>NC_090941.1:795188476-800188476 GCF_040938575.1 Ambystoma mexicanum
GTGAAAGGCACCTCCTCCTTTCTTTCAGAAAGGTTTTTCTGTTGTTCACTTTAGGAACACTGTGTGCACTGTATTTTTTCCGGCAGCATACGGAAGGGGATTTTAAAACCTATCTGTAAAAACATGACCTATGCAAAAATAAAAAGGTTGTCTAGAAGTAGTCTGATTTCACAACTTGCGTGAGCTACAACATTTTTATATTACGTCTGATAGTATTTTTTTAAATGCACATACAGATATGAATTTCTGATGGACAAAAAACGAATCTAAAAAATCTTTTTCGTGTCAGGTGATTTCTTATTTAGTTCACATCTCTGTTACTTTGCTAGTTTAGAAAGGACAGTCAGAATTGCCAGAATATTAAATGCAATCTGGATTAGCTTCAGGTATATTCCCACCACACACCCAAGTGTTGACTAAATATACCAAAGTCAAGATCAATGAACCAGCTCATCAGTATGAACACTGAAATCAGAGACGTCATTTGGGGGTCATTCGGGTTTACAGCATCGACCTGCGAGGTCCCACTTGATACCCCTGTGGTCTCCCTTGCTATGCACCAAATAAAATATACATATATTTTTTAAATGGAAGTTCCTGAGCTGTGTACAGCGCCATGTGGCTCTTGGTTTCTGGGGTTTCCGGGACGGCTGGCTTTCTTGTCCAGACCTCTTAATAAAAACAGGGGGTTCCACAAGTGTAAAACTTTGAGCAGTGACCCTAAATGAGAAATAATAGGAATAACAAATAATTTGTCTTTATGGAATTCCTAACAATAATTGCTGGACTCATTACAGGTTTATTCCAGGCACACTTCAGTGGGTGAGTCACTGATTTAGTCTATTCTTAAACACCTCAAATTCACAATGCAGACAAAAACTTCCAAAAATTATTTACAGTAGAATAAGCATCCATTTCGGACTATGTAGTTTGCTTTTCACAAGTTGGAGTTATAGCATGTTTTTTTCTGACGTTGTCTGTTATGATCATCAAAAGACATTCCATCTCTGTATCCTCGGTCACATGACAAAATCCTTGTGCCTAAAAGCTTGTGTGCAGTGTAGAAATGTTTGACCATAGAACATCAAGTGGCCCTTGATTTCATTGTGCCACAATTAATGCTTTGTTGTAATGTATCTATCTTTCCTATTTCCCTGGCATGCTGTTCATGATGTTTGATTCCATGTATGAAGTAAGGAGTGCCCAGAGTACGGGATGCCGTGTCAGTGTACTGCTTTCCCTGTGCTACTCTAAATTCTTTAATGCACAGTTAAGAACCCTCTAAATGGTATGTATTTTGCCAACCTCTGAAGCCTGAAAAGTAAATCCATGCAGGCCTGACATGTGGCGCACTTTGCACCAGACCTGCAGATGAACTTGCCTGCTTTTAAATCTCAGTTACCAGTTTAATGGTATCCACCACAGAGTGTAATTTGCTTTAGAACTTTGAGAACATTCAGATGTGTAATTGCTCATTTTACTTTAACCGGTAAGATATCTATAGCCGGTAAGATGTGTTGAGCACCCACTGCTGCGATGTGGGAGTGTGCTGCGATGTGGGAGTGATCTGTAGGTTGCAGGTTCAAATCACGGTAAGGCCAATTTAGCCTTCCATCCTTTTGAGGTCGATAAATGTCTCGGGAGGATAGCTCAGGGCCAACATGCTCGGCATTGGAAGCAAGACAACACAGAGAAACACAGGTTCAATCCCCTGGTCCGCGCTTAGAAACCTCTGGGTGTCATATCATATCAAATGAGTGCCAACACAGGTTGGGTGATAGTGTATGTATATTTGTCCTACATAAAACGCTTAAGCGTAAGTGCTATATAATAATACATCATTATATTTTGGCCATTGGATGTCTGCTTGCATTCACAGTAATTTGGTAATATGGGCCTATCCACACTGATATTAACAATACATATGGTGATCCATTCCTGTATGAAATGTTTATCACATTACAGTGATATTGCAAAACATATGTTTCATAGTGTTCTTAGGAACAATGCTATGTGATGCCACTTCCTGTTTTGTCAAGGGGTGAAAGGTTGTGTTCCATCACTTCCTGTGATGTCACTTTGGGGTGCGTACAAAATGCATCACTTCCTGTGATGTAATCAGTGGTCAAGGGTCATGTGATGTCACTTCCGCTACCGCTGGTATTTTGGTGAAATGACCTCCCTGATTCAAATGCTAATTTCCATATTGCCAAGCTAGTTTCTAACTAGTCTAGCTAACCACACATTACCCAGAAGCATTATTTTAGAATGGCAGGACCTACAGGAGGGGCATTGCTGCCACCCATCGTTCTATGAGGGTTAGCTAATTTCAAGTAAGCACATGAACGGCGATATCTCTCTGAGCTCTGTATCTCTTTGCCTGACCATGAACCACAATGAGGCTTTCGTAATGGCCTGAAATGCATTCAAATACTGCCTGCAGCTCAAGCATCGCAGCCCCTTAAAATAGACCTTTGAGTTTTGGTTCCCTCATGTACTGCTACCAAGTTCTTCACAATAACTCGCATGAAATATCCAGCTTACAAAATGGAGGCATGCAAGTACAATCTGTGATTTTAAGAGGACAGAGTGCAAACACAAGTGTGTAAAATAATATATGCAAAACTCCAAAAATGGGTTGAATTGCCTTAGGGACGCTATTCGGCCACGCAAAGAAAGCAGACATTGCAGGATCAGATGCCTGCTTAGTAGTATGAAGTGTGCAATAATATATTTGACTAGGTACTGTGCAAAAAAGAATGTGGGCATCAACCGACGTGTAAAGTGATCCGGGACATGAAATGTGCAATCTGTCAAGAAAGAGGCGGCTAGCTTTGAGACAGGAAACAGGCCTTTTGCATCCTTCTCTTACAATATGCCCAACAAGGTGAAGCCATTGCGACATTTAAGCGGAATCGCAGCTCGGTTCTGAAGAATTGGTAGAAGTGAAAGCAGAACATCCATACCACATTAAGGGCCCATTTCACAGAACGTCTTCCAATGAGGTTTTGCCCTAAGTCCCAAGAAGTGTGTCTTACAATGAGAACATGGGAAGGCTTTGCTGTGCGTCAGAGGATAGAAGTGAAACAGAACATGAGGACGTTGAGGGACTTCCGCAGTGACATTAAAATGTAACGGTTGGTGTTGAGAATCCTCTGGAAAATGTGACGGTGACGATAGAAAAGAAGAGGACGGAAAGCTTGCCAGTGGCAACCAGCCCTGTAACCTTTTAACTATACTTTTCAATACAATATCACAACGTATTAGAATCTGAACCTACATCACTTTGCTGGAAATATGGGTAATGTTTACAATCAGAGATACAGGAAATCAACAGGCGGTTATGGGTGCCTAAAAAAAGCATCAGTACAAAGGGACCGATCCACAGAACGTTTTCCAGAAGAAAGTATAATTTACTATTAGAAAAAATAGTAACGTACTCAAGAGTAAGCTACAACTAATCCATAATATTACTTACTTAAAGAAAATGTTGCATACAAACAAAATGGCCTCCCACAGAATGGTGTGACGTTCCTGATTACTCACCAGTAAAAGTTGCAAAGTTTCCCATTCTTTCTTCAGTTACGGAAGCTGAGAAGGGTTTTACCTGCACCTTTGTTTTAGCGGGTAAAGCCACCTGCCTTATAGTTGCAACCAGAAATTATTGCAAACATCCACGTGTGTGAATTTATTGCCCAGGTTCACAAAGCATAGGTTTTTTTCACAGAATGAGATATGCATAACCATAGTTCTGGATTTTTCCTGGCAAAATACAGTTTTGCCGAAAACGAAACACACATTTAAAAAGCGTTTTTTAATGCGGGTTTCCATTGAAAAACGCCTCTGTAAATCAGGCCCATAATCTCATTTGTGTGAGTTTATTGGCTAAATACAGTTATGCAGATAATGAAACATGCCTGATGAAATGTGCGAAGGTTTACACAGAGGTCGAAGTGGGCGGGAGCGGTCGGGAGCCGTGCTCCTATACTTTTTATTTTTAAGTTTCACTGTTCCTATACTTTTATTTTTAAAAGAAAACATTCTGGAATGGTTCAGTTTTAAAATAAAAGTGTAGGAAGAAGTTGAAGCTTGCACTTCAGTGCACAGCACTAACATTCCCATAAACAGCAGGTGTGTTTGTTTGGGGGTTTGGATTGTGTGTGGGATGGAGTACAGTGATGGGGTTTGTGGGGAGCGGGGGCAGGCCAGAAGGGAACATAGTTCCACTACTTCTTTTCGTACACTTCGACCACTGGGTTTACACACTTTTAATGCAGAGGTGTCACGGGCATAATGCAGATGAAAGGATGTGAAGGGGCTTTCTGATGAGAAGGGGTGGGGGTTGTTCAGGAGGAGAGGAATTCAATGACGGGCCCATAGGTCAGCGCTCACCCTCTAGAACTTGTAAGACAAGATAGCTGCACCATGTGAGGACAGGGGGTGCAGGATTCATTTACTCCAACACGACTCAATAATGAGGACTCAGTAAGTTGGCAAAGGGAAGTCCGTTTAATGACAAGTACATCAAACAGAGAAACAAATGGAAATCAGCAGCATTGCGATCACCTGTCTCGCTCCGACTTACTCGAACTTCAGTTGAACAGCAATTCTTATAGGCAATATTCTTCATCAGTGTCCTCTAACTCTACAAAAACTCGACATGCAATATAATTGGTTAGGAAAGGTAACTTAAGTATAGGTGCTATATCTGTATATGATAATAGGGCATGCGGATTGGATAACTCTTATCGGGTGGGCATCTACGCCCATCTCACTACACCACACGTGATTGACGTCACTACAAGCACGACGTCTTATTGCTTCTACTATCTATAGGACTCCAGATAACTTGGTCCATTGTGATTGGGCAGGTTACACCCCTAGACATAAATCCCCATTTTAATTAGCGGCATGAAGAATGCACACCCATGTGCCTGGTGTCCCAAGTTTCACCCTGCCTCCCTTCCATCAATCAGTATCTTAGGGCTATGTGTCAATTAGTTGGCTGGGTATGGCCTCGAAACTGTAGCCTCTTATCAGGAAAGGTTATGGCATCCTCGGGTCCTGGATGACATCAGGCGGTGGTACTTCTTCGCGCCTGGCTGGTCACGTGTTAGTTCACCATGAATCTGCTTCAGTTTCCAGCTTTTAGTGCATTTAATTCTGTTTCAGCCTCGCCACATGCATGGGCCCCCCTTATCTTGACCTTCATGAGGCAGGCTGGTATGCTCTGAAGTTTGAGTCTTGTTAGCTGATGCTCTCCTCTCTTTCTCTGGTTGACCTTGATTTCCTAGGCATGAGCCGCTCTTTGTTGAGTTTCGATTCCGCTCCTTCTCTTGCCTTTGGCTGGATCACGAAACTTGGCCTATCAGGCCTCTGGCAGCCTGGGTACATTTCTGCTTTTACAAAATGGAGTTGCACTTGTATAATGTGCCTTATTGAGGTAGATATATGGTTGGCACTTGCCGCTCTAATCTTCTACTAAGCATTGCAAGCAGTATTGTTTCTTTTGCCTCTTGCGTTCCAAGCCTATTTACACATGTTTGACTGGTTGGTTGCTCCCATCTTGTCTCGTAGCAACGTTTCCTCACGTTTTAACATCCTTCTCTGTGTCCATTATATTTATTTTCGTAGTTACTCACACTGGCGTGCTATCTTCGATAGCTGCTTTTGTTCATTCACGAGTTTGTTCAGGCCCTTGAGTCATTTCCACTGGCCTTCCATTAGGGCTCTTTGGGTCTCTTCATGGACCGTCTGTAGGTACTCTTTGTTCCGTATCAGCGGCTGGTACGGCTGTTTGATAGGGTACCGTGCTGCCCAGGGTTGTCTGGTTATGGGTGCTTCAACAGGTATGGATCTTCTGATGTATACTGGGCAGAGTCCCAGTGCAGCTCTTTGTTGGTTCATTTGCTCCTCATACGTCACATACCTTGGCGAGTACGCTCCTGGTACCTCGAAATGAGGGGGAGGGGTGCAGGCCATGTCTGGGACTTCCTCTACACTCCCCCCTCTGGTCAGTTCATCGACCACTTCTGCAACCTCTTTTGCATTTATTTCTTTTGATTCTTCGGTGTCATGTTCATTTGTCTTCAGGGTTTGTACATGATGGTGTGAATGTGTGAGCCTTTGGAGTCCATATTTTTATCACTCCTTTCAAACTCCCTGCTGTTTTCACATGCTCGTCTTTTTTCCATGTCATTAGTGGGCATTGTCCATTTGGGCTGCAGTAGATCCATTTTCCTTCATACCTTCTTTGTTTCTTAGGGTATGTGAAGCTTGTTCCTTCTGGTGCAAATTTGCTGGCCTTCACAAAGTCTCTTATTTCTTCATCAGTCAGGTCTCTGGGCTTCCACCCTGGCTCGATATCAACCATTATTTTCATCCCTATGGCTTTCTTCGCAGTTTTCTGGCACTGTGTAATTATTATCTTGATAACACAGAATCCAAGCAACACCATTGCTAGTAGAGCTCCCAGAAACTTGAATATATTTGCCATCCATTGTGGGACCAACGAGAATAGGTCTCCAAACCAGCTGTCATCGTCCACTTCGTCACTTTCATCGATAATCTGGTTTTTCAGGTTTAGTCAACATGCTTATGTCTTCTGTCAGGGTTCCGTTTTCTTCATCGTGTGATGGTCCAAATGTGCAACATGATTCTCTGATTTTTGCACAAACACCTCCATCCATTGCAGTGATCATGTCAAGCGCATATCTGTTTTGGAGGGTCATCAGTCTGATTGCTCTAAGCTCTTCTTTGATCGTGTTGAATCCTTTTGTAGTGGTATTGATGGTCTGCAATAACTCCCATCTGGTTATCTGCAATCATTTAGCATTCATTCCAACTTGGATGTGGGGCAGGAGTAGTGTTGTGAATACTGTTGAGGTGAGGCTGAACAGCCTATGTTACTACGGGATTGCATGGAATGCCTCTTCTGATTTGGGAGAAAAGTAATTTTCCCTCTTCATCCTGGATACCAGTTCCACAGATCTCCTTCTTCTTAGATGAGCATCTGCTTTCGGGAAACTATCCAACTTCAGGTAATTCTTAGGGATCACTAGTGCGGGAACGTGGACGTTCACTAGTGTGCATATGCCTCCCCAGTTTTTCGGCAGCCTTATGTATGCCTTGGATCCACACGCCCAGTAATGGTCCATAATAACTGCGGTTCCTTGTGTCATTGCTGGAACTTCAAAGATTTGTCTGCAGTTTTGATTCTCTCCCATCTTCCTTGTGCCATTGTTTCTGAAGCATAGTTTCGGGTTATCCAGTGGCACTATCTGCAGGGGTCCCCCTCTATCTTTGACCCATGTTAGTAACTTTACTAGCTTTGGCCACTGGGGTTTCACAGTTTTTTTAGAGTTTTCTATTGCTTCTTTGCAGGCTCCAAGGACCATCCAAGCTCGGCAGATCACTACTCCTTCTTCCCATCAATTTGGGGAAACCACTGTTCCCCAGATCTGCATTTGGCCTCTGTTCTTCCAGATTTGTGCCTCTTTTGCAGCTTTTCCATGAATGTTCAGTCTCGGGTTTGTCACCCATCGTGTCCCTGATCCTTTGACGTCAGGATTCCCGTATCGGATCATGTGATTCTTGGTGTGCCCCCTGTTTCTTGTTCTAATGTCCTCGATGTAGCTATCTTCTTTTGGGGAGTCTTTTTCGGTGGCCCATATCAGTGAAGCGTCTCTTGCCATAAATTGTCCTCTGGTGTTGCACATTGCTACGTGCGACATACAGTGTGCTGTAGGGACATCAATTTCTACAGCCACGAAGATCTTGGATTTTCCCATGCTGTATGGTAGGAGAGCACAGATGAAGCATTCTCCTTCCGACTGTCTTCGTCCTACTTCCTTCATGTGCTGGTACCATATGTTGTTTCCGAGATGGGCTGTGCTATCCAGGTAATCATTAAGTTCATTGTTATCTTCGTGCAGGCTTCTCTTGATTCTCACCATTCTTCTGTAGTTTGCTATGACTATGTCTCTAAATGCGTCTGTGCTGCTTTTCCTCTGTGGGTGTCTCAGTGGAGCAGGCTGCCTCGACTGCATCGCTGTGGTAGGAGAAGGTTTTGTGTTTATTTTCCTTCCCTTTTGTATTTTGTCATAGACTTCCTCTAACCGCCATTGGCTCCCCAACCTCCCAACACGTGGCCATGTTGTAGATCTGAAGCTTGTTCCTTGCATTGGAGCATGTGTGCTTGCTTTTATAGTCTCTATAGTCCTGTCTTTCAGCTCCTCGTGCAGTTTCTTTGCTCTGACTATGAAGGGGAACAAGAAGTCTATCAGCATTTGTGTTTTCTCTGTGAATTCCTTTGTGGCTACTTCTGTTCTTTTGAGGGATTTTGCTATGCCCTCTCTCTCTAGTGTTTAACTTGGCTCCTCTTGGGTACTTCCACTGTTTTCTGGAACTGATTGTTAGGCAGACAGTCTCCCCCTCTCTGCTGCCTTCATTGGAGGCCCTGTAGCCATTGACAGTTGCTCTTGTCTGTGTGCATCCTGTGTGTGGGTGCGTGCCGTGGTCAGTGCTACACTATCACTCATTCCGTGCTGACCCTGTCTCCAGCTTTTTCCTTCATTCGATACCTCAAGTGTGTATGTGTCACTACTTATTACATTTAATTTAAGTTTATTTGCTTTACCATCAGCTTTTGTCGGAGCAGGGATTTCTATATATGGTCTGGGTGCTTTCGTGGGACCCAGACGTTCATTATCAGATGGGTGTACCAACATTGGGACACTTCAGGCACCAATAAAAAATGCAGTTCTGATAGTTAGGGACATAAATACAACAATAATCACTATGCAAATACACATGATCGTTTTGAGAGACAGCTGGCAGCACTTTCTTCCTGGGAAGTGGGGTCGCCCCTCTGTCTGGGGTAGAACTAAGTTACTGTTCTGGGCCTCCATGTCGACCAAGTCCATAGTCAGTGATTTATTTCTTTTCTTATTCCGATCTCGTTGCTCAAAAGTTCAGTAAATACTAAAGTGACAAGTGCTTTTCAAGAGTCCCCCCTCTCACGGGTGGTGACAGTAGTCTCTGGTTATGCATTACAGTTCCTTTAACTTGACTATGGAAAAAGGTTAGACTAACGTCTTTAACACATCACACTCATTCTGCATCTCTATGATAGACAAAATCCCAGTGCACTCCTCTAATTTGCCTTGACCGTGAGGACATGCTGGAATCTGCTCAATGCGAAGGGCTGAACAGAAGGAACTGCTGTAAAACACACAAAAATAAAATATTGTGAAAATAAAACCAAAAATAAAAATAAAAGTGAACATATGAAAAAATAGGAAAAATGAGAAAAATGAAGAAAAAGGAAAATAAGATGGTGAAGTTCTTGGGTCTGCTCCTTTCTCTCGGTCTCTAGGCGTCAAATTGAAGAATAGTGTCTCTCTCCTCGATCTGCTCCACGGCGGAAAGATGACGAAAAGGATAATAAGAAAAATAGAAGAAAAAAATAAAAAATAAACTAGGAACAAGATGTCATAATCCTCGTTTCTGCTCTTCTCGATCTGTCCTCGGTGGAAGTATGAAGAACTGTGTCTTTGTCTCCTTGATCTGTCCCCGGCAGAAAGTCTCACTGGAATTCTCGCTGGAAGTTGGACAGCTCCACTTGGAGCATTATACCGTGGAGAAGAGTTCTCATGTGTGGGATATTGACTGGATCTCTGAGGAAGGTGACAACGTCAAAATCGGCAGGCCTTCCCACCATCTCTGGATAGTCTATGACTAGTCTGAGCATGACATTGTGGGCCATCTGGGTATCTGAGGGGGACGGGGACATTTGCCTTGTTTTTCTGAGTCCTGATCACAAGCCCTTCTTTTGATTCAAACAGTCTCTGCACTGGCCTGCTGCGTGGATTGCCACTAGATTGTGCAGTTTGGTCCACAGTTGACTTAAACATTCGATATGTCTTGGGTCCCTGATGAACGTATGGGTAGCAGTTGTTCTTCCAACGAGTCCTGGGCAACTTTCAATTATGCGGAAGAACAATGCGAAGGTGAGTTCTTCAACGTCTGTTTGCAATGGAAGCATTTGTGTCCTTCTCACTATGCTTGGGTAACTCAGGGAAGACCTCTGCGATGACGGTTAGCAGCCGCCTGATTACTTTTTGTTAGCTGGATATTGAATAAAGTCTGTGACACTGGCTTCTCTCCCTATGAGTGATGGCTATTATAACACCACGAGTTGAAAATAGGTTAGCACATCCCACTTGAGACTTCTGCTGTTATGTACCATAAGTTCTGTGCACAAAGTCTTGATACTGGATGCTTCAGCATACTGTGTCGGTTTCTCAGAAATATCTTATTTTCCACTTATCTGAGTCTTAGGGCTTTTCCAATGCTTTGTGTGGCTTTAAACGTTCATATGAGTAGCGTCACTGCAGCTTTGGATGTGCGATTCTCTTCTTTACCCTGCAACTTTGACTGCACAGAGTGTCCGTTTTATTGTCTTTTATCCCCTTTAGTGCTTAGAGGAAATGTTCAGTGTAAAGCCAAGATTTTCACAAAGAGCTCTCTCGTCTTGTCTTTTCTGCTTATGCGTCCTTCTTCCTCGCCATAGATCTTTTCTGCACATGCTGAGGTCCTTCCCCGTTGTCTGTAGGTTCTTCACAGTTGGATGCAGCTGGAAGGCTCTCTCCTATATGGGGTTTAATGTCATTTAGGAAGATCCATGCCCTTCTGCTCTGGAGCTTGACGGCAGACGGGGTGCAGTCCTCTATGATGAAGGGGCCATTAAATCTTGGCTCGTCCAACCTCTTCCGGGTAAAGTTCCTTATAAGTACTCTGTCACCAGGGAAGATGAGGGGCGCATGTATACCTTGCGCGGTGTCTGCTTCAGCACTTCCTGATGTGTTTCGTGCTGTGCTGTCCCCTTTTCGCCGTTGCTGCAGTTGGCCTGAAATGACAGAGGGGCTAGATGTCATACAGTTGAGGTACTCCTGCATCTCTGTTCCCAGAACCTCTCTAGTTGGCTGGCCATCACATCTAGCTCTATCTCGGGGGGTAAAAGGGGTCCTCATCCTTCTGCCTGTAACTATCTCGTGCGGCGTAAAATGATGGTCGGAGCCGGGTTGGTTCCGAAGTGCATACAATGCCAGTGGTAGACAGTGCAGCCATCCCTTTCGTAATGTGAGCTTCAACTTGGCTATCCTCTCCTTTAACAGGCCGTTGAGCAGCTCATATATCCCATTCCCCTCCGGGTGATACACCAACGAGAACTTGTGCTTTATAATAAGCAACAAGCTGATCTGTTCGAACACTGCATTAACAAAGTGAGCCCCGTTATCTGATCTCATTACTTCACACACCCCCATCTGGGGAACACTTCCCTCACTAGGAATTTGGCAGCACAGGTAGCATCTGTGTGTCTACAGTGACCGGCTTCTATCCATCTAGAGAATTGGCACACCACCACAATTAAATACATGTACCCGTTGCACACTTGAATCATGTCGACATAGTCGATATGCAAGTGCTGGAATGACCCATATGGCTAGGGGATAACTCCTCTCACTACTTTTAATGTGTGCCCAGAGGTGAATTGTTGGCAGATAATGCAGTTCACCATGAAAAATGCAACATGCTCTGCTAAATTCGGTGTGAACCAGTCTTCTGCAAGCGTTGCAGCAAGGTTTTCTTTTGTCATATGTATAGGGTAGTGTACCTGCTCCAATGCTACCTTCAGTAGGGTGACAGGCATTACCGGTTTACCAGTGCTTTCCTGCCTCCACAAAACTGTAAGAGGGGTTTAACACCCTCGATGCTTCCACAATTTTTCTCTTCCTGAGGTGCCTCCCCTTGGAGTTCCATTAGCTGGGTCTGCCCCATGTTACTATAGGCCTCAGGTGTGGATCGCGCTACCATCATCCTCTCATGGGTACGTGCCACCTCCACGTCCATGATTGTTTCAGTTTTGGATGCCATGCGCTTGGCTTCCGTGTCCGCTTCATGGTTTCCACGTGACACGAAATCTGTCCCCTTGGTGTGGGCAGCGCATTTCAGACCGCTATGCCCACTGGGAGCTGTAGTGCTTTTATCAACCTGTCCAATAAGGCTGCATGTCGTCCGCATGCCGTCGCTCAGAGGTAGCCCCTCCTTTTCCAGCGCGCTAGACCTGCATGTACTGTGGACGTCACATAGGCAGAGTAACTGTACACAGTTACTTGCTGGTCTGCATGATTCTCAATGGTGAGTATCAGCGCCAATAGTTCTGCAGCTTGCGCAAAATAGTGAGAGGGTATTCATGCACTGACGAGTACTTGGAACTCTCCATTCGCTAGGTGTTTTACCACGGCCACGCCTGTATATCTTTGTCTGTCTTCTTGATCGATTCTTGAAGAACTGTCAATGAACACGATTTCGCCACCTGCAAGGGCATTTTCCTTTACCCTGGGGATTTCATCATAGAATTCCTCATAATTCGCACAGTCATGTATAGGTTATCCTTCTGCGACTGGCTCAGCTATGAATGTAGCAGGGTTCACAGTTTTACATCAAACTATTTTGTTCGATGGGTTGGAGATAATCACCGAATAGGCAGATGCTCTTTGTCATGTCAGCGTGCCCTTTGGCTTCTCTAGTATGGCGAATAACGAGTGCTCGACGTACAATGTCCTGGAGCACCCCATCACAATAGATGACGCCTTCGCAATGGCGAATGCGGCAGCAGCTAGATTTAGTTCGCATGGGAAGTGGCCCCTCATGACCGCGTCCAGACTTTCACAAAAAGGTCAAGATTTCAAAATGAAAGATGCGCTGTTGAAGATATGGAACAAAGATTTCTTAACACTAGAGAGTCTATGAAGCCGCAAACTACACGGACAGCACAGCCACCGATCCATAGGCGCCTCCGAATGGTTTCTATCTGCCTGAGACGATTGCCTTTCTCCAGAAAATATATATTAGCGCCAAGATGATTATCACTACAATTACCACAGGATTATGCGGAAGAGAGAAAGATTTTAGGGTAGACAAGAGAGATTCTATAATGCAGTTATGGATATGTTGGAACGAGTTGGATGGGATTACTTAATACTAAGAGATGACTATGGACAGTTCTATGCTAAATACTCACTACTATGGCTTTGGAATGGAATGGACCCGTCAAAGATCTGGTCAAAAGTTTGGCTGGAATTCGCTCGCCACCGGACCGGATTCAGGACACCTGGACTGCTCTCAGCAAGGCACTCTGGTCTGCACGGCCTCTTGGACTGGATCTGACGGGTTCTGGGTTACAGCTCTGCTGGACTGATCTTGATCTTGGGTTCTAGCAAGGGTTCTTGGCCAGAAGTTGCCAACACAGCACAGCCAGGCTGTTGAATTGATTAGGCCCCATGGAAGTTTAGGGGTTAAAATCAGTTTGCTAGATTTTTAAAGGCCCACTGAAAAGGGTTCAGCTTTTTGGGTTGGGCCTCTGCTTCAGGGTTCTGGAGTCTGGTTCTGGAGTCTGGTTCTGGAGTCTGGTTCTGGAGATGGGTTCTTCCTGCAGAGCGCTTTGCCGGTAGATCAGTGATGAGTGAAAGTGTCTGTGTCTGGGTCCTCAACAGTCCCTATTTATGCATCTTCCAAAGGGGTGGGGAGGCTAATTATACTATACCCAACCATCTAAGGATCTGATAGGTCAGAGAATTCCCCCCTCCTGATTTGAGAAGGGAACAGTGTGTCATCATGTGTCAGGGTGACACAGTGTTTAGGGTCCATAGAAAATCCCTCCCCTTTGTTCTTACCCAGAAAATCTATTTCTCCCAAAAAACATATTTCCAATATGCACAACTTGTTAATAATACATATTTACATGACAGATTGACTAAGGTACGTTTCTGTCCAAGCCTCATCTTCCTACGAGTTTTGGTTCACCAATAACAATCTTTTGCGCTTTTGGGCGGTTGCTCATTGTCAGTTCTGTACCCATTTTTACACATGCATACACATACCATCTGGGCATTTTCCTGGAAATGTTCATGTTCCTAACATAATCACAATTGCTATAATATGAACTTTGTCGTGGTTCAGTCTCTGAATGTCGCACAGATTCCAGATTAGTTTTAAACTGTGAGCACATTTTTCATTTTAATAACCTATAAGTTCCATATTTTTATCAGTTCAGTACAATTTGCTATAAGTCTTTTCCACAAACATACAGTTACTTCAGTTTCATTTTTTAAACTTTTCTTTATTGGCAAGAAGTAGTGGTTGGCATATCACAAGTTACAGTCAAACCAGAACACACTGTTCACATTTAAATCATGAATGAAAAGCACACACTCTACAGAGGGTCACATATAATTTTAGCAGAGGTCGAATACATTGGAGCAATCATCGTGTAGTGCGATCTGACCCCTGGTCAGGAGAAGGGGGAGATGACAAGAGCTCCAGATCCACTTTACGGTTCAGGTAACTACAAAACTCCGTCCATATGTTTTTGGGACGAGCATTGCTGGGCAGCATGTTAATGTAGTCTTCTTCACAAGATTGCGTCCAAGTGAGGGCCTTCAGCCACATTTCCAGAGAAGGGGGGGATCTGCGCTTCCAACATTTCAGAATGCATTTCTTGGCCACAGCCGCCACCACATTCAGAAACTTAGCCTCCCGTTTCGCCTCAGCTCCCTCCCAGAGCCCAAACAAAAGAGACAGGGGTTCATGGTCCACACAGAACCCCACTATTTCAGAGAGGGTCTCAAGCACCGCATTCCAGAACGGGGCCAGGGCCCCACAGGACCAGAACATATGGGCGTGGTCCGCGTAGCTGGATTTGCATCTTTGACAGGGGTGGGATTGATCCCGGGCAAATTTCTCAATAGCATGGGGAGTGTAGTACAGGCGATTGAGTAGCTTGTATTGGACACATCTAACTCTGGAGTTAAGAGAAACCTTGCGGGTATGCGTGCGCATTTTGGTACACATACCATCTGTGATGTCCAATCCCAGATCCCTGCTCCAGGCATCCATAGCAGTGTGGGGGGGCTCTACAGCTCGTGCCATCAACATTTTATAAAGTGAGGATACAATGCCCCTACCACCAGCGGAATTAGAAATGTAGCAGACCTCGGGGGACTCAGGGGGCTCGTCCGGATATGAAGGCCACATGTCTTGGACCGCCGCTCTAAGTCAAAAGTATTGTAGCAACTCCAGAGAGGACTTGGAGTGCCCAGGCTTCCACGTGTCTGGGGTGATGAATGTCCTGCCAGGGAACAGGTCGGAGAGTGATCTATATCCCAAGTCCGACCAGTGACGCATGAGCAGCTTATCTTGTGTGGGGGTGAGGCCAGGGAAAGACCAGAGGGGGAGCCATTTGTATTAATGGGGGGAGCCAGAGCCAGGCTTTAGAATCTGCCGCCATGCCCTTATAGTGGAGGCCACTGGGTCAGCAGGGGCCTCCAAGCGGTATGAGTGAAACAGGATCAGCGACATGACATTCACCCCCTCAGTCGCCAGGATTTCAAGCTTAACATGCGGGGGGGGTCCTGGTGATGATACCAGTATGTAGCATGCTGGGCCTGAGCAGCTATCCAGTACTGGGTGAGATCAGGCGCACTGAAGCCACCCCTCTCATACGGAAGGGTCTTATACTGCCACTTTCTGCGCACAGCGCCAGAATGCCATAGAAAACGGGCGCATCCCGCATGCAGGTCAGCAAAGTACTGTTTTCAGGGCCAGAGTAGAACATTAGCGAATATGTAAAGGAGTTTCGGAACTATGATCATTTTTATTAGGGACAATCTCCCTGATAGTGAGAGGGGGAGGTTATGCCATCTTTCCATCCTGGCACCGGCATATTGTGCGGCGGCCCCATAGTTATCGGCCAATAAGGAGGATTTTGAGAGGGATACATGGACCCCCAGGTATTTGATGCCCCCCGGTGCCCATTTGAGAGGAAATTCGCATGCAGGTTGGGGGGTTGCGGGCGTGAGGGGTAGGATTTCTGATTTAGTGTAATTTATGGTGAAGCCTGAGAATGCACCAATTTTGATAATTTCACGCATGATCGGGTCGAGGTGGACTGAGGGGTCTCTAATGTATAAAAGCACGTCACCAGCGTAAAGTGATATCATTTTGGGGGTATCCCGGAGACGAATCCCTTTGCGCACATGGTTGTTCCGTACACTATCCGCCATGGGCTCGATAGCCATCGCAAATAGCAAGGGAGAAAACGGGCACCCCTGTCGAGTCCCACGGTGGAGGGAGAAGGGAGCCGACAATTGAGAGTTAACTAGGACCCGGGCCACGGGGCAAGTGTATAGGAGTTTAATGCAGGACAACATGTATGGGCCAATCCCCATCTTTTCGAGCACCGCCCACAGGTACTGCCACAAGACCATGTCGAACGCCTTTTGGGCATCCAACGTCACGGCCACAGCGTTGGCTTGGGGGTCTATTCTAGAGAGGACGTTAAATAGTCGTCGAATGTTTAAGACAGTGGAGCGGGCCGGGACAAAACCACTTTGGTCTGGGTGAATCAGGTATTTCATGATGGGGAGAAACCTATTTGCGATGACTTTGGCGAAGATTTTGGTATCGGTGTTGATGAGTGACAAAGGTCTATAAACCCCACATTCATCCAGTGGCTTACCCGGCTTGGGGAGCACGGTGATAACAGCCTCACGCAAGGTCCGGGGGAGGGTAGCAAGATGTCGTGATTCTTCCCAAACCTCGTGGAGGTGTGGAGCAAGGAGGGCCACATGTTCCTGATAAAACTCGGCGGTCAGGCCATCAGGGCCGGGGGCTTTGCCCTTAGGGAGAGCCGAAAAAACGGCGGTGATTTCGTCAAGGGTAAAGGGAACATCTAATTGTTCTTTGGTGGCTAGAGATATAAGGGACATAGGGATGCGTTCTAGGAGATCGGCCAGATCCTGCGGGCTGTGCTCCGGTTGCTGGGCATAGAGGGTTGCATAGAAATCTACAAAGGTCTCGAGAATTGGCCTGTCAGACCAATGACGTACCCCGTCATTGTCTATGATACTGTCGATTCGAGCTCTACCACCCTCGGCCCGGGCAAGACGGGCAAGTGTACGGCCCGGCCTCTCTCCTTCACCATACTTCCGGGCTGCAATGGGCCAGCAAGGTTTCTAATCTCACTGCGGGCCAAGGACTCAAACGTATCCAGTTCAATTCTTATCTGTGCAAGCTTAGGTGGTGAGGGTTTGGTCGCATAATCACGCTCTAATTCCCCGAGTTTGGACTCAGAGCGGCGCAGGGAATTTCTGATATCTTTCAGGACTCAAGCCTCCCTGTATATACACATGTCCCTAATGTAAACCTTGAAGGCCTCCCATCTCACCCCGTCTGTTGTGTCGTGTCGTTTATTATTATCGAAAAACGATGTGATATCAGCGAGGATGTCAGCCCTGGAGATAATATCATGCAGTGCATCTGACTTAAACCGCCAGTTAGAATGCTGGGGGAGGGCCGGGTACAAGGCAATGTCCAATGTGACCGGGGCATGATCAGATAGCGTACGCTGCAGAATCTGTGTGGTAAGTGTTTTGCCCATGAGCCCTGCGGAGAGAAGGAAGAGGTCTATCCTGGAGTGGCTGTCGTGGATAGAGGAGTAAAATGTAAACTCTTTCGACATTGGGTGGAGTTCTCTCCAGGCGTCTACCAGACCAGCCGTGAGCATATGCGCCTGGAGACGGCGAGCGGCTCTGGACAGTGTTCTTGGTGCGACACCCGATCTATCCAAGTCGGAATCCAGGATGAGATTCATGTCCCCCCCCAGATAATAGGAACTCCCACGTACCCTAGGAGGATGTCAAGGATGTGGTCGAAAAAATCGGGTGCATCAATGCATGGGGCATACATGTTAACCAGCAGGCACTCTGTATTAGCAAGGGAACCGTGGAGAATCACATATCTACCCAGGGGATCAATATGGCTGGTGTGAAGGGAGAACTCCAAGGACTTGTGAATCAAGGTGAGGACTCCTCTGGACTGTGAGGAGAACACCGTATAGTATCTGTTGGGGCCCCATGCCGGAGCGAGCGAGGCCGAGAGATGTGCGAGGGCATGGGTTTCCTGTAAGAAAAGTATTTTGACCCTGTGCCTCTGGACATAAGCCGTGATCCTACGTGACTTTGTGAAATTGCTGAGCCCTCTAATATTCCATGACATTAGCCTAATGGCCATTCAGTAGGGCTTTAGGGGGGATCAAAGTAACGTGTGTCATAGTTTGTCGAACAAGAGCAGGCCACTAATGCAGTGGTCAGATATGTCATACCAGAGGCCACCACAGTCTCACCATTTTTGTTAGAAATTCCCCAACTAAACCACCCCCCTCCCTCACTGCCTTCCCCAACACAGCAGTGCCTAAGAACCCACCCAAGGTCTCATGGCTTTCGTGGCGCGCCCAACGGGGCAGGCCAAGCCCCCACACACAACAGGGGAGCAACCAGTGAACCAAACAAGCCAAACTCAGCGTTGCAACTGCAGTGGGGGAAGCTGCTGCCGTGAGCCCGACTAAGATAATCGACGGTGGAGTACACCAAATAACTTATAGCGGTAACTGAGTAGAATTTTCAAGGAGACAACATAGTAGAGTACAATGAGCAGGGGTATGGGAATAGAGAATCACAGCTTAAGTGCAATGAACAGTATACCCTACTTCATTGACCAACATTGCGTTTCATGAAATTGCTCAATGAGTTACAACACTGAGTGAATGCACAGAGGTAAGGATATATGGGATTACAAGAAGAATGCACATAACGATACCACACTAATTCAAGCAATGGATACAAGGAAAGCCGGCTCAGCCCTCATCTACAGGGTCACCCACCGGCCCTGGGAGCGGAATATGGGCCTCAATGAATTTCACCGCCTCCTCAGGGACTGTGAAAAAATACAGCTTATTGTGGTGAGTGAGCTTCAGCCTTGCAGGGAATAACATGGCGTATTCCACTTTCCTTTCTCTAAGCAATTTTTTCACACCATTGAACTGTCTGCGCTCCATTTGAACATTTATTGAGAAGTCGGGAAAGATGCGGATAGTCTGGGACTCATATTTCAGTTCCCCTTTTTCGCGGGCCAGGCGTAGAATATGGTCTCTGTCCCTGAAGCTGAGGACCTTGGCAATAATTGGTCTGGGGAAATCACCCGGCTTGGGCCGAGGGGCCAGTGAACGGTGGGCTCGCTCAATAGTGAAAAACGGGGAGAGTTGAGGATCACCCAGGAGGTCTCTCAGAAGAGTCTCGACTGCAAGTTCCATTTTGCCTTTGACGACTGTCTCCGGAACCCCAACAATGCGGATATTATTCCTGCGGGATCTGGACTCTAAATCGTCGCACTTCGCCTTGACCTGTTTCATATCCCGCACCAAGTCAGAGACCGTATTCCGGAGCACATGTACCTCATCCTCAGTGGTCCCAATCCTGGTCTCGGCCTCCACCAGCCTAGTACCATGCTGATCCAATTTGGTGCGCAGTGAGGCCACTTTGGTGTTTATGTCGTCCAGTTTTTTATGGAATGTGAAGTTTTTGGCCATAGACTCCATGAGTGTCGTAAGGTCAGGCTGAGGAGGGCATGAGGATGCATCAAGGTCGTCCTGAGGTAGGGGAGCCCCACTCAGGTCCTGTTTAGCAAGTGATTTAGCGAACTTGTCCATTGCTCCAGCCTTGTTGGCCCTGCATGCTTTGCCGGACATGGCTGGGGTGTACACCGAGATTAGCAGGGAGTGCTGTGTAGAAAGGCTGCGATGAGGCCCAGGGGGTTTATAGAGGGACCACGGCCCAATCTGCAATGAGGCGTCAGCTGCTCAAGGGACAGGAGCGGGGGGCCCACTCAGCAGTTGAGTTAAATGGCAGTAGGACCACACCAAGGGGGAGGCTGGGTGTCGAAGCAGCAGTGTGGCCCGGAAGGGACAGTGCCCGCGGCGCCTGCCCCGGAGCCAGGCGAGCCCCAGTCAGAGGGAGTCAGCAATGGTGGGTGGCACCGTCCAAGGCGCCTGGTGCACTCAGGGCGTAGCAAGTAAACGGACAGTCCAGACACTCCGTGCCGCACCGGTGCAAGATGAATGGTCGCGGGGGAGCCTGGTGTGATTGGGGGCCAGAGATCCTCGTGGAATGGGGGAAGCGCAACTCAAGGATAAGGGTGCAAACTAGGCGTAACTTGCAGCGCTCTACACCCCCAATCTCCTCACCTCAGATCTCTGCAGGCCAGTAGGTGGCCGGTGGTCCAGGCAGGAGCGGGCCCCCCCGCAGGGTATAGTGATCCGGGCAGAAGCACGCCAGGAGTCAGTGGCGGGAGGCCGAGCCAAGATGGCTCAAGCACCGCAGCCCAGCCCCAGCCACACCACGGGGCCAGCGACGGCCGCGGCAGCCCGCCAGACAGGAGATCCGAAGTGATCACTGGGCAGCAATGTCAGTGGCGGTCCGCCAGGCAGCAAATGGGGAAAGTCCAAGGGCCTGCCTTGCAGGCGGCGGGCCGCGAGGTGAGAATTGCAGAGTGTCCACAGGGCCTGGGATGGAGGTGTCCGGCAGCCAGGCAGGAGACGTGAGGTGAGCGAGGGCCAGCAGTGCTGGCGGCGGGCCGCAAGCCGGGAATCACAGGGTGTCCGCAGGATCAGTAATGAAGGAGCCGCGGGATGTGAAGACTACGGGGGGGCCGCTCCTGCGGGCCCCGCAATGTCACTGAAAGAATTGGCCCGCCGAGGGCCGGCGCCACCCCCGCCGCCCAGGAGCGGAAGCGGGCAGGCGAGTGGAGCCGTGTCGAAGGCCGGGAAGCCCAGGCGCACCCCCCTCAGGGAGAGCGGGGGGGCGGAGGACCGCAGTGCTCAGCAGTACCCGATGGCAGAGTCCAGGGCGGGAGGGCGGAGGGGGGGCCGCGGTGCTCGAGGCAGCCGCGTCCCTCGCAGGCAGCCAAAGGATCTGGGCGGCCAGCAGCCGCAGCAGCGCGGCTCCCCGAGGCCGAGGGGGGGATGGGCCGCAGGGGGATCACACGGCCTAAGAGTCCCCAGTTGGCGGCAAAGCCGCGTACAAGCTCCGGTTTCGATCCAAACCAGGTCTAGACAGTGCAGAGGCGCTGGGGAGCGGATGTCCAAGTGCAAGGCTTCAGGCAGTCCATATAACCGCTGATTGAGGCGGATTAGTTGCAGTCGGGCCACGGAGCGATTAGACTAGGCAGCCATCTTGCTGGCTGCTCAACCGCGCCCCCCCAGTTACTTCAGTTTCAAATCCACATTTACAGTCTGGCCCGCCTCCAAGGCTTGGCTGAGCCAGAGAGTCACATGGGCGTGTCTTCCTGGGCAGATGGTGTCAGTCACACCCAAATTAGTATTTTCTTTCAGTTCAAGGAACCCATTGTCTCTTTCCCAGAGCAGCAGAGGAAGTCTCCTCCCCTTCCCATTAGCAACCCCAGATATTCTCTCCTTTTGGTGGGAATGAACAGGGTGGTGTGTTCTCAGTGGGGGAAAACCTCTTTTGAAGTTTTAGCTGAATCAGGTTACCTTATGGTCAATTATGACATTGTTCCTTGTGAAAAATTACACTTACAAATTTAAAATAAGCAAACATATCATCAATTTCAGTCTTTTTCAACATTAAAATCAATGTGTGGCACACTATATTGCATTTGATGGAAGCCCCTTCTTTGGCATATTTAGCTTTTGAGACACAAGTTTCACCTGACAGATTTAGAGATCGCCAGCGTCTGACATAGGCGAGTAACGGTATTGCGCCCATTTTTGACATATTTGTTTCCAGCAAGCATCTTTAAAAGTGGATTTTGTTCTGATAAAATATACTTCTGCTGACATTATATTTATGTGGATTCTTGAAGTAGAATGATATTCAACACCCAACAAGGAGGTTGGACCTTTTGGGTGGTTTGTGAGCCATGATTTTTTCAAATTTGACAAAAAAAACGGATTTCCACATAGCTCTGTGTTTCTTTTGCAGTCATTTTGCTCTGTGGGCAGCCAAATGATAGGTTTTGGCAGTGGTCTCCTGTGTTACCACTGGCATAGGCAAAAGTGGATGGCGGCCTATTTTTCAGATTTTTCCTGCGCACTTCTGGGTGATTTTAACATGCATAATGCTTTCCAGCGGCCATTCTGATGTTCCTGATGGAAGTAGTGCACAGTAATGTTGCAGGGCCTGGATTAGTGGGTTGAAAACATCCCACAAGCGGTCAGGTGCATGCTGTTAACCACAACAAAGCTTGCCTGGCACATGTTTGCCAGTCCCTCGACCAAATGAAACGAGACCAGCAGTGCTTTTTGGACATGGTCACAACAGGAATTAAATGATTGTCAACATTGTAGAAGCCCCTCCACTGAGACCGAACACTGCCAAATAACCTGTTTTTTGGGGTGGCTCCAACTCAAGAGGGTCTACATACATGTGGGTGGTCAGTAGGTGTTAGGTCAGCACACAGGGCAGAACACATAATTGAGGAGAATTGTGGGCAGCAATTATGGAGAATGATGACAAAAAGATCAGGCAGATTTGAGACTAGTTGCAGTGTGCAAGCATTGGCCATGTTGGTGAGGTTAAAGTCTCATGCACATGCTTGGGTTCAGCAGAAAGATACTTAAGGAGCATGTCCCATTATGAAAGAAGAGGCAGAGTCTGCCAGGGGCCGTTAGATGAGGACAATACTGAAACAAGTTAATCCGAGAAGTTAAAAGAGATGTAATCCAAAGAAGCAGGGAGAAAGTCGGGGTGAGGGCATATGGACAGGCACATTTTAAATCAAGATGCCAATGCCACTGCTTTCATCATTGGGTGAGTGGAGAGAGGTAAGGGAGAGTCAGGTGTCAAGGCTTCAAAAGTAGCAGTGCCTAGTGGAGGATCCGTGTTTCAGTGACTGCCATCTCAGTAAAATGCATCAGTTGAAGCTAAGGTAGTCGGCAAAGAGGGAGGTTTTGTTACAGAGGGATTGGACATTTTAGAGCCCCAGATCAAGTTTACTGGGAGAGCATGAGGAGGTGGAGGGAAGAGGGTGTGCTTCTTGAGGGAGATGAGAATGACATAGGAGGCTGAATTTGGTGCAGGCAGAGTGACCAGAGTGCCATTGAGGAGAGGGGTAAGGAGGCAATATGAGTTGGGAAGAGAGAAGAGAGACAGTTTCTCATAAAGAGCCATCCAGTATGGTTGACAGAAGTAAGATGAGATCTGGGGAGAGTATGTTGGGCACATATGGAAGCTTGAACATTTTGTCAAGGAGATGAAGAAGCAGAGAGCGAAGTCTTTGTGGAGTAGGCAGTGGTTTTACAGACAACAAACACTTAGAAGTAATTTACTTTGATGCTATTACTTCAAAATATTTCAAAATGATATATGTATTTTTGGGGTAAGGAGTAAAATGGGGCAGGGAGGTGTTTGGGGGAGGATGGTAGTGGGAGTGGAGAGGAAGAGGGCATTTTCAAAGTAATTCCATCGAAATAAATTACTTTAAAGGGTTTTCAGTCTGTGAAATGATATGGAACCCAATGTGGATGCTACCACAGTAGTGGAGGCAACTGGATAACATAGTTAGTGAGAGGGCTTTGGCATAATGGTAGGTGAGGGGAGGGCGCTCTTCTCCTGACTTTAAGCAGGCTACCCTAGCAACAATAGATGTAGCAGTCATACAATGGTGGTGACTGAGATCATTGCCAAACAGTACAACTGCATACATTAGGGGATGGAATGATGGTATGGGAAAAAGAGGAGGGAATTGGATGCCAAGAGGTAGTTGACCTTGCTCTAAGAAGAGTAACGCTCAAGACCTTGACCTGCCATTAGGTGGCATGTTGCTCTAATGGGAACACAAGAATTACAGGGTTAAACAGAAGCAACACTAGCAGAGGCATTCCTCATATCCTTTGTGCACAAATTAACACCACTTAATTTTACAGGCCTAAGATCGGGGGCTGCAAACCAACACCCCATATTTGGGATCACACATAGAGGACTTTGAGCATTTTGGGAAACACCTTCTGCAACTCCCACAACAGGGCAGCCAGAGTAACCCATTCATTCTGACTTTGGGATCTCACATGCAGAAATGGCCAGCAAGGAAGCTCCCTTGTACATCTCAGATAATAATGAAGATTAACCCTGTTAACTGCGCAGCAAGTATTAATTCTATTAAAGACTAGGAGGTGAGCATTATGCTTTAACTTCTTTTATTACTACTCCTCAGCAGTTTCAACAAACCAATAACAAAACACTGAAAATGTCCCAATAGACTTTTCTTCCTCTAGAACTACAATCCCCATAGTCTCTGTAGTCCATCTCACTCCATGCTCAGCTATGACCACTTCCTGTCCCTGAGCTCCTCCTGTTCTTTTACGCGCTCTGAACTGTTACTCTTAAACACCACACTATGTCCTGCCAACAGAGGGAAGACTTAAACCACTCCAAACCAAATGTCGATCCTCCTTGACTCCAAGCGGCTATAGTTTCTAGTCTTCCATCTCAATTGTTCTTCTGCTCTTCCCCTAGGGATAATACAAAGCAGAAAACTCAGTGTGGTGTCCATGTATTGACACTATCATACAAAGCATTATCGTTCACAATATATAAATGCGTTGATATCCACAATACATAATTGGGCAGGAATTTAATGCTCGCCTCCTAGTCTTTAATAGAATTAATACTCCCTGCGCAGTTAGCAGGGGTAATCTTCATTCTATGGCAAGATTGGAGACGAGCATTGTGCTTGTTCAAAGCTTCCCAGCACAGTCAACGCTAGGCTCTAGGTCGGCTTAAAATAAAACTAAACGTATGATCATTAGCCCAGTCTGCAGCTAGCATAATCTCTCTCAAAGACACTCCTGTTGTAAAGGCTTTAGATGCCATAGCTCCCTGCACAGAACTCCAGCTGAAGTACTCATCTGTCTGTGCGTTCAGCCAGGATGCGAATAGCTCTATGTGTAGCGGCCCCCATCTCCAATTCATCCTCTGAAATACTGTAGGATCCAGCTTCCAATTGCTGGAGTCCGCGAGGTAGCGTGAGTTCCAGTCTGCTACTATGTTCAGCGCTCCGGGCAGGTACTCCGCTGTCACTGACGTCTTTGACTGAAGGCAACAATGCCAAAAATATTTTGCTAGTTCTGCTAGCATCTTCGATCTGGTGCCTCCTAGGTGGTTTATATAGCGGACTGCAGAGATGTTGTCCATATTCAATAATATGCACAATTTCATCTTCCCCTTCATGAAGGCCTTGATCGCGAAGGACCCTGCGAACAGTTCCAGGCAGTTTATGTGAAGGCAAGGCTCCTCTTTGCTCCACTTCCCCCCAGTCTGCAGGTCCCCGCATCAAGCTCCCCAGCCCAACCAGCTGTCATCAGACTCTATGATCAGGTCTGGCCGATCTCCGAAAATGGCCCGCCCATTCCAGGCGTCCATATTCTTCAACCACCATTCCAGCTCGGTCACGGATTCTTGATCCAAAGGTACTAACTGATGATACCTCAAGCCCTGCTGCAAGTGTCTTATCTTTAATCTTTTCAGCGCACGATAGTGTAAGGGCCCAGGAAGTATGGTTTGAATGGAGGCTGCCAGTAGCCCCACTATTCTCGCTAACATCCTGAGCGAAACCACTTGTTTCTGTAGACATCCTCTTATTTCTCTCTTGATGTTGCGTATTTTCCGCTCCAGCTTGGGTTTCCTGGTGTCTAGGATAAATCCTAGGAAGTCTAGTCTCTGTGCTGGTGTGATGTCTGACTTCTCCACATTGACTAGAAATCCTAGGGACAATAGCAGGTCCTGCACCCATTTTGTCTAGTAGTGTCTCTCGGTCCTCGGCCAGCAGCAGGAGGTCATCCAGGTAAATGATCAACCTTATGCCCTTCTCTCGCATTGCTGCTACCACTGGCTTCATCAGCTTGGTGAAATCCCAAGGAGCTGATGCAAGCCCAAAGGGCATGGCTTGAATTGCCAAAATCTGAATTCCTCTAATACTGGGACCGTCAGGTAGGCATCCTTCAGGTCCAGTCTCGTCAGCCTGTCTGAGGGACTCACGGAGCTGGTTGATGCCCTCCATCTTGAAATGACGCTAGACTACCCAACCGTTCAGTTCCTTCAGGTTTATGACTGGTCGCACTTTCTCCTTCCTGTGTACTAGGAGCATGTTGCTCACGAAGCTGGGTGTCCTTGAGCATCTCTCTATGGCGTTCTTCTGGGCGAGCTGAAACAACTTGTGATCTAGCAGACTCTGCTTTATTTGCTGCTGGTGTGGCCTGCGCTCTTGTATGGGCGGTTCTATAAACTGTAGATGCAGACCTAACACGGTTTGCAATACCCAAGCATCCCTGGAAAGTGTGTGCCAGTTTCTCCAGAACATACCAGTTCTCCCCCCTACTGGAGGGTAATGTGCTACTCTCACCTTGTGGGAATCCTTGACCTCAGCCGGATCCTCTCCCTCTGCTTCTCCTTGGGAAACGTCCCCTGGCTGGGAAGAAGGAATCCTGCTGCCTGTTTTCCCAGTATTGAGCTCTGGGATTTGGGGGTCTTCTGCCTCCTTTGTTTTGACCAGCTGCGCAACCCCTGTGGTGACCGGCCCCGGTTAAAACTTGGTTAGGGAAGATTTTTCAGATCGAGGCTTGAGCCTTCTCCAGGGAAGTATAGGTACCAACAAAACAGCCCATTTCTTTTCCAAAGATTTCTCTGAAAAGGAGCCCCTGCGCTGCTTCTCCCGCTTCGTATGATGCGAGGTCACTGAGCTTGGGATCAATCTTCAGCAATAAGCCTTGTCTTCCTTCAGAGGTGATATCGCAGTTTGCATTGCCTAGTAAGTAGACTGCTCTCTGTGCCCAGCCTGACAGGGCGTTGGGGTCTACTTCTTCCCCTGTGTCTCTAGCCCTCTCCACCAGGTCCATGATCTTTGCCAGAGGACCGGCTAAGTCCAGCACCTTTTCTTGGCAACTATTCCAAGATCTGTCAATGCCTTTACAGGGGTTCTTGCTGGTCTTGGATAAAAATGTAAGCATCTTGGGATCTAGCTAAGGGGTCTTGGCTACTTTACCCGGGAGGTCTGGCCTTGGGCACTCTGCGTGAAAGTGCTGTTGAAGCTCTCTGTCAAGTGCTTTCCTCAATCTTATGGTCATGTACTGTGCAACTCTTGGTGATGGTTGCCAGTCAGATGACCTTGGGTTCCGGATGCTGTCCGGGTCGAACATATCTTCTTCTACCTCCTCGAGGTGTTTCTCCTTGTGGGCTCTTTTGCCTCTACTGGGCTTGACCTCTTCCTCCTCCACTGTCTCTTCCTCGTCCTGGGAGGGCAGGTCACCTTCCACTGGCTCCTCTTCCGAGCCTGGGTCCTCCTCTCCATCACCTTCTTCCCCTGGAGTGGGGTTGTGAGCTTTGGCACTATGTGGTGCTGCAAATATGCTTCCCTGAACTTTACAAAGGCGTCAACAACCTCCAAGGCCTTTGCTTTTGCCCCATCCAAAGGCGCTGGGGGTCACACAAGGATTTCCTCTTACAGGCCTGAGTACTCCCTTTAGACCCTGCTGTAGAGGGTTCGGTGGGCGTGCGATCTGCCATACCGGTGCTATCCTTAGGCTGGTGTAGGTTTTCCTCCAGGGTCTCCAGCCTTTCCTGTAGGGGTATCACCCCCTGCACCACGGCATCCACTAGTGAGTTTCCCAGCACCTCTTTCAAGCTGGCAGCTAAGTCCAAAGACTGCTCCTCTTCACTAACTTCAAATTCTGACATTCTGGGAGGTTGCAGTGTGCCTGCTGTACCTGAGACAGGTGTCTGAGCATGCCCACTTCACTAGCTGGTGTTTGTAGAGAGTTCTGGTCAATCTCCGGTAATTACTTCTGTGTTGCCTCTGTAATTATTATGACATTTTATTTTTGTTTTTTATATTTTTTGTGTACTATGTGGCAGCACCAGGTAAATTGTTCTTTTAGTGCCTGTGATGGGTGAATTAGGTCTCAAGAGGCCCTTTGGAGGGCTCAGCTTATCTCAGGAGCCTGGGCGTGTGTGTTTCACCGAGCTTATCTGCTCCTCGCTCGTGTACAGCTTGTTGCTGCAGTTCGGCGAGTGTGCACGATGTTCATAAAATATATATCTGATTTCGTTCTGTGTTAATGTGTGTTTTTATTCCTCCCATCTCTGGGAGGTAGCTCAGAGAAATCACCTCAGTGCCCGTGTCCGTATAGGTACTTGCTCCTTGTCACGCTGTAAATGTGATACGGGCTCTGACGTTCTGATCTCCGGCCCTGCCTCCACAAAGGAGGGGGCCAGAGCGGCTCAGCGATCTCCCACCTCTTAGGAGGCTCTGATGGCTCCCGCAGGCACTGTGCGTACTACCCCCCAATGTGCCTGTGATGTGGCATAGGGTGGGTGCGAACGTGGGGCCCGTACTACACAATACGGCCTGATTATCTGAGAGAATATCGCGCGTAGGGAAATATCTTGTGCGTACTGTGTAACCTATTTGAGGTATGACTGTTACATTAGCACACTAGTAAACTTTATTACATTAGTCATTCTATCATTGCTAACACGTAATATTTAGGTTCTCACTAAAATACAACCCCTAGACATGCTATATAGGGAGATGAGGCAAAAATGTGCTTATCTGCATGAAGAGCAGTAAAGGAAGAGGAGGAGCTCAGGGACAGGTAGTGGTCATAGCTGAGCATGGAGTGAGATGGACTACAGAGACTATGGGGATTGTAATTCTAAAGGATGAAAAGTATATTGGGACATTTTCAGTGTTTTGTTATTGGTTTGTTGAAACTGCTGAGTAGTAGTATTAAAAGAAGTTGAAGCATAATGCTCGCCTCCAGTCTTGCCATAGAATTATACTTGGTTGCTTATAACGCTCGTAATGCCCAGAGGTTTCTAAGAGCAGACCCATAATTCAAACCTGTGTTGCTCTGCGACATCTTACTCCCAAGGCAAGTGCGTTGCTCCTGAACTATGCTCCCGATAAGCAAAATACTTCAGAAACAACCAACCTAATTGGTCAATTCCAGCAGGAAATGGTCATATCTGATTTCTCATTTCTGCTTTGAAGGCATAAGTAAAATAGGCCCCGAAGTGGCAATGCTTGGCTTAATAGGAGGGATATTTGGAAGAATTAGTACAATCCAGAAAATGTCAAAAACAAAATCTGAAATTAAAACAAGTCTGGATCGACAGGCTGAAGACATATCAAGAGAAAGGAAATGCGCATTGCAGTCCAAATGATCTGGAGAGACATCATCATGCCTTCAAAGGGAATTCAGCCTTATGTCACCAATCTGAAAACCAGCAACGAAAGGAGCCTATTTGCTCTGGCAAACTCCAATCTGCTGGACAAAAACATAGGAAATTAACAGAAGATGATTGCAGTTCCTCTGTAGAAAATCAAAAAAGAGGATCTACATCCTGTTCTCCACATTTACCATGTAACTTAGAACCAAGGTAATATATTTATTCGGAATGTTCAAAGAAAGGTCAATGCAAGACTATCAGAATACATTTGTACATATTATAGGGAAAATATACCCTAAATGAATCCAAACAGTAGCATATTTTCTTCGGCAGGTCTCAAATGTAAACCTTAAAACTGTAGTAATTTGTACAAAACCACAGTGAAAATGAGAAATGGGACACAACTTGAAAGAAAATGTAACACAGTAAGTAAATTGACCAACACAATATAGCACTAACTCTATGTCCTGACCCTGAAGAAATTAAAATGCTATCAACTTTGTGGAACTAGAGTACACTTTTCACAAGGCAAAAAGGACCTTAGCAATCTACCACTAGAAGCATAATATGGTGCAGGTGGACTAAGGAACAATGAACCTCGTTACGAGTTTGGCAGTAATTCCCTTGGAATTAGCACCTAACTCGTTTACCGTTACTGCGTGTCAATCTTTTAAATTTACCAAAGGATTACAAGTTGGGTAATGGTGGGGTAAATCCCCATATTTGGAGTGCATAGGTTGTATGGATTATGTCCGATTTACCATGTGCGGTAGTTCGACATTGGTAAATCTGACATTTTTTCCACGGAAATGTTGAGAATTAATCTCCAGCTTTTTGCTGGAGGTGAATCCTTCATTTCATCTCCAAACTCATAGTATGGTGGTGCCGGAAACTGACAGCAATGTGGCAGTAATTCAGTTACTGCCCTTTTACTGCAGTTTTCCTCCATACCACAGTAATCGTAATGAGGCCCACTATGCAAACATGAAGTGATTTTCCAGGTGGGCCTGACATGCTTTAATGTTAATCACTTTTGGCTGTGAATCATAATCCATTAGTACATTTGACTATGCTGTCCGACAAGTCCGTAGTAGCAAGTCAACGTCCACGATAGATGACACTTTTCCATTCACCCGACTGCGCAATACTTACCTTAATGCCTCATGATCTCTAATAGTCGGGACCGATGGTCAAAGATATCCCGTTCATGCATGGTAAACCTTTCCACCTGGCTTTGACTTCTCTGCTACTCCTAATCCCAGTATATTTACTTTGCAATTATTATCTTTCTGTAACATTTTTATGCAAAGATCCAGGGGCAAATGATTCATAAAAATTGAAAATTGAAATGACTTTTGTAAAAAATACTACATTTGGACTTGGGTGAAAGTGTTGCAGGTGAGGCGAGAAAGTGAAAGTCCAGTAAGCTGAGAAATGTTTCAGCAATGGTGCACGTTTTCTATAAAGTAATGTTACTCTCTATCAGACCACTAAAACTAGGTTTGATTGTGCCATTTTGTAAACTGGAAAGCTTTTTTTTATAACAAGCGTGCGGGTGTACCCAGTGTTGCCACTGTCCTGATCGAGTGGTGTCTCGTGTATCCTGTTGGATGTTGCTCTTGTCCTCTTGTCAACAAGTCTTGCTTCAGTTTTCTCTGGTCTCTCATGTACCCTGGAGGATGTTGCTGAGGTCTTCATATCAGCAAGTCTTGCTTCAGTTTGCTCTGGCATCTCATTTGCCCTGGAGAAAGTTGCTTTTGTCCTCTGGTCGGCAAGTCATGCTGCTGTTTGTTGTTGTGTTTCAGAAGCTTTTGATATTGATTTTGGCTTTGCATCAGATGGAGCTTTTCCAAGTGATGGTTGTTTTTTTGAGCCGCATGTTTCAGTCATTTAATGGCTTCAGCACATTTGAGAACATGTCCTAGAAAGATTGATTGATTGTGCTCTCGTCTCGTGAATGAACTTATGTAAACTGTAACCTTGCCATTTCCCATATTTGCAATGATGTGATAAAAAAATGTAAAATTCTTTTTTTGTATTACCTTTAAAAATGCTTTAACAAACAGTTTCAAACTGTATACTGTAGTAATACATTTTAAAGGAATAACCAACATATCGAACATTTTGCTTCAGACACTTTTCCAAATGTTGCCTCCTTCTAAAACCTACTGTAATGAATCGGGGTGAGCACCAGTAAACAAGGGTGTCTACAAAGTACATTTTTTGCATCCAAACATAGACTACAATCTTGCCCCAGACAAATGAGGAATCCATGCAAAATGTGGTAGCAGTGGGTTCAACAGTGTGGATTTGTATAGCCGGACAAACATACACTCACACATAAATACATTCAGCTTTATATATAAGTATTTCTTGCTTTGGCGATCAATTCCTTAATGTGTCCCAAATTGTGCAAATGTTGTCACTCGCCTGGTCAACACAATGTTTTCACGGGTCATTGTGTTTCGGAAGCAGCCTCTTTCTGATCTCAGTGAGGTACGGCTTGACACGTTTGTGTAGGTGCTGTGGGTCCTTTACTCTAACCCTCTCGGATCAGTGAGCGGTGTGCAGAGAGAGGCAAGCATGCAACCCTACTACTTGGCTTGCAGCTCTGGGCAGCGCTGCAGCGGAGGCGGCCGGCCACTTGTGGATCTTACAGCAGAGCAAACAGTGGGCGATGAGTGGCGAGCAAGCAAGCAACTCTACTTTGCTCGTGGGCGGCGCTGCATTGTATTTCAAGCTCTTCTTATACTCACAAGGGTATTTGGACTCATGAACGCCCATACATTCGCTCTGACCCAATTTCTGTCATTTAAGACATTATTCATTCCGCATCACATCTTGTTTATTCACCTATTTTTCTGATCGCAGTATAGAACATTTTGGCCTTGAGAACGACCGTCAGGTCGAAATGCGTGTCGGCTGTGTCAATTAAACAGATTCAATCTACATAAGCATCAATTGTGGACAATTTTGTATACATTTGTGTCTTTTTCTAATATTGGGTCTATGCGCAATTAGCAGCACCAGTTGTACTAGTTTCAAGTTTTTCTGACAGAACGGACCCAGTCAATGTCTCTGCCCCCTTTTTGCTCCCTCCCGGGACGGCTTTTCTGTGGTTCCCTCAGGGATCAGCACTTTCCCCTATCCTTTTTAATCTGTACATTCACCCTCTTCTGCTTCTTTTATTGGTATATGGGTTCAGATACTACTCCTATGCTGATGATATGCAGATCCTGGTTCGGCTTGACCTCACCAGGGCTGACACTGCGGCCCGGCTAGCAAGCTGCCTGGAAGATCTTGGCACCTCGATGCCGACTAATTGGCTGATGCTCAATGGTTCTAAAACGGAGGTTCTGGTGGTGGGCACCTCTAGCCCCCACTCTTTCTGGACCTCTGAGTTCTCGCCTACTTCACTAGGCATGTGTCCTACACCTGCGACCTCAGGTAAAAATGTGGGTGTTCTGTTTTCATCCTCTCTTTTCATGGCACCCCAGGTGGCTTCCGTCTGTAAATCTGGGCACTTTAAATTACGGATCTTACGTAAGGTGCTCCCGTTCATTCGAGCTAAACATCGGGCTCCTGTGGTGGCTGCCCTGGTCTTGAGCACCGCAGATTATTGTAACTCGCTATACCTGGGCCAACCGAGCTACCTCACTAAGCGCCTTCAACCGCTTCAAAAATCTGCGGCTCAGGCAGTGATTCGCCCTCCTCCCCATGCCCAAATGACTCAGCTACTCAAGCAACTTCATTGGCTCCCGATTGAGAAGTTCATTCTTTTTAAATCCCTATGCCTAGTACACCACGCTTTTTACAATCAAGGCGCCGAATACCTACAGGAAAGATTCTCCCGTTATGTGCCATCCCGATCTTTGCGCTCTCAGTCGGCTTTATTGATCGCGGTTCCGCGACTTAGGTTGTCCTGGATTGGTGGTCGCGCCTTCTCTGTAATGGCTACCTTATCCTGAAACAGACTTACCTTCGATCTTTGCACTTGCGAAAACCATCTGGTCTTCTGCCATAACCTGAAGACCTGTTTGATCTAGTACTTGCTGGCGTACCTTACTGTCTACCCTAGCGCCAAGATGCCTCCGGGTGAACGTTGCTCTTTAGAAATTCTCTTAACATAACATAACATACGGAAATGCTCTGGGTATATGCAGATTGTAATAGTTTAATGATCAACCAGTAAAAGACACAACTGATGGTCTATACCAACAGGAAGATTGCTCGCCTGAGGCTGAGGATTAATGAACTAGATATTCTCTACACCCCCCTGTATAAATATCTGGGAATTGAAATCAATGATAAGGGAGACTATCACTCATGTAAGCAAGTGCATGTTATTAGAGCAACACGGATCACCGCAATGGTGCATCGTTTTAGCATTGACTATGGGGGATATACCATCTGGGCGGCTCGTCAGCTATATATACAAGTATTGGCAGCCATGATAACCTACGGCCTAGAATCACTATTATCCATTGACTTAAGGTGGTTACAGGTGATAGAGGGCAAATTTTGGAGGAAAATCCTTGGGCTTCCGAACTGCATTCCTATGGCTGCAATTAGATTGGAATTAGGCCTTATAACATTTAAAGTTATTGGGCCTCATTACGACCCAGGCGGTAAGGGGTTTACGGCGCCGTAAACAGCGCCGACCCTTACCGCCTGAGTACGAGGTCCCTTAGCGCCATGGCCGATTTAACACCTGCTTTTAGCAGGTGTTAAAATCCATGGCGCTAAGGGACCATGGAGTTAATTACGCCACCGTAATTTACGGTGGCGTAATTAACGCCTTCCCCACTCCCATTATGCCCTATGGGGCAAAAATGGGAATGGGGAAGGGTAAATGGGGATTGGGGACTTACCGCCCCGCCAAACTCGGAATGGGGCGGTAAGTCCGCCAACCACCATGGCGTAAACATAGTTTACGCCATGGTGGTAAAGTCACGGCCCAGGCGGTAACTTACCGCCTGGGTCGTAATGAGGCCCATTGTGTTAAAGAAAAGGGCAGACATGTATATCACAGTGAGCAATAACCCCACCAACAGTCTGTTAAAGGCCATGTATCAGGAAATACTCAATGAATCTACGACATGCCAACTAAAAAAAAAGCATGGCAATGTGTTTTGATGAAATATGTTAGATACAGAGAAAGGAGAATGATATCAATAAAATGAAACATGCACTTGCCAGGCGTGGGGAGCTATGGGCCTGGCTCGAAAACTATGCACACCTGAACAACTTAAAAAAGTATCAGTCTAGGCCCCAATTAGTCCACACGTTTAAGAAACCGCATTTGTATTTGAATCTTGCCCCTTCTCCTGGATTCAGATGCTTTATCCTGATTTTAAGATTGGACCATTTGCCTGTATTATTAGTTACTGGGACGATAAGTCATGTACCTTGGGCTGACCGTTGGTGTGGAATATACAATAACAGGGAAGCTATTGAAACTGCCAAGCACTTATTGTCTGAATGCCCAAATCTGAAAGAGACATATCTTTGATCATATGGTAGATTTGTGCACAATCCAGATTCAATAAAAGATATGGCATTTTGGCTACAGTGCATCAATACAAGGAATATTTAAATGTATAATGTGTGGCAAAAGATAGAAAAGATTGTGGGCATAACTATATAGAACCAGAATCATATGCTTACTACCCCAATCACAGAAAGACAGAGACACCGTGAGTCCTGGGGGAATTATGAATAATCTGATTAATCGCTCTCCTGTGACAGTGAATTAAGTAGATTGAGATACATGTGTATCGTAGTGATATTATAGACTATTATATATGTGCACAACTGATTTTTAATTAGCACTAGTTGCTTATCTTGTTAAATACTGCAAATGTATGTAATTTATGTAATTTTAAAGTATACATTTTATTGTGATACTATATTTGTTGATGTTTATGATTGAGTAATGTCGTATTTATATAATGTGAAAAGTTTACTTGTAAACTGTAACACATTAAATAAATGAAACATTAATCAATGTTTGTAATAGATTCCTTGACACGTGAAGGTCTCCGGTGTTATCTGGAGTTATTATTCTGTTTAAATGTCCATCAATCAGCATTTTTTGTGATCAAGTGAATCAGCCACGTGTTAAAATAGTGCCTGCACAACACACTTCTCTTCTCAGTAATTAAACGAGTAGCAGTAGGTCAGCAGCCAAGGGTCCTCTTTGCCAGCCCCATGAACGAGTGCCCCAATCATCATCATTTACCTGCACTCTATCGGAAATGTTTTGCAGCATGATTCCCCCCGCCCCCCTAATTACTGAGCTCGTTTTTACAGTAATTGGTATTGTTAGCAAGTCATTGACAGTGAAGTTCTCACGAAACCAATGACAGCCTGTGTTACCTTTCTCCTATCCTGTTATAATGTCCGGGCTCGCTGAGGCCTATAGGGCAATGCCTGAACCAAAATTTCCGAATGCGAGTGTGGGACAGTTTTTTGGGTCGACGTGGCCCACTTTTGTGGATAGCCTTCATAACCCATTACATGAATTCATAAATATACATATTAAATAGCACTAAATCATCAACGATGGGTATTACCCAGACATTAATTAATACATAAATAGCATAAACGCAGAACACTAGATGATTGTCATTGGTATTTCCCAGCGTTGCATAATAAATAAATAAATAGCATCAACACGGAACACTGGAGGATTGGCCTTGGTACTTCCCAGACATGAATTAATAAATAAATAAGAGACACCACCTTGGCGTGGCTGTGTACTTTGCAGGAAATAATAATACACTCTGCACATATAATTCTGACATAAGGAGCCTACTAATTCATACAGTGCTTCATGACCATAGTAAATGAAGGTTGAAACTGCAATACAGTGTTTAACTGAGTTCAGTAAAAAAAAAAAAAAAAATCAACCACGCAATTAACCGACCAGGCTACACAACGGTTAAACAGGTGCCCATCCTGTAATACCCATGAGGGATATACTACTACTCACTGCCTTGTAAGTAGCATGTAGTAGCCAGAACTAGGGAAATCCTAGCTGATGTACCTCAGGCTACTCTGTTAACAAACAGCCAATGTGATTTTTCCCTACACCCTGAATCCGGCGCTCGCATTATTTCTGTTAATGCCAGAGAGGAGTAGGAGAGAAAAGAAAACCTAACAAGGCATTCACCGGGCCCTAAATGGAGTGAAACTTCCAAAGGGGCTACTATCCAAACTAGCGGGCTGGCGTATAACATCCTTCCTGAACTATAAGTAGTACATCAATATGGAGCGGAGGCAACTGTCGCACTCTAACACCAGATAACAGTAATAATATCTTGGATTGGGACAATTTATATAAACACTTACCTTATCTGGGGTACATGCAACCCCCCCACGCCCGCCCGCCCCAGGCTTACCGCCTTATGTCAGGTCGATATGGCCAGCAAGGGAGTACGAGGCTGTCCTCGTGACCCCGCCTCTCAGCTGTCCTTATAGTATACCGACAATAGACGGTAACGCAGTCAGCCTCCTACGGAACAGGCAACATTTATCTCGCCGTTCACCCAGGCGGACAAACCCGTCGGAGGGGCAGGCTAAACCCGTAAACATCTCGGGCATCACAGACGCGCTACTTCCCACGAGAGGGTGAACACAGATCACCTCCCCTAAAGCAGGGGCTTCCAGGGAACAATGGTGCTTTCAATGAAACTCAGTCCGGCCTGCAAGAGTACTTCCAGGAGACACCGAAAAGGTGTCTGCTCTGTTATCCCTCACCTGGTCTCTATCTTCACACAATCCTGCACGCCTTTATTTTCCAACTGGACTTTTCCACTTCAACACTGGCGCTGTGTTTACGTGTAATGAAAAATCACCTCAGCAGGGCACCCACTCTCCCTGTCAGCGGGCGAGACCATCATCCACCATTTTGCACTCACCAAAAACAAACTTCGCTCGAAATGGGGAATACGGGTACTAATTGACGCAACAGAAAAACTAACATAACACGCAGACACCACAGAAATAGAACAAGCACACCGTCATAGCGGGCAATACACAGCATATTTATAATAGAGGTCTTTACAGAACTAATTTTCACTTTCATTTGTTTTTTTCCATTATAATCAGGGTTACAAGAATAATCTTTGATTTGTATAGGAGATATGTGTGTGAGTAATACAATATTGACATAAACAATAGCCATATATGGTGTCAATTGTCTTGCCTTATGATGCTGCTTTAGGGAAGTTATGCAGACAAGCAACGAAACCAGAAATGAGGAGGAATATATTTAGTATCATGAATTGTGAAATGATATATTTAACCCAGTCCTGTAGACACAAGCGGTTATATGTGCATGAAGCAATCTATCAAGAAGGATGTGGCCAGTCCCTGAATCAGAGAACATACTTTACTCCGAAATATGTATGGCTAGGCAAGATAATGAATGGGCCAATTCCTATGGCATGATCCACAGCGGGGTTATAAGGAGTAACTATGGCTTACTCCTGAGATAACTCTCCTCTTCCCAGGAGTAAGTCAGCTGTAGGTCAGAGTTGCTACCACTAACTGTTTTGTGAATCGAATGTTTTCTCTCTAGGAGTAAGTCAGGAGTAAGTAAGGTTATTATGTTAACTTCTTAATAGATCATCACCATTCTGACATTTAATTATGTAACGTAGTGTGATGTAAGTCGTCATTTGCATAGCACCTTTATCCCATTGGTATGGCCTCTAAGCGTTGTAGGTGAACGCCCTCGGAGCGAAAGGCAGGTACTGTACGGATGTCGTCAGGTAGATATGTGCATGCTCTGCGCTGCTCAGTGTAAAGGCTATCCCTCTTGAAGATTGTAGTGCAGTTGCTATGAGTTGGCAGAGGGCAAACCAATCATGACCCTCATCCATACCATATTAGGTCACTGGAAATATGTATTGAAAATGAGAACATGGAAACAGTTTATGTGGCTAAGAGGTTAGAACTCAAATATTAAATTAGGAAGCTGAGGTACAGCCAATGTGACTTTAAAATTACATGGCTGATGAAATTACATGGAAAAATCACGTTGGGTTCAATGTACCTAATGGATGGCGGGAAAAAGGAAGGCAGGCAGAGTCGGGGGACTTTTTAACCATGCATTCATGATACAGTGCCAAAATGTTAGAAGTATACACCACATTGTACCAAATATTAAGGGCCTGATTCAAAGACCATTTTCCTATGGGATTGCGCCATTATAAATCACTTCTGTGAATAAGGCCCTTGGTATTTCCATTCAGAGAAAGGGCACATCACCAGGAGCATATGGATTTCATATGTAAACGTGTAAATAGTATCATCAAACAATCTGTCTCCAGTATAAAGTGTGACTTACAACTAGAAATATAGTAACTGTCTCCGTAAGGAAACCCACCTCGTCATGAATGTCAGGACACGTTACATCTGTGCAACAGGTATACTTTTAACGTAAGTCAACACGCAGGTGCCTAAGCATTTGTAAAGTAGGAGGAGAACAGCAAAAGTGGATGTTCCAATGAGGGGATATGTCTGGGAATTACAGGCATGTTAAGGGAGGGGGGGGTGAAGGGACACAGTTCATATCAACAAATGTGTTTAAGGATAATCACAAAAGTAAACAAAAACTGTTGTAGAATCGTTTGCACACTAAATTACATCTGGATGTTCAAATTGTATGTGAGGAGAGAATGTGAATAAACATTCAAGACAACTTTGAATTCCAGGAAGGATCAGGTAGAGAGGCCACCATTATCGAACTCCATTGCAGCATTACAAAGTGCTGATTAATATCTCTAACAAACTAAATGCCTCAGCTGAAAAATAGTACTGATGCCCAGCTACCCAGATCAAGGAAAACATATCTAACCTTATGGATCCACTGACTGCATGTTCTACTGCATCTCTATCAGCATGCTAGCATCATTAAAGGTTGTACCATAAAACACCTCCTAAAAAAAATTGGAGTGGAAACTCAGAGATACAGAAAGCTACGGACCCATATGTAACATTCATTTCATTGCAAACATCCTGGAAAAAGATAACGACCACCCAAATGGTCCTCAACAGTGATGAGAACCTCATACTTCATGACAACCAATCTGGTTTTTGCCCAAACAAGAATACAGAAACAAGTCTTCTTTTCATTGAAGAGGAAATTGCACAAGCACTTGGCAAGAAAACACACACTTGATCTTTTAGCTTCTTGTGATACATACAGTCAACCACCAAACACTAATACACAGATTAAAAAACTCTGAAGGGAATACATGGTACTGCCTTGACGTGGATCACCAACTACCTTGATGATCACACCATGAGGGTTAAAATGGGAGACTTGAACTCAAGAAATTATCCCCTTAAACTTTGGTGTCACCCAGCGCCCAATTTTATCACCATGGCAAATAAATGTTTACATGCCCTAGCAGACATTACCAAGCTCTTCTCCAAACCTTTCTAATTTTACATTGATGATTCTCAGGCCCTATTGAACCTAGAACCCGAAAATACAAATTAGAATATAACATCACCCCAAAGAATCCAGGATTGGATAATAGATAACACAAAATCTGTGATGTCATTGATGTCCTGGGTGTTAGTCTAAGCAATGTGTGGTGGTGTTGCAAGTTTTGGTTGCATAGCTTACCACAGCTGGCAAATTTCCTTGGTTTTTCGATTTTGAGCTGCAACCATAATGTCCCTTAAAAAAAAGTGTATTCTCTGAATTTCAAAGGTTTTTATTGGAGAAAGGTAACCGTAACCTCCTTTTAATATTGTTCATTGAATGTATATATACACATACAACGGGTTGAATGTGATGCTCTCTTTTAAATGACACAAAGTAAACATTACACTTTACTTTTGAAAAACGAAGTAATTAAAAATAAGAACAAAGTACATTCACAGTTACAGTTCTCTAAGTCTCTAAGAAAAAACATGCTATGTGTGTAGACCTTATTGAAAGATAAAATATAACCTGAATGATATTTTGCATGTTTTCTCCCATTTGAAGGAGAACTTGATGAACTTTGCAACTTGAATTTAAGTGTTTAATAAGGCAATACTACACTGATTGTTTGTTATAAATCACAAGACAGATCAGGTTATATCTGTTGACAGACCTACTTATTGACCCTGTTTCCCAACTTTAAAAAATAACCTTTCATGCAAGCATTATATTGGAATTTCAGGCTAGACCACAGTCTTCTTTTTCAGCTAATATCTAAGACTGTGCTGGAATTTGATTGAAGAATGCCTGTCTGGCCATTAAGTGCAACATTTAAAGAAACAGATGCCTTCAGAAGGTCCTTGAACCTTGGAGACATTATGTTTTACCAATAATATTGGTCTGATCATTAAGCTGCCTATTTAAATGATTGTGATGCTGGAAATACATTTAGGAGGGACCAGGCCTCTTCCTAGTCCTGTCCCACCATTTCTCTGTGTTTGCTTTCTCTATGGTTTCTACCACTGAGGTCCAGCCTGGACCTCTGGCAGTGCAGCTCTTCATGCTTTTCTTTTGATGAACAACACCCATGGCATACTCCTATGGCACCCATGGATGGGGGTACACCCTTGTACCCCATATGTGTGTTTTGGGCATCTGTGTGTTGTCCACAGAGCAGGGTACGGGCCGGTGGCTGCTACGTGCTGACTTGGCAGTGGCTCTGCGTGTCCTTCATTTTTTGCACAACCAGCCCCGGCCACAGGAATCCATGGATTCCTGCAGGAAGGCACGATGCCCCGGTAGCCTCTTGTTTTCTATTGTCTTTTACCTTGTTTCGCAAAGTCCTTGTTTCTGTCCCTCCCTCCTAACTAGCTGTTGGGTGGACATACCATATATGGCTCTGGGGCTGCCTCCTGTCAGACTGACTGGAGCCTTCTTAGGGACTGTGTGTTGCGGGTACACCCTAGGGGTGGGACCTGTGTGAATGGAGTCTGAAGTGAACTCACATTCTGTGTTATTGGTGTCTGGTTTCTGTGTGTGACAATGACTGAGACAACCCTGACTGAAACTTACATGAATGCAGTATAGTGTGCTGAAATGCTGGGTAGTGCCCCAATCCACATTCTTTTTATGGGTACCTTCGTGGAGTGAATGGCCTTAATACCAGTGAGCCTGATTGGCTGCCTGCATGAATGTCCTTCTCAGTGATTGGTTGACTGAGCCTGGCTCAGCAGCCTGAGTGAATGGGAACCAATGTGTATAACAGGGGACCTCTCAATCACCAATTTGTTCAGAAGCTGAAGTCGAAGCTGAAGCAAGAAGAAGTTGTTCCTTGAAGCCCAGCTCGAGGAGAAGTCTGCTGCTGCATTTCTTTTGTGTGATCCAAATGCTGCTGTGTTCTTCAAAGGACTGATTCAGAGAGGACCAGCAAAGGAGGCCTCTCCGAAGCTACAAGGGACTATTGAGCAACCTGCTACTCTTCACCTGAAGTGCTCTGGAAGCCAGTCCTGTGTGCCTGCGGTCCAGAGAAGGGGTCTTTGTGAGTCCTGAAGAGGCGTGGATGGACTGCTTGAGTCAAACAAGTGTATTGGTGTCAACCAGGGTCCAGATGTGCGTTTCGTGACCTCTAGAAGACGTTGCTGTCTACCACTTAGAAGAGGGGTTACTTTAGCATAATGCTGCTGGACACTCAGCGCTGTGAAAGTTCCAAACTGCCTAGGAACATTCCAAGGGAGATCCTTGCCATCATCACTGACCACATTTTCCCACCAGATGGAATCCAGAGTCACAGAGTGCTGAGGAAGGTCCGCCGGTGAGTTTCCCGCCACCAGAAGCTAACAAAGATGTCCCAGGGGTCCAGACTTGGTGAGGGTCTGAGGTCCAATCCAGTGGTTAAGTCCAGGTTGCCAGAAGCTGTCCAGACATCCATGTTGTGGCTGCAGCACCAAAGAACCGAAAGTTAGACAACCACATCAATCCATAAACCGACATTAAAAGTGGCCTATGCACCCATCGCTACCAGAAGTCACCAAAGGGTGCCAGGGGTCTTACTCTAATCTTCCAAGACTTTAAGGAGCCCACAGAAAGTTTCATCTTCCCAGGACTTCTACAGTCGGATATATTGTCGACCAAAGCGGAGCACTACGAAGAGCAAAACTGCAGCACTTCAGAAAGAATTTGGTTCAATTTTTCTTCTTGGACTCAGCATCCCAGTGGTGGCTCCTTCTTCCAAAGGTGATCCATCCTCAGAGGGAATTGCGAGTGAAACCGAGAAACACTGCCACTTCGCCTGCCAAGGCGCCCGAGGGCACTGTGACAAGGAAGAGCATCTTCTAGCCTCAGGAGTCATCCAGGGGTCCCAGATTCATCTTGGATCCTGTTCTCATGTGGCCTTTCAGGTACATTGGAGTGGTAGAATACTTTAAAAGAACATATAAGGTTATTGAACATTATTGGACTGGGCTGTAAATTACAAGATAAGATACTCCCTAACTTTTCCATTACAGGTTGCCCAGGTGGGGGGATCCTCACATGGAAATATGTATCTAGTCTAAAGAAAGCATTCTGCCGCTTTTCATAACTAACCTGCCTTTATTCCCTAATCAATGCTGTTACACATCACTGAAAAAGTCACATGCCTATTTAAAACTGTCTACAGTTAGTGCATCTATTAATGAATGTAAGTATACTATATGTGGTACCATGTGGATATTCCTTTGTAGGGGTTTTGGAGAAACACTGTACTTAAGAACCAGCCTGCATCACCTCCTGAAAGCTTAACCTTGGCTGCTAGTCCATTGCTACCAAATTGAGAGCCTTGGCTCGGATGATCTGTGCCTTTACCTTACCATATAGGGGGCAGAAGTACAGATATCTCCCTCCAGTCTTTACACTGGTGGTACAGAGGTGGGATCACTGTTTTTATGACACAGGGCCTCATTGTGAGGGTGGAGGTAACTATGCCGCTTTTTGTGGCATGGTTACCCCCATACCAGGTACCGGGTCCGGGTTTCCTGAATAGGGAAATACCGGGCCATTCCGACCTTGGAGGGCCCGGTATTTCCCCATTCAGGGAACCCGGACCTGGTTGATCCCCATTCCCATTCTAGCCCCCATAGGGCTCAATGGGAATGGGGATGATGCTAACAACGGGCCCGTTAATGACGGGCCCGTTGTTAACATCCTGGTCTGCTCGCGGGTTCCACAACCAGACGTCGTAATGAGGCAGTAGGGTGTTAACAGGGCCGGCAGCTCTACCGGCCCCGTTAACCCCCTAGCGCTTTCCTCGTAATGAGGCCCACGGACTTTAACCTAGCTACTACAACATGTACACACGTCTTTACTACTTTAGGGTTTTAGCAGTGTATACTGACAACTACACTACAAACAATGGAAACTATGCAAATGGTAAATTGACCAGGATGAGCTTAGAGGTTCTCTAGAGTGCTTCTGAAGTGAGAGAAATAAGGATAAGTGTAGGGCAGAGCTCATAGATGCCCTTGTAAATTTCCAGGCATATTCTGATACTCATGATGGAAATGGGGGGCGGGGGGAGTCTGATGGGGTCCTTACATCTGTTGAAGTAACAGATGTTACCATTGGGATCGCCACCTTTCCTGTCACATATATTCCAAAAACCCACATTGTTGCCCTGGAACTTGAGTTACTGAGGACTAAACTAGCCTTTGAATACAAAAAGTTTAAGACTGAAGCTGAGTTGGAGAAAGAGGAGTTGGCACAACACGTTGTACTCAAAGGGCCTCATTACGACCCAGGCGGTAAGTTACCGCCTGGGTCGTACCCTTACCACCATGGTGTAAACTATGTTTACACCATGGTGGATGGCGGATTTACCGCCCCATTCCAAGGTGAGTGGGGCGGTAAATCCCCATTTCCCATTTACCCTTCCCCATTCCCATTTTTGCCCCATAGGGCATAATGGGAGTGGGGAAGGCGCTAATTACGCCACCGCAAATTACGGTGCCGTAATTAGCACCATGGTCCCTTAGCGCCATGGATTTTAACGCCTGCAAAAAGCAGGTGTTAAACTCACCATGGCGCAAAGGGACCTCGGAATCAGGCGTTAAGGGTGGGCGCCGTTTACGGCGCCGTTAACCCCTTAACGCCTGACTCGTAATGAGGCCCAAAAACAGGTATTTGTACTCAAAGACAGAGACACTGAATGTCACAGACTCTAGTTAGAGAAAGCTAGGGAAGAGACTTCAGCCAAACCAGTTGATTGTCAGGTCTGCTGTAACCATGTTTATGAATCATTTGGTTGGTATGTATGTGGAGAGTTCTGATATCCTCCAATGGATAGAAGCATTTTAGATGGCCTTTGGTATCCATGATGTTGACCATAGAGATTGGGCTAAGGGTTTGTTAAGTAGAGTACCTCAGACTGATTATCGCTGTATTTTGAAACTGAGTGTGGAAGAAAGAAGCCAATATGAGTACTTTGGTTGTCATCTTTGGCTAGACACCCAAGGTTCTTAAGCGGAACCTTTAGAGAGAATATGTCTTGGTTTGATTGGGTGAGTGCTGCACATATGAATATGATGGGAAGTCTTTTGGTGAATTATCTGACCTCCTGTTTTTTAAAACAAAATGTCTGAGGCTTGTTCCCCAGAGCTGCATCAATACATTGCTGACAAGACTATCTTGGACCCTTTAAGTTGGCCAAGTTGACTTATAAGTGGGTCTCTCAAAGGGTGTCCCGTAAAGATCCCAGTGGGAAGGACAAGGACAAAGAGAAAGGGACCCCTTAGAAGGCTGAGGAGTCTAAGAAGAAGCCACACCTCAATAAACCTAAACATTCTCCCTCTAAGGTCCAGGAATCTAGTGGGGATAAGTCTCATTGGGGTGGGAGTAAGATTAGTGGAGCAACTGCTGCAAAGCAGGCTCCCACTGGATCCATTCAGTCCTTCGCATACCTTGCATCTTTTGGGAAAGTGGGGACCACAGAAAGGGTGACCCCCAAGTGCAAAGGTAAGGCACTTGGTGTCGAGGCTGTCAGCCTGCCCTACCCTTACTCTATGCCTGAGGTGGAGGACACTGTTCTCCCATCCTCTACAGGAATCACCTTTGATGCTGCTGTAGATATTTCCTTAGGCTCCCTTGAGGCCTGGACCCAGTATGCAGAGGTACTGGCTATTATCCCACAAAATACTAGAAGATCTTTGAGAAGTGTCCTCATAAATGGCCTTTAATATTCAAAAAGAAGATGTGTATACAGTTGTCTATGCCCTCAGGGCAGAAACAACAAGGGCAGTTGTATTATCAAATGTTCATATTAACACATATTTTTATTAAATTTAAACACTCATAAAATTATCACATTACATAAAATTCAATATCCACACACAATGTATAAAACACGTGAAAGACTATACTTTACAAAACACAAGAAAAAGCCCTCCGTATGAAACTTCACACTGGAGATATTTCTCGTATTTCTAAGTGCTATTAATGTATTTTCAACCCCAACTTGTACAAGTTTCTGTCCTTGAAACACCAAAAATTGCAGGACATTTATCAGGGGTAAAATTGCTATGTGTTTTCAATGGTGATGGTATTCCTTTCCTATCACTCTCTTACTGCCAATGCTTCAAAAATGGCAAGCCTTGCAGGATGAAGACAACGTGTATTACTAGTATGTTGGTTGAGTCTTATTGATATGATATGATATGGTATTTGTAACTCACCTACTCACAAGTATTAATAGACTTATAAAAGAGCACCCCGATCCACCTAGGGGGCTAGATATATTTTTCTATTTACATACCTTTTAGAGTGTGGTGGGTAACTCCACAGTCAAGGACCAAAAAATTGGTGTATGTGAGGGCGATTTCCAATTCATTAAGGAAGATCACTCCAAACCTCTATTTAGTCTACAAGATACAATACACAAAATACAAGAGAGACTGTCTCAGAATTGAGATTGACTTATCAGGATCAATTTTACCAATATGCCAAGTAAAATTTACTTACAGGGCATCTCGAGGGTTTCTACTCATATGTAGGATACCTCATCCGTCTTGATGGGAGATGTTTAAATAGTTTGTAGGGATTCCACAGAAAAGGTACAAAGAAAATGTACAAAGAACATGAGGCATAAAAGCCTGAAATAGTTCAGTGAGGAGTTTACAAAACCCCATAAAACCAGTTGGTAAGAAGGACTATCTTAGTCCGAGCAACACTAGTGATGTTTGTCTTGGTTTAGGACTCAAAATAGTTACAAGATTTATAAAAAATCAGAATTGGTTCCCTATAATTTAGAATAGTAAAGGGGATGGTAGGTGGCCTAAAAATCCCTAAAACTACACATCTCACCTTAGTTCTTGAAGTTATCCTAGTTGGATCCAATACTCAATGATACGCGTGCCATTGGGTATTTCAAAAATGGCCGCCATAAATATTACGCGTGTAACGCGATGATGTTACGAGTAACGTGATGACGTCATGCGTCACACAATGGCGTAGTGATGTCATTGCGTCATTACGCGAAGCTGTATGCACGCGCCTATGCATATTCACAGGATTTGTAGTTAGCTATAATCCCGGGTGTCCCATATTCACAGGCCAAGAATATATCTAAGCCTGAACAGCAAAAAACGCCTAACAATAGTACCAGCACCATTAAAAGGGATCCCATACCCCCAAGGAGCAGTTATGCTCTGAAGTACTGAAGGGCATACTAATTGCAATACAGAAAATGTGGTATATGTAATTAGATGCCCCTGCCAATATATCTACATTGGAAAGACTAGTCGCACATGTAAAACGAGACTGAATGAGCACAGAAGTTGTATCAAGAAGAACAGGGTAGAACAAGCACCACTTGTAAAACATTTTGTGGAAAAAAATCACAAGTGTACAGATTTTAATTGGATGATCTTGAAACATGTGAAAGGAAAAACACAAGATTCGATCAATAAGAAACTCTTGAGCTTGGAACAAAAATGTATTTTCCTAACAAAAAGTCATATCCAAGGTCTAAACGAAAATATAGAGTGGCATAATGCATAAAAGGTACAGGCCTATGTGCTTAGTCAACTCGTTACTTAATCATGACTTGTTATATAGGCATAGAGCAATTTGTGTTGAAACAGTTTAAGGTACTTTAACATCGTGATTATGTTTTTCCATGCGATTGAAATATGTTCCAGGGCTGGCATGGGGGTGGTGGAGAGGAACTTACTCAGGCCAGAGGACTATATAGGTGTTCCTCCGAGAACCACCAGGTTAGCTGGTGGGCCTCCCAAACTTTCTCCCGTAGCCTAGTCACCATTCCGATTGATGACAATATAGCAAAACTTTCTGCCCTGGTTCAGGACAGTGTACCTGCCCACATTTTCTAGGGGAATTACTTAGTAGAGATGGGGTTAATTTCTGATGGGTTACCCCTGACTGCTGCGGCGGTCACTAGGTCACAGGTCACACAGGGTCTGACTGACAGTCAGTTACCCATGCTAAAGGGGAGACCCAAGGCTAAGAGTAAGAGTAAGAAGACTACCTATGTGAAGGGTGCTCTTTCTCTTCCAGCTGTTTTAACATCACACAGTGTGGCTTCAGCTCCTGAGGGACTAGGCCTAGGCCCAGTGGTGACCCTAAACTGAACTCCTGAGGATGAAGGTACTCATCCCGGAGGATCACTCAGACCTTCAGTGCTTGTTAGCTGAAGGTAGGCCCTAGGATTTCTGTGAGGGTCAAAGAGAGTGCCACTAATAAAGTATTGTGTATTAATAATGCAAGGAAATTAATTAAATGGAATCCTAAAAACATTCTACTACTGAACCAACATATGAGTACACAGCGGTCTGTTTTGCTTCCGCCATATAACAGTCCAAATCTAGTACCAAGTAACATCACTGATTCATTAAATAACTTTATCCTTGATGTTAGTCCCACATTTAAATTCAGCAGCAATAAAGGCTTTATACGTAAGTGGCATGCTTTGATGCCATGTTTAAGTAAAAAAAGACTGAGGTGAGAACCCAACTCAGGCGAGTTTTGAAAAATAATACGTCAATTAACTTAGCCGCACGTAACCTAATAAAACAAACATTTTAAAATTGGCTTATCTCCCACAGACATATGGTTATGCAAGGGGGTGCAGAAAGAATACTGTATTCCCCAAAATATGCAATGTTTTGGGACATTACTAATAGAACTGATTCACTTCTGGTGGAAACTCAGGTTAAACAACAGTGTGGTAGCCCCTCTAAACAGAACGAACATGGGTCAAATACCCTGTTCTGTGGAATTGCTTCCAATCAAGGGAGTCTAGAACCACGTTTTAGCTCACTGCACCCTTCACAGACGAGAAAACCCATTTGCATATCAGTCGCTCCCATCCACAAGCGCAGTGTAGAACTGAAATGCTAGGCAACTCTCCTCTGAACAAGAATACCATCAGCAACCCCAGACACGTGTTTTGGCCTCTTGGTTCCCCTCACTCACTGTGCATTAGAGATGCTCAGCTTCACCTCTCTGAGGAGGCCCAACAAGGCCGAAACACGTGTCTGGGGTTGCTGATGGTACTCTAGAGGAGAATTGCCTAGTATTTCGGTGCTGGACTGCCCTTGGAGATTTCTGTCTACTCAAATAGACTGCTGCATTTGCCATGCCCCTCTCTGGCGATATCTCAATTCCTAAAATGTGACATTAACGTCCTGAGGTTATTTATCAGAAATTGTATAATTTGGTTCATCAGGATTTCTTTGTAACAACACAGCCTTTAACAATGAGTTGGAGACATTATTTGCTGATCAAATAGCCCGCTTTTCATCCTAAATGCCCTCTTCTATGTATTGGCCTACCTGAGTGTCACCATTCTTAAATATAATTTGGTAAAATTGAGGGTTTCAAAATGTGTTCTAGCACGTGAGTACACAAAGGAGACAGTAGCAGGTTTTTTATTTTAACTATGATTGTATTCACTGCTCTTTAATCAATCAGCGTGCCCAGTTCACCTTTTTGTGGAAATGAAGAAACAAAGGTGCCTGTGATTTGGGGTGTCTTATAAAAACGGTGTTCTTTTTTTGTCAGTCCACGCCTTTCAATGTTCAATACATTTTTTGGCTAAAAGGCATATTTGGCTCTTCTGTGTACGAAGCAGGGTCGCTCGTCTTTCTTGACTAATTTGAAAATGATTTGGATATGATAACCTCAGTTATGATACAGGACCCTGGTGTATCTTCAAGAAGGATACAGGCATTAGAGGCCTGTGCGCTCGTATGTGCTTTCTGAAAATAGCTTTCCTTGCAATATGAGGAAATGAAGTAATTTTCTTAATATCCCATCTTATGTGTGGATTGTGTTTGAGCCGCCACCGTGGCTCATCTATGAGAGGCTTTTGCAACCTGTTGGCTTTCCAGATACTTCCATGATCCCTAACAATAGATAATGTTGGCTAAGGCTGATAGGAGTTTTAGTTCAAATTAACTGGACAGGCAACTGTTGCAGACCCCTGATATTTCATTTCAAAATAAGGGGTATTGTGATGTCTCAAATGTCACGCGGAATGGGTCTGTATGATAATGTTGTCTCAGAACCACAATTTCTGGATCTATCTTTTTTATGCAATATTGGTACAACGCACTCAGTTCTTTTGAGATTGTCATATGACAAGAATAGGTTTTTGCCCCTTAACCTAATACGAAGGATATGCTATCAACAGTAAGTCTGGTAAACAGCTAGGATGTTTCAAGCATGATTTGAGCCACAAAGGTCTGCAAGGTGTTAGGGATGTCCTGGTTCTGTCGGACTTGAGGTTGATTGGTCATTGTAAAGCCCTGCAGGGAACAGAAAAAAAAGAGAAAAGAGAGAAGGATCCCAGGCATGAGGAGTCACGCGGGGTATCCTTTCACTGAAAAAAGAAAAACAAAAATGAGAGTAGGTGATACCCGGAAAAAAACATTGCTCGTCAGGAGTAGAGCACCATGGGGATAACGGCTTCAACCCTCTCAGAGGAGGGTTGAATGGCACTCCGCACAGTGCCAACTCACTGTCGCTGCCCGGGCCTTCATGGTGGCACCCAACATCACTGCTGCTTTCCCAGTTTGCCTCCTGTCGCCACTGCAGGCCCCGGGTAATTCCATTAGAGGCGCCCTCCGTGCGGGGTGAAACCACTGTTACAGCTGTCTCCAGGCACGCACAATAAATACAAAATAATGGTCGGCCTACTGAGTTACTGAGTAGGGTTGCTGCTGGCCGATGCAACCCTCCTCGAGTGTGGTCTCAGGGGCACCCGACCGCTGCAATCAATGCCGGGCTGCACCTGACATTCGCAGCCCTCACAGAAGAGATGTGCTGCTGCCTGCTGATCAGAAGAACAGCATGCCTGCCTGATGACCATCCCCACAGAGAAAATAAATAGCTGCAGTAGCAAGGACCTTGGGACAGCCTTAGCTAGGCTGTCTTCCAAGAAAGGTGTTGATTAAGTGTTTATTACAGTGCACTGTATAGAGAATGTTTTATATATTGTTAAAGACATGTTATTTTATTTTTAAAGAACCCTTTAATATTTTTGAAATGTGTATTAATTACGCTTCTGCTTAGATTTATATTGTAAATGGTGTCTTGTGATTCCCTCTTATTAAACAAAACTTCTAAAACCCTGCTGGTGTATTATAAGAAAAGTAGAAGTAATCAAAAGAACAACTAAAGAACCATACACTAGCATATTGTTTTCTCCCTTTCCTCTTGTGTGTCAAGTTATTTTAACCTTGTGTCTTCTTCCTCAAGGATTTTGGGAATCATGCCTTTCTGTCCTTAGTCAACCTTCAAGTGACGATCACTAAGTTGTTCTTGAGATCAGGCAAGCAGTGGTTGGAGACAGTTAAGAGTTGGGTCAAGCATTCATTTAAGTGCTATAAAAGTATATTGCCGTGCCTGCCTACACTTGTCTCCCAAAAGGTGTGTGGTATGATCCCCCCACTACAACATGCTTCTGGAAAAAACACTTGACTCTTAGCTTTGCTGGTGTCATTTTTGATAATACGTTCCCAATTTTCAGAGCAGAAGCCAAGATGTCATGCTCAGTGGTTTTCTCTGTCTTGTTTTCTTAACGTGGTATAAAACTACTTATTTGTACCAGATCTGTGATGTTTTCCCTGCAAATTGTGACGACTACCCATGCCCTATTCATCCAAATGGGAAACCTTGTTCCTGTCCTGCATCAGTCACCTTTCCTTTCTGCAAGCCTATGGCATGTTGGCACGTACAACATCCCAGCAGGACAATGAGATACATGTTCGGAAAAACCTATAAGCACAAACTGTATTGGGAGCATACTGAGGTTTACACAGTAGAAGGAGTGTATACTGTTTAGTTAGGTTTGACACATATTACGCACTCACAAATAGCTACAAAAATAACTACAAAAAGAGCAGGTTGACGATAGGGCAATATTATAGGCCCTGTGTTTAGCTGTTTTATTCAAAGTAATAGTCCAAAGTAATATGTGTGGGAGAAGTTGAGACAGGTGAAAGATAGGGTCAGAAAGGTGTTGTGGTAGAAGCAAGGTCAGGGTGTTAGCAGGGCAGAAGTATCTCCATCTTGGAAGTTGAAGGCTAGGACATTATGAGCAGAATATTATGCAGGCCCTAATGTGGAGCTCTGGCTCTGTGCAGTTAGCTTAAAAAACAAATCCCCTTCATTCATTAATAAGAACAGAGCATAAGATTTTGTGAAGCCAAGAGGCCAAGCAGAGATTTAAGAGCACTACTCTGCTCCCCAAAAGCATGCATACCATATGAATTACAAGCAGACACACAACTTAAAGGAATGGTTCGGTCAAAAAATGTTATTGCCCCTACGGGTCAGCCATGTGTTTTTAAGCCTAAGTCGCTCGATTTTAGAAAAACTTCCTATGGACCTTACCCGAGGTTTCATCCATTAAACGCATTCGAAAACAGGCATCAGGGAGCTGCCATTTTGTGATAATCCTATCACTTGCCGCATCGCCCTGGCTGACCTGCTTTTGCGGCACTAAATCATATCCCCCGCCCCTGAGCCTGACATTATCAAAACATTCATATTCCCCGCCTCTCTCCGTGGCGTTTCTGTGCTGCGTAGGCAAACGCGCCCAGTCGTCTTCTACGCGACTTCACACAGAACCCGGAAACCAACACAGATCAGCTCACAACACAGCGCGCCACAATTCAGAATATGAAACTGTACTTTAAAATCAAACAGCAACACGGTAAATTTGGTAAAGTACATTTATTTGACCTTAAATGTTTATAAAATATTCAGCAATTGCCATATGAACTCCGAAAGTCATTTATTTTCTTTTATCTCTATCCGCAAATCCGTAAAATTTTATCGTGAGTCACACGCTGTTCCTTTATGGTACACATGGTGTTGGTTTTCATTCAAAGAAGCACTTTTGTCGCACGTTGAACCGCAACGCTGTTCCATCAAGTAGGCACTAGGCCAGCGTAAAGGGTGATATGTTGCTTCTAGCCGCTAGTACCGCGTAAGGGCATATGGGCCCTTGGCGATCGTCCCATAAGATCATCAGAATGGTGCAGTTGTTTACATTAAGCTGCAGCTGGCGGTTGAAGAAACCGTCTGCCGGGGTCTGAAACTGGTGGCAGTGGCAAAAGGGAAGTATATACCTGTTTTGAAAACATAAAATTTATAATTAGTCTCGCCAGCCGATCTTTATTAATATTATTCATTTTATTTATTACGGCCAAGCTGAAACTATTTGCTTTCAAGGATAGTGCAATGGAGTATGTTAGGCTCTAAAATCAATGCGAAAACTAACGAAATAAATCGAGGTTAGTACACAATGAGAAACGACTTTTTGTCTACATGCGTGTGGAATGTGGACCTGCATGCCCATGTGCCCGCTACAAGGATGATCCCACAAACATTTTCAAAGTTCTTCATTCATTCATTTATTCATGCATCCATTCATTAATTCTTCATTACGGTATAAAAGCATCTAAAGAGTTACTTACATTATATTTGCAATTTCCATTGTGTCTCTGCGTAATGCAGTCCGTAAATCTCACTGTGCTCTTGACAAAGATTTTTCGTATACTGAACTAACATGAAACTCGGTCTAGTTTAAGAATTTTCTGCCTTATCGTCTCTTAAATTATTGCACCCCCCACCCCCCCTTCAAATGAATTTCTTTCGGCATGGTCCCTGTCTCACAAGGTCAAAAAACAATAGAACCTTATACTGCCAGTGCGAGTTGTGGGCCTCTTCAGGGCGCGAGTTGAAAATCAAAGCCGCTGACCTTCACTAGAAACGAGCATACATTCTTTCTTTGCAACATCCTGTAGTAAAGCCATCTGTGAGAACTTGAAGTTTCGAATCCATCTATGTAGTGCGCCTCAATGTGCAAATGCGAACTGGCTTCTCTCCCATCTGCAACGGCTCGCTTGGCGCGTTCTAAGGCCCCCAATTTTGTCCTCGTTGTCTGCGAGCTTTGAAGCCCGAAAGAACCATAACTATTGAGACTTTTAATTTTTTGGGGAAGGTCAGGGAAAGTATAAACTACCCGAGGAGTTGAGTTGAAAGTGAGATGTATTGTTTGTTTGTTTTATTATTTGCAATACGCACGCCTCCCCTCGGTTAACAGTGCCCAGTATTTATAAGAGATTGCAAAAATTAGTTACATCAACAAAAATATATACATACACATATAGACAAGGTCAGCAATATGAGGTGAATAGAGAGAGAATTCAAAGATGACACCCAGGTAGTTAGACACACAGAAGGTGAAGGTAGGGGTCAGGGTTAGCGTACTTTGTATGCACACTGTACAATAATATTTATTTACAAAAAGACAATCGTATTACAATTTTTTAAACCGGGATTTGTACTTCACAACCAGCTCTCCTTTGGGTGGACATGGCACAGTGGAAATGTTGGGTGGCAATGGATAAGTGCTCTGCACAGAAACGTTCAAAATTCCATATCTGTGCTTCTCTAATACAGCAACAATAAGGCTTTTGACAAAGTCGAACTCCATTTCCTCATAGACTGGTTTGATCACCCATTGCTTACTTCTTTTTGAAAAGGCCTTAGTGTAGCGAGGCATCCTTACATTACCCTTAGTCCTAGATTGTTCATGGCCGAGATTCTTGTTATGGGCCAAGACGGCAAGTAGAGTCCTATGTCTCATGCCCTGTATGCTGAAATGCAAGCGCTTGGCCTGTACTTTAGGCACATATTGTGGAAAACCTCCAAACCTCCTGTGTGACAGAATTCTGTCAGTCCCCTCAAATCTCTTGATAGAGTTTTATCGAAAACAATCTTCTCAATTTCTTTGTGTGTCGGTGAAGATGGATTCAACCACTTCTTCTTCCGTGCCTCCACTGGGGACAAAGGGCCATGTTCACATTGGTGGAAATGTAGGTTTTCTGACCAGCGGTGCACGTTGGTACAGTGGTGCATCAGTGACCGCCATTTTCAAGTAGTATTTCCACTGACCCTTCACAAGTTTTGGAGCTCCACCAAAGATGGTTGTTGATAGACTGTGACCACTCTGAAATACTTTCCAAACCTTTTTTTTTCCCTGCAGCCGAGATTTTCTTATTGATTGATTTAGCAAGATGCCATACGTCAAATTGATGTTTAATATGTGGAAACTGCTCTCTCATTGTTTTGGCAATTGAAACGTGTCTGTCCGTGGCTATGAGGTCGATGTGCATTCCCCTCGATTGCAGATATTCCACTGATTTTATAAATCCTAGTTTCTCCATGGCCACTGAGGATGTACATTGTGTTACCTGCACGACCACCGAACTCACAATTTTCGTACTATCCATGTCATGAAAGTGGTAGGTGCAGTACTTGGCAGAAAATCCAGGGCTGTCGCACTGTCCATCGCCGGCTAGCCTGAATCGTTTGCCTTCGAATTTACTTGCTAGAGACAATTGTTCAATTTTCCAAGCATCACTAATGGCCGGAAACAGATAATCATGTTGGTATTTGTAGTACTGCGTTTTCGAAATGAAATGGAGTCCCACAAACTGAAAGAAAGACTTTAACTTTCTAAAACTGGAGCCACTAAAAAGTGATGCAGCTGCACACAGTAGATTGCCTCCTGGCAGTTTCCCCAGCATCGGCTGTGCAGACCATGAGAACGTATGATGTAATCTACAGGCGGCATGTATTGTGACGTTACTGCCTTGTTTTTGACGAGTCACATGAATCAATGGCTTCCCACATACTTTCCCTCTGACGGAATGCCCACATTTCAGCATACTTATAATATCCATCAAACAACTGTCGACTACTATGTTTTGTCCTCTTTCATTAGACTGTCATCCTGCGTCAAAGTTGTTTCGGCCTGTGACGTTGAGGACATATCACCACATTTGAAAGAAATATTGCTGCTATCAAGTTCTGATGCGTCAGTGAATGCTGCTGCTGGTTCATTCTCTGTCATTTCAACATCTGCTACTTCAACATTGATGGTTGAACACAACAATGTCGACAGCTTTTTTGGTGGCAATTTTTTGGCGGGTGTAGATTGTGTAAATTGATCTGCGACTACTTCAGAGCTATCTTCAATACATCCAGTATCATGTTGTTGCGGTGGTGCGGTCGTACTGTAGCAATGGTCCAATACAACTTTGCCGGATTCTCCGGACACATTCATTTCATTTTCTGTACATTGGACATGAGCATCCCAAGTCTCAACACGCCGCGTCTGAATTAATAGTTCCTCCATAGCCTCCATAGTGTAAATGCTCTGGCAAGTAACATCTCTCATTCGCTTCACTGTCTGTGTATGTATAGTTCGTAGACCCACGGGTAACTAGAGGACAGATTGGAAAAGGGATGTTCAGTTTAAACACAAGATAAAGTATAGTACAATTGACTTGAAAAAAACATAAAATAGTCCCCAGCACAAACACATTTCTAAAGTTATGAACTGTTTGTAACTAACCTTATTTTTGTTTCTTTTCTTTGCAACTTTTTTGACTCGACCTTCAACATATGCACGCTGTTGCTCCGATACGTATCCGCATGTCTCCCCTTCCTCTTGCGCTGCAACGACTATATTTTCTGTATCCGCATAGACAGCACGGAATGAGGCTCCATCGACTCCCTGAAACATAGTATTTTCATTACTGTGTATCAAAATATTGTTAGCATAAAACACACGTGAGGGCGAACACACATGTACATCTCAATAGCCAAACACAATTTAAACATTGTGTGGAACAATCAAACAACAAGTATTCGAGCTCTGATGACCTAGTTCAATGGAGCTGTCAGTATCCATACCTCTGGCTCTGCATGGACTGCCACGAATGATTGTATTGAAGAGGAGGCATCAGCAACTCCCTGAAACACAGTACTTGCGTTAGTATGGTTTTCAATATTGTAAACATAACACACACTTGGGGTCGACGGCACCGGTACATATAAAGAGATAACCACAAATGTTGCATTGTCTAAAAGAATCAAGGAATATTTAAAAATGATCAGATTTAATCGACTTATTTCTCCGATTTCTTTACATCTACATCATCTAAATGGGATCTTGTGATTGTAGTGGAAGCTCCATCGTCTCCCTGAAACACAGTACTTGCGTTAATAGGGAAGAAAGTATAGCAAATGGAATCACGTTATATGATCACGCTCGATGGAGCTGTCAGTATCCATACCTCATGCTGCTGAAGAATATCTAGGGCTGTTGTCAATGTGGTGCACACTTCCGAAAGCTGTTGCACCGATTCGTATCCGCATGGTTCCGCTTCCACCGGAATTACTTGAATGTCAGGCTCTGCATCAAGTGCGTTGGTTGACGATTCAACAACTGCCTGAAACATAGTATTTGCATTAGTAAGGATTACAATATTGAAAACACAACACAGGCTTGGGGTCGACCGCACAGGTACATATCAACGGCTAACCACAAATGAAACATGGTGTAGAACAATCAATCGACAAGTGCTCCAGTCCTGATGATCACGCTCGATGGAGCTGTCAGTATCATACCTCATGCTGCTGAATAACATCTAGGGCTGTTGTCAATGTGGTGGACGCTTGAGCATCTCCCTGAAAGACAGTACTTGCATTAGTATGGATAACACTAATTATAACTGAAAACAAACACCAGGGGACGACAACTAAGGTGTTTATCAATTGGAAAGCACTAACCAAACAATTGGTAAAATAATCACACGATACATACAAACTATTACTTGACATGCATAAAACAAGTCTGTAGCGGAATAGCCTAGTATGATTACCTGATACGCGCTAGAAGTGGTTGATAACTGCGAGCACGTGACGGAAGTCGGATGTTCTTGCTTCAGATTCAAGGGATAGTCAAGAAGTTGTAAAGGTAAATTATTGTTTGATAATGAAATGCCAATATTTAAAATTGTCATGTAAGGAGACAGAATACTTGAGTAATGCGCAATATAGCACAGTTCCCTGTGCCCATATATAGATTTTGTTTGTGGGTTATGAAATCTAAAAATAATATATTGATAAATGTCATTATTCAAAAAGCTATACACTCATATCAATGTCGAAAGTATTACAAATTGGAAACAACACCTAAAAAATCAATGAATCCATTCGGCTACCTACACACTACCGCAAGGCCTAAAGCTAAAAACGGACACTTGACTCACCAGTGGCGGTTTGTGGATGAATAGAGTGGGAATAGCGTTTGCAAGCAATTTTCGTGTCGATCGCCGTTTATTCTTCTTTGTTACCCAAGATGTGGTGTACATGTTCGAGGGAAAGTGCCGGCTGCAGATGCGGTATCGATCACCCCTCTTGTCCTCAAACACTTGTTGGACTCTACTTTCCAGCTCATCCAGTGGATATCCGCAATGGGTGACCCATTCTCTTATTCGATCAACAGTTTTCGGGAATACATGCATTGTAGTGCCTTCAGATTTAGCATGGGTCTTCGAAGGGCAACCGCTAATCGAACAGGCAGGAATTGTTGAAAATTCTGAAAAGTAAATATCAAGATTATTATAAAACCTTGATGAATAAAAATGTCATAAAAAAGTAAATGAACCATACCATGCTCAATGCAAGGTTTGTTTTGGTCGCCGGAACTATACCAGTTCATCATGTGTGGCTTAGTATTTGCATAAGTTACAGACATTTTTTAAATTATGTGACTAAACTCTGAACATGTGACTCGTCCCTTGAATGTTCTGTCTTGCATGAAAAGGAACCATGCTTACATTAAAGACTGGACCCCCGAAGGATGCAATTCGATGACAATTGACACAGATGAAAATAAATAGATCTATTGATAGCATAACAATTGAAACTCAAGTCAATAGCAATGATACCAATGACCATAGCTCTATTGGGTACTGTAATAGCAAATAGATTGAAATGTAAAAATGACGGAAATATGACTAGCATACATGGCCTTACCTTGACCAACAAACAGTTGGATTCAGCAGGCCGAGCAGTATGTTGCAGGAGAACAGGTAGATGGCCACAGGTAGCACACTGACGAGTTTGCTCGAAGCGGTCACAGATAGCACGGCGACGAGCAGATTAGCATAGATCTCAGTGCTTCTCAGGTGGAAGGTTCAGGAGTTGACTTGCAAAGCACAAAGATGTTCTCATGAGACATATCAAGTGGTTTATAAAGTATTAGAAACAGGGGTGTGTTTGTGAATGAATGATGTGTGTATGTTGTGGTATTATGTTTATTGCAGGGGGGCGGCCTGCGTCAGGGGAGGCCTGCCTGGAGACACGGGGTCTGAGGAGGCCATGTGAGCAATGGCCCCTGGGCGTGGGATACCTATTGAAATGTACATGCTGTTTGGCACCTTGGCCGTTTGCGCCCGTCACAGCCCCCCATGCCAGCACTCATCCCCGGGTGTGAACCGCCTTTGATAGAGGGGGTGGGATGGATGGGCATGGGGCGTGCAGATAAGGCACAGGAAGACTGCTGAATGGAGACACACTTATGTGGATTGCAGGGGGGTGGCCTGCCTCAGGGGAGGCCTGCCTGGAGACACGGGGTCTGAGGAGGCCATGTGAGCAATGGCCCCTGGGCGTGGGATACTTTTTGAAGTGTACATGTTGTTTGGCACCTTGGCTGTTTGCGCCCGTCACAGCCCCCCATGCCAGCGCTCATCCCCGGGTGCAAACCGCCTTTTGGCGTGTAGGCAAGTGTGTGGGAGCGAGGGGCCATCAGGCCTCTTTCATCCTTTACTTCTCAGTAGAAACTCGTACCAAGTGCCTCCAGTAGTGGGTTCGCCCCTTGCCCTTATGTGATGTTAACTTTGGATGACATTCTCGTAGATGGGAACACTGAGCAGGACACAGGGCATCCATTTTTGTACCCCCTTTCCACTCCATTTTGGTGACCAGGCCTCACTGCGATAGTACAGCGCGCAGAGCACATGGCCCACACCCTCGTTCGCACTCTGACTGGAAAACTCCAGAGGTATTTGCAACAGCCAACAAATGTAACACATCACTCTCTGAGATCACGGTCCTGCATGTGAACCGGCCTGAACCAAGCACATGGCTCGTTCATCTCCACAAACGTGTCCTTGCCCACGCACCCTCGCCAGTGGAAACTTACTGCCATTCTGACCCTGTGTCCCTGCAAGGTATTCTCTTCATGTGCCAGACCACTGACCACGCCATGATGCCCACCTAGCAGATCCCCAACTAACATTAGACCCCTACTGCAGTATATCGTTGCCTATCAATAACAAATGCCACATACCGGAGATTCTTGTGAGCACAGACCCACACTTCAAACAGTGTATTATAGTGGTCAAGACCCTTGACCTAAGGCCTGTATAATCCAATGTTAATTGATAGTATAGATATATGTGTGACTTTTATAGAGACATAACCGACTGAAAGACTTTGAACAAGTGTTATTTAGTGCATGCATTATTGATAATATATTATGTTAGCTTAGATAGTGACCACCCCGCTTCATAGCGACCTGAACTTCACCCATTCCGAGCACAGATGTTTGACGTCCATCCTTGAATGGAGACACACTTGATTGATTTAAAAAATCGAAACAACCGTTGTTAAAATATATGTGGTGTTTTATTTTGTATCTTATTTTGATGACACAAAAATACAAAACTTTACACATTGTACAGTTCAGGTTGCAGCACGGCGAGAGTAAATCCCCTGTACTGACCGCTGTCACTCGGGAACGTTTCTCTTATGGCACGAACGGCACAGGCAGGTATCACTCTTCGAACGCGGTGTCCAAGCCTCCCGTGAAGCCACCATGTAAAGGAACGATAGGCCACCAGCCTGTACCACCTGTGAAAAGGAATGAACAAACTGTTTTTAAATGTCCAAGATAAGTTTAATAAACTTTTGTTGTCAATGACAATTCCTGTAACTAATGGCATTCTGCTCGGACAAATGCTATCTAGACACTGCACACTATTGAAAGACTTTTGTGCGTTACAATGATATGTATATGTAATTTTGGATATAGTAGAAGACCATGAAATAGGAGTGGCATGATAAGCAGAGTATACTTACTCGTTACTCGGATTACGAGGACGAACAGTTGTGTGAAGTTCGTGCATAAGCACCATAATTATCCTCAACACGGACCGTGTGAGGCAGGCTGCCCTGAAGTCTGGCAGCTCGGTGATGCATTGGGGTCGTGGCTCGCCTTCCGAAATGTAGGCCACGCATCCCGAGTTTTCACAGCAGTAGCAGTTCTCGTCCTCGGTTGGCATTAGCTCGCACCGATTGCATGTGCACCAGGTGGAAACACCGTCCATGCGACTAGGTCCAGGCTCTTCAGCTGTTAAATCGTCCTCCCAACTGCCGTCCAAAGACCCATCATTTTCGCGTGTTTCCCTTTCCAGTAGTTCCTCCTCGGTATACTTGGGCTCATACATGTAGGGCATTATTGTATCCATTGTGTGTTAAACAAACTAAAATAATTTATAGCGGTGGTACTGGTATCTGTTCACACGGGCTACAAGCAACAAAGGTAGCTGACCAGAGCACAGAAACGAGTCACAGAATACTCAAAGTAACACAGAGAGAGGAATGGAATCGAAAATCTGCTGCTGTGTGTTGTGAAACGGTCTGTTTATACTTATTGAGGAAAGAGGTGTTTTGCCATTTCCATGGCGACACGTCATTAGCTGAAGCGCAGCGAATGTTGACACGAGACGTGCTTTGGCGTTTTGAAATGGGCGGTACGCGTCTGCTGATGACAGGCTCAGGGGCGGGGGATATGATTTAGTGCCGCAAAAGCAGGTCAGCCAGGGCGATGGGGGAAATGATAGGATTATCACAAAATGGCAGCTCCCTGATGCCTGTTTTCACGTGCGTTTAATGGACGAAAACTCGGGTAAGGTCCATAGGAAATGTTTCTAAAATCGAGCGACTTAGGCTTAAAAACACATGGCCGACCCGTAGGGGCAATACAAATCTTTGACCATTCCTTTAAGCAAATAAATCCCTGAAATTCAGACGCAAGAGCAGTGTCCCTGTCACGTCATTACCGGCACCTGTGGTTTGGAGGAGCCAAGGGGGGACCCATGTCTGGAACATTTTAAGGAATTTGAACATCCACACAGGGAGAGTGCGCTCACCTGGGCTTTTTTGATTTGTTGATAAATTAAGATGAATGATGGGAGATCAACCTTTGAGAAATGAGTGTGGCCATTCCGCACCCATTTCATCTGTTTAATGCACCTAACACATAGTCACCTGTACTCTAGGAAGACACAGCCTACAGGCGCTGTCTTCGCCTGTCATATTCACATGGAATGCAACAGCCCTGGGTACATCAAAGCATTCCAAGAAGGGGGAAGGCACATCTTCCTCCGGTCATGAGCAGCTTAAGTAAATATCAAAGGATCCATGGATCAGCATTCCTTTGTTCTCCGCTTGGTGGCATTGCATACTAATGAGAGATAATTGAGGCAAGCCTGCTGAGTGGAGAGACAACAGGAAGGCAGGACTAACACCCCTTTGGTGTGAAATGTGTCAACCTGAAGCTAGTTCCCACGCATCTTTATAAAAGGCAGTGAAATGCATGTCTGGGTCTACTATTTGCCATAGGCAAACCCCTGCATAGCTGGTCCCTTTCAGAGGGGAGAAGTATGTGTTTGGGGGAGACAGGAAGTCTGCTCCGAGAACATACTTCAAGGGAAAGCATGCGCTTTAATCAAGAGTCACAGAGGGCTAAATTAAGCCGATTGACATTTTGATCTACAACAGACAGGAAGATGGGTGGGACTTCGGTATATGTTGTCACCCCCTTGTCTCTCCTGTTGCAGAGCACTCTGGTCCTGACTTCATGCATAACAGAAGATTGTTGTTGGGGACCCAGGATTGGTTTATGAAGGTAGGCTTAGCCAACACCCATCGCTGGGGCCCATTTGGTTTTAAAAGAGGGCTGAACACTTCACTTAGCAGATCATCTGAAGACTTTGCAAGGAGTAAGAAGAAGAACTCATTTGGACCCGAGCTGAAGGTACAGTGTACCTTACATCTTCTGCCAGTGAAGGAAGGCCTGAAGTTCCAAGAAGGAAGCAAGATCCCTCCACTAAACATCTCCCAGGGAACAGAGGGAGAAACTGTACTCAGAGGACCCATCCAGCAGCTCCAGAACTGGTACCCAGACAGTACACAGCGTGCCATGCTAGGTTCTCACAGCAAGCCTTCTAGGTAAGAAGTTCCAGAGAGTCTCTGGACAAAGGACAAGGATGTTGCCTGCTAACACCCTCCTGATCTTTGGGCCATCCACCTTGAATGACATGAGCCCTGCAAAGAATCTAGGAGGAGTGCCGCACAAGTATTATCCAATCGTCCATCTTTTTACTGACAATTTTCGAGATTGTTGAGTCCTCGATCCACATCTGACCGCACTGCTGACTGTTGTCACGCTGCAGTCATCAGAGCCATCTGAGATGCCTCGACCTGCATTCCAGATCCACCTATCAGCACAGAGACAGTGAATTTTGGCCCTGAGCTGCCGCGCTGGACAGCCTGCAGATGTCTGTCAGCCTTGCTTGCCGAACTGCCTGCCGCCTGGTACCCGAAGCTGTCTCCCGCCACTAACTCTATCTCAAGGGCTGCAAAGCACCCTGTAACCACCTTGATGTTGTTGAGCCCCTAAAGACTTTTACAACCCTTTGCCCCTTTGGTGTGGAATCCAAATAACCTTGAACAGTAATACTGACTGCTTTACCAACTACCCTCCTGTCAGTCTCCTAGTGCATCCCTTTCCTTTGGGAAACTGTCTGTCATCTGTGTTCCTTTAAAGTGTGGGTTGTAATTGTAGTGTGCTAGAACTGTCTGTTGTAGTAATAATAAAGTAGATATTTTATAGAACCTTAACTGGACAGCCCCTTTAATCATTGGGTACTAATTGTGTTTTTGCTCTGTTGCAACTAACCAATGATCCACGACCTTGCAGAGATAAGCCTGCCGTTCCGTCGACGTTACCAAAATTGGACAAGGAGGTCTTATAATTCACTTGTATTCCAATCGGTTTGGATCCCTTCTGGTGTACTAGAGGTGTGGGGTTGATTGATGGTTTATAAACCGATATTCATCCCTGGACCACTGGTGCCCCGGAAGTTGATTCATCACAAACTTTCTGTAATTTGGGATAGGAGAGGCAGAGGTGATGCCTGTAAATTACGTACAAGGTCAGGGAAGCAGCTAGTGTGCGCTACTGTGTATGGTATAATAAGAAGGCCGATTGTATTATCAAGGCAGAGTTGGCCTTGCTAGCTTACTTTGGTCGTGTCTGGAGCAGATGGGTGCACATCACGTGACAGTGTCAATTTATTAATGTATCATTAAATTGGACACCCAATCCCGTGGCTGGAGTCAACAAGTGACCATGTAGGGGACCGCGTGTTACTGGAAGGGGCTTTGATAGTGTGTAGCCAATGGGTTCATGGCCTATGGGGGGACTTTGCATGTTCTATAGGCAATAGCCAATAAGGGTGGTGGGATAACTTTGTAACCTACATAACCACATTTTTTAGTTTCCCACTATAAACTGTAAATCTGATGGATGTGACGGGCTCTGTGTAAATTCAGTTCTATGGGATTGTCTCAGACTTTTTGCATGTAATAAACCGTGTTTTCCCTTGCAAAAAGGTGCAGTGGTAATTTGGCCTTTTTGATTACTTTTCTTGTTCAGTCTTTGGGTCATTATTTCTTTACAGAAACATCGGTCGAACAAGCATTCATAAGAACACCAAAAGAACTTAAACTATATAACTCTTTCTACCCTCAAATGTATATATTTCTCTCTAAAAGTAAGATATAGAGATAACCACATCCAGAAGACTGAATGGTTCTTCAATTACATTACCACCTCCTTCAATGCTGGGTCGCTTGAAACCCCTAGGAAACTGGTGAGATATCCAGTGCTTTTCTTTTCTAAATTGGGAACTTCCTGTATCAGGTTAAAGCCTATTGTATAACAAAGCCTCTCTTTTTCTATTTTTCAACCCTTGTTATCTCTATCAGGGTTCCCTCTCCTGAAGAAGGAGATAGACTTAGTCCTGTCGAAACGCAGTGTTGTGCCTCTGCGTTGACTTTTTCACAATTTTGTTGTGCTACATTTTAAGACACACTGTACTTAGTTCTCTTTCTCTTATTAGATTTTATTTGTTTGTCACCTTGTCTTGTGTCTCTTCACATATGATGCCCCTTGATGGGTAACCATTTTCTGTTTGATATTATAAATCACGATGTGATCGAGTGTGTTCTTTATGAAATACTAAAACAAAATGCTTTTGATTCATTTAAAATGTTAAGAGTGTGCTCAAATAATATGTGTGCTGATTATACCTGAAAAATAATATTTGATCTGATGCTTATAAAAACAGACCCATAAAAATTAATCTAAATAATTTCGGATCTGCTATGCTGGTGGGAACATCACCTGTGCTCTCCAATTTGGCTGTCATGGCATCCTTTAGTCCACAATAAAATAATTGGGAAGTTTGTTTTTCACCGCTGTGCAGTCCTATTCAATCACAATGTATTCAACTTTGTGTAGTAGTCTCTATTTCCCTACCTTAATACGAATGTCACATTGGTGCCTGTCTAAGTGCCCATTGTTCAATCAAATATTCCCTACATCTTTCCCTTGAACACATATAGACTAAATAGACTTGTATTTTTTTTTAGTACTGACCACATCTAATTTTGCTGGATGGAGTCTATAGAAATCCAATGCATTAACCCGAGCAACAAATCAGATGATGGCATTCAGTAACGACTTTATGGCAGACAGTGTGGAGGGGACAGGTGGAAATGTAAATTCATATGTAATTTTACACCTTTTACCGTTGGATCAGAACTTTAATCCTAGTCTGTACTGAAAGCAACCTTACATGTGATCTTATCTTTGTACTGAGTAGAGACATCAAAACCTCACTTCTTGCAAATTATGTTTCTCAAACAAACCAGATGATTATTGTGATTTCCACTCAGAGCTAAGTTAGGGGCTCTTGACCCCGTTTCTTTCTGCCTTGGAAATTAAGATTAGTTCCAACTAAGTGAGGTCACTGATTATGCTCAATGCCTTTAAACCCCAAACACCAGAAGCAGGTAAATGTCTGTAGAAAGGTTCATGCACCCATGTGACTGTCACAAATGCTCAATATCACTTGCTTTACTTGTTACTATTACCATTGGCCCACTTGTCTCATGAACACCATACGGACGTGCACACCCTATCTGGCCTTATAATGTACGCTCTTTGACCTTTCAGTGGTGACTCCACTCACTCTGGATGGATATGACCTTGGTAAATCAACAATGGTAGGATCTTCCAGTAAGTTATTTGAGCTCAGCAAGAACGCCTTTGATCTTTGTTGGTGAGTACACATTGAAAGGCACATTGTATACAGCCACACTTTTCAAGTATGAGTGCGACCCTGCAGTAGCAATGTATTTAGCTCATGGCAGCTGGATTGAGTTTCTCAGATTAGATGCATGTCCTTCAAAGTTTTTGATACGGCACAACAACAAAATAGTTGATGGTAAGTGTGGAGGCACCCAGCTATCTGCAGCATGTCTACATTCTGTGGATGTGCTGCTGGTTCTGTCCTTATTCTGCTCTTTGCACCTGTTGCTGCTCTGCCTGACATCATCCTGTGGGACACCGTGAGTGTATGAAAGGATCCCCAAACATCAGTGAGACTTGCCATGCATATCCATTCCAATGATGTCATATCACCAAAAGGCCAGTGGTAGCGGAAGTGACATAACACGACCCTTGACCTCTGATGACATCACAGGACGTGATGTCATTTGACCCCACCCCAAAGTGACAACACAGGAAGTGATGGACACGCCCTTTCACCCCTTGACAAAACAGGAAGTGGCATCACATAGCATTGCTCCTAAGTACACTACGAAAAATACAGTTACGGTATCACTGTAATGCGATATACACTTCATACAAGAATGGATCACGATATGTATCATTAACATCAGTGTTCATAGGCCCATTTTACCAAATTACTGTGAATGCAAGCAGATGTCCAAGGCCACATGATAATGATGTGTTATTATATTGCACTTACGCTAAAGGCCTTTATACAGAAGAAATATACACACAATATCACCCAACCTGTCCTGGTATTCTTTTATCAACCTCAGAAGGATGAAGGGCTGAGTTGGTCTTGCTGGGATTCAAACCTGTAACCTGCAGACCAACACACATTGCAGCAGCGAGAACTCAATGCACTGAGCTATCTTACCAGCTAGCACTATCTTACTGGCTATAGTAACATTTTCAATAACATGTCTGAATGTTCTCAAAGTCAGAAAGCAAATTACACTCTTTAGTGGATACCATTAAACTGCTAACTGAGATTTAACAGCAGGCCAGTTAATCTGCTGGTCTGGTAGAAAGCTGGCCACATGTCAAGCCTGCATGGATCTACTTTTCAGGCTTCAGAGGTTGGCAAAATGCATGCCATTGTAGTGTTCAGAACTCTGTATTAAAGAATTGAAGGTAGTGCATTCTCATAGCATCCCGTACTCTGGGCGCTCGTTATCTCATATATGCAAACAAACACACTGAACAGCATTCCTGGGAGATAGAAAATATAGAGGCATTACAACAAAGCATTAATTGTGGCACAATGAAATCAATGGCCACTTGATGTGCTACAGTCAAACATGTCTAACTGTACACAAGCTTTTAGGCACAAGGCACTTGTCAAGTGACCGAGGACACCAAGATGGAATCTCTTGTGATGATCGTAACAGAGAGAACGACAGAAAAAACATGCTATAACTGCAAATTGTGAAAAGCAATATATAGTCCGAAATTGATGCTTATTCTACTCTAAATGCTTTTTGGAAGTTTGAGCCTGCATTGTGAATTTGAGCTGTTTAATAACAGACTAAACTAGTGATTCACCCCAAGAAGTGTGCCTGAAATAAACCTTTAATGAGTCTAGGAATAATTATATAGAATTCCAGAAAGACACACTATTTGTTATTCTTCTTCTTTCTTAGATAGGGTCACTGCCCAAATTGTTGGACTTGTGGAACCCCCTGAACAAGTTAGCCAGCCACTCCAGAAACAAAGAGCCACATGGCGATGGCCACAGCCCAGGAGCGCCCACTAAATGAAGGAAAAACCTTTTTTGTATCACTTTTTTTAGTGATTGCCAGGGAGACCACAGGGATAGCAAGGGAGGACGCAGGAGTCGCACATGCCACCCCTGACAACCCCCAAATGACTTCCATGACCCAGTCCCACCCTTTATGAGGGCTTAGCTCCAGCTGAAAACATGGCATGCTCCCTGATTGTGTACAATTGTTATTTTATAAGTCACATCTCTTGCGGCTATCCATTCATTTAACTCATTGTGACTGGTTTATTCTGACTAATCATTCTCTCGAGTGTGGTCTAAATTTGCCAGAAGCACATTTCTCAATCCCTTGTCACTTCCTGTACTGCTTCCCATTTCCAAATCCGTGTGTGTTTCCGTTTTGCTTTTTTAATCACAGTTCAAGCCCTTTTTTGGCCCTTGTATTGTTGGTTGCGCTATATACGTTTTTGCTGAGAATCAAGTCGATTTCTAGGTCTGCCTTTTTGAAGCAATTCCCTAATGCATTTTTTGCTGCTCCTGTCAATTCATGTTTGTCGGTTGTCACTTGTCCTTTTATGTTGCTTTCCAGTCAAAAGAGTCAATTGATAAAGACGATGATGATGTCTTTGAATTTGGTGGGAAGGCCAGAGAATCTACCCAATGCTTCGGGAATATTGTCGTAAATATTTGTTTGTTTGAAGTAAAATTAGATCATGAGACTGGGGTTCTCATAGGGAGACAGAAAGTATAAAAAGGAAACGCATAAGGGGCCTGTTTAAAGGAATGTGCTGCGTAGTCGCTTTGCACTGCCAACAAACACCCTGGTTCACAGAGCCGTGCAAAGAGTATTTTTGCAGTGCAAAGTCACTTGGTGCAAAGTGTACTTTTGCAGTGCAAAGTCACTTTGCACTGCACAAATACACTGTGCATCGCTCTGTGAATCGGGGTGTTTTTTGCCAGTGCAAAGTGACTTTGTACAAGTACAAAGTCACTTTGCACCATGCTAAATATTCCAGGAATCAGGCTCAAGGCCTCCCAATTCCGAATATTATCACAGCTGTGGTAGCACACCACCTGATACGAGTGATAAATCAGTTGTCATAATTAATAGTGATGTCATATTTGTATGTAGCACCATGGCTCAAGTCGAGGGTACACGCGGGAGGACGGAGTCCACCCACTTGGTTCAGAAGGTGGACTCAGTCCCCCCCAGCTAAAATGAGAAACTTTGAATGTCCTATTTGAATGTATGAATCAAAGCCGACCTCGGACCGCAGTCGTCAGGTTTGGGGCCGGACACTTCACCACTGCATTACATAACCTGCTGAAAAATAACAAACAACTAATGGGGAAATGTCCCATTTCTGTACTGAAAGTCCCTGGGTAAACAGCTATATTGTTTCTTGGAGTTTAAAACATGCACACCTTTTCACGATTTCAAAAATACTATTAGAAGAAAATATCCTCTTCTGGTTTTGTGTGTGTGTTGATTTTATGAAAGGCAAATGCCATTCGTTCTGTGCAATTTGGGTGGTTATGCAAAGCCAATTTAATGAAATGTGCATAGTTCACCTTGATATGCTAATTTATGGCGATGTCACATTCCATTGCATTTGTTGATGAGTCCACCCACTTACATTTTTATGACTTGACCCCTGTGTAGCACTTTATGCCATCACAACCGAATTTAACGAATCTCAATTTGACAGTCGTGTAACAATGGAGGGACAAGTAAAGCAGGCAATGGTTTGAACTTTGAAGTGCAGGTTGGCTGCATGCCTGAGAGAAGGGCTCTCCTCCCAGTCATTTAGACGCCTTTCTAAGTATCCACATCGCCTAATGATGTCCCTGGGCATGGCTCTCTGATTTCCAGATTGGGAAGCCAGGGGCTAAATTCATAAGCAAAGATCACCCGAGAAGCAGTCCCTGCGACTAATGAAGTGAATCCTTTGTCTTTACTCTCACGATCACTGGCACCCTCTCCTTCTTTCTACTGCAGCCATGTTCCATGGGGAAGGTTGGTGCTCACCAAACTGAGATTTTGGCCTTACTTTAAACCCAGGTCTCAAATGATGTTGACACTACCCCTGAGGTTTCCCAAGCCATAGTGTCCAAATACTCTCAACCCTTGCCACAATAACCTGCCAGTGGAGCATGCTCATAGCTGCAATGTCCTCTATGGGATAGTATGGTCCCCACCCGTGAGCCTGGGCTTAGGGGTGAAGCTGTGCCCTACCTCTGCTACTGCAGCATATAACCCCTAACTGCCCTAGACTTTCTGTCCCGCTGCAGTCAAGGTTCTTGGGCTGCACATAGTTGAGAGGCCAGGGTAAGCAGTGCAGCTGCTGTCCCAATTCAGATCCCTTTAACTCCCAGCTCCGCAGGTGGAATAGGCACCAGCCCAAACAGGGGTGAAACCCTACCCTATATTAGTCACTCCTTGCATAACTGGAGCAGTGTGAGAGAGCCATCAGGCTACAGGGCACATACGGGAACCCTCACCTGACACTTGATTTAACCATCCTCCAAAGGCCATAAATGGGCGGTATCAGTAGAGGATCCAGAAGAGGTATAGACCAGGCAGTGGTGCCTGGGTTCACACAGAATGGGGATACCTAAGTAAAACCTTACTTTGGGGCTGTATATTTACTTTGTCTGCCAAAGTATGGTAATATGAAATGTGCAGTCATGCCTCAGAATGGAGACCTGATTTTTGTTTGACTTGTGCCCTGGAGGAACTTTAAGACGAGGTAACAGTATCTGAGATGGATGGGGTTGCAGATCCTACTAATAGATCAATAATCAGACAAACTTGGGACGTTTGGCAAAATCTCGGCTGTTTTATTAACAATTATCTAAAACAGGGAGTAAAAGGGACATCAACGGACGGTGGCTCAAGTCTCTCAACGATTTACATGAAAAAACACAACTTTATATAAAAGATGTGTCATAAGTGATGTCATACTATGGGGCGAAATAGGTAAACCTACTAGGGGATGTGATAGGCTTAAAGGGAACCTCTAAGTATGCTTTCTATAAGGGCGAGGATGGTGATTGGGTCTCTAAGGTAAGGTGGACAATTAAGCCCACCACAAGTGCAACTTATCTACAGTGTCACGATAATACACAATGTTCTATTGGCTTCTCGAACTTTAGGGCTCCTTGCTACGTGGCCCTCTACAATTGGTTGGCACGCTTGTACCTATCTGGAATATTCCACTCGCTAGCAGCACGCAAGATGGTGCCCCAGGTGCTGGGGGGGCTGGCCTGGCCATGCCTCCCACCCAATTAGCCCAACATCCATCATTACTCCTGCTGTCTGCCATTCAATTACTGTGTTTGAACGCGGCCTTGCAAAGGTTCAATGTGCCTGAGAATAAAAGGAAGAGAAGGCATAGCCTTATCTTTTGATGTTGGTGTAGCTCGGCCCAAAGTGTTTTTTCCTCTGACCAGATTTTGAGCTCCTTCATTGTATTTAATACTATTAAATGGAGAAAACCTGGCACTTCTAGTGTTTTTCCATTACACCTCAAACAGGAGCTCAGCTCGCTCCTCACGTTCATTGTGTTTATTTTATCTTCTCGGGTAGATAACCAGTGCTTGTAGGCCCCGACTCTTGACACCAGGCCAGGGAAGCCTTCTCGAATCTTCCTTCGCCGTTAGCTATTCTATTCTGCTGTGCCACACTTCCAGCCCTTTCATTCACAGGGTCCAAGTTTTACTAGAATGCATCGTGGAACATCCAGATTGTATACATTCCTATATAGATATTGGTGGCACTGCCTGCAGTCTATTCACTACGTAGCCAGCCTTATGATTACTTCATCTACTTGCATTACTGCGTCTGTACGTTTGTAAAATGGCTTTGGATTTTCTTCAGTGCTTCTCTGCATGTGCAATCTTCATTTCACTCCTGAAATGTCACTTAATTTGCTACTTCACCTTCAGATTCTGTAAGGTCTATATACTTTCTTCATTGGCATCTCTTCTAGGTGCGTCATTTCTGATTCATGTGACATCACCAGTCTTCTCTTTCATTCATCTTCACACTTCTTCCGGAACTTCCTTCAGAAGACTGTCATTTCTTCTCAGATACATATAGGGTTTTCTCAATGGATACCTTGTTTCAAGGACTCTTCGTGGTATAGATACATTATTGGCTTTGTGCATGTTACAATTTCTGGCTGCCAACATATAGGTGGAATTGGGTGGGACTTGCGGTAGAGGTACTTGGCTCCTCCTCTACACTCTAGCAGTAAGGAGCACATTGGTGGAATTCAAGAGACATGTTGGCTTATCCACGCATAGTGATCCAAAGATGATATAATGAATGGTCATCGCAAATGACATTTAGAAGATTCTCTGTAAAAGTGAAATCATTGTCTACCTTTGTCTGGCCTGGCATACAAAAACCTAATGAGGGTAGCTCTCAGAGCCAGTCAGGTCATCACTTTAGTAGGATGCTCACCCGCCGCAAGTCGCCAAACCTGCTGTGATGGGTTTAGATGTGGCACCTGGTCACATGTGCCTCCATCAACCTGGGATACTCCCATGGTGTTCCTGTGAAGTGGCTAGCAGCTGCTCAAAAACGATTTCCGACACAAAGCTGGTGGGGTGCCTCAAGCCATTCCTATCTGTTTAGTAAATACCAGTGGATTCATTATGCAATTTGCAAACTTATTGCCTTCCTGTTAACATGTTGTATTTACTTAACTGGTGGTGACTAGTGATCTATGACTAATTGCGATTTCGACAATGAGCAGCATGTGGTTGCCAGAAGGTTCAAAATATTTCCATTATTGCTTCATAATTCTATTGTCAGCTTTGCTTATTTTGATGCCTTGTATGGTACTGTTCAGAATATTGTTGCATCCCTTTAGTAGTAGTACACATTATAAAGTGAATAGATCGGTTAGGCAGGCAGGTAAAACAAATGTGCTCAGTAAATACATTAAGTAATCACTCAGTTGAAAGGTAAGGCTGCATTAGATTGGAGGACTGCCCTCAGAGGCTGGGGAAAATATGTCTTGCACAGTAGCTATTTTCATGATGATAAGGAGGATGATGCTCTGCATTTGCAAAGTCCACTAGCTGTCTGGAAAATCTGCTGTTACCGCAACATACTGCACTGAATAATAATGGTGCCAAGATTAAGGAGAACATCAGGCTGGGGCTGAAGATCATATCAGTGAGCATTAAAACAAGAGAAAAGGAGTGGACTGTATTCAACTGTCAGTCCTCTGTCCTATCTATAAAACCAACAAATATTTTAATTGCTAGGGTCGGTCTATAAGTGTGTACACATGCCCATATTACTTAACATTCACCTTCATTACTCCTAGCCCTACTCTTCCTCATCTCAAACCTTGTTTCTGAAATGGAACCACCTCCAGGATAGAAACCCTCTAATTAATTCAATTTTAATTACAGGTATCAGATCCACCCCCTTTTCACACAATCTTCCTATGGGAGCCAGCCAAAGGCTCAAGCAGCGATTCCATGAACCATTATAGGGTTTTCAGTAATGGGTGTAATGAGTGTGACAAGGAAGAGTAAGATGAGAAGTAGAGCAGATAGTTAAGTTAATGTGTTATTACCCCATGTCCTCAGGAAAGTCCTTACGTTTGAGACCTATGGAAGCTAACCCAGAATGAGCCCATAAGAGAAACAGTAGAAAAATCACTTATACACCAAAATGATGCAACATCATGGTGTCATGTTTATTCACAGTGAATACTGCCAATTTCGTGATGGACCTTGATTGTGCAGCTACACAAAAGCTGTGGCTATGCAGGGCTTGAAGATGGTATCTATTTCCCAATGTGTTTCGATCCGCCCAGGTAGCGGACCTAGAAACTTTGGTCAAAGGAATACGCTGAACCTCTGCCGAGCACGCTAAACTGTGTATATTGTATCAGCCATGAACCCCGCTTAGGAATGGGACTATCAGCAAGGGAGGGTGTCAAAAAGATTACTCCCCTAATCTATCTGCTCAAGGAAACAGGGAACACTTTTTGGGAAGTCGTCAGAGTGAATATATTTGATGTCTTTAAAATGGATAGCCTTGCAAATAACAATCTGTACAGACAAAAGAACCAGAGGGAAATCTCAAGAGGACATGAAGGACCTAGGAGGAGGACACATAATGGAGATTCTCCTCAACAGTCTTTCAACAGGGGATTCACCTTTTACTGCTATAATGTGGTTCGATAAAGGCCTTGATTGCTGCCCAGTGCTCTCTCAGTAAATACATCACCAAACCCCAGGATATCCCATCCTGTATGAATTGTAAGCTAGTCCATGTCACATGTCAATGGGGAAATACCCATATGAACTCACCAAATTTGAAAGGAACCTGTGCCGAAACAATATGAGGGTGGTCTACAATATTGGTGAATGGTAAGTGCTAGGTCACTAGAAGCCCCTTTCTCTTTAACCCACCGCCCACACTTAAACTCCAAACCGACCACCAGCAACTGGGAAACTGGGCTTGGACTGTCATAGACCTAAGAGGAAAGGGATGGAGAGGAAGAAAGTTGACTATTTCTACTAACATCTGAACTAACACTGCCCTCTCCTCGATCATAATGTGACTATCAAGATCAATTCCGATTGTGAGACCCTGATCTTGAAAAACACTTGGGGGACCAATGAATGTTGAAAATGCATATTTTAGTTTCGGGGACCTTAACAAAACTCTGCCACTGGTAGTTCCATCAGGGTGCAAATATGTCAATGAATGGGGTTCTGAATGAAAAGCTATTGGTATTTATTTAAGAAAAAGTTTTAATTCCTAACAGAAATGACTTACAATGTAGACAATAACATAGAATTGCCAATGTGGATTATCACAGTCTTGCTGGAATGTTTGGACCAGATTGGAGGGTGACAGAAAGGGTGACAGAAAGTGAGCATATTTCGAAATGGTAAAAGACAACCCTCTTGAGGATTTTAGAAAGAGAAAGACAGGTCTGCACAATGAGGTGTTTTTTTCGGGTCAGCACTTGGATAGGGGTGATATGACTGTGGCTGTTTTGTAGCACTGTGGGAAGATATCATTTGGGAGAGGTGGGTTGAATGAGGCAGAAGTGAGCATTGGTGATGGGTGCAAATTCCTTAACAATTTGTAGTGCAAAGGGGTCAATTGAAGTGCGAAATGGTTGGCAGAGTGAATGATGGATAGAAGTTCAGTGGGGGACATGAAGGAGAAAGGAATGTGGGGAAACAGGAGGAGGAGAGAAGGAGGGAGGGTGTGGAAGAAGTAGAATGTTGGACAAGATGTTCAGTATTTTGGTGATTTTAGAGGAGAAGTAAGTAGGATGAACAGCTATCAACTGGGAGACATCAGAACTAACACTGCCCTCTCCTCGCTCATAATGTGACTATCAAGATCAATTCCGATTGTGAGACCCTGATCTTGAAAAACACTTGGGGGACCAATGATTGTTGAAAATGCATATTGTAGTTTCGGGGACCTTAACAAAACTCTGCCACTGGTAGTTCCATCAGGGTGCAAATATGTCAATGAATGGGGTTCTGAATGAAAAGCTATTTGTATTTATTTAAGAAAAAGTTTTAATTCCTAACAGAAATGACTTACAATGTAGACAATAACAGAGAATTGCCAATGTGGATTATCACAGTCTTGCTGGAATGTTTGGACCAGATTGGAGGGTGACAGAAAGTGAGCATATTTCGAAATGGTAATGACAACCCTCTTGAGGATTTTAGAAAGAGAAAGACAGGTCTGCACAATGAGGTGTTTTTTGGGGTCAGCACTTGGATAGGGGTGATACGACTGTGGCTGTTTTGTAGCACTGTGGTAAGATATCATTTGGGAGAGGTGGGTTGAATGAGGTAGAAGTGAGCATTGGTGATGGGTGCAAGTTCCTTAACAATTTGTAGTGCAAAGGGGTCAATTGAAGTGCGAAATGGGTTGGCAGAGTGAATGATGGATAGAAGTTCAGTGGGGGACATGAAGGAGAAAGGAATGTGGGGAAACAGGAGGAGGAGAGAAGGAGGGAGGGTGTGGGAGAAGTAGGATGTTGGACAAGATGTTCAGTATTTTGGTGATTTTAGATGAGAAGTAAGTAGGATGAACAGCTATCAACTCGGAGAAATTAAGTGGTTCTTAGGGGTAAAGCATTGCCCAAAGCTTCATGGATAGTATGTGAAAAATAATTAGTGTAAAAGCAATGTGTCAGATGCTGTGGTTTGGGTGAGAGGAGAGTCTTTCCAGGCAGTGCAACATTGGTGAATCACTCTTTGCATCAGCAGCGTACGCAGTGACATATTGTTTTCATCAGCAGCTGGATGATTGGGAAGATCCATGGTTGAGGATGTGGCTGAGAGGAGTTGAAGGAGAAGGACAATGCAGAATAGAGATGATTTAAGGTGAAGACATTGGATAGTTGAAGTCCATAAAAGCAAGTTCAAAGGAGTGAGACAGTGGTGGAGAGAGAGCTTCATGCAAGATATTGACTTGGTCAAGGTAGTGGATCATGATTTCAGGCTTGCATTACATTTGGTGACTGATGGGAGAGGGGGAGGAAAGAGTGGCAGAGGAATAGAGATGGAAACGTAGATCATATAGTGGTGAACGGGGACAACCAGTTTTGGGAGTAGAGGAAACCAGGGTGGAAGACAGGAATATGAGATTCAGAGAGTTGCTTTATTAGTAGGATGGAAGGTAATGTAGGTTGACTATAAAGAGTGGAGTCAAGTTGGACCGTTTGGGCCTTAGTCTTATTAGAGAGGTTAAGTCAACCAATTATGATAGCAGGGACATGGAGTATTTTTAGTAAGTCCAGATCAGAGAAGAAGAGGTTGAACGTGCCCATTGGGCAGTACATTATGAAGACAGAAAGATGGGAGCAAGGAGATGGTCTGAGCTATGCTCAGGAGAGGATGGAGTCCAACAAGAGAATGTAAGATGTGTTCTTGCTGTTTATGAGATCAACTCCACCACAGCCATTTTTTAAAAGACAAGTGGAATGAAATAATGAGGCAGTAGGAAAGGCTGGTCGGGAAACTAGGTTTGTTGATAGCCATCACCGGGAGTTTATGATGATGGGAATTGAAATGATTCATGAGTAAGAATGGTCTATTTTTGCAGTGGAATTGGGCTGTCCAGAATCTCCTGCACACCTGTGTGAATGACACCCTGGTGATGGAGAGATCCTGAGTGGATGGAACCATTGTGTTCCATTTGTCTGCTGCCATATTCTTGCCCCATTGCTAGAGCCACCACTAGAAATGTTCTGGAGTGAGTCCCATTGCGTTGGTTGATATACAGCCCTGTCATTACATGTTCTGACCATATAGGCTCCAATTTCCTCTGGATCAATTCCCTACAAAGCCATCCTAATTTGTTGAACTTATGTTTTCAGATACAGTTCACCAGTTTTGAAATGTTCTTTTTATGTAGGTAACTCTCCAGCCTGTTGAACTGGCATCTGCTTCAATCACCACTGGAGCCTTGTGCTTGATGTAAAATTCCATTTTTGATTTTGCCAAAGGCATCCACCAATGGACTTGTGCAGCTAACTCATGTTACCACAAGATCAAGTTCTTGAAGTCCCCCATATTAGGGTCCCAGTACCTATGAAGATGATTAATCAGAGCACTGATATACATTCTGGCTTAGAGGCTAAGAAATGATCAACACTCACATCCATCCACATGTCAAGCCTGGGTAACATATAAAATCCAAAAGTGACCCCATCCCTGATTTCCTCTGAAAGAGGCATGCCTCACAGGAAGGTGGGGCATATCGCCCCTCTGAATTTCAAATCCTGCGATTGTTCAACTGTTTACCCAGTTAATCAATAAGCAGTGAGCCTTCAATGATTTGCATTTCTTATAATTCCAGACCTGTATGAACGCTACGAATGGAGCTCTAAGAAGCCAATGATCCAGTCACTGCAATGGAAACAACCCCCTGTGAAGTACCTTGACATTAGGCTGCCATTGTGAGGGATTTCCATCTTGCAAGAGTGTAAAAGTGCCGGCTTTTTGATTTGTATTAGTTCATAAAATGATGTGGGTAATTCAATTTCAGGAAGGGAAGTCTGCTGATCATATTTCCCTTTCTTAAACTCGATGCTAAAAGCTTCATGTACACGTGTGCACTACTGCATCAGTGACCTGATCTGTAGTGCCTGCTCCTCAGTCACACAGGTGCCCCTTTGACAGCTCCAGTGAAAGCCTAGTCTCTGCAGTACATTTAAGATTTACACCCTGATCAAAAAACACTACAAAACTCTGAGATTGGTGGAACACAAAACTGTATCTCATAGTTATTAAACAACATAAATCTGACATCACACATGTGTCAGCCCTGTGAGGGCAGTTCAGCTGTGGAAGAGTTTTTTGTATTCACTCCCAGATAGGCTGTTTTTGCTGCTTCTGGGAAGTTTGTAGCCTTGGTGATTGCCTCTCTTTGTTCCTTTGTGAGGGTAGGTAACAACATCTTCAGAGAGGCAGCCACTCCACAGGAAGTTGTCCTAGTAAAAGAAATCAAAGAGGAGGCTCGGGAGGATAGCTCAGGGGAAACATGCTTGCCTTGGAATCAAGACGACACAGAGCAACACAGGTTCAATCCCCAGGTCCATGTTTAGAAACCTCTGCATATTAAGCGCATTATAAATAACCAATCATATCAAAGGGCACACCCATCCTCAAGAGGAGTAGCCTCACACCACCGTGCTGCATGTCAAAAGGCCTTTGATTCTGTTGAGAAGAGTAGGAGGCAGGGTTAGTGTAGACAGAGGGAGCTCTTTACAGCTGTTAGCAGGGTCCACCATCGTGTTTCACTCCTGTCCACCAAAAGGTAGTCTCCACTTGTTCCAAGAATAGGGATTGGACACTAATAGCAGGCTAGACTTAGTCAAATCATCGGAATGATTTTGCCTTTTATAGAAGGGGTATCCCACCACTTCTTTGAATGATATTTTGAATTCACACCTTTAAGAAGATTTCATTGGGCTCTGTTGGGAGATCAGTATTTTCCAAAGACCTCCATTAGTGAGGTGAAGGCACGTGTTCCAAGGCAGAGGCAAGGTCTGTCCACTGGGGGTGAAGATCTGCTATAACAATACCTACATCCCTGTCAGCCACACTGTGCCCAGGACCTCACTGTCTTGAAGAACCTCTAGAATGTGTGTGCCAGCCTCCCCGTTTTTGGGACCCACATAAATGTACACCTCTTGTCCCTGAGACACTGTAATGGGACTCACAGCTCCTGAGAGCCAAGACAGCCAGGATTCCTGACAACTCACCATCGAACCAGTGCAAACCATGATTCAAGCATGTTTGACACACACCAAACCACTAGGACCCTTCGTAGAGGCTTTTTGCAGTCACAGAACTTCAAAATGCTGTCCTGCACGTTCAAACCTGTTCACCACTGCACTGCGCCATCTGAAAGCATGTCGTTGACCCAGCTCGAACAAAGAAGTACCACTGCTTCTGCACTGCCTGAATTGTTGTTGAACCTCCAGATTCTTCATCATCCAACGAGTGGGTGATTGAATCAATCCTGGTGTTCTTCCTGAAATGCATCCTTCCAGCCCCTGCATCGAACCAACTCCCTTGCGCATCCCGTCATTAGCACATCTGCTGTTGAACATCGACTACTAAAAGGAACCTAACCAACTTCTACAATCCGCATCGTTTGAGTAAACATATTAACCCACAACCTTCTTCAATTTGACCCAGCTTCAACATCTGCTTGCCATTGTAACTATGTGGCTGCTGCATTTATAACCTCTTTGAACCGTCAAACTGCTCAGAGCACCCTGGGTTGCCATTGTTGAACTGCAAAGACACTCCAAAGCTATTATTTACTGATATGTGCCCCCACCCGGGACATGTTGTGGCCCTAGAGACTGGTGGAGACACATTAATCCCTTTTTGCATTTTAGAAACATATTCTTTGTACATAGTGCTTGTTATTGTCTTTTCTACCTCGGTCTCATTAACCAGAGTGCTGCATCTTGCTATTTTGCATATTCTGTGTTCTTTCTACAGGGGTGGGTTTTTAGCGTGCTTTCTAGTTAGTTACTATTGTACATGGTGTGTTTGATTGAAGTATATATATTTGTATAGGACCTTGATTGGAATTCCTTTATTTTGGGCTGTTATACTTTGCTGTTTGGGTTGCTACTGAACCACATTCACGCTCCTCTTGAGAGCACTGCCTTCCCTCAAGCTGCGTTACCACAAAAGGTGAAGGAAGTATATCTCTTAACTGTGCCTGTTTTACCTTTATGATTGTATTGATTCTTGGTGTGTAGAAGTGTGAGGGCTGAGTGGGCATTTTAGCCTCTACTCATGCTTATACTCCTTCAGAAAGAAGTCAATTGTAACACAGACACATGCTCAAATACTGGGAAGAAGTCTTTATCGCTGGGAAATTACATTTCAAGCAGGGCCATGTTATTCACCCAATGTTTTGCAAGTAATGTATAATGTGCCCAAATACCTAAGCACAATGATGATATTGTAGAGAAATTCCAAAATGTTATTATATTGAAAGGCACAGCAATTGGGATACAAAGGAATTTCTTTTTCACACGTTCCCTGCACAGTAAGGTTTTCCCATGTATAGTGGTCTTCAATTTACAATGTTTCAACCAGCCACACGTTTTTCCAATTACAATGTGTTTTAAGATGTTCCAGGCAGGCCACAGCCAAAACATGGCACCAAGCCCTTTCTCTGCACAAACAAATCCTTAGAACCCATACTACATACACTAACAAATGAACTGTTCCCAGCAAACCAAAAACACATCCGATCTCAACAAAGATATGAAATAACACTTCTTTTCAAAATCCAGCAGTGTTGTGATTAATATTTCTCAAAATAAAAGCACAACAAATATGCTTGTTCTCCATTGCTCCGGAAAAACTGATACTCTGAATCGAAGGTTTGAGCTCAGGTCGGCAGAGAAAAACTTCCATTGGCTGCTGCCCCTCTTTTTGTTTGCATTAGCCAATAAGATAAAGAGCTATGCGTCTTAGAGACAAAGTTGTAATAACACAGGAAGGAGAGCCCATCACCTCTCTGACGCTAACCTGAGCTCTACTTCAGGTGTGTCATCTGTGCCAAGATCAACAATGATTTAGGAGGTGCTCTAAGATAGCTCTAAGAAGTGACTATGGTTTGGGAGAGGATCTAATGTCTTACTTAATGATAATGATGTGTTATTTATATAGCGCTTCTGACAAAGTGCTTTACAGAGAACATACATACATACAATATCACGCAACCGAAGTTAGCACTCATTTATCGACCTCGGAAGGATGAAAGGCTGAGTTGGCCTTGCCGTGATTCACACACACATTGCAGCAGCGAGTGCTCAACCTATGTAGCTATCTCACTGGCATACTTGAGGGCAGCGTACCCAACTAGATAGGCATGACCCAGTAATTTTGGGAGCTGAATGGGTTTGGGGACATTGGGGAAAATAATAATTTGGGAAGATCCCGAGATGGATGTACTGGTCCAAAGTTTAGCCACTACTACAAAACAGGCTATGAGCTTTGCACCCCGCACCCCATAATGGAGCCCCGTGGTTTTTCAGATCCAGGTCCCAAAGGTGAGAGCATGGTGTATTAGACTACTACCTATCTAAAGTTAAAGTCTGTGCATTTTGTAAATATAATGACTGGGTGGAAGTTAGAGCCTGAGAGGCACATTTTAACAGACACAAGAACTAGTTGGGTTGGAGAGGAGCAAGAATCTCTTCCCAGGGACTGCAATGTGCTCACCTGAAGACACCCACACATTGTGCAAGATATTCACAGATTAATGGTTAAGACAGATAGCCTGATTGAGAAGTTACATGTGGTAATTTCTATAAACCTGGATGGAATATATCTTTTCATCAATCCCAGGAATATATAAGGAGTATACAAAAAGGAAAGAGAAGTATGGCTTATCAGGATAGCTTTAGAAGAACATCTATGAACATGATCCCTACTACTCCAGTTGTTCATGCCTGAAATGCTTGGATGGGACAGAAGAAATAAATGATCTGAATTATTCTAATAGATTTGATCCACTAGCATCTTTGGAGGAAGTTCACTGACGGGATCTCTGTGCAACCAAGTGACGGGCTGTTTTATTGAGCATGAGATAACCACTTTTTTTATTTCTTTATTTTATTTATTACATGTGTTATAGCATAACTGCTGCCCAGACAATAAAGATAATTACATAAATGCTTCTATAAATTAAAAAACATACAATAATCATACATTGTTCAAATAAATGACATTGTAAAACTATGCATTTATAAGACAGGACAGGATATTATTCCACAAGTGCATGCGTGCAATAATCAATTCATTAGATCTTGCTGGTTGTACGCAATTCCAGGACGTGCACTATTTTATTTGTTTTCATTGGATGATCATAGAACATGTTAGTTGATATTTGGATAACATCTGAGAATGCAAATATTAAGTCACTGATTGATTGCATCTATACATTATATAGGTTGGTTTGCATGATATATTTAAATCTATGTTATGAGATGTTATTAGTTTTTGAATGCAACATTGTATATGTCTTTTATGGAATATTTATTTTGAAATAAAGATGGTTATGAAAAAAATATCTGTGATATGAGAAATGAGAGACTACCATCATAAAAATAGCAAACGAGAATGACTGCTTAGAATGTAATGGAATACTGTTTAACAAATATGAATCTTAATACATATTGATGTTTTATTTGTTTCACGCTCATACACAAGTGTTTGAGAACACGACGAGGCAAGGGAGGACAACAAGGGAGAACAAAACAACGATCTTACTAGGCCCAGTGACATTGAGAACACGCAAGTGCATGGGAGAGGGGAAGGGGAAAGTGCATGGCAAGTGGGGCAATTCCATAGAAATTAACACATATGTTGTAATTAATGTATGTTGTGCACACAAATAACAGTCAATCCCGCTATGAATCAGATACACAAATCCCATATCCTTCCCCAAAACCAATTATTTTAAAAACGTTTACCTATCTAGTGGTTCCCATCTTCTACTTATGACTAACATTTTCACCCAAAGATCTGCCATGCCCTCTAAATCTGACAGTTTGAACTGAGATCAGTCTCATTCATACAATTCTTACTACATTCACTTTCAAGTCATATAGGAGTATAAAACAGACAATTTCCAGCATGATCGCTGTATGAGTAATTGGAAAATGGGTGCACTGGTTGCACATATATGCTACACAATGAGCTATTGACAAAACCATGGATGGTTACCATTTTGAAATAATATGGCATTAAAAGGATGAAATGATGCAATATTCTGCCATGGTTGAGAGCATGGTTCACAGAGAACACCCATATTTGATTGTTATATATGGTATGGGCACAGGTCTAGGGTATATCACTGGACTCTCTGCAATTTTCCACAAAGCACACGTTTGCAGCACCATTGCACATTACCCAAATATTGCCATTGCATTAAAAGGATGAAATGATGCAATATTCTGCCATGGTTGAGAGCATGGTTCACAGAGAACACCCATATTTGATTGTTATATATGGTATGGGCACAGGTCTAGAGTATATCACTGGACTCTCTGCAATTTTCCACAAAGCACACGTTTGCAGCACCATTGCACATTACCCAAATATTGCCATTGCATTTTCCAACATTACAGAATATCTTGGAAAAGATCTAAAGGCATTGGACAGCAAATCAAAAAATCTGGCAATGCTAATAAAACTGTTTCTGTGAACAATGCATGGCATCTAGATCCAACAAAAAATAGAAAAGTCTTTACCACATACTTTGATATGATGGAATTTATCTCAGAGCTACTGGAAAGGAACCGTTCTTGCAGAGCAAAGAAGCTGAAATTAGTTCCAACTTGCATTAACTAAACCAAAACTAAAACTGAACAACTCACCTCAGGGTCCCTCTAACCATTGAAAAAAAACATGCATATGAACCTATATGTACTCACAGATGATGATTCCTTGTAATTTCAGAGGTCTGTGGATATTAATGGAAATTGGTGGTTCCACTTATGGGACCTGATTCATAGAGCATTTTCCAGTGGGATTGTGCCTTTATAAAAATGCTTTTGTGAATCAGGCCCATGATCTCTAGATCCTGTAATTTGTGAGGAAACTTGTTTTTCAAACTTTATACAACCTTTACCCTTGCATCATATTCAGAACTAATCACTTCATTAAATATCTCCCAAAACATTGCACAACAATACAAGGAATATGAGATTGCTACAATGAAAATAAATCTCCCTCACAAAAGAATCAAAACTGTCACATGATCTTGCATCTTTCAATCATCCCACTGCCATTGACAATCTAAAGAGCTGCTGAAAAGCGAATAGCTCAGAAGAAGAAGCTGGCTGTCAAGGTCCAGAAAACCACAGAAAAGAAGGTAAATAACTTTAAAAATGTAGCAAGACATCTAAAAAGACTCATACTACTAAAGAATACTATAGGTTCACTAACTGAAAAACTCTACAGACGGAAATATGTACACATAGGGCCTGATTCATGGAAGTGTTTTATAATGGCACAATCCCATAGGAAAACGTTCCATGAATCAGGCCCTTGGTTGCAAAACATTTTATTAAAACATTATTATTATTATTATTATTATTATTATTATTATTATTAATATTATTATTATTATTATTATTAAGCACTGACCTAGCTTATAATAGTAAAGTTGAAAGGTAATTGAGAATGTGCACTCAAAGACAATTTACTTTGAAGAGCGGTAGCATGGAAAGGGAATATTTAGGCAATGCATTGTCTCTGCAATCTGGTGGAGAGCAGCTACAATTGTAAACCAAATAAATCAATGCATTTAAAATGAAGATAAAAATGAAAACTCTGCTTGAATTGAACTTGGCATATGTTGTAGAGAAGAGTAATAACAATTGGATTATGCTTATACTTATGCTTATGGTAGAAGAAGAGGTAATCACTTTTCTTGTCCGATTTTTCAAGCATCGTTAGCTTGCTTATGAAGTCGAGTGTTGGCTCATAAATACATAGATAAACCGGGCTTAGGACTGTCTTTTATTCTTTTGTAATGTAGACAGGCAGTTCAGGATACTTGAAGTAAGCACAGATTGGGGAAAGCATAGGAGATTGCATTATGGCTAACTGTTGAGCCTCATATGTAGAAGCAGCTTATACTATCATAGATGAATGTCATTGCCATTGTCTCCTGCTTTTGAATGAAGATGATAGGCAGGCTCTGACCTAATAAGAATACTGGGGACACATGATGTACCTTGGAAAATGGGTATTTAGCCTTTGATTGAGGAGTGGCAGAGCAGCCAGGACACATGCTACATATGTAGTGAGGTGGTCATTTTGAGAAAAATATGAGCTGTATAACAGTTGTCATGAATTTGATCCTGATGACATGGGTTCAGTTTGATCTAATGTTATCTTTCAGACATATTTGTTAGGTGCTTCTTTATGTAACCAACCATAACAAAGTGGTGGATGAGTACTAATCGCGAGCTAAAGGATTCAAAAATGAGCATAACAGGAGATATGGATGAGGTAGGGAGAATTTTTGGCTGTGTACTTGTAGGAGCTGAGACAGGTATCAATATTTGGTCTTTCGCTAGGCGTGATGTGCAAAACTCAGAATATAGTATATGGTTTCATTAGTAGAGTCATGAGACTGATGCAGGCCTGTTGTTTTTTGCCCAGGGCAGATGTTCCTTTCAGCAATACCTTGTACCTACATGGTGTAAACATTGTGTACATGTGATGTGCATTCAAAGTAATTTGCATTTTATTAATTAGTGTGTTGAATTTGAAATTACAAGCCTCTACGTGTTTTAGTAACTCCTATATTATTTCTCATAGGGCATCATATCCATGATATTATGCACACATGATTCATGTGATTCAACAAGATCCATTGGTGGAGAGACTGCATTTTTTAGTACCCCTGAAGAAGGTTCCATAACAAAAGGAATAGAAACATGTTGGAGTTGTGGGAGTTTGTAAAATAAATAATAACATTCTCCTAGAGATGTTTTAGAGGGATGTTTTAGAGCTTTTAATTGTTTTGCAATAACGTATTTTGTATGTGAATACACTTTGTCACTTGGGTGTGGTATGGATTTTATGGATTTTCATTGAAGTTTTTTATCAGAACATGAGTGGTGTGTGCAATAGTGTCTGTAATACTGGGTACACTTAAAACCTAACAGGAGAGGTTAATGATGTATTTAGGATTATTGAATATTGTGCATAGTTGATATGAATTAGAGACTAACCATACATTCAACTGCAAAAAGATAAAGTTGAACAAAGAAATGGACACTTGGTTTATTCACTCTTTAGAGACTCTTTTTTCCATGAGATCCATTATGTGTTTAGATGTGTTTATATGCCTGGTTAGGCTCCCCTGAGATATCCGTGATCCTCCTAGTAGTGTTTATTGGTAAAGAATTGGGGGTCGTCATGTTTGAAATTGCCAGAAAATTATGAAAATGGGTAAAATCGTCAGAAATGTTCATCATGCCAAATGAAAAACTAGAAACAAAAAAGATGTAGTTATTCCTTCAAACATTTAAGTCTCGGCAAATAGAAACAATTTTACTCTTTTTCTTTTCTTTCCTTTTTTGTTTCTTCTTCATCTTCTTTTCCTCTGTGTTTTCCTCTCTCTTGATTAACCATGCACTTGCATAAGATTGCATTTTAGAAGGTTTATGTATATCGTTGAGATGTATTCATGGCTATGAATGTGGAATTGTTTCTATTTGCCCAAGGCTGAAATGTTTGAAGGGATAATAACATCTCTTTTATTCATAGTTTTTATTTGGCATGATTTGCACTAATTTTCCACTAGAAGCACTTTGAACATTATTAGTCTCCAACTGTGGAATTTCAAAAAGCGGTTTAGATAATCCCCAAATGTGATGACTGGTATGCACGATGCACTTTCTGCTGATTGGAACACACAAATCTGAACCATCGATAATTTTAGAATGCACTATGAACTTTAATGCCTTCGTATCAAAGGTTGGATGTAGCATCAATATGTGCAATTCTGAAATATGGTTTTATTCAACTTGAAAATGTGATGATCTGTATGCACGATTCCCTTTTTTGCCGAATGGGACCATTGGATGTGGACCATTGGTAATTCTAGAATGCACCATGCAATTGTATGCCTGTTGTATCAAGTTGGGGTGTATGTTCTGGATAGGACAGCTATGTGCAGTTTGGTCATATGTAGCAGGCACACTTGTGGTCTGCCATTGTTTCACATTTGAGATGGGCTGGGATTAGATCAGTGCTTTTTACAGCCCCGAGGACTGGCATGCTCACTCCCCCTTTTTGGATTTTTTCAGGTTGCCTCTCCCCTAACCCCCTTTTTCGGTTTACTAACTGCCATTTAATAATCTAGCAGTTCAGTCATGATTGCCAATTGGAGCAACAAGTCACAGATTTTGTGTTTTCTTTTTTGTCCATTGCCTCCTATTTTGTCTTTGGTACTTACCGCCCCATTGATTATTTCATGTATACTCATCTCCTTAATCCCCTCCCCTTTTTTCCATTCATAATTTATCACTTGTGTGCTGCTGCATTTACCTTTATTTTCCATGGCTATTTCCTAGACAGAATATGATAGCCACATATTTTATGTGGTTTTCATATACATGCCTATGGGTATTGCACAATGTTTTGCAAGTTAAAGAGTTAATATAAATTGCGGTTTTAAGGTGCAACCTCTGCAGGTTTCAAAAACTATGCTTTTGTACAACCATTGAGGATGCTTTCTTCTTTTGAGTGCTATCATGTTAAGTTTATTGTTCCAACATGGCGCTCTGTTGTCACTATCAATTCAATGATATTTCGGCATACATAGTCTGTTTTCCATGTTCATGGATACCTGCCTGCAGACCAAACTCAGTTTGTTTTTAAATGTAGAACGTTGTAGACGAAATTCTAATCACTAGCCTGACAAAGCCCCGGTCGGGATGGAACGCGTGGCAAAATTGCTAGGGAATGTTTTTTCTCCCTGTCATGTTTCAATTTCTCTATGTTTATAGAGTTTAATTAAAGGGCATTTTTTACACTGACCAGTGGTGTGCCACAACCGTAATTTCTCCTTGGCAAATGTGAGTATGCCTGTGTTTGCTGTAAGAGTTTGTTGGTCAAATATATACAAGAGTTGTTTCAATTGAAGGTTGACAGCACCGGCAGGATAAGACTTAGTGGTGTTTGGGAACCAATTGCATATATATATATATATATATATATATATATATATATATATATATATATATATATATATATATATATATATATTCAAGAAAAATACTTTAGTTGCAGGGACGTTAAGGTGAGAACTTAATGCAACAAAACCCTGGAAAATCAGCTAAAGCCACATTAACTTCATGCCCCCTGTTGCGCAGACAATGGCCACAATAATGACATAATAGATCACATCACTGATGACATCACTAATTACATGTTGCATGGGAACACAGATGACATTACAAATCACATCACTGATGCAATAATTGCATTTTATATAACCGATTACATCAATAATGGAATTAGACATAACATCATTTATATGTTAGCTCATGAAAAGTTTGATTACCTTAATATAGCTTTGTAGACCTGCAGCAAGGGCCGTTCCTGGCGTTATGGGCCCTGAAGACTGAGTTAATGAGGTATGAGGGACCATAATGCCACATACGGCCCGAGGTGCAGGTCTATAACGCTATTAGAACACCATCAGTGTTTAATTAAAGTAGAATAAATCAGGCATGTTTAATTGAAGTAGAAAAAATTGCAAAATGGTACAAAATAATTTATTTGGAAAAGGGTTACGGTTGGAAATTGCAGTTTTCATAAGAAACATTTCTATTTGAGGTTCAAGTGTGTGGTGCCATAGAAATTAAGGGTGCAATTCATAAATTGGCCATGTGAAACAAGACTGGGGACTACACTTCTGCTTATATTTGGGGTTGAGGTGGAAGACAACAAATTATGCACAGATGATGTGCTTGGTACTACATCTGGAAAGGTTTCTAGGGTCTCTGTTTTCTGGGACAATTTAGGATATTTAAATATTTTTGTTGGCGGCAGGAGTGCATATGGTAGCACTTACAGTATTGGGATTCGATGATGTGCTTGGACGTTCATCTGGTAAATTAATTGCACTTGATTTTTCACTGTTTTCTGTTACTGCAGGGTATTGTCTTTTTCTGCTTGTTATAGGTGTGTCTGGACCACTTTTGTGGTAGAATGGGAAGTTGCAGTTTTGTCGTATGGTTTTCCTACATTGTGCAGAAGTCCAGACCATTCCCTTCTCTCAGAGTACTGCGGTGTCCAGTAGCTTTTAATGGAGGACTCATTTCTGTGACCAGTAACTGATATTATTTGACATGTTTCCAAGCCTGCATTGGCTAAAGTCTGCATAGTTGTTACACACAGGGAGTGAATTGTGTAGATAGAACTTAACTTTGCTTTCTTGCTGATTGTTAGCATCATTGAGCCCTGTGTGTTTTTGCCAAGTGGTCAACAGGTATACCAAATAGGGTTCAGTTTGCCTTCAGCAATTGCCATCTTTTTGACTAGGACAAAGGAACATGGTGCATTCTGGGCCAGTTTTTGTATAGATAGTTCCAATGATTTAATAAGGCAGTCCTCCTCATCTGGAACTTCATACATTGCACCACAACGGCTATCTAGGTTTTTCTCATTTATGGATTGGTGGTTTTTGGTAGTCTCATTAAATGATAATGTTAAATATTTGCACCAGTTTTGTCTGTGCAAATATGGAAAGCATCACTTGGTAGAGCAAGCTTTCCTTCTCTTCCTCACCTGACAAAATGCAGTTATCTATCGTAACATATTTTATATTGCAGAGTTATTGGATGGTCTGTATTGAGAATTCCACTGTTCTTTAGTGTATGCAGATCATTTACGCTAATGCATGGTTTGTGTGTTGTTTGAACTTTGCACTCACGTCTTGCTTTCTTTATCATGGCAATACAAATATTGTTGGCGCGGTGAAACAATTCCCTGTGCATCAAGTTCACATTTCGCGAAAATGGGGGTTTGTTCAGATATCTATTGAGTCCACCATGAATTAAAATTAGGCTTGCAGGTTGATATTCAGCACCAGATGAATTACATACCTCTGCATAAAATTCTGCAGCAATGTGTTCAACATTGGGAGTTCCAGTTCTTCAAACTGCAAGGATAATTTGCACTGTGCTAGCCAGGTTTTAAAGATGTTGGTTGCCCATTTGGTGGCATTTTGGGTGTTGGCTTTGCACCTGTTGAAATCCAGGGTATTTAAATCTGCATCAGATGCACAATTGTGTCTTTTAGGCATTTCCTCCATGCCTTCAGTATCTTCTTTCAGCCACTCTTCAAAGGTTTAGTTTCCAAGGAGGCTAAATGATATCACTGCCATTGCTATCAAAGAACACAGTGAAGCACACCAAAGTACAAGCTACCATACTGCAGCCATTCCCTTGATAGTGTTTTTTTTGCATAGGGTGGTGGAAGGTGATTGGGTGGGAGGAGTATGCTATTAAAGAAAAATCAGGTGTGGGTATGTCTGCCCAGTGTTCTAATTAAGTTAATTTCAGGTGTGGTTTTTTTCCACTACAGAAACGTAAGCTTCCAATTATTCCACACGTAAACAAAGTAACAAAACATTTGCAAGGTTTCTCTGCATATATATTAAGTTAGCGTGCTATCAACATACATTTGTAGGTACTTGTTTTCCATTAGGCTTCCAATACTACGGTGCACCAAACAACATGCGGAGGTGAGGGCAATGTTCCTCGTAACTTCATTGCAGCAAAAAATGATACATGCCACGTTTCATATTAAACAGAAATGCAGCTCTTCCTTCTCGGCTACTTTACACTTATTGCAACGCTTTCCTTGCGAACTGGAAGCAGAAAGTGTTACTTCCGGCTTCACCTCAGTGGGCAGGACTACGTGGCACACGTTGGTCCTGTAATGTGTAATACGGACTGGAAAGTTAACTCTTTCCATTCCGAAATTACACTGAGACCAATGCAGCAACTTTGCAGGCTTTCATGAGCGCCGGCTGCGCCACGGGAACAGGTAAGCAATTACAACCCAAATTGCAGGCTCTAATCAATCAGCGGGCTATACCAGTATGTATAGCCCACAGATTGATCAATCACCAACCTCACACACCCTCTAGGGTGTTCTAATAACAATTTGGGCCATAGACTTGGCCATGACAAAGGCTGGGGGCACTGGCCTGCACCAAAGGCCATAGCTAGTGGTCGGTTAGTATTCAAAATTACCAATGTGCATGGTTAAAAGCCATGCCTAGTGGCCTGTCACTGTTTTAAAATATACAGTGAGCAACGTTGAAAGCTGTAGTCAGTGGCCAGTGCTAAAGGCCATAGGTAGTGCCTATTAATATGTCAGAATATACAGCCGCACAGCCAAAGGCTCTGGCAAATGGCTAGTATTGTGTTGAAAACCATGGCAAGCATCTGGTTATTGTATATAATATACAGTGGGCAGGGTCAAAGGCCATAGCTAGTGGTGGGCTAGTGTTGTTTAATACACAGTGGGCATGGCCGAAGGCCATCGCTTATTACATTTTATTATTTTAAAATGTACAGTGGACATTGTCAAAAGATGTACAAACTGATCAAGGTCAAAGGCCATGGCTAGTGGCCCATTTATATGTTAAAATATATAGTGGGCACAGTCAAAGATTGTGGTCACCGGCAAGTATTGTGCTAAAGTCCATGGCTAGTGCCTGTTCAGTGTATATAATATACAGTGGACACTGTTGAAAGCTGCATCCACTGGAAAATGGACAAAGGTTGGTAGCTTGTTGGTGTTTTCAAATATTCAGTGCACATGGGTGAATGCTGTGACCACTGTCCATAACTGAAGGCCATGACTAGTACCCATTCATGGATTAAAATATATTTGGCCATGCACACTGACCATGGCTGAAGGCCATGCTTAATGCCAGTTAATGTTGTAATGTAATTAGTGATGTCATCAGTGATGTCATCATTGTGTTCATAGTCTGCGCAACACTGGGCGGAAATTTAATTTACGGTGGCTTTAGCTGAATTTCCAGGGTTTTGTTGCATTAAGTTCTCACCTTAACATCCCTGTAACTAAAGTGTTTTCCTTTAATTTCAATGGTTTTGTTATTGCAAAGATTTTTAGAATGCTTCCAGACCCCTGGCTCGGTCTTCGGCCATGGTCAGTGGGCATGGCCTTTGTCCGTGACTGCTGTCCATTTTAAAACGCTACCAGACCACTAGCCATGGCCTTCGGAATTTCAGGCTTTAAGAACTCACAATATTTTTACGCAATGCGCAGTTAGATGAAATTATTTGCAATGGAGCACACACTTTGGTTAAGCAGTGTTCTCCAAGCTGTACACCCCTTTCTAGGGCCATCATTTTGGGGTGACCGATTTGGCATGCCCATTCCACTGCAGCGCCCATTTCGGCGTGCCATTTTCGGCGGAAAAGCCATTTTGGCGTGCTGGATGTTTGGACATGGCTGACATCGTAGCCACGTCTAAATGCCCTCATGCTAAATAAGATCACAGGACTGCACTGCAACAAACCTCATCACCTCCCACTTGTGTTGCTTTTCTTTTTTTTTAAACACTTTATTTAAGCAAACAGGCAGACAGATTGGACACTGGCTTTTCTTTTCATTAAATTAAATTAGGTAAATAACACAAAACATACAGCTTTGAACATTGTTCTGTTAGAGTTCAAGGCCCAGCATTTAACCACTAGGCAACAATGGTTTGGTGTTTCAGGAGGCATGCATTTCATACTTACTCTATAATTTAATATGTTCAAGGCTAGGTATGAAACGTGTTAAAATTCAAACAATAACATAATTGTAGGTATGAAACTTGAGAAAATCCAAACAGTAACATCATTGTAGCATACTGGTCAAGTGATGTGTCTCAAACTCCTTAAGGCCAGGGTTCTCTGATTGCAGCATTCAGCAGGAATGAGATTTGTTTAATTTCATTTTTTCTGTTTTATGATGTTGCCCAGAGAAGGTATAGTCCTCTTTTCGAATCTGTGTGCAGTGTAAGGGGGAATGTGTGGTGTGAGGGTGTGCATGTCATCTCAGAGGGTGCACATGCACTGTGTGTGTTTGTTTGATGTGAGCGTGTGTGTGTGTGTGTGTACATGGTGTGAAGTTGTTTGTTATGGATAGTTACATGCAGTTTATAATGTTGAAGTAATTACACATGTTTCGTGTTTAATATGTGTTCAATTATGCAATGACGGTGTAATACATGTCCCAGCCTGTTTTATAGTGTTGCAGTAAATACATCTTTTTCACGTTTAATCCATGTTAAAAAATGCAAAGTGCCTGTGGTTCATGCCATTTGCGACCTCTTGCACAAAAACATCCTTGCGCCGAGCCGTCCAAAATGCAAAGTGCCCGCAGGGTCATGCGGTTCCAATTGTGACCTCTCATGCCACAACATCCTTGTGCTGATTTGTCCCTGCCCCAACTGGCTGTGTCTAACTGGGCGCACTCAAACAGAATCAGTGGTGAAATGGTCATGCCATAACGATGTGAACCTAACTGGTCATGCTGAAATGTCCTGTCCTGTGCTCGAAGTCCCTTGTTTATGGCCAGTCTCTTGGTAAATGTTGTGATACATCACACAACCCCAACTAACCACATTTAAGCAGCACAGAAACAGAAAACATATGACCAGCTGCGAGAATAACTTATGCCCAGGTACTTTCTGCACCCATAGCAAAAATCAAAAGCTGGCAACCATGAATATACACACAGTTCTGCTTAGCTTCTAAGTGAGGTAGAGGCCAGCCCCCCTCAGGCCCTATTGCTCTAAGTGGTCTTGTAAGTGTGATTTATTTGTTAGGTACCATGGCCTGAGGGGGCTGGCCTTTTCTTCAATTTGAAGTTAAGCATGGTCAGTCATGGTTACTATATGGATGGGAGTCCTGGAACATCAGTGATTTTTCACTCTCAATGTCACTATAGCTGCAAAAATATCTATTTGTTTTATAATGTATAAAACATTGCAGGCTTTGATAACTCCCAATGTTTTTAGTTTCTGCCCTGTGCGATTCAATTACTTTCAGAGGATCACACACTTTGGTTAAGCAGCGTGCTACAAGCCCTTTGTTTTATGGCTAGTCTCTTGGTGACTGTTGTGATAAATCGCACAACCCAAACTACCCGCATTTAATCAGCACAGAAAAGGGTAAAAAAAATCCACTGCAAGAATAACATTTGCCCAGGTACTTTTGCACCCATAGTGAAAACCAAAAGTTGCCACCTTTGTATATATATACAGAAAGTTAACTCTTTCCATTCCGAAATTACACTGAGACCAATGCAGCAACTTTGCAGGCTTTCATGAGCGCCGGCTGCACCACGGGAACAGGTAAGCAATTACAACCCAAATTGCAGGCTCTAATCAATCAGCGGGCTATACCAGTATGTATATCACACAGATTGATCAATCACCAACCTCACATACCCTCTAGGGTGTTCTTATAACAATTTGGGCCATAGACTTGGCCATGACAAAGGCTGGGGGCACTGGCCTGCACCAAAGGCCATAGCTAGTGGTCGGTTAGTATTCAAAATTACCAATGTGCATGGTTAAAAGACATGCCTAGTAGCCTGTCACTGTTTTAAAATATACAGTGAGCAACGTTGAAAGCTGTAGTCAGTGGCCAGTGCTAAAGGCCATAGCTAGTGCCTATTAATATGTCAGAATATACAGCCGCACAGCCAAAGGCTCTGGCAAATGGCTAGTATTGTGTTGAAAACCATGGCTAGCATCTGGTTATTGTATATAATATACAGTGGGCAGGGTCAAAGGCCATAGCTAGTGGTGGGTTAGTGTTGTTTAATACACAGTGGGCATGGCCGAAGGCCATCGCTTATTACATTTTATTATTTTAAAATGTACAGTGGACATTGTCAAAAGATGTACAAACTGATCAAGGTCAAAGGCTATGGCTAGTGGCCCATTTATATGTTAAAATATATAGTGGGAACAGTCAAAGATTGTGGTCACCGGCAAGTATTGTGCTAAAGTCCATGGCTAGTGCCTGTTCAGTGTATATAATATACAGTGGACACTGTTGAAAGCTGCATCCACTGGAAAATGGACAATGGTTGGTAGCTTGTTGGTGTTTTCAAATATTCAGTGCACATGGGTGAATGCTGTGACCACTGTCCATAACTGAAGGCCATGACTAGTACCCATTCATGGATTAAAATATATTTGGCCATGCACACTGACCATGGCTGAAGGCCATGCTTAATGCCAGTTACTGTTGTAATGTAATTAGTGATGTCATCAGTGATGTCATCATTGTGTTCATATTCTGCGCAACACTGGGTGGAAATTTAATTTACGGTGGCTTTAGCTGAATTTCCAGGGTTTTGTTGCATTAAGTTCTCACCTTAACATCCCTGCAACTAAAGTTTTTTCCTTGAATTTCAAAAGTGTTGTTACAATGTATTACTCACCTTAACGTCCCTGCAAATAAAGTGTTTTCCTTTAATTTCAATGGTTTTGTTATTGCAAAGATTTTTAGAATGCTTCCAGACCCCTGGCTCGGTCTTCGGCCATGGTCAGTGGGCATGGCCTTTGTCCATGACTGCTGTCCATTTTAAAATGCTACCAGACCATTAACCATGGCCTTCGGAATTTCAGGCTTTAAGAACTCACAATATTTTTACGCAATGCGCAGTTAGATGAAATTATTTGCAATGGAGCACACACTTTGGTTAAGCAGCGTTCTCCAAGCTGTACACCCCTTTCTAGGGCCATCATTTTGGGGTGACCGATTTGGCATGCCCATTCCACTGCAGCGCCCATTTCGGCGTGCCATTTTCGGCGGAAAAGCCATTTTGGCGTGCTGGATGTTTGGACATGGCTGACATCGTAGCCACGTCTAAATGCCCTCATGCTAAATAAGATCACAGGACTGCACTGCAACAAACCTCATCACCTCCCACTTGTGTTGCTTTTCTTTTTTTTAAACACTTTATTTAAGCAAACAGGCAGACAGATTGGACACTGGCTTTTCTTTTCATTAAATTAAATTAGGTAAATAACACAAAACATACAGCTTTGAACATTGTTCTGTTAGAGTTCAAGGCCCAGCATTTAACCACTAGGCAACAATGGTTTGGTGCTTCAGGAGGCATGCATTTCATACTTACTCTATAATTTAATATGTTCACTGATAAATGGCTAGGTATGAAACGTGTTAAAATTCAAACAATAACATAATTGTAGGTATGAAACTTGAGAAAATCCAAACAGTAACATCATTGTAGCATACTGGTCAAGTGATGTGTCTCAAACTCCTTAAGGCCAGGGTTCTCTGATTGCAGCATTCAGCAGGAATGAGATTTTTTTTAATTTCATTTTTTCTGTTTTATAATGTTGTCCAGAGAAGGTATAGTCCTCTTTTCGAATCTGTGTGCAGTGTAAGGGGGAATGTGTGGTGTGAGGGTGTGCATGTCATCTCAGAGAGTGCACATGCACTGTGTGTGTGCGTGTTTGATGTGAGCGTGTGTGTGTGTGTGTACATGGTGTGAAGTTTTCTGTTATGGATAGTTGCATGCAGTTTATAATGTTGAAGTAATTAAACATGTTTCATGTTTAATACGTGTTCATAATACATGTCCCAGCCTGTTTTATAATGTGTCAGTAAATGCATCTTTTTCACGTTTAATTCATGTTAAAAAATGCAAAGTGCCTGTGGTTCATGCCATTTGCGACCTCTTGCGCAAAAACATTCTTGCACCGAGCCGTCCAAAACGCAAAGTGCCCGCAGGGTCATGCGGTTCCATTTGTGACCTCTCATGCCACAACATCCTTGTGCTGATTTGTCCCTGCCCCAACTGGCTGTGTCTAACTGGGCGCACCCAAACAGAATCAGTGGTGAAATGGTCATGCCATAACGGTGTGCACCTAACTGGTCATGCTGAAATGTCCTGTCCTGTGCTCGAAGCCCCTTGTTTATGGCCAGTCTCTTGGTAAATGTTGTGATACATCACACAAACCCAACTAACCACATTTAAGCAGCACAGAAACAGAAAACATATGACCAGCTGCGAGAATAACTTATGCCCAGGTACTTTCTGCACCCATAGCAAAAATCGAAAGCTGGCAACCATGAATATACACACAGTTCTGCTTAGCTTCAAAGTGAGGTAGAGGCCAGCCCCCCTCAGGCCCTATTGCTCTAAGTGGTCTTGTAAGTATGATTTATTTGTTAGGTACCATGGCCTGAGGGGGCTGGCCTTTTCCTCAATTTGAAGTTAAGCATGGTCAGTTATGGTTACTATATGGATGGGAGTCCTGGAACATCAGTGATTTTTCACTCTCAATGTCACTATAGCTGCAAAAATATCTGTTTATTTTATAATGTATAAAACATTGCAGGCTTTGATAACTCCCAATGTTTTTAGTTTCTGTCCTGTGCGATTCAATTATTTTCAGAGGATCACACACTTTAGTTAAGCAGCGTGCTACAAGCCCTTTGTTTTATGGCCAGTCTCTTGGTGACTGTTGTGATAAATCGCACAACCCAAACTACCCACATTTAATCAGCACAGAAAAGGGTAAAAAGAAATCCACTGCAAGAATAACATTTGCCCAGGTACTTTTGCACCCATAGTGAAAATCAAAAGTTGCCACCTTTGTATATATACACAGTAAGTGGCCACATATTTTAAAGTGAAATATACAAATTTAGTTCAATTGACCTTCTCATTAGAAGAAAATGTGCAAGACAAAATAGCATTGGAAGTTTAAAAAAAAGTAATGTACACCAGAAAAATAACCTGAGAGGGGAAATCTTTCAATACATATGCTGGCAAAGTATAAAAGGTGCTGACCCTTTAATCCCAGCAATGGCAAATTATATAAGGTACTCACCTTTTAAACCCACCAATCTGTAGTGAAATAGTCCATGGAAAACAAAATCCCAATATGAAACAAGTGCTTGTGGTCTTGTGGGTAAGAGTCGGCACTGAGTTTCCACATACTTGAGCAAGCTTACCAACCTCAAAAAAAGCCAAAGGGTTGCATCCGATCTCTCATACACTGTCCACCCACTTGTGTCCTTTACTAGTGCCCTGAAAAGCAACCACAATCAGGGGAAAATAACTGCAACATTGTCCAGGAATGCGAACTCTCGTGTCTTGGGAGGATAGCTCAGGGGCAACGTGCTCGCCTTGGAAGGAAAATGACATAGAGCATCACAGGTTCGAACCCTGGGTACGTGCTTAGAAACCTCTGCTTATTAAGTGTGTTATAATTAACATATCACGTTGTGGGCGAATACACATGACTTATTTGCTCTGTTATCATTTCCCCTCCTCATCCCCATGTCTGTCTTTCAACAGTACTCTGCTTTATACAGCTAACTTGAAAATTACACATACCAAAGTGTCAATTTACAATTGTTGCATTATTCCCCCCATTTCGACTGTGAGACTTCAAATACCAGAATGCAATTCAGCAAAAGGCAACACAAATTGTCTTTGAGTGCAAAATATTCAAGTAGCATGGTTTTAAAAAGAATTATGCAGATGCCGTGTGTTATGAGATATGTAAAACTTTGAGAACTCACAATAGTTTTGAGATATTTAAAATTAAGAAAATACACGGCATTCAGGATCATGGACTGTCTTCCATCCATGCAGTAACCGCGATGGAACCTTCTTAGTTTGAAAGCGAGGAAGGATCCAGCCCCCTTAGGCCATGTTTTTCTAAGTTTTCTTCTAAGGGGAGGCCTATATATTAGGCAACATTGCCTTATTTGGCTCATCCCTTCCTCACTTTGAAGCTACAGCAGGGTTCGCCCCAGTTACTGCAGTGATAAGAAAACCACTGTTGCTGTAAAAATACCTATTTCTTGTATTTTCTATTATTGACTGGAAGACTACAAATACCAAAATGCAATTCAGCAAAAGGCAAAAAATTGTCTCTGAGTGCAAAACCTTCAAGGACTGACAGTAGCACATTTAAACAAAAGTAAATAATTCCGATGACCTTTTGGTCGCCCAACCATGCAGTAACCGGGAGTGACCCTGCTTAACTTCAGAGCAGAGCTGACCCTGCTTAGCTTCAAAGCAAGAAAAGGGCTGGCCCATTCCTCTAAGTGGTCTTGTAAGATTATCCATTTATCAGGCAACATGGCCTGCGGAGGCTGGCCCCTTTCTCACTTTGAAGCTATGCATAGTCTGTCTTGGTTACTGCATGAACGGGAGATCTACAATGCCCAGTGATAGTTTGTTATTTGCCATGGAGCACACACTTTGGTTGAGCAGTGTTCTCCTCAGAGCAGGGCTAACACTGCTTAGCACCAAAGCAAGGAACAGGCCGGCCCATTCCTCTAAGTGGTCTTGTAAATTTGTCTCGTTTATCAGGCAACATATCCCAGGAGGCTGGCCCCTTTCTCACTTATAAGCTAAGCAGATTCTGTCCTGGTTACTGCATGAATGGGAGATCTGCAATATGTAGTCAGATTACATTATTTGCCCATGGAACACACACTTTGGTTGAGCAGCATTCTCCCAGAAGTACACCCCTTTCAGTGGCATCATTTTGGTACGGTCCGATTTGGTACGGCCATTCCGGTGAAGCGCCCATTTTGGCATGCCCTTTCCGGCGTGAAAGCTTTTCCGCCAACGTTATTTTGGCACAAGGGAGGTTTGGACGTGGATGACATTGGTCTAAATGCTCTCATACTAAAAAGGTCACAGGACTGCACTGCAACAAACCTTGCAACCTCCCACTTGCATTGCTTTTCTTTTAATTAAATTAAATTAGTTAAATAAAAATAAAAAACATTCAGGCTTGTTCCCTGGTCTGCAAGAATTTGAGGCCCAGCATGTAGTCACTAGGCCACAATGGTTTGATGTTTTATGAGGCATACATTTCATACTTACCTTACTTATTCAATGATAAAAGGCTAGGTATGAAACTTGTGAAAATCCAAACAATAGAATCATTGTAGCATAATGCTTAAGTGCTGCTTCTCAAACTCTATGAGGCCAGGGTTCTATGATAGCAGTGTTAAAAAAATGAGATTTTTTTTATTTCATGTTTTATGTTTTATAACAATGCAGATGCCATGTGTTATGAGATATTTAAAATAAAGAAAACACACAGCATTCAGGACCATGCACTGTCTGCCATCCATGCAGTAATCGGGACCAAACCTTCTTAGTTTGAAAGCGAGGAAGGATCCAGCCCCCTTAGTCCATGGTTCTCTACATTTTCTTCTAAGGAGGTGCCTATATACTAGGCAACATGGCCATAGTGGGCTGATCCCTTCCTTACTTTGAAGTTAGGCAGGGTTTGTCCTAGTTCCTGCAGGGATAGGAAAACCACAGTTGGTGTAAAAATACTTATTTTTTGTATTTTCTATTATTGACTGGGAAACTACAAATACCAGAATGCAATTCAGCAAAAGGCAAAAATGTGTGTCTGAGTGCAAAATCTTCAAGGACTGGCAATAGCACTTTTTAAAAAAAGTAAATAATTCAGATGCCCTTTCGGTCACCCAACCATGCAGTAACCGGGAGGGACCCTGCTTAACTTCAGAGCGGGGCTGACCATGCTTAGCTTCAAAGCAAGAAAAGGGCAGCCCATTCGTCTAAGTGGTCTTGTAAGCTTGTTTTATTTATCAGGCAACAGGGCTGGAGGAGGCTTGCTCCTTTCTCACTTCGAAGCTAAGCAGAATCTGTCCTGGTTACTGCATGAATTGGAGATCTGGATGGCAATTGAGTCACTGTCCATGTCCAGTGATTTTTCACCCCTGATGTCACTATAGTTATAAAAAGATTTAAGAAAATGTAACTGCTGGTACCGAACTACACATACCCACAGTTATCAGTAGTCCTTTGGAACCTCAGACACAGCCGCAAATATCGGCAAAACAGATGGAAAACAAAAATACATCTCTGCCCCCAGGCCATCACCAAGTGCCCCACGCATCTGTGCCATCTCCGCCCACTCCCTAGATGGCCTCCTTGTGTCCCCTCTCCGTTTCACCCCAGAGCACACACTGCTTCTGTGACATAGTTTCCTTTCAGATGTTGGCTATTTGCGGCTATAGTCGAGGCTACAGAAAGCTTTGTGTTGCAAACTCGGTGTATGAATCCCCTCTAACTCCTGCATTTCACTCAGTGCTTTCTAGCCATCCCCCCCACCTCTAACCTGAAGGCATCTGTATGTTTTTTGACCTGCAAATAGCTTTTTACTTAGTTTCATTTTCCCATAACCTTGGCTCTAGCTGCAAATATCTCTTGCATGAGAGAAAAACAAGATGGCAGTCGTTTCATTTCTGAAAACCATGATCCTGCAATGCACCATGGGAGATGTAACAATATCATTTTTGGAGACGGGGTACCCCCTTCTTGTGCCTGTCTAATATGCTGCAGTGGTTGTGAGCTGGACCTAGAGATTTGGATATATGTCCATAGTTATTTGAATGTACACGTGTACATTGGCTTATAACTCCACTGCTTATAAGGTCGTTTCTGGGTGCATGGCCTCTGGCCATGCACCCAAGACAGTAGGCCCTCCCCAGAACCATCTGACATGCTAACATATACTACAGGTGTATGCATTGCTGTAATATGACTGACTTCTGCAATTGTATTCTCCTCTCTTGCTTCTCCACTCTTTTTGACTGCTTACTCTCTGTTCTCTCCTCCTCTCCCCTCTCCCTTTTCCTATCTCCTCACCTCCTCCCCTTACTTTCTTCTATACACTTGCTCTATCAGAATTGTCCCTGGGCCTACTATGATAACAACCTCGTCTGTCGCTCCCCTAGCCCCTTATTGTTGTCCCCCCTCCCTCCAGCACTATCTGAAACGTTGTCAGGACTAGTACGATAGTCACTTGTTTTGTACCTCCCCTCCCTTTCTGCACCCCTCTCCCTCACCTTTTGTTTTCCTCCAGCTCTACCAGAAATGTCGTCAGGCTTAGTATGGTAGTCGCCTGTCTGCTTCCATTTCCTTCTCACTCTCCCCCTCCCTTCCTTATCTATGTCTTAGCACTTGCACTATCTGAAATGTCGTCAGGCCGAGTAAGATAGTTAATTTCACATCCTTACTGTTCATGGCCTGTAAGAATGTAGTTGTATTTTCCCTTGTTCCCTTCCTTGCCTTGAAGCGCCTTGAAACACATTGTGTATAGGCGCTATATAAATAAACTATCACATCATATCATATATGATATCATGAGGTGGTGGGTCTAGCCAAGGCCTAGGGTTTTAAGAGTATGATGTATGGGCTACAGCCTGCAGCCATCCAACCAAAAACTCTACATCCTGCCCACAACCACCTCAATGATGTGCAGTAGTGCAGGTGTATTGATATGTGTGGTTTGCTTCACTTGTTCTGGCTAGAGACTGCACTCCTAGCTGTATGTCCATAGATATTACAATGTGTGGGTGTGCACTGGCTTATACCTCCAGCGCTTATAACTTTGTTCTTGGGTGCTGTACACACTCCCCACAACCATGTAATCGTTAATCAATACTACAGGTGTATCCATGGTTTGTATCATGCTGCAGTGGTTGTGGCGAGGGCCTACAGTCTTGGAAGTATGGCCTTCGGCCTACGGCCTGCGGCCATGCATCCAAGACTCTAGGCCCTGGCCACAACCACCGCAGCATGTCATAACCATGGTGGCGTACTAATCAATAACAGACCCATAGGAAAATGTAATGTAATAATGACATGTACTCAATTTGAATGGTCACTAACACCACACGTGTCCTTCGAACATTTTCAAGGTGCCTCTACCAGCACGGACTGAAATACTACCCTTATTACACCCCTCATTTTCTGCATGTACACATATCCTGAACAAGGTGGCAATGCAGAAGACATCATTAACAGTTGCCGCCCAAACAAGTACAGTATTTCATCCATCTCTTACTCTCTGAACCTCTACAAGCACTGTAGATGATCAGAAGAATTTTCCAAACACCATTTCGCATGGTGAATACATCATTACCAACTGCCACCCAAACAAGTACAGTATTTAACTCATCTCTTACTTTGTGATCCTCCCCATGCAATGGAGGAGAGCAAAACAGTTTTGGAAACAGCATTTCGACTCTGGTGGTGACCGCGCTGTCTTCGGATCCAAGATGTTGGGCGTACCCACACATTCTGACGCACATCACGGCTCGCTGCAGCCAATCGGCGAAGATGTTGCGTGTCCGCGGTCATGACGCCACCCCCCTGGCCAATTGGTATCTTGTCCGCGGAGCGAACAAGGAAGTGTGACCGCGGAGCGGACATAGATATCACTTATTTTTTTAGACATATTTTTTGGTCGTTTTAAAGGAAACTACTGGATGGATTGGCAGCAAATTTATAAAAGCACGCTTTTGGGACCAAGCCCCTGCCCCTGCTGCAAATTTGGGTACAATCCATCCAGCGGTTTGGGCTGTAGGCCTGCGCAAAGTTTTCCCCCATTCAGTCTATGGGGAAAAAAAGATGCTTTGGGAACCCCCCTATAACTTTTCTCCCCCTGGACCAAACATCACCAAACTGTGCAGAGTGCCCCATATACTTTTTTTGCAAAGTTTGGTGAGGATTCGTCCAGGGGGAGCAGAGTTGTAAGCCACCCAAAAAATGCTCTTCCTATGGAAACAGCAACTTAATAACGACACAGCCACTACCGTGGCTGTTTAATATATATATATATAGATCAGTGAAAAAACTTTGTTAAAGGGACGTTATGGTTAAGTTGCGCTGCTAAAAACCTATGAAATTCAGTGAAAAAACGTTGTCAAAGGGACGTTATGGTTCCAAGTAAAACCGAAAAACCCTTGAAATTCGCCAGTTATGGTAAGCTAAGCAACCATAACTCGCGCCACCACCGTGCACTGATAAGACTAACACCCAGGACATCAAAGATGACATCACAAATGTCATTGATGATATCACTGATGACATCACATGTCTGGCTCACACTTTTTTCTTTTGCTGACATATCTAGGCCACATGGTTTTCTTCAGTAACAGTCAGAAACTAAACATTTTATTTTATTTGTAGACGTATCCTTCAAGTAGGTTCTTACAGTAATTCCCTTAGAGTCCAGTCACATCATATGAAACATATACATACGGGAAGACACAAGCATGAAAGACAGCAATACTTTTTGTGCATAAAGATAATCAATAGACTTATGAGCACTTTCTGATAGTTCTGTTGTTTTTTTTTATGGCTGTACTTTTAGTATTTAGTATTTAGTATTTTATTTATTTCTATAGCGCACCAGGCCCAGGGGCAACCGGGCGCTTAACTTAGTTACAACAAGATGAAAGCATGACAAGGCAATGTGACAGAGTATTACAAGATTATTACAGGAAGATTTACAAAATTTACAAAATATACATTCAAATGAATAACTGTTTTCATATTAGAGTTTTGCGTACAGTGAAACTTGTAATAAGTAGGTAATAAAACCCACTTACTACATAATTGCATTATTATAGACAAATCACAAAGAGACAACACCACATACAAATATGAATAGATACAAGGGAATTAAAGTAAGAAAAAAAACAGCAATAGTAGCAGAAAGTGTTCATAACCTAATGGATTACCTTTATGCAGAGAAATGATTTCTCTGTTTCAAAGCTGTTACTTACCCTATTTATATATATCACATGATGTGTCTCATCCGTAAGGAAAATAGTTTCAGTACAACATATAAAAATATGAGCATATACAGGGAAAGTACAGTAATAAAAAAACATCAAAACTATCAGAAAGTGCTGATAACTCTACTGATAATTTTAATGCCCAAAAAGGATTGCTGTCTTTCAAGGTTGTGTCTTCCCCTATCTATATGTTTCATATGATATGACTGGACCATAAGGGAATTATTGTAAGAACATACTTGTGGGATAAGTCTACAAATATAGTAAATTTACAATTTTTAGATCCTGACTGTTACTGAAGAAAATCATGTGGCCTAGATATGTCAGGAAAGGAAAAAAGGTGGTGTCAGACATGTGATGTCATCAGTGATGTCATCAATGAAATTTGTGATGTCATCTCTGATGTCCTGGGTGTTAGGCTTAGCAGTGCACGGTGGTGGCGCGAGTTATGGTTGCTTAGCTTACCATAACTGGCGAATTTCAAGGGTTTTTCGGTTTTACTTGGAACCATAACGTCCCTTTAACAAAGTTTTTTCACTGAATACAGATATAGATATATAGATATATATACACATCAAATGCAACAGGATATGTGATTTTTTTAAAGCCCAGCCAACTTTGCAGTGAAATCCAAATCTAAAAACATTTTGGCTGCCACTTTAAAGTGTGATTGCCTTTCTAAAGTGAAATATTATTTGTGAATATAGGTAGTGTTAGTGTTTTAAATCAGTAGAGAATCATTTGAGCAATGACACTGTTGCAAGTGCCATCGGCGAGAGAGATAGCATGCATTTTATCCAGCCCGTGATAGCAATAGCATGGGCTGAATGTTGTGCAAGGAAGTGCCAGTTGATACAATTAATTCTATTCATGAAGCACTATATAAAGTGCAATTCTCTGAATTCCCTTGTCTTTCAAGGCCCAGGCAGAGTCAGGTGTAATGTGGAAGGGAAGAGGGGTTCCAACTGAATATCTGCTGCTGGAGAATAGCACTTCTCCAGCCCAGAAGTCTAAAGAGACTGAATGCATTAAATGAAGGGCCTTTTAAATTTGTTCATGCATCTGTATTAAAAGGAATACTTTCTTATTTAAGGAACAGAAAGCACACAGCACACACACACACACACACTGAAGAACAAATAGAAGCAAAGCCACGATTGATCAAAGTCATATACACATGTCTATAGAGAACTGCATGCACACATTCATAACACGTAGGATACATGTGGGTTCAGAAGAGAACATATAGATTTCCGAGAATATTACCTGGAAATCACTCATGGCATCACCGGTGACACACTAATTACATTGTATACAACAGATTACATCAATAATCGCATTAGACATTACATGATTCATAAGTTAGCTCATATAACAATTTATACCATGGACTTGGCCACGACAAAATTCAATTGTTAATGCGATTAAGGACTTGCGTTCCCCCCATTCACACTGCTAAGTTTCATAAAGATTTGTTAAAAAATGAAAAAGTTATTAAGAAGAAACAAAAAATTCAAAAAGTGCGGTGTACTTCCCATTCATTGTACCATCGACAAACAAGGTACATTTTTGCCAGAGCGCACAGCCCAAACCGCTGGATAGATTTGGACCAGGTTTTAAACAACTTGGGCACGAGGCATTGACTCGCGATCCATCCGTGGTTTTTGGTTATTCCGTATTGCAGTTTTTTAAATATTTGACACAGAAGGTGGTGACCCTTCCCAAAAATACGTAGCGATATCAAGAGGATTTACCCCAAACCGGTTGTTTTACTAATGAAACAGCCGCCATCTTATTCTTCTCTTGATGCAAGAAATAACAGCAGGTATCGCCGAAATATGGGAACATGAAATGCTATTTGCAGGTCAAAAACATGAAAATTATAATGATGTGTTATTTATATAGTGCCTTGATGCAAAGCGCTTTACAGAGCTCCTTTATCGACCTCGGAAGCATGAGAGGCAGCTGGCAAAGATGAAGGGGGCAGGAAGGAATCGTTTTCTTCCTGGCGTTTTTCTGATATTCACAGCTACAAAGGACTACAGATAGCAAGGGTATGTGTCCTTCAGTAACCACAGTTATTTTTGGAAAGATATTTTTACAGCTGTAGTGATGTCGGGGGCAAAAAATCGATGGCCCGTGACACTATTTCCATCCTGGTCTCCCATCCATGCAGTAACAAGGACAGTAACAAGGACAGATGTTGCTTAGCTTCAACGCGAGGAAGTGGCCAGGCTCCTCAGGCCACAATACCCAATAAATAAGCTGAACTTAAAAGACCACTTAGAGAAACTGGCCAGCCCTTTCCTTGTTTTGAAGTGAAGAAAAGCCAGACCCACTTTGAAGCTAAGCAGGGTCATCCCCAGTCACTGTAAGCATAAACGACTGAATGGGTATCCAAATGAAAATTTCTTTTAAACCGTGTACTATCAGTCCTTGAAGGTTTTGCACTGAGAGAGCATTTTTGCCTTTTGCTGAAATGCATTCTGCTATTTGTAGTCTCCCAGTCAATAATACATAAAAAAATAGATATTTTTACAGCAAAAGTGGGTTTCCATCCTGGAAGTAACTTGGAGGAACCCTGCTTAGCTTCAAAGTGAGGAAGGGCTGAGCCCCCTAAGGTCATCTCGCCTAATATATAAGCCCACCTTACAAGACCACTTTGAGAAACATGTCCTAAGGGGGCTGGATCCTTCCTCGCTTTGAAACTAGCAGAGTCGGTCACGCTTACTGCATGGATGGGAGAAAGTTGGTATTTTATTTATTTATTTATTGTTTCCTTTTTAGGCGCTTATAAAATAAGAAAATACTGTTTCAAAGTGCGCACAGGGCCAGGTAGGAGCAGGGGAAGGAAGTACATTACAGCACAATATTTAAGAACAGAGGGAGGAGGGACGAACCTTCTATGCCTTGTGAGTATTCAGAACATGCAAATGCAGAAAGGGAAAGGGAAGAGGTGGTAAGTGCTGGAGGGTCCGAGCTCGAGGGACAGAATAGACAAAGTGATAGGAATGTTGAGTGCTGCACGGCCTGGGCCATGGGAGTTGTAAGTGTGAGCCTCCAGAGCAGACGGCGTGTAGATGCAAAGTGTTGTGGAGAGAGAGGAGCTGGGAGGAATTGGTGTGGGAGGTCATGGCCCTGAGGATGCAAAAGGGCCAAGTACACTGATTCAGCAACGGTGGGATTAGCAGAGGTGAGAAGGGGGGAAAGAGAAGGAAAATAGGAAGGAGCTTCTGGAAATTGAGGCGATCCTGCTCAAGGCACTGGGGGAGTGGAACATTATTCCAGAGGAGGGAACCTGCAGAGGAATGTGAGGAATCGCCCTGCCCTCTGTTTAGCAAAAGGCTTTACACACAGAGAGTTGGTGCCAGAGGAATGAAGTGGTCCAGAGGGAAAATAGTGAGATAAAGTTGAAGGTAGTGTGGATGATGCAGAGGGATTTGAAGTCAATCCGTGCAGCAACCGGGAGCCAGTGAAGTCATTTTAGTGCAGGAAAGATGCGGTCCTTGGGCTTAAGCCCAAGGATAAGTCTTGCTGCCCTATTCTGGATAAGCTGGAGGGGTCGCAGTGTTGAAGAGGGAAGGTTTAAGAGGAGGCTGTTACAGTAGTCAAGTCTAGAGAGAACTGGGGCTTGAATCACATTGAGACACTGAGTGAAGGTGAGAAAAGGTAACATTCCTTTGAGAAGGAAGAGTTGATAGTTGGACTTCTTGGCAATGTCCTGAATGTGAAGGAGGAAGGAGAGAGATGAGTCAAAGATGACTCCACGGTTTCTAGCTTCAGTTGAAAGCAAAGGGGGAGAGCCCCAGGAGGAAGGCCAGAGTGAGGGGGAGAAGGAAGGAGTGGGGGTTCCAATCTGAAGGATCTCAGTTTTGCAGCCGTTGAGGCAGTAATAATTGATGGTGCACCAGAACTCGATTGCAGATAGGCAGTCAGGGATGATGGAGGGTGCAAGATGGTCAAAAGGGAGTCTGAAGAAGATCTGTGTGTCATCTGTGTAACACTGGAAGTTGGAGGAGAAGTAGGAGATGAGGCGTGCAAGGAGAGCAAGGTAGATGTTAAAGAGCCAGAGGGAGAGTATAGAGCCCTGGGCGACATAACAGGTGGAGATAGAAGTAGGAATGGAGAAGGGGCCAAGGATGACTTGGGGGTAGTGGTTAGTGAGGAAAGAGGATAGCCAGTCCAGTGCCTGTTCTGAGATACCAAGTGTATCATGGAGAATTTGTATGAGGATACATTGGTTTACTGTGTCAACTGCAGAATAGAGATCAGGAAGGATGAGGACAGTTGGAGAGTTAGAGTCCATAGATGCGAGCACTTCAGGTTGGCAAGCTTGCTCAAGTATTTGGATACAAGGATTTTAATCAGGTTGTCTTGTTCCCAGTGCAGACGCTTACTCCGAAGTCCACAAACAAATGTTTTGTATTGGGATTTTGTTTTCCATGGAACATTTCACTACAGATTGCTGGGTTTAAATTTATTGGAAGATTTCCTCTCTCAGGTTATTTTTCCAGTGTTCATTACTTTTTTAAAAGTCCAATGCTATGTTGTCTTGCGCACTTTCTTCTAAGGAGAAGGTCAATTGAACTACATTTCCAATTTTCACTTTAAAATATATGTTCACTTACTGTGCATATATTCATGGGTGCCAGCTTTTCACAATGGGGGCTTTAGTTGCAGGAATATTAAGATGAGTAATACATAGTAACAAAACATTTAAATTATGGAAAAATCTTTAGTTGCAGGGACGTTAAGGTGAAAACGTAATGCAGCAAAACACCTGAAATTCAGCTAAAGCCACCTTAACTTCATGACCCTGTTGTGCATCCTATGACCACAATGATAACATCACAGATCACATCAGTGATGACATCACTAATAACATCACTGGCGACAACACTAATTAAGTTGTATATAACTCCATTCCCATTAGAGTCCCATTCGAATCAATGGGAATGGGGAGGCTGGATGCACCGGCAGCATTTGTGAATGGCGCCGGTGCATCCGACACGGTCTGCTCATGGGTGCCGGTCCGCTCCCCAGTTCAAACCTGCCATGCGGAAAGGCACCTGCAAGCAGACCTCATAGTTTGCTGGTACGGTAACAATGGTACCGGCAAGCTTATCGGTACCGTTGTTCCTGTACCGGCAAACTCATAATGAGGCCCAATGAACATCTCTTGGTTGGATTAATAACTCTTCACAACTGGTTTCTGCTAACATTTCTCAGGTTTACGGATTGGCTTCGCATTGATATGAAAGTCTGGGGAATACTATGGGCTGTATGTATTGTTAAATGCTGACAGGAAACATGTGCAATGTGGTTCAAGATTGATTAGAGATTCAAATTGAAGTGATGCAATATTCTCTGGAGGTGCATATTCAGCTAGATTAAGGAGGTCTAGACATAACGTTTCCATTCATTGCTGCTCTAATATTGTAAGCGTCTTTTTTTTTGTTTGCACAGATTGTTGTGTGGTAAGAACAGAGCGGTTACAAGGAACAAGAAAATGATCAGTCCAATCCAGCAGGACTGGTTGATCTCAACTGATTAGCAAAGAGGTGTAAGCAAAACCTGAAATGTTACGGTTTTTATGAGTTATAGAGGTGATAAGTTGTTGAAAGAAGTTGGCTAATAAGAGATGTTGAAACTGTATTCATAATGATGATGATACAACCTGATAAAAAACCGGGAACAGAAATCTGAGAGACAGTAGATGCAATTAAATGTATGGAAATGTTTCAAGACGTCCAACCAGTAGAGAGGAACAACCAATGTGCATAATTAACCTTTGCGTAGTAACTCCTCCAAATGAGGTGAAAATTGCGCAGCGACCCAATTTTCTAAAAGAAAATGAACTAAGCAACTTTTGTCAAGTGAAGAACAGCTGAGTGGTGGTGTATTAGTCCTGCTGACCAGTAAGTGAAAAGGTCCACGTATAGGTATATGAATTATTTGCTTCTTCATTAACAAAACGATCTCTCTCAGTGAACCTCAATTCCAGTAAGATTCTGCCAACTTCTAACTGACCACATGTTTGAGTAAATAATAACACCATGGAACTCCACCACCAAAGGTTCCATGGCCTAAGCATGTTCAATACAACACATCTCCTTTGCTCAATTTATATACAATTATTTTACACTTGTATGGTTAGTTTTGTTTCCTCAACTTTTGTTTGATCAACTCCACCCTGGATAGATTCAAAACCTGCACTCCATGCACTCTCACTGCACCTCTCAACACTTGCATTACCTGCACGGGATCAGAATACAACAGCTCCCCTTTCTTCCTCACCCACCTGTCTTAATCTGCACCCAATCTCCCAAACACACATCCTTCCTCTTCTGACCACACTTCGCATTCTCCTTTCTCATCCACAAATCTTTCTTTCTCTCCAGGGTCCGTCTCATCTCCTCCAACACACAATCAGTTTTCCTCACCCTCCGTAGCCAGGGAGGAGATACTTCGATATTAGCCCCCCCCCCTCATCAACTCAAATGGGCTCACCGCAGTGGCAGCATTTGGAGCCATGCACAAAGCATATAGCCTCTCCCTCACAGCAACATGTTTATATTTTCCTAGAAGTGTCTGCCATCCTCACTGCCTCCATCATGCACCTGTTTACTCTTTCCATGGCAATGTTCCCTTCAAAATGATAATCTGCCATCCTCTTATTATTCACACCATTGCACATCAAATGCTCCTCAAAACACCCTCCAACAAACTGTCTGGCATTATCCGTTAACACGGAATTGGGTAAACCCTCTCTCTGAAGCACGCTCTGTAGGAATTCAACCACAGCACTCCCTGAAGTCTCTCAAACAATCTTAAACTCTGTCCACTGCGACAATAAATCAACTAAAACGAATTTTGCACGGCCTCCACCAAAGTCGACTGGGCCTAAAATATCTAAGGCCATGTCACTCCATAATTTCTCTGGGATGTTCACCTTTACCATTGGCTTCAAATGAGCCACCACATCCTTACTCGACTTTTCACACTCAATACATTTTCCAAGAACTCTATCACAATCAAAACCAGGTCACCATCACTCCTCAACACAGCTTTGGTTTTGGAAATTCCCAGGTGACCTTCATGGGCAGTCTCCACCATCCTCCCACGTAAGCTCTTTGGAGCAACCACACGGTCCCATTGATATGAAAAAATCCACCTTTGGTAATTAATTCTGAACGCACTTCTCGAAAGGCCCTCTCTTCATCACCTGACAATCTCTTTTCCAGCCAACCATGGGCCACACATCCAATTATTGTTTCAAAAATGGTCTCCTCCCTCACATCTCTACACCAATCTTCCCGAGACACAACTCCATCATGTGTCACAAAACAGTATCAGTAATGTCCTACACCTCACCGTCATCGACACCACCCAACTTTGACAAATGGTATGCTAACACATTCTCTTTCCCTGGTATGATCACCATGACAAATGAGTGGCTCTGCATTCTGGGTACCCATCCCGTAGCTCTCCTCAACACTTTGTCCAATCCTTTCTCTTCAAAAATCACCTTTAGGGGTTTGTGATCCATCTTTATGGTAAACTCTGCTCCCCAGACAAAGTTTCAAAATGTCTCTACTGCACAGTGACAAGCAAGGGCTTCCTTTACTAGAACAGAGTTGTTGTTTTGTCTGCTCCTCTCTGCATCTGTGATCACATGCTCCAAACAATCCTCGCCAATTTGTGACAGCACAGCGCAAATACTGCATCCGAAGTGATGAAGCACTTTTTCTGGGTATTAAATTTTCGCAAGTGGCTTTGCCAATCAATTTTGCTCTTAATTTCAACAAACTCCCTCTTACGCTTCACATCCCACAAGAACTCAGCTCCCTTTTATAATAATCCCCCCATCTTAACAACTTTGTCTGCAAAGCTGTGCAAACATTTCTGTTAAAATTCAATCATTCATAAAAACAACCTCATTTCAACCTTATCCTTTGGGGATGACACCTCCTTTATGGCGTAAATCATGGTGCTTTTGGGCCTCATGCCTTCAGCAGAAATTTCATCATGCACCAAATACTCTACAACACTCTTCCTAAACACTGATTTCTCCACTCTTAGTGTTATACCCCATTCTTTCAAAATATTTAACACTTTCATCAGGATGTCCTCATGCTTCTCAAGGGTTTCTCCACACACCAAGATATCATCTTGGAAACAACATGCACCTGCATACCTTTCAAGAGAATCTCCATCATCTTTTGAAAAACAGATGAAGCTGAAACCAGCCCAAACGGCATCCTGTGGATCTGAAATACACCTTCATGAGTAATAAAGGCAATCAACTTCCTTGACTGTTCCTGTAACTCCATTTGGTGGTACGCTGATGCCATGTCAAGCTTCGAGAAATACTTTGCCCTGCCCACCATCAGCAGCATTGCTGTCATATTTGGCAAGGGATGTCTCTCTACAATGACACATTTGTTGAGCTCTCGTAAGTCTATGCACAGCCTCAATTCACCATTTGCTTTCCTCACCACCATCAAGGGTGACACCCATTCTAGACTTCCTGCTTTCTCTATTCCTCCAGACACCCTCAATTTCTTAAGTTCTTTTCTCACTCCTTCTCTCATCACCACCGGAAATGAATGCACCTTTTCTGCAACTAGGACACTTCCCTGCTTAAGCATTGTGTTATGCCTCATTCCTCTCACGCGTCCAATATTTCTCGAGAACACAATGGGATAGGACTCAACTATGCTCTCACTCTCTCGCATGTGCAGCACTTGTTCAATCATCTTTGGATCAAGTCTTATCCCCAAACCGTTCTGCTTCCTCCACCCGAGCAGTGTTTCACCGCTTTTGTGATGTAAATTTCACCATAGGCTTCTCTGCCCTTAGAATTTAACCTTATAACAAAATAATCAAGGGCATCTATTTTTCCCAAATTATACCCACCTGGCTTGATGTCGGGAGGCAATATGTATTTTATATGTCCACCCACCTCCCTCAGGAACCCCTCTTGTGACATCAGAGAAACATTGGCAACAGAATCTGCCATCATCCTCATATTCCTACCATCAACTCCAACTTCCGCAAATGGACTTTCACATTCCTCATCAACAGCACATTTCACCATATTCACCAAAATTACTTATATTTGATCCTCAGCTTCATCTCCTGAGGATTGCTGCGTCCCCTCTGTCACAGACAACATCCTTCGGCCTGCACCAAGTACAAAATTCTTGAAGCAATTTGTATAATGAGCCCAACTTTTATATTTAGAGCATATAACCTTCCTTCCTGGACATGCTGGGGACCCATCAAAATGATTTGCATTGGTACATCTAAGTGTTCCTCTAGCCTCTGTCCGTTAGACTTTTTATCACCTTTGGGGATGGGAGCCTCGCTGACGCCTTGTCCAATCCTCTTCTGCTTATTTTCATTAAACTGCATCAGTCGTTGGGAATGCATCGGGAATGTATAAGACACAAAAGGCTAGATAGGTATAGTAGCACCTCGGTGATGATCAAATAAATTATAGTTTACAATAGAGAGCACTATATTCAGGCATGGAGTGGAAAGACTGATCACTTGGTTGTAGTTATAAATGGGATAAGAGCATCAGGTTTCTTATAAACATAGACAGAAAAACAAATCTATCTATCTATCTATCTATCTATCTATCTATCTATCTATCTATCTATCTATCTATCTATCTATCTATCTATCTATCTATCTATCTATCTATCCATATATCTCTCTGGATGTCTCATAAGGCAAACTATCCGTCAATTGAGTAAGTAGCATTTAAATGTATTTTTAATAAGGGGTAGGCAGGAACTATGTAAGCGAAAACAACAAAGAAGGTAGACAAAGGGTTTCATGTGAGAACATATTTGTTATTATATTATTAGAGCAACTCACTTTGCAATAATTTGCTTTATATATGGATATATATATAACAAATACCATAAAGTGACAAATGAATAGGCATGTCAATAATAGGTGTTACTATTCACACCTCAATAGTAGTAATTTTAAAAATCTGCATAAGGATACAAGATTTCAAAGATGCCTTCAGATCCCCTTCCATAAACTTTTAGCGTACATTTGATTTTTCAACCATGTGCATTTCTCACCTGAGCAATCAAAACAGGATGAACACTTGTAGGTAGGTGTATTGTCTGATGAATTGTATCACTAAGAATGCTACTAACCAATGATATTTATAATTTATTTGATCTACTAAAAGGAAAATCAAGTCGACAATAAGTTAATCATAAAAACATTCTTATTGGCCCTTGCCAATCCCTTAGCTTTGTCTTACAAGTATTCCTTAAATGCTTGCAACAACATGTTTCTTTGATCACACAACTGTCTCTTAGACACTGTCACAAATCTCTTATCTTTGACACACAACTTTCTCTTTGAGATCCCCAGTAACCTTTTTGGCTTCATCATAACTAGTTCTGGGATGCTCTTGGTAATGCCTGGTCTTTCTCAGGAACAAATTCTACAGAGATATTTTCTGTCCTTACTGTATTGTCAGGTAAGCATTCTGTAGAGCCTTCTTGGCATTCTTCAACATCTTTTACCAGCCATTTCTTTTTTTCAGCCATTTGTTCTTCTATGACTTATGCCAGCCTCATGAGTTTGTCCAACAAGGGATTTTCTCAGACTTTCCCCAGTTTCTGGATTTTGTCAGCAAGTGTTTTTCAAAGTGTTTTATCAGCCCCTTTCGTTTGTCAGACATGCACTTCTCATAGACTTTCTGCAGGTCTTTGTTCTTTGCAGGCAAGCCTTTTAAGAGACATCCACTAGCCTCTTAGCACTGTCAAACAATCAACCATCAGAAAACTTTACTAGCCTCTTGGCTTAGAAAGGAAACGTTCACAGCTTCTTAACTTTGTCAGGCAAGAAAGACTGTTGGGGCTTCAGACAGATTGGCCATAGAGTGTCTTCTTGGAGAACCAATTAAGTAATGTATTAATCATTATTATAACCCACTGTGTAATTCCGAAGCCCATTCTCTAAGCACAGGACTGGGATTCAAATCTGTGTTGCTCTGCATTGTCTTGCTTCCAAGACAAACGCGTTGCCCCTGAGCACTTAGTAAGGTAACTAGCTTAGGAGTAGAAATGTGGGCTAAATCATAAGTAGAAGGCCACTACTCCCAAAAAGGATCTGAAGTCTTTTTAGGTTTTTCAAATGATACCTTTTAAACAGCTTTCAATCTGGAAAGATGTGGTCTTATTACCAATTTCATACATACAATACATTTAGTAGGGTTAGCTGTACTTCACTCATCTTTCAAGGTGTTTAAAACAGATGTTAAGTAGACAGTGCATGTACATATTCCAGTCTGGACTGTGGATGAAAATATCATTGAGTTATCTGACTGCATATTCTTTATGAGACTGAATAAGACTTTGAAATGTAGCCCTGGTCCATGTTGATGTAAAGGAGTACTGCAAAGTGATATAAACTTTGAGAGTTGGTAAAGGTTTTCTTTTCATTCTTCTGATGAAAGGTTATCTGTCATTATCCTTTAGTTAAATCCAAGTTTCGAAATATTGTGACTGTTACATCTCCGCATTGGGCTTTCCAACACATGACATGTGATAAGCATTACATTGAGAGATATTCTGTATCTTTGAGAAATTACTACAGAACCTGGAGATTCTGTCTGGTTTCGGTAACAATACCGTTGGCAATGACCGTTCACTGTGGCAATAAGAGCTGAGGCGACAGGCCAATACCGCATCAGGTAATGCCCCCGGGGCCGTAGTTACAGGCCCGAGCATAGTGAGTACCTTAACAAAGCCACGGGGGCATTACAATGGGTGGTATTTGCCCACCGCCAAAGGTCCTATAACCATTAGTACCCTGGCCCGTTAGACCGGGCTACTAATGGCATTTTTTTCTGTTTCGAAAGGCATTTCAAAACAGAAAAAAAATAAAAGTGACAAAAATGGCTGCTAGGAAAGGGAAAACGTAGTCTGTTTTCCATTTCCATGGTGGCCCTCAGGAGCGGACGCGCTGGGAACAGAAGCAAGTGTTTCCAGCCTTTTCGCTCGTGAGAAAAGAAGAAAAAAGAAGGTAAGTGGGGTTGGGGGGGGGGGGATAGTTTGCGTGGCAGGGGGTGGAAGAAAAAAAACCTTATCAGCGGGGGACGAAGGCAGCCTCCAGCCATGGGGAGGCTCGGAGCGGGGATTGCCCTGTTTCAAGCCTCCTCATTGGCTAAGGGGCTGCCACAACCCTCGCTGGGAACAGAGTACCCAGCGCACGAAGAACTCACTAACGTACACGGGAATACCGTGTGATATGGCTCAGAAAAGAGCCAATCCACACGTTGTATTCCCGGTGTACAGCGCACGGCGGGTACTAATGTATGAATTCTCATGGCCTCGAAAATCCGATTTGATTTTATAGCTTCCCTGTGGCCATCTGAAAATTAATAATTCTTTGGCTTGTCATCTTTTCTGGAAGTGTTATTTTCTAGTGAACTATTTGTATAACCCATCTCCTTTCTTTGTTAAGAATTACAGGCATTCCTCAGGAAAACATCTCAATTAAATTTGGTGTTTATAGGCTAACCCACTTTTTCAGATAGTCAGCTTGACTGACCTGCTCATGTAAATATCACATCATTTCTGTAATGGTACACAGCCTTTACCACTGGGTTGCAATTCTGTTTAGTAGGCTGTAGAAGACCCATGCATTTGTTAGTGTGGAATTTGCTGGTTTATCATAAAACAATTGCTGTTATTCTAGATCTTCCAGTAGGTCATCTTTAACTAGCTGGTGAAACTGTTTCATCTGTTCTTGCTTCTTCTGTACAAATACATCAGGATTTTAATCTGTGTCCTCTTCTTCTTCTTCTGATACTTCTTTCAGCATGATGACGGTGCCTTAAGTATTACCCCATAGACCAGTTTAAATTGGAGCAAATCCTGCAGGGTTGTCTAACTCCAGGCTTCGAGAGCCAGAATCCTGATGGGTTTTCAGGACATGCCTCATTTATATTCATGAGAAAACATTTGCATCTGTTTATAATCATTGTATGCAAATTTATCTCATGAATATTAATGAGGGTTCTCTGAAAATCTGATATGTTTACAGCCCTCGAGGCCTGGAGTTGGACAAGAAGGGCTCATGGCAACTGCATGCCACAACTGCATCCATCTTTATTATCTTCTTTTCGCAGGCCATTGTTCTAGCCCACCTGCCAGTGGGTGGAAAAGTGATTTGCAAGGTGTTTATATGTAACACTGCTTTTAAATCCTTTGTTGCCTTTCCCATAAAGATAGTACCTTGAGGCACTCTTAAACACCTCAGATTCACAATACAGACAAAAAACTTCCAAAAAGCTATTAGACTAGAATAGGCATTCATTTCAGACTATGTATTTTGCTTTTTGCAATTTGAAGTAATAGCATGTTTTTTTCTTCCATTGTCTCTATTTCGATCATCACAGGACCTCAGTGTCCTTGGTCACTTAGCAAAATCCTTGTGCCTAAAAACTTGAGTATAGTGTAGAAATGTTTGACCATAGCACATATAGTGGCCCTTGATTTAATTGTGCCACAATTAATGCTTTGTTGTAATGTGTCTATCTTTCCTATCTCCATGGCATGCTGTTCATGCTGTTCAAGATATTTGTTTGCATGTAAAGGTAAAGAGTACCCAGAGTACAGGATGCTGTGTGAGTGCATTGCTTTCCCTCTGCTGCTCTAAATTCTTTAATACACAGTTATGAACCCTCACAATGGTATGTATTTTGCCAACTTCTGAAGCCTGAAAAGTATATCCACACAGGCTTGACATGTGATCAACTTTGCACCTGCAGATGCACCTGCAGATGCACTGGCCTGCCGTTAAATCTTTATTGCCAATTTAATGGTATCTACTACTGAGTGTAATTTGCTTTCTGTCTTTGAGAACATTCAGACATGTAATTGCTCATTTTACTGTAGTCAGTCAGATAGCTCAGTGGGTTCAGTGCTTGTTGCTGCAATGTGTGTGTGTGTGTGATCTGCAGGTTACAGGTTCAAATATAAGCAAGGCCAACTCAGCCTATCATCCGTCGGAGGTTGATAAATGAGTACCAACAAAGCATGGGTGATATTGTATGTATAATTTTTCAATATAAAGCACTTAAGCATAAGTGTTATATAAGAACATATCATTATAATTTTGCATTGGACTTCTGCTTGCATTCACAGTAATTTGGTCATATGGGTTTATACACACTGATATTAATGACACATATGGTGATCCATTCACGTATGAATTGTATATCACATTACCATATTTTTTGTAGTGTACTTAGTAGCAATGCTATTTGATGTCACGTGGTGGTAGGTTGTGTTCCATCACTTCCTGTGATGTCACTTTGGAGTGGGGTCTATTGACATCACTTAATGTGATGAGATCAGATGTCAAGGGTCGTGTGATGTCACTTCCACTACTCTTGGCATTTTGGTGAAATTACACCCCTTCAATATCTACTTCAAGAACCCCACGCATGCAAAAATAGGGATTAGTACCTGCTGAATATTTACCTTGGAAATTCCATTGCCTAGGTAATAGCAAAACAAAGCATGAACAAAATACATGAAAAAAACACTTTTATATCATTCCCGCAGACTCACGATTTTCATTACTACCCACTCAATAAGAACCTCCCATAAGTGCCCAGCCTCATCCTATGAGTATTCTGGCCTCCCACACCAATGTAAACATTACCTTAAAGGCCCTAGCAGGGCCAAGGAATCTCCAGGAAGGCAAGACGGGGGCGTGTGCTGCCAAGGAAGCTGAGGTCGAAATCCCATCCTCATTTAAATGTGGCCATATTTCCTTCACGCTTTCCCATCTATAAGAACCCTGCAGTTTGTGATCTAGGGAGTAAGTAGAGGGGTTTTGCACACTGTGTATTTGGGCATGGTTTCTACATGCATTGGCTCAGCATGACACTGTGGAAGGCTTAACATTCTAAGACTAAGCCATAGACAGACTTTGTGTCATTAAGCACTAGTGATTTGGTAACCATGAAATAAACCAAAAAATGTCAGGGTTTTTTTGTTGCTCTCTTTTAACTGCAAAATTGGCAAATGTGGATTTCAGACATACAAACCCTCCCAAATGTTGTTAGGGGGCCTAGGGAAGTAAGTAGAAAGGGATTCATAATCTCTGTTTTCTTCGGCTTGACGTTAACAAGCCAAGGCTCACCATGCAGTGAGTTAATTCCAGTCGTACACCCTGGCACAGCAAACAACTCTTCTTCAGCTCTCTCTCCTTTTGGCACTTTGGCCCATAGAATACAGTTCAGTCCCATGAGGAATTTGGTCCAATTCCTTCTCGCCCCTCAGGATGTACCTTCCGTCCCCCTGTCCTCCGTGATGTTCTTGTTGCAGCCCCCGACCCTTGTAATGTTCTTGTTGCACCCCCGATCCCTGTGATGTCCCTTCTGCCCTCCTGTCCCCCGTGATGTCCCTTCAACTCCCCCTGTCCCCTGTGATGTACTTGTTGCACCCCCGACCCCTGTGATGTTCTTGTTGCACCCCCTGACCACTGTGATGTTCTTGTTGCACCCCCTGTCCCTTGTGATGTCCCTTCAGCCCTCTAACCCTGTGTTGTTCTTGATGCATCCCCCGACCCTCGTGATGTTTCTAGTTTCCCCCTTCTCCCTCGTGATGTCCCTTCAGCCCCCCTATCCCCTGTGATGATCTTGTGGCACCCCCAACGCCTGTGAGTTCTTGTTGCACCCCCTGTCCCTCGTGATGCCCCTCTTCAGCCCCCCTGACCCCTGTGTTGTTCTTTTTGCACCCCCTGACCCTTGTGATGTTTCTTGTTGCCCACCTCATCCCTCATGATGTCCCTTCAGCCACCCTGTCCCCTGTGATGTTCTTGTTGCACCCCTGAACCTGTGATGATCCTTCAGCCCCCCTGCCTCCTGTGATGTTCCTGTTGCACCCTGGACCCCCGTGATGTTCTTGTTGCACCCTCTGTCCCTCATAATGCCCCTTCATCTCCCCTGTCCCCCGTGATCTTCTTGTGGCACCCCCTATCCCTTGTGAATCCCTTCATCACCCCCTGTCTCCTGTGATATTCTTGTTGCACCCCTGACCCCTGTGATGTTCTTGTTGCACTCCCATGTCCCTCGTGATATCCCTTCAGCCCCCCCCTGTCCCCTGTGATGTTCTTGTTGCACCCCTGTGGGATGTTTTGACCCACTTTTGCTCTGCCATGCCGCATCACTGTGTTCAGATGGTGCCAAAATAGCAAAATGGCCACAAAATCCTTGTGCGCGCCAAAACCTCTGAAAATCGCGCTTTGCAAAGCACAAAAAGATGGCTGCCCAATCTGCCATGCATGTTGTCAGTGGTGGAACAGAGATCTCAATCCTGAAACATGTCACTGGGCTCCACAACATGTGAAAATGGAGCACAGAAGGAAAAAGCAGTGCTTTGCTAAAGGAAATCCCAAAATCTTGCTTTAAATCCCTTTTTACTTTGTTGCTGAAACTGCAGAATGCCGGTACAAAACACCCTCAAACATCGAAAATTCTTGCTTGGTGCTACAATTCACTTAGTGTAAGAAATCATTGTGAACTTACAATGTCCTGAAAAGCTGAAACCATCAAGGGATTTCCACAGAAAAAGTGGCCTGTCTGTGGATCTGTCAAAATCTGGGTGCAGTAACCTGGCTGCCTGAATGACAGCTGTCAGTAGCCTGCCTGATTAAACTTTAAACATGTATAAACTGATATCAAATGTTTGCAATCTAAGAGGCCTGTTGTTGAGAGTAACCCATCTTGTATTTGTTTTGATTCCATAGTTTAAAATGTTGAATAAGTATTTAGCTGTGATTTGATCCCACAAGTTTGTTTTATGCTAAGGAAAAATTCAACAGAAGTAACAATTAAAGTAAGCTGGCTAACGCTACCAAACTGGAATAACAGCTTTCCTCACAGAGGCAAGGCATCTCCTTCCACCTGGAAATCACACCAAAGCGATAATTATAGGGTTTGGGAAGAACCTGGTCAGCAGTGGGGAAGGAAAAAATGGCAAACTGCAAATCAGGAAATGCTAAGTGTGAGGACAGTCGTAAAATGGCCTCTGCCAAGAGAACAGGGAGGAGACTGCTTCTGAACTGAAGGGAGACAAAAGGAGGCAAACCCAAACAGCCATCTGTGGCTGAACCTTCACAAGGAACATTTTGTTTAAAGACTTCTAACTTACCACTTAAAATTGTCAAAAATACAAAAGTAACAGAATTGTAAATCTAAATTTTGGTTGCACATTTCAAGAGGCGGCAAGATCGTGTGACATGTTCTGGAAAGAAACTGCAGAAAATTTGATTTTACAGCAAATGTATTTCTGCTAGAAGTATGAAACTTTATACACTTATGTCCATGTTATCCGTGCACACTCGTAGAAATGTGCTGATAAATTGGACATTTTGTCCTGATGATCATTTCATTATTAATAAAAAAATAAAGAAAGCATGGCTTCTATACCCTTAGCAGATAGAAATCCTTCACACTGCTAAATGATCATCCGTGTCATTGACATCTGCACCCAGATGCAGTTGGTTCTTGCTCCTTATAAATACAATAAATAAATAGTCAGAAAGAAAGGACTAGTGATTCTGTGAAGTCTCCAATTGATTTATGGATTAAAGACATTTGCATAATGTATTATATCTGGCAAGTTATATAAAATAGAAGGCTGGGATAGGAGAAAGCCCCCACCCACTCTCTCCGCAATGAGTCTGAACAGGACCGTACTTAACTTTACATGAAGGTGGTAAACCAGGAAACCCAATAACCAGATTAAATCCTATGTGTAGCTATGAAGGTGACACAGAGAACGTGTGTACTTACTATTTATTTGCTGAAAAAAATATATATATATACATATCACTAACACAACACCTTGTTAAAGGGACATTATGGTTAAGTTGCAATAGCAAAAACCTCTGACATTCAATTGAAAAACGTTACAGGAATGTTATGGTTACAGTAATTAACCATAAGTAAGCAAAAAAGGAGCAGTATTACCAGAAACTGTTCATAACATAACTCATTATCTTCATGCACAGAAACCAGTGCTGTGTTTTATGCTTTCCTCTTCCCCTATATGTATATGTATCACATGATGTGAATGAACCGTAAGGAAAGTAGTGTAAGAACATATAGGAAGGGTGCGTTAAACAAATAGTAAACCTTTTGAATAGTTTATTCCTCACTGTTAGTGAAGAAAAGCACCTGGCCTACTTATGGTAGTGAACAAAACAGAGGAAGCCACACATGTGATGTCATCATTGATGTCAAGAATGAGATTTGTGCTGGCATCTTTGATGTCATGGGTGTTAGTCCTTGCTGTGCACACTGGTGGCACTAGTTATGGTAGGTTAGCTTACCATAACTGTCAAATTTTGGGGAGTTTTCGCTTTTACCTGTAACCATAACGTCCCTGTAACAACGTTTTTGCATTGAATTTCATAGGTTTTTGCTAGTGCAACTTAACCATAACGTCCCTTTAACAAGGTTTTGTGTTAGTGAATTTCATAGGTTTGTAGTATGGCACTTTAAGCATAACGTTGCTTTATGGTATGTTGTTCAGTAAAGAGAAAAGGTGTTTAGTAACATATAGACGTCATCTAGTTGGCGTATTTGCAATTACACAGCAAGTATCCGTCAAACTCCATTATTGTCTGCATGTCCGCATCTTGAAATGCACTTTTAAGTAGTTGTGGAAGCACACGTGTTTACGTTCCACACCTAGACCCATGCATAGGTCATGCAGTGTATGCTGATAACACCGCCCCTGTCGCTAGCCCTACGTATTCATGCAGTAGGCTACCACATTTAAAGTATTACTGTCACCTTCGTGGAAGGCTCTGCAAACTTAGCAATGTGTGGCTAAAGTACTCCTAACTGTATAACGGCCACTACTAAACAGCGAACAGAAACCTGCACTGTGACGTGGGTGTGGTAAATTTGGCATTACTTAGATTTATCTGCTGCCTCCCTTTCCATGACCCGTGAAACTGATACATTTTGTGTGCACTGAGCAGTGAGACGGAAAGTACCTAAGGGTCACCTGCCAGTTAGACAGTTGAAGAAAAGATGTAGCTGCAAGTGGGATAGTTTGTAATAAGGCTGCAAAATTGCAAAGCTGATGCACCTTCCGCACGGACACACTAGTGCATGTAAACGCAAGTAAGGAAACAGCAGAATATACAGAGCACAAACAAGCTTACCGGTGGTTGGGAAAGCGCTGTATGTGCATCGGTTGCACAGAATAAATGGCTTTGTGGCATAGGTAAAGAAGCTGTGGTTGGCGTTGTTGTGAACATTCTTGTTTTCCACAATGCATGTATATCCGCGAATGGTACCGCTAACAATAAAGCGTAGCATAAAGTGTTAGTACTACATGTGACAACAACTCAAATTGAAGGGCTAATAAGCAGTGGGCTGGCTACCGCCTTTCAAAGAGTCATATGGCTACTGTCATGTACTGCATTTGCCACATCCGCTGCAGGCAACAAGAGGGGCACTCCTGTAGGGCATCAGAGCTGTCAAACAACCTTTCCAAAGCATATGCTGCGCTACAGACCCTTACCTGACAAAGGGCATTGTATTGCACATGTACTGCAACGCGCTACTGTGCACAGGGAAGGTACTTGGAAGTGCATTTCAACTGTCGTTACAGGAGCATTACAATGAGTACTGCCCATATATGTGATGGCCACTCAATAATTCCGTCTCCCGGCACGCCCCTTATAATATCTAGGCATGTGCTGCCCCTTCCGTACCTGACTTTTACTGGATTTCCTTCTGTGGCATGTATGAGAACACGATAATAAATAAAGATGCACTGGGGAACAAAAAAAGGTAAACAAAGAAAGCACCTTTCACAGATGAACAACAGAACTGCCAATGCATGCATGCAGGACGGGAGGCATGGCATTGTGGAGAACACTCTAGTGCAGTCGGTTAGAAAGGAGTGCGCTGTACAAAGAGGTTTCTTTATCTGTTGCAGAGCATTTTGAAGACAGTCACAGTGCAACACTTAATGCAAGAAAATATCACTACTTGCAAGAAAGGCACCAAGGCAATTTAGATGTGGTGTGCAGAAATCGAGATAGCTGGCACAATAAGCTGAACGTTGTAGGTAGGGAAAAGTGTCCGTGCTGTGAAACGTCATAATGGCTTGGGCGAAGTATTCCATTGGCATATGACAAATAAATGCACAAATACACTTCTTTGCAATGTACCACGCTGTTTCCACTGATGGACCAAATAGAAAATGACGCTGCCACATCGGTAACTGCATTCTGTGATAGAGAGTTATGCAAGAGATCGGAAAGAAATGCATGAACTGGGAAAGTGCCTCCTTCATCGCAAACGGCACTGGAACTCCTGTAACATGCTGTGCAATGTTCCCTGCACAATGAGCAACAGTAATTTCGGCAGGTTTGCGTATCACAGAGAAAAACCAAAATCCGGCACATCATTTTACCTCGTCCATAGTTGACGGCAGAGCTCTGTTACCACAGCGTCAGATTATGGGGTTTTTGCCATGACCGAGGACGTGATTCACATCGCGCAAGCTTTTCCTTGATGTACTAAAAGCTGAGTCACACTAAGACGCGTGTAACCCGCGCTGGGCATTATCCCACTGTGTATTAATACATAGCCATCAGGACACCTACCACGCATGCAGCCCCGCATGAAAGGAGCAAGGTGGTTAATAGCAAACAGACGCAACCTAACACGGGTACCCACCGGTCTAGTACTTATGGTCTGTTCAGCCATCTGTGCAACAACTAGACCCATAGGACTTCTTTGCCCAATGGGCGCCGTGGCTGAATACAGATCGAACTTCATTCAAAACATTGAAGTTCATCAGAGAGAACTGCCAAGGCTTTTCTCCTTCCATTGACTGATACCGTGCTGATTAATTCATACAAACACGGTCAAAAATGAAGCACTTTCACCGAACATGCCATTTTTTGCAACTCTTCTCGTCATGATGAAGCTCCGTTCAAGCTAGGTTCATCCAATACTCTGTGTGGGCCGAAACACACCTGTGCAGACCACTGAATACGACTTGTCTGTGTTAACTGTGAACACTATGTACAACACCCCAATACTGTGTCAATTAACTGTATCATTTGTCTAAACCCCAGTTATATTTTGTCTATGCAAATGGGAGGTAATCCTTTGTTTTTGGTTAATATGCACTGAAAATTGATCCGCAATATGACTCAAACTTATATGTAGTACAACATTAGGCATTTAATTCATGTCCGGTTTTAAAAAAGATGTCCTGTGCATTTTATGTGCTACTAGACCATTTGGTCTTCTCCTTTTTTGAATATAAACATTGATCTCAAGAAAGGTGTGTCTACTATGTTATATTAACATTTTTCCTAAGGGCATCAAGTAGGGGAATTTGACCCCGTTCACTTTGTTTTTTGACCATTTCTTTGGGCGTCCTCTGCAAAAGGGGCATATGTACCACGTGCCACCCTGCAACTATCGCGATATTTGCAGACTTTTCGTGCTGCACGTGCGCAGGAGTGGGGGAATAACTTTGTACCAGGGGAGCACATGTGGAAGGGTGTGGTGGCTCTAAAAGAGCCGTTATTTTTTAGTGGTTTATTTTTTATTTTTTTTAAAGGTGCTTCCCTGGAAACAATTTCTTTGTGGTTTTCATACGTGAATGTGTGTTTTGAACTGCAGCTCACAATCTTACAGTAGAGTCATCAGTGCAGTCTGTAGATTGTGCACAAACATTTAATTCCCACTGGCCGACAAAGACATGCCATTTCCCTTGAAAATGTGTGTATATCGGGAACCAATGTTATCATTCTCACAGGAGTGCATCCCAGCAGCACTCAAGAAGTCACACATGTTTCTGTTGATGAGACCCCTTCTGACTTTTGGCTGTGGACAGGAAGCATTGGAATAATGCCAGGCGGTTCTCTGCAGTATACATGAAAAAAACACCTTGGCAGTAGGAAAAATGCGCTGCACTGCTTTCAGTTGACTGAACACATGGGAACAAGGCATGGAACCCAAAAAGAAGCCTCCAAAATGCACAATCATAACATGTACAGTTGACATTCTAGAAGCAGTCCGCCGAAACAGCACGATTCCATACCACTCCACAAAACGTCCACTCCCTCCAAACCTAAATTGCTAGATAAGTCTTCTTGAAGAGCATACACGCAGAGATCTTCTACAAAGTAATCACACACAATGAAAACTGTGTGCCTTGACATGTTTGCCAGCCACAGTACACAAAGTTCTAGAAAAGTGAATGCCTCCCTTTCCCATGACGCACACCCAGAGCACCTGATTGACCAAAAGCCATAGTCCCATTTCCATTGGCCAACATGGTGAGAAGGGCAAAATGTGGCACGTGCCTTCCCCCAATCACCGCGAGGGAGGTGCCCCGGTGAAGCAGGAGGACTTCTTCTCCCTATTGGTGCTCTTTTCTGTAATGTACACCCTGACCACCTTATTGGCCAATAGGCATAGTCCCATTTCTATTGGCCATCATGCTCACAAATACAGAATGTGGCATGTGCCTTTCTCCAAGTACCGCCAGGGCCACGCACCAGTAAAGCCGGAGGAGTCCTTCTTCCTATTGACACGAGTTCCTCTGATGCACACCCGGAGCAGCACATGATAGGGCAATCGCTACAGTCCCATTTCCATAGTCCAACATGGTGAGGAGCATCGAATGTGGCAGGTACGAGTCCTCAAATACGTAGAGGGCCGGGCCTGATTGAAGCAGGAGTCCCTCTTCTTATTGCCGCACATCCTAAACCACTCATTGGACAATCCTCACAGTTTCATTTTCGTGGCCGCCACCCGCAAAATCCCTGCATGTGACTTCGTGCTGTATGTGGCCATGAGGGAATAACTTGCATCCAGGGCAGGGGGAGTTCGTACTAACGGGCGACTCTTAAAAGTGTCTGTTTTTTTTTTTTAGATCCTTCTACAGAAACACTTTTTTGTCTATTTTCAGTAGCTTTTGAGTTTTCTTCTACGCACATTAGTTCAGTATACTCTGCACCGCATCCTGTAGACGAGCAAACAAAACTACTTTGCCAATGCAGGATAACAAAATGCCATTTTCTTGGAAACACTCTGCATGTCCACAAGTAATAAGGTCACTGCTACAGAAGAACATTCCACGAGCAGACAAAAAAAATGTACATGCTTCTGTTGATGTTACACCTTCCTCCGTCTGGCTCGGCACAACATCCATGAGCAGTATGCCATGCTCTACGCGGTAATGTAGAAGAGAGAAGGACCTTGGCGGTGGAAAAAGCATCCTCACAACAACCTGCAACCTCCTCAGGCTACGGGACAAATGTAAGGAAGGTAGGTAACCCATATGCATGCCACCGTAAAAAATTATGATAACATCTACTAATGGGAACGTGGCGAGGTCTTTCCAATGTGTATGCATATCGATGAAATGGCCCTCCTATACAGCGTTCCAGAATGCGTCCACTCCTTCCAAACCAAAATTGAGGTCAAAGTTTCTTTGCAGAGCACAGTTGTGCACATCTATTGCAAAGGGATCACCTACATGCAACGCAATACTTTTCACCTCGTCAACCACCCTCAGTACGCACAGTATAATGTGCAACCGTTTCACCTCCCCTTCCTCTTAACCATGCCCACTATACTTGATTGGCTAATCCCCACACTGCCATGGCAATTGGGCAAGTTGGTGTAAAGGCCAGATTTTGCCAAGTGCACCTGCCAGAGTAGTGCGTGGGCCGCACCACTGTAAAACTGGTATAGTCCTTCTTCCCTTTGCACTATCTTCTCTGCAGCTGTACCTTGTTAGGTTAAACTGATAAACAGGCACACACGCATCCACCCATCGCATTAAGGTCACAATCATCGAACACTGTCACTGCTGTGCAACACTTGAAATGTACCGTTACACATTCACAGTACAAATGTGTCATTCCAAAGCATGTCCACTACAAACTTCAATGAAAGTATGCACAATTTCTCCATCTGCATGCATCCACATGGCCACCCAGAATGGTGCACGTGCCATCCTGAAAGTACCGCGTAATCCACTACCTTTTCGTGATAGTGAAGATAGGGGGTGTGGTGGGTGGTTAACAATATGAAAGTAGGCAGGGTATGTAGTCTTCCAGCGTATATGTGTGAAAGTTATTTTATTTTGATTAAACATTTTTACAGCCGTGCAAGCACATTTTTTCTTTATTTTCTCTTTGTATGCGTTTCGGTTTGCCTGTCCTCACATTTTTACAACGTTCTGGTTAATGCTTCTTGCACAGTGCAAAAGAAAACAGCATTGCCAATGGTGCTCAAATAAATGCCATTTCTATGGAACCACTGCATGTTTTGCGACCTCATGATCTCATAGTGGGTGGAGAACATGCCAGCAGTCTGTATAAACCGACGCATAAATCTGTTTAAAACACACTTCCGACCGCTGGTTGGAGACAAATTACACTGTCATGGACCCACACTGCTCTTGGTGCGATGCATGAGAAAACCACCTTGGCAGCAGGGAAAATATGCATCACTGTGGTCAGCAACCTCATCAGTAGACGGATTAATCATCCACACGACATGTAACCCAAATGTGCACTTCCATAGTGCACCACCACACAGTCCACGTTCGTGACAGACGCCACATATCTGCAAAGGTGAACCATCCCGCAAAAAACTGTAGTCACCCTGACAGGCACAGAAAGCATCCACTCATTCCAACCTGAAATTACCAGCAACTCTTCTTTGCATGCAACACCTGTGCAGGTGACGCACAAAGATATCACTGACGATAAGCACGGTTCGTCTCTCCAACTCCACCACCCTCACAACACAGTATTGTGATGAAATGGTAACGCCCCTTCCTATGACCCATGCCCTAAACTCATTAGGTCTAATTATCTATTTCCCACAATTCCATTTCCATTTCCACCCTGCTCATAATGGGAGGATGTGCCCATGCGATTTCCCATCTACATTCAGGGCCACGGCCCAATAAAACTGTGCCAATACTTCATCCCTTTGCACGGTCACCTTTTGCAGCGCTCCCCAAATTGGGCCCTGTCACATTTCAAAAAACGCATGCACCAATTTCATACAACATCTCTGCACTGCATGCTGTCATTTCCGTACACCACTCCTTTTTTACTGTTCAACACTCTCAGTACACATTCTGTTTGTTTGCAAAGCCCATCCACCAGAAATGTCTGCTAAAGAAGCCAGTATTGCAGAATCCACAAACATCCTAAGACACTCCCAGCACACCTTTAGGTATGCAGACAACGTGGCAACCCTTTCCACACCCATCGCAACACTGCACATCAATTTGCTCCAGTGGGTCTGCTCCTTGCACACATTCCCCCCACCCTATTTGAACAATACATGTCAGCATATCGTCAACTACCACTATGCACATAAGCGCCACTGGCACAAGCATTGCACCCAGTGCCCACACAGCGTGACTTTTCTCTGCAGCAACTCCAAACACAGAGCACTGCCATGGAGGTATGCAGTAACAAATTGCAACAGTTCCCATAATGTACAAACAAGACACCCTCTCCTGCATCCACTTTCAATCACATACTATGGGCGTACCCACTACCATTCACAAACTATTGTGCCACTGCCAACCTACCCTCAATCTATTTGCAACAGGGGCCTGTAACAGTCCACACCCATTCCTTACATGTCACCACCCTCTAACTCATGCACATTTGAAAATGCATTACTGACATGCGTGCCCTCAAGGCCTAGGCTCTTGAATGCATGGCCGTTGGCTAGGACACACTCACGCCAACATAATGCCACCAGGCATGTCTCCATGTCAGCTTCTGTGACAATGCACATAGACACCACTGTCACCAACACTCCTACCCAATCTATACACAGCCAAGGGGCTACGCAGCAGCAAATGCCAACAGTTAACATGATTGCCACGTGGGCAGCTACCAATTTGCACAAACGTACCAGACATAGTTAGCAGCACTTCACCCCAACCCTGCCACGCCATAAAACACGCACTCACGAACATAGGTCACACTTACCAGAATGCACAAACATACCACGTCCTCCACCACCTCTCGCCACAGCCATTCACAAAGTACTGTGTCACTGCCAACCTACCCACAATCACTTTGCAGCACTTACGCTACTGCACCCAATTGGCACACACCGCACTTTGCAAGCACCAAACTGTACCGGATGCAGAGTGAGACATAATCATAATCATAATGCCAATGATGTGTTATTTATATAGTGCCTTAATCCAAAGTGCTTTAAAGAGCACATATTTAAATACAATATCATCCAACCAAAATTGGGGTGTGTATGATGCAGCCCTATGCTCCTCAGTGCATGCCTTACAGCCTACGGGCTGTTCTCGAAGTCCCAGGACCCCGATCTTGCTCTTCAGCACCTCTTCCACTCTGACAGGCTCTCCTGGACTTTCTGGGGCTCTCAGCATTTCAGAAAAAAGTATTCACACAGCCTACAGGAGACAGAGCCAAGTTCATCAAAGACATCAGGTTTTATTTATGCAAATGCATAAATTCACAAACAGCATCGTTGTCAAGTACCCGAACTCTGGGTCCATGCTGAAAATGGAGCTACTTTTTACATCATTCTGAGAAAGAGAGTCGAACCCCCACCCTTTTCTAATACATGCTCAGGCAAAACTCTCCATTGACTTTACTCTTGCACCTGGCAATTAGTAATTTTCTGCTTAAACCTTCAAATTGAGATATATTTGGCACCAGTTACTGGATTTTCCCGGTTTAGCAAGCTTTTTTTGGTCATGCAGCTGTGTTCCTTGGCTAGAAACTCAGACATGGCCTCGTTGTCTGTCTGGTATCAGACTGCTTATCTGGGTTCCGCAGGGCACTGTGGCCTTGAAACTTTCCTGCTCCGGGGCTGACTCATGCCACCACTGTCTGCAGAGAGCTTCTTCATTTAATGCATTCTATTTACTCATTAAAGGCATTGTTCAAATTAAAGGTATTTGTCAGTTACACAAATGGTAGTGTTATTTTTCTGTCTGGGTATATTTAAACACTTAGCCATTTTCCTATTCAATTTTTATAACATGCATTCTGTATCCTGCCTACTTACTATACCATAATAAAAAACATTTTTGACTTTATAAACATAACACCATTAAAGTACTAATGTCTTTCAACCCTATGAGTTCTATTTTCACACATTTACAATACGACCCCACACAAATTTCTATGCCTAGCTTTAGGTGGGGGCGGCTGCCCCTACTGCATTCAGTGGTTGGTACCTCCACTACATATTGGTACCTCCCTTACAGGGCTACAGCCTTCACCCATGCTCCCAATAGTGTAATCCTTCCACAGACCCACCACACCTTCATTCACCCATGCATGCCTCCATATGCCCAACTACCCCTTTCTATCCGTAGCGCTCCGCCACCCGCGCTCTCACCCAACCTATCTCATGTGAAATTCACTCCTCATCTGCAAATAAGCTGGCACCACTCACCACAAAAACAGTTTGCTGCAAACAGGTTGCAGCATAAAATAAGGGACCGTTACTACAGCTGCCTCCAATCACCACAGAAAATACTAGCCTACGTATGCCACATGAACCACTTCTAACTCCCCCAGTCATTCCTTCCTTTATGGCCGCCGACACATACGGTACATTTTGCAGACTCTGCTGACCCTGCTGCCACGGCACTGTCCTCCGATACACCATGGCGGCTTCCCCAAAAAATGTTGATGCACAGCACGCTTCCCTCCAGCCAACCACCGGCCACGTCCAAACTTCTCTGACACTACGCCATACCGCGATCCAATTACATTTCTGTCCACGGAGCGCACAGGGAAATGGGTCCGCGGAGCAGACCCAGATATCACACATTTTTTGGTGCTTACATTTCAGTATTTTGTCAAAAAAATTACCAACCCCATTTTGACCAAACTCACAAAAGCACGATTTCTGGCCCAAGCCCCCGCTCCTGGAACAATCTTGGTGAAAAGCCATACAGCCGTTTGACCTGTAGCAGTGCGTAAAGTTTTTCCCCATTCAGTCCAGTGGGGAAAAAAAATGTTTGGGACCCTCCCTATAACTTTCTCCCTGCACCAAACCTCGCCCAACTTGGTGAAAAAATTCAGAGCCACCCATATACTTTTTTTGCAAAGTTTGGTGAGGATTCCACCAGGGGTAGCAAGATTATAAGCCGCCGAAAAAGTGTTCTTCCTATGAGTTTAGCAGCTTAACCATAACTACATGGCCGCTCCCACGGGCCATGTAATATATATATATATATATATATATATATATATATATATATATTTTCACTAAAAAATCTTTGGTAAGGGGACGTTATGGTTAAGTTGCCTTACTAAAAACCTGTGCAATTCACTAAAAATACTTTACACACTTGACATTATGGTTCAAAGTAAAACCGAAAAACCCCTGAAATTCGCCAGTTATGTTAGGCCAAGCAACCATAACTCGTGCCACCACCTTGCACTGCTAAGACTAATACCCAGGACATCAAAGATGACATCACAAATATCATTGATGACATCACTGATGACATCACATTTGCATTTACTTTTCATGCAAGGGTTTGTGAATGTAATCATGTAACAATAGAACTATCAAGTGACCGTTGTAGGACCCCGCACATTTTTAAAAAAGTCAGCGGACAGTCGTAGGATGCACAAAAATGGAGGGTGCAAGCGGAGCAAAATCAATGCACTTTTTGCTGGGAGTAAGTGGTGTCTCTGAAAAGAGCCTATCAGTGGTGTTTTGTGTGTTTCAAAAACTGTACATTGGAAAAAACGGATTGTCAAATAGGTGACTATGAATCCAAAAAAGGTTGCAATGCATTTTGTACATTGCAAAGAAAAATCTGATTGCCAGCATATGTGAGATGGACTCCATCTCTGCGAAAAGTAAAAATGCTGCGAAACAAAATGTTTTCATTGTGGAATGAAGACCTGCCAACATCTCTTAGAAAGGCACAAACAGCCTTATTGACATTGTGCATCGCTTTCTCCATTTGTGGACCAAATGCAGAAGAACGCAGCCATATTTGTCTTTGTGCAATACGGGAAAAAACTATTTGGCAATTTGGAAACATGTCCATGACCTTCGCAAGTCCTTCCTTCATTTCAAATTGCAAAGAAATTCCAGAGACATGGCCTAAACTGTTTCCTGCACAATGAATGATAAGTATATCAGGATGACGCTCTGTCTGTAAAGTAGCACAGAGAGGTACCAAGTCCAGCCACCTCATTCCACGCACGCCATGCCAGTGCACTTCCACATGAGGAAATCCAAGATCTGCAGATATACCTCAATGTTATGCATGCACCTTCAGCCAATGTATCCATGAGTCTACCAAAATTCAGATAATCTGTTTTCAAGCACACAGAGCCATAGCTGTCTGTTCTCCTCTCAGGAAAAATATGTTCTCACTAAATCTCTCTGTTCAGAACACACCCACTGAACTTTAATGACCAATCCCTACCTTCGCACATTCTCATTTGCATGCTTCTCCACCCCAGAATCCCTGTTGATAATACGTGCTGCCTGCAAACTACTGCCATGTTTGCGGACACATAGAGGATCAGAGCGTGACAACTGTACATTTAAATATTATTCCCCCTTTCCCCTTTAAGGTGGGCTCTGAAAAGAGCTGTTTTTTTTTTTTGGGCAGCTGCGTGACAGACACCTGTTATTTTGTATTTTTTTTATATTTTTTCTTCTTACTTTACTCCTACAACCATTACAGAACCTTCTCCAAAGCAAGCCTTACATTCCAAAAGAACATGGCATTTCCCAAAGAAGATAACGCAACACCATCTGCTTCAAAATAAGCTGCATTACTGGGAACAATGTTCTCGTGGCTGCAGAAAAACAAACCAGCTCGTAACATGAAAGCACGCATGCTGCAATTGATGTAACACCTCCCAATACTTTGATCAGGACAGAAAACAGAACTGTTGTCCCATTTTCCTCTAGCGAGTAACCCAGAAAAAAATTACTTTCGCAGTTGGAAAGATGTTCATGACTGCTTGAACCAACTGTTCCAAATCTTCCAACAAAGTGGGTGAACTCACGTACCCCAAATGGCAAGCACCGTAGTGCAAAAGTACCACATGGAGAGTGGTCATCCTATGCATTTCTCTGCAAACTTGGAGAATTGCCGCAACATTGCGATCAGTCTCAGCGCTCCACACCACCTCTACTCCTCTCACATCAAAATTGTGTGCCACATGTCTACTTTCAGCATAATGCTGTAAACCATGGACAAAAACATCTCCAAGCACCAAAACCCTGACCCTCTCCACCTCTGCCATCTTCAGTATAAGCACCGTATTTTGACACAAAATAACAATGTGAACATCTGATTGGCTGATGCCTACAGTCCCCTTTCCATGCTGGATTTGCTGTAGAACCCCGTATGTGACACGCCCTACCCGCGGACAAGCGCTGTCTACGTGCGGCACGTAACTCTTATCCAGTCCTTCTACCCTTTCCACATCACTTGCGAATCCATTCCCCAATTGGACAAAGCTAAGCAGTCACACAACCATCCACCAATCACATTCAACATCTCTACATCTAACTCAGTGATCAAAATTTCACACTTCAAATGTACTATTGATCACTCTGAATGCAAGTCGCATTTCATTGCAAAGCACCTACTTCGAAAACTACTGTGCAAGTGTCGCAGATTTCTACGTACAGCTCCATGCATGCAAAAATGCATGAGTATAAAGTACAGGTATGCATATTTTAATCAGAGAACATGTGCAACCCTTATGATTTCATTTAAACAAATTAATGCCACTAGATCTGCATAGCCAATACATACCAAAGCTCCCCCTTTAAGTGCAAGATGTCCGATTTTTCATTGAGAAACTGCACTTCTTCTTACAGTCTCCCGCATAACCTATACATACGTTACAACCCTCCCTATTTAGCACAAAACTCGATTTTACATTAGAAAATGTCATAATTTTTTACTGTGTACTGCCTACATTAATGCTACTTCCAATGCGATTGTATGAGAAAAATAAATGCTCCCGATTGCTGTGGTGACATCTCCCTCTGAGGGTCTCCCGATTTTTTGGATTCGTACTTATAACATGAAAGTAGTGACATTTTTCCCATCTGCTATAATGACCTATCACTTACAAAACTCTCTGCTATGGATAACACAGCTTAAAAAAAAACAAGGCATTTTCATAACCTAAAAATTGTACTCATTTCCGATTCACGTTCAACTAACATACTGCAAATAACATTTCAAAGGAGAATACTCTGACGAAAGATGTAAAATTAGCGTGTACAGTAACATCACTGCTTTGAACACACAAAGTTACTAACTTTTCACAATCGCAATGAAGACCACTCTCCTGAAAATCAACAGCATCTACACTGCAAATGACATATACGGAGAAATCTGGTCATTTCGCAAAAAAAAATGTAAGTGCAGTACTACCTATATATTCTAACTATTCCTCAAAGAGACTGTGTGGGTTATTTATTTATTTATTTAATTTGCGCACCAAAACAAACATTGATTTCTGAACCATTCTACCCACAAATCCCCATTTATTAAACAAAGAATAACAGGCAGAATGGCTCACAAATCCCTGTGTTTTTGGAACTCAAATAACATACAGAAACCTTAGAATTTTAGTACTAGAAAACAAATAGCTGTTTCAATGTTATACCATTACGTTCACTATTAATGCTTGTCCTCACTTCTAGCTCACTTTGTACTCTCATCTGAAGCACATTGTAGTAGTATACAAATAGAAAAATAGCCTTCCCAAATCACTGTAAGAGACAAATGCACATTCACACACCACCACGAAGTGCTTCCCCATCAAACTCATGCACGCATGCACACAGCACACATACATTGCACAACAGACCAAACCATGCATTCTTTTTTTCAACAGACCCAAAGAATGCCTAATAAAAAGCAAGTCTGTAGAAAGGAATGCAGAAATAGAGCAAATAAAAATAAAAGTGTCCAAACTAAGCATCCATCTGTAGCAGAATTTGTAGAGAACATTGGAACAAAACAGCTAATACAGTCATTTAGCGAAACAAAGGAAGCTTCAAATACCGAAACTTTACCTCCACCATCAAAATGTGGCACAAAACACAAAACAATTCACAAAAAATTGGCTACCAGTACTGCTAACAATTCTCCTATTAATCCTGATATAGTAAAAAGAACCCATAGTAAAAAGTAAAAAAAAGTATTTTAGGAAAATGTTTCGCCACAGAGTCCTTCAGAATCTAATAAGAAGAGGACCGAAATCATCCTCAACACTTAAAAGCTACCATAGAAAATTAATCCTGCAAGCTCTCGTGGACAGTGCAATCCTTCTCAAAAGGAAGTTGTTTATATTAGTGTTAAATAGGATGAAACCACTAACAAACTAAGTACCAAACTACAACAGAAACTCATGAATAAACGGAATGTCAACAAAAATAACTTCTTACATATTTGTGGAGGTGAATGGAGTCACACAACAACCACAGACCATATTTTAATGAAGAAGCATACAAACAAAATCAAACAAACACAATTGCCATCCATAGCAGTGGACGAAGGTATGAAAAAATCAATAATACCATCATGGAACAAGAAACACTGCTTAGAAAAGTATCCCTTGAAAACTCAGAATTACCTCTCGATTCGACTGAACCAGACCGTCCAGTACACAAATGGCCATGCACGTCAATGTGTGCCATTCCTAACAAATCTTTAAATCTTTACGTCAGTTCCTCAATCAGTATGTGAAAGGTAAAGACAAAATTAAAATGAAAGTGCTGCAAAATATGGATATCTGTCCAGTGTGCAAATACACAGGACTACAAGGACATTCATTAGCCTGCATTTCAGGACCTATTTGCAAAAGCACCTTCCATGATATCAAAAGGATATCAATACATCATTCAAATGTAAGAAATCTAGTGTATAAAATATACTATGCTAAAAGTCCAGCTTCAGATTTAGCCAATTTAAATAACACTCTTCTGCATGGTACACCCAAATACCTACAAGAAGAAACCAACCGTATCCAGAGAAAATATTTTGGAAGTGAAAGCCACTTACAAAATGCAATAGTTTTTGAAAAGACTAGCAACAATTCTGCACATAGCAACCTTCTATTACACACATACAAAAAAGAAATACTAAAATTTAAAAGTGCATCGACTGAAGTACCAAACCATGTGTGTGTGTGTTGCCGCAAAAGATACACAAACAATATAGACATAGCATACAAAATAGAAGACAATTAAGATTCCAAATGGTTTAAATTAGCTCTCTACCTTTTAGCAGAAAACAAATACCAAATAAGTGAACCCCTATATGTTGCAGTTACTGCAGTACAAAACTGGACAACAACCAAACTCCTTCACGTGCTATCACAAATAATTTGGAATTGTTCCCACTACCAAAAACCCTGCAGCAACTCAATTTATATGAGAGCATCATAATTCAAACAGTTCACCCATTTCAAGCAATTATACGCCTTCAACCAAAAACAGCAAAATTACCTCCCTCTGAATTGGTGAAAGGCATTTGTGGCAAAGTAGCTTATTTGCCATTAGATCTAACAGAAAATGTACACACTCTATGAGTGCAACATTCAATAGAGCATTCTTTAATTGTCTTGGTAAATGGTGTACCAACAAAAGACAAAATAAATTGGCAACAACTGGTGGACCTACATAAAGTTAGACAAGACTTGCAATATCTAAAAGACAATAACGAATACTACAAGGAAATAAATATTGAAGAAAGCTTAAGGGAAACAACTGAAATAATTATACAGTCATCAGAAACTGGACAAGAAGAACTTCTGGATCCTGCTGCAGTGTCCACACTTTTGGACCATTACACAATTCATCCATTGCTTTCCCATGAAAGCATAGATGATGCACTAGAAACTTATCAAATGCGACAAACCAAAGGGTCACCAATGAGAATATGGGAAAAAAGTATAGAAGCACATGCTTTTCCACTGCTATTTCCTACTGGCAAAGGTGGAAGATACAATGATAGACCCATTCAGATTACGGCATCAGAATACTGCTCATTACGAATGTATTCACAAGATCCCAGATTTAGACAAAATGTGGAATACATATTCCACCTACTCTTTGAAAGTAAACTAGCAACCCTATGTTACGGAGTTGCACACATTTTGAAATCTGGAACCCACTTTCAAAATATGTCAGCCACGTAATTAATACAAAAAGTACAAGAAAAAGCTAAGGTTTTACAATCAAGTATAACACATCTGTTTGCAAACATGCGTGGTATAAAAGAATACTGGTTCCGAGGCACAGAGACGTACGTTGTATTATCAGAAACCTTGGACCACCCACTTGGTTTGTTACACTAAGTTGTGCAGAATATGCATGGGAAGATTTACATGAGTTGCTACACATATCAAACAGCAACAAAACCAACATAGATATATTAACACCTGGAAAACATTGCTTCTCTAGATCCAGTTAATGTGTCAAGATATTTCCATCATTGTTTCATCGCTATACTAGACTTCACTTGCAATAAAACTCTTCCTCCCCTCGGAGAAGTGCAACACTTTTTTTGGAGAAAAGAATACCAAGCGAGAGGAGCACCACATATTCACATGCTTTTATGGATCAAAGGTGCACCTAAATTTGGTCGCGACAGTGATGCTTCTGTTCTGCAGTTCATCCAAAAATATGTCACTTGTGAAATCCCTTTACAGTGGACACATAGTGAGTGACCTGCATGGGCAGATTTTACAATTTCAAAGACAAAAATGTGGCAAATATTGTTGTCGCAAATAAAAAAACAAATGGAAATAATACACCAAATGCTGCTTTGGTTTCCCTATACTAGTTACAGAAACAGGTGAAGTGAACAACTTCATGTCTTCAGTTCGACGTAGTGTTAAAGGTAAATCACCTTAGAACCCGTATTACATAAAAAGAACAGAAGAATCAAAATATATCAATGATTACAATGCAATCATTGCCCTCTTATGGAATGCAAACATAGATGTGCAGTACATTGCAGACAATTCCACTGCTGTTGCACGAAATGTTACAGCCTACTTAACAAAAGCAGAAAAGACAGAGCTTCAAGATCTCTGGGATGACCAATCATCAGACAAAACACTATCTCAGAAATTGTACAGCCTAGGCATAAAAATGCTCTCTCATAGAGAATGTGGCGCCTATGAAGCAGCAGATTGTTTCACTGGTACTGCTTTGTATGGAAAATCAGACAACATAGTATGGCTAAGTCTTGGTCCTGCTAAATCGAGAAAAAGAGTTCTCAAATCATATGAGGACATAGAAACAATTGCCAGAAATGATCCCAACAGCCAAGACATTAAAAAAAAAACAATTTACTGGACACATAGGGCCTCATTACACGGATGGCGGAGAACCATGGCGCTATAATAAAATACCGGCACTGCCTTGGCGGAAAGGGGAATTAACGTCCCATTCCAAGGTTGGCGGGGTGGTAATTCCCCCTTCCACCATTGCCCTTCCCCATTCCCATTTTTGCCCCATAGGGCATAATGGGAATGGGGAAGGCGCTAATTACGGTACCGCAAATTGCGGTACCGTAATTAGCTCCCTGGGTCCCTTTGCGGGTTGGTTTTTAACGCCTGCAAAAAGCAGGAGTTAAATCCCCAACCCACAAAGGGACCTCGTAGTAAGGCGGTAAGGATTCACCGGTACCGGTATTTTACTGGTACCGGTAAATCCTTACCGCCATCCGTGTAATGAGGCCCATACTATCCAAATAGGAGTAGCACTTTGGAAAGCATGTGTCTATACCACATAGCTCCGAACTTTGCATACAAAAATAATATAAATCCCAATGAAAGCAAATGTAGATATAGAGTGACAGATTGTGACGGCAGCTTAGTGAAACTTACCAAACGAAGCTTAATTAATCATGTCAAATTGTCATTAAAAACTCCTCACCAGAAAGAACTATATTACATGTCTCTGCTACAACTTTTTAAACCATGGAGAAAAGAGGAAGAGATACTAGATAACTATGACTGCTATGAAGATGCTTTCAAAGCAAATGAAAGCGCTATCACCGATGTGAACTTTACGCAGTACAAAACAATGTTGCACAATGAACAGCAACACGAAGGCCCAACTAGATAAGGACTCTTCTGACAGTAGTCACCCTTCTGTAACAGGAAGCCAAGAACCACTAGGAAGGCCACTAATAGCAAATGAGGCAGAATTAGCTATGACAGAAGTGGAAAACACCATGTGTCACTATCAAGAAGATATAGACGACTTAACTGTACAACAAGCAAAACTTAACAAAGATCAGTGGACCATTTTTGAAGATGTAACAAAACAAATTGCACATGGTGTACAGCACGAAAATAAAGAATGTACCTGCCAAAATGACAAACCTATACTGCTATACGTCAGTGGTGAGGCTGGGTCAGGAAAAACATTCTTAATCAAAATCATCAGCAAGTTCCTTGAACAATTGACAAACAACAAGCTGTCAGCTGTTGTAACTGCCCCCACAGGTTTAGCTGCCTACAACATAGGCGGTGTCACTTTACACCGAGTACTACTCCTTCCAGTAGAACACCAAAACAAATTAGACTATTACAAACTTTCTGCAGAAGCTGCAATGGAACTACACAGAGTATTGAAACAAATGAAACTGCTACTAATAGATGAAGTGAGCATGGTCTCCATCCTAATGTTGGCTTTGATTCACCTCAGATTGCAAGAAGTACTTAAAACAAACTACGGAGAACTCTTTGCAGGGAAACACATTATCGTTTTCTGAGATATTCTACAATTGACACCAGTGAAAGGTGAACCTATTTTTAAAACCTTAGGACACAAACACTGCCGTAAAACTGTTGGCAGCATAGGAAATGTCAACCTTTGGCAACATTTCCAATACAGAGAATTAACAGAAAACATGTGGCAGATCTCACTTATGCCAACATCTTAAAAAGTATTAGAGTTGGTGTACTATCTCCAGATGTACAAGCAATATTGAAAAACCGGCACATTCATGCACTTTATGGCGATAATGCATGTGCTACTGATGTTATGGAACAATTAGTGCACAAAAATGTCGATTGTATGGCCCTAACGCCAACTCTTGCAAGCTGTTTCAAATTCAATGAAACAATGTTAAATAAAGAAATGCAACCAATAATGGAAATTTGCGCCACAGACAAACTAGACGTACATGGTATGACACTACCCATGTGTGAGCAAGCCACACCAAGACTAAATAGTTTAGAAAATTCAATCTCCAACACAGCTGGGTTGGAAAAAATATTAAAATTATCCTTAAATTGTAGAGTAATGCTTAAACGTAACCTTGACGTGGAACAAGGGCTAGTTAATGGGGCACCGGGTACAGTTGTTGGCTTTCAAACATACCCACGTGACAACAACATTCAGTTTGTCAATATTCGCTTTGACAAACTTTCAGAAGTAAAAAGGATAGGGCGCTCAACTGCTCGATTCCTTCTCTTCAAAGACATGCATGTACGTAGAGAACAATTTTTTGCAAATCTTGCATATGCAGTCAACATTCATAAATCCCAAGGTCTTACCCTAGACAAAGTATTGATAGATATAGGAAACACAGTCTTTAAAGAAGGCATGCGCTACGTAGCACTATCACGCTTACGTACACTTCACGGTTATTTTTAATCAACTTTGATACAAGTAAACTGAACGCGCTGATATTCCTTGCATTGTAGAATAGAAAAGACTGCGTTCACTGTACACCCCCCCCCCACCTGATACAATATCCTGCTCCAGAAAAAGTAAAACGTGGTAAAAGAAAACAAATTCAAACAGAAATACAACAGAATCTGATGGCAAATCCTTCAAAGAAAACAAAAGAAGTTAAAACTTCGTAAATTATCACTAGCAAAGAAGAACCTATTAGGGAAAGTAAACCAGGTACTTCTTCAAAGAAGGAACAGAAACTCCGAAAAAAGCAATAAGATACAGAACTATCTGGTCCATTCAAATTTTCAAATGAAAGTGGTGTAAGTTGCTATGCAAATGTAGCAATGAATATTCTATTTCAATTGCCACCAATTGTTAACAATATGTACTTACACAGTACAGACCAATTGTGTTTGCAAATGTTAGTCCTTCATAGAAACGCAACGTTTGCAAACGTTAGTCCTTCATAGAAATGCAACAAACAATCCTGACAACACGTACAGTGTTCATGGAATAAGACAAGACTGTGCTGGAATGGTGAGATTCCTATAGCATACCTATAAAGGAAATCTTCCAGATTTCATAAATGTGGAAACATACATGCACTCTCTGTAACGATGTCATACAGGAACACATCCCAAATGAGCGATTTGTGTATGTATCCATACCTAATTGTGAATCCATTCCATTTCTGCAACTTGTACAGAATGCAAACCCTGGCAGATTGTGCACTATGTGCAATTCAGACAATTGCTCCACCTTACTGATACAAACACCTAGTAACTACATAATACTTATGCTTCTACGTTATAACGCAGATGGTACCAAAAACAACTGCAAGCTGACTGGATTCACACACGGTCAAGTGTCACTTGGAAAGAAAACCTTTACAACAATAGGTATAATCTACCACGCAGGAGCTACAAACAATGCAGGTCACTACACTGCATACATTAAAAAGAAATGTGGAAGGTTGGAATGTAATGTATTACTCTAAAGCAGAGATTGCCAGCTAATCTTACAAATGTGTATTTAATCTTCTTAAAGCCAAAATGTAATAACTAATGTGTACTTCAACATTACCAAAACATCAAGTAAAAGACTATAAACAGTTAGAATACGCCAACGTGTATCTAACTGCCCAAGAGTGTATAACAACGACACAGATAAATGAATACCACCGATCCGTAACGACAAATGCATAGTTAGAATACGCCAACAGGGATCTAACTGTTGTTAAAAATCTCCAACAAGGCAACAGACATAACATTAATTAGAAAGAAAAAGGAAACACTCAAAGAAAACAAAGAAATAGTTTGTAGCATAGCAAATACCTGGGAGCAGCCCAATATTTCCACCCCATTTTCCTGCCTCAAGCACCTAGACCCCTCCAACTGCAGTCTCTAGTGCCTGATCCCTCTGACACTTTCAGCTCCTTCCGGGCTACCTCTCATCACTGGCCCCGAGCCCACCTTTAGCACCATCCTGTGCATGGACTACTCCAACTTCTATTCCAAGTAACCCCCTCCTATCATTTTCCACTCCCCCCTTCTACTCCTACTCCTACAGTGCCCACCGCCCCCCCTTCTGTAATTGTCGCACTGGTCTCTACCTCACACATTCCTAATTCCTACAACTGCAGCTCTTCTCTACTTGTCCTTCTCCACGTCCATGCGATCCTCCATAACCCCCTTCTGCCTCACTCTCCCCCCCTCTCTCCACCGTTCCACCTTCCCCTTTACCTCCTTCTCTCCTCTCTCCTCCTAGTCCAGATGCACAATCCTCTTCACCATCATCACCCCTACCCCTCCAGTAACCCTCCTTCCTTCACTAACCGCCCTAACCTTCTCTACCCACCCACTACCAACCTCTCTGCCCTCTTTAACACTGCTCTCTGGAATGCCAGATCCATCTGTAATAAAACTGCAGCTACCCTTGATTTATTCTTTCGCCTCAACCTTCATTTCCTCTGTTTTACTGAAACCTGGATTCCCCCTCACAACACCTCTGTCCCCGCCTCCTTGAAGACCTCTTCCTCTTCCTTCATTCACACCCCCCGCCCCTCTGGCCATGGTGGAGGCGTTGGTCTCCTGTACCACCCCACATATATCTCCTCCTCTTCCTCTCCAACTCTCCCCTCTTTCCCTTCCCTTTGCATTCCTGTACAAGTCTTTCTCCTCTCCTTACCTTATCTCCTTCCTGATCATTTATCGCCCCCCTGGCCCTCTCTCTTCCTTCTATGAAGACCTTGATCACCTCCTCTCACTTATCTCTCCCTCCCCCTCTCCTCTTACTGTACTTGGTGACTTTAATATCCATCTTCCTCCTCCCCCTCAATCTTCCCCCCTCCTTTCCATCCTCGACTCCTACCTCCTCTCCCCCTTCCCTCTTCCCCCACTCACTCCTCTGGCTCCACTCTTGACCTCATCTTCAATTCCTCATATCCCTCCTCCCCGGTCTCTTCTCTTCCTGTTTATCTTTCAGACCATGCCTTACTCACATTCTCCCTATCCCCTCTCTCACACTCCACTACTGCTAATCCCTCCCCTCCAATTTACTTGCGTCGTGACCTTCAGGACTTCGAAGCTACCCTCTTTTCTGACACCTGTTCAGCTTCTCTTCCATCTCCCCATGATTTGCTCTACCCTCTGCAGATGATGCTCTCTCTTCCCTATCTTTCCCTATCCTCTTCCATCTCCACTGCCCTAGATCAACTCTACCCTCTTTCTCTCTTTCGTCCTACTCAGAAGCCTTCTCAACCCTGGCTTACCTCTCATCTCTCTTCTATGCGGCGCCTTCTCCGGCGGTTAGAGAGACTCTGGCTCAAATCTCCCTCGCTATCTAATCAAACCTCTTACTTTTCTTACCATGCACTTTACAACTCCTGTCTTGCAGCAGCCAAATCCTCCTACTAATCTAACCTTCTCCAGTCTCAAGCCTCCCACCCTAGTCAGATTTTCCAAACTCTCTCCCGTCTTCTCTCTCCTCCTACGCCTGATCCCTCAACCAATTTCACACTCTCTCCTTCTGACTTTGCCAACTTCTGCTCCTCCAAAATCCTCACTCTCCAGCAAAAAATTAACTCCCTTTCTGACTCCCCCTCTCCTCCTCCTTCCTCTCCTCCCTCGTCTACTATGTCCATCTTCGCTCCTGTTTCCCCTTCTGAAGTCTCCTCCCTTCTTTCCAAAGCCCACCCCACGTCCGCCCCCTCTAACTCTCTCCCCTCCGTTCTTATCCCCAAGACCTACCCTCTTCTTATCCCTTACCACCTTCTTCAAATCTTGCCTCTCCTCATCAATCTTTCCCTCTGCGTTCAAACATGCAACAATTATTCCTATTCTAAATAAGCCCTCTGCTGATCCACTGCTCACTGCTAACTACAGACCTATTTCTCTTCTACCTTTCCTCTCTAAGCTTCTTGAGCGCCTTGCCTACTCTCAACTCTCATCCTTTGTTACTTCTTCCTCTCTCCTTCCTCCCTTCCAATCTGGCTTCCGTCCCAAACATTCCACTGAAACTGCTCTCACCTCTATCCTTAACTCACTCCTCTCTGCTCGACATGCTAAGCAATCCTCTATCCTTATTCTACTTGATCTGTCCTCAGAGTTTGACACTGTCGATCACCCACTCCTGCTTCATACTCTTTCCTCCTTTGGGTTTAACGGCCCTGTTCTAAAATGGCTATCCTCCTACCTCTCCTCCCGTTCCTTTGCTGTATCGTGGGGAGGCCAGTCCTCTCCTTCCTTCCCTCTTAACTACAGTGTTCCTCAAGGCTCTGTACTTGGTCCTTTCCTTTTCTCTCTTTACACCTCTCTCATTGCCCCTTTCATCTCTTCGTTTGGCATTTCTCACCACTTTTATGCTGACGATACTCAACTCTTTCTTTCTTTCTTTCTTTCTTTCTTTCTTTCTTTCTTTCTTTCTTTCTTTCTTTCTTTCTTTCTTTCTTTCTTTCTTTCTTTCGTTCTCCTCCTTCTAGCCTGACCTCCACCTTAAACTCTCCTACTGTCTCACTGCTATCAAGAACTGGATGTCCTCCCGCTTCCTCTCTAACACCGATAAAACCGAAGTTCTTTTCTTCCCCTCTAACTCTCTTCCCCTTCCCTCCCCTCCTCCTTTCATTCACTTTCCTCCCTCCAATCTCCCTATCTCCCCCCAAGCTTGTAATCTAGGCGTTCTCTTTGAATCCTCTCTCACCTTCTCACAACACATTTCACTCACCTCCCGCTCCTGACGATACCACTTCTACAATATATGCAAAATCCGTCCCTCCCTCACATTCCATGCCACCAAACTCCTAATTTCCTCTCTCATCTTTTCCCGCCTCTTCTACTGCTCCTCTCTAATTTTTGGACTTCCCGCATCTCAGCTTACCCCTCTAAAATCCATATACCACTCTGCTGTCCGTACCCTTTGTCTCCTTACCTCCCGTAACTCCATCTCTTCCTCGCTCTCTCACCTTGGCTGGCTACCTTTCCACTCACAACTAAAGTTCTACTTTCTCTGCCTTGTCTTCAAATCCCTCCATGGTCTTGCTCCTCCTTATCTCTCCTCCCTCCTCTCCTTCTACTCCCCCTCCCGCTCCCTTCGCTCCGCTGACCATTTCCTTCTCACTGTTCCTCCTTCCCCTTGCGCTTCCTCACGTTTCCGCTCATTCCAACTCCTTGCACCCCTGCATTGGAACTTGCTCCCTCTTACAATCTGCTCTACCACAACCTTCACCTCATTTCGCACTTCCCTTAAATTCCTCCTCCTCCATTCTGCTCCTTGAAAACTTCTCCTCTGCCCTCTTCACTTCCCCCCACACCCCTCTTCTTACCCTCATCTGATTCCTCTCTCCCCTCTCCTACTCCTCTCTTTTCCCCTTCCATTCTCCCTCACCCTGTCCATCTCCTACTCCCCCCCACCTCTTCCCTCTCCCCTTTCGACCCCCCCACCTAAGTTAATTGCTCTTTGCACTGTTTTGTTGAATGATTCATGATGTAAATGTTGCTCTCATTGTTAAATGTTGTTGTTATTTTGTATTTTGTCGTTCCACTGTACAGCGCCTTGGTATAAAATGCTATATAAATCAATCAATCAATCAATCAATCAATCAATAAATCAATCAATCTATCAATAAATCAAATAAAGGTTTATTTTAATCCGACAAGGATTTTTTTCCCCAGACCCAAGTATTTGAAAAACAAACACAGAAACTGAGCAAAATGCAGACACAGTACACTGGTTTGTAAACTAAATATGAGGCTCAAAAACAAAAGCTAAACTGTCTATGATACAATGTAATAAGTCTTCATAAAATGCAAACACTAACATGCCTTTTTCTTTCATCACAGAAATTAAAAAAGGATATTTCTGCTAAGTACTAAAGTCATGTAAGGCATATATGGATTCTGAACAAAGTAAACAGTAAGTTTAATTACAGTCATATCATACATATTCAAATGTACACATCTAATCTATGGCAGTAATATGGTGCAGTGGCTATAGGCTGGGTCTAGCATCTTCGATGTATAACCTACCACCTACACCCTGCGGCCAAGTAACCAAGACTATAGGTCCTACCCACAACCATCGCAGCATATGAAAACCATGGTGCTTGTAATTTCACTACTTATAAGTATCCTCTTGGGTGCATGGTCTGCAGCCATGCACCCAAGATGCTAGGTCGTGCACACAACCACCGTACCACATCACACTCATGTTCACTTATAACCTCACTGCTTATGTCTTCAGTCTTGGGTGCATGGCCTTTGGCCATGCACCCAAGTCTCTGGGTCCTGGCCAGAACCACCCATTGTGGCTTCTAATTTCACTACGTATAAAGTTGGTTTTGGGAGCATGGCCTTTGGCCATGCACCCAAAACGCTACGCCCTCCCCACAACCACCTGAATGATGTTTGATAGTACGAGTGTACCTATACCTGTAATATGCTACAGTAGTTGTGGCCACAGGCTACAGTCTTGAGTGTAAGGCCATAGATTTTGCAATGTATGGGTATGCAGTATATAAAATCCATAGTGGCTTATAACTGCAGTGCTTATAACTTTGTTCTTGGGTGCATGGCCTTGGCCTTCGGCCATGCACCAAAGACTCTACGTCCTGACCACAACTACCACACCATATCACACCCATTGTGGCTTGTAACTACACTACGTATAAATGTGCTGTTGGTTGCATGGCCTTTGCATTTTGGGACCACCCCTATAACGTTTCCCCCCCCTGGGCAAATCCGCACCAAACTTTGCAAAAAAAATCAGAGTGGCCATATACTTTTTTTGAAAGGTTTGGTGAGGATTCGTCAAGGGGGAGCGAAGTTATAAGCTGCCCAAAAAGTGCTCTTCCTATGGAAACAGCAACTTAACCATAACCACGGTAGTGGCTGTGTAATATATATATATATATCAAGGAGCCCTGCACGCACAACTCGGCTGCCTCCACGCAACTGTCGCTCTGCCTCTTGTTCCATCCATGAGGCACAGCAACTCATGCATGGCTGCATGGCTGAATGGCACTCCGAGAGGCGGCTCGAAGAAGCCAGCTCTGCACATCCCCTCTTCTTTACAGAGACCAGTCCAGCAGAGGTTTCATTGGTACATGACTGCATTGCACATAGACTCTGAGGTAAACAGGTCTGCAGCACTTCCTTCCACTTCTGGAACTAAACGACTTTTCTACTATACCACCATGCAAGGAAGACACACCAGGCCTGCAGCACCTTCTTCCATCACAGGAACTGGATGACTTCCCATCTGTAGAACCCGGCAAGGAACATACACCAGATCTGTCAGAACTCCCCTCTCTCTCAACCATCACTTGTTCTAAGTTCCACACCCTGTTGTCCTCAGTCCCATCTGCAAACATGAACACCTCCTTTACCCGGATTGGATCCGCCCTTTTGCATGCCTCCCAACACAAAGGACCAGGGGTAACTTGATCCTCACCATGTCCCCTGTACTCAGAGGCACCCTCTCCCTAACACCACTACAATCGTACAACTCGCCCACGCCCACCTGATTGCTTCCTTCAACACCCTGTTCAAGCGCTCCACCACCCGATTAGTCTGTGGGTGATAGATAGCACTGGTTATATGCATGATGGCATGCATACAGCAATAGCCACTACATTCCTTTGACCTGAATTGGGTACACTTATCAGCAGCTATCAGTGTGGAGTAAACTTCCCTACTGCATAATTCCACATAAAATTTCAACCACTCGTCCTGAGGTCATCCTGCCAGTCACCAATACCTCTGCCCATCTAGTGAGCAGCTTGAACACCTCCAAACAGAACAATTGCACACCACCGCTCCAGATTGGACCTACTACGTCCATCCCAATTCACACCCACACACACTTTATCACGTATTTTGCAAAGGATGCAATCCCTGACAGTCCTCTCAATTTGAAGGTCAGAGGCTGGACACCAATAGTGATTATGTATCCTCGGTTTCCTTTTCACTATGCCCTGATGTCCTCCCATGACACAGTGCCACCAGGCGTTTCCTGATGCCCTCCAGTGGAATAACCTTATCACCTCTCGAAAGCAGGCCATTCTGAATCAACAGCTCATCTTTCACTTCCCAGATATTCTGCCTGTTTTTTTTTAGGTTTCCTTCTGAGACTGCATTCATAAATTGACTTATCTTCTCATCATCTTGAATCGCTCTTTCCCATTCCTCCTGGGAAACTGAGCTGTCATTGGTCTTCAACACCACTTCATTGTTCTTGTCCTTATTTCCGATTTCATCAATAGATGACATCCTTGATAAACAGTCAACAGCATGGTTCTCTACAGTTGGAATGTACTTAACAATGCTGTCCTACTCCTGCATGCAATCCTCCCTGGTACCTTGTCTAAACCTTTCAATGTAATCATTTCTGTTAGGCAGAATCATATGCAGTACCCTTCGGGAACACCACACACAATTAAGACTACACATGTAAATACAAATTCACCTTTGGTACAGGCCTGTACTACACAGTAAAGTGGTAGCGATGGCTGAGCAGCCAGACTTATCTCAAGAGTAAAGTGAGCAGTAGCGGAAGTTACACAAAGGACAGCAATTGCTATGGTTCAAACAAACACTGACCCAAGGTTTCTGAGTAAAAGAATATACATTTATTTACACCATCAGTTGTAAAACAGTTCACTAATATAAAGCAGCAGAAAATCATCAAGATCTTAATACACTACATACCACCCAATGAATTCTGGACAAGTTAAGCTCAAAATGAAGTGTGAGCAAAATGGCACTCCAGCAGTTTAAAAAAGGGAGGGAAAGACAAGGTTATTCAAAATCAAGCAGCACCAACAAGTAAGTAGGCAGGGCAATCTAGAAAAGGCTTACTACAACTAGGATTCAAATCAATAGGCCTGGGCCAATGTGAATGGTTCAGAGTCTTTGCTGAGGATCACACAGTTCAGAGTAGTTTGCGGTTAAGTCTTTGCCAAGAGTTTGAAACGAAGTTGGACGGTAGAGAAGGACAAGCCCTCGGATTAGTGAAAGATTTCAAACACTTTCACCGTCGTCGGATGGAACGAACGACCGAATTTGAACAGTACCTTAGTAGAAGAAGAATGCTGTAGCTGAGGCAGAATTTCCTGGCAGGTCCTGCAGGCTCGCGGTTCCTGAAGTGACTGTTGGACTGCCAAGAAGGAGGAAGATTGGAGGGTCCTGCACTGCCCAGGGAAGAAACCAGCAGCAAAGGAAAGCGATGAATAAACGGTGCGCTCCTTAAAACCCAAACAGGGTCCGGTCGTCCTGGCTATCCAGTTCACTGCAGCGGTGCACAGCAAATTCGACCAACGACGGAGGCCTAGATTGGTGTTTTTTTCTAACTGGTTGGTCCCACCAGCTGAAGGGAAGAAGATTCCTTGCAGATCTTCTCTGTCATCAAAGTTAAGGAGATTCGGACTCGCAGCAGGGCTTCACCGGGAGGTTCAGTAGTTGCAGTCGTCCTCTTCCTTCAGCTTCTCTTCTGTTCTCTCGATCCAGTGGCGACTCTGCCTTTCAAGTCCCAGAGACCTGCTTTTTAAACATTTTTCCCTCATTCACACAGCCTGGCTGTCAATCACATAGCATGGTGGCTGTCCTGGCAGGACAGTCACCTAACCAAACAAACAAGAATATAACTTGTGTCTCCAAGGAGACCCTGTGCAGGGGGCCTAAAATCCCTCCCTCACATCCTGTCCACCCAGACACTCAGGTGCCTAAGGAGGGCTTCTGTGCAGAAGCCCTCCAAAGGAAGGCAAACAAAGAAACCAGACCTGGTTTGGCGCGCAGAGTAAAACATGAGAAAGACCTTTACAAAAAGAAATGGCAAATCAACCCAGCCGGAACCAAATAAAATTAAACGGGGTCCAGCGGGTTAAAGTTCGATGCTCCTGTCTGAGTGTATTCTGCATTCTAGGCTACAGTGTTATTTGAATTCTTGATGATCACGTCCGTTTTGTTACCAGTGCTCATGCCTTTTGGATAGTGCATTTTAGCCCTCATTGGGAACTCTGCATCTCGAAGAATTAGCTGTTATAACTGCTCCTGTCTGTTTGTATACTGCATGCCTTACTGTCATTCTGAATTCAGATGGTCATTGCCAGCTGCCCTCACGCTTTGAAGGAGGAGGGTGTGTTTATCTTCACCTATGTGCTTCTCTTGGCACTACAATTACTAGCTTTTGCCCCCGATCCGGCTAAATTGGCTGCTTCCCGAAACGGGAGCCCAGAACACTGGGAATTGACCAGCTGCACTACGGTCGCCATTGATCACAACGTGGTCAATGGCCGCAGCTCCACTCGACACACAGCATCAGTGAAGGAGCCTAGCAGCGCTCGCAGCCGCGGATTGGCTATTCCCGCATTCACCCGCCCACGAGCTCACCGATAGGCGGTAGCCGAAGGGCATGCTAAAGGGCCTGTCTGCGCCTGTCAGCGTCGGCCAGCAGAGGAGCCTAGCATCCACTCCCTGTAAGTACTCCTTCGCATAATTTCTTGGCAAAACATAAACTGCCTGCAACGACCTTTGTCTACTAACGATTCACTCAGCATGCCAATACACTCTTGCTGACTCGTACCGTATTATCCCATTCGGCCCGTTTCATGCGCGCCTGAGTGTCCCATTCCCTAGGGATTTGTAGTGCACGCCCGAACCAAAAGCTACGACTCCGGAATCGCATTGTTTCACGCTACTTTGATGCTCCTCTCGACCACCATGAATGATCCATGTTAATGTTAGGTAGTACGCTTCACGGGCATCTCTCATATTGAGTCATTGTGCACATCCGCATCATTGATACTTCCTGACTTGCTTGCATGCGCTCATACCCGATTCTGAACTCAACATCATTGAAAATGCTCATATCTGTACCTAGACAGTCCCTGTTGGCATAATTGCTCCTGTCTGAGTGTATTCTGCATTCTAGGCTACAGTGTTATTTGAATTCTTGATGATCACGTCCGTTTTGTTACCAGTGCTCATGCCTTTTGGATAGTGCATTTTAGCCCTCATTGGGAACTCTGCATCTCGAAGAATTAGCTGTTATAACTGCTCCTGTCTGTTTGTATACTGCATGCCTTACTGTCATTCTGAATTCAGATGGTCATTGCTGCTGCTGCCATTAGCATTATGGCCTCCTGTTCAGTGCACTTCAGCCCACACTGGGTCTCTTAAACCTAGAAGGACCCTGCTGTTATGTATCTCGCTTGACAATTCATTGCCATCTGAAAGCCGTATTTCGCCTATTTGCACTTTAACCTGCCTTAGGTATGCTCTACGTGCTTCTATGCTGTTATTGCCCACGCTGCCACTTAACTAGATCCTACTAGGGATTAGGGACATTTCCCTGCTGGCATGCTTCTATAATCCTGTCTATGACATATCTCTGTATTGTATTCCAGCCTATGACTGTGACTCATGTCATCATAATATGATTGCCTGTCTGACTGTGTTTGACACGCTGCGCCACATGCTCTAGCTGCCTCACCCATATCTAAGCCTATCACATTAGCGCACTTTTGTCCTGTACCCTTACTAGGCCTCACCACTCGATATAATTGCATTGCCCCTGCCACAGAGTTATCTTAACACCGTGGACATGCTGCCCCTGCCCCCGGCAGGCATTCTCCTATCCATCCTAGTTTTAGCTAAGGCCCATTGCGTAACGCCCATCCGACCCACTTGCACCCCTTGCAACATCTCTTGTGCATACTCTACCATAATGTATCACAGCACATCACCACTACCCAACCCCTGCACAGACACACTCTCTCCTAACCCTTACCTTAACGATCCCACACTGTGGCTCAAACACTTCGCAACCAAGCCTACTCCTAACCAACCATGCACACTGCCACTCAGGAATGCTAGACTCAGATCCAGACTGCCTCGTATACCCTGTGCCCAACGCCATCATACCAACACCCCCTGTGCCTCCACACAGACCTTACCTAAACCGCTCACGACCACACCTAAAGAACTCAAAGGTGCTCTTATCAATGCCAGATCCCTTACTGCTCACGCCCTAGACATCTCTGACCTCATCACTACCCAGAACCTCGATTTCATTGCTATCACAGAAACATGGCTACATGCTGCTTCTGGCCCGCTCCTATCCCTCGCTATTCCTGACGGATATTCTATCCTCAGAAATGACCGCTTATCCAACCTATCCAAAGGTGGTGGCGTCGCCTTTATACATAGGGACAATATCAACATGAGACCGATCCCCAACACTCACTGTAGTTCAGCCGAATCTCTATCAGTGAAACTTTCACTCTCACCCACCAATACAGCATCACTTCACCTTATCTACAGACCACCCGGTCCCCTCTCTTCCTTTGCAGAAGACATTACGACCATCCTATCTAACAATACTAAGCCAAACTCACAAGTGTTGCTGCTAGGGGACCTGAATCTGGGACTGTCTGACCCAAAGGATCCTATGGCCACAGAAATTGCAAGCATTGTGTCTAACCTAGGCTTTCAACAACGCAACCTTGAACCCACACACAACAAAGGTAGAACGCTTGACTGGATCGTAGACCTGAATTGTAATACTACAATAAGCTCCAACTCAGCCTGTGCCTGGTCCGACCACCATGTCATTACTTTCCAGCTACCAGCCACCTCTCCCAGCTCTAAACCTACTATAGCCCCTTCTATTCCCACTAGGAATAAAAAGGACATCACTAGGGACAAGCTACTCCCGCTCATCCTACCTATTTTAAACAACTGCGCCACAGCATACAATGACCCTATGGTCTTAGTGGACTTGTTTAACCAAACTCTGCTTAAAGCTATTGACACCATAGCCCCACTTAAACTCAGGAAAGCCAAACAACGAGCTCACCTGAACTCGTGGTTCACTCCACACCTCAAAGCCCTGCGCAAAGAAAAACGTAAGGCGGAATCACTATGGAAAAGTCTCCCTTGTGCCTCTAACAAAGATAACCTCTTCATCACATCCCTTAATTACAAGGAAGCGATTATACAGGCAAAAAAAGTAACTTACAACCTGCGTATCTCGCAAGCTGAATCCAATACGAAGGAGCTATTCAAAATTCTCAAAGAATTAGAATCCCCTTCACCTATACCAGATACCTGCAACAAAGATAGCACCTGGTGCAATAGTATCCAAAATGCTCTCCTCTCTAAAATAACCTCCCTACAAGTCAAAATCAATGCCAAACAAAACTCTCTCCTCTCCAAACCACTTGCACTTCAAACGTCCACCACTTTCTCCCAGCCTCCATTCAGCTTTCATCCTCTTACTATCCCGGAGGTTGAAAAAATAATCAGTAATCTCAAACCTTCCAACTGCCAAGGGGACTCCTGTCCGGCACCTATCATCAAGGAATCCGCACACGACCTTGCTCCCTTCATTACCACATTCATCAACTCTTCATTTCAATCTGGAACTGTTCCCAACAATCTGAAGGACGCATGGGTCATCCCACTGCTGAAGAAACCCACACTTGATCCATCTATACCGACCAACTTCAGACCGATCACCACAGTTCCGTTCCTCCTAAAAATCTTAGATAGAGCGGCCTACCTCCAGATACAGAAGTATCTGGAGACTAACAACTTACTTGGCACAAGACAATCTGGTTTCAGACCCAGGCACGGGACAGAAACAGCTCTATTAGATCTGAAAACTCAAATAGAGGACTTAAAAGATAACGGCAAACTAGCCCTACTACTACTCTTGGACCTCTCTGCAGCCTTCGATCTGGTCAATCACCAGATCCTATGCCAACACTTGAAATCGGCTGCCCATTTTTCAGAAAACGCCACTAACTGGATCAGATCCTTCCTGGACAATAGACTAATGAGAGTATTCTCACCCACTGCATCTGCGACCCCATCGCCGGTCCCATGCGGAGTCCCTCAAGGGTCGTGCGTATCTCCTACGCTCTACAATGTTTTCACCAAACCATTGTTTGATGTGCTTGACTATCTGGGTGTCACCTATACCAACTATGCGGACGACACCCAGATACTCATCCCCATCACTGGTGACTACATTGCAGATACCAAAGCTCTGAACGACGTATACCAAGTTGTACAAGCTTGGATGGCTCACCACGAGCTCTGTCTTAATGACGACAAGACAGAGCTCCTCATCCTTGGCACCCAACAAAAACTTAGCAAACTGGACCCATCCTTCAGCACCTTCAACATTGATGGTAACTCCATCAAAGTGGCTAAAGAGACCAAAACTTTAGGAATCTACCTCGATGCCACCCTATCCCTAAATCGACAAACTAATGCAGTCGCCGCAGCCTCGGCTTACATTTGTAAGTTGATTACAGCCTGTCGCCCATTCCTCTCTACCCAGAACTGCATCACTCTTGCCAGAACGCTGGTGATGTCAAAACTCGACTACTGTAACGCACTTTATCAAGGCACCAACCAACGTAACCTTAACAAATTGCAGATCTCCCAAAACAATGCCATCAGAGCCGCCCTTAATATTCCTAGGTCAGCGCACATATCCGACACTAGGAAGAGCTTACATTGGCTCTCGGTAGCCCAAAGAATATCGCTCAAATCACTGACTCTCACCCACAAATGTGTCAACCATCAGGCCCCTATCTACTTAACTTCCCGCTTCTCTCAGTACATTCCTGCACGGACTCTAAGATCTGCCCAAGCACAATCGCTCACCATTCCTAAATACAACTTACAGACTGCTGGAGGCGTTAGCTTCCCAGTCCTCGCTTCCAAACTTTGGAACTCCGTGCCACTGTCCATCAGAACTATCCCGTCCGCCACGCTCTTCAAACACAAAGCCAAGCTCTGGCTATCCTCTACTTCTCACCCACTACCAGCCTAGCCACATGTTTCATTACCCTTGAACTACTGGTATTGCTTGCATGAATAGTTAACTCTGCCTGCACCTGCTTTTATGCTCTTATGCCTAATGAGTACCTCGCGACCTAAGTTTTGCTCCTGTGAATTTAATCTGTAACTGTATCAATGTCAGTATTGTACCCTGTGCCTCTAAGATATGCGCCTGGTTGCCTTCGGGCCTTGCGCGCTATACAAATAAACAAAATACAAATACAAAAATACAAATACAAATACTAACAGCCCTAAACAGTACCAAGGCTATTTTCATAGTCAGCGGTAGGAAAAAAAGGGTAGATACCACTGCCACCAGCCAAATCTTAAAGCAAGGGGAACAAAATAATGTTCCATGATAAACAGACAAAAAGGGATAACTATTAACCCTTTCCAGTACTCTATGGAAGATAGTTTGTACTTGGTCTGTCAACTTAAAAAGACTAATAAAGTCAATGGCAACTTTACATGTTCTCTGAGACAGTAGTTAGTCCTAGAAAATGGAGTTTAACGTGGGAAGCCTGAAAAAGACAACCCTGTGTCTCTGCACTAAAGGTGCTGTGTGACACACAGTAAAAAGATGATGCCTATGGAGTAGGTGAGACTCCAAAGTCTATGAACACAAACATGTAAAACACACAACAAAACACATGTAAGAGTGGGAAAAAAGGTTCACACTCTTACCGGGTGAAAAATAAATAAATCCTAGAAATCCAGCAAAGCTGCTGAGAGACTCAGTAGGTAAGGGAAATTAGCCCTTCTGGAGAATTCTCCCTAGCAATTTCCAACAAGGGTTTATGGTCCATGTGAAACTCAAATCTTGTACCCCAAATAAAAACGTCAGAACTTCCTGCCGCACATTAAACAGCAAAATTATGAACACATTTGGAATAATATTCTGCCATTCCCAAAAATGTCTGCAGCGGATCTCGGCCACTTGGTGCAGACATCCCCCCAATCACATCTGATAGATTCTTCTTTGGTCTAATGTCTTCCTTTCAAATAACGTGACCTAGATACTCAATTTAACTCCTGTTCATTTTGCACTTCTCCCTACTTCCCCGTTTCTCTCCCTTAAGTGAAATTAACTGGTTGTAACAGCCCCTAGATGTCTTTGGGGTTTGCACACTTAACACATGTAAAAATAAAATAAATACAATCAAATATTCAATACATAATCTTCTGGGAAACTGAGGCTGTAGAGATAAGACCAAAAGGCATATGCTTCTACTGAAATAGACCCTCCGGCATTATAAAAGCAGTTAAATATTTGGACTTCTCATGTAATGTCACTTGGTGATAGGCCTAAGTGGGGTCTAAAGTGGAGAAAAAACTCTGCTGGCCTGAAAGTTGTGATGAGTTCTTGGATGTTGGGCAGTGTCTTTTGGGTACAATGCATTTGTTCATTTCCCTCATGTACACACAAATCTGTATCTTCCCTGAACTTGTCCTCACCACGAAAAAAGGGGATACCACCTCTGAGGCATCAGGGCTCTCAGTTATGTCCTGTTCCACCAATGTCTTCAATACCATCTTCCCCTCATCTTTCATTGACATAGGTATGTTCCACATTCTCTGCGCCACAGATATGCAGTCTGAATCTGATTTGGTGAAAAAAGCCCTGCAAACATCCAACCTTGTCCTGGAAAATGTCTTGCACCACATTTGTCCTCACCAATGATCCTTCCACTGACAGGACTGCATCTTCTGCATTAGGATTAGGTTTGACCAAAAGCTTCTTTTAGTGTCTCCAGCTAAGTAGAGGTGTAGCTCCTTTCTTCGAGGCATATACTTTTCCAGCAGCATTCCTGCCCTTAAAGCTCAGTGTCGCGTTGAACCAACCCAACAGGTCTATGGTCACTCCCCCATAGGCCCTGGGGCATATATCGGTATCACTATATATTCTGGTCCCATATCCTCCCAAATTTTCTTCAGCATCAGTGGGTACTTGGGCCCTGAGTGAATCATGATAATTGTAGAGATAGAAGAAACAGGGGCCCTCGGGCTATCCAGCTCTTCATCTTCATCTACTACCAAATGGGCACACTCTTCTTCTTCCACTTGGCTGTGATCACTCCCAATCCAATTGGTGGTCCTCCTGACATGACAGACTTTTTTTAAGTGTCCTTTCCTTTTGCAAATTCTGCAAATGTTCCTTAAAGCCGGGCATTCCTGATCATTCACCCAGTGAGATGCACTATCACACCTGAAGCATCTCCTTGTGTCACCACAACCTCTCCCTTCAGAGTTAAACCTTCCTCTTCTTTCGTAGTTTCTTCTCCCCCTATATGTTCTGTCATTGGAGAACGTCTTCCTTTCTGCGGATTTGCCGCCGTTCACAGCTGTAATCTCATCCGTCACAATCGCTGGAGTAATTGCCTTTTTGGGTAGCTCAGAGTTTATGGTGATTCTTTTAATCTGGTCTCAAACACTTTAACGCAATGTTCAGTGTATTCTACTTCTACTTCCTTTGCAATCCATAGGACAGTGTCAGGAGGTGGATCATCCCCAACCCACAATTGTTCTCTAACTTTGCCACTACTGCACTCCAACATAAATTGGTCTCTCAATATTTTGTCTAATTGTTGGTTGAACATACATGTCCTTGCAAGCTTCCTTGCTTCCGTGCTATATTGTTCCACACTCTCCCCTTCTTCCTGGGTATGTTTTCCAAATTTGTAACATTCCAATATAGTGCTCAATTATTATCATTATGTTTTTCCATTTTCTTGACATATTTCTGATATTCATTGAGGTTTGCTCCTTCCTCTTCTGGAAGTTCTGGTAAGTCTTTGAACTTTTCCTGCCCTGCTGAACCCAAACAATGTAACAGAAGCAACTTTCTCGTCCACACGTTCTAGTTTGCACCACACATGACATTGGCAAAATGTTCAAAAGATTTAATACACCTTTTCTATGGTACAGCTGGTTCTCGAACTTTAGGTGGAAAAAATGGAGGTGGCGGATCACTATGGAGCACCATGTACCCTACACCATTCAAAGAGCAATTGTTGGTCAAATAAAACTCCAAGATTAACACAAAAAATGCTTCTATGATCGCATTTGCTGCAATTCGAGATGCAATGGTTGCATTCTCAGATGTACTTTTCTCTTTATTCCCTTCTTTCTGTTTTGTGGTGATCTGTAATTGTACTTAGAGCCATGACTGTGCTCATTACTGTTCACAGCAATCTCTATATTGTGGCTTTTACTTTTCTTGTACTGTGCACTGGATTTAACTTTAAGCATCAGATAGGCAGGCCCCTTTCAAAACACTGTTGTGGCATAGCACTGCTGTAGCATCGCTTGTTCCTGTCACTTATCAATATTGCTCTGAAAATACTGGGACGATGAAGGCTCACATGGAGGCACTGCTAGGAGCGTATACGTCCTTCCCTTTAATGCTGGATATTCAATATGGGCTGAGGCACTGAACCTGCGAGTGCGTACAGACGGGCTGCTCCTTCCGCCCAAAACACAGTGGAGGGATGCAGACAGTCAGTGTGGGGACAGCTAATAAAATAGTAATTGCAGGGAAACGATGCAGGACTCCCACAGCCCGGAACATTCACTCATTGCCAATTTGTAGCAATACAGGCAACACGGAGAACACCGGGTATATAATAACTTAGTATTTATTTAAGTTATAAATATATATGTAAAGGAGCCTTGCTCACACGACTCCGCTGCCTCCCTGCAACCACCGCTCTCCGGTGCGTTCCATCCGCAAGGCACATCAAGCTGACTCTACTCTATGCAACGCAATCTTGTAGGTGAAATATTCTAAGGCACCCCCAATTCTGGGACACGATAGATTGGCACTATTTGCCATCCACCAGAGTGACTTCACTGAATGTGTTCAGCCTCTCTCATCAATTGCTTTGAACATATTTTTGAAAAGCTGTATGAAAGTGGCCTAATTCACAATCAAGCAAACATCAAAACAAAGAGACTGTACTTCTTTTTTATTGCGTGATTCTGACAATGGCACATGGGAACTTCTGTCCAAATGATGCACGATTGGGCCCTCTTGTATTACAATGATCTTGAGTAGGTGAACGCAATACTGATGTATTATAGGCACCCAGCACCTATGTGGCTGCTGGGGAGCTCATTTTATTATGACAGGCCCATAAAGGGCTTTTCAAGGTGACATTTTCTATCATGCAAAGAAGGGTTACTAATGATCGTTGGATGCATTGTGAATCCCCCGATGCCTGCTTCAAACTCGCACAGCGCATTGCTTTCCATTTTTGCATATGTATAAGCACGCGCCATTTGTGAATTAGAATGACCTTTTCAAATGCCGAAAAAGTTCCTCTCTCGACTGGCTTTGGCAATTCTCACAGCAAGGGAAGCATTTTATGCATTGGGAATCCCTTTTTATCAAGGAAGTCTGCTTCATTTACTTGATTAAAATGGAACACTTGATTTGCTATTGCGCTGATTAAGAGCCATCGCCAGTAGCCTGCAGCGGTCTCAGGTGCCAGAAACAAGTGGCTAAATAAATCAAAATAAATAAATATATAAGGCCTCTTAGGGCAGCTGGGACCATGTGTGGGTATCGCTGCCGCGTGCCTGGGTCTAATTCTACGTTACACCATCACATTTGTTCAAAATATAATAATATAAAATGTATATGAAATAAATCTGACTGCAAGCTTTGCTTGTTTTTTTTGTTACACAGAATGTAAAAAAAATGGTCTGACGTCGGATAAACTTGCTTCGGTAGAACTGCCAGAATACCACTCTCTTTGGGTGCTCAGATATCTTGTCACGAGAAAACGCTGAACTGTGGCCAAGTTTCACGAATGCAACAAGTTGTTCCCATCTATTTGACCATAAAATATCCCTGCTTCTTCATTTCCACCAACGCATGGGCTATAAATAGTCTTCTAGCGGAAATCAGACATTGGTGGTTGAATTGCGAAATTCAAATGTTGCTATAGTTTCTTCTGTTGATAGGAGAAGCTGGACAACATACTCTGGATTCCGAACATCTCATGTCTGTTCTGGATTAAAAGACTGATTTCTAATGGGTAGGCCATCGAAAAGGCATTAAAAAAGCAAATGCTGGCAAACCGCGATGTGCTGTAGAAATGTGCACAGTGCAGAGATGCTTGCACATAGTGCCATTGGAGCATACATTCAAGAAGTTTAACGCAAAAACAAAGAAAAAAGAAAAAGTACGAGCTGAAGCACTCCTAAAAGCTCATAATGGGAAATGATGGCAGACAGGCTCGAAATACGCTAAAATGAGGTCTGGGTAGCAACAAAATAAATAAATGGCACATTCAGTTCAAGACTGTTCACAACAAACTGATCCTGTAGCGCCTCGGGGAATATTACTTGGAAACTAATATGTGGCTGATGGTGTTCTTGAAGTACATTGGGATGGTACTATTGTTCAGAACTGCTACTTTCACAGTACGCTAACCATCAAACTTGCCTTCATTGGTCAACAACATCGCCACACAATGGCCTGCTGGACCAGTCCTTCAGGCATTATTACTCTATTGCCCAATAGATCTGTCTGAGGCTCATGGCAGAGTATGGCATGCAGCGTACATTTTAATAATGCAAAAAGCTCGCCTAACTCTGAAGGATCACCATCTGGTTTTATTTTTTGATGATTTTTAATAAATAAAATGCTGCAAGTGATCTGTCTCAGAAAGAGTGGACTGCTAATAAAAACAATCTTTCCTAAAGCTCCATTTCAAAAGAATTGTGTTCACATGTGCCCTGATTCATCAATCTCCTGTCATTTGCAACACTGTTCTCCAGTGGCACAGGGCAGGTTCAAATATTGCATGTACCTTCTTCACAGCTGCTGGTGACATAAGGTCCTTGCATACAGAGGCTGAATTTAACACCTGCACCTCCACTCCAAAACATAATAATTGTGGCCCTATCCTTCCGGTGGCAGCGCAAACTTGAAGAATAAGCCATACCTGCTTTTGGTATGGTGACTGATAGTACACACAATTATTAAAGCCACATCAAAATGATATCATACAAATGCCAACCCTGTGACTCAGGTCAGCCATAGAAAGGCTATGTGGATTCATGACTAGCCTGCCTGCTTCTAATTCAAAAAATGAGACAAAAGGCAGGATGATGTTCTTCTTTGATTCTCTTGGAGGATTGGTAACACTTCCTCATAGGCAATGGAGATTGCAGGAAAAACGTTATCCATGAAGATCATACAAAGAAAGAAAAGCACCAGTTTAAATAAAAACAGGTGAACTAGAGCCAGCATGCAGCACCTCAAAAATGACACATGTAAGGGAATTTGTAATGTTTGCAGCCGATCTATAATACGTGCATATCCCCAAAGTAACTGATAAAGGTAAGAATATAAATCCTTCCTGTTACCAGAGAGTATCCAGCACCTTTTATTAAAATGGAAAACAACCCAAACTGAGATGAAAAGCAAAGCATATTTGGACCCTGCATTTTGCATATTTTCCTTTATAGGACTGAAAATCGGCTTTATAACAAGAACAGTGATATCAAATATAAGTTGGGAAAGAAGTTGGATTGCCAGGAAAATGTTATAATATTGTTTTGTTTTGGGTGACAATTACAACATGGAAAACCATTTATTTTAATGGTTACAGTTTTGATTGATATTGTATTTCTATCGCGCTCATACACAAGTTTTTCAGAGCGCGACAAGGCAGGGAAAGGGAACAGGGGAGAACAAAAACAACAATCTTACTAGGCCCAGTGACATTGAGAACGTGCAAGTGCAGGGTAGAGGGAGTAGGGGGAGAAGTGCATGGAAGGGGGAACAAAAGGAGAGTGCGGAGCGACAAGGAAAAAAACAAAAATAATAATAAAATAATAAATAAAAAGGCAACAAACAATGGGAGTGCAGCCAGCAAGTGGTAAGTGCTGGGTTTATGGCAGCAGGCCGTGCAGGTCTGAAAGTGCAGGAAGAAAGGGAGAGGGCTGTATAGTTGTGAATGCATGGAACCCAAGCTAGGCCTTAACTGACAAATTGTATTCCTTCCTTTCCCCAACCAACTAGAGCAGTGGACTTCAAACTTTTTTTTGCCTGGGCCTCCCCATAGCAAAATGTGAACAGGCCTACCCCCCAAAAATGTCAAATGGACAGTCTGTACAAATGCATATGAACTATTGTATGCTGCCACTGCACCCTACTCCCAGTATAGTCCCTGGGCTCCCCCGCCTGCTCCCATCACAGTCGCTGGGCTCCATCATCCCACTCCTACCCAGTCCCTGGGCTCTCCCCACCCCATCACAGACGCTGGGCTCACCCCACCCTTCCCCCACCACTATCCCATGGCTCCCAGCCATCCTGCTCTCGCCACAGTCCCTGGGCCCCCTCCACCCAGCTCCCAACACAGTCTGAGGGCCAGTGGCGTCAGGCGAATTTTTTAAGTGGAGGGGCATACATATTTCCCCCAAAAATGCTATCGCGACCGAGAGCAGCAAGGGAGCCCAAACCAATCAAGAGGTGTTCGGGGGTTTTTATCACTGTGAATTCTTTTTAAATAATGGATTAAAATGTTGCATTTTATAGCATACTTTAAAAAAAAATGGGTAAAAAGCAAAACCGTTTGCAATTGGCACTAGGGGGCCAAGGGGGCAGGCATGATATTTTTTACTGGACATCTATGATAGATTTCCAGTAAAAAGGTGCCATCCCTGTCCCCTGGGCCACACAGTGCCTAACACAATCAACATGATTATGTGTGTATGCAAGGGGCTGTGGGGCCAAGTGGGAAAACATGTTATGTTTGACTGATAGCCTATAAAAAAACATACCATCCCTGTCCACTGGCAGGTTGGTAGGCGGATTGTGCAACAAAGGCATTTTTAAAATGCCTTTGCTGTACAACCCTCCTTCCGCCTACCAAACAAACACACATACACACATTCACACAGCAATCACACGAGCACCCATCACCACACACTTACTCATAACACAAGCATAACACAAGCATACATGCATCCATACACATATTTAAATAAAAAATAAATAAACATAAATGTACCTTCTACAGGGTCCTGCGCATGGCTGCTGAAACACCCCACTCCAGGCTGCTCTGTCCGTATGTGCGAGGCGGCACAGGAGTTTCCCCTCACACATACAGAAATGCAGTGCCCCAGCCAGCATTTCCAATGAACTATGCAAGGCTCGTGAAGTAAAACGGCCCCAACCTTGCATAGCGGAGGAACTGAACTGAACTGTCAAAGGGAAACCGTGTTTCCTTTTGACAGTTCAGCCAGCCCAGGAGCACTCCCTCAGCTGGAAAAAGCAACTGAGGGAGTGTTCAGTGTTTCACTGGGCTGGCTCCTCGGCTCCTCCATAATGGGTGTGGGGGCCGCTGGGTGGGCGCTCTGTCGCTTATGGATGAGCCGCTAGGCTCGCACTGGCCTATAGGGCAATGCCTGTACCAAAAATGCCAAATGCTAGTGTGGGCCAGTCAAATGGACCACTTTTCTGGCCAATGTGGACCAGTTTGATGGGTTACTTCACTATGCAGCTAGTAGTTTTGACCATTGCTGCTGAATAAATATTCTTTAAAAATCATAATGTGCTTCCATTTTAACAAAAAACACTGCCTTCGGTACTATTCAAACAGTCTGTGACTAAAGGAATGAATATCATTTGCAACTGCAGGCCACTTTTTCATTTGTGCCTGATACAGTTTAATGCTCCAGTCTGAGCATGTGAGCCGCCCCTGCCCAGTTCCTCCAATCTAAAAAAAGGAAAAAGATATTTTTTTTGTTACATTTCATGCTGGGCTCTCCTGCCCTCACCCACCAACAAAGGGGATGCTGCAGTGCTCTCCTGGTGGGGCGAACCGCACAGTTTGAAGACTTCGGAACTAGAAGAAGGGGATGACTTGCTTTCTCTTGAGAAAAGCGTGAACACTGGCATAAGAAACTCATCATACAATTCTATGACTTTGCTTGAATCCTAGTTCACAGAGACATGCTTAGGAAATAAAAACAAAGGCTGCATATTTACAACTTCCATCTGCCTCAGTGTGTGTGCTAAATACCTTAAATATACAAGATATAGCCCCTCATTCTTCAGGGGAAAGGAACTTAACACCTTTAGAGACTGAATGTCAAAATGACAAAAGGGGCAGCCAGATCTTGGGATCATTCAAGGGGGTGAGACTGAAGTTGTAAATTGCCCTATCAGCCTACTTTAAAAGAACAATGCACTATGGCAACCAGCATTCTCAGCAGTTGTAAATAACCCCAGCCCTGAGCTCAAGGTATCTAATTTAGGAAGGCAGATATTTTGGTACCATGTAGAGGGACTGCATATGACACTTTATATTGCATAAAGCCTTAGAGAGCTAATTTAAAAATCAAAAATGTTCAGTTGAATGTAGAACGATTTACTTTACATTATCTTATCTCATGTAAATTAGGCCATTGTAGAAATCTACGGGCAGAAACGCTGCACGCCAGTGATTTGTATACCCAGCATCCATGCCGGTGAGTCTGTTATTCTAAGATGGAAAAGTAATTTTTGTGTAAAGTATCAGTGTGTAAAAAGCCAAAATGTGTAACTCTTTCACCATCAATTGTGCCGATACCAAAATCACATAATTTGACTCACCTTAGTAAGAGCAATCCGATAAACTGATTAGTAACATGATCACATGTGAGGACTATGAGTTACAATTGTTTAATGTAGAAATCTCCTCAACACCTAGGCCATCACGTCGCCCCTTGCACCACCTGACTCACAAGATGCCGCCAACCACTCTTCTCCCCACCATCCGGTACAGCTGTACCCCTCCTATGTCCCCCTCTGTATCCTGCTCAACACTGTATATATGTGCTGTTGTTACCACCGAAAAGTGCTCTGTTATGCATCTGTAATGTTCTAAAACTCTGTAAAGTGTTCCGTTATGTATCTCTCTTTTGTATAACTCTGTAATGTGCTTTGTTGCTTCTCGAAGCTAGGTCTGCACTCAATAAATACCATAGTATTATTAATAATAATAATAATAATAATAATAATAATAATAATAATAATAACATCAAATGGGAGGGAAGCTGGGCATAGAAGTGCCTCTCATTAGACTGCCCTCTTCATTAAAATGTACAATGAGTATGAAGGGGTGAAGGGGTGGTTTAGTGTGATCTCATTTTTGTAACCCTGTCCAATTCACCAATTAGATTAGACAAATGACACACACCTCTAAAGGGAGTGGATTCTGCTCTACTTAAGTTAAAACCCATAGATTCTGCAGAGACACTCACTAACTCACTCACTGACTGGCTAATGGAGGGAAAGAGGGAGAGGAAGGTGAATTGATGACAACCCAAAGGAGAATTTAATAGACTGCTTTCCTTTGGACTCATTTTGGATTAGAAATAGAACACTAAGTGAGGCATACCTGGAGTTAAAGACCCAGGCCTTCTTCAGTGGTTAAGACATCAGACAGGTCCAAATACTGAAAGAAGGGAACCAACATGTGGAGGGAAGCTGACATCATCTTTCTGATTGATGCTGACCTGTTCCTGATCTTGGGAATTAAACCAGTCCTTAAGGGGCGGGGGGGGCCTTATTTGTGAGGCTGACAAAAGAGATTCCTGTATAAGTATGATGCCAAGGGGAAATATAGTTCTGAGGGGAAATATACTAATTAGGAAGTAATGAGGGGTGTGGGTATGTGCATTAACTGTACATCCTTAGAATTTAGGGAATATTTCGAAGTGTATGCACTTCTGAAATTATATATTTGATAGAATAGGTCCTATGGTGTGTATTGGGAGATATCCCGATTCCTTCTCTGTGTAATGTGCACATAGATAAGTAGTATTTTGGAAGTCCAATGGATATCTCACTGTGTGCATTCCTAGAAGGGTAATGCAAATGAAGTAATTCCACGGTTACATAACCAAGTAGAGTTATGTTACTGGTGCTAATCCAATCAAGAATAAGGGTAAACGGTTATTAACTGTTACCCATTTTCCTGCATTTAAGATGTCCATTGAAAATGAGAAATGTACATTTTAACACATTAATGTAACAGAAACACAATTGAAGGGAATTTACAGAACATACATTTTCCTTTTTGCAAGCGATTCATGTGGGGAAGTCAAATAGCTGGCATTTCAAATGAGTTTTCTAGAATGCCGTTTGTCCATTGAGTGAAGGGGGGATCTATTTTCAATAAAGGGGAAGTAAATAGATTTAGATAGGCAGGGATGTTCTTATTTGATTTGACATTTAACAAATGAATGCTGTATCCTGGTCCCTCATGCATTTTTCAGTCCATGGTGCTCAGGGTAAATAAAATGTATATACACTAAGGGGTGTTTGTTACAAAAGTCCACATTCATTAAAACCTAGTAGAGAATAGTGATGCAACCCATGCCTTGATTATTGTTCATTGAAGTCACAATCGACCTTGGAATTTCATAGATATATCATTTGTGTATGTTTGAATTGAATAAATGATTTCTATTTTTTTAATAAATAGGACTTCTCTGCAACCATGTGTGTTTCTTGTCCCGAAAGGGGAGGGATGCTCTAGGGAATCAATATTGTTAAATTGGGGGTCACTGGTTCATTAAAAGAACTTTACAAAATAAATGAAAATAATATGCACCTGATTTGGGGTGGGTGGACATATTCCCCTAAATTAGTTTTCGGCCAATTAAAACATCCTACAAGACCGCCTAGGAAACATAATTCAAGGAGGCTGACCCATAACAAAGGCATGCCTTACACTATGGGGATGCATACCAAATGGCCTTTGAAGATGCACGCTTAGGAATGGGGAGGGCTTAGAGTAGCCAGATATAGCAGAAAAGGGTTTTGCAATGTTGTTCTTATGTGGGGCTCTGTCTACTTACTGTCCCCCCACTACCTTCAGCACAAGGCACTCTGGGTATGATGCATGAAAGCAAGCACCACTTGTCTCAGCATCAGGGGTTGGACCCCTTACAGCAAGCATGCTTTTGCAAACCCCCTGTCCTCTTTTGTCTTTATAAGGAAGGGGTCTCTGTTAGGCAGAATCCTATGCAGTTCCCTTAGGGAGCACTACCGACGATTAGGACTACAGGTATATACCATAAATCCCCTTTGGTATCAGTCTGTACCACACAGATTTAGTTGGTAGCTGTGGCTGAGCAGCCAGACGTATCTCAAGAGGAAGATGCACAGTATTCAGGGTTTAGACAATATGACTACAATACTATGGGAAAAGGAAACACTGACCAAAGCTTTGTATCAAAAATAATATATATTTATTTTACACACTCTTAGTTTCACACACAAATCACTATCATTAAAGCAAGTTAAAACAGTCAAGAAAAGTATACACAACTCCCTATTTAAATTGTAGACAAGTTTGAGCAAGAGTGAAAACTGAGCAAAACGGCACAGTGTAAAACCCAGAAGAAATGGCACTCTAACAATTTCTTCAGAGGGGGGGAAAGGTCAAGTTATACAAGGGTAGAATCCTAAACAAACCTGCAACACTTCCCAATTAGATTGTGAACAAGTTAGGCAAGGCAGTACTTTAGCATAAGCAATACTTAGGTGAAAACCAAGCAAAATGGCACTTCACAATATTTAAAGGGGAAGGAAAAGGTGGTTATAAGAGTTTAGGTGCACCAACATATTTCTTGATGAAAAGCAATCTAGAGAAGGCAGTTGTAACAGATTTAGCCAGAGTCAATAGGCCTGTGCCAGAGTCAGTGGTACAAGGCAAAGTGCCCAGGAGCAAAGTGTCCCAGTAGCTGCAGTCAAGTCTTTGTTTAACGGTTGAAAAGGCGAGTGCAGCAAGTAAAAAGACAATGTTAGACGTTAGGGGCAGCCAACCCAGAAGGTAAGTAAAGGATTTAAAACACCTTTAGCAGTGCCCAACGAAACGGGAGGCCTGACGGAACAATGAACCTTAAAAGTGGATGAGGCTCCTGCGGTGGCGGTAGTTCCTGGCAGTTCCTGCAGTTCGGGAGATCCAGCAGAGGAAGAGAGGCTTTCGCCGTGGAGGAAGGTTCGAGTCACTGCACTGCCCAGGGATGAAACCAGCCGCGGTGATGCCAAAACGGAATAAAAGGTACACTCCTTTAAATCGCAGTCGTGGTGGACTGGTGCCTGGCTATCCGGTCTCCTAGTGCATGGCACTGGCCATTCGACCAAGGCATGTCATGGAAGGTGATTGGCGAACTGGTTAGCCTCACCAGCTCAAGGGAAGAAGACTCTTGCAGGTGAAGATCTTCTCGGGTCATTGGAGAAAAGTGGTGAGGATCTGCAGCAGGGCTTCACCGGTGGTTCAGTCATTGCAGATGTCTTCAGCTTCTCTCCTCTTCGGATTTCTTAGGTCCAGTGGCGACTTCTTGTCCTCCAGTCCTCAGAGCCCTGCTTTTATGCAACAAAAAAAAACATTCATACCGCCTAGCTGTCATTTACAGAGTGGGGTGGCTATCCTGGTGGGATAATCCCCCAGCCTATTAGGGCAGAGTGCGACTTGGGTTGCCTAGGTAACCCTGTCCAGGGTGCCTATTCCCCCTCCCACACATCCTGTCTACCCCAGACTCAGTGGCGCAGAGAGGAGGGCTTCTGTCTAGAAGCCTACCAAAAGGATGAACAAAGGATCCCCGACCTGAGTTAGGATTACAGAGAAAGACACGAGAAAGAAATATTATCAAAGATCTGGCAATAAACCACTACCGGAGTAAAGTTAATAAAAAGATAAACCGGCTGTATGTTAGAGGCTGTCAGTAAAAGTGGTAGCCTCGAACAATGGGAAAATCCCATAGGAAAATATTTGTGGTCGAATATTTATGGTAGTAACCACTGCACCAGCCAGAAACTTTGGGGAGAGGGACTGGATGGTACCCTCTCATAAATTAACACCAGGGAAAAACTATTAACCCTTTCCAGTACATCCATAGTAAGATGGTTTGTACTGGTTGTGTTCATAACTATTGACTAGTAAAGTTAATGGCAACTTTACATGCCCTGGGAGACAGTAGTCAGTCCCAGGGTATGGAGTCTATGTTTGGGGGTCACTGTGACACCCCTGTGATACTGCACTGAGAGTGCTGTGTAACACACATGTAAAAAGATAATACCTATGGGGGTGAGTAAAACCCCTTAGACCATAAGGACAAAAATGGCCTAAAACACACATCAGCAATATGTCTAAGAGTGGGAAAAAGAGTCTCACTCTTAGCAGGAGAAAAAAAGAAACCCTTCAAATCCAGCAAAGCTGCTGAGGGACTCTATAGCTAAGGGACATTAGCATTTTAAGAGAATTTTCCCTAACAGTCTCCCACTCCTTATTTGGTTCATTTTGGGCTTTTCAGAAGAACAGAAGAATTCTTTGGAACTCTATTGGGAGTGCAGTCCAATTCCAAAGTCCTCCAGTTGTGAGTTGAAGGTAGAGTGTTTCCAAGCCAGAGACATGCTCTGTCCCCTCAACAGCCCCAGGGACATTTGGGGGTGAATTGCTGTTTGAATGAGGCCTACACTGTTCCATATGCACTGGAACCAGGCTCCTCACTGGAGGTGAAGAACCTCTGAGGGTGCCAGTTAAGCTCCCTGGACTGATAGTGAAGAGAACAAACATGGACTCACCTTGTCCCAGAGCCCCTCAATTGAGACCTGCAGAACCATGAGAAGCCCAAAGCAGCTGGACTATTCTTTTATTTGCCTAGAAGTGTCCTCAAACAGAATTTGATTGGGTTTGAAGCCTTCATAACATGTAGGACTTGCAGTGCTACCTTTGGCACTCTCATCAAACCTCAAACCACTGCTTTAATCCATCAAACCAGCCTCACACCAGCTACAATCATTGGCACTTTGCCTCAAATAGAAGCTCACTACTGCAGAGGTCTTTGAACAGCACATAAAAATGGCAGGATCTTCACACTGACCTGACCCACACCTTGACTTGAACCACTGGAAGCATCATGTCACTTGCCAACTCGGTATACGTGTACCCATCCGCTTCAAACCTGACTGGATGCTGTCTCATCACCTGGATCAATGTAACTCGCCGCAATTGCCATTTCTTTTCCTTCTCCTGACTTCGTTGGAGCTCCTTCCCTCTGCTCCCCAGCACCCCTCTAACGGCGCTCGACTTGATGCGCTTGCTGGGGGTAAGGACATATGGATTTTGGCATTCTGTGCATTTCATCACCATCCAGCGAGCGACTAACTTAGTTGTTTTAAATTGCATTTTACGATTGTGCGTGCAATACTTGGCAAATGTGTTTTATCATGTCACGCTCCTCGCTTTTCCCAATTGGGAATGGATATGTTTTGCCATCCACATGCCTGTTGACGTTGGGCCTTCCAAGGTGGCCACTTGCATGATCCATTTGAATTTTGTTTGCCATCCTTGAGGCCAGCTCCTGCCTCCCCTGCCCATTGGTTTCCCTGGCCTGCTTTAGCCAATGGCTACAACTGGGATGTGGGAGCCGGCCACACCATCCAAGGCCCACAACGAAGGCCCTGTCTACCCCTGTTCACCACGGTACACCGCAAGCCACTGTGTGCCCCCACTGGTCCCTGTGTCCCACTGTGTGCACCCACTGGTCCCATGTCCCCACTGGACCCTGTGTCCCACTGTGTGCCCCCACTGGTCCCTGTGTCCCCCACTGGTCCCCGTGTCCTACTGTGTGCCCCCACTGGTCCCCGTGTCCCACTAGTTGCCCCCACTGGTCCCCGTATCCACTGGTCCCTGTGTCCCACTGGTCCCCGTTCCCACCGTGTGCCCCCATTGGTCCCTGTGTCCCCACTGGTCCCCATGTGCCACTGTGTGCTCTCACTGGTCCCCGTGTCCCACTGGGTGCCCGCACTGGTCCCTGTGTCCCACTGTTGTGCCCCCACTGGTCCCCGTATCCCACTGTGTGCCCCCACTGGTCCCCGTGTCCCATTGTTGTGCCCCCACTGCTCCCCATGTCCCACTGTGTGCCCCCACTGATCCCTGTGTCCCACTGTGTTCCCCCACTAGTCCCCGTGTCCCCACTGGTCCCCATGTCCCACTGCGTGCCCCTACTGGTTGCTGTGTCCCCCACTGGTCCCCGTGTACCACTGTGTGCTCCCACTGGTCCCTGTGTCCCACTGTTGTGCCCCCACTGGTCCCTGTGTCCCACTGTGTGCCCCCACTGGTCCCCAGGTCCCACTGTTGTGCCCCCAATGGTCCCCATGTCCCATTGTGTCCCCCCCACTGGTCCCCATGTCCCTGTGTCCCACTGTGTGCCCCCACATGTCCTGTGTCCCATTGTGTGCTCCCACTGGTCCCTGTGTCCAATTGTGTGCCCACACTGGTCCCCTTGTCCCCACTGGTCCCAGCACCCCCACTGGCCCCCATGTCCCCACTGGTCCCCATGTCCCAATGTGCTGCCCCACTGGTCCCTTTTTCCCACTGTTGTGCCCCCACTGGTCCCCATGTCCCACTGGTCCCTCTGTCCCTCTGTGTGCCCCCCCCATGTGTACCTGTGTCCCACTGCCCCCCTGAGTCTGTCTGTTCATCCCTCTTGCCCTCCCCCTTCACCGTTCTTCATCTTAGCACTTACTCTTATCATTTTCTCTTGACCTTTGATAACAGCTTGTCTTTCCCCCCTCTTCCCCTCTTGTTTTTCTCCACCCACCCCCTCCCAACACTACCTTGATCAGGCATTGTCCCGTTAAGATAGTCAAATGTTCGTTCCTCTCCTCTTCCCTTCTCTCCCCTTCCCCACACCTCCCCTCTTTCCCACTCCTTTTGTCACTCTTGCACTGCAACAATTGTCGTCAGGCATAGTAATGTTACTGCTAGTATTGGCTCTTTTTTTCCGTCTGCCTCTCGCCCTTATTGTTCCATGCACTTGTACTATCGCTTATGATATTATAGTAATGTTTTCACATTCCGATTTGCTACAAGGACATGTTAAGAATGTAACTGTATTCTCCCATGTACCCTCCCTCCTCGAAGCGCTTTGAAACACATTGTGTATAGGCGCTATACAAATAAACAAATCAAACCCAGTACAACCAGCAAGAACAGCACCTAAAGGCCCATTTCGATTCTGTTAAACTACCAGGAACAGTGTAATGTAGTTTTGAGGGTCCCGGACCCCTTGGTCCACCTTTGGGACAATAGTGACTGATAAGCCACAATTGTGTACATTTTTCAAAGACATACACGTTTTGCAGCAGACATTGTTGTAATTGATTGCCTCTTCACACCTGCTCCAGTACTCTAAGTGCTGCAACATATATGTTATGCATTTTCTGTTTTCTTTCCACACCGGTGGGTTTTCGTTAGTGTTTTTCTAGATAGTTAAGGGCATTCTGGTTTGTTTACTTAAAGTATACTTATTTTGATAGAACCTTGATATGACAGTGATTTATTTTGGAGTCTTTATATAATTGCTGTTTGAAATGCAATTATCTCATGTACACCCCTCTTAAAAGTATAGCCTGCGTTCATCCAATCAATAAAGATTGACCCTCAATCGTGGGCACTTCCAAAGTTCTGAAGAAGCTGGGAAGCAGAAGGTACAAGACAAGATATCAAAAAGGGAGCATCACTGAACCACTACACACATGATGTAAAGGTTAAATGTTCTTAGTGCTTTATGATGGCCAATAAAATAAAATTGTACATTGTGCCAGAGGATTTTGCTAATTTATTTCCCAAAGCAACTGAAAATATGAACACAATTACTTTCCCATTAAACATGATCCCGTTGTGCATGTGCACAATTAAAATCATCAAAAAGAGGCCACCAGGGGGCGCACAGGCAATGGCTGCCTGATTCCCGTGCTCCGCCAACGGCCAGGTCTTAACCGGGACTGAGCCCCCCCCAAAAACCCCCCGAGGCGAAAGAGAGGACCGAAGAGCAGGGAGAACCCCTGGTGCCCCCGCGGAGCGAAACAGCGGGGTCGAAGGACCCAGGGAGAGCGGAGATCTGGGGCTGCAGATCCAGCAGCAGGAGTGCCGCAGAGGGCCCGGGCGGCGCGAAGCCGGAAGTCGGAGCCGAGGCCCACCGCTCAGGAGATTGGGAAGGGAGGGTCGTCCTCCTACGCCGCGGCGGACACCCGTCCCCTGCGGCGCTAACACAGAGCGGGATCCGGCGGGACCCACCCTGGGGAGAGGTCTGCCGACACCGCCCAAGCGAAGTCGGCAGGGACCGCACGGGAGATGCGCCCGACCCGGGGAGAGGAGCGCCGGCCCAAATGGGCCTCTGTGAGGTGAGAGCTCCGGAGCGGACTCAGAGGCCCCCGGTGGGGGATGGCGGGCTGCCCGCGGAGCGGGCGACGGTTACCCCGCCCCCCTACCCCCATAGCGGGCCACAGACAGCGGGGGAGGTGCCCCCACGACTAATACGCGCGGGCCGCGCCCACGGCTGGGCACCCCACCCGCGGAAGGAAGACACAAAGGGCAAGGAAAGCCCAGAGGACGCTGGGTGTGAGGCCCCCGCCAGGGAACGGCGGGGCGTGTGCCCGCCCAGAGGGGTCCCCCAGGCATAGCAGAGACCAGTGAAAGAAGTGAGAAGCGGCCTATCCCCTCGGGCCCCCAACCCCACCACCGGAGAGGGCTTTGGGCTCAAGCATCACGCCAACAGGGCACGCGGCCCACCACCACGCAGTGATTAACGCGGCAAACAAGCTCCCCTTCCCCCCCCAAGGAAGACACAAAGGGCGCAGAAGGCCCTGAGGATAACGGGTGTGAGTCCCCCGCCCGAGGGCGGCGGGGCGTGTGCCCGCCCTTCCACCAGTACAGGTGGACCCGCAAAGCGACCCACCAGGAGCTCCCCCCAGCCCAAGTTCACCCAACGGAGTGCCCAGGGGGGGACTAAATGGACTGGCAGAGGAACCTGCAGAAATACCGCTACCGAGACCCAGGCCCCTACGGAAAAGACCCGGTCCAGGTCCGGGAGATGGCCCACTCAGAGGCCGCTGCCCCCGCAACGGAGGCAATGGAAAGGGGCTTTGCATCTATCTTTCAAGAAATTAGAGACATGCGCTCCGACATTGCCCAGAAGTTTGAGAAGATGGACCAACGGGTTGACAAAGTTGAGGACAGACTCCTACAGGTGGAATCCAACCAATCCTCCTCAACAACCCTGGAGATAGAGACTAATATGAGGTTATCAGCCCTGGAGAAGAAGGAGGAAGAGAGGTCCAGACAAATGGACGATTTTGAGAACAGGGAATGGAGAAACAACCTCAGGTTTTTTGGGGTCCCGGAGGCAGAGGGGGAAACGGAGAGAGAGTTTACCCGAATGGTGCGGAACATAATCGCCCTCCTCTTCGAAGAGGAGATGACTGCTGAACTCACAATTGATCGGGTACACAGGGCGGGAGGACGAGCGGGGGGCCCTCGTTCGTTTCTGGTCCGGTTCCACTACTATCTGGAGAAGACACGGGTACTGGAAGCAGCCAGGAGAGCCCAAGAGATAACGTACAACAACTCACAGGTCTCCATCTTTCAAGACCTCTCCGCATATACACTATCCAGACGCAGAATGTGCCGCCCCCTCACACAGCTGCTGAAAGAAAAGGGAGTACGATATAGATGGGGCTTCCCCTTCTCCCTAACCTTCGAATACCAAGGCCAACGGACGACGTTGATCACGGAGGAAGACATCAAAGGAGCCATTCAGGACTACGTGGTGGACCCACCCCCCCGAAGGAAGCCATCAGGACCGGCGACGGGCGGAGCAAGTGGCCCGGGCTCGGCAAGCGAAAGAAGGAAGAAATCTGGGGCACGGAAATTTAGGAAAATGAACACACCCTCACCAGCGAAAGAGGCAGAGCGGAACGACTCGGAGGGATGATTACCAAGGGGCCCCAGCCAGCACTGGCGCGAAAGAATGGTCTCCCGGGATGACCGGAGTTAGCCAACTACCTACAAGGCGGTAGTCCAGGGATCACCGAAAGGCAAGAACGATACCAGAATCAGGCTGAACAGCAAGTACAAAGGGGGCAATTACGGGAACGAAATCGGGGGGGCTCACAAGAAGGAGGTTTTGCACTGATCGCCTGGCCGAGAGGGGCAGGCTGGTGGTCCGGCCAAAATGCCAGCAATGGCGGAACTATCTGGCTGGACGCCGGGGCAGGGGGTGGGGGTTCACGACCAAGTTGGGGTTCGTTTGTTGGGGAAAGTGTTAGGGGGCAGCTGGGGGTTCATTTCAATAGCGTCCAACCGGTGAATCAAGGGGGGCGAAAAGGGAGAACCGATGCGAAGTTGTTGACCAGTAGGGCAGGAAGCATTGATTATGGCTGACAGCCATCCGGCCCTGGGAGTGGGTACCCTGAATGCGCGGGGGCTGAACACCCCCACAAAAAGATCTCTGATTTGCAGAGAGTTTAAGCGGGCGAAATTAGACTTACTGTTTGTGCAAGAGACACACTGGGCAAGGGGGAAGGAGCCCAGGCTGCGCGGGGGAGGAATTGAGGAGGTCTTCCATGCATCCCACAGGTCTAAGAAAAGGGGGGGTGGCCATATTGATAGGAAGGAACGTAGGGTTCAAGAAGGAGGCGATCTTGAAAGATCCCGAAGGCCGTTACCTGCTGATACGGGGCACCCTACAGGGGTCCCCCATTACCCTGGCGGTGGTGTACGGCCCGAATGAGAACCAGGCCCAATTCTGGGAGGAAACCAGGGACAAGCTCAGTCTATTCACGCAGGGCCCACTGGTGGTGGGGGGTGACTTCAACATGGTCCTGGATCCCTCCATAGATAGGAAGCGGATGGGCCCCCTCAACCCCAGGCCCACAGAAGAGGCCATGGCACAGAGCTTTCGGAGAGTGAATGAAGACCTGGGCCTGATAGATACTATCCCGACCCCTAGGACAGGGATCCCCTCCTTTACTTACTACTCAGCCATACATAATTCATTTTCCAGGATAGACCACATCCTAACAGACGAAATTCTTCATCCGTATGTAGCAGGCTACAGGATAGACCCAGTCCCCTGGTCGGACCACGACATGGCCCGAGTCACCATCACAATGGGATGGAATAGGGAAAGCAGAGGGCGCTGGAAATGCAATGACGCACTGCTAAAGGATGAGGTCATTGCTCAGGAGGTCTTGGACTCCATAACAGAGTTCTTCGAGCTTAATGACAACGGGGAGGTGACCACGCACACGCTCTGGGACGCCTTCAAGTCAACCCTACGAGGAGTTCTTATAAAAATAGGCGCTCTAAAGAAGAGGGAGAGAGAGGCCCAGGAGAAAGCCCTGCGAGAAAAAATAGCCCGTCTCCAACCGGGTGGATCCCTGACCCAACCCCTAGACCGTGACCTGGTGGCAGCACTGGAGGACTATAGGCTCCAACTAAAAGACCTCCTCCTACACAAAACGGAGAGGAGTCTTCAAATGGTTAAGCAAAAATATTATGAGAAAGGGGACAAGGCAGACAGGATCCTTGCCTGGAAGTTAAGGGAGGTACAGAAAAGCAGGAGGGTAAAGGAAGTGAGGGACACCCAGGGACTCCTTGGCTGCGACTCTCCCCATATAGGAGAGGCTTTCCGACAATACTACAGAGCCCTCTACTCTTCCGAATACGATGGGGACGACACCCAGATAGAAAACTTCCTGAACTCCATACAGATTCCATCCCTCTCCGGGGAAATGTCCGAGGGGTTGGAGGGCCCGATAACCGAGGATGAGGTGGACAAGGTGATTAGCGGGATGAAGGTGGGCACTACCCCGGGGGAGGATGGCTTCTCCGTCCTCTTTTACAAGAGATTTTGCTCCTCCCTGGCCCCTTACCTAGCAAGGGTCTTCAACGCGGTGCTAGAGGGGGACATCCTCCCAGAATCCATGATGAGAGCCGTTATAGCGGTCTTGCCCAAAGAGGGAAGGGATCCAGCGGATTGCTCTTCCTATCGCCCCATATCACTATTAAAAATTGACGTCAAGATCTTGGCCAAGGTGGAGGGGAGGAGGTTGGAAGGTATAATGCCGAAGTTAGTACACGGGGACCAGGTGGGCTTTATCAGAGGAAGGCAGGGGTCAGATAACATCCGCGAAACAATAGACCTTTTCCACTTCGCCCAATCGGCGGAATTGGATGCATGCGTCCTTTCCCTGGACTCGGAGAAGGCCTTCGACAGGGTGGAGTGGCGCTACATGGAACTCCTCCTCCGCAGGATGGGCTTTGGAACTCACATCATGCTTTGGATAACCGCCCTCTATCGAGCCCCAACGGCAAGGGTACAGGTGAATGGGATATTATCCGAATCATTTCCCCTCTCCCGCGTGACAAGGCAGGGATGCCCACTTTCTCCCCTGATATACATCACTCACGATGGAGGCGTTGCAATAGCGGTCAGAGCCAACCCGGATATCAGGGGTATTAAAAGGGGTGAGGTAGAATTCAAGCTCTCCCTGTTTGCGGACGATGGCCTGGCCTATCTGGTGGACCCGGGCTCCTCGCTCCCCCCCTCCTGGCCCTGGTTTCTGCTTTTGGTCGCTTTTCTGGCCTCAAAATAAACATTGGGAAATCTGTCATGCTACCAATGAAAACAATAGACCCAGTGCTAGACCCTCTGGACAGGTTTCACGGGATTAAGGTGGGTAAGGTTGCCATAAAGTATCTGGGGGTACTTCTCACCAGGGATCTAGCGAATTTGGGAGCAGCCAACTATAACCCCATGATTGCGGTGATCACTTCAGATTTGAGGAGATGGGGGAAGATGATCCTCTCTTGGTACGGCCGAATGACTGCAATCAAAATGAACGTACTCCCTCGGCTCCTGTACCTCTTTACTGCACTCCCGACTAGAGTCCCAGCACAGAGCTTCAGAGATTTACAGAACGGGGTACGAGACTTTGTATGGCAGGGGAAAACCCCGAGAACCGGAAGGGCCACGCTGACCCTGCCAAGGGAGGAGGGGGGATTTGGGCTACCGGATTTCCACCTATACTTCTGCGCAGCCCAACTGCGTGTCCTCCTGGAACACATGAAAGAGGGGCTGGGAACGTACTGGTCTTACTTAGAGGACATGGACGCCCACCCCCTAAAGGTCCGAGATCTCCTATGGGCACCACGCAGGACGATCCCGAAACACCTAAGATCCCATCCGACCCTGGGAGTCCTCTGGGACATCTGGAAAGAGGGCCCCAGCACCGCTCACCTTACCACATGGCCGTCTCCGATGTCCTCTCTCTGGGGCCACCCTATCAACCTGGGAGGGCAGGGGTTCAGGCACTCTCAGATCTGGTCAGATGAGGGTGTGGAGTGGGCTGGGCAGTTGTTCAGAGAAGGCGAATTCTTGCCTTATGAGGACTTGAAAGATGCTCTCGGACAAGGATCACTCTCCATCTTCGAGTACCTCCGCCTGAAGGGCATCCTTTGCTCCCATTCATGGGGCCCAAACCTGAGGAGGCAGTTGACTCCTTTTGAGAAGCTTCTAGACTCTGCGACGTCAAGGAAGGGGGCGGTGTCCAGTGTACAGTGTAGGTACAAATACCTACAACCTTCAAGGAAGAAGGAGCTTCCGCCTGTTCTGGAACGACCTGGCGGGCGAGGAGATCTCTGAGGACGCCTGGGCCAAAATATTCAAGATAGCATTCCATGGGAACCTATTCACCTCGGACATGGAGCATAACTTTAAGATAATACAGGGGTGGCACAGAGACCCGGTAAAACTGTCTAAAATGTTCTCAGGTGTGTCACCGAGGTGCCCGAGAGGTTGCGGTCAGACGGGATCTAGAAGCCACATGTGGTGGCACTGCCCGAAAGTACAGACCTACTGGGAGTTGGTGAGGGGCTGGATAGAGGAAGTAACAGAGGACAGTCTGCCGCTAAATCCCTTAACGATGCTGCTGGGCCTCCCCCCTGAGGACACAGAGCTCCACCGATACCCAAGGATGTGGGAAACCATGCTGAGAGCAGGCAGGGTAGCCCTGGCCCAGAAATGGAAGAGACCTGAACCCCCATCCAAGGAGGACTGGCTGAAAAAAGTAAAACATGTTTCTGGTGGACAAACTAACTGCCATGGTGAACAATGACACAAGCTCATTCCTCACAGACTGGTACGGGGTGCAGCAATCCTGGGGATGGGATGTCCATTGAACTTAAGGGAAGGTGCCTATCCATAAGGGAACGGGTTAAGCCTCGTAAGACAGAACAATATGGACTGGGTCCCCACGACCTGGGGAACGGTGGCATCAAGCCAGCTAAAGACGCGGTCACGAATCGCATCGCCCTCGAGGCTCGAGAGTCGGAGCCAACACAGGGAGTCTCCCATGAACAAATCACCGGAATGGACACGGGGAGGGGGGGGTGGGAGGGGTTTGGGAGGGGCTACAAAGGGAGGGGGGAGGGGTTGTTCAGTTTTTCCTTTGTTGTTTGTCATATAAAAATGCAAATAAAAACTAAAGTTGAAAAAAATAATCATCAAAAAAACACCAGCAATGTTCTCATTATATAACAATTCAAGGGAATATTTCTGAACCAGTTCTTGCAATGCATACAGACACGTTCAAAGGTACTACATCATGTTGCAGCCGGTAAGAATGTGAAAGATTGGGGTAGTGTAGACCTGTGAATTCTACATACCTTCTGTTGAAGAACTGGATCAGGCAGTTTAGGGTGGCAAGATCCTAGATGTTTGGAAAAATGGAACACGTAACTGCTTTTGCATTCATTGGGCCATCAAAAGATAGGGAAAGCAACACAGCACAAATGAACACAAGTTCATCTTTGATTGCTTTTTCCTTCCTTTTCTCCAGAGGATGTAATGACGGCCAAAGAGAGATTAAAATCTGCATCCCCGCTTGATTACATCCCGTTGATCATCTGCAAAGATGTCATGCCACCTATTGCAGTATGGGTTGCTCAGGCAGTGAATCATTTGTAGCAAACTGGTATTATTCCCTCTGATCTTAAGCACGCTTTGGTTATTCCTCTTTTAAAGAAACCTTTGCTTGACCCCTCTGTTTTGTCCAATTTCTGGCCTCTCTCTCCTTACTGCTATTTTTCACTAAACTGCTGGAGTCCTTTATCGCTCTGCGTCTTAGTTTATTTTTGGAATCTTCTCACTTTTATTATCCTTTTCAGTCTGGCGTCCGTCCCGGCTGTGGCATGGAGAGAGGGCTGGTATCTGTTGTAGATGACCTTGCACGTCTCTCCAATAGGGTGGATGGGGGCGCTAATACTATTAGCTCTGTCAGCGGCCCTCGATACCATCTATCTCTCCATCCTGCTTGATCGCCTGGCCGGGGCTGGGATTGCTGGACAGGTGTTGTGCTGGTTTAAGTCTTGTCTTTTGGACCGGGCCCAAACTCTTTCACTTCCTCCTTTTCACTCGTCTTCTTCCCCTGTCATGTGGTGTTCCTCAGGGGCCTGCCTTGTCCCCCACCTTGTTCAACATATACATTCAGCCGCTGGTTGAGTTCATCCACTCGCTTGGCCTCCGGTGCTACTCGTATGCTGATGACACTCAGATAATCCTTAAGCTGGACCCGTCTGATTCTGGCCAGCGTCTCGGCTGCGGGGGTGCCTGGAGGCTGTGGGTCGATGGATGAGTGACAACTGGCTGAAGCTGAATGGAGAAAAGACTAAGTGATGGTGTTGGGTCCCCCTTCTGCCTTTTCTCTCTGGACTTCTTCTTTCTGGCTTAACTTGTTGGGTCTGTCCCCCTCTCAAGTGGCATCTGTGAGAGATCTTCGTGTCAGCTCTTCATCTTCCTTATCCCTTCAGGTGCAAAAGTCATCAGTATGTCAATCGGGGCATTACAAGCTCAGGGTTTTATGCAAGGTGCTGCCTTTTCTTCCATCTAGGCTGCATGCTCCTGCAGTAGCTTTGCTTGTGCTTAGCATTACTGACTAACGCAACTCCCTTTATCTAGCTCAGCCGGTTAATTTTTTGTGCCACCTCCAGCTCCTGCAAAATGCTGCAGCTAGGCTGGTAACCCAGACACCCTTCTCTATGCATGTTTCCCCTGTACCGAGATTATTGCACTGGCTCCCATTTGCTCAGAAAGTTCAGGTTAAGGCCATTTGTATAGTTCATCACGCCTTCTATGGCACAGGGCCAGAATAGTGACAGCTTATGTGCCGAGTCGTCCTTTGCGTTCTTGTGAATCTCTCACTTTCCAAGTACCTTGGATCCAGCTTACTCATGTAGGGGGATTGTGTTTTCTCTGTGGTTGCAGCAAAGCTGCGGAATGCACTACCACAACCGCTGCATCCCACTGAGGATCATCTATCTTTTTGGCGTCTTTTGAAGACTTTTTCTGTTTTAATTTGGTTCCTTTGTTAGTTACTACCCTGGCGGTGCTTCTGCGCCATGATGCCTTTGTGCATATGATGCGCTCTATAAATGTACTTAAGATAATTTAAGATTAGAACACACCGTTAGTATAAATGCTTATGCATTTGAAATGCCAAAATATGGAATATATCCTCACATTTTGCAAAGTATGGTGGATAATCAGAGCTAAATTGTGAAGGCTGCATTGAGGATTCAAAATGAACTTCACTGAAAATAGGAAAAAGTTCCTATTGTAAGACATGATTATTACAACATGAAGGAATTCTCATCATACGAAAATTCTTCATGCAAGGAAGTCTTATTTCAATTTAAGCAGATTTTGCCACATAGTAACATCCATGAGCGCGGTGTCATAAGTTAATTGGGTTTCAAGTGGGTTTAACTATACCCTTTCGTGGGCATTTTGAAAAATTACACTGTCCATAGAAACAATTTAAAGATGATTGCACAGAATGGGCTGGGATAAGGCTGAGTGGGCATTTTTCTCCAGATCTTGGCAGAGGGCGGTTTCTTTGAGATTTGAAGGAGCTTAATACTTTGGTATTGCTGATTCTATATTGGAAGTGCCACAGAGCTATCTTTGCTCAGGTGTGTTTGGCTGTGCACGCTTATTTGACGGGTTCCTATTCCTTTCTGGCATTTGCTTCCTGAGGTTGAGCTTCATTCTTAACCTGGGAGTCTTTTAGTCAATGGGGCCTTCCTTCCCTGCATCATCTGGCTTTACATGCACTGCTATTTATGCTGGATAGATTCCAGATTCTGTGCTGCCTTTTAAAAACACACACATGCAGGCTTCCCTAGCTACATGTAGCTTGGGTGTCCAGAATCAGAATGATTATCTTTCTAATCTATTCACTTGCACCTAAAAGGAGCATAGACATGTCAGTAGCACATAGCACACACATACAGTTCACAACATTGGCAGCCAAATAATGAAACAGCCATGTCACAGGCAACTGAAACCCCAACATGCATCCAGTGGCTTTGCAATGCAAGGCCATCCGAAAAGTAGAAAATGATGTGGGCAAAATGTGAAGGCAACACATGTATTGAATGTTGCACATCACTGGCATCACACACAACCTCTAGAAGGCATATATCCAATGCCAAAATGAGAGATGGGAACAAATAGTCGGCACCTAACATAAGCATGTGTGAACACACAAATTGGCACAGCTAGAAATCTAACCTAACACACCATGATACATGTAACATGCATGTTCATGTTCAGCACTCAACTACAATCAACTCTGCACAGTACATGTGTCATAGGAGGCACCTACACTAGTGCCTTTCCATACTGTGAAAGGAGGACATGGGTATATACATGTCAGGTCAACATCACACAGCACCATCATGATTGCATGTTGAAAGGATTAACTTGGCACAAGAGTGGGTGTGTGTGGTGCAGTGCATGTGTAGCCCCTCAACTTACAACATCACCACGTACGTAGTGATGACAATATTCAAACATTATGGCAGTGTAACAGCAATTGCAGCCATCATGTGCAAATGGCGTACAGCAGGTAGCATGGTTTCCGTTAAACACCCGCCCTCTGGCCAATACCAGAGAGGCACTGCATGACAATGACATGCTCCACGCAGAACTGTGCATTGCCAGACAGTGTAGGCGTGCGTATATTGCATTTTATCATTCAAATGTCACTACAGCCGATAAGAAGTGGAAATGATGTAGGAGAGGTGAGGAACCATCCATAGTACATCCATGCATGAAGAAGACAACACCAGTTGAAAAGATGCAGTGGGCCTGTAACAGGGGGAGCCATGTGCATGATACAGATGTGCACAGCCTAAAGTCTTGCGTGATGACACAGAGACCTACAATGAGCATGACATGCTGTTCAAATGAGATGACACTTGGATCATCCTGGACAAATACAACAATGAGCAGATGGTCAAGGACACCTAGGGGCATACATGGAATGCCCATGTAACATGATCGTGCACATATGTGCATGGGGAGCCACTGCCATCAGCACACTCAGAGTAAGCCACACTGCACCAAGGACAAAGGATGTGTATGACATGATGTGACATCTCATCAAGCTTGCACTCATACACTAGTGGCTCAGAGCGCAAACAAGCAAAGGGTGGGGAACAAGGGAGAAAAGGAATTCAAAACAACTATCATACTGGGCACAGTGACATTGAGAGCACTGAAGTGCATCGAGAAGGGATAAAGGTCTGAAGACCCAGGAAGGGGGAGAAGGAGAATGTGCCAAACAGAGGAGACCAAAGTAGGTAGTGCAGCCAGCAATTGGCAAGTGCAAGATGATTTGGACATGGCAAATCTGATGAGTGCAGACAAAGAGTGCTGGACTGTAAGGGTACATGCACTGGACCCATTGATATCGGAGGCCTGTAGGCAGTGCAGCAGGGAGGCAGGGTGAGCAGGTACCTGATCCGATGGACAGAGTGTGTGCAGGGGCACAGTGCCAACAGAGGAAACTGTTCAGCTGGGTAGGAAGGGCCAATGCAGGAGCAAGTAGGAAGGTGTGGAGGTGCTTCCAGAAGCAGATATATTTCTCCTCAAGTTTCAACGTGGCCAGTTGGCTGTTCAAAAGTGAGCTCCCAGCTGTACACACAGATATGTTCCTACCTTATTTAATCAATTATCGACTGACCTTGAGGGAGTGTGGGGTAGAGGAGCAAAGGACTCAAGAGGGGAGGAATTGGTAGAGGGAATGTTGAAGGTATTTTGTACCCAGTCCCAAAAAATCCTTGTGCTCAATGCAGTGGGTCTGAAGTATCATCCTTGCATCCACTGGTAGCCAATAAAGGGGTTACAAAGCTGGAAAGATAGGATCCCATGGCTTGAGGTCAAGGACACGTCTTGCAGTCCTGTACTGGATTAGTGGTGGAGGGTGGAGTGTGGAGGCAGGTCGAATATTGAAAGAGACTGTCACAGTACCCCAACCTTGAGTAAACCAGAGCTTGGCAGACTGTGAGGATGTAGGAGAATGTTAGGAAAGGCACATCACCCTTGAGGAGGTGGAGCAAGAAGTTAATCCATCTCAAGATATGTCACAAATGTGTGTGTAAAAGGAATGTGTTGAGTCAAAGGTGGCCCTGAGGTTCTTGGCCTTGCAGGTTGAGGCAGGAGGAGGGCAAGTGGGGATGGCCATAGATCGATGGCAAAGGATGGCAAAGGTGTATTGATGAGGAGGATGTCAGTCTTGCTGGCATTTAGACAGAGACTGTTGGTAGCACACCAAAAGCAAATGGCAATGAGGCTATCAGAAATAAGAGAGGTACAAGAGGTGGCCAAGGGCAGCCTGGAAATGAGTTGGTTTTCATCAGCATGGCGCTGGAACTCATACAAAAAACTGATAATGCAGTAGTCAAGAGCTGCCAGTTGCTCTCTATGAATTGAGGCCAAGAGGTCAGACCCCTGGTGAACAACAGGGGTGGAGAGGGAGATTGAAGATAGAAAAGAGCCAACTTGTAGCTGGGCGGGTCACACATGTCAAACACACATGTCATTGAGTTACACGCATCAATACTCAATAACATGCGGTGCCTGACCCAGAGCTCGGGTGGAGGTGCCCACAGTTGCACCTGCAGCGACCACCACCGGTGGGCCCGTAACAGCAGATGTAAATTGCTGTTGGGTGATATGGGCGCAAGGTTGTGATGCAACAGCTGCATCACCAGGAGCCACAGGGGGTGGTGGCATGTCTGCACAAGCACGTGGCTGGGCATCCTGTCCCAGAGTGGCACCCCTGTCTCTTCCTCCCCTGTAGCCACCCTGGCCATCCTGGATTCCCTGTCCTCCCTGGTTTCCGTGCCCATGTGCCCGACCACGCCCAGCCCTGGGCAGACGCCCAACTTTGCCACCCTTAGCCTTTGGTGGCCTCCCAACCATGGCACCGATGGAAAAAGGCTATGAGAGGTCCACTCAACAATTGTCCTGGGCAATTGGCTAGAAGGGGGCAGGGTACTTGATGGAATAGGTACCCCAGTGTCCCTGCATGGCTGTCTGTGACCCCTGGGGAAAAATGACGGTCACGCAACGCTCAGGCACCCCCAAAAAAAAAAAATATATATAAGAACAGGAAATTGGAAAAAAAAACATGTTGTGCAGGCGACGCCCATGTGCGTGAATTTTACCTCCAGCAGTACGGTGTGGCACCCAGGAACACAAAAAACACGTACGCTTGGAACACGCGGGTTACTATGACCTCAAAATGGTAGGCATGCACAGGGGGAACCACAGTGGGAAAAAAGCGTACGCGACTCACTGCCTGCCTTGCGTGGAAACAAAAACCCAAAAGCACAGGCAACACCCTACCAAAAGAAGAGGTATGGAATTCAGACGCTGTGAAGTAATTGCGTGTGATTCCAGCAGAGTAAACACACGCCTCGGTCTCCATGAACAGCACGTACAGTGTTTTGCTGGCCCGCGCTCACCTTTAACCCGTGCTGATGGCAACACCCGCACGCGTAACGTCACTTACGCGCTAAGGGCCTTTCCTTGAATTACACGCATCCACACACGGACGTGATTTTTTTCCACGTGCAGATGCACCCGTGCTGAAGGAAACACCCACGCATGTTACGTCACATGCGCACTTATGCGCTAAGGGCCTTTCCTTGAATTACACACTGACATGGGGGGTCATTACGACCCTGGCGTTAAGGGTTTAACGGCGCCGTAAAAGGTGTCGGCGCCGTTAAACCCTTAATGCCTGATTACGAGGTCCCTTTGCGGGACCCGACCTTAACGGCTGGTTTTACCAGCCGTTAAAGTAGGCTGCCGCAAAGGGACCTCGGTGCTAATTACGGTACCGCAATTTGCGTTACCGTACTTAGAGCCTTCCCCAGTCCCATTGAGCCCTATGGGGCGAAAATGGGAATGGGGAAGGGCCATGGTGAAATGGGGAAATACCGCCCCGCCAACCTTGGAATGGGGCGGTATTTCCCCATTCCACCATGGCAGACTCGTTACAACACCGGCACCAACCATGGTGCTAATAGCGCCATGGTTTAGCGCCGGGGTTGTAATGAGGGCCATGCTCTTTTTTCACGTGCCAAATCACCCTGTATCAAGCTGGCCACGCGACAACACATGGAAGACCACACTCCTGCCCAGAAGGCCAATATCCTGCCCCCAGAACCCTGAGCAGACTCCCACCTGCCATCTGTTGCTGCCTGCCTGCCAGCTGGCCACGTGCCCTGCCATTTGGTGCCTGCACATCAGCCATCTGCAGGGGTCCAGCTGCAGTCACCACCCCTGCTGGAACAGAAGACTCCCGACTGCTGTACCATCGCTCCACAGCCTAGCCCTAGGACCCAGTTGCCCACCCACACCTGACTCGGGAGTTACCATGTCGGGGGAAGCACCATCAGACACCACTGGCAACCCCCAGCCAGAGAGCCAGACGGCTGCCAGCTTCTCAGCAGGAGAGGTTGGCATCCTGGTGGAGCAAGTCCTGGGGCATTATGATGCCCTCTACGAAAGAAGACGCGCCGACAAGGATGGATGGGAGAGGATCTGGCTGGATATCGTGGTTACCATCAACGCGGAGGGGGTAGCAACTCACGACATACAACACGTCTGTAAGCACTGGGAGGACTTCAGGTCCAGGACCTTCCGGAAGGCCCGGCGCCTCTTGGGAGCAGCGCATGCAGTGAGGTGCTGGGTCCAACTTACGACCAATGATATGAGGGTCCTGGAACGTATTAACCCAACGCTTCACCGCCAGTTCCTCGAGAGGGAGAGCGTTCTGGAGTCGAGCGGTAAGTGTCCATGCGTACTTATTCGACGCAGTGCATGTTGAGGTGTGCAAGGAGTGTGCAGCTTGGACATATGTCTGAAAAGGTCCATGTATGGATGTGTATGAGCAGGGACATGACCGTGCTGCGTGTGAGTCCTGTCATGGTTGATGCACATCAATGGTGTATGTGTTCCAAAGCATGATGCACAACTGCATGTGGAGATGCACACATGTTGGTATTCATGTGTATGTACTATGGCATGGTTGGGGTGTGACACATGGATGTTGGTTACACCTTCATGTATGTGCACGGTATACATGTGCATGTGTGGGTTGCATGTGTGCGACAGTGATACGACATGGATGAATGTGACACAGACATGTATAAACCCGATTGGAGAATGTGACATAGTTGCCGATGATTGCACTGTGACAGGTAGTGGAGATGTACAGATGCATGTTGGTGCATATGCATGTGTTCGGCACTTCCCATGTTGCTTGTGACGTCATGCCAACCTTCGGATGTTCATGCTGATGTGTGCGTATGGATGCTGCTGCACGATTCCTGTCAAATTCTGCATGTGTGTGGGTTCAAATGATATGAGTGTTGGGGAGTGTGATGGCATCTGTGAAGTTTGACACTGCCACTCATGTGCAACTTTGACATGTGCATCCGACCATTGTACAGTGCCCTGATGCCTGTGTTCTGTGTCTCCCTGTCTGCAGCGTCGACTGATGAAGAGGTCACAGAAAGTGCTGTGGAGCACCGAGGCAGGGATCCCACCGCCAGCTGGAGACGCAAGGCCCAGCTCTCCTCCCACGTTGTCATCTCTTCCGGGAGTGAGGAGTCTGTTGCCATGTCCATGGCCACAGCTGCCAAGGGAAGGTCCAAGAGGCGGAGGCATGGCCTCTTCCAACTCCCTGCGAGTTGCCTCGAGGCACTTAGTCCACCTCAATGCCCTGCACATGGAGTTCTCCGCCCTGACCATAGTGAGCCATGCCTCCTCCGTCTGCCGCTGCTCTGCATCTATCCACTGGCCCAACCTCTGCCACACGGAAGACCCTCCCAATCCACGGTCCTCCTGCCCTCCGGCTGAAGCCTGCCCCTGTGATGTTGAAAGCCCAGAGCCATGATGCCTCCCACGCTGAGCCTGCTGATGCCTCCGACGCAACTGCCTCTGCCACCAGGACGGCATCCGGGATGATGGAATCCATTATCGCCATCGTGCACGTGCCCTGCCCGATGATGCCGGCACATCCTCCATCCGATGGTGTCCCGCTGGTGGGGTGTCCACCCCTGCTGGACCTCTGACTCCCGACTGTGGCAGGGATGAGATCTCCACCAGGCTGGCTGCGTTGGTTGGGGAAGATCCACAGGGGGCTCTGGTGGCATCTGGGCCGGAAGATGGCACGGAGAACGACTGGCGTATAGTGTGCACAGAGGAGGAAAGGGCTGCGATACTGGCCGACACATGGATGAAACCCCCGACCATGGTCCCTCCCAACTGGGCCACGTTGGCACACAGCTCTTTGTGATGATGTGCGTGGTCCCCGCAGGAAGCACGCACGACATCACGAATGTCACATGTGTGCAACGTGACACCAATCAGGACAGACTCCATCCGGTCACGGGTCCCCTCGTCTGCAGGTAGAGGTGTGCCAGATGACGTGGACCTCCCCCCTACCTGCACACAGGCCTGGGACAGGGCATCGATGCTCAGACATGGTGATGCAGTCACAGTGTAAGGGACAGAGACATGCACAGGCACCTCTGCGGTGACCTGTGCTGTCTCGTGTCCCTGCCCCTTGACTGCACCACTTGCACCAGTGGTACCACACCCACCAGGCCCCATGTGTGGCTCTGTAGCGGCCTCCTACTCCCCTATACACACTACCAACCTGGATGGCTCCGCACCGTCTTCCGCCGTTGCAAGCCCCTGTGGGGGCTCATCCGCCCCTTCCGCTGCAACTGTAGTGGCAGATGCAGCACCAGCCCCTCGCTCCCGGATGATGGAATGTCCTAGGAAGGTGACTGGGCCTTGCGTTGCCGGTCGGTGGAGGCCTCCCTGCCGCTTTCCTCCACAGCACCGTCACCGCCCTCTTCTTCACTCGCCACTGTGTAAAGGGAAACATTGAACACAAGCATCAGGGTACTGAACTATGGTCCCCTAGGCACAAAGCAATAGCACATGAGTGGCACTGTCAAACGTCACTTACATCATGTCCCTCCACAACACATGGGTCAGTGCAGGCAACACACATGCAGGAACAGGCATGGCACATGCAACATACATTGGCATCCATGTCCAAAGCACCGTAGTTGCTTCCAATGGCGGGCTCATTCTCACATGCATCATGGGACATGCTGGTCACATGCACACACATCACCGGAGGGTCATGCATCTGGCCCGGTATACCCCCAGACACAGTGGATACAAGGACGACAAGGCTGTATCAATGAATCAACACATTGTCATGCATCCATGGCGCACACACTACTCAGACACACGGACATGTACATCATGCATGTCCATGACAGTCACACCCATCTCTCACACCCCACACCCCAAACATGTCAAAGTACAGACACAGACACAGGCATGCATACACGTGTGCGTTCCGCATGCTACTCCACATGATGCATTGTGACACATACACCATCCATGTGGGTCACTCCTGACTGGACTCACATGCAGCACCCTCATGTCCCTGCACACACACATCCAAACATGACAAATGTCACACATGCAGCCAAGTACCAAGTAGCTAACTACCAGCACACTGCAACATGCCCTTTTTTAAACGTGAATGCATGGGCACTTACCGCTCGTCTCCAGACGGGCCTGCATCCTGAGGATCTGGTGGTGAAGCACTGGACGAATGCGCTCCAGGACCCTCATCTGCTGGATGGTAAGCTGGCCCCGGCGCCCCACTGCATCGCTGCTTCCAAGAGGCGGCGGGCCTTCTTGAGGGTCCTGGACTTGTAGTCATCCCAGCACTTCTGGACATGTTTGATGTCGCGGGGGGCCACCCCCTCCACGTTGATGGCACCCACAATGTCGTTCCAGATCCTCTTCCGTCCTTCCTTGTCGGCGCGCGATGGTCTGAAGAGGGCATCATAATGCCCCAGAACTTGCTCCACCAGGATACCAACTTCCTTTTCACTGAAGCTGGTAGCCCTCTGCCTCTCTGCTGGGGGGTTGCCACTGGTGCCAGAAGATGTCGTGTCGGACATGGCAACCCCCGAGGCAGGTGTGGGTGGGCAACTGGGTCCTGGGGCTGGGCTGTGGAGTGATGGAACTTCAGTCGGGAGTCTTCGGTTCCAGCAGGGGTGGTCACTGCAACTGGACCCCTGCAGATGGCAGATGTGCAGGCACCAAATGGCAGGGCACGGTGGAAGCAGGCATGCAGGCAGCAGCAGATGGCTCACGGGAGGTTGCTGCTCGGGCCTCCTGGGGGCAGTAATTCTGCTTTCGAGGAAAGGCCCATAGCGCATAAGCATGTCTGTGACATAAGACGCATGGGCGTTTCCCTCTCCACTGGTTGAAGGTCCCACGTGGGTTTTCATTGCTATGTACGTGCTCTTCGTGGGAAGCGATGTGTATTCCGGGGGTGCGCGTGGACTTTTACACATGTTTTCGCTAGCACGAGCAGGGTTACGTGTATTCCGAGGGGTGCGCGGGGACTTCTACATGCATTTTCGCTAGCGCAAGCAGGGTACGTGCATTCTGAGGGGTGCGCATGGACTTTTACACACGTTTTTGCTAGCGTGAGTGGGGTTACGTGTATTCCGAGGGGTGCGCATGGACTTTTACACGCGTTTTTGCTAGCCCAAGTGGTATTACATGTATTCCGAGGGGTGCGTGTGGACTTTTACATGCATTTTTTCTAGCGCAAGCGGGGTTACGTGCATTCTGAGGGGTGCGCGGGGACTTTTACATGCGTTTTTGCTAGTGCAAGCAGGGTTACGTGTATTCCCAGGGGTGCACGTGGGCTTTTACACGTGGTTTCGCTAGTGCGAGCAGGGTTACGTGTATTCCGAGGGGTGCACGTGGACTTTAACACGTGTTTTCGCTAGTGCGAGTGGGGTTCATGTATTCTGAGGGGTGCGAGGGGATTTTTCAACGCGTTTTCGTGGTTGGGGGGCTGTATGCTGGTCCACTGGCCTTTGCACCATGTAGGGGATTTGTGTGATGTTTTTGGCACACAGGGTGGGGTTGGGGGCATAACTGGCGCTGCTGCAGGGTCGCTGTACCGCTCTGCGCCACGGCTGGTTAGGGATGTTGAAATCCATGAATACGCTGTGCGCTGAAATAGGTTTTGGCGCACGCAGCTGGCGCAGACTGCCGCACGCGCACTCTGTTCGCCAGCCGAGTGCGCCACTTGTCCGCCGAATTTTATGAATTACTCCCTCTATCTCAGTCCTTTCCTCTATTCTCAAAATACGTACTCTTGGTTTAAAAGGAATAGGGCCACAATATTTTACTTAGGGAAAACAGATTATTCCAGTTACATTCTGTTTTGGAAATATTTGTAACTTCTTCAATATAACTCACAATCCACTTTGAGAAACAAAAATAACCAAAATGGAGGGGCAGAAAGAACGTAGCAGAATTAGGCACATTAAACTTTCAGTTGAATACTACATTTGATATATTGCACAACCCTGCTTCCTCATTATCCACATCTAAGAGATGGGAACGTCTGATTCCAATTTTGCAATCAATAATAGGACTGCAGGCATCCATTTCCCTACTGCACCTGGAATTTAAAGAATCACAACTCAACCTATAGTGTAGGGAAAAAAGCACAATTGTGGATTTACAGAATGCAATGGTAGTTTTTAGAGAGTTATAATTACATTTATAAAACTATTATTTGCTACATGAATTCAAGAAATATATCCATATTGCATTAAATAAATCAAAAACATTTAAAAACCATGACAACAAATTGCACAAATACGCATCCTGAAAAACTCTGTGCCAAACAATCACAATACATATCACCAAGGTTGTATTCTTTATCAAATTGTTTACTCCATTTTTAAATGTAACACATATATTGCAAATGATCACATATATAACATATACATGTGTAGAATATTCCCTACATGCATCTGTCCTTTACAGCTGACTTCTCGAATATTTAGGACTCTTAATGCTGATTGAGGGCGTAGACGCGATTAACCTCCACCCCCACATAACTGGCCTGACTGACTATAAAGGACACACACTTGATGCCATCTTGAGCTCCCACAACTTGATACATCTAAACCCCCCCTATCATCTGGTCCGATCACTTCATTGTTTCTTTCGCCATTCGCTCACCCAACCCACTCCTCTTACCGGAACCTGAACCTCCGAATCCACGCAAATGCTGGAAGAAACTAATAATCCTTTATGACCTAGCCGATGCACTCCTTCAGTCTCCACCCCCTACCTCCCTACTCAATGAACAACTAACCTCCGACGCCTTTGACTCATGGCTCATCACCCCACTAATGCGGCTCACACCCTCTTGCAAACCATCAGCCCGCTGTGGCCTTTTCTCTAGATGGTTCACACCTGAACTGAAGACCACTAAACAACTACATGAATCCCTAGAATGCAAATGGCGGAAAGACAAAACCCCCCTCAGCAGACCGACCTTGGCCCGGCACCTTCATCAATACAAGGCCAAAATCCACAAAGCAAAAAAAAAACATAACTCCCGAATACTAAACTGCAAAAACCCCAGCAAAGAACTTCACAAAATCATCACCAAATCCACCAAACCATCATGCATCACCACCCTCCCGACCCCCTCACAATCGCTGTGCGACACACTCTCTCTCCACTTTTACACCACAGCTCTTGAAAGAACAAATACTCTAACCAACAAACTAGCTCCCTTACACCCACCAGGCAATCCACCCTCCATACCAGCCAACCCATCGCCTGCGACCACTTCCCAAACAACGTTCAACTCCTTCAGTCCAATATCAACCGACCAATTTCTCAAACTTCTCTCTGCCCGCAAATCATCCAGCTCTCCGCTGGACCCTTGCCCAGCCACAATCCTCAAAGAAATGTTCGCATCCACCTGCGCAGAAGAACACGTAAGAACCATCATAAACGACTCCCTTTCCTCAGGAATTTTTCCCGACGCATTCAAAATGGTTCATGACAAACCTCTTATGAAAAAAGCTTCCCTCAACCCTCTCGAGCCCAAAAACTACCGCTCCATCTCAAACACCAGATTCCTAGCCAAACTCATTGACCGAACCACCTACTCCCAACTAAATACCTGTCATGAACCACGAAGTTGCCCATTCTGGACTTCATGGTCCATGATGCACCGCGGTGTGAACTCTGCGGTTCTACCAACACGGCCGGCGCTTCCGAAACGCTGCACACCAGCCTTTGCATGCAACGTTCTGCTTCCTAGAAAAAGGCCATGCCTCCGCGGCCCTGCGTGTCTCAACGCTACTGCTTGGTGTAGTTAGACGTGCGTTTCCGAAGTTTGCTTCATGCTCTCCTTGATACCTTGTTTCCTTCCTTTCCTGGTACTCCTTTATTCTCTTCCCCTTTCCTTCTTTTCATGGCTATATTCCTGGAATTACCTCGTGCTCTGACTCCTTTCGAGCCGACTCGTCTTCTTCCTGGTTCCTCCTCCGGATACCGAACGCTTCCTAGTGAAAGGCTACAAACCTCACGCTGGACTCCGAAGGTCCGCGTCCAGGCTTATGCAAGTCCCGGACAGTAAGAAAGAAGGAAGCTACGTCCAAGAAAGGAGAAACAGGTGAGAAGGGGAGAAACTTGTGACAGATTGAGACGCCTCAAACCTGATACAAAGGCAGATATGGAAGCCGCAGTCCAGGACCTCATGAGAGGCATGCAAGAATTAACCACTGAAGTTCAAAACCTTAAGGCTGAGAAGGCTGCATTAAAGCATTTAGTATTGTCTAAGGATTTGGCTGCCAAGGAAAGTGTCCTGTTAGGGGGAGTAGTGGACAAATATGACAGATCATCAAAAAATCTACGTGCCTTCCTAGATTCCTGTTTGGTACATTTCACTTTCAAACCATACTATTTTTCCACCCCAAGAGCTAAGGTTGGATTCATGATATCTCATCTCTCGGCAATGCCTTAACCTGGGCAACTCCCTTAGTCAATGCTGGCAATGCTCTCCTGGATGATTACGATGGGTTTGTTGAAGCCCTTAAGGCCATGTTTGATCGCCCTGAGCTCGTTTACAGTGCTCAGGAAAGATTGCTCCAATTCCAACAAGGGACCCAGGATATGCTCACGTATGTCACATGCTTCAAAGAGCTATTCAAAGAGGCTGATTGGTCCCAGGAAGCCAGCTTTACCCTCTTTCGAAGAGGTTTAAATGATGAGACAAAGGATGAATTAGCTAGAGTAGCTCGCCCAAGCTCCTTTCAAGCCCTCATGGACCTCTCTCTACAGATTGATTTCCGGATCCAGGAAAGAAAGTTGGAAAAGAGGAAATTTAAATCAACATCTCCTAAATCAGCCACAAACTATCCCGGCCCAAAAGAAGCAAATGCTATGCAAGCCTCTGAACCTGAACCAATGCAACTAGGAGTCTTCCGAGGACCTATTTCTTCCCAGGAAAGGATACGTAGGATCAATACCGGACTGTGCATGTATTGCGCCTCTGATAAACATCTTGTAAGAGAATGTCCAATAGCGCCACCTCGGCATTCGGGAAACACCAGCTCCCGATCCTAGGCAGAGCACAGCTTCGGAAGAATGATGTTTGCTCCTCATCTATTCCCTCCTCCAGGACAGAAGACTCTTGTGATCCTGCAAAAAGTCATATCCTTTTCCAAAAAGGAATCTTACCCCATCCTGGCTTTAGTGGACTGTGGTTCCATGGGCATCTTCATAGACCATGATTGGGTTGTCAAACATCACATCCCATGAGAAACCAAAGAGATAATACAACCTGTTGAAGCCATTGACGGCAGACCCTTGTCTTCAGGACCCATAACCCACCAAACCAAGGACTTACTGCTGTCAATAAACAATCATCAGGAAGTCCTCAAATTTGACATCATTAAATCGGCTCATTACCCCTTGGTTCTGGGCATGCCTTGGTTACAGAAGCACAATCCCTACATCAATTGGGCAGCGGGATCCTTGTTTCTCGGTTCAGAACATTGCATGTCCCATTGTTCATCTCTTGCCACATTGTCAAGTCCTTCGGAAGACCTCCAGGAACCTAAGCAACCATCAGTAACTGTCTCCAACATCATCCAAATTCCTCAAGCATACCAAACATACTCAGATGTGTTTTCAACAGCCATTGTTCAATCTCTTCCACCTCACAGACCTGAGGATTGTGCCATTGATACAGAGCCTTCAGCGGTGATTCCCTTTGGAAGAATGTTCATTTTGTCTGAACCGGAAAAGAAAGCCCTCAGAAAATATTTGGACACCAATTTGACAAATGGAACCATTCGACCTTCCAAGTCTACAGCTGGTGTTTCTCTCTTCTTCGTGCCTAAAAAAGACTTCAAGGAGCTTCGACCATGTCTGGATTACTGTGGCCTCAACCAATGCACCCTCAAGGACCGCTATCCATTACCTCTTATTTCTGACATTCTGGAGGCAGTGAGGGGTGCTGTTATCTTCACTAAACTCGATCTCAGGGGTGACTACCATCTCATTCGCATTAAGGAAGGCGATGAGTGAAAAACAGCCTTCAGAATTCCCTTTGGCCACTTTGAGTATCTGGTAATGCCCTTTGGTCTCACTAATGCCCCCGCAGTATTCCAACGCTTCATGGATCGGGGTTTTTCTGACATGTTGTTCCTTTTCGTCATTGTATACCTAGACGATATATTGATTTACTCCAAGGAACCTCGGAACCATCAATAACACATTAAGGCAGTTTTACAACGTTTACGTGAACATAAACACTTGGCCAAACCTGAAAAATGTATTTTCCATGTGTCATCGGTTCATTATCTTGGGTCCGTTCTTAGTTCCAAGGGTATCGGAATGGATGCTTCCAAGGTTGATTCCATCCTGTCTTGGCCTGCTCCCACTACTGTGAAACACATTCAATCCTTCCTGGGACTTGCTAACTTTTACAGGAAATGTATACCCACATTTTCTGACATTGTACATCCTATTGTAACACTCTTAAAGAAAGACGATCCGTTTCAATGGTCCTCGGCCCAGGAGCCACCGTTTCAACAATTGAAATTGGAATTCACTCGAGCTCCCATCCTAGCTCAACCTGATATAGATCGACCCTTCTTAGTTGAGACTGATGCATCTGACTATACCATCGGAGCAGTCTTAAAACAAGAACTTGAGGACAAGATGGAACATCCCATTGCCTATTTATCCCTCACCTTGACTCCCAGTGAAACTCATTATTCCGTCCTGGAGAAGGAGTTGCTAGCCATCCGACAAGCCTTTACTGACTGGCGTCATCTCCTTTTGGGAGCCAAACACCCAGTCCAAGTTCGTACGGACCATCAGAACTTACAAGTGTTACAATCCTTGGAGTGCAGAAATAGCCGTCAGGCCCGTTGGGCCTTCTTTTTTGCCCAATATCAATTTCAAATTCTTCACTTCCCTGGAACACATAACATCATAGCTGATGCCTTGTCCAGACATCCTGACTACGAGCCTCTCGAAGCACATACCTTTCCCAAGATGTTTCCTGACTCTGTAATTGTAGCTCAAGCTATTTCTCTCCTGGAGGACATTCTTGCTAAAACACTTTCTTCTGAACTCTGGAAGGAATATGAAAGGAACAATCTTAGGAACCTCCAGCTGAAAGCTGAACTGGCTGGCAGTACCCACACAAGAACTCAGACGTAAGATCACAAGACTATGCCATGAAACCCTCCATTTAGGACATTGAGGCATCACCACCACCCTCCATCTTTTACAGAGACAGTTCTGATGGCAAAGGATGAAAGACAACGTAAGAACCTATGTCCAATCCTGTGAAGTCTGTAACCAGAATAAACATGATAACAGAAGACCAGCAGGTCTCTTAGACCAACCAGCAATGCCAACATGACCCTGGGAAATCATCACCTCATCGCCACAGATTTTATCGTGGAATTACCCCCATCTAGAGGATACACGACCATAATGGTTACTATCGATCTGTTTACACATATGGCTCACTTTACACCCTTGTTCAAGATACCATCCTCATCTGAATTGGCTGGGATTTTCCTGGAACACATATTCAGGCTTCATGAACTACCTTCCAAAATTATCTCTGACATAGGCCCCAGTACATATCCCAATTTTGGAAACAACTATGTCAGATATTGGGGATTCAGCGTGCGTTGTCATCAGGATACCACCCACAAACCAATGGAGCAACTGAACGAGTCAACCAGACCCTAGAGCAGTATCTTCGCTGTTTCTCCACCAAAGTCCAGGATGATTGGTCACTTCTGATTCCTCTAGCTGAGTTTGCTTACAACAATTCAGATCATTCATCCATCAAAACCAGCCTGTTCTTCTGTAGCCAGGGATTTCATCCTTCAGTTCTACCATCTATTCTGCCTCATCCAACCCCAGTCCCTGCGGTTGATTCTTGGATCGAAACATTAATCATCATCCAGAAAGATGCCAAAGAACGACTGGAAAAGGCCAGGAAAGATGTCAAATGGAATGCAGACACCAAAAGAAGACCAAGCCCTTCTTACACAGTGGGAGACAAGGTTTGGCTGTCCTTGAAACTTCTTCCTTGACATCTACGACCAAATAAATTGGCCCCCAAGTATTGTGGACCCTTCTCCATAAAAGAAATCATTAATCTAGTAGCCTACCGACACCAGCTTCCAGATTCTTGGAAAAGGATTCATCCAGTTTTCCACACTTCCTTGCGAAAACCATTTGTGCAATCCACCTGAACTGCTCCAAGACCCCCTCCAGTACTCATCAATAAACAACTTGAGTTTGAGGTCTCCAGGATATGTGATTCCAGATACAGCCGTGACCAACTCCAGTATCTCACTGAATGGAAAGGATACCCTCCCAGTGAGCATACCTGGGAACCTGTCTCTAAAATGAATGCCCCTCGTTTATTACCAAGATATCATCGGATCCACCCAGGCAAATCCAGAGGTGCAGAGCTTAGGAGGAGGCATGCTGTCATGAACTTCCGAATCTGCCCATTCTGGACTTCATGGTCCATGATACACCGTGGTGTGAACTCCGCGGTTCTACCACCATGGCCGGCGCTTCCGAAACGCTGCACACCAGCCTTTCCATGCAACGTTTGGCTTCCTAGAAAAAGGCCACGCCTCCACGGCGCGGCGCATATCAACAGTACTGCTTGGTGTAGTTAGACGTGCGTTTCCGAAGTTCGCTTCGCGCTGTCCTTGATACCTTATTTCCTTCCTTTCCTGGTACTCCTTTATTCCCTTCCCCTTACCTTCTTTTCGTGGTTATTTTTTTGGAATTAACTTGTGCTCGGAGTCAGAGCTCTGACTCCTTTCGAGCCAACTCGTCTTCTTCCTGGTTCCATCTCTGGATACAAGGACGCTTCCTAGTGGAAGGCTACAAACCTCACGCTGGACTTCGAAGACCCGCGTCCAGGCTTATACAAGTCCCGGACAGTAAGAAAGAAGGAAGCTACGTCCAAGAAAGTCACAAGAAAGGAGAAACAGGTGAGAAGGGGAGAAAATTGTGACAATACCTTTGTTGAAACCAATAATCTCCTAGACCCCACCCAATCAGGTTTCAGAGCCCGACATGGAACCGAAACCACGCTAACCTCAATCTGGGATGACCTTAAAAACACGGCACATTCTGCGGGATGCGCTGCATTAATCCTTCTTGACCTATCCACCGCCTTCGACACAATCAAACACTCAATACTGCTTGACCGCCTCCACTCCCTAGGAATTCATGGAACCACCCTCAAATGGATAGCATCCATCGTCAACAATAGGAACCAGATAACCATACTCTCCACCTATTCCTCCCAAGCCCGACCAGTCGACACCAGAGTTTCACAAGGAGCATGCCTATTAGCCCTCCTGTTTAATCTCTACATGGCCACCCTCCCAAGAATAATTCACTTTCACAACATCCTGTGCTACAACTACGCCTATGACACTCAACTAATTCTAAAACCCCTAAACTCAAAACCCAACTGCCGACCAGACCTCGCTTCCTGCCTCCTCGACATAGATCTCTGGATGACCAAAAATCACCTCTTGCTAAATCCCTCCAAAACCGAAATCATGGTATGTGGCAACACCGAACTTCTTCCACAACCACTAACCTGGCCATCTACCATGGGCAACTCACTGACACCCTCTAATTCAGTGAAAAACCTTGGCTGCACCCTAGACTCTGACCTAACCCTCTCGCACCAAGTCAACAACGTCTCAAAGTCCTGCCACTACCACCTTAAAACTCTAAGGTGCATTTTTCCATACCTTTTCTTTTTGCAACAGACTCTCCGCCGTCCAATCAATTGTTATATCAAGACTGGACTATGCTAACCCCCTCTACCTCAGAGTGCATGCATACCAACTGAATAAACTACAAAGAGCACAAAATGCCGCAGCCAAACTGCTACTAGCGCTTGGCCCAAGAGACCACATTTCCCCAGCCCTCAAAACTCTGCACTGGCTTCCGGTTGCCCGAAGGATGACCTTCAAAACCTTATGCATTTCTCACCGAGCACTGCATAAAACCGGACCTCAATGTCTTCAAGAAAAACTAAAACCCTATCACCCGGCTCATATACTAATATCAAGCTCAGCCAGCCTCCTAGACATACCAAAAACAAACTCAGTCAGGTTAGGTGGATCATCATTCTCAGCCTTGTCCCCCACTCTGTGGAATGCACTCCCACCCCACATCTGACTCACCGAGGACCTTATGTCTTTCCGCAAACTACTGAAAATATGGCTCTCCCCCTAAAACCGACCCGTGACTCAAACTGGATAACAGCAACTCAATGACATTAGCCCAAAATGTTAGATCTTAAATAACAATCCAGCATCATGATCGGAGAGAGAATTCGAAAGATAATAACCGCTAAGGTAAACTAAAAAGGACAAACAAAATAGAATGAGTAAAAAGGATCATAGCAGTGAAGGGGATAAAAAGAACTAAAGCAGTAAAGTGGTTGAAATTAATGAAATGGATTAAATAAATGTAAAGGACAAGAAGATCAAAGTGGATGAGAGGAATAAAGTGGATAACAGCAATTCAACTAGCCCAAACTTCTAGATCATAAATAACAATAACATAAATAACATTCCAACATCAAGATTCCAAGCGAGAAATCGAAAACTAATAACCTCTAATGTAAACTAAAAAGGACAAACAGAAAAGAATGAGTAAAGTGGAACAAATCAGTAAAGAGGATAAAAAAGTTCAATTGTATGAAAGCAGTAAAGTGGCTGAAATTAATGAAATTGATTAAATGAATGTAATGGACAAGAGGAACAAAATGGACAAGAAGAATAAAGTGGAGAGGATGGAAAGATGTATACATGAGAAGAATGAGTGCACAGAGTGCACTAAACTGGTAGAGTGCATGAAACAGATATATGGCATGGAAGGCAAGAGTGCATGGTACAAATGGAACCAATAGTACAGACATTTCAGGTGCATATAACGGGTGTAGTGCATGGGACAGATGGAGAACATGGGTCGGATCAAGTGCGTGCGACAAGCAACATGAGTTTAACCGATAATCCATGATGAATGTATGAAGTGAGTTGAGCAGATGAAGTCGGTAGAGCAGATTAATGTCTGTGGAGAGGATAAAGTGCGTATAGCAGATGAGAGCGTATAGCGAATGAGAGTGTATAGCGGATAAGAGCGTAAACCGCACCAGAGCACAGAATGCATGAGAGCGTGGAGCAGACGAGAGCATGGAGCAGATGAGAGCGTGGAGCGGATGTAGGCTGTGGAGTAGATGATAGCATGGAGCAGGCATAGGGTGTTGAACAGATGTAGGGTGTTGACCAGATGTAGGATGTGGGGGGTTTTGAGCAGATGTAGGGTGTTGAGTGGATGTAGGGTGTGGAGTGGAAGTAAGGTGTGGAGCAAATGTAGTGTCTGTAGCGGGTGTAGATTGTGGAGCAGGTGTGGAGCAAGTGCAGAGTGTGTAATGGGTCTAGAACGTGTAGTGGATTTAGAGCATGTTTTGGATCTAGGGTGCTGAGTGGGTGTAGAGTGTGGAGTGGGCGTAGAGTGTGGAGTGGACGTAGAGTGTGGAGCGAGCATTGAGTGTGGAGTGAGCGGGTGATGTGTGTGTCGGAACGGGTGATGTATGGGATGGAATGGGTGATGTATGTGACGGAACGGGTGATGTATGTGATGGAACGGGTGATGTAGGTTGAAGGAACGGGTCAAGTATGTTGAATGGAACGGATGTAGAGTGTGGAGCGGGTGTAGAGTATGAAGCGAACGGGTGATGTATGTGGAATGAACGAGTGATGTATGTGTCAGAACGGGTGATGTATGTGACAGAACGGGTGATGTATGTGACAGAACGGGTGATGTAGGTAGAAGGAACGGGTCAAGTATGCTGAATGGAACGTTTGTAGAGTGTGGAGCGGGTGTGGAGTATGGAGCGATCATGTGGCGTATGTGGACGGAACTGGTGACGTATGTGGACGGAACGGGTGACGTATGTGGATGGAACAGGTGAAGTGGATGGAGCAAGTGAAGTATGTGGCTGAAATGAAGTATAGTGTTGGAACGGATGAAGCATGTGAGTGGAACGGATGAACTGGGTGGAACGGATGAACTGGGTGGAACGGATGAACTGGGTGGAGTGGATGAACTGGGTAGAGCAGATGAACTGGGTGAAGAGGGTGAAGTACGTGGAATGGGTGAAGTATGTGGATGGATCGAGCAAAATGGGTGGATAGAATCAGGTAGATAGATAGATGGAACTGAGAAAGTGGATGTATGGAACGGGTGAAGTGTATGGATGGAACAGCCGAAGTATGTGGATGGAACGTATGGTGAAGTATGTGGAAGGGACAGGTGAAATGTGTGGAAGGAACAAAGAAAATGGGTGAATAGAACAGGTGAAGTATGCAGAAGGAAGGGTTGAAATAGGTAGATGGATCAGAGAAAGTGGGTGTAGGGAACGGGTGAAGTGCATGGATGGAACAGATGAAGTATGTGGATGAAACGGGTGAAGTATATAAATGGATGGAACAGATGAAATATGTGGAAGGAAAGGGCGAAATATGAGGAAGGAACAGAGAAAATTGGATGATGTAAAGGGTGAAGTATGTGGATGGAACGGGTCAGGTATGTGGATGGACGGGTCAAATATGTGGATGGAACGGGTCGAATATGTGGATGGAATGGCCAAGTATGTGGATGGAACAGGCCAAATATGTGGATGGAACGGGCCAAGTATGTGGATAGAACGGGTGAAGTGGATGGATGGAACTGATGAAACTGATGAATGGAACGAGTCAAGTATGTGGAAGGACTGGTGAAATATGTAGATGGATCAAGGGAAATGGAGGGACGAAACGGGTGAAGTATGTGGATGGAATGGGTGAAGAATGTGGATGGAACTGGTGAAGTAGGTGGATGGAACGGGTGAAGTAGGTGGATGCAACTGGTGTAGTATGTGGATGGAACGGGTCTAGTATGTGGATGGAACGGGTGTAGTATGTGGGTGGAACGTGTGTAGTATGTGGTTGGAACGGGTGTAGTATGTGGTTGGAACGGGTGTAGTATGTGGGTGGAATGGGTGAAATTGATGGATGGAACGGGTGAAGTATGGGAACGAGGGATACAATATGTGGATGAATCAAGGAAAATGGATAGACGAAACGGGTGAAGTATGTGGATGGAACGGGTGAAGTATGTGGATGGAACGGGGGAAGTATGTGGAAGGAACGGGGGAAGCATGTGGAAGTAATGGGGGAAGTATGTGGATGGAACGGGTGGAGTGGGTGGAACGGGTGAACCGGTGAAGTGGATGAAACGAAAGAAGTGTGTGGACAAAACGGGGGAAGTGAGTAGAACGGATGAAGTAGGTGTATGAACGGATGAAGTATGTAGATGGAAAGGGTGAAATGGGTGGAACCGGTGAAGTGGGTGGAACCGGTGAAGTGGGTGGAACCAGGTGAAGTGGGTGGAACATGTGAAGTGGTGGAACGGAAGAACTGCGTGGATGAAATGGATGAAGTGGGTGGATGAACGGATTAAGTGGGTGGATGAACAGATGACGTATGTAGATGAACAGATGACGTATGTGGATGGAACGGACAAAACTGGGTATATGAATCGGGTCAGGAGGAGGATGGATGATGCATTGAGAACAGATAACGTGGAAATGAGCGGACCGGATGATGAAGCAATAACATGTATAGATCGGACGAAGTGCATTGATTAGAAGGAATACATAGAACTGATCAAACTGATTGCTTGCTTAGAACTGATCGAGTACATACAATGGATGGAATGCACGGAACAGACAGAGGGCACGGAGTGGACACTTACAAATATGATTTGAGAGCATGAAACGATCTGTAGTGCATAAAACAACCAAAGTGCATAGAATGGTTGGAGTGCATAGAATGGTTGAGTGCATAGAATGGTGGGAGTGCATAGAATGGTGGGAGTGCATAGGAATGGTGGGAGTGCATAAGAATGGTGGGAGTGCATAGAATGGTGGGAGTGCATGGAACTACTGGAGTGTGCTCGATCTCAAGATAAACCACCTTATCACATCTCCACGCATACTCTCTTCTCTACACCACCACTCAACTAGAACACACCGATACTATGACACCATTCGGTATAGCTGTTCTCATACCATCACTTGCCTCATACTCGCCATCATCCTATCTAAACACAGCTGGTCACACACCCTCCAGCCTAGGCGTTCTCCTCAGGCCTAACGCAGCCAGAATCGGTCTGGATAACAACCTGCCAGAACGAACACATACTCTTCATCTCCCAACTACCACACCTACCGCTAAGAAGCAGCTAGCACAGGAATGCAACACCGCTGCACACATATCCGGTGCTCACACGCACCTTATGACCCTCTCTCTCTCTCTCTACTGACTTGAACTTCGGTACCGAGGGCATTCAACCTATCAGCGCCTTCAGATCATACCAATGGTACATAAGGCGATATATAAATGCAAAATAATATAACATAACATTAACAATTTATAGTGAATGGGGGTTATTTAGTACTATGTTGTCTAGTCCTTCTGTTATAAATTTCCGTAAAAATAAGTCCTGTCTAGTACTGCATTACTCTATGTCAGAAAAAATTAAATGTTTTCATAAAATTTAGTTTAAGAAACAGGTACCATAAATAACCTTTTGTTTAGGGTTAATCTTATCTACAAATTGAGTGAATTTCATAGGGATTATAGACTAAACCATCTAATCCTGACACCTCTCTTAATCTTGGCCATAGTATATCCGATTTTGTAAACTACAATTAAGATACAAGGCATCTATTAATTGTGAGGCCTTCTTGTGTGCAGGATATACTTGCCCAATACAACACATTGTCAATAATTAAACATTACCTTTCTTCATTATCTTTGACATATTTCCCACGTTAAATGTCATTTTTTTTGCTTGATACATCATTGAAAGTTGCTAGTTAATCTTTGAGTGAACCATGTTCTCTTTATCCTACCGCCGGATGTATGTATGTTCTGCTGTTACCACTTTAAAGTGCTTTGTTATGCATCTGTACTGTTGTATTCCTCAATGACATACAAATGATACGGAATGGAATGCACCCCAGATTTTGTGTAATAGCCTAACATTCACGCCACAGCTTTTCAAATTGAGTCCGGAATCTACAAAAACAGCTTAGCACAAACTGCAATAGAAGGTGTAACCCAATTTGCACTAAATAAAATTCTCAAAATGTGCAATTAAATTCAAGAAGATTTAAGCAAGCAAACATTTACTTAATATGTAAAGCAAAGAATGCCTAACAGGATGGACAAGGGCAACAGATCCTTTGGCACTCTATGATCATGAGTCTTTGAGCCAGGTAGGAGACACAGTTAATAATTCAATTAAATATAGTGAATAAGATAAATTAAATACAGATGGCATTCAAATGCCTATAACGCAGGTAGATAGAGGAAATTACTTAGATCATGTCGATATCTCTCGGAACGATAGAATCAGGATATGTACAAAAAGTGAAAGCAGGAGCAAAGAAAAACATTAACAACAGGATGTTTTCAAGATAATTGGGGAAACAACTCAGGCCCCTGTTTGCATTAAAAAAAGAGAAAAAAGGGCCAAGAGACAAAATGAAATGAATGAGCAATAAATAGAAAAAGATCACACGACCTTAAAAATATCGATTAAAGCGGTTATACGAACTTTGGGTGACCGATGCTCAATGCCTGGAGTGCGTGATCCATCTCCAAGGTGGTGTACAGTTCATGTAGGCACTGCCTTTAAAGGAAATAATTTGCAGCCTGATAATACGTATATGCAACTATATGAAGATCCTACTCATATGTTTTCATTCATCCTGAGTAATCTATTCCCTGACAGCAATGACTCTGCACTCAATCTGGCTCATGCTTTACACTTACTGCATCCTATACTTCTGCTGAGGGTGATCACATCAATCGATATAGATTATAGTGAAATTATTGTGTTACTGTTGAAACTACTAGGCTGATAAAATATTGTCTGCCCAACATTTTAAAGTTGGAATATTATATACATAACCTTCCCATAGATAAACAACTTGAGCCTTACAAGCTTGATAGAGTCAGTGACCTAATCATTACAACTACCAAGGAGGACAGAATGGTGACAAGCAGTAATAATAGTAATAATGTCAATGGAAACGACAATACTGTGACATGTACTTAGCTGACAAGGTTTTTATCTCCAATACCCATGGATAGATCTTAAATCCTTAACATCTGTACGTGAACCAACAGAGGGCATAGACATATCACCAGCAAGGCTTAAAGGATTGAAGTGTGCAAACAATGTATATATTTGTATACTGCAGGAATGTTAGTTAACTAGCAAATTATGCTTTGATGGATGTATATCAAAGGTTTGCTACAAAGGGTCCAATGGGGCACCCAATGTGAGGTTTAGCTATTGGGATTAAATCAGACTTAACTGTGGTAGAGGTACCAACTGATAAGAATGGTAATCATATCTTGTTGGTAGGGGTCAAATTAAAATATGAACACCTAATTAAAACATTCCTCGTGTTGAATATCTATGATCCTCCTAGTGGACGGTTCTTGGAACAAATTCAAACAAGTATGTATGAGGTGCTGTTGGATAACTATGATCCTTGTTTGCATACTATGCTAGTAATATGTGGTGATCTAAATGCCAGATGTTTGGATAGAAAAAAATATAGAGGGAAACAAATAAATACACAGAAAAAGTGTTATGACACAAAATATGGGTGACAATCAAGGGGAAAAATTCCCTTACTTTATGGAGGACTGCGACTTGAAACAATGGCTGATTGGTGGGAGACATACCAGGTAAGTATACATGGAGGAGCGGTAAAAGAACGAGAATACTGAGTGTGGCCTTTAATTGTCTAAGTAACCACGCTGTCTTGGGACTTGAAATTGACATAGGCATAGGCTCTGAGACACATAAGAAAGTTGGTAATATAGACATAAACTTAGGTGTAAATAGTTGGACGGACTGGAATATAAGGGCTATTAGTAATTGTATGGATGATGTCACTGAATATGATCTACAGATCCGAAAAGTGAAAACACTTGACCAAATAATACAATGGAAATCAAATCTGTTGCATTGCCAAAATATGAGATGTTAAGAGCTCCACAACAAAAAATAAAGAATATAAGAAATGATAATTACAAATAGGAATTGAGAAACAATCTAATAAACAAAGCAAAACATAAATATACATATTGGTCAAAGATATATAGAATTTCAGTTTGAAATAGGAAAGGTCAGAAGATGTTCTGTGTCCTAAGAAATTGGGACTATAAACAGTTTTGCAAAAAACAAGGGGAGTCCTGGGTGTCCCTCTGCCGGACATTAGTCCCGGTTACAAGAGACTTACCCAGAGTCTTTAGCTCACTATCTTTCACAGAGGAGAAATATCTAAAACATATCAGTTTTTGTCCTGCCCTAAGGCAGTCCAGCACCAAAATGCTAAGCAATTCTCCTCAACAGCAACCCCAGACACGTGTTTCTTCTGTTTGGACCTCATCAGTAAGGTGGAGCTGTGCCTCTCTAAGACTAGTGGGCATGGGGACAACGTCTGGATTCCCCTAGTAACTCAGGGTGAGACACAAAGTTACTTACATATGCAAAAAACAAGGGGGATCCTGGGTGTCCCTCTGCCGGACATTAGTCCAGGTTACGAGAGACTTACCCAGAGTCTTTAGGTCACTATCTTTCACAGAGGAGAAATATCTAAAACATATCCGTCTTTGTCCTGCCCTGGGGCATTCCAGCAACATAATGCTAAGCAATTCTCCTCTGAACAAGAGTACCAACATCAACCCCATACAGGTGTTTTGGTCTGGTTGGACCTCATCAGTAGGGTGGAGCTGTGCCTTTCTAAGAATAATGAGCATGGGGTCCATGTCTGTATTCCCCTGGTAACTTTGTGTGAGACCCAAAGTTACTTAAATATGAAAAGAACAAGGTGGGTCCTGAGTGTCCCTCTGCCGGACATTAGTCCCAGTTATGAGAGACTTAACCAGAGTCTTTAGCTCACTATCTTTCACAGAGGAGAAATTTCTAAAACATATCAGTCTTTGTCCTGCCCTAGGGCAGTCCACCACCAAAATGCTAAGCAATTCTCCTCTGAACAAGAGTACCAACAGCAAACCCAGACACGTGTTTTGGTCTGGTTGGACCTCATCAGTAGGGTGAAGCTGTGCCGCTCTAAGAATTGTGAGCAAGGGGTCCACATCTGGATTCCCCTAGTAACTTAGGGTGAGACCCAAAGTTACTTAAATATGGAAAAACCAAGGGGGGTCCTGGGTGTCCCTCTGCCGGACATTAGTCCCGGTTACAAGAGACTTACCCAGAGACTTTAGGTCACTATCTTTCACAGAGGAGAAATATCTAAAACATATCAGTCTTTGTCCTGCCCTAGGGCATTCCAGCAACATAATGCTAAGCAATTCTCCTCTGAACAAGAGTACCAACATCAACCCCATACATGTGTTTTGGTCTGGTTGAACCTCATCAGTAGGGTGGAGCTGTGCCTTTCTAAGAATAGTGAGCATGGGGTCCATGTCTGGATTCCCCTGGTAACTTTGTGTGAGACCCAAAGTTACTTAAATATGCAAAAACCAATTGGGGTCCTGGGTTTCCCTCTGCCGGACATTAGTCCTGGTTACAAGAGACTTACCCACAGTCTTTAGCTCGCTATCTTTCACAGAGGAGAAATATCTGAAACATATCAGTCTTTGTCCTGCCCTAGGGCAGTCCAGCACCGAAATGCTAAGCAACTCTGCTCTGAACAAGAGTTGCAACCACAACCCCAGACATGTGTTTTGGTCTGGTTGGACCTCGTCAGTCGTGTGGAGCTCTGCCTCTCTAAGAATAGTGAGCAAGGGGTCCATGTCTGGATTTCCCTAGTAACTTATGGTGAGACCCAAAGTTACTTAAATATGCAAAAAACAATGGGGGTCCTGGGTGTCCCTCTGCCAGACATTAGTCCTGGTTACGAGAGACTTACCCGGACAACATCCCCAGTCATGTGTTTTGGTCTGATTGCACCTCATCAGTAGGGTGGAGCTGTGCCTCTCTAAGAATAATGAGCCAGGGGTCCACACCTGGATTCCCCATGTAACTTAGGGTGTTCCCCATGTGAAGTAGGGTGAGACTCAAAGTTACTTCAATATGCAAAAAACAAAGGGGGTCCTGGGTGTCCTGGGTGTAATTGGGTGTTCCAATTATGAAAGACTTACCCAGCGTCTTTAGCTCACTATCTTTCACAGAGGAGAAATATCTAAAACATATCAGTCTTTGTCCTGGCCTAGGGCAGTCCAGCACCGAAATGTGAAGCAATTATCCTCTGAATAAGAGTACAAACAGCAAGCCCATACACGTTTTTCGGTCTGGTTGGATCTCATCAGTAGGGTGGAGCTGTGCTTCTCTGAGAATAGTGAGCAAGGGGTCCACGTCTGGATTCCCCCAGTAACTTAGGGTGAGACCCAAAGTTGCTTAAATATGCAAAAAAACAAGGGGTGTCTGGGTGTCCTCTGCTGGACATTAGTCCCGGTTACGAGAGACTTACCCATATAAACAGTTTTGGCAAATCTTGAACATTGAAAAGGAGAAGAAAGCCTTGCTTGTCATTCATCCAATAAAAGAAGAACAAGGGATTATACATATAGAAAATAATATGGCAAAGATGAAGAACGTAGGGGACTAAATTGATATACAAATGCAGTGATCTGGAAAGGATCATCGATAATGATAACATTCATGCAAGCTGGAGCCCAATGCCTGGATGGTCTGGCAAAGGATGTATTGCTAAGAATCCAGAGCAGTGGGTAGGTATCCTGACAATATTATTTGGGAAAATCATTGTCAGGGATTATTTCTGGCTCTTGGAAGAAAGAATTGTTAAGTCCCATATTCAAAAAAGGGGAAAGGTTTGATCCATTGAACTATAGATTTACCTCACTCTAGGATGTTACCAGCAAGGTTTTCTCTTCCTTTTTGCTTAAAGAATTGCAGGATTGGACTATGAGAGAAAATATGTTAAGTGATTTTCAGACACGCTTTCGCTGTGATTCTGCCATGACTCATAACATCCTGGCACTTAATGCATTGATAATGCTGCACAGGCAACGTCAGCTCTGCCTCTTTTTGCATCATGTATGGATTTCAAGGCTGCCTTTGATTTGATAAATTGTCAATGCCTGTGGCAGAAGCTTAAGAAAAATGGAAAGTCCCTGGCTCACTGCTATCATTAATCATACAATTGCATGAGAATACAAGTGTGGAGGTGAGGTTGAGCAGAATGTGGCATTTCACCAAAGACATCACTATACAAATTGTTTCAAACAAGGATGAGTGTTAGCCCGCATGCTGTTCAACTTATACCTCGAAAACTTCCCCAAAAAACCTGCTCGCATAAATAACGTTGCCCCAAAAATGGGCAACATTCACATCGCATGGCTCATTTATTCAGATAATGTGATCATTTTAGACAACACTCTAAATGGTTTGAAAATAAGTGACAGTGCATTAAACGAATATACAAAAGTGAATGCTCTAGAATTAAATGTCAACAAAACCATGTGTTTTTGGGCGATGTGGAATTAAGACGACATCAAATATCCACATTGAGGGGGGATCAGTTGAATATTTCAACTCATACAGCTATCTAGGATATGAGATCACAAAAGATAATGAGAACCAGGAATTACTTGAATCAAAAAAATGCAAAGCGATTTATTTGAAGAGTATGGTTCATAAGTTTGTAAAAAGTACGGCGGGATATAGCCTTAAAGGGATCATAATAGCATACAAACAGTGTAATGTCTCCTAGGTTATATGCTCTTGACGCATGTTATGATCAAAATGATAAATGGCTAGATGTTTTAGAGGGTAAGATTTGGCTGAGAATTTTAGGGTTTTCACATGGAACAGCGATCGAGGCCATACGTCTAGAATTGGGTTTAGTATCGCTTAGTGGTTATCTAATGTTTAAAAAAGGTACGATGTACATTAAAGCAATGAAAGAGTCAGTATGTCCATTGCTACATTTGATAGGGCTAACACTGAAATGAAATACACCAAGGCCCTTATTAAAATGTTGTAACACCAATGAGACTTTCTTTCAGAGCATTGGGTGCAGTCCAATACTGAAATCTGAACTACAGCAAAAACGTGTTCAAATGGGATTGGATTAGTAACCATGCTCACATATTAAAACAAAAACGTTTGAAAATGTTTGCATGTCTGAATATTAAATATATGACGCCACAGAAATATGTGATACAGTATCCATCTCTGCATCTAAGAAGATTTATAATGCTAATGAGATATAACCAACTACCTACAATGACAGTGGGCCTCATTACACGGATGGCAGAGAACCATGGCGCCATTAGCGCCATGGTTCACGCCGGTAAAATACCAGCACCGCCTTGGCGGAAAGGGGAATTACCGCCCCATTCCAAGGTTGGCGGGGCGGTAATTCCCCCTTCCACCATTGCCCTTCCCCATTCCCATTTTTCCCTCATAGGGCTCAATGGGAATGGGGAAGGCTCTAATTACGGTACCGCAAATTGCAGTACCGTAATTAGCTCCCTGGGTCCCTTTGCGGGTTGGTTTTTAACGCCTGCAAAAAGCAGGCGTTAAATCCCCCAACCCGCAAAGGGACCTTGTAGTAAGGCGGTAAGGATTTACCGGTACCGGTAAAATACCGGTACTGGTAAATTATTACCGCCATCCGTGTAATGAGGCCCAGTATATGGCCCTAGACATGGAACAGCGGACGTGGATAGGTATTGTAAAATTTGTAAAGAAACAAAATATGCTGGAAAGTAATAGACATGTCTTAATGGAATGTATGATATTGGCCCATGATTGCATGGTATATTTGGGAAGATTTGTCAGTAATTTCGATCATATTAAATCTGAAACTTTCTGGCACAGATGCTTAGCTGGAAGGCATTTGTTTTTGACTATTGCATTGAGTAGAATTTGGAGTATCGCTACTAATTGGATTGGAATTAAATTGGTAATATGAAATCATAATCGTGAATCAAAAATAATTAAATTAGTGTTATAATGATCCATTGTATTAATATTACACAGCCAGTTATGGTTAAATTGCTAATCCATTAGGAAGAAAATGTTTTGGGTGGCTTATAACTTCGCTCCCCCTGGACGAATCCACACCAAAGTTTTCAAACAAACATATATGACCCACTCTGAATTTTTTTTGAAAAGTTTAGAGAGGTTTGGTCCGGGGGGGGGGGAAGTTATAGGGGGGACCCCAAAATTTATTTTTTTCCCATAGACTGAATGGGGAAAAGACTTTGCTCACACCTAGAGCACAAACCGCTGGATGGATTTTCACCAAATTTGTGGCAGACGCAGCGGCTTGGTCCCAATTTGTAAAATTTGGTGAAAATCCGTCCAGTAGTTTTTTTTAACACGACTAAAACGTAGGTCACAAAAAAATAGTGATATCTATGTCCGCTCTGCGGACACACTTCCCTGTTCGCTCTGCGGACAGGACACCGATTGGGTAATCAGCTTGCGTCATGTCTCTGGACATGCAACATGTTCGCTGATTGGCTGGGATGAAGCGTGAGGTGCGTCGGTTTGTTTCAATGTGCCCGCCATCTTGGATCCGTGTTTGGTGTCTGCGTACATCACAGAAAAACATATTAAAAACACAACATTGCACTTGTCAAATTTATCAAATAATCTCTGGGGAGGTGAGGGGTGATGAGGATGGGATGGGATATGGCTGCAAGAAGCAAAAAACAGGTGTTTTTCTGTCACGAAAGTCACACAGTACATTTGGAGGTGTTCCACAATATGTGCCTAAAGTACAGGTGAAAGAGATTATATTTTGGCATTCAAGGGATTGAGATGCATAATCATGGAATTGTGGACTTGTAACCATAGATTGTTGCTTCTGCAGTCTGCAACCCCAACCTTACCTTGTGGTATTACAGAGTAATACTACATTCCGAATGCCCATTCCTCTATATTGTTTATATTGGTTGACCAAAATGTATTAATATTAAATAGAAGCAATTTCAGGTTATTTTACACTCTTAATTAAAATGGTTGATTTTTATTAATTGATGTGTTGGTGCTACACCCAGAGCGCAGCAAATAAAGGGCTAATGTGTCTGTGTTAAAATGTAATTAAAATAATAATGGAGTCAGACTGGCGTCCCCTAGAGCCTGGCACCTCAGGCAGCCACCTGTAGTGCCTGATGGACGTGGATCAGAATAACAGTTCTCATGGATGCGGTGAGGCAAGTTGTTGCAAAGTAAGAATGTATGGTGATTGTGAGTGAAGGTCACCATCTTTGAATTTTTGCTTGCGAGCTAAGGAAGCCCATGTTGTAAATTGTAAATTCAGTTTATGAAGAATCGTTGATGCGTACGCAGTGAGCGTTACGGTCTGAGTTACGCCAAGAGAATGGAAATTGTGAATATAATGTAGGTTTGATTTTCGACGATTGTACACCAGAAAGAGCATTAACTTATTATTATCTGAACATTATTTCTGGGTTACATTCTATAGTTCTGTGTGGCTTATTGCAATGAAACGCAAGTACAACCTTTGTGTGTAGTGGACTTTTTAACGTGCTTATGAGGAGTCCAGCATAGAGGTGCATGTAGACCACCACTCGGTTCCCCCAGGTTCAACGCTAATATTTCATTAAAATGTCATGTATGACCATCTCGAATTGTGTATCACTTTCCACGTTGTTTTCTCTCTGTTGAGATTGTTTCATGTCTGTGCTAATCGTTAGTTTAAAGTCTATGCCGAATTAATAAGTCAATAGATAAATTGTAATAAAATCGGGTAGTGAGACACATTTCTGTTATGTTTTTGAAACAGATACATTCTGCCATTATGCGATTGTCATAGATTCCAGATGCAAACTGACGTGTTTTTCAACCGGCAGCTGAACATAGTTGTGAACAACTGGATAACAGTGACTCTTTTTTGGGATGATCGCCAAGGGCCCATATGCCCTTACGCTGTACTAGTGATTAGGAGCAATATAACATCCTTTATGGTGGCCTAGCCCCAAGTTGATGCAGAAGCACTGGAATTCACTGAGCGACCCAAGCGCTTCTTTTACCGAAAACGAAGACCTTGTGTACGCAAAAAGAACAACGCATGCCTCACGATAAACATTTTGGATCGCAAGCAAAGAAACAAATTTGCGATTTGATTGAATATGGCAATAGTCGGATGTTCTCGGAGCGTTTATTGTGAAATAAAATTACTTTAAAAATTGTACAGTGGTATCACTTTCTTTTAAAGTACAGTTTAATATTCCGAATTGTGATGTGCTGTGTTGTGAGTCGATGTGTGTTGATTTTCGGGTTCTGCATCACGTCACGTAGGTGATTATGGGTGCGTTTGGCTACACTGACGAGGAACGTCACCGAGAAAGATGAAGAATATCACTAGGTTTGGTGATGTGAGGCTCAGTGGGGGGCATATGATTTAGTGACGTCAGGGCAGTTACTTTAGGCCGGTGCAGCAATGGATAAGATTAGCACAAGATGGCTGTGCCCTGCTGCCAGATTACGCATGTTTATAAAAGAGGAAAAGTGAGGTAAGGTGAATTGGAAATGTTTGTGCGATAGATCAACATATGTATAAAAATACATGCCCAAACTCTCGGGACAATAATATTTTCTGAGCATTGCATTTGTCAAAATTATTAAATAATCTCTGGGGAGGTGTGGGGTGATGAGGATGGGATGGGATATTTCTGACCTGATTTCGAATGAGTTTACAAAGTTTGGTGGGATATTGTGCAGAGGGGGCACAATTAGAGAGGGGTTGTTAAATAATGGCTTATAAATAAGGTGTCATTTGATGAATCTACACTTCTTTTGGCAAACTGATAATAGATCTAGATATAAATGTTTTTGCGAAGTTAGGTGGGATTCTGTCTAGAGGGTGCAAAATTAGAGGGGGGGGTCCCAAAATAATGTGAAGGCCATAAATGTTTTCGTAAAGTCTGAATGGATTTTGTGAAGTGGGGGTAGCTTATATGATGATTGTATGTGCATTCATTTGACATTTCAAAAACTAAAACGTGGGTGGATTTCCATAAAACTTGCGTAAGGCACATTGGCAAGGATCCACAAGCATGGTTTTGCAAATGTGGCAGTGTTTTCTTATTTGACAAGCGTCATAATGTAGTTAAAAAAAATAGCGGTATAGCTTTAGTGACTGAGGGTTAGCCTGCGGCCATGGGCAGTGGCCAGAATGTCCAGGTCATGGAATAAGGTCATGATCTGGACAATATGGCTACTGGCCATGACCAGAAGGGACAAACATAGGATTAAAGTGGCCATGTCCACCTGGGACTGGCTTTGTGCTAAAGTTATTCGAAGGATAGATTTGAAAGGGAAGAAAAATGTGCTTGTGGTAATATGGTTATAGGGTTTTCTTTTTGCCTTCTGCATGCTGCCATGGAAAGCGAAGAGGGGCCCTGTATGGAACCCCCGCCTTCTCTTTCCATGGTGGCCATCTTGGAAAAGGATTTTCCTTCCTAAACCGGGAGGCCACAGGCGTCCCGGTGTAGGATGAAAAATCCTCTTTTTTAGGACCACGGGTTCCCGCTTTGGGAACCTAGGCTGCTAATGGACTTTATCCCCCATTTCAGTGGCTGGAATGGAGGGATAATGGTCCAGAGACCTCGTTATCCACCCTCGCTTTGCTTGGGCTGATAACTTGGGCTGCTGGGCCGGTATCCACCGTTCCAGTCCCTGGAACGGAGGATGAACGCCCCAATATGGCCATTAGTATAACACAAAATGCAAATGGAAATGTTGGAAAATCTTATTGAGTCTATGTACTTTACTGACTAATATAAAGTAGATGGAGTCTATGCATTTTTGTTTTCGTTCTATTTTTTAACTGTGAAAGGTGGTTTGTAAAGGAACATTTATTTTGTTCTTGGATGGATTTTTTTTAGCAGGAGAGCTTAGAACGAAAGGTGGGGAGGGAAATGAGGGAAGAGGCACCAAACACTAATATGGAGGGGCAGGTGGACAGGGGAAAATGTTGCACGTGTGTTATTTCTAAGGTAGAGGGCAGTGTTTCTCATGCTCCTTGATTACAGCAGTGGTGGTGTCTCTTGGGGAGGAGGGATGGCCCTAGCTGATGCCATTTTAAGATAAATAGCAGTTTTGCTAAAAGTATGTACTGTGTACTAGATTGTTAATGGATGAGAAGGAATATGTGTTGGAGCGGTGCAAGGGCAATTTTGAAGATCAGTAGAAAATGCAGTTCCAAACTGTCCACAAAGTACAGATCTTATTGTGAAGTGCGTACGGGTTCTCGGACAAGTAATCATGGTGCACGCCAGCATATGGCCATGTGGCACTCTCCGGAAATAACTGAAATTCGCCAGTATGGTAAGCTAAGCAACCATAACTCGCGTCACCACCATGCACTGCTAAGACTAACACCCAGGACATCAAAGATGACATCACAAATGTCATTGATGACATCACTGATGACATCACATGTCTGGCTCCCCCTTTTTTCCTTTACTTACATATCTAGGCCACATGGTTTTCTTCAGTAACAGTCAGGAACTAAGAATTGAAAAGGTACTATATTTGTAGACTTATCCTTCAAATATGTTCATACAGTAATTCCCTTAGGGTCCAGTCACATCATATGAAACATATACATAGGGGAAGACACATGCTTGAAAGACAGCAATCTTTTCTGTGCATGAAGATAATCATTTAGGTTATGAACACTTTCTGCTACTACTGCTGCTGTTTTGCCTACTCCACTTTCCTTGTATATACTCATATTTTTTATGTGTTGCTGTCTCTGTGTTTTGTCTGTAATAATGCAATTATGTAGTAAGTGGGTTTTATTAGCTACTTATTACATGTGTCACAGTACGCAAAACTCTAATAAGAAAACAGTTATCATTTCACTATTCAGCATGGCAAGATTATGAATATTGCACCTCCATCATGTATGCTGCACACAATGCCTAGGTTTATACGTGAGTAGCTTAGTATACTGGATAGAACTTCATAATACAATGCTATTTATATCAATGCATTGCTTAATGCACTAAGTAGCTCGTGATATTTATTCCAATGATTCTTGACACTTTTTTGTCAACATTATAATAAGAATCCCTTGTACAGACTTTTCATGAAAAGTAAATGCACATGTGATGTCATCAATGACATTTGTAATGTCATCTTTGATGTCCTGTGTTTAGTCTTAGCAGTGCACGGTGGTGGAGCGAGTTATGGTTGCTTAGCTTACCATACTGGCGAATTTCAGGGGGTTTTCGGTTTTACTTGGAACCATAACGTCCCTTTAACGTTTTTTTCACTGAATTTCATAGTTTTTTAGTAGTGCAACTTAACCATAACGTCCTCTTAACAAAGTTTTTTCATTGAGATATATATATATATATATATATATATATATATATATATATATATATATATATATATATATATATATATATATATTCTAAAGATTTTAATGAGTTTAAGTAGATATTGAAATAAATTTGAAATATGATTGCAATGAATGAGTTATGCATACATGCTTTGAAATTTGCTTGAAATCGAACTGCACAATCATGTATTAATATCATCTTTTTTAACTGCATATGTATTACTATTTTAACCCTTTAACTGCCATGGGTATTTCCCCCTTATTTGGTGATTTCGGTATGTCGCCATTCAATGCCTTGTAACTTTTTTGTTACATGAGATATCTTGGCAAAATTTGGCCCCTTTTTTTCCCACATGCAGGCGGTCGTAACTCCACCCAGGAATCCTAGGTTGCTGTAGGGGGGTGAGAGAAAATAAGCAAAAAGGGCGAAAATGTTGTATTTTATTCAAAGAATGCCAATAAAATGATGCACAAAGAAGCCTGTGATTTTTTCCTTGTAAGAGCTAGGAACAAATGGTTGGCTGTGCTGAATTCCCCAATTTCCTGGCTTTCAAGAACAAGTTGAGTGGAAACAAAAAAAAATATTTTGATGTGGTAATCAACCGTTTTGTGAGAGGTAGGCGATTCTGGCAATTTTTGCCAATTGGACATGCATGGACGGAATGGAAGAAAAGGGTAGGAAAGCCGAATTGGAGGACAGAAAGGCATACATTTCTGAAAAGTAGACAAAATTCCTGTTTTAGGAAGGTGTGATTTGCGTAGGTCGGGCAACAACTAGGTAGGGGAAAATGCCATAGATTGGGGGAAAAGCGGGAAAATGACTGAAAAAAAAGGTATGTGGTGGACATGGTTGGCTTGGTACAGCAATGGCTTCTATGAATTTTGAGAAAAGCAATGCTCCGCTACATTCCCACGACTCTTGAAGTTAGGAAAGCACACATTTTTTGTAGTGTTTTACAAAACAAGCAATACCACAAGCCAAACATTGAGCCATGGTACACAAGGAGTTTTATGCTTACAGCCTGAACAGACATACTTAGCATGTGTAAATCATGAAAACCAATGTGGTGAGGAATGCCAAGCATACATTTTCTGAAAGAACACAGGCAGACCTTTTCAAGGGTAGGTGACTTGTGCAGGTTACAAAAGTGTATGGTGCCTAAAGCAGCAACTGAATGTAGGGCACATTTGGGAAATGAAAGGGTTGTGTGACAAAGGCCACCCTCCGAAACACACCGCCAACAACACATGGCTTACCTTCCTGCGTCGCCAGACGTGTCCTGATGAAAACAGTACCTCAAATGTGTGGGTGCACCTACCGGGGGCACAAAAGGAAAAGGTTAACCCACTGGTAATCCCAAGCCTTACGGCACAGCACATTTTGTTCATGTGGGCAATCTACAGATTTGGGCCTACAGTGTCAAAGCCAGAAAGGAAAACGGGGAACCCCATGCATTTCCGAAAAGAGGACACCCGTGGGAATCTACAGAAGTCTGACTTACGCAAATCGGCCCAGAATTTATCACCCAGAACCCTGGGCAAAGACCCACATGGGAGAAGGTTGCCCAAGGCCAGGGATATTACCACTGACTTTGCTGGAGCCCTGGCTGCCCTGCGTTACAGCTTCTCCCCACCAGGGAGTCCCGGCAGTGTGCCAATACCTTCCCGAAGGGAAAAGCTGTAATTCAGCCAGCCACAACTCCAGGACGGTTGGAGGTGATGTCCCTGGCCTTGGACATCCATGTATCATGTGGGTGTACAGTCCGCTAAGCACAGCAGCAGCTCCAAGGAGCCCGGCAGGATCCCCATTCCTCCCTGGAGGTCACATTTGTAACATAGCACAGACAGGGGTGGAGCCTGGGCTTGCAGACGGACAAACCACATGTGTGGGTACACCTACCTGGGCGCCAAGGGGAAAGTCTAAAAGAACCCAATCCCCAAGTCTGTTCTGACAGCTGAATTTCACACATTTTCAAGACGGGCACACCATACAGATATGGGCCTCGGGTGTCCAAGCCACCAAGGAAAACTGGGAACCCCATGAATTTCCGAAAAGAGGACACCCGTGGGAATCCGCAGAGGTCTGATTTGCGCAAATCGGCCCAGAATTTATTATCCAGACACCCGGCAAAGTCTGAAATGTGCCAAAAAAAATGCATTTTCTGAAATGTTCACTCGGCTCACCCATTGAAACATGCTGCCAACAACACATGGCCTACCGTCCCGCATTCCCACAGGTGTCCCGATGAAAACGGTACCTCACATGTGTGGGTGCACCTACAGGGGGTGCAAAAGGAAAAGGGTAACCCACTAGTAACCCCAAGCCTTTCGGCACAGCACATTTTGTTCATGTGGGCAACCTACAGATTTGGGTCTACGGTGTCAAAGCCAGCAAGGAAAATGGGGAACCCCATGCATTTCCAAAAAGAGGATACCCGTGGGAATCCACAGAAGTCTGACTTACGCAAATCGGCAAAGAATTTATTACCCAGAACCCCGGGCAAAGACCCACATGGGAGAAGGGTGCCCAAGTCCAGGGATATTACTGCCGACTTTGCAGGAGCCCTGACTGCCCTACGTTACAGCTTCTCGCCAACAGGGAGTCCCAGCAGTGTGCCAATACCTCCCCGAAGGGAAAAGCTGTAATGCAGCACAGCCACAACTCCAGGACGGTTGGAGGTGATGTCCCTGGCCTTGGACATCCATGTATCATGTGGGTGCACAGTCCCATTCCTCCCTCGAGGTCACATTTGTAACATAACACAGACATGGGTGGAGCCTGGGCTTGCAGATGGACAACCCACATGGGAGGGATCCGCTCCCAGGGAAACACCAATGTTCTGCTGGCATGGGGGGCAATTGGTGGCCTGCTCTTGCAATTGTGTCCCAGCCCACCAACATATCTGTCCAGACGGCCGATTCCCACCCACACCACCAACAATCCAGCCCCAGTCTCACCCACCCCACTGACAGTGGGCCCTAACTATAGAATAATAAAATACAGTACTCACATAACGTTGCAGCTACTCGCTTAGAAAAAGGTGTACACAAAACAAAAAACATGTGTTACCTACGGTCACACCAGCAAAAACAAATAAATACTTTTCAAGCATGCCCCCCCCCCTTGCATGCCATCCCTGGTGGTCTACTGAACCTCACCCCCAGTAAATACCCATTTGCCCCTTCCTACAGGCAGATATCTGCCCCCAGGGAGGCCTGCATGAGGCGCCCCCGCCACCCATTTGGGATGAGGGGGAGACGGCCCCCAAAAATTGTGGGACAAGCCACCCAGTGGGTGGGGCAGTAAGGTTTGGGCACCCCAGGGCCAGATTGGCACACCAATGTGCCCCTCTGCGCCAAGGCAAGTTTGGCAAACAAAGAAAATAATTCAAAATGGCAGGCTGCCCTTCAAAGGGGGCTGAGGGGCACCCTACACTGTTGGGGAATGTTCTAATGTGAAGGGGGGTGTACCTCTCTACCCCCCACCCCAATTGGAGGGGTGGCGCATCTCATGTTTCATTCCATCTTTTCCTCTACCTGTGGTGTCCCCCAGGGATCTAACCTCTCGCCCTGTCTGTTCAACCAATATCTGGCACTCCTTGCCCACCGCATCGCCACTCTCTGCCCCAACTTTCAGTGCTATGCGGATGATACCCAGCTCATTTTCAGGCTACCCTCGGCCTCCTCCTCTCCTTCCCTCATATCTGACTGTCTGTCTGCTATCCAGGAGTGGTGTGCCGCCAATGACCTCTACCTTAATGCCAGTAAGACTCAGATTCTACTCATCGGCACACCCACTCCCTCCTTCCCTGCAACTCTCTGGCCGGCCTCTCTTGGCCCTCTTCTTGCTCCTACCTCTAAAGCAAAAAACCTTGGGGTCATCTTTGACTCAACACTCTCCTTCTCTCCACACATTTCTGACGTCTCAAAGAAGTCACACTACCAGCTGCACCTCCTCCGAGGTATTCTTCTTCCCTCTCCTTCCCCAGAAGCTCACTGTCTCCAGAGCCCTGGTTCTCTCTAAGCTGGACTACTGTAACAGCCTCTATCTAAATCTGCCTGCCTCTACTCTCCGCCCTCTGCAACTCATCCAGAACAGGACTGCAAGACTTGTCCTTGGCCTCAAGCCCAGGGACCGTATCTCTCCAGGACTGAAATCTCTTCACTGACTCCCAGTGGCTGGGAGGATTAAGTTCAAAACCCTCTGCATTGTCCACAAGGCCTTCTGGGACTAGGGCCAAAAAACCTTCAACTCTCTCTTCCTAAATATCTACCTTCTCGAGCTCTTCACTCAGCCGCCTCCAACTCCCTCAGGGTCACCCGCTTCTCTAAGCAATAGGTTGGGGGTAGATCTTTCTCCGCGGTAGCGGCCTCCCTCTGGAACCGACTTCCTGCCTCCCTGAAACTTGAGGAGAACCATCTCCGGTTCCGGAAGCACCTCAAAACCTTCCTCTTTGCTTCTGCTTTCTCTCCCCCTCTCCCCTGCTAAATTCCTGATTGAAACTGAACTGAATCTGCACTGGGCCACTCTCACTGATCTCGGTCCCTGGCCCAGCCACTTGCCCCTGGCACTGCCTCACTGGCAACCCCTGCACAGCAGGACTGTCTCTGCATCCCTATAGCCCTCCTCCCAGCACTTGTCTGCACTTACCTTGCACTTGCCACCAGCTGGCCCTTTTTTTATTTATCGTATTATTCTACTACCCCATGTACTGCACTTCCCCTCTCCCTTGCCCCTCGAACTTTCCCCTGCCCTCTTCCCTTGCAGTTGCGCGATCAGAATGACACCTGGCCTAGTAAGATCGTTGTCTGTCTTCCCTTTGCCCCCCTCCCTGCCTCGTCGTGCCTTGAAACACTTGTGTATAGGCACCTTATAAATGCCATATCATGTCATATCATGTAGCCCTCCCTGGGGGCAGATAAGGGGGGCTGTCCTGCACTCCTCCTTGGGCTCAGGCGTCCCTTCCTAGGAGCAGATATCTGGTCCCAGGGAGGGCTGCATGGCATGGCACCCACTCCGCTGCGGGTGGGGGCTGGGGTGGTCAACGCTCCATCCCATTAGAAAATTCCCCTTCCCTTTGGGGTGCCCCACAGCCCGCCCCTTAAAATGCGCTCCACCATTTTCCCTTTTTTCCTTTAATAACCCAACTCCCCTTGGCGCAGAGGGGCACATTGGTGTGCCAATCTGGCCCCAGGGTGCACAAACCTTACTGCCCCACCATCTGGGGGGCCTGTCCCACCATTTATGGGGGCCCTGTCCCCCCTAACCCCATATGGGTGGTGGAGGTACCTCATGCAGGCCTCCCTGGGCCTCCTACAAATGGCTGCGTGAGGTACACCCCCCTTCATTTGTGGTGGGCGGAGAAGGCCCCCAGAAATTGTGGGTCAGGCCCCCCAGTGGGTGGGGCATTAAGGTTTGGGCACCCCGGGGCCAGACTGGCACACCAATGTGCCCCTCTCCGCCAAGGCAAGTTTAGTAAACAAAGAAAATAATTCAAAAGGGCAGGCTGCCCTTTAACGGGGGCTGAGGGGCACCCTACACTGTAGGGGAATTTTATAATGTGAAGGAGGGTGCACCTCTCCACCACCACCCCAATTCTAGGGATGGTGCATCTAATGTAGCCCTTCCTGGGGGCAGATAAGTGGGGGGCTGTCCTGCACTCCTCCCTGGGCTCAGGCGTCCCTTCCTAGGAGCAGATATCTGGTCCCAGGCAGGGCGTCATGACATGGCACCCACACCATTGTGGGTAGGGGTTGGGGGGGTCAACGCCCCATCCCATTAGAAAATTCCCCGTCCCTTTGGGGTGCCTCACAACCCCACCTAAAATGCGTTCCACCATTTTACCTTTTTCCTTTGGTAAGCCAACTCCCCTTGGCGCAGAGGGGCACATTGGTGTGCAAATCTGGCCCCGGGGTGCCCAAACCTTACTGCCCCACCCACTGGGGGGCCTGTCCCACAATTTTTGGGGGCCCTCTCCCCCCTCACCCCAAATGGGTGGTGAGGGCACCTCATGCAGGCCTCCCTGGGCCTCTTACAAATGGCTGCGTGAGGTACACCCCCCTCCATTTGGGGTGGGGGGCACAGGGCCCCCAAAAATTGTGGGACAGGTCCCCCAGTGGGTGGGGCAGTAAGGTTTGGGCACCCCGGGGCCAGATTGGCACACCAATGTGCCTCTCTGCACCAAGGCCAATTTAGTAAACAAAGAAAATAATTCAAAATGGCAGGCTGCCCTTTAGCGGGGGCTGAGGGGCCCCCTACACCGCCAGGTAATTTTCTAATGTGAAGGGGGGTGCACCTTTCCACCCCCACTCCAATTATAGGGGCAGCACATTACATGTAGCCCTCCCCGGTGGCAGATAAGGGGGAGGGCTGTCCTGCACTCCTCCCTGGGCTCAGGCATCCCTTCCTAGGAGCAGATATCTGGTCCCAGGGAGGGCTGCATGACATGGCCCTCTCCCCCCTCACCCCAAATGGGTGGCGGGGGCACTTCATGCAGGCCTCCCTGGGCCTCCTACAAACGGCTGCGTGAGGTACACCCCCCTCCATTTGGGGTGGGAGGGAGAGGGCCCCCAAAAATTGTGGGCCAGGCCCTCCAGTGGGTGGGGCAGTAAGGTTTTGGCACCCTGGGGCCAGATTGGCACACCCATGTGACAGTCATGTGACTGATGGTGAGTGTCTAGGGGAGCGGGGCTGCAAGCAGTGCCCACGGCAGTGGGGAAACTCCCAGCAGTAAAGGGGAAGGTGGTGCATCCTTAGATGGTAGGCAGTTAGATGGTGCAGGCACAGAATGCAGTGTCTTACTTCCTGTACACGGTCCCTCAGCAGTCACATGAGTGCTGCTGAGTGTCTGGAAGTGAGGGGCTGCAAGCACTTCATGCTGCTGCGGTAGTGCAGTGAAACTCCGCAGTGAAGGAGGAGGTGGTGTGTTCTCAGGAGGTAGGCAGTTAGATGGTGCAGTGTTGATTTATTTTTTAAGTCTATAAAGTGAATACATTAGTTCATATTGTCAGTTGTTTAATTATATCTGTGAAAAAATGCAGAATTCTAATTTACTTGGCTTTAGTTACTAGAGCTGCACCCGCTATGCTGATATGCTATTGGGTTCCAGTTTGAATTAATCTTCCCTTGGCTTAGAAAATGTTCAGAAAACAGGATATACCTAACACTAGCAAACTACACTATCCCCTTCTCATTATGTTAGTAATAATTTATCAACCCCTGAGCACTGTGCACAGAAAATGCAGTTTTTTCTATGAGAAATCAAATCACACTTGGCTTTAAATTAAATGAGAAAGCACTGCTGCATCTCACAATAAAATATAAAAATAATCTTTCAGAATGATCCACCACTTCTAGTGGCAATCGGCTCCCCAGTCCAGCAGAGAAATGGACCTATATCCAATACATTTGGGGATTTTTCATAATCACTTTTGAATAATTCTTTAAGAGCCAGCAATGGCCATCAAGAGTTCCCAGGGAATTTCCAGTCATCTAGCCCTCTTCTAGTCTCTTTTCCCTTCATCTTAGAGCACAGGTCTGCCCCAGGAACGCGTGTCAATACGTGTAAGGCCCAATCCTCTAGACAACATCCAAGCTCAGGTCTCACCCATTTGGAACAGGTGTTCTCCTTCTATTCAGCCTTTCATTTCAGAGCACCCCTATTCCCAGAGTATTTCTAATTTTATAATGGTAATTTACCCAAACTATGTCATCTTTACCTCACACGTTTTGATTGGTTAAGTCTTTCCATTCACTTACTTAATAGGCATGCACCCCCCAAGCATACATCCCTTAATTTTACAGGTTTTCAGTTCATGTGAGCTCGTGGGGGCTGCCTACTCTGTTTTTCATTCAAAATCATGTTAATGCATATTTCATCATGCCAACATGACTCCTGGATTTAATATGGAATTTGGAATTCCCCTAGTCCTGACTAATGCAGGGTTACTTGACAAGAATCATCACCTGAAATGGAATTGGGAGATGGTAAACATTAATGGCTGCTGTTTCCTTAATCACATCTTTATTGGATGGCTGTTCTATCACTGGAGCTTCCTGGTCAATGTATTCTCGTGTTACTGCAATATCTTTTGACCCCCTCACCTATCTAAGAATTGTACAACCAACATCCAAAGCACATGAACGATGCTGGATTTCCAATCTAAACCTCTCTGCTGATGGATGCCACTGCAAAGTTAGTCTTGCCATATGAATGTCTTGCTGGTCAGAAGTGTATTGCTGCAACAGGTTTTCAAAGCTTGCTTCTGCTGCTTTTTTGGGTAGTGGTAATTTATTTGGGGCCCATGCTGTTGATTCACAAACCAATCACATATTGTATTCTACACACAATTTTAAACAAGAACAGTCACTCATGTCACAGTGCAATAACTTATAGATTGAATGTGTGGAAATACATGAATCACAACTGTCATGATTCAGATACTTTCACTGCAGAAGGTCTGTCTCGGTCGAAAACAAATCATTTAGACTGCATATAGCAATAGACAGCATCTTATAACTACACATTGTTTCCAAGGATTGTTGTCACATCTCTCACTACTTCACATTCCCAATCAGGTTTTACTAAATGCAACTTTGCACGATTAGTTACAACCAATGGGCTGCTGCTTATATTAGAGTGTGCATGTGTCTGCTGCATCACCTGACTGCAAACACATTTCACACCACAAGCGCCCATTATTGTAGGGCCACAGTGTGCAGCATTTTCAAGATCAGACTATAAATCATGAGGAACATCAATAGCGTTCTGTGGACTGCAGCAATCAATTCTAAAACAAGCTGCCCAGTGTTGCACAAAAAAGAGCAACAATAAAATTCATAATACATATTTGTGGAAACTAAAGAACAAAATATGCCTGCACTCCCTGTTACTGTGTCAAGACATGCAGATAACTATGGGCCAGCCCAGGCACCCCTTTCCCACACCACACATTATCCCATATCCTGATCCAAACACAAAATATAAAACAATAGAGTGTGCCTGCCCAGCATCCATCACCACCCCATGCAGCCACCAAAATCAACAAAAGTAGTAATAGTAGCAGTTATAATTTAAAAAAATATACATTTAGCTGGTCCATTGATTTACCTATTTTCTCTAGGCTGCATATAGCAAGCAGCAGTGGCCCACTACTGCATTGTGGATTGTTCTCACATCTCGCACCACTTCAACTAGAGGTTTACTAGACGTATTTGAGCATTAGGTTAGCTGAAGGGGTTGCTGCTTGCACCAGAGTGTGCACAAGTGTGCTGCCTCACTTCACAACAAATAAACAAACCATATAACACATGTGCATCCATGTGGGACAAGCTCGTCCTTGCGGCCCCCGTTACCCTCCTGTGAATAAAGAGAGGCCATTACTCAAAAGAAGCAGCTGGATTTGTGCATGCATACATGATCATTGCATGGCCATTGCTTGTCACAATAAATGTCTAATGTATTTCTTTTTTAAGATCAGACAATAAAACATTAACTTCTGTCTCAGATTTTAACTACTGCAACCATAAAAACGAAGACAAGGGCAGCAAGATATGTTGGCCTTTCTGAGGCACACGAAAAAAAAAACAGCATTTTTCTAGAAAAACTTCACAAACATAATGACTGCATGATAATAAGCAAACATGTTTTGCAGTATTCATATTTATGCATAATGGCATTATTGCATAGTTTGCCTGTAAAGCGCAAATGCTTCGAGATGGAAACTGGGCAACTGACTGTTTTCCCTTTTGATTGCAATAATTCGGATTTATTTCCCTTTCCAGCAAACGTTAATTTCCTATGTTTTTAACATGCGAGAGTTCCCCCCCAAAAAACACACTGTATCACAAAAGAAGTAGCAGTCATAAATAATAATTAAAAGGTTTATTTGGTTGATAGATGTACAATTCTTTGTTGAAGTAGTGCGCCAGGCATCCTCCCATGTAGCAAGAGAAAAGGAAGAAGGAAACACATACACACACAGCAAACAAAGGATCAAAAACTGTTGTTTCTATCCCCACAGTAAACTTTAGAACAATGATCCACGAAGGGAAACAGTAAATAATCTTATGCCATGGTATTGTCATTTCTTTTTGAAAAATATTACACCATAGGGAGGGGTCACATTTATGCGTAATCATCAGATATTTTTTTAGGTGTTAGTTGCATTGAAAAAATAAAGGAAATTATTCCAAATCGCACAAGTTTAGTTAGTTGACTGGTTTAATTGATTTGATAGATGCAGTTGCTGCAGGCAGAACCACATGCACCAAGACTGAAGGAGGGAGGAAAGAACAGGAGCACACACGCATATTTAACAAAGAACAGAACATGGCTGTTTCTCTCATAGTAGACTCTGGAAACAATGACCTCTGTCAAGAAAAGCAGAAAAAAGTAAACAAGCTATCACATGCTGTGCCCATAGCTTGCTCTCTATGATCTCCTCCCATCACTTTTAACCGGCTGAAATGATGTTTGCCTAGAAAGCTACACAAATACTTTATCAGAGTTGTCGTTAGGGGGTCTTTGGGGTTATGCCCTGGGTCTTTTGGTTGTTGCCCTAGATATAAGCTCAGAGGCTACAACCAAAAGGCTAGCTAGAGCCAAGTCCCCACAGTCCTGACAGCGTAGCCCTGGATTGTTTCCAGACCTAGCAACACCCTTGCTGTTTCTGCAAGGAAATGATTAGCAAAACTCATTTTGTGGGATCTGTAAGGGTGCACAAGAAGGACTCTGACGCAAAGGTGGCATGTTTGGGGCTAAAGACTTTTATTAAACAATAAAGCAAGAGGAAACCTAACTTTCTCCATTCCTGAAAGGGGCTCCCTGTCTCAATTAAATATCTACAGTGCTTCTCAGGATGTCTGTTAAAGTAAAAGTGTCCATCATCCTCAGTCAAGCAAACCGTACTCCTTTCCCTTACACTATAAATTAAGAATAAAGTACTACTGTTCTGGTCCCCCGAGAATACCTCCTTTCTCCTGAGTTATGGTCCTTGGCAGGCCAGGAGAATGCCTCCTTTCTCCTGGCAGTTAGTCTCAAACAGCCTGGGGGATGACTCCCTTCTCCAGGTGACAACGTTCCAAAACAATATATATTTTATGGGCCAGGAGAAGGCTTTCCTTCTCCTTTGCATTCAGTCACAAAGAGCCTTGGGGAATGACTCCCTTCCCCAGGTTACACAGTTCCAAAATAAGATATACTTAATGGGCCCAGGGAATGCCGCCCTTCTCCTGGTGTTTAATCTCAAAGAGTCTAGGGGAATGACTCCCTTCCCCAGATCACAAAAGTTCTAAAATAAAGTATGCTTTGTAGGAAAGGAGAATGCCTCCTTTCTCCTGGCATTCAGGCACAAATGACCGGGGACAATGGGTCCCTTCCCAGGATCACAAAGTGCCCACCAGTTTCTTAAAACCAGGGTTAATGACTGCCTTGCCCTGATTTTCTCTTCATTAGGTTTCACAGCTGCAACACCCAACACAGAGTGTTTAGAAGGTTCCATGTCACCGGATCCTCTTCTTCTTTGGTTGAGCCCACTTGGTCCACTATCCTGCCAAGTACTGACTTGAGGAAGATGACTCTTATAACTTGCTTTGCTTGGGTCCCTGACCCTGGTATCTCTTCTTCTTTGGTTTGGCCCACTTGGTTCACTTCCGTGCCAAGAACTGCCACAAGGAAAATAACTTGTATCACTCTCTTGGTTTTGAGTCTCCGACACTTGTTTCTCTCCCCTTCTCTTTATGTCCCCTTGGACACCTCCTCTACCAAATATTGGCACAAGTGTCATAGTTCTGCTCTTTATACCTGCACAGTGCTTTTGCTTTGTGTACCTTCCGGCCCCTGCCGCTCCCAATGCCTCTTCTGCCACTTTCCCTGTTGTCGGGATAGGTGGCTGGTTTTGCCCCCGGTCCCTCTGCTACTCTGTGCGCTGTGCAGGAGTCTCCGTTTCCTGGTACCTTCACCTCACAGATCTCCGTGGACCGACGTTATGGATGCTACAGGTGTTGTCTGGATGCCATGTGGCAAAGGAGTCCCCTTGTCCACTCAACTCTGGGAAAGGACTGCTCTCAGCCCCCTCTTTGACTTCTCTGCTTCTCCTTTGTGCTTCCTGTGCTTTATGGTCTTATCCTGGCTGGCTGTGTCTCTCCAAAACATAGTCCCTCTTTGTTTTTTATGTTTTTGAAGGAACCACGCCTTTGCAGAAGTCTATACCGTTGCAATTTCTTCGTGGTATCGCTCTTCATTGTTCCTTTGTTTCACTTCCTCCCAGTATTTGGATTACCTTTGTTTCTGATGTTCTTATTCATCTCAGTACTTTCCAGGACCTTGAGGTAGTCTGGATTACAAATAGTACATAGGTCTCCTGTCTACAAAGAGGTTAGTAGAAGAAGGAGAAGCTGGAATGTGTTGAGTTCTGGTGTTTTCGGAAGGGCTATACCCCAGATGGTTGTCCTTCTCCCTAAGGGGGGAGTCCCTCCTCATGAGATCCTCCCGCATTATATGACTCCCAGGAGGACTATCGGGTATCAGCCTTGCACCCTGGCCTCACGAGAAAAGGCTCGCCCTTGGGGAGAAGAAATTATTTTTGATAAGTGATTTTCATGGAAATTGCAAATGCCTGAAAGACGGAAGATGTGCACAATGTAATCATCCTTCAGCAAAAAAAATAATGTTTGGATTTGTTTACCAGAAAATGTTAATGTGCAGGTAACTAAATAATAGTTTTGCTTTGATCATATTAGTCCGACTACTGTGTCTGCGTAACTACAGCTAGGATGAATTGTTTGTCAGAAAAGGTCCCTCATTGTATGCCAACTTGTTTACTGAAACTAGGGAGTGAGGGAAATAGAAAGACCAATGAATGTAAAGAATGCCACCATTTTTATTTGGTGGGGGATGGGATAGGCCAATGCGGTTATGGAGCAAATTGTGAGCTAAGCAACTTAAGCTTTAGAATTGCAGGAAGGAGTAATTATTAAAGTTAGCCTTATTGCACTTAATTTGCTGAGAAACCCTCAAGCAATAAATAAAGCTCATATACAATTTGATTTGTTTACACTTACCCTAGACGTCGGCCAGCAAAAGTTAATTTGTGGATTTGTTTTCCAGGAAAATTTATTTTTGTTTTTTTCCCCAACAATGTAAATTTGCAGTGTTTTTCATTTTCAACTTAAGTTAACTTGCACATTTGTTCTTCAGCAAATATCAAAATGTGTGCTCGTTTTCCAGCAGCATTCAATTAGTATTTGTGTACCCGTAAAATAAGTGGAAATCCCAATGTTCAGTTTGCAACTTACCTTGATTATAAATTCTCCCTCAAATAGTACTGAGCGAATTTGAAAAGCAGCAACTCCAATTTTGTGGATTTTATTTAATGCAAATGGCTAATCACATTGTTTAAACAATGTTCACGTAAGTTTGCCTTTTCCGTGAAATGTGCAGAATCTAGTGCAGAAATTCGTGAAACTGGTAAAAGCAAAATTGGCCATAAATGCTTTTATTAAACACCTCACTGTCATTTAAGAAATAATATTTAAACAGCCCCTATCAAAAGGATTTATCTGCAATTCAAAATGGCATAGTCTGTCCCTGGCATCTTAATGCACATTAAAGCTATTGTAGTGTATAGCTTTCAAAATTGCCTGACCTGATCCACGTTCAAAGGTTCGATGCAAAGACGAGCTCTCCGCCCATGTATTTGGTGATTGTAAGCAATTTTTACATTTGAAGAATGTTAAATAGAAGCCTCCTAGAACACCCATCCCACACTGCCTAGAACAAGTAACATGAAATGAAGACCAAAGCCCATTAAAAATGGGTGGAAAGAGCTCACCAATTAGGTCGAACAAGGACCATGCAAATGCATCTCTGGATGCAATAGTAATAAACAGATTATTGGTCAACATGTAGAAGGGCACAGAAGCGAACGGATACAAAGTGCCAATGCATTTCAGATCATGAATCCATTGTCAGGGCTAATCAGCAATTCAAAAAACAAACAACTACAATAGTGATCCTCAAACGTGCACAAACATGTCAAAACCGGTGATATACACCAGTGAAATACATACCTGTCCATCGTAATAAATAGTATGTGTGAGTAGAAATGGAAGGATAGAGGGCAACAAACTATTCAAAGAGTAAAAAAGGAGAGTCATCCTTATATCGAACGCTGAAAAAAAACATACATTTGAGAAATTGTTCCTTTCTGACCTCAAAAATATCTCTATTAGACCACTGCAATAGAAGAATATTAAAAGGAACTAAATGGCCTTTATCAAATCGTTGAGGCATGAACACGGCATTACAATTCGGCCAGCAGACAAAGGGGGAGCTTTGGTCATCCTTAATACTTCTGAATATGATAAGGGGTGTTCCAGATAACATAATGACAACACTCCATACATGCCAATGGACAATGACACTACCACAAACATTCATAGAAACTTTAAAAGAATTCTGGTTACTGAAATTCTGGTTACTGTTCAGGAACAAAGGTGGATCACTGAAGCAGCTCCAGATGGTGTCTGCTGGTTTAAGGCTGGGAAACAAGAAGCCTGCAGCCCTCAAGCTGCTGTGACTGCTAAAGTAAGTGTGGTGGATCAGGGAGGTCAGCAATCGCTGCACCCCACTAAATGACCTACCCATCTAACTACTATTTTTCTATCACACCACTTATAAGCAGCTCAGTGTACTGTATTGCTTTGCCATCTCTCAAATCTCTCTAGGAAAGTCCATGTTCCTTTTTGCATTGCTGTTTGTGTTGAAACTGGAATTTATCCGTCTTTTTTGGAAAATTTGAATCTAGGTATTTTTGTACTGCTGTTTGTGTTGAAAGTAGGACCTGATCCCTCTTTCAAGAAAGTTCAAATCTAGGTGTTTTTGCATTTCTCTTTGTGTTGAAACTGGGCCTTTTCCATCTCTTAGGAAAGTCCGAATCTGAGTGTTTTTGCATTGCTGTTTGTGTTGAAACTGGGCCTTTTTCCCTCTTTTATGAAAGATTCGAACATAGGTGTTTTTGCAGTGTGCTGTCCCCCGTCCTCACTGCTCCAGCATTCCCCTGTGGTGTGTTGCCTGTCTTTTGCCTCCTGTGTGCCTCCTTCTCTGCAAACCATCCCCTTCTGGTGCATCTTGTGGTGCTCGGCTGTCAGCTGTGCTTCTTTTCCTCCCTCACTCTCCATCTTGCCTCCTCGCACCCTCTATGGTGCTCTCAATCGCTCCTATCCTATCCCTCTCATTAAGTCTGAAGGGAAACATTCAAGATGGATATCCTGGTCTCCAACCAAGAGCTCCCTATCGCTGGTACCCACATCAGCGCTTCCTCAAGACAGACTGTAACCAACATCCTCTTTGTTCCCTCTCCAGACCTGTGGCCGACGCATATGGTCTCTGGTATTTCTTCCTTCCCCTCCTCTCCCAATAATGGTGGAACCTGGTGGGAGGTCCTCGTTGTCCCCTTCCAATCATCTAGGACCATCATCAATGTCCCTCATAGTCCAGCGCTCTCAGACTAATCTCCTCCTTCTTGATAAGCGTCTCCTGCATCTCATGAATTTGCCCCCTTCTCATGCCACTCCTTCTAACACCTCTCTGGCCCCTCTGTCACATCCTTCCTCCTACGCCACCTCTCTTGCACCCACCTCCTCGTCTGCTCTGGCCACTATGCCACCTCCGTCTACTGCCACTGATCACACTCAGGCCCCTCTTGTGCCTCTGCTGGGTGTACCCCACTCCTGCACCCACCCTGAAAGTCTTTCAAATGTGGCATAATGAGGGTAAGCAGAATAATGAAGAGACCAAATCTTATGCAATAGTAGGGGAATATGAAGAATGAGGTGGAGCAAGAGGCAACCATAACCATAAATGGTTAGTAACTCTATAAGATGGGCAAATGAAGTATATTAGTATAGTTGTAAGTGATTAAAGAGAACCTTTCGGAACTCTATTTCTGACCGTATCTAGACAGGTTTGTGAATGTTAGCATGTGCCGCACTTAGAATTGAGAACACAAGCCTGCACCGTATCTAGACGGGATTGTGAATGTTAGCATGTGCCACACTCAGACATAATTCCTAACTTTGGCCTGCCCCGTATCTAGACAGGTTTGTGAATGTTAGCATGTGCCGCACTTAGAATTGAGAACACAAGCCTGCGCCGAATCTAGACGGGATTGTGAATGTTAGCATGTGCCACACTCGAACATAATTCCTAACTTTGTCCTGCCCCGTATCTAGACAGGATTGTGAGTGTTAGCATGTGCCACACTTAGAATTGAGAACACAAGCCTGCACCGTATCTGGATGGGATTGTGAGGATTGCCAGGCACTGCACTCGAAGGGAATTGAGAATGTTGGGATGTCCCGCACTTGGACAGAATTACGAACATTGGCCTGTGCAGTATCTGGATGGTATTGTGAGGGTTGGTGAGTGCCACACTCAGACTGAATTGTGTAGGGCAGCGGGTGCTACACTTAGATAGAACTGTGAATGCTTGCATGTTAGATTTCACATAACCCACTAACCAATATAAACTGTAACTCTCTGCATACTTAAAAAACTCACACAACCATCTCTAGCACAACCGGCTGCACGCACTTCACCACACTGCAACAACACATAAGCCGCACCAACAGCACACGCGGACTGACACCGATCCAATACTCGCACCAAATCTCAGCACCCGATGTCTACCGAGTTGAAGCTGCCAACAGTACACCACTCCTCTCACTATCCTACACCCTCTTCACCTTACTAACCCATCCCACCTTCTCATTTACAGATCCTCCAGAGCGGCTGGGGACCAATTCCGTTGGTAACGGTGCGCTATATAAGTACCGTTAACATAACATAACATAACATAACATAGCATAACATAACATAACATAAGAAAATCAACAACGAGTGAAAGTAGAAGAGAAATGCTGAAAGTAAAATGAGTTAATTCTCATGGAGGCTTTTTGTTTGCAAACAAACTGATTGGTTTGTTTGCAAGCCTTGCCTTTTGGAAAGCCCTTTCACGCTATTGGGTGAACCTCGCTCCACTTGTTTTTTGTTTTTTTCGGCCACCATGGAAAAGGAGAAGGGACCACACATAGTTCCTTCTCCCTCTTCCATGGCAGCCATTTTTTTGCCTACATTTTATTCAATGTACTTCAATGGCTGCCATGGAAGGGGAGAAGGGACTATCCATAGTCCAATTTATGGTGGCCATTTTCTTTGTTTATTATGGCCACCACAGAAAGAGAAAACAGCAATTTTTGTATTTTTTGTTTTCAGCAGGGAAATGCAATGTATCTCACAGCCGGAAAAAAAAAAAAAATACCATCACTACCCTGGTCTAACGGGTCGGGGTATTAATTGCAATAAGCCCCACAACTGCATGCCATGGGCCTAGGGGGCATTACCTTATGCAGTAATGGCCAGCAGTCTCAGGGCTTATTGCCTAAATAAAGTATTTTCTCCCCTTCTGTGGTTGCCATTTTCTTTGTTTACCATGGCCGCCATGGAAAGAGAAAACAGACTATGTGTTCCTGTCCGCGGCAACCATTTACATGACTTTTTTTTCTGACGCAAAGCATCTCGCAGCCAGAAAAAGGAACACCATTAGTACCCCAGTCTAACGGGCCTGGGTAGTAATGGCAATAAGCCCCATCGACTGCAGGCCATGGGCCCCAGGGGCGTTACCTTATGCAGTAATGGCCCAGAGTCTCGGGGCTTATTGCCTAAATAAAGGGATGCAGTAATATTTGGGGAAAACAAGTCAATTCAATTTCACTTCTTTAGTTCAAGCATAAGTTATAAAAGCAGCAAAAATTAAAAATAAAAACAATTCATTATAACAATACAAATTAAGATAAAAGTGCATGAACATGCACCAGGGTTGAATATAGCATCTACCATGATATACAACAATGTTCTTCTCCATATACAAACTCACTACTTAAAATAATTTAGATAATTATATGTCATTCCAGTAATGATAACTTATTGGTCAACCTCCTACTAACTACCTTCAGGAACCCTGCAGTGACATTGGCTGATGCGTCAACCAAAAAATAAACACATGCAGCAGAAAACACTATGTTGTTGCTGTAACCCTGGCTGATTTAACTCTGGTTCCTCATATTGTCATGATTGCCAAAAGCAGAGTGTGAAATGTAGTATCTAAGGACACATTATCGCATTCACATATAGAAGATTCTCGATGTATACCATTCCATTTGCCGCTACAAATCAGGTAGGCATCTGGGCAAATTGCAATTTTGTACTAAGCCTTATTGAATCCATTTGAGCAAACTATAAAGGAGTGGTTTGATCCTGTTAATACTCTTAAATAGTAGCAATTCCTAGATCAAAGGCAATATTCTACCATTGGTTGTGAGAATTCCCAGTGTCTTCTTCCTTCAACATTCTATGCCTCTTCTGCATCTCTTCTAGCGTCATGTTGTACCTATGGTAGTGAGAAATACCCCACTCTATGGCCCTAAGAAATACTTTCAAATGCATAAGTAGGTGAACGTTTTAAGATATTGCCAATAATCTGTTGGTGGACCAATAAAGCTTGTTCAGCTGTCTGACTCTCATCTATTTAAAGGACTCCCAATTCCCTATTGATCACTTCATTGGAGGTAGACCATTTGAGAGCTAACTTGTTTTATGGAATCTTGCTCTAACCCTTAATAATAGGGAAGTCAAAGTAGACACTTGTAAAATCAATATTGGACTGCAGTGGTTGATTGTTAGTGTGTTTTTGAGAAAATATAAAAATGTTGTACCCAATGTGAGTTTTCTTTTTGCCTGCAAACGAACCGATTGATTCATTTGCAGCCCTTACCTGATGGTAAGTCCTTTCATGCATTTCCGTGACCCTGGCGCCGAATGTATTCTTTTTTTTTGGCCACCATGGAATAGGGAGAAGGGACTACACATAGTCCCGTCTCCCTTTTCCATGGTGGCCATTTTTTTGTTTACTTTTTTTTCAATGCAGTTCAATGGCCTCTATGGAAAGGGAGAAGGGACTATGCATAGTGCTTTCTACCCTTCCCTGGTAGCATTTTCTTTGTTTACTATGGGCGCCACGGAAAGAGAAAAAGTACTATATGTGCCTGTCCGTGGCAGCCATTTTCTTGACTTTTTTTTCCAGCTGCGAAAAGCAAAGCGTCTCGCAGCTGAAAAAAAAAACACCATTAGTACCCCGGTCTAACAGGCAAGGGTGCTAATGGCAATATGTCATTCGATTGCGGGCCATGGGCCCTGGGGGGCATTACCTCATGCTGTAATGGTGCTCAGTCTTGGGGCTTATTGCCTAAATAAAGGGGTGCAGTAATATTTGTAGAAAATAAGTCAATTCAGTTTTACTTCTTTATTTCAAGCATTGGTCAACCTCCTACTAACAACCTTTAGGAACCTTGCAGGGGAATTGGCGAATGTGTCTACCAAAAAGCAAACACATTCAGCAGAAAATGCTATGTTGTTGCTGCAACCTTAGCTGATTTTCACTCTGGTTAAGATATGTGCTCCTCATATTATCATGATTGCAAAAAAGCAGAGTGTGAAATGAAGTATCTAAGGACACATCTTTGCAAATGCGTCATATATGCCATTCCATTTGCCGGCAGGAATCAGGTAGGCATCTGGGCAAATTGCTATTTTGTAGTTAGCCTTATTGAATCCATTTAAGCAAAATATAAAGGTATGGTTGATCCTGTTACTACTCTTAAATAGTACCAATGCCTGGATAATAGGCAATGTTCTACCATTGGTTGTGAGAACTCCCAATGTCTTCTTTCTTGAACGTTCTATGCATCTTCTGGGTCTCTTCCGGTGTCATGTTGTGCCTATTGTGGTGAGAAACACCCCACTCTATGGCCCTAAGAAATACCTTTAAATGCATAAGTAGCTGAAAGTTTTAAGACATTTCCAATAATCTTTTTGTTGACCAATAAAGCTGGTTCAATTGTCAAACTCTAATCTATTTAAAGCACTCTCAATTCCATATTGACCAGTTCATTGGGGGTAGATGGTTTGAGAGCTAACTTTTTTATGGAATCTTGCTCTAAAATTTAATAGCGAAGTCAAAGTAGACACTTGTCAAATCAATATTAGACTGCAGTGGTTGATTATAAATGTGGTTTGAGAAAAGATCAACAATGAGTACCCAACCCGGGTTATCTCTTTTTACTCACAAACGAACCGATTGGTCCATTGCGAGCCTTACCTGATGGTAATCCCTTTCATGCTTTAGCTTGACCCTTGCACATTTTTTTTTAATTCTGGCCACCATGGAATGGGAGAAGGGACTACATGTAGTCCCTTCTCCCTATTCCATTGTGGCCATTTTTTGTTTACATTTTTATCAATGCAGTTCAATAGCCCCCCTGGAAAGGGAGAAGAGACTACGCATAGTCCCTTCTCCCCTTCCATGGTGGCCATTTTCTTTGTTTACTATTGCCCCCACGGCAAGAGGAAACAGACTATGTTTTCCTGTCAGTGGCAGCCATTTTCTTTACTTTTTTTCCTGCTGCGAAACGCAAGGCGTCTCGCAGCTGAAAAAAAACAGCATTAGTGGATAAGGGTACTTATGTCATTAGGGGTGCTAATGGCAATAAGCCCCTCGACTGCAGGCCATTACTGCATACGTTAATACTCCTGGGGGCTTTGTTAGGGCCCTCATTATGCTCAGGCCTTTAACTTATGCGGTAATGGCCCACAGTCTCTGGGTTTATTGCTTAAAGAATGAGTGTGTGCAGTTAACATAGTCTTATTAATGATGGCTCCTCCATGAATGGGATTTTCTAACATAGGGTATACTTCCTAACTGACTTGTGTTTACCTGGTGATTTTAATCTGCCTATTGCTCCCAAGTTGGATACAAGCACCGAATTTGGAGTAACAGCCTCACACAATTGAGAAAATGTGTTCACAAATATGGTACACCCAGCATAAGGCTGAGTTTTCATACGCATTGGACTCTTTTAAGTATAACCAGATTCTAGAAGAAGAGACTATTTTCTAACAGACACAGCTGATGTCTGAAGTGGTTTCCAAAGAATTGAGTTGGCTCAATTGGAGCCCTTGGTTTGGCAGTCCTTAAGTGAGCTCTACATGTCCCATAGTAGGAGATGCCGCTAAGGGATAAAGCTGTGTGTGCAGCTTGAAGACACAGACAACACAGTTACTCACTTGCTTATATACAGGTGAATGCATGAAGAAAAGCTTTCTCAAACACGAGAAGTCTTCATGTGAAATCAGCAATTCTGTGGGATATATTGACCCACTCAATGGCATTGGACCACATCACCAAGCTGCACTGCGCAAGAAACAGCAACCTGGTGGCGCTGGCTCCTGTGCTCACCAGGACCTCAAAACTGCATTTTGGCAGCAACAAAAGATGGCTGCACCATCCTGCCTACTATACCTCAGGCAAGATGAAACAAGGGGACACACTGAAAAAGTATGCCAGTGTGTTCTGAGACATATATATGGAATCAAGTGAACAGGCAGCACTGCATTGCTGCAAAAGCCAAAAATTCCCCTTCAAAATGAAACCTTTTTTCACTGTTTCAAAATGCTGTGTTATGCTACCTCCATCTGTGCATTCTGAAACCACTGTGATGGAAACTGCCCTGCCAGGCCCAGGATAAGTCATTGCGCCTCAGAAAAACCGGGCATAATTCCTGAATGACAGGTCCTGTCAAAGTAGATTTGAAAGAAATCAACAAGCAACTTTCTTTTCACTCGCACAGGAACACACATTTATTTCTTGCCAAAACGTATCCAGGTGCAGCAGTCAAAGAGATGTTTTACTTTCCGAACCAGGTCAAGGATAAATGTATCTATGATTTAGATAAAACTCCTGCATGCAAGGAAAATGACTACAGTTGCAAAGACAGTGGCAATCTGAGGAGCTGCAAACTGAATTAAAGGAAGAAATGCTAGCAGTTTTTAACACAGGTGGAAAAATGGGCTGTGATGACTGAAGAAAAAAAAATGGCCTGTTAAAACAAAAATGTTAATAAAAGATTGTTTACTTAGCAATGTAAAGGAATTATGTTAGTGGTGATAATGCACACATAGGATATCTTCTGTCATAGGTTTGTTTAATTGAAGACCCAACGCAAGAAATTAAACAGTTTAAAACACATAGGATGGAATTGCAAGCTCTCAGAAAAACCTGTTATTGAAGTTGCCAGCCATGAAACTCCTCCAAGGAAGGGCGATACACCATAAATCCAGGACACGTAGGTGCAAAGTGCCAGCTTGAAAATCTTTGAATGGGACAGGACAATGAAAGTTCACATGCTCATCAGACGTTCATCTGTGCTCCAGGCTGGGAAATAGCAGTCCTGGGACACTCACCTGTCAAGTGTGAAGGGGCAATAAAACCTTCAATTAAGACTGAAACCCCCTTGCCTGGAAGGAAATGACAGCTGCTTGAAGTTGAAGGAAGAAAAGAAAAACAGGATCTAGTAACAAAGGGACTGCCTTTTGGTGCCAGAGACTATGTTATAAAGAAACTTTAAATACTTTTATTTCTACAGCAAGAATTAGCAAAAAAATAAAAGTTCACAGTGTTAAATCTAATTTTGTGGGCTATATTTTAAAACTTGGTAGAATGCATTGCCGCATGGGGAACAGAAGTTACAAAATATGACAGATTCCAAAGAAAGTATTCATGTGGCAAACATAAAAATGTGTATATACATCCCTGGGCACAATTCACATTTTTGTATCAAATTGTGGAATTTTAGGCCAAATCTTTGACGTGTAAAACCAGCAAAATGTATCAGAAAGGCGAAACAAGGTCGTACAGACCTGAGGCTTGGACTGAAATGTGATGCACATAATATGTAACATGTGTGTATAATTTGCCAAGAGATTACAAGTGAAGGAATGTATGTTTTTGGCAAAATCAGATTTTAATTTAAGTATATGTGGGAGTATTGGGACATTGTAAACCTCACCTCATAAACCTGATATCATCCCCTTAGAAATCCAATCAACTAAGAGCGAGGAAGAGACTAGCTCCCCTGCCCAATCCAAGTAGTTTAGGGGCTGGCATAGTTAACCCTGCCCAGCATCTACCTTGATGATGTTATTTTGCATCATAAATAAGGGTCCCTGACAAGACCCTGGACACACACACTCTTCCTGATTTCCTGCACTGCGTTCCTGTTCCTGTTTCATCTTCAAGACTCCAGATCACAACAACAACGCCAAGCATTGCTTATCCTATTCCAGGGCCCTTTGCAAAACCCAAGCATTGCTGATCCTGCTGCAGCAAGGCATACCCTGCAATATTAAAACCCATTAATCTCCCAGTAACCAGGAGAAACGATGGTACTTTTGGCATCCTAATCCAGCTTGGCTTGCCGCTACTCACTGCATGCTGCTGCTATCCTGCTACCCTGATGACCTATAGTATCCAGTAACCAGAATTGCCAGTCCAGAAGAACTATCCTTTGGTATCCAGTCCCTGCCCATCTGATCCTGTCCCGCTGATTTTGTCTGGCTGTCCTTTCTTAGACCAGATCTGTGTGGTGACCAGAACCACTCACTGTCCAAAATCCAAACTAAAAAGTGGACTGTGAGTATCAATAGGAACCTTAGACAACCCTAGCATACCTTGCTTTGCCTTGTCCTTAGTTCTACTCTTTAAGTCATCCTATCCTTATCCTGATAACTTGTAATATTGTCAAAAATCATTCTTGAAACCCTGCCTTGATTTCTTGTGCTAGCGCCAACTTCTTTAATAATTTTGTCTTGTGGAATCCTAAGCTCTTAATCCTCTTTCGGGTGATCGGACTGTTTCCGCTAGGGTGGGCTGGGAGGTGCTTGGGTTGAACTCGTGAGTCAACCCTGGAGCTTACTGTGCCTCAATCTGGTAGCCTAGCCTTAATGCTCTAGTGTAGAGTAAAACTGTCCTTGTCAAAATGTATTTATTTTCTTTTTTCGCGCCTTCAATTTTCAAAACGCACCTCACTAGATCTTGCATAACTCACTCAATTTACAAGCTAGAGACCTCATTTCACTTCCATATTGTACCTAGGATCCATCGCTACAATATCTCACACATTTTATTAAAAACCGTTTTGGTAAATTCAGGCGGGAATTGCAAAAGTTTGCTAAATACCCAACGTGTAATTTTGATTATAAACTGTTTCAAATCTTCCATTCAATGTTGAATTGTATGCTTTTGCTCAATCCATTGCTCGTGATTACTAGTATCTTTCCATTGTTGCTCCAGTAAAGAATTGTTTTTGTTTCAAGAGTTGTATACACATTGATTGTTTTATTCATCCATTTCTGAGTGTCATTTTTGCATTGCCAGGGTTTAAAATCCGTTTTTCTCTCTTGTTTGGGGAGGGAAAGTCGGATTTCAATTCTGTTTTCCATTTGTCATTCCTGATTACCTGCTGCTTCTGTTTATCCACTTAGAAATGATTATTTGTGGGTTGAGGGAACATTGCAGGGGGACATTCTAACTCAAGTGCTATTGTACCTAAAATCAAAAAGTGCTCTTATTTTGTAGTTGTGTCAATAGAAGGTTAAACCAAGTGCATTGCACACATTCCTATTGTTCTTATCACCCCATTGCTGATGGCAGCCTCAATTAAAATATGTATGATTTCTTTTGAATTTTAAAATAATGTTTAACTGCAATGCATTTTGGACCAGCATTGCACCAGTATTGTTTGTTGGAATTGTACCTTTTTCACCTGTTACTGAGAACAGATGCCAGAAATTCCACCAACCACACAAACTCTATTTTGTGGTGTGAGAATAACCTCCAATCTGTGATGTTGGAAAGGAGGAGCGATAGAAGGTTACACAATGAAGCTAAGCTAATTCATTCTCCTCTAGGAGCACAAAAATACAATCAGTGGAATTTTACATATGGATGTTACTGTACTGAGGATGATACCCCAACTACATACATTTCGATGGGCTTTGATACCAAGTTTGACATATCAATTTAATTAATTGTTTAAAAAACATATTTGTGATTTAGTTTGGCCAAAAGTTTGCATGGGCTTGCATTAGAAACTATATAATTAGATACGCATGTTATTTTAAAATATTTTAAATACTCACCAGTATTTTATATTCTTTTCACACATGATTGCTGGCTCCAATGACACTTGCATCCACAAAGCTTAAGTCAGAATGAATTAAATATGGTTATTACAGCTTGGCCGAGTATGCAGGCCTCTCTCATATTACAAATGCAGAAGCATGTGTAATGGCAAGGTTGCAATTTGCAAAAAGCAAGCCTGGTTCCTCTCTGCCAGAATTCTACTAAATATCAAAATTAGGGGACAATGAAAGAAAAATGTTTTAGGAGAACGGTAGGTAGATGTCCCAACAAAAAGACTAACGGAAGAGATCCAAGAATTTCAGAGTCACTGCCTGAAGGTTCTGTGCCTGAAACAAAGCAAGTTGGGACCAAATCCATTGCTCCATCAACAAGTATTTTAAAGCACTCGAACAAATTCTCGAACAAACCAAGTTCGGAATTCATCTAAGAAACTTACATGTGGCAAAGAACAACTCGTCAAGGCCAGACAAAGAAAGTGTCCCTTTATTAAAGCAGCCCACACAATTGACCGCTCCACAGCTCTCTGATGCTTACAAAATTCACTCTCTGGGTGAACACGGAACATGCGCAGAGTAAGGAATGTCCTGCTTATGCATGTGGCCTTGCTTCAAACTACACTGCAATTTCAGCATCACCAAAGTTGTTCGCGCAGATCCACTAATATAGTGAACTTTTTTAAAATGTCTCACCTTGATAAACATTTCTAATCGTTGAAGAAGCAAAAAAGATACACTACAACAATGGTTCTGCTTCAGATGGAAGCAGCCCAGTCTCCTGCATGAATAGCTTCCTTCACTCTGAACATGCCTTACTCCAAATTCACTTTGCTACAATCCAAGCTTCTAGACAAATATGAGTTGCCTTCGAATGCCATAATAGGTTTATATGCCCAAGTATGAAGTTTCTAAGTGAGATCGTCCTCCATCACACAGCAAATGTCATCCTGGACCGGCCTAAACCTTCGACTGAATCTGACTCTTCCAATCCACTGCCCCATACCATGATGAACTCTTACAATTAACCTTTATTATAGGGTCCCATTTGGAATTGGAATTTAACTTAATTGCAATCCTCTTTGGAATTAGTTTCACACCCAAACTATTCATGATCTTTTCCAGAGGTTAAATGGTCGGACCTTGTGTTATTTATCTTTCTAATGTTTTGCTCAGTGTTTGTTGTTTCCTTCATTGGCTGGTATAATTTGCGCCTAGGTCAGTCACATAGCTGAAAGGCACAGGCAGCCATTGATGCCACCAAGAGGCACTATATAATTGGAGAGCACACCAAGACTCTTCTCCTGACAGGCTAGTCCTCAAAGATATCAACCTACACATTCTAATCTGATGCAAATTTACCAGTTTACACTTGAGACAGGACTCATTACTTAATACCTGACAAAATTAGAATTGAGCCTACCCACGGAGCATATTAGGAACAATATTATACACCGGCAAAATGATGCAACTTCACGTTTAAAATTAGAAAACAGTACAGTAATCAAGGAGCATGGCAGAGATGTCAATATTGTGATCATGATATGATATGGCATTTATAACATGGCTATACACAAGTGTTTCAAGGCGCGACGAGGCAATGGAGGGGGATCAGAGGGAAGACGGACACAACAATCTTACTAGGCCAGATGTCATTGAGATCACGCAAGTGCAGGGGAAGGGGGAGGGGAAAAGTGCAGGGGACCAGGGAGAGGTGACAGTGCAGCACATCGGATCGACAATAAAAGATATAAATAGAATACAGTGTTGCAGGGGAATGTAGGGATACAGAAAACAATCCCCAAGTGCGGGGGATTGCCAGGGAGGCAGTGCAGGTGTCCAACTGCCGGGGGAGGGGACCTAGGCCCGAGATCAGAGGGTGGCCAGGAACCAGTGCAGTTTCAATTTCAGCCAGGAATTCAGCAGGGGAGCGGAGGAGAGAAGGCAGAAGCAAAGAGGAAGGTTTTGAGGTGCTTCCGGAACACCACTGATTATATCCAGCAAGGCATTATACACTTGAGATATAATAAGATATGATATGCTATGATCGTTTATTTATATAGCGCCTATACACAATGTGTTTCAAAGCCCTTCAAGGCAAGGGAGGGAACAAGGGAAAATACAACCACATTCTTACAGGCCATGAACAGTAAGGATGTGAAATTAACTATCGTACTCGGCCTGACGACATTTCATTTCAGATAGTGCAAGAGCTAAGACATAGATAAGGAAAGGAGGGGGAGAGAGGGAAGGAAATGGAAACAGACAGGCGACTACCGTACTAGGCCTGACGACATTTCTGGTAGAGCCAGAGAAAAACAAAAGGTGAGGGAGAGAAAGGGATGACAGAATGTTATGAAACAACAAGTGAGGATCCTACATCACAACCCCAAGTATTGCTCAATGAAAAACTAAATATTTGGAGAATGGATTAGCTCATTTTGCAAGAGTATTACAGCTTTCTAAATGCCGATCATCGTAAATCACCCAGCATTTACTTCCTGCCAAAGGTACACTAAATACAAGAATATAGTCGTTTGGTAGTTAGACACTAATCATACATATGGGCAAGTATAGATATTTTGATCATAACTGAAGATTTATAAGGCTAAGATTGATACTTCCTGGGCACAAGTGATGTGGACATACCTTATACATCAATAGAGTATGACATGGTAAAAGAACCTATGGAAGCATCACTTATCTAACAATTGCACAGCTAGCTACAGGTTTCTCATGTGCTTCTTTAGATGCTGGCTTTAGCACTGACATCGAAATCCTTCCTTTTTATGAAACAATGTACAAACAGTTTATGCATGTTTCTATGGGCTCTGGGTTTGCTCCATTAATGGCGGACCTTTTCATAACCCAGTATCAAAAATATAATGCTTAGAAATGTGAATAAAAAATGTCACTGACCTGACGATACTGTGGAAGCAGTAAGTACACCACATCATACCAGTGTGGAAAGGGCTGAACAATTTGCATATTACAACAGACTAACAAGGTAATTCATAGAATTTCACACAAAAGTGGCGCACGCGGCTGGCGCGCAGTGTCCCCGTGCGATACACCGCGCCAGCCACGTGTGAAAAAATCCATTTCATCGCACAGCGTATTCATGGATTTAAGCCTCCAAAACCAGCCGTGGCGCAGAGTGGCGCAGCGACCCTGCAGCAGCGCCAGTTACGCCCCCAAGAACGCCCTTGCGCAAGGAAAAGCCATCAAAATTCCCAATTCATTGCAAATGTCTGCGCTAAATCTGGACCAGTCCACAGGGCTGCCAATCAGCAAATGCCAAGCGGGGAACGTGTATTTCAGTGGTTCGCGGGAAGTTTCACACGCGAATGTCCTGGGTACGTGTACATCAGGGGTGCACGTGAAGTAATACACACAAATCCATCAGGGCACATGTATTCCAGGGGTGCGCGGTAAGTATCACATGCAAATTCAGGAGGGTACGTGTATTTCCGGGGTGCGCGGGAAGTATCACACGCGATTCCATCAGGGCACGTGTATTTCAGGGGTGTGCGGGGAGTACTACACGTGAATTGTCTGTGTGGGTCCTCCCAGGTGTTAGCTCTACACCCTCCACGGCCCTTGCAGGCAGCCCACACCACAGGGGACTACCCTGCACCCCTGCTCATGTCCCGCAGGCAGCCCATCCACCATGGGCATGCCCCCCAGCCAACCCACAAGTCACCTTGCACCACTGATCCACAATGCATGTCTCCCAGCACCCTCACCCCCCAGCACTGTGGGGCACCCTCCACCAGGCCCTCACTCCTGTCTCCCTGCACCCCACCCCCCTGCATCCAGGGGCACCCTCCACCAGGCCCCACTCATGTCCAACTCATGTCCCCCTGCACCCCCACCCCCCCCAGCATCCAGGGGCACCCTCCACCAGGCCCGCACTCCTGTCTCCCTGCAACCCCATCCCCCAGCATCCAGGGGCACCCTCCACCAGGCCCCCACTCCTGTCTACCACCCCCCTCACTCTCCATCAGTGCGATCCGCCTGGGTACGTGTATTTCAGGGGTGCGCGTGTAGTCTGACACGCAAATTCATCAGGGTACGTGTATTATGGTTCCGCGTGAACTTCCACATGCAATATCAGCAGGGTACATGTATTACGGGGTTTGCGTGAAGTTCCACACGCGATTGCCCTGGGTACGTGTATTCCGGGGTGCGCGGGAGGTTCCACAAGCGATTGCCCTGGTTACATGTATTTCGGGGTGCGCGGGAAGTTCCACACGCGATTGCCCTGGTTAAGTGTATTTCGGGGTGCGCGGGAAGTTCAACACGCGATTGCCCTGTGTACGTGTATTTAGGGGTGCGCGGGAAGTTCCACACACGATTTCAGCAGGGTACGTGTATTCCAAGGTGCGCGGGAAATTCCACACGCGATTGTCCGTGGTGCGTGTATTTATGGTTGCGCGTGAACTTTCACACGCGATTTCAGCAGGGTACGTGTATTCCAAGGTGCGTGGGAAATTCCACATGCGAATCCAGCAGCCTACGTGTATTCCGGGGGTGCTGTGGAGTCCTACACATGAATCGGCTGTGTGGGTCCTCCCAGCTGTTCGCTCTACACCATCCACGGCCCCTGCAGGCGGCCCACACCACAGGGGACTACCCTGCACATGTCCTGCAGGCAGCCCATCCACCATGGCCATGCCCCCCAGCCAACCCACATGTCACCTTGCACCACTGCCCACCAACGCAAGTCTCCCAGCACCCCCACCCCCCAGCACTGTGGGGCACCCTCCACCAGGCCCCCACTCCTGTCACCCTGCACCCCCACCCCCCACCAGTCAGGGGCACCCTCCACCAGGCCCCACTCAGGTCCAACTCATGTCCCCCTGCACCCCCACCCCCCAGCAGTGCAGGGCACCTTCCACCAGGCCCCCACTCCTGTCTCCCAGCACCCCCACCCCCCACCAGTCAGGGGCACCCTCCACCAGGCCCCACTCAGGTCCAACTCCTGTCCCATTGCACCCCCACCCCCCAGCACTGTGGGGCACCCTCCACCAGGCCCCCACTCATGTCCAACTCATGTCCCCCTGCACCCCCACCCCCCAGCACTGTGGGGCACCCTCCACTAGGCCCCCACTCCTGTCCCCTTGCACCCCCACCCCCCTGCATCCAGGGGCACCCTCCACCAGGCCCCCACTCCTGTCTCCCTGCACCCCCACCCCCCAGCAGTGCAGGGCACCCTCCACCAGGCCCCCACTCCTGTCTCCCTGCACCCCCCACCAGTCAGGGGCACCTGCCAGCAGGCCCCCACTCCTGTCTCCCTGCACCCCCACCCCCCACCAGTCAGGGGCACCTGCCAGCAGGCCCCTGCTCAGGTTTAACTCATGTCTCCCAGCACCCCCACGCCCCACCAGTCAGGGGCACCTGCCAGCAGGCCCCCACTCAGGTCCAACTCATGTCTCCCAGCACCCCCACCCCCCACCAGTCAGGGGCACTTGCCAGCAGGCCCCCACTCAGGTCCAACTCATGTCTCCCTGCACCCCCACCCCCCACCAGTGCAGGGCACCCTCCACCAGGCCCCACTCAGGTCCAACTCCTGTCCCCCTGCACCCCCACCCCCCAGCACTGTGGGGCACCCTCCACCAAGCCCCCACTCATGTCCAACTCATGTCGCCCTGCACCCCCACCCCCCTGCATCCAGGGGCACCCTCCACCAGGCCCCCACTCATGTCCCCCTGCACCCCCACCCCCCTGCATCCAGGGGCACCCTCCACCAGGCCCCCACTCCTGTCTTCCTGCACCCCCACCCCCCAGCACTGTGGGGCACCCTCCACCAGCCCCCCCACTCCTGTCTCCCTGCACCCCCAACCCCCAGCAGTGCAGGGCACCCTCCACCAGGCCCCCACTCCTGTCTCCCAGCACCCCCACCCCCCAGCAGTCAGGGGCACCTGCCAGCAGGACCCCACACATGTCCCCCAGCCAACACGTCATCACAATCTAGATCCCTGGCCCTTATGGGCAGCCACCACATGCCAAACACCCACCCAAGTATTGCTTCCACCCACTTAGAAATGCCAATTACATGATACAAACCCAATGGCAAGTATGTAAATGAACACATCTCCCTCTCATACACACAATGGGTGTCAGGGAATGTCAAAACCCATATCATGACATGCATGAAACCAATGAGACGATACTACACATTGAAGTATGATGTAAAAATATGTATTAAAAGCAACATAAATGGAATCAAAAAGAAACAAACGAAAATGTGAATTAAAAACAAAAAGCAGCATGTACGTAAAATAATGTAAAACCACAACATAATCCAAAGGAAAGGTGTCCAAAGTCACAGTTCACAAAAGTAAACCCAATGGAAAATTAAAACCAAAAACCATTGCTCCATGGGTAAAATCAAAATGAAAAAAAAAAATCCCAACAGTCAACTATATACAGATAAACAATCCAGGTCCATGATCCCAACAGAAGAAATGAAACCTATCCAATAAGACTACCTAATAAAAAATAACTATATACAAAAATGTGGCCCATTGTCCAAAAGGTCCAAAAAATATAAAAAAACAAAGGAAACCTTACACTAACTACAGAACTATTTACAAGGGCAGCGGGCTAGTCCGACGGCTCACTTCGGGATGTTCCGGGCCAGGGCATCATCAAAATCGTGCTCAATGTCCCGGAGGCGGTCCTCCTCCATGGCCCCGAGGGTATGCAGGGCCGACGACATGTTCACCTCCAACTCCCTGCGGATTGCCTCGAGGCAATCGGCCCGCCTCACGGCCCTCCGCATGGAGTTCTCCGCCCTGACCATCGTGAGCCGTGCCTCTTCCACCCGCTGCCGCTCCGCATCTATGGCGTGGCCCAACCGCTGCCACACGGAAGACACTTCCCGTCCTGGGTCCTCCTGCCCTCCGGCAGATGCCTGCCCCTCCGATGTCGAAGGCCCCAAGCCATCATGGCTCCCACCTCGTTGCTGCTGCTGCTGTGCCTCTGCCCGTGCCCTAGCTCCTGCTGCCTGCACATCCTCCACCGGCTGGGGTGCAGTCGTTGATGTGGCCACCCCTGCTGGACGTCCGACTCCCGACTGTGGCAGGGATGCCTCCTCCACCAGCCTGGCCGCACCGTCAGAGGCAGCTCCACAGGGCACCCAGGTGACAAATGGGTGGGAAGATGGCATGGAGGATGACTGGCGCATAGGGTGTTCAGTTGAGGAGGGGGTCGGAGCAAGCTGCAGCAAACGGAGGAATCCGGCCTGGGCGACCTGTCCCAGTAGGCCGACGCGGTCAACGAGCCATTCGAGATGACGTGCAGTCTCCTCATGAAAAGACTGCAGGTCACCTCGCATGGCCCGTTGACGCAACGCCACACCAGTCAGGACAGGCTCAACCCGTACCTGGATAGCCACGTCCGCAGGCAGAGGAAGGCCAGTTGTTGTGAGCTCATCCCCTGCCTGAAAACGGGTCTGGACGTAGGCATCCCTGCTGGTGCAAGATGATGCAGTGACAGGATCAGGGACAGGATTGCACACAGGCACCTCCGCGGCGGACTGTGCTGCCTCCTGTCCCTGATTCTGCACTGCACCACTAGCACCAGTGGAATCCCCACCTCCAGACCCCATCTCTGTCGCTTGCACGGCCTCCTCCTCCACCAAACACCCCACCAACCTGGATGACTCTGTGCCATCTTCCCTCGTTGGGCCCTGTGGGGTCCCAGCTGCCCCTTCTGCTGCCGAGGAGTCCAACTCCGACCTCCGCCTCTTGGACCTCCCCCCCGTAGCTGCGGCCTGGGACGCGGCACCGGACTCCTCACTCCCCGACGAGATCACAACCTGGGAGGGGAGCCGGCCCTTGCGTCTCCGGCTGGCGGTCCGATCCCCGCCGCTGTGCTCCACAGCACCTTCTCCGCCCTCTTCATCAGTTGACGCTGCAGACAGGGAGAAATAAAACACAGGCATCAGGGCACTGTACAATGGACACATACACACATGACAGTTGTACATGAGTAGCATTGGCAAAGCTCAGACATGGCATCACAATCGCCAACACACATGTCATTTCAACTCACACACATGAGCCATACCACAGCCATATCGCAACAGCCAGCACCATCCATACACATACAACAGCATGAGCAGGCAAAGGTGAGCCAGACATCACATGCAACACAGGGAGTGCACTACACATGCACACACACCACCACACTTGCATGCATGTGTACACCTCTACCAACTGTGGGAGTGTTCAGATTGGCATCCATGTCACATCTGCCAATCAGGCTTCCACATCCCGCTGTCACATGCATCCATGTTGCATCACTGCTGCACCCGTGTCAAATACACACACATGCACATGTACACAGTGCTGATACATGCAGCTGAAAACAACATCCATGTGTGACATCACGAACATGCCTACTTACATACACATTCATCCAAACATGTGTGCCCACACAACTGCATTTGGCATGCAAGCCTACACACGCAAGCACCATCCATGTCTCACACATGACTGCCCTCGCATGTGTAAGCCTCACGGCCCTGTACACCCCCCCCATACTTGCCCCCATAAAAACACATGTGCAACCTGCACACTACTGGCACATCACCACACGCACAGCACACAATCATGATGCATGTACACTTACCGCTCGACTCGAGACGGGTCTGCCTCTCAAGGACCTGGACGTGGAGCGCTGGGGATATGCGTTCCAGGAACCTCATCTAGTCGTCCGACAAGTGGCCCCGGCGCCCCTTGGCATCCGCTGCCTTCAAGAGGCACCGGGCCTTGTTGAGGGTCCTGGACCTGAAGTCCTCCCAGCGCTTCTTGACATGATGGAATAGTCGGACTGCCACCCCCTCCGCATTGATGGCAGTCATGATGTCCGTCCAGATCCGAGTCCGTCCTTCCTTGTCGGCACGCAAACTTCCGAAGAGGGCATCATACTGCCCCAGGACTTGCTCCACCAGGACACCAACTTCGGTGGCAGTGAAGCTGGTGCCCCTCTGCCTCTCTGGCTGGGGGTTGTCAGTGGTGCCAGATGTTGCAGTGCCCGACATGACAACCCCAGAGGCAGGAGTGGGTGGGCAACTGGGTCCTGGGGCTGGTCTGTGGAGCGATGGAATGCCAGTCGGGAGTCTTCGGTTCCAGCAGGGGTGGTCACAGCAACAGCACCCCTGGCTGATGTGCAGGCAGCAAATGGCAGGGCATGTGGGCAGCAGGCAATCAGGCAGCAGCAGATGGCAGGTGGGAGCGTGCTCGGGGCACTGGGGGGCAGTAATTCGGCCTTCTGGGCAGGAGCGTGGTCTTCCGTGTGCTTACGCGTGGCCAGCTTGATACGGAGTGATTTGGCACGTGAAAATCCAGCACGTCTGCGTGTAATTCGAGGAAAGGGCCTTAGCGTGTAAGCGTGTCAGCACATGTACGCGAATTCATTGGCCCAAAGGCCACCAGCGCGTATGCGCGTCCGTGATGTGCGTGCGCGGGCATTTCCCTGTACACGGGTGCATGTTACATGTCCAATGACTGCACGTCAGAGTGTCAGCTCGTGTAATTGGAGGATGGGGCCTTAGGGTGTACACGCGGAAGTGACGCTGTACGTGTGGGCATCCTTAAAAGGTACGTGTAGAACGCCATATCCTTGTATGTGCTTTTCGTGGAGAGCGAGTGGGTGAAATCTGTACTTCTTGTCGGTTCACACGCGATTTACTTCACGGGGTTCCAAGTTCGTACTCCCTGTTACCTCTGACAGCTTTTTCTCTTCTTGTCTTTTTCCTGGGCCTGTTTCCTCAAACAGCGTTCACTTCTCCTGTTGTCCCGTCTCCTCAGACAGCGTACAATTCTTCTTTTGGCGGGGGTGTTGCCAACGCACACATGCACATATTTTTCACGCGATATTTCCTGGCAGACTGTGAGTCGCGCACGTATTTGACATCTGTGCTTGCCCCGTGTGTTGCCTACCCCTTCAGAAGTCAGTCTAGGCTGCGTGTGACACGCATACGTTCATTTTTGTGTTTCTGGGTGCCACAGCGTAGTGCAGGTTTTTTCTTCCACGCACGTGGTCTAGGAGGGGTTGCGTGCACATTATCTCCCTTTTTCGGGGTGCCTGTGCATTGCGTGACCAGTCATCTTCCCCCAGGGGTCACATGCAGCCTTGCTAGAGCACTAGGGTACGAATTCCATCTAGTACCCTACCCCTTTGACCCCCAATTGCCCAGGACAATAGTTTACTGCAACTCCCATACGCACAACAACATCAGTGCCATGGTTGGGAGGCGAACACACGGTAAGGGTGGCAAAGGTGGGCGAGCCACAAGAGGTGGCCATGGTGGATACGGTAGGGGACGTGGCCAGGACTTGCAGGGTGCCCCTAGCCCCCCATGTGTGGGTGACGAGTCAGGGACACCCATGCCCCCCCCCCGGTTGAGGGTAACGTGGCTGACACCATCCCTGCTCAGCCCTTGTTGGACCAGCCCATTGTGGCACCAGACCTGGCACAGGGTGACTCCATGGATGACTTACAGGTCAGCAGGTCTAGGCCACGTGTGGCGGTGCACGTTGGTGTCACCAGCCCATGTGGATCAGGGGCAGCTATGTCATCTGCTGCCCCGAGTAGGCAGGGTGGGGAGGTTGCAGGGGCAGCTGCGGCTCCATCCACCCCAGCTCTGAGTCTCCCAGCCAGGACAGTGTCGGTGCTAGTCCATCCTGCTGACGTTCCCCCTGACTACATCACACTTCAGCTAATGCCTGCACCAAGTCCCATGGTGAGTGTTCATTCCCACACTCCTAGTCCACAGTCCACCGGGGCTCCTGCCCCTAGTGGCGTAGGACACTCAGTATCACCACCACCTTCCAAGCGGAAGAAGAAGAGTGCTCGTCCAGTACAGGCTGATGCCCCAGACACGGCTACACAGTCCGGCCCACCAAGGAAGCCCAGCTTCAATCAGGCCGAACTTGATGCACTTGTGGAGTCCGTGTCCACACATGACAGCGAAATGGTGATTACTGCAGGATGCAAGACCACACCTGCACAACGTCAGGCACACTGGCAGACCATTGCGGAACTCATAAGTGCCCTTGGATTCGTGAGGCGCACAGCTAATGATTGCTACAAGCGCTGGAAGGACCTTAAGCGCAGGGCAAAGAAAAAGCTGGCCTCAAGTCATGCCGCAACTCTAGTGACTGGAGGTGGGTCTCCGGCAGAGGACATAGAACTCACTCCACATGAGTATGCTGCTGGGACCTACGTCACGGAGGAACAGATCCAAGGCGTGGGAGACCTGCCAGATTACGAGGCATTGTCCGGTGAGTGCACATGCATGTGTGTGTCATCCATGTGCATGGTGTGTGTGTGAGTGCTTCTGATTGAGTGCCAGGTGAGGGCGTGTGTGCCTGAGTGGTTTGGGTCACCCATGTGCTTCATTAAATACATTCTGCGCACCAGGATTTGGGTGTTGCAGTATCCCTTGTGGCGACAGTAGACATTCAACCCAACCTCACGCCAGTTGCCCTTGAAGTGTCATCTTGCCACAACATAGTTGCATGTCATTCTGTGTTCATTCAGGCTGATTGTCTGCATTCCACCACTTTCACTAGGCATTTCTCAGTCCTATTGTCACATGTTTGACATGGCTAGGGTACATGCCATCTGTGTGATGGCATGTGTCATGTATGTGTATTGGACATGCCAATCACAGGCCAATGTGTGATGGCACTGCTAGGCAGCATGCAGCAAATTTGTTGGTCTTCCATCTTGGTGTCATCAATGTGTGCCATTTGCCTCCCCTTCATACGCAGTGACAGTGCATGCATGGGAGGGTTATAGTCATGTGGGACATGTGTCAATGAAGTACTGTTTCTGTTGCTTCTCAGCCCTAATTGTGTTCCATGGTGCTAATGCCTGTTCCCATTTCTTTTCTTTCATGTCTTTGCAGGGGATGACGCACTTGATACTGCTGGGGTTGTGGAGATGGTGCAGACCCAGGAGGGGTCTCACGCCCGACCGGGCACCAGTGAGGGACGTGGTGTGGTGGTGGGTAAAAACCCACACTTGCTGCAGACCATCATCTCAAGGGGTGTCTCTGGGTGCACCTCCCCCGAGCTCTATTCAGGTGTCGATTCGGATGATGAGACCTATGTGCCGTCGCAGGTAAGTGTTTCTGGGAGGGATTCTGTACTGTCCAACCCACCTGCACCAGGGGTTGAACCCTCAATGGGGATGTCAGTGTTGGTAGGTCCGCCTTTGGTGGTTACGGATGCAGGGTCACACTCTGCTACATCTGACCCTGTTCCTGGGCCAGCAGATCAGAGGGGGAATGCAGTCCTGAAACCTCAGGCAGTGCCGGCACAGCAAGGCGCAGTTCGCCTTGCCCCAGACAGGTGTGGTGCCCGCCGACGCGGTGGCCGTACGCCACCTGGCAATACCGTATGGGAGAAATCCATATACGGTATGGCAAACCAACAGGCATCATCAACTGAGATGATGGCTCAGGCCATGGATAGGGTGGCCACTTCCATTGTCCCCCAAGAAAGGCTAATTGAACAACTACAGCAGGCAACAGACTCCATTAGCCAGTCACACAGGGAGGACATGTTGGCGTCCAACAGGGACAGGCGGGCGGCACTGGAGACTCTGCGGGAAGCCATTTCTATTGAGTCCAGGGCCACAGTGAAGCCCTGAGGGTGGAACTCCGTCAGCTCAGGGCAACTCTGGTTGAGCTTGAGGGTTCAGCTAACACGAGGACAGAACAGCAGCTGGAGCAGCTCACACGTACGCTCTCAGCTGAGATGCAGGCAACTAGGGAGGAGGTCCGGGCATCCCGTGAGTTGTTGCATGGGGACCTCCGCATAATTATCCTCCAGAACCAGACCTTCCACACCCACATGCTTGCTGCCATGGAGGACCATACTAGGGCTTTGCGTGGGCTGCCTCCCATAGTGCCACCACCTCCTGATGCAGCTGCAGAGGGTGAGGAGAGTGACAGCAGCGATTCTCCCACAATAGGGTAGCCGTGCAGGCCATGAGCCCATGGAGGTGTTTTTTTTCCGCAAGATCCCCACAGGTGGGTTTTGGTGTGGACTCTGTCCTCGGACCTCCTGGGTGGCCTCCACCACCCCCCCCAGGCCCATTCATGGCCATTTTTGATTTTTGATTTATTTATTTATTTATTTTTTTGATTTTTGATTCTTGATTTTTTGGACAGTGTGTTGCCTTGTGTGGCTCCCGAGGGCATACACTGTATTGTGGCTGGGCACATGCAGGCTTTTCCTGAATTTGGGTCAGATGCTTGGGTTTGTGTGACACACACCCCTCCTGCTTCCCGTTTCCATGGGCTTGCAAAGGGTGTGCCCAAGTGACATTGACTTACACAGTGACGTTGGACTCCCATTTGATGTGTGGGCAGTCTGTAGTCAATACTGTCTATACATTCCTAGTGCATATTGTTGTTGTATTGTACACTGCATGGTGTATTGATATGTGCCTCTGCATCCATCTCATCCTCCTAATTTGCAGGTCCATTTCTCATGTCTTCACAAGGCGGTCTACTTTGGAACTGGAGTCCATGTTGTAAGCAGTGCACCTACACTTTTGCGTGGTGCTAACACTGTATAGTTGGAAGTGTTCGAAGTGCTGGCATTATCAGGTAGTGAGGCTACCAATTTTTTAAGTCTGTACTGTCATGTTTAGGGTAGGTTGGAGGTTGTGTAGGTGATTGGTATTATTGGTAAGTATTTGGTAATGTGTGTTGTTGGTCCTGAATTACTGTGAGAATTTCATGTGTGGCCAGTTTCCATTAGGGACACTGTAGTTGGTGACACTTGGGTCATGTTGTGGGGATTAATTTGTTTGCTCTCACATTGCATGACATGCCATGGTGTGTTGTGTGGCCGTGCCGGGGAGGGGTTGGGTGACATGGCACTGTTCTCATGTTGTATTTTGCAAGTGGGTATTCATTTTTGCTGCATGGAAGTGTGTCTTTTGACGATCTCAGGCTGCTTTGGTTCTGACAGTTGACTGTCCCTTAATTCATCAGAATTGTCAGATGGTATGTGCCAGGGCTGTGTGCACTCCACAGGGGTGTGCTTTCTATGTGAAGTAATTAGCCACCAGCTGCGTACGGGCTACCTCACCCCGTGCCCTTTCACATCCCATGCGCAGCGGGCGTGCATGTGGTTGGGGATGTGGGGGCACCACCATGTCCACAGCCAGGCCCCGGCGTGTTGCAACATTGTGCAGGACACATGCTGCCACTATGATCCTGCACACTACTGGGGGAGCGTATAACAGCTGCCCACCAGAACAGTCAAGGGAGCGAAAGCGTGACTTGAGCACTCCGAATGTGCGCTCCACTATGCCCCATGTTGCAATATGGGCTGTGTTGTATCTTACCTCGGGAGGCGTGATGGGGTTCCGAATTGGCGTCATCATGTGTGTGCTCAGAGGGTAGGCACTGTCCCCTGGGGAGGTGGTGATAGGGATCATTAGTGGGGTATTGGCATTACTCTGTATCTGTCATGCATGCGTGTGCTGTGGCATTTCTACTCACCAAGCAGCCATGCATCACCATGCCGCCCAGCTTCCATGTCCCGGTTTAGGGTTGACATCCTGTAAATGAAGCTGTCGTGGGTGGACCCTGGATAGTTGGCATATACTGAGGTGATGATTCCCTTGGCATCACATACTACCTGGACGTTGATGGAATGCCAGTGCTTGCGGTTTCTATAGATGTGCTCAGATGCCCTGGGGGGACTTAGAGCCACATGGGTGCAATCAATGGCACCTAGCACTTTGGGGAATTGTGCCACCCTGTAGAAATCCTGGCTGACAGCCTACCTTTCTGCAGGTGTTCTGGGCAGGTATATGTGCCTGCGGACTGATGGGCATGCAGTGATGATGGCCAACACCTGGTGTAGGCACCGGGACTGCGTGGCCTGTGACACCCCCCCCACTATGGCACTTGTCCGCTGAAATGATCCGGTAGCCAAGAACTGCAGTACATTGAGGACCTTCTCCAGGGGGCTGAGTGCTTGGTAGCACAGGGTGGGTGATGTGAGGTCATCCTCCCACTCACTGACCAGGTCGATTATTATGTGTGGTGGAAACCAGTACCTCCCATACACCTGGTCATCAGGCATACCAAATAGGCTGGTTCTGGGTGTGAAGATTCTGGCCCTGACTATCCTTCTCCTCCTCCTGTGGTATCCCACGGCCACTGCTGCTAGGAACGGTATATTCATCCTGGCGTCTGAGCTTGTTTGTTGTTTGCGCACTCTTTTATGCTGCGCGGGACGTGCGCCGGCTTCATGCTGGCGTACGTGTTTCAGGATTGGACCTTTTATTTTTTGGCGCATTGTAGGCGACCGTGTAAATCTTCCCGCCCACCTCAGGAATACACGTAACACGCTCTCGCAGGCCCAGTCGCGAGTAAATATTCCCGCCCACCCCTGGAATACACGTACCCCATTCTCACAGGCCCAGTCGCGTGTGGAACTTCACGCGCACACCGAAATACACGTACCCTGCAAATTTGCGTGTGAAACTTCCCGCACACCCCGAAATACACGTACCCAGGGCAATCGCGTGTGGAACTTCCCGCGAACCCCGTTATACACGTACCCTGCTGGTATCGCGTGTGGAAGTTCACGCGGACCCATAATACACGTACCCTGATGGAATCGCGTGTGAGACTACCCGCGCACCCCCGGAATACACGTACCCAGGCAAATCGCACGGCTGGGGGGTGGGGGTGCTGGGAGACAGGAGTGGGGGCCTGGTGGAGGGTGCAACACACGCTGGAGACCAAGTAATAATACTGGGTCACACAACCGCTCTCATATGGGGCCCAAGATGGGCACGTATTTATATCTGATTCACGACAATATGTTCAAGTATCCATAATATACCATACTTCTTAGAGAAAAGCTATCACTAATAATCCTTAGTGAGGAAGCAGTTGCCACAATCCACATGTATTAGACTAAAAAAGCCAATGCATTTCGGAAATTATTTCCTTCATCAGGGCGAGTCTCATTGGTGTGGTCAGTGGTGAAAAACAGAACGACCTGCGTTCATGCCCACTCAGCAGTGGGTTGTAAATGACATTATGCACAAAGGCATGGAGAAAATCCACTCGTGCTTACAAGGAAACCAATCTTGTAATACACAGAGAGAAACGATCCTCCACTGTGCAGCTGCAGGGCAGTGACTCAGACTGCAGTCCTGGTGGAGGGTGCCCCTGGATGCAGGGGGGTGGGGGTGCAGGGGGACAGGAGTGGGGGCCTGGTGGAGGATGTCCCTGGATGCAGGGGGGTGGGGTGCAGGGGGACAGGAGTGGGGGCCTGGTGGAGGGTGCCCTACAGTGCTGGGGGGTGGGGGTGCTGGGAGACAGGAGTGGGGGCCTGGTGGAGGGTTCACCCTGGATGCAGGGGGGTGGGGGTGCTGGGAGACATGAGTGGGGGCCTGGTGGAGGGTGCCCCTGGATGCAGGGGGGTGGGGGTGCAGGGGAACAGGAGTGGGGGCCTGGTGGAGGGTGCCCTACAATGCTGGGGGGTGGGGGTGCTGCGAGACAGGTGTGGGGGCCTGGTGGAGGTTGCCCCTGGATGCAGGGGGGTGGGGGTGCTGGGAGACATGAGTGAGGGCCTGGTGGAGGGTGCCCTTGGATGCAGGGGGTGGGGCTGCTGGGAGACAGGAGTGGGGGCCTGGTGGAGGGTGCCCCTGGATGCAGGGGGGTGAGGGTGCAGGGGGACAGGAGTGGGGGCCTGGCGGAGGGTGCCCTACAGTGATGGGGGTGGGGGTGCTGGGAGACAGGAGTGGGGGCCTGGTGGAGGGTGCCCTAGAGTGCTGGGGGTTGGGGGTGCAGGGAGACATGAGTGGGGGCCTGGTGGAGGGTGCCCCTGGATGCAGGGGGGTGGAGGTGCAGGGGGACAGTAGTGGGGGCCTGGTGGAGGGTGCCCCTGGATGCAGAGGGGTGGGGGTGCAGGGGGACAGGAGTGGGGGCCTGGTGGAGGGCGCCCTACAATGCTGGGGGTTGGGGTGCTGGGAGACAGGAGTGGGGGCCTGGTGGAGGGTGCCCCTGGATGCAGGGGGGTGGGGGTGCTGGGAGACATGAGTGGGGGCCTAGTGGAGGGTGCCCCTGGATGCAGGGGGGTGGGGGTGCAGGGGGACAGGAATGGGGGCCAGGGGGAGGGTGCCCTACAATGCTGGGGGGTGGGGGTGCTGGGAGACAGGAGTGGGGACCTGGTGGAGGGTGCCCCTGGATGCAGGGGGTGGGGGTGCAGGGGGACAGGAGTGGGGGCCTGGTGGAGGGTGCCCTACAGTGCTGGTGGGTGGGGGTGCAGGGAGACATGAGTGGGGGTCTGGTGGAGAGTGCCCCTGGATGCAGGAGGGTGGGGGTGCTGGGGGACAGGAGTTGGGGCCTGGTGGAGGGTGCCCCTGGATGCAGGGGGGTGGGGGTGCAGGGGGACATGAGTGGGGGCCTGGTGGAGGGTGCCCTACAATGCTGGGGGGTGGGGTGCTGGGAGACAGAAGAGGGGGCCTGGTGGAGGGTTCAGCCTGGATGCAGGGGGGTGGGGGTGCTGGGAGACATGAGTGGGGGCCTGGTGGAGGGTGCCCCTGGATGCAGGGGGGTGGGGGTGCAGGGGAACAGGAGTGGGGGCCTGGTGGAGGGTACCCTACAATGCTGGGGGGTGGGGGTGCTGGGAGACAGGAGTGGGGGCCTGGTGGAGGGTGCCCCTGGATGCAGGGGGGTGGTGGTGCTGGGAGACATGAGTGGGGGCCTGGTGGAGGGTGCCCCTCGATGCAGGGGGGTGGGGGTGCAGGGGGACAGGAGTGGGGGCCTGGTGGAGGGTGCCCTACAATGCTGGGGGGTGGGGTGCTGGGAGACAGAAGAGGGGGCCTGGTGGAGGGTTCACCCTGGATGGAGGGGGGTGGGGGTGCAGGAGAACAGGAGTGGGGGCCTGGTGGAGGGTGCCCTTCAATGCTGGGGGGTGGGGGTGCTGGGAGACATGAGTGGGGGCCTGGTGGAGGGTGCCCTTGGATGCAGGGGGGTGGGGGTGCTGGGAGACAGGAGTGGGGGCCTGGTGGAGGGTGCCCCTGGATGCAGGGGGGTGAGGGTGCAGGGGGACAGGAGTGGGGGCCTGGTGGAGGGTGCCCTACAGTGATGGGTGTGGGGGTGCTGGGAGACAGGAGTGGGGGCATGGTGGAGGATGCCCTACAGTGCTGGGGGTTGGGGTGCTGGGAGACAGGAGTTGGGGCCTGGTGGAGGGTGCCCCTGGATGCAGGGGGGTGGGGGTGCTGGGAGACATGAGTGGGGGCCTAGTGGAGGGTGCCCCTGGATGCAGGGGGGTGGGGGTGCAGGGGGACAGGAATGGGGGCCAGGTGGAGGGTGCCCTACAATGCTGGGGGGTGGGGGTGCTGGGAGACAGGAGTGGGGGCCTGGTGGAGGGTGCCCCTGGATGCAGGGGTGGGGGTGCAGGGGGACAGGAGTGGGGGCCTGGTGGAGGGTGCCCTACAGTGCTGGTGGGTGGGGGTGCAGGGAGACATGAGTGGGGGTCTGGTGGAGGGTGCCCCTGGACGCAGGAGGGTGGGGGTGCTGGTGGACAGGATTTGGGGCCTGGTGGAGGGTGCCCCTGGATGCAGGGGGGTGGGGGTGCAGGGGGACAGGAGTGGGGGCCTAGTGGAGGGTGCCCCTGGATGCAGGGGGGTGGGGGTGCAGGGGGACATGAGTGGGGGCCTGGTGGAGGGTGCCCCTGGATGCAGGGGGGTGGGGGTGCAGGGTGACAGGAGTGGGGGCCTGGTGGAGGGTGCCCTACAATGCTGGGGGGTGGGGGTGCTGGGAGACAGGAGTGGGGGCCTGGTGGAGGGTGCCCCTGGATGCAGGGGGGTGGTGGTGCTGGGAGACATGAGTGGGGGCCTGGTGGAGGGTGCCCCTGGATGCAGGGGGGTGGGGGTGCAGGGGGACAGGAGTGGGGGCCTGGTGGAGGGTGCCCTACAATGCTGGGGGGTGGGGTGCTGGGAGACAGAAGAGGGGGCCTGGTGGAGGGTTCACCCTGGATGCAGGGGGGTGGGGGTGCTGGGAGACATGAGTGGGGGCCTGGTGGAGGGTGCCCCTGGATGCAGGGGGGTGGGGGTGCAGGGGAACAGGAGTGGGGGCCTGGTGGAGGGTGCCCTACAGTGATGGGGGTTGGGGTGCTGGGAGACATGAGTGGGGGCCTGGTGGAGGGTGCCCTTGGATGCAGGGGGGTGGGGGTGCTGGGAGACAGTAGTGGGGGCCTGGTGGAGGTTGCCCCTGGATGCAGGGGGGTGAGGGTGCAGGGGGACAGGAGTGGGGGCCTGGTGGAGGGTGCCCTACAGTGATGGGGGTTGGGGTGCTGGGAGACAGGAGTGGGGGCCTGGTGGAGGATGCCCTACAGTGCTGGGGGTTGGGGGTGCAGGGAGACATGAGTGGGGGCCTGGTGGAGGGTGCCCCTGGATGCAGGGGGGTGGAGGTGCAGGGGGACAGTAGTGGGGGCCTGGTGGAGGGTGCCCCTGGATCCAGGGGGTGGGGTGCAGGGGGACAGGAGTGGGGGCCTGGTGGAGGGTGCCCTACAATGCTGGGGGTTGGGGTGCTGGGAGACAGGAGTGGGGGCCTGGTGGAGGGTGCCCCTGGATGCAGGGGGGTGGGGGTGCTGGGAGACATGAGTGGGGGCCTAGTGGAGGGTGCCCCTGGATGCAGGGGGGTGGGGGTGCAGGGGGACAGGAATGGGGGCCAGGTGGAGGTGCCCTACAATGCTGGGGGGTGGGGGTGCTGGGAGACAGGAGTGTGGGCCTGGTGATGGGTGCCCTACAGTGCTGGTGGGTGGGGGTGCAGGGAGACATGAGTGGGGGTCTGGTGGAGGGTGCCCCTGGATGCAGGAGGGTGGGGGTGCTGGGAGACAGGAGTGGGGGCCTGGTGATGGGTGCCCTACAGTGCTGGTGGGTGGGGGTGCAGGGAGACATGAGTGGGGGTCTGGTGGAGGGTGCCCCTGGATGCAGGAGGGTGGGGGTGCTGGGGGACAGGAGTTGGGGCCTGGTGGAGGGTGCCCCTGGATGCAGGGGGGTGGGGGTGCAGGGGGACAGGAGTGGGGGCCTAGTGGAGGGTGCCCCTGGATGCAGGGGGGTGGGGGTGCAGGGGGACAGGAGTGGGGGCCTGGTGGAGGGTGCCCTACAGTGCTGGGGGATGGGGGTGCTGGGAGACAGGAGTGGGGGCCTAGTGGAGGGTGCCCCTGGATGCAGGGGGGTGGGGGTGCAGGGGGACATGAGTGGGGGCCTGGTGGAGGGTGCCCCTGGATGCAGGGGGGTGGGGGTGCAGGGGGACAGTAGTGGGGGCCTGGTGGAGGGTGCCCTACAATGCTGGGGGGTGGGGGTGCTGGTGGACAGGAGTGGGGGCCTGGTGGAGGGTGCCCCTGGATGCAGGGGGGTGGGGGTGCTGGGAGACATGAGTGGGGGCCTGGTGGAGGGTGCCCCTGGATGCAGGGGGGTGGGGGTGCAGGGGGACAGGAGTGGGGGCCTGGTGGAGGGTGCCCTACAATGCTGGGGGGTGGGGTGCTGGGAGACAGGAGAGGGGGCCTGGTGGAGGGTGCCCCTGGATGCAGGGGGTGGGGCTGCAGGGGGGCAGGAGTGGGGGCCTGGTGGAGGGTGCCCTACAGTGATGGGGGGTGGGGGTGCTGGGAGACAGGAGTGGGGGCCTGGTGGAGGGTGCCCTACAGTGCTTTGGGGTGGGGGTGCAGGGAGACATGAGTGGGGGCCTGGTGGAGGGTGCCCCTGGATGCAGGGGGGTGCGGGTGCAGGGGGACATGAGTGGGGGCCTGGTGGAGGATGCCCCTGGATGCAGGGGGGTGCGGGTGCAGGGGGACAGGAGTGGGGGCCTGGTGGAGGGTGCCCTACAGTGCTGGGGGGTGGGGGTGCTGGGAGACAGGAGTGGGGGCCTGGTGGAGGGTGCCCCTGGATGCAGGGGGTGGGGGTGCTGGGAGACATGAGTTGGGGCCTGGTGGAGAGTGCCCCTGTATGCAGGGGGGTGGGGGTGCAGGGGGTCAGGAGTGGGGGCCTGGTGGAGGGTGCCCTACAGTGCTGGGCGGTGGGGATGCAGCGAGACATGAGTGGGGGCCTGGTGGAGGGTGCCCCTGGATGCAGGGGGGTGGGGGTGCAGGGGGACAGGAGTGGGGGCCTGGTGGAGGGTGCCCCTGGATGCAGGGTGGTGGGGGTGCAGGGGGGCAGGAGTGGGGGCCTGGTGGAGGGTGCCCTACAGTGCTGGGGGGTGGGGGTGCTGGGAGACAGGTGTGGGGGCCTGGTGGAGGGTGCCCCTGGATGCAGGGTGATGGGGGTGCTGGGAGACATGAGTGGGGGCCTGGTGGAGGGTGCCCCTGGATGCAGGGGGACGGGGGTGCAGGGGGACAGGAGTGGGGGCCTGGTGGAGGTTGCCCCTGGATGCAGGGGGGTGGGGGTTCAGGGGGACAGGAGTGGGGGCCTGGTGGAGGGTGCCCTACAGTGCTGGGGGGTGGGGGTGCTGGGAGACAGGAGTGGGGGCCTGGTGGAGGGTTCCCCCTGGATGCAGGGGGGTGGGGGTGCTGGGAGACATGAGTGGGGGCCTGGTGGAGGGTGCCCCTGGATGCAGGGGGTTGGGGGTGCAGGGGAACAGGAGTGGGGGCCTGGTGGAGGGTGCCCTACAATGCTGGGGGGTGGGGGTGCTGCGAGACAGGTGTGGGGGCCTGGTGGAGGGTGCCCTTGGATGCAGGGGGGTGGGGGTGCTTGGAGACATGAGTGGGGGCCTGGTGGAGGGTGCCCTTGGATGCAGGGGGGTGGGGGTGCTGGGAGACAGGAGTGGGGGCCTGGTGGAGGGTGCCCCTGGATGCAGGGGGGTGAGGGTGCAGGGGGACAGGAGTGGGGGCCTGGTGGAGGGTGCCCTACAGTGATGGGGGTGGGGATGCTGGGAGACAGGAGTGGGGGCCTGGTGGAGGGTGCCCTACAGTGCTGGGGGTTGGGGGTGCAGGGAGACATGAGTGGGGGCCTGGTGGAGGGTGCCCCTGGATGCAGGGGGGTGGAGGTGCAGGGGGACAGTAGTGGGGCCTGGTGGAGGGTGCATCTGGATGCAGGGGGGTGGGGGTGCAGGGTGACAGGAGTGGGGGCCTGGTGGAGGGTGCCTTACAGTGCTGGGGGGTGGGGGTGCTGGGAGACATGCATTGGTGGGCAGTAGTGCAAGGTGACATGTGGGTTGGCTGGGGGGCATGGCCATGGTGGATGGGCTGCCTGCGGGACATGTGCAGGGGTGCAGGGTAGTCCCCTGTGGTGTGGGCCGCCTGCAGGGGCCGTGGAGGGTGTAGAGGGAACAGCTGGGAGGACCCACACGGCCAATTCACGTGTGGGACTCCCCAGCACCCCCGAAATACACGTAGGCTGCTGGATTCGCATGTGGAATTTGCCGCGCACCCGGAGTACACGTACCCTGCTGAAATTGCGTGTGGAACTTCACGCGCACACTGAAATACACGTACCCTGCTAAGTCGCGTGGGAAACTTCACGCTAACCCCGGAATACACGTGCCCAGGCCAATCGTGTGTGAAACTTCCCACGAACCCCGGAATACACGCACACGCTATTTATCACACAGCGGGTGTCCGTGTTTGTCGGTACCCCTTTGCACTTCATTTGTCCTAGAGGGCCACTGTATGGACCATTCATCATAGCTGTATATGGGTGCTTTTTGTTAGCGCACATTTTGGCGCACATTTATTTCAGGCGCAGGGACGCTACCGCCTGCTTTCTTGTGGCGTACTTGTTTGGCCCTTTGCGCGTCTTTGACCGTGCGCTGGTTTGCCCTATTCGATTCCATGAATACGAGTTGTAGACGAGCGTGTGGGCGTTCCGCGCACTTGCCTCCTGTACTTCCCCTGTGTTCCCCATATTTTCACGCGTTGTTCCCGATTCCGAATGTTACGCCCCGTGTTCCGCCTACTTTTGTAATGTGCGCCGCGCTATGTGCGATTTCGCAGCGGCCATGGCGCACGCCATTGGATGACCTGTGCGCCGGCGTGCGCCGCGCACTTTTTCAGGGCACATCCAATATTTTTCTCGCGCACGGACTTCCATGAATCGATGTGCGCTGGTTTCCCTGCGATTTTCGCAGTTGCACTGCGATTTTCGCACTTTTACTGCGAATCGCACTTTTTGCACCTCTGCGCCGGAATTTTCGGCGCACATTAATTCCATGAATCGGCCTGTTAATGAAAACAAGTTTAACATTAAGCTCTATATATTGTATAGCCATGGAAAAATGTCCTTTCTTGACATAGAGCTATGTATACAAGAAAAGCACCTTTGCAATATTCTGTTCCAAAACAAAAAGAAATTAACAAAATACTGGGCATGGCCAGTGGTCTTCGAAAATCAGTGATTCAGAACATCCCTCTCGGTTAATGTCTATTGGCCTAATCAACATCTCAGCAGACACAGCATATGAGAAAGAAGCAAGGAACATCAAACAAAGATTTTGGAGAGATGGTAGAAACACCACATCCGAGGTGAGGGAATCAAGAAATCCAAGGAATGACGAAGGGTCGATGTGCTAGTGCACAGAGCCAAAACCTTAACACCCGCCGCTCAGGGCATCACATCTACCCAATCTTTAGGATTTGGGCACAGCCACTTGCTGCTGTAAAGAATTATAAAAAAATGGCCACATCCTCAGGCTTGATAACAAACTCATTGCACACCTAAAAGAAACGCACACACTCATATGTAGAGTGGCATAAGCTATTAACAGCAACCTATGCCCTAGTTCCTTGCATAGAAATAAAGCAACACACATGACAAGATATAAACATGAACTAAAACACTGCCTATAGTGTTCATATCATTTTCTAGCACCATCATGCCGTTAAAATAAAGAATATGTGAGCATTTAAGTTCAATTCAGAGAAAAGAAGAGTAGCAACGATTGGCTTGACATTGGATAAAAAACCCATGTAGGAAACGAAATATCTGTCATCAGGTTTGCTGCTATCCAACACATTGCAGAATCACCTAGAAAATGAGTCAGAATACGTGCCTAAGACAATATAAGACATGTTTGATTTATCAGTTTGCTGCGGGCACCCATGTTTGGCCTCAAAGAACGTGTGATAACCCAAACATGGACATAAGCAACATACAAGATACAAGTGAGTATCCTTTTCAATCTGTTTTGGACCTTTCTCATATACAAACATGAGACATATCATGTCAACTGAGGTTAGACATGTATTGATTTATGAGAACTGGCATGTATCCATTTGAAATGGATATAATATTGGGATTTTGGTAACAGGTGGTTGTTTCAACATGATCTCGTTAATGTATCTAGAATGGTTATATTTATTAAAAACAGGCAACAATCCACCAGTTTAGCATGAGCCTGACCCCCCTTTTTCCTCTCCTGACCCTGTTTTGCCCTTTGTGCCTATTCCCATTGGTGACCACCGTTTCCCAACCAATTTCCCTTCCTTCACCTTGTCTCTCACACACAAGTAGCTACAACCGGCATTGAAAACACGTTCCAGCAAGCAAGGGCCCCGACCGTCATCACAATGGCTGAATGAAATCACATAAACAAAAATGGCGCCTTGCACTAAGGATGCACATTGATTGATGGCAAGCAGGGATACTTACCCTTATGAAAATTGCTAAATGAAGTAAGACGCGCAAAAATGGCCACCCTCTTGAAGCATGCAGATTATAGTCCCTAAAAATAGAAGCCAAGCATATGTTTTCTGGGGCTTACAGCCCAAACAGCAGATGCGAGCATTCATCCATTCATTTTGAAAAGTAAGCAAAAGAGCAACACCCATCAAAGAAGGTTTCCAATCACAAACCTTCCTCATTGCTTTTCTAGTTCTGAAACCAAACCTCTCTATGCGTGTGCATGTTCTTTAGAACATATAAGGACAAGAGAGGCCTGAGGAAACTATACATTTGTGTTAAACTATCAGCTTCGGGAACGATCAATATATCCTAAATTGCATGGCCAAATTTAAATTTGATGCATGGTCAATCTTAACCAAACCTATATAAAGCAGGCACTAAGAATACGGTCAGTCTAAATGTAGGAATCCTGTTAACCCCCTCGCTAACCAAAAAGATGACTTTCATCTCAAGTGTAAAATGTTAAATACGTATCAGATCATAAAGTGCATGTTGAATGTATGTAAACGCTAGGAGTACATTTGAAGCTCAAAACCATTAACCATCGCTAGGCAGTATTACTATCAAAACCATCCACAAATCTGCTCTATCTAGTCCTTAGACATTTTCCTCACCATATCCCTTCCAAATAACAATTTAAGTGCACATCATGAATTCATGAAGGGCTTTTTTAAACATTTGTGGGTTAATCCATAGTATCCTGTCCTTGGACATTTTCCCAACTAAATCCCTTCCCAATAAGTATGTACGCATACATCATATATTCGTTTAGAACTGTTTTAAAATTAATTAACCTTATGACTTGCTCTCATCTCACTCTACCTCATGTGATTTTTCCATTATATATCATAACTTTAAGACAATTGGCTTCATTACGAGTCTGGCGGTAACCCTGCTGGTGCTACCGGCGGGTTGCCACCGGACTCGTAATATTTTACCAGTGCCTGACATTCCATTGCCACCGGGAAATTACAACTCCGGCAGCCCGGGAAGTAAGACGCCGGCAAAATGTAAATCCCCATTCCCATAGAGTCCCACAGGACTCTTTGGGAGTGGGGACATGGAAGCGCTGGCACCATTACTAATGGCGCCAGCGCCATCTGTGAAGTGCTTGCTTACCCTGGCCGCTGCGTCCGGCAGGGACAGACCTATCGGGCACTGCAGGCACGGCAGGCAAACAGAGTTTACCAGTCCAGAAACAAGGGTGCTGGTGAGCTTACTGGCAGCATTGTTTCCGGTCCGGCAAACTTATAATGAGGCCAAATGTGTTGTTCACATGAACATATTGGTCAATTGTTCTAAATGGTTGTTTTCTGATTCGCAGCGAACAAAGTAGGGAAAACGTTTTTGCTAGTGTTTTTGATTTGCTTAGGCCTTGAGGCAACACCCTGCAATGTGAAACACATGTCCACTGACTTTGTTTAAAATAAATCCCTACTTAAGTACAAATAATCTTTTTAAACCTGTTTTGAAAGATTGGAAACGTAAAACGTAAGCAAAAGAGCAGTATAAGGAATATGTAGAAAGAGGGAGTTAGAAGGTGTTTTGTTTCGGTTTACGCTGAATGATAGAGGTGAGTCCCATGTTCAGATGAACGTGACATCAACTGAAATGTGTTAAGGTTACATTTTGTTCCTATACATGTATTGTGGATATGCATGAAGCTGGCTAGATTTCTCTATTTGGTGGATGACACCCACCGTGCCTACTTGCTTTCAGACTTCATTACCTTCCTAAGGCCCCTTTCAAAGCATGATGGTAATATAATGGCATTGCAATCATGTGAAAGGAGTGAATACATGAGAAGAGCATGTCTGGGGTTGCTTGTGTTTACATGTGGAAGGGGAACTGTCAAAGGGATTGAGGCTGGACTGCTCCCGTTGGTGGAAGTGTTTGACTGATGTGCATTTGGCTGGTGCCCTTTTGCAATGGCACAGGTGGGCTTAAAAACAGTGGTGTGGACGGTTGTCGGGAGCTACGGCAATGGTTAAGTGGTTAGCGTAGATTCGAAACCTTCCATCCATTATGTTGCTGTTTATACAATGAATGGCAGGTCATTAGAAGCTATGTTTCATTTACCAGCTGCATTGTGGGGTTGCGCTGACATTCTGGGAATGTTCTTTCTCTATTTTCTTTGCTTGCCGTGAGCAGTCCATTTTTCACATTTTCTGCAGCCATCCATTTTACTTCACCCAGCAGTTTCCATGAGCCTATGAGCTTATTCTCTTCTCTGCCATCCATTCTGCAAATGCTTCCTAATGCACAAGAAGAGCTCATTTCTAGCGACTATGCTAAAATAACCTTGAAGACTGGGGTAGGTGTTGTTGTCGCATTGGGGAGGGGTCATAATCCAAAGCAATATTGTCCCCTCTGGGGTCTGTAAGGCTATTAGCACATGGTGGTAACAGCAATACCTATTTTGGAGTTTTGGTGGTGAGGTAAAACATGTTACTTTAAGAGTGAGTAAAGTAAATGGACAAACAGTAATAAGGTTTTATTTGGTTTTATTTTGTAGTATTTAAATAACATGATTGTCATAAAGCATTTTAATTGCAACTTGGTTGAGCTGCTGCAGGTTTAGTATGAGCATGCACTAGGTGTAATGTACAAGGAAACGATTTCTCAACCAAAGACAACCCTCTCACAGAGGAACTGTCCAGGTGATAAAAATCATGCGTGGGAATTGCATTGTTGTCTGCTTCGAGAGACAGAATCTTCAGAATGCAGTCAATAATAGTAGTTAGTGGATGCACTCTCAGCATGCTGATTGACTGTGACGAGGTCAATAATGAACTCCATGTGCATAACCCCCTCTCAGCCATCAGAATGTTTAGAGTGGCGTCAATAACTACTGGTATTAACTGCATTCTGAACATTCTGTACACAGAAACAGGTGGGCAAAGAACAGCTGGTCTGATAGCACAGCGAGTAGAGCGCTCACTTGGACATCTGTGCAGAGCCTGCTGACGCAAGTTTGCATCCCAGCAGGGCCAAACTCAACCTTTCATCCTTCCGAGGTGGATAAATGAGCACCACACACCGTCGGTAATAATAAGCAGCGCCCAGATACCTGAGGGTTCAAAGCGCTATTTAACAAACAAAAGAAAAGTGAAAACATTTGAAAATGTTTTCACTTTCTTGAGAAACCATTTACGTTTATATTACACCTAGTGCATGCGTGTGTTAAACCTGTTCAAGGTCAACAAAGTTCCAACTAAAATGCTTAACTTATGAAGAAAGTCATGTTAATTAAATGCTAGAAAATTAAACCACTTTTAATTTACCAATTCAGTTTATCTATTTACTTTACCAACCATTAAAGTAAAATGTTTTACTTCACCCCCAAAACTCGAAATCATGTATTACTACTACCGCCATGTGCTCAGAACCGCTGAGGGACATATCTTGGTGGTGGTTCATTATCCCGTGATAACGACCACTCCCTCAGTCTATAAGGCTTTATTGTGAGCCCTTATGCTCATCCTCTGTGTGTCCCCACTCCAAATACTTCTTAATGTGCAGCTTCAGAATCCATTTAATAAAAACAAACACGAATGCTACTTATCACTTGCTCAATGTCAATCACATTGCATGTATATTAAATGAATAAGAAAATGCATGCTGTCTTCTCTGCTTTTTCCCAAAAATGTGCATTTCACACAGATTCACGCTGGCTTGACACAGTCAATCTATTGATAGCTTGTCAAGACTTATATATCAACCCTTTGGATTGCTGCTGGTTGAGATGAAAGTCCACCCCTATTATTTTACGCATGTTCCATAGCTCCATTACGCTTCCAAGTGTTACCTTTCACAATAGTCAAAGAGAATCAATGGTAAAACGTGTCATGTTAAATAGCTCCTATTTCTGAAACACCACCTCATATTGAGTTAGGATTGCATCGATTAATCACTGCATGGGGAACATGGAAAGTACTGTCTAAGGTAAATATGAGTTGTTTTCTAGTACCTAGTGTGTAAACCATGCACAGAATATCCCTATGTTCCAACAATTTATAAACAGGTGTCATTTAAAAAAATGTGTTATTGAAAATACCACTTGTGTTTACTATTACCACGATACCTGGCTCATATTGACTAATATCTGGATAATAATACTGTGGCAAAAGAGTAACAGTCACAGGTAATGCCCATGTACTATCATTCAAAAATCAAGAAAACAATTGACAACACAGACTATTGTGGCCACCCATTTTGTAACAGATAGCAACTGATGCTCTTCCTGAGCACTGATATAGTTAAAAGAATCTGCATTTACAAATTGCAAAAAGTTTCAAAGAAATCGGTAGTTCATCCCTTTTGTCTCAGCGAAGCCACTTCCTGAGTATTACTAATCATGTGAAAGTGTTGCAATACCAATGGGTGTTTTTACCAGACAGGCAGCGCTTGTCATCTGCTTCCTGACTTTTTTTCATTGCCCCTGGATTCGCAGGAAGCTGTGAGGCATGATTCACGCAGACGCGGGCTGGCTGAAGCGCACGCGGGTTCCACATAAATAGAGGCTGAGAAGCGGACAGGTAGAGAAGGCTTGGCACAGTGAGCTCTTGCATTGAAACCAGACCCAGACAGCACCTAGTACAGGATAATGAGGAGCCTTCCACTCCTGCTGCTACTGTGCACCGCTCGTGCAAGCGCATTCCCGGCATCAACTAGGACTGCAGAGGACAGTGGCGCGCTCCAGCAGGCTGAGGTAAGTAGCTCAATTCTTACAGAAAGCATACCATACCAACAGTAATTGGTGACATATTAGGACTGTTCAAGAATAACATTCTGTCAGGTGTTTATAAGTTCTTCTTTTCTTAGCATGAAAACTATTACATATAGTTAGAGAAATGCATCCTTTTCCACAGGTTTGACTTTTTCAGAAATTGCATATATACTGCTTGAATTTGATAATCTGGCAGTAGACATATTCAGACAGCCTAAATAAGTGGTTTAGGTGTTGATATGAAGGTTCTGCATTTATGCAATCAGTGATTGTTGTGAGATTGAAGCGTGCATAATTAATGTGACAATGTCAGACTATGATGGTCTCCATGCAGGTGGCTGGAAACATCATTTTGCATACACTAGTGGCACAGCGTTCCGCATAACAGGTGATCACCCGCCTCGCCCTCTAAGATTCATCTTCAGGACTTTAAGCCACTCTGCATTTGAAGCAGAAGATCCATCAGATGCAACTGTGATCTATCAAAGAGACATAACATTGTATCAAATGAAAGGTAGCTACTCATTTTGGAAGCAAACCTTTGAAACGGTTGAATTCAGCAGAATGTAGCTAAGGATTGCTCACCCAGCGTGGAAAGCGCCACTGAGCTTTTCATGAAAGTAGAGAGATGTTTCGGAATCCTATGCCAGTTCTGCAAGGGGGTATTTTTGACATCAGAGATTGACCATAGATCCTGTGTGTGACATTGTGCGGGAGTTACAGGATTCCCTGTGTACATCTGGAGAAACATATATGTCCTCATTCCCTATAGGACTAAAGAAGCTACTTCTGACAATCGACAGTGCGCAATCGTGTAGTAGGAGGACTAGAATACCACCTTCTGTACGAAATCACCAAGTAGTGCCTTTCTATGGTCACAGTACTAAGAGGTGACTTGTAATATGTCTCCAATGCACAGGAAAGGGAAGCCAATGCCTCAGACTTTCCCCTGACACTTTAGAAATTGGTGTCAGAGAGGTGAAGTACATGTGGAGTCTGGCCTGTGAAAGGGAGCAAACATATCCTGTTAGACTATGCTCTCACATCCAGTGTCTCCTATCCAGAGAGTCCTCCATTTCATTAGATGTGTGCGTGTCGGGTGCTATTGTTCTTGAGGGGATACATGTAACCCTCTCTGGCATCCCTGGAGAAAGCCATTGGAACGATAGAGCTCAAGTCTAGAAAGTTATCACTCTATACATCTGGCACCAGACCTCAGCCGTGACAACTTGGAATTTACTTTTGGTGTGACAAGGAGGCAGATATGAGCACATCATGGTGAGGGCAAAAAGAATAATATATCTGTCATGCCTTTATTATAACTTAACATGAGAGAATAAAGGACACACATGCATACAATGTATGATAAATTATAAATCATTGGAACACGTAGCATTGTCACGGAATCAAACACAATATTGAGAATCTTCTGGTTCTTCTGAAATTGTGCAACAGGACACATACCTTTGTAGCCCACAAATGATCTCCATAAGCAGTGTGGGTCGCAGAAATATATTATTATCAAAACAATGTACAGCTTTGCCCCCTAAACATTTTGAGCCAGACTACAGAAACCTTGCTGTGGTGCCTACAAAGCAAGAGGTTCATTTTTGTTCCAGTTCTAATGTTTTTTTATTAGGACCGAGGAAGCATAGGGTCTGTTTTGCTGAGCGTTTTTCAATGGAGTTTTGTCATTGAAAATCGCTTTTGTAAATCTGACCGAAAGTTTTTTTTTAACCTAATCCAAACTAGAATTTGCGCACAAAAGTGAGAATGAAATAAATAGAATTTGCAGTATGTTGCTTATTTTTTAAGGAATATCTCCAAAAGTACTACGGACTCACTAATGATGGAAGACCCACTATGAAGAAGAGCGGCAGTGCATTTTCAGAAAAAATCCGGCAAATGCAGCAGTTCTTTGGCCTACAAGTGACGGGTAAACTCGATGCGAATACGCTGGACGTGATGCAGCAGCCCAGGTGTGGTGTTAGTGATGTTGCGCGATACAGCACCTTCCCTGGGCGTCCTGCATGGAAGAAGACTGCGTTGACCTACAGGTAACCTACAGAAAACATGTTCATAGTTAAATGCTGTCATCCTTACTTTGGTTTACACCTAATGGTACCACTATTCTATATTCATTTTGCAACCAAACAAGAATTTTAAACTACACCCCAGACATGGCAAGGGCTGATGTGGATACAGCCATCCAAAGGGCCTTCAAAGTGTGGAGTGATGTGACCCCGCTGACCTTCACCAGGATCTATGCTGGCACGGCCGATATACAGATCTCCTTTGGCGCCAAAGGTACGGTGACATTCAGTGTGCACGCACATTTATTTATTAATTATTCCCTTTTAATAGTGAATCACATATTAGTGGGCTTAGTGATAAATGGTAGCTCAGGCGCTGCCAGGTACATTAGTGTAGAACAGGGGGCAGTGGCATGTCAAGTGTAGAGATATGATGTTGTATGTGCGGGATCTCAGTGTCTTCAGGAGGGTTGCCATTGAATGGGTCAAATCCCCAACGAATGCAGTTTACCAGTGTTTCCCGGAGAGAAAACAGTTGGGTTGTGGTCTCCATCGAGGGTCAAGGGAAGAGTGGAATACATGTGGCACCACAATTATTATTATCATTTTCTTTGGTGGAGTCCTCTGTGCCCTGCATACCACACAGATGGCTGCAGATGGCACATTAACACCTTTAGCAATCTAATGATTGTGAGGAATGTTGACCTCTATGGGCATAAGTGCACTTTGTAAATCCATCACTGCAGTTATATAGACTAGACCACTTGCAAATGTTCCTCATTTACTAATATTTCTAAGGGCATGGCCGACACACCCAAGAAATTGCTTTGTGACTTGATGGCCGCCTCCATTTCTCACCCTGCTTAAAGCATCAATGCCAGGTTTATAAGATCTTTGCAGCCTCTTTGACCCGGGATTGGACCCATTTGGATGATGCATTGTATGTTTAATTGTTTCAGCGCATGGTGATTTCTATCCATTTGACGGGCCTCATGGAACGCTTGCCCACGCTTTTGCACCTGGAAACGATATAGGCGGCGATGCTCACTTTGATGAAGATGAATACTGGACAAAAGGAGTAGCTGGTAGGTGATAACATGTGTCTGACTTCTCCACAAATTTGATGTGCATTATAAATAAATTCTATCTATATCTGTGCCGTGAAATGAGGGTACTTGCCAATGCCCTTCCGCCATGCTCTGCTACTTACATGCCAAATAGATGTGATATAATTGCAAGGGTAGCAGGTTGAGGGGCGCGCCAACATTGAAATCCTTGTTTTGTACATAGTAGTCAATCAATCCATCTATCTACCATCAATCCCATCTTTATTGTGAGTTGTTTCAAAACCAGCATGAAAATAAATCTGAGAAATCATACAAGTCAACAAAACCTAACAATCCATCATGGCATCATTATTAAAAGTGCGAGGGCATGATTAAGAGCTTCCACCTAGTTCAATACTACAAAGTTCAATACATTTCTTAAAATCATTAGTTACAGACACATCATAAAAACCTTATTTTATCATTTGCAAAATGTTGTAAAAATACTGTTCTGCTTTAACTGAACCCTACAAATATTATACATAAGAAACAAAAGAAGTTCATGTAAAACTTCTGAAATAGAATTAAAATGTCATGTCTTAGCTTTCATTTTTAACACACATTCAAACTTCTTAAAAAATCCATCACTGCAATACAAGTTGATGTAGAAGAATACGTCCAAACAATACGTCCAAAATAATTCACCATCCATAAATATCACTGTATTCACTATCTTGTTGAAAAATAAAGTCTGTTGTGCAGTCATGGCTTCACAGAAAACCAATATGTGTTTCATTGTTTCCAATTGTGTGTTATCCTTGCTAAAGCAGCAAGAAACGTCCTCTTCAATTATCAAAGAGCGACACAAAAGGATCTCCCCCGTCCAAAAAAAATAATCAATCTGAATTGACAAAAGTCCTCTCTATAGTAGACGCTCAGGAATTTATTCAGGTAAGGGGCCAACACCCCCACTTTCTTATGTTCCCAATTCAGATGTTGCATACATGAGAACTCATGGAGTTTACTAATAGTGGAGCTCCAGTCCCACTGGTACAGGGATCACTTTGCCTGTTCGGGAGATGATTCCAACTCCATCCTAGTTTTACGTACATCTGCAATGATAGTATCAAATGTATTTGCCAATACTACTAGAGTACAGTCTTTTTTTCCAAGCAAATGCCTTCCCAATTGTTCATATAAGGTATTGCCTGTAGAATTTAACATGCTTCTATACAGAGTTAGGAGCCTCCATTTTACTCTAGCCTGCAGTGACTCAAGTCCCAATACAAAGCAGACTTCCACAATTGGCACGGCATTTGGCACCCTTAAAACCCTGCTTCAAATAATTGCCTCTATTCTTTCAAACACAGCTCAAAACTCATACAATAACTTTTGACGACTTTCCCCTCATTAAAATACACAGAAGGCTTAATCAAAAATCTGCTGAACCTTTGATTCATTTTAATCATTCAATTTGACAGTACCTGAGCCCTTTGTTTAAACTGCAGTTCCATAAATACCTTAAGAGGTTTACTGCAAATAGCAAAACCCAACTACACCAGGTCGTCTAAAAGCGTCAAGCTTTCCTTCTCCTACCTCCATTTATGTTGTAATATCTTCCTTTTCTTAGTAAAGTGGATATCTCTAGTATTCGTTACATATATTACTAATGAATTAACCTTAGCACATTTTGTAAAAACACTCAATACCCTCTGAAGGAGGATTGGGGTATGGTCCAATAAAAATAAATAATCAGAGTATGCCATCCAGACAATTTCAAACTGACCAATTCTTAGAGGTGGAAATGAAATAGGATCTAAGTATTTATTTACATCAGAGACATATACATGAAAGAGTCAGGGGGCCAGAATGAACACCTGCCTGAAACCTGAACGAGTGGCTTTCTTCCTGGAGAGCTGGTCACTTTGATCCAACCTAACCTGGATTGAGCTATTCTCATGGAACCCAATAATCAATTTCAATAGTCCATCAGGAATATTCCATTTGGCCAGCTTAGCCCAAAGGAGATGAGGATCTACCCAGTCAAACGTGGCAGATAGAGCTATTGACGCTGCAAATACAGAGTTATATTTTCCACACTGAGCCGAGTCCTGGAGGCACCTAGTTACAATCCCTTTGAGATTAGTTCTGTGGGCTTTTCTAAAGCCAGTTTGACACTTGTTCAGCCTTCCAACATACACAGCCCATGAACCCAAATGCATTAATAAGAGGGATGCAAAGACCCAACCATCCGCATCCAAGATGGTAATGGGGCAGTAATTCATTGCATCGGTCCTCACACCGTTCTTAAATACAAGCATTACATAAGCTGTGTTCCAGGATTCTGGTAATCTATTACCACACACACTTTCCCTAAACATGATAGTTAAAACTGAGAACCATAATACTGGGTCCTTCTTAAATAGTTTATTGGAAAGATTATTAGGGCCAGTAGCGCTGGAGTCACTTGATTTACAAATTACATCCATAGTCCTTTCCTGGTCTATCTCAAATTGCCATTTGTTCGTGCCAACCACATCACACTTGGGCAAAGGCTTCACAGAGCCACCATCACAGAAATATATAGAAGAAAAGTGTTCCACCCAATCCTCCTCTGAGACTGCGTTTTTCTGACTCATTACCTGCCCATGGTCAAGCCTATTAATTATTTCCCAGAAAGCCCCATGTTTTTATTCTTTAGAATTCCGCGCATATGTTCAGTGTCCCTTTGTAAAATTTCTGCACAGCAGCTTTTCAAATAATTTTTGTATCGTGTCTTGACCTTTTTTTTCAGCCATATATTTGTAGACCAATCATCATAAGCAGATTGATCATTGCGTCTTCACTCCAGTCTCATACACTTTTTAGTCTAACCAATGTCTGTGTTGAAGGCATGCACTGGAACTGCCTCATTTTTAAAGGTCAATTGGGCACCGGACTAACTAGGAAAAGCAAAAGACGCAATATCTGCCATTTACTGATCAAAGGTTTGCTAAATTGAAAGTGGAGAGCTTCCATTCATAAGTCGTACCAGCCAACAGTGCAGCCAGGTTATGGTTCATTCTGTCAATTGGCCCATCATTCCATTTTACACTTTTCTTTGCATTATTACATGTTAAACCAACTGGGGCCGCCAACTCCTCAAATCCAACCTGGAGCTCAGATTCTAAACACAACATATGGTGATTGCACCAGTCAGTAGGCAATACATTCATCCGTCTACAGTGTTCAAACAAAACTGGATCCATAACACAAAATCTAAAACAGATTCACAGGTTTCCCTATGCCATGTTGCCTTAATTGGTATGTCCCCGGGAATAGCCCCCTTTGTCATTTGCAAACCCAGTGATGGCATCATTATAGACCATTTATCTCCACATCGAAAATGCAACAGTGTCTCCACCGCCACCTACTCACACTGGCAGAGGTAACTGGTAAGCTTGAATAATTTACATGAGCAATGTTCTTTTTCCACTACTTGCAGAGCCACTGCGAGAATCAGTTGGCCCATGCATAGTGTGTTATGCAATCTCCTTGTCTCGAGGGGTCATCCCAAAAAAATAATCCTCTCCTCCAAGTGAATGTATATTTTCAAATAATGGCCTGAAAATTAGTTGCTGACACAACATGCTCTTGCTCTTCCAATTGGTCAGCAGGGTCAACCATCAGCTCTCCCTGTCATGAATACCAATTATCTCTGGTGCTTCCCTGATTCTGAAAAATCCCATGTTTCTCAAACTAGACTTCACATATCCAGTGTGACCCATAACTCGCCATTAGCCAAGTGTAGACCTGCTTGTAAAGATAGGAGTGTCGACAGTGCCACAATCTCACCCTTAAATGGAAGCACCTTACCCCAATCTGGTCTTCAATGGCCTTTTTCTCCTGTTTCATTCTCAAAGTCACTTACAAGACTGCAACCAACAGTCTATGGAGTAGTGCATTCTCCTTGCAACGCACCCACAGATTCGGCTTCATAAATTGCTGATTGCTTTTTGTTTTTCTTAACTTGATTTCAATTCAATATTCTTTTGCTGTTTTGTTCGTTAATTAAGAATGATAAGAATGGTACTGAAAGCAAATTTTAATGATGATAATTGAGAAGTAAAAAAAAATGTAAAAGTGTGTAATAAACTATATACAATAAAAAAATAATTGCTGATGTTACAGCATTTTCTTGGTAAATGTGGAAAGCCTCTCTTGTGGTATTTCCCAAACATGGTTGCTGAAAGCCCCTTGACACCAGGCCCAGTCTGCACCATGTTTCCTTATTTGGTCAATTCAAAAAGATGAGGCTGGATACAGAACACCCAGACAGTGAGAGAAAATGATCATCTAGAGGTCAACCTGCCAAGAAAAAGTTGCTAGATGTTCCCCATTCATTCCTCCCACGTGCAACATGATTTTGATCTTGGATATGTAGGTAAAGTGCCCTGCGGCCAAACAGAAGTTTTTAGAAATGACCAGGAATTTCCTTGTGGCCCAAAAAGCTCTTTTGGTTAACAGTACCACGTTGATCAATCGATTCATGCAATCTCAGAACACTTTTCACCACCTCCCATGGTTCACCAATGAGCTGGTTAATAAAGCCATAAAAGCAGCAAGGCTTGAACACACAACACAGCTGCAAATATTTGGGAGGGGTCTGTCAGGGTTCTGTCAAATGACCCTCCCTAAGTATCACATACTCTGGATGTGCTAACACTATACAACCGTATATGGAACAGTGCTGAGCCAACCCTCAAAACATTCAGTGTCTCACAGGGAAGGCTACTATTGATAGAGATAAAAGCCTACTTCGAATCTAGGAACTCCTTGAAAAGCAGCACCCATCAGCTCAACATGTCTCAGTCTTAGAATGACTAAGAGGAACCATCAACAAGCTTTCCCCATTCTGGACCCAAACCCTTGGTATGAATTCTGGAGTGGACAACCATGGGGGAGATTGGTCTTAAACAGGAAATGGCAGCCCTGTTGCCTTTTTTTAAAGATTGGTACGATGAGGGCTTCACATCAGGAGGAAGGTTAGTTCCTATGAGGAGAACAGGGTTCAAAGCCTGAGAGAGGACATGCACCCACATCTCTCTGCTCATTGCACATTGTCTTCACGCAACTACTGCAATGTCAACATCATACCAATTCCTGAACCACTTACAGAGAGTGCAATATTATGCCATCCACCTTTATTCCACAAATGATATGCCCACATACTCTGGAAATGACATCACTGCATTGTCTGCTGGTGATACATTGTTTTGATGTTTAATGTAAACAATACACACAGAATAATATCACCACCTCCCCTGTTCGTTTGATGGATGCACAGTATGTGATATGCTGGTTCTTACAGTTAAGCTCAGATAACAAACTACTGGTTGTCTCTGAAGAGTCTGTTGAAGTCTAATGGCATTGATATGAAACAGAAATATTGGGTAGAGACCCATGGTGCAGATCATGCACACAGAAGCTTTATGGCTCTGGACTATCCAGGAAAAGTTCTCCATTGGGTCTTGAGACCCATTTTGTCATGATGGAGTTAAACGATTGTTGACAATGTATCTCACATTACATTTAGGAGTACCTCATGTGCCTGGGAACAAGTTAAGTGGGAGAGAAATACCTAACTCCACTGTGGGGAGATGTGGTTGGGGGAACTAGCAAATGTAAAATTCATTTGCCATTTCTTGGTCCCCATTATGCTAATTAAATGTGAATATGGTTATGGTTGTAGTCTTGCTATCTTGTGGAGTTGAGGGGGAGAATATTTAACACCTTACACACCTACTCTAAATGAGTGCAATACACTGTAGGAAACGTTCACTAGTGAGACAATAGTGTGCAGAAGAAAAGTACTTTGTTTGTTATTTCACAGCTCACCAACATATATTTCTGTGAAAATACCTCTATAGTAGGATCAATGTTTACATTGGGGTTCAAGTGATTGAGGGTTGTAGATTTCAAGGGATGGTCCTTGTAGGATAACATCTTTAAAATAACTAGTACTTGGACTTTTATCCATGACCCCTAGTAACCCAATTCCTACTTGAGTGCATCTTAGCTAACCTTGGATGTTTTTAAGCATGTTAGCCTAAGAGTAACATTTGTCATTTTGTAATATGTCCCATGTTGCCCCATGCGATTATTTGAAAGACATATAGAAGAGGTCATTGATTTGTTAAAATTATGATTAGAACAATTATGCTAACAGTGCAAGGTTAAATATATATATCAAGATCAGTGATAATATATGGAAATGCCTTATGCTCTGGGACTTTATTCCCTGGTGGTACCCTGTAGCTTTCACATATTTATACTTGAGTTTCAGGATCCTGGACTCTTTTATCTGTGCTTAATTCTTAGGAGAATAAAAGGAATGTGTTAGTGTGAATTACTTGATTTTTCTGGTTTGTTATTCACCAGGTATTTTTCATTTAATTGTACCTTAGAACTATATGCATAGCTACTAATTCACGTGTACTTTGTGTTTAGGAATTACATATTTGACATATAAATCGAGTGTTATTTACTTGTACTGGTTGTAATCATCCGATGTTATTGTAACTTAGTTTCATGTCTTGTATGATGATCCATTTATGATGAGGATGATGGTGGACAATAGATAGATAACGTTATGTTCCTAAAGGTGAAATATGCATTATGCTTCTCAATGCTATGGAAGCATTCATGTTTGATCATTCATCTCCGCATTGGTATTGTAAGTGGTGTAACAGGGAGCGAGATACTGATAGGTAAACACGCACTTGCATAGTAATGAAATAAGCCAGAAAATATTATTACACCGAAAATAATTAAGCCATATATGTCACATCTTTAACATATGTACAATGTTCTGTTCTGTTGGCAGTTTCCTGTCCAGGGTAGATAGGATGCACTAATTTGCACATCCTTAGTATGTGCTGATTAGATGCATCCCATATTCCTACTAAAAAGATCACCTTGCACTTACAAAAATGTGTTTTCTCTCTCAGGCTATAACCTGTTCCTTGTGGCTGCTCATGAGTTTGGCCATTCACTGGGCCTGTCTCACTCCAACGACCGCAGGGCTCTGATGTACCCGACCTACACCAATGCTGACCCAACCCGATTCCAACTTCCCCAGGATGATGTGAATGGCATTCAAGCCCTGTATGGTAGGTCACCCCCATTGTATTCATTGTTTTCATTGATTTTCAGAGAAAATACCACCTTAAGCAAGCACTGTGAAAAAGTACCTTTTTGGAAGTGAAAAGGAAAATGCATGTATTTAATTCATATTCATAAAGACATCAGTAATGACAATAGCTTTGAATAATCGTATTTGTTATCTGAAGGGGCAGCATCAAAACCAAATCCAAACACACCTCCACCAGTCAGACCAACTGCACCATCCTATTGTAACCCTGAAGTACGCTTCGATGCTGTCACTACTCTCCGGACAGCAATTCTGTTCTTTAAGGACAGGTAAGGACATTTGGATTGTGAATTCAAAGTACAAATTACGTCCTGTTTCTCTTAAGTGTCCTAATACCTTAGAAAAGGGGAGGTGGGATATGTGGGAATGCCATGGGAATTCCTGATTCTACAGCAATTAATAGGTCAATTTTATTGAAACCAGTTGAGATTGTTCGACCCTTCTGTCTACACATGGCTTCTGTTATTGGGCTATTGAGAACCATTTGTCACACTTTTCATGCGTTTGATATTATTCACCCTTTTTTGATTGAATGGTAACAAGCATAGTCACAGAATGAAGATGACACATTCTTATGTATTTATGTAATACTTTCCAAAACAGGTCCTCCATTTTGAACGAATGCAAATATCATGTGTCACTGTGTACTTCATTTTGTTTCCTACACATGCCATTGTTAACTGTTACACTGTTCCATTTTTTGCCAGCTCTTTCTGGCTTAGGGCCTCTGGAAAAGTCTCCAATTATAAAATTACCTCCTTTTGGCCATCGCTGCCGGCTGGTATCGAAGCTGCGTATGAAAACCAACAGAAAGATCAGGTTTTTCTCTTTAAAGGTAAACACTTTCCTTAGGTGCGTTTCTTTCATGTTCTCGTAATGTTCTGACAACTACAAAAGAGACGAGGGGTATTCAAAGTGATGAGGGGTATTTTACTGACTCAAGGATTCGGCCCCCATGGAACACTAAGCACACTTAAAGACTAAAGAACCCTCTAGTCATTGTGTTTTCTCTTCTTGCTTTGGATCACACGTTCTCAGTTCATCAAAAACATATATGGAACTGAAAGAAGTTTACCATGTCATAATTATAATACATTCAATATTATTCAAATACATATTCATACAATCAGTAAAAACACATAAAATGTCATCAAAAATGTCACGCTAACAATTAGAATCAATTAGAATAAAAATGTCATAAACACCAATCATCAATATTTGTGCAAACAAATCAAATACTCAAAGGTTATCTGTAGCCAATAAAGTGCTAAAATTGTAAAGTGCGTTGGTTAAAGAATAAAGAAGCACTATCAATGATGGTCACTTTAGCCTCTCAAAAGTAGAAAAACGTTGTTGAATCCTTTTACATGACAAAGGCTCTTCTTGAAATAAATTCTTCATTACTAACACTGTGCCTAAATCCAGTGCTACTTTTAGGCCAACATGTTTAGTTCTTCTATCGATAAAACATAGTCACCAAGAATTTCTTCAGGGGACCAACGAAGACCATTTACAATGCACACTATCTTCACATCTGAAGAATTAGGATCTTAACTCAGGACGTTTCACATCCAAATTCTGGAGGAGAAAACACAGATATGCAGTTGCAATTAGTACTGCTCACATTAAACAGCGTAACCTAAGGGATTATCAATTCTCCCATGGTTAGCTTACCATATGGATTTAACTTTATATTCAATCAATGGTTTTTGTAATGTTCTGACAAGAATTGACACGATACTGCATGAAACTAGTTGATTTGTTTAAGTTACTTGTTGAAGTATATGGACATTGATTCTCCCGAAGAACAGTGCTCAGCTTTAGGAAAAGGCAACTTTTTATCAAGTAAAGATGCCACTTTTGATTGTCCATGCGACAGAATGAAGTCCAAATGACAAGATAATTGTCTTTAGTATAGTTCCAAACAATCCTTGTCTCATCTACGGCTAAGTCAATCTCTCCAAAGAGATGTATTTTGATAGCAGAACTTTAAAATAAATAGGCAGAACAATTTTCAATCAGATGCAGAGGAACGTGCTCTATGCTTTAAATACATTAAATACATATTAACTAAATGAACTGAGTTATTTGCTACAGTCTCCTATTTAGAGCAGTGGTGCATTGTACATTTTAGTCACTAAACTGTTTCCAACCAAACAGTTTCCAATGTGTATTTTAGAGCTGGGCACACTACCACTATGAGGCTTGGGCACACACAATCCACTTTATGCCCTATTTTAAAAAACCTGCAATCTCGTAAAAGCGCAAATGCCTAGCTCTCAGGCTCGGGCTGGCTAATAAGGCAATACTTGATTTATAGACCCAACATTCTAGTGTGGGTCCGTTTTTTTGGTCTAACTGGTCAGATGTTTGGACAACGTTGGCCAGATTGGTGATTGAATTCACTGTGCAGCTCATAGTTTTGAGCAGTGTTATTGAACGCATATTCTTTAAAATGCACAATTTGCAACAAATTTAACCAAAACACTCATCCATGGTACTTCTCAAGCAGTCTGTCAGAAATGGAATGAATTTCCACTTGTGACTGTGGCTCACTTTTCCATTGGCACTGAAGCCAGTGTTATGCCCTAGTCTGATTCTCCCAACCCCATGTTCTGTGGGCCATAGTGTGTGCCAAGCTAACCTTTATGTTATAGGATTTATAGCAAAACCTGATTGAGTCATTCCCTTCTCTATAACAGCAAACAGTGCCAACATTTGTTTGCACGCATGAAACGTTTTTGGAATCTGACATAAATATTTAGTAGTACAGGTTTTAAATAAGTGTTCAAAACTGTTGTGAGTATGTTTTTATTACCTTACCATGCACTACAGCCATGCACCATTTGCATAAACATGTGTCCTTTATGTCGGAGTATCAACTGTCAATATGTACTTAATATGTGAACATGCTCAAGTATAATTGGACAAATATGTAACATCTTTTGTTTATAGGAAACAAATATTGGGCTATGAAGGGTTACCGCATTTTACCTAATTACCCCCAAAGCATCTATTCTCTTGGATTGCCCAGAACAGTGACCAAGATTGACGCTGCTGTCTATCACCCAGACACGAGGAAAACATATTTCTTTGTCAATGACAAGTACTGGAGGTAAGGAAAGTAGACTGCCCACAAGTAGAGCTGGAACATGTTATTTTCATTTTTAAAATTGAAAGCTATTTGACAGCAAGGTCTCAATTCCGGAAGTTCTTTCATGTACAACAAGAACAGGAAGAGACACCAGGAAGAGAAGTAATGTAGGGCCTATCTGTAATGAAGAAACTATATAAATATTAAGACCCTACCTACTTAGCACTAGTTAAGTGACTGGATACTACTGTCAGACTCACATAAGGTTCAAACTAATATAACCTCTTACTTTAAGAATCAATCAATAGATCAACATTACCCTAACAACAGAGCTGTTATTCATAAACAATTTGAATTAACGTACAATATACATTAAAAACAGTTATACCAAAATATGTAAATCATCTTTATCACAATAAAAGAATTAATCATCATAAAGTGACCAGTGCAACCAATGAAAGTGACAAGTGCAAAATGCAATGGACAAATATATACAGAAATCTAAAACTAGTACTAAAACAGAAAGCAATCGCTTGCTAATATCTGCTACCAACATACAGGACATACATTTGGAGACATGTTCAGATATATATATCGTTTCAGTAATAAAAGGTTTCAGCAATACCTAAAGCTATCAATATATAGCTTCCTAAAACATTCAATGCATAACTAATATGACTGTTCTATAAATACAGTTTGGTAATGCCCAACATGTTTTGTTCTTCCAAACACTCTCATAACAGTTGGAGAACTTCTTCAGGGGATGAAACTTCTTTGGGAGTGGGATAGCTTGCCATAAAAACTCTTTAGGGTCAAAGGTATTCTCAATAACACTCAACAACAAGGGATCTGGACTTCAGGCATAAATAGTCACCTAAAACAGCCAGTGTCAGTCCTGTTCTATATAATCAATATATTTAATAAATTGAATAGCATGACTTAACAATAATAAATAAATTAAGTTATGCTTACCACTGAAAAATTGACTGTGTGTATAGTGGTAAATCAAGCATCTTATAAATAGACACTAACCTGTAAATGTCAACCACAGTGTCACTGGTGTTAAAACACTGAGCTGCATAATCAATATAAGTGCTGGTTAAGCTTAATTGCGTTCACTAAGTATCACTTTCTTGAACTGAAACTGGTAAAATCCCACTTCATAGAACTCATAATAAAGTATAGAAAGATGTATTATTCTGTTAAGGAATGCCCTTTCAAATGTTTTTCTGTAGGAAAACTAAAACAGAAAAGACAATAAGGGAGGGGGTGACACAATATTACGTTTGTTCAGAACTTAATCAAAGAAAAGTAAATATATTGCTCGAGTTATAAAAACTATAGCAAAATAGAGTTTGATACTCACAGGTCAGCACCTGAAAAATGGCTAGGTTAGTTGAGCAACAATGGGAAGGGACGAACAACAGCCTCATGTGTCATAACGTGCCATATTGCTCTTACTGTGTTAAAAAATAGCAAGAAAAAAAAACAACAAAGGGACTAATAGGTCTCTAATATACTACAGTGAAAATTGTATTACTCCAAAAAACACTTAACAAGGGCTCACAATATCTTGTATGTAAATGGATGTGAGATATCACATTGCATCTTATCTAAATCGGTATAAATGGTAACCCGCTGTCTTCTTTCCCAATTACAGCATACGTTTGCGTAAAGCTGATCACAAACCAAAGTGCAGGCGATAGCATCCCTTTAATGTAGGAACGTCTTGAGGGCCAAGTGAGCATTGTGACATTTCCTACTGGCGAGTTAGCATTAAGTAGCAGCCATCTTAAAATGGTTGAAAAAGTAGCAATAACATAATTACCGCCATTTGGATTAAGAATGCAACTGTAACATCAATGTTAATGTCCGTATTTGACATATTCATAAAAGGAATAATTTTCTTAATATTGATTACAAGTAATGAAAAACGGAAGAGTTAGTAAACATCCGTATTATCAAAAAGTATGATATAAAAGGCACTATCCCATCCATTGAAGATGCCACTTTAATATTATTTAGCAATGTATCGGTAACACTGCTAATATAAATGGTTGAGTCTAAAGTGGAATCCTATAAAAACAATGTAGAACAAGTCAGTACAGTGATTATACAGTGGCCATCTTGCAGTGACCAGACAAAAAACGTGTTAGGTATGTAAAAAAACAGATGAAGGAAGACAAATACCTGCTACTTTCTCTTATATGGTAAACAATAACTATCAGCCATTAGATTAATAATTTAAGACATTAGGAAAATGAAAACCTTATTACTGGAAGAGCTTTCCAAATGCCTATAAATAAATAGAACCCTGCAATTAAGTATCATAGAGCACAATGCATCACATGATATATACTTTAAAGGCAGATGACAGAAGCCGAACACTATCTTGGAGGGTTTGATGATAACACATTTATTAACATTGGATTAAGAGGGAGTCCACTATTCAGACTCTCAACCAATCGATTTCTTCATTTAAACCAGTCTCTATGCTATTTGTCAGGAAAATATTGTTGCTGCTCGCTCTCATACAGTTGTATTTTGTCCCTGGCAGGCTATCACTTGAAGAGATTTTCAATAAAACGTTCCACTCTAATGATTCGCTAGTATGGTTCATAGCTGGTTCATAGATAAAACGTGTCCTACAAAAGGGGCATTCAATAATGTTTTCCGAATGCAGCTTTTATGTACTATGATGCATACCTTGATTTTCCTTTCGCTCTTCCCTATGTATATCCTTTCACAAGGACACCAGATGGCGTATACTACCGTACTGGTATTACAGTTAGTGAAAACTCCTTAAGTCCACTTTTAGTTAGTAAGGCCGATATCTACCTCCTTAGTCCTTTTAGTGTTTCATGCACAACATGTTCTTATGTCAGTGGTGTTCCATGTGAGATGCCATGGAGAAGTACAAGCACCTGAAATGTATTTCCAAAAATCTGTCATAACTGTATCACTTCTGACAGCTGTCTGGTCAACCCCATACTTTTCCATCTGGCAAGTTACAGTAACACAGATCAACGCTTCCACACATGAAGGGTATGCTCGAACACAACTCAAGCCCTATGCAACCTCTCACTAACACATTTCAATACTTCTGTAAAGTACTAGAAACTGTCCTCATGGAGTGTACAGTCGTTCTCATGGGAATTATGTATTAGACCTTTCCCCACCATGGGTACACTTTGATCCCTCTTCCCTGATGCCGCAGGCATGCATGCTTCGGGACTGTAGGATACTATAATGATGACTGGCACACAGTATCAAAATACTCTTAATTTAATGTTACGTTATAAACAAAATGGTATTTGTTTGTTCATGTATTTATATATTTATTTATCAACTTCATAAGCGCCAACCTAGATTCCAGTATAAAGAAAAACTCTATATGACCTTGATAATACAAAACATTAGGCACTTTACCATAAAATATCAAATAAATTCAAATCACATTTCTCAGGTCACATCACTTCAAAAAGGAATGCAATTCTAAGTGTTGTCCTAAATGCAAAGAAATTCCCTACACTAACATGAAGTACAAGTATTTGTATTCTCTCTGAAACTTTACTTGTGTTGTATTGAGACATAAAGCAAAAATGTCCCAAAGGTATTGTAATGAACAACAGACCCCAAACAGTATGCTAAAAAGCTTTTGTTAGTCAACCCTAGACATCAGTTCACCTGTACAATATAGGCAACAAGCTTCTTGGTGACATGCAATATCCTTCTACCATACGATGGGAGGTACTGTATCCCATGTTTATTTATTTTATTTATTTACTTGAATGTATAAAGCACACAACGGCCCTGAGGCATCATGGAACTGTTACAGAAGATTCATAACAAGATTCGCTTAGGTACATACCGAGATACAATATGGTAAACAGAGCTGAACATTTATACAGACAATTTCAGAATTAGACATGGTAGGTTCCAGGGGTTACATGGGAACTGCCTGAAGGAGATGCCCAGTTGAAGAGCTTGGTTTTCAGTGCTCTTTGGAAGGCAGTGAGGGAGGTTTCCTTCCGGAGAGAGAGTGGCAGAGCGTTCCGATTTTTGGGTGCTAGCACAGGAAAGCTCGCTCCTCCGACTTTGCCTCTATTAAAGGTAGGGACCGTGAGCTGGTGGGAGTATTGAGCCCGCTTTGGTCTGAGTGAGTTTACCTGGTGAATTCTTTCAGACAGATACAGTGGTGCTGAGAGGGAGAGGCATCGATGGATGATAGTGAGGGTCTTGAAGAGAATACGCTCTTTAACTGGGAGCCAATTGGCGTCTCGTCTGGCCTGGGAGATGCGCTCGCTCCTAGGAATGCTTAGTGCCAATCTAAGTGCATTAATTTGGGTGATTTGTAATATGTTAAGATTTTTCACTGAGGTGCCTATGAACAATATGTTACAATAGTCCAGCTTGGCACCAATGGTGGCTCTGGCAATGGTAAGGCAGTTTTTTGATGAGGGGTATGGTTTAACTGCATTAATGATTTTGGTCGTAAGTGCAGCTGATGAGAAGATGGCACTGACTTCATGTGTCATTGAAAGGGTGGAGTCAAGGTACACACCCAAAGTTTTGACTGCAGCAGAGGCCGTGATTACGGTATCCTCAATGCTGAAGGATCTGTATTGACTGTCGAACTGTTTAAGAATTTCCTTGGGACCTACCATTAGGATTTCTGTTTTGTCTCCACTGAGACACAAACCATTGGCTGCCATCCAGGCCTGGATAAGGGAATTGGTTTCACTGAGGGTGGCTGCATCTTGTTCATAGGAACCGGAGAGGGGGAGAAGAACTTGAGTGTCATTGGCATAGTTTGTAAATGCTATGCCATTCTCATCTAGATGATTGAAGAGGGGTAAGTGGAAAAAGTTGTAGAGGGTAGGTGAGGTACATGAGACCTGTGGGACTCCGCAGTGGATGGGGGACGGGACAACAACGGCCTGATCAGAAAGAGCCTCATTGCCCTTCCTTCAAGAAAGGAGGTGATCCATGCTTTAGCTTCCTGGGATAAATGGCCAGCTTCCCTGAGGTGTCTGCAGAGGATCTTATGGTCCACACGATCAAAGGGTGCAGACAGATCAAGGAGAAGGAGGAGCGCTGGTTTGCCTTTGTCCATTGTTTCCTGTAATTGGTTCTTAAGGTCGAGTAGTGCTGACTCGGTACCATGGCGTGGACGAAAACTGGATTACCTTTCCCCAGGATATTTTTAGTTTCTAGATAGTTCTGGATTTGCAAGAATGCAGCTTTATCTAGAATTTTTAACAAGAAAGGCACGGTCGTGATGGGCCTGTAGGTATTGGGTGAGTTCAAGTCAGGGGAGGTTTTTTTTAGCAGTGGTCTGACCCCATGACTCCTTGAGGGAGGGAGGCATGGAGCGAGGGAGGAGGGAGGGACGATACCAGAGGCGAAGTAGGCATTGATAAATATGGTGAACAATTGGGCTAGTGAGTCTGCACACTCTTTTGTGAGGTTAGCTGGGCAGATATCGCCATCACAAAGAGAAGGCTTGATATGTTTCATGATAGTCACAACTCTGTCTGGTTACTCCTCTGAAGGCAAAGGGCTTTATGTCTTTATTGTCCTGATTTACGATTGCAGCCGGTGGCACCTTGGCTTTGGGCAAAGCCTTAAATTGAGAGTTAGTTTAGTATTCCAATTACATAATCTTGTAGTTGTGAAACAACTAATAGTTTGCTAAATACACACTTATGCCAGGAAACAAAGCTCATGGGAGTCTGCAGAGACCGATCATCTATTATGAAGATCAATACACAGTTCATTAACTCCCTCATATGTTCATTTTTCTTAATTACAATGCTACACAATATTTCCTAACTTCACGGCACCCATGGACTGCTTCAAAAGTAGAGCACCCATTATTATTTTGGTATGATATAGGATACCGGTCTGCAACCTGTGGCTCGCCAGATGTTTTGGACTAGGACTCTCCTGATCCCACACAACTGATAATGCTGGCTTGGATTAATGGAATTGTAGTCCAAGGCATCTGGGCAGCCAAAGTTTGCAGAATCTTGAAAGCTTGATATACAAAAGTGTGAGACAATCGAGCACTTTATATCTAAGCCTCTACATCACAGTTGGATTATGTCCCTGTCCTTTATATGGTACATGAATGATCAGTAAATTCTAGTATGGTTTTAGTGTGCAGTTTGTCATTTAACTGTTGTAAATGCGAAACAACTTGTGTGTCTCCTACTTTGGTGTGTTGAAAATAGTACTCATAGAACACAGAACCTAGCGACCAATGACAACACTGTGGGCAACAGTGTGCAATAGTTGATTGAAAAACATTTGAACTTATAGCACTTTATTCTGCACTATAACATTGGTAAGCTTATTTTTAAGGTTTGTTTGTAAAAAAATAAAAATGGGAGCATATGGGACGACCCACCAACAGATCAGTTGACTATGGCTGATCAGGCAAATTAATTCACAGAATTCACCTCCAGAAGGTCACTGTTTAATATTTTAATTGTTTTAGTCTTTTAAAAATATTTTAAATGATTATGACTGTTTTTCTCAATTATCAATCTCATTGTTCGTTCATATCTTGTTCATATCTTCAGCTTTAATGAAGTGAGACAGGTCCTGGACAAACAGTCCCCACAGTCGATAGCAAGTGCATTTCCAGGAATTGGCCTAAAAGTGGACGCAGTTTTTCAAGCTGATGGTAAGCAAGACAACCTTAGAATGTCTGAAACAGCTTGTTGAGCATGTATTTAGAGAGTACCTTGGCCAGCTGAGCATCAGGGATTTGAAATGATATCTTATCAAGTGTGGCATGCATAAGGCTTCAGAAGTATTAGCATCTGGGTGGGCACAAACAACGGCAGACTCTACCTACCTGTATAAAACCATGTAGTAAGAACAGAGATGGCTGCTCCTGCCTTGTCAACCACTCCTCCCTCATTCAACCGTCCTCCTGCGCCCCGCCCCCCCGAATCAAAGTTCCCCATACTGTTCAAATAAAACAAAAATTTCTACCTGCATCTGGGCTTAAGAATTCCGCCTCACAGGGTCGCTCCTTGCCGGCATCCGGCTCCTTTTCTGCCTTGCTGGCCACAATGGAAATGAAAAAGTGGCTCCACATGGTGGTCTCTAATTTTTTAAAGTTAAAAACACATTGCAAGCTGACACAGCCCGTTTTGTTTTCAACTCTCAAATTAGTTTCCCCTTAGCAATCCGAATTGAAAATGGCACGCACTGCTTGGTAGGGCCTACCACACACAGTAAAAGCAATCGCTTTGCTCTTGTCATTCCATCGTGTCAGTGGGCCGTTGCCAGTGATATGGTCTGGTGACCATTAACACCGTAATTGGCCTCATTATGACCCAGGCGCTAAGTGTTTAATGGCGCCGTAAAAGGCTGTGGCGCCGTTAAACACTTAGCACCTAATTACGAGGTCCCTTTGCGGGACCCAACCTTAACGGCTGGTTTTACCAGCTGTTAAAGTAGGGACCCGCAAAGGGACCTTGGTGCTAATTACGGTACCGCAATTTGCGGTACCGTAATTAGCGCCTTCCCCATTCCCATTGAGCCCTATGAGTCAAAAATGGGAATGGGGAAGGGCCATGGCGGCATGGGGAATTACCGCCCCGCCAACCTTGGAATGGGGCGGTATTTCCCCATTCCACCATGGCGGACTTCGGCATGGACCATGGTGCTAATAGCACCATGGTTTAGCACCGGAGTCCTAATGAGGCCCATTTTATTTGGAAAATTATAGGAAGAGCAAGATTAAAGTGGGAGAAGTTCCAAAAGCCAAGAATATAACTATCATCCCCGTAACCACCCACCAGCATGACTCTAGGTACTAGGGCCTCGGCAAGGGTGCAGGACTGTCACTGACTCTGCACACCACTTCACATGGGTAGAGAGCTATTCACACCCGAGGGCTCCCTCCAGGGTGCAAATAGTTTAAATGTATTTATTTTTTGGGTCTGGTAGATGGGCTCTGCATGTACTGTGTGTGCCCAATCATCTGTCAAAAGAAATACAAAAGATGGCCACCACATACCCCAATATATGCTGACCCACTCATAGCTAAAAGACACAAAGTGGGACTATGTCCCTCGTTTGTTTCTATTGCGGTAAGGATGGAGAGCGATCGTAGTGGCACAGAGGAAGAGGCCCCAAAGCTGTATGCTAAGTCAAGTAGGAGGGTGTGAGGTAGGGGAATGGTTTGTGATGGTGTCGGGAGGGAGGAGTGAGTGTGGTGTGCTGGAAAAACATGGCAACACACAGGGAAGTCAGGTTTCGCCTGTGTTTCCAAACATTTGGTTGACTGAGTGCCCTTCCTTGTATGCTAATTAAGGATCAATTTCATCCTAGCCATGTATTATCCGACAAAAGGCCTGGACAATCTTTGCAAGAAGTGATCTGACAATAATTGCAATTCTCTCTATGAAATCTAGAGCAACCCAAAACTATGTGCAGGTTAGGTACTGGGGACTAGGATGCCGTGCACAAACTACTTTTTCTTTATATTCAGCCTTCCTTCCCTCCTACACAACTTTCCTGAGCTGTTCCTGCTGGTGTTGGTGCTCCACTGTTCTTGGGAGGTGGAGAGTAATAGAAGGACTACATTCTGCTATGTCTATACAGCAGAGTGCAGCCTTTTAGTTATGGGTACTCTGTGGCTGTGACTCAGTGCCTAGTGAGAGTAGGTAGATTGGGACAGATTCTTGAAGGCATGCAGTCTGCACTTCTGACCAGACGAAAAAAAACAGGGGCACGTCTCTGAAAGGGATATGTTTATTTTCTCTTCTACACTTTTCCTGAAGGTGGTGTCAAACTTTCGGGGAATTAACCACATTCAGGGAAAAATGTGTATTTGGCCATGTCCTAAATCTGATTTACCACATATTGGAGCAGCGTCAAATTACTAGGTAAACAATTGTTTTACTATTTTTGATGTGAATCATAATTCTCCAACTGTTAGTAGGTTTCTCCATCGTTTGGATTGCACTGCTATTGGTTCTCCTGCAGATACACCCATTCTGTATAGGATGTGTGTTTTAAGAGTGAAATATTTCTCGTCCAGTCTCATAGGTGCATACGCACACGTTTGCCATCTGCGTGCATGCTGACATGGAGGCACGGTGCAGGATTAATTGCATAACTCTCATGACTTGTAAAGCTCTCTGTTGCTCCCAAAAGCTAGGTCGATGCTGAAATAATACTCTAAGAAGAAGAAGAATTATATCCCTCTGGAACAGCCTCCCTGCCACTCTGAAACTTGAGGAGAACCATCTCCGGTTCCGGAAGAACCTCATGACCTTCCTCTTTGGTTCTGTCTTCTCTCCTCCGCTCCCCGGTTGATCTGTTCTGCTTAGGCATTGTGCACCTGGTTACCCTCTGATTTCGGGCCCAGGTACTTCCCACCTTGCCACGCACCTGCATTGCCTCCTGGCAACCTTTTTCACTTTGGGTCTGTATCTGTAACCATACAGTACCCCCCTTCCCTGCACTTATTAGACACCCCCCTGTCTGTGCCTTAAACATGCACTACCTTTTTTGTTGTTTCTTATTCCTGTGCACAGCACTTTCCATGTCACCCCTCCCCTTGGAATACCCCCTTCCCTCTCCCCTGCACTTGCATGTTCTCTCTGTCACTGGGCTTAGTAAGATCGTTGTTTTTGTTCTCCCGTGTTTCCCCTCCCGTGCCTCGTCGTGCTCTGAAACACATGTGTATGAGTGCGATACAAATAAAATATCAATATCAATATTGCAAAATGCATTTTTGCATGCAAGTCCCTTTGGAAATTAGTCCTGGTGTGCTTAGCAGTGTTGTAAAGTAATATGAACCTATGCCCAAAGGAGGAAAAGTAACTTCCCTGAAGAGAATATCAGTAATTGCAACATAGCTCGGAGTGCTAAAAGTGATTTTGCTCAATAGGATGTATGGCTAAGCACCATCTGGTAGAAGCATATAGCTATGAGTGGGTCAGCATTTCTTGGGGTATGCAGAGACTGACAGGAATCCAGTGCGGGCATGCTGCAATCACAAACTTGAATGGGTCCTCGGGCAATGCATGTGCAGCAACAACAAGGCAGGAGAATGACGTTCCCCTGATTCCTACATGGTGGGCACCTAGCCCTCGCGAGAATAGCAGATCTCGCGAATTGATGCTGCTGTCAAATAGCCCAAGTGAATAGGGCGCTATGGGCCAGATCTCGTGTGATACTCAATCTGCTGTTAAAAGTGGACTTTAGAAGGAGTAGCTATGCAGACTTCCATAGATAGAGTTGGGATTCAATTGCATGTGTACATATGTGTGAAGAGACTCGACCGTATACAAACATTTAAATGATGCCTATTACAATAGATGAGAAGGTCCACGCCAACGTGCAGAGAATAGCAATGCGGTGTAGTGCCTTGCACCGTGCCACACCCCACACAGTGAGAGTTTCACCTAGTGCAGTTTTTGCAGCACAACCTAAGGTTCACAATACACAGTTCATTAGGCATAGTACATCATTTGCATTTTGCGTTTGTTCTTTTAGCAAACCTTTTTTTTCTTATTTAACCACTGCAATGCCATGGAACAGAAAGAAGTGTTAAAGGTCAGGGCAGTGGACTATGTTGTAAAAGATTGAATTCTTCTTTTTTCTTTTCAATTTTAGGACTTTTGTATTTCTTCAATGGGCAACACCAGTTTGAGTTCAGCATGAAGTCCAACAAAGTCACACGGGTTTTGAAGAAAAGCAGCTGGTTCAAGTGTTAAGAAAAATGTACAACAATATTACTTGAAACAAATAAACAGTGTTCAACAGTGCGAGTTCTGGATTGTAATAGAAATTACCTTTTAGCTTTTATCTGACTAAACAGTGAGGAATGCTTCAAAGAAAATGTTCTATATTTTTGTATTATGATTATTTAACATTTATGCATAAAAATAAATAATGTTATTGTTCACATCATTACAAAAGATATTTATTTCAAGGTGTTTGCATTTGTTCAGCACTATAGAAATAATTTGCAATCTATGCAAATAGCAAATATCAATGGAAAACAGAAGGTACCCACAGGTATCTTCATCCAATGGAGTAATAAATGTGTCACAGTCCTTGGCACTTCATTCTGCAAATGGCGGTAATGTCAGTGCCGGTGGTAACTGCAAAATATTGCAGAGGTAAAAACTTGAGCACAAGCACGGTTGTTTGGGAAAAAACGAAAACCCGTAGACTTGGAAGCGATTTCGGCCAGGTCAGATATTCAGGTTTTTCTTAGGGTTTGAGTTCAGAGGTTGAACCTCCAGTCTATATAAAGACAGGCGAGAAGAAGCTGAGGACTAAGGATAGTCAATGGTTGGCCTTTGAAGAGACAGGAGTGGCTCAGGCTTGTTAAGGGGGGGACTTGTAGGCAAAATAGGTTAGTGTTGACTTAAATCGAGAATAGGGACATGTGCCTATAGTAGATGGAGAAGATGTCCATAACACTGAGAATCCCACATGCATTTATTGGGTGTACAAGAAGGCCAAGGCACTGAGAACCCACAAGCATTTAATAAGCATAGGAGAAGGCCAAATCACTTGCAACCCCTCGTACATTCACTAGGCATAAGAGACTGCCAAAGCATGGTAGGGATTATGTTCCATCCCCTGATTGAAGATTGAAACCAGACAGCTCATATTTGATGATAGATCACATAACAATGGAGAAAAAGAGAGCAAACAAGCGGGTGAAACATAGACAAACCCATGGAATGATCTAGTGCAAGTACTGTACACAGGAATTTAGCTTCAGATACTCTACATATACCAGTGTACATTATCTTCCCAAAACAGACTTGAAAAACACATTCTAGTGGAAGTACAACTTTGAAGTCATTCACATCAACAGCACAGGCCCCTCAATCAAAACCATCCACACTGCATGCACTGCAAAGTAAACCAAGCAGACCCAAAGAAGAAGGACAAGTATGGAAAGCTACACCCGCAAGCTACCCTAGCAAACCTCATCAATACAGCCCTTGCCCCATCCAACACCCAAAGACCACATGCACATGCCCCCTAATCCTGATCAATGCTCGCTCAGGAGTTGCTCCCCCCGTGGAGATTGCTGACCTCATCCTGTACAATAAGCTTGATCCCCTCATTACCAAACATGGTTTACCCCATCCTCTCCCAATGTTTTCGAAATCCTCCACCCCCAGGGCTACTTCAGCCAAAATCAAGGGCAGAAAGTAAGGAGGCAGAGTGTTATTCATCCACAGGAGCGATTGGCCATGCTCCATCATCCAGTCTTCCAGTGCAAGATCATTTGAATCACTCACCTGCAGTTTCCCTTTATATCCCAAGGAATTCATAGCCGTCTCTTCCACCTCATCTAGAGAGCACCTCACAAGAGTGAGTCTTTCATTGCTGAAATTTTCAAAGTACTCTCCTCGGTCAAATTCACACACAGTAACAATGTTTTTCTCAGAGATTTTAAAGTCCTCGAGTATCACGCTGACAACCACACTTGAAGCAAGCTTTTTCGGACTGACCAGATCCACGGGCCTTCAGCAAAATGGGCTCTAGCCTATGCACAACAAAGGCAACACTATATACTTAGTATATACATCATCCAAGCATCACCAGAGCAGACCTTATTCCAATCAATTGGTTTGACCATGCTTCCATCTCACGGTCGATCACCCACTCAACAATGGCCCACAAAGATCAGGCTAACCGCTCCCTCCCTCAGTGCTGCTCATTCAAAATGTAGCTAGTCAATGAACCAGAATCAAACTTCTCAGACTTCCCCAACGGGGAATGTCTCCTTCCCCCTAGAAATATTCACTAGCTCCACTATGACAGCGATTGACCCTCGTTCCTCTGAAAAACCAGCCGTGCTAAGACCAATCCATTGGCCCACTGGTACACCCCCGAACCGTCCTCTAACAATGAGAGCCCTAGAGAAATTGTGGTGCAGAAACCATAACCCTGAAGATCTCACCAACCACAAATCTCTCAGTATCAATCATAGGTTTCTGATTAGCAAAGCCCAACCTCCTTACTACTCCACTACAATCACAGCAGCCTCTTACAGATTCAAACCACTCTTTGATGTAATAAAGCATTTTACTAAAGTCTCACCCGACTATGAGGTGCCAGCACCTCAGGAAAAATGTGACGGAATCAACAACCTTTTTTTATTGTACAAATAGACAAAATCCAACCGATCATCAAATCAAACTCAAACAGCATTAGGCACCCATCTGCATTCCGGAACACTGCCCAAATAGGCACCCCTCTCTCCCCTAGTCCTCTGAACAGCAATTGATTCCCTCATACCTAGTTCCTACTCTGATGATACCATCCCAGCCTCCATTATTAAACAATTGATGGCCTGGCACTCAAAATTCTCCTCAGCATCACCAATGTGCACATCAAAGATGGGTCATTCCCAGACATCATCAAAACTGGTCTCATACAACCTCTTTTGAAAAAAGAATGACCCTATACCCTGATAAACTAACCAATAAGCAGCCCATTCCAAACCTTGCTTTTTTTGGCAAAATCTTGGAAAAGTAGTCGCTACTCAACTACTCACTAGTATAGAACAACTACACCTCCTACATGCCTATCAGTTGAGGGTCTGCCGCAATTGTAGCATTGAGCCTCATGCCTCCTTGAATTCCTTGACCTCTCTGTTGCATTCAACACCATTGATCCTCTTCTCCCTCCTTGCGGACAGGATCAGGTTCTCTGGCACTGCCCTGACTTGGTTTGCCTCCTACCTCTCAGACAGACTGTGAGGTATTGCCTTCTAACAAGGGTGCAAACCCCTGTTTTTTTTTTAATTTGTATTAACAGATAGAATGATGAGGGAAATTCCATCTCCAAAAGGCGTAATCTGCAACCACACTCCATGCCAAATGGATAGTGCACCCGTTCCCTGCTGCATCCAGTAGCCTGATCAGCTGTACCTGCTCTACTCGTGCCACAGAGCAGGTATGAAGGTAATGTGACACCCACTTGACAGCTGCAGAGACAAACAAGTCTCTGCGGCGCAGAGGCGGCGTTTAACATATGCCCCCTATAACCAGAACTTTGATGATCATAAATAGCCCATGCTGGTGGCAGAGTAAACTCTAAATAAAAGCTATGCCTACGTTTAGGAATAGTGCATGATAGTACATATGATCATGGCCATCAAATTCCAATTGATATCACACATATGTCAGCTCCTGTGAGTCAACTCTGCTGTGGAAGGTGATGTGTATTCTGGTCAGCCGGGTGCAAGCCACCAAATGGCATGCCCAGGTGTGCTGGGCCTGGGCATTAAGGGAGCACACCCATTCAAAGACGTTTCCTCACACCAGGGTGCTACATGCCAAAGGCATTTTGTTCTCTGTGAGTAGGGAAGTGGGTGGGATTGTGATAGGTGGGAGAGCACTGTCTATGGCAGAAGACTTCCACTATGTTGATTCTCGCTGTCCCTCTCTCTCTGTCCTGTCCCCTCCACTTCCTCTGGAGCAAAGCACATTTGTGGTGACATCAGGGCAAAGTCCACTTCATCCAAGAGCTGGGATTGGACCCCTAAAGAAGGGCAGGTTTAGTCCACTAGTCAGAGGACTTTTGTCTTTAAAAGAAGGGTTCTTTCACCCCTTGAGCATATTTTCTCAGTTCCTCTCTGACACTTTAAGGCTGCAGATTTGTTCTGAAGATCTCACTGGACTTTCTTTGGGGAAGTTGCACTTTACAAAGTCCTCAGTCTGAGGTGAAGAAGGAACTATCCAAGACAGAAGAAATGTCTGTCCTCTACTACTCTCAGGGTACATCAGGAGTAACCTCTGCTGTGGATCAATCAGGACCTAACACTCTGCACAGTAATCTCCTGAGCTAGGGGAGCAGACCCTGAGCAGAACCATCCTGTCCTCAAGTCCCCCTCAGTGGGCCTCATGGAAACCAGAGGACTAAACCAGCTGAAGTTCCCTGGTCTACCGCACTGAACTGGTTGCTCCATGTTCAGAGCACCTGGAACAAGAGGGAAGTCGCAGACACTGGTTTCTGCACTCCTCCACCACATTGAACATTTCTTGCACTTTCGACCAGATCAGGCCCAAAGAGACTGTTCAATGCATGGACCCAAAATTAATCTGTTCCTTCTATGTGCAGAGAGTGTGTTTGATTAAAGTATACATATTTTTATAGAAATATGCCTTTCTGGGCATTCCCTTTATTTTGGACTATGATACTGTGTTGTTTGGGTCATTACTGGTTCACCTTCAACCCCTCTCAGGAGTATAGCCTATCCTCGACCCACGTTACAACGAAAGACATACGGTCCCTTTTTTCCCTTATGATTGTGTTATGTTTTGGTTTGCAGAGGTGCGAGGGTAGAGTGTGCCATTTTACCCCTACTCCTCCCTGCACTCCTGCGGAGCAGAATCCAATTTGTCACACAGACACCAGGCCATCCAGATGAATACATCACATTCTAACCTCTCCCAGTCTCCTGAGGAATCCCTCAAGGATCCATCCTCTCACCAATCTTGTTTAGCCTTTACATTCAGCCCCTGGGCAAAGTCCTCAAAGATTCCAATATAGTCATCCAACAATATGTGGATGAAACTCAGTTGTACATAAGAGAAGAAAAACAGGACAACAATCACCTCCAATATTACCTAACCAGCCCTATCAGCAATTCAATTCGGAAGGAACTACCCATTTTGGTGAAACAAAAACAGCACTCTTCGACAAGATCAGAACAGAGAGACTCCCTGATTCATGGAATTATTTGAGCGTAAAACGCACATTTCTGCGCCATTCTGCCCGAATAGCCATGTTGAGGTATGGGGATTTTCGGGCAGAATGGGGCGCAAATATGTGTTTTATGTGCAAATAATTCCATGAATCAGAGTAAGAGTGTTTCTTTCAGAGAAAATTCCAAAACACCCAGTTGCTCTCAAATGAGCCCCCAGTGGAATCAGCTGGGAGGATTACAAATCTAGTAAACCAACGGCTAGAGGGGAAGACCTTACCAGAGGTTTTAGAGATACTGACACTTGAGCAATTTGTTTATGCTTTGCCACTCTCTACAGAGAGACATCTTACAACAACATCAACCCTCCCCGGTTACCACCATCCAAATCACCAAAGTCCACTCAGAGGCTTTTAGGATTTTTAGACAACAGCAGGGGAAACTGCCCATACCCCAAAGAGATCCCAGATCCCCTGCAAAGGGTGGTCAACCTCCCCCTGTCAAGGGCAGGAAATGCCACGCAACCTTGTCCCAAAAAGAAAAAAATAGGGAGTCTGGGGACCCATAGCCCTTCCCCCTCGAGATCCAGGGTCTTAAAGGAAGAACCAGTTAGTTGTTAAAATTCTATTTCTCCTACAATACCCACCTGCTCCACATGTGGAGAAATCAAGCAAAATTCAAACTTTAATATCGTTTATTTACTGAAATAGTATTATGCTAAGATGTTAGTTCCATACGTTTTCAAAGTCCCAGAGACCTCTTAATAATATGGTGGTCACATGATAAAGGAGCAACAAAAGAAAACACACACATAACTGGACATCACTTTTACAAGGAAAAAAGGTAAGGAATTCTACAACTTTAAACTCCATTGCCTGCAGAAAAAAGGTATGCCAGGAGTTTAGTCCTGCATGGCCCCTTTATCTAAAGAGCTATGAATTGGTAATAAAGCAGACATATGCTCAAAAACTGGGAGATAGTTCTCGCTGAGGAATTACATTTTAAGCAGGGTCATTTTGTTCAACCATTGTTTTAAATGTAATGTGTAATGTATCCAAACATTTTAATCAATAGTACCTAATGAGTGGCATCCAATGTAAAAGAATGGTCTAATTTCCAATGTGTGACACTTTAGATAAAGGGGCCGTGCAGAACTGAATACCTGGCCTACTTTTTCTACTGCAGCCAATGGAGTTTCCCTTGGATTCTTTCCACATAAAATTGTCAAGCTGTGCGTGTGTGTTTCTTTGTTACTTATTTATTGTGCAACCACCATATGATTAAAGGTTCTCTGGGACGTCGAACGTTTATGGACCTACAATCTTAGCATAACAGATTTTACAACTGGTTAGTACAGCGCTAGACCCTTTCTCGCACATTATAATGGATACCGAAATGCACTGAAAACAGTGGCACATCTGCTGAATGAGGCAGCTGGACAGCAACATTTACTTTTTGACTGCTTGCAAGAAACATAATCTGATACGAAAAAGGACTCAGGATCTCGAACCCACTGAGGATTACCACAAAACAGCGTATGCTGAATGGACATGCAGAAAAACATGAGAAGAAATAAGGAATCATCCCATCCATTAGCTCTCATTCAAGAAAACCAGAATCAGGAATGAGATAAACAACCTCAGAACAGAGAAGCAAGAGGAAATAAATGACCCATCACCCCCAACTCCACTATCAGCTTAAAAAGAATGATATTAAAACACTGAATGATTCATTCATTTTAAAAACGAGGAAACTCCATGATTTACGATAAATGGTGAAAAGTCCCTTTTGGAGACGGGAAAGGTTCAAGGAACTCCCCAAAAGAGTAATCCACACTTTTAACAAAACCAACATTGAGAAGCCCAATGAGCAACCACCAATCAACTATCCTCTCCGGGCACGATCTTACACACGCAGAAGAAGCTGTTCTTACCAAGGGACTGACTTTCTGCCGCAGCCAATTTTGTGAACAATGAACAACAAAATAGCCCAGATTAAGATGACATGAAAAAAGGCTCAAATTGGACACCTCAATTTTGTCAGAGCATGAAACTCGAGACATTTATTGACTGTCTCAGAAAACATGTAAGATCCAACATTCATGGAAAACAACATACCACTAAACTGAACCTTAGCTCCCAAGAAAGAAGGCAATTAAAACAGTTCAAGCAAACAAGGAAATCATAATAAAACCTGCAGCCAAGGGTGGATCTGGTTTGGTCAATGATATACAGAAATATAAAGCAGAGGCATACAGACAGCTTCTTGACCTGGAGTAGTAGCAGGAACTGGCTGATGACCCTACCATGGAGATCATGATTAAAGATCAAATAACAATTATAACCATCAAGTCCATGCCAAACAGTGGAGAAGAACACCAATCTGATATGAAACAATCCGATTTCTGGGACATTCTTTTTGCTCCCTAAAATCCACAAACCAGGCAATCCAGGTCGCTCACTCATCTCTGGAGTCAATGCATTAACCAAAGCTATATCTGTATGTATTAAATTGATCCTAAAACCTCTGATAATGGGCACAAACAGCTTTGTACAGGACACAACACATTTCCTCAGGAAGATTCAAGTGGTAGAACGTGTACCACTGTGTGCACTATTGGCCACGTTGGATGTCACCTCACTTTCTTTCAACATTCCACATGAAGACAGATTAGCTGCATGCCAGAGCTTCCTGCAAACCACAACCCGCAAGACAGACATCAAAATTAGAGCCATAACAGATCTCACGACATTCATACTTTTGCAGGAAGACATTTCCTACAAAAGAATGCAACTGCGATGGGCACACAAAAGGTGCCCCTGTATGCAAACCTTTTCCATGCACACCGGGAGCAGCGGGTTTTACAACAACAATCCCAGAAACCACTGACATACATGTGCTACATCGATGACATTTTTTTGATGTGGGCAGAAGGCAAAGATTCACTGAAACAATTCTATGAATCCCTAAATCGCTTCCACCACTGCATTAAGTTCACCATGGAATATTCCAAGGTGAGCATACACTTTCTTGACACCACCATTTCTGTTGGAAGAAACAGCCACCTAGAAACAGCTGTATCCAGGAAAACAACAGACTGGGACAAATACATTCACAGGACAGGTTTTCATCCACGACACACAGAACAATCTATCATCTACAGCCAGGCCATCCAATATCAATGTCAACATATGTGCTCCAATAGGAAGACAAGGGAAAACCAACTTGCCACACTTAGTACCTCCTTCGTATTGACAGGGAATTGAATCGACCATTGAGAATACCCAGAAATTACTTGATTAAATAAAGAGACAGTGAAACCACAGAAAGAATGACCTTGGTCATCACGCATCATCCAGCACTAACTCAACTGAATAAAATTGTTAAGGACCGACAATCAATATTTTATAGGACACAGGCATCATGCATGGTGATTTTGGATTTCTGAGCAGACATAGTTAGTACCAATTTTTGAAGAACAGACATGCCCAGCCAACAGTGGAAACTTTACCATTGGAACAGTGATAATGCATTTGTGTATTGCCACTTTGTATACAAGTCATTAAGGCACTGTCAAATATGAAGTGCAAATAAGATGAATTTGGACACAGCACCTTGGAAACGAATGTAACATTTCTATATTAGTTCCACCATGTGCACACAAGTAGGCCTAAGTTACTCAGGTTGCTCTTTTGTAACACCCCAGCACAGCACGAAGACTGCAAAAACAAGCAGCAATCACTGACAATATTGTATTCTCAACACACAGGTGGTGCAGTTTTTTTCTTAGTCAGGTGGGGCTTTACAATCACTGCCAGTAATAATGTGTCTGCGACTGCCAGGAAGATGCTAATACACATTGTAATTGGAGAAATGTATGTCTGGTTGTAACATTGGAAAATGAAGACCACTACACATGTGAAACACCTTACTGAGCTGGGAAGGTGTGAACAGCCATATCATTTCCTTCTCAACATGTGTGCCTATAAATCTAACATTTTGGAATTCCTCTATACAAGCACTACTGTTTTTTATGCTGGGTACAACTCATTAGACACTATGCATGCAAACGATTGGACACATTATGCATTAGTTGAACAATATGGCCTCACTGAGGAATTACATTTCTAACAGGGAGAGCTGCCTCCCAGTGTTTGAGCACGTCTGTTTCATTTCCATTGTATGGCTCTTTAGATAAAGGGGCCATGCAGGAATTTCTTGCAGCCAATGCAGTTTAAATTGGGAGAATCCCATGCCTTTTTTTTCCATGTAAAAGTTATTTCCAGCTGTGTGTGTTTTTTTCTTTTGTTGCTCGTTTATCCTATACCCACCATATGATTAAGATGTCCCTTTGGCTTCGAAAGCTTATAGAACTACCATCTCAGCATATAGCCTGTTAGTCCAATAAAATGTATACAAACTTGGATTTTGCCTGATTTGAAAACTGGGCTAGCATGGTGCTAAACCCTTTCTCAAACATCATGTGGTGAGAAAGGGCTTTTTGTGCATACATGTCCCAAAAACCACCTGGAAGAACCAAGAAAAGTAGGTGGGGTAGAAGTAGAGGAATAGAAGGAATGGGAAGATACCAGGGATAAGGATTTTGAAGATTCCAGGATACTTTTATGCAGCAGTACTCCCATCCAAGCTCGAGTCCAGGTCCGTGTGCAGAAGACCCGGGCTAATGATGATTAAGAAAGCTGACAGACTGCAATCCATTCAAATCTGATTTGTCCAGAAAGCCTAGGTCTGAATGAGGTAGTAAAGATATCCTGCATCTATTGAGCGACTGAAATATGTCCTAAGATCCCACTCACCTTTGAGGTCATGAGAGATCACACTGACCTGAATGTAGCTGCTGTTCCAGGGCTTCCAGAGAAGGTAATTATAGGGACAGATGTCCCAACATTCCTGGATCTCCTTCAACAAAACCCTAAGGAAACAATCTCAGAAAAATGATCTCCTCTTATATCCTCACAAGAATATCCAGAGGATAACAGTGAACCACCATAGGTTTGGGAAAGAAGGGCCTTTACCAGTGTAGTTCCACTAGGGGGGGCTTTAATCTAACAGCGGGGGTATGTGATGGATCTCAGGAATGTGGCTCTTCTCCCTTGGGTAGGGTGTACCTGCGTTGGCACCAGGAAGTTAAACATGCTACATGATACTGTCCCAAGCATACAGGGCAAGCGGGATCCCACTGGGGGTAACCACCTCTGGGTACAAGGGATCCCTAAGTAAGGGTTGTATTCTACTTCTCCTTACTTCAAAGTCCCAAGCATGTGTTGGTTGTATGGGAGTTGAACACAGCAATCTTGTACTGGGCTTTATTAATGAGGATGGCTTGGTTTTTGTATTTGTTGCTGTCCTTTTGTGAAGACCAAACCCAATAGAATCTCCGCCTCCATTCCAAGGAGGGACATAGAGACACTTGGACACAAACAGTAGAAGAGAAAATAAGACAGGGAGCGAGAAAAGCCGGTTTGCATAGCACCGCAGAGAAGGGAGTCTTTCCCTCACAGGAAGAGAGCAAAACAGCCACACAGTCGGCATGATGGTTGGAGACCCAAGGCAGCCCATGGAACACTGACTCTTCAACAAGATCTGAGCCGCCGAAGAAGGAAGCAAAGCCACACTGGCATACTGCCATCATGCCTCTCTCCAGAGAAGAAGAAACAATGTGACGGACCCAACCGCACAGAGCATAGACAGGTCAATAGTGCAGGTCTGCGTTGGCCACGGAGAACGCCTCTCTTACCGTTCGCCAGCACTGGAAATCCAGTGCGCAGCATTTTACACAGAGATGGTGGAGGGCGGTGAATACACAAAAGAGCCCAATCTGGGCTGAGAACCTCATATCCCAAGAGAAGGGGGTAGAACTGATAACCAAAGTAGGGCTGAGAAGACACATAGCCAATGCGGGGCTGAGAAGTTTCATACCCCACAAGTGGGGAAAAGAACCGCGAAGCAAAGCAGGTTTCAGCAGACCCATAGCCCACACTGTGCTGAGAGTCCACATACCCCACGAGAAGGGGAACAAACTGAGAAGCAAAGCAAGGCTGAGCAGACCCATATCCAATGCTGAGCTTGAGAAATTGCCTACCCCAGGAGAGAGGGAAAAGAACTGAGAAGCAAAGCAAGGCTGAGCAAACCCATAGCCAATGTTGAGCTGAGAACTTGCCTACCCCAAGAGAGAGGGAAAATAACTGAGAAGCAAAGCAAGGCTGTGCAGACCCATAGCCAATGCTGGGCTGAGAACTCACCTATTCCACGAGAGGGGAAAAGAGCAAAGAAGCAAAGCAGAGTTGTGTAGTCCATGCTTGGCTGAGAATCTGCATACCCCACGAGAAGGGGAACAAACTGAGAAGCAAAGCCAGGCTGAGCAGGCCTATAGCCCATGCTAGGCTAAGAATTTGCGTAACCCAGGAAGGTGTGAGGAAAAAGAACAGCAAAGTAGGGTTGGAGAAGCCCATAGTCCACCGAGGGTTAAGTATCCTAATACACCGGGAGGGGTTGATAAAAGCGACAACCATAGCATGGCCAAAGAGGCCTGAAGCCCACAAGAGGCTGAGAAAAGAAATCTACCACAAGTGGAAGAGTGAGAAAATGTTGTTTTTGTGAATACGAGCCAGCTCAGGTCTGGATAACCTCTTATTTCTAATTAGCAAAATTCATCTGGGTAGACAGGATACGGTAGGCACTGTTCAATCAGCCTGAACAGGCTGTTGTTTTAACCAAAAGGAAAACTGAGAGCATTGGCTTTTGTTTGAACTACTATAACAATCCAATTGCTGGAAAAATACTTCGAGAACTCTTTGGCTCGGGTCAGAAAACCATCCACCACTTATTCAGCTAAAGGGCAGTAAACAATCACCACAACTAAAGCTTTTGTTGTTCATTTTCTTTTCATAGATGTAGCGCATAGGTTATTATTTTGTATTCTAGTGAATTTATCTTAGAAGAATGGTTTGGAAGGGGCAGTATTTCTTTTAATAAAAACGTATTTTACTAACCAAGCATGTCTTCTAGTCCGACTCCTATTTCGGCCTTGCCACACTACTTTCAAGGAACACACACCACTTGCATTGTTGACAAGTTTTGACACTTGCTGTTAAATAACAATAGTACAGAGTAAAGTAATCAAAATAGTGTGAAATAAATATATAATACCACAAATGAGGTTATATTATTGTAAATATACACGTATATAATAGTTGTACAATTTCGAAATGATCAAATGTTATTTATTTACAAGAAACTGCGGCCCTAGATTACTTGTTTACATGTTTGCAACGACGTTCCTTGATGTGCATAACTTTAAAAAACGCCAGAAAGTTTACCAACAAAATCCGAAGTGTGCTATTGGCAAAATAACGCTTGTGTAAATAACGTTTGTATGTACATTTAATGAAAACAAATTAAAATGCATGCTGGATTGCTCTACTTTATACTTAGTGTTGAAATACTGTAAATGCAGTTTTTTGCACAGCAATGGAGTACACATAATCTTGTAGTCCATCTGCATATGCTTCGTATTAGTGTAAAGAGAAGGCCATACATGGATAGGCATGTTCGTAGGAATGTGCTTCTCTGACGTCCCACCCCATATCTAATTACCATCTGCAGTGCTGTCAGCTTCTCAGAGATTTCCTCGGTTGACTGATGCCTTGCATTTGGGTTTTGACAATGTTTTGAAAATAATACTTTAGGCTCTTAAAAGTGATGCATGGAATTGTATTGATAAAAACGCATAAGAAAACAACAGCATACATTGTACTGTTTTGTCATGCAGGGTGTTTACTGGCAGAGCACATTAAGATACAAATCAATCTTGCAAATTTAGTTAAGCTTATTTACAACAGTTCACCACAAATCCCTTTGCCAGAGGTGTTCCATTTGCATTCCTGAACGGCTCAGGTACATTACACATTCGACATTGAAACAAATGTTTTCAGGGGATAACATGTAAGTAGGACTTTTTCTTAGCTGATTAAAGGAGTGTGATATTTTGTAGTGCGTATTACCATGGTGTGTACTCGTTTTAGTTCCCTATATATGAGGCGTTACTGTTTTGCAATGTGCTTCACCTAAAATGGTTCCTTAAGACACAGCAGACTGGCATGGTGTCCAAATGTCTGGGGAACTTTAATAACAGTTATTATTTAAAGTTACAGTAAATCTTAAATTATGATGATACTGTGACAACATGAGTTCTGTCGTCCCACAGGAGAACAAGAATGAGTAGTGGATACACCTCCTACCTTGCCCACACACTTTTATAAAAACAGAAATTATACCAATCAAAAAGATAAAACAGGAATACTTAAGTACTTTGCCTTTTGTGGTGATGTGGATCAAGGGAAGAGGGGTGTGAATAAAATCCCATAGTGACCCTATCAGCGAAGTATAACTGTCCAAAATAAAGACATTTCCATTCAAGATCCTGAATCCATAGGGTGATTCATTAAAAACACCACATGAAAAAACAACTATTCATTTTTTATTTTTTTATTTGTATTTAGTTTACAAAAAACCTTAACAAAAAAGATCTTTCAAACATCAGTTTCAAGAACATTTTTAAAAAAGGAAGATATTAAAATAGTATATACACTGTTAAGTAAAATTTCATTCTTCACAGAAAATGAAAAAACAACACTTCACAATATTAAAAGTACATTGGAATCTCAAAAGTTCAACGTTTAAAAAGTGTGGAAAAAACACTAACAACCACTAATTAGAAGTGTTCAAATGAATTGATTTTAGAAACACGACCACTGCCAACCTCTCAGACATGTTGTCACTGTACAAACAGCACTGCCAGGTACTTTTTTCATCTATCCAATGAATAAGTTAAACTTTTTCCCCAAATAGCTCATCCTATAAATATTCAAGGAGGGACACATCACAACCAAATGCTTAGTAGTTTCAATTGTGTCTTCATTCTTCCAGAATCTGCATATTACTTCTAAAGTTGGTATCTTACCCCTCCTCAAAAAAACTTCCTTAGTTGACAGCAGGTTCCAACGAAACCACAGAAGGGTTGATCTGTAAATGGAATTGGGGAACTGCAAAAAGAAAGCTGATATTGTCACTCTCTTTTTATATTCATCATCTGAGTGTTTCATAGAGGGGTAGCCATGAACACATTCATTTGCCTCGACCCAATTTCTATCATAAAGCAGAGCTTTGACTTTCACGGGGTTTCTAAGCAAGATCTCCAAAGTCAAACTTGGGTTGCAAAGAATGCTATCACCAATCGTCCCCAAGTTTGCCACAAAATTAGGTGTACCACCCTCAGAACATTTCAGATTCATGCAAGATTACATTTCATTGTATAAGAAACTAGGAATAGGTACAATTATGATAAAGTATCAGCAGTTTCCAATACGCTTGTGGTCTCAAAGAGAGCATACCCAACTCATATCTTATTGCAATGAGGGGAACTGCATTTGGAATGCCCAAAACCCATCTCCTAGTCATAACTTCTACAGAGTCAAGCCATTTAAAAGCTACATCCGTGTATAGTTCCAACCGCATAAGATTTTAGGGACTACTTTGCCCTCATAAAAATTAATTACTGGACTATTCAAACATTTTTGATTGAGCATTACCATTTGATTGGTTAGAACCACTTCTGAATCAGCACCTGGTGTACAAAAAATGGAATGCCAAATGTGCTGAAAAATGGAATCCCAAATAGATCATGCTAGCATTGGATTTGAGCATAGTGTTTTCACATGACCTCACTGCATTGCCACATGTCCTGCTCCTCGACAAAGCCAGGGTCTTAGTTTTGGACAGATTTATTCAGAGGCTTTTGTCCTCTGCATATGTTGAAAAGGCGTGCAAAAGTCTCCACAATCCAACCCTAGAATTGTCAAAAAGGAGGAAATCATCTGAATATGCTATTCATTAAATCTTCTGATCGTCCAGGTTTGGAGTGATAAAAGCTGCAGTTGTCAGATATTAGTTAGGCTCAAAATGAAGTGTGAGCAAAATGGCACTCCAGCAATTTAAAAAGGGAGGGAAAGACAAAGTTAGACAAGAATTTAGCAGCACCAACAAGTAAGTAAGCAGGGCAATCTAGAAAAAGGAACTGGAGTGAGGAAATAAAATTAAATGGGCCTGGCCCAAAGTCAATTGACCAAAGTCTTAGCCTCAAGAGGCGGACGTTCCTGGCTGGTCCTGCAGGCTCACGGTTCCTGAAGCGACTGTCGGACTGACACGAGGTAGGAAGACTGGAGGGTCCTGCACTGCCCAGGGAAGAAACAAGCAGCAGAGCAAAGCAACAAATAAAAGGTGCGTTCCTTAAAACGCAAGCAGGGTCAGTTCCTCCTGGCTATCCGGTTCACTGTAGCTCTGTACAATACATTCGACCACAGAAGGGAGGCCTGGCAAGCAGTTTGGTAAACTGGTTGTTCCCACCAGCTCAAGGGGAGAAGATTCCTTGCAGATCTTCCCTGTCATTGGAGTATGAAGATTCGGACCTGCAGCAGGGCTTCACCGGGAGGTTCAGTCATGGTAGGGGTCCTCTTCTGTCAGTTCCTCTTCAGTTCTCTCATTCCAGTGGCGATTCTGCCTTTACAGCCCCAGAGACCTGCTTTTTATTCAGTTTTCCCCCATTCACACAGCCTGGCTGTCAATCACACAGCAGGGTCCCGCCGGGACAGTCACCACAGCCAATCAGATCAGAGTGTGACATGGGTCTCCAAGGAAACCCTGTGCACGGAGCCCTAAAGCCCCTCGCTCAAATCCTGTCCCCCAGACATACAGGTGCCTAAGGGGGGCTTCTGTGCAAAAGCCATTGAAAGGACGGCAAACAAAGGAACCAAACCTGGATTGGCGAGCAGAGTAAAACACAAGAAAGACTTTTACAAAAATAAATGGTGACTAAACCCAGCCGGAACCATATAAAAACGTATATGGTCTAGCGGGTTTAAGTTCGAGGCTACCAAGATAGCCTACAACAATAGCAAGGTTATCAAGATAACCGCGGTAGGAAAACGAAGGTAGTTACCACTGCCACCAGCCAAGTCTTAATGAAAATGGAGCAAAACAATGCCTCAAGAGAAACAGACAAAAAGTATTAACCCTTTCCAGCACTCTATTTAAGATCGTTTGTACTGGGTCTGTGAGTTTTAAAAGACACTAATAAAGTGAATGGCAACTTTACTTGTTCTGGGAGACAGTAGTCAGTCCCAGAAAATGGAGTCAGAGTTGGGAAGTCAAAAAGACAACCCTGTGTTACTGCACTGAAGGTGCTGTATGACACACAGTAAAAATATGATGCCTATGGAGTAGGTTAGGCTCCACAGTCTATGAACACAAGAAAATGTAAAATACACACAGCAAAACACATGTAAGAGTGGGGAAAAAGGCTCACACTCTTACCAGGTGAAAAAAATAAATCCTAGAAATCCAGCAAAGCTGCTGAGGGACTCAGTATGTAAGGTCCATTAGCCATTGTGGAGAATTCTCCCTAACAACCGAATACCAGAGTTCTCATGCAGACCCATAAGTAGCTTCAGTAGACCATAGAGTAGTCCCCAAGAATCTAATTTCCGCCAAAGCCTTCTGCGGTCTACACTATTGAAGGCTGCAGAGAGATCCACGGAAATCATATAGGTGCACTGGACAGATCCAACCAACCAATTTCACGGATAGCTCTTAAATTCAGCCCTTTAAGGTTTGGTGAGTGTCCTTTTTGGAAACACGTATGGATTTTTTCTTTTTTATCTGAATAAACTTCGATGACGATGATATTGGGAAGTTTTCAGCAAATAACTCTAGACTTTTGCCGACAGCAATAATCAGGCCTCCCGCATGCCGTCCAACTTTACTTGTCTTAGCTGATTGGAAAAGATGCTTGGAACCCATCCAAGAGAAGGGGGTTATAAGCCACGATTCTTGGGATAAAAAACAGTTAGACCATCCTAAGAATGAGCAAGTATCAACATTTGACGGCAAATAGGTACTCCCCCGGACATTCCATGATAGTAGCATTAAATGTTCCAAATTGCAAACAAGGTCACAAGTACCAAAGTAATCATTGTCCACTCATATTCAACAGGGAAGATGGAACTTCTAACTAGACAGTTTACCTTCGAATCATAACATTTGTCCTGGTATTCATTACATTTAGTAATTCTTCTACCATCAAAAAAAGAAGATATTGTTAGATTGTCTATGCATAGCAAATCCACATTATCTATAGCACACTCACCCCACTGGTCAATTTTAAACCCACGGTTATTTAGCTTTGCACATTCTGAATAAACCAAATCATTCACCAGTCTGGAGCCAAAATAAAGTAAACAGCGATCTGATTTCCCTGCATTGGGAAATTCCACTCTCTCAATGTCGGTTGAGGACAAGGCACTCAAACCTGGTATCTCAGAATATATTGTTAAGACATTACTGCAGTTCAAACAGGCTGGGAAGGTATCACCCAGTTTGCTCTAGACCACTCATTTTATATTACCTAGTTAGACTGAGCCAGCAATACGCTCTTAATGAACCATGACCTTATTAGGGATTTTTAAATCAGTTTTTGGCAGGGACATACTTTCATCAACATTCTGTAGAACATTGCTACTTCTGGCCTGCCTTAGTATACTATAAGGTTTATTATTTTCAATAATAGGAGGGCTGTGTTGGTCACTAGTTACAACCTGTCATTCGAAAACCTGATGAATGAACAAATTGGTGCGAATATTCCTCCTTTCTCTATTGCCATGTGAAGGCTCACTAGGATAATTAACACTCACACTTTTCGTTTTATACAGTTTGCTTAAGAAGCCAATACGAAATAGGCTGTTCAATCAAACAGCACTGAGCCGTATTTTGAAAACTAGGTCAAAAAATTAATGGCTCATTGGAAAAAAGAAGGGACAAAATCATTGTTTTTTTTTAAAAATGTTTGGGCTTCTTCTGTCTACACCCCAAAAGGGATGATGTTAATGACATTTTTTTCCCTTCATACCCAGTACATGTTATTATTAAGACACTTTCGGATGGAACAGGATGAGCCCAAGCATTCATATCCTACTAATCACTAAATCCTCCTCACATACACCTACAGAAACAGCTAATGGAGCTGGTTTAATTTCAACTTCACATGATTCATCACAAATTATTATGGGGTGTTATTAAGGGCATTTAAACCTAATTCACCAGGAGGGCACAGAGCGGCAAGATCACATCTGGTGCTAATAAGCCTCAGATTAAATTCAAAATCTTCCACTTTAATATTAATTGCACTCAACAGCATGGTGTGAGCCTTTAGTTCACTCCAAATGTTGACATATAGATTAACAAAAGAACTCAACACCATGTTAAGTGCAGGCACAGTGGGCGATGTAAGACATATGCATCAACCTCCCTTAAAGTATGGTGAATAGCTCCCTCATCCTGCAGCTCGTCCTCCTCTAAGGGATTAGATGATACATCTTTTCCTATATCTTGTTGCAGGAAATTAGTGAAACCTGTAGGATACCCTATGAAGAACACGTCACAAGTTTGTTCAACCACACACTTTTCCGCACAACATTCATTGACCCAAATCACTGAGTCTGCATACTCAATGATGCTTAAATTGTTCAAGTCATTCATTTGAGTACAATCCAGTATGGCAATCCTTCTAATAGTCACAATAGATTTAATTTCAGCACTAGTGCCCAAAGTCATAGAGAAATACATAATAATCCTCTGCCCAGCTGCAGGTGAAAGAATAAGCTGAGGCATAGCTTTATGAACAATATGTTAGCTTTTAAAAGTTGTCTCCTTCATCCTTTGGAGTGGGACTCAATTTAATGGGCAATTAATCCTGCAGCCTCGGGCCATGCATACTGCCTTTCATCTCCAAGAAAGCAAAAATGTGTAGATTGTGAGCACCATGACAGTTGATTCGATGACGAAGATGCTGGCAGACTGGATGCAAATTTCAAATTGGGCGGTTCGATGTGAGGATCGAAGGTAGCAGTGGAATGAGGCCACCAGAGTCAATCAACTGTTGCAGTGACTCTGCAATGAAGATGGTGGCAGTTCAAAAAGTGTTTCAAATGCTAAAGAGGCAGCAAAGAGCATCAAGTTTAAGCGAGGCAACAATGCACTCAACTGGTGTGATGTGTCGATGAACTGGTTTAAGAATGCAGTACAGCAGCTCTAAGATCGGTCGAGAGCCAATGGGAGCTCCAGAGGTTTTTGTTGGTTCAAAGGGGTCAAACAAACAAACTCAACAAAGCTTGAATCACAGTATGTATTTGTTAGATGGCAAAAATGCAGGAATCCTAGGTGTCCTGGCTCTCCAGTGCAGTGAGTTCGAATCCAGGGGCCCAGAAACATGTTGCCAGTGAAAATGTGGTCAAGAGGCAATTTTGTTTCAAGCATGCACCTTAACTACTATCAAACAGTCCCCAAGAACCGATAAAGGCTGGAGACATTTCTCTTGCTCTCAATTGCTCAGCAGTTCGGCAAATTGTGAACAACAGGGATAGATCAGTGTCATTTGGCTATCAGCCTTTTACATTGTTTTTAACTGGCATTTTCACTTTTTGCCGGAAATTGGTAACAATGTTATCCTATCCATTCATGCTGGCTATAAGGTTAACATATTGGAACTGTTAATGCTTAAGTTCTAAAAGAAGTTCATACTTAATATTTTAGCTTCGGGTGATCGCCTCTGATCTCAACACTTTCTGTCTCTAGAAAACCTCTGTATGAATGCCTAGAGTGCGGGATAAAGGAAAAGACTGCAGGTCACCTCGCATGCCCCGTTGACGCAACGCTATCCCAGCCAGGACAGGCTCAACACGGTTCCGGATAGCCACGTCTGCAGGGAGAGGAAGGCCAGTTGTTGTGCACTCATCCCTTCCCTGAAAACGGGTCTGGACGTAGGCATCTCTGCTGGTGCCAGATGATGCAGTGACAGTATCATGGACAGGATTACACACAGGCACCTTTGCAGCTGCCTGTACTGCCTCCTGTCCCTGCCCCTGCACTGCACCACTAGCACCAGTGGAATCCCCACCTCCAGACCCCGTGTGTGTCCCTTCAGCGGCCTCCTCCTCCACCAAACCCCCCACCAACCTGGATGACTCCGTGCCATCTTCCTCCATCAGACCGTCTGGGGTCTCAGCTGCCCCTTCTGCTGACGAGGAGTTCACCTCTGACCTCCGCCTCTTGGACCTACCCTCGGCAGCTGCGGCCTGGGACGCGGGACCAGACTCCTCACTCCCCAACGAGATGACAACCTGGGAGGGGAGCCAGGCTTTGCGTCTCCGGCTGGTAGTGTGATCCCCACAGACAGGGAGAGATAAAACACAGGCATCAGAGCACTGTAAAATGGACTGATACACACATGACAGTTGTACATGAGTGGCGGTGTCATACTTCAGACATGGCATCACACTCCCCAACACACATGTCATTTGTACTCACACACATGAGCAATTCCACAGCAATATTGCACCAGCCAGCACCATCCATACACATACAACAGCATGAGCATCCGAAGGTGAGCCTGACGTCACATGAAACACGGGGAGTGCACAACACATGCACACACGCCACCACACTTACATGCATGTGTACATGTCCACCAACTGTCACAGTGATGAGATCGCCATCCATGTCACATCTGGCATTCAGCCTTCTACATGTCAGTGTCACATGCATCCAAGTTGCATCACAGTTGCACACTTGACAAATACACACACATGCACATGTACACAGTGCAGATACATGCTGCAGGAACCACCATCCATGTGTGACACCACAACCATGCCAACGTACATACACAGAAATTCAAACATGTGTGCTCCCACACCTGCATTTGCCCAGCATGCTTACCAACACATACACCATTGATGTGTCTCACACCTGAGAGGACTCACATGTGGCAGCCTCACACCCATGTTCATACACATCCCTACATGGCCCGACAAAAACACATGTGCATCCTGCACACTACTGGCACACCAACACACGCACAGCATCCAATCACCATGCATGTACACTTACCGATCGACTCCAGATGGGTCTGCCTCTCAAGGACCTGGACGTGGAGCGCTGGGCATCCAGGATCCTCATTTGGTGGTCGGACAGGTGGCCCCGGTGCCCATTGGCATCCACTGACTTCGAGAGGCGCCGGGCCTTGTTGAGGGTCCTGGACCTGAAGTCCTCCCAGCGCTCCTTGACATGTTGTAAGTCGCGGACTGCCACCCCCTCCGCATTGATGGCAGTCACGATGTCCATCCGGATCCTGGTCCGTCCGTCCTTCATAGTCGGCGCGCTAACTTCCAAAGAGGGCATCATACTGCCCCAGAACTTGCTCCACCAGGACACCAACTTCCCTGGCACTGAAGCTGGTGGCCCTCTGCCTCTCTGGCTGGGGGTTGCCAGTGGTGCCAGATGGTGTTGTGCCTGACATGGCAAACCCAGAGGCAGGAGTGGGTGGGCAACTGGGTCCTGGGGCTGGGCATGTGGAGCGATGGTATCCCATTCGGGAGTCTTCGGTTCCAGCAGGGGTGGTCACAGCAACTGGAACCCTGGCTGACTTGCAGGCAGCAAATAGCAGGGCACGTGGGCAGCAGGTAGTCAGGCAGCAGCAGATGGCAGGTGGGAGCATGCTCGGGGCTCTGGGGGGCAGTAATTTGGCCTTCTGGGCAGGAGCGTGGTCTTCCGTGTGTTTTCGCGTGGCCAGCTTGATACGGAGTGATTTGGCATGTGAAAAAATTGCACGTCAGCATGTAATTCGAGGAAACGCCCTTAGCGCGTAAGCGCGTCTGTGACGTTACACGCGCGGGCGTTTCCCTCGTGACATGGGCATAGTGGTTCAATGCACGTGAAAAAACTGCACATCCACGTGTGAATGCGTGTAATCCAAGGAAAGGGCCTACGTGCGTAAGTGACGTGACGCACGCAGGTGTTTCCCTCAGCACGGGTTAAAGGTGAGCGGGGCCAGCAGTTCGCTGTACGTGCCTTTCGTGGAGACCGACGTGTGTTGCTGCTTCGTGTTGTTTTGCGCGCCATCACAACTTCACAGCTGTCAAGGACGTATCTCTTCTTTTGGCGGGGGTATTGGCTACGCGTGTTTTTCTCCATCGTGCTAGTCAGACGGTGAGTCGCGGACACTATTTTTCCCGCTGCGGTTGCCCCTGTGTATCGCACACGTTAAGGAGGTCATAGTAGCCTGCGTGTCCCACGTGTATGCATTTTTCATGTTACTGGGTGCCACCGCGTACTGCGGGAGGTTGATTCCACGCACGTAGGCTGCAGGTTTGCATGCACGGTTTTACTGCAGTTTTGGGGTGCCTGAGTGTTGCGTGACCCGTCACTACATCACCGGGGTCACATACAGCCTTGCAGGTGTAGGGGGGCTGTTAACATCTTGCATCACACTCCCTTCACCCCAATTGCCCAGTTCAATTGTGGTGTACACCTCCCATTGGCACTACTCCATCTGTGCCGGCACTACTACATCTGTGCCATAGTTGGGAGGCCACCAAAGGTGAGGGGCGCCTCAGCTGGGCGTCTTCCTCGTGGCGGGCGTGGTTGGGGACGTGGCCGGGGTGACCAGGGAGTACGGGGACTCCAGGGTGTCCAGGGCGGCTGCAGAGTGGGAAGAGGCAGGGGTGCACCACTTGAGCACGCTGTTGTGCCATGTGTAGGTGCAGTCATGCCACCACCCCCTGTGGTTCCGGGAGATGCAGCTGGCACTGGTGCCCGTGTGACCCGGCAGTCTGTTTCATCGACTGCCACGGGCCCAAGGGTAGTGGTAGCTGCAGGTGCAGATGTGGACACCACCACCCAGGCTCAGGGTCTGCCAGTGCAGGCTGCGTTGGCACTTGAAGAGCCCTTGGAAGATATCCAACAGTCTTGGAGGGAAACTGTAGGGGCACGCAGGGCTGCCCTGACCAAGACACGTGTCCTTGGGGCAGTTATGTCATCTGCTGCCCCGATCAGGCGGGTGTTGGCAAGTGCAGGGGCAGATGTACCCAACAACACCACAGTTGTGAGTCTGCCAACCAGGACAGTTGTGGTCAATGACCCTGCCACAGCGGATGTTGCTGCGCAGGGTCCATTAGAGGGCACCGAGCTGCCACTGACACAAGTCAGGCCTTTGGTCGTCCCTCCACCTGCCACTCCCTTGGCTCAATCCACCGAACCCACTGGCCATACTGATCAGGGCGGCATTAGCCAGCCAGGGTCTGCGCCACAATCCAAGAGGAGGAAGGTTGCGCCTGCAGCACAGGCTGGGAACCCACACACAGCCACGACCTCCAGCACATTGAGGAAGAAGCCTTTCTGCACACAGGAACTGGACTTCCTCGTGGATTACGTGCGGGACCACAGCTGTGACATGCTAGTGGGTGCTAATTGTCAGACTACGACTGCCCACCGTGATACCCACTGGAAGAAAGTTGCGGAACATGTGAGTGCATTCGGCCATGAGGTGCACACGGTGCAAGAGTGCATAAAGGGTTGGAATGACCTCAAACGCAGCGCTAAGGCTAAGCGTGCCTCAAATTACAACTTGACTCTGGTGACTGGCAGTGGGCCTGCACCAGAGGAGGAAGACCTCACTCCGCATGGGTCACTCGTTGCGGAGTTCATACCATCTGAATCGGTCGAAGGAGTGGGAGAGATGCCGGACTTTGATGCCTAGTCCAGTGAGTGATGATGCGTGTTTGTCGAGGACGTGTGTGTTTTCCTTGTGTGATGTGTTGTGCATGACTGCCACTACATGTCACGTGTACATGGTTCTGATGTGCAAGTAATGCAATGCTTCCCTGATGCATGTCTACTCTGCTGGATAGTGGACATGTGGAGCAGACAGGGACTGTCTGCATCACCACTATTGCAACCTACTCACATGCTTGTTACCAGTATGCCCCCCCGGTCCATGTTGCAGCTCACTGGCGTTTCTGCATGTAGCGTGGGGTGACCTTCCTCTCAGCACAAGGACTATGCATAGCATGACTGACGTGCATGTGTCCTCTGCCTGCAAGCGGGTACTCAATGTAGGCATGCTCCCTTGCCCCTCAACCCCCCACTCTGCACCCCAATTCCACCTTAGCACTGGTCTGCTACAATATTGCCATTGGGTACTTCCCTGTTCATGCCTCCTGTGTACATGCTAACATCCAGCGGCCAATCTGCCAGACATATGATGTGTGGTACATCCTTAGTACTTGATTCAGTGTGTCTCACTTGGACTGTGCAGAGGTCAGATGCCCAGTAGGGACATGAGTGCCCATTCATGCTGCATGTGCATTCCATGCATGCCCCTATGTGTCCATGACTGGATGATCACTGTAATACATGACCTACATTGCATGGCATTTCATCTGCCTTCCCATGTCAAGTGTGGCTCAGTACTGCGTTGCACACATGTTTAGGGTCTGACAATCTGTGTGGGTCACAGGCCTCAGCCTATTTAATGGCCAATGACTCTGTCCAACTGGTGTAGTTTCTTCTTCACATGTGGGAGTACTCCAGAGGTACCATCATGTGTCCTGCTTACTGTCCCATCATCATTTGCTGTGTTGTCACTTGACTCACATGATGCTGTTGATGCTAGTCAACACTGTCTGTCAATACACAGGTCTATGGTCAGCCTTTTGATACCATGCTAGGCATCCCTGCTTTTGCACTTGGGGGGGAGGGGAGGGCTGGTTTGCTTGTAGACATGCTTCCCATTGAATGCACATTGCACATGATGCCTGAAATTGACCTTGCACTACCTTCACATTTTCTGACAAACACCATGAAGTCCTTGTACATGTAGATAGTGAGTAACATACATATTTGCTGCACTGCATAGACCCACTTCAGTGCAAACTGCCACCTTTACACAGGTCTAATCACAGAAGCAATTTCAAGTTGAACCAGAATGCATGCCAGGTTCTATTTTGTGTGTCACATGTCTGCCTGATGTGTTTGGTGTCGGTGTGTGTGTGTGTTGTGTGCTTCTAAGATGTGTAGTGACTTTTTTCTCTCTATTTTTCAGATGATGACGCAATGGAGCCGGAGGTAGGTGTTGTCATGCCAGGCACAGGGTTGTTATCACTACATCAACCCAGCACAAGTGGGGGTCGTGGGGTGGTAGGCCACGAAAACCCCCAAGTGCTACAGTCCATCTTGTCTCTGGCTGCCTATGAGTCCAGCCCTGATGAACACTCTGACGACCATGTCGAGTTGGATGAGCATCAGGTCCATATGTCAAGGGTGAGTGATTCTGATGTGGACACTCCTTTGTTCGCGACACCTGCACTGAGAGGTCAGACAGCATAGGAACCTCCGCCCGTGGTGGATGGGGACGCAGGGTCACCCTCCACACCAGTCATTGATGTGCCTGGGACATCACGTCGACGGGGGCATGTAGTCGTGCAGCCGTGGGCGGTGCCATCACAACGAGGACACCCGGTCCTTGGGTCCCGCAGGGGTAAAGCCCAGCAACGAGGTCGCCACGCTCAACTGCAGTATACTGAGTGGGAGCAAGACATGACTGCCAATTCTGAACGGCAGGGGGCAGCAATGGAGAACATCGCTGAGAGCATGGAGCGTGTGGCCCGATCCATGCTCCCCCCTTCTAGGCCGGTGCTTCTCCAGCAGCAGGCGGCACGGTCCATGGCCCGCTCGCTCAGGCTGGGCATGGCGGTGATGATAGAAATGTGGATGACTCGAAAGACAGACAAATTGAAGCTAGAGAAAGGCAGGAGCAAGAAGTTGAAGAGGAAAGAAAACAAGAGGATTGAGAGAGAGATGAAAAGGGAAGAAGAAAGAGATTGAGAGATAGAATGAAAGATGGAAAAGAGTAGAGAAAGCTGACAAAAAGAAATCGATGAGATTGTTAAGGGACTCATGCTCCAACAGAAGGGGAGCGACAACAGCTGGAGCGGATAGAAAGCGAAAGGAGTTTAGAAAGACTCTGTGGGGAACTGAATGAAATACCCAAAAGGTTTACTTGGTCAGATGAAGGTGAAGGAGAAGCCATGCGAAGAAGGATTGGTAATTTGTACAGGTGTAGGGTGGACAGTGGCGTCCATAGTGTGAATCAGAGCAAAAGAGGATCTCCACAGAGGGGGGAGAGGAGTGCATTGGAGGAGGTGATGAGTGGACTGTATAGGACAATTCCCCTGGAGATACTAGATTTTGAAGACAGAGAAGATGAGGGAAGGAATGGAAATGATGATATGATGTTTATGGATGAGGAAAGAGCGAAAGGTGGAGAAGAGTAAGCGGAAGAGACTGCACAAGGCCCTTCCACAGGCTTAAGAACAGGGGAAGAGAGAGTGTAGTTAGGTTTGGAAGGATCAGGGAGAATGCTGGAGCCTGTTAAATGAGCAAGCCTTCCAAAGGCATGATCAAGAAGCTTAGAAGACAGAACACCTTATGTGAAGGGGTTGGGAGATTTACCGGGACGGAAGAGAAGTCATTTGGCAGGTGCAGCACCCAAGACATGGATACTGACTGTGGGTGGACAGGACATAGAATTGACGCAATTCCAATTGCTGGAGAGGTGGGAGGACAGCCGCTATAAATTCCATGGCCACAAATGAATAATTTAATAATTTAATCTGTAAGCTACCAATGTTGACATCGGAAGCAAGCAAATGGATTTATGAATTAGAGTGGGAATGACGTTAGCAGTGGGTGACATAAAAATGTTGCTTGCTGCCATAATAGGGGAGAGAGCAGATGACATTTGAAAACAAGTTGGTTATTTTTGGGGTATCCAGTGATAATATTGCAGTAAATAATCAAGAATGAATTTACAAAGATGAAAATATATTGCAAGAATTAACAGAGTGGGTAAAATATATCTAAAAGCAGAACAAATATTGAAATAAAGAAAATGTAATGATATGGGTGGGTTTTAGGTGTAAAAAAGGGTAAGCAGAGTTTGGGGGGTCCTCCACCCAAAAATGGTTATTTTTACAATGTGCACTAAAAAAGACATTTCAATATTTTTTAATGCAATATGTTTCACACTTTGTAATTGTAGGTCACAGTTATTTTTGCAACATCCTTATTCTGGAGATACAGCCTAAAACACCACCCATGATGGAGCACAGTTTAACAATTGTAGGGCCAATTTATGGAAGGCACTCAGGGTGCAAAATCATGATTTGTCAAACATAAGTTTGATTATGACACGCAAAATGAGTGATAACGAAGACCCGGTTGCGTATATTCAGTCTATTCAAGAAAAATGGCTGCTCGAAACAAGAGAACTGTGGAATAAAACCAAATCTATTTTTTATAACCTGTTATGCCAAGGGCTGCCTGAGGCAGTGCAGAGCCAATTGACAATTATTGTGGGATTGGAAGCAAAGCAATGGCCAGAAATACAGATGACTATAGTTCACCATTGTCGGTTGAAACAAGAGAAAGCCAGAAACACATTTGAGCAAAGAAAGCTGGAGGTAGAAAAGCTAGTTCAGAAGAATGATCAAAGTTCTCAGTGGAAGGAGCAGTATTAACCAACTTAGAGGGGATGATTACACAGTATGCACAGCAGATACAGCCAATTGCTAGAGGAAGCTTTGCAGAAGGAAGAGAAAATAATTATTTTTTGCGAGGAAGAGGCGGTGCGCCCAGAGGCAGTGGGTTCAGATTACAGAGGGAGGAGGATTCAATGCGGGACAATCTAGGTTCGGAGTACAGCCTTAGCAGTTTTGGACGTGTGGAAAAATTAAATGGGGCACATTTCCCACATGTGTAGAAGCAGGGGAGAGATGCAGCAGAATTGGAAAGATCCACAAGGGGGGACAGCATACCCTCCACTGTACAGTGCAGAACCACCAGAATATTATGCCCAAGATCAAATACAGTATTAGACACAAATGCTGCAAATGCAACACGCGATGATGCAAACACAGCAAGCCCCCATGAAGACAGAGAAAATACTGATGCAACCACAAGCACCTGCACAACAGAACACAATTACACCATGAAACGCAAATACAGGGTCCCAGAGACCTACACCCAGAATAGGAAGTGTGACTGTGGAGGGAGGGAATAACAGAGATGAACCTATACCCACAGCCCACAGAAATAAATTATGTGTTCCATCCTATCAGTTACGCCTGGCCCCCAAAAGAGACAGAGAGTCAGGGTAACGATAGGTGACAAAACAGTTTCCTTCCTTTTTGATACAGGGGGCAACCAGGTCCTGTGTTAGATAGGGAAGATACCCAATGTCAGGCATTGCCATGAATGTACAATTATATTGTGGGGAAACATGTATGGTTCCTTTCACTGATGATTGACCTATTACCATCGGAGAACATTACCTTTCTATGCCATTATTCTACTCTTGCAAGACACCAGTCAACATACTAGGGAGAAATTGAATGAGCAAATTGAACATGGAGCTATCCTTCACTAACACAGGGATAATATGCTCCACTCCAGAGATTTATTATTTAAATACACAAAAATGTATATCAGCATTTTATGGCCAGAAAGCCCAAAGGGGTGTGCCATTGGACCCAGAACTGTTCCTTTATGGAGTACACATGTTGTTAGCATGGATTCCCAGAAAAAGGAGCAAATTGTTGCAGCAACCCACAGAGTTTCTGTTCAGACCAGAAGTATTGATGGATGAGGAAGATGGGCAAATGATTCCAATAGTGCTAGAAGCAGCAATAGTGAGAGAAAACAGGGTGATTCTTTGTGGGATTGATGATGAGGGAAAAAACTGAAGGACAGTGGTAGCTCATGATGAGGGACACAGACTGACTGATCCGACTTGTTTACAGATGGTGACTTTGATGACGAGGTAGTATTTAACATAAGCCTCACCTGTCAGCTACAAATTGAGAACAGGGAAGTGCTGCAGAGAATGTCATTGGTAAAAAGGATACTGTCCTTTCTCCAGGAAGATTTGGCACAGATTCCAAGCATATTATGAACCAATAGTCCATATGACATTGGCCTATTAAAAGGAATAGGAGCAATCAAAATGAAAGAAACCTAGAGCTATATTGCCATGAGTGAGACAGTACCCACAGTCGAGAGAAGTAGATTGAGGTATTTATGATACCATTTCTGCTCTAGTGCAACAAGAGTAACAAGGTGGTTTATGCAGTGAAAGTATTGATGGGGGTCATGGAAATATATTCAGGATTGACAAACTCTAAACAATATTCTTGAAGCCAAGTTCCCATTGGTCTCAAATCCAGCCACAATATTGTGTGATATCCCGTCTAGAGCCCAATATTTTACAGTGTTTGATTTAAAAAATGCATTCTTCCCCATCCCCCTTCATGAGGAGTCTCAAGATTTGAGTTTGTTTTCCTATTGCAGGACCAAGTGGAAACACATTAGACTTCCACAGAGGTATTGTGAGTCCCCCTCAATCTCCAAATGGGTGCTCCAGATAGACTTAGGAAACGTACACCTGTGAGTATAGTGATACAATATGTAGGTGACTTTTTGGTGTGCAGCGAGACAAAGGAACAGTGCAGGAAAGACTAAAAATAGTTGATGACAGTCTTGGCAGAAAAGGGGTACATAGTAAACAAGGAGAAATTAAAATATTGCCAGAAAGAGGTTTTGTAGGTTCATTAATATCTCAAGAAGGAATAAAAGTGACCCCCAAAGAGAGCAGAAGCGATCATTAAAACAACCAGACCAAAAACAGGGAAGGAGATGCAACAATATCTGGGCCTTTGCAATAACTGCAGGACATGGATCTTCAATTACAGTACATATGTCATACCCCTCTTAAAAGGACTCAAGGAAGCTCAGAAGGATGCCAGTAGCATAGGCTGGGCAGGTGAAATGACGGATGCCTTTGATGAGTTAAAAACAGCAACATGGACAGCAACCATGTTAGGGATCCCTGATTACAGTGCAGAGATACACTTATTCTCCCATTCAAATAGAGTGGTAATATAAACAGTCCTCAAACAAAAAACTACACTGGTACACAAACCACTACCATTGTGTAACGGGATCCTAGATCCAGTGATAAGAGGTCATTATCCCTGTAAACAAGCATTCGCGGCAGAAGGCTTTTCAATTGAGAAGTCTGCCAGCATTACAATGGGCTGTACAGTAACATTATATGGAGGGTATACCTTGTTTGCTCTCCTTGAACAATGGAAAAGCACATTAATGGCACAGAGAGCCTCTGGTTATGTCAGGAGTAGTAGTGAATCCAACGAGATTCAAAGCAGAGCAAGTAGTCGAAGTAGACTGCCTGCATGATTGCACCAAGTATACTGAATATCATGATGAAACAATACATGTTAAAAAAAATGCCCTAGCAGTGGGTAAGTCTTCTTCATTGACTTTTCATCATCGATTGATCAAAGCAAGGGTGAAAGACACATGGTAACCACAATGGTAAAAGTTAAACTGAATGGCAACATTGAGCCAGTGGCAAGTGCACGATTGCCTTTGCATTTCTCAGTGCAAGCAGCAGAACTGGTAACGCTCATTTTACCACTTGAGACACATGGAGAATAGGCAGAAACAGTTCTGACTCTGCCTTTGTGATTCCAACAGTATATACATGACTGTCATGTTGGAAGAGGCTTGTCATTTTACACGCAGACGGCATACTAGTGCAGCATGTGCCACTATTTGACAGGCGTATAAATGCACTACAGCTCCCATGGGCCATCGCTGTAGTGAAGTGCACAGCCCATACTAAAGGTCCATATTTTGTTTCCTGTGGCAACAAGCCTCAGACTTAGAAGCAAAAAGGTCAGCAGATTTTTATGAAATATCGGAATTTGACACTGCACCAAAAAAACACATACAAGCACAAAACATGGTAATGAAAGAAGGCTCCAATGTATTACCCATAGCCAACATGTTTGAATTGCAGGGACAAGCCCACGAGAGGAACAAGAATCGAGACGATTGTGCTCATTGTTCCCCACAGATGCAATGTGGTGGAAGGACAGCACCAGGAAAACAGTTATGCCACTGGAGTTATTTAAAGTACCATTAGATCAACTACACTACCAAGCGCACACAACACAAGAGTGTCTTGCAGCCTTGATCTCAGAAGAATGGTCTGTGCCCAATTTGTTGGAGCATTTTGCCACCTTCGTTTTAAAGTGTTTACTGTCAACAATACACAGAAGGGCACGCACTGGGAACAGTGAGAATAGTAATACCCCATCCCACTGGACCATTCCAGCATTTGCATATCGACTACATGGATATGATCCAAGTATGTAATGGCTACAGAAATATGCTAGCACGCTAGTCGTCATTTGTCATTTTTCGCAATGAATCAAGACTGGTCCATGTACACATCCTGATGCCACATGTGCAAAAAAGTTCCTCGTTTGTGAGGTCTTCCCGAGGTATAGAGTGAGCAAAGTACTCCGGTCTGACAATGGCACACATTTTGTTAATGAAGTTGTATTGTATTGCTCTAAATTTATAAAGCACAAGCTATGGCTAAGCAGCACAAAATGAAATTCGCCAATCACGGGTCAAAAGATACAAGTATCTTTATTTCTGTACAGCTAGCTGGCTCCCAACACCTTGCAGTGTGTACCAGCAGACACAGTGAGGGGTGAGAGTGCTGGACATCTTAATGTGGGTTCCTTTATACATTTTTCCAATTATTGTCCAGCCCCTCTCCAAACTAATAATTTGCATGATAGGGTTTGTGCCCAGTTCATATGACAAATATAACAATATTGTTTAACATATTTAACATGTTTGCTTGTCCATGAAGATAATATGGCAGTGTTGGGTCCCTGGCTCATAGTAAGCCTAGTTTCAAGAAAGAACACAATATATCACAACCAAAGCACACGGTTTGAGTTTGCTCTACATTGTTCAATTGTTTAGATGAGGATTAGGCTTGTGAGCGAAGAAAACATTTGGATTGCAGTTCAGACGCGTCACAAGCTTTCTTTGCACAGAACAAACAGTCTGATCTCGGTCAGCCTAAATGTTGACATAACTCAAAGGTCACTCGGCTTGGCTGTAGTTGAAAATGCAGTCCACCATTTTAGAACACAAAACAAGACTTAAAATCAAAATGGCGCATAGCTCTTAAAATACTGGCAAAGTTGATCAGAAATCAGAGATTTTCAAACTCGGTTTTCCATACAACGCAAATGGACTTAGGCCAATATTCATAACAAGGTGATATTATATGAATACAGTTTAGCAAACCCTCCTTTTGGCTTAAGCTAAGAGCATTACTCAAACATTCGCTTTATTCAAAAACCCACGGCTCAAAGTCTGTACATCCTGAATCAAATTCTTCAGAAACATCAATCCCCATAAGTTCCTTGATATTAATATCCTTCATTACTAAAACATTAGCAGTTTCCTTTGGTGTATGTACCTTTGGTACTAGTGTGCCTATCATTTGTGCACAACATCCTCCTAACATCGAACATATGGCAGGGATACATTGTACACAACAACAACAAAACAGTAGAATACCAAGAACTATCATTAGGACTGCAAATAATTTCCAATTCCATGATCATAGTAAGTACCAGAACCAAGTACTAAGATCCCAGTTTCCCTTGGGGACATGTACTTCACTACTCAAGGTATGCAGATTTTGTATTGCCTTGAATATGGTAGGGGAGGAGTCGGGTACAAAACACACCATGCGGATCCCACCAATTTGCATACCCCACCACGCTCAGCTAGGATCACGTCTAACACCATCCTATTTTGGAGGGCCACTAATCTAATTGCCTTTTGCTCCAGCATCATGTTGTACAGAATGTCAGTGGTTCTATTGATGGTCTTTTCCAGTACCCTTGCTAGTCTTCTGATATTCTTGGAATTCATTTTCTGTCCCCAAAATGGCACAAAAGATTTTGCTACATCACCCATAACTTGTGAAGGAGTGTCACCATTCTCATCCCGCCTTGGACAAGCTCTAGAAACGTCAGTGGCGGTAGCCACATATACCCCTGGTAACAAGATCCTCAAGTAACAAGTTCCCTGCCAATCTCTGGGTAACCAAGGATAAGCCTCATTGCCACAAACAAAGTAAACGGGGTCTCCTACATACAAAGGTCTGTCCTCACTGGTTAAATTTGCAATTTTAGTTGAATGTACCCATTGGCTGAGAACCTTCCCTTTGTGTTCAGAAATAAACAGAGTTGGGGCTATGATTAATAGTATTTGAAGGAGGCATTGCATCCCGGTTGCCTACTAGGAGCCATCTTGAAGGAAATCAATGATTGAAAAGGTCTATGGAGTCTATCAGAAGGTCTAGTAGAAGCAATATTAAGTTTGCTTCTATTTGCAAAGAGCGAACATGCCAGAGGTGTTAAGACCCGCTTTTCAAATTCATTCAAATTAGTCCCATCGAAGTTCCCAGAAATACTATCATTCCAACAACCAAAGAATAATGCCCTGAGCGAGGCATAGCATGCAGTAGTCAAAGGAAGAGGATGAATATACCAGCCCAGTCCCTTTTCTCCGTGCTGTGGCAAGTGTGAACACACCCAGCAATTTGTTCTGTTCTGAATCGCATGGGTAATTAAGAGAGTGTTATTATGGTACCCCTGTCTATGTTGGGAGTGTCGAGGAGGAAGAGTGTGCAGATGCACCAAAGGTGGAAACACAGTGGGGATGATTTCAGTGGGTAACAAATTATCAAGTGGATGCACCTGTTCTATGTACCAGAACCCAAGCGCAAATGCAACTATAAAACAGATCAGTACTATGAATAGATAACAGTGGGTCCTCAAGGACCCTGATCTTCGATGAACAGAGTCTTCAACAGCCACAAGACCAATGGCTTGCTCCTCATTATTTTATTTAGGAAGGGACATTGTTTCTAAGAGTCTGTTTAGAAGCCTCTCCGTTAGGCTCTTTTAGGTCATCCGTCAGTGGCTCCTCACCATGTGGCCTATCTTGCTTGAAGGTAACTTTGCCGGTCCCTGTCTCTTATTTATTTTTCAATGGAAGAGTGACAATGGAATTGCTCAACAATGATTCCTTGTGGGCACAGCCGATGCTCTGCTGTAAATCTGGGGCCTCGGATGCAGATCGTACATCAAGGCTCCAGGTACGGTGTGATCTGTGAACAGAGTGTCATCGCTTCCTGAAGGAAGTGGTGCAGCAGAAGCAAGGTTGCTCAACGGTGAAGAAAGATTCAAAGAAGAACTTGAAGGCAAAGCAGCAGTCTCCCCAGGCCCCACATGCTCAGGAAGAATTTCCATAGGCAAAGCAGGCTCATGATGAGCATCAAAGTGAACAATCTCCTTCTCTTCCCCTTTGTCGTGGGGCAGAGGAAAAGGAATGTTCTTCTTGTGCATTGCGTGGATCCAGTGTTGTTTCCCTTCTACTCGTACAGCAGTCTGTACGGCCAAGAGGACTTGGTATGGTCCTCTCCAACAAGGTGCAAGACAGGAGGCTCTTTCAAATGATTTTACGAGCACCCAGTCACCAGGTCAGAGTCGATGACCTGGACCCTTGTATTTTACTGTGAGGGCTTCTCGCACCTGTTGATAAATCAAATACAAATTTTGAGTTAACTGGTCACAGTACTCAGAAAGGAGCAAATGCTCTACATCTTTTAGCTGCTTGGGTTTAGGTACATTCCAAATATTGGCTGGTCTCCCCATGATTATCTCATAAGGAGAGAGCCCTGTCTTCGTTTGGGCAGTCATCCGCATGGACAATAGAGCTATTGGTAAGGCATCTGGCCATTTCAAATTGCTATTTTCACACATTTTGGCAATCTCATTCTTTAATATACCGTTGTGGCATTCTACAAGTCCAGCACTCTGAGCGTATCTGGCAGAATAGAACCATTAATCAATCTGTAATCCCACGCATACTTGCGGGATAACAGCAGCGATAAAATGTGGACCATTGTCCAACCAAATGACTCTCGGCAAACTAGACCTAGGAAAATATTCCTTCAGCATGATTTTCGCGGTCGCCATTGCTGTGGCATCTTTTAGAGGAAAAGCTTCGACCCATTTACTGAAAGCGCAAATAACTACAAGAACATACTTATAATTTTGACAGCGCTCCATTTCAATAAAATCAAAGTGTATAACCTCAAAAGGCATAGAGGGGGGACCAAAACTACCCCTCAGTGTCGATGTACCTTTCGCAACATTATGTTGTAAGCATACCCTGCAATTTTGAACAAAATGCTCAGCAGTTTTTGAAATATTCACATTAACCCAGACAGGTTCTAACAATTTACAAATCTTTTTGGCACATATGTAAGTAGGATCATGAGCCATCGTAACCATAGCTGTAATATAAGCATTAGGCAGCATCCATTTTTGCTGGATCCTAGCATCTGCCTGAATGTCTTTTATGCAACCAATTCCTACATCTATTACACAAGTGTTAGTGACCTCTTTTTAGTGACCTCTGTCAGCAAAAACAAAGCATTTCCTTTCTCCACATCATCTGTTACTTTCTGGTGTGCTGCGCACTTCATTATTGCTTACTGAGTAGGAGGAGCAAATGCTGAAAGTAGCAGAACTATCAGAGTACCATGTTGTATCTTAGTTCCATGAGAGGTCAAGAAACCTCTTTCTGTCCATAATCGACTGAAGTTGTGAACCACCCCAAAGGCATACTGACTATCCGTAAATATATTCACACTAAGCCCTCGGGAAGTACACAAGCTTGAGGCAATGCAATAATCTCTGCGGCCTGCGCTGAGTTATGCAGAATTCTTTTGATTTCCACAATAGTGCTTAATGTAGTGATTAGGTAAGCAGCAGTAGATGTACCATGTACCATCCGGAAGTTTGAAGCAGGAGCCATCGTAAAACATCCCCTTGTGGAACTTTTAACGGTTTATCACTTAGATCAATTCTGCCCTTAGTCTCTTGTTCTGTGGTATAGAGACAATCATGTGACATTTTGTCACTGCAATCAATTTCTTGCGGAAAAGACATAAGTTTGGCTGGATTTAATGAGCAACATCTCTTAATTGGATATGCACTGGAAATAGAATCAGCTTGTACCTTGTTAGTTGTGCTGATGTGAAATGTTGCACCTGCGTTCTATTTAATAGAATGTCTACAGAGTGAGGTACCATCATGGTTAAGGAGTGGCCCAGAACCAAACCCTCACTTTGTTTTACAGATGCGGTGGCAGCATCAACAGCTCTCAAACATCTCGGCAAAGCACATGCAACCGTGTCTAGCGAGGAGGAAAAATAACCGCACATTCTATTTTTTCCCCCATGTTCCTGTGTTAACACAGCCAAAGTGCATCCATCACATTCATGCACATACAAAATAAAGGCCTTGTCATAATTTGGTGTGCCCAAAACCGGTGCTGAACACAACGCAGCCTTGAGCAGACCAGCATATCCACCCTACTGATGAGATCCAACCAGACCGAAACACGTGTCTGGGGTTGCTGTTGGTACTCTTGTTCAGAGGAGAATTGCCAAGCATTCCAGTGCTGGACTGTCCCAGGGCAGGACAAAGACTGATATGTTTGGGATATTTCTTCTCTGTGAAAGATAGTGAGCTAAAGACTCTGAGTAAGTTTCTCGTAACCAGGACTAATGTCTGGCAGAGGGACTCCCAGGACCCCCTTGTTAATTTGCATATTTAAGTAATTTTGGGTCTCACCCTAAGTTACTAGGGGAATCCAGACGTGGACCCCTTTCTCACTATTCTCAGAGAGGCACAGCTCCACCCTACTGATGAGCACTATTCTCAGAGAGGCGCAGCTCCACCCTACTGATGAGGTCCAACCAGACTGAAAAACATGTCTGGGGTTGCTGTTGATACTCTTGTTCAGAGGAGAATTGCCTAGCATTTCAGTGATGGACTGCCCCAGGGCAGGACAAAGACTGATATGTTTGCGATATTTCTTGCGATAAAGATAGTGAGCTAAAGGCTCTGGGTAAATCTCTGGTAACCAGGACTAATGTCTGGCAGAGGGACTCCCAGGACCCCCCTGTTAATGAGCTGATCAAAAGCTTTCTGGCAATCCATATTCCACAGTAAAGGCAAAGAAATGCCCTTCTTTGTCAATACCAACATTGGTTTTATCATTAATGAAATGTTAGGGATCCACTGTCTACAGTATGAAGCCATGCCTATCAAGGCTCTGACCACTTTCTGTGTATTTGGGACAGAATTGCTAGAGATGCTTTGTATTCCTTCAGGTGTCAGTCTTCTCCCGTCTAAATAGGCGGCCTCCTGTCAACACTATTGAAACTTTTTTAATGAAGCCTTATAACCATGTTCTGCTAGATGGATAAGCAGCAACACAGTGCCCTCCTTCCAAGCAACTTCAGAATCTGTAGCTAAAACAAGATTGTCAACATACTGCAATTTTGGGACTGTCTCTGTATCCCTACAGCCCCTCCACCCTTCACTTACCTTGCACTTGCCACCAGCTGGCCCTTATTTATTTATCTTGTATTCTACTAACCCTGTACTGCACTTTCCCCTTTCCATTTCCCCTTGCACTATTCCCTTCCCCTCTACCCTTGCACTTGCACGATCTGAATGACACCTGGCCTACTAGGATCGTTGTCTGTCTCCTCTTGTTCACCCCGCTTCGTCGCGCCTTGAAACACTTGTGTGTAGGCGCGTTACAAATGTCATATCATATCATATCATAACAACGTGCAGGTAGAAGGCAACTCAAGTGTATCAAGCTGGTCCTTTAAAGCTCTACTATAAATGCTCGGAACCTCAGTGTAATTTTGTGCCACACGAATAAATGTAACCGAACGTCCACCTAGGGTGAACGTGAACAAATATCTACTGTCAACATGTATAGGAATACTAAAGAAAGCATTATTTAGACCCATGACACTAAAATGAGTAGCTGAAGCTGGAATCATTGTCGATATATTAGTCACATCTGGCACAATCGGAAATTGTGGAGCAACAATCTTATTGATAGCACACAAATCAATAATAAATTGGAAAGGAATTGCATTATCCCCTTTCTTATACACTGGTAGGATCGGACTATAACACAAACTTCCTGGAATTTCCTCAATCACCCCTCGATGTACAAAATCAGAAACTATACTCTTTAAAGCTTGTTCACTCTCAACTGGAAATCCTATACTGTGGAATATGTGGTAATTTAACACCTGGTTTCAACACAATTTTAACAGACTCAATTTGTAAAACACCAATGTCATTATCATAAACCACATATAAACATGCCAGAACCGTATCCAATTCAGTCGGTAAAGGCCTAGTCAAGAATTGTGAAGCAGAAGTTTGTTGAGGTGAAATTGTTAAATGCACTCCATCCGGAGAACAGTAAATTACAGCATTCAATTCTTTCAACAGATTCAACCCCAACAAATTTTCACCATAATTCATCGTCAAAAGAAATGGACATGAATCAGTGAATAGTCCGAGTGAAATCGCTACCGGCTGAGAAACCGGACTAATCACTGGCGTACCAGAGAACCCTACAGAAATGTTGTTCTGCTCTGACAGTGAAATATCTGGAACCCGCGAATGATCAACGGAACACTTCTTTGCTCCTGTATCTAGTAAAAAATAGATGCATCTTATTCCCCACCTTCATCTCAAGGGCCCTTTCTGATCGACGGGAATAGGTACTGGTTCCAGACTCTGCTTCGGGCTGTCCTAACGGAACAGTATATCAACAAATGCAAGATCCTCAGAAAAATAGAAACATTTGAAGGATTATCAAAAATGTTCACATTATTAACACTATGCTGCTGACTATCCTGTGAAAATGACTGTTCATTCTGAGCGAACTGACTTCTGCCACAAACCCCTATCCCAGGACGGCCTCTGTATTGTCTACCCATGGTACCATACATGTTATTCGATCGCTGCTTAAGGATTGGGCATTGTGGTCGCCAATGACCTTCTTGTCTGCAATAGGCACATTGGTTCATGTGTACAGGACCCATCTGTGGTAGAAATTGACCTATAAACTGTGTATTCCCACCTCTGGTTCCTCTTACTATTTGCTGCAACAATACTTTTGTTTTCAAGTCTCTCTTCTTCTTTCCTATCTTCTCTTTTTCAGTATCAACCCTATTCTCATAATACTGAGCCAACTGCAATATTTCCGAATGCAATTTTGCTTGCCAGGCACTTTTGGAAGTCATAATTTGTGATCGAATATCAGGCAACAATCCACGCACAAATGTGTCTGCAAACAGCCTTTTTCCTGACTCGGTACTTAAGTCTCGACCGCTGAAATCTGAAAACACTTGTTCGAACCGATTAAAAAATTCTGTAGCACCAGATTTCCCCTGGATGCAGCTGTAAGCTTCTCCCAAACTATTCTTCTCTCTGGAACTAACATTTTCAATTTAGTTATTATTTTGTCTGGCAGTGTCAATATCACCTGTGGTGGTTTCTCACCAGCGTTCTTTTCTTCATCTATCCGGACCAAGTTAACCCATGTGTCACCCAGTCCTACCTGATCATCTACAGTTCTAATATGTTTCCATATATACGTAGGTAGGATCACAAAGAACATCAAATCTATATCACCCAGCGTGATGAGACAGATTCAATTTCTTTATAAAATCCTGTTGGATTTTTCCTGATATCTGGAATACTCTGTCTAATGGTATTCACTTCCTGTCTAGAAAATGAGACATGAACAAACTATGAGACATAATGAGCTTCAATAGTAGTGGCTGCTGCGCCTGTTGTGGCATTAGCTGGAATTTCTACTTTAGGAACAAATGTCAGAGGACAATTGTGAAATAGGTAATTCTGAATGTTCATTAAGCAACAAAGCTAAATCAAGTGACAAAGTAGCCAAAGCAGTATCGTGTGAAAATGCTCTCTTATAAATGACCATCAAATCTGTGGGAAATTGAAACATCCGAACTCCATCTAAGCGTGTCACTTGTGCAAATATGCATCTCTTCACTCATTGGTTTACATGAAGGAAGAAATAATTTCTGCATGTACGAGGCTTCCACTCTATGACCATCTATGTGGGACATTCATGTCCATCAAATCACTCCAAACATCAGCCAAATTCATTCCAATCCCCTCTATCAAAATATTCTGTTTGGGAATACTTTCTTGGACAGAAATCGCAGTTACGACAGCTGATTTTTCACCTTTTTCTATATATTTCTTAGCCCATGCATACAATTCTCTTTTTCTAGCTTCAGATACTGTACGACGAGTCACTATTCTTGAATCAGCACTCAGCCCTTCAATTGCTACAAGTGGAGCAGAACCACTTGGAAAAGAAATTTCAGGCAAATCTTGTTCAATAGGCAGTGGAGACACTACCGCTGGCGGTGAAGATGGATTTAAGGGAACGGCAACTGTCGGTAAAGGCGAGGATGCAGAAGAAAAAACAACAGGAAGAGGAGCAACAACTGGAGGAGGAGCAATAACGGGAGGAAAAGGAACAACAGGAGGAGGTGCAACAGCGGGAAGAGGTACAACAACGGGGAGAGTCACATAAGGAAGTGGTGCAGTGGCAACAGTCCTAGGCTCATTCAATAGCTTATCGATTAGCTTGTCTGAGGTATGAAAATCCTTAGATGGATATATTTTCTGTATTCCAAGTTGAAACGCCTTATCCATACTTCCAATAGATTTCGACTGTTTCTGTTGATCATACAATAATGCCTTTTCAGTATTAGACATATGTCAACATGCGTGTTTCTCTATACTCTTAAGTTGCAGCATAGCTTCCTTTCTCCAATCCTCAATTACATAAAATGCTGCAGGCCTAGCCTTTTTCTTCAACAATATAGACTCTAAGTACTCTAGACAGGCAATTTCAAAACTGCCATGAAATGGCCACTGAAATACAGAAGCATGTCTAGTTTGTCTGTGCCAAATATCATTAAATACAATACTATTGAGGCCATACTCACAGAACATTAAACAAGCCGGTGAGCCAACAGGTGGCGCCAGTTTATCTCATGCCAAATATTGTCTGTCTCTGCGGAATAAACCCCTGAAACAGGCAGACAATTTTCCCGGCATGTCAGGCTACTGGTGTTACCTGGCGTTGTTTGTACTCATGAGAACAAATCTGTAAACAAAATATTAGGATTCTTAGGAATCAGGGCACGACTCACCTGATTTCAAACTAAGGATCGGATTACAAAGGATCCTCGTGGTTGGCGATTTTGGCAAAGAGCCTGCCTCAATATGGGGACCCTCGTCAAGATGGCCCCTCAAACTACCTGCTTACCGTCCAGGGATCGGATTGTGCAGTACTGTCGAGGTGTTGCGTCTCATACAAAGGGGCCCCTTTCTCACTCTCTGATCCCGGTCTGATAGCCGCATCTTCTTCTCAGCCAGGTGACATCAATCTTGATGGCCCCTATTCGGATGCCATCTGAAAGACCAAAAGAAATATCAAAGAAATACAGAGGCTTAGTACCACAAAATGAAATTCGCCAATCACGGGTCAAAATATACAAGTATATTTATTTCTGTACAGATTTCAAAGCAAAACAGATAGCTATTTGGCTCCCAACATTTTGCAGTGTGTACCAGCAGACACAGTGAGAGGTGAGAGTGCTGGACATCTTAATGCGGGTTCTTTTATACATTTTTCCAATCATTGTCCAGCCCCTCTCCAAACTAAGAATTTACATGCTAGGGTTTGTGCCCAGTTCATATGACAAATATAACAATATTGTTTAACATATTTAACAAGATTGCTTGTCCATGAAGATACAATGGCAGTGTTGGGTATCCGGCTCATAGTAAGCCTAGTTTCAAGAAAGAACAAAATATATTACAACCAAAGTACACGGTTTGAGTTTGCTCTACATTGTTCCGTTGTTTAGATGAGGATGAGGATGAGGCTTGTGAGCGCAGACAACACTTGGATTGCAGTTCATACGAGCCACAAGGTTTCTTTGCACAGAACAAACAAGCAGTCTGCTCTTGGTCAGCCTAAATGTTGACATAACTCAAAGGTCATTCGGCTTGGCTGTAGTTGAAAATGCAGTCCACCATTTTAGAACATAAAGCAAGAGTTAAAATCAAAATGGCGGATAGCTCTTAAAATGGCAGCGAAGTTGATCAGAAATCGGAGCATTTCAAATGCGGTTTTCCCTACAACGCGAATGGGCTTAGGCCAATATTCATAACAAGACGGTATTATATGAATACAGTTTAACACAGTGATCCCATGATTGCTGTGGTAACCACCCTAGTACGATAATCAGTAGGAAGAAACAGAAGAATCCTACGCAACACTTTTAGTTGAACAAAACTGGAATTACAGACTGCCGATATCTGGGCTTCACAGGATCCCGAAGGGAAAAGCCTGACACTGGGGCTTTTAACAGCGGCATTGGGAATGGGGCTTAGGCTTAGAGTATCGGGACAAAACTTGTGACTTCAGATGGTTTGAGCCGTAAGGGGACTGAACACAAGAACCTCAGTTGTTTCCCCATTGAGCTTTAGCCAATGAGATGTCACCCATCCTTCAATTGCTGAAAGGCAGCTTCTCAACTTTCAAGGAGGCTCAATATATGGAGAATCAAGGCAAAACACTAGCTGGGTGTTGTCCACATAGCTATAACAATGAACTCTGAAGTTAGAGAAAAGGTCGTCCAGCGGACATACATATCAATTAAATTGAATTGGCGAAAGGGCTGACCCTTGAGGTACACCACAAGTCAAAGAAACTGTAGGGGAAACACAGGTCTGAAATGCAATAGCCTGAGTATGTTCAGCAAGAAAAGAGGCAAACCATGTCAATGGGGTCCTCACAATACCTGCTTGTTTAAAATGGCTAAGGAGAGTGTCATGACTCACCATATCAAAGGCTGCACAGAGAAGACAAGGGGGATCAACACTCCGACCTCTCCACGATCCCACAACATGGCCAAATCGTCCATAAGTGAGACCATAAAAAATCACTTCCCATCATAGGACGGAAGCACAATTGGTAGGGGTGATAACAGTCATTAGCTTCTAAAAATTGAGAACGAGATGGCGTAAATATGGCCTCCATAAGTTTCATAAGAGCCAGTAGTAAGGAGATTGGCCAGAAGTTACTTATTACACAGGAGTCCAGTTGAGGCTTTTTCAAAAGAGGTGTAACCAATGCATGCTTCAGTGAAACAAGAATCATCCCAGATGTAAAGGAGTGCTGCAGTGCCACGGTGATTACAGAAATGGCCTCCAGAGGGAGTGCCTTGAGGATATGGAGTGGCATAGGATCACCTGGGGGGGCTAATTTCAATTGTTCCAGTGCCTTGACAACAGTGATGTCATTCACTGGGACAAACTGGAAGGCTCTCTTCAGGGAAGAGTTAACCAAGATGGGTGAGGGTCTTATCATTTGTCTACCCTCAACAGCAGTCTCAATTCAGTGGTGATCGCATGGCGAATTAAGTTATATTTGCAATAAAAAAAAACATTAATAGCATCCCATTTCTTCTGATAGCCAGTGGTGTTATTTTTCGGCAGCGGAAGCAATGGAAGTTCCTTAGTGATTTTAAATAATTCTCGAGTGGAGCATGCACTGTCAGTGCATCATCAGTGATAGGTTTTCGAGCACATCACAATTCTGTTGGGTATTAAACACACATGTTCTTCCGCTTTTCACCCACAAGAAAACAGTGTATGTGAGCACTGCAATAGCCTTATTAAAGAATGCATTGCTAAATTAAAAGTGACAGTGAAAAAAGGATGGCGCCATTACCTACCCTTAAGCCCAATTTTCGTTATGCAAATCAACCCGCTCAGACCATAACCTGACTCTTCAAGAGCTGGTGACGGGACGCTGCATGTGCAAACTGAGCACCATAGTGTACTGAATGTACTTGGAAATGAAATGCTTGATTAATTGCCTGCTATGACAGCCAGTGTCACTTTTATGTCTCAACAGCTTGGTGCACAGCAGGGGAAGTCAAAGAAAACTGATGAGGACATCAAACACATTGGGCCTAATTCCGAGTTTGGAGGTAGTCATGGCACTATTTGCGCCATGACTGCCTTCAATAACGGTACCGGCACCGGTCTTGTTCAATGGGGATTTACCGGTGTAGTCTGACCTTTTGCGGGACCGGTAAATCCACATTGAAAAAACCATTCCCCATTCCCATTCTAGCCCCAATAGGGTTCAATGGGAATGACGAAGTAGCTAATAACGGTACCGCAATTTGCGGTACCATTATTGGCTCTGATGTCTTTTAACGGGTCCCGTCCATAACACCTGGTCAGACCAGCCGTTAAATGGGGGACCCGCTAAGAGAACTTGTAGTAGGGTGGTAAGGGATTACCGGTACCGGTCTCCTTACCGGTGCCCGGTATCCCGTACCGCCCTACTCATAATGAGGCCCATTGATTGTTCAACTGCTCTAAAATTCCATTGTTGTATGTGGGTGATAAAGTATGTATCAAAAACGTAGTGAGGAGCTGGCACAAGCCACATTTTGAAGAACCTCACCAAGTACATGAGGTGACTCCAACAGCTGTAAAGCTACAAGGAAGGCACGCATTGAAACACCTCAGTGACATCAACCTCTTTACCTATCTTTCAGAGGAAATAATACTCCTCAATATTCAAAAAGAGTAGACACATTGGCTATTATGCTTATTGCAAAACTTCTTACGTTTTGGGCCTCATCGCGAGTTTGGTGGTAACCCTTAAATCTGGCGGTTGTGAGAGAAGTGATACATTCTAATGTCACCAAAACAGCCTATCAAAATGCAACTATAGTTGTAATGGAAGGTAATGTAATGGCAGAAAACTCTCCCAAAACAAATGCTCAGGTGACAAGAGTGAAACACAATATATAGGAAGAATCAATATGATATGATATGATATGGCATTTGTAACGCGCCTATACACAGTGTTTCAAGGCATAACGAGGCAAGGGAGGGGGAAGAGAGGGAAAACAGACAAGGATCCTAATAGGCCAGGTGTCATTCAGATTGCACAAGTGCATGGGAAGGGGGAGGGGGGAAAGTGCGGCAGTTGGGGTACAGTACGGTACAAGGGATAATAGAATAAATAACAGTAGGTAAAGTACGGCCAACAGGTGGCAAGTGCAAGGGTAATTGCAGACATTGGGTGTCAAGTGCAGGTAGGGGGAGTGTAGGGGTACAGAAACAGTCCCCAAGTGCAAGTGTTTTCAGGAAGGCAGTGCAGGTAGGCAACTGGCGGGGGTGGCACCTGGGCCCGAGATCAGAGGATGGCCAGGTAACCAGTGCAGTTTCCATATCAGCCAAGAAGTCAGCATGGGAGAGGAGGAGAGAAAGCAGAAGCAAAGAGAAAGGTTTTGAGGTGCTTCTGGAGCCAGAGATGATTCTCCTCAAGTTTCAGGGAGGCAGGGGGGCTGTTCCAGAGGGAGGACCTAGCCGAAGAAAGATATCTACCTCCAACTCGTTGCTTGGATAAGTGACTGACCATGAGGGAGTTGGAGGCGGTTGAGCGAAGAGCTCAAGAAGGAAGATATCTAGGAAGAGAGAGTTGAAGGTATAGAGGCCCCAGGCCTCAGAAGGCCTTATGGACAATGCAGAGGGTTTTGAATGTAATCCTCGCAGCGACTGGATGCCAGTACAGAGATTTCAGTCCTGGAGAGATATGATCCCTGGGCTTGAGGTCAAGGGCAAGTCTCGCAGTCCTGTTCCGGATGAGTTGCAGAGGGCGGAGGGTAGAAGCGGACAGATTTAGAAGGAGGCTGTTGCAATAGTCAAGCCTAGAGAGAACCAGAGCTCTGGAGACAGTGAGCATCTGGGGGAAGGAGAGGAAAGGAAGAATACCTCTGAGAAGATGCAGCTGGTAGTATGCTGATAACCTCACTAACAATATGTGGTACAAACACATGAGCCAAATGGGGAAGGGAACATCCAAATGAGAACTGCTATGTGTGTTCCCTCATTCCTTACTCCATGACCTCCTCCAGAACATCAGTAGCAACAGACATACCCGTGTATACATCACATTGCCTAAAATATCTTGGAACATGTCTGACAAGAGGTCAGTTTCCAGGTCAGGAAGGCCTCAATAATGTTGGATAACATAGGAATATTTCCCACCGGTGGATAATTTCATAAAAGCAGTATTCACCACAAGCGATGTGAACAAAGAACAAAAAGTAATACAATATATATTATCATGCCCGAGAAGAGGGGAAATAATAACTGAAGAACACCAATATTTAAACTGTAATGAAAAAGGGGGAAAAGAAATCCCTTGTTGTTGGGAAAGAGGCTAATTACAAATAAAAGGACAAATATTTACTCAAGAAGGATAGGTCTAGGGACTGATCGGATGTAAGGCAGAGGTGCTTACAGAGCAACCACAAGTGTTCTGTTCTCTCCTCCTCTCCATTTCTCCCTTTCCCTATCTCCCCCCCTCCCTTTCTTCTATGCACTTACTCTATTAGAATTGTCCTTGACCTAGTATGATAGTAACCTTATTTATCTCCCCCTCTCCTACTTGTTTCCCCCCGCCTCCCTCCAGCACTATCTGAAATGTCGTCAGGCCTAGTATGTTAGTCACTTGTTTTGTTCCTCCCCTCCCTTTCTGCACCCCTCTCCCTCCCCTTTTGTTAATCTCTGGCTCTACCAGGTAGTTGCCTGTCTGTTTCCATTTCTATCCCACTCTCTCCCTCCCTTCCTTATCTATGTCTTAGCTCTTGCACTATCTGAAATGCCGCCAGACCGAGTACGATAGTTAGTTTCACATTCTTATTGTTCATGGCCTTAAGAATGTCATTGTATTTTCCCTTGTTCCCTCCCTTGACTTGAAGCGCTTTGAAACACATTGTGTACAAGTGCTATATAAACTATCATACCATATCATACTGGCCTTATCCCAGCCGGATATAGAAGGAAATGGACCTGATGTAATTGAAGATGGCGAGAGGAAGCAAACTCACTGTTAACTGACAAACGTGCATACAATAGACACAAAGCAAATATGCACTTGCCATGTGGAAACACAGACATTAGGTCAAATATGCATTTAGACATGAAAAATATCGCTTGCACCATAAAGACACAAAGAACATGTGAGATTGGCATGGTGCAAAGACGTAGACACAGGCACAAGGATACAGTCTGAAAACCTTTATTTAAGACAAGGGGTTGAGATAACCCATATCTTGCCCTATGCTATGTGGGAGTAATCTCAACCACGAAAGAAAATAAATACAAGTTCAAAGTCTGTCCATCAAAATCAAATGAAAGTCTGTGTCTAACGTAATCTTGTTCTACGTTTCTAATAGATACTCTGTAGGGATTTGGCCGACATCAAAAAGAAAAGAGTGTAGCAAAGAAAATGTCGGAATAGCACTGCAGTAGATCTGCAGCTTTCTTCTCCAATGTTCTTTCAATGATACTGGACCTGTCCTGTAGCTCCCTTCCCCGAGCTTCAGCTGCTAGGGATCACCAAAGTTTCATAGACTTACTATTCTTATAATGTTCTTTCGGGCTTCTCTAGACTTTCCTGTTCCACAGATTCCATAGCCCTCTTAGATCCACAATTTACAGTTCCATTACTTTTCAGATGCTTCAGGCTTTCAATAACTATTTCAGAAGTTTCACAAAGTTCGATTTTAAAGGCTTTAACATAAGATTCTTTTCACTCCCCAACAATTCCACAAATGATCACAGTTCACCAAATCTTTGTGTCAGAGACTTTCAAATGCACATAGGTTACTTTGTTCTATGCATCTCCACTCCGACACCTTGACTCTCATAGGATCGTGCCCCAGGCACTCAGTTTCTCAAGTTCCTTTAATTCAACAATTCTTCATATCAGAGATCTGACATACATACCTGGTCAGACCAGGCGTTAAATGGGGGACCCGCTAAGGGAACTTGTAGTAGGGTGGTAAGGGATTACCGGCACCGGTCTCCTTACCGGTGCCCGGTATCCCGTACCGCCCTACTCATAATGAGGCCCATTGATTGTTCAACTGCTCTAAAATTCCATTGTTGTATGTGGGTGATAAAGTATGTATCAAAAACGTAGTGAGGAGCTGGCACAAGCCACATTTGGAAGAACCTCACCAAGTACATGAGGTGACTCCAACAGCTGTAAAGCTACAAGGAAGGCACGGATTGAAACACCTCAGTGACATCAACCTCTTTACCTATCTTTCAGAGGAAATAATACTCCTCAATATTCAAAAAGAGTAGACACATTGGTTATTATGCTTATTGCAAAACTTCTTACGTTTTGGGCCTCATCGCGAGTTTGGTGGTAACCCTTAAATCTGGCAGTTGTGAGAGAAGTGATACATTCTAATGTCACCAAAACAGAATGTAACTATAGTTGTAATGGAAGGTAATGCAATGGCAGAAAACACTCCCAAAACAAATGCTCAGGTGACAAGAGTGAAACGCAATATATAGGAAGAATCAATATGATATGATATGATAAGGCATTTGTAACGCGCCTATACACAGTGTTTCAAGGCATAACGAGGCAAGGGAGGGGGAAGAGAGGGAAAACAGACAAGGATCCTAATAGGCCAGGTGTCATTCAGATTGCACAAGTGCATGGGAAGGGGGAGGGGGAAAGTGCGGCAGTTGGGGTACAGTACGGTACAAGGGATAATAGAATAAATAACAGTAGGTAAAGTACGGTCAACAGGTGGCAAGTGCAAGGGTAATTGCAGACATTGGGTGTCAAGTGCAGATAGGGGGAGTGTAGGGGTACAGAAACAGTCCCCAAGTGCAAGTGTTTTCAGGAAGGCAGTGCAGGTAAGCAACTGGCGGGGGTGGCACCTAGGCCCGAGATCAGAGGATGGCCAGGTAACCAGTGCAGTTTCCATATCAGCCAAGAAGTCAGCATGGGAGAGGAGGAGAGAAAGCAGAAGCAAAGAGAAAGGTTTTGAGGTGCTTCTGGAGCCAGAGATGATTCTCCTCAAGTTTCAGGGAGGCAGGGGGGCTGTTCCAGAGGGAGGCCCTAGCTGAAGAAAGAGATCTACCACCAACCCGTTGCTTGGATAAGTGACTGACCATGAGGGAGTTGGAGGCGGTTGAGCGAAGAGCTCAAGAAGGAAGATATCTAGGAAGAGAGAGTTGAAGGTATAGAGGCCCCAGGCCTCAGAAGGCCTTATGGACAATGCAGAGGGTTTTGAACTTAATCCTCGCAGCGACTGGATGCCAGTACAGAGATTTCAGTCCTGGAGAGATATGATCCCTGGGCTTGAGGTCAAGGGCAAGTCTCGCAGTCCTGTTCCGGATGAGTTGCAGAGGGCGGAGGGTAGAAGCAGACAGATTTAGAAGGAGGCTGTTGCAATAGTCAGGCCTAGAGAGAACCAGAGCTCTGGAGACAGTGAGCATCTGGGGGAAGGAGAGGAAAGGAAGAATACCTCTGAGAAGATGCAGCTGGTAGTATGCTGATAACCTCACTAACAATATGTGGTACAAAAACATGAGCCAAATGGGGAAGGGAACATCCAAATGAGAACTGCTATGTGTGTTCCCTCATTCCTTACTCCATGAGCTCCTCCAGAACATCAGTAGCAACAGACATACCCGTGTATACATCACATTGCCTAAAATATCTTGGAACATGTCTGACAAGAGGTCAGTTTCCAGGTCAGGAAGGCCTCAATAATGTTGGATAACATAGGAATATTTCCCACCGGTGGATAATTTCATAAAAGCAGTATTCACCACAAGCGATGTGAACAAAGAACAAAAAGTAATACAATATATATTATCATGCCCGAGAAGAGGGGAAATAATAACTGAAGAACACCAATATTTAAACTGTAATGAAAAAGGGGGAAAAGAAATCCCTTGTTGTTGGGAAAGAGGCTAATTACAAATAAAAGGACAAATATTTACTCAAGAAGGATAGGTCTAGGGACTGATCGGATGTAAGGCAGAGGTGCTGACAGAGCAACCACAAGTGTTCTGTTCTCTCCTCCTCTCCATTTCTCCCTTTCCCTATCTCCCCCCTCCCTTTCTTCTATGCACTTACTCTATTAGAATTGTCCTTGAACTAGTATGATAGTAACCTTATTTATCTCCCCCTCTCCTACACTTGCACTATCTGAAATGCCGCCAGGCCGAGTACGATAGTTAATTTCACATTCTTATTGTTCATGGCCTTAAGAATGTCATTGTATTTTCCCTTGTTCCCTCCCTTGACTTGAAGCGCTTTGAAACACATTGTGTACAAGTGCTATATAAACTATCATACCATATCATACTGGCCTTATCCCAGCCGGATATAGAAGGAAATGGACCTGATGTAATTGAAGATGGCGAGAGGAAGCAAACTCACTGTTAACTGACAAACGTGCATACAATAGACACAAAGCAAATATGCACTCGCCATGAGGAAACACAGACATTAGGTCAAATATGCATTTAGACATGAAAAATATTGCTTGCACCATAAAGACACAAAGAACATGTGAGATTGGCATGGTGCAAAGACGTAGACACAGGCACAAGGATACAGTCTGAAACCTTTATTTAAGACAAGGGGTTGAGATAACCCATATCTTGCCCTATGCTATGTGGGAGTAATCTCAACCACGAAAGAAAATAAATACAAGTTCAAAGTCTGTCCATCAAAATCAAATGAAAGTCTGTGTCTAACGTAATCTTGTTCTACGTTTCTAAATAGATACTCTGTAGGGATTTGGCCGACATCAAAAAGAAAAGAGTGTAGCAAAGAAAATGTCGGAATAGCACTGCAGTAGATCTGCAGGTTTCTTCTCCAATGATCTTTCAATGATACTGGACCTGTCCTGTAGCTCCCTTCCCCAAGCTTCAGCTGCTAGGGATCACCAAAGTTTCATAGACTTACTATTCTTATAATGTTCTTTCGGGCTTCTCTAGACTTTCCTGTTCCACAGATTCCATAGCCCTCTTAGTTCCACAATTTACAGCTCCATTACTTTTCAGATGCTTCAGGCTTTCAATAACTATTTCAGAAGTTTCACAAAGTTCGATTTTAAAGGCTTTAACATAACATTCTTTTCACTCCCCAACAATTCCACAAATGATCACAGTTCACCAAATCTTTGTGTCAGAGACTTTCAAATGCACATAGGTTACTTTGTTCTATGCGTCTCCACTCCGACACCTTGACTCTCATAGGATCGTGCCCCAGGCACTCAGTTTCTTTAATTCAACAATTCTTCATATCAGAGATTTTCGAATGTGCATATTTAACTTTCCTCTATGCGTGACCACTCCGACACCTTAACTCTAATATGATTGAGCCCCAGACACTCTGTCACTTGTGCTTTACTTTTAGCTCCACTTCGGGCTTCGCATCAGCTCCCCTGCACTTCAGAGAGATATCTTCACTTTCAACTGAACCTTTCCATAATGGGTAAACGTACACTTATCCATCAGTTACTTTGTTTCCTTCTAGCTCACATACTATTTTCAGTCACAATGGACAGTTGAAGCTTTTTCTGCAGTGCGGCTTTCATCTTATTCTCGTCCTTCGTTTAGCTACATTGTATATCTCGCTCTTTGTTTCTTTCACCAACCGGGTTCCCCTCTGACTTTGAACTCACAGGTTGTGATCAGCATAGCCTTCTGTGTTGAGGTCAGGGAGTCCTCGCTCGCCCCTTCTACGCTCAGACACTCCTGGGTGGCCTCTCTTTCCCAGGGAAACAAACACCTTCAAGGATTCTCTTTTTAGAGATTAGCTTTCCACATCCTCCCCTTCTGGCTCTTAAGAGATACGGCTCCCTCACCACGCTCTCTCTGGCTGTCTCAAACCACTGCCTCTCATCTTCTAGGTGCTCCGTTCTCTGCCAGCCTCCCTCAGGGTGCTCAGGCCTTCTCCATAGCCTCTTAGCCCCATCTCTGTCTCAGGTTCCTTCTCTGGCTCCAGCTCGTTCTTCGTCTCTCATGTGGTTACTCCTTTTATACACCTGAGGAGCATTAACAAGGTTCAGGTGATTACAGCGTTCATTCAGTGCCTGACTTCATCCAACCATGTTAATGGGACATTAATGAAAATAGTAGAGTCCCTCTGAATGTAGTTGTTCTGTCTGTGTAACATCATGACGGTTTAAATAAGGAGAGTTCAGGAACAAACAGGGGTCTGGTAGACAGGAGGCACAGGGGATGTCATCTAGGGGGCAGTTTGGAAAGGGGGGATAACATATCTCAAATTTGGGAAATCCCTAACCAATCCCAGAGGACACTCCACCCAGGTGATACTCCCTTGCTAGTCAGCCCGCATGGTCAGGATCCAAAAGCGATGGCCCTCCACAACCATCTGTTTGGAAGATTCCCCCGGCAGTGGGAAGGGAAAAACCTTCAGATTTTTTACACAATGCATATGCTGAACTGCAACATGAAAAATATACCTATATAGTTTACTAACGTAGAAACGCTACAGTAAAAGGCTGTCATTTGTGCTAAAATGGAAGTCGCAAATACACATTGAAATGAATAGAGGCGTCAAAGTTTCATGAAAATGTAACTTGCTGAATTCACTGAATTACAGATTGGGGTAGGGCGCAGACAGTGGCTGCGTGGTTCCTCTACGAGGTTACTAGAAGGCTAGGGAGGGTTTGGATGATTTACAAGGAAACAAGACATAACATTTCCAAAGGCACAAGACATATTTCTCTTACATTAATTGAAGAACAACCAGCCTTTTAATGCCAGGTGCCGACTAATTATGAGCTAAAAGCTAAATAAGGAACGGATTGGCCAAGTCCCTTGTGGGTAGAAAAGTAATAACATTCGCGCCCATATGAGCTAAGAACTCAATAAATGCAGGGTGAAATACCTCAGGACATGGTCTTCTCGCATGTGACCCTTCATTCAATAACACTGTATATTCATTAGTATAGACACAGATAAGACACCTGATTTGCCTCTCACCTACCTTTCCAGTAACAGGGCACCATACAAAGTCAACTATAAAGCGGATCCCTCTGGCTTATTGCTTAGAAGACGAGGGATGGTATTCTTCTTGAAATAAACAAGCAGCTTGTGGACCTTCCTCCCCCTGCTCCCATTTGTCTAATGTGTTTATGACCTGTCACTTGCTCAAGGTTGGAAAGTAAGATGCCAACCAATAGAAAAGTCCAATGTTATGCCGCACAGAATATGTTGCACTAACCAATAAACTACTTTAAAGATGACATGTATTCTCCATTATCAAGTTATAGGTGGTTTCAGATGGAGCCATCAGATACACAATAACCAGACAACTAACCCTTATAGGTCCTATATGGAGACAGTTCCTTTAACCAACCTCTGTGACCATTAGGTTTTTGTAACCAAGATTATGATGTGACCTCTGTGACCAGTAGGTTTTTGTAACCAAGATTGTGATGTGACGTCAGTGATGACATCATTTCAGTTTTTAAACCATTGTCATGCTCAAGAAGAACCGAGGGCTCAACACCATTTTGTTTGTATGCTGTCCCTGCTTAATGTGGATTGTGAATAAAGCAGGGTTTTGCCATTTACCTGGACTAGTTGTATTACAACGTTGCTACAGCTCTGATTCTATGAGCACATTCTCAGCCATCATCTTTGTAAATACTTCTTAATACTTCTTAATGCGCCACAGAAACACTTTTGGTAGCATCTCAATTAATATCACTTAGCACTTGAACTGAAGCCAAATGTTTTCTGACATACTTTTTTGGCAGGCTTCAGAAGCAACTATTAATATGTTATGCATTACCCTGAGGTCAGTAGCCCATGTCATATTCCTCAGAAAAGGTTCCTTTGCCTGTCATCGGGACCTATTCTTTTTCCCCCAACATTGTGTTACCTTTCTTCCAGTTCCGCTTATCTTGGCTATAATGGGAGGGGCAATACAGAGGTGGTATTACTCTTTTTTCTGAAAAATAGAAAAAGGGATTGAGTGAGGCCAGATGCCTTAAGCATACCAAAGATACAATGGAGGAAATCCAACACAAGCTATGTGTTAGCATGTGTTATTAATACACTGAGGGCCACCACACTGCATTCATTTTAATTTTTTTATTTTATTGTTCATTTATAACGTCCTTAACACCAGCCAGTGGTTTCTAAGCTTAGGATCGGGATTTGAACCTGTGTTGCCCTGCACTGTCTTGCTTCTAAGACAAATGCGTTGCCCCGATCCACCCAGGGTCAGTTGGAAGTAGGCATCGACACAGCCATGGAGCTACAATATAATGCTACATGATTGTGAGACATACAGAAGCAAGTACTAAATACAGTAATGGGAACAGCAGGGGATCAGATAACTTGTCAGTTAATTTTTCACACTGCCGATGATGAAATACTTGCCATTTTACTCTACACAAAAGAAAGGTGTTATGGGCGAGACCAAGCAGCGCAGAATGGCGAAGGCTGCCTAGAGGAGGACCAGATCATCCCAACCGCCACAAATCGAGGCATGTATGCAGGGAACTGGAGGAGTAGAAGAGTGCCACCTCATAGATGTAACAGGCGTCTCTCCCTCTTCTCTTCACAATCGGTGATGGCCGAGACGATCGGCAGAGTGGGAGAGATGCATCCCGCAATTCATAAACATTCCTTACCAAGGACCACAGAAGAGCATCCCTGCCAGAACTCACCTGCAGGTGACTGTTGCATGCCGCCAGAATCTCCCTTGATTCACCTGCATCTCCAGCCATGGGGTTCACTCCCCACGTCACAGCAAACCTCAGCTTTAGAGGAATGAACATCTTTCCACCAAATAACCCGATCAGCAGGAATGTCAAGCCAAACCTTGGGGTGCTTCATGTTTCTTCCACATTGATCTATCCAACCAGCTTACATAATACATCGAGAAATGCCAACTCATGGCCAGATTATTCAACCTCTGACTATTCTTGACCCTATATACCACAGATATTACATGGCCCACGGTAGCGGTCGTGTAGTTATGGTTATGGTTAACTTGCTAAACTCATAGGAAGACCACTTTTTTGGCGGCTTATAACTTCGCTCCCCCTGGACGAATCCTCACCAACCTTTGCAAAAAATGTATATGGGTGGCTCTGAATTTTTTCACCAAGTTGGGCGAGGGTTCGTACGGGGTGGTATATGAGGTTCCCACATTTTTTTTTCTCCATAGACTGAATGGGGAAAAACTTTGCACCCAGCTGTATGTCGAACGGCTGGATGGAGTTTCACCAAATTTGCACCAGGAGCAGGGACTTGGGACAGAAAGCATGGTTTTGTGTGTTTGGTGGAAATCGGACTGGTAATTGTTTGAAATGTATGTCCCAAAAAATTATTGATATCTAATTATGGAATTAATTAATGGAAATCCATTTCCCTGTTCGCTGCGCAGATTGAAGTGTCATTGGATCGCGGTAAGGCGTGGTGTCAGAGAAGTTTGGACGTGGCCGGTGGCTGGAGGGAAGCGTGCTGTGCGTCAACACTTTTTTGGGAAAGCTGCCATGGTGTATCGGAGAACAGTGCGGCATCGGAAGGGTCTGGAAAATGTACCGTATGCATTGTGTTGAAGGCAATAAGGGAGGGAATCGCTGGGGGAGTGAGAGTGGTTTATGTGTGACATATATAGGCTAGTATTTTCTGTGGTGATTGGAGGCAGCTGTCATAACTATCCCTTAGCTTCTGCCACAGCATGTTTGCAGTGAACCCTTTTCGCGGTCAGCGGTGGCAGGTTATTTGCAGATGGGGAATTAATTGCACATGACATAGGTGGGTGGGAGCGCGGGTGGCATGGCGCTGTGGATAGAATCTGGTGGCTGGGCACATGGAGGCATGCATGGATGAATGAAGGTGCAGTGGTTCTGTGGAAGGATTACACTATTGGGTGCATGGCCGAAGCCCGTAGCCTGTAGGCTGTAGGGCATGCACTGAGCAGCATTGGGCTGCTACATACACACCGCAGGAAGGCATTTTGATTCTCCAGCTGGTACGGGGTGGTGCTTGCATAGTTCAGTGTGTGCAGATTGGGTGCAGTAGCGTTAGTGCTGCAAACTGGGTGCATGGGCAAAGCCTGCAGCCTGTAGGCTGTAGGGCATGCACTGAAGAGCGTTGGGCTGCTACATACACAATGCTGGAAGGTGGGTTTGTGTCTGCAACCAGTAAAGGTGGTGCTTGCATAGTGCAGTGTGTGCAGATTGGTTGCAGTAGCGTTAGTGCTGCAAACTGAATATCGGTAGGTTGGCAGCGACACAGTACAGTGGTGGTGCACAGGTTGGGTAGGACTGCTGGTGGTGGTGGTGTGTATGTCGATGGTCGTAGTTGGTGAAATGGTCAAATGCATGGTGGCATTACATTGCTGTAGGTGTTTTCAAAGCCTATGCTGTGTGCAGAGTTGTTGAAGTAGGCAGAATGTTGTGAAAATGTTGTGGTTAGTAACACAATACTTTGTGAATGGCTAAGTGTATAGGTGGTGGAGGTTGTGGTATGTTTGTGCATTGTGGTAAGTGCAACGTGCATTAGTGATTGGGTGTTTCATGGTGTGGGGGAGTTGGGGTGAAATGCTGCTACCTACGTGTGGCACGCTTGTGCAAAATGATAGTTTACCACATCGCCATTATATTAACTGGTGCCATGTGTTGCTGTGTAGCGTCATGGCAGTTTACAGGTTTGGTAGGAGTGTTGGTGGCAGTGATATCTATTTGGATTGTCGCAGTTGCTGATATGAAGACATGCATGGTGGCATTACGTTTCCGTGAGTGTGATCAAGGCCTAGACTACTGGATGCATGGCCGAAGGCCGTAGGCCATGCATTCAAGAGCCTAGGCCTTGAAGACACGCACGGCAGGAATGCATTTTTCAATTTGCATGAGTTAGAGGGTGGGCACATGTAAGGAATGGGTGTGGAGCACATTTAAGCCGTTGCAAACAGATTGTGGGTAGGTTGGCAGTGGCACAATCCTTTGTGAATGATAGTGGGTACATCAAATGTATGGGCCTAGTTACAAGTCAAGCGGAATGGGTTAACGGGCTCCGCTAATGGTGGCAGGCCCATTAACACCATTCCGCCTGATTACAAGGTCCCTCGCGGGACCCGGTAAGGACACCTGGACGGTCATAATCGGCCCATTGTTAGCTCCCTATGAGCCCTATGGGGGCTCAAATGGGAATGGGGAAGGTCCTGGTCCGGGTCTGGGTACCTGGAAGGAGGAATTACCGGGCCCTCCAAACTCAGAATGGCCCGGTAATTCCCCATTCAGGGAACCCGGACCCGGTTTTAGTGCCAGCCATACCGCCAATAGCGGCATGGCTACTGCCAAAGCCGTAATGAGGCCCTATGTGATTGAAAGTGCACAGGGATGCAGGAGAGAGCGCCTTGCTTGTACATATGGTAACTGTTGCAATTTGGTACTGCATAGCTCCATGGTGGTGCCCTGCGATTGGAGATGCTGCAGTGAAAAGTCATGCACTGTGGGCACTGGGTGCAATGCTTGTATACTGTCAATATGTTACAGGGTATGGTTGAAGGCCAGCTTATACATGCTTGAATAATGTGCTGTGTGCACAATGCTTGCAGTATGGGTAATGTTGTAAACATGTTGTGTTTGCATTGCCAGTGAAACAAATCTTTTTGAGTGGAAGTGGGTAAGACAATAGTATGTGAGTGAAAGGGTGCAGGGGTGCCGGAGACAGTGTAATGTTTATACATTATTGTAACAGTTGTATGTAATTATGTCTATGCCCATTGCAGTGTCGAGTGTGGTTAGGAGTGCTAGTGCCAGTGGTGCATATGTGCATAGTGGTAATTGGTGATATGCTGACATGTATTATTGAATTACGGTGTGGGGAATGTGTGCAAGGAGCAGACCCACTGGAGAAATGCAGGTTGGGCAGTGCATGAGGGACAGGGTGGTGATCTTTGAAGAATACGTGTGGAGCACATTGCCAACGTGCTACAGCAGCACAAGTGAGTTGCAAAGCCATTATTGTGCATTCTATGGTTGTGGTGATAGTTGGAGTGAGAAGTTGGGTAGTGTGGCCACAGGGTGCAGTGCATACATAATGTGAGCATGGAAGTGGGCATGGTTGAAGGGCATCTTATATGTGGTGGGTTACTCTGCTGTTTATTGAAGTAGGCCCAATGTTGTGAAGGTGGTGTGCATAGGTTGGCAGTGACACAATAGCGTGTGGATGGTAGTGCGTAGGGGTGGTGCAGGCTGCACTATGTTTGTGGCTTCTGCTAAGTGTGACACGTTTTCGTGAATGGGTGTTTTATGGTTTGGGGGAGATGGGTAAAATTGCTGCTACGTATGTAACATTTGTGCATAATGTTAGCTGCCCACATGTTCGCTTGCTTGGATATGTAGTGTTGTGATGGGTTTGGAAAGGGTTGCAATGTTGTGTGCATAGGTGAAGGTGTGCTAGGGGCATGTTAGGATGTTTGTGGATGCTGCAATAGTGCCTTCTGTAGCAGACATTTCTGGGGGCTTTGCAATCAAATGGAACGTGCACTGAGAGTGTTTAACAGTAAATAAGGAGTGGTGAATAGAAATGACAGTGTGCAATGCAGAGCGTTTGTATGTGATTGATGCATGCATGTTTTGAAATGTGACAGCACCCAATTTGGGGAATGCTGCAAAAAGTGCCTGTGCAAAGGGAAGAAGAATTGTCAGAGCTTCACTGGGCGATGGCCCTCGCTGTAGATGGGAAAGTGCACATGCACATCCTCCCATTATGAGCAGGGTGGAAATGGAAATGGAATTGTGGGAAATAGGCAATTCAGAGTTTAAGTGATGGTTTATAGGAAGGGGCAGTACCATTTCATCACAATACTGTGTTGTGAGGGTAGTCGACATGGAGAGACGCACAGTGCTTATCGTCAGTGATACCTTTGTGTGCCAACTGCACAGGTGTTGCGTGCAAAGAGGCGTTGCTGGTAATTTCCTGGGCCTGTCAGGGTGACTGCAGTTTGGGCGGGATGGTTCGCCTTTGAAGATATGTGACATCCATCACAAACGTGGACTGTATCGTGGTGCACTATGGAAGTACACATTTGGGTTACGTGTTGTGTGGACGAATAATCTGTCTATTGCTGAGGTTGTTGAACACAGTGATGCATATTTTTCCTACTACCAAGGTGGATTCTGCTGCATAACACCAAGAGCTGTGTGGGTCCATGACGGTGTAATTTGTCCCCAGCCAGCAGTCCGAAGGTATGTTATAAACAGAATTATGCGTCAGTTTATGCAGACTGCTGGAATGTTCGCCACCCACTATGAGATCATGAGGTCGCAAAATATGCAGTGGTTCCGTAGAAATGGCATATATTTGACCGCCATTGGCAATGTCGTTTTCATTCACACTGTGCAAGAAGCATTGACCAGAATGTTGAAAAAATATGAGGACAGGCAAACAGAAACACATACACAGAGAAAATACAAAAAATAAATTGCTTGCACGCACAAAAGAAAGAACTAAAAACACTTTATACATAGACGCTGGAAGACTGCATCCTCTTGCACAGTTTTATATTGTTTACCACCCAACCCCCCCACACCTTTCCTATCAGGAAAAGGTAGTAGATCAGGCAGTACTTTCTGGATGGCACGTGCCACATCCTGGGTGGCTATGTGGATGTATGCGGATAGAGAAATTGTACATACTTTCATTGAACTTTGTAGTGGACGTGCTTTGGAATGGCACAAGATTTGTACTGTAAATGTGTAACGGTACATTTCAAGTCTTGTACAGCAGTGACAGTTTTCGATGATGGCGGCTTTAATGCGATTAGTGGATGCGTGTGTGCCTATTTACCAGTAACCTAATGAAGTACAGCTGCAGAGAAGAGAGTGGAAAGGGAAAAAGGACTGTTCCACTTTTACAGTGGTGAAGCCCACGCGCTACTTTGAGAGGCGCACGTGCCATATTCTTTACACCACCTTGCCCAATTGGCATGGCCATTTGGGGATTAGCCAATCAGGTAGTGTGGGCGTGGTTAATAGGAAGGGGAGGTGAAATGGTGCACATTATACTCTGTGTACTGAGGGTGGCTGACATGGTGAAATGTATTGTGTTGACTGCAGGTGATCCCTTAGTAATAGATTTGCACAACTATGCCCTGCAAAGAAACTTTGACGGCAGTTTTGGTTTGGAAGGAGTGGACGCATTGTGGAAAGTTGTGTATGAGTGCCATTTCTGCGATATGCATTGCACTTTGCAAAGCCCTCGCCACGTTTCAAGTAGTAGATGTTATCGTAATTCATTACGACGGCATGCATATGGGTGAACTGCCTTGCTTACATTTGTTCCATAGACTGAGGAGATTGCTGGATGTTGTGACATTTTTTCCAACCGCCGAGGTGCTTTTCTCATCTATAATACAGCAAAGAGTATGGCCTACGGCTCATGGATGTTGTTCTGAGCCAGACGAAGGAAGGTGCCTCATCAACAGAAGCATGGACACGTTTTTGTCCGCTTGTGGAATGTTTTTCTGCAACAATGACCTTATTACTTGTGGAAATGCAGAGTTTTTCCCAAAACATTGCATTTTGTTGTCATCCTTTGGCAATGCAGTTTTGTTTGCTCATCTACAAGATGCGGTGAACACTTTATTGAACTACTGTGCGTAGAATAAAACACAAAAGCTACTAAAAACAGACAAGAAAGGTGTTTTTGTAGAAGGATCTACACACAAAAAAACAGACTCTTTTAAGAGTCACCCCTTAGAACGAACTCCCCTTGCCCTGGTTGCAAGTTATTCCCCCACGACCGCACGCAACACGAAAGTCACATGCAGGGATTTTGCAGGTGGCGACCATGAAAATGGAATTGTGGGGATTGTCCAATGAGTTGCTCAGGATGTGCGGCAATAGGAAGAGGGACTCCTGCTGCACTGGGGACCAGCCCTCGACGTACTTGGGCACCCACACGTGCCACATTCGACGCTCCTCACTATACTGGCCTATGAAAATGGGACTGTAGAGATTGTCCTATCATGTGCTGCTCAGGGTGTGCGTCATAGGAAAGCGCGCCAATAGAAAGAAGGACTCCTCCTGCTTTACTGGGGCGTGGCCCTGGCGGTACTTGGAGTAAGGAACGTGCCACATTCTGCGTTTGTGAGCATGCAGGCCAATAGAAATGGGACTTTGGCATTTGGCCAATCAGGTGCTTTTGGTGTGCGTCACAGCAAAGGGAGGCATTCACGTTCCCCAATACTTTGTGTACTGCGGCTGGCAAACATGGCAAGACATACAGTTTTCGTCGTGGATGATGGCGTTGTGTATGATCTGTGCGTGTATGCCCTGCAAGAAGACATGTCTGGCAATTTCGGTTTGGAGGGAGTGGAAGCTTTGTGGAGTAGTGTTGAATCCTGCTGTTTCGGCGGACTGCTTCTAGAATGTCGACACCTAGCCTCTTCGTCAACTGTACATGTAGTGATTGTCCACTTTGTGGGTTACATGCCTTGTTCCCATGTGTTCTGTCAACTGAAGATTATGAAAGCAGTGCAGCACTTTTTTCCTAATCCCAAGGTGCTTTTCTCATGTATGCCGCTGAGGATAGTGTGGAAGTATTCCAATGATTCCTGTCGCCAGCCAGAAGTTGGAAGGGGTCTCATCAGCAGAAGCATATGTGACTTCTTAAGTGCTGCTGGGATGTTCCACTGTGAGAATGGGAACATTGGTTCGAGCTACATACACCTTTTCACGCCAAATGGCATGTCTTTGTCGTACAGTGGCAATTAAGTGATGTTTCATAATCTACACACTGCACTGAAGAGCCTATTGTAAGAATGTGAGCTAATGATGAAAACACACATTTACGTATAAAAACAGCAAAAACAGTGTTTCTAGGGAAGCAGCTTAAAAATAAAAAATACATTTAAAAAAAATAAAAGGCCCCAAAGGTTCTTTTCAGAGCCAGCACAACTAACAATGTCCGCTCCCCTGGTTCAAAGTTATTCCCCCACCACGCAAATATTGCAATAGTTGCAGGGTGCCATGTGTTGCATACGCCCCTTTTGCAGATGACGCCCATAGAAATGGTCCTGCAGACAATACGGGATTGGGTAACAAAGTTTGTGGGTGTAGTGTGTACGGCCAGACTGTGCTACATTGTGTATTTGTGGACAGAAATGCAGAGGGTGCAGCTATGGCTGTGTCTTTCACGAGGCACAGCGTGCAGGTTTTAGGCGATTCCAACATACATTGACTGAAAGTGAATGGAAACCACTGTGCAGTGGCTACTCATTTTGCAATCTATGTCGTGAATGTGTAGTGCTATGGAGTAGCTACAATGAAGTGCCTGATTTTGTGTGACACTTTGGTGGCAAGCAATCATGCCAATATTATTGTTGTTGATTGTGCAGGGAAAATTGCACAGCGTGTTACACAACTTTCAGTGCTGTTTACGATGAAGGAAGCACTTGTCCAGTTCATGCGTTTCTTTCTGAGCTTTTGCATAAGTCTTTACCACATTATACAGTCACTGATGTGGGAGCGTCATTTTCCATTTGGTCCGTGAATGCAGACAGCACAGTACATTGCAAAGAAGTGTATTTCTGCCTTTCTTTGGCATGTGACAAGGACATACTTTGCCACTGGGAATATGACGTTTCACAGCACAAATAATTTTCATCAGCTATAACGTTCATCTTAGTATGCCAGCCATCCCGATTTTTGCACAGCGCCTCTACATTGGTTTGCTGTCCTTCTTGAAACTATTCATACTTATTTGTAGTTAGTGTTGCACTCTGACTCTCTTGAAAATGCTCTGCAACACGTAAACAAACCTATTTGTACAGCAACCCCCTTTCTAACCAATTCCACACTGCCACACATCTAGCCATGCATGTGTGCATTGCAATTCCGTTGTTGATCTTTGCAAGGTGGTTTCTTTATTTAGCTTTGTTCCTTTCCCAGTTCATTTTCATTTATCATACTGTTCTCACACACGCACACAGAAGGAACGACAGCAAAGGTCAGGTACTGAAGGGGCAGCACCTACCTGGATGATATAGGGTACGTGCCAAGAGACAGAATTATTGGGTGTCCCTCATGTACATAGGCACCTGTCATTGCAATGCTCCCGTAAGGACCATTCCCACGCATTCCGAAGTACCTTCCCTCTGTACAGTAGCACGCTCCAGTACGTGCACAATAAAATGCCCTTTGCCTGGTAAGGGTTTATAGTGTGGCTCATGTTTTGCTAAGGTTGTTTTAGAGCTCTGCTTTCCTACAGCCCCTCTTGTTGCCCGTAGCAGCTGAGGGCAATGCTGTACATGAAAGTAGGATACATAATTGTTGGAAGGGCTGTAGCCTGCCCACTGGTCCCCTGTCCATTCCTTTAGTTGTCCTCACATGCAGTATAACCACTTTATACTACGGCATTAGTGGTAGAGGTAGCATTCACGGATACGAATACATTGTGCAATACAAGAATATTTACAACAACAGGAAACACAGCTTCATTACGTGCAGCAGGAAGCCATTTATTGTGTGTGATCCATGAGTTAACACGCTTTTCTAACCACCACTAAAGTTGCTTGCACTCTGCATATTCTGCTCTTTTCTTATTTGCCTTCACATGCACTAATATGTGCATGAGGAAGGTGCACAAGCGTTGCCATTTTGCAGACTTAGTACAAACTGTCCCCCCTGCAGTTACATGTTTCAGTCACACTGCTGAGTGCACACACAATGTATCTGTTTAACGGGTCATGGAAAGGCAACCAGGAGATAAATCAAAGTAATGCGACATTTACCACAAACATGTGACATTGCAGGTTGCTGTTCCTTGTTTACCAGTGGCCGTTATACAGTAAAGAGTACTTTAACCACACATTGGTAGGTTTGCAGAGCCACCCAGGAAGTCGGCAGCAGTACTTAAAATGCAGTAGCCTACTGCATGAATCCGTACGCCTCGCGACAGGTGCAGTGTTACCAGTATACAGTGGATGACCTATGCATGGGTCTAGGTGTGGAACGGAAAAGCGTGCCCTTCCCCAACTACTTGCCCGTACATTCCAAGAAGCGGACTTGCGGCACTAATGGAGCCCTACAGACAGCTGCTGTGTGATTGCACATACGACAACTAGGTGCAGTGTCCCTAGGAAACGTCCATATTGCTCACCTGTAGTTATGTCGACCAATAGTGTGCGGTACAGATTTATCATGCACTGTTACCTGCAAATAAAAAGCCTCCTGAGACACTAAACACCATTTACTATGTACATCTGTAATTGGTATGATACACCAACTCTAATTGGAAAAGTAAGGGGTAGTGCAAATGCATACATACACCACACAATTTGCCCTTTCCATACGTTTATCATGAGGGTTGGCAAGGAATCAGTAACAAACTGTTGTTAACAGAACGTTATGGTTATGTTGCTGTATCAAACATCTATCCTCTTCACAGAAGACGGTATGCTAAAGCAACGTTCTGCTTACAGTACCCTACTAAAAACCTTTGGAATTCATTAATAAAGAACCTGATTAAAGGGACGTTATGGTTAAGTTGCACTAGCAAAAACCTATGAAATTTGCTGGAAAAACGTTGTTACAGGGACATTATGCTTACAGGTGAAACCAAAAAAAAAACACAAAATGAAACAGTTATAGTAAGCTAAGCAACCATAACTCGTGCCACCAGTGTGCACTTTAAGGATTAACACCCATGACATCAAAGATGGCATCACAAATCTCATCAAAATCTAGCAATGGTTAAAATGCACCCTGCCATCCCAAGCGATTTAAAAAATGCTCAGACCCTACTAACTCTTATCAAAGACTTAAACCTACTAGATATTTTGAGATTTCAACACAAAGGCAAGGGAGACTTCTCTTTCTTCTTACATGTCCATAGAGGACATTCACGGATTGATTTCATCCTGATTTCTCCACCTTATTCCCTTTAACCCTTGACTCAACAATTGCGGTTAGAGCCCTTACAGATCATGCCCATATTTTAGCTTCAATGAGAACAGACGTTTTAGATCCCCCACAGAGACCTCACTGGAGAATAATGAAGGATGCTCGGTTAAAAGATCCAAATATCCAACGCAAAATCTCAACTCTTATCAACTCTTATTTCACCTGGAATGTCACATATCTTTGAATATAATCTGGGATACCTTATAAGAGGATAATTGATCTAAAAAAACACCACATGCATCAGTGCTAGAGAAACAATCTGAATCGAATTAGAGGCAGAAGTTGAGCAATGCAAGAAACACCTGAAAACTAAAACCACAATGAACTCTCACAGAACTTAAACTTAAACGTACCAAACTGAGAACCTCACAGAATCTAATTTAGACCAAGAACATGGTTATAAAAACCTACATTACCATAAAGCCCCATGCCTGGATGGCTTTTCCTCTTTGTTTTGCAAGCTGTTTAAACCCAAACCTCATTCCTTTCCTCTCCAATTTGTTAAACTCCTTTTTGGACTGTAAAGCTATATACCCTACTATCTGGAATCCAATTTCACACTATTTATTTTTATTTTTTATTTTTTATTTAATTGTATAACAATTTTTCCAAAAAAACAGAAAAACGATTGTAAACTCCTGTTTACAACCTTGTGCAAAACAGTTCCTTGATTTGAGTTTATCTTCGGTCCTGAGTCCTACTGGAAAGGAGGAAAGAAGCTTCAGCAGTTTCGCAGTTGGAGGGTATTGGTGGCAGGCCTCCCTGACGCTGGATCCTTCTGTTATAAGTTCAGCGATTTGAGAAACAAAGTCACTCCTATAACACATCGCTTGTTATTCCCGTTAGTCAACAGTGTCCAAAGATTTTCCAAATCTAAGGTGGAATAGTTCTTCAATGGGTCCATAAGAAAGCAATGTCTTTCCGTCACCAGACTGGGACATTCAAGTATCAAGTGTTTTGTGGTTTCTGTGTTGTTCTGTAATTTACAGAAACGACATGTGTTTGTTTGTACTTGATTACGAATTGCCAGGATTTCATTGGTTTTCAATTGGTTTAATTTAAACGGTAGGAACATTCGGCTGAGCCCCTTATCTGGGAATTTATGGAGGTAACCTCGCACACGTTAAGCTTCATTGGAGCACTTGGCAAGCTGGCTGTCAAAGAATAGTTGTTGGCCACTTCTTGCGTGTGGATCCATTCTGCTTCAAACTGTTTCTTCGATACTCTATTAGGATTTCGGATCAGTGTTCCCACAGACAGGTCCAATTCTTTCAAGATCAATAGATTGACTTGTTCCCATTTTGAAAGCATCCAATTGTCACCATCTGTAATTTCCTTTCGGATGAGATCCAGAACTCTCACTTCTGGCCTGTTGATAACTTTACGGTATAGCATCAGGGTGGCTCTTATTTTTGTTGCCAAGAGAGATGATAGACAAAGTTCTCTTCTTATTAATGCTATTGGAGTAGATGATCGCCAGGCCGAGGACATTTCGCCAGAAATAACTTTCGTAATTCTCCCACATGGAATTCGGTGCCAAAGGCATTGCGTCCATGCCATATATCAAGGCAGGGACCACCTTTGCCTTGAAGAATCTCAGGATAGGGGTGGTCGAGAAGGGACCAGGCTTCCTGTCCACAGCCTTTGCTTGCGCTGTAAGAGTCTTTAGTTTCGACCAAAGTGATTCTTGCATTGTCTTTTTGTCCTTATCATTAGTGATTGTGATTCCAAGGTATTTAAACGCTTGGACTGTTTCCAATTTCTTACCGTCATAGTGCCAAGAAGGTTTTTGTTTCCTCTTTACGGGCCGGCCTAGAATGAGAACTTTGGTTTTGTCATTATTTAGCCGTAGGTTATTCTCTGACATGTATGATACCAGATTTTCCAGTTGGCGTTGAAGACCAATGGGCGTCAAATCCATCAGAATGATATCGTCGGCATACAATAGACGGTCAATCTTCTCTCCTCCCAATGTAGGTGGAAAACGCCTGACCATTTTACTTGGCTCCCCGTAATCTGCAATATAGGAGTTATATAAAGAGAGAGCCAAGGGGCAACCCTGCTTTACTCCTCGTGATGTCTCGATTTCCTCAGACAAATACCCGTCCGCCCTAAGGCGTACTCGTATGGGGGTCCCTTGGTGTAGAGCCTTTATGGGTTCTAAGATTGAATCCGGACATCTTTTGCTTCCAGTTTTGCCTAGAGGCGCTGTCTATTGACCTGGTCGAAAGCTTGGACCAGGTCAATGAAGTTCACATAGATGGGAAGGCCTCCTTGTAAAACTTTAGCCTTCAAGGAGCTCATGAGCAAGATGTTGGTAGTTGTTCCTGAGTTTCTGATGAAGCCGTTCTGGAAGGGGCTTGCAAAATGAGTAGTACGAGTCCAATTTTGAAAAGCATCCAGTACAAGGGACGCAAAGACTTTCCCCATAACGTCTAAGAGGGCAATCGGCCTGTACTGGTTAGGATCGTCAGTTTCACCTCTCTTGAATATTGCGACGATAGTTGCTTTTTTCCAGGTAGGTGGAATTTCCTTGGTCAGATTGCAGTTTGAAAAAAGCTTGCTCATGATATTAGCCCACAATCAGGATGTTTTTTAAGTTCTAGGTTATTGATACCATCAGGGCCAGGAGCCCTTGAATTATTCAGTTTCTTAAGTTTGTTAAGGATTGACTCTTTATAATCAGGGATTTTCCACGGAATATAATTTTTGTATCTTGCTCTGATGGGCAGTTGGATGGCGTTCACACCTGTAATTGGTGCAAATAGTTCAGAGAAATGGTCAATCCAGCAGGCCTCCCCCATGTTGTTCTGGATGTTATCATTGGTATTAATTTGTGTACCCTTACTCAAGTTCCAGATTCCTTTGGCTTATTTCCACAAATGGCGGACAGCATTTGTTCTGAGTCGTTCTGATGTAATTTGTGACGGTAATGCAGAAACCAGCTTTTGTAATTTCGGACTGCCTTTAACCAATTTGCCAGATTTTCAGAGACTGATGACTTTTGATACAATTTCTTAAGCCTTCTGTGCTCCTTTCTTTTCTCTACCAGATCTTTAGTGTATGAATTTAGGTGCCCTTTCCATGGATTGGTTGATTTTACTGTGGACATCAAGAATCTGGTTAGTAAAGGTGTATAGTCCAGGTCGATCCCGATCCTTTTTGCATTAATCTTGATCTTATTTCGGGATCGAGTATATTGTGCGTCGAGTTCAAGCAGTCCTTTTTCAGAGATCTTAACTCGTTTGCCTCTCTCCGATGTCACAAGTGCCAAAGAGCACAAGAGCGTTTGTGTCCTGGACGCCCAACCTTCTATGATAAGGAGGTTATGTTCGCTGAAGGCTGTGGGTGTGATCTTGAAGGAGTGAATGTCAGGCAGGATATCTCTTGAGACGAATATATGGTCAATCGTCCCTTGTTGGTCGCCTCTTTGCCATGTTGGAATCAGGAGATTTGTTTTAGAACGGTGCCAATTAAGATTATGCATGTCCCTGTCAGTCATTAGCTTGTCGAGGAGTTTCCCTCTTTCCCTTGCTAGGCACTTTTGGTTTGGCAACTTCAAACGATTACTGATCCCTTCACATATAGCATTAAAATCACCGCTTATGATTATGCTTTTTCCTGAGTTTCGTCCAGGAGACTTTGGAGTTCGTTAGTGAAATCTTCGTTCGTTGTCGTCTCCGGATTCCAATAAACATTTATTAAGAGAGTTGTGCTCTCTTTTGATTCGCTAGGCGAGGGCTTCCTCCTGAGTATTGATGCCTGGATCCAGTGCGGCGACGGGAGGATTTCGGAAACGTCGATGCCAGATCCGGCTCAGATTGGAGTTATAAGACCGGCTGAGGGACGTCCAGCTACTCCTTTCTTAGCACTCGTAAAGATTATTTCAAATCCGTCTAATTGGGGTTTGGTGGTCAGCCAAGTCTCCTGTAGGCAAAGAATATCGGAATTGCCCAAGTTGACGGCAGTTTCTTTAGTGAGATGCACAAAACCCCACGTGTTCCAACACCCTAATTTTAATGGCTTCGATGGAGGTGTTTTTTTGTCGGTGACCTTTTTCCAGTTTGGCGAATGCTGGCTCTTCTCTTCCCGTAATCGTTGCTCATGTTTTCGACGAGAATTGTTGTCAGTTTTAGGCCAAGACCAGAGCTCAGTTTGATTTACCCCTGGTGCTCCGTAGTTACTTGGTACTTGGGCACTTCGTGAAGTGTGTTGGATCCTTTTGCTACGATCTGATTTCTGTTCCGGATTACTTTCTTTGTGGGAATTTTGTCCGGATGTTCCTCTTTCCGCCTGGCTAGAGCTGTGGGATCTTGATTTGTCCGTTGGTTGGGCATTATGAGACGGGCAGGCGTGGGTCATCCTACTAATGTAGTGGGTACGAGGACCCCTAATCGTTGGCAATGAGTGTTTTGAGTTACTAATTTCTCTGTTGGCGTTTTTCGATAAATCTGCTTGTTTATTTGAGCGTGTGATTTCCAATAGTTCAAATCCCAGTGCCAGCAAGTTTTCGGATTCTTTCAGTAAATGTGGTTCGATTACTTTGGAATTAAGGTGTATGTAAGCATAGTCGGTTCTTTCTGACGTACTCGGTTCCACCATCCAGAGATCCTTATTTTGAATATGTCTCAAGCTTGGTATTTGAGTTAGAATTTTGATAATGGTAGTTCTTTTCATGGTAAGGCCACCCCGCTTTGAATTGATGTTTTTCAACCTTAAAATGCAGTCACTCACAATTTGCTTCGGTTCCGTTTTCCGGTCTATTTCCGGTTCAGATCTTCTACCAGTTTTGCTATTCTTCTTCTCTGAAGAGATCTGTTGAAGATGTGAGTCTGTGTTCTTTTGGCCTGTTTCCTTGGTTGGCTTTGCATTTTTTAGGTCGATTTTGTCCCCGTGATTCCGGAAGTGAGCGGACACAGGTGAGGGTCTGTGTCTGGTTCAGATGTTTGGGCTTGCTCTCCAAACCGTGATCAGGCCTCTTTTTATCAGGAGCATTCGACCTTAGTTTTGGTGTGTCAGCAAACTCCACTTTTTGAAGTTTTTGGATTTTCTCTAGGGTCTTTGACGGTGAGGCAGAAAAATCGGAGATTTGCACTTTGTTCGGTGGTTCACTATTAGGGGTTCCTGTGGTCACTTCCTTCGCTTTTCTCTTCGATGTTTTCCTTGGGTTATCTCGTCGATTGTGAGGATGCTCCAGTCCGACTGCTCCTCTATGACAAGAACTGGAATTGTTTCCTTCACACAATTGTTTTGTTTTTCAATGGCACGGTTCTGATGCGTGCTAAGCGCCTCCTTGGATTTGGGCAGGGGGCCTTCCCTCCTAGCTACAACCTTTGTCTGTCTCTTCTGAACTTGTGAGCCAGGTATCACTTGTGGCGAGTTAGGGTCCTTCTTAGGATTTCGATGAACTATCGACTTTTGCTGACTGAATATGCCATATGTGAAGACCTTGGGGTTTGTGTCATGGCCTTTATTTGGCCTCTTCGGGCCTTCTACAGTCTTTGTATAAGAGAAGGGATTGGATGCTTGTTTTCCAACATCTTCTATGACCACACTTAGGCTGTTGGACGCTGCAGGCTCTTCTTCCTCCTCTAATTTAGCAATAATGGCATCTAAAGGCTCATCCACTTGCTCGGATGTTGGAGCACCATGGTCTCTGTCCTGTTGAAGTGTCAAACTAGCTGCCTCATGTGTGGTAGCAGGCAGAGCTACAGAGGGGACATTAGTGTATTGCGTCCGTTGGTTGGTATCTTCTTCGTCAGGTGCATGTGATTCGGAGATATGATGTAAAGGTCCGGACTCAGCCGGCCTTGTCCGACAAACTCTCCTATCTGCCCCTGTTCCCTGGTACCCAATAATGTAGCCTTCCAGATAGTTCAATTTTGACTGCATCAAGGCCAACATGGACACCTGATCACGTAGAGTGTCATTGATACTCTTATACAACTTGCTGAAGGGTGGCAGTGCTACTATCGTTACTGTGGACATGATGGTTGTTAAGTCCACTTTCTGTTGGGAAGGGTGTTGCGATGGTAGGTGTTGAGCTTCGCTTAGTCTGCACATAGGTATTGGAGTATAGGTCAGCGCAGATATTTTTGTCAATTCTTTGTCATTACCCTTCAGAAGGCTATTTTGATCAGGCTCATTTAACATTAAAGGGTTTCTTATCGTTGGTGGTTGTGCCAAGACCTCCTGCAGCCCAGGTGTCCCTAGACTGGTTGTTCTTTCATTTCGTAGCTCCGAAGCAGGGCAGCATTGCTTCGGTAAATTCCCAGGCGAACTGTGGTTTAGCTGTTGGTTCGACCACCTAGCTTCTGTGTTTACGGTTTCAGCTCCCAGTTTTGTGAGAGGTTTCGTTAGGTCACTCATCCTCCCGGTCCCAGCCCGGTGTTCGACATTTTCAACTGTTGTTATAGGTTTCTTGGAATAATGCCATCTGAGTGGCGGCGTAGCGTCTTCCGGGGTCTTTGATAAAGTAGTCTCCAAAAGCCCTGGGACTGTAATGGGTTCCTCTGTAGAGCCTCTCAAAGCTGTTACATCTGTCTCTATAGGAGAGACTCACGAAGATTTCACTATCCGACAGCTCCTGCTGTGGATTTAATCGCATCTCCATTTTTTTCCGGAAGAAGTCGTTCAAAACTGCCACTGTAAGGGGCTTAATCGGTCCGTTCTTTGGGCCCATTTTCTTATTTGGGAGGACCTTGGGTCTTAAGGACAGTCTTCTTCTTGTCTTGTTATGGTTATGTCGGTGGGTTTTCATGGGCATCATTGCTAGTGATTTATATTGGTCCTCAGTTTGGACTCCTCGTTTTTCCTTTTTTTTTTTTTGGTAAAGTTACCATTTGGTGCCTGACGAAATTGGACTTTCCTGAGCCCACATTCGAGGTACCTCCATCTCGTCTGCGCAAAGTTGTAAATCAAAGCAGACGGAGTGGTCCCGGGTGGCCAGGTCTTCCACGGTCTGCCAAAGTCTGCAATTCACTCAGCAGCTCACTCCGCCACACTATTTGTAAAACTGGGGTAGGAGGAGGTGGATTGCTCATCATATCACCCAATTTCATTATTAAATGTAGACGTAAAAATGTTTTGGTAAAATCTTGGCAACCCATTAAGAAATGCCCTCCCCTTTCTCATTCACCGTGACTGAAACTGGCTTTATAAAAGGGAGAGCTCCTCAGGTGAATATCCACAGGTCTATAAACTTCATCAAATTTAACTCACCCACAAACTCACCCCAAACCCTGGTCATCCTCAATGCCAACAAGGCATCTGATTTGTTTGACTGGCACATCCTAGGTGAACAATAGAAAGATAGGCTTTGGACCCAACTTTATCACCTGTACCAAAGATATTCTGAGCCAGCCCCTGGCCAAACTGAGGGTCAATGGTCATTATTTTCCCCAGATTAAATTAACTAGAGGTGCTCGGCAGGGGGGGTCACCTTTGCCCCCTAATGTTTGCCCTGCTTATCGAGCTGCTGGCCATGAAGATTAGATATAATTGAAACATCACAGGCATCACAATCGAAGACTATACCCATAAACTTGCATTATATGCCAATGATGCTCTTCTCTTTCTCTCCAGTGCAGACACCTCTCTGCCTGTGGTAATGTTAGAACTCCGAGGTTTTAAGGAGGTTAAAGAGGGGGCGGGTTAAGTGGAGCTATTATAGCTCCCCCACCACATACATTTGTTTTACAATCAGGACCTGTCGCCCTAGACTGCCTGGGAGTTAAAATTCCTAACTACAATAAACAGCTCCTTCATTACAACATTGCATTGTTTAGCTGCATTGTATCCCGATTGGGAGAGATGCATGACCCAAAGGATCTCCTGTATCGGTAGAATTCTGGCACTTAATATGAACATGATTCTAAAATTACTTTATGATTTCCGCACCCACCCAATCAAGATATTCTTTCACATTTTGAACCCACTACAAAGAAAAGATGTTCACTTCATTTGGCGTTGCAAGCCCCACAGGGTAGCCGGTGGCATCCTGACACAGCCAGCTTCCTTTGGAGGTCTGGGAGTCACAGATATTAAACATTACCTTATTGGGACTCAGGTGGCACACATCTTCGATTGGATACACAACCCACTGAACAACGGCTGGGTGCACCTGGAAAAAAGTCCTTTGTATATCACACTGTGTAAAAATGTGCTGGAATACAGAGCACACTGATCTATTCTCGAATTGTTGCAACATTTTCAATTCCTGTGCCATAAGTATTGTCATTTAAAATCAGTCTATCTAAAGCCAATTCTCATTGAACATGGTGCTAAAAGCATCTATGAAGCTATATTACTGCGCAAATCAACAATATATGAAAAATATTTCTAAACATTGCAGTATATATATAGGGAATGGCTCCACAGGGCAGAACAACTGTGCACTTTTTTGGTTTGATTGTTTAGCTTGGACCATTTGAATCTTGGATAGCTTAGTCACGGTTTGCTTCTTGGTTAATAATTGTATCTATCCACTTAACTTATTTATGAATGGATTTCTCGAATATCCTTTTAGCAAAGTGAATTTAGTCTGTGATGAATTGTTTATGCAGATTGTACTTTATGACAAATGTTGAAGAAATACTATTTAAAGAAAGATCCTGCTAGCTGACTTGCATTGCTCTGTTGGTCAGCCCCTTATTGCCACTGATTCCATCCTACATTAATGGGATAAAGCCCAAAGGCTCTGGCAGATAACTCTGTGGCTGGGATCACTCTCCCCATTGGTGTGAAATCTTGAATTCTCCCCAGGCCTCCATGGAGAGCCCTTAAGGAGGTTAATGGGTGCCAGTGTGTCAAGGCTGTGAGTCTGTTATCATCAGGGCCTCCCAATGGTATTTGAGTTCAAGGAGAGATGTGGTCTCCCCGAGTTCAAGGAGAGATGTGATCTCCCCGAGTCAGAGAGATACCAATATATACAAATACACAACTGGATCACAGACGGGCCAACCAAAGGGTAGGGACTACACAACCTGCCCTTCTTGAGCTCCTCATTCAGGACAATACAGAGAAAAGGAAAACATCTAAATTAGCTTGAATCCTTAACATAGTTAAGATTGAAGAGGAAGTGGGAGGGCAATTTAAAGTTTGATATCCCCTCAAGTCTTGGACATCCATTGCCACAAAGTCTGCCAAGTGTACGATCACAAAAGAATGCCTATATAAAATCCTCCTCCATTGCTACTATGATCCTAATTGCCTACACAGTTTCATTCCCGGGCTAATCCCCATTGTGCTGAAGAGACTGTGGGTTAGTGGGTGACTTGGCACACATGTGCTGGGAATGCCCCAAAGAACATTTTTGGGAAGATATCATAATCACCATTAAGTCCACAAGAGGAATCTAACACTCTCCTGATCCAGTGGTTCTGATCCTGTGCTGCCCAAGGGATTCGGAGGGAGAGTTTGTGACCACCCACTTCCCAAAGGTTCATCTAAATGCCCTAAACTCAGCCAGGCTAACATTGGCCCAATGCTGAAGGTATCCAGGGGGGCGGCGATCCCCATTTGGTGGACAAAACTATGGAACACTTGGGTCATGGAAAGGATAACAGCTACCTTAGAAGAGACTTTGTTGAAGTGTTTATGCATCAGGGAACCCTTCACACACCACTGCTACTCTACTTTTTCCAATACTTACAGGCCAGACATTTATCGATCCTTAGCATTATAATGATCCTCTTAATAAACAATGCAAATATGAGTTTATGTGGGATTGTAGATAAGATGCTCTCTTCTCTACTCAGCCTTACCTGCCTCTGGACATGTTGAACACACAATTACCTACTTTGATAACTTTTTTCCCTTATCAGAACGGTGATACTTTATGTCAAAGTTGTGTATTCCTTTCATCAATGTATCCACAGACCAGTTGCTCATGGTTATATATCATTTATGTTATGTTCTTTATCCATGGAAAACTAAATAAAGTTGAGTGAGAAAAAAGGCTTTATGAAGTGCAAGAAGTGAACCCACAAACACAAGGGGTTACTATAACCAATCTCTGTCCCCTACCAGATTAACATGCTTGAGTATCTAATACAGACTGCCCTGTCCCAGGCTGAGGACAGAAAGCCTAGGTTATTAGTTTAGTCAATGGGGGAAATGACGAGGATGAAGGCCATAGCCCCATGGTATTCATGCTATTTGTGTAGGTTCAAGCTGTCCAACAAGAGATCAAGAGAGTAACTAAGGGCTGTTTAATGTGAAAATCAGGAAGTAATGATGGTTTGAGGTATCTCTTAAGTTGTTTGGATGGTTATCTGTGATGAGAATTAAAAGAAAATGGAGACAAAGTGAGAGGTGTTGAAAGGTGCTCTGTTTCTTTGAGTCTGACACATATCATTCAACTGTTGGAGAAATATTGTGATGACCAACCAAGTGAATAGGTGCTGACTTTTGGATTGGGCAGCACCCAACACAAGACATACATATAGTTTTAATATAAAGCTACAGGCACCAAATACAGTGTTTTAAATAAATAAAGATTTTCACAAGTCACTTGCTTCCCTGAGAGACAGATTGAATACCTACCATACGCAATGGCACAGCACAAGAAATACCAAGGCCAAAATGTTTCAGAAATGTAATTCAGCTATCAGGAGAACGCAGCATGAGTTACCAAAATGAATTTAAAATCACAAAAACAATCAAGTGGTAGGATGTTGTCAGGTGTTCTTAATTGTTTGCATATGCATTTTTACTACTGTATATCAAGTGAAGAAAATGAATCATCATTCATTAAGAGTCTTTCTAGTCTAATGTTTTGTTTATCCACCAGTTTAGTATATTACAAAGTATATATTAATATGACAGACCAACATAATATCCTGTAGAATAAATATGTTCAAAAGCAGTGATTATTTTATGTTGGTTTGAATTCAATTGATGCCCAATCCAGCTGGATATTGTTCTGACTTCAGGTTCGCTTGTGTTTCAAATCGGAGCAAGCTAGCCTTTCCACCTTTCAAGAGTTTTCTGGGAGATATTGAAATAAAAACAAACTGACGTACACAGAAAATAGAATTTGTGGTGTTCTAAGATATTAACATTGGTAGTGACCAGATGGTCTGATTTGCAACTCAGCCTCTAAGCCAAATTCATCCACTAGAAGTGGCACTTTTGAACTCTGGCTGGCAATAAAATGGACCAACTGGAAGATAATGCAATGCGAACAAAGAGATCTGTCATAAATGCCCAATACATCATTAGTTAAGCCATTACAATGAGCTCTTTCCATATCACACACGAGACCTGCAAGTTGATTTACAGAGCATGTCCAGTCAGGTATATTTCTCATGGATTAAACATGACATGTTATTTGGCATTGAACTTATATACAAAATCCAATATTGTTCGGAATTCTTGAACTATACGATTTTGAAGCTGGGAATGGGTGTGTTCCTCTTTAATGTGCCACCAAATGTGTGTTTTATATGTTAATTCAACATTATTGAAATGAGAAAAAGGCATAACTTTATGAAGAAATATGCCAAATAGCAATGTTGCCTGCATGATGTGCTACAGACGCCACGGCCAAAACTATGGAAAATATGCTAGATTCTTTAGATCTGTTGCAACATATTAGAGTCCCTACTCACATTAAGGGACACACTCTCGAATGTGTTTCCTCTTTGAACCTGAGTCTTTCTAATAAAGAGGTGAACGCATGTCCCTGGTCAGATTACTTCTGTATTTGTTTTCAAATACAGATGGACTATTTTGAGAGGAGAGCTTATACCTCAGCTATCATTTGAGGTACGAAATCGAAGTAAGTTAAATCTTACTCACCTTGCTGATTGGGCGTCCACTCTTAACAATCAGATTATCGCAATAGACAATTTTGAAGAAATGTCCACTACTTCTCGAACTCTGTCGGTTCTATCACAGAGAAGCTTGCGACAATTAAAAACAAAATACAACCTCCAGTGGTACGCAACTCGTGGTTCAATAAAGAGCTCCAAGCACTAAAATCCCAAAAAACTAAACTCCTTCATATCTGGCACAAAAGTAGAGATCTTGCTGATCTCGAAGCCTATAAGAAAGTGTCCACAGACTACAAACTGGCCATATACTCAGCCAAGAAAGAGTATTTTAACATCAGGATAATAAAAGCTAAGTCAAACCGTTGAGAATTGTTTAAAATCTTAAAAGAGCAGTTGCATACTCCTGGCCTGACGCAAGCCACTATTAATAAAGATGAGGTATGGTGTACGGAAATACAATCTGCCTTATACAATAAACTCGAGAAAATAAGAGAGGTGATCGAGGAAAATAAACTCGACATGCCGAAGCAAGTGTTAGAGGACAATTTACACACCATCATCAATAAACCTGGGGAACAAGCCACCTTCAACTTTCAGTCTATTTCCGAACACGAACTGGCTAAGGTCATCTCTAAACTAAAAAGCACTAGCTGCCAAGGGGATCCCTGCTCATCCATTATAATTAAAGAGTGCTCTCCAGTCCTCATCCCAGCTCTGACAAAGTTTGTTACTGCGTCCTTCGTGCTCAACAGAGTTCCAGATAACATCAAAAACGCATGGATCACGCCTTTATTGAAAAAGCAGAATCTCTGCCCCCTCGCTGAATCTAATTATAGGCCAATTACAAACACACACTTTCTGTTGAAAATCTTTGAAAGGGTGGCCTATAATCAGATCTTCATCTTTCTGGAGCAGAATCATGTCTACCACAAGTACCACTCTGGGTTTCGTATGAACCACGGCACTGAGACAGCCTTGTTGACTCTTAAGTCTCATCTACTTCATAAGATGGACGGGGCCATATATCGCTCCTAATGATTCTAGACTTGTCAGCAGCATTTCGCCTGGTGGATCAGGCCATCTTGTCCACCAGGTTAAAGATGAATGCTGACTTTTCTCAAGATGCGGTAGAGTGGATTAATTCCTTCTTAGAGGGGAGGCTAGTTAGAGTAGCCAGTGATAGTGCTGAAGCTAAACTTAGCACGCTTATGTACTGTGTTCCTCAGGGAGCCTATGTGTCGCATTGCTTTTATAACATCTTAATGATTCCCTTTTTCCAGATGTTGGAAAGAGAAGGGATCATATTTGCAAATTATGCAGACGGCACACAGTGCGTCATCCCAATAATAGGATCATATGTGGAGGACGAAGGCCGGATCAATTAAATTTATTTTAAAAATCCAGGATTGGATGGTGGTAAATGGCTTAGTCATCAATAGCTTGAAAATCGAGCTTTTACTAATCGGCTCAGAGAATAAACTCGAGAAGCTAGGACCCAGCTATAAGTCATTCTCTATAGATAGCTGTAAAATAGATGTCATGAGCAAGGTTAAAATGCTGGGCATTTACTTAGATAAGAACTTGAAAATGAAGGCACAAGTGAACAGCCTTGTTTCCTCGGCTTCTTATTTTATCAAGCTGTTTCACTGCCTTAGACTGTTTGTATCAGAAACAAATTCTGAAACACCGGCAAGGCCCATTATTGGATCGATGAACAATTATTGCTGTAGTCTTCTCGTCGGTCTGCCATTATTGGATTTTCATCGGCTTCAGGTCCGACAGAATGGAGAGGTCAGAGTTGTAAAATGCCTGACAAGAAGAGATCATGTGTCGGATGCACGCCAACGTTTACACTGCATACCTGTTCAGGCTAGAGATGCTTTTAGGCTTCTCCTTATTACACACACATGTGTACATGGAACTATGCCTGCGTACCTCAAAGAAATGATAATTTCAACAAAAAAAAAAAACATCAGCACTCTCAGATCGGACGAAACTAACACTCTAATTGTCCCGCGTTTGAAAACTAAGAAATCAAGGGATGCTGCTTTTATATCTGAGCTCCCCAGAAGTGGAATTCCCTTCCATCTAGACTGAGGGTTACTGCATCCATCGAGGTCTTTAAGAAAGGGCTGAAAACTGCTCTTTTTTCATAAAGCAGCTTCTTTCTTAGCATTTGACTCTGTTCCCTTTTAGGATGGGTCCTCTGACAGTTCTCTTCTTTTTTCTGCTCTGTGTGAGTTCTCCTTTGTCTGTGTTTTGTGCTTAAGTGCCCTGAAGCCCTAGGGTACCTGGCGCGCTATATAAATGTTAAACATAAACATAAACATAAACATAAATGTCCATCTAAACTGGACGATTATAATAATCCCAGTTTAATTAATTTGCATGTAATATGACAAAACCAAATTTGCTGTCCAATGTTTTATGAGTAGTTTTGCCTCTTACATTGTTTCTGATCACAAATATAGAAATATGAATACCAAATAAAGAATGGGGTGTGCATTCAATAGGGGTTCTAACTATGAGGTACGCCATTGGAAATATTGGGCCAATCACACTGTGTGACATACTATGACATAAGAATGGGAATTTTGTGCACTTTAAAATCAGAGAGTAGCATTCTTCTATTGTTAAAGCTGCTGGAAAGGACCATCTTTTTATGATTAACATCGAGTTGTCTGCCCATCTGGAAGGGTACTGAGCTGGGTATATCTGGACATGAGGAGCCTTGTACAGGAAGGAGACTGAAGCATGTGGTGGCAGATCTCACCTGTACCTCATATGGGCCAGATACTAATCTGATGCTGGTTCCATGAACTAAAAGAATTATCCATTGCTATGATACATGCTGGGAGTTGGTGGTTTGGCAGTGCTATTGGATGATGATTCCTAATTGAATGCAAGAGTATTTTAATGTGAAATGCATTTTGATTCTCAACATATTTAGTTGCCAAATTAGATGTCCTTTCAAGAAAACCAATTGCATTGTGTGCTATGAGAACAGTGTCAACCTGAAAAAATCCAATAAAATGGAACCCTGTGTATTTCCACTGATATAATTTGCAGTTCAGACTGTGAACCGGGGATGGAAGGGAGTTTAAAGGAGTCATTCCCAATCCCATAAAAAATAGTGCAAATGGAAATCTCATACAACCCTTCATTATGAAATTGCACACTGCCATACATATGTAATTTGAAAGTGGAGGGATATTTATACCGGTTCAATACAATCTGAAAACCAATCTGAAAACCATTATCTCAGGTTGGGAGGGGTGAGCTGAAATTGTGTGCATTCTAAAGTGGTGACACTGTTTCACTTCCCCAAAACCCGCAGAATTCTAATCTAAATTAATGTAGGAATTTTGTATACTGCACACACATGCTAGCAGCTTACAGCACCATATTTATGGGAATTCTGATGTATGAAACAGTTCTCTGATACCAGCATGTGTGGGTAATATTTGGGGATAGCAAATGTCCTGTGTATTATGTGTAAGTGTGATATCATGTGCAGTGTAAACATTGTAGCATATTAGAAATAAACATTTTAAAAGATCTGTTATTATTAAGACTCATCTGCTGCCTCCATTGCTATGTGGCACATTTAAACCCAATGTCTAGTAAGTGTGAAAGTTACAATTAGAATGTTTTAGTTATTCAGGCTACAATGTGTATACAGAATTGAAGATGGAAATGAGTGCTTGTGTGAGAGAAATAGTGAGAGAAATTCAAGCAGTTCATTTTCAATTTTGGTAGACTAGCTGTCTGTGAACAAGTAATATTATTGTGACTTTACCTGCATACAGCTGGAGACCTTGTTTGCCATGATTTCACCTTTATTTCATGTCCAGAATTTTGGAGTGATATTGTATACTTAGGGGGCATGAGATAAAGGTGTCCACTTGGCATAGTATTCATACATCAATCAAAATATATCTTACACTTCCAAAGGGTGAATCGAAGCTCTGAGGGGACACACGTGTCACATGAGATGAACAAAAATGAGGAGTGGAGATCAGATTAAGCTAAGGGGCTCTTGGTATGTGGAGAGGGGCTTATGATGCCAGTTATATGAATAGTCTGAGCTGAGAGCTAGTCTGAGCAGTTATCATAAATAGTTTGTGAACATGGCTGATGAAATTGAGCCTGAATAACTTTCCTATAGGGAGCCAGTGAATGAAATGGAAGTTAGGCATATTGCATTCATGCTCTAGTGGCGGCACATGATGTTGGATGACCTTGAGCTTGTTTATGGATGTGGAAGGAAGACCAGCATTGAGACTATTGCAGTAGTGTTGAATCGATGGAAAAAAATCCAATTACAACTGCACTCTTCTATGGTAGTGATACAATAGGGAGAATGTATTTTCAGATTTTTTAAAATTTAAATGTGGTTGAATTGAAGACCTCACAAACTTGAAGGACAAGACAAAGGTTTGTGTTGACAATGCATCCCAGATTACAGGCTTCGGGGTGAAGAGAGGAGGAGAATTTCTGTTTGTTTCTATTGAGGCAGAGTCCATTATTATTCATACAGCTTTTGACGGCATTGAGGCAGCCTGTCACATGATGAAAATTATCAGACTATTGATAGCTCTGAAAATAAATGTGTTTATCATCTGCATCATAAAAATGCAATTGAAGCATTAAAAGAAGGGAGGGGGGATCATGTGGGATGTCACGTAACAAAGGTCATCCTGAGGAGAGGAAGACACCATGTTTAGAGGAAAATAGGTGATTAAAGAGGACGGATTTTAAACAATTTAACAATGGTTTATTGAAATTAGCAATAGAAGATAGTATGGCAATAATGGTGGCCTGGTCTTGTTTAGCAAAGGTGGACTGTTCATTGAGAAGGTTTGGGGGCCAATGAGTACACAAGGTCTCTGATTTCGTAACAACATCAAAGAAACAAATATAGCTGGATTCTTTGCCACGTAGCAATGGGTACTACTTTGACAATTGTCCAACACATGCTGGGTTTCCTCATGGAATTGCAGTTGGGTTGTAGCATATTTCTCAATGATGTTTCGTTAGGCTAGATGGAAATTATTGGGCTCCAGATTGTCGGGTTTAAAAAATGTATACTTTTTGAGAAGAGGGGATAAGGAGGAATTGAAGTGTGACCAAATACTCCCAATTCGTCCCTCCCTTTAGTCAACTTGTTCACCAAATACATCATTTAGATATAGTTAGGTGCAACAGCGACAACTCTGGCCTTTTACTTAGTATGCCAGTGTAAACCCCATTTCCTGTGGGTTTTCAATATGTAAAGTGTTACGTGTCCCGTTCTAGGGACAGGCTGTTTGATGTTACAGTCCTTCCTTTATGTTCACACCACTTTCCATGATGTGTATTTTTGGCGTGCAAATTATGGGACCCTGGTAATAGTAGGCTCCATCAGCAAGGGGGGCGGGGACACCGATGAGGTGATTCCTCCTCAGAGGCTGTGGGAGCTCCCCTGCTGGCCAGCAGGATTGGTAGCACCTATCGGGCATAATAGCCCAAAGGAGAATCACCGAGGGATGAGCCAGGAGAGAAACGGGACAAGGCCGAAGCCCAGGCTTCACCGGAGGGCACCCAGGCCCTCGGTTGAGTCAGGGACTTCCCCTTTATGACCATATAGGTTGGTTTACTGCCCTCTCTCTCCCCCACCCGGGGTCGAGAGAGCGAGCCGGAGTTGAGGCAGGCAGAACTAGGCTGACATGGCAGCCGGGCCCCACCGCTTGTCTGGGTAAGTACTGCTGCCAGACCAAAAAACTGGCATCCACCACAATTTCTGATGACAAAGCCGGGTTGAAAAAAAGCCATTGTATCCTCTGCCGTCAGCACCACCTTCACATCCTCAAATGCAGCCTGCTCAAGGGGTCCCCACTGCCATGTAGCGTCCTTCTTGGTTAACGCCCAGAGAGGTTCTGACCGGGATGCAAGATTTCTGATGAACCGGCCACAGTACCTGTCCATCTCTAAGAAGCTTCGGACCACCGATACATTCTCCACGGGCCATGCCTCCATGATGTCCTTAACCTTACGTGGGTCTGGTGACACACCCCCTTCTTTGAACACAAATCCGAAGAATTCAATGGTATTCTTGAGGAACTTGCAGTCGTCCTTATGCAACGTTAAGCCGAGTGCCTGGAACCATTCCAAGGTCTTCACCAGCATGTACAAGTGCTCTGCCTCCATTCTTGCAAACACCAGGATGTCGTCGCTAATGTTCAGGACACCATCAGGTCAGTGGTGGCCCCAAGGATGATATTCTGAAAGACCTCCACCTCAGATAACACACCAAAACTCAGGCGCTTGTACCGGTAGAGGGTACAGTACGTGGTGAAAGTTGTTATGTACTGAGAGTCTGGGTGTAACACCACCTGATGGTACTCAGCCCAAAGGTCCAGTTTCGAGAAGAAGCATGCCCCCTGCAGTTCATCAATCGTGGGTGTGATATGACGTTTGCACTTAACCGCCTTGTTTGGGAGCCTCATGTCCATGGAGATCTGTACAGATTCAGGTTGTTTGGGCTTTCTGGCAATGACAATTGGAGACACCCAGGAGTTGGGCCATCCACTTTCTCGATTATATCCAACTCCACTAGAATATCCAGCTCCTTGTCCACAAGGTTCCACAGATTAAATAGGACTCTGTGATATTTCAGTGCAATGGGTTGGATCGACTCGTTGATGTGGAGCCTCACTGGGTCACCAGCCATGCAGCCAATCCCTTCGAACAGCTGACTGTATTTTGCCAGCAGCCAGTGCACATCCTCCACATAAACTGCATACGCGAAACTCACGATGCTGAGTGCCTCTGCTGCTGCACTCAGCATCGTGAGTAGGGTGTTGCTGCTACCGATTGTGACGTAGAACCGGACCTTGATGGACGATCCTCTGTGTTACATGTTGGCTACAAATGACCCAGCCAGCAGGATTGGTTGTTCTCCGCCAAAATGTAAAGATGCACGCCCTTGGCTTCTGTAGTTTGGGCGGAAACACCATGGCATCATAGTGCACTCTCGCCATCACATTCACAGATGCCCCTGTGTCCACCAGCACCGGCACGGGTGACTCATTCACTTTCACCAGACAACGTGGCTGTATCCTGTTGCTGGTTCGTAGCGCACTGATGCTTGAAATGAAGAAAATGTCTTCCTCCTCTTCGTCAACCTCCTTGTGCGGGGCACCGTCTTCCCCTTGGTCTATCTTGGAGACATTGGGCGGGCGCTGTGACCTGAAGAACCCTGCCCTCACTGGCCTCCTTGTTATCATCACTGGCACTAGAGCTCTGCACATGCGGGCGTAGTGATCAAGTGACCTGCAACATCCGCAAGACTTCACTTGTCCCGGGCATTCAGCGCAGTGCGGGAGATCGGACCCACACTTTGTACACAAATCAGAGGTTGTGGCACCCCTGTCTCACTGGCATCTGCTTGGACGCCTGGCCCCTCTGCCATCTTGACCGCGGCCCACAGCACAAACATCGTCCACTTCCCCCTGGGTGAACAACCGCCTCCATCCATGACACCCGCACCTCCGACACCTCTTGGCAGCGTCCACGTTCCAGTATGGGAGGCAGTGTGAATCCCGGCTCTCGCAGCACTTGCCTACGCAGTTTGCCAGATGAACATCCCACTACTAGCTGGTTCCTAATCATCTTATGAGGGTTATCCCAGACACATGGCAGGGACATGTGGTGCAGCCGTCCGTAGAAATTGTCCAGGGACTCATCATCCTTTTGCCCGGTGCTTCACCTCAAAAATCGCTTGTAGTCCGCATTGGCAAGCGGTGTGAAATGCTCCTGCAGCGCTTTTTAGCTACAGCATATGTCGCATTTGCAGGCTGCAGGGACTGAAACACCTCATGTACCACCGGTCCTGCTGACTACAGGAGCGTAGCCACCTTCTGTCTTCATCCGTCTCCCCAGTGGCCCGGAAGTACATATCAAGCCTATCAATCCACATTCTCCATCTTGGTCCCAGGCTGGATGGGGCCCCCGAAATATCAAACTTGGGCATTGGTGTGAGTGTTTCTTGTTGTCTCGGCACATGTGCACCGCAGCAGCCTGGGCATCCGTGGTAGCGAGCGCACAGGCATCCCACAAAAGGACTGGGGCCGTAACTCACTAACGTGCTACTTCGGGCACAGCTGCACACAGATGTTGAGTGTGATAATGTTAGCAAGACACACCACCTGCAGCTACTTCTGATGATCTTCCGCCACCACCACACTGCCAGCAAATGCCCTCCCAGGAACCTTCTTCAACTGTCCAACAATTCAGGCATAGAGCCACTTGGCACTCTAATACTATAGGGCATTAAACATATTAGCCCCCCTTCACCAATGTCCAAACAGTCAGGAATAACAAAAAAGGAACTCCTCTTCCATAAATCGTGGCTCCAAAAATTGAGTGGGGTCAGCCCAGGGGACAAAGAACAAAAGATAGTAGGTCTCCGCCAGCTCCTCACCTCACACTCAACATGCTAGAAATGTCCGAAACACTTCAAAATGAAGAAATGTACAGCATCATGCTGTCCCCTTGCAGGGAATCCAAAAAGCAAAAGCACTCCTGGAAGGAGCTGCAACCCTCTCCACCATGTATGCAAGATGGCGGCCAAAACCACAAGGTCACCACAGGCTCTGCGGCATTGAGAAGAGGGAGAAAATGAAAAGAAATGCTCCTCTCCCTCTCCGCCTATGCCCGGGTCGGTTCTCTGCCTCGTCACCACTGTTGCATAGTCATGGGCTCCCCTGGACCCCCTACTGCAGAGACCATTCACAGGACGTGTGTGTTTAGTTTAGGCTCCATGGTCGCTCTGACGCAGCCATGGAACGCCCCCTTTATTTAAAGCACAGGCGGGCGAGTTGCGTCACTCTGCCGCGATGTACGCCTTTAAAGGGGCAGCCACCACACTGTTTACACAGTACCTCTTAAAAGACGCAAAGAAGTTGTAGAAATCTTGGATGCATCGCTGGTGTACAAGAAGAGCAAATCTGAACTAGAAACAATTACTGTGCCGCTAACCCTAGAACCATGCATTGTGGACTGTAACAATTCTAAAGGAAAAAATTATGTATCTCCAGTTTTGCAACCCCTGAGCCCTCCACTACAGAATCTGAACCCACAAGGGGTAAGAGTGCAGCTGGACTCATCAAAAGCTCATCAACAGTGCAGCCCTACCGAAATGGGTTGGAAGGTTCACTAAGTAAGATAGAGTGAACAAAATATAGAAGTTGAAAAAAATCACATGAATGGGCCCGGATAAATTATCGAACGTGATCCTTAAGGACATCTCCGCTATATGGGCTGAGTTCCTGCATTTGCTTTTTTCATTGCTCTCTACAAAGAGGAATAATCCAGAATCCTGGCGGAATAGTCATCTGGTACCAATATATAAAAATGGTTTGGAAAGGAACCCGCTAACTATAGGCCATTCGTATTAATGGATTCCACCAGTAAAACCTTTTTGTGTTTGTTACTGGATGACTTATCAGATTTATTTTTATTTATTTAATTGGTTTAATATAACGTGCCTAATACCGTACCTTAGTTCGGTTTCGAATCGTGGATCTGGAATTCAAACCTCTGTTGCTCTGCATGGTCTTGCTTCCAACTCTACCAATAAATTGTCCGTGTACCAGATGGGCTTTCGCAAAGGTGTAAGGACTACAGTGAACGTGATAGTGTTAAAAGTACTCAAGAACCAATATAACATCAATGGTGCATGTCTTCAATTTGCTGCTTTTATCGACCTACGTGTTGTGTCGCCTTTGATTCAATAGATAGAAATAATCTATATCACACGCTCTAGGATTGGGATATCCCACTTGGGATACTCTGAATTCTTATTCTACTACACATAGAGAGAGAAATATCCATTTGTTTCATTTGCAGTGGTGCTCATATGGGTTAATTGCTTCCAAAATAGGTTTAAAGCAAGGATGTGTCCTGGACCAGTGCTTGTTTAATCTTTTCATCTCAGACATCCTTGATATAGTTGTTCGTGTATGATCTTTTCCTCCAAAGTTAGGCAACCATCCCCTTTTGAGCACTAATCTATGCTGATGAGATTGTCTTCTTGGATCTCAAGCAGGTGGGGCTTCAACTCACATTAGATCTTTTAACCCTTAATGTGAAGGAACATGGCATAACTATCAACACAAGCAAAACAGAAGTGATGTACTTCGTGCATGGGCATAAAGTCCAGAAACACAATAAGTTAATTGAGGAGAGCAAGCTGACCATTGTACATCATCTGGAATATTTGGGTTTTCCTATATACAGTAATGTCCAGCCATTGGGAAATTTTAAATGACGAAAGCCACAACTATGATAGCACAAATGAAAAATATGAATTCTAAATAGTGTACCTTCCTTTTAGTACCTCTCCTCGACCTCTACCTCGTATCACAAATTGGTTGGAGGTCTTGGATGATTTAGTAGAAGAGGACCTCGTTCATCTAAAAGGACTTATTTAGGCAATAAGCCCTGAGACTGAGAGCCATTACTGCATAAGGTAATGCCCCCGGGGCCCATAGTTAACGTGAGGGCCTTAACGAAGGCCCTAGGGGCATTAGTGTATGTGGTATTGGTCCGCAGTCGAGGGGCTTATTGCCATTAATATCCCGGCCCGTTAGACCGGGGTACTAATGCCCATTACTTGCGGCTTAAGATGTTTCGGAGTCAGATCCCAAAACCCAAATGGTTTTCTCACTGTTCTTCTTTTGGTTTTACTTACCCAGGAAAATTAAAACAAATAATAATTTGGGTTCTTATAGTCGAACCTCTAAGTGAGTATCTTGGCTTTGAGCTATCTTCCCGGCCCACATTAACATTGTTGTGATCTGAGGATAATGGTGTTATGGCAGCAGGCGGCCAACTTTCTGAGGCACTCATAAACCCAGTTTGATGTGTTTGTCTGAAATGTGCAGAGAGCCTGCACACCTGATCCTTAGAGAAAGGTAATGTCATCAATGATTTCTTCATTAGCAGACACAAAAAGACATCACATTGGTGCCTCCAAATCATCTGCACTAAAGCCAACCATCTATACCGATGACATCCAACCTGTTACCACACTGCAAAAGATCTTGGGTCATGGTCCCAATGCTTTCCTTCAACTGCCCTCAACTACGGGATTTCCTCAAGCTGCTTTAAAACAGGGTTGATCCACCCACTCCGGAAGAAAACAAAACACACTGGACCTAGAATCTTCCCAACTACTGAACATTCACCAGACTCCCATTGATTGGCAATATTATTGAGAAGGAAGTGGCAAATCATCTTCACAAGCAGATCAGCCATTCAGGATTGCTCCAGGACTACCAATCCCCGTTCTGCCCCAAATGCAGCACCAAAGCCACCACCATTTAGCTAATTGATGCTCTCCAGATGATAGGCCTTTGGGATTTCTGTCTCCTAGCCCTTCAAGCCATTGGACCACCAAACTTTGATCAGCATCCTCGCACAATAAATAGGCTTAACATGAAGAGTTCTCAACTGGTTTTCCTCCTATCTCTCCAACACGTACCACTCTGTCCATATGGGCACCTTCAAATCTGACTGATGTCCGCTTAGCTGTGGATTGCCACAGTGCTCAATACTCTTCTCGGTGATATATAATCTAGACATGGCACCCCTGGCATCACTCCTTGATGACCTAGACATCTAGCTACAACAGTATGCATATGACACCAAGCTGTAACTTAAATTAAACTACTCCCATTACACCACTCAACTCTGAAATTCCCATGCCACCATTCACGCGTGGATGACAAGTGCATACCTAAAACCCAACCTGACCAAAATGTAATTTTTGCTCCTCTGACATCGCTCCAAACAGGAAAGGATCAAAGGATGGCTGAGCGAGATAAGCGTGGATGTGTTTAGCCACACCCCTAGTCCGGAGCATGGTAGAGTCTCCCATCATTGCACACATTGATGTTGGTAATGCCATCCCTACTAAGCTCCCCAAGGTTCCCCTCAAAGCAGTCCATGATGCTGCAACCAGCCTTAATAATGGTTCTAAAATGTTTGCCTAAATCACCCAAATCCTGAACAACCTTCACTGTCACTCTTTGCTGGCCAGAATCCTTTTGAAAATGGCCTGCTTTATCTACAAGGCAATGACCACCTGGACCACTGCATACCTTAACACGTCAGACAGTACACACTCCTCTAGGAGCCAGACCATTGCTAGGCTAGAAACTAAACTTAAGACCAGGAGACAGTCCTCCTGCTGCTCCCTGGCATACTGGAGCGCCATTCCAATGGCAAAGCAATCAGGACACTCTAATGCTCCTTAATTTCAGGAAAGAACTGAAAACCCTGTTCTTCTGGGATTCATAGGGGTGATTTAGGAACCCTGTCACCAGTGCGACCATCACTCTGGAGTCATGGATAATTGTGCTTAGGTTCATTGAACTCTTGTAGAGATTGCCAGTGCTAACAAGCTAGGTTCATACTATTAATATACAAATACAAATAAAGATTACATTAGAGCCATTAGGTTGGGTTACCACAGTGCTTGGAAGAAGGAGGCATTTCCAATAAATGGAGCTATGATTTAGCATTGCTCTGTGTAGTTTGCCGTCCTCTGTGTGTGGAGCAGGGGTATTTGAAGTGGCCTGAATGTGTTCCGAGCTGGTTCTGTCCATTCAGAGGCTGCAGTCCGACATCACCAATCCACTCCCAAGGTACATGTTTTCAATCAACATCTGACATGCATCCAATACCAAGTAATTTTGCCAAACCTATGGCATTCAGGTGCTGCATAATACCACCTACTGGTTGCTAGGTAACGAAGCTGGAGACTGCTCAGGTGCACATCTTGTTCTGAAGTGCTGTTATTGCCCATCCCACTCCGAAAGAAGACCACTGAATTGTTATATTTGGAACTTAAATGTAAGATAAAACAAAAAACCTGTTTGCATGTATGCATGTTTGAATGTATTATAATGTTGTGTGTGAAAGATTTTGCATGTGTGTGTGTGTATTTGTGGGAGTTGGTCTGTGTGTATTAGGGAGTGATAGCAAGACAGAGAGAGACCACTGATCATGTGTGTGTTCATGAGAGTATCATTGTGGATGTATTGCAAGAGTAATATGTGCATGTGTTTGGTATCTGGGGCTGCATCTTGAAAGTTAATTATGACAATGCTGGCATATGTGTTGTGTGAAAACATCATTAAAGGGAATTCTGGTAAAGATTGTGGCTGCAACTTCATGAAAGTTATTTACACAACTTCATGAAAGTTATTTACATTGATTATATTATGGTCTCCATAGTCATACTAGTTTACACTGTCCACACTGACAGAGATTCAGGCCGCAACCTCTTGAACGTGATTTACAGTGACCTACTGAAATGGATTGTGGCCACAACATCGAGTTCATTTGCATCTGGTCATGACAGAATATATTATAGGCACATGCTCAGTAAGTGATTCTGCGGGCAATGCTGGCATATATCATGGGCAAAGCTGCCATGGCTTACAATGGTAATACTGGCATATGTTGTGGACATCAGAATCATACACGTTATGTAGAATGTTCCTGTGTAGTGTTGGTGAAATATCAGTTACTGGATCTTTTCACTTGTTAGCCTAGAGAATCTGTTGTAAATTGTGTGTCTCCCCCCCGCCTCCTTTATTTCCAAAATTGTGTTGTAAAATACACCATTTCAATGCATTACTTAATATATATTCTTGGAGGAAAACCCCCTCGAACCTCCGTACATTACGTATGACCCCTGCATTTTGCCCGGCTGCCCAATAAAAGTTTATGGGAGTTGGTAATGCCCCTCCACTGGAAATCTTCTCCGGAGCCAACACCAATAGCTGCCTCCTCAGTGTTAGTCACAGGCTAACACTGAGGTTAGCGTTGTGACTAACTCAGTGTTAGCTTTGCATGACATGTCATACCATCACGTGTAACGAACAGCGCCACATGTAAGTGAAGTTTTAAATTGATAGGTACTGTTATCGTGTTCGATACAGCCTCACATGTATAGTTTCTGTGATCATATGACAGATTCATATTCAGAAAGTAAACAAGACTCTTTTTTGTTCTAGTACTTCTACTGGGATTCCCAAAGTAACTCATGTTAGCAAGAGCAGTGCCAGAGATAACGAGTAGAATGGGATTAGCCAGAGGTAGCAACAGTTACTCATGCTGAACCACAATGTCCCTTGGCATAGGAACCTATTGATTAGATTTACTATGAAGTTATATAAATCAAACTTCATCTACATCTAAAGACGGAGTATGAAGATTAATCAGTTAATGGGAACCGTTTGTGCAAATTGTGTGTTTGGAGAAGCAGTGTGCACATGACTGGTACTTTGTCTGAAAAGTGAGTTTTGTATCCAATAGGATGACATTCAAGAGCAGTATATGTTTTTGTTAATGGTCTTTCGCAGTTTATAAAACACATTTAGACCTATACGTATTACAGAATAAAAACATTATAGTAAACCATATTCATTAAAATACATCACTTGTTTATATAACATGCACTAAATTTAATATTTCCATAGGAAGTCAAGTGTGGAGATTAAGCACTTTTTCCCAATTGGTACCCGGCGCAGCGCAAAAACAAAGAAAGTAACTTACCTATTGGTCCATTTGTGAGCCTTACCATCTGGTGATCCCGCTCCAGGTGCACTGCATCCCTCGCGCCGGTCCTCGCCTTTCTTCTGTGTTTCTTCTTTACATATGAGTCAATGGCCGCTATGGAATGGGAGAAGGGGCTAGATGTAGTCCCTTCTCCCCTTCCATTGTGGCCATATTCTTTGTTTACTATGGCCACCACAGAAAGATAAAATGGACCCTTTCTGTGTTCACTCTCAGGACAAAAGCCACTTAATGGTACAAACTGATAAAGACCATGAGTCACTGAGAACATCTTTGCCCAAGTTCCTTGAGCTGCCGCCTGTGAATAAAATCGCTGAATCCACTAAAATGAGTAATACCACCCATAATCTTCTTGTAAATCGGCAACACAATTTCGGCGCAATAGAACCCCCAATAGATCAATCAATAAAAACTGCTGTAGATCAATGCATAGCAGTCCTGAATAATAAGGTTTTGTTGCACGCTATGCCTGAGGTTGATCTCTCCACTTCTCATTTACAAACAAATGAACAGCAGAGACACCCATTAGGACCACCCATAAGGGCCGAGGCACAAATTCAACAACATAACTATTCGCTGGGAACAATTCCCCAGCGACCAAACATGCCTCATTCTATACCAGCAAAGGGCTTGAAAATGCTATACAAAAAGCCTCTTTGCTCACTAATAATTCGGTGTAGAGACAGACCCTATCCCAAGTACGATCTAAATCGGACTAGCATACTTGCTATACTAGCTGAAATTCCCTCGTTGATGATATTCAATCCTCAGATATTGACCTAATAGAATTTATCTTTGATATAAAGACCTTTCCATTGTACGCATGTGGGTGTCCTCTCAAGTTGTTTTAAATACATTGGCCCTCATTACGACCCTGGCGGAAAGTGACTGACCGGACCGCCACAGCGTAAATAGCGTTTCCGCCATTGCACGAAGGAGCAAAGTGCGGCCCATTCCGACCCATCGGGCACGAGCACCACGCCATGGCGGAAGTGCAAAGTCCGCGATGGCGGAAATGACCCCAAAACGGCCCACACCGCCGCCGTACGGCGCCCTAGGTGCAATACCGCCACCCCTCTTAGCGGTCACCGCAGTGTGCGCCTACCGGAAAGTACGGTGACCGGAAATATACGGAAACGGAAGCAAAAACATGGGCCCGGAATGGGAAACATCCCGCCGTACACCTATAAAACCACTAAAACCACACAACCACTAAAATCACTACCCTGAAACATACCCCAACCCGTCATCCACCCTAGCGAAACCAAGAAAAATGGGAAAAGTAGCGAAGAAAGCGTGCGACCGCAAGCGGCAGGTCCACTTCTCCCGTGAGGAACTCACCGTGCTAACAGAGACCCTCCAGGAGAATGCTGCCGTCGTCTTCTCCACGCAAATGACCAGAACGGCACTTGCAAACAAGAAGGCCATATGGGCTCTGGTGGCACAGCGGGTAAGTGCGGTGGGGACCGCACCCCGCACCCCACAGCAATGCCGCAAGCGATGGGACGACCTGCGGATACGCGTCCGCAGCATACTCTCTGCCAACCGCAACATTGCCACAGCCACCGGGGGAGGTCCTGAATCACCCATCAAGTTGACCCCCTGGGAAGAAATCTGTGCCTCCACCATCGGAATGGAGAGCATAGAGGGAGTCGGAGGGATGGAGAAAGGAGTGCAGACATCCGAAGATTCAGGTAGGTGGGCCAAATAAAACAATGCCAAATCCACACAGTCCATCCATGTGAAGTACCATGCGTCCACATAGTGCAACAGAAACACATGTCCAGGAGAACGTCCACACACATCGGCCTGATAGCGCACGTTAAAACCCACAATAAATACATAAATAATTAAAAACCCCTAAAACACCCACTACACGTGCAGCAGGCACACCCTAACTGCAGGCTGCCAAACAACTGCACCCTCACTCCACACACAAATGAAAGCACCTCCAAGGCCCCGACCCAAATCACCCTCAGGTACCACCCCAATGCATGTGATACAATGCCATTCCAATTCCCACAGACCCATCAATAACCCTCGCCCTCCTTTACTCCACCACAGGGTCCGATCCAAACGACGAGCTACAGGACACCCCTACCAGCACACCTGCAAAGAGGGCCAAGACCAACGGCCAGAGACCCTCCACCTCAGCTGCACGCATCAAGACACGGCAGCAGCACAAATCAGGTGGCAGCACAGAGGAGGGAACATCAACAGGCACCCCAGCAGCCAGCATGCCCACACCACCACCACCACAGGTCCCCCCAATGGATGCCACAGAAGGCACTGCCTCTGGTGGCAGCAGCACCATAGGTGACACCCCATTGATGGCAGCATGCTCGGACACAGAAAACGGGGATGTCGAAGTCAGATCCATCCATGACCTGTCCCAATCCCCCTGTCTGTCCCATCCCGTACAACATGAGGATACCACGCAGGGGCACCCACAAGACGACGACTGGCCATCCCCCACAAGCCCTGTGGCAAGGCAACATGAGGACAACAGCCCCTCTGTGACACCCCCGCAAATGGCCATGGCCCAGCAGAGGCAACAGTCCCTCGACCAGTTAATCGTGCAACAGCAGCAACTGGCCACGCTCCTCAAGGACCATGCCGATGAATGTGGGGGCACTAAGGCAGACATAGAAACATCAACTGAGACACTTAGGGCAGAAATGGAGAGAGGTACAGAGACGCTAAGGGCACAAATGGAGAGTAGCACCGAGAGCCTGAGAGTCCAAATGGAGAGTAGCACCGAGAGCCTGAGAGTCCAAATGGAGAGAAGCACCGAGAGCCTGAGGGGGGAACTGCATGCGACGTCCAAAGACGTATGTGCCGAACTTGCCGCAGTGCGCCGTGTGCTCACTGAGCTCTCGCAAACCCTTAGGGACATGCATGGACGTGAGCAGGCAGACACATCATCCGTTGCAAGTTCCGTCCAGGGCAGCCCCCAACGTAGATCTGGGAGGAACCTGCGCTCCACAGGCAGGGGTGCCCCTGATACCCGCAGAGGGGGCTTGCAATAGCGACAGCCCACTGACAATGAGCATCTTTGGACACTGGTGTTCGGGGGGGAGGTAGGAGGGTGGAGGGGGTGTTTTGGGCTCACTTGGGTGGCGGGTCGATAGGGTGTTCAACATGATATCACATATGCCATAAACAGTGCACGATCAACCAATGAGATGTGTGGACATTGATCTTTGTGTACTAGGCCATCATAGGCGTACAGTCCATATTGTGCATGTCCCAGACACACACAGTGCCACGAGTCCCGTGTCCATGTATCAGCCACCAGGCGTGAGTGCTAGAAGCATGCATCAATGAGATGCTGACGAATGTCACGGGCCTCCGGTGCCTCGCAGACTCCATGAGGTGCTGCCACATCCCCACCCTCATCATGACCATCATCAGGTGCTTGCAGTTCTGCGTCAGGGGGCATGGGCACATTTCTACGTACGCACATGTTGTGGAGCATGACACATGCCATGACCATCTTTGCAACCTTCACATGGCGGTACAGGAGTGCCCCGCCAGACCTGCTGAGGCAGCGGAAACGACCCTTCAGTAGGCCGAATGCCTGTTCAATGACTACACGGGTACGTGAGTGGGCATGGTTGTAGTCCTCCTCATGCTGGTCCCGTGGGTTCCGGACTGGTGTGAGGAGCCATCTCTTCAGTGGATATCCAGCATCACCTGTATGTGGACGAGAAACGTATGATGTGGAATGCCATTGCTACGTACGCACACCCCCCCCTTCCTGCCAGGTCATTGCCAAATCACATACCCCACATAATCATGCATGTAATGAGACTCACCGAGTAGCCAGGATCTGTTCCCTGCGTGTCGCTCCATGTAGCGTGGTATTGTAGAGTTCCTCAAGACCATAGAATCATGGGTTGATCCAGGGAATCGGGCACAACAATGTGTAATGATCCTGTTGGAGTCACACACCATTTGTACATTCAGGGAATGAAATTGTTATCGGTTGCGGTACTGGGCCTCCATGGCATGTGGGACGACCAATTCCACATGGGTGCAGTCGATGGCACCAATGCAACCCGGTATGCCGGCAAGTGCATGGAATCCCACTTTTGTGTTGGTAATTTCCTGCTCCGAGCGTGGTAGGGAGATGTAGTCGTCTGCGTGCTGCAGGAGGGCATCGAGCACTTGCAATAGTGTCCGTGAGAACAGTGGCTGTGATATGCCATGCAACTGTCCGACTGTGTGCTGGTAGATGCCTGTGGCCAGGAAGTGGAGTACAGACACCACCTTCAGTAGGGGTGGGATGGCGGTTGGGCTATCTATCATGCTGACAAGGTCAGCCTGTGTCATGTCCACAATGGCGGTTATGGTGTCCCGGTCCAAACGGTAGAGGGTGTGGATCTGCTCATCAGTAAGGTTGAACGGATGTGCTCGGAGGCGTGGGATTGCGGGCTGCCTGCGTGGTGGTAGTGGCTGTGCTGGCGGCCCTTGCTGGCCCTGCCTTGCCCTCCTCCTCCTCCTGCGTCTCCTCCGTGCGGCCGGTTGTAGTTGGTGTTCGTCTTCTTCTTGGAGTTGGAGTACTTGCAGTGCTATCATGTCCCCCAGGGCCAACATCGCGAGTCCTGCCGGTAGCATTTCGGTGTGGTTGTGGGAGGAGACTGGGTGTGCAATTTATGTGTTTTCAGGCTGTATGGCCTCCACCTGTGGTGATCCATTCCACCTGTGCAAACTGCTCTCCCCTTTGGCCGAGCACGTCCCGCGCACAACGCTGCAATTCGGGGAATGGCATCTTGCTATTGCAATCATGTATTTGTACCCGATGGCCGTGTAAGATTGGTTGATATGTTCATTCTGCTGTGGTCCCATTGTTTCACATACTATCTGTGCAGTCGCGAACAGACTTGTGAAGGGTCAGTGGAACGTAGTACTCGAGTAACGGTGGGCCCTCATGCATCACTGTACCGAGTTGCAACGACGGGCGGGGCGTCCCATTTGTGGGTGAAGGCAGTTGCCATTTTCACACACAGCCGCACTCGATGGAATAATTAGTGATTTCAAACGGCCACAGATGCCTCTTCGACGTGATGTTGCAAATGAGGAATTCGAAGGGCGGCGCTTTCGGTTTTCAGCTAGCGGCGAGGAAATGCCCACAGGTCTGACTGCAAATATAACGTACTATTGTTCAATGTCCTTGAGACAGGGGCCATGGCGAGGATGCAATGATTGATATGAATAGTTTGGGATGCGCAATTGCGACGTGGGCGATGAGGCCGGACGTTCCCAAATACATGTTACTTCACTACACTGGAATTACGGGCTGGGGCACTGTGGATTTTGCAGGCTGCATAACGCACAGACTCAATGGATATTTCTAATGTTATGTGAGTAAATATTCAGGCGTTTTAATCCCGGGATGAGGGAATGATGAATGGATGCATGGGCAGGTGATTTGATACAGAGTTTGCCATGTACAGGGCTTCTTGGGATCTATCCGCCTCCCCTACGCTATGTGATGCAGGGCTGCCATAGTGGGACCATCGTCTATCTGGCCTTGTTGAGCCCTCCCTGTCTCGACGCGCCCTCAGACACTTGTGTCCATGCACGTTAACATTCCCATCTGATGGATTCTGTTTTGACAGACGCATGCACAGGTACACTCGTTTGTGATGGTGTTTGCACCTCGATATAGATGGTTATGAGTCGCAAGTGGTTTTGGGGTGGTGATGATCCTTTGGAGTGGGCTAGCATGCATATGGCTGTGGATTTAGTGTGATCATTGGAGTGAGTTGTTCGAATGTAGTTCTGATGGCCATTCTGTTCTTTTTCTTTTCTTTTGGTTGACAGGTATCTCCTCCCCTTTTGCCACTGCCATCTGTATGCCACTCCTGCAGATGGGTTTTACTCCCGACACCTGCTGCTTCGTGTTAATCAGTGGAGCAGCATTACGATCTTATGGGACGATCGCCAATGGGCCACATGCCCTTACGCAGTACTGGTGGCTCGGAGCAACATTTCGGCCTTTCAGCTGGACTAGTGCCTCCCCATTGGGACGGCCCTGCGGTTCTGTGCGCTTCCATGTTGCCTTTTCGTACGTGAATGTGGCTCTGTGTACCATGAGGGAACAGGGCGTCACACAAGTAGTGGCTGGTCATTTCTTGCGGATGCAGCCCACAATGGTGAAAAGTGTTTTGGAGTTCATGGCCTGATGGCTGTATGGGCTTGGTGATTTTGATGTGCATTAAATTTCTATTCTGATTTGGCCCGTGTAGCGTTTTTCTTTGCAAGTGATGTGGCATATGCCTATTTGGGGGGCGATGTATTGTGAGGAGATCTGCATTGGGTTCCAGCTTCGGAGTTTAGTTGCGTGGTACTGTACTGGGCGCGTTTGCCTACGAAGCCCGTGAGGTCAGGGATGGGGGCTGCCAATATGACAGTTTGAATGTTGTCATGCTCAGGGGCGGGGGATTGGGTTTTGTGTAACAGATGCCGGTCAGCCAGGTGGACTGGTGGAATGATGTGATTCTCGGAATATTGCTGGTCACAGGTGCCTGTGTTTGCGTGCGTTTCTTGGTGGGGGACTGTGGTCATGTCCATTGGGATGGCTTCTGTATTCGTGCCATCTGTGCCCTGCAGCTCCCATTGGCCCCTCTTGTGTTTCTTTTGTTCGTTGGCATGCATGGGTGACTTGTACATTTCACTGGTTGCATTGTGACTTCATTGCACCTACGGGGAGTTGTACTTTGTGGGCAGGGAGCGGTGTACAGGCACTCAGTGGGGCCGTTTACGGTTGATTCGCGATGCCGTACTTCTCACCATGGCGGAATGGTACATTCCGCCATGCTTGATGGCGTTAGGTACATGTCCGCTAGGGTCGGAATTGGCGTACCCTTGCGCCATGGTGGTGTTTGCGGTTTGGCATGGCGCGCGCGCGCGTGCTTGGTGCAGTTAGCGTTGGCGTTCACTACGGTGTCGCTAATGGCTTCGTACTTTGCGGTGACGGGTCATAGTCGCACCGAGCGCTATTCGATGGCGGTATTGCATTTCCGCCATCGTTTTCCGAATTCCGCCAGGGTCGTAATGAGGGCCATTGTGGCTTGCTAAAAGAGAAATATATGAATTGGGTTTTGAGTTACTTATTGATGAGACAACCCAAGTATCCACCCCTTTCTCTCAAACCCATCAAACACAAATGTATGTATCAAGTCGGAGACAGGTTCAATTATCTCAGCCAATGACTCAAAAATACTACTCCACGTCACAATGCAGGAGACGTAACTAGCCCCCCAACATCCTCTATTATCCTTGACACTGATAAGCTGGAATACCAGAGGGCATGTGCATTTGCATTTGCTGAGGAATGGAACTAATGAGTTGACCCTGCATGATACTATTTTATTCCAAGGGGCTTGGCTTATGGAGCGACCTGTATGGGATAACTTTGATATTGTAATTAATCCTGCAATACGATCTGTGAAAGGTCGTCCCATGTCTGGGCTAAAAATGGTCCTAAAAAAGGGCTCAGAAATTGTTCTATAACATCAGTCTGCTCCAAATCGATATACCCAATTGATTATAATCAAAATAAGAGAACAAAGATATCCGATAATAAATATATATTGCAACCCGGTTGCAATGTCCAGCAACGCATTTCTCAAAGATTTGGAAGTCTTATGGACAGAGATTATTAAAGTCCCCATTTACCCTCATATTATTTTGGCGGGAGATTTACATTTGCATTGTCTGGATCCTCTTCCTAAACTAAATGATAGCAGACTGATTTCTTGGAACTCTTTCATTGAGTCGATAAATCTGATCATGCTAAACGGCTCTTGCCCGGATGATACTCCCCCTCAGAACACATGGAAAAGAGGTCTCTCAGGGGCTATTATTGATTTCATATATGTGAATCGAGAAATATTTCCAGATGTGAACTTGTTCTGTGTGATCCCTTCCAAGGATACTGACCATAACATTTTGAATCTGAAATGGCAAACCAGGGCTCTAGTGAAAAAAAATGAGATCTATAATACTCACCTGCCTTTGTCTTTAAACAATGGAATGAATAGACTACACTGGACCGAAGATAACCTAGTGCAATTTGCCAGTGCATTTCAAATGTCAACTGTGTATGAGGTTAATTCATGTAACAATACGTCACTAGAGTATAGCGAATTACTACACTCATTTGGCACTACAAATAAACCATAGGCAGAACACTTACCATTGCATGCTTTCGACCTAGAGAAAGTCTTGGTTCAGACGAGAAAAAAAGATTGTTCTGGCTCTTCCTATCCAGGTGAAATGGCAAGGACTCAAGTCATTGAAGACAAGACATAAAAATTGGATGAAGGCCCATCGAGCCAACCTATATCAAAAAGATGGTAAACACATGCTCCAAAGAATTGCAACTAAAAACTCTGGTCAAGTATGTCCGTTAATTAATAAGACCAATGCTAAGTCTCAGATTTCTTTACAAATTAATGACATCTCGGAGGATCAATGGATCAAGCACTACACAACATTATATGCTTTTCCGTTGAGTCCAGTCTGTTGCACAGCCAGTTCTATCAAGGAACTTTTAGCTTAAAATTTTCAGTATCAGACATTTTATTTTATATTAATAAATCCAGTTGTTCTCGTGCTCCCGGCCCAGGTGGGATATCTAATTCCATGATGAAACAATTCCTGGAAGTATGGGCGAAGATACTATCTCAACTGTTCTCCTTAATTATGCATACTCAAAAACTACCCACTTCTTGGTCTCTTTCTATTATTATCCCGGTGTTCAAGAAGGGTAATTGACAAAATCCTTCAAATTACAGACCAATTGCCCTTCTTGATACACCGGGTAACATTTTTGCACGTTTAATCCTTCGAGATGTTTGTGCGTGGATTGAAGCCTCTGGTAATGCTGACACATTCCAAACAGACTTTGTTGCAGGAAGGGGCACAGCAATAGACATTACAGCCATTAACTCTATTAAAGCCATGTGTGAACACCAAGACCAACCCTTGTTTTTAGCCTTTGTCGATTTTAGAGAGACTTTTGACTCGATCGACAGACAACTATTAATCAATAAAGTGATCAAAATGGGTTGCCCTAGCTCACTAATTAAATTGATTGTACTTTTACACTCAAATACTGCAATTCAGGAAAGAATCTCTTTAGCTGGGCAACTAACCCCTAGAATTCCGACAGCACAGGGCCTGAAACAAGGCTGTATTTTGGCGGCCACCATTTTTTTATTTTTTTATTTTAGATATGGGCAAGAACTTCATTGACATTAATTCAGATGCTCCGAAATTAGGGCCACATCAAATTGCATGGATTCTGTATGTGGACGATCTTATTTTAATTTCTAAAACACCGTCGGGTCTTCAAGGGTTGATAAAGGGTCTCTCGCATTATGTTCAAGAAAATCACATGTCAATTAATTTATCTAAAATGCAGATCATGCAATGTGGTAATAAAAAATGTCACCCTCTGAAAACGTCCATTTGGACATTTCAGGAAGAGATCATCTCCATTACTCCACAATATAAATATTTAGGAGTGATTATCAACAATCTGAGGCTCGATACTCTGTATGTCCATGACATAAAACATAAATTGCAAACATCAATTTGCCAAGCCAAAGTTCTTCTATACAAATTTGGAAAATTTACATTTTCCCCTGTCCTTCTACATTACGGCCAAAAAGTTCTCCCATTTCTCACATATGGCTCTGAAACTAAACATCCAAGGGTGCGTGTGTTTTGGGACAGGTTAGAGGGAAAATGTTGGCGCACAGTGTTTAATTTACCTAACTCAACTCTTGGGCCCTGATACGTTACGAGCTAGGAGCACTCTCTATGTTTGTGTTTTATGCTTGGAAATTATGTTCGCTATTGAGGACATTTTTGCTGTTTATAAATTGCTCTGATTTCTCTCACATATTGGTTATGTATATGTTAAAATCTTCCCACACCTTCCCAACTAAGTGGATACATTTTGTCACTTCTCTTTTAGTGGATGCTGATATCACGATTGACCTGCTAATAACAAATCCCAATCGTGCTCAGAGAAAATTATATCAGCATGATTGGATTTGTACCCTAGATCAAAGTTCTGATTACAAAGATTATAGCATTCAACTTTTCGGATTGAAAAAAGCTAGAACTACAGACTCCTATTTGCTCAAATTCCCTTCATCTCACCTCAGAAATCATTATCTCTGCTTTAGATTTAACCTATGGCACACTAGAGAAATTTTATGTTGAAGACTTCAACTAACGAAACACGAGAACATTTGTCGGTTTTGCCAACTGCCAGAATTTGAGGAAAATGTAAAACATTAACTGTCTGCCCCTCATTGAAAAATATTTGGTCACAAACTAAATTGTTTTCATACACATAATGAATCTAATGTGTATGAACACAATTTAGTTTGTGACCAACATTACATTGATGGTATCTGTTTCACCATTTTGATGCAAGTTATCTTTCTGTTAAATACTTTCACTACTAATGGTACCAGAATTATTTGAGTATGCAATGCAAATATGTATGATTGATAATACAGAAGTATATATACTCACTTTGAACCAAGAGTTTCTTCTATTATTACTTTGAGTTGCCAATAACCACAAACTACTTGTGTGGTAAAACGTATAACTATAACAGGTTGTTAGAGTGCAGTCTGTGATGTAAGTACCTTTCAAACATGTCTATTATATAGACGGTAGTGGAAAATCAGCTAACTTACCACACGGCTGCAGCTATCCTTCCAGCTATCCTTCAATCACCGTGCACACAAGACTCTATACTCTTACAGACGTGCACGTACCCACTCAGGGGTATTTGTTTCCACAAAACGTAATACTATTTGAGAGTTATAGTATGTTAACTACAGATGCACTCTGGCTTAGAATATTCTCCTCTTCTTTGCAAGCTGTCCGTATAGCTACTGTTCAATTCTTGTTAGAATTAAAACTAGAAACTACAGAATTGATAGACTAACCTTGCTTAATTCGAATGAATTGGGTAACAATTTAAATCCTAAAAAGTAATCTGTTCTCTGTGCATGGGCTGTAAAAAGGTTGGCTAAAGAACGTTAAAGTTTCAAAAGACTTTAGAATTAGATATTTTAGAAGACTGTGTGTATATATATGAAATTGTATTTGAATTTACAAGCTTTTAAATTTTTTTGTAAGTTTTCCTCTTCTTATCATGATCTGATGAAATGTCTGATGAAATTTGTATACATTTGTTGTTGTTGTTGTTGAATATATGTTAAATTGAAAGGTTGATTTATCAACCAAACAATTAATTTCTAAAAATGTTAAAAAATGGACTATGTTTTCCTGTCCATGGAGGTCCTTTTTAATAACGTTTTAACTTTTTTTTCAGCTGGAAAAAAAACACCATTAGTACCCGGCACGCGCTGTACACCGAGAATACTATGTGGGGATTGGCTCTTTCCGAGCCATACCACACGGTATTCCCGTGTACGTTAGTGCATCCCGCGCGTGCCGGGTACTCTGTTCCCGGCGAGGTGCATGGCAACCCCTTAGCCAATGAGGAGGCTCGAAACGGGACAATCCCCGCCCCAAGCCTCCCCATGGCTGGAGGCTGCCTTAGTCCCCTGCTGGGGACTCAGGCGCCTTTTTTTTCCCTCCACCTCCCTCCCCTGCAAACTATCCCCTCCCAGCCCTGCCAAACCCACTTACCTTCTTTTTTCTTCTTTTCTTGGGAGCGAACGCGCTGGAAACACTTCTGTTCCCAGCCCATCCACTCCCGATGGCTGCCATGAAAAGAGAAAACAGACTACGTTTCCCCTTTCCCGCCAGCCATTTTTTCCTGGTGACAGCGTTTCAAAATGTTAAAAAATGCCATTAGTACCATGGTCTAACGTCCCAGGGTACTAATGGCTATGAGACCCTCGGCGGCAGGCCAATACCGCCCACGGTAATGCCCCCAGGGCTTCGATAAGGCCCTCGCTATGCTTGGGCCTGTAACTACGGCCCCGGGGGCATTTCCTGGGGCGGTATTGGCCCGCCTCCTCGGGTCTTATTGCCACATTCCAAGTCTTCCCACCTTCTCAAAAAGAATCCTGTTAAAGGGTGCAGTCGTACCATTTCTATATCATTGCACCAGACCTGCATTCATCCTTTGGTGCACGGAGACAATGTCACCCTGCCAAGATTGTGAAAGCTGATGCATCAGAAGATCACTGTCACTACATTGCAGATGTGCACATTTGGGGATATCAAAACCATACAACCCACCATCCCGCAAAGCGTCCTTAATAAGTGACATATACTCTGCATTACAAACCCTTTCAATAGTGACTGCCCATCTCTGCTAAGGTATGTATTGGAATATCACAAGCCAAGGAAACCTCGCACATATTTCAGACATGCTATTTGGTGGCATTGGTGGCTGGAGTTGGCAGTGATGTTACATTTCCTCGTTTATATAGCATAGCTGCTGCCATTTTCATGGTCGGCTTATTGGCACTTTCAGGGCCTGCAATAGAATGGGCTAGGTTTGGTTAGTGGGAGCAGAGATTAATCTGCTGTTGTGTTAATGAGTACAGGCCCTAAGGAAACAGGTTCTGTGTGCGGGTAAGGTTCCCAGCTGGCACTTTGCTGACCCCTGACTTACGGGGGTGAGACGTCTTACTGGAAAGGGCCTCAATGCTTTAGAAAGGTTACTCATACTCTGGAAGAATAAGCCTTTGCGGTAGATTTCAAGAGAAACACACATAACTTCTCATTCAACCGTGCAATTTTGAGTCATTTACAATGCGCCCAATGATGAGGCAAATGTAAACATACTTGCACTTCTTGCCTCATTCCTATAAGTGAGCAAACAGATCTTCTGCCTGGCGATATTTCAACTGTAGATTTTCCATCGATGTGTATTTTCCCGACCAACTGCGACTGTTTACACATTTTAACGTCGTGAGCACATATTTCATCTCGGTTCGTTCAAGGCAATGAAGTTTGTGATGTTGCAATTTTCGGTTATTTCGAAAACCGATTTAGATTTTTCTAGTGTTCACGGAAAGGGCCAGACTGAGCCATAACATCGGCCCGTGCACCTATTAAAACGTGGCTCACAGTAACGAACGGCGAGTCGTCCCTTGAGTGACAGACTGTTTATGTAGCAGAGAAGGAGGATTTGTTTGGTAAAATGTGTTATCAATTGTGCATTTAAAAAAAATATATGTTCAGCAAAATATGTCAAAATTACTAGCTGCACAAACTGTCCCACTCTAGCCAATAAAATGGACAACTTTGACCAGAAAACTGCCACACTAGAATGTTGGCCCTGAACTACGTGCATTACACAATTATTGTCCCATGGGCCAGTATGGGCCTCCGCCTGAGTGAACGCGAATGCCCAGACAACAAATTGCTAAATACACAAAGTTAATCTTGTGGGTAACTTCTTACACGTCACAGACACAGCCAGTAAATCTGTAACAGCCTTTTCAGGGAAACGTTAAAGAAAGATCTGCATGTTAGTTTTACACTCTTTTTCCTCGGTACACACATTCTGTTCACTCGCGACAGAATCTTTTGCTGTTTGGATGTACCTTGGAGTGGCACACATGAAAACCATGACTTATCAATTCCTTTATAAGCCAGTAATGTGTCGATGCTGCTTTGATTTTAAGATAAAAATGACAAGACATGCCCAGCACCGGAAGCAGGTGTCTAGAAAATACGTTAGACGGCTCAATCTAGGACGTGCCCCATCGTCTTGGGTGGAACTCAGTGTGCACATTTATACGCCGGGTTAGGGGACTGAGACACTAAACCCTGTGTAGCAAAATACAAGCCCCCAGGGAGCGCTGGGAATGACGGGTTCTGGATTACCAACCTCGGAAATTAAGGAATTGGAAAAAGGTGACAATATAATCAAACTCGTTGAGCAACATTCAATGTAGAAATGATTCTCGTTAGTATATTGTATCCCTATTCCCGCCTATCAAGAAACAGGGGGTCAATTCCCTGACATAGATGTAATTACTTATGGGGCATTAAGAAGTAGCTGTGTTTGGAGTTGGAGCTTTACAAAACATCAATAACAAAAACAATGATGCTACTCGGAATACTCAAGATATCAGACACCGGATGCTACTCACTGTTATGGCTGGACCTGCGGTCACGCACACCAGTCCAACCATCGCTGGGGGCACTCAGCTCACATAGTGACCTGACCAGTTGCGGGCTGGCTCACGGGCACACGGGCTAGTCCGAGAACTTGCTGGGGGCACCCAGCTGACATCAAAGGACAGGGGGGCTCCCTGTCCGCCCATGGTCACACGGGCGCTTTAGGGCGTGGGGGCACCCAGGCCATCACCTCAACATGGCCGGTGTTGCCCAGGCAGGGGCACCGGCACACACACGCAGAGTTGCTCAGCAGGGGCTCTGCTGCCACGGGGTAACATGGGGACAGTGTTGCCAAGAAGGGGCACTGTCCTTGTGCAGGGCCTTACAGGGCAGGCCCTCTGCCTGCTATGCAGCGCCACATGCTGCGAAGAACGACACCGCAGGCAAGAGTCAGTTGGTCCAAGACTGATGAGCGGGAGGCCGCTCATTACCTTTATTGATTCCGTCACGTGGTCACTGACACGTGACCTCAGTACGAGCCCTGGGAGATACCATGCTGCCAGGAGGGGTGACACACCACACTCCTCCTTTTCCATAACAAACAAATAAATGGAAAAACACCACTGCACATTAAATCAATTAAAAGTCACAAACAGCAATATTCGGACTCATAGGTGCAAACAATGATCACATACATTGATGCTCTGACAGTTACACACATAAAACATACATTTAGCATGTACACATATTTGAGGGTGACAGTCAGGGTCGGTGGCACGTTGGGGGCTTCACTCCATTATGAGAAGACCCTTTATTGACCTGGGTTAGTGGAACTTAAACCACTGCATGACACCATCGTTAGCACCTGGCACCATTTTAACCGTACAGGCAATGTACAGGAGCAAAGCTTCACATTACATTTGAACTAGGACCACTTTGAGCATATGCATGACATGCAGGCGCATAGCATTGCAGATGCATGTTACTGAGTGCACTTTAAGCGCTTGTGGAGTTGCGGGAGACCAGTCCAGACTTTCACCAGTATCAGTACGGGACAGTCAAACACCACAGTTCATGGGCCGGAAAAGCCACACCTGGGAGCACCAGGGCCCACCTCGGCCTGGTCCATTCATAATGGGGGCAGACCGTAGGGCTTGGAGGTTGTCCCCAGGCAGGAGTATGTCCACCTGTTACAGCAGTGCAGGGCGCCCAAGCACTCACCTGGAGCTGCAACCCTCCAGTGTTCTTCCCCTTCTCCTTTCCATTGTTTCCTTTTCTTTCCCTTGACAGTCACTACCAATGTGCTCAGGACCTTCAGCAGGCCATAAGGTTGTATTGGCACTTCGCCCTCACGGATTGCTTCCTTTTATACTGCCGATGCAGCAGTGGCGTTGTTTTCACTTTTAGCCTTTTAATTGTCAACATTCAAACTCACCGCCGATGGCCCAGGATCTTTACTAGCTATCGGGGCCTCAAATTGCTGAGCTCAGACACCGGGAGCACTCTTATTTTCACTTGCTCCGACATGGAGCACAGCACAACTCACCGCCGATGAGGCCGGGATCTGAAGAGGGCACATCCATTCAATTCTCACTGCGCCACACTCAGCGCTTCATTTCTTTCACAGCCGGAGGGGCCTGGGTCTCACGAGGGGAGCACGGGCAGCCTCCAAATTCTTTTCTATTTCACCACCGGGCAGCCCGGGATGTCATCTATATAGCCGGCCCTGCACTTTCGAATGCTTTAACATGCAGTGTTTTACTTTTTCTTTGCGGCAGCACCGCCAACATCCCACCATCTCTCCCAAATGCAGCAGAGGCCACTCAACATCTTGGCAGGGGAGATTACCTTATTACTGCAATGTCACCTAGACTGCATCATCGCACACTCCCTTAGCAGTGCGGCATCGTCTCACCGCCCCGCAGTGAGCACAATAGATTTCTGTGCCGCCAGTCTATTTAAATGTAAAGTCATTCACGGGTAATGTTCCTAGCCAACCTTTCAAATGCAATAGAAATTGAGATAAAGGTCATAACCCCAAATTTGTTTTCTGTCCAAATATTGATATAAGAGTCTTCCAGAAGAGAAGAGAAACTTAGCGAACTTTGGTTGCAAGGTTTTTCTAATGGGCAATGATGTCGACCTCTGCTGAAACTCAAGATATTGCACATCGTTTGACGGACATTATCTACCCAGCGCAAAGAAAAAGCTCCATCCTGAGAGAAGACATCATCCAAGGCTCTTTGATATGTCAATAAGGTGGGGTATTTCCAAATTCTCTGCCAGTATGATAATGGTTTAAGTCTCGCTTCATATGCAAAACCCTTTATCCCCTACTCCAGTGTGGGATGTTGAGGGTACTGTGTCGGAAAGCTAACAAAGAATTTAAGAGTGCCCAGCTTCCAAACACCTCTTATCTCAGCCCCATAGTTTGCTGCTGTTAAAGCTTGCGTGCAATACATTTAAAAGCATGGTCCAATAGCCCACACCCCATATAATTAGCGAGAAACCTTTGAAACCTCCCACTTGTATCGGCAGTGTAAGAGCACTCTTATATAGATTGGCGGCCCATAGACCCTTTTCACACACTAGGACCCCCCAAGTAGCCAACAGACACAACCCTTTATTTGCTGGTTCTGAATTTATTTTCACACACTTTACGTGCCAGACTAAATATTTAGTTATGGGTTTGTGGATCTCTAATCCCATGGAGATAAACACACTATTAAAAGTTGACAATTATTTGCAAACCAGCAGGGCTCTTGGATACCATCACTGTATCATCGGAAACGAGTTTTATTCCTACCTGTTCTCAGCTGAACTTTGTTCCATCTGGATTCATTTTATAGATACCATCAATTAAAGTGGTAATAAAAAGTTCAACATCAGTGTTGCTAAAATGCACCCCTTTCTTGCACCTCTAGTTACTGTAAATGGTGAGACACATACCCTAACAGATGCATTCAAGATTACAACTAAATGCTGACAGACATTTCTGAGGCACACCTTATCTTGTAGACCATTTCATGAACTGCTCAGGGGCATGGCATCAATAGCTGGGCCCAATCCACAAAGAGTGAGTGGTTTTTCAAGTTAAAGATGATGGCAAATTTCAGACCTATGGCAAAGTTACGAGCGCTGGCCAAATGTATCAAAAAGGTGGTGGCCACCCAGACTATTTACATTCCACTGCAGGCATGGGCTGCAAATGGTTGGTTACACTCGCCAAATGGTTAACGTCAATGAGGGTGTCTAATTGGTCATGTTAGACCTTCAGTGCCTTGAAACCGTGAGGTGGGTTAGCCAACCTTTAGCTCTCCTGATGTTTTGGCCTGCTCCTCCCTTCAGACCCAGTCAGCATTCAGCATTGTCAGATATAATGGAATCATTAAAGTTATGCCGAAACATCTGGAGGGTGACAGGTTGGCTACCCATGTGGACTGTCCGATTTATTTTCATCGGATGGCTACATTGATGACAGAACATAACCGGGATATTCAAACATTCCATTCTTTCCTGTACGGGAGGCCACCAACTGTGCAATTTGGACCCTTCCATTCCATAAAATCCCCTCCCTCCTGTAAGGTCCCCAGGATTTACCACTATCCTTGGTGCTAGTTAGTATTTATCCATCTCCTTTCTTAGATGCCTTGCTGTAGTATCTGATATCATAACAACTGTACTACTCTGAAATGTACATTAAGTTATCAAGCCATACAGAAGAGGATGACTACCAGCAAGCCTGTCTATTTACAGGTTAGCCTTGCAACAGTGATGTCAGATATTGACCTCTTCTTTGTTAACAACATAGCATCAAACTGATCCAGTTGAAATTCCTTTTCCATTCAGTCAGGGGGTATGTTGCTTGTCACGTCTAATCTATCTGCAACTAATTCCACTGACTGATCACCCCTGCCATGCAAACAAGTATTTGTCCACCTTTAAATGATATATGCAAAGTACACTTAAGGCCAAGGCAGAGGAACAATAGATCTGTGCATTTCCGATCTGCACTGTTCCCATGCTAAGTGTTGATCGCCGCGGATTGCATATTCACCATTGTGAAGTGCCTCTCACATGTGTTGGGGTGGTCATATAAAGGTACTTATGAGAAAGAGGGGTTTATGTTGAGCATGCCATATTGGTGACTGGGGAACAGCGATGAAGATGCAATGTTGCAATTGTACATGTATCTAGTGTAGTTGGGAATGGGAGATGTGTTACTTTTAGTGTTACTTTGTGTTTAAATTGATACATTTTAGATTGCATGCTTGCAGCAAGATCAAAACTGCTTATGAACTATGGACAATGTAGCTATGGTGTGCCAACAAGTGCCTAGAAGTTTTGCAACAAGGAGCTTCCTATGCGAAAGAGAGAAAGAATATTTGCAATGAATTAATCATGATGAGAGGACGTGGTAGTCTTGAACATACATTCACATACATTCCTACATGGGATCTTTAAAGATATGTATTTGGGACAGTTGAGGTACATGTTGAATATACAATCTGTATGCCGCAGCTCCTCTCATAGCTAAGGATTGTGCAGGGCCTAGGATCCCAGGCTGGTGAGATGAACTCTGTGTGACTGAGAAAACTAATTTAGCAAGGCTGAAGGCCGAGGAAGGGCATCCAGCATCTGTGCCAATGTCAGATGGTCAGCCACAGGCAGGCACAGGGTTTTTATGGTTTAGCACTATTGTGGAAAGAAGATGCAATCTTTGTAATGAATTTTGTTTGTCTATGAATGTGTAATTATGGGACGACATCATGAGCTACTACTGAGGATCCCAAAAAGGGGTGTGCTAGAAATATGACCAGATGATGCTAGTTAAATAAATGCATCCAATGGGAGTGTGGGGATTAAAGGAGATTGGGCATCATTACGAATGTGGAGGCCATTTAATGAACAGTGCTGGTAAGGGAACGGCACCGTTCATTCCGGGCCGCCACATTTTGAGGTCTGCAGCTGGTCCTGCTCTGGATGCCTGGCCAGACCAGATGTGCAGAGCGGAACCCGCTAGCAGTAAAGGATGCTAACAACGGTCCTGTCATTAACGGGCCCGTTGTTAGCATCCTCCCGATTCCCATTGAGCCCTACAGGGACTCAAATTGGAATGGGTACATAGCGGGTCCGGGTCCCGCAAAAGGGAATTACCGGTCCCGCTAAAGTCGGCATGGCCCGATAATTCCCTATTTTTGAGACCCGGAACCCGTACCCGGTTTGGGGATAGCCATGCCGGTAAGAACGGAATGGCTACCTCCAAACTCCTAATGAGGCCCATTGTATTAATTTTGTATAGGTTTGGCAAATCATGTGTGGGGGTCTGCTTTGTAATAACATATGTGGGAGTGTTTTTTTTCTGTTACAAAATGTATCAAAACTGTCAACTTGTTTGGTTTGAGGAGACTCAGGTTAGTTTGACTCTATAGCATCATCTAGCCCTTCCTTGCCATTTGTACAATAAACTTGCTTTACGGACAAACTTGCACTCACTTCTTATGTTGTGGGCCTGTTTTTATCCCCCAATCATCAATCACCCAATAATGTTGATACTCAATCTTTTTTTTTCTTTGAAACCACTAATAACACTAACATTAGTAGAATGGTGGCAGGTCTGAAGTTCGCATCACCTTTGGACAACATTCCTTTGCATATGTTTAGAACTGTTTAAAACTGCTCCTGTGAGCCTGCGCAAGGTGATCTCAGAAGCTGTTAATTCCTCACAGCTATTCTGAAGAAGGCCTTAGTGATTCCGCTATTAAAGAAACCCTCATTAGACTTGTCAATTTTTTCTAATTACCGTTCAATTTCTCTAACCCTGTTTATAATGAAAGTTATGGAAGAAGTTTTTACCCGAGTTAAGATCTTTTCTGGAGGACCATTACATTTTAGATCCATGTGAAATGGGTTTTTGCCCATTTATGGGGACGGGGTGCATCCTAGTCGCGGTACTGGATGCTCTTACTATGATCAAGGATAGGGGTGATATGGCAGGTCTTATTTTATTGGGCCTGTCTGCTGCCTTTGATACCGTTGATCATGGGCTTCTTATATACAGGCTGCAGTGCACAGGCATGACGGGGTCGGTTCTGGAATGGTTCAGTGCTTTTTTGACCTCCCATGCTCAAATGGATTCTCCTGCTGCTTGTAGGTTGCCCCCTCTAGCTGTGACTTGTGGGGTCCTGCAGGGTTCAGCCTTGTCCCTGCTACATTCTAATGTGTATATCCAGCCCCTGGCCATGCTTATTTGGTCTTTTGGTTTCCAGTTCTTTTCCTTTGCAGATGATTACCAAATACTGTTTAGGATGGACCTGTACCAGGTGGGCAGCACTGCCCAGCTAAGGTCCTACCTCGAGGCTGTCGAGGGCTGGATGGAATGTAATTGTTTGAAACCTAACGACGAGAAGACCGAAGTTATGATTGTCTGTCCCACAGGGGTATCAGAAAGCTGGACTTCAGATGTCTGGCTACTGTTACTAGACCCTCTGCCAGTCCCTGTGGGGATGGACAGAAATCTGGGGGTACTAAATATCATCATCGGCCATGCAGACCCATATCAACACTATTTGTGTTTTGGGCTTCCTTAAGCTGAAGCACCATAGGAAGGTCCTTCCTCTTATCCTCGAGGACCTCCATGCTCAGGTAGATGCAGCCTGCCTAAATGGCAGCATTGACTACTGTAATGCCACCTATGCCTCCCAACCGGCATACCTAATTCATTGATTACAGGTCCTGCAAAATGCCACTTTCTGCCTGGTCAGGGCTATCCCTTTTGGCCATCATGTTACGACAGGACGCCGGGCCCTGCACTGGTTGCCTGTTCCAGTGTAAATCCCGTTTAAGCCCTTGTGCATTTTTCACTGGGCCAGGAGTGCAAAGGGTTGTCTAGCCATTCGGGACAGAATCCAATGCTACTGCCCGGGGTGTTTGCTCCATTCTACTGATGCAGGACTAATGAAGATACCTAGCTATCACAGAGAACGTGTGGGAGGCAGAGCATTCTCCATTGCTTCATATCGAGAGCTTCATTAATTGTAAAACTAAATACGTAATATACATGGCTTTCTGTTTGTGCAAAAAGTTTTATATTGGAAGTACTAAAGGAGAACTCAGATGGCCTATCCGGGCGCACCTATATGCCATCAGAAAGAATAATCTCCATTACCCTCTTGCACAACATTGGAACACAGAGCACAGAGGAGAAGATGTGGAAAAGATTTGAGAGAACCAGAGATGTTATCAATGAAACAAAGCTAGACTTATCTATGGAGTTAAAGCAATTGAAAAGGTCTTAATAAAGAAGTGGAACTGAGTATCTTTCCAGATTAGAAAGGCTTTACACATTGACTCCATATATTATACATAGGATTGGAATCAATCTGATCGGAGTATTGCTTATCTATGCAATGAGAACACGGGATGGTCTCTCTGTGATTCCCCTCCCGGGCCCAATATTCCAATGTAGAAGCACTGTCAGAACTTCCCAGGTACCACCTGCCTCATCACATCAAGAATTCAATTATCATAGATTGCTTACAAAGCGTAATTTCTGAATACAAATTAATAATTGTTGACCAAGAGTGATTATACTTAATATCATTATTAAGCATCTTTGACTATAGAATGCTCGTGCCATCTTAAAGGGCCAGATATTTAGCATACGTAAAACCCTATTTACCGGGTACACACACTTATATCTATCTGGCGATGGAGCTTTCCAGATGGCGATCTGCCGGCTATTCCGGTCGCTATCCAGCCTTACAATGGTTCCCTTGACAACACAAACCAGCTTTCCAAGTATACCTAGCGATGAATGCTTTCTGACAGCAGGACATAGACTACCCAAACTGTCCATCCATTAAGTAAGCCTTTGATTTGAATAGTTAGAACTAGAATCTAATGAAACGATACGCCTAGTTACACAGCACAGTGTATACAGTGGTCATCACCATCTCATATAACGTTAATGGTAATGTTTATTTATATAGCGCCTATGTACAGGCAAGTGTTTCAAAGCGCTCATCATATCACTGTTATTATCCTACAGCTCAATGTTATCAAGCAGGCAAGCTCAAATTCCACAATACAGGCCAAGAAATAAAAAGACACACTACATGAGTACCATTGATAAGAACACTGTATCAAACAGCGTAAACTTCAAGCTCTAGACCCAGAATCGTGAGAAAGGCATCTCACAAAGACATTTGTATCCGCTTATGTAATTATTACACTGGTTGTTGAACGTTTAAGAATGTTCAACTTCCACTGGCACTCCTCCAGTCACTAACCCTAATACTTTAATTTGCAGTGTATCCAGTTGAGAGATAGACCGCTATATAAGAGGTACGTGCATGGTCCTTATGGTTAATTTGCAGCAGCACACACATGGGAGATACTCAGAATACTGATAGCTAACACACTGGGAGGTAAAGAGTAGAAAGGTGCACAGCTACTTCCAACTCACACATTGCTTGCCATTGTAGGCCCCTAACATCTCAGATCATAGACTTTATAGAATAATTGGATCGCTACAGATACTGTAAGGCTGACAACCCCCCCATTCCAGAGGGTGCTGGTGATGATATGATGTGCATTTGCATGCTGATTGGGAGCGGTTTGGGGAATCACACAGAGAAATTACATGTCTTACGGCTGAAAAAGCAGCCAGGAGTAGACGGAATCCTTACACAAATAATTATTTAGGATTGTCTAATGCTTGTTTTTCGTGTTCTTTACGTTTGTCCCTCTCTCTTAGACACATGGATTTAGAGATTTTGTGTGACTATTTTGGATTGATGAAAAGTTACTGTTAGTCATCATCAATCTTCATATATATGTGTTGCAATAGACTGATTGAGACAAATGCGAGAATAACATGTCTATAGGATCTGATCACATTACTAACATCACATAAGTATTTTGATTTCATGACTTATGCTATGACTGTATAAGAATGTTTGCACATAATTTCTGATCATAATCTTTGATAAATGAGATTGAGAGCCCTGAAGAAGAGAAGTATTTCTCAAAAAACGTGTCGCCTCATACAGTATTCTTGGTGTCAAGATACTCTTGGTTTTGTCTTGAATTATCAATAAAATAATGCTAACTTACATACTGAATGTATGACATCAATCAATATTTGTAAGGAACATAGGCGCATTAGAGATTTGTCTGTGTATGCTTTGAGTCTATATGGAGCGCTAGGGGAGCTTTTAATACCACCCCAAAATCCTGTGCGACATAGACAGTCAAGAACTGATAGCTCGAGGGTTATGATCAGGTGGGAATATCCCCTACTATTTAAATTAATGATTGATTGATTGATTGATTGGGTTAAGGTGATCAGAGGCCCATCTGCACATTTGGTGTCCCTGTGTGGGTCCCAGGCCTTCTGAGACATTACAGGTTTCCTGTCCGCATAACTCAGCTGCAGCGCTTCTCTGCAGGGACCAGTTCTCCATGCAGGACGAGAGGAGAGGTCTACATGCACCCTATGTGCCATATGTATACTGCATAAAACTCTCATCATCACACATAAATGTGTCACTGCGAATGCTCCTATCTATCTCAATCAATGCCTCAAACGCAAAACAGCAGTCAGAACAAACCTAACGTCAATACGCACCTTATCATCCCCTGCTTCAAGAACTCCAGAACAGGTTGCTCTAGCTTACCGGTAGCAGCCCCTAGAATATGGAACTCACTCCCATCCAACATTTGTAATGAGTCCTCCCAACTACAATTCAAGAAACAACTAAAAACCTAGCTCTTTAACAAATTCTAATTTTACGGCAGGCACAGGAATGATCCACTGCCTGCCCACTGGGCTCTTGGCCATGAACCATTGTCTATTACTTCATCATTGTTGCATATTTGTCTAAATGTCTTCCTCATCTATGCCCTGTCTAGCATGATATTATGTACTCTACACTCAATTGCCATGAAACTCTTCTTGTAACCAGTCCTGCATCATTGTCTATAACTTCATCATTGTTGCATATTTGTCTAAATGTCTTGCTCATCTATGCCCTGTCTGCTATGGAATTCTGTACCCTACACTCAATTGACATGACACTCTTCTTGTAGCCAGCCCTAAGCACTTCTACCATGCAACCTATTAAGATTGTTTGTTTTCTTGTAACCAATAAGATTGAAAGTACTCTTGTAACATATGGTGTGATACCCTAGGGTTTCGGCGTATAATCAAATGCAATAAATAAAAAAATAAAAAATTAATAAAAAATATTGGTCTGAGGCCTGTCATAGGTGTGTACCATGATACAGCTGTGAAGGGACCAGTTGAAGTATCACCAGTTTGGAGCGCTTCAGGGTTCATTTTCAAGTGAGTGCAATATTTGTGGGTAAAGCAAGGGGGTAATAAGGTAAAAAGAGGGTTTTTCTTTGATTTAAGGGGTTTTGGTAAGGGTAAAGTAGGTGTGCATGTGAGGAGTTAGACATGGTTAGGTGAATTGAAAGGGTGAGTGTTTTGATGGAGTGAATTAACTATTTCATGTTGTAAGTCCTTTGTATATATTTTTACCTAGTCTGTAATTTTAGATGTGTGAGGTGATATCCACACCAGCACATCCATTGTGAGGTTTGCCCTGATAACCTTCAGCTTGCTTGTCTGGAGCCCTCACATAGGGGTGAGGTGGCATTTTATGGTAAATTCACTCATAGATACCTTTCTGGAGTATACCCTTGACACCCATCATTTTGTATTGACTGTGCGGATGGAGCCCTCGACCTCTCTGTTCTTGGTTAGTCAAAGCAGTGAAAGATATCTTCCTGTAGTCAGAGAAGGACAGTGGTGTAGTAGAAAATACCGTAGTAGAGAGTGAGAGCAGAAGTGGTGTAGTGAAAAACATTGCACTCCTTCTATGCTCGAGCGAAGGAGATATCACAGAGGTTTGGCTGACGCTGTGGTTTTTGATGACATGCTGTCTTTTGTGTATAATGAGAAGTATAATTAAAGTGAATAGCTAAGTGAGGTGATTGTGTTGAAAGCAAACAAGGTAAGTGATTGTGGGGAAGATTAAGAAACTGGGAAAGGGAAACAAAGGTTTCCTTAGGTTGAAATGTTGTGCCCCGGGTTCTGCTTCTGTGTTTTAAATTGTTACAGCTAGATTGGTTTGGATTATGGAGACTATACTTAATCACTTGTGTCAGGTACTTCCTGACTACAAGGCAAAGAATTTAAAGTACAATTGAGAATGGCTGTGGGAAACTAAGGTTAAAATGCTCAGTTCTTGGCCTAATGAGAGGACAAATGATATGGGAATATTGGAGAACTAGTATATTTTCCTAGTCACCAGGCACAAGGGTTAGAAGTCAGAGAATCGATTAAACATCTTAGAGCTATGTAGGGTGTACGTGAAGGTCAGGAAGGCCCATAATGTTCAAGTCTCAGAGGAGCGGCTGAAAAAGGAGAGTGAAGGAATTTCTTCTGCACTACCCCCATATGGGTGCTATCCTTCATTGCCAGCAGAAGGGTATATTGACCCTGAATTCGAACCTCCATTTTCATCAGCATCCACTCCAGTGGTTGCAAGACAGAGACAGGTAGCTTCTGCATCAGTTGGATTCCTAAAAGATGGGATATGGAGGTAAGTGGAAGGGTAACTCCTTCAATAATAAGATCCACAGAAAGGTTGAGAACAGAGGGAGGAAAAGGAGAAACTCCCCCGAATGCTAGGTTAGCAGAGAGATTAAGGGTGGAGAAGCAAGAGAGAGAACAGAAACTGGAAGAGAATGAGCAGGAAAGGGTAGACTGACTTCTACTGATAGGATAGGAGATAAGCTGTGAATGGCAGTGGAGACATGGGAACGGGAAACATTGGAAGAAGCATTGAGGCTTGCAGACAAAGATGTAGTGCTGTTACAACAGAGAAGTGAAGAGCAAGAAGAAGTGAATAGACAGGTAAGGGATGTAGAAGAAGGAAGGTGGAGGCATGAACAAGTTCCAGTTAGATTGTATAGGTCGGTTATTAAGGAAGTCAACGTGGACCTTAAGGACGGAAGTATCTCTATCAGTACAGGATTTGAGCAAGGTGAACAGGAACTGGCACCCAACGATAGCACTGAGTATGCTTCCATGTCCATAGAAATGCCAGGGAACGTGATAACAGGAAAACAAGACGAGGATGAATGGGAATCAGATGGTCAGAAGGGAGAGCAGGGTGAAGCAGCCCCACCACCCGCTCCAGGATATCAGTGACAGAGAGTACACCATGGGGTTTTAGGATGTGGTATGACCATAGTGACTAGCAGGGGAAAGACTGGGAGAGCCCCAGCAAAGGCAGGTGTGACTCAATTTCCGTTGCTCTAGAAGGGTCAGGGAAGGGTGTATTATGTCCCGTGGTCCACATGGACTGGAATAATTTGATGAAGACACTCCCACGGCTCACTTGAGGGGCAGGAAAGTGATTTATGCATTAGAGAAAAACACTGCCAGTGTCATGTTGGCCATAGGGGGCACGAAAAGCGTATTCACTGCTCTAATGGGGAAACGGTCAGATGAGCTTTGGAGGCGAGCAGGGTACCCGAGAGTTCAGTTAGACATGAACACCCACAACAGAGCAGCATTCCATATATACAATGCAGAGCTATGGGAGCCCTGCAGATTATGTATCCCAGTACGCCAGACATACATTATATTCTAGCCAAGACAATGAAGTTAGAAAACGATCCAGCCAGACATATCCAGTTAATTCAGGGGATTGGAGGGCAAGGACAGGATAAGCCTTGGATAAGAACCTGGGAATTTTTTACCATCTGCTAAAAAGGCACTGCCCAAAGAAGTCCTGCACAATTTAGATAAAATAGTAGGGATTGAGGCAGAAAAGTTGGTCAGAAATTCAGGCACATATTGTGCATTTCAGTAAAAGGATAAGGAAAAGGAGAGCATAGAGCAGGCAATAAAGGCAGAGGCAAAGTTCATCCAGAAAAAGCTAGCAAATAATTGTTTGGAAGGGGTGGTGATTACCAGCTCTACAGAGGGACAGCAGGGACAATCAGGATAACAGGGGCATATTGAATCAGGTATGACACAAGGTTGGAGAGGGTTCAGAAGGGGTAAGGCAAGATTTTCACTAGGAGGTGGGTAATTTGGCAGGTGTGGAGGAATAGGGCCCAGGTTTAATGGGCCTATGGAGAATAAGAATGGGGCCCAGGTTGAATGGGCCTATGTAAAATAACTATGGAGGGTTGTATGGGATCCAGTGTTGGTCGTGTGCAAGTATGGAACACGTGGCATGAGATTCTTGGAACAGGCAATAGTATTTTAATGCAGGTGCACAGCAAATGCAATCCCTAAGCATGCCATAGGTTCTGTGCAATCGCAGCAGGTACGGGTTGACCAGTACCAAGTGACTGGGGCTGTACATATCTATGCATTTCAACTGACCATGCTAGCACAGGCACCAGTACAGGAATGGCAGCAATCATTTTTGCAGGGAATCCTTTCCCGCTCCGTGGTGATAATATTCACCTGAATAAGGACAGCCCACAGGGATCTCTGATGTGTCCATTCATGTCTGTTACTGCTGATACAGAATATGAACCCCGGATATGTGTACATGTAGGTAATAGAACATTTTCATTTTGGTCGATACAGGGGCTAAAAAATCTTGCTTCAATTAAGGTGAGTTCCCCTTGTCAGTCAAAACAATGGACACACAGGGAGTCTCTTGGGCTGTCATTTTGGTTTCTTACACTAAGGATGTATGTATTAGGATAAGTACACCAAATGTATCTGCTCCCTTGTTCTATTGCACAGGCACCATGGCAACTCTTTGGGGCAGAGATCTCTTTAGTCGACTCCCCATGTCAATTGCTTTCATGGATGAAGGCATAATATGCTCCACTTTTGGTTTGCATTCGGTAAGAGAAACAGCGATTTTGCATGCATACTGTAGTGATAGCTCGATAAGGGGGTAACTGTACATTCAGCTTTGTTCCTTTATGGAGTAATGGTTGTGTTGAGTTGGGTCCCGGGAATCAGAGGTTAGACATGGTGGGTACCGATTTAATTTTTATTTCAGTCTGCTGAGTCGCAGGATGTGACTACTTGGCACCATTGTCACCGTTCTTCTAGAAGCATAGTGATAAAAAAGGGCAAGGTGGTTCTCTCAGGCACTGATGAGGAAGGCGTGGATGGGCGTACACGCGTCCGACGAGCAATTGTTTGAACACACCAAACATACTGGATAGATGTTTTTGAGATTGGGGTGCTTTGCCAGATAGCAATAGAGCAAAGGGAAATACCACAGACCATGTTCATCGTTAGAAATAGATTTCAATATTGGAAGGAGACTTTGGAGAAGGTGTCGGACCATTTATGGACCAGCAATCCTCATGATGTGGGGCTATTTAAGAGTCGTGGAGCAGGGCGGATCAACTTGACACCTAGTGTTTTAAATGGTTTCAACCCAGTGCTCCAACTAAGTCAATGCCTAGTATGGGATGCCCAATGGAAACCCTTATTTATATATTTTTATGTCAAAAGGTCTTTTATTTCTGGATGATGTACCCTTATATCACGCCCCTCTCTTTGAATACCCGCCGGTCTCACTGAACCAAGAAATATGTTTGTTTTGCAAAGTTAAAAGATTTATTTGATGAATTACACAATACATATATCACACGTTTATGAATATGCACAATATCTGAATATCACACTTATGAATATTAATATAATGATCAGCAAATGGTAATATGACAATATCAACAACTTCTTTAATCAATTAGGAGTAGGAATAGGAAGAATAATGTAGCAGAGAATAACTTTGTATGGTTCAAAGAAATGCAATGATAGGAAAGAATGCAACACAGAAATAAAACTTGATATGAATTCAGTCAAAGACAAGGTGATCACTCTTTCCCCCTGCTATTACTCACAGAGATAGAGTGAGGGCACACAGGTTTCAGGAATAACAATCAACAATTGCAGTTTCAATCCCACTTCCCCCCAGCAAGCTTAGAGAGAACAGTAATGTTTTTAAACAGGTCAATTGCTTTTAAATGTGGTTGAATTGAATGGGAAAAATGCTAAAAATGATTTTAATTCACTAAATAGGATTCAGAACTAGGGAGAGTTGCTTTGGATTGGTTATGGGAAACACCAGCAATGATTGTTGAATGAGTAGCAGATTGAAAACGAAATTCAGAAGTTGAAAGCAAGAAATAGCTATTTTACATGGAGTAAAATTGAGCCAAATGCAAATTTGCGGCAACTTTTCAGTGCGCGAGAAATGCGATTACGGAAAAACTATTAGGAATTGGAATGTAGCTGAAAGCTGAGGATGTTAGCTTCAAAATTACATTTAAATTTTGTTTCTAGGATGTATGGTTCAAAAGTTACAGAGGTTTTAGTGAAGGTCAATTTTTCTCAAAAAGGGTCAAGATTTTACAAATGGGATTGCGCTTTTGAAGATTTACCAACAAGCTAGGCTTATACTAAGGGGCTTTGAAGATGGAAGATACCCAACAGCCAGACACCAGGGCAGCGGCGCCTCCGCTCCGACTTTTGTCCGCCAAGACACTTGACTTTCTTCAGAAAATATATTTAGAGCAAGAATGATTTATCGCTACAGTTATCACAAGACTATATAATGAGAAGGATTCAGGATGGACACAAGATTCTATAATGCACTTCTGGATAGGTTGAAATGGATTGAATAAGATTACTTTAAACTAAGAGATGACTATGGACAGTTCTATTCTAAATACTCACTACTATGGCTTTGGAATGGAATGGGCCCATCAAAGATCTGGTCAAGGGTTTGACTGGGATTCGCTCACCACCGGACAGGTCTCAGGCGCTTGGTTCTGCTCTCAGCAAGGCACTCTGGTCTGCACGGCCTCTTTTACTGGATCTGACAAGTTCTAGGTTACAGCACCGCTCTACCGATTTGAAACTCTGGGTTCTAGCATGGGTTCTTCGCCAGAAGCAGCAAAACAGCTCAGTCAGGCTGTTGGATTTTGTGGTGCCCCTTGAAAGTTTGGGGTTAGAATCAGGTTGCAAAAGATTCCAAAGGCCACCTGATAAGGGTTCAACTTTTTGGATTGGGCCTTTTGCTTCAGAGTTCTGGAGTCTGGATCTAGGTTCTGGAGCCTGGACCTAGGTTCTGGAGTCTGGATATAGGTTCTGGAGTCTGGATCTTCCTGCAGAGTGCTTCGCCAGTCGATCAGTGATGGGTGAATGTGTGTGTGTTTTCTGGGTTCTCAACAGTCCCTATTTATCCATCTTCCAAAGGGGGTGGGGAGGCTGATTATAGAATGCCCAACCCTCTAATGATCTGATAGGTCAGAGAATTCCCCCTCTCCTGATTTGAGATGGGAACAGTGTGTCATGATGTGTCATGATGTGTCAGAGTGACACTGTGTTTATGGTCCAAAGAAAAAAAAAACTCCCCTCTGTATCTAACCAGAAAATCAATGTTTCATAAAAGACATATTTCCAATATCACAAACTTGTTGAGAATGCATATTTACATTACAGATTACTTAAGGTACGCTTCTGTCAAAGTCTCATATTCCTACGAGTTGTGGTTCACAAATGACAGTTTTTCGCGCTTTTGGTTGGTTACACATTTTCGGATCTGTACAATTTTTTATACATACATGCACATACCATCTGGGCATACTTCTATAAATGTTCATCTTCATAGCATAATCACAATAGCTACAATATTAAAATGTTCGTAGTTCAGTCTCAGAACATTGCACAGATTCCAGATTAGTTTTAAACTGTGAGCGATCTTTTCATTTTCATTACCTCTAAATTCCATATTTTTACCAGTTCAGTACAATTTGTTATAAGTCTTTTTCTTAAACATATATTTACTCCAGTTTCAAATCTACATTTTCTGTCTGGCCCACCTCCAAGGCTTGGCTGAGCAAGAGAGTCACATGGGCTTGTCTTCCTGGGCAGTTGGTGTCAGTCACACCTGAATTAGCTTTTTCATTCAGCTCAAGGGAGTCTTTTGTCCTCATTCAGAGCAACATGGCAGAGTGCTCCTCCCTTTTCCTTTCACACTTACCTGTCAGATACTCAGCAGAGCACAGGGGAAAAGATTCCTTTGTTTAGGGAGAAGGTGTGGAATGTGTTTGAAGCTCAGTGTGGGAAACCTCTTGGAGTTCAGCTGAATCAGGTTACCTTATGTTCAATTGTGACATTGTTCCTTGTGAAAAATTACAGTTACAAATTTAAAATAAGCAAACATATCTACAATTCTAGTCTTTTTCAACATGAAAATCAATGTGTAGCACCCTATATTGTATTTGATGGAAGTCCCTTCTTTGGCATATTTAGCTTTTGAGACACAAGTTTCACCTGTCAGATTTAGAGATCGCCAGCATCTGACAGAGATGAGTAACGGAATTGCACCCATTTTTGACATATTTCTTTCCAGCAAGCATCTTAAAGGTGGATTTTGTTCTGATAAAATATACTTCTGCTGACATTATATTTATGTGGATTCTTGAAGTAGAATGATGTTCAACACCCAACAAGGAGGTTGGATCTTTTGGGTGGTTTGTGAGCCATGATTTTTGCAAGTTTGACAACCAAGAAAAACAGATTTCCACAGAGCTCTGTGTTTCTCTTGCAATCATTTTGCTCTGTGGGCAGCCAAATGATGGGTTTTGGCAGTGGACTCCTGTGTTACCACTGACATAGGCAAAAGTGGATGGTGGCCTATTTTTCAGAATTTTCCTGCGCACTTTTAGGTAATTTTTAGTGAGCATAATGCTTTCCGGCGACCATTTCTGATGTTTCTGATGTGAACCATACACAGTGATGTGGCAGGGCCTGGACTAGTGGTATAAAAACATCCCACAGTGTGATACTACCACGGGTTAAGCAGTACCCCATGTCTAAAGATGCTGACAAAGGGATTTACATGAGCAATATGGTGTTGTGGAAGCAAGGCACAATACAACCTTCTGTGTCCCCATGTTTCATGGCTTTCTACCCTGTGAAGAAAGCGAACAGGTCTAGTTGGAGGATGGTCCAGGATTTGAACCCTCTCAATAATATTGTTGAGGCAGAGCCCCCGGTGGTACCGAATCCTGCTACCTTTCTGTATAATATCCCTACTTCATGGTGATTGATTTGAAGAATGCATTTTTCTCTGTTCCCTTACACCATGTTTCTTAGTACGGATAGTCGGGGAGATTCAAAGTGGACAAAGACAAATTACAATACTGTCTGACAGAGGTAGTATATTTAAGGCAAGTGATATCGACCACAGGAAGGTAATGCCAGAAAGAGCCCCCACAGTTCAGAATACGCCCCAACCAGTCACTGTGAGACACATGCAGCAGTTTTGGGGACTCTGTAACTTTTGTAGATCATGGATTTTTGACTACTCTAGTTGCACGAGGCCCTTACTGAAGGGACTTAAGCAAGCATAGAAGGTAAAGGGTACAATAGAATGGTCTGAAGAGATGGTGACTTGCTTTCAGGAACTCAATGCTGCGATCAGCAATGGTCCGGTGTTAGTGACCCCGAATTCCAAGAAACCATATTATCTATTTTCTCACTCAATCGGGCAGGTGATCACAGCGGTCCTTGCCCAGCAAACATTGCTAGGCTATAAACCTTTAGCGTACTACAGCGAACTCCTAGACCCAGTAAGGCAAGGACAGTTCCCTTGTGAACAGGAGTTCGCAGCAGCAGCTTTTGGTTACTATGGGTTGCACAGTGACATTGTATGTGGAGCACGTAGTCTTTGCATTCTTGGAAAAGTCCTAGTCAACTTTGATGACCCAGAGAGTTTTGGGGTATGAGGTTATTCTATCGAATACATTCATATATACCATATGGTGTCACCTAGTCAATCTTGTGACATTTGCAGCCGAGCCAGGGAAATCTGATGATATTGCCCATGATTGTGCAATTTATGAGGGAGAAGAGGAAGAGAAGACGAATGTAAAAAAGGATGATGTGGAATGAAATGAGGTACTCTTTGTGGTTGCCTTCACATTACTCCGTGCAAGCAGTAAAACTAGTGAGAATAAAAGAGATGCTAGAAATGAATAAGGGGAAGGCAGTCACTATTTATTCTGACTCTGCATATGTAACCTCCACTGTACATTCTGAATTGTCAAGGTGGCAGAGAAAAAGGTGTAGGAGATCTGATGGAAGCCCTATCCAGCATGCTGCATTGCTATCCAGATTAATTGAAGCACTAACATTGTCCACAGAGGTAGGAATAGTTAAACGTGCTGTGCACACAAACCGTTCTAAAACAATAATGCTTGGAAATGATGCCACAGACAGAGCGGCGAAAAGAAGCCGCATATTTGCTGTTTACAGAATCCCAGAAAGTGGAATCTGTGTCCCAGCAGGTACAGTTGCCAGCCCTGTACACTGCAGTCCCTCTGCTTCAAATTATGGAACTGCAAGTGAGAGCTCCAAAGGATGAAAAGGAACTCCAGGATAAGGGGGTGTGTGCCCTCTTCCCATGGATTTGCTGCAGACACAGGCGCTTACGTTAAAGGTACTAATGTCTTTAGAGCAGCTTTGCATTACCCATTGCACACTTTTAGGTGACAAATCGTGACAGAGCTCCAGGAGGAATGGTTCATATCAAACCTCCAAGAACAGGTACATAGATTTGTTGGGAATTGTATAGTTTGCAGAGAATGTAATCCTGTTAACATCATGAGGACGATAAGAAGAGGTTTACCCAGGCCTTCTGGGCCATTTTGGGAACTCCATATAGAATTCATAGACATGATTCAAAGATTTAACAATTGTTGCTATCTTTTTGCTGTCGTCTGGCCATTTTCCTGATGGCTTGAGGTTGGTCCTTGCGTACACTCTGATTCTAAGCCTGCAGCAACATTTCTGATGAGGAAGGTATTTCCATGGTGGGGAATTCGTAAGCTCCTGAAGTCTGACAATGGGACCCACTTCATTAATGCCTAATATACAGAAATAACTTCACTTTTGGGGACTAAGCACAAGTTGTGTTCAGTGTACCACCCACAATTATAATTGTAATGGGTTATTTATAAGGCGCTCAAAACCCAGAGGTTTCTAAGCGCGGACCCTGGGATCGAAGTTGTGTTGCTCCACGTCGTCTTGCTTCCTAGACGAGCGCATTTCCCCTGAGCTATCCTTCTGCAGGCCAATGGAATAGTGGAAAGGCTAAATGGTGTTCTTAAAATGCGTCTGAGTGATTTGAAATGAGTTGCCAATATTGCTTACCAATTGTTCTATTTTATTTGCAAAATGAGTTAGGGAAAGATCACCATCTTAGACCACATGAGATCGTGACTGGGCATAGGTTACACACACACCGCTCTCATCTGCACGCACAGCATCAGATGTTCATAAGTCTGCAGAAGTCCTTGATGAGGAGTTTAGAGAGTACCTTAGGGCTTAAATCACACGTGTCAGACTTCTATCTTCACAGGTTGTGTCTTCTCACGAAAGACTGCAAGAGAAAATTTCAAGGAATCTAACAATCTAAACCAGCCACGGTTGTTCCCCGAGGACCTAGTGTACGTTCACACCTTTGTTCGACGCTGGAACAAGCAGCATTTCCATGGGCCACACTCTGATTTTCGCAGCTCCATCTGATGTGAAGGTGGAGGGCAGCAAGAGCTGGTTCCATATCAGTGTGGTGCGAAGGGATACCGGTACCCCTCCACCGGCACAGGAGCATGCTCAAAATTAAGTATGCCCTAAGGATTTGCAGTTTGTTCCAGTAGAAAAGGGGGAGCGAACAAAGACCAGGGATAGGGGGAAAATTGGGATATAAAATTAATATTAGGCTGGATGATTATATGTTTTTTTCCATCTTTGTTGTTAGTTATTGTGTTGCAGCATGACAGACAATATTAATGTGTCCAATTCCTCCTCTTCCTTCCACTCCCTCCCTTCCTTCCCTCTCCTCACCTGAACTGCTTGTTTCAGTGTCTCTGGATTGCAGGTGGCGCCGGGTCAGGTAATCCTTCTTTCTCTTTGATGAAAATTGCCTGCCGCTGGAAGAAGCCACAGTGAATGCCTGTTACACGGCAGTCCTGCGACTCCTTTCCTGAGAGAGACCAAGGCGAAAGGGAAAAAGCCCAAAGGCAGAAAAAACCCTTTCTGTTGTTGTCGAGATGGAGTTCCAAGCTGCCGGTGACTGCCACTCCAGGGGTTTCCAAAGGATTCGGAAGATAGTTTCCAGAAGAGTTCAGGAGCGTGAAGCTGATCCGTAAAGGTAAGGATTGGAAGTGGCCCCTCAATATGAAGAGTTGATGCGGAGTACGGGATCCCAAGATTGACACAGAGGGTGTCGAGCATGGCTGTAAACTGCTGGAGGAAGCAGAGGGCAGACCGGAAATAAACAAAGAAGGAAAGAAAGTAAGGAAAGGCAGAGAAAAATAACAAGACCGGCCCGCCGAAAAAACGGGAGGACCAGTAAAAGAAGAAACGCTGAAAGGCGCAGAGGAAACAGAAGGAGGAGGAGGAAGAAAGAAAGGAGGAGGAAGAAAACGGAGGAGAAGCCTGACCGAGCAGGAGCAAGGAAAAAAGAGCTTCCGAGAGAAGCGAAAACTACCGTCTTTGCCCAAAGGAGAAAACACACGCCAGCGGGTTGCAACACAATGACCGCTGGGAGGACGGGTGCTAAGTACCTCCCAGCGGTGGCCATGATGCAAAAAGCTAGACCGTCACGCTAGATTAGAAGGAAAGACGTGACGGAGCCTAGGAGCATAACTTGCTACGTATTTGCCAGTGCGGCAGCAACTACCAGCAGCCGCAGCATATGACAGTATGCTAATATTTATATTGTATACAGTGTTGTATAATTTGACAAAGTATTATCAAGGTCACAAAAAAATATTAATTCTGACTTCATGAGCAACGATGAGGATGCAAATTTAGATTCAATAGTAGATGCACATGGTTTTGTAACAGATAATATATGATTTATCCACATGAGGAGAGTGGGGAGAGAGAGATCAGTAGGATTTTGCTGCATCTGCTTTCTTATCCTCCATGCTTTCAGTGTTCTTAGGGTGTTTATCCCAAATGAGATAGTTAGTTGAGGCACTGTATCTATTGCATCTAGCTTTGTGCGGGGTCGGAGGGCAGTTTCAAGGGCAATCAGTCACAGCTTCTATCTGACCTGTTGCTGACGAATGTTTGACCACATCGTAACGAGCAGAAGAGTGTGCATTGCACACAAAGAGTCCCATTGAATTTAAAAGGCCCCCATTATAATATATAACTGATAGGAGAAAGGGGTAAGGAGTTGCAGAGCTGGAGGAATGAGGGGATTCTTAGAAGAAGGGGTGGCACAAGTAAATCAAGAGTGTGGAAATGTATGGAAGATGTATTTAAACCTGTTATGATACACACATTCTTCTCTGTGTTTTAAGGGCGATGGCACAGTGCCTGTCGGCACAAATGGGAACTGCATCTGCATGCTTCACATTGCTGATCTGGCTGTAGGTACATCTGCACTTCTTGATGTGTGTTGATCTTGTGTACAATATGGTTATGACAATTAGCCCCAGACTGACAAAGTGTGTGCAGTCTCGCTATGCTACCTGTGCCTATCCTTATTATTCAAGAAGAACACTTGGAGCTTGCCGCTCGATGCCCAAAGCAACATCTGTGCCCCCATTATCCCCCGTGCCCCTCACATCCCCTGTGTCATCACGTATGGACAACCAAATGACTTCGCCTGATCTTACATTTTTGAAAGCTCTGATGGACATTCTGGAACAGTAGCGTCTGTTCTGCTGGACAGAGATGTTTTTCTTCTTGCTTCTGGACCCTGGTGTCCAAGCTATCGCAAATGCGAAGTGGCTCCAGGTTACCCAATTCAAACTCCTGCTTTTTGTGAATTCCTCTGAATCAGGTTTCAGTACCATCAAAGAAGAACTACAGGCACTGAGGCTCATTTCCATGCAGATTAGGGTCACCCTCGACCTGCTAACAGCTATGGAGGGGTGTGTGTGCCAGATGATTTGAGTTCTTGCTCCCCCCTTAGCACCTTACCATCTGTCACACATTTGCACTATTTGAAACAACATTGGCCGAGTATGGTAGCCTAAACATTATATTCTCTTCTCCCTCTCCTCCCCCTTCACTCCTTCTTTTTGTCTTACACCTGTACTTGTAGTATTTGCTTCAGGCCAAATTTGCTAGTCTTTATTGCAAGATAATTCAGAAATTGTAAGGCCTATGAATGACTCTGTATTCCCCTGTTCATGTCCTGCCTTGAAAAGCTTTGAAGCACTTCAACTGTGTATAAGCACTCTATAAATAAACAATTACAATTAAAACTACAATTACATTTGGGCCTCCTAATGATTCAGAACATGGTACTTTGACACAAACTACTGTCGCATCGCGCAAACTTAAGGTGGTCACGGAGAACGAAGCAGGAATCACAAATGATGCTTTTTTGGACTCTCTTTTTCTTGGGTCCCATTCCGGATGAGCCTAGCTGTCAAGCATTTAATGCTAACTTTTGTCTTTTTCATGTTATCTTTTGTTCTTGTCAAATGCTCTTCCAATGTTGTTTGACAAAGGTACATAAAGCAGCTGCCATGATGACTTTGAACCTGTCCATAATTAGAACCACTACCATTTCATATCACATGGGTACTCAGAATGAAACTATCTAGTGTCATCCACTAAATTGGGATGATTGTGTGGAGCAGCGAGTAGATTGCATAGATATTGGAGGAGCGTGCTGGGTTTGTTCAGCAGAGGAGTATGCCCATAGTGGGACCTATGTGGGAAATAGTTGTTGGGTTTTATTTCCTCAAGAAGATGGTTTGAGAGAACAAGAAATTGGCTTATTAGTTAATGTATGAACTAAAGGGGGGAATCTTGGGGTGGTCAATAAAGTTCCTAATGAGAAGAGGGGTTCACGTTGTGCGTGCCATATTGGTGAAAAGGGGAATGCCGATGTAGACGCGATGTTGCAATTTGCATGTGTCTAGAGTAGTTAATATTAATGGAGATGTGTTACTTTTAGTGTTACTTTGTGTTTAAATTGATACACTTTAGATTGCACACATGCTAAAGATAATGTCAAATTGCTGATAAACTCTAAACAATGTAGATATGGTGTGCCACATAGCACCTTCAAGTTGTGCAATGAGGAGATTCATATGGGCATGTGAGAAAGAAGATTTGCAATGAGGAAATCACAGTTAGAGGACATGGTAGTCTTGAACATGCATGCACAGGCATTCCTACATGAGGGTCTTTAAAGATATGTGTATGAGTGTAAAGACTGGAGGGGGTGTCTGTACTCCTTATCTCTATATGGTAGAGGAGTGGCACAGAGGACCCCAGCAAAAATTCTGTATTACAGTAGCTTTGGACGAGCAATCAAGGCTTAAGCTCTCAGGAGGTGATGTGGGCTGGTTCTTAAGTATGGTGTAGTCCCCAAGCACCCACAAAGGAATGTCTACACACTATCTTAGTGAAAACACAGTCTTTATATAAATAAACTTCACGTTATATAAACAATTACAATAACACACTTTGTACTCTGGCAATACTTAATGGCAAATATATACAGGTCTATGTGGTACCACTCTTAACTATAGATTCCTTTAAAATGCGACCACAGCTAACAGCCCCAAATAGCATATAAATCAGATTGTAAGATGAATCAACGATAGACACCGAAAGAAAGAAGTTAAATCAAGCAATGGCAGAACAGTCCCCCGTCTACCTAGAGACAGTTCTGTGAGAGGATCCAAAACCTTGGCAACCTGTAATTAAAGTGAATGGACAAGCCCAGTCCAATTATGCTTAATAGAGTCTTGATTCCTTCTAAAGGTTCTACAACCCCAAAGTGGCTGGTTTCGTAGAGTTCTTCAGTGAGTCGTCGACAGGCCCTTAATGAGTGCACTCCCTTTAAGGCAGGAGGCACGGGTCGCCAAGATTTGGTGAAGAAAAAGGATGAACACTGTTGTGGCGGCAGCAGCTTCAGTTCTTGCAGTGCTTGTTGACGTTCGTTCAAAATATCCTGCAAGCTAAGGCATGCAGTACACCATGATGACCAGCATGTGTTGCCACGGAGGGGTAAAGAAGAACTTTGGCCCAGCAAGGGCGTTGGATCATCAGCATACCTGTGGTCTTCGGGTGGCAGGAAACCCACCGGCGGATTCTCCTCGTTCTTCGGCAGCCTTGACTTTCTCTGGCAGGATGAAAGCGGTCGACGCTAATGAGCAAGGGAGTACTTGGATCAAATGTTCTTAGGCAAAGGGTGCACTGCAGCTCCGGTTCGCAACAGCGGTCAGTGACGGTGGACAGCTGTCCAGGGCTTCTCTTCATTCTCCTCGGCGGTCCTCTTCTCTTGTTGGCAGCCTTTCATAGGTCTGTCTACCAGGGAGCTTTGCCAAAGATCAGCTGGTGATGATGGTCCCTTGTAGCTCAGGAAGAGGTCTCCTAGCCAGGTCCTCTCTTGGATCATTTCTTGAAGGCACAGCAGCTTTCAGATTGCAACAAAGGAAACAGCAGTTCACCTTATTCTTCTGGCTCGGCTACGAGAGTAAGCATCAAGTATCAACTTAAGCTTCTGAATTATTTCTAGCAGTGAGAAGCCCAGAGATATACTGTTGATCTCCCATTCACCCTGCTGGCTCACACTCAGGCAACCAATCATCCAGAAGGGCATTCATTCAGGCAGTCAGGCATCCAATTGGCTCACAGTGCATTCAGGCCATTCTCCATCCAGACACTCACAACTCAGAATGTGGATTTGGACAAGCACTCTGCCATTCAGCACTTCACACTGCATTCATACCACTTTCGGGCAGGGCTGTCTCAGTCTTTGGGTCAAACACCAGGTACTAGACACCCATAACATGAAATGCGTAATTGTCACACATTCCATTCAGCCACGTACCACCCCATGAGTTTACCCACAACATACAGATATTGTGAAGGCTCCAGCCAGTCTGGCCTGGACTTCCCCACAACACCATACATGGAACTTCCACCCAGCAGCCAGTCAGGGGGAAGGGACAGAGTCAGGTCTTCCCGGGGCTTTGGGTAAAGTAAGGTAACAGGCAATAGAAAGGTAGATTCCAATGACAGGGCCTGGGCATCCCAAAATGGAGGACATGCAGGAGACCTGTCAATTCAGCATGGAGCTGCCACCAGCCCATACCCTGTTCTGTGGGCCACACACAGGTGCCCAAAAACATACACTAGGAGTACAAGGTCATACTCACACCCATGGGTGCCATGAAGGTATCCCAAGGGGCTGTTCACCAAACCAAAAATTGGAAGAGCCACACCTCCAGACGTCCCACATGAACTCCTGTGCAGAAAACAAGACGAACATACACGATAAGGCAATAAAGGACAAGGATACAGAGGCCTGTCCCTCTGATGCATTTCAAGCATCACAATGGCACATTTGGGGTACACAATGAATATCCAATCTGTATGCTGTAGATCTGTACATCCTCTCATAGCTAAGGATTGTACAGGGTCTAGGAGTCCAGGCAGTCAAGATGAACTCTGTGTGACAGAGAAAACTGGTTTAGCGTGGTTGAAGGCCGACGAAGGGCAACAAGCAGCTGTGCCAATATCAGATGGTCAGCCACAGGCAGGCTCTGTTTTTTTATTGTTTAGCACTGTTGTGGAAAGGAGATGAAATATCTTTAAGTACATGGGATCCTGTTATTCATTGTGCAGAGAAGTCTGAAAATCTGTTTGTGGCTCAGCAGTAAACGGCCCTTGCAGAGTTGACACATGCTTTATAGGTTTCGATCATTTTCTCCAGAGGCCATGTGTGTTGAATTGGTAGTCGTGTAGATTAGAGTGAAACGAAGGTGCCAGCAAGTCTGGGTGGGTAAGATATTTATCATCAGTTCAAAGGAAACTTGCTATTTCTCCCCCTCTGCATATTGTTAAAGTGTACTTTCAAACCATGTGCATCACATCAGCGGTTAGAGGCCTCAGGCCAGCTGATACATGTAATTAATTATATTTGTATATTATTGTTTAACTATGCGACGACATCATGAACTACCATGGAGGATCCTAAAATTGGGTGTGCTACGAAAATGAACTGATGATGGTAGTTAAACAAATGCATCCAATGAGAGCACAGGGATAAAAGGAGATTGGATTTCTTTTGTATGGTTTTGACCAATCATGTGTGGCGGGTGATTTTTAATAACATATGTGGGAGTGTTTTTACTGTTACAAAATGTATAAAAAGTGTCAACTTGTGTGGTTTGAGGAGACTTGGATTAAAATGACTTTGCAGCATCATCTAACCCCTCCTGGCCATTTGTACAATACATTTGCTTTATGGAAAAACATGCACTTGCTTCTTAAGTGGAGGCCCTACTTTCGGTTGAGGTCATTAGAGGCCCAGCCACACACGTTTGGTGCAAGAGAAGTAAACATTTAAAAAAAGATGCATGACATTTATTGTTATTTATGATTTATTAAATTGTAGGATATTTTTATTATCATATTCGTTTTTTTACTTGAATTACTTATATTGTTATATCTCTGCATAATGATGTCATTGTATTTTGTATGCTTGTATGACATTGGTCGAAATAAACTAAACAAAACTGCTTTCATGCCTCAAGTGTCAATCTCTTTTTCAATTCACTCAAAGAGTTTTTTTTTTTTAAATTGAGTTCATGTTCAATCATATTCACACAGTGCAAAATATGCAAACGAATTGGTGATGGGGAAGGAAACAAAGTGAAATGTTTCTCAAAGAAACTCCCAATCCCCTATCAAGGCCAGCCTAGTCTGCTTTTCTGTGAAACAGAGTTAATGCCTTTTAAATATGTTACAAACATAAAAAATAAAAACTATGTCCTGATTTGTTCTGCCTAAAACAACCACCTAAAATCACTGCTAAAATCAATGCCTTAAAGTCCTGCATAAAGTAATATTCTCCAGCTCTCAAACAGTAACAGGCAACACCCTTCACTCTCTGTGAAGCATTTATAATGGTAGCTCAAGATCTTCAAAAGCAAGTTTCATATATATTCAGAGGTGACATCTGCCCACACCTAATAACCTGAATGTCATAAAACGTTGAGAGGTTTGGCAGTTCCTGAATACACTAGAAATTCTGCTGATTTGCAGTCTGGATTCATTTATTCAACATGCTTTACTCAAGGAGGGTATTTTGAAGGATACCACTTAGCACCATTTACAAGGAAAATCTTTTGTTTCTCAAATAATTATATATGCAAATCAGCTGAGCGTACAACACAAGGAATGCTCATAAGAGTTCAAATTAGTCTGTGGACACAGTCCCAAAGGCATCATCATATCGAGAGTATTAAACGTTATGAAGAATAGTACTAAATATATGAAAATGACAAAGGACTTTAGACAAGAACAAACAAACAAAATAAGGGGGCAGAGGCCTATCCTATTATGGAGGTGTTAGTGAGAAGGACATGCCAAGAACACCTGTACTCTACTTGTCTATCACGGTATAGCCCATACACAACAATGTATAGTAGTAGCTAATCACCAGACAATTATTCGATGTAAGATATATGCATTGACATGTTATGACATTTTTAGATGCTTGTTATTGTCTGATGATCTACTAAGTAATAATAATGTTATTTGCATTGTGTTTACTGCACCACTTATTTATATATTTGATCATATTGTACCTGTTGGCCCTCCGACAGAACAAATAAACATTTTTGATGGTAGATCTCTCAATATCCAAGGCCTCTCTCTGGAATTCTCTCCCTCGTCTTCTTCCGCAAACCAAATCGAAAGAAGGATTTTCATAGGCGTTAGCATTTTTTAAAACGTTACCGTATCTCATCACTTGCACCAAAATTAAGCTAGCCAATTCGCACAGGGCATCTAAGATACTCTCATTCAGATGCCCTTTTTCAACCCTTTGTGCACATGTGATTATCATGGGGCATTTGAGCACATTTAAAAGCACATTCTGAATTCACAAATGGGAAGCGCTCTTAAATATGCAGAAAGGATGGCCACCGCTGTGTGCCTTTTTAAACAATGCAGGGGGAGAAGCAAATCATGACAGGGTCTTTTCGGACCCAGTCTTGATGTTTTCTTTAAGTCTGACATCCGCGGTTTAAATGGCAGTTGTCACACTTGCATTTCCATACCCAAACAGGATTTATTTTTTCAAGAATTCAAAGTCATGGGCCTTTTAAGCACTGGTCAGTGCTAGGGAACATTCTCCAAAATGGCTAATTTCCATTACCTATTGAGTCCCTCAGCAGCTTTGCTGGATTTCTAGGGTTTAATTTTTTTTTCCCTGGTAAGCGTGGGAGCCTTTTTTGTCCCACTCTTACATGTGTTTTTGCTATGTGTTGTACATTTATTTCCGCTCATGGACTATGGAGTCTCACCCACTCCATAGGCATCATCTTTTTACTGTGTGTCGCACAGCACCTTTAGTGCAGTGACACAGGGTTGTCTTTTTAGACTTCCCGCTTTAAACTCCATTGTCTGGGACTGAATACTGTCTCCCAGAACTTGTAAAGTTGCCATTGACTTTACTAGCCCTCTTACATTTACAGACCCAGTACAACCTATCTTCCAATAGTGTACTGGAAGGGTTAATAGTTATCCCTTTTGTCTGATTCTCATGGAACATTATTTAATTTCCCCTTTCTCTAAGATTTGGCTGTTGGCAGTGGTATCTACCATTTTTATTTTACCGCAGACTATGAAAATAGCCTCGGTAGCGTGAGAGGCTATGGTGGTAGCCTCAAACTCTAACCCGCTGGACCCCTTTTATTTTTATTCGGTTCCGGTTGGGTTTATTTGCCATTTCTTTTTGTAAAGGTATTTCTTGTGTTTTACTCTGCGCACCAAACCAGGTTTGGTTCCTTTGTTCGCCGTCCTTTGGTGGGCTTCTGCACAGAAGCCCTCCTTATGCGCCTGAGTGTCTGGGTGGACAGGATGTGAGGGAGGGGTTTGAGGCCCCCTGCACAGGGTCTCCTTGGAGATCCAAGTCGTACTCTAGTTTGATTGGCTAGGTGACTCTCCTGCCAGGACAGCCACCCTGCTGTGTGATTGACAGCCAGGCTGTGTGAATGGAGGAAAACTGCTTAAAAACAGGTCTCTGGGACTTGGAAGGCAGAGTCGCCACTGCATCGGGAGAGCCAACAAGAAGCTGAAGGAAGACGACTACTGCAACTACTGGACACCCAGTGAAGCCCTGCTGCAGGTCCAAATCGCTTGAAACTTCGACGACAGAGGAGATCCGCAAGGAGTCTTCTCCCTTTGAGATTGGTGGGACAAACCAGCTCACAAAGCCCCTGGACATCGTCTTCAGCCTGGTTGAATTTGCTGTGCTATAGGAAACCGGATAGCCAGTGAGAGAAAGTCCATTTGTGCTTTTATGGAGCGCACCTTTTATTTCGAGGCTTTGCTCTGCTGCTGGCTTCTTCCCTGGACAGTGCAGGACCTCCAGTCTTCCTCCTTCTTGTCACCCCGACAGTCGCTTCAGGAACCGTGAGCCTGCAGGAACTGCAGGGAACAACCGTCTTGGCTACAGCATTCCTCTTAAGGTACTGTGCGAATCCGGTCGTTCGTTCCGTCCGACCACCGTGTAAGTGTTTGAAATCTTTCGCCTCTCAAAAAGGCTTGTCCCTCTCTTCTCCTTTAAATAACTTTTCCTCCGACCAACTTTGTTTTAAACTCTTGGCAAAGACTTAACCACAAACTACTCTGAACTGTGTGATCCTCTGCAAAGACTTTGAACCATTAACATTGGCCCAGGCCTATTGATTTGAATCTTAGTTGTAGTAAGCCTTTTCTAGATTGCCCTGCCTATCACTTGTTGGTGTTATTGATTTTGGATAACCTTGTTTTGTTTTCCCTTTTAAATTGCTGGAGTGCCATTTTGCTCTCACTTCATTTTTGAGCTTAACTTGTCCAGAATTGATTGCGGGTCATTGTAGTGTATTAAGAAAGTGATTTTCTGCTGCTTTATAATAGTGAACTGTTTTATAATTGATGGTGTAGATAATTGTATATTCTTTTACTCTAAAACCTTGAATCAATGTTTGCTTGAATCATAGTAAATGTTGTCCTTTGTGTAACTTCTGATACTGCTCACTTTACTCTTGAGATAAGCCTGGCTGTTCAGCCATCGCTACCACTTTACTGTGTAGTACAGGTTTGTACCAAAGGTGAAATTGTACTTACACTTGCAGTCTTAATTGTATGTGGTGTTCCCAAAGGGTACTGCATATGATTCTGCGTAACAGTCATACATTAGTTTTGGGAACATACTGGCAACACTAATGCATGCAAGTGGGTTGGGCAGCACATATTTGAGCCACTGTCCAGCCCCTTTTCAAATGTGTGTGTCAGCTTTGTGACTAAGGTGACCTGCATATTTCTTAAAGTAGGGCAAATGAAAAGAGCATATTCTATTTGCTCATTTCATTTGCACTACTTTTTGAGAATCTGCCCCTCAGTCCTTTTACAACATTCATGAGAATTAATTGGCAGCCAGATAATTCCCATTAACACAGAGAAGGGGAGACTGTACAGCCAGTGTTAATAAAATATATAAAAAAAGAACCGGTAAAAAGGCATAGTACTAGCAATGTCCAACCGCAGTCTGCTTTTCCCACACAGAGAAGTTACCAATAGCCCTCCCCCCCACGCTGTACACATGCTTAGTGCGGGTGAGTGTGTGGTTTGGAAAGGATGTCACTCACTAATGTGAGTGAAGTCACTAGATGAGAGCATGGGTTGAATGTGCCACTGCTTGCATATGGTTGCCAAAAGACTACATACATAGGGAACTTAGGAACAGGAGAGAACAGGGGCAGGAGATAGCACCATGTTTGAAATGTGCATGAGAAACATAAGAAAGGGCAATAGTTTGGAGCAAGAGTGTGGTGAGTAGTGTGTTCATTCCATCAGGAGATCAGGGAAGTTATTTGTTTGCGGAGGGAGTGGTTACAGACATTGATTAATAGAATGTACCCTGACATAAGTAAAGGCAAATGTAAGGGCCTGATTTTTCAAAAGTTTTTAACGTGGGAAAGTCCAATTGAAAACATTTTTTTAAATCTGGCCCTAAGACTGCCACAAATACAAGGTAGAATAAGAGACCACCTGTGGTTCCGGAATTATTTCCTTGGAATAGTGTAGCTGAGCACCCTGGGGCTTGTGGTACGTGTGGGAGCTTGACCATAAAAAAACAATAAAGGTTATATAAAAACTATTCCAAACAAGAATTAAATATTTTACTTAGAATCCAGTGAGCTAACAAACTAGCCATGGATGGTCTCGGGAGGATAACTCAGGGGCAACGTGCTTGCCTTGGAAGCAAGACGACACGGAGCAACATTGGTTTGATTCCCGGGTCTGTGCTTAGAAACCTCTGGGTATTAGGTGCATTATAAATAACTTATCATAACTTTTCATATAGTCCATAAAGCTGCAACTTTGCTTTTCTGCCCACCATGGAGATGGAACAGAGGGGCTCTGTATGGAGCCCCGCCTTCTACAACAATGCCGGCCATCTAGGAAAAGTATTTTCATTCATTCAACGGGATGCGTGTGGTGTCCCGTTAGGTGACTGAAAATGCGTTATTTTTTTAACCCACCGGGTTACCGCTGTGCTAGCTCGGGGTGGTAATAGTGTTAATAACGTGTTCCACAGGCTATACCAAGGGTAAACATCACAGTGCCCTTGTTAATCCCTGGTATAGCCTGTGGAAAATGTTGCTAACATGTTATAAAATCCTGCAACTTATTAACTTTGGAATGGTTTGACCCAATGTCACAAGGAAAGTGAGTTTTAGCAAATAGTTTAAACATCTAGTGTTAGGCAGAATTATATGCAGTACCCTTTGGGAACAGCGCACACAATTAAACTACAAGTGACAGTACAATTTCACCTTTGGTACAAGACTGTACTTCACAGTTAAAGTGGTAGCAGTAGCGGAGCAGCCAGACTTATCTCAAGAGTAAGTGAGCAGTATCAATAGTTACACAAAGGACAGCAATTACTATGATTCAGACAAACACTGGCTCAAGGTTTTCATGTAAAAGAATATACATTTATTTCACTCTTCTTTTGTATAACAGTACACTATTATGAGCAGTCTAAAAATCACACTCTTAATACACCACACCACTTCCTTTAAATTCCCGACAGGTTAAGCTCACAAAATGAAGTGGGAGCAAAATGGCACTCCAGCAATTTAAAAGGGAGGGAAAGACAAAGTTAATAGAAATTAAATCACACCAACAGGTAAGTACTCAGGGCAATTGAACAATAGGAACTACAGAAATAGAATCAGGTAGAAAAGGCTTAGGGCCAAAGTCAATGGGTCAAAAGTCTTTTGCTCAAGATCACACAGTTCAGGGTAGCTCTTGGTAAAGTTCGTGGCACGGTTTCCGGACGAGGTTAGTTGACAAAAAAGTTAGTTCAAATAGAGGAGAAAGACAAGCCCTCGGATTGGAGAAAGATTTCTAACACTTTCACTGTGGTTGAACGAAACGGACAACCGGATTTGTATAGTACCTTAAAACTGAGAGGGAGCTGTAGCTGAGGCGGACGTTCCTGGTAGTTCTGCCCAGGGAAGAAACTAGCAGCATAGCAAAGCAACGAATAAAAGGTGCGCTCATTAAAACCCAAGCAGGGTCCGACCTTCCTGGCTATCTGGCCCACTGTAGCTCTGTACAGCAAATTCGACCAGAGGAGGGGTCTTGGCTTGCAATTTGGGGGAACTGGCTGGTCCCACCAGCACAAGGGAAGAAGTTATCGTGGAGGATCTTCTCTGTCATCGGATTCTGAAGATTCAGACCTGCAGCAGGGCTTCACCGGGCTGTTCAGTCGTTGTAGGGATCCTCTTCTGCCAATTCCTCATTGGTTCTTTCGTTCCAGTGGCGACTCTGCCTTTCCAGACCCAGAGACCTGCTTTTTATGCAGTTTTCCCCCATTCATACAGCATGGCTGTCAATCACACAGCAGGGTGGCTGTCCTGGCAAGAACAGTCCCCTCAGCCAATCAAACAGGAGTGGGACTTGGTTTACCAAGGGAACCCATGGCAGGGGTCCGAAGGTCCTGCCTACCTAGACTTTCAGGCGCCTTAAGGAGGGCTTCTGTGCAGAAGCCCACGAAAAGACAGCAAACAAAGGAGTCACCCCCAGTTTGGCACGCAGAGAAATATACGAGAAAGACTTTAACAAAAAGAAATGCAAATAAACCCAGCTGGAGCCAAAATAAAATGTATTTGGTCAAGCGGGTTTATGTTCGAGGCTAATATAGTAGCCTAAAACATTACCGCATTTATATAAGATAATCGCGGTAGAAAAGTTAGGGTAGATACCACTGCCATCAGCCAAGTCTTGATTTAAATGGAGCGAAACAATGCTCCAAGAGGCACAGACAAAAAGGAATGAGTTAACCCTTTCCAATACTCCATGTAAGATGGGGTGTACTGGGTCTGTGGTTTAAAGTGACTAAAGTAAAGGTAATGGCAACATTACCCTTTTCTGGGGGACAGTACTCAACCCCAGAAAATGGAGTCGCTGGGAAGTCTCAAAGACAACCCTGTGTCACTGCACTGAAGGTGCTGTGTAACACATATGAAAATATGAGGCCATGGAGTAGTTGAGGCTCCAGTGCTCAAGATCACACAAACAGTGAAAACACACACAGCAAAACACATGTAAGAGTGGGTAAAAAAGGCTCACACTCTTACCAGGTGAGAAAAATAAATCCTAGAAATCCAGCAAAGCTGCTGAGGGGAATCAACCATTTATGATAATTCTCCCTAACATCTAGTAGTTACAAGATACTGACAGATAGTTTTAAAAATGGATTATGGAAGCATTGCTTGATATAGAAATTAAGTGATTTAGCCATATATGGTAGACATGTGCTATATTGCTCAGAAGTCACTGCAGAGGTGTGACGTCTGTCCTGGCCTTACAAAGAATACATCTCAGTAGTCAACACCCTGCTACTTCATAGCAGTCTTGCGGAAGAGTGGGCCAGAACTCACTTCTGACTCAATTTCTAGCTCAGGTCCATTTAAATTGCATGGTGGACCACTGGGAACCAGAGTGAAGTTGCGGAAACATGAGGGGAGCTCTCCTCGGATAGATCTTGTGTTCAGCAAATGTTGCTCTGTGCCAGCATGCTAGGTTATCTTAAAAGTACATCTAAAGCAGGACATACCCCAAAAGAGGCCTCTCTGAACCCTGGAATGCCAGAATATAATGTGTCTATGAAAATGTAAGCAATTTTCAATTAATGCAGCACAGGATTATGGTACAAAACGCAAAACCATCTGTTATATTTGTTTTTTAAATTTGTGGGGTTTATGAAGTGTAAACCTTGGCTAACAATCAATGGAGCACTTTACATGTAATTTAGGGTGACATATGATATGCTGCAAGAAATATAATTATGTGCTGTAAAATTAGCATTTATGCTGCCAAATATTACATTTCCTGACACAATTTCCTGGAGGGTCTGAATAGGGAGGGGTGACAATATGTGGCATGGGATGTTGTAGCCATGGGGGTTTTGTGTAAGGAATGTAAGGAGCCTAGGTGGCACCCAGGTATTAACAGAATAGTACGGTCCTGAGTTCATTCTTGAACTGCAAGAGCTTTTCTGTGGTTTGGTTTGCCACCAGAATGGTTTTCTAATGAGTGTATGTAGGGAGAATGTTTGGCTGAGTGTTGGCTCTGCAGGACATGTGTCAGAGCTAGCTAAGAGTCTCTCTATTGTCTTCAATGCCAGAAGGAGGAGCCAGTCGTACCAAAACACCCACCACAAGCGGAGCGTGGCAGAGTGTTTGGCCGAGTGTTCGGCCATAGTGGAGCTGCCTCTGGGAGTTCCCCCGGGTTCCACTGGACGTGCTGTGCTCCAATAGGATTCCTAGATTTGGATCTTTTTACTTTGACTGAAATCCTCCCGTTGGTTCCTCCAAGGAGCTGATTATGGAGATGTTGTCGGTGAAGGAGAAGGAGGCTGAAGCTACAGCCGCGAGACCTTTAGAAGAGTCAGAGATGAGTGACCGGCACGCCCCCTTTGCCTGTGAACATTATCATCGGTGCTACAACTAGTACATTCATGGAGGCGGAAGGTGCAGGAAACGTCCCCCTCCTTATCTCCACCGCTTCTCCCTTACCTGATCAGCCGGCAGACTCCCAAGCGGTCCCGCTTATTCCGGTGCCAAGTTCGTACTCGCATACGGAAATGGAAACACTGAACGCAGTGGTAGCAGAGGAGAGGGGCGGGCTGTAGCGACAGCCGCCCGCTACCAATGCTATTAGAAGGTGCATCAGCTGGCGGCTCTGCTGAGTTGGATAAAAAACTAAAGCCGGTGTCGGATATATTGACACCAGAGAAAAAAGAAGCTACAACAATTATTCAAACTACTAATATGCCTGACGAGGACATAACTTCCCAAAACGTCTATATCTGAGGCAGTACCAATTACTGCACTTTTTCCAACACTTACATCTCCAACTATACTGCCTATATATAACACTGCCTGGCTTTTGGCCCCAGCAAAACAAGCTGGTGAACGGCTATATAGGAAAGCTAACGTGCAGAAACAGACAGAACACCTCAAAAGCAGCAGTTATAATTCTGTATGCACTAAACACATAGAGGTCGCCCCCTTTAAAGGTTTACCACAAGATAGGAGAAATATTTGGAGACCGTTAGGGTTGTCAAGACACAACTCTTCAGACTTTTCTTTTCGACAGGTGGTCGAGCAATCCAGAAGCAACATGCATTCTTGTGGCAGAGGGGGGAAAGAAATACCGTACCAATTTCTCCTGGAGAGTGCTGCTGAGGTCGGGTTGAGAGGCTTTCAATTTAGAAAAAACCTCCCTAGTCAACCTATAAACCAAAATAAAAGAACCACAATATATAGGTTTTCAGCGCCGACTAATAAACTGGAGGGTGAGAACAACAGCATATAGACCCGATAGACATATGTGAAAAAGGGGCATGAGAGCAACCAATAGGTGTTACTACTGGAGAAAGGAACAAACACAGCTAACTCATACCCAAAAAATATGGAAGATGAGACAAATGTTGCTACTATAGCGACTCTTACAGCTATTCCTGCCCCTTTTATGAAGCTTTATGAGCATATAGGGGACCAGCTTAAAGACCAAACAACTATGCGCACCATGCTGCACACAAACATGGTGTATGTGGAGAGCTTTGTAACCACCATTCAAAAATGAAAATCGGAGGAAATCAAGACTCTTTGACCTACAGGACTTTCGAAACCAGTGAAATACATTGGAGGAAACAAATGTCCCCCTTACTGGGATACTGATATGATTGGCCAAAATGGTCCGAGGGGGAAAAGTGTAAACTTAGACCCTGCACTAATTGTCAAAATTGGGGCAGTCTCAGTTAGTGCCGACTCTGCAGCTAAAGCATCTGAAAAGGCCCACCCTTTTATTATGGGAAAAATTACACCAACATTGTCAAGCACCTAAATCTAACACCAGTAGTATTACAGGGATCACGTTAAAGGAGAAATCACCTAAAGAAAGGATCACATCACAATCTGAAGATCAAACAAACACACAGAAATGTACAACTCAAATATGCCCAATATTCAATATCTCGAAGACCTCCCAAAAGGTGGTAATAGGCAAAGAAGGTTCTTTACCAAAAGTCATGCAATCAAAAAAAAGGGCATTGGTAATGACAATTGGGGCCTAACAGCTCCAGGTAAAGAAGTCAAGAAATGAAAAAAGCTGAGCAAGCAACGAGTTAATGGTACACGACAATTCATTAACAATTTAACGTTGCCCAAAAGAATAAACCAAATGAATTCAGAAGGACCTAAAACCCAACATCTGAACCTCCCAACATTATTAATACCAGGTTAAATTCAATCAGTGAAAAACAGGAGGACACAGTAGGAAAAGATGATCTGAATCTATCGATGTAATGGATATGTCGATGCACTCAATCTCAGATCAAAGCAGAAATGATAATCAATCACAGGAGATTGAAGATCAAGACTGCGAAGAAGGAGATGATAACCAGGAAGTAGAATCTGTCCTAAGAAACCAAACATTGGAACAGAACAATAAACCTTTACGATCAACAATATTAAACAAAAGAAAATCATTGGTTCGCGTTATCAAACGTACAGAACCAACAGAAGACAAGCAACACCGAAACGCAACCACAATACAGCAACTAAATGGACTTCAGCATAGAGAGAAAGAGAAAGATGAGCAATTGAGTATAGTGCCTAATTGAAACCGTACCTTGCCAAAACAAACAGTAAGAATATCCCAAGTTCAATCAAATAATAAGGCAGAAAAAGAGGAGGTCACCCCCAAGATCTTGTATGAAGTTCAAAAGACCACTGCGGGGCCTAGTGGAACACAATATGTAATTTCACCACTCAAATTAACAAGATTACCAACAAGACCCTCTCGAGAAGCTGAACGGATATCACCTACCCGGTTCACAGATGGAAAAGAAAGATCAGAAAAAACAGAACCAAGTAAACGGACCGACATTTATTGTCAAGAAGGCCTGCTGTTAGAAAGACTGACAAAATCATCTGACAGTCTGATTTTAAAAAGAGCAAATGTTCTAAGACTCTCACCATGTTCCATCACTAAGACTTCTTGTTTCAGATGACCTGGCTATAATTGAATTCTCTGATGACACGTGCAACGACAAGGTGGCCATTTATCCCACTACACCATTGATTGCACAAGTCTTGAAAGAGGAAGTTGGTCGGCTGAGGCAATTAGGGTTTGACCTCACTGAACAAATGACCAAGATTAGATCTCTGAAAATATTGTCCCCTAAACAACAAGGAAACTACAGCCAAAGAAACACCAAGAATTATGATAACTATACAGAAAGCTGTTCTGCCTATTGTATACCATGTACTCACTGTAACTTTATGTAATTTACAATATGCGCCCAGATTCCTTTTGGCCAGGCGTGCTATACAAATAAACTAAACTAAACTAAAGAACTAACTTAAGAGTAGGTGGACATGAACAGAAACCCACTAGAGACTATGGATCAGAACGGAACCAACTGAGAGAGGACAAAAACGTTGCTAATCTGAGGAAAGAGACCCTGATCTTGGAAATAAAAGGATTGGAAGAAAACTGGAAGTGGTTGATGGGTCTAGTGGCAGACAAAATCAAAATGTCATAGACTGTCCATCAAACAGACCGTAGACCTCTTACAGTGGCAAGCTGGAATACCAGAGGCCATACTCACCTATTCACTAAAAGAGGGTCTAGAATTAAAGAACACAATTTAATATGTCTTCAAGAGACCTGGTTAAGGTTGGCTCCTGTGATTGATGGTTTTTCTGTTCATCTCAACCCTGCCGTAAAGTGCCCTATGGGTTGGCTGACATCAGGCCTTCTGATACTTTTAAAGGACCAGCTACAACTCATAGTAGAAGAGGAAATAACACCAAATCCCCCAATCCAAATACTCGTGGGGAATCTGACCATCGGAGACAGTAAGACGAAGAAAACAGTGATTCTAATGAATCTGTATGGGAATCCAGCTAGTATCGCCAGTCTCAACTTCATCACTCAAGTAAAGGATTATATAGACAAGTGCCGAACCAAATTAAATGATCCTTGGTTTCTACTATGTGGCAATTTAAACTGCACCTACCTGGACAAAAATGTGGAACAAACAGATATTGATCTGATAAAAGCGACATCATCGGAGAAGCGGGGATCTCAATGGAGGCAAAGCATAGACATGAAATATCTGGTGATCCTTAACGCTAATATCAATGGTGATATTCCTGGAAGGGTAAGAACGGTGGTAAGATTTTAGATTACATCTGTATATCTAAACCTATGATGTCACTCGCTGACACCATGAGTGTTGAAAGTATGACAACCAGCGATCACAATTTGCTGAGTTTATCTCTATCTGCAGCGACGCAAAAAAATTACAAGTATTACTCTCCGAACCTGGAGGTTTCGCAAGGACACAACAGATTGAAAATAGAAACTTACCATCTTCATGAGCTGACCAAAAATCTTAAAACATCACTAATCAACCGGAAAGTAGCATTGGAATGAAAAGACTAAAATACATAAGCCTTTTTTCTGACTTTGACATAAACAAGGGTCGATCCAGCTGCCTGAGAATCTATCATCGCCATGCTCATGATCGTGTGGTGGTCACTGAAAAAGAACATTGCAGATATCACCAAAGAGAACCTCCACCAGGTAGAACATTAAAAGCTAAAGCACTGAAGCAATAGAGGAATTGCCACAGAATGTATGAAAAAAATCAGATGACAAAAGACTCAGAAGAAAAATTGAAAGCGAGAAATATGGCAGCCATGTGGGCCTTAATTAATCAACCAGATACTCTGCAGGAGCAGTTCACATTATCCTCCATACCAGTAACAACTTGGGTCACTTACTTTAATAAACTCTTCGACCAAAAGAACAAAACCGCCAATGTAATGGGTCCTCAGTCAAGAGATACGAGGTGGGATGGTATGGATCCTCACCCAGATGCCATTTTTTAGATAATTAACACTAATTCTCGTAATGTCATCTTGAAAAAAATAAAGCACTATGGGCACATTTTCTCTGCATCATGTTTGCCCATATTGTAAAGACACAAAAGATCCCTAACTCCTCGAAGACATCAATCATTGTTCCAATCTATAAAAAAGTGCTAAGAACAGACGGGCCCAACTACCGCCCAAATGCGTTGTTGGACGTTCCGGGAAAATATTTGCTTCCTTGATCCCAAAACCTTTGGTCAAGTAGACCTTCACCTCAATGCCATTGAGACATCTAGCAAGCAGGATTTGTGAAAGGTGTAAGGCCGTGTTTAAACACCTTTAACTTGAATCTATTAAAGGCGCGAACAGGGAAGCAAAAGAATAAAAAGATCTACCTGGCATTCGTTGATTTAACACAGGGCTTTGATACGGTTATGCTCCCGAAACTATGGGGTAAACTGCAAAGTTGAGAATGCCCCTCCAACCTGCTGGAACCGATACAGAATCTATATACAGACACTAACTTGAAGGTAAGGTTGAATACGCGGGGTCTCCTGGCTAAGGCCCTAGAGACAAATAAGGGCTTGAAGCAAGGACGCCCTTTGGCCCCCGAGCTTTTAAATTTGTTCATATCGGATATTGATCAAGCCTTCATGGATATTAGATGCTACCCCCAAAACTTGCACATGTTACCATTAGAAGACTATTGTACGCCATTGATGTGGTCCTGGCGGCCCAAACCCAAATTGGATAACAAAGACAATTGGAAGCGCTTCAATCTTATATTGAATCGAATTGCCTTATGATCAACCCCAAAAAATCAATGATTCTACCACTAGGAAAGCACATGGCTTGTGGAGGGAAAAAAAGAGTTGCCTGGAAACTGCAGGGAGTTAGAATTCTGGTGGTAAAATCTTGCACCTACTTGGGAGTATGCATGAACACTAGTACCATAGATGCCCCAAGACTAGAATCACTAAGAAGAAAAACCGAGAACTTAGCAGCATAGGGGAGAGTGCTCCTAAAAAGATTTGGTGGCTTCTCGATGCTGCCGGTAGTTGCTTTCTACCGTTCAAAAGTCACCCAATTTTGTGCTTCGGTACAGAGTCCTCATTCAATTTTAAGATGGAAAACTGGTCAAGGCTAGAAGGCTTTTTTTTGGAAAAAACGTTTTGGGTTTACCCAAATCAACCCACATATAGTCCGTTCGTTTGGAATTAGGGCTGACATCACTCAAGAACGTTGTCATTTCAATAACCTTGTCATTTTTTAGGAAATGCATGGAAGATAAACCAAAGGGAGGCTTTGTAGTTCTGAAAAAGGCACTTCTGGAAAGAAAAGAACCAACATTGAAGGAATGGGAGTGTAACTGCAAAACTACACTGATGGACCTAGGAGTATTTATACAAACATTGGTTGAGAACCTGGATAAAATCAAAAAGAAACTGTTTGTTCAGGACTGGATAACCACCCAGGATAACAAGCTCAGTATAAAGGTTATGACAAACGGATGCTGGAACACGGAAACTGAATACAGTTACCAGATATTTACAACTATTCCCTAACTGGTTTTTCAGAAAGAAATGTCTGCTTTTTCGTTTAAACTTACTACCGACTAGAGAAGTACAATGGAGGAAGATAGGTAAAGAAAAAGTGGTAACCTGCAGACTATGCCAAGATTCAGAATCGGTGGAAACATTAAAACACCTTGTTAAGAGTTGCCTCTAGATACACACCGGGCAACATTAATGAATGAAGTAATTGTCAAATATGGCAGGAGAACAACTGAACAATGCTGGAAGGTGCTTTTAGATAGTGAAATAGTAACCATAACATTGGCGTTGGTTAAATTCCTAATTTTAATATTTGATTCTATTAAGGAGAATTGTAAGGAGGTGGAATAACAGACCAACTAGAAGGGGAGATATATATTATAGTGTGAAATATGAATGCTCATTGTTGCCTAGCTCTTTGGAGGACGATATGGAGCATTTATTGGTGAGAATTATATCAACGCCTCCTGGGTTTGTCATCTTTTGTTAGGTTACTGTCCTCCTTCAACTAATCTTACCACCTTTCTTAAAGTCTTTGTGAATGATGCTTCTAATTTATTGTTACACTATAAGAATTTTATTATTCTAAGTGATTTCAACGTATGTGCTGTGGATCGGTCAGCTCGAGCCAACAAGGTTTTTTTCTGAATGCTATGAAGCAACTGCAATTAGCACAACAGGTGATAGACCCTACTCATGTTAAAGGCAACATTTCAGATCTTATATTTGCTCCCCCTTCACTTGTGAGTGTTTTTCCGAGTCATCTTCTTACCTGGTCGGACCACTATGTAGTTCCTTTTACGATCCAGGCAGTAGGGAGACTTAAACAAACTTTAAATCATAGTGTACCCACATTACGACGTAACTGGGCAAGAGAGGACTCTGGTCTTGTTTTTTCAGAAGTTGCTTATCACTTTTTCCCATGAGCTGGGCCAATTGCCATCGGACATATCCATACTAGTCAATATCATGGAATCAGTGGTAGATTAATTGGCACTGTTTCAAATGATGTCAAAATCTTCTCTGCATTGTGCTCCTTGGTATACGGCAGCATTTCGCCTGCTATGTCTTGAGCCTCGTTAAGCTGAGTGTAAATGCTCTATGATGCTCAAACGTGTGAAGGTTTTAAGAAACAATGCACAGTTTATCACAAGGCCTTTAAAGAAGCAAAATCACTTTATTTTGCTGATTCTATTCAATCAGCGGCAAATGCTCCAAAAAAGATTTTGAAACTGTACAAAATTTAACAAAGCCAGGTGTAAGCACTGATTCGGCCAGTACACATTTACTTTGAGATGATCGCTCAGGTTTTTTCATCAACAAAATTGAAGCGATTAGGAAAGATATCATGGCTAAAGCAAAAATGGAACAACACATTATCACGGTCCATGAACACGGCATTCCTACATCCTCTGTAGTAGAGAAGGTGGCTACCCTTTTCTCCATCTTTAACCCTACAAATAAGGATGAAATTAGCAAAACAGTAGCTAAATCAGCTTCTCCCCTTGATGATATCCCTTTGGATATACTAAAGTTAGCGCCCGAGGATTTCTTTGCGATCCTAACTGAAACCGTGAAATCCTCCTTGGCTTGTTGTCAAATCCCTAAATTAAAAGAAGCTCTGGTAATAACCCTACTAAAAAAGCAATCCCTGGATGTTTTGTTCCTTGCAAACTATCGTCCCATTTTGCTCCTACCTATTCTTATGAAGTTATTGGAAGCAGTAGTTACTCTACAACTGAGGGCTTTTCTTGAGGGACATAATAACTTAGATAGCTGCCAGATGGGTTTTCGTCCCATGATGAGATGGGTACTGAGTCAATTCTGGTGTCAGTACTTGAAGACCTCACTATGATCAGAGCGAGGGTGGCACAGCAGGCCTTATTCTGCTAGACTTGTCAACCACTTTTGATACCACTGATCATGAGATTTTGATATCTAGATTGAAAGAGGTAGGGTTCTCACGGACTGTATTGGACAGGTTCTTTGCTTTTCTGGTTTCTCGCTGTCAAACGGTTGCTCTACCCACTTATCACTCGTTCCCGGTCGCTGTGACTTGTAGAGGCTCGACCATGTCTCCATTATTGTTAAATGGCGTTGATTTGTTCATTTGGGTTCAGGGTTTTTTCCTATGTGACCATACCCAAATTTTGTTCAGCTACATCCTGACCAGGTAAACGTGGGTGATAGATAAAAAAATAGTTTGGACGCCATTTGGGGGTGGATGGAAGCAAACTGGCTCAAGTTGAACAGTGTGAAGACAGAGGTCCTGATCACTGGCCCTTCTGAGGCTGCGAGCTGCTGCACCTCTGACTTCTGACCAGCCTCACTTGGACCTTTGCCAGAACCAGCCAAAATGGTTTGTGATCTGGGCATCAAAATACCTAAGTCATTGTCAATGGAGGCCCAGGTAAACTCAGTGTGTGGGTCAGGATTTCTCAAACGTAAGCAGCTGAAGAAGTTTCTCCTATTTGTCCCTGAGAAATGTCACTCCTAAATAATGACAGCTTTCTTAAATGGGAACATTGATTACTGCAATGCGATTTACCTGGCTCAGCCATCCTATCTTACCCAGCGTCTCCAAGTGCTGCAAAACGTATCAGTATGGCTGGTGAAGCACATTCCCTTTGGTGCCTGAGTGTCACCAGGGCACGTCAATCCCACCACTGCCTGCCAATCAACACCCGGATCAAATTTTAGTTATTTTGCTTGATTCACCATGCATTGAGTGGTAAAGCCTGTTTGACCATTCGGAAGAAGCTTCAGAGCTGTATTCTGGGTCAGCCTCTTAGATCTACAAAGCAGCACTCCTGCGTGATTCCAAATACCGAAAGGAGCAACTGGGTGGTAGGGCCTTTTCCAATGCAGAGCCTAGGCTCTGGAATTCACTGGCATACCAGCTGTGAAGCACTATGGATTTCATACTTTTTAAACAAAATCTGAAAACTTTTTCTTCATGTGATTCAGCTGTCCAGACTCTTTGGTATCTTTTGACAGCGCCATGATGCCTTTGGTGACAGTGTACTATACAAGAAACTGATTGATTGATTGATAGATTGATTGATATGTGTAATTGCACAATCAAGAAAATGCAATGTTCCGAAAGGCAGGGGCTTAGAAAGAGAAGGCTCGCTTCATGATTCTCCTTGTGCACCATTTTCATTTGAAACCTAGTGATGCCCTGGCATCTGGAAGAGCATGAGCCACCTTAACTACAGAGCTGTGCAGCCAGGTAGGCAGGCATGCAAGCTGTTGTTGCCTTATATATAATGAAGCCAGTCTTCACAAGTATGCTGTGAGTGTGAGGTGATCAACCATTTGCAGGTGGCACAAAAACAAAAAGAGCCCAAGGCATGAGTGGCCTTTTTCCATGATTTGAAGAGTTCCATGTATAACCTGGCTGGTGGCTGTTCTGTAATACATGTTGGTGCAAAAACAGATTTAGGATGTCAGTAATTAGCTAGTAGTACACTCTACTCTACACTCTATTCTACTTTGCCTGATCAGGAGGAGGAACTGATTCCTTAATCCGATGAGGAGCATTTCAAGGTTGACAGGCTTTTAGCTGGTTCACATGGGCCAAGGGCTCTCCTGTCTGCTCCCCTTTTGGTATTTCTATTGTATAATCAATGAGAGAAATCTTGTCAATGATCTCATATGATACCTTGAAGCAGGTAAGGAACTTGCACTCCTTGGACTGATTTCTATTGAAACTTATAAAGATAAATCGTATTACCTACTTGGTATTCTTTCTAAGATGTTCACAGGTCATAGAATGTCTTGGTGCCTACTGCAAATTTCTCCCGGTTCCTCTTAACGTAGGCAAATGCATATTGGATGTGCTTTCACAGGTTCTACACATGTTCATGAGTGGTAGAGGTGTTGATCAATACCTGTTCCTCTATTTGGTATAACAGACGTTGAGGCAAGACCATTTTCCTTTGAGTCAAGAGCTCAAAATGGGAGATTTGTGTCACAGAAGCAGGTGGAGTGTTCAGAGCCATCAGGACTTGGAAGTCACAATTGGGTCCGAAATCCACTATGAACTTCTTTAATATTCCAACCATGGTCTTGTTATATCTCACCACCCCCACCACTCACCCCTGGATAATGCCGGGTGTTAGGCGATATGGAGTTTTCTATTCACTCTAAGAATTTCCAACGTATTTGTCATTACCTCACTGGTGAAATGATTACCCTTGTCAGACTCATAGTTTTGATAAAGGCTGATAAAAGACAATATGTGGTTAATTAATAACATAGCTGCTGTCTCTGCCTTGCATTTTGGAGAGGAAAGACATTTGACCGTAAAGAGGCACTTAAAGAAATGGTTCAGCCAAAAAATGTATTGCAAAAAAAGATGGCCAATAATAAAACAAATAGATTGGCATTTTTTTTTTAAGTCCCTATGTAAAATTTTGAGCAATTGAAGCTCAAAATTTACTAAAGCAAGCACATGGGGGCATCCATTTTGTGAAATGTATGCCCGCCTGTGCTCACTTTTGCTTTTGCGGCACTAATGAAGGAAAAGCCAGCCAGCTGTAGTAAAAAAAAAAAACTACCACTGGGTGGCTTTTCTTTCATTAGTGCCAGGACACGGAGGATGCAGACCGGAGACTACAGGCAGAAAAGCTGCATCTCGGTAAGTGCTATTTATTTTTTAAAAAAATAAGCACTAGGAGCCCAGAAAACTTAGAAATAAAACCGCAGCTTTAAAAACGTTGTATTTATGTTTGCGGTAGCTTTTAAAGTTTTCTAAGAAACTTAGAAAGAAAAACCGCAGCATTTTTGAAACACAGCCACGTTGTGTTTCTGGCTGCCGTGGCTATCACTTTGGGTCTCCGGTGCTTCAGCACCGGAGACCCAAAGTGAAAGCCAAGGCAGGCAGAAACACAACGCGGTTGTGTTTCCATGCCGTGGTGTTTCTGCCTAAAGCTGTTTTCCCATTTGGGGCTCTCAAGCACTTACCAAAATGCAGCTGCAGCTTTTCTGCCTGTAGTCTCCAGTCTGCGTCTTCCGAGTCCCGGCACCAATGAAGGAAAAGCCACCCAGTGGTAGCTTTTGTTTACTACAGCTGGCTGGCTTTTCCTTCATTAGTGCCGCAAAAGCAAGCACAGGCGGGCATCGATTTCACAAAATGGATGCCCCCATGTGCTTCCTTTTGTAAATTTTGAGCTTCATTTTCTCAAAATTTTACATAGGGACTTAAAAAAAAAAGTGCCAATATATTTTTTTTTATCATTGCCCATCTTTTTTTGCAAACTTTTTTTGGGGCGAACCATTCCTTTAACGGTCAATGTGTATTTCTTGCTGTGCTCAGAATGAATCACTAGACCAATAAAGTCGATTTGAAGAATAGACAATGGTAAGGTCATTCCTATCTGTTGCCGAGCAGCTCTGTACATGGTAGATATCAGTTGGAATTGAGCACCCATTAGAATCCCCTTTAAATAAAAGTTTAGAAATTAACACGTGTGGCCAATAAGCAATCAAGAGTCATTGGCATGGTTTAACCATATAATTCAGAATGAAGGAGATACCGCCCAATTATCATAACCAGATTGGGATGACCTAACCAAAAGACTATTTGAATTTTAAACAACTTTTAAAATGTTATTAATACTCAAAAATATTTCCTTGCCAATTCAATTCAAATAAGGGAACGTTTTCTGGGTCTTCTAGATATCTATAGAATGAACCTAAAATTGGATCTTCTTTCTAAGAGATAATTAAATCTTGGTCTGGAGCGTCTCTACTCCATTGCAAAATAGAAGGCTTGTTCTCAGATTGAGTTTGTGATCGAGTTACTGCTGTTTCTTGTATTTTGTAAGTGACTTCAATCCAGCACTCCAACTAAGTCAACGCCTAGTATGGGATGCCCAATGGAAAGCCTTATTTATATATTTTTATGTCAAAAGTTCTTTAAATCTGGATGATGAACCCTTAATTAACACCCCTCTCTTTGAATCTCCCCGACCTCACTGAGCCAAGAAGTAGGTTTGTTTTGCAAATTAAAAGGTTTATTCGAAGAATTGAACAATATATATATATCACACTTTTATGAATAGAATAATATCTAAATAGCACACTTATGAATATGAACACTGATCAGCAAGGGTAATATTATAATATCAACAATCTCTTTAATCAGTTAGGAGTAGGAATAGGAGAATAATGTAGCAGAGAATACTTTATATGGATTCAAGGAAATGCAATAATAGGAAAGAATGCAGCACAGAAATAAAACTTGATATGATTTCCACAAAAGACAATATGATCACTCTTTCCCCTGTGACTACTCACTCCCCCCACTATGCAAAATGAAGAGATGGAAACGTGGGCACACAGGTTTCAGGAAGACAATCAAAAAATGCAGTTTAATCCCAGTTCACCCAGCAAGCTTAGAGAGAACAGGAATGGTTTTAAAACACGCCAAAATGCTTTTGAATGTTTTGCAATGAATGGTAAAATATGCTAAAATTATTTTAATTCACTAAAGGAGATTCAGGATAAGTGAGAGTTACTTTGGATTGGTTCAGGTCAACACTAGCAATGATTCATGAATGACTATCGAATTGAAAAGGAATTTCACAGTTTAAAACAAGAAACAGCTATTTTGACATGTGGTGAAATGGAGCTAAATTTCAATTCGTGCCAATTTTTCCGTATTCGTGAAATGCAAATACGGCAAAACTATACATGCGGTTCAAAAGTTACAGAGGTTTTTGTGAAGGTAGATTTTACAGAAATAAAGTCAAGATTTCAAAAATGACAGATTGCGCTTTAAAGATTAGGAATCAATATGGACTTATACTGAGAGCTATGAACTACAAGATACCCAATGAGACAACCACCAGAAACAGCAGCGCCTCAGCTCTGACTTCTGTCCGTCAAAACACTTGTCCCTCTTCAGAAAAATATCAGCGCAAAGATGATTATTGCTACAATTATCACAGACAATATAATGAGAAGAATTCAGGATGGACACAAGATTCTATACTGCAGTTCTGGATAGATTGAAATGGATGGAATAGGATTTCTTTAAACTAAGAGATGACTATGGCAGTTCTAGACTAGATACTCACTCGTATGGCTTTGGAATGGAGTGGGCCCCGTCAAAGATCTGGTCAAGGGTTTGGCTGGGATTCTTGCACCACCGAACAGGTCTCAGGCACTGGGTTCTGCTCTCTGCACGGCACTCTGGTCTGGATCTGACAGGTTCTGGATACAGCTCTGCTCTCTGGGTCTGGATCTGGGTTCTAGCACAGGGTTCTTAGCTACAATAGCAAAACAGCTCAGCCAGGCTGTTGAATGGTTTGGTTAGGGCCCGTGGAAGTTTAGGGGTTAGGATCAGGTTGCAAAAGATTCTAAAGGCCTGCTGAGAAGGGTTCAGCTTTTGGGTTAGGCCTCTCTGCTTCAATGTTCTAGAATTTGGTTCTAGAGTTTGGTTCTGGAGTCTGGTTTCTGGATCTATGTCTGGATCTTCCTGCAGGGTGCTTTGCCAAGAAATCGGTTGATGCGTGGAAGTGTGTCTGTCCTGCCTGTCTTCAGCAGTCCCTATTTATGTATTGCCAAAGTGGGTGGGGAGGCTGATTCTCTATGCCCAACCCTCTAAGAATCTGATAGGTCAGGGAATTTCCTGTCCCCTGATTTGAGAAAGGAGCAGTGTGTCATCCTGTGTCATCATGTGTCATCTTTATGGCTTAGGGAAAAACCCTCCCCTTTGTCTCTGTACAGTATATCTGATTTTTAATAAAAAAACATATTTACAAGGTGCACAACTTGTTAATACTACATAATGTACATAACAGATTGCCTAAGGTACATTTCTGTTCAACTCTCATCTTCCTAAGAGCTTTGGTTCAGAAATGACAACTTTTTTGCGCTTTTGGTGGGTTTCTCAATATTAGTTCTGCACCAATTTTATACATGCATGCACACCCCATCTGGGCACATTTCTGTAATTTTTCATGTTCCTAGCAGAAACACAGTAGCTACATTATGAATAAATTCCAGGGCTTAGTCTCAGAACATCACACAGATTCCAGCTTAGTCTTAAACTGTGAGCACATTTTTCATTTTAACAATCTCAAAGTTTTACATTTTTGTCAGTTCAGTGCAAGTTGTTATAAGCATTTTTCTAAAACATATATTTAATCCAATGTTAAATCCACATTTCAGTCTGGTTCACCGCCAGAGCTGGGCTGACTCAGAGGGTCACATGTCCTTCTTCCTGCCAGAGCAGTTTGTTGTCAGTCACACCCGAATTAGCATTCCTATTCAGCTCAAAGACTCATTTGTCTGCACTCAGAGCAACAGGCCAGGGTGCCCCTCCTAGTTCCTTTTCAGAACAGCCTGTCAATTTCTTAGCCAATGGCAGGGGGAAGTTTCCTTTGTTCAGGGAGAGGTGTGGAATGTGTTTGAAGCACAGTGTGGGCAACTTTAACTCTTAAACCCATTGTCTAAAAACTGTCTTGTCTTATAATATAACTCACATTTTCAACACATGTATCAAACAATTTCTTGCTTCATGCCTTTTCAGAATATAGTTTTGAATTGTATCCACCTCTTAGGCTTCTGATAGCAAGTCTTTCTTTGGCATAGTTTGAGTTCAATTTACAACTTTACACAAAATGGTTTTAAATCGCCGGCTTCTGATAGAGGGGAGTAACGGTATTACACCCATTTTTGACAGATTTCTTCCAGCAAGCAATCCTCAAAAGTGGACTTTGTTCAGATAACATACACTTCTGTGGAATGTATATTTCTGTAGATTCTTGAAGGAGAATGATGATGACCACCCAACAAGGAGGTTGGACCTTTTTGGGTGGTTTGTGATCCATGATTTTTGCAAATTTGACAACAAATAAAAACAGATTTTTGTAAAAAGCTCTGTTTCTTTTGCAATGATTTTGCTCTGTGGGCAGCCAAATGATGGGTTTTGGCAGTGGTCTCCTGTGTTACCGCTGGTATAGGCAAAAGTGGATGGCAGCCTATTTTTCAGCTTTTCACTGCATACTTTCTGGTGATTTCTAGCGAGCAACATGCTTTCTAGCGGCCATTATGATGTTTCTGCTGCCAGCAATGCACTTTGATGTTGCAGGGCTTTGACTAGTGGGTTGAGCCATCCCACAATTTCTCCAAGGAGCTATTCCATATAAATATACTCATTTTGGATTGCACCAGTGTTGTGTAGTGGATCACGCAAATCATATCCCGTTGCATCGGGATCTTCAACTTTTGAGTGATCTTTTATTTTCTTCCAAACTAGGGTCATGCTGTTTGATGTTACTAAATTGTCTCTTGTTTGATTAAATGACCATGTTTCAAGAGTTTGCTTTTGGCAAACGTATATCTCGGCATTCCAGCTTACTAAATACTCAACAAATCCTGTTCATGATTACTATTTCCTGGAGCTGGTGATTTAAAGCAGTAAAGGCAGCCTTAGATACTGCCATCAGTTCCACCACCTCACTGCTCTAGGTACCAATTTTATAACCAGCTGTGGTTTCAGGGTTTTCATTCACCCATGCATTCCCAATGCCAGTAACTCACTCATCATTTTCTTTCATATGGTACGAACATCTATCCACATAAACTATGGGCATTCCCTGACAGGTGTTCTCATCAAGCACCATATGAGGAGAAATTAGATACACCTCCATATTAGTGGTCATTTTTAGAGCTCCTCCACACAATTGCCTTGAACACAATCATGTACATGGGCTAATCCTTGCACCATTGGACTCTTTATTCTTACCATATCTGATTTCTACGGGCAATCCTGCTTTGAAAGATACAGAAAGTAATCCTTGCAATATAGACATTCCCAGTTCATATCTAGTCACTCTGCAAATATTGTAGAGGCTGGTGGGATCTCTCAGCTATTATATGTTCCCCATGGATCAACGGATGGTAGTTTTTCAACACCCATACCACTGCCAGGAGGGATTTCATGCATTTATTCAATTTGATCTCCAGGGGTGATAAGGTTTTGCCTGAGTAAAAGATCACTTTCGTAACCAGTTCATGCTTCTGATATAAGACTGCAGTTTGACAGGTGTCGGAAAATACTATTTCCAGGAAATATTTATTGTTTTTAATGGGCTAGGCCAAGCATGGAGCCTAGAATTTTTTCACAGCCACTGTGTAGGAGGCCACCTACGCCCACTTGACCCTTCCCTTCAAAAGATGGACCTAAGGTGGAGTGATCTCAGCGTAATTCTCTTTGAATTGATGACTATAATTAGTCAGTCCAAAAAGGCTACATAATTCACATAGTTTGTTTGTTTGTTTATTGTATTTATATAGCGCAGCCGGACCCTGGTGTAACTGGGCGCTTTTAAAGCATAGGAGGTTACAGGCAAAGGAATACAGTAATGGTACAGTCATGTATACAGGATGATATGCAAATAATAACCGGCATGTGCAGGAGAGGACTACATATACAATACATTTGCAGAGTGTATGGATGCCTTGTAGTCGCGATACATACAAAGGTTAACATGTGCACATACAGTAAGTCGTGCATATGCAGTCAGATATAGGTGTCCGCAAGTGGGATAGACGTTAATGATTCAGGTGTTAGGGTGATAAACCTCATGTTACTGTTGTCAGGTTCTTGCTAAGTAGCCAGGTAATGACATTTCTTCTAAATTCAAGGAATGTAGGAGTGGGTTTAATGTTGTGAGGAAGGTTGTTCCATAGTTGGGCCGCCATGACTGGGAAGCTAGAGCCTCCAGAACTTTTTGGTTGTAACGCGTGACCACCAGACATATTTATTTAATTGTTTATTTATTTATTTGGATTTGTATAGCGCACATCTGCCCAGGGGCATCATTGCGCTGAAAGTAGACTTACTTGATACATAGAATGCATGTTACAGCAGGTAGATAGTAGACGGAGTTACTTTCAAAGCATTACATTAGGGACAATATTTTTGTGATTTCAACTCCTAGATACATACAGTTGTAGCATTAAATAGTAAGCAAGGAGGTTGGAAGGGGTTAGTTAAAGAGAGTGGTTTTGAGTAGTCTGCGGAATGCATGGTATGATTTTTCGTTCCTCAGTGCAGTGGGGAGTGCATTCCAATTTTTGGGTCCTAGGTGTTGGAAGCTGGATCCTCCGGGGTTAGTTCTTTTGAATGTGGGTACATATGTCTGATTGGTCAAGTGCGATCAGGTGGGTCTGGTGGATGTTCTGTGGGTGATCCTTTCGGAGAGGTAGGGTGGAGCATCATAGGAGAGGCATCTGTGAGTGATGGCCATGGACTTGAAGAGGATACGTTCTTTTATTGGTAACCATTGGGCTTCTTTTCTGGTTTGGGAGATGTGTTCCCTTTTTTGGATACTCAGGGCTGCTCTCAGGGCATTATTCTGGGTGACTTGCATTTTTTTTTTTTAGTTTTTTTGTCGATGTGCCCAGGAAGAGGGCATTGCATTAGTCCAATTTGGTGCCTACTGTGGCTCTGATTATTGCCAGACAGTTTTTTGTAGGAGATGAAGGGTTTCACTGCATTAATTACCTTAGTGGTAAGCGCAGCGGAGCAGGCTATAGCATTAACCTGCTGTGTCATGGATAGTGTGGAGTCAAGGTATACTCCTAGAGTTTTTACTGCGGAGGAGACTGTGATGATGGAGTTATCAATATTGAATGATTTGTATTGCGGCATGAGCTTGCTTAATGTTTCTTTGGTGCCAACTAGGAAGATCTCAGTTTTGTCCCCGTTTAGGCATAGACCGTTGGCTGCCATCTAGGTTTGGATGGCTGTGTAGATTTTAGTTAGTGCTGCAGCATCTTGTTTATAGAGGCCTGTGAGGGGTAGTAGGACTTGCGTGTCGTCAGCATAGTTAGTGTAGGCTATGTGACGACGATCCTGATCATTGAAGATAGTGGTAGAGTGAATATGTTGTATAGGGTGGGGGCAGTGCAGGAGCCTTGTGGAGCTCCACATTGGATTGTGGTGGGGGTGGCGCTTGCTGAATCAGAGAAAACTTCCATGAGTCGACCCTCAAGGAAGGATGTGACACAGGAGATGGCTTCTGGGGAGAAGTGAGCTTTCTTTCTGAGTTGCGTGCCTAGAATGTCATGGTTGACCAGATCAAAGGCCGCAGATAGGTCTAGCAATAGCAGGAGTGCTGGCTTGCCTTTGTCCATAATATCGTTGAGTTGAATTTTTAGATCTAGTAGTGCCCATTCAGTCCATGTCCAGGGCGAAAGCCCGATTGTCTTTTGCCTAGGATGCAGTTTTCTTCCAAGTATTGCTGGATCTGGGTGTAAGCCACCTTGTCAAGAATCTTGAGCAAGAAGGGAACAGTCATGATAGGTCTATAGTTGTTAGCGTTTTCAGGATCTAAGGTGGGTTTTTTGAGAAGAGGGCACACCCAAGATTCTTTTAAGCTGTCTCGGACTGAGTTACAGTTGAAAGATGCATTGATGAAGGTTTTGAGAAACGATGGCAGTGTTTCTACGCAGTCTTTAACTAGTTTAGCTGTGTAGGCGTCTCCTTTACAGTTTGAGGGTTTGATTTTGTCAACAATATCAATTACCTCTAATTCAGAGACTTCTCTGAATTAAATGGTGTAATGGGATTTTTCTTTTTGTTCTCAGTCACTATTTCAGTATGGGAGGCTGATAGGATGTGCTGAATGAGATTTTTGTGGTGGGCTATGATTTTTTTGAAGAAGAAGCTCAATTTTGTTTAGGAGGGCAGATTGTATGGTGTTGCACCATGCTTGATCCTTAACAATCTCTTGGGACTTAGTGGCCGGTGTGGATTGTTCCTTGAAGATGGCGAAGAGCTCTTTAGATTTTGAGCGGGCATTGGAGATTCTGTCATTATAGGATGCAGATTTAGCTGAGATGATGGCTTTTTTTATTGGGTAGCCAATAATTTATATGAAGATAAGGAGGACGCACTGGGAGAGCTTTGCCATATATTCAAAGCTTTGCGTTTTTTTGTTCATAATGCTTTTAGTTCTGCTGAGAAGTGTTGGAGTGTTTAGTATTTTTAGATTTTTTTCTTTTGGAGAGGAGCGATGATGTCTATGGCAGAGCTAATGGTGGATTTATAGATGTCCACCGGTGTGGCCGGGTCTAAGGTGGCAGGGGGGTTGGTAGTGAGGGTGTTTACATAGGGAGCGATCCTTTCTTTATTGAGATTCTTGGCACTTCTGGCCATGGCTGGAGGTGTTGGACTGGGTTTTTTCGCTGAGTTAGTGGGGGGGGGGTGAGGAAGTGAATGAGGGAGTGGTCTGACCATGGGGTGGGTGCGATGGAGCTAATGTCAATGCCACAGTTGTGGTCAGCTATCCAGTCGAGTGTGCGACCTTTACAGTGAGTGGGAGAGTGTATTCTTTGCTCGAATCCCAGTTCTTGGAGTACTTGTGCTAGCTCTGTTTAGGTTCCCAGCTAGAAGGTGAGTGAGGTTGTCCTGGAAGTCTGACATAGGGCCTGGTGGACGGTAGACTAGGTTAATGGTGATGGTGCTGTTAGGGGAAAGTGAGACCTTGGCGATGAGGGAGTCGATGTTCTCTCCGAGATCGGAAGGGAGTTGTCTTATTTCTAGGTGATCCTTGACTATAAGGGTTACTGCCCCTCCTGTGGTTAGTGTTCTATCTTGTCTAAGGATGGATTATCCTGGTGGGATGGCTAATGAGATGGCCAGGCCAGCGGCGTGGTGAAGCCAGGTTTCAGTGATGGTGAAGATGTCACAGTCGAGGTTGGTTAAGAGATCATGGATTTCTGTGGCGTGAGCAGGGAGGGATCTGGCATTGATCAGTGCACATTGTAGGTTAGGAGGTGGCATTGGGGTCGAGGTCATGTTTTGAATTTTAGCTGCTTTCATGTTGGTGAAGGCAGGTTTCATTTTAGGTGTGTGGTGGCTGGTTGGATTAGTGGTCAAATTAAGGTGGTCTGTGGCTTGCTGTGGCTTGCTGGTTATCATAGTTGGCTTGTAGTGTTTTAGGTGAGTATCTGGAGCGGTGGCCTAGTATTTGGTTTCTTGAGCTGGTAGTTCTGGGGCGTGTCGTGTGGGTGATAGGTTTAAGTTTAGTGGGTTTGGTGGAGAAAGGTGGAAGGAAAGGAGTGCTGAGGGTGGGGGTGCAGTGATGGACATAATGCAAAGGTGCGGTGCATGGTAAGTGGCAAATAGTAATCCGTTATGGGCAGAAATCAATTTGCACAGTGCAGCATGCAATTATATGCAGCAATCAATGTTGGCAACAAGCAATTGAGGGCATAGTAATCCGTTATGGGCAGAAATCAATTTGCACAGGGCAGCAGGCAATTATATGCAGCAATCAATAAACGGTGGGTAACAATTGTGGGCAGCAGTCGAGGGCGGTAGTCAATTATCGGTAGCATTTAGTTCCAGGCATTGGGCAGCACTGCACAGTTGTGGTCATGGGGTGGCAGCATCGACGGGTTTGCGAACAGTTGTTACAACAATCAGTGCAAAGGGTTACAAGACACAAGTATAGTAACTGGATGGTGGCAGTCAGATGTGGGCATGGACGGCGGAAATCAGTTGTATGCACAATTGATTTTGGGCATGAAGTAGTACTAAACAATTGTAGTTACTGGGTGGCATCATGACTACGGGCGGCGAGACTGGATGCTATACTGTGGGCGTGTACCTGTATATTGTGGAAGCAGGATGCCCTAGCAGGTGTTAGCGCCTGATTTATATCCTAGGTATGTATGGGCAGAGAGCAATCACGAGGTACGGGGGTGATCAGGGTATTGATACTCGGTAAAGTGTAGTGGGTGGGTTAACATTGAAAAGGTCGGATTTCAAGATTGTCAAGGGTCTTACCAGATCGCTGGCTGGACGATTGGCGATGAGGACTGGTGAGGTTTCCACGTTAGCTGTGGTCAGGCATAGTGGCTGGCCCTGGGCTCGTAACAGGCTCAGGACAGGAGCCTTCTACTCTGGCCTTCCACAAGGGCAGGCTTCGCCTGTCGGTCGCCTCATATTGGTTAAGAAGGCACTGTACACACCAATCAGCTGTGCAGATGCAGGTAAGTGTTGGGAGAGGCTGAAATGCCGTCTCCCATCTTAGAGGTGCTTCAAATGCACTCGATTCCGGATCAGATGTAGTAAGGACACTTGCATCTGAGCTTGATAATAGCAGGATCAGGCTTTGTTTTGCAATGTTCCGTGATGAATCTTATTATGAATAATATCTGGACACGAATTAGCGTGAGGGCACTATGGCTGCAGCATCTCTGCACGCCTCATAGGCTTACCTCACTGCTGCTATGGGTAGACTGGAAGGACGTTCCGATGTTAATGGTGTGCAGGAGCTCCTGCTCCGCATGGCGGCATGTTGGGGACATCCCCATAGATTTGTGGAGTTCTTCTCGTGCAGTAGAGTTTTAGGAGTTTTAGCCTTCTTTTCTGTGGATTAAGAACCTCAGCTGTGATTTCATGGCCTATAAAGTTTACTTTAGTTATTCACCACTGTGCTTTCTGAAGTGAAAATGTCACACCTGCATTTCTAGGCTGAATCAACACATGGCAGATGTCCTCCAGGTCAACAGTTTTACTTTTATTCAGTATGCTATCTACATAAGCCAAATTCACCCTTTCTAAAACGAGAGGCATAGCCTTATGCAGGAAGATACTGAACTCCTTTCCACTGTTTATATATCCAAAAGGAGTTATGGTCTATGCATACTGCTGCCCCCCAAAGGCAAAAGAAGATTATATTGGTGATCACAGAGTACTAACAGTCCAATATCCATTAGTCAAATCAAGGGCGATATATACTTTTGAACCCTGGATCTGTTCAAGGACCAATATCCAATATCATAAAGTGGCCAGGGTGACATATGTAAGATATTGTTCATTTTTCTTAGGTCTGCAAAGAGTATCCACTGCCTATTTGGTTTCAATATTCCTAGTACTGGATTAGTAAAGGTACTGTGGCTTGGTCAAATAATCTCATTTGATTCCAAATTCTTGATAATCTCTGTGAGTTATTCCATGGATGCTAGAAGTAACCAACATTGTTACAAATACTGCTACCATATAAGGGTAAATAGGTATGGTTTTATAATGAAGATCCATATGCTCACAATCATATGACTCTACAGGGAACTTTTATTTCTGCTCTTCTGCCTCACAGGCATCAGACATACTGATCTGTTCCTCTACTATCTGGCAGACGCCTGGAAATATATCTGTGATGGCTATTTATAGTATCTTCTAACTGTGTAGAGAGGTCTTTATTCATGGCCTCTACTTGGGCAGTTTATTCCTTAGCATTGAGGTGACTTTGAATCCTCTCTCATCTCCCAGGTTCTCACCAGTAACATACTCTGCTTCATAAGGGAGTCATTTGATATGGGACCAGTTATAGGATTATCTAAATCCATGGAAAAGTATTTAGAATCAATAGCCATTCCAACTGTGGTATCTGGGGATAAAATGAAACTTTGGGGATTAGGTCTACTTGCTGAATACTATTATTTAAGTTACTAAAAGCGTCTTCATTAAACAACACCTGTCCTTTTCTAATTTTTAATGCTAATATGTATTGTTGCGTGTTGCCTGGAATAGTCATGTAGACTTTGATTAGAACTTCAGCAGCATAAGAGAGCAATTGGACTGACTGAAATCCCTTTCCTTGATCAGAAGTCCATCGGATTCTTGAACAGACTTTGTTATAAATAAGATAATAATGATTTGAGAATTGCCGATATACAAATCAGAAATTACATCTTTCATGACACAACAGTTCTGATTTATTTCCAATTTGGATCTTTAGTGTAAGGTAGGCCCAAAACCTGCAAATAGTAAAAATCAATTCAAGGAGAAAAAATGAGTGCACTAGTTTGAAAGAATACAAAAGGTTTATTACATGCAGTTTAGGCTGGGAATAAAGGACAAGCTTCATTCAACACATCTTCTTTAAATGGAGGTATATATAGGAAAGGAGGCATGTACTAGTTTCAACATTGTTTCAACCACATGCAAATCCTTAAGCATTGATTGGCTGACATTTTAAGTCCCCTAATGAAACCTACACATTAATAGCACTATTGGCTCAAACCTCTCCCTCATGCCCAGACCGGAACCATTCCTCTAATTATGACCTAATATCCTACTACGGTAAGGTCCTTCATTCTCATTGGCTAACTCTGGTGATACATTTTGCAATTTGTTAGCCCTCCTCCATTGGTTGTCCCACCTCTGGGTGTCTCATGGCCTGCTTCACCCCTCATTCTTGAACAATATCCTATGAGGTGCAGACAGTGTGGCCTTTAAGAAATTAATACCTCATCCTTTTCCCATGCAACCAGAACGCTGACATCCCCTGATGGTCCTCAGTCTTGTAACGGTACAACTAACACTTCATTTGCGACTTCTCTTTGGGCACATGTTGCACTTTTTCCTTCTCCCATGGGATTCAGTGACTTCCTAGTGAACACTACTCAACAGTGCTTGTTTGGGGAACAGTTATTTTTGTGTGTGCATGCACTTTCATTTACTTGGATTTTATGTAGGTTAGATATGTTTTGGGATTACATCTATTACTTTGTGGTATTGTCTTGGGGTAATTTTGCAATGGTGGTATTTTTGTGGTATTTTTTATAGTGGTTAGACTAATTTCAGAATACTGCCTAATGATTATATCACCAGGGTCACTAACAACAAACACATACTGAACTTAATACACTCTGAATAAATGGCTCATACCCTCTTGTGGTATCTTATGTACACTACCACATTATGCCCTTTTGACTGTATTTCAAAATATGTAAATCATGCAATTACTCTCTGAGTAAAACAATTCACTGCAAACACACAAACACATATAGCTTCTCTGAAAGGCTCAGCTCCCACGAGTAATTTACCTTGTGTTTTGCCTTATGTGGTAAAATGTGAACTACTGCCTGTGGCAAAATTGGCTTACCACCTGTTGGACCTTATGTGTTTACAATAATTCTGACATTTAATAAAATGCTAGTCCAATTTTGTTTTTACTTTTTGAACTTGTTCTTTATCATAAAATAGAACTATGCATGTTACACAGAATGACATATAAACCCACGTTATAATTTACAAAATAAGCAACATTTTCTGCAGTGGCTTTCAATGCTCTATCTGTGCCAAGTTCTGCTAAATCAACCTTGGTTTCATAAAAAAAAGAATAAATACCCCTTGAAAAACAGCAATGTACATTTAAATTTGAATCTCTATTGCAACACCTAAAATTAACAGAACTATTTAATCTATGCTACCACTCACTCCACTCGCCCCTCAACATATAATTACATAGATAAAGCTTGCAATATTCTCCAACTCAGCTTGGCAGAGTTCCAGGGTCATCCACAGGTAAGGTTGCTTGAGTTTTTGCCAACCAGGGAGAGAAACAGCTTCAGCTTTAGCCTAGCAACACCAGCCCTCTGATCTCTTTGTCAGTCAGTGTCAGAAGAGGAATGCCCCTCTACTCTGCCTCGAAACCATTTTTTATGAAACCCCCTGTCAATCTAGAAAAACACCTCCCTTTGTCTAGATTTACCCATATCACACAATTTCCTCTGTGTGTTTTTCTCATTGTGCTAATGCATTGCTGAAAAGAAAGATTAAACATTTCTCTTGCGCTTCCTGCTCCAAGACAAAGCCATGTCTTTAGGAATGGGTCCTCACATTTTTCAGCTTACCACAGAGCACAGATTCAGCCTGCATATTTAAAGTTCATTTTTCTTTCACATTTTCAGAGCATTATGCCTTTTCATCAGTCTTGATCCCGCTTATTCCATGAGCAAATATGCACTAAATGTTATTATGGGAATCTATTACATGGTAAATGGGGTTAGGTTAATTAGTATCTTAGATTTAGGTTAGTATTATATTCAGTGCAGTTCAGTTCATTGAAATTATATGATGTGATTCAAGGCAAGGGAGGGAACAAGGATAAATACAATTACATTTTTACAGGCCATGAACAGTAAGGATGTGAAATTAACTATTGTACTCGGCCTGACAACATTTCAGATATTGCAAGAGCTAAGACATAGATAAGGAAGGGAGGGGGGGGAGTGGGAATGAAATGGAAATAGACAGTCGACTACTGTACTAGGCCTGATGACATTTCATATAGAGCTGAAAGGGGGGGCAAATAAGGGGAGGGGGGAGACAGACAAGTTTGCTATCATACTAGGTCCAGGGACAATTCTGATAGAGTAAGTGTATAGAAGAAAGTAAGGGGAGGAGGGGAGGAATGTGAAATCCAGATTCCATGCAGTAAATGGGCAGTTAAACATATCTGTACTGCGTTTTATAGCTACTACCTTTGGCATTATGAAATAAAGCTTTTCCAACTACTTATGGTGCCCTCTTCACCTTCCTATGCCCATGAGTATGTTTCAAACCTAATGCCCTACGGCACACGGTTTACCTGCTACGTTATGTCCCATAATCTATACTCTCAGTGTGACTCCTACTATATGTTGCTGCCATACATTTCCTCATGGAATGCTCTCAGAGACGTATCAATCCCTCTTGCTACTTGCACAGAGTAGGGAACGTGCACTTGTGACTAAGGCCACTGGCACTCTAACAGGTCCGTATTAAATTCTATAGGGATTTTCTTAACTTGTACTTTCTCTCACTTTTGGGGTGTTGGAACTGCATCCCAACAATATCCTGCATCTACTGGTAATTACGTCTTTTTAATCTATCACATCAAGTCCAGATTCATATTTATCATTTAGATTACATGTGTGAATCGTCTGATCCTTTTGTAATTTCCTTAGTAATATTTCAATGACAAAGCTTCATTTTCTAGCTAAGCAATCTTTGGGGAGAACTGTTTCCTTACCTTGATGAAGTCGAATTGGGAAGAATATAAGTTCTCCTTTTCTTGTAGTGCAACTAAGCTGCTGATTCTATTTTCTGAGCTATCCTTCGCTTCACCTTGGTCCTCAATGGAGATCTGCTCTGGATGACATTTTAAGGTATTTCCCTCCAGAGCGTGGAACCACACATTGGGCCTCATTACAACCCTGGTGGTAGCCGTGCCTGTAAAACAGGCACGGCTGCCGCCGGAGTCGCATTGTTTCTGGTGCCCAGAAATTGGCAATTACTGGGTCATTGCGGCCTTGCCGGATCCGCTATTTGCCCATTCCTGGGCACCGGAAAAAACTCTTCCCCATTCCCAATGGGGAAGCCGGATGCACAGGCATTGTTATCAATGGTGCCTGTGAATCCAAAATGCTGTGCTCGCGGGTGCCTTTCATTCCGCCAGGTCAGACCTGGCAGAATGAAAGGCACCCGCAAGGACAACTCAGAGTTTGCCGGTCTGAATACAATGGTACCAGCAAACCCGTAATGAGGCCCATTGTTTGGAAGAAGATTGTTTCAGTGTTTCATAGTAAAACAGGTATGCTCCGAGGAACCACGACCATCACCACACAGGTGAGTCAATGTTGCCTTATTTTTGTTTAAATATCAGTAACCCCATCTACTGGGATTTGTTTATCATCGAATTTGTGAAATTCTACAAAGAGGGGTTTGCGAGAAATACAGTGGCTTCCCTCTTCCTGCCTTGAGACTCTCAAGCACTTCTCTAAATATCAAGGTCACTTGTGGCCCTGCATCAATGAGAGCCGGTAGGTCACACTGTCCTGAATGTGGACAGGTGCAAACATCCTTTCATCTTTCATCTCCAACTTACAGAGAAAGTGTCAGTTAGCGGATAATTCAGATCGTGCTTGGTGGATATTTGGAATTTCATAAGCTTGATCTTGGCTATTCTCCGCAAAGACTCTGTAGCAATGAAATAACATTTAGAAATTAACATTTTAACAGGTACTTCCCCCTTTTCTGAGGGTTCCAGGGCCCTACTACTGCTTGGATTGTGAGCCCAAGAAACACCGAGAGAGGGAGGAAACCCCTTTTCATAAGGGGACTAACACCACTCAACATTTACTTGTAATCTTGTAGTAAACCTACGTGACCAAGTGGCATTAACAGTGTTAGGTAGAATTGCAGCCAGTACCCTCTGGGACCACTACCCACAATTAGGACTACAGGTGTTAGCCAAACCAACCTATGGTATAAGTCTGTACTACACAGTTTTTGGTAGCGAGCTGAGCAACCAGGCTTATCTCAAGTGTGCATGTGAGCAGTACAAGTAGTTACACAGAAGACTTTCAATCACAGTGGTTCAAGTAGAAACTTATACTCAAGGTTTCTTGGTAAAAACACTTAGTAATTTATTACACAATCCTTTAGAAAACATTTCACTAGAAGAAGGCAACTTAATATTATATACCCATACACTTCAATACAAAATTGTAAGCTTTTGAGACGGTTTGAGCTCCCCTGAAATAGGAGCCAAATGGCAGTTCAGTTACTTATCAGTGAGCAAAAAGGACAACAGTAAGTAAAATAGTACACATATACTTTCTAGGCAGTGCAAATACTTTCAGTACACCAGAGGAGTTCAGTTCAAGTCAATAGGCCAGGACAAAGTCAATGGGCTAGTGTTTTGTATAGGAAAGAGCAGTTCTGGTATCAAACGGTAAAGTCTTTGCAAAAGTTCTCAGAAGTAGTTTAGACGAAAAAGGATAATTTGTCAGGTCACAAGTTGATTAGGCCTGCAAGTTGGGAAAGTTTCACAAACTTTCACCGCAAGAGTGGTGTTCTCTCAATCGGATTGGCACAGTACCTTTAATGAAGAAAACAAATGTTGCTGAAGTCGTGGTTCATGGCAGGTCCTGCAGATCTCGCTGTTCCTGAGCCACTGTCATGGGGACAAGAGGGAGGATGTCGGGGGACTACTGCACTGCATAGGATCGTTGAAGAAAGCAAACAAGAAGGAGTCACTTCAGTTCCAGTAGCTGTAGATTCAAGAACATAAACTGGTGTCTCTCTTCCTGGTTAATCCTAACTAGCCTTGAGAATGGTATCCAGGTGTCTTATGAGTTGATTGGTCCCACCAACTCAAAGAAAGAAGCCGTCCTTGAAGGAGCTTCTCTGTCGAATGGAGTTTGGCAATTCAGACCTGCAGCAGGGCTTCTCCGGGCAAACCAACGGTCCAGGAGTTGCAGCAGCCATCCTCGTTCAGCTCGTCTTCGGTTCTTTCATTCCAATGGTCAACTCTGCTTTCCAGTCCAAGAGATTTGCCTTTTAATCAGCTTTCTCCCTTTCTTTCCAGCCTAGCTGTCACTCACCCAACAGGGTGGCTGTCCTTGCTGGACAGTCAGCCAGCCAATCACGCCAAAGTGCATTTGGGTCTCCAAGGAGACTAAGCACAGGGAGTTTCGGGCACCTCCCTCAGTTCCTGCCCAACCCAGACACTCAGACGACAGAGGCGGTCTTCAGTCCTGAAGCCCGCCGAAGGCACCCGAACAAAGGAACCAAACCTGGTTTGGCGCGCAGAGACAAACACTAGAAGGACCTTTCCAAAAAGAAACATCGAAAAAGAAGACCACGACCTGTTTAAACAAAGGGGCCTCATTGCGCCATCTTGAAAAACATGGCTCCCGTGATTTTTAGCTACGCGTGTTCGCGGTCGGGAAAAATCATGGTAGTTCATTGTAAAACTATTGCCACCAGCCTTTTCAATAGGAAAGGGTAGCATTTAACTGCTACATTAGTATTTAGACACAGGGGATACTATGTAACCCCTCCAGCACTCCATTGTAAGATGGTGTGTGCTGGGTCTATGAATTTGGAAAGACTAGTAAAGTCAATTTCTCTTTACATTCTCTGGGAAACAGTAGTTTATCCCAGAGAAGGTATTTAAACCTTTGGGAAGTCTAAAAAGACATCCCTCTGTCACTGCACTGAAGGCGCTGTGTAACACACATGAAACGATGATGCCTATGGAGTTGGTTAAAACTCCATAACTAAAGAAAATAAACACAGAAAACAAACAGATTTAAAAAGTACAGAGTCCCAACGTTCAGCAAAAGAGCTGAGGGTCTCTAAGGTAGAGAAGAATTAGCACAATTTGAGAAGTCTCCCTGACAAACAGTAACTCATTTCCGCAGTATTACAGCAGAATTACCATTGAATTACGACCAAACTCAGAATGAGGCACCACTTAGCTTTTTAAATGATATATACTTAAACTTAAACATTTCTGAAAAACAATTGCCTGTATACCACTGTCTTCATAACCAAAGTTCCTCTTGCATTCAAAGGTTTGCATATTCTGTGGAATTCAAATATAGTGGTAGGTTCTTAGTGTTTCCATGTGTTTGTCTGTCCTTTTTAATGTGATTACATTAATGTATCACAATATCACTATAGATGCAGCTTTTATGCAGAAACTCAGGAAACCTTACATTTCTCCCTTTTTATCTGTTGATAACTATTTCAAGTAAGTGGATACATTCTATAAGAAATGCATGGGAAGTTTGGGGATGGTAGTATAATGAGATATAGTTAAGAAGATCATACTTTATGGTTCACAAGTGAAGCAAAAGTGTCAGCATTATTTCAAATGGGGAGCAGTGGTAAATTACGGGGTAAAAGTGAGGTGTCATGCTTATATACCTTGATTCATCACTGTGTCCCATTTCCCAGCACTGACAAAGGGGAGGCGGGGCACACAGCTGAGATAAGATCCCCGTTATGCTGACCTCCTTCATCGTGCCAGTGCATTTCATTTTACGCCTTCAAGAGATTTTCATGCCAGTGTAAAATGAATAGATTCCTACGGAATCTCCACTCAGTTTTGCACCTGCTCAAGGCCAGGTGTATTCCATTGGAAACCCATTTATAAATTGGCCTGCAAAGGGTAATTTGCAGGTGTTTCACAAGATGAAGAGGAAAATCCTGGTAAAATATTTGAGAAAAATGAAGATGCATGCAGTGACATCTTCAACGCTCTTTGTGATTTCATCTTTGATGTCCTGGGTGTTAGTCTTAGCAGTGCACAGTGGTGGCGTGAGTTATGGTTGCTTAGCTTACCATAACTGGCGAATTTCTGAGGTTTTTCGGTTTTACTTGTAACCATAGCGGCCCTTTAACAATGTTTTTTCATTGAATTTCTGAGATTTTTATCAGTGCAACTTAACCATAACGTCCTTTTAACAACGTTGTTTCATTGAATTGCAAAGGTTTTTATTAGTGCAACTTAACCATAATGTCCCTTTAACAAAGTTTTTTCAGTGAATATATATATGCAACGTGCATATCCCTATGATGGAAAACAACAGTACACAGCCATAATATTTGTGCTCCCACTATTCAGCACTTCCCCACACATCACAGGACGAGGGAAACAGCTGTCCACCACAGGTGCATTTATTATTATCCCTTTACACTGTTGACATTTGTCATTGTAACTCTGTCCCCTCCGCTTTTGGATGAATCTTCAAGCCACTTTTTCAAATGACATTCTAAAAAATGAACTACATTTCCAGGCATAGCTGCACAATGGACGATCACAAGAAATATTGTTTAACAGATTCACTGCTTGACTGTGTTTAACAGCTAAAGAGATACTAACAGAAATGTACCATATGTGATTGCTTCAGTTTAGTGTAGGGTGAAATGGAGGGACATGATTTTCATAAATGCTGATACTGCCATCTACTGGGAGAAATAAGAAACTATACTTTCTGGTGATGCGTTTACAGTAGTCAAATACAGTAAATAACTCAAAATTGTCATGTCTGGGATAATAAAAAAATAAGTGTTAATGGCATTTGGACCAACACGTTTGCACTTGTGTGCGGTTGGGCCCCGTGCACGCAAATGTCAACTGTTACAAAACAAAGTGTTAAATGAAACTGTAAAAACTGGTGAAACTGCCTTTACTCTTTCATTTTACACTTCCTTTTGTAAACTATCAGCCTCATATTAAGTCAAATGTAAAGCGCATGCAGAGGACCACGAACATTAGCTCTTGCATTCTGTAAGGTACCCTGTCTGTACATTTAAACAGTGACAAGGCACAGGTGAGAAGGAAAGAGAAAGCAACACAAACTCCTTTTTACTCTTTCATTTTCCTCCCTGTCTTGTGGAAAGTAAACACTGGGTGAAAATGAAACTTTGCAGATGGCATTTACTACCAGATTCCAATGAAGGCTGCACATTACATAAGGGGAGAACACCATGCAAATGAGGTCTTGACCAGCACTGGATGGCATTCATGTGTCATTTGGGGTTTCCCTTGTACGTTGCCGGAAACTGGGCATGTGAGGCATTAACTTGGATGTCAATACAGGGGGGCACATGAGGTTGTGCTTGGAACATGATGGCAGATTGAAGATGTGAGGGCCATCAACTGCCATTGTATGGCATTTAAGTGGCATTTGAGGATGTGCTTTCCATATGGTGGCTATAAGCAAACATGTAAGTATTTAACAAGCATGGTGGGCATTTCAGGGGCGTGTGTGTCAGAACGTGGCACTTGATGTCAACACCCAGGATGCACCTTACATATGATTAAACATTGCATGTGAGGCTATAACAGCCATAAAATGACAAAGCTTTTCTACCATGTTCGGAGGCATGTCCCTAGTCATGTGACCAGCTCCGCCTCCTCCAGTTGTTCACGCCAATTGCGGTCTATTTAAAGGCTTTTACTTTTACTCACTTCACTTGCACTGCACTTTCACCAGGCTAATCACGTGACCAGCTCCATCTCACCAGCTTTTCGTGCAAAAAGATAACTAGCACTGCCTCCTCCATCTTTTCGTGCATATAGGTGCAGTGCTCTTCCATCAGGCTTATAAGGACCTGCTCTCCATCTTTTCGTGCATATCGGTGCACTGCTCTTCCATCAGGCTTATCAGGACCTGCTCTCAAACCTTGACTCTAACACCCCTTGTTTTCTCATTTTGCTCGACCTCTCTTCTGCCTTTCACACTGTCAACCACACCATCCTGCTTAACCGTCTCCGTGATAACCTGGGTATCACTGGTCAGGCTCTGGCGTGGCTGACCTCCTTCCTCTCCAATCGACCCTCCCAGGTCCAATTGGGTTCCTTCCTCTCTGACATCTTTTTCTCTACCCGTGGTGTCCCCCAGGGATCTAACCTCTTCCACTGGCTGTTCAACCAGTATCTGGCACTTCTTGCTCACCGCATCACCGCTCTCTGCCCCAACTTTCAGTGCTACGCGGATGATACCCAGCTCATTTTCAGGCTACCCTCGGCCTCCCCTTCCCCTTCCCTCATCTCTGACTGTCTTTCTGGTATCCAGGAATGGTGCGCCGCCAACAACCTCTGCCTTAATGCCAGTAAAACTGAGATTCTACTTATCGGCACACCCACTCCCTCCTTCCCTGCAGCTCTCTGGCCGGCCTCCCTTGGCCCTCTTCCTGCTCCTACCTGCAAGGCAAAAAACCTCGGGGTCATCTTCGACTCCACACTCTCTTTCTCTCCTCACATATTTGACATCTCTAAGAAGTCACACTATCAGCTACACCTCCTCAGAGGTATCCTTCCTTTCCTCTCCTTCCCCCAGAAGCTCACTGTCTCCAGAGCCCTGGCTCTCTCGAAGCTGGACTACTGTAACAGCCTCTATCTAAATCTTCCTGCCTCTACTCTCTGCCCTTTGCAACTCATCCAGAACAGGACTGCAAGACTTGTCCTTGGCCTCAAGCCCAGGGACTGTATCTCTCCAGGACTGAAATCACTACACTGGCTCCCAGTGGCTGCGAGGATCAAGTTCAAAACCCTCTGCATTGTCCACAAGGCCTTCTGGGGCCTTGGGCCAAAATACCTTCAACTCTCTCTTCCTAAATATCTTCCTTCTCGAGCTCTTCGCTCATCCACCTCCAATTACCTCAGGGTCAGCCGCTTCTCCAGGCAACGAGCTGGTGGTAGATCTCTCTCCGCAGCAGGGGCCTCCCTCTGGAACAGCCTTCCTGCCTCCCTGAAACTTGAGGAGAACCATCTCCGGTTCCGGAAGCACCTGTAAGGATATTTGGCCTGTAACAGCACAGAGTACAGCACTACTGCACAGGTAGCATTTGTTTTTGATGCAGCACCACCACATGGGTGCGGTGCTTTGCTTTATGTGTTGCCAGAGTAACATGGACATATAAGTAAAGACAGGCTATTCAGTCAAAAACGATTTTTAAATATAAGATGCAAATCTATTTTTACAGTTAAAAGCACACATGTGCACATTCAAAATGCACACTATTTTTCACCTGAAATGCCTATGTTGCAAGAGACATATTTGAAAATTAATAACTGACCTTATTAATAACTAACCTGACTAATAAAACTTCATTTAAAATAACCCACTAATAAAAATGTGTCTCCACTGCAGAATTAGGCCTACTCTGAAAGTGAACTTTTAAACGCACATTCATTTTTTTTTCTCTGCTGCTCTGTCCACATAACTACAGGAAGCAAAGAGCTCGAAGGAACAGGAAATCAGTTTGTTACAATTGCCATTGTAGAAGCGAGCCATTGTGTAGTGAGGGAGGAGATGACATGATTGATTCTGATTGGAGCAGCGTCATAGCAAGTATCATGCTAGAGGCTGTGATTAGAACTTTGCTGGAGAAGCTTGAGGGGAAGGGGAGGACAATCGATATCTTGCAGAGCTGGGAGAAGGATCTGTTTCCTGGCTGGGGATTCCTGCTGCAAAAGCTGAGAGTTCCAGGCAATAAACCCGGTTTGAGAACGGCAGACGCTTGTTCTCACTGGGGTTAATTTTCAAGGGAGCCAAATTCAGAAAGAGAATAGCCGGAGAAAACTCATGTTGAACAGATAAGGTAATTATAGAAGCGAGTGGGAGCTGTGCGAAAGTGTCCGAAACTGTTCAGTCAGTGTATTCGAGGGAGTCTCAGTCTCTTATCAGCATATTTAATGTTACCAATTGAATATATTCTCGCAGCTCTCTGTTCATTTTATCACAAATAATGTTGTACCATTTCATTTATTTCTGACAAAAAAGGTAAACTGTGTTTAAAAGAAATTTCTATAATACAAAAATATTTGAAAACAGATAGCTAGTGTGTATTATTTCTCTCTTTCATTTTGCATGGGAAAAGGTTTAAACGTGGGTAGATTTTTAAACAGTGCAATTGTCATTTTAAAACAGATGTGTGCATGATTATATTCAGTATAGACAGTTGTGAGTGACTGTTTGTAGCATAGCTTGTTGGAGGTACATGAGCCAACGGGAAGAGAGACTCTCTGGACATAGTTCCATACCGTATATGAGGTAGTGGAAATTACCACAAAAATACCACAATAGCCCATGGTGGCACACAGCACTAACACTGACAATGTGGTATCCCTAAAATGTAGGCCTGAGGTCTCTCTAGTGATCAAGGACAATCTAGATAAAAAACAAGGGATGTTGGATATTGGGGCCACAAATAAACCAACCACTTTACCAACCAACCACGCAAACTAACGCGCATACCATCTAAATAGGTCTGAATTCTGAAATAATGCGATGTATTATTGTCATGTGTGACCCAATATGAATACAGAGAGTGATTATTGCTAAAGGTATTTTGGCGGTAAGAAAATACCGCAAAGCCCCAAATATCCACAAAATACCCAACACACCTCAAAACCTTCCTCTTTGCCTCTGCTTTCTCTCCCTCTCTCCCCTGCTAAAATCACTGAACCTGCACTGAATCTGCAACTGGGCCACTCACCGATCTCGGGCCTTGGCCCAGCCACACTTCCCTGCACTGCCTACCTGCACTACGGGACTGTCTCTGTATCCTACAGCCCCTTCTCCCGGCACTTACCTTGCACTTGCCACCAGCTGGCCCTATTATTTATCTTGTATTCTACTAACCATGTACTGCACTTCCTTGCACTTGCCACCAGCTGGCCCTATTATTTATCTGTTTTTCTACTAACCATGTACTGCACTTGCCCCTCTCCCCTTCCCCTTGCACTTTTCCCAGTCCCCCCTACCCTTGCACTTGCGCGATCTGAATGACACTTGGCCTAGTAGGATTGTTGTCTGTCTCCCTTTGTTCCCCCCTGCCTCGTCGCGCCTTGAAACACTTGTGTATAGGCGCGTTACAAATGCCATATCATATCATATCATATCATAAGAGTATCTCTAGTCACGTGACCCCATCTCTTCCAGGTTTTGATGCCAAACGGTGACTAGATATGCTTCTACAGCTTTTAGCACCAAAATGAGGACTACTTAAGGGCTTTGTTTACTCTCCCTTGAGGTATTCTTCCACTTGGTTCAGGGGAGTGTCCCTTACCATGTGACCAGCTTCGTCTCCTCCAGCTTTTAGTGTCAACCCGTGATTCGCTTCACTTGCTCCTGCTTGCCACACCAAATGGGGACCATTTAAGGGTTTGTTGTCCCCGTCTCTTGAAGTGCTTTTCCAATAGGCTCAGGGAAGTGTCCCTAGTCACATGACCTGCTCCGTCACTTCCAGCTGTTAATGCAAAACAGTGACAAGCTCTGGCTCCTACACATTTTTGCAACTGAAATGGGGACTACATAAGGGCTTTTTTTCCCTCCCTTGAAGTATTCTCCCACCAGGCTCAGGGGAGTGTCCCTGAGCATGTGATCAGCTTTGTCTCCTCCAGTATTTAGTGCCAAAGGATGCCTAGTTTCATCTCCTGCTTTTCACACCAAATGAGGACCATTTAAGGGTTTGTTTTTCCCCTCTCTTGCAGTGCTTTTCCAATAGGCTTAGGAAAGTGGGACTGCTCATATCATGAGCTCTGCATCCTCCAGCCCATCGGCTAATCAGGAGCCACATGCTCATCCTTCTGTACAGCCTTCCTTAGGCATCCTCATCACTGGCACCCCAGCTAAGAACAATGCCAAGACATCACCTTCTTCTGCCAATTAGGGCCCTTTCCACATAACCCTTCTCCCACAACCTGGTGTTCATTAATACACACTCAGCCACCCGGCATTCTGCCAACATTGGTAATCTCATCACCACACAATAATATATGCCCTTTTAATCACAGAAACCTGGCTCTTCTTCATCTCTTACCACATCCATGGCATCCTCATCTCACCTGGGCACAGCATGCAATATCGTCACAGCACTGAACATGTAAAAAGAGGCATGCAAGTGGTCCACAAATCATGCTGGCCCTGCACTAAGCTCTGCCAAACAGTCCCAAACACCTTTGAGCAGAAACAGACAGGCACATACTATCTGAAAAAGTAGGTCAGGCGCGCACTCTAGTTCCCAGTCAAAAATTCTCAATGCAAATAGTAACTGAGTTAAATCCCAACAACATGCAGTAATAACAGGGTTGAATCCCATGTGTTGCAGTTCCAATTCTTCTGTTGATTTTCTCCTCCTAGTACTTTCCTGTCTCAAACATTCTTCACGGAGGCTGTAACAGCGTTAAATGCTGCACCCCTTGGTACATGGAGAAATAACCAATAATATGCCCTCTATCTGGTCACAAGTAAAACATAGAGGAATGGGAATCACCTCGCCCTCAAGGCCTCACACTGGTCTCTCTTCATCCAAGCCAAAGTTTTGTAAGACTCATCAAGTATCTCACTGTTTGCCAACAAGAGAAAATCTCTCTTCAGGGTAGTCAAACACTACTCAAACATTGCCCAGCCCAGTAATCCCTAAGTTTATAGATGCATCCTACCCTATTAACCTTTAGATCAACACGATAGATAGCATATGACAACACATTGATAACAAAAAATTGGTCACCACCCATTCTTGATCCCACAATGTATAACACAAACTTAGACTGCCTTCAGTTCTGCAAGCCCAGGGATTTTGCTGAACTCCTTACAATACTTAAACCAACCATATGGAACACTGCCATTCTAGGACAGCGATCAAGGGAGGCTCCCTTACCTCACTCCACAAACTAATAAATGCTTCACCTACACAAGACATCTTGCCAAGCACATTAAACACGACTAATATGCCCTCCCATCAAACAATAAAACAATCTTGCAAACTAGCTCCTAATTCATGGAGAAAAAAAACATTGAGATGCCATTTGACAACAAAACTTCATGATCAGTCTGTGCTGTGATTACCAATCTAGATTCAAACCCAATTCTAGCACTGAAACAGACATCATCTAGATCCTTGAATGTGATCTTCAAATCATGGACAAAGTTTTACCCATGCCTCCTGCTTCACCTTAGGTCCTGATTCACAGAGCATTTTCCAATGAGGTTTTGCCATTATAAAATTCTTCTGTGAATTAGACCCTTAGGCTCTCTGTCATGGTCAACACAATCAACCACCATGCACTGAGCAGTCTACTTGCAAACCGAATGGGCAGCTTGTGCACAGTTCTCAACTGGTTTTCATCATACCCCTTGGACAGGCACCAAGCTGTCCAGCTGGCAAATTTCAGTACAGGCAACCACCTGCTCACATGTTGAGCCACATATGCTCAATTCCTCTCCTACGTGATCTTTGATCTACCCATTGGAGCTGTTGTGATCACTTCCCAATGACTCTGACATTTCTCTCCACCATTTTGTGGACAATACACAATTACACCCAAAAGTCAGTTCAGTCGTAACTAGGACATGTCATACTTAAGAATACTTAAGAAATTGCCACATTCAAGCTGGAAGACAAGCACATACCTTAAAGCTAATCTCACAAAGACAGAATTCATCCTACTTGGTCACCCATCTGAGTGGGTTACTATTCAGATTGCAAAATGAAAAGCTTCAAAACTCACCTACCACAATGGCCAAATCACTTGGTTCACTCAGAGTTCACAATAGAGAGAACACTCTCCTTCCAAAAACATAGCAACAAAAAGGCCTAAACTGAGTGGTACTAGCTAATCTGCTTCTGAAAGAAAAAGCCCTGCTTTCCACCTGAGGACTTTAGAACTTTGGACCCACTGCCCAGTCCCTGGTGTCACCCACATCAGTCTGGTAATGGCCTCCTCACTGGCATTTTGGTGACAAATGTGCTACACATAGGGATGCCCAATATGCTGTGTCACAACTCATAACAGGAAATAAGAAATTCAACCACATGTTTCAGATTATAAATCAGTTGCACTGGCTTCACATTACAGCCAGAATACTGCCTGCAATACCTATAAGGCAAACACAGCTCACACACCTGCCTATCTTTTTCAAATCTCTGTAGCTCAGTGGGTAGTGCTCTTTGAGTAGCCAGGCCATTGTTAGGTTTCAGATGAAGCTGTTGTTTAAGGACAAAACAGGATACAGGTCTGCTCTTGATATGACCTTGCCTTTTAGAATCGAATGCCTACATTTCCCCGAAAACCATTTCCCCGAATGGGAAATCTTCAAAGATTTTTTTCTTTGAATTTGGTAGAGGATGCAGTTAAATTAAAAAAGATAGATGGGGTGGGGTAAGGGTATAGGATAATGTAAGGGGAAAGGGGGGGGTGCGCATAATAAAACAAAAATCAAAGAAAACAAATTCATAGATTTCTCCATTAGTAGAAATGGATTCAGTGAAATCACATACATCCTTTTGGAATACCAAACCAGTGATAATCCAGACCCTGCCAAGACTCTTGCAGTTCAGGAAGGAATTCAAGCCCTTACACTTCTGTTAATACCCAGGTCTCAAGGTCCCACTTAGGCTCCTTGTGTTCCTACATCTCATTCCACTCTCGCTGAAACATCCCATGTCACACAATGTAGACCCCTCCTTTCCTCATCTCTTACCCGCAATGGCATGTAGAATTATCTTTCCTAGCTAGGTTCACACTATAGAAAACCCCAACCACAAATACAAAATACAAATGGATGGTAAATGTGGAATTTTAAGACATAACCTCAGAATATAGGGTTTTATTTGCATTTGATGACTATACCTGACTTGTGACAGTATAACTACAATGAGAGGGTAGTAACTAACCATAGACACTAACTGTCTATGGTTAGTTATTACCCTCTCATTGTAGTTATACTGTCACAAGTCAGGTATAATCATCAAATGCAAATATGGACCTGTGAAGAGAGTGTCCGAGTCTACGTTAGATCTTGGTCTACCCATGTCATGTCATATGGACCCATTCATGGCATACTAAGGCAGCACCCTATTTAAATGTTATTGGTAATTAAAATAGTGTTGTGTCTGCGTTAGTAACTCTTTACTCTTTTCAATCAATTGTAAGATTATTTAGTTGTTTGGCATCTGCAATACCACTTACTGTGATGCCATTTGGGGGAAAGGCCATGTGACATCATGTCATGTGATGTCGTCAGGGGTCAAAGACCATATGAGATCACATCCTTTGTTGTCATCGGGTGTCTAATGCCACTTCTGCTACCCCTAGCATTGTGATTAATGAATTGACATCCCTGTTTGTATCTCTGAGCGACATAGCGTACCCCCATTGGTGTGGGGAGGTCCTCATCAGCTGCTTGTTTCATTTGGCTTGTAGTGCTCTAAATTGAAACCATCTCCTGTCACATTTTCAGAGTTATAGATCCTGAATGTTGTGGTTATGTTTATTCTATGTTGAGCATTCATGAGTGTCATCCTTCTTGTGCTTCGCAAGCACTGTTGTGGGCATTCCTGTGGACCTGTAGTAAGTACTTCCTTACCGAACACCAGGTGTATGTTTTCTGTTGGGCTAGTGTTCCACTTTGTCTGGTCTTGGGAGAAGGTGTGGTCCTAGATGGTACTATCGTAGATCGGTATTGGCTTAGTAAAACAAATGAATCATCACATCAAGAGTTTCACAGGTTGGTTAGGAATTTGGGTACCATCTTCATGGCACAGTAGACTTGCATGATGTGATTCTAGTGGCTTGTAAAGGTTTGGTTAAGGTTTCCAGAGACATTGATTATTATTGCAGTAGATATGCATTTTGATGTGTATTCAATAGCCATCCCATTTATGTCAGACTGCCATTGGGTGCATTTAAATTTTTTTATTTTTTCTGAAAGACCATGTCTCTGGTCTTTTTGTACAGTAGTTGACATCAACTTTTAAATGTAAACCGGCATTTAATCAGACAATAAGCCCCTAGCAGGCAGGCCCTTACTGCATAAGTTAATGCTCCCGGGGCCCAATAGTTACAGGTCCAAGCATAGCGAGGGCCTTAACGGAGGCCCCAGGGGCATTACCTTATGTTGTAATGGCCCGCCAGCCTGGGGCTTATTGACATTAGTATTCTGGGTTGAAAGCCCGGAATACTAATGGTATTGTTTTTTTTATCATCGTTTCTATATGCCGTTCATGAAGGTGGCAGTTGAAGTACGTGCTAGTTGGAAAAAGACTAGACTGTGCATGTGACATTAAAGTAATGATAGTTTACAAAGGGATTTCTGCAATGGGACTGTACAATGAAAGTACAAATTCTTAATGTCAAAGAATGCTTGTTCCAAAAAACATAAGCAGAATAAGGTTCAGAATGGTGTTACTAGTTTCAAAAACACACGGATGGCAATAGTATAAAGTGAACACATTGAAATAAAAGGGATTATGACAATGGAGTGGAAAATAAGTGTATAGGAAAAAAAGAGAACAATTACATTATTTTGCATTGAATTGAACTTTGCCATGCAAAGTGAATGAACAATTTGAAAACTGGGGATTAGAGTTATTTTCAGAGATGTTGGACAAAATGGTGGAGAATTAATTAGAAGATGATGGAATAGGTGATGTAATACATGGTGTTTCCGTTTTCAAAGAGGGTTTAGATTCCGATGGAGGAGGTAAATATTGTGGTACATGGCCATGGTGGAGAATTGAAGACTATTCTTTGCGTTGTGTGGCCTGGGGTTGCCAGTAACTGCTAATTGATGTTGAGTTTTGGTGTCCAGTCACAGACCTAATTTCTCTGGCATCCAGGCCGGCATTAGAAAGTAGTTGGATTGCAGTTTCCCGAATGCAGTGATCGTTATACACTTTACTTAGATGGGCACGATGACTGATTTGTTGCATGAAAGTCCCTAGAGAGTGTTTTCCAAGTGGACAATTTGTGTACTATATAGGTTAATCGCAGCACCGATTGTGGTGGAAGCGACAAGACATTAGGAAAAAACAGGGTGCATCCGTCAGCAATTTGGAGATGTACAGGAGGAGAGATTTCACAGGACAGTCTGGATCGGTGGGAGTTGCATACATCCTGCCTCTCAGGTTACTGCAGTGTCGCTCCAATAAATTATGGTGATTTTTTGGTTAATTCGTTGAAGGTAAGTGTGGTGTATTGCCAGTGGAGTAAGTTTGCGGAAATTATTGGGGGGGACATGACAACGGAAAGAAAGGGGCAGGGTGGAGGAATGGCGGACAGTGGCTCTGAGGGATAAAATGAAACTAATACACCACAGGAGTCTATTACCAACGCTCTGTTATAACTTTCAGAAGACTGGTGGCATATCTTTATAATTCAATTCTAAAGACACGCCGGTCTTCTGGAACGTATAGCACCACAGTTGGTCTTTAGAATCCATTGCATTGACAACAGTAAAAAAGGTTTGCGGCCTCTCTACCTAAAGAGGGCCTGCAAGCAGTGTTGATTGGTGTTTGATTATTGCCACCGGGGCACTGAATCAAACAAGAATATAGACATAATACAAAATGGATGCCTGCAAGATTTTAAAACAGCACATTAGGTTGCTTATTATGATTTCATCAATTGCTTACAACATTCTGACTCATTAACATTAAGGTATGTTTTCCTGTGTTCAAATGACCCCAAGCACTAGCGTACCGAGTGGGAGGCCAGAAGCGGACATTTGTCAGTGGGACGTCACTCCCGTTCGGCACCTCAAAGATTGTGCTCAACGGGAAAGGTGTCCCACTGGCAGGGCAATGTGTGCCCAGCAATTCCTGCTCAGCACGCTTATTGTCCTGGCAATATATTTCCTCCTTCAGGGAACCCAGGCCCGGGCCTTCCCCATTCCCATTTGAGTCCCCCCCCTAGTTAGTAACGGACCCGTTGTTAGCTCCCTGGTCCCCTCGCTGGACCCGCTCTGGACGTCTGGTAAAACCAGACATCCAGAGCGGGTCCCCCGAGGGAACCTCGTAATAGGGCGGAATGGGTTTAACGGCGCCGGCACCATTACCGGCGCCGTTAAACCCATTCCGCCCTTCTTGTAATGAGTCCCTATGGCTTTAAAACCCAAGGGGGATATTTTAGGCTCACGTTAATATGCATGATACTTTTGTGACTTTGTGTGCAGGATGGGGAGAATAAAACTAAAGCCATAATCTCATTCCTCAACATATTTCTCTGACAATGTATATAGTGTACAGTTAGTCTACTATGAAAGGCTAGTTTATTATGTAATGTGCTTTGCTTCCAAGGCACTGTTATAAATCATTATTTAAGTACATGTAATGCAAAGCAATACCTTAATAAATATCTATATCAACTAAACCTGGGAAGATGTGCACAGTTGCTTAAATTGTCCACATCCCAGTATCACCATTTAACCAAAGTGTGTGGTCCTGGGCAATTCATTTAATCCCACTGGGCTTCATTACGAATATGGAGGCAGCCATGCCCTTAATCAGGGCATGGCTGCCTCCATACCGGGTTCCAGTACCGGGTTCCTCCAATGAGGACTTACAGAGCCATTCCAACCTTGGAGGACCCGGTAAATCCTCATTGGAAAAACCATCCCCATTCCCATTTGAGCCCCCATAGGGCTCAATGGGAATGGGAGGGAGCTAATAACGGGCCCGTTAATAACGGGCCCGTTATAAGCTCCCTGGTCCCCTCACGGGAGCCTTGTAATAGGGCGTCCTGTAAAGAAGGGTGCCGGTCCCGTACCGGCACCCTTCATTACGGGAGCGCCAGCCTTGTAATGAGGCCCACTGTGTCTTATCTGAAGCTCTGTATGTGATTCTGATTCACTTCAAAGCTTATGTTAATATATCATGCTATTATAATAAAAAAGCTTGATGACTATAGAGTTTCTCCATACATAACAAATGTGCATTTTAGGTATTTTGCACCAGAAACGTATTTGCCACTTGGCTTACTTATGGCAACTTATTCTAAAGTCACTACCTTGGTGCCTCCACATATCAAAAACTTATGATGCTCCTTGCGATGCCCTTTTCTGTGAAATCACTTCTGTTGGTGCAATCCATATGCAAATCTGGAGGTTTCCATATATGGTGCCCAGAGCGCCTGGACAGCGCTTTAATAGATGGGTTTCCTGCATCTGCAATGATCCTGCAGTTTTATGTGTAAAAATGCCATCTGCCACTTATGTTACCAAATAGTACATTGGGGTAGGGGTGGGCCGTTTGGGGGTATTAATGAGAATATTACATGCACTGTATTTAGTGGCTCACCTCACCCCCACTCGTGGAATGCTAAATACAGCCCTGGCCCCAAATGTAATTGTTGAAATGTGCCCCCTCACTAGGGTCAGCCCTCAGCCCTGCCCTCCAGCAAACATACACGCAGCTGAGCACATGTCTGCATTATGTAATGAGGCAGCGTGAGACTGGCTGGGCACCTCAGCCAGGCTCACGCTGTCCAATTTTATGATCAATCAAGGCGGCATCCACAATGCGGTCCCCGGCCCTCCCATCAAAAGATGGGGGGGACAAAAAGGCATGCCACAAATGTTGGGGGGACTTGTCGCCCCCCACACTCCCATATAATTACGCCCATGCGTATTGCTTGCCATTTTCATCAGCTACTACTTCAAAAGTATTAGGCAGGAGTAGAGGAAGTCCTTCATGTCCTCTTCTTGCAAAGTGTATTTGTATGTCGAACCATACTTTGTACTGTGAGATATCTGGAAAGGCGGTATTGAAAATACCACAAGAGCATAGGTTGGTGAGATTGGTACGTGTGATTGGTGCCTTGTTTTGTGCCTAGTCTCTTCCATTCCAGTGCAGTTTTTTTTTTTATTATACTGCTGAATACATTGTTGGCTGCAATACAATGGTTACTTTGCATTATGTTAACATTTCTGCTATAAGGTGGATTATTGAGGTGATGATTTAGACCAGAAAGTAGTGAAATGAGACTTTGTGGCTGGTATTCGACTTTTTACAGGTCACACTTCGGCATAAAATGAGCATAGAGAAGAAGCAAGAATATTGAATGGCTACATTTCGAAAGAAGATGAGTATCCTTTCTGCACAAGCCAGCCCTTGAAGTTGTCAACTGCCATTCGGTGGCACATTGTGTGTTTTGTTCACATCTATTTCATACTATTAGATCTAGGTCTATTTTGGCCACAGAAATATGTCTGCCAGCATTTTTGGATATGGGTAGGACATTCAGGTTGGTCTGCAAGCCTGATGCTGTGGTTTGACCTTCTTCTGTTTCTTTTATTTTTTGTAACTTTATTTAATGATTGTGGTACACAACATTGCAACAACATGACATTTCGTATGTATCCATGACAGCGACGTTCAGTTCAGTTATATAACATAGTGTGTGGTACAGATGAGACACATTGCTGGGCCCTGCCGGGCTGTTACTGGCTGAGTCTGCTTTTGATAGATTTACTCTAAACGGGGACCAAATGTCCTTCCGTTCACATGAGTTCGGGAGTGACATTACGTAGTGTTCCTCACATTCATTAACATACATCAGTTCCTTAAGAAAGTGGCTCACTTGTGGTGCCTGTGCACTCTTCCATTTTTGCAGAAATCACTTTTTTGCCAAAGCGCATGCAATATTAAAGAGCCTTCTGATTACCTCTGACTGTTTACCAATATCCCCAAACAGATATTTTTGTGGTGTGAGGTCTGCCAGTATCTGAGTTACTTCCTCTAGGATATACGCCACCTCCCCCCAGAATACACATATGTGAGGGCAGCTCCAGTACATGTGTATTGAGTCGGCCTGATCAACCCCACACTTCTGACACCTACCGGGACTGTTATTTGTACATTTCGCAATTTTTTGGGGGTGTAGTACAACTTGTTCAACACCTTAAATTGGATCAGCCAAAGGCCCACATTCATGGATACCCTCTTGGTCAATTCACAGTACCTCTCCCAGGCTCTGTCAGTTATGGTAGCACCCAGATCCGTTTCCCAGGAGGACTTTATCATATTTACCGTTGGAGTGTTGGCCTGCACAGCCATGTAAAGCCCCGAGACACTGGTTCCCGACCGGGTTGACAGGGCTACCAGGCATGGGTGCGGTGGGGGTGCGTCTGGGAACATTGGCCACCTAGCCTTAAAAGCCATTCTCATTCTATGGTATTGTAATATCATCAATTGGTCACTTCCCATCCCTGTTTTGAATTCTTCCAGCGTTATAAATTTGCCATTAGGGAATGTCTTTGATTTTGAATTCTTCCTCCGGATGTCATGTTTTGTGTACATCTGGATCATGTGTGGGTGCTATACCGGAGAAGTTCCAGAACAGGGCCTCAGCATAGTAAGGTGTCTCCAACCCGAGCCTACGGTAAAGTTTGGACCATGCGTGTGCTGTTGTACTGACTGGGTCGAATGGACACTCATCTCTGTGTTTTTCTTTAAAGATGACTGACATTAAGCCGGTTGGGCGTGCGGCGTGTTTTTCTAAATGTGGGGTGAGCTGTCCTGCTCATCATACCAGTGTTTAACGAACTGAGCCTGTGCCACTACGTAATACAATTCGATGTCTGGAGCTGCTATGCCACCTTTGTTATAGGGTTCCACCATTTTTTCCCACTTCATTTATTCTGGCCGCCCCCCCCCGCACCAGACAAACTCTACCGCCATGGATCTGAGAGTGTCAACGAACCGCCCACCAGGCCATATCGGGATGTTGGTAAATATATACAGCAGCTTGAGGGGAATAACCATTTTCAATATAGCGACCCGGCCGATAAGTGAGATGGGAAGTTTAGCCCAGAAACAGAGTTTAGTAGAAATCTTGTTCAATAGGGAGTCGTGGTTGTTCGAGAATAAGGATGTTCTGTCTCCCGACACAATAAAACCCAGGTATCTTATCTTGTTAGGGGACCATTGTAGGCCGTGTGTGTTGTTTGGACATGTAGTGGCTGGGGTCAGGGGAAAGATTTCGGATTTAGACGATTAGTTTTGTATCCTGAGTATTCTGCGAATTTGTGCACGGTCTCCATCGCTGGCCCCAAATGTGTGCCTGGTTCCTGGATTTATAATACGGCGTCATCTGCATATAGTGATATTGATTGGGTCAGGCCTGCCATCCATATACCCCTCTGTCCCTGGTGTTCCCTGATTGCTGCTGCAACTGGTTCCATAAAAAGGGCAAACAGTATGGGGGAGAATGGGCAACCCTGTCTCGTACCCCTACCCAGCTCAAACCATTCTGACATGGTGCGGTTGGTCAATACCTTGGCTCCCGGGTTAGTGTATAGTACCTTGACGCATTTTAGGAAGTATGGGCCTAGTCCAAATTTCTCAAGCACCATAAACAGGTATGTCCATGACACAGAGTCAAACGCCTTTTCGGCTTCTGGCTTGATCTGGGCCATGACACCAAATAACCTATGCAGATTCAGTGCCATCGATCTGGTGGGGATAAATCCGCATTGGTCCGGGTGTACCAACACGGGCATGTTGGCCAGGAGTCTAGTGGCCAGAATCTTTGCAAATACCTTGGCATCATAGTTTATAAGGGATAGGGGCCGGTACGAGGACATCTCGTTCGGCGGTCGCCTGGGCTTAAGGAGTACCGTTATTATGGCCTCTCTCATGGACGTTGGAAGTGTCCCTACCTCTATGGCCTCCTCCCACACGGACAGTAGTATCGGGGCCAGCTCCTCACTGAGCTCCTTATATAACTCAACCCCCAGTCCGTCTGAGCCGGGTGCCTTTCCGTTGGCTAGTGATTTAATTGCTTCCTTTATTTCATCAACCGTAAGGGGCTGGTCTAGCAGCAGTCTATTTTCTGTTGACAACGTCGGGAGCGTGATACTATCTAGGTATTCCCTAATGTCATTGGGAGTTTTCAGGTCATGATTGGCATACAGTTCTGTGTAAAAATGGGAGAATTCTCTATTTATGTCCTCCTCACTTGTTGTCTCTCGGCTTTCAGTAGGTGGCTAGGGTGCGACCCGCCCTGTTCCCCTTGCCATACCGGCGTGCTCTGACTGGAGTAGCCATATACAGCAATTCCCTGGTAGCTAGTTTATTAAATTCTTGTAGGCTACTATTAATGTCCGCAAGGGTGCTGTCTTCATGTAGAGTTGTATATCGTTTTTCTAACTCGCCCAACCGTTTCTCTACTTCTGCTAGTTCCCCCCTGACCACCTTCAACAGCCTTGTGGATTTGGAAATCAGGATTCCCCTCACCCATGCCTTAAATGTCTCCCATAAAATTGCAGAGCTGTTGACTGAGTCTTTATTAGTTTCAAGGAAGAATTCTACCTCTGCATGTAATTCCTCTGCCGCTGCAGGATCCTTAAGGATGTCAGGAGGCATTCTCCATCTCCTGGCCGGGGGTTTAAGGTTTCCTAGTGCCATGTCTAGCAGGATAGGGGAGTGATCCGACAGGGTGCGGGGGAGTATTTTGCTATTGTGGATTTGGTTCATAAGAGATGCGGACACCAGCCAGTAATCTATGTGAGATTCAGTGTCATGCACCGAGGAGTAAAAGGAATACTGTCTTTTGAAGGGGTGTAACGTTCTCCAGGCATCTACAATTGTTAGTTGCGATATGATTTGTTGTAAAGTACCAGCTGTTTTCGTGGGATTTCTGTGTTTGGAGGTGGAGCGATCTAGGGTAGTCTCTAATGTGGTGTTGAAATCTCCCCCCACAGTATTTGCTTGCTTCTATAGAAGCCAACCTCTTGCATTACATTCGTGTAGAAGTCAGGATCATCCACGTTTGGACCATATGTGTTTATCAATATCAGTTCTTCCCCAGCAATGTTGCCCCACACTATTACGTAGCGACCCAGCGGGTCTATTTTACTTTTCCCCAATTGGAACCCAACGGATGTGTGGATCAGGACAAGTACTCCTCGTGCCTGTGAGGAGTATTCTGTATAGTATCTATGCTTACCCCACCCTTTCAAGAACTCAGTGTTGACTTTCTGGAGCGCATGGGTTTCTTGTAACATGATAATTTGGGGATGATCACAAGTAACATAGGCTCCCACCTTGTTCAATTTGGCTCGGTTGTTCAGCCCGTTGATGTTCCATGTGAGAAGTTTTAGTCTAAGCCCTCAGGCGTTCTGACAGGATTGGCCATGTCTGTATACCCTTGTTGCGTCTCTTGACTTGCTGTTACTCAGGAGAATTCCATGTGCTGCAATGCCACCACGATTTTTAACTTGTAGGACTTCTCCAACTGAGTCCCAAACCCTCAACCCCCCGCCCCTTCCCGCATTGCTCAACGGAGCTAAACATCCAGTGATATTTTGGTCCCCCACCCACATCATCTCCCCCAACTTAACAATGCTGCCCTGTAACGTTAATTCCCTTAAACTAGTGGAGCCTTCCTGAGGGTTGCCCGTTGCATACACCTGGCTTGCCCCGACGGAGGCTCTCGGCTCGGTTAATCATAAGTCTTCATTCAGTCCGTCCATATTGCAAAGTTTTCCTCTCTCTGAGCAGTAGGGAGCCGGCAATCCCTTTAAAAAAAAAAATGTCCCCCTTCCTGATTTTTTCCCCCTCTTGGGGGCTGATGATTTGCTCTGGTCAGTCAGCTGAGTCTGGTATCTCACTTCCAAGTTGTGGTCTGGCGTTCTGGTCGACTATCCGGTCTCTGGGAGGTAGTGGAATGGAGGCCTCAATGTATGTCATGGCTTTCTGTGGGGTTTTCGAAAAAGTGAGCCCTCCCACCATGTCATTTTCGCTGGGAAGATGAGGGCATACGGTACATTGCGTATTCACAGTTGTTTTTTAACCAGTTTGTAGGATCGCCTCTGTGCCTGTATACCAGCGGAGAAGTCCGGATATATATGGATTCTGTTGTGTTCAAAATGGAGAGTGCCTTTGTCTCTGGACAGTCTGAGTATCAAATCCCTATCCCTGTAATTGAGGAGACGTGCTATTATGGTGCGGGGAAGTGCCCCAGGCTTCGGCAGTGGTGCCAACGTGCGGTGAGCCCTCTCCACAAGGAAATGTTCGGAGAAAGAATCTGCTCCGAGGATATTTCTCAGCAGGTTTTCCACTTGTCTCTCCATGTCGCCTTTGCCGAAAGTTTCCGCAATTCCAACAATCTGGATGTTATTCCTTCGAGATCTTGTCTCTAAATCTTCACACTTATTTTGAGTTTTTCGTAGCTCTGTCTGGAGGTGGGCTATTTCGCGGCCATGCTGTGAGATTGTGTCTTCGTTCGTGCTTATCCTGCTCTCTGCCTCTGTGATACGCATGCTCTCCTTTTCCACTCGAGCCTTCAGGGACCCAATCGTTGCGACTATGTCGTCCAGTTTGACATTGACTGCCATGAATCCATTTTGAACCAGTTTCGCCAGGCGGTCCAGGGGATCTTCCCCTTGTTTGTCGTGTTCCTGTGGCACCCCATCGGCCGCCCTGTGTGGCTTGGAGCTGGCAAAGGAGTCCATCGGGCCATTTTATTTCCCTCCTGTGCCTTTCCTCACGGTGCGTCTCATGTGGTACGGTATACAGCCTTTGAGTGGACTGTGTCCCCCCACGTAGTATAGACTGCCGTGTAAATGTTCAAAGAAGAGCAAAAAGGTGGATAGTGTGGAAGCGTTTGGCCTTCTTCACACCCTCTTTCCTCCGGGTGTTTGGGTATTTGTTTGTGCCTTCTACAGGGCCAGGATCTTTGCCGAGCGGATCCCGAAGGTTTGGTCACAGAGACTGCCCCCACACAGCTCTCAGCGGGTTGTCCCCCCTGCAACACTCAAGGATTGATGGGGTTCTGTTCAGCAGGAGCTGCCAAGTTCTGCTTGTATATACCGGGATGTTAGTAGTGCACACGTTACCACACCTCGTGGGGTGTAACGTTATCTTGCTCGGCGAGCACCGCCAAGTGCCGGGGGGGATGCAGCCTTCTTTGCCCCCTCAGCCATGGCAGCCCCAGCCCTTGCAACCTCACGGGTGTTACCTCAGCGGTCCCAGCTGTGTTTCATATGTTGTGCACACGGCGCTATGTTCACTCAATTTGGTACCGGCACAGTTCCTGATATTTGTCACTGAGCCTCCCCGTGATCTCACCCCGAGGCTTATGGCATGGCACTGGTGGTCGTCATTGTGGGGGGGCCTTCCCGCCCTGCTACACTTACTTGAGGTGAGAGGTGCGGCACGGGGACAAGGGTGCTGGCCCACCAGCAGCGGCTGCGGCGCCGCGCGTATCACGGCTCTCGGGCGACGCAGTGCGAGTTCAACGCTACGCCCCTCCCCCACTGCGGCCCGCTCTTCCCAGCGCACCTCCAGCACACAGTAGATGTTCTGTGGAGATGGCGGGCGGCCACGTCAGCACCTCCTGTCCGACAAAACGCTTCCAGGTGGATATTGCAAGTTTTCTTTGATGTAATGACTCGATTTTTTTGGTGCTTGCTCCGGAGGTCTTCCACCACAGGAATTCTCCTTTTACGAGCGTTTGGAGCGGCGCTGAAAGGATGAATTTGAAGCAGGATTAATGTTTGAGCCGGAGCTCTCCTCTCAGGCAGCCATGTTCGTTGTGCGCAACAGCGCCCCCTCCTTCTTCTGTTTCTTAGGTGCTAAGTTCCAGCCACTCCTCTATTGTAAGTGGGTCGGTGATGGAGAAATTGATTGCAGCTGAGGGTCTGGAAGACTGCAACGCCACACAGAGGTTACCATGAAGGACAACAAGGAAGTTATTTGCCACTTTGTTTTCGTATAGAAAAAAAAGGAATGGATTTTGCAGAGAAGTGAGCGGAGGCAAGCTGAAAAGGACTGATATTTCCAGTGATCAGTGAAAATGGTGGTGAACTACGGAAAGAAAGTAATGTAACAGCAACAGCACGAGTGGCACGCCATTGGTGAAAAGTATTTCACTACTATAAGGCTTGGAAATTATCCAATTCAAACACAGGGGGGCCGATTCTTGGAACAAATATGTGCCGAAAATCGTGGCGCAAGCTGGCGCAAGCATGAAAAAGCAAGCGCATGCGCACGTATGCCATTCATGGAAGGCCCTGCATGTGTTTTGTGCGCCAAATCCGTGCATGGCACCCACGGGCGCTCACGTCATTGCAACATCCAGAACGACATGCGCGACATGCACAGTGAAAGCACACAATGTTAGCGCACACACCAAAAAGGGGGCGGAACACGGGGCGGAACGCGCAGAATGGGGAACAAGGGCATAACTGGGGAAGTACTACTGGGAATTACACAGAGCACCCACACGCACGTGAACTACACGTATTCATGGAATCGAATAGAGGAAACCCGTGTAAGGCCAAAGACACGCACAAGCCTTAACACGTCCGCCACACGAAGGCAGGCGGTAGCGCCCCTGCGCATAACAAAAGTGTGCGCAAACAACAAACACGTATATACCGCTACGATGAATGTCCCATTCTGTGGCCTCCTAGGAGAAATGACGTGTCACGCAACGCTCAGGCGTACCAAAAAAGCAAGAAAAAGAGATACGCGACCCCTGTAGCCCATGTGCGTGTAAAAAAACACACACAGTATGCTGTGGCAGCCAGGAACACAAAAAATGCATACGTGATCAACACGCAGGCGAGTATTCCCCAAAAAAAGGGGTACGCGATTAACAGGGACACCCGCAGTGGGAAAAATAGCATGTGCGACTCACCGTCTGCCTTGCGTGTAGAAGAAGTACACACTGTAGCCGCTGTGAAGTAATTGCGTGGGAACCCCAACATCTGGAAAACACACGCACCGCTTTCCACGAAAAGCATGTACAGAACGATGGAAACCCACGTGGGACCTTCAACCCCTGCCAAGGAAATACCCGTGTGCACGTTACGTCATCCACGCACTTACGTGCCAAGGGCCTTTCCTCGGAATTCACGCAAACGTGCTGTTTTTCACATGCCAAATCACTCCGTATCAAGCTGGCCATGTGACAACACAAGGAAGACCACGCTCCTGCCCAGAAAGCCAAATTACTGCCCCCCAGAGCCCCGAGCAGCCTCCCACGAGCCATCTGCTGCTGCCTGCCTTCCTGCTTCCACTGTGCCCTGCCATTTGGGGCCTGCACATCTGCCATCTGCAGGGGTCCAGTTACTGTGACCACCCCTACTGGAACAGAAGACTCCCGGCTGGTGTTCCATCACTCCACAGCCCAACCCCAGGACCCAGTTGCCCACCCACACCTGCCTCAGGGGTTACCATGTCCAACACAACACCTTCCGGCACCAGTGGCAACCCCCCAGCAGAGAGGCAGAGGGCAACCAGCTTCAGTGAAAAGGAAGTTGGTATCCTGGTGGAGCAAGTTCTGGGGCATTATGATGCCCTCTTCACACCATCGCACACTGACAAGGAAGGACGGAAGAGGATCTGGAAGGACATTGTGGGTGCCATCAACGTGGAGGGGGTGGCACCCAGCGACATCAAACGCGTCCTAAAGCACTGGGAGGACTACAAGTCCAGGACCCTCAAGAAGGCCCGGGACCTCCTGAAGGCAGCGGATGCAGTGGGGCGCTGGGCCCCACTTACCACCCAGCAGATGAGGGTCCTGGAGTGCATTCGCCCAGTGCTTCACCACCAGATCCTCAGGATGCAGGCCCGTCTGGAATCGAGCGGTAAGTGGTCATGCATTTACGTTTAAAACAGTGGATGTTGCAGTGTGCTGGTAGTTAGCTACTTGGCATGGGTCATGGTTGGATGTGTGTGTGCAGGGACATGATGGTGCTGCATGTGAGTCCAGTCAGGCATGACCCACCTGGATGGTTTATGTGTTACAATGCATCATGCGGAGTAGCATGCAGAATGCACACATGTATGCATGCCTGTGTCTGTACTTAGACATGTTTGGTGTGTGAGAGATGTGTGCTGTTGTCATGGACATGCATGATGTACATATCCATGTGTCTGAGTAGTTTGTGAGCTATGGATGCATGACACATTTCCATGACGATGTGTTGATTCACTGATACAGCCTACACATCCTTGTATCCTCTGTGCTATGTCTGTGGGTATACGGGCCAGATGCATGACCCTCCGGTGATGCGTGTGCATTTGATCAGCATGTCCCATGATGCGTGTGAGTTTCAGCCCATCATTGTATGTTTCTACGGTGCCGTGGACATGGATACAAATGTTTGTTGCATGTGCCATGCCGGTTCCTGCATGTGTGTTGCCTGCACTGACCCATGTGTTGTTGGGAGACATGATGGAAGTGAGGTTTGACAGTGCCAATCAGGTGCTATTGCTTTCTGTGTAGGGGACTATTGTACAGTAACCTGATGCTTGTGTTCAATGTCTCCCTTTACACAGCAGCGAGTGAAGAAGAGGGCGGAGACGGCGCTGTGCAGGAAAGTGGCAGGAATGCCTCCACCGGCTGGCGACGCAAGGCCCAGTCACCCTCCCAGGAAATTCCATAATCCGGGAACAAAGGGACTGGTGCCGCATCCGCCACTACGGCTGCAGTGGGAGGGGTGGGTGCGCCCCCATAGGGGCCTGCGACAGCAGAAGACGGTGCAGAGCCATCCAAGCCATCCATGTTGTTGGTGTGTACAGAGGAAGAGGAGGCCGCACATGGGGCCTGGTGGAGGTGGTACCACTGGTGCAAGTGGGGCAGTCCAGGGGCAGGGGCAGGAGGCAACACAGGTCACCGCAGAGGGGACTGTGCATGTCACTGTCCCTGACACTGTGACTGCATCAGCATGCACCAGCAGGGATGCCCTGTCCCAGGCCCGTCCGCAGGTAGGGGGGAGGTCCATGTCATTGGGCACTCCTCTACCAGCGGACGAGGGGACCTGTGACAGGATTGAGTCCATCCTGATTGGGGTCACGTTGGGCACCCGTGACATTCGTGATGACGTGCATGGTTCCTGGGGGACCACGAACGTCATCAAGAAGAGCTGTGTGGCAACAGTGCCAGTTGGGAGGGATGATGGTCGAGGATTTCTTCCATGTGTCGGCCAGTCTTGCGGCCCTCTCCTCCTCTGTGCACACTATACGCCAGTCGTTCTTCGTGCCGTCTTCCGGCCCAGATGACACCAGGGCCCCCTGTGGACCTGCCCCAAACAATGCAGCAAGCCCGGTGGAGATGCCATCCCTGCCACAGTCGGGAATCGGAGGTCCAGCAGGGGTGGACACCCCACCAACTGGACCCCAGCAGATGGAAGATGTGCCGGCATCAATGGGCAGGGCACGTGCACGACGGCGCCGGGGGATCCGATCAGCCTGGAGGCCTTCGTGGTGGCAGAGGCAGTTGTGTCAGAGGCAAGAGCAGCCTCAGAGTGGGAGGCATCATGGCTCGGGGTCATCAACACCTGGGGGGCATCAATGGGAGGGGGTGGGGGACATGTGTTGTGGCTCCCAAGTGCATGGAGCCATGTGGCCTGCCTGCGGGGCATGCCCAGGGGTGATGGGCTGCCTGCGGGGCATGCCCAGGGGTGTGGGGTGGTCACCTGTGGTGTTGGCTGCCTGCGGGGCATGTGGAGTGGGGGGCACATCCGGGAGGGCACACACTGCCAAATCACATGCAAAACACCCCGCAAACCCCTCGGAATACACGTACCCCGCTGGCTTTTAGACACACCCCTCGGAATACACGTACCCCATTCGCGCCAGCAAAAACACTTGGAAAGCTCTAGGCGCACGCCCGGAATACGCGCAGGCAGCCCATCCACCCTCCCCAGGCCCTGCAGGCAGCCCATCACCCCAGTCCATACCCCACAGGCAGCCCATTACCCCAGTCCATGGCCTGCAGGCAGCCCATCACCCCTGGGCATGCCCCGCAGGCAGCCCATAACCCCTGGGCATACCGCGCAGGCAGTCCATCACCCCTGGGCATGCCCCGCAGGCAGCCTATCACCCCAGTCCATGGCCCGCAGGCAGCCCATCACCCCAGGGCATGGCCACGTGTATTCCGAGGGGTGCGCGGGGAGTTTTACACATGATTTTGCTGGTGTGAGTGGGGTATGTGTATTCCGAGGGGTGCGTGTGGAGTTTTACACGCGATTTCAATGGCACGAGCGGGGTACATGCATTCCAAGGGGTGCGCAGGGAGTTTTACACATGTTTTCATGGTTGGGGGGCTGTATGCTGGTCCACTGGCCTTTACGCCATGTACTGGATATGTACAATGTTTTTGGCGCACGGGCGGGGTTGTGGACGTAACTGGCACTGTTGCAGGGTCATTGCGCCACTCTGCACCACGGCTGCTTATGGATGTATAAATCCATGAATACTCTGTCTGCCTAAATGGGTTTTGGCGCACGCGGCTAGCGCAGACTGCCGCACGTGCACTCTGTGTGCCAGCCCCGTGCGCCACTTGTGTGCCGAATTCTATGAATTACCCCCAGAGAGTCCCGCAGTGTTGGCACGCCAGGTACTATTGCATTCTTTGCTGCAAAGCATGATCCTTTGTCTCTCTGTGTCCACTGAAAATGTGTTTCTTTTTCCCACATCAATGATAAGCCTAAAGAGAATGTAAAGGCATATCTTGACTCTCTCCACGTTATGGCGATAGATGCAAACCGCATTGCCCATGAAGAGACTTTGGCAGAGAGCTTGGTAATGTATGAGGACATGCCTAGTTCTAATCTGACATTCACTGCTTATTTAACCAATGTGGATTGAACTAAATACAGATAATGTTCACACTGTATTTTTTATTCTTATCTAGAAGCAAATATCCTGAATGCTTTGTGGCTGAAGGGATCTGTCTGTGAGCTTGGGAGTTGCATGTAGCCTTTCCCAGCATCAAAGAAAACGTTCTTAGGAGCTAGGAACCCATTGATGAGCAATTTGGTTTTCCCCTCTAAAAATAGTATACATTATTTTAATTACTAGAAATAAAACACTTGCTGCTCTTTTGAAATGTGTGCTACTGAGTGAGGTACATTTTAAATGTCTTTTATTTGAATTGTGTAGGCCTGGACACACCATAATGCATTTGGCAGGGGCACAAATAATTGTGGTCTTTGTATTTGTATTTATTTATTTATATAGCGTGCCTGGCCCTGGGCCATCTGGGCGCATATCTTCAGACTACAGGTTGCATAGAATACACAGCATTTTAACACCATTGCATAATATAGTCTATTTACAGGGTATAAACACAGTACTTACACAGGTGAAGGTCAGGTCATGGTCAGTACAAAATACAGAGTAATAATACAAAGGTGTTCATACAATAATAACAGAATGGTGGTCAAGTCGGCAGAGCCGGCCAGTCAAGAGGCTGGCAGGCAGTGTTAGATCTTATCCGCAGTGGGACAGTTGTGTACTTTGCAAATCCTGAGCAAGGAGCCATGTTTTGACTTTACTCTTTAAAGAGTAGTAAGAGGGTTCAGATCTGAGTGAGTTGGGGAGTGAATTCCATAATTTGAAGGTGAGAACTAGAGAGAACTAGTGAGAACGGAGAGCTAGACCCCACTGCTTTCTGAAGCTTGATCCTTGGCAGTGCAAGACAGTGTGCTTGGGCTGAACTCAGAGGGCAGATGGAAGTATGAGGTGTGACACGGTTCTCCAGATATTCTGGGGCCTGGCTAGCCAGGCATTTGTGCATGAGTGCTAGGGCTTTGAGGGAGATTCGTTGGGAAACTGAAAGCCAGTGTAGACTACGTCTGGTCTCAGAGATATGCTGTTTCCTGGGGATATTGCGAGCTGCCCTAATGGCATTATTCTGGGTTACCTGTAACTTGTTGAGATTCCTTTGGCTAGTCCCTAGATATAGGGCATTACAGTTGTCAATTTTAGACATGTGAGGGTTCTAGCGAGGATGATGCAGTTAGAGGGGGTAAGGAATGGTCGACATGCTGTAATAAGTTTGCATGTGTAGACTGATGCCGAGACAACAGAGTTGGTTTGTCTCGAGAGAGACATGGTGGAATCAAGATAAATGCCTAGAGCGTTTGTGTCATTAGATACCTTAATGGTATTGCCATCAATGATGAAGGATTGGAAGGATGGATCCAGTCTGTTGAGTCTGAAGTGGGAACCTAGGATGAGAAGTTCTGTCTTCTTGTTATTGAGACAGAGCCGTGTTTAGCCATCCAGGCCTGGATGACCTGCTAGACATCATTTAAGACTTTGGAATCAACAGAGTGGTCACCGGTAATGGGAATGAGTATTTGGGTGTCATCTGCTTAGTTAGTATAAGTGACACCTAAATAGTCAAGAATATCCAAGAGTGGCTTTATGAACATTTTATATAGTGTCAGTGTAACACAAGAGCCCTGAGGGACCCCACACACGACTGGCAAGGGTTCAGCTGAGGCCTATGGTAAGAAGACCCTCATGGATCTGTTTTCTAGAAAGGATTTGATCCATGTAGTGGCTTCTTCAGAAAGTGAGCTGCAGATTTAAGGTAGTGGCATAGAATTTGATGATTGACTAGATCAAATGCTGCAGATAAGTCAAGCTAGAGTAAGAGGGCTAAATTGCCATTATTTTTCGGGTCATCGATGTATGCCTTTAAATCAAAGAGTGTGGTTACTGTTCCATGCCTAGGTCGGAAGCCAGATTGTCTAAGGCTGTGGAGTTTATTGGAGTCTAGATAATCCTGGATTTGTAAATAGGCAGCTTGGTGATGGATTTTAAGTAAAAAGGGTACGGTGGTAATCGGCCTATAATTGGAGGGATTGCTTGGGTCTAAGGATGGTTTTTTGATTAAAAGGATGACCCAAGAGGCCTTAAGGTCATCATGGACGATACCTGATTTGAAAGATGCTTTTATGAAGTTGGTGATGAATGGTGCTAGTTCGTGGGCAGCCTCCTTAATGATGGGGGCTGGGCATGTGTCACCCTGACAGTTGGATGGTTTAAGTTTACTGATGATATTTTCAACCTCGTTAATGGAGAGAGGTGAGAATCTAAATGGTTTAAGGTTGTGTGCAGGTGGGACAGTTTTGTCGGGGGGAATGATGTACTGTGAATCTGTAAGTAGACTGCATTTTTTGGCATTATCTTTAGTTTGTAAAGTGGAGATTTTATCAAGGAGTGCCTTTTGTTTGTTAGTACACCATGCGCTGTCATTGCTACAAGTGTTCGGGGGGTGGGGCTACTGGTGATTCTAGTTCTTTAAGTATCTTCAAGAGCTCTTTAGCACTGGATTCTGCCTGCAACATAGAATAGTGACTTTCCACAATGCTTAAGCTTACAGGTATGCAATGCGTATCTTTCTTATATAGACTTCATGGTGCTATTATTTGTAGCAATGAGTTTTGAATGGTCACCTTGGAAAAAGGAACAGCCTTTGGAGCAGTGTTTCCTTTTGGTTTTCCCTCTTTTCCCTCTTCCTCTGTTGTCCATATGCAGTTTTAAATCTGATGGGACAACCTGTCATGATCTCTGCTTCCAAAAGGTCAGGGTTTTCCCAACTCCCTTGGAAGCAGATCCATAACCCAGGTTCCGAGGGCCAACCAGTCCCAATTGGGACCTTTTGGACCCAGTCCTGGCGCCAGTGGCACCAGGCTCATAAATATGCCCAGTCCCAGCGCTGGAAGCGCCGGGCTCATAATGCTTGGGTGGACTTACCTGCAGCAGACCATGCTGCTTACTTGCCTGCCAGCTGAGCCTCTGATCCTCTTCTGTTTGGAACTACTTTTCCTGTTGGGTGGGGCAGGAGCCACTCCCTAGATTCAGAACACTGGAACTCTTCTGGAAAGCAGGAACTCTTTTCTTACCTAGGCGTGGCTGTGGAAGGAGACACCTAAGCACTACAGGAGGCTATTTAAACCACACCCGGTGGATGAATCTTGCTTTGCGTTATTCTGCATCCTCTGCAGCAGAACGCTCATCGTGTCTTCTGCATCGGATCCTGGGCCTAAGGAAAAAGGCTTACCATCCTGAATCCAGTCTTCAGCAACACCTATAAAGACAAGAAAGTACAGGTTAGCATTCCGGCATCTGAAAGACAAAGGCTTACCTACTCTTTGTGCGCTCCGGAGGTCTTCACACTGCATTCCGGCATCTGAAAGACAAAAGCTTACCAGCTCTTCGCACGCTCCGGAGGCCTTCGGCGCTGCACCCTGCATCTGAAAGACAAAACAAGGTGCGTTTAAAGACATTGGGGAACTTTAATACTCACGTGCCATTACTCCTTTCCACATCAACCCCAGTGGGTATTCCGGCACCCTGCAGCCGCTCCGAACTCGTACCTGCAAAATAAAAGACAGTTAGAGCGCATCGTGAAGCAGGCAACAAGCGCTTACTTACGTGCTTCCAGGCGCTTCTATTCATCACAGGGACTCCATCTTCAACTCACTTCAGCCCGTCATCCGCCATCGCCGGAACCTGCAAAACAAGAGACATCATTACTAAAGACTTTAAAGACAATAGAATTACTCGAAACTTACCGCTCGTGCAGTAAACGACGGACAGCAGTCCTCTGAAGTCAAGAGGCCTGCGCTACCGATCCAGTGAAGAAACTGGTTACAGCACCCTGCCCCGAGGCAGATGGAGAGCTCGGCATTCACTTACCTAAGGTGAGAGCGTTAACCTTTGGGGGTCTACAGGAGAGCAAGAAAGGAAAGAGATAGGGACACCCCAATAACCCCAGTTCGTTAATCCCATATTTTCTATCTGCAGACATCTTACTCTTGAAGTCAGGCATACAGTGCACAGAGGTCCAGCCCAAAGAGCCAACCGTGTGCTACACATCACCTTTGAAGATACGGTAGTCGCCCAGTCAAGACCGGCGCCTCTGCGAGAATCAGGTGAGCGTTACAGAACGCAAAGCCTACCGCAAAACTCTCGCCCAGGCGCTATGGAAACCTCGGATACTGACCACCTAGCCCGGTTACTTGGGGAACTAAGGGCAGAAGTGCATGCAGCTCGTCAGGAAACAAATGCTCTAAGAAGGGAATTAATTATTTCCAAGGAGAGAACAGACAGTCTTGCTAGACAATTGCTACAGTCACAAGCCGGACAAACCCCGTTACCCGCATCAGGGGCAAATCTTCCTTCAACATCCTCTATGAATCCAGTGCAGATCAACCTACCTGGGAATGTACCTCTGGCTCCGCCCGAACGATTTTCTGGTGACCCAAAGAGGTTTGCAGTATTTATCAATCAGTGTCGGTTGCACTTCTTATGCCGGCCAGCAGCCTTTCCAACTGATCAAGCTAAAGTAGCTTTTGTACTTTCGTACCTTAGTGGCAATGCGGCAGACTGGTCGATCCCTCTAGTTAATCAAGATGATCCGGTTCTCCATGATTTTCAAGCCTTTCAGCTTAGTATGGAAAAACTGTTCGCAAGACATTCACAGGGGCAGGCCTTGGACAATGAGCTTCTTTCGTTGCGACAGGGTAATCAAGACCTTTTGGCTTATATTGCATCTTTCAATAGACTAATAGTGGAAACTCAATGGCCTGAGGACAAAAGGATTACGCTGTTTTACAGAGGTCTACGTGGAGAGCTCAAAGACGTTTTAGCCCAAGTAGTGAATCCCCCACAAGACTGTTCGGATTATATAGACTTGGTCGTTCAAATAGATCATAGACTGCAGAACAGGAAGGCCGACCGTTCCAAGTTTGATGCTCGAGTATTTTCCAAACCGCCAACTCCTTCCAAAGGAGTAGACTCCGGGGAACCCATGCAAATAGGGGGTCTGAAAGGTCCTCTAACACAAAAGGAGCGGGAAAGGAGAAAACAGTTGCAATTATGCCTATATTGCGGAAACTCAGGGCACTTTCTTCGAGACTGTCCGGTGAAACCTGCCAAGAAGGCAGTAGGAGCTGCAGTTACCAAAGTTACAAACTCTGAGCAGGGAAACGACCTCGCCCGACAAGAATAGAGGTCCTCTTGCCGAGCGTGAAAACCAGTTCCGTGACCTCGCATTTCGTGATACCTATGGTCCTCATTAGCCCTGATAATCCGGATCGATTACATGCAATTGAAGCTTACGTCGACAGCGGTGCCATCGGCAATTATGTGGATCATGAAATGGTTTTGAGGATGAATCTAACTCTTTGTCCCAAGGCTGTAAAGGACGTCATTACTACAGTGGATGGTACGGAGATAGCCTCCGGGCCAGTAACGCATACCACTCAAGAGGTGACGCTAGTAAGTCAAGATGGACACCATGAGAAGATCGTGTTCGATGTGATCAAGGCCCCTCAGTTTCAGATTATTCTAGGAATACCTTGGTTAGAGAAACACAATCCTCTGATCGATTGGCGAGCAAGAACGGTCCAGTTTCCAGAATGTGTCTCTACTTGTCACCCTCCACCTGGTGTTGCACTGGCAGCAATTTCTTCAGAGACTCCCCAGTTACCTCCCGAATACCTTGAATACCAAGATGTTTTCCGGGAGGATCAGGCTAACACTCTACCTCCTCATAGGTCTTATGACTGCCAGATAGACCTGATACCTGGATCTACTCCTCCTTGTAGTAGAATTTATGCCCTCACCGAGCCTGAGAACCTTCACCTTCGACAATACCTGGATCAATACCTGGCGAATGGGTTTATTCGTCCTTCCAAGTCCCCTGATTCTTCAGCTTTGTTCTTCGTTCCAAAAAAGGAAGGAGACCTTAGAACTTGTATCGATTATCGCTCCCTGAACCAGATCACCGTTAAGAATAGATATCCGTTACCTTTGATCCCTGAACTCCTGGACCAAGTCAGAAAAGCATGCATATATACAAAGCTGGATCTTAGAGGAGCTTACCACTTGGTACGAGTAAAAGAGGGCGATGAATGGAAGACTGCCTTCCGCACCAAGTATGGGCTATTTGAATATCAGGTCATGCCTTTCGGACTTTGCAATGCCCTGGCCGCCTTTCAATATTTTATGAACAATGTCCTCAGAGAGCTCATAGATGTGTGTGTTGTTGTTTACATTGACGACATCCTCGTTTATTCTTCATCGGAATCTGAACATCGGAAACACGTGAAAATGGTCCTCGAAAGATTGCGTCAACACAAACTTTTCGCTAAGTTGGAAACATGTGTTTTCAACGTGACTGAAGTCGAATTCTTGGGATTCATATTATCACCTGGCGGAGTACGTATGGATTCAAAGAAGGTCGATGCAGTTCTCAAATGGCCATCACCATCCTCCGTAAAAGGTGTGCAAAGCATGTTATGCTTCGCTAACTTTTACCGCAGGTTTATCCCCGAATTCTCTCGAATAGTCCAGCCCATCACTGCCTTGTTAAAGAAAAACAAACGTTTTGAATGGTCTACCGAGGCGGAACAAGCTTTCCAGGATTTGAAGACTAAATTTATCTCTGCACCAATCTTAAAACACCCTCGCCCCGAACTCCCCTACATCGTGGAAACTGATGCTTCAAGCCTTGCCATGGGGGCAGTTCTATCACAAAAGGACCCGGTAACCAATCAGTTGCATCCCGTGGCATTTTGGTCCCACAAATTCTCGCCTCCTGAAATCAATTACACGATTACTGACAAGGAACTTCTGGCTATCAAGTCTGCGTTTAAGGCTTGGCGGCATTATCTGCTGGGGGCCCGACACACCGTTACTGTGATTACGGATCACCGAAACCTGCAATATTTGAAAACCCCAATCCTCTAGACAACTCCGTTGGGCATTATTCTTTGCCGAGTTTGACTTCATAATTACCTATCGACCTGGTACAAAGAACGGTAAAGCTGATGCCCTTTCTCGGATGGGAGTGGAAGAACACTTGATCAATCCTAAACCTGTACCAATCATTCCCGAACAAAGAATTCTGGGTGTAATCGCCACAGAATCCATAGAGGAAGTTAAGGATAAAGCCAGGCAACTTGTAACTCCAGCAGACATACAGAATTGGCATCTGCAGGGAAAGGACTTTGCAGTAAAGGACAACTTATTGTATTTCCAAGAACGATTATACCTACCCAGCACAGATTTACAGAAAAAAGTAATCTCCTGTTATCACGATTCTTTAATGGAAGGTCATCCCGGTATGGCCAAGACCTCAGAAAAGATCAAGCGCTACTTCTGGTGGCCGTCTTGGAAAAGAGATATCAGAGACTTTATAATGTCCTGTGGAGTATGCGCCCAAAACAAGAGTCAAAAGGAAAGACCAGCAGGCCTCTTACGCCCTATTGACATCCCACCTCGCCCTTGGCATACGCTTTCTATGGACTTCATCACCGATCTACCTCCATGCTCCGGATACAATACGATTCTAGTAATCGTGGACTTATTCTCCAAGATGGCGCATTTCATTCCGCTCAAAGGCTTGCCAACAGCAGCAACTCTGGCCCGAGAATTTCTCGAAAACATCGTCCGACTACACGGTTTTCCTTCGGTTCTAATTTCGGATCGAGGTAGTCAATTTATTTCTCATTTTTGGCGAAGTTGCTGTCGGTCGGCTCAAATTGATGTGAGACTATCGACCAGTCACCACCCTCAGACCGACGGACAAACCGAGAGGACCAATCAAACTCTGGAACAGTATTTACGCTGCATGCTGCAACAAACTGAAAAAACTTGGAAAGACATCCTTTGGATAGCCTAATATGCCTACAATAACTCTGTCCATTCGGGAACTGGGAAAACACCGTTTTTTCTTTTGTACGGCAGTCACCCTCGAACCTCGGAGTTGGATCCCCTCCAAGATCTTGAAACATCAGCAGTAGACTACCTGCATTCTACAATCACCCAAGCCTTTAAGGAAGCTGTTTCTCACCTTCAAAGGGCTAAAGAACAATACAAGAAAGGAGCAGATCAACATCGGAAGGAAGCCCCTCAATATCAAGTAGGGGACCAAGTCTGGTTATCCACCAAATATCTACCTCTAAAAGGGCCACGCACATTCAACCCAAGATACCTTGGTCCCTATTCCATCACTACCATAGTAAACCCATTAGCGGTCAAGTTGGACTTGCCCGCTCACATGAAGATACATCCGGTCTTCCACGTCTCTCTATTAAAACCCGTGCAACCTCAAACCCGACTAACTAAATCTCCAAAACCCATCCTAGTTGATGGAGAACTCGAGTTTGAAGTCAAAAGCATTCTGGACTCCAAGATCTCCAAATCTAAACTATTTTACCTAATTGACTGGAAAGGCTACGGCCCCCAAGAGAGATCCTGGGAACCTGCTGAATATGTCCACGCTCCTCGCCTAATCAAAAGATTTCACCGAACATTTCCTGACAAGCCAAAACCCCCGGAGAAGCCCGGTTTGGGAGGGGCCTTGAGGGGGGTACTGTCATGATCTCTGCTTCCAAAAGGTCAGGGTTTTCCCAACTCCCTTGGAAGCAGATCCATAACCCAGGTTCCGAGGGCCAACCAGTCCCAATTGGGACCTTTTGGACCCAGTCCTGGCGCCAGTGGCACCAGGCTCATAAATATGCCCAGTCCCAGCGCTGGAAGCGCCGGGCTCATAATGCTTGGGTGGACTTACCTGCAGCAGACCATGCTGCTTACTTGCCTGCCAGCTGAGCCTCTGATCCTCTTCTGTTTGGAACTACTTTTCCTGTTGGGTGGGGCAGGAGCCACTCCCTAGATTCAGAACACTGGAACTCTTCTGGAAAGCAGGAACTCTTTTCTTACCTAGGCGTGGCTGTGGAAGGAGACACCTAAGCACTACAGGAGGTTATTTAAACCACACCCGGTGGATGAATCTTGCTTTGCGTTATTCTGCATCCTCTGCAGCAGAACGCTCATCATGTCTTCTGCATCGGATCCTGGGCCTAAGGAAAAAGGCTTACCATCCTGAATCCAGTCTTCAGCAACACCTATAAAGACAAGAAAGAACAGGTTAGCATTCCGGCATCTGAAAGACAAAGGCTTACCTACTCTTTGTGCGCTCCGGAGGTCTTCACACTGCATTCCGGCATCTGAAAGACAAAAGCTTACCAGCTCTTCGCACGCTCCGGAGGCCTTCGGCGCTGCACCCTGCATCTGAAAGACAAAACAAGGTGCGTTTAAAGACATTGGGGAACTTTAATACTCACGTGCCATTACTCCTTTCCACATCAACCCCAGTGGGTATTCCGGCACCCTGCAGCCACTCCGAACTCGTACCTGCAAAATAAAAGACAGTTAGAGCGCATCGTGAAGCAGGCAACAAGCGCTTACTTACGTGCTTCCAGGCGCTTCTATTCATCACAGGGACTCCATCTTCAACTCACTTCAGCCCGTCATCCGCCATCGCCGGAACCTGCAAAACAAGAGACATCATTACTAAAGACTTTAAAGACAATAGAATTACTCGAAACTTACCGCTCGTGCAGTAAACGACGGACAGCAGTCCTCTGAAGTCAAGAGGCCTGCGCTACCGATCCAGTGAAGAAACTGGTTACAGCACCCTGCCCCGAGGCAGATGGAGAGCACGGCATTCACTTACCTAAGGTGAGAGCGTTAACCTTTGGGGGTCTACAGGAGAGCAAGAAAGGAAAGAGATAGGGACACCCCAATAACCCCAGTTCGTTAATCCCATATTTTCTATCTGCAGACATCTTACTCTTGAAGTCAGGCATACAGTGCACAGAGGTCCAGCCCAAAGAGCCAACCGTGTGCTACACATCACCTTTGAAGATACGGTAGTCGCCCAGTCAAGACCGGCGCCTCTGCGAGAATCAGGTGAGCGTTACACAACCCCACTGATTTGGAATTATGTGTTATTCGCCTGTAGAGCACCTGGTACCATCGCGTGAAATGTGTTTAAGCCTTCTGAAATGGAAGATTTCTGTTTGTCTAGTATGCTATGATTAAGGCAACAAGCTTTGATGGTGCACTCAAAATGGTCCACTATGACGCAATTAAAATTCAGACTGTTTAGCAAGTTGTGTCCCGCCCTCCTTATCGTCCTAAACCTTTATGGGACCATTTATAAAGATTACATTAATAATAATAATAATAATATCTTCATTGTGTTTAGCTCATTAGAACGTTTCACAAATAAAACCAATAAGAATATTAATATATTCAAAAAGATTACATTGCTTCTTGCATTTTGTTCACTCATTTTTCCTCAGTGCAAGGATGAGCAGCAAGTTGAGGGATGCTTTTGCTGCCGGGTATACCATTAAAGAAATCAAGCAATTGCTCATAACTTTAAGAATGTCCCTTTTGCAGGCTGGTAACACCTAGCACAGTAGTGGCAAAGGCATGCACAGAAGCGGATAACTTGGCATCAAGGCAAGGCAGCACTCCGAAGGGAAGTGGGGTGTTGTGTAGTACGGTGTACTGAAGGAGGTAGCAGTGCTCTACTGTAATGCCCTTATGTATAGTATGGGAAGAATCTGTGCAAAGGCCATTGTCTTGTATTTTGAGCATGACCCTTAACACTACAGTAACATTACCTTTGCTTTGATGTACTTTTAAATGCCTGTGTGACATCATTGATTCTCTGTATTTGGAAAATGATGAAATAACTTTGACAAAGGGCAGATCTCTTCTGTCCTCTCTTCACCAGGGTACAAGTTACAAACAGAATATGCTAACATCTTCAATAAACTTTGGGTGAAATTGCAGCCTGCAATGTTATTCAGATGTTATAGTTGTTAAGTCAACCGTAGGGGTTTAGAGGTAGGAACACTTCTGTGCTGTGTTTATGTGAAGTGTTTATCTACAATACAGTGATGTTGTGTTTTAGGGAAGTTGTGGGGTCCTGCTGAACTGTGATGCTTTCGCATAAGGGTACAACCTTACTGTTCGTGCAGAATTTGTAATCTGCTTTTAGGTGCAGTACAATAATGGTGTTTTTGTTACTTTCAGGGTTCCAACTTATTATTTGTGGGTTGAACAAGGAATGGTAGGTGTACAATCAAAACAGTGCATCACGATAGACAAGGACTTCAAAGACATGCTTTAAATGGATGAGACATGCATTGTGCTAGAATAATTAAACAAAACTGCATTTCAGACGTATGTAGTAAGCCAGAGCCAAAGCAGCCAGTGAAGGTTCTTGTGTAGGGGTCTCCAGGCTAGGTCCACGCAAGATGGTAATCTTTAAAGGAATAATGGACATAGACTCTTTCAAGGAGAGTATTGTCTGTGGATCTGTAGGCTTGCACTTGACAAGGTTTTATTTGCAGGATACCTGAAAACACGGAATAGCGTAAGGAAGTGATTCTAAATATCACTTGACCGCAGAATACATGAAATACCAAGCCCTCATTTGGCCAGGAATCCACCCAAGTCTCCAGACATACACTGAATTGAAAGAACATGGATTTACCTCAAGGGATATCTGAGGCATGTTCATAAAACCATCAACTATCATGAGCTAATCAATGGAATCACATTATTTTGGTTTCATGTATTCTCATGTGCCATTAGCTGCCAACACATTGCTCATGTTATAAAAGGTCCTTCTAGAGGATGATAAAAAATAATGGGGCAGCAATGCATATGTGATACTGTATCAGAAAATGTCATTTTCCCCTTTGGATGTAATACAGTTGTGGGGAGGCAGATGGTGTGATGGGGCATTGACCATGCAATGTAGTACTGTAGTTAGTGCATCTCATCACACATGGAGCCACATCTATATATGTTTCTGCTCAGAGCCTGACAGCAGAAGGATTTCTCTTTAGCAAAGCCACAGCTGACTGCTTTGCTATATATTGTGATGATGCTTCATTCTGATCATATGGGGAAGTACCCAAAATAAAGTGCTGGGTTGGTGCTATTTCTAATCATTTCTATGTTTTGGTTTTTGCTCCAGGCATTCTGGTTTCATAGTGTTTGAATGTTTGTTGATCTTTGTCATTATCACCAATTGCCTTATGAGTATTGATAGTCTTTATTTGGCGTTTACAGTTGTGTAGCTTATTAGCAGCATCTGCCTGGTTTCGTTTGAGCTATTTGTCTCCCTTGGCTTTGCAGAGTTTTGAGAAATATCGTTTCCACATCCTACCACTTATGATGCCTGGCTCTTTTTTCTGCTTCATTGTATGCATTTTATTTTACAGTATTGCATTCATTACAGACTTATTTGTATTGTTTTAAAATAGGGAGCTGAGGGAGGAGAGGTGAAGGACCACAATAAACCTTTGTGTGTCTGTTGCTCCATATATACTATTTTTATAAAACGAACAACAATAGAATAAACATTAGCATGCAGTTTTCACACATACATAAAAATACACAATATTATCCACAGATATAGACATTTCATTCCATACATTTTTTACCCATTTTGATGCTAAAATATCATGAATACGCCACACTTTCTGATACTCTTCCCTTCATGTACTGGATGAAGCATTAGTATTTTCTGAACACTTAGCTATCGCCATACTAGACATAACAATCACTCTAGAGGATAAAGAATATGGGTGGCTCAACTCATGATCACCCCAAAAAAGCAATATCCAATACAACAATCAACATATCACTTTCCGATATCTGACTTCCATTTAAACATATTTCCGAAAACTGGCCACGATCGGACATTTAACAAGCACATGCTCAATCCCTACCTCTCTCAACTGACCACATGTACAGGAGGCAAAATAATCATCAGTTGTGTCACAGCCTATTTCTGGAAGTCACCCCACTCCCACTTGACCCCTCCCTTCAAAGATAGATCAAGGGTTGAGTGATCTCGGCTTAATACTCAATGAATTTACAACTATAATTAGTCAATCGTAAGAGGCTACATAATTTATGTTGATATGTCAGGTTCTAAAATTTTAGTACCCATGGCACTCCGCACTTGTGGCTGAGTTTACATATCTTCATCGTGTGGACCCCTCGCCGCACCCCCCTCCCCCCACCACAGGACAACAGGTTGCACTTGCTCGCAACGTAGGCCCCCACCCACCCTCCCTATTCACAACATCCCGTATATAGGCGTCACAGTATCCATGACAACCAGCGAGCCTGCAGGTGACGCGCATGCGGGGTCCCCGATGACACCACACTGCTGCGCATGGGCCGCCTTGCCATATACACAGCTTTACTTTCACTCACGCAGTACGAGCTATAACTGATCTACAGCCGCCGCGTCTGTGTGACTATCCAGCGCACCTAGCACCGAAACTAAGGTAAGCTCGTCCCTCCCCCCTCAGCTTACCACGGACCCATGGGCCACCTATCCTGATCACTTCCAAGCCGGCAAATGGTCGTCCCCACCTCATTTGCTCCCTCTCTTTTCTTGACCAACAGATCCGAGAGCCACTACCCACTGGCCGTTCCAAACCCAATTGGACACCAGGCACCGCCTCCTGCAAGGCACCTACATAAGCTAGCCACAAGGCTTCTGCACCCTTGTTCCTGCCAAGAGAAGACCTTTCTCCTCCTGTTTCTCCAGCGGAGCAGGTACCCTTTATTGACTCTGTTCCATCATCTTTTTGGATATCTCTGATTCGTTAGGATTTGCAAACCCCAGCCTTCTTACAGAGGCCCTATATCTTTTGTCTGCCCCTTTCTCCAGCATCCGCTAGCGAAGTGTGTGTTCTACAAACCACGATTTCCAGCAACACACTGGCAGTCCAGTGCGCCTCCCCACTTTCGGAAGAAGCACCATACCATGTTTTGTACAAGTCAGTGTCTGGCCTTTGCAAGCTACCAGACAGTGTACATCCTTTTACACTCTCTACTTTTCAGGGTCCTTTTTAATTTGTTTTTATCACATGTCAGTACCACAGCCTTTTGTTATTAACGCCCAGGCGAGCGTCACACTAACAGAGCCCTCACTTTGTTTCCCCATTCAGGGAGACCCGGTCAATGCCCATGAAGAAGGCTTTACCTGCCGAAACGTCACGGGACTTTTTCAACCTTTGGACATACCACCCCTGCCCCGCACCAGCTTTTGATCTACATCTAGACGTAGACCAGAGACTAGGTCTTCTCCCAACACACAGTGCACCCTATAAGCACCAACAAGGATGCACTTGGTTATGATATCACGTAGCGGCTGCCCTACAAAACATTTATAAGTATTTGAATGTGATATGTATAGAGGGCATCCTCAGAAGCATGTATTGATAAACAATTGGTTTTCATTCATGGTTGTATATTGTAACGTAAATGTTTCTTCACAAGCAATTTTGAATACACTTGTGACATGCTTCTTTGCTCTTTCTTTCTTTTTTCCTTTTCTTGTTTTGCTTAATATGTCTGCCAAATAGGAAGCAGGCTATGCCTTAAAATTACAAAATACCATACGGAACCAAATCCGCTTATGATTAAGTTTGGCTAAATAAAGAAGCTTAATCTTACTACAAGTGTTTCTCTCGCTCTACTCTCCATTGACTCCAGAGAGCAAAATGAGACAGCTCTACTGATTCTAAGCATGTCAAGTGTTGTCATCTTTGCATAACATGTGAATGCTAAGTAATATAATTCTGTGTGGTAGAACGCCACCCCCCTGTTTTAGTACAGCTTTAACCTTCTTTTTCTGAGGAGTAAGACCCTCGGCTGTGATTTCGTGGATGAGAAATGACTTTAATTCTGCACCACTGCGCTTTCTGAAGAGACAACTTTGCATGTGCATTTCTCGGCTGAGTCAACATATGACGGATTTCCTCCAGGTGTTCGTCAACGGGTGTACTTTTAATCAGTAGGTCATCCACATAGACCAATTGTCCTCTTTCTACAAGGTCAGTCATGGCATCAGGAAGATATTGAACTAATTTCCACTGTTAGTATACTCCAAAGGAGGTCTAGCCATTGTGTACTGCTGCTCCCCAAAGATAAAGGCAAGTTTATATTGGTGTTTATGGAGTACCAAGAAAGTCCAATATTCATTAGTCAAATTGAGGGCAGTATATCATTTTCAACCCTGGGTCTGTCCAAGGCTTTGGCAAACAATAGAAGAGGACACCATGACATGTGTAACCTATTGTTCAGTTCCTTTAGGTCTGCACAGAGCCTCCACTGTCAAGTGGGTTTCAATATTCCTTGTACTGGATTATTACAAGTGCTATGGATTGGTTGAATAATCCCACATTTTTGATAATCTCTAGTGATTTCATAGACGCTAGAGGTAGCCGTTATTGTTTGCAAATACTGGTGCCATATTAGGGTTGCTAGGTATGGTTGTATGATGAAGACATATGTCCATAAACATATGAATCTACATAGAAAACCTTCTGAAAATCCATGAACAATTGCTGTAACTTTTGTTTCTGCTCTTCTGTCTCACAGGCATCAGCAATGCTGATCTGTTCTTCAATCATCTAGCGTAAGCCTGAAAATATTTCTGGGATGGCAATTTCTGAAGTATCTTCTAACTGGATGAGGAGGTCTTTATTTATGGCATCTACCTGGGTGGTTGATTCCTTAAGGTTGAGGTAGTCACTGGTGGCTTTGAATGCTATCTCATCTTTCATTGTCTCACAGGTAACATCCTCTGCTCTATAAGGACACAGGGGTAGCACCATACAATCCATTCACCTTGTTGATAACAAAAGGTTTCTGGTCAGTTACCATCAATATTGTCATAAAAACCTTCTGGTATAGGACCAATTATAAGATTGACTAAATTCATAGAAAAGTATTTAGAATCAACAGACATTCCAGTGATGGTATTTGTGGAAAGTATTACTCTTTGTGGATCGTTATTATAAACCAGCATTCGGATTGTGTCATCTTTGTGAGATCTACTAATGGGGTTGGATGTAGAAAAAGGCCTAGTTATTGAAGAATATTTTTTGAGTTAATAAAAGCTTCTTCCTATTAAACAAGGTCTGTCCTTTTCAAATGTTTACTGCTAATGTGTGTTGTTGCATATTGCCTGGAATAATCATGTCTTCTTGATTTGAACTTCAGCAGCAGAAGGCAGCAATTGGGCTGACCAAAATGCCTTTTCTAGATCATTGAAGTCCATCAGATTTTCCCCAGTTCTGGAACTGAATGTATTATTGTTGTTGTTGTTTAACTTTATTCGACCATGGAGCCATCAAAGTACACATATAAATCCCAAACAGCACTTCATACATAATACAAAAGTATAGAATCACAATTAGCACAAGGCTATCCTCTGCCTCACTAAATTGCAGCTACACAGTTACAGTGGTGGACAAAAGGCCCAATTTTGGCCTTAAAAGTGTACTGCTACAGCCATTCTGAATCCCCACAGTTCTGAGCCCTAAGGACACTGAATTAGCTCCAGTGAGCATATCAAACTGAGACTCACTTCCCAGTTCAGACACTGCTACAGCAAGGGGAAGCACTGATCATGATCAAGGTATTAGGGCTAGGACGATTTCTCAGACCAATTTCAAGTAATCCATAGCCATTCTTGGGTCCTCAATTCTATGCAGATGCAATCGAAGGGGCAGTCCTCCCCATAGGATTGTCTTCTAGAACTTATAATATCCTCTCTTATCAGAGAGTAGCATCTCTATACTGATCTCAGCCAGTGTGCACATTTATATGTTAGGGCATCTCTCAACCTGGGCTTGTCACTAGTGCTTTTGGGGACCCTGTGTATAAACACAATGCCCTTCCTTCGGGAAATTGTTTTGCTTGAGCTCTTTATAGCTAACTCATATGGTTTTGACCAATTGCGGGAGAGCGGGTTTGGTGTACTCTCCGAGGGTAGAACTGGAATTACTCTTTGCCTTCCACCGTCCATTTCTCCCTGCAGATTGCCACCCCAGGGGATGGATGAACCTTCTTGAACTGTCTCCCCATAGACCTCCCTCTGATTTATTAGGAAAGCTTCACCCTGCTGGGAATTGGTTATAGGTCTGATGCCGGCATCTACTGGGGCCAAAGACCCCTTTGCCGATATCCCTTCGGCATACATCATGGGGGCATTCCCTGTACACAGAGTCATAACTGGGGAGGGGTGTGAGGGAGGGGTAGGGGCGCTACGGGTTTCCTTCCCTGCTGGTTCAGGTCCCATATCATTGGTGCCGGCACTTGCATATTGGGCTCCTTGGATGCACCTTCCTATCCCCATGCCCTATTCCCAAATCAATAGCAGCAGCTTCTTAAGGTCCGCCAGTTCAGACAATACCAGTGAACAATTGCAGCACTGGGTTCTTTCCTCAGGAATAGCAGCCAAGGGAGGGAGGTGGATCATTTCAGATGTAAAAGGTTGGGATATGAGTTTCCCAGGCCTTGGAATGGCTGTTAAAGCCGTTTGGTTGGCAGGGTCCTCCGAGGTTGTCAGGGGATGAGACCATTTATGACTAGACCTCCTCTCCTGTTCGGATTGTAACAGAGGGCTAGGTATAGTGTTTGACATAAGGTTACTACATCTAAATCTGGTACGATCGTGGCAGAAACAAAGTTATCAGGATGGGCAGAGCACTTCATGGGCATGGGCAGAACAAAACCAAACTCTGGCTCCATGAACTTGGCGCCTCTGCCTCCTCATAATAACTATCTTGGCTAGGTATGATAAGGTGCCTTTGTCTTTCTCTTCAGCCACCTACCTCACTTGCTACACATAGTTATCTTGTACAACAGTCTACCTGGTACTATGCCATCACACTACGTGATTTGCTGACTGTATTGTTTTAGTAACTATATTATTTCCCTGTAACTCATGTTGTTGTCCTTGAAATGTTTCTTTATGACTTTATGTCATATGTATGTAACCACTTCTTCTTAAATTATGCACCCAGATGCCCCAGGGTAAGGTTCATAATACAAATAAACAAATACAAAATACAAATAGTTTGTCTCAAAACTCAGGATTGCTCTTCTGGTGCAATTGGTCAGTAGTACATAGAGTATGGGAAAGAGTGACAAAGTCGTTGGATAGCAGCAAGGCTTTTTAGGATGGTGGTTTACAAAACCCCAAAGGGGAACCCAGACAAGCATTATTCAACGGCAAAATCCCTCTGTTACTGCATGGCCCTCTGCTTGATTTGTGCTAGCCAGAGTTTCCCTCTGTGAGGAAGTCTGTGGTCTGGGTGTCGGCAACAGCATCAACAGTGATGTCAATAGTTTCCCCCAAGATGATAGGTGCACTCCCAAAGAATTTATGATCTCCTTTATCAACTTGTAGGCGTGAGCTGTTATCATTGGAGAGCTATGGTCCTTGGGTTTAGCACCAGGTAACTCTACAAGCGGGGTCACCAGCTTCCTTTTCACTAAAAGAATTTCCTTTTTGCCAGGCATTGGATGAGGATGCTTTGCAAGGGGGAGGGGGTGGGTGAGAGGGGAGAGGCTACGACCTCCGTGGCCACTGAAATTGCTGCCATGTCAATGTCGGTCGGTCAGGATGTCAGTTAGGAAACCACGATGGGGGCAGATTTAAAGTCAGTTTGTATACCAGTTGCCCCCCGCCCCTTCCTATTCCTCGCACCTCAACTTTCCTTGATGCCTTCTGTGTCACAGACGTGTGTGCTCTCCACTGCAGTGTGACAAGCAGCAAACAGACCCTTTTCCTATTGATACCCACTGGCTCAGGCTCGGTTCAGAATGAGGGGAGGGGGGCAGGTGCGAGTTCCGGTACTCAAGATTGCAGCTGCCAAAGGTGAACAGCCTCCCCTTCCAGCGCCAAACACCCACGCCCTTACCTCGGGCTTCACCCTGCGGGGTAGGTCCAAGGTGTATGAAGGCGAGGCGGCATGGTCTGGACGAAAACAGCAACGGAAAGTCCCAGGGGACAGATGGAGCTGGAAGGTGTCAAACACCTGTGCCCTTAACTTTATTATTAATAAGATACAAATGAATTGTGAGTCAAAGTAGTATGTCATTGTCTATATAAAAATCAGAAATGACATCTCTCACAACCCTACACTTATGATTTATCTTTTTATCTACAGCATGAACCTGCTGGTAATCATGTGTTTTGAATCCATCACATCAAGTCCAGATTAAATGTGAATAAATATGGCAATCTTTTGATCTTTTTGTAATTTCCTTAGTAATATTTTGCTGATAAAGATTCTTCTTGAGTTAAACAAACTTTGGAGCAAACTATTTCCTTACTTTTATGAAGTCGATTTGTGAAGAATATATTTTCTTTTTTTTTTGCACTGGAGCTAAACTGCTGATTCTGTTTTCTGAGCTATTCTTCTGTTGTCCATGGTCCTCAAAGGAGGTCTGTCATGTCATGGATAACACTTCAGGATATTTCCCTCTAGAGTGTGAAATCACTCATTGTTTGAAGGGAGATGCATTCTCAAAGGTTCTCAAAGGTTCAGTGGCAGTCCCTTCACTCCTATCTTGTTCTTTCACAGATATGATTGCATTGTCTGGATTGGAGTGTTCTGGAAAGCAATCTGTACATGATCAGGATGTTTTCAACCAAATGACAGGTGCCTTTCAAACTGACATAGTTAGCATCAAATTTGAAGCCTCCAAAATAAAACAATTAGTAAAACATGTGTGCTCTAAGAAGCCACAGCCACCGCCAGATAGGTGAATTGATGTCATAAATGTAAGTTACCCCATCTACTGGGATAAGCTTCCAATCGAATTTGTGACTTTCTTCAAGTTGGGAGGGAGGGTTGAGAGAAAATTGTGGTTTTTCCATCTTCCTTATTTGGGGGTCTCGAGTATTTCTCTAGATATGAAGGTATATTGGTACCCTGTGTTACATTTGTCCATCCTGCTCCCCCCAGTACTAGTGCTCATCTAGCTCCCTCACACCGTCTCAGGCATTCCAGGCACTCCGCACTCCGCACTTGGACACAAATAATATGCAAAGCCAGAGGTTTGGGTGAAAAAGCTGTAATGTTAACACACACACCAGGCTCTGGAGGGCTGCATCGACTCAATGCAAAGCTACATATTAATCTCCTCCCATTAGCCGTACGTATTCATAACAACAGGTAATTTCGCCGAAGAGAGCAAATAAAGTACATTTCAGATTGTCTTTTCAAAGCAGGCTCTTATCGACCTTGGGACTTCAGCCAGCAGCTTGAGATTCAGAGCCGCGTACTTCTCAGAAGGGAGGGCTGTTGATGCCCATCTTTGGAGGCCTTGCTGGCAGACATTCCACAGCTAGCTCGGCTGGTTGTGCTCTGGTGGTTCTCTGCAACATCTGCTTTCATTGTTTAGATGTTTTAGGCCAGTCCTTATGCCAAATCATTAGGCCAGTCTTCCTGCTTTAGATGTGATATACCTCAATCAAAAGAAAGTGCAGAATCAGAAATGTGCCAGGTAACACCCTGTATCTATGAGAACAATAATCTTACAGAAAAAGTGTGAGTTAGAGGATAATTTTGATCGCATTTGGTGGATATTTGGAATTTCATGAGCATGATCTTGGGTAGCTCTCTCAGGGGCATTCTCGTCAGGGTCAAGTTCATTTGGGTTTGCAAAGTGATCTGTAGGAAAGAAATAACATTTAGAAATTAATATTTTCGCTGGGACTTCGGTCTTTACCTACGGGTTCCAGATTAACACTACTATTTGGATTTTGAGGCCTATGAACACCTGGATAGGGAAGAAGACCCTTTTGTTTTGTGGTTTCTGTCAAAATGATTGGATTTTATTAATCTTGGGTCTTGTGTCGTTTCTCTTTCGGGGGAGACATTACATGTGAGAAAGAAGCAATGCTGGGTTTCATCTGCACCATGTGATCTTCATTTTTAAAGGTAATCGTTACATTCTTCTCCTTGATGAATTTCACTTTTAAAATGTTCTCCTGGTTTTATTTCAAGGAATAAAGAGGGTGCACCCTCAGCCTTTGCCAATTTCCGGGCAAATTCAACTGGGACAATTTCCTCTTGTGATTGTCCACCTTGACCTGTTGATTTGTTCTGGAAATATTTTCTATGAACATTAGAATTAGGAGTTCCCTGTTGGAATCTCATCTTTTAGCCAAGGTTCTCTGTCAGTTGCTTGACCTGTCCCTCCAGTTGTGATAATCTCTCACCAACTTCTGGACTACAGAGTCTTCTCTGGCCATATCTCTGTTCTTCTCTAGGAGTTTAGCTGGCTCTTCTAGGGCAGTAGTTTTGGTACATCTGGGAACTATTGTTATATGTATTGTTGGATCTCTACTCATTATGGTATTGGGATCTGTTATCCTGGAACCTAGGAGGAAGTGGAAGGTAATTTTCTTAGTAATTATTCCTAGATTTGAGTATTTCTCTTTCTAGGTGGAGCATCTTGGGGATTTATCTAAGTTGAAAAATATTTCAAAATGGCTGCCTTGCAAGAGAACCTTTTTTAATAATGTTGATCTTCCAGCCCAGCAAAGGAGCTAGAAAACATGCGAGAGAAGATCAATTTTTCAAAGTCCATGTTATTTTTTATCATTCTCCAATCCAGATGTTGCCATCATCTGTTCGTACATCTCTAGATAGTCCCAAATAGAATATTTAGCATTTTTGTGGTAAGGGATCACAAATCTTTTTTCTGTCCTTCATACGTTTGATTGGGTCTTTCACTAACTGATTATTGCTTTCTTTTTCTAGGTAGGTCTCTTTACTTGAATCCAATGTAATTCATCAGAATCAGAGGTACTACTTGAATCCCCTTTCCTGCTTGCACATTTCCCACTATGTCACTATGAATGTTAGGAGGTTGTCTGGGTGTATAATACTAGGGATCTCTCTCATTTGTCTTTTCCATAGTTCTTCTGGATTATAGTTTTTTCTGAGAGGCTAGATAGTATGGTGTGCCATTATCTTATTGCTCAAATTAAGTGTTTCCCCAGCTACCTAGGTGCTCTGGGTATCAGCTCTGAGAATCAGCATAGTCCCTGGCATAGATTGTTTTAAAAAAAAATTTAGATTGCATTTTCATTCTCTCAATATCAGCCAAATGGGTAAAATAGTCTCTCTTCGGAATCATATGCTGTAATTTGTGTTCCCTTTACTAATTTTCATCACTTGACTAGCTCTCTGTTTGGTTGTACTTTCACTCCCTCTCCTGTCCACTCTTAACATGCTAAATGTGCCACTCTCCTCTCCTTTCACATAGATCTGTGTGTCTGAATGGGTTTGTGATGAGACAATGTGTCTGGCACCCACTAGATCCTGACTGGGTGTGCCAGAACCACTGTCAGGATTCTGGGACTTTTTTGGTAATGGAGAGGTAGCCTCACAGATTGGGGACAATCTCCCCTCCTCCATGAAACTGATATGTCTGCAAGTTAGAGACTGTGAGTCCAAACTGGCTTGCTTGACCGGGAAGGATAGCTCATGGGCAACACTCTGGTCATGTAAATAAGACTAAACTGAGCAGCACGGGTTCACTATCCAGTTCTGCTACTGCACTTAGAGACTGGAGTCCAGCATGAAGTACAATAAAAGAAACAGGTGCATATCTTTTTTTAATCTATAATTTCCTGTCACAACCTACCGTTATTATCCATTTAAATTATTATCTGCTTTTCACTTTACACTAGCTGTCACCTAGACTCATACAAACTAGCCTGACTAGTAAATGGCTTAGTTTTGTGAGCCAATGTTTCTTTCATACTTTCCAATTCCTTCTTTATGACATGATATGATAGGTTATTCATAGTGTGCTTAATACACAGAGGTTTCTAAATGCGGACCCGCGTATCGAACCTTTTCTGCTCTGCATCGTCTTGCTTCCAAGGCGAGCACGTTGCCACTGAGCTATCCTCCCAAGACTATAGTGAGTTGTTTTGTTGCTGATGAATCTGGGTGTCTTTTGTGGACTCCTGATTTATAGTCCTCCAGCAGGTGTTTAATCTCTGACTTTTCGTCATCAGGCTTTTTCCATAGTGCATCCATTTTGTCCCTTAGTGTGACATTTTCTATATTCTCTGCATTAATTCTTGGGCAGCCCCTTGATTTTTATCATCCCACGTTTGAGCATGTGTTAATTGTGATGAAAGTTGATTTTCTGAATGGCAGAATCTTTCTCATGAGCTAACTAAGCCCTTTGTGTCTTAATGATTTTTATATCATTTCATAGCTGGTCTAATTCTTCCTGTGAGTCATTCTGCTAGATGAAACGTTTTGCACTTTCATTGTGGCTCTGTCTCAATTTATGTTCTATTTTCACAATGTCTTCAAGTAAACATGCAGTATAAATGGCTTCATCAGTTATTTTGACCTTCATCTCATCATGCGTTTTGGAGAAATGTATGATATGATATGATCTAATAGCTTATTTATAACGCGCTTAATACCCAGAGGTTTCTAAGCGCAGACCCAGGGATCGAACCTGTGTTGATCTGTGTCGTCTTGCTTCTAAGGCAAGCATGTTGCCCCTAGTTATCCCCCAGAGCACAATGAAAATGTACTATGAATATAATATCAACAAGGTATGTGAGATCAGCCCCTAGGCACTGTTTAGCTTCTTTCACAAGTGTTCATTCTTCAGAGGCCTCACAGATATTTTGTGTAAAGCTGTGCAAATCATGTGAATTTTGTTAATCTATTCTCCATCATTTCAAGGTAAAATAAAAGGTGCACTGAAAGGTTTGTCTGTGTCAACATCTCATCGGCTTTTGTGCAGATGAGATAACATTTTTGGAGGGCTTCATCTAGTGAGGCCTGTGGGCCTCAAATGTCTGAGCCCATACTTTCAGCTACCTGCCTCATCTCTGACCTCTATGTTTCCAGATATTTAGTCTGCCATTGATAGTACTGAGGCAGGCATGGTATCAAGAGAGACACAGACTCAAAGGTACGTTTTCAAAACCTTTATTTCTAAAGGTTCCTGGGTTGGTGTAATACTGGCCTTAGCACTCAAGGGATGGTTCCCTTAACTGATGTTTCTAAGGGTCATCAAAGTCTAGAAGTACAAAATAAAAGTCCACCAGTGTCTAAACATATGCTTGCCCTCACTCTTTGACAAAAATGTGTTAGAAAGTCTTTTGAAAGCAAAACAAAAGTGGTAGTTCAAAAAAAATAGGAAACCAGGATTAGTTTCATGTGGTCTTCTCACCATATGTAGGTTGGTCAGCTTCAAAAGAATGATTTCAACCAAAAGGGGCTGTTCATAGGAACCTCTCCACAGTTCTAACAGCGCTGGTAATGGTGCCGGCGCCGTTAAACCCACTCTGCACTATTACAAGGTCCCCTCGCGGGACCCGCTCTGAATGTCTGTTTTTTCCAGACGTCCATAGCGGGTCCTGCAAGGGGACCAGGGAGCTAACAACTGGCACGTTTGTAATGGGCCCGTTGTTACCTCCCTCCCCATTCCCATTGAGCCCTATGGGGGCTCGAATGGGAATGGGGAAGGACCGGGAACGGTTTCCCTGGAGGAGGAAATACTGGGCCCTCTATACTCGGAATGGCTCAGTATTTCCCCATTCAGGGAACCCGGACTCGGACACCATTTTGGAGGCAGCCATGCCCTTCATAAGGGCATGGCTGCCTCCAAAGTCGTATTGAGGCCCAATGTCTTTAATGCCCGGGGTTCCCTTCCCCAAGCTGCAGTTCCTTCAGTAACACAAAATAATCAAGATTCCACTTTGATAGGCCTCTTAGGGTTCCCCTCCCCAAGCTTAGGCCTCGTCCAAGGTCAAACACAAATACACTTCTTGGGCCTCTCAGGGTTCCCTTCCACAAGCTCAGGCCTCTCCTAAGCTAAAAGGAAAACATACGTTCAGTCTATCAGGGTGTAACTTTGTCTTCATATACAGTTACTTCAAAGGTTTAGCATCAGAGACTTTTGATAACCCTGTTATTTACTCCTCCTAAGTGCGACCAGTGTGAGCCCTAACTCCTCTCTTCTATCTCCTGCTCTTGATTTTCCGCCATGTGCTTTCTGCACCCCTTCTTGTTCCCCTCTATTGACTTTCTTTCTTGTGCTCACTGGCAACTTTTCTTTCCTTATCTTGCACACTTGCACTCTCCTCTCCATGCCCACTGGCACCTTTCCTTCCTTCTCCTGCACACTTGCACTTTCTCTGCCATTCTGTGACCACTGGCACCTTCTTCCTTTCTTTCCAATGCACACTTGCACTTTCTACCCTTTACTTTCCTCTTTTATGCATTTTCTTTCGCCCGGCCTGCTTCAGTTAGTCACATGCTTCTGAGTCTCTCTCTCTATTTCTTACTTCCATGAGACGCACCCAGGCAGCGGCGGAGTGACAAGCGGTGCAGGCTTGAGGTCAGGAGCTCACCACCTGCCCCTCGGACACCTTTGGGGCCGTCACAGGTCCCAAGGGAATGAGCAATGTCCTAACCGCCAACAGCAGCATGCAAGACACTTCGCTCCAGCTCACTGGAGACACAGTTCACTAGCCATGCTGCAACCCCTCAAACACACCGGGTCAGGGTTTCAGCATGCCATTCTCCTCTCAGCAGCTGATCCTACTGCTCTCTGCTCTCTTGTTTTGCTGTTGTGATTTTGTAAGCAGAGTTTCAGAAAGGGAAACTCTCTGGAAGTTTCAAATTTCCCTTAAGCAATACATGTCTTGGCTGGAATTCATAGTGCATTTATTCATTTACAATTGCATTTCACATTTAACAAGAAAGTGATACATCTTAAATCAACAAATACCTTTTCATGACACATCGAATCCAAATTATCAGGACATGTTGACTTCAACTTCCAAATACAGTGCGATTTAAATTGAATTACAAGCATGGCATAATACATTGAGACTATAAACGCTGGTTCTTGTAGGACTTTACATCTCATCTTATTTCAGGAAAAACTGAACATATGCACATCTTGTCACTCAAATTATGTACAGTGATGCTTTACACAAGGCTGCAGTAGGCTTTATCACTCTCTTGTATTCTCAGATATATAGAAAAGATAGTAATTTAATAAAAATCATATTTAAACTGCATCTGCGTTTTTTCAACACAGGGAAAGTCATAATCTTTGTATACTGTTTATCTAGGAACATCACACTGTTAATAAAATCACAGATTTCCCTGCATCTGTGTCACATTGTTTAACCAGCATCCTGAACTTGCTGAATTCTTTTGGGAAGTAAATGGACTCAAATAGATGGGGCATAGTTTTTGTCTGAACTGTCAAGCAGTGGATGAAAGAAAATAAGTAATCTATAGCACTGACTTTACAACTGAAATGCATTGCAAAATTTACTTTCACAATATATACAATGTTGTTCGGCCCACACATTTGTTTGAGTTCTGTGTTTTGTGTTTATGAAGCACTCTTTTCATCATGGCTGCAAGCAAAATGCGCAATCCATTAAAAGTTAACTCCTTCCAGCAATGCCTTGTTCACATTGTGTGGAAGCTTAATGCCATGAGTTTATGTTAGGCCATTCACCTTTGTTCCAAAGTTAGTTGCGAGCTCGACCATTCGTTAACCGGTTCTACAAACCTGAAAGCTGCAAGAAGACCAGTTTAATGCTGTTGAGTGCCAGAAAGAAGATACATTGGTTTGGTTCCCCTGGTCTTGCTCTGTGGGCTCTAGTGACAATTGAGACCCCTCTCCTTGCCTGTTTATATGATATATGCTTAAACTTGAACATTTCTGCATAACAATTGCCTTTAAACTGCCCCTCTAAGTTGCAGCTGGGCCCTTTCTCCTCCACCACTTCTCTCTTTACCTGCAGCATCTATCAGAGATCTATTCTATCAGCATTGCTCTTCAATATCTATCTCACCCCTCTTGCTCACCTGATTACCTCCTTCTCTCCTCATTTACAGTGTTACGCTGATGACACACTGTGTTCCTCCCTCTACTACCTCCTCTTCCTCCTCTCTCATACCCGATTGTCTGAGTGCTATCCAGACATGGTTTGTGGCTAACAACCTTGTTTTAATGCCAGTAAGATGGAGATCCTTCTTATTGGAACTCCTGTGTCGTTTCCCTCCTACCATCTGGCCGCCTTCCTTGGGCCCTCTACCCTCACCTTCCCGTGAGGCCAAAAAGCTTGGGGTCATCTTTGGTTCCTCTATCTCCTCTATCTCCTTCACCCCTCACACCTTGGACCTTGCCAAGAAAGTACATTTCCAGGTTCACCTCCTTAGAGGCCTTCCTCACCTTCCCCCAGAAGCTCAACTTTTTCAGAGCTCTTGACCTCTCCAGGCTGGACTTCTGCAACAGCCTCTTCTCAATCTCCCCTTTCCTCCCTACACCCCCTTCAGCTAATCTAGAACAGGGCTGCAGGACATATCCTTGGCCTCAAGCCGAGGGACTGTATCTCTCGAGACCTAAGATCTCTCCACTGGCTCTCGGTGGCCACGAAGATCAAATTTAAGACCCTCTGCATCATCCATACGACTTTCTGGGGCCTGGGACCATGCTATCTCCAACTTTCTCTCCCTAAATACTTCCCTGCTAGAGAGTCAAACGCTTATCCAAGCAGAGAGTGGGGGCAGGTGCCTCTCTTCGGCTGGTGCCTCTCTTTGGAACAGTCTCCCTGGCCCTCTGAGACTTGAGCCAGAACTTCTTAACTTCTGGAAACTTCTCAAAACTCTGCTTTTCTCTACAGCTTTCCCTCTTTCTCTTCCCTGCTAATCACCCCAAAGCCACTGAGATTGATGGACTGGACCTTCACGAATCTCACAGGTTAGCAGGCATTCTACCCAGTCGACACCAGCACCCTCCCACTGCCCCACCCCCAGCACTGCCCTTGCGGATCTGCTGCCTTGCAGCTGTGCATCCCACCCTTTGGATTCCTCGACCATAGCACTTAGCCAGTGCCCCCCTCCCTTGGTTCCCACTAGCACTTGTCCATACCCTGCTCCCTCCTCCCACTAACATCATTCCCCAATCTGCCACACTTCTCTTCAGTGCACTTACACGTCAGAATGTTGCAAGGCCTAGTAGGTCCACGATTGTATATTTACTATTTTTGCCACTGTTATTTACTCCCCCTGTTCCCTCCCCACTTCGTCTTGTGGCTCCTTGAAACACCATTCTTTTGTACAGGCACCTAACAAATGATTTATAAATAAATAAATGTACCCCTGTCCTCTTTCAATCAAACATTTGCCTTTTTGTGCATTTTAATATAGTTGTAGGTTGTTAGTGTTTTTTTTATGTGTTTCTGTCCATTTAATGTGATTAAAGTCATGCATACATGTATCACTTCAGATGCAGCTTTTGTGTAGAAAGTTGGCAAACCTCAAATTTCAAGCAAGTTGATACATTATATAAGAAATGCATGGGAAGTATGGAGATGGTAGTATGATGGAATATAGTGAGGAAGATGACTTGTAGATCATAATTTACTGTTCACGAGTTTCCCACCACAGGTGCACTTATTATTATCCCTTTACACGGATGGCTATCTTACTTTTGTCATTGTAACGCTGCCCCCTCCGCTTTTTATTATCATTAACAAGCGCATAAGCTTTGAGAAAGCAGCGTATGAGAAAGCAGTTAAATGAATGACCAATTATTAGGCGCAGTCTTTTATTTCATCATAAAACATGAATGGCATTTTCAAGCATAGCTGAACAATAGACAATCACAAGAAATATTGGTTAGAAGAGTCACTGCTTGACTGCGTTTAACAGCTAAAGAAACACTACTAGAAACGACCTGTCATTGATTGCCAGGTCTAGAGTAGGGTGAAATGGATGAACATGATTTTTATGTATGCTGCTGCTGCCATCTACTGGGAAAAATTAGGAATTATAAATTCTGAAATATGCTTTTCTTTATACTGATACAATATTGTAAATAACTCAGAATCGGGGGTAAATATTAAAAAATTTTTAAGTGTTAATGGCATGAAACTAAGAACATTTTCACCTATGTGCTGTTGTGTTTCCTGCATCCAACTTTCAACTTTTACAAAACATAGTTTTAAATGAAACAATAAAAACAGGTGAAATTGTCTTTAAATATTTGATTTTACATTTTTTTCTAAAAGAATCAGATTCATATTATATCAAATGCAAAGTGCATGCAGGGGACCACCAACATTAGCACTTACATGCGGTTAGGAGCCATGCCTGCACCGTTAAAAATGGACACGGCAGAGGAGAAAGGGTAAAACAATCAAATACCTTTTTATTTTTTCATTTTCCTCCCTGTCTTGTGGAACGTAAACTCTGAATGAAAATGACACTTTGCGGATGGCATTTACCACCAGATTCCTATGAAGGCTGCACATTACATAGGGTGACAACACCATGTAAATAAGGCCGCCTTGGCCAGCACTGGACGCCATTAATGGGCCATTTGAGGCTTGCCTTGTTATGTGATGCCAGAAACGGATATGCAAGGCTTTAACTTGACTTGGATGTCAATCCAGAGCCACGTGAGGCTGTGCTTGGCACGTGAAGGCCACTAGACCTGGGGGTCATCAACTGCCATTGGATAGCATTGAAGTGGCATTTGAGGCTGTGCCTTCAGAATGATTGCAAGAATGGAGCATGTGAGGCTACACATTACATAGAGTGCTAAACCATACATATAGTATCTAACAAGAATGGAGGACATGCGAGGCAGTACTTGCCACATGACAACAGAACCTGGAATTTGCTTGTTGCAGGTTACATGTTATGATTGTACCATGCATATGAGACTGTAACAGCCATAAAATGATACTGCGTTTCCACCATGCTCTAGGCATTTCCCTAGTCACGTGACCAGCTCTGTTTCCTCCAGTTTTTCATGCCAAATGAGGTCTACTTAAAGTCTTGTTTTTTTTTACTCCCCGAAGGAGTTTTAATGGTCCAGCTCCGTCTCTGCCAGCTTTTCGTGCAAAATGGTGACTAGCACTGCTTCCTGCAGCTTAGCACTCCAACAGGAGGTGTGTAAGACCTTGTTGTCCCCTCCCCTGGATTGCTCTTCCACCAGTCTCAGGGAAGTGTCCCTAGTCACATGACCTGCTCAGTCACGTCCAGCTTTTAATGCAAAACAGTGACAAACTCTGGCTCCTACACATTTTTGCAGCAGAAATGGGGACTGCATAAGGGCTTTCTTCCCTCCCTTGAAGTATTCTCCCACCAGGCTCAGGGGAGTGTCCCTGAGCATGTGATCAGCTTTGTCTCCTCCAGTATTTAGTGCCAAAGGGTGCCTAGTTTCATCTACTCCAGCTTTTCACACTAAATGAAGACCATTTAAGGTTTTGTTGTTCCCCTCTCCTGCAGGGCTTTTCCAATAGGCCAAGGCAAGTGGGACTGCTCATATCATGAGCTCTGCATCCTCCAGCCCATCGGCTAATCAGGAGCCACCTGCTTATCCTTCTATACAGCCTTCCAAGGCATCCTTATCACTGGCACCCCAGCTAAGAACAACAACAAACAACAACAAACACTCACTTCTTTGTGCCAGTTAGGTCCTGGATAGGGCAAAGTGCCGACACCCCTGCCTCCCCAATGGCAGGCAGACTTTACACTTTGTCTCCTACAGCCACAGTACATCCCTGCACCCATGAGCACACAATCGCACACATTCTTACTGCACCAATTCACCACAAATCATTCCAATGTCACCGACCTGGCCAACGTTAACATGCCCTTTCCACCACACCCCTTCTCTCACAACTGAATGCTAATTAATGCAGACTCAGCCACCCAACATTCTGCCAACATTAGCAATATCATCACCACACCCAAAATGTATGGCATTTTTATCACAGGAACTTGGCTCTCCTTCACCTCTTACCACATGTTTGGCGTCCACATTTCACCTGGATACAGCATGAGAAATGTAAGTGGAGTCATGGAAGTGATTGACAAATCATACTGGACCTGTACTAAGCTCAGTCAAGCAGCCAAAAACCACTTTTGGCTACGCTCATGCCAACATCAAATATCATATCAACAGACAGGCACATACTATCTGATTTAGAAACCACTCAACGGGTTTGGGTGATTCCTCAATTGCATTCCCAACGTCATTCTATCACCGGCAATGGCACAATCATCAAATACATTTCTTGCTAACCTCCATCTGCCATGCAAGTCTCCAAAAAAGCACCAAGGACACTATCCTCCACCTCACAGATTGCCTGCTCATAAAGCAACACATATCAACCCCCCCCCCCACTCCCCCGCATCAACCTTGTATTCTCAGCAGGCCAAGCTGCCATCCACAGACACCTTGGACATAACCTAATGTACAAGAGACATGATAAGCCAGCTATGGCATTGAGTTTTTATTATTGTTATAATAATAATAATAATAATAATAATAATAATAATAATAATAATAATAATAATAATAAGTATTATTATTATTAGTAGTAGTAGTAGTAGTAGTAGTAGTAGTAGTATTTAGAAGCAACAGCCTGCTTTACAAATCATAGAGGGAAGGACATGGTGAGGGAAGCAGAGATACACGGGAGCAGGAAGATAACAACTGGGGAGGGGTAGGAGGTAATTCGGCAGTAACCGATGTACAAGCAAACCCAAGGAGGAAGCAGGGGGGCAGGGGGATTCACCCAGTCTCAGTCAAGGTGGGGAGGGATCCTTTAAAGACTTCCCCTTGGAAGTACTACAAGAGAAAACTAGCCACTATAACCATGCCTATCACACAGAACATTGAAGCTCTCTTATCAGCTCTCAACCAAACCATAAGAGAACTGGTTGACGCACATGCCTTGAAAATAACTATTTAGACCTGATAGTGTTTCACGCTTTGCAAAAAAATGTATCCAAATAATCAGACAACACGAAAAGAGAAATTAATCGTGTATTATGGTTTCTGGATTGACTGTACTAAAAAAAAAAATCCATCGGTGTCTTAGCCCGACTTTGTTTTGAAGTCTTACATGCGAAAAAATAAAGAGACTCTAATTTGTAATTTTTCCCAACTTATAAACTTTAATTGATGGTAACAGTTACGTGCATTCAGGTGATTATGCAGAATAAAGATCAAATTGCATATTGTCCCAATTTGTTGTTGAAAAAATGAACACTGTTGTCACATGACAAGTGTTCATTTTTTCAACAACAAATTTGGACAATATAGGAGCGCCGGTATCAGCCCAAGACTATTCATATGTGTTGATGCACATGACTCTTTGAAACTTTGTCACATCGGGGTTAAACCAAGCACCCACTAGTACTTGGAGAAATAATCAACTAGCCCTCTTTTTTGGTTACACATAAAAACCAGAAGAATGGGGATCACCTCACCCTCGAGGTCTCATGCAGTACGCGCCGGTCTCTCATCATCAAAGCTGAAACAGCATAAGACTCATCCACTATTGCACTGGCCGCCAGCAAGAGAAAAGCTCTCTTCAAGGCAGGGAAGCACTACTAAAACCATTGCCCAGCCCAGTAATCCCTGAGTGCATTTAAAATTCCTTCTCTATTAACTGGTTCATCAACACGAAAAATAGCATATGACAAAAGATGTATACCACAAAATCGGTCACCCCCCCCACTACTGATCCCACAGTGCATAACAAAAACATAGGGGGTCATTACAAGGTTGGAGGTAACCATGCCGCAATTTGCGGCATGGTTACCCACTTACCGGGTACCAGATGCGGGTTCCTCAAATGAGGAATTACCAGGCCATTCCAACCCTGGAGGACCCAGTAATTCCTCATTCGAGGAACCCGGACCCGGTACATCCCCATTCCCATTCGAGCCCCCATAGGGCTCAATGGGAATGGGAAGGGAGCTAACAACGGGCCTGTTAATAACGGGCCCGTTGTTAGCTCCCTGGTCTGCTAGCGGGACCCGCTAAGGGCACCTGGTTTTCCGTAATGGGACGGGTTAGGGGTTGACAGCTCCGGCACCATTACCGGCGCGGTTAACCCCTTACCGCCTCATTTGTAATGACCCCCATAGACTGATCTCACTCAACTCACTGCAAGGATTTTGCTGAACCCCTCAGATCACTTAAACCAACCGTATGGAACATAGATTCCCCCCACTGTCATTTTAGGATCGGTGAGAGGGGCCAACCTTACCTCCCTCCACAAACTAATAAATTGCTCACTTCCACAAGGCATTTTCTCAGGCACCCCAAAAAACAGGATCCATATGCCCTCATGGTTTGGAAACCTACTTGAGCCCAGACAATCTTGCAAACTACCGACTGATCACTGGCCAAATCATTAACCTAGCAGTTGCCAACAAAACTCCATGATCAGATTACCCAACACAGCCTACTCTGTGATTACCAATCTGGCTTCACACCAAAACGTGTCACTGAAACAACCAGCATCCAGGTCATTTAAGAAGGACTTCAAATTACGGGCAAAGTTGGCTCATGCCTCGTAGTGTACCTTATGCTCTCTGCCATGTTCAACACCATCAATCACCACACACGAACATCCTACTTAAAAACCAGATGGGCTTCTTGGCACAGTTCTCAGCTGGTTTCCATCTTACCTCTTGGACAGGTACAAAGCTGTCCAGATGGCAACCTTCAGGTCAGACTTCCACTTGCTCACATGTGGAGCCACATAGAGCTAAATACCTCTTCCCAGTGATTCTTAAGCTATGCATGGAGCTGTTGGGACCACTTGCCAATGACCCCGTGATCTCTCTCCACCAATTCATTGACAATATCCAAATATACCCAAATATCACTTTTAATTATGACATTGCATGCCTCCGGAAGCTGGATGACAAGCACACACTTTAAGCTTAATCTCACAGCCTGAATTCATCCTACTCAGTCTCCCACCAAAGCGGGATACCTTTCAAGGGTGGCTAAATGACAAGCATCTTGATGGCTTCACACCTCACCTACCTGGACTGCCAATTCACTCAGGTTCACTATACAGAGAACACTCTCCTTCCATCAACAAAACGGTCCAAGCTGAGTGATACAGTGTTAACCCTCTTCTGGAAGAAAACGCCCTTATTTCCACCAGAGGGCTTCTGAATCACAATCCAGGCCCTGGCAATCACTCACATTGATGTGGGAAATAGCCTCTTCAGCTGCATTCTTGTGACACAGCTGCCACAGGTAGGGCTGCCCAACAATCTGTGACATGACTCATAACAGGAAATAATAAAATCAGCCACATTTCTCGCATTATAAGTGAGATGCACTGACTTCACGTTGCAGTCAGAATACTGCCTGAAATACCTACAAAGCAAACACAGCTCACACTCCTGCCTACCTTGTTTCAAATCTCTGTAGCTCAGTGGGTATTGCTCCTACAGTAGCCAGGCCAATGCTAGACTCGAGAGGAAACTTTCTTTCAAGGAAAACAAGATACATGGCTGCTCTTGATGTGCCCATGCCTTTTGGAATACCATACCGGTGACAATCCAGAGCCTGCTAACACTCTTGCAGTTCAGGAAGGAATTCAAGACCTTACACTTCTGTATTTTTCCAGGTCTCACCTAGGCTCCTTGTGTTCCCACATCACATCCCACCCTAGCTGGAACATTCCACGTCAAACATTATAACTCTCTCCTTTCCTCATCTTTTACCCACAATGGCATGTACAATTCTCTGGTGTTTCCTTGCTAGGTTCACACTATAGACATTACCAAATACAAATACAAAATACAAATGGATGCTAAGGGTGACATTTTAAGATTTCACCTGAGAATATAGGGTTGTATTTGCATTTGATGACTATACCTGGCATGTGGCAGTATAACTACAATGAGAGGCCAGTAACTAACCATAGCCCATTATATGGGCCTGTCAAGACAGTGTCCAAGCCTACGTTAGATCTTGGTCTACCCATGTCATGTCATGTGGACCCATTCATGGCATACTAAGGCAGCACCCTATTTAAATGTTATTGGCATTTAAAATAGTATGTTGTCTGCTTTAGTAACTCTTTACTCTTTTCAATCAATTGTAAGCTTATTTAGTTGTTTGACATCTGCAATACCACTTACTGTGATGCCATTTGGTGAAAGTTCATGTGATGTCGTCCGGGGTCAAAGAGCATATGAGATTGCATCCGGTGTTGTCATCAGGTGTGTAATGTCACTTCTGATACACCTAGCATTGTGCTTAATGAATTGACATCCCTGTTTTTATCTCTGAGGGACATACTATACCCCCATTGGTGTGGGGAGGTCCTCATCAGTTGCACGCAAGATTTTAGGATGGTTTAATTTGGCTTGTAGTGCTCTGAATTGGAACAAACTTCTGTCACATTTTCACAGTTATATATCCCGAATGTTGTGGCTATTTTTATTCGATGTTGAGCATTTACGAGTGTCGTCCGTCTTGTGCTTAGCAAGCACTGTTGTGGGCATTCCTGTGGACATGTAGTGAGTACTTCCTTACCGAACAACAAGTGTATGTTTTCTGTTGGGCTAGTGTTCCTCTTTGTCTAGCATTGGGGGAAGGTATGATCCTAGATGATACTGTCATAGAGAGCTATGGATTAATAGCACAAATTAATGATATGATATGATAGGTTATTTATAATGCGCTGAATACCCATAGGTTTCTAAACGCGGAACCGGGGATCCAACCTGTGTTGCTCCATGTCGTCTTGCTTCCAAGGGAAGCACGTTGCCCATGAGCTATTCTCCTGAGACCGGGATCATCACATCCAAGAGTTTCACAGGTTGGTTATGAATTTTGGTTTCAGCTTCATGGCACGGACCACTTGCTTGATGTATTTGTAGTGGCTTGTAAAGGTTTGGTTAAGGTTTCCAGAGACATTTACAAGTATTCAATACATATACATTTGGATGTGTGTACAATATCCTCCCCATTTATCTTAAACTGGCATTTGGTGTATTTTAATCTATTTTATTTTTCTGGAAGACCATGTCTCCCGTCTTTTTGTACATTAGTTGACATCAACAATTGAATATCCACCAGCATGTGATACATCCTTTGCTGAAAAGCATGATCCTGTGTCTCAGTGTCCCCCCCGCAGAAAGGTATTTCTTTTTCCCACATCACTGATAAAGAGAAAGTAAAGGCACATCTTCACTCACTCCACACTATGGTGATAGATGTGTTGGGGTGGTCAGGAAGGGTGCCCATGATTACAAGGTGGTCATGTTATGTGTGCCATATTGATAAATGGGGTGGCAGCAAAGTGGACACGATGTTTCAATGTCGTATGTATTGAGCGTAGTTAATTGTGGATGGGATATGTTATTTTTTAGTGTTAATATTGTCTAGAAGTGATACATATTAGATTTGCACACAGATAGAAAGATAGAATGTTAAAATCACAAATGCCACATGGCCACGATCTACACACAGGGTTCTCTGAAACACATGGAAACGGGGCGACAGAGAGCGTTTCAATGTGCATGCAGGTCAGAGCCTGTACTGAGATCCAGCGACAAAGAAGGAATAACATTTATAAAACATACACACGCAGAAATATGTAGAAAGGAGTTTTGATCACACAGGGAAGCATATGGAAGGGGGTTAAATAAATCTGCATGCAGTGGGGTTTTGTGAGTTTATTCGAACTTTGCAGTTAGCAGTTACACGATACATTTTAGGCAGCCAGGTCATTCTGGTTTCGGGCTTGGTGACTACAGAGGAAAAATGAGTCATCCAGTAGAAGGTCAGCTTGCAAGCAGGGCAAATGTGGATGATTTAACAGTTCTGCAAGGACCAGATGTAATCTTTCTCATTGCATTGAAGTCACATAGAGGGGGTTGATCATTTGCTTGGGCTGGCATTAAAGATGGGGCCGGAGGACAGGGTGCCCAGTGTTCAATTGTTTTCACAGGGTGAAACTAGAGGCTGTACGTGCTGGAGTAGTGGTTGCATTAATTAGAATGTCTTAAGACGAGCAAGGAGTGTGAGGCGGATGAGATTGCACTCTGTAATTCAAAGAAAACCGGTTTGCTCAGCCCTTCCTCGTAATACTAAAATATCCAAGCGGACCATATGCAAATCACACTTACGGTTAATTGCTCTAGCCCAGTTGTAACTAAGTAATGGATTATGCTATATGCAAATGTTTCATTGTACCATGATGTCACAACCTACCAGGGACCAATCTTCAGCAAAGGTGGACCTCGAATATGATCTGAAGATGGTCATAAAGATTGTCGATGATCAATTAGAAAGAATGAATTTGTAAAAGCTGGAAGTTCTTTGTAAATGTTTTGTCCAATCATGTTTGAGGGGTCAGTGGTAGTAAAACATCCGGTAGTGTTTTAACTGTTGCTAAAATGTATAGAAATGTAACAATTCATGTAGTTTGTTGAGACTCAAGTTGGTTAGGTCTCACTGGACTATCCAACTGATCCCCGGAATTTTGTACAATAAACCTTGCTTTATGTACAAAACGTGCATTCGTTCCTCAGGCGGTGGACCGGGTTTGGGCCAAGGTAATTATGGGTCTGCCCCTACAGATGCAAACAGCATTGCCCATGAAAAAGGTTTGGCAGAGAGCTTGGTAATGTGTGCAGTCATGTCCAGTTCTAATCTGACATGCACTGCCTATTTATCAGATGTGGATTTGACTTCCAACTAAAACTAAATATGAATATTGAACTCATTGGGCCTCACCATGAGCTGGGTGGTAGCCCTTAAATGTGATGGTAACTCTATTACCACCGCATTTAAGGGTTCGCCCAAACATGAATTGGCAGCATTTACCCCAGCTCTAAGAAGAGACGGTTGTGCAAGCAGAGTATAATGTCCCCCTACGAAATTCTTTAAGGATGATTGGAAAGTCTAAGGTTTCTAACATTGTGGCTGTGATTTGTGATTGAATGTCCTACCCATACACAGTCACATCTTTTTATTGATATGTCGGTGGCGGAAGCAATTGAAGTGTTGCAGATATCCAATCGGAGGCCACTTTATGATGGACCAACTGCTTCTAATATCACTTCTACTCCAATATTGACATGCTGTGGGATGAATGGGACAACTGTGGTGAATGATTTGATTGAGGTATCTGTGGGCACTATTCAGCTGCAGCTGAATTCCACAGCAAATAGTGAAAGTGCACCATCTATGACCCAGTACATGACATTGGGGCAAATGGATCCTATTGTGATTACAAAGCGCGAGGCAATGGAGATTCAATTGGAAGAACTATGCACATGTTGTAAATAATCAATCAAATGTGTGGTAAACCTAATGTCCGATCAGATGGTGCATGCAATGTGGTGATGGGGATACAATAGGTGGAAGAAAGCATGTATGGCCTAATGCCCAAAGTTCATGGCGGGTTTCATTATATAGATAGTACTATGTGTGCAGGCCACAAAAAATCCTATGGAAAATGCAAGTGTAGTTTGTGCTGAAATAACCCAGGAGCTGCCAAAGAAAGATGTATCTAACAGTATAAAAAAGGACAGGAGACAGATATTATCAAAGAAAGCAAATGCGTATATGAATAATTTAAAAAGTAAATGACAGCGATATAAGGCCAACTTAATAACTTCTGAAACAGCTCATTAAGCCTTCATTTATTTATTTATTATTAATATACCTACAGCTGACAAACGGCTTTGTATATACACATACAACATAAAAACAATGCTCCAATTCACATTTTAAAATACGTAAAACATTATTTACATCAAACAATTCATAGTGGGAACATCTTCATCAAAACCTTGTTAAAAAATCCCCTGCAATAAATTGCTTACTATTTCTAATCAACGATTGTAAAATGTAACCATATGATACATACAATTCACGTCATTTCCTTCTAACAAAGCATTCCATGCGACATTCCAATCACCCACTGTCATCATGGTATTATAGGCTTTCAAACATTGATATCTTAGAAGCTTCAAACTAACACATTTGAACATGTTGTGTTCCGTGGTTTCAATGTCCATTTCTCTGCAAAATCAGCACATACTCTCCGATCTTGGAATACCAAGTTTAGCACCCTCTATCTCCAATACCTTGGTGGTATTGAACTTAATCAGGAGATACTGCATGACTATGTTACTGTTAGAGAATGCATCAGTAAATTTAGGCAACTGTTTCCGCTCAAGCCTAAAGTGGATAAAAGGACCACTATTCAAATTACATGCCAATTTCACAATGTCAGCCTCATAACTATACTCAGTTAAATTTCGTTTAACCACTCTTTTCTGAGTCAACAATGAGGACCCGACAGAGATATGTTCTTGTCCTCTGTTCCAGGTTTTATACGTTCCCAACAATCTTCCTAAAGTGCCAAACCACTCATAATCACATATCCGACTAAAAGCCCAGAAATTCTCTACCATTATCATCTCATTAGCCAAGTTTATTATAGTACATTGCTGATTTATAGTAGCACTCCACCAGAATGCTCATCAACTCACACTCCAATTGAATACACTCTATTGGCAGCATCTAGGGCATTCTTAAAAGTAATCTCAAGATATTTTCCAACTAATTCTTAAATGTATGGCCCCATACTTAAAGTCCATATAGCATACAAGATACGATTTTGGAGGGGTTCAGTAGCAGGACTGTCTTGATTGAATAACCACCAGGTTTTCCAAAGAATAGCTCAATGCATGGGCAATCCTCAGGCAGTTATCCTGCGTATATTCCCAATGCAAGTTCCAGTCAAGCTTATCATCAACTACAACACTCAGATATTTGTAACAGCCTAATTTGATGGACTTTGAATCGATCGTCCACACAAATTTGGGGGAAGACTTATTTTTCCACTTAAATGCCATGATTTTGTCTTTTCCAATATTTATATGCAGCCCATTAACCTTGGCATATTCACACAATGCATCTAACAGCTTTTGGAGACCTCTCTGGGTATAGGCGAGCAAGAGGAGGTTATCTGTGTATCATAACCAGCCCACTTCCATGGCCCTAACTCTCACTGGACAGGCATCAGCCAAGCCTACAAGATAAAAGTTGAAGCGCATGGGGGCCAGTATATAGCCTTGCTTTACGCCCCCTGGCATGAGGATCTGCATTGACACTCTGCCCTGCCCATCCATGCATACTCTCACACTGGTGTCTTGGTGCAGCTGCATTAACATTGTCAACAGCCCATGTGGAATGTTCCTGCCAGTTAATTTCATCCTAAACAATTCCTCATGACCATGCTAAATGCTGCACTAAAATCTATAAAGGCACCATATACCGGGAGATGGCGTCTAGTCCACTGCAGAGACCAAAGATAGAAGATTATGCAAGGTGCCGGATAGGCCGCTAAAGCCAGTCTAGTTGGGTGGCAGAATCTTGTTTAGGTCTATCCATTAATTCAACTCATTCAGTAACGCTCAGGCACTTTGATGGTATATCAAGCATTGCCAGCATACAATAGTCAGTAGGGTTCTTCAAACAACCTTTTTTATGTATGGGAAGAATATTACTCCACTACCAGGTTGGAGGGACTTGCCCCTGTTTAGTAATAAACTGAAAGAGTATATGCAAAGCATATGCCCCTGAAAAAGGAGTAAATTGAACAAGCGCATTACAGGTCTCATCTGGGACAGCAGCACAAGAGGATTTCAGCCTGCAAATGATGGTAACAATGTCTTATACAGTTGCATTAAAAGTCCAGGGCTCTGAAATATTCAGATTACCCAGATCAACTGGTTGCTCAGCTCCCAGAGTGTTCCCTATATGTATCCACCATGCTTCCTCAGATACACTATTAACGGGTAAGGCCTTCTTTGTTGCTCACCTAACCACTGACCAAATTCCCATATTTATATTAGCCCTAGCACGATGAGCCAGCTGCATCCAGATCTTGGTATCACAAAAGGTATGATGTCCCTGCAACCATCTGTGATGCCTCATTTTGATATTTTTTATTTCCTTAGTGATAAAAGGAGCCGACCCAGCAGATGCCACATCATTAAGAATCGTGGTTGGCTCTAGGTATGGAAACAGCCTGTGCTCTGTTGTTGTCCAAGTCTAATGATGGGGTTCATATGTTGCAAGATCACAGGAGCTGTCGGGGTTTAGCCAGAACCCCAAATGTTAAGTAGAAAAAGGAAGTTTTCTCCTGGTTATCTTGCTTCAGTGGTTCAAATAATGGTTCTAACACAGTAGTTATTGTGATACAAGTTTCGCTTTTATTTGTGCATTGAGTACATTTACAGGCAATTGTATGCCTTGTTTGTCAGCCGACACATGTTTCGACCCATGGGTCTTTATCAAGGCTATTATAGACAGTCTCTAGCCCCCTATGGGGTCCTGGTTTGTGGTATGAAAGCTGTCCTGTAGAGACAGTGGCTCCTGTGGGGCCCTTTTGGTCCAGGAGCCACAACGGACCTGATATATAGACCGGAACCAAAAGGGCCCAACAGGAGCCACTATCTCTACAGGACAACTTTCATAGTTAGAACTATTATTTGAACCACTGAAGCAAGATAACCTGGAGAAAACTTCCTTTTTCCACATCATTAAGAACAAGGGAAATATTTTGTTGCATTTTCCTTTTAGTTGATAGTATTCTACAATAATACTGACAACCCTTACAGCTATCCCGGTTCTAAGACTCACATGGGCTCTTATAACTTCTTTTCTTGGATATGACTTTTTGAACACCATAAACCATGTCTACAAAATCGTGGATGAGGGTAGACGCTACGTAGTATTGTCTGATCAGCCATCTATCAATGAACAAGGGAATCTCTCTTTTAACCACCAACCATGCCATTTCTAACTTCGTGGGGTTCCATTGAACACAATTTGCACAGTTATTAACAAAGATATCCCCAGCCATGTCATACTGACCTATACTTTCCTCTATTTTTAATAGAACACAAACTGGCAACTCTCCTCGTGATTAAGTATAGCCATATCCTCCACTAATTCAATAGTGGAGGAATTCACAAATATGTAGTCAATGGTGGTGGCACTCTTCCCACTTATACGAGTGATATGCCTGCGCATATCACATGCACAGCAGTGATTTAACATTTTAAGGTGGTGTGAATAGAGCATTTCGGCCCATGCTTTGCACTGCTTGTTACAGGCCTTCAAATCAATAGGAGTAGATTCACAAAGATCAGGGAAACCTTCAGGGTAGACATAATCTTAGCATTAAAATCTACAACTACAAACATGGGAGAACTGGGGTAGAACTCAGCAATTATCTTGGCCACAGTCACAATGTTTTGTCTATTGACTACAGCATTGGGTGAATCATAGATGTTAATAAGGATCAACTCTCTTACCTCTTCAAGATCGCAGCTAATTCTACCTGCTTGGACCATAGAGGTTGATCCCTTTATTTCCTTTATAGTCCACAAGTGGCACACAAACACCAAAATCCCCCCCCCCACAGGTCTTCCAATGGGGCCTTTTACTGCCAAGGTCTGCAGAGTACTTCTTCATCCAATTCACAAACCACAATTACCCATGTTTCCTGTGGAGCTACTGGGCCAACCAGGTTTATGTTTGCCAGTAAACCGTCATGAGAAGAAAGTTGAGTAAAGCCCCTAGAATTCCATGAACATATCATTCTTTTGTCACCACAAAATATTTGTGAAATACGGCTTGAAGACCTTCGGGGCCATTGCCAATACCCCTCAGCACAAGTCTCCTCAGAATGTATTGCATTATTACCTAACTCTTTTTTTTCTTGCACGTGGTTGCCCAGGCCCTATATAGCCCATGTGTCTGCAATCACCCAGGGCTTTGAGTCCCTTCCTGGCTGTTTTCGCCCAACCCACTCCCTCCTCCCGATCTTGTTCCCTCCCGCCTCCCTCACTGCCCCCACAACCTGATTGGCGCTTCCACAAATGTTTCCTGGTCTACCGATCAGCGTGGACCCTGCTCGCTCTATTCATAATCTGGAGCCAGTTGAGCATTTACTTTTTCTTGCATGTGGTTGCCCAGGCCCTATATAGCCCATTTGCCTGCAATCACCCAGGGCGTTGAGTCCCTTGCTGGCTGTTTTCTCTCAACCCGCTCCCTCCTCCCGATCTTGTTCCCTCCCTCCTCCCTCACCACCCCCGCAACCTGATTGGTTATTCCAAAGGTCATAATGGACACTCCCAGGGCAGCCCTCTGCCCTTGCAGCCCCTGCAGCTAACGGCTGTAGGCAAAGAACGGCTCCTACAATGGCGGCTCTAGGAAGTGTCTGCACATGTCCGCAGGGGAAGCCAGTGAAGCCAACTGTTAACAGACACCAACAAAAACGTAAGTGTGGCAGGCGTGGGGAGTAAAGCAATTACTCTACTACAGAAACCCTACTCATGACAGATTTGTAAATGTTGCCTGCGTAGCAAATAAACATATCTGTGAATGTTAACATGTGCCAGAATTGTGAACATTAGCCTGTGTCGTACCTAGATAGGATCATGAAGGTTAGCAAGTGCCACACTTAGATGGAATTGTGAATGTTAGCATGTGCCATACTTAGATGGAGTTGGGAATATTAGCATGTGCCACACTTAGATAGGATTGTGAACACTAGCCTGTGTAGCATCCAGTTACAATCATGAAGGTCAGCAAGTGCCACACTTTGATGGATTTGTGAACATTAGCCTGCGTCACATTTAGATTGGATTATGAAGGTTAGCGAGTGCCACACTTAGATAGATTCTTAGATAGAATTGTGAATGTTAGCATGTGCCATACTCAGATGGAATTGTGAACTTTAGCCTACCGCACATCTAGATATGATTGTGAATGTAAGCATGTGCCACACTTAGAAAGCATTGTGAACATTAGCCTGCGTGGCACCCAGATAGGATTATGAAGGTCGGCAAGTGCCACACTTAGATGGAATTGTGAACATTAGCATGTGCCACACTTAAATAGGAATGTGAACACTAGCCTGTGTAGGATCCAGTTAGGATCATGAATGTCAGCAACTGCCACACTTAGATGGATTTGTGAACATTAGCCTGCATCTCATCTAGATATGATTAGGAAGGTTAGCAAGTGCCACACTCAGAAAGAATTGTGAACATTAGCCTGCGTCGCATCTAGATAGGATTAGGAAGGTTAGCAAGTACCACACTTAGATGGAATTGTGAATATTAGCATGTGCCACACTTAGATAGAATTGGGAATGTTAGCAAGTGCCATACTCAGAAAGAATTGTAAACATTAGCCTGCGACGCATCTAGCTAGGATTAGGAAGGTTAGAAAATGCCACTCTTAGATGGAATTGTGAATGTTAGCATGTGCCATACTTAGATGAAATTGTGAATGTTAGCATGTGCCACACTTAGAGAGAATTGTGAACACTAGCCTGTGTCACATCTTAATAGGATTGAATGTTAACATATGCCACACTCAGATCGAAAGGTGAATGGTTGCATGTGCCACACTAGATGGACATTTTAATGGTTGCATGTGCCACACTTAGATGGAATTGTGAAGGTTAGCAAGTGCCACACTTAGATGGAATTGTGAATGTTAGCATGTCCCATAATTTAGAGAGAATTGTGAACACTAGCCCATGTCGCATCTGGATAGGTTTGTAAAGGTTAGCAAGTGCCACAATTTGATGGATTTGTGAACACTACCCTGCCTCGCATCTGGATAGGACTCTGAATGCTGGCATGTGTCACACTTGGAGAGAGTTGTGAACATTGGGCTCCACCAAATCTAGATAGGATTCTGAATGTTGGCATGTGCAACACTTGGATGGAACTGTGAATGTTGGCATGTGCCACACTTGGAGAGAATTGTGAACATTAGCTCTTGGACGGATTTGAGTGTTAGCATGTGCCGCACTTGGATGTAATTGTGAATATTAACATCTGCCACGCTTGGACGGAGCTGTGAATGTTATCATGATAATTGTTCAATGCTATATAACCCACTAACCAAAAAGCTCAAACTTTCTGCATTAAAGCACTCAAAAACTGACACAACCATTTCTCGCACAAGCCGCGCGTACTTCACCACACGGCAACAACATATAAGCCACACCAACAGCACACGAGGACTGACATCGATCCGATACTCGCACCAAAGCTCAGCGCACAGTGTATACCGAGATGAAGCTGCCAGCAGAAAACCACTCCTCTCACTATCTACTCCCTCTTCACCCTAATAACCTATGCCGCCTTTCGTTTACAGATCCGCCAGAGCGCCTGGGGACCAACTCCGGTGGTGACGGTGTGCATTACAAATACCTTTAACATTTAACATTTAACATTTAACTCTTGAGGACTCTGGTTCAGTGAATTGAATTGAATTGAATTGATATTTTATTTATATCGCGCCCATACACAAGTGTTTCAGAGCGCGAAAAGGCAAGGGAGAGGTACAGGGGAGAACAAAACAACAATCTTACTATCCCAGTGACATTGAGATTGTGCAAGTGCATGGGGGAGGGGAGGGGAAGTGCCAGGAGGGGGGAAGAGATGGTAAGTGCGGAGCAAAAGGAGAACATAATAATTAATAATAAATAAAATAAATAATAAAAAGCGACAAAAGTGGTATTACTGCCAGAAAGTGGCAAGTGCTGAGTTTAAGACAGTAGACGGGGTAGGTTAGATAAGTGCAGGAGGAGAAAAAAAGGGGGGATGTATGGGTACAGATACAGACCCCAGTGCAAGGGATGGCCCAGAGGAAGTGTAGGTGGGTGGCAGGGTGAGCAGGAACCTGGGCCCGAAGGACAGAGGGTGACCAAGTGCACAGTGCCATGAGAGTACAGATCAGCAGAAGAGAGGGGGTTGAAGGCAGAAGCAAAGAGGAAGGTCTTGAGGTGCTTCCAGAACTGAAGATGGTTCTCCTCAAGTTTTAGAGTGGCAGGGAGGCTGTTCCAGAGGGAGGCCCCAGCCGAAGACAGAGATCTACACCTAGCTTGTTTCTTTGAAAAACGACTGACCCTGAGGGAGTTAGAGGTAGAGGAGCGAAGAGCTCGAGAAGGGAGGTATTTGCAGAGGGATAGCTGAAGGTATTTTGGACCCAGGCCCCAGAAAGCATTGTGGACAATGCAGAGGGTTTTGAATTTAATCCTTGCATCCACTGGGAGCCAATGTAGGGATTTCAGAGCTGGAGAGATACGATCCCAGGGCTTGAGGCCAAGGACAAGTCTGGCAGTTCTGTTGTAGATTAGTTGCAGAGGGCAGAGAGTAGAGGCAGGTAGGTTAAGAAAGAGGCTGTTACAATAGTCCAACCTAGAGAGAACCAGAGCTTGGGAGACAGTGAGATTCTGGGGGAAGGAGAGGAAGGGCAGACTACCTCTGAGGAGGTGCAGTAGGAAGAGACATCAGAGATGTGGGCGAAGAAGGAAAGTGTGGAATCAAAGGTGACCCCGAGGTTCTTAGCCTCACAGGTGGGGGTAGAAGGAGGGCCAAGGGAGGCCGGCCAGAGAGTGAGGGGAAAGGATGGAGAAGGTGTGCCAATGAGGAGGATCTCAGTCTTGCTGGCATTCAGACAAAGATCATTGGCAGAACACCAGTCTTGAATGGCAGTAAGGCAATCAGAGATGAGAACTCGGGAGGAGGTGGCCGAGGGCAGCCTGAAAATGAGTTGAGTGTCATCAGCGTAGCGCTGGAAATTTGAGCAGAAAATGGCAATGCAGTGGGCGAGAGTTGCCAGGTACTGGTTGAAAAGCCATGGCAAGAGATTAGACCCCTGGGGAACACCACAGGAAGAGAGGGAGATAGATGATAAAAGGACCCGAGTATGACCTGGGAGGGTCGATCAGAGAGGAAAGAGGTCAGCCAGGACAGAGCCTGGTCAGTGATACCCAGGTTATCACGGAGATGGTTGAGCAGGATGGTATGGTTGACTGTGTCAAAGGCAGAGGAGAGATCAAGTAGGATGAGGACAGAAGGAATGTCAGAGTCAAGGTTGGAGAGCAGATCTTCACGGATGTTCAGGAGAGCACTTTCCGTGCTTCTGGCAGCTCTGAAACCAGACTGGTGATCATGAAGACAGCCTACAGAATCAGAATAGAGGTCAAGCTGGGAGATGGCCAGCTTTTCTAGGAGTTTACCCAGAAAGAGAGTAATGGGGATTGGATGATAGTTAGCCGGACAGGAAGGATCAGCTGTGGGTTTCTTAAGAAGAGGGTGCACAAGGGAGTGCTTCAGTGGGGAGGTGAAAGAACCTGAGGCAAAGGAGTGGTTGCAAAAATCAGCAAGGGCCGGAGCAAGGGTGTCAATGTGGTCCTTGATGGTTTTAGAGGAACAGGGATGGATCTGTTTTGATGAGGCTTTCATAGATCGGACTTGTCTAGCAACCCCATCAGGGGTGAAAAGAGGAAAGGAGGAGAAAGCGGATGGGGTGGTAGCAGAGGGAGGGTCAGCAAGCACAGATGGAGAGGGGAGAGGAAAGGAGAGGAAGGGGGGAGAGGGTGGACAGGATGTCCTGGGTTTTTGAGATAAAGTGAGAGTCAAGGTCAATGCATAGGGCCTGGGAGGCAACAGGAGGGGTAAAGGCTGCAGCAGGGTTGGCCAGCTCCTTGCAGATTTTAAAGAGTTTGTCCGAGTTGTTAGATGCCGCAGAAACACAGGCTTGAATGTGGACTCTCTTCTTGGTGAAGACAGAGAGCCGGTATTGCCTTTGGAGCAGGCGACAGTCCAGTTTGTAAGAGGATGAACAAGAAGTCCTCCATTTCCTCTCAGCCACCCTACACTTACGTTTAAGTGTAGCTAGGTCCGAGTCATACCAGCAATTGCACTTGGCTTTGGACTTCAAGCGGATCCACATGACAGGGGCAAGAGCATAAAGGGTATCAGAAATAGAGGAGTAGAGCAGGGATAGGGCTGTGTCAGGGTGTGAGTCAGCCAGAGGATAAAGGGGGGGAGAGAAGGTGGCAGCGAAAGCCTCAACTGACACACGCTTCATGTGCCGGATGTCCGAGAAGGTAGGTGGCAATGTAAGGGTAGGCTTGGCTTGGGGGGAAGAGAGTGAGAGATGAGAGGAGAGGGGTCAATGGTCACTCTATGAGAGAGGAGTGGTCAGGGGGATCGAGAGGGAGAGGCCAGAGGAGATCAAGACATCAAGTGTGTGACTGGCCGAATTCGTCGGGCCGGAGGGGAGGATAGAGCGAGAGCGGGAATCGCATGGGTCGTGAAAGAGCAAAGATGAGGGACAGGGAGAATCAAGATGGATGTTAAGGTCACCAAGGAATAGGAGTTGAGTGGTTGAGATTTAACAAGGGGGGTCCTGGGAGTCTCTCTGCCAGACATTAGTCCTGGTTACGAGAGACTTACCCAGAGTCTTTAGCTCACTATCTTTTCACAGAGAAGAAATATCCCAAACATATCAGTCTTTGTCCTGCCCTGGGGCAGTCCAGCACCGAAATGCGAGGCAATTCTCCTCTGAACAAGAGTACCAACAGAAACCCCAGACACGTGTTTCGGTCTGGTTGGACCTCATCAGTAGGGTGGATCTGTGCTTCTCTAAGAATAGTGAGCAAGGGGTCCACGTCTGGATTCCCCTAGTAACTTAGGGTGAGACCCAAAGTTACTTAAATATGCAGATTTAACAAGGGGGGTCCTGGGAGTCTCTCTGCCAGACATTAGTCCTGGTTACGAGAGACTTACCCAGAGTCTTTAGCTCACTATCTTTTCACAGAGAAGAAATATCCCAAACATATCAGTCTTTGTCCTGCCCTGGGGCAGTCCAGCACCGAAATGCGAGGCAATTCTCCTCTGAACAAGAGTACCAACAGAAACCCCAGACACGTGTTTCGGTCTGGTTGGACCTCATCAGTAGGGTGGATCTGTGCCTCTCTAAGAATAGTGAGCAAGGGGTCCACGTCTGGATTCCCCTAGTAACTTAGGGTGAGACCCAAAGTTACTTAAATATGCAGATTTAACAAGGGGGGTCCTGGGAGTCTCTCTGCCAGACATTAGTCCTGGTTACGAGAGACTTACCCAGAGTCTTTAGCTCACTATCTTTTCACAGAGAAGAAATATCCCAAACATATCAGTCTTTGTCCTGCCCTGGGGCAGTCCAGCACCGAAATGCGAGGCAATTCTCCTCTGAACAAGAGTACCAACAGAAACCCCAGACACGTGTTTCGGTCTGGTTGGACCTCATCAATAGGGTGGATCTGTGCCTCTCTAAGAATAGTGAGCAAGGGGTCCACGTCTGGATTCCCCTAGTAACTTAGGGTGAGACCCAAAGTTACTTAAATATGCAGATTTAACAAGGGGGGTCCTGGGAGTCTCTCTGCCAGACATTAGTCCTGGTTACGAGAGACTTACCCAGAGTCTTTAGCTCACTATCACTAGTTACTAGGACAAAGACTGATATGTTTGGGATATTTCTTCTCTGTGAAAGATAGTGAGCTAAAGACTCTGGGTAAGTCTCTCGCAACCAGGACTAATGTCTGGCAGAGAGACTCCCAGGACCCCCCTTGTTAATTTGCATATGCAAGTAACTTTGGGTCTCACCCTCAGTTACTAGGGGAATCCAGACGTGGACCCCTTGCTCACTATTCTTAGAGAGGCACAGATCCACCCTACTGATGAGGTCCATCCAGACCGAAACACGTGTCTGGGGTTTCTGTTGGTACTCTTGTTCAGAGGAGAATTGCCTAGCATTTCGGTACTGGACTGCCCCAGGGCAGGACAAAGACTGATATGTTTGGGATATTTCTTCTCTGTGAAAGATAGTGAGCTAAAGACTCTGGGTAAGTCTCTCGCAACCAGGACTAATGTCTGGCAGAGAGACTCCCAGGACACCCCTTGTTAATTTGCATTTGCAAGTAACTTTGGGTCTCACCCTCAGTTACTAGGGGAATCCAGACGTGGACCCCTTGCTCACTATTCTTAGAGAGGCACAGATCCACCCTACTGATGAGGTCCAACCAGACCGAAACACGTGTCTGGGGTTTCTGTTGGTACTCTTGTTCAGAGGAGAATTGCCTAGCATTTCGGTACTGGACTGCCCCAGGGCAGGACAAAGACTGATATGTTTGGGATATTTCTTCTCTGTGAAAGATAGTGAGCTAAAGACTCTGGGTAAGTCTCTCGCAACCAGGACTAATGTCTGGCAGAGAGACTCCCAGGACCCCCCTTGTTAATTTGAGTGGTTGAGGCCAGGAGAGAGGAGGAGAGGTCAGCCCACTCAGAGAGAAAAGAGGTGATTTGACCAGGGGGCCGATAGAGAGAAGCAACAGTTAGAGAGTGGCTAGGATTGATTGAGAGCCTGCAGACGAGGCATTCGAAATAGTGGTAGATCTCAGTGGGAATGATAGTGGCAGGAATCCACACAGAAAAGATCAAGGCTACACCACCAACGGGCCGGGTGGATCTGGGTGCAGAGAGGATCTTGTAGCCATCAGGGAGGGTCATCAGGGAGGAGAGTGTCAAAACTTGTGATAGAGCTGGCCGTGAACCATGTTTCAGTAAGACCGAGGACATCAAGGTCTAGTTCTTCGAGGAGGTGGCAGATGTCAGAGGAGTGTTTGACAGCAGAGTGAGAGTTGAGAGTGGCAAGATGCAGAAGGTTGCCAGCCTTAAAGACCTTCCGGTGAGGGGTACAGATCAGATGTACGCCCTGCAGAGGGGTGGAGGTAGTCTGAAGTGGGGCAGAGGAGAAGGGAGGAGCGGGCAAGGCAGCCAAGGAATGAGTGGAAGCGACAGCCGGAGATGAGAGGATGTTGATGAGGCGAGGGAAGCGCCTATCGAAGAGGAGGAGATTGGCCTGAGGACCTTGGACCATGACAATGCCATTGAGGTAGACATTAAGGATGACTCTGGAGGAGTCAAAAGAAGCCATGAGGACTTCCCAGCGAGTACCACCGTTAATGGGAGAAGAGGATATAGGACAGAGCACAGAGATCATATGCGGGGTCCATAGATCTGGCGAAGGAACGACAAAGACAATGTCGGTGAGGGTCTGTCTGGAAGAGGGGCTGGAATAGGTATCAGCGATAGGGAGACCAGGGCTAGAGGCCAAGATATCCATTTTAAACTTCTTCTTTCCAGACTTGGTGAGTAGGGAAGGGTAGTTGATAGAGAAGCAGTTGGAATAGATGGGAGAAACAGAAAGCGCCATGAGTGGGAAGAGAGAGGAGGCAGAGGGAGAAGAATGCAAGTACAGCATTATGGAACAGTCACTGGGCCAGCAGGTTACAATCAGTGGACAAAGTTAAATGCAACATACACCCAAGTTTGACTTTCAATTCAAATGCAAAATACAACCAAGTTTGACTTTCAATTCAAATGCAAAATACACCCAAGTTTGATTTTCAATTCAAATGCAAGGCCCTGTAGTTAAGGTAGGGAAGTGGGAGTAAGAGGGTGAAGGAGAGTACAGAGGCAACTTAAGTTGATACATAACATGGAGAGTCTGAGAGTACAGGCAGAGATGAGGGTATATGGCAGTCAGGAGGAGGTAACTAACCCAACCAGAATGCAGTAGCACAGTCATGGTAGTCCAATGGCCACATATGTAGCGGCCTCTCAGTGGACATGAAGCAGACAGGAGCCTTAGAGGTGAGCCATGGAGGCAGTGGTCCGGCTAAAGCCTGCCGGTCCCTCGTTGGTGGTGAAAAGCCCACTCTCCCACCAATCAGTGAGCAGAATGCAGGCAGATGGCTCAAACAGCAATTCCTCAGAAGGAGAGAAGGCCTGGGTGGCCATGTTGAAAGCACCCCATGGTAAACAGATATGTAGGCAGGAGAAACCCTAAAAAGCACCTTAAATATATTCAATGCAGCAGGAACAGTGAGCCAAAAGCTGCCCTGAAGCGTAATAGTGCTGTGCTATAATTACAGCAAAGAAACAAAATAAAATGCAATTTTGCAAATTTTTCAAAATGTTGCTACAAATGAGCCCACAATTCTTTAGATGTTGCAGGGGTTCAAGATAATTTCACCTACCTCGGCCTGGGGGGCCAGAAACCGCACTGGTCAATGTCACAAACTCTCTGCTATAAACTACTTCTTTCTATGGGAACTAGAATCCTTTGTCCCCAAACATACAGCAATGGCCCGTGCATCAATTGGAACTGAAACAGAATGTTCAGTCTGATTCTTACTTGCCAACATATTTACCACAGCACAACAATGTCCACATTTAAACAGATCATCTTCATACTGCAGCATGTAGTCCAGTATCGCCTCAGATCTGAGCCAAATATTGGAAGTATTAACAGTCACATCCTATACTTGGTCCACTATTATTATATCTTCTCTGGAGATTACACCTAAAAGGACCACACTATGAAAGATAGACAATATCGCTGTACTATTTAATGGACGATGCCGGCCAAAACTAGAAACAGCCTTGAGTTGTAGGGCCCTAACCTCTTCTGGTTTAAACACCCCATTAGTAGTCATCACATTTCTTCCCCTATCACTCTGCGCACCCTTATTACATTATTACCTTCGAAATTTACCTGGGATTGAGAGGTGGTATTTACTAATTTTGAGACCACTCTAGCTGAGGTTTTGGAGTAAGAGCAGACCTACCATTTTCCACCACAGCCCTCCCAGCTTCCATGGCCCGGCCCAGGCCAGACATTCTGTATATGAAACTGTCATGGCGACACATGGCTCATAGGTGAGTACAAATGCCTGTGCACATGCATGCATGTCACACACAGACAAATGCACAAGCCCAACTAATGACAACATTTATCACCTTACCAGGGGACAGTGCCTACCCTCTGAGCACCTACATGATGATGCCAATACGGAACCCCACCACACCACCCCAGGTAAGATACAACGCAGCCCATATTGCAACCAGGGGCATAGTGGAGCGCACATTCGGAGTGCTCAAGTCACGCTTCCGCTCACTTGACCGCTCTGGCGGACAGCTACTATATGCACCCGCAGTAGTGTGCAGGATCATTGTGGCAGCATGTGTCCTGCACAACGTTGCAACACGGCGGGGTGTACCAGTGGACATGGTGGCGCCCCCACATCCCCAACCACATGCAAAAACTCCAACCCCTGCGAGTGCACACAGGCCTGGCACATACCAGGTGACAATCGATGATGGGAAAGGGACAGTTAACTGTCACAACCTTGCCACCTTAGAATGTGTCCACAGAAGGCCCACATTGTGTGCATCCCTAGCTACTTAAACACAACCAATCCCATGTGACCAAAAGGAACACATGTAAGGTGCATATCCCCCCTACAAAACAGGGCATGAAGGTACTGGTATGCCACCCAAACGCTCCCAACCCCCATGACCCCCGTCTGCAACACCATACCATGATTTGCAATGGCAAAACATCAAACCATATGCTCAACACATGACACAATATTCATGAAGTGCCACGTGAGAAATGTAAATAGGCACCAGACAATTACACCTGACATGGAATCTGAAGAAATGACTGACCAAAACCTCACACCCTGAAAACTGTGGCACAAATGCATGCCACCAGTGGTGAAAGCAACTAAAGTCAGAATACATGTTGCCATGCACATTGGACAATAGCAAACTGGCATTACAAACACTGTGCGCTGCGTGTGTGTCCCCTGAAACACATCGCTCACCGGACAGCACAGTGAGTGTGCATTGCATTGGGGAAACCCCTTGAGCATCATGAAAAATACGTACAATCAACCAAATAGCACCCTGTCATGCATGTACACGATCAATGAATTGGAAGTGAACATGGATTGTAGGGACACAGCATGTCTGAGAAGGCAATCTGGGTGCATGTGTGTGCATGGTGTCACCATAGTTGGTGTGGGGGGGTGTTGCCTAAGTGTTTGTGTCAGTAGGGACATGCATCGAATACATGCAAGTGAAATGAAGTGACCCTCAGTGTCCTGTACACAGCACATGTGAACATTGCACTCAAGGAACCCCCTGTGGGTTAAACCACACCAATCCCCTGACACCTCAAAATCAAACCCAACATAGGATCAGCCATTGACCAGCAGAACATATCATGTACAGAGTACCCCACATCGACAATGGCAGACAGTGAGCAATCACTGATTCATTGAAAATCCTTGTAGGGCCTACACACAAAGTGCATCAAAGCGCCTCAGGGAGGGAGGGAACAAGGGAGAATAACAGTACCTTCCTACAAGTCCTTCAAATAGTCCAGAATGTGAAAAATAACAATCAAATCAAAGTACATAGTACAAGTACTTGTAACAATAAGGGAGAGTCTAGGGAGGGAATGTGGGAAAACAAAACTAGCATCAACATTGCTATGCCTGACGGCAATAGTTGCAGTGCAGGAGTCACATAAGGAGGGCGGGGGGGGGGGGTGAGGGAAGAGGAGGGAAGAGGTAGGAGAGTAACACAACACATGACAAACTATGGAAGGTTGATGAATAATCAAGATAGTGCTGCGGAGGGGGAGAAGAAACACAGAAGGGAAAGGGGGAACCGACGACCTGTAATCAATGGTGAAGGGACTGATGATAAAAGTAAGTGCCAAAATAAAACTCAAAAAGGTGAAGGTGTAGGGTGGATGGACGGAGGCAGAGGGCGAAGTGTCTGCAAAGAACAAGCGGCTACGTATCACCATGCCTGATGGCAATTGGGGTAGTGCAGGAAAAAGATAGACAGAGGACAAGGAGGAGGGGAAAGGTGGTGGAGAGGGAGAGGGAAGAGAGAAGGGAGGAGGGGGCCAAGGTGTAAAGGCAGGAAGGGGGAGAGGGGGAAAGAAAGCACACACAGGCAGCAAAGGGAAAGAAGATGGTACAGAAGGGGAGGGGGTGTGATGGTAGGGGGGGAGACAGAGGGAGACTGGCGGGGGGCAAGGGAGACAGGGGGAGACAGGCAGGGGGCAGGTGGAGACTGGCAGGGGGCAAGGGAGACAGGAGGAGACTGGCGGGGGAAAGGGAGACAGGGGGAGATTGGCAGGGGGCAGGTGGAGACAGGCAGGGGCAGGAGAGACAGGGGGAGACTGGCAGGGGGAAGGTGGAGACAGTGGGGGCAGGGGAGACAGGGGGAGACTGGCAGGGGGCAGGTGGAAACAGACGTGGGGCAGGGGAGACAGGGGGACAATCAAGAGACCTAGAAGGGTGGTGGACAGGGGTGGACAGCTTTAGACAGGGCCTGCATTGTGGGCCTTTGGTAGTGATGGCCGGCTCCAGCCTCCTGGTTGGCCGGATTGTCACAAGGGCCAAGTGCAACCAATGGGAGGGGGTAGCAGGACCAGGCCACAAATATTACAGTCAAGTCAAAAGCAATGCAGCCATATTTCAAATGGCACAACAAAACACCAGGCAGGGCTGCAAGATGGCCCAAGCAGGGAAAGCAAGGAATTGGGGGTCATTGAAATGCATGGTGACAAGGATAACTCAGCATGCACCGTTCATGTGGCATATCAGAATCACTGTAGGCCAAGTGTCCCAATGCAACATTGTCAGCCCACGGACCCCTCCCACCATCAGTGTGTGTTACACAGCCAAAGGGTGCATGGTACCGCCTACAGCAGGAAGTACATGAACATAGACAGTCAATTCTTTAAAAAATCATAAGCAACATGATGAAATGCACAGTCAACAGAATACTCACCAAAATGAAGTGCAGACATGCACTGGAGAAGCCATCCGGAATACCCACTAGGGGTGTACACACAAGTAGGATGGCAGGCTGGCCACAGATATGACGGAAGCCCAATGCCCTTGTGTGAGATGCTGTCACACCGAGCCATCCTTGCAAGCCCATGGAAAGGGGAAGCAGGAGTAGCATATGTGTCAGGACCCCAAGCAAAACACATACACGAGACAAGCCTGAATGGGCCCTGCTGGAACACACAGTGGATGCCTTCAAATGCCACAAAGCACCACACTGTCACATGAATGCACAATAGACAAAAAAAAGAATTAAAAAAATGACTTGGAGGCAACAAAAAAAGAAAAAATAAATCAAAAATGGCCACATATGTCCCGGGGGTGGGGAGGGCACCCAGGAGGGGGTAGGTACAGGGTGCACCTCAGCACCCACTTGTGCAGATGTTGAGATTTAAAAATAAAAACTCACTGGGCTCAGCGCCTGCACGGCCCGACCTATGTGGGAGATGTTGTCGTTGTCACCCTCTGGATGGAAATCAGAAGATGGACAAGGCACAGTTGCCTCACCACGCCTATCAGCAGCAGCAAGCATGCGGGTCTGGTAAGCCAAGCCAGGTCCTGCATGGCAATGACACATAGGTCTGCATGCATTACCTCACGTGTCACACGTGCTTCCTCCTGCAAAAACTCACGTGTAAGATGGAGTTCTGCCTGCATGGCCTCACATGACATACAGAGTACCTCCCGGCTTGCATGGAGTTCAGCTGAGATGGTTCTTTCAAGCCGCTCTATCCTGTCTTCTGGCCGCCTACTGTCGTCCATCATGAGAGCACTCAGAGTAGATCGGAGGGTTTGGTGTTCGAACCTCAGGGCCTCTCGGTGTGCCTCTGCCTGAGCAGAAATTGCTTGACGCAGAGCCACCATTTCAGCCCGGCGCGCCCTGTCAGAGGCCGCCATGCCCAGCCTGAGTGAGCGGCACGTGGACCGCGTAGCCTGCTGCTGGAGCTGCACTTGCCTTTCAGGCCACACTTTCCATACCTTGAGCCATCATCTCAACTTCCCCCCCCCTGTTGCTGTGCTATGGCAATAACGGCTGCCACCCCACAACCACCACTGGTGCCTGGATGGTCTCGTTAACTGACCACCGTGTCTGGGATGACATCTTCATTCTCTGCCTCCAGTGCTTCATCCCCTGCAACATAAACAAACCAAACAAAAACACGCATGTCAGTAGCACATACCACACACATACAGATCACAACATTGACAGCTAACACATGAAGCAGACATGTCACACGCAACTCAAAGCTCAACATGCATCCAGTGGCATTGCAATGCAACGGTATCCCAAAAGCAGAAAATGATGTGTGCAAAATGTGAAGCCAACACATGTTTTGCATGTTGCCCATCACCTGCATCACACAAAACCTCTAGCAGGCACATATCCAAGGCAGAAATGAGAGATGGCAACAAAGAGATGGCACGTAGCATAAGCATGTGGGAACACACAAATAGCCAGAGCTGGCAATCACACCAAACACACCATGACACATGTAACATGCATGTTCACATGCAGCACTCAACAACTATTGACTATCCAGAGTACATGTATCACAGGAGGCATCTATGCTACTGCGTTTCGAAACAGTGAAAGGAGGGACATGGGTACATACACTATCACACAGCAGCATTGTGTAGGCATGTTGAAGGGCTGAACTTGGCACAGGAGTGGGTGTGTGTGGTGCAGTGCATGTGTACCCCTTCAACTTCCAACATCAACACGTACGCAGTGATGTCAATCTCCAAACGTGACGGCAGTGTATGGGCAATTGCAACCATCATGAGCAAATGGCATGCACCATGTAGCATGGATACCATGAAACACCCACCCTCTGGGCAATAGCAGGGAGGCACTGCATGGCAATGAAATGTTCACCACAGAACTGTGCATTGGCAGTGTTGGCATGCGTCTATTGCATGTCGTCAGTCAAATGTCACTACAGCCGATGAGAAGTGGACATGATGCAGGACAGATGAGGAACCATCAGTAGTACACCCATGCATGCAGAAGACACAACACCAGTTGAAAAGATGCAGGGGGCCTTCAACATGGGGAGCCATGTGCACGACACAGATGTGGATACCCTAAAGTTGTGCGTGATGACACACAGACCCACAGTGAGCATGAAATGGCTGCCTGAGTAACATGACACTTGGATCATCCTGGAGACACACTACAATGAGCAGGCGGTCAAGGACACCTAGGGGCATACATGGAATGCACATGGTGCATGGGGAGCCACTGCCATCAGCAAAGTCAGAGTGAGACACACTGCACCAAGGACAAAGGATGTATATGACATCTCATCAAGATTGCCCTCGTACACAAGTGGCTCAGAGCGCAACCAAGCTAAGGGAAGGGAACAAGGGAAGAGAGGAAATGAAAACAACGATCATACTGGGCACAGTGACATTGAGAACACGCAAGTGCATGGAGAAAGCATAAATGGTTGAAGTCCCTGGAAGGGGGAGAAGTGGAACGTGCCAAACAGAGGCGACCAAAGAATGAAAATGAAGTCCAATGATAAAATATGCATTCAAAAGGTGGTAGTGCAGCCAGCAAGTGGCAAGTGCAAAATCATTTGGATAGGGCAAATCTGATGAGTGCAGAAGAAGTGTATGGGTACAAGTACAGGACCCATTGCAATGGGAGGACTGGAGGCAGTGCGGCAGGGAGGCAGGGTGAGCAGGTACCTGTGCCCGAAAGACAGACGGTGTCCAGGTGCACAGTGCCAAGAGAGGAAACAGTTCAACTGGGGAGAAGAGGGGCTAATGCAGGAGCAAATAGGAAGGTCTTGAGGTGCTTCCGGAAGCAGAGATGTTTCTCCTCAAGTTTCAACGTGGCAGGTAGGCTTTTCCAAAGGGAGGTCCCAGCTGTAGACACAGATCTGCCCCCAGCTTGTTTCTTCGATAAACGACTGACCCGGAGGGAGTGTGAGGTAGAGGAGCAAAGGACTGGAGAGGGGAGGTATTGGCAGAGGGATAGTTGAAGGAATTTTGGACCCAGCCCCAGAAATCTTGTGCACAATCCAGAGGGTCAAAAATGTCATCCTTGCATCCACTGTTAGACAATGAAGGGATTGATAGGATCCCAGGGCTTGAGGCCAGGACAAGTCTTACAGTCCTGTACTGGATTAGTGGTAGAGGGCAGAGTGTGGAGGCAGGTAGCATTTTCAAAGAGCTTGTCACAGTAATCCAACCTTGAGACAACCAGAGCTTGAGAGACAGTGAGCTTGTAGGTGAACGAGAGGAAAAGCACAGTACCCCTGAGGAGGTTAAGCAAGAACTTAATATATCTCAAGAGATGTCAGAAATGTGTGTGGAGAAGGAATGTGTGGAGTCAAAGGTGACCCCGAGGTTGTTGGCCTTGCAGGTGGGGGTAAGAGGAGGTCCAAGGGAGGCCGGCCAGAGAGTGAGGGAAAAGGATGGTGAAGATGTACCAATGAGGAGAATGTCAGTCTTGCTGGCATTCAGACAGAGATCGTTGGCAGTACACCAATTTCAAATGGCAATGAGGCTATCAGAAATGAGGGAGAAGAGGTGGCGGAGGGCAGCCTGAAAATGATTTGAGTGTCATCAGCATAGGACAGGAAGTTGTAGCAGAAAATGAAAATGCAGTAGGCGAGATCTGCTAGGTGTTGTTTGGAAAGCCAGGCCAAAAGGTAAGACCCCTGGTGAACACCACAGGTAGAGAGGGACATTCATGAAAGGAAGGACCCAAGTTGTAGCTGGGAGGGTCACACACACCAAACACACATGTCATTGAGTAACATGCATCTATGCTCACCGGACGATGCATCATAATCCATCCTCTCTCCCACTCCACGGATTTGTTCTTCCGGGATGAATTCTGCAGTGATCTTCTCGTGCTGAGTGAGTTCTTCCTCCTCTGCTGCTGGCCCACCACCAGTCACCTGAGACATGGAATAATTGGAGGCACGCTTTTGTTTTGCACAGCGTCAGAGGTCATTCCAATGCTTGTAGCAGTCCTGAGCCGTGCGCACCTGGAATCCCATGGCTGTCACACCATCCGCAACATGCTGCCATTGGACCCAACACTGGGGAGGCGTTGAATGGCACTGTGGTCCCACAAGCCTATCGCGTCTGTGTGCCGACACCTAGTCCACAAGGAAGTCCAGTTCCTGCTTGCCGAAAGGCTTCTTCCTCGACGTGCCGGAGGCCGGAGCCATGTCTGGGGTCTCAGCCTCTTGCGCAGCAGCACGCTTCATCCATTTGTGCGGTGGTACTGACCCTGAGTGGCCAATGTGGCCCTAATCAGTGGGGGCAGTGGCGCTGATGGACTGGACCAAGGGAGTGGGTGTTTGAATGAGGACGGAAAGGTCTGGCTTGGGTCTGACTCACTGCCGGGGTGGTGTTGGCTGCATCTGCCCATGCAGTTACCAACCAGCCGGCTGCTTGGGGCAGCAGATGTCATAACTGCCCCAGATACGTGTGCCCCGGTCATAGGTACACTGGACACATGTGACCCGCACCTCCTGACAAGATGGAAATTGTCCAGGGAGTCCTCATCACGCAACGCAACATGCGCTGCCCGACCCCGAGCCCGGGTGGTGGTCCCCACAGCTGCACCTGCAGCTACCACCACCGGTGAGACCGTGACAGCAGATGGAAGTTGCTGTTGGGTTATATGGAGCCCAGGTTGTGATGCAACAGCTGCATCTCCAGGAGCCACAGGGGGTGGTGGCATGTCTGCACCAGCACGTGGCTGGGCATCCTGCCCCAGTGGGGCACCCCTGCCTCTTCCCCCTCTGTAGCCACCCTGGCCATCCTGCACTCCCTGTCCCCCCTGGTCTCTGCGCCCACGTGCCCGACCACGCCCAGCCCTGGGAGGACGCCTAGATTTGCCGCCCTTAGCCTTTGGTGGCCTCCCAACCATGGCACAGATGGTAAATAGCCGATGGGAGGTGCACTCAACAATTGCCCTGGGCAATTGGGTTGAAGGGAGCAGGGTACTGGATGTAATAAGTAACCCTGTACTCCTGCAAGGCTGTCTGTGACCCCTGGGGAAAAATGAGGGGTCACGCAAATGCTCAAGCCCCCGCCCAAAAAAAGAAAATGCAAAAAATACAAAATTTTAAAAGTAGTACAATTTCAAAAGAAAAACGTGCATGCGACCCCGGTAGCCCATGTGAGTGGATTTTACCTCCAGCAGTACGGTGTGGCACCCAGGAGCACAAAAAACACGTACGCGTGAAACACGCGGGCTCCTATGACCTCGAAAACGGTACACGGTGCAGCGGGGGAACCACAGTGGGAAAAATAGAGTGCATGACTCACCGCCTGCCTTGCGTGGAAAAGAAAAAGAAAAACCCATGCGCTTGTGCGCGTAGGCAACACCCCGCCAAAAGAAGGGGTGCGAACTTCAAATGTTGTGAAGTGATCGCGTGTGAATGCAGAAGAGTAAACAGACGCGTCGGTCTCCACGAACGGCACGTACAGTGGACTGCTTCCCCGCTGGACCTTTAATCCATGCTGAAGGCAATGACCGCACATGTAATGTCCCTGGCGTGCTTACGAGCTAAGGCCCATTCCTCGAATTACACGCATTCACACGCAGATGTGCTGTTTTTGTACGTGCAGATTCACTATGCACCCATACGAGGGAATCGCTCGAGCAGATCACGTCCCTTACACGCTTACACACTAAGGCCGTTTCCGCGGATTACACGCTGACATGCTGTTTTTTCACGTGCCAATTCACTCTGCATCAAGCTGGCCATGCGACAACACACAGAAGACCACGCTCATGCCCAGAAGGCCATTTTCCTGCCCACCAGAGCCGCAGGGAGCCTCCTACAAGCCATCTGCTGCCTGCCTGCCTGCTGCCAACAGTGCCCTGCCATTTCATGCCTGCAGATCAGCCATCTGGAGGGGTCCAGTTGCTGTGACCACCCCTGCTGGAACAAAAGACTCCCGACTGGTGTTCCATCGCTCCACAGCCCAGCCCCAGGACCCAGTTGCCCACCCACACCTGCCTCGGGGGTTGCCATGTCCGACGCAACACCGTCCGGCACCAGTGGAAACCCCCCAGCAGAGAGGCAGAGGGCTTCCAGCTTCACTGCCAATAAAGTTGGCATCCTGGTAGAGCAAGTCCTGGGGCATTATGATGCTCTCTTCTCACCATCACGCGCTGACAAGGAAGGACAGAAGAGGACCTGGACGGACATAGTGGGTGCCATCAATGCGGGGGGGGTGGCACCCTGCGACATCAAACACGTCCAGAAGCGCTGGGAGGACTACAATTCCAGGACCCTCAAGAAGGCCCAGCGCCTCTTGGATGCAGCGGATGCAGTGGGGCGCCGGGGGCCACCTTAACACCCAGCAGATGAAGGTCCTGGAGCGCATTCGCCCAGTGCTTCACCACCAGATTCTCAGGATGCAGGCCCGTCTGGAGTCGAGCGGTAAGTGCCCATGCATTCCCGTTTAAAACAGTGCATGTTGCAGTGTGGTGGTTGTTAGCTACTTGGCTGTATCTGTGACATGGGTCATGTATGGATGTGTGTGCGCAGGGACATGATGGTGATGCATGTGATTCAATGCATCATGTGAAGCAGAATGCAGCATGCACACATGTATGCATACCTGTGTCTGTACTTGGACATGTTTGGGGTGTGAGAGATGGGTGCTGCTGTCATGGACATGCATGATGTACATGTCCGTGTGTCTGAGTAGTGTGTGAGTGACTGGTAAATGCCATGGATGCATGACACATGTCTGTGATGATGTGTTGATTCACTGATACAGCCTAGTCGTCCTTGTATCCACTGTGTCTAGGGGTATACCATGATGCATGTGAGTTTAAGCCCACCATTGGATGTTTCTACGGTGCCTTGGACATGGATGCAAATGTTTGTTGCATGTGCCATGCCTGTTCCTGCATGTGTGTTGCCTGCACTGACCTATGTGTTGTGGAGGGACATGATGGAAGTGACGTTTGACAGTGCCACTCATGTGCTATTGCTTTGTGTCTAGGGGATGCCTCCACCAGCCGGCGACGCAAGGCCCAGTCACCCTCCCAGGTAATTCAATAATCCGGGAACGAGGGGACTTGTACCGCCTCCGCCACTACAGCTGCAGCGGAAGGGGCAGGTGAGCCCCCACAGGGGCTGGCTACAGCGGAAAACGGTGCAGAACCATCCGGGTTGGTGGTGTGTACGGAGGAGGAGGAGGCCGCTTCAGAGCCGCACATGGGGCCTGGTGGGGGTGGTTCCACTGGTTCAAGTGGTGCAGTCCAGGGTCAGGGGCAGGAGGCAGCACAGGTCGCCGCGGAGGGGTTTTAGCATGTCAATGTCCCTGACACTGTGACTGCATCACTATGCCCCAGCAGGGATGCCCCGTCCCAGGCCCATCCGCAGGTACGGGGGAGGTCCATGTCATCTGGCACTCCTCTACCTGCGGACGTGGGGACCCATGACAGGATTGAGTCCATCCTGATTGTTGTCGCGATGTGCACACGTGACATATGTGATGATGTGTGTGTTTCCTGGAGCGACCACGCACGTCATCACAAACAGATTTGTGCCAATGTGACTCAGATGGGAGGACTTATGGTCGGGCGTTTCCTCCATGTATCTCTCTCTCTTGCGGCCCTCTCCTCCTCTGTGCACACTATATGCCAGTCGTTCTCCATGCCGTCTTCAGGCCCACATGCCACCAGGGCCCCCTGTGGACCTGCCCCAACCAACGCAGCCAGGCTGGTGGAGATCTCATCGCTGCCACAGTCGAGAGTCGGAGCTCCAGCACAGGTGGTCACCCCAGCAACTGGACCCCTGGCAACGGACGATGTGCAGGCACATACAAGCAGGGCACCTGCATGATGGCCCTGGGTGTTGCCATCTACCCGGAGGCAGTCGTGGTGGCGGCGGCAGGCAGCAGAAAGGCTGCGGCAGGCTCGGCATAGGAGGCATGAGGCCTCAGGGCCCTCTACATCATCGGGGCAGGCATCAGCCAGCGGGCAGGAGGACCCAGGATTGGGAGTGTCTTCCATGTAGCAGAGGTTGGGCCAGCGAATAGATGCAGAGCGGCGGCGGGCGGAGAGGGCACGGCTCACAATGCTCAGGGCGGAGAACTCCATGCACCGGGCTTTGAGGCGGGCTGAGTGCCTCGAGGCAACTCGCAGGGAGTTGGAGGAGCCCATGGCTGCATCCCTGCGAGACCTCGAGGCCATGGAATGGGCCCGCCTCCGGAACATCGACATGGAGTTCAATGATGCTCTGGCCCAGGACATCAATAAGTGAGCCGGACTAGCCCGCCGTCTTTGTATATAGTTATTTAGGTTTAGGTTTCATTTGCTTTTTATTATGACTTGGAGTCCACAGACTTTGCTCCACTTTTTGTAAATAGTTGTATTTTTAGAGTTTTAGGTAGGTTTCCTTTTGTTTTGGAATAATGGACCCTTCAGACTTTCGTTTACAATTTTTCCGGACATGTACATACTTTCTTTTTTAGATGTTCACATGGATTAATGTTTTTTTATGCTTTTCAATGTATGATTTTTTTCTATGGACTTTGGGTATGCATCACTTATATTTTATCATGTTTTGGATTTGTTTTTTTTCCTTGGATTTGACTTTCTTTTTCTTATATTTATTTCTTCATTTGCATGCGTGGTTTTCATTTTGTCATTTGTTTTACTTTTTTGATGCATTTCAAAATGCATCATTATTGGTGCGGTGTACTATGATTTATTTTATGGATGTCTCCATGAGCATAGGCTAAGTTATGTGTTGCCACTGTGTGGCTCTGTAGGACATTTCTTGATGGGCATGCTGGTTCTTTTAGACTATCATGGAATTTGTAATTTACTAGGGAGTGGGTGCAGTGGATCCTTGGGTGATTGTACTGGGGGGTGGGTGTGTAGGATTTGGGTTTGCATTAGGGCCATGAGTCTGTATAGTTATCACATGATGTTTGTGGGGACATGAGTCGGGGCCTGCTGGCAGGTGCCCGTCAATGGGGTGGGGGTGGGGGGACATGAGTCGGGGCCTGCTGGCAGGTGCCCGTCAATGGGGTGGGGGTGGGGAGGACATGAGTCGGGGCTTGCTGGCAGGTGCCTGTCAATTGGGGGGGCATGAGTCGGGGCCTGCTGGCAGGTGCCTGTCAATTGGGGGAATGGGGGACATGAGTCGGGGCCTGCTGGCAGGTGCCCATCAATGGGGTGGGGGTTGGGGGGACATGAGTCAGGGCCTGCTGGCAGGTGCCCATCAATGGGTGGGGGTGGGGGGACATGAGTCGGGGCCTGCTAGCAGGTGCCCGTCAATGGGGTGGGGGTGGGGGAGACATGAGTCAGGGCCAGCTGGCAGGTACCTGTCAATGGGGTGGGGGTGGGGAGGACATTAGTCGGGGCCGGCTGGCAGGTGCCTGTCAATGGGGTGGGGGTGGGGGGACATGAGTCAGGGCCTGCTGGCAGATGCTTGTCAATGGGGTGGGGGTGGGGGTGACATGAGTCGGGGCCTGCTGGCAGGTGCCCGTCAATTGGGGGGGTGGAGGGCACATGAGTCGGGGCCTGCTGGAAGTTGCCCCTTAATGGGGTGGGGGTGAGGGGAACATGAGTCGGGGCCTGCTGGCAGGTGCCTGTCAATGGGGTGGGGGGACATGAGTTGGGGCCTGCTGGCAGGTGCCTGTCAATGGGGTGGGGGTGGGGGCCCATGACTCGGGGCCTGTTGGCAGGTGCCCGTCAATGGGGTGGGGGTGGGGGGGACATGAGTCGGGGCCTTCTAGCAGGCACCTGTCAATTGGGGGGACATGAGTCGGGGCCTGCTGGGGGGGACATGAGTCGGGGCCTGCTGGCAGGTGCCCGTCAATGGGGTGGGGATGGGGGGGGCATGAGTCAGGACCTGTTGGCAGGTGCCTGTCAATTGGGGTGGTGGGGGGGACATGAGTTGGGGCCTGCTGGCAGGTGCCCGTCAATGGGGTGGGGCGACAAGAGTCAGGGCTTGCTGGCAGGTGCCTGCCAATTGGGGGGGAGGGGGGAACATGAGTCGGGGCCTGCTGGCCGGTGCCTGTCAATGGGAAGTGTTGGTGGGGGTGGCATGAGTCGGGGCCTGCTGGCAAGTGCCTGTCAATGGGGTGGGGGTGTGGGTGACATGAGTCAGGGCCTGCTGGCAGGTGCCCCTCAATGGGGTGGGGGTGAGGGGGACATGAGTCGGGGCCTGCTGGCAGGTGCCTGTCAATGGGGTGGGGGTGGGGGGACATGAGTCAGGGCCTGCTGGCAGGTGCCTGTCAATGGGGTGGGGGTGACATGAGTCGGGGCCTGCTGGCAGGTGCCCGTCAATTGGGGGGGTGGAGGGCACATGAGTCGGGGCCTGCTGGAAGATGCCTATCAATTGGGGGTGGGCATGAGTCGGGGCCTACTGGCAGGTGCCCCTTAATGGGATGGGGGTGGGGGGACATGAGTCAGGGTCTGCTGGCAGGTGCCTGTTAATTGGGTGGGGTGGGGGTTACATGAGTTGGGGCCTGCTGGCAGGTGCCTGGCAATGGGGTGGGGGGGACATGAGTCGGGCCTGCTGGCAGGTGTCTGTCAATGGGTTGGTGGTGGGGGGAACATGAGCTAGGGCCTGCTGGCAGGTGCCTGTCAATTGGGGGGGTGGGGGGACATGATCGGGGCCTGCTGGCAGGTGCCCGTCAATGGGATGGGGGTGGGGGGACATGAGTCGGGGCCTGCGGGCAGGTGCCTGTCAATGGGGTGGGGTTGGAGGGGGGACATGAGTCAGGGCCTGCTGGAAGGTGCCTGTTAATGGGGTGGGGGTGAGGGGACATGAGTCGGGGCCTGCTGGCAGGTGCCTGTCAATGGGGTGGGGTGGGGGGGAAATGAGTCGGGGCCTGCTGGCAGGTGCTTATCAATGGGCTGGGGGGGGACAGGAGTCAGGGCCTGCTGGCAGGTGCCTGCCAATTGGGGGGGTGGGGGGGACATGAGTCGGGGCCTGCTGGCAGGTGCCTGTCAATGGGGTGGGGGTGGGGGGGACATGATCGGGCCTGCTTGGAGGTGCCTGTCAATGAGGGGTTTGGGGGAATATGAGTCGGGCCTGCTGGCCAGTGCCTGTCAATGGGAAGTGTTGGTGGGGGTGGCATGAGTCGGGGCCTGCTGGCAAGTGCCTGTCAATGGGGTGGGGGTGCGGGTGACATGAGTCAGGGCCTGCTGGCAGGTGCCCCTCAATGCGGTGGGGGTGAGGGGGACATGAGTTGGGGCCTGCTGGCAGGTGCCTGTCAATAGGGTGGGGGTGGGGGGTACATGAGTTGGGGCCTGCTGGCAGGTGCCTGTCAATGGGGTGGGGGTGGGGGGGACATGAGTCAGGGCCTGCTGGCAGGTGCCCGTCAATTGGGGGGGTGGAGGGGACATGAGTCGGGGCCTGCTGGAAGATGCTTATCAATTGGGGGTGGGCATGAGTCGGGGCCTACTGGCAGGTGCCCCTTAATGCGATGGGGGTTGGGGGACATGAGTAGGGGTCTGCTGGCAGGTGCCTGTTAATTGGGTGGGGGTGGGGGTTACATGAGTTGGGGCCTGCTGGCAGGTGCCTGTCAATTGGGGGTTCGGGGGGACATGATTCGGGGCCTGCTGGCAGGTGCCCGTCAATGGGGTGGGGGGGACATGAGTCTGGCCTGCTGGCAGGTGTCTGTCAATGGGGTGGGGGTGCTGGCAGGTGCCCGTCAATGGGTTGGTGGTGGGGGAACATGAGTTAGGGCCTGCTGGCAGGTGCCTGTCAATTGGTGGACGTGGGGGGGCATGAGTCGGAGCCTGCTGGCAGGTGCTTGTCAATTGGGGAGGGTGGGGGGACATGATCGGGGCCTGCTGGCAGGTGCCCGTCAATGGGGTGGGGGTGGTGGGACATGAGTCTGGGCCTGCTGGCAGGTGCCTGTCAATGGGGTGGGGTTTGAGGGGGGACATGAGTCGGGGCCTGCTGGCAGGTGCCTGTTAATGGGGTGGGGGTGAGGGGGACATGTGTTGGGGCCTGCTGGCAGGTGCCTGTCAATGGGGTGGGGGGACATGAGTCGGGGCCTGCTGGCAAGTGCCTGTCAATTTGGGGGGCATGAGTCAGGGCCTACTGGCAGGTGCCCCTCAATGGGGTGGGGGTGGGGGGGACATGAGTTGGGGCCTGCTTAAAGGTGCCTGTCAATTGGGGGGTGGGGGGACATGAGTTGGGGCCTGCTGGCAGGTGCCCGTCAATGCTGTGAGGGTGGGGGGGACATGAGTCAGGGCCTGCTGACAGGTGCCTGTCAATGGGGTGGGGGAGGGGGGACATGAGTCAGGGCCTGCTGGCAGGTGCCCGTCAATGGTTTAGGGGTGGGGGGAACATGAGTCAGGGCCTGCTGGCAAGTGCCTGTCAATGGGGTGGGGGGGACATGAGTTGGGGCCTGCTGGCAGGAGCCTGTCAATTGGTGGGGTGGGGGGCATGAGTCGGGGTCTGATGGCAGGTGCCCGTCAATGGGGTGGGGTGGGGGGACATGAGTCAGGGCCTGCTGGCAGGTGCCTGTCAATTGGGGGGGTGGAGAGGACATGAGTCGGGGCCTGCTGGCAGGTGCCTGTCAATGGGGGTGGGGGGACATGAGTATGGGCCTGCTGGCAGGTGTCCGTCAATGGGGGGGCATGAGTCAGGACTCCCAAGTGCATGGGGCCATGTGGCCTGCCTGCAGGACATGGGGAGGGTGAATGGGCTGCCTGCGGGGCATAGTCAGAGTGGATGGGCTGTCTGCGGGGCATGGTCAGGGGTGATGGGCTGCCTGCGGGGCATGGGGAGGGGTGTAGGGTGGACCCCTGTGGCATGGTCTGGCTGCAGGGGGTGCATGTGGCTCCTCACCACACTGCTGCATGAATCAGCGGGTATGGGAGTGAGAATTACACGCGATTCCACTTTCGCGAGTGGGGTACGCGTATTCTGAGGGGTGCGCAGGGAGTTTTACACGTGATTGTCCTGGCGCAAGCGGGGTACGCGTATTCAGAGGGGCGCGTGAGGAGTTTTACACGCGATTGTCCTGGCGCGAGCGGGGAACGCGTATTCTAAGGAGTACGCTGGGAGTTTTACACGCGATTGTCCTGGTGTGAGAGGGGTATGCGTATTCCGAGGGGTGCGCGGGGAGTTTTAAACATGATTGGGTTGTCGCGTGAGGGCTGAGTGGCGTTTTTAGAAAGTTTTCGTGGTTGGGGGGCTGTATGCTGGTCCACTGGCCTTTGCGCCATGTAGGGGATTTGTGTGATGTTTTTGGCGCAGGGGGCAGGGTTGGGGGCGTAACTGGCGCTGCTGCAGGGTCACTGCGCTACTCTGCACCACGGCTGGCTATGGATGTTTAAATCCATGAATACGCGATGCATCAAAATGGGTTTTGGTGCACGCAGCTGGCACAAGCTAGCGCACGCTCCCTCTCTGCGTCAGCAGCGTGCGCCACTTCTGCGCTTGATTCCATGAACTACCCCCAATGTTTTGGTTTGCGGTATTATTGTCATGAGCCATTAACTGCCAGAGTATTGCCCTTGTTAAAAAATGGTCCTACTAGAGGACAATAAAAATATTGGTGCAGTGATATCAGATTGCGGCATTTTCACTTTGGATGTAAAGGAGCGGGATATGGTATGATGAGGCATTGGCCATGCAATGTTGTTCTATTGTCAATATATATCATCACACAAGAAGCCACATCTATATATATTTCATAACATGAACAATGTATTTGTTATTCTGCACAGAACCTGAAGGTAGAAAGAACTGCACAGCAGAAGGAGGTCTCTTTGTCAAAGCCACAACTGACGGCTTTGCTATATATTGGGATGATGCTTCCTTCTGATCATTTGGGGGGAAGTAGCCAAAATAAAGTGATGGGTTGGTGCTTTTTCTAATCCTTTTTATTTATTGATTCTTGTCCAGGAACTCTGTTTGATTTCATAGTGTGTGGCTGTTGGTTGAGCTGTGTCATTATGACCAGTTACCTTATGAATATTGATAGTCTTTATTTTACTTGTTCCAGTCTGTGTAGATTATTGGCAACATCTGCCTGGTTTAGTGTGAGCTATTTATCTGCCTTGGCTTTGCAGTGGTTTGAGAGATAATGTGTTCGTATCCTACCATTTATGATGCCTGGCTCTTTTGACTACTTCATTGTATGCATTTTGTTTCCATTTTTACATTCCTACCACAGGGTGTTGAGGGTGGAGTGGTGAAGGACAGCAACAATCCTTTGTGTATCTGTTAATACATACTATTTTTAGAAAACTAATAACAACAGAAGAAACATTAACATGCATTTTTCACACATACAGAAAAATACAAAATATTATCCACAGATATAGACATGTTATTGTCTTTGCCCACATTGATGCTAACATTTCATGAACATGCACACCACATTTTCTGATAGTGTCTAGGTCAATTTGTTATAACGAAAGTGTGTGTTCATCAAAGGATTAAATACACATAAACCTATACTTCCATTCATGTACACGATGAAGCAGCAGAATGTTTCAAACACTTATCTATCTCAGTACTAGACATAGCAATTACCTTAGAGGAGACACAATATTTCTGGCTCAAATCATAATCACCCAGAAAAAAACATTATCCAGTACACCAATCAACATATCCCCTTCCAATATCTGATTGTAATTATATATTCCGGAAATTGGCCAAGAAAGACATTTAACAAGCACATGCTCAATCCCTGCCTCTCGTAACTGGCCTCATAGACACGTCCAGCATCAACCACAATTTAGATTCTCAGGGGTTAGATTTTGTTTATAGAGATGTGGAGAACATTTAGAGTCACTATCCATGCAATGAATGTATCAGCTAGTTATGTGGCCACAAACACCTCGGGTCTGCTGCAACTACTAACTAGGCTGGTGATTGTTTTGTCTACATAATATCAGAACAGTAATGAGGCATGCATCTTCTTTCGAATACTTCTTTACAATGATATGATATATGATATGGCATTTATAAAGTGCCTGTACACAAGTGTTTCACTACTTCCTTCCATTCCGTAATGAGTGGAAGGAAGTAGTGGTAAAAAAAGAAACACGTTGTATTTGCAAGACCGAATGTATGCATCATCTGATCAAATGACAAAAAGTTTGATGTTTATCAGTTGACCAACATATTGAATCCCTGCCACTCGCCATTCGTGCATTAAAGTGTCTAGAAAGACCACCGAGAGGGGGAAGCAGTTATTTGGCACTTATATATTAAATCAAAATCTAGTGCACGGCCTGTATTGACCTAATTTGGGGCACGTGTTTGCAAAGAATATTTTACAAATGTATTTAGTGTTAAATAGAATTGTGTCTCATCTGGGCACAAAGGGCCTCATTACAAGCATGGCAGTCCAGGAACATATGGTACCGGTAAGCATGCCGGTACCGCAGTTCCCGGACCACCATAGTACGAGCTGTGCTCGCCGGTGCCTGTCAGCCCGCCAGGTCTGGCCTGGCTGGCAGAGCGGCACCCGCGAGCGCAGCATGTTGGATGCATATGGGGCTCAAATGGGAATGGGGACTGACAGGCACCGGCACCCGGCAATGCAAGAATTACCGGGTCCGGCAATGTCGGAATTACCCAGTAATTCTTCATTGATGGGTGCTGGAAAAATTGCAACTCTGGCAGCAGCCGTGCCTGTTTTACAGGCACAGCTAGCACCAGGGTTATAATGAGGCCCATAGTATCCGAATATTTGAATATGTGATGGAGATTACTAATTGCCTTCAGCCAAAGGCACAATGTGGCCAATAAGGGTGGCCCAATTATAGATCCTGACACGAGACATAACTAGAGCCCCTGATCTCTTTCATTAATACTTTTCTGAGGAGTTTATCTACCCTATATAAATCAGATAAACATACAATATGGCCATCACACTATAGAGGAATGAGAAGTTCTCTTAGTCTTGCTTTTTAAATATCATTTTTGAATAACTTGTGCTTCATGACAGTGTGTGGATTTACGTGCATTTGGTCTGCTTGATTGCAATGCAGGACTACCACTCTAAAAGCTGGCAGCAATGCTCAGCATTGTGACCATAGGTGACAATTGGTTATGAATTGTATTTAAGGCAGTTGTGTCGATCACTTGTGTGACTGTCTTAAAAAAGCAGCAGAGTTTGTGTGAAAGAGAACACAAGAGAACATTGAAATATGAATTTGTATCTGCACTGCATCTAAATGCGCACTGTTCCTATTAGCAGGCTTACAGTCAGAGCGACTGCCTTTTCTTGTTTACGCAAGTCTTTTGGACACCTAGAATGTATGTTCTTCAGTTTGGTATATGGAGGCATTAAAAGTAAAGTGAATGCTACTTCTTGCAAAAGTGACAAAATACCTGCAGGCAGCCTGCTGCAATACAGACACATTAACAATCCAGAGTGAGTACCCTTGCTGGTCACTTATGTTATGTCACTAACACTTAAAGGAGTAGTTCAGTCAGAAATTGGGTTGACCCAATCGATTCGGCATGTATTTCTGAACATACATCGATTGTTCTTAAAAAAAATCCAATGCATCTTACCTGAGTTTTTCTCCATTTAACACATGCGAAAACGACGGGTCGGGTGCCGCCTGCTTGCGCTATTCTTATCCGTTGATCTATCACCCTAAATTCAAGTGCCCTTGTGCACTAACCCAGATAAACCCGCCCCTAACGATGACATCCCTAGATGCTCTCAATGAACTCCAACTATTTTAATGATGTTAGTGGGCAGCGCAGCCAAACGTACCCTGTCATCACCAATGTCATAATAGTATCTAACGCAGAACCAGGAACATAAACACACACATCCACAACAAATGCATAACTTTTGTTTCTTTATACAAAAATTATCAAAACTGTTAATTTTGAAGAAAACAGCAATAGTCGGGAGCGTAACAAGTACTTTTAATTTTGACATAACGCTGGAAGGAGGTAATTAAGTCCATAAAAACAGGAGTAATTTTCCAATATAAGTTATATCTAGCAAACATTGCATGGATCTCATTTTTTGTTTAACCGTGAACAGTGATCTTATCATGCTGATAACGTTCATCGATCGATTAATCCCAGTCTTTGCATTCTTCACAGAAAGTTATTATATTCCATCACCGATTTTGGATCGACGCACATGGCGTTGCATTACAGAGAAGAAATGAGTGATTTAAATTTCAAATGCAACACTTTGACATCCGCATGTTTTCAGAACCTATAGGCTGCCATGTTGCTCATTATTACTACAACCGCAAAAGGACAGATTGGTACTGGTGATCGTCCCAGATAATGGTTATCACAGATGCGTTGTTGATGATTATTGTCCAAGAAGCAGTCAACCGGTAGACTGAACTCATGACAGGTGCACATTGGTATAATATAACTATGTAAAATTGAGAATGCAAAAATATATTTCAGTACCCAATTTAAAATTGAATATACACAGTACATATATATGTTAACTAACAATGAACACGTACAATGGGCCTCATCACAAGTTGGGCACTAACTGGCAGAGCTATTAACCCTACTGCCAAACACCCCTGCGTTATTAGCGCAGGATCATTGAGCCCATTCGGGAATTTCCCATTCCCCATTTGGGCCCAATGGGGAATGTTCAGCACTAAGTTTAATCATATAGCATTCACCACATTTGCCAGCCTCACTTGCATAAATATTATTTAATGCTTTGCTTACATTGTGTCTGGTATTCCATTATCCCTATTTGACAGATGACCAACCGCTTCGAAAGACAGATCTCAGTAATAGAATCTTAACTTTATTATGTAAGCTTTCAATATAGTGAATCTTCTACACTTTTTGTGGCTATTTGTGGCTATTTGAAAAATGTTATCCTTCAAATTGTTGGTCATGTGGATTCAAGGACAAACAACCATGTGACCCTTCATCCACTGTTCACAGCGTGTCAGAGTGAGTTTTGTTTTTGGGAAGACTTGCCACACAAATGAACAATATTAATGGCAAGCTGTACAGTGAAAAACAACAAAATATTTCAAGTATCCCAATTATGAAAATATGTACTTCCATTTGAATGGTATCAACATGCTTGGTCCCACAATATTTACATATTCTTTAAGAAAATGACCCTAGGTGAGGTGCAGACAGGCCCGGATTTCCCTATACATCATTGGGGCAATGCCCGAATGAAAAGCCAAATCAATAGTGTGGGGCAGTTTCGTTGGCCAAAGTGAGCCACTTCTTTTCTCAAAGAAACAGAATTCGAATACACATCAGGAAAACTGGCTTTTACATCTTGAGCCCAATACAACGACTACGGCAGTTCTGTCAATTGGTTACATAATTTCACTGTTGGAACTATGCAACCAATTTCAACAGTACTCTAGGCACATGGTACCTGTAGAGAAACCCATCAATGTTCAAACCAGAACAAAATGCAACCCACTAGGGAAAAAGGCCCAGAACACCTCTTGCAAGTAGAACAAAGTTTTATTTCCACAAAAATAGAAATGCGCCAGCAAAGCACTTTGCTGCTGCAGAATGTTCTGTTGAAATCAGTATGAACAACACTTTATGAAGGTACACAGCATCATCAGTGACATGAATTACATAAGGTGCACATCCTATGGCTGGTTAGTGACACCCTATACATAGGCTACCTGCCCCATAACGGATGCCAGGTCCAACCCCATCTGCCCATCTTCTTCAAAGTGGGTTCTTCCTTGCGCGTCATCATGCATGAAGCTGCACCTATTGGGTGATTCTGTGAAGAAAAACAATGCATGCTCTATCTCTAACCTAATGTACACTGGCGCACATCCATAGTGCCCCACCCTCTTTTTAGTTATGTTGTTTTACCCCTCCTGGCACCTCACAGCACAACTCACATGACCTGTGGTGAAGGCAAATTGTCCCTGCTTTCTTATCTTTTCTGATCGATTAGGGGTTTAAAAGCTTTATGGTCGGTGATCTGGGGCTGACTAGTGCCTTGGAATGCCAGGGGACTTTGAAGGGGACCATCTGGGTGCTATTACTTAGAACTGGGACCAGGAAGGTCAGTGGCTCGTGCTCTCCTTCTCGTGGGATCACTTTTCGCAGAGAGCTCTCAAACCCTGTGTGGCCTTGCAGGGCACATTCCTTCTGGGATACGAATGCTGGCAACATGAGACAATGAAAGGTTTATGAATCTCTGCAGCACTGGCCTTTCTCACCATTGCCCATGCTACATCCCATTCCCGCATGCATACACTTATTTCCATGTGTGGGGCTTGGGCAGCACCTCTAGTTGCAGCGCAAAGCTAGGCCTTGATTTCAATATGGCTGCTGCTATCTAAGGTGGCCTTTACTTCCCAATTTACCCTAAGGCTAAAGCATGTACCACCATCCCTGCACCATAGACCCTGTTGATGCCCCCCTCGCCCCTGTAGCCTCCCTATGCCCCTACTGCACACCCCAGGCCTCTGCAGCATCCGTAAATGCTTGGGGGTCTGGGACATTCATCACCCCTTCCCAACATACCCAACACCTGATAAGTATGTATTGCAGTTAGCTAAGTAGCTATTCGCTACCCACCATCAGTACGATTAAAAACGTACAAACTTATTTCAGTGATCATACTTAACACATAGAGATGGTTACAGCATGAAATACAAATTCATGGAACTAGAGGAATGAAAAGCAGTGGGTTAATATATAGAGATGGCATGGACAGACCGGGAAAGGACGGGGTGGGCGATTGGATGATGCACCCAAAGCAATATTTAGAATGAGCAACAGTAAAAATAAAAAAAGTTTACATCACAAAAATTCCAGCATGCCTCGAATGAGTGCAGTTTTGAAAGGCTTACTGGCTTCTGGGTATATCTATTCCAGCAATCATGTGGATTTTTGCATTGATGCATGTTAAGATGGATTTCTGAACTCTGAACTCTGTCCTGGAGGCACAGAGGTTCAGAAGGCCAACCTAACTACTTGGAACAGGGTAACCTCTGGACAAGCCAGACCAATCAGGGTAGCGATCGCGGCGGTCAAGACTAGGTCTCAAGAGGGGTGAGGGTGACTGAAAGCCTGCAATGAGCACACAAAGCAAGGACACTTACAAATTACTCCAAACAGGTGTTATATTAAAAATATATACACATTTATTCCAAGGCCTTTGCAACAATGACCGTAGCGAGAAATCACAATAAAACTCTAGTAAACCAACACATACCAAACCAATACAATATATATACAAATACAAACAAGTCTAAAGCGTTAGATGCACAAAATGTGTAGTCCACCTAGAAGGGGAGGAAAACAGGCAGTGCGAAATAATGATTAGACCCAGTCCGCCTTCAGAGGCACCTAACTAAAAGGAAGTCCAAGCCCTACGAAGAGTGGAGCCTTGTGCTCAAAAGTACCTGCACACGCTGGTGCCAACGGGCAAAAAGGGGAGTCTCTTCGAGGGAATCAGGCAGTTCAGTTTGGTGCACAAATGAAGAAGAACAGAGTTCCGCGACTCAAGCGCAGCCTCCACTGTGGGCAGAAGCAGAGCACGAGTACAGAAAGGCGTGCTGTTTGACACAGTGGGGAAAAGCTATGGGCTCGTGCAGGAGGGCGACCAGTTCCTAGCTATGCTACTCACTGGTCCCCGATGCAAGCAGACCCAGGCTTCTCCGCGTCAGTTTCAGTGCTGGCAAGTTCAGGGGAGCAGGGGACGTCTCATCGTCATGTAGATTCTGCAGCAGCAGAGTTGAGTTGAGGGCGTCCCAAACGCAGTGAACCCGCACAGTTTGTTACCACAGCAGGGCAACGGAGCGGCCGTGTGTATTTCAGCCAAATGTACGCTACTCACTTCAGACCTGGGGATGCCAAGTGTACGAATCGTGTGAGAGTGACAAGGACTCGAAATACAACACAACCTGGCGGCGGTTACAGAGCAAGGCTCCTGGGTAGGCTGGTCAGTCTGCTGGATGGCCCAGAGACACTTCCGAAGGCTTACGTGCAGGAGATGGTGAAGATGCCGAGAATAGCTGTCCACGCTATTCCAAGGGTCGAAGTACCAGTACAGGCCTTCTAGTTCGATCAGAAGTAGAAAGGGTTTCACAAAGCGACAGCAGTGCAGAGGAGAAGTCCTTCAGCGGGTCACCAGCGATTCCTCGGTTCAGCCTCGTGGTTGCAGGATACTTGGCTCCTGTATTCCTTTGTTCGTGAGAACTCAGGAGATCGACATGGTAGTGGCGTTTCCAGCCCCCTCTTATCCACGGTTCCCTTCGCCCCAAAACGGAGGGGACCCAATGGGAGATCCGCTCATCAAACACTCACACCATACGTGGACCTATCACAGACCACGGTGGTCCCAGGCATTCACACCACCCTAGACTCTCTGGCACCCAGGATGTGTAGTGGGACCAGACATCCCAGCCCACATCCTGGAGGCACACACAAGGCCTGTAGAAGCCCGTGAAAGCATCTGTGTTTTGCGGGAAAGTACATGCCCAAATAAGGAAGGCCCCGGGTCGGCTCGACCTGGGGAAGGTGAAGGGGCAAGACGGTCAGCGGACAGGACAAAGGAGCCTCGTGGTCTGGCCATTTTGGGAGCCAGGCCACCATTTTGGACTAAGCGTGAGAAACGCGCTTAAAACGCTAAAAGGAGCTCAAAAACACAAGAAATGATCGCTGCCACCATTCCCGTCCGTGATTCACTTGCACCGATCATTTACAATCCAAGCGGAGTATCTAGGGCCTTTAGAAGACTAGAGACCCAAGAGAGCAGTAACTTAGCTTACAGTGCCCTCTTGTGTCATTTGCACGAAAGCTGCAACATGATAAAGAAACTACGGAAAACAGCGTTTCCCGGTACTGACTGTCTTAAGGGCATGTCAGTTTCCCCGTAAGAATGGAGCGAAGGCCCAGAGGAGTGCGGCAGAAGGCTGCACTTCTCTGGCAAAGTCTAGATCATGGTGAAAACAACAGCAAAAGTTTAGGGGTTGCCACATGGAAGGAAAATTACCCACAATTGAGAAATCTTTCCTAACAATGCAGGATCACGAGTTTGTCCTCCACATGTGGGCCTCCACAGTATGATGTAAATGTGCAAATACCACAGGCGCATGTTCATAGTGCACATTGGCAAGACATATTCCTACGCTCATTATTTCAATGTTGACTGACACTGTGGCACATAAACCTTTGGTCTATTGCAATGTGCAGCCACTTATCATGGTTCGTACTTTCCAGCGAGGTTAGACTTCATTTATTGTAATTATTTTATTTATTTATTGGTTATTTGTAAAGCGCATAAAAAACAAATAGTGCTTCAAGGTGCCACAATACAAAAAGGGGTGGGGGGCAGGAAGAAAAAAACGATAACGTTCCTACTAGGCCTTGTGTCATTCTGATTGTGCAATTGCAGTAACAAGAGTGCAGGGGGGTGGAATGGGGAGGGTATGACGGGTAGGTTGGGGCAAAAGGGAAACTGTTAGGGTGGGAGGGAGGTGAGGCGCAAGAGGTGGTATACAAGTACAGGTGGGAGGAGGAGAAGGAGGGGAAGAAGACAACCAATGAGGCTAGGCAACTGCTAATGGGAGGCCAGGTGGGCAAGTGCCAGGGGAAGCAGGGAGTGAGGACAACACGTGAAGTGCAAGGATGGGGGTGGGTCAGGCTCAGTAGGGAAGCACACCCCACCAGCCTTGTCAGGGGAAAGGGGCCTTGGGACAGGAAGACAGTGTGCTGGGTTAGACTGGGGGAGGAGTGCCTGGTGCCCTGTAGAGCTCAGAATTGACCAGGTATCCAGTCAATGGGACAGAGGGGGCCACTAGCAGGGGGGAAATGAAGATGAGAAAAGGTGGGTCTTGAGAAGTTTTCAGAATTTAAGGAGATCAGACAGAAGCCTGAGAGGAGCAGGGATGTCATTACAGCTCTTTGTGAATTCAAAACCAACCCAATGAAATTCTATGGATTTTCACGGGTGTAGTCTAACACTTGAATTGTGGAAAGGTGCACATTTCCACATATCCAGGATTGATTGATAATGTGTGATCTGTGAAGACCATACATATTGAAAAAACACAGATTGTGGATGCTTAGCTGTGTTACTTCCAATTCCAAAGGAAAAGATGGTACAGTAAATTACATTAACTCCTCACTCAAACCATTACACTGTGGGTGGGGGGGAGCACTTTACCAATGGAACCTGCGAGTTAAGTGGGAGCGGTATATATTCCATTATTAGAAAATCATGAAACAATATTCCAATGTGAACCTGTTGAACATCCGAAATTGATAGTACATTGTCCCTAAGAACCTGTAGCTACTAATGCAACTTACCACATTGTGTAATATATTTCCATGCATAATCTAGAATCCCACAGCACCATATCCAGAGAGGGGGCCAGGGGATTCATTCAAATGTGTTTTACATAATTGTCATTTTTCTATTGCAACCATTCTCTGATACCTACACTTGCTTTTGATACTGGAAAGAACAAAATGGTTTAATTGTTTAATTTAAGAGAGGTTTAATACACTGGCTGATAAGTGACAATTTTGTCATAGAGTTAAGTTTGCTGCCTAGAGGCATCATTGAATGATGGTAAACCGGTTACAAATGCATCATGTTAGGGGATCACCTTTCAAGTGATTTTATTTGAATAAAGCCAAATGTTATTCCTAATGCAGCCTGTTTCTTGTCCCAGAACTGTGGGTTTGACTGTACAGTATATACTATAATATAAAATGGACAACAACACAAACAATATTGAACAGACGACACAACGCTCATTTTCAAACTTCCTTCTGACCCTCATGCTCCCTCCTTCTTCCCTTCACTCTGGCCTTCCTTCTTGGGCTCTCCCCCGGCTCCTTCTTCTGAGGCCAGAAACCTTGGAGTCATCTTTGACTCTTCTCTCTCCTTCCTCCCTCACACTCAGGACATTGGCAAACAGTCCCACTTTCAGCTCTTCCTCCTCAAAGGAATTCTCCCTTTTCTCACTGTTCCCCCCAGAGGCTCAATGTTACTTGAGCCCTAGTTCTCTCTAGGCTTGACTATTGTAATAGCCTCCTCCTGATTCTACCATCTTCCACTCTGCGACCCTTCCTAATAATCCAGAATAGGGCAAGACTTATCCTTGGCCTTAAACCCAGGGACCTGTAGAGGAGCAGCTGTATATATCTGCAGGAGATCCCGCCCCCCCTACCTCCCATATAATGGAGACATGAGACCATGCAGTGTTTGACACCAGCCGTCGTGCCAATACCGCAGCAAGTTTTTGGAACAAAATACCCATTAAGAAAACTTTATTGTATATACCCCCGAAGTGACAACAACCTGCAGGAGGAACTCCCTGAAGGAATATGAGAAAAAGCAAAGAAGAGGAGCTAGTGGCATCATAAGAAGGTGGGCACGACGTCCCGAGATACTGGGTGAAGATGATGTATAGATCCTGAAAAAACTAATGATGAAGTCAAGCATTGAGTGAACTCTCAAATGTAAAAGAAGAAGATTACACGCACACAAAGTCCTGCAGAAAACAACCGTTCAATAAATTTACAGACGCTGAAACGCAAGGTAGATTAAGTCATCATAGAAGCTAGCTATGAGTAGTGAATAGAATGCAGGCGAAGCCGCCATTGGACAGAAACTGGATATTGGTATCATGAATTAAGTAAGCCAGAACCCAAGCAGGAATGGAAAACTGTGTCACAGCAAGAATAATAGGCTCAGGGAGCTGCCTGGCGAGATTCAAGAAGCAAGGTCAGCTATCCACTCTGAAGAAGAATGAATGTGCAGAGGATGAACCTTCTCATGTTAAGGTGCAAGAAAGAACACAAGGGATACCAACTTTTAATGCACTTAGAGCTTTTAAAAGTTGTGAAATGGACCAAATCATAGTCTCCTGTCACGTGAGCCAGGGATGGAAATAGAGCTTGAACTTGGAGTTCCAGGCACGATAGCGAGTGCCCTCACTTCCCTGCATTCTAAAAGACAAAGATACTCTGCAATGCCAAGTACAAAGACAATTTCATGGCAGACGAGAGATGCTGGGCTAGGCTAATTAGGTGGTGAGGTAGTTTCATGCCTCCTTGCACCTGGGTCTGAGTTATGTGCTGCTAAATGAACCGAATGTTCCAGACAAGGCACAAGCGTGCCAACCAATTGTATTAATCAATATAATGAGGGGCCTTATAGTTTGTAGCGCAAATGAGAAACTGTGTCTAAATGTTTCTGAAATTACATGTTTTTCGAGGTGGGCATAATTTGTCCACCTGATAATGGGCAGCCAATAACAATCCTAGCTCCTATACAATTGTATATCTAGATGTCTCTCTTAACCAATCCCGACCCTTGATACGCTTTCTCACTATTGCCAAATAGTTTGATGGCATTCTGACGTATAAGAATTGTATTTTCTGTGGAGAACATTGAGAGACTGAGCATTCATCTGTTGATGTTCGTTGTAACCTCCCTGTTTTAGATAATTGTTAATAAAACAGTACTTTTCCATCTTCCTGATTTGGTTCCATTATTTGGACTCAGGTGTAATCCCATCCAATCCATATGCACGTTCGTAAAGACCATAAGCTCACGTGGAGGCAGTGCGGATGGTTTCAAGATCCAAACCAGTTTAGCTCCAGAATTTCAGATGATCTGGCATCCTCCACCATTAGCTGGAAGATCGCAGTTTCCTATGGAGAACGGCCGATAGAAATAAACTTGCAAGAACAATCAAGGCGGTGGGCAGGTCCCACTTTGAAGAAATCCCTGCTTGGTTTTCACAGACACTCTGCAGATGGAGGGTAAAGTGGTTGGATTGAAGGAGGATTTGATACTGAAGGCCTCAAGTTGATTAATGAATGTAACTACACACAATGCTGCATCCAGCCCTCCTCCATCCACTTACGCATACTCTAGCACACCCTGGATTGCCCCTTTACTCCCTCCTGGTCTTCACACCATCAGTACCCCACATAACTCCACCGAGCTGGAGCACTGCATATCCCCTATCCTGCCTCTTGTGGAGGGTTTTGACCCATGTGGAATCATTAGACGGGGTAAATATGGGGATTAAGCTGTCGCTGCCCATCATTTTACCCCAGAACAAAAATAAATCATTGGAGTGCGTAAAGATGGGGATGCGCTGTCGCCGCCCATCATTTCATCCCAGAATCCAGGAGAGCTGCGCAGTTGTGCGCACACCAAAATGGTTACCTAACTTGCCACCCACCAGTGTAAAGAAAGGTCTTTGTTAACAAAATCCACTGTTACTGATGTCAAAAAGTTGCTGAAATCGTGACTCATTGGACCACTTTAAAGATTCAACCCTTTTTGTGGGGTTCCACATAACCATCTTACTATAAGGAGCCCCATCAAAACAATGTTAAGCAAGGATTTACTACCATGTAAGAACCATTCCTGTTTAGAATGCATGAATCCAAGAAAATCCCAAAGTTGCATGCAGTGCCAACAAAATCCCGATGGTGGCGCTAGCGGTCTAAACTCTGACAGGAGAGCTGTTTTGCAAGATTGTCTAAATGCAAAGAAAAGGGGTCTTATTTCATCAAAGGTTCAAAGGGGTTGCCTGTCTGGGAACTATTGACACTTCAGAACTCAACACAAGAAGCCAGGAAATAACAGGGTTCTGTTAATTAAATGCAAAGTGGCCCCCTGGCCTCCTGATGTGAGCTTGCCAGACACCACACAAAGGACCCTTTCCTCTGAAAGGAATATGTTAATTCTGAAATGTTTGCTGTCAACAAAGATCTGCCAGCCAGCAGAGATCTGTGACTGACCCACCCAAGTCTTGGAGGCGGACCTCAACACTCTGAGGACTGAATTGGAAGTAAAATATATATTTTACAAAAACACTGATAACTCTTTGTAATCAAATGACAGAAATGTATAACTTTGAGAGCTTTAATTTAAAAAATGTACCTTTAATTCAAGACTAAACTCGAATTTGTGTGATGTTCTGGGGCAAAACCCCATTGTTTATTAATATTACAGACTCCCTGTTTCAGCTAGACAAACGAAAATGCATTGGTATGTGGGTAGATATGTGAGGAACAGTTGTATAAAATTTAATGAAGATCCAATGTTGTTTAGCACATTAAAAAGTGCTAGAAGTTGCCATTTGTGAATGCAAGCTCCTAGAAACAGCAGATTTGGACAGAGACATGGCTAAATTCAGCCACACCATGTATATGTAATTTCAAGCAACTGTGTAACTCTGAAGTATGTATTTTGATCATATATAGATTTGGGTGCACAGATGATAAGGGAGGTTCTTCAAGAGATCATAAATGGCTGACATCACTCTGACACAACTTAGTTCGCCAATCAGGGGACGAATGAAAGTTTGACCAATTAGAAGCTGAGAGAGAGGTAGGGTCAGTGATGCTAGAACACACCCACATTCTAAACACATAAAAGCAGACAGACAGGACAGATAGGGACCTTCAAAATCCATCTGCCGCTGGAAGCTCTGCCGGAAAAATCCATACTTTACCTCCATCAAACCTCCAGAGAGCCAAACTAGAGACTTCAATCTATCCAGAACTAGAGACCCAGACCAGAGAACCAGAGAGAGCTGACCCAGATCACTGTGAAGTGCAGAGACCAGAGGCGAGTTTAAAACCTGACCAGATCCATGGCGAGGCCCATTTCACTCAAGAATATAGTGTGAGTACCTAGAAAACTGTGCAGAACCAATCTCGTAGTTAAAATAATATAATTCAATCTATTTAATCTAAGTAGAACTGCCTCCTAACTGTCACCTGTCATTTGTAAAGCTGTCACTTGTCATTTTCTAGTCGCAAGCTGCACTTGTCTTTTTGAACTTTAAAATTTCAAATCTGAAAAACGACCTTCACAAAATCGCTCATATCTCCGCGACCGTTTTATCTGAAAGCTTAGAATCGTGGCTTTCCTATGAACCTAGAACCGCATTCCTACCCCTTATAGTTTTACCGCAATCGCGGAACACGCATTCGTGAATTTTACCGCGATTTGCAAATTTCTTCACATGTAAAAACTGCTGCTGCTTGCCTTCCATTTTCCAGAAATTCGTTTAACCTGCTAACTATCCCTGCATCATTGCTAGTGTGAGCCTGGACTAATATTAACTAAATACCACTCACCCTGAACCTCTGAAAGGGAATTAAAAGAATTTCCAGCATATTTCTCATCCATTGCTAGCACATATCAAAGCAATTTGGGCCTGTGTTTTTAAACTTCTGTTGTCTAAGCTTGCCGGGGTGAACTGATTACATTGATTGCATTTCTGAGAACTGTGTGCTTTCCTCCCATTCCCTTGCATTGCATAAAGAGGGGGGGAGTGGATTGCCAGAGAAAAGTGATTACATTGTTTGGTTGAAATCATATTGAGTATTTTCTGTACTGCATTCATTGAATATTGCATCCACCTGAGCCTATAAAGTATTTCCTACCACATTATACTTCTGTACCTATTTACCAGTGTGCTACCTTATCCATTTCATCTCAACTCCTTAGTAATTATAAAGAAGTGCGCTAGTGCCAGATTCTCCGTTGTTGATCTTTATCATATCAGATTAAGTGTGCTATTCAATTATTAATTTATTATAAAGCGTGATATATATATATTGTTTAAATTATCAATTAAACCTTTAAACTTGCAAAACAGAACTACTTCTTGGCTCAGTGGGGTCAGGGGGATTCCAAGAGAGGGGTGTTATATAGGGGTAGTCATCCAGAACGCATGAACTGGACCTAAAGATATATCAATAAGGGTTTTCATTCAGTATTATAGACTAGGCGTTGACTTAGCGGTAGTGTTGAATTGAATCCTCTTACAAATTGGGGGCTCGAGCCGAGACGTTGGGTTAGATTTACCATTTGTGCAGCTTAATACAGTGTGCTAACTGACGGGATACATACATCCAGTCGGATCACCACGCTGCATTACGCTGTGAAGCATTCCTCAAAAGGGACACTCCAAGAAAAGTTCTGTTCTGCAAAACTAAAATACTAACTTCTGTAAGTCAGGACAGAGACCAATCTCTAGAATGACGACCTTGGTAGATATGAAAATAGCAAGAGAGCACTTCTTACACAAACTATTTGTGAGAGGTGAATGGACTCACCAGGACCAAACAGTCTGGTTGCAGGCCATCACGCAACAGGTCACTGAAACAGGGTCAGATATATATAGAGATCAGGGTCCATTACACGTGGCCCTGAGTGAACTATATATGGCTCCTAAGGCCAAAGATGAGCACGACAAGATTGTTAGGATAGCGGCATATTTATATTTATACATGGGAGCCATACAGAATAAATGTGCTGAAGGCCATGATCTGGCAAAAAGGCAACAGATGGCGTTAGAGAAGGCCCAATCTGATCTGGACTCTTCTGAGCAAAGGCTGCACAGAAGCCAGGAGTCAGAAAATGAGACCAGACAGTACATCACTAAAATAAAGGAGGATATGGATGTGCTGCAAAAGGAAAAGTCAGAACAGGATACCAGATTTCTGGCCTTGCAGAAGGAACACCAAGAAGGTTTGGACTCCCTACTGCAAAGCCAGAAAAAGCTGGAGCAACAGCTAGACTTCAATAGGGCATGTGCTGAGCAGGTAGTCACCCTGCAAGGCCACCTAGATAGAGTGAAGGAGGAGAGCAATAAACTGATTCTGAAAGACCTGGATACCCAGGCAGAGTTTGATCAGGAGCGCCAGAAAGCTGGTGCCTTCCAAAGGCAAAGGGACGACCTGGCGGCACAAATGCAGGCTCTTAGTCAGGAAAGAGACGCCTTAGGCCAGGAAGTCTGCCATTTAAAAAGAAAAATGGAAGAAAATCACCTGGCCCACCAGGGGCTGGGTGACCTCCAAAAAGAAAACCAGAACTTGGTAGAGCACACCAGAAGGGTGGAGGATGCTCTAGCAAGAAAGGAGCAGGCCAATAGGGACATTGCCCAGGAGGTAACCCTCCTGCAGCAAAGACTGGCCCAGTTCTCCAGGACCAATCAGGAAACACAGAGAGAGAATGAAGCTCTCTGCCAGCACAATGATAGGCTCCAACAGCAGGTAGCGATGCAGGAGAGACTGATAGAGTCGAGTAAGGCCTTAACTGAGGAACTGAAGGCACAAATGCAGGCTCTTGCATTGCAACAGGGAGCAGGGGCGGATAGAGATGAGGTTCGCTGGGAAATGGAAACTCCGGAGCATAACCTCAGGAGCCCTAGTACCAGAGGCCCTCATACCTCTCAGTCCCTGGACTCTGCCACCCCCATGTCCCCTGGCGCACATGAGCACAGGGCCACAGGGATGGCAGATTACTATCCAGCCAGAAGCATGGGGCTCATAGGCCAGTACCATCCAGGAATGGAGGGGTGGGCATCCGGGTATGGGCACCCAAGTACAATACAATTCAGTGGGGAACCCCAGGAGAGTAGGCCCATTAAGGGCATCCTGAAAACCTCTGCCCAGTTAGGTCAGTGGAGGGGGTACCCATCAAATCCTGGCAGCAAGGAGGAATCTGAAGACTCCTCTGAACTGCGCAGGACACAGGAGACCAGGTCCCCACATTCTGCCAGCCATTCCCAGGCTCGCAGAATCCGGGAAAACCTGGAAGAACAGACGGGAACCTCTGGGAGCAGTGCCTCTGAGTCCGAGGAAGAATGGACAAGGGTTACCCGAACCAAAAAGGCCAATAAGGCAAAAAGGGCCTTGCTTAAGGACCCCTTAAAGCAGATTAAGGCGATCAGGAGCGTCATCACGCCTTACCATAAGAACGCTAAGTATTCTGTTTGGGAGCACTTAGAGTTGTTTGAACAAATGATGGAGACTTTCCATTTGAAGGACAGCCAAAGCTGTATTCAATATGTAAAGTGGACCTTCTCCCCGGAATACTCCAGTTTCTTTGCGGGGCTGGAGGACCAAAATCATTCAAGATGGTCCACCTATAAGGCGGCCATCTTGAAACATTTTTCTGTTCACAGAAATCCTCAAGAGGCTCGCAAGGCAGCCTACAATTTGCAATGTGGGGAGGATCAGGCCCCACAAGAATTTGTGCAGGAGTTAAAGCGTGCTTTTGCACAGACCACAAGAAGGGTGCGCACGGATAGCAGGGAATTTATAAATACGTTTTTCCATGCCTTGCCCAAATATATCATGACCCAGCTCGTGAGGGATTTTCACGAGAAAAGATCTTTAGACTGGGTCATTGAACAGGCTACCCGGATCTATGAGGTGCAGAAACCGGTAGATAGCAAAAGTAATGCCCAGAAAAACCCCAAAGCCAACAGCACCCCTGCTGCTGCCAAGGTGGCAGAGGTAAAGGTCACCCCCGTTTTGGATTTGGAGATGGGGGGGCCTAAAAACCTACCTGCACCTAATAATGCTAGGCCCAGGAGGTCCTCGGGTCAGTCACAGACCGGGAGCCAAGGAGGCAGCCCCACAAATGGGGTCCCTCGCTCTTCCGATTATGTAAGTCCCCGTTACAAGGGAAATCGACCCATCCTGGGTTTTGTGTGGACTCCTCCAGCCCAAGGGGGGGGATCCAGCCAAGCACCTAACCCAGGGAACTTCCCTCCAAACTTCCCACAGGAGGGCAGAAATTTACCAAACCCTGGGCAGAACTTTTTCCCCAGATATCCACCCGACTTTCAGCCCCAAAACCATCCATCCTTCTTTCCCCAATTCCCTGAGCCCAGACCACTGAATCCGGGAGAGGGGAGGCCAAGGGTGGAGGGGTACCCAAATCTTCCCAACCCGGGGTATTACCAGAGGAGGGACAGCTACCCTTCCCGGGATCAGCCCAGGGGAGAAAACAGGGCCCCGTATCAGCCTGAGCGGGTTTCCCAGTTAGAGCGCCAGGTTCAAAACATGGCGCGGGATCTTGGTCACATACTGAGGGCTCAGCAGAACCCTCAGATGGGCGTGCCGGCGCAGAACGCACCCAACTCTGGACCTGGTGCTCCAGAACAATGACGGGGGCAGCACCCCGATAACTCACCGGTTCCCAGGGAGGAGGCACAAAGGGAAGGGGGGTGTAAAGCCTTGGAGGAAGCTTCCTTCCTCACTTGTAAACAGCCCCTGGAAACCCAGGAACCGGAAACAAAATCTCTTGCCCCTGAAAGTCTGCCTCCTAAGGAGCAGAGGGGGGGTAGGAGAAACAAAAGACCCAAACCGACTCAGTTTGAGGAGGAGGTACAGATCTTCCAATTTGAGGGAGAGGGATCCTCAGAGGATCCTGGGAAAAGGATCTTCTCCTTCAGAGAGGGGGGAACTCCTCCCAAAGAAAAATGGGTCCCTAGGGATGCAAATCCAGACTGGGGAGATGTGGAGACTGAGCTACCGCCGCCCACTATCTCATCCCAGAACAAACAGCAAGAAAACCCCCTGGTTCAAACCCATACTGGGGACTGCCTCCAAAAAGGGGGGGGCGGCCCAGAACTGGAACCAGGGGAACCCACAATGGCTCTGATCTCCAGTTGCCAAATTTTTCTTTCAGATTCCCAAGACTCTCCACAGAATTCTGCCCAAATCTCTTCGCTAGCGATGTCCAAAACCAGAAAATTAGCCCACCAGTTGTCCAAAAATGTGCATTATCTGTGCCCCCTTGAGGAGAAGGAGGGAAGATATTATGCCCCGGTACAAGTACAGGGGCAGGGTACAATCTCGGCACTGGTGGACACGGGATCTCAAGCTACCCTTCTGTCCAGAAGGGCCTTTGACGAACTGAATGCAGGAAGGGGAGAGAATTATCAAATTCCTCTCACCTCTCTTCCTGGGCAACTCCAGAACTTTGACGGGAAGGAAATTCCCGTCGAGGGGACAGCAGACTTGGACATTAAAATTGGGCGACACAAGCTGAAACACCCGGTTATAGTTGTGACCCCAGAGGGCACCCCTTGTTTACTAGGGAATGACCTCCTGAGAAGGCTGTCGCCCCTAATTGATTGCGTAAACAAGGTCCTCTGGACCCAGACTAGCCGACCGATAAAATTAAAACAGAGTGTCAACCATGTTAGTTTAAACGGCACCTGCCACATGGTTGAACAAAAATCTGACCAAGTAGAATTTCACTTCCAGAACAACCAAATTCCAGACGTGACAGTCATAGCAGTAGGACAACAGACTGGTGATGGGGGGTCCTCTCTATTTCTGAAAATCAACCTTCCTTCCAGTCTAAAGTGGTATTCCACGCTGGAAGGAAACACTTTGAAATTCTATACCAATCCACAATCTGAAACTCCCACTCCTATAGTCCAGAAAGATGTGAAATCAGCTCAGAGCCTGGCTGATATTCAGCAAAATGGAGAGCAGCTGTTCATCCCTGTTCAGTTAAATGATGGGAAGGACTCTGTTCTCGCTCGAGTGTGTGTGAACAACGGTAAGAGCTTCATCAGCGAAGCCATGTTTCGCCAACTCCCAAAAGATCCAGCCATTCCCACCTTCAAACTGATAGACAAATGGGAAATGGACCTGGAAGCACCTAATTCCAAACATCTCCTGCCAAGCAGGTGTATGCTCAAAATCTCCATTGGCAACAAGAGCATAGTCCATAATTGTTGGGTCGTGCGAGATGTCACTGCCGCCTTTTACTTAGGCAGTGACATTCTCAATCGCTTTGCCATTAGTTTGGACCTAATAAACCTCAAAGCTTGGTCCCGATTAGCGGATAATCCCATGGGCTTTGATGATCCAGAAAAAGCATTTAGGTCAGCTCAATTGCTACCTTATGCAGTTGAAATCCAGATTAAAGAGGAGGTCACCATCCTAGAAAGGACCCGACAATTCTCCCTGGAAGTGAAAGTTAAAAGAGGACAAGAGTTGAAAAACCCTGATGCTTACATACATCTAAATGCTTCTTTCCAACAGCAAGGGTTGGGGGTAAACCCAACTCCATTAGTCAACATAGAACATGACACCATTCTAATAGAGGTGGATAACAGCGACTTAAAGAGTATTACTCTAGCCGCAGGCACCATTATTGGAATGGCGGTTGATGACCGACATTTCTCCATTGATCTTGTAAATGAACTGTTGGGACCAATCCCCAAGGACTGTGTTGACAGTGACAGTGAGGACAATACAACACCAGACAGGATTTTCACCCGGCATGGGGGGAACTTCCTGGTGTACACTTCCTGCCCCTATGGTAAGGAAGATGTGACGTGTGACTTCAGGAGGGATGAGGTGATTTTCCAGGTACATGAGGGCTGCCTTTCCCACCTGAAGCCTCCGGTCCAAATCAGCACTCTGACCAGGGACTTCTCCACCCAGCTGGAGGAGGCCGCTGAAATAGCCAAACCAGAAGTCTTTCCAGGCTTCAGGCAGATGGTGGAAGAGAGAGTCAACCTAGCTGATGCCTGTGTGACTCTGGAACAAAAGCAAAAGTTGAAACAAGTTTTCTTGGATTTCCAAGATCTCTTTGCGGTAGACTCGTATGACTGTGGTCGCACTGACATCCACACAACAACAATCCCCACGGACCCTGGCATGACTCCTGTGTTTGTGAAGCAATATCGTTTGCCTCTCGCATCCATGGAGTCCCTTACTGAAATAATTAAGAACCTTGAGTCCCGGGGAATAATCCGTCCAGTCCACAGCACCTTCAATAATCCGGTGCTGGGGATATTGAAGCCAAACGGCCAGTGGAGACTCTGTGCCGACCTCAGGGAGCTCAACAAACGGGTCCATACTTCCCGATGGCCACTGCCCTACATTGACCAAGGGCTGGCCCAGATCCAGGGGTCACAGGTATTCACTGCAATAGACCTGACCAATGGGTACTGGACCGTGCCTGTCAGTAGGGAGGACCAATACAAACTGGCTTTTACCTTTGGGGGCCAGCAGTACACCTGGACCCGGACTCCCTTCGGATACCTCAACTCCGGCAATTAATTCAACATTTTTCTACACAAGGCCATGCCTGACTTGGGTGCAAGGGGTAACCTGGCTTATGTAGATGATGTCCTCATCAAAAGTTCATCTGTGGAGGAACACATAGCGGAGATCCGTTATGTTCTGACGCAGTTGAGGGCCGCCGGAGCAAAACTTTCCTTTCAGAAAGCACAGTGGTGTAGAACCCGTGTTAATTTCTTGGGGCATGAGATTACTCCTCAGGGCCTCTGTCCCCAGGAAAAGAAAGTGGAAGCACTTCAGAAACTGAAAGACCCCACAACTCTGCGGGAACTAAGGAGCCTCCTTGGACTGACTAATTACAGCAGAAAGTTCATTGAGGGCTACGCAGAGATCACCAGACCCCTGATTCATCTCCTGAAGGGGGGGGTCAAGTGGGAATGGGGTCCAGAACAAGCCGAGGCAGTAAAACAACTCAAAAGAAACCTCTCACAAGCGCCTTGCCTAGCTTACCCGGTCAGAAACAAGGAGTTCTTCCTGGAGACAGGGTTCTCTAATACGTGCTTGACGGCAGTATTATATCAAAAGCATGACAAGGTCAAAAAAGTAATCTCCTATGCGAGCAAAACTTTATCCTCTGTGGAGGAAAAATTCAACGATTGTGAGAAGGCACTCCTGGCAACGGTGTGGTCATTGAAGAATTACCGCCCATTTATCCAGGGGGAACACATCATAGTGGAGACTCCACACCAGCCTCTGCAATATCTCCAAAGTGACAGAATCCGGGCCGGAAATGTGAGTAATTCCCGAATTACTTCCTGGATTCTGTCAATGCAAGGCTTTCCTGTGGAGGTCAGATATGGCCAAAACAAGAAGAGTCCCCTCGCGCAAGGTCTGGCGGACTTGCATGATTGTGCCAGAGAAAACTGTCTCGAGGACGAAAGTCTAAAAATAAAGGACAACATGGAGGCATACCTTAATTCCCCACACAAAGTCTTTGAAGAGGACAAGTGTGAGGGAATGCCCACTGTGTATGTGGATGGATGCTCTTACCATGTTGACAACAACGGGGAGAAAGAACTAGTGGCCGGCGTAGGGAATGCATGGGTGAATGAGTCCCCAGAACCCTCCGCTGGATACAAAATTGGTCCCCGAAGTAGTCAGGTGGCAGAATTGATGGCTGTGCATCAGGCCATCCTCACTGCTGTCCAGCATCAACTCCACGAACTGGTCATAATCACAGATTCGGATTATGTACGGAACGGGTTCGTGGAGCACCTGGTTAATTGGAAAACCAGAGGCATGTTATGTGCTAACAACAAACCCTTGAAACATGGGAAATTGATCCAAAACATTGATGATCTGGTCACCTCGAATGAGATGACCATCTATTGGAAGAAGATTAAGGGTCATTCCAAAGTAGAGGGACCAGACAAAACTGGAAATGACTTAGCTGATCAGCTGGCCAAAACCGGGGCCATCCAAGGGGATCTAATTGAGATTGAGTCCCTGTTGGGGGAAATCCAGGTCACTGCTATCACTAGGTCCCAGACAAATGCTCACAACGACCTTTCAATTGCACAATGGAGTAAGGAGACCCCTGATGCTGATTTGATTACCGCTCAGAAGGGGGATCCAATAATTGGTAAATTTTACCAGCACCTTGAGGACCCTGAGAACTTTCCCCTGACGGATACCGATTACATTGGGAAAGAGGACCTAAGAGTGTTGATGAAATGTCCAAAAATGTTCCGAATCCAAGACGGTTTGCTGGTAAGGAAATCCAAAGCTGGCCACGATCAGTGGGTGGTTCCTACCTCATTCCGAAGCCTGATGTTAAGTCACGCCCATGATGCGGCCACTGCCGGTCATAGGGGGTTTCACACAACATTGGAAATCTTAAGAGAGGTTGCATACTGGCCACACATGGGGCAGGACCTCGACCAATACTTGAAGGGGTGTCTTGTGTGTGCACAATTTCAGCCGACATCCCTCACACACCGGGCGCCTTTACAAAAGAGGGGAATGACACTGCCATGGTCAGATTTACAAATCGACTTTGTAGGCCCTGTGATTCGCTCGGCTAGGGGGAATAAGTACATGTTGACTGTGACATGCTTGTTTACCAAGTGGGTGGAATGTCTCCCAGCCCCAAACTGCAAGGCAGAAACGGCAGCTGCCTTGATGATTAACCACATCTTTTCCCGTTTTGGTCTACCTCAAAGGATTGAGTCAGACAGAGGTAGCCACTTCACCAGTGAAGTAATGACAAAGATGTGGGAGATACTGGGGGTCAAGAGAAAGCTGCATATTGCTTATAGACCAGCTTCTTCTGGGGCAGTAGAGAGATATAACCGGACAATTGTGAGCATATTAAAGAAGTTTGTGGCAGATTCTGGGCCAAGTTGGGATATCCGATTACCTCTGGTCCTAATGGCTATCAGATCTACCCCTTCATCTGCAACCAAAATGTCACCATTTGAGTTGATGACTGGGCGCAAGATGGTGCTTCCTCAGCATTTGCTCTACAGGACCCAAGAGCAGACACTGATAAATGCCTCCACTACTCATGAGTATGTAGAGAATTTAAGGAAACACCTCCAACATGCTTTTGCTTATGCTCAGCGGAATCTAGAAAGATCAGCTGATAGCATGAAGACCCATTATGACCTGAAAACTTCCAGGAAGGAATATCAGGTGGGGGACCGGGTCTATCTATACAACTTCCAAAGGAACCAGGCCAAGCAGCGCAAATTTTTGCCTACATGGAAGGGACCATTCGAGATCATAGACAAGATCTCCCCTGTGGCCTACAAGATCCGCATCCCCAAAGGCGGTTCGGCAGAGGGGGAAGACAAGTGGGTCCACATAAACCAGTTGAAATGTTGCCATCCCAGGCACACTCTGCAACAACTGGAGGAATCCTCTGGAATCCTAGCGGGTACTGTCTCAGACTAATTCAGTTCCAATCATAAAACATACCACATCTAGTCTCTAAAATATTGTGACTTGCATGAAACTGTCTCTTAGTTATACTGTTTTTTTTTTCAAAATAAGAATGTAATGTTTCATTATGATAAAATGCATATGCTGCCCCACTATCCCAACAGTGGTGGAAAAAAAAGAAAAAAAAAATCGTCTATGAGTAGATATTGCCGCTTTTGCTTTATCATCCTAGGAGAGATGAAACCATGAAGAATGACCAAGAAGGACGATCCGGAGACCGGGAACGAAGATCCAATGGGCCCAGTGGACCGCCCAATACTCCCATCAGGACCGGCGAGGAGAACCGATCGATCAGTACCAGATGGAGAAAAAGATGCTGAACTGTGCCATCTACAGAATTGGAAGAAGATAATGTGGACATACCAGCGCCAGGGTTCAAAACCTCCCTTGCAACCGACTCCCCCTCGACTCAAGTCAAAGCGCAGTCCGGCGGGGGGGTTTGTGGAGGGTTTTGACCCATGTGGAATCATTAGACGGGGTAAATATGGGGATTAAGCTGTCGCTGCCCATCATTTTACCCCAGAACAAAAATAAATCATTGGAGTGCGTAAAGATGGGGATGCGCTGTCGCCGCCCATCATTTCATCCCAGAATCCAGGAGAGCTGCGCAGTTGTGCGCACACCAAAATGGTTACCTAACTTGCCACCCACCAGTGTAAAGAAAGGTCTTTGTTAACAAAATCCACTGTTACTGATGTCAAAAAGTTGCTGAAATCGTGACTCATTGGACCACTTTAAAGATTCAACCCTTTTTGTGGGGTTCCACATAACCATCTTACTATAAGGAGCCCCATCAAAACAATGTTAAGCAAGGATTTACTACCATGTAAGAACCATTCCTGTTTAGAATGCATGAATCCAAGAAAATCCCAAAGTTGCATGCAGTGCCAACAAAATCCCGATGGTGGCGCTAGCGGTCTAAACTCTGACAGGAGAGCTGTTTTGCAAGATTGTCTAAATGCAAAGAAAAGGGGTCTTATTTCATCAAAGCTTCAAAGGGGTTGCCTGTCTGGGAACTATTGACACTTCAGAACTCAACACAAGAAGCCAGGAAATAACAGGGTTCTGTTAATTAAATGCAAAGTGGCCCCCTGGCCTCCTGATGTGAGCTTGCCGGACACCACACAAAGGACCCTTTCCTCTGAAAGGAATATGTTAATTCTGAAATGTTTGCTGTCAACAAAGATCTGCCAGCCAGCAGAGATCTGTGACTGACCCACCCAAGTCTTGGAGGCGGACCTCAACACTCTGAGGACTGAATTGGAAGTAAAATATATATTTTACAAAAACACTGATAACTCTTTGTAATCAAATGACAGAAATGTATAACTTTGAGAGCTTTAATTTAAAAAATGTACCTTTAATTCAAGACTAAACTCGAATTTGTGTGATGTTCTGGGGCAAAACCCCATTGTTTATTAATATTACAGACTCCCTGTTTCAGCTAGACAAACGAAAATGCATTGGTATGTGGGTAGATATGTGAGGAACAGTTGTATAAAATTTAATGAAGATCCAATGTTGTTTAGCACATTAAAAAGTGCTAGAAGTTGCCATTTGTGAATGCAAGCTCCTAGAAACAGCAGATTTGGACAGAGACATGGCTAAATTCAGCCACACCATGTATATGTAATTTCAAGCAACTGTGTAACTCTGAAGTATGTATTTTGATCATATATAGATTTGGGTGCACAGATGATAAGGGAGGTTCTTCAAGAGATCATAAATGGCTGACATCACTCTGACACAACTTAGTTCGCCAATCAGGGGACGAATGAAAGTTTGACCAATTAGAAGCTGAGAGAGAGGTAGGGTCAGTGATGCTAGAACACACCCACATTCTAAACACATAAAAGCAGACAGACAGGACAGATAGGGACCTTCAAAATCCATCTGCCGCTGGAAGCTCTGCCGGAAAAATCCATACTTTACCTCCATCAAACCTCCAGAGAGCCAAACTAGAGACTTCAATCTATCCAGAACTAGAGACCCAGACCAGAGAACCAGAGAGAGCTGACCCAGATCACTGTGAAGTGCAGAGACCAGAGGCGAGTTTAAAACCTGACCAGATCCATGGCGAGGCCCATTTCACTCAAGAATATAGTGTGAGTACCTAGAAAACTGTGCAGAACCAATCTCGTAGTTAAAATAATATAATTCAATCTATTTAATCTAAGTAGAACTGCCTCCTAACTGTCACCTGTCATTTGTAAAGCTGTCACTTGTCATTTTCTAGTCGCAAGCTGCACTTGTCTTTTTGAACTTTAAAATTTCAAATCTGAAAAACGACCTTCACAAAATCGCTCATATCTCCGCGACCGTTTGTGCTAGAGACTTGCAGTAACTTTTGTCTGAAAGCTTAGAATCGTGGCTTTCCTATGAACCTAGAACCGCATTCCTACCCCTTATAGTTTTACCGCAATCGCGGAACACGCATTCGTGAATTTTACCGCGATTTGCAAATTTCTTCACATGTAAAAACTGCTGCTGCTTGCCTTCCATTTGCCAGAAATTCGTTTAACCTGCTAACTATCCCTGCATCATTGCTAGTGTGAGCCTGGACTAATATTAACTAAATACCACTCACCCTGAACCTCTGAAAGGGAATTAAAAGAATTTCCAGCATATTTCTCATCCATTGCTAGCACATATCAAAGCAATTTGGGCCTGTGTTTTTAAACTTCTGTTGTCTAAGCTTGCCGGGGTGAACTGATTACATTGATTGCATTTCTGAGAACTGTGTGCTTTCCTCCCATTCCCTTGCATTGCATAAAGAGGGGGGGAGTGGATTGCCAGAGAAAAGTGATTACATTGTTTGGTTGAAATCATATTGAGTATTTTCTGTACTGCATTCATTGAATATTGCATCCACCTGAGCCTATAAAGTATTTCCTACCACATTATACTTCTGTACCTATTTACCAGTGTGCTACCTTATCCATTTCATCTCAACTCCTTAGTAATTATAAAGAAGTGCGCTAGTGCCAGATTCTCCGTTGTTGATCTTTATCATATCAGATTAAGTGTGCTATTCAATTATTAATTTATTATAAAGCGTGATATATATATATTGTTTAAATTATCAATTAAACCTTTAAACTTGCAAAACAGAACTACTTCTTGGCTCAGTGGGGTCAGGGGGATTCCAAGAGAGGGGTGTTATATAGGGGTAGTCATCCAGAACGCATGAACTGGACCTAAAGATATATCAATAAGGGTTTTCATTCAGTATTATAGACTAGGCGTTGACTTAGCGGTAGTGTTGAATTGAATCCTCTTACACTCTTGTTATCCTTACACTTACCCTCAAGCTTACGCTCACCCCAGCACCTACCACTACAAGTATATGAGGCTAGGCTCCAGAACAAGCATATGCACCCCCCAAATGCTCTGCTGCAGCCCCAGCTATGATTAGGAATCTATGCCCCCCCCATAACATCCCATTGCCATCCCTCATCTCAGCTAGGAATGAGAGGCTATGCTCTAGTACCACCAGAAGCCACCCCACCCACCGCCCTGCCCCCAGCCACAGGAGAAATCTTCACCTGGGCACAAGATCCCGGGCACATGTCCCTACTACAGCCATTAGGACAGCCAAGACCCATGCACAACAATTAACCTAAACACCCCCTCACCCACTGGCACACCTCAGCTTCAGACAAAAGCATTACCTACCCCTTATTCCCCCTCCCATCACTGCTCCAACTTACAAGATAAGTGCCAAATCCACTAAAGAACTAAGCTCCACTTTCAACGCACCATCTAACACCAAGCCTCTCAACAGTCTCTCAAGCCCCCTGCCCACCACCATCCAGGAACCCATGTCACTCCCATGCTCCATGGTGCCCTCATCATTGCTAGGTCACTGCCTGCCCATGCCCTGGACATCAATGACCTGCTCATCAAGCAAAACCTAGACATGCACGCCATCACTGAAACATGGTTTCACCAGGCCTCTGACCCTGCCTTGTCCCTCACCCTTCCCGAGGGTTTCACAATCCTTAGGTGGGATAGACCAGACTCTAGGGGGGGAGGCGTTGCCCTCATTTTCAAGGATTCACTCCAAATTAGGACCATCAGCATCTCTACAGAAGATTATTGTGAACGGCTTGCCCTCAAATTGTCAACCACCCCCCACAGACTCCATTACCGTTCATATCCTCCATCGACAACCAGAAACCACAGCCCCCTTCGAAGAAGATTGCAGCCATATTCTAGGCAACAATATCAAGCCCACCTCAAGAATCTTACTATTGGGTGACCTCAACCTAGGCCATGATGACCCGACAGACACTGCAGCTACTGCTGTAGCCAATGCCCTCTCGGACCTGGGGTTCAAACACTCATCCCCCACCCACAACAAGGCCAGAACCCTTGATTGGATTGCTGACCTAAACAGCCATCTCACCATCACCTCTAACACCCCCTGTCCTTGGTCAAACCACCACATCATAGGATTCTCCTTCCCTAACCTAAAAACTATCTCCTTCCTCTGGGCCTTTTCTTCCACCAACCCTAGCATGAAGCACCAGGAAAATCACCAAAGAATCCATATCACCCTCCCTCGCCACCCTCAGCGTAGATTATTTAGAGGTAACAGACCCCCAACTCCTAGCAGACCTTTATGCTATCACCCTAACCACAGCAGTCAACAAGGTCGCTCGCCCTCCTCCCTAGATAGTACAAACCAACATGCCACCTTAAATTCAGCTTCACCACAGACCTCCAGACCCTGCAATCTAAATAGAGACAGACCTAAGCTCTCTGGAGAAAAAAAAAACTTTGTAACGCCCCAAAACAGCCTTTAAAAGAATTGCTAAAGATTATAAACAAGCCATTACCTCAGCCAAAGCTCAAATCTACAACTCCAGAATTAAAAAAGCCCATTCAAACTCTCAGGAACTATCAAAAATCCTTAGAGTACTCAAAACACCAATCACAGCCCAGAACTCCATTAGCAAAGACGTTACATGGTGCACTAACATCCAGAATGCCATGCGGGACAAAATCCTCACTCTAGAGAATAAAATGTAGTTGAAACGGCTCCAATCCAACCCTAACAACCTACCTCTCCATCCCATAGCACTCCTCATGCATGCCTTCCACTTTAGGGAAACCCCAGAAGTAGATACAGCCAACATCACAAAAAACCTTAAACCATCAAACTGCAAAGGAGACATCTACCCAGCTTCCATAATTAAAGAATGTTCTGCAACCATGGTCCCCTTCATTATTAAACTCATCAATACCTTCTTCACCACAGGTTCTGTCCCACTAAGGCCCAAGGAATCCTGGGTCTGTCCCCTACTCAAGAACCCTTCCCTACACCCTGCAGCACCTACGAAATACCGCCCTATCACAAAGGTACGCTTCCTCCTTAAGATCATTGACAGAGCTGCATGCAATCAGATCCAGGCCAACCTTGAATCTAACCACATTCTAGGCATACGACAATCAGGCTTCTGATCAGGCCACAGCACTGAATCGGCACTACTTGATTTAAAAATCCAACTTGACGCCTTCAGAGATGAGTGCAAACCTGCCATCATACTCCTTCTGGAACTGTCAGCCGCCTTTGATTTAGTGGACCACAAGAGCTTATGTCACCATCTCTCCACATCAGCCAACTTCTCTCCTGAAGCCACCTCCTGCATAGCTACTTTCTTCGAAAGGAGAACTAGGAGAGTCTTTTCAGACACTGCTAATGCTCCTCCCAACCCCAACCCATGTGGCATCACACAAGGTTCCTGTGTATCCCCCTCCCTCTACAACATATTCACAAAACCCCTCTTCATTCTCCTGGATGACACTGGCATATCTTATACCAACTATGCCGATGACACCCAAATAATCCTTCCCCTTGCGGGCTCCTATGATGAAGATACCCTCACGCTCAACAAAATCCTTTCTACAATCCAAACCTGGATGGCAACCAACCACCTATGTCTAAACGATGACAAGACTAAGATCCTCCTGGCAGGCTCTCCTTCCATGCTGAAGAAACTCAGCCCCCTTTATACCTCCTTTAAGATTGACGAGTTCCAAATCCCTGTTTCAGCCACGTTAAAGACCCTGTGTGTCCGCCTGGATGCCGCCCTTTCCCTCACCAAACAAGTAAGTGCAGTGGCCTCTTCAGCCGCTTACACTGCCCAAGTTATCTATGCAGCAAGACAATTTATGAAACCAGAGAGCTACCTTACCATTGCTAGAGCCACTACGTGAGATACATTGGATTAATGTATGTCCTCTTTGCCATGACCTCCAAACAAAACATTAACAAGCTACAAATAACCCAGAACAACGCCCTCTGATCTGCCCTCAACATCCCCAAAAGAGATCACATCTCTGCCACCAGAAGACAGGTGCATTGGCTCCTCATACGTGAAAGGGTTATTTTCAAAACCCTGTCCATCACACACAAATGCCTGATCAATACAGCCCCTCAAAACCTCTCCCTTAAAATTAAGATGGAAAACTCAATCAGACTACTCAGGTCTTGGTATGCCGACCGACTCACTCTACCAAAACTGAAAAATGCCAAAGGAGGAGGGGGTGAGCTTCCCTACTGTTGCTGCAAACCATTGGAATGCCCTCCAGCCAGAACTAAGACCACAACATTCCTACTGGTACTTCCATAAGGCCTTACAACCTGGCTGTTTGTATAAATGGACTTCCTATCACACAGTCCATAGTAGCCAGGTCATATGCTACTAACCTGCACTTTTGCTGCTTCATGTACATGTCACTGTATTCAAGGCAGCTTTAAGTTATTATCCTTCATGTAACTGGTCTCATAACTGTGCCCTGGTGCCTCAGGGTGTAGGCGCTTTACAAATGTACAAATAAATAAATGAATAAATAAATAGAGTAAGGGAAATGGAAATTTAAAGGGGCGTGGTTGTGATATTTTGAGTAACGGAAAATCTTGTGTAGATAAAGGAACACGCAAGTATTCCTAGTTCAAGGGAATTAGAAGAAGACGTCTCAAACCCCAACAGGAGTATTAATGAAAAGGGAATGCGCACTGTCTGGACCGTGAAAGGTGACATCTTAAACCCTGTACAGGTTAAAATAGGTAGAGTCGAGAGAAGTGTACCCCTTACTATAAATGGTTAATAATGAAGGGAAGGTGATTACAGGGATTATTATTGTGTAGTGTGTGGTTATTTAAAGTATTATTTGTTGTGTGAAATATCAAGAAGTAATAGAACTATGAAAAGTTGGAAGCAACGCAACAGTATTCGAAGTTAAGGTGTAGTAAACGATTGGTGCCAATCAACAGACAGATAAGTTATTGGAACAAAAGAGGATTGAGTGGTGATTGATGGTGCTTCTCATATTTGTTGTTTTAAAACTAAAAGCTGTTAAGTTGAACTAAAATAAAAGGTATATTTAACTACCTGGTAAATATCGACACTCAACAGAGACTTGTTATTATGGAGGACACTCCCCTCATGCATCTTTGTAAGACACTACCAAAACATGTGTACAAAAGAGTACAGCGCAGAATGCGTAAAGGGCACAGCTGATAATATGTTCATGCCATGGCCACATGGGGGATCACTGTCAAAAGCGGTATTGCCACACATGACCACATACTTGCACGCTGCGTACACAGGAAAGAAATTAGAGAAAAGGCTAGCAATTTTAGAACTTTGGAAGGTGTACCAGGAGGAGAGGGAGGACCCGCCACCGGAGGAGTGGATGCTTAATCAGCATAAATGGGAGGGCATTGAGCCCTTAGCTCCTATTATCTTGTCCAAGATTAAGAGTGCAGCTACAGAAGAGAAAGGAGTTTATCCTTTAAAGGACCTGAAAGCAGTGGCGGTGTATAGTAACCCGACATATGAACCCCCTGCTTACAGTAGTGACGACAGTCCAGAAGAGAGTAAAAGAAAGGAAGATGCCTGTAAGTCTATACAAGATAGGGAAGAAAGAGGTGAGAAGTTGAATATATAGATAGATATAGACCAGGAAATTAAGCGATGGAAGAGAGAAAAGGACAGGCTGACGAGGTAACGCTTGTACAGAACAAATGGATGGGAGGACAGATATTACTCAAGTTAGAAGGGAAAAGCATTGAGGAGGTTAGGCAAAGAGAAGATAAGGACGAGCAAGAAAAGAAGGACAGGGAACCAGAATGTAGATTGAGGGAGGATGAACAAGGAAGGAAAAGCAGGGATCGGCGGGAACAGATATACAGTGAGGAACAAGAAAGGGATGAAAATCAAGCAGAGGAACAAAGAAAATATGAATGTAGACAAAGAGCAATAGAAGAAAGGGGTAGGAAGGAAAGAAGGAGAGAGGAGGAAAAAGCACAAAGAGTGAAGGACAGAAGGATACGGAGAAGGAGAGAAGAAGAGGAAAGGAGACAGGAAGTGAGAATGGAGGTAAGAAGGGATGTGAGAAAGCAAAGGGAAGTGGAAGAAGAAAGAAAACGGAATAGGAGGCAGCAAGATCTGGATGCTAGTCTCATTCTTAAGGAACAAATGAAGCTGAGTGAAGAAATATAATGGGATAGAGTGAGAGAGATTCTCCTGATAAAGGAGATAACGCCAGAAGCACCTAGAGTAGTACCAGAGGAAGAAAGATATGATATGGAAGGCATTGGAGAAAGAATAGATAAAATATACCAGCAACTAAGACGGGATAGTGAGTATGGAACTAATCGATCCCCGGTATCTCAACTATGAACTGAGGAGGTAGACATGTTTAGAGATGAACGCTGAGAACTGTCTTTGAGAAGATGAAATCTAGATAGAGTCAAGGGGGATGATAGTCACACTAGTTGGGGATCTAGAAATGTCACACGAGGAAAGAGAGTCAGGTTGTGAGTGAGAGGGTTTGTGCACCCCCCTGGGAAGCCAACAGATGTATAAGGAAGTATGATGGTCAGATCTGGAACATCCTAAAGAAAGAACGCCAGATCCCATATCATATCCTGAGCTTCCCTGAAGATGATCATGTAGTGAGAAGGAAGAGTCTCCACCGTATGTAAGCAGGTTATGGTCACTACCAGCAAGAAGGCGGATAGGGACGATTACCCCGACCATAGATAAACTAATAGTGGGATCTGACTACCTGATGGGGTTCTCGCAGTTTCCCTTGTGAGAGAAGGGGGAGAAAGACTGCAGTACATTCCATGGCCACAGATGGATAAGGATAGCTTAAAATGCAAGCTCCCTAGTTTAACTACGGAGGCTGGGAAATGTATACATGAATTAGAGAAAATGACAGGAGGAAATTTGCTGGCCATAGGAGACATAAAAGGTCTACTTGACAGCTATTCCTGGGGAGAGGGCTGATGAGATATGGAGGTGAGTGGGGTATGCAAATGTGGCAGCACAAAACGCAGCACATGGCAGAGTGCCATTTAATAATTGTAGGGCAGATGTTTGGAGGGCTCCCAGGGTACAATATCCTGACATCTCAGATATGGGCGCAATTATGACACGAAAAATGAAGGAAGATGAACACCCTATTGCTTACATGAGGATATTCAGGAGAAATGACATCTTGAAACTCGTCTACCGTGGTAGAAAACATTATTTTATCATATTCTGTGTCAGGGATTGCCACAACCAGCACAGAGACAGAGGAAAAAACAAGTGGTGATGGAAGTGAAGCCATGGGCAGAAATGTAGTTAATGAATGTGCATCATTGTCTGTTATTACAAGAGAAAAACAAAAAGAAGGATGAGAATTGAAAAATGGAGGAAGACAAATTAGTTCAGAAAAAACTGTCATAATTTGTCATGGAAGGGGTAGTATTGCCAAGAAGAGAAGGAGTGGGAATGCAAGAGGCAACAAATATATTATAGGTGAATAATTCACATTTAATGGATCAAGGTGGGTACGGGTTTGAGCAACAAGGCAGAGCTTTAGGTTTTAGGGGAAGAGAAGGCAGTTTTCAGAACAACCAAGGTCGATTTCAGAACACTCAGAATCAGAGCCAGAATGCTCAGGGAGGATATAACCAAGGAGGGTTTTCCACAGGGCCACCATCAGTGTGTTGGAATTGTGGAATAACAGGGAATATTGTGCGCACATGCAGGAGCCGATGGAGTGTACAGAATGGGCAGTTTTCAAGAGGGGGGCAGCTTATCCACCACCATATAGCATGCAAACAAGAGAGGGCTTTGCACTTGATCACACATCCTATCAGGCACAGGCGTCACAAGTACAGCAAGAACAACAGCAGGGACAAGTACACATGTACCCACCACAAGGACAGTCGCAACAAGCGCCTATGCCAACACAGCAAAACATGAATACGGGGTACATACTCACATCTAGGATAGAGGTTGTTAGTGTGGTAGGAGGAAACCTTTTCACTGGGATGGGGTTGAGCCTATACACTCAATAGGACAGCTCACAGGGTGGCTTGATGTGTTCAGTACTATTTGCGACACCAGACTGTAAAGACCGGAGGGAGGTGTCTGTACTTCTGCTCTCTATATGACAGAGGAGAGGCAGAGAGAACCCCAGCCAAGATTCTCTATCATTGGTACGTGGTCGAGCAATCAAGGCCTAGCTTCTCATGAGGTGATGCAGGCTGGTTCTTAAGTACAGTGTAGTCCCCAAGCACCCACAAAGGAATGTCCGCACACTGTATTAGTTAAAACACAGTCTTTATATAATTAATATTCAAGGTTATGTACAATATCACAATAACTCACTTTGTACTCGGTTATCTATAATGGCAAATCTATACAGTTCTACGTGGTACCACAATTACTGTTCGATCTCTTTAAAATGCATCAACTGTACGGTCAAATGTCACACAAATCAAACCAACAATAGATATAAGAGGAAAGCAGTTGGTTAGAACAATAGGCAGAATACTGGCCCTGCTACCTAGACACAGCTCTGTGTGGAGATTCCCCCACCTGGGCAACCTGTAAAGTAAAGATATATCACAAGCCCAGTCCATCTATTGTTCACAAGAATCTTTCCAATAGTTCAGCAACCCCATAGTACCTGGTGTTGTAGTGCTCCTCGTCAGGAAATCGACGGCCCTTCTTGAGTGCACTCCCTTTAAGGCAGGAGCCACGGATCGGCGAGCGTCTGGCGATGAACACGGTGAACTACGGTGGTGAAGTGGCACCTTCGTTCCTAGCAGTGCTCGTTGATGGGGAAGCGTAAACGTCCTGCAAGGAAGAGGCAAGTGGGGCACCTCGATGTCGATAGTTCTGGACCGCAAAGAGTTTGAAGAATTGTGGCCCAGCAAGGGCGTCGAGTTGTCACTGTCTCTGTGGTCTTTGAGTGGCGGGAAACCCACCAGCAGATGCTCCTTGGTGCATCGACGGCCTGGCCTTCTCCGGCGGGATAATGGCGGGCGGCGGTGCAGGCGAGAGCGTTCTTGGATCAAATGAAGTTCTTAGGCAACGGGAGCACGGCGGCTCCGGTCAGCAACAATGGTCGTCGACAGTGGCGGACAACAGTCCGGGCGCTTCTCCTTGGGATTCCACGGCAGTCCCCGTCTCCGGTCGGCAGCCTGTCGTTGGTCTGTCTACCAGGGAGCTTTGGCAAAGATCAGCTGGTGCACGATGGTCCCTCTTAGCTCGGGAAGAGGGCGCCTTACCAGGTCCTCTCTGGGTCAGTCCTTGGAGACACATCAGCTTTCAGATTGATGAAGAAGGGCAACAGTAATTCTTCTCTTCCAGCAGGGCTTCAAGGTCAAGCTTCAGTTTCACTCCAGTTACTCTTCGTAGTTTGTACTTCAGCTTCTGAACACACATTCTAGCAGTGAGAGGCCCCCAGATATACTAGTTGATCTCCCATTCATTCTGCTGGGTCACACTCAGGCAACCAATCGGTCAGAAGGGCATTCATGCAGCCATGGGCAATCAGGTGCATAGCGCATTCAGGCCACTCACAAAAAGTTATGTGTATTGGGACAAGAACCCAGCCATTCAACACTCCACACCGCATTCATACCAGTTTCGGGCAGGGCCATCTCAGTCATTGGGTCAAACACCAGAAACCAGATATCCACAAGAAGAAGTGCATATTGGTCACACACTCCATTCACCCAGGTCCCACCGACAGGGTGTACCCACAACATACAGTCACTGGGAAGGCTCCAGCCAGTCTGGCCTGGACTTCACAACAATATCATATATGGAACTTCCACCCAACAGCCATTCAGGGGGAAGGGACAGAGTCAGAACTTCCCACGGCTTTGGGAAAACAAGGTAACAGGCAATAGAAATCAAGAGGCCACAGGGGTCATCTTGTTTCCTATCAGGAATCAACCGATTCCAATGCCAGGGCCTGGGTATCCCAAGATGGAGGAAACTCAGAGCACCTGTCAAATTCAGCATGGAGCTGCCACTAGCCCATACCCTTCTCTGTGGGCCAGACACAGGTGCCCAAAAACATACACTAGGGGAACATGGATGCACCCCCACCCATGGATGCCATAAGGGTATACAATGGGTCTGTACACCAAACCAAAAGAGAAGGCTGCACCGCCAGGAGTCCCACAAAAAAAGCAGTAAAGGACAAGGATACGGAGGCTCTGTCCCTTTGATGCATTTCCAGCATCACACAGAACCAACGGTCGATGTGACTATAGGGGCAAATCCTTTTCTTCTCTCTTAGACACTGGGGCGACTCACTCTTGCATATGGGATGGAAAATATCCAATTTCAGGCATTGCTATGAATGTTCAAGGGTTCTCTGGAGCTACAAATTTAGTTCTGTTTACTGATATGTTACCGGTTTCTATAGGGGAATTTGACATGTCTGTTCCCTTTTTATATTCACGAAAGATACCAGTTAACATTTTGGAAAGAGATTTGATGACAAAACGTAACATGACAATTTCATTCAATGATCAGGGAATAGTGTGCTCAACTCCAGGAATACTCTACTTAAAAATTGGAGAGTTTATACTGGTATTCAAAGGGCAAGTGTCTCTACGAGGTGTCTTGGTAGATCCAGAAGTCTTCCTATATGGAGTGACCATTTTGTTGACATGTTTACCTGGGCTAGTAGGGAAGATTGTGAGGATACCTGATGAGTTTTTATTCAGACCACAAATACCTATGGATGAGAAAGAAGGGCAGACTATTCCTATTGAGTTGGAAGCAGCTATAGTACAAGGCAGGATAGCAATGCTTGAAGGGGTAGATGACAAAAGTAGATCATGGAGAGTGATAGGTAGATCTTGAAGAGGGGTACAGAGTGACTGACATAACAGATGAAGATATGTTCAGAGAAGAACATATCGATGATGAAGTGGTGTTCTTTAGGAGCATTACGTACTGGATATGGATAGAGAAAAGAGAAATCCCACAGCGAATGGCAATAATACGGCAACAACCAGCATTTTTCCGGGAAGATCTAGAAAAGGTGCCAAGTGTCCTGCGGACCATGGGCCACTATGATGTAGGTCTATTGAAGGAATTAGGGGGTGTTAAAATAAAGCTTAAACCAGGAGCAATTGTACCCCGATCGAAACAGTGCCTTATGTCCTGAGAAGCTGATGAGTGCATATTGCAGACTATTTCAGCACTGATGAATCAAAGTGTCCTAGTGCCATCAGAGTCATCATGCAATATCACAGTGTATCCAATTAAAAACTCTAAAGGGGGGTCGTGGAGATTCATCCAGGACCTTAGGCCTCTTAATCAGATTGTAGAGGCAGAGTTTCCTTTAGTTCCTAATCCTGCAACAGTACTGTGTAGTGTACAGGGACGAGATCCACCTCCCCCTCAAACTGAATGCATGGGAAATAGAAGCCACCCCCCTGATAGAAAGTATGTCAAGTAGTGCATGCTTATCATAAGTTACTAAAAATCTAGATTTAAATTGGAGCAGGTAATGAGTCCTGATCAAAAATAGGTCCATCCACCATTTTGCGATAAGCCAGATATGGTCGGCAATTCCTAAGATGTTGGATTTCTGCTAGTCATGATGAGGTCAGTGGATAAACTTTTTCATAAAAGTTCATGAAGAGTCCACTGGTGTAGAATGAGTTAGACGAAATATGTTCAGACTGGGTCTGGGTGGCAGCAGGTGGGCCAACGAATCACAGGCAGGAAAAGGGGTTGTACATTGATCATTGCTTTACCTCAATTTTTAGGATTGTATATAAGGTGCGGAGAGCAGAGGGAAGTTGGGAGTTGCAGATTGTTCTTCAGTATGCTGTATGCTGTGTCCTGCTCTGCTGAGAAGAATAAACAGATGCCTTTGAAATCCAGTCTGAGTGTCTTGATGTGCTTTAGCCTCCCTGTCCTGATCCCGGGGTGCCAAGACCAAAAGGGGATGCCAGTACCCTCTATTCAGTAGTATCCCAGTTGAAGCTCAGTATTTCAAGGTGATCGATTTGAAAAATGCGTTTTACTCAATCCTGTTGCATAAGGACTCACAAGACCTGACTTGCTTTACGTTTAGACAAAAAAGACTAAAACATACTCTTCTTCCTCAAGGGCATTGTGAGTCACCATCGATCTTTATCAGGGTCCGACAGATGGATCTTGGCAATACCAATCTTAACAGTGCTGTGTTACAGTAAATAGATTACATTTTTATTTGCAGTAACACAGAGGATGAATGTAGGCAAGACTCTGTCCAATTGATGACTATTTTAGGAGACAAAGGATATAAGGTTGACAAAGAAAAATTACAGTACTGTCAGGAAGAAGTGTTGTGTATAGGGCAGTTGATCTTGCATGGAGCAAAGAAAGTGACACCTGAAACGGCTAAGGCAATTATGAAGACACCAAAATCGAACACAGTGAGACAAATGCAGCAGTTTCTGGGCTTGTGCAATTACTGCAGAGCCTGGTTGTTTGATTACAGCACACATACCAAGCCACTTTTGCAATCGTTAAAGAAAGCACAAGTTGGTAAGGAAAAGAAAGAATGGACTGAAGAAATGGAGGAAGGATTTGAGGAGTTCAAAAGAGCAACTTGAGAACGATGAGTGTTGAATATTAAGTACCTGACTTGAGGAAAGGTTAAACGCAATTGGGTTATTGAGTAATTGACTTGAGAGGCCAAGCAATTAAGAGGTATCATGAGGAGAGGCCACGATAAAGAGTGTGGCCGGTTCTCCTGCATTTTAAAGAACGTAACAGAAGGAATAATTTCTAGAGCCCTATTTATGGGTGACGTAGGCGACAAACTTGGTTAAAGACAAGTTTAATGAGAACAATTCACATCCCAATTGGGATCTGTTTTAGGTGTAGGAAAAGGTCAGTCTTTGGTAGAAGACTGAAATATTTGTGGCCGGCCAGTCTGTCACGTTTGTCAAATTGTATTATGTGTTATGTGTTGTGTATTGTACATTTGTTTATGTTGTAGAATTAAGTAGATATGTTTATTTAGTTGAGAAAAAAAAAATTGGCAGCAAGCCAGATATTAAAGTGATCAATTATGGAGAAAAGTAAGATTTAAATATGAACTATGGATGAAATGCACATGTGTGTGTTTTTTAAACTATGGTAAACAAACTATTAGGTGAGAAAATGTAGAAAAGGTTGAAAATGTGGTCATTTTATGAACCTTGTAAAGACTGGGATATGGTAGATATGGGGTTAATGCTTGTATTTGCCAAAAATAGACAAATTAAACTATTTATTTAACTTCACATGGCACAAAACCGCATTGGATTTCCAGCCAACGAAGACCAGATAAGACTTGACAAGATATGAAAGATTGGGGCTTGCTTTAGGCTGTTTTTGCAGCTGACTGCGACTGAGGGCTGTAATTCTGCCAACACAAGCCTTTCCTGTTTAAACAAATACAGATAATAAAATGGCAGCACAGGAGAATGTTGGAGACTAAAATATTTTCTCTTAAAAAGGAAAAATGTGAAGTGCTTAGATTGGCAGTTGGCCAAGATAGACAGTGCACTGCTGAAAAATGGACAATGATTGCTTAAAGGATTAAGGAGATAACAGCCAATGCAGTTAGGCGAGATAATTTATGTTCACAGTTGCAGTCTTTCTGAGTAGAATGCAATTCAAGCAGTATGCACGGACAAACATGACAATGATATGATATGATATGACATTTATAACGCACCTATACACTAGTGTTTCAAGGCGCAACGAGGCAAGGGATGGGTACAAAGGGAGGACAGACAACTATCATACTAGGCCAGGTATCATTTAGATCGCGCAAGTGCATGGGAAGGGGGCAGGGACAGTGTAGTACATGGGAATAGAAAAAACAATATGTAAGTAACGGCCAGCAATTGGCAAGTGCATGGGTAAGTGCAGACATCAGGTGTCAAGGGCTGGTAGGGGGATTGTAGGGATACAAAAACAGTCCCCAAGTGCGGGGGTTGCCAGGTGGGCAGTGCAGGTGTGTGATGCTGGCGGGGGAGGGACCTAGGCCTAAGATCCGAGGGTGTCCAGGTAGTAAGAGCAGTTCCGGTTACAGCCGAGAGGTCAGCAGAGGAAAGGGGGAGAAAAAGCAGAAGCACAGAGAAAGGTTTTGAGGTGCTTCCAGAACCGGAGATGGTTCTCCTCAAGTTTAAGGGAGGCAGGGAGGCTATTCCAGAGGGAGGCACCAGCCGAAGAGAGAGATCTACCACCAACTCGTTGCTTGGAGAAGCGACTGACCCTGAGGGAGTTGGAGGCGGATGAGCGGAGAGCTTGAGAAGGATATTTAGGAAGAGAGAGGTGAAGTTATTGAGGCCCCAGGCCCTAAAAGGCCTTGTGGACGATGCACAGGGTTTTGAACTTAATCCTTGCAACCACTGGGAGCTAGTGCAGAGATTTCAGTCCTGGAGGTATACAATCCCTGGGCTTGAGGCCAAGGAAAAGTCTTGCAGTCCTGTTCTAGATAAATTGCAGAGGGCGGAGAGTAGAATCAGGCAGATTTAGAAAGAGGCTGTTACAATAATCCACCTAAAGAGAACAAGAGCTCTGGAGACAGTGAGATTCTGGGGGAAGGAGAGGAAAGGAAGAATAGCTCTGAGGAGGTTCAGCTGGTAGTGTGACTTCTTAGTGATGTCAGAGCTGTGAGGGGAGAAGGAGAGTGTGGAGTCGAATATGACCCTGAGGTTTTTAGCCTTGCAGGTGGGAGCAGTAAGAGGGCCAAAAGAGGCCAGCCAGAGAGCTACAGGAAAGGAGGAGGGAGTGGGTGTGCCAATGAGGAGAATCTCAGTCTTACTGGCATTAAGGCAGAGGTCATTGGCGGCACACCACTCCTGGATAGCAGACAGTCAGAGATGAGGGAAGGAGAGGAGGAGGCCGAGGGTAACCTGAAAATGAGCTGGGTGTCATCTGCATAGCACTGAAAGTTGGGGCAGAGAGAGGTGATGCGGTGGGCAAGGAATGCCAGGTATTGGTTGAACAGCCAGGGAGAGAGGTTAGACCCCTAAGGGACACCACAGTTAGAGAAAAAGATAGAGGAGAGGAAGGACCCAAGTTGGACCTGAGAGTGTCGGTCAGAGAGGAAAGAGGTCAGCCACGCCAGAGCCTGACTAGTGATACCCAGGTAATCACAGAGACAGTTGAGCAGGATGGCATGGCTGACAGTGTTGAAGGCAGAAGAGAGATCAAGCAGGATGGGGACGCAAGGGGTGTTAGCATCAAGATTGGAGAGAAGGTCTTCACTGATGTTCAGGAGAGCAGTTTCTGTGCTTCTGGTGGCTCTGAAGCCAGACTGATGATCATGAAGACAAACAACACATTCAGAGTGGATATTAAGCAGCTGGGAGATGGCCAGTTTCTCCAGGAGCTTGCCCAGGAAGGGAGTGATGGAGATTGGGCGTAAGTTAGCTGGGCAGGAGGGGTCAGCAGAGGGTTTCTTAAGGAGAGGGTGGACAAGGGAGTGCTTCAGGGGGGATGGGAAGACTCCAGTGACGAAGGAGTGATTGCAGAAATCAGCCAGGGCAGGAGCCAGGGAGTCGATGTGGTCCTTGATAGTTTTGGAGGAGAAGGGGTGAACCTGTTTCGATGAGACTTTCATAGATCAGTCTTGTCTAGAAACCTCGTCTGCGGAGAACAGGGGAAAGGCAGAGAAGGAGGAAGGAGAGGTGGCTGCAGAGGGGCCAGAAGAAGAGCAGGGAGTAGAGGGAGGGAGGGGATAGAAGGAGAGTGAGGACAGGATGTCCTGCATTTTAGAGATGAAGTGAGAAGCCAGTGCTGTGCAGAGGGCCTTGGGAAGGGACAGGAAAGGTAGAGACTGCGGCAGGATTGGCCATTCCTTGCAGATTTCAGCCGAGTTGTTAGAGGCCCCAGAGACATGGGCTTGGATATGAGCTCTCTTCTTGGTTAGGACAGAGAGCCGATATTGCCTTTGGAGCAGGCGACAGGCCAGTTTGTCAGAGGATGTACATGAAGCACACCATTTTCCTCTCGGCCACCCTGCACTTGCGTTTTAGGGTGACGAGGTCTGAGTCGTACCCGGAGTTGCACTTCACTTTGGGCTTCAGGCGGATTCTCATGACAGGGGCAAGGATATCAAGAGTATCAGATATGGCAGAGTGGAGCGTGGTGAGGGCTGTGTCAGGGTGAGAGTCAGCCAAAGGGGGATGGGGTGGTGAGATGGTGGTGGTGTAAGCCTCAACTGACACGCGCTTCATCGGTCGGATTACCAAGAAGGTGAGTGTCAATGATGGAACTGGCTTGGCTTGGGGGTAGGGAGGGTGAGGTGGGAGGAGAGGAGAAAGTGATCACTCCATGAGAGAGGAGTGGAGAGTGGGACAGAGAGGGGAAGGTCTGAGGAGATCAGAACATCCAGAGTGTGCCCTGCAGAGTGAGTTGGGCCAGAGGGGAGAATAGTGAGTGAGAGAGAGTCGCAGAGGTTGCAAAAGAGTCCAGATGGAGGACAGGAGGCATCCAGGTGGATGTTGAAGTCTTCAATAAGGAGGAGTTGAGTGGTTGAGGCTCGAGTGAGGAGGAGAGGTCTGCCCACTCAGAGAGGAAGGAGGAGATCTGACCAGTTGGCTCATAGATAGTAGCCACAGTAAGGGAATGTCTAGGCAAGAGAGAGAGCCTGCATACATGGCATTCAATAGAGGAGTAGGACTGCGTAGGAGTGACAGAGGCAGGAATCCACTCGGGGAAGATCAGGGCAACACCCCCTCCAGAGCGGTTGGACCTGGGTGCAGAGAGGATCTTGTAGCTATCAGATAGTAGCGTGTCAAAGCTGGTGACAGAGGTGGCCATGAACCATGTCTTGGTGAGACAGAGAACATTGAGGTCAAGTTCTTCCAGAAAGCAACAGATATCAGAGGAATGTTTGACAGCAGAGCAAGAGTTTAGAGTAGCAACTGTAACGCTCACCTGATTCCCGTAGAGGCGCCGGTCTTGACTGGGCGTATACCGTATCTTCAAAGGTGATGTGTAACCCACGGCTGGCTCTTTGGGCTGGACCTCTGTGCACTGTATGTCTGGCTCGAAGGGTAAGATGTCTGCAGATAGAAAATGTGGGATTAATGAACTGGGTTATTGAATGTCTCTCTCTTCTTCCCTTTCTCTTCTCCTGTAGAACCCCAAAGGTTAACGCTCTCACCTTAGGTTAGTGAACGCCGTGCTCTCCATCTGCCTCGAGGCAGGGTGCTGTAACCAGTTTCTTCACTGGATAAGGGGAGCAGGCCTCTTGACTTCAGAGGACTGCTGTCCGTCGTTTACTGCACGAACGGTAAGTTTCGAGTAATTCTAATGTCTTTAAAGTCTTTAGTAATGATGTCTCTTGTTTTGCAGGGTTCCGGCGATGGCGGATGGCGGGCTGAAGTGAGTTGAAGATGGAGCCCGTGTGATGAATAGAAGCGCCTGGAAGCACGTAAGTAAGCGCTTGTTGCCTGCTTCACGATGCGCTCTAACTGTCTTTTTATTTTGCAGGTACAAGTTCGGGGCGGCTGCAGGGTGCCGGAATACCCACTGGGTTAGATGTGGAAAGGAGTAATGGCACGTGAGTATTAAAGTTCCCCAATGTCTTTAAACGCACCTTGTTTTGTCTTTCAGATGCGGGATGCAGCGCCGAAGGCCTCCGGAGCGTGCGAAGAGTTGGTAAGCTTTTGTCTTTCAGATGCCGGAATGCAGTGTGAAGACCTCCGGAGCGCACGAAGAGTAGGTAAGCCTTTGTCTTTCAGATGCCGGAATGCAGCGCGAGGCGTTGGTGACAGCCGATGGACCAGGTAAGTGAAGAGCTGTCACTGAAGACCGTAATGCTAACCTGTTCTTTCTTGTCTTTATAGGTGTTGCTGAAGACTGGATTCAGAATGGTAAGCCTTTTTCCTTAGGCCCAGGATCAGATGCAGAAGACACGATGAGCGTTCTGCTGCTGAGGATGCAGAATAACGCAAAGCAAGATTCATCCATCGGGTGTGGTTTAAATAGCCTTCTGTAGTGCTTAGGTGTCTCCTTCCACAGCCACGCCTAGGTAAGAAAAGAGTTCCTGCTTTCCAGAAGAGTTCCAGTGTTCTGAATCTAGGGAGTGGCTCCTGCCCCACCCAACAGGAAAAGTAGTTCCAAACAGAAGAGGATCAGAGACTCAACTGGCAGGCAAGTAAGCAGCATGGTCTGCTGCAGGTAAGTCCACCCAAGCATTATGAGCCCGGCGCTTCCAGCGCTGGGACTGGGCATATTTATGAGCCTGGTGCCACTGGCGCCAGGACTGGGTCCAAAAGGTCCCAATTGGGACTGGTTGGCACTCGGAACCTGGGTTATGGATCTGCTTCCAAGGGAGTTGGGAAAACCCTGACCTTTTGGAAGCAGAGATCATGACAGCAACATGGAGAAGGTTGCCATCCTTGAAGGACTTCTGGCGAGGTGTACAGATCAGAATTACGCCTTCGGAGATGTAGATGGAGCCCGAGAGGGGGCAGAGAGGGAAGGGGAAGGCAAGGTAGCCAAGGAGGATGCAGAAGGGGAGGCGAGGTAGCCACGGAAAGGGGAGAGGGGACAGCAGAAGGAAATTGATGAGGCGTGGGAAGCATCTATCAAAGAGGTGAAGGTTGTCCTGAGGCCCTTGGACCAAGACGGTCCCATTCAAGTAAACATTAATGATGACCTTACAGGAATGGAAGGAGGCCAGGAGGGCGTCCCAACGGGTGCCACCATTAATGGGAGAAGAGGAGAAAGGAGAGAGCACAGAGACCATATGAAGGGTCCATAGGTCTAGCGAAGGAACGACGAAGAGGATGTCGGTGACAGTTTCCTTAAAGGAGGCACTGATGTAGGTGTCAGCGATAGGGAGGCCTGGGTTGGAGACCAGGATGTCCTTTTTAAACTTCTTGCTACAAGATTTAGTGAGGAGAGCAGGATAGTCAATAGAGAAGCAGTTAGAGAAGACAGGAGAGACAGAGAGCACCATAGAGTAGGTGTGAGAGGAGAGAGGTGGAAGGGAGAGGGGGAGGTACTAGAGAAGGACACTAGAGTAGGCAGACAAGAAAGCGAGAGGCAAGAAAGTTGCGCAATAGGACAAGATGACGAAACTCAGGATTACAGAGCTAACATATTGCACATTTTAAGACAGGAGAGAAGACACAACAAAAATCGAGAGTCCTGAATAATGATAAAATCAACAGATGCGAGGGAAGCCCTTGTTTGTGCATGGAGCAAGTAAACTCCTTAGTGATCAGTATGTTGTAAAAGCTGATGTATTTAGACTGAAGGAGGATTGCATAGTTGAAGGTGTTGCCATGTGTAGGTTAAGGCAAAGCCACACTGATACATTGTTTGATAATTATAGAAACTGTTTCTTAGTGTAAAAAGAGTGGTTAAGTAATTCTGATGGAATATTGGTGAATGATTTTTTTATTATTCAACACATGTCAAGAACTGCTATTTTAGTTTCTGATTTTATGTGTGATAAAAAACCTGGGACATATAGAAATGTCCATAAGTTATTACGTCATGCAGTGGTTGACTTTGTGATTTTTTTGCGCTATAAAGAGGAAAGGAGATAGATTGCAAAAAGGAAACAGAAGGGTGCTTTAAGCAACCAGATTTAGGAGAAGACTAGAAGAAATATTGCACTACAATGGCAGCATGAAGAGTAAATGCAGGCAAGTTTAAAAAGTGCACTAAACAAATTTGGAATACAGTAAATAGGTGTCAGGTGAGGGAGCGATGTTTCCACTGCTGTACATTGGGCCTCAATACGACCCTGGCGCTAATGGGTTAACGGCGCCGTAAAAGGCTGCAGCGCCGTTAACCCATTAGCGCCTGATTACGAGGTCCCTTTGCGGGACCCGACCTTAACGGCTGGTCTATACCAGCCGTTAAAGTAGGGACCCGCAAAGGGACCTTGGTGCTAAGTACGGTACCGCAATTTGCGGTACCGTACTTAGCGCCTTCCCCATTCCCATTGAGCCCTATGGGGCAAAAATGGGAATGGGGAAGGGCCATTGAGGAAGTGGGAATTACTGCCCCGCCAACCTTGTAATGGGGTGGTAATTCCCCCTTTCTCCATGGCGGAGTCGGTAAGTTACCGGCATGGACCATGGTGCTATTAGCACCATGGTTTTCCGCCTGGGTCGTAATGAGGCCCATTATGTCTGTAAAATTTGAGGACATTTGGAGACAAAAGCGGAAATAATGTGTCAAGGATCACATGAGCTGGAAGAAGTGTAGCTGAGATTCAAAATGTACTTTTGAGTGCACAATTGCCGCAAAAAAGACAGACCAATGTGCTAGTGGATGTTTTTTCAATAAGGTATAGCAGATATGATCAAGGAGGAAAAGGATACAATGAATAAAAAGGCTATTTTTTGTTTGCTGGCAAAAACATGATGAATATAAGAAAAAAAGATATTTTTATATTTCAGTTTAAGGTAGCAGTGAGCATTGAAGAAAGTGCTTGCAAGTCGTGCCAACCTGGGCAAGGCATTCATGTAGATGCACTGACATGGGAGAGGATGTAAATATGTATGCACACACTCATGCACATAGGCAAGCATGCCCTATATGCACACGTGCACAAGTGGTTTTATGGGAGTATAGGCAATCAGTACACTATAGACAATGCACCCTTGCACACATGCACAACACACACACAGGAGGCTTTTGTTAGTAAACTTTAGAGAAAAAATAGGAATGGCAGAAATGTGCGTGTTTTTAAATATTGAGATGAAATGCAAGAACAGGAATAGAAATTATATTTTACTATGGTCAATAGCAAAAAACTTTTTGAAGTAGATATGAAAGCATTTCGGGATCATGTAGGAGTACTGGTGAGATAACCAAAGAAGGATGCAACAGTTATCACACATCTGGGCAGCCTTGAGGAAAAGTCTGCAAAAGTCAAAATTGGCTAGTGATGAAGAAGGTTGGGAATGTGGCAATCAGTGGGCGCGTCATTGACAAATAATTAAGCGCCAGATGAGTTAAGGAATGGATGGGTGTATGCTCAAAAGCAAAGGGAACAGATTTCAAAGGAGGAGATGGTTTGCAGAAAAAACCAAGGTAGATTTCAAAAATATGCTAAATGATGAATGTGCAAACAGGGCTAATCAGAAGAATTTCTCATCTGCATTAAATATATAAGATGACAGACTGCACAGTTCTGCCTCAAGCATAGAGCCTTGTCTATGGACAGATTGATTTAAAATAGAGACTAGAATGGTGAGAGTGACATTAGTTGGGGAGAAAAAATATGTCAGATCAAGAAGGGGAAAACCTTTCAAAAGAAGCAGGGTGCTAGTACAGATGATCCCAAGGGCAGCGGTGTTCTTAGACAGACCAAGAAGTGGTACTGTCGTACCCAGGCCTACAAAAACAGAGGGCATCAGAGTCTCTGGCAAGGCAACATTAACCTAGAGGTCAGTCCCATAGTGAGAGGGGGGACTCGCCACTTTATGTAAGCAGGATAAGATTGCTGGCAGGAAAAAGGCAGTGCAGAACCAATGTCTCTGCTAGGGACAGACAGCCGATAGGGGACAATATATAGCCAGGCCTCAATATATATCATGGCCACAAATGGATAAGGACAATTTAAGGTGTAAACTCCCAAAGTTTAATTTCTGGCACTGGGAAATGGATACATGAGTTAGAAAAAATGACAGGAGGAAACACGTTAGCTATAGGAGACAGTAAAGGTCTTCTAGCCGCTATCCTTAGGGAGAGAACAGACAATGTTTGGTTGATAGTAGGACACTCGAGTGTCACTATGCAGGACAAGGGTCATGATGAAGCACCATTTAATAATTGTAGAGCGGTAGTTTGGAAAGCGCTTATAGTGCTGTATCCAGACATGTCAGATATGGGAGCTATAATGATGAAAAAAATACAGAAAGGGGATGATCCTCTTATTTACATTTATTTTCAGGAGTAATGGAGCTTGGAGACTTGCAAACCGTGGGGGAAATCTATACATGTGTTTTATCGTATATTATGTCAGGGATTGCCAGAGCCAGTACAAAAGCAGCTTAAGGAAATTAGTGGGCATGGAAGCAAAGCCATGGTCAGAAATACAGCTGACCATCGCACATTATTGCAAACTTTGCAAAAGAAGAATCAGCAGAAAAATGATGCTAAGAAAGGTGAAGAAGCGAAATTAGTGCAGAAAGAATTGTCAAAATACACTATTGAAGAGGCGATGTTGACTAGTGGGGAAGGGTCAGGTTCGCAGCAAACTACAGGTATGCCACAGGTGAATAACCAAAGGCTGTTTTTTTATTGTTCGTAAAATGGTAAAGCGGGGATTCGGACACTGATCTCCAGACTCCTGGGGGAGTGATTTCGTAGCTGGACCACATGCCCTTTGCAAGTCAGGTAAACATCGCTGGTGTTATGAAGGAACCATTTAGATTCTATATAAACCTGCTCACCCTCGAATTAGCTCATTAAAATAAAGAATATCCAATTCCGATCAGGATGTAAATCACTGTTGGCAAAAGAATCTCTGACAGTTTTCCATACTTTATATCAAGTCTGAAGGAATATGGAAAGTGTTTCTGGTATCACATGTGCACCAAAATTGCAGCTGAAATGATGCTGCCCATCATGGTCTGGAAACCATCACAGCAAATGCCATAATGTGTAAATGCCTCTGAACCAAATGAATTCTCATGCAACTCTGGTATGTTAAAATAACACATTACGAGGATCCACAGGACCAGATCAAAATAGGCATGGCAACTGGGCATCATGAAATGGTGCACTGCACCATGGACATTACCTCTCACACACTGTGCAGAGTGCCTTGCTGCCCCATATCCAAGGAGGGGGCCCTAATCTCATGGTGAGGACTAGTCTGGAGCTCACTGCGTCTGGCGGCACATTATGGAGGTGCTCCGCCTACGGCACCTATACCATGTCAGACAGAAACCAAGAAGCTCTCCCTGCTTCATGGTTCCTGCCTGCGTGGAGCACAGGAGCCAGAGGCCTGGAGTTATGGAGTGGACCGGAGGACCAAAGCTGGTGCAGGAAACAGGTAAGAAAGCTTTTCTTTTCCATCTGTAATATGTCTGTATTATTAATGCTTGTAGGATGTGTGTGCATGCATATGGTGCACAGGTGACTGATTGGTGGGTGAATGTGTGTGTGTGACTGTGTTGGTGGGTGCCCATGTGGAGAATGCAGTGCGCATGTTCTGGATGTGGGTGAGAGTGAATGTGAGAGAAGGTGTATGGGTGAGTGACTGGTGGATGAATGGGTATGAAAGTGATTTTATACATGAGTAAATGTTCTTGGTGAATGCGAGTGTGGAGAATGCATTGTTAGCGAATGTGAAAGAAGGTGTATGGGTGAATGACTGGTCGGTGAATGGGTACGAATATGATAATGTGTGTTTGTGTCTGTGTGTGTGTGTCTGAATGTGAGAGAAGATGCATGGGTGATTGACTGGTAGGTGAATTAGTATGATTATGATATGTGTGCATGCAAGGGGCTGGGAGGTAAAAGAAGCACAGGAGCATTGTTGACAATTCCTTAAGTGAGATTGCATGTTTTACTAGCATTTTCTGGCAAAGCCCACTTGATGAGTGTTATTACGAGGCTAGACTGGAATTTTGGGTCAGCCAGTCGAGCCATTTCTTACTGTAGCATGACATTTTTTACTGCCCATCTTCGATGAATCAAGCATGCATGATAGGTGTTATTACATCGCTAGAATGGAGTTTTTGTTCTGCCAGTCTAGCATTTTTTTTACAGTGGCATGACTTTTCTACTGGGCATCTATGATAAAGCAAGAATGAAAAGTATTTTTATGTGTCTAGAATGGCATTGTGGTGCTGCCAGCCTAGCTATGTATTACTGTGGCCTGACGTTTTTGCTAAGCATTACTGATTAAGCGAATGTGATAAATGTTCTTGCATGTCTAGACTGCTGTGCATTGAAGCCAGTTTGGACATGTTTTCTTATTGTGGCATGGTATTTTTAATGGCAAAGTGAGTAAGGGTATGTTCTTATGTGTGAGTACTGGCAGATATTGCGAGAGCCAGGCTGGACATGTGTTCTTATAGTGTCATTACCAGTATTACACGCAAAGCAAACATATAAATACTGGCATATATTGGTGAAGCCTCCTGTGCACTGTTGGTGACTTGAATCTGTTGGATTTATTTACCTCCCAATCCGATTGCAAACTGTCTGGCATCTTATCACATTTTTCACAGAACGTTTGCTATACAATGCACCATTAAACCCATTATTTAAAAATGTTCTCAGGGGAGAGAACCCCTGCAAAGCCCCTTTGGTGCGTTTGGGCTCTGTTGCTATGACTGGTTGCACTTGCAGCAAACATGTTTGCCCCTCTAATTGCAAATTTCAACAGCTGCCACTCGTGGTTGCTACATTAGGGTAACAGTTTGCAGGCAGTACCCCCGTGGTTCTGCACTAGGTGAAAGATTCAATCTTTGATTGATAAATATACGTATACCTTTCAACGAGTGCAGTTTGCATTTGCCACTGCACAGGCATGATCATCGTGGACCCAGTGCATGCGTAGTGGTACAGGTCAAGCTCGAATGTGGCGTGTCCCATGCTTTGTTGAGCAGCTTAGTGAGGGGCCCTGACCCTGGCTCGCAGGGGACCCCCAAATTGTGTGTTACCTGTATGCCACTGCACTCATACTGTGCCGACATCAGAATCGGCCCCTCGGTCTGTGTGCATTTGTTCGACTAAAACGGATGTGTAGTAATGACTGACCCCTCGTCACATGGGATCCACTGTAGTGCCATGGCCTGTGATTTTATCACGACATCCGGTGGGCCTTCTGCGGAAACGGATTGCTATTCTGTCTGGACTCTAAATGGAACATAAATAAAACTGGCTAAAGCCCCAATGAACATGTTTATATCTTTACTTGCCATCTTGTGTCAGTAACTGTTAAGTGATGAGCGGAGTGTAAGCAGGGGTGTCTTTGGAGGGTGCTGTGTAAGTTCCCGTGGTTTCACTGTTTTAAAAGGTTTGACATTATGTCTACCTTTCTCCAGATATGACACATCAGCAGAGGCCATTATAGACGTCAAATTAAATGTCTGCCAGAGACTTAAGCAGGTGGCAGGCGGAGTGTCCAGACACAGGGACTTGCAGCCCTGCAATTAGCTGAAGCGGGGCCCATGAAATGTGCTTGTGAAAGCCATATGTCACCAAGAGTCACACACAGCATCATGTGTCCACCCTCCAATTATATGGCCTGAGCAAGTGTTGGGCATGTGGAGGCTAGCATTATGTCACAGGACTCGAATACCTCGAAGGACATTCTATGATGCATATACGGGTTTGGAGAATATTGCTGCATCCCGTCATGCCAGCGGATTGATGCAAGTTTCCGCACAGCCGGAGTATTTTAATTCAGAGGTTCAGTTATTGAATGATTTCTATTTTTAAAACAGGTGCATTGAGAATGTAAAAACATCATTAGTTCAGAAACCCAGCTGGCCAGATGTAAGATTGTCGTGTTGCAAGGGGTCACCTGTAAGCTTCATGTCGATTTTTTTTCAAATGGTAGTCTCCTGAAACTGTAGCATTTTAATCTGATGTGATTGGGAAACAGTGCCTTATTTACAAACATGTGTTTTTTTTTTTTAACGCGGGAAAGTCCCATCGAAAACATTTTTGTAAATCAGGCCTATAATGTTCTACATGACTCAGGTGCATTGGCCAAGCACTGTTTTGATGTCTTCTGTTGGGCTTCACACTTTACAAAAACTAAATGCAGACAGGCCAGGATGATCATTTACAATGATAGTCATACGTTGCTCAGCAGTGAGTGTGTGGCAGCCATCATACACAGTGGACAGGGAAGCGCTATCCAGGAGGAGCTGAGGCTCTTTTGTTGTAGTTTCGCACGTATTTATTTATTTCTTGGGCATTTATAATGCGCCTATACAGCAATTGGTATTTCAATGCGCACAAGACAAAAAAGGGGGAGGCGAGGACACGGTAGAAGAAAATCATAAATGGGTCTTGTAGACCTTGTCACATTTGGATCATATAAGTGCAGTAATAAGAACTGGAGTGGGCAGGTGAGGAAGTGCTCGTTATGTTATGTTATGGCATTTGTACCACGCCACAGCCAGAAGGTATCCAGGTGCAAGTAGTTGGGAGAGAACCCAAAGAAGAAGCCAAGACTAATTATTCTTTAAGATGAAAGAGAGCGGTTTTTAGCTGCTTTCTGAAAGTCAGATAGTTCTCCATTTTGCATAGATGTACAGGGAGAGTGTCCCAGGCGCGAGCTCCCTGAATGTGAAAGGCACGGCCAAGGCCACGGGCTCGCCTGACGCAGTGAAAATTTAAGAGACAGTCGTTAGATGATCTCATATTTCTAGTTGGTTGATAGGTACTTACCGTGTCCTTGAGATAGTCTGGAGCACCACCTGGTCAAAGAGGAATGCGCTAATGCTAAGGAGGGAAAGGAAGGGCAAGTCACAGTGGCAGGTGCACCAATTGCTAGGGGGAAAAAAGGGGAGATGAGGGCCCCTGGGCTAGGCAATTGCAAGGGGAGGCCAGGTGAACACATTCCTGAGGAATGCAGAGAGTGCGAGGAAAATAAGTTCTACTTGCTAAGTGCGAAGTAAGGGGCTGGAGGGGGTGCAGGCCCAGCTAGGCTAGTGCAGGAGGATGGAGCACAGTAGGCCAAGTACAGGTGGGTGGGTGTTTTCATGGGAGAACAAGTGCTGCGGTAGACTGGTAGAAGAGGGCTGGTGCCCTTTATGAATCCGAAGGAACCAGGCAGCCAGTCAAAATGAGGCAGACACGGACATTAGCAGGGGAGGGGGAGCGGGAATGAGGAAGAGAAAAGGAGGGTCTTGAGATGCTCCTGGAACCTAAGGAGATCTGACTCAAGTCTGGGAAGGGCAGAGAGGCCATTCCAGAGGGAGGCACCTGCAGAAGAGAGCGATCTACCCCCCACTCTATGCTTGGAAAAGCGTCTGTTTGCAGAGAGTTAGCCCAAGAAGACCCGAAGGTGTCTAAAGGAGGGGGGTATTTAGTTGGATGTAGCAAGGTCCCAGTCCCCAGAAAGCCTTGTGGATGATGCAGAGGGCTTTGAACTTGATCCTCACAGCAACTGGGAGCCAGTGGAGAGATTTTAGGGCTGGAGATATGTGGTCCCTGTGCTTGAGGTCAAGGATTGGTTTTACAGTCCTATGCTGGATTAGTTGAAGGGGCAAAGGGAGGAATTATGCAGATTGAGGAAGAGGATGTTGCAGTAATCCAACCTAGAGATGACTAGAGCTCTGGAGACATCGTATTTCTGGGGGAAGGTGAGGAAAGGCAAAATACCTCTGAGGCCGGAGCAGCTGAAAGTGGGCTTTCTTGGCAAGGTCTGTTATGTGGGGAGAGAAGGAGAGGAGTCGAAGATGACACAAGGTTTTTTGCCTCAAAAGAGGGATTGGGGAGAGGGCTCATGGGGGGTGGCCGGAGAGTAGTAGGGAAGGAGGAAGCTGGGGTCCCAATAATCTCGGTCTTACTGGCATTCTTACTTCTTGCAGCTTTCCTTTCCTGCTACTCAATGACTAATTTGTGAATGGTGGAGTGGGTTGATGAGAGTTTGTGTCTTCCCTTAACTAGTTGATAAATACAAGAATTGAATGATGGAGCACAGTCCTTAACCTATAAAACAAAAATCAGTTTGTTTTTCTGAGATTTGTTTGAAGAATAAGGAAGAGGTTTCTACAACTTGGATTTTACCTGCAAACCAATTGTATACTTAGAGAGCCAGTGCAGAAGTCCAAATTATATTCTTCAAAAGTCATTGTAGTCGGTGGGCAGAACAAGTATGGTGCAGAGGCACTCAAATCTGTTTGTAGAAAAGTCACTTTCATTCCATTAATTGTTTGGAAAATCTGAGTGAAGGGCATCATTGTGCAGAATGTTTCTTGATAACAAGAAACAGACACAGCATTTATGACTTCCTATCCTCAGACAAGCCATACATAATTTTTGTCACCGAAACCTGGTTCTCTGATGACTTTGCCCGTGTGGCACAGAAAGCCTTCCCCCAGGCTACTCACTCATCACCCACAATAGACCCTCCAGAGGTGGCAGAGTGGCAGTCCTCTTCAATAGTCATTTCTCCGTCTCACTCGTCAAATCCCAGACATGCACTGCCTCCTGTGAATCCCTACTACTAAAACTATCTATCCCACCAACCTTCACCCACAGCTTCTTCCTCATCTATAGACCCCCTGGGTATGACAGAAATTTCACCAACAACCTCTGTGATTCGATATCTACCATTCAAGTAAATCACCCATCTCTTACACTCCTAGCAGACTTTAATATCTGGTTCGGTATCCCCACTAAAACCCATGACTCATCCGCTCGTTGATAGTCTCGACATGCTCAACCTCTCCCTTCATACGACTGCTCCAACCCATTCAGGTGGGCACACCCTTGATGCAATCTTCAGCTCTCATGACCTGGTTTACTTATCCTGTCCCAAACCACTCATCTGGACCAAGCACTACACCATCCCTTTCTCTATCCATTCCCCTGCCCCTCCTCCTTCTCCTCCCCCGGGGCCCACTCTTTGCTGGAACAAAGTCAAGAACCTCCCCGACCTAGCCGATGCCCTGCTTCTTTGCCCATGCAACTCTCCCCGCTGACAGAACATTAACCATCAACTGCTTTGACTCCAGGCTTAATGACTCTCTAATTCCTCTCACCCCTTCACACCCCGCTTCCTCACGCAATAGACCGTCTGTCAAATGGTTCACTCTCCCCCTGAGGAGTGCCAAAAAACAAAACAACTCCCTCGAACACAAATGGCGAGCATCCAAAACTGATCTCAGCAGATCCATGCTCGCCATGCACCACCATATCTACAAAGCCAAAATCCAAAAAGCCAAAAAAGCCTTTTACAATGAACAAGTTCTCAACTGTGGCAACCACAGCAAAGAACTCCACATGATCATATCTGAATTTGTCAAACCCATTCGCTCCTCTACCCAATCCACTCCCACACAATCACTCTGCAAGTCTCTCTCCCTACACTTCTACAACACCGCTCTTTTCAGGACGACATTCCTTAACACCAAACTATCCCTATACCCGCCCCCACATCACCAATCCCTCCTGAACCCACTACCCCTACGCCCGACTTCCCTACCTTCCACTCCTTCAAACCCATTTCCAGAGACAAGTTCCTTGACCTACTATCAGCTAGTAAACCCTCTGGGTCACCCCTCAAGCCCTGCCAAGCCTCTGTCCTGAAAGAAATATTCCCGTCTACCTATGCTGGCGAACATGCAAGAACCATTCTAAATGAATCCCTCGCCTCTGGCATCTTCCCCGGTGCTTTCAAAATTGCGCATGTCAAGCCACTTCTAAAAAAGCCATTGCTTGACCCACTTGACTCCAAGAATTACAGACTGATCTCTAACACCAGATTTCTCGCAAAACTAATTGACCGGACTGCATACTCCCAGCTCAACTCGTTTGTAGAATCCAACTGCCTCCTCGACCCCGCACAATCAGGCTTCAGACCGCGACATGGAACTGAAACCACTCTGCTATGGATCTGGGATGATCTCAAGGTGACTGCAGACTCTGAAGGCTGTTCAGCATTGATTCTCCTTGATCTCTCGGCAGCGTTGGACATGGTTAACCACTCAATCCTCCTTGACTGCCTTCATTCCCTAGGAATCTGTGGCACTGCTTTCAAATGGAGCACCTCCTTCCTCAGCAACAGAAAACAAATAACCTTCCTTGCCCATTATCTCTCAACTGCTCACCCTGTGAACACTGGAGTACCCCAAGGTGCTTGAATGTCTGTTCTCCTGTTCAACCTCTATAGGACCACTCTACCTGGAATCATCCACATGCACAAAATCTCCTGTTACAAGTACACTGACGATACCCAAATGATCCTAAAAACTCCCAAGTCAGGCACCGACCCCCTCCCCGACCTTGCAACTTCTCTACGCGATATCAATTGATGGATGACAATAAACCACCTCCTTTTGAACCCTCATAAAGCAGAAATCATGGAGTGCAGCAATACTGTGCTTCTACCAAATCCGCTCCCCTGGCCCCCATCCCTTAGCACACCTCCACCCCCCTCCGACTCAGTGAAAAACCTAGGCTGCACTATGGACTCAGGCCTGAGCCTCTCCCATCAGATCAACAATGAATCATAATCCTGTCACTACCACCTCAAACTTCTCAGGTGCATTTTTCCCTACCTCTCCTACCCTAGCAGACTTGCCTCAGTTATGTCTATTGTGATGCCGAGAATGGACTATGCCAACTCCCTACACCTAGGAGCCTCGACCTACCATCTCAACAAACTACAAAGAGCTCAAAACACTGCTGCAAAACTGCTCCTTGCCCTAGGCCCACGAGACCATATCTCACACGCCCTCTGAACCCTCCCCTGGCTCCCAGTCAGAAGAAGAGCCACCTTCAAGATCCTATGCATCATTCACCATGCAGTGCACAAGACCTGCCCAATATACCTTCAGGATAAGATTAAAACATACCTCCCTTCCTGCACCCTAAGATCTAGCACTGTCCTCCTTCTAGTGATTCCACCCTCTAACTCTGTCAGGATCGGCGGATCCGCCTTCTCATCCTTGGCATCAACTCTGTGGAACTCGCTTCCCCCTTATATTCGACACACCCAAGACTATATGACGTTCAGCAAAGCTCTAAAAACATGGCTCTTTCCGTAATACCAGCCACTTCCTTCTAAAGCAATAGAACCATAGCAACCCGATGACTAATACTCAATGAGATCCCGAGCAATGTCATCCTTGAATACGCTTATCAATTCACTAAGAAGCAACCGCATACCTGAAATGCAGAATATCGATCTCCTTAGATCATAAATCCACGCATAATCTCCCATATCACTATGCATACTCTATTCTCTACACCACCACTCACATAGAGTGCAGCTATACCCCTTGATCAATTTGGCCTAGCTGAACACAGAAGTGTCTGTCAGGCCTAACGTATGCAGAACCCAGTCTCAGTGTGCATCCGCCTGACTGTGCACATTCAACCGATATCAATACACCACACCTAGTGCTAGGATGCATCTTCCACCAGGCAATTACATCAGCTGCACACATAAGTGGTGCACCCAAGGACCCTACGACATCCTACTCTCTCTACTGACCTGCATTACAGTCACCAAGGTCGTTCAACCTACCAGCACTTTGAGGTCATACCAATGACCGTCCTAAAGATTCAAATTGGGTCATATAGAATATAGTCCCTATAACATATTTTGCCCATGCTTTTGCAAGGGACAGCATCACATTATTTTTATTTCATTGCATGTATAGAGCGCTACAGTAAAAGCGCTGTACAAAAATATGCAACAAATATAGACATGAGTAGGACAGCAGCCATGAAGAAAAAAAGAAGTTTGGAAGGTTTTTTAAAGGAGAGAGAAAAAAGTGCCCAAGTTATCTTTGGAAGAAAGTAGAGAGTGAGAGGGGCTGCCAAGGGAGCCAAAAGATCAAATAAAGGGAAACGGGAGAAGGCCCAGGCAAAGCAGGGAGGACCTAGACACTAGACAGAATGAAGGTGTTGAGGAAGAACATGATCAATTGTGAAGGAAGATAGGTAGCGCTGGGCCAGACCACACATGCTTAAAGGAAAGTGAAAGAGAGATGTGCAGGAAAAGTGAACCAATAACAAATAGCAAGAGAGGAGGATGTTGCCTGAAGCAGGGAGTTTCAAGAGATTTTGAATACTTTAAAAGCATTGAGGACAGACTTGCGCTGGCACAGGATATAAGCAGGAAAAACAAGTGGATCAGAATGAAAGCAAAAAAGGTGGGAGAAAACTAGGGTAAGAAATAAGGAAAGGACAATCTTTGCAACTTTTGTAGAATTCGTAGGAACAGGTGCAAATGAGAAGACCAACGTATACAGAGAGAGCGAAAGAGGCACTCTATTAGTGGAGAGAGTCATTGTCCTGTCGTTAAGGAAGGAACTGGCTGGTGAAGAAAGGTTTGTATCAGTCCTTCATCAGTGAGCAGAGGTACAGAGGGCAGTGGTTGGTAGAGGGCCTCACCCGTTCCCTACATAAGTTCAAGCAGGTGTGAAGTACACAGCTCCTGTCAACACTCCTTGGGCGTGTGCATGAATGGATTGCAAAGATAGGGCTGATCCTCAATACGTCAAGGAAGGTGCTGGCAGGTGCCCTGATTTGACATAGAAGGTCAGGAGGAATGATGTCTACTTTTCTCCAGAAACTCATCAAAGACTGTCATGCATAGGGTTGATAAGCAGCGCTCAGGGCAGAGGGTGAGTGAGCTCTTGACCGGTCTCTGAAGGAAGGTACTTAATAGGAACAATGAGATTAGACAGTTCACCTGGAGGAGCAATACCCGCTGTCCCACACTGGCAGATGTGTGGATCACAGTGAGGAAGGGAATCCTAGCCCTTTCATTGAAGGAAGGTACTGGTGTGCAACAAGATATTTTCGTCCACCTAAGTGGAGGAAGAGATAGATGGCCCTTGCTAGTCAAACCCTGATGCTCACAGATACAGGTGGCACATGGGAAGGCAGTTTTTGACCGGTCCTCTACTAGCATTTCTAAGGGAATTTAGCTTCCTGGAATCCCAACCTATATGGTAATTACCCCTGGCTCATGTCACAACCTCACTGGTTGTAGTGGCAGGTATGAAGCAGGTCTATGCTATAGCCAGATTGAAATCCTTGACATGCAACCAGTCCCTGAGACTACCAACACCATGACTTAACCTATGTGTCAGGCTTGAAGTAGTAGCTACTAGTTAGTCTACAGTTTGCACTTTTGATGAGACACCTGCTTGTGAAGGTTCACAAGCAAGCAGGTAGGCATTACACACACACACACATCTGAGGCGTATGCGAAAGCAGAAGCATTTGCTATAGCCGTAGGGTCAGCTTGCTCTTCGCTGTTGCCTTAATGCATTTCACGCCAAAACTTGCATTGTGAATATTCCTCTCTGAGCCACCATTTCTGTTCTAGAGTGCCACCTCCATGCCAGTTATGTGGCTCCTGGTGGCAAAACCGAGGTTGGTGGCCACCATCTGACGTCTCACCCCCACCATTATTCTGTGGATTGCAAAGTGCTCCACTTGCAGATAGGCTGACATGCAGATGTTCTCCCCGTCACACCCGACATCAGACTTTGAACAATCATGTCTTCAAATCAAGCCTCGGACCACCAGGACTTTTCATCGAACCTGGACTCCAACTATGGAAGCATTGCACCGCTCATCAATCCAAACTATTGGGACACATGGCTTCAAACAAGGCTCAATCATCAAACGGCTACTGGTGATCTTTTCACTTGCATCACTCGCCGCCACCTTTGAACTGCAAAGAGCACCACTTCAAACCTGATTCTGACTCGCGGCCATCAAACCTGGTTTAACCCACTAGCATTGCATATCGAAGTCTGACTTTAACCGGATCGAACCACCTAATAACCAGAATCAGATACTATTGAGAAACCCTGTCTGCTTGGTCCTTATGTGGGGCTTTAGTGACTGGTGAATGCTCTTGTTACAGCTTTTCCTGAAAAACATATCCTTTAAGTGGAATTGTTGCAATGCTTACCTTTTTCCTCCCTACTAAAGTATCCAGAGTGCTTATAAATAGCTGCTTTGAATGCTCTGTCTTCTTTTAAAGAGGTGGGTTTTCTATGATTTTTAAATAGTTGTATGATTTGTTTAATTTAAGTCTATATATTTTTACAGAACCTTAGTGGACCATTCTTTTATTTTGGAACTGTTGTTCTATTGCTTTTTGGATTGCTGCTTTCGCACATTCACACCCCTTCAAAGAGATAGCTTTCCATTTCCAAACATAACCACAAAAGGCGAAGGAGGTATATCTCATGGCTGTGCCCGTTTTACCTTATGATTAGGCTCACTGTTGGCTTGTAGAAGTTTGAGGGGTAAGTACGAGGTTTAGCCACTACTGATCCAAATACTACTGTAGAGCAGAAGTCATTTTGTCACATTGAGTCCAAACCCTTAAAGAGGCTGATCCCTCCTAGGTGATCAATGCCCATAGAAGAACTGTTAAACACGCTTGGAGGCAGTTTTGTGACCATTCAAAATGTCCAAATTCGATCACCCATTGAAGACCAATGCTCTTTTCCGTTTTATTATCAACACATGCTAACATGCATATTTAGATCATATTTCAACAATTATACAAGAAATGTACAAGTGTTCTAGTTCTAAAAATGTCATAAGAGCTCAATAGAGTAGTGTAGGTATTAAACACATGAGATGTAAATTCACACAGAGCTGTCATAGCATAAGGGGGAACTGTTTACTGTTACAACGCAGTTTACATTTCCTCCATCCCAAAGGACCATAGTTTTATCATTTTTGTTCAGCTCAGCCAACCTTTCTAAAATAGCAGAAGCGTATATGTTAACAAATATGGAGTATGGGGTATGTGGCAAGTGCCTAGCCAATTTTTGCAAATAAATTATTACTAAACAGGCTGTTACTAAAGTCAGGCAGAGTGGCTGGGAGCAATCAGTATAAGAGTTGTCTACAGTAACAGTGATGTCACAGCTCTGCTCAGCTTGACTGCATCTTTCAGGTGTCCTATTGTTGGTTGAGCTCCCATTATATTAAGCATTATTCGGACAATATTTTTTATCTTAATGTACTTAATGTACAGTGCAGTAAGGATCAATCTCAAAAGATTGATCCTGCCTGGTGAAATCATGTTATTCTACTTTGGTGTTGTAAGCAATCTGGGGGACAGTGTGTGAGTTGCCTTTAGGAACTGTGCCTCCAGCTTGACCTTTCACATTCACAGCCACTTGGCAGGCTAAGTTCTGCCTTCACCCAGCTATCAACTGAATTTGCATTTGAAATGGGAGGGATGTGCTGAACAGCAGCATTAGTCGCTGCTCACCTTGAGAACTAGTTCTCCCCACCCCACTTCCATGGCACTCGCCAGTGGCTTGAGTTGCACAACAGTAACAGTTACTCCTGTGCATTCACAGACATTTGGCAGCTGCTCTCTGCTTTTCACATATCAGATTCCTATGAGTTCTCAATATATTTAAGGTGCACGTCCCAGCGCTACGGAAACCAAAACCAAAATCTGAGCACTGATTCAGATCAAATCAAAAGCATATGAATTCCTCCTTTTTAAAAATGAGTGTTCAATTGTGTCCACTACAAATTCCTGGAAATGAATGGTTATTGTTATGTAGAGCTCCTTTACAGCAATGTTTAGAATGCCATAGTGTTATGATGTCATTCGGTTCTGTAAGGAGAAAGTTTGGGCTTGAAGGAGAGCAGTTGGTTTAGGAGACTGAGAGAGAAGGTTCAGGGTCTTTAATGTGCTGCTCAGAGACTTGAATAAATCCTGTTTTACTCGTACAACGAGTCACAACAAGCATCTTGATAGTTATGATATGCTAACGAGCATGCATAAGCTTAAACCAGCACAGTATGGCATTAATACGCATTGGTCACATCAGGTGACCAATGCACGTTTTCTTATTTTGTACAACTCAAAAAACCTGTTTGAAAGCACTATCACACATTTCAAGTATGTTATAATGTTTACCAATTTTAGGTCCTTGTACATAAGATCTTACATTTATTTGAAGAGGCGCAATGGTGGAGGGGCTTGAACCCAGCTCCTGTGGCTGCTCCCTTTTGCATGTCAAGCATCAATGCTACTGTTAAGAATTATATACAAGTGAACACAAGCTTAAACACATGAAAGTAAATCACTGTGCACCTGGTACAATCTTGGGTGTGTCAGGAGTGCAGAAATAGCAGGACAGTAGATAATGTAACATGCTGTAAAAGATACATCTCATGCATAGAGTGCAGTTTGTGTCTAGTGTTGCACCTTGAAGAGAGTAGAGATGTGAAGTTAGAGAGGACAAAGGGAAATATATGTGCAGGAGGTGGTTCATCAAAATTTAAGCTATCGAATTGCGGCAAAGAACAAATCACATGTAGCCCAAGCTTACAAATGTCCATGAGTAGTAGTTTAGTTTTAATCTTAATACACTCTGTCTACTGAAATATGCCATTTACAAGTAAAGAGAGTGTAATAGAGGCAGGTGTTGACCGATGAACATCAACAGTGGGAGCCTATTAGAGCAGAGAGGTGACTGCCAGGATTGCGGACCGACTAAAAGGAAAGGGAGGCTGTCACTGGTGTTTGGAACATTCATAGCATTCTGAGGGCCCGATTCTCATCTTGGCGCAGTGAGCGTGCTAAATAGCATGACTCACTGTGCCATTTCTTGATGCCCAGGCACCACTGCTATTCTCATGTGGGCCTGGGCGTCTTCGCAAAGCACGACAGTGCTTTTGCTGTAATCCGCCTGTTTCTATACCCGTGTGGTGTATAGGAACATTTTCAATTAAAGCAAGCAGCTTCAACGTTGCATCCTACAACGTTGAAGCTGCTGGCTTTGGTGTAAATGAAAGTGTTCATATACACCAGTGAGGTGTCTATGAACACTTTCATTTACACCAAAGCCAGCAGCTTCAGCGTTGTAGAATGCAACGTTGAAGCTGCTCGCATTGGTTTAACTAAGTGTTCCTATACACCCGTGCAGTGCATATGAACACTTTCATTTAAAGAGAGCAGCTTCAACGTTGCATCTTGCAACGTTGAAGCTGCTCGCTTTAGTGTAAATGAAAGTGTTCATATACACCCGTGTGTTGTATATGAACACTTTCATGTACACCAAATCAAGCAGCTTCAACGTTGCAGCAACGTTGAAACTGCTTGCTTTGGTGTACATGAAAGTGTCTATATACAACACAGGGGTATGGACACTTCCATTTACACCAAACAAGGCTTCTTGTGGCACTCCTCCAGTTTAACAGCAACAAAAGGGTACTGTAAATGTGCACTCGTTTAGCGCACATATTAAACTGGAGGAGTGCCACAAGAATAGGCTTCCAAAAATCCAGTTTCCGAATGTGGCGGTTGCTAGGTTGGTTTCCAACCCATCCCAGCAACCGCCACATATATTCTGAAATTGGTGAATTCCTTCCGACTTCGGAGGAATGCACCAACTTCAGAATAGGTCTTAAGTACCGAAAAGGTCGTTAAGCCTTTTAACGTCCTTTTCGGTACTTAACACAAACTTGAGAATCGGGCACTGGTTGTCAGAGGCACGGGCAATAAGTGCTTCAGGCTACCATGTGTGTTATTGTTCAATCAACAACCAGTTAATAATCAGACACAAGGAGGGTGGATGTGGAACATGTGGATGTGGAACAGGATTTTATGTAGCCATACCAATGTATGATTTACAAATCTGTAGGAGCCCTTCTACTGAGAACAAATATGGTTCTATAGAATATATTCCAATCAGGAGTGTCTACAACCACGCTGTAGCTCTATGCACCTTTCACAGAGGAGATAAATACGCTGCATATTCCCCTGGTCCCATCTACAAGGGCAGTTTAGCACCAGAATGCTAGGCAATTCTCCTCTGAACAACAGTACCATCAGCAACCACAGACACGTGTTTCAGCCTTGTTGGGCCTCATCACTGAGGTGAAGCTGTGCCTCTCTAAGGCAGAGTAAGAAAGGGGTCCAAACCCTTAATGACCTAGGATAAAATCCACATTTTACAAAATGTACAAAGGGTTAACCCCCTCTACTGAGAACAGGTATGTTTCAATTAATCTGTTCTATGGAATGTATCACACTCAGAATTGCTCACAACCACATTTTTGTTCACTGCAGTCTTTAAAGAGGACAAATATCCATTTGCAAATCAGTCTGGATCTAGCCGCAAGGGCAGTCCAGCACACAAATGCCAGGCAATTCTCCCCTGAATAAGAGTACCATCAGCAGTTTCTGCGTTGATGAGCCTCCTTAGTGAGATAAAGCTGAGCCTTGTGGGATGTTTTAACCCACTAGTCCATGCCCTGCAACATTACTGTCCACTGTTTGAAGAGAAGCATCAGAAATGGCCGCCGGAAAGCATTATGCTCGCTAAAAATCACCCAGAGGTGTGCAGGAGAACCTGAAAAATAGGCCGCCGATCCACTTTTGCCTATGTCAGTGGTAACACAGGAGACCACTGCCAAAACCCATCATTTGGCGGCCCACAGAGGAAAATGAAACTATTTCAAAAAGCAATGCTGCATTGCAAGAGAAACATAGAGCTGTTTTAAAATCCGTTTTTCCTTGACTTTGGAAAGTGCAAAAATCATGGTTCCCAAAACATCACAAGAGATCCAACGTCCTTGTTGGGTGTTCAACATCAATTTATTTAAAGAATTCACCTAAGCACAATGTCAGCAGAAACATATTTATCAGAAGAAAATCCACCTTTAAAGAAATATGTCAAAAATGGGCATAGTACCTCTGCTCGCCTGTGTCAGGAGCTGCTGGTTACTTAAACCTGTCATTTTAAGTGATATATTGAAATCATAGTATGAAAAGGAAAAACTTGCTATAAGAAGCAATAGGGGTGGATACAATTCAAAACTATATTTTAAAAAGGCTGGAATTAAGAGATTGGTGGATATATTTGTTAAAAATGTAATTTCTATGTTAGGACAAGACTATGTTAAACATTGTGTTAAAAAGTTAAAGCCAGCCATACTGAGCTTCAAAGACATTCCACACTTTCTCCCAAACAAAGGAATCTTTTCCCCTGTGCTCTGCTGAGGATCTGACAGGCAGGTGTGAAAGGAACAGGGAGGAGCACTTTGGCCTGTTGCTCTGAGTGGAGACAAAGGACTCCCTTGAACTGAAAGGAAATTCTAATTTGGGGCGTCAATAGAAACCAGCCCTGGTAGGAAGAAGCTCAAGTTACTCTCTGGCTCAGCCAAGTCTTGGAGGCGGGCCCAGACTGAGATGTGGATTTTAAACTGGAGAAAATATATGTTTGAGAAAAAGACTTATAGAAAAATTTGCCAAACTGGTAAAAATATGGAATTTAGAGGTTATTAAAACTAAGAGGTTGCTCACAAGTAGAAACTACTCTGGAATGTGTGAGATATTCAGAGACAGAACTATGAAAATGTGGACTTTGTAGCAGTTCTGATAATGTTAAAAATATGAAAATTGACAGGAATATGCCCAGATGGTATGTGCATGTATGTGAAAAAATTGGTACAGAACTGACACTGAGTAACCGATCAAAAGTGCGAAAAACTGTCATTTGTGATCCGAAGATCTCCAGAAGATGGGACTTTGACAGGCACGTGTCTTAATTAATCTGTAATGTAAATATGTAATATTAGCAAGTTTGGGTTATTGTGAATATGTTTTTTATGAAAAATAGATTTTCTGGTTAGACACAAAGGGGAGTTTTTTCTCCCTGGACCATAAACATGACACATCATGACACACTGTTTCCTTCTCGAATCAGGAGAGAGGGAATACTTAGACCAATCAGTTTCCTAGAGGGTGGGCTTAGTATAATCAGCCTCCCCACCACCTTGGGAAATACATAAATAGGGACTGTTGAGGGCACAGGAACAGACACACATTCACCCATCAACTGATCGACCGGTGAAGCACTCTGCATGAAGAACCCATATCCAGACTCCAGAACCCATATCCAGACTCCAGAACCCTGAAGCAAAAAGACCAATCCAAAAAGCTGAACCCTTTTCAGCTGGCCTTTAGAATCTTGCAACGTGATTTTAACACCAAACTTCCACGGGGCCCAACCAATTCAACAGCCTGGCTGTGCTGTTTTGGCTGCTTCTTGCCAAGAACCCTTGCTAGAACCCAGAGATCCAAACCAGTAGAGCGAAGCTGTACCCAGAACCAACCCGTCAGATCCAGTCCAGGAGGCCGTGCAGACCAGAGTGCTTTGCTGAGATCAGAACCAAGTGCCTGAGACCTGTCCGGTGGGGAGCGAATTCCAGCCAAACCTTTGACCAGATCTTTGACGGGCCCATTCCAAACCAGAGTTGTGAGTATTTAGCCTAGAACTCTCCATAGCAAATCTCTTAACCTTAAGTAATCCAATCCAACCCATTCCAACATATCCAGAATTGCATTGTAGAATCTCTTTTGTCTATCCTGAATCCTTCTCTAATCCATATAATCCTGTGATAATTGTAGTGATAATCATCTTTGCGCTAATATATATTTGCTGGAGAAAGGCAAGCATCTCAGGCAGAAAGAAACCATCCGGGGGTGCCTCTGGATTGGTGGCTGTGCTGTCGTGTAGTTTGCGGCTCCATTGACTCCCTAGTGTTAAGAAATCTTTATTCCTAATCTTCCAAAGTGCATCTTTCATTTTGAAATCTTGACTCTTTTGAGAAAAATCGACCTTTACTAAAACCTCTGTAACTTTTGAACCATATATGCTAGGAACGAAATTTAAGTGTCAAATTGAAGCTAACATCCTCAGCTTTTCAAACGAACTAGGAAACACATTCCTCCTTATAGTTTTTCTGTAATCACATTTCTCGCGCGCTGAAAAGTTTGCTGCGATTCTGCATTTGGCTCAATTTCATTCTATATAAAACAGCTATTTCTTGCATTCAACCTCTGAATTTCATTTCCTATCTGCCAGTCATTCAACAATCATTGCTAATGTCTACCTGAACCTATCCGAAGCAGCTCCCACTAGTTTTGAATATCCCATTTAGCGAATTAAAATCCTTTTTTTAGCATTTTTCCCATTCATTTCAAACCACATTCAAAAGCATTTGACCTGTGTAAAATCATTCCTGTTCTCTAAGCTTGCTTGCCGAATCGGGATTGAACTGCATTGTTGATTGTATATTCCTGAAACCTGTGTGTCCTCATTCCATCTCTTCATACTGCATATTAGGGGGGATTGAGTAATAACAGGGGGAAAGAGTGATTACATTGTCTTTGAATGAATTCATATCCAAGTTTTATTTCTGTGATGCACTCATTTCAAATCATTGCATTTCATTGAACCCACACAAAGTTTTTACTCTCTGCTATATTATTCTTCTCATCCATACTCCTATTGATTAAAGAGATTGTTGATCATTGTCATATCACCCATTGCTGATCGGTGTATAAATATTAATAAGTGTGATATCTAGATATTGTTTCTATTTATAAAAGTGTGATACATATATATATATATATATATATATATATATATATATATATATATATATATATATATATATATATATTGTTTAATTCATCAAATAAATCTTTTAACTTGCAAAACAAACCTACTTCTTGGTTCAATGAGACCGGGGGGGGGGGATTCAAAGAGAGGGGCGTGATATAAGGGTACATCATCCAGAAATAAAATAACTTTTGACATAACAATATATAAATAAGGGTTCCAGCTGGGCATCTCATGCTAGGCATTCACTTAGGCGGAGTGCTGGGTTGAAACCACTTACAGATTGGGGGCTCGTCGCGGGATTTCTGGATTAGACCTACCACTTGTGCAGCTTAATACAGTGTGCTAGCTGACAGGATACATAAGTCCTGTTGGGCTACCACGCTGTGTTACACTGTAAAAGCACCCCTCAAAAAGGAACGCTCTAAGGAAACGGTCTGTTTTGTAAAAATAAAATAAAAAACTTCTGTAAATCAGGAAGGAAATCAATATTTCCAGAATGGCGACATTGGTAGAGATCAATATGGCTAGAGAACACCTTTTACATAAGTTATTTGTGAGAGGTGAATAGACAGAGCAGGATCAGAATGTGTGGTTGCAGGCAATCACACAACAGATCACTGCAACAGGGTTATATATATGGCGAGATCAGGGTCCCTTACATATGGCCCTGAGTGAACTATATATGGCCCCTAGTCCAAGGATGAGCAAAATAAGATTACCAAGATAGCAGCGTATCTATATTTATCTATTGGAGCCATACAGGATAAATATGATGAAGGCCAAGATCTGGCAAGTAGTCAACCAAAGGCATTAGAAAAGGTCCAGACTGATCTGCACTCTTCTCAGCAGAGGCTGCAGAGGAGCCAGGAGTCTGAAAATGAAAGCAGGCTGTATATAGTCAAAATAAAAGAGGACATGGGTATCCTGCAGCAGGAAAAGGCAGAACAGGATACCAAAATTCTGGCCTTGCAGAAGGAGGGCCAAGAAAGTTTGGACTCCCTACTGCAGAGCCAGAAAAAGCTGGAGCAACAAATACATTTTAACAGGGCATGCACAGAGCAGGTAGTCACCCTGCAAAGCCAACTAGATAGAGAGAAAGAGGAAAGCAATACAGTAATTTTGAAAGACCTAGGGTACCCAGGCAGAGTTTGATGAAGAGCGCCAGAAAGCTGGTGCGCTTCTAAGACAGAGGGACGACTTGGCGGCAAAGAGGCAGTCTCTTGATCAGGAAAGGCACACCTTAGGCCAGGAAGTCTATTATTTAAAGGAGAAACTGGAAGAAAATCACCTGGCCCTCCAGGGACTGGGTGACCTCAAAAAAGACCATCAAAAACTGCTAGAGCACACCAGGAGGGTGGAAGAGGCTGTAGCAAGGAAGGACCGGGCCAGTCTGGACAGGGCTCAGCAGGTAACCCTCCTGCAGCAAAGACTGGTCCAGTACTCAAAAACAACCCACGAAGCACAGAGAGAAAATGAGGCTCTCTGTGAGAACAATGACAGGCTCCACAGGCAGGTAGCCATGCATGAGAGACTGATATAGACTAGTAAGGCTTTAATTGAGGAACAGAAAGCTCAGGTTCTTGCTTGGCAACAGGGAGAGGGGGCTGACAGAGATGAGGTTCGCTGGGAAAAGGGAGACACCTGAGCATAACCTCAGGAACCCTAGTACCAGAGGCCTTCATCTCTCCCAGTCCTTGGACTCTGCCACCCCCATGTCCACTGGCGCACATGAGCTCAGGGCTACGGGCATGGCAGATTTCAATCCAATCAGAAGTATGTGGCTCATAGACCTGCACCTCCCAGGAATGGTTGGGCGGGCATCTGGGTATGGGTACCCAAGTACTGTGAAGTTTAGTGGGGAACTCCATGAGGGTAGGCCCACTAAGGGCATCCTGAAAACCTCTGCCTAGCTAGGACAGTGGGGGGGGGGGGGGTACCCATCAAATCCTGGGAGCAAGGAGGAATCAGAAGACTCCTCTGAGCGCCCCAGGACACAGGAGACTAGGTCCCCACATTCTGCAAGCCATTCCCAGGCTCGCAGAATCCGGGAGAACCTAGAAGACCAGAAGGGCACCTCTGGGAGCAGTGCCTCTGAGTCAGAGGGGGATTGGACCAGGGTTACCCGAACCAAGAAGGCCAATAAGGCAAAAAGGGCCTTGCATAAGGACCCCTTAAAGCAAATCAAGGTGATAAGGAGCGTCATCACGCCTTATCATAAGAACGCTAAATATTCTGTTTGGGAGCACTTAGAGCTCTTTGAGCAGATGATGGAAACTTTCCATTTGAAAGACAGCAGTAGCTGCATTCAGTATGTGAAATGGACCTTCTCACCAGAATACTCCAGCTTCTTTGCGGGGCTGGAGTACCAAAATCATTCCAGATGATCCACATATAGGGCGGCAGTCTTGAAGCATTTTTCTGTTCACAGAAATCCCCAAGAGGCTCGCAAGGGAGCCTACAACTTACAATGTGGGGAGGATCAGGCCCCACAAGAATTTGTGCAGGAATTAAAGCGTGCCTTTGCGCAGACTACCAGAAGGGTGCGCACGGACAGCAAAGAATTTGTCAATACTTTTTTCCACGCTCTACCAAAGTACATCATGACCCAGCTAGTGAGTGATTTTCATGAGAAAAGATCACTAGACTGGGTCAATGAACAGGCCACCCGAATCTATGAGGTGCAAAAGCCCATAGAAAACAAGAATAATCCTAAAAGCCCAAAACCAACCAACACCCCTGCTGCTGCTAAGGTGGCAGAGGTGAAGGTTGCCCCCATTTTGGATTTGGAGATGGGGGGGCCTAAAAACCTGCCTGCACAAAATCAGCAGAGCAATCCCAAGCCCAGAAGGCCCTCGGGCCAGTCACAGGGCCTCATTACGACCCTGGCGGTAAGCGCCCGTCATTAACGCCATGGCGTAATGAGCGTTTACGCCGTGGGACGATGGCGTAAAGAGCGCCACATCACGACCCATCGCGCACGAGCATTACGCCATGGCGGTAATGCAAATAACGCCATGGCGGAAAAGGCCCCTACCGCCATCGCTAAGCGAGCAAGGTGCCCATCCGCCAGCGTAAGTAGCGGCCACCGTAATTTACGGCCAGCGTAATTTACGGCCACCGTAATTTACGGTGGCCGTAAAAGGCCAAACCGGAAATAGCGTCATCGCGCCGGAACGGGAAGCAGCCCGTCGGCCATCTTCAAAAACACAATCCATCGCCATCCTACCAAACAACACCAGACCCAACCCTGACACCTGTCCCGACAAAACACCCACCCACCCAAGTTCCCGAAAATGCCGAAATGCGTGAAAAAGGCCTGTGACCGCCTGCGCCAGGAGCGATTCAGCCGGGAGGAACTCTGCATGCTAGCGGAGACCCTGCAGGACAACGCAGGTGTTGTTTTCTCCCCTGAAATGAGCCGGACAGCAATCGGGAAGAAGAAGGCCATCTGGGCCCTGGTGGCTGAGCGCGTCAGCGCGGTGGGGACCGTACCCCGCACCCCACAGCAGTGCCGGAAACGCTGGGATGACCTGCGCATACGGGTCAGAGCCGTCATCTCGGCAAACCGCAACCTTGCCCAGGGAACCGGTGGAGGGTCAGAATCCCCCCTGAAACTCCAACCGTGGGAGGAGATCTGTGCTGCCACCATCGGCATGGAATCCATCGAAGGCGTTGGAGGGATGGAAAGGGGAGCCCCGACATCAGGCGATGAAGGTAGGTGCCTCATACAAGACATGCCATAGTCACAGCAGTCCAATCATGTGTAGCACAAGGTTGCCCTAGAGTGTAAATGCAACACAAATCAATACTGCCCATAGCCACATGCGAGCACCACCCTGCATACACTGCTGGCACCCGCATACCTGCATCCACATGCCACACCAAAAGGAGACAACCTGCATGGCACTGCCTGAAATCTGCCTCATCCACTGGCCAAAATAATGTCAACCATTGTCATCCAAAAGTCCGTATACCCATCAATAACGCCCTCCCACCTTTGCTCCACCACAGGCACAGAATCACACCCAGAGGACCAGGAGAGCCCTGCGCCGAAGAGGGCGAAGTCCACCAACAACCTCCCTGCACCCTCAACCTCAGCTGCAGTGAGGCAGACCCCACGACAAGCAGGTCCCACTGCAGGCATACCGGAGGTCCCACCGGCAAGCACCCCTGTTGGCAGCAGGCCAGCAGCTGCTGCTCCACCTCCACCGACATTGCCTGCCACAGAAGGCAGGGGGTCAGCGGCCAGCAGCAACATCGGGGAGACAGCTGCAACAGCTGCATGTTCTGACTCGGACATGGAGCAGGAGGTCAGAAGCCCCACTGACCAACTACATTCCCCCTGTTTCTCAGACGCCAGCCCCCATGTGGGCGACACACAGGGGCACACTGAGGCAGAGGAGTGGCCTTCCACCCCATGCCCTGTCCACACTCCACAGGAGGGGACCAGCCCCTCCATCACTCCACCTGCACTGGCCATGGGCCAGCACGGCCAGCCGTCCCTCGAGGACATCACTCAACGGCAGCATCAACTGTCCGCAATGCTGGATGAGCATGCAGCGGAATGTGTGGGGGCTAGGATTAGCATTGAACAGGCCACGGAGACACTAAGGGCGGAAGTGGCGCAGAGCACTGCCACCCTGAGGGATGCCATGCAGGCCATGTCCAGGGACATCTGTGCAGAACTTGCGGCCTTGCGTCGTGCGGTCATTGGCCTCACCCACACACGACAGGACGTGCATGCACAGGAGCAGCCAGGGACATCCTCCACTGCCAGTTCTGCGCAGAGCAGCCCCGTGCGCCGTTCCGGACGCAACCTGCGCTCCACAGCCAGGGGTGCCCCGGGTGCCGGGAGAGGGGGCTTGTGACGGCCTGTGGACACTGTCACAGGCATCTGTTGACAGCTACTTGGGGTGTGTTGGGGTGTGCAGGGGGGAGGTGGGAGGGGGTGTGTTGGGGTGTGCAGGGGGGAGGTGGGAGGGGGTGTGTTGGGGTGTGCAGGGGGGAGGGGGGAGGGGGTGTGTTGGGGTGTGCAGGGGGGAGGTGGGAGGGGGTGTGTTGGGGTGTGCAGGGGGGAGGGGGGAGGGGGTGTGTTGGGGTGTGCAGGGGGGAGGGGGTGTGTTGGGGTGTGCAGGGGGGAGGTGGGAGGGGGTGTGTTGGGGTGTGCAGGGGGGAGGGGGGAGGGGGTGTGTTGGGGTGTGCAGGGGGGAGGGGGGAGGGGGTGTGTTGGGGTGTGCAGGGGGGAGGTGGGAGGGGGTGTGACACGACAGTTCATGGTTCCAATACACTTTTTTCTTTCACAAAAAGGAAATGTGTGGACATTTTCATTGCGTATGTGTGCTTTATTGGTGTACAGTCCACAGTGTGCATGCCCCAGAGACACACAGTGCCCCAAGTGCAGTCTCCATGCGATGAACACCAGCCGTGTGTGCTAGAAGCAGTGGTTGATGATACTTTGGCGCATGGCACGCCCCTCCTGTACATCGCCTCCTCCATGTGGTGGCGCCCCATCTGCACCCTCCTCATCCTCATCCTCATCGTCAGGTGGTTGCAGTTCTGCGTCAGGGGGCAGGGGCACATTCAGCCTGACGCACATATTGTGCAGCATGACACATGCCATGACGATCTTTGCCACCTTCTCATGGCCATACAGGAGTGCCCCACCAGACCTGCTGAGGCTTCGGAACCGTGCCTTCAGGAGGCCGAATGTCTGCTCTATGACCACACGAGTACGTGTATGTGCACGGTTGAAGTCCTCCTCGTGGTGGTTCTGCGGGTTCCGGACTGGCGTGAGGAGCCACCTCTTCAGGGGGTAGGCTGCATCACCTGTATGTAGGCGAGAATGTATGTGTCAGTCATGTTGTCTGATCAGGAACATGATGTTCCACCATGGCTGGCATGGAACTGTTACCTTGGCTCACTTCTACATGCACTAATTGATTCACACTATGCAACCAGTATATGCTCATTGCTGCCATGGCCTGTTTTGCATGCCATCACCCTATGTATGCAGAGGGGTTTTGTGCATTGTGAGTGCCCTTCCTCTGTATCCGTTCTCTGTGTTACTCACAGGCCAGTGGAGTATGCATCATCCCCCCCCCCTTTCTGCCAGGTGGAGTATGCATCCCCCCCCCCCCTTTCTGCCAGGTGGAGTATGCATCCCCCCCCCCTTTCTGCCAGGTGGAGTATGCACTGGTACGTCATTCCCATGCCCACTTCCATGACATAGCACTCACCGAGTAGCCAGGATCTTGGGCCTGCATGTCGCTCCATGTAGCGTGGTATTGTGGAGTTCCTCAGGATCATGGAATCATGGGTTGATCCGGGGAATCGGGCACAACAATGTGTGATGATCTTGTTGGAGTCACAGACCATTTGCACGTTGATAGAGTGGAACTGTTTCCGGTTGCGGTACGGTACCTCCATGGCACGTGGAACCACCAATTCCACATGGGTGCAGTCGATGGCACCAATGCAACCGGGTATGCTGGCTAGTGCATGGAAACCCACTTTGGTGTTTGCAATCTCCTGGGCAGTCCGTGGTAATGAGATGTGGTCGTCTGTGTGCTTGAGGAGGGCATCGAGCACTTGGATGAGTGTTTGTGAGAATAATGGTTGTGAAATGCCATGCAGGTGCCCCACTGTGTGCTGGTAGGTGCCTGTGGCCAGGAAGTGGAGTACAGCCACTACCTTCAGTAGGGGGGGGATGGCGGTTGGACTTTCTATCATGCTGACGATGTCATCGTGTATCATGTCTACGATGGCGGTGATGGTGTCCCGGTCCAAACGGTACAGGGTGTGGATCTGCTCAGCAGTGAGGTTGTTTGGATTGGCTCTGATGCGCGGGATTGGGGGCTGCCTGCGTGGTGGCACTGGCTGTGCTGGTGGGGCTTGCTGGGCCTGCCTTGCCCTCCTTCTCCTCCTGCGTCTCCTCTGTGCTGCCTGTTGTTGTTGTTGTTGTTGCTGTTGTAGTAGCACATGCATTGCTATCAGGTCCTCCAGCCCCAACATTGCTAGTCGTATTGGCATCATTGTGGAGTGTGACTGGGTGTGGGTAGGGGTGGGGTGTGCTCTTTTTGTACTCCCCTGAGTCTGTATTGCCTTCACCTGTGGTGTTTCTGTGCACCTGTGGCAGCTGCATTCACTTGAATTGGCCCTTTACGGTTGGTTCGCGATGGCGTTATTTGCACCATGGCGGTAAGGTACTTTGCGGCCTCGGTGATGGCGTTAGGTGCATGTCCGCTTGGGTCGGCATTTGCGTGCCTTTCCGCCATGGCGCTAAGTACGGTGTGGGCGGTCGCGTGCGCGCACCCTTAGCGCAGTTAGCGGCAGCGTTAACTACGATGCCGCTATTGGCATCGTAGTTTACGGTCAGGAGTCATGATCGGACCTGGCGGAAAACGATGGCGGTAAGCATTTACCGCCATCGTTTGTCACTTAGCGCCAGGGTCGTAATGAGGCCCACAGACAGGGAGCCAAGGAGGTAGTCCCACAAATGGGATCCCTCACTCCCCTGACTATATAAGTCCCCACTATAAGGGGTACAGACCCATCCTGGGTTATGTGTGGACTCCTCCAGCCCAAGGGGGGGGGATCCAAGCAAGCACCAGCTAACCCAGGAAACTTCCCTCCTCACTTCCCCCAGGAGGGCAGAAATTCCCCAAATCCTGGACAGAACTTTTTCCCCAGGTACCCACAAAACCTTCAGCCCCAGAACAATCCATCCTTCTTTCCCCACTTTCCTGAGCCCAGACAACCTAATCCGAGAGAGGGGAGGCCAAGGGTGGAGGGGGACCCAAATCTTCCAAACCCAGGGTATTATCAGAGAAGGGATAGCTACCTTTCCCGGGATCAGCCCAGGGGAGAAATGAGAACCCCGAATCAGCCTGAGCGAGTGTCACAGCTAGAGCGCCACGTCCAAAACATGGCACAGGATCTGGGTCGCATGCTGAGGGCTCAACAGAACCCTCAGATGAGCATGCCAGCACAGAATGCCCCAAACTCTGGACCTGGTGCTCCAGAGCAATGACGGGGGCAGAACCCCGACAACCCACCGAATCCCAGGGAGGAGGCACAAGGGGAAGGGGGGTGTAAAGCCTTGGAGGAAGCTTCCTACCCCACTTGTAAAAAGCCCCTGGAAACCCAGGAACCAGAACCAAAATCTCCTGCCCCTGCAAGTCTGCCACCCAAGGAGCAGAGGGGGGTAGGAGAAACAAAGAACCCAAAAAGATCCATTTTGAGGAAGAGGTACAGATCTTCCAATTTGAAGGATAGGGATCCTCAGAGGATCCTGGGAAAAGGATCTTCTCCTTCAGAGATGGGGGAACTCCTCCCAAAGAAAAATGGGTCCCAAAGGATTCAAATCCAGACTTCGTAGATGTGGGGACTGAGCTAGCGCGGCCCATCATCCAACCCCAGAACCAACAGCATGAAAAACCCCTGGTTCAAACCCATCCTGGTGACTCCAAAAAGGGGGGCGGCCCAGAACCAGGGGAACCCAAAACTTCGCCCATCTCCAGTTGCCACCTTTTCTTTTCAGATTCCCTAGACTCTGAACAGAATTCTGCCCAAATCTCTTCTCTATCAGTGTCCAAAACTAGAAAACTAACCCACCAGTTGTCCAAAAATGTGCATTATCTGGGGGAAGGTTCTATGCCCCGGTACAAATACAGGGGCAGGGTACAATTTTGGCACTGGTGGACACTGGAGCTACCCTTCTGTCCAAAAAGGCCTTTGATAAACTGAATTCAGGAAGAGGGGGGGAATGATCAAATTCCTCTCACCCCTCTTCCTGGACAACTTCAGAACTTTGGCGGGAAGGAAATTCCCATTGAGGGGACTGCGGATTTGGACATTGGGACAAAAGTGGGTGACACAAGGTGAAGCACCCGGTCATAGTTGTGACTCCAGAGGACACCCCTTGTTTATTAGGGAATGACCTCCTGCGAAGGTTGTCACCCCTAATAGATTGTGGAAACAAGCTCCTCTGGACCCAGACTAGCCGACCAATAAAATTAAAACAGAGTGTCAACCATGTTAGTTAAACGGCACATGCCACATGGTTGAACAGAAATCTGACCAAGTAGAATTTCACTTCCAGAACAACCAAATCCCAGACGTGACAGTAATAGCAGTAGGACAACAAACTGGTGATGGGAGTCCTCTCTATTTCTGAAAATCAACCTTCCTTTCAGTTTAAGGTGGCATTCCACACTGGAAGGAAACACTCTGAAATTATTCACCAATCCACAATCAGACATTCCCACTCCTATCGTACAGAAAGATGAGAAATCAGATCAGAGCCTGGCTGATATTCAGCAAATTGGAGAGCAGTTGTTCATCCCTGTTCAGTTAAATGAAGGGAAGGACTCTGTTCTCGCCCGAGTGTGTGTGAACAACGGCAAGAGCTTCATCAACGAAGCCATGTTCCGCCAACTCCCAAAAGATCCAGCCATTCCCACATTTAGACTGATAGACAAATGGGAAATGGATCTGGAAACACCCAATTCCAAACATCTCCTGCCAAGCAGGTGTATGCTCAAAATCTCCATAGACAACATAGTCCATGATTGCTGGGTCATGCAAGACATCACTTCCGCCTTTTACTTAGGCAGTGACATTCTCAATCGTTTTGCCATTAGTTTGGACCTAATAAACTTCAAAGCTTGGTCCTGATTAGCGGATAATCCCATGGGCTTTGATGATCCAGAGAACGCATTTAGGTCAGCTCAACTGCTGCATTATGCAGTGGAAATTCAGATTGGAGAGGAAGTCACTATCCCAGAAAGGACCCGGCAGTTCTCCCTGGAAGTGAAAGTTAAAAGAGGACAGAAATTGAAAAACCATGATGCCTATTTTCATCTAAATGCTTCTCTCCAACAGCAAGAGTTGGGGGTAAACCCAACACCATTAGTCAACATAGAACATGACACCATTCCAATAGAGGTGGATAACAGCGACTTAAAGAGTATCACTCTAGCCGCAAGCACCATTATTGGAATGGCGGTTGATGACCGACATTTTCCATAGATTTAGGGAATTAACTGTTAGGAACAATCCCCAAGGACTCTTTTGACAGTGATAGTGATGACAACACAAAACCAAACATGGGGCCTCATTACACGGAAGGCGGTAAGGGTTAACGGTCACCGGTAATGCTACCGGTGACCGTTAACCCTTACCACCTTACTACGAGTTCCCTTTGCGGGACCCGACTTTAACGGCTGGTTTTACCAGCCATTAAAGTACGGTGCCGCAAAGGGACCTTGGTGCTAATTACGGTACCGCAATTTGCGGTACCGTAATTAGCGCCTTCCCCATTCCCATTATGCCCTATGTGGGCAAAAATGGGAATGGGGAAGGGCCTTGGTGAATGGGGAAATACCGTCCCTGCTCACCTTGGAGTAGGGCGGTAACTCCGCCATCCACCAAGGCGAACACGGAACAATAGCGGCGGCAACCATGGCGCTAATAGCCCCATGGTTACCGCCTACTGTGTAATGAGGCCCATAATCTTTACCCGGCATGGGGGGAACTTCCTGGTGTACACTTCCTGCCCTTATGGTATGGAAGATGTGACTTGTGACTTCAGGAGGGATGAGGTGAATTTCCAGGTCCATGAGGGCTGCCTTCCCCACCTGAAGCCACCAGTCCAAATCAGCACTGTGACCAGGGACTTCTCCACCCAGCTGGAGGAGGCCGCTGAGATAGCAAAACCAGAAGTCTTTCCAGGCTTCAGGCAGTTGACTGAAGAGAGAGTCAACCTAGCTGATGCCTGTGAGACTCTGGAGCAGAAGCAATAATTGAAACAAGTTTTCTTGGATTTTCAAGATCTCTTTGCGGTGGACTCATATGACTGTGGTCGAACCGACATCCACACAACAATTCCCACGGACCCTGGCATGACTCTAGTGTTTGTGAAGCAATATCGCTTGCCTCTCGCATCAATGGAGTCCCTTACTGAAATAATTAAGAACCTTGAGTCCCATGGTATAATCCGTCCAGTCCACAGCACTTTCAATAATCTGGTGCTGGGGATATTGAAGCCAAACGGCCAGTGGAGACTCTGCGCCGACCTTAGGGAGCTCAACAAACGGGTCCATACTTCCCGATGGCCTCTTCTCTACATTGACCAAGGGCAGGCCCAGATCCAGGGTTCACAAGTATTCATTGCAAAAGACCTGACCGATGGATACTGGACTGTACCTGTCAGTAGGGAGGACCAATACAAGCTGGCCTTTCCTTTGGGGGGCAGCAGTACACATGGACCCGGACCCCCTTCCGATACATCAACTCCGGCAATGAATTCAACATTTCTCTACATAAGGCCATGCCCGACCTGGGTGAGAGGGGTAACCTGGCCTATGTAGATGATGTTCTCATCAAAAGCTCAACTGTGGAGGACAACATCGCAGAGATCCGTTATGTTCTGACACAGTTGATGCCTGCCGGAGCAAAACTTTCCTTTCAAAAAGCACAGTGGTGTAGAACCTGTGTACATTTCTTGGGGCATGAGATTACTCCTCAGGGTCTCTGTCCCCAGGAAAAGAAAGTGGAAGCACTCCAGAAATTGAAAGACCCCACAACTCTGAAGGAACTAAGGAGCCTCCTTGGACTGAATACTTACAATAGAAAGTTCATTGAGGACTGCGCAGTGATCACAAGACCCCTGATTCATCTTTTGAAGGGTGGGGCCAAGTGCAAGTGGGGCCCAAAACAAGCCGAGGCAGTAAGACATCTCAAAAAAAGCCTCTCACAAGCACCTTGCCTAGCTTACCCAGTCAAAAACAAGGAGTTCTTCTTGGAGACAGGATTCTCTAATACATGCTAGACTGCTGTAACGCTCACCTGATTCCCGTAGAGGCGCCGGTCTTGACTGGGCGTATACCGTATCTTCAAAGATGATGTGTAACACACGGCTGGCTCTTTGGGCTGGACCTCTGTGCACTGTATGTCTGACTCGAAGGGTAAGATGTCTGCAGATAGAAAATATGGGATTAAGGAACTGGGTTATTGAATGTCTCTCTCTTCTTCCCTTTCTCTTCTCCTGTAGAACCCCAAAGGTTAACGCTCTCACCTTAGGTAAGTGAACGCTGTGCTCTCCATCTGCCTCGGGGCAGGGTGCTGTAACCAGTTTCTTCACTGGATAAGGGGAGCAGGCCTCTTGACTTCAGAGGACTGCTGTCCGTCGTTTACAGCACGAACGGTAAGTTTCGAGTAATTCTAATGTCTTTAAAGTCTTTAGTAATGATGTCTCTTGTTTTGCAGGGTTCCGGCGATGGCGGATGACGGGCTGAAGTGAGTTGAAGATGGAGCCCGTGTGATGAATAGAAGCGCCTGGAAGCACGTAAGTAAGCGCTTGTTGCCTGCCTCAAGATGCGCTCTAACTGTCTTTTTATTTTGCAGGTACAAGTTCGGAGCGGCTGCAGGGTGCCGGAATACCCACTGGGTTAGATGTGGAAAGGAGTAATGGCACGTGAGTATTAAAGTTCCCCAATGTCTTTAAACGCACCTTGTTTTGTCTTTCAGATGCGGGATGCAGCGCCGAAGGCCTCCGGAGCGTGCAAAGAGTTGGTAAGCTTTTGTCTTTCAGATGCCGGAATGCAGAGTGAAGACCTCCGGAGCGCACGAAGAGTAGGTAAGCCTTTGTCTTTCAGATGCCGGAATGCAGCGCGAGGCGTTGGTGACAGCCGATGGACCAGGTAAGTGAAGAGCTGTCACTGAAGACCGTAATGCTAACCTGTTCTTTCTTGTCTTTATAGGTGTTGCTGAAGACTGGATTCAGGATGGTAAGCCTTTTTCCTTAGGCCCAGGATCAGATGCAGAAGACACGATGAGCGTTCTGCTGCAGAGGATGCAGAATAACGCAAAGCAAGATTCATCCATTGGGTGTGGTTTAAATAGCCTCCTGTAGTGCTTAGGTGTCTCCTTCCACAGCCACGCCTAGGTAAGAAAAGAGTTCCTGCTTTCCAGAAGAGTTCCAGTGTTCTGAATCTAGGGAGTGGCTCCTGCCCCACCCAACAGGAAAAGTAGTTCCAAACAGAAGAGGATCAGAGGCTCAACTGGCAGGCAAGTAAGCAGCATGGTCTGCTGCAGGTAAGTCCACCCAAGCATTATGAGCCCGGCGCTTCCAGCGCTGGGACTGGGCATATTTATGAGCCTGGTGCCACTGGCGCCAGGACTGGGTCCAAAAGGTCCCAATTGGGACTGGTTGGCACTCGGAACCTGGGTTATGGATCTGCTTCCAAGGGAGTTGGGAAAACCCTGACCTTTTGGAAGCAGAGATCATGACAGTACCCCCCCTCAAGGCCCCTCCCAAACCGGGCTTCTCCGGGGGTTTTGGCTTGTCAGGAAATGTTCGGTGAAATCTTTTGATTAGGCGAGGAGCGTGGACATATTCAGCAGGTTCCCAGGATCTCTCTTGGGGGCCGTAGCCTTTCCAGTCAATTAGGTAAAATAGTTTAGATTTGGAGATCTTGGAGTCCAGAATGCTTTTGACTTCAAACTCGAGTTCTCCATCAACTAGGATAGGTTTTGGAGATTTAGTTAGTCGGGTTTGAGGTTGCATGGGTTTTAATAGAGAGACGTGGAAGACCGGATGTATCTTCATGTGCGGGGGCAAGTCCAACTTGACCGCTACTGGGTTTACTATGGTAGTGATGGAATAGGGACCAAGGTATCTTGGGTTGAATGTGCGTGGCCCTTTTAGAGGTAGATATTTGGTGGATAACCAGACTTGATCCCCTACTTGATATTGAGGGGCTTCCTTCCGATGTTGATCTGCTCCTTTCTTGTATTGTTCTTTAGCCCTTTGAAGGTGAGAAACAGCTTCCTTAAAGGCTTGGGTGATTGTAGAATGCAGGTAGTCTACTGCTGGTGTTTCAAGATCTTGGAGGGGATCCAACTCCGAGGTTCGAGGGTGACTGCCGTACAAAAGAAAAAACGGGGTTTTCCCAGTTCCCGAATGGACAGAGTTATTGTAGGCATATTCGGCTATCCAAAGGATGTCTTTCCAAGTTTTTTCAGTTTGTTGCAGCATGCAGCGTAAATACTGTTCCAGAGTTTGATTGGTCCTCTCGGTTTGTCCGTCGGTCTGAGGGTGGTGACTGGTCGATAGTCTCACATCAATTTGAGCCGACCGACAGCAACTTCGGCAAAAATGAGAAATAAATTGACTACCTCGATCCGAAATTAGAACCGAAGGAAAACCGTGCAGTCGGACGATGTTTTCGAGAAATTCTCGGGCCAGAGTTGCTGCTGTTGGCAAGCCTTTGAGCGGAATGAAATGCGCCATCTTGGAGAATAAGTCCACGATTACTAGAATCGTATTGTATCCGGAGCATGGAGGTAGATCGGTGATGAAGTCCATAGAAAGCGTATGCCAAGGGCGAGGTGGGATGTCAATAGGGCGTAAGAGGCCTGCTGGTCTTTCCTTTTGACTCTTGTTTTGGGCGCATACTCCACAGGACATTATAAAGTCTCTGAAATCTTTTTTCCAAGACGGCCACCAGAAGTAGCGCTTGATCTTTTCTGAGGTCTTGGCCATACCGGGATGTCCTTCCATTAAAGAATCGTGATAACAAGAGATTACTTTTTTCTGTAAATCTGTGCTGGGTAGGTATAATCGTTCTTGGAAATACAATAAGTTGTCCTTTACTGCAAAGTCCTTTCCCTGCAGATGCCAATTCTGTATGTCTGCTGGAGTTACAAGTTGCCTGGCTTTATCCTTAACTTCCTCTATGGATTCTGTGGCGATTACACCCAGAATTCTTTGTTCGGGAATGATTGGTACAGGTTTAGGGTTGATCAAGTGTTCTTCCACTCCCATCCGAGAAAGGGCATCAGCTTTACCGTTCTTTGTACCAGGTCGATAGGTAATTATGAAGTCAAACTCGGCAAAGAATAATGCCCAACAGAGTTGTCTAGAGGATTGGGCTTTTGCTGTTTTCAAATATTGCAGGTTTCGGTGATCCGTAATCACAGTAACGGTGTGTCGGGCCCCCAGCAGATAATGCCGCCAAGCCTTAAAGGCAGACTTGATAGCCAGAAGTTCCTTGTCAGTAATCGTGTAATTGATTTCAGGAGGCGAGAATTTGCAGGACCAAAATGCCACGGGATGCAACTGATTGGTTACCGGGTCCTTTTGTGATAGAACTGCCCCCATGGCAAGGCTTGAAGCATCAGTTTCCACGATGTAGGGGAGTTCGGGGCGAGGGTGTTTTAAGATTGGTGCAGAGATAAATTTAGTCTTCAAATCCTGGAAAGCTTGTTCCGCCTCGGTAGACCATTCAAAACGTTTGTTTTTCTTTAACAAGGCAGTGATGGGCTGGACTATTCGAGAGAATTCGGGGATAAACCTGCGGTAAAAGTTAGCGAAGCCTAACATGCTTTGCACACCTTTTACGGAGGATGGTGATGGCCATTTGAGAACTGCATCGACCTTCTTTGAATCCATACGCACTCGGCCAGGTGATAATATGAATCCCAAGAATTCAACTTCAGTCACGTTGAAAACACATTTTTCCAATTTAGCGAAAAGTTTGTGTTGACGCAATCTTTCGAGGACCATTTTCACGTGTTTCCGATGTTCAGATTCCGATGAAGAATAAACGAGGATGTCGTCAATGTAAACAACAACACACACATCTATGAGCTCTCTGAGGACATCGTTCATAAAATATTGAAAGGCGGCCGGGGCATTGCAAAGTCCGAAGGGCATGACCTGATATTCAAATAGCCCATACTTGGTGCGGAAGGCCGTTTTCCATTCATCGCCCTCTTTTACTCGTACCAAGTGGTAAGCTCCTCTAAGATCCAGCTTTGTATATATGCAAGCTTTTCTGACTTGGTCCAGGAGTTCAGGGATCAAAGGTAACGGATATCTATTCTTAACGGTGATCTGGTTCAGGGAGCGATAATCTATACAAGTTCTAAGGTCTCCTTCCTTTTTTGGAACGAAGAACAAAGCTGAAGAAGCAGGGGACTTGGAAGGACGAATAAACCCATTTGCCAGGTATTGATCCAGGTATTGTCGAAGGTGAAGGTTCTCAGGCTCGGTGAGGGCATAAATTCTACTACAAGGAGGAGTAGATCCAGGTATCAGGTCTATCTGGCAGTCATAAGACCTATGAGGAGGTAGAGAGTTAGCCTGATCCTTCTGGAAAACATCTTGGTATTCTAGGTATTCGGGAGGTAACTGGGGAGTCTCTGAAGAAATTGCTGCCAGTGCAACACCAGGTGGAGGGTGACAAGTAGAGACACATTCTGGAAAGTGGACCGTTCTTGCTCGCCAATCGATCAGAGGATTGTGTTTCTCTAACCAAGGTATTCCTAGAATAATCTGAAACTGAGGGGCCTTGATCACATCGAACACGATCTTCTCATGGTGTCCATCTTGACTTACTAGCGTCACCTCTTGAGTGGTATGCGTTACTGGCCCGGAGGCTATCTCCGTACCATCCACCGTAGTAATGACGTCCTTTACAGCCTTGGGACAAAGAGTTAGATTCATCCTCAAAACCATTTCATGATCCACATAATTGCCGATGGCACCGCTGTCGACGTAAGCTTCAATTGCATGTAATCGATCCGGATTATCAGGGCTAATGAGGACCATAGGTATCACGAAATGCGAGGTCACGGAACTGGTTTTCACGCTCGGCAAGAGGACCTCTATTCTTGTCGGGCGAGGTCGTTTCCCTGCTCAGAGTTTGTAACTTTGGTAACTGCAGCTCCTACTGCCTTCTTGGCAGGTTTCACCGGACAGTCTCGAAGAAAGTGCCCTGAGTTTCCGCAATAGAGGCATAATTGCAACTGTTTTCTCCTTTCCCGCTCCTTTTGTGTTAGAGGACCTTTCAGACCCCCTATTTGCATGGGTTCCCCGGAGTCTACTCCTTTGGAAGGAGTTGGCGGTTTGGAAAATACTCGAGCATCAAACTTGGAACGATCGGCCTTCCTGTTCTGCAGTCTGTGATCTATTTGAACGACTAAGTCTATATAGTCCGAACAATCTTGTGGGGGATTCACTACTTGGGCTAACACATCTTTGAGCTCTCCACGTAGACCTCTATAAAACAGCGTAATCCTTTTGTCCTCAGGCCATTGAGTTTCCACTATCAGTCTGTTGAAAGACGCAATATAAGCCAAAAGGTCTTGATTACCTTGTCGCAACGAAAGAAGCTCATTGTCCAAGGCCTGCCCCTGTGAATGTCTTGCGAACAGTTTTTCCATACTGAGCTGAAAAGCTTGAAAATCATGGAGGACCGGATCATCTTGATTTACTAGAGGGATCGACCAGTCTGCCGCATTGCCACTAAGGTACGAAAGCACGAAAGCTACTTTAGCTTGATCAGTTGGAAAGGCTGCTGGCCGGCATAAGAAATGCAACCGGCACTGATTGATGAATACTGCAAACCTCTTTGGGTCACCAGAAAATCGTTCGGGCGGAGCCAGAGGTACATTCCCAGGTAGGTTGATCTGCACTGGATTCATAGAGGATGTAGAAGGAAGATTTCCCCCAGATGCGGGTAACGGGGTCTGTCCGGCTTGTGACTGTAGCAATTGTCTAGCGAGATCATCTGTTCGCTCCTTGGAAATAATCAGTTCCCTTCTTAGAGCGTTCGTTTCCTGACGGGCTGCATGCACTTCTGCCCTTAGTTCCCCAAGTAACGGGGCTAGCTGGTCGGTATCCGAGGTTTCCATAGCGCCTGGACGGGAGTTTTGTGGTAGGCTTTGCGTTCTGTAACGCTCACCTGATTCCCGTAGAGGCGCCGGTCTTGACTGGGCGTATACCGTATCTTCAAAGATGATGTGTAACACACGGCTGGCTCTTTGGGCTGGACCTCTGTGCACTGTATGTCTGACTCGAAGGGTAAGATGTCTGCAGATAGAAAATATGGGATTAAGGAACTGGGTTATTGAATGTCTCTCTCTTCTTCCCTTTCTCTTCTCCTGTAGAACCCCAAAGGTTAACGCTCTCACCTTAGGTAAGTGAACGCTGTGCTCTCCATCTGCCTCGGGGCAGGGTGCTGTAACCAGTTTCTTCACTGGATAAGGGGAGCAGGCCTCTTGACTTCAGAGGACTGCTGTCCGTCGTTTACTGCACGAACGGTAAGTTTCGAGTAATTCTAATGTCTTTAAAGTGTTTAGTAATGATGTCTCTTGTTTTGCAGGGTTCCGGCGATGGCGGATGACGGGCTGAAGTGAGTTGAAGATGGAGCCCGTGTGATGAATAGAAGCGCCTGGAAGCACGTAAGTAAGCGCTTGTTGCCTGCTTCAAGATGCGCTCTAACTGTCTTTTTATTTTGCAGGTACAAGTTCGGAGCGGCTGCAGGGTGCCGGAATACCCACTGGGTTAGATGTGGAAAGGAGTAATGGCACGTGAGTATTAAAGTTCCCCAATGTCTTTAAACGCACCTTGTTTTGTCTTTCAGATGCGGGATGCAGCGCCGAAGGCCTCCGGAGCGTGCAAAGAGTTGGTAAGCTTTTGTCTTTCAGATGCCGGAATGCAGAGTGAAGACCTCCGGAGCGCACGAAGAGTAGGTAAGCCTTTGTCTTTCAGATGCCGGAATGCAGCGCGAGGCGTTGGTGACAGCCGTTGGACCAGGTAAGTGAAGAGCTGTCACTGAAGACCGTAATGCTAACCTGTTCTTTCTTGTCTTTATAGGTGTTGCTGAAGACTGGATTCAGGATGGTAAGCCTTTTTCCTTAGGCCCAGGATCAGATGCAGAAGACACAATGAGCGTTCTGCTGCAGAGGATGCAGAATAACGCAAAGCAAGATTCATCCATCGGGTGTGGTTTAAATAGCCTCCTGTAGTGCTTAGGTGTCTCCTTCCACAGCCACGCCTAGGTAAGAAAAGAGTTCCTGCTTTCCAGAAGAGTTCCAGTGTTCTGAATCTAGGGAGTGGCTCCTGCCCCACCCAACAGGAAAAGTAGTTCCAAACAGAAGAGGATCAGAGGCTCAACTGGCAGGCAATTAAGCTGCAGGTAAGTCCACCCAAGCATTATGAGCCCGGCGCTTCCAGCGCTGGGACTGGGCATATTTATGAGCCTGGTGCCACTGGCGCCAGGACTGGGTCCAAAAGGTCCCAATTGGGACTGGTTGGCACTCGGAACCTGGGTTATGGATCTGCTTCCAAGGGAGTTGGGAAAACCCTGACCTTTTGGAAGCAGAGATCATGACAACTGCAGTATTATACCAAAAGCATGACAAGGTCAATAAAGTAATCTCCTATGCAAGTAAAACTTTATCCTCTGTGGAGGAAAAATTCAATGATTGTGAGAAGGCACTCCTGGCAACGGTGTGGGCATTGAAGAATTACCGCCCGTTTATCCAGGGGGAACACATCATAGTGGAGACTCCACACTAGCCTCTGCAATATCTCCAAAGTGACAGAATCCGGGCCGGAAATGTGAGTAATTCCCGAATGACTTCCTGGATTCTGTCAATACAAGGCTTTCCTGTGGAGGTCAGATATGGCCAAAACATGAAGAGTCCCCTTGCGCAAGGTCTGGCTGAATTGCAGGATTGTACCAGAGAAAACTGTCTCGAGGACGAAAGTCTAAAAATCAAGGACAACATGGAGGCATACCTTAATTCCCCACACAAAGTCTTTGAAGAAGACAAGTGTGAGGGAATGCCCACTTTCTATGTGGATGGATGCTCCTACCATGTTGACAACAACAGGAGAAAAAGAACTTGTGGCCGGCGTAGGGAATGCATGGGTGAATGAGACCCCAGCACCCTCCGCTGGGTACAAGATTGGTCCCCGAAGTAGTCAAGTGGCAGAGTTGATGGCTGTGCTGGTGCTACCGGTGGGTTGCCGCCGGACCCGTAAATATTTACAGTCGCATGACTTCCCGGTGCCACTGGGAGATCACAACTCTGGCAGCCTGGAAAGTCAGGTGCTGGTAAAATATAAGTCATCATTCCCATAGAGTGTCATAGGACTCTATGGGAGTGGGGACACAGAAGCACCAGCAACTTTGCTAACGGTGCCGGTGCTTCTGTGACCGGTCTGGCTATCGTGGCGGCTGTGCCCAGCAGGGTCAGACTTGGCAGGCACGACAGCTCCGGCAGGCAGACGTGTAATATGCTTACCAGCACCCTTGTTTCCGGACCGGCAGGGTCATAATGAGGCCCAGCATCCCAAAACTTGGTTCAATTCCGTTGAACTACCAAGAACAAAACATTTCCTGTTGAGAGACCCCACTTTTGGGATCCTAGAGATGTATTTATTTATTCGGATTTGTAAAGCGTGCAACAGCTCAGAAGCATCGTGGGGCTGGTTACATAAGGCGGTGACAACTTAGTTACATAGGTAGCAGTAAAAAGAGGTCACAACATAGTTACATCGAACAGCAAAAGCAAAACTTAGAGTGGTCGCAGGCAAAGTAGAGTACTCATAGAGGAACAGACAGTTCGTAGAGAGGCTAGTGGAGAGGTTTAATTAAAGAGAGCAGTTTTGAGCCTTTTGCAAAAAGTAAAGAGGGACGTTTCTGCCCTAAGTGCAGAAAGGAGCGCATTCCATAACTTGGGGGCTAGGTATGGGTAGCCTATTCCTCCCACTTTGGCTCTGTGGATGCGTGGGATGGTGAGTTGGTTCGTGTAGTAGGTTCTAGTGGGCCTGGTTGAGGTGGGTCTAGATAGTGTGCCTGAGAGGTAGGATGGTGTGGTGAGGTTGATGCATTTGTGTCCAGTGGTGAGAATTTTAAATGTGATGGAGTCTTTGACTGGGAGCCAGTGTGCCGCTTTTCTTGCTTGAGAAATGTGATCTCTTTTTGGTATGCTTAGGGCTGCTCTTAGTGCGTTGTTTTGAGTGGTTTGGAGCCTATTTATGTTTTTTGTGGATGAGTCGGTCAGCAGTGCGTTGCAGTAGTCAAGCTTGGCTCCTATAGTAGCTCTGGCTATAGAGAGACAGTTGACCTTGGTTAGGAAGAGTTTGATGGCGTTGATGAGTTTGGTGCTGAGGGCGGAGGCAGAAACAATAGCGCTGACTTGCTTGTTCATGGACAGATTGGCATCTAGATGGACCCCTAATATCTTAACAGATGCTAGCACTGGAATGATACAGTTGTCGATGTTGAAATTGGCGTAGAGACAGTTTAGGTTGGCTAGGGTGGATTTTTGGCCAAGGATGAGGATCTCGGTCTTATCCCGTATATGCTATCTACTAGTACCTTTTCAAAAAAGAGATATCCTTTTTTGTGAATATGTTTGAGATGTATTGCCTTTCACCCCCACTACATTACTCACAGTGCTTGCCTCATCTGCAAACCACATATTCTGTGTTCTTAACAAAAGGGTGGATTTTATTTTGGGTTGTTGCAATATTGCTGTGTGTGTTGGTATCATTTTCACACCTCTCTTACGATTTTTGCCCTCGGCGAAAGCTACTGCAAAAGGTGAGGATAGTACAATAAATCTCTTTATTATTCATGTTTCACTTTAATGATTGGAATCACGGTTGGTTTATAATAGTAGTGTGAGTACTCAGCAGACAGTTTAGCCCTTACTGATCCGTGTACTCCTGCAGGGCTGTACTCATTTCATCACATGTAAATATTCTAGTGGGTAACAATAGGAATCTTGATTTTTTGGATGAAAAACGACACACAATTCGTGGGTTTATTTTTAAATGAGGACCATGTGAAGGATATGTCTGTTTTTGTTGGTTTCTTTGCAACTGTCGCTCTGTCACCAGCACCCCTCTTTACTGCTGCCTCTGTCTGCCACAGATCCTCCTTCCAGGCTTGTTACTCCTTCACTGGGCTCCCCAAGCTATACATCCATTTACATATGAACCAGATTCTACTGCTTGCTGTTCTGTACCTCAGTGTCAGGATTTACCAATGGGTGCTCCATCCCAAAAGGGATTTCTTATAGGTCAAATGTTTTAAACTCTAAAATGCAGTCTGGTCCATATCCAGAACTGAATCCACTTCTAAACTTGCATCATCCTTCCAGCTCATCAATTGTGTCAGTGACATCTGGCATCTGCATGGGCCAGTGGGTTGTCCCCCACCCTATCAAAGGGGCCTGCTCTACTGCATGGTCATCACTTCCCCAGAACCTGAAAAACCACCTACTATAGTGTCTTTGTGTCCTTGTTCCCTGCCTCTCCTGGTATTCTTGCATCACCCACCTACATGGTGTTGTATGAGGCCTACCATAGCCTTCCTACTTCCCATGCCCCTTCAGTCTTAGACTGGCGCATTTTGTTTATGACCTCTATTACACTGTTAGCTCCTGTTGCCACTTATCCCGTGGCCATGCCAATCATATCCATGGCTCTGCATACCCCCATTCCAAATGCCTTTTCACATGTATGTCTTGCTAATTGTGTTCCCATATAAACCATCCTGACCCAGGGCACCCCCCGCACAATCCATCTTATCCTACATTGCTGCCCTGCTGGCATTGTCCATGTCAACTCATGCCCATCCCTCATAGTGCTTTTTCCTCCGTGCAACAGTAATGTTGTCCATGTCCCTGCATGCCCGCACACTCCCAGTGCTCCTTTGTCCCTGTCCATCCAACAATGTCAGAGACACCTCATGTCCTTTTGTGCTGTTTGCTTCTAGTGTCTTTTCTACCCATGCACCACTGAGGTTGTCTGTGACTCTGAACCACCCGCTACTGAATGCCTCCCCCCAACCTTCCTACTAAAAGTGGGCAACACGATAACCGCTGGGAAAATATAAATCTACCAGTCTGCCATCAGATCATTCAAAGCTGCTGTTACATTGTGCATTTGAAATATTATGGGTGCAGGTTTGACATCTCCCTATTTGTCATCAGGAACACTTCTATTCCGTCCTGGAATTAAAGCCAGTATGTACATATGCTGGGACTTTCAGTTTTGCAAGTATGTTACTTGCTGTACCTTGGTATAGCACAAGGTGATTGATTCTGTGGATTTTCTTTGCATGCATTTCTTATCACATATCTAACTTAACAAGCATTCCCGATGTAATTGAATTTCCTGTATTTCTCCAGGTATAACATGCTTTAAGAATTGGAGCAAAGCAGCAGAGCAAGAGGGAAAAGTGACAGGCAAAGCACAAAGCAGAGCAGTCAGTCAGCAAGGCAGAGCAATAGGTCGCAGGTGCACGAGGTTCAGAATGCAATGCAAGAACAGGGAGCTTGAGGATGTGGCAGCTTATAAGCAGTGCTAACAGAGAGGAATGTCTGGGTCGAGCTGCATGATTGGGCTGCACATAATCTGCCAGAGGTGTTTTTAATGTAAATTCCTGGCATGGACTTTGGGAGAGGATCCAGTGCTGAAGAACTGATAATAATTGCTGTGACATTTTGAATGTTACAGTGCATTTAAATGAGTCTGTCTGCTTCCAGTCACAGCGAAACCAGTGTGCATTTAACACATATTCCAAAAGAGTTTACTGAGTGGGCTTCCAGGTTCTCCAGCTATCTTGCAGGTGCATTATGGGATGGAAAGTCCATGTTTTCAGAAATGAAGATTTGTGAAAGTAAATATTAAATAACAATTCAGGTGCTTCTCTGGTGATGGTTGATAATGCCCATGGGTCTGCAGACAGCGCCACTCACAGGCAAAGATGCACAGACATGACACATTATGCCATGTACTGGTGCTAGGTAAGAACTCTCATCCAAATACTTGTTTCACAAAGACCAGCTGCGTCCACCTCCTTGACAGGTATCTCGAAGCTTTCTTATAAGTGCTCGCTACATATTTTTTAAATTAAATAACATGAAAATAAATGGTTGCCAATTTCTATCTATTGTTAAACATCACAAAACATACTGTCGCCAGACCCAACTTAGGCCAAAGTGGTGTACCTAAAGGAATCTACACTCTAACTTGTTGTCTGCTCATTACATCATGAAGAACCACCTGCATTGCTGCAGCACCACTCTCAAACTAACCCTCTGGTGCAGCCTCAGGGCTTGGTTAATTGTGCCCATTGGGGGCAGGTGGAATTTAATTGTGCCCTTTGTGAGAATCGTTTGAGGCTTGTGGGAGACAGGATGGTAGACATCTGGGAGAAATGAGCAGGGATTCTGACTTCTGTCCTGCCGAGCTCCAGACAAATAACTTGTGCTGCCCCTGACCTGTAAATGTCCAAGCAGGCCACTGAGCATTACACAGAAGTATGAGGTTTAAGGTGTCTCACAGCTTTCAACCATATACTAAGGACTGTGAACTGGGGGACTTTGTTCCCCGAATATTCTTAAGCAGCCCTTTCCCTGAGCCACATGTTCTTGCCTCCCATAGCACTTAGCCTGCAGCTTATGGAAATGAGTGGAGTTTCCAGACTCACATCCACTCAGCTCCAGCCTCGCGGGAGGGTTTTCAACCTGAGATTAGCAGAAAGAAAAACCTCATAATAAAGAATTGCAAATTGGAGAGTCCCAGCTATTGTGTATGCCAGTAAATTACTAAATAATATTGCTTCTGGAGCCAGAAACCAGAGAACACGAATAAGACATTGAGAGAAGAGGATACTAAATGGACAACACAGCCAAGCGTGGTCATCAATCTCATGCAACCTAGCCAGATGTGAATGAGGCCAAAGGAAACTGCATGATATCTGAAAACAGGACTGAACAATACAAGAGATACGAGAATAAATCTCTCCATCCTGATGAACGATGTTGTAACAAGAGCACAAAAACAAGACCGGTTGTTGCCAATCGGTAACCCAATGTTACACTCCTTAGGGGACTCAATATCCCAAGGTTATTAAATGTCTGAGGAGTTAGAGAGTCACTTTAACAGGAGGGCTCCCTTCCATAGACCACAGAAGTATTTGTTTCACAATATCTGATTCATCTCATATTTAGCAAACATCAATAACAGGGTACATATCCATGTGTAAAAATAATATGTTTCTTAAATGTAAAGGTAACAAATTAAATCAAAACAAAGATTACATGAAAACATATTTGAATTTATGTTCTTGTCAAATTTAACCATCTGTATTTGGTGGTTAGTGTCCAATGCAGAGAAGTACATCTTTCAACATACAACTAAACATAGATCAATACAAATCAATAATAGTACATCATGTTACATTCATCAAATAATCCCAGATAGTTCTGGAATGAGTACTCCAACAAACTCGTCTCAAAGTAATTCATGCTGATGTGTTTCGGATTCAATTGAATCCATCTTCAGGGCTGGGACCCAGCAAAGCAGACTGCCGAGCCAGCCGTCTACATGTACTTACTTTGTGAGGAGTGGGTTGGAGTACTAATTCCAGAATTATCTGTCCACATATGCTTCCAGAGCATGTATCTTGGAAGGTTGAAGGTCACTACTTAAGATAGCTTGAACAATGAAATGAGAGACCTGAATTTCCTTCTTCTGGCTCGACAAGTCAACCTCTACACTTGTCGGACGTTGGAGTTTTCCGGCAGTTCATTCTTCATTATATTGCTGTCTGCTTTGTCTACGGCTCCCACTGGTTTCCACGGCAGTTTCACTGGACAATTATGCAAATGATGACTGGCTGAACCACAATACAGGCTTACATTCTATTGTCTTCTTTTGTCTCTTTGTTCTTTATAAATGGGACCCTTAACACCTCCTAACTGCATTGACGAGTTCCACTATCTCTTGAACGAACATAGAGTGATCTGGTCTCTATCTGGCCGAATCAGAACACAGGTCCTGCAGTCGAGGATCCAGTTGTATAGTTAGGTCAATTAATTCAGCACAACCTGTACAAGGGTTCACTTCTTGCACCAATATGTATTTGAGTTCCCCTCGTAATCCTCGATAGAAGAGTGTTGTTCTCTTCTCCTCAGACCAATTAGTCTCTGCTACTAGTCAATTAAAGGAATCTATATAAGCTTACAATTCTTAGTTACCTTGGCGTAAAGAGAGCACCTCATTATCTAAGGCCTGTCCATGAGCATGATGGGCAAAGAGTTTCTCTAACTCCTGCCGCAAACTAGGGAAGTTTCTTAATAGTGGGTCATCTTGATTGACTAAGGGTATGGACCAGTCGGCAGCATGTCCACCCAGATATGATAACACAAATGCCACCTTAGCCTGATCTGAAGGAAAGACCCCGGGTCTACAGAGAAAGTGTAAATTACAATGGTTTATAAAAACTCAAAGCGCCTTGGATCCCCCGTAAACCTTTCTTGGGCTGCTAATTGAAGGTTCCCCGGTAAAACCACCTGTAGAGGAGGACTGGGAGCAGAATTCGGCCCTGTGAGACACCACTTAGAAGTAGTGCTTGTCCTGCTTGGGACTGTAGTAATTGGCGACCCAATTCATCGGTGCGTTCTCTGTTAACCACCAACTCTCTGCTGAGAGAGTTGGTTTCTGACCTAGCTGCATGGACCTCTGCCCTTAACTCTCCCAAAAGCTGGGATAAATTGTCTATTTCTGTCTTTTCCATTACGCTCAGGTGGAGTATTTTAAGTACGGCTTTGCATTCTGTAACGATTACCTGGACTCCTCAGGAGCGTAATGCCTTCCCAGCCTGTGGACCTGGTACCTTGGCACTAGGATTCTCTTTCTGTTAAACAATGACAAATTGCCTGATTCCATCCTACGCCCGCAAAGAAACACCGACAACATTAGACGGATGTAATCATTCTAGAACACCCTCACTGACCGGATGATGAACTCTATGAACCTCTGTACTGCTACAGGTGCTGGGGACCCCTTCCAGTAACCACACAGCATGTCTGTCTCCCTAGAGAGCACCCACTCACACCTTCATATTATGCCACCTGCAGGCCTTTGCTGCTCCACCCCATGATTCCCCATGTATCGAGTGCCCTATGCCCAACCTGAGGCCCGATTGCCCTATTTGATTCATCCATGTTAATGATGTAGGCTCTGTTTGTAGATTGTTGAGTTGTTATATCTAGAATATCGACTGTCCCTTAGGCCACAGATTGCAAACATAAGATTTGCCTATCAGGATATGCTAAATTAGTCTTTACTGTTAAACTTCCCCACACTACGGTTCCATACAGCACTACTGTAAGTTCCCATACCAGTGCAAAGGTGCAACTAGCCTATTGCTTCAGCACCTACTGTGTGACTACCCTCTTGACATATTGCCTGATACAGTTCTATTGTTTGCCTTACCTGTACAAATATGGGACTAGACTACTTTAACATCTGCTTTAGCTCATATTTGCCTTATTTGTATAAATGTGGGACTAGCCTGTTTATTAACTGTTTTAGCACCTAGTGTGTGACCACCCTCCTGATAAATTGCCTGACACAGCCCCACTACTTGCCTTATCTGTACTAATGTGGGACTAGCCCATCTTTACAATTGCTTTAGCCCGTACCATGTGACTACCCCTTTTTGGATAAATTGCCAGACACAGTACTACCCCCTTCCATACCAATTCTGGACTAGCCTACACCACTTTTACACTAGCCAGTACCTAGAATAAGACTCTGCATATAACTCAGTTTGCCATAATTAAAGTCATACTACATCATGCACACCATAGTCTACATCCTATGCACCCTTACTACCTCCCTGCTATCCACTGACCTACCGTTCCGTGCCAGATACCCAACATTAGAAGAGAGAGCTACACCAAGTTCGGCCCACAGTCTATCAATCAGCTCAATCACTATGGGTCACCCCGCATTGAGTCCAACAACTGCTGAACTACTAAGTAATCCTTGTAGCCTAACCCTGAGAAACTCTAGACTCCCTTCGAGATTAACTAGACTATTCGAACCCCTCACTAAATCCCTACCCACAGCCAATAACAGAACCCATATCCCAAATATCCAGAAGGATTTCATTACCAGCAACATCATCACGAGGCCTCGCCCCGAACTACTATAATAAAACCTACTCGTACCCACACTACTGCAGCTGCACCCGCTCTTAAAAGAGCGTTAATCAACGCCAGGTCCCTGAATGCTCATGCTACAGACATCTCGGACCTAATACTGGCTGACAACCTGGACTTTCTATCCATCACTGAGTCTTGGCTGTATGAAGCAACAGGACCACTATTCTCGTTAGCAGTCCCTGATGGTTACACCATACTCATACAGGACAGAGATAAGACACGAGGCGGTGGCTTTGCCATTATCTCGAAATATAGCCTATCCATGAGAATCCCACCTTCGCAAGCTACCAACTCATGTGAAGTCCTCTCAGCCAAACTTACGTTACTCAACTCCCGGACCCTCACTATTCACCTTATCTACAGACCTCTCGGCCCTATTGGGACATTTGAGGAAGACATTTACACTTTACTATCTAATAACCTTAAAACCACGTCCCAACTACTACTCGTAGGGGACTTCAACTTGGGCTTCAATGATCCACTAGACAAACACACCACATCTATCGCCAGCATTCTATCTGAACTTGGCATAACCCAAAAAATCACCGAACCCACACATAACAAAGAGAGAATTCTTGATTGGGTGGCAGACTATAATTGTACTGCCAATATCACATCCATCTCCCCACAACCGTGGACGGACCATTTCCTTTTGTCCTTTGAACTCTCTACCATCAGTCCACTCCCTCTAGTCACCACGACTGCACCGTCTTGCCGAGCTAGAAATAAAAAGAGTATTACAGTGGATAAAGTGATTCCAGCCATCCTCCCCACCCTAAACCAACTGGCTGATCACTTAGACCCAGAAACTCTTGTTGAGGAGTACAATAAGATTATGTTAACTTTACTTGACAACATTGCCCCAATTAAACCAAGACCGAGCAAACCGAAAACACATCTAAACGAGTGGTTCATTTCTCAGTTAAACAACCTACGACAGTTAAAGAGGAGGTGCGAAACTTTCTGGAGGTTACTCCCTTCAGAAGACAACAGAACCAAGTTCATGGAAATTTCCTCCCATTACAAAAAGGAAATCGATCGTGCCAAGCATAACTCCTACAATAAGCGTATCTCCAATGCTAAATCTAGCATTAAGGAATTGTTTACCATCCTCAAGGAATTAGAGTCTCCCATCCCTATTCCTGACACCTGCACTAAGGACAAAACATGGTGCTCCGAAATACAACAGGCACTTTCCAATAAAATAACTACCTTTCAAAACAAAATAGCCAAAATAAAAGCCACACTCAACCACCCACCTCATCCAAAAATCAACACGCCAGACCTCCCTTTGAAGGATCTTGATTCCATCACCCATTTCAACTTCACCAAAACACCCATTCATGAGGTACAGAAAGTTATCCTTTCACTCAAACTGTAAAATTGTCAGGGTGACCTCTGCCCAGCCCAACTCATAAAAGACACGGCTAGAGATCTTGCCCCGTTCATCTCCAAACTCATCAATGCTTTATTTGCATCTGCACTGTTCCCACTAATCTCAAACAATCCTGGGTGTTGTTATTGCTAAAAAAGAAAACCATAGATCCACTCATATCTATCAATTACCATCCCATCACAACTGTTCCCTTTATGCAAAAAATCCTGGACAAGATCGCCTACAACCAAATCCAAACATTCCTAGAACTCCACAAGCTTTTAGGAGCGCGACAATCAGGATTTTGACCCCAGCACGGAACGGAGACTGCCCTTATCAACCTCAAGGCACAAATCGATGAGCTAAGAGATAAAGGGAAAACAGCCCTCCTCCTACTATTCAATCTCCTGGTTCATTGGACCTTGTGGACCACAAGGTACTATGTAGCCACCTAGACTCAGCCGCTCACTTTTCCAAAGAGACTATAAAATGGATTGAGTCTTTCCTAAGCGACAAGACTATGAGGGTGTTCTCCCCCTTAGCAGCAGCAGACCCTATCCCTATTACCTGAGGTGTACCACATGGCTTATGTGTCTCCCCCACACTATACAATATATTTACTAAGCCCCTTTTCGACGATCTGGACCTTCTTGGTATCACCTACACTAATTATGCAGATGATACTCAGATTCTCCTCCCACTTTCTGAGGATTAAGTTAAGGATTTTGCCTTGGAGAATAGAGTGTATCTCATCATCCAGGCATGGATGGCAACATACAGTCTATGCCTGAATGATGATAAGACCAAGCTCATTATCTTGGGTACCCACTCCAACCTCATGAAATTAGGCCAGGATTACACCTCATTCATAATTGATGGCAACCTCATAAAGGTGGCCAAGCAGGTAAAGACACTCGGTTTCTACCTTGACTCCACTCTCTCCTTCTCTAAACAGGTGAACTCCATGGCCTCAGCCACAGCATACACCTGTAAACTTATCAGAACTGGCAAACCCTTTCTCTCTGCTGATAACTGTATCATCCTGGCCAGAGCCCAGATTCTCTCCAGGCTTGATTATTGTAATGCCTTATACATTGGGGCTAACACATCTATCATCCAAAGGATTCAAATCCTCCAAAATAATGCTCTAAGAGCAGCACTTGCCCTCTCTAAAAGATCACATATATCTAGGATAAGACGCAAAAATAATTGGCTCTCTACTCAAAACAAAATTCAGTTAAAAGTTGCATCCCTTACACATAAAGCATTGAACAATGCAGCCCCCAGCTATCTTATAGATAGATTCCAGAGGAAACTTCCACCAGACCTATGAGAATTATCAATACTAATTGCCTCATCATTCCCATTTATAAGCTGTCTAAAGTCGGTGGAGGCAGCTTCCCAGTCAAAGCGGCTCAACTCTGGAACTCCCTGCCACACCTGAAGAGCAACCCTATCTCAAATTTAGATCCAACTACATAATCTGGTTAAGGCTTCGGACACTTAGGCCTACACAAGCGTGACTCTCCTGCTGCACATTTCCTAATTATCTATACCTGTATCCATTCTTTTTTTACTTATGTACTCTGTTCTATATGTATTTACTTGACCTACCACTGCATGTATATGTACTGCCATGCATATATAACTCTGTTCATACTATGTAATCATGTAACTCAGCCTTGCATATCCTGTACTGCTGCGCCCTAATACCCTCAGGCCTGGTGCGCATTATAAATGAATAAACAAACAAACAAACAAACAATAGAAATGCTATAAAATCTACTAACACCAACAGAGATTGTACTGCATGAGATATATATTCCTTAAATCCCTCCCTTCTCATCTGTGTTTATTTATTGTGGAGCTCTCCATCCTGCTTTTCTACAGAGACACATTGGCTACAATGGTAACGTGGATAGCTGATGTATTCTATTGCTTCTTGCCTTGAAATGTGTATATTTTTCAAGAATGAGTGTTTGGGTAAGTAAGTTGGCAAAGAATTGTAATCCTTAAGGGCTCAAATAATTTCCTATATTGGAGAGATCTCTCTTTCTAATAATTTGCTCTTTCTTATCTTTTTGCAGGTTCTCGGGATTTGGGATAAGAATTATGACTGCGGATGGCCATGGAGTTACTCAGGATGAGAAAGCGTTTTAAAACTTACGTTCGTCTATATGGAGTAAATGAAGCCTTCAACGAAGAGCACAGAGATAACTGAGAAGTGAAAAACTTCTTTTATCAACTGTTAAATTTGTTTGTTAATTAAACATCTTTTGTGCTGTTTGCAGGTTTTTGGAAAGCTGAGGAAAATACCTTCGGAGGATGCAGTGGCTGCAGAAGAAACTTCTAACTGAAGATGTTGTGGCTTGGAACAAAAACTGCTAACTGAAGATGCTGCAGCTGTGAGTGAAACTTCTGCTGAAGATGCTGCGGCTAAGAACGACAACTGCTGACGGAAGATGCTGCAAGTGTGAGTGAAACGTCTGACTGAAGATAACCACTTGAGACAATTACTTCAGTCAGGTAAGTCTTTTCTATGAACTAGTGTATTCTGAAGTTTTCTGTAAGGCTAATGTCTCTATTTTCTCATTTTACAGGTTATGTGAGGAGAAATGATGGTAGTGTTACCTGCTGTCAGTGGAGAAGATGCGGAGCACGTGTTCCAGCGGAGGCGGGGCTTAAATAGCTCCCTCTGCAATATGAATAGAACATGCTGCAATTTGTGAATGGATCTTGTGGCGGCCATGTTTAGTGTATAAAGGTTACTGTTAAACATTACTACAGTCTAAGGAAGCATATGCTGTGAATGGTGTGAATGCCATATGTGCCAGGCTAAAACCCACCTTTGGCCTGCTGACTGATATAAGGTTCCCTGTCTGGCCTGAATGCCTGAATGATTGATGGCTATGCTCACTGACTGGGATCATGACAGGTTCCAAATGTCCAGTTTGTGACAGAGGAGTAAATTGGATCAAAAATCAGAATCCTATGTGCAGGTTGAATCATTATTTATTTTACCTGCAGGCTGAGAATACAGATGAATTGACCAAGGATATCCATTTCAACGTTGCAGACAGGTAGCCGAGGCACCTCAAGGCAGAGTACAGAAGGATTCACCAACAAAGCAAGAAAGAGGACAGAGCTAAGGATAACGTGTTACCCAGATCCACGTGCCAAGAAGGGATATCAGATGAACTGTTGTGCAGTGATGTTTCATTCCATTTAGGACAGAAACGGGACAGCAGCAAACAGCAGTATGGTTCACAGAGATGCATTCATCCATGGTGATGTGGGGCCCTCAAACCACAGCCCAATGTGGGCTATATCTGTGAAAACACTCAGGGTAGTTTTAACTGTCACTTATTAAATGTTTCTTTGACAGTGCAAGATAGTGTCCCTGGCTTTACACACTGGGCTCAGTATAGAGAAAGCATGTTTGTATTTCTCCGAATGTAATCTCCATTTGGCTTTAAGTATAATGAAAAAATCTGGATCAAACTCACACTATCAAACTACAATATCAGTTTCTCTTTCTATGAATAATAATTTTTCAACTGCTGCACTCTGTATGCACACATGCTATGTTTTCTATTTGCAGTTACATTTCACTAGGCTTTAAATATAATGTGATGCCGGTAGGGTCTCAGCTTCATAAGCGCCCACACTATATGGAGAAACATTCCTTTTCCACAGCATGCCACACAAAAATAAAAAGATTGTTCTACTTGTAAAGAACACCCCATAGTGGCCAACATCCAATTCTCTTCCAATCCAGGTAATGGTCAGGGCAATAATACTAGGTGACTTATTTTATTACATTAGGGGGATCAATGTCTTACTCACTATGACATTTTTATTTTAACTTGCAGAGTAAGCAGAAATGTTCAAGAGTTAGCAGTGAAGTCTCATCCAACATGTCTCTCCTGGCCCCTTCTTCCCTTTTCCAGGAAAGCAGGTTTGCCTCAGGTTAAGGCGATTCAGAATCCCTTACAGACAAGGCACAATCTTCCATATGGTATCAAAGTTTCGAACTCCTCTAATTGGGAAAGGTTTTCTTTTCCCTTCTGTGCAGCTTTTTATTCCAAAGACAGAATCACCTTCTTATGTGTTCCTACATTTTAGAAATGCAATATTCACATGTTTTTGATTGGTTAGCTTCTTCCACTGGCTTGCCCAACAGTCTGACATTCTCAGAGAATACACACCACCAAGCTTCATTGGATGTTTGTATGTTAAATATGAAAAGGTTGGGGCCTATGTGCTCTGAGTAATATTGGATTCTACATCCGTTTTTCTTTTTTATTTACTTGCTGCAATTGTTCACATAAATAATCATCTTATTCATCCAAATACTGGAATATTAAAAATCTTAAGCCCATTGCAATCTTATTATTTTCCAAATACATATCTACCAATTCCACACATTTTGAAATTGTTTTTTTGGACAGTATCTCTAATTTTACAAATGTTTCCCTCAATATCTCTGTGGATGTATGTTTAATGTGGACAGCAAGTGCTGTACTACCGGTTGGCACACAAAAGCTTTAACATTCTCTTCTTTTTGTCCTTCTCTATATGTAGGTATTTAAATTGTACTCATAATAATGTAGTTGAAGTAAACTCATAATGAGACGTTCATATTTATAATGAGTGCAAATGCTAGAGGAACTGCAGTAAGAAATGTCAAGGACATAATATAAGAGTCTGTTGTAAGTAGACCTAAAAAACTGAAAAATAAGTAGTCCTTCTCTTTTTTAGACTGTCCTCTCTTATCAATGTCAAAATGTAGCCTTTAAGCACAGGATATGCTAACTTTAAGGATACTAAGTAGAAGAACTGTATCAAGCTATATATCAATATCTCAGATGACTATTAATGATAAAAGCACAGTCCTTCTCTTACTTTGCAGATTGATGCAATAAACGAATATTCATATAGCACCCTGTAGATATGCATTACACCAAATTTAAGTAAAGCTCTCAGTTCAAAGAAAGAAGGTAAATATAATGATATGTGAAGAGTACTAGCTATAATAAATATCAGTACGCAGTGATGGGGATGTGGTGGCATCCTAGCCAATGACGAGGCTCGGAATGGGGACTTTTCCACACAGTAAAGATCTGGCTCCGAGCATCCTCACAGTGCGAGGCTGCCATCTTCCCTCACCGGGAATCAGGTAATGTTGATCCCTGCGTCTCTTTCCCTTTCCCCTACCCCACTTCCCTGAATCTCTTTCCCCTTCCCCTACCCCACTTTTCCACATATCCAGTTCCCTACACCCCCAGCCCACTTACCTTGTGCTTTCTAGTCCCTCGCTGGTGCCGGAAACACTAGTGTTCCCAGCAAGTCCCTGTCATGGCAATGGGCGCCAGAAACTACATGTAGTTCCCTTCTCCCCGATCCATGGTGTACATCTTGATTTGTAGTTTTATCTCAAGCTGAAAAGTTACAAACATGCCGTTTCTCAACTTGGAATAAGAACCACTGTTAGTACTCCTGCACAATGTGCTGTGGTGCTAATAGCAATATAACCCTTGCAGGGGGCAATACTGGTCAGGTAATTCCATAGGGCTAATGGTGAGCCCTTGCTTTGCTCGTGCTTGTAACATATGCCCCACCATTAGGTGACCAGTAATGCCCCCCTGCTCAGGTTATATTGCTTAATTAGACCAACTGTACTGATAAAATGTATCAAGATAACATGGAAATATGTCTAAAAAATGTCTGACATGAAAGTTAAATGCGCAGCCTCCTCTTATTTTCTATATTATCTATTCATCTGAATTCCAAGATGAAGCCCGCAAGAACGGGAAATGGCAAACATACGCGGCAATTGCACCCCGTGCAAGATAAAACAGGGAACTGGAGGTAAGTGTTGCCATTACAGACCATTAGAATGTATCTAATGAAACAACTGACATCAGAAAATTAACATAGAGGATTAAACTATTTATACATTTTGATATGTTTCAGGGTAACTAAAAAATTACAGATAACAAAGAAGAAATAAATTGAAACATATTTTTAATAATAATGCTGAGAATTTCCTTTGACACAATCGTTCTACAAAGATAATCAGACATACTGATACTGTTAATGCACTGATTCATGAATTTAAATAAGGAAACAAAACAGGGTTTAAACCCCAGGAGATTGAAAGTATTCCAAATAGATCAACAGTATAAATACACAAAAGATGTTTTTTGTTGTAATTCCTTCGTATTGGGAGTGCAGATTCATACAAATATTCTGCTAATTAACAGTGCCAACCTGGGTGTGTGGTACACCTCAGCATTGTTATTTACTCCCTTCTTAAGATGGCCGATCGGTTTTCTATAATGGCCACTTCCGGCTTAACATGGCGTCCCAGATAAGTAACCGATATTCACGCTGTGCAAGATGTGAAGGACGGGTCAGGCCAAAAGGCAGGAGAGGTTAGGTAAGTCCAAGTTGCACAATCAAGTAGGAGACATCCCAATTCCAAGGTATATACAGTTAGATGCTTAAATACTGTCCAGTGATTTACATATAAATTTGTCCTGCCATAATTTTGTTTTGACAGACACAATCCGCAATGATGGCACAAGGGATTTCGCAGGTAGGAGCTCTAATCAGGTGGGGCTTGGGTATGCTAACCAGCATGACAATTTGGACTTACTGCTATATTTTTTTTTGTTTTACAGTCCCCCTCCTATAAACACTTGTGTTGGTTAATTGGAAAAAATACAGGTAGGAAAATAACTCGGGTGTTAAATCGCTATTTCGCCATAATATATGGATATCGGGACATTTTGGATGTTGAACTTTCACAGGATTAGGTGTGAACATGGGCTGAAGGTTGATCGGTTTCACTCATCATGTTTTAATGTTGTAGTTTGCACAATGGCACCATTAGAGATTGGCATTGTTAGATAAACAGGGCAATTCTGGCTCAATTGGTGCTGCATGCGATTATAAAACCACCTTGACTCACCTGTTACTCAAGGAATTAGCCATGTCGATATGTAAATGGACAAGTATCTAAATGTCTGTGTATTGTGTAATTTATTATAACCACTGTCACAATTCATCATGTCGAGCTTTCCTTTCTCTTTTCCTTTCCCTCCGTTTAACTGGCTAGGACTGAACGGTATCCTTTTGGAATGTTGTCGGCATAATACTGTCCATTTGTTACAAGTGATTGTTGATATATATGGACATTGTTTATCCACTCTCTTTGCTCTTGTCGGTTTGTGCATGGGCACTGGTATGGAATTAATATTTGCATATGTAAAATACAGGCTAGAGGAAGATCCACGGTGTTATGTCCGTAATGCATGTGCGCATGTGCTAGCCTCGTTGTGGTGGCGCATGCGCGTAAGGAATAAAGACGGCCCGCGAGGCAGTTGCCGCCGGGACCCTGGAACGATCAGACGTGCGTGTCCGAGTCTCATTGTATGCGTATGCTTTGGTTCTAGTACAGGGCGGCCCGAGGCACGGGAAGCCCCATCACACTGGCGACGAGGCGAGACACGAGGAGAAAAACGCCCGGCACGTACAATCGCGTCATTATGGGTATTTCATCTCACTTTTGTTTATGGTGTTTAAGGCAGTTGCGGCCCGCGACAGTGCTCGTGCGGTATCTAAACACTGAGGTAGACAATCCCTGAATTTCTGGACGTTCTGCAGTCTCCCTACGTCGGACACGGATATAGCCATGTTTGCGGCCTCTAACACGGTCTGAGGTGCCTGTGCGACCTGTGAACATGACGGACAGCGACGGAGAGGCCTCTGGAACAGTGAGGGTGGTGAGAAGGCAGCATGGCTCATTACAACCAATGCATGAGTTTGACACCTCGGGGCCCCCCTCGAAACTAGGCCCGAGATGGCTCCTCTGGATAAAAAAAAACTGGACATGTTTTTCGCCGCCACCGGAGAAACAGGTGATGATGCCAAAGTGGCGACGCTGTTGTACTCGGAGGGCACAGAGGTACTGCGCATATATGAATCTCTCACCTTACCGGTGGTAAACTACGATGCGGTCAAAACCGCGCTAAGGGATCATTTTATCCCCTTATCCAACGTAGACTTTTACAGGTTTGTCGTAGACTTTGGCAGGTTTGTCATGTGTGGAGAAAAGCAGTACGATGAGGAGACATTAGATCTGTGCACGTTTGAGACAGCTAGCCACCACGTGCAGATCGACGGATGCCGATTTAATGGTCCGACACCAACTGATCCAAGGGTACAGCTCAGGGAAACTGCGGAGGCAGGTTTTGAGAGAGCCAGGGATGACGCTGGCACAGGTTTTGGACAGTGGAAGGATATACGAACTTGCCGAGAGGAGAGGGGCTAAAATGGACGCTGATGGACGCCCAGGCAAGCTCGAGGAAGCTTTTGTGGTTGGGAGACAGTCCCAGACAAACTCGAGGTGGAGCCAAAAGAGGCAGGAACCGACATCTCCCCAAGGCAATACGGTCATCTGTCAGTATTGTGGATACGATTTGCCGCAATTGGAAGACTGTCCAGCCCAATCGAGGACCTGCGGAAGATGCAACACGCCAGGGCACTATGTCTGGATGTGCAGAGCGGCTGCCCCAGTTGCCACACAGCGGGGACCCGCGAGGGTAAGCGGTGGATATAGAAAACAACGAAGTGTTGCTGCAGTGGAACAGGATGTCCAAAGACTCAACATCGCAGAGGAGGAGGAAGAGGATGAAGAAGTCTTTTTCATTTCAAGTTTAGCGACCGGGGTGAGAAAACGCAGACAACGGATGTGTGGTCAACATTCAAGGAGTCCCCACGCAGGTACTAATAGACACTGGTGCCTCAGTATGTGTGTTGGCTACCGAACACTACGAAGCCCTCCCAAGCCCCCTCCATTGGACCATTCGAAGGCTAAGATTTTCACTTTCGGGGGTGACACTCCCCTGCCAATCAAAGGGGTGTTTATAGCTCCTGTAGCCCGTGAAGGAAAGACAATCAAGGCAAGGTTCTTCATCACAGATGTTAGCCCGCGGTTCCTGTTGAGTTGTGCGGCCTCGGAAGCATTAGATCTGGTCCATTTTGCGTGTGCAATTTATCAAGGTGATGTAGACTCACTTTTGGAGAGATTTGAGAGTACGTTTCAAGGGATTGTCAACTAAAAGCGGAACCAGTGCGGCTGCACATAGAAGAAATGATCCGCCCAACAGCATTGAAACACAGACAAATTCCATTCCATCTTCGGTCCCAGGTTGAAGAGGAACTCAAAGCACTGATCGATATGGATATCATTGAAAGGGTGGAAGGGCCGACTCCTTGGGTCTCGCCAATCGTGGTGGCACCTAAGCCCAAACAACCGGGTAAGGTTTGCATCTGCGTGGACATGCGGCTGCCCAATGCGGCCATCAAGAGAGAACGCCACCTGACCCCCACTATAGATGATATCATCAGTGAACTGCAGGGTGCCAAGATATTCTCAAAACTTGATTTAAGAGCAGGATATCACCAGCTGGAGTTACATGCGGACTCAAGGTACATTATTACTTTCACAACGCACGAGGGTCTGTACCAGTTTAAGCGCCTCAGCTTTGGGATTTCCTCAGCAGCTGAGGTGTTTCAGAATGCCATCAGGGGTGCCTTGGCGGGCCTAAGGGGAGTGATAAATATGAGTGACGATATCTTGGTCTTTGCCACCGAACCCCTGAAGCGTCTAGAAGCAACCCTGCAGAGACTGAAAGATCTTGGACTCACCTTACACCAGGAAAAATGCGAATTCTTCAGAGGTCGCTTTGGGTTTTTTGGCTTTGTGTTTCATGGCAGCGGTGTATCCCCGGATCCGGACAAAGTTAGAGACATCCGCGAAGCTGCACCCCCCCAATCACAGACAGAAGTCTGCAGTTTTCTGGGGATGGTGAATTATTGGGGTCGCTTCATCAAGGGTTTGGCGTCCCTCTCTGAACCCCTCCGGCCCTCATGAAAAATGACGCTGTTTGGGTTACCAAAGAACAAGATGTGTTCGATGAAATCAAGCAAGCATTGTCAGATCAAGACACAGTGGCGTATTTTGATCCTGCAGCCGAATCCGAGGTGGTTGTAGACGCCAGTCCGGTGGGTTTAGGAGCTGTGCTGATGCAGAAGGACATGAGAGGCGAGATGCTACCTATCGCATATGCGAGTAAAGCCCGCACGGAGACTGAACGTCGCTAATCTCAGATAGAGAGAGAGGCCCTGGCCATCTTATGGGGCTGCATACATTTCAGGTTGTACATTCTTGGGAAACCGGTAACTGTCATCACGGATCACAAACCGCTTCTTCCAATCCTAGCGGGTGTGTCCTCAAAACCTCCTCCCAGGATAGAACAGTGGATGCTGCCCCTCATTGAATACGGGGTCAAATTGGTGTACCGACCAGGGACGAAGAATCCAGCGGACTACTTGTCCCGTCATCCTAACAGGGAGAGGGAAGGTGATCAGGGAGATGTGGCAGAGTGCAAAGAATTTGTACATAATGTTGTGGCAGTTGCCATGCCAGTGGCGTTGGACAGAAATCATATGGCACAAGAGTCGGCAGACGACGAGGTGTTTAAAATCATCAGAGCTGCAATTCAGAGTGGCGATTGGAGAAGCATTCTGCAGAATAATACAAGGAGAGAGGACGGAGCCCAGAGGGATCTTCAGGCAGTGTGGAAAATCCGTGATGAACTCTCCACTTCAGAAGATGGGTTGCTACTAAGAGTCCGGCAAATTGTGGTACCCTGGTCGCTAAGAGCCAGAGTCATAGAACTGGCACACACCGGACATCAGGGAGTGGCGAAGACGAAGGCGAGGCTGTGCCCAAAGGTTTGGTTCCCAGATCTGGAAACCCTAGTTGAAAGGCATGTAAAAGGGTGTTTGTCATGCCAGGCAGCCAGCCCCACGTAGAAAGAGCACCCCCGATAAATTCTATGGAACGAAGCAAGAAGCCGTGGGGCACAGTCCACACTGACTTTGGGTCAACCGGGAGGGGCATGTACTTTTTATTGGCAGTAGACCAATGGTCGAGGTATCCGGAGGTGGAACTAGTTGACTCACATGCCACAGATCACACGATCCTTGCGTTGGAAAAGATGTTTGCCACGCATGGCCTCCCTGAAATCCTCTGCTCGGACAATGGGCCACCATTCACTGGGAACCAATTTGCACAGTATCTGAGAGAAAGGGGCATACAACATCGGAAGGTGTCGCCGCTGTGGCCCAGGGCAAATGGGGAGGCCGAAAGGCTCATGAGGACCCTCAATAAGGTATTCTGCATAGCGGCCAACAGTGGGGTGGCACTAAAGAGAACCCTATTTGAGTTTCTTCGAGAATATAGGTCAACACTGTATCAGACCACCGGCGTGGCTCCGGCCGAGGCTCTGTTTGGGAGATGTCTGAGGGGCCTCCTCCCAGAGGTGGCAGGTCGTGAGTCGGGGATCATAGACAATGACCGGGTGAGAAGGGAACGAGAAGCCCACAATGCCAAGGAGAACGAACGGAGAGGACTGCGAGGAAAGGACATAGCGGTTGGAGACTCGGTACTGGTACGCAACCGCAGACCATAGGGGAAACTGTCACTGCCATATGAACCCCAACCGTGGGTCGTCACCCATGTCAAAGGATCTATGATCACTGCGTAGAATGCACGGGGAACCATCACCCGCAATCAGTCCTTCATCAAAAGATTTGACAGCCGGCCTCCAGACGCTGATCCTACGAGGCCTATGCAGCAGGAGGAAGATGCGGAGGTACCGGAGGATGACCCATCCGTGGGTCCACCACTGACAGTCAGGACCCCACCGCTCAGCTTGCAGGCGGAAAGGCGGTACCCGGCGCGACAAGGCCGTGCCATACCTGTTCGGCTCAAAGATTTGATTCTAGATTCAGGTGACTGAACAGGTGACTGTCTGTGGCCCATGAGACACTATTCAGAAAGTTAATGTTTGTACCGTTCATGGTGGACCTGTGTGTAACGCTCACCTGATTCTCGCAGAGGCGCCGGTCTTGACTGGGCGACTACCGTATCTTCAAAGGTGATGTGTTGCACCCGGTTGGCTCTTTGGGCTGGACCTCTGTGCACTGTATGCCTGACGTGTAGAGTAAGATGTCCTCTTCTCCTCTCCTGTAGAGCCCCAAAGGTTAACGCTCTCACCATAGGTAAGTGAATGCCGAGCTCTCCATCTGCCTCGGGGCAGGGTGCTGTAACCAGTTTCTTCACTGGATAGGTAGCGCAGGCCTCTTGACTTCAGAGGACTGCTGTCCGTCGTTTACTGCACGAACGGTAAGTTTCGAGTCATTCAAATGTCTTTAAAGTCTTTAGTAATGATGTCTCTTGTTTTGCAGGGTTCCGGCGATGGCGGATGACAGGCTGAAGTGAGTTGAAGATGGAGCCCGTGTGATGAATAGAAGCGCCTGGAAGCACGTAAGTAAGCGCTTGTTGCCTGCTTCACGATGCGCTCTAACTGTCTTTTTATTTTGCAGGTACGAGTTCGGAGCGGCTGCAGGGTGCCGGAATACCCACTGGATTAGATGTGGAAAGGAGTAATGGCACGTGAGTATTAAAGTTCCCCAATGTCTTTAAACGCACCTTGTTTTGTCTTTCAGATGCGGGATGCAGCGCCGAAGGCCTCCGGAGCGTGCGAAGAGTTGGTAAGCTTTTGTCTTTCAGATGCCGGAATGCAGTGTGAAGACCTCCGGAGCGCACGAAGAGTAGGTAAGATTTTGCCTTTCAGATGCCGGAATGCTAACCTGTTCTTTCTTGTCTTTATAGGTGTTGCTGAAGACTGGATTCAGGATGGTAAGCCTTTGCCTTTCAGATGCCGGAATGCTAACCTGTTCTTTCTTGTCTTTATAGGTGTTGCTGAAGACTGGATTCAGGATGGTAAGCCTTTTTCCTTAGGCCCAGGACCGGATGCAGAAGACACGATGAGCGTTCTGCTGCAGAGGTTGCAGAATAACGCAAAGCAAGATTCATCCACCGGGTGTGGTTTAAATAGCCTCCTGTAGTGCTTAGGTGTCTCCTTCCACAGCCACGCCTAAGTAAGAAAAGAGTTCCTGGTAAGAAAAGAGTTCCTGCCTTCCAGAAGAGTTCCAGTGTTCTGAATCTAGGGAGTGGCTCCAGCCCCACCCAACAGGAAAAGTAGTTCCAAACAGAAGAGGATCAGAGGCTCAACTGGCAGGCAAGTAAGCAGCATGGTCTGCTGAAGGTAAGTCCACCCAAGCATTATGAGCCCGGCGCTGCCAGCGCTGGGACTGGGCATATTTATGAGCCTGGTGCCACTGGCGCCAGGACTGGGTCCAAAAGGTCCCAATTGGGACTGGTTGGCACTCGGAACCTGGGTTATGGATCTGCTTCCAAGGGAGTTGGGAAAACCCTGACCTTTTGGAAGCAGAGATCATGACACTGTGAATGTGTTGCAGTTGTAAGTTGTTGTTGTTTTGTTTGAAGAAAAAAAGGGATGTTACGTCCGTAATGCATGTGCGCATGTGCTAGCCTCGTTGTGGTGGCGCATGCACGTAAGGAATAAAGACAGCCCGTGAGGCAGTTGCCGCCGGGACCCTGGAACGATCAGACGTGCGTGTCCGAGTCTCATTGTATGCGTATGCTTTGGTTCTAGTACAGGGCGGCCCGAGGCACGGGAAGCCCCATCACACACGGTTGAAACACGTGGCGGCTATTTATGAAGACAAATACAAAGTACGTCTTGCTATTAAACAGAAATCAGCGCAGTTTGGTTGTGTTTGTAAGGAGTTGTACTTTTCAGATGGCACTTGGGGTTCAGTGTCACACAATCATCTGCAGCAAATTCAGCTATACATAATTAGGTGTACTAACTTGTAATTGACAAGAGCTGGATGTTTCTGCAACCATGCCAAGGACGTCATTTAGGGGTCACCAGAAGCCGCAATTGCGACCCCTGAGGTCTCCCTTGCTACCCCTGTGGTCTCCCTTGCTACCCCTAAAAATATTTTTTTAAGAAAATGTTTTTACATTTTTTTTTACAAATTGAATCTCTTGGGCTGTGGCCAGTGCCATGTGGCTATTCGAGCTATTTGTCTTTCTGGAATTCTGCACAATAATTGCAAGACTCATTAAAGGTTAATTTCAGGCACACTTTGGGGGGTGAGGCAGTGATTAAGTCTTTTCTTAAACACCTCAAATTCACAATACAGACAAAATCTTCCAAAAAGCATTTAGAGTAGAATAAGATTACATTTCGGAATATGTATTTTGCATTTCGCTAGTTGCAGTTATAGCATATTTTTTTCTGCTGATACATACAGTGATCCATTATTGCATGAAATGTATATCACGTTACAGTAATATTGTAACCATATTTTTCATAGTGTACTTAGAAACAATACTAGGGAATGCCACTTCCTGTTTTGTCAATGGGTAAGGGTCGTGTTCCATTACTTCCTGTGATGTCACTTCAGGGTGGGGGCAAATGACATCACTTCCTGTGATGTCATCAGAGGTCACGGGTCATGTGATGTCACTTCCGCTACCCCTGGCATTTGTAATGGTGATTTTGTAATCGCATGCATTTATTTAAACAAAAGGACACATCCCATTAGTGCCCATTCTTCTTTCAGGGCTTTGCACGAAATAGTGACTAAGCCAATTTGGTAAAAAGAAAACTCAGGAATCAAGTTAATGAGATACATCGCACCACTTTTAGAACGTTATGTGCCTTCTGCATTGTAACTAATATCTACATAACATTATCAATATGAAACACATGATTACGCATTTCGTTTTATTAATTTCTAGATCCAGTGTTGTGGTAATATCAAGTCCGCATAGACTGAAGCACGTTTTTTCTAAATGTATGCGTGTATTTTTAATTAGCTGTGTAACTGTGCGATCTTGTTAGACTCCATTGATTTATGAATATACATTAATTGGTATTATTACTTTCTGTATATTCTGAAAACATATACTAACAAATAACATTAATTGAAATATATCTTAAGATGAATAATTGATTGAAATACAAAAAACAATGTAAACACTTGCACACTTTGATTTATAGAATTCTTTAACGATTGAGGTATCAGCACATTGTTGACACCTTTAACAACATTGAATCTACTATATTTTAAGAGTCAACACAAGTAATATATAAAGTGCACTGAATTCAATAAAGGTCCAAGAGTCAATTAATCTCTACAAATACATAAATACAGAACATACATTGATGTTACATAGATAGATCTGTTAATAAGGCACACATAGTATATGGGTGACAAATTCTATACCGAAGGAATGGAATACACCACAACCATGAGCATTGCTCTGTGCAACCCTCCAAAACATTGTTTTTCGCTACCTGTGCCATCACAGAAGGGGTATTGCCATATGCAAATCAGGCTCAGACATACCCAAAATGCTCACCACAGACACATTTCCGCTGCGTTGGGTACGGTCTGTGAGATATATATTTCTTTTTAGTCTATCTGCCCTGAGGGCTTGTGGGGCCTTGTGGATGTAGCCACCTGCAGATGGCTAACAAGATCTGGTATTGTGGCACGCTTGGTCCCCGGAATACATTGCCCAGAAGTATGAGGGCCAGCTTGCGCGCGTTCCAGTCACGCGCAATGAGCAGCAGGTGCTCTTTAGGGCCTGCCATGCTGGTTGCTGCGCAGAGGCATGATGGTGAACACACAGAAGCGATGAGGAGAAGCGGTGAGGCGGTGCTGGGTACAGGCGGTGGATTTTCGCGTATCTGGCTGTCTGCTACTCCGTACCGCCTGCATCACAGACAGGACAATGCTGGATTCAGATATGCCCGGGGCACCTTTGCGAGACTCCCTGAATACAGTTAAGTAAACCTAATAAATCAAGTCTGCTAGGCTACTGCACAGCCACGTGTGAAGTTCTAACATGGAAATCGTGGTAGTGGGATATAGAGATATGTTCAGCTCAACTAAAAGTACCTGGGCTCATTATTTCAGAATAACTCGCTGGAGTCTATATGTACTGTTTGTTTATTGTGGCCATTTGCAAAGCAACTCACAAGAATCGGCATGTGTTGATTGTTTTATGGTACATTTTATGTTTATCATCACCCATAAGTTTGCCTTGACAACAAGGTTTATTACTTTGTGTTTGATTGTTGCTCATAATGTTTAAGTTCGCCTTGGCGGCAAGCCTTTGACTTGATGTTGATTTTAGCTCATTATGCTTTGCATATGGTTTCATGTGCTCAGGCTTACTAGCCTTATGTATGGAGATATGTTTGTTCAGGCTTAATAGCCATATGCATGAATATATGCTTGATCAGGTTGAGTAGTATCATGATGGTCAGGAAGCTAACAGGAGGTTAAGTCACAATTAAGAGTGACTTCATTGTTACTAGTGTTTTCCCTAAATCCCCCACCATATGCAATCAAGTTACCTTAACCCTCTTTCCGGTTTTCCTAACATCCCCCTACCTATCCACAACCGCTCCCTAACCCCTCTACACCCATTGGCTGCTTTGTGGTTACCTGTGTTTCTGGATTCAGGAACCTGTGCCAACCAAGGTGGTAGGGTCATTACCATTTGTCTTCTGTGGTTCAGGAGGGGGTTGTTAAACGGTAATTGTATAGTGCCTCCTCTATATTTATATTGGCCTAAGCCTAGTCGCGCAACATGGAAAAACGCGTTGCAAAGTTCCGATTTTGGGTTGACTTTGCCGCCATTTTAAAATTCATCCGCCATTTTGATTTCTATTCATGTGTTCATTGTTCTAAAATGGTGGACTATGTTTTCAACTTGCAACCAAGCTTCCCGACCTTTGACTTCTGTTAATGTTTAGACTGTTCAAGAGCCGACTGTTTAGACTAGGCAATAAGGCCTTGCACTTCATATGAACTGATGTTTAAGTGTTGTCTACGCTCAGAAGACTCATCCTGGTATACACATTGGGGACAATGTAGAACAAACCTCGAGCGTAGACACAGGCCGAACTCAATTGTAAAGGAATGTTGAATGAAGCTTACCACAAGATTTGAGAACATACATCGCCATTGTGCCTCCATGGAAATGCAAACCTATGTAATCCTTTGCATCATGTTGTATTATCCGTATGTGAACTAGGCATGAACTCTAGACCACGATTTAATAACGTGAAGAGAGGCTGAACAATATTACTCGAAAATGTATAAAAGTACAAATGTTTAGACGTCGAGCACTCTCTCACCTCTCTCTGTCGGGCTGGTACACAATGCGGGGTGTTGGGAGCCAGATAGCTATCTCTGTTGCTTTGTAAACTGTACAGTAATAAAAGATCTGTGAATCTTTTAGCCTGTGATTGGTGTATTTCCTTTTTGGTACTCAGCCTCGATATTTCCTTGTTCTTTCAGATGGCACCCGAATAGGTACCCTCAAGATTGATGCCATCTCGTTGAAGAGTTGACGCGCCTATCGGACCGGGATCGGACGGTGAGAAAGGGGGCCCCTTCTTGGATGATACGCGACACCTCAACAGTACTGCACGACCCGATCCATAGAGGGTGAGCTTGCGGTTCGAGGCGCCATCTTGACGAGGGTCCATATATCGGGGCGGGCAGTTTTGCCGAAATCACCAACCACGAGGGTCCTTTGTTGTCCTTTGTCCTTTGAATCAGGTGAGTCGTGCCCCGATTCCTAAGTATCCTAATATTGGATTGTAGTATTGTTCTTGTGAGCGCAATCGTTGCCAGGTAACACCAGTGATCTGATATGCCTTGGAAATTGTCTGCCTGTTTCAGAGCGTTATTCCGCGAGACAGACAATCTTTGGAATTTGGCCGTCTGGCACAACAGGAGGGGTCACCGGCATGTGCTATGTACTGTAAGTACGGCATTGGTAGTATAGTATTCAATGATATTTGGCACAGACAAACTAGACATGCTTCCGAACTTCGTTGGCCAATCAATGGCAGCTTTGAGATTTCTCGTATAGAGTATTTAGAATCTATATTTTTAAAGAAAAAAGCTAGACCTGCAGCTTTCGATGTAATACAAAATTGGAAAAAAGAAGCTATGCAGCAACTTAAAAGTAAAGAGAAACATACACGTCGACATATGTCAAACACCGAAAAGGCATTGTTATATGATCAACAAAAACAGTCAGAGTCTGTTAGAAATATGGATAGGGCTTTTCAACTTGGTATACAGAAAATGTATCCGTCTAAAGACTTTCATGTATCAGATGAACTAATTGATGAACTCTTAAATGAATGTAGGCCTGGTGCCACTGCGCCACCTCCTTATGTATCTGTTCCTGCTGTCTTACCTCTTCCTGCTGTCGTTCCTCCTCAAATAGCGATTCCTGTTCTTTCTATTGCTCCTCTGCCGCCAGCTATTGCTCCGTTTCCTGTTGTTGTTCCTTCTCCTGTACCTCCACCTTTACCGACTGTTGCGGTGCCAATAGATTTGTCTTTGGCGCCAGTAATAGTGTCTCCACTGCCTGTTGTACAGGGTTTATCTACACTTTCTCTTCCAAGCGGTTCTGCTCCGCCTGTAGCTGATAGAGGAGCGAGTGTTGAATCAAAAATTGTAACTCAAAATACAGTTTCCAAAGAGAGAAAGAGAGACTTGAATGCATGGGCTAGACAATGTATGGAGAAAGGTGAACGATCTGATGTCTTAGCTACACTCTCTCATCTAGAAAGTCTTCCCAAGCAAAATGTTTTTATTGAAGGGATGGGTATACATTTGACTGTAATGTGGAATAGACTGAAGGACGCGATGTTCCACAAGGGTTGAGGGATTTGAAAGTTTTAGCATATTCAAGATATACTGTGGAGAAAGTATATGAGCACGTCGAGAGGGTATTTGAGTTTAGAAGGGAGTTAGAAAGGTTGCAGAATGATGAAATAGATGGCAATAGTTTGGATGCTTTTTATGTGCAGAAACGGTTCCTTCCTCTTTGTAAGTCGATGAGTGAAGAAACGCGAATTTGCACAAGAGATGCACCTAGATGGATTTCAGACATGTCGATATATCCCGTAGAAATATATGACACTTTTAGTCAGTATACTCCAGCAATGCAGAGGAAAGTGATACAGGTAATAGTAGAATACCTGCAGGATGAATGTATAAGAAGAAAGATTTGTTGTCCTGCAGAATTATTGAATATCTATAAGAGAGCTTTCGCAACTGACACTGCTTCCACCCCTTTAGCGTTCGATTTAGCTTTGTTGCTTAGTGAGCGTTCGGAGTTGCCTACTTCTCAGTTGCCTATGAGAGAGGTTTCTCCGACATTTGTTCCTAAAGTTGAGGTCCCGGCTAATGCCGCAATGGGTGTAGCCACCTATGATATTAATGCACATTATGTATCACAGTTTGTTCACGTCCCGTTCTCAAGACAGGAATTGAATACTATTAGACAGTCGATTCCAGACATTAGAAAAGATGCGACAGGGTTTTACAAAGAAATAGAATCTGTCTTGCAATCGTCAGTTTTCACTGTGGGTGATATAGACTTGTTGTTTCCCGTGCTCCTACCTGCTGATTTATGGAAACAGATTAGGACTATAGATGATGCAGCGAGTTGGGTGACACATGGGATGGTTTGTTTAGGCAAGATAGAGAAAGGAAAGCTGGTGAAAGACCACCACAGGTGATACTGACTTTGCCAGATAGAATAGTAGCAAAATTGAAGACTTTAATTCCCGAGAGAAGGATTGTTTGGACAAACTCACTGCTTGTACCCAAGGAAAATCTGAAGGTGCTACCAAATTCTTTAATCGGTTCGAACAAGTATTCTCAGATTTTAGCGGACAGGATTTAAGCACCGTGTCAGGGAAAAGATTATTTGTGGACAAATTTGTGCGTGTATTGTTGCCTGATATCCAGTCACAAATTATGACTTTCGAGAGTGCTTGGCAAGCTAAATCACAGTCCGAGGTATTGCATATGGCTCAGTATTACGAGAATACAGTCAATAATGAGAAAGAAAGGATTGAAAAGAAAAAAGGAGATCTGAAAACTAAGGTATTGTTGTAACAGATAGTTAGAGGGCACAGTTTCGAGGACAGTTTGTTCCACAAGGTAATGTGCCATTGGGTCCTGTACACGGGAACCAATGTGCTTATTGTAGACAAGAGGGTAATTGGCGAGCACAGGTTGAATAACACATATGGTGTCCTGGGTAGACGATCCAGAGGCCGCCCTGGGGTAGGCGGTCCTGGTAGAAGCCAGTTTGCTAAAAATTCCCAGTCCTCCGCAAGATAATAAGCAACCTAGTGTGGATAGCAGAAATATTTTCTATAATCCTTCTACTGCCTATCTTTCTGAAGATCTTGCTTTGATGATATATTGTTCCGTTAGGATAGCCTGAAGCAGGGTCTGGAACCAACGCCTATTCCCATTAATCAGAAAGGTCCCTATGTTGAGATGATGGTAGGGAATAGGAAGCATCTCTTTTTGATAGACACAGGAGCACAGAAGTGTTCCATTGACCATTCACGGGTTCCAGACATTGTACTGTCAGGGCAGACTAACATTTCTGTAGGGTTTACTGGTACACCAGTGGTTAGCGCGGTTTCTTTGCCAATACCGATTTCACTGGGTCCATTTACGGATCACTGTCTGTTTCTTTTGACAACAAACTGTGGAGAGAATTTGTTGGGGTTGAATCTGTTGAAGGAATTCAATGTGGTAATTCATTGTTCTTTGGATGGAGTGAGTTTGACAATTTCACCACAGCAATTTTCTGCCTCACAGTTTCTGACAAGACCTTTTCCGCCGGAATTTAGTGAAGTTCCGGAGTGTTTATGGGCAATTGATGACAATGATGTTGGTATTTTGCAAATTGAGTCTGTTAAAATTGTTTTGAAATCAGGAGTTAAGTTGCCACGAATTCCACATTATAAGATTTTAGTTGATGGTTAGCAAGCTTTGAAGTGTATAGTTTCTGATTTTGTACATCATGGGGTAATTGAAGAAATTGCAGGAAGTTTGTGCAATAGTGTGATTTTACCGGTATATAAGAAAGGATATATTGCAATTCCTTTCCGTTTCATTATCGATTTACACGCCATCAATAAAATTTTTGCTCCACAATTTCCAATTGTGCCTGATGTAACAATGATACTAACGATGATTCCAGCTTCTGCTACTCATTTCAGTGTTGTGGATCTTAAGAATGCCTTCTTTAGCATTCCCATACAAATGGATAGTAGATATTTGTTCGCATTCACCCTAGGGGGACGCTCGTTTACATTCACCCGTGCACCACAAGGGTACATGGAGAGTCCTAGCATTTATAGTAGGGATTTGAAAGAGCAGCTCGATACACTTGAGTTGCCTTCTACTTGTACATTGATGCAATACGTCGACAACCTTCTCTTAGCTGCAGACTCAGAAAGTACTTGCAAGGAAGGCACTGTGTTATTGCTTATTCATCTAGCAAAACATGGACATAAAGCTTCACTGAAAAAGTTTCAGTATTGTCGACAGGAGGTTGCCTATTTAGTCTATCTCCTGTCAAAGGAGGAAAGAAGATTGACACCTGCACAAATTAAAATTATTTCTAGCATGTTGGTCCCAAATACACAGAAGGAAGTCAGAGCCTTGATAGGAGTGGCTTCTTACTGTAGACAGTGGATCCCAAACTTTTTGCTAGTGATCAAACCAATGTTGACATTGACAAAGTAGGGCATTTCTTTGCTACTACCGTGGAACTTGGAACACCAGAAATCTTTTGATCTGCTCAAGACTGCACTGTGTACAGCACCAGTTTTGGGCACACCAAATTATGAAAAAGCCTTCGAGTTGTATGTGCATGAACGTGATGGATGTGCTTTGGCTGTGTTAACGCAGGAACATGGGGGAAGAATAGACCGTGCAGTTACTTTTCCTCCACCCTTGATCCTGTTGCATGTGCTTTGCCGAGATATCTGAGAGCTGTTGCTGCTGCTGCTCAGTCTGTAAAACAGAGCGAGGGTATGGTCCTAGGCCATGCTTTAACCTTGTTGGTACCTCACTCTGTAGACGTTCTATTAAATAGAACGCAAACACAACACCTTACTTCCACATGATTAACAAGACATGAATTGATCTTGTTTGCACCGCATATCCAAATTAATAAGTGTTGCGTATTGAATCCGGCTGAACTGTTACTTCTTCCACAAGATCTTGTTTGCCATGACGAAATGTCACATGACTGCCTTTAAACCACAGAACAAGAAACGAAAGGCAGAATTGATCTGAAAGATACACCTCTCAACGATCCTCAAGGGGAGCTGTTTTGTGATGGCTCCTGCTTCAAACTTCCAGGTGGTACATCCACTGCTGCTTATGCCATCACTACATTAAGCATGGTTGTGGAAACCAAGAGAATTTTGCATAACTCAGCGCAGGCTGCAGAGATTATTGCACTGACTCGAGCTTGTGAACTTTCCGAAGGGCTTAGAGTGAATATATTTACTGACAGCCAGTATGCTTTTGGGGTGGTTCACAACTTCGGTAGACTATGGGCAGAACGAGGTTTCTTGACCTCACATGGAACAAAAATCCAATATGACACCTTGATAGCTCAGCTACTCTCAGCACTTGCGCTTCCCACTCCACTAGCAATTATGAAGTGTGTGGCACATCAGAAAATAGTAGATGATGTAAGGAAAGGGAATGCTTTTGCTGACCAGAAAGCCAAACAGACTGCTACTGACCTCTACTCAGATATGTCCGCTACAAGGGAAGCCACAAACATTTGTACTATAGATGAAGGGATTGACTCCATAAAAAATTATTCTTTTAAAAACCCTAGGGTTACACAAAGTATAAAAAAAAAAGAAATATTCAAGCAGATGCCACTCTAGAAGAAACCAAACAATGGGCTGAGTGCTTGGCGAGGATGGATGAAGAAGGGTGTTGGGTAGATAATTCAAAGGGAAAATGGATGTTACCCGATGCGTATGTCACCGCAACGATCATGATGGCTCATGGTCCTACTCATATATGTGCTAGGAAGATCTGCAAAATGTTACAATCTTTCTGGGTAAATGTCAATATCCCAAAAAATGCTGAGCGTTTTGTCCAGAGTTGTATGGTCTGTCTATAGCATAATGTGGGGAAGGCTACGTGAACTCAGAGGGGTAGTTTTGGTCCACCCTCTGTGCCTTTTGAAGTAATTCACTTTGATTTCATCGAGATGGAGCACTGTAATAATTTCAAGTACGTCCTGGTAGTCATTTGTGCTTTTAGCAAATGCGTTGAAGCCTTCCCTGTGAAAGATGCCACAGCAATTACACCGGCGAAAACCATGCTTAAGGAATATGTTCCTAGGTTTGGTTTGCCGAGGGTCATCTGGTAGGATAATGGTCCACATTTTATCGCTGCTGTTATTCTGCAAGTATGCACAGGATTACAGATCGATAAACGGTTCCATTCAGCTAGACATGCTCAAAGTGCTGGACTGGTAGAACGCCATAATGGTATTTTAAAGAATAAGATTGCTTAGGTATGTGCCGTCAGCAATTTGAAGTGGGCGGACGCCTTACCTATAGCGCTCCTGTCGATGCGAACAACCCCACAGACTAGGACTGGGCTTTCCCTGTTCGAAATAGTTATGGGGAGGCCAGCCAACATTTGGAACCTCCCCAAGCCTAGGTATCTGAAAGATGTAGAGCATTTACTTCTCTCTGAATACTGTGATTGGTTAACTCAAAATTTGTATTTGATTTATCAACAGGTCCGAGAAGCCCTCCCAGTTAAATACGAGGGGCCAGGTCACAGAATTCGACCCGGCGACTGGGTGCTCACAAAGTAATTTGAGAAAGCATCCAGTCTCGCACCTCACTGGAGAAGGCCTTTCCAGGTACTATGGGTCACACAGACTGCCGTACGAGTAGCTGGGAAACGACATTGGATCCACGCTACGCATGTCAAGAGGATAACTTTCACCTTGCCACATGACGGAGAAGATAAGAAGAAACCTACTTGCTCTGTTCCCAATGATCCATCAGTCTTGAACAGCAATAAGGGTGTTTTAGAGACACTTCCTGAGCCCGCGGGGCCTGGCGAGACTGCTGCTTTGTCTCTGAACTCTTCTTCGGATCCTTCCGCACCCTTGCACGATTCTGTTGTTATTTCACCACTTTCATCAGGAAGCAACGACACACTGTTCACAGATCACACAGTACCAGGAGTCTCAAGGTACAATCTGCGTCCATGGTACTAGTCTTACTGCACAAGCACGGCTGTGCCCACAGGAAACGATTGTTGAGCTTGTCCTTTGCCACTTTTGCGCTGAGGTTAAACAAGTGGTTGGGGACTGGGAAAAACTATCTTCAATCAAGAAATCATGTGATCAGGAGATCACCAGCAAACGGACTACAGTGTTTTCGCAGGAACTTTTCAGGAAAGAGCTTTGAGGAACAATGCCTGTCGTTATCTCTACTCGTGCGGAGCAACCGATCGATTGTGTGGCCTACAAAGAAAATGGACAATCAAATACATGGTCCTTGACTTATTGTTTTTTTGTAATTGTGTTAACCAGTCTTACAGTAGTAATTGCTCTTGGGTTTTGGTATATTGAAAGAGTGCGTCCACTTGAAATATTTTTGCCTACTGAGAATGTTCCCATTATGTCTACACCTTTCGTGCACCTGCACGCTCTATCTCCTAGGGACTCCCAACACAGACAGAGCTATCACAATAACACACTTCTGTTAATTATGAATGCAATTTATGCGATTCTGAATAGGACGAATTGTTGGATCTGTTCACAGATCCAAACAAAAACACCAAAGGCACACAACACCCACCTCTTAAATGTGCACTACTGAACGTATGCTCCCTACCTGCCCATGCCCTCGAGATAATTGATCTACTATCCACACTTCATCTGGACTTACTTTGCATCACTGAATCCTGGCTCAATGATGCCTCCTGCCCAGCCATCGAACTAGCCCTACCCACAGGCTACACCATCCTTAGGCAAGATAGATGTGATAAGATTGGAGGGGGAGTCGCCCTTATCCACAAAGACTAACTATCCATCAGATTAGCAGACCATAGTACATGGGGTGGTAATGCTGATATCCTATCAGCCAAGCTTACGCTCTCCCCCAATAATCTAATCAACATTCACAGCCTATACAGACCTCCCGGACTCCCAGCTGACTTCCAAGAGCACATCTCCCATCGACTCAGCAACACCATTAAAAAGTCCTCCAAAATACTTCTATTAGGAGACTTAAATTTAGGATACAATGATCCTAAGGATAAATCACCCGCAACCCTAGCTAAAGAACTCGCAGAATTAGGTTTCTCCCAAAGAGCCCTCACCACTTGACTGGGTCATGGATCACAACTGTGCATCCAACATTACCTCAAACACCGCCCTTCCTTGGACGGACCACACATGCATCCAATTCCTCATCCCCACAAACCCTAAACCTAAGACTCTCACCCACGCACCACCTGCCACAATAAGAAGTTCTAAAAAACTCAACGCAGAGAACTTGCATTCCCACCTTAAAAGCCCATGCCTAGCACCACCTTTCTCTCAGGACCCAAATATATTATCAGCTATCTTCAATGATACTCTCACCAATGCCATAAACTCTATGGCCCCACTTGAAAGCAAGAAGGAAAACAAATCATTTCACTGCAACTCTTGGTTCTCGGAAGAACTCCAAACCCTCCAAGCTCAAAAGCGCCAGTCGCTTAAAAGCTAGCAAACGATCCGAGGGATCTAAATAAGAGCCTCTTCAAACAAATAACCCTCCAATATAAAAAAGCCATCTTAGCAGCAAAAACCAACTCCTTCAATGATAGGATCTCAAAGGCCAACTCCCAAGCTAAAGAACTATTTGCAATCTTTAATGAATTAGTCACTCCTCCGGCCACCGCGGACGAGATAACTAAAGACAAAGCCTGGTGTGCCAGCATTTAGTCCGCCATGCTCAACAAAATAAAACTCCTCTAGAACAAAATCCAAAACCACTGCAAAGCCCTCCGAAACCAAAAAAACAACTGCCCTACACAAGACAAGACAAGCGTAGTAATCTCAATCACGCTCAATTCTCCTTCAGAAACGTCAGTGAACCTGAGGTCCTTAATATCATCAAAACCTCAAACCATCCCTCTGCAAAGCAGACATTTGCACTCCCAAAATCATCAAGGAATGCGCCAATGACCTAGCACCCCTGATTACTGCCTTCATTAACGCATCTTTCCAAACAGGAACTGTCCCAAACAATCTCAAGGAAGCCTGGGTGCGGCCACTTCTAAAAAAGGCCACACTTGTCCCAGTGCAACCCAACAACTACAGACCGATAACGACAGTCCCGTTCCTCCTTAAAATCCTGGACAAAGCAGCTCACATCCAGATCCAATCATACATAGAGGCTAACTCCATACTAGGCAAAAGACAATCTGGCTTCCGTGTCGGGCATGGAACAGAATCCACCTTATTAGACCTAAAAAATCAAATCTCACAGATCATGGACAAAGGCAAACCTGCCATGCTCCTCCTCCTCGATCGATCAGCTGCTTTTGATCTGGTAGATCACCAAACACTCACCACCCACCTCACCCATGCAGCCCATTTCTCTAATCAAGCAGCATCCTGGATCACTTCCTTTCTTGAAGGAAGAGCCATGAAGGTCTACTCCGACATAACTAAGGCAGATCCTACCACTATAAACTGCGGTGTCCCCCAAGGATCTTGTACAGCCCCCACCCTCTATAACCTCTTCACAAAACCCCTCTTCGACCTACTTGACTCCATGGGTGTTGCATATACAAACTATGCAGATGACACTCAAGTACTTTTACGCCTATCTGGACTCTATCACCAAGACGCCACGGCCCTTCACAACATCTATGCCACTATCCAAGCTTGGATGGCAATCAATTCTCATCCTGGGCCAGACAAACACATTATCGAAACTAAGCCCCCAATACAACAACTTCAACATAGACAACTCAACCATCTCCGTATCATCCTCTGTCAAGACTCTAGGTGTTCACATTGATGCAAATCTATCAATGAACAAACAAGTCAGCTCCATAGCTTCTGCATCAGCGTTAGGCACCAAACTCATCAATGACATTAAACCCTACTTATCCACCCCCAACCGCTTGGCCATAGCTAGAGCAACTATAGGAGCCAAACTCGATTATTGCAACGCCCTTCTAGCTGGCACCTCCGCCCAAAACATTCAGAGACTGCAAACCACACAAAACAATGCCCTCAGAGCCGCCATGAGCATCCCTAGAAGAGACCATATATCCCACGCCAGACATGAAGCACGGTGGCTCCAGGTTAAAGACCGTATTACTCTGAAAATCCTTACCATCACTCACAGGTGCATCAACAAAACTGCTCCAGCATATCTATCTGAAGCAATATCAATGACCACATGCACTCGCCCCACCAGAGCTCAGTACACCGACCAGCTATACATACCACACATAAAGAGAGCCACAGCGGGAGGACTAGGCTTCTCCTATATTGCACCGAAACTCTGGAACTCACTCCCTGCCACCCTTAGAGCTGAAACTTCCATCTCTGTCTTTCGCAACAACCTCAAGGCCACTCTCCTCAACTAGCAAGTGGAGGACTGCCTCCTCCACTTCTGCCATGTATATTGTAATGTAACACAAATGTAATATAACTATATTGTAACCTGTATATATACTGCTAATGACTATGTAACTATATTGCAACCTGTATATATATTGCTAATGACCATGTAACTAAGTAACTAAGCGTTGCACTGTAACAAGTGCCACGATGTCCTTGGGCTGTTGTGCGCTATATAAATACGAATAAAATAAAACAAATATTTGCCACAGCATGGGGAAAAAGGGTTGGGTTAGTATATTCATCCTCTAACTTTAACTACTGCATGTTATGCCTTTCTAAGGGCGCTATTCTTTGGTCGTTGGAATAACAGCATCTCAGGGAACTTTGACAGGACTAATTTGAATGAGTTTGAAAGGAAGAGTCCTGATGCCTCTGGGATGCTCACTTTTTGTAAATAGGAGCAAGCTAATTGTTGCTTCTATTAGGCCTTCCGATAGACTATCTAGACCTTTCCAATCATTGATCTCTTTAAAGATGGCTCCTGTAGGCAACCGCGATGCCACGCCACCTTCCCACACTATCAATCATAGCCCCAACTCTGTCTCCTTCTGCATATAAAGGAATGGTTCTCAGTCGATCAGTAATTTTGAGGGTTGTACCAATCTTGCAAACTTCACCAGTGAGGACAGACCTTTGTATGTAGGTGATCCACTTTATTTCGTTTGCGGAAATTAAGCTTATCCGTGGCTACCTAGTGATTGGCAGGGAACTTGTTATTCGGGTATCCTGCTACCTGGGGTATATGTAGCTAGTACCACTGGGATCCGTAGGGCTTGTCCAAGGCGGGACGAGAACTATGATACTCCTTCAGAAGTCCTGGGTGATGTAGCAAAATCCTTTGTACCATTTTGGGGACAGATTATGAATTCCGAGAACATTAGGAGACTGGCAAGAATACTGAAGAGAACCATCAACCGGACCACTGACATACTCTACAACATGACTCTGGAACAAAAGGCAATTAGATTAGTGGCTCTACAGAACCGGATGGGATGGTGTTAGACGTCATCCTGGCTGAGTGTGGTGGAGTATGCAAATTGGTGGGGTCCACTTGTTGCGTTTTCGTACCTGATTCTTCCCCTACCATATTTAAGGCAATACAAAATCTGCACGTCCTAAGCTCAGAAGTACATGTTCTGGAGGGAAACTGGGATCTTAGTACTTGTTTCTGGGACTTCTTACGGTCTTGGGGATGGAAGCTTCTCTCAGTCTTAATGGTGATCCCTGGTATTCTGTTGTTCTGTTGTTTTTGCATACATTGTCTTCCTGCCTTATGTGCGATGCTAGGGGGATGTTGTGCGCAAACTGTAGGCACATTAGGACCGAAAAAGCGCACACATGAGAAGATGACTAATGTATTCGTGATGAAGGATATTACTGTCACAGATCTAACGGCAATTGATATATCTGATGAATGTGATTCAGGATGTACGGACATTGAGACGTGGAGTTACGAGTAAAGCGACTATTTTAATAGAGTTCTTGGCTTAGGCCAAAAAGAGGGTTTGTTAAACGGTAATTGTATAGTGCCTCCTCTATATTTATATTGGCCTAAGCCTAGTCACGCTACATGGAAAACCGCGTTGCAAAGTTCAGATTTTGGGTTGACTTTGCCGCCATTTTAAGATTCATCCGCCATTTTGATTTCTGCTCATGTGTTCTTCATTCTAAAATGGTGGACTATGTTTTCAACTTGCAACCAATCTTCCCGACCTTTGAGTTCTGTTAATGTTTAGACTGTTCAAGAGCCGACTATTTAGATTAGGCAATAAGGCCTTGCACTGCATATGAACTGATGTTTAAGTGTTGTCTGCGCTCACAAGACTCATCCTTGTATACACATTGGGGAGAATGTAGAACAAACCTCGAGCGTAGACACAGGCCGAACGCAATTGTAAAGGAATGTTGAATGAAGCTTACCGCGGGATTTGAGAACATACATCGCCATTGTGCCTCCATGGAAATTCAAACCTGTGTAATCCTTTGCATAATGTTGTATTATCTATATGTGAACTAGGCACAAACTCTAGACCACAAATTATTAACGTGAAGAGAGGCTGGACAATATTACTTGAAATTGTATAAAAGTACGAATGTTTAGACGTCCAGCACTCTCTCACCTCTCTCTGTCGGGCTGGTACACATTGCAGGGAGTTGGGAGCAAGATAGCTATCTGTGTTGCTTTGTAAACTGTACAGTAATAACAGATCTGTGAATCTTTTAGCCCGTGATTGGTGTATTTCCTTTGTGGTACTCAGCCCCGATATTTCCTTGTTCTTTCAGGGTGTCTCAGCCCAGGTGTGGGTTCTTTGCTCACTGTGCCAGAGCAAACCAAGCTGCTTTTCATTGTTGAGGCCAACCAAAGTAGGAACATGTCTGGGGTTACCTTTGTTTCTGTGCCGAGGGGATGTGGCCTATCAGTTTAGGGTGGGTGTCTTCCATTGGTGGCAGTAGCATACTGATTTGCCTATGGCTGCTCCTGAAAAGGCACATACAGGACAAAAATGGTGCTGTAGAAGGTTTGGAGAGCACTGCCAGTATTTAAGCTTAATTAGAAGCCTATCACCCGTCATAAGTCTTGGTTAAACGTTACGCCCCTTTGTGAGAGAGGGTATCCCAGACATGGATTCGTTCCTTGCTGCACTGTGGGGAACCAAGCTGCGCCTCGCTGATGGGACCAAACAAGGGTGAAAAATGTGTTGTGAGGATCCAGGTCCAGCGCTGTCAAGGGTTTGGGGGGCACGAACCATCTAAGTAACTGACATAGTGAGGTCATTAGCGACATGGTAGGTGACATCAGGAATGGTGATGTCACTGCACGGGTTGCATGTATCATAGTTACAGTTTTTAAGGCACAGGTGCTGGTGCAGTGCAGAACACCACATGGAAAAGAGTGAGGGCAGGGTGGCTGGTGTAGCAGTCTTAGGGGTGGGGGTGTAAGGAGTTTTATGGGGTAGTAGGGCAGGGGACTTATGGGATCAGGTGAGCAATACGTGAACAGTAGAGGAGTCGCTTTTGTGGTGGAAACATATTTGTGAAGACTCAGAATAAAGGGTTGTAGGCCTTATTGACAGCAATGGCCATTTTGATAATGTTTAGCAGAAACAGTACGCAGAAATGTTGCAAGACTGAAGTTTCCCAGGAGAACACAGTCTCATTGAAATTGCTTTAGGAGATACTTTCGAGAGTCTGAGGAGAATTGGCAGAGACATTAAAATCAACTACAGTTAAGTAAAATCCAGCCAAGATGTGGTACAGTTTCTTTCAGTGCACATTTGTCAGTAAGGTGTGAAAAGGGAGCTGGGGGGGCAGGAGCAATGGGAAAGGGATTGTGGGGCACACAACAGGGAGCCAATCAGCAGAGAGGAGGTTTCAGTGTTCCTAGGATACAACACTGAAAAGTGTACTTGCTGAAGTCCATGGACACATCATTGGTCGGACTTAATGAGAATGTTTCACCCCTAGCCATTTCAAGATGCCCTGTCCAATCCGTACACAGCAGTTTATCCAATTGTATATTGAACAGTTCCAACCAATGGGCAATACGTGTTTTTGACTGATCAGCACAATCGCGTAATTATACATTGATGTCGGAAGGATTATGATGTCACGAGGGTTGTTAATAGGATTTTGTTCCAAGAAATGTTTTAGCCAATGTGGGTCAAGTATGTTATACTGTACTATCGGGGTCTGATATTGTTCCACCAATCAGCTCCGGTGACCTGTCCCAAAAATTTAACTAAAATGTATGGTCATTTTGCATTTTGTGTATAAAAGATACAGCCCCAGTGAGCGAAATTAAGCTCCTTTCATCCAGTTCACCTCCACAGGGCTGTCTGAACCATAGTTCCAAACTGTGCGAGTCCAATAAATCTGTGTTACTTGTTGCTTGGTGCACGCTCCTTTTTTGGATTTCTTTTTCTTTACTGTAATAACTTTTTGGCAGAGGTCCTCTGGTACACATGTCTGGGGTTTCTCTGCAGAAGGGATAAGACCTTGCAGTTTGGGTTGGATTCCCCCCCCCCCCCCTTAGTGGCATTATTAGACAGATCTACATATGGCTTATCCCATTCTGCAAAGGCTATGAGTTATAACAGTGGTGTGGATGGTTGCTCCAATCACTGGCAGTGGTACATAGTAATTCAAAGGCTTTCATCCATCACAATTTCTAATCAGTGTTTGTCTCCTTAAGTGACAGAGGGTAGTCTCAGATGTGGGTCCATTGCTTGCTCTGCCATGGGCAACCAGCGTGCACCTCACTGATGAGGCTCAGCAAGGCTGCAACATGGCAGGGTTGCTTTTTTTCCATGGAAAGGAGATGTGGCCTAATAATGTGGGCCTAGGCTGCTCCTGTTGGTGGCAGTACTTGAATGATTTTCATATGGCTGGTCCCCTTATGGAATGGCGCATTAGGGATACAAATTGGTGCTGTAGAAGGTTAGCTAGAGCACTGCATTGGTTAAGATTTCTTTAAAGCCTATCACCCATCACATTCTTTGGTTGTATTTTGTCTCCCTACATGAGAGAGTGTATGCACATTCATGAGTCACTTACTTGCTGTGCCATAGGCTACTGAGCTGCATCTCACTGATCAGAGACAGCAAGGCCAAACATGTCAGGGGTTTTCTTTTGTTTCTGTTCAGAAGGGACATGGCATAGCAGTTTGGACTGGACTGTTTCTGATAGTGTCAGTACCAAACTGATGTTCCTATGTTTGGTCTGTGTAAAGACGGGAGGGGGGTATCTGTACTTCCGCCCTCTATATGGGAGGGTAAAGGCACAGAACAACCCTGTCAAGGCTCGTAATTTGGTAGCTATGGATGAGCAGCCAGGCTTAAGCTTTCAGGAGGTGATGCAGTTTCTAAGTACAGTGACTCCCCAAATCCCCCACAAAGGAATGTCCACACACTATGTTAGGGGATAACACAGCTTCTTTATATAAAATATGAGTTCAGGAATATATACACATATAAATAATAACACTTTGTACATGGAATACAGATTCAAATAATGGTAAATATATACACTCTGTGTGGCACCACATAAGACTTAAAACCAGTAATAGATGCACTAACTGCAGACAGTTTTAAATAGGGAGGTGGATTCTTAAGTTAGATGTAACAGCATAGAATAAGGAAGAAGGCAGGTTAGTTGGGGACAGTGACAAAATACTTTTTTTTAGCTTAGATAAATAATTCTGAGTGAGGATACCCCCCACCTGGGCAACCTGCAATAGAAAAGTTAGGGAGTAACTTAAGTTGTCTTTTACAGCCCAGTCCAAAATTGTTTAACAACTTGTGCTTTCTTTGAAAGGTTCTACCACCCAAAAGTACCCAAAAGGGCACAGGAGAACAGGATCCAAGATGACTCTGGGACCCTGGGATGACTCCTAGGGCTATAAGAGGCATGTCCTCATCACAGTACCTTTGGTGCCTTGGCAGGCAAAGTGGTAGAGTTTCTCGGCTTTACTCAATGATTCCCTCCGAGGATGGACTCCCTTTGGCCACTGGGATGCTGTGTCTAAGAATAAAAAGGGAACCACAGACTTTTGGAAAGGCAGCAGTTTGGCTCTTCACGGTGATCTCCTTTGATAAATGATTTCTCTGACTGAGAAGTCCTGGGAAGGTGAAACTTGCTGTGGTCTCCTTAAAGGCTTGGTGGATGAAGATAAGACCCCTGGTACCCGGCAGCACGGACCTCTGGATGGCTTCTTGGGACCTGGACTTCAGACCATCAGCAAGTCTGGACCCTTGGGACGACTTTGATAATTGTGTGTGGCCGGAAACCCACTGGCCTACCTTCCACGGCACTCAATGACTCTTGGTCCTCTTGGTGGAAAAAAGTGGTCAATGGTACTGCAAGGATGTTCTTTCAAATGTTCCTAGGAAGTTTGGGACTTTTGCAGCTCTGGATGTCCAGCAACACTATGGCAGGGTAGCCACTCTTCTCGGCAGTAAACAGCAGTGGCTTCCAGCAGTCACAAAATGCACCTCCGGACCCTGGGTGAAACCCATAGACTTTGCCAGCTCCAGATGTTTGGCCCTCCTCTTCTGGACTTTGAAGAACCCTTCTCCGGATGGCAGGCACACAGAACTCGCTTCCAGGATACTTTGATGATGACTAGCAGCTTTGCACAATGGTCCCTCGTACCTCGGGGAGAGGTCTCCTTTGCAGGTCCTCTGTGGATCAGTCCTTGGGAGTCACAACAGCTTTCAGATTGTTGAAGAAATGCAGCAGCAGAATTATCTTCCAGCTGGGCTTCAAGGAACAGCTTCTTTTTGCAAAGCTTCAACTTCAGCTACTGAACAAATTGTCAAGTTCGAGGTCCCCAGATATGCACATCAGCCCCTCATTCACTCTTCCTGAGCCAGGCTCAGTCAGCCGATCACACAGTAACGCATTCATTCGGGCAGGCAGCCAACCAGGCTCAGAGGCATTCAGGCCATTCATTCCATCCAGACACCCATAACACAGGGATGTAGATTGGGGCAAGTACTCAGCCTTTCTCTGAGCTACACTGCATTCATGTCAGTTTCAGTCAGGGCTATCTCATTCATTGTGTCACACACACATAAACCAGACACCCACAACAGAGAATTAGAGTTGACTCCCAACTCCATTCACAAAGGTCCCAGCCCAAGGATGTACCCACAATACACACCACTCTGGAAGGCTCCAGACAGTCTGACAGGAGGCAGCCCCAGAGCCATATATGGTATTGCCACCCAACAGCCAGTCAGGGGGAAAGGGACAGAGTTAGGGCTTCTCAGGACTTTGGGAAACAATGTAAAAGGAAAATTAAACCAAGAGGCCACAGGGGCCATCTTGCCTTCGATCAGGAATCCATTGATTCCTATAGCAGGGCCTGGGTGTCCCCAAAAGGAGAATACTCAGAGCCACTGTCAAGTCAGTATGTAGCTGCCACCAGCCCACACCCTGCTCTGTGGGCAATGCACAAGTGCCCAAAAACACCCATAAGGGGTGCAAGGGTGTACTCCCACCATTGGGTGCCATAAGGGTATTGCATGGGTGTTGTTCAACAAAAGATAAGAATGAAGAACTGCACTGCCAGAGGTCCAGGCTGGACCTCAGTGACAGAAAACATAGAGAGAACACATACAGAGAAGTGGTAGGACTAGGACTAGGAGGCCTCATCCTCCATAAGGCATTTCCAGCACCTCAACTGAGGTTAGGGCAACTGATCTCCCACAAGATTGTTACCGTCATCCAGATGGTCAACATACCTTCTGGAAAGTCCCTCTACATTATCATGACTCTTCCCTGGCCTCTGCTCAATGGTGAAGTCTAGCCCTTGCAGGCTAATGAATCACCTGAACATTTTAGGGTTTTCACCCTTCATCTGCATAAGCCATTTTAAGGGCTTATGCTCAGTTTGGACCTTTAAAGGCAGAGCCTGTAAAGTAAGGTCTAAAATGCCTAAGTTCCCAAATTATGCTAAAACACTCCTTTTCACCGTGGGCCACCTAAGTTCCCTACCCTTGAGTTGCCTACTGATGAAAATGATGGGGTGTTATCTCCATTTGTCATCTAACTGAGACAAGACAGCTCCAATTCCAGTGTCACAGGCATCAGTTTATACCATTAAGAGTGTGCTGTAGTCAGGGGCACACAAGACAGGTGTTGTGCACAGACTTTCCTTCAAGCCATCAAAAGCCCTTTGACAGTTTGCGCTCCAATGAACCTTCCTAGGCTGCTTGGGTGATGTCAGAGCTGTCAGAGGGGCAGCTATGGTGCCATAGTCTGCTATGATGTTTCGGTAGTACCCAGTGAGGCCCAGAAAAGCTCTCATCTGGGTTTGAGTAGAGGGAGTCTCCCATTCCTGTACAGCTTGTACTTTATCAGGGAGAGGTTGGATTTGACCCCCTACTACCTCATGACCAAGGTAGGTAACCTTCCCCTGTGCTATATGGCACTTGGTTGCCTTGATAGCGAGGTTGGCCCTTTTCATGGCCTGCTACACCTTATCCAAGTGTGTCAAATGCACTTCGCAGGTGGAACTGTAGACAGCAATATCGTCTAGGTAGACCACACAGAAGGCCTCCAGCACACTGAGAGCATGGCTGACTAACCTTTGGGAGGTGGCAGGGGCATTCTTCAACCTAAAAGGCATGACTCTAAATTGGTAGAGTCCCTCAGGTATTGTATGGTATGGTATTGTTAATTTGTAAAGCGCCTATACACAAAGCAAGTGTTTCAAAGCACTCAAGGAGGGAGGAAGCATGGGGAAAATAACTACAGTCATTCAGAGCCCTTGAATTTCTGAACAATACAAGTCTGGACGGGTACAATGGGTGCATGGAACAAGCGCCTCTAATACAATTAATGGTGTAGATAACAGCAAATGGGTCTGACAACGATTCTGCAGTTTTTACAAGTGCATTGAGGTGCCACCATGCAAGGAGGAGAGATAAGGGAAAAACAGGTAGACGATCTTCAAGGCATGGTGCATTTAGATTGAGCAAGTGCGCAGACAGGGGAGGGGGGACAAGTGCAGGGGGCAGGGGTGGTGGGGGAGGGGTCCAAGTGCACCCAATCAATCAGAAGCTGGGGTAAGTGCTGAGAGATGCTGAGAGAGGTGACACACTAGCACGGAACATTTTGCATCTGGCAATCGCACCACACGAATGAACGAATCGGACTAGGACAGAATTCACGTATTACTACACACCGTTGTTGACGTTCAAACAGTGCAAACGATTAGTGACCAGAGAGACACTGAGAACATGCAGCACATGAAATGAATATCTACATATGAAATGTATATCTAATCATCAACATCGTTAAGATGTGTTGTGCTGTGTTAAAATAATTGGAACCTATTAAACACCAAAATAGATGCCAATGCACAAATATTACACCATCTACATTGTGTGAAGAAGAATTTTTTTTGCCTTTTTGGTTATATATTTGAAGCCGAATAGCTTTTAAACCCCTGAGGAACCGCCACAGTGAATTTGTGGACAGGGAAACATGTGTCGGGACCAGGCTGGGCACAAGGAGTCTTTCTTTTTATGGTTTAAGGAAATACAAATGAATTCAATTTGTTGAAATGATTGTGAATCGAACAAATGATATATTGGAATTGCTGGGAATTGAGTGAATATGAAATTCAAGCGTAAAGCAACACGTAAAATGTCTTGTCAAGAATAAATCAAGGCTAAGCGAGTACAAAAATGTGGAAGAGTGCATTATTTTGAAACACCCCAATATTCTTAACTTACTTGTACTTTGAACCAACTGTTGTTATAGGCGCGGACAATAGTAAGGTCTAGACGTTCTCTTTTTTTTATGCTGAGAGAGGTGTTGAGAAAGCTGTTTTCTCCTTGGCCTGGTCAATCAGAGCTATTTGCCAATAACCTGATGTGAGGTCAAAGGTGCTCGCAAACTTGGCAGCACCTATCTTGTCCACAAGATCATCACCCCTATCTTGTCCACAAGCTCATCAGCCCTGGGCAACGGGTTTGTATCAGTCTTGGTGACTGCATTGGCTCCTCTATAGTTCACACAGAACCTCCAATCCTTGGTACCCGCCTGGGAACTTGCCTTGGGGACAAGGACCACTGGGTTGGACCCGGGGCTGGTTGAGGGGTCAGTGACACCCATGTCCAACATCTTTGTGACCTCTGCCTGGATATGGTTCTTTACAGTGTCTGAAATCTTGTAGCATCTGTTTTTGAAATGTACACTGTTACCTAGACCATGGGTTGAGGCCTGGTGTCAGTGAGAACAGAGGGGCATACTGCTGGAGCAAAGTCCTGCAGGTCCTCCGCTGTCTGGTGTCAGATCTGGAGAGAGTTGTACTCCTGGATGTCTAAAGAAGAGCTCAAAGGGGCTGAAACCATCACCCTCTTGAGGCACCTATTTGTAAGCAAACAGTAAGCATGGTCGGAGGGCATACCATTGCCTCCAAAGGGGCTGTTACAAAGTACCCAACATGCCATTAAGACTTTTATTGAACAATCATTGGTCTGAGGATGGTAGGAGGCGGAGAACTTATGAGGAAAGTACATGTTCATATTCCAGATAATACACCATGCTATGCTAATACCTATATGTATTATCTGGAACATGTACTTTCCTCACATAGATGGATGCGCCATCTATCCATCTATGTACGCTACATTGATGATATTTTTGGTACCTGGACCAGACCATCAGATGAGGTACAGGAATTCTTTGATATGATGAACGGAATGCACCTGAGAATCAAATTCACTACTCAAATCATTAAATCAGTGATTAACTTCCTTGATGTCGAAATCTACATCAAGGGCCAGAATCTGGAAACCAGAGTCTACACCAAAACGTCAGGGAAAAATAGCCACCTGCTAGCGACTAGTTTTCTTCCTCAAAGAACCATTGGCAGTGTACCATTGAGCCAATTCCTCTGTTATAGAAGGAAAATCTCTGAGACCAATGAATATGAACGCCAATCTACACTACTGCAGATGAAATTCCGAGAGAGGGGCTACAACCCCATACTTATTTCGGGCATGGGAGAGAAAGTAAGCTCAATAGACAGAGAGACACCTTTAACACCCAAGCCACCCAAAAGGGGAGAACCTCTTATCTATGTGACCACACACTCCACCCAGAGTTACAGAATTAAAAAGATAATACAAAGGAATTGGCCTATTTTACAAATGGACCCCCAACTACAGCAACTGTTCCAACAATCACCTACCTTTGCCATTAGGAACAGTAAGGCATTGCACAACAGCCTTATGACAGTGGAGATTTCCACTGTACCCACAAGTAAAATCGAATTTAATGGGACACTACCATGCTTGAACTGTCAGCATTGTGGGAACATAATACTAGGCAGTAACCTATGGACTCAAATGCCCATGCAGTTATTACAATGTGGGTATGACAACGAGAAAGGCTAAAATGAGGGGGACAGAGCACCAGTCGAACATTCGTACCAAAAATATGAGATCACCTGTAGCCATGCACTTTGTCGAGGCTAGGCACATAGTGGCTCAATTAAAATGTGTGATTCTGGAGCACATAAAACTAGGGAACAGAGGGGGAGATATAAAAAAAAAAGATTGTTACAAAGAGAGATTCTATGGGTTGACTTTCTGGACTCACTCAGCCCGAGAGGAATGAACTGTGATATTGATCTGATGTGCTTTGTATAATGAACTGTGATTTTGAGTACTTGATCAGCTGATTCTCTGATTCTCTGATTGTATGTGCTTTGCATAAGACTCGCAGGAACTAGTTAGCTAGGCCTTGCAGATCACTAGGTTTGATTCAGAGTTAATCAACGTGGACATTAGATTGTGAGTGGGTATTTCCCACGAGAAGTGAAGTTGAGCTATAAACTTTGATTAAAATGTTTATGCCTTTTCCAACATTGGACTTGCCATTTATGAAGACTGACATGTACAGATTGTGAGTTGGCGGATACCAGAGAGCATACTTAAATCGCTCCTTTTTATGGTTAGTATTGATGTATCCTCCAGAGTAGTGGATGGAGATCACAAATGTGGACATCAGTCGTACTACTGATTTAATAGCACTTAAAAAATAGGCAGGCTATGATGAAGGCCCTTTAGCCGTATTTCATACAACTTATTGACCCATAGCAGGAGCAGGGCACCTTGCGTAAATTCCGTCTGAAAGTATGCGCTGCTTCCTGCCCACAGATCTCCACTCCGTCGAATATTACCCCAGCCTTGGCCCCTTAAAAGTCTCTTATCTACAGCAGGAGGGGGGACCCCGCAGAAGACCATATACACAACGAAGGATCGCGCCACAGACGGTTGGCTCCGATCCTTCATTGTGTCCCTATGGTTAGCGCCGCACAATTCTTTACGCATTCTACATGCCCATATTTATTTTTTTATTTTTTATCTGTTTATTTCAATTGCGCCGGTAACTCGTAAGTTTCGAGGCGCAGATACAAGTACACAGAGTACAACATGTAGAGGACGGACTGACAAACAATCATCATTGATCATACCCGCCACATATGCGGGTTAAACATTGCAAAGTTTGATGACACAAGGTACACAGATATGCGAGCACTGAAACGGCTATCTCAGCCGGTCAGTGGCTCACATAAACCCGTACAGGGTAACTACACTACAAATTAGACAGCATTATCACAGCAATTGGAACCTTCACCCATAACTGTGAGGTGTATTCTCTTACTGTTCCAAATGGGAGGTCAAGAGATGCATAATTCCTTTTATCATGCATATGGATTGGCTTTTTTCATACTGGTGACACGTTATATGTCTTTCTAACCATACTGCCTACACTGCATCCAGGCAATACACGTGCAGCTATTAAAGCAAACAACAATCGATTCTCACAGGTTAATATGAAGATGTTTTCCACAATAAAGGGGACACCTTCCTCACCTGTAACCTTGTGGCTAATTCACTCCATCCCTTGGGAGGTTGAGAGTATAGCAATTGCTCCTTTGCTAATATTTATTCGACATATTTTTTCTTTAGCCTCTCTAGAAAACACAGTACCTCTATGACTGTTCTGTTGATAATACCCTGCTGCTGTTGATTCTACCACCCCAGCTGGGTGAGTTTTTCTCTTGCCCCCCCAGGGGCCTTACACACATTACAGAATTATTTTAGTTATTGCATTGAGACTTACACAGAGATGTTTCTTCTAACAGGTAGGACTCTTCCTCAACTATTCACGAGAGGGTTAGATGGTTAGGACTACTAACTATGTGTATGTACAGTTTTATGTACTACCCATAAGATCTCCTTACACTGAGTTGTTCTAATTGTAACCCCTTAGGTGCCTACAAGCAGAGTAATCTACACTTCTTAGGAACAAATAGCTCCCCAGCCCTGAAGATGGGTTTTTAAGATTCCGAAACGCGTCGGCAATTCTATAATCTAAGAGGAGCCATTTTGGATATATCTAGTATTCAGCAGCTTTAGGCCACTGTAAAAACTTGTGTGAATGTTGTAAACACAAGTTCTCACTTGATGAAAATTATTGTGTTTTGCTTTATTTTGAAACAATCTGTGCAATGAACACTGGAGATGTATTAGCAAAAGAGTTTTGATATGTGCTATCACTTTTCCACTGTGACTATATAAAAAGAATATTGTCTTTCACGAAAACTGATGACACGCTAGTTTATTATTGAATGTAATTGGATAAAATGAATTTTGACCTTTTAAATGTTCGCCTAAAACATTATTTGCTAAACTGCTAATACATTCAACTGCTTACCATACTAGTCCACTTTGAACTTAGCCAGCCTGGGTAGTCCGTAATCGATACCTGGGACTACACATCCTCCAAGGAGTGCATTATAGGGCCATCGTTTGGCAACAACCGGTTTTGTTTTGTGCACTGCATCCAGTCTTGCCAGACAACTGACAAGTGGGACAGGTCTTGCAATGACCTTTTGAAGAGAGGTTCCCAATAATACCCCTCCTCACCCCCATGAACATGACATGCTGAAGACTTAAGACCACTCTAAGTCACTCGTCATTCTTTGGACAGACCCCAAGTGCACCACCAAAGGGCACATATACTGAGAGGTATCCCCTCAGTCAGCCATTCAGACCCAATCCAGTGCATATTCTTTTAGAGACAGGCGACATAACGGAAATCATGGATGGAAACACCCTAATGAACTGTATCAATTAACTGTTGAGAAAACGCTGAGCTGAGTCACTAATGACACCCCAACATAAGAGCTCTAGTCCTGAAGAATACTCACAGTCCTGCACAGCATTACATAAACACACACTCATATGCGTGAAGAACATACGTACACAGTGCTGTAGATAGAGGACAGATACACATACATACTGTCAAAGCTTTTATTGTTTTTTAATTAGCGAAGTGCAGTAACACCAAAACACAAGGCAACAAGAGATCCTGTGCAAGTTTGCAGATCCTTATGTCAATGAACTCGATGGGCCTACAGGCGTATATATGGAGCCTGGCACGAACATGTATGATAAACCTATAGGTAACATAGCACAGTAGGAGCATGTAGAAATTGCATTATAAGTCTAAGGAAAATTACAAGGCCTCAAGCCACAGGACACCAGATTAGAGGAGCCAGCTCAGGCTGCACGAAGTGAAGACCGGGCTCACAGACAAGGTCAGAGATAAACAGTTACATTCCAAGCTCCAAGTGACAAGGGATCAGCTGCCGGAAAATGGAATAAATCTTCATAAATACAGACCAAAGAGCTCAATTGATTGATATTTTATTTCTATCGCGCTCGTACACAAGTGATTCAGAGCGCGACAAGGCAAGGGAAGGGAACAGGGGAGAACAAAACAGCGATCTTACTAGGCCAAGTGACATTGAGAACGCGCAAGTGCATGGGAGAGGGGGGAGGGGAAAAGTGCATGGAAGGGGGGAGAGGTGGAAAGTGCGAAGCAGAGGAGAAACAGATAAATAACAATAAATAAATAATAAAGGCAACAAGCAGTGGTAATGCAGCCAGCAATTTGCAAGTGCTAGGTTTAAGGCAGCAGACAGGGTAGGTCCGATAAGTGCAGGAAGAAAAAGTGGGGGGCTGTATGGGTATAGATACAGACCCCAGTGCAAGGGGTGGCCCGAAGGCAGTGCGGGAGGGTGACTGGATGAGCAGGTACCTGGGCCCAAAAGACAGAGGGTGGCCAGGTGCACGGTGCCAAGAGAGAACAGATCAGCAGGGGAGAGGGGGAGCGAAGGCAGAAGAAAAGAGGAAAGTCTTGAGGTGCTTCCGGAACCGGAGATGGTTCTCCTCAAGTTTTAGAGTGGCAGGGAAGCTGTTCCAGAGGGAGGCCCCAGCCGAAGACAGAGATCTACCCCCAGCTCGTTTCTTAGAAAAACGACTGACCCTGAGTGAGTTGGAGGTAGAGGAGCGAAGAGCTCGAGAGGGGAGGTATTTGCAGAGGGATAGCTGAAGGTATTTTGGACCCAGGCCCCAGAAAGCCTTGTGGACAATGCATAGGGTTTTTAATTTAATCATTGCATCCACTGGGAGCCAGTGAAGAGATTTCAGAGCTGGAGAGATACGATCCCAGGGCGTGAGGCCAAGGACAAGTCTTGCAGTCCTGTTCTGGATTAGTTGCAGAGGGCAGAGAGTAGAGGCAGGTAGATTTAGAAAGAGGCTATTTAGAAAGAGGCTGTTACAATAGTCCAATCTAGAGAGAACCAGAGCTTGAGATACCATGAACTTCTGGGGGAAGGAGAGGAAAGGCAGAGTACCTCCGCGGGGGTGCAGTCGGAAATTTGACTTTTTAGAGACCTCAGAGATGTGGGCGGAGAAGGAAAAGGTGGAGTCAAAGATGACCCTGAGGTTCTTAGCCTCGCAGGTGGGGGTAGGAGGAGGGCCAACAGAGGCCGGCCAGAGAGTGAGGGGAAAGGATGGTGAAGGTGTGCCGATGAGGAGGATCTCTGTCTTGCTGGCATTCAGACAAAGATCATTGGCGGCACACCAATCTTGAATGGCAGTTAGGCAATCAGAGATGAGAGAGGGAGAGGAAGTGGCAGAGGGCAGCCTGAAAATGAGTTGAGTGTCGTCAGCGTAGCACTGGAAATTTGAGCAGAAAATGGCAATGCAGTGGGCGAGAGTTGCCAGGTATTGGTTAAAAAGCCAGGGTGAGAGGTTAGACTCCTGGGGAACACCAATGTTGTGGTCTATAACCACGGGATGCAGCCGAACTAGACAATAGGCATTTACCCTTGGTGGGAATATGAGTCATTCTCAGCCACCCAGACGAGAAGTGTAACAAGTGTTGCAACATGGCAATGTGGAAACACACTCTCATAGGCAAAGGTGGTCTACTACCAGATACAATTGTGACACATAGTCACTTTGCATCACCTTGAAAATGTGCACACAGGGCTGAGAACCGAACTGGGTCCCAGGCCTGGATAGACCAGGTCTAACCAATCAAGAGACAGAACTCCAGGGGTGGATTGCAAAGGACAAGGGCCAATGGTAAGTCCACAATCCTGTTACAATGTACTAGATAGTTTTGTGGGGACGGGAAAGTTCAGCCACCTGACATGTGAGGGCCAGTCGAATAACTTCTCTACGGTATAGATATAGTTAATACCACTCTCAGCATCCAATCCGTACAAGAGATAGGTTTTTGGGAAGGGCCCAGGTGATGTCATTTGTGTACAAAACTACGGTTGTGTCTTGGGGAGCAGATATTTTGGGAGAATTGAGATTGTCCTGTTTGATCCCTGTCAAATTTTTGTAATAAACCATTGAACTTCCCTTTGGCTGAGTCCTCTGTTATTCTGGGGGAGGGTCGTTGGGCCCTCAAGGCAGAACACCCCAAGGCCTCTGATCCGCACCAACACTTCCAATTCTACTCCCATTCTGGGCCAATAGAAGTGGGCTGAGAGCCTCTGCTTATTCTTCTTGGTGCCAAGATGACCAGCTAAGGGTACCTCATGTGCCAACTGCAACAGGAAAGGCCTGTATACCTGGGGTACAACCAACCTCTTGATTGTAACATGTTCAGGCTGAGTGGGCTCACTGTAAAGAAGCTCACCCTTCCAATAAATCTTAAAAGTCCTAGGCACTTCTCCTTGTGCCTGGGGCCAATTTTCTGGCACTCTCTTTGACCCTTACAAAAGTCCCCCCTATAGGGCCCACCTTCAACTAACAAGCACTGGAGGTCTTGGTGATCCTCTGGGTTGAGTACTTATCCCTGAGGAGGGTCCTCTGGCTCTTCTTGCTATGGAGTTGAGTCAAGGGTCAGCACTGGGCCTAGTCCTTCAGGATCTGGGGCTATAGTGGGTGCTGTAGAAACAGCAGGAAGAGAAGGAACCCCCTTCACAGAGATGGTTTTCTTACTCTTCCTCCTAGCCTTGGGTTTCCCCTTTGGGTTTGGTAGCTGACTATCAGTCAGACCCTGTTGTACCTGTGACCTAGTGACTGCAGCAGCAGTCAGGGGTCACTCATCTGAGATTAACCCCACCTCAAATGAGTCATTCCCCATCAAAATGTTGGCAGGTGCATTGTCCTGAACCAGGACATGAAGACATGAAGCTTTGCTGTCTTGTCGTCCATCTGAATGGTGACTAGGGCTACAGGAGATAATTTGGAGGCCCACCAGCTAACCTAGTGGTCCACAGAGGAGCACCTACATAGTCCTCTGGCCTGAGCAGGGCCCTGTCCACCACTGTCATGCTAGTCCCAGTGCCTCCCAAACTGTCCCTTGGGGCCTTGGACCAGCTAAGAGCTGGGGGGAAATCAGCTGAATTGAGTGGACCATTAAATACAGTGGTAATAGTGCTACCGCCACATTTAAGGGTTACCGCCAAACTCGTAATGAGGCCCTAAGTGCCTTACCTTTATACTTGAGGTCACCCTTTCTGTGGTTAAAAGCCCCACAGTCCCAACAAGTGTCAGGAATGTGAGGGACTGAACTGAATCCACTGGGAGCCTGCTTTGCAGTAGGATTACCACTAGTCTTACTCCCAACCCCATGAGACTTATCCCCACTAGATCTTTGGACCTTAGAGGGTGATTGTTTAGGTTTATTCAGAAGTGGCTGCTTCTTAGACTCCTCAGCCTACTGAGGGTTCCACTTGTCCTTGTCCTTCCCACTGGGATCCTTAGGGGACACCCTGCGGGAGACCCACTTATCAGCCAACTTGGCTAACTTGAAAGGATCCAAAATATTCTGGTCAACAATGTACTGACGCAGATCTGTTGAACAAGCTTCAGACAGTTTTTTAAAAAACAAGAGGTGTGACAATTCAACAAAATCAACAAACACAAGTGAACAGGGTCATTCCTACCACAATGGAACAGTCAAGTGAGCAACTTGTCAAATGTGAAACACACACCTTTGTACTGGTGTTTAGAGTATTTATAATCAAAAGGCAGGACCATCTGGTCTAATTGAATACACGACATAGAACATATTCATTGAACTACAGAGAAGCAACAAATGCATGGCATTAAAGCACAACAAGGGAAGAGACAAATCGGTCTCAAGTTATAGTACAAACAGTTGAGTGAATACATTACCTACTGTTATGTCACAAAATGACAGCAGTATAGAAAGTCAAGTGAATATTCAAAACACAAAGTTCAAGGCATGAGAAAAGCACCAAATAGGAGCACTGTGATTGGAAGGACAATGGTCTTTGCAATAGTTTAAATGGTTTGTAGTATAGTTATCAGTATACACTCAATAAAAGCCTACATCAATACAGATGTGTAGATATTTTATAGTAGCTAGGTTCAACACTGTGGGCCTCATTATGACTCTGGCGGTAGCCGTGCCGGTAAAACCGGCACAGCTGCCTCCGGAGTCCTTTTTTTTCCAGCGCCCGGGAATGGGTAATGACTGGGGCATTACAGCCCCGGCAGACCCGGTAATTGCCCATTCACGGGCACCGGAAAATATTACTTCCCATTCCCATTTGAGTCCCAATGGATTCAATGGGAAGGGGGAGGCCGGATGCACCGGCACCATTTGTGAATGGTGCCGGTGCATCTGACATGGTCTGCTCGTGGCTGCCAGTCTGCCCGCCAGGTCAGACATGGCGGGCGAAAAGGCATCCGCGAGCAGACCTTGTAGTTTGCTGGTCCGGTAACAACAGTACCGGCAAGCTTACTGGTACCGTTGTTACTGGACCGGCAAACTTATAATGAGGCTCTGTTTCTTAAAACCAGTGATCGTACCACTGTACAACAAGTGTAAAGACTGGAGGGGGTATCCATACATCTGCCCTAAATATGGTAGAGTAAAGGCACAGAACTGACCCAGCAAGGCTCTCAGTTTGGTAGCTATGGACGAGCAGCCAGGCTTAAGCTTTCAGGAGGTGATGCAAGCAGGTTCTTAAGTATAGTGAATCCCCAAAGCCCCCACAAAGGAATGTGCACACACTATGTCAGGTGATAAATCAGCATCTTTACATAAAGATTTCAGGAATATATATGATATGACATGATATGGCATTTATAACGCGCCTATACACAAGTGTTTCATGGCGCGACGAGGCATGGGAGGGGAAACAGAGGGAAGACAGACAACGATCTTCCTAGGTCAAGTGTCATTCATATCGCGCAAGTTTAAAGGAAGGGGGAGGAAGAAAAGTTCAGGGTGGGGAGGGAAAGGGCAGAGCATGGGATAATAGAATAACAAGATAAATAAACGGCCAGCAGGTGGCAAGTGCAGGGTGAGTGCAGACATAAGTGCTAGTGGGGCGACTGTAGGGGTACAGAAAACATTCCCCAGGTGCAGGGGTTGCCATGGAGGCAGTGCATGCATGCATCTGGCAGGGCTAGGGCCCGGGATCAGATGGGCGGCCAGGTAACCAGTGCAGTCTCAGTAACAGCCAGGACTTTAGCAGTGGAGAGGGGGAGAGAAAGCGGAAGCAAAGAGGAGGGTTTTCAGGTGCACATGATTTATACACATATAAATAATAACACTTTGTACTTGGAATACTGATTCAAAGAATGGTAAATACATACACTATATTTGGGACCACAAAATACTTAAATCCAGTAATAGATGCACTAACAGCAGACAGTTTTAAATATGCAAGCAGATTCTTAAATTATGTGTAACAGCATAGAATAAGGAGGAAGGCAGGCTAGTTGTGAACAGTGGGAGAATACTTTCTTTAGCTTAGATAAATAATTCTGAGAATACCCCCACCTGGGCAACCTGTGATAGAAAGGTTAGGGAGTAACTTATGGTGACTTTTACAGCCCAGTCCAATAATGTTTAACAACCTTGTACTTTCTTTGAAAGGTTCTACCACCCCAAAGTACCATAGAGGCCACAGGAGAACAGGATCCCAGATTACTCTGGGACCCCTGGACGGCTCCTGAGGCTAGAAGAAGCTCTTCCTTGTCACAGTACCTTTGGTGCCTTGGCAGGCAAAGTGGCAGAGTTTCTCGGCTTTACTCAACAATTCCCTCCGAGGATGGACCCCCTTTGAAAGAAGGAGCCACTGGGATGCTGAACCAAGAATAAAAAGGGAACCAAAGTCTTTTGGAAAGACAGCTGTTTGGCTCTTTGCTGTGCTCTCCTTTCTTCGAAGATTTCTCTGGCTGAAGAAGTCCTTGGAAGGTGGAACTTGCTGTGGTCTCCTTAAAGGCCTGGTCGCTGAAAATAAGATGCCTGTGACCCTTCAAAGACTTCCGACGGTGACAGGTGCATAGGTCACTTTTGGAGTCTGGTTTTGGAATATTGCAGTTTTCTGACTTTCGGTTCTTCGGAGTGTGCAACAGCACAGACCTCTGGATGGCTCATTGCGACCTGGACTTGACCACTGGAGTGGACCTCAGACCCTCGCCAAGTCTGGACCGTTGGGACAACTTTGATATCTTCGGGTGGCGAGAGACCCAACAGCAGACCTTCCTCGACACCCAACGACTCAAGGTTCACTACTGCAGGATAATGTGGTCAGTGTTGACTGGACTGCAAGCATGTCCTTTCAAATGTTCTTAGGCAGTTTGTAACTTTCACAGCTCCGGGTGTCCAGTAGTACTATGCCAGGGTACCCCCTCTTATGGGCGGTAGACAGCAACTGGTTACAGCGGTCACAAAATGCCCCTCGGACTGGGTGCCAAAATTGATTTCTCGGGCTTGACATGTCCAGCACTCCTCTTCTGGACTTCAAAGGCCCTTTCTCTGGATGGCAGGCACACAGCACTGGCTGCAAGGATATTTTGATGAAGAGTAGCAGCTTTACACAATTGTCCCTTGTAGCTCGGGGAGAGGTCTCCTTTGCAGTTTCTCTCCGGATCAGTCCTTAGAAGACACAACAGCTTTCGGATTGTTGAAGAAATGCAGCAGCAGACTTCTCTTCCAGCTGGGTTTCAAGAAACAGCTTCTACTTGCTAAGCTTCAACTTCAGCTACTGAACAAGTTGGCAAGTGAGAAGTCCCCAGATATACACACCTGTCCCTCATTCACTCTGCCTGAGCCAGGCTCAGCCAGCCAATGACAAACTAGGGCATTCATGCAGGCAGGCAGCAAATCAGGCTCAGAGGCATTCAGGCCATTCATTCCACCCAGACACCCATAACCAAGAAATGTGGATTGGGGCAAGTGCCCAGCATTTCAACACACTACACTGCATTCTTGTCAGTTTCAGGCAGGACTGTCTCATTCATTTTGTCACATGCACAGAAACCAGACAACAGAGAATGTGAGTTGACTCCCAACTCCATTCACACAGGTCCCACGCCTAGGGTGTACCCACAACAAAAAACACCTGGGAAGTTACCAGTCAGTCTGACAGGAGGCAGCCCCAGAGCCATATATGGTAATTCCACCCAACAGCCATTCAGGAGGGAGGGACAGAGTCGGGGCTTCCCAGAACTTTAGGAAACAAGGCAAAGGGCAATAGAAACCTAGAGGCCACAGGGGCCATCTTGCCGCTATCAGGAATTCATTGATTCCTATGGCAAGGCCTGGGTGTCACAAAAAGGAGGATACTCCAATCCAGTGTCAAGTCAGCATGTATCTGCCACCAGCCCATACCCTGCTTGTGAGCAACACACAGGTACCCAAATACACACATAAGGGGTACAATGGTGTGCCCTCACCCATGGGTGCCATAAGAGTAGCCCACGGGTGTTGTTCATCAAAAGATAAGTATGAAAAGCTCCACTGCCAGATGTCCAGGCTGGACCTCAGTGACAGAAAACATTGAGAAAATACACACACAAAAGTGGTAGGACTAGCATTAGGCTGCCCTGTCCCCCCATATTTCCATTCTCACAGTCCTCTTCTGTAGTGGTGCAGATAGACTGTAGAACTAGTGGTATGAGAGGTTGCCCAGTGCACTGCCAGTGATTAGGATAAACTGAAAATCTTTTACCCTCATGTTTGGTCATAACCCATAGTACAAGTTATTTAAAGGCAAGAAAGTAAACAACACACTACCTTTTTTTTATAAGCATTTCACCAACGACCTGTCTCTGTTAAATGCGCTCCCAGAAGCCAAATCACTTATGTATGCAAGGAGAATGGATACCACATATTTGCACTACTGTCCATCCCCTCCAGAAGCCTTTTAGAATAAGGTGACCTGAGCATTTATGGAAGTAGCACAAATAAAAGGAAAACGTTCTATGCGCTCGTTTCATTTGTGCTACTTTCTGAGAATCTGGCCCTATATGTTTTGGCAGGAGCAGAGTATAGACACAGAATGGGATCACCTTGTCTCCATGCCCCATACTCCCTGACTGTGAAAATAGAATGGTTTCCCGACGGCATGTAATTTTCATGTGGCAAAAAACCATTAGATACCTATCTGAATCCATTTTAAATGCTGACTGACTGAGTTAAAAAAAAGAACGTTCAACAATTTTGTCTGGATAAACCTGTTTACGCTAAGTAGTGAAAATGATGAGAAATGCAGAGAGGGCGAAAGTGCACGGCATTGTGCAAGTTAGGCTGTCCTTGCAATGAAGGAGGGTGGCCAGCTTTTGAAAAATAAATGGGCAGCGTTGTGGGCTGCCTCCGGTCTCCGGGGCAGCCCACTGGTGCCGTCGGGATCACGCGATGGCAGTGGACACGTCAGCGGACAACCGTCGTGTCTCACGTAGGGAGGCACCCTACAGCGCCCGGTGTCACCAGGCGCAGGATCCACAGTGCAGGGTTTGTCACACCCAGATGCCAGCGGTCACGGCTCCGAGAACACTCGGGCCGTGCCGCACACAATGTCACGACCACGTGGCAGGCCCACAACCTGTACGCACAAGCACACACACAGACACGAGTTGCCACTTCCTGGGACTCTGCTGCTCTGCCCTCAAAGCGCCAGCAGAGCCCCTTTTATTAAGTGAGCGTCATGACACAGTCACCGTGCTCACGTCGGCCAAAACACTAGACCCCCACACAACATCCCTCCTTTATTATAAACAAACAAAATTAAGGAAACCCACCGCAAACATCAAACACTCTACTGGGTTCCATTTGGTGCCTTCTAGTCCACGCACCAAGTGTGCCCCCACATCATCAAAGCAAACATTGGGTGCATTCCAGTCCGTGCACCACCTAAAAGCTACTTGAAACTCAAACATTATAACACTGCAAAACAAAACAGGTGAGTTCCAGTCCGCACACCACGAGGCCCAACCGCGGGCTGGGAAGCCCAGAAAATTCCCGGATCAAACTGGCCACCGGCGCCGCTGCAGGACATGAAGAATACGTTCTCTTCGTATTCCTCCTCCCCCACATCATACGGAACTTCTCGGGGACCCTCCACCACCTGGACAACCGCCACCTTGGGGGTCTTTCTCGCCTTCGCCTCATTCCCCCCTGATGCCCCACCGTGCCAGCTGGGACTGGGGCGAGGCACACTTGTGCGAAATGATCCCCTTTTCCGCAGCTTCCACAGATTTGTCCTATCGCTGGGCAGTCCTGCGGGTGTGGCATATCCCACCCACACTGATGACATATGGTGGCATTGGGGTCTCTCCTCGGCCGGTCTCCCCTCCTTATCACTCTTCCTCCTGGCCACCTGCCGACAGCAGCCACCTCCTCAACCTTCACTCGCGGTGTGGGGACCTCCACCTTGAGGTGGTGTCTAGATGAATCAATGACCGAGGCCCGCACCTCCGCCAGTTCCTGGGCCCGGCCAAGCTCCAATATTCTATCGAGGGTCAGCGCTGGGTCCCTCAGAACCTGCTTGAGCAGTTTGGCAGAGCTGCAGCCACAGATAATTTGCGCCCGGACCTCGTGCTCTTCGAAATTCCCCAGGGCACAGGACAGTGCAATGCCGCGAAGCTTCCCATGGAATGCATCGAGGCTTTCCCCTTCCTCCTGCCTCGCACACCTCATCCTGAACCTCTCATAGTCCCTGTTGACCATGGCTCTGAAATACTCGTTCAGGGCTGCAATGGCTGTGTCGTATGACTGATCTCGGGGCTTTAATGTCTTGAACAGTCTCTGGACGGCCAGCCCGGCAGAGCACAGGAGTGTCGGGCGTTTGGCTGCGTCTTTGATCTCCATTGCAGCGAAGTACAACTCCAGGTTCTCCACCCAGGCCACCCACCGGGCCCCCAGACTTGCAGGCGCACCCAGGATATCGAAATGGGGTATTGGTGCCAACTGAACCCGACATACCCCCTCGTCGTCCGACATGTTTAGTATTGTGGGGGATGCCAGCCGCAGTCACCGGCATTGAGGGATGCCCGTATTCCCGGGCCTCAGGTAGCTTGACTGCCTTATGGGGAGGTCTCTTGGCAGCACCCGAACATTCCCGGGGTAGTGGTTTCCCTCTCGGGGGAGTCGCTGGTGGCAGACCGGGGCGTCCCCGCTGCACTATACCCCAACCAGGGCACACCCTTCCTTTGTCCTGATGGCCACGCTCTTTCCCACCCCTGGTTGACTGCCCTGGGGTCACCCAGTTCCTCCTCCCCAGGGGCACACAAGCACTCCAGATGGAGCCACAACGCCTAGGGCCCGGTCAGGTACAACTGCGGGGTTCAGGTGACACCCCTCTTTCTTTATCTGATCTTCGAATGTTCAGGCCAGGCCCCTTTCTGGCTGTTCCGCCAGCCTCAAGGTGCAATTATGGACAAAACTCGACTTACTTCCTTCCAGGCCTAGGTATTGACAGGCCTTATGTCACTGGGGGCCGGGGCCTGCTTAGGCTGGTCACCGCCGCAGCCCAGGCATGGTAATGTCTCTCCCCCTCTTCGGGCGAGGCGGAGGGATGACCCCGCCCTTTTCCTTTGTTCCCCGGCGGTACCTGGGGGGGCGGGCTGCGGACCTCTGGAGGCCACACCTCCTTTCTGGGCCGCTTCGTCGGCCACGCGATTCACCTCCTCAGAGTCGGGTGATAAAAAAAACTTCCGGCAGTCACAGGCCAGACGGAGGGTTGGCCCCACCCCCTCCTTTTTCAGGAACGGACCAGGCTCCTCCTCCCCAGTCTGGACCACGCGGGCACCACCACCCGCCGGGTGCCCCGCACGGCCGGCGCCACGATCGAAATCAGCCACCTCAGCTGATCCCAGGTGACCTGTGCCGATGTACCGCACGAGGTCCCTGAGCCGCCAGCAGCCCAGCTGACACGCGGCTGCAGCCTCTCCTCCTCCACGCATGCGGCCCGATGCCGCTTCAGTCCGGCTCCAGCAGGCACCAGGCGACCAGCGCAGGAGGACCGCACCAGGTCCCGGGGCCTCCCGCACTCCTGCGACCACCAGGTGCCTCTTCTACATGGCCACCGATTGCGGCCGTGTGCGCGGATCCGTTCTTCCGCCCACCACCATCAGCAGCTGGCGGGCGCGACCTCGTCACCAGTGTTGTGGGCTGCCTCCGGTCTCCGGGGCAGCCCACTGGTGCCGTCGGGATCACACGATGGCAGTTGACACGTTGGCAGACAACCGGCGTGTCTCACGTAGGGAGGCACCCTACGGCGCCCAGTGTCACCGGGCGCAGGATCCACAGTGCAGGGTTTGTCACACCCAGACTCCAGCGGTCGCGGCTCCGAGGACACTCGGGCCGCGCCGCACACAAGGCCACGACCATGTGGCAGGCCCACAAGCACACACACAGACACGAGTTGCCACTTCCTGGGGCTCTGCTGCTCTGCCCTCGCAGCGCCAGCAGAGCCCCTTTTATTAGGTGAGCACGTGAGCGTCATGACACAGTCACGACGCTCACGTCGGCCAAAACACTAGACCCCCACACAACAGGCAGCATGTAGCGAGCAGCGCAAATGACAATATACAAACCACGCCTTGTTGATGTCTTGTGCTCATTGGGCTCGTTGTCACTCTCTCTGTCTCTCTCTCTCTCTCTCTCTCTCTCTCTGTCTCTCTCTCTCTCTCTCTTTTTCTTCCCCCCTCCCTCCTTGATGGAGTTCCTCTTGGGATGTCTAACAAACATGTTCTTGTTTGGACTTTCCTCAATGGAGATGTAAACTTGACTTTTTTTTCTCCAGCTGCGCGTAGCTAATTATAGTTTAAACTAGAACTTCGCACATAGCATAGAGGGCTATTGCAAATGCTGATTCTGATTTTTACGTTAAGGTATAATTTTGTAAATTGATTTAGTCAAACACAACTTTGAGAGCAGCCTGCCATTTACCGTGGGTGGAATGTGCTGGAAGCATGCTTTAGCTATTCCAACTATAACAGGCTGTAATTGTAAGACATTGCTTACCACTGTTCTTCAAAGTGGAATAAATACATAAACTTACTCTTAAGATAATTGCAGGTGATAAACCGTGTTTCAGACACCTGCTTTTTAATAAGAATGCAAATGAAAGTTATACTTCTCTCCTGACTGAACAACAGCTGGACGTTTTCTAGTGAACACAACTTAATTATTTTAATCAAAATGTGTTTTGTGCACATATAAAACACATGGTTTGTGTGGAAGAATCATGTAAGGCAGCAGATGTTAAGCTATTTTATGTATGAAGATGGAGAGCGTCGGCTACTCTTGACCTAAAAGAGCAAATGTCCAGCTGTTTTGTGGGCACACAAGAGCACCTTTCTGATGAAAATAATAGTAATCGAGAAACTTGAACTGTGTCATGTGACGGTGATTCGAGGCCGGCGTCCTCTTGCGTGCAGACGCGGCTGCATCTTTGGCCCACGACCGACGCATGCACGCTCATATTCACATTGTGGTTGCAGTCAAGTAGCAATGTGAATTGTGGACAAATTGCCGACCCGAGGGTCTGGCCCGGTTTTGTCCTTTCCACATTGTTGGCCGAGATGCAAAGGTTTGATTGGAGGATCCCAAAACTCCCTAGCTTGTGCCACCTGTGACTCCAACTGTATCATGGGCTTCATCAGAGCAAGTTCACTGCAGGCCAAAGGTGCAGGAGTACAGCACCAGGACATTACTGCATGTGACGCGGGGGAAGAATAGACGTGGAACACCAATGGTGGTTGCAGGTCACGGGGACAAAGTGATGCTTAAGAAGTACCTTTTGACCCCATTGAGATAAGCTGCGATTTCATCAAATGGAGAAATACTGTATTTTGAATAATCTGAATACCTTGAGCCCACGTCCTGGAATAAAAGCAGCCCGCCCCTTTCTTGTAGGCCAATAGCCAGTGAGCGCCTTGTAAGTGCACCCCCTTTTCCCTGACTGAAAGCATGGGCACTACTACTATTCTCCAACATGCAGCAAGCCGGGTAGATTAATCCGGATAAATAAGACTGTCAGTCGGCCGCTAGGATTTAGCCGCCCTGTGTAGCTGCAAAACGTGAGTAGGCTCAGTGAGGCTAGCCAGCTAATCAAAGGGAGGTGCAGCAGGGGGAGGGACGTTTAGGGGATGTGTTTAGTGTCTGCACCATAGGATCATGGTTTCTCCAAGTTTCTTGCCCTGATTACCGGGTTGACACAATGCAAATTGTAAATAAGCTACCAGCAAGAAACCTCCTTCCTCCTGCTCCCTCTGTCTTTCAGAAATATTTCTCCCAATGTTTAAAAGGAAGTCCACTTTTCTGGGATCTAAATGTGGGGCTTTTGAGAAGCTGTGAGCATCTAGAGCTGTCCACACTAAGGGCTAGTGTGGGTGAATTATGAAGCTGCACCTTCATAAAATATTTATACACTCAACACAGCTGCCAAAAATACTGAAGGAGAGTTCCTAGCCACCCTATGGCTGACATTTTAGCAAACAGTGGATGCCAGGCCATTTTGGACCAGCAGCCCTGAATTAACTGTTTCCCCCCCAAAAATTGCAATCTATATAAAAATCCATACACTGGGGCTTGCGCATGCTACAGTCCCACAAACCCCATTTCATGTTCAGAAAAAATAGAGCCAGAAGGGTGGAAGGTCAAGGTGGAATGAGCTAAAAACAGCTTTCGTCACTGGAAATTGGTGTTCCAGCCATTCTCATGCTTCATGCTTCATGTACATCGTCTGATGGAGGGAACGATTAGCGATCCCTATGACGACCACAGCTTCTCCATCATCTTATCACCAGGGATATTTATAATCATTGAATAAACTCCTGCAATATGCGCCCTTTACTGGCAAGAAGTGGGGTTCCAGGGGCTAGTGCAGTTTCTGTAACTCTTTTTAGCTCTCCAAAGCTATTAATAGGGGGAGCTTGTCAAACTTGCAAGCTGAACTAATTGATTTATGTGGTCCAAACTCTCCTTTTCGGGTGAAGTGGTAAATGGAGGTTATCAAGAATTTGACTCGTTTCAAAGAGAATCCTATATAACAATCGGTCTTATTCTGTGATAGTACCAGAACAGCATACCCCAGTGGGATGGTGGAGACCAGTTTTGGCAAGGGAACAAAGCTCCTAATTTAAGCAGGTCTAGCAAAAGTGGTGCGAGCAAGAGGTAGTTGTAAAGGAGAGAGAGCAACCCTGATCCAAAACTTGCCTCCATACGTAACCCCCTTCCTCATCCCAACTACAGTAAGGCTACTCTCATGCCTGCCACATGCCATATGATTCAGGTCCAAAGTGTCCTCACTAGTGAGGCAGGGTCTGGGAATAAGAGTGAGGTGGCATGTGATTTGGGGAAAACCATGTGAAGAGACAATAATGTTGGTCCAGAAGTTAATGAACCACAAAAAGTACCTGATGATTATGCTTCTGTCACTTCAATGATATCAAGGTCTTTGGTAGGATCTGCTACTTCTATTGGATGAGAGAGCCCCTGTTACAAGTCATGAAGGCAGTGCACATCTCCTTCATTGTCGTACGTAGCCAGTGTGAGTTGTGGGGCTGGAAGCCTCAAGCTTTGGGCCGAGGGGGAAGTAGGGCATCAATTATTCGTATGATGCACCATCCCTGGCTCTCCTTTTTCACTGATCGATTCACTGCCACAGGAAGGCCAGTTTGGGGTTTCATTATCATTTTTTGAGCAATGGGATCCCCAACACAAAGTAGTGCCCACAGCAAAGATCATAAGAGGTAGTCCCAAAGCAACCTGAATATAGCAAGGCTAGGTAGTAAGATCAGTGATACCGACTGTATAGAGCACTTGGCACACTTTGAATTGTTTCTTTCAAAGAGATGTAAATGACAAACACTCAATGAATGTTCTGATGGTATCTCTTTCTCAGACCCAGCTTTTAAAGGTAAAGAATAGTATCCCAAGAGCCATATGGATGTGTGTCAATGACACTGATATTATCGATGATGAGCTCTCCTTCAGAAACCTGATCGGAAACCTTTGTATGGCCACACAGACTAATTTGATGGGGAAGAAAATAATTCTTTGAATGTATACTGTAACCCCAGTGCAGAGGATATTGGAAGAAATCACTAGATAATATCATGTCCTTAATTGTAAAGATTGAGGTGCTTAATGGCCATATGGTACCATTCATTTTCTAGAGACATTGGGGATGAAGTTGAAACCACCCGTTGGGATAATGGGTAGGAAGAGGGGATCGGTACCGCCAAACCTGGAAGGCTCAATTAGACCCTGACCTAAGGAGGAGATAAGCACCACAGATGAAGCAAGAGACTGGATTGCTGTTGGCAAATGGACAGATGAAGTTAGATCTTCTGGCTGTTCCTACCTTCAGTCGGAGCATCAAGGCTTCAATTATAGACACATTTTGTGCCAGCTGTGTGCAGTTCTGCTTGGGGCCTTTAAAGTAGATTGAGAGGGAAATCCAGCCAAACCAAATTATTTTGACCATGACAGTTGTGGTGCTCGAGTGAGACCACAGGCCCTAAACTTTCAAAGATTGTTCCATCTGTTGAGAGTGGATGAGAGAAAATCAAATGGGAGCAATGAGACTCTTAATGAATGACTAGGTGGTTGATGGGAAAAAAACCCTGACAAGTAGTTCTGTCGCAGGATTCTAGCTTATCATCAATTCTAAGCTACTTTGAGAGGTTTATGGCTAGAATTCAGGCCCAATTAACCACCCCAGAAAGCAGGGACAAGTTAAAAGGCTAACAACATGGTTTTACAAAGGATGTAAATTGGTCAAGATTAACTTCTTCAAAAAGCTTTTGGAGATCTGTAAACATTCTCCTGGCGATATTGCAAGGAACAGTGAAGAATATAAATCCTAATAACCAAGCAAGGAGATGAAAGATAGCCACAGGCCTGGGCAAGGTTAAAACCAGCAGCAGATAGCAGGGATGAAAAAGCCTTCTGGAGTATACTGTGGGAGGAGCTCATGAGCTGTGAGACCCTTATTGAGCGTAAAGTCCCAAAACCTAGGACGAAAATGTATTGGCCAGTGTGTCAACAAGGCTACTGGCCTTGACTTCATACCAATAGATCTTTATAAATACAATGCTGTGCTATGTGTCCCATTTCTTTGTTATGTTCCTAACATTATAATCCATGACATATAGTTCTCATAATCTTGTCAAAGCACAAATATTGGTGGTTCATGCCTGCTATCGTCCAATGTCTGTGAACAATTCCTCATCCAAAATCTTTGCCAAATCTTGTTGGGTTGATTACAGTCAGCAGAAGAGGAGTTGGGGTTGTTAACTCAATGTAGGCTCTGTTTATAAATGTTCTTCATATTCTATCTCTCCAATCTGAACTAGTACAGATACGAGTATAAGAGTAGTGTGGCTCATGTGTCTCCATCTTGATTGTTAATAAGTACCTCTCAGCCCTTTGAGCGAGCTTTGGTGGCTGCATCTCCGATCTCTGTGATTTCTTATTTTCACCGTTAAGACTCCACTTATATTTACAGGATTCGACTTGGTTAAGGTAACTATTCTTCTCCATTCGGTCTGTGACCCACAAAGGACTTCAAGACATTATCCCATCTATATTACCGGGGATACTTTACCATCATTAACAAATCTTTTGACACCAGCCTCTACCCCAGTTTTTACAAATTCAGAGTTGTTACACCTTCTTTATACCACTGCCCGCTTATAGCCAGACAATTATAATCCTATTTCCCAACTACCTGTGAAGAGCCACATCCTACAAAACATTGTCCCTCACAAGCGTCAAGGTTATATTGAAGGTCACAATTGTTTTCATGATCTGCATTCTGAATTTCCCCCAAGCTGCTAACTAAAATGGCTACTTTGTTCACCTGCAAACATCTTCTAAAGCAGGGGGCCAAAGGCACAGCAGCAGTATTGATCTTACTCAATCTTTCATGAGATTCTCTTCAACTACCATGCAGAATAGTTCAGATTGACTGGCCTGGCATTGTGCTGGTTCACGTACTTTGTAATGAACAGGGTGCAGCAGTTGGAGATCAATAGTCAGAGCAGATCCTCATGCCCTGTGGGGTTCCGCACTGCTCTGCAATGCCTACTTGTGGTCCCTGGAAGGGCTGATCGAGAAGTCAGGTCTATGTGTTAAAATTAATGCAAACAAAACCCATTTACTCATTAAACTTGACCCCTCTGTTCTTCTCCTGTTTTAGAAAATGTGTCCTAGCCTCTGCCCTGCTCTAACATATACATAACTTTGGTGTCTAACTTGAGTATCCTCTTTCATTCGAGCCTCTGGTCATTGCTGCTGTAAAAAGGATCCCTTCAAGCTTTGCCTCACTGATAATTAGTGCCACAGGTCAGCTCTGCCCATTGGGCACTACTTGTCCAGGCTAGGGCTCTAGCTAAGCTATCTTACTATAACAGAGCGCACAATTGGATTGCCAACAAGCTGCTGGATAAAATACAAATGGGTGAAAAACATGCAATTATAATAATCTAGCGCCTTTGCCGACGTCACCATGTCATATTGGAGATTAAAAGAGGGCTGTTTGACCATTCATTAACAGTTGAAACTCAAAGCAGCAACTCATATGCAAAAGACCCTTACGCTTCCAGGGCTTATCCAACTGTACCCTAGCAGTGCTCTATTGCCCCAGAGGTTCCCTTCACCCAGAGTCCTCAAGAAAGTAACTGCCACAGCCATTCATAAATAAGTCTTTAAACCTGGGGAATGGCTTTATGTCATTCTTTACAAGAATCCGCAAGCTCCTATGCACTCAGTCATTGCTTGCATCTCATGCTAAGCATTACTTAAATGACCATGGTTGGTAGCATTTTTTCCATTCTTTCTCCGAATGGGTTTCTGAGTAATGTATGTTCTGCTATTTGTGTTTTTGTTTGACTGTTTCATACATTCAATTAATCTTGGAGATGTTTGTAGTTTATTGTGCACTTAATAAACTAAGAAATTAACTGAAAATGAAAAAGAATTTGATATAGTGGCGAACTGCGTATTGTTTTGTCAAATTATTTCCAAGTTCATTATTATATACTTATCATTTATTGCTGTCCGACATTCCTTTGATTCAGCTGACAGAACAATCCTGGGGATGATTCTGGGAGATAATGGTTAGGATCCCCGGCTCGTTGACCTGTTCAGAAATGTGTTTGCGCGATGGTAAGATTTGACTATGGTGGGGAATCGCAAGCCCTTCTGAAGTTTAGAGGGGGATTATGCAGGATGGTAACCTGGTTTCCTCCTCTTCCTCAACTTGTATATAATAACCATGACCAGTTGTCTTGGAAAACTAGTGTGGGCCGCTTGACGATGGGATTGATCTATCCCTTTCCCGATGTTTGTCATTGACGCAGTCCCCCTGGCGACACATACATAACATATAAGAAAAACTTGAGTACTTCTGCAAGCAGAGGAAATTGATAATTCATTGGAGCAAGCCCTGGTTCATACTGGTAGTAGCAGGTTCCAAGAAGGGTGGTACTTATAAAATGGTAGGAGAACAACTGCGAAGAGTCACATCCTCGTCCTACATTTTGCAGCCTCTGAATCATGTAAATGGTAGATGAGCAAAGAAATGGTAATATTAATGCAGGCGGCCAACAGGGTGTTGTGGAATGGCAGGAGATCAGAGGGCCTATCTTTACATAAGCTATTCAAATCTATCAGGCAAAAGAGGTTCCAGCTATAGGGTTACGGTGTGGAAATGTGGGTATATCGCAAGGAGATCAATCTCACAACATCTGAAAACACCTTCCATCAGCTTCTTCTGTCGGTTCCAAGAGGGGAGTCAGTAATGTCTATGTGAGCCGAAGTTGGGATAATTCCTGTGTGAGACCTGCTCCAGTTCATACGATTGATCATATTAGCAGAATTCTTTGTAGGAAAGCCTGATCAAAGATTTCAGAAATTAAGAAGGTGTGACTTTACGTCGCATGTCCTAGCATCAGGCATTACCTGACTGACCAAAGGTTCCCTGGAGTATGGATAATCCAAGAAACAATATTTATCATCATCATCAGCAGCAGTAGCAGCTTTAATTCAGATTACTGTACTACAACAAATCAACAAAAAGCCCCAGAATATTACGCACAAACTAAAAAGGAAAATATATACACACTTCCATAATGTGAAGTTAAGATACGTTTAAAACAGTTAATAACATATTAAACCTCTCACTGCGACCTTCCATCACTCTGGACAGAATACACAAATGATTGTCTTCCATACTCTTGGGCCATTGTAAAGGCATATATTTAGAGTCCAAGAGACCACATCATTAGTTAATAACAACATCCATAGCAAACCACATCTGATTTGTCTGAATTTTTATTTTTAAGGAGGGGTGAATATATGTCTGTCTCAAAAGCCTATTTTGGGCAGAACAAAACACATAGGGCCTCATTAGGACCCTGGCGGAAAGGGCTTTACGCCGGCGTAGAGCATGGCGTACCTTTCCGCCTGACTACGAGTTCCCGTAGCGCCATGGTGATTTTTACGCCTGCTTTTTGCAGGCGGAAAAATCCATGGCGCTACGGGACTTGTTGTTAATTACGCCACCGTAATTTACGGTGGCGTAATTAACGCCTTCCCCACTCCCATTATGCCCTATGGGGCAAGAATGGGAATGGGGAAGGGCAAAATGGGGATTGGGGACTTACCGCCCCGCCAAGGTCGGGATGGGGCGCTAAATCCGCCAACCACCATGGCGGAATTGGCAGCTTAGCGCCATGGACCATGGTGCAAATTGCACCATGGTTCTCCGCCAGGGTCGTAATGAGGCCCATAGTGATCTCTACTAACATTGGCCAATAAGAGAATTTACAATCACCCCAAGATTTGCTCTGAAACGTTCCTCAGTTGCTTCTACACTATGTAAAATCTAAGAAGAGTGAATGACATTCTTTCTCTAGTCCAAATAATATGCTCCAGCTTCCCAGAAAAATTGTATTTTCCCTATTCATGTGTTTCACCATCTCTACTACCTCTTTCTGATGGCTATATTGTTTGCCAGCAAATGAGACATCACTCTCTTGGAGTAACCAGGAATACTTAATTGAATCAAAACATTATTCACTGCTATTTTTAACATCCAATTCAAATGTTGTTGTGATTAACCATTGATTGTACCTGGCATTATTAAAATACACATTATATATAATTATTCAGTAAATTATGCTTTTTGGTTATTCCATAATACCATCCATACCAACATTGGTTTGTTCTTAACGATGTCTGAAACATATTTAAATCCTTTCTCATCATGAAGGGAAAAAAACAGTGCTAAAATAGCTATTGATATGATATGATATGATATGATATGATAAGGCATTTGTAACGCGCCTATACACAAGTGTTTCAAGGCGCGACAAGGCTAGGGGGGGGACAAGGGGAGACAGACAACGATCCTACTAGCCTGGGGTCATTCAGATCGCGCAAGTGCAAGGGTAGAGGGAAAGGGAAAAGTGCAATACAGGGTTAAGAATACAAGATAAATAATAGGGCCAGCTGGTGGCAAGTGCAAGGTAAGTGCCGGGAGGAGGGGCTGTAGGATACAGAGACAGTCCCATAGTGCAGTGAGGCAGTGCAGGAAGAGTGGCTGGGCCAAGGACCGAGATCGGTGAGTGGCCCAGTTGCAGATTCAGTGCAGGTTCAGTGATTTTAGCAGGGGAGAGAGGGAGAGAAAGCGGAGGCAAAGAGGAAGGTTTTGAGGTGCTTCCGGAACCGGAGATGGTTCTCCTCAAGTTTCAGGGGGGCAGGAAGGCTGTTCCAGAGGGAGGCCCCTGCTGCGGAGATAGATCTACCCTCAATTCGTTGCTTGGAGAAGCAGCAGACCCTGAGGGAGTTGGAGGTGGATGAGCGAAGAGCTTGAGAAGGAAGATATTTAGGAAGAGAGAGTTGAAGTTATTTTGGGCCAAAGCCCCAGAAGGCCTTGTGGACAATGCAGAGGGTTTTGAACTTAATCCTCGCAGCCACTGGGAGCCAGTGTAGTGATTTCAGTCCTGGAGAGATACGGTCCCTAGGCTTGAGGCCAAGGACAAGTCTCGCAGTCCTGTTCTGGATGAGTTGCAAAGGGCGGAGAGTAGAGGCAGGCAGATTTAGATAGAGGCTGTTACAGTAGTCCAGCTTCGAGAGAACCAGGGCTCTAGAGACAGTGTGCTTCTGGGGGAGGGAGAGGAAAGGAAGGATACCTCTGAGGAGGTGAAGCTGGTAGTGTGACTTCTTAGAGATGTCAGATATGTGAGGAGAGAAAGAGAGTGTGGAGTCGAAGATGACCCCAAGGTTTTTAGCCTTGCAGGTAGGAGCAGGAAGAGGGCAAAGAGAGGCCGGCCAGAGAGCTGCAGGGAAGGAGGGAGTGGGTGTGCCGATGAGTAGAATCTCAGTCTTACTGGCATTAAGGCAGAGGTCATTGGCGGCACACCATTCCTGGATAGCAGAAAGACAGTCAGAGAAGAGGGAAGGAGAAGAGGAGGCCAAGGGTAGCCTGAAAATGAGCTGGGTATCATCCGCATTGCACTGAAAATTGGGTCCGAGAGCGGCGATGCGGTGGGCAAGAAGTGACAAGTACTGTTTGAACAGCCAGGGAGAGGGGTTAGATACCTGGGGGACACCACAGGTAGAGAAAAAGATGTCAGAGAGGAAGGACCCCAGTTCGACCTGGGAGGGTCGATTGGAGAGGAAGGCGGTCAGCCACGCCAGAGCCTGACCAGTGATACCCAGGATATCACGGAGACGATTGAGCAGTATGGTGTGGTTGACAGTGTCAAAGGCAGAGGAAAGATCGAGCAAAATGAGAACACAAGGGGTGTTGGAGTCAAGGTTTGAGAGCAGGTCCTCACGGATGTTCACTAGAGCAGTTTCCGTGCTTCTGGCAGCCCGAAAGCCAGACTGATGGGCATGAAGACCACCAACAGATTCAGCATGGAGATTAAGTTGGGAGATGGCCAGTTTCTCCAGGAGCTTGACCAGGAAGGGAGTGATAGAGATTGGGCGATAGTTAGCTGGGCAGGAGGGGTCGGAAGAAGCTTTCTTAAGAAGGGGGTGCACAAGGGAGCGCTTGAGGGCGGATGGGAAGACTCCAGAGGCGAAGGAGTGATTGCAGAAGTCAGCCAGGGCAGGAGCCAAGGAGTCGATGTGCTCCTTGATAGTTTTGGAGGAACAGGGGTGGACCTGTTTAGACGAGACTTTCATAGATCGGACTTGTCTCGAAACCTCGTCAGCAGAAAAAAGGGGAAAGGCAGAGAAGGAGGGAGGAGGGGTGGCTTCAGAAGGGCCTGAGGAAGAGCAGGGAATAGAGGGGGGAGGTGGTAGGAGGAGAGTGAGGACAGGATGTCCTGAGTTTTAGAAATGAAATGAGAGGCCAGTGCCGTGCAGAGGGCCTGGGAGGGGACAGGAGAGGTAGAGACTGCAGCAGGGTTGGCCAGCTCCTTGCAGATTTTAAAGAGTTCGGCCGAATTGTTAGATGCCTCAGAGATGCGGGCTTGGATAAGGGCTCTCTTCTTGGTGAGAACAGAGAGCCAGTATTGCCTTTGGAGCAGGCGGCAGGCCAGTTTGTCAGAGGATGAACATGAAGCATGTCATTTCCTCTCAGGCACCCTGCACTTGCGTTTAAGGGTGACGAGATCCAAGTCATACCAGGAGTTATATTTGGCGTTGGGCTTCCGGCGGATTCTCATGACAGGGGCAAGGATATCAAGAGTATCAGATATAGCAGAGTGGAGAGTGGAAAGGGTTGTGTCAGGGTGGGAGTCAGCCAAAGGGGGAGGGAGGGGCGAGAAGGTGTTAGCGAAAGCCTCAACTGACACGCGCTTCATGGGTTGGATGACCGCGAAGGTGGGTGGCAGTGATGAGGGTGGCTTTGCCAGTGGGGTAGGGAAGGTGAGGTGGGAGGATAGGAGAAAGTGATCACTCCAGGAGAGAGGAGTGGAGAGAGGGACAGAGAGGGGAAGGTCAGAAGAGATCAGAGCATCAAGAGTGTGCCCTGCAGGGTGAGTCGGCCCAGAAGGGAGAATAGAGAGTGAGAGGGAGTCGCAGAGGTCACTAAAGAGTCCAGAGGGAGGACAGGAGGCATCAAGGTGGATGTTGAAGTCACTGAGAAAAAGGAGTTGAGTGGTTGAGGACAGGAGTGAGGAGGAGAGGTCCGCCCACTCGGAGAGGAAGGAGGAAATTTGACCAGGTGGCCGATAGATAGTGGCCACAGTAAGGGAATGGCTAGGAGAGAGAGAGAGTCGGCAGACAAGGCATTCAAAAGAGGAGTAGGTCTGCGTAGGAGTGACAGTGGCAGGAATCCACTCAGGGAAGTTAAGGGCCACACCCCCACCAGCACGGTTGGGACTGGGCACGGAGAGGATCTTGTAACCGTCAGGTAGGAGTGTGTGAAAGCTGGTGAAAGAGCTGGTCATGAACCATGTCTCAGTCAGACCGAGGATGTCAAGATCCAGTTCCTCAATAAGGCGACAGATATCAGAGGAATGTTTGACGGCAGAGCGAGAGTTGAGAGTGGCAATGTGGAGAAGGTTGCCATCCTTGAAGGACTTCCGGGGAGGGGTACAGATCAGAGGTACGCCCTGGAAGGTGAAGAAGGAGCCCGAGAGAGGGCAGGGTGAGAGGGTGGAGGCAAGGTAGCCGAGGACAGGGAAGAGGGGGCAGCAGGAGAGGAAAGGAAGTTGATGAGGCGCGGGAAGCGTCTATCAAAGAGGTGGAGGTTGGCCTGAGGGCCTTGGACCAAGACGGTCCCATTAGCATAGACATTTATGATGGCCTTAGAGGAGCGGAAGGGGGCCAAGAGGACATCCCAACGGGTGCCACCATTAATGGGAGAAGAGTAGAAGGGAGAGAGCACAGAGACCATATGAAGGGTCCATAGGTCAGGGGAAGGCACGAAAAAGAGTCAGTAAGAGTTTCCTTGGAGGAGGCACTGGTGTAGGTGTCAGCGATAGGGAGGCCTGGGTTGGAGACCAGGATGTCCTTTTTAAACTTTTTCCTACCAGATGTAGTGAGGGGAGCAGGATAGTCAATGGAGAAGCAGTTAGAAAGGATAGGCGAGATAGAGAGCACCATGGAATAAGGAGGGAGAGGGGGGGGGGACAGACAAGAGCAAGCGGACAGGAATGAGCGGCAGGCCCTAGTTTACCACATTTTAGAGCAACAATAACACAGTAATGTGTATTAGGTACCCAGAGTAGAGGCCACCTAAGTTTGAGAGTCCTACGAGGGGAGGAAAAACCCTAGTTTACCACATTTTAGAGCAACAGTAAAACAGTAATGCGTATTAGGTACCCAGAGTAGAGGCCACCTAAGTTTGAGAGTCCGGCGAGGGGAGAAAAAAAAAGCCCTGGTTTACCACATTTTAGAACAACAGTAACACAGTAATGCGTATTAGGTACCCAGAGTAGAGGCCACCTAAGTTTGAGAGTCCTGCGAGGGGAGAAAAAAAAGCCTTGGTTCCTTGGTACCACGTTTTAGAGCAACAGTAACACAGTAATGTGTGATAGGTACCCAGAGTAGAGGCCACCTAAATTTGAGAGTCCTGCGAGGGGAGAAAAAAGCCCTGGTTTACCAAATTGTAATGTAGAAACCATGTGAAAGAAGTGAACAGGTTTATGAAGGTGGGCTGGGCGAGCAGGTGGAGCTAACCAGATAGAAAAGGCGGAACGGCACCTGGCGTCCCCTGCGGATACCTGCAGACACACTGAGAGCCGCAGCCGTAGGAGCCGCCCTTTGCCTAAGGGGCCCTTGGCCGAGGGGGCTGCCGGGCAGGGGGGCTGCCCAGGGGGGGTAAGATTTTAGGCAGGGGGAGAGGAAGGTGAGGGGGTGTGGGCGGGCAGGGAGGCGGGATGGGATAGGGAGAGGAGGACCAGGAAGTGAGGTGGAGGGAGGGGGCAGAGGGCAGCACAACGCGCACGGAGCGCAAACAAAACCACACAAAAATGCCTGATTTAACGAATGAAGGCACTCACTGTAAGCCCAACGGGGCCTGGAAGGGGCAGCCTCACAGGGCTACGGGCGACCGCTCAATCCAACTCAGCTCGAACAAAGAAGCGAGCGTGGAGAGTGGTCGTACTGTAGTCCTGGAGGGACCACAGGAGAACCAATCAGAGGGGGGTGTGGGCGGGCAGGGAGGAGGGATGGGATAGGGAGAGGAGGACCAGGAAGTGATGTGGAGGGAGGGGGCAGGGGGCAGCACAACGCGCACGGAGCGCGAACAAAACTACACAAAAATGCCTGATTTAAGTAACGAAGGCACTCACTGTAAGCCCAACGGGGCCTGGAAGGGGCAGCCTCACAGGGCTACAGGCGACCGCTCAATCACGCTCAGCTCGAACAAAGAAGCGAGCGTGGAGAGCGGTCGTACCGTAGTCCCGGAGAGACCAGAGGAGACCCAGAGGGGCGTGTGGGCAGGCAGGGAGGCGGGATGGGATAGGGAGAGGAGGACCAGGAAGTGAGGTGGAGGGAGGGGGCAGAACAACGCGCACGGAGCGTGAACAAAACCACACAAAACTGCCTAATTTAAGTAATGAAGGCACTCACTGTAAGCCCAACGGGGTCTAGAAGGGGCAGCCTCACAGGGCTATGGGCGACCGCTCAATCCCGCTCAGCTCGAACAAAGAAGCGAACGTGGAGAGCGGTCGTACCGTTGTCCCGGAGGGACCAGAGGAGGACCAATCAGAGGGGGGTGTGGGCGGGCAGGGAGGCGGGATGGGATTGGGAGAGGAGGACCAGGAAGTGAGGTGGAGGGAGGGGGGAGGGGGCAGCACAACGCGCACGGAGCACGAACAAAACCACACAAAACTGCCTGATTTATGTAATGAAGGCACTCACTGCAAGCCCAACGGGGCCTAGAAGGGGCAGCCTCACAGGGCTACGGGTGACCGCTCAATCCCGCTCAGCTCGAACAAAGAAGCGAGCGTGGAGAGCGGTCGTACCGTAGTCCCGGAGGGACCAGTGGAGAACCAATCAGAGGGGGGGGTGGGCAGTCAGGGAGGCGGAATGGGATAGGGAGAGGAGGACCAGGAAGTGAGGTGGAGGGAGGGGGCAGGGGGCAGCACAACGCGCACGGAGCGCGAACAAAACCACACAAAAATGCCTGATTTAAGTAATGAAGGCACTCACTGTATACCCAACGGGGCCTGGAAGGGGCAGCCTCACAGGGCTATGGGCGACCGCTCAATCCCGCTCAGTGGAGCTTGGTAAAAGATTTTCTAGGAATTGGTTTTCCGATTGTTTTATTTAGCGGGAGGGGTGTACATCACACTTATTAGGAGACAGGTGTAGGCGGGCACGACAATACTCTTCCTAAAACCTCCTGTAAGTCCTTAAAACCTAGCCTGTCTCCAGCAACTCTCACTTACTTGGGTCCTGAATCACCTTGGTGCACCTCTGTGGGAATTGGATGTGGGATGCAAGGTCAAAGGTTAAGTTTTGATTCCCCCCAAAACCTCAGGGAAGAGTTTGTGGGTTATAATAACTTCCACACAAAAGGAAAGGCAGTCAATAAAATACGGGTGTAGCATTTCTTTAGCGGATCTTTGGCTTTTATTTTTTCCCTTCTTCCAGTACTCAGCAGTTTGTTACGTTTTTATATAAAAAAGGAATCGCACAACACTATTTACACTATGTATCTACCTTAGAAGCTGCATTACTAATACAGTAGAGAAAAGAGTCATTTTAAAATATAAAAAGTTCTTCAAAAATATAAATGTCCTTAAAACTATAGACAAAGAGTCAACTTACTTAAGAGCCTGCCTGACCAGGACTGCCTCAAGGTCCTTTCTGCTGTATCTCTTTCTTCTACTCCTTCTGGATGATGATTTGGCATGTAAGACAGCAGCTTGTGTGGGGGTCCCAAAGTCCTTCTTTGGCTGAGCTGCTTATGCCAGGTGCAGCCCAGCAATCACGGGGAGCCCCGCGTATGCCAGTAAGGATTATATACAGAAAATTACACACACCTACTTATGAGAATCTGTTCATATTAAAATTCATTGCCTTTGCACAGAATGGCTGTGTAATTTTCTGTATATAATTCTAGATTTGGACACCGTGGGCACAGGTCTCCACCAATACACATGATCCTGCTGCAGGAAAAAGCTCTTCAGTCATAATAGAGGATTATTTATTCCATGGGAATAGACAAGCATACTGGGTTCCGGCGTGTTTTCCAATTTGGTTCTGTACTATGCCAGTAAGGAGCCCAGGTGGTGGCAGTGAAGAAAGGTTCTCCCCGCTCGGGACTGCTTGTGAGCTGGATCATGGGGGTGCATGCCAGAGAGGCAGTGGTGAGTTTGGCGCTCCCCTCCCTGTCAGAGGAGCACTCCCATGTGAACTGAACAGCAGCGGTGAAAGGCATGGAGTAGAGTGACACCTCCCACGCTCCTTCTAGAGAGTCAGGATTTCAGTTTTAACGGTTGTCTGCTCATGCTGGGTTCAATGTTTTTTTCCCTTTTAGGAAAGGATCCCGCACATTGCATCCTGCAACAGGACATTCCTTGATTCATATTTCTGTTCCTTTGAGGAGCCCCTGCATTGTTTCTCGTGCCAACTGCTCCTTTTTTCCTTTTTTTCCATTTCTTTGTCCCCGCAGTAGATGTAGATCTTGTTTTGCTTTTGTAGCCTTAAAGCTCCAACCCAACACGTGCCACTGTGGCAAAGGATAGTTTTCGCATGATCTACTAGCTGTTTTCTAGTGTTTTTGCTCAAATGGAACATGCATCCTGATGCTTGCCTCAATGTTGAAGCTTGTTTGTTAAAAAGGTGAGCTGTCTCAGTGAAGCATATACCCAGAAAGGTAAACATTTTTCCTGTTCTAGATGGATTCCATTCAAGAAAACATAATTAGTATTTCTGTTCTGTTCTGTTCTGCATCTATTGCCTATTCCTACAACTCAATGTTAACTTTCAGATCCCAGGAGGTCTTGGAACTTGGTTAATTAGTTGTTTCGTGTCCTGGCAATTATAAATATATAGGTAGCATAAGATAATTCTGCAATAAACTGAGCCCCTATTTGTGGAACATCTCCAGTGACCTCTGGTAGTATTTTAATATTTCATTAGAATAGAGGTTGATTAGAAGGATTAACTATGCTGGTTTTGTACACCAAACCTCTTCCCAATACCTGACTGTTACTATATTTCAATTGGGGCAATTGTGTACCATTTCCATTAGGTAGCTCACAATTGCAATTATCACCATTGAATCTCATAGTTTTGCAGGGACTACACAATCAAATGCTTGACTCCGATCCATAAAGACCATTTATATGATGGCTCCTGTTTTAATTGCACATTTTTCAAGAGTGTTGGAGATGGAACAGTGAAAGATTTTTAGAATGAATTACATATAAAATGTCTTGATGCTCTATCTGACTATTCTCTTATCCTATGCAAAGTACGTCCTTATCCAGTTTTTTCTGGACTGCATATACTGATACAATTATTCTAGCAATTATCTTCTGTCACAAGTATACCACTATAATTTGATGAAGTCTTAGCTGGATGCTCATTTGCCACTAAGTGCGACAATTTCCTTTGGGGCATGATTCCAGGTCCTGGCACACCCTCTGAGAGACAGCCTCTTTTGCAAGTTTACATTTGTTTTAAGACTCATGTGTCAGTGTAGTAATCTCTTGGGTATTAATCACCAGAGTTTTAAGAGCCTTTACAAGTTCTTCCTTTATTTTCGCAGGAGGGAGTCTACCGAACACCTTTAAGACCGCTTCTAAATGAGTCTGTTCTGAGAAAACAAATACCTATCCTACTTTCCATTATAGTTCATTGATTAATGTTCTCCCATTGGATTCTTTTGTCATGGTTTGTCATCATGGTTTGTCACAACTGCTTCCCCTAAGTCCACATTTCTCACTACATCAGGATTTCTTTTTTTTGTGTTATGGCAAAAGATCGACTTCTAACAGAAAATTATCTCTTTCAATTCTGTGGAGGTTAGCCATATCCTTCACTTGATTTCAATTATTTGCAGAAGAAATCAAATAATTCTTTGTAGATGGTCCTCTGCTGTTTTTGGAGATAACTGTACATAGGCAATCAAAAGATATTGATCCATTTGATAGGTGCAAGCACCATTCCACAGGATTAACGTTTTAGTCCATTCACTTTGGTTCCCTTATCTACCATTGCCGGTAGGCGGATACACATGGGGTCAACATCTATCCTAACCATCCTCCAAACTGAAACACATCTCCAATTTACAGTCAACTCTAACAATCAACATGGAGACCTGACAAGAGCATCACTTACAGTGATAATCTGAACAACTACAGATATAAAGTGCTTAAAGGGTCCACTTATTTCCCAGCACCCGTGGAATTATAGAAATTATTGACCTCCCAAATCCTTGCTATTTTATGCTTTCAGTGTAAGCCATTGATAATCCCCGTTATATACTCATACTGTCTCTGTTTTTCACTCCAATACAGTTGGAATAAAAGTGCATACAACTCCTGAATTTCACCAATTAATGTTATGCAGTGTTGGTTTAGACCACAATATGTTTCCATTAAGTAGGAGTTAAAGGCATGGTCCAGTAAAAAATGTTATTGTCCCTACGGGTCGGCCATGTTTTTTTAAGCCTAAGTGGCTCGATTTTAGAAAACTTTCCTATGGACCTTACCCAAGATTTCGTCCATTAAACGCACGCGAAAACATGCACCAGGGAGCCGCCATTTTGTGATAATCCTATCACTTGCCGCATCGCCCTGGCTGACCTGCTTCTGCGGCACTAAATCAAATCCCCCGCCCCTGAGCCTGTCATCAGCAGACTCGTACCGCCCATTTTCCAACGCCAAAGCATGTCTCGTGTCAACAATCGCTGCGCCTCAGCTAATGACGTGTCGCCATGGAAATGGCAGGACGCCTCTTTCCTCAATAAGTATAAACAGACCTTTTCCCAACACACAGCAGCAGATTTTCGATTCCATTCCTCTCTCTGTGTTACTTTGAGTATTCTGTGACTCGTTTCTGTGCTCTGGTCAGCTACCTTCGCCGCATGTAGCCCGTGTGAACACGTGTACCATATCGGTAAATTATTTGACTTTGTTTACCACACAATGGCTACAATAATGCCCTACATGTACGAGCCCGAGTATACCGAGGAGGAACTACTGGAAAGGGAAGCACGCGAAAACGATGGGGATTCGGACGGCAGTTGGGAGGACGATTCAACAGATGAAGAGCCTGGGCCTAGTCGCATGGACGGCGTCTCCACCTGGTGCACATGCAATCGGTGCGAGCTAATGCCAACCAAGGACGAGAACTGCTGCTGCCAAGAAAAACCGGGATGCCTGGCCTACATTTCGGAAGGCGAGCCACGACCGCAATGCATCACCAAGCTGCCAGACTTCAGGGCAGCCTGCCTCACACGGGCCGTGTTGAGAATAATGATGGTGCTTATGCACGAACTTCGCGCAACTGTTCGTCCTCATAATCCGAGTAACGAGTAAGTATACTCTGCTTGTCATGCCACTTCTATTTCATGTTCTTCTACTATATCCAAAATTATATATTCATATCATAGTAACGCATGAAAGTCGTTCAATAGTGTGCATTGTCTAGATAGCATTTGTCCGTGCAGAATGCCATTAGTTACAAGAATTGTCATTGACAACAAACGTTTATTAAACTTATCTTGGTCATTTAAAAACAGTTTGTTTCATTCCTTTTCACAGGTGGTACAGGCTGGAGGCCTATCGTTCCTTTACATGGTGGCTCCACGGGAGGCTTGGACACCGCGTTCGAAGAGTGATACCCGCCTGTGCTGTCCGTGCCATAAGAGAAACGTTCCCGAGTGACAGAGGTCAGTACAGGGGATTTTCTCTCGCTGTGCTGCAACCTGACCTGTATAATCTTTAAAGTCTTGTATTTTTGTGTCATGAAAATAAGATACAAAATAAAACGCCACATATATTTTAACAACGGTTGTTTCGATTTTCTAAATGAATCAAGTGCGTCTCCATTCAAGGATGGACGTCAGACATCTGTGCTCCGAATGGGTGAAGGTCTGGTAGCTGTGAAGCAGGGTGGTCACTATCTAAGCTAACATAACATATTCTCGATAATGCATGCACTAAATAACACTTGTTCACAGTCTTTCAGTAGGTTATGTCTCTATAAAAGTCACACATATATCTATACTAACAATTACCATTGGATTATAAAGGCCTTAGGTTAAGGGTCTTTACCACTATAATACACCGGTTGAAGTGTGGGTCTGTGCTCACAAGAGTCTCCGGTATGTGGCATTTGTTATTGGTAAGCAACGATATACTATCAAAGGCAGTTCGCACCCGTAGATGAGCGCTGGCATGTTGGGCTGTCTGGGGCGCGAATGGCCAAGGTGCCAAACAACATGTACACTTCAAAAGGTATCCCACGCCAAGGGGCCATCGCTCACATGGCCTCCTCAGACCCCGTGTCTGCAGCCAGGCCTCCCCTTGAAGCAGGCCGCCCCCCCTGCAATCCACATAAGTGTGTCTCCATTCAGTAGTCTTCCTGTGCCTTATCTGCATGCCCCAGGCCTCTCCATCCCACCCATCTTCTATCAAAGGCGGTTTGCGCCAGTGGATGTGCGCAGTCAGGGGCGCGAAAGGCCAAGGTGCCAAACTACATGTACACTTCAAAAGGTATCCCACGCCCAGGGGCCATCGCTCACATGGCCTCCTCAGACCCCGTGTCTCCAGCCAGGCCTCCCCTTGAAGCAGGCCGCCCCCCTGCAATCCACATAAGTGTGTCTCCATTCAGCAGTCTTCCTGTGCCTTATCTGCACGCCCCAGGCCCATCCATCCCACCCCCTCTATCAAAGGCAGTTCGCACCCAGGGATGAGCGCTGGCTTGGGGGGATGTCATGGGCGCAAACGGCCAAGGTGCCAAACAGCATGTACACTTCAAAAGGTATCCCACGCCCAGGGGCCATCGGTCACATGGCCTCCTCAGACCACGTGTCTCCAGCCAGGCCTCCCCTTGAAGCAGGCCGCCCCCCTAATACCTCGACAAACATACGTCTTTCATTCACAAACACACCCCTGTTTCTAATAGTTTATAAACCACTTGATATGTCTCATGAGAACATCTTTGTGCTTTGCAAGTCAACTCCTGAACGTGCTACGTGGCAACCACTGAGATCTACGCTAATCTGCTCGTCGTCGTGCTATCCGTGAACTCTGTGACCGCTTAGAGCAAACCCATCAGTGTGCTACCTGTGGCCACCCACCTATTCTCCTGCAACATACTGCTCTGCTTGCTGAATCCAACCGTTTGTTGGTCAAGGTAAGGCCATGTATCCTAGTCATACTTCGCAGATTTTTAAATTTCTATCTATTTGCGAGTAGAGTACACAATAGTGCTATGTTCATTGGTCTCATTGCTATTGACTTGAGTTTCTTTTGCTATGCTATCAATAGATCTATTTATTTTCATCTTTGTCTATTGTCATCGAATTGCATCCTTCGGGGGTTCAGTCTATAATGTAAGCATGTTTCCTTCTCGTGCAAGACAGAACATCCAAGGGACGAGTCACATGTTCAGATTTCAGTCACATCAATTATACATTCCTGCAACTTATGCAAATACTAAGCTGCACATAATGAACTGGTATAGTTCCTGAGACTAAAACAAACCTTGCATTGATCATTGTATGATTAATTTACTTTTGTATCAAATCTTTATTCATGAAGATTGTATAATAATGTCGATATTTACTTTTCAGATTTATCAACAATGCCTGCCTGTTCAATTAGCGGTTGCCCTTCGAAGACCCATGCGAAATCTGAAGGCATTACAATGCATGTATTCCCGAAAACTGTTGATCGAATAAGAGAATGGGTCAGAAATTGCGGATATCCACTGAATGAGCTGGAAAGTAGAGTCCAACAAGTCTTACAGGACAAGAGAGGTGATCGATACTGCATCTGCAGCCGGCACTTTTCCTTGGACATGTACACCACATCTTGGGTAACAAAGAAGAATAAATGGCGAAGAACACGGAAATTGCTCGCAAACGCTATTCCCACTCTATTCGTCCACATTCCGCCACTGGTGAGTCGAGTGTCCGGATTTAGCTTTAGGCCTTGCAGTAGTGTGTAGGTAGCCAAATGGATTAATTGATATTGTAGGTGTTCTATCCCTTGTAATAATTTCGATATTGATATGAGTGTATAGCGTTTTGAATAATGACATTTATCAATATATTCTTTTTCGATTCCATAACCCACAAACGAAATGTATATATATGGGAACAGGCAAGTGTGCTGTATTGAGCATTTTTCAAGTATTCTGTCGCCTTACATGGCTATTTTTAATATTGGCATTTCATTATCAATCATTAATTTACCTTTACAACTTCTTGACTATCCCTTGAATCTGAAGCAAGAACATTCTACATCCTTGAGGTGGTCGCAGTTATCAACCACTTCTAGCACGTATCAGGTAATCTTACTAGGCTAATCCGCTACAGACTTGTTTTATGCATGTCAAGTAATAGTTTTATTCTATCGTGTAATTATTTTACCGAATGTTTGGTTAGTGCTTTCCAATTGATATACACCTTAGTTATCGTCCACTGGTGTTTGTTTTCAGTTATAATTAGTGTTATCCATACTAATGCAAGTACTGTCTTTCAGTGAGATGCAGAAGCGTCCGCCGCATCTACAACATTTCTAGATGTTCCTCACCAGCAGGAGGTATGGATACTGACAGCTCCATCGAGCGTCATCATCAGAGCTGGAATTCTTGTCGTTTGATTGTTCTACACAATGTTTCATTCGTGGTTAGCCGTTGATATGTACCTGTGCTGTCGACCCCAGGTGTGTGTTACGTTTTCATTATTGTAATCCTCACTAATGCAAGTACTATGTTTCAGGCAGTTGATGGAGCGTCAACCCCTGCACTTGATGCGGAGCCTGACATTCAAGTAATTCCAGGGGAAATGGAAGCGGGACCATGCGTATACGAATCGGCGCAACAGCTTTCGGAAGTGCGCACTACATTTGCAACATCCATAGATATTCTTCAGCAGCACGAGGTATGGATACTGACAGCTCCATCATGCGTGATCATATAACGTGATTCCATTTGCTATACTTTCTTCCCTATTAACGCAAGTGCTGTGTTTCAGGGAGACGACGGAGCTTCCACTACAATCACAACATCCCATTTAGATGATGCAGATGTAAATAAATTGGAGAAATAACTCGATGAAATGTGATCATATTTAGATTATCCTTGATTCTTTTAGACAATGCATCATTTGTGGTTATCTCTTTATATGTACCTATGCGTTCGACCCCAAGTGTGTGTTATGTTTCCAATATTGAAAACCATACTAATGCAAGTACTGTGTTTCAGGGAGATGACGGAGCTTCCACTACAATCACAACATCCCATTTTGATGATGCAGATGTAAAGGAATCGGAGAAATAAGTCGATGAAATCTGCATATTTATATTTTCCTTGATTGTTTTAGACAATGCATCATTTGTGGTTATCTCTTTATATGTACCTGTGCCGTCGACCCCAAGTGTGTGTTATGTTTCCAATATTGAAAACATACTAATGCAAGTACTGAGTTTCAGGGAGATGCTGATGCCTCCTCTCCAATACAACCATTCATGGCAGTCCATGCAGAGCCAGAGGTATGGATACTGACAGTTCCATCGAAATAGATCATCACAGGTCGAATACTTGTCGTTTGATTGTTGCACACAATGTTTAAATCGTGTCTGGCTATTGAGATGTACCTGTGTGTTCGTCCTCACGTGTGTTTTATGCTAACAATATTTTGATACATAGTAATGAAAGCACTATGTTTCAGGGAGATGATGGAGCCTCATTCCGTGCTGTCTATGCGGATACAGAAAATATAGTCATTGCAGCGCAAGAGGAAGGGAGGACATGCAGAAAGGAACCATAGCTACAGCGTGCAGATGTTGAAGGTAGAGTCAAAAAAGTTGCAAAGAAAAAAAACAAAAAAAGGTTAGTTACAAACAGTTCATAACTTTAAAAAAATGTTTGTGCTGGGGACTATTTTATGTTTTTTTCCAGGCAATTGGACTACACTTTATCTTGTGTTTAAACTGAACATCCCTTTTCCAATCTCTCCTCTAGTTACCCGTGGGTGTCAGAACTATACATACACAGACAGTGAAGCGAATGAGAGATGTTGCTTGCCAGACCATGTACACTATGGAGGAACTATTAATTGAGGCGAGGCGTGTTCAGGCTCGAGATGCTCAAGTCCAATGGCCAGAACATGAATTAACTGTGTTTGCAGAATACAGCAAAGTTGCATTGGACCATTGCTACAGTGCGACCGAACCACCACAAGAAGATGATATTGAATGTATTGAAGATAGCTCTGAAGTAGCTGCAGATAAATTCACACAATCTACACCCGCCAAACAATTGCCACCCAAAAACATGTCGACATTGTTGTGTTCTCCCATCAATGTTGAAGTAGCAAATGTCGAAATGACAGAGAATGAACCAGCCGCAGCATCCATAGACGCATCAGAACTTGATAGCAGCGATATTACTTTCCAATGTGTTGAAATCTCCGCAACGTCACAGGCCGAAACAACGTTGATGCAGGATGACAGTATAATGAAAGAGAGCAAATACATTGTATTCGACAGTTGTTTGATGGAAATTCTAAGTATGCTGAAATGTGGGCATTCAGTTAGAGGGAAAGTATGTGGGAAGCCATCGATTAATGTAACTCGTCAAATAAAAGGCAGTAACGTCAAAATAAATGCCGTCTGACGATGAAATCATAGGTTCTCATGGTCTGCACAAACGATGCTGGGGAAAACGCCAGCAGGCAATCTACTGTGTACAGCTGCATCACTTTTTAGTGGCTCCAGTTTTAGAAAGTTAGAGGCTTTCTTTCAGTTTGTGGGACTCCATTTCATTTCTAAATCGCTGTACTACATATACCAACGTGATTATCTGTTTCCGGCCATTAGTGATGCTTGGAAAATTGAACAATTGTCTCTAACAAGTACATTCGAAGGGAAACGTTTCAGGCTAGCCGGCGATGGACAGTGCGACAGCCCTGGATTTTCTGCCAAGTACTGCACCTATCACTTTCAGGACATGGATAGTAAGAAAATTGTGAGTTCGGTGGTCGTGCAGGTAACACAATGTACATCCTCAGTGGCCATGGAGAAACTAGGATTTATACAATCAGTGGAATATCTACAATCAAGGGGAATGCACATCGACCTCATAGCCACGGACAGACATTTTTCAATTGCCAAGACAATAAGAGAGCAGTTCCCGCTTATTAATCATCAATTTGACGTATGGCATCTTGCTAAATCAATCAGTAAGAAAATCCCAGCTGCAGGAAAAAAAAAAGGTTTTGAAAGTATTTTGCAGTGGTCCCAGTCTATCACCAACCATCTTTGGTGGAGCTCAAAAACTTGTGAAGGGTCAGTGGAAATACTACTTGAAAAATGGCGGTCACTGATGCACCACTGTACCAACGTTCACAGCTGGTCAGAAAACCTACATTTCCACCAATGTGAACATGACCCTTTGTCCTCAGAGGAGGCAAGGAAGAAGAAGTGTTTGATTCCATCTTCACCGACACACAAAGTCATTGAGAAGATTGTTTTCGACAAAACTCTATCAAGAGATTTGAGAGGACTGACAGAATTCTGTCACACAGGAGATTTGGAGGTGTTCCACAATATGTGCCTAAAGTACAGGCCAAAGCGCTTGCATTTTAGCTTTCGGGGCATGAAACATCGCACTCTACTAGCGGTCTTGGCCCATAAGAGCAATGTCAGACGTGAACAATCTAGGACTAGGGGTAAAGTAAGGATGCCTCGCTACACTAAGGTGTTTTCAAAACGAAGTAAGCAATGGGTGATCAAACCAGTCTATGAAGAAATGCAGTTCGACTTTGTGAAAGGCCTTTTTGTTGCTGCGTTAGAGGAGCACAGATATGGAATTTTGGACGTTTCTGTGCAGAGCAGTGATCCATTGCCACCTAAAATTGCAACTGTGCCATGTCCACCAGAAGCACAGCTGGTTGTGAAGTACAAATCCCGGTTTAAATAATTGCTATACGATTGTCTTTTTGTAAATAAATGTTATTGTACAGTGTACCTGTAACCCTAACCCCTACCTTCACCATCATGGGTGGCGAACAAGCTGGGTGTCATCTTTGAATTCTCTCTATTCACCTCATATATGTGTATTTATATATTTTTCTCATGTCTCATCTCATGTAAATGTAAATGCTGTGCACTGTTGCGCACTGTTAACTGAGGGGAGGCTTGCGTATTGCAAATAATAAAACAAACAAACAAACAATAAATCTCACTTTTAACTCAACTCCTGTGGTACTTTATACTTTCCCTGACCTTCCGACAAAAATTAAATGTCTCCATAGTTATGATTCTTTGGGGCTTCAAAGCTCGCAGACAACGGGGACAAAATTGGGGGCCTTAGAACACGCCAAGCGGGCCGTGGCATTTGGGAGAGAAGCCAGTCGCATTTGCACATTCTGGCGCACTACATAGAGGGATTCTAAACTTCAAGTTCTCACACATGCTTTTACTACGGGATGTTGCAAATAAAGAATGCGAAGGATAGCGGCTTTGATTTTCAGCTCGCGCCCAGAAGAAGCCCACAAGTCGCACTGGAAGTATAAGGGTCTATTGTTTTTTGACCTTGAGACAGGGACCATGCCGAAAGAACTTAATTTGAAGGGGGTGCGCAATAACGTAAGAGACGATAAGGCAGAAAATTCAGAAACTAGACCGAGTTTCATTTTAGTTCAGTATATGAAAAATCGTTGTCAAGAGCACGGTCGGATTTACACACTGCATTACGCAGAGACACAATGGAAATTTCAAATATAATGTGAGTAAATCTTTAGACGCTTTTATACCGGAATGAAGAATTAATGAATGGGTGCATGAATAAATGAATGAATGAAGAGCTAGGAAAAGCAAGGAAAACGTGTTCGTAGTGGGCACATGGGCATGCAGGTCCACAGGTCTCACCGATCTCGGTCTTTGGCCCAGCCACTTTTCCCTGCACTGCCTACCTGCACTACGGGACTGTCTCTGTATCCTTCAGCCCCTTCTCCCGGCATTTACCTTGCACTTGCCACCAGCTGGCCCTATTATTTATCTTGTATTCTACTAACCTTGTACAGCACTTTTACCCCCCTCTCCCCTTCCCCTTGCGCGATCTGAAAGACACCTGGCCTAGTAGGATCCTTGTCTGTCTGCCCTTGTTCCCCCCTGCCTCGTCGCGCCTTGAAACACTTGTGTATAGGCACGTTACAAATGCCATATCATATATCATATCATTCCACACGCATGTAGACTGTCGTTTCTCATTGTGTGTTGGCCTCGATTTATTTAGTTACTTTTCGCATTGATTTTAGAGCAGAACTATCCACTATCCACTATCCAATACTCCATTGAACTATCCTTGCAAGCAAATAGTTTCTGATCGGCAGTAATAAATAAAATAATTTTTTTGTTTTCATAACAGGTATTTGATCCCGTTCTGCTACTGTCATCGGTTTGAGACACCTGCAGACGGATTCTTAAATAGACACCTGCAGCTTTGTGTGAACAACTGGAGCACGTTAACCATATTATGGGACGATCGCCAAGGGCCCACATACCCTTACGCTGTACTAGTGGCTATAAGCAACATATCAACCTTTACGCTGGCCTATTGCCTACTTGATGGAACAGCCTTGCGGTTCAACGTGCGACAAAAGTGCCTCTTTGAAGGAAAACCACACCCTGTGTACCATAAAGGAACAGCGCGTGACTCAATATAAACTTAGACGGATTTGCGGATACAGATAAAAGAAAATAAATGGCTTTCGGAGTTCATATGGCAATTGCTGAATATTCTCTAAACATTTAATGTCAAATAAATGTACTTTACCAAATGTACCGTGTTGCTGTTTGATTTTAAAGTACAGTTTCATATTCCGAAATTGTGGCGCGCTGTGTTGTGAGATGGTCTGTGTTGGTTTCCGGGTTCTGTGTGGAGTCGCGTAGAAGTCGACTGGGCGCGTTTGCTTACGCAGCACAGTAACGTCACAGAGAGGCAGGGAATATGAATGTTTTGATAATGTCAGGCTCAGGGGCGGGGGAATTGATTTAGTGCCGCAGAAGCAGGTCAGCCTGGGCGATGCGGCAAGTGATAGGATTATCACAAAATGGCAACTCCCTGGTGCCTGTTTTCACGTGCGTTTAATGGACGAAAACTTGGGTAAGGTCCATAGGAAAGTTTTCTAAAATCGAGCCACTTAGGCTTAAAAAAACATGGCCGACCCGTAGGGACAATAACATTTTTTACTGGACCATGCCTTTAACTCCTACTTAATGGAAACATATTGTGGTCTAAACCAACACTGTGTAACATTAATTGGTGAAATTCAGGAGTTGTATGCACTTTTATTTAAACTGTATTGGAGTGAAAAATAGAGACAGTGTGAGTATATAACGGGGATTATCAATGGCTTACACTGAAAGCATAAAATAGCAAGGATTTGGGAGGTCAATAATTTCTATAATTCCACGGGTGCTGGGAAATAAGTGCACCCTTTAAGCACTTTATATCTGTAGTTGTTCAGATTATCACTGTAAGTGATGCTCTTGTCAGGTCTCCATGTTGATTGTTAGAGTTGACTGTAAATTGGAGATGTGTTTCAGTTTGGAGGATGGTTAGGATAGATGTTGACACCCTGTGTATCCGCCTACCAGCAATGGTAGATAAGGGAACCAAAGTGAATGGACTAAAACGTTAATCCTGTGGAATGGTGCTTGCACCTATCAAATGGATCAATATCTTTTGATTGCCTATGTACAGCTATCTCCAAAAACAGCAGAGGACCATCTACAAAGGATTATTTGATTTCTTCTGCAAATAATTGAAATCAAGTGAAGGATATGGCTAACCTCCACAGAATTGAAAGAGATGGCCGACCCGTAGGGACAATACACATTTTTACTGGACCATGCCTTTAATAATAGCACAGATAAGGAGAATATAAAAGAAACTCACAAATTAAATGATATCCAAGAGTAGTTTACATATTTTACTCTTAATGTTTCCACACTCTTTTCTGTGCATGTGCACAAAATAGGAGCAGCACGAACATTGCCTGAGTAGGCATACATTCCATCAATGGCTATCAACATCTGGTGTTATAATTGCATATTCAATAAAAAAAAACGTTGTTAAAGGGACATTATGGGTACAAGTAAAACCGATAAACCTCAGAAATGTGCCTGTTATGGTAAGCTAAGCAACCATATCTGGTGCCATTACTGTGCACTGCTAAGACTAATACCCAGGACATCAAGATGACATCACAAATGTAATTTCTGACATCACTGAAGACATCACATATCTGGGCCACTTGTGCTCAAGGGGGAGGGGATGTTCCAGTGGCAAAGGAGTGATCACAGAAATCAGCCAAGGCTGGAGCAAGGGTGTCAATGTGGTCCTTGATGGTTCTGGATGAGCACCTGCTTTGATGAGACTTTCATAGATCAGACTTGTCTAGAAACATTGTCAGAGTTGCACTTTTTGGCAGGCTTCAGTCGGACCCTTGTGGCATGGGCAAATATGTCAAGAGTGTTGGAGATGGAACAGTGAAAGTTAGAGAGGGGTGTGTCAGGGTGGGAGACAGCCGCAGAAGTAGAAGGAGGAGAGTAGGTGGAGGCAAAGGCAGCCACTGAAAGCCTTATCATGGGTCGGATGACCTTGAAAGCAGGAGGTGGTGTAGGGTGTGTCATTGCTAGAGGATAAGAACGCTTCAAGTGAGAAGAGAAAACAGAATGATCAGTCCATGAGATTGAGGTAGTGAGAGGAATGTAATGTGGATGTCTGTTGAGATGAGAGCATCCAAGGTGTGGCCAGCAGTGTGCATTGGACCAGAGGGTACAATGGAAAAAGAAAGGGAGTCAGACAGGTTGTGGAAAGGTCCTGAAGAGTCAGGAGAGTCAATATGGATGTTAAGATCCCCCAGCAGGAGGAGTTGGGAAGAGGAGGAGAGGAGAGAAGAGGCCAGGTCAGCCCATTCCGAGAGGAAGAAGGTGGGCAGGCGCAGCGGCCGATAGAAGGTGGCCAGAGTAAAGAGGCGACAGGCAAGAGAGAGAGCCTGCAGATCAGGCATTCAAAGGAGGAGTAGACCTGAGTGAAAATAATGGAAACAGGGATCCACTCAGTAAAGGTCAAGGCTAATCCACCTCCTGGTCTTTTGGGCCTGGGCACTGAGAGGATCGTGTAGCCTTCAGGGAGAAGTGTGTCAAAACTTGTGACAGAGCTGTCCAGAACATCAAGGTCCAGGAGTTCAAGTAGGTGGCAGATGTCAGAGGAGTGCTTGACAGAAGAGCGAGAGTTTAGTGTGCAAACATGGAGCAGGTTGCCACATTTGAAGGACTTAGGTTGAGGGTACAGGGGACAGAGTTTCCACCCCGAAAGCAGCAAGAGTGCCTGAGAGATAGAGGCAGGCAGAGGCAGGGGAAGCAAGGATTACAAGGGGTAATTGGAGGCCATCCGGGAAGGTGGCCATGAGACAGCAAGACTTATGTGTTGTGATAACAAAGTAGGAAGTTGAAAGAGTGGTAGGAGTGAATCAGTATGAATGTATGATGCAGATAGTTGTTTTTGATAAAATGTTAGATTTTATATTTTATGAAATTTTGATATGAAAATAAAGGTTTTTAGAAATCAACAAACAGTACATTTATTGATATAGATAAATAAATAAATGTTGTGATTAGCTATTCCCTGTTCCGTTGGTCCAATATTAGAGTTATTGTTATATCACGCCTGGAGGACCAGGGACTTTAATCAGGCACCCCTTTTTGTGTTTAATATTGTAGTACAGCCCGTGGCTGCAGGGGCAATAAGTAACTGATTGACTGTGTCGATCTAAAAATGGAAGGAGTGAACCTCTTCGCCTTCACAGATGAGCATTATAAGAAAATGTTAAATGCTCCAGCATTACTAGGTGACACAACACCAGCAGCTGCAAAGGGTGGCGGGGTGGATGACCTAGAAAAAATTAAACAAAAAATGAAGAAATTGACGAGGACAGATTTACATGGCAAATTTATGCTGGAATACCTCAAGGCGGGGATTATTCCCGATGGTTTACAGGTCAGGAACATTCTGCGGATATTTGTCGATAATCCTAAATTTCAAAAACATGTTAGCGGGGTGGGCAATAGATGCTCGCGAGATTGGATCCTTCTGATTGCTGAAACCGCAGAAGAAGAGGCCAAAAAACAGGGAGATGAATTGGCAGAACTGGAGAAATTGTTCCTAGATAACAAAAACATAAAAGATGCAAAGAAACTGTTAGAAGACCTGGAAATAGAAATAAAGAAGTTCAAACAACTGAACTTGGATCGTAAAATTATAAAATTACAGAAAGATGTTTCCAATTATAGAGAAGAAAGAACCTATCCATATTTGAAAGAGGGGTTCTTCACTGATCTGGCAAAAGCACAATTCAACAGAATCAACAATCGATATGTATCCTTTTCCAATACTTCTGGATCCTCCAGTGGTTCAGATCCCTCCCTTGACAACCAAACGGGTCCCAATCTAGGGGGGAGAGCAGGTCCCGCAAATCAGCGGGGTTTTCCCAGAGGCAATCAAAGGGGGCGACCAAGACAGGGACCAGGAATGCGTACCAGGCAGTGGTACACGATCCAGTAAACCAGGAACAAATACCGGTCTTTAATCTATCTACAAAGACCCTAAGTGGGATAGAACTCAGCTTGCTGTCCAGAGGTCTCAAATACTGATAAGAATACGCTGCTGCATTATTCTAGTTTTCACCCAGCAGGCCTCCGTCAGAACTTACCCTACGGGCAGTTCCTACGGATACGGCGAAACTGCACCTAAATAACTGAATATAAAAAGCATGCAGAAGATCTAAAAGGTAGGTTACTGAATAGAGGATATCCAAGAAAACTAGTGAAGGATAACTTGAAAAGAGCACTGAATAGCAACAGAGATGAATGTCTGGTTCCCAAAGAGAAAAAGAAACAGGAGAGACTAGTCTGTGTCACAACGTTTAATCCAGTAAGTAATGAGATTAAAAGAATTGTGAATAGGAATTGGGATATAATAAAACAACCAGGAAGTTTGTCAAAGAAACCCATCTTTGCCTTTAAAAAGAACCAAAATCTGAGACAACGATTGGTACACACATATAGAGACTTAAGTGTGGAACAAACTATATTGAATCAATGGGGTCTTCCCCCTGTTAGAGGCCACCATAAATGTGGAAACTGTGTGTCTTGCCCCTTATCAGAGACAAGAGAGGAGTTCAATCATGGGGCGATCAAATGGAAGATGAATACACATACGAATTGTCGCACCAAAAATGTTATTTACATTATTAGATGTCCTTGCAATCTTCTCTATGTGGGTAAAACCACAAGAGAGATCAGACAGCGCATAGGAGAACACCGCAGTTGCATTAGAAATAAGGTAGCGGAAAAACCTCTGGTTGATCATTTTAACCTCAAACAACATAAAGACACGGATCTGAGGTGGTTCGTGTTACAAACTTTAAAAATCCAAAAAAGAGGAGGAGATATATCCACCCAGCTTCACAAAATGGAACAACGTTGGATATACCGTTTAGATACGGTAAGGAATGGCCTCAATCTTTCAGTTCAATGGGGAGCTCTTATCACACACTAATGGGTGATCCGTTGCAAACGGCAAACAGTCCTTTTATAGTGTTCACACTGGTCAGTAGAGAGTTAGTCCTCTTTCTTGCTCGATACATGTACGAGCATTTAAACGCGCGCGAGATCCAAGAAATGAGCACTGGAAGACAGACGCGATACGGCATTGCAGACAGGCTTGCGAGAGAGAAGGGAAAAGGTAAGTGGAATGGCCTTACGGCAGCCCAGATAGAAACGAGGGAAATAACAAAGAGAGGGAGGGTGCCCTGTACTGGATAACTTGAAGCACTGGACTTTGGCTTTTAAATACTGTAACTGCAAGCTAATAGAAGGGCGTTTGAAAAATGAGAGGTAGTAGGCTAAAACAGCGAAATGGTGAAAGGGCGTAACAAAAAGGTCAATTTCTAGTCTTTTTTAGTTTCTTCCGTAATTTATTTTGCAGATCCCGCTGTAAGATCAGTTTCAGAGCTATATCTGGTGGCCGCAGATAGAAATATTTCGCTGCACACCTAACGCTCCACTAGTTGTAAGTACTTTGCACATCTAGTAATTAATAGCCCTATGATTCCTGAGGGCACCGTCAGATTTACACTGTTTCCCTGCCTCACAGGAGTATCTCTCTTGCCGGATCCAAATACGAAGAACCCCTCGTGTATAAGCCCGTATGAAGTACATGAATTCATTAATACATCTGATTTGTGAATATAGAAACATAACCAATTCGAGTAAGTACAGGAAAATAAACATGTTAATGGTCGGGTTTATTTGCATCTTTAATGTGGACAAAGTATAGTGGCCATCATGTTGAGATGTAGATAGGATTTATCCGATTATCAATAAAATGAGTGTCACTAAGCTTATCATTCATATATATTGATACAATGATTACAGATTAGAATCATTTTCTCTACACATTTACTGAGATTTGAATAAGAGGGAATAGCTTGTTAATGAATTGGAATAGATGACTGATGAATTGATATTTTAGCTAGATATGTTGATATTCTGTATTGCATTTTAGGTGGTGATACTCACCCTACTTGATGTTTACGGGAATAAGGCAACTCCCGATTCTCTGTCCTGAAGAAGGTTGCAAGATCCAAGGGGCCATGAATGGGGATGTCCCGAAAAGACAACCGAAACACGTGTAGACATAAGTCTGTGTGACTAAGAACACGCAGGCAGAACCATCACAGAATTTGATAGAGGACTTTTGTTGATCACTGTGTAAAATAAGTAATTGGAGGCAATCCAGGAAGGTGGCCATAAGACAACAAGACTTATGTGTTGTGATAACAAAGTAGGAAGTTGAAAGAGTGGTAGGAGTGAATCAGTATGAATGTATGATGCAGATAGTTGTTTTTGATAAAATGTTAGATTTTATATTTTATGAAATTTTGATATGAAAATAAAGGTTTTTAGAAATCAACAAACAGTACATTTATTGATATAGAATAAATAAATCTTGTGATTAGCTATTCCCTGTTCCGTTGGTCCAATATTAGATTTATTGTTACAAGGGTGTCAGTCAGGAGGGTGCAGTCAAGGGAGCAAGGATAGTGGAAGATGGCAACGGAGCTAGTGTGGGAGGGGCCACAGGAGGCAAGGAAGCCCCAGGTATGGCAGCAGTGCATGACCAGGGCAGCAGAGTGGAAAAAGCTGATGCGTTCTCAGTATAGTGCGAGTTGGCAAGGGTGCCTGTACAGTTGAAAACGATAAGGAGTAGATGTGAGGGAGTTGGTAAAGTTAGTAGGAGGCAAGGTACCCAAGGTGGGTATAGTTGGCAAAGGAAGCCTGGCCAGTCGTAGAGGCAGGTGGCAAGGGAGCCCATAGGAGGAAATAGGAAAGTTGATGAGGCGAGGAAGGAGCCTATAAAGAAGTAAGAGGTTGGGTTGAGGCCCTTGTACCAGGATGGTACCATTTTGATAGATGTTTTTGATGGCCCTGGAGGTGGATGGGGAGGCAAAGAGGGCCTCCCAGTGGGTGCCACCATTTATGTGTGAGGAAGAGTAAGCAGAGAGCAGAGCGGCCATATGGAGAGTCCGTAGGTTGGGAGAAAGAACGACAAAGAGGATGTCGGTGAGAGTCTCTCTGGTGAAAGCACTGATACGGCTGTAAGCGATAGCACCTGGGTTGGAGGCCAGTATGTCCTTCTTGAGTTTCTTCCTGCCAGATTTAGTGAGAGGTGACACAAACAGGATAGGGAAGAAACAATGGGAAATGAAGACGGTGAGGGAACAGATAACAGACCAGAACAGAGGGCAGAGGGGGTAACCAGTCAGCACATTCCCATGAAAAACAGGATGTGCACACACTTAAACATGATTTTAGAAACAGCAGCAAAACCAATGCATGATGTGCACACAGCTACATTAGATTTTTTAAAACAAGCATCAAAAACATGTACGACGTGCACACAGCTAAATTCAATTTTAGAAATAGCAGCAAACCCAATGCAGGATGTGCACACGGCAAAAGTCAATTTTAGGAATAGCAGTAAAACCAATGCAGTATGTAGGATGTGCACACAGCTAAATTCAATTTATTTTGGGTGAACAGGCATAGCAGCACAACCGTACAGGGGTGTAGGCAGTGGAAGTGTAAGACCAGGAAGGAAGAAAAGTGATATGGCCTGGTGCTAGGAAAAAAAGAAAAAAGAGGTGCCTTCTGAGAAAGATTAGAGAGATTGGCAGGAGTGGCACAGGCAAAGAGTCAGGAGGATGCTGTTGGTAGTAGAGCAACAGTCCACACTTACGTGATAGCTGGGGGGGTCCCATAGCCCAAGGATGTATTTTGAGACTCGCACAGAAGACACAGACAGCCATGTGTCTTTTCTGGTTCCTGACACTGGATGTTAACCAATTTAAATATTCAGTAGCCGTCGCTCTCCATTAGTTTGAGACCCGCACAGAAGACACAGACAGCCACGTGTCTTTTCTGGTTCCTGAAACTGGATGTTAACCAATTTAAACTTCAAGTAGCTTAAACTCAAACGTCCTAAACATACAGCTTATGGGCCACAGGTGATTTATTCTATGTCAATGTGGAACAAAACTGATCTTCCAGAAATAATCAATGTCCTGAAGATGGCCCAACATTTATATTAGTGACCACCACAGACAAAAGCCGTACACCACCAAGGGCCAAAACATATGTCGACCGAAAATGGAAAACCCAATGTATTTTTCCAATGTCTTATTTGCATATCATCAGTAACTGCTATGCTTGAAGAATATTCAAATTGTTGAACCCCATCACTGTAAAAGTTGTATGCTGTATGAAAGGTATGATTGATGATTACAAAATCAAATGCTGTATTGTGTGTTTTTTTAAGATGTTTTTATATATAAAAAAACTATTAAAGAGATTTTTGTTTTGCAACAAATGCCAGTCTAAATAACTGTCCCCACTAAGGTGTTTATTCTACCTATCAAAAGAGTAGTTGCTCTTCACCCTATCCTGTGCTACATATAGGACCTCTAGAGAGGGGTAGTCAATCTGTAACATACTTTATATTTCCTCGATCCTCTCCCTTAAAACAGATTTGACCCCCTGTTAACAAAAAATCAGGGAGTACCCAATACTTTATCCCTTCTTTAAGGAAGGACATCAGGGAATATGTGGGATCCTGCCCAACGTGTCTGCACACTAAGTCTCTGCGTCATTCCCCTTTAGGGGAGCTCATAAGAATGCCATTACCATCACGTCTGTGGCAGATTATCTCCACATATTTTGTGGTAGAACTACTGCCGTCAGGGGGATGTTCAGCCATCATGGTCACGATCGACACTTTCACAAAGACGGTGCATTTCATTCCCATTACCGGTCTTCCTACTGCTGTGCGGATGGCTAGAATATTCATTATGAGAATCTCCTCTCTACACGGTCTCCCTGAGACCATCATCTCCGACAGAGGATCCCAAAATAACTCACGCTACTGGCAACAGGTATGCCGTATTGTAGGAATCTCCAGAGCCGTTAGCTCAGGTTAGCACCATCCTCAGTCTAACGGTCAAACCGAGAGACTTAAACACTCGAAGGGTATCTCCGAAGTTATGTGTCGGCGGCTCTAGATGATTGGAAGGATCTATAACCAATGGCGGAGTATGCATATAACAATTCCTATCATTCAGCAAACAGAACAACCCCATTTCATTGCACTTATGGTTCTCATTCCTCTTCATTCCCCACAAATCGGTTCTCCGATTCAAAGTTCCCTGATGTTGAGCAATTGATGGACCAATTACGAAGAGGTCCCCAAATCGCTAGAAAAGCATTGCAGGAATCTCAAGACAGAGTGAAACGATTTGCAGACCAACATTGAACTCCAGCCCCTGACATCAAACCTGGGGCTTGGGTATGGCTGTCATCACAATTTCTTCCAAGTCATCTGGTGCCCTCGAAATTGTCACCCATTTTTGGGAGCTTTTGGGTATTGGCAGCCATAGGACCCGCAGCATTCAGGCTCTGCCTTCCCAACACCTGGAGTCGGATTCACCCGTTCTTTCATGTCTCTGAACTGAAGCCCAATATATGGAGTCAATTCCATCCCAAAGTTTCAGCGTGACCTCCACTGGTACTGTGCACCTCAGGCCCAGAGTATGAGGTAGCAGAGATTTGTGATTCCTGATATCATCACTGAAAACTACAATATTTAGGTGACTGGAAGGGGTATTCTCCCTCGGATCACACTTGGGAACCTGCAGCGGCAGTTCACGCATCCCGTTTGGTGAAGAAGTTCCACCTCAGACATCCGGGGAAGCCTGGGGGTAGCCCCCTTAAAAGAGGGCATACTGTGATGAGCGTTTCCCAATCAGACCGGAACGGCAATGATAGGGTCTCACAGACTCACCCTATCAACATGGATGCTTTGGAAACTCGCAGCATCAGTCTAGTCTATACTGCTGCAATGGAGCTTTCACAGGTGGCCAAGCCCCCAACAGCATATCCGGGTAGACGACGGTGGATTCCTTAGGAGCTGGCTCACGCTTCGTAAGTTCTCATAGGATCTTACTTCTCTGCATTCTCTGTCAGTAATTCTATCCTGTCATCCCTAATCCTCTAATCCTCTATCCCTTGTTAGGGAGAATTCTCTGTTTAGGCTGAATTTCCTAACCTAGTGAGTCCCCCAGCAGCTTTGCTGGATTTCTGGAGTTTGTTTTTTTCCATCCTGCCTAGAGTGAGACTCTTTTCTCCCACTCTTGGACATGTATGTGTGTGTAATTCCTTTGAGATGTCAATGTGTTCGATGGGCTATGGGGTCTTTTACTCCATAGGGTCTCATATGTTTTTCTATGTGTGTTACACCACACCCTACGTGCCGTAACACTGGGGTGTCCTAGCGGACCCCCACCATAGACTCCATACCCGGGGACTGACTACTGTCTCCCCGGGCATGCTAAGTCACCATTGGCTTTACTAGATCTAAATTTACTAACAGGACTAGTACAAACCATCTTATTGTGGACGTACTAGTAGGGGTAATTTGATTACTCCTATACCTGTTACTCGAGGGGCCACTGTCCCGTCCCCCCTCGTCGATTTTTGGCTGGTGGCAGTGGAAACTACTTGTTATGTTCGACCCCGAGCATAACCCTATGGGATTCGTCCCATTGTTGGAGATTGATACTTTTTCTTGTTAACCTCCAACGTACCACCGGTCTACTTATCCTAAATAAGTTTATCAGATGGTATCTTCTGCCAGAACTCGGTTTTTTAAAATGGCGTCTGTGTTCGTCTCTGTGACTCCTAAACCAAAGGTTGAGCCCTTTGTTCCACTTTTGGCGGGCCTCTGTACAGAGACCCTCCAAAGTGATGCCATTCTGTCTGGGTTACCTCAGGGGTGTGGGAGGGGGTTTAGGCACCCTGGACCGAGTTGCCTTGCCAACTCAGGTCGCACTCTGGAGTGATTGGACCAAGTGGTGAGCGTTCCCGCTCACCACTTAGCATGTGTTGATTGACAGCTAGGCTGAATGAATGGGGGTCTTCTGCATAAAAGCAGGGCTTTTGGGACTGGACCTTCAGAAGTCACCACAGGACCTAAGAATCCGACGAGGGTAACGCTGAGCCAACCTGCACGACGACACCTCCGGTGGAGCCCTGCGGAACCGACTCACCACTTCCCGACGACAGAGGAGATCTCCCTGCCGGAGTGTCTCTTCCCCTGGCTGGTGGGAACAACCAGCCCCCTTTGCTTTTTATTCGCCTCAGGACGCAGTGGTCGAATTGCCCGTGCAGAGCACCCCGGCAACTGGATAGCCACTACCCCTGTACCACGACCAAAAGGTGGTGCCTTGTGACGGAGCACTCCGCGGCTGGTCTCTTCCCTGGTGGTGCACCGGACTTCCTTTTTCTTCGACGACGAGAACCTCTCTACTCTTGGCAAAGACCCGACGTGCATCCACCACCAGGAACATCTGCCCTCCACAATAAGGTACCGTGTCCGCCTGGCTTCCCTTTCGATCGGATTGAGTGAGGTGTCTTAATCCTCTCCTTTCCGTTGGGTCGCTTCCAAGCTTTTCTCGTTTATAGTTCTGAACTGGTTCAACCTGCCGATAACAATTTGCTACAAAGACTTGAATGCATCTCCTCTAGAGACTTTTTGGGACATCGCGCCTTGCCTCTCTCCGAGTGGGCCTGGCCTCTGAACTTTATGATCTATTGTGATTCTTGCCTTCCTGCCTTGCATTTTATCCGCAAAGGATTGAACTGTGTTGATTTCATGACCTGCCTATCTTTTTCTCTCCCGTCCTAACTAATGTTCGAGTGTCATCTAGGTTGAGGTATACACCTCTGTCTGAAAATAAGTGATACCGGTAGAACCTAAAGTTGTCGAAATATTGCTAGGGGGATTGATCGTTTTCTACTTCGTAGAGTAACTGTGTTTGATTTGTTTGCCGTGATTTGCCTTAGTGTTTTTCATAGATGTTCTGCTATAAATAAATGCCTTAATATCTTTACACTAAGCCTTGTTGCGTGTTTGCTTGTCTTGCGGCGAAGAATTGCCCTATTTTGTAAACTCCACATACTGCTCAACTTTTCTTGAGAGAAGTCTGACTGCTCAGCCACAGCTACCAAGTGAATCTGTGTGGTACAGACTGCTACCAAGTGGGTTCACCGCCAAACGCCTGTAGTCCTAAATCTTTTGCAGTGGTCCCAGAGGGAACTGCACAGGTTTCCGCCTAACATCCCTCTATCCCTCTCCGCAGCAGGCATCACAGATTGCTCACACTATGATCAGCGACGGACATGGGAAGCCGTTAATCTCAGCTAGCAATTCCCATTCCACTTCCCGCTCAGTGGGTAAAGAGAATAGATCTCTCGAACTTAGTCACTTTTCCCTGGCATCCGAGTGTCCTGCTTATCCCGCCTTCAACCTCCTTCCGATTTCCCTATTTAGGTTCCCATAAGAACGGCTAGTCAGACCTGCGGTCACCACAACTCCCAGAAACCAACATTCTCCCAAGTCCCGAATACAGACAGCTCCTAATAGGATTTTTGTCTCTTCCCTGCCTGGTCTCTACACACACACAGGTTAGTGGGAATCAGAACAGACTATGTTACATTCTCTCTCTCTAATCACAGTTATCTTGTTACTCTTTCCTCTCGGTTCCAGTGCCGAGCCTTGGAACGGGAAAGGAGATTCTGTGTTTGTCTTCCAAGGGTAAGACACTTTACGAGATACTTTACTTGCCTCTGGGAGTGGGATAATTATCGGGAGTACCTCCCCTTTACATCTAACTTTCACTTCTTCTCCCATTATTACTATTACTTAGCTGTTGTTTGAAAGGACCTCAGCTCAATATACACCGTAGCAGCTGACCCAGGATCTCCTTATCATCAGACCTGCTTAATCGGAGTCTGCACACTAAGGACTACGTACCCTAGCAGCTCTCCACAGGGTTGTATTTCCCTAGAGGGATTCCCTGAGATCTTCTCCGCGTCCTAGCCTTTGAGCTAGGCCACAGAGGGGTTTTCAGGTAGATTCCTACCACCAGCCACCACAGGCAGAGGCATTTTCTATACCGGTAGGTGTATTGGGGTTTAACATAGTATAACACATCCACTCTGTTGTTCAAAAAAGCACAATCACCCTACAGATTGCATCACACCACCACTCTCTTACTCACTAACTCAACAGCATCACACCTCTGCAGACTCTTACTCTCACAAACTTCCCAACCACGCCTAATATACCACCTCACAATCAAACAGCACCCTTTTCATCTCTAAAATCACACCCACAAACCCATGCAACATACATGCATATACATTGCACACATTTCCAAAGAAAAGCAGACCTATAACAACCCTAACCCTCTATCTACCAATGTTCTCATAGTCACAGAATATATACAGAAAATGTTCCACCGTAGAGATCTTATAAAAACAGCTGAAAAGTCACGATCTACCCTTAAAAACCAGACTAATCCTGATAGCTAATTGACAGCACTTTTCTACTAAAGAGAAAAGTGTGTGCATTGGTTTTAAACAGAATGAAACCACTAACTAAATTAAACAATACATAAAAAACAGCCTCTAAACATGCACAGTGTCAATATACAAACCTTTTCAAACTTATGTAATGGTGAGTGGATTCACACAAGTAGCACGGAACCATATTGCAATGAAGAATCTTATAAACAAAAACAACAAAAAACAATTGCCGTGGACAATAATGGTCAAGGGTATGAAATGGTGGAAAACACCATTATGGCAAAATAAACCCTTATGGAAAAAAAATCCAACAAACTTTGAACCAAATGCTCCTTTCATCCAAACAAACCGTCCAGTGTACAAATGGACATGCAGCCCAATGTGTTATGTATGCCAACATTCCTTTAAAACTTTTTGACAATTCCTCAATCACTATGTGAAACTAAAAGACAAAAGTAAAATGAAACCTTTACAAACCATAAACTCCTGTCCAGTACACAGCCACACTGGTCTGCTAGGGCATTCATTAGCTTGCATTTTAAGAACTGCTTGCAAAAGCACTTTCCACCACATCAAAATGTTAGTGACACACCATTCTACTGTACGTATAATTGTGCATCGACAATACTATGCAACAAGTCCTGCACTAGAACTGCAAAGTTTAAATAACATTCTCCTACATGGATCAGCCACAGAACTGCTTCAGGAAATAGAGCACATCCAACATAAATATGCTGGAACTGAATGTGACATAGAAGATTCTGTACCTTCAGAAAACATTACCATAAACCTCATGAACACCAACATCCTAATAAAGACATACAACAAAAAAACAGCTATGTTTTCAAACACACCTGCTGAAATACCAGACTAAATATGTGTCTGCTGTAACAGAACCTTTTATACAAAGAGCACAAAAATAGTAGATCTATCCTACAAAATAGAAGACAATAAAGAATCCCAATGGTTCCAATTAGCTTTATATCTAACAGCAGACACTTAATACAAAAACAATAACTGACCGCTCAACAGTTTTCACGTACTGCAACAAAAAGCTTGCCAATAACCAAATCCCATCATGAGTTATCACTAATAACTATATTCCCACTTCTGAAAGCTCTCCAACAGCTAGCCCTGTACGAGAGCTTTATAATATAAACAGTCACCTACTCCAAGCTATAATATGCCTTCAACCGAAATCAGCCAAATTCCCTTCACCTGAGTTACTAAAGGGCATCTGTGGCAAAGAAGAATATTTGCCATTAAATCTAAAAGAAAACGCACAAACTCTAGGAGTACAACGACCAATAGATCAATCTTTGATTGTATTAGTTAATGTGCCAACAAAAGACAAAAAAAGTTGGCAACAGCTAGTCGACTTAAACAAAGTTAGAGAAGCCCAACAATATATAAAAGAAAACAATGAGTACTACAAAGATATAAACATAGTGGAAAACTTAAGAGCAACCACTCAAATTATTCAAGGCTCACCAGCAACTGGGCAATTTGAATGTGTAGATCATGTTACTTCAGCCAACATTTTAGATCGGTATACAATTCACCCACTACACTCCAAAGACACAATTGACAATGCATTGGAAACATATCAAATGGATCAAAGTGTAGAAGCAGGTTATTTTCCTCTACTTTTTCTGACAGGAAATGGAGGAAGATATGATGAAAGGTCTGTGGAAATTAATGCATCAGAATATCGCTCTTTATGAATGTATTCTGAAGACCCCAGATTCAGACAAAGGGCCTCATTCCGAGTACGGCGCTAACTAATGGCGCTATTAACGCCTTGGTTGACGCCGTACCCGGACCGGCAGCGCCTTGGTGGATGGCGGAATTACCGCCCCATTCCAAGGTTGGCGGGGCGGTAATTCCCCATTCACCAAGGCTCTTCCCCATTCCCAAATGAGCCCCCATAGGGCTCAATGGGAATGGGGAAGATGCAAATAACGGTGACCGTTCATTATGGTCACCGTTATTGGCTTGGAGGCCCCTTTGCGCCCTCGACTTTAACACCTGCTCAAAGCAGGCGTTAAGGGCGAGGGCGCAAAGGGAACTCGGAGTATGGTGGTAAGGGATTACCGCCACCGGTCTCGTTACCGGTGGCCGCTATCCCTTACCGCCATACTCGGAATGAAGCCCAAAATGTCAAAAACATGTTCCTCCTCCTCTTCGAAAGTGAAATAGCAACTCTATGTTATGGAGTTGCAAACACATTAAAAACGGGCTCCACCTTATAAACATATCTGCTACCCAACTGCTTAAAAAATAAAAGACAAATATGAAGTTTTGCAGTCAAGTATCACAGATCTCTTTGCAAACATGCGTGGTACAAATGAATACTGGTTCCAATGTCACGCTGATGTCCGTGGTATGCTAACGAACCTAGGCCCAGCCATATCGTTTGATACTTTAAGTTGTGCAGAGTACGCATCGTATGACTTGCATGACTTCTTACGCACTTCAAACCAAAATAAAAACAGAATAGATATAAAAACACCAGCAGAACACTGTTCTCTTGATCCTGTCAATGTATCAAGGTACTTTCACCATCACTTCATTGCCATGCTGCACCTTATGTGTTATAAATCTGCCCCTCTACTCTGAGAAATGCAAGACATCTTTTAAAGAAAAGAATATCAATCCAGCGGAGCACCACACACCCACATGCTTTTATGGATAAAAGATGCTCCTAAATTTGGCCATGATAGTGAGGCCAGTGTTTTACAGAGTTTACCTCCAACTCTCTGAGGGTCAGATGCTTCTCCAAGCAGAGAGTTGGAGACCGATCTATCTCCTTGGCGGGAGCCTCCGTCTGGAACAGCCTCCCTGACTCTATCAAACTTGAGTTGAATCGACTTTGGTTCCGGAAGCAACTCAAGACCTTCCTTTTCGCTTCTGCTTTCTCTCCCTTGATGATGCACCTGACTGTTCCATGCACTGGTCACCTCGCCACACTCTGAATTTGGGCCCATGCCCCTGCATACCTAGTGCCCGTGCACTGCCTCTGGGCTCCCCAGCACTTAAGGGTCTGTATCTGCAGCCCTACAGCCCCTTCTCTTTGCACTTTTCAGCCAACCGCTGGCTGCACTTGTGAGTTAACTGCACTTCCCCTTTCCAATGCCCCTGGCACTTCTCCCCTTCCCTCTTTCCCGCACTTGTACGATCAGACTCACATAAGGCCTAGTAAAATTGTAATTTTGTCCTCCCTTTGTTTGCCACTCCTTGTCTTGTTGCACCTTGAAACACTTGTGTACAGGCCCGTCATAAATGCCACATCATATCATATATCATATCATATCATTGAAAAATACATTACCTGCGACATCCATTCAGAAACAACAGATCGTGACCTACATACACAAGTCTTAGACTTCCAAAAACATAAGTGTGGCAAATACTGCCGAAGTAGATGTAAAAACAAAGAAAAATACTATATCAAATGTTGCTTTGGCTTTCCTAGACCAGTTTGTAAAAAAGGACCAGTAAATATCTTGATGTCTTCTGTTAGACACAGTGTAAAAGGCAAATCCCCTAAAAATGCATACAACATCAAAAGGGATGAAGCATTCAAGTATATCAATGATTACAATGCAATCACTTCCCTCTTGTGGAAGGCAAAACTAGTCATACAATACACTGCACACCATCTCTCCAAAGCTGGGTCCAATGGACCCAATGGGGAATGGGAAATAACTGTTAGCACCCAACCCGTGATCTGGCAGTAATACTACTGAATGGGTGGGTGCTAACGCAAATAAAGTTGTCCGGTATCCCAGCCGGGATACCGCCCAACTCTTGATGAAGCCCTCAGCCTCAACTTGTGAAAGAAGCATAGTGAAACTCAACAAACTGAGTCTAATTAATCATATAAAGTTATCATTTAAATCTCCATAACATAGAGAACTCCATTAAATGGCCCTACTCCAACTTTTTAAACCTTGGAGAAAAGAAAAATAATTATTAGGTTACTATGACTCATTTGAAGCTACATTCAAAGCAAATGAAAACAGTATAACGATTTCAAACACTACAAACAAATGTTGGACAATGAACGCCAACAAGAGGAAGAAATTGAAGCTCAACTAGCCAAAGATACTCCTGAGGGCAGTCAATTTTCCCTTACAGGAAGCCAAGAACCACATGGATAACCACTCATTCTAAATGAAGCAGATATAGCGATGACTGAGGTAGAAAATACCATGTATCAACATAAACAATCAGAGGAAGACTTGTCAGTCCTGGAATCACAGCTAAATGATGAACAACAATTTATCTCGAAGTCACTCAAGAAATTGAACGTCGTTTGAAACATGAAACTAAAATCTGTAGCTGTTAAAATCATAAATCTCTGCTGCTGTATGTAAGTGCTCAAGCTGGTTCTGCTAAAACATGTTTTATTTAAATAATCAGCAATTGTATACAAAACTTAAAAAACAATAACCTTTTGGCTGTTGTAACAGCCCCCACAGTATTAGCTGCTGACAATATGGGGGGGTGACTTTACCGACTAATACTCCTTCCTGTAGAACACCAAAACAAATGTGAAAACTACAAATTATCAGCAGAAGCTGCTACTGAAGTACACGCATTCTAAAACAAATGAAAGTGCTCATGATAGATAAAGTAAGCATGGTTTCCAACCCCATGTTGACTTTAATTTATCTCAGAAGTCTTAAAAACCAACTATGAAGGAGGAAAACATGTTCTTGTTTTCAGAGACCTTCTACAGTTAACACCAATGAAATGTAAACCCATTTTCAAAACATTATGACACAAACAATGCCGCAATACCCTCGGCAGCATTGGAAATGTAAATCTCTGGCAATATTTTCACTATGGAGAACTAACTCAAAACATGCACCAGTCTGCAGACCTCACCTATGCTAACATTTTAAAAAGCATCACAACTGGTCTACTCAATAAAGATGTGAAATCCATCTTAAATAGTAGACTAATCCTTGAGCTACATGGATGAAATCCATCTGCTCCTGATGTCCTGCAACAATTAACTTAACAGAATCTAATATATATGTCCTTAATGCCAATCCTTGCAAGCTGTAGTCAATTCAATGAGACAATGGGCCTCATTAGGAGTTTGGAGGTAACCATGGTGCTATTAGCGCCATGGCTGCCTCCAAATCCTTACCGACTCCACCCTGGTGAATGGAGCTATTACTGCCCCATTCCAAGGTTGGCGGGGTGGTAATTCCCCATTCACCAGGGCTCTTCCCCATTCCCATTTGAGCCCCCATAGGGCTCAATGGGAATGGATAAGGCGCTAATAACGGTACAGCAAATTGTGGTACCGTTATTAGCACCAAAGTCCCTTTGCGGGTCCCGTCCTTAGTGAGGACCCGCAAAGGGAACTCGTAATAGGGCGATAAGGGATTACCGGTACCGGTGCCCTTACCGGTGCGGTAATCCCTTACCGCCCACCTCGTAATGAGGCCCAATGTTGAAAAAAGAAATGCAAGCCATACTGCATATCAGCTACACAGACAAACTAGAAGTGTAGGGCATGACACTTCCTATGTGTCAACAAGCAACAGCATGACTAAATATCTTAGAAAAATGTATCTCCAACACAGCTGGATAGGAGAAAATGTTGACTTTGTGTGTAAACTGCAGAGTAATTTTAAAACGTAACCTTGACGTAGAACAAGGTTTGGTAAATGGAGCAATTGGTACGTTATTGGTTTCCAACCCATATCCACATGACAACAACATTCAGTTTGTTAACATCCTCTTTGACAAACTTGCAGTAGTTAAAAGTATTGGCCGGACAATAGCACGTTTCCTTCTTTTCAACGACATGTACTTATGCAGAGAGCAGTTTTCTCTATCTTTTGCACATGCTGTCACTCTTCACAAATAACAAGGTCTTACCTTAGATCAAGCATTGATTGACAATGGCAGCACAGTCTTTAAAGAAGGTATGAGTTACGTACTATTTTCATGTCTGCGTACACTCAAAGGTCTATTCCTAGTCAATTTTGATGCAAACAAAGTCAATGCTGATATTTCTAGCATCCTGCTGGAAAACAACAGGCTATGGAAACTATACACCCCCATCTAGATATGTCCCCTGTACCTCAAAAAAGAAACCTTTAAAAAGACAAGTAATACAAAAGGAAGCTATATCTCCCAACAATACCACTAAAAAACAGCAACCAACTCTTTCTGTATCAAACAATACAACCACAAAACTGTCTAGTACAAAGTCAACTGCATCTCAGTCAGAAAAGAAAGATACAAATGTCTCTTCTTAAGAAAGATCTGCAGGCCAATCAAACGATCCACAAACAGGACTCTCTGGTCCATTTAAATTTAGCAACACAACTGGAGTAAATTGTTATACTAATGTGACAATGAATCTTCTCTTTCAATTGCCACCAATTGTTCACAACATTTACTTAAACAGCTTGCGCCAATTGTGCTGGTAAATGCTCGTCCTTCACAGAAATGGCACAAATAATCTGGAAAACACTTACATTGTCCCAGGTATAAGGCAAGAATTGGACTACTGTAAAGGAATGATAACATTTAACATAAACACACAGGAAGATCCACAAGTATTCCTAAAGTACTTGCTACAAGTACTGGAAAGCCCAAAAAATCCCTACATATGAAATCTTCCAGATTTAATTCACATGGAAACATAAGTGTACTCTCTGCAACCATGTTTCAAAAGACCAGATCACTAATGAACAATTTGTATATGTATCCATACCAAATTCTGAATCCATTTCATTTCACCAGCTTTTACAGAAAACAAATCATGGCATATTATGCCCTTTTTGCAATTCAGACAATTGTTCCACCATACATATAAACTCACATAGCCAATATGTTATACTAATGCTTCTAAGGTACAATGCAGATGGTACCAAAAATAACTGTAAGCTTACAAGCTTCACACACAGCCAAGTATTTCTTGGAAAGAAAACTTTTACAGCAGTAGCTACAGTATACCACACTGGTGCCACAACCACTACATGGCACTACACTGCATATGTCAAAAAAGAAGTGATTGGTTTGAATGTAACAATACCTCTGTTAATCCAAAACATAGGTTGCAAGCAAATTTAACAAATGCCTACTTAATATTCCTTCAACCCAAATGTAGTCATTAAACTATAGCACAATTAACAGTTAGAATACGCAATACGGTATCTAACTACATCCATAATACTACAATAATGATGTTGAAACTCAGTCTAGTTAGAATATGCCCACAGGTATCTAACTACATGAAAATAACCTTCCTTCCAAAACATGTCAAATACGCCATCTCAATTTTTATACAACAAAAAATCTTCTACCTCTAATGTAGTTAGAATACGCCAACAGGTATCTAACTACTTCAAGCATTTCCTTAATAACAACATACTTCAAACAAACATACAAGCAAGCATACAAGCTGCAATGCTCAACAAAGTAGACCTCCTTCAAAAGAAATCCTGGATCACTATAATGCACTACCTAGCCAACTCCGACCTACTCCCATCACCCTTCAACGCAAAATTCCCCACTCCCCCAAATTCACATTCAAAGACATCTCTGAACAATAATTTATAGACCTCCTCAAACACCTCAAACCTTCACCTTGTAAAGGTGACATATGCCCACCAAAGATCATTCAGGACAGTGCTGAAACCCTCGCCCCGTTTCTGACAGCCTTCATTAACTCAGCTTTTAAAACAGGCATAGTCCCAGATAGCCACAAAGAAGAATGGGTTCGCCCTCTCCTGAAAATGCCCACTTTAGACCCTGCGCAGCCGAACAACTACCGGCCCATAACAACCGTCCCTTTCCTTCCCATAATTCGGGACAAGGCAGCCCACAACCAAATACAATCCTACTTAGAAACTAACTCCATCTTAGGTAAAAGACAGTCTGGCTTCCGCAAAGGGCATGGTACAGAAACTGCCCTAGTAGACCTAAAAAAACAAATCATGCAAATCATGCAAATTATGGACAAAGGCAAGCCTGCCCTCCTTCTAGACCTCTCAGCGGCCTTCGTTTTTGTAGATCACAAGACCCTCACAGCTCATCTCACAAAACAGCACCATTCTCCAAGTAAGCAGCCTCCTGGATCACATTCTTCCTCGAAGGCAGAGTAATGAAAGTATTCTCCAACATAGCTAATGCTGCCCCTACCACCATCCTCTGTGGAGTTCCTCAGGGCTCCTGCACAGCCCCTACACTATACAATCTCTTCACAAAGCCCCTCTTTGATATGCATGATGCACTTGGTATCGCATACACAAATTATGCAGACGATATTCAAGCCTTGCTACCCCTATCAGGCTCATATGTTCAGGATGCACAGGCACTGCATCTAATCTACGCCACCATCCAAGCCTTGATGGCTGAAAACGGCCTTTGCCTAAATGGGGACAAGACCGAGATTTTGATCCTCGGCCAAAAAGCTACGCTGGCCAAGTTAGACCTGCTTTACACCAACTTTGACATAGATAACTCCAGCATCCCTGTCTCCTCATCAGTAAAGACTCTAGGGGTCCACATTGATTCCACCTTATCAATGGACAAACATGTAAACGCCATCGCCTCAGCCACAGCACTAAACACAAAACTAATTAATGCCATAAAACCTTTCTTAACCAAATCAAACTTCCTCTCAATTGCCAGAGCTTCGATAGGAGCCAAGCGAGACTACTGCAACACCCTTCTAGCAGGCACCTCAACAAAAAACATAAACAAACTCCAAGTTATCCAAAACAATGCACTAAGAGCAGCGCTTAGCATCCCGAAAAGGGACCACATCACAAAAGCCAGACAGGCAGCCCATTGGCTACCATTAAAAGACTGAATCACCTTTAAAATTCTCACCATCACTCATAAATGCCTCAATCTCACTGCACCATCATACCTGTCAGAAACATTATCAAGGATGACATCCTCACGTCCTATCAGAACACAATACACCAACCAAGTCAACATACCACACATCAACAAGGCCAAAGCAGGGGGGCTGGGTTTCCCATTCTTAGCCCCTAAACTCTGTATCACCCTCCCCACTGCCCTCAGAGCTGAAATTTCCCTCACAGCCTTACGGAAACACCTGAAAACAGCCCTCTTAAACTAAATACCCCCCTACCCCCCTTTTGAACATCCTACATCTCATACACTACATTCATACTGCGCACAACTATGTATACTTTTATAAATGTGTATTTTATGCAAAACGTATAGGTGTAAAGAGTTCAAGCATGTACTAAGTTCTCTATGACCCCTTTCCACAACTAAGCCCTATTCCTATCTCTGTAACTAAGCCTTCCAGAAACACCTGAAAACAGCCCTCTTCAACTAACTCCCCTCCGACCCACCTTTTCAACATTCTACATCTCACACACTACATTCATTCTGCGCACAACTATGTATACTTTTATAAATGTGTATTTTATGCAAAATGTATAAGTGTAGAGTGTTCAAGCATGTACTATGTTCTCTATGACCCCTTTCCGCAACTAAGCCCTATTCCCATCTCTGTAAATAAGTACTGATCAAACTCTGTAACAAGCACCATGATGCCCAAGGGCTGCTGTGCACTCAACAAATACGAATAAATAAATAAATAAATAAATAAATAATAAACAAATATATATAATATCACCCTTACACTCACATAACTGTAATCATTTTTTTAATCCAGTACATATTTTTTTTCCAATGACCCAATGATTATTTAATGTCAAAATAACTACAGTCTGTAAAACACTAATGTCGTACCAAAGATAGTACTTACAATGCACTGTTTTTAGGGGTCTAAAAAAATGTATATGTAAAATTGGATCCAACATCAGGTTTTAAACTATCCTGCGTAACAAATTGTACTGTTTTTTCCACAGAAAATAATCCAGACATTCCAGTAATGCTATGAAACTAAGGAACCATAGCAATTATAATCAAATACATATTCTATGAGCACTGTCCTCAAATCTACTACAATTCTAAGTTAATGGTAATGTTAAAGGTATGTATATAGCTCACTGTCACCAACGGAGTTGGTCTCCAGGTGCTCTGCAAGCAAAGAGCTGGGGTTGGGTTAGTGGGTGAAGTGAACGTAGGAAAGTGAGAAGGTGGTGTCCGGTTGGCAGCTTCAGCTCTGTTCTCACCTTGCGCTAAGCTCAGGTGTTAATGTAGGATTGAAGCAAGTCTTTGTGTGCTGTTGTTGTGATTTATGTGTTGATTGTTTGTTGTTGTGGTGTGGTGAATGTGTGCTGTTTGCTGTGAGAGGAGTGGTTGTGTGGATTTTTGTGTAGATTAAATATGCAGAAATGTGAGGTTTTGGTTAGTGGGTTATATGTCTCTTAATCGTTGTAGTTTTGTTTTATGTATCCGGTTGTCATACTGGTAGGTAAATTCTTTCTCCTTCCTTTTCTGACTGTCTAGTTTCCAGAGTGATGGCGTGGCTGGTTCCCAGCTAAGTGATTTGAGCTTAGTGCACCCAGTTGTGGGAGTATTATCACCAATATAGATAGTGGTGTTATATTACCATTACCCCGCTTCTTCCTATCTATTTATTGTCGGTGGTTCATTGGGAAGGTATATTCTTTCTCTTCCCTGACTGTCTAGATTGTAGGGTGGTGGCACTGCTGGGTACCAGCTAAATTATTTGAGTTTAGTACACCCGACTGGGTGTGCATTTCCCTCACTTAGGTATAGGTGTTACATTACCATTCCCCGGCTTCTTCCTATCTATTTACTGTTGGTGGTCCATTGGGTAGTTATGTTCTGTCTCTTCCCTTTCCTGACTGTCTAGTTTCTAGGGCAATGGCATGGCTGATTCCCAGCTAAGTTATTTGGGCTTAGTACACCCATGGGTGAGCATTATCCCTTACTTAGGTAGTGGTGTTATATTATCATTCCCCCACTCCTTACTACCTTTTACTGTTGGTGGTCCATTGCTGCCTGTGTTTACAATGTGGGCCAAGGTGTTATTGCTAGGTAATACCTTGCCTTCCTTCCCGATTGATCTGTGGACATTCTTGGTATGATTTTAGGTGATCTGTCTTTCCACCACCAAATAACCCCAAATGTGTTTTCCAGACTTTTCCCCCACTGCAGTGGTGACAGGACAGTGGTGACTGTCATGGATCCAACATGGCAGCCGTTTCCAAAAATCTGATGCATCTCATGCTTTTTGCCATCCAATCAGTGGGTGGGTCTGATGTCCCCGGACATCATGTCGCCCTCTGGGCCAATCAGGGGCCACTCCGCGGACCGAACTGCGAAGTGAGTCCTCGGACCAAACCCAGATATCACAAATGTTTATTTTTTTACCTACTTTTTGGCCTTTTAAAAAGAACAACTGGATAGATTCACACTTTCGTGACCAAGCCTCCTCTCCTTCCACAATTTTGGTGAAAATCCATGCAGCCGTTTGGGGTGTATGCGTGAGCAAAATCTTTTTGCATTGCATCTATGGGAAAAACCACAAGTTTTGAGACCCCCCCCCTATAACTTTGCCTCCTGCACGAAAGCTCAGCAAACTTCGCAGGATCAATCTGACAAGGCCATATACTTTGTTTGCAACCTAAAAGGTGCTCCTCCTATGGGTTGAGCAGCTTAACCATAACTACAGGGCTGCTACCGCAGGCCATGTAATTTATTTTCCATCCAATTTTTTGAGCCCGAGTGAGCATTTAAATCAGGTATTAATTCATGGGTTTACCTTGTGCACCTTCCAACTGGATGAATTATGAAACAAGTCAAATGAATTCATGGCAGTGCCTCCTACCTTCCCACCGATGTTTTTAGCCAAATGCAATCAGCTTTAAAACAATAAAATTGATAAACTTGGCCCCGTTGGAATATTTTTCATGAGGCCCTATCCTGTCAACTTTCCTCACATAAACTAAATTTATATTCCCAAGATTGAGAATTAATAGTATTCTCAAACTGTTCATGTCTGCGTTCTAGGACTCCTGTTAGGAGAGCCACAAAGCACATGTGTCTTGATGCCTTCTCGACCATCACACGTATTTGGCAGGCAAGTAAGGAAATAATTTGGCTGTTTGCATTGACTTCAGTGCCAAATGAAAAGAGATGGGATTGTAAAATGAAGGTCCTGCAGACTAGCAAGGAGACATGGGACTCCTCACCACAATTATGCGAGATCCCCTTTATCCTATGTTGGTCTTTAATTTAACACACTTCAGTTGCACAGCACTGATAGGATTTTCTGTGCGACTTTTTTCCATTTCCCTAATTTCTAATCTTTGTCATAGTAGATGTTGCTATCTGTAGATTAACGTTCATTACGTTATCTTATTTGCACTGAATGGAATGCTTGTATAGCATTACTTCTTTTAATTATTTTACTTTCTAAAAATACTAAATATGGTCAACGTGTTCATCAAACATTGAACAGATAACGTTCTTGGTAATTCGGCAGATTTGAAGAAGAAAGTAATGGGATGGGTAGGTCGTAATCACCTGTGCATACCACTTGAATGGGCCTGCATAGTGTGCCACCACTACAGTGGTGAACTGGTGCAGTGTGAAGTCGTTTTGTCACAGCCAAACATGTGATAAAATTGACAGCTTCTTCCAGGAACTTCACATTTCTTCACCCACATTCAACACTTGCATTAGTGAACTCACACACAATGCGAGGACATGAAATTATGTCTCTTCCAATTGTGGTGCATCCTTTCTTCCCTATTCCCACCCTACTTTTATGTTCCCCATATCTGCACAGCCAATTCTCGGCTGTGACACTTCTGATAGTTGACAGTTGGCTTGGCAGTTCTAGACTACTTGTTTGGTTATTTGCAGAGTGCACATTAATCAGTACCTGCAAATCTACACTTCAAGGGATTTCCCGAGCCCTTCTCCGAGCCATCACAGATCCATTGCTTTAGCTATTTCTTGTATTACCTTCCTTCGTTCATGAACCTGCCAACAGTGGGATATGCCATTGTATTTCCCTTCCATCTTCTGATCCTTTTGATCAGAATTCCCTCTGATCCACTGCAAATGACTAGCCATTAGTGTTGCATGTGTAGGAACTGTTATAATTGTGTGTCCTGGTTTATGTTTTGTAGATTTCTGGTGTGTGTATACTAAAGAGGCAGCAAATAGAATGCTGTCTTGTGGGTCATCACAATCTATTCTCTGCAAGACTGATAGACACTCTCCTACATCCTGAGGAGGTTGTGAACCATCTAGACAGCTGAATCTAGTAAATAATACTTTGTGAGAGCACCCACAAGTCATTTGCTAAAGTTGTGGGTTTCTAAACCATGCTAATAATACTAAGATATTTTAACCTTAATACACCAGAGGGACATGCTATTAAAGTGGTTTATTACCCAATTGTATGTCCATGGTAAAGACACTTTTTTGGTGTTGGAAATGTGTTCACTTACTCTCTCTAGGATTTTTTGATTCCAGATAAGAAGATTCAGTTAGGCCCTCATTCGGAGTTTGGTGGTACACGCCCCTAAATCCGGTGGGATGCCACAAAAACTGAATGACCATTCCCGCCCCCTGATATCCCGGTATTACCTGTATATTATGGGTGGCAGGCATACTGGTTGCTCCCCATTCCATGGAGTCCTACTCCATGGCAGGGATTTCCACAATTACTGGCGCCTGTAGTACCAGTGCCGGTCATTGGGGCATTTTTTTGACAGCGCGGGCATGATCTACTGGCAGGTCAGGCTTAGAGGTAGATCTGTGGCCTCCACTAGCAGACTTGTGTTTCCCCAGTCCAGTAAAAAATCTGGTGCCAGAATTGTCAGAAATTTTACCAGAATGTTCTCTGGACCAGGGAAACTGTAATGAACACGTTAGGGTCTGTCTAGATGGGTGGCACAGCATTGGTACTGTTCTATGCCCAACTTCAGAATACCAGTGGCAGCTTTAGATTTTCATACACTGGTACCCCTCAGGCCCCTACCACCACCCAATAGCTTACAGTCTTTCTGTTGTGGCACAGATGCAATGGCCAGAGAAGAGAGATAGCATCTGCCAAGAGTTTCTGTTGTAATATGTTCTTTGAGAGCATCCAAGAACTAGAGGTTACCTAGCAACATTCAAGAAACAATAAAAGGGGGTTCTAGGGCTGGAAGGTGAGTTGAGAGAGAGGTTGGAGAACTGTAGAAGGATGGACCCGTAAGTGTGATGAATTGCCATCTTGCAAGGGTGCGAACATCCTGTTTTTTTTGATTTTCATTAAATAATCAAATGATTTGGGTAATCCCATCTTTGAAAGGGCAATCTTCTGATCCGATTCCCCTTCCACAAACTAAATGCCAAAATCGCAGTGTGTATCTGTGTCCTGTGGCATTGATATTCTGTTTTGCAGTGCCTGATATACCAGTGGCACAGAGCAGCTTGAGAGGTCACTGTTGACCATTTGACAGCTGCAGTGACAGCCACGTCTCTGCAGTACGTGGGCTGCATTTAAAATATGCACCCCTGTACCAAAACACTATAACCAAAAGTGTAGGAAGCAGTTGAAACTTGCACTTCAGTGCACTGCACTGAACATTCCCTTAAACAGAAGGCACATTTGTTTGGGGGTTTGTATTGTGCGAGGGAGGCAGCGTGACAGTGGGGTTTGTGGGGAGCAGGGCAGGCCAGAAGGGAACATAGTTCCCCTACTTCTTTTCAAAAACATTGATGTTAAAAAGTGGATGCCAAGCGGTTCATCGGTTAATGACTTGTTTATTTAAGTCTGCTACAAACGACAGCAGGCACCACCTGGAGAGGCAGTACCCAACTGAATATTTTCAGAACTAAACACAGAACTCCACAAACCATAACACTCTAGGAATACACTTGCCTTAATTGGAACCTTAAGTATAATACATGAACAGAATATTGTGATTGGTCTGAATCCACGTTCAGAACTATATATCCATATTGATCATTGCTAAGTACAACCTACTTAAATAACACCCAGATCAGTAAACTCAACACACCTTCCCCCTTTCAATAACACCAAGTTACTCTAGCACATAATCTCGCAACCAAGAAGGTTTACCTCTCCTTCTTTCCGTACTGGTACTAGCATCTGTATCTTGCTGAAGACTCTTACTCACGCCTCCAGATTCATACCCTAACTCGTTGTCCTTTCCCTTGTCATTTCCCTCACTATTTTCTCCATCTTCTACTGCTTGACCATTATTATTACATTTCATCAATTTAGACATGGACCAGCATTCCCCACCTTCCATTATGACCACATTCCCTCTAGCTACCGCTATTTTCTTAGGCCCAATAAATTTGCTCTCGATGCATTTGGGGGACAACCTGGGGTTTTTTACATACACGAGTTCACCCTCTCTCCATACCAAACTCTTGGATTTCTTTTCAGTGTCAAACCTTTCTTTGTATGCATCTTGGGCCTCTCTGATAAGTGTAACAATTCTATTCCTATCAACATTCACACTCTTGGCCAAATCCAGCCACCCTGGACAGAGTTTTGTACCTGGCTGCCTGCCCTTGAGAGACATAAAAGGTGAGACTTTAGTAACAGTGTGAGGCGTCGTGCAGTAGTTCCAAACCATTTCCCTCAACACTTTCTGCCAATCCAACCATGCCGCCATGGCCAACTGTAAGCCTCCTTTTACAAATCTGTTTGCCCTCTCCACCGGCCCATTAGCCCTGGGTTGATAAAGTGCTGTTCTGTAGTGCCTTATACCAAACTTTTTGAAAAACTCCACCATCTTGTCAGAACAAAATTGGACGCCATTATCTGAAATCAATTCCGTGGGAAAGCCTTCCCTGTAAAATGTTTCTTCAAAAATGATATCATTTGGGCCGTCGTTGCTTCACCTATCGCCTTCCATTCTATCCATTTTGAGTGATAATCTACTCATACTATTAAGTATTTGAGATTCTCCCCCAAATTTTGTAGCGGGCCCATCAGATCCACCGCCACTTTTTTCCAGGGTTCACCCGGAACACTAACAGGTCTAATGGGTGCTTCCCTAACCACCTTACTTGTATCACTCTCCCGCACTCTCTGCAGTTCTTCACACACCTCTCTACTTCACTGTCCACTGCCGGCCACCAATAAAATTCTCTGATGTATCTTTTGGTTCCTCCCATCCCTAAATGGCCTTGGTGAGCTATACTCACTAGTTTGGGTCTGACATTGCTGGGTGGAATCACTTTGGTACCCTTCCTGAGCTTTACACCATCTGCTAATAAATTAAGCTCATCCTTTATGCAGTAAAAGCAGTCAAACTGTTTTTCTACACTGTTTTTGTGAGGCCACCCTGTCTTAGTCCACACCTTAACTTGATTCAATACAAGATCCTTCCCATCAGCAATCTCCCATTCATCTCTACTTATGGCATTGTATTCGACCTCAGAAATACTAACGCCCTGCTCTGAGAATGCTTCCTCTGAATCTTTGCCCTCTACCGGTAACCTAGACAAACAGTCCGCTACCACATTGTCTCTACCTGCTATGTACACTATTTATTCATAGGCCAGGAGTTCAACCATCCATCTAGAAATTCTGGGTGATCCTTTGGCCCACTCTACACTGCCTAGTAGTTGGACTAAAGGCTTGTGGTCAGTTTTTACCGTAAAAGTTTGACCCCATAGATAGAATTTGAAATGTGCTACGGCCCATGAGACTGCCAATGCCTCCCTCTCAATCACTGAGTAATTTACTTCTGCTCCCCTCAGTGGCCTTGAGGCAAACGCGATTATATGTTCACTCTTACCAGAGTCTACCTGAGACAGAGCTGCACCTAGACCCATATTGCTTGCATCAACCGACAAAACAGTTTTTCTTCCCGACACAAACACTCCCAAGGAGGGTGCTTGTACTATGCATTCTTTTATTTTCCTAAAAGCTTCATGGCATTCACTCGACCACACAAACTTCACATTCTTTTTCAATAACTCTCTTAACGGAGTGGAGATGGTGGCAAAACCATTTACAAATTTGTGGTAGTACTCCACCAGCCCCATGAAGGAACGCAACTGATCCTTGTCACGTGGTTGGGGAGCACCGCTGATGCTATCAATAAGGACTTTTTCGGAGCAATACCATCGCCAGAAATTCTATGTCCTAAATAATCTACCTCTCTAACTGCAATCTTGCATTTTTTTTCTTTGCACAGTCAAACCAGATTCTTTGAGTCTGACAAGGACAGCCCTCAAAATCTCATTGTGTTCTTCTTCGTTCTCGGCAAACACTAAAATGTCATCCTGAAACACTGTTACTTTCCTTAGCCCTTTAATCACTTCCTCCATCACACTTTGAAAAACAGAGGCAGCGGAAGCTAACCCAAAAGGCATACGATTGTACTTGAACACCCCTTCAGGAGTGATGAATGCTGTGAGATGCTGGCAACTTTTGGACAACGGAACTTGATGATATGCCGCTGACAAGTCAATAATGGAAAATACCTTCGGTTCTCCCAGGGTGGAAAGAGTCTCCGATATGTTAGGCAGAGGATGTCTCTCTACAACAATATTCCTATTGAGGCTCCGTAGATCTACACATAGTCTTAAATTTCCATTTGCCTTGGCTACTAGTACAACCGGCGATAACCATTATGTTGCTGTCATTGGCTCAATCACTCCTTTGTCCACCAAGTCATTTAATTCTTCCCGAAGTTTACTTCTCATCTTTAATGGCACTTGTATGACTTTGTGTATCTCTGGTTGCGCATTATTTTTTAATTTGATATGGTGTTCAAAATTTCTAAGTTTCCCTAATTTCTCGGAAAACACTTCAGGGAACTCCTTGGTCCAGAGGTCATCTTCCACTTCCTCAATGGAAATTGGCTGGGGGGCATTTGCCTGTATTCTTACACCCAAGCTCTTTTGTTCTTCCCATCCTAATAAGGAAGCCCCCTTGTTCATTATCAAAATGTTGGCCTGACATTCCTTTCCTTTATAACTGACAGATGCTGAAAATTCCCCCAAGATTTCTATCATAGATTCTCCATATCCACATGCTCTAACATTAGTGGGTTTAATTGACCCTTCACCCTTTTTCAATATGTTAAGGAAAGTATCCCTCGAGATTATGGTCCAAGGAGAACAAGTGTCTACTTTCTTGACTAAATCTCGCCCATCAATCAGAAAAGTGTCTGCTGGACCTTTAGCCTCCCCCTGAGATGGCTGAAATTTCGAAAACAAACTTGGCGCTTGGTTCCTGGGTGACTGACACTCCTTGAATATTGTAATTTCTCTTGACCGATTCTTCAATGTTGGACCTGTTCTCTATTCTAGGTTCGAGGAAGCTTATGGGGTTAGCTTTACAAACATTTGCAAAGTGTCCTCTATTCTTGCACTTAATGCATTCAGCAAATTTGGCAGGGCACGACAGAAAGTTTGCACCATGTCTGGGGTTGCCACATCTGGTACATGCATTTCTCGCAGTCCAATTCCCTTTCTTTCCACTGGAAATGTTTGATCTTTTCTTCTGGTCTATTGTACAGACTGACATGGTAGTCGGATTTTGTTTGTCACCCTTTAACTCCTTAACATACAATGATGTCTGTTCGATGCTCCTGGCTAATTCGAGCGCCTCATCCAGTTTCATGTCCTTGGCCAGTAGTTTCTCTTGGATCCTTGCGTTATTGGTGCACCTGAGTAACTGATCCCTGATTAGAGAATCAGTCAGGTGCTCAAATTCACATGAGTAGCTTAATGATCTTAAGCAGGCCACATATGATTCAACCGACTCAGATTGTTCTTGCACTCGCTGGAAGAATTTATGTCTTTCAAAGCTGACATTTTTCCTGGGCTCAAAGTGGTCCTGTAGGTTTTTGAGGGCCAATGCATATTCATCAGTATCACCTGCCTCCAACATGTGTTCTCCAGTCAGTCCATCAAAGATCCTGCGTCCTTCTGTGCCCAAATTGTGAACCAACAGAGCCTTTTTGCGAGCTGACGAAAATCTGTCACCTCCCATTGCCACTAAGTCATTTTCAAATGTGTCCTTCCATTTGTCCCACCTGAGTGGGGGACGGCCAGGTTCATTAAGGAACGAAGTAGGTGGAGGAATTGATGCTGCCATGGTGAGAAAAGATTTGCAGCTATGTGTGTGTATGAAGTGGCAGAGGTGGCTGTGAGACGGTAATTCTTCAACAATTAGATTGGGCAACGGACCCAATAGTCACTTTGTTCACTTAATGAATATTTCCTTTGATGTACAGGCTCCTTTGTTCTTAGTGTAAACACTTTCTTCCTATTTCAATTGCACGTTCTAGAACGAGTACCATTTCAATGTTCTTTCCTTTTTTTTTTGTGTATTTTGACGTCACAATGGAGACCGGGGCTCTTGAGGATAGAGTCTAGTAGTTGCTGGGCAACCGATGTCACAATGAAGACCGGGGCTCTGGAAGACACTCCCCCCTCAGCATATGCTGCAGCGCGTGTCTGTGCGCGCTAGGACCAGCTGAGAGCCGCGTGCGCTGGCACGCGGCGGCAAGGGGCGGAGCGAGCGCACTAGCAGCTGTGAGCGGCTCGTCCGTAGCTCGCGAGCCTGCTCTGCTGCCTGTTCTCGCGCGGCTCCCTCGCGGATCTCCCCCCAATCTTGCCACTTGCCTGATCGGGTTTCTCCCGCAAGGTGCTCCCTCCGCGTCACCGCAAACACGGGCGGTGAAGGGGTCTGGGCTCTGCCAGCCGTGCACGGCTTCCTCGCGGCTCTCCTTCTTCTTCCATGCGAGCGGACTTCCTTGACCGTCTCCTTCGCACTCGATCTGCCTCGCCTGCTGTCGCTTGGTGCGGCGGAGACAGTGGAAATAGAGTGCCAGCCCCCCGGCCGAACACGGAGGTGGATCAGCTGGGCCGGCGTCAGAGTCCGTAACACAAATCCTCGTCGCCAATGTTAAAAAGTGGATGCCAAGCGGTTCATCGGTTAATGACTTGTTTATTTAAGTCTGCTACAAGCGACAGCAGGCACCACCTGGAGAGGCAGTACCCAACTGAATAAACACAGAACTCCACAAACCATAACCCTCTAAGAATACACTTGCCTTAATTGGAACCTTAAGTATAATACATGAACAGAATATTGTGATGGTCTGAATCCACGTTCAGAACTATATATCCATATTGATCATTGTTAAGTACAACCTACTTAAATAACACCCAGATCAGTAAACTCAACAATCGACCACTGGAAGGAGGCAGTATTAATGTAGCCAGAGGGAGATCTGTACACATTTGGGAAACTTATGCCATCTTGGTTCTCTCTGCCTTTCGTTCTCCTTCTTGTCATTTTCACTTCATGTAGCACACAACACTTTTGGTGCAATGTCAGAAAGGCAAGGTCCATTCATTTCAGGAGCAGGGATTGGACCCCTTAATCATGCTAGCTTTAATCCAAACACCTGCTGGCTTTTATCTTTAAAAAAGGGATCTCGCACCATTTCTTTGAATCATCTTTTGGACTTCACCCTTGAAGAAGATTTTGTTTGTACCCTGCTGGGAGAGCAGCAGGGTTAACACAATCTACAGGGATAGCCCCACTATCTGCCTAAAGCATAACATTTCAACTCCACTATGGGCGTCCTGAAAACACCCTCTAGAGAAACAAATGCTCACAACTGAGCATATTCCAATTTCCACCACTCCACCACTCCAGGCACCATGCCTGAGCTACTGAATGCTCACCATTGGAGCATCCCATGCTCACCATAGAACAACCAAAACACGCACTAATATTTCCACCACTTCAGGAATCGCCAATGTTAAGAAATGAGGCCCGAGCAGAAGAATACTTCATAGGGATTTATTAAGTCAGAGACTAAAGTGACAGCAGGCACCCCCTTTAGAGGCAGGCTCCAACTGACCACATAAAGAACACAACATGAAGAATAACACTCCAACGTAGAATCTTACAAGATCACAATGCATTGAGTCATAGAGTTCAGAGCTTCCAAAACTTACCATTCCACTACTACTTAACATATCAATATATATGACTAAACAAAGTAGATCAAACCCCAACAGTAAGCCCTGTCCCCTAGCTATCCCTTGGGTCCATTAGGGGTGAACCTGCTGCTGGCAAGGAAAATCTGTCTCTCTGCCAGCCAAAGTGGTACCAAGCACCTCACAATGTTGAAGGAACCCTGCAGTTGTGTGCCAGCCTCCCAGAGCCGGCAATAGCACAGCATCCTGAAAGCAGAGCTGCTGCTCTAGGAGTCACGCAACTTGCTACAGTGCTGAGGTGAGGCCAGCTTTATGGACTTGGTAAAATTGCACCACAGATTAGTTGCCACAGACTGTAGTGGTGCAGACACTTCTGGTAGGTGACTGCAAAGAGAAATAAAGGGTCACCACTGAGCATAGGTGACAGAGCGAGGCATGTCCGCAAACCATAAAAAGGGTACTAGCCCTTGTGTACTAGATTTTTTCAATAACTGCCTACAATACATAAGAATAGGACACACACTCTTAAACAGAGCAGGGATATCCTTTTTGTTGCTTTTAATATTTCAGAACAGTTCAAAATGAGTACATTATCTCCCCAATTTCTACAGAACTTGAGGGAACCTCCAGTAATGTGGGAAACGTGGAAAGAAGATTTCATGGATTATGTACTAGCCATAGTTGGCTACACATTCGGAATGGAGAGGAAAAGCAGCCTCTTAATAGTTGTTTATGATTTGAGGGTCGAAGGATTCTATGAAGTTTGCTAGAATGCAGGATGCAAGGAGCAAGAGAAGGAGAGGAAGGAAATATGCTAATGCCTATGAAAGGATTCTAAAAAAATTGATATGCTCTATGAAAAGAAGACAAGTGTAATATTAGAGGGCTACAACTTCGAAATAAGGGATCAAAACCAAAATGAATCAGTAAACGATTTTGTTACGGCTCTATGTTAACTGGCAAACAAATTCAATTTTGGTTAAACCTATGACAAACATACTCGGGATCACTTTATGCTGATGGTAAGATAGTAGAAAATATGTGAAGAAATCTGGGCCAAGGATTAGCCAACCTTGGATGAAGTGATAGACTTGGCTGAAAGGATGGAATATATGATCATGTGTGGAAAGGAACTTGATAAGAAGGTATACAAGTTAGATGCTAAAGAATGTGTAGTAGTAAGAAGGTATGAAAGAGAGTATTGCAGTGAGGCCAACAATAAGACCTATCCCAGTGAAACAACATGGGAGAGAAGTTAAACATCTGCAAAATATCTGGTGATTGGGAGGGTATGAAACAATGCTACAGGTGTGGCAGCCATTTTACCTTGCAACATCCCAGTGTGTCCTGACAGAATGCAGACTGCAGGAAATGTAGGAAGAGAGGATACTTTGTGTGTTTCTGTGGTAATTTTGAGAGGAGGTTGGCAAGAGAACTCACAGAAGTGAGGGAGCAAGATAAGGAATGTGATGAGAATAATAGTGGGACTCTGTGAGTGAAATAGGTACAAAAAACAAAACATGGGCAAAACAGCATGGTGAGGTTTCTGTGAATTGTCAAGCTGTGCTAATGTTAGTGGACTCAGGATCAGATGACACTATCATTAATAAAGAGACATGGGAAATCACATTTTCTGGGACAAAATTGAAGTTCAGTGCGTCAGTTATTTGTGCTAGTACCAATGGAGGGGACAGAATAGACATTACAGGGAAATTAGAGCAAACAAAGAGTGCAAGAGTGACAATTGTTTGCTGATGTATATGTATCTGAAGTTGGTCACTGCTTGTTAGGCTGGTATGAGCAGAAAGCCATGGCCATAATGATTGAGTTGAATATTCATTGTCGCATTAAAGTGATCGGAGAGCAAAGGAAGAGTAACATGGAAGACAAGTTTGTGAGTGTCTTCAGTGACACAATGTGGTGTCTGCAAGGTTAGCATCACAAAATTAATGTACGATCGGGAGTTATCCCGGTTGATTAAAATTCAGAAATATACCCATCGGTTTAACATAAGAAGGCGCTAGTGAATTGAAAGAAATAGAAAGGTCTGGTGTAATTGAGCAAGTGGAAGCAACATAATGGGTATCTCCCATTGTAGTAGTACGGAAACGGGCAGGAAAACTCTGGCTGTGTGTAGATCTAAGGGCAGTAAACAAAGTAGTAATTGAAGACAGGTTTCCATTGCCTACAATATTGCCAAATATGGCCGAATTGGTGAGTCTGGTAGGAAAACCCAATAATCCATATGTTCATCACAGCCTTTATAACACATTCAGTTTGAAAATATGCCTTTTGGTTTGGTTCAGTTTTTCAGAGGACATGAACAAATATTTCAAGGGACTGTCAGTGGGATAATATTCTAAGAGGATATATTAATAGTGGAAAAAACATCACAAGAGTATGTTCAGAGAGTGCAAACTATATTAAAGATTTTGAATGAAGCTGTAGTTAACACTAAAAAAGGAGAAATGCAAGTTTAGGCTAGAATCTATAGAAAATTTGGGACATTAAATGAGTTCAAAAGGAGTAAAGCTGAAAAGGAAGTTTAGTGAGCGTGAATCTTAACGTAAGCACTCCCAAAAAACAGACACAAAATCATGCCCTTTCTGGGGTCAGTTTACTACTATTCAAAGTCTGTTCCTCGCTTTGCTGACAGGTGCAAGAATGTATTTGGACTGTATACTAGTTATGCCGGAAACAACTGGTCCATAGAATGTGCAGGGGAGTTTAAGGATTTTAAATGCTCCATCGTGAAAGCACCTGCTTTGTCAAGATTTTCTACAGCTGGTGAGTGCATAGTAATGATGGACACACGTGAGACAGCCTTGGGAGCAGTGTTGCTACAGAGAAGGAAGGGAATTCAAAGAACACATTTGCATCTCACATGCTATGAGGAACAGAAGTAATATATTGTGTTATAGAAAAAAGGCACTCAGCATAGTATGGGAAGTAGGAACATAATGTTATGATTTGTATGTAGGTCAGAAAGTTCAAATCAGAACTGATTATAAACCCTTAGAAGGATTTTTGGAAGTAAAGGTTTAGAGGGGATGTATCGCAAAACAATGAGAAGGGTCACCAGGTTGCAAGGAAAGGAGATGACTGTAGAACACATAGCAGGGAAAGTAAATATTGTTGCTGACTACTTATCTAGGTATAAAGGACAGTTGAACAGAGAAGAAATGAGTGACGTTTTGGATGACCAAGTATTTTTGATAGGTGGACAAGTTGTCAGTAAAGAGGAGTGAAGTACTGCTGAAGCAGAAAATTAGATACTGAGGAAATTGAAGAGGTTAATAGAAAGGAGGTGCACAAATATGGGTGGGGGGGCAAGGTGAGTAATTATAGATCTATCATAAAATAGGCAATGAATTGTGCATAGAAGGTTACTTTGTCTGCAAGGAAAGCATGATTGTACCACCTCTGGATGTGGAAAATAATATTTTAGAGTTCAGTCATGAGGGCCATCTTGAAATTACCAAAAAAAGGCAGAATTTGATAAGATTATTGAGGGCCAGTAATAGATGATGCAGAGAAATGTCTATGTGCATGTGGGAATTGTGGAGTCAGTGAAAAGGTACCTAGGACAAGAATTCAATCACTGACATCCATTGAATTACCTGAGATACCATGATAATTTGTAGCAACAGATGTATTAGGGCCTATACATGCCATTTGCCGAAGGAAGACATATTTGTTAGTTCTTGTAGACCTCTATTCTAAATCGGTGGAAACTGATATGTTATATGGAGCTAGGACCAATGCAGTGATAACATTTTTAGATCATATATTTCAAATAGAGGCTTTCCCAGAGATACTACTGTCAGAGAATGGTGAACGGGTAACCTCAAATTAAATGGAATCCTTTCTCAGGAGAATTGGGTTATGTCATGTCCACCCTGAGATGAGTGGTGCTATAGAAAGATTTAATAGAACACTCATGGAGTCGATTAGGATAGCAATAGGTTCCGGCAGAAATGGGGAGGAAGAAGTTGACAAGAAAGTATTAGCTTATCCATTAGCTCCACACTCAACTACTGGTTTGATTGCATTTGAGCTACTCAGAAGGAAGACACCACATACCACTATCACTTGTCCACTGTGGATGGGTTTGGTGAGGTATGAATAATGTGATAAAGATGAATTTAAGAAAACATACAGGAAAAGATAGAGAGAATGAAAGAGCTTTATGACAGACTGAAGTGTACTGAGAACAGAGAGAAAGGAGTTGGTCAAAAAGTTTGTGCGAGGAAACATGGAATCAATTCCAACGGAACTAGCAAGTATTGGGATTCACAAAAAGTGACTGAAGTTTTTAATGATGCAGTAATTACTGAAGATGGGAGAACATAGAATAAAAGTCAAGTGGCTGTAACTAGATAGATTCTGTAATATGGAAGGGAAGGGTGAGTTGTAATATGATCTTCGAGCAACATCCAAGAAACAGCATCAGGAGTTTCCAGGGTTCAAAGGTGAGTTAAGAGAAAGTGGTTGGAGAACTGGAGAAGAATGGATGTGTGAGAGTTCCTGGGGGTGCTGTGACTAAACCTTGTATCTACTACATGCGATCCAACAATGAATTTCACATACATACATGCATATCTTTGATTTTGTACTTTCCTTCAAGGGTCTATTGATATGTCTTTGTGACAGGTGCGTTTTCACCCTACAGTCACCAAACAAATTCACCAAACCTCAAATTCAAAGAAATTAAGAATGCTGACTCAATCCATAGTACACATTTGAATGAAGATGTCACAGTATAGAGATGCTGTTGTGGTTATTCTGTTTTACCCAAAAGCCACAAACAATGTTGGTTGTCAAGCAGTACCGAGCCTGTGCTATTTCATGAGAAGGGTGATTTTTTTCCGATCCACCCTGTGCATTTTGATACATTGATAGATTATCTCCCTCTAGCAAGTCCATGCACAGCACCCCTCGACCTTCGGAGCTATGAGTAGAATTGCTACTCAAAGTGCTGTCTCCCATACTGTATTAATTTAATATTAGTATTCTGTGTTTATTAGTTGCATTGTTTGTTTGTTATTTTTATTGCTTTCAGATATTAAAACACAATCACCTGAATACATTAAAAAATACCAATTGAATAAGACAGTGACAGAGGTGAGAAACATGTCTCGCTCCACATGGCTCTGGCAAATAGCTGTGCATGGGCAGAACAGTTTCCAACTGCATGCCATGGGCCTGGCCATAAAGTAGTTGTCAGTCCTAAAACTGACCTTTTTTTTTATCCTACTCTCCTTCCCTGCCACCCCTGCACCGCAGACTTGAACTGTCTCACCTTTCCAACTCCAACTGCTCTTTCAGCAGAGTGGTGCATTGTCACCTGACTTTAATTTGCGCCAGTGGCATCGTATTGTAATGACCCTTTCACAGTGGGAGATTGTGTGCCAGCCACTACAGGCTTCGCCACTTCCCTCTTACATTGACAATTATCAGAAAGAAAAAACATACCGGAAAACATCAATACACTAACATCAGACTCTTCAACCACTGATTCGCTAGATGTTTTGAACAATAGCCCCAACAGCCCTAGCCGCCATGGCCAATGGTGAGGGATAATATGACTTCTAGTCCAAAATATCGAGGGTGTCACAGATTTCATACCAGAATGTTTCAGACTGGTCAGTCTGTACATCAGGTATAGGACTCGTATACCTGCTCTCACTTCCATAAGATCCATTTTAGGATGCCTGGACTGAGATTTGCTAAATACAAAGTTATGTACTGATCATGGGAAAGCACGTTCCAGCATATTCTGTCTGATGAATGTCATAACGTACTGTGTGCATAGACACAGTGATGTCCTATGACCTACATGTGTGCAGAAATAGCCATCTGGTCCTTTCTAGTTAACTGTAAGCCCCTATCATCACAAGTACATTAGGTGTACTGGAGGCAGGCTTTTCTTCATCAATGGTGAAGACCCTAGTGGATAACTACTGTATCATACAGTTCAGTCAATACAGGACACATACCAGCAAACTGAATTACTTTAAACGGGTTCCTGGTTTCAGCCAAACTCCCCTCCACCGTATCTGCCTGCATAACATTTTAGTCGCTGCCTACTTGTGAAGGACACCACGATTAGAGTTGAAACATCTCACCAAACATTCAAACATTAGAGTTGAAAACAGTCACCAGGGGGTGCAGAAGCTCGGGCACCTGACCCGTCGTCTCCTCTGACCAGGTTTCAGACCCGCCGTCTGCCTTGTCTCGCTCTCCCGCGGCCTCCTTCCCTCCCTCCGCTGTGGGCCTCTTCCCACTCTCCTCTGAGCCGGCTACATTCTCGAAAGATTAGTCCACCCCGCATCCAATGCTACTGGCCTGGAGGAGACGTTGTGTGCCCATAGAGCGGCCAGGCTGTGGGCGCCTACCACTTCCCAAAAGGCAGTATAACGCTGCATCAACGCCAGTCTGAGAGAGGCGCCGTGCCCCTGACAAGGCCTCCTCTGCGGCTCCTCCTCTCTGCTCCGGACTGACACACTTTGGCACCTGACTGCAGCTACCGCCCTGAGCACTACACATGTGCCGTGTTAACCGAGCCAGCCGAGAACCAAGAAGTGAGCGCCTGCCACTTCCAGAGAGGTTGCATAGCGCTGCATCAACACCAGACCAAAGTGGCACCGTACCCCTGAGAACCAAGGCAGCCGAGTGCCCCACTGCTGTGCCCCACTGCCAAAGCAGCAACCTAACTGCGGGTGCCTGCCACTTCCAAAAAGGTTGCATAGCGCTGCATCTTGACTCGCCTCAGCGCCTGACCGCTCCTACCGTCCTGTGTGTGCGCACGGCCCTACCCTGGGAACCGAGGCAGCCGAGTACCCCACTGCCGCGGCCCGCGTCTGCCACCATGCCTACCACGCCTGCCATCACCACCACTGCAAATATCGTCAGGAGCTGCGCCTACCATCATCACCAGGAGCTGCGCCTGCCATCACCACCACCACTGCAACTATCATCAGGAGATGCGCCTACCATCAACACCAGGAGTTGCGCCTGTCATCACCACCACTGCAACTATCATCTGGAGCTGCGCCCACCATCAACACCAGGAGCTGCGCCTGCCATCACCACCACTGCTACTACCATCAGGGGCTGCGCCTCCTTCCACCATCTTGCTACCCCGGTCCGCCCCCCCTTGCAATAGAGGCAGCCGAGAGACCCACTACCGTGGCCGCGCCTACCATCGCTCCTACCACGCCTGCCATCACCACCACTGCAACTACCAGTAGCCGAGTCAGCCATTGCGCATGCCTCCCGTGCTATCACCACCACTGCAACTACCATCAGGAGCTGTGCCACCCTCCTATATCTTGCTGCCGTGGCACACTGCACAGCCCAGCACCATAGCAGTCCACTTAGTACCCGCTGCCACACTGAGTCCCTGCTGTTCTCACCACTCCTACCGTCTGCTGCTGACCCCCAAAGGATCCTACCACTCTCACCAATCCACCCTCGGTGCTGGTCTCGAAGGTTCCTACCACTCTCACCAACCCACCCTCGGACGCTCTGCTGCTGCAACCTTTACTCCACTGCCTGGACCCCCACTCACCTGCTGTGACTCCCCATCCTTCTTTTCTAAGGCCTCACCCTCACCAGCCCTCTCCTCCTCGCCCCCTCTACTGAACATGCAACAGTTCCTAATACCTACTCCAATTGTGGACACCCTGCTGTGTGGCCACCAGCACTCATTCCTATCCCCTTCTTGTCATGCACACTATCTGTCTTTCCCTTCGTAGGCCTCCCTCCATCTCCCTTCCCCTCTCCCTCCTCCTCTACCTTCTGCTCAGCCTCATGTCGACCCCCTCTCTCACCTCCCCCCCTGCCCACCCCTTACCCCTCGCAAAATCCCTTCTCGCTCTAATCTTATCCACCTCCCTACTGTCAATCCCTCCAGTACCATCAACATTGCCCTCTGGAATGCCCGATCCATTTGCAATAAAGCCACTACGGCCCTTGACCTGTTCTTCCAACTAACTCTACACTTCCTTTGCATCACCGAGATTTGGATGTCCCCCTTCAATTCCACTGTGCCTGCTTCTCTCTCCATCCCCTCTTCCTCCTTCTCTCATGTCTCACACCCATCAGGTCACGGAGACGGTGTTGGTCTCATTTTTCACCCTAAATGTCTTTCCTCATCCCCTACCTTATCCCTCCCTACCTTCTCCTCCTTTGAATTTCTCTTCAAATTCTTCACTCACCCTCACACAATCTCCTTCTTAATCATTTGCAGACCTCCTGGCCCCCTCTCTTCCTTCTATGAAGACCTGTACCATCTCCTCTCTCTCTCATTTCTCCTTCCCCTACTCCTCTCTCTGCCCTCTGTGATTTCAACCTCCCTCTCTCAACCTCATCTCATTCTTCCCCTCTTTTCTCCTTACTCAACTCCTACCTCCTCTCTCCCCTTCATGCCCCTCCACCCACTCCTCTGGCTCCACTCTCAACCTCATCTTTCTCTTGTCTTACTCTTCCTCCCCCATGTCGTCCCTTCCCAACTATCTCTCCGACCATGCCTTGCTCTCCTTCTCCCGCACTCCGCCCCCCTCCGCATTGTCCTCTCCCTCTGCCTCCTCTCAGTCCTTCATTCATCGCGATCTCTGCAACTTCAATCCTTCTCCCTTCCTTGACTCCTGTTCTTCCTCCCTTCCCCCTCTCCCTGATTTCTCATCCCTCTTGGCACTATCCTCCTCTATGTCCTCCAGCCTTGACCAACTCTATCCTCTTACTTCCTTCTCTTCTTCTCACAAACCTTCCCAACCTTGGCTCTCCTCTCACCTTCTGTCCATGTGTCGCCTCCTCCGTCACCTCGAACGACGCTGGCTCAAATCCCCTTCTCTGACTAACCAATCCTCTTACTTCTCATATCACTCTCTCTTTGACGCTTGCCTCACATCTGCCAAGCGCTCCTACTATTCTAACCTCCTCCACTCACAAGCTTCTCACCCTCGCCGTATCTTCCAGACCCTCTCTCGCCTTCTTTCCCCTCCTACTTCTGACTCTTCCACGAACTCTCCCCTCTCTCCCTCTGACTTTGCCAACTTCTTCTCATCCAAAATTCTCTCTCTTCGCCAAAACATCCTCTCCTCTCCTTCCTTCTTCCCTCCTTCCCCCCCCTCCTCTTCCATCTCCGCTAACTTGTCCACCTTCTTTCCTATCACCCCTGCCTGCGTCTCCCTGCTCCTGTCCAAAACTCACCCTCTGATCCCATCCCCACCTCCCTCATCCCCAAAATCTACCCTCTCCTCATCCCCTACCTAACCAGCTTCTTCAACATCTGCCTCTCCTCTGCTACCTTTCCTTCAGCTTTCAAACATGCTACCATCATTCCTATCATGAAGAAACCTTCTGCTAGCCCTCTTCTTGCCTTCAACTTCAGACCTTCATCTTAAAGCTCCTCGAGCGCCTAGCCTACTCTCAACTCTCAGCTTTCGTCTCCTCTCACTCCCTCCTCCCCACCTCTCAGTCTGGTTTCCGCCCTAAACACTCCACTGAGACTGCTCTCACTTATGTACTCAATTCTCTCCTCACTGCTCGCTACGCTAAGCAATCCTCAATTCTCATCCTCCTTGACCTCTCTGCAGCTTTTATACCATAGATCACCCCTTACTTCTTAGCACTCTGTCCTCCTTGGGGTCCAAAGACTCTGTCCTCTCCTGGCTCTCCTCTTACCTCTCCAATCGATCATTCACTGTCTCCTGGGGCGGCTGCACCTCCTCCAACTTCCCCCTGAACTATGGCGTCCCTCAGGGATCCGTACTTGGACCTTTTCTTTTCTCTCTCTATACCTCCCTTCTCGTCCCTGTCATCTCTTCTTTCAGCATCTCCCACCACTTCTACGCTGATGACACCCAACAATTTCTCTCCTTCTCTTCCTTCACATCCGACCTCCACCACACTCTTTCTTCCTGCCTTACGGCCATAAAAAACTGGATATCATCCCATTTTCTTTCCCTCAATACGGACAAGACCGAAGTGCCTTTCTTCCCTCCTAACACTCTCTCCCCTTCCCCCCTCCTTTCATCTACTTTCCCCCTTCCAATCTACCCATCTTAACCCATGCCTGCAATCTTGGCCTCCATATTGACTCCTTTCTCTCCTTCTCCAACCACATCTCTCTAACCTCTCATGCCTGTCGGCACCACCTCTTCAACATCCGCAAGATCCGCTCCTCTCTCACCTTCCACGCTTCTAAACTCCTAATCTCCTCCCTTATTTTCTCCTGCCTCTTCTACTGCTCCTCTATCCTCTTTGGACTCCCTGTCTCTCACCTGACTCCCCTTAAATCCATCTACCACTCCTCATCCGTATCCTCTATCTGTACTCTATGGACCTCATTCTGAGTTTGGAGGTAGCACCTTGGCTACCCCCTGATCGCATACCGGGTCCGGGTTCCCTGATTGGGGAATTACCGGGCCATTCCAACCTTGGAGGACCCGGTATTTCCCCATTCAGGGAACCCATCCCCATCCCCATTCCCATTCGAGCTCCCAACAGGGACCATGGTAACAACGGGCCCGTTGATAACTGGCCCGTTGTTAGCATGATGGTCCTTTAGCCGCTCCCACTAAGGGCACCTGGAAATACCAGCCGCCCTTAGCAGGACCCGCTAAAGGACCTCGTACTCCGGTGATAAGGGGTTAACGGCACCGGCACCCTTACCGGCGCCGTTAACGCCTTACCGCCCACCTCGGAATGAGGCCCTATGTCTTCTTGGCCCTCGAAACTCTATTTCTACCTCAATCTCTCAACTTGGCTGGCTTCCCTTCCTCTCACAACTGACATTTCAATTCCTCTGTCTTGTCTACAAGTCTCTCAATGACCTCGCCCCCCTCTAATTTTCTTCCCTCATTTTACTCTCCCTCCCGCTCTCTCCGCTCAGCCCACCTCTACCTTCTCACTGTACCTCCAGCCCCATGTGCCTCCTCACGCTTCCGCTCCTTCCAACTCTTGGCCCCCATCCACTGGAACTCCTACCTCTCCCTATCCGCTCTACCCCTACCTACTCATCCTTCCGCTTCTCTCTGAAAGCCCTTCTTCTCTACGCCCCCTGACTCTCCTTCCCTACCTCTCTCCCCCCTCATGCCCCTTCCCCCCTTCGCTTCCCCTCCCTCCTTCCCCCCTCCCGCTGACCTCAAATTGGACACTGAAACCACTAGGTGACGTAGAAGGTCACCAGGGGGCTCCCCCGCCCCACTCTCCTTCCTCCTCACCCCCACTCCCGCTGACCTCAAACCAGACATTGTAATCCCCATCACCTACCTCCTCTCCCCCTCCTCTTGCCCAGTCGCCCCCCTCGTCCCCTCTAAGTAAATTGTTCTACATACTGTATCACTGATTTGTTTCATGTTTGTAAATATGCTTCTTTCATTATTGTACCTTGTTGTTATACTGTAAAGCGCTTTGGGTTAAAGCGCTATATAAACTCAATTAACATAAACATAAACATCTCTACAGTCATGACCACGGTCGTGTGCGCTTAAAAGCCCTGCCAACATTGCACTGTCCCAATATTGTTGTCTGTATTGGACAATTTGATGCCCATTCAATCAAAGAACTTCTGCAAACCTTGTGCCCTGCAATGGAAACTCTTCTTTGATTGCCCAATGGCTTGGATGTGCTCTGTGTACTGGACAGTCTGCATTTATTAAGTTATTTTAAGTTACTGGGTTTATACAACACACTGTGCCAGATTGTAATCACCCTCTCACTCTCTCTCTTCTCCCTGCCTCACTCTCTCTCTCTTTATCTCTCACTCTACTGTATCTTTATGTCTCTATCACTTTTTTTATGTAACTTACTGAATGTGATCTGCAATAATGGAATTTGCTAAAATGTCATAATATATGACATAATCATTTATCTTAACAGGAAGACCTACAGTTCAAAAGGGGGGCACTGAACTGCACGCACAAGAGAGTGCCCACCCCCCAACCTCAGAAGACATCACCGTTACATAACTGCACCGTTATGCTTGTAGGCATTGCACATGGTACATTCAAAGTTCATTATTTTCTGTTACTGGAATTTATACCACACATCTATCTTTCTTTCTTTCTTTCTTTCTTTCTTTCTTTCTTTCTTTCTTTCTTTCTTTCTTTCTTTCTTTCTTTCTTTCTTTCTTTCTTTCTTTCTTTCTTCCTTTCTTTCTTTCTTTCTTTCTTTTTTTCTTTCTTTCTTCAGTTCAAAAAGGGGGCAGTGAACTGCACGCCCAAGAGAGTGCCCACCCCCCAACCTCAGAAGACTATGGTGGTACTGGTAAGGGTTAATAGTTTTTCCCTTCCCGTACAGTCCCTCTCTCAAAAGTTTCTGGCTGGGGGCAGTGGTTACTACCAAAAATATCCGATCATGAATATTTCCTATGGGATTTTCCCATTGTTCGAGGCTACCTCTTTTACTGACAGCCTCTAACATACTGCCGGTTTATTTTATTATTATTTATTATTTTATTATTTTATTATTAACTTTACTCTGGTAGGTTTTATTTGCCAGAACTTTTATGTAAATTCTTTCTCGTATCTTTCTCTAAAATCCTAACCCAGGGCAGGGATCCTTTGTTCATCCTTTTGGCGGGCTTCTGCCAAGAAGCCCTCCTTCCGGCACCACTGAGTCTGACGTGGAACCATTGTGTGGGAGGGGGAGTAGGACCCCCGGACAGGGTTGCCTCAGCAACCCATGTTGCACTCTGCACTGATAGGCTGGAGGGTCTCCCGCCAGGATGACCACTCCACTTTGTGAGTGACAGCTAGGCTGTATGAATGGGGGTCTTTTTGCATAAATGCAGGGTCCTGAGGACTGGAAGAGCAAGACGTTGCCACTGGAACTAAGAAGCCGAAGAGGAGAGAAGCCAAAGACATCTGCACCAACTGAACCACCGGTGAAGCCCTGCTGCAGCGTCTCACCACTTTTCTCCACACGACGAGAGAAGATGTTCATCTGCACAAGCCTTCTTCCCTTGAGCTGGTGGGGCCAACCAGTTTGCCAATCGCCTTCTTGGACCTGCCTTGGTCGAATCGCCAGTGCCCTGCACTCGGAGACCGGATAGCCAGGCACCCGTCCACCCGGACCGCGATTTAAAGGAGCTTACCTTTGATTTCATTTGGCAGCCCCGCGGCTGGTTTCATCCATGGGCAGTGCAGTAACTCGAACCTTGCTCCACGATGAGAGTCTCTCTTCCTCTGCTGGATCTCCCAAACTGCAGGAACTGCCAGGAACAAACGTCACAGCAGGAGCCTCTTCTACATTTTAAGGTACTTTGTTCCGCCAGGCCTCCCTTTTCGTTTGGTAGCGCTAAATGTGTTTTAAATCCTTTACCTACCTGCTGGGTTGGCCACCCCTATCCTCTAACATTGTCTTTCACCTTCTGCAACCACCTTTTCGAATCGTTTAACAAAGACTTGACTGCAGCTACAAGAAAATTTTGCTCCTGGGCTTGTTGCCCTGTACCACTGACTCTGGCACAGGCCTATTGACTCGGGCTGAATCTGTTACAACTGCCTTCTCTAGATTGCTTCTCAACTAGAACTGTGTTGATTCACCTAACTCTTATAACCACCTTTTCCTTTCCACTTTTAAAACTTGAGAAATGCCACTTTGCTCGGTTTTCACTGTGCCGTGTTGCTCAGTTTTCACTCTTGCTCAAACTTGTCTACAATTTAACCAGGGAGTTGTGTATTGTTTTCTTGGCTGATTTTAACTTGCTTTAATAACTGTGATTAATGTATTGAACTAGAAGTGTGTCAAATAAACAAATATTCTTCTTAATACAAAGCTTTGCCCAGTGTTTCCTTGTGCCATAGTATTGTAGTCCTATTGTGTAAACCCTGAATACTGCTCATCTCCCTCTTGAGATAAGTCTGACTGCTTAGCCACAGCTACAAACTAAATCTTTGTGGTACAGACTGATACCAAAGGGGATTTATTGCTCATACCTGTAGTCTTAATCTTCTGTAGTGCTCCCTAAGGGAAATGCACAGGAATGCCTAACACTGGTGTACAGCGGTGAGGATAAAAGTATTGGATTTACACGTCAGTGTGCTGCTAGTACCTTGGTTCAATTAACCACAAGGCTAACAATCACAAAAAAGTTTATTTTAAACAAAGTCAAAGTATGGAAAGTTACAGCCAGGGACCCTCCTTACTAATACTGCTGATTATTTAAGGGATCTGTGTAGACAGAAAGGTCTTCCTGTCAAAGGAAACAAATCAGAAATGATTAATAGACTGTTAGAAAAACAAATCTGGATAGTGCAGCTGTAGTGCCTACTACTGCAGAAAATGTAGCAAACATTGAGGATGATAATGTTGATGATGTTATTGTTGAAGGAGATGAGGAAAAGGAGGATAACAATGTCACCCCTTCTGGCCCTCTGCCTGCTCAAAGGCCTCAACCTGTGGCTACTGGACCATTGTCAGGTTCCACATTAAGTCCTGAATTTACCACCCTAGAAGAAATGCGACTTGAACTAGAATTCAAAAGAATTAGTGCCCAAACTGAACAGAAACATCAAGAATTAAGGCTCAAAGAATTGGAGCTCAATCATGAGCTTGGGATGAAGAAATTGTCTTTGGAAAATGATTCTCTCCCCGAATCCTCTAGATCTTCCAGTCCAAAAAGACCCCGGATGCCTAAAGAGATTGTGGGTATGTATGAACCTAAGTTGGATGTATTAGATTGGTTAGCTATGTTTGAATACAATCATGGGCTCCAGGATTTCACAGGGAATCAGTTGATCCCCTGGTTATTCTCTAGGCTCCACCCTGCTGCATCTGATGTGGTAATGGAGTTCAGAGAGGTGGATAGGTTGGATTATGAATGTGTGAAGCTAGCTTTCATAGCTAGATTTGTGAAGACTCCTTCCCAGTACCTTAAGAGGTTTAGGACCCTCAAAAAGCATGATATTACCCCTTGGGCTACTTGGGTGAATGAGTGTATGAAGAACTTAGAGGGATGGATTAAGGGTTACAGAGTTAACACTTATGAGGGAATGGGAAATCTTGTTATGTTGGAGTCTATTTATGATGCCTGCTCTCCTAAACTCAGACAGCACTTGGCTGATTCAAAGGAAATGGATCCTAGAAAGTTAGGCAAGGCTGCTGACTTGTGGGATGCCAACAGGGCTACTCACAAGGAATCTGGGGCAACTCAGAAGAAGGATGCGGGGAAACAGCCACCAAAAGAGAACCAAGAGAAGTCTAATACCTCCCATCCCAAAGAGGGCCACAAACAACAAAGTAACCAGGGTAAGCCCCAAGGAAAACCAAATAGGGCTAGTGAGTCCTCTGGTGTTCAACCAGAGGGAGGACAGCAGAAGCCCCCATTCCAGAGAGCATTTGGAAAATGCTATGTCTGTGGGTCAACTGACCATATTAAAGGGGATCCCAGGTGCAAGGGTAAACCTGCAGGGATCAGCACTGCCTCCTTAGCCTTCTCCCCAGAGGAAGAAGTACAAATGGCTAGTGCTCAATTAGAATTTTTTGCTGAAGAACCCTTGAGTATTCAAGCAACTGTATCCTTAGAGTCCATGGGTCTGGTTAGCAAACAAAATAGGGGTATGTATGACTCCCTTCCAGAACACTCTAAAATATATTACCTGGACAGTGTTCTTGTCAATGGCCAGGATACTCCTGCCAGAAGGGACACTAGGGCCAGCAGGACAGTAGTGGATGAAAGTTTTTTCAAACCTGAGGATGTTGCTAAGGCACCCAAAGGTCCCACTACATTTTCTGGAGGTCTTGTCCAGTTGGTTCCTATTCTACCAGCCCTCATTCAGTATAATAACATGGCAGTGAGGATTCCTGTCAGTGTTCAGATTGAGGTGCCTGGGAGAGTCCTGTTATGGAATGATCTAAAAACTCTAGGAGTAGTATCCAGTACCCCCAGGCCTCCCAGTATGCAGAGGTTGAACCAAACCAAATTGGCTAGAGAGGCCACCTTAAGGGGCCACTCTAGGCCTGTGGAAACCTCTACAGAGAACCCCACTACAAGCCCTGGTGTTAATAAGTTGACCTCTAACCCAGGCAAATATCAGGCTAGTATGTTAGGGAAATGGGAGCCCCAACCAAGCTCCATCATTGTTCCCCCAGTTTTAAAGTCTCTGACTCCCCCTGATTCTGATGAAGAGATGGATAGACCAACTGGGCCCCTATCTAGGCCTAAGAGAACTGGTAACTCTCAGTGCTGGTGGAAAACCAGGAAAGAAAAGTCTAAGACCAAAAGCCTTCAGACTGTTGGACCTTCTACAGAAGACCCAAACCCAAATCCTAATGTTAGGATGGAAACTCCTAAAGTAGGTAAGGTTAGATCTAAGAGGAGGGGGAAGCATGTACATTGCCTATCCCCAGCACCTCCAATCAAGAGGCCTAAGACCCAACCTGCTCCCAACAGAGAGGTGGTGAGGAACCCTAGAGGCCCCTCTAGATCTAAGGGAATCCTTTATAAGGACCCCTTGGAAAAGCCTATCGCAGGTTCAGGAGTGGTACAAACTTCTGAGGGACTGGTCAACCAGATCCCCTATCGATTTAAAAATAAAGATGTTTCTCAAAGGGTTTGTAGGTCATATAGTTTACAAAGGAAAACCATTGATTTTACCATTGAGCACAGGTCAGGATGTTACCACCAAAATGCTGATGGTCTTTCTAGGATGTTTATAACCGACTAGAGGTAAGAGACTCATCCAGGAGTGGATTAGATCCTCCTGTCCCTAAGTCTGGGGGGGGGGCGAGTGTTAGGGAGAATTCTCATTCTATGCCTAATTTCCCTTATCTATAGAGTCCCCGAGCAGCTTTGCTGGATTTGAAGGGTTTGTTTTTTCTCCTGCTAAGAGTGAGACTTTTTTTTCCCACTCTTAGACATATCTGCTATGTGTGTTCTAGGCTATTTTTGTGTGTTTAATGCCCATGGGGTTTATCTCACCCTCCTAGGAACCATCTTTATACACATGTGTTACACAGCACCATCCGTGCAATAAGACAGGGGTGTTGTAGCGACCCCCAAACATAGATTCCATACCCTGGGACTGACTACTGTCTCCCAGGGCATGTAAAGTCCCCATTGACTTTACTAGTCAATCTTTATGAACAAAACCAGTACAACCCATCTTACTATGGAGGTACTGGTAAGGGTTAATAGTTTTTACCTTATGTTCATTTTTGGAGAGGGTACCGTACAGTCCCTCTCTCAAAGGTTTCTGGCTGGTGGCAGTAGTTACTACCAAAAATATTTGACTGCAAATATTTTCCTATGGGATTTCCCATTGTTCGAGGCTACCACTTTTACTGACCGCCTCTAACATACCGCTGTTTTATTTTATTATTAACTTTACTCCGGTAGGTTTTATTTGCCAGAACTTTTATATACATTCTTTCTCGTGTCTTTCTCTAAAATCCTAACCCAGGTCGGGGATCCTTTGTTTGTCCTTTTGACGGGCTTCTGCCAAGAAGCCCTCCTTTCGGCGCCACTGAGTCTGGGGTGGAACCATTGTGTGGGAGGGGGAGTAGGACCCCTGGACAGGGTTGCCTCAGCAACCCATGTCACACTCTGCCCTGATAGGCTGGAGGGTCTCCCGCCAGGATGACCACTCCACTGTGTGAGTGACAGCTAGGCTGTATGAATGGGGGCTTTTTGCATAAAAGCAGGGTCCTGAGGACTGGAAGAGCAAGACGTCACCACTGGAACTAAGAAGCCAAAGAGGAGAGAAGCCAAAGACATCTGCACCAGCTGAACCACCTGTGAAGCCCTGCTGCAGCGTCTCACCACTTTTCTCCACACGACGAAAGAAGATCTACATCTGCATGAGCCTTCTTCCCTTGAGCTGGTGGGGCCAACCAGTTTGCCTTGCTGGACCTGCCTTGGTTGAATCGCCAGTGCCCTGAACTCGGAGACCGGATAGCCAGGCACCCGTTCACCCGGACCGCCATTTAAAGGAGCGTACCTTTTATTTTGTTTGGCAGCACCATGGCTAGTTTCATCCCTGGGCAGTGCAGTAACATGAACCTTCCTCCACAATGAGAGTCTCTCTTCCTCTGCTGGATCTCCCGAGCTGCAGGAACTGCCAGGAACAACCACCACTTCAGGAGCCTCTTCTACATTTTAAGGTACTTTGTTCCGTCAGGCTTCCCTTTTCGTTTGGTAGCGCTAAAGGTGTTTTAAATCCTTTACCTACCCGCTGGGTTGGCCACCTCTATCCTCTAACATTGTCTTTCACCTTCTGCAACCACCTTTTCGAATCGTTTAACAAAGACATGACTGCAGATACAAGAACATTTTGCTCCTGGGCTCTTTGTCCTGTACCACTGACCCTGGCACAGACCTATTGACTCTGGCTGAATCTGTTACAACTGCCTTCTCTAGATTGCTTCTCAACTAGAACTCTGTTGGTGCACCTAACTCTTATAACCACCTTTTCCTTTTAAAACATGTGAAGTGCCATTTTGCTCGGTTTTCACCTCAGTATTATACATGCTAAAGTACTGCCCTGCCTAAACTTGTTCACAAACTTATTGGGAAGTGTTTCTAGGGTGCCTAAGAGTATATTCCTTTATAACCTGTCCATTCCCTCCCTTGTGAGAAATTGATAGAGTGCCATTTGTGTTTGGTTTTCACTGTGCCGTTTTGCTCAGTTTTCACTCTTGCTCAAACTTGTCTACAATTTAACCAGGGAGTTGTGTATACTTTTTTGACTGATTTTAACTTGCTTTAATAACTGTGATTAATGTGTTGAACTAGAAGTGTGTAAAGTAAATATATATTCTTCTTAATACAAAGCTTTGGTCAGTGTTTCCTTGTGCCATAGTATTGTAGTCCTATTGTGTAAACCCTGATTACTGCTCTTCTCCCTCTTGAGATAAGTCTGACTGCTTAGCCACAGCTACCAACTAAATCTTTTTGGTACAGACTGATACAAAAGGGTATTTATTGCTCATACCTGTAGTCTTAATCGTCTATAGTGCTCCAAAAGGGAACTGCACAGGATTCTGCCTAACACCTGGTATGCAGCAAATGCTCTCCGAGCTGGAAGTTCACGGGATACTTCTGCCGCATCTCATTCATAGAGCACCGTGACTCACTGACAATTTGGGCATACTGGTGGAGAAGAAGGGGGTGCCTGCTTCTACTTTTGAACTTTATTATGTAAAGGAGCATCAGGAGTGTGATGTTGGTAACCCCACATTTAAAGTCCCCAACTTCATATCACCATCCCCACACTTGTACCTCCCACCTCCTCCTCCCCTGCTCCCAGAACATACCCCTGGCTTCACCTCCCCTGCCCACACCCATCTAAGTGAACTTTCCCACCAACCAACCTCACCATTGTACACCCGACCTTCTGCTCACCAACACCCACACAGGCTTCACCGCCTTACTTGACACACCTGAATTCCACCCCTTTATTGTTTAATGTCACAAATGTTTGTGCCCACCTGCTCTCACCCTGCGGAATAAGAGTGCTGGTCCACAGTGCCTGATTACACTCTGAAAACGATTAGTCATAGGATGAGCAAGTGAGTCTTAATAACTGTAAACACTGCCCAAGTGTTATGGTCGACATACAATTCATACAATTTGTCACTTCTGTGCAGCGGTGCAAGCGATTGAATTTTGATGGATGGACCACAAGGCAGTCCTTCCTGTTCCTCTGAGGACCACCATCTTCATCTATGCGTTTGCACGTTTTGAGGGTCACCATACTCAAGTGTATTAGAATAGAATAAACACATTCTTGTAAATGCAAAGATAGAAACTGTGCCCCCCTACACCTCTCTCTCCTGCTCCATCACTTCCTCCTTAGTCCCCCAGACCAATGGCATCCATCAATCTCCACCCCCTGTACCCTAATCACCACTCATCCCCTTCGACCGTGATACTGCAGTCATCCACCTCCCCTCTTGTACTCCAGCCTTGCGCCCAGTGTCTGGTCCATTGGCATCCATCAACCTCCCCCCGCCTAATCTGACTTTGTCCTTAGCAGACGCATGTTTGATACAATTTTGTACATTCACAGCTTTTCCGATGACATGATAAAATGCATGTAATACAAGATGTACAATTTACTTTCCCCATGCAGGGCGTCTCCTCACTGTAGGTACAATGTTGTAAATCCACTGCAACCTTCACCTTAACCTCATTCAGTTACATTGTGTATACACATTTGTGCTTATGAACTTGATCATACTGTGATGCACTTGTGTTCTTGTGCCTACAATAAAATATTTTCCAACAGTTCTAGTATGTTCTTAGTTGTACTGCATTTATTGAGTGACCGTCTCAGTAAAAAAAAAAAAAAAAATAAGTTAACTTAATAGTACAAGCATTTAAATGGGGCATACAGTGCATTCACATATGGGTTGTGGCTCCACTAAACTCCAGGACCACCATCTCAATTTGATTTGCCATCCTTGCACAGATATCTGGGTTTAGGATCTGTCAAACCATTGAGTTGCACTTCACGAGTTTTACCTTGTTTGTGGTCATGTGCATATGCCTAAGCACCACCTTAAATTGTGCCCAGATCAACACAATCTGATGTAAGCCAGGAGATTCTGAGGTAATTCAAAACAAAATTAACCATGTTACCCAATAGATACTAGTGTAGAGAAAAGCTACAGGTTATTGTCATGTACAATGTCTTTGCCCGCTGATGCTATCATCTCAGCTACACTCCCACCTCTTGATCTGACAGAGTGTCTCACTGCAGCTTTGAATTGACTTCTCTTATACTGTGGGTTGGGTTATAACAGGACGAACATTACTAATATTATGTGAATGAAACTGGCTCTGGTTAAAGGGAAGCATTAGTTAATTCCGCTGTAGGACTTTGGATTTTCACAGGGAGAGCTTTTGGCTCTTTCATTTGGCAAGAGATGCATACAAGGGGATCCGTTAACTATCCCCTGCCTTGTCACTGGAACAAGGGGAGGCTGAACAGGTAGTCACCCCCTTACCAGCCTATGCCAATAATTCACTGGTTTGAGAGGCACATGGCTCTTGAGTCACCAGGCCTTGGTGCCCATGGCCAGCAGGGGCCTTGTTACCTATCTCTCCCTTCCCTTACTTAATTGAATTGATAGGCAAGTCCTGTAGGTGGTCAGGGCCTCTCATGGAAGGAAGTCCAGGGCTCTTCCATAACTCTCCAGGCAGGATGACTCCTCCACTTGGGTCATGTTTAACATGTAGTCGAAATAAGACTTGTTTATTTCCTAAATCGCCTCCTCTGTTAAACCTGGAACTACTGCCATCTCTGCGTTGTATTGTTCTTATCTAACAGACACCAAACAGAGCCTTCGGGTAGGCATGTAGGTCGCTATGGACACATGTGATTTTCTTCAGGTGCCATGGGTTGACCTGTTCAGTAAAGACCAAGTCTCAACAGTGAGCAGTCTGTCTAGGATGGTGGTGTGGATGGTGACAAGGTAATAGGCCTGCCTAGGCTATTCCTGTGCAAAGATCTATCCCTATTCTGCTGTTTACACCTTTTAATGTTTGGGTTCATACGCCAAATTTCATTGGCCATCTCTATGTCTATGTCCTCTGGGACACTCAAACTGGTATTCATGAACTCTGGTGGTGTTAGAGTTTGATAGTGCAAAGTTTCCCATTGGACCACATGCATAGCACCAGATGGTCAGGGCATTTCTGTCATTGGTGGGGCTGGCTTAGAGACCTCCCTCCCCCTCCCTGACCTCACTAGTGCTGATAGTGGAGATGACCTTCAGATGTTAGTGCCATTTCTGTACTTTTCTGGTGTACTCAGTGAGGCCACCAACCTGGATCTGATGTCAGATGGGGCATACAGCATAAGGTACATTACTGGACTTCACTGACATATGCAGTGGGGCCACCACCCTGGACCTGATGCCATTCAATGGCCGCCATGGGAATGGAGAATGGACCATGTTTTCTGTTTCTTCATGGCCATTTATTTACTTTTTTTTCTCCATTGCCGCGTTTCGCAACAGAGAAAATAAATGCTTTTAATACCTGGGTCTTACGGAGCGGGATACTAATAGCAATAAGCCCCTTGCAGGGGGGCATTACCACTTCAGGTAATACCTCGCGGCCTTTGTTAAGGCCCTCGCTTCACTCGGGCCTGTGAATATGGGCCACGGGGCATTACCTGAAATTGTAATGCCCCCATACTCGGGCTTATTGCTTAATTAATGCTGTGCACATTGTACCCCCCTGGCAGTCTGAATCACTACCTCCAAGGTGGGCTTAAAGAGTTATCTCACCAGTCTCTGCAGGGTAAGGGTTTGGAAGGCAATGAAATGCTCAGGACCAGTTGTTCTTGGTAGCTGTCTTTCTCATCTTTCTTTCCACCAGAATTCAGATTCCATATCACATCTGTCTTAGTGTCTCCTGATTTCACAGCTTGTCCTCTCTCAGGTGTTTTTGTGGCATTTGGCATTCGTCCCAAGTCTCTCAAGAATGCTGTCCCACTTGGTGTCATCCTTGGTCCAGCCACTGATGCCCTGCTCTGGGTCGGCCATATGTAAATATCCTGTAAGCAATGGTATAATGGGGCCAGCTGGTAATCTCCCCACAACAGTCTCTGCTATGCATTCAAAATTGTTAAAGAACAACATGGGATCTTCTCCCACCACATACCTCTGTAGCTGGAATGCAGGTAGTACTGTTGTTCGAATCTGTAATTTCCCCGGTTGGTCAGTTGTCCAATCACTATTTCGTTTAGAAGGCTGTCCAATGTTGTTGTTTCGTCTTCAAACAAGTGCAACTGGGAGACACAACTCCCTCATCAAGTTGCATCTTGTTGGGGTGTGGATGGTACTGCACCTTTTGTTCTTGATCTGGACTGGGAGTGTATAGAGCACTGAGCCTGAGTAGCGGATACTGATGGTGCACCAGCCTTGCTTCACTGGTGCCTTCCCACATGAGTGATATGGTCAGACTACGGCCCTTGTTAATCCAACCAGCTGTGGGATGTTTTAACCCACTTGGTTCTGCCCTGCGACATCCCTGTGTGCTGATGGTTAAAGCATCATCGAAAATGGCTGCAAAAGCCCTATGCGCGCCAAAACCTATGAAAATTGTGCTTTGAAACTGGAAAAGATGGCTTCCAGATCTACTTTACCTGTTGTCAGTGGTGGAAGGAGACCACACTGCTGAAACATGCCACTGGGCTGCCTACCAAAGAAAAATGGAAACTGCATGAAAGGCAGTGCTTTATTGCAAGAAACCCGGAAATTGCTTTTGAATCCCTTTTTCTTGGTTGCTGAAAATACAAAATAATGGTCCAAAACACCACAAAACATCTTATATCTTTGATGGATGTTACCCGCCACCTCATTTTAAGGAATCAATATGAACATACAATGTCAGGAAAAGCGGAATCTTTCATGAAAATATCGACAGTAAAAAGTGTGCTTGCCTATGAAAATCTGTCAAAATATGGGCGCAGTACCAGCGGCCGTCTGTATGACAGTTGTAATTTATTGCATCAGAAGCTTAAACTGAAATCAAATGTCTATAAATCAAGTGACCTGTTATTAAAAGTAATATGGGTTGCAACTATTTAATCTCTATGATTTAAAGACTGGAATTAGAGTTCTACTTGCCTGTTTTAAAATTGCAAGTTTACTTTCAACAAAGAAAAATTTAACAAAGTGACTTTTAAAGTAAGCCTGATTCAAGCCAAAACTACAAAGCAACTTCCCCCTTCTGCTCTCTGGGCTAGGAACTCACATTCAGGTGTTGATTAATAGGGGAGGAGATTTTGGGCTGCGCCGGGAAGAGACACTGAACCTTCCTTGGCTGAAAGGATATGCAAATTGTAAAGTGTCAACAGCGGCCTCTGCCAGAGGAAGAAGGCGGAGATTGCTCTTGAGATGCAAGATAGAGATGGAAGCAGAGAAAGACATTTTTGTTGATTCACAAAGCACAGAAAGCATATTTCTAAAAAGACTGATAAAGGACCGTGCGAATTTGTAAAAAATATAGAATTAGTAGCAGTGTTAATGTGATTTTTTTGTGCACATTTTAAGAGGTGCCAGAAATATGTGCGATGTTCTGAGAAGGCACAGTGAAAATTCTGGTTTTGTAGCATTTGTATGTATGTCATTAGTATGAAACTTCATACGATTATGCCCAGATATCATGCGCACCTATGTACAAAATTGTGGACAAATCAGATATTGTGTCCCAGACAAAAAGTGTGCAATTTTGAAAAATCCAGACCCAAGATCTCACAGCAACGAGGCTGGGAAGAGGGTGTGCTCCACAAAATATGTGATCTATGTATGTCATTGGTATAAAGATTGTACACATGTAAAGATGTATTATATCAAAAATAGATTTTATGTGCAAAAGGCAAAGGGGAGGTTGTTTTGCCTCATAAACTACATCATCATGATGACACACTGTTTTCTCCTCTAATCAAGGGAGAAAGCAGACTTTAGCCAATAGACTACCTAAGCGGTGCGCTTAGGATAATTCAGCTTACCCATCTCTTTATCAAAACCATAAATAGAGACAGCTGAGGACCTAGAAGGACACACTGATCCACCCACCATCCCAAATTTGGCGAAGCACTTTGAAGGATCCATCCATACTCCTTGTTCCAGACTCCAAAAACTTTGCAAGCAGAAAGGCTCAGAGCATAGCTGAACCACTTTCAGCTGGGCCTAATTTCCAGAACTCATCCCTAAACTTAAAGGGAAAACCAAAGAAGCAGCCAAAGTGCTGTAACTTCTTGCCTGCCAAAGAATTATCTTCATAACCAGAAGGGCAGATTAAATCCCAATCTGGTGCCGTGCCGTGCTTTGCTGTGTAGACCAGAGAGCCATTGCAGATCCAGTCGAGTCATGCTGTGCAGTGTAGACCAGAGCGCCTTGCTGTCCAGTCCTGCCGTGCGGTGTCCAGTGCGCCTTGCTGATCGCTGAACCAGACCAGTCCGGTGTGCCCAGCAGTTTGTCCCGAAAGTATCCCTGACCAGAACCAGAATCCCTGACGGTTCCATTCAAAACATTGGAAGTGAGTGTCCATAGTATAGGATTGTCACTAGCCTATGTACTGTCATCCCTATCCAAATCAAATCTATTTTATATCCAGAACTGTATTGCTAGAAATCCTTTTTGTCTTGCCTGAACTCTCTCTTTTATCCTATAGTCCTTCTGTAATAATATTGTTAAAATCATCTTTGCGCTGATATATTGCATCTGAAGAAGGCAAGCGTCTTGGCCGGCAGTTGCCTTGATCAAGTGGCTGAGCATCCGTGTAGCTTGTATCTTCATAGTCCATCCCTAGTGTAAAGAAACCTTGATTGTATTTTAAAAGCACATCCTTGTTTTACAATTTTGCCTCTTTCTGAAAAAAACGACCTCCACGAAAACATTCATAACTTCTTCATATTTTATGTTAAGTGTCTACTTGAAGCGAACATCCTAAGCTTTCTTAAGAACCCCAAACTGCATCTCAACTCCTTATAGTTTTTCGGCAATCGCGCTTACCGCGCATGGAAAAGTTTGCCGCAAATTTTTCGTTTGGCTAAAATCTATAACGTGTAAAATAGCTTTTCATTGTACCCGACCTCAAAATTAAGTTTTCTACTTGCTTATTACTGTCTAATCATTGCCAGTGTTTGTCTATAACCATACAAAGGGGCTCCCATTAGAATGTCAACCATTTCAGTGAATTAAATCATTTTCAGTGTTTACCCATTCATTCAAAGCCAACTTTAAAACCATTTTTGACAAGTTTGCCAATCAATTCTTTTTTTCTCTGGTGTTTGTTGGGGGGAAATTGGGATTGACATTGTGATTGAATTTTGCATTCCTGAAACCTGTTCTCTCTCCTTCTACTTCTTCATATTGCATATTGGGGGGATTGAAGAGGGTGCATGGGGAAATAGTAATCACATTGCCATTTGATTGAACACACACAAAAGTATTATTTCTGTGCTGCATTATTTTTTCTCATCATTGCTCCTTGTGATTAAAGAGATTGTTTAGTGTGACATCACCCCATTGGTGATTATTGTTTACCCATTAAAATAGTGTGATAAATATTGTGAAATACATAAATAAATATTTTAACTTTGCAAACTAGCCTGCTTCCTGGTTCAGTGTGACCGGGGGGGTTAAACGAGAGGGGCGTGATATAAGTGGTACATCGTTCAGAATAAAAGAACGTACAGACACATAAATAATTAAGGGTTTCAGTTGTGCATCCCATGCTAGGCATTGACTTAGGTGAAGGGCCAGATTGAAACCACTTACACAGCTCATGATCCATCTTACTGTCTGAATTCCACAGGCCCAAGAAGTCAATGGAGTCTTCATCTTTGGTGGACTGGTTTGGATATGGGACCCGTGAAAGAATGAATGGGTAGATGCAGGCTTTCTGTGGTCTCTGTCAGTCTTCTGTCTTCTTCACTAAAGTGGCAAGCACCCTAACTCTCCCTCCTCTACTGCAAGAAGATGAGATTGCATGACAATGACTTTTCTTTGCCAAAATGGTAAATGAGGATTAGGGTACTTTGGTGGGTGGGCATTTGGGTTTAGGAACACCATAAAGAGGTTTAGCAGGACATGTTGGATGGGTATCGAAATTTTATTTATTTTATTTATTGGGTATTTATAATGCGGTGGAGGGCCTGTGGGATAAGTGAGTCCCAGGGGGGCAGGAGACAGAGCCAGAGGAATACAGAGAGCGCATCGGAAGGAAGGTCCATGTGCTAAGTGCATGGGACCGGTCTGGAAGGTCTCAGGGGGTGCAGGCCCAGCCAGGCTAGTGATGGGGGAGTGGTCACAGAAGGGCAAGTGCAGGTTGAGGGGAGGGGTTCAGGGGAGACCAAGCGCAAGGGTAGACTGCACGTGGAGGGCCTAGTGCCTGTAAGAATCTGAAAGAACCTGGTTGCCAGTCAAGAGACAGACAGGGACATTAGCAGGTGATATGATATGATACGCCATTTATAACATGCCTATATACAAGTGTTTCAAGGTGCGACGAGGCAAGGGAGGGGAACAGAGGGAAGAAATGAAACAACAGTCTTACTAGGCCAGGTGACATTGAGATCGTACAAGTGCAGAGGATGGGGGAGAGGGTAAGTGTGGGGGTCAGGGAGAGGGGGCAGTGCAATACATAGGATCAACAGTAAAGAATAAATAAAATACATAAAACAATAGGTAAGAGTGCGGCCAGCTAGTGGCAAGTGCAAGGGTAAGTGCAGGCAAAGTGTTGAGAGCTGGTGGGGGCTGTAGGGGTACAAAAATAGCCCCCAAGTGCAGGGGTTGCCCGGGAGGCAGTGCAGGTGTGCAGCTGGTGGGGGAGAGGTCCTGGGCCCGAGATCAGAGGGTAGCCAGGTGACCAGTGCAGTTTCAGTCAGGAGCTCAGCAGGGGACAGGAGGAGAGAAAGCTGAAGCAAAGAGGAAGGTCTTGAGGTGCTTCTGGAACCAGAGATGGTTCTCCTCAAGTTTCAGGGAGCCAGGGAGGATGTTCCATAGGGAGGCCCCAGCTGAAGAGAGAGATCTACCACCAACTTGTTGCTTGGAGAAGCGCTTGACCTTGAGGGAGTTGGAGGTGGATGAGCGAAGAGCTCGAGAAGGAAGATATTTACAAAGAAAGAGTTGAAGGTATTGAGGCCCCACGCCCCAGAAGGCCTTGTGGACAATGCAAGGGGTTTGAACTTAATCCTCGCAGCCACTTGGAGCCAGTACAGAGATTTCAGTCCTAAAGAGATACAATCTCAGGGCTTGAGGCGAAGGACAAGTCTTGCAGTCCTTTTCTGGATGAGTTGCAGAAGGCGGAGACTAGTAGCAGGCACATTTAGAAATAGGTTGTTGCAGTAATCCAGCCGAGAGAGAACCAGAGCTCTGGAGACAGTGAGCTTCTGGGGGAAGGAGTGGAAAGGAATAATACCTCTGAGGAGGTGAAGCTGGTAGTGTGACTTCTTAGAGACATCAGAGATGTGAGGAGAGAAGGAGAGAGTGGAGACGAAGATGACCGCAAGGTTTTTAGCCTCCCAGGTGGGAGAAGGAAGTGGGCCAAGAGAGGCTGGCCAGAGAGTGGCAGGGAAGAAGGGAGCAGGCGTGCCGATGAGGAGAATCTCAGTCTTACTGGCATTAAGGCAGAGATCGTTGGGGAGGGGAGAGGGAAGGAGGAAGAGAAAAGAAAGGCCCTCAGAAGCTTTCAGAATTTAAGGAGATCCCACTCAAGTCTGAGAGGGGCTGGGAGGTCATTCCAGAGGGAGGCACCTGCAGAGAAGAGCAATCTATCCCCCAATCTCTGCTTGGAAAAGCATCTGATTTGCAGAGAGTTGGAGGTAGAAGACCAAAGGGCTCTATCAGGAAGGTATTTAGGGAGAGAGGGTTGGTTTTAGTGGTGTCCCAGGCCCCAGAATGCCTTGTGGATGATGCAGGGAGTCTTGAATTTGATCCTTGCAGCAACCGTGAGCCAATGGAAAGATTTTAGGGCTGGAGAGATGCAGCCCCTGGTCTTGAGGCCAAGGATAAGTCTTGCAGTCCTATTCTGGATTAGTTGTAGGGGACAAAGGGAGGAGCTAGGCAGATTGAGGAAGAGGCTGTTGCAGTAGTCCAGCCTGGTGAGGACCAGAGCTCTGGAGACATGGGGCCTCATTACGACTGTGGCAGCCACGGAATGAACAGTGCCGGTAAGGGATCGGCACTGTTCATTCAGGGTCACCACATCACGAGTTCTGCAGTGGGTCCCGCTCTGTACGCCTGGCAGCTGTGGAGATGCTGGCATTTGAGCGGCCATTGAAATGAGCCATCACGCCGCCCGCGTCTGACAGCAGCGGTCTAGCCTTTCTGCCTCCAGGCCAGCAGCTGTCCTTTTACGTGCGCCAACCTGGAAGCCTGCGCGTTGCAACCTACTCGCGTTAGGCTTCCGGGTTGGTACTCTGCTGTTCTTTCCTCCGCGGCTGCTGCCGCTCGTTACCTCTCTCTCTCCCATTTGCCTTTCTGGCTATCTTTCTTGTTCTCTGCCCACCTCTCACCGTTTGGAGCGCTTCTCCCTGCTCCACTTGCCTTGGCTTACTCTCTGTGCTCCCCCTGTCTCTTCCCCCCTCTGCTCCTTCGTTTTTTGCCTTATCTCAGTTTTGTGGTATTCCCTTGTAGCTGCTCTCCCCTACTCTGCTCTTTGTGGGTATCCCGACCAATTGGACCCTTCTACCTCACGCAGTCCTGCCTAGGAACCTGCCGTCCTCATCCAGCAAGGAAGGGGTTTTTTGTGCCTTGCGGCTTTTTCCCCTCAACCGGTCTGCCCCGGTTCGGGGGCCCCCTTGGCCCCGGGAATGAGGGGCAAGGTAGCTTCCTCCCGAGGCAGACCTCAGCTACACTCAAGAGAAGAGGCACTCTGGAAGAAGAGATTTGGAATCAAATCGGACGAAGAGACCGCACGTGAGCAGGAGGGGGTGAAGGGTAACCTGGAGATTGGGGTGAAGTTGGCTGATTCGAGGAGTGAGCGTGGCAGGGACCCACTAGCAGACCAAGATGCTAAAAACGGTCCCGTTGTTAGCATCATTCCCATTGAGCCCCTATGAGGGCTCAATGGGAATGGGGACGTACCGGGTCCCGCAAAAGGGAATTACTGGGCCCTCCAAGGGAGGAATGGCCCGGTAAGTCCCCTTTTGTGGGACCCGGACCCGAGTTTGGAGGTAGCCATGCCGGTAATGATGGCATGGCTACCTTCAAACTCGTATTGAGGCCCATTAAGTTTATGGGGGAAGGTAAGGAGGGGAGAATGCCTCTGAGGAGGTGCAGCTGAAAGTGGGCCTCCTTGGGAAGGTCCATGATGTGAGGAGAGAAGAGCGAGAAGTCGAAGATGGCACCAAGGATTTTTGTTCACAAGAGGGTGAGGGGAGGTGGCCCATGGAAGGCAGCCAGAGTGTGGAAGGGAAAGAGGGAGCAGGTGTCCCAATGAGAAGGATCTCTGTCTTACTGCCATTAAGGCAGAGATTGTTAGCAGTGCACAATGCCTGAATAGCAGACATGCAGTCAGGAGTGAGAGAGAAAGAGGAGGAGGCAGAGGAGGGAAGCTTGAAGGTTAGCTGTGTGTCATCCGGATAACACTGGAAGTTAGAAGAGAAGTTGGAAATCAAATTGGCTAGATGGGCCAGGTAGATTCTGAAAAGCCAAGGCAAGAGGATAGAGCCCTGAGGGACACCATAGGTGGAGAGCGAGATGGAGGAGAGAAAAGGCCTAGTTGAACCTGTGAAGGTCTGTCAGAGCAGAAGGTTTTCACTCGGTCCAGAACCAGTTCTGTGATGCTAAAGGTGGCACAGAGCCAATATATAATGGTGGCCAGTTTATTACTGTGGCCGAATTATAAGGCAGAGAAAAGGTCAAGAAGGATGAGAATGGAAGGAGAGTTGGAATAGATATTAGAGAGCAAGTCTTCACTGGTCTTCAGTAGTGCAGTTCTCATGCCTCTGGCATCTCCAAAGCCAGACTGGTGGTCGTGGAGATGACCAACAGATTCAGTTTGGTTCATAATCTGGGAGATGGCCAGCTTCTCCAAGAGTTTGCCCAGGAAGGGAGTAATGGAGATAGGGCGGTAGTTAGCCGGACAGGAAGTGTCGGCATAAAGCTTTTGGAGGAGAGGGTGCACAAGGGAGTGCTTGTTCAGTGAAGGGAAGGACCCAGTTGCAAAGGAGTAATTGCAAAAATCAGCCAGGGCAGGAGCAAGGTCGACAATGTTGTCCTTGATAGTTCTAGAGGAGCAGGGGAGCACATGTGTGGATGAGACTTTCATAGAACGGACGTGTCTCGTAACCTTATCAGGTGATATGGGAGAGAAAGAGGAGAGTAGGAGTGAAGGGGGAGGAGGTTCAAGGGAGACCCGAGAGCAGAAAAGGGGGAAGATAATGGTGTGGAGGAGAGTGAGGACAGGATGCCCTGCATTATAGTGATGAAGCGAGGGACCAGTGCATTGCAGAGAGCCAGGGAAGGCAGAGAAGAAATGGAAACTGCAATAGGATTGACAAGTTCTTTGCAGATTTTGAAAAGTTCAGCCATGTTTTTGGTGGCCCCAGAGATGCAGGCTTGGATGTAGGCCCTCTTTTTCGAGTGGATGGAGAGTTTGTATTATCTTTGATATAGGTCCTCTTCTTCAAGCAGATGGAGAGTCTGTAGTGACTTTGGAGCATGCAGAAAAGCCAGTTTGTTAGAGGACTTGCTCCAAGCCTGCCACTTCTGTAAGGGCTGTGTCAGAGTGAGAGTCATAGGATGGAGTTGGGGGAATGAAGATGGTGGCAAAAGCAGCAATTGACTCTCGCTTCATAGGTTGAATGACGGAGAAGGAGACTGGCAATGCAGGCAAAGGCTTTGCCAGGGGACCCAGGAGGTCCAGGTGAGAGGACTGCAGAGCAGGAATATATTGTTGAGCTCTGTCTGAAGCCTCCACCACTCCTTGCACCTGCTGTCCATGCTGCAAGTACCAAAGACAACACGTCACAGCTCTCTCATGCACAAAGAATTTTTCTTACTTAATCCTCAAAGTGCATAGAAACCCACTACAGAAGGCACACTAGTCGTGCCACTCACTCAGACCATGGGGTTTCTGCTCCGGCAGTTCTCTTGTACTCAACATACTCTCGCTTCTGCACTGATGGATTTCATGTTACTGCTACCTTCTCGTGCACACGAGAGATTAACCCCTCCAAATTAATTTCTTTCCGTGGTTACATCACCACCTGCACTCATGCCCCTAAATAATCTCTTTTTACTCAAGCAAATAACATCTTTTAGTCCTCAGGACACAGTGAGTGTGTTATGAACTTCACAGGTTTTTCACACAACATGGACTGTGTTATGAACTGTGCTATGAATCTCACAAGTTTTCCATACATGGATCATGTTAAGCGCTTCACACAGTTGTGTTCAAGGACTTACATTGACTAGTTCAACGGTGTCCTAACTGAGTGTTTAGATCGTCACATACCTGATCCTTCTAATACATTTGGTCCATATTCCTGCACTCACATTGCATTAATGAGGGCCGTTACTTTTCTTTCCCGAAAGAACTGTCTCTTCACTGTTGTATTATGCCAGGACACTGAATTCACTCATCTCTCGAGTGAATGTATGTGTTAGCTACATCTAATATCAAATCTGATTCAATAAGAAAGTACACTTAGGCCTAAAACCCAATGGTGCAATATTGGCGAGCATATATTTGCCATCAAATTCATAAGTGTTAGTATTATTTTAACACAAATAATTCCAAAACCTTTCTGTCACACAGACAAATTTGTTGCCCATATATATATATATATATATATATATATAGTTACTCCATCCAATCCACTCATACCCATGCAAATGGATTCACTTGCACACTCCTTCACCCACACTTAACCCATTAATTCTTAGGTATAAGTTACTTAAGCAACAGAAGATGAGTTTCCTGTAAATTACATCTCATTTTGTAAAACCTAATGCACCCTGACAAATACCCAAAATCAAGGACACACTCCTTGACATGCCCATGCCAGGTAAATTACACCACACTTACATTATTGGACATTCGTCACATTGCTCAATGTGGCAGAATTTCCACGGAGGTGTAGATGCCTTTAAGTAATTCAAATTCTACAGCCAGACAATATCTGATATTCTTCGCCATCTGCACTATGGCAGGTCTGTTGCCCACTACTAGATGATCATCCTGCAGTCATCCTTATATATCCCCTCTTATCTGACCATGGCACCAATCACATATCCCCAGCTTTTTTCTGACCAACCTGACAGTTTTCTCTCTGATAGCAATCGACCACTAACCCTCTTCTAATTCAGCCATCGCCTAACCATAGCAATCTCACCTGTTTCTTCATCCAGATCATAACCACTCTTTGCCCACACATCTAAACTACGAATGATAATGCAGCAATACACCTTTCCCCTAGAAAACTCACAACGGTCAATCCAGAGTTACATGTCTACTTCCTACCTGCTTTAGTATTTCATTTGCATATGACATCACCTGAAACATATACACGCTCTAAAGAACAATACCGGAGAACACACTCATATGTACCAGGAATGGCCAATGTATAAGAGCACAACTCATCCAATGCACGTGCTCTCAACTACCTGCAATACCCTAGCAGATACCTTCTTTTTTAGTTTTGTTGATATTTTTATTGAAATCAATTAGCATATACGACTCTTACAAAATATACAAGGACAAGTCATAAGAAAAGGCAGAAGATGTAACAAACCGATTGTCTAGAGTAGATGGGACCATGACATATGGTAAAGTATGCATTCTATAACCGAAAGCATAAAATGCAATTTAAGATAAACTCATAGTTGTGTAAGATATGTATCTTAAACTTAAACAAACAAAGACATACAGGACAAACATGAACAAGTGGGATGGAGGGAAGGTGTATACTAACAATATAAACTAACAGCAGAGTATTAACCTTTCTATTGGTTCAAGGTAGTTTTATCTAAAAATGCTATAAACGACTGCCATTTCAATTCATGTTTGAGCTATGAAGAATGGGATGTAGCATTTCATTTTTCTATTCTATGGATATTACACACAGAGTTCCACCATTACAATCTTTCCAGTTAGAGGTGATGGTATGAATTGCTATTGCCATTAAAAGATCAAACAAATAACATTCATTTTTGTCAATTGCTGGTTAAATCATTGAACCACCAATAAAGAGAAAGCTAAAACATATATCTTGTTGCAGATGAAAAATATGCTAGGGAGTTTTCCATACATTTTCCCAGAATTCCTTAACAGAGGTACATTAAAAAACAACATGTTTAAAAGAGCCTTGAGTGTGAAGACAAGACCAGCAACTATCATTTTGTGTAGCTCTATCCTTAAAGAGAATTAGTGGGGTGAAAAAAGCCCTGAGGAGAAAAAGTACATGGTTTGGAGTAGGCTAGCTGAGACTATAACTTTAGATATATTCTGTCACACAGATGGCCATAATACTTGAGAATCTGTTAGTGAGCAGTCCTGCTTCCATGCCACTAGACAATTCCACATGTTTTCATTGGTTGAACTTAATAACCATATTCTATAAAACATGGAGGCTGTAAAATTCGAGTTAGACAAGTGTTGTATTCTTTCAACTTGGTAGACATTAGGATTACTTATTAGTACATCATAACTTTCCATGATTGCATCAATCAGACTGAAATATTGCTGTATAAATAATATTGGCAAATGGTATCTAGTTACCATCTCACTAAAAGTGAACGAAGTACCTTGAATGAAGAGTTGTCCAACAAATGTAATACCTAAAGAAAACCATGGTTCCCAGCCATTCTTTTGTTGACCTTTATCATGGGATTCATCCAAATGTATTGTGAAACAAATTGGGACGTTTTTGTGATGGATGGAAATAAATACGCTCAAAGCTATGTGACAGAAATATTAATACTAGGACAATTAAGATACTAATTATTTCCCTTAATATTAGGGCAATCTGCAAGAATATGGGGGGAGACTTTGCTTTCCCTAAAAACAGCCAGTTGGGCATGTTAGAACCAGTAGGTATAAACCACAATTGAGCTTGACATAACACAAATGCCATATGGTATTTTTTTTAATCAGGGAGGCCAACTCCACCACCAGCTCGAGGCTTCTTAAGCTTACATAGGGATATTCTTCATTTATCTTTACCGAGATAAACTTGAGAATACAATAATCCAGTGATTTGAAGAATTAATTGGGAAAGGAGATTGGAAGCATGTATAGAAAGTAAAGTATAATTGGGGAAATCATCATTTAGAAAGATTCTTTTCTACCCCACCATGATAATAAAATGGGGGACCATGAATTAGTAATCTCCTTTACTCTTGTCAAGATAGTTGTGGTATTCTGATTCATAATATCTTTCGTGGAGGCGGATATATCAATGGCTAGGTATTTAAAGCTTGCAGTGCACCATTTCATGCCAGAGAGTGAAATATGATGTTTGGTACAATGTAGGTTAAGTGGTAGGAGCTCTGATTTATCAACATTGAGTTTGTATCCGGACGCCAGAGACAATTGTGCAATAGTGTGAAGGAGATGATGCAAATTCACGTCTCTTATATTGAGGAGTAGTAATACATCATCAACATATGCAGCTGTCTTAATTTGGATATCGTCATAAAATACGAGTTATATTATCATCTAATTGCTTCGAGGAAGGGTTCTAGCGCAAGAATAAAGAGGAGTGGGGAGAGGGGACAACTTTGGCGAAAACCTGTGTGAAGTGGGAAAAAAGAAGACATCTGTCCATTTACAAAATCTGATGGTTTGGGATTGGACTACAAAACTGTGACCATAAATGTAAAGGGATCAGTGATCCTCTGCCATTTAAGAGCCTGGAACATATAATTCCGCTCAACCATATCAAAGGCTTTTTCTGCATCGAGTGCTATTGCCACATAAGGGTTGGTAGATTTCTGAATGACATTAAGAATATCAATAAAGAGTCTGATATTGGCTGAGGATAATCACCCTCTAACATAACCCACCTGGTCATTTTTAATTACATTAGGAAGATATGGAATAAGTCTATTAGCTAGAATCTTGGCAAATATTTTACAATCATTGTTGATTAATGAAATAGGTCTATAATTCAGGGTAATTTCAGGATCTTTGTTAGGTTTAGGGAATACAATAAGCATTGCTTCTGAAAAGGTTCCTACAGCTTTTTTGTTAGCAATGAAGGAATTATATAGTTGGTTGAGTACGGGAACTCACAGATCATTAAAGTGGGTGAAAAAGTCAGTCGGTAAGCCGTCAAGGTCCAGAGCCTTGCCTTTTTTTTAAGGTTTTTGATAGCATTACTAATTTCACTGGGGAACATAGGAGCATTTAGCGTCTGGAAATGTGTGTTTAAACATGAGTTTTGGTGTATATGTCTAAAAAAATCATGAGCATGGGTGCTATTGGGCGAGGTTTCAGAGGAATATAATTTTTGGTAGAAGTTTGAGAATGCTTGTAAAATTCCTTCATCAGAGAAGATTCTATTGCCGTTCTGATCCTTAATAACTGTAACTTTAGTCTTATCTCTTTTCATTTTAAGATAAGATGCCAAAGATTTACTGGATTTATTACAGAAGTGATGCATTTTTGATTTGTATTTTAGAAGATTAGCACATGAGTATTGAGTAGCCATATTGTTATACTGTATTCTAAGTCTAGTGATTTTCTGAAGGATTGAGGTTGAGCTAGAGTGTATATACTCAGATTCTAGAGATTTGATTATTTTAAGAATATCATCTGCTTCTTGTTAAAAAAAATCTTTTTAATAGCTGTGTAGGATATAATATGGCCTCTAAGAACGGCTTTATAGCAATCACAGTTATTTACAATGGATTTATCAACACCAAGATTTTCAGAGAAAAGGTTTTTGTGATGTTGCTGGATAATTGAGAAAATTGTTAATCTTTCAGGAGAGCTGCATTAAATCTCCATCTATTGTGTTTATGTGAATTTTTTGCATTGGATAGTTGAACATGAACAGGTGCATGATTTGATAGAGATGTACATTCTATGTGGGCATCTAGCAGACGATTAGTGACGGATTTTGAGATAAAGACATGGTCAATTCTTGAGAATGACTTGTGGGGGGGGGTAATAAGTATATTCTAAGTCGGAGGGATGGGTTATGTGCCATGCATCAACAAGACCTATTTGAGGGACAAAGTTGGCAAATTGTAGATGAGATTTAGTTTTTTTTAAGCGAACATTTGATTTCCTATCAAGAAAGGGATCCATAATCTTGTTACGGTCACCACACACAATGAGGTTGTTAGGGCTAGAGTTGAGGATATGATTCCTTAACTGAATCCAGAATGCAGGATCAGGATTAATAAGGCCATATACATTTAAAATCGAATATTCAATAGAATCAATAAGTAACTTCACCAGAACCCATTATCCAACATCACCTGATTCTGTGGATATAACCTTATATTGGAAATGTTTGTTGATGAGAATAATGACTCAGTTTCATTTCCCATTTCCCGAACTAGAGAATACTTGACCCACCCATAACCTTTTCAGTTTAGCTGGTTCTGTCTGAGAAAGGAAGATTCTTGTAGGCAAGCTATGGAAGGCTTGACTCTTTTAAGATGAGAAAGGTCTTTCTGTCTTTTGATCGGATTATGCTTACCTGTAACATTCCATGAAGCTATGTTAAATGACCTAAATGACGATGGGAACGATGTATACCGAAATATAAATTAGAGAAATAAATGGAAGGAGCTTTAAAATAATATATTCTCTTATGAAAGGTAGAATAAATAAATAGGTTGACTGCAGGCATTTAATTGCCTACTTGTGGGAGCTGAAGAGCGCTGAGATACGCTCCTTTATTTGTTTTCCCTTTGAACTTGCTGCCGCTCCCCCTCCGAACAGCACTGCGAGCACAGGGCTCTTGCTGTCCAGAAGGAGGCGGGGCCGTCGAGGATCACGTGACTGGCACACGTGACTGCCAGCTGTGCTACTAATCTGCCGGGAAGCCGCCCGAGCGGCGTTGACTGCAGGCATTTAATTGCCTACTTGTGGGAGCTGAAGAGCGCTGAGATACGCTCCTTTATTTGTTTTCCCTTTGAACTTGCTGCCGCTCCCCCTCCGAACAGCACTGCGAGCACAGGGCTCTTGCTGTCCAGAAGGAGGCGGGGCCGTCGAGGATCACGTGACTGGCACACGTGACTGCCAGCTGTGCTACTAATCTGCCGGGAAGCCGCCCGAGCGGCGTTGACTGCAGGCATTTAATTGCCTACTTGTGGGAGCTGAAGAGCGCTGAGATACGCTCCTTTATTTGTTTTCCCTTTGAACTTGCTGCCGCTCCCCCTCCGAACAGCACTGCGAGCACAGGGCTCTTGCTGTCCAGAAGGAGGCGGGGCCGTCGAGGATCACGTGACTGGCACACGTGACTGCCAGCTGTGCTACTAATCTGCCGGGAAGCCGCCCGAGCGGCGTTGACTGCAGGCATTTAATTGCCTACTTGTGGGAGCTGAAGAGCGCTGAGATACGCTCCTTTATTTGTTTTCCCTTTGAACTTGCTGCCGCTCCCCCTCCGAACAGCACTGCGAGCACAGGGCTCTTGCTGTCCAGAAGGAGGCGGGGCCGTCGAGGATCACGTGACTGGCACACGTGACTGCCAGCTGTGCTACTAATCTGCCGGGAAGCCACCCTCGCGGCGTAAGCCCTGGTGGTAGAAGGGCTGGTGCTGTTTGGCTGTTCGGCGTGGTCGGCTGGAAATATTGTCTTCACGATTCATCCAACTCTGAGTAAGAAAACTATAATTAACTATTATTTAAGCCGGTCTTTGGGGAGGAGAGACGGACTAAGGCTGCTCCTTAAGCCATCGGGCGTTCCCTAGACGGCATAGTTATATATGTATCCATTGACCAAGCTAACTATTTAGGTACTGCTCTTAGTCCCTTTCAAGATTCCTGCTCAACTCTCTACTTTTAAAGATTTTATCTTGTTATCGGATCATCTCTTTTAGCAGCACCTACTTACCCTGTTTTTACAACTACTTGTTTATTCAAAATTTTACCCTAACTGTATAGTTCATTTGGTGACTGTACTAGTATAAGGTGATATGCGTACCTTAAGAAGTACAAAGATGAATGGCCCAATATTAGTCCAGGAAAATGTTGAAACCCAGAAACAACAATTAATGGGTAGTACGCCCCGAAGGCATCACCCTGTTAGTGCCTCTAACCTTAATAGGCATACATCTTCAGGTGATATAAAACGCTACTTCTTTGAGACAAAACCCCTATCCTGTGACTTCACTGGGAAATCAATTGATTCTTGCTTTAAGTTTACTACAAACGCCCAAGGCTCTAATGCAAAAAATTCTTTGGGAGTTTCTGATAACACCCTTATTAAAGAGGGCGACATCCCCCTTTTAAAAGAGCCTCATACAATGCCTATAATATGTGAAGCACCAGGATCCCCAGGCTCTATTATCGATCCCAATAGAAATCAAGAACCTCAAATTCCACGTCCGAACCCTTTAGGTCCCACCGGGGGGGTCCGAGGTGGGAGTATATTACCACACGATTGTCATGCTCCCCCGCCCCTCCCCCTGATTAAAAGCGGTGCTGGTTTAGCTGACTCTCAACCTGCAGTAATTGAACTGAGTTCAAACTCTTCTCTTTTGGCAGGAGATGATTGTCGGAACTCACTAGAGCTACCTGAAGTTTCTTTCATATACTCAGACGCAGCACATAGTTTAGTCGCTTCATTTGCTGCTCCCACTCCTAGACGTATTCCGGATGTTCCGGTCCTACCATCTGATGGCCCTATTTTGCCTCCAGCTATTTCCCCGTCTATTTTGATTGAGTCCACGTTGCATGCCATGAATTTGGCCATTTCCTCTCTTTTTAAGCTGTTTGAAACACTCGATCGAAAACTGCAGACACACGATAAACAGATTGAGAAATTATTACATTGGCAGGCAACGCTTAAATACAGTATTGAAATGAATACCCGAAAAAAACTAAAATTAAATTCTGAGCAATCACTGATCCTTGATAAATCCCCCACCGAGCCCATTACACAAACACTACCTATGAAGTTCACGCCCTTACCTGCCTTTTCAAATGTAATTCACGACGATTTCTCATTGCTCCAAAAAATTGAACCATCAAAAGATAAACCGCTCTTAGACCCGATAGTGCCCGAAGACAAACAAGTGTTTAATATATTCACATCTAACGGACCTAAACCACCCGAAATTACATCTAAACCAAAAAAGAACCCGAGTAGTAAAAAAACAAAAAATGTTAAAGATATAACTAAAACGACAACCTCAGCAACTAAAGCCTTTATTAAAGCCCTATCCTTGCCTAGGAAACATACCATCATGGCTGCGGAAGCAGTACAAAAAAAATATAACACCTTGGCTAATGGTAAGAAAAATAGTACACAGCCAACAGCATGCCCGGCCCAGATAGTAGCCTATGGCCCATTAGACGCATTGGTCGAGGCTGCTGAACATGATAAGGTGGTAAACTCACAAGCTTCACTTCCCCTAGTACCCTTATGTCCTGCGGTACAAGTAAAAGAGTGTGATACCCTTGTAGCACCATCATCTTGTTCTCCTGAGCTGATTATAGATAAGGATGCTGAAGCTAGACGGAACGAAATTAGAAAGGAGATTGATCACTATATGACCAAACAACGACCCTCGAATGTCCAAGTAGAGATACTGAAAGACCCTAACATTCGAGAGAGATCCCATATGACAGATCATACAGAAAAGAACCATGTGGCACAACCACTTATTACGCCCTTGATCTCTGGGTCACCTTCTTCAAAAAAAATGTCTGCTCCCCTCAAAATTACTACTAACTCGGCTGATACAGCTTCTTCCAAACAACCCATAATTGATGTATCCGAAATATCCATACAACAAGTAATTAAAACCGCAGTACAAGATTACATGACTAACCTAAACAAAAATGCTACATTACTTACAAAGTCAGAGGTTGTCCAGCATACCTTACATTCACAATCAAAAGATCTGAGTCGTTATCCAGCTGGCCCTGTTGCAAAGATTAATATACATCCTCAACAACAAAATCACTCATTGGGTACAAGCTGGCCGTACTCTGACAAGTTTTCGTCTGACCATCAAAAAATTTGAAAATACCATCCAAACAACCGCTATATCCATTGATCATTCGGTGCAGAGATTTACCTTATGCGAAGTATGACTTAAATCGCTCTAGTATACTTGCAATTTTAGCTGAAATCCCTGCGTTAGATGATCTGCAATCCTCCGATATTGATTTGGTGGAATTTATCTGCGATAATGATCTTTCTGTTGCACGGTTTTGGGTGTCCTCACGAGTGGTGTTAAACACATTGTGGCTTGCTAAACACGAAATATATGAACTAGGTTTTGAGCTTCTCACCGATGTGTCAAACCAAGTTCCTTTTCCTGCGGTGCAACATCTTGCAATGCAGCCCTATATTTCTAACCAGAGACAGGGCTTATGTGCTCAGTCGAGTAATCAAAATTATTACCCAATGCTACAATCTATATCTAAGCAGTCATAACTAACCTTGCAACAACTCCCACCATTTTTATCTATGATAAGTTGGAATACTCGAGGACATGGGCATTTACTGAGGAATAGTTCTAATGAGATATCGAAGCATGATATTATCTTATTTCAAGAAACTTGGCTCATGGAGCGACCAGTGTGGGATAACTTTGAAATAGTCTTTAATCCAGCAATACGATCTATGAAAGGTCGGCCCATGTCCGGTCTCCTTGTGGCCCTAAACAAGTCCTCCGAAGTTGTTCTAGAACACCAGTCTGCTCCAAATCGATACATTCAACTGGTAATCATCACAATAAGAGAACAAAAATATGCGATTGTAAATATATATTGGAATCCAGTTGCAATATCCACTAAAACATTTTTTAAAGATCTGGAAGAGTTATGGTCAGAGATTATTAAACTCCCTATATACCCGCATATTATTTTGGCAGGCGACTTAAATTTACACTGCCTGGATGTTCTCCATAATCGCAGAGATAGCAGACTGGTCTTATGGAACACCTTTATCGAGTCAAAAAACTTGGTTATGTTAAATGGTTCATGCTCGGCCGATAGTCCACCACATTATACGTGGAAAAGAGGTCATTCCGGTGCAATTATTGACTATATTTACGTTAATCGTGAACTATTCTTTGATATTAAGTTGTTTTGTGTGATCTCTACTGAGGACAGTGATCACAACATATTGAATGCGAAATGGCACTGTACGGCTCCACAGCGAAAAGAGGAGATATACAATACACACCATCCTCTACTAGTGAATAGAGGTATGAATAGACTTCACTGGACTGGACCCAACCTGACAAAATTTGCCAGAGTCTTCGAACAATCAATTGTGTATGAAAAGACACTAGGAACCAACAAGTCACTAGAGTATAGTGACTTATTGCATACATTTGCTACAACAAATAAGGTGAAGACAAAGTACTTCCCTTTGCATTCTTTTAACAAGGAAGTACAGCAACAAAAGTCCTGGTTTAGAAGAGAAAAAAAAGTAGTTTTAGCTTTGCCCTCCCAAATTAAATGGCAAGCCCTTAAATCATTGAAAACAAAACATAAAAACTGGATGAAGGCCCATCGAGCTACTCTTTATCAAATTGATGGAGAATGCATGCTCCAAAAGATGGGCTCAAAAAACTCTGCGCAAATATGGGCTCTAATTAATAAGACTAACCCTAATACGCAGATTTCACTACAAATCAATGATGTGGCAGAGGCTCAATGGGTTGAACATTATGCAAATTTGTATGCCTGTCCTGAGACTACAAACTCATTACTTAGTCAGTGTGATCCAGGAGCTTTTACCTTGCAATTCTCAGTAGCAGACATCTTATTTTACATTACCAAATCTAGTAGCTCACGTGCTCCCGGTCCAGATGGGATATCTAATTATATGATGAAACAAGATCCGAACCTATGGGCAAGGATTTTTTATCAACTTTATACTACAATCATACGCACTCAACAATTGCCTAGATCATGGTCTCTCTCAATTATTGTCCCGGTGTTCAAGAAGGGTAATAGACAAGATCCGTCAAATTATAGACCGATTGCCCTTCTTGATACACCGGGCAAGATCTTCGCCCGGTTGATTCTTAGAGACTTGCGAGCATGGATTGAAACTGCTGGTAAAGCTGATGTATTTCAAACCGGATTTGTTGCGGGAAAAGGCACGGCAATAAACATTACAGCAATTAATGCGATTAAAGCTAAATGTGAATATCTCAACCAGCCCTTGTTTTTAGCTTTCGTAGATTTTAAAGAGGCTTTTGATTCAATCGATAGACACCTGCTAATTAACAAATTGATCAAAATGGGCTGCCCTAGTTCAGTGGTTAAATTGATTGCGCTTCTTTATACAAACACCGCAATTCAGATAAGAACCACTTTAGCTGGGCATCTAACTACTAAAATTGCGACAGCAAGAGGTCTGAAACAGGGCTGTATTCTGGCAGCTACTATTTTTAACCTATTTATATTGGACATGGGTAAGAATTTTATTGATATCAACTCAGATGCCCCAAAACTTGGGCCGCATCAAATTGCATGGCTATTATATGCGGATGATCTTATTTTAATCTCTAAAACGCCGGCCGGTCTACAGCGGCTACTACAAGGGCTTTCATTGTATGTTCAAAGAAACCATATGGCTGTTAACTTAAGCAAAACACAGATCATGCAATGTTATAATAATAAAAAAAAATAAATGTCGCCCCCTAAAATCGTCTGTCTGGACTTTTCAGGAAGAGATTATCTCTATCACCCCGCAATACAAATACTTAGGAGTGATTATTAATAATCTGAAGTGTGACACCCCCTATGTGCAGGATATAAAACAAAAATTGCAAACATTAACAAGTCAAGCTAAAGTCCTTTTGCAAAAATTTGGTAAATTCACATGTTCGCAGATATTGTTATATTATACGCAAAATGTTTTACCAATAATAACATACGGCTCAGAATGTAAATTACCAAGAGACCGTATGTTTTGGGATCGACTGGAGGCAAAATTCTGGCGGTCAGTGCTTAAGTTACCGAATTCAACACCAGGGCCTTTGATACGATATGAGTTGGGTGCTCTTTCAATGTTTGTATTTTATGCATGGAAACTGTGTTCGCTAATGAAGAAATTTCTGCTGTGCACTAATTGTTCGGATTTATCTTATATATTGGCCACATATATGTTGAAATCCACACACTTTTTTCCCAATAAGTGGAGAAATTCTGTTACCAATCTGTTAGTAGAGGCCGATATAACCATTGAACTGCTTCTAACTAATCCCAATCGTGCCCAGAGAAAATTATATCAGCATGACTGGATCTGCACTTTAGAGCTTTGCTCACAGTACAAAGATTATTGCAGCCTGCCTTTTGGTACGAAAAGAATGAGAGTTGCAGCCTCCTATTTACTTAAATTTCCCTCGCACCATTTTAGAAACAACTATCTTCGATTTAGATTTAATTTGTGGCCCACTAGAGAAATTTTAGCTCGAAGAGGTCAAATAACAAAACAAGAAAATAAATGTCGGTTTTGTCAATTACCAGAGTGCGAGGAAACTTTAAAACATTTGATAGTAGGTTGCCCCTCACTAAAGGATTTACGTTGTAAATATTTTAAAAAACTGTACGAAAACTATACCTGTTTAACTAAAGATGTACTGTGGTCTAGAATATTCTCCTCACCTCTCCAAGCTGTTCGTATAGCCACAGTCCAATTTCTGCTAGCCCTAAATCTTGAGATGAGCCCCTAAATAGATGACATGTGTTTTCCAACTAATACCTCCTTGCTGGTGGATCACTAGTGGTTCCAATGATGTGGAATTTGAATCTATTTGGATTGATTTTAGATGAAAACTCAGATGATGTATACATATGAATTGTGATTTTATTATTTTTTTGCTGTTAATGAGAAACAATTGAAGGTTAAAGTGGTGAGTTTGTAGGGTTTTGTTGAATGCAGATTTTGAGCTTGATTCTATCCTGTTTTAATTTGTGATCAATTATGTTATATATTAAATTGAAAGGTTGATTTTCAACCAACCAATAAAATAAAAAAATAAATAAATAAATAAATAGCAGTCACACAAGAAGTAGTGTATTCAATAACTGCATTTATGGACTAAGGGGAGAGAAACATAAGGGACAGGGGAAGACAGAAATAAACAACATGGAATTCTGTAATTTCCAAGTAAATGGAATATTGTGTGAAAGAGCAGTGGCTAACAGGAAACAACCACTCCAAACCATTTAGTGATTGGAACAGAGAATAGTGGAGATGGAGAGCCGGATTCTGAAGAGCTCAACCAGCATCCTGCTCCAGCGAGGACATCACAAAAGAATTAATACTTCATACTGCACATTGAAGTTAATATTGGTGGTCTGGATGTGTCAATTTCCTCTCTTCTGTGGCTCTGAATGAAGTTGCACAGATCAATTGGATTTTGGAAGGTTAAAGTATGACCATTGAGAGTAACATTTAGAATGGCTGGATGGTTGATTCGGTATCTAGCATTTAATTGCCTTAGAGCAGGCCTAAACGTCAACAGTTCTTTTCTTCTTGCCGTAGTGGCATTAGACACATCTTGAGACAAAAAGATTTTCATCCCTTCCCATATAAATTGCCTTTTTTGTTTAGCTTTGTCCATGATGAGCAGGACGTGAGTATAGTCAACTAAGGCAAAAATTAGAGTTCTTGGAGCATTTCGAGAAGATGTTATGGGTCCAACACGATGTGCCCTTTCTATGTTCAACTGCAAGAGTGTAGGAAGATCCAGGAGTAAAGAAAGCATGCGGTATAGGAATTGAATAGGATTGTCCTTTTCAATTTTCTCTGGAAGACCTACAATTCGTAAATGGTTCCTCCTATTCATATTTTCCAAATTTTCAGCTTGTTTCTGCAAAGAGTTGACAGAATTTTCTAGTGTCACCGCTCTTGCTGTTGCATCTTCAGCATCGCTAACTCTTCTTTCTACTTTGTTTATTATTGATTCCAAAGTGGACCACTTATCATCCAACATTTGCAACTTGGCAGTTGTGGCTTCCATAAATGGTTTAAGGGCTTTAAATCCTGATAGAATAGCTTTCATGACTGGATCTTGTAGATCGTCCTTGGGTGTGGGTACTCACTTTTCTGTCTTTTAGGTGCACTATTGGTTGAACTTAAGTGTAGGTCCTCGGGTTGCCCTTTTTTGGAAGCCATACTTTGGTAAGAAATCTGGCACTGCTTTTACGCAGAATTTCTGCTTCACAATTCAGTTGATAGTCAGGGTATAATCCAGAAGTTATGTCCTATTATGAAGTAACAAAGGTCAAATACGCCAACCTCTGGTAGCTTGTTAAGGTTGTGGTTGTAGATTAGCATATCATTTATGATCCGAAAGACATTCAAAAATGAAAAAGACACAGAAATAGTGCACCCTATAATTAATAGAACAGCTCTATATGAGCCAGTAACTTGGCAGTTCATTGTGAGATTGTGGTAAAGCACTTGCCCAAAAATAAATTTCCAAAATTCAAACAGTAGCAACAAAGCCACAAAAATAGTACACCCTGTTAATGGATATGAAGTACCATGTAGGCCACAGCTTGACACCTTGTTGGTATATTGTGTTCATAAATTACAGAGTTTTTGCCCCAGGATTTCATGAAAGGTGGCAAAGCCACATAAATAGTGCACCTTATTAGTGAATGGGAAGTTTCATAGAAGTTTCATATCCTGCGCCAAAATTACATTAATGAAATTGCCCAGAAATCATACCAGCCACTAGATAACTGGTTATGAAAGCCTCAGCAACTTAAATGACTGATTTCCATTCATAATCCATACAGCTGTGTGTTAAAAGTACCTTCTTTGGTATTGCTGTGCTTTATAACACTTTAATTTGACTGTGTTGTGATGTGTGGCGCAGCCTCGCTGTTACAGGCTGCGCCCACGCCTCTATCCAACTTCCTCAGCCTCACCCTTCATACAGAATAAAGGCGCTGCAAAGTGTGATGGGGCGCGCCCGTGCCTCGGGCGCCCTGTACTAACACGTCCACTCACACACGCATTGACACATTGAGGGAGACGTCCGTGTGTTCCAGGGTCCCGGGGGCAACTGCCTTCCGGCCCGTCTTTATTTTCAACGTGCATGCATGGCCATAACGAGGCTTGCGCATGCGCACAACTTACAAAGACGTAACATCCCTTTTTTTCTTCAAACAAAATGCGAACCATAAATAACATAAACCTTTAGCAATGCATCAACTCACAATAACAACTTATACAAAGGATACACTCGACTGGTGCAACGAACGGTCACTGGGTGGTGGCAGTCACCTGTTCAGTGTCCTGAGTCCAGGACATAGTCCTTGAGCCGAATAGGAATGTTGCGACTGTGTCGCATTGGGTACCTCTTTGTCACTTGAGGACCTGGTTGTGGGTACAACTTGTTGGTGGAGGAGACGCAGCTGGGCTCTCGTCGTGGGTCTCAGCGTCATCTTCAGGTTGTTCCACTGTCAGCATTCTTGCCTCCATGGGCCGGAGGTCAACTTTCTTGAAGAATGATCGGTTGCGGGTGACCGTCCCCTTTTCACTTGCCGCGGTAACCATCGATCCCTTAACATGGGTGACAACCCACGGTTGTGGTTCATAGGGTAGGGAGAGTTTTCCCTCAGGCCTGTGGTTTCGTACTAGCATCGAGTCTCCTACCACTATCTCCTTGTCCTGCAATCCTCTCCTTAAACTCTCCTTGTCGTTGTGCACCTCTCGTTCTTGTCTCACCCTATCGTTGTCGATCACTCCCGGTTCACAGCCCTCTGCTTCCGGTAAGAGACCTCTCAGGCAGCGGCCAAACAGAGCTTCGGCAGGGGCTACTCCAGTGGATTGGTGAGGTGTCGTTTGGTACTCCCTGAGAAACTCAAAAAGACTCCTTTTCAGTTCTGTTCCACTGTTCGCCGCTATGCGGAACACCTTGTTAAGTGTCCTCATTACTCGCTCTGCATCGCCGTTGGCCCGAGGCCAGAGCGGTGACACTTTTCTGTGCTGTATTCCCTTTTCTCTTCGATATTGCGCAAATTGGTTGCCCGTGAAGGGCGGGCCATTGTCCGAACAAAAGATCTCTGGGAAGCCGTGCGTGCCAAACATCTTTTCCAATGCGAGAATCGTGTGGTCCGTAGCTGTTGACTCCACTAGTTCCACCTCCGGATACCTGGACCACTGGTCTACTACTGCTAAAAAGTACATGCCCCGGCCTGTCGACCCAAAGTCAGCATGGACCGTGGCCCATGGTCTCTCACTCCTTTCCATTGAGTTGATCGGTGGTGGTCTTTCCAGGGGGCTTGATGCTTGGCACGGCAAACACCCTCTTACATATCTCTCTACCAGGCCTTCCTAATCCGGGAACCAGACTTTGGTGCGCAGTCTCGTTTTCATCTTGGCCACACCTTGATGGCCCGTGTGGGCCAGCTCCATGAGTCTCGCCCTCAGCGAGCGGGGTATTACAATCTGGTCTCCTCTCAGCAGCAGCCCATCCTCCGATATAGATAGCTCCTCACGAACCTTCCACAGCGCCTGGATATCCTTCTGGACTACTTCTTCTCTCCTGCTGCCGCTTTGGAGGACGCCCCTGCACTCTCCGCTCTGGATCGCCTCTCGGATGATTCTGAACACCTCATCATTCGCTGATTGCTGTGCCACCACTTCCCTGGCCATTGCGAGTGGCATGGCCCCCCACAACCACATTGTGAACAAACTCCTGGCACTCTACCACTTCTTCATGGCCACCTTCCCTCTCTGTGTTGGGGTGCCAGGACAAGTAGTCCGCCGGATTGTTCGTTCCTGGTCTGTATACCAACTTAACCCCACACTCAATTAGGGCGAACATCCACCGCTCAATCCTTGGGGGAGGCTTCGATGACACGCCAGCTAAGATCGGCAGAAGCGGCTTATGATCAGTTACTACCGTTACGGGCTTGCCTAGAACATACAGTCTGAAATGTCTGCAGCCCGACAGGATGTCCAAGGTCTCCCTCTCTATCTGAGAGTAGCGTTTTTCAGTCTCCGTGAGAGCTTTCCTCCCGTAAGCAATGGGCCGCATTTCACCTCTGGCATCTGCTTGCACCAGAACCGCCCCCAGACCTACCGGGCTGGCATCTACGACGATCTCGGATTCCACAGTGGGGTCAAAGTACGCCATTGTATCTTGGTCGGACAGTGCCCACTTGATTGCACAAAATGCATCCTGCTCTTTTTGGTCCCAGACCCAGGCAGCGTCATTCTTAGTCAGGGCCCGGAGTGGTTCAGAGAGCGACGCCAGCCCCTTGATGAAACGGCCACAGAAATTGACCATCCCCAGGAAACTGCGGACTTCTGTCAGCATCCGGGGAGCAGCGGCCTCACGGATATCTTTGACCTTTTCCGGGTCTGGGGACACCCCGCTTGCGTGAAACACGAATCCAAAGAACCCAATGCGGTCCTTGAAAAACTCGCATTTCTCTCGATGCAAAGTGAGTCCCAGATCTTTCAGCCTCTGCAGGGTTGCCTCGAATCTCTTCAAATGTTCGGCGTGTGAGGTGGCAAAAACCAAAATGTCATCACTCATATTTATCACTCCCTTGAGGCCTGCCAGAGCGCCCTGAATGGCATTTTGAAAAAACCTCAGCGGCGGAGGATATTCCGAAGCTGAGGCACTTGAATTGGTACAGACCCTCGTGTGTGGTAAAGGTGGTAATGTACCTTGAGTCTGAGTGCAGTTCAAGCTGGTGATACCCTGCTCTCAAGTCCAGCTTGGAGAATATTCTGGCCCCCTATAGTTCACTGATTATATCGTCCATGGTGGGCGTTAGGTGACGTTCATGCTTTATGGCCCCATTGGGCAGCCGCATGTCCAGGCAGATGCGTACTGCGCCAGGTTGTTCGGGCTTTGGCGCCACAACGATGGGCGAAACCCATGGAGTCGGCCCTTCCACTTTTTCAATGATGTCCATACTGACAAGTGATTTGAGTTCATCCTCAACCTGGGATCGAAGATGAAATGGAATGCGTCGATGTTTCAGTGCTGTCGGACGGATGGTTTCGTCGATGTGCAGCCGCACGGGGTCTGCCTTCATCTTTCCGATGCCCTGAAATGTGCTTGCAAACTTTTCTAAAAACACATCGACGTCACTTTGATAGACCTCCAGAGCAAAATGCACGATGTCCAGTGCTTCCGAGGCAGCACAACTCAAAAGTGACCGCGGGCTGACGTCAGTAACAAAGAACCTGGCTTTGATAGATTTATCCCCTCGGGAGACAGAGGCCACGAACACCCCCTTGATGGGCAATGGAGTGTCACCCCCAAACGTGAAGATTTTGGCCCTAGACTGGTCCAGTGGAGGCGGGCCTGGAATAGCTTCATAGTGTTCCGTAGCCAGCACGCACACCGAGGCTCAGTCTTTGAGCGTCTTGCTCCAGTGCCGCAACACTGCGTTGTCTCCTGAAACCACCACTCACCCTGGCTGGTCCTATCTGCGTAGTAATTGGAGCAGCAGCGCGACACATCCTGGCATAATGCCCAGGCATGTTGCATCTTCCGCAGACCCTCGATTTGGCTGGACATTCTTCTGAATGCGGCAGGTCATATCCAGTTTTGGCAGATGGCGGTACCACCTTGAGGGTTGGTCGCATCCTGTTTCTTCTGACTCCAGCGTGATTTCGCCTGAGGTTGTTTCCCAATGGCAAAAGCTTCTTCCTGTCTTCCCGGGCGCACTGCGGCGTCCATCTTCGCCCCTCTACTTTCGGCGAGTTCGTGAACTCTTCCATTGTCCAGTATTTGCGTCAGGGATATATTGAAGAAATTGCCTTCTTCAGCATGCAGACAGCGCACGAGCGCCCTCGCGGGCCGCTACTGTCGTACATGCCGAAAACAAAATGGCCGCCATCACTCGTGTCGAGTTCGTATCACGCGTGAAAGAAATCGCCCGTGTACAACACATTCACACGTGTCAAGCTTTCTTACTCCGTGTCCCGCCTCGTCGCCAATGTGATGGGGTGCTCCCGTGCCTCGGGCCGCCCTGTACTAACACGTCCACTCACACATGCACTGACACATTGAGGGAGATGTCCGTGTGTTTCAGGGTCCCGGCAGCAACTGCCTTCCGGCCCGTCTTTATTTTCAACGCGCATGCGTGGCCATAACGAGGCTCGCGCATGCGCACAACTTACAAAGACGTAACAAAAAGCAAGCCACCTTCTTCACGTTGATTACGGCAGTGCAGGCAAGTGATTTTTAAATGTTTTCTCTGATTATAAATGGCAATATATTAGTATATAAACTCGCCACAGCGGGAGTACCGGATTAAGCAGCCATCAACGCTGGCACGTAGCCATGCCCCCCCAGCAGATACCTTTTAACAATTTTCAGCCATAGCACAACATTTAGACAAACACATTCTAACTGAGTCTCAACCACCCAGTCATGAATCCTTGCACCTGAAAACTGAACTACATTGTCAGCATGCCACACATCACCAAACATAGAACATTTCACTACACTATACAATGACTAAGGGATTGGGGATGGAATGTGTAACCTAACCCAACACTGAGCAGAAGGAAACCTACAACCAGTGAGCAGCAGATATATCTCTGTGCACCTTTACACACACACTTATACAAGTACAAACACACACAGGTACACACAAACACATGCACACACATGCATGTACACGCACACTGACACAAAGGTAGCGACCCTAACCCCACTGGTCCACATTGAAAATGCCCCATTGCATATCTAGTAGCATTGAAACGCATGACTTTCCTGAGAGGAAAGCATATATTGACCACCCACCACACATAGTGGAAGGTTACAAACCCCCCTCGTCCCCCACCCCGATGAAACAAGCTCACACTGAGATAGCACATACAAGTGTCTTGTATGTTAGCAAAACATGGTCACCCTACGGGAATAGTGTAAGAGGGATAAAACACACTGAGGGGTTGTGGATGGTTTCAAAACATGCCTATCGTGCGGGAACCATATTGTCATCTGTTCCTCAGGCAAACTACACAATAAGCAGAACATATCAGATGTTCATGGAGCATGAGAGTCAGGAGCACAAGACCCCAACCTATTCTTTGCATGATCTCTGACCTTTGTACTCACTATGGCATCTGAAGATCACAACCACCTAATCAATAGGTACTCAAATATCTCCACACCGAGGTCTAATGCTGGCCTAAATGCTTGTGTATGTGGAAGGCAGAGAGTATGGGGTGGTGCAAAGGACATTCCTTTTCCTGTCACCTCACTGCAATATTACTTAATGCTTTTTTGCACATGCTCCTTACTCGTGCGTCCTGAAAAGAGCTTTTGGTGCCAGATTTTTGGAGAATAGGGCCCAGATTCTGAGGAATCCGTCTGACATGCGAATGGCTTGTGAATGCGCAGAATTCTATTAACCAAAAACTTGCCCAGGGGCAATTTTTGCCATGGTGCTTATGGTGCTGGTGCTTATACCATGCCAAATACACTTGCCATGGTGCAATAGCTTTCTAATATGCCCCTTTGTTTAGAAAAATAGGGCAACCTTTGCCCTAGTGCTATTGCCGTGCAACTTTGCACTTGCACCGGTGCAAGTTTCTGTCATCTGGCCCCAGATCGTTTCTTATAGCTGCTCCTTTTCTGGGTGAAAGAGAGGCACAGAACCGTTTCTAATGATAAAGGACGCTGGCCTAACCCTTCATTAACACATTCAGCTGCATAATTACGTTTTGAGACATGAATCACCCACCCGGGCACTCGTTTAAGAGCCAGGCTCTCCTCTATAAAAGAAGTAACATCTCTCTGGCGTCTTCTCTCCTGCGCCCACTCCATCGGTTTCCACCTTCACTCGCCCAAGATACCTAGCCATGCAGTCCCCCCATGCTTTCTGGCTTTTGTTCCATCTCGCAGTTTCTGTGCGGCCTCTGTCAGCAGCCCCCGCAGCCTTCTCAACGACGACAGCAAACTGGAAGGACTTTTATGCTGCCCAGGTGCGTAACTGAAAGGCAACTGAGTTTGCAAAATAGGGTAACCTGGATCCGTGAATAAAAAAATACATGGTTTCAAAGGTATGATCGCTTGGTTGGGGGCGAGTCTCCATCATGAGTGCTGCTTTCCTTTTTAACCTTGAGTTGCATCATACATAGCAGGGGCCAAGCCAATGGGAGCGTGACCAGCAGTAAGGACTATTAGGACTGTGTTCGGATGGGGGGTGCTTAGGCATTGGTGCTCTCGTGCACAGTGTCGTGTAGATGGCGATGCACAGCATGAGTAAAAACCCTTCATTTGTCTTTTCATAGACGTCGTTTTAGAAGTGTGTACTTTGTACACGTTTGGTCGAAATCGACCGATTACGTGGGGCAGAGGCATGGGGGCGAGGGGTGACGAGGTAACATGCACAATGAGGGAACGCGTGATGCTCTACTGTTCTTTAGCTTGATTGGCAAGACTACAGTACAGCTCTGCGTGAAAGTAATTAGAAACCTTGCATTGTAAGATATTACCGTGAACTTGCAGCCACACAGGACTCCAGCCGCAACTCTGCCATGACACGTGCATTTCTCTCTGGCACTGGTCTCATCGAGGGTCCTAGATCAGTGGTGACTTGGAAGTGCTGGGCGTTTCCTTTCCGAGCTACTCTAAGGCAATCAAGGCACATGTGCAGATCACTGAAGTGTCTATACGCTCAATCCTGTCGGAAGCACTCCTTGATCTCTTTCTTCCCCATGCTAGGAAATGCACTTCATGCGCTTGATTCGCACATGCTTCCCGTGGCACAGGTTTGCACTTGCTTCCTTATTCTTTATGGACAAAGTGCAGCACATCTGGCGCCGACTAGAGCATCCTTCAGGTATTCTATATTAGGTTTCTGTGTGTGTGTGTAAATCAGGTATGAAGTAGCATGAGCAAATCTGAGATGCTGGGGCATCATCTCCCGATGGATCCAGCACACATGCCTGTGAATCAGGTCCTCTGTGTTTTATATGGGTCATGCATGCAATTAATGTTATGTGCTTTTAAATGTTCCCTTTGGCGTGTGCAGGCTACAGATGGTCATAGCCAAGTTCAATAGAGTCAAATCATTTCATTTTGAGAACCTGCAAACAATCCTCATTGACACCCCCTTGTGGATTCCGAAAAAGTAGAGGTTGCTTTGCACAATGATGTTCCGAGCACATGTAACAGGCCTTATCATCTGAGTAACCTGCCCAGTGATTAGTATTCACATGGCTACAGTATTCTAGAAGCTCTTTAATGATTGGCTTCTAGCTGGCACTCAGGCTGGGATACAGGTTGAGACATTGGTCACACATGTAGTCATGGATTATATTTCATGATTGATGCTGTTCTGTTTCCCATTGCACTGATCTCTAAGAGGAAGACCTCAAAGGTTGCCATGTTTTTTTTTTGTTCAGAGTCAGTTTGTCTACTCGAAAAGACTCCGATTTGTGACACTTATCAAGCAGATGCGCAGGGATGTGTGTGTTTAGTGTCGTGAGGTTTGATGATAAAGAAGGAGATATCACAACCACGCTTTGTTGAAAAATGGCAGGAGACAAAGTAGAAAATAGGAAATGGTATCCTTTGTACCGTGGACATACTTTGCAAGACGCTGACCATTCAGTATCACTAGCACAGGCAAGAATAATGTCGTGGCTATTCTGCAGGTTCATTCTTGAGTTGAAGGATGGCATCGTGAGGGGCGGGGAATACAAAAATCAGCCTAGTGCGCGAAGTGGGATGGAGCCGTTGGGCGCGGAGCTCCTCTACTTTTTTAATTAAGTTTTACCCTTCCGATACTTTTATTGTTAAAAAGAAACCGTTCCGGAATGGCTTCGTTTTAAAACAAGAATGAAGGACGAAGTGGAAACGTGCAGTTTAGTTGGCACTCAATGTTCCCTTAAACAGCAGCGCGTTTGTTTGGGGGGTTCGATTTGTGGAAAGCTGGAGCAGTCCAGCACGCAACATATTTCCACTACTTCTTTCCGTACACTGGACCACTGAGCCTGCCTGCTTTGCACTGACTAGCTCCACCCCCTCCTTTTAGCCCCACCGCTCGAACCAGATAGAGACTTTGTAGAGTATTTCCAGGACAGCTGCCTAATAAATAAGCACCGCAAATCAGTACCGCTGAAGTCTGAATCACTGGAGTCTGCACCATATGTGGCAACCGTGGAACCGCTTTACCTTGCGATGCTCGGGCACGTGCTTCTGGACCGCTACAGCAGTTGCTGAGAATTTTGCGGAGAGGGGGTGGGGGAGTGTGACGTCTGTTGCAGTTTCGTAGCTGTAGTACTTGACTCGCAACCCACCACCTGCCTGGACAGATGAGGAACTTGCACTGGGGCACCTGGATTGAACAAGCTCAAACACAACTTGGTATAACAGAATAGCTGACAGGAACATGCATGTTACTATTGCCACCACTTCAACGGAGGGCAAAAGTGCTTGCAGCTAGTGACATTACATTATTGGCAAGGTGGTTGTGTGTGCAATGTATGCAACAGAACACCTGCCTGGACAGAGAAGGAAGTTCCACTCTCATGCAATTCAGCATAGCACAACAGCTGAGAATAGCTTGTGAATTTATTTGATTACTGCCAGCATTTTGAGTGAAGGATTGGTTTTAGTGGAGGTGTGATTGGTTATGTGGTGCATACAATGCAACAGAACAGAGTGGGATGCTGTGTTTGGGTGGCTTCATTGAATGTATGCCAGCACACAACAGGGTGTACTGCAACAGCATCTCCTGTTTTCATTATTACCACACATTTGAGAAAAGAGAAAGTCTGTTTCGGATGTACTGGGAAGACTTGTTTACAGGGTGTGTAAACAGTGGCAAGGTGATTGGGTGTATGGTGCAAACAATGAAATACCTTCCTTGGGTGAGGTATTTCTGTAGGGGCGGCCTGACTCAAGCATGGCGCTTGTCAGTTCTGCAGTTGAGGCCACATGCAAGGTCACACAACACTACTTAGTTTGAAAAACAAACTGCCATAGCTATCAGTGCTTTAGGTGCAAAAGGCAATAATCAACACCAAAAAATGACGCCCACAGATCATCAGTCAAACGGGGAAGGAAAGGTGTGGAAATGTTGCACACTTTACAGCTGAAACATCCAGTGGAGTAACTTTGCGGAAAATGTTGGGGGGGACATGAAAACTGACGTAAAGGGGTGGGGTGAAGGGAGGGCGGATAGTGGCTCTGAGGGATCGTTTTCAGCCAAATTGTTAAAAATAAATTGCTCGAATGGTAGATTTGACCGAATTCGGTCACAAACAAGCCGAAGATACTGAAATGTTTGCCTTCTGCGGTTCTGGGGGTGTCCCCTGCTTCCTCAGGATTGGTGGAAGGGGACTAAAAAAAAAACAAAAGGGACGCTGCAGCGTCAGATCTGTCCTGCGTTAAAGGGGTGGAGCTGACGCTACAGGTTACTGGCGAGGCAGCGGATGGAGAAAGGTAAGTGGGGGGTTTTATTGGTGTACCAGCGGTTTGAGGGGACATGGGTTTGGTTTTTTATACCAAGGTAAAAACGTATTTGCAGCGAAAATGACTACGGTTAATTGCGCTGTAATTGTGTACATCGGCCAAGCAACCTAAATCCCTGAGGGATAACACTAAACTACTACACCATAAGAGTCCATTGCTGACGCTCTGTTATAACTTTCATAAGACTGGTGGCGTATCTTTAAAATTCAATTGGGCCCCCACACATCTTCAGCCGGCCTGCCATGCACCCAATGACACAACATAACATTCACAAACTTAATTCCACTAGAAAATACAAATAATGCATTATTTATCATTCATTCAGACACAAAAGTCAACATGCATAAACTTGCACACACTCTCACTAACACACAAATGCACCCAGCACCTCCACTGACGTACACTGTGTGCATACAGCATTTATATGTACATTTACAATAACACATGGAAACAGTGGCGCAACGTCCATTGAGCAGACCAGACTTTATCATCCCCTGATACCTGAAATTTTGGGCTACGTTGACTTGACCTAGCCGAACTATAAAGCTGTGGCCGAAAGGACCAGATTCACTGGAATGTCAGCAATTTCCTGATATTTCCTTTCATTCAAAGGCAGAAACCATTGGTTAATGCAGTGCAGTGGGGCACCAAGTATAATTGGTATAGATTTTTAAATGCCACAGATCTCCAAACTTGGGTTCTGCACAGCACCTTATATGTCTACGTGCTGAAAGATTATTTCTACAAGATTCTGACTGATTAAAATTAAGGTATGTTTTCCTGTGTGCAAATGGCTACAAGCAGTGGAGTACCGAGCGGGAGAGTCGCAAGGGGGTGGTCAAGCTGCACCCCGTAGCTCTTTTTAGAGCCAGACCGGGACATTTGTCATTGGGACACTTCTCCCATTTGGCACCTCAAAGAGGGCGCCCAACGTCAAAGGTGTCCCGCTGGCAGGGCAATGTGCGCGGAGCAATTCCTGCTCAGCACGCTCATTGTCCTGGCAGAAGGACACCTTACCCTGTTCCGAATGGTAGAGGTGTCCCGCTGCCAGGACAATGTCCCAAGGAGCTCCGAGCAGCAGAGGGTCCTCACGTTGCTCTGTTTCAACTGAGTATTACAATGTGAGCAATTAGGCACTGATTTTACTATTAGCAGGGACTTTTGTCATTTTAGAAATGGGAATGGGAGGGAGTGATCAGAAGTGCAAAGGGTGCATAATGTTGCAAGCTTTATGAAATAATGATTATAGCTTTAAAACCCAAGGAGGATTTGTTATGCTCACATTAATCTGCATGATGCTATTGTGACTTTGCCTGCAGGATGGGGAGAATGAAACTAAAGCCAAACTCTCACTGCTCAACATATTTCTATAACAGTGTATATAGTGTATAGTTAGTTTATTATGAAAGGCTAGTTTATTATGTAATGTGGTTTGCTTCCAATGCATTGCTATAAATAATTATATGTTATATGTCATATAATTAATAAGCAAATGAAATGTAAAGAAAAACCTTAATACATGTCTATATCAACTAAGCCTGGAAAGATGTGCAAAGTCGCTTAAATTGTCCACATCCCAGTTTCACTATTTAACCAAGTGTGTGATCCTGAGCAAATTATGTAATCACAATGTGCCTTATCCGCAGCTTTGTAAGTGATTCTGATTCACTTCAAAGCTTATGATAATGTATCATGCTATTATAATAGAAAAGCCTAATGACTATAGATTTGCTCCATAAATAACAATAGTGCAATTTAGGTATTTTGCAACACAAAGTAATTTGTCACTTGGCTTATTTATGGCAACTTATTGTAAAGTCACTTCCATGGTGCCTCCAAGTATGAAAGACTGATGATCCACCTTGCAGTGTCCTTTTCTGTGAAGTCACTTCTGTTGGTGCAATCCATATGCTAATTAGGAAGTTTGCAAGTATTTTGCCTCAGAGGGCTAGGACAGAGCTCCCCCACAAACATACACAAGCACAATTAACATTTATTTTTAATTTTTTAAAGTACTTCTGCTCTGCTTTCAAATGCCGCCCGGGCCACGTCTCATGTTACACTGACCTAACCTCTTCACACTCATGCGCCTCCAGACAGAAACCGGTAAGCTGAATGAGCTTCCTAGTTCCTGTCTGTGTGTCGCACAAACACAAAGCCGGAAGGCGATGCTCTGTGCCGCTGGCCCCCGGAAGTTCAGCTCCCTGGCTGCTGACTTTGAGTCAGGCCAGCCAAGGTGAGGGACTGAGCCATGCAGGGCATCCCAGCCATGAATGTATTGCAGCGCGGCTACCAGGCATCACTGCATTATGTAATGAGACAGCGCAAGCCTTGCTGAGCACCCCAGCCAGGCTTGCGCTGTCCAATTACATAATTTATGATTGCGGCCCCCCTGCCCTCCCTCCAAAAGATGGGGGGGACAAAAAGGCATGCAACAGAAGTTGGGGGGGGTACAAAACCCCCTGTTCCCCCTATAATTACGCCCATGGAAACATCCGCTGCTGCAGACATGTGGGGGCTGCATGAATCGTGGGTGGCAGCATAGTACAGTGCCATGCTGCATCTAGAAACGACACATTGAAAAACATGGCTACACGCACTCCAAACATGTAAACAATTCTCAAGGTGCATACTAGCATGCTTGAGCTTCTAATAGCATTACTGGCTTGGTTGTGTCTGACACCTCACTGCTGCCAGCCCAAAGCCCACCTTCCCTAACATCTGAGTCTGGCACAATCGGGAACATATACCACCCTCCCATGTTGCAACAGATCCCAGCAGCCAGTGATATGATATGATAGGTTATTTATAACGCGCATAATACCCAGAGGTTTCTAAGCACGGACCCGGGAATCGAACTGTGTTGCTCTGTGTCGTCTTGCTTCCAAGGCGAGCACGTTGCCGCTGAGCTAACCTCCTGAGACAGTGACATCAATGGCACCTTTTCTGCTGTGCAGAGAACCATGTTCCCCTTCCTCCTGCTTCTTCCCAACAGCTAGTTGCACCCACAGCTAACTTTGCTGGTCCAAAGCGCATATTGCTGATGTGGAATTTCTTTTGTTGTTCCAGGTCTGCATCTTGCCACCTCTGTGCCAGATACTCTGTATTGTAGCAAGACAGTAACCAAGATGAGTATCTCATTGATGCTAGTCTCCGTAAAGAAATACCATGTACAGGACTGGGACCAACATACACAGCAGCCCCTCAGGAACCAGCAAACACCCATCCACATGATGGACCACACTCCCACCCGGGAACTGGGAGCTACGTTCATCTCCATGAAAGTACTTCTAGTCCTAGAAGCACACACATCCACGGCATTTTAAGGCAAACAATACATCTAAGCCAGCCCAGGCTCAGCAACTCAATTGAGCACTATCGGAAATATCATTTTAACCGGTCATTAGTATGACTGCTGAATATCAAAGTAGTGATAGTGTACCTTCTGCAATGCACCTTTGTTGAAAAGGGAGATGGTGAATGCAAGTGCTAATCTCTGCTGGTTTCCAGGAGGACTTGCTTTGCATGGCTGTACCTGTTGTATGTTGCAGTAGTTCTTGTTGTGAGAGACTTTAAACAGGTAGGAGGGTAGGAAAGCCGCCGCCTTCACACCAGCTATGTGGAAGAGCGGCCAAAGCACCCACAACATTGCTATAATGGTGCATTGGGGCACCCTCGTCTCTTGTGGTAACACTGACGAGAAAGAGGAGCACCACATAAGCAGCAGACCATCCACAACAAGCCGCTTTCTGCATGCAAGGCTTTGATGACAGAAGCACCTCAGGTACCTTGAGGCAGGTGGTGGCAAAGTGGCTAAATCCATGGTACCTCTTTTTCGGCTTTGTATTGCTGCAATGTCATTTCTGCCATCAGACAGGGGAATACAATGCAGAGTTCATGTAATTATAATTGTTTATTTATGATCGCTTAATACCCAGTGGTTTCTAAGCATGGACCCAGGAATCGAACCTGTTTTGTTTTGTGTTGTCTTGCTTCCAAGGCGAGCATCTTGCTTCCAAGGCGAGCATCTTGCCCCTGAGCTATCCTCCCGAGACAAGCACATGTTCTCTACATTGTGTTCACATGTTTTGTCTGCAATTCATCAACAGCCCATGGTCTGCTGGCCCTGACACACATGATATGCTACAATTTCTTTATTTATTTTTTATTAAGTGTTATTTTAGTTAGAAATGTCCAACCTTCAACACTATACAAATACAATAAGAACCATTAATATATTTACAACCAGTAAAAGAAGCTAATCTTTCTAAAGAATCACAAAATACAAAAACCTGAAAGACAATTTATAGCATTACAATTCATTACAACGGTGTTCAAACAAACATTCGCGTTGATGTTTGGGACGAACTCACTCCTGGCTTACTTATTATACAAACATTAATTTCATGGCATCCAAGATTTCTAAAATCGACCTCAATAAATGGTAGGCTGATATAGTCTTATGCATATCCCCGAGTGGTATGCACAAATCTGGCATAGGAAATTCTATAGCTCTCATGCAATTTATTGCACTGGGTGAGGCTATGTCTGCTAGTTTCCATTTTTTCACAGCAAATACAGCAAAGTCTCGCCTCTTGCTTCATATCCTTCCATCCTCCAGCGCAATCCATAGTGGGGAGCATGTTGAAGCACATGTAGCAGATGACCACATGGTTTCAATAAATAAGAGCGTGGGAAATCTGGTCAAAAACCCTAAGTGGAGTATTCCCCACACATCTTCTTATTCCCTTGCTTACTTCAATTTTGTGAACAATCCCATGTGAAGGTGTTCTTTTTCAGTTCTTTAGTGGATAGTAGGTAAGTGCTCTTAGTAGGCATAGACATATTAATACATTCTAGGAAATCCATCACTTTCTTTTTTTTTTTTTTACCAAATCTAGGTATAACGAATTCTGCAGATGTTGAACGTTATCTTTAGTGAACATCTACAGAAGAGAAGTCGCCTCAGTGGCAGCTTTATGTAGTCTCACAAAAACATCTACTGAATGCATCATCCAGTTGGCCCGAAGGGAAAGAGTACACAGCACACAATACAAGGCCTCCACAGGCAATGCCTGTGGAACTCCAAGAATGGATCGTAACCATTGTCCTCTCCAATTTGTCCTCATGCTCGAATGTAGGGTCTCCAAACCATAGAGAATACTAGGAACAGTTCTGGTTCTGTCTAGTTTAATAAAACCTTTTATGTACTGTTACCCCTTTGTAGCAATGCAATTTTTAACCACTGTTCATTTTTTCTTCACTTTTTTACAAAGAGGTCTTTGCTATAGTCTAGGTCTTTGAGGAGAATGTGATCGGAATTCCAAGGTAGATATACGTTTTAAATACTTCCAGGGGTTCAATTTCCAGCCTGCACCGATGGGTGGTAATTGGGGTTTTGCTTACTCAATACTATGACCTTTGTTTTTGAGCTATTTATCTTCATGCTGTTACTGACTGTGTATGTGGCAAGTGCTGCAAGAGAATGTTGTTAACCTATCAGTGGTAAATCCAAAGGATATTATTGTCATCATATGCCATCCAAGATAATGTAGTGTTGCCAATACCGGGAGGGACATGTTGGACTGCTCTTATAGCCCTGCCCAAATCTGCAGTATAGAGATTGAAAAGCAAAGGCGAAAGAACACAATCTAGTTTCAAACCCATGTTTACTCTGATAGGGCAGGAGAGAGAGCCTTCCGAGTCTAGACAGATTGAGACAGTATTGTCCGTATATAAAGCCTTGATGGAATGGAGGAGGTCGGGGGCAATGTCCCAAGATGTCAATTTTCCCCAAAGAAAGGTTCAGGAGACTCTATCAAATGCACACAAATAATCTATGTAGCATAGATGGAGCCTCTTGCCAGGTGTCTCGTAGTTTCAGTCATGATGTAATTTGACTTCCAGATGTTATGATATTTATTGAAGCCTTGTCTAAAGCCTGTCTGGAAAGGAGGGAGTACATCTAAATATTTAGCCCAGGTATTTAGTTTTTCCAGAATCAGGCCTGCAAACATTTTGCAAAAAGAGTCCATCATTGCCAGAGGACAATAAGCCGCAGGATCACTCCTGTTGCCCGTCTTGAATGCTGGAATCATAATTGACTGTTTCCAGCTGCTTTGAATGCAACCTGTTTTTAGAATCCTCGCAAAAACAATTGCCAAAATCTGAGCCCAGTATTCAGGTCGACTTTTAATTACTGCATTAGCTAGCCTATCTGGGCCAGGAGCAGGAGCACTCTTAAGTTCAGTAATTCTCATAAGGATGTCACTCTCCTCAAAGCCTTCTATAGTCAACCCTCCCTGATAATGGTGATCTAAACAGGAAGATCCCAATATAATTCATTAAACCGCTTCCATGGTGATGCAGCAAATTCTTATACCGAGTCCTTAGGCGAGGGCTATGTCTATTTTTTTCACTCAGGGTTTGAAAACGGCTCTTTTGAGTGACTTTAACTTCCTTGCAAATTCTCTTTTTCTTTTGGCAATCTCTACATCATATAGGTAAACTCTAGTATTCGTCTGATTACACCTACTTTTATTTATTCGGATGCAGGCAATCATCATCTCGCCTACCACTTTACTAACATTCCACTCATGATTTTTCTTTAATTCCTCCATGGGCATGGGAGCTCTCATTAATTCAGTATTGAATTTGTTTATATTCAAGGTATTCCTGATCAATCTATTACCTGTAAAATTGACCTCCACATTACCCGTCAGTATACGTGTTAATTTTGCTGAGTCAAGAGCTATGGCCTAGGTGACCATTGCATGGTCGCTCAAGGTTCGCAAATATGTAGTTGGGGTGGGAATTGACATTTCCATCGACCATGTATGTATTTCATCCCCTCCTTTTGCTATCCCCACCTCCATATAGCCCAAATCCATGTCTGGCAGATACTCCAACCAATCCTTTACCAGTACCCTTCCTCTTTGTTTTAATTCCACAGTCTGTTCACAATTATATACAGAGTGATGGGCTATTGTTTGCGCCTTTTATTTGTTTAATTAAGTTGCGGTCGTTAAAGTCACCTTTTATTTGTTTAATTAAGTTGCGGTTGTTAAAGTCACCCATTATTATCACATTTTCCCTCCCGAGGTGGTGCTTAATTTTACTTTGGATGCTTGGAGTATGATTCCTCCCTGGTGGGTCATATATGTTAATGATCAAAATGTCCTTCAATGACAGAGAAGGACCTTGCAGAATCACACTCATCACAAAGGCATTTGAAAGTCCCACCTCAAAACCTGTGAAACTAAGGTGAGGTCTTGCTCCAATACAGAGGCCCCGTACTGGTCTACCATTTTTTTGAGCCATCGATGGATACTTTTAAAATCATCTCTCATGAAATTTTTGGTGGAGAAAGTTTCTTGTAAAGCGAAAATGTCGCTTCCCATGATTTCTTAGATGCCTGATTTAGTGCATAGAAAGGATTGATAACCCCTCGTACTGCATGATAAAAATTTGCAATTTACAACATTTCCATATCATGGGGTTTCCTCCCCCATCACCTCCGGGATCCATCTTTCTATCGGATTATGTTTTTGACTGGCGTTCTTTGTTTTTACTACACATGATAAAAGGCTAGCTCTTTCTGATAAGTGCCCTAATTGGGGTTCAGTGACGTTGTTATCGTGTGATGGCACTGTTTCCGTAGTTGATATATTCAGACAGTGCTTACGGCTAATCACTAAAATGAACACCAGACTTTGGGCCTGATCACGACTTTGGCGGTAACCCTTAAATCCGGCGGTCGGGCTATTACCGCTGGATTTAAGGGTCCGCCAAATCAGGACTTCGGCGGATTTCGCCCCAGCTCTGAGCTGGGGGGAAATTTGCAGAAAAAATGCGCTTTTACTGGCGGCGGGAAATCCGCCGTTGGTAAGAGCGCACATTTTCCCCATTGATCCCAATGGGGCATTCCCGAATGGGCTCATTGGGGAACGGGGAATTACATTACCGCTGAAATCGTGATCCGGCACTCTTAGCGCCGGGGAGTTCGGCGGTAGGGATAATACCACCGGCAGTAATACCACCGGCGTTACCGCCAAAGTTGTGATCAGGCCTATAGTATTCAGCAATGGCTGGCACACAATAACTCTACCACCAAAGGGGACAAAAACTCCACCAAAGCCCAATTTTCAGGGCAGTCCACTTCGGGTAGCTCCACACGCTCTATGTCCTTTTGCCCAATTGATTTTTATGTTTTTGAGATTAAAGTTGCATTTTAGAATTAACTACTTTTTATGCTGTTTTATTTGTGATGCTAACTGATTGAAGCTGTAGCAGTGCGCTAATCTCACGTGCGTCTCGTGAAACTGCTTAAAAACTGATATATTGCTCCCTTTGTTTCAAGAGCGGTGCAGAACTATATTTCCCAAGCAACCTGTAGATCTGCAAGCTATTTCTTTTTTATCAACCGCATCAGCACCGGTGGATCAGAGCAAGCCGGTTTGTGCCAGTTTGCATAACGGCGAGTGATATTGGTGCCCGCTTTTCACCTTCCACACATTGATACCACTGCCCTACTGTGTTGACACTCTGTAGCTATGTCTACATGGCGTGAACCACTATCTGTGATCCTAAGGAACTGCCGGGCCAGGCTATTGGCCATGTCGGAACACGCTCTTCAAGACAATAGTTTGGCTGGGGGGGGGTGGCTTCTGAATGCCTGGCTGCTCCTAAAAAGTTTTATTCACTTTATAAACCATCCTCAGTCAGCATCAGTCAGAAGGCTGTGATTAATAAAGGCACTCAAGTTCTGCCTGCTATAACAGCCCATCAAAGTAACTACTTTGGAATAACGACTTTTGCACCATCAGCGTTACACTGACTTAAATATGCAACATTAAATGTCGCTGGTGTGGCATGCAGTTGAAGTGGCTGACTTTATCTTGGAGTCCAACCTTGACGTTTTACTGAGAGACATGGCTCCATGAGGCAGCCTTTTATGCTCTGCAACGGGCCATCCGTTTGGTTATTCAGCACTTCATACTGACCGTGTAGGGAATAGAGCGGAGGGGCTATACTTTTTAGGCAAGACATCCATTTTTATATTGCTGACTTGCCTAACTCTGATCACTGTGAGACCATGCTCTTAAAATGTAATATTAATTCAGTTAGCACATTTAGTGTTCTGTTACTATACAGGCCACCCACGTCGACACCAAGGTTTGAGGAACAACTATTAGCCTATCTGGTTAGTATCTCCAAACATTAATCGACTCTTCTAGTTCTGAGCGATTTTTACTTGTGGGCTAATAATTCGCTAGACCATGAAGCAGCATCTTTATTACACACTCTTTAGTCCATTGAACTTTTTCAGCATGTCACATAACCAACGCACAAGGGTGGGAATGCTCTGGCTTGGATCTATCGAAAAATAAAGGTTGTCCTCAATATCAGTGGACAATTGCATCTGATCAGACCACCATTCTCTTTCATTTGAGGTGTCTCTCCCTCACCTTCTTAATAAAAAACTACAGTTAAACAAAACACTGGTCTCTACTAGGAACTGCAGAAAAGTGACAAATGTGCACTTTGATGCCTTAGTCACCCCACTGTTACCATCCTTGGAAGATACTATCCCCCTTGAGGAGTTTATTCATCTTTTTAGAACGGCAAAAAAACATGTTTTGGACATATTAGCCCCGCTGAGATCTGTGATTCAGAAGAAAACAGTCAAACGTAATCACTGGTATTCACCAGATGTTGTAAGTGCCAGAAGGACAGCGAACAAAGGCACCAAACCTGGTTTGGTGTGCAGACTAAAACACGAGAAAGACCTTTACAAAACAAAATTGTAAATAAACCCAGCCGGAACCAAATAAAAGTAAAGGGGTCCAGCTAATTTAAGTTCGAGGCTACTAACCTAGCCTAAACCAGTACCAAGGCTATTTAAAAAGACAGCGGTAGAAAAAATAGGGTAGATACCACTGCCACCACCCAAATCTTAGAGAAAGGGGAATGAAATAATGTTCCATGAGAAACAGACACAAAGGGATAACTATTAACCCTTTCCAGAACTCTATGTAAGATCGTTTGTACTGGGTCTGTGAATTTAAAAAGACTAATAAAGTCAATGGCAACTTTACATGTTCTGGGAGACAGTAGTCAGTCCCAGAAAATGTAGTTTAAAGTGGGAAGTCTGAAAAAGACAACCCTGTGTCACTGCATTAAAGGTGCTGTGTAACACTCAGTAAAAAGATGATGCCTATAGAGTAGGTGAAGCTCCACAGTCTATGAACACAAAAATGTTAAACACACAGCAAAATACATGTACGAGTCGAAAAAAAGGCTCACACTCTTACCAGGTGAAAAAAACTAAATCCTAGAAATCCAGCAAAGCTGGTGAGGGACTCAGTAGGTAAGGGAAATTAGCCATTCTGGAGAATTCTCCCTAACACTCGCCCCCCCTCCCGCCAGACTAAGGCACAGGAGGGTTTAACCAACTCCTGGATGAATCTCTTCACTCTAGTCGGTTATAAACATCATAGAGAGACCATCAGCATTTTGGTGGTGACATTCTGACCTGTGCTCAATGGTGAAATCAAACCCTTGCAGGCAGATTGACCATCTTAGAAGTTCTGGGTTCTCCCCTTTCATTTGCATTAACCCTCTCAAGGGTTGGTGGTCTGTCTGAATCACAAAATAGATCCATACAAGTATGGTCCAAACCACTTCAGAGACCACACAATGGCAAAAAACTCATGCTCTATGGTTGCCCACCTTGTTTCTGGTACCTTCAGTTTCCTACTGATGATGCAAATGGGGTGCTCCCTACCTTTCTCATCCAGTTGACTAAGGACTGCACCTATACATGTATTGGATGCATCTGTCTGCACAATGAAGAGTTTGTGGTAATCAGGAGCTCTTGGTATTGGAGCTTGACAAAGGGCTTTCTTCATGTTTTCAAAGGTTTGAGTGCACTGCTCATTCCATCTAACCTTTTTAGGGAATTTTTGAGAGGAGATTAGATTCAAAGGAGAAGCTACGGGCCCGTAGTTCTCAATGAAATTCCTGTAGTACCCAGTGAGACCAAGGAAGGCTCTTGCTTGGGGTTGAGTAGTAGGGGTGGCCAGGTTTTCTACAGCTTGTACTTTGCTAGGCAATGGCCTTATTTCACCTCCTCCTACCTCATGACCAAGGTAGAACACTTTGCTCTGACCAATTTGACATTTGCTTGCATTTATGGTCAGATGGGCCTGCTCAAGTTCCTGCAACACATATCCTAAGTGATCAACATGTTCTTTCCAAGCAGGGCTGAACACTTCAATGTCTTCCAAGTATGCCATGCAGAAGTCCTCCATCCCATTCAGAACTTGATTGACCATCCTTTGGAATGTAGCAGGTGCATTATTTAATCCAAAAGGCATGCCCTTGAATTGGTAGAGACCTGCTGTGGTTGAGAATGCAGTTTTCTCCTTGGCATGGTCTGTCAGGGCTATTTGCCAGGCGCCTGACGTCAGATCAAATGTACTGAGGTACTTGGCTGCACCAGGTTTATCCACTAATTCAACTGTCCTTGGCAAAGGATGGGCATCAGTCTTAGTGACTGCATTTAGAGCTCTATAGTCCACACAGAATCTCAACTCCTTGGATCCTGCCTTTGTTACTAATAGAACTGGACAAGACCATGGAATTGTAGAGGGCTCTATAACCCCAAAATCAAGCATCTTGTTGACCTCTCCTTTAATGTGGGCTCTCATATTTAACATTCTGTAACCTCTGCTTTTCACAGGTAAACATTCACCAGTGAGAATATCATGCTGGCCCCAAGGGTCAAGCCTGATGAAAGTGAAGACAGGGAGGCAAGCTGATTTAACAGAACCTTGCAGTACTCCTGTTGTTTAGATCACAGATTAGAAGAGAGATTGACTCCTTCTATGTTCTTATCCAAATGTTGACCTCTGAGGAGGTCAGATAGAGGTTCACTCTCCTCCTCCTCTTGAGCTGAAGCTAGAAGCAAAGCTCCCACTTCTGGTCTCGAGACATATGCCTTCAAACAGTTGGTGTGAAAGACTCTGGGAACCTCCTTAGGTCTGCCTAAGTCCACCAAATAGTTCACCTCTCCAAGTTTTCCCACAACCTTGAAGGGTCCTATCCATTTGTCCTGCAAGGCCCTCTGCCTTGTTGGCACCATAGCTAGTACAAGCTGGTCTTGAGTAAACTCAACCATGCTGGCCTTCTGGCCATGCCAATGTTTGACCAGAGCCTGACCTGCTTTTAAGTTATCACGCTAGCTTCTGCCATCATGTGTGACATTCTCCTCCGGAGACATATCACATAGTCAGTCAGTCACTCTGACTGGCTTGGGGGAAGGAGCGCTCTCAAACCCCTCCTTAATCAGGGCCAATGGACCTCTGACTGGATGGCCGTAGAGAAATTCAAAGGGACTGTAACCAACTCACTCTTGAGTGACTTCTCTATAAGCAAAGAGAATGCATGGCAGTAGAAGGTCCCACTTTCATTTAATGGGTTCTTCTAAAGCACCCATCATGCTCTTCATAGTACGATTAAACCTTTCTACCAGTCCATTTGTCTGTGGATGGTAGGCAGTAGAGAACTTGTAAGTGACACCACCGTTTTTCCACATGGCTTGCATGTAGTGGGACATAAAATTGGATCCCCTGTCGGATATCACTTCCTTAGGAAACCCTATTCTGGTAAAAATACCAATTAGAGCCTTAGCCTCAGCCTGAGCCGTAACAGTCCTCATAGGTATTGCTTCGGGATACCTAGCAGCATAGTCTACTACAACCAGGATAAATCTGTTCCCTGAAGATGTGGGAGGGTCAAGGGGACCAACAATGTCAATACCCACCCTCTCAAAAGGAACTCCCACCACTGGGAGAGGCACCAGGGGTGCCACATTCTTGGCTACACTCTTGGCAGAGGTTTGGCAAGTGTGACAGCTCCTACAGAATTTGTCAATTTCTGAACCCATTTTAGGCCAGTAGAAGTATAGGGAGAGCCATTCCTTGGTCTTTTTGAAACTCAAATGACCAGCCAAAGGTATATCATGGGCCAACTGTAGGAACTGGAGTCTGTTTGCTATGGGCACTACATGTTTTTTGCAGTCCCCAGGGATAGACTCAGTTGGCTCACTGTATAAGAGGCCATCTTCCCAGTGCAACCTATGCTTCCCAGGCTCTCGCCCATCGTGCTGAGAAGGTACCTGTAGGTGAAGACTTTCAAGAGTAGGACACTCTCTTTGTCCTCTGCTGAAGTCCGCACTGTTGGGTCCACCTTCTGCCAGTAATGACTGCAGCTCAGGATGGTCAACATGGTTCAGATCTCCGACTAAAACAATGTCTTCTTCCAGATCTGACTCTTCAGAAACTGGATCAACCACACAGGGTTCTACATCACACTCTGCCTCAGCAGGTGGAGGAGTCACAGGTGTGACTTTGGACAATCTTGGGGATGTCCTTGTTGGTAGCACAGGGGTGCTATGTGTCTGTTTCCTGGAGGTCTTGGGTTTCCCCTTTGCCTATTTCTTTCCGGAAATCGCAGTGAGCAGCTCCTGTGGACTGGGTGTGATAGTTTCTTCTACCAACTCCTCTGAAGAGCCTCTCAGGGTCCTCTCCCTTGCAGGTCTAGTGAGCTCCTGTCTCCTTTTAATGGGAGGCATGGGGGTAGTAGACACAACTCCAAGAGTTTTCAAATCATTACCCAACAGGATTCTCCCAGGCACTTCACTCTGCACACTAATAGGTAGTTTGACAGTCATATCATTACACTGGATGAGAGCTGGTAACTGGGGAAGCATTTGCAGAGGGCCTCCAGCTAACTTGGTTGGGCGTTTGGGGGCCTTAGCAACATCCTCCACCTTGAAAAATGTTTCATCAACCACAGTTATGCTGGCTCCACTGTGCCTGATGGCAGGGGTCTCCTGGCCATTCACAAGAACACTATCTTTATACTACTCTTTATTATTATCTGGGATGGAACTATAGACATCTATATTCTTTTGTTCCCACAAGCCCAGGGACACTAAAGAAACACTGGCTGAGACTCTCAGGGGTTCATCAGCCAGTAGGTGAAAGTTTCCACTTGCCATAGGTACTTCTTCCTCTGGGGAGAAGGCTAATGAGACAGTGTGGACCCCTGAAGGTTTACCCTTACATCTGGGATCCTCTTTCACATGGTCAGTTGACCCACAAACATAACATGTCCCAAATGTTTTGATGAATGGGGGCTTGTTCTGACCTCCATCTGGTTGGGTCCAGATGGTACACTAGCCTGTTTCGGTTTCCCTTGTGGTTTATCCTTATGTTGCTGTTTGGGGCCACCTTTTGGATTGGAGCTATTAGAATTCTCCTTGTTATCTTTCTTTGGCTGCTTTCCCTCTTCCTTTTTCTGAGTTGCCCCAGAATCCTTGTGAGTAGCCCTGTTGACAACCCACAAGTTAGCAGCCTTAGCTAACGTCTTTCAATCTATCTCATTAGAACCAGCCAAGTGCCGTGTGAGCTCAGAGGAGCAGGGATCATAAATTGACTCCAACATAACAAGAGTTCTCATACCTTCATAAGTGTTTACTCTGTAACCCTTAACCCAACCATCTACGTTTTTCAAACATTCACATACCCTGGTGGCCCAAGAGGGTCCTAAACCTCTTAAGGTACTTGGAAGGGGTCTTCCCAAATCTAGCAATTAAAGCTAGCTTCACACAATCATAATCCATCCTATCCACCTTCCCCAACTCCACCACAACATCAGAAGCAACAGTGGGTAGCCCAGAGAAGAGCCAAGGAAGCAACTGATTCCCTGTAATGTCTTGAATCTGATGGTTATATTCAAACACTGCCAACCAATCCAAAATATCAAGCTTAGCCTCACACACACCAACAATTTCTTTAGGCATACAGGGTCTTTTAGGACTGGAAGACCTAGAAAACTCTGGGAGAGAAGCATTTTCCAAAGACACCTTTTCATTTCTAAGGCATGATTCAACTGCATTTCTCTAAGTTTCAGTTCTTGATTATCTTTTCTAGAGCTATGAATTCAGGACTGAGTGTAGGACCTGATGGGGTCCCAGTGGACAAAGGTTGAGGTTGCTGAGCAGACAGGGGAGCAGTAAGGCCCACATTGTTGGACACACCTGCCTAACTCATCCATAATAACAGACACATTATCATCCTCATCATGTTCCACATTTGCTGAGGGGTTAGGTATTTCAGACCAACTCCCCAGACTTTGTTTCTCTAACAACCTTTCAATCAATTCTGATTGTTTGCCTTTACCAGAGAGATTCCTATCTCTACACAGATTCTTCAGATAATCTACAGTGTAACTAAGGTTAATATTGCTTTTTAGTGATGTTTTAGCCTTGTGTTTAGTTGATCCAAGGTAATAGCAGCACTCTAAGTGTAATCACTATACTTGATCATCACCGCTGTACACCAGTGTTAGGCAGAATTATATGCAGTACCCTTTGGAAACACCACACACAATTAAGACTACAAGTGACAGTACAGATTCACCTTTGGTACAAGCCTGTACTACACAGTAATGTGGTAGGGATGGCTGAGCAGCCAGACTTATCTCACGAGTAAAGTGAGCAGTATAAATAGTTACACAAAGGACAGCAATTACTGTGGTTCAAACAAACACTGACTCAATGTGTGTGAGTAAAAGAATATACATTTATTTACACATCAGTTGTGAAACAATTCACTAAAATAAAGCAGTAGAAAAACCACACTCTTTATATACTACACACCACCCAATAGATTCTGGACAAGTTAAGCTCAAAATGAAGTGTGAGCAAAATGGCACTCCAGCAATTTAAAAGGGATGGAAAGACAAGGTTAGACAAAAGTTATGCAGCACCAACAAGTAAGTAAGCAGGGCGATCTAGAAAAGGCTACTATGGTGAGGAAATCAAATCAGGAGTCCTGAGCCAACGTCAATGGACCAGAGTCTTTGCAGAGGATCACACAGTTCAGAGTAGTTTGCGGTTAAGTCTTTGCCAAGACTTCAGAATGAAGTTGGTCGGAGGAAAGTTACTTTAAAGAATAGAGAAGTACAAGCCCTCAGATTGGCGAAAGATTTCAAACACTTTCACCGCGGTCAGACGGAAAGAACAACCATGTTAGAACAGTACCTTAAATGAAGAAGAAGGCTGTAGCTGAGGCAGTTCCTGGCAGGTCCTGCAGGCTCACGGTTCCTGAAGCAACTGTCCGATTGACATGAGTTAGGAAGACTGGAGGGTCCTGCACTGCCCAGGGAAGAAACCAGCAGCAGAGCAAAACAACAAATAAAAGATGTGCTCCTTCAAACCCAAGAAGGGTCCAGTACTTCTGGCTATTCTTTACACTGTAGCTGTGCACAGCAAATTCATCCAGGGGGAGAGGCCTGGCTTGTAGTTTGGAGAACTAGTAGGTCCCACCAGCTCAATGGGAGAAGATTCCTTGCAGATCTTCCCTGTCGTCGAAGTTTGGAGATTCGGACCCGCAGCAGGTCTTCACCGGGAGGTTCAGTCGTGGTAGAGGTCCTCTTCTGTCAGCTTCTCTTCGGTTCTCTCGATCCAGTGGTGACTCTGCCTTCTCAATCCCAGAGACCTGCTTTTTATACAGTTTTCCTGCCATTCACACAGCCTGGATGTCAATCACACAGCAGGGTGGCTGTCCTGGCGGGACAGTCACCACAGTCAATCATACAGAGTGCAACATGGGTCCCCAAGCAGACTCTGTGCAGGAAGTCTCAAACCCCTCCCTCACATCCTGTCCCCCTCAGACATTCAGGCGCCTAAGGAGGGCTTCTGTGCAGAAGCCCACCAAAGGCGGCGAACAAAGGAACCAAACCTGGTTTGGCACGCAGAGTAAAACACGAGAAAGACCTCTACAAAAAGAAATGGCGAATAAACCCAGCCGGAACCAAATAAAAGTAAATGGGGTCCAGCAGCTAAAATAGACCACGATAGAAAAAATAGGGTAGATACCACTGCCACCAGCCAAATCTTAGAGAAAGGGGAACGAAATAATGTTCCATGAGAAACAGACAATAAGGGATAACTAATAACCCTTTCCAGAACTCTATGTAAAATAATTTGTACTGGGTCTGTGAATTTAAAAAGACTAATAAAGTCAATGGCAACTTTACATGTTCTGGGAAACAGTAGTCAATCCCAGAAAATAGAGTTTAAAGTGGGAAATCTGAAAAAGACAACTCACTGCACTAAAGGTGCTGTGTAACACACAGTAAAAAAGATGATGCCTATGGAGTAGGTGAAGCTCCAAAGTCTATGAACACACAAATGTTAAACACAAACAGCAAAAAACATGTAAGAGTGGGAAAAAAAGGCTCACATTCTCACCAGGTGAAAAAAATAAATCCTAGAAATCCAGCAAAGCTGCTGAGGGACTCAGTAGGTAGGGGAAATTATCCATTCTGGAGACTTCTCCCTAATACAAGGGATGGAACCAACATCATGTAATGGGGACATTTTTCCAGCCTCATTGTTCAAGGACTTCTTTAGGATCCTTGCCCATGGTTACTAGATTTATCAACCGCTCCTTTCAGGAAGCTCTTGTCCCAGATAATATCAAAAAGGCTTGGATCACACCGTTGTTGTTAAAGGAAAATCTTGATCCAACTGATGTGGGAAATTTTAAGCCTATTAGGAATGTACCATTTGTGCAAGTCATTCTTGATAAAGTAGCACACAATCAATATCAAACATTTGAAGAGCAACAAGATATTGCATCAGAACAGTCTGGATTTCGAAGCATGGGACGGAGCACACACTCTTGGATTTAAAATCCAATATTGCAGGCATAATTGAGAAAGGCAGAATGGCACTACTTCTTTTATTAGATCTTTCTGCCACTTTTGATTTAGTCAATCACGTTTTTCTGGTGGACAGACTGATCAAAGTTGGGAAATGTGCCCCCTCTGCCGTATCCTGGGTTAAATCATTTCTTGTACCTAGGACTGTCAATGTGGTTAAAGGGAATGCTCTATCATGAATGATGCTTCTCACCTCTAGGGTTTCACAGGGGTTGTGTTTAACGCCTATTCTTTTCAACATATACTCAAGACCCCTATGTGACCTTCTTGCTTCCTTGGGGGTACAGTTCGCAAACTACGTTGACAATGCCCAGATTGTGATTGAGCTCTATGGTTCCTACACTAAAGATTCAGAAAGAATCAATGAGCTTTTTCTGGCCATACAGGCCTGGATGGCTTCAAACTCTCGGCCTTCGGCCTTGAATAACTCTAAAACAAAAATTTGATCTACAATACAAAAGCTTCTCAATTGCTGGTAACGTAATTGAAGTATTGGAATCTGTTAAAACGGTGGGATTTTTTTGTGACTCATCTATCTGTTAAGAAACATGTTTTCTATCTTGAATCTTTCTGCTCCTATTATGTTCACCTGTTGTGGCAGATTCACCCCTATCTCTCGGAGACAAATAGAGCTTTGATTGCTGCTGCTATTGTCAATACAAAATTAGACTACCACAACAGCTTGTTTGTGGTTACCTCCCAAGCAAACATAGGAAAGTTGCAAATAATACAAAATAGAGCAGTACTGGCTGTTTGTGGTTTGAAGCATCAATCCCATGTGTCTGAGGCTCAGAGGAAATTGTCATGGCTCCCAATCGGTCAAATTATTCAGTTTAAAGGTTTAATTATGCTTTTTAAGTGTCTCACAGGTGAAGGTCTTATCTATCTTTCTTCCAGAGTCAATACAACCCTATTTAGACAAACATTACATTCTAACAACAAGATCAGACTTCACCAAACTCGAGTTCTTCTTAAGAAAGTGGTGGTGCTAACTTTGATGTCTGGGCACCAGCTTTGTGGAATGCCCTTCCCCCAGACCTCAAATTCTGTGCTTCAACTGTTCAATTTAGGTAACAACTATTTCTGTTTTACAGAGATACAGGCTAAGCTCTTGGCTGTTTTCTCTTCCTTATCTACCAATGGCTGACTCCTCTTGTTTCTCGTTTGTTTTTTCATCCTGTTATCGTCCTGAGGCCTTTGATCTAGTGGTGCAATATAAGAATTACATAGATAGAAATTGATAGATAGATCACAGGATCTTCTTCAACGGGTTCAATAGATAGCTTCTGTTTAGAAAAGGGCTATCCCTTACTGGCTTGATCTCAATACATTTTACCCATTTGCCTATCGGTTGCTTCTCTTGGGTTGATTCATTGTGATTTGTCTTGCTCGTTCCACCCCAAGATCATTTCTGAGTGTTTAAGACAGTATAACCAAGCAGTCATCTGTGGTCTTGGAGTAAAAACGATGTTTCTTCTTCTGAAAAATGTGCACTACTTCTTATTCTCCTACTTCAGCCTACTTCAGCCTGATTTGTTTCCTTAAAATGTACCCACCTATCTAATGTTACCCTTAATCAGAGTAAGGGTAACACCTTGCAACATATAATTGAAAAATCTGAGCACGGCATACTACATTGTTGACGTGGGCTACAGTCAAATGCACAGCAACAGCCTTTCAACAACATATGATCAATATGATGGAGTAGATGATAGGGGATAGGTAAAGGGGGCTATCACATAGTTCACTCAGCCAGTACACCATTTGGATTCCACCATAAATGTTGGTGATGGTGATTTGCATTATCCTTAAATGTCTAAAACATCCTTTTCTTCCTCACTGTCACTGGTGGTGGAATGTGATCTAGCAGTTTATGATGGACTGTCTATTTTTGAGAGGGTGCAAGCCTGAAGTGCACATAGTATTTCCCATTTTTCTCTGTTGTAATGGCATCGTGGGCTGAAAAGCAATGGTCTGGTGGGTTTCTATGAACAATGCCAGAGGTTACGATTCATTAAGAACCTTCCAATAATCACTCTTCTGTTTTGGTACAGATATCATTCCAAACAAGAGAAATACTAAAACATAATTATTTGACAACCTGTTTTGGGAGTGAAATACATACATTGCTGCAGTCGGTGAAGAGGGGACAACTATCTGTCACCCATCCACTGGATATTTTAATAAGGGCCTCTCTGAAACATCTGCCTCTCTGGTGCACAGCACTATAGCTCTTTAGAAGTCCCCTCCAAATCAACATCGGCATAGTCAAGAGAATATATCATGGCACTTAAGGGGTCCTGACAACAGATGGAGTACACAGCTTACAACACAAATGAGGAAGGATATTTCTGCCAGCAGTTCACTGCGTGTCTCCTGTCCTTTACTGAACCACATGTAGTGCTGTTAGTGCTGGGACTGTATCACCATCTATATGCTTTGTGATCTGTTCTGGAACAATATGAATGAATCAAAACCTCTGCCATTGTTTAGGGCAACCTGCCAGACTACTGTTTTTCAGCCTGCTATGCCTTTACACAGGGGCAGTGCATCTCAAACTTCTAGGTCACATCTCTTCTGGGCCAGACCACAGGTAAGCCCAGACATGTTTCAGCCACATTAGCAAGATATACCTTGTGTCTCTAGGCATGGCAACTCAGAAATCTCATCTTGGCATACCCGCCCACTCAGAGTAGCTAGAAGGTTCTGAATGAGTCATAACCTTGGGCATTCCGTTGGGCAACAAACTAAATATTTCTCACCCTGCCATACCATTTCGATAGGGGATAGACTGTGTGAAAAACAGTCTTGGCCTGACCCCAAAAGGGGCTCTGTAGACCATAGTGCTTGGCCACATTCCATCTGCAGTGAGACCACAAGCAACTCCAGATATGTTTTAGTTTGTGTCTCCCGGTATAACCTACATCCGAGGATACCCATCCTACTGAGGGTGTGTGATGAATTGGATTCTGCTCCACAGGAGTAGAAGGATGAGTAGGGGTAAAATGGCCCACTCAGCCCTAAAAACACAACAAAATCAAAAAGGTAAAGCAGGGACAATTAAGAGATATACCTCCTTTTCTTTTTTTGTAACATGGGCCGTTTGAAGGATATACTCTTAAGAGAGGTGTGAAAGTGAACCAGCAGCGCCCCAGACAACAAAGTCTCACAATACAAAATCAAGGGAACGTCCAATCAAGGTCTATAAATATATAACAACATGAAACATGCATATAGTAACACTTTTATAATATAAATAAAATAACTCTTGGATGTTATTGCTAATTGTTGGTTTTTGGTACGCATGTATAATGAGATATGTATATAGATGAACATAATGTATATCATGTGAAAAGTTTGGATGAACTTTAGCACATTAATAAATAAATACAATTAAAATAAATATATATAACTTGTTCAGGGAGATCTCTCCCATGTTATACAGAGGTCTGGGGGTCCGCCCGACTCTCAAGGGCCCCCACATCCTTCCCCAGGATAGACAGAGGGCTCAGTCAACGGCACGTTAGAACTGCGGTTTATTGCAAATAAAACCATCAGGGATCAATTCAAGACACTGAGAATTCTCCTGTACATCTCAGCTCTCCATGGAGTGTGGTACAGTTTTGTAGAAGCATTTCATCATCACTTGGGCCTTTTCCCAAAAATCTATCATCACAGAGGATTAGGTACTAACACCTATATCCATCCCCTATAGAGGTTATCCTACTGGCCCTTGCATGTCAGTTGACTGGCCTGTCCCGTCCCCGAGAAACTATTACATTGTTGCAGAGTAATGGGATACTATTGGTTGGTACCCTTTCCCATTCACTCCAGGCTTTTTAAGCTGTGATTGGTTAGAGCTGATCTCCCCAGGCCTGGGACTGGATTAAGTTCTCAGTTCTCTGTGCACCTCTTTAAGGTGATGTGAACGTTTATGTGTCTGCATTGTAACTTGTGTGTACCACCTTTGCCTATGAGAATGTGCTCCTTATGTTGCAACACTTGTTTCAGCCTGCATCTGGTTTGCTGGGATTGGCACAACTTTCACACCACGGGTGACTGTCCATGGTCTCGTTTGGCTGTACCACATGCTTAGGAACCACAAAGATTAGCTCTTTAGCTTGAATTTATGAGGATTTATTCAGTTTCTCAGCAGCTGGTCCACTTGTCTGGAGATTGGAATGTGTCCACGTATCTCTGACCTTGGCTGTGAGCCTGTGTCGTGCTCTGTGCTGCCTGAATAAGCACTCCTCTTCTCAGACGTTGTGGTTTTTGGGCCTTCTGTAATTTTCCTTAGACGTATAATATAGATTCTACAAGTTCATGTTATTCTAAGTATTCTATACGTTAGTCAAACGTGGTCCTACCAGGTTCCATATATATATATCCCTGTAGTCCCATACGGTTTTTCGCATTAAGAATCTGCAAGCTTGCTCAGGATCTCTTTTGCCATGTGTTTCTGAGTTACTGCATTTAGCTAATGTGAAAATAGACAGTATGTATATATATCCATTCTCTAACTATAGAACTGTGCAAGCATGTTTTTCATGTACGCGAATGTGTGTTTGTGTGATGCAATGAAGGACTGCGAATGTCCTTCATGTCTTACTCTGCTACCTCGTGGTGTCACTAATGATGTCAGCATTGTGGCATCTTGGTGCTTAGTTGAGACTGTCCATATAGGTGTTTCCATCCACGATCACTGTTATTTCTCCTATACCTGTAAAGATGTGTATGGGAGTTGGTCTGTATGGCTGGCTGAGAGAATGCCTTTCTGTGTACTTGTCAATCATTGGTGCACGTCCGAAATAAAATGGGTTGCTGCAAGCGTTTCTGACTCTTCGTCTAAACATGAATCCGGGGGTAAGGAGGGGAATTTTTGGGACCCTCTCTTCAGTCCCCCCCACCCGGTTGACTTGTCAACCACATCCTCATGTTTCACACCTTTCTCCTTTGTTTGCAAAATGTTCATTATCCCTCCGAGGTGTCCATAAGCAGCAGCCAAAGCTTGTTCGCACGGGTAGTGTCATCTCATTAGTGGGTCAAACTTCCCACTGTAGTAGGCTATGGGCTTGTGCCCGAAACATGTCTTCTATAATAATTTACTTGATAGTCAAAAGTCCAATACATATTGCTGCATACTCTCTCTGGGTTGCACCATACCCCTTTTCCTTAATACAGTTTGTGTCATATGGATTATCTAGCTTCATCACCTCAAGCGGGAATAGTAGGCAATAGTAGTCAGCCTGCTATTCATACTCTCAAGTTGTCTCATTCCTCTTCTATTTTGTCCTTTGTTCCTCCTATGTTTCACATCCATCAGCACCTTCATTCCAATAGTTTTCTCTGCTGCCTTTTAGCACTGGGCGATACAGATCCACACCACCATAGTGTCACTAGCGCAAATATTAGTGCCACTAATATTACTTTCTGCCTGTCTGACAGCCATGAAGGCATCCATGACCACAGGTAAGCTATTCAGCTCTGTTTTTTTTCCAATCCCCTTGGCGTCTTCCTCCATTTTGGCATTCATTTTGGATAGTTGGGTTACTGCTTCAGGCAGTGTGCCATTCTCTTTGTCTTTAGCTGGTGTAAATGTGCAACAGGGGAGGCTACCAGGGGGCGCAGGCAAGATGGCTGCCTGATCCGTGAGCTCCCTTGATGGCCCCGGGAAAATTGCAGAGACTGAAGAAATAACGGAACGCCCGCAGCACTAAAGCGGAAAAAACGCTGTATGAGACTGTCGTGATCCTGGAGACACCTTCCTGAAGCTTGAGGCTGCCCTCGTCGCCGAGTTCTTCATTGGAGTGCTTTTGCGCCCTCCCCTCCCCCATCGGGTCCCGAGGCATACGTGGGAGGAAGCCCACTCGCCGCACTGCCCTCGGCGTGAGAGAAGCGACCTACGCGGCTTGGCACTCATTCCGGCCAGCCATCCCTCTTCCGACGCGAGTGCCCAGCGGGGGGAGTCATGCCCCCCTCTCCAAGACATCGGGCTGCGGGACATGTGGGGCCCCCTCCGCACCTGCACTACCGGAGTGGCTGGAGATTCTGGGCCGTCGCGGGTGCGCGCCTGGCCCCTCCTCACAGTGAAGCACCACAGACCCAGGGACACGCTGCGCGCCGGCGGAGCACCGTGGAGCATCCCGTCACCTGGACCTCGCAACCACCACTGTCATCGGCACCCTTCGAGGCCTGGGCCGACGTGGGAGCGTGCCCGGGGGCGCCCTCTGACCCACCAGCAGGAGCCAACAAGGCAAGGGGTGAGTGTCTAAGCCCAGCGGTGCCCCAACATCCCCGAGACAACTTCAGTGTGTGGGAGAAGACCCTGGTGGACCCACAGCTGGCCCTAAATGCGGGCGAGATGCATTCCCCCCCATAGGGCAGCCGATCCTCTCGGGGCTGGCCCGGGGACTGCAGCTGGGATACTACGGAGACTGGGGGAGCCCCAGAGCTCCAATTCTGGGGGAGAGTTCAGTGGACCGTGGGAAAGCCGGTGCACAGCCCAACTGCCAGTACTGGAACACCACCTGGGAACCTGCTCCTAGGGCACCTAGGAGTAAACCAGAGCAGGGGTGGCAGAGCCCGCTCCAAGGGACAGATTGATCCTCCAATAAATCCAAACAAGTTCAGGTCCCTGCAAGCCGGATCAGACTTCAAGCCTGGCGGGAGTGAGACTGGAGGAGAATTCTTGATCAGGAGTAAGACCACTAAGGCCACCGAACTATCACGGGGACGTTCAAGGGTGAAGCAACACATGAGCTGGAAGGAAGCCTTGGCGAAATATCAATTCTCAGCGGAGAGCCCAGCGATGGAGGCCGGACCCCCCTCCGCCCAAGACCCTGACATGAACGTTATGCAAAATAACATCCAAACGATCCTCGAGGAAATTAGAGGAATGAGAACTGACATGGGGGCTAAACTGGCAGACCTCACTTCTAAAGTCTCTACCCATGAGGACAGAATAGAGGGGGTTGAGAACAATCAGGTATCCACCGCCATCCTGGAAACACAAATGGACGTAAGATTTAAGAAACTACAGCAACGAGAGGAGGAACTCTGTCGCAAGGTGGACGACATGGAAAATCGGGAACGGAGGACTAATCTCAGGATTTTCGGTCTAGCAGAGCCCGAGGGGGAGACCCCGCCGGGCCTAGAGGCAAAGGTTCAAGACATCATTAGGATCGTCCTGGGTTCCGATTCGGGAGAGTCCGTCCTAATTGACAGAGTCCACCGAGCTGGAGGAGGCGGAAGGGGTCCACGCTCGGTCCTCGCCAAATTCCACTTCTACAGGGACAAAGCGCGGATACTCGAGAGGGCAAGGACCCTGAGAGACATACAATACGACAATTCTAGGGTGGTGATTTACCAGGACCTGTCCGCCCTCACGTTGCAGATGAGGAAAAAATGCTCAGCAATCACCAGGTGGCTACAGGAGAAGGGGGTCTGATATCGCTGGGGCCACCCGTTCTACATGGAATTTGAATGGCAAGGGGACCGACACCGCCTCATCACCAAGGAGGATATCCAGAGAGCCGCAGATGAACTGGTGGGAGACTCTCCTGGCCCCTCTGGGGACATGAATGAGACTGGCGGAGACTCTGCCCCGGTTCCCCGGGGTCTCCCCTCGAAGCAGGGAAAACATAAGGTGAAGGGCACATGGAAGTTCCAGAAAACGAGGCACCCGCCGGCCGATCACGGGGACCCCGTTTGATCCCACCAGGAGGGTCACAGGGTTGTCTGCATAAATGCATTGGCCAACATGGTCGATGGGGGTCTCCTCAGTTCCGAGGGAACCACACACTATCTGTTGAAGTCGCCAGGGTTGGCGGAATGTCTGCTTCATTGACATACCTTGCTGTTTGGGCCCGGTTTGGGGGGGGGGAGAATCCGGGGGTGAGAAGAGATGTGGGGGATCCTTGAGTATGCAGGGTCTTCTCGATGGTCCTCCGGTGCCAGCAAATGCAGAGTGTTGTCTTTTGGTTAATGCCACTGTTTGCAAGGTTTATGTTTAACTGATGTATTTGAACATTGGAGGCACCTCTATGCGGAAGGGTATTCTTGATACAAAAGTTGAAGGGCGTGTTCCGTATCATCTAATCTCCCGGGGTCTGGGTAGCAGCCCTGGTGGTTCATTAACCAACCCTGATGCTTGTCAGGCAAGGGAGACAAACGCCTTACACAATGGGTAAGGGAGATGGGGTAGAAGGGAAGGGGTGGGGGAGGGATATAGGATACAGGGACACCACACCATGGCAAGGGGACTCAATCCAATTGATGAAGCGGGGGGAACTCACTGAAATTCCACAGGGCAAAGACAGCGACGATCATGGCTGAGGGAAGGATTGGTACGCTCAACATCAAGGGACTAAACTCACAAAACAAGAGGTCTCTTACAAGTAACATGTTTCGTAAACAGAAGCTCCTGTTCTTGCAGGAAACACACTATAGGAGGGGGGCTGAATCGGAGATAAAGGGGAAAGATATTGGTAGGAACTTCTGGGCCTCACACAAGTCTTCTAAGAAGGAGGGGGTGGGTATTCTCTTGGGTAAATCATTCCATCTCACCGATGTAGAGACGAAAAGGGGCTTTGGGGGTAGATTTCTGGGGATCAAGTCCTGTCTCAGGGCATGAGGGTTACGTTAGCCACCTTGTACTCACCAAATACTGGCCAAATCAAATTTCTCCACAAAATCCTTAAAGTCATGGATAATTGGGCGGAGGGAGCCATAATCCTGGGGGGGGACTTCAACCTTATTTCAGACCCACACCTTGATTGGTGGTCGGTCAGAGGGGTCGTGCCAAAAGCCCCCACCAGGGACAATCTAGCATTGAGGGACCTCTTCCAGGAATATTACTGGGTTGATGTTTGGCGGAAATATAATCCTGCCCCGGGGGGTTACACATTCTTCTCCCCTCCCCATCAAACATACACCAGAATTGACTTAATATTGATCTCAGAAGAAGGAGGGGGGGAGGTTGGAAACTCTATGGTCGAATCGGTGACCTGGTCGGATCATGAACTCCTTGTCATGGAGTGGCGACTACAGGACACCTCGAAAACATATAGATGGCGCTGTAATGATACCCTCATGAGAGATCAGGTCTTTAAAGAGTTCCTAAGGAAAGAGATGGAAAACTACTTCACGACAAATGACACCGGGGAAATCCCAATGGCCACTGTCTGGGAGGCGGCAAAGGCCACCTTCAGGGGCCTCCTAATTGCTGAGGGTTCGGCCAAAAAACGAGAGAGAGCACTAATAGAGTCCAAACTCTGCGATGACCTGCAGGCCCTGAGGGCTCAGCTCACGAACGGTAACACAGACCGCGAAAACCTCCTGAGAGAAATGAGGGACAAGAGGCAAGCCATGCATACGATTCTAATTGGGAAGGTGGTCAAAAAAATGAGATACACGAAACAGAGATACTACCAAAAGGGAGATAGGGCCGGTACCCTCTTGGCACACAGGTTGAGGGGAAACAGAGCGGGTAGGAGAATAGAGAAGATCAGAGACGATACTGGTAATACCCAAACAAAAACGGGGCCTCTAGCCGAAGCCTTCGTGAACTTCTATAAGGCACTCTATATCAAACAGGAAGGCGAATCTTTGGATAGTATAAAAAGCTACCTAAAGGACCACCCCCTCCCAAGGCTCATGGATCTAGAGAGGGAAACACTGGAAAAAGAGATAGCCGGGGAAGAGGTGGAAGAGGCCATTAAGAAACTGAAGGTAGGCAAAACCCCGGGGGGCGATGGCTACACGGCTGATTTCTACAAACAGTACCAATCAGTGTTGATACAGCCGCTCACCAAACTCTTTAACCACATTAAATCTTCAGACACTATCCCGCTGACATTCCTGCAGGCCATAATCACGGTGATCCCTAAGCCCGGTAAGGACCCAGCGGAGTGCGGCTCGTATAGGCCCATCTTGCTACTAAATACGGACGCAAAGATCTTTACTAGGATCCTTGCAACCCGCTTAGAAAAATATCTTCCTCGATTGATGCACCCAGATCAAGTCGGTTTTGTGATGCATAGACAGGGGGCCAATAGCATGCGCAAAACCCTACACAAATTAAGTTCAAAGGAAGTTAGGGTGAAGGGCGCACTTCTTCTGTCCCTAGACGCAGAAAAGGCGTTCGATAGGGTAAGCTGGACCTTCATGGAAAATACCCTATCATCTCTGGGAATGGGACCCAAATGGCTAGAATGGATGAGAGCACTTTACTTGCACCCCTCAGCAAAAATCACAGTGAACGGATGTGAATCCGAAGCCATCCCATTGGAAAGGGGCACAAGACAGGGGTGTCCACTCTCCCCCTTTATATACGCCCTAGTAATGAAGCCTTGGGCCATAGCCATCAGGGGAAACGATAAAATCCAGGGCGTTAATATGGGTAAAGCCAACTGTAAAATAACCCTCTTCGCGGACAAGGTCCTGCTCTATCTCTCCAACCCCTCACAATCAGTTCCAGAGGTACTAGATAGCTTAGAACAATATGGGTCCCTCGCAGGTTACAAGATAAACCTAGATAAATCAGTGGCGTTTCCAGTGGATCAACTTAACGACGAAGAGAAATAATATATTGAGGGCCTCCCGTTTTGTAGGCAACCTGAGGGATTCTGCCACCTGGGGATCCAAATACCTTCGGACCTGACCGATCTTTTTAATGCAAACTACCCTCCCCTCTGGTTGGCGGTTAAGCGAGATTTGGAATGCTGGATGAAATCTGGCCTCTCGTGGATGGCGCGCCTTAACTCCATCAAGTTGGTCATCCGCCCAAAATTCTTATACTTATTCCAAATGCTGCCCACTCAGATACCGAAGCAGTTCCTCCTAGAGATCAGGCGTACTCTCCTCCGCTACCTTTGGGCGGGAAAATCCCACAGAATTGCATACGACACTCTGATAAGGCCCAAAGACGAGGGCTGAGTTAACTTCCCTGACCTGGACACGTACTATAAAGCCTCCCAGTTGCGAGTCCTGGTAGATCACTTGACAACGGTGGGTAGAGCTGGACAATCTGCTCTTTTCCCCGGTCACGCTAGATGAATGGCTCTGGGTCCCCGAAAGTTAGGATTCCAAAAAGGGTATTGAGACACCCAGTCCTAGGGGTGATATGGACTATATGGAACGAAGGGGGCTATCTTAGGTGGCTCACAACATGGCCTTCGCCCCTGAGTTGCATCTGGGCTCCCCCACTATGGGAGGGTATCAATGAGCCACTGGCCTTCCAGCAGTGGTACGAGGCAAGTCTTTGTAGATCCGGTCAGCTCTGGACGGATGGGGCGTTCATATCCTTGGAGGATCTGAAGGATGCCCTCGGCCTTCCCAATCTCTCCCCCTTTCGATACCTACAACTAAAGGGTGCCCTTAACGAAGGTAGATGGGGAGACACTCTCAGGAGGGAGCTAACAGACTTCCAGAAATTTATTATTACACACAAGGGGACGAAGGGGGCTATATCATGGCTCTACGGCTTTTTGCTGTTCTCCACCCCGCGAGACCCCCCATCCTCCCAGACACAGTGGGAGAAGGATCTAGGCACCCCCATAACGGAGAAAAGATGGACCAAGATATGTAGACAGGCTAGCCGCTCCACAGCCGCTCACAACGTGGCCTTCGCCCCTGAGTTGCATCTGGGCTCCCCCACTATGGGAGGGTATCAATGAGCCACTGGCCTTCCAGCAGTGGTACGAGGCAAGTCTTTGTAGATCCGGTCAGCTCTGGACGGATGGGGCGTTCATATCCTTGGAGGATCTGAAGGATGCCCTCGGCCTTCCCAATCTCTCCCCCTTTCGATACCTACAACTAAAGGGTGCCCTTACCGAAGGTAGATGGGGAGACACTCTCAGGAGGGAGCTAACAGACTTCCAGAAATGTATTATTACACACAAGGGGACGAAGGGGGCTATATCATGGCTCTACGGCTTTTTGCTGTTATCCACCCCGAGAGACCCCCCATCCTCCCAGACACAGTGGGAGAAGGATCTAGGCACCCCCATAACGGAGAAAAGATGGACCAAGATATCTAGACAGGCCAGCCGCTCCACAGCCGCCCCCCAATACCGTCACCACGCTCTAAAGCTGATCCATAGGTGGCACTACCCCCCGCAAAGAATTGCCAGAATGAGAGCAGGTTATGATCTTCATTGTTGGAAATGCCACACAGAAATGGGGGACTATGTACACATGTGGTGGAAATGTCACGCTGCACAAACCTATTGGAGAGAAGTCCTCTCTTGGATAAAAGAGGTAGATGGAATGGATAGGACCCTATCCCCCTGGCTAATACTGTTCGGCATCGAAGTTGAGGGGGGAACAACGGTGAAACATGACCACATGCTACACGTCATGCTAGTGGCGGCCAGATGTTGTTGGGCCCAAAAGTGGAAGTCACCTCGAGCTCCGGGGGAGGGGGAATGGATTTCTAAAGTACGGGCGATTTATGATATGGAATTCTTGACCCACTTGATAGAAGAATCCAAGTCCAACATCGAAGGCCTGTGGCTTCCATTCTTCGACAGATATGGGGACACGGCCTGATAGACTATAACGAGCCCTGGACAGTCTATTAGATCTGGACACTGTCTTCTCGACACCTCCGCTATGCCCAATAGGGCCCTGTTAAAATGTGGGACATTCCTCCTTCAGCCTGGCCCTGGCGGTTTGAGCTACCCTCCCTCAGGGGGGGCCACCTTCTACTTGAGAGTTTGATCTTCGTGAAATGACATGTTGAACCCTGCTGATATCGCTAATTAATGTATCATGGTGTGGGAGAGGGTGGGGGGTGGGAACAATGGGAGGGGGGATGAAAAATTGTGAACATTAATCTTTTGTTTTTTTTCCCAAATGATGTAGCACTGTTTTATTCACAACATGATTATAAAAACTCAATAAAACCAAATTTTCAAAAACAAATGTGCAACAGGAACTCCCAATTTTTGCGCATACTCCTCCTTCCATTGCTGTGAGCAGATCCAGAACATATATATTCTGCAGCTCATCAACCTTCCTGCTCAGAGCTCTTCCTTTATTGCATTGAACCCATTCACTGTAGAGTTCATTGTCATCATCATCTCCAACCAGTCAATCAGCAGCCGTTTCGCATTTGTATGTGTCTGTATAATGAACCACTGATGCGAAAAACATGTGCGTTTTGCTGAATAACCTGTGTTCTAGTAGTGCTTCATCTAGAGCTGTTTCTAGAAATAATTGCTTCTTTTCACTCTGTTCACTTCTGCCATGCTATTTTCTTTTCCTGTTTGTTCTCCTTCCACAGATCTTTTCTTCCTTTTGTTAGTGTCCATCTTTGGGAAGTCATTGAACTTTATATCCTTCTGTGGCATGACCAGTGATGGCATATTGATATGTACCAATGAGCAAATACCTCTCCAATTGGGTGGTAGCTTCTCAAACGCCTTGGATCCACATGCCTAGTAGTGGTCCATCAGTACTGCCAAGCCTATTTTCGTTGCTGCATGCTTTTCTATGCTATGGCATCTTGTGTTTTCTCCAACCTTTTCTTCACCGTCATTCTGTAACAGAGTGCATTCTTCACCCAAGTGAGCAATTTCGCACTTGCATCCCTTTCCTTCAGGCACTTATCATTTTCTTCTTGTACTTTATTCATTAGTGGTTGTGCTAGAGGATGTGCCTTGCTTCGTACTACTCCATCTTTGCATCCATCCTCTGGTGATATACTTAACCATACACAAGCATCAGTGGTCTTTCCCAACATCCAGGTTCTCCTCCTATCTCTTTCACCCTTTTCCACGGGCAGGGCAATTGTTTTAACATTATAGTCTATGTGTCTCCTTTCTTTGGCCCGTCAGTTATATATTGTATTGCTTTGTCTAATTGCCAATCATTTTTCATCATGTCAAGCGTCTTTATTTATTTTTTTATTTTGACATTTGTATCGCGCACCAAGACCTGGGACATCTAGGCACATGATCTTCAAATGGGAACATCGCCTGAGACATCCATCTCAATGTTTCTGTTTTCCTTTGAAATCTCCCTCGAGTTGTCATCATAGACAGGTACATTGGGCATGTGCTCTTTCTGCTGGTATTTCAGTTGCTGTTAATGTTCTGGAGGCACTCATGAAGTAGGGGATTAATGAGCAGACATAACAGCTCTACCCAGTGGTCGCCTTACCTACGTTGGTAATGTGCTTGTACCACATGTTATCAGACACTTGAGTAGTGTCAGTGAGATAGAGAACACCCCTTTCATGTCTGTGTCACCACTGCGCTTACCTCTCCTTACCGTACTTGCAGTGCTCTCCTGTCCACCTGACATGTCATTCCACCTGCTGGGGTCGGGGTAATGTTAGTAAAGGATACAGAGGATTCACTAGCAATAAGCAACATTTTCCAGAATATGAATACAAATACTGTATTTGGAAATAAGAGACATGACAAGATAAACACATTTTGTATTATTTCACCCATCTTTACCTGTGCTGCTGGATCCTTGTACAGCTTCAAGAAATAGGAGGTCATTACGACCTTGGCAGTAAGGGGCAAACAGCGCCGGTAAAAGTGCCGAAGCTGTCAACCCCTTACTGCCCCATCACGAGTCTGCTCGCGGGAACCCGCTAAGGATGCCTGGTAAAACCAGGCATCCTTAGCGGGTTCCCGCGAGCGGACCGGGATGCTAACAGTGTTATTAACCGGCCCGTTGTTAGCATCCTCCCTATTCCCATTGAGCCCTATGGGGGCTCAAATGGAAATGGGGATGTACTGGGTCCGCATTCCTTGAAAGAGGAATTACCGGGCCCTCCAAGGTCGGAATGGCCCGGTAATTCCTCATTCAAGGAACTCGGACCCGGTACCCGGTATGAGGGTAGCCATGCTGCTAATAGCGGCATGGTTACCTCCATACTCGGAATGACCCTCATAGTTGCCTTCCTAAAATGCGTCAAAATAAGCATTACTGTGTTAGTATCAAGTTAATCATTATGCCCCGTAAACCCTATAATCATGTATTGTGAAGATGAATAACTGCTCCCACAAATTTCTAATTCCAGGTTCCCTCAGTATGGAAAGAACAGAAGGGTTTCTTTGTCCAAGTTGTGGGTACACTTGGGCCAGATCTGCTATAAAAGCAAGATAGTATACTCTAGGCAAACTAGCCTGAAATCTGCATGGTCTCCTAACATTGTGGACAAACTTGTTTGAGAAAGTATCAGGGTGGAAATCAGCAGGTAACATAAACAGTCACTAAATATCTCAGTCAGCTTTCTCGAAGAATGTATGTAGAGAGTATAAATAACAAACAGACAGTGTATCCTCACTCTGGATGTGTCGGTAGTCCTTGCCTTAACTCTGCTCTCCTTGAGCGAGCAACCATTGTGTGTCCTTCAGAATGATCATTTTGGTCCTCTTGCTGCTGATCGTTGGCCCTGTCGATCTCGTTTCCAGGTGAGGCCACGGCTTGGTAGGGCTTGATGTCTGTGACATGATTCCAAACTGTCTTTCCTGCCAATCAGACAGCTTTGTGTGCTACTGCCTTCATGATGTGAGGTCCTGTGAAACTGGGTGCGTCCCACCTCCTTATAAATGTTCTCAACAATACAGTCTCACCAACGCTGACATATATACAAACAATAGGTGTGCCCCAGTGTGCACGCGTGGGCAGAGGCAGTATACACATTCAAAACAAGGAACCAAAAAAGGTACCCACGCCAATGACAGTCTTTCATTCTGTCAATTATTTAGGTTAAATCTCCATATTATTATACGGTGTGTGCTTTCAAAGAAAGTCACAGGAACAACAAAACCAAAGAGAAATCCTAAGAGTACATGAATTGAATTTATTATAAAAAACACATTTTTTTAAAGAATTTCAGAATGCTTTATACATAAGTTTAAAAGACTTAACAAAAGATAAAACAGAAACATTAAACATAACATTCATCATGTGTACATTGTAATTTCATTAGAAAATTGAAATAGGATATTTTGCAGAAAACCAATTAATGAAAGAACGGGAGCCCGACAGGAAAACAATTGTACCTGTGGGCTAGATATAACCAGGGTGTGTAAAAAATGACCCTGGTTTAGACAGAGCGAAATCATTCAATCAACTTAGGTCATATGGTTATCTTGCCATATAATGAAATGCCAACATGTATGAAAGATCGAAGATATGTTCCCAAAGTACTTCCAGAAGGGAGGGGAACAAAGCGCATGGAAAACACGTTTCGGCAAGCCTGAACAGGCTTTAGTGGTTGGAGCCTTCCTCAGGGCAGAATTGATGTGGTATGATAATTTATCCCCTTTATATGTATAGAGGGCAGGGGAAATCTGCGGGGTAGCTATCCCGGTTTATCAAGACTCTTATACTGTTTGTAAAAACAGCCAAGGTGACTGAGCCAGGGCTGGTACTTCTGTTTGCTGTGCTGGAAGTCCAGCAACTGGAAACACGATGTCAATCAGTGCTGGGTAGAAATGCTGTGAAAAACATAGGTCAGTCCGGAAAAGACTGATATGGCACTGCCATGATGCTGCAGCACAGAGATAGCTTGCGTGCTTAGCCCGAATGTGGAAAAGGCTGAGGCGTGCAGCGACAACAGAAAATGCTGTGTCATGCAGGAAGGTGCATCAGGGGAGCCTTTCCGCGGCGAGCAGCTGTGGCTGGCTAATGCCGACTAGCGTACCAACGCTGACAAGCCGTTCAGTCCCAGAGTGCTTTAGTTCGTTGTTACTGTTGCTTTCTCCGCCGTCTTCTGGGCCTCCCTGATGTCGTTGTATCTGGCGAGAGATAAAAGAGGCACTAGCAATCAAGGAAGTAATGTAATCATGCATTTCCTGGCGTAACATACCTGCACTACTCTCAGCATCTTTCAGTGCCTTAGTGAAGAGCCAGGGGAAGTTGCATGCGCTGTCCAGTCACCGCCCCATGGGGTGTTAAATGGTGGTTGGATCGGTGCTTATTGGGCAATGCAAAGATTGCAAAGGGTAGGCAATGGAGCCAGTTCTTCTTTGTGCTCTGTTTTGTTGAAGGGTGAAGCAACCCATGAGCTGGAAGGAAGCCTTGGCGAAATATCAATTCTCAGCGGAGAGCCCAGGGAAGGAGGCTGGACCACCCTCCGCCCAAGACCCTGACATGAACGTTATGCAAAACAACATCCAAACGATCCTCGAGGAAATTAGAGGAATGAGAACTGACATGGGGGCTAAACTGGCAGACCTCACTTCTAAAGTCTCTACCCTTGAGGACAGAATAGAGGGGGTTGAGAACAATCAGGTATCCACCGCCATCCTGGAAACACAAATGGACGTAAGATTTAAGGAACTACAGCAACGAGAGGAGGAACTCCGTAGCAAGGTGGACGACATGGAAAATCGGGAACGGAGGACTAATCTCAGGATTTTCGGTCTAGCAGAGCCCGAGGGGGAGACCCCGCCGGGCCTAGAGGCAAAGGTTCAAGACATCATTAGGATCGTCCTGGGTTCCGATTCGGGAGAGTCCGTCCTAATTGACAGAGTCCTCCGAGCTGGAGGAGGCGGAAGGGGTCCACGCTCGGTCCTCGCCAAATTTCACTTCTACAGGGACAAAGCGCGGATACTCGAGAGGGCAAGGACCCTGAGAGACATACAATACAACAATTCTAGGGTGGTGATTTACCAGGACCTGTCCGCCCTCACGTTGCAGATGAGGAAAAAATGCTCAGCAATCACCAGGTGGCTACAGGAGAAGGGGGTCTGATATCGCTGGGGCCACCCGTTCTACATGGAATTTGAATGGCAAGGGGAGCAACACCGCCTCATCACCAAGGAGGATATCCAGAGAGCCGCAGATGAACTGGTGGGAGACTCTCCTGGCCCCTCTGGGGACATGAATGAGACTGGCGGAGACTCTGCCCCGGTTCCCCGGGGTCCCCCCTCGAAGCAGGGGAAACATAAGGTGAAGGGCACACGGAAGTTCCAGAAAACGAGACACCCGCCGGCCGATCACGGGGACCCCATTTGATCCCACCAGGAGGGTCACAGGGTTGTCTGCATAAATGCATTGGCCAACATGGTCGATGGGGTTCTCCTGAGTTCCGAGGGAACCACACACTATCTGTTGAAGTCGCCAGGGTTGGCAGAATGTCTGCTTCATTGACATACCTTGCTGTTTGGGCCCCTTTTGGGGGGGGAGAATCCGGGGGTGAGAAGAGATGTGGGGGATCCTTGAGTATGCGGGGTCTTGTCGATGGTCCTCCGGTGCCAGCAAATGCCGAGTGTTGTCTTTGGGTTAATGCCACTGTTTGCAAGGTTTATGTTTAACTGATGTATTTGAACATTGGAGGCACCTCTATGCGGAAGGGTATTCCTGATACAAAAGTTGAAGGGCGTGTTCCGTATCATCTAATCTCCCGGGGTCTGGGTAGCAGCCCTGGTGGTTCGTTAACCAACCCTGATGCTTGTCGGGCAAGGGAGACGAACGCCTTACACAATGTGTAAGGGAGATGGGGTAGAAGGGAAGGGGTGGGGGAGGGATATAGGATACGGGGACACCACACCATGGCAAGAGGACTCAATCCAATTGATGAAGCGGGGGGAACTCACTGAAACTCCACAGGGCAAAGACAGCGACGATCATGGCTGAGGGAAGGATTGGTACGCTCAACATCAAGGGACTAAACTCACAAAACAAGAGGTCTCTTACAAGTAACATGTTTCGTAAACAGAAGCTCCTGTTCTTGCAGGAAACACACTATAGGAGGGGGGCTGAATCGGAGATAAAGGGGAAGGATATTGGTAGGAACTTCTGGGCCTCACACAAGTCTTCTAAGAAGGAGGGGGTGGGTATTCTCTTGGGTAAATCATTCCATCTCACCGATGTAGAGACGAAAAGGGGTTTTGGGGGTAGATTTCTGGGGATCAAGGGCCTGTCTCAGGGCATGAGGGTTACGTTAGCCACCTTGTACGCACCAAATACTGGCCAAATCAAATTTCTCCACAAAATCCTTAAAGTCATGGATAATTGGGCAGAGGGAGCCATAATCCTGGGGGGGGGGGGGACTTCAACCTTATTTCAGAACCACACCTTGATTGGTGGTCGGTCAGAGGGGTCGTGCCAAAAACCCCCACCAGGGACAATCTAGCATTGAGGGACCTCTTCCAGGAATATTACTGGGTTGATGTTTGGCGGAAATGTAATCCTGCCCCGGGGGGGTTACACATTCTTCTCCCCTCCCCATCAAACATACACCAGAATTGACTTAATATTGATCTCAGAAGAAGGAGGGGGGGGGGGTTGGAAACTCTCTGGTCGAATCAGTGACCTGGTCGGATCATGAACTCCTTGTCATGGAGTGGCGACTACAGGACACCTCGAAAACATATAGATGGCGCTGTAATGATACCCTCATGAGAGATCAGGTCTTTAAAGAGTTCCTAAGGAAAGAGATGGAAAACTACTTCACGACAAATGACACCGGGGAAATCCCAATGGCCACCGTCTGGGAGGCGGCAAAGGCCACCTTCAGGGGCCTCCTAACTGCTGAGGGTTCGGCCAAAAAACGAGAGAGAGCACTAATAGAGTCCAAACTCTGCGATGACCTGCAGGCCCTGAGGGCCCAGCTCACGAACGGTAACACAGACCGCGAAAACCTCCTGAGAGAAATGAGGGACAAGAGGCAAGCCATGCATACGATTCTTATTGGGAAGGTGGTCAAAAAAATGAGATACACGAAACAGAGATACTACGAAAAGGGAGATAGGGCCGGTACCCTCTTGGCACACAGGTTGAGGGGAAACAGAGCGGGTAGGAGAATAGAGAAGATCAGAGACGATACTGGTAATACCCAAACAAAAACGGGGCCTCTAGCCGAAGCCTTCGTGAACTTCTATAAGGCACTCTATATCAAACAGGAAGGCGAATCTTTGGATAGTATAAAAAGCTACCTAAAGGACCACCCCCTCCCAAGGCTCACGGATCTAGAGAGGGAAACACTGGAAAAAGAGATAGCCGGGGAAGAGGTGGAAGAGGCCATTAAGAAACTGAAGGTAGGCAAAACCCCGGGGGGCGATGGCTACACGGCTGATTTCTACAAACAGTACCAATCAGTGTTGATACAGCCGCTCACCAAACTCTTTAACCACATTAAATCTTCAGACACTATCCCGCTGAGATTCCTGCAGGCCATAATCACTGTGATCCCTAAGCCCGGTAAGGACCCAGCGGAGTGCGGCTCGTATAGGCCCATCTCGCTACTAAATACGGACGCAAAGATCTTTACTAGGATCCTTGCAACCCGCTTAGAAAAATATCTTCCTCGATTGATCCACCCAGATCAAGTCGGTTTTGTGATGCATAGACAGGGGGCCGATAGCATGCGCAAAACCCTACACATATTAAGTTCAAAGGAAGTTAGGGTGAAGGGCGCACTTCTTCTGTCCCTAGACGCAGAAAAGGCGTTCGATAGGGTAAGCTGGACCTTCATGGGACCCAAATGGCTAGGATGGATGAGAGCCCTTTACTTGCACCCCTCAGCAAAAATCACAGTGAACGGATGTAAATCCGAAGCCATCCAATTGGAAAGGGGCACAAGACAGGGGTGTCCACTCTCCCCCCTTATATACGCCCTAGTAATGGAGCCTTGGGCCATAGCCATCAGGGGAAACGATAAAATCCAGGGCGTTAATATGGGTAAAGCCAACTGTAAAATAACCCTCTTCGCGGACGATGTCCTGCTCTATCTCTCCAACCCCTCACAATCAGTTCCCGAGGTACTAGATAGCTTAGAACAATATGGGTCCCTCGCGGGTTAAAAGATAAACCTAGATAAATCAGTGGCGTTTCCAGTGGTACCAACTTAACGACGAAGAGAAATAATATATTGAGGGCCTCCCGTTTTGTAGGCAACCTGAGGGATTCTGCCACCTGGGGATCCAAATACCTTCGGACCTGACCGATCTTTTTAATGCAAACTACCCTCCCCTCTGGTTGGCGGTTAAGCGAGATTTGGAATGCTGGATGAAATCTGGCCTCTCGTGGATGGCGCGCCTTAACTCCATCAAGATGGTCATCCTCCCCAAATTCTTATACTTATTCCAAATGCTGCCGACTCAGATACCAAAGCCGTTCCTCCTAGAGATCAGGCGTACTCTCCTCCGCTACCTTTGGGTGGGAAAATGCAACAGAATTGCAAAAGACACTCTGATAAGGCCCAAAGACGAGGGCTGAGTTAACTTCCCTGACCTGGACACGTACTATAAAGCCTCCCAGTTGCGAGTCCTAGTAGATCACTTCACAACGGTGGGTACAGCTGGACAATCTGCTCTTTTCCCCGGTCACGCTAGATGAATGGCTCTGGGTCCCCAAAAGTTAGGATTCCAAAAAGGGTATTGAGACATCCAGTCCTAGGGGTGATATGGACTATATGGAAGGAAGGGGGCTATCTTAGGTGGCTCACAACGTGGCCTTCGCCCCTGAGTTGCATCTGGGCTCCCCCACTATGGGAGGGTATCAATGAGCCACTGGCCTTCCAGCAGTGGTACGAGGCAGGTCTTTGTAGAACCGGTCAGCTCTGGACGGATGGGGCGTTCATATCCTTGGAGGATCTGAAGGATGCCCTCGGCCTTCCCAATCTCTCCCCCTTTCGATACCTACAACTAAAGGGTACCCTTACCGAAGGTAGATGGGGAGACACTCTCAGGAGGGAGCTAACAGACTTCGAGAAATTTATTATTACACACAAGGGGACGAAGGGGGCTATATCACGGCTCTACGGCTTTTTGCTGTTCTCCACCCCGCGAGACCCCCCATCCTCCCAGACACAGTGGGAGAAGGATCTGGGCACCCCCATAACGGAGAAAAGATGGACCAAGATATGTAGACAGGCCAGCCGCTCCACAGCCGCCCCCCAATACCGTCACCAGGCTCTAAAGCTGATCCATAGGTGGCACTACCCCCCGCAAAGAATAGCCAGAATGAGAGCAGGTTATGATCTTCATTGTTGGAAATGCCACACAGAAATGAATGGGGGACTATGTACACATGTGGTGGAAATGTCACGCTGCACAAACCTATTGGAGAGAAGTCCTCTCTTGGATAAAAGAGGTAGATGGAATGGATAGGACCCTATCCCCTGGCTAATACTGTTCGGCATCGAAGTTGAGGGGGGTCCAAAGGTGAAACATGACCACATGCTACACATCATGCTAGTGGCGGCCAGATGTTGTTGTGCCCAAAAGTGGAAGTCACCTCGAGTTCCGGGGGAGGGGGAATGGATTTCTAAAGTACGGGCGATTTATGATATGGAATTCTTGACCCACTTGATAGAAGAATCCAAGTCCAACATCGAAGGCCTGTGGCTTCCATTCTTCGACAGATATGGGAGAACGGCCTGATAGACTATAACGAGTCCTGGACAGTCTATTAGATCTGGACACTGTCTTCTCGACACCTCTGCTATGCCCAATAGGGCCCTGTTAAAATGTGGGACATTCCTCCTTCAGCCTGGCCCTGGCGGTTTGAGCTAACCCCCCCTAAGGGGGGGCCACCTTCTACTTGAGAGTTTGATCATCGTGAAATGACATGCTGAACCCTGCTGATATCGCTAATTAATGTATCATGGTGTGGGAGAGGGTGGGGGTGGGAACGATGGGAGTGGGGATGAAAAGTTGTGAACATTAATCTTTTGTTTTTTTTTTCCAAATGATGTAGCACTGTTTTATTCACGACATGATTATAAAAACTCAATAAAACCAAATTTTCAAAAAAAATGTGCAACAGGAACTCCCAATTTTTGCGCATACTCCTCCTTCCATTGCTGTGAGCAGATCCAGAACATATATATTCTGCAGCTCATCAACCTTCCTGCTCAGAGCTCTTCCTTTATTGCATTGAACCCATTCACTCTAGAGTTCATTGTCATCATCATCTCCAACCAGTCAATCAGCAGCCGTTTCGCATTTGTATGTGTCTGTATAATGAACCACTGATGCGAAAAACATGTGCGTTTTGCTGAATAACCTGTGTTCTAGTGGTGCTTCATCTAGAGCTGTTTCTAGAAATAATTGCTTCTTTTCACTCTGTTCACTTCTGCCATGCTCTTTTCTTTTCCTGTTTGTTCTCCGTCCACAGATCTTTTCTTCCTTTTGTTAGTGTCCATCTTTGGGAAGTCATTGAACTTTATATCCTTCTGTGGCATGACCAGTGATGGCATATTGATATGTACCAATGAGCAAGTGCCTCTCCAATTGGGTGGTAGCTTCTCGTACGCCTTGGATCCACCTGCCTAGTAGTGGTCCATCAGTACTGCCAAGCCTATTTTCGTTGCTGCATGCTTTTCTATGCTATGGCATCTTGTGTTTTCTCCAACCTTTTCTTCACCGTCATTCTGTAACAGAGTGCATTCTTCACCCAAGTGAGCAATTTCGCACTTGCATCCCTTTCCTTCAGGCACTTATCATTTTCTTCTTGTACTTTATTCATTAGTGGTTGTGCTAGAGGATGTGCCTTGCTTCGTACTACTCCATCTTTGCATCCATCCTCTGGTGATATACTTGACCATACACAAGCATCAGTGGTCTTTCCCAACATCCAGGTTCTCCTCCTATCTCTTTCACCATTTTCCACGGGCAGGGCAATTGTTTTAACATTATAGTCTTTGTGTCTCCTTTCTTTGGCCCGTCAGTTATATATTGTATTGCTTTGTCTAATTGCCAATCATTTTTCATCATGACAAGCGTCTTTATTTATTTATTTATTTTGACATTTGTATCGCGCACCAAGACCTGGGGCATCTAGGCACATGATCTTCAAATGGGAACATCGCCTGAGACATCCATCTCAATGTTTCTGTTTTCCTTTGAAATCTCCCTCGAGTTGTCATCATAGACAGGTATATTGGGCACTGTGCTCTTTCTGCTGGTATTTGAGTTGCTGTTAATGTTCTGGAGGCACTCATGAAGTAGGGGATTAATGAGCAGACATAACAGCTCTCCCCAGTGGTCGCCCTACCTACTTTGGTAATGTGCTTGTATCACATGTTATCAGACACTTGAGTAGTGTCAGTGAGATAGAGAACACTGTGTCACCACTGCGCTTACCTCTCCTTACCGTACTTGCAGTGCTCTCCTGTCCACCTGACATGTCATTCCACCTGCTGGGGTCGGGGTAATGTTAGTAAAGGATACAGTGGATTCACTAGCAATAAGCAACATTTTCCAGAATATGAATACAAATACTGTACTTGGAAATAAGAGACATGACAAGATAAACACATTTTGTATTATTTCACCCATCTTTACCTGTGCTGCTGGATCCTTGTACAGCTTCAAGATATAGGAGGTCATTACGACCTTGGCAGTAAGGGGCAAACAGCGCCGGTAAAAGTGCCGAAGCTGTCAACCCCTTACCGCCCCATCACGAGTCTGCTCACGGGAACCCGCTAAGGATGCCTGGTAAAACCAGGACCAGGATGCTAACAGTGTTATTAACGGGCCCATTGTTAGCATCCTCCCTATTCCCATTGAGCCCTATGGGAGCTCAAATGGAAATGGGGATGTACTGGGTCCGCGTTCCTTGATTGAGGAATTACCGGACCCTCCAAGGTCGGAATGGCCCGGTAATTCCTCATTCAAGGAACTCGGACCCGGTACCCGGTATGAGGGTAGCCATGCTGCTAATAGCAGCATGGTTACCTCCATTCTCGGAATGACCCTCATAGTTGCCTTCCTAAAATACGTCAAAATAAGCATTACTGTGTTAGTATCAAGTTAATCATTATGCCCCTTTAAACCCTATAATCATTTATTGTGAAGATGAATAACTGCTCCCACAAATTTCTAATTCCAGGGTCCCTCAGTATGGAAAGAACAGAAGGGTTTCTTTGTCCAAGTTGTGGGTACACTTGGGCCAGATCTGCTATAAAAGCAAGATAGTATACTCTGGGCAAACTAGCCTGAAATCTGCATGGTCTCCTAACATTGTGGACAAACTTGTTTGAGAAAGTATCAGGGTGGAAATCAGCAGGTAACATAAACAGTCACTAAATATCTCAGTCAGCTTTCTCGAAGAATGTATGTAGAGAGTAAAAATAACAAACAGACAGTGTATCCTCACTCTGGATGTGTCGGTAGTCCTTGCCTTAACTCTGCTCTCCTTGAGCGAGCAACCATTGTGTGTCCTTCAGAATGATCATTTTGGTCCTCTTGCTGCTGATTGTTGGCCCTGTAGATCTCGTTTCCAGGTGAGGCCATGGCTTGGTAGGGCTTGATGTCTGTGACATGATTCCAAACTGTCTTTCCTGCCAATCAGACAGCTTTGTGTGCTACTGCCTTCATGATGTGAGGTCATGTGAAACTGGGTGCGTCCCACCTCCTTATAAATGTTCTCAACAATACAGTCTCACCAACGCTGACATATATACAAACAATAGGTGTGCCCCAGTGTGCACTCGTGGGCAGAGGCAGTATACACATTCAAAACAAGGAACCAAAAAAGGTACCCACGCCAATGACAGTCTTTAATTCTGTCAATTATTTAGGTTAAATCTCCATATTATTATACGGTGTGTGCTTTCAAAGAAAGTCACAGGAACAACAAGACCAAAGAGAAATCCTAAGAGTACATGAATTGAATTTATTATAAAAAGACACATTTTTTTAAAGAATTTCAGAATGCTTTATACATAAGTTTAAAAGACTTAACAAAAGATAAAACAGAAACATGAAACATAACATTCATCATGTGTACATTGTAATTTCATTAGAAAATTGAAATAGGATATTTTGCAGAAAACCAATTAATGAAAGAACGGGAGCCCGACAGGAAAACAATTGTACCTGTGGGCTAGATATAACCAGGGTGTGTAAAAAATTACCCTGGTTTAGACAGAGCGAAACCATTCAATCAACTTAGGTCATATGGTTATCTTGCCATATAATTAACTGCCAACATGTATGAAAGATCGAAGATATGTTCCCAAAGTACTTCCAGAAGGGAGGGGAACAAAGCGCATGGAAAACACGTTTCGGCAAGCCTGAACAGGCTTTAGTGGTTGGAGCCTTCCTCAGGGCAGAATTGATGTGGTATGATAATTTATCCCCTTTATGTGTATAGAGGGCAGGGGAAATCTGCGGGGTTGGTATCCCGGTGTATCAAGACTCTTATACTGTTTGTAAAAACAGCCAAGGTGACTGAGCCAGGGCTGGTACTTCTGTTTGCTGTGCTGGAAGTCCAGCAATTGGAAACACGATGTCAGTCAGTGCTGGGTAGAAATGCTGTGAAAAACACAGGTCAGTCCGGAAAAGACTGATATGGCACTGCCATGATGCTGCAGCACAGAGATTGCTTGCGCGCTTAGCCGGAATGTGGAAAAGGCTGAGGCGTGCAGCGACAACAGAAAATGCTGTGTCATGCAGGAAGGTGCATCAGGGGAGCCTTTCCGCGGCGAGCAGCTGTGGCTGACTAATGCCGACTAGCGTACCAACACTGACAAGCCGTTCAGTCCCAGAGTGCTTTAGTTTATTGTTACTGTTGCTTTCTCCGCCGTCTTCTGGGCCTCCCTGATGTCGTTGTATCTGGCGAGAGATAAAAGAGGCACTAGCAATCAAGGAAGTAATGTAATCATGCATTTCCTGGCCTAACATACCTGCACTACTCTCAGCATCTTTCAGTGCCTTAGTGAAGAGCCAGGGGAAGTTGCATGCGCTGTCCAGTCACCACCCCATGGGGTGTTAAATGGTGGTTGGAACCGTGCTTATTGGGCAATGCAAAGATTGCAATGGGTAGGCAATGGAGCCAGTTCTTCTTTGTGCTCTGTTTTGTTTTTGCCATCATTTCCCTAAAAAGGCTATTTATTTGTTCACACATCCCTTTTGCTTGTGGGTGATAAGCACAAGAGAACTTATGTTGTATGCCCAGCACATAGTAATGTGCTTGAACATCTCATTGGTGAAGTGAGGGCCATTGTCAGACCGCAGGACCTCACACAAGACCCATCTTGGGAATAATTCCCAGAACAAGAACTTTGCTGCCATGAGGGCATCAGGATGGGAACAAGGACCTGCCTCAATCCACTGAGAGGATGGGCACACAACCACTATCATGTAGCAGCATCCTTGGCTAAAATGGATCATGTCAGCATAGTCAACATGGAGATGCTGGAATGGGCCTGCTGGGCGAGGTATGGGTCCTCTCACAACCATCAAGGTATGTCCTGCAGTGAACTGCTTCCATGTCAAGCAGTTGCTTATGAATTCTGCCACGTGCTCTGCCAAATTAGGACAGAACCATGTTTCTCCAATATGGGCAGCAATTACCCCCTTCCCTGTGTGCGTTGGATAGTGTAACTGTGTCAGTGCAGTGTGTAATAATGCTAGTGGCATAACCACTTTCCCTCTGTTGATCTGTCGCCATAGGGCATCTGTAGGAGATACTGTACACCCCCTCCTAGTCCACAAGTCTATCTCCTCCCTGGGTGCAGCCCCCTGTAGCTCCATTATTTGTGTTTCTTGTGATGCATTGCACCCTTCTTTTACTACCATTGCCCTGGCATAGTCTCGGGCATGTGATTCTGTGTCCATTTCTAGTGGCTTTCCAAAGCATGTGGCACATTTTGCATCTTAGTATGCTGCTTTATTTCCCCTTGAGATGTGATCTTCCCCTTGTGTGTTTGCCTGGAACTTCACTATGGATATCTGTGTGGCGTTCAGTGTAGCTTCAATTAATCTGCCTAATAGAAGCGCATGCTATACTGGTGACCCATCTGCTCTCCCTAAATCCCCTCTCATCATTCCTAACAGCCCTGAGTGTACTGTTGACATCACGTATGCTGAGTCTGAGTACACTGTCACTTCATTTCCTCTGGTGTGTTCCAATGCTAGTATTAGAGCTACTAATTCTGCTGCTTGTGCTGAGTAATGCTATGGCAATCATGCACTGGCTACTACCTCACTTTGTCCATCTGCCCTCAACCTCACCACTGCAGTTCTTGTATGCCTGACCCCATCTATCTGGTTAATTGTCGAAGAACCATCAATGTAAACCATGTCTCCTCCCTCAAATGTGTCCTCATGTACCTTGTGGGTGTCACTGAATTCCTGTATGCTTTCTGCACAGTCATGTTCGTAGTCACCTTCCTATAAGTCATCTGCAAGAAAGATCGCTGGGTTAATGACTCTGCACCTCCACACCTGGAGTGATGAGTTGATAGTAATACCTCATACACTGATGCGCTCTGTGTTGTCAGTATGCTCTTTGGTTTCTCCAGTTTCTCAAAGAGAGAATGCTCCACGTGGTGCTGCACCCCATGGTAGTCCCTGCTGATTTGTCCACTGTGAATGTAGCAGCAGCCAAAGCTTGTCGCACGGGTAGTGTCATCTCATTAGTGGGTCAAACTTCCCACTGTAGTAGACTATGGACTTGTGCCCCAAACATGTCTTCTGTGTCAGTACTGCTTTCATCACTATCCCATCAGTGTGTGAGAACAGGAAGAATTCATTTTTATAGTCTGGGATCCCTAAAACTGGAGCTGTGCATATTGCTTCTTTCAGTTCTTTAAATGCCTCAGTCATCTCTGTTGTCCAGTTTATTACCTTGTGTCCCTTTTGTGCTTTCTTCAGAGCCCCCCCGAAAAGGCCTGGTGTGCGTGCTGTAAACAAAAAGTCATGCTCTGCAGTAATTACACAACCCCAAAAATTGCTGCATCTCTCTCACTGTCATGGGTTTGTCTGTCTTTCATATTGTCTCCGCCCTTTCTTGTGTTATCTGTTGGTCATTTTGGGAGATCCTCTGGCCAATGTATAGCACCTCCTTCTGGCAATACTGTATGATATGATATGTTATTTATGACGCGATTAATACCCAGAGGTTTCTAATCATGGACCTGAGGATCAAACCTGTGGTGCTCCGTGACGTCTTCCTTCTAAGGTGAGCACATTGCCCCTGAGCTATCCTCCAGAGACTGTAGTTTTGCCTTGTCCACCTTGTATCCCTTGTCAGCTAACACTGTTAGCATGTGTACTGAGTCTTTCCTCCACTGCTTCTCTGTCGTGCTACACATCAAAATGTCATCTACATACTGTAGGTTCATTCTCTCCATTTGTACATTGTCTAGGTTCATCTGCAGGACCCTATTCAATATAGACGGTGACTCACAGTACCCTTGAAGAAGTCTTGTATGTTTCCACTTCTGGTTTCTATACATAAAGGAAGTTAAGTCTTGTGAGTTTGGGTGTAGTGGTACTGAGAACAATGCAATATTCATGTCTATGACTGTGAAGCAGGCAGCTTCTGCCGGAATACTGCAAACAATTGTCGCTGGACTTGGAACCAGACAATACTCTGCTTCTACAATGTGATTGAGGGGGTGTAAGTCCTGGATAAAATACCATGACCCCCCTTTTGCTTTCTTGGCTGGGTACACAGCAGTGTTGCATGCAGACTCTGATGGTACTAGAATGCCTCGCTCCACTAATGCTGCAATTGTCTTATAAATGCCCTCATCTGCATCCTTTGATAGTGGGTACTGTTTCACTCTAGGTCACATTTCTCTTAGTTTCAGCTTAATCTTTACTCCCCTCGTTTCTTTCAGAAGCCCCACATCATAGGTACTTGTGGTCCATAAGCTGCTGGGCACCTTGGCCAGGTCCTCCTCGCAGAAGGATGGTGGTGCTTCAAACGCCATTGCTATCCTCTGTGGTACCTCTCTGTAGTGCATCTTCAACCAATCTGTCACACTCATTTCGAACACCATCTTGTGCTCTGACCATTCGTCTTTGAATAGTTTTTCATCTGTCACTGTAACCTTCTGCCACGGTGATCACTGCTCTCCATGATCATCCTTTGTCACCCACTCCATGTACTGCAATCCACTCATCCCTCACAATCATGGCCTCAATTTCTGTTGGCACTATTGTCCCTTCTGCCTCATCCAATGGTATCTCTGGTCTGAACAAATACACATTTGTTACCTACCATATCTTCCCTTTAATCCCTGGGAGCCATGCAATTGCAATCTCAGTCCCGTACTGGAACAGCTCCTCATCCACTGGCACCTCCCTTTGTACCTTCCACCCACAATAGGCTTGGATGATCTCTCGTACATTGAACATGTGTATCTCTGGTGTAGAGCACACTATCCTCTTGTCTGTGAGCGAAATTGTCATGTTTAGTCTGATCATAATGTCTCGTCCCAGTATATTCACAGGTGTCTGTCGAGAGTAAAGCAAAGGCAGAGATCATTCATGTTCCCCTATAGATAGAGCGATATTGTCTGTAAAAGGAACCTCTTCCCGAGCCGCAGAGAATCCTTGACTATTCATGGCATCGCCTGACAATCTAAATGTTCCATCTCGAATGCAGGACCTAGTCGCCCCTGTGTCTACAAGAAAGGAAAACATGTTGTCACCTATCACCTCCCCTATGCAAGGTTCCTCCGCAAGATTGGGTGTGATTGACAGGATGGAACATATCAAGTCCATCTGTGGGCTGTCCTATTGAGGGTATAATGACATCCCATTCCCAGAAAATGGATTGTTCCCCACCATGGTGACCCCTCCCAGGTTCCTAATGGAGGTTGTTGCCATGGAGTTGATGTGCGACATAGTGCTGTTGTTTGGCTTTAGGCTGTTCTGTACCTGTGGCACCTGCTGCGTGCTGCCTTGAATTTGTGGTGCTTGCAAATACTATGGTACGGGTGCTTGCATCTGTGGTATCTGTGTCATTGGCTTGTGTGCCTACAGGTGTGCACTCTGTGTCTGTCCTTGCAGTTGCTGTGGTTGGTCCTGTGTGTAATAGTCATCCTGGTCCTCCTGATATGTTTGCTGGTATTGCGCTCCCCAATTATGCTGCATCTCCCTGTTTCTGCATGCTCTCAAAATGAGCCCCATCTGCCTGCACGACCAGCACTGTGGTGGCTCTCTCTCTTGCCCCTGGAAACCCCTGCATAATCCCCTGGGCCCTGCTGCACCTGTGGCCCATACCCTTGAAACCCTCCTCGGAAACCCCCTGGGTTGTGATGTCTCTGTGGCCCATACCCACATCTTCTCAGTGGTCCCCCTCTCCCTCGGAACCCTTGCTGCATGTTCCCCCACCCCATAAATTGTACCCACATGGGCGGCTGTGTGTACTGCTGCAGCTGTGTCACCTGTGCGCTCATGCTTGTCAGCAACGCTCCTTCCATGGTGTACTTTGATGAATTTTTCTGTACTAGTTTTGCTTCTGCTAGCTTCCTTTCCTCCGCTTTCTTCTTTATTTTCTCTTACAATAGCCTACAATGGTAAATGATTGTGAGCTGTATTTCTGGCCAAGATTTTGCTTTCATGCCTAACAACTTTCTTAGCTGTTTCTGAACAGGTTCTGGCAACCCCTGGCATAATATGTGGTAAAATACAGCTACTGTTTTGTCCCACAGGTTCTCTAGTTTCAAGGCGCCAAACTCTTGGATTGCCTGAATGTTTTCTAAGGGGTCTTCACCTGTCTCCATTTTGCGAGACATAATTGCACCAATGTCTGAGGTGTCGGGGTATTGTGTCCTTAAGGATTGCCATATGGAAGCTCTACAGTTTGCAAACAGCGAACCATTGTGCACCCTGTTCTGTGTGGTCACTTCGGGGAACCTCACCCTTTTCCATACGTCATCAGCCGCTTCCCAGAGAATCACTACAACAGTCCTTTTAGGTCCCCCACTGCTAACCTCTGACTCACTGTCATCTTTCCATCTCCTATATCCACTTCCCAGCACCTGCAGACAATGATTCTAGCCTACATCTCATCTTTTCTTTGTCAATATGCTTCCATGGTATATACTGAGGTCGTCCCCCTCCCTTTTCCAATAGGGGCATTTGTGTAAACCCTACCTCCCCATTCACACTCCTCATCAGTCTGATCTGTCTGTTAGCATTACTAATGTCGGTGTTCACATCTATTGGTTCTGTTATGGGTATTTGAGCACAGTCCTCTGATTCCCCCATGATCCTTTCTCTTGAACATACTATAGCTGTCTCCTCCTTTCATCGTCCTGGGACATCTCTAAGTCTCTCTGCATATGGTACTAGGTTATCGATGTTGCATAACTCGTCCAGCGACCTTGGTGTTCGGTCGTCCTTGCCACCTTCTGCTCCCCCTGCACCGGTCCCTCTCTCCCATGTCACCTGTTTGCCCGCACCTGCCCCCATGGATTGAGGCCTTCATCTGTTTCTTCCTTCCTTGACCGACCCAGAGCCCATGTTACTGCAAAAGTCCTCCACGAAGCTCAGTCTCCTAGTGGTCGTATCTGTGTTAGGCTTCATGGTAATGTCGATGTCACACAAGTCATATCTGCTTCATCCCCCCAGGCTCCTAGGCCTGCTCTGTCTGGTACCATGGTAATCCTTCCCTGTGTGGTTGTGCTATCTAGCTCTGCTTGTCTGCCCCCTCCAACTCTGCCATTTCCCTGATCCACTGACCATCGTGTCTTTATGTCCCTCCTTGTGTGCATGCTCTGTCGCTAGTCTCTCCACCTGCAACTTTCTTTGTGCCCTCTCTATCAACTTGCATTTTTCCTTCTCCTCTGCCCCCTCTGTCTTTCAATCTGTTCTTGTTCTCTTCTCCTCCTATCCCTCTGCTCCCGCTCCCCTCTCTTCCTCTTGATAGTTCGCAGCAATCCGCTTTTTGCTAACTGTAACTTTCACAGATGGGAAATATCCATTTGCATATCAGTCTTTGGCCCTCATTCCGAGTTTGGAGGTAGCCATGGTGCTATTTGCGCCATGGCTGCCTCCAAACCCGGGTCCGTGTCCGGTCTGGGTGAATGAGGACTTACCGGGACATTTCGGCCTGTGCGGACCCGGTAAGTCCCCATTCACCCAACCATTCCCCATTCCCATTTGGCCCCCCCATAGGGCTCAATGGGAATGAGGAAGGCGCTAATTACAGGCCTGCTAATAGCAGGCCTGTAATTAGCGCCCTGGTCCCTTAGAGGGATCCGTAAAGAACATATGGTCCGACCACATGTCCTTTGCGGTTCCGGCTAAGGAACTTCGGAATTGGGCGGTAAGGGATTACCAGCACCGGTCTCCTTACCGGTGCCCGGTATCCCTTACCTCCCAACTCAGAATGAGGGCCTTTGTCCCGCCCACATGGGCAGTCCAGCACTGAAATGCCATGGCTGCAAACTCTCAAAGTGGTTAAAAACCACTGAACAGGTTATCATGCTGTGTTCTTTTGAGAGAGGGGCGCCTGCTACCTTTTTTGTAACAACCCCAACACAAACCCCAAAGCTGTCTTCCTGCCTCCTTGCAGAGTATACCACTTTTCTCATGTGTTCGATCTGTACTTGTTGCGTCACTTGACAAGCAATACTTCTCCTTGAGACTTAACCAGACAAATCACCTTACGCAATCTAGGCCAGCTCCCTTGCTTACCCTTACGGGAATTCTGTCATCTTTGACCCGAGCTAAAATGTCCAACCCAAGGAAAACCACTATTTACATACTCTGTCATCCATGCCTTTGAGTCAATAGTCTAGGTTGTTCATCAGAACCGTTTACCTCTAAATCCCAAATGTGCCCTAACCACTGATAATGACATCTACCTCTGCTCCTCTCCCTAATAAGTTTGATGATACTAGACAATACCTTGACAATACTAAATAATATACCACAATACTCAATAGCCCCTCACATCCACAGTTTCCATGTGACTGGGTCAATACTTACACTCTGTGGTCTGCTGACGCTTTCCCCCAAGCTGCCACTTCCCCTTCCTGGTCTGCTGGATGCCTCATGGATCTCAGGCAGGATATTTCCCAGGCTGGCTCCTGCCGGCCTTTCCACGAGCCACACATTCCCCTTCTTCTTGAAAGACGCAAGGGGTCTTGCAGCCTCCCAGGTTCTCCAGCGGAGGAGTCAGCCTCGGGCCGGGCTGGCATAGCCAACCATCCACTCTGCTAACAACTTGTTGCGGGAGATCTCTCCCATGGTATACCAGAGGTCTGGGGGTCCACCTGACTCTCAAGGGCCTCAACACCCTTCCACAGAATAGACTAGGACTCAGTCAATGGCAAGTTAGAACTGTGGTTTATTGCAAATAAAACCAACAGGGATCAATACAAGACAATGAGTATTCTTCCATACATCTCAGCTCTCCATGGTATGCGGTACAGTTTTGTAGAAGTATGTCATCATCACCTGGGCCCTTCCCCGAAAACTGATCATCACAGAGGATTGGGTATCAAGAGTAATTACAGCTTCATCCGTCCCCTATAGAGGTTCTTCTACTAGCCCTTGCATGTCAGGTGGCTGGCCAGTCCCATCCCCAAGAAACTATTTATTACATTGCTGCAGAATAATGGGCTTATCATTTGTTCGTACCCTTGGCCATCCCCCCTTGGCTTTCTAAGCTGTGATTGGTTAGAGCTGATCTTCTCAGCCCTCTGTGCACCAAGGCGGTGTGAACGATTATGTGTCTGCATTCTAACTTGTGTGTACCACCTTTGCCAATGAGAATGCGCTCCTTACGTTGCAACATGTGTTGCTGTCTGCGTCTGACTTGTTGGGATTTGCACCACTTTCTCACCATGGGTGAATGTTCATTGTCTCGTTTTGCTGTACCATGTGCTTAGGGACCACAAAATTGAGCTCTTCAACTTGCATTTATGAGGATGTATTCAGTTTCTCTGCAGCTGGTCCACCTTGTTGTCTGGAGATTAGAATTTGTCCTTGTATCTCTGAACCTTGGCTGTGTGCCTGCATTGTGCTCTGTGCTGCGCGAATCAGCTCTCCTCTTCTCAGGCTATGTGGCTTTTAGGACCCTCTGTAATTTTCCTTAGAAGTATAATATAAATTCTACATGTTCATGTTACTCTAAGTATTCTATATGTTAGTCACACATGGTCTTATCAGGTTCCACATATATCCCTGTAGTCCCATAGGGTTGTTCACATTAAGCATCTGCAAGCTTGCTCTGGATCTCTTGTGCCTTGTGGTTCTGCATTACTACATTTAGCTAATACAAAAATAATAAAAGCATAGACAGTATTTATATGTATCTGTCCTCTAGCTATATAACTGTGTAAGCATGTTCTTCGTGTATGTGCAGGACTGTGAATGTGCTTCATGTCTAATGCTGCTACGTCGTGGTGTCACTAATGATGTCAGCATTGTGGCTTCTTGGTGCTTAGTCGAGACTGTCCATACAGGTGTTTCCATCCATGATCTCTGTTTCTTCTCCTATACCTGAGAAGATGTGTACACGATTCGGTCTGTACAGCTGGCTGAGATGAAACCTTTCTGTGTACTTGTCAACCTTTGGTGCACTTGAGATTCATCTGAAATATGAGGGGTGGCTGCAAATGTTTCTGGCTCTTCATCTTGACATGAATCTGGGGGTAAGGCGGGCATCTTTGGGACCCTCTCTTCAATATATATATGTATATACTTTAATCAATCACACCACCTGCACATAGAATGAATAGAAAAAACTGTACAAAAACCCACTGCATTAGAAGAACAGAGAAGTTGTGATGGACTAGAGAAAGTTGCATTCTCAGCGTAGTTCCAGGGGTGGTGCGTAAATCACCTGCCACAAAAAGGATATCTGTGGATGAAAACAGGAGCAATCGTAATCTAACCAGTCTCTAGGATCCAAGTGGACTGAGGGAGCAGTGAAGAGTGAACAGTACCTGGATTCAGTTATTGGTGGGCTGATGCAGTCAGACCCGGTGTCGAATGATTATGCAAGTGGATCAAGTTCAGTTCCGACTTGTTAGATCATGTGGGCCCAAGCATGAAGTGGGAATCCAGTAGGGGCGAAGGTGAATCCTCTGTGAAGTAGAAGGGTGGGTCTTAGGGATGCAGGTCAGGGCAGTCCCAGGAATGCTTTGCAGTTGGCCAGGTCGAGTTGGGTTTTAGCTGCAGGGAAGGGTCGATTAATGGTGCTCTAGTGGTTTGAGTTGATGGGCAACGGTCATCAAAGTGATAATCATGGGTGCGTTGATGTCTGATCATTGAGGCCTCCGTTCTAGAGCTACCTGAGTTGAGCCATTGTTGTAACCCCTGTTTAGAGTCGGCGTGTGACTCTCCAATGATTTTGTTCAGGTCCTGGCGTTGAGCAGTTGCTTCAGGCCTAGCAGGTGATGAGCTTTAGCTAGGACATGAGGCAGTGTCATGCTACTTCAAAGTGCAAGCAGGTTTGAAGTGGTGGAGGAGCGCAGCGATAAGCACCAGTGACTTCCCTCTTGTTCCAGGTGCAGCGAACATGGAGCGACCAGTTCAGTTTGGTAGAGCAGGAAGATTCAGGTTGTTTGCTCCTCCAGTTGCTGTGAGGCCCACTCAGGGGCACTCAAGGTTAGGATGGTTCCATTCAGTGTCTGCTCTCCCAGCTTAGGAGATTCCGGTGCAGCGAGGTAGGTCCTGATCCACAGCAGAGGTCACTCCTGATGTGCCTTGGAAGTGAGCAAGGAACAGATCTTTCTTCTGTCTTGGATGATTCATTCTTCACCACAGGGTGAGGGCTTTGGCAAGTGGAACATTCCTAAAATAAGTCTATTGAGATCTTCAGAGCAAATCTGTGACCTTAATGGATCCAAAAGAGTCTGAGTGAATCCAAAGAAGGGGTGGGAGACCCCTTCTTTTAAAGACAAAAGTCCTCAGGTGATTCGACTAAAGATAGCCTGCTTTAGTAGCCCAGTCCACACTCTTGAACAGAGTGGGCTTTGCCCTTCTGATATCACATCCAAAGTGTTTTGCTCCAAAGGAGGTGGAGAGGACTGGAAAGAGAGAGGGGTGGGGGTGGGGGGTCAGTGAGAATAAAGATATCTTTTTAGCAGTAGGGCAATTTTATCCCTGGTGTTGTTAATATGCCAAACTGCACTTGTCAAGGTGCAATGGTTTTTTACTGGGTCCCAGTGTTTGAAAAAATAGGGCAAACTTTGCCCTAGTGCTAATACCATGCAAACTTTGCACTTTTGCACCGGTGCAAAGTTTCTGTAATCTGGCACTTGGAGTGGTAGTTGCACTTTCTTATTACTATTTTTAACACTTAAGTATTTTTTTTTGCCAGTGTATTTTGAAAAAGTTTCTAAGATGTACCCTTTACCCTGATTTTACTTTGCAGTGGTTGGGGAATTCCCTTTCACACTCCCTTAAGAGACGAAAGCCTCCTAACTACTCATGTGCACAGCAGCCTACTTTGCTAGTCAGTTGCGCACACGAAAGGAAAGCATTTCCCCACAATGAGAAAGCTATAAACATGTGTAATATCATAAAAAAAGCAAAGTGCCCTGTACCCTGCTTCTTATCAATCCACCTCCCATATATTTATTGATTATATTTATATTCTTCTTTTATAATGCTCTTCATAGCAGCAAGAGGTTTCTAAGTGCTGAATCGGGATTCAAACCTGTGTTGCGCTGCGTTGTCTTGCTTCAAAGGTGAACACGTTGCCCCATGGCTATTCCTGGGCTATTTATCCCAATCACTGAAACACTTAAAAGCAAATTAACTGCACCTCCCCATTGTCTGTATATTGTGGTGCAAGATGCAAAGCACAGTCTCCATGTGCAAGGTATTCATAATACCCACATGTTGAATTAAATAGCCTTGGTTGACTTTCCAGAACCTCCCAGCAGTAGTGATAGTACTTTCCCCACAGTAACCTTTAAGCTTGTGATAATGTATATTCCGTGGCTACATTGTAGGGGTCATGGTGCATAGTGGTGTCATACTATGATTAAGCCTACATTGCATGCACAGGTTTCATAATCACAGCCTTGGTAGTGTAGGGAATAAACAACTCAACGTTGAAAAGAAGGACCTTCATTGTGTGCTGAGTTAGAACTACTCAATCAGTGCACTTATTATTAAATAAATGTGCACTGTTATGGTGTACACATAGCCTATATAATACATCAAAATCCAAATCTTATTAGTTGTACAAAATACAATTGTATATTTTGGCCAAGGAATGTAGACACCAAGTGGCAGGAGTAAGTACACTCTTGTTTGTCAGGGTTACTGTACAGGAGGCAATAAACATAGCATTCCCCACACTAAAACCTATCATCAATAATAATGTACAGAGAGGCAGGGCTTCACAAATCCAAAGGAAAAAAGCGTTGGCCATCCAAGGAGTGCCGAATGTTGGCCAAGTTAACCAATGGAGGCAGCCTTTGAATCACAGGAGGGACTACATTGGCTGAGTTTCCGGGCTGCACTTCTGATATTGGTCGCCTAGAAGAGATCTAACTAGGAACTTGGTAAATATACGAGTAGGGCCTCAGCCGCTTCCCCTGGACTACTGACACGTGTAAGGACCCAGCTGGGCGGGCTTGAAATACATACTATATGCATGATGTTTATATTTAGGAAATAAACAGCGTGTATTGCAATGGAGACCTTACTGTGTATATTTTTAAATGCCTGAAGTACGTTATTGGTTTTTTTTATGGTCATGGTATGCTATGGGTGTTTTATTTGTTTCTTGGCCAATCAACCCCAAAATATGTTTTGATTAGCAGTTGCGTTGCCAGCTGTTGAATGTCAAGGCAACCACTAGCGGCAACATTGTGTTCCTTATGTGATTTCTAGACACCTCCCTACAAAGGGTCTAGGTTAGTGGTCACACACTTTAAAGTTAGTTGAACATATCTCTCATGCTAGGGGCGGCATGCATTGGTTAGAATTGAAGGTTTTAAATTTGATTTTCACTGTAGATTGTGCATTGAGGAGACAACCATGTGTCTCTCTCTGGCTTGAGTGGTGCCTCGGAACAGATGGATGACTCTGGTTGTTTTACCATTGCCGTGGGTGGGGACGCCTTAAAGGGGCAAGGAGTAGTGTAGGTTGTTACATCTGATGGTTATGGCCTGGCGTGGCAGACCTATAGGTCAGGACCCAGGAGTGCAGATTGTTGAGATCTTCAGTCTTGGTTGATTTTGCTATGTGCAGTAGGAATTATATTTTTAGCTAATTCCCCTTTATGTTAAAAGGGCAACACATTGGGGAAACAATACCTCCCTGAAGATAATGCAAATATTTTGGGAATGGTATTTGATAATCAGATCTTGTGTGCCCCTCAAAATATTCAAAGTTTCACAAAAAATCTTTCCAATCAATGTTTCCTGCAATTTCTTGGTTTAAAGTGCAGACATTTTCATGTTAACATGTTTCATGTGTGAAAATGACGGGGCAAGCCACTTTAGGAGCATGCATAGGTAATGAGCTATCATCTCTAAAGGAAGTGTGGGAGGGAATTTGCAGAAATATTGGGTAAAAAAAACACATTTTTTATGGGTGGTTCTAAGATCTCTCATGAGGCAAACCAAGATACACTAACTGCCAAAGTACATGGCAAAAGTACCCCTGTGCAGAAAAAAACACGTATATGTACCAAAGGAAAGTAATTAAAGAGTAAACTATGGGGGTTTTCTTAGCACTGCTATTGTAGGAGGGGCTGAGCTTTAAACTCGCCTACCCCAAATCTTTAGAGGGAAAATGAGTGGTTGTTAATTTGCCAAATTCTATTGGAAAAAAGACACTCATCTGATTACAAAGGATACATATGACCATAACTCGTGTGGCTGCAATACAATTCACACATGATGCAACATATGACAGATGAACTAATGGCGACTAAAAGGAGTTTACAACAACACATGCCAATAAGCAGGCCGGTACCACTAGAATTAATAATGTGGTATCTGAATCGAATTGTAGATATAGTAAGATGTTCTTAATAATGCGCAGTTGAAAGCTACCTTCCCTTTAAACTGTGTGTATGTGCCCTTGCCCAGCATCCCTTTTGGTGCTACTCGGAAGAGTAATAGCAGCACACCGGGACAATTACAACATACTGAAGCATTTATAATGCACACACCACTGCATTTACATGGCGTTTGCTATCATACTCACTACATGCAACATGCCAGTCTAGCTCTGTTTACAATATCCCCACTATGCGAGAATGACACAACAAGTCGATTTAATTTTCCCTCTAAAGATTTGGGGTAGGCGTCGAGTTTAAAGCTCAGCCCCTCCTACATTAGCAGTGCTAAGAAAACCCTATAAGGGGAGAGCAACATGACAATATTATTTCATGGGCCTACAAAAGATTATGGATATGGAAATACCTCTGGATATATAGAAATCTACAATGCTTTTCAATGAATCCGCATAGAGGTTTCAGAATTTCCTTGGACATAGAAATTAAATAGTGTATATATGTATGATGGGGTATATATAGAGCGCAAACTAAGGCTTGAAGGTGTCAAGGCGCTGCAAAGATGGCGGGAGCCGGCAAGGCTAAATAGGAAGCGAACCATTAAAACAAGTATGTTTTTAGCCCACTACAGAACTGGGTATGGTCTGTCATTTCATGCAATGTTGTAGGCGGAGCGTTCCAGAGGAATGGAGCCAGAAATGAAAAAGAGCGGCCTCCTGTGCTCTCTAGCAACGGGGTGTTTTTCACAAATTCTGAGAAGCAGATCCAAGGGGTCCCCCGGGCTGGTACCGGGAGACCTTGTCCTGTAGATTGCTTGCCACTACATTATATTTTGCCTTTTGAGTCATACACAGTTCCTTGAATTTGATACAGGAGTTCCTTGGAAGCCAGTGAAGCTGAAGTAGCATGGCCTGTGTTGAAGAAAGGCATGGAGCATTAAGTGCAAGCCGTGCTACCGAATCTTGCAGAACTTGCAACCTCTGGATCTGAAACTCAGGTTGTTCCCAAATATATCCTGTTACAGTAGTCAAGCAACTCCATAGAAGAGGATGTGACGACCTGAGTTCTGCCATCAGAAGGAAGAAAAGGAAGAATCTTCCTGATACTTCTCAATTTAGCAAAGCCTGCATTATATACTGCAGTATCTATGGGCATCTCTTTAGCCAAAGGGCATCACAAGTCAGTCCTTTCCTGAAAATTAAGGTTTTATCGCACACTTGTATAATACTGCTCAACCATTAAAATCAGACGAGAATTTGCACAAAATATTGTTTGCCTTGCAGAGTAATTGCTGCATGTAGAGTCATGAAGTTTTCTGGCTCGTCTTTAACGGCACTATAATATCATCATGAGACTTTACACATTTGTTTGCATGCAATGAATACAAATTGCCCCACTGAATGTTTTGCTACCACATTCCCTAGATGTGCCCACCTCGCTTTTTACGGAGCCTGCTGATGAGCCTGGGGAGATTGATTTTGGGATCATCTCTTGTTAGAAATTGTATTCTCCATAACACACTTGTTCCAGGATGTAAGCACTAGCCCAATCCAAGACCGAGATAAGGAACAGATTGCCATCTAAATGAAATAGGCAGGCACTCTGGTGAAGGTTCTAAACCGCCTTCCACCAGAAGATGTTTAGAAAGCAGGGCATTTTCTAGGGAACTCTAGCACGAGACATCAAAAGGAATCCAAATTAAAGAGAAGAGAAAGAGGACATCCATTCTGTGATAAGATATGGAGTGCCTCGTACATCTAGTATTAGTGTCTCAGGATAGGAAGTTTGGCGGCTGTATCTAGAAGAATGTAATTACATTTTGGGGAAGGGACGCTAGGAAGAAATTGCGTGCTGTTATTCAGAAGTCAGTCCTGTGATGTGAACATAACAGGTTGAACAGGGAATCGAAGCATGCATGACATTTCCCCCAATGGGCCATACCAGGGGTGAGGGACTGCATTTCTTTGCCACTACCTTGAGTAGATTTAGAGCTCATGGCATGGGAGGAGGCCTCCTTCATGCACGGGAGGAGGCCTCCTTCATGCACAGGAGAAGTGCTTGCAGACTGACAACTGCATCCTTCATCGTGTGGAGACATTATAGCTGTGTACACGTCACTTCTGTCCCCATTCTATGGTAGAGCGTGTAGATAGATGCCACTTCACCCAGGGGGGAGTACTTCATTGCATCCTCGCACGTCATAGATAACCACTCGGTGCACATCATTGGGATTCTAGCACTTGGGGATATGGTTCCTATGCAGATGGGACATGGACTAGCAATTCAGACTGGACTGCTCACATTTGGGGCTGTGATAGTACTGATTTACTAATAACAATGTCACCTACTCTAATGGAGCAGTAGGACGATTATTCCAAAGGAATCCAAAGTAGGTACGTCTAAGTCAGCGTTTCACTCGATCATGTTTTATTGTCATAAGTAATAATTGTTTCGCATTATGGCAGTAAAAGGCAGTAGGATATTTTGTTTTCGATGTTGCTAGCCTAGCCAAAGGGTACCAGAATCTGGCAGAATTCATGGTGATGGGTTCTTTACCCTCAGAACTAACTGGCACTGATGGCTACAGTCTCAGGAAGCGAATTCTAAAGACAATACATTTGTAACTAAGAGGTAAAGGTAACAATGACAAAAATCGGCTGCGCAACTCCCAGCTATTGACCCTTATAGGAACTCTCACAATAATGACCACTGATGCTGGAATGAAAATATGTTGATGTGAAAAATTGCACTTCGGGCGCTTGACCTGATCAGTGCTTTCACTTCAGATCAGGCCCCTGCACTGATACTACTTGACACTGCGCGTGGTTACAAATCCTGATTTCATGGGCATAGAATATTGGCATATTAGAATCATTGCTAGGGAAGTGTACTGGCAGAGGTTGACATCGACAATAATGGTCATTACCACTTAAGCGACCGGGGCCACTGGCACTGACACCACAAAAAATGCTGATTACCGATTAGACTGAAGGTCTGAACTCATGGGCAAACTGACACCAATGTGCACTGGCATATGTGGGCTCTGCTAGAACTATACTGTTGCAAATAGCATTGCCGGACAGTCCCTGTGGATCAATGGTGGTAAATCTGAAAGGCACTAATAACAATGGAATTGGTACTGACGTCACTGAAGTGCTGAATGATGTTGATGTGCACTGTGGTGGGCATCTAGACTGAGGGGATGTGATCACTGGCCCCTGCACTAATGGATTCTGTTTTTTGATACCGTGAATCTGCCATTCCTACATGATAGTCACCAGGATAGTGGAAATCCCTGAGAGGACAGCACATTTTGTTTATTAATTTGTTGACTAATGTGTATGGATGCCCACCAGTAACGGGTAATGTTACTGGTGGGCACTGATAGTGATTGGTGCACTCCCTGGAAGTGATACAGGATTTGGGGGCGTGTCACTCAAGGGCAATGGCGACCTGCTCAATATGGCCACAGTAAAAGATCTGTTTGATAATGGGACTAGGCACTTGCTGATGGCATTAGATTGTTACTGCCGGTATTGACACACATATTGTTCTTTCGTTAGTTTTTTTTTATCACAGGTGCTAATCTGAGTTACTGAATAGCATAGTACTGGTGAGGCAATGAAGCTAACTAAGCATGCATTACTTAAGTATTCCCATTCATGGGCATATGCACTGGTAAGTAATTGCAAGCATGATGGACGTTAGCCATAATGGAAAACGGCATGGACGAATATTGGAATCATTCACAGTGAGAGGCAAATTTTAATTGAAAGTTTGGACACATTTTCTGTGGCTCTTGGTCAATCAGTGGACAGTCTGGCCTAATGGGTATTGCACACTGATATGTATTACTGACTCGTGCACTCTCACTGATACAATTAAATTATGGGTGTGACAGATGTCCGTCTGTTTGGGGAAGTCTCCCAGATTTGTCAAAATTTGAGTAGCTCTCGTAATGGATTTTGCCAAGAAAATCAGATCTGCCGAACAGTCTCACTTTCAGACAGTGCACAGTGTTTAAAAATAATGCTATGCTGTAAAAGGATCCGCACAAACATGTATCTCTGTTGGAACTGCTTAATGGCAAACCTTGCAGATACCATGGAGATTGGCAACATGACAGCCATAGATAACATGTGTGCTGCAGTAAACATCCTGCTGGAATCCAAGTTGCAAAAAACAGACAGGGTCTGCCTTTATTTGTGGAAACCCCTGACCTACATTGTATATGACTGTTTGGTCCCAAAGGCTGGTGGCAGATTCATATCTAAATATAGACATGTCAATTTTGAAATGGTGACTCCTGAGCCTACACAATTATAATGACCAAAAGCATTTAGTGTTGTTCGAATTTCATTTTTCAGGACAGTGACTAATTCCTGACAGGGCCTTATTTATATTCAGGTGTCTCTTTCACTCAAAACACCATGTGGGTTCAGCCCATTAAACCCACTTTTTGATCCTCTTAGAAGGATTGTTCCCAGGGCGGTGATTACTGGAGTTCCTTCATGTAGACAGACAGAGAAAGGGGATGGAGGCTAAGGACATTACTTTCCAGTGGGAGAAGGGTTCCACCGCCCTGGGACTTTTAAGGTCTCCCAATCTTCCTGTGCCCCTCCCCACATGCTGCAGACAGAACATTCTGTATATTACACCAGAAGTGAAGGATTTCATCTGGAACACTTTTGGAAGTACAGTGTGCTCTAATGCCCTCTGACACAGTGAAGTTAGAGACATCCAAGAAAAGGACAAGTCTTTTCCCTTAACCATAAGTGAGGAACATTTTTGGTGATATGCTGGATGGGCAAGGCTTACTATAGCTGAGACCACTGGTTCCCAGGAACCTACTCATTGGAGGTGGCAGAACCTTGCAAATACTTTCTAAGATTTTCCTGGCTTGGTAGTGCAAAGGAAAGAACTTACCTTGTGCCTGTGTACTCAGAGAAGGATCCCCTAGCAACTAAAGAACCAAGTGCATTCCCCTAGTTCTCCCTACAACTCTTAAATACTTCGATGCTGCTTGGACACCTTAGATCCCATCCAAGCTCCTGCAAAGGAACCATCAGAGTAATTTTCTTACCATGACTCACGGCCACCAAACGCATCTCTGAGTTTTGCTGACAGATGAGCTCTGCTGTCTCAGCATCTGAGACTCGCTGAGTCTTCTAGTATCCCCAACTTGTCACTGTCTGCCTGGTTACCAGCTTCTTCATTCAATGCCATATTGAGACAGCTGGCCCGCTCACCCCAAAGGCAAACTTTCTCTTCATCGCATCCGAGGCCGCTGAGTCTTCGACTGTCGCTGACCTGACATTGCTGCCATTTCCCAGTGTCTTTGACTCACAAGGCATTACTGCTTCCGAACTCCACAATGCCATTGGATCCCATAAATAACACTCTTCAACTTGACACTAGCTCATGACCAAAAGGTCATCCTGAATTATCCCCAGGATTCCCAATGCCGACCATTGTCATGACACACGCCTACAAACGCGGTAAGGCAGTGATCTCCGGCACTTTGATGATATGCGCCATGACTATGGTCAATAACATTCTACTATCAGCTTCTAGATTCCATACTGAACCCTCGTTATCTAGCGATTACTTTCTTATCTGTGCCCTAGCCAATTAACATGTTTATGCACTGTTAACATGTGTTAGCAAACTGCGTCATCTGGCGGCTATACCCTGCAATGAACGCCTAATATGAGGTCTTATCAATGGAAGTGGCAAGCCACTATTGCATTCTAAAACTTTAGCCACTTATTTCAGTACCGTCGTCTGTTCGTAATAGTAGTGCCAACTATTATCTGCCAGACCCTACGGGCTCAGCCCCATCACTCTAGTCTGCACAGTTAAGTCACAATGTGGCTCCTATTGATCAAAGTGACCCTCCGTATTACATGCTATTCTGCTTTATACTGCTCTACTCCTATTGATCAAAGTGACCCTCCGTATTACATGCTATTCTGCTTTATACTGCTCTACTGCGTTGTGATCCTTTTATGGGCTGCTCCCTTTAACGCCTCCCCATTTTCTATTGACTTGAACTGTGCCCCGTTTTTGTATGTTGATCGCTGTGACGCCTCGCCATAGTTTTACACTGTTCTACTGCACTATGTCCCTTTTATGTGCTGCTAAATGTGACGCACTGCCATATTTTTGTCACCCACTGCCTATTGAATTGAATTGTGCCCCTTTTAACCTGCTGCTCACTGGGACGCCCTAGCATATTTTGATTACCCACTGCCTATTGTATTGAATTGTGCCCCTTTTAACTTGCTGCTCACTGTGACGCCCTAGCATATTTTGATCACCCACTGCCTATTGTATTGAATTGTGCCCCTTTTAACTTGCTGCTCACTGTGACGCCCTGCCATATTTTGGCCACCCACTGCCTATTGTATTGAATTCTGACCCTTTTAACCTGCTGCTCACTGTGACGCCCTGCCATATTTTGCCCACCCTTTGCCTATTGAATTTAATTCTTCCCATTTAACGTGCTGCTCACTGTGACACCCTGCCATATTTTGGCCACCCACTGCCTATTGAATTGAATTCTGCCCCTTTTAACCTGCTGATCACTGTGATGCCCTGCCATATTTTGGCCACCCACTGCCTATTGAATTTAATTCTTCCCCTTTTAACCTGCTGCTCACTGTGACACCCTGCCATATTTTGGCCACCCACTGCCTATTGAATTGAATTCTGCCCCTTTTAACCTGCTGATCACTGTGACGCCCTGCATATTTTGGCCACACATTGCCTATTGAATTGAACTGTACTTTAGTCACACAATGCCCCTGCAATAAAACTGTGCGCCGCTACCGGCACACCAACCGTAGCCTAGACTCACCCTTAGGACTTGCAACCTAACACACAGTGCCACGCCTGATTGTCATATTAGGATCTTGAGACTTACTGCGCTGTCAACTAACTCATACAATCTTAATGCCCACCTTGTCTCACTGCCCACAGGTGCTGACCTGATTAGCCTCAAGCTTTCTGCCTCTACATTCATTAGTGCATATACCCCATGATGCCTACTGCATTAAATTAGTACCCGCAACCACCTTGTGATTTATTTGCACAGTGCTACTTCTGTGACGCCCTAACTATGGTCAACGCACAGTTAGAATAGTCATGATAAAACTCTACCCAACTCTAATAAGGCTATTCAGTTGTCTAATTTATTGCTCTTCACCAAATATTGATATCCATACAAACCTGCCATCTTGTGAAACATAGGCACTCCATCATCGACCACATGCTACCCACTGTCCGGCTGACATTATCACCCAACCTACCATCAACAGCCTCAATACCTCCATCCAGCTTCCTACCACCATGCTATGACCATGAATATACCGTGCCCCTCAAGACAAGGCCATTGGGTCCTGACACTTTACCCACAGTGCTGCATCCACGGATAGCCTTTCCTCCCAACAATACAACATCCTTACACCCCATTATCCACCCAGTTACCACCACTGTTACACCACCTCAAGTTAGTATACTTACTGCATCGCCTACCCAGCCATGTTCCACAATCCACAGAAACCATAGACTTAGCTCGAGATTTACATGTCAGCCCTATAAACTATATGCACAATACGCCCTTATAGAAGTCCCCTCAGTTATCCCCACAGTCCCATATGCTTCAGAAACCAGCCTGGAGTCACCTAACTACCCACCTAACAAACAAATAAAGCAAAACATCTTACTGCCTATAAAAGCTGCCCTTATCACTGCCAGATCCCTTCAGGCACATGCTTTAGATATTGCAGATATCATAACTACACATGACCTTGACTTAATTGCGATCACGGAAACGTGGCTGCACACAGCTCAGGCCCCTCACTGGCCCTTGCCATTCCTGACAACTACTCAATCATCCGTGACAATAGGGATGCCAGCATCTCGAAAGGAGGATGCTTGGCATTCATACACAAAACCTTGCTAGGTCTGAGAAAAATTACCAACCTTCCCATGGCCTCAGCCGATTGCTTAACTGCCAAACTAACCACCTCTCCCACATCCACCATTACTCTGCAACTTGTTTATCACCCACCAGGTCCAACCACCTCATTTGAAAATGACATCTCCCACCTACTATCATCTAACACTAAGAATAAATCGCAAATCATCATCCTGGGAGATTTTAATCTAGGTCTTCTTGACACCAATGATCAGAAAGCCTGCACCCTGAAGGACACCTTGTCCGAATTAGGCTTCTCCCACCGAGTAATGACTCCCACTCACAACAAAGGTTGTATCCTTGATTTGATAGCTGACCTCAATTGCAACATCGAGACCTATCTAGCACCCCTTGCGCCTGGACTGACCATCACCTCATCCGGTTCAACATTAATGAAACTGTCTCCTCCACCCCACAAACGACTCAAGCACCAGCATCGATGACTAGGATTAAACTTACTCTTACCTCTGACAAACTCATCCCCCTACTACAACCGATCACTAACCCTACCAAAACATCTTTATACCCGACAGTACTAGTCAATTTACACAATCACACCATCCTCAAAGCGACCAACACGCTAGCGCCCATGAAACTACGCAAATCCAAACCACTTACTCACCTCAATACCTGGTACACCCCTCATCTGAAGTCACTTAGGAAAATCAAAAGAACAGCTGAGTCAGTATGGAAAAACTTGCCCACTGCAGTAAATAAAGCCAACTTTGCTGCAACATCCTTCAACTACAAAATAGCAATAATCCAAGCAAAGAAAGACAACTTTAATGACCGCATTTCCAAAGCAGAGTCCAACACAAATGAACTTTTTAATATACTGAAGGAGTTAGAATCACTGGTTCCTCCTCCAGACACTTGCATTAAAGATTCCCAATGGGGCGCTAATATACAAAAAGCACTTCAAGATAAAATCTCCATGCTACAAAATAAAATAGTAATGAAGAAATCCCTCATCTCAAACAGTGACTCCACTCCAAATTTTCAGTTATCTACTAAGAGCTCTCAACCTCAATTTAATTTCTCCCCACTATCCATTAAAGAGGTTGAAGCCATCATTCAGAAACTTAAACCTTCCCATTCTGAAGATAATGCATGTCCTGCCCCTCCCATTAAGGAAGCTGCCAAAGAACTAGCCCCCTTCATTACAACTGTTATCAATGCCTCATTCAAATCCAGCACAGTTCCCAACAACCTGAAAGATGCCTGGGGTCTCCCGCTGTTAAAAAAACCTTCACTCGAACCAAACAACCCGGCTAACTATAGAACCATCACGACGGTCCCATTTCTTCTAAAAATACATCACCGTGCTGCATACCTGCAGATACAACAATACATGGAAACTAAGAACCTTCTAGGTTTGAGACAATCCGGTTTCAAACCTAGGCACGGAACTGAAACTGCCCTTATCAACCTTAAGACCCAAATCCAAACTTTGAAAGACAAAGGCACACTAGCTCTGCTCCTCTTACTAGACCTATCAGCAGCTTTTGATTTGGTAGACCACAAAATTGTATGTAATCACTTATCCTCTGCAGCAAACTTCTCAGACCAAGCCAATGCTTTGATTAAGTCCTTCCTTAATAACATATCTATGAGGGTCTTTGCTCTGTCTGCTTCCGCCTCACCAACACCCGTCACCTGTCGGGTGCCTCAAGGCTCCTGCGTGTCCCCCACTCTCTACATATATTCACCAAGCCCCTTTTTGACAAGCTTGATCATCTGGGTGTCATCTACACTAATTATGCCGATGACACTCAGATACTTATCCCAATTACCGGTGACTACATTGCAGACACTGAGAATCTCAATAAAATGTACACCATCATACAAGCATGGATGGCGAAGCATGCACTCTGTCTTAATGATCAGAAGACAGAGCTGCTCCTTCTGGGTTCGCCAGCCAACCTCAACAACCTGAATGTTTCATTCTCTTCCTTCAACATTGATGGCAACTTAATTAAAGTTGCCAAGGTGGTGAAAACACTAGGGATTTATATAGACTCAGCATTAACACTAACCAGACAAACTAATGCCCTAGCTTCCTCATCCGCCTACACTTGTAAACTTATTACAGCTTGCTGACCATTTCTTTCTCCAGCCAACTGCATTACACTATCTAGAGCTCTAATACTCTCTAAATTAGATTACTGCAATGCACTTTACCTCAGCACTTCACAACATAACCTTAACAAAATGCAGGTCCTGCAAAATAATGCCATTCTAGCAGCCATAATTATTCCCAAGAATCACCACAACTCGGAAACTAGACGTTCGCTAAAATGGCTCAACATCAACCAAATAATAGCCTACAAAACCCTGTCTCTTACTCACAAGTGCTTATCCAATCAAGCCCCCATCTACCTGTCCAACACAATCTCTCGCCACACGTCATCAAGACCCATTAGATCCACTATGTTGTATAGTGTCATTATACCCAGATTCAGGCAACAACGTGCAGGCGGAGTAAGGTTCCCGGTTCTAGCGGCTAGAAAATGGAATGCTCTCCCCCTTTCCATTAGAGAAGAACCGTCTTATCACGCATTCAGATATAAGACCAAAGCCTGGCTCTACGAGCAAGATAGCCACCTTATAGACTAAGCCCACCACGATCCATATGCGTCCATTCACTGACCTTCTTTGTATATTACATGCATATTGCATATTTCCTGTTTCTATATTGTATATTACTTACATTGTGTGTACCTTATAACTGTCTGTACATGTAACATTCAAGCCCAGCGCCCAGTTGCCCAAGGGCTCGGTGCTCTCTATAAATAAATAAACGAAATAAACTAAACTAAACTAAACCCATATTCCCAGTTCGATGCTGAAATGCTAAATGCTTGCAAAGCAAGAATACATATACTGATCGTGGTTCTGACACCCTGGAAAGCTTTAGAGGGCACTACTGTTATTTAAAACCCAATTCCTTAGCTTTTTAAGATAAAACCTTGGACTAGAACATTTACTGCAGAAACTGTTTACCTTTTCCCACAGTCTTCAAACCCAGAGTGCCCCTTTATTACAATGTTTGTATTCTCTGTGTTTTCCCTTAGAGGGCTGGCCATTAATGTTTTTATTAGTTATATATATTTAAAATGTAATTACATTATCAAATGTGTGTAGATCCTTCGTTGGACATTCTTTACCTTTGATACCATAGTACAATTGTTGTTTGGTCTTATTCTGGGCTACCCCACATCTTTACTGCGGAATGTAGCCTGCCTCCAGCCTGTTCTACCGTAAAAAGCAAAGGAGATATCCCATTAAGGATGTGTTTTTGATTGGGAACAATGTTGGTTTAATAGTAGTACAGGATGCATTGGCACTTTAGTCACTACTCATTCCTGTACTCCTGCGAAGGAGTAGTCATTTCATGCCAATGAGACCACCAACATATACTCTCGGAGTGTTTCAGGACATATTTAGCTGCTGAATGAAAAATAACTTCCTGTTCCCAAACAGAGACAACATTGAGGTCTTGGTCTTAAGTGATCAGAATGATAACCATATTCCATTCCCCTGTCCCCAAGAACTGGGTGGAATTACAGGCCCAGCAGAAAGAGAAAAAGTCTGCTTTAACCTGGCCGTATTCGCCTCTCATCAAATTACATATATTCTGATGCACGCCATCAACTCATGATGCAGAGCGGGTAATCTTACAAAGAAAACATCAAATCAGATTGATGGGGGCCCATGCGTTGCCTAATGTGGGTTACATTTGTATTACATTCTAGATACTCTGTACTGTTTACAAAACTTTTAGCGTTACAGGTGCATAACGTGGCTCCCCAGGACTTGCTTAGGTAATGCCAGACGTATTAGTCAACCTCTTTAATCTATCACCCCTGTGTTTGTTGGCAGACAGGGCTAGTAACGACGTGTGAGTCTGCGGTTAAGTAGGCCTGTGTGAAGCGGGGGCTTCAGCGAGATCTCAGGGCTGTTAACCACCTTGTCTGTCGCTGAAAGTGGCTGTGATCGCTACAACACCCAGTGTATTTGCCCTGGGTGTTAATAGGTCTATGTTTAAGGGAAGTGCTCCATGCCAAATTTGCCTTAAGAAAACTGCAATCCCATACAGGCCCCAGTGGAACAAGTAAACGGAGTATCTTCTTTTACTATTTCCTTGGTATGTGCAGGAGTGTGTCAGACAGTTAGGAGGAGGCTCCAGCAGGGAAGGGTGTACAGGTATACGAGGACAGTTTATCTGAACCAGGATTTATTTTGGGTAAGAAGGGAGAAGGTCTGGAGTAGACCAAACAAGATGGCGGGGCTGGGGCAGAGGCATAGGATGCCTGGAGAGAATGTGAGCAGTCAGTTGTGGACTTTGTCCACGTTCTTTGCCTCCTAATTGGCCGGCTCCTTTACCTAGGTGCTAATGACACAAAAAAGACGAAAGTGAAAGCCTCTTCGCACAAATCTGCGAGCAAATCCATGGCTATCCTCCTTTAAGAAAACACAGTGCATGGAACCCAGAAAGGCTGTGTCTTCCAAGAACAGACTGTGTAACCTCCTAATGTGCTGAGCCAAAATGTAATCACAGACTCGGGGGCCTCATAGTACCCCATTATTGTCACTAAGCACTTTAAAGTTCCACAGGCGGACATTATGACGATTTAACAAACCGCCTGCATAAATAAACAAATACCCATTACATTACTTAATGTACCTGCAATGGGTGATATAAAGATGCATGGAATATATTCCAAAACATATTATTTACTTAGCGTTCAAGATATTTCATGATACACAGTCCTATACTATTGTTACAAGTGCATACATACATTATGTGCAAGCCTACATTTTGCAAGAAGAATTCGAAAAGCAATATAATTCTTATCTCACTTTAAAAAAAAAATAATAGCAGTTCATTTGATAAAGTTTATGAAATTAAGGCTTATCACGAGAAAGTTGCAAACTGGATAATTGTATGATCCACTGAACAAAGTAATCACTAGTCTCAAGATGGTTTTAGCTGCCAAGTTAATTACATCTCTAGATGAAGTTTTCCAACCTCACCTGTAAACATCAGAGGCCGTGATGAACATGTTTTCAATGAACATTCTGCTGCTTGTTTCTATAAAAGTGAAAACTCTACCAAAAAGTGACATCTGAAACCAGTTTTTTGAAATAATATGATATGTAATTTATAACGCGCCTGTACACAAGTGTTTCTAGGTTCGACAAGACAAGGGGGGGGGGGATTTGGAGAACAAGGGAGGACAAGACAAACGTTCTTACTAGGTTTTGTGTCATTCAGATCGTGCAAGTGCAACAGCGCAAAAGTTCAGGGGGAAGGGAGAGGAGGGAAGTGCCAAGGAGAGAGAAGGAAAAGTGCAATCAGGGCAGCAATGCTCTGAAGGAGTGTAGCCAGAGCAGTGCGGGCCTGGGTAAGTGCAAGGAGGCAGGGGACTGTAGAGGTAACAGTTACAGCAGCCCCTAAGTGCGCAGTAGGCCTGGAGGCGGTGGAGGAGAGACTGATCATGGAGGATCCTGGTAGCCAGTGAGACTCTGGGGGTAGCCAAGCTACCAGAGTGTGCAGCAGGCAGGTAGGTCAGCAGGGGAGAGAGAGAATGCAGAAGAGAAAAGGAAGGTCTTGAGCAGCTTTCTGAACATCAGGTGGTCCGGCTCAAGTTCGTGGGGGCAGGCAGGCCTTTCCAGAAGGCGGCACCTGCAGAGGAGAGAGACCTACTCCCCACTATCTGCCTGGAGAAGCATCTGACCCTCAGAGAGCTGGAGGTAGTTGAGCAAAGGGCTCGAGAAGGAACATATGTTGGATGAGAGAAGTTAGATGTATTTAGTACGGAGCCCAGTCCCAGAAAGCCATGTGGACAATGCAGAGGGCCTTAAACTTGGTCCTTGCAGCCAACGGGAGCCTGTGGAGAAATTTCAGGGCTGGATAGATACTGTCCTCGGGCTTGAGGCCAAGGATAAGTCTTGCAGTCCTGTTCTGGATTATTTGCAGAGGGCAGAAAGTAGAGTAAGGCAGATGGGGAAAGAGGCTGTTGCAGTAGTCCAGCCTAGAGAGAAACAGGGAGAACGTGAGCTTCTGGGTGAAAGTAAAAAAAGGAAGAATACCTATGAGGAGGTGCAACTGATAGTGGGCCTTTTTGGCAAGGTCAGTGATGTGAGGAGAGAAGGGGAGAGTGGAATCAAAGTTGAAGGCAAGGTTTTTTGCCACATAGGAAGATGAAGGAAGAGGGCCCATGGAGGTCACCCAGAGTGAGAGAGGGAAAGCGGGAGCAGGGGTCCCCATTAAAAGCATCTCCATCTTACTGGCATTAAGGCAGAGATCATTGGAGGCACACCAATCCTGAATTGTAGGTATCCCATCAGGAATGAGCAAGAGAGGAGACGAAGCTGATGGGAGCCTGAACGAGAGCTGAGTTTCATCCACATAACACTGAGAATTAGAGGAGAAGGTAGAGATCAGGTGGACCAAAGGAGCCAGGTAGACATTGAAGTGTCAGGGTGAGAGGATAGAGCCCTGAGGAACACCACATCTGGAGAGAGATATGGTGGATATAAAGGATCCAAGTTGGACCTGGGAGGGTTGGTGCAGGAGGAAGGAGGTCAACCACTCCAGAGCCTGATCAGTGATGCCCAGGTTCTCACAAAGTCGATTGATCTGGATGGCGTGATTGACCATGTCAAAAGCAGAGGAAAGGACAAGGAGGCAAAGGACAGAAGGAAGGCTGGAATCAAGATTTGAGAGCATATCTTCATGAGAGAAGTTTCCGTGCCTCTGGCTGCTCTGAAGCCAGACTGATGGTCATGGAGACAACCAACAGATTCAGTGTGGAGTGTAAGCTGGGAGATGGCCAGCTTTTCCAGGAGTTGTCCCACGAAAGGTGTGATAGAGATAAGGAGATAGTTTGCCATACAAGTAGGATCAGTAGAAGGCTTTTAAGGGAGGAGATGCACAAGGGAGTGCTTGAGGTGAGAGGGGAAGGATCCAGTGGTGAAAGAGTGATTGCAGAAATCAGCCAAGGCTGGAGCAAGGGTGTCAATGTGATCCTTGAAGGCTTTTGAAGAGCGATGGTACACCTGTTTCATCGAATGGACTTGGAGAAGAGGGGGAAGTGGTCAGAGGGGGGCTGGGAGAAGTAGAGGTAGAGGAAGAGGAGAGTGAGGACACAATGTATTGGTTTTAGAGGTGAAGCGAGTAGCCATTGCCATACAGAGTGCCTGGGAGGGAATGGTCAAAGTAGAGACTGCAGAGGCTTGGCCACCTCTGTGCAGATTTGAATGAGCTTGGCCGTGTTGTTAAAGGCAGCAGAGACACAGGCTTGGATGTGGACTTGCTTCTTGGACAGGACAGAGTGTTTCTGTATTGCCTTTGTATCAGGCAGCAGGCCAGTTTGCCAGAGGATGTGCCCGGAGCCCTCCACTTCTTCTGAGGCCACCCTGCACTTGCATTTTCAGGGCTGCAATGTTGGAGTCATACCAATATGTCAATTGGAGGTAGGCCTCAGACGATGTCTCATGACAGGGGCAAGGATGTCCAGAGCATTGGAGATGGAAAGATGCAATTTAGAGAGGGTTGTGCCAGAGTGTGAGTCAGCCACAGAAGTAGGAGGAGCAGAGAAAGTAGATGCAAAGGCATCCACTGACTCATGCTTCATGGGCCGAATGACCGAGAAGGTAGATGGCAGTGCTGGGGGCTGGCCTTGCCTCAAGGACAGTAGGAAGGTGAGAGGAAAGTAGAAAGTGGTCAGCCCTAGAGAGAGGTATTGTGAGAGGGTTAGAGAGGGGGATGTCTGAGGAGATGAGAACAACCAAGTTGTGTCCGGTAGAGTGTGTCAAACCAGAGGGTAGAAATGGAAAGAGAGAGAGAGTGTTGCAGAGTTTGCAGAAGAGCCCAGGCAAGGGATTAGAAGCCTCCAAGTGGATGTTGAGGTCTCCAAAGAGGCGAAGTTGAGGGGTCGATGCAAGGAGAGAGGAGGAGAAGTCAGCCCACTCTGAGAGGGCGAGGGCAACCTGGCCAGGAGGTCTATAGATGGTGGTCACAGTCAGAGAGAGGCCAGGCGAGATAGTGTGCAGACCAGGCATTCAAAGGAAGAGTAAGACTGTGTAGGAATGACAGAAGCAGGGATCCACTCCAGAAAGATCAGAGCTACTCCAACTCCATGTCGGTTAGTTCTGGGCTCAGAGTGGATCTTGTAGCCATCAGGGAGGAGAGTTTCAAAACACGTGACAGAGCTAGCCGTGAACCATGTCTCGGTGAGAGCGAGGACATCCAGGTCAAGTTCTTTGAGGAGGTGGCATATGTCAGAGTGTTGTTTGACAGCAGAGTGACAGTTCAGAGTAGCGACATGGAGCAGGTTGCCACATTTGAAAGTCTTCTGGGGTTGTGTACAGGCTTGAGGTTTGCCCAGCGGAAGTGGTAGAGCGGTTGAAAGTGAACAGAGCTAATAGCAGGAGGTGTGATAGTAGCAAGAGAGGAGGAGGGAGGGGCCAAAGAGGTGGCAGAGGCAGAAGGTGGAAGATAGCGTAAAGGGATGCAGTTCACAGTAAAACAGTAACCACAATGCAAAGGATTCAAATTTCCTAAAAACAGGGAACAAGTTATAACACAGCAGCAATGCAAAAACCACCAATTTTCAAATTTCCTAAAAAGAGGGGAAAATGTCTTGTTATAACGCAGCAGCAATACAAAAACCACCCAGATAGAGTTTCCTTAATAGAGGGGAAAAGGACTACTTATAAAAGAGTAGCAATGCAAAAATAAAACAGATTTGAATGTCCTAAAAAGAGGGAAAAAGGCTTAGATACCAACACAGCAGTAGTGCACATGCAACATTCCAGAGGAAATGTGAGGGGTGGCTAAACAATTCAATTAACTGAGGTGCTAAAGGGTGGTGTGTTAGTGAAATAGGAATACTTTAGGGGTTGGCCTAGTTTATTGGAGTGCAGTGATTGCCACCTCCCCCCTGACTGCACCACACTTATCTGGTGGGTAGCAGCAGGTTGACAGCTACAGGCTTCATGCTCCCCAGCTGACATGTGCGGATACGATCTGAAGCTACTTCTGTAGGAGCTGTCCTTTGTCTTGGGGCCCTTAGCCAAGGGCTTCCCAGGCAAGGCTGCCCTGGAATGGCCTGTGAAATAGAGCTGTTCCAGTCACAGGTGTGGCACGGACCAATGTGATTCAAACGTGCAGAGGGACGCCTGTCTGCTTCAGACAATTGCAAGGGGGAGGGTGGGGACAGTAAGATTGCCAGAAACAAACAAGGACTGTCCCCCATAGACTGCACACTCTAGATGGAGACCAGCTCAGAAAATGGGGTGGGAGTCCACAAACAACACATGATAAACCCGACAGAAATCCACAAAAAAGGTAAAAATCAATGTAAAACTACTCACTGATCATCAACCAGCCCCTAAGTCTGCTTTTCAAGTGGTTACCTTGCAGGGTGCATATGGTAAGATTTCAACAACATGAGCAGAAGTTAGGACTTTCCCGTAAAGAGCAAGGAGAGGCAAAATGGCAACATTTAACAACTTGATTCATGACATGGTGTCACTATTATTATAAACTGTTATGCATAAGAATATCACCTCCCTTTAGAAATTGTACTACTGAGGGATGTGATTCTATCTCTGCCAGATCTTGCGCTCTTTACCATCCACCTGCTCCTTTTTGAAACTAGGCATAGGAGAAATGCTCAAATCGGAAACACATTGCAGCCTTTTCTAGCCCCCAATAGAAGTGCCCATACTTAGCATTAGTGTTTCTATTAAGTGTGTAACATTTCAAACCTCTAAAGATGCAGGTGTAATATGTAATTTGCAGTGATGGATGTGCATCCCTTGGACCTGAAACCACCTCATCATATACCTCAAAAAGCCCTGTGAAGGGCATAGAGCTACTCGCGTTCTGTCTCCAATTCCTTTGTATACCTTGCCCTTAGGATATGTTTGTAGTTAATAAAGTATAATCGAAATCAATAAAATATGCTATATTTGCTCAAATCATTAAGCAAGCTGAAGGGCATCCACTCAAAAAATATGTTTTTAAGTGTGTGTGTTGCTGATTGTCTGACTGTTTTTCAGGATTTGACAAGGTTTGTTTCCTAGTCCCTCTTTGAACAGGCTTAATCTGACCAAGTTAACTTTAAAAAGGGAGGATTTATGTTCTACTGGAGTATTATTACAGCCTTTCATGCCATAAGGGGGAGAGGATAGCTCTACCACCCTGTTCCTCTCTGAATGGGCTGATTTCTGCTGCTCACTCCTCTCAACCATCTCTAATCTCCTCCTCATGGGCGATTTCAACGCCCGATTAGACTCCCCTGTCACAGCATCCATTCTCTTCCTTGACCTCTGCACTTCTCTATCCCTCTCCATTTTCCCTTCTGGTCCAACCCACTCTGCTGGACACACTCTGGACGCCCTCATCCATTCTGACCGCTCTTTCACCCCCCTTCTGGTCACTCCACTCTCTTGGTCAGATCATTCTCTCCTCTCACCTGTGTCCCTTCGGCCCTCTGACCGCATCTCAAAATGCCCTGCCAACCACGTTCACGAACATCCGTCCGATAAAATGAGTGTCAGCCGCTGCCTTTGCATCAACCTTCATCCACCCACATCCCCCTGACTCTGCTCTCAGCAACCTCCATCTAGCCATTACCAACACCCTTGAAATTCTTGCACCATTCATGCGGATCCACCTGAAACCTGCTTGCAAACAAAACTTTTGGTATGACTCTAAACGCGCATCCCTGAAACGCAAGTACAGAATCACAGAACGGAAGTGACAAACCTCAGGCTCACCCTCTGACAAACTGGCCTACCGTCTGCTCCAGAGGCAATACAGACTCTTCATCCATGCTAAGAAAAGGGTCCACATCCAGCCACAGGTATCCATTGCATCCAACAACACAGTTGAACTCTATAAAATCTGCAGGGAACTTGCCCACCCTTCCGCAATGTCCTCCTCCCGGCTTCCATCCCAGGCCCTCTGCAAAACACTGGTCACACAGTTCACCACTAAAACTCTGGAACTCCTGAGCACCTTTGCTACCCTCCCTCCCTCCCAACCCGACCATCACTTCACTGTCTCCTGTGACTTCTCACTCTCCTTCTTCCTCACTGTCCTCCTTTTCTTTACTTTACTTTATTGCATTTGTATTGCGCAGCAATGAACCCGTGGGCATGATGGCGCGGACGAGACTAGACAACAAGAAACATATATGTGCAGAAAGAGCTGGGGTAGAGAACCAAGTATTCGACTAGGCTTTATTCAAAGAGCCATGTTTTTAACTTTCTTTTGAAGGCCGCGAGGGTCGGTTCCAATCTGAGGTCCAGGGGAAGGCGATTCCAGGCAATAGGGGCTGCTGTGGCAAATGCACCCCTTTCCACTTTCAAAGATTTGCCTTTAGGAATTAAGAGCATATTAGTATCCTGAGACCTGAGAACACGAGGAGAACACTTAGGCAGAATGAGTTTGTTGATGTAACAGGGCATAATGCCCAGAAGGCTCTTGAATGTTAGGAGCATAAGCCGATACTAGATTCTAGCCTCTACATATAGCCAGCCCTCACAGCACCATTTCAGCTAACTTGCAGTCGATTAATCTCCCTTTTGCTGATACCAGTCAGCAGACTGCAGCAGTAATCCATTTTTTCGCCTACTATGGCTCTCGCCAGTGTTTCAGTGTTGGCCTGAGAAATCATAGGTCTGAGGTGAGTGAAGAGTTTAAAATAGTAGGCTGCCCCAGATACAACACTTCCCACATGAGCATTCATAGAGAGGTGTTGATCAAGAATCACCGCTAGCGACTTAACTTTTTACGTGTGTCTAGTTTGACTTCGCCCAGCTGAATTTTGCTATACCTGGGGTCAAGTTTTAAAATCTGATTAGGGGATCCCACAACCATGAGCTCAGTTTTAGTTCTGTTAAGCGCCAGTCCATTTTGTACCATCCAATTCTCGATACAGGTGTAGACTTTGTTTATACGCTCTTCATCTTGTGTGTGGTCTCCCGTGAGGGGAATGATACATTGGGTATCATCTGCGAAATTAGTGAACCCGATATTTTCATGCACCAACATAGAGAAGAAGGGGATGGTAAAGATATTATAAAAACAGGGCGAAAGACTTGCTCCTTGTGGGACTCCATACTCAATCGGGATTGTATCTGCTTCAGCTAGGTCTGAGCATACACTACTGACCCTGTTTTTGAGAAAAGAAGCCACCCACTGAGAGGCTTTGGTGGAAAAAGCTGCCACTTGTTCGAGCCTGGTGACCAACAACGTGTGGTCAACCAGGTCGAACTCGGCTTAAAGGTCCAGCAGTATGAGCATGGTTGATACTCTCTTGTCTATGTTGGAAAGCAGCCTGGATTTTAGTTCCAGGAGGGCCGTTTCAGTGCTATGACCCGCTCTGAAGCCTGATTGCTGACAGTTAAGAATTGGGTAGCTTTCTATATGTTTAGCTATTTGTATATAGGCAACTCGGTCCAGAATCTTCATCAAGAAGGCCGAGTTGGTAATAGGCCTATAGTTCAAGGGGTCATCTTTGGCGAGGCCTGGTTTTTTGAGCAATGGAGTGACCTAGGAGCGTTTCAGTTCGTCTGGTATGGCACTCTCTTTAAAGGAGGCATTAACAAATTGCAGGTTGGCTTCCAGCAAAAAAGAGGGACATGCTTTAATTATAATGGCTGAGAAGGGATCACCCCTGCAACTAGTTGTTTTCAGGTGTTTGACCACCTCCGTCAGCTCTTCCAGCTTAATTGCTGAGAAGGAGAATTCTGGAATAAGTGGGCTTCTAATGTGCTCCTGAGGTTCTGGGGTGTTACCTTCATTCCGGGCGTTTGCCTTTTTTAGGCTGATATTGGCTTTGATTCCCTGTAGTTTCGAGGCCATGGCATCCTGGATAGCCTGGCACCATTTTTTGTCTTTTCCCCGCCACACCTGAAGAAGTCACCAGAGTTGTCTGCTTCATGAAGGTCTCTTCCAAACAGGTCTCCCCTTGCTCCTCCAGAAACATCAAGGACAATATTGGCTGTCTTGCCCGTGTACTCGCTGATCTCTGCACCCACTCTTTTGACACTGGATCATTCCCCTCCTCCCTCAAGCACTCCCTTGTGGGTCCCCTACTGAAAAATATTTCAGCAGACCCTACCTGTCCAGCCAACTACCACCCAATTTCTATCACCACCTTCCTCAGGAAACAGCTGGAGAAGCTTGCCTTTCCAGAACTTACCTCACACACGGAACTTGTTGGCGGTCTCCACGACCATCAGTCTGGATTCCGAGCATCCAGAGGCACAAAAACTGCTCTTATGAACACCCATGAAGAACTGCTTGCATCTCTGCACTCTAACTCTCCAGCTGTCCTCATCCTACTTGCTCTCTCCTCTGCCTTAGACACGTTCAATCCCGCTATCCACATTAAACAGCTCCATGATATCCTTGATATCTTGGAGTGGGCACTGGACTGGCTGTCCTTCTTCCTAACTGACCATTTGTCCCAAGTCATTTTGGGCACCTTCTCCTCACCTACTTCCTTCTCCACCTTTCGGTGTACCCCAGGGCTCAAACCTCTCCCCCTGGCTCTTCAAAAATTACCTCGCTCAGCTGGCACTCCTCATTTTCTCCTTTTCCTCAAACTTCCAGTGCTACGCAGATGACACAACTCTTTTTCAAACTTGCTGCTGACTCTCTTGCATCTTGTATCATCCCAACTGTCTATCTGCCATCCAGTCCCTTGCACCTGCTATGATCTCTACCTCAATGCCAGCAATACTGAGATCATTCCCATTGGGACCCCTGCTCCCTCTTTTTCCCCTCACTTTGGCCATCCTCTATGGGCTGTCCCCTGGTTCCTTCATCAGAAGCCAGAAACCTTGGTGTTATCTTCGACTTCCCTTCCTCCCTCACACTCAGGACATTGCCAAGAAGTCCCACTTTCAACTCTTCCTTCTCAAAGGAATTCTCCCTTTTCTCACTTTCCCCCAGAAGCTCAATGTTACCCAAGCCCTGGTTCTCTCTAGGCTTGACTACTGCAATATCCTACTCTCAAATCTACCTTCTTCCACTCAACGACCCCTGCGGCTAATCCAGAATAGGGCAGCAAGACTTATCCTTGACCTTAAGCCCAGGGGCTGCATCTTTCCTGTCCTAAGAAATCTCCACTGGCTCCCGTTTGCTGCATGGATTGAATTCAAATCCCTCTGCATCATCCACAAGGATGTCTAGGGCACAGGACCACACTATCTGCAACTTTCTGTTACTAAATACTCTCCCTCTAGAGCTCTACGTTCCCTGGCAAAAACTCTCTGTGTGTAAAGCATGTAGCTAAACAGAGGGCCGGAGGCTGATCACTTTCTTCAGCTGGCGCCCTCTAATGGAAAAGCCTTCCTCTTCCTCTTTGTCTTGAGCAGGACTTCCTCAAATTCCAGAAGCTCCTCAAGACTTTCCTCTTCACCTCCTCCTTTCCTTCTTCCCTCCTCTGCTAATCTAACAGTCACCGTGATTGGGGACCATGGTCCCTATGTATCCTTGGGGATCCTGGCCTCCCACACCCAATCACCCCAGCCTCTGCCTACCTTACAGCACTTGCCTCACCACCCACCAGCCTTCCTCCTTTAGGTTCAGTCCGCATTATACTTGCCATACTATGCACTTCATCTGCTGTTCACCCACAAGCACAGACATTCCTGCATCTACCTCCACTCCCACTTCCCCTCTTCTCGCTGCCCTTCCACGTTCTGAAAACTCACAAGGCATAGTAGGTTTGTCCTTACCTTCCACTGTATTTATTGTTTTCAATCCCATGTTCCCTCCCTGTTGCCCTGTGGGCTTAGTCAAAAATAGTATTGACTAAGAAATGTGGCTTACCTCAGGTTGCTTAAAGCTCATGTTAATCCACATGGGAGCAACTGAAAAGCAAATTTCAAAGATGTATGTTACCCATGGGAGTCATGAATATCCACTGTGTTGCCACAAGTATATCGTATGCTGACTATAATGAGGAAAGTATCACTAAATGGGATGGACTTGTGCATTTTGTTGTCTCTTTAACCTAAACAATGTATTGAATCAGAGCACATTTTTATAAACGGTACAATCATTTATACTTAGGAAACATGGTGTGTAGATGGTACTGGTTCTTCTTACCCCAACCAACATTTTTCAGGCAATCGTACTGCCAGAAAAGGGTGATTACACATGTTCCCCCAAGAATACATTGGCATTGGCAAAGCTAACAGTTTTAGTTCATGTGTAGGCATGGGAAAGCCATTTTCCAAAGCGATATGTTACTGCTGACTCAGGATTTTAATTAGAGAATGTGGGGAATGTGCTAATCAAATAATGATTGAAGAGATATGCATTTTCTGTAATGCCTGATACAAATTAGATGAATATAAATCATCTTATTACAAAAGCCAGCTTCCTGGTATGTATACATGGCTGCACTCCTTTAAATCATCCCGTAATTGGCACAATGTTTATTCAGCAAATGGACTAGCATAGACAGCCCTTCCATGTGTTTTCAACTGAATTCAAAGTTACTTTATTTACATTGTTTAATCCAAAAGCAAAGGGGGAGCAAATCATCTTTGCAGTGAAAATAATAAAACCTATGCTGGCCAATTATTTGTTATTAGTCAATCCAGAATTACGTTTCCGTCTCCTGTTTATTTTTTAAAGTTCTGTATTTCAAGTGTTGATGACATATGGAAATCATCACTCGTTATTGAAAGTGTAAAAGCAAAGCAATATGTAAATAATGATTTTTTGCATGTTTCTCAATTTGAAGGACAACCCACGAATAGTTAATGACAATGAAATACCAAATTGTATGTTGCTTGTAGGATGTTTTAATCAGCAGATTTTCCACCCACCCCAAATCAAGGGTCCACAATTTCTATTTATTAAACAAGTTCATTTTATGAACCTCGGTTACAACAGTTTAACAAGATTGATTTCCTACAGCCTTTCTCCTTCAGGACAAGAAATTCACCGAAGGTCCATTTGTTAAAAACTAGAATGAATCCAACTAATTTAAAATACAAAAACATTATACATTGTCCTCATTCTAAATGAAATCCAATGCCAATTGTTACTACAATGAAGAATTAATTTTATGCTGCTAAATTCATTTATCGCTGCTGCATTTAACTTAGACTTTTTAAGGCAAACACATAGCCACATGTACATTTTGTTTACCCTAAGCACACATTCACTACGCGCTGAAAAGCTAATGAGAATTCAGGAAATAGCTCTTGCTTTATAAGGAACAAAATTAAATTAGAACATCCAAGCCTCTCTATTTTCCTTTATTGAAAATAAATACCTCCCCATATGCAATAGACATATCAGCATTTCAAACAGTATTCAAGAAAACTCAATTCAAAGATAGACTACTTGACATTCCTGCAAGTATATTGCTTAAAAGAAGAAATGGGCAGCTTAAAGTGGGAAAAATGGGTCGCAGTTAAAACCCCTATACCTATTTCCTTCAATGGTTCAGTAACTGGACCATGCTCTGTGATATAACCTGGAATGACTTCAATATTTTTCTAGGCATGTTTAAAGTGAAATAGTATATGACTCCCATTCTGTACTTTGCCATTACGCAGGAACGGACTCAGGGATCTCCCAATATACAAATATTTTGAGTCTATTTGATGAAACCAATGTTTACAGAAGCACTTATGCTTCTGAAATGTTCTAATTGAGGCAGGGATTTGTTGTTTACCCTTTTAGAGTATACCACCCCACAGATTATTTCCCCATGGCATTTTGCTTACGTAGGAATATCTTTTGGCTTGTCTTACAGATGGGTGGGTACCATCTCAAGGACTGGTCCATCTCTCCCTTTATAATGAAAAGTTGGCATCAGTCGGCAAGGTGGTTTGTCTTGCCTCCACAGCCTGTTTTCTCTCCTTCTGCATTTGGCTTGGCTGCTTCCTTTTTCTACAGATGAAGGGCTGAGGTTGAACTCCGTATGAGCCTCTTGTAATGGTCTGCTAGCAATCCAGGATGTGTCCAAAGGAGAAAAAAAATCTATTTTATTCCCCCTCCTGTTGTCCATTCATCTTACTATTGCATTCTTCACTTCATTTTGTCAGTCATTCCAGCACTGGTAGAGTCCCATCAGTGAGTGAGTTAGTCCGCTTCAATCTGTGGTTTTGGAACTTTATAAATTAGAAACCACTCCCTTTAGAGGTGTGTATCATTTTGTAATGTTGATTTATCCCTTTATGCGATTGGACACTGCTCCAAATGTGGCATCACACTAAACCATCTCCTTAACACTCATTGGGCATATTAATGAAGAGGGCAGTCTAAACCCAGTTTCCCTCCCACTTGATGTCATGTAATCTTGAAGATGTTTACATTAAACAATTGTGAATTTCTAAAACAGTATGTGTATCACATGTGATTAATTATTAATTAGTTTGCAAGATGGCTCTCAGGTGAATGAAATTAATCGAGACTCATCTCGACACATTATAGGATGTTTGGTACATATTGTTGCTTTGTATTCTGTGATATTTTCACATATATATGGTATTCCCATCTAAGGATATCAGCCTATCCATCACAGATGCTAGGATCTATGAATCACTGACGTGCAACGTTTTGTCACAAAAAATATCTACATTTCTCTAATTTACATAACAAAACACATATACAAAACACATTGGCCCTCATTACGACCCTTGCGGAAATTGACTGACCGGACCGCAACAGCGTAAATAGCGTTTCCGCCATTGCACGAAGGAGCAAAGTGCGGCCAATCACGACCCATCGGGCACGAGCATTACGCCATGGCGGAATCCGAAAGGCTGCGATGGCGGAAATGACCCCAAAACGGCCCTTACCGCCGCCGTACGCTGCACCAGGTGCAATACCGCCACCCATCTTAGCGGTCACCGTAATGAGCGGTCACCGTAACGAGCGTGCACCGCAAATTACGGCCACCGTAAATATACGGAAACGGAAGTAAAAGCATGTGGCCGGAACGGGAAACAGCACGCCGCACAACTATAAAAACCGAATCCCAACACAACCATAAAAAATCCGACCCTGACACACATCCCAACCCGTTAGCAACCCCAGTTAAAAAAATAAATATGGGAAAGGTAGCCAAGAAAGCGTGTGACCGCAAGCGGCAGGTACACTTCTCCCGAGAGGAACTGACCGTGCTCACCGAGACCCTACAGGAAAATTCCGCCGTCGTCTTCTCCAGTCAAATGACCAGGACGGCCCTTGCCAACAAGAAGGCCATATGGGTCCTGGTGGCACAGCGCGTAAGTGCGGTGGGGACAACACCCCGCACGCCACAGCAATGTCGCAAGCGGTGGGACGACCTGCGGATCCGCGTACGCAGCATACTTTCTGCGAACAGGAACATCGCCACAGCTACCGGGGGGGGTTCAGAGTCGCCCATCAAGTTGACCCCCTGGGAGGAAATCTGCGCCTCCACCATAGGAATGGAGAGCATAGAGGGAGTCGGAGGGATGGAGAAAGGAGTGCCGACATCCGGAGAATCAGGTAGGTTGGCCAAGAGAAACAATGCGAAATCCACAAACCACGAACATGTGCAGTACCATGTGACCCCATAGTGCAATACATACTTAGCCCTGACAGCGCCCTCTAAAAGTCAGAATGAACAAACAAATCAATCAAGAAGCCATAAACAACCCCTACATGTGCAGCATGCACCCCCTAACTGCAGGCAGCCAAATGAATGCATCCTCAATCCACACGAAAATGAGACCACCTCCAAGGCCCAGTCCCAAATCAGCCTCATGTACCACCCCAATGCATTTGATACGTTGCCATTCCAAATCCGACAGACCCATAACTAACGCTCGCCCCTCTTTACTCCACCACAGGGTCCGATACCAACGACGAGCTGCAGGACACCCCTACCAGCACGCCTGCAAAGAGGGCCAGGACCAACGTCCCAAGAGCCTCCACCTCAGGTGCAAGGATCAAGACACGGCAGCAGCAGGAATCAAGTGGCAGCACACTGGAGGGGACTGCAACAGGCACCCCAGCAGCCAGCAAGTCCACAACCCCAGCACCACAGGTCCCCCCAAAGAACGTATCTGATGGCACCGCCTCTGGTGGTAGCAGCACCATAGGGGACACAGCTGTCATGCCAGCATGCTCCGACACGGAAAACAGTGCTGGCGACGTAGGTACCATCCATGACCTTTCCCAATCCCCCTGCATGTCCCATCCCCTACACCATGACGAAACCACGCAGGGGCACCCTGAAGACGACGACTGGCCAACCCCCACAAGTCCTGTGCCAAGGCAACATGTGTTGAGCAGCCCCCCTGTCACACCACCGCAAATGTCCATGGCCCAGCAGAGGCAACAGTCCCTCGACCTGCTGATCGAGCAACAGCAGGAAGCGTCCACGCTACTCAAGGACCATGCAAATGAATGCGGGGGTTCCAGGGCAGCCATGGAAACATCCACCGAGACACTCAGGGCACAAATAGAGAAAAGTAGTGAGAGCCTCAGGGGAGAAATGGAGAGAAGCACCGAGAGCCTGAGAGCACAAATGGAGAAAAGCACCGAGAGCCTGAGGGGGGAACTGCATGCGACGTCCAAAGACGTCTGTGCTGAACTTGCTGCTGTGCGCCGTGTGCTCTCGGAGCTCTCACAAACCCTCAGAGACATGCATGGACGCGAGCAGGCAGAGACCTCATCCGTGGCAAGTTCCGTCCAGGGCAGCCCCCAACGCAGATCTGGCAGGAACCTGCGCTCCACGGGCAGGGGTGCCCCTGATACCCGTAGAGGGGGCTTGCAATAGCGTCTACCCACGGACAGCATGCATATTTGGACACTGGTGTTGGGGGGGGAGGTAGTAGGGTGGAGGGGGTGTGTTGGGCTTCACTGGGTGGCGGGTCCATAGGGTGTATAAATCAAATCACATTAACAATACAGCACCTCATTATCATCCAATGACATGTGTGGACATTGATATTTGCGTACGAGGCCTTCATAGGCGTACAGTCCACAATGTGCCTGTACTACACACACACAGTGCCACAGGTCCCCTTTCCGTGTAATAGGCACCATGCGTGGTTGCTAGAAGCATGCATCTATGATGCTCTGTCGGATTGCACGTGCATCCTGTGCCTCATGGACTCCTTGAGGTGCCTCCACATCCCCACCCTCATCATCATCATCATCTTCAGGTGCATGCAGTACAGCGTCAGGGGGCATGGGCACATTCCTACGTATGCACATGTTGTGCAGCATGACACATGCCATGACCATCTTAGAAACCTTCTCATGGCTGTATATGAGTGCCCCGCCAGACCTGCTGAGGCTGCGGAAACGAGCCTTCAGTAGGCCGAATGCCTGTTCAATGACCACACGGGTACGTGAGTGGGCATGGTTGTAGTCCTCCTCATGCTCGTTCTGTGGGTTCCGGATTGGTGTAAGGAGCCATCTCTTCAGTGGATACCCGGCATCACCTGTATGAGACGAATAAAGGGTGTCAGTGGAATGATAGTGCTAAGTAGCCCCCCCCCCCCTGCAAGGTCATTGACGCATCAAATGGGCCACGATGTCATGCATGAAATGAGACTCACCGAGTAGCCAGGATCTGTGCCCTGCGTGTCGCTCCATGTAGCGTGGTATTCTTGTGTTCCTCAGGACCATAGAATCATGGGTAGATCCTGGAAATCTGGCACAACAATGCGTAAATATCTTGTTGGAGTCACACACCATTTGCACATTGATTGAATGAAATTGTTTCCGGTTGCGGTACTGGACCTCCATGGCATGTGGGACAACCAATTCAACATGGGTGCAGTCGATGGCACCAATGCAACCCGGGATGCCGCCAAGTGCATGGAATCCCACTTTAGCGTTGGTAATCTCCTGGTACGTGCGTGGTAGTGTGATGTGGTCGTCGGCGTGCTTCAGGAGGGCATCGTGCACTTGGAAGAGTGTCCGTGAGAACAGTGGCTGTGAAATGCCATGCAACTGTCCCACTGTGTGCTGGTAGGTGCCTGTGGCCAGGAAGTGGAGTGCAGACACCACCTTCAGTAGGGGTGGGATGGCGGTTGGGCTATCTATCATGCTCACGAGGTCAGCATGTGTCATGTCCACAATGGCGATTATGGTGTCCCGGTCCAAACGGTAGAGGGTGTGGATCTGCTCAGCAGTGAGGTTGAACGGATCGGCTCGGAGGCGTGGGATTGCGGGCCGCCTGCGTGGTGGTGGTGGCAGTGCTTGTGGGCCTTGCTGACCCTGCCTTGCCCTCCTCCTCCTCCTCCTCCTCCGTCTCCCCTGTGCGCCCGGTTGTTGTACCTGTTGTTGTTCGTCGTCTTCTTGTAGTTGTAGCACTTGCAGTGCTATCTGGTACCCCAGGCCCAACATCGCTAGTCCTGCCGGTAGCATTTTGGAGTGGGAGTGGTTGTGGGAGGGGTTTGGGTCTGCAATATATGTGCTGTCGGCCTGTATGGCCTCCACCTGTGCTGATTGAATGAATCTGTGGCAGATGCAATCCCTTCTGGTCGAGCACGGCCCGCACGTAAGGCTGCATTTGGCCGCATGGCATCTTGGGATTGGAATCATGTATCAAATCCCGATGGCAGTGTGATGTACTTTGACTGATTTTCATGCTATGCTCCCATTGTTACACATGCTATGATTGCAGCCGCTTACATACCTGTGAAGAGTCAGTGGTATGTAGGGCTCGATCGATGGCCGACCCTCATGCAGCACAGTAACGTACTTCACCGACGGGCGTGGCGTCCCATTTGTGATTGCAGCCAGTTAGCATCATGACACACAGCCGCACTACATTGATGTAATTGTGAATGCAAGCGTTCACAGAAGCCTTTTCGACGTAATGTTGCAAGTGAGGAATTCGAAGGCCAGCATTTTGGGTTTTGAAGTAGCGGCGAGGATACGCCCACAGGTCTGGCTGGAAATGTAACGTTCTATTGTAGAATGTCCTTGGGACATGGCCCATAACGAGCAGGCAATGAATGACATGAATTGAATGGGATGCGCAATAGCGTAGTGGACGATAAGGCAGGACGTTCCCAAATCCATCTTGCTTCACAACACTACAGATCCGGCCAGGGGCACAGTGGTTTTTGCGGACTGCATTACGCACAGACGCGATGGAAGTTTCACATATTATGTGAGTGAATATTCATGCGTTTTCATTGCGGGATGAGGGAATGATGTGTGGATGCATGGACTGATGAATCCGTTTAGGGTCTGCCATGTACATGGGTTTCTTGGTTCACTCCCCTTCCCCTGCGTTATGTGATGCAAGGCTGCCATAGTGGGACATACGTCTCTCTGCCCTTGTCGGATCCTCCCTGTCTCGACGCGCCTTCATACACTTGTGTCTAGGCACGTTACTAATCCCATGTCATGGGTTCTATCTTGACGGACGCATGCACAGTAACCGACGTTGCCAATGGTGTATTTAGCTCGATTGGTTTCGTTGTGATTCGATACTGGATTAGGGGTGTGTATATTCCTTTGGAGTGGGCTAGCATGCATATGGGTGTGGATTTGGTGTGTTGAATGAAGATTGTAATGCATCATGAGTCCCGTAATGCAATCGGTTGATTTGTGTTTCTTTTGGGTGACAGGTATCTCCTGCCCTATTGCAGATGCCATCTCTACGCCACTCCTCCAGATGGTTTTTACTCTCGACTCCTGCAGCTTCGGGTGAATCAGTGGAGCACCATTTCGATCATATGGGACGATCGCCAATGGGCCACATGCCCTTACGCTGTACTGGTGGCTAGGTGCAACATTTCGGCCTTTCAGCTCGACTAGTGCCTGCCTCATGGGACGGACCTGCGGTTCTTGCCGCTTCCATGTTGCCTTTTGGAACGTTGATGTAAGCCCTGTGTGCCATGATGGTACAGGGCGTCACACAAGTGGAAGCCGGTCAATTATTGCAGATGCAGCCCTCGGTGATGATGGTTGTTTTGGTGGGATTTTGCAAATTGATGTGGGGCCTTTGTCATTTGGATGTGCATTTAAATTGTATTCCGATATTTGTCGTGTTGCGTTGTTCTTTGCAGGTGATGTGGCGATTTTCGCTTTGTGGCGGTATGTATTGCATGATGATCTGCTTTGTGTTCCGCCTTCTGAGTTGAGTTGTGTGGTACAGTACTGGCCGCGTTTGCCTACGTAGCACAGTATGGTCACGGATAGAGGCTGCCATTGTGTCTGTTTACATGATGTGCTGTTCAGGGGCGGGGGATTGGCTTTTGGCCGACTGGTGCCTGTCAGCCAGGTCGATTGGTGGAATGATGGGTTGTTCAGAATGTGGCTGGTCACAGGTGACTGTGTTTGCGTGCGTTTGTTGGAGGGGGACTGGGGTCATGTCCATTGGAATAGCTTCTGTATTGATGCCATCTGTGCCCTGCAGCTCCCATCGGCCCCTCTTGGGATGGGCCTGGCTGCTCAGTCACTCTGCCGACTTGTGTGGTACATGCTTCTGCTGATGGTTGGTTTGTTTACTGGCATGAGTACAGGGCTGGTGCAATCCCCCTCAGGATGCTGTTGTGGATGTTGCCTTGCGCTGGTGGCAAGCGATGGGGGACTACTGTTGTTTTGTGTCATGTGTTCTTGATTTTCATTTTGATGTGTTGTACCTTCACATGCCTGTGCTGCGTCAGTACGGCTATGGTGACATGCCGTACATGGATGCCCACTCACGGGGCGCTTTGAGCCCCTGCATGCTTTTCTACGTTGGCATGCATGGGTGAATAGTGGATTTCACTGGTTGCATAGTGTGTGTACATTGCGCCTGCCAGGAGTTGTGCAATGAGGCCAGGGAGTGGAGTACAGGCACTCAGTGGGCCATTTACGGTTGGTTCGCGTTGCCGTATTTCTCGCCATGGCGGAATGGTACTTTACGACGTGCTTGATGGCGTTCAGTACATGTCCGCTAGGGTCAGAATTTGCGTACCGTTGCGCCATGGCGGTGATTCCGGTTTTGCAAGGCGCGCGTGCGCGTACTTGGTGCAGTTAGCGTTGCCGTTCACTGCGGTGTCGCTAATGGCATCGTACTTTACGGTGACGGGTCATGATCGCAACGAGCGGTGTTCGATGGCGGTATTGCATTTCCGCCATCATTTTTCCATTTCCGCAAGGGTCGTAATGAGGCCCATTGTTTTACATTCATTTATTTAAAAAGTTAGTTGTTACAACATACCTATCAAAAGATATTTAAAAATGTGATCCCATTTGTAATTGCAATTATGTTCCTTCTGATGTGAAGAGTTCACAAAATACTACTGTTATTTCCAGTTCCATTATTTCCAGCAACATAAAAGATGGTGTTGGTCCCTTAACAATTAGACCTCTTAAGGGTCATAAATGATCCGGTTTGGCACCATAAAGGGAGCATATATACATGCAAGCATCTTCAGGATCATCTTTGCCAAATCCTTTGTAAGTCAGAATGTATAGCATTCACCTGGGAAGCGAAAAATTGCAGGAGCATTAATTGTGATTGTCCCAAACAATGATCTTGCATTATTTCAAATGCATAATTTTGCACAAGTCTGCCAATCCTTTTAAACAATATGGCACATTTTACTATGTAAAGTACATATTTGGATGTTTATTTTGAAATCTTCTATTTAATTTGTTTCTGTCACAAGGGTTTTGTTCATGATTTGTGTAATTGCACAGAAGTACTGTATCATATTTTATCATAATTGTCATTTGTAGAGTGCCTTTCACCATTGGTATGGTCCCATTGCGCTGTTGGTTGAACGCCCTCAGGGGACCGAAGTCCAGGTATGGGAAATTCATCAGAGGAGTTTCGAATGCGTGTGTACAATTTAAGCCAGTACAAATGTAGGTAGGGGTAGCTAGTCCCAGCTAGCTACACATGTCGAGCTGGCATGTGGATGGGTGCTGAGAGGTATTCACAGGAGTATGCGAGAGCAGGAGACTAATTATGTCTGCAGCTAAACCAAATTCCTGTCATGGGGGATAGCTGAATTCTAATGGCAGCAGTGTTGTGCAACGTGCCTTATAGTACTGTATGATAGCAAATGTGTGCTGGTGGGTGGTGATGCCTTCATCTATCTTTAATAAGCATGAAGTGTGATACATACCTGCATGTCCTGGCTGGTTTCTTGGTTTTATGGATTCAGCTGAAGTTAGCCATACATTGCCCCACATTGCCCACGCTTTGACATTCATCTAAACACTACACAATGGCTGCTGCAACTAAAATTCAGCACATTGGCTACACTCTGGCATCTTTCTAGATTTAATATATTGGCTACATGCTAATATTCACATAGATTAGTATATAAGTTACCCTGTAAGTGCACGTAATTTAATACATAGGCTACACTCTAATATTCACCTAAATTCAGTCCATTGGTGGTACTGTGATATGCTTCTAGATTTAATACATTTGGCTACATGCTAATACTCACCTAGATTCAATGCATCAGTGTGACAAACACAATGCTCTTAGGGTACAAGCATATTATCTGTCCACTTCTCAAATAGCCCGGCATTGCTGAGTCTGAAACAGGTGATCTTGACTGTTGATACTCCGATTCCACCCACCCGTCACCAGAATTAAGTGTTATGGTCATGATCTCCTACCACATTTCGCACCTCAAACCTTCCTCTCTCCTCCACCAGAGAGGAAACAATGTCCAGCTTTGTGTTAAGCCATGAGGTCGCTTACAGCGGAGGATTCAAACCAATTTGCATTCCAAGTACTTTAACCTGGAATATAGGTGTGGAAATCCTAGTGAAGTGATGTCCGAGCTATCCCAGCCCTCACAGACAACATCCCCAAGGACCCTACCAGTACAGAAACATTATGTAAAAATGCAGCATTGAGGGCTCCAACTAGTCTTCCCATCAGTCCAAGTTTGTTCCTCCAGACTGATATTGCTGTTTTTCTCTTTGTTTTTTTGTTTTCAAATATTCCTTTTTGATGTTTTCAATGTTTTAATGTTAATAAATAACATTTAAGATAATAAATGGAAAGGACCATTGGTTGTATATCGAGGCTGCGTTTGGACACTCACTTCAAATGCTGGAATGATTATATGAGACTAATGGCCCTGTTCAAACTCCATGCTTAATTTTATGGCTACACTCATAGTTGGTGACCTGGCCTAGCAGTTCTGGCTGGGCTGCTCCCATTGGTGGTAGTCCCTGACTGATTTGAATATGGCTGGACCCCTTTTGAAATGGCACAGATTGGCTAAAAAACGGTGGTGTGGACGGTTTCCTAGAGCAGTGCCAGTGCTTGAGATTTATTCAAAACCTTCCACCCATTCCTTTTTTGGTTATAGTTTGTCTCCCTGTGTGAGAGAGGGAATGCCCAGACATGGGTCCCTTGTTCACTGCGCCATAGGGAACCAAGCTGCACATCACTGATGAGGCCGAGCAAGGATGAAACATGTCTGGAGTTGCTTGTGTTAATGTGCTGAGGGGACCTGGCATAGCAGGTCGGCTGGGCTGCTCCCATCGGTGGCAGTACCTGACTGATTTGCATATGGTTGGACCTCTTTTGCTCTGGCACAGTTAGACTAAAAAACAGTGTGTGGAAGGTTGCCTAGAGCAGTGTCAGTGGTTCAGATTTATTCAAAACTGTCCACCTATCACTTTTCTGGTTACACTCATAGATGCGACATTACTGGCGGGAAGAGGTAGGCGAGGGATGCCACACAAGCAGTTCCTTAAAATTCTACAAATGGTTTATTGTTTTAATATATATATATATATATATATATGAATATATTTTTATTTAGTGTTTTTGGAAGAACTCTGTCAACCTTTTACACTTTTAAAAGTTAAAATGCAATACAAAAAAGCAATACATAAAAGCAAACACTAAAACGCAGTCATTACATTAAAACCAGTATATGTAAAAATATGCCTTAAAATTATGATTACATTCCCAACTTTGCTTCTTCAGACCTAGTGCATATCTTATTTTTTATTAAAAAGCTAATCCCTTACTGAAATTCATAGGAATCAATTTGTTTTGAGCTCAGTTAAAATATTCAACTTAACCACGACCCGTTGCCATAAGTGGTAAGCGGCTGAGGCAATCACCAAAGACCCTGCACTAAAATTGTGTTCCGAAATTGATCTGAGGAATAACACCTAAAGTTCATATATCCCTTCTCATATTCCCATATAAATGCAGCACATTTAGTGAGAATATGCCTCTGATACTCCCCTTGTTTGGAGCAAGGTCTTCACAGCTGTTGACCCCAAAGAATACCTAACCCAGAGCCAGTTTTTTTCTAGCACAGGGAGTATGTTTAAATGGAGAGCAAGAATAAATCTAGTCAGTGCAGGAGTGCTGAGTTTATTGAAGTAATTCCTTGGGAGTCTATAGAAAAGCCTTGGTGTGAGAATGTTACATATCTTCGAAGCACGGATAAATGGTTAACAGCTTGTGAAATGTCTGGACTTCTGCTCCAGATGAAAATGGCAGAATGCAGGACGTTTGTCTATTACAATGTCTCCACAATTTTGTGATACCCTATGAGCCAAGTACCGGTACCAATCACTTTTGCAGAATCGCTTATAGTGTGGAATCATGGGGTTCAGCAGTGTCACTTCCCCTGGTCCACTAAACTGGTTCTTCGCCCACAGTTAACATGCAGCTATTTTCCAAAGCAAACGTAGAGATGGAAGCCCAAGTTTCAAACGTATGGCCTCGACTGGCACCATTGCTCATAAGCCCAGCAAAGAGCGCAACATTTTTGCCACTAATTTCAGTAACTAGTTAAGTAACTTTATTGGGCAAACTTCCAAAGCATATAATATGCTAGGAATAATTGAGTGCCTGTCGGATCTGGTCTTAGCCTGTACAGATACACCCCCATGAGTGTCAATAATCATTTTAATTGCCAACCACTTTCTCCAAGCTTTCCTAGAAATGCCCTCAGAAAGGTGAACCAAAGTAATTATTGTGCTAATCCCGACTCCCTGGTATATATGATCCTCAATTTGTTCCAGGATGACCCCATGTACATTCTACCTATGGTCATGACCTTTGCTTTAGCGCGATTAGGACTCAAACAATGCTCAGTTGCAAATACGAGCAAGGCCTCAAATGAGCGTTGAAGACCTATGGCTGTGTGGTCCAGAATGACAGAGTCATCTGCATCTGTGACGCTATTCAAGACTTTGTTGCCATAGCAGACGATTATGTGCAGCCCTGAGCAACAACAATAGCTCTGCAGTTGTCATGATGCCTACCCCCGGGGACCCAGACCAAGTCCAGCAACCCCGGAAGCAGGCATCAAGTTACCCAAGCAAGCCCAACAACCCCTGCTAGGTGCTATTTGGGTGCAGTCCTGGCGCCTATGGCGCCAGGCTCATATGGAGAGTCAGTCCTGGCGCCATAGGCGCCAGGTTCATAGATTAAAACTTACCTGATGCAGACCATGCTGCAAACTTACCTGATGCAGACCATGCTGCAAGAGCTCCAAGCCAAAAGAGGCTTGGAAGGGACTATTTTACCTAGGGACTATTTTTTTACTCGGGTGGGGCTTGGGAGGAATACTTACCTGGGACTACTTTGGGGGCTATTTAAACCACGCCCGAAGAGCAACACACGCTTTGCGTTATTCTGCATCCAGCAGTGTAATGCTCACCGTGCCTGCCAGTCTGCATCCAGTCTTCTGCCACGCCCGCCTCTAGTTTGGAGCTCCTAGAAAAAGGGAGAAAGAAGGAGAAAAGGTTAGAACAAGAGCAATACCTTTGATCCTTACCTGAATTCCCGATTCATTGCATCTTCAAGCGGGAAGAAAGAAGTTATTTTATGCACGTCGCCTTGCCTGCTGCAGCGCCGCGCTGAACTCATCGCCCTTCGCAGCATCTTCACATTTCACCGCATCCTCCTGCATGTTCCTGCCGCACTGCGGCACCTAAGGAGAAGACAAGAACAGCAAGGTGAGCCAAGGGAATACACAGAGGCATACCCCCCATAGACTTACCTGATTTTACCACCGGGGGTACTATTCTTCTTCACGGGTCGGCGCAGCTTCCACTGCATCCTAGCCGAACCCCGGCCCCTAAGGGGAAACAAAAGGACAGCAAGGTGAAACAAGGGACTAACAAGGGGAACCCTCCTCACCACAAAAGACTTACCTGATTTTACCGCTGGAGGCATTATTCCCCGAGACTTCATACTTTCTCTCAGCGCCTGAATAAGGGAGAAAGCAACAGGTTACATATGGACATTACTTTATCGAACTGTGTTGGATAATACAAATCCTTACCAGAACATTACCGGTTGCCACAAGGAACTCTTCAGTTAGGTCAAGCTGCAACCTGCACGGAATCGGACAACAGTGAAAGTCAGGCATTTGAACTCTTACGAACTACATACTTACGGCGTCTTGCCGGGAATATCGGAGTCAATATTGTCCTGGAACTCACCAATTCCTTCGAGCCAGTGAAGCAACTGGTTATCTACGCGCCCCTGCGCTCAATGCAGGTTGGAGAGCTCATCTTTTCAAATCATCAGGTGAGACTATAAGAGGGGACATCCAACGTGATCAGTGGGGAAAACAACGGGGTGGGGGGATTTACGCTTAACTCCACGGGTGATTAATTCCCTTTCTCCACTTGCAGAAGAATATTCCTACGGGCCAAGCAAACGAAGCTAGGTGGGCCAGTCCAGTCCGTCATCTCGGCCCTACGTGTCACATTGGTGGAGATCGCAGCGGTCCAGTCCAGATCGACGCCTCTGTGGGAACCACGTGAGCGTAACAGCAGTATAGATCTTATAAAGCAGGGGTGCCAATGGGCATCCCTGCTTGAGGCCTCTATTGATAGCAAAAGGATTGGCAAGGGTACCTTACTGTGAAATAATTACCCTCACCTCTGTGTCAAAATAAAGGAGTTTAATAAAATAGAGAAGTGAGGGGTCTATTCACATTGCCTTTTGGAGGTGAAGAATTAGCATGGAGGATGGCGTTACCAGCCATAGGTTTTCTGAGCATGATGGAAGGAATACTTACATTCTCCACAAAAATCATGAAATCAAGAAAACTGATGTTGATGCTAATACACGTCATTGTAAACACAATATTCAATTAATTTTCATTGGCCAAATCAACATATATTGTCAATTTACTTTGTGTGCCCTTTTATAAGAGAAATAAATCATCAAGAAGTCTTAACCTGATAGTGATGTTAGGATGCCACTGGCAACTGGGTCGTTTAGTGTGTAGTGGTCCAGCCAGAAATGCTCTTCCCAGTCCAATAGCAATATATGTGTCTGAAAATATATATGACTTGTAAAATTTAAACTCAGATGTCTAGTAATGAAATAGCATTGCTGGCCATTTTGTGACATCATCATCAAGTTTTTATGAAAGCTGGTGTTCAACTCCGTTGTGGTTTCTTGGTGCTTTAACCAGAAATGGGATACAGTTATTATTTGAAAAATCAAATCTTCAGGGCCTTGTGTATGACAACGTGGTTGGCAATGGAACACATCCAAGAAGACAGGTGCTTCAACAGATGGGGAGAGAGGGGAGAGAGGATGGAGAAAAAACACCCTCCAGAATGTGACATGCAGATGCAAGGAATACAGATAAGCAGGGACGTTGCTAGGTCTGGAAAAGACCTGGGGCTACAGTAATATCAGAACTATCCGGAGTCGGGGCAAGCTAGTCTTTTGGTTGTAGACCCTGGGATTCTATCCTGGGCTACAACCAAAAGACCCAGGGCTGTAGCCCCCTAAGCCCCCGCCCCCCAGCAGCGCCTCTGCAGTTAAGATTGTCTGCGGAGGAATAGATGCTGTTGAGTGAAAAGAAAGATTAGAGTTTGGTGATACACAAGGTTATTTAAAGCTATATGCATCATGAAATATTATTTGGCGCTAGTTCATTTGCAAAACGTTGACAAATTTCCTGAGGGTGAGAATGGGATGGGCTTCATTTTTCTGTTCTTGCTGGTGATGGCTGATAAAGGAAGGCCAAGTTAGGCACTGCTGCCATAGTCGAATCATGAGGTGATGTTGGCATTCACCACTGTTACATTGTGGGGAAACATGCAATATTGGGGGATTTTCTTTTGGGTTTGAAAATGAAAAATAAATAGAAGATAGGTACCAAATTCATCTGGGAGTGAGTGAGAGTTCATCCTCAGGTTTGATACATATGTTTTTGACTGATGGGAAGGGGTGGGTGTATAGCAAAGTGTGGCAGGCCATGTAAATGTGGGCAATAATTGGGGATGTGGTGATTTATGTGGATGATTGCTGATTTGCCATTGTTAACAACAAGCCCTTTTTCACATGTCGAATTGTTGATTCTGGACATGTAGACCTGGAATGTTTTCTAGTTGCAGTCAAGGGGCCAGATCAAAGAAACGTTGCACCGGTGCAAGTGCAAAATTTGCACAGTATTAGCACTAGGGCAAAGTTTGCCCTATTTTTTAAAACACTGGGACACATTAAAAAACCATTGCACCTTGACAAGTGCAGTTTGGCATGTTAAAAGCACCAAGGCTAAAATTGCCCTAGTGCTAAAAAGATGCATTTTTGATGCATTTTTGAATCAGGGCAAAATTGCCCTAGTGCTAATACCATTCTGTTTTAGCGCTAGGGCAGACTTTGACCTGGTGCAAAAATATTGTGAAAATGCATCATTATTGCAATATGGCAATGTTTGATCTGGTGCTTTTAATATGCCAAACTGCACTTGTCAAGGTGCAATGGTTTTTTAATGTGTCCCATTGTTTTTAAAAATTGGGCAAACTTTGCTCTAGTGCTAATACTGTGCAAACTTTACACTTGCACCGGTGCGAAGTTTCTGTAAACTGGCCCAAGATCCTTTTCCATTATTATCAGTATCTGGTTGTCATCAGCATAGGAATAGAATGTGAGAACGAAACAATGAATTACAGAGGATAATGGCACATTTTGATGGTGAAGAGAAGCAGAGCATGTGAAGAATCTTTGGAAATGATGCAAGTAAGTGGTTGAGGCTTGGATTGGAAAAGGGGAGGAACACAGATCTGTGAGCCTAAAACACCAGAAACCAGAGGTGGGGATGTTTTGGACAACTGTGTCAAAGTGGCAGACAAGTCCAGTAATACCATGGTACTGGTTCCACCATCATCATCCAGCGACTGAGCTGATCACATATTCTATTCCTCATAATGGGCTTTAATCTTGCCTGGTTGTCATCTCGAAGAATATTGTCCTCTATTCATGAATGGAATTGGATGTTAACTTTTGTCAATCTAGGGGAGAGAGTTTGTCAAGTCAAAATACTGAATAATTTGTATTGGATTCCAGTTAAGATGCATGCAAGAGGGATGATTGCCTCTGATTCTTTTTGGGGTTGCGGCCACAGAGTGGGCTCATTTTAGCACATCATCTGGCAGTGCTCCAAGGTGAGGTCATTCTAGTTGGAAGTCACTAAGACCATGAATTAAGTTTTACTAACAGATCTTGATTTTGACTTCCAAAGTGTGATTTTGGGGGAAGATATCCTCTTGGATGATCTGTGTAACCCACAAAGGTGCTGTTCTTTTAGAGCTGCCCTTTCTGCAAAGAAAATCATTCTAAGAGACTGAATATGTGCCACCATTCCTTGCAGGTCCACTTGGATTGAGGACGTATGCAAATTATCTTTAATGGAAAGGGTGATTTTGAACAAACATAAGCAATTGAATCTGTATGAGGGAATTTGGGGAAGGTTTTTAGAATTGTTATGATTATTGGTCGTGTGCTTTGCTGCCCCGGCCTGTGTTTGTGTACTCATTGGTGTTTGTGTACTCATTGGTTTATCACTATAAATAAGTGAATATACATGTGAAAATAAAAAAAAACTGTTGCCCACGTGTTTAGTAACAGGTATGTGTTTTTACTGTACTGATGAAGATATAGGGATTCAATACTTTTCTCAGATAGGCGGAACCTCAGCGTGTTGACAATATATATTTTTGGGGAAGAGCCAAGATTGTAGATAAAGTTCTAAGAGGGGAATATGGTTATCAGTGCAACATACAGATGAAAAAGATAAATTAGGAAGGTAAATATGTGACTATCTCAATCTGCATACGAAATATTGTAGATGGTTAATACTGATATTCCTTACTGATGTGTTTAATGGTTCTCTTGCACAATGTAGGAAGAACTAACCTCACTTCAGCAGTGGTGTATTGATGTGCTCATTGCATATATGTGTATCCCATCTTGGAAACTGTGACATTTAAAAAAGTAAAGAAAATTGAATAAAATGATATGCATTATTGCAATAAATTAAAGAGGTTCTGTGATTACCTAATTATGAGACTGTGAAATTGTATATATTGTAGAAAGGTCCAAGTGAAAATGTAAAGATGTCCACCTGGTCAATTCATTTTATTCACCCCAGTTATTGATGTTGTTATTGTTGTTGATTGAATTTCCTTTTGCTTTGTACGGTTGTAGGACAGGTCAACCTTGTTGTCTGAATATCTGCACTTGGATACACTTCAAGATGCGCCCTTCATTGTAAATTCTGTAAGAGACAGCACGTTACAGTGGTGAACATTTTATTATTTTGCTGGCACTAAGACTGAACTCAGTGTTGTTGTGAAATCTAGTGTTTGGAGCACTGGGGAAGCGATAAATCAGAAGTCTTCATAAAACATGGAGTGCATAATCTCAAATAAACCTAAAGAGTGCAGGATCTCTCCTGAGGAATGACAAAGGTTCCTTCCATAGACTTATCTTGTTGCCATTGGGGCACATAATTGTGGCCCATCTCATAAGGGCTATATTTGCAAGCTGCAGAAGTCTTTTTTGTGGAATAATGCAGTCTTCCCAGAACCCTGGGTTGTTGCTGCATCACCTGAGAGTGTTAAAAAGAGCACCATTCTGTAGGTGCCCTTCTTTATCCAGCCAACTTTGCAGGATGCCCCTTTAAGCCCACCTTGTAGGATAGTGCTGCTACTGATTCATATATTGTCCTAGTTGAACAACTGCATCGTTGTTGGTGGTGTGAGCCTCCTTCTCCCTGTAGCTAATCTGTCAATTGTAAGGTGTTGAGTGCATTATGCAAGGTAGCTTTCTCCCCACAAGAGCATACATGAAGCAAACTAAGAGAATGATTGATGCACACTTGGAAATTACTTGCTTTAATCTGAGGTATCAGGATTGTCCATGAAGGACAGTACTGCAGCTCTATGGAAGTCTCAGGGTTGTGCCCCCGAGAGGAAAGGGACACGGTGAACCTGGTGGAGTGTGCTCCTTCCACAGAAGACTTTAAACTGAACGCTCCCCAAAAGACTGGGCAATTATAAGGGGCTCAATATCACTAATACGTCACTAATACGTCTTGCTGGGGTCATTAATAACTACTTTTACTTGTCCCAAAATATTTATTATTTTACGTTTGGACCAATGTGCTTTAAAATGGAACACATGCCATACGATTGCTCAGATATTCTACGTACGTCGATATTTCCTTTTTACATCCAACCGTATTCATGTTTGATTGGACACTATACTTTTTCCACATTTCTAATTTCGAAAATATTTCATTTGTTTTCAAAGCTCAGTGGGAAGTCAAATGCAGAGACCGGGCACCACTGTGTGAAGGTCTTCTGATTCCTAGATTGTCACCGTCAAATCTTATAATGTATTTGTACGATCACTGTTGTATGCTTCCTAGATGGTCACCATCTAGCAATATGTTTTTATTTCGATAATCATTGTTTTATGCTTCCTAGATGGTCACCATCTGGTATATTTTATTTTGTCATAGACGTGGGCGCTTTTGAAGTAAGGCATTTTGGACAATGAACTGAAAGAGACCCAACAATACATGTTATGCTTTTTCCTATAAAACACGTTTAGACTATAGTTGATCAAAGAAACATCCAACATGTGCATGTGTTGGTGCTTTACTGTGAAGATAAGAGCCTTAAAATGACTCAATACTGAATCATTCCTTTTTCTTTTTGGAAGTGGTACTTCCCAGATGCATAAGCCTGTACTCTGGTGACAAAGTAATTCCATGATCCCCCCAGTTCCGTCTATCAACTGGGGTGTCCCCGAGTTCTGGTAGTGGTCATACAGTCTCACATGTCTCCCATCACATAAAAGAGAGTGTGAAATGGAGAGACATCTTTCTGTGCTCTGACATTTCCGGTCATATTCAAGACAAGAAGACTGGACATTCCCAATGCTTAATGATATGCTCACCCATCACTCTGATAAGTGGCCACACAGGTTGTCACTGAACTTTTAGCCTCTCCTAAAAACTCGATATAATCTCACCCTGAATGTTACAGCCGCAAATTAGGAGGCAGTAGACATACCGATTTCCGGCAAAGGGGAAGCAGCCCACCATTCCCACGTGTGATGAAATGACCAGGGAAAGGTGTTGTGTTTTTTGTAGATTTTCTAAATGCCTACAGTAAATGTACATTTCATATGTCATTGCATAAAAAGAGGGGTTCATGACATGGCTCGAAAGACGATATTGCAGGTCAGGGGAAAGCCACCCAGCACACAGCCTAAGCATATGTGAAGGGTTTATGAAACTGCTACTGTTTATTTATGTATTTATTTAGTTTTTACATTTACAGTGCGTGCTAAGACTGGGGGCATCAAGGCACTGTGACATGACCAGTTACTCTCATGGTAGTACATGCATTGTATAACATACAGTGTGGATCCATCAGGCACCCAGGTTGACAGTTTTGCTGTGGCCCTGGCATGGAAGAGGTAATTGGCGGTTGACATTAGGCGCATTTATTTATTTTTATTGTTCTGCTGTTCACTTTTACAGGAATACCTGGACAAATATTTTTCAAAAGAAGGAGAACAGCATATTGGTCAAATGGTAGCAGGCGACAACCCCATAACAGGTAAGATCAAAGAAATGCAAGCCTTCTTCGGTCTTCAAGTCACCGGGAAACTGGACTTTTCTACTATGGAAGTCATGAAAACGCCCCGCTGTGGAGTACCTGATGTCGAAAATTACCGGCTTTTCCCAGGACAGCCAAAATGGCCCAAAAAAAGTTTATCATACAGGTAGATTGGCTATATTCATGTTTTTACCAGTATTATGTGTTGGATATATATGTGTCAGCTGCCTAATGTTTGTAGGTGTGACAAATAACAAGAAACCAGATCACAAAGTGACATTTGTGAATTGGTATGAAATATGTGGCTTCACGTTAAGACCCATTTATTGTTCTGTGTTTTCGTAAGTAATGCTGGACACCATGATAGTCCAATGAGGCTAAGCATCGTGACCTTGTGTATTGTAGCATCAACTCACACCATTTGGCACAATGATGCAACACTATCAGCCTATGAACATTGACTCATTCACAGATGTTCTGGGAAGACTTTATTTGCATTTTCTCTGTATTTGATATACTAAACGTGTCTGCAATTTCCTAAATGCTGAATGTCCAACATGGGCGGTGGAGGTTCAGAAGCACTGTCCCCCAACAAGCGTTCAATGCATGTTCAATGTAAATATAGAAACCAAGTGGTCTGATAGCTAACCCAAGTGTTTCCAGCTACTAAATTACACTCTTAAAGCACAGAGGGCATCAGCACAATACAAACCACACCCGGGATGGTCAGTGAAGGAAATCGAGATCTGAGATGGCACAAAGGCTAATTATAGGCATGGTCCAGCCCAAAGAAACTCCTGATGCAGTCATGCATAACTCGCCAGTCTTAGTCCACACCTAATTGCGAGCAACAGGTGCAGAATTTTACTAAACGTCCCTCCAAGTGGCACGTATAACACAGCAGAAAAACCCTCAGCCTCAGTTGCTCATTGTGGGTTGCTAGAGGCTCATGTTTGGAGAATACTGGACCCAGAAAAGCATGGAAGGAACAGAGGCTGTTGACACAGAGTGGAGAGGTGGCAGCAGAAGAGAGCAGGAGGACGCAGTGAGAGCGAAGAGTCAAAAAAGTGGTGGTACTCCATGAGAGAGAGAGAGAGAGAGAGAGAGAGAGAAAGAGAGAGAGACAAAGAGAAAGAGAGAGAGAGAGATGGAGAGATAGCGAGAGCGGGCAGAGAGAAGAATGAGAGTAGATGGTAAGTATTAATGAAGTGACAGCAGAGGTGATGATGTCAGAACGAGGATGGATAGCTGGAGAAGGGGATAACATCAGGACACAGTAATACAGTAATGAAGTAAGATGTGGTAGGAACCAGGGGGAAGGAGAAAGTCGAGAGACCTCTGGAGAAGGAGGTGATAACATCAGAGAGTGGACGTGACACAGATGCAGTAGCATTGGGTAGAGAATCATATGTAGGAGGAAGAAATACCACAAAGTGGAGATGGTAGTGAATGTGGTACGGCAAAGTTTGGAAGTGTGACATCAAGAGGAGCTATCTTAGAAGAAACAAGACCCAGAGAAAGAGGAGAGACAGAGCTGGTAACAGTGGGCAGGGACATCAGAGTTGATCAGCTAGTAACATTCCAAGAGGTGGAAGAGGCTAAGGCTTCAGGTGGTGAGGGAATGACTGGGCTGAAGAAAGGAAACCAGCTTATAGACAGCCAGAGTATGCAGGTTGACTCAGGCATTGCCAGCCCAAGTCAGGTCCAGGTGATAGGAGGAGCAATGAGCCTTATTCAAGGAGATCATGTTAGGATCAAATACGTGTACCAAGAGACACCGGTAGATAGTCCAGGCAAGACCACAACATAGAGGCCCCTCTCTAGCTCTCTCTGCTAGCTGCATACACTAGCCCATCTGCTCAGAAGACTTCACAGTAGAGTGAGTCCTTGTGTACAGGACACCAGAAAGCCTAAAACGGGCGAGGTAACACTTAACAAATACCCTTGCTCTATAGGGCAGGAAGGTCAATGCACCCACATACTGTGGATGAGACACTGGATAAAGGGAGGGTCTCTGAGAACAAACAGGGCCCAATCTTACTTAAAAGGACACCATCCTGACTAGTGTGTACTTGGAAAGATCCAATGTTCGTTTGAGTTGCTCATCCTTGTGAGAAATGTGGTATATAATATAGCACACTATAAACATATGGTTTTGGTGACCTACTCAATCCCAAATAGATCCCTTTGACAATATATAAAAAGCCTGTTTATGTTGAAATGAAGACTTTCAGAACTGGGTGCTCTTAGAATGTATCCCATGTGTGGTCTGTTAACGGAAGGTAGCTATTTGTAATAAATCACATGAATATTTATTGTCTTAATTTTTAAATATGTATTGCATATTTCCTCATGAGTGTGCCCTCTCATAGTTTTTCAACACCATTCTATTACAAGGCACTCCAATGATACAATGACGAAAAAACACTTCAATAATGCGTAACAAGACGGAATACATGCACAATAATAATTAAGCAATATGACCCTCGCTCGGGCCTATAACTATGGGCCCCAGGGCATTACCTGAGTCGGTAATGCCCCCGCCGCGAGGGTCATATTGCTATTAGTACCCCGGCCCGCATTATGTGCGTGACCGGGGCACTAAAAGCATTTTTTTCTGTCCCGTAATGCTGCGGCGTTTCGGGACCGAAAAAAAAAAAAAAACGACCAAGAAAATGGCCGCCGGGAAAGGGAAAACGGCAGTCCGTTTTCCCTTTCCATGGTGGCCATCGGGAGCGGATGCGCTGAGAACACAAGTGTTCCCAGCGCGTCGGCTTCCGAAAAAAAAAAAGAAGCAGAAGGTAAGAGGGGTTGGGAGGGCGGGAGGCAGGGGAAGGTTGAAAAAAAAAAACAAAAAAAAAAAAATGTACCTGCGTCCCTTCTAGGGGACGATGGAAGCCTCCAGCCGTGTGTTTCCACACGGCTGGAGCCTGCTATCGTTCCCCAGCGGGGACGCAGCAGCAAAAAGGTAAGTGGAGCGGGGAGGGCAGGGAGGAGGGAGGGTAGGAAAAAAAAAAAGAAAAAGTTTACCCGAGTCCCCAGCGGGGGTGAAGGCAGCATCTCAGCCGTGGGGAGGCTCGGAGCGGGGATGGCCCCGCTTCGAGGCTCCTTATTGGCTGAGGGGCTGCCACGCCACCCGCCGGGGACAAATTCCGTGGCATCCCGACGGAGGGATTCCCGGCCGGGTAAGGACCCGGCGAGAGCCAATCAGAATGCGTGTTGCATTCTGCTTCGCTCTCGCCGGGTACTAATTCACCTTATAGTAAGTGTTCTGAAAGGTAGACATCTATTAATACGCTTGTAATAAATACTACTATATAAATATAAATGTTGGCACTCCTGAGCATGGTTTCCAACCTTCAAACAATGAAAAACTATGTATCTAATTGGAGGAATGATGGCTCCCACTCTCTTCACCCTTCCTTGATTGAGCCTGATTTTGATCAAAGTACAGGACTGAGATTGTAGGTCCAAGCAATCAGAATCTGACAGACCAGCAATATGTTCTCCTAGGTCTGAAGATGCTGGCCCAGATGGACACTAAACCATTAATATCTGAACACCATAATGTTTCCAATGATTTAGCAACATACATGATATGATAACGCACCAGTACACAAGTGTTTCTAGGTGCGATATACATTGTTTAAGGCTTTTGATTCTTTTCTGCTTTTTTAATGATGTTTATAGCTATTCTCCCATTGGCAGTTCGATATTTCTCATGAAACTAAATATCGATGTGCATATTTTATTAACATTAACTCTATTTATAACACTGCATGTAGATTGAATATCTGATTCCTGAACATTTGGTGACTTATGTGGCATTCATGACAGTAAAGACCAAAATGTTAACTGCCTGCAACACACCTCATATTTCTCCAGTGTAGAGTAAGACCCAAAAATCAATGTAATAAAATAATCCAATGAGTCAATAAAGGTGTACAGGAACAAGAAAAATAGAAGTTTATTACTGGCAACCCTGGTCGGCAACCCTGGTCGGGAACAATAAAAAATAATTCAACAAACATTACAAAATAGTGGTGTTTTATAGTCGAGAGTGGAGTGACAACCACTGTTGACTGATTGGACAGCCAAGATTGCTCCATAGGGATATCTTGGGCCTCATCATGAGTTGGGCGCTAATCCCGGCGTTATTATAGCCGGATCATGGGTTTGGCAGAACAGTAAATCCCTATTCCCCATTGGGCCAATTCGGGAATTTCCCATTCCCCATTGGGCCCCATAAGGAATGTTCGATGCTATAATCAGCAAAATCACTGCAGCTTTGCCCCCAGCTGAGAGCTCGGGGTAAATCTGCCAAGCCTGTGATTTGGCAAACCCTTAAATGCGCAGTAATAGCGTTACTGCCGCATTTAAGGGTTACCGCCAAACTCGTGATGAAGCCCTATACCTTGCCCTATTGACCTATTCTAACCCTTGTGACCATTCTACTAGGTACCTCATAATAATGACTTCACTGTGGTACCTTTTAGTTTCACAGGATTATGATTGAACAGTCCGTACGTTAACATGTTTCATATACTCGTTGACATTTGATTGGTGTAGCTCCTTTGGCCTTCTTGGGGTGGGCTGCTTGGGTCCCTGTTGACCAATAGAATTGTGACATGTGAACAGTGTGGCAACAATAGTATTCTGCGCATCCTATTCCCGTTACAGTTAGATGTTGGCACCATTTTACCGTTCTCACACTTCGAGCTGCTCAAGCGGCAGTATAATATTACAACTTCTTATCATAAACATGTAACTCCTTTCCTTCCTTTCCCATTGTTTGTCTGTATGACCTCATGTGGTGTGTTCCTCAGCCTCTTGCTCTGAGACCACGCATCCGTCTAACTAATGTGTTTTCTGAATGTGTATAAATGTATGATTTCGTTATTTTATACATTTCTTAAATTCATGGATGTATATAAATCGATGTACAACCTTTATTACCCCCTCTGTTATGAGCGAGGACTTTTTGATTACTCTTAGTCCTGCATACCGAGCTCTTCCTGAGCTAAGTGCTCACGTTCTTCATTAAATGTGTCTCCAGTACTAGGTGGAAGTTTTCCTACAGGGGGCGATATGCATCTGCTGTCAAAATGACTCTGTCCTTTGCATGTCTCTGCGCATTGCCTTGTTCCCACCGGACCTTCCGTTTGTTGATTTCTGAGAACATGTGCAGGAACTTTATTAATTATATGTTCCAATTGCTGGATGTGTGGGACCTTGCTGAAGATTCTTGTTCATGGCCAATCCCTTTGCGGCATTCTACATCTTCCCCTAACAGCATCTGCTTCTAGTAGCAACATCTAATTGAGCCATGCTCCCTTATCTAGTGCCAGGGAAAGAATTTAATTTCAGACTCCTAACTAATTGCAGTTCAACTTTATACCATGTTCAAGGCTATTAGCGTACTTCTCATGCATGCGCTGGAACTGAATACATGTTACAGTGTGGAATAATCCATTAAGTATTGAGACCTACTAAAATCTAACTGGCCTATTTCTACTGCACACGCATATAACTACTTGAAGCTTTTCTCGTTTTTTTGGTCTTGCTAATGAGTGAGTGTGTGTGTGTGTGTGTGTGTGTGAATGATGCATCTGTTTAGGGCTGACATCTTCCTATATGTTTCTTTAGCATTGCCATCAGTTACATGGCTTAAGGCATACCTATTAATGTGTGTATCTTGCTGGCTAGTATCTATCCCATGTCAAAGGGAACTAGCAGAAATGCTGGTACATCATGCATGTTGTCTGGATCTGTTATTACTTGCTCTATCTAATGAATGCTCACTCTATTCCCTAAAGTGCTCCCTGTCTCTTGGAGCCTACCCCACTTGCAAATTTGTTTGTGCTTAATTGACTCTTAACGTGTGCTCACTGGCTAATTCCGATTGCCATACATCTACGCAGCTGGTCTGTAAGTGCATACGTATTTGTGTTGCTGTGTACTGTTTTTCTCACATCAAAGGGAGATGACGAAAGTGTCCATGTATTGGGAACACTGTCTAGGCCTCTGGGCTTTGGCATAGGTTCAGAATCATGTTTTGTGGGTTTTCTTAGTTTATATTTTGTCTCACGGGTTGGACGCTGGACGTTCATCCCAACACCAGCATAAAGCATCTGTATAAAGAGTATACTTTTACATATGTACTGTGTGAATATTCCCTTATTTTGGGATGATTTATATTACACTGTATCTTTTTTAGCAACCTGTTAACCTCCTAAAAGTGTGGTTAAGTCTACTCTATCACATTTACCCCAGGAGAATCGGCTACTAATGAGGGAGAAGCCCTACACCCCAGGTGTTGATTGATTTTCACAGGGCTTCAGTAAATCCTTCAAACACTGGTCAAATACCAGCTAGTATCATTAAATGACATATACTCACATGCTATGGCAGCTATTGCCATCAAATTAAATGTACTCATATCACATGTCAGGTACCACCATTAAACATCATCATTCATTCAGAGCTATACAAACCTTGTCTTTGTTTTAACGGTGTAGACTTCCCTAGCAACAAAAAATAACTTCACACATTGAGAAATGAGGTTCAGTCACGTACCATGAAACAAATGTAAATTTAGTAATACAAGGTACTATTTACCATCATATCTACCAATGCATTTCAGCTCATAATGCGTGCAAAATGTGCCATTGTAGTTTTCCGCACTGGAAAACCGGAGATCCATACTGCATCAATTACAAAACAATGCAAAAAGAAATAATAATAAAAATAAAGATAATAATAAAGAAAACAACAATTGGTGAACATTTAGGAAATCAAGGACCAAACTTGCAAAACATATTGTGACAATTCTACATGGGAATGTGAAAGCACTTAGAGCCAGAACCTGCCAATTTAATATGATGAGATTAGGTGTCAGACTATGATTTTCTGAGCCTTCAATTATTTATTAGCAGCATCTACATGAATTATGTAATGAATTGGTTCATCTGTTACACAATCTCGATGGGCCAACGGGCCTCTCAGTCTCCTATGGGTCTGAGTACAGAAGAGGTGCACCGAGCAGCAAATTACCAATACAATGAGTAACCCACTCTTTCTGTTGGTAATATTAGTGGGCAGGTAATTATATATCACTGCCAGTGGAATGGCATTTTTGCCACAGATATGCACTAACGGGTTACAGCTAGAGATCTAGCGATAGATATTTGCCATTCTTTCAATTACCAAATAGTGTGTCAAGCTTTCAGGCAGAGGCAATTCATTGCTTTATTTAATGAATCATGTTGCAAACTTCAAAAACAGACCTTTTTTTTAAATGAAAAAAACACTATTTTACATTTGTTTCCATTTTTTAAATTTGTTTCTCCTAATTTTGAACAGAGCATCTTTATTGAAAGCATACACACCAGAAAACAACAGATTAATAAAAAAGCGGACACCAAATGTGCGGAATAATATTACATATTAAAAAGCACTGCTACTCTAAGCATCAGGCTTCACAAATGCAAAGTAATAGGTTGCAATGAACATTGATAGTGAAAGGTGCAATTAACCTTAAACATCACGAAATCACATGCATTGCAATCTCTTTCAAGTTGCAAAGTAGTTTAGGTGCAAACTCTGTTTTTCCTTGGAGCTCACAATTAAATGTATACATGCCTTCTGTACACTCATGCAGGACACAGGTCAACAGTACATCACTTGTGCAGGACACAAGATGAAAGAATGTGATATGAGTGTACATAGTCTACCAACTTTGTGTCCCTCCAATGTAGGACAAACGAGGGGGAGACTCTCCCGGAGAAGCCCATTGGTTTGGAACAGGGGTAATAACACATAGGAAAGACTGACATGTGACTGAATCTGCCCAAACCCTATATGCTCTAAAAAGACATTAGCCTGTTGAGCAGTCACTCCATTCCACCAACTCTCAATCCACTTTCACTTATCCCATCTCCTTCCCACCACACTAGAGGATGCCATGGTCTCTGGGTGTTTCTATGTCACTCACTCTTCAGCCCTCCACCCTACAACACTAGCAGATACAGTGCTCCCTCTCTCTCTGTTCACACAGAAAAGCGCTCGCATCTCTCACACCTTTCCTGTTGGAGCAGATCAGCAGATAATATTATGCAAGAGACTTCCCAATGAGCAAATTCTTTGCAGAGGGCAATATGGGTTGGGAAATATCAGCCACATCTTGCACTGCCTGCATGTTAAGGAATTGTCCCCAGCCCTATTGACCTTGAGATGCAGCCCATTTGTTGTGAGTCTTCCAATTTCCAAACAACCTCCACTCCTACTCATTTCACAAACAGAAATTAGTTCTCTGTCTATGTTGCATTCAAAGAGTCCTTGCACCTGTCACTCCATATTGACTGGCCTATAGAGTAACAAGTGATTTCCCAACAGGTTCTCCTGAGAAGCCTCTAAAGCATGGGCACATCAGGCTACCTAGCATATAACTGACTACCTCCAGCTTTCTGGTCTCCCATAACGTTTGTGAATTCTTAAGTTTTCTCCGTAGGCATTTCCCATAGGAACAAACCATGCTCACCTCTGATTCATCTTCACCAGTTCTTCTCTCCGTTTCACAAACATCACTCTGATATCTAATCGGGAATGCTGTCAGACTAAGCATAATCCCATTCTCATTCACAATCTGCATTTTCAATATATGCCTCACTGAATAGTTACATTGCATTCAAATAAAAAGCAAACTATTTGTACACAGCCAAATCGCTTTCTTTCAGCTGGAATTTGGCTGAATACTTACTCGTAGCAGAAGTTTGATACATCCCTAGTTACAACATTTTTACTCATCATATCTGATATACTACTCACTACTGCCATCAAATATACATGATAAACAAATGCTTCCAATTGTATAAAATTCCATTAAGCTGAAGTAATGTCGCAAACTGCAGGAGCAGTGCCATCGACCATGTAACCATGTATACAACATTCTCCTCAGTCTTTACCTGAGTGTTTTGTGACCACACATATACCAGATTGGTTGGCAGTACTTCCTTCTGGTATTGAATCTTGTTCGGACCTGCCTAATGCCTATAATATTTTGGGTGATATTTTCCACAATCCTTGGGTGCTATGTCCTCTAATGCTAATCAAGTAAAAGCTGTGTTATCCCACATAAAGCAGAAATACCAGGTCCAAAATCTCCAAGACCATTTGCTCTGCTTATGGGCACTCAACCAATCAGACACTTGGTTATCTGGCTTGAAAACTTTGTCATCCAGCATATTGGTAACAAGAACGGACCCATTACCAGTTAATTAAGTGGTGGACAGCAAAGTTTCTTTTCTACTTTCTTCAGTATTGTATTTACTGCTGACTGTGAATTTTTCACCGATGAAAAGAGGAGGAGAGGATTTGTTCCACTGTGTACAATAAGAGATGTTTACGCCTGGTAGTAATTATGAAATAAGGAAGCAGTATGCATACCATCAAACAAAGGGGAGGAAATATGGTTTAATGACATGAGTAATCGAGTGCTCTATGTTCAAAATAACATCTGACTCCTCCTTAGTCATACCATGCTAATTCTCTGTGTGAAGGCAATATAACAGATGTGTTTGTCTAGACAAGTATTTATACCTCGTACACTTCTTTTAAAACATTAATTATATAGTGTGTAGCACATTTTCCTCCTCTCAAATACCATCCAACACCTGTATGTACCCCACTTAGGCATTTAGTGATGTCATACATATTTCAATAAAAAATATTGTAGAGCCAACTTAGTTCATTTCAACACATAAATCTCCCTCTTAGTACAATATTGTATAGAACTGACCGTTTTTTTCTTTCCAATCATTAGTTTTGGAGGACCTTCTTCAGGAAAGGTTTGCTGCGGTCAGGGTAGGGAGGCTTCTCACATATAGTAAGTAGGTGGTAAGGGTACCCCTTAACACCTACTTAATATATGTGAGACCCCGCTGAAGGATTCTGGTGGATGCCAAACAAGGGGTGCACCAACTGTTATGTCATACCCTTTGTGAGTGTCACCGCTGAAGTTATTAAGCAAAATGAATGAGGGTTAACTGGTCCATAGTTGAACAGTGTTCTAATAACCTTCTGTATATAGGATGCGCACATCACTGTGAATGGATGTACTACTATGTGGTGAGCATTATACAAAATAATTCAAATGTTGAGACCCTCAAAACATTCTGATCAAAGTTGCCAATACAGTGGCAGATTTTTGGAGAATTCCAAAACGGCCACACTGACTGGTTTGTCAACTTCTTCAAGTAGTGTCTAAGCTGATTGTTTACCTGACTGAGCGATGGGGTCTATGTATGGAGACAGAAGGATGATGTGTCTCTGGAGGCAGTGGTGTTAGGGAGAATTCTCATAAATGTGGTCATTTCACTTACCTTTTGAGACCCCCAGCAATTTTGCTGGATTTCTAGGACTTTCATTTTTACCTGGAAAGAGTGTGAGCCTTTTTACCCACTCTTTCATGTATTTTGATGTGTGTTTTACTTTTGTGTTCTTTGGATATGGAGTTTTAGACAACTCCATAGGCATCATCTTTTTCTTGTGTGTCACAGAGAACCCTCAGTGCAGTGGCAAAGGGATGCCTTTCAGACTTCCCAATGTTTAATTACCTTCATTGGGACTGACTAATGTCTCCCAGTGAATCTAAAGTTAAATTGACTTTGCTAGTCTTTTTAAATTGCTAAACCCAGCACACACTGCCTTACAGCAGAGTGCTGGAGGGAATACCTAGTATTCCCTATGCCTAGAAAACTCATGTAGTCCTCAAAAGCTACCCTCTCAGAATGGCTGGTGGCATTGGTATTACCATGATTTTCCCGACCGTGACCCGTTTAAATGCTCCGGTAGCTAAAATCCACCAGACCCATGTTTTTCAAGATGGTGTCTGAGCCCCTTCTGTAAAAACAGGCTCTGATCGACTTTTTTCGCCATTTCTTTTTGGAAAGGTTCTACTAGTGTTTGTCTCTGACCGCCAAACCAGGTTTGGTCCCTTTCTTCATTGACCTTTGGCAGACTTCAGTGCTGAAGCCTCCCTTTGGCGCCTGAGTGTCTGGGGTGGACAGGATGTGAGGGAGGTGCCCGAAACCATCTGTGCTTAGTCTCCTAAAAGACCTGAATGCACTCTGGCGTGATTGGCTGGCTGACTGTCCGGCAAGGACAGCCACCCTGCTGGGTGAGTGACAGCTAGGAATGGGAGAAAACAGTTTAAAAGCAGGCCTCTGGGACTTGGAAGCACAATCGACCAATGGAACGAAAGAACCGAAAACGAGCTGAAGGAAGATGACTGCTGCAACTCCGAGACTATTGGTTTGCCCGGTGAAGCCCTGCTGCTGGTCTGAATTGCCTGAAACTCCCTCAACAGAGAAGCCCTTTCAAGGACGACTTCTTCCCTTGAGCTGGTGGGAACAACCAACTCGCAAGCCACCCGGAAACCATCTCCAAACTGGTTGAATTTTCTTCAGAGTGCCGTTGAAAACCAGATAGCCAGTGAGAAGGATACTAGATTGTGGACTTTAAGGCACTCACACCTTAAAGCAATGTTTTGCCAAGCTTGTGGATCCTTCTCCATGCAGTGCAGGAACCTCCCGATGTCCTCCCTCTTGTCCCCACGACTGAGAGTCAGGAACAGCGAGATCTGCAGGAACTGCCACAGACAACTGCCTCAGCTACAGCTTTTCTTCATCCATAAGGTATGGTGCAAATGCAGTTGAGAAATCCTCTCTGCCACAGTGAAAGTTTGTGAAACTTTCCCAACTTTGGAGTCTTGTTCACTCCTATTCCGACATATAACTCTTTTTCGTGCAAACTACTTCTAAGAACATGGGCAAAGACTTAACCATTTAATACCAGAACTGTGCTATCCTATCCACGAAACTGATTCATTGACTTTGGCCCAGGCCTATTGAATTGAACTGCCTCTTGTAGTGAAATGGAACACGTTGCCCTGCCTAAGAAAGTAATTGTGTTTGATTCTTATAACTTTTGTCTTTTTACCCCTTTCAAAGTTACTGAAGTGCCATTTTGCTCCCACTTCAGGGGAGCCTAACTTGTTCAGAAACGTATTGGTTTAGTACTGTAGTGTATTATAGTGTGATATTGAGCTGCTTCTTGCTGGTGGAATGTTTTCTAACTTACTGTTTAAATAAATGTATATTACTTTACCAAGAAACCTTGAATAAGTGTTTGTTTGAACCACTATGATTGCAAGTCCTTTGTGTAACACCTTGTACTGCTCACATCCCTATTGGGATACATCTGGCTGCTCAGCCACTGCTACCACACAACTGTGTAGTACAGTCTTGTACCAAAGGTGAGATTGTACTTACACCTGTAGTCTTAATTGTGTGTAGTGTTCCCAAACGGTACTTACTGCATGTAATTCTGCCTAACAGGTGGTGTGAAAAATGCTGATTTTACCTAAACATGAGAAGTTTGACCAAAGAGGAATTAGAGCTCACAGGAAATCTGCACAAATGAACTCCAAAAATGGGGATAATCTCTGCCATTTGCCCACTTGAAAACTGGCAGTAGTTCTGGGCATTTGAATTTCGCCATAATTCCATGAGAGCATCACAAAATTTCTGCCGTAATCATAACGAGGTCCTTTCTAAGTACTTAAATTAATGTAGTCAAATTAAAGTCCAATGACCCCCTCCCCAAATGTTGGCATGGATAGCAATGATTTGTTTTTAAAGGATACAAAGGACATTAGTAAATAAAGCATGGATGGACAAAATTCATTTTGACATTTCTGAATGTGTTTTCTCTTTAACAGGGTGGCAAAATACACACCAAGCATGAGTAATGCCGAGGTTGACAAAGCTGTAGAGATGGGTCTGAGGGCATGGAGTACTGCAACTCCTCTGAATTTTGTCAAAGCGAACGATGGTGAAGCTGATATTATGATATCCTTTGAAAATGGAGGTACACTGCTTACCCTGATTCAATAACATACACTTTTCAATATTGCCTTTACTCATTTAGAGTGAGTTATCCTAACTATTTCATCTTTTCTAGACCATGGTGATTCCTACCCATTTGATGGTCCACGGGGAACGTTAGCGCATGCGTTCGCACCAGGAGAAGGACTGGGCGGTGACACTCATTTTGACAATGCCGAAAAATGGACAGCGGGCACAAATGGTACTTGGTAATGTTATTAAATTTACTGACAACAAAATTGCCCCAAATTGTCAACTAACATGATTCATGTGAAAATGGCTTCAAATTACATAAATGTATACTTTGAATGCATGTCTTGAATTACATTTTTCTTCAATGGAATGCATAATCTGTTGTAATTTGATTTAAACTTGAGGAACATTTCTTCTTGTACACTGCCCTATTGATAGAATCATGCTTGAGGCGGAGTAGAAGATCTGTGCGCAATTTTCAATTTATGTTTCACTGAAATGAGTTTGAAGGCCACACAAACCCTCAGGTTTCCGGAATTCTGTAGTATTCTAATTTATTATAAGAAAATCCCTAACAGTGACACCCATAATATTATTTTATGCCAGTATGCTTTATACCCGAGTACAAAGCATTGTGAATTTCACCTCGTAATGCTAAATAAGACAGCACATCGGTTATCACTTCCTGTCCAGAAACGTTCAAACTGCCCCATGTCCAAAAGGACCAAAGAATAATACTGCAAACTTCAGATTAGGAAGGCTCATCAGCTGATTAATCCTAATAAACCACTATATGTTTCTATCCATTTTCTCGTTATGCAACTCTCTTAAAGCATGTCAAAAGAGCTTGTGACTTCCATCCCGTAAATTAAACATTGTCAGGTGCCTGTTACATCGCAATCCGTATTTGATTGTTTGATTGATTGATTGATTAATTCATATTTTATTTCTATCGCGCTCATACACAAGTGTTTTAGAGCGCGACAAGGGAAAGGGAACAGGAGAGAACAAAACAACAATCTTACTAGGCCCAGTGACATTGAGAACGTGCAAGTGCAGTGTAGAGGGAGAAGGGGGAGAGGTGCATGGAAGGGGGAACAAAACGAGAGTGTGGAGCGAGAAGGAATAAACAAAAATAATAATAAAATAATAAATAAAAAGGCAACAAACAATGGGAGTGCAGCCAGCAAGTGGCAAGTGCTGGGTTTATGGCAGCAGGCCGTGTAGGTCTGAAAGTGCAGGAAGAAAAGTGGAGGGCTGTATGGGTACAGTAACAGACCCCAGTGCAGGGGGTGGCCCGAAGGCAGTGCGTGAGGGTGGCAAGATGAGCAGGTACCTGGGCCCGGAGGGCAGAGGGTGGCCAGGTGCATGGTGCCGAGGGAGAGTAGAATCAACAGGGGAGAGGGGAGGAGAAGGCAGAAGCAAAGAGGAAGGTTTTGAGGTGCTTCCTTTTAATGACTCCAATCAAGCAGTCCCACTAAGTCAGTGCCTTGTCTGGAATTGCTCAAGGGAAGCCCTTATTTATATATTTCTATGTTCAGTTTGTGTACTCTGGATGACACCCCTTAAATAACACCCCTCTCTAAGAATCCCCCTGACCCCACTGAGCCAAGAAGTACGTTTGTTTGTTTGTTTTGAGAATTAAACTATATATATATATATATATATATATATATATATATATATATATATATATATATCGCACTTTTATAATAAATTAATAATTGATATCACACTTGTGAATATGAGCAGTAATCAGCAATAGGTAATCCTACAATAGCACAGTGACTTATGACTAGGAACAGAGGACTAAGGTAGCAGAGAATGCTTTCTATGGTTCAAGGAAATGCAAAGATGAATAAAAGGCAGTACAGAAATAAACTTGATATGATTTCAGCAAAAGATAATGTGATCACTTTTTCTTTGACAATTCACACCCCCCCTATGCAATGTAAGGAGATGGAAGTAACACGCACAATTCTCAGGAATACACACAAATGCAATACAAAGTTCCAGTTCCCCCCAGCGAGCTTAGAGGAAAACAGGTATGAGTTTAAACACAGGCAAAATCCTTTTAAAGGTGGTGGCAATGAAGTGAAAAATATACTCAAATTGCTTTTAATTCCCTATAGGAGGTTCAGGGTGAGTGATAGCTACTTTAAATTAGTTCAGGATCACTTTCGCAATGCTCTATGAATGATTGTCAGGTTGCAAACGAATTTCAGCAAAGGAAAGCAAGGAGCTGCTATTTTGACAAGTGAAGAAATTGAGCCAAATCGCAAATCGCGGAAATATTATAAGGATTAGCAAGTCGGTTTTAGGTTCGTTGGAAAGCTTAGAATCTTAGCTTTAAAATGACAGTTAAAACTCGCTCCTAGCACCAACGGTTCAAGAGATACTGACAATTTTGTGAAGGTAGATTTTCAGAATTGAAATTACAGTTTCAGAATGACAGATGCGCTTTGGAAGGTTTTGAATCAACAGGATGTACATGATTTCTGATGATGTAGTTCTCAATAGGTTATAATAGTTTGAATTAGATTATTTTAAACTAAGAGATTGGTTTTGCACAGTCCTGGTTGAGTACTCACACTATATGTTGGACAGGAATGCAACTTCGTCACGGATCGGGTCAGGATTGGCTGCGGTTCTCTGGTACTGGTTCCGCGCACAGCGATCTGGGCGAGCTCTCAGCACTGCACAGCGATCTGGTCTGGGTCTGGTCTCTCTGGATAATTCTGCCTTCTGGGTCTCTGGTTCTGGCAAAAGATCTTGGCAAAAATTGAAACAGCTCCCCCGGCTGTTGAATAGTTTGCAAATGATTTGGAAGCCTGCTGAAAAAGGATTCAGCTTGTGGATTCAGGACTCTCTGCTACAAGTTCCGGAGTTAATTTCTGGTCTCTGGAGATTGATGGATTTGAAGTCTGGATCTCTGGATGTGAAGTCGTCTGTCAGTGTGCTCCACAAGGAAATGGAAATTGTATGTCCCTGTCTGGCTTCCAGTGGCTCTTTTTATGTGTTTTGAAAATGGGTGGGTCGGCTAATTCTGCATGCCCAACCCTCTCAAGATTTGATAGGCCAAAGGATTCTTTGGTCCCTGATTTGAGAAAGGATAGTGTGTCAGAGTGATGCCAGCCATTTACGATCTATTGAAGAAACGCCCCTTTTCTTTTACCTTAGAAATCATTTTTCATAACTACACATATTTCCCAGATACACAGCTGTTTGACATTACATGTACATATTACAGATTACATATGGTCCATGCTTGTTCAACTCTGATCTTCCTAAGAGCTTGCATTCAAAAATGACAACTTATTTTCATTTTTAGTTGATTTACCAATATCAGACTTTTACCAAAAATGGCACACATATACACCGCTTTTCTACCCATATTCCATTAATTTACTAGGTCTCTAGCATAAACACAGTGTCTGTAGTATTAATAATTAGCGGGGTTTTGGCTCAGAACATCACAGAGCGACCAGCCTAGTTTTGAACTGGGAGTGAATGTGTCAATTTAAAGATCCCAAATTTGTACATTTTTGTCATTGGTTACAATTAGTTATCAGTGTTTTTATAACACATATATTTGCCTTCAATTCAATTCACTTCAGTGTTTGGGTCCGCCCCCAGAAACTTGGGAGTCAGGGATCACATGTCTCTTCTGCCAGGCAGAGCTCTGTTTACAGTCCACACCCAAATTAACATTCCCCATTCAATTGCAAGAGTCCTATGTGTCGGCTGAGGTCAGCAGGCCAGGGGGCCACTCTGCATTTGGTTAGCATGTCCATGTGATCTCCTGGTTTCTTGTGTGTAGTTCTGAGGTGAGAAGGTTTCCCAGCCTCTTGCAATGTTAATTGAATCAGGCTGTCTTCAGGGAACAGCAGGTGTTTACATTTTTAATTAACCAAAAAGGCTTTGAAGTTTCCAGCTGTCTCAGGAGGCTGGCAAAGTTTAGACCGCTGGCATCGGCTTGTGTCCAAAGCTGGTACTGCACCTATTTTTTTAGGAGTTGTCCTGAATTTGACAGGAGGATTTTGCTTGACAGCTCTATTCCTTGCTGCCATTGTTTTGATGGGCATCCTTACAGTAGGAGTGCTGATGTGGAACCCCCCTCAGAAAGGTTGAATCTTTAGAGTGGTCTTGTACCCCTGATTTTAGCAACTTGTTGACATCAATTAAAAACGGATTTTGAACACATTGAAATGGACATTTTGAGCTTGCACTTCAGAGAAACAGCAGTGATTTCAAGGCGCTTTTGATCTAACAGGCACTGCTATTTTTCCTTTGGCACCACCTTTCACCCCTGGCGCTTCCAGTCCATCACGCTTGCACTGGTGGGTGGCAGGCTAGGCGACCATTTTGGTGTGCGCAAAACTGCGCGGCTCTCCTGGTTCTGGGATAGAATGATGGGCGACGACAGCTCAATCCCCACATCTGCCCAGTCTATTGATTTAGTTTTGTTCTGGGATAGAATGATGGGCGGCGACAGCTCAATCCCACATCTACCCAGTCTATTGAGTTAGTTTTGTTCTGGGATAGAATGATGGGCGGCGACAGCTCATCCCCACATCTACCCAGTCTAATAATTCAACATGGGTCAAAACCCTTGACATTCCGGAACCAGAGATGGTTCTCCTCAAGTTCTAGAGTGGCAGGGAGGCTGTTCCAGAGGGAGGCCCCAGCTGAAGACAGAGATCTACCCCCAGCTTGTTTCTTTGAGAAACGACTGACCCTGAGGGAGTTAGAGGTAAAGGAGCGGAGTGCTCTGCTTCTCTCTCTACTTTTCCCATTTGTGTGTGCTTCCCCAGTCTCTACCTTTCAGCTCCAGGCGTGGTTACTGCTTTCCCAGTTTGTCTCCTGAAGTGTTCCACGTGTTGGGTCCATTGTGGATTTGGGATGTTGGCCGTGGCCATTCACCTCAATCTGGAAGCACAGTCACTCCTGTCTGCCCTTCAGGAAAAGCAGAGGATGCTTTACATTTTTTATATGTAATGGAACCAGTGGTTGGAGGCAGAAGGGTGTGGCAGGGGAGGACCATGTTGCGATCATCATGGGCAACACAAGGAGCAGACAGCCTCCTTCATGGTAATGGTCGTCCAAGATATATGTTAGACAAAACACAACACATCCAAACATAACCATTCTGGATTGGTTTTCCTGGAATGCCACAAACAGGAACAGGCCTATGAAAGCCAGCGTGTTCAATGTGTCGCAGTTTCAGAAAGAATTTGATCTCCCTAAGGTAGTTCCTGACTTGCTTTGGTCTTATAGTGAGTTTGAACTCTGCCTGATTTCACCACTCTTTGGGTTAACTCTTACTGTTATGCAGTAGTTCTGAGCTCCTGCATTCTCTTGGGCTTGCCCTTCAGATAAGCCCTTTTTTGTTGGCTTCTTGTTCTATTTGTTTTACTACTTTTCTAAACTCTTTTGCACTGGACAGAATATTTGGATTCATTTGTGGGGATTGTGACTTTGCATTTCTTGGCAATTGTCTATCTTCGTGGATTTGTGGGTTCTGCAATTGGATTGTGCCACCTGCTGACTACCTGTCCTGATTAAACAATCCTCTGCTTCTCTGCCACCTGCTCCCTGGTTATTTATCTTGTTATTTCTGTTATTTCATTGGTTTTACTAAATGTGAGTCTTCCCTTTGCAGCCCCAAGCACTGTGTGCAGTTCTTAATGTTCCCCAATTTTGTAATGATTATTTGACGGTCCACATCTCAATATGCCAACGGGTTTTGTGTGGGTGGTGGGGGATTGTCTCTGTGAAGTCTTAGGACTAATACATTATGTAGATCTCTGAATTCAACCAGCTAGGCAATGGTGGATGCTAGAGCTCACCAGATTAATGCACTGGTACTGACTTCGGACACAGCTGACACATTTCCATGCCACTCTTGGCACTGAATCTCCTATGAAAATGCTGTTGGAAAGATTGTTGCGGTCTCCATGTGAGAATTGGCATTGCTGTAGTGTTTCCAAATAAAACCAACATAATTGGAATTCTTTATCCACCTTCACAAGAGCAATCGCCAGACAAATACTTTAGGGACATAATAATTGAAAACAAATGCTTAAACAATCAATAATAGCAGATGTAAGTTGATTCATGAATGTCTGTTTTGGAATGTAAAAGGAATTGAATTACATTCTAAAACCTTTCAATTAGTGCACACACATAGTGTAAGTGTTGGACCATGGGACAAGTCAGTTTAAGCCTGCCTGCTGGAAATCTCCTGCATCCTAGTTAAGGAAAGAGCCTTCACAACCACAGTTCAATAGTTCTGTGTTTTTGAACCCAGCCAAAGAGGCCAGCAGTTGTCAGTATTATTTGCCCATGACTATTTCTACAAGGTGAATGTTGAGCCCAGACAGTAGGCTGAAAGTGAATTTTCTAGTCTGACATGTTAGCTGAATCCCACACGAGTCTTCTCACTCTTCTTGCAGAAATAGAATCCTGCGGCAAAATGCTCGGGGTTACTGTCAGGCTGAGAGGGATGCCATTTTCTCTATCCTTCCGTTTTTGATGTTATGCAAAACAAATGTACTTGTATTTGTTGTGATTATGACACACATTCCCACTTCAGGCTTTTTATTAGTATATTTGACCAGATTCTCCAATATATTGAGTTGGTCTTGGTAGCATGGTCGAGCTAGCACCTGAAAATCCCTGTTTCCCTTTTTTAATTATTTCTCCTAATTGTAAATAACAGAACATCTTTATTGAAAGTGTACAAACCACAAAACAACAGGTTAACAAAAAAACAGTGACCAAATATCCAGAAGAATTTTTCATATTTAAAACCAGTGCTACTCAAAGCCTGAGGCTCTACGAATGCAAAGTGCTAGGTTGCAAAGAACAACATTGATAGTGATTGTCAGGCTTGTAGGTACTTCTGTTGTGAAGTGCTTTGCTGGATGGATGGATGGATGGATGCAAGCTGGTCAGAAATGCTTGAGGACAGAGAGAATGTTGGATGGTAAGAGTGTTGGTGTATGAGTGAGAGAATGCTACCGTGATAGCATTCCAACTCGAGTTGGAAGATGCAGGCTGGGTGGTGGGTGCCTGTGGCTTCATCTCCTGTAACTAAAGGACACCTGTTGTAACCAATAAAGGACCTCTTATCTAATCTACCTGAAACGTCCAGAGTATCCTTACAACAATGGTGATGAGCTGGTCTTTGAATTAGACCTGGAGATGGACTTGCGTTTGTGGAACTTAATGAATGAAGGAAAGACACCAAGTAAGCTGCTGCGGGGGTGCAGGAAGCGAGGACCAACTGGCTCCAAGTATGATCCCATCACCCAGCGGTGCCTATGAGTAAAGGGCTAGGCTGTAAGGTACATGGAAGGACTGGTGAAGAAGAGCAGTGAGTACTGATGTACTAAAGACTGGCTTGGAAGTCAGGATTGAACTGGTGACCACTAATCACAGCCTTCAGATGCAAATAAAGTACCCTTCTACAAGTTCATTGTGGATGGAAGTGCCCATTCAGGGCTGCACAAGCATGGTAGGCTGTGTGAGGGAGCACAGGCCTGGAGTGGAAAGGAGGGGCTCAGTTCAGACACATCAGCATGTTTGAGAGCTGGCCGCCATGTAAGGTGGTGCGCTGAACGAGGATAGGAGGAGAGCCAACAGCACAAGCTAACGGCTGTGTTGTGTGTACGATTTGGATTTGGACTTGGAAGGCACATTCTGCAGTAGTGTGAGCACCTATTTCAAATGGTTTCTCCATAAATAAATAAAAAAGGGGAAGAGGCCACACATGTATGTGGTCTCCCGTGTGATGTTCCATCAAGGGAAATCTGGTCAACTATGGCACGAAGGGAGCCATTGAGAGACCAGAACTCTGTCCCTGTCGCCTGTAGAGAAGTGTCATGCGAGACCAGCTGAGGAAAGGACCCATGAATGACCACAAGCTCATGAAATACATATGGACGATGCTGAGGTGCAACAGGAGTAAGGAGAGGAGTTTGTACTTTGGCATGGAATAGGGATGCTGCGGGGTGCTGCGCGGTTGAGAACTTCAAAAATGTTTGTTTTACGAGACAGATACTTCAAGATGTGTAGTGGAGCGGGCAGAGGAATCACTGGTTATCGCACTGGAGTGTGCGTAAAGCGCTAATTAAAGGGATGTGCACAATTCCCTGTGTGCAGCTATGAGGCAGGAACTTGATGTGAAATATTATTTGCAACGTTTTATAGTCTAAGGATTGGGTGGGTTGAAATCATGGTTGTGATTTAACTGCTTGGAAATACAGTTGTGCGCGTGCACAGTGTTTAAGTGGAAATTGATGCTCTTTGAGGGATGTACCAGTTTAAAGCTGTCAAGGCAGCAAAGACTTTTAGATAACTGCCTACTCGTTTTGTGGGCATTAGAAGGTTAGTATTACCTCACAAAGCACATACTGTATTTAGGAAATTGATGTGTATTTGAAAACAAAGGGAGATGTTCGGTGTGGGTAGCTGGTGTGGAATGTGTGTGGACTTTTAGTATGAATAATATGCAATAGATTGTTTGGGTATATGGAATTTAGTAAATATATGAGGATGCACAAAATGAATAATGAGTTTATGGGGTGGCTGTGATGTGCATTTGTAGTGGATTGGATGACAATAGAGTTGATGAAGTGCTGTTGGGGACTGAATGTTTGGATAGGATTACACAAAGGTGTAGTAGGATATGTTAACATTCCCCAGGTGTGACGGAGTGTTGATTATCTTGGAGAAACTGATGTATAGTGATCAATTAACCTTTTACAAGCTTTTCAGGTTACTGTCCCCGTGCACAACAAGGGCTTTTTGGGAACATTTTTAACTATATTAAATTGTAAAGAACTGTTAACAGTGAAGATATGTCACATGTATGATGATGGTGAGTTATAGTATTGAAGTATGGACACGTTACATATATTAAGAGTGTAGGGAGATACGATATTGAGGTAATAATAAGTAACATCCTTGTGTTGGTGCTGTAATGAGCTATTGAGATATTTTGATTGCCTATTGATAAGCATGTAGGATGGCCAGTGTTTGATGTATTGTGGTACATGTCAATTGAAGTAGAGGTATTGTTTTAGTTTTTAAGATGCAGGATATTGGAAGCATATCCCAAATAACATGTGGTTAGTGATGTGCCAACTGTAAACTGATATGGAAAAATGTGTGAGTGTTATCTGTATATGATGAAACAAATGGAGATTGCATCTAATATGTGAAGAAACATAATTGCTGAGTAGTAACATATGTCTTGCTTTAAGCGGTGGATGCAGAATAATGAGTGACAATGAGGGAATCAACATTGTGTATTGTTTCTTGGTGTCACTTACTGTTATGGTTATTGTGTGTTAAGTGGAATCACTACAATTTATTTTGTATTTGGAATCACTGAATTTGGTTCCACATGTTATGGATTGGATGTTTCACTGGGCTGTATTCCAATGTTCAGGTCGGCACAGGGGTGCAAGTTTTCAGGATATATCGATATTGTTTAATGTTTTGTGCTACATTGGTAGTACCAGAAACGTTCTGTGTGCTACATTTGTAGTGCCTGATATGTTGTCGTGCTACATGGGTAGTACCGTATTTTGTACTATATTGGTAGTGTCGGATAGGTTCTGTGCTGCATTTGTAAGTTGTGCTAGATTGGTAGTACTGGATGTGTGCCACATTAGTAGTACCTACAAACTTAAGAACAATCCGACATTACAGACAGTTCAAGAACTCAAAACTCTGATTCAAGAATGGTACCAACAGGGGATGCTTACGGATGAAGAGAAACAGTTTCTCACCAATATTACCCCACTCATGCCTACTCTGTATCTATTACCCAAGATACATAAACAATTTGATAATCTCCCTTCAGTTAGACCGATAATGAGCGGACAAGGAGGAGCCACAGAGAACTTAGCAACCTATATTGATTCTTGCAAAATTCCAGCTTTTTTGAAAGATACTACTCATATCTTACAAATTCTTAATACCATTTCTTGGGAACCACATTATCAGCTAGTCACCCTAGATGTTACTGCCCTGTACACATCAATTGAACATGCATTAGCGATTAAAACTCTGGACCATTCCTTTAGGCTACATTCTGCCTCGCACACAACACATGTACAAATGCTGAAAAGCTTTGTCGAGTTCACTCTCAGTCACAACCAATTTATATTCAATCAAGACTACTACACCCAAACAAAGGGGATAGCTATGGGCGCTAAATATGCCCCAGCATTGGCAAACCTCTTTAAGGCATTCTTTGAAGACTCACATATTTTTCAAAACAACCCATTCATAGACCTTATACCGGTCTGGAAAAGATATATCGATGATATTTTTGCAATTTGGGCAGGCACAACCGAGCAGTTTCAAATGTTTATGCAATATCTTAACCAGAACCAATTTGGAATTCAGTTCACAGGCAAAATTGACACCACTGAAATAGAGTTCTTGGACCTCAGAATTTATATTACAAATGAAACTTTGCAAACTAGTACCTTTCGTAAGACTACAGCAGTTAACTCGACTTTACATGCCAAGAGTAGTCATAGTAGAAACTGCATTGAAAATATTCCTCGAGGAGAATTACTTAGAGCAAGGAGAAACTGTAGCGAAGATTCACACTTCATTGCAGAATGTAAGTCTATAGGAACCAGGTTCCAAGAAAGAGGTTATACCAAATCTAATATCCACCATGCACTCAAGGGTGTCAAAACGGTTACTAGACCTTCATTACTCACCCAGCCCAAAAGCAAAAAACCTGAGGGGTTTCCATCACATGTGAACTTTATTACGAAATATTGCAGTGATTCGAAATTCATTTACCATATTCTTAATAAACATTGGAACATTCTACAACTTGATCCAGACTTGGAAACCTACATCACACATAGACCGAGAATAATCTTCTCTAGAGCACCAACACTTAGAAATTTACTATGTCCCTCTTTCATGCAACCTGGTTTCAGCAGACAGGAGAATTGGCTGACGCAAAGTCTCAAACCTATAGGGTTCCACAAATGTGGGACCTGTAATTTTTGTCAATATGCTTTGGCACCTACTCAAGAATTTATCTGTCACGGAAATTTGAATACGAAAATCAAGGACTTTATCAACTGTCGCTCTAAATACATAGTGTACGGTATCATCTGTGTCTGTAAGAAAGTTTATGTGGGCAGCACCATCAGGGAACTAAGGATCAGAATCCGAGAACATCTAGGAAACCTCAACAGTCAAGATGTCAAGTTACCATTGGCAACCCACTGGCAAAAAGAACATCAAATGGAACACAAGAGTGAAATTAGATTTGTTGGACTGCAACACATTAAACCTCATGCCAGAGGGGGAAACAGACAACTTCTTCTTCGACAAGCGGAGGCCCGCATGATTTGCAGATTAAGATGTATTCAAATGGGACTTAACCAAGAACATGAACTCAATGTTTTTTTGTGATCTAACTAAAGTCTATTTTGGCACATAAGAGTATTACCACATACTTAGACTTTGAACAAGTTGTTACACCTTAGAGGACATCAATAGATCCAACCCTAAACCCAATTCCCATGCTACCTATTGGATATTGATTTTTGCTCTTTCTCTGTACTCAGCAGCCAAGTACATACCCATGCTAATATGGGATACCATAACATGTCATATATGTTTTTAAAAATTTTTCCTTAGTTTGAGTTGTTTATACAAATGACTCTGATTATACATTATTAATCACTTTGCTGCCTTTTGATCTCGCTTTTAGAACGACAATTCATGGATGACCTCTATTAGTTAATTTATTGGCAAGACCCATATAAACTACGTATATGTAACTTATTTTCACATTAAATAAAGGAATTATACTATAACTTTAGTATAATTCTCTCACATGCCTCACATGGCTGACTACTCAAAGACACCTTATAACAAACAAGGTGTGCCAATACATCCTCTTAAACTAGACTACTTACACAGGTTATGTTAGCTTCACAACGTTGTCACCGCACTTTACAGTATATGACAATGCTTACTAATACCGCTTAAGTGTATATGTTCCAAACAGTATCACTGCACACCAGTCCAGTTCCGATTATTTAGCTTCCTTTCAGTCAGTTACTTAGCAACAGGGATTTAGTCCGGTCACATGACTTCACTCTCCCTTAATACAAGCAGCTTGTAAACGTAGCACTCGTATCATATAGATAATCCCAACAAGTCAATGGCTGCCAAATCACAAAAGCTCAGGCCTTCTTTAGAATGACTTTAAACAGAATGCTTGCACCTACGTGCAGCTCCGTTCACCAAGCTTTCTTCCACTTAGTTACTTAGCAACGGGAACGAAGCCCGGTCACATGACCGCACTCTTTTTTAGTAAAAGCAGCACAGCGATTGGCCCAACCTAGCCACACCTTCATTTCGCACAGAGAGCCACTGCCTGCAGGCAGAAATCACCGTGCAGGAATGCATTCAGGCGTGTTATGGTAAGCGCTCTGCCTTTGCCTCTGCCTCTGTCTCTGTCCTTTTTAAGAGACAAGGTTACATTACGACCAGCAAGTACTACCAGTTTCTTACAACATCCCCGCTTCCTTTTGAAATAGATGACGCTCGTACTTTACGGACATTAGACTTGCAGTAACACACAACCTTCTTGGAGATCACGCTTGACAGCACTTTGTTCAGTGGTAAGCAATCTTGAACATTATGAGTTGATACGAGCTTTAATACACTTATTAGATGGAATTATTGTATGCAAGTCTCTAGCACCCCATAGAATGGGTAATATACTATTATGTATATTTAATGCAGCTATCTTCCGACTCGAACCAATCTACCCTATAGACTTATTTGGCAATATTAACCACTTGTAGGAACAGCATAACATTGGAGTATTGATCGTCCTTCTGGTGTAACGACCTCACCAAATCAAAATAATATTCTTTAACATAAAAAATATTATTCTTTAACCTAATCCAATACACAGTATGTGGCAACATAGCAATTATAAGTTGATAACATAAACTTTTACTTAAAGCACAACCTTTAATAATAATGTTCAGTCTTTCATTTTTAATTTTAACATTTTGTTTTCTCTTCTCTCCTCTCTCTCCCCACACCCCTTCTTTTGTCCTCCACCCTACTCCTCCTTTCCATTTTATGAACTACATGATCTATGTAACCAATTTTGACTCAAATGAATTTTTTGGCTGTCTTATTACTTTGGTCTAACATTTGACAAATGTATTTTAATATGTCTATGGAACAGTTATACCTAATTGTTATATACATACACCCTGAGGACGGCCCAGAGAGGGCTGAAACACGTGTTGGCGTGTAGTGTTTCTGTGCTTTTTGTCAATTAAAAACACTCATTGTATAATCCACGATAGTGTGGCATTAGGCTAATATTTGGCACAAAACCGACTTCTGATTACTATTTGTTTTGGGTAGCGCAGATAAGCAGGCACTACCTTGCCTACTGTCCACTGTATAGAAGGGATGCCGAGAAGTTACCCTTCTACGCTCTGCTACTGCTGCTAATGTCCCACTTTCATACCAGAATATTGTTTTGAGTGAACTAATAATACTGTGTGCGCAACTACCCACTCCAGGGATTCACTTCTCGGTATTTTTACTTACATTCGTAGTAGCGGATATGTTTTTGTGCTACATGGGTAGGTCCGGATTTAGTGTCCTTTTGTGCTACATACGTAATACCGGATATGTTATTGTACTAAATAGTTAGTAACAGTTTTTTTGCCTATATTGGTAAGACTGGATTTGTGTAGTGCATTCATAGTACCAGATGTTGTTGTGCTACATAGGTAGTACTGGATACATGTTGTGCTACATATGTAGTACCGGATATGCTATCGTACTATATTGCTAGTACCACATGTTTTTGTGCTACATTGGAGTACCTGATATGTTTTGTGCTACATACGTAGTACCAAATATGTTTTTGTAGTACAGGAAATTGTATGGGAGTGTGCGAAGTTATGTTCCAAATGGTATCGTAAGTCTGATTGAGTGCCATGTTTATCCATAAGTATAGAGAAGCATATGTGTTCATGGAGAGTGCATGATGACTACGCGTGGAGGTGGGCCACATGTCATATATGGTGTGTAAAAGAGCAGGGTAATGCTCTCGGAAGGCATGTGGAATAGGACTACACCTGGAGGTGGGTCCAAAGGCATTGTGCATGCCAAGACACTGCTCTTTAAAAGTATGAGTAAGGAGTGGTGTGTATGTGATGACTATGTGGTGTATCCAGTATTACTTGATGTGTGTCTGGTAAGGAGGGGAGGTGTGTTGTGTTTGCTTTGCTTGTGGGATGAATGGATGGATGGATGCAAGCTGTTCTGGAATGCCTGAGGTCAGATGGAATGTTGAGAGGTAAGAGTGTTGATGTATGAGTAGGATAATGCTAAGGCGATGGTGTTCCAACCCAGTAGTTGGAAGATGTAGCCTGGGTGGTGGGAGCCAGTGGGTTCTTCTCCTGTAATTTAAGGACACTTGATGTACCCAATACAGGACCTCTTAAGTAATCTACCTGAAACATCCACAGTATCCTTACAACAGCTCCAAATTGCCCCCCTCGATTCTGGAAGAATATTCGCTTATCTTGTTTCTGGGATAGCTCAGGTATCAAAATGGGAGAGTATTTTCATGGCATCATCATGCTTCATTGGTTCTGTAAATAAAATTCTGGATAAAAGAAGCAGATCTTTGGTCAAATGTAGCACAAGCCATGGATGGTGTTTGGCTGTTGGGACCTTTTGAAGAGTGTTGGACCCTGATATTAAATGCTCAGGTAGGCGCCTCATGTTCAGGCGTATTTGACTTTGTCAGTCCTGAGCCGTAAATACTTGCCTCTTTGGGGGAGGGTGTCTTTATGCACCACAATATTGCTCTTTAGAACACCAGTACTTTCATGCATTTTTTTCAAAAGCATTCATTAGAGAGTGGGACTGGCGTGGAGTCAACGAGACCAGAGAATGTCTATAGCCATCCTCAATGATTCACAAGGTTTCACTCTTGTTTAAGGCTTGTCATTGCGATCAAAGGAATACAACTGTTGGGAGGAAGTGTCATATGACCTCAATGTGGAGTTTGGCAGCATAATTGTGGCAAAAAAATCTGCTCTAGTTTTCAGTAGAAAAGATGTATATCACTTCAATTGTACACCACCACCCCCTCAGCCCCTATGCTGTTAAGCTCTTTATTATGGAGTTTCATCAAGTGATCAATTCATGGTCTGAACTGTGGCTATACATATTTTAAGCATGATGTTTATTGTTTTTAGCTTGGGCAACTCAGAATAAATACCCAGGGGGATGGGTGGCTTGCTGCTGTGAGTGATGGCTGCCTCAACTGCTTCTTTTCCACCCGTTTATAATGATCCGTTGACACAATAAAGCTGTAAAAAGGAGTCGGAAAGGACACCGGACTGCAATCTAACATTGCGTCTATTGAATGAAAATGGCTGTGTTCCCTAGCTGATGTGAATGTATTGGGTCTTGAGAGCAGAACTCTGCTCTACAGCGGCTGATGCTCATGAGGAGAAGAATGGGCCTGCATCAGGGAGTGGTGGCATCTGCGCAGCTTTCTTGATGAATTTACAAGTGCTCCATTAATGGACACACCGAAGTACTCGCAGGTCAAGGCTAATTTTTCTCATTTATTAATTTCTTCACTGCCCAACATGTGTTTTATACTTTCTGTGGCATTATCATAATGTGCAATTTGAAGTACATTATTTCCAATCATAAGGTCACAGCCTCTTCTGATTCTTTCTTCGTGTGTGTTCGCAATCTGCATTACAATTGCTATAATGGCCTCATCAAGGGCTGACCAAAAAAGCTCTGCTGGGAAAGATATCCCTGGCTCATCCTCCAGTCCCATTCTCAAAAGTCCTAAGAGTGACTCCCCTCCTCCTCTTGCCTCAGCAGATCCTGATATGGGAGGTCCCTTAAGCCATTTATGAAATTCACTAACCTCAAACTACAACAATTGGATGACAGATGGGCCACATTTAAAGCAAGAATGGAGGAAATTGAGAACAGGATAAGCCCTGTAGAGGATACCTCATTCAAAGTGATGCACTTAGAAATGGCTGTCAAGGACCTACAGAGACATAATGAAGAACTGGGAAACAGGGGCAGATGCAACAACCTCCACATACCTGTGTTACTGGAGGACTGTGAAGGAAATAATGCTATACACTTCCTACAAAATATGTTGCCACTCTCATTAATTTCCCAACAACAGTGGTTCTGAACATTCAGAGGGCGCATCGATATAGCACTAAGGATTTCTTGCATCTTTCATGTTCTTCTCTGTGCACTATGATCTTTTTATTGCATGAATATATGCAATTGCAATTATCAGGAAGGCAAAGGAAATGTTTAGCCTTACTTGTAATGGAAATACTCTTAATTGTTCAAGCAATAGCAAAGAAAAGGGCGCAATGCAGGAAAGAATTTTTGTCCTAGGTACAAAAGCAACTGAATGTCAGGTATGGACTCTATTATCCATATGTATTTAAGGTGACCACAAATGGAAGAACTTCAGGTTCGGATGATCCGGTGAACCTTAAATCCTTTATTAGGATGCCCAAACTAGAAAATATATATACATCTAAACCATCATCTTCTCCATTGTTCTTATCTAAACTCTCTCCTTAATTTGCTCATGCTATTCTACGGAACTGTTAAAGGTGTAACCGATCTTCAATATTATGGTTGCATAGGGGGATATGGTGGCCAGGGGTCAGCTTTCTCCAGGGTGCTTCAGGTCCCTCAGGTGTCACCTAGCCCTAAAATATCTCTCTTTACTTTCTCTGTAAGCTTGACAACACTTACAGCATCTTACTTTTCTACAGTGATATCCTCATTATAGTCATACTTTTTGCTCTATTAATGTGTCTATCTATGTGTCATGTTTTACAGTGTCCATATCCTTTTGGTGTTTCTCCCTATGTGTTCTACTGCACGAATCCATCTGCAACACTCGCAAAACAATAACTCATCCTGCTATGCTTAAATGTGGTTCTCCTTCATTTACCATTTTACAGTTTCTTCTGTGTCCTCTTGTCAATTTATGATCCTGTCTGATCTGCTCTAATGATGTTTAAGTGTATTTCATTTAATATAAATGGTATTAACAATCCAGTTAAAAGACAACAAATGTTATCCCATCTTAAGAGATTCAACATCTCTGTTGCATTTATTCAGGAGACTCATCTATCTCTACAAGAATCAATGAAGCTCCAAACTTTCATGGTTTGTGGGGTTATTGCTAGCCAAGCCGAGGGCAAAAAGAAAGGTGTAGCAATTCTTATTTACAAAAACATGCCTCATAAAATTATGAATAAAGATATAGACAACAAAGGTAAGTGGGTATGGGTTAAATTCTAACTAGGCTTTGAAATTGTATCTGTCATGAATATTTAGGATCCAACAGCCCCACATCCTGAATTCTGGACAATTAGTAAACATACCATTCTACAGTCAGACCATATGAATCTAATTGTACATGGGGACTTCAATAATATGATTGATCTCTTAATGGACAAATGATCTTAATATATCTTTAAAAGTTCTAGAACACATAGTCTATCAGAGGTGGGGCTTTTGACACATGGCGCTTGACTCTTCCCACAGACTTGGACTTTTAGTTCCTATCCGCACCCCATAATACGCTTTTGCGCTTAGATTATATTTGCATGACTAAAACCCTATCTGGTGCTATAGTTCATTATAAAATTACCAACATGATCTTATCTGACCATGGCCCAGTGATCACAATCTTTACTCTTTAGACATTAAAAAGCACTCAAATAGATGGAGATTTAACAACTTCCTACTACAAGATAAGGAATTTGAGAGATATTTCCGCTCTTTCCACAAGACATTTTTTGATAAAATCCTGATCAGGACACTTCCACATTGATTAATTGGGATGCATATAAAGTTAAAAGGTCAAATTATTGCACACGCAAGTAAACAAAAAAAAGAGCAAAAGAGATTTTGATTTGTTGTATCCACAACTGATTAGCTCTGAGAACAAATATGATCAGAATCCTACAGAACAGGTCTTTCTTACTGATTTGTCCCTGCATACTCAAATTAATAAAACAGTACCTGAACAGGTATCAGGTGTAATTCTACAATATAAATTTAAAAGGTTTATAGTCATTTCACAAAAAAACCATTGCATCTAATGCCATTCCATCTAAATGTTTCCATCTATAAAATGTGCATCTAATGCATATTGTTCCTGGTTGTTTTTTTCTTTATTTTGGGGAGGGCCCCCGGGAGGGCCCCCCCCCAAACTCCCGTTTTCTCCCCTTTAAAAAGCACCTGAACAAACATTAACCCCTTACCCCCCAAAAACATGCATTAAATGGACATTTTTTAGATGGAAACATTTTGATGGAATGGTATTAGATGTAATAGGTTTAGATGAATTGACTAGATAACCCCCCCAAACATGCATTAAATGGACATTTTTTAGATGTAAAAATGTTGATGGAATAGTATTAGATGTAATGGGTGTAGATGAATTGACTAGATACCGTTTAAAATGTACCAAACCTCCAGCAAAACTATTAGAGCACTCGCATCCTGCCTAAAAGTTAAAAAAAGATAACGCTTCTCACACATTAAAAATGATTAGGGAATTATGGTGTCAGCTGACAAAGCAATATTGGAAACTTTTAGAAAATGATATGGAAACTTCTACTCCTCTGAACACAAATGCTCCCTTACTAACCTTAATTCCATTTTTGACAACATCGGTAGATAATCTTACCCGCATTTAGGCTTCAGTGGTTTAGATAATCAGATCAATACATACAAAATCTCCAAAACCATAAAAGATGTATGAAACGGGAAATCGCCCAGACCTGACGGACATTCATTCGTTTTATAATCACTCTTCTACTATTATGTCACGTAAATTAGAAGCACTCTTCTCATATTTCTCCAACATGGGTAGGTCATCTGGCACATTCGCAGAGTCATTATTAATTATTTTTCCTGAGATGGATAAGGACTGTGAACTTCCTCAGATCTATACTCCCGGATCCCTTATTAACATTGAATGTAAACTCTATGTTAGAATTCTTGTGAATAGGATTTAATCGTTCCTACGTAAAATTATTGAACTTGACCAGGTAGGATTTGTTAAAGGAAGAAACATTGCTTCCAATACAACATTATTGTTTGATGGTATGCATCTTGTCAATAAAGATAAAAAATATAGGGATGGCCATGCTGCAATTGCTCTTGATGGTGAAAAGGCTTTTCATAGGTTGGAATGGGAGCACGTACTACAAGCATTAAGGTGGCATAAATCCAGACACAGTGTCATAGCCCTAGTCAATTTGTTATACTCTGATCCTAGAACATTTATTTACATGTATGGTCTATCAGCATTTTTTTTCCACTTAAAAGGGGGACTAGGTAAGTATGCATTTTGTCCCCTATTTTATATGTTTCATCACTGAAACTTTATTGGAACGTATTAGTAAAGAGGCACTCATTATTGGGATTACATGTAGAAAACATGAGGTCAAAATCGCAGTTTATTCTGATGATCTACTTTTATTGTAAAAAAAAACAGGGCCCATCTTCCAAATTTACTGCATAAAATAGATCTCTTCTCCCAAGTATCAAGATATAAGCTAAACAGGAATACATCAGAGATATTACCACTTAATTCATACTGCCTTAAACATGAGTTAGAAATATATGGTCTTAAATGGTGTCAGAGCCCAAATAAATATCTTGTTATGAAATGTGCTCCCCCTGTCTCAAACACAATTAAACTTAACTCCGAGGACTTACTCAGTAGGCTTAGCGATTTTGTTTCAGATTGGTCACCAGATTGGCAATGTTGAAACTGCTTACTTTAGTGTGTATGAAAGTGTTCATATGCACCACACGGGTGTATATGAACACTTTCATTTAAACCAAAACAAGCAGCTTCAACGTTGTAGACTGCAACATTGAAGCTGCTTACTTTGGTGTAAATGAATAAACACTTTAATTTACAGCAACGTGTTCATATGCATCGCACGGGTGTATATGAACACTTTCATTTACACCAAAGCAAGCAACTTCAACGTTGAAGCTGTTTACTTTGGTGCATAGGAACGTGTTCATATACACCTGTGTTCTCAGCAGCATTTTTGTAAAATAACAAATATGTCGTTATTTTACAAAAATGCTGATGGGATTTCAGGATTGCACCGTTATAACTAATACAGGCACAATCCTGAAGGTGCACTGTCGTGCACTACGAGGACACCCAGGCCTACATGAGAATACTGGCTGATCCCGGGCATCCTCATTTGGCGCAGTGAATCGTGCTCTTTAGCACGTTCACTGCAGCAGTTATGAATTGGGCCCCAATAGTTTTACATTTCTTGCAAATGCTTTCCGTCCACACCTGTTTCAGTTTTTAAATCCATGAATTCTATTCTTCTGAACTTTTTTGGGGTACTGGGAAAAGTAAAATAATTGCTATAAGTAGACGGAAAGCCCCTTATGAGTATGGAGGGGTTTGCTTTCCAGATTTCAAAGGACACGATAATGTGTTATTACTGTAACAGGCACGTGTCTGGTTCCCATCTGAGGCTACATTTGATAATCCTGCATGGCTTGTGGTAGAAAGTGAGTTGGTGCATCCAATTAGTAAATGTGATTTATTTTATATCTTTGTTCCTTTTACCTCCAGATTGGTTAGCCCTATGAAAGTGACGTCTAAGAAGGTTAACAAATTCCTGTTTCTTTTTACAAATAAACCTTTTCAACTGATCTCACCCCATTTATGGTGCAACAAAAACATACCTATTAATGGGAGATCTGTCCTTTGGAAACAATGGCTGAATTAAAGTATAACGTTTGTTGATCAACTATTCTTGGGCCCTAACATAGTGACATTTCAAGAATGTAAAATGATTTTCTCATTGCCAAACTCAGATAACAAGTCATATATTGATTTAATAAATGCATGTTCAGACAAATTAAACTCCTACAATGTGAATAGATTATTTCCCAGTGCATCTAAATTGCAATGCTTAGTCTTGGATGAGGTGTTTAATGCAGCCAAATTATCTAAATTGATATTGCCAATATGAGTATATTAGTGGGAACAAAATTGTAATTAAATATTTGATGAATATACATGGTCTTCAATTTAGAAGAAAATTAAACTCTTATCTTTGTCTGCCAGTTTTATAGCCCCTATGAAAAGACTCGAAGCTAAATGTGTAGATGCTGGTAACTGCTGGTCATGTAAAGATAACCCCGCCTCTTTCAAACATCTGTTTTGATTGTATCTTTATTCGCAGGTTTTGGAAGGATGTGCATAAATATTTGAAAACTGTCTTTAAAGTAAATATGCCATTGTCCTTAACTAATATCATGCTTGGAAGTATGGCATTTAATGGATTTGAAATCAATTATACGTTCATTTTATATGATCTTTGTATTGCTGTTGCCATTAAGATGATCACGTCTAAATGGAAACAATTTCAAAACATTACAATCACGGACGGGATTGTGAAATATCATTTGCCATATACAAACATTAGCACAGTACATGGGAGGATCGCCTAATCTATTATCTAAATATGAATCCAAATGGGATATGTTTATTGATGTACTACATCATCCCAATATGTCCACACATGGCTCTTGAATACACAACATCTTTTTCATTTGGAGTAATTATGAATATGAATGTGTCTGCAGTGTGTTGCATTGCATTCATATCTATTAAGTACTTTCCTCTTGTCTTTCCCTATCCCCCGTGGTGTTATGTATCATGTGTTGTTTGTCCCCATGTGTTATTATACTTGTGTCATGATGTGGGATACCACAATCTAGTGCAGAGGATGCTTATTATGAATAATGTAATTGTTTTTGCACTTAAGTATATTTGCCATTGTATTTGCTTGTCCTCTGTTATCGTACACCATTTATATTGATGGTAAACACTTCAGATATGTTTCTTTAGCTTTAAGAATTGATGCTTGCAAATAACAATATGTCTACGCCATTTTCTAGAATGTATGTGTTTTGCCTATTTCACATTGCTGTGCTTTGTAAATGAATGTTTGCTTCTTGTGTTATCTTGGTTTATATGATACTAATTATTTGTTCAAAATAATAAAACGTGAATAACTAAATAAAAAAGAATAAAAGGCCAGATGAATGACATAATATAAATGGAATGCCACTTTAAGTGTAGCTTGCTCACCTACACATCACAAGAAAGTCAAACCCAAACTTTATAAACCCATCTGCCACATGGCTCAAAAAGAAATGGAATAAACATAGAATTTCAAAATAAAATAGAGAACATAAAAGAAAGTGCTAATTTAGTCAAAGAAGGGTTTTGTAGATGTGTTAGCTACAGCCATACATACGCCTGTTCATCATGGCCAGCAAAGATGCATTTCCCCTGTGTGAGGACCATGAATTGGATGCAGTGCACACGCTTTGAGAGTAATGCGGTGCTACATTCTTTTGCAAAAGTAAATTATAACGTGGTAATTTTCTTAAAATGACTTTGAATTATCCTGGTGATTTACAATGTTTTTTAATAGGGGGGTCCTGACCATGTCCCCCATTACCCACCACTACCACCCTAACTCTGAACCCCCATGTACCACTCCCTTAAGACACATATATAGCCCCCCATCGAAGTAAATGTGTCTAGATAAATTATTACCCTGCAATTGACTTCGGCAAAAGACCAGGACACAGGGGAATACACTAGTGGCAGCAAGTATGCCTATAACGTGTGATCCAGTATTACCACTTACAATGGCATAATGCTGTGTGGATCAATTTTACCTCTAGTAGAACAGAGTTCCTTTTATGTGATTTCCAACATCACTAACATGGTGGCTTTTGCCACATATACTATGTGCTGTGCTAATTAAACAATAAACGCAAAGCAGGGGACTATGCTATCTGGTATGGGCTGGGGACCAAGTTAACAATGTTCTAATTAAGCAATATGACCATCGCGGCAGGGGCATTACCTGAGTTGGTAATGCCCCCACCGTGAGGGTCATATTGCTATTAGTACCCCGGCCCCATTATGTGCGTGACCGGGGCACTAAAAGCATTTTTTTCTGTCCCAAAACGCTGCAGCGTTTAAAAAAAAAAAAAAAAAAGAAACAACCAAGAAAATGGCCGCCATGGAAAGGGAACAGAGTCCGTTCTCTTGTTCCATGGCGGCCATCGGGAGCAGACGCGCTGGGAACAAAAGTGTTCCCAGCGCGTCCACTCCCGAAAAAGGATCAAAAAGGTAAGTGGAGTTGGGAGGGTGGGAGTGGGGAGGGGATAAAAAGAAAAAAAAAAAAGCGTACCTGCGTCCCCGGCGAGGAACGAGGGAAGCCTCCAGCCGTGTGGAGGTGCGGAGCGTGGATGGCCCCGCTCCGAGTCTCCACACGGCTGAGGCTTCCCTCGTCCCTCGCCGGGGAAGCAGGAACAAGAAGGTAAGTGGGGGTAGGAGGCAGGAGGGAGGAAGGGGAATTAAAAAAAAAAGTCTTACCCGAGTCCCCGGTGGGGGGCGAAGGCAGCCTCTCAGCCACGGGGAGGCTTGGAGCGGGGATGGCCCCGCTTCCAGCCTCCTCATTGGCTGAGGGGCTGCCACGCCCCCCGCCGAGGACAAGGCGGCAGGAATTCCAGCCGAGAATCGAAGGATTCTCGGCCGGGTAATGACCCGGGGAGAGCCAATCAGAATGCGTGTTGCATTCTGCTTGACTCTCGCAGGGTACTAATGCGGTTTATATCAGTTAGATTTAGACACGAAGAATGGGGTACTTATTTGAAGAGTCAGCCTGGTACATGATCAAGAGTCAGCACGAGGGAGAAGCTGTGCAAATGGACTTGCTGGAAACAGTGGGGAAAAGATGCAGTCAGGTGGTGCTCACGAGGTGCATGGGGCCATGAAGGAGGAAGGTGAAGAAAAACAGATGTCTGAGGTACATTTCTGAGACTGATGTGAGGTGCAGCTTGTGTGATTTGAGGGCAGCGGCTGTGCAGATGCAAGGCACAGTGACATGATCGGAATTGCGAGCTATACCACACAATGAAGCCCACCTGGAAGCCAATAGGAGATCTAGCTCACCACACCCCAGGTCATTAAATTGCTTAATGGGCCATACGTCTTTCCAAAATCTGTTTTACATTTCATGGGATGGGTGCCCAATTGTGCAGAGCACTATAAAAACCAGCTTTGCCGCGGCACAATCATGCAACCCTGTCCACAACACTTTAATGTACACCCCGTGAGCCAAATAAACGCGCACACTCCGTATATGTCAACCCAGTGAGGAACTGGTGCACTTTCGATAACTGGACCTTCATCTACAGCCGTAAAGTATGAGCTAGGAGGCAACATGCGATCTTTCATTTTGATTTATTGGGCTTCAACATAGTGCAGGTCCCAAATCACTCGGACCCACGACCATTTCACACCTTTTGATAATGTTCAGTTTGTTACTAAACACCTCTTTCTGCCCGTGTTTGCGGCAGAGGGGCAAAGCGTCATTGACTTCAGTGCCTTCTTTCTTCAGGACACTGATTACTTTTAGCTTCTCAAAAACCCATCCCCCTCGCTCTGCAATATTCTGACAATCACTGGAGTGATACAGAGCGCTGCAGTTTTGTCACTTTAAATGCAACATTCTTCAGCAGAAGAGAACAATTTTTCAAACTCATGTAAATGAACTCCATCTTACTGCAAAGCACTCTGGCTCACCTACTATCACAGAACATGCTATGTCGCCCCGCATGTCAAACCAGAATCTGTCGGGCACATGCTTTGGCCCTTTTGAAAAGGGTATCATTTTTGGAAAGGATTCTCGAAATACTATTTTGTGTTGCTTTCCCCTGCTGATATCTGCCCCCACCCTCCACCATTTGTGCCTTTTCAGTGCCACATTTTACTTTCACTTATTCACAGGAAAGAAATGACTATATACTGTTATAATTTGAGCTTTAAAAAAGAATACTCTCTTTAAGAATAAGATTCCATGCCTACTGTGTCGAACAGGGTAACCTGCTGTGCAGAAAAACACACTTTGCCATAGATTTGGGAAACTACTGATTTTCTTCCATTCATATCGGATTACCCTGCGATATAAGACTGTAGGATATTGTTAGGTCTTTAAGTAAAGACGCGCATGCGCAAGCCTCGTTCCAGGCTGCGCATGTGCGGTATGAATAAAGACGGTCCGTGCGGCAGTTGCCGCCGGGACCTCATAAACTGCAGACATGTGTTTGGTGTCTCATTGTATGAGTGCATGCGTGCGAGCGAATGAGGCGGCCCCAGGCACGGGCTTAGACACCACATTGGCGACAAGGACGGATTCAGCGAGGAGGGCACTTGACAAGCGCGAGCATGTCAATCACATATCTTTCTTCTAACGCAGTCAGGACCCGACACGAGTGATGGCGGCCATCTTTGATATTTCGGCGTGTCAGGCAGTAGCGGCCCACAAGGGTACTTGTGCGCTGCCCACGTGCTGAAGAAGTTATAATCTCCATTTTTTTGAACCTCTGTGGTCCTCTAGTTCGGAGGACCGCATTCACAGCCTGTGGTGACTAGTTTGTCAAAGCAGGGAGCTGGAAAGGCTACCCAGACCCTGACAGACAGCCAGTGGCCGGTGCTAGGGCTGACGCCCAACATTTAGTCGCAATTTACACATCCAGGTACGTCTGTGTCTGTTTTGAGTCAGGTTTCCATTGTAAAGGGAGGTGCCTGTGTGACCTGTGAAGATGGCTGACAGCGACTACGCTCCCATGCAGGAGTTTGACACCTCCGGTCCACCCTCTAAACTGGGCCCCAAATGGCTCTTGTGGATAAAGAAATTAGACATGTTTTTTAGAGCAACAGGGGAGGATGATGATGATGGCGCAAAGGTTGCTACATTGCTCTACTCGGCAGGTACGGAAGTTCTGCGGATATATGAATCCTTGAACCTGCAAGTAGTGACCTATGCAGCTGTCAAAATGGCTTCCCCACAACCATTTCATTCCATTGTCAAACGTTGATTTCGACAGATTCGTCATGTGCGGGGAGAAGCAGCATGACAACGAATCCCTGGACCAGTTTTGCGCATGCCTGAGGCAACTGGCGAGCACCTGCCTGTGGGACAATGAGGAGGTAATGATTCGCAACCAAGTCATCCAGGGCTGTAGCTCCAGCAAATTACAAAGGCAGATTCTGCGGGAGCCAAGCATGACGTTGACATATTGGACAATGGCAGGGTGTATGAGCTCGCCGAGAGCAGAGGTGGCAAAATGGATGCCGCAGTGCACCCATGTAAAAGTGAGGAAGCTTTTGCCGTGGGAAGACAAACCCTGTCCAAATCACGCTGGAGCCTGACGCGTCAAGAGGCAACATCTACGCAAGGTGTCCCAACTGTGTACCAATACTGTGGGTATGATCTACCACACTCAGAGGACTGTCCGACGAAGACGAGAGTCTGCTGGAGATGCAACATGCCGGAACACTACGCGAGGATGTGTCGAGCGGCCGCTCCAGTAACTACGCACAGAGGACCAGCTAGAGCAAGTGGAGGCGGTTTCAGGAGACAATGAAGCATCGCCACGTTAGAACAGGACCCTCAGAGGCTAAATATTGCAGAAGAAGAAGAAGAAGAGGAAAAAATCTTCTTCATCTCAAACCTGGCCACGGGTACCAAGAAAAGGAGGCAACCCACATGTGTCATGGACGTTGAAGGTGCCCCTACACAAGTACTGATTGACACCCGGGCCTCCGTGTGTGTGTTAGCCACTGAACACTACAAAGCCATCATGGGCCTGCTGCCGCTGGACAAGTTAAAAGCCAAAATATTCACTTTTGGGGGACACACACCCCTGCCAATCCAAGATGTGTTTGTGGCGCCTGTGACCCATGGGACCAAGACAATCAAAGCATGTTTCTTCGTCACTGACGTCAGCCCGCATTCACTGCTCAGCTGTGGCGCTTCAGAGGCCTTGAACATTGTACATTTTGCACTGGCAGTGTACCAGGTAGACATTGACCAACTGCTGGACAAGTTCTCAAGCATTTTCCAGGGAGTGGGCAAGTTAAGGGCAGCACCAGTGCGCCTGCACATTGATGAAACATATAGGCCCACAGCACTAAAACACCGAAGACTACCCTTCCACCTTAGGTCACAAGTTGAGAAGGAGCTCCAATCACTCATCGAGATGGACATTATTGAGCGAGTAGAGGGACCAACCCCCTGGGTCTCGCCCATTGTCGTGGAGCCAAAACCAAAACAACCAGGTGCCGTCCGCATCTGTGTGAACATGCGACTCCCGAATGCTGCCATCAAATGGGAACGCCATATCACGCCGACGCTGGACGACATCGTGGGCGAGCTGCAGGGGGCCAAAGTCTTCTCCAAGCTGGATCTGAGGTCCGGGTATCATCAGTTAGAACTCCACCCGGACTCTCGGTATATAACAACATTTACCACCCATGAAGGCCTCTATCAGTTCAAACGTCTCAGCTTTCGGCATGTCCTCCCCTGCAGAAGTTTTTCAGAATGTCATAAGAGGAGCACTAGCAGGTCTGAAGGGAGTGCTCAATATGAGCAATGACATTTTAGTATTTGCAGCGTCCCAGGCTGAACACATGAAGCGTCTGGAGTTGACTTTGCAGCGGCTGAAAGAGCTGGGCCTCACCCTACACCGTGGGAAGTGCGAGTTCTTTAAGGATCGCATCAGATTCTTCGGGTTCATTTTCCATGCGAGCGGGTTGTCGCCTGACCCAGAGAAAATCAGAGACATCTGTGAGGCTGCGGCACCCCAATCCCCTACGGAGGTGTGCAGTTTCCTCGGGATGGTCAATTACTGTGGAGGCTTCATAAAAGGCCTTGCATCCCTATCTGAACCACTCCGAGCCCTGACCAAGAACGATGTCCCATGGACTTGAAAAAAGAGAGAACAATAGACGTTTCTGGACATAAAGAGAGCACTCTCTGACCAGGACACGATGGCGTACTTTGACCCCACTGGAGAGTCGGAGATAGTCGTAGATGCCAGCTCGGTTGGGCTGGGAGCCTTTTTCATGCAAGCGGATGCCAGAGGAGACATGCGCCCAATTGCCTATGCGAGCAAAGCCCTTCACACAACGAAAGACGCTACTCGCAAATCGAAAGGGAGGCACTAGCGATCTTATGGGGTTGCCGATATTTTCGCCTCTATATTCTAGAGAAACCTGTAACAGTGGTGACAGACCATAAACCACTAATACCGATTCTGGCAGGAGTGTCGTTGAAGCCCCCACCTCGGATCGAACTGTGGATGCTTGCTCTCATTGAGTATGGGGTTAAACTGGTGTACAGACCTGGGACAAACAACCCAGCTGACTACCTGCCCCGCCATCTGAACTGCGAAAGGGGACAAGGTCCGGGTGAGCTGTTGTAGTGTCAGGAGTTTGTCCACAATATTGTCAAAGGTGCGATGCCAGTGGCGCTGTCGAGGGAGATCGTAGCCAAACAATCGACAACTGACGAAGTATTCAAGATCATAAAGGCAGCTATACGGAGTGGAGAATGGAAAGAGGTGCTCAATAACAACACCCAGCGAGAGGACAGAGCACAGAGAGACCTCCAAGCTCTCTGGAAGGTTCGAGATGAACTCTCGATCTCGGATGATGGACTGAGAACCCGGGTCCTGGAGCTGGCACATACCGGTCACCAGGGTGTTGCCAAGACAAAGGCGCGGCTGAGACCAAAGGTGTGGTTTCCAGACCTAGAAAGTCTGGTGGAAGGACACGTGCGGAGGTGCCTGCCATGTCAAGCGGCAAGCCCCGTGGAAAGAGCTCCACCGATGAACTCCATGGAAAGGAGTGAAAGTCCTTGGGGCACAGTTCATGCCGACTTCAGGTCAACCGGGAGGGGCATGTATTTCTTGGCCGTAGTGGACCAGTGGTCGAGGTAACTGGAACTGGAGCTAGTGGACTCAACAGCAAGTGACCACATCATCTTGGCACTTGAAAAGATGTTCGCAACTCATGGCTTACCAAAGGTCCTGTGCTCCGATAATGGGCCACCGTTCACGGGGAACCAATTTGCTCAATACATGAATGAGAGGGGGATTGATTCAGCACAGAAAAGTATCACCACCCTGGCCCAGGGCCAGTGGAGAAGCGGAAAGACTCATGAGAAAGTTGAACAAAGCTTTCCGAATATCAGCTAATGGCAGAGGCGAACTGAAGAAGAACCTATTTGAGTTCCTCCGGGAATATAGAATGACACCCCACCAGTCGACAGGGGTTGCCCCGGCCGAGGCATTGTTTGGACGTTACCCCAGGGGGCTCATTCCGGAAGTAGAGGGCCGCGAGCCTGGGGTAATCAACGATGACAAGGTCTGACAGGAGAGGGCGGCCCGCAACGAGAAGGAGAGCATGAGGAGAGGCCTACAGGAGAAGGAGGTAGCCGTAGGATATTCGGTACTCGTCAGGAACTGCCGACCAGAGGGAAAATTGTCGCTCACGTATGAGCTACAACCTTGGATAGTCACCCACGTAAAAGGGACTATGGTCACCGCCGCCAGCGAAAGAGGGACAGTCATCCGCAACAAGTCCTTCTTCAAGAAGGTAGAGGTACGACACCGAGAGGAAGAGCCGGAAGAGACTCCCCTGCCAGAAGACAGGGCAGAGATCCTCAAAGCTGACATGCCAGTGGACATACCACCACCGGACATGACACTGCTGCCGACCCCAGGGAGTAGCAGCCGGTACCTGGCGAGGCAGGGTCGCAAACCACCCATCCGTCTTAAGGACTACGTCCTGGACTCAGGGGACTGAGCCGACGACCGAGCCAGGTCAGCGACCCACGTTGGGTCAGTTCGAAGTTGTTTTGTTCAATGTTGTTTTCTGTTTAAAGAAAAGGAGGGATGTTACGTCTTAAAGGCGCGCATGCGTGAGCCTCGTTCCATACCGCACATGTGCAGTATGAATAAAGACGGTCCGTGCGGCAGTTGCTGCCGGGACCTCATAAGCTGCAGACGTGTGTTTGGTGTCTCATTGTATGAGTGCATGCATGCAAGCGAATGAGGCGGCCCCAGGCACGGGCTTAGCCACCACAGATATGTGAGATAATCGCAAAACGCCTACGGCTGCTGCACTCAGCTAAAACGCCAGCTGGCTGGAAATTGACACAGAGCATACAACTGCGGTCACATAGCTGTCATAGAGTGTGGGCTATCTCATTGGAAATGTCTAAATTAGATTGTGGGTGAGAACACCGATGGGTGCGCTTCAGCACAAGGCATGCAGCATATCAATGGGATCATTTCTGATCCTACTGTGTTGGCAAATGCGCTATTCTTCGTAAATCTTAAATGCATGGCCAACCAAAACTATAGTCCCAATTCATACGTCCAATCCCTGTCACACTGCGGGGTCAATACAGTGTGAGGAATTAGGTCTGTTTTGTACATTGGCACACACAAATATGTATATCTGTACGTTTTTTAACTAGACTAATGTGATGATTCCATTGTCACTGTACATTGTGTCTATTATTGGGGCTCATATTATTGTACATATTGCATTGAATTATGTGTTGATATGACATGCATTATTAACAATTTAATATTGAACTGAATTGTTTGCTGTGATATTGCGCAACATGTTTTGCACTGAAGCTAGAATGTCTCATCCTAAAAGAGAAAAGGGATAGAACCAGACACAGCCCTCTAATTCATATATGAATCAATGTTTTTTTTTCAGGGTTCAATCTGTTCACTGTAGCTGCTCATGAATTTGGTCATGCGCTCGGTCTTGCTCACTCAACGGATCCCTCTGCGTTGATGTACCCGACCTACAGATACCAACATCCAGCTGGCTTCCGACTTCCAAAAGATGACGCCAAAGGGATTCAGGCTTTATATGGTATAAACAAAGGCATTCTTTAAGTTGATTGATATTAGGTTTAATCTAACCGAAGGCACACACATCGAAAGGACCAACACAACACAATGCAGTAGGAGAATGAATAGCAACACGTTGGTAGTCAGGTGCTGACACTCCTTTTGCTTTTTCAGATATTTTATGATAGGTGTGAACATCCAGGGGAGAACATCCCACAATACTCATTTTAAGAGAGTGAATGAACCTAGTGAATGTATACGTGGTTCTAAATAAAATGGGTTACCAAAAACGTACTGATACAGGCATCCACAAATTAAGTCCTACTTGCATATACAGTAGGCTGGATTCAACGTGGTGGACTCCAACTCGCTTGGGGAAACATCTAACAAAATCTGGAAAAATGCTGCTATTTGCACGCAGAGCAATTCACAAAAGTCATTGGCATACAGGCAAGTTGCATTATGGCAATCGAGCCGGTGTGGGCATGACTTCAGTGAGTGTCAAGGAAAGGTGTGAGAAAATCCCTTATTCACTGTAGAATGTGCTCAAAATTATAATCTCCCCGTCACATAATTTCTGTAACTCTGGACTAGGATCAGGAGCTTGGGAACGTGCAGGTCAGACAGGGGTCTTTTCAGACACCTCCCTTACTTGCGGTGCATAACACAGAAACGTTTATGAAAGGCACATTTGTTATGCATGGTACGTTTTCCATTTGCATCCATAAATAAGGGGTGGCAATAGGAAACAAGCATTTCAGGGCACAGGCCTGTTAATGCTTGACCCATGGAATGTGTTTCCAGAATCCATGTATCTGGAAGGCTGGGGCGAGCCCACATCAGCCACCCATATGTGGAGTTGTAAGCCTATGCATATGTAAATGTTGTGACTGACAATTGCATACGCAGGTATGGTCAAGAGGTGGAAGAATTGTGCTCGCCACTCAGCCCTCCCACAAGACACTCGTTCGCCTTATAGAAAAGTGACATGCTTGATTGTTAATGCATGATCTTTCTTGGGAAGAGCAACATACATTATATAGGAATGAGAGCTTATTTCCACTAGTTCTAGTTGAGGTTGAACATACATTATATGTAGATTGCTGCATAGGTGTTTACCGCTATTCTCCCCACATGTCCCCCCCCACGGTTTGAGGTCACATGAAAGTGGGAAGTGCACTCCTCCTGGCTCCACCACGGGTTCTACAGTATGCTCCATGGGAAGGGAGGTTCCCAACTTCACATTCCTAACTCACTAACCCCCTCCCTCCTACCCGCCATCCCACACAAAAACGTTTTGGTGATTTGGTGTTAGTCGCCCCATCCTGCACACCACCTGTAGGCCTGGCTATGACACTACTCCCAAAGACCCTCCTTCTTCAAAAACCCCACCACCCACACACACCCTCCACACCCCCGTCTTCCACCCACAAAAACTGCACTCGTTTCCCGTGATGCAATGCTTCATGTTAAAGACATGTCACCGAAAATTCGGTTGTAACCTATGCACCAAAGTTATTGACTAAGCGTTGGATATTGAGTTGAGACCATATCAGCTTGTAAACATTCTGTTATACACTGACTATCCTGCTTTCACTGCCAGCACAGCAACCAGTTTACAGCCAGTTGGTATCTCTAGCCCATTTGACACATTATTAACTTTACATAGTAATTAGTGGTATATTATTTGTTTATTCATATCAAGTCATAAACTGCCAAATAGACCTTGCAGTTTGGATGGCAGGGGTATGCTAATAACAAACAAAATCAAATACAACAATTGACTGATACAAGAACAGTATCAATAAACTATGGACAAAAGCTGTGAAAGGCCCTAAATGATTAATGGTATATAGAAAAATAAAACAAAAGTACTCCGAGTAGGTTGGCAAACCACTGTAGACTTTTGTTCTCCTAAGTACAGCGTTGTCGCCCTCGGAATCACTTGTTGTCATTGGACAAGACAGGACAGTCTGAAAGCAGCAGAGTATGAGAACTGATGCCCAGGTGGAGACAGGGAAATACATGGCCTGAGCCTGTGTTGACCTCTGCACCTGCTAAATAAGGTTAGTTTGGACTCTACCATGCCTGCTAACATGCCCGGGCCATTCAGGAGATTCCAACCCAGTTCAGTCTTCAGTTCTTTGTATTCCTGGACTTATAATACTGGATTTCCTCCTAATAAATCCATACCTACAAGCCCCAAAATGCAAATTAAAAAAGACTGCACTTAAAGGAAGCAATGTGAGTGGGATATGTTATCATACATGTCCTATAGCAGTCCTAATGCAAGTGGTGCAGGTCCAATTAAAGCACGTAGATAATGCACTATTCATTAACAAAGGTGGGACCATCAAATTAGGCAAAATGGATGGACAGAATGGGCCTCATTACAAGCTTGTCGGTCTGGATACAATGGTACTGTTAAGCTTGCCGGTACCGTTGTTTCCAGACCAGCAAACTAGGGGGTCTGCTCGTGGGTGCCTTTCAGCCCACCAGGTGATTCACGAATGGTGTCGGTGCATCCGGCCTCCCCATTCCCATTGGGTCCAATGGGACTCAAATGGGAATGGGGATTAATAATTACCGGCCCCCGCCAATGGAGATTTATGGGGTCTGCCGGAGCTGGAATGCCCCAGTAGGTCCCCATTGCCGGTAAATTCATGACTCTGTCGGCAGCCATATTCGTAATGAGGCCCTATGTCTAGTTGATTGATGGGGTCCAGAGAGACAGGCCTGCCTTCCTTGGTAACTGCAGAAGAAGATCCCACACTGTGCAAGTCTTAATTTGAGCAACATTGAATGTAATCAGTAAATTTAAAATAATTCATTAGAATGAGTTACTGACATTATTCATGTCTCTTTTCTTGTGGTTAAAGTCGTCAAGCCAAGGCCTCTTTGACTAGTTCTGTCTTTAACATCTTTAAAAAAGTTAAGTATTTTGGTTGGTTTCTTAATATTGGATTGCGAATGCTTTACATTTTGGTCCAGAACTTTGACATTTGACTTACTGTTGGCATATTGTGCCTGATTTGCAAACGTGTTTTACAATGGTGCAATCCCATTGAATTGTAAATCAGGCCCATGATCTTCTTCTTGGAAGTTTCTAGATGAGATATTGTGGGAACTTGTTTATTTATTTATTTGCAATGCTTATATAGCACTTTTATCCAAGGCACTTTGACAAAAGGAATGCAGTAGAATAAAATGAAAGATCATTCACAATAGGGGTTGGGGATCAAAGACCAAAAGAATAGCCAGAATTAAGGTGATAGAGAGATGGAGTAGGTGAGACTTGAGTCATATTTTGAAGAGAAAGCAAGAGTGATACAGAGAGAGTGAGAGATAGGAAGAGGGACAAGAGCGAATTTTAAAGGGGGGAGAGTTAATCATTTTAGGGACAAGAAGCTGAAATGAGCAAAAGCGACAGGCCACTCAAGGTGGGTGAGGAACTGGAAAGAGGAATTGAGATGAAGACTAGAGATTCTGAGTTTGTTGATAAAGAGAAATCAAGAGGGAAACAAGGTAAACAGGTGTGCGAGCAAGGATGCATTTGAAGACAAAACAAGAAAACTAAATTTACGACGACTGAGGACAGGAAGCCATTTAAGGTGTGCAAGGTAGGTTGAAATGGGAACAGCAGTATGAAGAGCAAATAGAGTCCTAACCACTTACTGGAGGATAGAGCATAGGGGAAAGAAGACATAGTTAGGTAGGCCAATATAGAGTGAGGGACAGTAATAGAGGGGAGAAAGAACCAGAGACTAGAGATTAGCTTTGGTTTTGGTTCCTCTAGGAAACTCTCTCTCTCTCTCCCCAAACCCTCCTTTTCAACATATACTGGTGTCCAGTGGCTGAAATATTTGCACTCCACCAGCGGGAGTTCCCTGTACATATGAAACTCCAGCTAGTGAAGTGCAAAAAATTATGCCACTAGACACTAGTATATGTTGAAAAGGATGGGTTGTGGAGAGAGAAAGGAGTCTTGGAAGAGGAGTAATGAATGGAGTCTAGTCTCAACGTCTGTGCACAGCTCAAGGGACATTATTTAATCTATTTGAGGACACATTCTCATAGTTCCGTCGAGTATTAGATGTATAGTTAACAGTGCCATAGGCTGTGGAAAAATCAAGTAGAATAACGAGTGACTGATGACCTCCACCAAGGGACTTACAGAGTGATACTTGTATGTTTGCTACCACCGTTTAATGTCCTCTCATGGGTCTGATCCATGCCTGAAGGCCATGGAAGAGGTTGTGCCTTTCCAGTATTCCCGAAATTGTTTTGCCACTTCTTTATCCTGGGTTGTGCTTAGGAAAGGAAAGTTTGAGATTGCTCTATCTTTGGCGACCACCATGGGTTCATATGAGGTTGTTTTTCAGGATGTGGTGGGTGTTCTTTGTTTCAAGTAGTAATAACGTTTCTCATTGGTGACTGGAAAACCTGGGGTTACTGTTGATTCTGGGGCCATTGTTAAGAGTAGATCCTTGAGCGATGCTACTAGGAACATTTGTGCTGGCATATCTGACGCTTTGATTTCATTGTCTGTTTTCAGAACGTCTTTCACCCTCAATGATTTGATGGTGAGAAGTACAAACAGGACAGGAGTCATGACAAGGGAAAAGAGTCAAGGAATAGAGTTGCTTGTTACGGGATCTTGGAATTCTTGCACTCGCAGTGTGTCACACTCTTTCCATGCAATGTTGTTGGGAGGTGCTGACTGTCTTTTCCGTATTTCGGTATTCACAACTTCTTGGAAAACATTATCATTTCTTTCATTTCATGTGTTGCTTTGTTGGGCTGCCTGGTGGAGTCCAGCTCCATTCGCCTCTTCATATCTATGGCATACCTCCTTATGTGGTTGGGGCAGCAAATTACATGGGCTTCTGGGTGGTAGAGTTCCATTGGTAATCAAGGTTTAAAACATACATTTTTGGTTGACAATATCTCTATTGATTAATATGATAACTGCTTTTATTCCTCGGTTAAGGTATTTTCAGTGTAATTGGTTCTATCATGTGATGTGTGGTTGAAGCATTGAAATGCAGTGCATTGAACATGTCTTCTGGTTCTGAGCTCATTGGACACATGTGTTTTATTGGTTGGGTTGAAGTGATCATTAGCCAGGTACTCTTTCTCTTATGGCCAGGTTTCTGCTGTCTAGTTTTGGAGGGAGGTGAGATTCTGAGATAAATGAGGAAGCCGAGTTGTGATCAGTGTACACATAATCACTTTGCCGCGTGTCTGTTTTTGAAAATGATTTGTAATTCCCTCAGCAACATTTTGTATATGAGTGCAATGAAGTAGTTAAATATTTTTAGTGAGGTCTCTAATGGGGGCATCTGCGCTATGTATTCAGATTATGCGTGCCATGTATGTGTTTGTTGGCTGATAGGGTATTGATTAGTCCAAGTTTAGGGTTTAACATGTTTGTTTTGAGGATGTTCATCTGTTTGTTTCATTCCAGGCTAATGGTTGACTAAATGTAGGTTTGGATAGGGGTGATCTATTTCTGGCTGCTGGTGTACTGTTAGCATTAGAGATGTGGCGAACATATATGTTCTAGGGTATTCAATTGACAAATAGTGCCTCTGGATTTAATACTCAATTGAATTGTCTCTTTCTGTTTTCCTGAAGGCTGAGCTGGGCTTTGGATGTGTCTCGGCCAGCACATGTCAGGCTTGGTGGCCATCACTTGTTTCAACCTTAAACTTAGTTTGGGAGGGACATTCTTAAGGACTGCATCGTTCCGTTTTATTTACTGATTAGTGTAGAAGCTCATGTTCCCATGGCCAAAGTGCAGGTTTAACTTAACACAGTAGGACCACTATATATTCTAAGGAAACAGCTCCCTCTAGCTGTAACAACAGGCGAAGCTACTGCATCAGACAAACATACAGGGACAAACATACATCTGCCCTTTTATTATATTGTTAGATTAGATAGCCTGGCACATTTATTTAACCTTAGGTGTGCCCAACCTAGGAATGTTTGGTGCCTTCTCGATTTATGCTTTATATATAGTTCATGTGTAGGACAATCTGGATAATGCCCATGGCCACAGGCCATGCCTCAGGCACAAAGGTTGTACCACGATATTGAGTACCTACAATTTGGAATTTTCGAGAAAAAAAAATACTGGACTGATTAACAATAAATTTACAAAAGCTCACTTTCAGGACCAAGCCGACAAATTTAATAAAATATAAAAAATATTTGTTTGCCTTGACCAAATGTAGTCTACCAAATCTCAAACCAACCTCTGATTGTTTTAAACAGGACATAACATATATGTTCTTACACTTAATAGCTTCAAATAAACAAAAAGATGCTGTATTTTTAGGATCACGCCAATCTCCAAAGGACAAGTCCACTGTGCCGCAGCGTGCCGCTCAGACTCCACAGCGTACACCAGACACGGACCAATGCGACACCATCCTTTCATTTGATGCAGTGACCGTCATTGGGAAGGAGCTCCTGTTCTTTAAAGACAGGTATAATAGTACACATGCAACGGTTATATATGGTTTCATGGTGCGCATTTTAAAAGTGCACAGTTTATTCATCTTCTTTAGATTGCAATCTTTTTGGTCAACAAGGCGTCTCTGTTATTGGCAGCAGTGCTTATTTGTGCCGACAAGGTCGCTTTAGAAATGTATCTGTATAACACTCAAATTATGGAGTAAACGTGTGGCTCGCTGCTTCTCATGTCTCTGAAATTGAGGGAACACCCAACCCCTGCTAAACTACAGAGCCCAAGATTTCCTGCCCCACCATTCCTGTTTCATCAGTGAACCCCAGCACCCACGTTGGCTTTCAAGGTTTCAATTACAGCGCAGGGCTCACACCGAGATGACCATCCAACTTGTTCACGGATCCATGAAAGTCCTCGACTCATCACCAGCTTTCTGCTCACTCTCTCCTACCTCCATTCCTCAGCATTGCCTCGCGAGAATTTGCCTGCCTTCCACCATCACACTCCCAGCCCAGGCTTGTGTTCCTTCTCTCGCTCCATAAATAATCACACCCCTTCTGTCTCACGCGCATGCACCATATTTTTGGGGGAAGTCCGCCTGCAAGCCTGCATGCTTTACTCTTAATTGTTTTGTGGGAAAAGTTTGGTCACAAACTAATTTAGTCCTTTTTTGTAGTCACCGAATGTTCCAGGAATTGTATGTTTACATATGCACTGTGTTGATGAAAAAACATCATACAATATATAGAAAAGTATCAGTCATGCCCAGCCATCCAGACAGACACATGCAAATAAAATGCAAATCTGTTGCCTAACCAGCACCGATCTAAAAGAAACTGAAATGATATCGTGTTCCAGACAGAATTATGTTAAATGTAGCAACCCTGACCCACAAATATTCTTTTTGTAAATCGAATTATTTACCTGAAATATGTCTACGCCACTAGACAGCCAGAATCCTTCGTTCGTCTACATCTTGTTTCTGGGTGTGGGAACTCTGATGTGGCGCCCCCTCGCACTGCTGCTAAAATGTGAACCTAATATTAATGTATTTTTAAAAAAAAATCTGTTAAAGACCACCATCTTTCAACAATACTTCAACCTTTAATCTTCATTTGTTCCCTTTATTGTTTGATTTCTGTCAAATGTTGTTTTTTTTAGGTTCAGGAAGCCAGATATGGTGCTTTAATAACTACCACTATGCAAAGCTTGATAAGATAACAATTAACTATATATGTCAATCCAACTAAAGGAAAAAAAAGGCAAGTTATTGTGCCTTCTAAATGGGCAGCACTGGTGTGCAGGTCAATGACACTATAAACGAATCTGTATTTCCACAGAAAACTAGAAAGAGTGGCTATTTGAGGGGCATATGATAGTACAAAATCCCAACATAACTTCCATTACATAACTTCCCTCAATACCTCCCATGCAACTAAACCCACGCGTTTCCACCCTTCCACCAACAGTACCTTTCTACTGGCCAGAAATGCCATGGCCCAAAGCTGGCTTCCACACATTGTATGGTGCTCCTCTGCTCTTGAGCGAGGAAATAAAGTAAAACAAATGTGCAAGTTTGATAGACAGCAGCCCGCCGTGCAAAAGCAGCAACATGGCTGCCGTAACAGCAAGTCATTGCTTAGTTTCTGAAACCCTGTGCTAAAGATGATGATCCAGCTTCCTTGGATTAAATCGGGGTTGTTTTGCGAGATATACTCTGTGGGTTTGTACATTCCTTTTCTTTCCTCTATTCGCAATAGGTCGTTCTGGAGAAGGCAGTCTCAGCTGAAAGATGTCAAACCAAGCTCCATTACAAGTTCCTTTCCTAAGCTGATGTCAAATGTGGATGCAGCGTATGAGGTGGCAGATAAAGGGACTGCCTATTTCTTTAAAGGTAATGGGATCAGCATACGTCATTGGGGTTTCTAAAATCTCCTGTGTATGATCATGATTGGGGTGGAGACAAAGAGACTGCTTCAAATGAACCCAAAATTCTCCCACGCGTACGGTCATTTATCTCAGCTTGAATGATTCAAATAGTAAAGACATATGTGTTGTATGTTTCCTTCATCAGGTCCACATTACTGGGCAACCAGAGGATTTCGAATGCAAGGTTCTCCACGGCCTCTCTCTGAATTTGGATTTCCAAGCCATGTTCAAAAAATAGATGCAGCCGTTCACTTAAAGGACTCCAAGAAGACTCTTTTCTTTATTGGTGAAGATTATTACAGGTCAGTTTCTTGACTTCTTGTCCATTATGAGAAAGTGTTGAAAGTCACATAAATTTTCATGTCTGCTGATCTGAGTAGCAAGCGATATCTAACATCATAATAGACAACACATTGGGCCCTAGTCACAAAATAATTGGCATCTCTGAAAAGCCCAAATGATTTGCCTTTTAGAGATTTGGGTCCCACCTCAAAATATAAATCGGTTGCTGCACAAGCACCCAGCAGCTATGTAGGCATAGGCAGCAAGAATCAATTTAGGTGGTGGCCTGGGAGATGCTAATGCCAGCAAGATATTTCTCACCCAGGCTGGGAGTGCAGCTCTGCATGGCAAGATTTGGTTACCAGTCATTTGGTCGACAACTAAATGGTCGAAATCCAAATGGTGGAATTTTTTTTTTTTTTTTACATTTTTTTTGGAGGGGGTGGTTGCCCCCCCAACCCCCCTTTTGATATATTCGTTTTTTTTAACCAAACAAAACGAAAAAATATATATAAATAAATTAAAAAAAATTCGACCATTTTTTTTCGACCAAATGGTCATTCGATCTTTTTTTTTTTTGACCAAATGAGCGGACACCCAAGATTTAAAGGGCCTAATGTGAACAATATAAATAAGGGGTAAACAACAGTTGTAATCAACATGGCTGCCTATGCTGCTGCTGTCCTGTGCATGACAAATACACAGAAAGATCTGAGATGACCGTGCCAGACACAAGGTGGTTCCGGGTTTTACTTCAAATGTTTGCGTGCATTCTGTTTATAACAGGGCATTAACAGAGAAATGTGAGTGAGTACACGCTCCCCCAACCCATACCAGTATTCTGCAGTTTTGGGCATTAATAGGTGAGTACTTTTGATGGAAATTGAAGTGAGGTCAGAATCATTCAATGTGAAACTCTTGCAATGCGTTGAGTACCTGGTATTTTGATGGCAATGCCTGCAAAGGGGATGAGTAACTAGATGCGTGATGGCAATCTCTGGCAAAGATGCAAGTACATGGTTATATGATAGTGGACCGTGGGATTGTAAAGAGTACATGGGTATTTAATGCCACTACCCAGCAATTTTGTATAAGCAATATGGTAGTTATCTTCAGAAATGGGAAACGTGCCTAAGCTGTAGATGGCAATGCTTCATGGTGCACAAATCTGGACATTTGGCTGGCAATGGGAAAAGTGCATGGGCAGTAGAAGGCAATGGGGCATGTACCAGTCCATTTGATGTAAATCCTTGCAAATAGGTAAAGTTCCAAGGCTTTTGATAACAATCTTTGTCAATTGGCTGACACCTATGAATTGCATAGCAATATCTGAAAAAAAAGGGCAAGCATCTGGGCGCTGAATGAGGATGCCTGGCAGTATGGGGTAAACACCTGGGCATTTGATTACAATATATGATATGGGTCATTATGCGGCCATTTGATTAAATTCATTGGTAGTCAGGTGAATACCTCTGACGTTCATTGCATTCTAAGTCAATCCTGTGAGCACCTGGGCATTTCATGGAAATACCTAAATATTACGTGGTTTTGGGAAATTTGATGGCAAACGGGAAAAATTACCTGAGGAAAGGACCTGGCCAGGTGATTGTGACATTTAATAGCACTCCGTGGCAGTATGACACTTTCCTGGGCATTTGATGGCAATTCTTAACAATTGGGGAAATCACACTTTTATAAATAAATTGATAATTGATAGCGCACTTGTGAATATGAGCAGTAATCAACAATGGATAATGTTACAGTGGTACACTCTTTTTAATGGCTTAGAAGTGATATAGAGAGGATGAAGTAGCTGAGAATGCTTTTATGGCTTCAAGAACAATGCAATGATGAATAAAATGCAGTACAGAAATAACTTGATATGATTTAGCAAAAGATAATATAATCACTTTTTCTCTGGCAATTCACCCCCTCCCCCCTTTGCAATGTAAGAAATGGAAGGAGAGCACACAGTCTTCAAGAATCCCAACAAAATGCAATACGAAATGCAGTTCCCCCCTAGCAAGCTTAGAGAAAAACAGGTATGATTTTAAAACACAGGCCCAAAATGCTGAATGTGGTGGCAATGAAGTGAAATGATGCTAAAATTGATTTTAATTCCCTGTAGGAGGTTCAGGGTGAGTGATATCTAGTTTATATTAGTTCAGGCTCACTTTAGCAATGCTCTATGAGTAACTAGTAGGTTAAAACGAATTTTAGCAAAGGAAAGCAAGGAGCTGCTGATTTTTACACGTGGCTGAAATTGTGCAAAATGTCAAATCGCGGCAAATTTAATCGTGTGCGTCGAGCGTAATTACGGAGGCCCTATAAGGAGTAGCAAGTCGGTTCTAGGTTCGTTGGAAAGCCTAGAATCTTAGCTTTAATCTTAATCTTTAAGATAAAATTTCGCTCCTAGCACAAACGGTTCCGGAGATACGGCCGATTTAGTCAAGGTAGTTTTTCGGATTTGAAATTTTAAAGCTCAGAATGACCGATGACAGTTTTCAGTTTTAAAGATGACAGAATGACACGATTCTAGGAGGCAGTTCTAATAGGCTAAAATAGTTTGGATTAGATTATTTTAAACTAAGAGATTGGTTTTGGCACAGTGAGTACTCACATTATATTTTTGAAATAAGCCGTCAAGGTCTGGTCAGGTTGGACGGGACTTCCGGCGGGTGGTTCTGAAGTCCCGGCTATCTGGGTCAGCTCTGCTCTCTGGGTCTGTCAAGCACCGGTTCTGCCCACAACGGTCTGGTTTGTGGTTCTCTCTGGTTCCGGATACAGCACTGCTTTCTGGATACTGCTACACATTCTCGCAAATGTTCTTGGCAAAAAATTCAAACAGCTCGCCCGGCTGTTGAATAGTTTGGTTGGTTTTGAGGCCTGCTGAAAAGGATTCAGCTTGTGGATTCAGGCCTCTCTGCTACAAATGCTGGAGTTAATTTCTCGTCTCTGGAGATTGATGGATTTGAAGTCTGGATCTCTGGATGTGAAGTCTGAAGTCTCCCGGCAAAGCGTCCCACAAGAAAGTGGAAAGTGAATCCCTACCTGTCCTGCACTGTCTGCTTTTATGTGTTTAGAAAGTGGGTGTGTGCGTGGCATAACTGAGCCTGCCGCTCTCTAGTTGTCATTGGCCCAATTCTCCCCTCTCCCATGATTGGGGGAAGGAAATGGATTGTCATCATGATGAGGTCTGTTTATGGGTCAGAGGATCCTCCCCTGGTCAATTTGCCCACAAATCTGTATTTGATTCAAATACATATTTCCCAGATACACAAGTGGTTGACATTACATGTACATATTACAGATGAATTAAGAAAGGTCTCTGTTCAAGCCCCATGTTTTTGCGCTTTTTGGTCGGTTTACCAATATCGGACATTTACCAAAAATTACACAAATGTGCGCAAGGACTATGGACATTAATTGATGAAGTGTCAGATTTTTAACATGCAGACATTTGGAGTAAGACCCTATTTTCCGCTAGCAACCTCCCAGAATACACCACAGGGTCCTAACACCTCTCAAAATGTGCACAGAAAAATCCCAAGAATAATGATTTTATTTATATAATTTTGACCAGTCCGCACTATGAGTTATCTATCTTTTTAAAATTATGCCCTGGTCAAAAAGGGGTGTGGCTTCCCACATCACATGGTGGAATAACTGGTTTATCCACTTCCCCCAAGCTCAGCTTGCTAGCAGAGGCACTGCCCCTCCCATTTCCTTCCAAGAGGAAGCCATTTTACAGCCCCCCCCCCAATATAACATTTGCCTGAGTCCAAGACAGGGCTTTGTTCAACTTCCTGCAGTCCCCAGGTTCTCCTCCCCTAACCCAATCAGAAAGGTGTCATCTCCTTTGGCAGGGGCAGCAGGATGCAGCTAGGCCTGGGAAGAGTGGCTGAGCAGGTTTCTCCTGTCGAGGGTAGTTGTCAGGCAGATTTCAGCTAAATGTCACTTTAATTCCCAGTTTAAATCAAACTTACAATTTTTACACATGCAGCTAGAATGCTGATTCTAAGTTCAAAACCATGAAATTTAACAGTTGCAACTATGTGACACTCAAAAGTAGGTCACTCATTTAATTTAAACATTTCGATTTTAGTGGTTTTAAATCCAATTTCAATTAAGCTGCTGACATCCACCGCTCAGCCAGTTTTGTTATAAACATTGTTTTGGGCTCTTCATCTTCCCAGATTTTGTATGCACACAACACTTCATTCTGCCAGATGTCTGCTGGTGTTCAGTAAGATTTTTGAATATCCTGCAATGTTCGAAATAGGCGCTTTGAGCTTGCATTCAGGAAAACATAGGTGATTTTAAGGCGCTTTTGGTCTAACAACACTGTTATTTTTCCTTTGACACCACCTTTCACCCCTGGCGCTTCCGGTCCATCATGCTGGCACTGGTGGGTGGCAGGTTAGACAACCATTTTGGTGTGCGCACAACCACACGGTTTTCCTGGTTCTGGGATGGAATGATGGGCAGCAACAGCTCATCCCCACATCCACCCAGTCTATTGATTTAGTTTTGTTCTGGGATAGAATGATGGGCGGCGACAGCTCATCCCCACATCTACCCCGTCTAATAATTCAACATGGGTCAAAACCCTTGACAGTACATATTTTCTAATGTGTGAGGACCTGGGTAGTTATTAGACATCCTTGGTAAGGGGCATATACCATGCATTTCATGGCAATTAAGGACACTGGATAAAGTACCTGATAGGTTAGCACTATGCAAAAGGGCGATTACCTCGGAATGTATTGACAATTCTCTACAGTGGGTAAGTACTTAAGCTTTTGATGACAATTCCTGCCAGAGATGAATTTGAAAACATGCAGTGCCAAGCACTGGCAATAGGGGAGTACTTGCCAGTTTTATGACAAAATGTCTGCAAATGGAATGAGTATGTCGCCACTTGAGGGTGACCCCCAGCAAAGAGACAAATACTTGGCTGTTTAAGCATGGCACTTGTTTGCATACCTGCCCATTTGATTGCAACCTCTGGGAATGGGTTGAGTAACTTTGCATTAGATGGTTATGCTTAGCAATGGGATGAGCGCCCAAGCTGATGATGACAGTTCTTGACAATGATGCATGTCCCTGGGAATTAGATTGGCAATGTGGAAATCACCTGGGCATTTGATGATGATGATGAGGCATGTACCTGTAAATTTGATGGTAATCAATCTCTTGTGCATTGTTTGACAATCTCTGGAAACATGGCAAGTATTCAATAATTTAATGAGAATCCCTGGCAATGAGGCAAGCACCTTGACATTTGAGGGCATTCTATACCAATCTATAATTATATGGGTTTTTGAGGATGCTCCCTGACATTTGGGTGAGTACCTATGACTGTCATTGCAATCCCTGGCAATTATATAATTTCTGGAGATCTGATGATGTTATGTGATGCTTTGATTTGGTGGCATTTCATTCAGGGAAACCTTCTACCCTCACTAAACCAGGGGTGCTCAATTGTCCTTTATTTAATCAAGTTCTTTTTATGAATCTGGGATCCTCAGTTAAATAACATTGACTTACAGCTTGCCTTCTCTTCTGGGACATGAAACACACAGGGTTGCACAGAAGGTCTATTTAGTAACAAAATAGAAATAATTGAATCAGATTAAAGATGAACAAATAGTTTCTTCATCAAAAGGCAATGATAAGTGTTATGAAGTGCTTGGTTGGTGATGGTTGGTGAGTGCGGGGCAAGAAGGGTTGTGTTGTGAAGTGCTTGGATGGATGTATGGAATGTGTGAGGTCAGAGAGAATGCTGTGAGAATGTTGATGTATGAGTGAGGGAATGTTTGTGTGGAGCGGTTCAAGACCAGGAATTTGGAGGATGTAAGCCTGGGTGATGGGAACCAGTGGGATCCTAGTAGACCTCTTAACAGTAATTTGATGTAAAGGAATACATGACATTACTTGTATCTCACCTGAAGTGCCTGAAGAGCTGCTTTATTTCAGTAATAAATAATCAACACACTAGTCAATTCAGTTTTCAATGCTGCAGTTATGGAAATAGATACGTTTGTAACACACACATCACCATAGTTATCTATGCATGTAATTCACTCTGAGCACGCAGGCAGCATGCATGAGAGTCCAGCAGGAATCTTTCATTTGTGAAAAACAAATTAGTTTAAAATATCCCTGCCGATCTAATTCTCAGTACTCCCCCTCAAAATACTACCCCGTTGCTCAATAGACCTGTCAGAATGTCAACACATTTCAATCACAACTGCAACAAAGGACTGGGCATTCAGGTATGTAAATGGCTTGTCAAAAGGAAAATGTATCTATAACATATGTGTAGGCTAGATTCCTTTCTGTGGTGTTTCTATTTAAGTATTGTTTACAAGCATACCTTTCTCACTTTCAATGGGGAACTAAATGAGTGAATGGGTAGAAAATAATCACCCTCTCTCTTTGGTGTGGAACACTTAGCTTTAACAACAGTATTCTACCCAATGCCATATCCAGGAAGTGACGTCAATTACTTTAATTGTCTAGGTATGCACACCATGAGATGTCCTTTGCTCTTGTGTGCTTGTGAAATGGGGATCTCACTATATAAAGACCCTAGGTACTAATTCATTGATCTGTAATTCCAGAAGCACATATACTTATGAAATATTTTCTTATTTTCCAGGCTATGCAGTCAGTTTCTATACCCATCCCCCTCAGTACTTGCAAATAACAGGGCCAGGATTTAATTGAATTCCCTTTATAGTATTGTTTCCTCAGGATGGTTTCCCCTTTAGATTATACTTGCATATGAATTTCTTTTTGTCTGGATCATAGACAGGTAAGCGCCCTTTTAAGGACTGGCTCACTTCTCCACTTCTTGGAACATGTGGGCCTCAGTAATGAAGATGGGATCAGCGTTCCTCCACAACTGGCCTACTTTTCCTTCCACTGAAGAAAGCCTGAGGCTTTAACTACTGCTAGGCCTCACTTCTCTGTTAATAATCTATCAATGGCTCCAAAAGGAGACCCTGCAAACACCCAAATATCATGTCAGTGATCCAGTCGAACTTTGTAAGAAGTCCAACCCAGTTTCACTGCATTGGCGATAAAGGGGCACTCGTGGTTGGAGCTTGTTTTTAGTGCTAAACAGCTTTCTGAGAGGGCTTAGTGAATTTGGGGAAAGTGAAATAATCTGAAGTGGATTTACTTGGAAGAACCCTTGGGATAAGAAATAAGTAAATGGAGACTCAGAGCGAAAGATTTAGGATCTGTCTCTTGACAAGATGAGTGCCATTGCTTGACAACTGGGAAGAGGGGAAGAACCTCCCTGGGCAGCTGGTGCGAGACTCATGCTCACACGTTTTTTTAAGCAAAAAAGTAGCAGCGATTCAGAAGAATGGATAAGTGCCAGTGTCCTTCACTTAACATGTGTGGGAAAGTCATGTGCCATCAGAGCCACCTAGAAGGAGAAGCAGTGAATTCCTGAGGGCAGCTACAGTGAAGCTCAGGCTCATGTGATCTTTATGGGAGGCAGTTGAATCACAGGTCGCTGACAAAGTGAGTAACTGAGACACATGCCATCAAAAGACACCTTGGAGGAGGAGCAGAGAATCCCGAAGGGCAGCTGGTGTGATATTCATGAGCAACGGATTTTTTGAGAGACAAAGCAGTAGAGATGGAGGGAGATGGGTGATAAATGAGTCAGTGTCCATATGTGGAGGTTAACTGGAGAGTCATGTACTCTCAGATGACAACTGGGATGAGTAGCATGAGGAGTAGTAGGAAGCTCATGCGTGTCTACCGTTTGTAGGCAAAAATAGCAGATATTCAGGGAGGTGGGTGATATGCAAGTCAGTGAGTGGAAAACACTTGAAGAAAAAATGTCAGCACCCATGTGAACCAATGGAAGAGAGAGATGTGCTGCTTACAGTGTTTTCCAAGCGGTACTTTCTGTGTGCACATGGAATACATACATTTCACACAATCACTTGTAGGTATCATCAAACTCATGTTTTCATGCCAGTCACAAGTCACCCTAGAGTAAATGCATCAGCTTACGCACCTGCATGTTATTGCACTACAGTCATGAACATCCACAAGACCAGCTGAGGAGATTGCATGTTCAGCTCCTTCCACTATCATCACATGGTACATGAAAAGTGTGAGACACTGAAAATTCCAGGACTCTACATATACTGTCCCCATGTACATATAGATATCAAACAATAAGGATGGCAATGACATAGACAATTATCAAGAAAAAGACTATGATCCATTAGAGTACAGGCAGGAAGGTGGTTCTACCTGGAATGCAGTAATACTGACACCCCACAAATAAAATTGCTGTAATATTATGTCACCTCTCTCCCATACACATGTTTACAGTCTCTTTGAGAAACCGCCTTCCTGTTACAGATCGGAAAGTGCATGACATCATTATGCGGCACTAGAACATCACACAAATCAAAAGTGTGGCTATACATTACACAGATGAACTAGACACTGAATCTGGGCACTTGCACACTCTGCAGGAAAATGGTATGCCAACAAAAGGCAGAGGCCAACTTTGGTACTGGACCTCACCTATGTTGCACCATTTGCTGCACAACCATGTGCAGACATGGGAAGAAATCAAATGACCTGAAGTGCATCCTTCCTCATAGCATCAGACACATAGGGCCTCATTACGACCCTGGCGTTAACCATGGTGCTATTAGCGCCATGGTTGATGCCGGTATTTTACCAACTCCGCCATGGTGAATGGCGGAATTACCGCCCCATTCCAAGGTTGGTGGGGCAATAATTCCCCATTCACCATTGGCCCTTCCCCATTCCCTTTTTTGCCCCCATAGGGCTCAATGGGAATGGGGAAGGCGGTAATTACGGTACCAGCCGTTAAGGTCGGGACCCGCAAAGGGACCTCGTAATTAGGCGGTAAGGGTTTAACGGCGGCGACACCTTTTAGGGCGCCGTTAACCCCTTACCGCCTGGGTCGTAATGAGGCCCATAGTATACCACCACCAGTTAGCACAATTACCCCCGAAAATATTGCAGTTATGTAATTGCTTGGGATCTCCACTCCTGTACTCCAGAAATGCCTACTATTGACCCCACATCGTGCCAGGCCAGTGTTGTGGAAGCATTTGAGCTTGGCAAAAAATATAGCAAGTAACATGATAGATGATGCATTTTTAATGTTGACCTCCCGGCCACAGTCCTCATGCCCTTCTCTTTTGTGGGAAAATCTAGATTGTGGCGGGCCAAAGATTATACTTCACCATTGAGATGGGGACAAGCAGTCATAGCACACTGGGTGGCCTTTCCTTCCCCTGGCAGTCATGATGGGTTTCAGGAGCAATGCAAGAGGGATTACAATGCCAAAAATGCACTGTACCTACTACAGGTTCACCACAAGTTGCCACTGAACAACATGAACACCTCAGTGTTCACACGAAAAAAGTCTACTTTGTGCATGCTGTACACACTACGTGCACAAAGCAATGTCATCACAGATTGCATGGAAGAGCTCTATATAGGGAATCTTTGACACTGTTCAGGTGGTAGAACTGTGCTTGTCTCCTGTGTGGTACGATCTTTCAAGGAGGCCAACAAGTATGTTAGTCATCACTTTGTGGCCCTTAGTGAAGTTCTCCATCTGGAGGACCTGCTTGAGCTGAACCTGTACAACATGGCTAGGGTCCTTTTCTTGGCAGATGATGTGGATGCTGCACAGCTGCTGAGGGATCTGCATTTATCCCTGTTTGGTGATCCATGGGTAGTTGTATTTAAAGGTAACATTGACAACCTGTAGGGCTACCTAATGGACACACATTTCAAGGTAAAATTGACTGAGTTGTATCCACATTTGTGTTTGTGTCAGGAGGGGAGACTTCACAGGAAACATTGCAAGGAGGAGACACTGTGCACATGTACAAGAATGCTTGCATGCCGCACTTGCCATTGTTCGTTGCATGTATCATAGCAAATGTGTGCATTTAGCAAACCTTATGGGTGATATTTCTAAACAGAAAATTGGATTCCCTCATAAACATGATGTTGTTAAATATGCGTGAGCAAGTGCCCACGTGCGTATCCTGGGAGAGGTTCTGTGCCAACCGTGCATGTAACGCGTGGGTCATAGAATCCCAAGAAGCGCATCTTAATTCACTGTTAACAATGCAGAATTGTTACCCTTGAAACTCAATTATTAAAGGGCAGTGCAGGCAAGAATCAGTGCACCATCTGCTGAGATCCAGAAACAGTGCCATAAGAGCAAACTTTCTTATATGCCGAATGTGATATTCCGCCGATGTGCCCCTGCTCCACATCGGCAGATTATCACATTCGGCCCATGACAATGGGGAGTGTAACTGGAGAGAGCGCTCCTTCTGATGGGCGCTAGCAAATGGAACGATTGATCTGAAACGCTGGAGCAGACAGCTTTGGAATACAGTACCGTATGATTTAGCAAACTAGGAAATAAATAGGACAGGGAGTGGGGCTGCCCAACCTCCTGTGAAAGAGAACACACAGGATCAAAGCAAGTCAATTCATTTGCTGGAATAGTCTCACAAGGGGTGAGAACCTTGCCTCAGTTCCTCATTGGGAACAGGAACACAATACTCAGGCATTTGCATATGGTTACATCGATTAAAAAAATAAACCATGTGAAGGGAAAAAGTGCTGCATGGCAGATTGGCATTTAATTTTCTCTGCACTATGGCCACGTTTGCAGTAAGCCTCTAAGCAAGTTACAAGCACAAGATGACACGGAATATAGCCCCAGCCCCCTAAATTCCCTTCCTCCATCCCATGGACTCAAGGAGCTCACCATCCCAACAGAACATGAATAAGGCCTGGCTAGCTGCGGATAAGTGTGGGTACAATCCTGGATTAGTGTCATCTGGCAGTGATGTCATGCAACATGGGGTACCGTACAGTTACTGGAGTGCAATTGAGGCTACCCGTTTAACAATATGTATTTTTCAAACGTGTTCATCTGTATCCACATTTTAAACACCTACACCTGCATTGTTCTTTCTGAAAAAAACAAAGCCACTCCCACGGCTGCTATTCCTCAACATTCAGTGGGTGATTCTATAGGAAAAGTGAGTTTGTAGACCCAGCCAGCCCCTTCCTTGTTGACTGACTGCAGTGTGAGCCACTTAGGAGAGCAGCTTAGGAGAGCATTACTACTTATAGAGACCAGGCAGTGCTCGCTACACTGCTATCACACTGGGGACCCAGTGCCCGCTCTGTCTCCCCCTCGGCATTTTATTTACAGTCTTTACACATACATTCAGCAACCTGTTTCTTTCTTCATTTTTTGTATTCAACAGTAAAAAGGAAATCCAAGACTCCCACAATGCACTGCAGTCTAGAATGCTAATATGAAAACTGTGCATACTGTTCTTACTGAAATCTCCTTGCGCCTCAAAATAATAAAAACAACTGTGCATGCAAAGAAGCAGAGAGTGTTAGGGGAAGGCGGAGATGTAAACACTATACAGGTGGGAACATTAAGACCAAGTTAAAGCTTGACGGGAGGTCATCTTCCATGGAATGTTCACGTGTGCGATGAGACTATCACATCATTACCTTAGAGTTATTAACTTACTGCAATTGAGTTGTGGGGTCATAGCATCGTTTTACGAGGAGTTTCCTGCTATTGCGTCCATTTTACACTTGCTTCATTTGCTCGAATGGAGTGTTATATACACGCCTGTTATATATGCGCGGCGGCGGCCGCAATTATAATGTAACGGTATCAGCAGCAGCCTTGGTCATCCAAGTTCAACCAAGGCCGCTGCTTACACCTTACATTATTATTGCGGCCACGCCACCACCGCCGGCTTCGCGAGCGGCGGCCACAATTATAATGTAATGGTATTAGCAGCAGCCTTGCTCGGAGTCGGATGACCAAGGCTGCTGCTAATACCGTTACATTATAATTGCGGCCGCGGGCCACACTGCCTCGCTGCCTGATCACGGCAGCTCACGTTGCCTTGCGGTCGTGGCCTCACCTGCCAGTTCGAGTCGGGCGGGCAGGCCATGCCAAATCCTGGCCTGCACTGCAAACGACAAGCAGCACGCACCGTGCCACCAGCCACCGCCACACCGACCACGGTCAAAGTTGGCGGGGCGGTTGCTCTTCAGACTCATGAACGAATGATCCAACCTTACATCATTATGGCGCCGCCTGCCGCCGTGGTGGATGGACATATTCACGGCGGCGGCGGACGGACGCAATAATAATGTTAGCTTAGCTCACAGCTCATTCAGCCGGAAAGTTTAACTTTAAGTTACTTACCACCGCGTTGTACAGTCTGGGATAAGCCTGCAGCAGGAACTTAAGCTGCAAGTAGGGTTAGATGGCCTGCACAGGAACCGAACCACACGTGCAGGGGCAGGCTTTCTCACAAGTCACTCACGATGCCACGCCTTAACAAATCAGGCGTGCTTGTGAAGTGAAGTGGCCTGCCTCTGCAACAGACCCACGTGACCCTTCCACCCCCCACACGCACGTCATCGTGTCATTTCACTGGTAGAGAACAGCCAATGAAAACTGTACATTCTGTGTTACTATACAGAATGTATCAAATGCTGCATAGTAACAACAGAATGTTGGTTTTCATTGGCTGTTTGTGTTGTTGTGCTGTACTCCCAGGCCCCAGCCAGCCATGGCCTGCAACTGGAAGCAGAGCAGCAGAGACTGATTTACGATCAAATTGAACAAACAAAGGAATTACACGTGCCCAATCATGTTCCGGTCCCCAAAAAAGACTGCCGGTGTTCGCCACCTCCAAACACCAGCACAAATTAAGCACTGGGTGAATCCAACTTTTAAAGTTCTTGGAAAACTCCACAGGGTTGTTAGGTACTCGCACAGGGAGCTGTGACTGCTCAGAATTCAAAGGATCCCTCAAAGGGTTCAATCCCTAATTAAAATGTTTTGACTCCCCCTCTTGGTGTTGCCACTCCTTAAAATTCAGGAGGTCTCCCATAGGTTGCAGTCATCCCTTCAAATTCCTGGGCTCTCACACCCACTAAATCAGACCAGCTCTCCCACAGAGTGTTGCAACCCACTAAAGATCACAAGCTCTCCCACAAACCACTGGCAGTCTTATGTGTGGGGAGTGTCCTTGTGAGGCCATACCCTCCCCTATAACTGCTTTATTGCTTTCCTGCTGTACAGGGGCCTAAAGTAGAGAAGGATGGCACAGCTGCATATGCCTGTTCATGATATAAACGATTACCATTGAGACAGGCTCACCAGTTTACAGACATCAGGTAATGCAAGTAATGGGTGACTCGTTGCCTCACCATCAAGTCCCAGGGATTCTGCTCTAATGTGGGTGCTTTCAGTATTGTGTAACACCCTCGAACTTGTTGGGGCAGTGCTGGCAACAGGGTCACAGTTGCCAGTGCCACTGGCACTGATTGCGTGAACTGAGTGGGTGTGGGGTTTATGCTGATTCTTGGTATGGTGTGGTCTGTACTAACATCCTAACCATCACTGAAGGGAGCATTGGTGGCAGCCTGGTCACTAGTGGGGTTAATGGATGTGTTATAAACATCTGCCTGGTACATTACTTCATGCCACAAGCACATTTTTTGTTTCCATTTCTTTCATCCTAGTGCATGGCCGTTGCACATCCTCAATTTCTTCCCATGGGCCTTTACCATGCATAAAATCTCTCCCACATCCCCTTTGATGGTCTTCCCCAGTGGCTGATCAAAGTACTCCAAAACTTAGGATCATGTTGGGGCTGTTTGGTGAAGATACAATTCACCCCCTGGGATTCCCTTGCCTCCCTTTATTCCTTTGCAATAGCAAGCACCAGGCAAGGGTCCCCCTACACCATTTTGTCCCCTGCTTTGCCTTCTCCCATTCTATTAAGGTCACCACTTGATGAACCACCACTTCTCCCTGTGAGGCTTCCCTTAAAGGACCCACACCCTAACCGTTCTGGACGGGAACTACATTTTCCTCATCCTCAGCAATTATTTCCATCCAAACACTTCTCCCGCAGTGCTTCCTGCAACTGCCCATTCACCTGCGTGAGGAACATGCCCATGTCCTCCCGCTCTACTGCTATGCCTTTCTTTATTTATTTATTGCATTTATTGACAGCACCCAAACCCGTAAGTATCACGGCACTGTTGAACTTAGAGAAACAAACAAAACATAATACAGCAGAGTAGAAGATGCCAAGACTCAGATGGGGTAGGGTCAAGGAGGTTGCCCCAATGTCAGATTAGTCGTATTTGTCGAAAAGCCAGGTTTTTAGCTGTTTTCTGAAAATGAGGTAGGATGCCTGTTATGGATGTGATGAGATAGGGCATTCCACAGGGTGTGGGCAATGACCATGAAGCTGGAACCCCCCACTCTTTTTCTCATGAATCTAGGGATGGTTAACGTCAAGGTGGAAGAGGAAAGTAGGCTGGGGAGTTTGGCTCTTCTGGAGATGTGTTGGGTGAGAAAGGAGGGTGCGCTATTGTGGATGCATCTGTGCATTAAGGAAAGGATCTGGAAGACAATGTGTGCTTTGATTGGGACCAATGGGCTTCACGTCCAGCATGAGAGATATGGTTGGAACGTTTGAGGCCCCAGACAGGCCGCAGGACATTGTTTTGAATCAGCTGAAGTTCTATGAGATTTTTGGCAGAAGTGCCTGCAAGGATGCCGTTGCAGTAGTTCAATTTCCTGCCTATAATGGCTCTGGCGAGGGTCAAGCAGATGTCTGTGGATTGAAATTTTCAGCTGAGTTTGATGGGTCTGGTGGTATATGCTGCTGAGGAGGCGAGTGCCTCGGTATGTTTGTGCATAGATAGTTCTGCATCTAAGTGCACGCCCAGTGTTTTCAAATCACTAAAAACACTGGTAGGGTTTTCATCATTGCAGAATGATGCAAATGCAGGGTCAAGTTGTATAAGACGGTACAGGGAGCCAACTACGAGGAGCTCAGTTTTGTCATCATTCAGGCATAGATGATGTTGCGCCAACCAGGTCTGAATGATGCTGTAGACTAGATTGATGTTTGCAGAGTCCTTGGTGTGGTAACCAGTTAGTTTTAAGAGGATTGGAGTGTCATCTGAAAGGTTTGTGTAGAGGATTCCAAGACTGTCGAGGTGGTCGAACAGGGTTTTTTTAAATATATATTTTGTACAGTGTAGGCCAGATGTAGGAACCCTGAGGGACACCATAGGGCACAGGTAAGAGGTCAGCAGATTCCGAGCCTGCAAAGACCCTAGAAGATTGTTCACTGAGAAATGATTTGATCCAATAGGTGGCTTCTCTGGAGAAATTGAATTTGGTGGTGAAGTGTTGGCAGATAATATCATGGTCCACAAGATCAAAGGCTGTGGAGAGGTCAAGAAGGAGGAGGATGGCTAGTTCACCGGCATCGCGGATGCCGTCCAGATGGATTTTAAGGTCGAGGAGGGGAGACTCAGTGCTGTGTCTATGTCTGAAGCCTTATTGGCGAGAGCCCAGTAGGCTGTTTGTTCTAGGTAAGCTTGGAGTTGGACTATGCAGTATGGTGAAATAGGTAAGGAACTATAGTGATAAGGCGGTAGTTGCTGGGGAGAGAGGGTTCGAGGGCAGTTTTTTTCAGGATTCAGTGAGCCAAGATTCCTTGATATTAGCTGGGACAGAGCTAGATTGAAATGAGGCATTAATTAATGTATAGATACTGGGGGCCAGGTGCTCAGCACACATTTTGATGATGTGGGCAGGGCAGAAGTCACCCTTGCATTGGAGGGTTTGAGGGAACTCCACATGTCCTGCCTCTTAGGGTTCCTCTGTCAGAGGTCCTGCCTCCGTGGGAGTCTCAACTTGAGCTTCTGCATACTTCCTTAAACTCATAGGGCCTCATTACGACCGTCGCGGAATGGTTTAACGGGCTCCGCTAATGGAGGCGGACCCGTTAAACCCGTTCCGTGAGATTACGAGGTCCCTTCGCGGGACCCGGTAAGGACGCCTGGTAAAACCAGGCGTCCTTACCGGGTCCCGCGAGAAGAAGAGGGAGCTAACAATGGGCCAGTCGTAATCGGCCCGTTGTTAGCTCCCTCTCCCATTCCCATTGAGCCCTATGGGGGCTCAGATGGGAATGGGGAAGGTCCGGGCTCAGGTTCCCAGAGGGAGGAATTACCGGGCCCTCCGAACTCGGAATGGCCTGGTAATTCCCCATTCTGGGAACCCGGTAAAGGAGCCCGATTTGGCAGCAACCATGGAGCTAATAGCGCCATGGCTACCGCCAAACTCGTAATGAGGCCCATAGAATACGGACACACATTCTTGCTATGCGTAAGGCCTCCTGGGATGGCCCTGTCCTGTCTCCCAGTCCTCCTCCTGAGGCCAAACCCAAAGCCTCAGCAGTCTACCCTACCAACTCTGAATAGCATTGATGTTTCATGGCCCAAACCAGTGATCCAGTGCCAATAGATAGCACACGATTTCCTATTTTTCATGGGGGAACACTCAACTGCAAGGAGAAATCCAACATCTCCTCTACTCCCTTCACATCATTCATGAACACCATTCCTTTTCTCAAGAAAGAGACCCCGGAGAACCAAAAACACCCTGAGAAAGGAGAAGTCAAGAGACAGGACACAACACCAAACAAAAGACGATGAGGTGACAAAAACAAACATGCAGGGAAATCTGTTTCTGTGTGGCTACTGTAGGGAAAAGTGGTTTTGGCTTTTTTTAAATTTCATCAGTGAAACAAAAGAGAAAAGAGAAAGTGAAAACCTGTTTCCCCTTTTTACACGAGGGAAACAAACAAAATACTGGCCAAACACTAAGTAGACAAAGTGCTACAAACCTGGAGCAAAAAACACTACTAAGAACAGTATACTACACAAAATCAAGCACCTAACTGCAGAACCTGTTCCAGTAACTGCTCGAAACTCTCTGCTCAAAACTCTCTACAAGTACCAAACACCATCCACATTTGAACTGGCCCTGTGTAGCTCCTTTAATCACAGCTTACTATAACTCATAAAGGAACATAAAGTGAACTGGGATTTTTGTTATGGAATCTACATTCTTTAAAGAGACTCTAGGGCTCTGATTGCCTGAACATAATTCCTCAAACTTCCTTTACAAGATTCTAGGGTTCTGGTTGGATAAAATAACTAATACACCCAAGATTGTACATGATAACTGAACATCCCGATTGTATCACAAACCATCCAAGAGACCCAGAAAACTACAGTGAGTTTGACCTGGAATTCAACTGCACTAGAACCAGAAAAAGATTATAAGTGCCCAGGGGTTACATTTTAAGACATTCATCCAGGCTAAATGCGGACCTAGAATTAATTACTGCAATCTTAATGACATTAAAGATAAACTTCATTGAAATGTATGTGCACTCCTTTCCTGTCCTTATTTCTAAACATATTGCTGCAACCTTTAAATAAAGCCAACTGAGTCGATTTCCCAACAACACGTACTACACATTTTCACAATTCAGCCAGACAGTCACAAGTTACCAGAATGTATCAGTTGAATGAGTTCAATGCGTGGGAAGCCGAACATACACTGCTATCGTGATTTGTTCTTTGCAGTGGCTTTCGCACAGGAAAGTCTCAAGCATTTATCAGGTCAATGCTTAGTTCATTGTTTCCAAAACAAAGAAAAATAAACAGGGTCATTGCAAATCTGCTCCAAATCAGGAGCTTCTAATCCAGGTGTGGATGATTCACAAACGCGGTCTCGTTCTGCTGTTTGTCACTTTGCAGGCATTAGGAGAACTTCAGGCAGAATCACGAAGGACTCTTTCAAATTAGTCATGGATTATTCACAATAGTCACAATTCTGGTAGTGAATTCAAATATGCTGGTAGAATGTTTATGATGGATTTCCAGTATTTCAAAATAGAAATTCAGCAATGTTCAGTCAGGTGGAACTCACATAATATCCCTTCAACCACAAATGTATTTTATAAATTACCAATTAATTAAGGATTTTTTAAATTCCTGATGCAACATCAATAATCATATTTTCTGGTTAAATGTTAGGTCTTTGTTTTCTTTTTGGTGTTAAATGTTGTTTGATACTATTTACTTAATTTCCTTTAAGATATTTCTCTAAGTTAAATCATGCTCAAAATACAGTACAATATGTTTGTACAGAACCTAAGATTTGATTGAATAGCTGGCCATAAGGTATCAATAATGAAATATTAAGATAGCAATGCCCAATTCCAGGAACTCAAATCAAATCAGTGGTTACCAGTCCATAATGAACAACGGGGTGCCGCCCTGCCAACCATTATGGAGGAGCTAAGCTAAACACGCGAAAACCCTGAGCTTTCCATAATCTGCAGCATGCAACTGACGAAGCATCCCTAAATTGATTGTGTTGTGGTGAAACACTGTTTCCCCTGGCATGGAGTACCCCAGCTGTGCATGCCCATCGGGCTATGAAAGGCCCAGGGTGTTTTGTTTCCGCAGCATTGCACGGCCCACTAGGCATGCAGGCTTGGGTACTGAAGGCCCAAAAGCATATACGGGGCACCCATATCCACACACATAATGCAGGCCATGGGAATATAATTAATGACATTGTATTATGTTTTATACAGACCATTTAACACAAATGGTTTAAATTCTAAGCGCAAGTGTGTTCAGCTCAGCTAAAGAGAATAGCATAAAACACATTCACAGCCCTGACTGTTTTGGTGTGGGGCAAGATAATTCCAATATGGCCACCATTATATGATCCAGGAAAAGACATTCGGTATAGTATTTCATTTATGGTTAAGCCGCAGGGCACAACCATATCAAATGGTTCATCACATTGGGTAAACGTCGAGTAGTTTGTTAACATTTGGCAAGACGGAAGGTACAATCAGCATTTGTGGTCCACTGAGAAGTGCATGCATAGAGCTTGTTTTTTTTAATGTATTTCACACATGTGTATCACACACGTAGTCCTTGGTTCTACTTTCATAGGCCGGTCACGTTTTTTTGAAGTTGTGTGTCCCTAGTGCATGAGGCAGCTTTTTTTGTGTGCTTTGTTTTGTTTTGTTTTGATTTTGTGTTGTTGGACTTTCATTATGGGTAATAGCGTTTTCCATTTGAAGGCACAATTTGTGAAGGTATTTGACTTGGCCAGTGAGCCATTTGGGGCGTATTATAAATATTTGTTATCATGTGTAATGTGTCTTTTCAGGATTAATGTAGTGGTTTACACATAAATATGGTTTTGATAACAGTTGAAATCCAGGAGACTCGTAAAGAGCAGGGAGTTTGAATTGTTTACTTGAATTCATGTTGGACAAGGCCACAGAGTGAGATAACATGTTGTTGTTTTGTTTTGGCCATTTGTAGCCACCTGAATATGATCTTGTTTGATTGAAGTGGCTGTGGTCCTATAACGTCGCCCTATGACGAAGTTGAATTGTATTGGTGACACAAACATAAATCCATGGTTTAGGGAGTCTGATTTCAATGCTTGGATGTTTCTTATCACAGTACCTTGTGAATTAATATATTCGGCTGTACCTTAATGCGTGTCTGAATATTTGGTATGCTTTGGTATACTTTGGCCTGATTTACAAAAATGTTTTCAATGGGACTTTCCCATGTCAAAACATGTTTGTAAATCAGGCCCTTTGTGTTCACTCATTGGAAGCTGTCATTCTCCAAAGAGCTCTCGCAGTCTGTTGGTTTTCAGTACAGGATGGCCTATAGCAGGCAATCTGTAATTTGTTATGGCAATGTCAGGGAAATGTACTTTTTCTGGAGAGTGAGCTTGAGGTTGATGGCTCTGTTGAAGTCATGCTTTTTTTAAAAAAAAATGTTTTTTTCATTTACTTGTTTGCAATCAAACAACAATTTGATTTTTACAAGACGTTGTTTCGTATAGGAACACATTTTACAAAATGAGTAGTATCAGTATAAAAGAAAAAGAAGAAGCAGAAGAAAAAGAAAAGATAAAGAAGCAAAACCAGAAAGCATGATGTTCGAAAAACACGTAGTGTCCAAATTTACAGGAAACATCAAAATTCGTTTAGTCACACTCGGTTAATTTACAAGTTCTGGTTTAAACTCAGTGCTGCTTCTAAAATCTTTACTGCCGCTGTTGACCACTTGGTTCTATCTCCTGCGATCAGACGGCACCACCATGTGTTTTCCTCTCGGAAGGATACATCGTGCATCAGAGGCAGCAAGTAGGCGTCCCGCAAAAACGCGGTTCTGGTGCAAGACATAAGTAAATGTCTTAACGTTTCCACTGTTTCTGGGTCCGAACAAAGTCTACAAGTTAGTGCTTCAGTTTTCGTACGGATGGCTTTAATTTCCTGCATTGGCAGTTGATTGAATCTTATTCTCATAAAAGTTTTCTGCATTTTTTTATTAGGGACTTTTATGCAATAGTTCATCGGTTCATTGAGTTTGTTTGTTGTTGCTGGTAAATGAGCCAATAGCTTATTTCCTATTGCTTTCTCGCCGGTTTGGATCCAATCTTTTGTGCTATTTTTTTCTTGATTTTTTTTGGGTTCCGAATGAGGTCTTCTGATGAGCAGGCCAAATCTGATTATTTGTGAGTTTTTGTTCCCAGTTATTTAAGGCCCTGCAGCGGCCTTGGCTGAGTTTGCTCTGGACCAGCTTGTAGATCGGGAGAGCATCTGGGAAAATGATTTTCCGAAAAAGTCTCATCTGACTTTGGTTGACTGATGTTTGGAGTGATAGTAAACCCAATTCCCGTTTGACAGCTGAGATAGATGAGGATTTAGGCAGACCTAGCACGGTTTTCCATAAGTAACCTTCCAGCTTTGTCCATATGGTGTTGTCAATGTTCAGCGCAGCATCCATGCCATAGATTATTGATGGCACTACCTTTTGTTTGTAAAATTGGATCTCCGGAAGAAGCGAGAATTTACCGTATTTCCGGTCTACTAGTTTAGTTTGGGTTGTCAAGATTTTGATTTTTGACCATAGGGCTGAATGGGTCGCACTTTCTGACCTTTTTGAATCTATCATGATTCCCAAATATTTCATAGTAGAGACGGTTTCAACTTTTATGTTATTTATGTACCAGTGGCCTCGGTCTGTAGTTGCTGAACGACTATTCCCCATCGTCAATATTTTCGATTTATCGATGTTTATCTCCAGATCGTTATCGTTGATGTACTTTGCCAAGTTGGCGCTGGAGACCAATTTGGGTTTGATCTATGACGATCAAGTCATCAGCATATTGAAGTCTAGATATTACGGTGTTGCCCAGTTTGGGCGGGAAGGCTCTGACCGCTGGTTGTGTACACTGGAAGTCTCCCATAAAGGCAATGAATAGGGCCGGAGCGAGCAGGCATCCCTGCTTCACGCCACGCTCTGATGGAAATTGGTCCGATAACATCCCTTGCTGGTTTAGACGAACTCTGAGTTTGGTGTCCGTGTGTAGTGCGATCACCGGGCCTAAAATTTTTGCAGGGCAGTTCCACTTTGTTAATTTCGCCCACAGCTTTTGGCGGCTGACCTTGTCAAATGCTTGTGTTAAGTCTATGAACGCAATGTAAACTACTGGAGCACCATTCTTAACATTTTCTTTTATGATGTTCAGAATCAGGATGTTGATGCTGGTGCTTGCGTTCTTATCAAAGCCCATTTGAAATTTGTCCAGACAGGGCGCACATCTCGCCCATTTGTGAAGCCTGGTTAGTAACAGGGTAGCAAAGATCTTGCCCATGATGTCGAGGAGGGCGATAGTTTGCCGGGTTTTCTCTGTTGCCCTTTTTGAAAATAGGTACTATAACTGCCGCAGTCCATGTTTTAGGTATTTGCCTAGTAATCATACATTGCTTGAAGATTTTTGTGATTAGGGCGGCCCAATCCTCAGGATGTTGTTTTAGGTCTACGTTGGTTAAACCATCTGGACCAGGTGCCCTAGAAGTTTTTAATTTCAGGATTGTTGCCAAGATTTCATCGTGATCTGCCAGATCTTCCCACGACAATGTTATATCACATGTGTAATTACTGGCAGTTTGTGGTATAGGAGCAAATTGTGATGAGAAGAAGGTTATCCACGCCTGTTCCGATACAGCATTAGACAATTGATTGTTTGTCTCGTCGTTTTTATCTTTGATCAAAGCCCAGAATTCTCTAGGATTTTTCGATGTTAATGTCTTCAGCATTTGCTCCAAGTCATTTTGGTACATTGTTCCTTTATGCTGTCTCAGCCAGGATCTATATGATCTGGTTACCGCTTTGGCGATGGCTTTTTGCTCAAGTTTGTTGGAGACTCTGGCTAAGCGATTCAGTTTACGCACTTGTTTTCGTTTCATAACCAGTTCGATGTCATACTCGTGTACACCTTTCCCTTTAGGTCGGGTACAGATTCCTTTTTCTTTCCTGTGTGGCAGAAACAAGGGAATGTACAAGGGTCTGTTTGGTGGGTCCATCGTGCTTTTGCTTAGTGCATCAAATTTCTTGGCGATTTCCTTGATGTTGGTCGCTGTGAGTTGAATTTGCGACAACTTCCGTGCTACCTCCACCTCGAATGGGTAGACTTGCTTAGAAGTGGTTTCTGACTCGAGAGTCATTGTCAAAAGGTTATGGTCACTGGATTTAGTTCTGTATACCTCAAAAAAGTCAACACAAGGGAGAAGAGAATATGAAATAAAAATGTGATCCAGCGTTGCTGACGTTTCCGCTCGTTCCCAAGTTGGAATCCGTGGGAGCTGGCTTCGAGCTGATGCAACGTTGTAGAATTTTCTTGTGTCCATGAAATCAGACCATAGCGCGCCTCTCACAGCGGAGGGGCAGAGATAGAGGGTAGAAGGAGGTTGATCGACTCTAGCGTTTAAGTCGCCACAGATTATAATGTGGTCAGTTGCCAATTCAGTAGTGAAATCGTCTATGGTTTCCACGATGTTGTCGCAAAATTCCGTGTTGCTTATTCTCTGCGGATTCCAATACACATTAATGATGGCGAGGTTAGATTTCACTTTATTCCTTGGTGCAGTCTCTGTATGGAACCACTCAGCTAAAAGAGCTAACATACCGTATGATTCGGCCACTTTCTTTTTAATGGAAATACCCGATCCAATTTTAATTGCAGTTAGAAGGCCTGAAGAGGGTCTTCCAAACAAACCTTTCACCGCTAGAGAGATGTATGTTTCGTATCCATCAAGGACTGGAGTTTCCATTAGCCACGTCTCCTGGAGACAAATAATGTCAAAGTGGCTCAAGTCAAATGCGTCTGGCTTTGTCAAATGGTCGTGGCCCCTCGTGTTCCAAGAACACATGATACTCCTTTTCTTTGGAGGACATTCAGGTTGTAGAGCTACAGTAGACGTCGCTGAATCTTTTAGTTGTTAATTTTGGGGGTTTGGATTTAACACCTTTTTCAACCACCTCCAAGGCGCTGCCGGTTCCCGTTTTTTATTGTGAGCCCAATCAGCACTTTCGTCAATAGAATCCGGATGTCTGCGATTTTTTTCCCTTCTGGGATTTGAGCTCCATTTGACTTCGTGTTGAACTTTTCGATAGTTTGTGTTAGTATTGGATGAATGGAGTCTCGATCTAAATCTCCCACGGCTGGGGTCAGGTTTCTCCCTGAAGGCCACTCTTCTTCTACCTACAGGATGGTCTTCAGTATTGGGATGATGTTTGCTTTTCCGCTGAGCTGTTTAAAGAGGGAGGGATCTTTGCGGTTAGTTCAGACACAGGGATTTCAACTAGCGAGAAACCCATTTGTTTCAACGACGCAGTCACATCTTCTTTAAAGTTTAAGTCCATGGGATTTTTGACGTAGAGATAGGTTTTAGCCTTCCCATCTCTATGATATGGTTCCACCAATGCAAGATCCGCCGATTTCAAAGATTTCAATGCTGGTATATTGGTTAGGATTTTCAAAACCGTCTTTCTGTTCAAGTCTAGAAAGTTTTTCCTGGGTGCAAGTTGTTGCATTTTGTAGACCCGGTTGGAAATTGCCTTGGAATCCAATCGGGGCGTTTTCCCTGTGCAGTCCTTGGTCCCACAGTTTCCAGTTTTTGTCATTTGAGGGACATTATCGTGTTGTTCTGGTGGAACATTGCGTTCTTTAGAGGGTAGGTCGGTTGCTTCTTTTTCACCCCCCTTACAAGTGGTGTCTTTTGTTCTATTTGTTTCTGAGAACTTGGTTGTGTTCAGAATCAGAGGTTTTTCTACGTCATTTGAGTTTGTCTCTAGGTTAGTTTCCTCTTCGTTCAGGTGAACAGTAAAATCTAGGAGTGATGAATTTCCCAAAGACCCTGCCTCAATTGGCCGAGAATTATCGAGTTTGATTATGGTTTGTTCAAATTTTGAATTATGACATACTGGAGCTTGAGGGGCCACATAAGTGGTTGTCATTTTTTCATGAGTTGAAACAGTTGGTTTAGGAATCATGAAGATTAGTGGCACTTTTAGAGCTTCTTTGCTTGTTTTCTCGTGTCGTGACGTAGAGTTTGGTCGCTGGTTTCTCACGGTTTGGTTTACCTTTTCACCTTTTGATTGATAGTCCTTTGGATTTGACAAGGGGGGCGTTCTGACTGGAGGTTTAGGTTGTTTTCTCCAGGCCTACTTGCATTGCTTAGTGTGGTGATTAAAGTCTCAAGCCGGGTGATTTTGGAATCCCATTGGCTTTCTTTCTCAGCGTTTTGTTGGGTTATAGCGGTGATGAACCCTTCCAAGAAGGTTACTTTGGCATTTAAAGCCGAAACCAGGGTTAACAAATCTTTCATTGAGTCGTTAATTGATTTGTATAGTTTTACAAATGGTGCGAGACCCACTGTTATGGCAGACATAATTGTAACCAGGTCCGGATTTTTTGATGGCATGTCTTTAGGTAGGTTTCCAACCATGTAGCTGGGTCTTCTATTTCTCGCCGGTGTTGAGGTGTCTTTTGGTATATCGTTATATAATGACGGTCTTCCAGATGGATAGTCAGATAGAATTGTTTTTTGGCCATATGATGCCAGCACCGGCTGAGTCACTTTGGGGAGAGACTTGTTCCTTACGTCCGGTTGGGCCAGTGTAGGCGGGGATGGCCTACTTTGGTCCGTTCCGAACGTTGGAGGAGTAATAGTTGATGGTATTAATAAATTGTTGCCCAATCCACCTTTTTTCGGGACGATGCGCTGGTACGTCTTCGTCAAGCAAATTTGTTGCCAATATTCGTGCATCTTTTCGGTAAGAATAGGCCGCGTTACCTTGTGCGTCCATATCTCCCCGGCTGCTAGAGCATGGGATGTTTTCCTGATGGCCTGGGGCCTCAGTTACACTATGGTCATTGTCCACTGTTTTTTTTGCCTTTTCTGTTGGCTCTAAAGGGACTTCCAGCGGAACGTCAAGCATTTCTGCATCGGAGAGTTCAGTATCTGTTTCTGGTATCTTCTTTGATTGCTTGAAAAAAACCTCTTTAAAAGTGTGTGATGTCGGGAGATTCTGGAAAGTTGATTTCACTGAGTCACCTTTTTTAGTTTCTGGTGGGTAGCTCTTTTGAGTTGTTGGGTGCCGTGATCCAAGGGCTCCCCCAGATCCTTTACGATCTTCCTTGATAGTGCTCTTTTTTTCAATAGAGCCATTGCAATGTCTCTCTTCTGGGCGATGGCGTTGCTGGCCAAAGCGTTTGATGGATTTGCAGCAATTTGTCGCTCCTGGGTTACATCCGTAGACCCATTTTCACAAGAACTGATGGCAGCAGAAGTGGAATCAGCTAATTTTCTTGCTGTTTGGCTTGGCCACGATGTGGCGGCAGAGGGAAGCTCTGCGTCTACACTGTCAACCATTGGCACTCGTGGTGGTTGACAAGCATGAACTTCCGCCTGTGTGGATGTCTGGCGGCTGGGCTGGCCCTGATCCTCTGGGGGCCCGCCACAGCTCGCCACTCCCTCCGATGGGGCTCCGTGACCTGACCACAGAGAAAGAGGAGAAGAGGAGCCACGGAAGATGCCAGCTGGCGGCACGGCGGCCCGCAAGCTGAGATTGGCCTCACGGGGTCCTTCGACTCCGCTAGGCTCAACCTCACTAACCGCGGCGGAGGCCTGCTGGGCGCGTGCAGCCGACAATGGAGGGATCGAGGAAAAAGACGCGCTCCCGACCTCCAGCGATGGATCCCATACAGGACAACAACCCTCCCCCCGCAAGTCCAAAACAGGTTGGCCTCCAAGTGTGTTCAGAGACGGCTGGGGGGGGCGCCTGTGTGAAAGGGGGGCGGAGGACTCGAAATGGAGAGATGCAGAGGCAGAGTGGGATAATGCAAGGGACGTGTTTGTTGAATTGTCCTCCGAATTTTCATCCGATGGATCCTCCAGAGCATCGGGGAAAGTGTCATTTAGTACGTTCTGGGCACTCACGACCTTGCAACTCGCTTCCTCAAAGTGACAGGAAGCTATTTGGGTGGAGGACGCCAGAGAGGGCGAAGATGTCATTTTTTTCGGTGGAATAATATCAGAACTGACATTACTTCCCCGGTTTTGTCTTGCCATGTAACGTTTGCGAGTGTCTTTCTGCTTTTCTAGGCGGAGATATTTGCTTCTAAGTACCCTGCCAGGTGGACTTTTCACTTGGGGGTGGGGAAGAGAAAGTACAGAATTGTCCATGGCAACTTCAGGTCTAGGGAGCAAGGGGTCCATTTGTGGGTCCATACCTCCTTACCTCCTAGCCTCAGTAGACTGCAGTTGACTGCTCGCACCTCAGCGAGCCAACTCCGCGTGCCGCTCCGCGTGAGTACTGGAGCTTTTGTTCACAAACACTGTAGAAAGACTGCCGGCAGGCAGGAAAGCAGAGAGGGACTGCAGTTGACTGCTCGCACCTCAGCGATCCAACTCCGCGTGCCACTCCGCGTGAGTACTGGAGCTTTTGTTCACAAACACTGTAGAAAGACTGCAGGCATTTCTATTTGGACATCACACGTCCTTGCCAGATCATCTATTGCTATTATGTCGGGACAGAATGAGGTTCTTAGCTCAGTGGCTAAGTCAGATCAAATGCAGGTCGTGCCTACTTCCGGGTCAAGGGCGGCAGAGCATCAATGGACAGGGAAGAACTGTCACTTTCACTTTTAAGATTTGGTTTCCCATCAGCCCCAATCAGGAGGATATCATCAATGTAGCACAGGTAAGCTAGTGGTTTACATTAGCAGGTGGCAAGGATATCACTCTCTAGTTGTGTAGTTGTGGCATGAATAGATTGGCAGTGTCATCTGAGTATCCATGACCATTACCATTATTTGGAGATAAGTGTCAGTACCAAAGGTGAAATATTTGTAGTTTAACATTAATTCTAAGCATTTGGCTATAGGGTGAGCAAGCGTGTTGTGATTGCTGAGAGCATTCTTGCATCCCTTTGTTCCATTGATGTGGAGAATGTTAGTGCAGAGTTGCTCCACATCCATGGTTTCTAGGAATATGCTCCTTGTGAAGCAGCCTATAGCATCCAGTCTGTTCAGAAGCTCAGTGTTGTGGATGTAGCTGGAGGTCTCTCATATAAGTGGCTTCAATATGCTCTCATACCAGCCAAAGATATACTCAGTTAGAGTTCCTGATGCAGAGATGATTGAGTGTCCAGAGAGGTGTTGTTTATGTATCTTGCGGAGCATGTGGAGTGTACTGGATACTGGGTTATCAGGTATCAGATCCTGAATATGTTACTTGATGTCATTCAGAAGTGTATTTAGAATTGTGATAGCCTTATGTTATACCAGTTGGTATTCATATGTTTGACAGCATGGATTTTGTCAGAACTGTGATTTTGCAAACAGCAACAACCTCCTGGGAGTCATGAAGAAGGCCCTACTCCTAATTTGGATGTCAGAGACTATTCACTGTTCAGCAATGAGACAGAGGAGGCGACTATGATTACCAAAAACGAAAGCGACATAACAGATGCTTCAGGTAGACATCCTGGTACCTCGAAACAGGAGCTGTAGTGGAAACAATAACAACCAATTAGTGTCTGTAATAATGGTCAATTAGGGCGTTCCTTCTCCCTTCCCCAGTATAACAATAATCACCTTATTCTAATTGTAATGGGTTATTTATAATGCGCTTAATACCCAGAGGTTTCTAAGCGCGGACCCAGGGATTGAACCTGTGTTGCTCTGTGTCCTCTTGCTTCCAAGGCGAGCGTGTTACCCCTGAGCTAACCTCCCGAGACGAGACCTTAATCTGCAGTCTTGGAGCTCAAACCACATGGGTATCTTGAAAAGGTATGTAAGCTGAGTTCCAGTTTTAGAAAAAGGGTCTAGGGTCAAGGGTCCAGGGTTTCAGGCAAACACATAAATGGCTTAGTAACGATCAGTTAGGAAAGTGGTCTATCCAGATAAGAAAGCTAAAGGAAGGCTAAATACCTATGATTCTCAAATGGCATCTGAGGTTCTGCATTTCAAGACACTGCTTCTTGCTTGTGTCCTGCTTTAATATTGACTGCTTGCTGATAACGACTGCCAGCTGAGACTGGAAGTCGGTGGCCATCTTGGGTTGTGTAGCATGGTCCTACTTAGTGGCCATCTTGGTTTCAGTAGTATGCTCTAACAGGGTGGCCATCTTGGAGGTGGCAGTGTATTCTTTCACAAACAATGTGGAATGGGAATACTTAGCGATGGCAGCTACATAGCACTGTGTCCATTGGGGTTGCCATATGCGGCCAGGAAGAAGCAGGGCATATCTCGGATGGAATGAATTTCTAATAGATTTAGAGCATGTGCTATTCGATGTAGATGTTCATCCCCATGCAAAATTACCACATGAAATAGAACAGGTGGTTTTCCCCATACCTATAAATGGGGATCCATAGTCATATGTGGGATAACATTACTATACTTCTTACTGCTTTGCATCGAACTGTTAAAGAGGCCCAATCTTTGGTAGTCCACATAAATGCACTCAATGCTACTACATATTGGGAACTGACCAACAACTACATAAGTGGGACAATCTCCACAGACAAAGTGTTGGAAGATGAACAAAGGAGATGCCCATTGGTGAACATTAAAGTTGCAGTGCTGAAAGGTAACTTTAACACAGAACAGATGCATGCAGATTTTCAATACACTGGAAGATGGTGTGAACAGACATTGTGGTTAATTAGTGAATATCCCAAAGAGCTACAGTCCATGATTAACACCCACAGAGAAGCAGGTGTCACAACAAATAGATTTCATTTTCCCTACAGGTTTTCTATTTTTCTATGGCTCTTCACTGACACCTGATTGACCTATCCAGACAATACAACATAGGCATACCTAACCTGGCTACCAAGCATGGAAGCCCAAACGTAGACATTGACAGTGATAACAAATCTGGGAATTCTCATGGACAACGCCCTCTCTTTGGAACCATAAGTCAATGTGATAGCAAAAAAGGGAGAGGTCCTCTCTTACTTCAATTTCCCACAGAGAACTCTTGCCATTATCTCCTTGGTATTATCAGGAATAGTCCATACTAGTTTCTATTATGGAATGCAAGAACGCCTTACATAAAAACTACAATGCATCCAAAATACTGCAGCAAAACTACTCCTGAGACTAGATAGAAGAGACCACATCACACTGGCCCTGAGAAGTCTACACTAACTGCCAGTAAAGAAACACATTAACTTCAAAGCCCTCTGCATTGCTCATAAATTACATCAAGGACAACAAGTTGACATCCTCCAAGCTAAAATCACCTGTTACCAACCAGCAAGAGAGTTAAGATCGATCAACAACCTCTGAATAGAAACCACACTCCTGGACCAAAGCAAACATGGGGCAATACAGAATGGAAAACTGACAATAGCACTACTCAACATCCAGAAATCACCTAAAGCCAACTAATCAACCCCACACAATTCTTGCATACTACACACGCTCAGAGGGCTAGTGAAACAAACCACCAAAATATTCACACCGCACACCCCTCTCTAATCATGCAACAAAACCAATATCTGAACACAACAGTGGTGCGCTTTATAATTCAACATAGCAAAACATAACACCCACAGCCACGCCAGCTTCTCTGTGACAGTAGTCTGCTGCCATACTCACTCTTACCCAATCTCTTCCAGCACGTTTAAAGCTGTGTCCAACACGCTTCCCAGAAGCCAGGGACTGCTCATAGATGGGCATGGTGGCAACAAGCTCAGTTGGGAAGTACACAGAACTGTATCTTCGTAAAACCTACTAGCCTTCAATATATTTGCACACGTCATGACTGACACTGCTCCATCCTCCAATGCCTTTCTGGGAGCAGCCCAAAAGTATGCCTTTCCTTTCTCAATCTGCATATATTTTGCAGACACCCAGCTAAACCTCTCAGAGTGCAATGCATGCAGCTGAAGAAACTTTGAAAAAACAAGCATAGCTCAACATCAACATCAACCTTTTCTTTCTAAGGACATGCAAAAGGGATAACCTGATACCAAGGTGTCTGATAATCAAATACACTCTGGCTTCGACCTACAACACAAGATTCTCACAACAATATTGCAATGTTTAAAAATCCAGATGGCACATGTGCCATTAAGCTTTTTCCATGTTGGTGAAAGCAGAAAGGTGGTGAAGTTATGTTTGAGGTATTATAAAAAGCGGACCTTTCTGGAATTAGATGTATACCTAAATCTAGATATGATAACTTTTGTGTAGTAAAAGACATGCTATGAAAAGATGCAGTCACATTTAAGTTTTGTAGATCCTGTGTCTGCGGGCATCATTACACTGTAGGCGGTAATCATGGCGCTATTAGCGCCATGGTTGCCGCCGCTACCGTACTGAGTCCCCCATGGTGAATGGTGGAATTACCGCCACATTCCAAGGTGTGTGGGGGCGGTAATTCCCCATTCACCATTGCACTTCCCCTTTCCCATTTGAGCCCCTCTAGCTCCTATAGGGCTCAAATGGGAATGGGGAATCTTACCGGTACCCTTACCGGTAACGGTAAGCCCTTACCGCATTCCGTGTAATGAGGCCCTGCATGTTTTTAAAGGACCATATTTAACAATTATCTTGATATAGTTCACATGTAGTTAGTGAAACACCACAGGGTGTTATTCGATTTGTAATGTTTTTGTCAATCAAAGTTTGTAAATCCAGAGGGTTGTCACCTGAAGAATCAGATATTTTAATTTCTGGCATATTCTATACATTGTGTTTCACTAAACAAAGAAATATACTTTGGTATCTGTTGCATAAGCATGTATACTTTTTTGTATTCAAATATGTGTAAACACACAGATTACCAGAAAAAGAAATGGTACTTTGATTTGCAACCTGTATTGATGCATGAGATCAAAAGGGAATTCCCATATGAACTTTCATTAATTGAAGGAAAGGCTGTTTCGATTATACATCTTTATTATGAAATGCTTGAATAATGATTGCAATTGTTTTCTCTGAATCAAAGCTATGATGAAACTGAGAAGAGAATGGAAAGCGACTATCCAAAAAATATTGAAGATGAGTTTGCGGGCATTTCAGGCAAAATAGATGCAGCAGAAGAGGTGAATGGTAAGTATTTTAAGTGACGATTGGGTTTAATATTTGACTAATTTCAAACAACCAAACATTTGTATCCCCAGTTCTGTCTGGTAAATGAGTTACCAATGATACGCTGTACAGACTTTTCTGTTTAATATAATGATCATAGTAGCTTAGGGTGTGCTACAAATAAAGCACTCAATGAAAATGGCTTGATAGCGCAAACCAAACACCAGACATATAAATAACATATGACAAGTTGCACCCTTGTACAACTCCTGCTAAAGGTAGTTTTGATATCAATTGTATGTAATGTTGCACTAACTCTGAAGAAGTTATAGCAGAAATAGAAACCCTGATTTCCAGTGGTAAGTTCAAAAGGGGGTTCACGTATGTGCATTCTCTATACGTGAACATTCATTGCATTCATTTTATTCCTCAATGGATTTTCATTCATTTGTATAATTAATGAATTATAATTTACGATTCTGCCTCTCCCTTCCTCACCCCATACAGATACTCCAGCACTTACACCATCATGCCTTATGACACTGGCCTAAATGCTTTCGATAATGCAACAACAGGGTGCGGTTTTTACCTTAAATGGACCAAAATTACCTTCCCTAACCGTTAAAGTAACAGTCTTTTTAACACAACATAAACGGTTCCTTGGGTGAACAGATTAGTATAGACTTTACTGTTGCATGCGTCAAAAGAACAGATAGAAACAGTGTCCTGGCTATCCCTAGTAGAAGAACACTCTGACCCTAACAGGAGTGCCTTGCCCTAGGTTATGGCTGGTGCGCCGCCTATCTAATAGGGATAGTGGGAGAAGAAACGTTCCCTCGTCACTACTAATTAGATTACATATGTCAAATCTCCTGTACTTAAAAAAACAGAGAACAACCCATCGATTATTTTGCAGGCAGGACTGGATATTAGATCCTGTCTGGATACCTAATTGGATAGAGGTTTTTGATCCTTGAGACTTTGTGTTATTTTATTCACCCGTAGGGGTCAATTGTACCTAACAAGATTGGTTGTGCTCATACTTGGTTATTGTCTTAAAGGTCCCATACGTTCGGAACACCTAAAAGGCTCACTACACGTGAGTTAACTTACACTTTTTTGTCGTATCCCCCTTCATTGTCTGGTATATCATGATATTCATGAGGCCCCTCATGACCAGATGGTTGACAGTTTTCAATGGCGGGTATACTTTATGCCATCTTCTTCAGGACCGGTGATTTATAGATGGCAATTCCGATTCCTGCATGCATCTGTACTTAACAGATCAGGCAAGCCCATCCATTCTCTGTAGGGGGACAAGAAGTGCAGAAAGCTGGGTGTAAGTTCCCAAATGGCTTAACAGTGTCTGTGTTTAACAGAGTAGCGGTTACATTGTTAAAAGAAATCAACTTTCGAATGTGTCTTATCGTTGAAAGGCATGACCTAATTGCTTAATGGCTAGCCCCATACTCTGCTGCTGGGTAAAACGGGGGGGGGGGGGCAGTAATGGAGGGGGGTAAAGGGGGGGGTGAATGTACAATTCAGTATTCTCAGTCTACTTGCTGCTTGCTAGAATGCTTAAGTGAAAATGGTTCATATTCTTAATGCTTTATTAGTGTCTATTCAGGGTTTGCAACTCTCAAATTCACCAACCTGTAGCCAGCAGTTTGTTGGTTTGGGGAAAGGGGGGATGAACAGCGAGACTATGAGCATTCCATTCCTATTTCTTCCATAGAGCGTTTTGTTGTTCCGAAATGAGAGAAAAGGGGATCCCAAGGGAATTGGTTGTAAAGAGGCGTGCCTGTGTTCAGTCAAGCAGACACTTACCTTGCCGTGATCGGGTGCTGGATCATCGGTCACTTACTGGTTTGCTCAATCCTAGCTGGAAAACACAGACTCCAGGCGAGCGCGAACTGAAAAGTGGTTCTGCGTTTGTCACAGGGGCATGGTTCCTACATTTGGTTACACGTCCTCCATCTATGCAGGCGGCCATATTGGAAAAGAGTTGTGGTAATTGTATTGCATGGTGCCCAGGAAGTATTCGTGCTAGGCACAGCTGTCTCTCGATGCCTGTAAGGAGGAAACACAGATACTGTCTATTAACGACTGTTTCTCAAGGTCTGGACCATAGATCCATTTCTTTTTTTTTAATTTTTATTTTTTTTTTATTTTTGCTTCTATCAATTCAATGATTTTGCAAAAAACGAGACGAATAGTCTGTCAAAGTTTCTTTTCTATTTCTTTCTTCTCAGGTTTGATTTGAAGTTTGAAATTTTTGCTTTGCAGTTACCCTCATAGGTTGGAGGTCTGGGTATATTGTACTTCAACTTGGACCTGTCAGTGGATTGAAGTTGGCATTGTCTGGCCCTCTGATTTGTGTAAACAAGACTCAAGGGCGTTCTTTAGTATTTTGGCAGTTGCTAGGGCCCAAGTTGTTCTCGATCCACTCATCAATCGATTCCACCAGACATTTTCTTCATACAAGATATTTGGGGCGATCAGCGATCTCAAGTAAGCTCTTCTCCACTTTACTGTTTCAGGGCAATGCAAAAGTAGATGCTTTATTGTTTCTGGCTCCCGCTCCGTTCCACACAGTCGACAGAGGTTTGTTTGAGATAGACCTCTAATGGCCCTTATTTCATTTGTCGGTAGTAAGTTAAGGCGAGAGCGCAAGAAGATGGATCTTAACAACTTGTCTGGGAATCTCTTCAGGACTTCATTCGGTGAGTGAGTAGATTTTGAAGGCTCGTTTCTCCGTAGGCAATGGCTTTTGTAGTTTCTGGACAGTTCCTCTATTCGGTTGGCGGTAAGTCTTAGGCGGTTTCTGGCATTGTCGTTTTGCCTTCGCCACCCGTGGTGTAAGAGGATTCAATTCAACACTACAGCTAAGTCAACGCCTAGTCTATAATACTGAATGAAAACCCTTATTGATATATCTTTATGTCCAGTTCATGCGTTCTGGATGACTACCCCTATATAACACCCCTCTCTTGGAATCCTCCTGACCCCACTGAGCCAAGAAGTAGTTCTGTTTTGCAAGTTAAAAGGTTTAATTGATAGTTTAAACAATAGGTATATATATCACACTTTAGAATAAATTAATAATTGAATAGCACACTTAATCTGATATGATAAAGATTAACAACGGAGAATCTGGCACTAGCACACTTCTTGATAATCACTAAGGAGTTGACATGAAATGGATAAGATAGCAACAATACTTTTATGGTTTCCAATGGATGCAATGTGGAATGAAATGCAGTACAGAAAATAACTTGATAGGATTTCAGCAAAAGACAATGTAATCACTTTCTTGGACAATTCACCCCCCCTTTTATGCAATGCAGGGAAATGGAAGGAAGGCACACAATTCTCAGAAATGCAATTCAAATGTAATTCAGTTCACCCAGCAACTTAGACTACAGAAGTTGAAAACACAGGCAAAATGCTTTGATATGTGCTGGCAATGGAGTGAAAATATGTTAAAATGCTTTTAATTCCCTCTAGAGGTTCAGGGTGAGTGGTATCTAGTTAATATTAGTCCAGGCTCACACTAGCAATGATTCAGGGATAATTAGCAGGTTAAACGAATTTCTGGCAAATGGAAGGCAAGCAGCAGCAGATTTTTACACGTGAAGAAATTTGCAAATCGCGGCAAAATTCGCGAATGCGCCGAGCGCGATTACAGAGGAACTACAAGGACTATCACTATCGATTTGGGGTCCTAAGAAAGCCTCGGATCTCAGCTTCCAGATGAAAGTTACTGCAAGTCTCTAGCACAAACGGTCGCGGAGATATGAGCGATTGAATAAAGGTCGTTTTTCAGATTGAAATTTTAAAGTTCACAAAGACAAGTGCAGTTTGCAACTAGCAAATCACAGGTGACAGCTTTACAAATGACAGGTGACAGTTAGGAGGCAGTTCTACTTAGATTAAAATAGCTTGGATTATATTATTTTAACTAAGAGATTGGTTCTGCACAGTTTTCTAGGTACTCACACTATATTCTTGAGTGAAATGGGCCTCGCCACGGATCTGGTCAGGTTTTAGACTGGACTCTGGTCTCTGCACTTCACAGTGATCTGGGTCAGCTCTCTCTCTGGTTCTGCTAACAGGTCAGCTCTACTCTGCTGGTCTGGTCTGGGTCTCTGAAAGTTGATGGAGGTAAAGTATGGATTTTCCCGGCAGAGCTTCCAGCTGCAAATGGATTTGAAGGTCCCTATCTGTCCTGTCTCTCTGCTTTTATGTGTTTTTAAAATGGGTGTGTGTGAGCAGCATCACTAGCCAGCCCCTCTCCACTTATCATTGGCCAAGCTTTCATTTCTCCCCTGATTGGGGAACTAAGTTGTGTCAGAGTGATGTCATTTTACAGCCTGCAGAAAGTCCACTCCTCCTGTCAACTTGCACACAAATCTAGATTTGAACCAAATACATATTTCATAGCTACACAGTGGTTTGAAATTATATGCACCCATCACATATCACAGGAGGTATCCCCTGTTCCAACTCTGCTCTTCCTGGGGGCTTGCATTCAGAAATGGCAATATTTTGCACTTTTTAACTGGTTTGCAATATCGGACATTAACCCAAATTTACACACATGTGCGCAAGGAGTATGGACATTAGTTGATGAAGTGTCAGATTTTTCACATGCACACATTTTGAGTAATATCCTCTTTTCCGCTAAAACCCCCCTGAACATGCCACCGGTTCTAAAAACCTCTTAAAATGTGGGCAGAAAAATCACAAGAATTATGGTGTCATTTAAATAATTTTCACAAGTCCGTACTATGAGTTATTCATCTTTTTAGAGTTATGTTCTGGCCCCAAAGGGGTGTGGTTTTCTTCCAGCACAAGGTTGAATTTCTGGTTTTTCCAGTTCTGCCAAGCCAGCTTGCTCTCACAGGCAGTGCCCCTCCTTTGTCCTTCCAGGAGGAAGCTACATTTACGACATCTGCAATAAACCATCTGCCTGGGTCAGGACAGGGCTTTGTTCAGAGCTCCTGTATTCTGTGGGGGCTCCCCTTAATTCAATTATCAGAGAGATGGCATATCCTTAGTGTGGCCAGCAAAAGGCAGATAGGCCTGGGAACACAGCTGTGACTCAAGTTTCACTCCTGATGGGGGGTAGTTGCCAGGCAAAATTGGAATCTCTTTAAGCCAGTTTTTAACTACATGTCATTTCTGTTCCCCAGTTTAAGTCAAGACATTTTTTTACATATGCAGCTAGGATGCTGATTCTTAGTTTAAAACTATGACATTTAAACAATTGCAACCTATGTGACACTCAAAGTAGGTCACTCATTTCTTTTAAACATTTAGATTTGTAGTGTCTTTCAGTCCAAATTTACTTAAACTGCTGAAATCCACAGCTCAGCCAGTCTTGTTATAAACCTTCAAGTCACTTCAGAATATAACTTTACATTGGATCCACCTCTTAAAATGTCTTTCTTTGGCATGTTTTGGGTTCATTTATTCAGTTTTCTACAAAAAGTAAAATCTGGTGTTGTTTTAAAACGCCGGCTTTTGGATAGTGGTGAGTACTGGTACTGCACCCCTTTTTGGGATTTAAGAAAATGAATTCCCAACAGTTATGGGTTTGCTTTTGGCAATCAGCATTGCCACTCCCAATGGTTTCAGACTACTGTGTGGGTAGTCCAATGGTGGTTTTAGGCAGCGTCCTTCTGTGCCCATAACATCGGCAAAAATGAGTGGCAGCCTATTCTTCATGCATTTCCCTGTGCATTTTCTGGGAAGCTCTGGCCATCATGATGTTTTCCATGTCAATACTGCACAGTTTTGAGGTAGGGCTTGGATGCGTGGATAAAAACATCCCACAAGCCCCCCTCTTGCGATGGCCATTCTATTTCACTAATGGGACTCGCAAGACCTGGGATGTTTCCTCATCTTCTTCCAATAGATGGCACAGTTCAGCATCTTTTCCTCCATCCGGTACTGATCGATCGGTTCTCCTCGCCGGTCCTGATGGGAAGATTGGGCGGTACCCCGGGCCCGTTGCGTCTCTGCTCCCGGTCTCCGGATCGTCCTCCTTGTCCCGTCTCCAGGTTTTCTTTCTCCTAGGACGACAAAGGAAGAGCGGCAATACCTATTCATAGACATTTTCCACCACTGTTGAGATAGTGGGGCAGCATATGCATTTCATCATAACGAAACATTACATTCTTATTTAGAAAAAAAAACAGTATAACTAAGAGACAGTTTCATGCAAATCACAATATTTTAGAGACTAGATGTTGTATGTTTTATGGTTGGAACTGAATTAGTCTGAGACAGTACCCGCTAGGATTCCAGAGGATTCCTCCAGTTGTTGCAGAGTGTGCCTGGGATGGCAACATTTCAACTGGTTTATGTGGACCCACTTGTCTTCCCCCTCTGCCAAAGGACCTTTGGGGATGTGGATTTTGTAGGACACAGGGGAGATCTTGTCGATGATCTCAAAGGGTCCCTTCCACGTAGGCAAAAATTTCCGCTGTTTTGCCTGGTTTCTTTGGAAGTTGTATAGATAGACCCGGTCCCCTACCTGATATTCCTTCCTGGAAGTCTTCAGGTCATAGTGGGTCTTCATGCTATCAGCCGATCTTTCTAGATTCCGCTGAGCGTAAGCAAAAGCATGTTGGAGGTGTTTCCTTAAATTCTCCACATACTCATGAGTAGTGGAGGCATTTATTAGTGTCTGCTCTTGGGTCCTATAGAGCAAATGCTGCGGAAGCACCATCTTGCGCCCAGTCATCAATTCAAATGGTGACATTTTGGTTGCAGATGAAGGGGTAGATCTGATGGCCATTAGGACCAGAGGTAATCGGATATCCCAACTTGACCCAGAATCTGCCACAAACTTTTTTAAGATGCTCACAATTGTCCGGTTGTAGCGTTCCACTGCTCCAGAAGAAGCTGGCCTGTAAGCAATATGTAACTTCCTTTTGACCCCCAGTATCTCCCACATCCTTGTCATCACTTCACTGGTGAAGTGGCTACCCCTGTCTGACTCAATCCTTTGCGGTAGACCAAAACGGGAAAAGATGTGGTTAATCATCAAGGCAGCTGCAGTTTCTGCCTTGCAATTTGGGGCTGGGAGACATTCCACCCACTTGGTAAACAAGCATGTCACAGTCAACATGTACTTATTCCCCCTAGCAGAGCGAATCACGGGGCCTACAAAGTCGATTTGTAAATCTGACCATGGCAGTGTCATCCCCCTCTTTTGGAGAGGCGCACGGTGCGTGAGGGATGATGGCTGAAATTGTGCACAAACAAGACACCCCTTCAAGTATTGGTCGAGGTCCTGCCCCATGTGTGGCCAGTATGCAACCTCTCTTAAGATTTCCAGTGTTGTGTGAAACCCCCTATGACCGGCGGTGGCCGCATCATGGGCGTGACTTAACATCAGGCTTCGGAATGAGGTAGGAACCACCCACTGATCGTGGCCAGCTTTGGATTTCCTTACCAACAAACCGTCTTGGATTCGGAACATTTTTGGACATTTCATCAACACCCTAAGGTCCTCTTTCCCAGTGTAATCGGTATCCGTCAGGGGAAAGTTCTCAGGGTCCTCAATGTGTTGGTAAAATTTACCAATTATTGGATCCCCCTTCTGAGCGGTAATCAAATCCGCATCAGGGGTCTCCTTGCTCCATTGTGCAATTGAAAGATCATTGTGAGCATTTGTCTGGGACCTAGTGATGGCAGTGACCTGGACTTCCCCCAACAGGGACTCAATCTCAATTAGATCCCCTTGGATGGCCCCGGTTTTGGCCAGCTGATCAGCTAAGTCATTTCCAGTTTTGTCTGGTCCCTCTACTTTGGAATGACCCTTGATCTTTTTCCAATAGATGGTCATCTCATTCGAGGTGACCAGATCATCAATGTTTTGGATCAACTTCCCATGTTTCAAGGGTTTGTTATTAGCACATAACATGCCTCTGGTTTTCCAATTAACCAGGTGCTCCACGAACCCGTTCCGTACATAATCCGAATCTGTGATTATGACCAGTTCGTGGAGTTGATGCTGGACAGCAGTGAGGATGGCTTGATGCACAGCCATCAATTCTGCCACCTGACTACTTCGGGGACCAATTTTGTATCCAGCGGAGGGTTCTGGGGACTCATTCACCCATGCATTCCCTACGCCGGCCACCAGTTCTTTCTCCCCGTTGTTGTCAACATGGTACGAGCATCCATCCACATAGACAGTGGGCATTCCCTCACACTTGTCCTCTTCAAAGACTTTGTGTGGGGAATTAAGGTATGCCTCCATGTTGTCCTTGAGTTTTAGACTTTCGTCCTCGAGACAGTTTTCTCTGGCACAATCATGCAAGTCAGCCAGACCTTGCGCGAGGGGACTCTTCTTGTTTTGGCCATATCTGACCTCCACAGGAAAGCCTTGCATTGACAGAATCCAGGAAGTAATTCGGGAATTACTCACATTTCCCGCCCGGATTCTGTCACTTTGGAGATATTGCAGAGGCTGGTGTGGAGTCTCCACTATGATGTGTTCCCCCTGGATAAACGGGCGGTAATTCTTCAATGCCCACACCGTTGCCAGGAGTGCCTTCTCACAATCGTTGAATTTTTCCTCCACAGAGGATAAAGTTTTGCTCGCATAAGAGATTACTTTATTGACCTTGTCATGCTTTTGGTATAATACTGCCGTCAAGCACGTATTAGAGAACCCCGTCTCCAGGAAGAACTCCTTGTTTCTGACAGGGTAAGCTAGGCAAGGCGCTTGTGAGAGGCTTCTCTTGAGTTGTCTTACTGCCTCGGCTTGTTCTGGACCCCATTCCCACTTGACCCCCCCCTTCAGGAGATGAATCAGGGGTCTGGTGATCTCTGCGTAGCCCTCAATGAACTTTCTGCTGTAATTAGTCAGTCCAAGGAGGCTCCTTAGTTCCCGCAGAGTTGTGGGGTCTTTCAGTTTCTGAAGTGCTTCCACTTTCTTTTCCTGGGGACAGAGGCCCTGATGAGTAATCTCATGCCCCAAGAAATTAACACGGGTTCTACACCACTGTGCTTTCTGAAAGGAAAGTTTTGCTCCGGCGGCCCTCAACTGCGTCAGAACATAACGGATCTCCGCTATGTGTTCCTCCACAGATGAACTTTTGATGAGGACATCATCTACATAAGCCAGGTTACCCCTCGCACCCAGGTCGGGCATGGCCTTATGTAGGAAAATGTTGAATTCATTGCCGGAGTTGAGGTATCCGAAGGGAGTCCGGGTCCATGTGTACTGCTGGCCCCCAAAGGTAAAAGCCAGTTTGTATTGGTCCTCCCTGCTGACAGGCACGGTCCAGTATCCATTGGTCAGGTCTATTGCTGTGAATACCTGTGACCCCTGGATCTGGGCCAGCCCTTGGTCAATGTAGGGCAGAGGCCATCGGGAAGTATGGACCCGTTTGTTGAGCTCCCTGAGGTCAGCACAGAGTCTCCACTGGCCGTTTGGCTTCAATATTCCCAGCACCGGATTATTGAAGGTGCTGTGGACTGGACGGATTATTCCCCGGGACTCAAGGTTCTTAATTATTTCAGTAAGGGACTCCATTGATGCGAGAGGCAAGCGATATTGCTTCACAAACACAGGAGTCATGCCAGGGTCCGTGGGGATTGTTGTTGTGTGGATGTCGGTGCGGCCACAGTCATATGAGTCTACCGCAAAGAGATCTTGGAAATCCAAGAAAACTTGTTTCAACTTTTGCTTTTGTTCCAGAGTCACACAGGCGTCAGCTAGGTTGACTCTCTCTTCCACCATCTGCCTGAAGCCTGGAAAGACTTCTGGTTTGGCTATCTCCGCGGCCTCCTCCAGCTGGGTGGAGAAGTCCCTGGTCAGAGTGCTGATTTGGACCGGAGGCTTCAGGTGGGAAAGGCAGCCTTCATGGACCTGGAAAATCACCTCATCCCTCCTGAAGTCACAAGTCACATCTTCCTTACCATAGGGGCAGGAAGTGTACACCAGGAAGTTCCCCCCATGCCGGGTAAAAATCCTGTCTGGTGTTGTATTGTCATCACTGTCACTGTCAAAACAGTCCTTGGGGATTAGTCCTAACAGTTCATTTACTAAGTCGATGGAAAAATGTCGGTCATCAACCGCCATTCCAATAATGGTGCCTGCGGCTAGAGTAATACTCTTTAAGTCGCTGTTATCCACCTCTATTGGAATGGTGTCATGTTCTATGTTGACTAATGGAGTTGGGTTTACCCCCAACCCTTGCTGTTGGAGAGAAGCATTTAGATGTATGTAAGCATCAGGGTTTTTCAAATGTTGTCCTCTTTTAGCTTTCACTTCCAGGGAGAATTGTCGAGTCCTTTCTGGTATGGTGACTTCCTCTTTAATCTGAATTTCAACTGCATAAGGTAGCAATTGAGCTGACCTAAATGCTTTTTCTGGATCATCAAAGCCCATGGGATTATCCGCTAATCGGGACCAAGCTTTGAAGTTTATTAGGTCCAAACTAATGGCAAAGCGATTGAGAATGTCACTGCCTAAGTAAAAGGTGGCAGGGACGTCTCGCACGACCCAACAATTGTGGACTATGCTCTTGTTGCCCATGGAGATTTTGAGCATACACATGCTTGGCAGGAGATGTTTGGAATTAGGTGCTTCCAGGTCCATTTCCCATTTGTCTATCAGTTTGAATGTGGGAATGGCTGGATCTTTTGGGAGTTGGCGGAACATGGCTTCGCTGATGAAGCTCTTACCGTTGTTCACACACACTCGAGCGAGAACAGAGTCCTTCCCATCATTTAACTGAACAGGGATGAACAACTGCTCTCCAATTTGCTGAATCTCAGCCAGGCTTTGAGCTGATTTCACATCTTTCTGGACTATAGGAGTGGGAGTTTCTGATTGTGGATTAGTATAGAATTTCAGGGTGTTTCCTTCCAGCGTGGAGTACCACTTTAGACTGGAAGGGAGGTTGATTTTCAGAAATAGAGAGGACCCCCCATCACCAGTCTGTTGTCCTACTGCTATTACTGTCACGTCTGGAATTTGGCTATTCTGGAAGTGAAATTCTACTTGGTCAGATTTTTGTTCAACCATGTGGCAGGTGCCGTTTAAACTAACATGGTTGACACTCTGTTTTAATTTTATTGGTTGGCTAGTCTGGGTCCAGAGGACCTTGTTTACGCAATCTATTAGGGGTGACAACCTTCTGAGGAGGTCATTCCCTAGTAAACAAGGGGTGCCCCCTGGAGTCACAACTATGACCGGATGTTTCAACTTGTGTCGCCCAATTTTAATGTCCAAGTCTGCCGTCCCCTCGACGGGAATTTCCTTCCCGTCAAAGTTCTGCAGTTGTCCAGGAAGAGAGGTGAGAGGAATTTGGTAATTCCCTCCCCTTCCTGCATTCAGTTCGTCAAAGGCCCTTCTGGACAGAAGGGTAGCTTGAGATCCAGTGTCCACCAGTGCCAAAATTGTACCCTGCCCCTGTACTTGTACCGGGGCATAATATCTTCCCTCCTTCTCCTCAAGGGGGCACAGATAATGCACATTTTTGGACAACTGGTGGGCTAGCTTTCTGGTTTTGGACATCGCTAGCGAAGAGATTTGGGCGGAATTCTGTGGAGAGCCTTGGGAATCTGAAAGAAAAATTTGGCAACTGGAGATCAGAGCCATTGTGGGTTCCCCTGGCTCCGGTTCCGGGCCGCCCCCCCCTTTTTGGAGGCAGTCACCAGGATGGGTTTGAACCAGGGGATTTTCTTGCTGTTGGTTCTGGGATGAGATGGTGGGCGGCGGTAGCTCAGTCTCCACATCTCCCCAGTCTGGATTTGCATCCCTAGGGACCCATTTTTCTTTGGGAGGAGTCCCCCCCTCTCTGAAGGAGAAGATCCTTTTCCCAGGATCCTCTGAGGATCCCTCTCCCTCAAATTGGAAGATCTGTACCTCCTCCTCAAACTGAGTCTGTTTGGGTCTTTTGTTTCTCCTACCCCCCCTCTGCTCCTTAGGAGGCAGACTTTCAGGGGCAAGAGATTTTGTTTCCGGTTCCTGGGTTTCCAGGGGCTGTTTACAAGTGAGGACGGAAGCTTCCTCCAAGGCTTTACACCCCCCTTCCCCTTGTGCCTCCTCCCTGGGAACCGGTGAGTTATCGGGGTGCTGCCCCCGTCATTGTTCTGGGGCACCAGGTCCAGAGTTGGGTGCGTTCTGCGCCGGCATGCCGTTCTGAGGGTTCTGCTGCGCCCTCAGTATGTGACCCAGATCCCGTGCCATGTTTTGAACCTGGCGCTCTAACTGGGAAACCCGCTCAGGCTGATACGGGGCCCTGTTTTCTCCCCTGGGCTGATCCCGGGAAGGGTAGCTATCCCTTCTTTGGTAGTACCCCGGATTGGGAAGATTTGGGTACCCCTCCACCCTTGGCCTCCCCTCTCCCGGATTAGGTTGTCTGGGCTCAGGGAATTGGGGAAAGAAGGATGGATGATTTTGGGGTTGGAAATTGGGTGGATACCTGGGGAAAAAGTTCTGCCCAGGATTTGGAGAATTTCTGCCCTCCTGTGGGAAGTTGGGAGGGAAGTTCCCTGGGTTAGGTGCTTGGCTGGATCCCCCCCCTTGGGCTGGAGGAGTCCACACATAACCCAGGATGGGTCGATTTCCCTTGTAACGGGGACTTACATAATCAGGAGAGCGAGGGACCCCATTGGGGGGACTACCTCTTTCACTCTCTGCCTGTGACTGGCCCGAGGACCTCCTGGGCCTAGCATTATTAGGTGCAGGTAGGTTTTTAGGCCCCCCCATCTCCAAATCCAAAACGGGGGTGACCTTTACCTCTGCCACCTTGGCAGCAGCAGGGGTGCTGTTGGCTTTGGGGTTTTTCTGGGCATTACTTTTGCTATCTACCGGTTTCTGCACCTCATAGATCCGGGTAGCCTGTTCAATGACCCAGTCTAAAGATCTTTTCTCGTGAAAATCCCTCACGAGCTGGGTCATTATGTATTTGGGCAAGGCATGAAAAAATGTATTAATGAATTCTCTACTGTCTGTGCGCACCCTTCTGGTGGTCTGCGCAAAAGCACGCTTTAACTCCTGCACAAATTCTTGTGGGGCCTGATCCTCCCCACATTGTAAATTGTAGGCTGCCTTGCGAGCTTCTTGAGGATTTCTAGGAATGGAAAAATGTTTCAAGATGGCCGCCTTATAGGTGGACCATCTTAAATGATTTTGGTCCTCCAGCCCCGCAAAGAAACTGGAGTATTCCGGGGAGAAGGTCCACTTTACATATTGAATACAGCTTTGGCTGTCCTTCAAATGGAAAGTCTCCATCATTTGCTCAAACAACTCTAAGTGCTCCCAAACAGAATACTTAGCGTTCTTATGGTAAGGCGTGATGACGCTCCTGATCGCCTTAATCTGCTTTAAGGGGTCCTTAAGCAAGGCCCTTCTCGCCTTATTGGCCTTTTTGGTTCGGGTAACCCTTGTCCATTCATCCTCTGACTCAGAGGCACTGCTCCCAGAGGTTCCTGTCTGCTCTTCCAGGTTTTCCCGGATTCTGCGAGCCTGGGAATGGCTGGCCGAATGTGGGGACCTGGTCTCCTGTGTCCTGCGCAGTTCAGAGGAGTCTTCAGATTCCTCCTTGCTGCCAGGATTTGATGGGTACCCCCCCCACTGACCTAACTGGGCAGAGGTTTTCAGGATGCCCTTAATGGGCCTACTCTCCTGGGGTTCCCCATTAAATTGCACTGTGCTGGGGTGCCCATACCCGGATGCCCGCCCCTCCATACCTGGGTGGTACTGGCCTATGAGCCCCATACTTTTGTCTGGATAGTAGTCTGCCATCCCTGTGGCCCGGTGCTCATGTGCGCCAGGGAATATGGGGGTGGCAGAGTCCAGTGACTGAGAGGTATGAGGGCCTCTGGTACTAGGGCTCCTGAGGTTATGCTCCGGAGCTTCCCTTTCCCAGTGAACCTCATCTCTATCCGCCCCTGCTCCCTGTTGCAATGCAAGAGCCTGCATTTGTGCCTTCAGTTCCTCAGTTAAGGCCTTACTAGACTCTATCAGTCTCTCCTGCATCGCTACCTGTTGCTGGAGCCTATCATTGTGCTGGCAGAGAGCCTCATTCTCTCTCTGTGTTTCCTGATTGGTCCTGGAGCACTGGGCCAGTCTTTGCTGCAGGAGGGTTACCTCCTGAGCTGTGTCCCTATTGGCCTGCTCCTTTCTTGCTAGAGCATCCTCCACCCTCCTGGTGTGCTCTAACAAGTTCTGGTGTTCTTTTTGGAGGTCACCCAGTCCCTGGTGGGCCAGGTGATTTTCTTCCATTTTTCTTTTTAAATGGCAGACTTCCTGGCCTAAGGCGTCTCTTTCCTGACTAAGAGCCTGCATTTGTGCCGCCAGGTCGTCCCTCTGCCTTTGAAAGGCACCAGCTTTCTGGCGTTCTTCATCAAACTCTGCCTGGGTATCCAGGTCTTTCGAAATCAGCTTGTTGCTCTCTACCTTCACTCTATCTAGATGACTTTGCAGGGTGGCTACCTGCTCCGTGCATGCCCTGTTAAAGTCTAATTGTTGCTCCAGCTTTTTCTGGCTCTGCAGTAAGGAGTCCAAACTGTCTCGGTGCTCCTTCTGCAGGGCCAGAAATCTAGTATCCTGGTCAGCCTTTTCCTGTTGCAGTATATCCCTGTCCTCTTTTATTTTAATGATATACTGCCTACTGTCATTTTCTGACTCCTGGCTCCTGAGCAGCCTCTGCTCAGAAGAGTCCAGCTCAGATTGGGCCTTCTGTAATGCCAGCAGTTGCCTACTCGCCAGATCTTGGCCTTCAGCACATTTGTCCTGCATGGCTCCCATATGTAAATATAAATATGCCGCTACCCTGGCAATCTTGTTGTGCTCATCCTTGGCCTTAGAGGACATATATAGTTCACTCAGGGCCACATGTAAGGGACCCTGGTCTCTCCATATATCTGACCCTGTTTCCGTGATTTGGGGTGTGATGGCCTGCAACCAGACTGTTTGGTCCTGGTGAGTCCACTCACCTCTCACAAATAACTTTTGTAAGAAGTGCTCTCTGGCTATTTTCATGTCTACTAAGGTCGTCATTCTAGAGATTGGTCTCTGTCCTGACTTACAGAAGTTTGTATTTTATTTTTGCAAAACAGACCTTTTTCTTAGAGCGTTCCTTTGAGAAGTGCTTTACAGCGTAACACAGCGTGTGCTCCGACCGGATATGTGTATCTGGTCAGCTGGCATGCTGTATTAATTTGCACAAGTGATAGATCTAATCCAAACGTCCGGCACGAGCCCCCAATTTCAGTTTTGAGGTAGGGCTTGGATGCGTGGATAAAAACATCCCACAGTGGGCCATACGATTTGCAGGATATTGTGATCACTCGCCTCAGTCCTTAAAACCTCAAAAGATGTAATTCGTCGAAGCATCTCCTCTGAGACATATATATAGTCTATCGTCCCTTCCTGGGTGCCCCTTTCCCAGGTTGGGACGTAGGCCGTCTGCGGGAGTGAGTGGTCGATGTTGCAAAGGTTTCTAGAAGCCATCAGTAGTTCCCATTTCTGACCACGAGATTCCACCAGGCTTATCGAACGAGATTAAATGCCTCTTGAGGGATCAATCGGGCATTTGGCATTTAGATCTCCACTTAAAATTATTAGTGGGTTGTTTTGAGTTGTTATTATGTTGTCTATCTCTCCTTCAATGGATTCAATGAAAAGCCTGTCCGAAATGACTTGAGGGTTCCAGTAGACTGTAATAACAGTAATCACATGGGAGGTTAAGGTTTGATTCTTCCTGTCTAATTGACCCCACTTTATTGAAACTGCTAGATAGAATTGAGTTGCCGCCAGCTTCTTCTGAATTGAGAGGCCTGAACCAGATCTGACTGCCACAAGAAGCCCAGGTGATGGGCGGCCCAGACGCCCTTTTTTAGCCGGGGAAGTTACAACTGTAAAGCCATCGATGGTCGGGGAGGTGATAAGCCATGTCTCTTGAAGAGTGATGATGTCAAAAGCTCCGAGATTTATTGCTCCAGGTTTAGTAAGATGGTTAAAGCCCCTGGTGTTCCAAGACATCAGTTTAAGTGTTCGTGGCTGAAAGTCATGTAACAGTCTTTGTTCTTTTAAGCTCGCCTCTACTTTGCTGAAATCCGTCTTGATAGAAGACGGAGTTTGTTGCTATTTCCTTGTTTGCCCAAAGGACGTTTTCGAAAGCCATGCCAGTAGATGTTCAATTGGTGCAAAAGTGGATAGGTTGATTTTGGGTGCTGGTGAGTTTACAACTCTATCAGACAATTTTTTCCTGTCCTTTTTTCCGGGGACGGCAGAGTCCTTCTCTTGGTGTGCACTCGGTCTTCTTGTCTTTCTCTGGCTCTATGTGAGTCTCTTTCTATAGATTTCCTAATAGTTGAGACTCTATTTGTTTTCTTTTCTCTGTTGTCCAATCGATGAGGTGGGTGTGTTCTTTGGGTTGATAACCAATTCCGGTCATTAAACTCAGTTTTAGACCTGTAATGAATTTTGTCGTGTTGCTGCAATGAGTTTTTGATCTCTGAGAACGTTCCGGGTTGCCCTCTTCTTATCTCAGAAATCATTTACCCCTTTCTCAGGAGATCTTCTGTGCTTTCTTTAGAGAGTCTGCCTTTAGCTTCTGAACTTGTGTGTAAGAATGCCTTTGCCTTTTTGTCTTTATGGTAGGGCTCTACCAGTAGCAGATCATTTGTTTTAAGGTCTTCAAAGTTTTTGACATGTTTCAAAATTTTCAGAACTGTACCCCTGTTTAGGGTGATCTTTTCAAAGTTTGCCATGATCTGTTCTAGTTTGAAGACTGTCGCAAGTGCCAGTCTTTGTTGTTTTACCATTTTATGGCTTCGAATGCCGGATTTAGGGTGATGTCCTTCTTTCGGCTCAATGGAAGAGCTAGGTTGTTTTGCTGGTTGGGGCCTTCCTCTTGACTATTTACCTTGTTTTTTGGTGATTTAAGATCTGCATAGTTTCTTTTAATTGCCGCCGATTTTTTTAGTGTGACTTCTGGTCCTCTAGGATGTCTTTGATTAGAACTGAGCCCCTCCTTTATTCCCTCACTAAACGCCCTTCGTTTTTTTGGCGTTGGAGAGCTTGCATTGTTTTGGCATTTGGGCTATCTAGCCCCATCTTGCTTCTCGGTGTAAGATGGAGTTTCACTTGCAGGAGACGAATAAATGGAAATATTCATCATTGTTTCGTCTCTTAGGAAGTCGACGACTGTAACTGGAGAATGAGTCTGTGAGGCTTCTGAGGGGCTCCTAACAAAATAGCATGTCTGGATTGGCGATTTCATGGAACTTGTGTCCGTCTTTGGTTTTGGGATTAGCTCTCTGTGTTCCCCTTGAGGGGAGTGGTTAGACCCCCGTGTCGAATAGGCGGAGGGTTGAGACCCGGAACCTGCTGTCGTTGATTTGATGTTAGATGTTTTGCTTACTTTCTTTGAATTAACAAGGACAGTGGAAAAGGTATTTGTCGACGATTTCAGCGGAGGATTTTGGAATTGCGATTTTGAGGGCTTTGAAGCCATTTCTCTCAGGCAAGGTGTGGGAGTTTTCTTTGTCACACCTTCAAATAAGAAGTGTCTTGGTGGATCAATATTGTCTTTTGGTTTTTGGTTATTTGAAAGCTTTTTCCCAAAATTGAAGCAGATTTTATTTGTAGGTTGTTTGTCGACTGACTTTGTCTGCGAACACATTTCTGTTACTTTCCCAACAATTTGGTCAGTTTGCAATGCGCTGTCTCTTGAATCATTTATTACAATAAGCCGCGATGAGGAAGTTGAGTTTGTTAAGTCAGGACACTTGAGGTCACTTATGGTTTTGTCATAGATTGCGTTGTCAGCTTTTTGTTTTGCAGTGATGTAACCTTCGAGAAAGGTCATTTTAGTATGAGTCATGACGATCAGTGTGGTCTGATCTTTTAAAGTATCGTTTATTGATTCGTATAGCTTTCCGAATGGGGCGAGCGCAATGGTCAGTGCTGACATCAATGTTGTCAGGTCTCACTTCCTTGGTGAAGTCTCCTTTGATCCTTCCTCTGTTAGACCAAACCCCAAGCTCTTCCTTCGTAGTGGAGTTTGAGCACGACCAGGTTGGATAGAAGGAGATGTTTTAGATAAGGGTTCCATGAACTTTGATTCAAGTGAGACAGTTGGAACAGACGGCTGGCAATTTGCTTTAATCGGAGACGGGGAATGAAGTGATGGTTGCTTCTCAACAAGCGGTCTTTTCGCTCCTTCCTTTGTGGCCTTGTCTATTGGTTGCTTTTCTTTGGTTTGAGGAGTAGATGGAGAGCGCTGAGACTCGATTGTGTTGCTTATCACTGGATTCTCTCGGACGGGAGAAGACAGATTTGCTGGAGACCGGTTGGCTGGAACAGGACTCCGACTTTCCAATGGTCCTGTTTGTTCTCCTCCAGTGCTGCAAGGCAGTGGACAGTCTACCTGGTTACTTTTATTACAGTCAGAGCCTGTTGTCCTCTCTTTTGGTGTGTAGGGAAACCTGGATGCTTTTGGGCCTCCGGTCTCATCAAGTGTTGCGTCCAATATTTCTGCGTCTGTCAGTTCGAGTAGAACGTCGTATTTTCGTTTGCCTTGACTCGCAAAATACGCTTTTAACGAATTGCATATTGCAGCATTAGCCAGCATCTTTTCTGATGAGTTTTTTTTGTTATTATTGTTTTTTTGCTGCAAGGCATTACCCGATGATTTTTTCTTTTTGTTCTGATTTTTTTGTTTGTGTTTTGCAGAGTAAGTGGTTTTTGCTGTTAGTTTTGAGAAATTAAATTTTAACTGCTGATCTGTGGGAGAAGTTTCATTTGAGTCTAGTGAGCGAGGATTCAGTGGGTCACAATTGGGCTTTCCATATTCTCCCTCCTTTGATGCTGGCTTGCCCTTTGCTCCACCCCCTTGAGGAAGTGGAGCCTCGCTTTCGTCCGTGGTTGTCATCTCACGGGCCTCCTTCTGTTCTGATGACTCCTCCTTCATCCGATCTCCTTCGGGCTCACTCCCACTCGCTTTTGCGGCACCCGGCGACCGCTCTGGCGTCGGCGGCGCTTCCAAGACGCAGCCCTGGAAACTTTCGTCGGTGCGCCGCAGACCTCCCGGCGCCTTCCCCACCGTCGGTGATCCTGACCTCGAGGTAAGTCAGGGTCTGTATGTAAAGTGGTTTGGTTAGCCTGGGCTATGTCAGGCAGTCGGAGTTGAGGAGCCGCAAGAAGATCCCTCGCAGCCCGCCCTTTGGTCGGCTGCACTGGGAACTTTAAAATGTGCGGTTTTCCCTGCTCCGTTGTCGATTTTCCTGATTTTAATGTCATAAAGCCAAATTGACGTGCTTCGGCCCCACCAGAGTCTTCATGGTTCGGGGCATTTGGACTTTTTTTTGAGGTTGAGGTTTTTTTGAGGTGTAGCCCGATCAAAAAGTTTTGAGGAGTCCCTTAGAAGTCTCGGTTTTTGTGGATTCTTTGGTCTTGATAAGGGGCGCACAACCGATTGACACAGAGGGTCTAAGCGGAGAGAAGCTGTTCTTACGTTCTGGCTGGAATTCTGGCTCGAACTTCTCATCCATCGAGCCTCCTCATCGTCTCCTCCTGGAGATGGCGGGGTTAATTTTTCGGGTCGCCTTGATTCCATGTTGAGTTAAGGGGCTCCTGCCACCTCCTGCACGCGGACTGCCGCAGACTGCAACTCAGCAGCCAACTCCGCGGCCGCTCCGCGGTGTGAAGGGGTTTTTATGTCCAACCCTCAAATGCAGGAAAAAAACTGTAGAAAGACTGCCGCAGACTGCAACTCAGCAGCCCATTTCTCATGTTTTGGAATAGTCACTTCCATGCAGTTTACCCATTGCGGCAGGTGGAGTTGGCTCCACCATGACGGCAATTGTGTGACGGCCCAGAACAGGGGCCCCTACATTGCAGCAGACAGCTGCAAGGAAGGCACTGTTGATATAATCCAATGGGCAGGGTAGGATGGAGTGGTAGCAGTCTATTCTTCAAGGGTTCTAATTACATTTACGTTTAGGACATTTTATTTTTTCAATAATGGTCCATTTAAAATCTTTGGGAGTGCGCCCTTTGGCCTAAAAATGAGCAACAAGGGGTGCCGACAGTTTACATGGATAAAGTCTCCTGGTGTGGGAAAGGCTTCGGAATCAGCCTGCTGGTGTAAAAACGAGGCCTTTTTTCCAGGAATCCATTGAAAACACTGCTTGCCACGTGGCAGGCAGTGTTTACTCAGTGTGCACGGGGGAGTGCAAAAGGGAAGGGTGAAGGTGATTCTGCCTCACATTACACCTCTATTTTGCACTTCGACCTACAAATGGTAGAAATTATGCAGAAGGGACCTGTTTGCACCAAAGTGAACATGTGCCAAGTCCCCTCAGCGTAATATACAGGGTTTTCCAAAAGGAGCCCCACGGATCTAAATCGAAGTAAGATTTTAGAGCATGCGGGGTAAGAGGTATGCTACATTTCATGTCTCCCTCTGGGTGTAAACACACCAATCTCTAAATATTTCTACACAAGGGTGTATTGTGTTATGTTAAAATCGTTTTTTGTGTTTAAAGCGTCACAGGTAATTCAAGTAAGCAGTTAGAAATATTTATTTTCTTGATTTAGTTGCCGGGAAATGTGTTTTAAGAGCCTGCTGTGTGTGCTGCCACACACATAATTCCAGTTCATACGTGTCCCTCCAGCATAACGTTTCATGAATGCAAATGTGTTCTATGTTGGTGCTAAATACCCTCTGCCCAACTCACCCAAAGTGAAATAGTTTCCTCTATGCCAAGATGAAACATCAAAATGCTTTTCTGAGGGTCTGCAAGGAAATGATTCAAAGAGAGTATGCCTATGTGTGTTTTTGGTTTTGGCGCGTTTCGGTGGCACAGCCACCAAAATATCGCCAACACCCTTTCTACAGAGAAGTGATATTTTTCTGGTATGCCGCCATGGGGATGATCTAGTGATTCAGTTGTCAATGTGAGCTATCTGACACAAGATATTGGGTGAGTGAGTGTAGAAGGGTACACTTCACTTTTCCAATCTACATCTCCTGCAGGCACGCCTTTTGCAGCACAGTGTGTGAGAAAATAGTTGGCACAGGGAACTTGATGTAAACGCTGGGCTAGAAAATGGTCTCTTTGGGTGACACAGGTCTGACTAACAAAGCGTTTACAACGTGTTTTTCAATGTCACATCCTATTGGAAAAGCGGTTTGTTAATCAGACCCATTGTGTTGAACACCACAAACTGATCTGTCTCTACAATTGTATGGCAGTGCCACTTGTGAGCCATTGCCCTCTTATTGGTAAAATTAGAAAAAAAATAGATGCCTTGCTCTGTTTAGTTTGCCTGTGCCCTCACTAACATTCCTCTATAAATATGCCACTGCGCATGAGAGGGCGTGGGGCACGGTGTAGTTGGGCAACCACCAAAGGGTGTGTTGGAAAAGGTGTCAATTTGCCTTGTCGGCCAAACAGAATTGTTGGTGAATTTCATCAATTCCGTTTCCCCAGTGGACATTTCGCCCATCCAAAGATACAATCAAGGTATCAGTACTAGGACATCAGCGTGTCGACGACTAATGTGGAGGCGTCCATGTAAATGAGGGGGCAGGAGGAGTCTGCAATGTGGCAGGGAGATGGGCAGCGAGGGGGAATGATGTTCTATGAACAAAGGAGACAACTTCAACTCCATGCCATTTTGGTAACGTGCTGCTGCGAAAGGGAGGAAGTGAATTTTTAGGAGGATGAAAGTACATATTATTTTCGCCATTGGTGCCAGATGGCATCACCATAAAACTTTTTGCAAAGCACACCTCAGGATTACTACACTGCAAGCATAGTTTCTAATGCATTCAATTCAAAACATCTCTGGCCATGTTAAGTAGTCTTTGACTTTCTCCAAAGAAGACCACCCTTTTCTCAGGTTACATATCTTTACTGCATTAACGTTGCCCTTATCCTGCGCAACATTTTATTATGGCATGTGGGTCATAAATGACACTGCTTTGGCATGCACACATTTACTCTATGGTCCAATGATACTTTCAAGTGGAAACGTGTGCAGAAATCCTGCAAGGGCTACGCGCCGAGAAGGACACTGCGTGAAGAATAAAAAATGCGTGCCCCGTGTATTCATGGAATTTACTGTGCGAAGTAACCGTATCCCCAAGTCACGCATAGAACGTCCCTGACATACCCACATGCAAAGCATAAACAGCCAGAACAGCTACCTTTCCACGCTCACAGGGACACAAATACACACACCCTTCAAACAGTGTGTGGGGTCCCCTGCAAGCAGGCCTGCATCTTGGGAACCCTGCACAGGGTCTCCTGTAACTGTTGCCAGCACCCAGACAACATGCGTATGAAAAATCGTAACTGGGTCTAAACTCGGAAAATCTGCGTGCAAACCCCTGTAAACTGTTCCTGCACCCCACTACACTGCTTACGCGCACCCCTAAATTAGATTGGAATGCTAGTTGCGTACACACACCCCTATATCCGACATGAAAACCCTCCTCTGTGCTGCAAATCCTATGCGCAAGTGTACTTATGCCTGCCTTCGGGTGGCGTAGTTATCAAGGTATTTGCGTGGCCATTCCTATGCTGAGAGGCTACGCAGGTGTTTCCAGGAGTACGTGTTTTTTGGCACAAATGGGGGCATGCGAGGGACTGCCTGCAGACTGTCCCTCGCAATGCCCACTTTTCACATGTGCTTCCCCAGTTCTGCCCCCCCTTGCCTGCCCCCTTGCCTGCCCTCTGCGCAAGCCACGCTATGCCTGGTGTCTTTCCATGCCTCACACAGACGTTCTGGGCCTGTCCGAACTGGATTTGCGCTTAAGTCCCGTATTTATCACGCAAATAATTCCCTGAATCGGGCCCATAATGTTTAGCAGTTGAACATTGCAGAATGGTCTTGAATCGGCGCAAGGCCCAGAATGGAATATTTCGGATTTCCTGAATGCTCATTACAACTACTAAAGCTGCATTCATGCATGCACGGTAAACAGGTGCAGCTAGTTGCCTTATTATACAGACATATTACTTAAAGAGAGTTGTGTTGGTCATAAACCCTGATGGCCTTTATTGATATCTAGGGGATACTATCCAGTGTTTTACCATGCATTCCGGTGTACACAGCACTTTTAATTCCAAGGCCGGGAGGGAGAGGGTATTTGTTCTAGAACTAAATCACTGATGCTGCATTCAAGCTGAGACTTGAAACGTTGAAAACATGTGAAGCAACAGAACACTTGGCTAATTACTGGGATTAAGGTAAGAGGCACTTGCCCTGCATCCCAGAGCTCTGTGCAGAATTCCATGTGCCCACGCGCAAGGGAAGGCGCCTAGGCATCCCCCACTTTGAAGACAATTGCTTTATTATTGAGGCATTTAATGAATAATGCATTCTACTTACTTACTTCACACTGTCGTCCTTTTCTTGAGTTACTTATGCCATGAAGTGCTCCTAAGTGTGCTAGAGGCCACTTCATTAACACATTTTCCTCCCTGGCGTGTGCACACACACACACACGCACACACTCTCTCTCTGTCTCTCAATCTCTCGAAAAGACCTTCTGCAGGTGCATTGATTCACAAATGTACACCTGTATGTGACTATGACTGTGGCACATAGATTCACTGCTCTGAAGGTGGGCACCATATGCATTTGTGCTTGGTATTGGCAATAAACTGCCCTACTGCTAAAGAAAACTATTCTTGTAATGTATGTTTGCACCAGGGCAATGTTTGCCCTATTGGTAATATCATTGCTTATTAGTACCAGTGCAAACGTTGCCTGAGTGCAACAATGCACTAAAATAATAGGTTTTTGCACTGCAGCTATGTGTGCTAATACAGTGCAAATGTGCACTTTCACCAGTGCAAAGTTTCTGTTATCTGGCGTTGAATGCTTATTTCACTGGCTGCAGATTACAGATGTCAGTTAGTCTGCTTATTATTAAAATTATTGTTATTTTAAAAAGTAAAACATAACACTTATTCAAAGAATGACCAGCCCAATCAATTAATTTGAAGCACCCTCCCTAAAGAAGACACAAAGCACACAATGGAATCTACCAAAACTGAAATAATTATCCGTAACGGATAATACATATGCACAGCACACACTGAACCCAGTGGCGGCTGCTATCATAGGGCGGCAGGGCGCCGCCCCCCCACCAGGACCCCCACCAGTGACTCAGTGTGTTAAACAGATTCAGAAGGTGTTGAAGTTCTTCTGAATCTGTAGCAGCGCGGGGCGCTGTGGAGACAACCTTCTATTGTCACAGTCGGGCCAGCCCATGAATAGGAGTCCTATTCATAGGCCGGCTGCAAAAGCGGGGCGCTTCCCGTTTTACATTGCTCTTGCCCATAGTAAAGTGTGTGGAGCTCGTAGCTCCACGCACTTTATGTAACACTTTTAAGTAGGAGGCTGGCGGGGCGCTTGAAGGGTGGCCCCGCCAGCATCACTATGTGTGCAAACAGCGCACCAAAGATCTATAATCTGCAGGGAGGGAGGGAGTGTCCCTCCCTCCCTGCATAGATAAAGTAATGTCATTGGCTATTTGCCAATGGCTGGCAAGCAGCCAATGACATTACCGTATCTGCAGGAGGCAGCCAATCACTTGAGAGTCGGGGTGGGGTGATGATGACTCAGGGGTGCATGAACCACCCACGCTTCTCTTTCTCTTCCATCGTGATTTCAACATGTTGGTGTTTGTGCTGCGCTGCCCTGCCCACTAGACAGAAAGAGTAGGCCAAGTTTGCCCTCTGGTTCCGACTCGGTCCGCCGCTGCCGCAGTAAGTAGATCTGTATTGGGTTAGCCATCAGGCCATGGCAACTTTTTCTTGTTGCTTGCGCTTGGCCTTCTAGTGCGGTGTTCAAGTGAGTCACTGATTCGCTCCATTAGAAGCCACCGACTTCTAATGAAGCGACTCACTGGAACACTGCACTAGAAGTTAGAGCCAGTCGGGCAGCTGCGCCTGCACCTCTCTCCCGTCATGCGAATGCAAGAGAGGTGGGCCCGACGGCTTTGGCTTCTCAAGGTGGGGAGAGGGGTCTCAGACCCAGCCTGGCCTTGTAGGCCCGTCTTCTCATGGCAGGGTCACCCAGGCATGAGAAGACGCCGTCTACAGGGAACGTTTTCTCGAGCCAACAAGCAAGACACTGAGATTGCGGGAGGGCTGCTGCGTCTGCTCTCCGCTGTCGCCTAGAAGCTGCACACCTGGTGGCGACAGGGTCTAGGGGGGAGGACTGTGGGCTGCCGGTGGCTGCGCTAGCATTAAACGAATTAGAGGGCCTTGTGGCTGGGTCAGTAACTCGGAGTAACACAAGGCCCTCTACATTTCATTTCTCAATTCACTCTGGTTGTTTTCGGGAGGCAGTAAGGGGGGTGTAGACTGTAGAGTGGCAGTTGAAATATATTATTTTATTTTTTTAAAGAAATGTTTTCCTAAAAAAAACTGTTGCCTCACACTGCATACCTCTGCCTCCTGTTCCTACTGAAATAGGAACATTATAGTGAACAAGAATGTGAGCTGTTGTTCATAAGCAACAGGCCAGCAGCGCGCACGCACAGGGAGTAGCAGGCCGTGTACTTTACTCTCCAGCACACCTTGGGGAACATGGAGCAGGCCTGGGCCCTGATAGTGCTGAGTGGAGCGCATCTGACTTCAGGCCTGGTGACCATGGCTCCGATAATTTAGCCTTGCTTTAAAGATGGCTCATGTGTTTTATTGTTCGTCCCTGTAGTGCACGGGAATGGCAGGGGGTCTGCCGTGGGTATTCCTTGCACACTCGCACACGCTGAAAAAGCACGTATTATCTATTTATTTAATTTTAAATGACTTCTCGTCTTTTCTCCCCAAAAGTATCCAGTGGCAATCTTGAATGCTGATAAATTTAGCAGTGTCTAATTCATCACAAGTACGTGGGCCAATCTACATGAATATTTTGCACACATTTCAAAGTTCCATTGAGTGCCTCTAGTTGTACACTGTCAAATAAGTGCATCTTTTAGTTCAGTGCCAAGACACCACACTCAATTGGAACCGTCACCTGTGCCATGTGCTTTTAAATGCATTTATTATGGAAGATGTCATTCCTGTGGTCCGGGAACGCAATTTGTGAAAGGTTTGTGCTGTGTCCAACACGTTATAGAACTTAATGTTTCATGCAAACTCTATACATATAAGGAGGACTTTCTAAAATTGCAATTGGGGCTTGGTTTATATGGTGGGCATTTTTGCAAGTTATGCATTGCCATGAATTGTCAGTGTGCGCTGTATCTTCGGTTGTGAACTTTTTCCTTTGCTTTGGGCGTTTGCATCATTTTGTTACACCGTCACCGGTTCCGTATCTTGAACTTTAGTTTCAGCGCATATCTGTTTGGCAGTGATTTTGAATGACTTAACATTGCGAAGGTTTACACTCGTATTGCATCCTGAATTGCCCGTCTGTTGGTGTCTCCGTCGGTCGCCATGTCAAGTCACCTGCTTTTGCGCGAAAATGCCTTTTGTGTCGTCTGGGGGAAAACACTGCAGTCATCAGTTGCACCTGATGCCGACTTGGAGGTGCAGCTGCGATGAGTGCGACTTGGTCAAACATTGAGTCTCTGCTATACTACTATATTTGCACGCATTGTTTTTCTGTGGGAAAGGGAAATAGAATTATTTGCCCAAGATCACACACTTTGCCTGGCCCCTGCACTCCCCTTCAATTGTTCCAGCACCACTGCTTGTGCATTTTATTTTTCAATCGCCACTTTCTCGGTTGAAAGATAAAAAGACACTCACATTTTGTTTGACAAATTGACATCACTGGCATGCATTTCTAATATCATACTGTGTGCAAATGTTTTCCATACACAACAGTTGAAAATGATTTAGGTGACGATAAATCAGTACTTGTCTTAACAAAAGTATCCGTATTAAAAAGACCCCACTTTACTGCTCCCCCACTTCCTGTGAGCTTAGTTTTTGTGAGTGTGAGACGTCATGAGGGGCAGAGTTTGCAATAAATACCAGAACATGCATGTAAAACGGTGGCCATGTCCATTGGACATTTTTGCCCAAGCCTCAGCATGTCACCAAAGCGGCCACTTTGCCCGAGGGTGGCGATAGGCCTGGACACGCAAAGTAGCCATTGGGCCTGGCCAAAGGCCTGGCTAGGCCACTGGGCATCTGGTCAGTCCAGTGGCCATGTTACTCCCATTGTGGGTCATCTATCTTTCTCAGCCTATCTATCCACCTCAGTGTATCCATCTCTGTGTATCTATCTTTCTATCTGTCCATCTTTTTCTGTATACCTCTTGTGCCTATGTGGAGTAAGCATGGGCATTTTTTGTCAGTACGTTTATATCGTAAACTCACCTGCATTTTGAGCTACATGCTGTGACAGTCACTCATAAGGGGCTAGCAGATTGAGACAGGGAACTCAGAGGGTACCTTCCCCATGTCCCATTGTGATGTGACCTCTGAAAATATTAGACATGTGTGATCATCTAGCCTCCCCACCTCAGAACCTGCAGCGAGGATGATAAAGGAGGTAGGGAAGGAATCTCTAGAGTATAAGGGGTGGAATTTAGGGAGGGCAGAAACACATAATGGAGGGAGTGATTCCTGGAAGGGTCATTCATTGAATCATTAGCCTTTCATCCTTCTGAGGTCGATAATTGAGTACCACTCTGTGGAATAATAATGTCTTCTCTTATTTCAGCGCTCTGAGACCTATGGGTGTGTAGCACTATATAACAAATGTATTATTATAACTTTTATGTTGAGGCTTGATTAAAGTGAGCTGCAAGAGTTTCCATGAGGAGATGTTTTGGGCGGGGATGGACAGCAACTGGGTGGGAATGGCCATAAGGATTACCATAACCATAGGCAGTCAATGGGTGGGTAAATAACCATAACATTTAAGTTGTTCTGTTATGTTTTTGTTTTATAAATAAGGCAACACATTTCAGTGAGGTGGAGGGGCTAATCCTTCAAATGTAGGAAGGGTAACTTCAGGGACACTGGGGACAGGGCAAACTCACTTGTGTGGGGGTATCTAAGTTCTTTACCAATTGTAATTAGACTATTCTGGTGCAGCTTCAATGTTACAAGTAGTTACCTCCCTAATTCACGTCTGAAACCATTTTAATACTGCTCTGAGCCTATGTTGCCCTTTCTCAGACCAGTCTCTCACTTTCTCTTTACACCATAGTACCAGCAATTCTCAGTACAAGCTGCTGACTGAGCAATGAATCCATTAAAGTGGAGGGGCTGCCAAGTTCACTATGCATAGAAGTGCCCTAACTGCTCTTAATGAAAGCGGGGGGGGGGGTGTCTCAAGTGATGCCAAAGAAATGCATAACTAACAGGTTTGCGATGTGCCCTCTTGTGAATAGGCAGTTGGTGGTCTCCCACCATTTACAAGGGCCCATTATCTCCACCTGAGCAGCAGTTGCCTCCCCATAGCCAGGCCTTTCCCCCTGGTGAGAATTTCTACTCTGGGTGTCAATGGGTGGCGGGGCAAATACACAACCCTTCCATGCCCAGAAGGAACTTTAAACAAAAGGCATCACATAAGATGATGGCCATTTGCTGTTTTTCCATTTCACCTCCCAGTTTATTCCAAGTAGACCAAACACATCATGGGCTAGACGTGAATAAATTAACACATTCCCGCAATAAAGCCAACATTATAAAAAATTGCTTTTGTTCCTAAAGTTTGCCATTCCGCACTCGTGATCACAATTAACTTCGCTCACCCTAAAATCTGCCTCTATGACCAACCCATCTTGGGCCCTTTATCACGTGCTGCCCACGGGGCCCTTTGTCTTAAATCTGCCACTGTCAAAGACCCTACTATTGAAGAGTCAGTTTGTTTGTGGTTGCCTCCCTCAGACCAAAGGTCCTTCTCCATGAAGATACCCTGAAGCATGACAGCATGACTTTGCTGTAAATCAGGCCTCGCATCCAAATAGGGGACAAGCTCCTTCTCACAGACATAAAGTAGCTGGTATCAGCTGCAAATCGATATAAGCAGGCTTTTTTTATTTTGAAGTTAAGGTAAGTCAACAACATTGTCCTTCCGCCGCGCACGTCACATGGTTAGTGGATGTATCGATGCTGGCTGGCTTGCATACATGTGCACTGCCACTGTGCACAGCACAATTATCAAAGAAATGTAACACTTTCTAAGTGTTCACTTTGCTTTGATGAATGTTGCGTGATAACAAAACGCAAAGCTGCTGATTTGCACAGGCCCAGCCATCTGCCGTCGGCGTGGCTCCACCATGCCAGCCAGGAGGCAGGCCCGGCCGCACTCAGAGGGCCTCATTACGACCCAGGCGGTAAGTTACCGCCTGGGCCGTGACTTTACCACCATGGCGTAAACTACGTTTACGCCATGGTGGTTGGCGGACTTACCGCCCCATTCCGAGGTCGGCGGGGCGGTAAGTCCCCAATCCCCATTTACCCTTCCCCATTCCCATTTTTGCCCCATAGGGCATAATGGGAGTGGGGAAGGCGTTAATTACGCCACCGTAAATTACGGTGGCGTAATTAACTCCATGGTCCCTTAGCGCCATGGATTTTAACACCTGCTAAAAGCAGGTGTTAAAAGCGCCATGGCGCTAAGGGACCTCGTAGTTGGCGGTAAGGGGTCGGCGCAGCTAACGCTGGCGTTAACCCCTTACCGCCAGGGTCGTAATGAGGCCCAGAGTGTCCAAATGAATGAACAACAAATGGGTGGGGGTGGCGGACCAGGGGTGGGGCTGGCCGCCTAGCCGGGATGCGTGAGCTGGGGCTGTGCTGTATGCTCGTGTCACTCACCACCAGTCACCTCTCGCATCCCCCAAGTTGTTAGTTTCTTTTTGCTGAAATGCCTGGGGTCAGGTGTGATGGGGGTGGGGCTGACCCCCGGCTACCACCTGCCTGAATCCTCGCAACTCGAGGAGGGAGCAGGAGGCCAGTGGCTGTGTGTCTATGTGCAGCCATCAAAGGCCATCGGGCAGCAGCCAATCATGACACGTCCACCATCCACATCCTGCCGTCATGCAGATTGGGTGTGCTGTCGACCACCACACCCCAGCAAATGCTGGGACTACTCAGACTTTTTCGAGAAACCCACTGCCAGGAAGGAAGTGTGGAAGACGAGGGAATGAAAGTCGGAGCAGTGCAGAGCAGCACTGGGAGCAGCAGTAGGCCAGGCCTAGTCAAAGGGACCACACGACGAGGCCTATATATTCCAGCTGCTTGCTTGGGCCAGACAGCCGAGCAAAGGATGTTACTGACTGTAGTGTCTACTACTGGGCTGGTCCTGGCTGGAGACAGAATGTGTGCACGTGGGCTGGCGTACAGTCAGACAGTAAATTAAATAAGTACGTAAATTAAAAGTAAATAACATACCAGTGCTGTTTTTTTATGTATACATTCTGTGTGTATAATATAGACACTGTAAACTGGGTCCTCCTCCTTCTGAACCCCCCTGAGACGTGCCCAGCAATTGGCCCATTGCTGATGGTAATTACCTCAGGCTCGGATTGCTCAGCATGTGAGTGGATTTTCTTTTCAAATGTAAGACGAGTGTGATTATATTATATATTATATTGCATTAACTTTCAAAAACATTCGCAATACTTCAGGCCCATGCTTCTTTTAGAGAAGTGAGTTGCTAAATGCCTTCTTGCGTTATTTAGCTTTGCCTCATTAAGGCTTCTTTAAACGTTTGAGAGTATTACAGGTGATATAATACCGCCAACGCTGATTACCAGTACCACAGGTGATAAATATTGGTTACTGTCTGATTCCATTCGACTTCATTGGGATAGCTGTATCCCTGCATGTGGTAGTGATTCCCCAACCATCAGCACCACAAACCACACCACAATTACCACCACAATAACCACCTGTTTTCCTTCATTTGCAAGCAGGGCGTTTTACTAGATTTGCATTTCCAAACCCTAAATCCAGGCAGAGTGGTAAAAACAGACAGTATTTTCACCTATCGCCTGTTTTACCACTACAGCCAACTCTTAATGAGGTCCTTAATGTTTGTGAGAGGTGTGTAATTGCATTTGTTTTGTGTGCATGTTTGTGTATTTGTAGATGTGATGTTTTCTTTGGGGCTTTGGGTATGATATATAGCAGTAGGATTTTCTGTATGTTATTTGCTTGCCTTAATGGGTACACAGTGGGCTTTACAAATTGTATGGATTGTTGACACATTACAGACTGTTGTGGATCAAGGAATTCTCTTAAAAGGGTATGTCAATTGTGTGGTGTGACTATGGGCCTCATTACGAGGTTGGAGGCAGCCATGGCGCTATTAGCGCCATGGCTGCCTCCAAACTCGATCCGACTCCGCCCTGGTGAATGGAGCAATTACCGGTCCATTCCAAGGTTGGTGGGACCGGTAATTCCCCATTCTCCGGGGCCATTCCCCTTTCCCATTTGAGCCCCCATAGGGCTCAATGGGAATGGGGAAGGCGGTAATAACGGTACCACAAATTGCGGTACCGTTATTACATCTAGGGCCTCATTATGACCCAGGCGGAAAACCATGGTGCTAATAGCACCATGGTCCATGCCGGTAACTTACCGACTCTGCCATGGAGAAAGGGGGAATTACCACCCCATTACAAGGTTGGCGGGGTGGTAATTCCCCCTTCCCCATTCCCATTTTTGCCCCATAGGGCTCAATGGGAATGGGGAAGGCGCTAAGTACGGTACCGCAAATTGCAGTACCGTACTTAGCACCAAGGTCCCTTTGCGGGTCCCTACTTTAACGGCTGGTGTAGACCAGCCGTTAAGGTCGGGTCCCGCAAAGGGACCTCGTAATCAGGTGCTAATGGGTTAACAGCGCCGCAGCCTTTTACGGCGCCGTTAACCCATTAGCGCCAGGGTCGTAATGCGGCTTCTAGAGTCCCTTTGCGGGTCCCGTCTTTAACGCCTGAAAAAACCAGGCATTAAGGAAGGACCCGCAAAGGGAACTGGTAGTAGGGCGGTAAGGGATTACCGGCACCGGGGCCCTTACCAGTGCCGGTAATCCCTTACCGCCCACCTCGTAATGAGGCCCCATGGGCCTCATTAGGACTCCGGCGCTAAACCATGGTGCTATTAGCACCATGGTCCATGCCGGAGTCCACCATGGCGGAATGGGGAATTACCACCCCATTCCGAGGTTGGTGGGGCGGTAATTCCCCATGCCGCCATGGCCCTTCCCCATTCCCATTTTTGCCCCATAGGGCTCAATGGGAATGGGGAAGGCGCTAATTACGGTACTGCAAATTGCGGTACCATAATTAGCACCAAGGTCCCTTTGCAGGTCCCTACTTTAACGGCTGGTCGGGTCCTGCAAAGGGACCTCGTAATTAGGCGCTAGGTGTTTAACGGTGCCGCAGCCTTTTACGGTGCCATTTAACACTTAGCGCCTGGGTCATAATGAGGCCCTATATGTCTTGTGTTTTGCATGTGCACGTGCTTGTGTGCGTGCTATTTCATGTTTCTATGCACAGTGTGTGAATATTACCCATCGCTCTGAAAAACCCCAATTTATCATGTATTCTATGTGCTTGTACGATGTGCGCATGCAGCATGTGTGGCTTAATGTTGCTATGAAATGTTCATGTTTTCCAATGAATGTGGTGTGCAAGTCTGTTGAGTTTGTGTGTGTGCCTTTGGGCCATGCCAATGTATGGTGTATGTTGGATGCTGGTGACTTTGTCTATGTGTGTTGGATTTTGGTGTGGTGCACAGGTGCGTTTGTGTTTGTGTTTATCTGCTTACGTTGTGCATGCATGCTCATTTATGTGATCCTGTGTATGCATTTTGTGAATTTGGTGTGTGTGTGCTGTATGCGATGCCAGGAGTGACCTATGTATGTCTTTCAATATTTGCATGCAATTTGGCAGCGGCTCTGTCTCTGAGTTTCTGGTGTGTGTGTGCTTCTATGTGGCCTGTGCAATGTGCGTGGGTATTACGTACTGTGTGCATTGTGTGTGCGTGTTAATTATGTTTTTGTGCATGGCGTGTGGTGAGCATCTGTACGTGGCTTGTGCATTCCAGTCTGAATCTGTGTATGGATGTTGCGCTGTGTGCTAGGGCATTGGTTTCATAAACGAACTCTCTCAAGGAAAACACAGCACTGGTTGGCTGGCAGTGGCGGGCCACAGCAGTGCAGTAGCGCTGGATCACTGGAGTTCTGAGCATGGATTGCAAGGCAGCCACCAAAGTGTGTCACAAGTAATCACAAGGACGGCTACAGTAGGGCTGCAGTGCTACAGGTCTCATTTTACTGGCCCGCCTCGATTACTTCCAACCTAAGTCCCCACTACAGGCTCTAATACAAATTGAGGTGTGAATTATTGTCCATTGGTGGGTGAGTATTCAAAGTATGTGCAATGCTGTAGGACATCCCAAAGCGAGGCAGGGTATCTGTTTGTACCATCTAGCAGGCCCTAGAGAGGGCCAGCTTCCCCCATCCAGAACTGGCCCCCTGTCCACCATTTAGATAGGAGACAGCAGTCTCCCTCTCATCACAAAGCAAAGGAAGGGTGAGGTGAGAAAATCCACTCACCTTTCCAACAAGCAGCAGGGTGCTAAGCGCCCTCGGGAAACTAACAGGCAGGGAGAGCAATAACACACACCCTCCTTCCTGGGGGACAGTCAGCTCTGCCGGGCTGGGGGCTGAGTCACAGCCCCCAACAGTTACACTTCAAAGACCCAGGGCTTGCCCTGGGTCTTATAAAAAGAGCTACCAGCTCCACAGAAAACACAATCTGTTTGTAGACCCTGAACAGGGACTCAGACAGGTAGGAGGTTCACGGTTAACTCAGTGTCCTCCACTTTTCCGCTTTTTCCGCAAAACCCTCCCACCCTAGAAAAGAAGGGAGGAGAACAAAGGAAGAGAGGAACAAGCACTGTTTGGTGACCACAACAAGTCATGGAACAAGAAAGGTGGCACGGGCCAGAGGGGGCTACCTCTGGACCCGGTGCCCAAAAGTATGATATCATATGGATATGTGATTATTGTTATTGTTGCCATAACCATATCTGTAACAATAAAATCATACAGCCTTTTATTTCCAACACTTGCAAACTGTGTGGTCCCATTCACTTCTTGCAGGGTGGGTCGGTCGGCTATGGTACTCACATGCATATGGGTGCAGCAGTTATGTCCTTGTCAACTACTCCCCACCCGGGAAGCTCTGAATTGTGAATATCATTTTTGGCCACTTCCTTTTCCTTCCGTTCTGCTCAAAGGAGAGGGTCGAGAAGCAGGTTCCTTTGCATTGGGTGATGAGTAATGGTGGTGCCTTCTGGGCAAGATACTACTGCATTCATGAAGAGGAGTTTTGCGCACAGACACTAGTTAATAAGAAATTATGCTGACCACTTTACCTTTGGACATGCTCCTGGTTATTTGCTTTGCAATGAGAGCCCTAAAGTGTTTGATGATTGACATGTATTGTTATGTATTAAAGTACTCTACACCGCTCACTCTGCTGCATGCATGTCCCTGTGCCCATCTTGCGATCTTGGGACAGAGACAACCCACATGCGCCTCTGTGCTCTGAATCTTTGTTGAACCTGTCAAGATTCATCTGCACTGCACATGGTAGTAAGTTCCTGGCAAGAGGGTCTTGGGGGTAGGAAGGGTACGTGGTTTGTTCCAGGTATTCCGACATTGTATTCATAAATTCAGCCTTACTCACTGTTTCAGATCACAGGGCATTAGCAGCGCTCCTGCTTCACCTACCATGGCACCACTTTGCACAATATAGCTTTCCTTTTGCTCGAGTAGAGTTGCTGCTCCTTTGTGCAACCTCCCTTTGTGCCCATTCCCCTACTTATCTGATGGTGCCCCAACCAAAACATTAGAAAAAGTTGTGTATTTTAATGAATGAAATGAAAACATTGGTACCTGATATGTTGCTGTATTCTAAGCTTCTTGTGCTGAGTCTTTGTTCATGGAACTGCTGTTACCATGCAATGTATTTAAATGACATGACAGAACCCAAACGAGGCTTGTACGAGGCTTTTCAGTAGCTTTGTGTAACGTACGGGCAGCTAAGAGGAAAAGCGGGTAAAGGGGCAGTAGAGCAGCTGACCAGGGGAAGGGCTAGTTCAGTCACAAACCCCACTCATTTCCACCATAGGGTAAGGGGCTGAGGGGCTCATATTCACAAAAGCTAATTATAATTGGGCCCAAATGCTGGCCCTAGGGCGACAGTGAGATACGATGTTCTGTCTTCTTAGAGAATAACGTTTTTTGATATATACAATATGAATGTTCATGCTGACAGGTCGGGCATGGAGTGTGGAGGCACAGCCACAGGCCAACATCAAATGTCCCCCTATGCAGTGCATGTCTGACTATGGTCTGTCTGAAAATGACAGGCTGCAGCATCTCCAGCACACACACACAGGGTGATGCACAGGGACAACAGAAAGGGTTATAGAGGGACTCCTAGTGGGTTCCTCGATCTGCAGTGCGGCTGTTTCTGCTCCTCTATGGGGAATTAGCAAGTTTACGTTGTACTTGAGACCCTATACGGTACTTCTACTGACAGAAATTCCTGCCCACTGATCCGTAGAAAAACTGTTGAGACCTTTGCTAATGGCCAAGTTCTAGATGCCCAGTATAAGCAGCTATTTAGATGGTATTGTCCCCAGGTTTACTATCTTGGTTTTACCATTGGCGTCGCTGAGTCCCCTTCCCACCTCATAGTCCGCATAAACGGCCATACTGACAAGACTGTGATTTATGTCCTGAGATCCCCACATCAGTGGATCAACTGGGACTGTAGCCTGGCCATGTTGTGTGTCCTCCTTGACCCATTGCTGCCACATGGAAGGGGCCAGTCAGGGCGGGCAGCAGCCAGTAGGGGGAGGAGATTGGATGTCCCATGTCCAGGGTCCCTCTTTGTCCTAGCTAGCTCCTCAGGCTCCATGGCACGCGCAGCTACTACCCTGCCTCGGGCACTTTCTTCCATTATTTGAACGCGATTCAAGGATGATGGTTTGAGGGCCACTTTTTTGGAGGCGAGGGGTGGGACACTTACTTTTACGTGCCCAGGCCTATTTCTTGTCTCAGTCCGACTCTGCCAACTTACCCTCTCCCAGGTGAGCTGCCCCTCTTATTTATGAGCCAGTAGATTACAATATATATCCCACACTCTAGTGGGCCCTACCACACTTGCATTGCAATAGTCCATCCTATCGGCCCTCTTCATTTGATCGTTGGTTGGTACTGACTGTATTTGTTTAATTTCCCATCACTACTGATCATATATTGTAATTTGTGGACACTACCCCCATGTCATGTTAATGTAATGGTTGGTTCCTACTGATCCTGCTAATACATTTGCTATCAGCTTTGCACTGGAAACTGTGGTTGTTAATGGTCCTGCTTTACACTTATGTCTCTAGGAGACCTAAGATTGAACAAGCTTCACTGTGGGCTTTAAGTTTCCTTATATGGTTCCAATGGAAATAATCATGATGGCGGCAAGGTCATATTTTCAACATTGCCATTCCCTCACCCCTAATAAAATTCAGGAGCTCATTTTCCTAACTAATAATGAAAAAGCAAACTACTAAGCCTAGTAGTCCTGGATTATTCCGGGGCCCATGGTTTCACCTCCATTTCCTCCCATGTACGTGTCTGTGACCAAACATAGGGGAGTGGACTGTTTACTTCCGATGCACGCTTTTGTTGTTCTCTTGTGGCAATTAGACCGTTTTGAGTTTAAGCATCCTGGCGCACCTTGAGTTCCATCAAGAGGAGGATGTCGTCCTCCATAGGTTTTTATTGGAGAGCTTACAATATCTGGTTGGAAAGAATTAAGCATCTTTCTTTACTGTTTAAGTGAGGACCACACAGTTGACAATGCTCGGAACGTGGGCTTTCTTTGATGAATACAGCCCGCGCTCCGAGCATTCTTATTTGAGGATGGCACCTCCCAGGGTGTTAATCGCTGTTAAGGACAACGAACGATCTGATTAATAGCCCGCATTTTACTCTTGCCTTTAACTGGTTCTCCAGGTCTTTAAGGCACAGCATAGCCTTCCATAGTGTACTTAACAGTAATAGTAAAGCATCCTTTAAACATTATTGAACCACACATAGGGTTTGTGGCAAAACTAGCAGCAAAGATGTAATTAGTTCTTCCGCCCCCAGTTAAAACAAACTACACAAAGCCTAAATGGGAACATAACAAAGAAAATGTTTACAAATGTAAAAGGCAAGCAAAGGTAAAAAAAAAAAAAAAAGCAAAAAAAAAAGCATCCAGGCAATATTACAACCATTTTTATCATAACATATATAAGCAATATGCCCCGAGCGGCAGGGGCATTACCGACTCAGGTAATGCCCCGGGGCCCATAATTATAGGCCCCGGGGCATTACCAGAGTCGGTAATGCTCCCGCTGCGAGGGGCATATGGCTATTAGTACCCCAGCCCGCAAGATATTTGTGACCGGGGCACTGAAAGCATTTCTTTTGTCCCGAAACACCAAGAAAATGGCCGCTGGGAGAGTGAAAACTGAGTTTGTTTTCGCTTTCCATGGCGGCCATCGGGAGCGGACGTGCTGGGAACAGAAGGAACATACCTGGCGGGGGGCGAAGTCGGTCTCCAGCAGTGTTGAGGATCGGAGCGGGAATGGCCTTGCTTCGAGCCTCCTCATTGGCTGAGGGGCTGCCACGCCCCCACGGGGATAAAGGCATGGAATCCCGGTACTAATTTACCAAACTAATTTACCAAACATTAGACAAGTATAGATAAGTGCACACTGCCCATATCAGGAGTTTGGTCCCTGGTTTTACTAGCAGAGGACCAATATCATGCTTGTGCATTGAGGCGCTTCATTCCGCTTCTCTAGCACCCACTGTATCTCCCTTTTGCTCTCAAGTGAGTCTGTTTCATGCCAAATGGCAAGGAATTGATCCTATCAATACCAGTGTTCCAATAACATGTACAGTTAATGTGCAAGAGAAGGAGTTTTGTGATTCCTCCGCCACCATGTAACATTTGCAGATTTGCGCAGAGTGTGCAGTTTTTACAATATCAATGAAGAGAGGAAGATTGTGTCAGGATGTTGGGGAGAACGTTTGCTTGTTATTTTGCAACCTTGTCTGCATCATGAATTTGCAGCGTGTGATTCTTCTCCTCCTCTTAGGTCAATTTCTATTTCAGGGATTGAGGACATGGAGAAATTCCTAATTAAGGAAAAAGCTTTAAAAAATATTAACAATTTCGTAGATGGAAAGAGAGTTGGCCTAACAGAAAATACTGCATTAGTAAGGGACAATGTATCTCATTTCAATAGAAATCCTATGTCCCCTTTATGTCTTAGTGAAGCTGTGAACAATATCGCTGTAAGGCAGGGGTCTGCAACCTTTGGCTCTCCAGATGTTTTGGACTACAACTCCCATCAAACTTCGCTAGCCAATCAATGGTGAGGGATAATGGGAGTTATAGTCCAAAACATTTGGAGAGCCAACAGTTGCATACCCCTGCTTTAAGACATATGAACCCTTGCATGCTCTAACCTGGCTCTATTTGTGTTTTATTTTCCAGGATACATTTACTTCTTTTCGGGATCCAAGGCATACAAGTACGACACTGAGAAAGAAGAGGTGGTGAATGTTGTCAAATCCAGCTCTTGGATTGGTTGCTAGATTGACATTGAAATATCGGACTGTGTGAAAAACCTTAACCTGCGGCAACCTACTACAACCAAGGTCCGGGGCATGATCCCCATGTGGCTTGTCTGCAGGCGGACCTTTTACAAGTAGAATGACAATAAGGATGGTTCAAAATACAGCATAAAAGCTGAAGTGCAATTGTTGTTCATTATTTCAAAAATGCCCCCTCTGAGCTGCCACGTGATCCACGTTCTCCCTCTTATACAGATCTCGCGACAGACAGATTAATACCTACCTGTTTCTAAATTGGCATTCACATATTTTTCTTGACAGCTAAAATTGCTTTTATTTATCTTCCGGATTGTCGGCCTCAAACATTCTATGTTTTCTTTGAGTAGCTCCATAATCCTCAAATTACTTTTCATATCATATATTTCCCTTTCCTATTTAAATCCCCATATTTTGAATTCAATTTCCCTTCTCTCAATCTCTATCTTTAGCCCAGAACCATTCCCAGGGCCTGATTCACAAATGTGATTTTTAATGGTGCAATCCCATTGAAAAATGCTCTGAGAATCAGCCCCTCTGTGTACTGTTTCTGCCTGACCCACTCCCTGCTGTTTCCTTGGGTATGTATACTAGGATGCAGCAACATTTCCAATATGGCTGGAGGGTGTTTCCACCATCTTTAATCATGTCCTTTGTTCAATGTCAAAAATGTAGTATTCTTGATTGTGTGCCAATTTACTTTCAATGAGTGAAATCATTTCTCTTACAAGTTTTCCTAATGTATGTTCTACCCATAAATGTCTATCATAGATCATAATGTGGTGATACACTCATGAACTACTCACTGTTTCTCATGTGTGCATGATCGGTACTCTTATAGAAGCACATCCTTTTGAGTGCTCTGCAACACCTGCCCCTGGACCATAGACTGTCAGGACTTAAAACATACGATTTGCCTGAGAGTCTGCAGGTCCAGTTTAGGGGAGTATCTGAAAGCACAGGACATATTGCCCCCTCCAAAAATAAATTAGAAGGTAGAGCTACACCCAACGAAAGAACACATTTTAACGACTTGTATATAGGTCCTAAGGGCACACAATTAGGTAAACCCACACTCTCAAGCCATCTCTTCCTTGCCTTACAGACCCTCACCTTCCAAAGCCCTCAAGAGGCTTTTGAAGGTGTGATGGACTCCTCGAATTCAACCTGATTGTTTACCACTCATGGTATCATTCTTTGAATGCTTCCTCAACAGACTGCATACCTTCAAACGAACAACCTTTGCTTGATAAAGCTGCTGGTGGACCTTGGAAACTTCATTATCACATAGGATCATACGTGTGTGTGGTTTTACACTCACATAAAGTTTTAAGCATTGTATTTTATTTTCTGCACATCTATTTACTGTTAGTATGTTTTTTCCTGGTAATCTGATATTTTATATTCCTCATGTACAATAATCTACAATGATGCAACATGTTTGTTGAATAAATTATTAAGATTCATGTTATGCCATTTGTCAAATCATTTTGATAATTTGCAAATGTAAATAAGCATAAATATATATGTATGAATAGTTTATCGCTGTGTCTAACTTTTAAAAGCTTGTGAAGTGTAGTTGGTAATACTGCACCAAATATGCCAAAGGTTTGAGAGGAGCAGCGGGAAGAATTGTATAAAACCATTGTATAGAATCTACACCTTTATAATGAGCCTTTTCCTACGGTTTACAATATTCTATTTACCGAAATGAAGCCCACAACATACTAGTGGAAAATACCTCGTGTTGTTTTCTGTTGGGAATTAGTCAAAGGCCCTTATTCATAAAAAAAGGGCCAGGACTGCGCAAACTATTTTGTCTCATGTCCTCACACCTCCCACCACCTCCACTGACCTCCACCCACTACCTCAGGCAGCCCTGTCAAGTCCTCACACCTCCACTCCCCCACTGACCTCCGCCCTCTAGCCCAGGCAGCACCTTCAAGTCCTCCCACCTCCCACCACCACCACTGAGCTCTGCCCACTATCCCAGGCAGGCCTGGCTAGTTTGCCCTCCTTCCACTACCCCACTGCCCCCTGCCCATGACCCCATACAGCCCCTGCTAGTTTGCCCTCTTCCCACCACCCCCATTGACCTACGCCCACTACCCCAGGCAGGCCCTGCTAGTTTGTTGCTATCCTTCAACCACATACACTGACCTCCAACCACTACCCCAGGAAGCCCGTGCTATTTTGCACTCCCCCCACCACACAGACCTCCATCCACTATCCCAGGCAGACCCTGCTAGTTTGCCTTCCTCCCACATCCCCCATTGACCTCTGCCCTCTACCCCAGGCAGCCCCTGCTAGTCCTCTCCCCTACTAGTCCAATGTAGGCAACATCTTACCTTGACTTCACTGACCTGGTTCCACTATGAAGTACACCTGCCACATATCCTCCTCCAACATGAACAACAGGAAGCAATGATGTTGAATCCAGTACTGTAGCTTCCACCATGACTCCCTGGTAGACCACATGCATCTGCATGTCAACAAGACACCATGCGATCGATCGCACAAGATACACTTTGACTATGCCACGCATATGTGAGATAATACAATTTAATGCAATGTGGCATTTGTATAGTGCCTTTGTATAAGGGATCAGAGATTGGTCCAACCAATTTACAATCCGTGTGTGCATATTAGCCTGTACAAGGGTAAGTAGGAAGGGGTGGAAAAGTCCCTGCTAGCGACCCAAGTAGAACAGGCATGTGGTTGGGTGATGTGAAGGTTGTCAGAGTGTGTGCGACTCAAGGAGACTGAAAATGTGTGATACTTGACTGAAGATTCAATCATAGTACTCAGCTGCATTCCAGTGGCCGAGGTGATGGACAGTATGCAAGCAGGTAGTGGCTGATTGCAGATGTGTGCGGGTCGGTGGCCATACCTTGGGAGGGACACAACAATCTACCATTGCGTGCACAACTGATGAGTGTAGCCCACTCATCCAAAGTTAGCCCACATCCCACCTCAACACCCACAATTCCAAACACCCATGCCAGTGAATTAAGTGTGGGCACATTCCCATTGACAAGAAAGTGCCAAAGGAACACCTGAATATCAGTGGACCAGAGAGGAACTCAACATTCAACAAACTGAAGCTCCAGCAGCAAATGTGCAGAGGCAAATAAGCTGCCACCAGGTACAACACGCAACTAAACCATGTGGAACATTTGGCAATGCACATGAACAAGTGAGTATTCATACCCAATGAAAGACCCCAAACACCATCATGATACCATCCCTGTACCTACACCATTGCACACCCAACAAAAATATTCACTCCAACAAAACGAACACACTGACACCAAACATGCAGTGTCTCTGCCCTTCAGTGCCACAGAGTGTGCCCTAAATACACATGAAAACCATAGGAGATACTCAGTTGGAAATCATGTTCAAACAAAAATCGTACATGGACAAAGAAGCACAAAATCATCCATACAACATCATGCCAAGTTATGCTGCACATGGCACACAGAGATGGCAAACGGTGGTATTGCATATTAAAATAATTATGTAAAAAAATGGATACAAAATAATCCTCATGGGAAAAATAAAAATAAACAAAAGGAAACCTCCAACTACAGAACTGTGTACAAGAGTCAACGGGCTACTCAGACAATACTTCAGCTAAGGCTGATTCACCTTCTACATCTGCCTTTTGCAGACAGGCCTCCTGTATTTTCCTGCAGGGCTTGCAGGGCCTCCCTCACCCACGCTTCCATCTCTGCTGCCCTGCAAGACTCCTTCAGGATGGCAGTCCATGTCAGCCATTCTGCAGTCTTGGCCCCAGCCCTGGCAATTGCCGCCTCATGTGCCTTCTACCTCTCCCCATTCTGCTGCCTCACAAATGCCACTAGGGAAGACACTAGGGCCTGTAGCCGCTGTCATGCCTACTGCTGACTTGCACTATGCGTGCACCTTCTATCCTCCTCCTGCCAATGCTGCCATACGGGATTCGCTTCCTCACTGTTAGGAAAGTTTTCCCATTAAGCAACTTTCCCTTCATATTCTATGGACCCCCACACTTTTTCCTATTATTTTTCATTGTGTCCTGTCTTTTTACAGTGAAGAGAAGCCTTCCACTTTTGCATACATGTTATGGGGGAACTGACTTGTCCCTCAGGCTGTCAGTACTGGGAAACTTAGTTTCCCTTAGTCTTTTAACTTCGTTGCCACTTTTGGTAACTTTCTATCGTTGCATATCCCAATGCAGTGCAATGGGCTCTCTTTTTGTTTTGCGATAGACATATCCTCCAGAAATGTGTGGATACATTTAGATGTGCTAAGGACCAGACTGGTGGCAGCAGTTGCTTTTTCTCTTATTTTTTAGTATTTTGTGTTAGCCTAAACGCATTTACCGCATTTGATTACTGACTGTGGCTAGTGTCCAAACATGGCCGTGTCACAAGGTCTTTTGTCTTTCCTTTGGCCACCAGTGAGGATACGGTCTAGGGTCCTCCAGTGTTGTCCACTCGTGTAGTGCCTGGATTAAACTTACACAGAAACACTGTAGGGTGATTATTCTGGTAATATCAAGTCACACGCTAGACTTAAAAAACAGAAACGGTCACTGCATCTACTTTAACTGCCTCAAATGTTCATAATTTGAAGAAGTTGTGTGTGGAAAGAGACCTGCCAACCTCTAAAAACAAATCTGAACTGGCCCAGAGGATCATTGATGTCTAGGAGAGTAGAATTATGCCTCTACCTTCCAATGGTGTAGCAGAAGGTGCAGGGGCTGCTCCCAGTAGCAGTAATTGCATTACTGTTGCTGCCACCATTAAGAGTGAAGGGGGGTGATGGTTCCTCATCTCATTTCTCTGCCACTACATATAAAGTTGAGGCCTTGTGGGAACTCAAGAAGGAGAAGCTTAGGCTTAGAGAGAAAGAGCTTGAGTTAAATATGGTATAACTTTGAGTGTGATAGGGCTGAGAGAGAGAAAGATAGGGAACACCAGCTGAAGCTTGCTCAGATCTAGGTTTCACATGGTTCCTCCAAAGGGTCTGGGGATGTGTCTGGCCCATTCTCCAATCCTAGGTTTCCTAAAGATCTGCTCTGTGTGTATGAGGAGAAGAATTACATCATGGACTGGATTTCTGCTTTTGAGTATGCACGTTAGGTACAAGAAGTAGGTGAGCCTGATAAAATTGCATTGTTACTCAGCAGGCTACCCTCATTCTGGCCACATTAGCGAGTACAAGTAAAAAGATAATAATACTTGGGTCACTTATGTAGCTGATTCTTTGAAGAACCTGACTGATTGAGTTGAAGGTTATAAGGTAACCACCTTTAAAGGCATGATACATTTGGTCATGGTGGAAAATATTTTTTCTTCCTGTTCCCCTGAACTTGAGTAGCATCTACCTGACTGTTAGTAGATTGGTCCTGAGAGGTTGGCCATTACTGCTGATTTATGGTTGTCACACAGAGTGTCCCATAAGGACTAACCTACTTCCAGTAAGCATGAGGAAGGGAAGAAGCAGAAAGAGAGGGTGGGTCATGTGAAACATCTTCTACCAAAAATGGCCACAAAACGTTCAAAAAAGTGAAGTTAAAAGAAGTTGATAAGGGTAGTGGGACTAACTATCCCAAGCACATCAGTGTTTACTCTAAGCCTCCCTATGTACACTCCCTGTGGATCATGTTTAGCTTGTGTAGCAAGTGAAGGGGGATCCCCATTGTAAGGGTAACACCATGTGGGCTCCACTTTGTGAATCTGGTCTTCTCTTATGATGGAGATGAAATACTGACAGAGGTCCTAATCTTCAGATTCCCTATCCTGTGGGATAGGATCTGAAGTAGTCTTAGTTTCCATGGGATCACAGGAACCTATAGTTGCTGAGCGTTATGCCTCCATACATGACAATAGCAAGCATTATTTGAAGGATAGTATGTTGGTAGATGGTGTAGGTGTGGACCTTAAGCTCCATCCTTTACCCAAAAAAGGCCACCTCTGGAATTAGTAAGCGCGCCTTTTGTCCCTAAAGCAAGTTCACTGTGCAAACGCTGGGAGGGGGCTTAGATGACATCTAACAGTCACATTAACCCTGGTCTCCCTGAACCACACAAAGAACACATAATACACTCCCCCAGATACGGTTACAAAGGCATCCCGCCAAACATGATTGGTTGCCCTGTACAGAGAAATCTAAAACCCACACAGTTCATTGGACAAATACATTATTACACAATCCCCTAAAAACATATAGTTAGAAGGTTTACATTTTCAACACACCCCTTCCCAAAAACTGCTACACATTTGGTGGCAGCCTTGCCTCTTAGTTACTCAATAGCAGAATTCACACACGGACCTGCCCTAGAAGTACCTAAGCACATGAAGAAGAGAGAATGACACGTAGATTCTCTTTTGACCTATTCTTGTTTGCTAACCGCATTGCCCAAACCTGTCCGGTGTCCAATTTTTATGACTACTGACCATTCCTATTCACATGAGTTGCACCCACTCTCTGACAACACAATCGCTCTCATGAAATGTATTACTACAGATCTCTACAAGCAGAAGCCACTTGTTCAAACAACCCCAGAAGTTTTACAAATAGCTACCCCTTACAACAATGAGCTCTCATGTTTACCAGAGATCATATCTTACCTTCGCCTTACAACACTTGAACCACCTGCAAACTGAAGGAAGCCACCCGTTGACCAATTTACAAAACCTGTTCCCTGACTGCTGACAGGCCTTTGCAAGCCTTCGCCACAATTACGAAAAAATTAATCCACCTCATATCTTTCATATCTTTTACTAAATTCAAACAATACTTCCCATACATGTGTACCACTATGTGTGTATTTTATACCTACTATGATCTCCTCTCATGACCCCCATTCATAGAGCTAAACTCCTCGTCCACAAATTGATCACCTGAGTGTGGAGGGACCCTCCGTGTGACAATGTTTCACTGTTATGTTTCTGCACGCATGCAAATCTACAAATGTATCGCCTCTACACAAAATTACACAAAGTAATCTAAAGGTAACACTTATCCCATTTACCATAAATATTTTAATATTTGTAGCAATTTGCGAAAGGAACAGAAATGATGATGACGGCTGTCCACCCCCCAGTCAGTGGTATGGCGCGCGAAGTTCAAACTTTTCCAATTTCCCAACATTTCCCCCTTTAGTTAATCCATTAACTATCAAACCATTTTCCACATTATCAATTCCACTATCTTTATGGAACACATCTTCACAACCCGTTTTCCCCATATTCCTCTGGTAGACAACCGCAATTTGACTCCACATAACTACCGCAATCTACCTGTTGTTCTACACATTCACTCCAACTTGGGGAAGGACGGAACCCCCCCTTCAATCATTCAAAAATCTGTTTGAGTGCCCATGTGAAGAGAATTGGTCCTATGCCTAGCCTTAGACAGGGTTACAAGAAACACAGCAGTACTCCTCTTCATCTGAGTCGAAAAGCATCAAAGAAATAACTTACTAGAACCAGAAAGTATGACAGAAAAAATCAAAAAAGGTGAAATTACTTTTAAGATTATGTTCATCCACGGTGGCATCCAAGAGAAAAAAGAGTCCAAATAAGAATCATCAGTAATTCCCACCTCCCCCTCCATAGCCCCCTTCAGACTTTGCAATTCAGTAATTGTTTGAGCCAAAGTTCTGTTATCTGGGTCATTAGGAGGCTCATATGTGCTGCAAGTTGTGCCCAACTTATGGAACACCCCACCCTTCATTGCTATTAAGAGGTCCAAAATGTAGCGATTCTGTAGGGCTACAAGACACAAAGTCCTAAGTTCTTCTTGATGGCATTTTGCATTGACAGAGGATTGCACACCTGGGGCCAATAAAGAGGAGAAAAATGTTTCAGTACAACTAAAGAGTCAAAAACTATCAGGAAGAGAGCACATATCAGAAGTTAGCAAACTAAATAACTGGCTCTCTACTTATGATAAAATCCAATTTAAAGTTGCCTCACTCACATTCACATGCTTGAACAATGCAGCACCTTGCTACCTTGTAGACCGGTTCATCAAAACTATCTCCACTAAGCACAATAGATCATCCAGCTCGAACAGTCTCTTTGTACCGAGATTCAAATTGTCCAGAGTAGGGGGACAATGTTTCCAGGTTAAAGCAGCATCACTCTGGAATGCTCTAACCACCCCTTCTGCACGCGGATCAAACTTACTTGAAATTCTGGCAGAATTTCATAACATGGCTCAAAAACTCTGACAAACAATGACTGACATAATTCCTCTCCTGACTAACCATTGTGATCTATGAACCACTCTGCAATAGTGGTACACTATCTAAATTGTAATATATGACTCTATGATACTGTATAATGTGTATTTAACCTGCAAATAAGCATACTATCTTGTCTACTGTGTAGACGAGTGGTAATTGTACGATACCATGTCATTCTAACTTTGATGTGTTGAGTAACTAAGCTGTAAGTCTTCTTCTGCAATGTGCCCTTATACCTATGGGTCTGGAGTGCAATACAAGTAATAAAATACAAATACAAATATGAATGTTCCTTAGAGCCTCAAAAGATGCTGCTGAGAAATAGTTGGATTTTTTTGATCTCCTCAGAAAGTCTTTTTCTCCGGAGTCCTGCAAAGTTCGTAAATTGTCCATGTCCGATGACACAAGGGATGCAAGGGGCACAGGTGACAAAGGGGACACAAATGTGGACTCAGACAGTGTCAGGTGGCTCTGCAGAACCACGAGGATGGGCACGTGCAAAGTGGTAATGCTGCATACATCTCTCCAGGCCGGAGGTAATTGTTTGTACGAAAAGGGCTCACATGAACAGAATAAAACGAGAATCGCTGCCGTACCTCCAGCCAAATCGGGACTATGCAGAGTGGTGCCACAGTTTTGATGTATGCCCACAGGCCTACATCACAGGCCATCACCCTTAAAACACAGAAAAAACATGTAAGTAACCAGATCTTAACAGGTTTCTCAGGCACCTTGAGCCATGTCAAGAAATTCACATATTTTCTCCAAACATTTCCACATGGCAAATTAGTTTGTGCCACCCCTTCTTCAGAGAGTCCCGCCATCCCTCCAGCCTTGCAACTCATTACACCTTGCTCCCATTTGTTGTTCACAATCATCAGACCCTCAAGGTTAAGCTGCACTCTTTGTGTACAACAAACATCTTTGCGATCTTCCCCATTTGAAATTGAACATTCTTCATCAATAAGAAGGACAGAAGCTGCTACACATTGCCCCTGAAACTACCCTCAAACCCTGCATAGGGCTAGGTGCACCAGACAACGTGCATCTGCCACTTCTACCTCATTAGGAATAAATAATCTAGGGATACCAGAGGCATGGGGAATGAGGGAGAAAATGTAACATGACTCAGTTACTCTCTCTCTTCCTACTCTCTTCATGTGCTGGAACCATACATTATCAGCTGCAAAACTTTGTGTGTCAATTACAATTTCTAAAGCCCCATCAGAATCATAAAATGCAAAATCTATTCTGAAACTTTGTTGCGTTCTGTGTCCATTGTACCCAAATAATGTTTCCTCCCCATGTACACATCTTTTGTCCAACACATACGACCCAAAAAGAAAAAAGAAAATAACTCTTATATATATATTGCTGAACACATTGTCAATTTCTTTCCTTCAGTTTGTCTTACAAAAACAAAACATTCCTATATAATACTTCTACAACCAATTCCTAATAAAACAATTCTAAATTTTAAGAAAGTCTTTTAAAACAATTCTCAGGTTTCGTACGTTCTCCTCACCACTGTCAGCTGGAACGAACTGTTATTCCTTGGATTCCACTTAACTTAAATGATTAGTAGACTGCTGTTCCTCAGGTATCAGTGGGGGCATACCGGTGTCCCCCCGTACATCGTGGAGATGCACCCATACTTTAATGCCCTCCACTTTCACAGCAGCAGGAGTAGAGAAGATAACCCTATGGGGTCTGTGGAATTGACGGTCGTTACAGTAACGGACAAAAGAGTGAATTAAGAACCTCTCCCCGGGGAGTAACAATGGAGGCTGATGCTTGTTTGGTTCCATGCCATCTTCAATCTTGTTTTGCTGTTGAGATACAGCAACCTGTGAGGACACAATTCTAACACTCTTAGTTAAGCCTTAAGGTAGTCCCCAAATTCATTAGCCAACATTTCTGCTGACTTATGTGCATCAGTACCTATGTGTGCAGGTGAGAGAGGTGGAAACATTCTACGACCCATCACCACCTCATGAGCACTAAGGTGGTGATCCTTTCCAGGCTTATCACGCAAACAAAACAACACAAATGGAAGGCAATACAACCATGACTATGCACATCAGAAAACATTTTTGACAATTGAGTATTCAAAAAACCATTGAGATGCTCCACAACCCTGTTGGCCTGGGGATGGTACACCAAGCACAACCTGTGCCGTATCCCTAAAAGTGAAGTAATTTCAGTGAACAAAGCATTAAGGAAGTGAGTCCCATTATCAGACCTTAACACTTCACAAATACCCCACCTTGGAAATACCTCCCTCACCAAGAATCTGGCTGCTGATTTGGCATCAGGCTGCATGCAGGGTCCAGCCTCAAGCCATCATGAAAATGGACACACAACCACAATTAAATAACAAAAGGTGCTGTACCTTTGTACCACATCAACACAATCAACATGCAATTCCTTAAAAGTAACTGAAAGTCAGGGCATAACCCCTCTTACTGCCCTCATAGTGTTTCCGGGATTGAATTCCTTACAGATTGTGCAATTACTAATAAATCTACTCACCTGCCCAGAGAGGTTGGGCACAAACCAATCCTACTGAAGTTCTGCCGTAATATGTTGCCATTGTGGCTATGCCGGAAAATGCAGTTGCTCCAAAGCCACAAGAAGCAACTCTATGGGCATCACTACCTTCCCCGTCAGGTCCTGTCTCCACAACAAATCTGTGGGCGTGAGTGTACACCCCCTCTTCGCCCAAAGCTCCTTTTCCTCCTGTGGTATTTTTCCCTGCAGTTCAAAATTTTTTAACAGGGGCACTGCAGTATACGGGACCGGAAACTGTGCCTGTTGGTGCATCATATTTTGGATATCTGAAAGCGGCAAATAAGCTGCAGCTTTTGTTGATCGGTCCGTGGCATTGTTTCCAAGCGCTACAAAGTCAGTTTTGCTAATATGCACAGTTTATTAATAACCCCTACCTCCACAGGCAATGTTACCACGTTGATTAATGGTCAAGCAGGGCAGCATGCTGGACAGGAGTCCTATCAGATGTTCTAAACCCTCTTCTCTGCCATCTAGATAACCCAGAATTTATTGTTGTGGTAACATACGCACAGTCAGAGTAGATAGTGACTGCCTTCCCCTTAGTCATTTGCAGTGCTTCAATAAGCACCACAAATTCGGCTGCTTGCACAGAGTATTGTGGTGGCAATCGCGTCTCCACCTTCACACGGTACTTACCACCCATAAGACTTACAACTACTGCTCCTGTATGTCTCTCAACAGTGTCCGGATCAATTATTGATGATCCATCAACAAAAAAATGTCCCTCCTGTCTCCAAAGCATCTTCTTTAACACTTTCCCTCATCTCCCTCACAGGTCACACAATCATGAACATCAAAACCGGGCTGCACTGGGTCACCCAAAAAATTTGCTGGGTTTGCTACGTGACACCCACTAGGACTGCTAACTCAGACTGCTTAGTAGTACCCAGGTTTAAACTGACAAAAGCTGGGGGGATGAGTTTTTCCAGTCAAAGCAGCATAGTAATGGAACTCCCTTCCCCCCACCTTGAGGGCGGATCAAACCTTTCTCCGCTTCAGATTTAATACCATTAAATGACTCAGGGAAAATGACCACTAACCTACCCCCCTGATTGTCATTTACCAGCATGTATCATAACATTACCTTACACCATGTGACTGTATAGCTCCATCTGCATAAAACATCTGCAAACGTTTGAATATGTTGTATATTAACACGGTAAATGTTGTAATCAGAGACAGTCATGATCTTATTGTATGTATATATTTGTTTACAGTTCCCTAGAAGCACCTCACCGGGGAACTGTTGTACATTTACTTGTAACCCATGTAACCTTAAGCTGAAAGTATTCTTGTATCCTCCTGCATTCTGCGCCCTGATACCTCCGGGTCTGGCACGCACTACAAATAAATAAACAAACAAACCAACCTTACTGGTCGTACGGAAGCATTTGACAAAAAACCTTGCAGCCTGAAACTCACTGCCTGCGTAGTCAGAGTTGATTTTGATTTCTTCAAAATTGCAAAAACTGTATGCTCCAAAAACAGTGTCACCGGGCAGCCCATAGTAATGGCTGAAAACTTTTGTATTGCAAAGGCCGCTGCCGCAAGAGGTTGCTCACATGGAAACTGACCCTATATAACTGAGTCTAACAACCCACTATAATAGGCCAGGGGTTGTGACCTAACAATGTTTTCTCTGCTAGGACCGCTGTCATTACCTTCCCATCTGTACGTGAAAAAAGTAAAAATGGCTTTTGGTAATCCGGAGTCGCCAAAACTGCAGCATTACTGATCGCAGTCTTGAGCTCCGGAAAGCAAGTTCTCAATTCATCTGACCACTCGATGGGACTCTTCTCTTTCGGTACTTTCTTGAGAGCTTGCAACAGGGGCCTCATGTAACTAGAGTAGTCAAAAATCCAAGACATACAATAGTTACAGAGCCCCAAAGACTGTTGCATCTGTTTTACTGTAGTTGGTTGAAGTGTGTTCTGAACTGTGGTAGCTCTCTCAGGCATTACCCTTCTCCCTGCAGATGTTAGTACTTGTCCCAAATACACTACTTCTGTTTGACAATATTGAAGTTTTTCTTTGTCCACTTTGTACCCCTTCTCCGCAACCAGGGTGAGGAGCTTGACTGAGTCTCCTTGACACTCTTCCTCTGAAGCAATATAAACAAGCAAAACATTTACGTACTGAATTGCAGTGCTGGACATTTGTAAGTCCCCAAATCCATCTGAATGACTCTTTTAAAAACACTTGGAAATTCACAGTACCCCTGTGGTAACCTTGTGTTTTCAAATCTCTGTCCATGATACATAAACGCTGTGAGGTATTGGGAATCGGGGTGTAAAGAAAATGAGAAAAAGGCATTTTTCAAATCAATAACTGTGAAGTGGTTTGACCCAGTAGGGATGTTACAGAGAAGGTACCACCAGAAATTCTGCTTCAACAGTGTTGTTCAGAGGCCGCTAATCCTGAACCATCCTCCAACTAGAGCCCTTTGCCTTCTTCACAGGGTAAATGGCTGTGTTACATGGGGACACAGAAGGTTGGATAATGTCTTGCTTCAACTACACCATAATGGTCTCAAAAATCCCTTTGTCTGCCTCCTTAGACATGGGGTATTGCCTAACCCTTGATAACATTTCTCTTGGTTTATATTATATTGGCACTGCTCCTACACTTTTCAATAACTCCACATTATGGGGATTGCTGGTCCATAAGTGGTCCAGCACTTTCTCCAAAACTTCTTTCCAATATGGTGATGTTTTTCTCACGATGAGTACCTTACTTTGCTCAACCATTACCTGACAAGGAATCTGTTGGAGATATGTTGGGGTTTATCTAGTATTTTGTGGTATTTTCTGGTATTTTCTATGGTGGTATCTCTATAGTGGTGAGACTATTTTCAGAACGCTGCCTAACAATTATTTTACCAGAGCCACTAACAATAAACAAATACTGGACTTAATACACTCTGAATAAATGGCTCATGCTCTCCTGTGATGTTTTATGTACAACATCACACGTATGCCCTTTTGGCTGTGTTTCAACAAATGTAAAACATGCAAATGAAGTACCAAACATTCAGTCAGCCTCTCTAAGTAAAACAATTTACTGTGGCTAGCTTTGCTTTGAGATATGTCTTACCGCACATGTATCTCTCTATGCATGTCAAATCAATTAGACTGAATGCAGAAGAAATACACTGAAACTAAATTACCTTTTTGAACTTTTTCATAGACTAGAATTATTCAAGTTACACAGAATTACATGTGCGCCCACATTGTGATTCACAAAATGAACAAGGTTTTATCTGCGATAAAGTGCAACAAAACTGGCAGGAAAAATACATTATGAATAACAGCAAAACTTTGAGAAATATAAACACAGTTTTACATGAACATTTAAATTCGTATCAGTAATGTAGCGCTTAGCTATGCTACATAGTCTCAAACAGCCATTTCACACGCCTCAATTAACAGCATGCTACATAGTCTCAAACAGCCATTTCACATGCCTCAATTAACAGCATAATGATCTAGGTTAAGCTGGCAATGTTCCGCGACTCAGCTTGGCAGTGTGCCAGGGTCATTCACAGCTAAGGTTGCTTGAGACCTTGCAGCTCTACTAAGGATTGCTAACCCAGGAGAGAGACAGCCCAGCAGATAGACTTCTGCTCCCTCCATCAGTGAGTGCAAGAAAACTAATGCCCTGCAACTCTGCCTCAAACCCTTTTCATACAACCCCCTGTCACTCAAGAGCACCTCCTTTTGACAAGATCATCTCACTAAAACATCACTTGATTTCATCTGTGCCTTTTAGCTGAAACAAACACTGCATTGCTGAATAGAACTTGCTACATTTCTTCCCGCCCCACAAGAATGCCACGATTTTAGTATAACGGATCTTCACATTCCCCAGCTTACAACACAGATCCAGCCTGCACGTTAAAATAATTTTTCTTTTCCATTGTCAGGGAATCATGCATTTTGCTCAATTTGCATTCAGCTTATATCATGGACTAATTTGCACTAAATGTTATTATGGGAATCAGTTACATGTTAAATGGGGTTGGGTTAATTAGTATATTAGTTTCATGTTAGTATTATTTTTTGTGTGAACCTCTGCCCATTAAAATAGCATCATGGAGCAAAGTTATCGGGCCTCATTACGACCCTGGCGGAGGTCCATGGTGCAATTTGCACCATGGACCATGGCGCAGAGCTGCCAACTCCGCCATGGGGGTTGGCGGACTTACCACCCCATTCCGACCTTGGCGGGGCGGTAAGTCCCCAATCCCCATTTACCCTTCCCCATTCCCATTTTTGCCCCATAGGGTATAATGGGAGTGGGGAAGGCGTTAATTACCCCACCGTAGAATACGGTGGCGTAATTAACAAGAGGTCCCGTAGCGCCATGGATTTTTCCGCCCGGAAAATCCGGGCGGAAAAATCCCCATGGCGCTACGGAAAGTCTTAATCTGGCGGAGAGGTACGCCATGCATTACGCTGGCGTATACCCCTCTCCGCCAGGGTCGTAATGAGGGCCATCATGTTCTAGCATGTACTCAGTGCTTTGGCATCTCTTTAAATTCAGCCTGAGACTCATATACTTGAGTCCATCAATGAGTCTCACACTCTTGGCCCTAGTAAAAGTTCAAAACATTGCCTTAATGTGAATGCTGAAATGTAGAGTCTAGATGTTGAAATGGGGAGCCTACATTCTTCCTACACCCCAATCTCAAAAACCTTTTCTCCTGCGTCTTAAGCATCCTCGAACAATTGCTCATCGGACACGTCTCTCAACGATGAGGTCAGATCATACACAATACTGAGCACCATTTGCCTCCTTCCTCATCGGTGCCTGAAAGAACCACCCTGTCCTTCTTCACAACCACGGCTTCTAGACTAATGTTAACGATAGTCCCTGGTGCTATTTCCTGTGACTTGACGGGCCAGAACAAAAATTCTATGGTTATCCACCATGTCTGATCTCTTATTCCAGGTACCCAACTTAACAATATCAATACCCCATACAGGAATAATGCAGAATGTACTGGCACCCCCTAATCACACTGTCACTGCACTACACGAGGAAAAGCGTTTGCTTCTTTTAATGGGTACAATCCTGGAGTTGAGCACACTATGCCGTCCTTTGAAAAAGTGATTGACATATTAAGCTTGCTCAGGAGTTCCCTTCCCAAAGGTTTGCTGGAAAATCTTTGCAGTATAACAAGGGAGCAGATAAAGTTTGATTATCAACCTTGATACGCAAATCTTCAGTGTATGGAACCAATAGGACAGCCCCAGATAATCCCTGCATGTCCATTGCTTTGTCTGATAGGGATAATCCACCTTCTTTTATGCAGGATTTCATGGCCCCTGTCCCGAACATGAAAGAGAATGTATGTTTACCTACCTTTACACCTATTTGGGGCTTCTTTCTGGATCTGTAGTAACCGATAGAGTTGGACACATCAAAGATACCTGTGGGCTGGCCTATTCCTGATACATATCAGCACCAGGATGCGAAAAAGGTATTCCTCTGAGTACACGTGCTCCAGTATAATGGGGAACTATCCCATTCGGTAGAGGATTATTCTCCCAAACCTGTACTGGTAACTGGGCTGACATGATCGGGCATGAGTCTTTGTCAATCCAGTTCCCAGGTTGTGATCAACCTGGACTTGCAGCAATGGCATAGAGTTTAGGGCATAGGGCGATATTTGGGTATTCATCTGGAGGGGACCTGCGTTAAACTGTGGTCAACTTTGACAATCCCGTGACACATGTCCCATTCTTCTACACATTCTCCAACGCTACACTCCATACATTCCTCCATATCTCCCTCCCATAGACCCATTGAACCTAGGCCCCATTCTTCCAAATCCGCTGAATGACCTGATGCCTCACGAAAATCTTCCCCTACCCTGCGAAAATCCTCTCATCAGTCTTGGTCCAGGTACATACCCATCCATCCATGCTTGTCTCATTCCAAAGTCTATTTGTCCTTGTTGCCCCAACTGTCCTGGCTGTCACTCTATGGCGCTGGTTGTGATTGCCCCCTCAAAACAAATATTCGCAATTTTTTTCTGGATCAGCTTGGCCTCAGCATTTTGTGCATGGTCCATACTATCCTTTTCCTGTCGCCCTCTTACAAAAATGCACAATGAGCACCTGTACCTCCTGCAAACATTTCGCCTCTATCCGTACAGCCTTGCCTATGTTATACTGAACTTCTTTAGGAAGTCTCTTTTTTAACATATGATAGAAAAATAGCCACATATTTCTCCCATGCTTCTCCCGTCTCTTCCCTCCACATCTCCTGAATCACCTGAATGTGAGCAGTGGGATCCTTGTCTAACATCATTGTTTCTGCCAAAATTGAATTTATGTCTTGCGTATCAGCATTCATTATCCTCAGTGCTTCCCAAACATGTGCCCTATAATTATTGAAAGCCGCTCCATCGTGGGTGTTCATGTCCAATTGAATTCCCAAATATCCCGCTTTCTTCCACAACTCATCTGCCCATTCCCCCATCAAGGCTGTGAAAAGCTTTTACATGTCCCAAATTGCCAACATGACACCAGCAGTTTGTGTTTCTAGAGCATAAATCCACGTCCCTGCCCCTACAGTGAGTAAAGGAAGTGTCTTCATTAGGTTATTCCAGTCAATGTGTGACCACGGGACATACTACACCCTCCCCTGACCCTTCTGGAGTAGTGGGTTTTGAGTCACTTTTGTCTTTACTAGGGCTTCCCTTATCTGTCCTTACCATCTTCGTACAGCAATGCAGGCTCCATGGCGTGTCCAAGGACCCCGTGGCGTACTTTGAAGAGTCCTTACTAGAGCAGGAGGCATAGCCGCTGCTTCCTGTCCTCCTTGCTTGTTGTCTGTCTCCCAGTCATCTTCCCCTTCCTCCTCTGTCCCTTCTTTCACATCCCCTTATCCTTTTTTAGGGGCAATCACACCCTGGGGGCTGCTGTAGAAAGCTGCCTCTCTTCGTCTTTGATCTAATTCCGGATCTATAATGGTTCTTTCTTTTTCCATGTCCACACTTACTCTCTTTATGACAAATTTATCTAGCCATATGAGAATCTGACCATGTCTCCACTTCCTGTGTTTCCATGTTCTCGCCTTCCTGCTTTTTATTCCTATCCTGTTGTACCCATGTAATTTTGCTCTCTTGTAACCTTGCAGCTTATTCCCGATTCTGCCGTTCTTGCCTTTCCACTACTCTCCGTAATCTATTCTCTATCCTGGAACCGGGGGGAAATTCTCTCCTTGCTGACTTTCCTTCACTCCTTCTCTTTACAACTTTCTCTCGCCCTGGCTCTTCTAGTCCCATTGTTAACACTGATTTTCCCTCTTCCTGTCGGTGGCCGCCAACAACCTTTACTAAAAAAGCACTACCGTTTTGTTTCCCTCATACTCCTGTCTCTCAAAAATGTGTGCCAATGGAGATGTTACCCCTGATCGTCTCCTAACCAACAGAGTAGACACTGGAGATTAAGGAGGTTCAAACTCTGGATTTGTATACCCTTCTGCGAGCGACAAAGAAGAGCAACCATACGGGGGTGGTGCAGAAATAATTCCTACACCTTCATTCCTTGTCCCTTCTTCCATAGCCATGACCTTCTAGGCCTCCCCACCTTCTCATATAACCTCCATAGCTCCAAGATATTCAGTCTATTGTACAATTTCAATCCCTTATATTTGGTCCCTAAGAAAGTACAAAGATTTCCCAATATATTCATATCATAGAACCCCTCACTAGGCCAGGGCTTAAACATCTTGCCCTTTGTTTCCCTCAACCATTCCCAATAATAGTCCGGGGAGCACTTGACATAAGTGATTTAATGAAATATCCATGTTTCACATACAATCCCCAAAAATCCCAAACACCCAACCTGTAAACACAAAAATGACAACAACAAAAAATCCTTTTCTGTCCCTTAAAAGATTTTCCACACACTCACTCTCCATACTCGCTTCTTTTTCATAACTGCCTCAATAACTATGTATTCCTCAAATGTGCACAAAAGACATCTTATTAAAACACGCCGTCCCAAATCCTTTCCATTTCTTTGAGATTTCACCTTCACTCGAGCATAGAAGGGGCGCAATGTTTTCCACTACAACACTGCTGTATCTCTTCCTTTTTTCTCTAGTATGGTACTTTGTACTACAGTGCCATCTTCCCCTAAACTACCAGAGGAGACCCACACTACATTAGACTAACCAGGAAACTTGAGGTGATTGAATTGCCAACTCAGTTAGTACAAGTAAGGCCTTACCAAGATATGCCTCAGAAAGGTATCTACGGGTGGTCTTACCATAAAATACCACCACACTCTAAAGAGAGGGCTCCAGCCAGCAAGACAAGCAACCTGAAGGGTATCAAGACTATCCTCATGAGTAACACACTGCGCTGAAGGACTACACCTCTAAAATAACAAACTAGATAATAATAAAAATGGAACAACACAAAATGATTCATACACTTCTTAAACACATTCACTCTTCAACCTGCTTAGTCCCATCTAAACCCACATACACATTTCTTGCCCTACCTAAAAAAACTGTTTCCTTTTTGTCCTATTATACCCCACTTGGTTTACCTGACAAAGATGCACTTATGTGTACGTCGAAACTTTGAAGCGTTGTGTACGTCGAAACTTTGAAGCGCTCCAAACTGGTGCTCCCACAATCGGTTCTGCTTCACAGCTGACTGCAGAACATTCACCTCTGGGACCAGACAGCCCTCCCGGTGCCTGAAAAATCACTTCTTTTTCATGCCCAAGCTGGTCCCTGCAGAGAAGGACCACAGTCGAGCTGGACGAACAGGAGACCCCCAATATTTTGGGAGATCCTAAGGCTCCTACCTGGCTCGCCAAATTGTAGGCTTGGACATTTAGCTCCACCCCTTTACCCAAATTAGGCCCACCTCTAGAATTAGTAAGTGCATCTTTTGTCCATAAAGCAAGTTTATTGTACAAACAGCCGGGAGGGGGCTTAGGTGACATCTAACAGTCACGCTAACCCTGGTCTCCCTGAACCACACAAAGAACACATATTATATAAAGTTTGCAATAGTTAATACACTCCCCCAGGTATCGTTACAAAGGCACCCCCTCAAACATAATTGGTTGTACTGCACAGAGAAATCTAAAACCCACACAGTTCATTGGACACAGACATTATAACACAAGCCCCTAAAACGTATAATTACAAGGTTTACATTTTCAACAAACCCCTTCCCAAAAACCTCTCCATAATTGGTGGCAGCCTTGCATCTTAGTTACTCAACAACAGAATTATTATTAATGATGCACACAGACCTGCCCTAGAAATACCTAAGCACATGAAAACGAGAGAACGACACATAGGGCCTCATTACGACCCTGGCGGACAGCCAGTTCACATTAACATCATCATAAAAGAACAGAGAGCACTTTGACTGTTCTCTATGATTGTAATGTTAATATTATGCAAAACTACATAATAAGTTACTGGGCCTCATTACAACTCTGGCGGTAGCCGTGTCGTTAAAAACGGTATGGCTGCCACCAGAGTTGCATTTTTTCCAGCATCCGTGAATGGGCAAGAACCGGGTCATGCCGAGCTCGGTGACCTGGTAATTTCCCATTTGCAGGTACCGGAATCAAGGGCCTCCCCATAGGGCTGAATGGGGATGGGGACATCGGATGCACCGGCACATTCAGAATTGTGTTGGTGCATCCGACGTGCTCTGCTCGCGGGTGCTGTTACACCCGCCAGGAAAAACCTGGCGGGTGAGATGGCACGTGCGAGCAGAGCTCGTAGTATGGCGGTCCGGGGTCTACAGTACCGGCATGCTTACCGGTACCGCATTTCCTGGACAACCATGCTTGTAATCAGGCCCACTGTATTAGTGTCTTGAAGAAGCCTAAGGAAGGGAGAAACACGCACGTGCCTCCTAGTGGAGTTATTTTGGCACCACTCTAGGCAACCTATGACCTATGCACAAAACTGCTGTAGAAACTGTGAATGTATACACTGAAACAAATAAAATAAAACCAAAATATTGTTTTATTCACTAATAAGTGTGCATTGAGAATTATTGAAGAAAAACATTTGTAAAAACTGCTTACATCAAAGCGCACAGGCTGACATAGAATCTCAAACTCATACCAATTAAACCCATACTGAGCGGTGAATATCGGTCTCTATGTAGCCATTCCGCCCCGGACTTCCACATAGCTTGGAACAATCAGCAACCAACATAACTAACAAAAACAAAGAAGGGGATAGAGTGCACCGACTAATATTATTCACCAGCTCCAAATAAAATAGTGTAGACACCACTGCCATAAGGGACAGTGGGGATGGCAGAACTGCAATGGATTTCACTATGGTAAATTCAGAGGAACTAGCCAGAGTTTCCAGTTATGCCTATAAATCTAGCTGTGAATGGTGGAGTAGTAAGGATACATGTTAGTGTGCAGAGGCAAATATTTGGTAAAGTTCTGCAAGGATATAATCTCAGAGACTTAGGTCTTGTGGATGACAGTGCAGAACGACCATGCACACAGTCTCAGCCCAAGGCCCAACCACAGCCAAAGGGAGAAACCAAGGATAAAAAAACAAACAAAAAAGCGGGAAGAAGAACATTCCCCCAATCTCTCCTACAACTGAGGTGAAGTAAATTGTGCAGGCCCCTGAAATTGATGAGGAAGAGGGCCTGCCTGAAGTTCTCAATCCTCATGAACACCCTGAACTGCAAAGTTTGCTTTCAGAAGGGGATCCTGATAGGGAAGACTTCAGTAAGGGCCAATGTGAGTTCCCATCTTCGGAAGGGCTAAGGAGACAGGCCTGGTCCCAGTTTGAGGGTGAACCTCCTGTGAAACATAGAAACTATTGGGAAGGCAGGCTTCTATACAGTGAGTTCACAGAGTCCTCTGAAGGAGACCATAGAAGGTTGGTGGTTCCTCTTCAGGTGCAACCCTTCCTCTTGCAGCTGGCACATGAAGTCCCCCTTGAAGGTCATCTTGAAATCAAGAAGACTAGGGAGAGGTTATCTCTGCATTTCTACTGGTTTAAGATGGAAGCACAAGTATAAAGCCACAACAGGAGTTGTGCCATTTGCCAGATTTCTGGCAAAAGAGGTGCAAAAATACAGGCTCCTGTAGTGGGTGTATCATTTGAGAGGTTATGGATTGGCATTGTTGGTCCCCTTGACTCTCTAACATCCTCTGTCAGCAGGTGTATACTGGTTGTAGTTGATAATGCAACCACATATCCTGAGGCCCTCCCACTAAATACTTTGATTGAAAGGCCAGTTGCTAGAGCATTGCTTGGCATCTGAACTACGGTTGGCTTCCCTAATGAAGTGGTGTCTGACAGAGGTTTACCTTGCATGTACATGCAAGCTGTGTGGAAGGAGTGTGGGGTCGCCTATAAGGTTTCATCAGATTATCATCCACAGAAAAATGGCATAGTTGAGATTCTATAGGACTCTCAAAAGCATGATACAAACTCATGATGAGCCCCAAAAGAGAAAGTGGGATCTCCTGATGCCATGCTTACTCCTTGCCTACAGAGAGGTGCCCCATGAAGGGGTTTGCTTCAGCCCCTATGAACTTCTTTTTGGTCACCCTATCGGGGTACCCCTTGTTATAATCAAGGAAGGATGCTCCCCACTCCTCCGGTCATTACAAATGTGGTGCACTGTGTGCTGGGGTTAATAAAGAGGATGGTCTTCTGATGGCTCAGGCCAATGATAAGTTGAAGGCTGGACAGGCCTTGGTAAAACATTGGTTTGACCAGAAAGCTTCACCTTATTATTTTACTCCAGGCGAAGAAGTCCTGACTATGAATCCTACATGGTCTAGAGCTTCACAGGACAAATGGTCAGGCCATTACAAAGCTGTGGAGTGACTTGGCGAGGTGAACTATTTTGTGACCTTGGGAGGCCTGGTCATGCTCCTAAAGTGTGTTATTTAAATAGGCTGAAGTCATTCATCCCTAGGGTTGAAATAGCTACTCTGGTCCTGGCCTCAGACAGGGAAAGAGGGGGACTCTGAACCTTTCCCTCATCTGTTCCAGGGCAGTCCTGGAGATGGCTCCATTGAGGGTGTCAAGTTGTCCCCTCAACCGGCTTCTGTGCAGCAAGGTGTGGTGACAACTTTGCTCAAGCAATTTTTCTCCTTGTTTTCACTTACTCCAGGTTTGACAGCTTGGTGTAAACATGACATTGCCACTGGAGATAGTGTTCCTACAAAACAAGATAAGATGTCAGATGAAGTTAGATCCCACATCAAGTCTGAGGTCAACAAGATGTTAGATCTAGTGGTGATTGAGCCCTTTAATAGTCGTTGGCCAGTCCTATAGTTCTGGTTCCAAAATCAGGCACCTCTGACATGAGCTTCTGTGTGGATTATAGAGCTCTGAATGCTGTCACTAACACAGATGCTCACCCCTTACCAAAGACAGACAAATTGGTAGACACACTGGGTGTTTCCAAGTAAGTACCTCAACATCTTTGATCTCACTGCAGGCAAATATCCCTGGCAGAAAATGCCAAGGAGAAGACAGCATTTTCAAATCCAGAAGGTCTTTACCAGTTCAGAGTAATGCCTTTTGGAGTGAAGAATGCACCACAACATTCCAGAGGCTAGCAAATCATGTTCTGAATGGGTTAGATGATTTCTGAATTGCATATATGAATGATATAGCAGTCTTCAGCCCACCTCAGGAAGAACAGGTGAAACATCTCCAGATAATGTTGCAGTCTCTTCAGAAGGTCCACCTGACCATAAAGGCAACCAAGTGTCAAACTGGTCATGGGTCAGCAGTCCACCTTGGGCATGAGGTTGGTGGAGGCACGATTTAGACTCTTCCCAGTAAGGTGCAGGTGGTAGAAGACTGGGCAACCCCCACTACCCATACCCAGTTGAGGGATTTTCTTGGCCTAACTGGGTACTGCCAAAATTTCATGGCAGACTATGACACCATACCTGCCCCTCTGACTGGTCTCACCTCCTGAAAATCACAAGATGGTAGCTTGGAGTGTGAAGTGTAAGAATACCTTCCAAGACTTCATGATTCCCTTTGCCAGGCCCCTGTCCTGAGGGCTCCTTAATATAGGAAATCATTCACTGTGCAGACACATGCCTCTAACACTTCTTTTTTTCATTTTATTTTTTTTTCATTTTTATAGCTTACACAAACCCTCAGGCATCAGGGCGTTGAAAAACCAGTTACATGCAGCCCAGGGGAAAAGGATCACACATGGTAACATACAGGGATGATTACTTTCAATGTATACTACACATCATATCAGAAATTAAGTGACGTGGTCACAAATGGTAACAATCAGGATAGGAACAGTACTATCACAGCTTGATGAGGAAGTCAGGGAACATCTTATCTGTTTTATTAGCTACCATTTTATGAACAGAGAGCTCAGGTGGTCTCCGGTGGAAAAATTTTGTTTTTCCATTTTGTAGAGACTTGAAAAGCTGGGGTTCTACCTCTATGGGACTCACTTGTCTTTAAAGTGGTTGCTGAACATGAAGGGAGAGAATCCTAAGTTGCTCAAGTGGTCCATTATCCTCCAAGGGTTGTCTCCAACATTGGAAATTGGCCAGGTGTTCAACACAGCAATGCTGATGGGTTGTCCAGAATATTTACCCCATCTGAACGTGAGACTCATCCAGGGGTGGATTAGTTGCCCCTAGCCTTAGTCTGGGGGGGGGGGGTTGAGTGTTAGGACATTTTCCCTTTAAGTAACTTTGCCTCCACATTCTAGAAGAGGCCCTTCTTGGTGACTGATCCCAGAAGACCCTTGTTGGGACTTAGACCCTTTGGAGTGGTAGGACCAACCATTCCTGATGTCTCCTGGTAGCCTAGCAAGTGAGCCTCCTTGGAAGTGTCCCATGGCAATGCAGTGGGCTGACCAGCTCGAGTTTGGGACACCGTGCTAGGAGCGTTGATGTCCTGTGTTAAAGATTGGGACTCTGGGGATCGACAGCTAGTCCAACAAGAGGCCATCCTGTCAAATTCCGTTTTACCAGCATCTACAGGTCATGAGATAGGAAGTGACATCTGACTGCAACAGTTGTGTCCCTTTGTGTCACCATGCAGCTGTGACAATCACTTAAACCTGTTTTTCTGTGTCATGCCCAGTGCCTTAAAGAGGGCTGCAGGGGTGCTTCTTGCATTCTTCCTCCAGAACCGATTGCACCAGCTCTTGTGACAAACCAGACCTGTCTCTGCACCCGCGGTGCTGGGACATCTGTTACCTGAAGAAGCGGTGGGAAAACGTACCTCTAGTGATCCTTTCTAGACTTGCACAGTCTGTACCAAAACCGGAGTATGGGTGGTGAGTACTGAAGATACTTACCGGTACCTCTTCTATGCTTCAGAAGTTTGCTAACTTTTTAATCCGTTTTGTAATTGTTTGGCTTGGGTTGCACATGCCGGGTAAAGTATTTCGAAAAAGATGAGGACAGTTTTGTTGACTAGAACACATCCTAACCTACCCATCTTCATATCCTCAGAACTTTCCAGCTAACTTTTTTCTGCCATTTTTGTCAACATTGGGGTGAAGGCCCCCTTCATTTTAGGGCTGGACTTACCAAGTTAGGGATGTAATTTCAGAGGATTGTTAGTGCCCCCCATCTTTACTTACCTTTTCTCCTACAGGTATTGGGAAAGTAATTTGTTTATGTGCACTGACTAAGTGACAGTGTATATACATTTTATAGTGTTGTGCCTTTGTGATAAAATTACCTGTGTGTAGTCATTTTCTTTAGTGTGTTGTTTTGGGTCTATAATACATTTGTATTATTTTTGATGTACTTACTTTCTAATTGTAATCTGTGGTGTTTCACTTTGTGGACTCATTGTTGACCTTATGACCCATTGTTGATCTCACCCCTCCTGAAACATAGCCTTGCCTGCTCTCCAAGCTACCTTGAATTGGTCTGGCTACACTCCCAGAAGTTGTTCCCTGTTTGTCCAACAAGGGTGGCCTCCTAAACATCTGTCCACCAGGCCAGAGTTTAGTAATCCATTCTAACACTCAGCAATATCTGCTGCCTGGCAATGTGTCTCTGGTGCTGGTGCTCCCTCTGACAAGATGACAGTCTGCATCGGGGGAGTACAGAACCTACACTCCCTGGTATTCTCCTCAGCCTGTTCTTCTGTAGGTTCCTGGGCAAGCTCTGTGATCACCTTATCTGCAACATTACCAACTTCCACCTCCACCAGGGACACAGGCATATCTAGACTCCCCAATGACAAGACATGGACATAGGAGTCCACGGCGGTAGCTGTCATGGAAGCCTCAGTTGATGTTGACTGGGGCACAGGTGAGGAGGAGGGGTCCATTGCAATGGCCTGTCCATAGAGGTCACCACCAAGCAGTGCTGTTGCCAGTTGGGACAAGACGCTGCCCATCTGAACATGATGTTGTTCAAGCAGCTTGTGAGTTACATGAACAGCATCACAGAGAGATGCCTGCTGCCTCATGCCACCCACCAGTAGTGGCAGGACTGAATCACGATGGCCTCATCGGCCGGAAGTGCCGGCTCTGTGTGGGTGAAGGCCTCAGAAAAAGTGGGTAGTGTTGCAGCAGATGGGCATAGGACAAGATGATGTGCTGACCATTCCACGGTGGACTGCACAGCCTCCTGTCTCAGGGCCAGGTGTTCAGCCTGCACCTCCCCCTTAGTACGCCAACCTGACATTGTAGGTAGGCATGCGATGGTCTCCTTCTCCTCTATCAATCCTAACACCTGTAATAAACACCAAGGACTCAAGTTCTCTTGACCACTAAAGCCGGCCATATTGTATCAAGCTTTTCCCAATGTTGGGTCAACATTAAAGAACACAGGTCAGTTCTTCATTGATTCGCTATATGGAATTCACTATGGAATGTTAACATTAGAATACTCAATGAGATATTATAACACAAATTATTTGTTTATTTATTTCAGAAATCACAATTCATTCTGTACCTGATAAAGAGCTAAGCCTGAAACGCATCATACAATAATAGTGTACTCCATTGTCATAAAATGATGTTGAGATTCATTAATATAGAATGATATATATGTTTCTTGGTTGAAGTTGTGAAAAAACAACAACTTTTGTTACTCAATAATTTATCGCTAATATACAATGTTTGTATGTGTTTTCAATTGAATTATGATGTATTTATGGTTTACACACTCCAAAATGTAGCTTTGATTTACTTATTTTTGACTTTAAAAGTTTCTGATTTAATACTTTGATTAAATCACACATGGAATTGTGCTCTGCATATCAGATTATTGTGAATTAGATTTATTTACTGACTGTCGTCAGCCTATAGTGTGCCCTGTTTTAGCACCCCACGAATAGCCACAGATTAAGGAGAAGGGGGCCACTACGGAAGAAGCATTTCCTTGATGAGGAGCCAACAATCCTCATGGATTGCGTGGATGAACACTATGTTGACGTGTACCCTTGGGCCGGCAGTACCCTTCCTGTGATCCAACGGTGGAGAATGTGGCAAGAGATCACAGATCTGATCAATTCCTGTGGGGTGGAGAGGCACGCTGTGAAGAGGTCCACAAGATGATTTCTGACCTCACTAGGCAGACCAAGGAGAAGCATGGCAGAAATGTGGCCTCTGCCCAGGCTACTGGTTGTGAATCACCACATGTTGAGGAGCTAAATCCATTTGAAGAGGCGGCCAGTGGCCTCCTCATCAGTGAGCAGTTGGTTGGGGTGGGGGGAATAGACACCTATACATCCACATCAGGTGAGTACTATGTATGCATGTTATATATACTTACCTCAACACAGGATATGCTATCAAATGTAGAAGTGCAGTTAGTTGGGTCCTTCTCATCTATCCAGGAGTACCACAGTAATGCATCCATGGTGACTTCCATTACATGTTGTCTATCCTAAAAGATAGATGCTTGATCTATGTTTGCGGCTGATATTGATCTAACAGCACACATTACTGTATACAGAATGATTTAGCGACGCCAATGCATCCATATGTGCCAAGGGTCTGCAAGGCACATGTCATTGGACACACTCACAGTGCCATGCTTGTGGATAGTGTACTCTAAACACACATGTTGCCTCCCCTGCAGTAACAAAAAACAGTGGATGATGTCAGAGTTTTCCATTCACTGGCCCTGGCTGCCTGTGAAATGGATGCGTGACAATGTCATTGAGAAGTTTCATGAGGTTGTGTTCCAGGCAGAAGTTGCAGTGGTTGTCCGAAAAATGCCTGATAAGTGATGTTCAGTCCACATTTGGACTGTCAACTATTTAGTGGCCATGCCAGTGCAAACTGGTCATGTCCATGTTCTAGTATCCTCACACATAGTAAAGATGCATGTGACCGTGTGTAATTACTGTTCAGGCTTTGCCCAATCTCGCAAATGGTAAAGGGGATGTTGGCAACACAAAATTTGGAAGGCTTGTAATGCCAGCAGGAGAAAACTTGGTACTAGCACATGTTGCATGTATGAAGTTGAGAATGAGATCAGCAATGAATCACAGAACTCCATCTGTATACTGTTACATCTTCCACCCTCATGCATGTCTGGCTGTATTTATGAAAAATCTCTAGAGGGTCGCCTCTGACATTTATCATTTGAAAGGACACCTACTGAAAAATGGGGGCAAATATATAAAGTACCAAAGCAAAAGAGAGTTGGTTGCCCTGCCCTCGTGAACCTCAAAAGGACACTTAAGTCTGTGTAACTACTTCATATTGGATAATGCATTATGTTGCAATCTCTGCTATTCATAAACAATTGAATTATTTAGTTATACAAATTTCTCATCAAACGTCCAAATTACAAAACAATATATTTTAACATTTTATTATTATTAATACACATTAAAAATAGATATATAAACAATACAATTCTGGACAAGTAGTCTCTGTGCAGAATTGCAATACAGCGCAGCTAAAAAAAATTTTTCAAACCACCATAATGTGCATAATGCATTAAAGTGCTAGCACAAATATAACAGTATTCAAACAACAGACTGTGTGTGGGTATTGTATATAGTGGTCCCACTATTGGAATTTATGTCCAACGAACATCATTTCAAACATGGTCACACAATGATCACATGTACGATCTTTGATGTTCCTGGTCGTAATTGGACACCCTCTACTGCAACATATACAATGTATAAGTGTTGTGGCCTACTTAACCCACTGGGAATTGAAGTCCCCCTCAGGATGACAAAGGGAAAAAAGTCATACAATTGAAGCTGATATTCAGGTGTCAACACTACGTGTTTCGGTCCTGTCAGCACAGAAGGAACTCATCCATGATGTTTCCTCCAATGATTTAAAGGGCCTTCATCAGGATGTGAACCAACATTAGTATTGAAACCCATTCATGCACATTTTGGAAATTAAACTTTTGTTCCAAAGTAATATCTGTGAATAAAAACATATAGAGAGATTTGTATAAGAACTAAAACCTACCAAAGGTCTTATTTTGCAGAGTAACCACAGTGACGAACCTAAGGATGAGGTCACTATTTTGTCACCAACAAACAATATTCCAGTGGGTAATATACAAAATGATCAAAGGAGTTTACCTTTACCTTCACATTCTAACCGGAACTCTTTTGTCTCAGAACAGTCAAGGTACTTGTAAAGAACAACACGAGTGACAAGTGCATATGATACTGTGACGAGGAGGCCATCCACAGAGGCCAGGGAAAAGAGCCAGCAACATTCTAGTTGTCTGGCTGTGAAGGAAGCCCGCCTGAAAATAAAAAGGGAAGAGGGTCAACGATTTGTAGGAAGAAGCAGTCATAGTAGCAGCTGTAGCAGTGGTCAAGTTGCTAAAAGCAGACATGGTACTTTGAAGTTGAAGGAAGCTTGGAGCTGTAGGAAGGATCGAGAGCAAGGACTGAAGAGGAATACAATGAATGACAGAATGATGAAAATCAGAAGTAGTAGAGGAGCTTCGGGAAGACCCATCGCCTTTTCGGAACAGTAGCTGCCTACAACCATGCACGCGCAGGGCAAGTGGAGACATCACAGTGGGGAAAGCATCCCCAGAGAACATGTTTGCAACTGGGAACATCTGAAATTCTGGACTCCAAGGGGGCTGCAGAGGCAGTGGGTGTCCCTGCGACGCGGGAAAAGCGTACATACAAAACTGACTGTAGCTTCCATTAAAAACCAAAGAGCAGCCTTGGGGAAAGAGGAAAACTGGCAGTAACACTGCAACCCCAGGATTACAGGTTATGGAAGGGGGCATAGGCCACTGCAGGACACAACTGCCTGCTTGATGAGAGGAAACACAGGATCAAGGACAGCCGCAAAAAAAGCAAACAAACATGGAAAACATTCACAGCGATCCACAAGAGAAGCGTTGGACACCAGAGAAAAGCTGTGACTTTGCTGACTGGTGAGAGCAGCGGCACACAGGAAGCCTGTAACAAAGCCCTGAGGACCACCGTTACCCACGTCATCTCAGAGAGGTAACGTGGATGGTGGCGCTGAATTAGGAGTGCAGAAGAAACCTGAGCTGCAGTGTTGACGTTAAAAAGGTATGGAGTGGGGAGGGAAATGGTGCCTTTTAGACAGGAAAACGTACCGAAGCCCATTTCACCCCATAGAACGTTAGTTAAACAGCAGACCCAGATGTAAAAGCCGAAAAGGGGGAAAATAAGTATTTGAATGCTGAGTATGCAAATCCAGTACTCAGTAGTCGAAGTGTACGAAAAGAAGTAGTGGAACTATGTTCTATGCTGGAATATCCTGCGCCCCAAAAATCCCATCGCCATGCCACCTCCCATGTGCCATGCACACCTCTAAACAAACATATCTGCTGTTTAAGGGAACATTTGGTGCAGTGCACTGAAGTAGAAGTTTCAAATTCTTCCTGCACTTTTATTTTAAAATGAAACCATTCCAGAAAAGGTTAATTTTAAAGGAAAAGTGCAGGAACAATAAAACTTAATATAAAAAAGTAGCAGAGCACCGCTCCCAACCGCTTCCGCCCACTTTGACCACTGCCAGTACCTTGCATTTCCTTATGTTAGGTAAGAATTAGTGCTGTCCAACTGGTGTGGTGACGTATCTCTTGGTATTAGGATAACCCACCTTTTAATATAGGCCTGTACTACACAAGCTGGTAGTGTGACTGAGCAGCCAGGCTAATCTTGACAGGGATAAGGTGAGCTGTAGAGCTGTGCAATAAAACCAGTAAATACCATATCCAATTAAACACTTACACGCTTAAAGTTATATAATAAATATGTATTTATTTACAAACAAAGATATTTAAAGTGTTTGTTAAAAAGCAGTAATTAGCTGTAACATTAATCTCGAGTTAGGATTCAATTAAAAAAGTGAACAGTAAAGCAAGTGAGTAATTCATTCATATGTTACACATGTTCCAGCACCCGGAGGTGAAGTCATTTGAGGTCAGTATAGCATTTATATAGTATCACCTTTGCAATATTGAGTTTTTAAGGAAGGAATGGTTAGGGTTAGATCAGAACAGAATGATAGGTTATAAGAACAGTTAGATTCTCCTAGAGGGATGCAGGCAGTCTATCACCCCTGTATTAAAGTGTTCAACATTTAAAATATGTAAAATCTGTAAAGGAACAAGAACTGCCAAAGCCAATAGGTAGAGAAGGATGTTATTAGGGAGCCAGAAGAGCCAAAGTCAATGGACAAAGCCAATGTTCTCGTGCTCTTCTTCTCAGAAAAATGTTCTTAAATAGTCAGTGTTCAATAGAGAAATCACAGCAACTCAAGAGGAGTCACCTTTAGAAAGCACAAGCTCTAAGGCGAATGCAGGTAAGTTGAGGTCAACTTAATGTAGGGTTAAATCACACTCCCAAAGATAGGAAGCACCCTAAATGGCAAAAGGATAAAATACCCCAAGCCCCACAGTACCTTGAAAAAGAAGAATGTGTTCCAGCTGGTTGACTTCACGATATTCCTGGTCCTTGGTGATCAAAGGGATGACGTTTGGCAGGCTCCTGCAGCAGCAATCGAGAGAGAGACTCAGCAGCAATGGATTGCCATCAATTCAGTGGCTCTTTGTAGTTTGGTGCCTTTTTCTCAGTGCCAATGAGGTACGAAAGCTCCATTTAGGATTTCCTTGATCCCTTGGTCCTGGACTCTGGTGAGGGAACTTTGGACACATATTTCTTGCTTCTGAAGGGTCCTCTGGAATATATTGTATTGTAATTTGGACGTTTGTTGAGAGATTTATATAACTAAACATTTTAATTGTTTACGAATAACAGAGATTGCCACAGGGATTCATTATCCAATATGACGTAATTATATAGACTTAGGTGTACTTTTGAGGTTCACAAGTGCAGGGCAACCTACTCTGTTTTGGCAGTATTTGTGGGTCACCTACTCCTCCAATCCATGTCTTGATGCATGACCCAATGTGCCCAGACATGATTGCACAGAGCACTGATTTTTAGCCACCCGTGCATTCCACATTACAGAATGCCTAGTTTCAATGTCTGATGCATGTGTGTGCCTGGCCCTTTGGTGTCTGTATGCATTTGATTTTGAATATGCATGTTCAAGTGGATAGATGGGCCTATGAATATTGTTGTATGACTTTGTTCAGGTGATGACACAGTGGATGAGGAGACATATGAGTAAGTGAGGTGGAGGATGAGGCACAACCATCCACCAGTGCGGCCCAGTCTACTGTGTCTGGTGAGAATCCCCTCCTGTTGCAGGCCATCATCAGCAATCCTGCTGACTCATCTTTCTGATGATTCTGCCGGAATCAGATGTGGCAGGCATATTGAGGGACATGGTGGAGGTGCATGGAATGAGTAGTCTGGATGCCATCGATCACCTTGAGTTCCTAGAGGCTGCTGAGTCTGAGGAGGGGAGCCAGGAGATCTTGAGACTGGCAGTGGAGAGGCCTGCTTCAATCGTCGGTCCTGTATCTGCAAAATTGCCTTCTACCATTGTGTAGGCAGCAGCAGAGGCTGATTTCTGTGGGAAGGTTTGTATACCATCAGCATATGATGGTGCACTAACTTTAATGGACCCAGGTTCCTACATCCCGGCTTTGTAGGCCACGCAGAGGTGGTGGATGTATGCCTGCTGCACACTAGAGCTGGTGGAGGAGTAGCTGCGTGGAAGTGCCCAATAGGGCGAGGTCCTGCAAGAGATGGCCAGGGACTTCTATCACCTGGGGGATAATGTTATCTCCTCCAATGCTGCACACCCTGATAAACTATGTCTTTTGCAGCAAGAGAAGAGAAAGGGCATGCAGCACCAGAGCCAGGCAACCCTTGAGGAGGGTTCTACCTTGAGGAAATCCCTGTGTGATGAGTTTTTGGCCTCAAGGGACTTCCTGTGGTAAGAGATGGCCACCTGGAGGCAACCCTGCATACAGAGCTGGTGGCCTCAAGGGCAAGCCCAAGAACAAAGGTGGAATGAAGGTACAATAATAAATGAAAAATCAAATTTATTTAAAAGAAATCACATTTAAAAGTTGCCTAAGCTAGTTCATAGATTAGTTGTAAACCATTGTATACACAGTATCAAATGTAATAACATGTACAGTTGATAGCATCACATCACTAACTCACTAACATCAATATCATGAAGTGCAAAAGTGCCATTAATCTCAATGTTCCCATGTGTGCACAATGGAACCTAATGTGCAAATGCTGCAATAATCACCTAGTCAATCAGGTACATGCCTCAATCAACTATAAACCTAAACCACCTGAGTGCAAGGACATACATAAATAAGCCACATTCAAATAAGCCACTCTCTACTAGGTGAGATAATGATGTATATTGTTGTCTTCTTGGAAAATTAATCACTTTCAAAAGTGCGTGGATCACGTGGGCTGAGAATCGCTTAACATGATGCTATATCCAGTCTCATCAAGGATAATGTTCCACCACCTCTGTTATTCAATGGAGGAGTAAGAATCAGGGTCTTTTATTTTTGGAAACACACATCCTGCACCGGTAATTAAATGCGGACGTCGACACAGAATGGTCCTGACATTACAGTGCATCAAGGGAAAGCCACCTTCAAGGCACAACATTCCAAAGAGAAATTCTGCCTGAGGAGATGTTGGCCTCAAGGGACATCCACTGCCAAGAGATGGCTGCCTTGTGGCAAACTCCCAACATGCAGTTGGAGATGTCAAGGGTCAGCATGGATGCTGATTCTTTGGCTGCTCACGATAGCCATTAGCAGGACCTTGTTTCAATTGGGGCCTTCATGCATGCATCCCTCTCACGACTGGCCCTAGCAAATGAGGACCAGGCTTTGGGGGACTGGGCATGCAGACATGCTCACTACCGTGGCCTTTTGGATTCCTAAAGCCTCACACATACAGGTGTACATTGCATTCAACATTGATGTGTACATGTGCAGTCTGTCAGATAGACTCCTTTAGCTAGTCCAAACCAAGGTCCAATGTAATTTCAGATTTCCTGCCTCATTCAGTGCCCACACTCCCTGAGAGGACACCCAGAGCACCATATTTTCATTCAAGTCCCCATTCCCTCAGCTGGACTCTGACTCTCCTAGCACCAATGCAGAGGCCCAGTGTTAGGTGGAGGTGGTGAAGGATGCACAGCACAACACAGCAGTAACACCGGGTAAGATTGTGCACTGTCATGTATTAGCATTGCTAGTGATGTATGCTCATAGGGCATGATGTTGCACACGTAGGGTCCAGCATGTATAATTAAATATGGTGATAATTGGGTGATGGTCACTGTCACTAAATAAGGGAGTTGTCCTACATAATTGTGTGTGTGCATGTCTCCTTCATCATTTATTTATGTGCTTTGTGTTACAGGTTACACCTCCACGATGTGCTGCATCGAGCCAATCTCATTGGAATGTTCCTATGCACATATTTAGGGTGAGGGCAGATTCAGTAGCATCTTCCGACATATGTCAGGTCAAGTAGCCACTGCACGGTCAGGGGTGGACTGACCTATAGAGAACTTGACCTATAGGGACGTTTCCCAGTAGGCCTCTGCACACAGGGCCTCCTTTGTGTGGTAGTTCAACCTATTGTCTTTATTAAAGGGTTAGGCTTGCTGAAAGTGAGTAATTTGGTGCAACTTTGAAAACATTTTCCAAGGTCTCTCCTGGTTCTCAATCCACCCCTGTCCATTATGCATGAACATACAACACACTTGACTCTCACAATCCACATAAGAGGATGATCCAGATGACAAGTGTGCATGTGGATGATTTGTGAAGTATGATGCACATTGCTAGTGAGGTGCAAATGTCAGAGGTATAAATGCCTTTCTCATATGTAATGTTGCTGCTTTGTGCGCATTAATGTAATCAAGAACTGTTGATAGCGAGGGGTGCGTAACCTTATATCATTTATTTATGTTTGTGCATTCTGTGAGTGGCTACATTGCTTTCTGGAAGATTTGGAGAACATCTTCATGAAATGACAAGGGACATGGTAAGGGTATCAAAGACATGCATGAGGAGGGGTGGGTGGACAGCTGTTAATTTTCCCCATTGCGGGAGCACGTAGATGGCATTGGTGAGTGGAGGTCGCAGGACCACCAGCAATGGCGCAGAGCGACCCAGCAGCAAGATGGCCATCAGATGAGACATAGTTTGTTGCACTTGATGAATGTGACTAAGGGGAACATTTGTGATAGAGCAATTATGCCAGGGGCTGGCTTTGCAATATCAGGAATTTTGGGCGTGTGACATGAAATGAGTGTGGACATGGTTTTTGTACTTTATGACAAGGATGTGAATGAGTTGGCAGTGTACTATTAAAGTAATGGGGCACACAGTCGTTGCCAATCCAAGATACGCATTCTTAGGGTTTTATGGGCAAGCTGGATCAGCCTGATTGCATCATTAAAGGCCATCAGGGGTGCTGCTTTACTATGTGTGTTCCACAAGGGTTTTAATTCATGCAAAGTAGGTGTGTACTACCTGGTTGTGTGTCCAATTCCCTTTGCCCTTTGCCCTTTGGCCTACTAAGGGAATGGGTGGTGCCTGTGGACATCTGGCAATATTATGCAGGACACAAGATGTTGCATGCTAGAGGTGGTCCATATAGCAATGCACCACCTGCGCTGTCAAGGGAGCGGAAGCATGACTTAAGCACTCTGAATGTGTGATCCTCTATGCCCTTTGTGGCTATGTGTGCTGTGTTGTAGCGCGCCTCAAGTAGGGTGGCTGGATTCCTAATCTTTGTCAACAGTCCTCTACAAAAGAATACATTATTATTGATTGGATTTTTATTCAATATGTGTTCAACAGCCCATCTCTTTCATCACCACTCATCACCAACCACACTGCTCACCAGCAACATCATGGACACCACATGACAGCAGCCTCAACCAGGATAACGTACATGACAAGACCGTCCAAAAAAGGTCGGTGGAGGCCTCACTATCTTTCACAAGCCAGCAGGGCCTTGCACCCAACAGGACGTCGCCACCATTAGCTCTTTCAGAAACCAATCATACCACTTCTGGCTCCCCCAGAGGACAAAGTATCTCTTCACCCCATCTACAGACCACCCAAGCCCAACGCCTCCTTCATCGAATACTTCAAGAACTTGGTCACCATCAACATCCTCATGCATGCCAATAGCATCTTCTTCGGCAGCTTCAACATCCCTGGCAAACAAGCAACCAAGTCAATTAAGGAAGGTCTCCCCTGCCTACTTGATACACTGAACCTCACACAGTGCACGAGAGTCCAAACTCACAGGAAGCATAAAATTGTCGACCCCATCCTCAATGCAATGCACACCCCCAATCACAGCTCTCTAAGTCCAGTCGACTGTCCGAACCATTGGTCAATCCCCTTTGAGATTAGTCACATCACAGCTCTCAACCATTGGAAACCCTGAAAAAAAGCCATGAAGATCTTGCAAGAACTTCCCAGTGGAGACTCTCACGGATGACCTCACCAAACTCCACCTCACATAGGCTGATCGACCTCTGACAAACCAGGACTGCTACTCGTTTCTCTAAGAACTCAACCCCACCCTCACAAACAAACAACTTCAACGGCCGTGCCACAGGGAACCGGTGCACCCTGAAGTCTAAACCTTCTGCACCGTGGTAAACTCAAGAACTCAACATCAACAAACAAACCATCAGTGAACAAGAATCGAATTGGCAAATTATGCAGAAGCACTACCAACCTCACCTCACCCTGCTCAAGAAACTCCACACTACATGCAGGCGATTGATTAACCCTGCTAAGGCAACTACTACCAAAACACAGTGCAGATCGTGGGTAATTCTGCTCACTCTGTGACCATAGACATTCTGAAAAATGTGGACTTTCCCTACCCTAGGTACTATAAGGTATACCCGAAACTTAGTCTCAATTGCATGGATTTGGTTGAGTACCTGAGTGTGGCACTCGTCCCTTTAAGTTAAAATGAAGTTGCTTATCAGATATTATAGCAATGAGACATTGGATATAAGTGTACAAGAGTGCCTTTATTATATGGTGTGTTCTTTCGTTGATACGTGTTTCGACCTAACTCTGTTCTTTTTCAAAACTGTGCCCTAGTTCTACAACGTTCACATACACCAAGCATAAATTATGATGAACAGTAAAATTAAAAGAAACACAAATGAAAGCATATGACACCAGTGGCATACATGTATTTAACAAAAAATCCCAAAACAGTTCATTCAATTATGGCGAGAATTCACAATGATATACATCAAATAAATGAATAAGTCTGGGGAATGCAAAGGGTTGGCAAAGGGGGATTTAAAGGGAGCGAAAAAAAGAAAAAAGAAAAAAGAGAAAATTAGTCTCCATGAGCATCCTGTGCACGACCCACCCCTAGCACACTCCATCAAATAGTCCACTGCCATCAACTTCTTCATCAACAAGATCAACATGATCTGCCAAGACATAGACACCAACACCACACCTGACAGCACGCTACACATTCCATCTCACAAAACCACAACTACCTGGATAACTTTCCAGACACTGACTATGGAAGACCCCACTGACACCTTAGCATCCCTCAAGGCCACATTATATGCAGGACACATCATATGCAGACAACATCCTGCATGCCTCTGTACTCAAGAGCCTTCCAACTGAAGCACTCCACCCTTGCCTGACAATCATCAACTGCTCCCTAAATTGAGGCACCTTCCCCATCCACGCCTAAAGACTGGACAAGTCCTCCCACATTTTGAGGAAAGAAGACTGGAGCCTGAAACGAAATTTTCAGCAACTACCGCTCCATCCCCCATATTCCTTTCCTAGGTAAGTTCCTTGAGCAAGCAGTAGCCACGCAACTCCTCCAAGGAATCAAAACCAATAATCTCCGTCAATCCTACCAATCTGGCTTCAGATCTAGAGGCAGCACAGAAATGGCTTCCACCAAGGTGATCAATGATGCCCTTGCAATCTTCAATGAGGGCCATCCTTACCTCTGACTTCTTCTTACCTCTCAGCAGCATTCCACATAATAGACCACCAGAGACTCACTGAAGATCTAAATAGCTGCATGGGTATAAATAAGATTGTCCTCAGCTGCTTGAAAACCTACCTTGCGAATCAACAACATTTCATACAAATGGATTCTTCAACATCACCAAATCAACCCATCACCTGTGGAGTCCCACAAGGATCCACCCTGTACCCCATGATCTTCAATCTTTAAATGGAACCGCTCTTAACATTCCTTACTACACACACCATCCACATCCACCAATACGCAGATGACACACAGCTATACCTGAGGATATCTGCCATCAAAGACATCCACAGACTCAATGCCTGCCTCACATTGCTCCAGTCCTGGAGGTCCAGAGCTTACCTGATGCTCAATCCATCAAAGACTGAATTCCTAATGCTGACCAACAACACCAAACACCCTATCAACCAGACCTGACTCTCTGCTATGAACCGCATGGGCTTCACACCACAGCAGGCAACCTGTGTCAAGTATCCTGTGAAAAATCAAAAGACAACGCATGTTCAAACAGCACATAGCAAGGAAGAAAGAAATGTCTTGGTAGCAACTTTCTCTCATTTGTAAAATGAAGCCTTCATCCCAGAAAACAACTTCAGATATGCTGTCCAAGCCTTCGTCCTCTCCTACCTGGTTGGTGGCAATGGCCATTTGGAAGGAGTTCCAGCAACTATACTGGCACCGCTGCGATGCATGCTGCAGCTTGACTTATTCCACCCTCACACTCCTGTGTTTGTTTGCTTCTCCCTTTTTGTCTGCTTCCTTCACTCTGTTCTTCCCCCTATGATTGTGAAGCACCCCGTTGCTTACTGAAACTAGGTCCATGCTCAGTTGATGCCTTATGACAATTAGTATAACGTTGATTGATTTCATTTCCATAGGGGTGCAGCCTGGGCTTGCAAGAGAGGGCTTGCATTTTCACTCGGGTGCAGCCTGGGCTTGCAAGGTGAGGCATGCGATTTCGCTGGGGTGCAGTCTGGCTTTGGGAGGGAAGCCCCACATTTTCGCAGGGGTGCAGCCTGGGCTTGCAAGGTGCGGTGCACGATTTTACTGGGGTGCAGTCTGGCTTTGCGAGGGAGGGTCAGCATTTTCGCTGAGGTGCATCCTGGGCTTGCAAGGTGAGGCGCGTGATTTTGCTGGGGTGCAGTCTGGCTTTGCAAGGGAGAGCCGTGTTTTCACTCGGGTGCAGCCTGGACTTAAAAGGTCAGGCACGCGATTCCGCTGGGGTGCAGTCTAGCTTTGCGAGGAAGGGATGGTGTTTCAGGGGTGGACGTGGAGGCTTGCGCCTGGTTTGGCCTTTTAACTTGCTTTTTTTGTTAGCCTGGCGGCGTGTTGTGGGCGTTCCTTACGCAGCTTCTTTTTACTTGCGCAACGACTAGTAATCACCTTTGAATCCATGAATACGTGGGGAGCGCAATTTCTTTTTTGCGCCATGGCTCGCTCAGGTTCGTTCTCGATGCATGCCCCTTGCGGAATTTCTGCATCCGATTCCATGAAACGGGCCCTATGTGTCTTAGCGATGGGGCTTCTCTAATGATAAGATCATACACAACCCTTGATTCAACACTAACAAGTGCAAGGTTTGTGCATCCATACTCTATAAACTCAACACGTTCACTATTTTTGGTAGAAATGTTGCTCAAATTTAAAACTTCAGAAAATAATAATCAAATAGTAGACCTGTTAAGGGTGAGTCGCCGGTCATCTCTGAAAATACTTTCAATTAAAATTCAATATGTGGAAGGGGTACATTTGATCATACCTAAGATTTCCCTTTTCTCAAAATTATCTATTTTCTGAGCTTTTATGTTATTTCCAATCTGCTCAGGCTTACCACACTTTTTAATACTGTCTTTGCTACTGAGGTTTGTTGCCTCACTACCTCCAGCATCTTTTAAGATACTGAAGATCGTGCCTTAGCCCCATTTACATTTTCTCTCACCTCTCACCAAATTCTTACTTCCAGCCAGACTGAACCTTTCATAACTATGTCCTGCCCCTTCAGTCCCAAACATTATTTATCGAGCATTGTATTTCCACTTCTCCCTTCAGATGTTACCTCCCTTCTTACTTCTAAGGACTGGTTGACGGGACATATCCGTTCATGAGTGTTAGGCAGAATCCTGTGCAGTTCCCTTAGGGAGCATTACAGAAGATTAAGACTACAGGTATATGCAAGTAAATTCCCTTTGGTATCAGTCTGTACCACAAAGATTTGGTTGGCAGCTGTGGCTAAGCAGTCAGACTTATCTCAAGAGGGAGATGAGCAATATTCAGGGTTTACACATTAGGACTACAATACTATGGAACAAGGAAACACTGACCAAAGCTTTGTATCAAAAAGAATATATATATGTATTTTACACACTCTGATGTTCATACACAAATCACTATTATTAAAGCAAGTTAAATCAGTCAAGAAAAGTATACACAACTCCCTATTTAAATTGTAGACAAGTTTGAGCAAGAGTGAAAACTGAGCAAAACGGCACAGTGAAAACCAAGCAGAAATGGCACTCTATCAATTTCTCAAAAGGGAGGGAAAGGACAAGTTATACAGGTTTAGACTCTTAAACACATCAGCAACAGTAGATTGTGAACAAGTTAGGCAAGGCAGTACTTTAGCATATGCAATACTGAGGTGAAAACCGAGCAAAATGGCACTTTACAAGTTTAAAAAGAGGGAAGGAAAAGGTGGTTATAAGAGTAAGGTGCACCAACATAGTTCTAGGTGAGAAGCAATCTAGAGAAGGCAGTGTAACAGATTTAGCCAGTGTCAATAGGCCTGTGCCAGTGTCAATGGTACAAGGCAATGTGCCCAGGATCAAATGTTCTAGTAGCTGCAGTCAAGTCTTTGTTTAACGATTTGAAAAGGCGGTTGCAGAAGGTGAAAGACAATGTTAGATTATAGGAGAGGCCAACCCAGTAGGTAAGTAAAGGATTTAAAACACCTTTAACGATTCTCAACGAAACGGGAGGCCTGGCGGAACAATGAACCTTTAATGCAGAAGAGGCTCTTGCGGTGGCGGTAGTTCCTGGCAGTTCCTGCAGTTCGGGAGATCCAGCAGAGGAAGAGAGGCTCTCGTTGTGGAAGAAGGTTCGAGTTACTGCACTGCCCAGGGATGAAACCAGCCGCGGTCCTGCCAAACGAATAAAAGGTATGCTCCTTTAAATCGTGGTCCGGGTGGACGGGTGCCTGGCTATCCGGTCTCCTAGTGCTTGGCACTGGCGATTCCACCAAGGCAGGTCCGGGAAGGCGATTGACAAACTGGTTTGCCCCACCAGCTCAAGGGAAGAAGACTCTTTCAGAGGAAGATCTTCCCAAGTCGTTGGAGAAAAGTGGTGAGGATCTGCAGCAGGGCTTCACTGGTGGTTCAGTCATTGCAGATGTCTTCAGCTTCTCTTCTCTTTGGTTTCTTAGTTTCAGTGCAACGTCTTGTCCTCCAGTCCTCAGGACCCTGCTTTTATGCAGCAACACCCCCATTCATACAGCCTAGCTGTCACTCACACAGCGGGGTGGCTCTCCTGGCGGGAGAACCCCCCAGTCTATCAGGGCAGAGTGCGACTTGGGTTGCGTAGGCAACCCTGTCCAGGGGTCCTACTCCCCCTCCCACACAATGGTTCCACCCCAGACTCAGTGCCGCCGAGAGGAGGGCTTCTTGGCAGAAGCTCACCAAAAGGACGAACAAAGGATCGCCGACCTGGGTTAGGATTTTAGAGAAAGACACAAGAAAGAATTTATATAAAAGTTCTGGCAAATAAAACCCACCGGAGTAAAGTTACAAATAAAATATACCGGCGATATGTTAGAGGCTGTCAGTAAAAGTGGTAGCCTCGAACAATGGGAAAATCCCATAGGGAAATATTTGCAGTCGAATATTTACGTTAGTAACCACTGCCACCAGCCAGAAACTTTTGAGAGGGGGACTGTACGGTACCCCCTCGAAAATGAATGTTAGAGAAAAACTATTAACCCTTTCCAGTACTTCCATAGTAAGATGGGTTGTACTGGTTTAGTTCATAAGAATTGACTAGTAAAGTCAATAGGGACTTTACATGCCCCGGGAGACAGTAGTCAGTCGAGGGTATGGAGTCTGTGTTTGGGGGTCACTACGAAACCCCTGTGGTACGGCACAGAGGGTGCTGTGTACTACACATGTTAAAAAGATGATTCCTATGAGGAGGAGAAAAAACCCATAGACCAGATGCACACAAGATAGCCTAAAACACACACTAGAAATCTGTCTAAGAGTGGGAAAAAGGGTCTCAATCTTAGCAGGAGAAAAAAATAAACCCTTCAAATCCAGCAAAGCTGCTGGGGGACTGTATAGGTAAGGGAAATTAGCCTTAGAAGAGAATTCTCCCTAACAATGAGCATGGTTAACTCCATTGTTACCTAGGAACATTTCACTGATTTCCCAATGTTCCTGTATCTCACTTGCCCCCTTCCTATCATAGATAGTGGCATTACATGGGATTCTGACTCTTACCACCGGTGTTCCTTACGGCTGCTTCTCTTGGTCAGTTTGTACTTCTGAGTCAGCCTTATGAGTGCCCAACGCTTGCCTTTCAACAAGTACTTCCTGGACCTGGATTCCTTTTTGGTAGGAATAAATTCCTATCCATCATCACCTCTGAGGATAATACTAGCCCACACCCCCGCCAAGAACTCTCCCCACCGATCTGCTCATATTGAGAACATATTGACTTGGTTAGGGAGGTAAGAGTGTCAGAGCACCCCAAGTCTGTTCATTCAGCCATTAAGGTAGAGTCCCTTTTACGTATTTGCTGTTCGCACTGTGTCACCAGTGATTTTGCTTTTGCCAGGTCCATGGAACCATCGTTTTTTTCCAATAGTTGTGGTACGATTTTGTCCATGGAAAAATTATCTATCACTACCAATGGAGTTTTCTATGCTGTAATCCCTATGGCCTCCACAATGGACTTCCTGTTATCTATCAAAGACTCTGGTATAGTCAAGTTCCGTAAAAACGTCAGCAACAAGTGCTTACTACAACTTGTCCTCATGTTCTTGGACTTCTTTTCTTGACCCTCAATGTTCTTACGTTTCTGCAGCACTTTTTTATATGCTGGTGACTGTATTGATTCTGGGGGCTTGTCCCCTAAAGCACCTGAACCCTATAACCCCCCAATTGTCAACAGTAATACCCTCAGAGATCTGTTTCTAGTTTCTTAGTCCAAATATCCAATTTATTTTGTATGCCCCACGCCTATGCATTTGGGCTTCTGATTTTATATCCTTATATAAAGAGGCAAAGCTCGAGATAACTTGGTTCAAGGGAATCAGAGCAGCACGTGCATCCACTCCAGGCTATTCTTTGTCTTCAACTAATATAGAGTGCTCACTCTTTCTCAACATGGGGTGAGGAATGGAGACATATGATGAAATTGATGCCCGACTTATCTCACCGTCCTCCTCAGCCTTTCCTTATCCTGGGAAACCACCGCCTTCAGCATCTCTGTATCTGTGACTGAATCAACAGACAAGTCAATACGAGGACTTATGTGTGGTCGAGGTGCCCCATTTGTCAGTCCTTGGGTGTCATTACGAGGTTGGAGGTAAGGGAAAAACGATGCCGGTAAAGGATTTCCAGCATCGCTTACCGCTCCGGGCTATTATGACCTGCCAACCCGCTATTAGCGGCACCGTAAATAACGGTGCCTTTAACAGCAGCATGGGCGCGGGCACGCGACCCTTCATGCCGGCAATACCAGCATGGCGTAAACAGGAGGAAATCACAAGTCAGGCGGACATGCAAATAACAACCTACTGAAGCCCGAAAAGTACCTTACCGGAATGGAGTAAATACCAGCATCGCGGACCACCCGTAAATGGCCATGTGCAGTGTTCCCAACTGCCACAGGTGCACACAATCAGCACAGGTGGAGGCAATATAGACTGGGCCAGCACAAAAGGAGCACATCCCACCCCTTCCCACACCCAGTCACACACCAAAATGATTCCAATACTACTAGCAATGCTGGGGCTGGAGGACATGATTGCAGTGGAACTCCAGCAACAACAACAACAGGCAGCACAGAGGAGACGCAGGAGGAGAAGGAGGGTGAGGCAGGCCCAGCATGCCCCACCAGTGCAGCCAGTGGTACCACACAGGCAGCCCCCAATCCCTCGCATCAGAGCCAGTCCATTCAACCTAATCCCTGAGCAGATCCACACCCTGTACCGTCTGGACCGGGACACCATCACCACCATTGTGGACATGATACATGACGACATTATGATATGATATGATATGATATGGTATTTGTAACGCGCCTATACACAAGTGTTTCAAGGCGCGACGAGGCAGGGAGGGGGGAAAAGGGGAGACAGACAAACGATCCTACTAGGCCAGGTGTCATTCAGATCGCGCAAGTGCATGGGTAGAGGGGACGGGAAAAGTGCAAGGGGGAAAGGGAAAGGGTAAAGTGCAGTACAAAGTGATTAGTAAAATACAAGATAAATAATAAGGGCCAGCTGGTGGCAAGTGCAGTATAAGTGCAGACAAGTGCTGGGAAGGGGGGCTGTAGGGATACAGAGACAGTCCAGCAGTGCAGGGGTGGCCAGGGAGGCAGTGCAGGGGAGAGTGGCTGGGCCAAGGACCGAGATTGGTGAGTGGCCCAGTTGCTGATTCAGTACAGTTTCAGTGATTTAGCAGGGGAGAGGGGGAGAGAAAACAGAAGCAAAGAGGAAGGTTTTGAGGTGCTTCCGGAACTGGAGATGGTTCTCCTCACGTTTCAGGGAGGCAGGAAGGCTGTTCCAGAGGGAGGCCCCTGCTGCGGAGAGAGATCTCCCACCAACTCGTTGCTTGGAGAAGCGGCTGACCCTGAGGGAGTTGGAGGCGGATGAGCGAAGAGCTTGAGAAGGAAGATATTTAGGAAGAGAGAGTTGAAGGTATTTTGGCCCAAGGCCCCAGAAGGCCTTGTGGACAATGCAGAGGGTTTTGAACTTAATCCTCGCAGCCACAGGGAGCCAGTGTAGCGATTTCAGTCCTGGAGAGATACGGTCCCTGGGCTTGAGGCCAAGGACAAGTCTCGCAGTCCTGTTCTGGATGAGTTGCAGCGGGCGGAGAGTAGAGGCAGGCAGATTTAGATAGAGGCTGTTACAGTAGTCCAGCTTCAAGAGAACCAGGGCTCTGGAGACAGTGAGCTTCTGGGGGAAGGAGAGGAAAGGAAGGATACCTCAGAGGAGGTGCAGCTGGTAGTGTGACTTCTTAGAAACGTCAGAAATGTGAGGAGAGAAGGAGAGTGTGGAGTCGAAGATGACCCCGAGGTTTTTTGCCTTGCAGGTAGGAGCAGGAAGAGGGCCAAGAGAGGCCGGCCACAGAGCTGCAGGGAAGGAGGGAGTGGGTGTGCTGATGAGTAGAATCTCAGTCTTACTGGCATTAAGGCAGAGGTCGTTGGCGGCACACCATTCCTGGATAGTCAGCCTGATTGAAATACGCACCGCCATCCCACCTCTACTGAAGGTAGTGTCTGTGCTCCACTTCCTGGCCACAGGCACCTACCAGCTCACAGTGGGGCACATGCATGGCATATCACAACCATTACTGTCACGTACGCTGAACCAAGTGCTTGATGCCCTCCTGAAGCACACAGGCGACCACATTTTCCTACCACGGACAGCCCAGGAGATCTCCAACACCAAAGTTGGTTTCCATTCACTGGCCGGCATCCCTGGTTGCATTGGCACCATCGACTGCACCCATGTTGAATTGGTGGTCCCACATGCCATGGATGTGTTGTACCGCAACCGTAAGTTATACCACTCCATCAACGTGCAAATGGTATGTGACTCAAACAAGATCATCACACATTGTTGTGCCCGATTCCCCGGATCAACCCATGATTCAATGGTCATGCGGAACTCCACGATACCACTCTACATGGAGCAACATGCAGGGCAATGATCCTGGCTTCTCAGTGAGATGCATACTTCACCTGGCTGAGATGGGGGGGGTGGATGCATACTTCACCTAGCTTAGATGGGGGGGAGAGATGCATACTTCACTTGGCTGAGATAGGGGGAAGAGATGCATACTTCACCTGGCTGAGATGGGGAGGGGGAGAGATGCATACTTCACCTGGCTGAGATGGAGGGAGAGATGCATACTTCACCTGGCTGAGACGGGGGAGAGATGCATACTTCACCTGGCTGAGATGGGGGGGGGTGCATACTTCACCTGGCTGAGAGCACCTGAGAGGATGTACCATGCTCATACCCCAAAGCAGGCCAGACTTGACCCGACACCTGACCACAAAATACAAGACGTAAGCTGCACTACCACGAAAATGATGCAGTGCAACAACCATTACATAGCCATCAACATGTACACTGCACATAATCAGACCGTAGACCCCACAGCACAATACAGCAACAAGCAATGAGGATGGCCAATGCACAGCGCCAAATACCATCATCTAAAAGTACAGGTCTCCATTACTGCGTACAAAGGAGCTACATGAGGACAAGATACAAGAACACACCCCTACACCAACACAGAGGTCCACCAAAACAGCATGTCATCATTTGTTGTGCAAAGTGAGATCATCATGACGCTGCCATCAACGTTGACAGGATCGCAGCATACATATCACTGCACATCACCCAGATCATGGGAACAACCATCGTGGACTACCACAGTGCATGAGCAACCACTAGGAATTGCCCCCCCGCGCCCATTTGACGATGGCACGCACACCTGCCTATAAGTGGAATACACACATAGCAGTCACTTCATGTGTCTCTATTCATGATTGAATCTGTGGGTGCGTACAGGAAATGAATGCTTGCTATGGTGTCATTGATACAGGTCCCATGTGATGTGAGGACTTACACATAATCATTGTTGCCCACATGCAGGTGATGCAGGCGATCCCTTGAAGAGATGGCTCCTTACCCCAGTCCGGAACCCGCAGAACATGCACGAGGAGGACTACAATTGTGCGCATACATGTACCTGTGTGGTGATTGAGCAGACCTTTGGCATCTTGAAGGCACGGTTGTGCTGCCTCAGCAGGTCTGGTGGTGCACTCCTGTACAGCCATGAGAAGGTGGGCAAGATCGTCATGGCAGGTGTCATGCTACACAATATTTGCATCAGACGGAATGTGCCCCTGCCCCCTGATGCTGAACTGAAACCACCTGATGATGAGGATGAGGAGGGTGGAGATGGGGCTGCATGTCAGGGAGGCAACGATGCACAGGAGGGATGTTCTATGCGTCAGACTCTGATTGACCAATGTTTCTAGCACACATTGATGGGGAGTATGACATGGAGGTGGAACTCAGGGCACTGGGTGTGTCAGGGACATGGACACTGTGGACTGTTCACCAATAAAGCACACATACACAATAAGCAATGTCCTCACATGTGAAATCAGATTGCATAACAGGTGTATTCAGAATATGTAACTAATAAGTGCACAAGCCCTCAACCCAACACACCCACTCCCCCTCCCCCTCCCCCCTCAACTTCCCCACACACACTCCCCCCTCTCCCCCTCCCCCCTCAACATCCCCACACACCCACTCTCCCCTCCCCCTCCCCCCTCAACTTCCCCACACACCCTCTCCCCCCTCCCCCCTCAACTCCCGCACACATGGTGTGCACTGGCGTGCACCATAAGTCCACATGAGACCAGTATGCCTGGCTGAACCTACAGCCCTCCCCCTCTTCCAGCATCAGGTGCACCCCTGTCCGACCTGCGCAGGTTCCGGCCAGACCTACGCACAGGGCTGGACTTAGTGGAGCTGGCATTGGAAGATGGCCCAGGTTGTTCCAACACCTGTGCTGGATGCATGGCCTCCATTGCTGCCACCATTTGTGTGAGGACCTGCCTCACAGCTGCCAGTTCACTGCAAATGTCCTTTGAGGTGGTCTCAATTGCTGATTTGAGGGATGAAGCACATTCCCTTATGTCATCCCTTGCAGGGCCACATTCCGTGATGTGCTGTGTCAACAGCCCTGTCAGCTCCTCCTGCCGCTTCTGAATTGCCCTGATCACCTCTTGGCTCGTCGGGACAGTGGTGGATGTGTGAGGGGTTACTGACATGGTTTGTTCCTCATGCACACTTGGAGTGGGGGTGAAACTGCTGGGCCATGAATCCCCAGGAGACAGCCTATGGATGCTGCTGTTGTGCAAGCTGCATGGGGAGAGTTGTGGTGAACGCAGGGGGCCTGTGGCGGTAGTTGCGCCATGCGGCAGAACATCTGCCTCGTCGTCCGACACGGCTGCTGAGGCAGCTGTCTCCCTCACTGTGCTGCTGGCAGCCGATGCAGTGCCTTCTGCCACTGGCTCCTGTGTGTTGGTGGCTGGTGTGGCTGCTGTGGTGGGGGCCGTAGTGCACATTGGTGCTGTGGGCTCTGGGGTTTTCTTGCCCTTCCGCGGTAGTGCAGGTTGGCCTCTTCCCCTTGATGTTGAGGGGTGGTGTTCTCCCTCCATGCCCCTGGCCTTCTTTTGTGGTGTCGCAGCATCCTCCCTAGGGTCCTGGTCATCGCTGTCTGATTGCATGCCTGTGGGGAACCAATAGAGGGAGAGGGTTAGTGATGGGTCTACATGCATCAGGCATGCATTGGGGTGGCTGCATTCATATGGAATTGCAGTTGATTGCCATTGGGGTAGTGACATACGGGTTGCTTGACTTTTGGGTGGGTGATGCAGGGAAGCGTCTGGGGTGAAACATATATGGGGTGCATCATGCATGTGGACAAGATGGTGCTGTGCACTGCCTGTAGGCAGTCTTGTATATATGTGTCTGGTGGACCCTGCTCTACATCATTGCACTGTCAGTTCAGGTGGACATCATCGTGTTGGCATTTGCATTGTTTCATTTGTGACACCTACCTGCATCAGCCGATGAAGGGGCTCCTCGCTCCATGTCCCCCACTCCCTCAATTGCCTCCATCCCTATGGTGCTTGCGCAGATCTCCTGCCAGGGTTGCATCTTGATGGGGGAGTCCGCACCTCCACCTGTTGCCATCCCCAGCTTGCGGTTGGCCGAGAGGATGCTCTGCATGCGTAAGCGCAGATCGTCCCAGCGCTTCCGGACATCTTTAGGAGTGCGGGGTGTGGTGCCAACGGCACTTACTTTCTGCACAACCTCCGTCCGTATCTGCTTCTTCCGCTGCACTGCAGGTCGGGACATGTCGGAGGAGAGGAGGACATCTGCATGTTCTTGCAGCGTCTCCGCCAGCATGGTCAACTCCTCTTGAGAGAGGCGCTCCTTGCGCAAGCGCTCTGCACTTTTTTTGAGTGCCTTGGGCATTTTGATGTGCTGCAGGCAGAGGTAGAGGTATGGTGGAGGTGTGGTGGTCAGATGGGTCCTAGTTACAGAGGATGGCAATGGATTGAGTTTTTGAAGATGGCCGCTGTGCTCTTTCCCATTCCTGTGTGATGACGCTACTTCCGGTTCTGCTTATTAGCGGTGACCGCTAATAGCAGTGACCGCTAATGCCAATGGCTTGGATGACGGTGGAGCTATTTGCGCTTCATGCTATGCCGGTAAGGGAGATTTTACGGCAAGGCGGTGGGGTCATTACCGACATGGCGCAAATCTTGTGCCAGCGAAGTCGTAATAGGCCGCTTTTAGCGGTCTATTACCAGCACGGACACGGTAGTTGCTCAATGCCAGTAATGACCGGTACTTACCGCCAACGTTGTAATGAGACCCCTTGTTTGTTACCCCTCCACACAGAATAGTCTGCGTATTCCTTGTGACGACTTCTGTATACGTGAGCGGGCTGCCAGTATCAAGCGGGTGAACATGTACTTTCACTGGCGAAGTTGGGAGTGGAAGTTCCCTTTTCATGTGTTACATTTACTCGTGAATTGTATAGTCTGTTCTTTTTAAAAGGCTTCTCAGCCCATGCATTCTAATATCAGAGGAGACCTTTGCTTTAAATAAAACGCTTTATTTATTTCTATATGAGACTGTTTGGGGAAGTTACCTTTTTTAACCTCGAGCTGTAGTTAGCAGGATATTTTGTTAAAATACATTTGCTGCTAAAAATGTGTGTTTTAATTAGAGCCCTTGGCGCCCACTCTGATGAGAAAATATAAGAAGTATTGAATCGGGGATTCATGGGAGGAAGAGAGCCTTACCGTGCACAAACGTTTAGTCCTTCATGTGTTAGCGCCAGAACATAGCAAACAGCATCCGGTTCCTTTTCAATATATAGACAAATACAGCTGCGTCACAGTTCCTCGGTACTCACCAAAATATGATTTGCAGTCTACGGGCAGTCGAGGTTAAATGTTTCACCCACGGGAGTGCCACTGCGCGGTTACCTCAAGTGGCTCCCAACGCTTCCCTGCAGCGAACTGCAGTAAACTGCTCAACACCGCACTCTGAAATGTAAAACATTGGTATACTTATTGCAGAAGTTCATTGCCCGTTATGGCCCAGTTTAAATAAAAACCTTATTACCAAGACCTCAACAGGAACGGGTTGACAAATGAACGGTGTCCTGTATTTATTTATTTTAATTCTTGTAATGCGCCAACATGCCCGTAGGCCTCAGAGCGCACATAAAACTGAACAAAACAAACAAACACACATGGCAAAGAATGAAGAAGGGTCAAAGAGTTATTCCAGAATGAAGAAGTGGGTTTTTACAGCACGTTTGAATACAGTGTAGTCCTGGATGTGCCGCATCTGGGCTGGGAGTTTGTTCCATAGAAAGGGACCTTGAACGTCAAGAGTGGTACCTCCAAATTTGTCTGTCCTATATTTTGGATGCTTGAGAATAGTGGCAGAGGATGAACGAAGGTTCCTCGCGTTAGATTTAATGCTAATGCGGGCTGACAAATAAGTAGGGCTACAGAGGCTGAGGCATTTGTGGTTCGTGGTCAATATCTTGTGCGTTATCCGATGTTTAACGGGAAGCCAGTGAAGTTTTTTCCTAAAAGTGGAGATGTGTGTACGACGGGACTGATTGAAGATATTACAAACAGCATTATTCTGAGCCACTTGTAATAATTGGATGTTGGAGGCTGTGGTGCCCGCTAGGAGGCTGTTGCAATAATCCAATCTTGAATTGATCAATGCAGTGGACAGAAGGGCACAGTTTTCTTCCGAAATGAATGGTCGAATATAACCTATTCTTTTATTTATAAGACCGCAGCTAGATTTAATGCTGGAGACATGGGACTTCATAGAGAGTTCTTCGTCAAGAACGACGCCCAGGGTCTTGACTTTCTTTTGGACGAGAATGGTATTGTCGGCAATATGGAAGCTAGCATAGTTGGAGTCGAGTTTCGCCCGGGTGTTTTTTGATGCCACAATGAGGAGTTCAGTTTTTTTGTCGTTCAGGGCAAGAGAATTGCAGGCCATCCAGTCTTGTATGGCTTTGTATATTTTGTTGATGGTTACTGTGTCGCTGCTATTGGAGCCACTCAGCTGTATGACCACCTGAGTGTCATCAGCATAGTTCGTGTATTGCACTCCTAATTTGTTTAAGAGGTCAAGAAGGGGACGGATATAAAGATTGAAAAGCAGAGGCGATAGACAGGAGCCCTGAGGAACTCTGCATGTCTGAGATATTGGAGAAGATTGATTATCGCCAACACAGACCCTCACCATTCTGGGACCCAGAAAGGGAGCAATCCATCTGGATGCAATTACGGAGCAGTTGGCGACCTCTCTGAGCCTTGACACCAGTAAGCTGTGATCAACTAGGTCGAATGCTGCGGAGAGGTCTAATAACATGAGCAAAGCAGCTTGATTATTATCAGCTATGCTAGCTAAGGTAGATTTAAGATCTAGCATTGCTGTCTCAGTCCCGTGACGAGCCCTATAGCCCGACTGATGGGTACCCAAGATGTTATATTTTTTGACATGGGCTTGTAACTGTAAATAGGCAAGTTTGTAAATTATCTTGAGAACATATGGCACGTTGGTAATGGGCCTGTAATTGTCGTTGTTCGCTGGGTCAAGATTTTCCTTTTTCAATGAGGGTGTAATCCAAGCTGATTTTAACAGTTCTGGTACCAGGCCCTCATCAAAAGAGAGATTGACCAGTTTGGTAATTCATGGAACCAGAGTTTCTAAGGACTCCTTAAGAGTGCTTGTGGGGCAGTCGTCAGCAGGACAGGACGTGTCTTTAATTTCCTTTATGATTTTGAGTACTTCATCTTCGGTGTAGTGTGTGAAGGAGAATTGAGGGATATTGTTTTCGCAGGTATTGGGCACAACGGTGTCTGTGGGGATTTGCGGGGATGTTACATTGCCTAGGGCTTTGTTTATGTTTTCTTTGTGAGAATCAATCCTGAGTAGAAAGGCATCATGTATGCCCTGACACCATTTGTTGTCCTTAATGATATTATTATTGGCTGTGTAATGGAGCGACTACTTTGAATTCAACTAATCGTCCATCTTCTTGCTGTCATGGGTCTGTTAAAAAGTGCTCTGCAACACTGTAAATATACAGAGATATATCATTATAATAGCAAGATTATGAACTAACCACACGCAACTTTGATTGCAGGTTGTTAATCGAGAATGAGACGTGTTTCTTACTCTGGCTTTCTGGGATAAAACATTTAGATTTAATGGCAGATTTAAAAACAGAATTTCTGTATAGGTTGTATTGAAAATACTGTTAGGCAAAACGCAACAGATGACTTGCTGAAAAATGGCACTCGTGTGACATGTAACTTGAATAAGGGTTCTGAATTCAGTCATATGATTTCAGACGTCTGGATTCGTTTGTACGTTTTATAAAACACACGTAAAATCACATTATTGGGGCATTTAAAGATGCACATGGCAGATGACAGCAGAAGTTGCACAGATGGTAAGTGTGGCAGACACATAATGATATTATTGGGGTATTTGAGACCACACTTGGCATGGGATAGCCAAATCCTATCTACTTTGCCAGTGCCTCTACTTTTACTATGATGCATTTAAAATGTGGAAGCCAACAGGGAATTGATAGGTCTGCAAATAAGGATATTCCTGTGAGTCATATCCGGTCTGCTCGCTGCCCTTGTGGTCGATGTGGATCATGAAACGTGACTAGGAACTAATGCTGTCTGCAAAGCAGCATCAAACTGGATTGACGAGAACATATTCTTTATTTTTTTATTTACCAGTTTGCGAACATGGGCTGTCGTCGACTTGACACTGGGGAACAGTATGAATTTCATGACTTCTGTCTCAGGTCACATGGTGGAATATGTTTTTAGGATCACGAAATCAGATTCTGCTTTGAACAATGCAAATGAAGCACGTCTTTCGGAGGAGCAAGCTAGACTTTTCTATTTCACTGCACTGTACTAATCCACTGTAAGTGCAAAACATTTCGAAAACAGTGCAATGGGAGATGACAAACAGGTGTGTAATTCTAAGTAAAACCACAATAAGAAGGCTGCTTTCAGCACAGAGGATTTATGACTTTGTTGTACAACATGTATTTCAAAAGAGAGGTGAGTAGATAGTACTTGATTGACACCCTGGTTTACATTGTATTTTAGCCCTATTATATTGGCATCATTTGAACGTGAATTGTGTTTCTTCTCACTTGACCATGGCACAGTAAAGGCAGCCCTAAGTGTGTTTTTTATTTCTATGTTCGCACATCTTTGCATGAATCATTTTATCTATATTTAACATGAGAATATACAATATAGAAATACATTTGGTACGATATTGAATATGTTTCGACATTTGTACTGGTGTATTTTCTTTGCAAATAAGCTGCAGCAGATAAACATATATATATATATATATATTGTCCCTGAAAAAAAATGTCATTGATGACATCACATATCTGGGCCACTTATGTTTGTTTACTGACAAGATTAGGCTATTTGTTTTGTTTTTACTGACAATCAGACATTCCAAAATGTAAAAGGTACTATATATCTACACATGAACTTTTTTATATGTTCTTATAATGCTTTCCTTAGAGTTTAATCTGAGCTCATAGTGTACATACCTGGGACAATAAGCATGCTTGAAACACACAATGAATGTATTTGTGTACTTGATGATTAACTATAATGTTATTATCTTTTTTTAGTGCTGTTGTTTCTTTCTTCCTTACTTTAGTTCCCTGTATGTGTCTCTAATTTGTATGCATTGTGCTTTTATGTGTATTTTTCCTACTAACACAAGTGTGTGGTAAGTTTTCAATTGTTACCTATTTATTCCATGTTGGACATTACTCAAAACTCTCATAATATAGCTTTCATTATTCTACTATCAGAAATTAGCAGATTAAAAATATTTCACTTACATGGTGCATGTTGCAACAATTGCCTACACGTATTTATGATTAGGTTCCTCTAACAACAACAATAGAATATAATGATTTGTTTACAAGAGAACATTCTTGAATACATTGAGTAGTTCATGATAGTTCTACCAATCACCCCTAACATCTTGTTTCCAGCATTATAAACTCAACCCCCTGTAGGTACTGTTTATTACAATGAATGTAATATGTGATGTCATCAGTGATGTCATATTTCATGTACCGGTGTTAGTCTTAGCAGTGCACGCTGGTGGCGCGAGTTATGGTTGCTTAGCATACCAGAACTGGCGAATATCTGAGGTTTTTCGGTTTTACTTGTAACCATAACGTCCTTTAACAAAGATTTTTCAGTGAAGGTCATGGGTTTATACCAGTGCATGCTAATTTCCTACAACCTACTAATATCATACTTGCCCCAATATAGCAACATTTTTGGCCAATTTACAAAGTTCCACTTAACAACTCTGCCATTCCCCACCTTCTAGCATAATTTTTAACACTTATTTACAATTTTTGCAACTTTTTCCACCGTTTTTGTGTTGTCGACGTTCGTGAACGTCTGACATCATCATGGACTTTTCAGACAGTGTCACATGACCTCGCCCGCGGCATGATACTTTGCTGACAGTTCGGAACCTAGTAATATTCCAGCTCAAAATGTACCCTTGCACAGCTCCTACACCTATTCTTACTCATTCTCCATTAACTATCAAGCAAAGAGCACATACTTGGAAGAATTATTGCAAAACTGCTATTCATCTTAAAAATGGCATAAGCTATTGCCATCCCTCCTACCCAAGAGCCACCACCACCACCAGCTGGAGGACCTACACAACAAAAAAAGCACAGTACTTCCAAAGACAATGAAGAGGACCAAGAACATAAATAGAGGAAGTGCCTACCTCTAGCACTCATAGGTGTGGCAGTTCTTTACCACTGTTGGGAATGTACCAAAGGCTAAATCTACTAAAGTGAAATGCACTGAGTGCGTTGTACTCAGTCGCAAACTACCTGGAAAGTACTCCTTCGGGACCACCTCCATCCTCCGTAACACTGAATCCAACCATTGCAATGCTCTCATAAAGGTTGTTCCTTTCTCAGAAAATAGCAGGCTGTCTTTCTCCACCTCATCTTCCTCAACCAATATTGTAACCACACAGCCTACTTCTGTGGAAACAAAATCCCACCAGGTACCTTGCAAACAATAAAAGAGGCCAGTGATCTATATCTGCAACACAACACTCTGCAAGGTGGAGCAGTTTGGAAGTGCACTTGAAGCTGTAATCAAGGAGCATGAGAAACACTGCCCCCTACCTTAGATGTAATACACACCCAACATCTTCCCCTGTCCACCTGCCCCTTTATATTAGTGGTTGGTGCCTCTTCCCCCATTTCCCTCCCCACCAGACTTTCAGACCTCTCCTGCACAAAATAAAAATAAGAATAAAAAAGGTTCACTTAGGAACCTTTCACAGTTAAAAAATAGAAGTCAATAAAATTCTCCAACATTTCCATTAGCATTTTGTATTATGCTAATGGCAATAATGTGGCATTCATCCCCCATTACAGAAGCTGGAACGGGGGATAACGACCCAGCAGGCCAAGATATCAGCCCAAGTGAAGCAAGGGTGGATAACAAGGGCTCCAGGGCGTTATTCCCAGTTCCAGCCCATGCAATGGTGGATGAAGGCCATAACCCCCCCCTGGTTGCCAAAGCTGTAAACTGGGGTGCTAAAAAAAAGATTTTTCTTCCTACAGTGGGACGTGCACTGCGTCCTGCTGTAGAAAGGAAATTCCTTTTCCAAGATGGCCACCATGAAATGGGAAGGCATGGCTCCGTATGGATTGCCTCTTTCCTTTCCATGCAGCATGCGGGAGGCGATGAGAAGGAGCAAATTCAGTTGGGGGCACCCACCGCCAAAATAAGTTAAGGGGTTGAGGGGTTAAAAAAAGAAAATGGGCTGGAGGGTGGGGGGGGGGGACATGGTGGTGGGGAGAGCCAGCCATCAGGCAACATGGAATGCAGTCCTGTACCGGAGGTTCAAGCCCGCGTTCATAGCTACCTCATTGGCTGGCTCCTGCGCCCAGGCTGCTAATGGACAATTGTATACTAGAGAAAAATATATAAGGACAGAAACAATTTTCTGTCCAAAATACTTTTCTCTAGCATACAATAAAGACCATAATCAATGGACCTTCAAAACTATACACAGCCTCCACAGTCCCCTTTCCAGGACATGGATCATTAAAAGACCCGGATGGCATGTGCACACCATCGCACAGGGCAGCCCTTCTACCCTTTTTAGTTTTATATTTGTAACACTCCCTCAATGCCTGCTTTCAAACATTCACACAGCCATCCACCAATCACTTCCAAAAACTGTACATATATAACCCTATGACCATATTAAGCATCCACACACCAACTGCCACTTAACAATCTTCTACAAATCGTTTGCATCTGCATTTCCCTTACTTATACAAAAAAATGTACACCATGCTCCTATAAATGCACATATGTATTGTGCTGTGAGAGACGTGCATAAATAGAAGGGGCAGTATGGATGGGCAAGTGCTCATGAGAACCCAGGGTGGAAATGCCAAGGGATGGCAAGGTGGAACACCAGTGGCTAACTACTGGCGAGGAGGAGTCCCAAGTGCAGGATGTATCTTAACCGCAACAGCCCTTTAACAATGTTTTTCTGTCAATTTAATAGGTTTTTTTAAGTGAAAATGTTTCATGGTGTTACCTCACTGTATAACATCACTGTATGTAAGTTATTCATAATTCCTCTTTTTATATATATGAAAGAACTATAAACCTCCTTTAATAAACATATTTTTTGAAACACATACCTATGTCTGTCATTATCAGCAGCACATGCTGGGGATGGAAACCATTGTTCAATTGCCTACAGCATAAGGCTCCACCATGACCCCAGCCAAACCAAACCACTCCTATTATTCACTGCACGTACCCTGTATCCTAGCTCAGTGTCCACTATATACAATAATGTAACCAATGTCCAGTGCTCATGGCTTGCAGCCATAGCCAGTCTCCAAATCCATGGGGCATAGGCTTTGGCCATGTTGCAATCCCCAATAAGAAATCAGAGTACACATTTGCGTTTGCCGAGGGCCATGCCCAATAACCAGACACCACATGTTTAGACTTTCAAAAAAAGTAACACCAGACATATTTACAAAAACATGCTTTCAGTTCCTTGCTAATGCTCGTTGTGCAAGTTTGTTGTAATCTACTCCGCCATTTTAGGCTGTAACCGCAAGCAGAATTTTTTTTTCCCATTTAAACCTACCACTTTGTCCATGCTGCATGCAAAAGGCAAATTACAGTACACATTTCTCCTTGCTGACAGCCAGGCCCATTGCCCACACACCAATGTTATATTGCTTTGTTGTGGTATGGTATTGTTTATTTACATAGCACCTTTACTTGAAAAATGGAGACGATAATAGTCCTCACAGGCAGAGTAAGTGCGTAAAATACCTTTAACAGTGTGGGATAAAGCAAATAGGACTGATGGCGAATCTGAAATGTTAACAGTACAATTAGGAGTGAAGACAGGGGAGAAACAGACAGATGATCTTCAGGTGTGGTGTGTACGGATCAAGCAAGTGCACAGAGGGTCAGAGGGAAGGGCATGTCAAGTTACCCGGTCGGTTGTGACTGGGGTAAGTGCAGACAGAGCCACTCTCTTGGTTTAATTTCTCAGTGTGATGAGTGTAGGTGGGGTGTAGGGCCCTGCGTACGAGAGAGGAACTGTCGGGGGTGCCCGGGACCAGTGAGACTCTGAGGTACACCAGATGGCCAGACAGCATGCTGTAAGGAATGGGAGGGAGAGAGGGAAAGGCAAAACTAGGTTAGTAGGGTAGAGGGAGCGAGAAGGAAGAGGAGAAGAGGAAGGTCTTGAGGATTTTCTGGAATTTCAGGAGATCCAGCTCAAGATGTAGGGCAGCAAGGAGGCTATTCCAGAGGGAGGCACCTGCTGAGGATAGGGATCCCCCACCAAATATCTACTTGGAGAGCCGGCTCACTCACAGAAGGTTGGAGGTAGATGGGCAGAGGGCTTGTGAGGGATAGTATTTAGGTAGGCAGCGTTGGAGGTAGGTGGGTTCCAGGCCCCAAAAAGCCTTGTCGACAATGCAACGGGTCTAGAATCTGATCCTTGCAGCCACAGTGAGCCAGTGGAGGGATTGCAGCACTGGAGAGGTGTGTTCCTTGGGCTTGAGTCCTAGAATAAGTCTTGCAGTTCTGTTCTGGATGAGTTGCAGTGGGCGCAGGGTAGAAGAGGGAGGTTGAGGAAGAAGCTGTTGCAATAGTCCGGCCTGGAGAGAACCAGGGCTCTAGAGACAGTGAGCATCTAGGAGAAAGTGAGAAAGGGTAGAGTACCCCTGAGGAGGTGTAGTTGATAGACTTTTTAGGGATGTCTGAAATGTGAGAGGAGAAGGAGAGAGTGGAATCAAAGATGACCCCAAGGTTTCTTGCGTCGCAGATTGGTGCAGGTGCAGGGCCAAGGGAAGCAAGCCATAGTGAAAGTGGGAAAGTGGGAGCAGGGGTCCCAATGTGAACAATCTCAGTGTTGGTGGCATTGAGGCAAAGGTCGTTTGCAGCACACCACGACTGGATAGCGGACACACAGTCAGATATAAGCGAGGAAGAGGAGGTGACTGAGGGTAGCCTGAAAAGATAGTTGCGTGTCATCCGCATAGCACTGGAAGTTAGAGGTGAAGGTTGCAATCACCCATGCCAGGGCAGCCATGTAGACATTGAAAAACCAGGGGGACAGGTTAGATCCCTGGGGAACGCCGAAGGTTGAGAGAGTGATAGTCGAGTGAAAGGCTCCGAGTTCCCCCTGGAATGGGTGATCGGAGAGGAAGGAGGTTAACCAAGCCAGAGCCTGACATGAGCCTGACATGTGATTCCCAGGGTGTCACAGAGACGTGAAATCAGGATGTTTTGGTTGACCATGTTAAAGGCAGAGGAGAGATGGGGTGTTAGTGTCAAGATTTGAGAGCAGGTCTCCACGGGTGTTCAGAAGAGCAGTGTCCGTGCCTCTGGATGCTCTAAAGCCAAATTGATGGTCATGGAAGCAACCAAAAGATTCAGTGTGTAGGGTCAGATGAGAGATAGCCAGTTTCTCCAGGAGTTTGACCAGGAAGTGAGTGATGGATATAGGGTGGTAGTTTGCCGGAATGGAGGGGAGTGTTCTTTTAGCAGAGGGTGCACAAGGGAGTGCTTCAGTTTACTTGGAAAACTCCTGTTGGTGAAGGAGAGATTGCAGAGATCAGTCAGGCTGGGACGAAGGAGTCAGTATTGTCTTTAATGGTTTTTGAGGGGCAGTGGTCCACCTGTTTGGAATCATTCTTCATAGATCAGACCTATCTGGTAACCTGAACCGGTGTGACAGGTGAGAGAGAAGAGAGGGTAAGTGGATGGGGGCCAAGGGAGGCTACGGTGTTGGTGTATGCTGTGGTGTGCAAGAGATGGCGGAAAGAATGTCTTGGGTTTTTGTGGTGAAGTGTGCAGCCAGGGGCGAGCCAAGTACTTACATAAAACATTTTACACTTTAAAAAAAATTAAACACAGGACATATTTGCAAAACTTGAAATGTCCAAAAAGACCGAATTCATTCATACAAATGGTACAAAAGACTGAAAAAGGCCTGTACCATTTATAAGAATGGGAAAATAGCGAACATGAGGAGCAGGATTTGCAGGGTGTCCCCCGCTCCCCATGCTCAGCATTTTTGGATTCAGGGGTTGCGGGGTTTCCCCTGCTTAGAGGGTGCCCCTATGGAAAAAAAAGTTTTAAAAAAAGAAAAGGACCCTGTAGCGCCAGTTCCTAAGCATGTAAGTGAAGGGTACCAGTATCATAGAGGGTTGCTGGGGATGGCAGCACACAAGGAGCTGTGCCGCCCACAGGTAATTAGAGGGTGGAGGCAAGGGAAAGGTCTGAAATGTTGCAGGGAGAGAAGACCAAAAGTGATTTTCGGAAAAACAACTTTCAGTCTTTTCTCCCTAGAACATTTCAGCTACAATCTTGCAACCCCAATCCTGCAAAACCATGCTTTCAAGTTCTTGCTGACCCTCCTCATGCATATTTGCTGCAATCCTATCCAGCACTTCAACCTGTACCCAGGAGCACATTTTCTTTTCCCATTCAAACCTATCCTAATTTCGAAAATCTTTACAACACAGCTGGTCCCTGTTAGGGAGAATTCTCTTCTACGGGTAATTTCCCTTCCCTTTTTAGTCCCCCAGCAGCTTTTCTGGATTTGAAGGTTTTATTTTTTTCTCCTTCTAAGAGTGAGACCCTTTTTTCCCCACTCTTAGACAGATTGCTAGTGTGTGCTTTAGGCTATCTTGTGTGCTTATGGTTTATGGGGTTTTTCTCACCCTCATAGGAATTATCTTTTTAACATGTGTGGTACACTGCACCCTCTGTGCCGTACCACAGGGATGTCATAGTGACCCCCAGACATAAACTCCATACCCTTTTTTTTGCCAGAACTTTAATAATATTTCTTTCTCGTGTTTTTCTCTGAAATCCTAAATCCTAACCCGGGTCGGGGATCCTATGTTCGTCCTTTTGACGGGCTTCTGCACAGAAGCCCTCCTCTCGGCACCACTGAGTCTGGGGTGGACAGGATGTGTGGGAGGGGGAATAGACACCCTGGACAGGGTTGCCTATGCAACCCAAGTCGCACTCTGCCCTGATAGGCTGGGGGTTCTCCCACCAGGAGAGCCACCCCACTGTGTGAGTGACAGCCAGGCTGTATAAATTGAGGTCTTGCTGCATAAAAGCAGGGTCCTGAGGACTGGAGGACAAGACGTCTCCACTGGAACTAAGAAACCGAAGAGGAGAGAAGCTGAAGACATCTGCAACGACTGAACCACTGGTGCAGCCCTGCTGCAGATCCTCACCACTTTTCTCAAACGACTCCAGAAGATCTTCGCCTGCAAGAGTCTTCTTCCCTTGAACTGGTGGGGCCAACCTGTTCAACAATCACCTTCCAGGACCTGCCATGATAGAATCACCAGTGTCCTGCTCTCGGAGACTGGATAGCCAGGCATCCGTCCACCATGACTGCGATTTAAAGGAGCGTACCTTTTATTCGTTTTGGCAGCACCGTGGCTGGCTTCATCCCTGGGAAGTGCAGTAACTCAAACCTTCGTCCACGACAAGAGCCTCTCTTCCTCTGATGGATCTCCCGAACTGCTGGAACTTCCAGGAACTACCGCCACCGCAGGAGCCTCTTCCACTTTAAAGGTACATTGTTCCGCCAGGCCTCCCGTTTCGCTGGGTATCGCTAAAGGTGTTTTAAATCCTTTACTTACCTACTAGGTTGGCTGCCCCTATCATCTGACATTGTCTTTTACCTTCTGCAACCACCTTTTCAAATCGTTAAACAAAGACTTGACTGCAGCTACTAGAACAGTTTGATCCTCAGGCACATTGCCTTGTACCATTGACTCTGGCACAGGCCTATTATCCTGATAATATCAGATCATAAATCTGTTACAACTGCCTTCTCTAGATTGATTCTCACCTAGAAATGTGTTGGTGCACCTAACTCTTATAACCACCCTTTTCCTTCCCCTTTTTAAACTTGTGAAGTGCAATTTTACTTGGTTTTCACCTTAGTATTGCATATGCTAAAGTACTGCCTTGCCTAACTTGTTCACAAACTACTTGGGAAATATTGTTGGTGTGTTAAAGAGTCCAAACCGGTATAACTTGTCCTTTCCCTCCCTTCTGAGAAATTGTTAGAGTGCCATTTTTGCTTGGTTTATACTGTGCTGTTTTGCTCAGTTTTCACTCTTGCTCAAACTTGTCTACAATTTAAATAGGGAGTTGTGTATACTTTTCTTGACTGATTTAACTTGCTTTAATAATAGTGATTTGTGTGTGAACATCAGAGTGTGTAAAATATTATATATATTATTTTTGATACAAAACTTTGGTCAGTGTTTCCTTGTTCCATAGTACTAAGGCCCTAATGTGTAAACCCTGAATACTGCTCATCGCCCTCTTGAGATAAGTCTGACTGCTTAGCCACAGCTACCAAGTAAATCTTTGTGGTACAGACTAACACCAAAGGGGATTTATTGCATATACCTGTAGTCTTAATCTTCTGTAGTGCTCCTAATGGAACTGCACAGGATTCTGCCTAACACTGGTGTACAGCGGTGAGAATAAAGGTATTGGATTTACATTTTAGAGGGCTGCTAGTACCTTGGTTCAATTAACCACAAGGCTTAACAATCACTAAACTTTAATTTAATTCAAAGATGGAAAGCTATAGCCAGGAGACCCTCCTTACAAATACTGCTGAGTATTTAAGTGATCTGTGTAGACAGAAAGGTCTGTCAAAGGCAAGAAATCAGAAATGATTGAAAGATTGATAGAAAAATAAAGTCTGGAGAATGGGGCTGTGGCCTACCCCTCCAGCAAATGTAGCAAACATTGAGGATGATAATGTTGATAATGTTATTGTTGAAGCAGATGAGGAAGAGAAGAGGAGGCTGACAATATAACCCCCTCTGGCCCTCTGCCTGCTCAAAGGCCTCAAGCCTTGTCTACTGGACCTTTGTCAGGTCCCACATTAAGTCCTGAATTTATCTCTCTAGAAGAAATGAGGCTTGAACTTGAATTCAAAAGAATTAGTGCCCAAACTGAACAGAAACATCAAGAACTAAGGCTCAAAGAAATGGAGCTCAATCATGAGCTAGAGATGAAGAAATTGTCTTTGGAAAATGCTTCTCCCTCCCGGATCCTCTAGATCTTCCAGTCCAAAAAGACCCCGGATGCCTAAAGAGATTGTGTGTATGTACGAACCTAAGTTGGATGTGTTAGATTGGTTAGCTATGTTTGAATACAATCATGGGCTCCAGGAAATCACAGGGAATCAGCTGATCCCCTGGGTATTCTCTAGGCTCGCCCCTGTTGCATCTGATGTGGTAATGGAGTTGGGGGAGGTGGATAGAATGGATTATGAATGTGTGAAGCTAGCTTTGATAGCTAGATTTGGGAATACCCCTTCCCAGTACCTTAAGAGGTTTAGGACCCTCAAAAAGCATAATGGTACCCCTTGGGCTACATGGGTGTGTGAATGTTTGAAAAACTTAGATGGTTGGATTAAGGGTTACAGAGTTAACACTTATGAGGGAATGTGAAATCTTGTTATGTTGGAGTCTATTTATGATGCCTGCTCTCCTGAGCTCAGACGGCACTTGGCTGATTCTAAGGCAATGAATCCTAGGAAGTTAGGCAAGGCTGCTGACTTGTGGGTTGCCAACAGGGCTACTCACAAGGAATCTGGGGCAACTCAGAAGAAGGATGAGGGGAAGCAGCCACCAAAAGAGAACCAAGATAATTCTAATACCTCCCATCCCAAAGATGGCCACAAACAACAAAATAGCCATGTTAAGCCACCTGGGAAACCAAATAGGGCTAGTGAACCCTCTAGGGCCCAACAAGAGGTAGGTCAGCAGAAACCCCCATTCCAGAGAGCATTTGGAAAATGCTATGTTTGTGGGTCTACTGACCATGTAAATGGTGATCCCAGATGCAAGGGTATAACTTATAACTGTACCGAAACTTAACCATAACTACAGGGTGGCTAACGGAGACTCTGTAATATATAAATATCAATCAAAGAAGGCACGTGATTGTCACCATCCATGCTCACCAGTATCTGCCACAAATTGTTCCAAAAATGCATAGCTTGCATAAAGCCATTTATCTGAGTGCAAAAAGCATGATAAAAAATCTCCTGACACGTTTCACCCCCTCTGTGAACTTGCTCACAGGATGCATCCAAATATGTATTCAATGAAAAAACATTAGTTACGGTGATCAGATTTAAGGCAAAAAAACTTGAAATTCACCAGATTTGGGAAGTCATCGCCATCTTAACTCGGCGTGCTCCTGTTGATGTCCTCAATAATGCCAATTTGTATTTCATTGTGAATCTCTTCTCAAATAATATGTATGTGCTCATGTGATTTGCAACAGGAGCACAGCGAGTTAAGATGACCACCTCTATCCTAATGCTTTTTCATCCTTTTCCCCATCCAAATAGCTTTTTCAGTTCTTATCATTTTCGGCTAAACCCAGTAGAGACGTGGTTATCTCTCGCATTGAGCAAAAAAATAAATGGGGATTTTCATTTCTGAAAGGCATGTCTGCTGCAATGCATCATGGGAGCTATAGCTCTAATTTTGGGAGAGGGGGACCCCTCCTGAAAATTGAGTCAACCCTTAATGCCCAAGTTGTTTCTTATTTGGTCCAATTCGATCCAGCGGTGTTCGCCCTGCGCTGTGTGAGCATTTGACTCTTTCTCTACGGCTTTCTTAATAACTTTTAAAAATGTGTATCTAATCTTTCCCAAATTTTGCATTCGGTGGGGGACTGTGGGGGGGGGGGTCAGACATACATTTTGTTTTCAAAATATCAGCCAAATCTCTCCTGCAAGTCAAAAGGTATTAGCAATTAAATTTTCGGGATTCCTAGGGAACTAGGTACACACCTTAACTATTGTGTGGTGACTGCAACACTATAATATATAAATATGCATATATATATTCAGTGAAAAAACTTTGTTAAAGGGATCTTATCATTCAGTTGTGCTAATAAAAACCTATCAAATTCAGTGAAAAAACATTGTTAACGGGACGCTATGGTTAAATTGCACTAATAAAATCTATTGAAACCAGTGGAAAACGTGTGTTAAAGGGATATTATGGTTACGCGTAAAATCAAAAACCCCAATTAATTTGCCAGTTATGGTAAGCTAAGCAACCATAACTCACACCACCAGTGTGCACTGCTAAGACTAACACCCATGACATCAAAGATGACATCACAAATGTCATTGCTGACATCACTGATGACATCAAATGTGCATTTAGTTTTGATGAAAAGTCCCTACAAGCGGTTGTGATTATAATGTGGGCAAAAAACTGTCAGGGGTGACTGGGAGGCGCATCATGAACTACGTACTTTATTAAACAATCTAATGTTGTTTAGAACAGTACATTTCTGGGGGGTTCAATTTGACTTGTAACCATAACATCCATTTAACAATGTTTTTTCACTGAATTTCATAGGTTTTTATTACCGCAACTTAACCATAACGTCCCTTCAACAATGTTTTTTTCACTGAATTTCCCAGGTTTTCCCACGATACCCTTAATTTGTGTACATGTGCCATACAACATACTGACCCACCCCTGGTCCAAAATGATGGCCACAGAGTCTGCAGACTTTGCAACTGTCCACGGACATCGGGGAGCATCCACACTGCCCAAAAGCTCAGGGTTTACCCCAAAAGCTCAGGGGTTATCTTACATTGTTGTAGCGTGCAGCGAACAAACAGAAGATGTTTAAAGGGCAACACATATGTATATTACAAGACAAAATGAAGTAAGTCTACAAACACTGTACTTATAAAAGCAGAAATGCAATTACATAGGTTGTGCAACATAATGGAATGCACCAAGCCTAAAAATACCCTGTGCATCTAACAATATATTATCTCAGTGCAGCTTTTCAAACACAGTGGCCCTCATTACGACCCTGGCGGAAATCGAAAAACGATGGCGGAAATGCAATACCGCCATCGAATAGCGCTCGGTGCGACTATGACCCGTCACCGCAAAGTACGATGCCATTAGCGACACCGTAGTGAACGCCAACGCTAACTGCACCAAGTACGCGCGCGCGCGCCATACCAAACCGTAAATACCACCATGGCGCAAGGGTACGCGAATTCCGACCCTAGCGGACATGTACCTAACGCCATCAAGCACGGCGGAAAGTACCATTCCGCCATGGTGAGAAGTACGGCATCGCGAATCAACTGTAAACGGCCCCACTGAGTGCCTGTACACCGCTCCCTGGCCACATAGTACAACTCCCCGTAGGTGCAATGAAGTCACAATGCAACCAGTGAAATGTACAAGTCACCCATGCATGCCAACGAACAAAAGAATCTCAAGAGGGGCCAATGGGAGCTGCAGGGCACAGATGGCACGAATACAGAAGCCATTCCAATGGACATGACCTCAGTCCCCCACCAAGAAACGCACGCAAACACAGGCACCTGTGACCAGCAATATTCCGAAAATCACATCATTCCACCAGTCCACCTGGCTGACCGGCATCTGTTACACAAAACCTAATCCCCCGCCCCTGAGCATGACATCATTCAAACAGTCATATTGGCAGCCCTCATCCCTGACCTCACTGGGCTTCGTAGGCAAACGCGCCCAGCACAGTACCACGCAACTATACTCCGAAGCTGGAACCCAATGCAGATCTCCTCACAATACATCGCTCCCCAAATAGGAATATGCCACATCACTCGCAAAGAAGAACGCTACACGGCCCATATCAGAATAGAAATTTAATGCACAACAAATTCACCAAGCCCATACAGCCATTAGGCCATGAACTCCAAAACACATTTCACCATTGTGGGCTGCATCCGCAAGAAATGACCAGCTACTTCTTGTGTGACGCCCTGTTCCTTCATGGTACACAGGGCCACATTCTCGTACGAAAAGGCAACATGGAAGCGCACAGAACCGCAGGGCCGTCCCAATGGGGAGGCACTAGTCCAGCTGAAAGGCCGAAATGTTGCTCCGAGCCACTAGTACTGCGTAAGGGCATGTGGCCCATTGGCGATCGTCCCATAAGATCGTAATGCTGCTCCACTGATTAACACGAAGCAGCAGGTGTCGGGAGTAAAAGCCATCTGCAGGAGTGGCATACAGATGGCAGTGGCAAAAGGGGAGGAGATACCTGTCAACCAAAAGAAAAGAAAAAGAATAGAATGGCCATCAGAACTACATTCGAACAACTCACTTCAATGATCACACTAAATCCACAGCCATATGCATGCTAGCCCACTCCAAAGGATCATCACCACCCCAAAACCACTTGCGACTCATAACTATCTATATCGAGGTGAAAACACCATCACAAACGAGTGTACCTGTGCATGCGTCTGTGAAAACAGAATCCATCAGATGGGATTGGTAACGTGCATGGACACAAGTGTCTGAAGGCGCGTCGAGACAGGGAGGGCTCAACAAGGCCAGATAGACGATGGTCCCACTATGGCAGCCCTGCATCACATAGCGCAGGGGAGGCGGACAGATTCCAAGAAGCCCTGTACATGGCAAACTCTGTATCAAATCATCTGTCCATGCATCCATTCATCATGCCCTCATCCCGTAATGATAACGCCTGTTTCCATACTCACATAACATGTGAGAATTCCATTGAGTCTGTGCGTTATGCAGCCTGCAAAATCCACTGTGCCCCAGCCCGTAATTCCAGTGTTGTGAAGTAACATGTATTTGGGAACGTCCGGCCTCATCGTCCACTTCGCTATTGCGCATCCCAAACTATTCATATCAATCATTGCATCCTCGCCATGGCCCCTGTCCCAAGGACATTGAACAATAGAACGTTATATTTGCAGTCAGACCTGTGGGCATCTCCTCGCCGCTAGCTGATAACCGAAAGCGCCGCCCTTCGAATTCCTCATTTGCAACATCACGTCGAAAAGGCATCTGTGGCCGCTTGAAATCACAAATTAATCCATCTAGTGCGGCTGTGTGTGAAAATGGCAACTGCCTTCACTCACAAATGGGACGCCCCGCCCGTCGTTGCAACTCGGTACAGTGATGCATGAGGGTCCACCGTTACTCGAGTACTACGTTCCACTGACCCTTCACAAGTCTGTTCGCGACTGCAAAGATTGTATGTGAAACAATGGGACCATAGCCGAATGAACATATCAACCAATGTTACACGGCCATCGGGTACAAATACATGATTGTAATAGCAAGATGCCATTCCTCGAATTGCAGCGTTGTGTGCGGGACGTGCTCGGCCAAAGGGGAGAGCAGCTTGCACAGGTGGAATGAATCACCACAGGTGGAGGCCATACAGCCTGAAAACACATAAATTGCACACCCAGTCTCCTCCCACAACCACACCCACTCCGAAATGCTACCGGCAGGACTCGCGATGTTGGCCCTGGGGGATCTGATAGCACTGCAAGTACTCCAACTCCAAGAAGAAGACGAACACCAACTACAACCGGCCGCACGGAGGAGACGCAGGAGGAGGAGGGCAAGGCAGGGCCAGCAAGGGCCGCCAGCACAGCCACTACCACCACGCAGGCAGCCCGCAATCCCACGCCTCCGAGCACATCCGTTCAACCTCACTGATGAGCAGATCCACACCCTCTACCGTTTGGACCGGGACACCATAGCCGCCATTGTGGACATGACACAGGCTGACCTTGTCAGCATGATAGATAGCCCAACCGCCATCCCACCCCTACTGAAGGTGGTGTCTGTACTCCACTTCCTGGCCACAGGCACCTACCAGCACACAGTCGGACAGTTGCATGGCATATCACAGCCACTGTTCTCACGGACACTATTGCAAGTGCTCGATGCCCTCCTGAAGCACGCAGACGACTACATCTCTCTACCACGCTCGGAGCAGGAAATTACCAACACAAAAGTGGGATTCCATGCACTTGGCGGCATACCGGGTTGCCTTGGTGCCATCGACTGCACCCATGTGGAATTGGTCGTCCCACATGCCATGGAGGCCCAGTACCGCAACCGAAAACAATTTCATTCTCTGAATGTACAAATGGTGTGTGACTCCAACAGGATCATTACACATTGTTGTGCCCGATTCCCTGGATCAACCCATGATTCTATGGTCTTGAGGAACTCAACAATACCACGCTACATGGAGCGACACGCAGGGTACAGATCCTGGCTACTCGGTGAGTCTCATTTCATGCATGATGATGTGGGGTATGTGATGCGGCAATGACCTGGCAGGAAGGGGGGGGGTGCGTACGTAGCAATGGCATTCCACATAATTCGTTTATCGTCCACATACAGGTGATGCCGGATATCCACTGAAGAGATGGCTCCTCACACCAGTCCGGAACCCACGGGACCAGCATGAGGAGGACTACAACCATGCCCACTCACGTACCCGTGTAGTCATAGAACAGGCATTCGGCCTACTGAAGACTCGTTTCCGGTGCCTCAGCATGTCTGGCAGGGCACTCCTGTACCGCCATGAGAAGGTTGCAAAGATGGTGATGGCATGTGTCATGCTACACAACATGTGCGTACGTAGAAATGTGCCCATGCCCCCTGACGCAGAACTGCAAGCACCTGAAGATGGTCATGATGAGGGTGGGGATGTGGCAGCACCTCAAGGAGTCCGCGAGGCACAGGAGGGCCGTGACATTCGTCAGCATCTCATTGATGCATGCTTCTAGCACTCACGCCTAGTGGCTGATACATGGACACGGGACTCGTGGCACTGTGTGTGTCTGGTACATGCACAATATGGACTGTACGCCTATGATGGCCTAGTACACAAAGATCATTGTCCACACATCTCATTGGTTGATCGTGCATTGTTTATGGCATATGTGATATCATGTTGAACACCCTATCGACCCGCCACCCAAGTGAGCCCAACACACCCCCTCCACCCTCCTACCTCCCCCCCGAACACCAGTGTCCAAAGATGCTCATTGTCAGTGGGCAGTCGCTATTGCAAGCCCCCTCTGCGGGTATCAGGGGCACCCCTGCCTGTGGAGCGCAGGTTCCTCCCAGATCTACGTTGGGGGCTGCCCTGGACGGAACTTGCAACGGATGATGTCTCTGCCTGCTCACGTCCATGCATGTCCCTAAGGGTTTGTGAGAGCTCAGTGAGCACACGGCGCACTGTGGCAAGTTCGGCACATACGTCTTTGGACGTCGCATGCAGTTCCCCCCTCAGGCTCTCGGTGCTTCTCTCCATTTGGACTCTCAGGCTCTCGGTGCTACTCTCCATTTGTACTCTCAGGCACTCGGTGCTACTCTCCATTTGGACTCTCAGGCTCTCGGTGCTACTCTCCATTTGTGCCCTTAGTGTCTCTGTACTTCTCTCCATTTCTGCCCTAAGTGTCTCAGTTGATGTTTCTATGTCTGCCTTAGTGCCCCCACATTCATCGGCATGGTCCTTGAGGAGCGTGGCCAGTTGCTGCTGTTGCACGATTAACTGGTCGAGGGACTGTTGCCTCTGCTGGGCCATGGCCATTTGCGGTGGTGTCACAGAGTGGCTGTTCGCCTCATGTTGCCCTGCCACAGGGCTTGTGGGGGATGGCCAGTCGTCGTCTTGTGGGTGCCCCTGCGTGGTATCCTCATGGTGTACGGGATGGAACAGACAGGGGGATTGGGACAGGTCATGGATGGATCTGACTTCGACATCCCCGTCTTCTGTGTCGGAGCATGCTGCCATTAATGGGGTGTCACCTATGGTGCTGCTGCCACCAGAGGCAGTGCCTTCTGTGGCATCCATTGGGGGGACCTGTGGTGCTGCTGTTGTGGGCATGCTGGCTGCTGGGGTGCCTGTTGATGTTCCCTCCTCTGTGCTGCCACTTGATTTGTGCTGCTGCCGTGTCTTGATGCGTGCAGCTGAGGTGGAGGGTCTTTGGCCGTTGGTCTTGGCCCTCTTTGCAGGTGTGCTGGTAGGGGTGTCCTGAAGCTCGTCGTTTGGATCGGACCCTGTGGTGGAGTAAAGGAGGGCGAGCGTTATTAATGGGTCTCTGGGAATTGGAATGGCAATGTATCACATGCATTGGGGTGGTACCTGAGGGTGATTTGGGTCGGGGCCTTAGAGGTGCTTTCATTTGTGTGTGGAGTGAGGGTGCAGTTGTTTGGCAGCCTGCAGTTAGGGTGTGCCTGCTGCACGTGTAGTGGGTGTTTTTGGGGTTTTTAATTATTTATGTATTTATTGTGAGTTTTAAAGTGCTCTATCAGGCCAATGTGTGTGGACGTTCTCCTGGCCATGTGTTGCTGTTGCGCTATGTGGACACATGTGATTCACATGATTGGACATTGTGGATTTGGCATGGTTTTATTTGGGCCACCTACCGGATTCTCCGGATGTCTGCACTCCTTTCTCCATCCCTCCGACTCCCTCTATGCTCTCCATTCCAATGGTGGAGGCACAGATTTCTTCCCAGGGGGTCAACTTGATGGGTGATTCCGATCCTCCCCCGGTGGCTGTGGCAATGTTGCGGTTGGCAGAAAGTATGCTACGGACGCGTATCCGCAGGTCGTCCCATCGCTTTCTGCATTGCTGTGGGTTGCGGGGTGCGGTCCCCACCGCACTTACCCGCTGTGCCACCAGGGCCCATATGGCCTTCTTGTTCGCAAGTGCCGTCCTGGTCATTTGCGTGGAGAAGACGGCGGCGGCATTCTCCTGGAGGGTCTCTGTGAGCACGGTGAGTTCCTCACGGGAGAAGTGGACCTGCCGCTTGCGGTCGCACGCTTTCTTCGCTACTTTTCCCATTTTTCTTGGTTTCACTAGGGTGGATGACGGGTTGGGATGTGTCTCAGGGTAGTGTTTTTAGTGGTTGTGTGGATTTTGTGGTTTTATAGGTGTACGGCGTGTTGTTTCCCGTTCCGGGCCCATGTTTTTACTTCCGTTTCCGTATATTTACGGTCACCGTACTTTCCGGTTGGCGCTCACTGCGGTGTCCGCTAAGATGGGTGGCGGTATTGCACCTAGGGCGCCGTACGGCGGCGGTGTGGGCCGTTTTGGGGTCATTTCCGCCATCGCGGACTTTGCACTTCCGCCATGCCGTGGTGCTCGTGCCCGATGGGTCGGAATGGGCCGCACTTTGCTCCATCGTGCAATGGCGGAAACGCTATTTACGCTGTGGCGGTCCGGTCAGTCACTTTCCGCCAGGGTCGTAATGAGGGCCAGTGAGAAGAAACTGTCACAAGGAAGTGCAACGTACTAAGAAGAGAACCATACAAAACATAGTACATACACTATATTTCTTCCTGTAACAGTGGAGTTTGTTGTGTGTACATGACTAGCAAAAAGCATTCTTTTTTTTTTTACACAAAATTGGCAGGCACCCTAGAGTGGCTTGAGGAGAATTTCCCCCATGATGAAATGAGTGACGATAGCAACTCTAATGGTACACAGTACAATATTTAAAATAGGAAAAGTAATGCACATTGCTGCACATGTCACTGAAACATGCTTCTATTTTAACAGTACATACTGCAAATGAAGAAATTGGGCCGGAAGCACCAGCTACTGTGCACGATGATGGGCACAGGCAGTGTGCAAAAATGGATCAGCTGAACACCAATTTTTCAGACTTGAAAGTATTTGTAGAAAGGCATATAGTGGGCCCACTTGTACCTGTGCCCTTTCTCCCTGTCCCAGCCAACCATCCCCACAAATTCCCTTTATTCAAAGATGCTATAATGAGACATCAATCCCTTCCTCCCCTGATGTCCAGCCTGTGCAAAACCCAAATTCTTCTATATATGTTTCCCATTCCGCTACCCCTTTCATTTCCTAATTGGATGTTGTTGGTCTGTGTTAATACATTTCTATTTGTTTACTGTTGCTGTATGTGTGTGTTCTCTTCTTAAAAAGCCCTGTTTGGAGTCTGCGGACAGCTCGACTGTCCGGCATGTCCGTATTCAAATGGAGTTGTCCTACGGACAGCGTGCCTGTCCGGACATGTCTGCAAAATCATGACACACCTTTATATGATTCGGGAACACACACCCTGTCCTGCGGAAACCTGTGGACTCTGAACATCGGGCCTGTCCACAGAAGTCTGTAAAGTGGTGTCACACTTTTAATTAGTTCGGGGGTCCCACTCCTGTCCTATGGACACAGTGCCTGTCCGCATATGTCCGTACAGATGTGACGTACTTTAATTAGTTTGGGGGTCCCGCCCCTGTCCTACGGACATCTGGACTCACGTGCATCTAATCACCTGTGCCCTCCAAGCAATGTGCCTGTCCCGAACTGTCCGCTGCATGTGTTGCACTTTTAATTAGTTTGGGGATCCCGCCCCTGTCTTACGGACACCTGGGCGCATGCACATCTCATCCCCTGTGCCCTTCGAACACTGCGCCTGTCCGCAGATGTCTGTAAAGTTGCAGCATACTTCAAATTAGTTTTGGGATCCCGCCCCTGTCCTACAGACGCCTGGGCGCATGTGCATCTTCAACCGATAGGCCATTTTAAGCGAGGTAGCAATCTATAGGATGGATGGGGATGCAGAAGTTACTCATACATCAATGATAAGACTGATTCAGGAAGTTGGCAAATCTTTAGCTGTTTTAGGAACAATTTTCTAAAACAGGGAGTACAACAGACATCATCTCACAGGTTATCTCTTAATGCATTTAATAAAAAAATAGCACTCATATAGTAAAAACTCATCATAGGTGACATCATACGATGTGGCAAAATAAGGAAACGTATGATAGATTGTGGTTGGTGTACAGGGAACATCTAAGTATACTCTCTATGGGGTGTTGGGTTGTGATTGGGTTTCTAAGGTCAGGTGGACAGCTATGCCCACTTCTAGTGCAAGTCATCTTCACTGTCATGAAATACATGATGTTTCATTGGCTTTCAAACTATAGGACTCTTTGCTACGTGGCCCTCTACAATTGGTTGGCATGCTTGTACCCTTCTGGAATATTCCACTCGCTAGCAGCACACAAGCTGGTACCCCAGGTGCTGGAGGGTTGGACTTGACCATGCCTCCCCACACAATTGGCCATCACCATCATCACTCCTGCTGTCTGCCATTCAATTAGTCTTTGAACTCGTCCTTGCAAAGTACCACTGCTCCTGAGAATGGAAGGGAGTGTGAGCATGGTCTTATCTTCAGGTCTCGGTGTAGCACGCTCAAAGTCTATTTTCATCTCGACCATGTGATAGGAGACCCTGTTTCGAGCTCCTTCCTCATATTTATTACTATTAAAAGAATAAAACCTGGCACTTCTAGTGTTTTTCCATTACACCTCAACAGAGGCTTGTCTCGCTTCTCACGTTCATTGTATCTTTTCGAATAGATAACCAGTTTCTTGGCTGCTCCAACCCTTGACACTGGGCCAGACAACCTTGCTCGAATCTTCCCTTGCCGTCAGCTGTTTCCATCCGATGTGCCACACTTTCAGCTCTTCTGTTCATGGGGTCCTAGTTTGGTAAAATAAGTTGTAGAACATCCAGATTCTATATACATTATATATAATGGCGGCACCGCATGCTGTCTATTCACTACGTATAGCCAGCCTACATAATTACTTAGTCTACTAACGTTTCAGCATCTGTACAATTGTAAAATAGCTTGCATTTTCTTCAGTGCTCTCTGCATGTGCAATCCTCATTCCGCACATGAAATGGTGCTCAATTCTTTACTTTGCCATCAGATTCTATAAGGTCTATATACTCTCTTCATTGGCATCTCTTCTGGGTGGGTAATTTCTGCTTCATTTGACGTCACCAGTCTTTTATTTCATTCACCTTCACACTTCTTCCGGAACCTCCTTTAAAAGACTGTCATTTATCCACGGGTACATCATATAGGGCTTTCTCAATGGATACCTTGTTTCAAGGATTTTTTGCAGTATAGGGACCATTATTGCCATTCTGCATGTTGTAATTTCCGGTTTCCAACATATAGGCAAAATAGAGGCGGGACTTCTAGTAGAGTCACTTGGCTCCTCCTCTACACTCTCATCCCCTGTGCCCTCCCAACACTGCGCCTATATGCAGATGTCTGTAAAGTTGTGACATACTTTAAATTAGTTTGGGGATCCCGCCCCTGTCCTACAGACACCTGGGTGAATGCGCACATCGCATCCCGCACAATAGCAGTGCTACGGACAGCGGTCCCAGCCGCAAACTTTCGCAATGTAAACCATGTGACTGGCCCAAGCTCAGTGTCAGTCTGTATCCATGGACACTGTTTGTACCCCGGATACCTAAAAAGTGCTTTTTTGAAGAATCCAATGTGTATTAAGCTGCAACTTCAACCTAGCAGAGGCCCTAGACCTTGCCTGATCCATCTAGAGAATTTTTGCAACTTTTTGAGCCCAACTTGAAGCTCGAAGTGTAAGCAGAGTGTGCAACTGTCTGCAGAGCGCTCCCCTGCACCTCTATAAAAGGCCATACCCCACTGCTGCTCCTCATTTTCATGCAGGCACCCATATTCCAGGGAAATGGCACTTCCACCATTGGAACACACGAGGTGCTCCAAACTCTAAGATGGCCGCCGCCACCAAGGCACCCTGTCCTTTCCATTGCCTGCCTCCCCACAGCTCGTAAGCACAAGCTGATTGGCCAGGTATCTTCCTAAACCTGCCACGATTCGCAGGCAGGCGAGAGAGCCGGCCCACAAGGTAAGGCTCATGAGAGAAGGCTCTGACTGAGCTGACTGAGCTGACCGAGCACGACTGGCGCTAGGCGACGTCCCCATGTCCAAATTGCTGCAAATCACTGCGATCTCCGGGGCCCCATCCTGTTCACTTAACCAGCAATGCCTGGTAACCTTCCTACGCAAGGTAACCCCCTTCACCCTGCTTAACCCTAACGTACTTCATTAACTTTGTGATCTCGCGCCTTCGCGATCACTTACATATTGCTACTCCGGCCATTACGGAGGTTGCTTCTGCTGCACTCCAGTCTTCCATATGCATCCCTCTAATACTTAAGGACTTACCCTATTTGTCTATCTTAGCGTAACACTACTGTTACTGTGTACGATGATCTGTTTACCTTGAAGTGCCTGCTTTGATAAGACTGATGTGCCCGATATCCAAGCTCAGCCTCTTTGTATTTTGCATTGTCTAACCTGATGCGCCCCACATTTGAATTGAGCCCAGTGTATTTTGCATTGTCTAACCTGTTGCGCCCCACACTTGAATCGAGCCCCAATGTATCTTGCACTGCCTAACCTGATGCGCCCCACAATTGAATTGAGCCCCAGTGTATCTTGGATTGTGTAATCTGATGCGCCCCACATTTGAATTGAGCCCCAGTGTATTTTGCATTATCTAACCTGATGCGCCTCACATTTGAATTGAGCCCTGTGTATTTTGCACTGTCTAATCTGTTGCGCCCCACACTTGAATTGAGCCCCAGTGTATCTTGCATTGCCTAACCTGATGCGCCCCACAATTGAATTGAGCCCTAGTGTATCTTGCATTGTCTAACCTGTTGCGCCCCACATTTGAATTGAGCCCAGCATATTTTACATTGTCTAACCTGTTGCGCCCCACAATTGTATTGAGCCCCAGTGTATCTTGCATTGTCTAATCTGATGCTCCCCACATTTGAATTGAGCCCCAGTGTATTTTGCATTATCTAACTTGATGCACCCCTCAATTGAATTGAGCCCAGTGTATTTTGCAGTATCTAACCTGTTATGCCCCACACTTGAATTGAGCCCCAGTGTATCTTGCATTACCTAACCTGATGCGCCCCACAATTGAATTGAGTCCTAGTGTATCTTGCATTGTCTAACCTGTTGCGCCCCACATTTGAATTGAGCCCAGCGTATTTTGCATTGTCTAACCTGTTGTGCCCCACAATTGTATTGAGCCCCAGTGTATCTTGGATTGTGTAATCTGATGCGCCCCACATTTGAATTGAGCCCCAGTGTATTTTGCATTATCTAACTTGATGCGCCCCTCAATTGAATTGAGCCCAGTGTTTTTTGCATTGTCTAACCTGTTACGCCCCGCACTTGAATTGAGCCCCAGTGTATCTTGCATTGCCTAACATGATGCGCCCCACAATTGAATTGATTCCTAGTGTATAAAGCATTGTCTAACCTGTTGCGCCCCACATTTGAATTGAGCCCAGCGTATTTTGCATTGTCTAACCTGTTTACGCCCCACAATTGTATTGAGCCCCAGTGTATCTTGCATTGTCTAATCTGATGCGCCCCACATTTGAATTGAGCCCAGTGTATTTTGCATTGCTTAGCCTGATGTGCCCCACAATTGATTAGAGCCTTGGTTTTTTTTGCACTGTTTAGCCTAATGCGCTGTACAATCAAATTTAGTCTCTGTGTACATTGCACTGCTTATCCGGATGTGTCCCCCACTGCCTAGCCTGTGAGCCTGCGCTGAGCCTGCGCTGATTAGCCTAGTTGCATTTGCAATTTCAGCCAGCGACTGTTACACTGGCCTGGTGCCCCACTACGTACCCAACTTTGGTATCATGTTACCACGCCTGTCCGCCCAAAGGCTTCTGCTCTCCTTATTAAGAGTACCCCTCTCACTATGGGCATCCACCTGAGCGTTCTATTTATTATCAACCAGCACAGCTGCACTCAGCATTCTGTACACCGTAACCATGGCCCCCACCTACAGACCTGCCAATACTTACCCAAGCACTGTGCCTCAGTACCCTCACATCTACCTTAATGATCCTGCCTTATGGCTCGACCATTTCGCCAAAAAACCTATACCTAACCAGCCTTGCGCTACCGCCCTAAGAAACAAAAGACTAGGTTCTAGACTTATGGGCAAGAAGGGTCACCCCATGTACCCTAGTGTACATCTGAAAACCCTGACGCCTAGCCTGCCCCCCCAAGCTTCCACCTCACCCACGCCCAATGCCACCAGACCAACCTTGCTTCACCAAGCAACGCCGGTTCGATCAAGGCCGCTCTGATCAACGCAAGGTCCTTAGCAGCTCACGCACTGGACATTGCTGACCTCATCAAGACTCAGGAGCTTGACTTTATCGCCATCTCTGAGACCTGGTTGCACCCTGCCTCTGGCCCAGCACTCTCTCTGGCTATCCCCCCGGATTACTCCATCACCAGATGCGACTGTACCTCTAGAGGCGGAGGAATTGCATTCATCTATAGAAACTCACTAGGACTCAGAACCCTACCGAGCATCAATGTGGAATCTGCAGAACTACTCTCAGTCAAATTCCCACTATCAGCCAACCAAACGGTCACCACCCACCTAATATACAGACCTCCTGGTCCTCCCACATCCTTTGTGGATGACATCACTGCTCTAGTACTTGACAAAGCGAAAACTAACTCTCAAACCATCCTTCTTGGTGACTTCAATCTAGGTTATCAAGACCCTAATGATTCCGCGGCCCTCCACCTCACCAACACCCTAACAGATCAAGGATTCTCACACCATATACGAGAACCCACCCACATTAAAGGGCAGTCTCTAGACTGGCTTAGCGACTCCAACTGCAACATCTGCTTACTCTCGAACGTCCCCTGCGCCTGGTCTGATCACCATATTATCACCTTCAGTATTGAAGCAACCTCTCTACCCACGCCTCCTGTCGCCCCAGCCACCATCACTAGAAATAAAAAGAACATAACCGCTGAAAAGTTACTCCCTATCATCCTTCCCACCCTTAATAAGGCCCCTGACACTTGCTCAGACCCTACTATCTTAGCCGACATCTATAACCAGTCAGTGCTTGCAGCCATTAACTCTATCGCCCCGCTCAAACTCAGGAGACCCAAACAACACGTGCACCTCAACTCGTGGTTCATACCTCAGCTCAGAGTGTTAAGCATAGAGAAACATAGTGTAGAGTCACGCTGCAGAGGTCACCCTTCTGACGCCCACAAAGACAGTCTTCTGTTAGCCACCCTTAACTATAAAGAAGCTCTACTCCAGGCTAAAAAAGACTCCTACAACAACCGTATTGTGTCAGCACAATCAAATACCAGGGAATTATTCAAAATTCTCAAGGAACTCAAGACACCTGCAGCCCCCCTGACTCCTGTACCAAAGACAGCACTTAGTGCACGAATAAACAGACAGCACTCCTAGGCAAAATTGCCACCCTCCAAACCAAAATTAGGGACAAACAAAATACCTTACAGTCAGATCAACCATTGACCACACCCACACCTAGTACCCACCAAGCTAATCCTACTCATAAACCATTTGCCTTCTCCCCTCTCACCACCTTGGAAGTAGAAGGAATCATAAACAACATCAAGCCGTCCAACTGCCAAGGTGACCCTTGCCCGGCACCTATCATCAAGGAAGCTTCTCACGATCTAGCCCTTTCATCACGGCCTTCAAAAATGCCTCCTTCAAAACGGGTATAGTCCCTGACAACCTCAAGGATTCCTGGGTAATCCCACTCCTCAAAAAACCATCCCTTGACCCCAACATTCCGACCAACTTTACACCGATTACTGCAGTCCCGTTCCTGCTCAAGATCCTTGATCGTGCAGCTTACCTGCAGATTCAAGACTACCTCGAATCCAACAATCTCTTGGAGCTAAGACAATCTGTCTTCCATCCCAAACTGTCATCCGCCGCCGCCGGGACTGGCGGATACTTCCGCGGTATCACTGGCAGTATGGGTTTAGAGACTGGTAGTCCTTTCTCTATTTTTACAGCTCTAGCAACCGTCCCAGTACCCTCAGCGCGGAGCCTGCCGGGAGTATTTATTCCTCCTCCTTCCGGTGGACGCTGCGTTGCAACCTCTCTGGATAGTGTTCACAGCTTTCGGGTTTACGCTTGCTGCTGACACTCCGTCTGGATCGTCAGTGCCATTGTTCTGTTTTAAACTTCGTCCTCTGCACAAAGTTTTCCATCTCTTCATTACTTTGCCTCTTACCGGGTCGAGTCTCTCTCTTTTGAGACCCAGTGCCTTTGCTCTTTCTGCTCGCTCCTCTCCGTTTACTTTGGGTTGCTCTCCTATAGGAATCCAGTCTACTTCCTATTGATCAGCTCTTCTTCCTGTGTCCTACCGGGCTGTTTTGGATACCAGTTACACCTTCTGGCATCACGTTTGCTACGGATCCCTGTCGTTTTGAGTCCACACTTCTTCCTGCTACAACACTTTGGAGGTTCATACTTGGAGTCGGACAGAGTGCAGTTTGGCACCTGACAAGGGTTTTTTCTGCCGCTTGGCTTTTTCCCTTGTGTATCGGCTTGCTCCGGGGGAGGGAGCTACAGACGTGCTGTTCCATCAGCGTTCACTGTGGCTTCCCTCCGTGACAGCCAATTACCATCAAAAAAGGAGAAAGACTACCTCGCCCGGGAAAACCTGTCCCCCGAAGCCTTCGACTCAGCTCAGGTGAGGAGAGTGTGGAAGCAAAGGGGGAAGTGGGAGAAAAAGGGTCAGAAAAAGGACACAAACGTGGAACTGAATCAGCTCTGATTGATCTGAGAACTCAGATGAAGACACTAAAGGACAACGGGAAGCTACCGCTACTCCTTCTCCTTGACCTCTCTGCGGCATTCGATCTGGTCAACCACCAAATACTCTGCCAACATCTGAAATCAGCGGCCCACTTCTCTGACTCTGCTAATGCCTGGATCCACTCCTTCCTTAGCAACAGATCCATGCAGGTCTTCTCACCTACAGCATCGGCAGACCCCTCTCCCATTCACTGTGGCGTCCCTCAAGGCTCTTGTGTATCGCCCACACTGTACAACATATTCACCAAGCCCCTCTTCGATGTGCTCAACTATCTGGGTGTCTCCTACACCAGTTATGCGGACGACACCCAGATACTCATTCCCATCACTGGTGATTACTCAGCCAACACCAAATCCTTGAATGATGTGTACCTGGTCATTCAGGCCTGGATGGCACATCACAAACTTTGCTTTAACGACGAAAAGACTGAGCTCTTACTACTAGGATCAACCCAACATCTTAACAAATTAGACCAAGCCTACAAGTCTTTCATCATTGACGGTAATGTCATCAAGGTCTCGAATGACACTAAAACTTTAGGCGTCTATCTGGACTCTACTCTCTTCCTGAACAGACAAACAAATGCAGTAAGGTCGGCTTCGGCCTATACTTGCAAACTCATCACCGCCTGCAGACCCTTTCTGAACCCTCATAACTGCATTACCCTTGCTAGAACACTCATTATGGCCAAAATTGACTATTGCAGTGCCCTCTACCTAGGGACCAGTCAGTCCAACCTCAAAAAATTGCAAACTATCCAAAATAATGCCATAAGGGCAGCTCTAAATATCCCTAGACAGTCCCATATCTCCATCGTTAGATCTGACTTACGTTGGCTCCCGGTAAAACAAAGAATTGCCTTGAAAACTCTAGCCTTAACTCATAAATGCTTGAACAACAATGCCCCACCGTAACTCTCCTCTCGTCTTACTCTCCACACCTCCTCCCGACCCACCAGATCAGCCCAAACTCACAGTCTAACCCTGCCTAGATTCAAACTCCAAAAAGCAGGTGGTGTGAGCTTCCCTGTCCTAGCTTCCAAACTCTGGAACACTCTACCGACCTCCATCAGAACTGAACCTTTGTTCCTAACTTTCAAGAACAACGCCAAATCTTGGCTGCTCACTCACAATTTATGATGCTCCTCACTCAAGTCTGCTCCCTACTTGTAATATATCTGATGTGTGTATATACTCTATAATGTGCTTGTATTATAACCTGTAAATTTGTATTCTGTGTATAATGTGTAAATTGAAATTCTGTGTATACTGTTAATGTAACCTGTATTTAAGATTATGCGTCCGGTTGCCCATGGGCCTGGTTGCACTTTACAAATAAACTAAACTTCAAACTTCAAACTTAATTCTGTTTCTGGCTAACCAGGACTACTGAGCAATGCTGCAGTTTGCTGTTTGGCTGTTATGCAGATTGCTGTGTTCCTGGTTCTTGATTACATGGATAACGGTATCAATTTATGCACCTGCTGCTGCCTCTGCCTCAGCACCACCCCCACCCTCACCATCACCATCTTCTGAAGGGCCTGGGGAGGGGAACAGGTGTGGTGATGTAGAGGGGATCAAGAAGAGGAAGAGGATGAAGTAGTGGAAGTTCCTACTACCAGCTGCCAATGTGAGTCTTGGGTGTGGAGGCTCTTTACCACCATTGGGGCGGTACCCAAGGCATGAGGGGCCATGGATCACTGGTCGCAGCAAGTAGGTTGAGTTCCTCTATCACATCCTCTGCATCTGCTCCTGTTACCACAAGAGACACTCCTGTGGGGCAGTGGATACCTGACCAGGCCTCACAGGTCAGGCCTCACCCTTACCTTTTGAGGGTCACTGTACTGTGTATGTACTGTGACGCAGTACTCTGCAGGGGGAGACATTTCACAGTTCTTTCGAGGCTACAGTCTGGGAGCACGAGAAACAGTGCCTCCTACCTCCTACCTCCTACCTCCATGAGGTCCACCCAACATCTTTCTCTCTCCACCTGCCACTTCATCCCTGTGGTTGGTGCCCCTTCCCTACCCTCCCTTCCCTCCCCTCCCTTCTGTCTCATATCTACAAAAGCCAAACAAAATTACAAAACACAAAAATAAAAGTAAAAAAATAGAAGTGCCAATGAAATGGTGCAGGCCCCTGCGCAGCCTGCAAAGTCCACGGACAGGGCGGTAGTCCTGGTACATCTAAAAAATGTAGGTGATGACACTATCTAAACCATTGCACTCTTTTGCAGGAGAAAGTGGTGGCTCTTGAAAAGAGCCTTTTTGTGTTGTTTTTTTTGTATTTGGAACGTTTTTTTCATGGTTTACAGAAAAAGTAGGCAACACATGCTGGAAAATGCTTGCTATAGTTGCAAAAACAGCTGCAAAGCATTTTGAACATTTCACAAGAAAAGCTGATTGCCAGCATCGGTATTGGTGCTACAAAATGTAATGTTTTCATTGTGGAAGGATAAAATGCCAACATCTCTCAAAAAAGTGCAAACAGCCTTGTTGACATTGCCCCTCGCTTTCTCCATTTGCGGACCAAATGAAAAGGAGCACAGCCACATCTCTCTCTGGGCAATGCAAGAAAAAATGACTCGGGAGTTAGGAAACATTTCCATGACTTTTCCAAATGCCTCCTTCCTCGCAAACTGCAGTGAGATTCCGGTAACATGGCTACAACTGTTCCCTCCACTAGGAACAATAATAATGGCTGGATGATGGCGCGTCACCAAAGTGGCACAAAGGGGAAGCAAGCCCACCCACTTCATGCCGTGCACTCCATACCAGTGCACATCCACATGATCAAATCCAAGATGTGCGGCCACTTCAGAGTGCTCTGCATACACCAGCAACCAATGTATCCACAGAATTTTTGGAACCCCCTTTAACTTTGGCCCCCTTGACAAAACCTCACCAAACTTGGCAAGAAAACTCAGAGCAGGTGTGTAATATATATTATAGTATAGTTAAGGTGAGTCGGAGACACATAGGAACCCCTCAAAATTCTACCCTTAATAACATTTGATTCGAGCAATGCTTTTGGCCGACATTTCAAAAGTGATTAAAGACGTGCTGCCCCCGCCATAGTTATCTGCACTCCTCTCAGTAAACAGACCTTCTGACACACTCTCTCCTTGCACACCACACCCAGGGAACCTTATTGGCCAATCCCCTGGCAACTCCCCTCCGACCATGCACCCAAGACTCTAGGGTCTGGCCACAGCCACCACAGCATAATACGCCCATGCACCCAAGAATCTGGCCACTGACCGCAACCAACACACAACAATTTGCACTTTTTCACCAATGGCAATATCACAATATCATGTAGAATGCTCTCCCCTACTCTAACAAGCCGATGTCCAGTCACCAAATAACCTAAAACAGACTGCAAAGTTTCATAAAGATTTGTTAAAAAAGAAAATAGTTATAAGCATTAAAAAAGCATACTTCCCATTAATTTTCCTATAGACAAACATGTTCAATTTGGACAAAGCGCACAGCCCAAACCGCTGGATGACTATGAACCAGGTACAAAACAACTTCGGCACAAAGCGTTGACTCGCAATCCATGCATGGTTTGGGGTTATTCCGTGCAATGTCTTTTACAATATTTGATGGAAAATTGTGTGCACCTACCCAAAAAATAGATAGTGACATTTAGGGGATTTACCTGAAACAGGGTGTTTTAAATAATGAAACGACCACCATCTTGTTTTTCTCTCGATGCAAGCCATATTCGTGGCTATAGCTGAGTATATGGGAAAATGAAACGCAGGGAAAAAGCTATTCGCAGGTCGAAATACATGGAAATGCCATCAGGAAAGAGATGGGTGGAGGGGCGGATATAGGGCACCAAGTCAAATTTTGGAGTTGAACGGGGTCTAGGGACTGTGTTTGCGACACAAAGCTTTCGGTAGCCTCGGCTATAAACACAAATAGCCGACATCGGAAAGCAAACTGTGTCACAGAAACAGTGTGCGTTGTGGGGAGAAAGGGAGAGGGCAGAGGAGGTGAGGAGGCCATCTGGGCAGTGGGGGTGCTGCCACAGATGAGGGGGGGGGCACTTGGTGAGGTGCTGGCAGGGCAGGAAAGGCTTTTTTTCAGCCATTTTGCCAATAAACACGGCTATATCCGAGGCTACAAAGGACTACAGATAACCACAGATATGAGTAGTTCTGTTCCCAGGGCTATATATATTTTGGTGTCAGTGTTTCATTTCTTTTTTAAAGTTATATCTGTAGGTGTAATGACTTTGAGGGTGAAAAATCACTGCCATGGCCCATGGTCATTGATGTGGTAGGTATGTGGGAATCTTATTTTATATTGGCTGTCTGTTTTCAGGCTTTTGTATATGTGAGACTTTGGAGAAAAAGAGAAGAAATTAGTTTAACAAAATTAATATAGACATGATCAATTGTATTCTATGTTTAGATGCCCCATACAATGTACTTTAGGTTGTGTGTTCTTACTTATGGTTTTATGTTGTGTGACTGTGGAATGTTTGTTTACCCAGTTTACTGTTATGTATTATTCTCTTGTAAACAAGGACCTAGTGACCCCTGACGGGCCCATGGAATCAGGGCTTGCCCTCGAATACTTTAAGACAAAGTGGCTGCACCTCGAAGAGGTTGGGGTGCAGGTTTCAAATACTCCATTACAATTCAATAAGGACCACTCAAATGGATCAGCACAGAGACTGTTTAAGTTCATAAGGGTTTATTCACCATCGCTGACACAGCGCTGCCCTAACAACTGTGCCCACGTTCCTTGCCTCCAAGAGCACCCCCCTCTCAGCATTACATAGACACATTTATAGCAAAATGGGAGGGAGCGAAATACCCCCACCTCTCCCTGCACAGTCTTAAGCAACTACATTGTTACATTAGCTCATTGTCCAATTAATTTTAATTGGACTAAAACCGTCAAAATGAAATACACTCTAACATGCATTCCTAACTTTGCTTCGGTGCTCGGTTCAACTTTTAATTGGTGCAGCTGGACTTTTCAGATTAGGGTTTCAACCAGGTCTGTCTGGTTTCTGCCCCTTAATCAAGTTTCTGAAGGCACGATTGTCCCTAAATGTCTCAACTTTTAAAATGATCTCATCATTGCATACTTTGAGCTCCTCAGTCTTCTTGTTCGAGCCACATTTTGGTTACATGGATTTTCATTTAAAGGCATTTTTAGCCTGAATGATTTTCTGTCCGTGTATAGAATATCTCATTATCCATTCTGTGCTTTACCACCATGTTATATCATGATAATGCCATTTTCGACATTTAACCACAATGCCCTTTGAATACTAGTATATTGCAACATTATAAAAAAATATTTCGCATAATTGCACACCACATAAGTCCCTTTGAATTTCTCTGGTTAGGTTTAAGTGGGGGGGGGGTTCCACTTCATTCAGCTGTTGATTCAATATATATATAGGTTGAGACCTCCATTGCACTCCCCCGTCTTAAAGGTTCAGTTGTTTGTAAAACAACAACTTTAAACCATATTCTATTTCCATCCATTTTAACCTTTAAACATTTCTTAACATGATTTTATAATTTGGCATATACCTATGTGTTGTCACACTAAAAACAAACATGTGTGTGTCATCTCCATCCATGTAAGCCCTACTTCCTGTAATTGTGTGCCTTTAATCTAGCTGTATGCCTTGGTATATTCACAGCCATTGTGAGACTCAAGAGGTCAGGTCGAGCTCTGAGGTAACCCATTCAGCCCATTGTCTCTTTATACATCACACCTTGTCTGCAACTCCCACCCCAACGAAGTCCAATCTCTCTTTGAGCATCTTCTCCTGCTCATGCATATCATTTTACTTTGTCCTTCCCTCTTGTCGACACTCTTTCCTTTTCTGTATCTTCCGTTGTAGTTGTCATGAGTTTGGCGTTGATGGACCATCTGTGTCCTGTCGTCTTTTCCTTTCCATCGTGCTGTTTTACAGTCGGTCTCGCAGGTTCCTTTGATGCTTAGACCAGAAGTCCATTGTTTTTTCCTTATCACATGAGGTTCAGTGTTTTTTCAAGAGTGTCTCTTTTTCAAAAGGGTTCATTGTTCAATAGGTCCATAAGAGGGGACAGTTCAGCATGGGGATGCAAGGTTGGGGGAGTCTCTTAGCAGACATAATTCAGCGTTGGGCTTTCACTGGGTTCCTCTATGACCTTCCTCTCTCCTCACTCGGTTCAACGTCAATTCCCAAGGCATACAGGTTCCTCAACGTATACCTGTTATATTAAACGGAATGAGTTTCTTTTGTAAAAAAAACAGGTCTCTACTTATCTAACACATTTCTTACCAACCCATTTCCTTAAAACCTCTTTTCGCATTGGCTATTTTTCCTTATTCCCTAAAATTGAAACATTCCCTCTTATTTGACACCCCTGTCTCCTAGATTCAAAAATTAGGGCTCCTGGTTGGGAGCCTATTCTACCCAGGAGGGTTAGTAGGGAACAATAATTACAATTGAATAGGTTCAAGAAAAATAGGTGCTGTTTTTTTGTCACCCTCTGCATAAAGAAAGAATACCTATTTTCAAACTCTGTTGTAGAATCAATCTTATTCTTTATCTAAAGTTGTACAGTTCAATATAAAATGGACGCTCCAGAGTTAACATCAAAAAAAGGGGGAGGTCATTGACCTGAAGTACAGAAAATATTTACATCACACAGAGCCAAAAGTTTTTCGGTAAAACAACCATTTTGTGTGTGCAAGACAAAATCAAATTCAAATTTCATTTGTCATGAAGTTCACATGAAAATAGCAAACATATAGACAGTTGGACATTTACAACGGCATGGCTGCCGGCAAAACCGCATCCGTGTCCGTGTCCTCGGAATGAGGACTTACCGGACCATTCCGAGTCCGGATGGCCCGGTAATTCCTCACTCGAGGACACGGACATGGTTCATCCCCATTCCCATTTCAGCCCCCATAGGGCTGAATGGGAATGGGAGAGGGAGTAAACAACGGGCCATTACGAGATGGCCCGTTGTTTGCTCTCTCTTCCCCTCGCAGGACCCGGTATGCACGCCTGGTTTTCCCAGGCGTGCTTAACGTGTCCCGCGAGGGGAACTTGTAATGTGGCGGAACGGGTTGAACGGCGCCGCAGCCTTTTACGGCGCCGTTTAACCCGTTCCGCCAGGGTCGTAATGAGGCCCAGTGTTTAGTTTGGGTCCAAATATTTGTGTGGGATAATCTTGTATGAAGTACGCACGAAATGTCACTAGTGGTCAGGCGTAGGTTGCTGCTGAAGTAGTCTAGTAGTTTCAGAGGAGTGTATGGAAATCTCGCATGCTTGAGTGCCAAGGAGAATCGTCTCAAAGCGATTTTCTATGGGAGGTGGAGACGTTGCAGAGCATCCAAAAGATGCATTTTTATTTTATTTTTAAGGGTGGGGTCGCTGGCTTCTGTGAGGATTTTTAAAGAGAGAACCTATTATAGTCCAGGACCTCTACCACAAAGCTTTTGAGGGTGAACTATGAATACATTAATGAATGAGTGGACTTGTATAGTGCCGCACTGCAAACCAAATTGTCTCAATGCACTTTCTTTTAGGAGGCGTGGTGCAGCGGAAGATCAAAATCTCTAAATGTTACATTTTTTCTAAGGGGTTGATGGCTGGTTTTGATGTGGATTGTTATGCAGTGCGCCTTCCACAGACCATTGCCGGTACTGCAAATCATCTGCCTCCTTTTGATTTGCAGTTAATATGTGGGATCGTGTGTGGGATCTGCAGGAGGCTGTTGTCAGGGATCCATATGAAGCATCCAGTAGGTCACGTCTCTAAGATTGCAACTGGTTGTGGACGTCACATCATGAGTCCTTTGCTCAGGCCTGGAGGCTAGATCTGAGGTCTTTCATCCAATATTGGTGTAATATCTCTTATTACAACATGACGTTTTATTCCATATATTTTTAAAACATGAATTTAAAGCAATAATTTTGACTAATATTATTCAACATTTTCTTGGGGGATATTCCCAATCCCCCTCATAGGAGGGTTGGGTTCACACAATGTGCTCGCTCCTTTATCGAAATATGGGGCCACTTTTAAAAAAATGTCTAGGGCCACTTTTGGTTCCCAGTCCAGCCCTGAATGTGTTGCCTATTCTAATGCTTGCATACATCTATCATGACAATTCTTTTGACATTATGAACACGAAAATAATTACTCACCTTCAATTTTTCTTCTGTTTTCTGTGGTTGTCTGAAATGGCCATGCTGTTTATCTATTTCTCTACTCTTTCCACACCTGATTATGTCTATCTTAGGAAAAACAGCTAACTTGTGAAGACCTTGTCTCTCTTGCTACCTTTTCCTGTTACTCACCTGGATCCTCTTACCTTTAGTATTGGTCAATTGCGTGTTCACCCCCTTTTGGCATGAACTAGTACCTACCTTTTCTCTTCTCTCCCTAATTTAAGGCCATGCAGACAATTTCTTGTGTTTCCACGCAAGAGATCCATAGCTTGTCTGTAAAATAAATCAACATTGTTACTAACATTCATAAGTTGTTTTGATTCCTTCACCATAATTACTTTAAAATGGTTTGTGCGAGTTTCCTTCGTTTACTTGACCCAATTTTATCAGGCATATGCTTTTTCCTTCATGCTTCTGAGTGTATCCCTTATCCTTTTATTCATTTTTTACTCAAGATAACCACTCATTTTCAATGTTTCCTGATTTATTTATTTATTTATTTGTTTATTTATTTCTGTGACCACTCCTTTTACGCTTCCTCGCCTCTTCTCTGACCCTATCTTCTTCCTTTCTTCTTATCTCTATATTCCTTTTTCCTTTGACTTTCCTCATCCCTTCTTTCACGTACCTTTGCTTTTCTTCTAACCTTTGCTGTTCCTGTCTGTCACGTTCATAGGCTGCTCTCTGGTTTGCGATCGAGCTGCTTTCCTTACTCTTTGCGATAATGCTGTTCTCGCCTTAGCCTAACTTTTCTTCTTATCCTTCCGTCCCTTAACTCCTTCTCTTTCTTTTATCTGTGCCTCATCTAACTCTGCTTTAGGCCTCCCATCATCACTTCCTTTCCCATCGAGTTTCAATGAGAATTGTCCTCCCATCCATTCGTCCTTTGTAAATGCTATCTCATCAGTTCTGTCTTCACTTTCTTTCCTCTTCCTTCCCTCTCTCCCTTGTTGAGAGATGCCCTTGTCTGTGCTTGATCCCCTCCTTCATTAACACATCATCGTGTCTCCCCTTGTCCCTTGGCTAGGGATGTGAGATTCCTGTTCTTAACCTTCTCTTGCTTTTTGCTACTACTGTAGGAAGGTGGCTCATGCTCATAAGCGGGGTTACTATAACCTGTGGTTGCTTTTAGCTCTCTATAATGGCAAAGTCCCCTAGGCTTACTTCCCTCGGCTCCTGTTTCAGGCGGGGCAGGCATTGCTGCAGGTGTCTCACCCCTCCCCCCCTCAGTGCCCATTTCAACCAAGCTGCTGTAGGCTCTTCCTCCTTTCCTTGCTCTTATATTTTTACAATTCGAGAGCAGCATAGCGTTTTTCTAACTTTTTGTTTGTATGTGTGGCATGCAAGTTAGTTGCCATGCGTGGTAAAATGGCTTTAGGTTAAGGCTCAATTTGTGGCCGCGGCATAACATCTTGTGGGCGGTACCTTTAACCCGCTCCTCCAATTGGATCAATGTTTTCCGGGTTTAACTCTGTTTCTATTGATATCCTTATGTGAGTCCAAAATTCCCATTACTATGAGCGTGCATCAAATAAGCAAGCTCCAATCCAGTCCCGTCCCGCAATTTTTTACCGCCAATTTCCTCAATATCACCAATCTTTGTGCGATTCCTTCTCAACTGCAGAATCGCATTACTTTTTACCTGATTTCAACCAACAAGGAGACAAAATTCCTTACATTTGACATACAACAGGACATGTATAACAGACACTTGACAGATTAGACAAACACCAGCTGGACACACATATACCTGCCTTCTAATGAATGCCCTGACATGGGGTTTGAACAGACCCCATTTGTGCCGTCTTTAATCGTTACCGTAGCCTATCGTCCCCAATTATGTGGGCTCTGGGTTCACGTTTCTTCTGACCACTCTTTGATGCTCAGGAACAAGGTGAATCCTTACGTTTTTCTCTCAGGTGCCCCCCTGGTAATCCTTACTTTTTCTCTCGGGTGCCCTCCCGGTATCCTTACTTTTTCTCTCGGGTGTCCTCCCGGAATTCCTACGTTTTTCTCTCGGGTCTCCCCCCGGAATTCTTAGGTTTTTATCTCGGGTGTCCCCCCGGAATTCTAATATTTTTATCTCGGGTATCCCCCCGGAATCCTAACGTTTTTATCTCGGGTGTCCCCCCGGAATTCTCATGTTTTTATCTCAGGTGTCGCCCCGGAATTCTCACGTTTTTATCTCAGGTGTCCCCCCGGAATTCTCACATTTTTATCTCGGGTGTCCCCCCGGAATTCTTACTTGAACCACTTCTGTCCTACATGATTCTTATTTCATTCTGCTTGCTCTTTCATTTATTTGCCATATTTTCCTAGTTTATGGCTGCCTTTATTTTCCTGGAGGCCACCTCGTGCCTGTAAATGTTCCTAATTCGCAGCCTGCGCCTGAATTTCTAAGAATATGTCCTTCTTCCTCTGCCAGGTCATATCGGTGGCTATATTCATTATGCTGCAAAAATACTGGAATCTTTTACTTCTCACTCACCCAATCTCATTGGTCTTCTGCCGCGTTCATGCCTTCAAAATTGCTTGTGTTTAACTAAGGCATGCCCTAAATAATCATGCTTTCCTTGGTAACCTCAACACTCATCATGCTTTCATGCTTTGTCATTCAAGTCTTTCTTCATTCATCTAATTCCTATGGTACCACAATCTCAACTGCCCGTTATTTTTTTCCTTCATTTAATAAAGTGCTCTCTACTCCGGCTGACAAGGTCTCAAATTGTAACCTACCACCCCTGGTATGACTCCATGCAGGCTGTCCTATCAGTCATGGTGGAGCTCATAGAAACAATTCTTAGGAGCACCCCAAAAACCCCCTTCACTACATGTGTGCTATCCCCAAAATTTTCCAAAAGCCGGTCGCAGGTGATCCAGTGATCTCCTTTAATTTCAGGGCATTCTATAAAAATGATCGAACGCATGAATGGCTATGGATCATTCAGCTACAGGGCAGTGCCTGCTCCTGCCTGCACATTGATTTAAAACCCCATGTAAAATCACTTGCTCCTCATCTCATGAAGTTTATCACTACCTCTTTTAATTTTAACAACACTTTTGTAGCTGTAAAATAACCCTTGCTCATACCATGCCAGGTTACATGCTACACTCTGTTTGCTGCTCTTTTATCGCTACAGTGCCATTGCAGGGACGTCATTTGGGGGTCGCCAAGGGTTGTGGCTGCACCCCTGGAGGTATCCCGTTGCCCCGCAGTCCCCTTTGCTACCCTAGAAATTGAAAAAATGTTTAAGCTCTTTCCTATAGTGGTATCATCATAGGTCAAGGGTCATGAGATGTCACTTCCGCTACCTCTTATCCTTTTGGTGGGACGACGTCCCTGTGTCATTAATTCCCTTTCAATATTATGTACGCCAATGCCTCCGGCCTTTTCCTTTCCCTGCCATACCTACCCCACCTGCTCATATTTCTCGGGTCCTTATCAGTGTTAAATTGTATTACTACACCGCCATCCTTGCAGGCATCTCACAAAAATCCTCAAAGGCTCTAAAAGTGCAGGGTGCCGCAGTATACAACTATCAGTATTCTTTGAAAGAATACACCTGACTTTGTGCCAGATGAGCTCCTCACTGGCCAACCATGGAGGAAAGGCTACTCTTTTAAAGTCACAAATGTAAGTCTTACACAGCGCTGGTACATTTAACTGGTGCTGCTGCTAGTGACTTGGAAGTTGGTGGGGTGTACATGTCTTGGCAGGAATTTGGGAGTGAGCTAGGCCACCTCACACAGTGTGCCGGTGGCTTCTCCCTCTGCAAGGCATTTTGGAAAAATGGCTTCCAAGATGTGCAATTTACTGCCCAAGTCCACAGACATATGGCAACACAAATCCAGGTCTAATTATGAGTCTAAACTGCCTCGAATCCACTGAAATGTCTGCAATGTTTCTTTGCAGCTCACAGACACCTGGACTGCGCTAATGTGAAGGCATTAACAAATAATGCACACGAATACAATTTCATAAACTAAAGCACCTATTTATATCCCAAAGGTAGTTCGCAAAACTGGGAACACCTGTTCCTCAACCATACAACGCACATACACAATAAACTTAACTAAAAGTCCACATCTCAGAAATACAGCAATATCTGAGCCAAGGTGTCTGCAGCCAAAGGGTATGAAAGCCACGTGTCCAAAGAGTGTCGAACGGGAAATTATATTGTGCCTCCTATTTGATGAATATACACAAGGTCTTGACCTCAGTGTTAATGTAAACTGCCATTTTAGGTCTATCCGCCATTTTAGGTTCTCTCTGTAAAGTCACCCTGTGTCTAAAATGGTGGACAGTGTCATTCCTTAACATGGCCGTCTTGACCTTCGTGTACACTCTAATGTGTAACTTGCCCGCAGGCCACATGTTAGGGTCATGAACTGAGACCTTGTCCTTCGCTGACCTGTGTGTAGAGGATTTACCTGTGTCAATGAAGCTAATCTGAGAGCATATGTCAAACACAATGTATCCAAATACTGAGCTATGGACACTTGTTTGACTACATTGTATAAAAACTGTTTGAGAAGGCTCTGCGAGAAAATACACTGTTGCCATTGAGGTTTGTTGGCAAATGTATTAAAGGCAAACCCTAAATGTACAGACGCTTCAACTCAGCGCGAACCCTAGATCTGTAATGTATTAACCAATATTAATTCGCTGGAGGGTTGAACGTCCTATTTTCAAAGGTATATAAAGCGAGACTATTCTAATGTACAGTCCCACTCACTGAACACACTGAACCATGCTGGAGTTCGCTGTGTTGTACTGAGGGCCTGATAGCTTATCGGTTGCATTGTCCTTTAAAACTGTTCAGTATAAAATAAAGATCTTTGTATGTTCCTTTGTAACCTGCGTTCGGTGTATTTCCTTTTGGGGTATTCAGCCTCGATATCTTTTCCTTGTTTTTATAACAGCACCCCATTGAGTGACATGTATGAGGCTGGTGGCATTCGCAGATATGCACAGACACAGACTCTGCCCTTTACAGGATCTCTGCTAGCCCAGAAAGGGGTTGAGAGCGAGGAGACAGCTAAATTAGGCTATAACCTCCATTCTCTGGCTCCTTCAGAGCCACACATGCTATAGAACGCAACATTCATACACTTACTGCCATATTCCATTTGCCTAAGTTGCTGGCAGTCCTGTATGTATGTGCCACTGTGACTGCTGGCGCAATGACCCAGACAATATTTTCTGCGATGCTCGGCCAGGGCCAGATTGGCTACCTGCACTAGGCTGCTTGCCACCCCACAATGTGAAGGAATAGAAATGGAGCCAAGACCTGTTTCATTGTCATCGCTGGTTCCCCCATTGGGTGCGCAGGATGGTCACACACAGCTTTGAATTCTCCCTTCCCATGCGAGGAATAAAATCCTCATTTAACACTTCAGTTATGCGCGCTCACCCTGCAGCAGTACTGCTAGCATTCTGCACCACTACTGCACCACTACTGCTAGCATTCTGTTTCCATACAGCACTTAATACATAAACACATACACATACGTCACTGCAGGGCCTATCTACGTGAGAAGCTTTTCCGTCATGCAATGCGAGAAGCAAGCATTTCTTAAATCCTGCGCTACTCCCCAGTGCTCTTGCTCACAGACTCCTTGTTACCCACTGCTGTCCTCATTCACCAAAAGGGCTAATGACACAGGGCTAAGATCCCCAGTCTTGTCCCCAACTCAAGGAATGCTTTTCTAATGGATTTGGCGCAGAACCATCCCCTCTTATTTCTCGCAAAATTGCCAACCCTGCTTTGGTTACCTACCTCTATCTTTTCTCCCAGCAGTGTCTGCACTAATTCCCCTTTTGCTAAATTAACCACTATGCTGTGCCCTACGCACATACTCCACCCAGTGCTCAGCTGGACATTTCTTAAAACCTAAGCAATCCCTTGGAAGATGTGCATAGAATATCTGTCCAAGCGGCAAACAAGTATGCAAATTCGAGACTGTGCCGCAACTGTGTTAATGCTTGTATCTTGGCTATGCCAGCAGACGGTACTGTGATCCTGGCCAACACATATAGGATCCCTTGCATTCCTGTGCCATTTTCTGCGAGGTTTTACCTACTTGCATGCAGGAAATCCCTTTGATAATGGAGAACTGATGCTAACTTTATTCCCACGTTGTGTAACCCCCTTCTGTAATTTTTAGGTTTTTAAGTTGTCAGGTTTGGAAATGCAGGTTGCATACTTTTGCAAGTCATTTTATAACATTAGATTGTCTTACTTCGTGTTAAGAGCTGGAAGAGAAGCGCTCAACTGCAGGAATTGCAATATTGGCACAAATCTCAGCTTCACCCCTTAAACACTGTGTGATCCTGGACTTCTCATTTAATCTTTTATTGCCTAATATTTCTTAATTGCCAGTCTCTTAACCTCTAAAAAATTGTCAGTCCTTAAGGGTAATTTTCTTCTTAGCGTATGTTTTTCATCGTGGCACTCCTCATGGTTTTACTGGCTATGTGGTCATTCCCAATGTGATAGTGAGCGTTGACATATTGCATATTACAGGCACTTGTCCCCTCGTTCTCTAATGGCGACACAATTTGTAAACCATGTCCCATTCCTACTCTCAGTCTGCCTGGATAAAGCTACCTTCCTGGCAGCTTCTAATCTGCCTATTCAGAGTTGCATGTATCTTTTCACAAATAGTCCTACATTAATACTGCAGGCTGCATACTTTTCCGGATGCTACAGGTATCTTGGTTCTATACTAGAAGTGAAGTAGCCTCTTTGCAGATTTACTAATTTTGGCCTTCGTATGTTTCTTGTTTCTCATTCTGAATAGTGCAAGAATGGAGAGGGTAGGGGCCTCAAAAGGGCAAAAACATGCTTAGCTTAAATGCTGAACAGCAGCACAGTATGTCTCAGAGAGAGTATGGTCTCTAGGTAATACTGAATATTCCCATACAGGTGCCTCTCATGAGAGAAGCGCACAGGTTATCAGTAAGAATGCATTTCTTGTTAACCACATTGGTAGCGCACAAAAGATGTCTTTTCGTCCGCGCTCATTCATCCTTACCGGAATGCTAGCTTTAATCATCCGGCTCTTATGAGCTGGGATGTCTGCTTACCAGTACTAAAATGAAAGAACCTTGCAGTGTTTTCCACAACAGGCCCGATGCATTAATATGCAATCAAGCCCTTTTTCTAGAATTGCTGGGGCTGCTCTGCCATAAGACACATTTATACTGCATGCAATGCACTTTGTCCTAGAAATTAAATGCAATATCTAACACACATGCACTCAAAACATTCTACAGGTCACTGAAATAACCTCACAATTACATCGGCTGTTGGCATGTCTACCACGAGTTAAGAACAACAAATATGTGATGACCCAGCTATCCCACGGAAATATTTAGCTGTTGTTTTCATTAATAAATATCCCCTTAGCGCTTGGTTAATACATGTAACTGCACCAGTGTATTTCCCCTTTCTTTAAATGTGTGCCTTTTATGGCATGCTTCACAACATACAGCTTTGCAAAGTAGGGTCGTTTGCCGGTCAGTGTCTTATCTCAAACTGTCTTTGCACATTCCTCCCTTGAAAGATCCCTGCTCATTTTCATGGGCCATAAAGCAAGCATGTTTTTGTTTCTCTTGCTGTGCTCTTAACACATGAGACCAGCGCTCCCCTAAATCACTTACAACTCAGACATTTCAAATGCGAAAATCCATCATTCTCAGCCCGATCTATCAGTTATCTTGCTTCAAGGAAATACAACTTTAACTCCATAGCTGCTGGTTTGAAACACAATGTGTTAGCTTAAAGTACCAGCATTTTTACACTTCCGACAAGTTGTCTAACTCTGTTTGGGCTGCAATCACCACGAATTTGTGTCCTTTAAGACTACAATATCTGACCACTTCTGTTGATGCAATTTTTGTAATTTCCAAACCTTGGCTTGACGCCAATTTTTTTCAGCTTAAAATATCATTTTTTATACTAGTTTCAATGTTTTAACTGCGCACGCACGAAGCAAGCCTCATGAACAGCCACAACATACAACTTTAGACACATAGCATGACATGTAACAGAGTTAGACACAGACCCCGACCACCTGCATGCATGTCCCTCAATAATATTTTACTCTTGTTATTAATTTTTTTAATGCCGTTAACGTATTTGTTTTGTTCCCACTCTTTATTGGCTATGGCAGCTTTTCACTCACCTTCTGTTCTCCCGACCCTCTCTTGATCACCGCCTTCTTCAGGTTATCGTCTGGTTCGCTGGTCCCTTCAGGCCCCGCCTGCAGTCATTGTCTATGGGGAGCTTCACAGTCCACTCAGCCCGAAATGGCGAAGGACCCGTGATATTGCCAAAGACCTAGAGTTACTTTGTCAATGGCCATTAGGTGACATTTCTTTTAATCAATAATTGATGGTCAGAAACCGTCCTCTTGCAACCAAATGTAAACGAGGACCTAGTGACCCCTGACGGGCCCATGGAATCAGGGCTTGCCCTTGAATACCTTAAGACAAAGTGGCTGCACCTCGAGGAGGTTGGGGTGCAGGTTTCAAATACTCCATCACAATTCAATAAGGACCACTCAAATGGATCAGCACAGAGACTGTTTAAGTTCATAAGGGTTTATTCACCATTGCTGACACAGTGCAGCCCTAACAACTGTGCCCACGTTCCTTGCCTCCAAGAGAACCCCCCTCTCAGCATTACACAGACACATTTATAGCAAAATGGGAGGGAGCGAAATGCCCCCACCTCTCCCTGCACAGTCTTAAGCAACTACATTGTTACATTAGCTCATTGTCCAATTAATTTTAATTGGACTAAAACCGTCAAAATGAAATACACTCTAACCTGCATTCCTAACTTTGCTTCGGTTCAACTTTTAATTGGTGCAGCTGGACATTTCAGATTAGGGTTTCGACCAGGCCTGTCTGGTTTCTGCCCCTTAATCAAGTTTCTGAAGGCACGATTGTCCCTGAACGTCTCAGGTTTTAAAATGATCTCATCATTGCATACTTTGAGCTCCTCAGTCTTCTTGTTCGAGCCACATTTTGGTTACATGGATTTTTATTTAAAGGCATTTTTAGTGTGAATGATTTTCTGTCCGTGTATAGAATATTTCATTATCCATTCTGTGCTTTACCACCATGTTATATCATGATAATGCATTTTCGACATATAACCACAATGCCCTTTGAATACTAGTATATTGCAACATTATAAAAAAATATTTCGCATAATTGCACACCACATAATTCCCTTTGAATTTCTCTGGTTAGGTTTAAGTCGGGGGGGGGGCTCCACTTCATTCGGCTGTTGATTCAATATATATATTGAGCCCTCCACTACACTCTGCTTGCTTTATTTTGAGCTACCTTATGTATGTACATGAGTGGTATTGTACTGTATTGATTTTATCAGTTGTATTGTAGTATAAAGCCTGAAGTGAGGCCCCCTTTTCATCCAATTTATATAACCGAATTTATGATGAAAGTCAATGACATTTAACCGCTAGTATTTTAAAAAACATGTTTTTGTCTATTTTATATTTTATTGTATTTGTGTATTTACACTGTATTTTCTTCATCAGTAAAATGTCCTGATTTATGTTTATAAAAATTGGTCATGCAGAACTGTATTTGCTGCTACTCAGTAGCTATCTAGTGCACCGCAGTGCTATTCACAGGTAGACGTGGCACCCTGTGCAGCAAATGGAACGTTGTGAGTTTGTGGACATGTGATAGCTGCGGTTATGCAACATTTTGGGTGGAGTAGCATCATAGATGTATTGAGTGTTTTGGGGAATTTAGAGAGATCAGTGGAGGAGGATCATGGGGGGGTAAGAGGGTCGGTATGTTTGCTAGGGACACTTGTTTAGAGTTTGGGGGAGTGGAAGTACATTTTTTATTTCGTAGTTTTTGTGAATAGCCACAGGTAGCAGCAAACGTCCATGTATGCGTCCTATATAACCGCATGTATAAAACACACGTGCACAGGCACGTCAACTCTTTTCATCTTTTCATTGGTTGTCTCTGTAGGCGCGGTTATATTTATAGCCGCATATATAAATATACATTTTCTGTGCAATAATCACATTTTATGTCGATAATATAGCACAGAATTGTATCTGTGTGTGTTATTTTGTGTGTTTAGTTGTTGTCTTGCCTTATTTAAAGTTTTGAAGGTTGGCTTACTTTGTTTTTTAGTTTGAAGAAAATGTGCTTGTACCCGCGGCTACAGGTAAGGTTTGTAGCCAGGTTGATTATTCGCAGCTACTAGTGATGCTGGGCAGGGTTTCGGTGTTTCTAATTGACTGGAGTTCATGTTGTAAATGTGTACTTGATTGTGATAGGTTGCAATTAATATGTTGGCCATTTTATTAGTTATCTTACAACATAGTCCCCTTTTTCTGGTTTTGATTTTGGAAAGTATGTAACTCCCCATTGTGTCTACTTTTCTCATTTTGATTGCAGAACACACAGTGCAGTTCATGTTACCTGTGATAAAATATGTTTGGCTTTAATCAGTTCTTTGTCATTGTTTTGCTGAAAGTTAAATTTGATAATATGTTGATAATGGGGCGCTCAGTTTTTTTTTTTTTTTTACTGTATTTGACTAGCACCCCGATGGCAAGTAAAACATTTTCCCTTCCAAAAACAAATAATAAGATCTTGTCACATCTTAATAGAGACAATGCATCAAAGTTTGGTTATTGTTTGCATGGTGCCAAAAGTCTGACTTCAGAAAACCCTATCAACTCCTTCAAAACACCGCGCCAGGACTCCACCGAAAGTGTGAAATCTTATAAACACCATTTATATGTAGCTGCTGGCCTCCAAATTATAACAATATTATGACCGTGACTTCAACAGCCTTGAATTCGTGAAATTATATGAATCCCTACATGAGTCAATAAAAGATCAAAATGCATTGTTGGCAGCGGTAAATACAAAAGTCAATGCATTAGAGTCACTGTCGGATTATACTCATAAAAGATTGGATCAGGAAGTGGATAACTCAACAAAGTGATAGCTTCGGTTGAGAGACCTAGCAAGAAATGAATTAACACAAAAACAGGGCTTATGGAAGCTGTTCTTGAAGGCGCAAAATGGATGCGACATAATGCTCCAAACTCTCATCAAATGACACACCATGTAGATGTAAATGTCAATTGAGCTCTGAGCTGACTGCACCTCCTATTAAGAAACTGGTAGGAGAGCCTTTGTCGCTCTCTTCGATTGATAAAGTAATCCACAAGCCACTGATAAGCTCTGAGCCTCATGAAATGGGGAAACCCAGTTCCAATGCCCTTGTTTCTTTAGAATCAACAGCAGTCGTTTCAGTAATTAACGCCTCAGATGAGCCTGAGCAATTGTTAAGTACAGCCAAGCTTACTAATCAAACACAACTTGACAACCCCTTCTCATTCCCACATGGAGGTGTGTCCCAACCAATTTCTAATCCTATGTATGCGGTCCTAGGAGGATTTCAAGCTCCTCCTATTATGCCAGCCATTCAGATAACCAATTCTAAAACTGCCACTTTTGGTATCTTTACAGATCCAAAGAGAGCTTTACCGGTTAAAGGAAGAATCAATAAAAAAAAATCAAATCAAGTAGCCAAAATTGCAGATCGAGTGGGAAGGACGGGTGCTACGACTAAGTCTTATGCTCTGAAGACATTTTTTAGGAATCTGACGACCCCTCCACCGATTGCAATATTCAAGCGTTCAGCGCAAAAATCCTTATTTGACAATTCCACCAAAAACTGTCAATTGATGAATAATACGGCGGAGATGAATCACCACGTCAGTAAACGTCTGTGTATTGAGTCAGATGTTCAAGAGGAGAAGGATTCCTTTACATCAGAAGACCTTGCTAATTTCTCCACCTATTCGATTGACGATGATGTTGAAGAAGGCGGCTCAGTAACTTGCTTTAATGATGGGGAAGGATCCAGTTTATGTCAAGAGGTGACTGGCGATAGCCCGCAAATCTGCAAGGCAGACTCACCTTCATGCCGAAAGTTCAAAGTCGCCAAAAGAACTGGTGAAGTTGAAATTCATGTAAAGCAACAGACTACAAGTTGGAAAGCAAGAGACGATATGTTTCCCGATGGCAAGCATTCCCCTGATAATGGCCAGAAATTGAATCCTAAACATACTACCTCTCAAGCCAAAAAAACTGGGCTGACAAAGCAGCCTCAAAAAGGTGATTTATCCAAGGGAATTATTCGCGTGAGTTCATCTCAAAAAGAACAATCTTGGAGATACTGAAGATGAGAAATAGTGATCACGATGCCATAAATCTTCATTGGTTGACAGAAATGGTAATCGAGAGCAATGTCCACACAGGATCACTTGAGATAAACCAAGGTTTAAATTGGCACAGATTAAGGCCGTGAGAGATCACCAAACTTATTTCAACCTTGGGAATTGGTTAATTAAATGGTGAGAGCTCAGTCAAATATACTCGCCTATTAGCCCAATTTATCATGACAAAAACTGGGTTTAGTGCAGATCACCTAAAACACAAATACTTGTTTAGTAAAGCAATGAATGATAAGAAGATAAAGTTATATGAAGACCTCAAATTGCTCAAGACGACTTGCTTGCCAGTTGTGTTTCCGGAAAGAAAAAGGCAACTTCATCAACGATGCAGAAACTAGCTGTTGTCATTCAAGCATTACCTCGAACAAGAACAAGCAGAAGTAATGCTAAGACTGATCTGTACTCGGAAGAGCCGCGAACCTGGGTGATCATATATGCCGGATCTAGAACTCAAACGGCCAATATGACAGTCGGTGTTGGCGCAAATTCTTAGGTAAAGCACTTCACAGAGGTTTTCAAGGCTCCAAATGCTATATAAACAGAGCAATGGATCGATCAGACTGTTGTTTGGGTCATAGATTATAATGGGGTGGATATAGAAGAGGTGATTGTCAAGCTCAAATTTTGGAGCCACAGGTCCAGATGGACTCACAAATATAACATTAAAAACAATAAAGTCCTAAGGGCCTCATTCATCGAAACCCTATTCAAGATAATAGCAGAGACAAGACAAATTCAGTGGCAATCAGGGGTAGTTGTGCCTATATTTAAAAAGGGTGATCGAGCTGATCCGGCCAACTACCGTCCGTTTTTCCTGTTGGATGTAATTGGGAAATGTTTTGCTTCTTTACTGCAGAAAAGATTGGCGAACTGGGCAACAGAGGCTAATATCATTGATGAGTGACAAACGGGCTTCACTAGTGGTGTAGGTGTGGAATTAAACCTTACACTACTCAATTTTTAGAAGTTAGATGTTCTGAAAAACAAGAAAACTCTTTTTATTAGCAGTCATAGGGTTAATCATGCGCTTTTGTGGGAACAATTGGTTAAATGGAAAGTCCTGCTGACTTACTACAGATGATAATCCAACTATATTCAAACACATTGATTAAAGTAAGAATGAATGCCACAGGCGAACTGCCAGAGGACATTTCGATGGAGAGAGGTGTTCAAGCAAGGCTGCCCATTGGCAGCCCTAATCTTCAAAGTATACCTTGCCGATTTGCGAGATGCACAAAAATGATTGGTCACCCGATCAGCTGGCTAACCTATACAGATGATGTTGTACTAATCGACTCCACCCAAATTGGGCTTCAACGTTACTAGAAAATTTGATATGTATCTATGGAGATTAATGTTGGAAAATCAAAGATCATTGAATTTGGACCCCAACTTGGAACCAGGGGAAGAAACTTCAAATGGTTTGTGGCTAAAAAACTATTGGAAAGAACAGAAAAAATCAGGTACCTTGGAATCCTATTTAACAAATCAATTAGGCAATGGGAATGGAAAGAAGACCTGAAGTCAAAAATGACTAATCTTGCCCTACAAGGTGCAAAATTGCATTGAGAATTTGGCAAATTTATATGTGTGCCTGCGATTTTGTTTTATCACCAAAAGGTGGTCGCTGCAATCACTTTTGGAAGTGAAGCAGGCCTTAACATAGACACTGCCGTGTAGGAATCTGCTTGAAGGGCAGTTTTGGACAAAAGTGTTATGCTTGCCAAAAAAGTTTCAATTTCTTCAATTTGTTATGAGTTGGGTCTTCAATCGCTCAGCACATCAATTTTATGGAAATCTTTTGTACTTTTTTGAAAGATGGGGATTTTGAAGGAAACCATCGATAAACCTTATAATGGTCTGCTGAGGGAATGGACTGCAAACGTTTTAAAGAACCTTGACCATGTGGGGGCATCTGTTGAACTGCTATGTAATAACCCCTGTACGGTCAAAAAGGAGGTGAGCAATTGTGATTGAATCTTGACTCTTAACAACAGATTGAATTTGAAATCAAGTTTATTACAACTGTGGGAAGCTCATTCAGTAAATCAGGTTTCAAAATACCTACAATTCTTTCCATCAACATACCATCGCTACAAATGTCTGCAGATGAGACTGAATCAGTTACCAACAAAAGAGATGCTCCTTTTGAAACATGACAAAAACACCATCGACAATTGCTGCCGATTTTGCTTTAAACAAGTGGAATTGTTGCAGCACCTAGTTGCCGAATGTTCAGCTTTAATTTTCAGTGGCTCTGGGGAAGTTTGCCCCAATATGTGGCAATATGTTGGATTGGTGATCTACCTTACTGTCTGGTCATAATTAAATGTTGATATGTGCCACTATTGACTATTGGATCGAGATGCCTGCGATGAAGCTTAAGCAAGCTCTAAAGTGAGATGTTGATCCCTGTCGATTCCTGCTGTTCTTTATCCAGTTTGGTGCTAACTAATTGTTATGTTATGTTGCTGTGAATTTCTTCCAATCAATCGATAATGAAAGGCTTCTACATCGACATGCAGTGGATCAATGAAAGTAGTTTGGAAATGTGTAAAGTGTTGTAAAAAGTTTTGTAAGAAACTAACACAATAAATAAAAAAATTTAAAAAAAGATTTTTATTTTTGCTGATGTGGTGTGATTTGAAAATGTGTGTTACTGTGTGGTAATGTATAAGAAAAAATACATTGGCCCTCATTACGACCCTGGCGGAAAGTGACTGACCGGACCGCCATAGCGTAAATAGCGTTTCCGCCATTGCACGAAGGAGCAAAGTGCGGCCCATTCCGACCCATCGGGCACGAGCACCACGGCATGGCGGAAGTGCAAAGTCCGCGATGGCGGAAATGACCCCAAAACGGCCCACACCGCCGCCGTACGGCGCCCTAGGTGCAATACCGCCACCCATCACAGCGGACACCGCAGTGTGCGCCTACCGGAAAGTACGGTGACCGTAAATATACGGAAACGGAAGTAAAAACATGGGCCCGGAACGGGAAACATCCCGCCGTACACCTATGAAACCACTAAAACCACACAACCACCAAAAACACTACCCTGAGACACACCCCAACCCGTCATCCACCCTAGCGAAACCAAGAAAAATGGGAAAAGTAGCGAAGAAAGCGTGCGACCGCAAGCGGCAGGTCCACTTCTCCCGTGAGGAACTCACCATGCTAACAGAGACCCTCCAGGAGAATGCAGCCGTCGTCTTCTCCACGCAAATGACCAGGACGGCACTTGCAAACAAGAAGGCCATATGGGCTCTGGTGGCACAGCGGGTAAGTGCGGTGGGGACCGCACCCCGCAACCCACAGCAATGCCGAAAGCGATGGGACGACCTGCGGATACGCGTCCACAGCATACTCTCTGCCAACCGCAACATTGCCACAGCCACCGGGGGAGGTCCTGAATCACCCATCAAGTTGACCCCCTGGGAAGAAATCTGTGCCTCCACCATCGGAATGGAGAGCATAGAGGGAGTCGGAGGGATGGAGAAAGGAGTGCAGACATCCGAAGATTCAGGTAGGTGGGCCAGATAAAACAATGCCAAATCCACAAAGTCCATCCATGTGAAGTACCATGTGTCCACATAGTGCAACAGAAACACATGTCCAGGAGAACGTCCACACACATCGGCCTGATAGCGCACGTTAAAACCCACAATAAATACATAATTAATTAAAAACCCCTAAAACACGCACTACACGTGCAGCAGGCACACCCTAACTGCAGGCTGCCAAACAACTGCACCCTCACTCCACACACAAATGAAAGCACCTCCAAGGCCCCGACCCAAATCACCCTCAGGTACCACCCCAATGCATGTGATACAATGCCATTCCAATTCCCACAGACCCATCAATAACCCTCGCCCTCCTTTACTCCACCACATGGTCCGATCCAAACGACGAGCATCAGGACACCCCTACCAGCACACCTGCAAAGAGGGCCAAGACCAACGGCCAAAGACCCTCCACCTCAGCTGCACGCATCAAGACACGGCAGCAGCACAAATCAGGTGGCAGCACAGAGGAGGGAACATCAACAGGCACCCCAGCAGCCAGCATGCCCACACCACCACCACCACAGGTCCCCCCAACGGATGCCACAGAAGGCACTGCCTCTGGTGGCAGCAGCACCATAGGTGACACCCCATTGATGGCAGCATGCTCCGACACAGAAGACGGGGATGTCGAAGTCAGATCCATCCATGACCTGTCCCAATCCCCCTGTCTGTCCCATCCCGTACAACATGAGGATACCACGCAGGGGCACCCACAAGACGACGACTGGCCATCCCCCACAAGCCCTGTGGCAAGGCAACATGAGGTCAACAGCCCCTCTGTGACACCCCCGCAAATGGCCATGGCCCAGCAGAGGCAACAGTCCCTCCACCAGTTAATCGTGCAACAGCAGCAACTGGCCACGCTCCTCAAGGACCATGCCGATGAATGTGGGGGCACTAAGGCAGACATAGAAACATCAACTGAGACACTTAGGGCAGAAATGGAGAGAGGTACAGAGACACTAAGGGCACAAATGGAGAGAAGCACCGAGAGCCTGAGGGGGGAACTGCATGCGACGTCCAAAGACGTATGTGCCGAACTTGCCGCAGTGCGCCGTGTGCTCACTGAGCTCTCGCAAACCCTTAGGGACATGCATGGACGTGAGCAGGCAGAGACATCATCCGTTGCAAGTTCCGTCCAGGGCAGCCCCCAACGTAGATCTGGGAGGAACCTGCGCTCCACAGGCAGGGGTGCCCCTGATACCCGCAGAGGGGGCTTGCAATAGCGACTGCCCACTGACAATGAGCATCTTTGGACACTGGTGTTCGGGGGGGAGGTAGGAGGGTGGAGGGGGTGTGTTGGGCTCACTTGGGTGGCGGGTCGATAGGGTGTTCAACATGATATCACATATGCCATAAACAGTGCACGATCAACCAATGAGATGTGTGGACATTGATCTTTGTGTACTAGGCCATCATAGGCGTACAGTCCATATTGTGCTTGTCCCAGACACACACAGTGCCACGAGTCCCGTGTCCATGTATCAGCCACCAGGCGTGAGTGCTAGAAGCATGCATCAATGAGATGCTGACGAATGTCACGGCCCTCCGGTGCCTCGCAGACTCCTTGAGGTGCTGCCACATCCCCACCCTCATCATGACCATCATCAGGTGCTTGCAGTTCTGCGTCAGGGGGCATGGGCACATTTCTACGTACGCACATGTTGTGGAGCATGACACATGCCATCACCATCTTTGCAACCTTCTCATGGCGGTACAGGAGTGCCCCGCCAGACCTGCTGAGGCAGCGGAAACGACCCTTCAGTAGGCCGAATGCCTGTTCAATGACTACACGGGTACGTGAGTGGGCATGGTTGTAGTCCTCCTCATGCTGGTCCCGTGGGTTCCAGACTGGTGTCCAGCATCACCTGTATGTGGACGAGAAACGTATGATGTGGAATGCCATTGCTACGTACGCACACCCCCCCCCTTCCTGCCAGGTCATTGCCGAATCACATACCCCACATTATCATGCATGTAATGAGACTCACCGAGTAGCCAGGATCTGTTCCCTGCGTGTCGCTCCATGTAGCGTGGTATTGTAGAGTTCCTCAAGACCATAGAATCATGGGTTGATCCAGGGAATTGGGCACAACAATGTGTAATGATCCTGTTGGAGTCACACACCATTTGTACATTCAGGGAATGAAATTGTTTTCGGTTGCGGTACTGGGCCTCCATGGCATGTGGGACGACCAATTCCACATGGGTGCAGTCGATGGCACCAATGCAACCCGGTATGCCGGCAAGTGCATGGAATCCCACTTTTGTGTTGGTTATTTCCTGCTCCGAGCGTGGTAGAGAGATGTAGTCGTCTGCGTGCTGCAGGAGGGCATCGAGCACTTGCAATAGTGTCCGTGAGAACAGTGGCTGAGAAATGCCATGCAACTGTCCGACTGTGTGCTGGTAGGTGCCTGTGGCCAGGAAGTGGAGTACAGACACCACCTTCAGTAGGGGTGTGATGGCGGTTGGGCTATCTATCATGCTGACAAGGTCAGCCTGTGTCATGTCCACAATGGCGGCTATGGTGTCCCGGTCCAGACGGTAGAGGGTGTGGATCTGCTCATCAGTGAGGTTGAACGGATGTGCTCGGAGGCGTGGGATTGCGGGCTGCCTGCGTGGTGGTAGTGGCTGTGCTGGCGGCCCTTGCTGGCCCTGCCTTGGCCTCCTCCTCCTCCTGCGTCTCCTCCGTGCGGCCGGTTGTAGTTGGTGTTCGTCTTCTTCTTGGAGTTGGAGTACTTGCAGTGCTATCAGGTCCCCCAGGGCCAACATCGCGAGTCCTGCCGGTAGCATTTCGGAGTGGGTGTGGTTGTGGGAGGAGACTGGGTGTGCAATTTATGTGTTTTCAGGCTGTATGGCCTCCACCTGTGGTGATTCATTCCACCTGTGCAAACTGCTCTCCCCTTTGGCCGAGCACGTCCCGCACACAACGCTGCAATTCGAGGAATGGCATCTTGCTATTGCAATCATGTATTTGTACCCGATGGCCGTGTAACATTGGTTGATATGTTCATTCTGCTGTGGTCCCATTGTTTCACATACTATCTGTGCAGTCGCGAACAGACTTGTGAAGGGTCAGTGGTACGTAGTACTCGAGTAACGGTGGGCCCTCATGCATCACTGTACCGAGTTGCAACGACGGGCAGGGCGTCCCATTTGTGGGTGAAGGCAGTTGCCATTTTCACACACAGCCGCACTAGATGGATTAATTAGTGATTTCAAACGGCCACAGATGCCTCTTCGACGTGATGTTGCAAATGAGGAATTCGAAGGGCGGCGCTTTCGGTTTTCAGCTAGCGGCGAGGAAATGCCCACAGGTCTGACTGCAAATATAACGTTCTATTGTTCAATGTCCTTGAGACAGGGGCCATGGCGAGGATGCAATGATTGATATGAATGGTTTGGGATGCGCAATAGCGACGTGGGCGATGAGGCCGGACGTTCCCAAATACATGTTACTTCACTACACTGGAATTACGGGCTGGGGCACTGTGGATTTTGCAGGCTGCATAACGCACAGACTCAATGGATATTTCTAATGTTATGTGAGTAAATATTCAGGCGTTTTTATCCCGGGATGAGGGAATGATGAATGGATGCATGGGCAGGTGATTTGATACAGAGTTTGCCATGTACAGGGCTTCTTGGAATCTATCCGCCTCCCCTGCGCTATGTGATGCAGGGCTGCCATAGTGGGACCATCGTCTATCTGGCCTTGTTGAGCCCTCCCTGTCTCGACGCGCCCTCAGACACTTGTGTCCATGCACGTTACCAATCCCATCTGATGGATTCTGTTTTGACAGACGCATGCACAGGTACACTCGTTTGTGATGGTGTTTACACCTCGATATAGATAGTTATGAGTCGCAAGTGGTTTTTGGGTGGTGATGCTCCTTTGGAGTGGGCTAGCATGCATATGGCTGTGGATTTAGTGTGACCATTGAAGTGAGTTGTTCGAATGTAGTTCTGATGGCCATTCTATTCTTTTTCTTTTCTTTTGGTTGACAGGTATCTCCTCCCCTTTTGCCACTGCCATCTGTATGCCACTCCTGCAGATGGCTTTTACTCCCGACACCTGCTGCTTCGTGTTAATCAGTGGAGCAGCATTACGATCTTATGGGACGATCGCCAATGGGCCACATGCCCTTACGCAGTACTGGTGGCTCGGAGCAACATTTCGGCCTTTCAGCTGGACTAGTGCCTCCCCATTGGGACGGCCCTGCGGTTCTGTGCGCTTCCATGTTGCCTTTTCGTACGTGAATGTGGCTCTGTGTACCATGATGGAACAGGGCGTCACACAAGTAGTGGCTGGTCATTTCTTGCGGATGCAGCCCACAATGGTGAAATGTGTTTTGGAGTTCATGGCCTAATGGCTGTATGGGCTTGGTGATTTTGTTGTGCATTAAATTTCTATTCTGATTTGGCCCGTGTAGCGTTCTTCTTTGCAAGTGATGTGGCATATTCCTATTTGGGGAGCGATGTATTGTGAGGAGATCTGCATTGGGTTCCAGCTTCGGAGTTTAGTTGCGTGGTACTGTACTGGGCGCGCTTGCCTACGAAGCCCAGTGAGGTCAGGGATGGGGGCTGCCAATATGGCTGTTTGAATGTTGTCATGCTCAGGGGCGGGGGATTGGGTTTTGTGTAACAGATGCCGGTCAGCCAGGTGGACTGGTGGAATGATGTGATTTTCGGAATATTGCTGGTCACAGGTGCCTGTGTTTGCGTGCGTTTCGGGGGGGGGGACTGTGGTCATGTCCATTGGATTGGCTTCTGTATTCGTGCCATCTGTGCCCTGCAGCTCCCATTGGCCCCTCTTGTGTTTCTTTTGTTCGTTGGCATGCATGGGTGACTTGTACATTTCACTGGTTGCATTGTGACTTCATTGCACCTACGGGGAGTTGTACTTTGTGGGCAGGGAGCGGTGTACAGGCACTCAGTGGGGCCGTTTACGGTTGATTCGCGATGCCTGTACTTCTCACCATGGCGGAATGGTACATTCCGCCATGCTTGATGGCGTTAGGTACATGTCCGCTAGGGTCGGAATTAGCGTACCCTTGCGCCATGGTGGTGTTTACGGTTTGGCATGGCGCGCGCGCGCGTGCTTGGTGCAGTTAGCGTTGGCGTTCACTACGGTGTCGCTAATGGCTTCGTACTTTGCGGTGACGGGTCATAGTCGCACCGAGCGCTATTCGATGGCGGTATTGCATTTCCGCCATCGTTTTCCGAATTCCGCCAGGGTCGTAATGAGGGCCATTGTGTTTATTTGTTTGTTGTTTTGTGAAATCTAGTGTTTACTTTCATGAAACATATGTTTGATTGGTTTTATTTTTAAATATATATTCATAAAGAATATAAGAATGGTATTAGTTGTGCAAACTGATATTATTTAAGAAAGAAATGGAATGGAATGGACTTGTCGGTGCAAATTGCCCAAATGAATGCAGGCGCAGTATGCGTTCAGCAATGCTATTTTAGTCCACAAATTAAAGGTTGTAAAATGTTGGGATGGTTTATTGGAAGTTTAGATGTGCAACAGTTTAAAATAGGAAACACACCGATTTGTTGTAATGTTCTTGTTACTGTTCTGCTAATTGATACAAAAATGCTGTTAGTTGTGAATGGCAGTTTGCTGGGCATACTGTTTCGTACATGGAGTTAAGCCGAATATTTACCGTGCCCATAGTTACAGGTTCTGACTAATGTGAGGGTTTTAATAAAGACCTTGGGGGATTATCTGACACAAGAATGCCACCTTGGCTATGGGCTTATTGCTTTGCAAACTCCTAAAATGCTGTTTTAGTACCCAAATTAAAGGTTGTAAAATGTTGCGATGGTTTATTTGAAGTTTACATGTGCAACAGGAACTAGGAAAAACTGATTTTCTTTTAATGTTGTTTTAATATTCTTGTACTGTTATTTGATACAGAAGTAGTGGAATCTGTAAATAGATGGATTTTTGGCAAATATTTAGCATGTATATATTTACAGGTCTGACCAATGTGCGGGCTTTAATAAAGGCTGTAGGGCACCATCTGATGTGGGAATGACCCCCTGACTGTGGGTTTATTGTTATTAGGATTATCGTCCTTGACACTTGAGTAGTAATAGTGCCTTTATTTGCTCAGAGGACCGACCGAAATTTTGAAAGCGAGAAAGATTTCTGTCATGGAATGGGATACAAAGTCTGTTCACCCTTTCAATGGTTGTGATTTAATACAGGAGTATTGTGTGTCTCAAACTAGCACTTGATGCCTTCTGAATGGTATCCTGGGCTGCAGCCTTTTTTGGCTTATATCGAAACCACATGGAAGCCTGTGTCTCTGTGGTATCTAACAACACGGCCAAACTCTTCAAAATCTGCAAGGAGCTGGCCAACCCTGCTGCAGTCTCTACCTCTCCTGTCACTTACCAGGCCCTTTGCCCAGCCCTTGCCTCTTACTTCACATCAAAAATCCAGGACATCCTGTCAACCGTCTTGACCCTGCCCCTCTTCTCCCTTCTCCTTCTGCGAGCTTTGGCCCTCTTGCAGCCACCCCCCACCCTCTTTCTCCTCCTTTCCTCTTTTCTCCCCTAACGAGGTCTCTAGACAAGTCTGATCTATTAAAGTCTTGTCAAAACAGGTTCTTCCCTGTTCCTCCAATTCCATCAAGGACCACACTGACACCCTTGCTCCTGCCCTGGCCGATTTCTGCAACCTCTCCTTCATCTCGGCATCCTATCCCCTCCCCTCTTAAGCACTTTCTTGAGCACCCTCTTCTCAAGAAACCCAAAGTTGACCCTTCTTGCCCGGCTAACTATCGCCCTATCTGCATCACTCCTGGGCAAACTCCTGGAAATGCTGGCCATCTCACAGCTTAATGTTCACTCCGATTCTGTTGGTTGTCTACACGACCATCACTCTGGCTTTAGAGCAGCCAGAAGCGTGGAAACTGCTCTCTTGAATATCTGTGAAGACCTGCTCTCCAACCTTGACTCTAACATCCCTTCTATCCTCATCCTACTCAATCTCTCTTCTGCCTTCAACGCGGTCAACCATACCATCCTGCTCAACCGTCTCTATGACAACCTGGGTATCACTGATCAGGCTCTGGCCTGGCTGAATTTTTTCCTCTCTGATCGACCCTCCCAGGTCCAACTTGGGTCCTTCCTTTCCTCTTTCCCCCTCTCTACTTACGGTGTTCTCCAGGGGTCTAACCTCTCACCCTGGCTTTTCAACAATACCTGGCAACTCTCGCCCATCGCATTGCCGCTCTGTGCTCCAATTTTCAGTGCTATGCGGATGACACTCAACTCATTTTCAGGCTTCCCTCAGCCACCTCTTCTCCTTCTCTCAGCTCTGATTGCCTGCCTGCTATTCAGGAATGGTTTTCCACCAACAATCTCTACCTTGATGCCAGCAAGACAGAGATCCTCCTCATCCGCACACCTTCACCCTCCTTTCCTGTCACTCTCTGGCCGCCCTCCCTTGGCACTTCTTCTACCCCCAGCTGCGATGCTAAGAACCTCAGGGTCAGCTTCGACTCCATGCTTTCCTTTTCTGCCCACATTTCTGATGTCTCTAAAAAGTCAAACTTCCAACTGCACCTCCTCAGAGGTATTGTGCCTTTCCTCTCCTTCCCCAGAAGCTCACTGTCTCTCGAGCCCTGGTTCTCTCTAGGTTGGATTACTGCAACAGCCTCTTTCTAAATCTACCTGCTTCTATGCTGCGCCCTTTGCAACTCAATAAGAACAGGACTGCGAGAATTGTCCTTGGCCTCAAGCCCTGACATCATATCTCTCCAGCCCTGACATCTCTTAATTGGCTCCCAGTGGCAGCACAGATTAAATTCAAGACCCTTTGCATTGTCCACAAGGCTTTCTGGGGCCTGGGTCCAAAATACCTTCAACTCTCCCTCCGTAAATACCTTCCCTCTTGAGCTCTTCGCTCCTCCAGCTCCAACTCCCTCAGGTTCAGTTGTTTCTCAAAGAAATGAGCTGGAGGTAGATCTCTGTCTTCGGCTGGAGCCTACCTCTGGAACAGCCTCCCTACCACTCTGAAACTTGAGGAGAACTATCTCTGGTTCCGGATGAACCTCAAGACCTTCCTCTTTACGTCTGCCTTCTCTCCTCCTCTCCCCTGCTGATCTGTTCTGCTTCGGCATCGTGCACCTGGTCACCCTCTGATGTCGTGCCCAGGTACTTGCCCACCCTGCCACGCACCTGCACTGCCTCCTGGCAACCCTTGCACTTGGGTCTGTATCTGTAACCCTACAGCCTCCCCCCTTTTTCTGCACTTATCAGACACCCCCTGTCTGTGCCTCAATCCTAGCACTTGCCTCTTGCTGGCTGTAATACCAGTTGTCTTTTTTTTATTCCTTTCCTCAGCGCTTTCCAATTCTCCCCTCCACCCTGGCACTTTCCCCCTTCCCTCTTCCCTGCACTTGCGCGTTCTCAATGTCACTGGGCCTAGTCGCTCTCTGAAGCACTTGTGTATGAGTGCGATACAAATAAAATATCAATATCAATATGTGGTTTTACCTGTTAATTGTAGTGTGAGCGGGGGTTTTGTAGAATAAACCTCCACCCATTGAATGTGCTACCAGCAATAGCAAGAGTCAAAAAACCTTTAGAACTGCAACACTGCATTTGAAGATTCATTCAAAATGCTGCAGAGATTTAGAAAGGAGACTTCATTTTTGCGTGCCATTGTCTTTTTCGTGTTCGTATTTTTATTATTTTACATATTCCTTCTTTTTTGGATATTCCAACATGTCTGACCATGAGAGTAGCAGTAGTGTTAATCACGTTATCGTTTGAGTTCGGAGGCCATTGCCACTGAGGAAGAAGGCAATTTAGATCAAAACAATTGCTGAAAGTTGGCGCTTCTTCCAAGTCAAACAACACTCTTGTCGAAAATAGGCAGAGGTACTTTGTAAAAGTTCTACATCACCAACACTTAATGGACTGTCAGTTTTGGCAGCTGTGTCAACTTCATATGTTGTAGTTTTACTGGCTGTTAATATGTGAGTTAGGAGAGTCATTTTATATAATCTATGCCACCAGCGTGCATTTGTTGTGTTATTTAGAGCTTGCTTTATTAATAAATATTGTTTACCTTCTTACAGATTTGTATTTGCAGATACACAAACATTTGTATATTTTGTCATTCATATTAATTTTAACTAAAAAAGAAAAATATGTTAAGAAATCAATGGGATATGAAGTCTGTTCACCCTTTCAATTGCTGCTTTTTAATACAGGAAGAGGTCATGTGCATACTTTGAGAACTAAGAACATTTTTAGGCAATATTTTTGATCTTGTCCACACCTTGGTAGAATTTTAACTAATTCTGTATGAGGGATTGATGCTGTGAACTATGTGTTATAGGAGTATCTAACGTCTTCTGGGTGGTGTGGCCCATACTTGGTTGTACATTCTGCAAGAAAACACTAAGATGTGGTCCTTGTAATGTTCTGTTACAAATATTGGGAATATGCAACAGTTTAAAATAGGAAACACACTGATGTTTGTGTAATGTTCTTGAAACTGTACTGCTACTTGATACAGAAATACTGTCAGTTCTTAGTGGCAGATTACTGGGCACACTGATTGTTGCATGGAGTTAAGGTGAATATTTAGAGTGCCCATAACTACAGGTTTGACTAACATGAGGGCTTTAATAAAGACCCTGGGTTACTATCTGATGGAGGAATGCCCCCGTGGCTGTGGGTTCATTTCTATTAGGATTGTGTTCCATTAGCCTGAAGTAGTAATAGTGTCTTTATTTGCTCGGAAGACAGACCAGAATCTTGCAACGGAGAAAGATGTCTGCCATGGAATGGGATACAAAGTTCCTCATTGCGAGTTTGGAGGTAGCCATGCCCTTAATAAGGGCGTGGCTAACCCCAAACTCGGGTCCGGGTCTGGGTTCCCTGAATTGTGAAATACCGGGCCATTCCGACCTTGGAGGGCCCAGTATTTCCCCATTCAAGAGACCCGGACCCGGTCCATCCCCATTCCCAATTGAGCCCCCATAGGGCTCAATGGGAGTGGGGATCATGCTAACAACGGGCCCGTTAATGACGGGCCCGTTGTTAGCATGCTGGGCCGCTCGCAGGACCCGCTAAGGACGTCTGGTAAAACCAGGCGTCATGAGCGTGTCCCCGAAGCCGACCTCGTAATAGGGCGGTAAGGGGTTAACGGGCCTCTTTAAGGGCCTCGTAATGAGGTCCTCAAAGTCTGTTCACACTTTCAATGGTTGCTATTTAATACAGGAGGAGTATGTCTCAAACTAGCACGTAATGCCTGTTTGTTTATTTTTTTTTTACATTGATTTGAATGGTTGCTATGGAAAAGGAGGCCATTTTTGTTTGTTTTTTTTCGAGTCGAGAAACGGTCCCTGTGCCATTTGTCAACATGTCTATTCATGAGATTAGCATCAGCATCAGCAATGATAATACCATCTGCGTCCCCAATCCATCAGCATCAGTAGAAAGTCATAAGAATATAAATGTGTGTAGACAGTTGAAGATATTTAAGGTGAACGAATAGTGCTTTAAAATGGAGGCAGGGATGTCCAATGTACATTATGGAGGACAACATTAAGATGTGGCCCTTCCAATGTTCTGTTTTAAAGTTTGGGAATATCAATTATGATAAATTATCTGGTGCAAGTTTCCTGGGATGAGTTGGTTGATGTGTATTGGAAATTGCATGAGCACCACAAAATAAAAATTCTTGGGGCTCATATGTTAGGTCTATGGAAATCGGTAGCACGTCGAGTAGGTGATTCCACCATTGCTATGCCACCAATAGTTAATTAACCCTTGAATTTGACAGTAGTGTCAACTCCACATGTTACAGTTTTACCGTCTGCCAGTGTCTAAGTGTTCTTAATAATGCAAATCCTCTCTTTCTAAAATTAGCTGCATGTTTGGAATATCTAATCCAAGAATAAATGTACCCTCAAAAATAGCACAATCTCCTAAAACTACAACTCACTCTTGTGTAATAAATATGTACTATGTAGAAAATGTCGTAATAGAATGATATAATATAATCTACAGTTTTCTTGACATATATAAACATCACTCAATAAAATACATTGGCCCTCATTACGACCCTGGCGAAAATCGCGGTGCTAAATGCACCGCGGAGCACGGCGGAAAGCTGCCGATAGCGCCATGGGGGTTGGCGGATTTTCCGCCCCATGCCGACCTTGGCGGGGCGGTAAATCCCCATCCCCCATTTTACCCTTCCCCATTCCCATTTTTGCCCCATAGGGTATAATGGGAGTGGGGAAGGCGTTAATTACGCCACCGTAAAATACGGTGGCGTAATTAACAACAAGGTCCCGTAGCGCCATGGATTTCTCCTCCCGGAAAAACCAGGCGGAGAAAGGCTCCATGGCGCTACGGGAACTCGTAGTAGGGCGGACGGGTCCGCCGCGAATAACGCTGGCGTAAACCCACTCCGCCAGGGTCGTAATGAGGGCCATTCTCTGATAGGTTCAATAATTAAACGGCATCTGATGTACTTGGCAGCTACCCACGACATAGACAATGAACAATGAATCAGAAAGTTAATATAAATATTCAATTATCTGTTCTCAAGTACTGTTTGTCTTTTTCTAATTCCAATATTTAAAGTGACAAGCACTATTTCTATCTACCACACTAAAACGAAAACAACATGCAATTGACGGAGGACAATTAGCCTACAGAAGAAATACATTCAAAAGAAGTTGTTGAACAAAAAGAAACAAAACAAAAATACACAAGATACAACATTTTGTAAGTCCATTCTTGATGTGTATGTAAAATGGGACTAACAATAATATTTTAAGTAAGAAATATTAGTCACCAAATACGTATACTTTTCCTACTATAAATTGTTTATCCAACCAACTCAATTATTTTTAAAGTGTGTTATATCTTCAATTGTTTCAAAATATTTAACATATTTTCAAACAGATGAAGACATTATTCAAGTATGATGAAGAATCAAACAAGAAGCACAACAACAACTACTCACAAAACTAGTCTTGGATTAATTAAAAGTATTCAAATGACTATTAATTAATTAGGAAAAAGAAGTACAATCAATCAAAAAGGATATTGAAAATGTAAGAGAAATGATGGACAATAAAATCCCATTATGTAAGAAAACCCGATGATATGGCTTTTTAATATTCTGTCACAAAAATTGCAAATATTAATTATGGTAGATTATCTGGAGCAAGTCTCCTGTGATGATGTGGATGATGTGTATTGGAAATTGGACAAGATAGTCTGGTCGATTGTGGCCTGCAGCTTTTTTGGCTTACGTGTAGTCTTATATTTTAATTGTAGTTGTAAGCAGTGGTTGTGCATAATTGTCCTCACCCATCAGAGGTGCTGCTAAGAACGGCTAGAGTCTTGACATAGTGGCAGCACTGGAACACTCTATTGGAAGACTCATTGGAAATGCTAGAGAGTGTAGAGAAGGAGACAAGTACCCCCCTCAAGCATCTTGCCCATATTGCCTATATGTTGATTGTGAAACATGTGCAGTACCAGTGAAAATACTGATACCAAGGAGAATCCGGGAAGCAAGGTTCCCATTGAGAAAGCCATAGCTGAATACATGACATTGAGATGGCCATTTGAATGAAATCCCAGAAGAAACAGGACAAATGGGAGAAAGAGCAGAGTTGTGACGTCACACAAAGCCAGATTGACGTACATAGAGGAGATGCAGAAACAAGAGAATTAAGATATTCCATAAGGTATCAAGAAAGTATCAAAGATAAGTGATATCTCGGGCACAAGATGAAGACATTTATGCTACAGAAACAATGAAGATATCAAGTTATTTTACAAGTGTAAAGATGCAAAGAAACGCATACACTCAACAAAGTGGAGAGGGGTTTATCCAAAATCAGACAGTGCAAAAAACACAAGCGTTGAGAATGCAGCAAGGTTTACAAACACAACGGACAACAATGAATCCATAAGCATAAGGGGCATAAGCATGGGACAGTTAATGACTCCTAGGAGTGGAGGGGGTGTTACTCTCGAGGGAGGCAATACTTTCACAGGTAAAGGGATAAGCATGTATAAGCATGTACCCACAAGAGGACAGCTCACTGTGAGACTTGATGTGTTCAGTTCTATCAGTGACTCCCAATCCTCAAGATGAAACGAGGGTTGACGTCACTATAGGTGGGAAATCTTTTTCTTTTTTAGCAGACACTGGTGCAACACGCTCATGTATATGAGAGGGAAAACGTACATTATCTGAGAAAGCAATGAATGCTCAAGGTTTCACAGGAGCTACACGTAGAGTTCCTTTTACTGAAAAATTGCCAGTCTCCATAGGAGAATGTTATATGTCTGTACCATTATTATATTCGAGACAGGCACCTGTTAATATATTAGGTTGAGATTTAAGGGCAAAGTTGAACATGACAATTTTGTTCACTGATGAAGGCATAGTGTGTTCAACACCAGGAATGCATTATTTAAATGTGAGTGAATTTATTATGACATTTACAGGACAAATGGCCATACGAGGAGTACCATTAGAACCAGAAGTCTTTAACTATGAGGTACGCATTTTGTTGACATGGTTACCCGGTTTAGGGGACATAGTTTTTATTTAGGCCAAGAAAACCTATGGATTAGGAGGGAGGACTAGTCTTTCCCTTAGAATTACAAGCAGCTATAGTGCGAGGAGAATTAGCTATGCTTGATGGAGTCGATGTTGAAGGCAGACAATGACGCACAATGATTGCCATTGTTATAGATTGACTGACGTCACTGACGAGGATATGTTTGGAGACTATCCGTCAGATGACGAAGTAGTATTTGAGATGAGTATTACTTATTGGGTAAGGACAATTAAACGTGAGGATCCTCAGGAAATGATGTTAGCATTGAAGCCTCCTGAATTTTTCGATGACGACATGGTGAAAGTGCCCATTTCATTATGGACGACAGGCCCCTATGACGTAGGCCTATTGAAGGGGGCTGGAAAAGTTAAGATTACATTGAGAACAGGAGCAATTTTACCTTGAGCACAACAATATCCCATGTCTCGTGAGTGCAGATGTGATTCAGTTCAGCTGATGATTATTCTTGCAGTGAAAGGATATAAGGTAGACAAGGAGAAATTACAGTATTGTCAAGAGGAAGCATTGTACATAGGTCAGTTTCACTTGAAGGAAAGAAAGTTACTCCTGAGAGAGCTGAGGCTATTTTTAAAACAGCAAAGCCACACAAGATAAAGCACATGTTAAGATTTTTGGGACTAATTAATTATGTGAGAGCATGGGTCTTTGACTGCAGTTCATACATAAGGCCCTTGTTGCAGGCTCTGAAAAAAGCACAAGCAACTCAGGAAAATATTGTCTCGACTGAGGACAGGGAGGAAGGGTTTGATGAGTAAAAAAGGCAATTTGAACAGCTTCAGTTTTAGGGATTCCTAATTATGCTGAGGAATTCTTCTTATTTTTGCATACGAATGGCACAGTCATGACAGCAGTACTCACACAGAGAACCATATTGTGGTAAAAGCCCTTGCATATTACAGTGGGATTCTGGACCCAGTATTGAGGGGTCTCTTTCATTGTGAACAATCTTTGGCAGCTGCTGCTTTCACCTTTGAGAATGCTGCCAGCATCATAATGGGGTGCTCCATGATGTTATTTGTTGAACATGCTTTGTTTACCATTTTGGAAAAGCCTAAAGTTACATTAACTTCTCAAAGAGCTTCTGCCTATGAGGTGGTCATATCGAATCCAGCGATTAAAATAGTTTGATGCAGAATAGTGAACACTGCCAAGTTTATAGCAGAACCACTGGTTGAAGATGAGTATTCACATGATTGCTCTAACAATGAGGAATTCTATGATGAGATCCCGAGGGTGAAAAAAATGCTTTGGCAGCTGTGGAGATTCTCTTTATTAACGGTTCTTCTAGAATCTATTAAAACGATGGGCAAAGATATACAGGTGTCACTGTGGTCGAAAAACATAGCCAATGGGTAGTTTGAAGTATTGATAAGTGCACGACTAACGTCTCACTTTTCACCATAGGCTGCAGAATTAGTGGCGCTGATTGTTGCACTCAAGAACCACGCAGACCAGGAAGTAACAGTGTACAGTGACTCCACCAAGGGGATGTCAACAGTACACGCAGGGCTAGCACATTGGAAAATGAGGGGCTACCGCCGAGCGGACGGCACTCCAGTGCAACATGCCTCCTTATTGGAGAGACTTATTAAAGCACTACAACTCCCCGTCACCTTCGCAGTCGGTAAATGAGCAGCTCACACTAAAAGAGCAGATTTTATCTCACACGAAAATCAAGCCATAGACGAGGAAGCGAAATGTGTTGCATGTTCGGACATCATCATGAAATTTGATAGGCCTGATGTAAGAAAGTATGGTGGTAATGATGAATGTGACTGATAGTTTTAACAACTTGTATAAAACTCAGCTAATGGAAATACAAGGGGAAGTGCCGCAGGATGAGAAAGACTTGTGGATGCGGAGGGGGTGTTCTTTAACTCCTTCCGAAGCATTATGGCGGCAGGAAAGCACTGGTAAAATGGTAATGCTTGTAGCCTTATTGAGAGTGGTATTGGAACAGCTGCACTACCCTGCGTATGTCACTAGAGAAGGCCTTGCAGCAACTATTGCCAAGGACAGGTGTGTTCCTAATTTGGTAGAACACGTTACATTTTATATAGTGAACTGCATCATATGTCACACTGCGTACAGTTAGAGGAGTTATCCCGAGACCTAATGGTCCATTTAAGCATTTACACATCGACTATGTCGATATGCTGCATGTCTGTAATGGATACAGATACATGATTGTAGTGGTATGTCCCTTTTCAAGGTGGATTGAAGCTGGTCCATGTACACATCCAGATTCCACCTGCACAGCGAAATCATGTGAAGTATTAATATCAGATAATGGCCCTCATTTTGTTAATGAAGTCTTTGAGCAAATAAGCTTGTTGCTTAGCATAAAGGACAAGTTTTCATCTGCTTATCACCCGCAAGTGAATGGAGTGTGTGAGAGACTCATGGCCTACTTAAGGAAAGGATAGCCAAATTGAAGCTTACATTGAAGAAAGGATGGTTGCATTTCCTACAACTGGCATTGTATACGTTGAGAAAGCAACCAGGTTCTGACCACCATCTTACGCCCCATGAAATAGTGACAGGGAGGTAGATGAGGACACCCCTCAAACCTCCATCTGGAACTAGAAGTGATGCCCAGACAACAGCAGAATTGTTAGGAAAGGAGTTACGTGCTTACTTAACATGTATGACTACAAGTATCTCTGTCATTTCAGATCAGCTCAGGCGGACGGGGTGTGCGGCTCAGAACACAGATAGAGACAGTACAACAACCGGATGTGAAAAATTACGTCTTCCCGAACTTTTCCCCAGTGATCAGATCCTACTCAGGAAATTTACGAGGAAACGGCACGAGCCGCGCTTTAACAGACCGTTTGTTGTTGAGGATGTAACGCCATCATCATAGAAAGTGTTAGGAAGACATGCATGGATATTTCTCAAGATGTGAAGATCTCTGCTGGAGAACCCCATTTACCCCCACCCCAGTCAGAAGCAAGCATCAGGGAAGAACCTCAGCACATGCAGACTAGGTCCATGATGAGGAAGAAGGACGTAAAAACTGTCCAGTAAGACAGACACGGAACACATTAGACTGTGGTTCTTTTCGGGATACTCTTTTAATTGCTAAAAAAGGAGTGAAAGAAGGTTATTTGTTCTTGAGCCACAGGAGTTTGCTAAATATTGGACTGTGAAACCTTTTAAGTCTTGACCGAGAAGGAAAGATGCCACATTTGGAGTTCCTTTTCGACGACTGGAAGAGGGAACAGTTCCCCGATTCCTATCCCACTGAGTTTCTTTTCGGAGGCACCCATGGAAGTGTCTAAATGGCCACATTTGTCAGATCGGTCTTACAGTTTTTCTCTTCGTTCTTCGTGCATACCCTCCGCTTGTGGGGAGAACTACCAGATCTGTTCCTGCAAGATCCTACGAATGGCCCAATCATACAGAGATTGCTCGCAGCCATGATAGAGCAAATTCTCCAGCATCCTGAGTACAGTGGGGAAAACACAAATGCCCCTATCTGATGATAATGCTCATAGACTAGTTGGCATGGTCTTTTATTATTTGATTGAGGAATGCCAACATCTGGTTAGAAGACAAACTGATGTTCGCACCTTCTTGAGCGATCTGAGGAATACAGCGCCACTTAATGAATTGCTATGCAAGTTAATCTATATTCTGAGAGAACACTGAGAACATCCTAAATGAGACTTTTGGAGGTAGAGATCCAGAATTTATTGTCTATAATCTTCTACCTTTTGTTGGAGAAGCATCCACATTTTGTTTGGCAAAAGGACAACTCCTTTCTATACATCAGGAACCCTGTTCATTGTCCTGCAATCAGCCAGCTGTTTGAAGAGCTTGTTGAGGAGATTAAGTTATTGCCAGAGTATTACATGATATTGCCTGAATAAATTTAGATTTTTCCTTCCTTAAAAAATAATGGGCAATATAGACAGCAACAATAATGTCGCTAACAAGGAGAGACTGCCACGACGAGTGAGGAGCTACTGCTTCATAAAGTGGGCCTATCTATTTGTTATCTACAAATGCATCTTGTTTATTGTGATCCTTAATTCACTTACAGTATGTACTGCTTACTATTTGGATCCCAATAAATCAAGGATCCCTGTGTATCTTCCTATGCAGAAGGAGGTACAGATGTGGCAACTACCAGACAACCGAGACCTTATGTAATTGTCCCTACTCCAGTAGTTCGTGTATGAGTGCCTGGTTCTGTGACAAATGTCACTAGACATCCGTACTCAGGAAAGAGTATTGCAGAGATTTTTATTGAACACCAGATACCGGCTTGAAAGGAGAGGCAAAGGAAGAGATCTTATGTGAATAAACTTACACAAAACACTGAGTGCATTGACATATGTAGTACTAGAAGTGCTAAGGAGGATGATCATGAGTTGAATGATTACCTGGATAATACAGCACACTTGGGGAGTAACATATTTTATCAGCATATGAAAGAAGTGGGAAGGAGGACATCAAAGCAGAAATGTTTTGTAGGTGCACTCCTGTCTTATAGCATGGGGAAGTCTAAGATCTTCACAGCTATTGAAATAGATGTCCAGACAGCACATTGTCTATCACACATAGCACTCAACCGTACAAGAGGCCAGTTCATGGGCCGAACAGCCTACCTCAAATGGGCAATTGAATGGACAGATCCAGAGGAAGATGATTATGTTCATGACACAAAGACAAGGCTAAGGATGCACACTAAGAATCACGTGATCAGATACGAAAAGCCTGGAGTAAAAGGAGCTGGAATCAGATGGGAGTAAACAGAAGACTTGATAGCCCAGGAAAGTCTGCAGGAGAAATTTGTAGATGGAAGACCAGAGGCCAGATGCAGATTTTGGGATCAGTACTTTCACCTGATGGTTGGAAAGGAGTGGTAATTTGCAGAGTATGGGTGGTAATTGGTCACCCTGAATCGACTATTGGCATTATGGAACATGGATGCAAGCCTCCATGGATAAAACTTACTAAGCTACTGACATGGGTTGAGGATAAAGGAGGATCTTTGCAGATAATACCTTTGGTAAGTGTGAAGCTGTGCTTCGGAAACAATGGCACAAGAAAAGTCAGAGAGTACCAGAAATGTGTTCAAATCTTTGATGCACAGGAATGGACCTTGGGACAGCAGTGATCATGGAACACTAATGGGCTTGTGGATCCAGAGGTTATATGAAGCTATGCAAGGATTGGGGAGGACAATGTTCTATAGTAAACGTTAATGTTCCCGTGTTGGTTATTCCTAAAGGTGACTTGAACATTGGAAGCTTTCCTAAAGCAGACGCTCACCTAAGGAAGAAGAGATCTGTGGAGCTGAGAAGTAGAATAAAGAGAGAGAACTATTTCTCAGCCAAGTCAATGAAAGCTTTCAATGCCATTCCATATGAGCACAGACTGTTCAGTCAGACTTTGTCGATATTCACGATGATCTTTATGCCAAGGGTCCAGACTGCAGCAAATACTAAATGGCTGCAGATCACCAGATGGGAGTTGTTGCAGACAATCAACACTACCATAAAATGATTCTATGCTATCAGGGAAGAGCTGAGAGCCATACAACTAATGATTCCTCAGAATAGATATGTCCTGGACATGATCATAGCTGTGGATGGAGGTTTTTGTGCAAACATTGGAGAATCCTGTTGCACATTTATACAGTCTCATGATGATGAGAAGGGCACCATGACAGAGACATAGAGATGCTGACGAAGCTATACATCCAGATGATAGACGAAGTGGAAGACATTGCTGATGATAGCTGGTTTGGATCGCTCTTTTCTTGGGTTCCACAGTGGATGACAGATATGTTCAAATTCCTTGGAGCCCTCATAGTGATGGTATTGCTTGGATTCTGTGTGATTAAGATAATAATCTCACAATGCAAAAAGACTGCAAAGAAAGCCATATGGATGAAGATCATGACGGATGTTGAATCGGGATGGAAAACCAAACTGTTGACAGATGAAGAAATCAGAGATTTCGTGAAAGCCAGCATACATGTACCTGAGGGAACGGAGTTCCTGTGCCCAAGGAACTGTTAGGCAGAAACCTGTGCAGTTCCCTTGGGGAACACTGCAAAAGATTTAAGACTACAGGTATAGCAGTAAACCCACTTGGTAGCAGTCTGTACCACCCAGATTTACCTGGTAGCTGTGGCTGAGCAGTCAGACTTCCCTCAAGAAGAGTTAGGCAGTATGCAAAGTATACACAATATGTACTCAAACACAATAGTACAAGCAAACACTGACCAGAGCTTGGTTTCAAAAGTATATAGTTATTTATTGTTAAGAACACATACGTTGAAAACACTCTAGCAATATATAGTAAAACACTTCAAACACAGTTATATGGAAAGCAGTCCCAACCCTTATTCCTAACTAGACAACTCTTGGTTAACACCACATAATTCAAACAGAGGTGAGTGCTTAACTTTAGATGACACTCTAGTAGGTTCAAAGAAGGGAGGGAAAAAAAAGAGCAGAATTAGGATAAACACACCACTCTAAGGTCAAGAACACTTTCAGTAAGTTCAAGGAAGCACAAAGTCACAGGTGAGCAAGAGTCACTAGGCAGGGCCCACGCTTAGAGCAGACAGAGCGAAAATGTGCCCAAGATCACACAGTTATTAGGGATTCAGAGTCTTGCAAAAGAGTTCAGAAAGAGTTTAGAGAGGCATAGAAAGTTTAGCCAGGGTGTCCCAGGCAATCCCAGGTTCGAAAGCCGGGGGCTAAAACTACCCCGTACAGTCGGTGGCAAGGGAAGCCAGGCGGAACACGGTACCTTAAACGGGAAGGATCCTCCAGCGGTGGCAGTTGTTCCAGGCAGTGGCAGCAAGGCTCGACGTCGGTCAAGGAAGAAGAAGATCTCGCTGAAGAGCAGAAGAAGAAGGTCGTTGCACTGCCCGGGAAGAAACCAGCCGCGGAGTCCTCCGGTTAAAGGGTTGTACCGACTTTCGCGGTTGTGGTAAAAGTGTGGTATTCCGGTTGCCGGGGTGCTTGGCACTGGCAAGGCGGCCACGAGATACCTCGAAGAAGCGGAAAGAAGGTGAAAACTGGTTGTCCCCACCAGTCAAGGGAAGGAGACACTCTGTTAAGAGCTCTCCTCGGTCGTCGGGAAAAGTGGTGAGACGGTTCAGCAGGGCTCCACCGGTGGTGTCGTCGTAGCAGGTCGGCTCAGCTCTTCCCTCGTCGGATTCTTAGGTCCTGTGGCGACTTCTAAAGTTCCAGTCCGCAAAGCCCTGCTTTTATGCAGCAAACCCCCATTCACCCAGCCTAGCTGTCACTCAAACATGCTAAGTGGTGAGCCGGCCGGCTCACCACTTGGGCCAACCAGGACGGAGTGCGACTTGAGTTACCAAGGTAACTCAGTCCAGGGTGCCTAAATCCCCCTCCACCCCTCCTAAGTACCCCAGATAGAGTGGCACCACTTTGGAGGGCTTCTGTGGAGAAGCCCGCCAAAAGTGGAACAAAGGGCTCCACTTTGGGTCAGAGTTACAGAGGCGAACGCCAACGCCATTTTAGAATCAAGTTTTGGCAAAAAATCCCAACCGGAGTTATAATAATAAATATATAAACCGGCGGTATGTTTGAGGCTACCGTAAATAAATAAATAAATGTGTTAGCCTAAAACAATGGGAAATCCCATAGGAAAATACTCGCGGTTGAATATAAAAGGTAGTTTCCACTGCCACCAGCCAAAACTCGATCAGGGGGGACGGAGACGTGCCCCCTCGACTAACAGACCCTGGGGCAATCGAATTGCCCCAGCCAGTACGTCCACAATATGATGGTTTGTACTGGTTCTGTTCAGGATTTAAGACTAGTAAAGTCATTGGTGACTTTACATGCCCTGGGAGACAGTAGTCAGTCCCAGGGTATGGAGTCTATGTTGGGGAGTCCCTAGGACACCCCTGGGTTACTGCACAGAGGGTGTTGTGTAACCCATATCACAAAAATACATGAGGCCCTATGGAGTAAAAGACCCCATAGCCCATTCAACACAAGGTTAACCAAAGAAACACTCTTCAAACATGCCCAAGAGTGAGGGTAAAAGAGTCTCACGCTTGGCAGGAGAAAAAAAAGAAACCCCAGAAATCCAGCAAAGCTGCTGGGGGACTCACTAGGTAGGGAAATTCAGCCTAAACAGAGAATTCTCCCTAACACTCGCCCCCCCCAGACTAAGGGACAGGAGGATTTAATCCACTCCTGGATGAACCTCATACCTCTAGTCGATGATATACATCCTAGAGAGTCCATCAGCATTTTGATGGTGTCACCCTGACCTGTGCTCAATGGTGAAATCAAACCCTTGCAGGCAGATTGACCATCTCAATAGTTTTGGATTTTCCCCTTTCATTTGCATTAACCATCTCAAGGGTTGGTGGTCAGTCTGAATAACAAAAGTATAACCATACAAGTATGGCCTAAACTTCTTCAGTGCCCACACAATAGCAAAGCATTCTCTTTCGATTGTTGCCCACCTTGTCTCAGGATCCTTCAGTTTTCTACTGATGAAGCAAATGGGGTGCTCCCTACCCTTCTCATCCAGTTGGCTTAGAACTGCACCTATACCTACATTGGAAGCATCAGTTTGTACAATGAAAGTTTGGTGGTAGTCAGGAGCTCTTAATACTGGAGCTTGGCAAAGAGCTCTCTTCAGTTTTTCAAAGGCCTGATTGCACTCCTCATTCCATTTTACCTTTTTAGGGAATTTAGGAGAGGAGATTACATTCAGTGGAGAAGCTATGGTCCCATAGTTCTCAATGAAATTCCTGTAATACCCAGTGAGGCCTAGGAAGGCTCTCACTTGGGTTTGAGTAGTTGGTGTTGTCCAAGTTTGCACAGGTTCAATCTTGCTGAGCAAAGGCCTTATTTCTCCACCTCCTACCTCATGCCCAAGGTAGACCACTTTACTTTGACCAATCTGGCACTTACTGCCTTTGATTGTCAAATGGGCCTGTTCAAGAGCCTGCAACACATGTCCTAGGTGGTTCACATGTTCCTCCCAGGAGTGGCTGAAGACTGCAATGTCATCCAAGTATGCCATGCAGAAATCTTCCATCCCAGCTAGAACTTGGTTCACCATCCTTTGGAATGTGGCAGGTGCATTTTTTAATCCAAAAGGCATAACCTTAAACTGGTACAAGCCAACTGGGGTTGAAAATGCAGTTTTCTCCTTGGCATGGTCTGTCAGGGCTATTTGCCAATAGCCTGACGTAAGGTCAAATGTGCTGAGGTACTTGGCTGCACCAAGTTTATCCACCAACTCATCTGTCCTGGGCAAAGGGTGGGCATCAGTCTTGGTGACTGCATTTAGAGCTCTATAGTCCACACAGAATTTCAAGTCTTTGGATCCTGCCTTTGGTACTAACACAACTGGGCTAGACCATGGACTAGTAGAAGGCTCTATTACCCCGAGATCAAGCATCTTCTTGACCTCTCCTTTGATGTGGGTTCTGATATGTTCTGACATTCTGTACCCTCTGCTTTTGACTGGCAGACAGTCACCAGTGAGTATATCATGCTGGCCCCAAGGGGTCAAGCCTGGTGACAGTGAGAACATGGAGGCAAACTGATTTAACATAGACTTGCACTCCTCTTGTTGCTCAGGTGTCAGGTCTGAAGAGAGATTGACTCCTTCAACTTTTTCATCTAAAGGCACACCTCTGAGGAGATCAGGGAGAGATTCACTCTCTTCTTCCTCTGCAGCTGAAGCTAGAAGCAAGGCTCCTATGTCAGGTCTGGAGATGTATGCTTTTAGTCTGTTGGTGTGGAAGACTCTAGGAGCTTCCCTGGGTCTGCCCAGATCCACCAGATAGTTGACCTCTCCAAGTTTTCCCACAATCTTGAAGGGTCCCATCCATTTGTCTTGCAAGGCCCTCTGCCTTGTTGGGAGCATAACTAGAACTAGCTGGTCTTGAGTAAACTCAACCATGTTAGCCTTCTGGTCATGCCAATGTTTGACCAGAGCTTGACCAGCTTTCAAGTTGTCACTTGCTTCTGCCATCATGTGTGACATTCTCCTCCGGAGACCTATCACATAGTCAGTCACTCTGACTGGCTTGAGGGGAGGAGCACCTTCCAATCCCTCCTTAATCAGGGCCAATGGACCTCTGACCGGATGGCCATAGAGAAGCTCAAAGGGAGAATAACCTACTCCCTCCTGAGGGACTTCTCTATAAGCAAAGAGAAGGCATGGCAGTAGAAGGTCCCACTTCTTTTTAAGGGGTTCCTCTAAAGCACCTATCATGCTCTTCATGGTTCTGTTGAACCTCTCAACCAACCCGTTTGTCTGAGGGTGGTATGCTGTTGAGAACTTGTAAGTAACTCCACAGGTTTTCCACATGGCTTTCATGTAGTGGGACATAAAGTTTGACCCCCTGTCAGAGATTACTTCCTTAGGAAACCCAACCCTGGTAAAAATACCAAGGAGGGCCTTAGCCACAGCCGGAGCTGTAACAGTCCTCATAGGAATTGCCTCAGGGTACCTAGTAGCATGGTCTACTACAACAAGTATAAACCTGTTGCCTGAGGAGGTTGGGGGATCAAGGGGACCAACAATGTCAATCCCTACCCTCTCAAATGGGACTCCCACAACTGGGAGAGGCACTAAAGGTGCCACATTCTTGGAACCAACCTTACCAGAAGTCTGGCAGGTATGGCAGCTCTTACAATATCTATCTACTTCAGCCCCCATCTTTGGCCAATAAAAGTAGAGAGAGAGCCTTTCCTTGGTCTTCTTGAAACTCAAGTGACCAGCCAAAGGTATCTCATGGGCTAGTTGTAAGAACTGTTGTCTGTTCTCTTGTGGGACTACAAGGCGCTTGTAGTCTCCAGGTTCAGACTCAGTTGGTTCACTGTAGAAGAGGCCATCTTCCCAGTGTAACCTATACTTCCCAGGCTCTTGCCCATCAGCCTGAGAAGCTGCCTGGTGGCGGAGGCCTTCCAGAGTTGGACATTCTCTTTGCCCCTTACGAAAAGCTGCCCTGCTAGGCCCACCTTCTGCCAGTAAAGACTGCAGCTCAGGATGGTCCTCAGGGTCCAAATCTCCAATAAGGTTTGGGCCTCCTTCTAGCTCTTCTTCAGAGTCTAGCTCAACCACACAGGGTTGTACCTCCCTCTCAGCCTCAGCTGGAGGTGGAGTTACAGGTGTAACTGTGGACAACCTAGGGGAAGTCCTTGTTGGAAGCACTGGAGTGCTTGCTGCTGGCTTTTTCCTAGGAGTCTTGCGTTGCCCCTTGGCTCCTGATCTGGTAGTTACTGCAGTAAGTTGCTCCAGTGGGAGAGGAGTGATCTCTGTCATCATCTCCTGAGATATCCCTCTCAGGGTTTTCTCTCTTGCAGGTTTTGTGAGCTCCTGTAACCTTTTACTAGGTGGTCTGGGGGTATGTGACACAACTCCAAGAGCTTTGAGGTCATTACCCAACAGAACCCTACCTGGCACTTCACATTGTACACTGACAGGTATTTTCACAGCCATATCATTACACTGGATGAGAACTGGTAACTGGGGACACGTCTGCACAGGCCCACCAGCTAACTTGGTGAGGCATTTGGGTGCCTTAGCAACATCCTCTGCCTTGAAAAATGATTCATCCACCACAGTTATGCTGGCTCCAGTGTCCCTAATGGCAGGAGTCTCCTGACCATTCACCTGGACACTGTCCTTATAATACTCTTTAGTATTATCTGGGATAGAGTTATAGACATCTAAATTCTGTTGTTCCCACAACCCCAGAGAGACTAAAGAAACACTAGCTGAGACTCCAGTGGGTTCATCAGCCAGTAATAGAAAGTTTCCACTTGCCATATGTACTTCCTCTTCTGGAGCGAAGGCTAAGGAGGCAAGCTGGACCCCTGAAGGTTTACCCTTACATCTGGGATCTCCTTTCACATGGTCAGTAGCCTTACAAACAAAGCATGAGCCAAAGGCTCGCTGGAATGGAGGCTTGTTCTGACCTCCTTCTGGTCTGGGACCAGAAGGTACACTAGCCTGATTTGGTTTCCCTGGTGGCTTACCCTTATGGTTTTGTTTGGGGCCCTCTTTGGAATTTGTAGTATTAGAATTCTCTTTGGAGTCCTTTTTAGGCTGTTTCTCCCCATCCTTCTTCTGAGTTACCCCAGAATCCTTGTGAGTGGCCCTGTTGGCAACCCACAAGTCAGCAGCCTTAGCTAGTTTCCGGGAATCTAATTCCCTGGAATCAGCCAAGTGTTGTCTGAGCTCAGGAGAGCAGGCATCATAAATAGTCTCCAACATAAACAAATTCTTCATACCTTCATAAGTGTTCACCTTGTAACCCTTAATCCATCCCTCTAAGTTTTTCAACCCTTCACTCACCCAGGTAGCCCAAGGGGTACCATCATGCTTTTTGAGGCTCCTAAACCTCTTACAATACTGGGAAGGGGTCTTCCCAAACCTAGCTATCAAAGCTAGTTTCACACATTCATAGTCCTTTTTATCCTCCTCCCCCATCTCCATTACCACATCAGTTGCAACAGGGGGAAGCCTAGAGAACAACCAGGTGAGTAAGTCATTTCCTGTGATGTTCTGGAGCCCATGATTATATTCAAACAGAGACAACCAATCCAACACATCCAACTTAGGCTCATACATACCAACCAATTCTTTAGGCATCCGGGGTCTTTTAGGACTGGAACTTCTAGAGGAGCCAGAGAGAGAAGCATTCTCAACAGACAATTTCTTCATTTCTAGCTCATGCTTGAGCTCCATTTCCCTTAGCCTTAGTTCCTTTTCAGTTTGAGCATTAAGTTTTTTATACTCCAATTCTAGTTTCATTTTCTCCAGATCATAGTACTGAGGACTAAATGTGGGACCTGGTAAAGGCCCAGTAGGCACAGCAGGTAGAGCAGGCAGAGGCCTAGGGGGGACAGTCACAACAGCCTCACCCTCCTCTTCTGACTCTTCCTCAAAATCATCAACATTTTGTTCTATGTCAATTTCAATACTGTCATCTACATTTGCTGGAGTGGTAGGTTCCTCTGAACCATCACCCAGACTTTGGTTAGCTAACAATCTTTCAATCAGCTCCATTTTCTTGCCCTTAGTCATGAGATCCTTATGTTTACAGAGCACTCTTAAACAATCAGCAGTTTTGGCTGCAAGGGACTCTTGACTATAGCTTTCTATAACTGACATGTTAGAGGATTACTTTTACAGTGCTAAGCTTTGTGGTTAGTTGCACTAAGGTATCTAAAGCACACTAAAATGTATACTCAATACAAATCCCACCGCTGTACACCAGTGTTAGGCAGAAACCTGTGCAGTTCCCTTGAGGAACACTGCAAAAGATTTAAGACTACAGGTATAGCAGTAAACCCACTTGGTAGCAGTCTGTACCACCCTGATTTACCTGGTAGCTGTGGCTGAGCAGTCAGACTTCCCTCAAGAAGAGTTAGGCAGTATGCAAAGTATACACAATATGTACTCAAACACAATAGTACAAGCAAACACTGACCAGAGCTTGGTTTCAAAAGTATATAGTTATTTATTGTTAAGAACACATACGTTGAAAACACTCTAGCAATATATAGTAAAACACTTCAAACACAGTTATATGGAAAGCAGTCCCAACCCTTATTCCTAACTAGACAACTCTTGGTTAACACCACATAATTCAAACAGAGGTGAGTGCTTAACTTTAGATGACACTCTAGTAGGTTCAAAGAAGGGAGGGAAAAAAAAGAGCAGAATTAGGATAAACACACCACTCTAAGGTCAAGAACACTTTCAGTAAGTTCAAGGAAGCACAAAGTCACAGGTGAGCAAGAGTCACTAGGCAGGGCCCACTCTTAGAGCAGACAGAGCGAAAATGTGCCCAAGATCACACAGTTATTAGGGATTCAGAGTCTTGCAAAAGAGTTCAGAAAGAGTTTAGAGAGGCATAGAAAGTTTAGCCAGGGTGTCCCAGGCAATCCCAGGTTCGAAAGCCGGGGGCTAAAACTACCCCGTACAGTCGGTGGCAAGGGAAGCCAGGCGGAACACGGTACCTTAAACGGGAAGGATCCTCCAGCGGTGGCAGTTGTTCCAGGCAGTGGCAGCAAGGCTCGACGTCGGTCAAGGAAGAAGAAGATCTCGCTGAAGAGCAGAAGAAGAAGGTCGTTGCACTGCCCGGGAAGAAACCAGCCGCGGAGTCCTCCGGTTAAAGGGTTGTACCGACTTTCGCGGTTGTGGTAAAAGTGTGGTATTCCGGTTGCCGGGGTGCTTGGCACTGGCAAGGCGGCCACGAGATACCTCGAAGAAGCGGAAAGAAGGTGAAAACTGGTTGTCCCCACCAGTCAAGGGAAGGAGACACTCTGTTAAGAGCTCTCCTCGGTCGTCGGGAAAAGTGGTGAGACGGTTCAGCAGGGCTCCACCGGTGGTGTCGTCGTAGCAGGTCGGCTCAGCTCTTCCCTCGTCGGATTCTTAGGTCCTGTGGCGACTTCTAAAGTTCCAGTCCGCAAAGCCCTGCTTTTATGCAGCAAACCCCCATTCACCCAGCCTAGCTGTCACTCAAACATGCTAAGTGGTGAGCCGGCCGGCTCACCACTTGGGCCAATCAGGACGGAGTGTGACTTGAGTTACCAAGGTAACTCAGTCCAGGGTGCCTAAATCCCCCTCCACCCCTCCTAAGTACCCCAGACAGAGTGGCACCACTTTGGAGGGCTTCTGTGGAGAAGCCCGCCAAAAGTGGAACAAAGGGCTCCACTTTGGGTCAGAGTTACAGAGGCGAACGCCAACACCATTTTAGAATCAAGTTTTGGAAAAAAATCCCAACCGGAAGTTATAATAATAAATATATAAACCGGCGGTATGTTTGAGGCTACCGTAAATAAATAAATAAATGTGTTAGCCTAAAACAATGGGAAATCCCATAGGAAAATTTGCGGTTGAATATAAAAGGTAGTTTCCACTGCCACCAGCCAAAACTCGATCAGGGGGGACGGAGACGTGCCCCCTCGACTAACAGACCCTGGGGCAATCGAATTGCCCCAGCCAGTACGTCCACAATATGATGGTTTGTACTGGTTCTGTTCAGGATTTAAGACTAGTAAAGTCATTGGTGACTTTACATGCCCTGGGAGACAGTAGTCAGTCCCAGGGTATGGAGTCTATGTTGGGGAGTCCCTAGGACACCCCTGGGTTACTGCACAGAGGGTGTTGTGTAACCCATATCACAAAAATACATGAGGCCCTATGGAGTAAAAGACCCCATAGCCCATTCAACACAAGGTTAACCAAAGAAACACTCTTCAAACATGCCCAAGAGTGAGGGTAAAAGAGTCTCACTCTTGGCAGGAGAAAAAAAAGAAACCCCAGAAATCCAGCAAAGCTGCTGGGGGACTCACTAGGTAGGGAAATTCAGCCTAAACAGAGAATTCTCCCTAACAGGAACCATAAGAAGTATGTGGGAAAATGGATCTATTGCAGTCCAAGTGGACAGTGCATGCTCATGTCTTGGAACAAGGATGAGCATGTGAAATCAGCTGGATGCTTGAAAGGAGTAATCAAGATCTGGATCCCAAAGAAACATTTCTTCAGATGAAGATGTCTACATATGAAGGATGATGGAGGAGTGGTCGATGAATCGACCAGAGGGGGGAGTGTAGAGAAAGAGCCAAGTACCACCCTCAAGCACCTCGCCCATATTGCCTATATCTTGGGAACCAGAGTGTGAAACACGTGCAGTACTGATGAAAATAATGATACCAAGGAGAATCCTGGAAGCAAGGTTCCTGTTGAGAAATTCATACCTGCATACTCAACAGCATGATGGCCATTTGAATGAAATCCCAGAAGAAACAGGACAAATGAGCGAAAGAGCAGAGTGGTGACTTCACATGAAGCCAGATTGACATACATAGAAAAGATGCAGAGACAAGAAAATTAAAATATTCTATAAGGCATCAAGAAAGTATTAAAGATAAGTGATATCTCGAGCACGAGATGAAGAAACTTATACGACAGAAAAGATGAAGATATCAAGTTATTTTACATGTGTACAGATGCAAAGAAATGCAAGCAGATGAAGTATTCTTAAGGCTAGCTATGTAGTGAATCGATTGCGGCATGTGCCAATCTATACATATATAGGAGTGAGCAAAGAATGGATGATTCCACTATGTGTTATAGCAGAGCTGGACCAGAGAAGGAAGGCCTTTTCCAGTGTGTCTCAGTTGGAAAGCCATTGAATTACAGAAATGAATCTCAGAAAGGCGAGGTTGGACCAGCCCTAAGAAACGAAGGTCGTATCGGACTGGGATGAGCAGACATTAGTTACAATTGTGTGAAAGAATTAAATTCCTGTTCATAAAACATGAATGAAAAACAAGGAAGACGTCAGAGGTTAATTAAATAATAATATTTTAAAAGCACCAGAGCTCAAATTTATGGTCTTTAGTCACGGGGAGGGATAAAGCTGGAGAAACATGACAAACCACACCTACGCAGAGAGGCAGAGCATGCCTCTACTCTCCTGAATTCTCCAGAGCAAGGAATATTTCCAAGGCCAAGTTCAAAGCCTTAATTCACATGCAGACCACTGAGGGGATGATAGATGATATGCTAATTGGTGGGAATCTATGGTTATGACCAGCTCACCAGCACCTATAAATCCAGCCTGCCTGCTGCTAGCGTGGGTGGAAAAGTACTGACGGATGTAAGAGTGCCAACCAATTTTGGGGGCTGCGTAATTAAGGGCCCTATAGTTTGTTTAACCAATGGGATGTCATTTATTTAGTGACATTCATAGTGACCTGTTTGATGGGAGGGCTTAGTTGTCCCACCTGATGTTGAATAGCCTATCACTTTCTTAGACTAGTATGGAACGTATACTTAGATGTTCCCTCTAAGCATATCACATTTGCCAGTAGGTTTTTGTAGTTGGCCACGTAGGATGACTTTAGCAAATGCGTAGGTTAACGTCATCAATTACAAGTTTTTGCTATAAAAAGAATGTTTTTTATGAATATCGTTGAGACCATGCTGTGAGACATCCATTGATGTCCGTTTTACTACCTGTTTTAGATAATTGATATTAAAACAGTGAACTTTGCCAACTTCCTGGTCGTTTTGATTATTGATGTTTGAGTATGTTCTTTATCCCCATTCATCTCAAAGTATTGCTTCCTCATCTTTAAGGGTTGGGTCGCTGTCCCGGTTCAAGAGGTTCAGAGAAGAGGCTTCATTTTATTGTGGCATTGTGTTTTCAGAGTTGTCATTTTGGTTGTTTTATATTTTCATCACCAGTTGCACATTTGAATATGTCTAACATTGTGCAAGAAAACACTAAGATGTGGCCCTTTTAAGTTCTGCCAGAAAGCTTGGGAACATCAATTATGATAAACCATCTGCTGAGAGTCTCCTGGGATGATGTGGATGATGCGTATTGGAAATTGCATGAGATGGTGTGGCCCTTACTGGGCTGTAGCGTTTTTTGGCCTGTATGTGGTCTTATATCTTCACTGTAGCTATGAGCGGTGGTTGTGGATAATCCACTTCCACCTATTAAAAATGCTGCCAAGAAGAGCTAGAGTTTTGAAACACATGCAGCACAGTATCACTCTTTTTGAGGAGTTATTAGAAATGCTAGAGAGGTTCAGAGAGGAGGTTTTTCATAAAGTGTTTACAGATGTGGGTTATCCTATCTCCAGTAGTACCACTTGGATGAGTGAGAGGCCTTCCCTGGATCTTTTACATTTCTGATGCAATGAATCTGTCGTAAGCTTTCATCCACTTCATTCCGGGGTACGAATAGTGTCTTTATTCTGTTGAAGACAGTCTGGCATTTCCAAATGAAAACAAAAAAAAGATGTACGCCATGGAATGGGATATTAAGCTTGGGAACATCAATTATGATAAAGTATTTGGTGTGAGATTCCCGTGATAAGTGGATGATGCGTATTGGAAATTGCACAAGGTGGTCTGGCCCACACTCGGCTGCAGTCTTCATTTGCTTACATGTGTTATTATATTTTCACTGTAGCTAGGAGCAGCTGTTGTGCATAATGAACCTCTACCCATTAAAGGTGCTGCTAGAAACAGCCAGAGTTTTCAAACGCTGGCAGCACTGGAACTCTCTATTTGAAGTATCATCAGAAAAGCTATAGAGGTTCAGAGAGGAGGCTTCATTTTTTGTGGGATTGTCTTTTTAGAGTTATCATTTTTGTTATTTTATTTTTTTCTCACCAGTTGGACATTTAAACATGTGTAACATTGTGCAAGGAAACAGTAAGACATTCCTCCTGTAATTTTCCATCAGAAAGTTTGGGAACATCAATTATGATAAATTATTATCTGCATTTTTCCTGGGATGATGTGGACAATGTGTATTGGAAATTGCACAGGATGGTCTGGACCATACTGTGCTGCAGCATTTTTTCACTTATATGTGTTCTGATATCTTTACTGTAGCTCTGAGCGCTGGTTGTGCGAAAACTGTAAGACGTGGCCTTCCTAATGTTCCCTGTTTTTTTGTTGAGGTTTTGTCTTTTTCATGCTGTTATTTTCGTTGTTTTACATATTCCTCTCTAATAACGAGAGTACCAGCAGTGATGACGTTGTCATTCGGTTTCTGAATCCTTTGCCACTGAGGAAAAAGGCAACTGGTAGGAAAAGTACTGATGAGAGTTGGTGCTTCTTTAAAGTTAAAAAACACTGTTTCAGAAAAGAGGCAGAAGAGGTACTTTGCACATTCTTCAACAAAACTCTATGCCATGGGCATTCCAATGTTCCGTCCCAAAGCATGGGAACATCTATCATGATAAATCATTTGGTGTAAGTCTTCTCGAATAATGTGCATGATGCGTATTGGAAATTGCATGAGATGGTCTGGACCATACTGGACTGCAGTCTTTTTTGGCTTATATGTGGTCGTACATCTTTACTTTAGCTGTGAGCGGTGGTTATGCATAATTAGCCTCCACCTATTAACCCCTTAAGTGCCAAGGACGAGGCATCTCCTTTCCATTGCAAAGTTCCCTGGTGGCCCTCCCCCCACCCCAAATGGATGGGGACCCATATCATGTAACCCTCCCTAGTGGCAGGGAACTTTGCAATGGAAAAGGGGGGCATTGCATGTAGACCTCCCTGGAGGTATTTTGGTGGACTGGGACACAATTACAGGGTCAGGCCACAAATTGCCACCCATGCCAGCAGAACATTGGTGTTTCCCTGGGAGCGGCTGTCTCCCATGTGGGTTGACCATCCGCAAGCCCAGGCTGCACCTTTGGCTGTGCTGCATTACAGATTTCACCTCTGGGGAGGAATGGGGACCCTGCTGGGGTTCCCCGGAACTGCAACTGGACTTGGGGACGGTCAACCCACATGGGAGACAGGCGCCCAAGGTGGGAGGCACCATCTCCCACCATCCTGGAGTAATGGCTGGCCTGTGCTACAGCATTTCCCTCTGGGAAATGACAGGGACCCCGCTAGGGCTCCCTGGAACTGTGGCTGGGCTTGGGGATGGTCCACCCACATGGGAGACAGCCACCCAAGGCCAGGAACATCACCCCCCAACTTTCCTGGAGCTGTGGCTGGCCTGCGTTACAGCTTCTCCCTCTGGGAAAGGACGGGAACACTGCCGGGGATCCCTGGGACTGCCGCAGTGCTTGGGGATGGTAGACCCACATTGGAAACGAAAGCCCAAGGCCGGGAACATCACCTCTAACCTTCTTGGAGTTCTGGCTGGACTGCATTACAGCTTTTCCCCACCAGTCTCCAAGCACAGCAGCAGTCCTAGGGGGCCTGGCAGGGTCCCCGTCCTTTCCCAGAGGGAAATGCTGTAACGCAGGCCAGCCACAACTCCAGGATGGTCGGAGGTGATGCCTCCTGCTTTGGGCACCTGTCTCCCATGTGGATCAACTGTCCACACGTCCAGCGGCAATTACGGGGAGCCCCAGCAGGGTCCCCATTACTCCCCACAGGTGAAATCTGTAATGCAGCACAGCCAGAGGTGCAGTCTGGGCTTGTGGACAGTGAACCCGCATGGGAGACGTGTGCCCAAGGCCTGGGACATCACCCCCAACCATTCAGAGTTTTGACTGGGCTGTGTGACAGAATTGACCTCCGGGAAGGGAATTGGACCCTGCTGATGCTTCCTGGCACTGCCGATGTGCTTGTGGACAGTAGAACCACATGGGAAACGAATGCCCAAGGCCAGGGACATCATCCCTAACTGTCCTGGAGTTCTGGATGGGCTGCGTTATAGTTTTTCCCTTAGGGGAGGGATTGTCACACTGCCTGGGCCACATGGTGGGGAAAAGATGTAACGTAGCCCAGCCAGAACTCCAAGACAAGTAGGGGTGATGACATTGGCCTTGGGATTTCATTTCTCATGTGGGTCTACCATCCAAAAGCACTGTGGAAGCCCCAGAGAGCCCGGCAGGGTCCTCGTCCTTTCCCACAGGGAGAAGCTGTAATTCAGGCCAGCCAGAGTTCCATGAAGGTGGGGGTGATGTCCCTGGTCTTGGGCGGCTGTCATCCATGTGGGTTGACTATCCCCCAGCCCAGCAGCAGTTCCAGGGAGCCCCGGCAGGGTCCATGTCCTTTCCCAGAGGGGAAAAGCTGCAACACAGGCCAGCTAGAACTCCAGGATGGTCAGAGGTGATGCCTCCGGCCTTGGGCACCTTTCTCCCATGTGGGTTGACCGTCCCCAAGTCCAGTGGCAGTTCCAGGGAGCCAAGGCAGGGACTCCTTTCCTCCCCGGAGGTGAAATCTGTAACACAGCATAGCCAGAGGTGCAGCCTGGGCTTTTGGATGGTCAACCCATATGGGAGAGAAGTGCCCAAGGCCTGGGACATCACCCTCAACCATCCTAGAGCTCTGGCTTGGCTGTGTTACAGAATTGACCTCCCTGGAACCACTGCTGGGCTTGGGGACATTCAACCCACATGAGAGTCAGGCGCCCCATGCCAGGGACATGACCCCCTACAACCCTGGAGCTCTGGATGGGTTGCGTTACAGCTTCTCCCTCTGGGAAAGGACAGGCCCCTGCCGAGTTTCCCTGGAGCCGCTGCTGGGCGTGTGGCCGGTCAACCTAGATGAGGGACATCCACCCAAGGCCAGGGACATCACCCTCGACCATCCTGGAGCTCTGGTTGGGCTGCATTACAGAATTTCCCTCCAGGAAGGGATGAGCACCATGCTGGTGCTTCCTGCGACTGCCACTGTGCTTGGGGATGGTCAATCCACATGGGAGACAGCCAACCAAGGCTGGGGAAATAACCCCCTGACTATCCTGGAGATCTGGCTTGCCTGCGATACAGCTTCTCACTCCAGGAAAAGATGGGGACCCTGCCGGGGATCCCTGGAACTACTGGTGTGCTTGGAGATGGTAGACCCAAATGGGAGATGGATGCTCAAGGCCGGGGACATCACCTCCAACCATCCTGGAGTTCTGGCTAGGGTGCGAGATCATCCACAAACCCAGCAGCATTCCTAGGGAACCTCGGCAGGGTCCCCGTCCATTCCTGAAGGGAAAATCTGTGATGCCGACCAGGCAGAATTCCAGGATGGTCGGAGGTGATGTCTCTGACCTTGGGTACCTCTCTCCCATGTGGGTCAACAGTTCGCATGCCCAGGCTGCACCTCTGGCTGGGCTCTGTTACAGGTTTTCTCTCTGGGAAAGGACCGGGAATCCTGCCAGGGCTGCTTGAAACTGCTGCTAGCTTGGGGAAAGCCAAACCATATCGGAGACAGCCGGCCAAGGCCAGGGACATCACCCCCCACCTTCCTGGAGCTGTGGCTGGCCAGCGTTATAGATTCTCCCTTCGAGAACAGATACAGACCCTGCTGAGGCTCCCAGGGACTTTCACTTGTCTTGGGGATGGTAGACCCATATGGGAAACAAATGCACAAAGTCTGGGTCATCACCCCTAACCATCGTGGAGTTCTGGCTGGGCTGCATTACAGCGTTTCCCCACCAGGTTGGCCCGGCAGTGTTCCAATCCCTTCGCGGGTGGAAAAGCTGTAATGTAGCCCACCCAGAACTCCAGGATGGTTAGGGGTGATGTCCCCGGCCGTGTGCATTCATTTCCCATCCCCATACCCAGTGGCAGACCCAGGAGGCTCTGGCAGGGTCCCCATTCCTTCTCGGAGGTAAATCCTGTAACGCAGCCCAGCCAGAGCTCCAGAATGGTCGGGAAGATATCCTTGGCCTTGGGCACCCAACTCCCATGTGGGTTGACCATCCTCAAGCACAGGGGTGGTCTCAGGGTGCCCCGGCAGGATCCCCATCCATTCCTGGAGAGAAATTTAGCAACGCTGCTCAGTCAGAGCTCCAGAATGGTCATGGGTGATGTCCCAAGCATTGGGCACCCATCTCCATTGTGGGTCCACCATTGTGAAGCCCAGCCCAGAGCTCTGGCTGGGCTGTGTTACATCCTTTCCCTCCAGGGTAGAATGGGGCCCCTGCCAGAACTGCCACTGGACTTGGGGATGGTCAACCCACATGGGAGACAGCCATCCAAGGCCAGGGACATCACCCCTGACAAATTATGGAGCGATGGCTTGGCTGCATCACATAATTTCCCTCAGTGAAGGGATGGGGACACTGTAGGGGCTCCCTGGGACAGCTGCTTCACTTGGGGAATGTTGCCTCATATGGTAGACAGCCGCCCAAGGACAGGGACATAGGGACATTACCCCATACTATTCTGGAGCTCTGGCTTGCCTGTGTTACAGCTTCTCCCTCTGGGAAAGATCGGGGACCCTGCCGGGGCTCCCTGGGACTGCTTCTGCACTTGGGGATTGTCAGGACACATGGGAGACAGCTGCACAAGGCCAGGGACATTACCCCTGACTAACCATGAGCTCTGGCTGGCCTGCGTTACATTCGGAGTGATGTCCCTGGCCTTGGGCGGTTGTCTCCCATGTGGGTTGACCATCCTCAAGTGCAGTTTCCAAGAGCCCCAACAGGATCCCCATCTCTTCCTAAAGGGAAATTCTGTAAGGCAGCCTGGCCAGAGTTCCAGGATGGTCGGGGTGATGTCCCTGGCCTTGGGCGGCTGGTCCTCATTTGGGTTGACCATCCACAAGACAAGCACTGGTTCCAGAGAGCCTGAGCAAGGACCCTGTCCTTTCCCAGAGGGAGAAGCTGTAACACAGCCCAGCCAGAGCTCCAGGGTGCTAGGGTGTCCTATCCCTGGCCTTAGGCGGCTGACTCCCATGTGGGTTGAAGGTTCCCAAGCCCAGCAGCGTTTCCAAGTATGCTTGGCACATTCCCCATCCTTTCCCTCAGGGAGAAGCTGTAAAACAGGCCAGCCAGAGCTCCAGGATGGTCGGGTGAAGTCTGTGTCCTTGGACACCAGTCTACCATGTGGGTCGACCATTCCCAAGTACAGGAGCAGTCCCAGGGTGCCCTGGTAGGGTCCCCTTCCTTGTCCTGAGGGAAATTCTGTAACGAGGCCCAGCTTGCGCTCCAAGATGGTCGGGGGTGATGTCCCTGGGGTTGGGCATCTGTGCCTCATGTGGGTTGACCATTCGCAAGCCCATCAGCAGCTCCAGGGAGGCCCGGCACATTCCCTGTCCTTTACCACAGGGAGAAGCTGTAACACAGGCCAGCCAGAATTACAGGATGGTCGGAGGTGATGTCTCTGGCCTTGGGCACCTATCTCCCATGTGGGTCGACCATCCCTAAATCCTACAGCAGTTGCGGGGAGCCTTGCAGGGTCCCCATTCTTCCCCAGAGGGAAAAGCTGTAACCCAGCCCAGAGAGAGATCCAGGCTGGGCTTCCATTCCTCCCCGGAGGTGAAATCTGTAACACAGCATAGCCAGAGGTGCAGCCTGAGCTTTTGGACAGTCAACCCATATGGGAGAGAAGTGCCCAAGGCCTGGGACATCACCCTCAACCATCCTAGAGCTCTTGCTGGGCTGCGTTACAGAATTGACCTCCCTGGAACCACTGCTGGGCTTGGGGACATTCAACCCACATGAGAGTCAGGCGCCCAATGCCTGGGACATGACCCCCTACAACCTTGGAGCTCTGGATGGGTTGCATTACAGCTTCTCCCTCTGGGAAAGGACGGGCCCCTGCCGAGTTTCCCTGGAGCCGCTGCTGGGTGTGTGGCTGGTCAACCTAGATGAGAGACATCCATCCAAGGCCAGAGACATCACCCTCGACCATCCTGGAGCTCTGGCTGGGCTGCATTACAGAATTTCCCTCCAGGAAGGGATGAGCACCATGCTGGTGCTTCCTGCGACTGCCGCTGCGCTTGGGGATGGTCAATCCACATGGGAGACAGCCAACCAAGGCCGGGGACATAACCCCCTGACTATCCTGGAGATCTGGCTGGCCTGCAATACAGCTTCCCACTTCAGGAAAAGATGGGGACCCTGCCGAGGATCCCTGGAACTACTGGTGTGCTTGGAGACGTTAGACCCACATGGGAGATGGATGTCCAAGGCCGGGGACATCACCTCCAACCATCCTGGAGTTCTGGCTGGGGTGCGAGATCATCACCAAACCCAGCAGCATTCCCAGGGAGCCCCGGCAGGGTCCCCGTCCATTCCTGAAGGGAAAAGCTGTGATGCAGACCAGGCAGAATTCCAGGATGGTCGGAGGTGATGTCTCTGGCCTTGGGTACCTCTCTCCCATGTGGGTCGACAGTTCGCATGCCCAGGCTGCACCTCTGGCTGGGCTCTGTTACAGGTTTTCTCTCCGGGAAAGGACCGGGACCCTGCCAGGGCTTCCTGAAACCACTGCTAGCTTGGGGAAAGCCAAACCATATGGGAGACAGCCGGCCAAGGCCAGGGACATCACCCCCCACCTTCCTGGAGCTGTGGCTGGCCAGCGTTATAGATTCTCCCTCCGGGAACGGATACAGACCTTGCTGAGGCTCCCAGGGATGTTCGCTGGTCTTGGAGATGGTAGACCCATATGGGAAACAAATGCACAAAGTCGGGGTCATCACCCCTAACCATTGTTAAGTTCTGGCTGGGCTGCATTACAGCGTTTCCCCACCAGGTTGGCCCGGCAGTGTTCCAATCCCTTCCCGGGTGGAAAAGCTGTAATGTAGCCCACCCAGAACTCCAGGATGGTTAGGGGTGATGTCCCCGGCCGTGTGCATTCATTTCCCATCCCCATACCCAGTGGTATTCCCAGGAGGCTCTGGCAGGGTCCCCATTCCTTCCCGGAGGTAAATCCTGTAACGCAGCCAAGCCAGAGCTCCAGAATGGTCGGGGGTGATATCCCTGGCCTTGGGCACCCATCTCCCATGTGGGTTGACCATCCTCAAGCACAGGGGCGGTCCCACGGTGCCCCGGCAGGGTCCCCATCCATTCCTGGAGAGAAATTTAGCAACACTGCCTAGTCAGAGTTCCAGGATGGTCATGGGTGATGTCCCAGGCATTGGGCACCCATCTCCCTTGTGGGTCCACCATCGTGAACCCCAACCTGGAGCTCTGGCTGTGCTGTGTTACATACTTTCCCTCCAGGGTAGAATGGGGACCCTGCCAGACTGCCACTGGACTTGAGATGGTCAACCCACATGGGAGACAGCCATCCAAGGCCAGGGACATCACCCCTGACAAATCCTGGAGCGATGGCTTGGCTGCATTACATAATTTCCCTCAGTGAAGGTATGGGGACCCTGTAGGGGCTCCCTGGGACAGCTGCTTCACTTGGGGATGGTTGCCTCACATGGTAGACAGCTGCCCAAGGCCAGGGACATAGGGTCACTAACCCATACTATTCTGGAGCTCTGGCTAGCCTGCGTTACAGCTTCTCCCTCGGGGAAAGATCGGGGACCGTTCCGGGGCTCCCTGGGACTGCTTCTGCACTTGGGGATGGTCAGGCCACATGGGAGACAGCTGCACAAGGCCAAGGACATTACCCCTGACTATCCAGGAGCTCTGGCTGGCCTGCGTTACAGTCGGAGTGATGTCCCCAGCCTTGGGCGGTTGTCTCCCATGTGGGTTGACCATCCTCAAGTGCTGTTTCCAAGAGCCCCAGCAGAGTCCCCTTCTCTTCCTAAAGGGAAATTCTGTAAGGCAGCCCAACCAGAGTTCCAGGATGGTCGGGGGTGATGTCCCTGGCCTTGGGCGGCTAGTCCTCATTTGGGTTGACCATCCACAAGACCAGCAGCGGTTCCAGGGAGCCTCAGCAAGGACACTGTCCTTCCCAGAGGGAGAAGCTGTAACACAGCCCAGCCAGAGCTCCAGGGTGCTAGGGTGCCCTATCCCTGGCCTTAGGTGGCTGACTCCCATGTGGGTTGAAAGTTCCCAAGCCCAGCAGCGATTCCAGGTAGGCTTGGCACATTCCCCATCCTTTCCCACAGGGAAAAGCTGTAAAACAGGCCAGCCAGATCTCCAGGATGGTCGGGGTGAAGTCTGTGTCCTTGGACACCGGTCTACCATGTGGGTCGACCATTCCCAAGCACAGGAGCAGTCCCAGGGTGCCCTGGCAGGGTCCCCTTCCCTGCCCTGAGGGAAATTCTGTAACGAGCCGAGTCTGCGCTCCAAGATGGTGGGGGTGATGTCTCTGGGGTTGGGCGTCTGTGCCTCATGTGGGTTGACCATTCACAAGCCCAGCAACAGCTCCAGGGAGGCCCGGCACATTCCCTGTCCTTTCTGGCAGGGAGAAGCTGTAATACAGGCCAGCCAGAATTACAGGATGGTCGGAGGTGATGTCTCTGGCCTTGGACACCTATCTCCCATGTGGGTCGACCATCCCTAAATCCTACAGCAGTTGCAGGGAGCCCTGGCAGGGTCCCCATTCTTCCCCAGAGGGAAAAGCTGTAACCCAGCCCAGAGAGAGATCCAAGCTGGGCTTGGAGATGCTCCACCCACATGGGAGACAGATGCCCAAGGCCTGTGAAATAGTCCCCCCAACCTTGAGCTCTGGCTGGGTTGCGTTACACCTTCTCCCTCTGGGAAAGGACGGGGAGTCTGCCTAGGCTCCCTGAAACCGCCGCTGTACTTGTGGATGGTCAACCCACATGAGGGACAGCCACCCAAGGCCAGGGATATTTCCACCGACCATCCTGGAGCTCTGGCTAGGCAGCATTACAACATTTCCCTCAAGGAATCCTGCTGGGGCTCCCTCGGACTGAGGTTGGACTTGTGGATGGTCGATACTTTTTCTTTTACACCCAGGTAGGTGCACCCACACATGTGAGGTACTGTTTTCATCCAGACACTTGTGGAAATGTGGGAAGGTAGGACATGTGTTGTTGGCAGCGTGTTTCAGTAGTTTCCAGGTGAGAAATGTCTGAAAACAAAATGTTTCCCCTAAATTTCAGATTTTGACAGGTCTTATGGGTAATAAATTCTAAGGCGATTCGCTCAAGTCTGGTCTCACTGGATTCCCACGGGTGTCTTCTTTTCAGAAATGCATGGGGTTCCCTGTTTTCCTTAGTGGCTGCGACACCCCAGGCCCAAATCTGAAGATTGTCCACAAGAGCAAATGCCAGCAAAATCTGCTGTGCCGAAACAGTTGGTGATAGCAGTGGTTTAGCCTTTTCCCTTTGCGTTCAGGTAGGTGCACCCACACATGTGAGGTACCATTTTCGTCGGGACACCAGTGGGAACGCAGGGAACTTGGACATATGTTGTTGGCAGCGTGTTCCCTTGTTTTGGAGTTGGGAAATGTCTGAAAATGGTGTTTTTTCATCTAAATTTCAGACTTTGCCAGAGCTTGTGGGTAGTAGATTCTGGGGCCATTTGTGCAAGTCAGACCTCTGGGGATTCCCAGGTGTGTCTTCTTTTTGGATATGCATGGGGTTCCCTGTTTTCCTTGGTGGCTGCGAAACCCCACACCCAAATCTGTAGGTTGTCCACACAAGTAAATCCCTGCAAAATTTGCTCTGGCTGAAACACTTGGGGTTACCAGTGGTTTAGCCTTTTCCCTTCGCGCCCAGGTAGGTGCAGACACACATGTGAGGTACTGTTTTTGTCAGGACACCTGTGGGAATGCAGGAAGGTAGGACATGTGTTGTTGTCAGCATGTTTCAGTGGTGTGGAGGTGGGAAATGTTTTTATTCCCTAAATTTCAGTCTTTTTCTGGGGCTTGTGAATAATAAATTCAGTGGCGATTCGCACAAGTCAGACCTCTGTGGATTCCCACAAGTGTCTTCTTTTCGGAAATGCATGGGTTTCCCTGTTTTCCTTGGTGGCTGTATCACCCCAGGCCCAAATCTGTAGGTTGCCCACAAGACCAAATGCCGCAAAATCTGCTCTGCAGAAACACTTGGGGTTAACAGTGGTTTAGCCTTTTCCTTTTGCGCCCAGGTAGGTGCACCCACACATGTGAGATACCATTTTCGTCAGGACACCTGTGTAAATGCGGGAGGGTAGGTCATGTGTTGTTGGCACTGTGTTTTGGTGGTTTGGATGTGGGAAATGCAGAAAATTTAGGTTTTTCACTACATTTCGGAAATTGCAGGGCTTGTGGGTAATACATTCTGTGGCGATATGCGTAAGTCAGAACTCTGTGGATTCCCACTGGTGTCTTCTTTTTGGAAATGTATGGGGTTCCCTGTTTTCCTTGGTGGCTGAGACACCCGAGGCCCAAATCTGTAGGTTGTCCACAAAAGATAATTCCCGTCAAATCTGCTGTGCTGAAACACTTGGAGTTACCAGTGGTTTAGCCTTTTCCCTTTGCGCCCACATTGGTGCACCCACACATATGAAGTACCATTTCTGTCGGGACACCTGTGGGAATGTGGAAAACTTGGACACATATTGTTGGCAGCGTGTTCCCCTTGATTTGGAGGTGGGAAATGTCTGAAAATGTAGTTTTTTCCCCTAAATTTCAGGCTCTGCCAGATCTTGTGTGTAATAAATTCTGGGCGATACGCGCAATTCAGACCTCTGTGGATTCCCATGGGTGTTCTTTTCAGAAATACATGGGTTCCCTATTTTCCTTGGTGGCTGCGATATCCCAGGCCCAAATCTGTAGGTTGTCCACAAGAGCACATTTCTGCAAAATCTGCTCTGCTGAAACACTTGGGGTTACTAGTGGTTTTGCCTTTTTGCTTTGCGCCCAGGTAGGTGCACTCCCACATGCATGGTCCCATTTTCATCAGGACACCTGTGAAAATGGGGGATGGTAGGATATTTGTTGTTTTCTCTTGGTTTTCATAACATTTTCATACATTTGCTGCTGCACTTTGTTACACAACCCTTTCATTTTGCAAATGTGACCGACATTTAGTCGCTGCTTTAGGCACTGTACGCTTTTGTAACTTGCACAGGTCACCTACCCTTCAAACGGTCTGCCTGTCCTCTTTCAAAAAATGTATGCTTGCCATTCCTCACCAAATTTGTTTTCCTTATTTACATGTGCTAAGTACGTCCGTTCATGCCGTCAGCATATAAATCCTGTGTACCATCGCTCAGTTTTTGGCTTGTGGTATTGCTTGTTTTGTGAAACATTACAAAAAATGTGTGATTTCCTAACTGGACGAGTTGGGGGAGTTTGGTGGGGCATTGCTTTCTCAATTTTCACAGAAGCCATTACCTTACAGGTCCAACCATGTCCAGCACATACCTTTTTATCTGTCCTTTTTTCAACTTTTCCCAAAACTATAGGAATTTCCCCTACATAGTTTGTGCCTGACCTGTGCAGATCACCACTTCCTAAACTTGGAATTATGTCTACTTTTCAGGAATGTATGCCTTTCTGTATCCCCAATGTCTTATTGGAAAAAGGGTAAAATAAACTACCTCTCACAAAACTGATGGTAACCCTATAAAAATATGTTTTTTTGGTTTCCACCCAACCTGTTCTTGAAAGCCTGGGAAATGGCAAATTCAGCACAGCAAACATTTGTTCCAATCTCTTACAATGAAAAAAACACAGGCTTCTTTGTACATTATTGTATTGGAATTTTCTGAAAAAACACAACATTTTCTCCTTTTTTGGTTATTTTGTCTCACCCCCATACAGCAAACTAGGATTCCTTCTCGGTGTTATGACCGCCTTCATGTGGGAAAAAAGGGGCCAAAACCACCAAAAAAAGGCTTGGCTCTACGGGTGGGACCTTTGGCAGTTAAGGGGTTAAAAGTGCTGAGAGGTTCAGAGAGGTGGCTTCATTTTTGTGAGGCATTGGCCCTCATTACGACCCTGGCGGAATTCGGAAAACGATGGCGGAAATGCAATACCGCCATCGAATAGCGCTCGGTGCGACTATGACCCGTCACCGCAAAGTACAAAGCCATTAGCGACACCGTAGTGAACGCCAACGCTAACTGCACCAAGCACGCGCGCGCGCGCCATGCCAAACCGCAAACACCACCATGGCGCAAGGGTACGCCAATTCCGACCCTAGCGGACATGTACCTAACGCCATCAAGCATGGCGGAATGTACCATTCCGCCATGGTGAGAAGTACGGCATCGCGAATCAACCGTAAACGGCCCCACTGAGTGCCTGTACACCGCTCCCTGCCCACAAAGTACAACTCCCCGTAGGTGCAATGAAGTCACAATGCAACCAGTGAAATGTACAAGTCACCCATGCATGCCAACGAACAAAAGAAACACAAGAGGGGCCAATGGGAGCTGCAGGGCACAGATGGCACGAATACAGAAGCCATCCCAATGGACATGACCACAGTCCCCCACCAAGAAACGCACGCAAACACAGGCACCTGTGACCAGCAATATTCCGAGAATCACATCATTCCACCAGTCCACCTGGCTGACCGGCATCTGTTACACAAAACCCAATCCCCCGCCCCTGAGCATGACAACATTCAAACTGTCATATTGGCAGCCCCCATCCCTGACCACACGGGCTTCGTAGGCAAACGCGCCCAGTACAGTACCACGCAACTAAACTCCGAAGCTGGAACCCAATGCAGGTCTCCTCACAATACATCGCCCCCCAAATAGGCACATGCCACATCACTTGCAAAGAAAAACGCTACACGGGCCAAATCAGAATAGTAATTTAATGCACATCAAAATCACCAAGCCCATACAGCCATCAGGCCATGAACTCCAAAACACTTTTCACCATTGTGGGCTGCATCCGCAAGAAATGACCAGCCACTACTTGTGTGACGCCCTGTTCCATCATGGTACACAGAGCCACATTCACGTACGAAAAGGCAACATGGAAGCGCACAGAACCGCAGGGCCGTCCCAATGGGGAGGCACTAGTCCAGCTGAAAGGCCGAAATGTTGCTCCGAGCCACCAGTACTGCGTAAGGGCATGTGGCCCATTGGCGATCGTCCCATAAGATCGTAATGCTGCTCCACTGATTAACACGAAGCAGCAGGTGTCGGGAGTAAAACCCATCTGCAGGAGTGGCATACAGATGGCAGTGGCAAAAGGGGAGGAGATACCTGTCAACCAAAAGAAAAGAAAAAGAACAGAATGGCCATCAGAACTACATTCCAACAACTCACTCCAATGATCACACTAAATCCACAGCCATATGCATGCTAGCCCACTCCAAAGGATCATCACCACCCCAAAACCACTTGCGACTCATAACCATCTATATCGAGGTGCAAACACCATCACGAACGAGTGTACCTGTGCATGCGTCTGTCAAAACAGAATCCATCAGATGGGAATGTTAACGTGCATGGACACAAGTGTCTGAGGGCGCGTCGAGACAGGGAGGGCTCAACAAGGCCAGATAGACGATGGTCCCACTATGGCAGCCCTGCATCACATAGCGTAGGGGAGGCGGATAGATCCCAAGAAGCCCTGTACATGGCAAACTCTGTATCAAATCACCTGCCCATGCATCCATTCATCATTCCCTCATCCCGGGATTAAAACGCCTGAATATTTACTCACATAACATTAGAAATATCCATTGAGTCTGTGCGTTATGCAGCCTGCAAAATCCACAGTGCCCCAGCCCGGAATTCCAGTGTAGTGAAGTAACATGTATTTGGGAACGTCCGGCCTCACCGCCCACGTCGCAATTGCGCATCCCAAACTATTCATATCAATCATTGCATCCTCGCCATGGCCCCTGTCTCAAGGACATAGAACAATAGTACGTTATATTTGCAGTCAGACCTGTGGGCATTTCCTCGCCGCTAGCTGAAAACCGAAAGCGCCGCCCTTCGAATTCCTCATTTGCAACATCACGTCGAAGAGGCATCTGTGGCCGTTTGAAATCACTAATTATTCCATCGAGTGCGGCTGTGTGTGAAAATGGCAACTGCCTTCACCCACAAATGGGACGCCCCGCCCGTCGTTGCAACTCGGTACAGTGATGCATGAGGGCCCACCGTTACTCGAGTACTACGTTCCACTGACCCTTCACAAGTCTGTTCGCGACTGCACAGATAGTATGTGAAACAATGGGACCACAGCAGGATGAACATATCTAACAATCTTACACGGCCATCGGGTACAAATACATGATTGCAATAGCAAGATGCCATTCCCCGAATTGCAGCGTTGTGCGCGGGACGTGCCCGGCCAAAGGGGAGAGCAGTTTGCACAGGTGGAATGAATCACCACAGGTGGAGGCCATACAGCCTGAAAACACATAAATTGCACAGCCAGTCTCCTCCCACAACCACACCGAAATGCTACCGGCAGGACTCGCGATGTTGGCCCTGGGGGACCTGATAGCACTGCAAGTACTCCAACTCCAAGAAGAAGACGAACACCAACTACAACCGGCCGCACGGAGGAGACGCAGGAGGAGGAGGAGGGCAAGGCAGGGCCAGCAAGGGCCGCCAGCACAGCCACTACCACCACGCAGGCAGCCCGCAATCCCACGCCTCCGAGCACATCCGTTCAACCTCACTGATGAGCAGATCCACACCCTCTACCGTTTGGACCGGGACACCATAACCGCCATTGTGGACATGACACAGGCTGACCTTGTCAGCATGATAGATAGCCCAACCGCCATCCCACCCCTACTGAAGGTGGTGTCTGTACTCCACTTCCTGGCCACAGGCACCTACCAGCACACAGTCGGACAGTTGCATGGCATTTCTCAGCCACTGTTCTCACGGACACTATTTCAAGTGCTCGATGCCCTCCTGCAGCACGCAGACGACTACATCTCTCTACCACGCTCGGAGCAGGAAATTACCAACACAAAGGTGGGATTCCATGCACTTGCCGGCATACCGGGTTGCATTGGTGCCATCGACTGCACCCATGTGGAATTGGTCGTCCCACATGCCATGGAGGCCCAGTACCGCAACCGAAAACAATTTCATTCCCTGAATGTACAAATGGTGTGTGACTCCAACAGGATCATTACACATTGTTGTGCCCGATTCCCTGGATCAACCCATGATTCTATGGTCTTGAGGAACTCTACAATACCACGCTACATGGAGCGACACGCAGGGAACAGATCCTGGCTACTCGGTGAGTCTCATTACATGCATGATTATGTGGGGTATGTGATTTGGCAATGACCTGGCAGGAAGGGGGGGGGGGTGCGTACGTAGCAATGGCATTCCACATTATACGTTTCTCGTCCACATACAGGTGATGCTGGATATCCACTGAAGAGATGGCTCCTCACACCAGTCCGGAACCCACGGGACCAGCATGAGGAGGACTACAACCATGCCCACTCACGTACCCGTGTAGTCATTGAACAGGCATTCGGCCTACTGAAGGGTCGTTTCCGCTGCCTCAGCAGGTCTGGCGGGGCACTCCTGTACCGCCATGTGAAGGTTGCAAAGATGGTCATGGCATGTGTCATGCTCCACAACATGTGCGTACGTAGAAATGTGCCCATGCCCCCTGACGCAGAACTGCAAGCACCTGATGATGGTCATGATGAGGGTGGGGATGTGGCAGCACCTCATGGAGTCTGAGAGGCACCGGAGGCCCGTGACATTCGTCAGCATCTCATTGATGTATGCTTCTAGCACTCACGCCTGGTGGCTGATACATGGACACGGGACTCGTGGCACTGTGTGTGTCTGGGACATGCACAATATGGACTGTACGCCTATGATGGCCTAGTACACAAAGATCAATGTCCACACATCTCATTGGTTGATCGTGCACTGTTTATGGCATATGTGATATCATGTTAAACACCCTATCGACTCGCCACCCAAGTGAGCCCAACACACCCCCTCCATCCTCCTACCTCCCCCCCGAACACCAGTGTCCAAAGATGCTCATTGTCAGTGGGCTGTCGCTATTGCAAGCCCCCTCTGCGGGTATCAGGGGCACCCCTGCCTGTGGAGCGCAGGTTCCTCCCAGATCTACGTTGGGGGCTGCCCTGGACGGAACTTGCAACGGATGATGTGTCTGCCTGCTCACGTCCATGCATGTCCCTAAGGGTTTGCGAGAGCTCAGTGAGCACACGGCGCACTGCGGCAAGTTCGGCACATACGTCTTTGGACGTCGCATGCAGTTCCCCCCTCAGGCTCTCGGTGCTTCTCTCCATTTGGACTCTCAGGCTCTCGGTGCTTCTCTCCATTTGGACTCTCAGGCTCTCGGTGCTACTCTCCATTTGGACTCTCAGGCTCTCGGTGCTACTCTCCATTTGTGCCCTTAGCGTCTCTGTACCTCTCTCCATTTCTGCCCTAAGTGTCTCAGTTGATGTTTCTATGTCTGCCTTAGTGCCCCCACATTCATCGGCATGGTCCTTGAGGAGCGTGGCCAGTTGCTGCTGTTGCACGATTAACTGGTCGAGGGACTGTTGCCTCTGCTGGGCCATGGCCATTTGCGGGGGTGTCACAGAGGGGCTGTTGTCCTCATGTTGCCTTGCCACAGGGCTTGTGGGGGATGGCCAGTCGTCGTCTTGTGGGTGCCCCTGCGTGGTATCCTCATGTTGTACGGGATGGGACAGACAGGGGGATTGGGACAGGTCATGGATGGATCTGACTTCGACATCCCCGTTTTCTGTGTCGGAGCATGCTGCCATCAATGGGGTGTCACCTATGGTGCTGCTGCCACCAGAGGCAGTGCCTTCTGTGGCATCCATTGGGGGGACCTGTGGTGGTGGTGTTGTGGGCATGCTGGCTGCTGGGGTGCCTGTTGATGTTCCCTCCTCTGTGCTGCCACATGATTTGTGCTGCTGCCGTGTCTTGATGCGTGCAGCTGAGGTGGAGGGTCTCTGGCCATTGGTCTTGGCCCTCTTTGCAGGTGTGCTGGTAGGGGTGTCCTGTAGCTCGTCGTTTGGATCGGACCCTGTGGTGGAGTAAAGGAGGGCGAGGGTTATTGATGGGTCTGTGGGAATTGGAATGGCATTGTATCACATGCATTGGGGTGGTACCTGAGGGTGATTTGGGTCGGGGCCTTGGAGGTGCTTTCATTTGTGTGTGGAGTGAGGGTGCAGTTGTTTGGCAGCCTGCAGTTAGGGTGTGCCTGCTGCACGTGTAGTGCGTGTTTTAGGGGTTTTTAATTATTTATGTATTTATTGTGGGTTTTAACGTGCGCTATCAGGCCGATGTGTGTGGACGTTCTCCTGGACATGTGTTTCTGTTGCACTATGTGGACACATGGTACTTCACATGGTTGGACTTTGTGGATTTGGCATTGTTTTATCTGGCCCACCTACCTGAATCTTCGGATGTCTGCACTCCTTTCTCCATCCCTCCGACTCCCTCTATGCTCTCCATTCCGATGGTGGAGGCACATATTTCTTCCCAGGGGGTCAACTTGATGGGTGATTCAGGACCTCCCCCGGTGGCTGTGGCAATGTTGCGGTTGGCAGAGAGTATGCTGCGGACGCGTATCCGCAGGTCGTCCCATCGCTTGCGGCATTGCTGTGGGGTGCGGGGTGCGGTCCCCACCGCACTTACCCGCTGTGCCACCAGAGCCCATATGGCCTTCTTGTTTGCAAGTGCCGTTCTGGTCATTTGCGTGGAGAAGACGACGGCAGCATTCTCCTGGAGGGTCTCTGTTAGCACGGTGAGTTCCTCACGGGAGAAGTGGACCTGCCGCTTGCGGTCGCACGCTTTCTTCGCTACTTTTCCCATTTTTCTTGGTTTCGCTAGGGTGGATGACGGGTTGGGGTGTGTTTCAGGGTAGTGATTTTAGTGGTTGTGTGGTTTTAGTGGTTTTATAGGTGTACGGCGGGATGTTTCCCGTTCCGGGCCCATGTTTTAGCTTCCGTTTCCGTATATTTCCGGTCACCGTACTTTCCGGTAGGCGCACACTGCGGTGACCGCTAAGAGGGGTGGCGGTATTGCACCTAGGGCGCCGTACGGCGGCGGTGTGGGCCGTTTTGGGGTCATTTCCGCCATCGCGGACTTTGCACTTCCGCCATGGCGTGGTGCTCGTGCCCGATGGGTCGGAATGGGCCGCACTTTGCTCCTTCGTGCAATGGCGGAAACGCTATTTACGCTGTGGCGGTCCGGTCAGTCACTTTCCGCCAGGGTCGTAATGAGGGCCATTGTCTTTTTAGAGTTGTTATTTTTGTTATTTTATATTTTCAGTACTAGTTAGACATTTGAATAAGTCTAACATTATTTAAGAAAACACTAAGATGTGGCCCTTCTAATGTTTTGTCAGAAAGCTTGGGAACATCAATAATAATATTAAATCAAGTGGTACAAGTCTCCTGGGATGATGTGGAGGATGTGTATTGGAGCAGGAGCTGGTCTCGACCATACAGGGTGGCAGTCTCTTTTGGCTTATATGTGGTCTTATATCTTTACTGTAGCTGTGAGAAGTGGTTGTGTAGCATAAACCTCACCCCATTAACGGTGCTGCCATCAACAGCCAGAGTCTTCAAACACTGGTAGAACTGGAACAGTCTATTTTCAAGAGTTATTAGAAATGCTAGAGAGTTTCAGAGAGGAGGCTTTTCATGAATTGTTTACAGATGTGGTAATCCTATCTCCAGTCGTACCATGCTAATGAGCGGGAGCCCTTCCCAGTGTGATGCTGGAAATGCATTTGAGGGACAAGACCTCCCTGTCCTTGTCCTGAACTCCTTTTTCATGTGTGTTCTGTACTGTTGTCTGCCCAGTAGTCCATGTGGCAGTGAAGCTCTTCCTCTTTTTGGTCATAGTGAACAGACCCTTGGGATACCCTTATGGCACCCATGGGTGGGGGTACAACCCTGAACACCTAGTGTGTGTTTGTGGGCATCTGTGGTGGCACACAGAGCAAGATGGAGCCTTCCCAAAAATTTGGAGTTACCAGTGGTTAAGCCTTTTCCCTTTAAACTCAGGTAGGTGCACCCACACATGTGAGGTACCATTTCTGTCGGGACACCTGTGGGAACGCAGGGAAGGTAGGACATGTGTTGTTGGCTGTGTTTTTTGTGGTTTGGAGGTGGGAAAGGACTTAAAATTTTGTTTTTTTCCCTAAATTTCGGACTTTGCCGCGACTTGTGAGTAATAAATTCTAGGGCGATTCATGCAAGTCAGTAATCTGTGAATTCCCATGGGTGTCTTCTTTTCGGAAATGTATGGGATTCCCTGTTTTCCTTGGTGGCTACGACACCCCAGGCCCAAATCTGTAGGTTGTCGCAGCTTGGACATGTGTTGTTGGCAGTGTGTTCCGTTGTTTTGGAGGTGGGAAATGTCTGAAAATTGTGTATTTTCCCCCTAAATTTCATCCTTTGCCAGAGCTTGTGGGTAATAGATTATGGGGCCATTTGTGCAAGTCAGACCTCTGGGGATTCCCACGTTTGTCTTCTTTATGGATATGCATGGGGTTCCCTGTTTTCCTTGGTGGCTGCGACACCCCAGGCCCAAATCTGTAGTTTGTCCACACAAGCAGATTCCTGCAAAATTTGCTCTGCCGAAACACTTGGTGTTACCAGTGGTTGAGCCATTTCCCTTTGCGCTCAGGTAGGTGCACACACACATGTGAGGTACTGTTTTTGTCAGGAAACCTGTGGGAAAGCGGAAAGGTAGGACATGTGTTGTTGTCAGCATGTTTCGGTGGTTTGGAGGTGGGAAATGTTTTTATTCCCTAAATTTCAGTCTTTTTCTGGGGCTTGTGGATAATAAATTCAGTGGCGATTTGCACAAGTCAGACCTCTGTGGAGTCCCACAGGTGTCTTTTTTTCGGCAATGTATTGGTTTCCCTGTTTTCCTTGGTGACTGTATCAACCCAGGCCCAAATCGGTGGGTTGTCCACAAGAGCAAATGCCGCAAAATCTGCTCTGCCGAAACACTTGGGGTTAACAGTGGTTTAGCCTTTTCCCTTTACGCCCAGGTAGGTGCACCCAAACATGTGTGATACCATTTTCGTCGGGACACCTGTGTAAATGCGGGAAGGTAGGTCATGTGTTGTTGGCAGTGTGTTTTGGTGGTTTGGAGGTGGGAAATGCTGAAAATTAAATGTTTTGCCTACATTTCGGAAATTGCTAGGGCTTCTGTGTAATACATTCTGTGGCTGTAACACTCACCTGGTATCCACGGGGACGTCACTCAGCCTGTTCTGACCTCTTACAACCTCGAACCGTTCCCTGGAGGCTATTCGACTGGAGACTGGGCCTGAAACACAGGATTGGTAGAGTTTAACTCCCTATTGTGTCTGTGTGCTTGAACCCCTTCTTCCCCGGGGAACAACCCTTCCCTTTGATCCACAGCTCACCTTGTTTTTTTGGATAGTCTGCTCTCCATCCTGCTTTCAGCGCAGGGGCGCCTTGATTGATGCAGGCTCGTTGCTGCCTAGTTACTTCACTGGCAAGAGTCCGACAGGTAAGTATAATGAGTCTTTTGAACAGTTCACTAACTTCGTTCCTTTCCTTCCTTTCCTTTCCTTCCTTAGATGATGGCCGGCGTCCGGGGATGGCGGCGTGCTGCTGAGATGAGTAGCGCTGAAGGTGAGTGAGAGCGTGATGTGCAATGCACCCCTTTCGTATTTGTATTGAACTGAGTTATTTTTCTGTGTCTTTTAGGTGCCGTGACGTTTTCAGCGTGGATGCCGGTTATGAAGAAAAATGCGGTGAGTAAGCGCGGTATGCAGCGCCTCTAGATGTTTCCACGCTAACCTGGAGTGTCTTTTCCCTCTTGCAGATGGATGAGAAGTTCCGGAGACAGAGTTCCCCCTGAGAGGCTGAGATTCAGGTAAGCGTTTGAAGCTCGTACAGTATTTAAAAATAAGCGAAGATTTGCAGAATGCTTACTAATGCCTTTTTTCTGTTCTTTTCCCTTTTCCTTAGGAAGCAGCGTGCCGTGATAGGAATGACACTGCCGAAGATGCACGCAGAACAAAAGGAGCGATGAATGATGGGCAGAATCACTGCAAGGTAAGGTTGTTCCTAACGGTGTTCTTGTTCTTGCAGGAGCTGAGCGCAGAAGAAAGATGCAGGCCTACTGGAGACCGATCAGGTTGAGTGTCGCGCTGCAGGTGTAGAAAACACGAAGCATGTTTCTCAGCCTGGGTGTGGCTTAAATAGTCTATGGGTATGCCAGGTGTCTCTGGGCTGAACCACACCCAAAAGACTAGACTGCAAATGCAGTTCTGGGAACCGAAATATGTGGGGGCATCCATCTTGTCCCCATCAATGCACTACAAGTCCAATCCCCAATGTTATCCTATGGGAGTGAGTGAGTCTGGTGCCACAAGCGCCAAGTCTGACTCCAAGTGTGTCTTTGGAGGGATGGAGAGGCCCTTGAGGGCCATGTAGGTGATTGTGGCCTGGCTCCAGCCTGACATCTTGGAGGGCTGGGGACATGAGGGACAGGAATCCTGACAGCACTCCCCCCCAAGGCCCCTCTCAGGGTGGCTCTTCTGTCTGGTCCTGGTTTGGTTGTATGGTTTTGATGAAATCGTCTAAGCAAGCGAGGTACATGGATGTACTCACAAGGCTCCCATGTCCTGTCTTGTGGACCATACCCCTTCCAGTCTACTAAGTAGTATAATTTGGATCTGACGTACTTTGAATCTAGGATGTCATTGACTTCGAAATCTGGCTCCCCAGCGACTACTACTGGCTGCGGTGGCGTTGCTACCTGGGCCCCAGGTTGAACAGGTTTAAGGAGAGACACGTGGAACACAGGATGAATCTGCATGTTTGACGGCAAAGCTAGTCTGACCACCACAGGATTTATTACTTAGGTGACGGTGAATGGACCGAGGTATCTTGGAGGGAAAGTTTGGGTTCCTTTAATGGAAAAGTGTTTAGACACCAGCCAGACTTTGTCTCCCACTTGGTAGTTGGGGGGCTTTGCTTGGTGTTGATCAGCAAACTTCTTTTGGCAATTCTTAGCTTGAAGTAGGTGTTAAGCTGCCCTTTTAAAGGTTTGAGAAATGGTTGTGTGCAAGGTTTTGACTGCTGGCATTTCCAGGGTTGTAGGAACGTCCAACTCAGAAGTACGTGGGTGCCTGCCATACATTGTATAGAAGGGTGTCTGCCCAGTGCTGGTGTGTAGGGAATTATTATAAGCATATTCAGCTATCCATAATAGGTCGAACCAGCTTCCTTCAGCTTGGTGTAACATGCAACGCAGATACTGCTCGAGCGTCTGATTTGTCCTCTCAGTTTGACCATCCGTTTGGGGATGGTGACTGGTATATAGCCGGATGTCGATCTGGGCCATAGAGCAGGATTTTCTCCAGAAGTTAGATACGAATTGAGTACCTCGGTCTGAGACCAAAACTGAAAGAAACCCATGGAGCCGTACGATGCCTTCAAGAAATACCTCTGCCAGAGTGGATGCTTTGGGAGCCCCTTAAGAGGAATGAAATGTGCCATTTTGAAAATAGGTCCACAACCACAAGAATAGTGTTAAACCCTTGACTGGGTGGTAAGTCAGTAATAAAATCGAGGGACAACGTGTGCCAAGGTGCTGGTGGGATTTCCAATGGTTGTAATAGCTGAGCCGGTTTCTGCTTGGATGACTTGTTTTGAGCACACACTCCACAAGATAGGATGAATTGGATAATGTCTTTACGCCACATGGGCCACCAATAATTTAGTTTTACCTTGGCTAGGGTTTTAGCAATTCCGGGGTGGCCCTCGATCAAGGAATCATGATAACCGGACATGACTTGTTCTTGTAGTTCTTGGTTTGGTAAGAATAAAAGATTCCTGAAGTAGGGCAACTGATCTTTTATCATGTAATGTTCGCATTGTGCACTCCACGCTTGTAATTGCTCCGGACTCATCAGGTTTTGGATTTCTTCATGTAATTCTTTCTGAGTTATGGTTGCTGTGATTCCTAGGAGCTTGTCACTCGGGATGATTGCTATTGGGTCAGGGGTCTGATACCCTTGCTCTTCCACCCCCATACGGGAAAGGGCATCGGCCTTCCCATTTTTCACCCCTGGTCGAAATGTAATCACATATTCATATTTAGCAAAAAAAAGAGCCCAACGTAGTTGTCGTGAGGATTGGCCTTTGCCGTTTTTAGGTACTGGAGCTTCCGGTGGGCAGTTATTACGGTGATTGTGTGTCTGGCGCCCAAGAGGTAGTGCCGCCATGCCTTAAAGGCTGACTTAATGGCCAGGAGTTCTATGTCTGTGATAGCGTAATTGAGTTCAGGGGGTGTGAATTTACGCGACCAGAATGCAACAGGGTGTAACTGGCCCGTTTCAGGTTCCTTTTGTGAGAGGACGGCTCCTATAGCCATGCTGGAGGCATCCGTTTCCACCAGGTATAGGAGATCAGGGCGAGGGTGGCGTAAGATTGGGGCAGATGTGAATCTTGCTTTGAGTTCCTGGAAAGCCTCCTCGGCGTCTGTTGACCACTGGAACTTTTTGTTGCTTTTCCTTAGTAATGACGTGATGGGATGCACGATTTGCGAAAATCCTGGGATGAACCGGCGGTAGAAGTTTCCAAAACCCAGCATACTTTGAACCCCCTTGAATTAATTTGGGGATGGGCAGTTCAGGATAGCATCTACCTTGTGTACATCCATTCGGATTCCATTCGGGCTGAGAATAAAGCCCAGGAATTCCACCTCGGAGACATGGAATGAGCACTTTTCGAGCTTGGCGTAGAGCTGGTGTTGACAGAGTTTCTCCAATACGGATCGGACGTGTTTTTTTTTTTAAACATATTTCAATTGAGAGAGCAGGTTTACAGCATGACTAAACATATACACATCAAAACACAGTTTGGATTTCTTACACCACTCAAAAATATCTATGCGTCAGGTGAGAAAGCAGCCAGTACAAGGGAAGTAAACAATGCACCTCAAGGTGAGGATATGGGCGTTAGTTCAGAGTCTGAGCCCAAATCACATAGGTAAAGGCGCAATAGCGTCCAAATCTCTTTGGGGCGACAGGTTGATGGGGCCGAGAGTGCAAAGAGTTCCTCATCATCATTCACCATACATGGGTCTTTTAAGAAAGTGGCTCTGGTTGGGGCGGCCGGAGACTTCCAACATTTAAGAATACAGCGCTTGGCAACAATGCAGGAAATATTAAACAATCGTCTCGTGGTTTCCTTCACCTTGCCAATGTCACCCAGTAAGTATTTCAGGGGGGACAGAGTCGCCGGGATCGATGGTGTTCAAGAAGTTCTGCGACCTCCCTCCAGAACTCCACAATCAATGGACACGCCCAGTACATATGATAAGGCCCTGCATCAGAGGCGTCACACTTGGGGCAGACACCTGTGCAATTGTCCACAAATTTAGCCAGTTTGGCAGGGGTGTAATGAAGTTGGTTTAAAACTTTAAACTGAATTAGTCGGAGCCCAGAATTCATAGAGACAGATCGCGTAAATTGACAGTAACGGGCCCAGCGGACATCATCTATCTGGGTACCCACGTCCCGCTCCCAGACCTCTCTCATCGTGTTACGTGACGGGGAGTGGGTTTGCACTAGGGAATACAGCATAGGGACCCCCTTGCCATAGCTGTTTGTGGACACTATTGCCCTGATGCATTTGTGTGTCTGGGGTTCCAGCGGAAACGCTAGCCATTTCGCTGAGAATGCAGCTCTCGTTTGGTAATATTGCAAACGCTTAAGCTGCCCCCCCCCACCGCTCCAATGAAGTCTGGGAGTTTACAGAACTCACCATCTGGGAACATGTCCCGCAATGTGAAAAGCCTATTAGGATCCCAGGATTGCTGAAGGGCCCGATCAAATGTGGGGGAAATGCTAGAGAAGTTCCAGAGGGGGATTTCCAGGTCGTAGGGGGATTCCAGACCTATCCTCTTATAGATTCTGGCCCAAGCATGAGTGGTTGTGTATACCGGATCGAATGGGCACATGTCCCCGTAACTAGGATTAAGAAGGACTGAAGGTATGTCGTTGGGGCGGACAGAGTGTTTTTAAATCAGTATGTGTGGGGCTGTGTCCCCAAGGTCAAACCAATGTTTCGCAAATTGAGCTTGCGCACATAAGTAATATAGCTCAAAGTCTGGTGCAGCAATATCACCCGGCACAAAAGGTTCAACCATCTTATCCCATCCCATCCTGGCTGTCTTCCCGTTCCAGATAAATGAGGAGGCGAGTGATTTTAGTTTCGAGAAAAAGGGCTTACCAGGCCAGATTGGGATGTTATTGAAGTAATATAGGAGTTTGGGGAGGAACACCATCTTGAGTAACGCCACTCTGCCATATAGGGATAGTGGAAGGTTAGCCCATAACTGGAATTTGGTCGAAAGGGTTGTCAACAATTTCCCATGATTATGCGTAAATAACAGTTGTTTATCTTTGGCAACCATGATCCCTAAGTATCGTACCTTGGTGGGAGCGGGCCTAAACCCTTCTATTACAGTCAGGTCTCCCGTACTGTCAGTAAGGGGAAATATTTTGGACTTTGATACGTTGATTCTATATCCCGAGTATTCTGAAAATTCATGTATGTCTAGCATAATGTGTTGTACATTCTTTATTGGGTCACGGACATACAGCAGGGTGTCGTCTGCATATAACGATATGATCTGAGGGGGGCCAGTCATTCTAAGTCCTCTGTGTGAGTGGTTCTGATGTATAAATTCCGCCATTGGTTCAATGTTGAGCGCGAAAAATATGGGTGAGAAGGGACATCCCTGCCTGGACCCCCTGTGTAGGCGGAATGACGGGGAAAGAGTGGTGTTGTTTAAAACCTTAGCCGTCGGCTGGGTATATAATAGCCGTACGAGGTTAATGTAGTACTGGCCGAGATCAAACCGCTCTAGCACCAAGAAGAGGTACGTCCAGGATACAGAATCAAAAGCCTTCTCGGCATCTAGTGCGACCACGGCCGCCTTGGCGTCTGGATCTATTTGTGCCATTATGTTAAATAGGCGTCTCAGGTTGAGAGCCGTGGATCGGGCTGGTATAAAGCCAGCCTGGTCAGGGTGGACAAGGATCGACATATATGGCAAGAGTCTGGTGGCCAATACTTTTGCGGAAATTTTTGCGTCAGTGTTAATCAAGGACAAGGGTCTATAGGATGCCATGTCTTGTGCCGGCCTACAGGGGTTTCAAAAGGACAGTGATGATTGCTTCATGCATCGATTCCGGGAGAACCCCACGATTTATTGCCTCATCCCACACTTTTAACAGTAGCGGGGCTAGTTCGCTACAGAATTCTTTATATAATTCCGCAGGCAGGCCATCAGAGCCAGGGAAACAGCCACTTGATAGGGATTTAATGGCTTCTATAATTTCCTCCAAAGTAATAGGTATGTCTAGTATATTGCGAGTCGCAGCGGTTAGTGTAGGAAGGTCAAGATTGTCTAAGTATCGGAATGTGTCCTCTTTGTTCTTTTTATCATGGTTGGAGTAGAGAGAGGAGTAGAACTCAGTAAATGCAGAGTTAATGTCCTGGTCTCTATTGACCGTTACACCAGCTGGTGTCTGTATACTCGGGATCGGGTTATGGTGCCTGTCGGTTCTAAGCATGTTGACCAGCAATTTCCCGGCCTTATTACTCTCCCCATAGCGTCGGGCTTTGGCCGGAGCGGCCATGTAAAGAACTTCTCTATGGGCCAACTTGTGGAATTCTTTTAGCGTATTGTGAATTTGCAATAGGGTTCCCTTGTCCTGTGTGACGCTGTATTCAGTTTGTAACAAGTCTATTTTAGCGTCGGCAATGCCCAGTTCCCTTTGCACCGATTTCAACATGCCAGTTGACTTACCCAGGATAGCTCCCCGGACCCAAGCCTTAAATGCATCCCATAGGGTAGCATAGGTGGTAACCGAGCCCTCGTTTAGTTCCAGAAATTCCACAATCTCTGTATGTAGCGATTCACAAATATTAGGGTCTCTTAGGATCACAGGGGGCCTTCTCTATCTTCTCGCCGGGGGGGAGACATCACTTAGGTTACCGGTGAGTGGTCTGAAAGAGTACGGGGATGAATATCACATCTAGAGACCGCTCCGGCCAGGGATTGACTGATAATCCAATAGTCTATGCGCGAATGGGAATCGTGAGTAAAATGTGTATTTCTTCTCACTTGGGTCCAATGTACGCCATGTGTCTATCATGCCCATCTGTACCATTAATTGTTTTACAACCAGTGCGGCTTTAGAGGGGGTACTGGGGGTGGCCGAGGACCGATCTAGGGATTGATCCAATATCATGTTAAAATCACCACCCCAAAGTATTTGTGCCTCCCCAGATGCTGAAAGCATATCCAGTATTGTACAATAAAACTGTGGATCGTCTAAATTGGGTCTGTATGTATTGATCAGGATTATTTGGTACCCCGCCAATTCCCCTCACACCAGTGCGTATCTACCATGTGGGTCTATTTTGCTGGAGTGATATTTAAAGCACAGCTTGGGGTGTAGAAGAGTCAACACTCCTCTGGATTGTGCTGAATATTCTGTATAATACCTGTGGGGGCCCCACCTCGGCAGAAACCTAGTATTGTCCTACCCTAGTGCATGTGTCTCTTGTATAAAGAGGATGTGAGGGTTGTGACGTGTGATATATGCTGCGATCTTCCTTGCCTTAACCGGGTTATTTAACCCCCGGATATTCCAGGAGAGCAGCTTAATATTCAAGCCCCCATTAGCCTGTGTCATAGTTGTACCTTGGAATAGGCATCTGTCTATAGTCTTGCCCCTGTCGCAAGAGGTATGGATGTCCTGCTACAAAACCGCTCTCTGGTTTAAACATTATAACGACTCGGAACATTAACTCCCTCAACAAGCCCGGCATATCGCCTGGCATAACCATAACCCAATTCCAACCCCAAACCCCACCCGCATCATCAACCCTAACTAGATGATGTATCCTTTGAGCCATAGCCTGGGAACACTCCTGGGGGTGTAAACTGCACTCACATGGCCGCCATCCCAGGAGGCCTACAGGGCTCTACTTCAACAGGTAATAACAATCAGGGCCGCCCTGCCGCCTTTGATTTAAAGCATTATATCAGTGCAGCTAGAACGGAAATGCATCAACCAGCGGGGTCATCGGGCTCCCCTGCACCCGTAGGCGGCAACTTCTAGTTCATGGCCCGATCCCGGGCCGGCAGAGGGATAGGGGCTTCAACGTACAACATGGCTTCAGTAGGATTTTCAAAGAAGTGAGCCCGGCCCCCATGCTGGATCCTCATTTTTGCTGGAAAAACAAGCGAGTAGGGGACCTGACGGAGCCTCAATTGTTTCTTAACAGGTTCGTAAGATCTTCTTAGTGTTTGTACATTTGTGGAGAAGTACGGGTATATGTGTATCCTGTTATTGTTATTATGTGATTATTGTACAAGGTGGTGCTCCAGGTCTGGGCGGAGGTGCCAAAGTACGATGAGCCCGCTCCACAAGGAAGTGGTCCGAAAAGGAGTCTGGACCCAGGAGATCTTTCAGAAGAGCTTCCACTTGGCATTCCATGGATCCCTTGCCAAAGGTTTCGGCCACCCCGACCAGATGAATGTTGTTCCTCCTGGAACGGGATTCAAGGTCTTTGCACTTATCCAGGGTTTTCCGGAGGTCACCTTTCAGCTGGGCTATGTCGCGGCCATGTTGTATTATCGAGTCTTCATTGATACCAATCCTGCTCTCGGCCTCAGTAATACGTGTGCTTTCCTTGTCCACCCTCGCCTTCAAGGAGCTAATTGTTGCCCCAATGTCATCCAGTTTGGTGTTCACCGCCAGGAAGCCGTTTTGAACCATTGCCATTAATCGGTCCACTCTCTCATCCATCGGTAATTCCGATTGGCTGTCTGTTTGCTGTGGCGGAGGTGCTGTGGACCCACTGGGCTGGGTACTGGCGAAGGAGTCCATTGGGCCCGTTTTTCTGGAGCGCGCTCCTTTCTGCTCGTGGCGGTCCATATGCAGAGTCGAGTGGCCTGTGTCTTCCCACGTCTCCCGTTTCACTTGTAGCAATATGTTTGTAAAATCTGTATATAGGGCTTATAATGTACATGCACCCAATTATCGTGCGCTCCTGGGTATCAACACAAGTGTACAGAGTTCAATCCAAGGGTGTTGAACGGTGTCAGGTGCAATCAAAGAGTGATGAGAGCGTTGGGGTTATGCCAATGTTCAATTTCAAAGGGGTGAGGTTTCAGTGGCCTCCGCAAGGAAGGATCACAGGTTCAGCGTGTACGGGTGGGAACCAGCCTCTCAATACCAGATGGTGTCCTGCTTGCCGCCACTTCGCGCAGACTACAAGGGCCAGCTGTACACAGCAACCCAGCTCAACCGCAGGGGTGGCACCATGGATCAGGGCAGCAATCGGGGGACCTCTGTCAGCCGTGCGGGTGCCAGCCCAGCCCAATGTTCCAACCACAAGCGGCCGTGTATAGTCCCTGGTAGGGCGCCCTGCCGCTTATGTCAATGTGGCCGGGGTCCGAGCTGTCCACTTGCTGCGCAGTCTGCACCGTGCACCCGTCGCCACCACAGGTATCCCCTCTAGGGAACAGCTATGGGGTGATCATCTCAGCCCAGTGTCCCCAACCGCGGCCCCTTTCCACCAATAATGTCACTGCCCAATGAGGGCCGTATGTGGGGAAATTATTCCTTCCTTGGCTGTCCCCTTATTGAGTATTTCACCCTCCTTGTATGTTGCCCTGCTGCTCTTACTTGTTTTTCTTGCCGCCGGGTTCGTGGGGGACAGGGAGATCCACTAGCAGGAGATACGGGACATTGCCCGGGCATCCATCAACGGGGACAGGGCGACCACCCGTTCGTCGGGGGCTGACGAGGATGGTCGTTCAGCAAGATCGGAGGCCGAACCGTGCACCTAACTGTTTCCTCCGCGGTGCAGCGGTCCGCCTCAACTCCACACGGCCGCCGACAGGGTCTACAGTGGTAGCCGTGCCTTAGGTCACGGAGCCGCAAATCGCCGCCGGAAGGGTGCCTCCGCACACGGGTTAGCCCATCCAATGGACCCGCCGTTCATTTGGGTCCTCCTGGATCTCAGTTCCCCGGCGATCCGGAGGCAGCAGCGCTCCGCTCTCTTCACAGGGTCCAGCCGTAGCGCGGCCCTCTCAGCTCGACACGGCCCCTCCACTACGGCTCTGAGGGAGAATCACCTGGAACTCGCGGGCGGCCCGTGTCCCAGCCTCGGACTGCAGGATCTTCCGGACGGCTTAACTCCAAAGCGGTCCTTCACAGCAGCCCCAATTTTGCGCAGCTGATGCCCGCAATCATGCACCATTAATCGCTGCGTTTTTCTTGTTCTGTGGGCGGCCTTGAAGGAGGATAATTCTGATGTAGGATTTATACGAGCCGGAGCTCTGGGACTAGGGGGCCATTTTAGATGTGCGCAACAGCGCCCCATGGATCGGACGTGTTTAACGTGGTCCTGCTTTGATGCGGAATATACTAGCATATCGTCGATGTACACTACAGCACAGACATCAATCAATTCCCGTAGGACATCGTTCATGAAGTATTGAAATGCAGCAGGCGCGTTGCAAAGGCCAAAGGGCATTACTTGATATTCGTACAAGCCGTATTTGGTGCGAAAAGCGGTTTTCCATTCGTCCCCCTGTTTTATGCGAACAAGGTGATATGCCCCCCTCAGATCTAGTTTTGTGTAGATTTGGGCATCTTTGACTTGATCAAGCAATTCAGGGATCAGTGGCAGGGGGTAGCGTTTTTTAACGGTAATCTGGTTCAGTGCGCGATAGTCGATGCACGTTCTCAAGTCCCCCTCCTTTTTCGGTACGAAGAATAGAGGACTGGCTGCTGGAGACTTCGAGGGACGGGTGAACCCATTGGCCAGGTATTGGTCAAGATAGGCCTTCAGGTGCTGGTTTTCTGGTTCAGTGAGTGCAATTGTATGGTCTATGCGGTAGCAGGGTATTAGCCTGTTTTTTTCTGAAAGACATCTTGAAAGTCCTGGTATTCACTTGGTAGGGTGCCGATTGCCACAGTCGCAAGCGTGGAGGTTCTGGTGTCTATTGGTTGTTTCTCTTGGCGATAACATGTGTGGGCGCAAGTCTCGGCAAAGGCCAATTCTTTTGCTCGCCAATCGATTCGAGGATTTTTAGCTACCAACCATGGCATTCCCAAAATCAACCGAACTGTGGTGCCTTAATGAGGTCGAAAATGATTCTTGGTGTCCATCCTGGCACAGAAGGGTTAAAGCTGCAGTGCATTGGGATACTGGACCAGAAGCTATTTCCATGCTGTCGACAGTGGTAACAGTGTCGGTGGTTGATTTAGGGTGTAACGAAGCCCCATCTTTGCCGCAAGATCTTGGTCGATGTAATTCCCAACGGCTCCACTGTCTATGTACTCTCTTACAGCGTGCATCCGAGATGGTTGTTGGTGATTGATCAAGACCACAGATAGTGCAAAATGGGAGGTCTGTAGTTCACTTTCTTTGCTCGACAAGTGGACCCCTACACTTGCCGGGCTGGGGAGTTTTCCGATTCCTTGATGGTATCTTCCTTGTCCGTGGCCCCTACCATCCTCCTCGGTGGCTTCACAGGGCACTCTTTAAGGAAATTACCTGACCTTCCACAGTACAGACATAACTGCTGCTGTCTCCTTTTATCCCTTTACGCTTTAGCCAAGGGGGATCTGACCCCCCGATTTGCATTGGTTCTCCTGAACCTTCCGTTGTTCGGGCAGTATTGTCCTTTGAACGCACATACATAGGGCGAGGGTCCGGTCTGGTTCGATCTGCTCTTCAGTCCTGCAACCTATGATGCAGTTGAACAGGTCAAAGAATTTTGAGCAGTCTTTCGGGGGGTTCACTACTTGTGCGAGAACATCCTTGAGCTCCCCCGCAACCCCTGATGAAATAACGTGGTTCTCTTCTCCACTGGCCACTCTGCTTCAACTACAAGTCTATTGAACGTGGCTATGTATGTTAATAGGTCTTGATTCCCTTGGCGTAGGGACAGAAGTTTGTTGTCTAATGCCTGCCCATGAGTACGACGGGCGAACAGCTTTTCCATCTCCTGCTGAAAGCCCCTGAAGTCATGCAACAAAGGATCGTCTTGGCCCACAAAGGGAACAGACCAGTCCGCGGTGCTACCACTCAGGTAGGATAGCACAAAAGCGATCCGTGATTGGTCATTCGGAATGGCTCCTGGCCTACAAAGGAAGTGCAGGCCGCACTGGTTCATGAACATTGCAAACCTCTTGGGATCCCCCGTAAATCATTCGGGCGGGGCCAAGGGAACTGCCCCAGGAAGGGTTATCTGAACGGGATTGGCTGATGGTGCTGGCATCGAGGGTACGCTTCCCGGCAAAGTGCATGCTCTGCTTGTGACTGGAGAAGTTGCCGGCTTAAATCATCAGTGCGTTCTTTGGCTACTATCAGCTCTCTCCTCAGGGTGTTGGTCTCCTGCCTGGCTGCATGTACTTCGGAACGTAGCTGCCCCAACATGTGGGCTAACTGGTCGGTTTCTGACGTTTCCATCAGTGGCGGCTGGTGAGTTTGAAACCTGGTGGGGCGTACATTTCCCTGGGGCAATTTGTGAGCATGCGTGCACAGCGCGCAAGCCTTCACCACTCAAAGGGTGGAATTATTTGAAACATGCCTCCAAAATTTGCAATTTACTGTCCAAAAAACCCACCGAAATATGACAAGAAGCATTAGGTTTTACATACTAATGGTAAATTATTCTTATGTGTGCAAGTGTGATGGTGTATTTTACAGCAGCTTGTATTGAGAATTGCTGGTACTATGGTGTAAAGAGAAAGTGAGAGACTGGTCTGAGAAAGGGCAACATAGGCTCAGAGCAGTATTAAAATGGTTTCAGACGTGAATTAGGGAGGTAACTGCTTGTAACATTGAAGCTGGACCACACAAGTGAGTTTGCCCTGTCCCCAGTGTCCCTGAAGTTACCCTTCCTACATTTGAAGGATTAGCCCCTCCACCTCACTGAAATGTGTTGCCTTATTTATAAAACAAAAACATAACAGAACAACTTAAATGTTATGGTTATTTACCCACCCATTGACTGCCTATGGATATGGTAATCCCTATGGCCATTCCCACCCAGTTGCTGTCCATCCCCGCCCAAAACATCTCCTCATGGGAACTCTTGCAGCTCACTTTAATCAAGCCTCAACATAATAGTTATAATAATACATTTGTTATATAGTGCTACACACCCATAGGTCTCAGAGCGCTGAAATAAGAGAAGACATTATTATTCCACAGAGTGGTACTCAATTATCGACCTCAGAAGGATGAGAGGCTAATGATTCAATGAATGACCCTTCCAGGAATCACTCCCTCCATTATGTGTTTCTGCCCTCCGTAAATTCCACCCCTTATACTCTAGAGATTCCTTCCCTACCTCCTTTATCATTCTCGCTGCAGGTTCTGCGGTGGGGAGGCTGGATGATCACACATGTCTAATATTTTCAGAGGTCACATCACAATGGGACATGGGGAAGGTACCCTCTGAGTTCTCCTGTCTCAATCTGCTAGCCCCTTATGAGTGACTGTCACAGCATGTAGCTCAAAATGCAGGTGAGTTTACGATATAAACGTACTGACAAAAAATGCCCATGCTTACTCCACATAGGCACAAGAGGTATACAGAAAAAGATGGACAGATAGAAAGATAGATACACAGAGATGGATACACTGAGATGGATAGATAGGCTGAGAAAGATAGATGACCCACAATGGGAGTAACATGGCCACTGGACTGACCAGATGCCCAGTGGCCTAGCCTGGCATTTGACCAGGCCCAATGGCTACTTTGCGTGTCCAGGCCTATCGCCACCCACGGGCAAAGTGGCCGCTTTGGTGACATGCTGAGGCTTGGGCAAAAATGTCCAATGGACATGGCCACCGTTTTACATGCATGTTCTGGTATTTATTGCAAACTCTGCCCCTCATGACGTCTCACACTCACAAAAACTAAGCTCACAGGAAGTGGGGGAGCAGTAAAGTGGGGTCTTTTTAATACGGATACTTTTGTTAAGACAAGTACTGATTTATCGTCACCTAAATCATTTTCAACTGTTGTGTATGGAAAACATTTGCACACAGTATGATATTAGAAATGCATGCCAGTGATGTCAATTTGTCAAACAAAATGTGAGTGCCTTTTTATCTTTCAACCGAGAAAGTGGCGATTGAAAAATAAAATGCACAAGCAGTGGTGCTGGAACAATTGAAGGGGAGTGCAGGGGCCAGGCAAAGTGTGTGATCTTGGGCAAATAATTCTATTTCCCTTTCCCACAGAAAAACAATGCGTGCAAATATAGTAGTATAGCAGAGACTCAATGTTTGACCAAGTCCCACTCATCGCAGCTGCACCTCCAAGTCGGCATCAGGTGCAACTGATGACTGCAGTGTTTTCCCCCAGACGACACAAAAGGCATTTTCGCGCAAAAGCAGGTGACTTGACATGGCGACCGACGGAGACACCAACAGACGGGCAATTCAGGATGCAATACGAGTGTAAACCTTCGCAATGTTAAGTCATTCAAAATCAGTGCCAAACAGATATGCGCTGAAACTAAAGTTCAAGATACGGAACCGGTGACGGTGTAACAAAATGATGCAAACGCCCAAAGCAAAGGAAAAAGTTCACAACCAAAGATACAGCGCACACTGACAATTCATGGCAATGCATAACTTGCAAAAATGCCCACCATATAAACCAAGCCCCAATTGCAATTTTAGAAAGTCCTCCTTATAAGTATAGAGTTTGCATGAAACATTAAGTCCTATAACGTGTTGGACACAGCACAAACCTTTCACAAATTGCGTTCCCGGACCACAGGAATGACATCTTCCATAATAAATGTATTTAAAAGCACATGGCACAGGTGACGGTTCCAATTGAGTGTGGTGTCTTGCCACTGAACTAAAAGATGCACTTATTTGACAGAGTACAACTAGAGGCACTCAATGGAACTTTGAAATGTGTGGAAAATATTCATGTAGATCGGCCCACGTACTTGTGATGAATTAGACACTGCTAAATTTACCAGCATTCAAGATTGCCACTGGATACTTTTGGGGAGAAAAGACGAGAAGCCATTTCAAATTAAATAAATAGATAATACGTGCTTTTTCAGCGTGTGCGAGTGTGCAAGGAATACCCACGGCAGACTCCCTGCCATTCCCGTGCACCACAGGGACGAACAATAAAACACATGAGCCATCTTTAAAGCAAGGCTAAATTATCGGAGCCATGGTCACCAGGCCTGAAGTCAGATGCGCTCCACTCAGCACTATCAGGGCCCAGGCCTGCCCCATGTTCCCCAAGGTGTGCTGGAGAGTAAAGTACACGGCCTGCTACTCCCTGTGCGTGCGCGCTGCTGGCCTGCTGCTGATGAACAACAGCTCACATTCTTGTTCACTATAATTTTCCTATTTCAGTAGGAACTGGAGGCAGAGGTATGCAGTGTGAGGCAACAGTTTTTTTTAGGAAAACATTTCTTTAAAAAAATAAAATAATAACTTTCAACTGCCACTCTACAGTCTACACCCCCCTTACTGCCTCCCGAAACCAACCAGAGTGAACTGAGAAATGAAATGTAGAGGGCCTTGTGTTACTCCGAGTTACTGTCCCAGCCACAAGGCCCTCTAATTCGTTTAATGCTAGGGCAGCCGCCGGCAGCCCACAGTCCTCCCCCCTAGGCCCTGTCGCCACCAGGTGTGCAGCTTCTAGGCGACAGCGGTGAGCAGACGCAGCAGCCTTCCCGCAATCTCAGTGTCTTGCTTGTTGGCTCGAGAAAACGTTCCTTGTAGACGGTGTCTTCTCATGCCTGGGTGACCCTGCCATGAGAAGACGGGCCTACAAGGCCAGGGTGGGTCTGAGACCCCTCTCCCCACCTTGAGAAGCCAAAGCCGTCGGGCCCACCTCTCTCGCAGTCGCATGACGAGAGAGGTGCAGGCGCAGCTGCCCGACTGGCTCTAACTTCTAGGCCAGTGTTCCAGTGAGTCGCTTCATTAGAAGTCGGTGGCTTCTAATGGAGCGAATCAGTGACTCACTTGAACACCGCACTAGAAGGCCAAGCACAAGCAACAAGAAAAAGTTGTTGGCCAGCCCAGTACAGATCTACTTACTGCGGCAGCGGCGGACCGAGTCGGAACCAGAGGGCAAACTTGGCCTACTCTTTCTGTCTGGTGGGGAGGGCAGCGCAGCACAAACACCAACATGTTGAAATCACAATGGAAGAGAGAGAGAAGCGTGGGTGGTTCATGCACCCCTGAGTCATCATCACCCCACCCCGACTCTCAAGTGATTGGCTGCCTCCTGCAGATACGGTAATGTCATTGGCTGCTTGCCAGCCATTGGCAATAGCCAATGACATTACTGTATCTATGCAGGGAGGGAGGGACACTCCCTCCCTCCCTGCAGATTATAGATCTTTGGTGCGCTGTTTGCACACATAGTGATGCTGGCGGGGCCACCCTTCAAGCGCCCCGCCAGCCTCCTACTTAAAAGTGTTACATAAAGTGCGTGGAGCTACGAGCTCCACACACTTTACTATGGGCAAGAGCAATGTAAAACGGGACGCGCCTCGCTTTTGCAGCCGGCCCATGAATAGGACTCCTATTCATGGGCTGGGCCGACTGTGTCAATAGAAGGTTGTCTCCACAGCGCCCCCGCGCTGCTACAGATTCAGAAGAACTTCAACATCTTCTGAATCTGTTTAACACACTGAGTCACTGGTGGGGGTCCTGGTGGGGGGGCGGCGCCCTGCCGTCCTATGATAGCAGCCGCCACTGGTTTCCATGATGCCCAGGTGGATTTTGATGTGAGGCTTTGCGTTCTGTAACGCTCACCTGGTATCCACGGGGACGTCACTTAGCCTGTTCTGACCTCTTACGACCTCGAACCCTTCCCTGGAGGCTATTTGACTGGAGACTGGAGACTGGGCCTGAAACACAGGATTGGTAGAGTTTAACTCCCTATTGTCTCTGTGTGCTTGAACCACTTCTTCCCTGGGGTCCAACCCTTCCCTTTGATCCACAGCTCACCTTGTTTTCTTGGATAGTGTGCTCTCCGTCCTGCTTTCAGCGCAGGGGCGCGTTGATTGATGCAGGCTTGTTGCTGCCTAGTTACTTCACTGGCAAGAGTCCGACAGGTAAGTATAATGAGTCTTTTGAACAGTTCTCTAACTTCGTTCCTTTCCTTCCTTGGATGATGATTTGTAGTGAACTGAGTTCTTTTTCTGTGTCATTTAGGTGCCGCGACGTTTTCAGCGTGGATGCCAGTTATGAAGAACAAATACGATGAGTAAGCGTGGTATGCGGCGCCTCTAGATGTTTCCACGCTAACCTGGAGTGTCTTTTCCCTCTTGCAGATGGATGAGAAGTTCTGGAGACAGAGACAGAATTCCCCCAGACCGGCTGGGATTCAGGTAAGCGTTTGAAACTCGTACATTATTTAAAAATAAGCGAAGATTTGCAGAATTCTTACTAATGCCTTTTTTCTGTTCTTTTCCCTTTTCCATATGAAGCGGCGTGCCGGGATCGGAATGACACCGCCGAAGATGCCTGCAAAACAGAAGGAGCGATGAATGATGGGCAGAAGTGCCGCAAGGTAAGGCTGTTCCTAACGCTGTTCTTGTTCTTGCAGGAGCTGAGCGCAGAAGAAAGATGCAGGCCTACTGGAGACCGATCCGAATACAGTGGCCCTCATTACGACCCTGGCGGAAAGCAACTGACCCGACCGCCATAGCGTAAATAGCGTTTCCGCCATTGCACGACGGAGTAAAGTGCGGCTAATTCTGACCCATCGGGCACGAGCACTACGCCATGGCGGAAGTGCAAAGTCCGCGATGGCGGAAATGTCCCCAAAACGCCCCTCACCGCTGTCGTACGGCGACCTAGGTGCAATTACGCCACCGAACATAGCGGTCACCGTAATGAGCGCCAATCGGAAAATACGGTGACCGTAAATATACGGAAACGGAAGCAAAAACATGGTCCCGGAACGGGAAACAGCACGCCGTACACCTATAAAATCAGAACTACCACACAACCATCAGAAATACTACCCTGAGACACATCCCAACCCGTCATCCACCCTAGTGAAACCAAAAACAATGGGAAAAGTAGCGAAAAAAGCGTGCGACCGCAAGCGGCAGGTCCACTTCTCCCGTGAGGAACTCACGGTGCTCACAGAGACCCTCCAGGAGAATGCTGCCGTCGTCTTCTCGACGCAAATGACCAGGACGGCACTTGCGAACAAGAAGGCCATATGGGCCCTGGTGGCACAGCGGGTAAGTGCGGTGGGGCCCGCACCCCGCAACCCACAGCAATGCCGAAAGCGATGGGACGACTTGCGGATACGCGTACGGAGCATACTATCCGCCAACCGTAACATTGCCACAGCTACCGGGGGAGGATCGGAATCACCCATCAAGTTGACCCCCTGGGAAGAAATCTGTGCCTCCACCATTGGAATGGAGACCATAGAGGGAGTCGGAGGGATGGAGAAAGGAGTGCAGACATCCGAAGAATCAGGTAGGTGTCCCAAATAAAACAATGCTAAAACCACAATGTCCAATCATGTGAAGTACCATGTGTCCACATAGTGCAACAGAAACACATGTCCAGGAGAACGTCCACATACATTGCCCTGATAGCGCACATTAAAAGTCACAATAAATAAATAAATAATAAAAATCCCTAAAAACACCCTCCACACGTGCAGCAGGCACCCCCTAACTGCAGGCTGCAAAACAACTGCATCCTCAATCCACACAAAAATGAAAACACCTCCAAGGCCCTGACCCAAATCACCCTCAGGTACCACCCCAATGCATGTGATACATTGCCATTCCAATTTCCACAGACCCATCAATAACGCTCGCACTCCTTTACTCCACCACAGGGTCCGAATCAAACGACGAGCTCCAGGACACCCCTACCAGCACACCTGCAAAGAGGGCCAAGACCAACGGCCAAAGACCCTCCACCTCAGGTGCACGGATCAAGACACGGCAGCAGCACAAATCAAGTGGCAACACACAGGAGGGGACTTCAACAGGCACCCCAGCACCCAGCATGGCCACAACAGCACCACCACAGGCCCCCCCAATGGATGCCACAGAAGGCACTGCTACTGGTGGCAGCAGCACCATAGGTGACACTGCATTAATGGCAGCATGCTCCGACACAGAAAACGGTGATGTCGATCTAGGATCCATCCATGACCTGTCTCAATCCCCCTGTTTGTTTCATCCCGTACACCATGAGGATACCACGCAGGGGCACCCACAAGACGACGACTGGCCATCCCCCACAAGCCCTGTGGCAAGGCAACATGAGGTGATCAGCCCCTCTGTGACACCACCGCAAATGTCCATGGCCCAGCAGAGGCAACAGTCCCTCGACCAGGTGATCGAGCAACAGCAGCAACTGGCCACGCTCCTCAAGGACCATGCTGATGAATGTGGGGGTACTAAGGCAGCCATAGAAACATGTACAGAGACACTAAGGGCACAAATGGAGAGAAGCACCGAGAGCCTGAGAGTACAAATGGAGAGAAGCACCGAGAGCCTGAGAGTACAAATGGAGAGAAGCACCGAGAGCCTGAGGGGGGAACTGCATGCGACGTCCAAAGACGTATGTGCTGAACTTGCCGCTGTGCGCCGTGTGCTCACTGAGCTCTCACAAACCCTTAGGGACATGCATGGACGTGAGCAGGCAGAGACATCATCCGTTGCAAGTTCCGTCCAGGGCAGCCCCCAACGTAGATCTGGGAGGAACCTGCGCTCCACAGGCAGGGGTGCCCCTGATACCGGGAGAGGGGGCTTGCAATAGCTTCTGCCCACTGACAATGAGCAACTTTGGACACTGGTGTTCGGGGGGGAGGTAGGAGGGTGGAGGGGGTGTGTTGGGCTCACTTGGGTGGCGGGTCGATGGGGTGTGTAACATAATGTCACATATGCGAAATAAATTTCACTATCATCCAATCAGATGTGTGGACATTGATCTTTGTGTACGAGGCCATTATAGGCGTACAGTCCATATTGTGCATGTACCAGACACACACAGTGCCACAAGTCCCGTGTCCATGTATCAGCCACCAGGCGTGAGTGCTAGAAGCATGCATCTATGATATGCTGACGAATTTCACGGCCCTCCTGTGCCTCGCGGACTCCTTGAGGTGCTGCCACATCCCCACCCTCATCATGACCATCTTCAGGTGCTTGCAGTTCTGCGTCAGGGGGCATGGGCACATTTCTACGTACGCACATGTTGTGTAGCATGACACATGCCATGACCATCTTTGCAGCCTGCTCATGGCGGTACAGGAGTGCCCCGCCAGACCTGCTGAGGCAGCGGAAACGACCCTTCAGTAGGCCGAATGCCTGTTCTATGACTACACGGGTACGTGAGTGGGCATAGTTGTAGTCCTCCTCATGCTGGTTCTGTGGGTTCCGGAGTGGTGTAAGGAGCCATCTCTTCAGTGGATACCCGGCATCACCTGTATGTGGACAATAAAGGAATTTTGAGGAATGCCATTGCTACGTAAGCACCCCCCCCCCCTTCCTGCCAGGTCATTGCCGCATCACATACCCCACATTATCATGCATGAAATGAGACTCACCGAGTAGCCAGGATCTGTTCCCTGCGTGTCGCTCCATGTAGCGTGGTATTGTAGAGTTCTGTAAGACCATGGAATCATGGGTTGATCCTGGAAATCGGGCACAACAATGTGTAATGATCCTGTTGGAGTCACACACCATTTGTACATTAAGAGAATGATATTGTTTTCGGTTGCGGTACTGGGCCTCCATTGCATGTGGGACAACCAATTCCACATGGGTGCAGTCGATGGCACCAATGCAACCCGGTATGCCGCCAAGTGCATGGAATCCCACTTTTGTGTTTGTAATCTCCTGCACCGAGCGTGGTAAAGAGATGTAGTCGTCTGCTTGCTTCAGGAGGGCATCGAGCACTTGCAATAGTATCCGTGACAACAGTGGCTGTGAAATGCCATGCAACTGTCCGACTGTGTGCTGGTAGGTGCCTGTGGCCAGGAGGTGGAGTACAGACACCACCTTCAGTAGGGGTGGGATGGCGGTTGGGCTATCTATCATGCTGACAAGGTCAGCGTGTGTCATGTCCACAATGGCGGTTATGGTGTCCCGGTCCAAACGGTAGAGGGTGTGGATCTGCTCATCCGTGAGGTTGAACGGATGTGCTCGGAGGCGTGGGATTGCGGGCTGCCTGCGTGGTGGTAGTGGCTGTGCTGGTGGGCCTTGCTGGCCCTGCCTTGCCCTCCTCCTCCTCCTGCATCTCCTCTGTGCGGTCGGTTGTTGTAGTAGTTGGTGTTCGTCTTCTTCTTGAAGTTGTGGTACTTGCAGTGCTATCAGGTCCCCCATGGCCAACATCGCTAGTCCGGCCGGTAGCATTTTGGAGTGGGTGTGGTGGTGGGAGGGGGTTGGGTGTGCAATTTATGCGTTTTCAAGCTGTATAGCCTCCACCTGTGGTGATTCATTCCACCTGTGTAAGCTGCAATCCCCTTTGGGCGAGCACGTCTCGCACACAACGCTGCAATTTGACGCATGGCATCTTGCTATTACAATCATGTATTTAATCCCGATGGCAGTGAAATATTGGTTCATATGTTCATTCTGCTATGGTCCCATTGTTTCACATACTATTTTTGCAGTCGCGAACAAACTTGTGAAGGGTCAGTGGAATGTAGTACTCGATTAACGGTGGACCCTCATGCAGCACTGTACCGCGGTTCACCGACGGGCGGGGCGTCCCATTTGTGAGTGAAGCCAGTTGCCATTTTCACACACTGCCGCACTACATGGATGGATTTGTGATTTCAAGCGGTCACAGATGCCTTTTCGACGTGATGTTGCAAATGAGGTATTCGAAGGACAGCGCTTTCGGTTTTCAGCTAGCGGCGAGGAGACGCCCACAGGTCTGACTGCAAATATAATGTTCTATTGTTTAATGTCCTTGGGACAGGGGCCATGGCGAGAATGCAATGATTGATATGAATAGTATGGGATGCGCAATAGCGTAGTGGAGGATAAGGCAGGACGTTCCCAAATACATGTTACTTCACAACACTGGAATTCCGGGCTGGAGCACAGTGGATTTTGCAGACTGCATTACGCACAGACTCAATGGAAGTTTCACATGTTATGTGAGTAAATAATCAGGCATTTTCATACCGGGATGAGGGAATGATGTATGGATGCATGGACAGATGATTTAATAGAGAGTCTGCCATGTACATGGCTTTTTGGAATCTAACCACTTCCCCTGCGCTATGTGATGCAGAGCTGCCATAGTGGGACCATCGTCTATCTGCCCTTGTTGAACCCTCCCTGTCTCGACGCGCCTTCAAACACTTGTGTCTATGCACGTTACTAATCCCATCTAATGGATTCTGTTTTAACAGACGCATGCACGCAAACACTCGTTTGTAATGGTGTTTTCGCCTCGATTTATATAGTTATGATTCGCAAGTGATTTTTGGGTGCGATTGATCCTTTTGAGTGGGCTAGCATGCATATGGCTGTGGATTTAGTGTGATCATTGAAGTGAGTAATTCAAATGGAGTTCTGATGCCCATACTATTCTTTTTCATTTCATTTGGGTGACAGGTATCTCCTCCCCTTTTGCCGCTGCCATCTGTATGCCACTCCTGCAGATGGCTTTTACTCCCGACACCTGCTGCTTCGTGTTAATCAGTGGAGCACCATTACGATCTTGTGGGACGATCGCCAATGGGCCACATGCCCTTATGCAGTACTAGTGGCTAGGAGCAACATTTCGAACTTTCAGCTGGACTAGTGCCTACCTAATGGGACGGGCCTGCGGTTCTAGCCGCTTCCATGTTGCCTTTTTGAACGTGCATGTAGCCCCTGTGTACCATGAAGGAACAGGGCGTCACACAAGAAGAAGCTGGTCATTTATTGCGGATGCAGCCCACAATTATGATATATATTTTGGAGTTCATGTCCTAATGGCTGTAAGGGCCTGGTGATTTTGTTGTGCATTAAATTTTGATTGTGATGTTGACCGTGTAGCGTTATTCTTTGCAAGTAATGTGGCATATTCCTATTCGTGGAGCGATGTATTGTGAGAAGATCTGCATTGGGTTCCGGCTTCTGAGTATACTTGCGTGGTACTGTACTGGGCGCGTTTGCCTACGAAGCCCAGTGAGGTCAGGGATAGGGCCTGCCATTGTGACTATTTTGATGATGTCATGCTCATGGGAGGGGGATTAGCTTTTGTGTAACAGATGCAGGTCTGCCAGGTGGATTGGTGGAATGATGTGATTATCAGAAAATGGCTGGTCACAGGTGCCTGTGTTTGCGTGCGTTTCTTGGAGGGAGACTGAGGTCATGTCCATTGGAATGGCTTCTGTATTCGTGCCATCTGTGCCCTGCAGCTCCCATTGGCCCCTCTTGAGATGAGCCTGGCTGCTCAGTCACTCTGCCAACTTGTGTGGTACATGCTTATGCTGATGGTTGGTTTGTTTACTGGCAGGTGTACAGGGCTGGTGCAGTCTCACTCAGGATACTGCTTTGAATGTTGCCTTACACTGGTGTCAAGCGATGGGGGGCCTGTTTTTGTTTGTCTCAGTTTTCAGTTCATGTTGCTGTACTTGAAGCTTCACATGCCTGTGCTGCATCAGTACGGCAATGGTGCCATGGCTAATATGGATGGCCACTCACATGGCACTTGGAGCACCTACATTCATTTGTTCGTTGGCATGCATGGGTGACTTGTACATTTCACTGGTTGCATTGTGTGACTTCATTAGACCTACGAGGAGTTGTGCAATGTGGCCAGGGAGTGGTGTACAGGCACTCTGTAGGGCCTTTTACGGTTGGTTCGCGATGCCGTACTTCTCGCCATGGCGGAATACTACTTTCCGCCATGCTTGATGGCGTTAGGTACATGTCCGCTAGGGTCAGAATTCCCGTACCGTTGCGCCATGGTGGTTATTACGGTTTCGCTTGGCGCGCGTGCGCGTACTTGGTGCAGTTTGCGTTGGCGTTCACTACGGTGTCGCTAATGGCATCGTACTTTACGGTGACGGGTCATAATCGCACCGAGCGCTATTCGATGGCGGTATTGCATTTCCGCCATCGTTTTTCGATTTCCGCCAGGGTCGTAATGAGGGCCAGTGAGTGTCACGCTGCAGGTGCAGAAAACGCAAAGCATGTTTCTCAGCCTGGGGGTGGCTTATATAGTCTCTGGGTATCCCAGGTGTCTCTGGGCTGAAACACACCCAAAAGACTAGACTGCACATGCAGTTCTGGGAACCGAAATATGTGGGGGCATCCATCTTGTCCCCACCAATGCACTACAAGTCCAATCCCCAGTGTTATCCTATGGGAGTGAGTGAGTCTGGTGCCACAAGCGCCAAGTCTGACTCCAAGTGGGTCTTTGGAGGGATGGATAGGCCTTGGAGGGCCATGTAGGTTATCTTGGCCTGGCTCCAGCCTGACATCTTGGAGGGCTGGGGACATGAGGGGCAGGAATCATGACAGCGGCAATATGCGTAAGTCAGAACTCTGTGGATTCCCACTGGTGTCTTCTTTTTGGAAATGTATGGGGTTCCCTGTTTTACTTGATGGCTGAGACACCCCAAACCCAAATCTGTAGGTTGTCCTCAAAAGCTAATTCCCGCATAAATTTGCTGTGCTAAAACACTTGAGGTTACCAGTTTAGCCTTTTTCCTTTGCGCACATGTAGGTGCACCCACACATATGAAGTACCATTTCTGTCGGGACACCTGTGGGAATGTTGGAAACTTGGACACGTGTTGTTGGCAGCGTGTTCTGTTTATTTCGAGGTGGGAAATGTCTGAAAATTGAGTTTTTTCCCCAAAATTTTGGCCTTTGCCAGAGCTTGTGTGTGATAAGTTCTGGGGCGATACGCACAATTCAGACCTCTGTGGATTCCCATGGGTGTTCTTTTTGAAAATACATGGGGTTCCCTGTTTTCTTTGGTGGCTGCGATACCCCAGGCCCAAATCTGTAGGTTGTCCTCAAGGGCACATTTCTGCAAAATCTGCTCTGCTGAAACACTTGGGGTTACTAGTGATTTAGCCTTTTCGCTTTGCGCCCAGGTAGGTGCACCCCCCATGTGAGGTCCCATTTTCATCAGAACACCTGTGGAAATGTGGGATGGTAGGATATTTTTTGTTTTCTCTTGATTTTCATAACATTTTCATACATTTGCTGCTGCACTTTGTTTCACCACCCTTTCATTTCGCAAATGTGACCTACATTTAGTCGCTGCTTTAGGCACTGTACGCCTTTGTAACCTGCACAAGTCACCTATCCTTCAAACAGTCTACCTGTGCTCTTTCAAAAAATGTATGCTTGCCATTCCTCACCAGATTTGTTTTCCTTATTTACACATGCTAAGTACGTCTGTTCATGCATTCAGCATAAAAATCCTGTGTACCATTGCTCAGCTTTTAGCTTGTGGTATTGCTTTTTTTGTGAAACATTACAAAAAAATGTGTGATTTCCTAACTGGACGAGTCGGGGGAGTTTGGTGGGGCATTTCTTTTCTCAATATTCACAAAAGCCATTACTTTACAGGTCCAACCATGTCTAGCACATACCTTTTATCTGTCATTTTTTCAACTTTTCCCCAAACTATGAGAATTTCCCCTACATAGTTGTTGCCTGAGCTGCGCAAATCACCCCTTCCCAAACTTGGAATTATGTCTACTTTTCAGAAATGTATGCCTTTCTGTATCCACTATGTCTTATTGGAAAAAGGGTAAAATCAACTACCTCTCACAAAACTGATGGTAACCTTATAGAAATATGTTTTTTTGGTTTCCACTCATCCTGTTTTTGAAAGCCTGGGAAATGGCAAATTCAGCACAGCAAACCATTTGTTCCAAGCTCTTATAATGAAAAAAAACACTGGCTTCTTTGTACATCATTTTATTGGTATTTTCTGAAAAAAGCAAATTTTCTCGCTTTTTGGTTATTTTGTCTCACCCCCATACAGCAAACTAGGATTCCTTCTTGGCGTTATGACCACCTTCATGTGGGAAAAAAGGGGCCAAAATCACCAAAAAAGGGCTTGGCACTAGGGTGGGAACCATTGGCAGTTAAGGGGTTAAAGGTGCTGAGAGGTTCAGAGAGGTGGCTTCATTTTTGTGAGGCATTGTCTTTTTAGAGTTGTTATTTTTGTTATTTTATATTTTCGGTACTAGTTAGACATTTGAATATGTCTAACATTGTTTAAGAAAACACTAAGATGTGGCCCTTCTAATGTTTTGTCAGAAAGCTTGGGAACATCAATAATAATATTAAATCAAGTGGTACAAGTCTCCTGGGATGATGTGGATCATGTGTATTGGAGCAGGAGCTGGTCTGGACCATACAGGGTGGCAGTCTCTTTTGGCTTATATGTGGTCTTATATCTTTACTGTAGCTGTGAGAAGTGGTTGTGTAGCATAAACCTCACCCCATTAACGGTGCTGCCAGCAACAGCCTGAGTCTTCAAACACTGATAGAACTGGAACAGTCTATTTTCAAGAGTTACTAGAAATGCTAGAGAGGTTCAGAGAGGAGGCTTTTCATGAATTGTTTACCGATGTGGTGATCCTATCTCCAGTAGTACCATGTGCGAGAGGCTTCCCAGTGACCAATATACATTTCATGTTGTGGGTATCTAGTTTCTGGTGTGTAACACAAAGAATGAGACAGCCCTGCCCAAAACTGGTATGAATGCAGTGTGGAGTGCTGAATGGCTGGGTGCTTGTCCCAATCTAAATTCCTTATTGCGTGCGTGTCTGGATGGAGAAGAATGGACTGGATGCACTGTGAGCCTAATTGGCTGCCTGCCTGCATGAATGCCATTCTGAATGATTGGTTGCCTGATTGTGACTCAGCAGAGTGAATGAGAGTCCAAACAGTATATCTGGAGACCTCTCACTGATGGAAATCGTACAGAAGCTGAAGTCAAAACTTGATGCTTATCCTCAAAGCCGAGCCAGAGGAAGGAGGTTAACTGCTGTTTCCCTTCGAACTGATCCAAGAGAGGTCTTTGCTAGGAGACCTCCTCCCGAGCTACGAGGGACCATCATGCAACAGCTAACCTTCACCAAGGCTCCATGGAAGTCAGCCTTTGAAAGACTGTCGACCAGAGATGTGGACCGCTGAGGAAACTGAAGAGAAGCGCCCGGACATTCCGTCCACAGTCGTCGACCAGAGTTTGGAGGATCGCCGTAATCGCTGGAAGCCCGTTAAAGCCCTGGGACAGCTTGATGCCGTATTGCAGACGACCAGAGCCGCAATGCTCCATTTCCTAAGAACACTTTGAATCAAGGACTCCCTTGCTCATCACCGTTGATCGCTTTGTCTCGCTGGAGAAAGTCAAGGTCGCTGACGAACCGAGGAGAATCCGCCCGTGGATTTCCCACCACCCAAAGCCCTCAAAGACACAGACGAAGATCCAAAAAGCAGCCGTGGTCGAGTCCCATTCGCCAACACCAGACACCGACGCCCCAACACCCTTGCTGGGCCTAGGTTCTTCATTGACTCTTTGCGGCAACAAACTATCATTGTCGAGGTGCACCGCACACCTCATCTTTGCAGGACGTCCACGACCGATCGGTGATGAGCACCGCCAGGACCGAAGCTACTGCCTCAATGCCATTGTTCACCTTTTCTTTGCGGGACCTCGATGATCTGTGGTGCCTGCCTTAAAGGGAGTACACTCAAGAAGTATTTGTCAACGACCCAACGTCGAACTCTGCTAAACCAGGTACATTGGGGTTGTAGAACATTTTTAGAGGGAACCAACACTATATTGAACAATATATGGACTGGGCTTGTCAAATTACATTATTTACAAGTTGCCCAGGTGGGGGGATCCTCACACAGAACTGTGCCTGACGTTAGGGGTCCAGTAATCTGCCAATTGTTTAACCCTTTGTTTTCCTTCCAAAGTCTATGGTTGATACCTGTTGCTACTGATGTTTATGCCATTTGAAAATTACTGCGGTTGATGCATTTTAATGGAATCAAAAAAGAAATTATGGTACCACATAGAGACTGTATATATTTATCATTTTAGAATTGCCTGAGCACAAAGTGTGTTATTGTATGTGTACATAATCAAAACCTTATTTATTTAAAGAACTGTGTTTTCACTAACATAGTATGGACATTCCTTTGTGGGTGTTTGGGGACTACACTGTACTTACGAACCAGCCTGCATCACCTCCTGAGCGCTTAAGCCTTGATTGCTCATCCATGTTTACCAAATAGAGAATCTTGGTTGGGGTGCTCTGTGCTTCTACTCTGCCATATAGAGGGCAGGGTTACAGCTACCCCCCTCCAGTCTTTACACTGGTGGCAGCGGTGGGATGCTTATGATTTTAAGAATCAGTGTGTAACCCTGCCACTTACAAAATATCCACACTTTGTGAATTAGATAACTACATTACAAGCAATGAAATCTATTGCAAATGGTAAATTGACTAGGATGAACTTAGATGCTCTCAAGAGTGCGTATGAAGCCAGAGAGTTAGACTTTGAGGTTAGGTCTAGGGCTGAGCTGATAGCTGTCCTGGTGGACTACCAGAATTATGGTGATACTATTAATGAAGGAGGGGGTGCAACCATTGATGCCCCTGCACCTGGGGTTGTTACTGAATCTGTTTCCAGCAGTGCCACCACTCCTGCTGCCTCTATCCGAACCCCAGCAGTTTTTCTTCAGGGAATACCTTGGAACTTGAAGTATTGAGGATGAATATAAAAAGTTGGAAACTGAAGCTGAATTTAAGAAAGGGGAGTTGGCACAACGAGTGATGCTCAAGAATAGGGATATTGCACTCAGAGACAAGGACCTTGAACTTAAAAACAAGGACACTGAATGTCAGAAAATCCAGCTAAAGAAAGCTAGAGTGGAGACTTCAGCAAAACCAGTTGAGAGTGTCAGGTCCCCTGCCGCCACGTTTATGAAAGATTTGGTTGGTGTGTATGTGGAGGGTTCTGTTATCCTCCAATGTATTGAAGTGTTTCAAATGGCTTTTGCCATATTGAGGGCAGGGTTACAGATACCCCTCCAGTCTTTACACCCAGGATCGTTTCTTTCTGATGCAATGTATCTGTCAGAGGTTTTCATCCACTTCATCCTGGGGTACTGATCGTGTCTTTATTCGGTTGACAAGCATTTTGCATCTGAAAAAAGACAAACATATGTGGGATAACAAGCTTGGGAACATCAATTATGCGAAATCATTTTTGCAAGTCTCCAAGGATGATGTGGATGATGTGTATTAGAAATGGCATGAGATGGTTTGGACCATGCTTGGCTGTAGTCTTTTTTGGTTTATATGTGCTCTTATATCTTCATTGTAGCTGTGAGCAGTGGTTGTTCAGAATCAACCTCCAACCATTAAAGGCACTGCTAGCAACAGCCAGTATTTAAACATAGATAGCATTGGAACACTCTATGTGAAGAGTTATTAGAAATGGTTGAGACATTTAGAAAGGAGGCTTTTCATGAATTTTCTACAGATATGTTTTCATTCATATGTTCTCAGCATTTTCTCAACTCAACCAGATAATCGACTGGAGTAGATATATAGATGCCATTCTAATAATATGGAAAGGAGACAGGAAATCATTATGTGAATATCATCAACACCTTAATAACAATCAATACAACTTAAAACTCACCATGGAGGACAGCACAAACAAAATTAACTTTTTGGATCTTGAATTATATATCCATAACAACAAAATTCACACCACGCTATACACTAAACCAACTGCGGGCAACAGCACCCTACATGCAGCAAGTTACCATCCAACACACATCAAGATAAACATCCCATATGGGGAGTATCTGAGGATCAAAAGGAATTGTACCAAAAAGGATGAATTGAACAAACACCTAAACTTTGCAAAAGAAAAGTTTCTAGAAAGAGGATACAAAATCCAACATCTGAACTCGTCCAAAAACAGAAGCAATGAACACACCAGACAAGATCTATTAGCAACCAAACCACGCAAAGACAAAGAAACAAGAAGAAATTTGTCACAGAAACTCATATTTATAGCAACTTACAACACCGAAGTCAAAACCTTGAGAAAAAATCTCAATAAACACTGGAATCTCTGAGACACCCCTTGCATCACATACAGAAGAGCACCTAATTTGAAGAACATTTTATGCCCTTCACATTTTTTGGAAAGCAAAAAAATGGGAGTTAAGGAACAACTGTGGACAACAGATAAATTGAAAGGATACTTCAAATGTGGGAACTGTAAAATGTGTCCTTATGCAGTCAATGGTCTGAAAGAAATCACTAAACTTAACGGCATACAATACACCATCAAGGATTTTTTAAATTGCAATACACCATTCATTGTATATGCCATCAAATGTGTTTGCTCAAAACTACATATAGGGAGCATGATAAGACCCCTTACAATCTGAATATCAGAACATATCCGCTCAATGAAACAGCAAGACATACGCTATCCCTTGAGCAAGCAATTTTTGTAGTACCACCAAAGAGAGCAGATGAAATGTATCAGATTTTATGGCATAGAACATGTGTTTCCACCAAAAAGAGGAGGAAACAGGGAAAGAACCCTACGACAAGTGGAAGCCAATTGGATTTATTCTATGGACAGCTGCATTACCGGCCTAAATTGAGATCATGAACTAATTCACTTTTTATGATGCAACATGAATGCATGTCAACACTTTTTCATCATGTTTTTAGATGTGCAATAATCAGACACATTCGTGTATAAAACTGTTGTTATACTTTGCAATACCATATCAAGGTCTCTATGTTAGAACACCAAAAGGGGACATAAGAGACTTTTTGGCTTTCACTTAATTTTAGAATAACACTGCATGATCTTTCTACACCAAAGAGTATAAGGAGCAATTTACAGTCAGTGTATGGCAAAATGATTCAAACTATTATAATTGCACAGTATTTCAAATGATCTAACAATTATTTAAAAATCTGGCTTAATGTTGAGTCACAAACAGAGCAGCTACCATTTATATGCATGACAATGAGTCATTGATAATCCAAACAAAATTTCCTACTTCGACTCCCAAAACAACAAAGTACATGTGATCGCGCACGTTAATCTAATAGAAACAGATTTTTCGTATCCAAAGTGGCGGCCGCACTGTGAAGACGTGCATGATGTCATCACGTTGCAATGAGTAAATAAAAGCGGCCATTTTTGAACGCTTATTTACAGTTCCAGAATCTAGCATCCAGAGAAATCCTAGCCGATTGAGAAAAATTAAGGAGAAATCCAGGTACCATTATTCTCTAAATTGCCTTATTTTGAGATTAAACCTCAAAATGTAATATTTATTTCAACAAGTCCTCAACCTTTAGTTTGCAGCCTCCAACTAAAACAGAGTATATTAACCACTTGCAGGAACTGTCCACAAAACCAGAAGCCCATAGGACTTAATCCTTAAAAACCAAAATATTTTTGAGGAAATCAAGAATTGCAACCCATGTGGAATGAACAAATCCGCTACAACAGCCAAATGATATTATGACCAATTCGATTTTGTGAGGACTACTATAAATACAGTAAGCATAACCTAAATCAACCTTCTCTTACCAATCAAGGCATTAAGCTGTCTATCTGAAATGTTTCCTTTTCCAAAATTTCAAAAAATGTCAAATTATCTGTTTTTCAATGCTTTTTCCTAACTATCAGTGGCATATAATTCAAACAAACTTTTGATGTTACACAGCACTTTCATTTAAGCAATAACTTTTGTTTGCTATATATAATTTTTGAAAAATTACAATAGAAAGTTCAAAGTTTAGAATTATTTTTCTTGTTCACTCCTTAATTTTGCAGCAACTGCACAGATTGACTTACCCTCTTGACGAACCACTGATGATAAGTGGGGAAACACGTGGTGAGGGCAGTTATACATGTTTATAAAAGTTGAACAACAGATGCAACTAAGCTGTGAAGATAACAGAGATTTCTTAATAAATTTTATGTTTGGAGCGCCTGTCACCAGTATGTGTATCCTTCATCGAGTACATTTATGAGCTCTGTGCAGCCCTTAAAGCAACAAATTATGAATGTAGGCAGCACCAACAAATCAAATCAAAGAAGCACTAATATAATTTTTCAATTCCATTTACTCGCCGTCGTTTGCCACACAAAGGCTGTTATTTCCTTGTTGCAATCTGGGGCACTGGCGTAATAAGAAAAGCTTCCACACAGAAACCATGTTCTTCCTTTGTGTAAACTTTGACTGCTCTCTTATTTTTAACGTGTTGGGCTTGTTTTTGGTTGCTGCTGGTCTGTTGCCAGTGATACCCTGGCGACAAGCGAGAACAACATTGACCTCAATAGGAATTGGTTTGGGATTGAGTTCTTTACACATGCCATAGTGTGATCAATGTGCTTGGGAACGTCCAATGCGTCTTCTTGTGAGGGATCACCTTTGTTCCATATCTCCTCTCTAATGTTATGCTCTTTTACATTGAGCATAAACTAATCCTTCAACCGCTCGCCATAGGTGGTGAAAAATGTACAACTGTTGGGCTAATTCTCTTAGGGCAGTGATACAGAGTTTTACAGATGCCCCTTCAAGCTGGTCCTTGGTAGAAAAGTGATACCTCTGTAAGACACTGCTTACTTTTTTCCATAGTGTTTGCCCTACTTTTTGATGATAGAACATTGCAGCAATGCCCATTCTAATGCTTCTAAACCTTTGTCGTGCTTCAGATGGGATTGCCCGTAATTGTAATGAATAGCAGTAAATAAATTGTTCTATACCATTTATTACCTGGAAGGCAGACCGCATCCTACATTGGATGGGTCTACCCGTAATTCACAACAGAGCACACTCACGTCAGTGGTCCGCGATGGCGTTGCGCAACATAGTGACGTCACGTGTTACATTTGATGTCACGACATGCATGACGTCATCGCCACATGACGCTTTACGCCAATTGACACTTGCATTCGCGAGCCATATCCATAGCAGGTACCATGGAAAATGAGCGTTTTCCCTTTGAATTGAAGGCCGCGAGTGACCTCCTGTGTTTCTCTTCACTGACTATTAGAAGGTAAGCCTTGCAGCTGGATTTTAATTTAAAACTCTGTAATCCCATTACATTGCCACAAGACTTACTTACCATTCCCTACCCCACCTTTGTCTCTCCATCTTGGGAGTCTTCTCTGAGATTGAACAATCTGTCCAAGGTCCCTGGAATTTCGCCTATCCTAAGGCTCCCATTTGGCAGGTAAGCTGCCACTAGTTTACTTATCCATAAGGTACGTATGAATTCACCCTGAATTCACCCTGATCTCCCACTTCTTATGCAACTAGAACTCTCATGGGTCTCTCATTTACCTCCTATAGCTCATGGAAATTCAATTCTGAAACTCAATCCAGAAACACTGGAATTCGTGCCACACAAGTTTTTATGCAAGATTTACAGATACTCAGATGTTGAAGGTACATCTCTCTGATATCCCCGCTATGATTTAACTAGCTAACATGTCTATACCTTCACACTAAGTGGAGTCACTCTTTAATTGTAGGTGAAATATTTACCTAGAGAAGTAACTGGAAATTTATCCGGAATAACAGCTTTCACTGCAGCAGTAGAGAAAACCTTGTGGCACCTATGCGAGGTAGGAAACTGTATAATGAATGTCAGGCTCACCTATAGATAAGCAGTTGTGCAATATGAAGATGATATATTCTGAGAATTATGATTTCTCTTATAGATACCCTGTAACAGCAACAGTGAAGCTTAGAAAATGAAGAAGTTCTATGGACATTAATAGACTTTGAGAAACTCTATGGACACTAATATACTTTGAGGAATCCTATTACCCACTCCTGATGAAGGGATTTTTCCTGAAACGCGTTGAGTGTTATGTAACATAAACTGTGAAAAATAACAGAGACGGTTACATATGTGCATCATTTTGTATCCTGTTCAATTTATTTGTTGTTATAAGTTGACTTATGTATAATATTGGTGAATAAACAAATATTTATTGTCTAGAAATCATAGTGAAGAGAATCCGTCATAAACATTGACAATAAGTGAATGGTTGTGGGAATATCACTTTCTCCTTCTTTGTAGAACAGACTTTAGACTCATTATATTATCAAAAGAATCACCCTCCGAACTTTGTCGTAAAAAACTTTACTGTAAGATGTTGACTTATATCATTACATAGGCCCTCATTACGACCCTGGCGGAGTGGGTTTACGCCAGCGTTATTCGCGGCGGACCCGTCCGCCCTACTACGAGTTCCCGTAGCGCCATGGAACGTTTTCCGCCTGGTTTTTCCGGGCGGAGAAATCCATGGCGCTACGGGACCTTGATGTTAATTACGCCACCGTATTTTGCGGTGGCGCAATTAACGCCTTCCCCACTCCCATTATACCCTATGGGGCAAAAATGGGAATGGGGAAGGGTAAAATGGGGAATGGGGATTTACCGCCCCGCCAAGGTCGGCATGGGGCGGAAAATCCGCCAACCTCCATGGCGCTATCGGCAGCTTTCCGCCGTGCTCCGCGGTGCATTTAGCACCGCGATTTCCGCCAGGGTCGTAATGAGGGCCATAGAATTTTACCTAGAAAACAATACCCATTGTCTGTCTATTGACAGTATTCTTGAATGTGCAGGTGACGCAAGGGGTCCACAACCTGTGGATACCCTTCTTCTTTCTGTTTTCTTAACTCACAACCTAGTGTCAGGGTTGTGTCTTTCTCCCCCGCACCTCTTTACTAATCTAAAAACCATTAAACAGGTCCATTCCTGAACCACTCAGGTGTGCATACGTGTTCATTTCGTTCCTACTTTTTGATGATGGCATCAAAAGCATTGAGTACATCAGCAGGTACGCCATCACCAGCAGAGGGTACATTCAAATCTGGTAGACCTTTGAGGATGCATCTACTCTCGAAACCTAAGCTATGCATAAGTAAGGATCTACAACCTTCCATACTGAAATTAGGGCCATGCATTGCCATAACATAGTATAAGAAATCGTATTTCCAAATATCCCACCTTAGTAAGGGTTCCCCAGGTCTGGGCAAAAACTGAGTGGGCAGGACCCTCATGTTTGCAATTGTGGGAGGATTTGTGAGTGTAACTTAATAGTATAGCAGAACTGGTGAACACAAAACCAAGGCAATGTTAAACTCCTACTTTAGTAAGGAAATGTGGGAATACTGACATCAACATAATAAAAGCACATAGACAATACAGACATTGTGTGAGGATAAATCTGTAAGGCAGCATGGATTAGAGAAGAATCATTCATAGGAGAAAAAAAAGAAGAGAAGAAAAAGAACTTGGTGAGATAGAGAAAGTCTATGGCAAGTACATGCACAGTACCAGTTCACTCATTATGTATTGTAGCCGAGTTGCACCACTCTGGAGACTGTCACAGACTAATGTTAATAATCACTGCAGCAGCCCCGGAGGATATTCAGCAGCGCAGACATCTGCAGGCAACAGAGCAAAAATGCACCTTGACTACCATCCCAGTTTAGCAGAAAATCTAGCAGCACTAATCACAGTCGCGGCACAGAAGATTAATGAAGGCCCATTTGTATTCACTGGCGCAGCCCGGGCGAGTCACTGGATTGGGACACACACTTCCTGTGTGGGTCCATCATGTGGTGCGCTAAGTGAAGAGGTCCTTTCTCCTTCTCAACTTCTGATTTTTCGGAAGTATGCGCAGACCCCTGGGGGACCGTTAAGTAGTTGCTCTTCAACAGCACCGTGGACAGGGAGAACCCCGGTGCCTTCCAGACATGGGAGGTGTCCCAGGGAGGACTCAGGCAACTCAGAGGTACCTCCTGCAGATGCGGAAAATGGCAAAATCAATGGGGAAATGGCGGCTCACAGTAGACTTTGGGAAGCAGGCAAGGCTGCAGCTGACCCTGAGGCTTGCAGCGTAACGCGCTATGGTTCTCTCTCAGGAAGTGCAGGGGTGCCTTAGGGACAGTTCAAGCACCACACGCTGCACAGGTAAACAGGAGTTAAAAGGCAGTGACACAGTGACAGCAGGAAAAATGCAGTGAGAGTGTGATGGCAGCTCAATGTATTCAAGTGAACTATAGAGTCATTCCAAAGAGGTGCCACTGAGCCAGGATTGCAGGAATGAGAGGGGAATTAGCAGCAAAAATCCAAAGGACTTGAAGATGGGGAGAGGGTAAGTTCCAGCTCGTCGCCAAATGTGATATCCTGGAGAAAGGTAAGTCCACACCAAAGTAATTTCTTATTTTATTTATTGAGATTCATTTCAATGCCTCTCTACACAATCAGGCTGCATAAACTGCCTCTGCTTCACTAAAGAGCTTCTTATATACATTCCTGGAATTCTATTGGGTCATAATGCATCAGCCTGGGCAGGAATATAAACAAACAACTTTAAATAAATATATGTGTACATCTGGTTTATTTAATACAGTGGATGATGTTGAATACCTGTTTGAATGGCAACATTGGATGCTATGTATAAGCGCAGAATATAACACTTATCAAAGAGCAATGTACAATTAGTTGTGAATCTTTGACTTTCATGAACTAAAATGATATATTTTGTTTTAATAAGAAAGTTAGGTGTGGCACGTTAATTATTGTTTTCTGTTTTTTGTGCTAATCACAAATATTCTGGACATAACTACAACTGTCTATAATTGCATGTGATCTTTTCATTGTTGTGAATTATTGATATATACAGACATCAACCACGATATTTTGTGAGCGTTGAACTATCCCCCTAGTGCAACTACCTCAAACTGCTGATCATCACCATGGCAGTAAACGCATAGTGAGCACAGAAGCTGATCTGATTCTCGATTGTAGAGAACTGGCACTGCCAACTGCTACTGCCTCAACGCAGGAAACAGGGTTGACAGAGGAGGCGGTGTAACAGTAAAACCTAAGCAAAATAACAGTAAAAAATAACATCATTTTGTAAAACCACAGATATTTCATCTAATCAAGGAGTAGAATCCACTCTGAATAGGAAGCAAACTATATTTCATACTACTGAATAGTTAACTTGTCAAACCTTTTGGAAAATATGGATGCTTCTAGCTCTCCAATAGATCAATTGCCTGCCCCTGCAATCATTCAAAAGGAATTTGATTTTACAATCAATTCCAGTCTCGAAAGCAGGCTTGCCTCCGCTAGTCTTGAAGCACATATCATTCAGCTCTGCTGGGGGGTGGCATTCTGCATCAGAATATGGTGGAACCATGCACTAACCATGCTCTAACAAAGAGACAGATAATTCGATCATCTTAGACAAGTCCTTCCTAAATCTATGTTGAGACTTAGGCAATTGAGATGAAAATAATGGGGCAGCAAGTATGTTTAACACTTAAGCATCAATAACTATAAATGAAGAACGACTGCTAGAGTGTGAAAATCCACTCTTTAAGGGGAAATCTCACCAAAAGAGTTTATGCAATGTAAGAAGATTCAGTTCAACACTACAGCTAAGTCAATGCCTAGTCTGGGATACTGAATGGAAACCCTTATTGATATATCTTTATGTCCAGTTCATGAGTTCTGGGTGACTACCCCTATATAACACCCCTCTCTTAGAATCCCCCTGACCCCACTGAGCCAAGAAGTAATTCTGTTTTGCAATTTTAAAGGGTTTATTTGAAAAAAAATTAAACAGTATATATATATATATATATATATATATATTATATATATATATATATATATATATATATATATATATATATATATATATATATATATATATATATATATATCACACTTTTATAATGAATTAATAATTGAATATCACACTTAATCTGAGCAGTAATCAATAATGGATAGTCTGGCACTAACACACTTCTTTATAATCAATGATGAGTGGGTATAGGATGGATAAGATAGCAACAATACTTTTATGGTTTCAAATAGATGCAATGTGGAATGAAAATGCAGTACAGAAAATAACTTGATAGGATTTCAGCAAAATACAATATAATCACTTTCTTGGACAATTCACCCCCCCCCCCCCTTTATGCAATGTAAGGAGATGAAGATGAGAGCACACAGTTCTTAGGAATGCAATAAAATAGAATTCAGTTCAATTCCCCCCCAGCAGCTTATACAACAGATAGGAGTTTTGAAACACAGGCAAAATGCTTTGAATATGGTGACAATGCAGTGAGAAATATGCTGAAAATGCTTTTAATTCCCTTTAGGAGGTTCAGGGTGAGTGAGAGATACTAGGGATGAGTGCAGGCTCACTTTAGCAATGATTCAGGGATGGTGATTAAGAGGCAAACAACATTTTTGGCAAAGGAAAGCAAGGACGCTGCTGTTTTCACACGTGGCTGGATTTTTAACCAAATCGCGAATCGCAGCAAAATTCGCGAATGCGTGAATCACGATTATGGTAAAAGTATAAGGAGTAGCAAGTCGGTTCTAGGTTCGTTGAAAAGCTAAGATTCTAAGCTTTCAGAGGAAAGTTAAACAGACGATTAAATAAAGGTAGTTTTTCGGATTTAAAGTAAACTCAAAATGACAGGTGACAGCTTGCAGCTTCAGAATTGACAAGTGGCAGTGGTGCAGCTTTACAAAATAACAAGTGACAACTTCTAGGAGGCAGTTCTGGTTAGATTAAAATAGTTTGGATTATATTATTTTAACTAAGAGATCGGTTCTGCACAGTTCTGCTAGGTACTCACAATATATATTTGAAATAGGCCTCGCCACGGATCTGGTCAGGTTTTGGACTGGACTCTGGTTCTGGTCCCGGCACTTTACAGTGATCTGGGTCAGCTCTCTGGTTCTGCTAACAGCGGTCTGGGTCACTCTGGATCTCTGGCCTCTGGTTCTGGATACTGCTCTGCTTTCTCTGGGTACAGCACTGCTTCTGGATCTCTGGCTACAGCGTCTGTGCACAGCTCCTGGATCTTTCTGCACAGCTTTCTCTGGACACAGCGCTGATCTGCACGGCTCCTGGATGTTGCTACCGCTATTAGGTTTGCTGGATGCTGAGCCCTGCTGAGAAGAGTTCTCAGTTTGTCGGTTTAGGCCCTTGCTTTGAGTTCTGAATCAAGTTCTTTGGAGTTTTAAAGTCTAAGTGTTGGATCTGGTATCTTCTGGATGTTGTGTGGTCCGGCAGAGCTCGTTGCAGCAACTGGATTTCAATGTCTCTACCTGTCCCAGCAGTCTCTTTTTATGTGTTTTGAAAATGGGTGTGTGCCTGGGCCTAGCTAAGCCTGCCCCTCTCTACTTGTCATTGGCCCAATTCTCCCCTCTCCCATGATTGGGGAAGGAAAGGTGAGTCAGAGTGATGCTGTAGGTTTTATGGGTCAGAGGATCCTCCCTTGGTCAGTTTGCCCACAAATCTATACTTGATTCAAATACATATTGCACAGATACACAGTTGTTTAAAATTACATGCACCCATCACATATCCCATGAGGTATACTCTGTTCAAACTCTGCTCTTCCTGGGGGCTTGCATTCAGAAATGGCAACATTTTGCACTTTTTAACTGGTTTTGCAATATCGGACATTTACCCAAATTTACACACATGTGCGCAAGGAGTGTGGACATTAATTGATGAAGTGTCAGATTTTTAACATGCAGACATTTGGAGTGAGACCCTATTTTCCGCTAGCAACCCCCCAGATCATACCACCAGGTCCTAAAACCTCTTAAAATGTGGGCAGAAAAATCACAAGAATTATGGTATAATTTAGATAATTTTGACAAGTCCGCACCATAAGTTATACATCTTTCTTAAAATCATATTCTGGCCAACAGGGGTGTGTCTTCCCAGGTCACATGGTGGAGAAACCAGTCTATCCACTTTCTTTAAGCTCAGCCTGTCCTCAGAGGGGCTGCTCCTCCCCGTTTCTGCCAAGAGGAAGCCACTTTACGACCTCCCCTATAAACCATCTGCCTGAGTCAAGGAAGGGCTTTGTTCAAAAGGAAGCCATTTACGACCACCCTAATAAACCATCTGCCTGGGCCCAGGACAGGCCTTTGTTCAACTCCCTGTAGCTGCTCCACCCCTAATCTAATCAGAGAGGTGACAACTCCTTTTGGCAAGGGGAAGAGTGGCTGAGCAGGTTTTAACTCCTGTGGGGGTAGATGTCAGGCAGAATTCAGTTTTATTAAGCCAGGTTTCAGATAAAATGTCACTTTTTGTCCCCCAGTTTAAATCACTTACAATTTTTACATACACATTAAATAATTACTTCCTTCAAGTCATTTCAGAATATAGTTTTACATTTTATCCACCTCTTAGCAAGTCTTTCCTTGGTCTGGTTTTGTTTCATTTATTCAGTTTTACACAAAAGTCTGGTGGTTTTAAAACGCCGGCTTTCTGATAGTGGTGAGTACTGGTAATGCAACCATTTTTGGGATTTAAGAAAATGAATTCCCCACAGTTCTGGGTTGCTTTTGGCAATCAGCATTGCCATTCCCAATGGTTTCAGGCTACTGTGTGGGTAGCCCAATGGTGGTTTTAGGCAGTGCCCTCCTGTGCTCACAACCTAGGCAAAAATGGGTGGCAGCTTATTCTTCATGCATTTCCCTGTGCATTTTCTGGGAAGTTCTGGCCATCATGATGTTTTCCATGCCAGTATTGCACAGTTTTCCTATTCTGGCGTACATGTGGGCTTTTTGGCCATCTTGGATTTTCTAAGCCCACAGCACCAAATGTTGCAGCATGATAGCTGAAACGTGGGTCAGGACACCCAACAAAGCCCCCCCACGCGACTGCACTTTGAATTTGAGTCGATGGGGAGTCGGGTGCACAAAAGGTTATGACCCACGCACTGGTATGTCCGCATAATCTTCTTCCAATTCTGCAAATGGCACAGTTCAGCATCTTTTCCTACAGTTCAGCATCTTTTCCTCCATCCGGTACTGATTGATCGGTTCTCCTCGCCGGTCCTGATGGGAATATTGGGCAGTACCCCGGGGCCCTTGGGTCTCTGCTCCCGGTCTCCGGATCGTCCTCCTTGGCCAGTCTCCGTGTTTTCTTTCTCCTAGGACGACAAAGGAAAAACGGCAACACCTATTCATGGACATTTCTCCCCCACCGTTGATATAGTGGGGTGGCATATATATTTTAGAACTCAACAGATATGAACATGCATATTTTTTTAAATTAAGCGACAGGAACACATAAACTTGAGAAACACAGAATTTGATAGGTTATATATAGGATATTTTAGGGTTGGAATTGAATTACTCTGGAGCGGTACCCTCTGGGATTACAGAGGACTCCTCCAGTTGCTGCAAAGTGTGCCTGGGATGGCAAAACTTCAATTGGTTTATGTGGACCCACTTGTCTTCCCCCTCTGCCAAACCGCCTTTGGGGATGCGGATCTTGTAGGCCACAGGGGAGATCTTGTCTATAATCTCAAAGGGTCCCATCCATGTAGGCAAGAATTTTCGCTGTTTTGCCTGGTTTCTTTGGAAGTTGTATAAATAGACCCGATCCCCCACCTGATATTCCTTCCTGGAAGTTTTCAGGTCATAGTGGGTCTTCATACTCTCGGCTGATCTTTCTAGATTCCGCTGAGCATAGGCAAAAGCATGTTGAAGGTGTTTCCTTAAATTCTCCACATACTCATGAGTTGTGGAGGCATTTATCAACGTTTGCTCTTGGGTTCTGTAGAGCAAATGCTGGGGAAGCACCATCTTGCATCCAGTCATCAACTCAAATGGTGACATTTTGGTTGCAGATGAAGGGGTAGATCTGATGGCCATTAGGACCAGAGGTAATCGGATATCCCAACTTGGCCCAGAATCTGCCACAAACTTCTTTAATACGCTCACAATGGTTCGGTTATATCTCTCTACTGCCCCAGAAGAAGCTGGCCGGAAAGCAATATGTAGCTTCCTTTTAACCCCTAGTATCTCCCACATCTTTGTCATTACTTCACTGGTGAAGTGGCTACCTCTGTCTGACTCAATCCTTTGAGGTAGACCAAAACGGGAAAAGATGTGGTTAATCATCAGGGCAGCTGCTGTTTCCGCCTTGCAGTTTGGGGCTGGGAGACATTCCACCCACTTGGTAAACAAGCATGTAACGGTCAACATGTACTTGTTTCCTCTAGATGAGCGAATCACGGGGCCTACAAAGTCATTTTGCAAATCTGACCATGGCAGTGTCATTCCCCTCTTTTGGAGAGGCGCCCGGTGTGTGAGGGATGTTGGCTGAAATTGTGCACACACAAGACAACCCTTCAAATATTGGTTGAGGTCCTGGCCCATGTGTGGCCAGTAGGCAACCTCTCTTAAGATCTCAAGTGTTGTATGAAACCCCCTATGACCGGCGGTAGCCGCATCATGGGCGTGACTTAACATCAGGCTTTGGAAGGAGGTAGGAACCACCCACTGATCATGGCCAGCTTGGGATTTCCTTACCAACAAACCGTCTTGGATCAGGAACATTTTTGGACATTTCATCAACACTCTAAGGTCCTCTTTCCTGTTGTAATCGGTATCCGTCAGGGGAAAGTTCTCAGGGTCCTCAATGTGTTGGTAAAATTTACCAATTATTGGATCCCCCTCCTGAGCGGTAATCAAATCAGCATCAGGGGTCTCCTTACTCCATTGTGCAATTGAAAGATCATTGTGAGCATTTTTCTGGGACCTAGTGATAGCAGTGACCTGGATTTCCCCCAACAGGGACTCAATCTCAATTAGATCCCCTTGGATGGCCCCGGTTTTGGCCAGCTGATCAGCTAAGTCATTTCCAGTTTTGTCTGGTCCCTCTACTTTGGAATGACCCTTGATCTTTTTCCAATAGATGGTCATCTCATTCGAGGTGACCAGATCATCAATGTTTTGGATTAACTTCCCATGTTTCAGGGGTTTATTATTAGCGCATAACATGCCTCTGGTTTTCCAGTTGACTAGGTGCTCCACGAACCCGTTCGGTACATAATCCGAATCTGTGATTATGACCAGTTCGTGGAGTTGATGCTGGACAGCAGTGAGGATGGCCTGATGCACAGCCATCAATTCTGCCACCTGACTACATCGGGGACCAATTTTGTATCCAGCGGAGGGTTCTGGAAACTCCTTCACCCAGGCATTCCCTACGCCGGCCACCAGTTCTTTCTCCCCGTTGTTGTCAACATGGTACGAGAAACCATCCACATAGACAGTGGGCATTCCCTCACACTTGTCCTCTTCAAAGACTTTGTGTGGGGAATTAAGGTATGCCTCCGTGTTGTCCTTGATTTTTAGACTTTCGTCCTCAAGACAGTTTTCTCCGGCACAATCATGCAAGTCAGCCAGACCTTGCGCGAGGGGACTCTTCTTGTTTTGGCCATATCTGACCTCCACAGGAAAGCCTTGCATTGACAGAATCCAGGAAGTAATTCGGGAATTACTCACATTTCCGGCCCGAATTCTGTCACTTTGGAGATATTGCAGAGGCTGGTGTGGAGTCTCCACTATGATGTGTTCCCCATGGATAAACGGGCGGTAATTCATCAATGCCCACACCGTTGCCAGGAGTGCCTTCTCACAATCGTTGAATTTTTCCTCCACAGAGGATAAAGTTTTACTCGCATAGGAGATTACTTTATTGACATTGTCATGCTTTTGGTATAATACTGCCGTCAAGCACGTATTAGAGAACCCTGTCTCCAAGAAGAACTCCTTGTTTCTGACAGGGTAAGCTAGGCAAGGCGCTTGTGAGAGGCTTCTTTTGAGTTGTCTTACTGCCTCGGCTTGTTCTGGACCCCATTCCCACTTGACACCCCCCTTCAGGAGATGAATCAGGGGTCTGGTGATCTCTGTGTAGCCCTCAATGAACTTTCTGCTGTAATTAGTCAGTCCAAGGAGGCTCCTTAGTTCCCGCAGAGTTGTGGGGTCTTTCAGTTTTTGAAGTGCTTCCACTTTCTTTTCCTGGGGACAGAGACCCTGAGGAGTAATCTCATGCCCCAAGAAATTAACACGGATTCTACACCACTGTGCTTTTTGAAAGGAAAGTTTTACTCCGGCGGCCCTCAACTGTGTCAGAACATAACGGATCTCCGCTATGTGTTCCTCCACAGATGAACTTTTGATGAGGACATCATCTACATAAGCCAGGTTACCCCTCTCACCCAGGTCGGGCATGGCCTTATGTAGGAAAATGTTGAATTCATTGCCGGAGTTGAGGTATCCGAAGGGAGTCCGGGTCCATGTGTACTGCTGGCCCCCAAAGGTAAAAGCCAGTTTGTATTGGTCCTCCCTACTGACAGGCACGGTCCAGTATCCATTGGTCAGGTCTATTGCTGTGAATACCTGTGACCCCTGAATCTGGGCCAGCCCTTGGTCAATGTAGGGCAGAGGCCATCGGGAAGTAGGGACCCGTTTGTTGAGCTCCCTGAGGTCGGCGCAGAGTCTCCACTGGCCGTTTGGCTTCAATATTCCCAGCACCGGGTTATTGAAGGTGCTGTGAACTGGACGGATTATTCCCCGGGACTCCAGGTTCTTAATTATTTCAGTAAGGGACTCCATTGATGCGAGAGGCAAGCGATATTGCTTCACAAACACTGGAGTCATGCCAGGGTCCGTGGGGATTGTTGTTGGGTGGATGTCGGTGCGACCACAGTCATATGAGTCTACCACAAAGAGATCTTGGAAATCCAAGAAAACTTGTTTTAACTTTTGCTTTTGTTCCAGAGTCACACAGGCATCAGCTAGGTTGACTCTCTCTTCCACCATCTGCCTGAAGCCTGGAAAGACTTCTGGTTTGGCTATTTCCGCTGCCTCCTCCAGCTGGGTGGAGAAGTCCCTGGTCAGAGTGCTGATTTGGACTGGAGGCTTCAGGTGGGAAATGCAGCCCTCATGGACCTGGAAAATCACCTCATCCCTCCTGAAGTCACAAGTCACATCTTCCTTACCATAAGGGCAGGAAGTGTACACCAGGAAGTTCCCCCCATGCCGGGTAAAAATCCTGTCTGGTGTTGTATTGTCATCACTGTCACTGTCAAAACAGTCCTTGGGGATTGGTCCTAACAGTTCATTTCCTAAATCAATGGAAAAATGTCGGTCATCAACCGCCATTCCAATAATGGTGCCTGCGGCTAGAGTAATACTCTTTAAGTCGCTGTTATCCACCTCTATTGGAATGGTGTCAAGTTCTATGTTGACCAATGGAGTTGGGTTTACCCCCAACCCTTGCTGTTGGAGAGAAGCATTTAGATGTATATAGGCATCAGGGTTTTTCAATTTTTGTCCTCTTTTAACTTTCACTTCCAGGGAGAATTGTCGGGTCCTTTCTGGGATGGTGACTTCCTCTTTAATCTGAATTTCAACTGCATAAGGTAGCAATTGAGCTGACCTAAATGCTTTTTCTGGATCATCAAATCCCATGGGATTTTCTGCTAATCGGGACCAAGCTTTGAACTTTATTAGGTCCAAACTAATCGCAAAGCGATTGAGAATGTCACTGCCTAAGTAAAAAGCGGCAGTGGCGTCTCGCACGACCCAACAATTATGGACTATGCTCTTGTTGCCAATGGAGATTTTGAGCATACACCTGCTTGGCAGGAGATGTTTGGAATTAGGTGCTTCCAGGTCCATTTCCCATTTGTCTATCAGTTTGAATGTGGGAATGGCTGGATGTTTTGGGAGTTGGCGGATCATGGCTTCGCTGATGAAGCTCTTACCGTTGTTCACGCACACTCGAGCGAGAACAGAGTCCTTCCCATCATTTAACTGAACAGGGATGAACAACTGCTCTCCAATTTGCTGAATATCAGCCAGGCTCTGAGCTGATTTCGCATCTTTCTGGACTATAGGAGTGGGAGTTTCTGATTGTGGATTAGTAAAGAATTTCAGGGTGTTTCCTTCCAGTGTGGAATACCACCTTAAACTGGAAGGAAGGTTGATTTTCAGAAATAGAGAGGACCCCCCCATCACCAGTCTGTTGTCCTACTGCTATTACTGTCACATCTGGAATTTGGTTGTTCTGGAAGTGAGATTCTACTTGGTCAGATTTTTTGTTCAACCATGTGGCAGGTGCCATTTAAACTAACATGGTTGACACTCTGTTTTAATTTTATTGGTTGGCTAGTCTGGGTCCAGAGGACCTTGTTTACGCAATCTATTAGGGGTGACAACCTTCTCAGGAGGTCATTCCCTAGTAAACAAGGGGTGCCCTCTGGAGTCACTACTATGACCGGGTGTTTCACCTTGTGTCGCCCAATTTTAATGTCCAAGTCTGCAGTCCCCTCAACAGGAATTTCCTTCCCATCAAAGTTCTGCAGTTGTCCAGGAAGAGAGGTGAGAGGAATGCGGTAATTCTCCCCCCTTCCGGCATTTAGTTCCTCAAAGGCCCTTTTGGACAGAAGGGTAGCTTGGGATCCAGTGTCCACCAGTGCCAAAATTGTATCTTCCCTCCTTCTCCTCAAGGGGGCACAGATAATGCACATTTTTGGACAACTGGTGGGCTAACTTTCTGGTTTTGGACATTGCTAGAGAAGAGATTTGGGCAGAATTCTGTGGAGAGTCTTGGGAATCTGAAAGAAAAAGTTGTCAACTGGAGATCAGAGACATTGTGGGTTCCCCTGGTTCTGGTTCTGGGCCACCCCCCCTTTTTGGAGGCAGTCACCAGGATGGGTTTGGACCAGGGGATTTTGGTATTGTGGGTTCTGGGATGAGATGATGGGCGGCGGTAGCTCAGTCTCCATATCTCCCCAGTCTGGATTGGAATCCCCTGGGACCCATTTTTCCTTGGGAGGAGTTCCCCCATCTCTAAAGGAGAAGATCCTTTCCCCAGGATCCTCTGAGTATCCCTCTCCCTCAAATTGGAAGACCTGTACCTCCTCCACAAAGTGGGTCTGTTTGGGTCCTTTGTTTCTCCTCCCCCCCTCTGCTCCTTGGGAGGCAGGCTTTCAGGGTTTGGAGATTTTGTTTCCGGTTCCTGGTTTTCCAGGGGCTGTTTACAATTTGGGAAGGAAGCTTCCTCCAAGCCTTTACACCCCCCTTCCCCTTCCCCTTGTGCCTCCTCCCTGGGAACCGGTGTCTTATCGGGGTGCTGCCCCCGTCATTGTTCTGGAGCACCAGGTCCAGAGTTTGGGGCATTCTGCAGTGGCATGCTCATCTGAGGGTTCTGTTGAGCCCTCAGTATGTGACCCAGATCCCGTGCCATATTTTGGACCTGGCGCTCAAGTTGTGAAACCCGCTCAGGCTGATACGAGGTTCTATTTTCTCCCCTGGGCTGATCCCGGGAAGGGTAGCTATCCCTTCTCTGGTAGTACCCCTGGTTGCGAAGATTTTGGTACCCCTCCACCCTTGGCCTCCCCTCTCCCGGATTAGGTTGTCTGGGCCCAGGGAATTGGGGAAAGAAGGATGGATGATTTTGGGGCGGGAAATTGGGTGGATACCTGGGGAAAAAGTTCTGCCCAGGATTTGGAGAATTTCTGCTCTCCTGTGGGAAGTTGGGAGGGAAGTTCCCTGGGTTAGGTGCTTGGCCGGATCCCCCCCCTTGGGCTGGAGGAGTCCACACATAACCCAGGATTGGTCGGTTTCCCTTATAGCGGGGACTTACATAGTTAGGGGAGCGGGGGACCCCATTTGTGGGACTACCTCCTCGACTCCCTGTCTGTGACTGGCCCGAGGGCCTTCTGGGCTGTGAATTATTTGGTGCAGGCAGGTTTTTAGGCCCCCCCATCTCCAAATCTAAAACGGGGGCAACCTTTACCTCTGCTACCTTGGCAGCAGCAGGGGTGCTGTTGGTTTTGGGGTTTTTCGGCGCGTTATTTTTATTTTCGATAGGCTTCTGCACCTCATAGATCCGGGTAGCCTGTTCAATGACCCAGTCTAAAGATCTTTTCTCATGAAAATCTCTCACGAGCTGGGTCATTATATATTTAGGGAGAGCATGGAAAAATGTATTGACAAACTCTTTGCTGTCTCTGCGCACCCTTCTGGTGGTCTGCGCAAAAGCACGCTTTAATTCTTGCACAAACTCTTGTGGGGCCTGATCCTCCCCACATTGCAAATTGTAGGCTGCCTTGCGAGCCTCTTGAGGATTTCTGTGAACAGAAAAATGTTTCAAGATGGCCGCCTTATAGGTGGACCATCTTAAATGATTTTGGTCCTCCAGCCCCGCAAAGAAACTGGAGTATTCTGGGGAGAATGTCCATTTGACGTACTGGATGCAGCTACTGCTGTCCTTCAAATGGAAAGTCTCCATCATTTGCTCATAGAGCTCCAAGTGTTCCCAAACGGAATACTTGGCGTTCTTATGATAAGGCGTGATGACACTCCTTATTGCCTTTATTTGCTTCAATGGGTCCTTGAGCAAGGCCCTTTTTGCCTTATTGGCCTTTTTGGTTCGGGTAACCCTGGTCCATTCATCCTCTGACTCAGAGGCACTGCTCCCAGAGGTTCCTGTCTGATCTTCCAGGTTTTCCCGGATTCTGCGAGCCTGGGAATGGCTGGCAGAATGTGGGGACCTGGTCTCCTGTGTCCTGAGCCATTCAGAGGAGTCTTCAGATTCCTCCTTGCTGCCAGGATTTGATGGGTACCCCCTCACTGACCTAACTGGGCAGAAGTTTTCAGGATGCCCTTAATGGGCCTGCTCTCCTGGGGTTCCCCACTAAATTGCACTGTGCTTGGGTGCCCATACCCGGATGCACGCCCCTCCATTCCTGGGAGGTAATGGCCTATGAGCCCCATACTTCTGGTTGGATAGTAATCTGCCATCCCTGTGGCCCGGTGCTCATGTGCGCGAGGGGACATGGGGGTGGCAGAGTCCAGGGACTGAGAGATATGAAGGCCTCTGGTACTAGGGCTCCTGAGGTTATGCTCAGGAGTCTCCCTCTCCCAGCGAACCTGGTCTCTATCCGCCCCTGCTCCCTGTTGCAATGCAAGAGCCTGCGCTTTCAGTTCCTCAGTTAAGGCCTTACTAGACTCTATCAGTCTCTCCTGCATCGCTACCTGTTGTTGGAGCCTATCATTGTGCTGACAGAGAGCCTCATTTTCTCTCTGTGCCTCCTGATTGGTCCTGGAGTACTGGGCCAGTCTTTGCTGCAGGAGGGTTACCTCCTGAGTCCCTTCCCTACTGGCCTGCTCCTTTCTTGCCAGAGCCTCCTCCACCCTCCTGGTGTGCTCTAACAAGTTCTGGTGTTCTTTTTGGACGTCACCCAGTCCCTGGAGGGTCAGGTGATTTTCTTCCATTTTCCTTTTTAAATGGCAGACTTCCTGGCCTAAGGTGTCCCTTTCCTGACTAAGAGTCTGCATCTGTGCCGTCAGGTCGTCCCTTTGCCTTTGGAAGGCACCGGCTCTCTGGCGCTCCTGATCAAACTCTGCCTGGGTATCCAGGTCTTTCAGAATCAATTTATTGCTTTCTGCCTTTTCCCTATCTAGGTGGCTTTGCAGGGTGACTACCTGCTCAGCACATACCCTATTGAAATCTAATTGTTGCTCCAGCTTTATCTGGCTCTGTAGTAGGGAGTCCAAACCTTCTTGGTACTCCTTTTGCAAGGCCAGAAATCTGGTATCCTGGTCAGCCTTTTCCTGTTGCAGGATGTCCATATCCTCTTTTATTTTAATGATATACTGCCTACTATCATTTTCTAACTCCTGGCTCCTCTGCAGCCTCTGCTCAGAAGAGACCAGGTCAGATTAGACCTTCTCTAACGCCATCTGTTGCCTATTTGCCAGATCTTGGCTTTCAGTACATTTATCCTGGCAATCTTATTGTGTTCATGTTTGGCTTTAGGAGCCATATATAGTTCACTCAGGGCCACATGTAATGGACCCTGATCTCTCCATGAGTCTGACCCTGTTTCAGTGACCTGTTGCGCGATGGCCTGCAACCACACCGTTTGGTCCTGGTGAGTCCACTCACCTCTCACAAATAGCTTATGTAAGAGGTGCTCCCTCGCTATTTTCATGTCTACCAAGGTCGTCATTCTAGAGATTGATCTCTGTCCTGATTTACAGAAATTAGTATTTTATTTTTGCAAAACAGACCTTTTCCTTAGAGTGTCCCTTTGAAGAGTGCTTTACAGCGTAAAACAGCATGGTGATCCGACCGGATGTATGTATCCCGTCAGTTAGCACACTGTATTAAGCTGCACAAGTGATAGATCTAACCCAGACATCCCAGACGAGCCCCCACTTTGTAAGAAGATTCAATTCAACACTACAGCTTAGTCAATGCCTAGTCTGGGATACTGAATGGAAACCCTACTGATATATCTTTATGTCCAGTTCATGAGTTCTGGGTGACTGCCCCTATATAACACCCCTCTCTTAGAATCCCCCTGACCCCACTGAGCCAAGAAGTAGTTCTGTTTTGCAATTTTAAAAGGTGTATTTGAAAAAAAAATAAACAGTATATATATATATATCACACTTTTATAATGAATTAATAATTGAATATCACACTTAATCTGAGCAGTAATCAATAATGGATAGTCTGGCACTAACACACTTCTTTATAATCAATGATGAGTGGGTATAGGATGGATAAGATAGCAACAATACTTTTATGGTTTCAAATAGATGCAATGTGGAATGAAAATGCAGTACAGAAAATAACTTGATAGGATTTCAGCAAAAGACAATGTAATCACTTTCTTGGACAATTCACCCCCCCTTTATGCAATGTAAGGAGATGAAGATGAGAGCACACAGTTCTTAGGAATCCAATCAAATAGAATTTAGTTCAATTCCCCCCCAGCAGCTTATACAACAGATAGGAGTTTTGAAACACAGGCAAAATGCTTTGAATATGGTGACAATGCAGTGAGAAATATGCTGAGAATGCTTTTAATTCACTTTAGGAGGTTCATGGTGAGTGAGAGATACTTAGGATGAGTGCAGGCTCACTTTAGCAATGATTCAGGGATGGTGATTAAGAGGCAAACAAAATTTTTGGCAAAGGAAAGCAAGGAAGCTGCTGTTTTCACACATGGCTGGATTTTTAACCAAATCGCGAATCGCGGCAAAATTCGCGAATGCGTGAATCACGATTACGGTAAAACTATAAGGAGTAGCAAATCAGTTCTAGGTCAGTTCTAGGTTCGTTGAAGAGCTAAGATTCTAAGCTTTCAAAGGAAAGTTAAACCAAGTTTCTAGCCCAGACGGTTCCAGAGATACGGACGATTAAATAAAGGTAGTTTTTCAGATTTAAAGTAAACTCAAAATGACAGGTGACAGCTTGCAGCTTCAGAATTGACAAGTGACAGTGGTGCAGCTTTACAAGTGACAACTTCTAGGAGGCAGTTCTGGTTAGATTAAAATAGTTTGGATTAGATTATTTTAACTAAGAGATTGGTTCTGCCCAGTTCTGCTAGGTACTCACAATATATATTTGAAATAGGCCTCGCAACGGATCTGGTCAGGTTTTGGACTGGACTCCGGTTCTGGTCTCGGCACTTCACAGTGATCTGGGTCAGCTCTCTGGTTCTGCTAACAGCGGTCTGGGTCACTCTGGATCTCTGGCCTCTGGTTCTGGATACTGCTCTGCTTTCTCTGGGTACAGCACTGCTTCTGGATCTCTGGGTACAGCGTCTGTGCACAGCTCCTGGTTCTTTCTGCACAGCTTTCTCTGGACACAGCGCTGATCTGCACGGCTCCTGGATGCTGCTACCGCTGTTAGGTTTGCTGGATACTGAGGCCTGCTGAGAAGAGTTCTCAGTTTGTGGGTTTAGGCCCTTGCTTTGAGTTCTGAATCAAGTCCTTTGGAGTTTTAAAGTCTAAGTGTTAGATCTGGTATCTTCTGGATGTTGTGTGGTCCGGCAGAGCGCGTTGCAGCAACTGGATTTGAATGTCACTACCTTTCCCAGCAGTCTCTTTTTATGTGTTTTGAAAATGGGTGTGTGCCTGGGCCTAGCTAAGCCTGCCCCTCTCTACTTGTCATTGGCCCAATTCTCCCCTCTACCATGATTGGGGAAGGAAATGTGAGTCAGAGTGATGCTGTAGGTTTTATGGGTCAGAGGATCCTCCCCTGGTCAGTTTGCCCACAAATCTATATTTGATTCAAATACATATTGCACAGATACACAGTTGTTTAAATCACATATCCCATGAGGTATACTCTGTTCAAACTCTGCTCTTCCTGGGGGCTTGCATTCAGAAATGGCAACATTTTGCACTTTTTAACTGGTTTTGCAATATCGGACATTTACCCAAATTTACACACATGTGCGCAAGGAGTGTGGACATTAATTGATGAAGTGTCAGATTTTTAACATGCAGACATTTGGAGTGAGACCCTATTTTCCGCTAGCAACCCCATAGATCATACCACCAGGTCCTAAAACCTCTTAAAATGTGGGCAGAAAAATCACAAGAATTATGGTATAATTTAGATAATTTTGACAAGTCCGCACCATGAGTTATACATCTTTCTTAAAATCATATTCTGGCCAACAGGGGTGTGTCTTCCCAGGTCACATGGTGGAGAAACCAGTCTATCCACTTTCTTTAAGCTCAGCCTGTCCTCAGAGGTGCTGCCCCGCCCCATTTCTACGAGGAAGCCACTTTACGACCTCCCCTATAAACCATCTGCCTGAGTCAAGGAAGGGCTTTGTTCAAAAGGAAGCCATTTACGACCACCCTAATAAACCATCTGCCTGGGCCCAGGACAGGCCTTTGTTCAACTCCCTGTAGATGCTCCACCCCTAATCTAATCAGAGAGGTGACAACTCCTTTTGGCAAGGGGAAGAGTGGCTGAGCAGGTTTTAACTCCTGTGGGGGTAGATGTCAGGCAGAATTCAGTTTCATTAAACCAGGTTTCAGATAAAATGTCACTTTTTGTCCCCCAGTTTAAATCACTTAGGATTTTTACATACACATTAAATAATTACTTCCTTCAAGTCATTTCAGAATATAGTTTTACATTGTATCCACCTCTTAGCAAGTCTTTCCTTGGTCTGGTTTTGTTTCATTTATTCAGTTTTACACAAATGTCTGGTGGTTTTAAAACGCCGGCTTTCTGATAGTGGTGAGTACTGGTAATGCAACCATTTTTGGGATTTAAGAAAATGAATTCCCCACAGTTCAGGGTTGCTTTTGGCAATCAGCATTGCCATTCCCAATGGTTTCAGGCTACTGTGTGGGTAGCCCAATGGTGGTTTTAGGCAGTGCCCTCCTGTGCTCACAACCTAGGCAAAAATGGGTGGCAGCCTATTCTTCATGCATTTCCCTGTGCATTTTCTGGGAAGTTCTGGCCATCATGATGTTTTCCATGCCAGTACTGCACAGTTTTCCTATTCTGGCGTACATGTGGGCTTTTTGGCCATCTTGGATTTTCTAAGCCCACAGCACCAAATGTTGCAGCATGATAGCTCAAACGTGGGTCAGGACACCCAACAGCAATGTTGATTAACGCATGTCAGGAAACATGCAAACTAGACGTGACTTAAACATGCTCTCCAACTTGGATTCGTTGGGGCTGGTGTCTATTTCATCGTTGCACCTTGTTTGAGATTATATGATAATATCAAAGAAACATTACAGGAGAACTCTTCTAGACTCTCAATAGTGGACACGAAAATACAAAACTTATTAAATCTGACGTTCAAAAAAAAGGTCGGTTATCAGAATGACTAAGTGCGTCCAACGTCTGTTAACATGGATATTGACAACTCAGCTATTGAAGAGGTGCTGACAGAACAGCAGGTTGTGGCCATTCAAACACCTAATAGCCCGTCACCACTTGTAGAATGTCACTTTGATTTAAGTGTGTCCGCTGTTTTGATTGATACAACCAGAGTGGGACTAAGTTTGCTAGAGGAAGAGCCAGAGGTACTTTATACCACTTCTGAGATACCCTTTCCAGGAAACACAAGTTCACAAGAAATGTAAGTGAAAAAGCAAAAATTGCCAATTTAACAAAAATACAAAAAACTGTAATCTGCCCAATAGAAATAAAAGGAAATCCTCTCTCAAATTCCTAAGATCTCTATCTTTGGAAGGGGAGTTTATTGATTTAAATACTCAGAATAATGCTCCAGCAGCTACTCAGTCCACCACAAGGGTATCTTCTGTTGCAGCTCTGCTTCCTGGCATATCAAAACAATGCAAAAGTACAGATTTTTTTACATCAAGCGAGATCAATTGAAGAGAGCCAACACATTTTAGAGCCTGAAGGAGCTGGAGCAATGATAGAAGCACACACTGCCCCAACAACTTCGGACACACTGCTCTCTATTGAACCACTTAACGTTAATCGTTATACTACTAAATGTATTGGCTGGGATAATATAATCCAAATAAATGAACCTTGACAATGAACAGAGGCAAACTGCTGGAAGTCTTCCAAGCAATTCCTTCCTTGCGGACCCTCCATATGGGGGACATTTACTATGTGACATTTTCTGACAAGTGTTATGTTCATTTTGCTGTGTTACTTCTACTCATACATAGTTTCAAAACTGTTCTTGTATGCGAGGATCAGACTAAGATGACTAGGATTTGAGCTCTATGAACTTAACAACCCAGATGAAGTGACATCATTTCTTTCAATCCTGCCCCCACAACGAACATTGGAATTGCCGGTTCGAGTTCAATAGCCACAAGCAGGGCGACTTGAAGGAACCTTGGAAGTTAATAACATGGGACCAGCTACAATGCAAACTGTGAGCAAACGCAAGATCGGTCCTGGCTGGAGTGAGCCATTAAAATGTTTGCAAGCTCCAGGCTGGAACATCGTTAGCTTCATCCAGGGGAACCTCTCAATTATTTTTGGAATATCTGTGGGTATAACAATCTAGCCAAGGCCTTGCAGTTGACTAATTCTTGCATGACAAACATGACATCATGCTACAGGAGACCATGGCTTCCCACCATTTTGATTTTGAGGGGTTCAAACCATTCTCTAAACCAGACAAGACTTGGGCATCCTTCTGGTGAGCTGGCTATTGCCTTTGACTTAAATCTTCAAGTCAAACTATATGAAATTGATACCTTGCATGAAGGTCTTTTAGCAGTATGTTTAAGATTTTAATCAACGGGTTTGGAAATATTGTTCATTTATCTATATTGGAACCTCTCTAGTGTTATTTGTTCAGTCCTTCAAGTAGCTTTGACTGAAATCACCAAATGGCTTGAACAGGGTCACTCTCATCATATCATCATAGGAGGTGACTTGTATTCAAACTGTGCGGAGGGTGCAAGACTTAAAGATGCATTGGTTTACCCATTGGGGTCCATTCTAATTGTACACTGTGGGGTAATCAATGGGAAAACCTTTTGCAAAGCTGGAACTTGTTTCTTTGTTTGCCACATGGTGGTTTATACGATGGGAAGCATTTAAGCATTTTACATGGAATAGAGGGAATGTCTTTTCCTGAATCGACCATGTGTATGTATCAAGAAGCCTTTTGTGTTTCTGTAGTCCTCTGACCAGTTGTGATTTAGAGATGAGCGACCATTTGAACATACATTTTCTACTAAGCTGCATACTTTTGGTCCTAGCTTGACAATGATTACCCCGGTCAGGGGTGGTTTCAGCGTCAAGTGGAACATTAAATCATGTTGTATCTTTTTAGATCTACTTAAGAAAACTGTTAGGGAAGTACTGATAGCTCTCCAATATGCAACTAGTACAATCTTTTCATCCCTCCAATTAAGGGACTTAAACAATTCTTTTAAGCATCTATGTGTTGAGTCCTGTTTTCAGGTGGGGTTTCATCCAGGCATGGGCACAGCTTTAAATTCCATCATCATGGCCCATCTGCAGGTGGCTGCCAAGAAGGGCTCTATTGGCACAAGCTATATAGCCTCTATTGACATGAGTAGCACCTTTGACAGGGTAGAAAGAACCACCATGTGGCATCCTGGCTTTGTCTGTACCTTTGAAATTGATACAACTGATGGCTGGTATGCACAACTAGTCTACAATAAAGATCACGTTGACCGGGGAGGGCATGGTATCAGGACCAATAAAATCCTGTGTGCATCTAAGACAGGGCTGTGTCCTGGTCCCTTGTTAATCTGCATTTTTCTATGATAAGTTAGCGTGGGCTAATCCATTCATCCATTCATACATACATCCATTTATTATAAGCTATGTTTAGCATTATAGTTTGTTTTGTGCTCTTATAGATCGACATTTGCTGAGACCCATGAAGAATTATGTACACTTGTTATTTTGTATAGCACATTCTAGTTTGGAAGTGCTATATATGTTTGTGTGCCAAAGCGAAAATGTTCACACAGCCGAACAGAGTGAATAGATGTTATTTAGAAGAGAGTGTCTTTTGGCAGACACTCTTGGTAGACTGTCAGCTATTCCCAGCTATTCCCAACACAGAGAAACAACCTTGGTTGTGGGGCAGAGATAGCATGAATGGTTTTGTTCCTGCAGCTAGACTGTATTGTGCGAAGAGACATGTCCCAGTACAGTGCACGATCATGCTATGTTGAAATTATGTATGCACGCATGTAGCCATAGAATGCTGGCTGCCACAGAATGCTTTCTACGCATACAATTGCAAAATGTACGTCAACCGCTATTATGTATAACTATAACAGTGATTTTCAGTTCAGTCTCAGAGCTGGCCGAGAGGCTCAGAGCTAGAGAGCTGGCTGAGAGTAGAGAAGAGCTGGCTCAGTGCTGGGGGAGTGCTGAGTACTGAGAGTGATCAGTGCTATGGTGTTCAGTAGAGCATTGCTAGAGAAAAGATGGGAGGGTTGGGGTTTGCTAAAGTACTCATAGCTAGAGAGTGCAGATTTCTTGTTAGTGATTAGTGTAATAAAGCTACTTCCAGGCTACTTCTTAGGTTACTTTAGCTTTAATGACATCTTCTTGAGTTACAGTTAAGTACAGGACATATAAACACTGGTAACCATTACCCAGGCAGGGCAATCTTCAACCCAAACATTCTGCCATTCACAAGACAACATTCTGCATGAAATCACATACATCCCACATCCACAGACACGCACTATACAAAACATCTCCTTCCCTTACATATACACTATACATACACTGGCACATCACAACACATCTACTATTCTACACACATACACAGAGTCCTACAAGAAACAGAGAAACACTCTAATGTTGCAAATTTTATGGAGATACGCAACTCTAAACATTCCAGCATACCCCATCTCCATGCTCCCCCCGTCACCATGTATGCTGCCTCCTATTGTCAAATATGCAAGCTTCCAATAAGAACTATCTCTAGCAGGTACTCCTGCATTCTTGCATATATTTACATTAACTAAGGAGGTGCTACCTCCCAAAACTTGTGGCTATTCAACCACACTCACAACTCACAATCCATACTAATGCTGGAGGCGCTACCTCCCACACCATCGTGGCACTCAACCACACTCATACTAGTACTGGAGGTGCGACCTCCCTGACCTCATGATTATTCAACCACACTCACATTCACTACTACTACCGGAGGCGCTACCTCCCAGACCATCGTGGCACTCAGCCACACTCATACTAATACTGGAGGCACTACCTCCCAAACCTTGTGGCGACTATTCAACCACACACTCACAATACATACTTTGGGCACTACCCAACTCCGGACCTCCTTGACTCACACACAAAACATATATTACTGCATGTGCACCCGTTACATTTTTCATAAATCGGTTTGCCACAACAATTTTGCATTACAAAATCCCAGAACTGGCAAGCTTTTAAAAACTATATTCCATGAATGCATTTTTAGATGCACACCTTTAAAATCCTAATAGTCCATTCCACATTAAGCAGCCTAATACTGTAAAATAAAACTTGACACATAACATCTATTTTTAGCTATGCAGATTCATGTGCATGCTATAAAAATTCTTAAATCCATAGCCTGTCCTTGGCTCTAACCTGCAATTTCCTCAAATATGGTTATTCTACACTTCTAACCATACCAACTCTGTAATGCATGGTTATTCTACACTTCTAACCATACTAACTCTGTAAAGCATACACTACCATTCTAAAGCATTTCCTCGCTATATAGATCTGCTCATCCATTCACTTCACTTAAATGAGCTGTATTGAATTAGCCATGCCTTTGCTTTACTACAAGACATACGTTACTGCAATACAAACACCTCATATAACTTTTCCTCCAACTATTACTGTATCATCTCCACACTCGCGATAACTGCTTCTTTACAATCTACTATATGCAACAAAAAAGATATTGCGGGCCTCTCGTTCATAGCCCTTCGATTTCAACCTGTGGTGCCAGCCGAGTTCACTACAGCAAATCACTTCACGGTACGAATCTGAGTTATGCAGCACATTGTCACATTGTCCCTGGTCCGTAACTCTTCATTTGCCAAAGTTCCACATGGAAACACTGTCCCGTGTATGTTTCCGAACACTGTCTCATTTACTATTCATACTTCTTTCTTGGCCGCACGCTGTATCAACAGCACACCCAAATCCTGAACCTCTTGGAACTCCGAGAGGTCTGCTCTCTGTGTCTCTCCCACGCTCGTTCGACATGACAAAACTCTGATACAGCGCCACCTTTCAAATCCCATATGTGTCTTTACTTCCCCTTCCAATAGCTTGGGATCTACGTCACGCGCACTTTGTCATAGAGTCCTTTCCTCTCTATTTACATTGCCAACAGCGCAGCACTCACAATTCAGTGACTGAGGTATAGAATGCTACTTTGACAGCTTTCTATTCCTTCGCCATCTCCTTGAACAAAGGAATTATGTCATCATATCAATGGTAAACCCAGGCTCGACGGAGCTCCTTCTTCACAAAAATGCCCACCGGTCGTCCTCCGTCCCGAGACCCCTGCATCTCCACAGCGAATGTAGTGGGGCCTCATACAGTGTGCTAACACTGTCCATCTCGCCGTGATCAAGGGATTTCCACCAGACACTTGTAAAACCGTACAATCCCCACACTATGGTCGATTCTGGGGCAGATACGCACCCATGTACACAGTTCATATGGGCAGTTTCAAGAGCTAAACTTCCATTCTTTTTTCTCTTGGAAACTTGTATTGGTTCTTCTTTCGTCTTAATCTCTCTTCCACTTGTTTTTAGTGGTTGAAGCTTATCCCTCCTCTTATGGGCATAGCTTCCCATCTCAGTTTATGAGCACAGCTTCCCTTTTCAGTTTATGGGCATATCTTCCCTCTCCAGCCCCTAGACACAGCTCTCCCTCCAGCTTATGGGAAGCTTATACTTCAAATTATGGGGCTCTCATCCTCCTCCTTTGGTGCCCTGGGTGATGGGTCTTGCTTGGTTTGGGGGCAGTGTTGTCCTTCTCCTTCTTCCTGCACCACCCGCAGCAGGTTCATCAGCTTTCCTTCAGTTTCAGGCACGTGGGTTCTTCTTAAGACCAGCTTGTCGCCATTGTAATAAAGCTACTTCCAGGCTTTTTATGTTACTTTAGATTTAATGACATCTTCTTAAATTACAGTTACAAGTAAGTACAGGACATATAAACACTGTCACCCATCACCCAGGCAGGGGAGCTCTAACTGTCTGAGTGTGGAACCTTCAACCCACACATTTTGCCATTCACAAGACAACATTCTGCATGACATCACATACATCCCACATCCAGAGACAAGCACTATGTAACAATTAGTGACTATTGCCATGCATAAATAAATATGAAATATCCAAATTCATTGTCTGCCGTGATCTTCTTTTTGTTTTCCTCAGTATAGTACATTTAGTTTCACAAAATGGCGCCTGCACGGGGGCCCTCCCAACGATGATCGAGGACAGTGTTTGGGACTGCGGTACCAGAGGATCCCTGCTTGCCAAGTAGGATGAAGGTTCCTTGCAGCAGCTGTTACTTCTGATCCCCTTGTTGGCCAAGATTGTCTCCGGCGAGGGTTTGAACCGTGTTGCTTGCAGCCGCGATGCTGTTTTCATTTTTTGGATGAAGATCACCAGGCACAGATATCGAGTTCGAGTTTGATAGGAGATCGTGTTGACTCTCTTTGAAATTAGGTGAGCTTGCTCCAAGTTTTTGTTTGAAATAGGTTTGTTTTTAAAAATATGAGCACATATTTTTCCAGGCTAGAGAAATGTTTTGTTTAAAGATGCCTGATGTTACTTTGGAACCACACACGTGCTGTGAAGATTTGTTTGTTAGAAAATTAAATAATGAGTCCATACGTTGGTGGACTGACAGCAATATGGGAGAGACTGAGAACTATGTTAGACAAATGGGACATGGTCCCAGAATCAGTGCATCAGTCAGTGAAAGAGAATGAGGAGATAGGGGTGACCCAGGAAAATAAGTTACCTAGGGCAGACTCAGTTGTGATAGATACTGTCACAAACATGTTCCATTGACAGCTTAATGGTTCCAGATATTGCCTTGTCACTGCAACAGTTTCTGTAGGGTTTGCATGTACACCAGAAATATGCCCTATGTCACAGCCAGTACCCATCACTGTTGGTCCCTTTACAGATAAATACCACTTGCAGACATTCCATTGTGGAGAGAACCTATTGGAATTGCATGTGTTGAGAGAATTGTACAGAGATTCATTGCAGCTCAAATGGAATATACTTGACAATGTTCCAGCAGAGAAATGCTTCAACACAGTATTTAGCATTGCGTTCTGATTTGGTGGGGAAAGGTGTCATTGAGAAAATATATGACAGCAATTGTAATAGCACAATTTTGACAGTTTATAGATACAGTGACAATGTTTTGCCCCACCATTTTGCAGTTTATGTAGAGGACAAATTGACCATGATTTCTGCACAGGGAATATCCTTTTCTGTGATTGATGCATTGACCTTTGCTAGAATATCACGGGGATACACAGACAGTACTAGCATTTAAAGTAGAGTACTTACAGTACAGGTTGATAGAATAGAGTTGCCACAATATTGCACATTGTTACTAGTTGCAGCAGACTGTTGTGAAGTATGCCAGAAGGGCCCCATTAGTTTACTGAAGGATCTTGCAAATGGAGGACAGAAAGTTTATTTGAATGAGTACCAGTCTTGTCAACCAGAAGATGCCTATGTAGGGTACCTCTTGTTGAAGGAGGGTATGAGAATTCCTCCAGAGAGAATACATGTTGCATCACCATTGCCATGGGATGCTTACTGTCAGGATGCTTTTGTCACACTGAAAACAGCCTTGTGTTGTGCTACAATCTTGTAGATTTCGAATTATGTGAAAACATTTGTTGTGTTTGTATATGTAAAAGATGGATATCCATGGGGATATCTTTCCTTTACATTGGGTCCTGTTGGTTATGTGCTACCTGAATGTTTTAGAGCAGTAGCTATAGCAGTCGCATCATGCAAAGAAAGTGAAGGCATAGTTATGGGTCAATACCTAACCATGGTGCCTTACACAGTTGATGTTTTAGTTACAGAAACAACATGTCACATCAGCTTGAATAATGACAGACCTTCGTCACTTCCTGAACTGGTACACATTGAATTAGAATGGGCAGACGCTAAGATCCTAGCATTGCTGTCTCTGACAGAGACAGAAATAGGTTTCACCTTGTATGAAATTGTGAAGGGCAGTATACTGCAGTGTAATGCAGAATAAATAGTTTTGTCTTGTTTGAAAACAGCTTTATGATATGCAATCCCTGATACTGCGATTTTTCGTTTTGGTTTTGAGATACATCTGATCCAGACTGGCCAACGCATAGAGACTGGCCTGACAACTGAACATCCGTGCCAAGCGATGTTGCAGAGTACAGCTGTTCTGTGGAATGCTGTTGAGGCCTTAGAGTCCGAGCATGATAACTACTTCGCTTTGAGAAGTACACAGAACCTGCTGGTTGAATCCCAGGCTGGCAGGGGTTGCCTGGAGAAATCCCTGCAAATTGAGATGTTTTTCCCTGCTGTGTTTGGAAATGGAACATTTTATCACAAGTCCGTTATGCAAGCTGTTCGCATCGACGGAGAAAAGAATTAGGATCCATGCTACACATTTGAATTTTTTTTCCTTTGCTTCTACACCTATGAGAATGGGTAGAGCGAGGGGTTAGTGGATGGATAATACATAGCGAATACGTACCCTGGTGTTTTCATTGAGAGAGAGAAATACTGAGATCTGTTGAGATCTGCATTTTCTGAATTTTCAGAGATCACTCTGTGCGAGAATGCCACAATACAATCTGTACCAAGAAGATAGGGAAAGACGTAGTGGAGTGAGGGAGAGCTAGGAAAGTGCTGCAGCAATGGGAGTTGTGTGGCACCCACAAGAAACCAACTATTTGTATGCTCCATTTCGCCCAAAGACACTTACTTGAATGCAGAGAGGGACAGGGAACAGATGATTTGAATCCAATGAATGAACATCTAGAGCCTATGTCATTGAGGCTTCTTGATAGACACTGATGAACGTCCACATGCTTGCCACTGAAACTATGCACATGTTTGAGTTGCTCATATGTGGGATATGCACAGTTTTTCCACAGAAATGATCAGGTCCATGGGAGACTATTGGTCAGCCAGACATATGTTATATTTGGTCTGCTGATGACTGTGGAAAAAAAAATAAGAACTGTCTGTAACGCTCACCTGGTATCCACGAGGACGTCACTCAGCCTGTTCTGACCTCTTACGACCTCGAACCCTTCCCTGGAGGCTATTCGACTGGAGACTGGGCCTTGTTTTCTTGGATAGTGTGCTCTCCGTCCTGCTTTCAGCGCAGGGGCGTTTTGATTGATGCGGGCTCGTTGCTGCCTAGTTACTTCACTGGCAAGAGTCCGACAGGTAAGTATAATGAGTCTTTTGAACAGTTCTCTAACTTTGTTTGTTTCCTTCGTTAGATGATGGCCGGTGTCCGGGGATGGCGGCATGCTGCTGAGATGAGTAGCGCTGAAGGTGAGTGAGAGCACGATGCGTGATGCACCCCTTTCGTATTTGCATTGAACTGAGTTCTTTTTCTGTGTCTTTTAGGCGCTGCAACATTTTCAGCGTGGATGCCGGTTATGAAGAACAAATGCGGTGGGTAAGCGCGGTATGCGGCGCCTCTAGATGTTTCCACGCTAACCTGGAGTGTCTTTTCCCTCTTACAGATGGATGAGAAGTTTCGGAGACAGAGTTCCCCCAAAGCGGCTGGGATTCAGGTAAGCGTTTGAAGCTCATACAGTGTTTAAAAATAAGCGAAGATTTGCAGACTGCTTACTAATGCCTTTTTTCTGTTCTTTTTACTTTTCCTTAAGATGCCGGGATGGGAATGACACCGCCGAAGATGCCCGCAGAACAGAAGGGTTGCGATGAATGATGGGCAGAAGCGCTGCAAGGTAAGGCTGTTCCTAACAGTGTTCTTGTTCTTGCAGGAGCTGAGCGCAGAAGAAATATGCAGGCCTACTGGAGACCGATCCGAACACGGTCAGTGTCACGCTGCAGGTGCAGAAAACGCAAAGCATGTTTCTCAGCCTGGGTGTGGCTTAAATAGTCTCTGGGTATCCTAGGTGTCTCTGGGCTGAACCACACCCAAAAGACTAGACCGCACATGCAGTTCTGGGAACCGAAATATGTGGGGGCATCCATCTTGTCCCCATCAATGCACTACAAGTCCAATCCCCAATGTTATCCTATGGGAGTGAGTGAGTCTGGTGCCACGAGCACCAAGTCAGACTCCAAGTGGGTCTTTGGAGGGATGGAGAGGCCCTTGAGGGCCATGTAGGTGATCGTGGCCTGGCTCCAGCCTGACATCTTGGAGGGCTGGGGACATGAGGGGGAGGAATCATGACACTGTCTTCTGGGTACTAGAGAATAAAAAACATCTCAGAAAACTGTTGCCCACATCCATCTCACATGATCCAGCTGCTATGCTATACAATGTTTTCTTTTTGAATACACATGCTTGATAGTTTTTGCAATGAGCACCAAGTTGATACATAGCAATCTGTATATGTATCATTTAGAGCAATGTTTTCAGGTTAATAGAATAACTGCACCACATGTTGTCACTATTGCAGTGCTTGCAGTCATCAACTTAGGATACTGCCTATGTATAGAATGCTTCACAGCTTGCTTAGTATCCATGCTGTGTACATGGTATATTGCCACAGGTTTATGTTTTGCTCTCACCAGGACACTACTAATAGAGTGTGACTATGCTTTTTCAATTGTATTACTGTCCCAGTATCATTATTGCACTATGTTAGTATGGCTTAGTATGTCTTAGTAGCTATCTACACTACTTGCTTCTATTATATCCATGTTTTGACTGACACATGCCATGTTACTTGCCACACTACTGTCTAGTATTACTATCCTAGACTGACTTAGCACACTAAAAAGGGCTGTTTGTTAATCGGCATTTTTCTATGAGTTAGCGTGGGCTAATCCATTCATCCATTCATACATGCATCCATTTAGTATAAGCTATATTTGGCATTATATTTTGTTTTGAGCTCTTATAGATCGACATTTGTTGAAAGCCATGAAGAATTATGCACACTTGTTCTTTAGTATAGCACATTCTAGTTTCGAAGCGCAATATATGTGTGCCAATGCGCTATATATGTTTGTGTTCACACAGCTGAACAGAGCAAATAGATGTCTTTTGGCAGACACTCTTGGCAGACTGTCAGCTATTCCCAGCCCAGAGAAACAACCTTGGTTGTGGGCAGAGATAGCATGAATATTTTTGTTCCTGCAGTCAGACTGCCTTGTGCAAAGAGACAGGAATGTTACACGATATGCTTTGCTGTTCTCAGAATAGAATATAGAAGAACATGTCACTGTGTCCCAGTATGCACACATTCAGATGTCCTTTGTGCATTTGGGTGAACACTTATTCGGTGCACATGATGAGATGCGCTAGCACATTTTGACCAATTGCACCAAAAAATGGTTTGATAAACTGGCCCCAATGTGTGTACTACAGTGAACACAGAAAGGTTCACAGGACTCATTTATCACAATAGAATGCATTTCTGCACTTGCACAATTCGAATGGCACAAGACCTAGTAGGACCGTCTTGTTTTTCTTCTTCCCTGCCCCCCCACCCTTTTGTCTTGTTGAGCCTTGAATCACCAGTTGATGTATAGGCGCATTATAAAAACCCAATAAATAAATAAATACATTTTTGAACAGCATCTAAGCAGCATAATTAGCGCTTCAGCAGTGCACTGTAAAGCATGCTGGCCTGTTTTGTAAAAAATGGGCACCGACTTGTTTGAATCATGCAGCCATGTGCACCCACCCCCGCCCCCACTGACCTGCATTCCCATAAAGATGTCTCTATGTGTGAGGCCCTAACCAGCTTTGCATCACATTATTGGGGGATTCGAAGCTGTGCTTGGCATTTGATGGCCAAAATGATATGCTCTGTGGTACTATTTCTTACATATCGTGACTATAGCATGCATTTCCTTCATGGGGTCAGCCTGTACCTTGCAAAATTCGAATCCCAGAGGGGCGACTCCTCCCTTCATCCATCCACAGTCAATACATTGGTCCTGATTTACAGATTTTTTTTACCATGGTGCAAAGTGACTTTGTACTGGTGCAAAGTGACTTTGCACTGCCAGCAAACACCCTCATTTACATAAAAGTGCAAAGTGAATTTTTGCAGTGCAAAGTCACATTGCACTGCAAAAATACGCTCCGTACTGTTTTGTAAATCACTTTGCACTGAAAAAGTACTCTTTCCACTGCGCTAACTAGGCCCAATTCATGGTGCGAACAGTACTTTTTCTGTGCAAAATGTTCTATAAATCCAGGTGTTTGTTGGCAGTGCAAAATCAGTTTGCTCCAATACAAGGGCCCTCATTACAACACCAGCGCTAAACCATGGCGCTATTAGCACCATGGTTGATGCCGGTGTTGTAACGGGTCTGCCATGGTTCAATGGGGAATTACCACCCCATTCCAAGGTTGGCGGGGCGGTAATTCCCCATTGACTCATGGCACTTCCCCATTCCCATTTTCGCCCCATAGGGCTCTATGGGAATGAGGAAGGCGCTAAGTACGGTACCGCAAATTGCGGTACCGTACTTAGCACCAAGGTCCCTTTGCGGGTCCCTACTTTAATGGCTGGTCTAGACCAGCCGTTCAGGTCGGGTCCTGCAAAGGGACCTCGTAGTAAGGCGCTAAGTGTTTAACGGCGCCGCAGCCTTTTACGGCGCTATGAAACACTCAGCGCCAGGGTCCTAATGAGGCCCAAAGTCACTTTGCACCAGGCTACACATTCTGTAAATCAGGCCCATTGAGTACAATAATAGCGGCTATTAGCCTTCTGTACGTGGGCTACGTCCCATCACAGCCGCGGGAAGGCAGGCTTTAATGGCCATGCAATCCCACTTTCCCAGTGCCCCCACACTCCTTGTCTGTGCACTTCCTATGTTCCTTGGCTCTCTTGGATTAACAAACAACCCAGAATTCCCATTTTGAGACGTTTTGCTCAGAATCGATGCATATTAATCTTGGTCTAGTTAATATATTCAATACGTATATTATGTAAACTAGAAGCTTCTGGTGTAAAAGAATACCATAATGCCATTCAATGTATGTTCTAAAAAAATGCCTATTCTTAGATTATAGGAGTTATGCGCAGGGCACACAAAGGAACACGTGGATGTGTGCAAGCCCTTTAATTGCAATTTACATACACAGGTGTGTGCAAGTCAAAGCAGGCCAGGCGGTTAGGAGCAGGACAGAGTCAAGTGCTTGGGATGATCTCAAATTAGAACGACTTTAAGCATGGACTCAAAAAGGATCGAAGAAGCTTTGCAGTCCTTAAAATACGCCCATGCCTGTGATCTCCCCGTTGCACAGTATTACTGACCAGTTTTGGCCACAAGTGAGTCATCGCATTTCAAATTGCATAAGAAAGGTGGATCGTATAAAAGGACAGCACCTGGCGATGCTGGGGTTGCTTGCCAGGGTGTGTGCACTGAAACCAATGGCTCTGCAGCTTTCTGTAAGTGTGCTGCTGTCGCTCTCCTCCCTTTCGCTTGCCGGGCCCCTGTTTAATCCAGGAGATGCTGAGACCAACACAATGGCTGGTGGACAACATGATAGTGATGTGGCATTTGCAAAGGTTTGTCATTATTTTCTTAACTTTTTTAATTGCACATTTTTATACATAGAAATCAAAGTTAACATTTTAAATGTTCATTTCAAAAGTATCCTTTAAGTTTGTCTTTTATCGGCCTGATTAAAGAAACAGATTAATACATTAAGAGATTTCAAATTAGTAAAGGAAATGCCAAGGAAAGAGTACATTAGAGCCCGTATCACGTGTAAATGGTGCCCAGTGGGTTTATAGCATTGTTATTCTGTCGGATGGGCTCAATGTCCAACCGTGATTAAATGCAGTTAGAATGGGACACAATGTGGCCTGGCGTTTCAATACAGTGTGGAAATGCCCTTGTAGGAAAAAGCTATTTGCCATCTTGTGGGAAAGCCTCTAACACAGGCGCTATGTTGTGGCTCCTTCTACCTTCCGGTGGACACCTTTAGGTATGCTGAGTGGGAATCTGTCAAGCCTCTGCCTCTGGTGTTCAGAAGACTGTCTCAACCCACTTTGCCACTTTCCAAGATGGCGGCCATTGCCTGACGGAACTCCTGCACCCACCCAAGAACCCATCAAAAGCCACTAACATGAGAATGAATAGGATTACCTATTGGCAAAGCTGATCCACGTGGTCCCCTTCCTTCACTAGCAGGTTGAGGGGGCCCCCATTCCCCCTTCCCTGGCAGATTCTGGGTATCCGCACTCCTTTCTCCCTACTGCCTTGGGAGGTTCTAGGTGTCACATCCTCCGTCTTCCTGAGCAGATTCTGGGTGTCCCCACACCCATCCAACATCCTTCAGCCGTGGCCCAATTCCCCATCGCCACTCCTGGCAGGATCTGGATTTCCATATGCACCTCCTACCCCGGGCATGTTTTAAGTGACCCTGCCTGCCACACCCCCAAACATTTCCCCATGTTACTCTTGGACTATTTTTTTTTTTAAAATGGTATAGTTTATTATAAACTTTTCATTCATAAGTCTTACAGTTTTCCTCATTTCGAAAAGCATTAGAAATGGCAAGGAAGAAAGAAATCAAGAAGGAAGAGGAAAACAAAATGATAAAAAGGAGAAAAAGAGGATTTTCTTGTTTTAGGTCTGCAGAAACACAATGAATCAAATAGCCGTCGAAGAACCCCCCTTGTGATTCACCAATGGTCTATTGTCCAGTCCCAGCACGTTCTTTTGGAATTGCACTACCGTAAAGATTAATTTGTTTTCTCATCCATTCATTATTAGTGACCATCGAGCATCCTTGTCCATATGCTGGGCTGAAATATTGAAATATTCACCAAAAATGAGCCTTTTTTGCAACAGTTCTGGACATATCATTAGTAAGTGGTATATTGTTTCTGGGACTTCTCTGTTGTTACAGAATCGGCAATGTTGATCTGTCTTGGGAATTTGCCGGGCCATAGCTAATTTTTCTCTGGTTGGTAGAGTATTAAGCCGGATTTCCATATAAATTGCACGCACCATTCAATCGGGAAACATTTCCATGTACTTTGGTATCTTATTTATCGATGGTATATCAGATTGGCATTGGAGATTTCTGCGGTACAAGATTTCGGCATTGCAACTCTTGATCCAGTCATTTTCTGTGGAATTTTTTTTTGCATACTAAGGTCTTTTCGTGAGCATTTCAACTGATATATCTTCGTTCCCTAGCTGTCGAAGTAGACGTTCTTTCCAGATTTGCAGGACTGCATTATTCATGGCGTTGGGGTTACATCTCAAAATTTTTATTGCTGGTATTTTCTCTTCCGTCAGCAGTTTTTGGAATAGATCTAATTGCTTCCATGTAACTATTGATGCCAATGATTGTGTAGCAATTTCTTGCCAAATTCTCGTCATAGGGTACGAGTCAGGTAATCTTAGAATCTTTCTCCTGAACATTGCCTCTAATCTTGTCCAGTTTTTGAGTTCTGTGTAGATCATTGCATCGCTTCCATAGGTGATTGCCAGAATCACTTTCTGTCTGTAAAATGACATGATAGGCTTGAATGAGAATTTGCCAAATTTCCGGTGAAGAACACATCCTTGCCTGGCTAGGCATTGCATTTTTCCTTCTAGGGTAGTGAAGCATTGTTTTTCTATTTTCGATTGATTAATCGTAATGCCAAGATATTTAAAGGTTGACACTTCCTCTAGGCAGATTTCAACAATGATCAGTTTCAGGGCCATTACTTTCGTTTAAGCAGTAGTGATGCCTAGTTCATTAGCCTTCATATAAACCCCCATGAGATGTAAACTCTGTTGAATCCCTGAAGTAGTTTTATCCAGTAGAATGATATCATTGGCCTACAACAGTGCTTGAACTGGAATGGAATTCAATTTCGGGGGGTTTAAAGCCGGGTTGCTTAGAGGTTCTTCAGAGTCTGCTGTATACAAGTTGTAAAGGGTAGCTGCCAAGGGGCATCCTTATTTTAGGCCCGTTGTTGTCTTTATCGGAGGAGTAGTTATACCATCCTTTGATAGCCTCACCACAATTGAGGTGTCGGAATATAGCAGCTTCATTAGTCCTAGGACTCTTGGACTGTTATAATTCTTCCATGACAACTCTTGTTTGTTTTCTGTTCCAGTTATACCCCAACATTTCTTCAAATTGTGAGTCATTTTGAAATGGTGTTGCTGCTACTACATGTGTTGTCTTTCATTCATATCCAATAAATTAAAATGATTATAATTATATATTGTGAACCGAGGATAGCACATGGCCAACGTTCTGGTCTTGGAAGCAAGACCACGCAGTTCGAATCCCAGATCCACGTTTAGAAATCGAACTCAGGTATAAAAAAACAATTAAATTAAAATAAGGGGGGTTTTCTCTGGCCGCCAGTTAGCTTTGTTACCACCTCTAAGCATAACAGCACTGCCCAAGGATAGGGCCACTGCCAGGTGAGCAGTGATCAGCCACATCTGTATAAAGGCGACAGGAATCTAAGGAGTCTGCTATATTTATCGTCTTATTTTAGATTAAAGTGCAAAGTACAACCTGCCTGCTATCAAAAACATAATTCAGTTGTTTATTTATTTAATGTATTTAGTTTAACCTCAATTTAACACATGTAAAACAATAAAATATAACATAAAACACATTTTTTTTAAAACATTACTTTACATTATACTTCTACTTATACTTCTCCTGCTACTGTGAAAGATAAAACAATCACTCTTTAGGTCAACATACAGCATGAAGTCAGTGCAACAAAAGAAAATAGACAACATACGTGCTACAAGAATGATAAGAGAAATGTTCAGTTGTGTTGCCCTCATCTTTTCTGGATGCGCCAACACATTTACAGGGTAATTCATAGAATTTCGCACAAAAGTGGCTCACGTGGCTGGCGCACAGTGTCCCCGTGCGATATACTGCGCCAGTATTCATGGATTTTAGCCTCCAAAACCAGCCGTGGCGCAGAGTGGCGCAGCGACCCTGCAGCAGCACCAGTTACGCCCCCAAGAACGCCCTTGCGCAAAGAAAATCCATCAACATCCCCAATTCATCGAAATGTCTGCGCTAACCCTGGACCAGTTTACAGGGCTGCCAAACAGCAAACGCCAAGCGGGGAACGTGTATTTCAGGGGTTCGCGGGACGTTTCACACGCGATCCCACCAGGGTACGTGTATTTGAGGGGTGCGCGTGAAGTTTCACACGCGATTCCACCAGGGTACGTGTATTTCAGGGTGCGCGGGAAGATCCACATGCGATTGGCCTGGGTACGTGTATTGCGGGGTGCACGTGAATTGTCACACGCGACTCCAGCAGGGTACGTGTATCTCAAGGTGCGCGGGAATTTCCATACGCGAATTCAGCAGGATATGTGTATTTCAGGGGTGCGTGGGAAGTTCCACACGCGATTGCCCTGGGTACGTGTATTTCGGGGTTCGCGGGAAGTTTCACACGCAATCCCAACAGGGTACGTGTATTTCAGGGCTGCGCGTGAAGTTTCACATGTGATTCCATCAGGGCACGTGTATTTTGGGGTGCGCGGGAAGATCCACACGCGATTGTCCTGGGTATGTGTATTTGAGGGGTGCGCGTGAAGTTTCACACGCGATTCCATCAGGGCACGTGTATTTCAGGAGTGCGCGGGAAGTTCCATACGCGATTGCCCTGGGTACGTGTATTTCGGGATGCGCAGGAAGTCTCACACGCGTTTTCAGCAGGGTACGTGTATTTCAGGGGTTCCGGGGAGTACTACACGTGAATTGGGCGTGTGGGTCCTCCCAGGTGTTGCTTCTACACCCTCCACGGCCCCTGCAGGCAGCCCACACCACAGGGGACTACCCTGCACCCCTGCTCATGTCCCGCAGGCAGCCCATCCACCATGGGCATGCCCCCCCAGCCAACCCACATGTCACCTTGCACTACTGATCAACAACGCATGTCTCCCAGCAACCCCACCCCCCAGCACTGTAGGGCACCTGCCAGCAGGCCCCCACTCATGTCCAACTCATGTCCCCCTGCACCCCCATCCCCAGCAGTCAGGGGCACCCTCCACCAGGCCCACACTTATGTCCAACTCATCTCCCCCTACACCCCCACCCCCCAGCAGTCAGGGGCAACCTCCACCAGGCCCCCACACATGTCGCCCTGCACCCCCACCCCCAGCAGTGCAGGGCACCTGCCAGCAGGCTCCCACTCATGTCTCCCAGCACCCCCACCCCCAAGCAGTCAGGGGCACCCTCCACCAGGCCCCCACTCATGTCCAACTCATGTCCCCCTGCATCCCCACCCCCCAGCAGTGCAGGGAACCAGCCAGCACGCCCCCACTCATGTCTCCCTGCACCACCACCCCCCAGCAGTGCAGGGCACCTGCCAGCAGGCCCCCACTCATGTCTCTCTGCACCACCACCCCCCAGCAGTGCAGGGCACCTGCCAGCAGGCCCCCATACATGTCTCCCAGCACCCCCACCCCCCAGCAGTCATGGGCACCCTCCACCAGGCCCCACACATGTCTCCCAGCACCCCCACCCCCCAGCAGTGCAGGGGCACCCTCCACCAGGCCCCCACTCATGTCCAACTCATGTCCACCTGCATCCCCACCCCTCAGCAGTCAGGGGCACCCTCCACTAGGCCCCCAAACATGTCTCCCAGCACCCCCACCCCCCAGCAGTCAGGGGCACCCTTCACCAGGCCCCCACTCATGTCCCCCTGCACCCCCACCCCCCAGCATCGAGGGGAACCCTCCACCAGGCCCACACTCATGTCCAACTCATGTCCCCCTGCACCCCCACCCCCCAGCATCCAGGGGCACCCTCCACCAGGCCCACACTCATGTCCAACTCATGTCCCCCTGCATCCCCACCCCCCAGCAGTCAGGGGCACCCTCCACCAGGCCCCCACAGATGTCTCCCAGCACCCCCACCCCCCAGCAGTCAGGGGCACCCTCCACCAGGCCCCCACTCATGTCCAACTCATGTCCCCCTGCATCCCCACCCCCCAGCAGTCAGGGGCACCCTTCACCAGGCCCCCACTCATGTCCCCCTGCACCCCCACCCCCCAGAATCGAGGGGCACCCTCCACCAGGCCCACATTCATGTCCAACTCATGTCCCCCTGCACCCCCACCCCCCAGCATCCAGGGGCAACCTCCACCAGGCCCACACTCATGTCCAACTCATGTCCCCCTGCATCCCCACCCCCCAGCTGTCAGGGGCACCCTCCACCAGGCCCCCACACATGTCTCCCAGCACCCCCATCCCCAGCAGTCAGGGGCACCCTCCACCAGGCCCCCACTCATGTCCCCCTGCACCCCCACCTCCCAGCAGTGCAGGGCACCTGCCAGCAGGCCCCCACTCATGTCTCCCAGCACCCCCACCCCCCAGCAGTCAGGGGCACCCTCCACCAGGCCCACACTCATGTCCAACTCATGTCCCCCTGCATCCCCACCCCCCAGCAGTCAGGGTCACCCTCCACCAGGCCCCCACTCATGTCTCCCAGCACCCCCACCCCCAGCAGTGCAGGGCACCCTCCACCAGGCCCCCACTCATGTCCAACTCATGTCCCCCTGCATCCCCACCCCCCAGCAGTGCAGGGCACCTGCCAGCAGGCCCCCACTCATGGCTCCCTGCACCACCACCCCCAGCAGTGCAGGGCACCTGCCAGCAGGCCCCCACTCATGTCTCCCTGCACCACCACCCCCCAGCAGTGCAGGGCACCTGCCAGCAGGCCCCCATATATGTCTCCCAGCACCCCCACCCCTCAGCAGTCATGGGCACCCTCCACCAAACCCCACACATGTCTCCCAGCACCCCCAGCAGTGCAGGGGCACCCTCCACCAGGCCCCCACTCATGTCCAACTCATGTCCCCCTGCATCCCCACCCCTCAGCAGTCAGGGGCACCCTCCACCAGGCCCCCACACATGTCTCCCAGCACCCCCACCCCCCAGAAGTCAGGGGCACCCCCCACCAAGCCCCCACACATGTCTCCCAGCACCCCCACCCCCCAGCAGTGCAGGGGCACCCTCCACCAGGCCCCCACTCATGTCCAACTCATGTCCCCCTGCATCCCCACCCCCCAGCAGTCAGGGGCACCCTTCACCAGGCCCCCACTCATGTCCCCCTGCACCCCCACCCCCCAGCATCGAGGGGCACCCTCCACCAGGCCCACACTCATGTCCAACTCATGCCCCCCTGCACCCCCACCCCCCAGCATCCAGGGGCACCCTCCACTAGGCCCACACTCATGTCCAACTCATGTCCCCCTGCATCCCCACCCCCAGCAGTCAGGGGCACCCTCCACCAGGCCCCCACACATGTCTCCCAGCACCCCCACCCCCCAGCAGTCAGGGGCACCCTCCACCAGGCCCCCACTCAAGTCGCCCTGCACCCCCACTCCCCAGCAGTGCAGGGCACCTGCCAGCAGGCCCCCACTCATGTCTCCCAGCACCCCCACCCCCCAGCAGTCAGGGGCACCCTCCACCAGGCCCACACTCATGTCCAACTCATGTCCCACTGCATCCCCACCCCCCCAGCAGTCAGGGGCACCCTCCACCAGGCCCCCACTCATGTCTCCCAGCACCCCCACCCCCAGCAGTGCAGGGCACCCTCCACCAGGCCCCCACTCATGTCCAACTCATGTCCCCCTGCATCCCCACCCCCCAGCAGTGCAGGGCACCTGCCAGCAGGCCCCCACTCATGTCTCCCTGCACCACCACCCCCAGCAGTGCAGGGCACCTGCCTGCTGGCCCCCACTCATGTCTCCCTGCACCACCACCCCCGGCAGTGCAGGGCACCTGCCAGCAGGCCCCCATACATGTCTCTCAGCACCCCCACCCCCCAGCAGTGCAGGGGCACCCTCCACTGGCCCCCACTCATGTCCAACTCATGTCCCCCTGGATCCCCACCCCTCAGCAGTCAGGGGCACCCTCCACCAGGCCCCCACACATGTCTCCCAGCACCCTCACCCCCCAGCAGTCAGGGGCACCCTCCACCAGGCCCCCACATATGTCTCCCAGCACCCCCACCCCCCAGCAGTGCAGGGGCACCCTCCACCAGGCCCCCACTCATGTCCAACTCATGTCCCCCTTCATCCCCACCCCCCAGCAGTCAGGGGCACCCTTCACCAGGCCCCCACTCATGTCCCCCTGCACCCCCACCCCCAGCATCGAGGGGCACCCTCCACCAGGCCCACACTCATGCCCAAATCATGTCCCCCTGCACCCCCAGCATCCAGGGGCACCCTCCACCAGGCCCACACTCATGTCCAACTCATGTCCCCCTGCATCCCCACCCCCCAGCAGTCAGGGGCACCCTCCACCAGGCCCCCCCACATGTCTCCCAGCACCCCCACCTCCCAGCAGTCAGGGGCCCCCTCCACCAGGCCCCCACTCATGTCCCCCTGCACCCCCACCCTCCAGCAGTGCAGGGCACCTGCCAGCAGGCCCCCACTAATGTCTCCCAGCACCCCCACCCCCCAGCAGTCAGGGGCACCCTCCACCAGGCCCACACTCATGTCCAACACATGTCCCCCTGCAACCCCACCCCCCAGCAGTCAGGGGCACCCTCCGCCAGGCCCCCACTCATGTCTCCCTGCACCCCCACCCCCCAGCAGTGCAGGGCACCCTCCACCGGGCCCCCCCTCATGTCCAACTCATGTCCCCCTGCATCCCCACCCCCCAGCAGTGCAGGGCACCTGCCAGCAGGCCCCCACTCATGTCTCCCTGCACCACCACCCCCCAGCAGTGCAGGGCACCTGCCAGCAGGCCCCCACTCATGGCTCCCTGCACCACCACCCCCCCAGCAGTGCAGGGCACCTGCCAGCAGGCCCCCATACATGTCCCCCCAACACCTCATGACTATCCATAATCATGGCCCCCATGCCTCCTCAATACACTGCCTACGCCACCCCAGTCCAAACACACCACCAGGTATGACATCCACCCCACAAAGAAATCACCAGCACATGATGCATCCCAAATGGCTAGTCTGCACATCAACATATATCCGTCAAACCCACACAATGACAGCATGTGAATGATAAAACACACATTGTGACATGCATGAAACCAAAGAGAGAATACCACACATTGAAGTACCAAATGATAATGTATTAAACAGAAAAGCCAGGCAATGAAATGGAACAGAAGAAAATGGAAATATTAAATGAAATCCAGCATGTCCAATAAATGAAAAAGATGCATGAAATCCAAATGAAAAGCAATCCAAAAGCATGTCTCCAAAGTGTCAGTCTGAGAAAATAAATCCAAGGTGCAAAAATAATAAAAAACCATTGATCCATGGGAAAAAAAAATCAACAATCCAAATCCATTGTCAAACTATGTACAAAGTGAACATCCATGGTCCATGTGCCCAATCCTTTAAATGAAACCTATAAAATAAAATCCTACCTAATGAAGAACTATATACAAGAAGTTGGGGCATTGTCCAAGCGCCCCAAAACAAAACAAAACCGAAAGGAAACTTAACACTAAAGAACTATTTACAAGGGCAACGGGCTAGTCCAACGGCTCACTTCTGGATGTTCCGGGCCAGAGCATCATCGAACTCCTGCTCAATGTCCCGGAGGTGGTCCTCTTCCATGGCCCCGAGGGTCCGCAGGGATGACGACATGTTCTCCTCCAACTCCCTGCGGATTGCCTCGAGGCATTCGGCCCGCCTCAGGGCCCTCTGCATGGAGTTCTCCGCCCTGACCATCGTGAGCCGTGCCTCTTCCGCCCGCTGCCGCTCCGCATCTATGGCGTGGCCTAACCGCTGCCACATGGAAGACACTTCCCGTCCTTGGTCCTCCTGCCCTCCGGCCGATGCCTGCCCCTCCGATGTCGAAGGCCCTGAGCCATCATGGCTCCCACCTCGTTGCTGCTGCTGCTGTGCCTGTGCCCGTGCCCTGGCTCCTGCTGCCTGCACATCCTCCACCGGCCGGGGTGCAGTCGTTGATGTGGCCACCCCTGCTGGACCTCCAACTCCCGACTGTGGCAGGGATGTGTCCTCCACCAGCCGGGCCGCACCGTCAGAGGCAGCTCCACAGGGCACCCAGGTGACAAATGGGTGGAAAGATGGCATGGAGGACGACTGGTGCATAGGGTGTTCAGTTGAGGAGGGGGTCGGAACAAGCTCCAGCAAACGGAGGAATCCGGCCTGGGTGACCTGTCCCAGTAGGCCGACGCGGTCAACAAGCCATTCCAGATGACGTGCAGTCTCCTCATGAAAAGACTGCAGGTCACCTCGCATGGCCCGTTGACGCAACGCCACACCAGTCAGGACAGGCTCAACCCGTACCTGGATAGCCACGTCCACAGGCAGAGGAAGGCCAGTTGTTGTAAGCTCATCACCTGTCTGAAAACGGGTCTGGACGTAGGCATCCCTGATGGTGCAAGATGATGCAGTGACAGGACCAGGTACAGGATTGCACACAGGCACCTTCGCGGCGGCCTGTGCTGCCTCCTGTCCCTGGTCCTGCACTGCACCACTAGCACCCGTGGAATCCCCAACTCCAGACCCCGTCTCTGTCGCTTGCACGGCCTCCTCCTTCACCAAACCCCCCACCAACCTGGATGACTCCGTGCCATCTTCCCCCGTTGGGCCCTGTGGGGTCCCAGCTGCCCCTTCTGCTGCCGAGGAGTCCAACTCCGACCTCCGCCTCTTGGACCTCCCCCCGGCAGCTGCGGCCTGGGACGCGGCACCGGACTCCTCACTCCCCGACGAGATGACAACCTGGGAGGGGAGCCGGGCCTTGCGTCTCCGGCTGGCGGTGCAATCCCTGCCGCTGTGCTCCACAGCACCTTCTCCGCCCTCTTCATCAGTTGACGCTGCAGACAGGGAGAAATAAAACACAGGCATCAGGGCACTGTACAATGGACACATACACACATGATAGTTGTACATGAGTGGTATTGGCAAACCTCAGACATGGCATCACAATCGCCAACACAACATGTCATTTCAACTCGCACACATGAGCCATACCACAGCCATATCGCAACAGCCAGCACCATCCATACACATACAACAGCATGAGCAGGCAAAGGTGAGCCAGACATCACATGCAACACAGGGAGTGCACTACACATGCACACACACCACCACCCCCTCACTCTCTGGCCGGCTTCCCTTGGCCCTCCTCCTGCCCCTACCTGCGAAGCTAAGAACCTCAGGGTCATCTTTGACTCCACACTTTCCTTCTAACTTCTTACTCCACCACCTTAGAGGTACTCTTCCTTTCCTCTCCTTCCCTCAGAAGCTCACTGTCTCCCAAGCTCTGATTCTCTCTAGGTTGGACTACTGTAACAGCCTCTTTCTAAATCTACCTGCCTCCACTCTCTGCCCTTTACAACTAATCCAGAACAGGACTGCAAAACTTGTCCTTGGCCTCAAGCCCTGTGATCGTATCTCTCCAGCTGTGAAATACCTTCATTGGCTCCCAGTGGATACAAGGATTAAATTTAAAATCCTTTGCATTGTCCACAAGGCTTTCTGGTGCCTGGGTCCAAAATACCTTCAACTATCGCTCCGTAAATACCTCCCCTCTCGAGCCCTTCACTCCTCTACCTCTAACTCTCTTAGGGTCAGTCGCTTCAGAAACAAGCGGGGGGCAGATCTCTGTCTTCAGCTGGGGTCTCCCTTTGGAACTGCCTCCCTGCCACCCTGAAACTTGAGGAGAACCATCTATGGTGCTGGAAGCTCCTCAAGACCTTCCTCTTCACCTCTGCCTATGCCCCTTTTTTCCCCTGTTGATCTGTTTTCTCTCTTGGCACTGTCGCACCTGGTCACCCGCTGTCCTCGGGCCCAGGTACCTGCTCACCCTGCCACCCTTCCTGCACGGCCTCTTGGCCATCCCTTGCACTGGGGCCTGAATCATTACCAATACAGTCCCCCCCATTTCTTCCTCTGCACTTATCAGATAGACCCTATCTAATTTTGCACTTTGTCACTCACAGTCTGCACTACCACTGTTCTTGATCACTTTATTTATTTATTAACTTATTATTTATCTTGTGTTTCTACTATGCTCTGCACTTTTCCACTTTCTCCACCCTCCCATGCACTATCTGCCTTTTCCCCTTCGCCATACACTTGCGCGTTCTCAATGTCACTGGGCCTAGTAAGATCGTTTGTTTTTGTTTTCTCCCCTGTTCCCCTTCCCTTTGCCTGGTCGCGCTCTGATACACCTGTGTATGAGCGCAATATAAAGTTTCTGTAAAAAAACGGTGGTTGTGTTCATTTTGTCAGCATGCTGCCTAAAACTGCATCCAATTCCCCCTGAATCCCATATTTGACTACAGAGCAGTGGGCAGCACTACTCTCTCCTCAATAAGATCAAGGTGTGTGATTATTTCATTGTCTGCACCCTTGCGTGAAAGGGTTATTACACAATCATTTGAATTTGAAAGTCCCTTTGCAGTGTCTAAGTGGAAACATCACAGATGATTAGCTCTACATCTCTGCCTGGAACATTTATCAGAACATCCTCCTATTTTATTTCCTGTGGTGGAAGCTTGTTGCCAAGGAAGTCCACGAAGTGAGACTTGATTCTGAAAATTTCTGTTAAAGGTGATTTCTTTTAGTGAAAGACTTGTTAAATATCCCAGGAGAATGACTCAGAAACCTGCTGCATCACTGCTCCACTGCACTATGCAGATCATGTGGACATGTCTTAATGTGCATTTCAGGCGTGTCTAGGAGTTGGTGTGGATCACACGCTATCAAAGTGTGATTTTTCAAAGGAGAGATGACATAGAGAGAGACAATGTATCTGCCTTGTGATTTGTTAGTGAGCATTTAATGCACATTCATTCACACTGAACACTGACTTTGCTCTCCTGTGACATCCCTTCTTATTAACCTTTCGTTTTTGGTGTAAGCTTTATTATTCGTACCTGGGAAAGACAGATTGACCAATAACAATCTGCCTTTCTGGGCGCGATTATACATTCACCGCCCACACCTTTCTATACCACATTCATTGCTCAAGTTGGATTTTGACTTAGAGTCTTTGCAGCGTTTTCTTAGATTATCCTTTTCCAGAGCTCTGCAACCATTTGGCACACCTGAGGTTTTGGACTACTATCAGCTCTAGTCAGCATAGTGAATAGTGAGGGATCGTGCGAATCGTAGTTCAAAACATCTGGAGTCATAGGTTTCAGTCCTCTGTCCCATTTATATGTGGACTAACCCAACATCCACTGTTCCAAATTAAACATAATCAAGCAGGGTAAGTGCTACTGATGAAGCATTGGAAAGAGGGAGACTTGTCTATGTTCATGGGAATCTATTTTAGGATGCAAGGAAAAGAAACCATGCTTTAATTGTCCATTTAAGTGTGGTCTTTATTAAATAGGTGTGCATAAATAATCTTCTTTGCAGAGTCGGAGGACGCTGCTGATGGTGAGACTTGACACCACAGCCAGAGTAGTAAAATAACTCATAGTAATTGATTTGATTAATTTGTATGGTGCAGTACCCAGCCGGGTATAGGACAGAGTTCACTGCATGTGGGAACAGATGACAACCCGTTATTGATCATAACCCGATAGTTGGAATAGTGAGTCTGAACAAACAGAGGAAACATTTGTAGAAAAAGAAGGTTTTCAGGTGTCTATGGAAGACTAACGGGGAAGTCAAGGAGCAGATTTAGGTCAGGAGCTTGCTCCACAGGCGGGGTCCAATCACCTAGAAATGGAGATCTCCTCTGGGCGGACAGCATATAGGAGGGATAATCATGAGATGTAGTTGAGATGATCTGAGAGGACACAAGCGTTGGTAGATCTGAGATAAATGCAGAAGATATTGTGGTGCGAACCCGTGGATGCATCTGCAGGCCAGACAGAGTAGGTAAAATATACTACGATGACTGACAGGTAGCCAATGCAAAGCATGTCTGAAGTCAGAGATATTTAGGGAGATGGAATAGCCACGTTTTGGGCAAGCTGAAGTATTTGCAATAGATGGTTTGGAAGGCCTTTGTATAGTGCATTTGCATAATCCAACTGAGAATTAACCAATGCAACAACCACTTCTGAATGGTGAAGGTAGAGAAGGGTGCATTGCAGCAATAGAAGGCTGAAGAAACTAATTTAACAACTGCATTAACTTGTGCGGCCAGCCTCACATCAGGCTCCCATATGGTTCTGAGGTTTTTGACCTTGTTGGCAAAGGTTGTCAGGAGACCAAACAGGGAAGGAGATGGAGGGCACCATGAAAGATAATTTAATACGTGTTTGGGACCCAGGGGCATGAGTTCAGTCTTTTTAGGGTTAAATTGAAGATTGTTATTGGCTAACCATAATTTAACCTCCATCAGACAACACTGAGGTTGTTCAATTGTCTCTTGAGGGCTGGATATCATTAACACCTGGTTATCATCAGCGTAGGAATGGAAATCAACATTACAATTTCGAATGAGGGACATTAGTGCAAGAACATATATATTGAGCAGAGGTGACAGGGAGGAGCCCTCAGGTGACCAGAGAATGAGTTGCGGTAAGATGACCAGTCATCACCATTTGAGTTCTTCCAGAGAGAATAGAATGTTCCACCATATCAAATGTGACAGGCGATTTCAGCATGACCTGTAGAGAACAGATAGCCCTGGTCAGAATGGTGAAGAAGGTCATCCCAGACAGAGACAAAAGTGTTTTACGTACTATGTTGAGGTCGAAAGCCGGACTGGAATTGGTCCAGAATTGAATTGTGCTCCACAAAATTCATAAATTCAAGTAGCTTCACCTTTTTCAGGATTTTGTCCATCAAAGGAAGGGCAGCAATGGGTCGATAGTTACTCACTTGCAAAGGCTCAAGAGGGTGTTTCTTGATCAAAGGGGTGATGACGGTGGACTTAAGGCCCAGGGTAACAATCCCTTCAGTGAGTAAATGATAGGTTAATAAACTGTGTGATGTTTTGAGTCAAGGTTGCAGAGTGGGTTGAGCCATAAAGGCTGATAACACTTCAAGGCCCTCATTACGACCCTGGCGGAGATCGTGGTGCAATATGCACCATGGAGCACGGCGGAAAGCTGCCGATACCGCCATGGGGGTTGGCGGATTTACCGCCCCATTCCGACCTTGGCGGGGCGGTAAATCCCCATTCCCCATTTTACCCTTCCCCATTCCCATTTTTGCCCCATAGGGTATAATGGGAGTGGGGAAGGCGTTAATTACGCCACCGTAAAATACGGTGGCGTAATTAACAACAAGGTCCCGTAGCGCCATGGATTTCTCCGCCCGGAAAAACCAGGCGGAAAACGGCTCCATGGCGCTACGGGAACTCGTAGTAGGGCGGACGGGTCCGCCGCGAATACCGCTGGCGTAAACCCACTCCGCCAGGGTCGTAATGAGGCCCCAAGAGTCAAGCAAGTAGGTTTGGGATAACTCAAAAGGGAGGAAACGAGTGCATGCAAGACCTCTGTGAAGGTAAATGAGCAATTGAGTGCAGGTGGTACCAGATGTACTAAAAAAGCAGAAGACACCTTGGTGGATTGAAGGCATGCCTGGATCTTTGGAACGATTTCCTTAAAGAAAGTGTTAACGCAATTTGCCAAATCCATGGAAGGTTCTAGTGCTTGACGAAGGCAAAGGAGAGTTAATGAAAGAGCTGGCTTCTGAGAATAACTTGGAAGACTTATTGATAGCTGAATTAATCGGATCTTGAAGAAAGACTGATTTGGCCCTGAATATAACTTTTTTTTTAAAACTGTGAGGGCTTTGCATGCTTTTTGAAAGAGGTAGTTGTCCCTCGTTTTCCTCCAGAGTTTTTATTTCCAGCTGTAACATTGTTTGGAAGTTAATTTCACTCAGAGGAGTGCAAAGGGGGCAAAGGAGGAGCAAACAAATCAATTGCTTGCTGAAAGGAAGATCGATATAAATAGAAAAAATGATTGATTGGTGAATTGATAATTAGCACAGATAGGAACATAGTGCAAATGAGCCTTGCTCTCATACTTCTCTTCTTGACCATTGGGGATCATGTAAAGAAACATATCTGTTAGAAGTGAAATGTGCACTTTTAATGGTAAAAAATCTAGCATAGAGATCACCCCATGACATAGGGAAAAATAAATAAATACATCATCGCTCAGGAAAGCAAGCCTGTCCTCTTATTTCTTCATATGCTATTACGCTGAAGGAGAATGTTGCCTAGATTTCTAGCAAAACTTGAATGTGCTAGTGTAATGTGTTGTGCATGAACTAATTAAAACAATTACTCTGTGTCAAAGGAGAGTGAATAATTACACAAACAACATTGTATCAAGGATTGTATCAGCCAAAGGAAAAGCCGAGGCTTACTTGTTTTATTTCCTATAACAGGTCAAATCAATTGCATTGGACACTATCACATTACATGAGACATGCATTGGCTTGGATCAATGTGGGTAGGGTGCAGTGTATTTCTAACAACACAGCACATTTGAATTAAGTTGTGACAGTAATGCAACACTAACAATCTGTTCTTACCTGTGAGCAAGAACAAGCTAACTACTCAGTGTCGTTGACCTTATAAAGTAACAGAAGTCATAGAGAATTCAAACAATGGTCTTGTCCAAGATAGCAGGACCATGGGTATCATAAGCCTCACCAGGTGTCAGCCATAAGGAATGGACTAAGCTAATGGCTCACTGGTGGAAGGAGTGCTCATGTGCTTGTCTTTCGAAGACATACTCATGTGCACACATGTTCATGTATGCATGTGAGGGAAGTTGCATCCATACTACACAGTCATAACCATATTTATAAGCATCTTGGCTGTTTGTTTATGTCACACTAGCAAATGAAGAATCCGCTATTATTATTATATTATTATTATTGTTTTTATTATTATCATGGTATTAATTGAGCACTGACTTTGCTATGGGGACCCAATCAGAAGGGAAAAAGAACAATGTTAAGGAGCAGAGAAACAAGGGAGTAGGGATATAACAACAGGGAAGGGATGGCAATTGTTAACAAAGGGTCTACAAGTGACCAGAGGAGGAAACAGTTGGGATCACTTAACAATCATGTCTGCAGCCCAAGGAATACAGTTGAAATCGAGGGCAGCAGAAATTGCAGATTGTTCTTTTATTATTGAAGTGTCATGAGAATTGGATCTCTCACAAGTCGTTGGGCCTTATTACGAGTACGGCGGTAGGGGGTTAACAGCACCGGTAAGGATGCTGGTGCCATTAACCCCCTACCGCCGCATTCTGAGGTCCCCTAGCGGGAGCCGCTAAGGGACCAGGGAGCTAATAACGGGCCTGCTATTTGCGGGCCCGTTATTAGCTCCTTCCCCATTCCCATTGAGCCCTATGGGGGCTCGAATGGGAATGAGGAATGGTTTTCAGAATGGGGATTTACCGGGTCCTCCAAGGTTGGAATGACCCCGTAAATCCCCATTCCGACTACCCGGACCCAGACATGGGTTTGGAAGCAGCCATGGCACTAATGGCACCATGGCTACCTCCATACTCGTAGTGGGGCCCATTGGCTGCCAAACCAACCCAGCGCAGGAGTTGTGCATTTGAACAGCCACAACTCAACAGAGGTGGAGCTCCACCCACTGTCAGAAGCACCTTAACACATTAATGTACTGCAGCCTACCTGGAACAGTTGTGCTTTAAAGACTTCTCCATCTTTTGAATAGTTTTACTTTACTACTAATTGATTAATTACAGAAAAATAACCCTGATCTAAAATCTGCCAGCACAACAATCCCACCACACAATGTGGTTCAAGAAACAAGCTGGTTTTAATATGAATGTTTTGTTTTATTGAAAATAATAAACAACAAATTAAAGGTTGCTCCCTGACTTTCAATGCTGGGGAAGACACCCGCAATATTCTACACCTGCAGACTTTAAATTGAATAAAGGTATGGAAAATGAATATTCCACATAACACCAGGCAGCATGTCTACAGAAAAAAGACACAACCCTCCTGCTGCTGTTTTACATGTATTTGCACTGCAATATCAAACATATTTTGCATAAGCGCACAAACACCCATACATATGTACTTGATCAAATATAAATTACTATTCTAGACAAAAATGGGATCTTCTAATAGTTGTGGATACTCAGAACTAAATACTTAATTCCCTTTTTTAAATAACACATAATTCACAAGAAACAGCTCAGTAACATGGGGAAAATAACTCCATTGTGTTCTTATCAAATTGTTCCAGCAACCTATTGTGTCTAATAAGAAAGGGATGAGTTCTGCATGTCTCACACTGTAATAGTTAAATATGTTTTATTAGAAATGCAAAGTTGCGTTACAAGTATACAGTGATCTGGGCACATGTTTCTAAATCAGCACCATAGACAAGACGTTTGGAATTGACTCAGGTTTTACTGTTGAAATATATGCAAATAGCAGATGCCAGGTAGAAGCTTTTCTTTTGGAGAGTAAATTACCTTTTTGCATTAAAGTCATAGAGTTGTGTTAACATCTTAGAGAGGTAGAATCCTTCTATTTCCGTTACTTGTAAAAATGCTGGTGCTGATTTAAATTTACATAATCTTCTTAGATGAAGGGGAGTAACCAAGGACCGGATTTTCCTAAAAACTGTTTTAACATGGGAAAGTCCCGTTGAAAACATTTTTGTAAATCAGGCCTCAAATGTCCTATTCCATTTAAAGGAGTAGAAAACTCCATTCACGATTATTAGTAAATAGGGCATGCAGTTTATTAAGCCATGCAAAACCTTGTAAACCAACCTTGAACACCAGATATATTTTGCTTCTGTCAAAACCCAGGGATTTAACTAAGTATATGTTACTGGACAAGACAAATATGCCCTGCACACTTGTAGATTATAGGGTCAATCTATTTCAAATATAATTTCACAAAGTTTCATTTACAGGCCAAGTCCCCTCTTCAGTGATTTAGCTTTTAATCAGGGTTCCACAAAATATGTTTAATTGCTATCTGGGATTTTATATATTCTTGGAACTACTCAGGGATCATTGGACTCAATTTTGGTTTGTTTTCTGAAGGCCCAGGAAAGATTGGGACATCAACCGTCGTGTGGAAGTACTTCCAAAAATGTTCTTCCTTTCAGCGTTTGTACCTGCTCCAAAATTTCCTCTCTGGCAATCTGGTGCCATTCTAGGAACGTCCTATGCATTTAGTCTCATCTCAAAAATACCGTCCTAAGGAGATTTCCCTTCAGCTACTTAATGTTGGAATCAGAAATTGTATTGTGTTCTGCTGGATGGGCTCTCTTGCTTTTCCACTTTCTCAAGACTCTCCTCTCTTCCTATGTTTTTGGATTTAAATAAAAATCAAAGTCCACCCATGCTGAATCAATTAACATAACATTTTTGTGGTAGGTCCCCTTAACCTACTGACATCTCCCAGGGTCATCATTCTTGCTTTCATTGGCCAATTAAATTCTATCCATCTTTAGAGGATGTGTTAGCTATGACATAGCCCTCCTTTCAAGAATGTGGAATAACATTGTAATAGACCATGGACCTCATTCCAACCCAGGTGGTAAGTTCCCTACTTTACCAACATGGTGTAAACTGTGTTTACACCATGGTGGATGGCGGATTTACCGCCCCATTCCAAGGTGAGTGGGGCGGTAAATCCCCAATCCCCATTTACCCTTCCCCATTCCCATTTTTGCCCCATAGGGCATAATGGGAGTGGGGAAGGCGCTAATTACGGCACCGTAAATTACGATGCCGTAATTAGCGCCAAGGACGCTTAGCGCCTTGGTACTTAACGCCTGCTAAAAGCAGGCGTTAAGGTGGAAAGCAGGCGTTAAGGGTTAACGGTGCCAACGGCACCGTTAAACCCTTAACGCCTGGGTTGGAATGAGGGCCCATGTGTTTTTCATATAATTCCCTTCATGGACACATGACATTAACGAGAATCATAAATTCATATTTTTACAAATATTTTAAATTCAGAGACATCTTGTATGTTCTTGTCACTGCCTCCATAACAGACCTATTAAAATATGTGAATTCATGCATAATTCATACATTTTAATATATCCTATTTATGTGAATGTGATTCAAGTGTTCCCACTGAATCTAAATCTATATTTCTTTTAAACTGACAAATGGTTCTGCAGTTATAACCAAAGATATTGCTATTGTGGTACATTCAAATGTACATTGTGCCATTCTGTGTGAACTGCATTTGTGTGAGCTCAATCTCTTTTAACAGCAGAAACCATCTGCTGAGAAGACATTTAGAAGATGCAGTGATAAACCAAATGATCATTGCAATCAGCTGCTACAATGGCACACATATATATATACTCTGTTTTGCCTGCTAGGTTGGATGTTAGGGTCTGCGTAGACATCTGCTTATTTAAAGTCTTAATTACTGACTAACAAAGCATACATCAATCTCTTACCAGTTTAGCCTTCCAGACATGTTTATAAAAATGGGACCACTGGTTTGGGGCTTTCGAGGCAAAATACCTCACATTTAGATATATTTCTCTGTGATTTGGGAAATCGGGCTTTTGCCCTTGGTTAGGACAAATGTTACAGTAACTCAGATCTAAGTGATGAATTATGGATCTGTGTATTCCTGGTCCACTGACGAGCTGACACTTGCAGAAAAATAGAGTTTGTGTGAACCAAAATTAACGGCCTATGTTCACAGGATGTTAAAGGTGCATGTGATGTATGTTGCCTCATGTAATAGAAATGTGCAATTTCTATCATGTTTACACACAATGACACTCAAATAATGGATTTCTCATTTAGCATGTACATGTATGCTGTGATGTATGATGAACATGTTAAGGTAGTATTCGATAGAACATTAACATTCAAACTGAACAACTCACTGTGTTCCCCAAAAAAAGAAACATAGCAATAAACATGCAGGAGCACAATGTAAGTAACATGTTTTTGTTTTCATTAAAGCCTACAACATAATGGGCCTGGTTTACAGAGCATTTTTCAATGGGATTGTGACATTCTAAACTGTTTCCATGAATCAGGCCCAGTATGTATTATGAATATTCTATGTTGTCTGTTTCAAATTAATGACTTGATATTTCAGTGTGAAGTTATTTTGAATTTGCATTACCTAATGGAAAGCATTGCATTTCAACAAATATATGTGTTGTTATTATTATTATTAATGCTATGGTTTACTATGAAGCATTCCAAATCAAAATATTCGAATTACAAACAGCCACAACACAATCAGCATTTCAATGGTAACGTTTTTTATGCTGCCTCTGTACATTATGTCCTACCTGTAGATGACAGACAAAAAACATTAGACTAGAATTGATCACCACGGATGGCCTCTGGCGAGAATACAAAATAACTGTAGCCCCTTATATAGATCTTCATCAAATTACGGCACTGTGTAGATGCCTTATTGACTCAAGTTCCACACCACACACTTTACAAATATGCTCAGATTGGGGTGCATAGCACCTATCGCCCCCAACACAGCCTCAAGCCAATATACTTCAAACTTTTGTCACTAAACAGCACTAGGTAAGAAACAGCGACTGGATATGGAAATTATTGCATAGCATCCAAGTCCCACTCATACACATTCTTTTTTAGGGCTTTCTTTACTACAGTTATGTTTTCAGACAGATCCATTCCCAATCAATTATTGCTGAAAACCTTTCATGCCTTAACCAATTTTTTCAGGACCTGATCAGGATCATGTGGGCTGTCCATGGATCCCCATACCAACCCAACTGCGTTTTTCTATGGTCGGGGAGGATTTTGAAAAGTAGCAAGCTACGCTTCACCTTAATGAAGTTCGCAAGTGATACCGAGCCCCATTCCATCCAGATAGCTTCCATGGGTAAGAATTGTGGCAAGCCTAATGTACTACTGCAATGCTTACCCTCGAACAATTTCAACCATTTCAGTTCCATGTCAGTGTAGACTTCGAGGCTATATACAATATTCAGCATGATACTTAGATCAGGATAATCAGGCTCAACTTACTCAATATTTTTGAAATATGTGTACTTTTTCAAATGACCTGCCAAATTATTTGAGTTTAACAAGGCCCCCAAATATCCTTAACTTGAGACCACCCCGAAGACTTCATTTTCAATTTTCCATTTAAAGTTCTCATAATGCTGCTTACTTCCCACTATCATAACTAAACAAATAATACATGATAGAGATTATCTCCAAGTATACCTGGACCCAGGACCAAATCGCAAACACTTGAAGACTGAGAACCAAAGAATACCCAGGTACCCTGAGGCAAAGCACCAATGAATAAGAAGGACAACAGCAGAGTACTGACAGGTATAAGTGCCAAAAGAGCATAGACAGTTTGAAAGCTATCAGTGCACAGTAATGCATTTGAGACATGTGTTAAGATATATACACTACTGAAAGTGATTGGTTGTGTTTTTGTGCAGACCCCAACACAGTGTACTGCTTGAATCAGCTTTCGACCAGCGCTTAAATTAGGATTAGGATAGCTACTTTAGCTGTAGGCCTAAAATGGTGTGCTCTTTAACAACGTGGAATATTAATTAAACATGGAGTCATTACACCACACCTAAAAAACATGGCCTCTGACCAAAAGATGGATGACTCACAACTGGACAAGACTGAACTGTTGATTATTGTTAAGTAATCTGCTGCCCATCTCAAACATGCTTTTCCTACTGAAAATCATTGATAAATTAGCTACATCTCAACTACACAACACCTGGAAAATTGAAACATCTTCCACCCCCAAACAATATGGTTTCCATGCTCATCAAGGAACTGAAAGTGACTTACTTGAGCTCCAAACACACATGCTCAAACGTATGGATAATAGCAAATCTGGTGTACTCATTTTGCTAGACTTATCAGCTGCTTTCAATTTGGTTGATCATGGGCTCATGATGGACTGCTTAACCACCTATGGGGAATGTTCTAGTGAGGCTGGGACAAAGACTGATATGGAAATTAATATTTCCCTTCTGTGAAAGGTACAGTGAGCCAAAGTGTGGCTGCAGACTCTCGAGTGGGTACCTTCCCAAAGAACAGGTCATTTTGACATGTTCGTTCTTGCAGAGGGGTGCCCATGACTATTTTTTTTATTGTTTAAAAGTACTTAGATTTAGTCACCCTAAGTTTCCTAGGGTCATCCAGACATGGACCCCTTGCTCACTGTGCTCAGAGAGGCACTGTTCCACCTCACTGGTGAGGCCCAACAAGGCTGAAACATGTGTCTGGAGTTGCTGTTAGTACGCTTGTTCAGAAGAGAATTGCCATTGCATTTCGTTGCTGGACTGCTCATGTCGGTGGGACAAAGACTGATATGCAAATGGATATTTCCTTTCTGTGAAAGGTACAGCGATCTAAAGTGTGGCTGCAGACTCTTGAATGGGTCTCTTCCCAAAGAACAGATCATTTAGCAGTGTTTGTTCTCGCAGAGGGGCACGCATGACTATTTTTTGAGGCTGCAAATTGTATTTCTTGAGCAACAGGCGCTCACAAGTGTCTGAGGAGAGCTTTTTCAAACCAGAGTGAACACATTTCGGGTTTCTGCAAGGCGCCTGTATGTTCCCAACCTTGTTCAATTTATATCTCAAGATGCTCTGCAACCCTCTCCATTTTTCCAATGATACTCAGCTCCTTATGGAAATGAGTGGTGATTACGTATTTGACTCAACCAGGCTAACCAACATCTATGATCTTGTTAAAAGATGGATGAATCACAACTGGCTGTGTCTAAACCCAGCGAAGACTGAACTGTTGATTATTGTGTCCACGCGAGCCAGAGCTAGACTACATCTGGACTACTCGGATATGACCATCGAAAATAACCAGAAAAGGATCTCAACCAAAGCCAAAACATTGGGAGTACACATCGATTCCTCACTGAGCTCTGAGGACCAGGTAGATGGTATATTAGGGAACTCTCAGTACCACCTGAAAGTGCTATGGCACGCTAAACCCCCCCCTATCTCACAAGAATCATGCAGCATTAGTCAGGGCAATCATTATGCCCCACATCGTCTACTGTAACGCCCTACTGATCAGAGCAAGAACAAATTGTCTAAAGAGACTACAAACATTACAAAACGATGCAGTTCGTATTGTTTGTGATATTCCAAGGAGAGAACACATCACGCAAGCCAGAGTGGTTGAGTGTGGCAGCAAAAATCTGATTTAAGGCCCTCTCTGTGGCCCACAAATCTGTTTATGGCACAGCTCCTGCCTATCTCATGGACAAATAAAATTCAAGGTCCTGCAGCGCCAACTCAGCTCTGGTGTCGGTGGTTTGAAATCCTTTCTCAGATCCAAAGGAGCTAGGCATTTAGGGCATTCATTTGTCATCCTGTCCACTCAACACTGGAACTTGCTACCCTTGGATCTCCGCCTGGAAGCGTGCTACATAACATTCAGGAAACATTTGAAAACGCTATTTGAATGATCATTCCTGGCCTGTTCCTGCCTTGTATTGAACCTCATGCCATGTTGTCCCATCTTTTGATGTCCTTGTGTGTATGTAGTGCCCTGATGCTGGTGGGCTTTTGGAGCTTCAGAAATAAATAAATAAATAAATAACCATCAAGAAGGAGACATCAGTTTATTGTCCTAAAAGACAAAAGGAAAGTGTTCTAATTATGTTTTTGAATTGTAAACAATCCTTAGGCAAAGATTATCATAGGAACACCAAAGTGGCTCATGAGTTTTAGTTTCTGGAACTTACAATAAAAGAGGGAAGGTCGTGTGCATTTCATTTTATATTACAGTTAACACACAGACAGTGTCTTTTGTGTTTTAAGTTGCAATCTGTGTGCTTCTGATGCTTAATATTTCCAATCCAGTATAGCTCCTCTGCTTCTCCAGACATTCAATTTGAGTGGGCCCCAAGCAATGAGTTTCTCATGATGGAGGCAGCCTCCAGTGTCTCCACCTCTCAGTGAAACCAACCCCTAAATTCTGGCACTGGACCTGCAGCGGTGGTGTACCAGGAGGGATTCCACTTCCACTATAGAATCACCATTCTGAGCTCTTCCCAGTTTCTCTTCTCATGACCTCTCCACACATTTAGAAAACTCATTAATTGCGTGCAGCTAATTAGTCAGTGTTCTCAGCTATGCAACTGGCAAATGAAAACTGCCCTTCTGCTGTTGTCAGTATTTAGAGCTTTGTATCCTAACAGGCCTGATTTATTTTGCTCTATTAACAGATTGTTTCTGAATGTAATAGACAGATAAAACATTTCTCTACAGCTGAGCTTGCACGCACACATACTCACTTGCAAACACACACGCACACACACACACACACACACACACACAGACCCACACACACACACATATTGCATGCACACATAGCACAAAAACACAGACACTTGCTCACACACTGAAGGCATTAACTTAAATAGGAATAACTCGTGCAAAGTTGTGGAACCTGCCAATTGCCATTTTGTTATCCCTACCATTCAGAAATTCTGAATTACCATCTAAAACCTGCACTCTTACAACCATACCATTAACTCCTTCAACCTGATAAAGAACATACTTTTCTCTATTGCAGGCACATATCGTTCTGGCAGTTATACCTTTTCTACCTCAAGCCTCTTGCACTTCAACTGCGGTTTGTAAGACCTAAAAGTGTAGGGGCGCAGAATTCAAAAACAATAAAAGGGGGATGATTGCAAATGATATATTATTGTGGTAAAAGGATCTTTTGTCCATGTTCTAGTCTAAGTTAGTGGGAACAGATATAATGATCACCCTCAGTTCTGGTTTAAAGGAAACACATAAACAATAGAAAACAAAACATAAAACAGCCACATTTAGGAAAGGAAATCAACAAATTGAAATGAAACACAACCCCCAAAAAAACAACTACTTAACAACTCATTTTAACTATGCTTCAAAATTAAAATATGGGAAATGGGAAAATCCCATTGAAAAACGCTTTGTAAATCAGGCCCAATATCATGCTTAACATCCTGCAAGGACTTGTATTCACCTACGGTGCCAAGGAGCCACTGAGCCACTAATATGATATTGAAAGGGCCTGAAATGCATATGCATGGAAGCGACTTATAATAGAAAACATATGAGGTTATGATAGCTTTCTATTTTCTCTGTATGTCCTATAAAGCTCCTTTAAAGCCTTTTGTCTGAAACAGCTACATTATCTCTAACAACCTTGACGCACGCCACTAATTCAATTGAACATCCACACCATTGTGAAATGTAAAGAGAAATAAATCCAGCATTCATGTGCATTGTCCGCAGATGGCAGATTTCCTGTGTGGAAAGCCTGAGACTCTCATCCACCCTACTTTGCTTATTCAAGGCACTGAAAACCCATAATATTTAAGACGTGATTGTTAGCGAATCTCTTATCCTATTTTGTTGCTTCTGCTTTTGGATCTTATTTTTGGATCATTTTCAAATGTTGTGGCTTGTGATTAATGTTGTCCTACTCCTGTTAGTTATGGATAAATGTCTTCTGAACGGTATAATAATATTCATGAAATAATGGCTGAAATGTTGTGTCACAATCTTGCAATATTTTAATTGGAGAAATAATAATTCTTCGAAATCAACTTCGCCTGGCTAATTCGACATAATATAATACATCCTTATAGAAAGAGCAAGGGGTCATTATCACGGGATAATGACCCACCACGAAGCCATAAATTGGGAAGGGGTTGCAATCCTAAACGATAATTAGCCCTCCACAGTTCTATGAGGGTATTAGCAAACATGGGTAATAACAATACATGTTTTCAGGTTTTCGTTGTGAGGTAAAATCATTGCTTTAACAGAGAATAAAGTAAATGAACAAACTTAGTAAATTAAATGTTTTTATTTTGTACTATTGAAAGTTACAATTTGCAAAATTGCAGTTCACTTTTGAAGACAGAGGGCCAGATTCATGGAATTATCTGCGTGGAATATAGGAACTTTGCATGCCAAACCGCACGCAAAATCCCATTTGACGATTCATGGAATCGACTGTGCAGTACTTTTTTATTAATGTGAGGACTTTGCGCAAGGTTCGGCACGTCGCTGCGATCGGTCGAGTGCCTTGCGCGAGACACAATGCAGAGCGAGGATGAGGCCTGCGCAGATGGCGGAACTCGAAAAATAAAGAAGAACAAGGGAATAAGAGGATGTTACGAGGGACGGGCCGCAGGAAGTAGATAGCACGCCCACAAATGCGCACATCAAAGCATATTCATGGATGTGACCATGCAACCTCTCGCCTGCGAAATGCCCATGCAAATCCCTCTATCTCTCTGCCACCCGAGAGCAGACATAAAGACACTTGCGCATAGGAATCACAGTGCGGAGGTGGGTTTGCGTGTCGGATGTAGGGGTGCATGTATGAAGCTGGGGTTCCGATCTTACTTAGGGGTGCGCGTACACAGTGAAGCGGGGTGCAGAAATGGTTGACGAGTGTTCAGACCCAGATTTTCTGGGTCTGACCTGAGTTACGAAGTATCATACGCATGTTGTTGGGGTGCTGGTAATAGTTACGGGGGACACTGCGCAGGGTCCCCAAGATACAGACATGCTTGCAGAGGACCCCACACACTGTTTGAAGGCTGCGTGTATTGTCACTCCGGGGAACAATCAAAGGTAGCTGTTCTGGCTGCTTTTGCTTTGCGTGAGGACATGTCAGGGGCTTTCTGGGCGCAACTTTTGTATATGGGTACTTTTCAAAAACAATTCCATGAATACGCGACATGCACATTTTTTATTCTGTGAACAGGCTTGCACAGTGTCGTTCTCTGCGCATTGCCCTTGCAGGCTGAATGTGCACTTTTACATGAATCGGGCCCTGCATGTTCAGAATGCAGTCCTTATCAGTATTTATTGACTGCACTCTGAACATTCTGATTGGCTTAGGGGTGGTCAATAAAAATCTCCACGTGGCAATAGAATTTAATATACTAATTTCTGCTTTCTAAATGTCAAATTGTGGCTACTTAGCAGGGTATGTCATGAAGCAATCATTGTGAAAGCATATAGTAGCAAGTAACAGGCAACAGATTCAAAGTTCAAACAAAATGGTTTATTAACTTAGATGTCAGGATGGTTGAAGGCCTAACTTGTCCTATGCTAAGGTGGGATTTCCCTATGTAAACTAAGGATAGTCAGAGTCAGTAAGCACAACTTAAAAGTCTGTTTGTGTCCAAAACCTATACTTGCCCTCACAACTAAAACTATACAATGCATAGGGGTGTCAGCAACAACAATATTCAAAACCAGCTCTAGTTCAACTTTGAACTCCTGCTTGTTCTTGACAGTTCATACAGATTGCTTTCTCTGGCTTCTCTTTAGCAACCTCTTTCAAACACTTGGATTTGCATTTTGTATGTTTATTTGGCTTTCAACGAGAGAGTATCCCTGGTTTTCGCTCAGTTGTCGGACCATACAGTTCACTTCGAAGTGCTCTCCTTCTTTCACCCCATGTCAAAAGCTTTCATTCAGTTCAGCATTCAATAGAGTGGAGCTTTTATTCTGCTGCTCATAGTTCATCGGACTATTTAGCAAAACCCGGTTTTCAGTATCTTGCACAGAATTTTTTATTAAATCGTTATCCCCTTTGCCTCCCTAACAACCCACAGGAGCGCCTGGTGCGAGTGCTCCCTCCCATGCAGTGGCCAGTCCTAAAATATATTTTCACTGCTGCAAATTGTGTGCTCAATTTCACTTGCATTGGTGCAAATGTCTGCAATATGGTCGATGGAACTCCCCAAATTGAAAGCATATAGCATATTCATGCCACTTTCCTAACATTAAAAAAAAAACTTGTTTTTATTTTGAAATAAGAACATAACAAAGAAACACATACCATGGCTTAATTGGATATCAGTGTGGGACAGATACAATATATGCATGGGCTTCAAAAGAAGAAACACAATTGGACTCACACAAGACAATGAATGAAGGACAGAATGAAGTAATTGATACATCTCAATCCTCCCCCCCCCCACCTGCCCCATACCATCTGAAATTTTGACGGGCAGTGTACAGCCTTCTCTTCAGGGCCATACATCACTCTACTTCGGCCATACAGAGGCAAATACGCGGACGATCCGCCGAGCCCCAGAGTGCAGCAATGATCCTTTTCATTAGCCCGATCGCTACAGCCAAAAATATTCTCTCACTTTTAGTAAATCCAGCCTCCCCCATATTCCAAGTAGCACCAGCTTCGGATCTTTAGGCACTTCAGAGCCAAGTAACGCTGTCAGCCTATCCATCCACCTCCCCCACACAACTTGAATCCGCTCACATTGCTGTCATCTATGGAAGAGAGCACCCCGGTCCTCCACACCATTGACAGTTGTCATTATTTATTTTGTTCCACTTAACCAGCACTGTTCGGGAATAATAAACATGGTACAATATCTTATATTGTATGAGCCAGAGCTTGGCCGATATCCCTATCTCTCGCGGGAACATTAGCGCATTAACCCTCTCATCGGGCTCATTTGCCTAACTTTGAAGTTTTCATACGTTTGCAAGCCTCAACTGGCTGTCATATGAAGGCTTCTCAAAGGCTGTGCAGTAGTTATAGATGAAAGTAAGGCCTCACTGAGTACCGCTTCTAGCAAGATCATAGCCTGCTGCATTTCATTTTTGTTTATATTTGATAGGAATATCTTCAACATTTCTACCACCTGGGAGACGATTTATCACATCGCAGCAAGAGGAGTACAGATTTCATGGCAAGGAGACTCAAACAAATGCAAAGGTTTTTTCACATAAACGCAACTGGACTATTAGATTCAGAAACCCTGGAAGTGATGAAAGCGCCACGATGCGGAGTGCCTGATGTTCAGAATTACAGCCCCCGGGGTGAACCGAATCGCTGGTCTAAGAATACGCTGACATACAGGTGAGCAGCCAACTTGACATGAGGATTGTATTCTTGCATGAGCCTTGCATCTGTGAAATGATGGGTTCCTTTTGTTTCTGGTGTTTATATTTCTAATTTGATTTCTAATTCATTTCTTAATTTAATGCATCAAAATCATCACATTAAATCTTGAGAGGCGTTCCAATCAGTTGTGATATTCAAGATGACATCAACACAGTATAACAACAGCATCACAAAACAAGCACATAGGGCACCTCCCTGTTAGAGCCCATTTGGCATCTTCTTCTCACTGCATCTGGTAGACTAATTGCAAAAAGACACCTTCCATCATTAAACAACAAAGCAAAGCACATTCAAAGATACATCAGCTCACAGATGTTTCTCAGCAGCTCATCATTAGAGTGTATGACTGTAATATGACAATCATATGACTATCAAATGGAGTGAAGTCCTTTCTTCCGAAAAGGTGTAAAGTACAGATTGAATTCATTATTGATGATGGGAAATGCAAGCAGTTTGTCATCTTGTTCAATCCTGACGGGACGAGCCGAGCGGTCTTGATGCGCACCTTCAGGAGAGGAGGATTACAGCCTCATTCATCTGCCGCCTGACTAATCAATGTAAACATGATGGGAGCAACTATGATAAAACTCACTTGACATCTGTGCACAGTCCTCAGAGGAGCAGAGCATCCAAACGCAGATCTCCTTGAAGATCCTCCTTTTGGCAGGAATGCCTACAGAAGGCAATTGTTATTCTTTGTTGTTTTTCATTCAACTTCAAGCTTCACAGATATAGGTATGGCATGAACAGAATGTCGCATTCTGATCATTTTGGACCTTGCTATTAAATGGCATATGTAATTGTAATGAGATCATTATTCATAAATGTTGATGGCCTTCAACCAGACTCAGCATTTTCCTTGGCTTTGCTAAACCCTACATCACATTCAAGCCATCAGTTATCGCACCAATAGCAAAAGCTGCACATTAGGCCTTTTATGGCTATCAGGACCTGAGGAGTACTCCACTCCAACCCACATGATTGTGTTGAAACCACACGTGTGCCACATGTGTACTATGCGGTGGGTTGGAGAAACTCCCCATTGTTGTATGTGAGGGGTTGAGCTATAGGGCACCAGGCGGGCCCCGCAGCTAACCAATTTGTCTCCCAGAGGGTGGTTGGCGTGGGATCCCCTGGGCTTGCTCTCCCCTCTGTGACTTGGTATTTTCTCAAACCTTATAGACCTGATATGTCTTAGCCTGAAAAGCTGATTCGGGACTACAGATCCATGCATGCCTCTGAATGGTCAGATTCTGATAATATGGACAAGGGCCGATGTAAATGCTTTTCAAATTAAAGGAGCCCCTGTGCATAGCACAGTTAGTTTGGAGCGTATTGCTACCGGGTTCCTTAAACCGAAAGCAGAACTGATAGAAGGGCAAACCTCGTGAGTTCACAGAACGATGAAGACAGAAATGAATGAGTCATGAAAAACATCAGAAAGACCCTGTAACTTTCGATCGTTGAACAGAAAGCTGAGAGGTGAGTGAAACAGCATATCCAGCTGTCTTTGGCATGCTGGGAGACAGCTCCCAGCATGCCAAAGACTGCAGAACACCATGGGACCACCTCTGCATAGGTGCAGATGTCTCAGCCCATCCTTAGAGCCTCTGAACTGACCGGTAAATAATGTGTGTCCCAATGTAGACCTGACCAATGCCAAAAGCATAATATTACTATGGAGACTATATTTCAAAGAAAGAATCAACGTAGGGAAAAGAACCCAGGAAATATAATTCAAGACGCTCAAGGGATAGACCAATCCTTGCCAGTTTAGAAAACAGGTCACTGGTCAAGAAGTATAATAAAAAGAGATGGAAAATGTCAGTGAGAGGGGAAAGCCTGGATGAAGCAGACATGATCTCATCTGCTCACTGTGTGTACGGGGGCACTACAAAATGGAAGTATGCAGCACACTTACTGGCAGTTGTATAGAAGTTGCTCTGGCAAAGATATGCCAGAGGTCCTACCTCAAGAGTTGGAGATACCTGGAAGAGGGGACGTAAGGACAGACTTTACATCAAAGCAGACACCAGAAGGAAGGCCAGATTCTGGGGCACTTCCTTGAATGATCCAAGAGGAAGAAGAGTCACTGAATTGGGGCCGTGGGGAGACATACCCATGATTGTTAAGCCCATTTGCTGAGAGAACTAAAGGCCATGGAGAAACCTAAGAGACATCAGAGAGTCAAAGGTTGTAAAGAGACCTATGTGAAGACTGAGAGAATCGGAGGTCCCAGAGAAACCTATAAAGATGTATGTGCAAAAGAGATGCGAGTGAGTGTGCAAAGGCCTATATAATTTGCTTACCAGAGGCCCTGTAGAATACAGAGCAGTGAGTAGCCCCAGGAGGGAGCTGCCTAGGAAGACACCTGATGATTATTTCAGTCCAAGAACAGGGATGGAATTTAAAAGGAACATTTATGAACACTTCTTTTGACCCATTTGGAGGACACTTGTGTTGTAGCTTAGAGTTAGCCTGGAGGATTTGGTAAGACTTTTACGCAAACATCATTCTTCATCCTGAGATGCAGGGGGCATGTGAATCGCCTGTTGATGCTAGTGCCAAAGAGCATTCATCCAACTTAAGACCGTGTATTGATAGTCTGAATACAATGTGGTCATAACTATTGGTCAACATAACTTGTTCCATTTCCATTGCAGCTAATCTGAAACCTTACTTTTTCTGATGCTCACACATTTGCACATAGTCCTGACCTGAATCTGACAGCTTTCTCGCATTTATTGTACATTACACAGAATACCTAATCACTCCAAAACGCAAGTCAAATTCATATTGTTAGCAATATGTTACAGTTTAATCCTTACTTTCAAAAAGCTTTTAAAAGTGTTCTGTTGCCATATTTCAACACCTACATACCTTTGATGTCTACGGCTTTGTGGAATCAGAATCCCTTCTTGGTGTCCCCCAATCTAGAAACAGGTGTGGGGTGGAGATATTAGTCAAGGCTATCGATGGGGGGCCATTCTCTGTTCCGTTTCCATCCATTCTGGTCACTGCTTTTAGCACCTTGAATCCCCAGGTCTTTACTCAATTAATAGTTTGAATCTTAACTCATCTCCTCCTCCCCTCTAATATAACTGGACTCCTTATTTTAATTCTACATTTCCATAATAAATGGATATCTCAAGGCCTCTCCTCGGCATCCCTTCTTTTTCAATCTATGCCTCTTTCTCATCCACTTTAGTACTTTTCTCTGGTATCCAGTGATGTTACCGAAATGATAATAACGAATGAATTATTACCGAAACAAATTATGAAAGTTAAATATAAAGAGGGTGGGGTAAAGGGCTAAAAGGTGTGGTTGTTCAGGGTGGGGTAACAAATATGGGGAAACGGGAGCCCCCAAATGTGATATTTTTTTTGTCGGTAATAATTCATTTGTTAGAAATCATTTCGGTAAGATCACATGGAACCCCTTTCTCTTATTGGACAACCAACATTTGTTTTCAACTTAGTGGAAGCAACAAGAAATCCGGCAGCTCATGCCCTTCCCATCACCTAATTCCTTTTTTACCAAGCTAGCTTGTCCGAAGACTCGCTGTCATCCTGCTTGCCCAACTAACCTTTCAACCATAAATACATTCTGTCCCCAATTCCAAATCATGTTAAGGAAATCAACTGAGCTTTCTCAGAGAGAGAGCAATAGCCGCTGGATATCTTGTGAATATGTGCAGGGGTAATATCTCAATACATGCTAACCTCAATACATGTGTCCTGGAACAGAAAGACAGGGGTTAGAATGTGATGGAGTGTGGCTCTGGTAACAGCAAGTGGTGAAACCATAGCGCTGTGTGATCTAGAACCCACTAGTGACTTACATCGAGTGCCCAGATTTCATTTGAAATATTCTGCCATGTACACAGGTGATTCTGCCCGATCACATTTCTCTTTTTAATGGAACATCTCTGGACTGGGGGTACTTCAAGGATTCCCCATATACATTGGGGTGAAATAACACACCTTCATATAATGAGTAGTTGAGGGCCCTATGCCTGGCGTCTTTAATGCTCAGCTCTGTCCCACCTGTCCGATATAAAATATGTAATTTTAGATGGTTCAGCATATAGTGTTACTGCCAGTGAAATGCACTCATGCCACATTTCACAATCACATTTGCCTTATCAGTTTCTGAAAAGCACATAAGCTATCTTTTCTACACATGTGTGTTCAGTTTTATTTCAACGAAAAGTGTTCTGTTTAGCAAAACCTATTATTGTAGAACGCACAGAAGCACACAGGTGCGCGCACATCCCAGACTTGTGAAAAGAATGTTCGTGATTCTAAAAATAATGTCAAGATTCTCCAAAATAGCCATTTGTAAAATGCGCAAGTGCATGAAAATCATGCAAAAGCAGGGCAAGGTAGGTAGAAAGCATGCAAGTCAGTCAAACCATGCATGCAAGTGTGCAGTGGCAATGGAGCATGTGCAGAAAAACCCTCTTTAAGAAACTTCAGCAATGGACTTGGTCCCAAAAATGCTGGTCAGTAGTAGCTCCAATCACAAACTGTAGCGAGTCAGCTGGGGAAATGGGCAAGTGAGTTGTTCTACAATTTGACTGGCATATCTCACCCCAGCCAGAGAACAGCACGCTGTACAAAAGGCCAGCACAATCCTGATGGTAAGCATCTCCAGAATGAATGGTCCAGTGGGGATCAGGTGGCTCCACTGACTCGTGGGGAGAAAGAGGAGGCGATGCAGGAGGAGACTGTGCATCTTTGCTCTGGCAGCTGGTGAGGTCTTCCTGAGGTATTTTATCTACAGGTAGCACTAGATGTGCTAACACAGTGGCCAGGGGCCTCACTGCATCTATCCCGTGTGGACATGCCATGCCACCAATAGTGAATCTGGTAGCAGTGGCCAGTGGGCTCACTGCACCTATCCCGTGTGGACATATCATGCCGCCAATAGTGAATCTGGTAGAAGTGGCCAGCGGCCTCACTGCACCTATCCCTTGTGGTCATATCATGCCACCACTAGTGAATCTGGTAGCAGTGGCCAGCGGGATCACTGCACCTATCCCGTGTGGACATATCATGCCGCCAATAGTGAATCTGGTAGAAGTGGCCAGCGGCCTCACTGCACCTATCCCGTGTGGACATATCATGCCGCCAATAGTGAATCTGGTAGAAGTGGCCAGCGGCCTCACTGCACCTATCCCGTGTGGACATATCATGCCACCACTAGTTAATCTGGTAGCAGTGGCCAGGGGCCTCACTGCACCTATCCCGTGTGGACATATCAAGCCACCAATAGTGAATCTGGTAGCAGTGGCCAGTGGGCTCACTGCACCTATCCCGTGTGGACATATCAAGCCACCACTAGTGAATCTTGTAGCAGTGGCCAGCGGGCTCACTGCACCTATCCCGTGTGGACATATCATTCCACCACTAGTGAATCTGGTAGCAGTGGCCAGCTGCCAATAGTGAATCTGGTAGCAGTGGCCAGCGGCCTCACTGCACCTATCCCGTGTGGACATATCATGCCACCACTAGTGAATCTGGTAGCAGTGGCCAGTGGGCTCACTGCACCTATCCCGTGTGGACATATCAAGCCACCACTAGTGGATCTGGTAGCAGTGGCCAGTGGGCTCACTTCACCTATCCTGTGTGGACATATCATTCTGCCACTAGTGAATCTGGTAGCAGTGGCCAGCGGGCTCACTGCACCTATCCCGTGTGGACATATCATGCCGCCAATAGTGAATCTGGTAGCAGTGGCCAGCGGCCTCACTGCACCTATCCCGTGTGGACATATCATGCCGCCAATAGTGAATCTGGTAGCATTGGCCAGCGGCCTCACTGCACCTATCCCATGTGGACATATCATGCCGCCAATAGTGAATCTGGTAGCATTGGCCAGCGGCCTCACTGCACCTATCCCGTGTGGACATATCATGCCGCCAATAGTGAATCTGGTAGCAGTGGCCAGCGGGAATCTGGTAGCAGTGGCCAGGTGCCTCACTGCACCTATCCCGTGTGGACATACCATACCACCACTAGTGAATCTGGTAGCAGTGGCCAGCGGGCTCACTGCACCTATCCCGTGTGGACATATCAAGCCACCACTAGTGAATCTGGTAGCAGTGGCCAGCGGGCTCACTGCACCTATCCCGTGTGGACATATCATTCCGCCACTAGTGAATCTGGTAGCAGTGGCCAGCGGCCTCACTGCACCTATCCCGTGTGGACATATCATGCCGCCAATAGTGAATCTGGTAGCAGTGGCCAGCGGCCTCACTGCACCTATCCCGTGTGGACATATCATGCCGCCAATAGTGAATCTGGTAGCAGTGGCCAGCGGGCTCACTGCACCTATCCCGTGTGGACATATCATGCCGCCAATAGTGAATCTGGTAGCAGTGGCCAGGGGCCTCACTGCACCTATCCCGTGTGGACATATCATGCCGCCAATAGTGAATCTGGTAGCAGTGGCCAGGGGCCTCACTGCACCTATCCCGTGTGGAAATATCATGCCACCACTAGTGAATCTGGTAGAAGTGGCCAGGGGCCTCACTGCACCTATCCCTTGTGGACATATCATGCCACCACTAGTGAATCTGGTAGCAGTGGCCAGCGGGCTCACTGCACCTATCCCGTGTGGACATATCAAGCCACCACTAGTGAATCTGGTAGCAGTGGCCAGCGGGCTCACTGCACCTATCCCGTGTGGACATATAATGCCACCACTAGTGAATCTGGTAGCAGTGGCCAGCGGGCTCACTGCACCTATCCCGTGTGGACATATCATGCCACCACTAGTGAATCTGGTAGCAGTGGCCAGCGGGCTCACTGCACCTATCCCGTGTGGACATATCAAGCCACCACTAGTGAATCTGGTAGCAGTGGCCAGCGGGCTCACTGCACCTATCCCGTGTGGACATATCATTCCACCACTAGTGAATCTGGTAGCAGTGGCCAGCGGGCTCACTGCACCTATCCCGTGTGGACATATCATGCCACCACTAGTGAATCTGGTAGCAGTGTCCAGCACCTATCCCGTGTGGACATATCATGCCACCACTAGTGAATCTGGTAGCAGTGTCCAGCGGGCTCACTGCACCTATCCCGTGTGGACATATCATGCCACCAATAGTGAATCTGGTAGCAGTGTCCAGCGGCCTCACTGCACCTATCCCATGTGGACATATCATGCCACCAATAGTGAATCTGGTAGCAGTGGCCAGCGGGCTCTCTGCACCTATCCCGTGTGGACATATCATGCCACCACTAGTGAATCTGGTAGCAGTGGCCAGCGGCCTCACTGCACCTATCCCGTGTGGACATATCATGCCACCACTAGTGAATCTGGTAGCAGCCTTGCCTTTTTGTCCAAATGGTTAGTCCTAGAAGGCTAGTGGCACCATAGCAGTGCTATTGCAGTCTGCGCAACCACAAACTCTATATAATGTCTACAAAAGAATCAAGGCTTCTGTCAGAAGGCACATGCCCCTGCCCTGTCATGCAGGTCGAAGGGTTAGAATTGTCTGGGCATTATATGAAATAGCTGGGCTACCAGGATGCAGGGTGCTATTGTTTGCATCCATATGGCTCTCGGGAACCCATCTTTCCACAGAATGCCCAAATGGTGTGCCATGCCAGAATGTCAGTGCCAACTACTTGAGATCCCTACTGGACATCAGCATCTGCTGGTACTCAGCAGTTGCATGCCAATTTGAGGTAGGACAATAAGGAGACAGGTCGTTGCTTGGACAGTGGGGTCAATTTTCCGCTAACAAATATCCCTCCTGTGCAGAATGTGATAAACTTGACATTAAGCTTCTCAAATTAACAGGTGACTGTGAGTAGCCCTTGAAAAGGTACCTATGCACGCCTTTCAGCACCAAGGGGGCTGAGTATGGTGATGTTATGATGGACCACACATCTGCACCCACAATCCCAAAGAGAGTACGTTTGGAATCCGTACATCCCGGTTTAGAAGGCTTTGTTATTTTGGGGAGTGTTTTAGCAAGACCCCCTAGCAATTTGTACATTACTGTTATTTCTGCTTGTAGTGTGCTACATAGCCTTGAGCTCAGGTGTGTCTTTCAAACGAAGTTGTGTCATGATCTGCACCCTCATCCTGCAGTAGATGGACCGAGGGATGTGGCAGTGGGCATCAGGATAGACCTGGCTACAAGGTGTGTTTTTAATCAATATGCATGCATGGCACATACGCTATATAATAATTCACATTATGCGTGCATGATGAGGACACAAACAGGCCATTGGTCAATCATTTGGTCTGATATTCTAGTGTTTTGTGATGGCTGTTCCTGGACATGATACCACTCTGCATCCAGGAGCCTGTTGTTCAGCACATTTATTAATCCTTGTGAATGCTTGAAGGCGTATTCACAGCATGGAGAACTCGAACAACAAGAATTTCACAAGGTGTACCCCTAGATATCTATCCTCAAATCGGTCTCTGCATCACTATACTGACTCACTGTATCCCTTGTTGCACAGTGCTCCATTGCACCATATGTACACCATCTGTGAACTGTTACCATCAAACATCAGCATCTGACCTGAACGTGCGCTGTAAAATCAACGGTACTTGAACTCCCACAAAAATAAAGAAATATATACAAAAGGACATATTGCAACACTCACAAGAAGGCATTTATCTGATTCTGCCAGAGTGGTCTAACCCCCATGGTGCCACCATGTCCATCCATTGGAGCCCCTGAAGTTGTCTGATGTGGTGTTTCCAGCGCTTCTCTTTGTGATAGTCCAGAACCCACCTATGGCACCACTCGTAGGGGTTGTGCTACAGCTCAGTGCAGTTAGCCTGGCTGCAGCACATGCTTCCCGAGGTGCTGCAGTGTATGTGGCATCCTCAACGACCTGGTTGCAGAATCATGAGACACACCTTCCTTATGGGCTATTTGATGTTGCTCATGGCACAACTCAGCCAACTCAGAAACAGCAGCCTTCTTTTTTTCCAACCATTTCTCCCCTTTTTACCAGATTTGTATTTCAAGAGTGTTGATATAGGTATTTAGTATCCTTTTCGATCAGAAAAAAGGTTGTGAGTTGACTTAAGACCAAGACCAAATGCAGCATGATACATCATGGGTGTAGACAATAATCAAGTCAATTCTTTGTATGCTATTTGATGGCGAGTGGGAAACATATAGATCAATAAAGGAATGATTCTGCAGTGATCCATTCCAATGCCTCCTGTTATGGTTGCAGTGCCACCATAGTTTTGATGCTTGCAGTATCTAGCTGGATGGAAAATACAACAACACTATTTTACTCGAACATATATTTGAACAATGATTCTGGTAAACGTTAGAGTCAGAGGATGGCCTGAACCAACTCCTTACAATTGTAAAGAGTGGTTCGCACATGTATGCAATGTGAGAATGTGAGAACCTAAGGCAATTGGGATTTGCATGCTCTTCTTTGTTCTGTTAGAGCCTAAATCATCCCTTAGGTCTAAGCTATGCACATTTTAAGGGCAGCCGTGATCTTCTTCCTGATCTTCTTCCTGATACTGGGCTCATTCCAGTTCACATGGCATCTTTAGAACTATCCTGCATTGGCATCACGATCACACAACACATTGTGTTCCTTCACCGCTTCTATCAAATTGGTCTCCTCGGGCAGTGCACCACAGCATCTAGTGTGCCTTTTGGTTATCGCTTACCCCTCTCAGAAGATCCACAGATGAAAGGATAAATAAACAGAGCACCAGAGTCTCTTTTTCTTTTGGCTTTGTTACTGTAGCACACAAAAGCCCTTGGGGCAACTCCCAGAGACTTCAAAGTGGGTCCCAAGAAACACAAAACCATGAACCGAGATAAGTGTGAAAAGGATTTGTTTATTTCTATGCTTGCTGCTCAGATGAAAGTCTACAATTTCCTGGTACAGCAATCAAATATATTTCTTTTTTATAGAGAATCTATACAGCCATTGAACAGGGATTACACTAGGGGAAGGAGTGAATGATAGAGGACCTGATGCCACCCTAGCATACCTGTCCAAATATCAACCAGGTATGCTACGGTGTGCTTTTACAACTAAAAGGCGACATTCAAAAAGATCATCCAAATGATATCCATCCATGTATATATGGCATCTGTACAGCAACATAATGTGTGATGAATCCAAGTAAGTGTTCCCCTCTCCGCTTTGGGACTAGTAAAATGAATATGCTAAGATTATTGCCCCCTAGGGGACAAAGCAAGCAGGATCCCACGGGGGTGTCCCTCCCTTTGAGCACAGCAGATCTCCTAAAAGAGATATGAGTAACCCTCCCTGTTCTCAAGATCCCAATATTTTTGTTGGCTATAGAGGTCTTAATTTGTGCTATGATTTAACACTTCCTGTGAGGATGGTTGGTGTGGTTTCTGACCCTCAACGTGCACAGCATTCACCTGGATGCAGGAAGTGCCAGCCTGACCCACCCCCGTTCAGAGAGAGGTAAAGGACCAATCTGTATTGCAGAAGGAGAGAAGGGGAGCCCATGGAGCACGAGAGGAGAGAGTTCCTCCTCCTGGGAGCTGTGGCATTGAGCGTGTGAGCATGCGCCAGGTTTGGAGAGGGGAATTGTGGCAGAGCCAGTGGAGCACTCAGAGCCCTGCTGGAACAAGAGCCAGTACCAACTGCTACCGGCATATGGAGACACCAATTCAAGACTGTGATAGGAGTCTGAGGAACGGGGTGAATTCAGCCCAGGCCACAATGCCAGAAGGGAACCGAAGAAGTGCTGCCACAGTCGCTGAACTCCCACGACTCCAGAGCACCACCCATACAGACGAGGTAAGTGATGGCTTCAGGACCTAGGGAGAGGGGACACCAAACTAAACCGAACCCCAGAGTGGAGTAAGAAGGCTGAAAGCCCAAGCCAGGCTGGGAGAAATCAAACCTCACTGTGGGGTAGACAACCTGAAAGCCCAAGTGGGTGCTGAATGAAAAAAAAAAACAGAGCGGAGCAAGAGCACAGAAGGCCCACGGTGTGCCGAGAGAAAACAAACTCAAGGACAGGGTGAGAAAGCTGAAAGCCCAAGGAGAGCTGAGAGAAACAAAACCCCAAGGTGGTGTATGAAATATGAAAGCCAAAGGAGAGCTAAGTGAAACCCCCAAAGAGGGGGTAATAGAATGACCTATAAGAGTAACTGGAAGAAGGGGTCCAGCCCAGACGAACCCATGTAAGAGACTGAGTTTAAATCTAAAGAGAGATTGATCATGAAGACCTAGACTGTGTACCAGAGGGGGAAGCCCTATTAAGCAAGTCATACAATGGTGGGGGAAGGATCTGAAGACAAACACCATTCAGTTAGTAGGGGAAAGGCCCAAGTATACGTTTCCCTCAGCGTATCCGTTTTCTTTCGAGTTGTAGGGTCAGAAATAAGGGATGAGCAGGTTTTTGGGCAGAGGATTTGTGTTGTAAAAGACATCCTGACGAGCACTTACAGATTGTACCTCATATTTTTCAATTAATATGTTATGCTGGTAATTTTGCACAAGGTTTACATCTGCATTCAGTGACAATATTGAGCCTAACCACATTTTAAATGACAACTTAATTTTGTTACTTGTTACCAAACCTTTGAAACATTTTAAAATATTAATCAGTGCCTCCTTCTTTCATTCACATGGAGCAAAAATAAATAATATGGCATGTCTATTGCTTCTTATGTAGTATTTCGTCCTACACGTCAAGTCTACCTTACTCAGCAGTCAATTCAATCATTTCATCAGCGCTTAAAGTCTGGAGTGATGCCAGCCCTCTGAGCTTTGTACCCACGAGTGCTGGAAATGCCGATATCATTGTCAACTTTGCAAGAAGAGGTAACTTTCAGTAGAATTTTATAATGAATTGCCTGCCAATACTCATGTTATAGATGTGCAAAATCATCAGTTACCCCTGATTGATCCTTGCAGGTCATGGGGATTCGTTTGCCTTTGATGGAGCAGGTGGTACATTGGCCCATGCGTTTGGACCCGGAGATGGTATTGGAGGTGATACACACTTTGATGAAGATGAAAATTGGTCAACTGAGCACAACGGTATGGCTTCTCATGAGTTGCTTCAGCATCGCATTTCAGATATTGTCTACCAATTGACAGAGTCTGTATTGCATGTTATGCTTAACTATAACAATTCTTTCTCAGAAAGGAGTGCCACAGTCAAAAAGGCATTATTTACCCTATATACTTAGCATATGTGGCCATGCACACAATTAATTAATGAAGCAATAGAACGCGAGGAGGGGGCCATCAATGGTAGGGTAATAGCCCCAGGGCGATAGTTAGAAGCCGAGCAAAGTTAAGGCTTTAACGTAGCCCTGGGGGCATTACCTGACCAGAAAAGCCCCCCCTCAGAGGGTTCTATTGCTATTAGTACGACACCACATCATTCCGGGGTACTAATAGCAATTATTCTTCGAATGAGAGACGGCGCTGCAACCGTTTCAGCCAGGACGCAGACGTGACAGCATGACAAAGGCTTTGTCAGGCTGGTAATGGCCCGGTGATAGCCAATGAGCTTGCTTGTTATAGGCTCATTGACCCTCAATGGGTTCTAATGTGATTTCTTGGATTCAGATAATTAATATATGATTAAAGTATTTTTCTAAGTGGCCACTATGTTTTAAATGTTTCTTGGTTGTGATGCCTACACCTTAATCACTCTAAACATACCATTCTCAATGTCCTGGGAGTTGAGCAAAGGGGAGTATTTGTTTAGTATCAAGAGCATAATTTTGCTTGTTGATGAGATAGGTAGCATTTTGGGATCTGAGGAACCAGAGCACAGAGCACAGAGATAAAAGGTTCATTAAGTTACAGAGGGAAGGCCATTTAGATGGGGACAATGCCGGCATTTCATCAAAACTTCAAAGAATGAAATCTAAATAAATGTTTAAAGGATTTTATAACAAAAACCTGACTCTAGCTAGTGACATGAACCAATTTATGGACACTTGGTCTGAACTTAGAACAAGCAACAACATCTCACCTATCACGATGTTCCATTAAAATGAATGTCTTCCAAACGTATATAGAGATACAAATAGAGGCTTTACCAACTCTTGGACCACTAGCAGAAATGCACCAAAATTCACAACCTAATAGAGTTGAAACTTATCTTCCAAGGAATAAAATATCTATTGTTGTCAAACAACTCCACATACACTGACTATTTCCATTGTCAAATAATTAAATTGTACAGAAAAGAAAAACATGATCTCAAATGGAAGAGTAGCACTTACTAGGGAACCTTGATTCAAGAACGATAACAAAAATACGTATGCATCCTTTAAAAATTGACCAATGATTTCAGCGTTGACCTTAAAATGTCATTGACAATTCTAGTAGCCCACTGTTTGCCAAGGTACAGTACCATCTTTCCAGAAGAGTTCAGCAATTCAATGATGCCTCTAGTATCCCATTCAAACAGATTAGTTTTATAGCCAAAGTAAATCATTGGATTATGGACACAAGCAAACAATTAGCGTACAAATTACAGAACATCTTGACCAATGTACATATTCTTTATAGAAGGAATTGCAACCAGTGAAGCCAGCACAGATCAACCACTGTGGACTATCTACTACCTGATTATCACTATTACAAATATTTCATGAGACCACTGCTTGCGTTTTAACAACACCAAATACCATAAGGCTGGGCTCCATAATCCCTTCTACAAAGATTGCTATCTAAAATAGAGCAACCCCGTGACACACTTACATCAATATATGTCATAGAAACATAAAAGCATGCTTAAAAGCACCAAATCATGATCAAAAATACTACTGAATTTAGAAATATAGTTAGGAGTTTAGAAAGAGCATGACATGTAGCTAGCTTGGTACAACACAAGAAATATGCATGAACTACTCTAGCGTCTTTCAAAATAAATTCACCATAAAGAAGCATCCAACCAGATCTGATCAATATTGCTCAAGACCTGCCACGAAATGGTCAACAATGTCCAAACAAGAAACGTCATCAACCCATCTCAATTGTTGGCTGGTGAACTATCAACCTTTTTCCATGCAAATATTTATATGATTAAACAAAACCTAAGCAATACAGAAATCGCGTGTTGCCTTCACTCCAGAGTCTGATTTACCATTGCCTCTTTCTGACCCCCCCCCCATTACAGAAGAGGAGCTTACACAATATGCTACAGGCTGCATGGTGGTTATATCACAAAGTGTCCCATGTCTAGTTAACTTACCAAGGAAAACATCATTAAGCAGCTCTATAGTAGCCAATCAGCTACATATTCAATGTGTTCTACACTATCAATGCAACCTAATGCACATCTAACTAACTTATGCAACTATCACTAGTTTTCAACCCTCTCTGTTGAAGAAGAAATCCTACAATAGATTTATGTTATTTTTATTTTATTGTTTACAGCGCAGACCAAGCTCGAGGGTACAACTAGAGGGAGTGGGAAGCTGGCGTTTGGGCTGGCATATTTTAAAACTACTGTGCGCTGTGTTTCAGTCGGTACATCCATTGGGATTAGTCCTTGGTCAGCTGATTGTTTGCATATCTTCTCTGCGGGTAAGTTTCGAGCCGGTTGGTCAATTTGCTACACAAGGAACGTGTGCCACCAGATATATGGATCTTAGCCGCCAGATACGTTGGTGTGCTACTCGTGAGTGCTTTGTAGATGACACATGCCGTCTTGAACAGTATTCTGGCTTGGAGAGGAAGCCAATATAATTCATGCAGGATGGGTTGATTCATTCAAATGTCTGTGAACCCATAATAAGACATGTTGCAGCGTAGTCGACTGCTTTTAATGGAGCCAAATGAGCAGTTTAAGGTCTTCTAACACTAAAAATACATCAAGTCTAAAATCTTAGTCCATAACCACCAAACAGATATTAGATTGCAGAAGTCATTGAAAATGAACAACCCCTCGGGACTATTGCTAATTGAGCTGCTAGAATATTTCCTAACTCACCACTTGAAGTTTGGGCACTTTTTTCAGATCCATGTACATCTTCATGTGAAGTCCCATATGGAACAGTTCTTTAATGCCCTCATGAGACTTCAAGTTCTCTCACACAAAGCTTCTGAATTACCTCCCAACCCTTGTTGCACAATTCCAAAATCATGCTACCATTGGGAAAAGACTTAAATCACCATATAGGTGGCATGTTGACTAGAAAGAGTGGAGGAGTGGATGAATATTAACAATGTTTTCCTGGCTAAAAATGAAACTGGTGAGCTTCTCAGTAAAAAAAAATTAACAGCCTATTATGTAAAATGGTTATCTTGGAACACTCATCTGCACCAATCTAGGAGGCTAGAAATCTGTGTATGAGCAAAGTGTACACAAATTCCACAAAATCCATGTTACCCTTATTTGCTCTTTGATAGGCCCTTATGAAAGTGGGGCCTCCCGCCGTAATTATTGAGTATCATAGTTGAGCTTCACAATCAATCCCACCTAAGAGTAAGGTTGAACATGAAGGGGGAACTGTCAGCACCTATCTCCATGGGTAGAGGGATCAGACAGGGCTGCATTGTGGCCCCCTGCCTCTTCAATCTCTGCATGGCCGATTTGGTGAATCACTTAAGGCAACGTGGTTTAGTTAGTTTAAGAATCGGCACAGAAACATTTAACTGGATCACCTACATGGACAATCCTGTCTTGTTAGATCACACTCCTGTTGGACTCCAGGACCTATTGAAAGCTTTAGAGAATTATGCTCAGTAAAATGATCTAAAGATCAACCTTTCAAAATCCAGAATCTTCACATTTAAATGACCTCAGACTAAAGAGGCCCCAGACAAATGGTCATTATCCGGTCTCAACATTCCTGCAATAAAGGAAGTCACATATTTAGGCACCAATTTTAGATCTTTTCCATCCTTACATCAAGTAAGGACAACTTTAGAGGGCACGATAGTACAACTTGGTTGCCAGATGAAATAAATCAATCAGGCTTATTGCAAATTCACGCTGGAACACCTGATCAAATTGTATACTGGAAAGGTAATACCTGTACTAACTTATGGTGTGGAACTATATCCAGCTATAAAACTAATTATTTGGGGAGCTCAAAGGAAACTGGAAAAAAGTGCTAACTCTACCCCAATGCCTTCCCTTAGCAAGTCCTACATATGAACTAGGCCTCCAATTCCTGAGGTATCACACCGAATGGAGGGTATTATCTCTGTACCGGCAGATAATTGTCCCTAAACACAACACACTATATGTGGATATAAAAACAATGTTGAAGGTTAATACAAATCAATTTCTAAGGGAACTGAGAAGCAAGTGTTAGTAATACTTTCTAACTGTGATTTTATTTTGAAAGATCTGTCGGATAACCAAATGTATGTAAAAGGTCATCTGAGAAAATTGGACTGGAATCAAACAATAGCAGAAATGAGGAGTACCAAGCCTCACCAGTCACTATCGCCTCTTGAACACCCAATGGCTTTCCGGGCAAGATATCTAATTTGTTTCCCTAATCCCAGATATAGATCAGATTTTCTCAGATTCCACCTGAACCTATTGCTGACAAGGGAGATTCTCTTTATTAGATATAAGGAACAATACAAGGACAATCTGCGTCCCATGTGCAGTAAAACCCTCCCGCAAACCATGAGATATATATTGTTGACCTGCGATGGCACAAGAGAAATGAGAATAAAGGCATTTGTAAGATTTATGGACACACAAGGGCGGATAGATAAGCCATAATTTTGGGAAAGATTAAGTTTGGCATTGAATCACAGTTAACATGGGAGGTCATAACTGTACTGTGATCAGTGAACATGATGGGACCTGATTGGAAGACCACAAATCATTGAGAGCGCACCATGTCGTGTGTACACTGTAAAGAGCTTTCCTTTTTTCCTTGTTTAAATGTCTTTTATATAATGTTTTTCTTTCTCAGAAATGTAATTTCTCTTGCTTTTAATTGAATACTTGTTTTTAGATTGTGTATATCCTTCTTGTTTTTGCTCAGTAAAGGTTTGTAATAAACTGTATACTAATAAATAAAAAAAATTGAAAAAATAAAAAAAATAAAGTCTTATACCCCTCATAGCCCAACTATGGATAGGGCTACTCGCTACAGCCACAGGATACAGTTATACAGTATGTTGTAACTACGGTAAAATCAAGAAAATGTCTAATCAGGAACTACATGGTTATTGCGGCAAACTGGGAGATTGGAAAGGTGCCCCTTCCATAGTAGGCACGGTGAGGCATGCGGTTATACTCTAGCGATCCAGTTGAGACCCCCATGCCCTTTGTAATATATTCAAGTTACAACATTTTAAATGTCAACATTACACCGAAAATCAAAAGTAATCAATCACTCAGGATTTTAAATGGGAAACCGATTTCTGATTGAAAAATCAGCACTGCCATGGAGTGAAAAAGTAATGAAAAGCATGAAACCCCTAGCTGTGATCTCCCTAGATGCAACTATACCTTCTAACTACCGTACTTCGTTTAGCTTCTCTTGACTACCCACACACACGTTCATATTCGTTTTCTTATAAAGATCTTCTCAGAATCTTATATGATCTTACATTAATCCTACTTTAAACGTATAAGAATTCAATAGTGCATTTGGGTGTCTTATAAGTTCTTATTATTGCTCCCAACATCCTACTATTTTCCCACAAGCAGTGATAGGCTACTTGTAAGTTTCTTTAATGCATTTCTGTATAGGTGGGGCCATGGACGTTGCATCACTGGCCGATTGCATAGGAGGTGGTCGGCACTTGATGCTGCTGTTTTTATTCTTAGATGTATATTGAGCACTTATTTGATGTAAGACGTTTAACAAGGGTGGAATCCAACGGTTCTGAGGGGAGAGCAAGGAAATGTACAATGAAAAGTCAAATGATGTATAGTGAGACAACACGCTAATACATAAAAAGTAATGAATGTGCCTTGATTTGAATGGGTTTAGAGATTTGAAAACCAGACCATGGTGACCCATGGATCCACAAAAGTGTAATATTTTTTTAAAATGTTTTTATTTTTTATTTTTGAAACCTCAGCCTGATAAGACCCAATGTGAACACTGGGACCTCAAGTGTAATATTATGTATCTCCTTCTCCCACAGTGCATATAATCCAACCACTTATTCAAATATTACAATAAAGCACTATGCAGTTGGAAGAACAAGAGTAGGTGGGGGTCAGTTGGGTGATAATTGGAGATATCAACATAAAAACCTAAGGGAAAATGGCTGTTCAAGTTAATAATGTCCTTCTACCACATAAAGTGAGATATTACTACAAGTTAACAGAGTCAATGCTTGTAATAAAATTCCAGCTATTTGCCACGCCCACTGTACCATGTGCACATGTAAATTAATGTACTGTTTCTTGCCTTCTCACTGCAGGATTTAACTTATATCTTGTTGCCGCACATGAATTTGGCCACTCATTGGGTCTCTCACATTCTTCAAACCCTTCATCGCTAATGTACCCGACCTACCAGTCGCGCAGCACAAACGGCTCTCCGCTCTCAAACCAGGATGTACAGACGATTCAGAACTTGTACGGTATGATATCTATACAACTGTAAGGTGACAGCTGGATGCTTAACCAAACAAAAATATAAGGATAAATACATTGAACATACATATGTTTGATGAAATTAAAATTCACAGCACGTCTGTGTTTTCACATTGCAGTGGTCCCATTTTACATTTTAAAGCTAGGAATTGTGATTCAAAGCCCATCCACACATACATATGTATAAATCGTTTGCAATTTAGCTGCACACAGAATTTTACATGTGCAATGAAAGGTCTAAGGTGTACTAAGGTGTAGACAATATTTAAGACCAACACAAAACTGACTTTATATGCATTGAATATTTCAAGCCGTCCAACTTTTTGTGATGGTGGTGATTTATTCACTGGCAGTGACAATGTTGCCATCAGCAATGAACTGCCATTACACCAGCTAAGCAGCTGTGTCTCACCAATTGCCGACCACTCCCTAATTCTCCCCCTTTTGGGCTCCCACTCTCGGGCTTCCCTCACCCATATCAGCCCTGCTGCTGCGGCAGTGCTACCCTGCACTCTTACTTTGAACCATTTTTCTGTTTTCACTATGTACAGTGCTGCACTGCTTTACAGCTAGGTTCACGCTGTATCAATCCAATACATACATGTTACTGCCTTTGGGCACCTTACAAGTCTCTGCAAGGCAGTGCAACATTAATTCTTAGGTTCTGACCCTAAACAGGTATCGTGAAGCTGGGGAACATTTCGCTGTTTGGGTTCATGTCTCATCTTCCGATCATTCACTTGACCTCCTACAATTCTACAGACATTTCCCCTAGTGTATCGGCATCCTTTGTAAATAACGATCCCTTTCATTGTAATTCCCACATGATGGGTCTTCTTGTTTCCACAACAACATGTTGAAATGCGCTCCATCTGGCTATAATCCCTCAGAGTGTCTCCACCTATTACATGGTGGCTAAACTGTGACCTCTCACTGCACAATACATTTTGGTCCATGCTCCTACTGAAATCACTTGTTTGGTCACCTCTTCATCTTGTGTTCAATTTTACCTTCATCCTTACACTTAGCTATACATTCCTTGTAAATTCACACAATCATCTGTGCTCTTTATCATTTGTAATATATTCCCCTCCCATCTCTTCCTTGAATGTGTGTCAGACCTGTCATTTCATACATGTACTGTACCCGCTCCACCGAGGTTTGAAGCAGTTCCACTGCACCTTGGCACTTCACAAAATATAAATACATAAATACACAAATAAATAGATAATTAAACTGTCATAGACAGCCAATTTTGTGTGAATAAAGTGTAATGGGAAGTAAGAATACAATATCAACATAGTGCACTCCACAATTAGATTTTTTTTTCTTCGCTCTATTGATATCTAACGCAGTGGTACTCATTTCCTTGATTTCAAAAGGGTAAAAGTCTTCCCTCTCCGTATGGACATCTGTGACATATGTGTTGCAAACAGATATCTGCAGTAGGTCCATTTTCCCACTGAGATGTTGTACCAAAGAGTGAAATGAAGGAAGGGAATAATGGTATGATGCAAACCACAAACCACAAATTCATTTGTTTTTGGCACAATAGCAGGCATTATTTTCCAACTCACTGCCTCATTCTGATAGCCCGTATTCATTGGATGACACAGCTTGACACAGCACATTGCACTGAGGGGACCACCTCCATTTTTACTTGAGTGCTAATGTTCTCCTCTCCTGCAATATTCTAATTTTCTCCCACATACTGAAAAATTGAAGAGGAAAACATAGGCAAAAATGACTTAAGTCCTCATTTTCTTTTACGGTTGTGGAAAAGTGTAAAACAACCATTGGCAAGTAACTACTGCTGGAAGCATTGGTAATGGATGCCTATGGAGTAAGTCTGCTTTTATTCAGCGGATCCCATATGAATCTATTACGATTACGTTACCGCCAGCGTTAAACGCCATGCTGGCTGTAAGGTTGCTGCATTTGTTCTGCTGAGAGGTAATGGGGTGGACATGGTAAATCCGCCGCTCCTCAACTCTGCCTGAAAAATGCAGGAAAAGGGGCAGATACAGCATTTTTCTCGACTTTTCACAACCCGCTTCATAGGGAAAATGATCATGTGCGTTGCTGCAGTTTGGCTCTTTTCCCCAGTTCTGATCTGTCTCCACACGTGGGGTAGACAGATCAGCGGTTCACTGAATTTGCCCAGGCTCCTGTATCTTTCATAGCACACATACGGCTGATATCTGGTGATTTACAAAATTAACATATGCACACAGTAGAGATATTTATTAGCAGCCATCAAAGAAAACATTACCATGTCAAACACTAATTTCAGCAGATTGCTCCTGATTTCTACAAGTGGTCCAAGGACAGCCCACTGAATTTGGGCATTTAAGAGGGGACCAGAACATGCATTCTCAAGGGGATCGAACCTGTGTTGCTCGTGTCATCTTGCTTCCAAGGTGAGCACATTGCCATTGAGCTATCCTCTCGAGACTATACTAATACATTGAGCTATACTGCTTAGCTATTGGAACTCACAAAGTACCTCAAATATCCCTATGTGTCTTTGAAATGACTGTGTATCTTCCCAGCTGTCTCAAATGTTGCTTGAGGCTGAGGACTTTAGGGTGATTGAAGGGCAAAATGGGGTACAGACACCATAGAGCTTCCTTGAATCTCCGTAGGAAAGTTGTCACAAACTTCTTCTTAGGAAATTCACTCATGACTATAATATAGTATTTCCAGGCTGATCTATATATCCAGGCCTAATATAGTATTCGTTTTTAGTCTGCCCATCTGTATCCTACAGTCCTCTTAATTGTCCAGTAGACTCTGCAGTGTTTACCAGATACACTGACTGTCTTCCCCTAATTGTTCGCCCTTTGCTGGCCTTGTGGGAATCCTCTTGCAAGGCATAAACAGGCCTTGCAGTTGAAAGCAGTGGCCTTTCAAACCGTATGTTTCAAAGTGGATCAGCTACTCCCCAAACTGGTAATCACAGGGATGTAGCTCATTTACCTACTACGTAGATGAGACAGGTTGTTCTAATTTGCAATCCTCCGAATTCTGGTAATTAATGTTATCTGAGCTGCTTTACCTTTTAAACACTAAGAACAAATGACCTGTATCACCAAGGTTTCCAGCAGCGCCCCTGTTCCTTTAGGGCTGGTCACCATCCACTTCTCTTGTACATCAATCGGTTCTATGTGATTTTACCAAAATCATTTTTTGAGGAAACATTTATATCGAAAAAACATCGATTTTTAATTCTTTTATTGGGGGGTCCTCCTAACTCCCCCTTTTCATTATATTTTAACCCCAACCCCCTCCGCACCCATTTTAACCTCTAACTCCACCCCCATATATATGAATATTTTTGTTTTTACGATATAATTGTTTCGTCATAACAGACCTCTCTGAAAATGATTTTGTTAAAATCACTGGATACCACATCAATCATGGGACTTCGTTAGCAAAGAAAATGCATTTCAATAATAATTTTTAGTATGACTTCATGTACCCTATGTGGCAGTTAATATTTACAGCACTTCGTCCCATGGACACACATTTCAAGAAATGATTAGTCCTTTGAATGCCACTACAAAGTCATCACCTTTGCAACACATACCATTTTGAACCCAGCCAAATCCACCCCTGCCTCTGCCTCTGTCTACTGCCACCATGCTCCATGCAAGATTGCTCTTTCTTGAAAATCCTGCTACTCCTCTATGAACCCATCCAGGGTCTTGGCCCCCGCTAGCTCACTGAATGCCTCTCACTGAACACTCCCTCTCGATCTCTCTGATCATTGACTCTTCACAACGTATCAGTCCCCTGCCTAACTTAAGCCTCCTCCGCTCTCGCTCTTTTTACTTACTTGCCCCACTCCAGTGGAATGGCTCCCACCTCCTGACCCCCATCCATCATCAAAACCATCCATTCAGCTGTGAAGCTCTTCAAAACAAAGCTTAAACTCCAGCTTCTGGCCCTGGAAGGAGCACACCAAGTTCCCCCCAACCCCCTCCTAGCCAGACTAACTGCCCATTCCACCAAGACATTCTGCCCTTAGACTACTTCTCTGTAATTTGTAAATCCGTAAATACTGGCCTCTGCCTCTAAATGTAAAACAAATTGCAATGTCTTTGAGTCTCTGTCCCTGGTTTACTTTCCTATTCTTACCCCTTCAAAGTCAGTATACGCCAAATAATACAACTGCTATTATGTAAAGGCACCTTACCATTGCACTGCCTCTGATTGCTGATACTGCTTACTTTGAAAGTTATTTTGGTTTGAAAATGACACCCTGTTCTTAAATATGTACACATACACATACCGCTATAGACCTTTTATTCAAAGGAATAATTAGATGACTGAACAAGTTAGGCACTTCTTTGTATGCACGTTCAGTGCTGACCTAGCTAGCTGCCAATGAACCACTTACTGCTGAGATGTGTGTTCTCGCGATAGACTGAAAATTCAAGGCTCCTCATGGTGAACTCATTTGTCTATGCTTCTGGGGTCAATATATTAAGTAAAATTAGCACCTGGGGAGGGAGAGGCAACGAAACAGGTAGCTCGATCGCTGGCTGAATCCCAGAATCTCGGCCTGCATTCCGAGCAGCCCCATGGCTGTTTCCCCCGCCCAGCCATCTTAACCCCCTTCCTCCCCTCCAGTCACCGTTTCCTACCCTCCCCTCCCTGCCCCACTTGCCTTATTCTTTTGGCAGCGACAACCACTGCCACTGCTCCAGCCTCCGTCCTGCACCACTGGCCACCGTGGAAATGGAAGAAGGGCACTGCTCTCAAGTCAATATTTTCTTTGAATGAATGGGAAGCTGGAAGGCGTCCCATTCATTCAAAGAACATACATTTTTATCAGCCTCCTGGGTTCCCGGATTGGAAAACCAGGGTGCTAATGGCAATAACACCCGATCCGGCAACGGATCGGATGGTAAAGGCACTGGGGCCCATCGTTAAGGCCCATGCTGCGTTTGGGGCTTTAACTTGGGCCCCCAGCCGTTACCACCCAAATCAGAAAGCAGGGTTGATGTGTTATTGGCATATTAAATTGATTAAGAGTAACATCATTATTTTTAGAAGATTCTTTTTTAGAATCAAGCAATTTGTGGATGTTTGAGGGGAATAGGGGAGTGTAAAGTAGAATGGTAAGTAGAAGGGCTGTATTCTCCTGTTTTCTTGTATTTGGTGTTGACATGCCCAGTCTATCCAGTGATACCTGGCACTGTGGAAGGATTAAAAGTCTGGCCACTGCTTAGCTAATACATGTTCATGCTCTTAACCAATTTGAACAAAAGGACAAGCTTGGGTTCTCACAGACTACTGCGGTGGTAATTTGGCATAGCATACACACTTTGTAACATAACATAAATAAGAAAGAATTTGAACATTTTGTAAAATGAACATTCTAAATAGTGTACATTTTTCTCGGAGTAGTGAAAAATGCAAGCCTTGCATTTCTGACATACAGCCACTTCTGGTTGATGTTATTAAAAGAGTTTCCAGGCACCACACGGACTCATTGTGAACTAAAATATCTCATTGTGGACTAAAAGAGTGCATGATATGTAATGAGACATACTATTAATAAGAGCTTTTTTGTCATCAAGGTGGCGAGACTTCTTCAATTTGACCAAGCCAGTCTGAGTACTACATTCCCTTACCTTCTAATACCAACAACAGTCGCAATCTATTCTTTTCTAGACTACGCAACTCTTGCCTCAGGTTTGTTTGCCACAGCATTACCATTCTACAATATGCCTTCACCGTGCCAACAAGCACCAAACGCTGAAGCGCTCCTGTCTGAGTTACAGCGGCATCTTTGCCCAGAGAACTGTGCCATTGACAGTCATTGATTTCTCCCTACTGTTTCCTTGCAGTAGGCGGAATACCCATAATTCTAAAGAGCACGTTTTGATCAGTGCTGCATATATCAAATGCGAGTTTGGCACATGCAGAATAAATGGCATTCGCACGCCACAACATATCATGCAGTGATATATTGTGGATTAAAATCTGTCAAAATATGATTGTTCTGAAAAGTTTGCACCATCTTACATCATGTGGAATCATGTACGTAATCCATTTTGAAGCCATAATTGGCTTTTTTTTATTTTTTATTTGTTTTTAATAATGGCAGTGGGTGCAAGCAGAATCGTTACATGACACATGTTTTACCTTCTGTTGGACGTTTATATGAGACAGAATAGTTCCAACAGAGCATGCCCATTTTGTTTAACTACTGCATGCGTACTCATGCATGTGGCATGAACACATCGAGAATGATCACATCCATGCATTAAAACTGGGCACAACCTCCAAGCATGCTTATTAACTGCATACAAACATGCATGTAGTACATTCTAATCGCTTTCCTGTGGTGAACATTTACTGCTTGGATTCATCACTAAATAGGTCATACGCCACGCATGGAAATGTACGGCACATTCTCCTGGTAAGAGCAATAACCATTAAAACCAACACATGTGATGGGCCCTTGAACTGGTTCTGCTTCTGGGAGCCTTTAAAGATATGAAACCTGGTTGTGTGTACCCTGGATTACTAATATGAGTGCATTAAAGTGAGGAAAAGAAATGCCATTATTTTCTGTGGGCAGTGAATAGTGAGGGCATCAAAATGAAAGAATGCGAAGTAAAGCTATATTTCATTTGTCTCGTGCATTAGGATCACAAGCGCTCTCTGGAGGAAACTATTACTCTTACATCAACCAATACATGCATTATTTCTTTCCATGGCGGCTGGTGGTGGATGAAAAATGTCAAGCCAACCTGACTTTTGATGCAGTTACTCGGTTGGGCGAAAACCTAATATTCTTCAAAGGCAGGTAAATATACTGTGTTCATGGAATATTGATGTGAAATGCATTGTTGATGGCAGTGTTGGGTGAAAAATAGAAATAGGCTGCAAAACCAATGAATACCGTCCTTTATTCATATTGGTTAAGGTGATAATGTCATCATAATAGATGAAACACTTGCACTGAGTGGCTATCCCACTGGTAATGTGCTCCCATCTGAAGTGGGTTGAGCAAGCACTTGACGACTTTGAACCCCAGGAGGATCAACTTTACCCTGTTGTTTCATTGAAATAAATTATTGATTGCTAATGTATTTCATTTATCCTTGTATGGGGTAAAAAGTCATGGGGTGGCTATATTTGACAATGGGGCTCCGACCCACCAAGGTCACCAATCATGTACGAGCCAAAGTCAACCCAATAACAATGTTGCGCGCTCCCAAGTGTCCAGGTGCTCCAGAGTCCAGGAGGAGGGCCCGGCATTTCCCCATTCAGGGAACCCGGACCCGGTCCATCCCCATTCCCATTTGAGCCCCCATAGGGCTCAATGGGAATGGGGCGCATGTTAACAATGGGCCCATTAATGACGGCCCCGTTGTTAGCATGCTGGGCCGCTTGCGGGATCCGCTAAGGATGTCTGGTAAAACCAGGCGTCCTGAGCAGGTCCAGCGAGTGGACCTCGTAATAGGGCGGTAAGGGGTTAATGGCTCTGGTACCCTTACCAGTGCCACTAACCCCTTACCGCCCTCCTCGTAATGAGGCCCATAGTGTTAAGATGGATTTCTGAACTCTGACCTGGTGGGCAGAGGTTCAGGAGGCCAGCCTATTTTCTTGGAACAGGGTAACCTTCTGGACAAGCCAGACCAATCAAGGTAGCTTGGCAGCTGTCAAGACTAGGTTTCAGGAGGGGTGAGGGTGACTGAAAGACCTCAATGAGCACATAGAGTAAAGGATACTTACAAATCACTCCTAGTCAGGTGTAGTTATAAAAATACAATTACATTTATTTCAAGGCCTTTGAAAGTCAGACACATATTAATAATCACAGAAATACTAATAAACCAACACAATCCTATCCGAATACATATATACTAGACCAAGTGGCCTAAAGGGTTAAATACATGAAATGGGTCCAGAACCTAAAAAGGGAAGGAAGCGGGTAGTGCAAAGAGTCTTTAGGCAATTCAACATCAATCACAGTCCTAAATGAAAGGCAGTCCAGTCCCTAAGATGAGAGGAGCCTATTGCACAAATGTACTTGCAATGCTGGCGCAGGCGGCAGTGCAGATGGGCGAAACGTTGTCTCTTCGGGGGGCTGTAGCAGCTCAGGAAGGTGGGTGAGGTGATGAAGAATAAGTTTCCACTATTCGTGGAGGCTCTCCCCTTAAGGGCAGAACAGGTTCCAATAGTTGGTAATAGTTTGCACTAGCAGTGTAAAGGAGAGGGGCCCTCAGAGGCCACTCGTGCCTAAAAAATTGATGGATGCGCTAGGGGCCACCGGTAAGGGTCGTTAATACTCACCGCTCCTAGGCGCACTCCGGGCCAAACTTCGGCAGTCGAGTCCACTTCGGTTGCAGGTTCAAATGCATAGCGTAGCGTAACTGAAACAAAGAGGACCCAATGGAAGATCTTCTCACATACAGTGCACCATACGTGGACCAATCACGGACCACGGTGGTCCCATCCATTCAGAGCACACCAGACTCTCTGGCACACAGGATGTGGATTGTAGCTAGACAGCCCAGCCGACATCCTGGAGGTGCACACACAAGACATGCAGAAGCCCACGAAAGCAGAGCGCCTCGCGGGAATATGCATGCCCAAATAAGGACTGCCCCGGGTCGACTCTGCCTGCGGAGGGTGAAGGAGCAAGATGGCCAAAGGACAGGACAAAGAACCTTGTGGCATGGCCATTTTGGAGCCAGGCAACCTATTTTTGTCAAAATTGGTTAACGTGGTTTGCATGGCAAGAAAGGGTTAAAAATACATGAAAAGATAAGCTGCCACCAGGCCTGTCCAAAGCACATCTGCACCTCTCCAAAAAATCCCTTTGAGAGTGTCTATGGCCCTTGGAAACAACTATAGGACCCAAGCGCACTGTTTTGTAAGGTACCTGGTGCACTTGTAACATGTTGCAGAAAAGTTGCAACACTTGCAAGGACTAAGGAAAACAAAGTCTCCCAGTACTGACTGTCTTTAAGCGCATGTCAGTTTCCCCATAACAAAGGGAGCAAAAAGCCTAGAGAAGTGCAGCAGAAGGCTGTGCTCCTCTGGTAAAGTCAGACTATGGTGTTCAAATTAAGCAGAAAAGTTGGGGGCTACACAACTGGAGGGAAAATTACACATATCATGGAAATCTTTCCTAACACATAGTAAAAGCGACCACGTCTGATATGTGAGTCGCAGATGTTGTGTATCTCAGACTTGGGGCAGGTGCCATGTGTGACAGGCGGCAACTGAGGGGGTAGGTGCACAAAATTATTGGACAGATAGGGTTTCAGAAGAGAGACAAGAAAGAGAGGATGTATGCAGCAAGAACGGGGTAACTGGAAATGGAAGCAAATAGGGTTCAAGTAATGTTTGAGGCAAAAAGGACCCAGTAATAGAGGTGCCAATTTAGTGAGTCAGAGGCATATTTTTTTTACAACAGCCATACCTTGTCTCCAACTTGTTAATTAGGTTTTGGATTCCGTCGCCTGTCTGCCTGCTGTTTAGTGGTTTGCTTGGTGTGGGGGAGCATGGAATCTCCAAGGGAAATGTGTTCTTGGATTTGTAGCACCATCTTATCGGCTGAGCGACAGCACTCAATACCGAATTGTCCATAGGTATTTTCTTGAGATGTAGACCCTACGTACACATGAATGGCCTACTTCAGAGGACCTCGTGCAGGGCATTATTGTATGCAACCTCTGCCACATCCAGCTGTTCATTCCTGTTGTCTTGCGTAGCATTGGTATAGAAGTGCAACTACTGTTTGAGCATCTGATTCATATGTTCTGTCAGTCATCTGTCTGTGGATGGTAGCCAGAACTGAAAGCTCTGTATGATTTCATATTTTAACATAGCACTCTCCGGAATCTTGAAGCATTCTGTGATCCCCTGACTGAGATAATGTTCTCTGGAACACCATGTAGGCAGTACACTTTGTGTAGAAAGGATCACACAATTTGGGCCAGTTAGGACAAAGGAATGAAATGTGCCAGTTTATTGAAGCACTGAACTATGACCATGATGTACGTACATCCGTTGGATATGGATAACTCAAAAATGAAATCCATTGCTATAGTGTTCCAGGGATAAGGCGGTTGTTCCAAAGGCTGCCCATTTGATCTTGTTCTGCTGGTCTAGTCTGGGCACACACTGGACAAATGGCAGTATATTGACTTATGTATTGGTCTATTTTAGGCTGCCAGAATTATCTGGTAATCAGTTCTAATGTTGCCTTCCTTCTGCAGTGTCCATCTATCCTAGAGTCGTGGTAACTAGCCATCACTGCAGTATGAAGGTATGTACAATTTACCAAATTGGAAAATGAGACCGTGTGAAGACCTAGTCAGTACAAACCAGGTGTACTGACTAGGTCTGCCACAGTAGGATCAAGGGCCAGGTCCTGTTGAACATGTTGAACGTATGAGTGTAGATCCCCCAGGATGTGTTGCCATGGGTCCAACAGATACAACAAACTATAGGTGCATACGCCAGGAGGTCCAACAGATACAGCAAACCATAGGTGCATAATCCAAGGACCTTGATAAAACGTCCACCCTTTTATTTTGGGAACCTAGAATTTATGTTATGTGGAAATCGTAGAGCGAGAAAAAGAAAGCCCATCTGACTTGCTGGCTGTTTCGGCACTGCAGGGATCATAAATATTGCAGATTCCTCTGATAGGTTCTAACTTTAACTGGAAACAGACCACTTTGCAAATGGTGTCACCCCTCGCTTTAGGCCTCTTTGATGGCTAGCAATTACTTTTTCGATTACCGCATGGTTTTGCTCACTTCTGGACAACGTCCTGGAGTAATGCGCCACTGGATGTTCTTGCTTGGTGTCTGGGCCTATTGAAGGAGGACCACGCCGATTACATATGTGAGCATCTGCTTCGATGATAAAAGGCCTGATGTTATTAGGGTGATGCAGTATAGGAGCTGAAGCAAAGGCTTGTTCGTCTCACAAAAACTGGTTTTTGGTAGTCAGCAAACATGTTAAACCAAAGGTGAGGTGTGCAAACTGGCAATCCAATGTTAGTAATAATTGGAAAACCCCCCAAACCCTTGATTGCCTGGATACATTTGAAGCACTTTATGGCTTATTTGGTATCCCACGAACTCGATCTTAGATTGGTGAAAGTGGAAGTTCTTGATCTTGGCATACACATGATGGTCTATCCGCAATTGAAGAATGCTGCACACATGGGGAATGTGTTGGTCAAGGGTAGATGAAAAAATGAGTATGTCGTCCAGGTAAACCCAAATGATCAGTCCAAAAAGGTCTGAGAATAGGTCTGAGAATACATGGTCATAAAATGCTGGAAGACGACTGGGGGATTACAGAACCCAAATTCATGATGCTGTATTCAAAATGCCCCAGAGGAGACTTGAAGGCCATCTTCCACTTGTCTCCCTCCTTTATTTGGGAGAGGTGGTAGGACCCTCTTGATTCAAGCTATGTAAATAGACATGTATTCTGTAAGGATTCTTTGATATCATGTATCAGAGGCAATGGATAGCAGTCGTTGTGTGCTATTTCATTCATACCAAAGTAAGTGATGCACAGTCTCAACGTTCTCTTTTTTTTTAGTACACAAAACAGAGGGGCCACCATGGGGGACTTGAATGGTGGGATGTAGCCCTTTTCTAAGCTGTTGTGGATGTATTCCTGCAGGACGTCTTTTTTGTGGGCTGTCAAAGAATAAATATGTACATGGGGTATCCATTTTACAGGAAGAAAACTCAATTTCACAATCGTAAGGCTGGTGAGGTGGCTACAGAATTGCTTCAGGTTCCAAAAAGATGGTAGCCAGGTCCTGGTAAATGGCAGGAATCTTGTTGAGAGAGCAGATCTGCATGGTTCTGTTGGGAGTACACTTTGGAATATTCCGTTCTTGTGACAATGGATCCAATAATTGGTTCAGAAAAGAAAGGGGTATTGATGTTAGATCCAAAAATGATAGTTTGGGCCTCCCAGTTGACATACGATTATGATGAATGAGCCATCGTAGTCCCAGTACGACAGGATATGACAGAGACTGTACGATGTCCAAAGTAACGCATTCTTGCTGGCCTGGAATCTGCAGGAGCAACAGAATGGTGTGTTGCTTGAATGGCCCTGAAGGCAAAGGGGTACTATTCATGACTTCCATTCGATGCAATTTCCAGAGGCCCCTGAATAGTCTACAGCCTTGGTGGGAAAGGTACTCGATCTTCACCTTTAAGACCAAGAGTGGAGCAGCCGGCATCAGTTCTTCTTTCCAGGGGGCTGGAGTTTCATGGAGCCCTGTGGTCAACCCTGTCTACAGATAACAGGTTGGCTAGTTTCCTGTCGGCTTTGGTCATCTCAGGGGACAAATACAAAGGTAGAGACCAGAGCCCACACAGTAAAAACGCAGCCGGTTGATCAGTCTCCATTTCCTTTGAGCTTCCGATAGGGGCCCATGCAGAACCCCTAATTGCAGGGGTTCTGCGGTATTTTCTCAGGGAATGGATTAGGCAGGCTCATGCGGGCCTATACGTTGATAGGGCAATGCCCGAACCAAAAACACAAAATGCTAGAGTGGGCCAGTTCTTTTGGTTAAAGTGGCCCACTTTTTCTACCCAGGTGGGCCAGTTTGATAAGTTAATTCACTATGCGGCTAATAGTTTTGATCAGAATTGCTAAATAACTAATCTTTAAAATTCACAAATTGCATCACATTTGATAAAACAAAACCTGCTTCGGTACTACAGTCTGTCACAAAAGGAATCAATTGCCATTTGCAACTGTGGCCCACTAAAACAAGACAAGACAATTTTATGCCCGAGTCCAACCCAGGGGTTAGGCTGTTGTTAACATTGGAGAACGAGGCAGTGGAAGACGGTCCACTCTTTTACACTCGGCTCTTCTTTCTGGGAAGCAATGGTCAATAGGATGGGAACCAACTCGTCATCACTTTCTGCATGTAACCCATGTCGGAACAGGATTTTCTGGGTTACCTCTGGCCATTGTGCCTCTGCTGCTGGCTGTAAGATGCAATTGAGGCAGGAAACAATGTCTCTGGTGCCTTAATGTATATCCATCAATCAGTTCTGTGCCAGTTTAGGGGATTGGACTACTTCAAGAAATGCTTTCTCAAAGTCATTGAAGTTGTCCTGTGTATGACTATCAGCAGATGCATATGGAGTGGGCCACACCAAGGAATTTTTCATAAGATTGGTCAAACTATAGCCAATCTTGGCTTTATCTTGTAGAAAGTGTGATTGACGGTATATGAAGTGCATCCTACAATGGTTGCAGAACTCTGTCAATTTGCCAGGATCCCCATTGTACTTTATTAACGAGACTTGGGTGACGGCTCTTTCAGTAACTGAAGTAGTGGCTCCATGACAGAAACCAGCTTCATTGCAATATTCTCTTGTTCCAATGCTGCTATCTCCAGCTGTAGATTCTGTGCTTCATCTCAGATTTCTTGAATGTCCTCAATGTCTGGTGGGGATAGGCATCTTATTCTGTCAAGGATGGCGTCCCGCCAGGGTTGCATACCTGTTTAATCCCAGTGATATGTTGTGGCTGGTCTGGGCTGGATACAGATGTAGTGTATGGCAGAGAATCAGCTCAGCACCCCCAGGAAGGTGAGAACCTGGTGCTGTCACCCTGACTCCCCAGACCACGTGAGCACTTCCCCTATATTACCATGGTGTGAGGACAGTACATAAACTGATAGGGGAAGCAGGGTGTTGTGACAAGTAAGAAGACCTCCAGGGAATTCCCAGAGATAGCAGGAACCAGCAGGAAGGAACCAGTCAGGCGAATGATCCAACAAGGCCAAGGTGGATCCAACAAGGTTAAGACAGGTGGGACTTTTAGGCAAAGTGAAAAAATTGAACCGTTGACAACTAGACAAGTAACAGAATCATGCAAAGACAAGGCATGCCAGAACAGGCAAAACAAAGCAGAAAATTAAGGCAGGACAGGGTACAATGGAAGGCAAAGGCAGGCAGATCAGGCAGGACAGGGCAGGCAGGGACAGGACAAGCAAATAGCAAGACAATGCAGGCAAGGAATTAAGGGTTGAGAAGGACAGCACCAAGATGGTGCTGTCAGAGCACAATAAGACGCACTGAGTGGTGTAATGGAAGTTTAAATACTCATGTGGTATGAGAGAGATGCTCCCCAGTGTTTGGCTGATGTTTCTGGCAACCAGCGCACGTTTTGCAGTACCGTTCATGTGTGGAACCTGGGAACCAGGCCACCGTTCATGCATTGCTCAACAAACATGGCGGCGCCCATAGTGAATTGGTGTCCGACCCAGTGCTCACCCCTTGTTTGTCTGGCACCTAAGCACCACTAGGGATACAAGTACCAGGACGGGTGCTGCAGGATGCATGCTAGTGTGAGTGTCTGTTCTTTCCATGAATGCGTGCAGAGTTTATTGGAACATGTGTAGCTGGGCATTTCGCCCACGGTGTGTGCATTACACATCATTGTTTTTTCATGGTAAAACTGGCCTACATTGCTGGTGCCATTCTTGATATATTTTCTTAGTGTGCCATGCCATTTTTGACTTGACTTCAAGAATAAAGTAACCATAAATGTTATCATCTATCTAAACTGGCCTATATTCATGCAGCCAGTCTGGACATGTTTTCTTACCATAGCATGGCATTTTTAATAGCAAACCCAACAGGAGCATATTCCTTCCTCTGGATACTGGCAAATAATAACAAAGTCATATGTTGATGCAGCCAGCATGGATATGTATGGGAACAGCCAACATGAAAATGTTTTTTTTATGGTGGCATATATTGTGGGAAAAAGCATCATGAAAATTCATTAGAAGATGTTCCTTTGCACCGTAGGCTATTGGATTTCTTCATGTGTTACCCTACACAACCAATTGAAACCTGTATGGCATTAACCATATTTTTAACAGAAAGTGTGCTATTCAATGGACCATTATAACCTGTTATTTTTAAAATGTTCTAGTTGGAGAACACACCCAGATCCCTCCTTTGGTTGGTTCATGCTGTCTCGCTATACTCTTGCACATTTTTGTAGGACAGATTTATGCCCCCTTAAACAAAGAAACTCACCAGCTGCCAAATAAATAGCTATACTAATGTTGGAGGCAAGGAGCGGTGGCTAAGTGTGGGTTAGAGGGGTGGTAGGGTGGTATAGGAGGATCCCCCCAATAAAAGAAAAAATACACCAAGAGGGACTCCCCCTTTGGAGACAAGAACTCCTATTCCTATGAGGAACTCCCTAATTCAACTACCATAGCCGCATATATGGGAGTATTTTCTAAGAAGAGTAGTGTGCCAATTATGTGTGGCTGAAGAAAATGTGAAAAGATACGTGTGGAAAAGGAAGGCACCCTGTGAGACACCAGGAATGGTAATCCGACCAGTGTGAAGAGCGAGAAGCAGTACCAGAGAGCCGAGTCTTGCAACCTTTCCCTGCATAACAAGAGGTTGCAGGCGAATTGGGAATAGTGGGAGGCTGCCGGGGAATCATTATATGCATGAATTAACTCATACCAGTCCTAAGGACAAGAGCAGAAAAAACTGTATTATTGGAACTGTAAAAACCCAAAAAAGCAAATAGCAAACAACCCTGCCGGGGAAGACTGGTGTCCCTTGAAGAGAGAAACTTGTACCAGTCCTCAGGGTGAGATAGAATTAACTAAATCAGTTTAGAAGGAATGTAAGCCATACATAAAAGAGAGAATTAACCAAGCCACATGGGGAGCCAACAGAGGCTTTGAACCAAAATGCTGGGAGGAAGGGCAACTACCCTATAGCTGCATAGCTAAAGGCTGGGGAAAATAAAACCATACATGCAGAATGAGACAGACGAGATAAAGCTTGCCAGTGAACAAGATAAAAGAGCAGCAGCCTCAGAGAGAGAACACTTGGCAAAGAAAGCCTAAAAGGTAATCAAGGCAAAAATAATTCAAGAAAGCCTGAGCAAAGAGACTGGGAAGAACATATATTTGATGGCAAGAGTGTGAGGAACTACTGGAAGGAAAAGAACATCAAAGATAGGGTCACAGAAAGTACAAGACCCAAGAGTCATTTTGAAGAACTACAAGAGTTGATAAGACACAATGGGCCTCATTACGACCCTGGCGGTAAGGGGTTTACGCCAGCGTTAGCTGCGCCGACCCCTTACCGCCAATTACGAGGTCCCTTAGCGCCATGGCGCTTTTAACACCTGCTTTTAGCAGGTGTTAAAATCCATGGCGCTAAGGGACCATGGAGTTAATTACGCCACCGTAATTTACGGTGGCGTAATTAACGCCTTTCCCACTCCCATTATGCCCTATGGGGCAAAAATGAGAATGGGGAAGGGTAAATGGGGATTGGGGACTTACCGCCCCCGCCAACCTCGGAATGGGGCGGTAAGTCCGCCAACCACCATGGCGTAAACATAGTTTACGCCATGGTGGTAAAGTCACGGCCCAGGCGGTAACTTACCGCCTGGGTCGTAATGAGGCCCAATATCAAAGGAAATTTTGCTAAGAATGATATGAGCCAAAAAGAAACCTGTATATAAAAAGACTATCCACGAAGAAGGAAAGATCAGGGGTAGATATATTCTCTGGGCCTATTTACTCTAGTTATACTTAATGGTAGGGTCAGATAGAGTTTGTTGGGATGGAGTACATGTTTACTTTGGACTTCCTGACATCTGATGGGCACTTTTAGACCTTTTAAATGGTGTCCGGTCAAAGGTTCAAAAGCAAAATGATCGAATGTAATAGAGTTGAGTCAATAGGACCAAAAAAAAAGGTTGAATGCCTTTTTTTAAATGTATATTTTATTTTGGGTTTCCGTATAGGAAAAAAAAGTGTTTTTTACACCAAAAACGGGAGTTTGGGGGCACCCCCAAAAAAAAAAAAAAATAATAATAATTCAACCTTTTTGTTTTCGGTACTTTTGATTCAACCATATTGCATTTCGATCCTTTTGATTCGATCCTTTGACCTACAACCCTTTTAAATAGGTAGGGTATTCCTTTTAGCAATAGGGAGAGATAGGCATTATTCTGATAATTATCTTTTTATTAAAAAGAGTACATAATATTCTCAATGTCTCCGACTCCTTCTTCCGACACACCACAGAAAGCAAAGATGAAGTAAATGACCATACAGCAATTTAGAAGGATGAGGGGCTGCGTTCATCTGGTTCTAAGTTTGATCAATTGGGCACCATTTAATTAGATAATAATAGTAGAAATGTGTACAACATTTAGAAGATGGAGGTGTCTCGTATGGAGTGCTATGATAGGTTATGTTGTAGCTGTGTTACACTGTGCAAAATTGCCACTTGAATAGGTTAAAGGCACCAATGCCTTTCCAGGTATTGGTGCATTGTGCCCCCACCAGGGGTGCACAGACTGTAATCTGTAGAGTGAAAGAGATGAAGAAATAGGGCTTTGGAGAGATGTAAGCCGGGGTGAGGGAAAGGGATGGTGTTTTTGATACTTTGGATATATGTAGATCCAACATATGGATTGAGTAGAGAGTGGGCAATTACACATGGAAATTGTGTTGGGTCTAGTAAAAGAGTTCTCATGGAGGCATTTGCTGAGGGATAAACCGAGAGCACTAGAAGTGGTGTGTGTCTCTGTGATGAGTTTGGGATGCACTCAAATTGACCTTTGTAACCTGCAGGCTAATTTGCTTGGGTTTACAATCACTGACCCTATACAAAACCCTTGAATAACAATTCAGGGTACTGTGAAGCCTGACTCCCAAGAATAGCAGAGTCAAGAGTAGACTGTGTAGGAGGAGAATATGAAAGAATACACTGGTGATGAGCAAAAAAGAAATGGATTGGATGTGTTTTCTTGTTAGCACTATCTTCTGTGAGTGAGACTAACAAAGGAGGGCGAGTGGTGTGTTCAGATGTTCCCTACCATCACCAAATGGTGACTTTGCCAATCATCCTCTATTCGTGTTCATTGGTCTCTGCACCCCATGAACATATCTTTCTCTGAATAACTCTTCAATGTCATTTTTTTGTCATATGTTCCTTGAATGGCCTTCCCTGCAGTTAATACACTAACATTATATCGGCCATCAGTACATTCTGATAGATAATATGTCACCTCTTCCCCACCTCTCCTCTTGCTTCCTTTGCAGTGATTCTTTAACTTCCTGCAAGACATGTATTATTTATGTAAGAACATAACTATGGACACTATTACTCCATTCTCTAGCTTATCATGATCCATGTTGTTTACTCATGTCTTTCCAGTTCATCCTGTTGTTTTGGGAACTCTACCTCATTCTACTTTGTGAGCTTATGCATTGTCTGTTTCACTTCACCTCCTAATGTGTTTTAAATTGTATTAACACAGCTTGCATATGTATGCTATGAGCATGCTTTTGTGGAATGCCCCCTAAAATAACCAGGTTTGCGCAACATTCAGAATACAAAATAAACCACACTAAATCAGTGCTGTTTCCGCTTCCATCTTCACCGAGCAGCTGGTCGATCTCTGGGGATTTAGCTGGGCCCCTCGTCAGTTTAGGTATTTGGGGATCGTGATTTCCAGGGACCATCGGTCACTTTATGCAGACAATCATGAGATGTATCTACAGCAGCTGGCTGCAAAGCTGTCACTTGGGGCGGGATTGCCAATTTCAATGTATGGGCGGATCTCATTGCTTAAGATGGTGGTCTTCCCAAAGCTGTTTTATTGCTTTTGAAACATCCACATTTGACTGGGGATTTTTTTTTTAAACCAACATTAGGACGCTGGTGATGGCATTCATCTGGGGCGGAGGAGTGACCAGTATAAGCTGGGAAAAATTGACCGAGCTCTATGAGCGTAGTGGTCTTGAAGCCCAGACTATGCGCTCTATTATTTGACCACCCAAGCCCACTTTGCTGGACATTATTATGCTAATGATCCCACAGTGGTGCACCAACCTTTGGAATGCTACAGTGCATCGCCCACTGACAAAAAATCAGTAATATTTAGTGACTGTTATATAGACACTTGCTTCTATGGCCCAGTTCGAACCACGGTAAATGCCTGATCGAGAATATTACACAAGCTAGAGATCCAAATACCCTTCGACAAGGCGGCCTGCTGCTGTGGAATTTCTCTGGCATTTCCCCCACGTTCGACAGGGAGCTTACATTTTCTTGGGACACACCGGGCCAATTGACTATGGGTGACATGTTTCCTGAGGCTTGATTCATGTCTCTGGAGGAATTCTCTTCTAAATTGGGCAGTGGCCCCCTCCGAGTACTACAGTACGATTGGATGCATGCAGCATTTCGTGGAAAATGGCCCTTCTTGCCTATTGAGTCTAATACTCATGAGTGCATCAACTCAATTGTCACAGTCAATGGAGCATGGCGAGATACATCCAGAATATACAGCCTGACCACGACTTTTGACTTTGATGGATTAATTTCCATATCATTCAACAAAGCATTTTCCACTAGTTTGTCCATGGATCGGTGCAAGCCGATGAGTGTATAGTCTAATAAGACTGTATCATCGGCATAGCTCATCCAAGGAAAGGGCTCCTTGATGATGATTTTTTGTGGAAAGTTCCGGCAAGTTTTAATACTTTCATCCTTATCGGCTATGTAAAGATTAAATAACCGGGGGTGCAAGTATGACCCTGTTTGAGCCCTCGATTAGTTGGAATGCTCTTACTTAGGGAACCTCTCAGGTTTATGCGTGTCATCACACTTGTGTCCGAATATAACTGTTTAGTGAGAAATAGCAGACATGGGTCCAGGACCCAAAGCTCCAAATTATTCCACAGTTTTAGTCTGGACACACTGTCGAATGTTTTAGAATAATCTATAAAGCATAAGAACAGTCTTTCACCATAAGAACCCAAGGTGTCAGCCATGACATATTGCAGTGCACATATATAATGAGATGAGTTATGGCCCTGTCGAAAACCGGTTTGATATGTGTGCCTTCTCCTTTGCCCACTTATTTAGTTTTTTTAGCAAAAGAGACTAGAAACTCTATGAGCTGGTTTTCAGCATTGTCAGCAATCTATAGTTGGAGGGCTCCATCCAGTCCCCTTTTTTAAAAACAGGGACCAGGATGGATTCCCTCCAACTAGAAGGAATCAGGCCGTCAGCAATGATGCATTTGTACAAGCATTCTAATAATGCCGCTCAAATATTCGGAAGGGGTCTAATGAGCACATTAGGCACTGCCTTAGGGCCAGGAGCATGTGTCTTCTTTATCATGAGTAAAATATCTTCTACATCAAAGCCTAATAGAAGATATGCATTATGTTGCGGGTTCGACTAATGGGATGCTCTTTTCAAAATAGAGATTGCCAATATACATAATCCATCTACTTTCATTGAACGCATTCAATTCCTGTGCTTTGCCACCCGCAAAATGTTTGCAGTAGTAATGCCAGAACTTTTTGCTATCGTTAGTTTTGAGTACCTGGAATGCAAAATTCCAATAGGTATTCTGGGTTGAATGTTTATAGTTTTTCACCTAGTTTTTATAAAATGTGGAAAGAGAAGTCAATTGCCTTTTGTGGTCCATCTGAGTTATGTGAGAGGATCTCTTGATCCGAGAGACCACCCTACGGTAATCCTTTTTTTCCTATGCACCAAAACATCCAATCTGGCGACACAAGAGGCATTATTATTGCACCAAGCTCTTCCTAGCGGTTACATTGATGCGAATTTGAGTCAGCAGTTGGACAGGAGTCTTACAAGTGGTTTGTAATAATGTCTTACGTTTTTGGATGTTTACTGCAGTCCATATGATCCTGTTCTCCTGCTGAGTGATCTCCAAGCTGACACTCTTATGTACATCCCTCCTTTTTTAGACGAAAGCATTTGACCAGGTTAGCAACGCGTGATCTATTAGCTCGGTAAAAAGCACTTTTAAGTGACTGACATGGGCCCACGTGGCAAGGTGTACAAAGGCATAATCTAGTGTTGATGAGGTGTTCCCATTAGACCATGTTAGACATAGAGCATTTTTGTCTGGTCTTTCATATTCAAACAGACAAAGTTACATATATTCGTAAATGTGCCCCATTCAAAGTCTTCCGTCTTCCCTGTTCTATCCAGGTTAGAAGGATTGCTGAAAATTGGGTCACCGTCATTTGTTAATAAGGAGGATGGATCACAGTGTACATTAAAGTCTCCAGCAATTATTGTCACCTAAGGACTGCTCCAGCCATTTAGATAAAATACACTGAATAGATTCCTTGATGGTGGTTGTATTGCTCCACCAGGAGGGTCATAGAAAAGTATAATTAGCGAACGAGTTCTAGGTATTGAAGATTGCTCCAATGCTGTGGCTAATAACTGTGGGATATGGGGGCCTGCGCTGTAATCGCTCAATTTAAAATGGGCACATGCCTCACTGGCCAGACTTCCTGCTGTGCGACCTCTCTCAACTACAGCAGCCGACAAAGAATGGTGCAACCATTTATTTTAAAATGAGTGTGGACCCACGTCTCTTGTAAGAGGAACACGTCACTTTCTGTAATGTGGCTGAACTGGTTGGAATAAAAATGAGCGAACGCTGCGGGTGTTCCAAGAAAGCCACTGTGTGGGGTCATCTTATTTATTATTTATTTAAATTCTTAATAGAGCACCAAATTGCCTGCAGGCTACACGGCGCACACAAAACAAAACAAGACAAAATCAGAAATGAACACAGTGAGTCAGAGACCGAAATAGACAGAGGCAGTCTAGCAGTAGATCGAGGGGGTAGTAAAAAGGTGTGTCTTGAGATTCTTTTTAAAGATAACCAGTGAAGTGGAGGACTTGAGGTGAAGAGGTAGTGAATTCCGGAGAGCTGGCACAATGACACTGAAGTTAGTTTTTCCAAATTTAGCAAGGCGAATGCGAGGCTGACAAAGCCTGACCTGCTCGGTGGACCTCAGCGATCGACCTGGGACATAACGTTGAATACTTTGTGCAAGGTAGCTGGCTGCAGTGTCCTTCGGGCATTTAAATGTAAGTGTGAGTATCGTAAAAGAGTCCCTTGTGAAGAACGTCAGTAAATGGTGCCTCCAAGGAGTTCAGGAACCTAACATTCTTTTCTTGTTGATTTGATTGTCTCATGGGTTGTTTTTGAGATGATGAGAGAATACTAGCTCTTTCAGAGTTGTTGTTGCCCACCAGAAATGTGCTACCCATGGGCGGGTTATGGGGTTCCACCAGAGGGGTGTCAAGGACCTGCTTGTGACATACTGTTAGAAAGTAGCACAATGTTTTAAACTCCAGGTGACAATTGCAAAGCAGTTCAACTATCACCGGAGAAACAAATTCGTCTAGAACCCATTTGTCAGGCTATCATGTTGAGGCAGTTCGATATGCACAATGTCTTCAGAGCAGAGGCACTTCAGATGGTCGATTTACCAAAAAATATCCAATAGAAAAGATCTGTTGATAAATGGGCGTGTGAAGGTCGGTTGATGCTCCTCCAACTTGATACATTTGCCCAAAGTTCTTCTAACAGGGTGGTCCTCTAACGTAGGTGTCAGAATTATCTTAGTAGTAGCTGTTTAGATCTTAAATCAAATGTTAACATCCCAGAGTATGGGGATCCAAATCCTGTGTAAATGGGCACCGTTGGCAGAAAATTCTGCAAATTTAGATTACAAATTGGCCCATTACCAACATCAGAGATATGCATAACTGTCCCAGAGGAAACTGGCTGTTAATTCACAGGATGTCAAATTAGTTTGGCAGGGCCTTTGTTATGGTTAAGGCAGGGTTAAACCAGCAGTTTCACTATTTGGAGCTTGTGTACAATGACATCCTTTCTTGAGGTTGGTAGTTTCTGCAAATGAGACCTTTTTGCGAGTTGGCAGGTTGGGCCCACGACTAGAACACGCCTGATGCCTCCACCATCTGAGACGCCCTTTACTAATGACAGGCAGCGAATGGGTAGGGACTCTCCAACAGATGATGTAGACAAGGAAGGGTTATTTGGCTCTGCTACATTCGACAGGGCAAAATTAACCCTTTCCAAATCAGTTGAGACCAAAGGTCCAGAAGGAAGGACAATATGGTTCAGTTCACTGTTTGAAAAATGTCATACAGGTGTGACTTCACTAACATTAGTCACCAACTCTCTACACAGATCGTTGTTTCTCACAGCCACTCTGTTGTCATTTTCTAAGATGTTGTCCACCACCCTGGTCAGTATCCGCTTGATATATGCTTGCTCTTTTGCTATTGCAGAGCACAGCCCAAATAATGCATTGAGTGTGTGACAGCGACTGCATTTGAAGTGGGGGCTGGAGATTCTTCCTCCTCCAAAGTGGAGTTTGAGGAGTGTCATGGGTTTTGACCCATGTTGAATCAATAGACTGGGTAGATGTGGGGATGAGCTGTCGCCGCCCATTATTCTATCCCAGAACAAACTAAATCAATAGACTGGGTGGATATGGGGATGAGCTATCGCCGCCCACATTCACGCCAGAATAGGAGAACTGCGCAGTTGGCACAAGACCACTCCAAAGATACAACCTTCTTGTGGGGAATTCATTTTCTTAATCCCAAAAATGGTTGCATTACCAGTACTCACCACTATCAGAAAGCCGGCGTTTTAAAGCCACCAGACTTTTGTGTAAAACTGAACAAATGAAACAAAACCAGACCAAGGAAAGACTTGCTAAGAGGTGGATACAATGTAAAACTATATTCTGAAATGACTTGAAGGAAGTGATTATTTAATGTATATGTAAAAATTGTCAGTTTGATTTGAATGTAGAAAACTGGGAACAAAAAGTGACATTTAGCTGAAACCTGGTTTAATGAAACTGAATTCTGCCTGACAACTACCCCTGACAGGAGTTGATACTGGATCAACAGCTGTGTTCCCAGGCCTGGCTGTCAGGCCTGGCTGCATCCTGAGGTCACATGGCCCTGTTGATTAGATTAGGGGTGGAGCAGCTGGGGACTACAGGGAGTTGAACAAAGGCCTGTCCTGGACTCAGGCAAATGTTATATTGGGGGCCCGTAAAGTGGCTTCCTCTTAGGTGAAACTGGGAGAGGCAGTGCCTCTGCTAGGAGCTGAGCTTGGGGGAAGTGGATAAACCAGTTATTTCACCCTGTGATGTGGGAAGCCACACCCCTTTTTGACCAGGGCATAATTTTAAAAAGATAGATAACTCAAAGTGCGGACTTGTCAGAATTATATAAGTAATATCATTATTTTTGTGATTTTTCTGTGAACATTTTGAGATGCGTTAGGACCCTGTGGTGTATTCTGGGGGGTTGCTAGCGGAAAATAGGGTCTCACTCCAAATGTCTGCATGTTAAAAATCTGACACTTCATCAATTAATGTCCATACTCCTTGCGCACATGTGTGTAAATTTGGGTAAATGTCCGATATTGCAAAACCAGTTAAAAAGCACAAAATGTTGTCATTTTTGAATGCAAGCCCCCAGGAAGATCAGAGGGAATATATAATGTGCACATGTAATTTCAACAAATTGTATATCTGGGAAGGATGTATTTGAATCAAATATAGATTTGTGGGCAAACTGACCAGGGGAGGATCCTCTGACCCATAACACCTACAGCATCACTCTGACTCACATTTCCTTCCCCCAATCATGGGAGAGGGGAGAATTGGGCCAATGACAAGTAGAGAGGGGCAGGCTTAGCTAGGCCCAGGCACACACCCATTTTCAAAACACATAAAAAGAGACTGCTGGGACAGGTAGAGTGATTCAAATCCAGTTGCTGCGGAGCGTTTTGCCGGACCACACAACATCCAGAAGATACCAGTTCCAGACTGACTCCAGCTACATACTCCAGAACCTAGAACTTATACTTTAGAACCTAAATCAGAGGCCTAAAACCACAAGCTGAGTTCTCTGCAGCAGGCCTCAAATCATTGCAAGCTACTCACACCCAGGCGAGCTGCTTGAATCCCTTGCCAAGAACTTTTGCCAGGACCAGTGCAGAGATCCAGGAGCCGTGCAGAGACCGCTGTATCCGGACAGACCAGACCAGAGATCCAGAGTGACCCAGACCGCTGTGAGCAGAACCAGAGAGCTGACCCAGATCACTGTGAAGTGCCGAGACCAGAACCGGAGTCCAGTCCAAAACCTGACCAGATCCGTGGCGAGGCCTATTTCAAATTTATATTGTGAGTACCTAGCAGAACTGTGCAGAACCAATCTCTTAGTTAAAATAATCTAATCCAAACTATTTTAACCTAAGTAGAACAGCCTCCTAGAAATCGTGTCATCTGTCATTTGTAAAGCTGCACAACTGTCACCTGTCAATTCTGAAGCTGCAAGCTGTCACCTGTCATTTTGAGTTTACTTTAAATCCGAAAAACTACCTTTATTTAATCGTCCGTATCTCTGGAACCGTTTGGGATAGGATCTCTCACTCACCCTGAACCTCCTAAAGGGAATTAAAGCATTTTCAGCATATTTCTCACTTCATTGCCACCACATTCAAAGCACTTGGGCCTGTGTTTTAAAACTCATACCGGCTTTCTCTAAGCTTGCTGGGGGGGGAACTGAATTTCGTATTGTATTTGATTGCATTCCTGAGAACTGTGTGCTCCTCTTTCTATCTACTTCCATGTCTTACATTGCATAGGGGAGGGAGGTGAATTGCCAGAGAAAAAGTGATTATATTATCTTTTGCTAAAATCATCTCAAGTATTTCTGTACTGCATTTTATTCCTCATTGCTTTTCCCTTGAAATCATAAAAGTATTTTTGCTACTTGATACATCCTATACTAACTCCTCATTGATTATAAAGAAGTGTGCTAGTGTCAGATTACCCATTGTTGATTAACATTATATTTATAAGGGCGATATCGATTATTAATTTATTATAAAAGCGTGGTATCTATATTTTGTCTTATTTCTCAAATAAACCTTTTAAACTTGCAAAACAGAACTACTTCTTGGCTCAGTGGGGTCAGGGGGATTCTAAGAGAGGGGTGTTATATAGGGGTAGTCATCCAGAACTCATGAACTGGACATAAAGATATATCAATAAGGGTTTCCATTCAGTATCCCAGACTAGGCATTGACTTAGCTGTAGTGTTGAATTGAATCTTCTTACAGGAGGAAGAGTCTGTTCCACTCTTACAGGCTGATGTGTCGGAGCTGGATACTAGGTGCTCCAAACCTGGATGGGCAGGTAAATGTGTGCCTATGATGTTGTTAAATTGGGTGGAGGTTCCATTTAGTCTACCATTGCCACCTAAAGAATTGCGTTGTAGGGTCAGGCACAGAGTCAGTAGATAATTATTATTGTTGATAGTGGGAGATGAATGTTGAATCCACTGATCTGGAGTGTCTTTGCAAGTCAATGGTCTCAATATCGCCCGCAGAGGTGGATGGGATGGCATAAAAAAATATATTACTTTAGTCTGAGCTAGAGGAGTGGTATCTGTTTTATCCTTCTTTGGAGGGGAATTTCACTAAGGCCTCTATTTTCTGGTGTCAAGGATGGACTACGTGTTTGCTTCCTTTGCTGTCCAGCATTGCTTCAAAGCGTTCTTCAAGATGGATGATAATCCCAATTCAATAGTAATGCAGGTAGAGAAGATGTGCAGTAATGAAGTTCACACAAAATATGTGGATATAGAGGGAAAGGGGCCTGTCAAAGTCAAGCAGTCAGAGTGGCACACTTATAAAATTCATATAAAAATGGTCAGCTCACCCTGTATTCTATAAGTGGCTGCGTGAATGCTAGAAAGTAAGACTGCACTCAACAATGCACTCCCTGACATGCGTGCTGAAGCGCATCAGCCTCCCTTTGAAGTCCTACTTCCTCTGTCGATCCCAGCATTGGTGGGCAGGGATGTTAGTAGAGCTCTAAAAATTTCAACAGACATGTATGTGAACCAATCCCAGTGCGTAGATTGCACAGAATGAATTTCGCTGCAATGAGATAAAGTCAAGCAAATAAAGTAAAACTGGCAGAGTGTTGCTGTGAATTACTTTTTAGTACTATGCGGGTACTTCGCATAGGCATGGCATGTCTTTGCGAGCGGCCGAGTGCCTTGCATGAGACGCCATGCAGAGCATGGGTGTGACCTGTGCAGGGAACAGACTAGGTGGCAGAACACACAACATGAGGAAGAACAAGGGAAAATGTGAGCGTTACGAGGGCAGGCAGTCCAGTGCACACCCACATATTCACACAACCAAGCGTATTCATGGATCTGTCCATGCAACCTCCCATTGAGGAAATGGCCACGCAATGCACTCCAATGATCTGCCACCCAAAGGCAGGCATACAGACACTTGCACATGGAAATCTCCATGTATAGGTAAGAATGGGTGTTGGATTTAGCGGTGCATACACACAGTCTGAGTTACAAACATGTTTGGAGGTGCTCGTATGCAGTGTCGCGGAATGCAGGAATAGTTCACGGGATCTGCACGCATGTGTACTGGGAAATTATGACTTTTAAGATATGTGATATGCATATTGAGGGGGCGCTTGGAACACTTATAAGGAACCCCACAGACTGCCACCGGGGTGCTGCCTGGTACGGAGGTTTGCAAGCAGTTTTTATGGGGTGCATTCTTTCACACACGAGGAGGGTGCAAAGGTTTGTTTCCATGGCTGGTATGGGTCTGCATGTGGCTGTGTTACGTAAATTTCGTGCATTCTCGTGACACGCAGATTTTCTTATGTGCGATGGGCCGTGCAGTGTCGTTTTCGGCGCAGAAGCTCTGCAGGATATATGCGCATTGTTCCATGACTCGGCCTCAAAATGTTTTAAATGTATTGAATGATTATGTGACGTATGAGTATTTGAACACACTGGCCAATAAGCAGCAATGTTGTCATAGAAATGAGAATTCTGACAGAGGTGGGCTTATACATACAACATCTATTTATTTGACATTATGGAGATTGAATGTGTGTGTACCACCTCCTAGCAAGATTGTCAAATGCAGGTCAATTCCAATTGTGTAAACAAATCATCATAATTTGCGTATCTGATTGTGGTGACTTCCACTGCATAAAATAGGAGCACCACCTTCGATTATTTTATTCATGTTAATTTGAGTTTTGGTCATACTGTTTGTCTTATGTCCCATAATTGTGGGGTTGGAGCAGATGAGGAGCAGGTGCAAGTGGATCTAGGTCATCTGGCATAAGCCCTGCCAACCTGGTGCCTTCCTGCCTGCCACTCTTTTTCACCACTTAGCAAGCCCCGCCCACCTGGTGCCTTCCTGCTTGCCGCTCTTATTCACCACTTAGCAAGCCCTGTACACCTGGTGACTTCCTGCCTGCCGCTATTTTTCACCACTTAGCAAGCCCCGCCCACCTGGTGCCTTCCCGCTTGCTGCTCTTTTTCACCACTTAGCATGCCCCGCCCACCTGGTGCCTCCCTGCTTGCCGCTCTTTTTCACCACTTAGCAAGCCCCGCCCACCTGGTGCCTTCCTGCCTGCCGTTCTTTTCACCGCTTAGCAAGCCCTTCTCTCCTGGTGCCTTCCTGCTTGCCGCTCTTTTTCACCACTTTGTAAAAGCAAAAGGAAATATCGTGGCTGAGTACCCCAAAAGGAAATACACCAAACACGGGCTTATAAAGATACAGAGATCTTTATTCTATAACTGTAAAGTTTACAAAGAAACTGTCAACTTCCTTTTCTTGTTGAGGCTGAGTGTCCCACTTTCCCTCCTCCACCTCCTCACCTGAGTAAACCGTGTCCTCTTCCACAGGGCTCAAGGATCGGTGGGATCTGTAGTCCTTCTCCTTTTTGCTTTGAAGTTTGGGTCTCGCACGAGAGGAAGCCACAGTGAAGGCTACTAGGGAGCACTTCCCTGAGGACCCCCCTCCCGGGAGGGACAAATAAGGGGAAAAAGCCAAACGTGGCAAAAAACCCTTCTGAATTGAGGGCAGCTGGACTCGAAGGTGCAGGATTCAAGTGGAAGGAAGTATTCGTCCAAATGTAGAAACTGGAATCTTTAATAATTGGAATAGAGTTTGGATAACACTGAAAGCCCAAAGCGTCAGGCAGCAGAACAGAAAGTGAAGGGAAACTAACTGAAGGGAAAATAGGAGGTGGCGAGGCCGCTAGGAAAGTAACCCGTATCGTGGCCCACGCACTGGAAAGTGGCATGAACAGAAAGGAGGACAGGCAGAGAGAAGTGAAGAAGAGTAAGTAAACAAAGAAAAGAAACCGGAAGAGTCCGGGACACCAAAGCGTAGCGCAACAACAGCAGCAAAAGAAAACACAGCTGACCGAAAGGTTGCAACGCGCAGATGTCAGGAGGAGACGTGCCTAAATAGGTCTACGTGCATGCGACGTAAAAGAACTAGACCGCTGCATGCACGTAGTTGAAGGCGTGCTGGAAATCAGGAAGTGCGGTTGTGAATCCAACGGGGTCATAGACGCCAGTATCTGAGACGTCGCATGACAGAAACAAAGTATCAGATAGCTATCTGGCCCTCAGTACATCACAGCGAATACCAGCCGTTTCGGTGTGAGAAGTGAGAAGTACTGGACGTCTAAACATTTACACTTTTTATACAGTTCTGATCGTAATGTCCAACCCCTCTACAGGTTAATAATACTCGGTCTAGGGTTCGTGCCGAGTTCACTTCTAGTTTGTGGAACTATATGCATGTGGACTATTTTCAGTTTGTACATCAACAAGTCACAATGGCAACAGTGTATCTTCGGATTTAACATTAAGCCTTAGTACATGTCCTATACAATGTAGTTCAGCAAGTCTCCACATTCAGTATTTAGACAGCATTGCATTTGATGTATGTCCGCGGATCAGACTTATTGGCGCAGGTAATCCTCTCTCTGCAAGTCAGACATGGGACAATGTCGCTTTACTCGACCCAAATATTCGGCCAACGGACAGTTTAGGCATTAACTTGTGTACAAAGGTCAGGACGGCTCAGTTATAAGCGGGAAACACTGTCCACCATTTTAGAATACAGAATTACTTTGGAATGGAAATCAAAATGGCGGATGGACTTAAAATGGCAGCTAAGTCGATGTAAGATCGGAACTTTGCAACGCGTATTTCTTCGCAGAGCGACTGGACTTAGGCCAATATATACAATAAAGGAGGCACAATATGATGTCCCGTTTAACAAACCTTCCTTTTGGCCTAAGCTAAGCGCTAAACTACTTCTAGTCACTTTACGAGTAACTCCACTTCTCAATGTCCATACATCCTGAATCACTATCGGAGATATCAATTGCCATGAGGTCAGATACTGAGATTTCCTTCAGCACTAATTCATTGGATATTTTCTCTGGGGCGTATACCTTGTGCCCCAATGTACCCAACATCCTCCTAACATCGAACACATACACATACCAGGAAGACATTGTATACAACAGCAGAAAAAAAACATAATACCTAAAATAACCAGCAAGACCAAAAGTAGCTTCCATCCCCAAGATCGTAGGAGGTCCCAGAACCAAGCACCAAGCACTAAGATCCCAGTTTCCCTCGGGAACATGCCCTTCTGAACTGAGAACATGCAGATTTTGAATCGCTCTAAAGATAGTTGGGGAGGAATCTGGCAGGAAAACACAGCAAGCGGACCCCACTAATTTACATACCCCACCACGTTCAGCCAGAATGACATCTAATGCCATCCGGTTCTGAAGTGCCACTAACCTTATTGCTTTCTGTTGTAACGTCATATTATAGAGTATGTCAGTGGTCCTGTTGATGGTCCTCTCCAGTAGTCTTGCTAATCTCCTGATATCTTCTGAGTTCAATATTTTTCCCCAGATTGGCACAAAGGATTTAGCTACATCGCCCAGAACTTGTGCTGAGGTATCGCCATTCTCGTCCCGCCATGGACGAGCCTTTGAAATTTCTACAGTTCTAGCAATGAATACCCCGGGTAACAGAATTCCTAAATAACAGGTTCCCTGCCAATCCCTGGGTAACCATGGAAATGCTACATTACCGCAAACAAAGAAGACAGGTTCGCCTACATACAAAGGTTTGTCCTCACTAGTTAAATTTGCAACGTTGGCGCAACCCTTAAAACCATCCATTCACTGAGTACCATTCCTCTGTATGCAGAAAGAAACTGAATCGGGGCTGTGGTTGACAGTGTAAGAAGGAGGCGTGGCATCCCTATTGCCTATCGGAGCCATCTTGAAAGAGATCAAGGATTGAAAAGGACGGGACAGTCTGTCAGAAGGCCTAATAGAAGAAACATTAGTCTTGCTCCTATTTGCAAAGAGTGAGCATCCCAGGGGCGTTAGAACACATTTCTCAAAATCATGCAAGTTAGTTCCATCAAAGTTCCCTGAGACGCTATCGTTCCATCGGTCAAAGAATAGTGCTCTGAGAGAAGCATATAAAGCAGTTGTCAAAGGTAAAGGATGAATATACCAACCCAGCCTCTTATCCCCGTGTTGTGGTAAATGCAAACAGACCCAACAATTGGGCTTGTTAAAAATGGCATGTGTAGCATTCATAATGAGTAATAGAGTGTTATTGTGGTAACTCTGTCTGTGCTGAGAGTCTCTAAGAGATAAAGTTTGCAGATGCACGAAAGGAGTAGAAACACTGGGTACATTTTCAGTGGGTAACACATTTTCAAGCAGATGTACTTCTTAAATAGACCCAAAGAAATAGGTACCGGCTCAGAAACCAGACAGACAACTGGTGTGCCAGAAAGCCCTACAGAAACATTGGTTTGCCCTGATAGTGGAATGTTTGGAACCCGTGAATGGTCAATGGAACACTTCTGTGCCCCTGTATCTATCAAGAATAGATGCTTCCTATTTTCCACTATCATCTCAACGTAGGGACCTTTCTGATTAACGGGAATAGGCGTTGGTTCCAAACCCTGCTTCAGGCAATCCTAGCAAAACAGAATCTCGTCGAAAGGAAGTTCTTCAGAGAGGTAAGCGGCAGAAGGATGATCAAAAATGTTTCTATTATCCACACTTGGTGCCTGATTGTCCTGTTTATTTATTTATTTTTTATTTTTGTTTTACATTTATAAAGCGCTCACACAGCCCGCAGGCATCGAGGCGCTGTTACAGGAATAGTTTGTTTTTCTTAGTTGCGTAATTGTGTTTTTTTTTTTTTTTTTGTCTTAGTTACGTATTTATAACGCGCTTAAACACCAAGAGGTTTAAGCGCGGACCCGGGGATCGAACCTGTTGTTGCTTCGTGTCGTCTTGCTTCCAAGCACGCTGCCAAGCACGCTGCCGCTGAGCTATCCTCCCGGGGTGAAAAAAGTTGCTGTGAATCTTGTGAAAACTGATTTCTACCAGGACCCCCTGCCCCTGGGCGGCCCCTGGATCGTCTACCCATATTCCCAAATGCGCTATTCGACCTCTGATGGAGGATCAGGCATTGTGCACGCCAATGACCCTCCTGTCTACAATAAGCACACTGGTTTATGTTTACAGGACCCAATGGCGCATTTCCCTATAGAACATACTGACCCCTAAATTGCGAATTACCCCCTGTAGGGCCTCTAACAATTTGCTGCAATAATACTTTTATCTTTAAGTCACCTTTTCTCGTTTCAACTCTTTCCTTTTCGTTATTGACTCGATTCTCATAGTACTTAGCCATATGCAGTACTTCTGACTGAGACTTTGCTTGCTAAGCGCTCTCTGAGGACATCATTTGTGACTGAATGTCAGGCAGCAATCCACGCACAAATTTGTCCACAAATAGTCGTTACCAGACTCTGTGCTTAAGTCTTGCCCACTGTAATCTGAAAATACTTGTTCGAACCGATTAAAGAACTCGGTAGCAGCCTCAGACTTTCCTTGGACACAGGCCGTAAGCTTGTCCCAAATAATCCTTCTTTCAGGAATTATAGCTTTCAATTTTGTAACTGTTCTATCAGGCAAAGTTAGTCTTACCTGTGGTGGTCTCTCACCAGCTGGCCTTTTTCTATCGAGTCTAGCCATATTATCCCATGTATCTCCTAACCCTGGTACATCATCTACAGTCCTAATCTGCTTCCATAAATCAATAGGCAGGAGTACGGGAAATAACAAATTAATATCAATATTAAGGTGAATACTGATAATTGCAAGACAGACTCTATTTCTTTGTAGAACCCTGTTGGATTCTTCCTAATATCGGGAATAGATTGTTTAATGGTGTTCACTTCCTGTCTCGAGAACGGGACGTGAACAAACTGTGACACATAATGTACAGAGCAGGTGCACCCGTCGCAACATTACTGGGAATTTCTAATTTTGGGACAAATGTTGGAGGAACCTCTCTCATAGGCAATTGAGAAGTAGGCAACTCTGAACGCTTACTGAGCACCACAGCTAGATCGAGCGCTAAAGCAGCTGAAGAAGTGTCAAACGAAAAAGCCCTCTTATCAATACTCAATAACTCTGCGGGACAACAAATCTTTCTTTTTACACATTCATCCTGCAGGTACTCTACCATTACCTGTATCACTTGCCTCTGCATTTCTGGCGTATACTGACTATACGTGTCATATACTTCAATGGGAGTTATCGACATTTCTGAGATCCACCTAATCGCAACTTTTGTACAAATTCGTGTTTCCTCATTTATCAATTTGCGACAAGGAAAGAACCGTTTCTGTAAAAATATAGCACCCAAACTATCACCATCTACATCTTCATTCCTTAACCTTTCCAACTCCATTCTTTACACAAAAACCCTCTCGACATGCTCTTGTACTTTCACCACAGTATCTCTAGAAAATTCAAAAGTATTCAGATCCCTTAACCCTTTGTCTGTTTGTTTGTTTATTTGATATAGCACGAAACCAAACCCACAGGTAGCCGGGCGCAAACATTACAAGGATACTTGAGAACTTAGTTACAGTGAACACACAAAAATAGGCAATAGGGACGGTTCTAAAACATTATAGTCAGCAAGTGCTTATACAATTAATGCAGGTGTAGGAAGCAAAGGAAATAGGTCATGGGTCAGTTCAATAACGCTACAGTCTGAGTAAAGTTGTGCAGTTGAATGCCAGGTGGCGGGAATCATGAGGGAGCTAAGAAGTAGGAGTAGTAGTCAACCAGAGTTAGTGTTCCCACTGGGGCCCAGTGAAGTGGCTAGGTACTAGCAGTGGAGGTTGGGGTCTCCGGGGTTCCAAGGGGACAGGTTAGCATAGTTGGCATAAGGGCATGGTCAGGAGGGGGATCTATATAATTTACCCTGTTCCACATTACACATAAATGAATTCCTAATCCTTCAATAAAACCGTTTTTCTCAGGAAAATTGTCCAAATTACAGAGTGTGGCAAGAACATCAGATTGTTCACCCCTCTCCATGCAATGCTTAGCCCATGCAGTCAATTCATGCTTTCTCTCTGTAGACACTGTATTACGAGTTACAACCCTCGATTCCCGATCCCCGATCTACTACAAGCGGTGTAGAACCACTTAGAAGAGGGAGAGTAGGCAAATTTTGTATATTCGGAAACAGAGGTACTATCACTGGCGTGGCAGGCAAACCCACCGGACCCATAACAGTAGACAAAGGTGGAGGAGCAGGTGTAGGAGCGACGACAAGAGGAGGAACAACAGCCGGAGGAAGAGGAACATTAAGAGGAGCAATAGGAGGAGCAGGAAGATCCAGAGGAGCTAGGGGAGGAGGAATAACAGCAGGAAGATGCAAAACAGCCAGGAAGAGGAACATGCAGAGGTGGCGCAGTAGCACCCAGGCCTTTGTTCATTTAAAATTTTGTCAATAAGCTCATTGGATATATGAAAGTCTTTAGAAGGATACATTTTCTGGATACCAAGTGAAAAAGCCCTATCCATATTCCTAACTGACTCAGACTGTTTATTCTGGTCATATAACAATGCTTTTTTGGTGTTTGTCAAATGACGGCACGCATGCTTTTCTCTACTCTTAAGCTGCTGCATAGCTTCTTTCTTCCAATTCTGTAATACATCGAATGCTGCAGGTCTAGCCTTTTTCTTCAATAATATGGATTCTAAATATTCAATACGAGGAATTTCAAAACTACCATTGATTGGCCACTGAAGTTTGGAAGCATGTCTAGTTTGTCTGTGCCAAATATCATTAAATACTATACTACCAATGCCGTGCTTACAGTACATAGTACACGCCGGCGACCCCTCTATTGGTGCCGGTTGGCCAAATTCCAAAGATCGTCTGTCACTGCGGAATAACGCCCTGAAGCAGGCAGACAATTTCCCAGGCATATCAGAATACTGGTGTTACCTGGTCAATAATTGCACTTGCAAGTGTAGTGCGTCAAAACTAATTATCAGGATACTTAAGAATCGGGTCACGACTCACCTGATCAAATCCTAACGAGGTCCGATCGGATTACAAAGTTCAAACTAAAGTCCCACGTGGTTGGTGATTTCGGCAAATCTGCCCGCCTCGATAAATGGACCCTTGTCAAGATGCCGACTCGGACCGTGTGCTCACCGTCCAGGGATTGGGTCGTGCAGCGCTGCTGAGATGTCGCTTCTCATCGAAGAAAGGGGCCCCCTTTTACACTGGGTCCGATCCCAGTCCGGTAGCCGCGTCAAAATTCAACGAGCTGGCATCAATCTTGAGGGTCCCTATTCGGGTGCCATCTGTAAAAGCAAAAGGAAATATCGAGGCTAAGTACCCCAAAAGGAAATACACCAAACATGGGCTTATAAAGATACACAGATCTTTATTCTATAACTGTACAGTTTACAAAGAAACAAAGTATCAGATCACTATCTGGCCCTCAGTACATCACAGCGAATACCAGCCCTTTCGGTGTGAGAAGTGAGAGGTACTGGACGTCTAAACATTTACACTTTTTATACAGTTCTGATCGTAATGTCCAAACCCTCTACAGGTTAATAATACTCGGTCTAGGGTTCGTGCCGAGTTCACTTCTAGTTTGTTCAACTATATGCATGTGGATTATTTTCAGTTTGTACATCAACAAGTCACAATGGCAACAGTGTATCTTCGGATTTAATATTAAGCCTTAGTACATGTCCTATACAATGTAGTTCAGCAAGTGTCCACGTTCAGTATTTAGACAGCATTGTATTTGATGTATGTCCGCGGATCGGACTTACTGACTCTGGTAATCCTCTGTCTATAAATCAGACATTGGACAAGGTCTCTTTACTCGACCCAAACATTCGGCCAACGGACAGTTTAGGCATTAACTTGTGTACAAAGGTCAGGACGGCTCAGTTACAAGCGGGAAACACTGTCCACCATTTTAGAACAAAGAATTACTTTGGAATGGATATCAAAATGGCGGATGGACCTAAAATGGTGGCTAAATCGATCTAAGATCCGAACTTTGCAACGCGGATCTCTTCGTAGAGCGACTGGGCTTAGGCCAATATATACAATAAAGGAGGCACAATATGATGTCCCGTTTAACAACTTAGCAAGCCCCGCCCACCTGGTGTCTTCCTGCCTGCCGCTCTTTTTCACCCCTTAGCAAGCCCCGCCCACCTGGTGGCCTCCTGCTTGCCGCTCTTTTTAACCACTTAGCAAGGCCCACCCACCTGGTGCCTTCCTGCTTGCTGCTCTTTTTCCCTACTTAAGGAGCCCTCTAGCCTCTTTTCCTTTGCAGATGGTGGGCAGGTGCAAGTGGATCTAGGTCACCTGGCCTAAGCACCACCCGCCTTCTTAGCCCTGCCTCTTCCTTCCTGCACTTAACTATTAGATCAAGGCGTCTCTCGCCTGGGGGTCCTATGGGAAGGACAGACGAAGAAAAGGGAAATTCCTGTTTGGACCTGTTTGAACCAGGAGGATCCAGGGCCCGACCCCCTGCTCAGACAGCAGGTAAGCACGCACCAACATGTGTTACTCCCTCTGTCCCACAGGCAGTCCCCACCCCCTCTGATCCCCCCATGATGTTCCCTTGTGCCCCCCCATTCTCGCACACAGGTGTTGCCTGTTTTGCTTGATTTTTCTATCCTGCTCCCCCCTCAACCCTTCAAGCCTACTTCTGCAGGAGTCTGTCCTGATAAATTCTGGTTTCACCATCACCGTCTTGTGGCCAATGCTGGATTTGACTTTTATGGACTTCATTCATTCACATTGCGTCACCCTTTCTCAACTCTCATGCTGGACTTCCTTTGCATCTTGTACAAATGTTGGCCCTGAATCATGATGTTCCCATCTTCATCTTGTATCCGGGCTTGCAACATCATGTGTTACTACTGACTTCTGCAATTGTATTCGCTCTCCCCTCTTGCTTCTGCACCCCTCTCCCTCACCTCTTGTTTTTCTCCGGCTCTACCAGAAATGTTGTCAGGCCGTGTACGGTAATCGCCTGTCTGTTTCCATTTCCTTCCCACTCTCCCCCTCCCTTCCTTATCTATGTCTTAGCTCTTGCTCTGAAATGTCGTCAGGCCAAGTACGATAGTTAATTTCACATCCTTACTGTTCATGGCCTGTAAGAATGTCATTGTATTGTCTCTTGTTCCCTCCCTTGCCTTGAAGCGCTTTGAAACACATTGTGTATAGGCGCTATATAAATAAACAATCATATCATATCATGCTCCAGGAAATTTTTAATTAGCGGTTGGTAGTTAGTGAAAAGATAAAAAGATCAACTAATACCTCTACAAGAAGACATGTTCCTATCTAGGAAGGCAGATCAGCAACACAACTATTGATTATCTCCCCTTTAGAAACAACCATCAAAAAGAACTTAGCATCTCGTCAATATTATTAAATCAAGCAGTACCAAAGAACATGTGAAAGTCTTATTCATGTCCTCGCCAGATATTTTTTTTTCTCCACCACACACGCTGATATAACATTTACGAACATCCTTCCGGCTTTTCTATTGCACTGGGGGCCAAGGAGTGGGGAAAAACATCCAGGTAGTGTTAGTTTACAAGGTCACGAGGTCACCATTTCACTGTGTGGCACCACATGTTAAAACCACACTGAAGAACAGTGCAGGTTCAACAGACAGCCTCTCATCATGTGGTATCACATTAGCTTCATATCCCGGAGTATTTGTATGGCTGCATTTTTGTGATGCGCCTAAGGAAGTCTTGGCTTATTTTTTATTGTTTTGACCATCTTTCTCGTCTATCAGATATTGCCCGCTTAAACCACTCTTGCTCGCCAGGGATTCCTTCGGGTTGAACCTGATCTGTGTTACTTGTTATGGATGGACTGGGGTCTATTATAATTTCGAAAGAATGCGTTAACTTTGACAAAATTGTTTGAAATGTAGGTTTTTGTATTTTAAAAATGTTTCAGGATTTTAATGATGGTGGATTTTCTTTTTGTTTTGAATGTGTTGATGTGTAATTATGTTAATTGCTGTTGTTTTTATGGGAACTTCCTGTATTCCCGAAACAAACCTTTCTGCTACTTATATATAATATCAGGCTTTTAAAAGTGCCAGAATCCTCCTCCTTCTAAGCGTTGCAATACCATGAGGTAATATTACCAATGTAATTACACTCAAATTAATGAAACTGGATGGATGACGGGCAGATTTGGCCTTTGAGGCTAAATGCAGATTTCTGAGGCTAGTGTTGAATTTGCCAAGAAATCTTATCAGTAGGGGGAGAACACGATTTAAAAAAGAATAATTTGATAAGTCTAGTAAATTTGTTTTGATACTTTCCTTGTTTTTCAGAAATATGTGGATTAGGCCTCTGGTGCTGGGAAGTATTCAGGAAGGCGTTATAAAAGATTTTCTGCCACAAGTCAAGTCAGGCATTGATGCTGCCTATGAAGTCCCTTCAAAGAAATCATTATATCTTTTCAAAGGTAACTCAGAACCAGATATCTAAGGGGCTGGGGGAATAACATGTTGAAAGTCATCTAAACCGGTTGCTTTCCCTTGCCCCTCTCCTGCCATGACTGATTCCCACTGGCTCCAGATGTAGTTAAGTGAGGTAACTAGATTCAGCTATACGATTAACACTGTAACAACACAAAGTACTGTGTATGTGATAAGAAAACACAATTATCATAAGCTTTTCTGATTATGTGAAGTTGTGTGAAACTATTTGTGAGTGATGCTTTGCAACATCTCTCAGAACCTTGCACTTGGGAAATGACAGAAGTTGTAATTGCCAGCTACGTTCAATAAATGTATATTTGTATATATATTTATTAAAGAAAATGGCGAGTGTTTCAAACTAAAGCAGTGTCCAATAGGAAAATAACAGGCAGCGAGCAGTGCCACGAAGGATGGTGCTTCACAAAGGGTCAATTGAAATATGATAGGGTTATTGATGCAGTGCAGGAAACACAATAGATTATGTGCACACTGTACAGACACTGATATGTGCAGATAAGTAAAGTGCAGTAGTGCGATACAGATATGAAATGGTGATAGGAAAAGGTAATACGTTCCGTGCAGGTTACCGGAGCTCCTTCATTGGATAGGAAGAGTATTCAGATACAGTTACTGTCACTTGGTCTGGTGGTTCATCTGTGTCAGTTGTCAGTGTTAACCTGCAGTCTCCATTGGGAATTTGGATCATTTACTGTGGGTGGTAGTTCCGCCTATGGTAAATCATCCACTTTTCAGAAGCAACGCGGATGAAAAACCTCTGTCAAAGGCTTGAGGTTTATCTTCCACTTTACTTCCAGTGTCTGAATCCAGTAGTGTGGTAAAGTAACAGTAAAGTGGTGGGAAGTCTGTTACTGCCACTTTACCACCCTCTTTTCACTGCACAACCTCATAGACAATTCAGCCATGCTTGTAGAAGTGAGCTGCCAAGTAGATATATTGACGTTTTTCTGAAGAAATTCGCTATTATTGTGCTCACTGCAATTGTTTAGTACTTTTGTTTTAAATGATGTTTAAGATTGGCATGTTGCTGGACTGAACATGGTAATTATTAATATATTAGCGATAACACTGAGTACATTTTGACTGTAAACGATTGTAAACGAAAGACCTTTGTTATGGAAAGGGCAGTATGGGGACCACTGGCAGATTTTTGGAAATTTCTGCCATATGTACTATACCTTTGAATGGTAAAAGTTATCATTTTCGTCAATGGAGAAACCAGCTGTGCCAAATCGATGCTGGTAGAATTATTTTTCTAAACAATTACCACTGGCTGTAACTACGTTACCAACCAAAGTGATATGTATTTGAAAAATTGCCAGCATCACCTCCCAGTGGAGTTTTTTGACAAACTAGAAATGTATACCTGTAAATATTTCTTTTATGTATGTATGTAGATAGGTAGTTAGGTAGGTAGATAGGTAGGTAGGTGTGGGGTTGTATAAAGCATTCACGAGATGAGAATCTTTGGAGCACTGCAGATAGGCACATCCAGAGAGTTACAAGGAACGTGCAGGAGCAGCAGATCTTGCTAGTGTTGGTAGGGAGAGAAGGGAAGGCTGGGCAGCTCCAGAGGTGTAAAAGTAATGGTGAGTGGAATTATCAGTGATCAATGAGATGTTCTTTAAAGAGTAGGTAGTGTGGGATGTATTAACCCACTTATGATCTGCCCTGCGGCATCCCTGTGTGCTGATGGTGCCAGAATGATCAAAATGGCCGCAAAACCCCTATGCGTGCCAAAACCTATGGAAATCGCACTTTGTAACACGAAAAGATGGCTGCCAAATCTACCATGCATGTTGTCAGTGGTGGAACAGACAGCGCACTCTTGAAACATGTCACTAGGCTGCCCAACAAGTAAAAATGGAGACTGCATGAAAAGCAGTGCTTTGCTGAATGAAATCCAGAATCTTGCCTTAAATCCTTTTTCTTGGTTGCTGAAACTACAGAACGCCGGTCCAAAACACCATAAAACATCCAATATTATTGCTGGGTGTTACAAGTCACTTCATTCAAGAAATCATTATGAACATACACGGTCCAGAAAAGCTGGATTTGTCATCAAAACATTCACAGCAGAAATGTGCCTGCCTGTGAAATCTGTCAAAATCTGGGCACAGTACCAGCGGCAGCCTGTGGACAGCTGTCAGTAGCTTGCATCAGAAGATTTAAACTTGTGCAACTGAAATCAAATGTCTGAAAACTAAGTGATCTGTTATTAATAGTAACCTAGGTTCTAACTATTCAAACCCCATGGTTTATAAGCTGGAATAAGTGTTCTAGCTGTTTGTTTTAAGCCAAGAATTTCTTTTTAACAAAATGACATTGAATTTAAGCCTGACTCCAAGCCAAACCAGTATAACAACTTCCCCCCACAAAGGCCAGGCCTATCTCTTCACCAGGAACTCACACCTATGTGATGGTTAAGGGGTGGGAGGAGAACCTGGGCTGCAGCAGAAGAGGACAATGGACTTCCTCTGGCTGAAAGGATATGCAGAGTGTGAAGAGTCATAAACGGTCTCTCCCAGAAGGAAGGGGCAGAGATTGCTTCTGAGCTGCTAGAAGGAGAAGGAGGCAGGGACAGACAACCATTTGTTGATTCACAAGGACAAAAAGTACATTTTTAAAAAGACTGATAATGTACTGTGTAAAATTGTGAAAAATATGTACACCCTGGACTTGTAAACCTAATTTTTGGCTGCACATTTTAAGAGGCGCCAGAACTCTGTGCTATGTTCTGGGAAGTAACAGGGGAAATTATAGTTTTGCAGCAAATGTATTTATGTCAAAAGCAACTTCACACACTTATGCCCCTATACAATGTGCACAGTTGTGGACATTTTCGCCGAAATTGGACCATGTGTTCCAGACAAAAAGGACGGAATTCTGTCAAAAGCAGACCCAAGATCCTACAGCGACGGGGCTTGGAAGAGTATCTGCTCCACAAAATATGTGATCTATTTATGTTATTGTTAGAAAGATTGCACACTTGTAAATATGTATCGTACAAAAAGTAGATTTTATGTTCAAAAGCCAAGGGGAGGATTCTCTGACTCATAAACCCACATCATCATGGTGACACCCTGTTTTCTCCTCCAATCAAGGGAGAGAGGAGTCTCTAGCCAATAGCCTGTAAAGGGGGTGCACTTAGGATAAGCCAGCATACACACCCCCTTTACATATGCATAAATAGAGAAAGCTGAGGACTTAGAAAAAAACACACACAGATTCACCCACTATCCTGATCCTGGTGAAGCACCCTGAAACAGAACCATCCATATTCCTTGCTCCAAACTTCAGAAACTTGGCAAGCAGAACGGCCCATTCCATTAGTTGAACTAAAGAAACAGCCGGGCTGTGCTGTACTGCTTTCCTGCTAATTAATTATTACCAGAATCAAAAGACCCAATCCAGTTGTGCCCTGATGTGGCATGCTGTGACCAGATAGCTGTGACCAGAGCCATTGCAGACCCAGTCCAGTCCCGTGTGCCCACCAGCCTGTCCCGTCCGGTGTGCCCAGCAGAATTTCTGAGCAGAATCTCTGATCTTGACAGACCAGAATTCCTCACGGTTCTGTTCAAACATATATTGGGCCTGATCACGACTTTGGTGGTAACTCTTAAATCTGGCGGTAGCGCTATTACCGCTGGATTTAAGGGTCTGGAAATCAGGACTTCGCCGGATTTCGCCCCAGCTCTGAGCTGGGGGGAAACCTGCCGAAAATTTGCGCTATTAAAAATCCACCGGCGGTAAGAGCGCGAAAATTCCCCATTGAGCCCAATGGGGAATGGGGCATTCCCGAATGGGCTCAATGGGGAATGGGGATTAATATTACCGCCAAACTCGTGATCTGGCGCTATTAGTGCCGGGGAGTTCAGCGGTAGGGCTAATACAGCCGTCGGTAATACCGACGGCGTTACTGCCAAGGTCGTGATCAGGCCAATAGTGAGTATCCATAGAATATGACTGTGTCACTAGCATATGTACTATCCATAGTCCAATCCCTATCTAAATCCATCCGATCTCATATTTAGAACTGCATTGTAAGAAATATTTTTTAATTGCCTGAACTCTCTATATTATCCTTACTATCTCCTTCGGTACTAGTATTGTTAAATATCTTTGCGCTCATACATTTCATCTGAAGAAGGCAAACTCCTCGGCAGGCAGTCGCCCGGATCCAGTGGCGCCCTGGTCCAGTGGCTGTGCTTCCATGTGGTATTTGCTTTTTCATAGTCATCCGCTAGTGTAAAGAAATCCTGTTTGTCTTTTGAAAGCGCATCCCTGTTTTCCCATTCTTGCGACCTATCTCAGAAAAACAACCTCCACTAAAACGTCCATAACTTCCTCAAATTTTATGCTAGAAACTGAAAAGTTTGCCGCAAATTTTCATTTTGGCAAAACATTACACGTGTAAAACAGATTTTGATTGCACCCGACCTCAATTTTAAGTTTGCACATTGCTTATTAGTGTCAAACCATTGCTAGTGTTTGTCTGCGTCTATATAAAGCAGCTCCCATTAGAATTTAAACAATTTCAGCAATTTAATCCATATTTAGTGTTTTACCCAATCCATTCCGAGATAAGTTTAAAAACCATTTTGACAGTTTGCCAATCAATTCTGTTTCTCTCTTGTGTTTGCTGGGTTTGGGGGAATTGGGATTTACATTTTGTTTGAATTCTGCATTCCTGAATACCTGCTCTGTCTCTCCTCCTATCTCTTTACACTGCATATTGGGGGGTTGAGGGGTTGGCAGGGGGAAATAGTAACCATACTGCTATTTGATCTGAACTCACACAAAGGTATTTCTGTGCTGAATTGTTTTTGCTCATTAATACTCCTTGTGATTAAAGAGGTTGCCTAGTGTTACATCACCCCATTGATGATTATTGTATAACCATTAAACATAGTGTGATTATATTGTGAACTACATAAATAAATATTTTAACTTTGCAAGCCAGCCTGATTCCTGGTTAAGTGTGACCGGGGGGTTCCAAGAGAGGGCGTGATATAAGTGGTACATCGTTCAGAATAAAATAACTTTTAGACACAAACAAATAAGGATTTCAGTTGTGCATTACACGCTAGGCTTTGACTTAGGTGAAGTGCCGGATTGAATTCACTTACAGTAGGGTCTTTAGATCCTTCCTGAAGTGTAGGATGGAGAGGGGAGCCTTTGTGTGTTGTTTACTTATTCCAGAGACAGAGAGTGTAGCAGAAAAGGGATAATGCAATGCTTTGTTTCCAGTGTGTTTCCAGTGTGGCAACATTGTTGCTTCTGATAGCACATTGTCCTCTGGAAATAGTGTCGCTCAGCCAGGCAAAGTAGTGCTTGTTTGGGACTGCTTTGTAGATGATGCAGGCTGTCTGTCTTGAACATGATGAGTGCTTTCAGTGGTAGGCAGTGCCTGTGTTGGAGTTTGGGGGATTTCATCAAATACATTTTCTTAGTCATGTGATAAGGTGTGCTGCATGTGGAAGCTTGGAGACCTGCAAGTTGAGTACTGTCCCTGTATGGGTGGTAGATGACCAGGGATTGGATAGTTATTTTGAAACATGTGGCAGGGATGAAGGGTTTTACTTTGTGGAGCAGCACTTGATGGTACCATTGTCACCTGGTATTTTGGTGATATGCGTTTTGCAAGTGATTCACAGTTTATTTTACAGCTGAGAGATTTTGTACTGGGTGAACGTCAGGTGTTTTATTTATTTTATTTATTGATTTGAAATTTATAAGGTGCTTATACAACAAGACAGTTTTTCAAAGTGCCATAAGGCACAAGGCAAGGGAACAAGGGAGAAAAATAAACAATAAAAATAACAATGAATACATAGAAAGAAAGAGCAGTCCTACTAGGACTTGTGATATTTGGAGCATGTAAGTGCAGTGAAAACAAAAAAAGGTCAATTGAGCATCATTTCCATCATTCAATTCAGAACATGGGCATGCTGGAGAATTAATTCCATCATTCAATTCAAAACATGGGCATGCTGGAGAATGAATCTGGGTTTTGGCAGGTTAAGCTTCACATACACTCATGACATCCAGGCTTGGGTGATAGAGAGAATATGCCTGAGTCTTTGATTGTCATTGATCCAATTAATCTTTAGGTGAAGCTAAAGTTTCAACTTCATATTTGTGTATCTTTATGTGGATGTTGACCAGGATATCCCCAAAGGTTCCTTGAAGTGGTTGAAGTTGACAAGCAACATATTATAACCTTGAAGAACTCTGCAGTAGTACTGTATAGTTATGGGATGTATTTGGACCTATTTGAATGGATTGGTACCTGTTCAAGATGTAGGAGACCAACTACTTCACAAATGTACTGTCAAAACCCACGTGAGTCGTGAGGATATTTGGGAGGGATTGCTCAATGGTATACAAGGCAACAGAGAAATTCAGTAATACAAGCAGGCATTGGTTCCTCTTTGTCCAGCATGTTGAGGGCATCATTGATAACTTGGATTTTGGCAGACTCTGTGCTTCTTCATGATTAGAATCTGGATTGATTGTCCCAAATAACTGCTATGAGAGAGTAGATGCATGATGTGGTAATAGTTGGTCAGGTGATCCAGGAAATATGGGGGTTTCTTTAGTAGGGGAGGATCTGTCTCATTATCAGTGCGTCTGAGAGGCTCCTTGCCCCAGGGATGCTTAAATGATATTGAGGAGTGGTGTGAGTGCTTCTGCAGTGATGGCCCCTAGAGGAAAGGAGTTTGCCAATGTGTAAATTGTGGGTTTGAGGGCTGAACAGATGTTCATCAGGTCTTCTGAAGTTATTGTCCTGAGATTGGTTCATCTTGGTATGTTGCAGATTGGTTTGGGTGGGACATCTATGGTGTGCTGCAGGTGTCTGTCATGCATTGCCTTGTCTTGTCTATCTTATTTGTACAGAAGTAGTGGATGGCTTTGCATTTTCTGTGGATTGTAGTATTGCACGGTCTGGTAGCGGACTGATGCAATTTTTCATGTCTTGTAAAAATCACTCTGCTCTTGTTTGTGGCCTACATGACGGTAGTTGAGTAATACTTATTTTTGGCTGTTGTGATGAGTGTCCTGCATGTTGAGCATACAGTTGTCAGGCGGAGATATTCTTATTAATTGAAGCTTTTCTGAATATGTGTTGTTTTAGGATGGCATGCTTGTTGTTGATGTTTTTGTGTGTGTGTGTGTATGTGTGTGTATTTGTCAAGGAGTGGAGGGGATAGAGGAGATGTGTTTGCTGAGTTGAAGTTTCAGTGGTGCATGGGTGTTGTTGGTCTCAGCTAGGGTGTTGATGAGTGTGCTTAACTGGGATTAGGAATACTCTGATGGCTTCCACTAAGAGATCAAGGTGATGAGGGTTCCTTGAAGTGCATCCATGTGAAAGGTCTTGGCAGCAGGGTATCTTGGTTGAGTTGGGTTGACCCTAATCACACTGTGCTCCCTTCAATTCAATGTGAGAGTTTTGGCTGCCAAATTGTGGTTAATTTCTTAGAAAACTAACTCAAAACCAACTTTCAAGAGGAGGAGTTCCTACTGCACGTAAAGCTGTTGATATAGAGAGACAAGCTATGTTCCCCAATGTACCACTTTGTCACGGTTTGGTAGCGCAACCCATTAGAATATTTAAACCCTACCACAGGTGATGAGGAATTCAAGCAATGGTATGTAATAATTCAATGCAGTTTAAGTGGCTGCAAGCAAACGTCCAGATTAAACAAATTCCCAAATTCATAAGAAATTGAAAAAGTTAGATGCTAACACTTGGCAAAATATACTGTGCCTAAATATATACAGCCAGCCAAAGGAAAGTTTGGTCTGTAGCCTTAGAATATAACTTCATCCAGGACATCATGAATTTAAATAGATAGTGAAAAAATGTACACTTTAAGGAGACACGACTCCATGCTTACCCAGTTGGGTGAATCCCTAACTGGAATTAGTCAGTGCTTGTGTAGTTAGTTTTAAACTATGAAATATCAGAAAAAGGTAATTCAATGCAGGAGCTGACAGGTGAGGGTGTTCAATGAAAGTTCACTACTCTCAAATTGGCTTGGGGCTTCCTCATGCTCATGTTAGCTAAGGAGGGACATGTGGAGTGAAGGGGCAATGTCATTGGTGGTTCAGCAGGTGCATTCTTCAGTCCCATTGAATGTTCAGATTTAGAAGAAGAAACATATGCATTTCCCACTGCAGAATAAGCCTCATCGTCAAATAGTTTTATTTAAAGTTGAGTAATTCTAGGTGCATAATATGCCAGAACAGCATCCCTTCAACCAAAGTATCATCTTCAGAACTGCTGGGTTATTAGATTAGCTCAGCGCACACACAGCTGCTGCTGAAAGCAATCACAGATATTTTCCAAAAAACATGGTTGTCACAAAGGACAGTCCCGTTTCACATACTTCCCAGTTCGTGTAGGGTCCAGTACTTTAAGGAAATGCAGACAAACATCTTAGGTGGGTTTACACTTTAGCCCTCATGACACAGTGAGTCCGGCACCCCAGGTAATTTCAACCAATTCTCCCCAACTAATAAGCACGGAAGAAACATTGAACAAATTGAAACATCACTGTTAACTTCATTCAGAAATCATCGTAGCTTCTCTCAGTCCTTGTATGTTCTGTTGAATGCTCTTGCTAACAAAGCATAATCAAGAAACAGAAGATATGGAACCTTTATTCAAGAACGAGCCTTTAACTTCACAGAATGTTTCCCTTTTCTTTGTTGCAAGTGTCTGAGAAAGACTCTTCTCATGGCAGAGACGCAAATGGCAGATTCTCAAAATTCTGTGGGCACCTCTAAGCCCACAGATGTCAACTCCCATTTTCTCAATTTCCATAAGGCCCTTACAAGGTAAAGTTGTGGGCTTTATCACTACTCCTCATATTCCGGTCTAAAGAGCATTCTTGACAATTAAATCTGTTTTGACATAGTACACCCACATTTGAAACGTGATAGGTACATCCCTTAAAGCCCTGTCACTTGCAATGAATTTTCTATATTTCTATCTTAGCTCAAAACATGAACATGTAAACAATTACTACTATGCTTGAGTGTTTCTACTTTGGGCAGCTCTACACATTTGTATGTTACTGGCTTGAGATCAGGAGACCAACTACAGGCAAAATGTTAAAGTACATTGTGGGGAGAATCAAAGGCAAATTAAGACTGCCTGATATCAAAGTGAGACGTGCCAGATGGTGCATTTTCCTGAACCACTGTTCTCCCTTCCATTGTTATGAATAGGGTGCATGAGTGAGATGCACTTGAGAGACAGCACTCGATACATGGTACGAAAAGTGCCACAAAATAAACAATCTCAGGAAAAATATTGATCCTTGAGTATATTTTGCCTAAAGGCTGAGTATTGAATAACTTCAATTAACAGCAGAGAATGAGGAAAGGCTCCAAGGTAAAAACATTTGCTGTCATCATGGAGAATTGTGCCTGACGCACTGGAACTTTACCTTTGAAAATACCAAAGTCCCAAAAGTGTCAAACATGTATTTCTGCCCCCCGGGAACATGCCTTTGTTAGAGAAAAATATTTCAAAATAGCAAAAGTCAAGCGGTGGAATGTTGTCAAGTGTTCTGAATGGCATGTTTATGCAGTTTCTCAATTGTCCATCAAGTGAAGAAAATGATTAATTTCATTCAGAGTCTTTCTAATGTAATGTTTAATTATTTTGCCAACCGTTGTTGGATTGTTTTACAAAGTCTATAGAAACATGGTAGATTGTGTATAATATCTCAAAGTGTAAATATGTTGAAAAGCAGTGGCCCTTTTTTGTTGGCTTCAGTAACTATTGTGTTCACCTCAGCATTATACTGTGCTAACTTCAAGTTGACCAGAGTTTCACTTCAGAGCACATTAGCCCTCACCTTTGGGAGTATTTTCCAGGGCACTCTTAAAAACGACTTATAATTCCGATAGCTAGAGGTTTGCAGTGTGCCTTGAGATTAGCATCTGTGATCTTCTAAACCTGTTTGTTTTATTGCTGAGCTTCAAAGGCCTATTCTTCTATTAAAAGTGGCAGCTTTTGAAGTCTGCTTATCAAGAGCCATAAATTTGGCTAAAGCAGGGAAAAAAATCAGGCCTGTCATCTTATTTTGTATCAATATTCACTGAGGGCTTGGTTACATGAATCACGTGCTGAAGAATGAGATGTTGTTCATAGGGCAAATGCAGGGCATAATTCAAATATTACTTTTGCATGGAAACAAATTTGAACCATGTGACTTAGAACCATGGGACTGGGTATGCTTCAATGTTGAGAGCCTCCTCTTCAATCTGGCACTCTATTCCCATTTCCCATGATTATTACAAATTATTAAAATTATTAGGCGTCTCAAAATTATGAATAAACTAGCTGTTCCTGGCATAACATAAACTGGAAATGAACAGTGCATTCTCACTGCATTTAAAATCAAGTGAGATGACGCTCCAAAAAAATAAATGTTTTGAGCTATTAGCACAGTGTTACATAGAACATTTTATTCGGGATTGGTGCATGCTTTTGTAAATTATAATGTCATTAAATTGTATGCAAAGTGTTTAGCATTAATCTGGTATATGAAGACCCCCCTTTCATAACCCAATAAAGATCTGCCTGATAATCTATTTATGTTCTGTGAAGGGCATAGCTATTAAAGTTTAATTGTGCAATTTCCTTTCCCATAAAAGCGATGTGAATGTAAATCTCATATACCCCTCTTTCTTGGAACTTCACAGTGGCATTCTATTAGTGAGGTGAGAGAGGGGGGGCACGTATACCGTTGAACACAATCCGTGTGCGTTCTGAATCGATAATATTGCTTCCCTAATTAAAACCGAAAGAAGAATCAGATTGACCTGGGAAATGCGAGACATGCAGCAGTTCTTTGATGCCATAAATTGCACGTGTTATTGGAGAAATGTCTTACATGAAGGAATAACTCTGTGAGTCTGCGCCAATCCGTTGTCACACACTTTGTGTTTTATTCAATCCAAAATTGCGTTAAACAAAATAAGGATGCCATTCTGGTCATCCAAAGTTGAATTATACAAAAATAAGGATGCCCTTTGTGTATTACAAAAATAAGGATGCCCTTTGTGTTGACACGTGTTTCAGCTAAATAAAGCCTTTTTCAAAACTGGGCTATTATTGTGCAATAAGTTTGTTAACCCACCCGAACAAATACATATATTATCAATTACTTCAATTCAAAGACAGAAATTAGGGATGGGTGACGGGGAGGTTGCATGGGTTGAATGGAAAGTAATAATCATGTTTGTACAGATACAATATACAAAGCAAAGAAAAGAACGGAGGAAGGTTACACAGGGATAAAAGTATAGCCAAGTAATCAATCCATCATATATCATCAACAAAGCAATTCAATTCAACAATAACCAACGGAATTACACAAAAACACCAAGATTTTATGATTACAAAACATTAAAATGAGTGTAAAATAAAATAAATGAAAACAATAAAGGAGAGCGAAAGAAATACAACATTATTAGCTAAAGTAACTCCATGTCCATTCAAATCATGATTAGAATTAGCTCTGTTGTATTAATGAACTTAAGTTCACTCACCCTGAAAGGTATGTTCATTAAGTAGTGTTGTTGTGCCTTGTTATAATTGGGTTCAATCTCAGGGTCCTATTATGTTAATAACATACAATTGTATTTGCTTAATTCACTGTAGACATACCATATCATAATACAACTCTTGATTAGTTTGATTGCGTATATCCCCAACATCATGACTACGGCCACTCATATGTATGACACATGTCCAGGTAGACTATAACTTAAATAACTTGCTTAGTTGTTACACCCATAGTGTTTCCACAACATTATTTTGAATAAAGCCGAATATCAGTTCAATGTTAATACGAACAAATCATTAAATTCATTTTAAGTTTCCCTAACTCCTTAATTCAGTCGTGCCTTTTCTGCACATGCCGCAATCATAGCAACTTAGGATCTATTTTACCTGCTGCCTCTCAAATCACCCGCGTTGTCGTTCCTACGGACGCCGGCGCCATTTTAGAATTCCCTTTTAAGGCGATTTCCATGACAACGTGACACTCTTGTCGTCATTTGGAAATCTCTATGCTCTCATTTGAACTCGTATGTGCCATGTTGGACTTGCCATATTCCAACAACTCTCAACAAAGGCACGTTTGCCTATTAACTTTTCAGTGTGTCTATTCAAAATCAGATACCAAAGTTTACTACTCAATGAAAAGTATTCCATATTGTCCGTGAACAAATGCAATTCAAAATCAATTGTGAATTCCTAGATGACAGGAAAAAAACATGATATCTCGATGTATACATATCACAATTATCTATTCAATAGTTTGTGTTGTCGGATCATACATCTTCGTGGCCCTATAGTCATGTTATCGGTTATGCAACTTTAAATCTTGATTCACAAATTACATGATATATGCAAAAACAACATTATTGATTACATTTCAACATTCTTAGCCATATGCAATAATTATTTTATATTATTTCAACAACCTCAATTCTTCACTGCTTTACATTATGTGTATTTGTAAGAAACATACCACACTCATAGAAATGATGCCATTTCAGTATCCTGGTTTAAGCCTGTCGCTGTTAAGTCAAAATGGCAAATGAGCCTAGCTCCTGCTTGGTGTAAGGCTCTTAGTCTGTCTCCACCTCTTTTCGACATTGTCACTTGTTGTAACCCCACAAATTTAATCAGTTTCTTATCATCCATTTGATGTGATTTCTGCCAATGGGCCGCCAATGGTAGGGTAGGATCTTGGCTTCCTATTTTGCTGAGGTGTTCCCGAATCCTTATTCTAAGTTCTCGTTTAGTACTGCCTATGTATATTTTAGTACACACACAGCAAAAGCTGTATACCACATACTTAGTTCTGCAGTTGATTGCTTGCTTGATTCTTACAGATTTCCCATGCCGATCCTTACATTCTAATGTGGCCTCATTTGCAAATTTGCACATGGTGCAAAATCCACATTTACGGAATCCCATGTCTTCTTTTGTGAGCCAGATGCGGATCTCAGGTTCTTGAATATCCGGTAATAGTGATGGACTTATTAAAGTTTTCAATGTGTTTGCTCTTTTAAATAACATGGTTGGTTTTTCTCCTACAAGTCTGCCAATGTGCTCATCTAATTTCAATAGATACCAGTGCTTCTTCAAAGCTTTCTGAATTCTTTTATGATCTTGGTTAAATTGTGTGATGAACCTTACTTCCGATAATTCTGTGTTTAAAGGTTTATTCTTTTTTAGCAGCGTATCCTCCTGTTTTAACAATTTGGTTTTCTCATAGGCCTTCTTGACACTTGTCCTTGGATATCCTCTACTTATAAAATGTGTCTGTAATAGTTTACATTCCTGCTCAAAGCTCATTTGTTCTTGGCAGTTTCTCCTAGCTCGTACATATTCACCTAATGGTAAGTTCGTAATGGTCGTTTTTTATGACAACTTGTCGCATGTACTATAGAATTCACTTCTGTGGGTTTCCTGAAAGTCTGTGTAATCAATTGATTATTATTGACACTTAGTGTGAGGTCTAGAAAATGTATTTCCCTTTTGTCACAGGCTCCAATGAATTCAATATCAAATTGGTTTAGATTCAATCTATTAGTAAGTTCTGAGAATCCGTTCTCTGGTCCATCCCAAATCAACAAGATATCGTCTATATATCTTTTCCATAGTTTTATTCTTATACCATAATCTGGGTCCTGATACACGACTGATTCTTCCAACATGCCCATAAATAAGTTAGCTAATTCAGGAGCAAATTTAGTCCCCATGGCGACTCCTTTCTTTTGTTGGTAAGTCTTATTATCAAACGTAAATATGCTGGAATCTAGTGCCAGTTGTAACATTTCTTTTAACATTTGAATTTGAAGAAAGAATGAAGCAGAATCATTTCGAAAAGTGGGGTCAATGGTTGCAATGGCCCATTTATGTTGTATCGAGGTATAGAGCGCTTTAAAATCTAGTGTCGCCAGAAGGAAGGAATCTTGCCATTCGAATGATTGCAATTGTCTTATCACTGAGGTAGAATCTTATAAGAATGATGCTAGTAAGTTAGCCCTTGGTTTAAGAATAACATCCAAGTATTCGGATAGGTTCTCTGTCACCCACCCGATTCCGCTTAGAATCGGGCGTCCTTCCATTATGACATCAAAAGCTTTATGTATTTTGGGTAAAAAATGCATCGTAGGTGTCACTGGGTCATTGATAAGTAAGAATGCCTTTTCGTCATCAGAAATTAATCCACATGTGTGCCACTTTGTAACTGATTCTTTAATTTGTGCAAGAATCTCCTGTTTCGAGGTTGAACTCAAATAGGAATAGGATCCCGGGGTCCTCAAATGTTCAGCTGCCATACTCAAGTAATCTTCCCTATTCATAATCACAATATATCCCCCTTTATCCGCCTCCTTAATGACAACAGATGTATCCATCATTAAATCTTTCAGTGCTCTTTTTTGGCCAAATGTTAAATTGTCTTTGTTGTACTTGGGTTTAATCCTATCTTGATTGCACTGTTTAGAGATCCGATAAAATTCTTTTGTAGCTGCTTGGTAGAAAGTGTCTATTATATTATCAGCTGGTAATTGTGGAACAAATTTTGATTTGTTTTTCAGTTCCTTAGTTGTCAGACTGTCAGGTTGTATTCGTAACTCCGAAAGTAGATTTTTCATTTCAAAATCATGATCTTCAGTCAGAGACCGCAAAGTGTATGTGTCCTCTATATCTTGTACTGTAAATTCACTCCTTTCAATAGGTTTATCCTTAGGTACGTGATGACCCGGGGCTTTTGTAGCAAAACATTTTTTTAGTTTCAACTTTCTAACAAATTTGAAAAGATCAATATGTATATCAATTGATTGCATTTTCTTAGTTGGTGCAAAGGAAAGACCTTTATTGAGTAATTGACGTTCATCCTCTGTCAACGTTCTCTTGGAAAGGTTTAATACTACGTCCTCTTCTACTTGTTCTTCTTGGCTTCCTTCAAACTGGCCCGAGTATGTCTTTTTCCTTCTATAATCACTTCCTGATTCCCGTTGCTTGCTTCCCCCCCTCCTTCCCCACCTCCTTGTGCTGCTTTGGGTGTAGTACTGTCCCCTGGTATCTGAAAATGGACCGTTATCTGCATGTTTCCTCTGTTTCCTTTCTTATAACGTTTAATCTGATTCAGATAGCCTTTAAGGGGACAGTACTACACCCAAAGCAGCACAAGGAGGAGAGGAAGGAGGGGGGGGAAGCAAGCAACGGGAATAAGGAAGTGATTATAGAAGGAAAAAGACATACTCGGGCCAGTTTATGTGGTTTATGTTTCTTACAAATACACATAATGTAAAGCAGTGAAGAATTGAGGTTGTTGAAATAATGTAAAATAATTTTTGCATATGGCTAAGAATGTTGAAATGTAATCAATAATGTTGTTTTTGCATATATCATGTAATTTGTGAATCAAGATTTAAAGTTGCGTAACCGATAACATGACTATAGGGCCACGAAGATGTATGATCCGACAACACAAACTATTGAATAGATAATTGTGATATGTATACATCGAGATATATAATGTTTTTTCCTGTCATTTAGGAATTCCTTTGGTCACGGCCAATATGGAATACTTTTCATTGAGTAGTAAACTTTGGTATCTGATTTTGAATAGACACACTGAAAAGTTAATAGGTAAACGTGCCTTTATTGAGAGTTGTTGAAATATAGCAAGTCCAATATGGCGCATACGAGTTCAAATGAGAACATAGAGATTTCCAAATGACGACAAGAGTGTCACGTTGTCATGGAAATCGCCTTAAAAGCGAATTCTAAAATGGCGCCGGCGTCCGTAGGAACGCCAAAGCGGGTGATTTGAGAGACAGCAGGTAAGATAGATCCTAAGTTGCTATGATTGCGGCATGTGCAGAAAAGGCACGACTGAATTAAGGAGTTAGGGAAACTTAAAATGAATTTAATGATTTGTTTGTATTAACATTGAACTGATATTCGGCTTTATTCAAAATAATGGTGTGGAAACACTACGGGTGTAACAACTAAGCAAGTGGTAATTGGACCGTTATTTAAGTTATCATGAAAGGGTGGCAAGTCTACCTGGACATGTGTCATACATATGAGTGGCCATAGTCATGATGTTGGGGATATAAGCAATCAAACTAATCAAGAGTTGTATTATGATATGGTATGTCTACAGTGAATTAAGCAAATACAATTGTATGTTATTAACAGAATAGGACCCTGGGATTGAACCCAATTATAACAAGGCACAACAACACTACTTAATGAACATAACTTTCAGGGTGAGTGAATTTAAGTTCATTAATACAACAGAGCTAATTCTAATCATGATTTGAATGGACATGGAGTTACTTTAGCTAATAATGTTGCATTTCTTTCTCTCTCCTTTATTGTTTTCATTTATTTTATTTTACACTCATTTTAATGTTTTGTAATCATAAAATCTTGGTGTTTTTGTGTAATTCCGTTGGTTATTGTTGAATTTAATTGCTTTGTTGATGATATATGATGGATTGATTACTTGGCTATACTTTTATCCCTGTGTAACCTTCCTCCGTTCTTTTGTTTGCTTTGTATATTGTATCTGTACAAACATGATGATTGCTTTTCAACCCATGCAATCTCCCCGTCACCCATCCCTAATTTCTGTCTTTGAATTGAAATAATTGATTATATATGTATTTGTTCGGGGGGTTGACAAACGTATTGCACAATAATAGCCCAGCTTTGAAAAAGGCTTTATTTAGCTGAAACACGTGTCAACACAAGGGGCATCCTTATTTTTGTATAACACAAAGGGCATCCTTATTTTTGTATAATTCAACTTTGGATGACCAGAATGGCATCCTTATTTTGTTTAACGCAATTTTGGATTGAATAAAACACAAAGTGTGTGACAACGGATTGGCGCAGACTCACAGAGTTATTCCTTCATGTAAGACATAACTCACGGTATAGGCTTAATACCGATAACTCTGAGTAATTGCGACATTATTTAAGAAGAGTGACCTTTAGATTATATTTAATACGCACATGACTCAAGGGATATAATAGGAGTCGCCCATAAGACCAACTGTAGACAGTGGAAGCCAATTTCTTACTTTATATGTTATTGGAGAAATACATGTCTTTGTAGAATTAGTAAATACACACTTATGTGTAAATTGTAAATGTTTTGGATGTAATGAATTTGAACACACTGACTGATAAGGATCGAAAATAAGTATAGAATGTATATTGATATTCAGAATTAAACATATTGTGATGTGATGATGTAAATGGATATTTGTGAGTGAGAAATAGTGAGATTAAAGCAGGCAGATTATTTTCGTTTTTGTGGAAAAGCTGTCTGTGATTGTGTAATATTGTGGTGAATACCCCGACATAAGGCTTGAGGACCATATTGATTCATTTATTTAAATAAATTCGAGTTTTGATCAAAAGGCCTATTTCTTGCTCAGAATTGTGGGCTGGCACTGCAATGTAGGGAATATTAAGCCAGGGGACCCTGCTTAGTGAATTAATCAAAATATATGTTACATCTCATTGTGAATCCGGATGTACATTGGTCTGAGGCAAACCAGCTCCTGCTCACAATCTGCATGGAAGCTGCACCCCCACACTGCATGTAGCCTGAAAGTGAGGTTCCCAGTACAAAAGCATTTTGAACAGGGAATTTCACTTTTGTGAATCAGCCTGAAAGCGTTTTTTGTCACATTGCATAATGCTGCATAGTTAAAAAAAATACGTATCAAAATTAGAAGCCTGATTATGTTGCCAATGCAGATGTAATTTCACATATGTATATTTGTATGGCACCAACTGTATTGGAGTTAAGAGTATCTTTTGTTAGAAGTCTACGTTATGCAAAGCAGGCTCTTCTGAGCTGTGACCGGAGCCACAAGGCTCTCAACTCCGGTCTCCATCACTATTACTCAGAGTGTTCCTCTTCTTATTTGGCTCTCAAGTGGGCCAGTAGTCACATTGGCACTACCAGATTAGTGCCAATGTGACTATTGAACATTTTACTGATATAACAATTTAAACAGGTCAGTGATTCTATGTGTACAACCCCAATGATAAACAATACACTTTTCCTAATCCTCTATTTAGGTTCAAAATTCTGGACAGTAAAAAATCTGAAAGTGAGACGACGTCCTACTGGGATTTCAAAGTTAGGTTTTCCAGCTGATGTCGACCACATTGATTGTGCAGTGCACATCAATGGCACTGGGAAAACTCTGTTCTTTGAAGGAGAAAACTACTGGCGGTAAGATCTTTCACCTCAATATTTTATGTAGTTGCAAGTGCATGATCAGAAAATTACCAATAATGAGCTCATCAGTTAAAGGGGAAAGTTCATGTTATTTTCAATGGTGCACTAGAGTGTAACGATACTAGATATTCATACCTTGAATCAGTGTGTGCAAATGTCACACTCGACAAGTAACACGTACTCTGGTTTTCTAACAGTTAACTAATTTATCTCATTAAAGTATGGACATGTTCCCACTGGCTATATTATACTGTTGGAGAGTTTAATGGCAAGAAGGAAGACTCCAAACGGTTTTGGAAATTGGAACAAAGATTCCCAGGGCATTTCATGAATCTCTAACAAAAGCCAGACAGTTTATTTTTTTGGGCACAGTTATGTTTGTCAGTTCCTTTCAATTCATTGTACTTTAATGTACATGTTCTTGCAGCTCCTTAACACTTTATATTGAAAGTAGTTAATGCAATCGAATCATTGTGATGGTTAGCAGCCATTCACAATAGCTGAATGCTGGTTCTTACCTGAAGGTAAGGTTCACAAGATCTCCTCTTTCTGATGATGTCTGTTGGTTGCCTCTCCCAGTCTTGCTTCGTACAGCACCACCTGGAGAATGGAGACTGCTTGGTCCCCCTATGTCCCTTGCAGATTGTCCTCTCTCCCACCTTTCACTTTCTAACCCACCCATGAAAGAGGCTACAATACCTTTCTTCCCACAGTGCTGCCTTCTTTCTGTCTCTACTTCCTTGCCAGTACATCATATCTGTCACCCACTGGCTACATCACACTTCACTTGACTCTCTGCCCCTTCCCGTATGCTGTTATTGTGTACCTCAGAACTTCACTGTTCCTTGGCACTCATCCTGGGCACTAACAGCTAAAAGACCCTCAAAATGGGACTGGGTAATGTAACTTGGTCCCTGCACCTCACCTTCCAGTTAGTATCCCCGGCTCAGGTATTATTGCTTATCTTTAAAGCTGAGAAGAAAATGTGACCACCTTCTGAAGACAGGCAGTCTATTTTGAGAAGTTCTAAACTTCCCTTCACAGCAAATTAATCCCAGTATTTCATACCTATTGTTGTGGGTGGATTAATGAGCACCAAATGTTTATTACAGACACACAAACACACATCCAGACTCTCTCTCTCTCTCACTCTCTCTCTCACTCTCTCTCTCTCTCTCTCTCTCTCTCTCTCTCTCTCTTTCTCTCTTTCTCTTTCTCTCTCTCTCTCTCTCTTTCTCTTCCTCTCTCTCTCTCTCTCTCTTTCTCTCTCTCTCTCTCTTTTATGCTCGCCTTGTTTATTACCAGTTAAAGCAAGGTCGGGCCCACACATTAATTGCAGCTTTGATTTGCACTGCCAATGTGTTTGTGCTCCGTGACGTGTCCGTTCTCGGACACTGTTAACACCACACTATGGCAGTGAATTAATGATCATATAAAACCTACTCAGGCATCAAACAATTCAGTCACTTCCCCGGTTTATGTTAACTTTAAAGTTGGATTTGTAATCTAATGTTATAAGTATGAACTGGTAAATTGTGTAGATTTCATGGACACCAACTAACCTCTTTCTCAAACATGTAAATGCATTATAAATGGTTCTGAAGACCGTGCTCAAGGCATGCCTAAATATGAATTATATACAATGCCCAATCTATAATGTGGATTTGGCAAGTTGAGCTAGTATCAAAGTCCTTGTGACTCGCTGCACTAAGTCTCGGAAGACCCAATGCTTGGTGCCAGCCAGTATTCATTCCAAATTCAACTTGACATTGCCAAAGAACAGAAGTGAACAACCCCTTTATAGCCCAGCATTTCCTAAGAGGGAGAGTAGGGGGAGGGGATAAGAATGCCTCAATTCAGCATAGAAGGACACAGGGGGTCTACCTCTTGCAGCAAGTTGTCAGGCCTAACATCTCCTCTTTCCTCCCCTCTACCCCCTCTGGCTGCTATGCTTGTCTCTTAATGTAAAAGCTTATACCGAAACCTACATGGAGTTCAGTGATTGGTGGTGGCAGAATCTCCACTGTGCCTATCGGACAGCCAATAGGCAGAGGAACGTTTGTCGAGATCGGTCTGGGGTCTCGTCCTGCCAAGCTGAAACGCTCCTATCCCAAACATTAATATACAGGCACAGCTATGATATTGGCTAATAGCTACCGTACAATGACGTGGCACACATGATACTGCTCTAATTTAAACCGAACACATGATATGACACTAGCAAAATGTGCTCTGCTCTAATACCTCGCTGCGAGAACTAACTACCTGATCTAGAAAGAAAGCAGCATTTATTCCCAAATGAGAAATTAAAATTATAAAGACAGATATTTTGATATTTGGCTAAAGATCTAGAAGGACACAAGTGTACATTTCTAACATTCAAAATGTCCTTAGTGAATGAATTAGGCTTTGACTTTTTTTGGGAGGAAACCTGTGTGTTTTCTTTTGAGACACTAATTGACTTAAAATCAGGGGTGTTGTTAGGTCTGGAAATGATCCGGGGCTGCACTAATGTCAGGGCTGTTGGGACTTGGGGCTAGCTAGTCTTTTGGTTGTACCTCCTGAGCTTCTACCCGGGGCTACAACAAAAAGACCTGGGGTTATGGACCCCTCAACCCCCTAGCAACGCCCCTGCTTAAAATCATCATTTAACAACTGGGTAAGGTCGTGTATGTGACTAGAGCATAATAGTGGGCAACAACGGTGTAGCAGTGGTAGAAGTGCCCCGACCGTTCCCGCTGACTTCAACTACTGGTTGTGTGGTTTCAAACCTTATTTAATTGGGATAAAATATTTATTTATTTATTAATATAGCTGTATTTTAGTTCATAAAACTTTAACAACGGTAACATCAAATAAAACATTTACAAAATTACTCAGCAATCATACATACGTTTTATTCATTACTGTCTAAAAATACATTAGTACTAATTTACTAATTTCTCATGATTTCATTGTACAAAACAGACATAATAACTTTTGAATTAAAACGAAATAACATCACAATACACATTTAAACATATAAGTACTATTATACTCAAAAACTATAGAATTCATTAATTTGGTGATATTATCACTTTGAAATAGTACTAAATATTAATACTATTCTTGTGATCTCATAAGTTAATACTTTATAGTTTTCCAATGCAATTCAGCCACAGACCAAATCCTATAAAGTGCAATATGTAAAGAGTCCATTGGAGAGTTTAGGCAAAATTGACAGAAATGGACGGTGACTATAGTAGAGTGACGGTATACATATTTGTCATTCAAATTACGATACAAATTCTCTAGCCTAGGGCAGTTTGTAAGGATGTGCTGAATAGTTTCAAGAGATTTCTGTTTATTGCACATCCTACAAAAACGCTGATTAACATCGAGTTTCCATTGGGAGCCATATGTAGCTTTAACGGGAAGTTGATTGGTTCGCATCATAAGTCTAAAATGACGCACTGCAGGACTAGGGCATCTGATTAAATATAATTGAGGCTTTAGATATGTGTACACTATGCCTTCGGTATACTGACTATTACAAAGGCTTTTCCTGTATTCGAAATTACTGACCCAATCGATCTTCTGCAGTTTCTTTTTAAAGGCACACTTGATGTTCTGAAAACAGCCTCTTCTAGCAGTGTCTATAGTCCAATTTATCTCATCAAAAAGCTCTGAACATTTAAGGTCATCGATACTAGGGGTGTCCTAGTCTAGTTCTGAATTTGAATGATGCCGGTCACAATAATGCGCAAAATCAAGCTAATTGGGATAACTATACCAGGTCTTAGAAGGTTTTTAATTTAAAATATTTTGGACATTGTACAAATTGCTGGGCCTGATTTCCAAAACCGTTTTTCAATTGAACAATACTATCAAAAAATGCTTTGTAAATCAGACTCACTGACTTCTCTAAATGGAAGATCGACAAACTAAATCAACGCTCTCGCTGTGAACAAGAAATTGAATCTTCAGCACATTTTCAGTTTGAACTATTATGTGGCTACTCGAAGTACAAACACTACGCCTGTTCTGCACTGAAGTCCTGTTAAAAACAAGCATTGGTAAAGCCAACTGTTTCATCTTGTGTCATAAATATTAGGCATACGCAAAAGCCTAAACTGTTCACATTGCCGATGCTTGCTTATTTGTGTGTCCTTATATCAGTCACTTAGACAGAAAAGGAAATGGCTTATCCGGATGCACAAAGGGTAGGCAGGTTTCCGCTGTGATTTTATTTCTTAAATCTTGTTGTTATATTGTCATCTTTTTCAGGAATTGTTTTGTATTTTTAAATTATTTTTGTTCATAATGGCTTATTACTTCAGTTGGGTTTTTAAGCGCGGATACGGGATTTGAAGCTTTGTTGCTGCTTGGTCTTGCTTCCACGACCAGCACATTGCACCTGTGCTATCCTCTGTTCACAAGTAAATCTACATGTATAGATTGTATTTTTTCTATTAAGATTTTCACCAATTGATTGCATATACTGTTGTTTTTTATCTGTCCATCCCGGCTGAGGTTGCACTTTAAAGGCAGTCCCCAAAAAAGAATTACAGAATCAATTCCCATATACTGCTGCATCATATATGCATAACTAGTTATATATAGGGAGCACTAACACTTATAACATATTTCCCACTATAGCTATGATGAATCCAGACATGCCATGGACGAGAACTATCCCAAAAACATCACGCATGCTTTCCCAGGAATCAGGGGTAAAATAGATGCCGTCTTTGAGCTCAGTGGTACGTTATCATATTTGTGGTAAATATTCTCTGTGCGTATTATTTTGTGTTGTATTCTAGGGTCATTATGACCCTGGTGGTAGGGGATTAACAGGGCCAGTAGAGCTGCCAGCCCCGTTAACCCCCTACCACCTCATTACGAGGTCTCCTTGCTGGACCCACTAAGGATGCCTGGTAAAACCAGGCATCATTAGCGTGTCCCACGAGTAGACCAGGATGCAAACAACGTGCCCGTCATTAACGGGCCCGTTGTTTGCATCCTCCCATTCCCATTGCCTATGGGGGCTAAAATGGGAATGGGGATGTACCGGGTCCGGGTTCCCTGAATGGGGATATACCGGGCCCTCCAAGGTCGGAATGGCCCAGTATTTCGCCATTCAAGGAACCCGGACCCGGTACCAGGTATGGGGGTAGCCATGCTCCAAATAGCGGCATGGCTACCTCCATCATCATAATGAGGCCCGTATGTTCAAACTTAGAGCCGGAGCATACTTGACCTACAGTGATTTCACAGTCATATACAAATGCTAAAACGTATTATTTCCTTGAAATATAGTAAGAGGTGACAGCTCTTTACATAACACTTGTTTTCACACCGCTTTATTTAAAGTTTGAATTAGCCTGAACATCATAAAACGTAACACACAAATATCTGAACAACACTTCTGGGAAAGTGGGGAGTTGGTCTGCAATTATTCACAGGGTGCATCATAGACTTGCATTAGGATTTTCGAGCACCAGAGTTTTCAATAGAGCTGAACGACTTATTTGCAATGTAATATCCGAGGGTTGCCATGAGCGATTCTGGACAGATGTTTTGTTCCTGAGCTGTCACAGATGGCAGTTCTCTTCTTTTGCTTCTCCAGCAATGAGAAAGAAATCAACAAGGCTCTCTTTCAGTTCCCACCACGCTGCCTAGAAGTTTGCTGTCTCTGGGAACATCATCTTGGCCCACACTCCACCGTGCAAATGGTATATCCCATAGTTCCAGCATCGCCTACGAATAGTTTACATTCAAGACCCACAAACACAGTGTGTAGATAAAGCAGTGCTTTGTTTTTCAGTGCTGGTGGGCTTGTTGCTACCAGTAGTATTTTTTTGTATTTCTAGAACAAGACTTGTCCATGATAGAACCATTTCTTTTCTAGGAAAAAGATCTGCGGGATCCTCTCTAGAGATTTCTATAAGGCTAGTTTCCACCACAGCACTCTCCAGAAAGCATAACCAAAAAGGTTCATGGATTTGACAAAAAAAACCCCAGCATAGTATTTGGTAGTGCGGTCCAGAGTTTCCTGGAATAAGTTTTAGCACGGCGAGTTCAAACCAATCTATCCACATTAAAATCCATTGTGTAGAGGTAATCTTTGTAGATAAATAGATAATTTTGATGAAACAAAGTTAAAATAAGTATGCTTGATATCTGTATGCCTGATATCTGTATGTCTTGCGGGTATGAGTGACATCTGTATGCCTTGATCTTTTAGAGGCCATATTTAACAAGTAGATATTATCATTTATGTTAATTATGATGTCATAGGAAATGTCAATTCTGCTATACCACAATGAAAAAGTCTTATTCATTCTACAATTTGAGGTCATGAGCAATACATGGTGGAGGATGACTAGTTTAATATTTGCACATCCACATTACACCAGTGCACAGTACAGATTTCCATCTGGTTGGGGGTGTGCCCAATGCAAAATCAGCCGCAGCCCATAGTCCGCTGGCTCTGTCTGCTAAGTTGATGTTATGGAACCAGCAGGATTTACCCCGAAGCTGCAAAGATTAAGAGCCACTGTGAGCCCTCTTAGCCACAGACAATATCCCCATCCACCAATACGCTGATGACACACAGCTATACCTCAAGATCGGCACTATCAAGGACATCCACAGGCTCAAATTCTGCCTGCCTCTTGCTGATCCAGTCTTGGATGTCAAGTGCATACTTGAAGCTCAACCCCTCCAGATCAAATTCCCAATCTTCACCAACAACACCAAACATACAGACCATCGATCCACACAAATGGACATGAATGCTGGGCATTAGACCCCCACGACCCCGAACTAAACCGGAAATGGCTCCCCCCACTACCCTGAAGACAGAACACCCGCCTCCTCCCCCGGAAACCCACCAATCACCGCCTGCCACTCACAAGGAGACAGTTAATGTTAATTTGTTATATGAGTGTTGTTATTTATTTATTTTTTTTAATTTTTTTTTAAAGTAAGGCAAAATTGCAGTGACACAGTCAGACATCCTGTGCAAAGGACATGACCAGTAATAATGTAAAATGTTTATAACCACAAATGCCAATAAACACATTTTAAAATAAATACAGACCGGGCTATCAATCATTAACCCTGAGGGGGTCACACCCAAGCTCAACCTCTGCGCCAAGTCCCTCTGGTTACACATAAACAAACACCTCTCCTTTAAGACACACACAGCTAGGTAAACTCAGACAGCTTGCTATCTGCTCTGCCTTCTGTGGAAAGTCAAGCCCTTCCTCCCTCAGGCCAGCTTTAGATTTACTGTTCAAGTACTGGTCCTATCCCACCTGGATGGGGTCAATGCCCTCCTCGAAGGCCTCCTGTCGTCCTTCCTTATGCCCCTGAGAAATGCCTTACATGCGGCCACATGCCTCATCAAGGGCCTAAGCAGATGCAACCACATCAACCCAGCCACCATCGAACTTCACTGGCTCCCACTGCATATATATGAATCACCTTCAAGTCTTTCTGCGTCCTCTAGAAGGCAGTCGCTCTCAAGTCACCCAGGTACCTCACAGAGAAACTCAGAATCTCCGGCAGACAGCGTACCACCAGAAACCAGGACACATTGAGACTTGAAATCTGCCGCTGCAAAAGGGAAAGGGCCAGAAAGCAAGCTTTCTCTACCTACATCCCAAGATTATAAAACCTCCTACCCGCCAGCTGCAGACTTGCCCCCATGCTCCTACAATTCAGAAAATAACTCAAACTCAAGACCTACCTCTTTGCGGAGTCTCTCCTCCTAAATACCTAGGCTATCAAGTCACACCCCCCGCCAACTGACTTGCTAGACACCATCCGCCCCTCTCCGCCCCACGACCGTGTACAGCTTTACCCCTCCTCTGCAACTCTCTGTATCCTACCCCTCGCTGTATATCTGTTCTCTTGTTACCTCTGAAAAGCACTCTGTTATGCACCTGTACTGTTCTATACCTCTGTAAAGTGCTCTATTGTGTTTCTGTATTGTTGTATAACTCTGTAAAAAGCTCCATTGTCTCTCAAAGCTCTGTCTGCACTCAGCAAATATAATAATAATAATAATAATAATAATAATAATAATAATAATAATAATACCATCTCTTGGCTTGTATGTTGGAAAACAGGCTACTGGGTCATTGTTTCCAACTGTCAAGGCAATGTAGGATTATCTTTTGTCGTCCAAATGTACCCAACCCTTTTCTGCTTGTACACATTTTACTCTTTGCCAAGGCAGAGTGTAAATACACCATAATGTGGCTCACTAAGCTTTGGATTCTAGCCTTAAAGGATGCGATTTTGAGACCAATAAAAAAGGAGGTTTTTGTGCTGGAAGAAACAGTAGAGCAGCACCTTCTAACTATGTGGAAGCAAAGTAGCCTGGAAAGGTTGATCTGTCTTATGAATGTTCTTGCATCTGACAAATCAAGTTTGCTACCAGAGCTGCTGTATGTCTTCCTGCCAGTGCAGGTGGAGTCTGGCCATCGCTTGGGATCAACTTGTCTGGCTGACAGCAATGAGACAGAATATACCTGTGCCTTAGGAGTTGGGCAGAAAGAATGGTTGTGCTGGCTTGGGTGTGGCATGGTGAAAGGTGCTCTGCTGGTACTTTCTAACCCCAGCTACACACTTCTACATTGTTTATGTGGCATAATGTGGCACTCAAGCCAAAAGAGGTGAAGCCTGTTTGGAATGCCACCTAAGGTTGACAAAATCCAGTGGCAAAATAAATCAAAATGAATCTGTTTACTATTTTGGTAAATGGCTTCAATGAACCCCACACAAACAGGGCTCAACTACTTGTGTTTCTGTTGTTTGTGATCTGACTGTACATGTATATTTGCAAGAAGACAATACCCACAGTTTACCCCATGTTTATAGCTCCTTGTAAATGAAAACCTTAACTTTCATACTACAGAAGAGACTCATGACTTTATATGTGAAGAAGGCAAGGAGGGTGTGAGAGTAGGAGAGAAGATGCAACATGGTCTGCTGTGTCAGGCCCTATTAGCATCCCTGGCCTCCGTCAAACAGGAAACCATTAACCAACAGTCAAAACGCTCTTTTCCATCCTTTCTTCCTGAAAATCACTCATCAAAATACTCAACCCTACTCCTAGGATCTCTTTTCAAACGTCAAAAACTGCTTTTTGGATAAAATCATCAGTTCACAAAGATACATTAAGGCCAACCTATCCCTAGTTGCTTCATCACAAGCCAACTACTCACTACTCGACCTGCAGGCAATAGTTTCTATTTGCTTCATCCAACCCCAACCTCATGGAACGACATCATCAGACTCCAGCATTCAAAAACCTCAGATGACCCTGTCTACCAACATGGCTATTGACTGTATCAACATCAATGCAACTTCCACTGCCATTACGAACACACAGCTTCCAGGGGTCCCATTCTTTCCATTCTCAGCCACTCCTTAAAATAACTACATTCACCTCCACCACATGGGAGGCTTCCCATTCCACCAACAGACTACCTTGAACCACCAAAACATGGTTCACTCACACCCTAAAAAAAGAAAATTAAGACAGACACAAGAGCCAGAGGTGTTTCTTGGAATGGTCCAAACACTACAGTGATGTTCCCCAAGAGTCATTACTTTCCCCCATGAACATCTAAATCCACACGCTGCTCCACATTTCTATGCTTCCCCATTGCAACCTTACTTGGCCTATGCTCTAAGAACACATTTAATGATTTCAGAAAAGGAATCAATACCACAAAAGACTAAATGCTTAAAAATGTCTTTGAGCAAATTTGCTCTAAGACAGAAACTCTCATCTTTGGACAATATCATCGGCTTTAAAAACCCTCTCTTCCCATGCACCTTTAGCCCATTCAGTCACCATACCCACCTGCTAATCTGCAAAATAACTTAATTGTATCTGTATGTCTGAATCAAAAGCTACCCATGACCTCCCCTAATAACACATTCATCAAAGGGTATGCCCTTTAACTAACATAACTCAGAAAGCCCTCCTGCCCATTACACAGTGATCCAAATCACCATGATGAGCACCATCATAAATGTCATTTATGTGAGTACCTTTTCTGAGAATTCCATATCTCACACAACCAAGCGTTGTCGTCCTTTCTTTTTCTCTTGTAACAGGCACATTACAAAGCTCATAACACACATTGGGCCTCATTACGAGTCCGGCGGTAACCGTGCCGGAAATTCCAGCAGGTTACTGCCGGACTCGTATTACCATTCCGCCTCCGTGATTGCCGGAATCGCCGGGGCATTACAACCACGGTGACCCGGTAATTCCAGAGGCAGAATTCTGTTCCCACGGAATCCCATAGGACTCTGTGGGAATGGGGAGTGCGAACACCGGCAATATGCTGTAATGGTGTCGGTGTTTCCATGTCCGCCTGCAGGCTGGTGGTGTTAAATCCGCCAGGTCAGACCTGGTGGGAGTGACACCTCCCGCCTGCAGGACTCTTAATCAGCCGGTCCGGAAAGAACGGTGGTGGCGGATTTACCACCACCGTTCTTTCCGGAACGGCTGACTTGTAATGAGGCCCATTCCCTTTTACACTTTACACAAGGTATAGATAGACCTTCCGGTGTGCTGGTTGTGTTTGCTTTTGTGTATGCTTCTCTTGATGCATGTAGGCTTTCTAGGGAACATTTATTGTTGTTGATTTTACACCTTCTGATCTGGAGTCCTTAATATGAATATCTTCAGCTTATAACGAATATAATAGTAATTGATGTGAACAACTCTTTTATAACACCTGCATCTGTCAAATATGTATATCTGTGGTCATTCTCATGGTCCCTAAATTATCTTTGAATTTACAAAAACAGCCCGAAATGGTCATTTGTGCTATTTGTCTCCTTCCCCTTTCTCATAGGGGCATTTTGAAACAGTGCAATATGAGTTACCATACCATACTGTCCATCTTGGAATGAAAGCTCACTATAAACCATAATTTATATAGTTGCCTTGTCAAGGCGCGACAAGGCAAGGGGGGAACAAGGGAGGACACAACAACGATCTTACTAGGTCCAGTGACATTGAGATTGTGCAAGTGCAGGGAGAGGGAAGGGGAAAAGTGCAAGGGGGAGAGGAAGAGGAGAAGTGCGAGACATAGGATCAAGACATAGGAAAATATTGTGGCCAACAGGTGGAGGTGCAGGGGTCAAGTGCAGCCAACAAGTGTTCAATAAGTGCATGTAGTGCGACTGTAGGGATGCAAATACAGCCCCAGAGTGCAGGATAGCCAGGAGGCAGTGCAAGTGTGCAACTGGGAGGGCAAGGACCTGGGTCCGTGATTTAAGAGGGTAGCCAGGTAATCAGTGCATTTTTAGACAAGAGATCAGCAGGGAAGTAGAAGAAAGAAGGCAGAACAAAGAGAAAAGTCATGAGCTGCTTCCAGAATGAGAGAAGGTTCTGCTCAAGTTTCAGAGAAGCAGGGCGCTGTTCCACCGGCGAAGAGAAAGATCTGCCCCCAACTTATTGCTTAGAGAAGCGATTGACCCTCAGAGAGTTGGAGAAGGAAGAGCGAAGAGCTCGAGAAGGAAGATACTTCTGAAGAGAAAGCTGGAGGTATTTTGGTCCCAGGCTCCAGAAGAGCTTCTGGACAATGCAAAGGGTCTTGAACTGTATCCTGTATGGTATAGGCACGTTACAAATGCCCTATCATATCATATCATATCCTTGCAGCCACAGAGAGCCAATGGAGAGATTTCAGTGCTGGAGGGATGCGATCCCTAGGATTGAGGCCAAGGACAAGTCTTGCAGTCCTGTTCTGGATGAGTTGCAGAGGACGGAGAGTAGAGGGTAGATTTAAAAAGAGGCTGTTACAGTGGTCAAGCCTAGAGAGAAACAGAGCTCTGGAGACAGTGAGCTTCTGTGGGAAGGAGGGGAAAGGAAGAATACCTCTGAATATGTGCAGTTTCACTTCTTAGAGAAATCGAAAAAGTGAGGGGAGAAGGATAGGGTGGAAACAAAGTTAGCCCTGAGTTTCTTAGCCTCGCAGTTGGGAGCAGGAAGAGGGTCAAGGGAGGCTGACAAAAAAGAGTGACTGGAAAGGGGGGGTGTAGGTGTGACAATGAGGAGGATCTCTGTTTTACTGGCATTCAGGCAAAGATTGCTGTTGGCGCACCACTCATGGATTGCAGAAAGACAGTCAGGGAATAGAGGAGAAGAGGTGGCAGAGGGGAGCCTGAAGGCAAGCTGGCTGTCTTCCGCATAGCACTGAACTTTGGAGCAGAGACCAGCAATCCGGTGGGCGAGAGGTGCCAGGTATTGGTTGAACAACCAGGGAGAAAGGTTAGACCCCTGGGGAACACCACAGGTAGAGAGAGTGATTGAGGAGAGCAAGGACCCAAGTTGAACTTGGGAGGGTCGGTCAGAGACGAAAGTGATCGGTAGATATCTGTAGCATTCTTATTATACCAGAGTATATTATGGAAATGATTGATAGAAATTAATATTGTAAAAGTTAAATGTAGCTTAGTAACAAGTGAAGTATGTTACATTTTAGCTTTGGATGTTTTCATGTATTTATTGTATTTATTGGTTATTTGTAATGCGCCTATACATCACATGATGTTTCAAGACGCATCAAGACAAAAAAGAGGCTGGGGGACAAGGGAGCGTAAAAACAAAACAGAAACATTCCTATTAGGCCTTGAAACATTCAGATCGTGCAAGTGCTGTAACAAGAAGGCATCAGGACAAAATGCAGGGGAACAAGGATGAGGAGAACAAAAACAAACATTCCTACTAGCCAAAGAGCCATTCAGAGAGTGCAAGTGCTGTAACAGAAACGGGAGAACGGGAGGCGGGTAGTGCAGGTCCAAGTAGGATAATGCAGCATTGGAATGCTTCACCTCATGGTGCAGGGGGCTACATCAATATGCAGGTACAAGTCAATACAAATTCAACTTTGGAATGGTAATAAAGGCAAAATGCACTTAGGAAAGCCAGACAAGCAATGTGACATGTAAAAATGAGAGAATGCAAAATGGAAAAGCCTCACCTCCTGGCATGAGGGGCTACATCTGGCATGCAGACAAGCAATGTGACACGTAGAAATGAGAGAATGCAGACTGGAAAAGCCTTGCTTCATGACATGAGGGGCTACATCTGGTATGCAGACAAGCAATGTGACAAGTAGAAATGAGAGAATGCGGAATGGAAAAGCCTCACCTCATGGCATGAGGGGCTACATCTGGCATACAGACAATCAATGTGACAAGTAGAAATAAGAGAATGCAGACTGGAAAAACCTTGCTTCAGGCATGAGGGGTTATATCAAGCATGCAGTAACTTACATAATTTATTAACAAATACATGTCAAAGTAAATTACTTAATTTACCTTAATGTGCATGACATCAAAGCCAGAGGTTACCCATGTTAATAATTGCAGTGTGAAAAACTTTGACAAGAAGGTAAGGGATGAATTTTAAGGTACACCGCAGTGATTGATTATGGGGGCATCGATTTAATGAATCATGTATTACCAAAAAGAATACAACATTTGAATATGTAGATGACTTACATGTAAAACAAAATACCTCGAGATGCCTGGACCTCCTTTGTGCCATTTCATTCCTTTTTTCTACCTTTGCATTCTAGCCGTTTCATACACTTGGACATACAACTATCACAACTCACAATAAAACAAGAGGTTAACATCATGTGACTCGAGGTTCAGATACTTAAATACAGCATTACATGCAACTGCATAACTGCATTCCGTGTGTGTGTGTGTGTGTGTGTGTGTGTGTGTGTGTGTGTGTGTGTGTGTGTGTGTGTGTGTGTGTGTGTGTGTGTGTGTGTGTGTGTGTGTGTGTGTGTGTGTGTGTGTGTGTGTGTGTGTGTGTGTGTGTGTGTGTGTGTGTGTGTGTGTGTGTGTGTGTGTGTGTGTGTGTGTGTGTGTGTGTGTGTGTGTGTGTGTGTGTGTGTGTGTGTGTGTGTGTGTGTGTGTGTGTGTGTGTGTGTGTGTGTGTGTGTGTGTGTGTGTGTGTGTGTGTGTGTGTGCTCATCATCTAACACTATTCTAATATATGCTCTCAGAATACATTTTTCTGACAGGGCAAATCTGCTATCTTTAGATCATGAATGATTTATCTGTGCATCCTACTAATTTCACTTTCACCTACTCTATCTAGATATACTTCAAAGGCCCTGTACTCTTCTCGGGCGGAGTTGACACTGGGAGGGTTGTAGGATATTATTGCCAGCATTTTGTATTTGCAACCCTGCATTCAGAATGGACTTAAAGTGGAGGGGGACCAAATTGGTTAAAAGGGTGATGCTTTGAAGATCACAGCAGCAGTGTTTGGATTCAGTATCTAACACACCCTTGAGGTGGTGCCAGAGTGTTGGAAGCCACTCTCTGTCTTGAACCCTCTGCCCAGGGATCCACTGATTCTATCATAGCTGAAATAACTGCCATAAGACCTATGGTACTCTTGGCTCTCTGGATGTTCTAGGGTACAACTCCCATGACCACCTCACCTTCTCTATGCTGGCTAGGGGTGATGGGATCTGTAGTCCAAAACACTTGGACAGCCATATGTTTCAAGGCCCTGTGGTAGAGGTTTCCTGGTGGGATGCCTTCTTTAACCTTGTCCTTAGCTGCAACTAACCAATTATGTGCTCATGCATCGCAAGACATAGTGTTCCCCTAGCCCAACACTTCCTCCACTACCCAAATTCAGGAAGGCAATTTCTCAGACTTATTTCTCCTGATTTAAGTATGACATAATTCTCTGATTATTAGAAAAATCTCTCTTGATCCAGGGATTCACCCTTTTAGCTTCTTGTATTTCCATCCAAAATTCCCAGCATCTCTTATCTACAATTAACTTTCTATTTATCGGGACAAACAAATATACGCAGAAATGAATTAAACAATAAACAGTATGGTGGACACTTAAGAAAATCTAAACGACAGGCACACCAGTCCAAACTGAAGAATAAGACTCAGCCTGGGGCCATCACATATTTTCAGCCAAAACCAACGCCATAGAGAAGATCCACTTTTTAAGATGGTATGTCCACTTCATCAAGGGGGGTCGTTTTCTTGTCTGTAATATGAACATGTGACTCCAAAGATGAACCTTATCAGAGGAAAGGGTTGGAAGGGAGAGCAGGATCACTCAGTGACACCCACAGATGGAGATTAATAAGGTGAATGCAAAGCAGTTAGGTGTGCTGGGAAAAATGGCAGATGAGCATGCAGGTAAGCACGTGAAAAAGTAAGAACAGCTAGGCATAGGTCAAACAATAACAGGTTATCTGCAGCCCTTAGCATAGCCTTCTCATTCTATTTGACCTATTGCAAGGACATTCACCCTCATATATTAAACACTTTTTCTTTGATTTTACTTGAAATGCTGTATCTGGGTTTTCCTGATCTGGAGGATCCCCTTCTTGGTCGCTCTTATTTGCAGAAATGATTAGTGTTTTTCATAAGGTCCTGTTATGCATAGACACCACCCAATTATTTTCTATTATCAGTGCCTTTGGGCCATCCTGGTATTTGTTTGCTTCTTCTTCACCACTGTTATTGCCTTCTCTTTCGCTCATCAATTTTAGGACAAGATAGCAAACTCTTGGTGATAAGTCATGTTATGGGTTCACTCTTACTCAGTCAACCAGTTTCCAAACAGAACATAAATGTCATGCTCCGGCATCCCTCAGAAGAGTAGGAGGTGGAGAAGATCCTGGATTCCAGAAAACGGAAAGGAGGAGTGCAATACCTGATCTGGTGGAAAGGATATTCCTCTCTAGAGGACTCCTGGGAACCCCTGGGCAACCTCAGGGCACCCCAACCCTTGTGTTGTTTCCATAGAGTTCACCCTGGAAAGCCTGGGGTATGTAGTCATAAGAAGGGGCATACTGTCATGTTCCAGCGTCCCTGGAAACTCTGGAGCCAGTGGAGGGTCAGCAAAAGGCCATTCCATTATGTTGCACCAGTGCGTGTCATTTCGGTCTAGTGTTTTTCTTCCTTGCACTTCCCAGCCGCATTTAGCCTGCTAACTCCTCTTTGCGTTGCAACTTTCTCTGCTTTTGTTCCAATGCTAGTGTTCAGTTTTTCCTTTGTGTTTTTCTGCTGCTTCTTTGCCCATCCAACCTCCCTGCAGCTTTCCAGCTACCGGGTTTATCTTCTGCTGCTTTCTCTGCCCGCTCTGGGTTCCCTGCTTGCTAGTGTCTCACGGTACTCTCTCCTTCTCCCATTCTGTTCCCCCCTGTTTTTGATCCAGTCTAGTATCCTGCTTACATGATGCTCTGACTCCTCTCCTTACCTCTTTTGGCTGTTAAGGATTCTCCTCTTCCTGCATTCTCACGCCTAACTCTGTGGGTCCTAGGAAATCTCAGAACCTTTTTGGGCCACACAGATTCCACACTTTCCCAGAACAACATCCCGGGCAACATCATCTGCATGTTTCTTTTTATCTCTATGGCTTTTTCCCCAATTCTGGGCTGTTCCGGAGGTTTAGCCCTTCTTTCCACCAGATCCCATTCCTAGGAAATTGTGGCTACCTCCACGAACAGATCTCTTCAAGAAGAAGGGGACTCCTCAGGGAAACTCCAAGGACAAGGATCCTGAAGATTCCGGACAATGCGACATTACCTCATCCTCAGGTGAGAGTGAAAGGGACCTTTGGGCCAATCCTGACAATATATCATCCTTTTCAAACTTTTCAAATATGTATAATATCCTGCACTAATTAGATTCTATTTTTCTTTACATGTTTAAGTGTGGCGTGGGGGTAATTTCCCATCCTTGTTTGACATTTTTCTGCTACAAAAATTAAGTGGAAATTGGTCAAATGCCTAAAATGAGGTGTATCTCGTGCTGCCCACAGGTGTTGGGTTCGTCAGTTGATAGAAGGACAATGTGAGATGTCAAACAACCACCTTGCGCAAAATAAAGGAGGTGATGGCTGGAAGGTTTGGAATTAACCCTAACCCCTGGCTTTGCTCTGGACAACCCTCCAGAGCACCATTCATTGCCTGCCAAGCCATTATAAAATGGGAAAGACCATATGCAAATCAGTAATGTCCCCACCCCAAAATGGGCAGTCCAGCCCGAACTGCTTGGTCACTTCCCTTCTGCATGACACCAGAAGCATCCCCAAACATGTTTCTGCCTTGTTGGGGCTCAACAGGGAGGAGCAGTTTGGGTCTCTAGGCCCAGCAGGCCCAAACAGACTCCTTGTCCACATGCCTTGCTAACACTGGGAGTGTGCAATCAGTTTTTACAGATGGAATTAAGTGCAAAGATCGGAGTATACATTGTTAACCTGTTCTTAAGGTACAAGGGGCCATGTGGTAAAGATTTATTGGGTGCTACCGTATAATTGTATATGTTACTTTTCTGTTTGCCAACATATGTGTGATCTTTTCCGAAAGCTATGTGTGACTGCTCTTGATGCCACCTATGGCAGACATGGCATTTGTGATTTCATTTGCTTGTGGTCCTATCTATAAAGCGTGATAATATAGCATTGTAGACTGAAGAAAGGGGCCGTTACCACGGGATAATGACCCACCATCAGCCTCAGGTCATAGGTTGCAGAAGGGTCGCATTCCCAAGCAATAATGATACCTCCCGAGGTCTATAATGCTATTAGCATATGGTGATAGGTAGCAAAACGTGTTTTGGAGTTTTTGTGGTGAAGTAAAAAATGGTGATTTATCAGGAGTAAAGTAAACAGACAATTATTACATTAAAAGTGGTTTTGTTTTGTAGTATTTAAATAACATGTCTTCATAAGTTCAGCATTTTAAGTGCAACTGTTGAAGTGGAACAGGTTTAACATGAGAATGTATTAGGTGTTATGTAAAAGTAAACGTATGTAAAAATGCTATAAGGGTTTTTATTAGCATTAAGTCAAACATTGCCCTTGTGCTAAATGCATAGAAAGAATAGAGGCATTTGTTTTTCTAGTGCTGAGTCCATGGGTAACAAATGTGCATAGTTTATGTTATGAAGTCCTGTCATAAATGATATATGTATCAATGAACAAAAAACATGTACATTATCTGTAGATGGTGCACATATATAGTTGTTCATTTCATGTGCATCGCTGTTCTTGATGGCAGTGTTTCTTGTTGTTTTACCTTTGTCATTTCCAGTGGCTGATTTTCCCTTTTAATATTTTAATATAGGTTTTCTATATTTTTTCATTGGACCTCAGTCAATAACGTTTGACTTCGGAACCCAAAGCATTGTGGAGAAGCGTGATGCAAAGACGTGGCTTCGATGCTAGATCGTGGAAAGTCGAATCTCCATCACATCTTGCCATTTTGGCTACATTGTTATATGTTCTATGTTAGAATGATTGCATGCATTTAATTTTATTCGTAAGAGACGGGATTCAGATACTTAAAATGGGTGAATAGATTAGGTTCCACGTCATGAAAATGAGTATGTCTCTTCAAACACTCTTTTTAGATAATAGCCATTCTATTTCTGTAGCATGTATGTAGCATGTAATTTGAAGCTGTCCCAATCTTTCTCATTCCACTGCTCTGTAAGTTATGCATTAGTAACTTTGTGTATGTCATTGTAAATAAAGTAATGGAACATTTACAAGTCTAACACATTTTCATGGTTTGACTGATTCCTCTAATAACATCAGTTAAACCAGTAATAATACTGTCAAACAATGATATGTCTACATATGCATGCTTGATATGAAATAGGGACATAGGCAATCCAGTACAAGGTGTAATAGCTCAGTTGGTTAAGCACCTGCTGCTGAATCATTATGCAATCTGCATTGACCCAGGTTCAACCCCCAGCAGCTCTCTCTCAACCTGTGTCAGTGAATTGAGTACCTTTAAATGTGAGTAATTATAAACCCTTTTAATACAGCACATAGATGTAGGAGGAATACATCGCAGGGGGCATTATACAACTATGATATTATTGCTTCTGAAACAAATACATTCACCAGAAATGAATGGAACAAAATGTCAGAGTTATCTTTCAAGTAAGAGAGAAATATATCATTTAATTGAAAAGGCATTTATTTACATTTTCAAAATGCTGGTATGCTGTGGCTACTCTTAAACAATTCAGCTTTAAAAACAGCCTGTCTTTCATGTTCTACGTCGAGAACGTTGAGAACGCATAGTAAAAACACTAAACACTCATCTTCAAGACCAAAACGTCTTTGTAAAAATCTAAACAGATTAAATACAAATAAAAAAATAAATTAAAAAAACAGCCTGATACAGTGTAACTTTTTAAATTCATTTTCACACCTCTCATACAACACCAACACATGGAAAGTCCTGATGTATCTCAAGCGTGACTACCGTGATCACAAAGGTCTCAGTAACAGGTATGCACCTTCGTGATTACTTGTTAATTTACACCTATTCCTCATGAAAACACTCGTTTGAAACACCCACAAATCACTGACACAATTCAGAGAATAAGTTAGTTTACTAGTCTACTAGAACTTTACATGTGCATAAGGTTACCCTCATGTTCGTGAGTATTCTTCCACACACCCAAGTCTCCTTGTGACTTTGTGAAGAGGTGTAACGTATGCTGATGTATGTTATTGGTCCCCCACAATGAAGCGAGGCTTGTTTTTATTTGTCCAAAACTGTCTCTAACTTCTCTCAGAGGTAGAATCTTTTCAAGGTCTAAAAGGTTGAGGGTAAAAAGAATGTGATAACATGACCCATTGCACTAGGGAACATTGACAGAGTCCTGCTTTTCTCTTTTTTTTAAATCCACTGTGGGCTAGATAAGGTATTATTTCATGTCTTGAAACAATCAGACACTACCCCAATTCAATCATCAAAATTCAGCGAACTTCGAAACACTTGTGAACTTTAATGATTTTCACTTTTGCAGAATAAGTTGGCTCAGGCGTGATACCCTTTTTACTTTTAGTCAGAGGACTTCACAAGAGTGTCCATAGACCTATACTTTCACTGAAAAAGTGGACATAGCAAGTTGCAGGAGATCATTGCAGTCAGATCGTAGTTCTTCATGATAATACAATTTTAACTTTGCAAGTGTAACACTTGTATTATTAGCATATTGCTTAATGTTGTATAATGACTTTATCAGGTAGCCCTTAACATTAAATGATCCTTTTAACAAATACGCATGCCAATAATGGTTTCTGTATTCCTCCTTTGAGTAGCCCTCGAAACTAAGCCCCTACATTTGGGTCTCCATAGTTGTATGCATTTAAAAATCTGTACATCTACTCTTAGGAATGTTTTGTGTTATTATTGTTATTAGTTACTTAGGTAATATTTATTTATAGTTTTATAAATATGTCTAGGTTGTTGATAAGTTACACCACACCAAAATAATTGTTGGAATGTAAATAATAATTCCTTTGATAAAGGAAATCATTTCTATGATATCTTCAATAGTCAGTATTGTGACCCTTCCTGAATTTTACTTAACCAACTTACTATACTTGAGAGCAGCATTTGAGCATATTGCTTGTTTTATTGGCATGAAAAGGTTATTTCACTGACAAATATTGCCATTACTTCTCCTTTTTCATCCAACAGTGTCATCATGCCTAGACATGTATGCCCTGTTCCTGTTCACAACGCACATGGGTGCACGGTTCCCATGCACATCCGTGCTCACTAGGGTGCCATAGTTAGAGCATTGCTGCACTAGAGGTTAGAACAGTTATCCAGAAAGTCAGAAGCCATGACTGTTGGGCTCAATCTTCATTACCAATCTTCTCCTTCAACATGTTCGATATGTTTTTCCTAAAATAACCTATATAGCAGAACTAACATTTAATTAAAAGACTTGTATCAGAGGCTAGCAGTTTGTTGGTGGTCTAGGGGAACTTCTTGGGGGTATGACATGTTTTTCATCAGTATAAACGTGTACATTTATCTAGTTCATTCCTTCTAAGCAACGAGTGATGATAGCTTTATACACTTGGTGATAATCTTTCGATGTTTCTAAATGGCCAAGTCGACCCCACAGATGATACATTTTATTTTCCGTTTTATTTTGTGCAACGTAAATGCTAACGTGCCCACTTTTCCAGGTATTTTCAACCAATGTAATGTATTTTCACCAGTGTATGCTCTTGCCATTCAAAACAATGCGCTCTCCTTGGAAGCACGATGACCCGGAGCACCATAGGTTTAATCCCCGGGTTCACACTTAGAAACCTCTAGGTATTAAGCATGTTATAAATAACCAATTACATAACCAATTACATTTCCAAATGACAAGTCACTCATTGAAAATACTAGGTTTTTATATTCTAATAGGGTCAGTAGTGTTTAACACAGTAAAGTAGGTCTTTATTTAAATTCTGTATGCAGATTCGCCCACAGTTTTGGTAGCAATGGGCATTGGAAAAGGCCCTAGCATAACACTGTTCAACCAATATGCAATTTATGTCATGTACTAAGACAAGTTCAAGAAATGACATGGCCACCAGTGCCATACAACACTTTATGTGTTTGGCAGTTTGCATAATGAAAACATGAAGTAATGAAATAACTACATTATTTAAAACAGTCAGTTGTGGCTTCATCACAAATGACCACGTAGGTTTCTGCTTCCAAATAGCTGCCATGTTAAATTAGCCAATTTGTCAGCTCCAGTCAGCTCTGAGATTCTGAAGCAGTCTCCGAAGTTCCTCAGTTGCATCAAGTGCTCCAATATGCTGTGAGGGGTCAGAAATGAGAGGCAGACACACAGTTGTAATGTTTTCAACATTAGTCATTTTTACTAACAGAGAAAGGGGGTTGGATAAAGGCCTACCTGTTCCTATTCTAATGAGAGTGGCTCTGCCTATGAAACTAAAACTAAAGTAAGCTGATCTTGTGTCCAGAATATATCTGATCCTCACGCTAACATACACAATCAAAAGAGGAAATGTGCCTATTTTCAATTCAACCACAGTGGGTACAAATCCAAAAGTATAATTCCAGCAAACCAATCCTTGTATACAGTGGTTGGTTCCCTTCCCTGGATTTTTTTTCCGGAAAACTATTGAAAATGTTCTGTTCCAATAATGTTCTGTTAAAGCTAATGAAAATGTCTCTTTCACATAATACCTGGAAGTATTTTCTATTTTGCAGGATGGCACATTGTTTAATTTCAACAACTGCTTGAAATGTCAAGGTTTCTCTTCCACACAACTGCTCCAACTGCTTCAAAATGATTTCCTGGTGTACCCTCCTGCAAGGAATTTCTTAACAGAATCTTTAGATATCCTGGTTTACTCCACTGCCAGGAATCTCGCTTTTGGCTCTTGCCGATCCCATGGTCTACTCTCCTGCCATTTATTTAAGGAAGTATTTTCTATTTTGCAGGATGGCACATTGTTTAATTTCAACAACTGCTTGAAATGTCAAGGTTTCTCTTCCACACAACTGCTCCAACTGCTTCAAAATGATTTCCTGGTGTACCCTCCTGCAAGGAATTTCTTAACAGAATCTTTAGATATCCTGGTTTACTCCACTGCCAGGAATCTCGCTTTTGGCTCTTGCCAATCCCATGGTCTACTCTCCTGCCATTTATTTCTTTCCAAAAGGGTTCAGTGCCTGATTTGCATCTTTTACCAGGTCTTTCTACAATGTTCACTTTCTTTCAAGTATAACACAGTTGCACTCCTTCACTGTTTATACCTCATTAAGTTCAGATATTACTTCTAACTTGCCCTGTATTGACGTGGTCACGAAACAACCAACAGATTCAGTGTGGAGATCAAGCTGGGAGATGGCCAGTTTATCCAGGACCTTGCCCAGGAAGGGGGTCATGGAGATTGGGTGATAGTTTGCCAGGCAGGATGGGCCGGCAGAGGGTTTCTTGAGAAGAGGGTGCACAAGGGAATGATTCAGGGGGGATGGGAAGACTCCAGTTTCGGAGTGGTTGCAGAAGTCAGCCAGGGCAGGAGCCATTATTACTAGAAAACTACTAGCTGTAAGGGGGACCCCTGTTCTGCTATTATGATAAAGGAATGTTCACCCATACTGATCCCAGCGCTCACAAACTTTGTCAATACTCCTTTATTTTTATTTATGATTTATTAAGCGCCGAAACCCCGTAGGCATCAGGGCGCTGTACAAAAAAAAAACATACAGGTACCAAACAACATGGATACACAAGCACAACAACAAAAAGAAAGAAAGATAAACACAAAAAAGAGATGACAACGAATACTTAACAATCAAGGTAATGATTGGAATTGGATAGGGCCCAAAACTGCACATTGTCCCAACTAGTCTTACAAGGGTTTGCTCATAACACAAGGAATTTCTAGACTCACTGATAAACACATATATACTGTGAAATACAAATTCTAGTCAAGAGCACAAGTAGGATGTTAGACAATCCGTCTCCCACAGTGATACATTCCCAAAAATGTGGTGAGGCAGATGAAATACTCAACCGAGGCCGGTAACTCGGGATGATAAAGACATATTAGTTCATGACAATGTTCAGTTTATAGTGCGGGGATAGATGACTCAGATCAGCTATTTTGTGCAAGAACAAAGGGAGACTGCTATAACCACAGCCCACGACAACACACTCTGTGTTGTCTAAGCGGCACCAGTTCTCAATCTGGATCCTCCAAAGTACCCTAAGGTCCTGCGGTCTAATACAATTCGGCGGCACTTTCAAGTTGAACCAGGCTAAAATCTTATTTTTCAGAGCCTCTCTCAATTCAAACTGACCCGGCTTCTCAACATTGATAATGACAATATTGCGGGGGTCCAGCGCAAAACTCCTGAGATTGGGGTCAGTCATTTTTGCCATGGATGATTTCTTTAGGCGTAGGTCCTTATACAATGTAGAAGCCTGTAGGGCAACAGGTTTAGCATGGGTTTGCCCAGAATAGTGTCCCAGATGACATCAAAAATGCTCAGATCATTCCTTTATTAAAATAACCCAATCTCTGTCCCTTGACGTCTTCGAATTATAGACCTATCACCAACACCCCTTTTTTGTTGAAAAGTTTGGATAGAGTTGCATACAATCAGATTTCGCTTTTCCTAAATGACAATCGGATCCTTCATAAATATCAATCTGGTTTTAGCCAGAATCATGGGACAGAGACCGCCCTTTTAGCCCTAAAATCTCAGCTGCTTCAAGGACTGGACGGAGGACAAACAGCCTTACTTATGATTCTAGAACTTTGGCCAGCCTTTGACATGGTGGATCATTCCATTCTGTCCACCAGCTCAGGGTACTCAATGGATTACATCGTTTCTGAGCGGCAGACAGGTGAGAGTTGCGAGTGAATCTGCAGAGGCAAAACCAACTGCCTTGCTGTAAGGGATCCCACAAGGAGCTTGTCTCTCCCCATGCTTCTATCATATTTTTATGATACCTTTCTTTCATATGCTAGAACAAGAAGGGATTGTATTCGCCAACTACGCAGATGACACAAAATGGGATTAATTCACAGAGCATTTTCGAATGGGGTTTTGCCATTATAAAATGCTTCTGTGAATTAGGCCCAATGTGTCATCCCTATCTCAGGTTCACATTGCGATTATGAAATAAACATCAACACAGCATATCAAAAGATCTAAAATTGGATGGTGTTGAACGGTTTGACACTGAATAGTGCAAAAAGAGAACTCATGATTGTTGGCTTGGATACTAGACTTGCAAAACTAGGTCCGATGTATAACTATTTTAATATAGATAATTGCAACATTGAGGTGAAGAATAAGGTGAAGACCCTAGGTATTACTCTGAAAAAGAACTTGAACATGAAGGCTCAAGTGAATAGCCTAGCTTCTTCCTCATCTTACTTCATCAAGTTGTTCCGCCATCTTCATCCTCTGATTTCTGAGAAAAATTCAGAGACTCTAGCCAGAGCTATCATCCGTTACATATTGGATTATTGTTGTAGTCTTTTAGTTGGTATCACCCAAGCAGATTTCCACCGCCTCAAGTTCATTCAGAATGGAGCAGTGAGGGTTGTGAAAGGACTTTGCCACAGGAACCATGTTTCAGAGGCAAGACAGAGTTTGCATTGGGTCCCTGTACAGGCCAGGGTGCGTTTCAGGTTGTTACTCATAACAAACAAATGTCTCTTGGGTCCGATGCCTTCATACTTAATGGAAGCTATTGTAAAAACTAGCATCAGATCCTTGAGATCTGACAACACAAAACTTCTAAAAACCACCCGTTGTAACACCAACAAAGCCTGTTAAGGAGCCATCAACATAGAAGCTCCATTAGCATGGATTGCCCTGCCCCCGGTTCTAAGAAATGTTGTATCTACAGAGGATTTCAAGAAGAAACTGAAGACTTTTCTATTTTCCTAGACCCATCAAAGTTTACCACCTATTAGTATAAATCAGACCAACTAGGCCTTATGTCTTGTCTCGTCATGTCTTGGTTCTCTGTTTGCGCCCTTAAGTCTTCAGGTACAAATAGATGAAAGCATGAACCTTTTTGTAAGGTTAATGCAAATGAATAGAGTGTATTATGTTATGCTGAACTTGTAAAGAGCAAAACCTTTCACCAATAAAGGCATCGTGGCACTATTGACCTACGAGGAGAGCAACTAAAGAACCATTAAAGAAAATCAGAACAAAAGAGTCTTGAGTTGCCGATGAAACAACAAATGATTATCAGTCACGCGAAGGGAACGTGGCAGATTGTTCCAAAGAATTGTCGCAGCCACTGAGTAGGCCTGACTTCCCACCCGCGAGCGCTTAAACCTAGGCACCTAAATGAAATAAGCATGCTCTGATCTTAAAGAACGAGCAGGTTTCTAAGGCCGGAAATTCTCCTGAAGGATCTCTGCACCGACTCCATAGAATGTATGGTGGATGATACAGAGAGCTTTAAAACACCAGCACCAAGTGCAGATGGTGAAGAAATGGTGAGATGGAAACACGCAGAGAGGTACCGATCACAGCCCTGGCTGCAGAATTCTGTAGCACCTGAAGCCTGTTCAGAAGATAGAGAGGCTGAGCTAAATACAAGGAGTTGCAATAATCATGCATTCCAAAGATGGAAGATGTTATCACCGAAGCAAAGAGATGCACTGGCAAGAAAGGAAAGACCTTCCAATGGATTGTTTGAAATAACCGTTTTTGAAGAACAGGCTGACCTGGGCTTCTGCCTGGGCTTCTTCCGAAAGAGACACAAGAGATTTTACAGATTTTAAATAAAATAAATAAATAAAATACAATAAATATATATGATGGATGTACATCGTCTATGGAGAACTAAATGAAATATTGCAGCAAGGGTAACCATGATAAATGTTGTGATCCTGTACAACTACATACGGAATTAAATAGGCTAACTATGCCACAAAGTTTTTGTAAACTGCCAAATGTATTGTGCAGCAAAATGATTTGGAGGAAAATCATAGCACTTCTGCCAGGAAGAACATACATCAACAAGCATCAACAATACATCAACAGCTATCCTCCCGAGACAAGGGGTTTGTGCTTAGAAGGAAGTGAAGGGGCCTGCTCTAGGCTCATGCAGCACCTCCTAGGCAGCAGTAAAAGTGAAGAAAGAGATTGGACCATAAACAGCCAGAGGAATCCTAATGTGATCCAATTCCACCCATGGTTTGCTGGGATATGTCAAATGAAGACGAACACAGAAAGCAAGGAAGATAAAAGGTGAAAAAATAAGAAAATGGAGGCCAAAATCATCCGTGGGCCATGCTTGCTTCTGTCCAAATAAAGCAAACCAGTATAAGATCTTCAGCTCCCCCACAGGGAGACCCCAGAATGCTCATCGCTGACCACTGCAATGGGTAACTAACCAAGTACAGAGGTTTAGAATTCTTTGCTCTTCTTCTCCCGCTCAAGGAGAGCTGCTTCTAGTCCCTGGCTCATGAGAGTCTGCGAGAAACCCTATCAAAGCCTGAAATAAGTACTCATAGAGACCTGCCTCATTGTCCTCGCTCATGAGGGCATGAGAGGTAACCCTCTCATCAGAGCCACCCGCGGCAGACCGGGTGCAATGAAAGTGTTCAACAAAAGAAGCATTCAGTGACTGGGCTGTGTGGCAGGTACATCAGTACGCACAAAACCAATATTTGTCTTATTGGGGCCCCACAGTGTTTTATGTTCTTGTCAGACTGCAGCTGCCATAGGGTAGTTGCATTATTTGAGTCAAGTGTGAAAATGCTCACGTTATGTTTTAATTGAATGAGTAGTAATGATTCTAAAGGCTGTATGTTCACACAGATGTATTTTCAGACAAAGTCCATTATTACTGGGAGGTTGTTTGGGAAAACTAAAATTTATGAAGATGGAGTGATTTTGGTTGTTAATGTAAACGTTCCTAGTTGAGATATAATGCGGTTAATTTATATGTAATATACAAAGTATCCCCTTTTGGGGGTGTTTAAAATCTACATGTGTTATTAGAATTATTTGCACCAGAGTCTCTGATTTCATTTTGGTTTAATCTTTCTTTAAATTTCAGGTGGGGCTGAAGAAATCTAAGTTTACATTTACATCAATTATTTTGAGGTTTTTCCAACTGTTATTGGTGCAGGATGTTGCCTTTCTTTTGTGCTGCATTTTGCCAAGGGTCATACGAATGACAGCGACAACCATAGAAAGAATTCAGGTAAGCGGAGTAGCCATCGCCTGCATATCACACAGGTTGCTTCAAAAAGGGTTCTATCACATGTTTTCCTGAGTGCTGTAACTCTGCATTAGTGTTTAATAGTACCTAAACCGGAGAACTCTCCAGAAAATGCGTGATCAAATACCTACACTAAGGCACCTACACTCGGGCGACTTAAAAATAGTCCAACCAGTGAACAAAGACCATAGAGATGCATCATACCTTCACATTACTTCATCTAAAGTGAAGCAATTAATGTGGAAAGCAGTAACTCATTTCCGTTCACTGGGGTACGAACTCACCGATGTGAGTAGGACAGTACCAAAAAATCTACAGAATGACCAGCGAAAGGCTAAACACTCCTGGGAAAGTATGGTCAGGGGTGATTCCACCTTTGGTAATACCAGCCTACCAAAAACTGAAAGAGGGGAAAGGGAAGAAACAAGACGAGTGGTGCAATTTAACAGGAGAATTGAGATTGCCCCAAAGAGGACCCAAGGTAACAGCCCGCATAGGAGAATGACTCACTATAAAACTGGTTCGACCCAAAATCTACACCCAAATGACAAAGAAGAACTGAAAGTAGAAGAAAGGGCGACAGATATCCAAAAAGGCTGTTAGCCCTCATCGAAATCACTTTCGAACATGACACAGGAGAAACGAAAAGAAAAAGAGATCAACTCCAGAAGGACCATAGAATCCAAATTGCAAACAACGAGCAGGGACAAACAAAAAAGTGGACATGGATCTCCAGAGGGGTGGAGAATCATAAAGAGATCTAGCCACTAATTGATAGTGTGAATGGAGGGAAAGGGCATCTGCGATCCCACACGGAGAGTATCATCACCACAGAGCCACTAGTATCTGGCTCCTGGAATACGCGTGGCTTTTCCCACCTAACTCCTTCATCGGATGTGAATTTGGGAAACTTTGATGTATTATGCCTCCAAGATACATGGTTACAATATGAACCGTGCCTTGATGGGTACGATATTGCCTATGTACCAACTAAGAAAGGCAAGAAAGGAAGACCCTCAGCAGGCCTCTTGATAGCCATACGCTCGGGCAGAGGCCTCCAGCGGAGGAAGTCTATATTATGCTCTGAGTGGATCCAAGCCATCCTAATGTCAAAGGAGAGGGCAAATGGCTCGAATAAAAAATCTCAACAGGAACTAATCCTCCTGGTCAATACATATTGGAATCCCGCCACCATAACAACTTCAGTCTATCTCAAAATGATGGAGACCCTCTTAGTAGAAGCACAAGAGGCGCATAGCATTGCTCATGTAATTATCACGTGCAATCTCAACGCCCTTTGCCTGGAAGAAAAATCGTCCCTTGTCCAAAGTAGATCAATGTCAAGTGCATGAGCTAGAGGCTTCAAATGGAATCTACTAATGGAATCTAACGATTTGCACAATCTACACCATTTAAGAGACCCCACTAAACCCCTATGCGCGATATGGGAAAGAAACAGGCTTGGTCTAACATTGGACCATACCTTTGTTTCCCGTGAATTTCTTCCTCAAATACAAAGTGTTACAATCAAAAATCAAAACAAGGAGCAGTGACCATAACATCCAGCTCGTCACCTGGAAATCACCCAGATTAATAGTAGACTTCATGTCTCTTGACCTTGAAGCTTGCAATAATAACACCAGGGTGAGACTTAACGAGAAAGCAATCAAGGCCCTCACAGAGAAATATCTAGCAGCCTCTGATTTGGAGGCACAGGGGAGGTGTGAAGACATAGATTACATCCCTCTACTAATGAAGAACAAGCCAGTAAATCGACGGCATACAGCTCCACCCAAGCACAACCCCCACGCATATAACAAGACCATAGTGGACGGAAGAAAAGAAGTAAGAAAGGCCAAAAGGCAGGCAAAGAAGTCACTTGACCCAATTTTGATAAAAGAGGCGAAGGAGCAGGAGATACTATACAAAAATTGGCTTCATCTCCAACGAGACAGTATATAACAAGCGGATGCCGAGGAGATGCTGCGAACCCTGAGTGGGAAGAGGTCAAGGGACTTCTGGGCTTTGATCAGAACTTGTACCAACAAAGTCAACTCAAACTTGGAGAACAACGTAGCGGAGCATGCTTGGGCTGATCACTTTACAGATTTACACAAAAAACCACCAGGCCCTCATCCCATGATCTGCAACAAAAGGGAAAGCAGATGGGAGATTCCAGTAGATACTGCAACCATCGCCCATAAGATCAAGAATCTAAATAATTCTAGGGCGGCTGGCCCAGATGGTATTACGAATCTGGAACTCAAAAAACACCCAGAAGCATGGGCATCTTTTGCAAGCGGAGTATTCAAGAAATGCATAGAAACAAGTGAGGTCCCAACATCTTGGACAAAAGCATATGTGGTTCCCATCTATAAGAAAGGGGCTAGAGATGTCCCAGGACATTATCAGCCTACAGCACTTTTGGATACGCTGGGAAAAATCTTTGGCTCCTTCGCCTTGGAAAACCTTAAAAAATGGACAAAGGAAGCGAACTGCTCGGACCCCGTACAGGCTGGTTTTGTGGAAGGCATGGGCACGACAACTAATATTTTCTTGGTAAGCGCCCTGAAGTCCAAGGTCTTGGAGGGAAAACCAGCGGTGCACTTGGTATTTGTACACCTGGTCCAGGCCTTTGACCGGGTTAATAGAGAAAAGCTCTGCAACAAACTGAAGAATCATAGTTGCCCTGAATGAATCCTTGGACCAATAAAATCACTCTATACTTCAACATCTATGAGAGTGAGAATGAACAAAGCAGGCCTCCTGTCCAAAGAAATACCAACGGCCCGAGGAGTCAAAGAGGGATGTCCTCTAGCCCCGGCATTGTATAATGCTTATACATTGGATTACAAGAACTCACAGAATGGACTATTTCCCCCCACAATAGGTAATTCAGCAATATCGAGAATTCTCTACGCAGATGACATAATCCTTATTGATCATACTGTGGTGGGTCTCCAAAGACAACTCTCCAACCTCATTTTGTACCTAAAAGACAATAACCTGAAACTAAACAAAGATAAAACAAAAAGCATGACACTTAGCAAATGTGCATCTGCCCAAAAGCCCCTAAAACTTTTCGCTGAGGGATGTAAGCTAGAGACGGTTAAAAGTTTAAAGTATTTGGGAATTATGCTAAATAACAACAAGAGGGAATATCCAATGCAGGAATTTCTGGAGGGAAAAATACCCTCTTTTGTTGCACAATCCAAAGTCATCAAACGGAAGTTTGAACGCTTTTCTCTAAAACAGATAATTGATTTCTTCAAAGTTAAAATAGTTCCCACCATAACATATGGAGTTGAAGCTACGCCACTTCTGCCCGATACAATTTGGAAGAAATTAAAGGGTTGGGTTTGGAGGCGTGTCTTGAACCTGCCCCAATCGACACCAATGGCATTAATCCGTAGAGAACTGGGCACATCATCCATTAAAGCAATTGTAGAAAGGAATGGACTTATGCTTTATAGGAAAACCTTAGAAGAACCCCGCAAATTTCTGTTCAACATCATTTACATCAAAATGGAGGAAAAAAACAACAAAATGGTAATTGAATGGAAACAAAATAATAGAACCATTCATGAGCGGATAAGCAGTTCGGAAGAAGAGTTAATCCAGAATCCTCAAAGGGTTAACAAAAAATTACTTGAAATGGATTGGATGGAAACTTTGGAGGAGGCTGCAGATTACAAGATCACTAAAGACGTTCCTTCAAGACCAAAAAAACTCAATGAAATTCCATCTTATCTATTGAAATGTCCAAATCAAAGTCTTGGGCAAAAGTTATTGAGGATCAGATTAAACTTGATGAACACCAACGAGATTCGAGCTATAAGAGGGCTCACAAAGTCAAATCTTTGGCATTTCTGCAAGACCACTACCCTGGTGGAAACCATTAAACATCTCTTGTTATCGTGCCTGGGCCTAAAAAGAGAACAACACCTTTGGTTAAGCCACCTTATGGAAGACGCCTATACTTACGAGGAACCAGAATAGTGGTCTTGCCTCATTGGAGGCGAAAAAATGAACTGGGTGATAGCCATTGTTGGCTTCTTTGGACAGATAGGCCTGATAGAGAACAAAATACAGGAACTTTTGCCCTAGGCGAAGCTCTGTTGAGAACTGGAGAAAACACATATTTTTTTCACATAGGGATTGTGGAACTTTGTAAAAGTTGTCTTTCTATTTAGACAATTAAATAAAAAATAAAAAAAGATAGTTAAGTTGGCATAAAAGGATCCATAGAAAAAGTAAATGGCAAGATATTATTTATATTATCAAGGAAATCAATGTGCTCTTAATTTGAAAAAAAGTACATGATGATAAGCAACCTTCTCTTGTAGCAGATGCATCTAAACAAAGCGGGGCAATTATATCTCCTCCACTATAGATGTAAAGACCCTCACTTTATTTGATAATATCTTGATAAATGTTGTGAGATGGGACTGCATTGGTAGTGGAGATGAGATTATTAATGTGTTCAAGAACTCAAGAAAATCGACAAACCCAGGAACTTCGATTTATGTGATCCACTGCTCACGAGGAGTTAAATTATACAAGGATATATGATCCATCAGTTATTTGCCTCCATAGATGTTGTTGGACTACTTCCAGTCGCTTACAAGCACAACATAACTGTCACTGTATATAAGCAAGGGATAAGAACTGATGCGAGATTTTTGAGGACACTCGCTATGCTTGACCGCTCACGCCAAAGTATTTTCACATGTTTTATTACACAAATTGAGCACATGGATGGAGAGTAATAATATTATGTTGCTTAACTGGACTGGATTCAGAAAAGGCATGTCTACTTTAACCAACATCATGGCACTTGTCACTACTGAGTGGGCTAGAGATACTTATAACGACCATTGAATGTAGAATGTATTGACGTCATGTCTGCATTCAACACTGTTAATCGCCAACTGTTGTGGTTCAAATGACAACATTACAGCATACTAGAAAGTTTGTTAAAGATATGAATTTTCTTGAATAAAAACACCAGAGTAGCTTTATGACTGAACAAGACTGAGCAAGTAATTTGATTGTTCCACACACTGACCGTAAACACATTTCTGCTCTGATCCCACCCTGCTTAATCTATTCCTATGTGATTTGCCCATTGCTCGTGAATTGGATGCGTTATGTCCCCCAAAGCTGAGTTCCTTTAAGCAGCAGTGGCTGGGCTATGTAGATGACCTAGTCTTTTTGATTCTACTCCCACTGTTATATAGAGGCAATTAAGCATGCTACATAAATATCTAGTAAGTCATGGTTTAATCATCAATACCAGAAGACCAATGTTATGATTTTTAACCGTACATGCAAACTGAACAGCTATAGGTGGTCGATAAATGTGCTCTCTGTGAAGGTTGTGCCTAATTATACTAATATTGGTGTTCTATTACTCAACATATGTTTGCTATTAGAGTATTTTGATCGGTAAACTTTGGATATAACTAAAACCTTAAATTTACATATATAAAATGATAATGGCCCTCATTAGGACTCCAGCGCTAAACCATGGTGCTATTAGCATCATGGTCCATGCCGGAGTCCGCCATGAGAAAGGGGGAATTACCACCGCATTCCGAAGGTTGGCAGGGCGGTAATTCCCCCTTTCTCCATGGCCCCTCCCCATTCCCATTTTTGCCCCATAGGGCTCAATGGGAATGGGGAAGGCGCTACCGTGCTTAGGCTCAAGGTCCCTTTGCGGGTCCCTACTTTAACGGCTGGTGTAGACCAGCCGTTAAGGTTGGGTCCCGCAAAGGGACCTCGTAATCAGGTGCTAATGGGTTAACGGCACCGTAGCCTTTTATGGCGCTGTTAACCCATTAGCGCCTGGGTCGTAATGAGGCCCACTATGTGTTATGGACAACTTCTGAAGGCCGAGGCTTTTTTGCTGCCCCCAAAGTTCACTGCTGAATTGATGCCTGCTGAATTTGGAATTAATTCTATCACATTTCAGCTACTACAGAGAGAACATTAAAATATAGCAATACAATTCAGCTGGCCACATTAAAGCTAATACATGAATGTAATGTATCAAATACGGGAAGCCTGGCTGGCAGATATAACATGCCATATAAAACTGTGATTTTGAAACTTAAGTGCAATTCTGAATATTGTTCTGAACGTTTTGAGATACAAATTGTGGATGGTAATGTGAAATTTGAAAACTTGTATTAAAAGATCAATTACAGAATTGGCACATGAGCAAATTTTGAAGAACCATTTTTGGGAACATATCCATTGTATATCTTTAGTGGGACAGGAACCTAAATGTGTGACTATGTTCCAAATTCACAGAATCAGACATAATTATTTACAACTCAAATTGAATATTTTACCAACATTGGAAGTTACTGGTGGCTGTTGATAGGAAGATGGAAAATAGTAAACATACACCATCCTACTGTCCTAGAATAGGTCATTTACGATTTAAATATTTTAGTATATATCTCACATTGGACATGGACATTAAATTGACTGAGATCATATGGCAAAGCAAAGGATGATTGAGGTAGATGAGTTTCATATTTTATACTGTGCCATTTGATTATGGTATGAAAGTGAAATAATTCCTATTTTAAAATTGCCAAATGGTTATTATGAATAATGCTTTTATGCTTGGTAATTATGTATACTTATGTATAAAAGGTTATGTATTCACATAGCTGTAAAATATAGTAAAACATAAATTACATGGTTTTATCATTCGCTCAGTAGGTGGCTGCCTGGGCACTTATAATACATCTTGGTACTTCTGGTCCCTTCCTGCCTCCTTGGATTCCATACATGACTCACTCTATCAAAACTATGCTACACAATGTGAGTTTATAAAGCATAGATGTATTCATACTTCAAAAAAGGTAGCAGGCACTCCTCTCCAGAAAGAACATGGCATGATAACCTGTTCTGAGATGAGAGTTTGCAGCACACGCCTTTTGCTCACTGTACCTTTCACAGATGGGAAATATCCATTTGCACATCAGTCTTTGTCACGCCCACATGGGCAGTCCAGCACCGAAATGCTATGGCAATTCCTCTCTGAACAAGAGTACCAACAGCAACCCCATACACGTGTTTCAACCTTGCTGGGCTTCAACAGTGAGGTGAAGCTGTGCCTCTCTGGGCACATTGAGCAGGGAGTCCACGTCTGGTTGCCCCCAGTTAACTCAGGGTGATCAACCCCAAGTTCCTTGTAAATACTTCAAAAAAGGTAGCAGGCGCTCCTCTCCAGAAAGAACATGGTATGATAACCTGTCCTGAGATGAGAGTTTGCAGCACACACTTTTTGCTCACTGTACCTCTCACAGATGGGAAATATCCATTCACACATCAGTCTTTGTCCCGCCCACATGGGCAGTCTAGCACCGAAATGCTATGGCAATTCCTCTTTGAACAAGAGTACCAACAGCAACCCCATACACGTGTTTCAGCCTTGTTGGGCCTCATCAGTGAGGTGAAGCTGCGCCTCCCTGGGCACAGTGGGCAGGGAGTCCATGTCTGGTTGCCCCCAGGTAACTCAGGGTGACCAACCCCAAGCTCCTTTTAAATACTTCAAAAAAGGTAGCAGGCGCTCCTCTCAAGAAATAACATGGCATGATAACCTGTTCTGAGATGAGAGTTTGCAGCACACCATTTTTGCTCACTGTGCCTTTCACAGATGGGAAATATCCATTTGCACATCAGTCTTGGTCCCGCCCACATGGGCAGTCCAGCACCGAAATGCTATGGCAATTCCTCTCTGAACTAGAGTACCAACAGCAACCTCATACACGTGTTTCAGCCTTGTTGGGCATCATCAGTGAGGTGAAGCTGCGCCTCTCTGGGCACAATGAGCGGGGAGTCCACGTCTGGTTGCCCCAGGTAAATCAGGGTGACCAACCCCATCTGTGCAAACTCCTGGAAAAGTTGGCTATCTCTCAGCTTACACTCCACACTGAATCTGTTGGTTGTCTCCATGACTAGTGAAGAGGAAGTGCCAAGTGTCATCCACACTCCAGCCACCCCCTTTGTAGTACCTGGAACTTTCACGCCAAAGTATGTGACGTATGATGAACAAATAAACCAGCAAAGAGCAGCGGTTGGGCTCTGCCCAGTGCCTATCAGAGTAACAGCACCTATTGAAGTACCGACACCTAAGAAAACATGGACAGTAAGGTACCCATTGAGAAAACCATATCTACAGTCAAGACAGAATGATGATTGTCGGAATGGAATACCTGAAGAAGCCAAGAAGATAATAAAGGAAGACGAATGGTGATGTCATAAGAAATCGGACTGACACACATATAAAAGATATAATGACCTGATAATACTGACAAAGAGACGAAATACCATGGATAAGTGACATCCTGAGCCTAAGGTGAAGAAGTTGATGTCAAGGTGCAGAAATGTATGCCATAAGCACGATGAAGATATTCAGTTAATTTAAGCGTGTACAGATTCAAGAAACCACAAGAAGCAAAGAAATTGTGAAGCTTGCTTATGCTTAGTAGTAAATAGATTGCGGCAAGCGCCAACATATACATATATATACCTCAAAAACACTTTATATATGATTATAACTCCACTACGCACATGAGCAGAATTGAACAAAGGTTACTAAAGGTCTCCAGAGGAGAGTGTCGCAGCAAACAACTCGAGAATTAAAACGGAGCAAAACTCAGCTGAAGATAACCAAGAAGCCAAGGTCGTATCTGATTCGAAAAGGCTGGCAGTGGCTACAATTAAGGAGACAAGAACAGAGTATCCTGTTCAGAAAGGTCAAGATAAGCCACAGATGGTAGAAGACTGGCAGAATTAAATCAAATACACTAAAATACATGAAGAAGAGGCCGCTTTCACGGTGTCCTAGCCACGTGACAAGGCAGGCTGGAAGAGTAAGACTTTCGCACCTACGCATGGATCTCTGCCATGCCCATACCCCCTAAAAATTCTCAGACCAAGAAGCAGACTCGAGGCCAAACTACAAAGCAGTAATTGACACATGACCACTGAGGCAATGATTGATTGTAACAAAATGGGAAGGAAGATGGGGTGTAGACTAACTCTCTGCACCTGGCTGGTTGTTCTGCATGCTGCTAGACGTAAGTGGAAAAGTATGAATGGGGTTGATGCCAACCCAATCATAGTGGACCGTGTAATCTAGGGTCCTATAGAGAGTAAAGCCAATGGCACATCATACTTTTAGTGACTTTCATAGTGGCCATTTTGAAGGAAAGGCTTAGTTGCCCCACCTGACATTGATTGTCCAATCCCCTCTCCCCGTTACCACATACAGATATAGTACCTATGATAAAGTTACCTTCCTATAACCAACCACGTTGCATGTAAGGTTTTTAAGATTGCGTATCAGTGATGACAAGTTTTTGCTATAAATACTGTGTTTTTTTCTGAAATTAAGTTGGAGTTGAAAGAGAGAGAGAAGATCGCGCGGTTGCTGATGTTCGTTGTACTCCCCGTTTTATGTACTTGTCATTAAATGGACTCCCTTTGCCAAACTATTGAGTTGTCATAATGATTTGATGCATGAGTACGAATCTGCATCCTCATCTATATCGAGGGTACTGCGACTCATCTTAAAGGGCTGTTTGGAGATCCTCAGTCATAGGGCTGGCTGGAGACCATCCAGTTAACCATCAGTCTGGATTTAGAGCATCCAGAGGCATGGAAACTGCTCTTCTGCACACCTGTGAAGATCTGCTCTCAAATCTTGACTCTAACTCTCCCTCTGTCTGCATTCTCCTTGACCTCTCCTCTGCTTTTGATACTGTAAACTACAACATCCTGATCCCCCGCCTCTGTGATACCCTGGGCATCACAGATCAGGCCCTGGCGTGGCTTGGGTCCTTTCTCTCTGACCGTCCTGCCCAGGTGGAACTTGGGTTCTTTCTCTCCGCTATCACTCTCTCTACTTGTGGTGTCCCCAGGGATCTAATCTGTCCACCTGGTTTCTCGCTGTCTATATGGCCCCTTTGGCCCACAAGATCTCTGCCTTCACCTCCAACTTTCAGTGTTATGCGGATGACACACAGCTCTCTTTCAGGCTAGCCTAGGCCTCTTCCTCCTCCTACCTCATTCCTGACAGTCCGCAATTCAGTCCTGATGTGCTGCAAACAATCTCTGCTTTAATGCCAGCAAGACAGAGATCGTGGGACCCCTGCTCCCACTTTCCCACTCTCACTCTGACCGGCCTCCCTTGGTCCTGCGCCTCCACCCACCGGTGAGACAAGAAATCTGGGGGTCATCTTCGACTCTACTCTCTACTTCTTTCTCACATCTCGGACATGTCCAAAAACTCTCACTACCAGCTGCACAACCTCAGAGGTATTCTACCTTTTCTCACCTTCCCCCAGAGGCTCACTAGCTCCAGAGCCCTGGTTCTATCCAGACTGGACTACTGCAACACTATTTTTATCAATCGTCTTCCTTCTACTCTCCGACCTCTTCAACTTATCCAGAACAGAACCTCAAGACTTATCCTTGGCCTCAAGCCCAGGGACTGCATCTCTCTGGCGCTGTTTCACTCCACTGGCTCCCCGTGGCTGCAAGGATCAAGTTCAAGTCCCTTGGCATAGTCCACAAGGCTTTCTGGGGCCAGGGCCTTTACTATCTACAATGCTCCCTTCTAAAACACTCTCCTTCTAGAGACCTCGACTCGGCCTCCTCCAACTCTCTGCGGGTGAGCAGTTTCTCCGAACAGAGATATGGGAGTAGATCCTTATCCTCTGCAGGTGCCTCCCTCTGGTACGGCCTACCTTCTTTCTGTCTTGAGCCGGACCTCCTTAAGTTCTGGAAACTCCTCAAGACCTACCTCTTCTCTTCCTTTTCTCTCTCCTTCTCTCCTGCTAAACTCCTTTCTCTTTGCTTCTTTCCTTCCTTCTCTTCCCCAAACTGCTCAGTTAGCTGACTGGTCGCCTGGTGCACCTCCAGAGTCCCACAGGTCCCAGGCTCCCGTGCCAGTCCTGCACTTGCCTCAGGGCCTCTGCAGTCTTCCTGGCACTACTGCATTATGCTCCATGAGAGGGGCAACCACTCTGCACTTAGCCCTTGGCACACTTGTCCCCCTGCCCCTCCCTCGCACTTCCGGTTCTGTGCACTTGTAGGAGCTTGACCTTAAATGTTCTAGGTCTTTAAAGTATGTCTGTCCAGTACTCCCTCTGTCTCCACTCTCTAGCTTGGCCGTGCTTGAAATACTCACGCATAGGTGCATTGGATGACCAACCACCAAGCGTTCTGTAATGTCGCCAGCCTAGTATTGTTGTGTATTGATCTGTATGCTCCTGCCCCCTCTCCCCCTTTTCACCTTTTCCCCTTTTTTGTTAAGCACTTCACTAGTAGAAACGCCTCTGGCCTAGTGTGCTAGCTATTGTTGTTAGACCATTCAGAATCTTCAAGGCCTAAGAATAGCAACTGTATTCCCTTGTTCCTTTACTGCCTTGAAGCGCTTTGAAGCACATCACATGTGTATAAGCGCTTTACAAATAAACAATTACATTACATTACATTACAGATTGGTACATCTGTTAGGTTCATATGTATTATTGATACAACTTCTGGGTGACCATTAAGTTTAATATGACATCATTTACAGCTGTTGAATCTTACTTCGGCTCTTAATGGCACATTAGGGCAGAACAGAGGGGATGCTCCTTTCAAGTTGTATCTATTTTTTGGGTAAAATCTTGGCTACTCCCTACCACAAAAACAGCGAACTCATTCTTTAGTGCTCATTAGCAGGCCACTTGAGCCGAATAGCTGGATAATTACCGATCAAGGGTTGTTGTTCATCTATTTAATTTCCTACTTAACTTTGTTTGTGTTAATATTTGGTGGCTGATTATTCACTATACTCAAAGGCGCCTAAAAATATAAAACTAGTAAAATGACTATGTAGAATTGCACCCTTTGGAAAACAGACTAGTGTTTTCCAGGCCAGAATACTATTCAATACAGCATTTATTATACACAAAGCAGTCACAAGTAGCACACTTGCCTACCTGGCAGCTAAGCTCCACATTTCTGGTGGCACACGATCCGTTGCAGAAAATCGACCAAACTGGTTCAAATCATAACTAGTCCATCTTAGACTGGATTGCTATACGCTGTCCTGGTGGACAGATGTATACAAGGCCAACCTAGTTGGTGCACAGGGACAACTCTGTGAGCTGTAGCAAAACCAATCAAGGTAGCATGGAGAGTGGTCAAGGCTACGTTTCAGGAAATGGTGAACCTGGTCAAGAGTCCGCATTGAGTCCACAAGGTAAGTAATCAAGGATTAGACTTAGACAAGTAGTTATAAAATCACTATATAAATGTATGGCCAAGCAAACACTAACAAATGAATATAAGCATGTAATACTATCACACAAACTAATACAATAATACATATATACAGTCCCCGTTGCCAGTGCAATTAAACCACAACACCCCCACCCCACAATGCTAAAGGGAAAAAGTAATGATTAGACTTGCAATGGCAGTCCACAAGAATACAACCATAACTTTAGAAGTCCAACCCTAAATTGACTGAAGCCTTATGCCCAGAAAGTTTAAAAAGTTTCCAGGAGTTTTGTGAGCCAGGAAAAAATTAGGTGGAGGGTCTTGTGGGTGGGCAATAAGATCCAAGAGTCAAGTAAATATCTATTCTGGTAAATAAAACTGTCCCCAGCTTCCGGAGGGTTTTTGGCAACCAGTATTGCCAAAGCCAAACAAAGGTAACACTTTTAAAAGTGTTCAAAACCTTTACAGGTGGAGATAGGGGGGCAGGTAAGTATTGCTTTAATTCACCCCCATACTGTCCGACTTGACAGGTCATCAGAGGTCAGTTTTACAACTGTTGGTTCCGGTTGCCAGAGCCCAGGATTTGCAGATGCAAGAGATGTTCCGGTCATAGAGAGAAGCTGGTGCAACCTGTTCTGGTCGAGGAATGAAAATCCCACTGATGCAGCACTGCTCTAGGTACTGGACCAGATGCGAGAAAGCCAATTTCGATGATTGTGAACCATGCACAGTGACACAAAGGGACACAGCTGTCACGGTCAACGTTGGCCTCCTATCTCCAGTCCTGTTAAAGCTGGAACACCGCAATTATGCAGGAGGGAACCTTGTAGAACAAGCTGAGAGTCACCAAAGTTGCAAGTCAAAATGCAGAACCACAATGCCTCTTCTGTGGTAGCCCAACCTGGAGTTGTTCAGTCAACAGGGTGATTCTAGGAATGCTTCTGAAGACTCCAGATGGCTGAGCACTGAGCAGATGTTGGCAATGGTTGGTCCCACTACTCCAAGGGCAGAAGTGTGTGATGAATCCTGCTTAGTCCTCACAAAGACCTTACCTAAAGTCTCCTCCCAGGTAGCCAAGGGAAGGCAGCCGCTGCCTTATCCTAACCGTGGTGTTGGTGATAACCACAAGGATCACCTGGGAGAAGAAGGGCCCCAAGGGAATAGGAGGACTCAGTTGGGAGGGACGCAGTATTTTTCTTTGTCAGAGCTAGAGATTTTCTTAATGCCAGAATATGTAATGGCTTGTTGTCAGGATGAAGTTTCCTTTCCAGAAGCTGTCCCTCTTGTGTGTTGTAAAAACTGGTATAATCCATGTACACAATGGAACCTTAATATTCAGACCACTTATGAATTGGATTCTTCTTTAAAGCTGAATCCCTCACGTCTCAAGAGAAAGACGTCTCTTCACAATGTTGCCCACATTTGTAGTAATAAAACCCCTTGTGAGCAACAGGAAAATAATGAATGTGGACATCAGAATATTATCATCTTAAATTGTGATGAATTAACTTTCCTTTAAGTTCAAACCAAACATGAACTCCTTTTAAAACTCTTAATACAAATGTAATTAGTGATAAAAGTGAAGTTGAAGATAAGGTTCAGAATAAAAGAGGTAATTTGAACATTGGGGACTTCAACTCCCACAAGCCCAACATACTGGGACGAGGAAGAGGGACTCAGAGTAATTGTACTACAAGATACAGTGTAATGATTCTAATGACCCAGGCCTGAGAGGGATTGTTGAGTATATAAAACCCCTGCAGGTACAAGACAAAGAGAGAAGCAGAAGGTGGAGTAATTGCTGTGACTCCACATTGCAGAGGCAGCAGCAGAAGTAGTAAAGCAGAGAAACAGGGCCGCCACTAGTTACAGAGCGGATGCCAGTTCTGAGAGGGTCTCTAATCCTGCAGACAGTGCATGCAGAGATTGCATGGTGGGAAGCATTGTTGTGGAAAGTGTACCCCGTAATGGCCTTGTATGCAGAGGTTGCTTGGCGGGAAGCGTTATAGAAAAAAATTCTTACACTGAAAACGTGTGCTACGATGGCAGACGAGCACCAGAGTGCTCTTGGAGCAAGGCACACTACATTCCCAGTCACTGCATGCCGTTGGAAGCTAACCAGGGTTGTTTGCCACTGAGGATGCAGCGAATGAAGACGAGGCACTATGGTAGCGTAGCAAGAAGATCCGTATGCAGCCACTGGTGAGTTTGCCAAGATTAGGTAACGCTGGTACCCTCCTTAATCACCCCCTGGCTAATAGTGTTTATTTTGAAAAACAAACTGAGGTAATGAAGTTGTAGTTGCGTGATAAGAACATTTTTAACAGACAAGATGGGGAAGATTATAATTTTTACCCTGTAAGCAATCGTTATTGCCAAAACTAAGAATGAGTGATATTAAAGCCTATTATCTATAAACACCATAAGAGGGGGCAATATTAAAGCAGGTTAACAATAAACCATATTGCCAAAGTTGAAGCAAGCTGATTGTAACCTTTGTTGGCAAAGTGAGGAAGAGGCAATAGTTGGAAAAGACCCTAACAAGCAGTGTCTAGATCAAGGAAGAGAAAGTGTGCCACAGAGCCATTGTCAACAACTGTTGGATGTGAAAGTGGGAAAACCAGTGTGGCTGGAGATAAGCCCTTCTGATGGGAAGTATTCAGGAGGAGAGAAACATAACCTGCATTGCTTGTGGCAATCACAACGGTGGAATAAATGGCACCAATGTGTGTCATGCCTTCACAGAAGAACTAGTAACCTTTTGATGTTGTTCAAAATCAAAGACTTTTTTGGGCCTCATCATGAGTTGGGCGGTAACGCCGGCGCTAATAGCGCCGGTGGGTTTGGTGGAACTGGAAACCCCCATTGAGCCCATTCGGGAATGCCCCAGGCTCAATGGGAAATTTCGCGCTCTTACCGCCGGCGGGAAATCCGATATGAGCACAAAATTTCGCAAAATTTCGGCGGAATTCCCCCCAGCTGAGAGCTGAGGGGAAATCAGCCGAAGCCATGATCTGGCGGACCCTTAAATGCGGTGCTAATAGCGCTACCGCCGCATTTAAGGGTTAACGCCAGACTCGTGATGAGGCCTAATTGTTTGAAGGAAACTTGACCACAGAAGTACTTGTAGTAGTATTAGGAGTTTTCTTTAGCTCTGGCACGCGAGTATACAGGATTAGGGATCTTTAAGTGGTAGTACTGGCAGTAAGTGAACCAGGAAGAAATTATTAAAGTACTTTGGTTTGGTTACAAGTTATGAAGAAAAAGAAGTGTCAAAGACCACTAAAAGTGCTTTGTGAACTGTTGCAAATGAATCCTGACAAAATGTTCCTGTTGATGTTGTGTGGAAGCATCCTGGCAAAATCTTTTCTGTGGATATAGATACATCGTGGAAGTGTTATGATTGCCAAGGGAAAAGAAGATGTTTTGGACTCTTTGCTACAGGTAAAGCGATAAAGACTTTTCATCTAATTGAAGTGTTGATTGAAAGCCAAGTGGAAGTCTGTGAAGTAAGAAGAACTTTATAAACTGGAATGGTTACATGTGATTTTAACAAATCAAATAAAACTATTGAATTAAAAAATTGAAGAAAAAAAATGAAATGTTTTATTTTTTTTAAATTGGGGTCACTCCCTCTCAAACTCCTGTTTCCCCATCCCTTATGACTAGGAATTTATAATTAACTCTTTAAATGAACAAGGCACTTCTAAAAATTATAACAATTTTCCCCAAAATTGAGAGCAGGTCGCCAAGACAATTTATTAGAATGTGCGTGCCTTTCAACAGTCTCTAGAGAATGGTTGGATGCAGATATGATATGTTTACAGGAAAACTTAATGTTGGATACTCCGGTCTTGGATGGTTATTCCGTTATTCATGAGCCTGCCAGAAGAGGCCTTAAAGGAAGGCATTTGGGGCTTTTTAAGTGATTGGAGATTGGCCCCTAGCACATCAATTGGAAAACGTTTGTTAGACAGAACAGAAGTTTTCTTAGGTCCATCAAGGCAGATTCTGTGTTGTGGTCTGGGGGTAAGCCGGATTGTTGCATTCCAAGGATGTGGTTGGCTTCGATGAAGTGCTGGACTTGCAGATCGGCCGCTCAATCTAATATTTTCAATAAGAAGGGGACTGTTTTAATTGGCCATAGTTGGACAAAGTTGTGGGTCTAGCGAGGGTTCTTTTAGAAGGGGAAGTACCTTAGCTTCCTTAAGACTGGTGGGCAAGAAGGAGGTGTTTATAAGGGAGGTGATGAAAGGTGATAGAGTTTCTGTGCAGTCCTTAATGTGACAGGCAGGACAAATCATCTCCTTTTCACCTGGAGGGTTTGATACTTTTGATGATGACTAGGGCTCTGACTCTGTAATCACATTAAAGTGAAACTTGGGGTCTTGAGCTTTGGGCAGTCTGAAGTGGTGATAGATGTAGATGTAGGAGGGGTTGCTAAGTCTTTTGTGTTCAGAGTGTTGATTTTGTTGAGCATTGCATTATGGATGTTTGTACACCAGAGATTGTACTTGGTGAAGGTTAAGGTTGGGGAGGCAGGGGTCTCGAGTTCCCTGAAGATGGGGAAGATTTCTCTGGTGTCTGATTTAGCATTGGAGATTCTAGAGTTGAAGGTTGAGGATTTTGCTAAGATAATCGCGGCCTTGTAAACTTTGGATGACTTAGTGTATTCCTCTTTCAGCGTGTCTGATGTTTTCTTAGGCCATGCTAGTTCTGCTTATTGTTTCTTATTACGTAGTTGTAGGAGGTCATGGGTGAACCATGAGTTTGAGTGTCTGACAGGTTTGGCTTTGCATGGAGGTAAAGGGGTAGTGATAATGTAACAGCATATATGTCAGATAGTATACTGTGGTCATTTGAGAATGGTGGCTTAAGGTTGGGCGTATCCAGATATGGCAGGATATGTTCTTTCATAAACCTACGTGAGATGCTTGCAAGTGCAGGGGTAGAGCAGTAAGTTTAGGTTTCCTTTGGTTGGGTGTGGAGAAGTTGATGATGTGGTGGTTAGACCACAGACACATGGTGTTAGATATGATCTCGATCTGACAATTAAGGTCAGAAATCCAATCTAAGGTGAAGTCCTTTGTGTGGGTAGGGTTGTGGATTGCAGAGCCCAAAGCCTAGGGTTTCAAGACGGTTAGCAAGAGAGTTGGCATGAGGGTCTTCCGGGTCATTGAGCCCCAAGTTGAAGTCTCCATTAAGGATGATTTTGGAGGAGGCTTTGATATTATCTGCCAGGATGTGGAGGAGGTTATATGAAATATGATCACTATTCTCTTATTCCTGATTTTAAAATCTATAACCAGGTGAATATTCCAAGACTCACGCATGGTGCAGAAATTAGAGATGAAAGGCTGGATTGGAATGAATTAGAAACTATGGTATCAAAGAGGGCCCTCTCTTTAGCTTCTGGTACTCATTTTCCTGCGGTCTGCCACCTGGTGGGTCTAGTTACGCTTAAGACAAGTGTTAATTGGCATTCGGTGCAACTCTCAATATCTATTCTATGCCCTCCAGTTAACACGCTCTTTGGCAAGTTAAATTCTCTATGGGTAAACTCCTCATGTAAGGTTTTGAATGAGTGATTTGATGGCTCAATAGGTATTCTGTTCTATAACTCTCTAACCGCTGAAGATCTAAACCACACTCCTCAAAAGATCGAAATGTGTTTGTTTGAACACAATTGGATTAACACCAGACAACAGTTAATGGTCTATCAAATTTCAGATCTCTTTAGATTGGATATAAACACCTTTTATTAATCCCCAATCTTTCTTCAAAAAACATTTTGGAAAAAATCTTAGAGAAACATTGGTCAAAATTAAACGCAGGATGTCATAGGTGCTATATATAGAAAGAAAGAGAACAGGTTACTCCTCCCTATTTTGCGTGTTTACTTTACGGTAACACACAAGATTCATCCGATGTTACCTTGATCAGCAGCATTTAGCCAGAATTGAGAAGAAGGACACCAGTGCGGCGGTACGGAGAACTGATGATAGGAGGGGCCGAAAAGGAAAATAAACTAAGCAGGATGGAAAACGAATAGATAAATGCAGAGAACTTACATCAAGTGTTTAATGAAAGAATTCCATTTGAAAGAGTAGAACGAACCGGACTTGGTTATTGAATACAAGAAACAATTTTGAAACAATAAGAAGCCTTCCCTAGATGCGCTATAGCAAAAATAAGTTTGCCACAAATGAATGGGGGTACATAGGATTGAATCGCAGAACAAACAAGTTTTTTGTCCTGATGCAGGCCCGATATTAACAAATGTGAGTACACAGGGGACAAGCGTATCTCAAGAGGAGGACCGAAACACATTGTGTCGACCAAGATCCGACTACACACCATCAACTGACTAGTACTTTTGTTCCCATTGAGGACAATGATTTGCCCACCCCAGAACCTGACACAGAAGTACATAAAAAAAACTATTAAGAAATGAAAAACATAGTCGGAGTAGAATGAGGTCATGTCACATGCCATAAACAATGTCTGATGTACTAGGTGTGTTTTGTGTGGTTTTCATGTCTATTCAAAAACTCAGGAAACATTGTTTTGACATCTGCTATGTACTGATAGTCTTTTTAGTACAAATAAAACACATTGTTGATACTACCCTCTGGGCACAAATAATTAAGTCAATGGGGGTCATTACGAGTGAGGCGGTAAGGGGTTAACGGCACTAGTAATGGTGCTGGAGCTGTCAATCCCTTACCGCCTCATTACGAGTCTGCTCGCGGGAACCCGCTAAGGGTGTCTGGTTTTACCAGGCGCCCTTAGCGGGTCCCGTGAGCAGACCAGGGTGCTAAAAATGGGCCTGTGATTCCCTGTTATTAACGGGCCCGTGGTTAGCACCCTCCCCATTCCCATTGAGCCCTATGGGGGCTCGAATGGGAATGGGGAGTGGTTCCTCGATTGAGGAATTACCGGGCCCTCCAAGGTCGGAATGGCCCAGTAATTCCTCATTCGAGGAACCCGGACGCGGTACACTGTAAGGGGGTAGCCATGCCGCTAATAGGGGCATGGCTACCTCCTACCTTGTAATGACCCCCTATGTCTTTTTTGTGTGAAATAATTGTTTCTTCGAAGTTTATGTATGATTTTGTGAAATTCATGTAACTGGTTAAAGAAAAGTAAGAATATTTTTGATAAATGATAATAAAAATATTTTTGGATAAAAAGAAGCTTGGGTGCTAAACTCAATGATCAAGATAACATCGGGTGAATCTTGTGTGTTACTGTAAAGTAAACAATCGAAAAAGGGAGGGGTAACCTCTTTCTTTCTATATATAGTGCAAAAAACTCCCTGTCTCAGAACAGGTCCCATATATGTAATATATGTCATAGGTGCTAGACAAAACATTCCAAAGAATGATCGTAATTTTAGATTTTGTTGTGTTTCTATAGAATCATTGAAACATTTGTGGAACAAATATTTGGCTTTAATCTCCCGACGATGACTCCATTTTGAAAATGGTATGCTGCTTCACCACTCTTTGCCATAGGAAGGGCTATCGTGGCATTTACTAATTGGCCCAAATGATCACTTAGCAATGCACTTTATTGATGACATCTTTTCTGTGAATATGGTATGATGAATTGTTGTTGTATCTTAATTTTATGATTGTTATTAGTGCTCTGTGAGAGTGTATTGAATGAATGTTGGTATTTTAATGAGGATGCATGTATTGTGTTGTTTTTTTATCTAATTTATAAAATGATTTTGGGATTCTTCTTTTTGTATGATCTCGAGTATGTATGAGTTTTTAATATAGACTAATGAAATATTTAGGTAAAATTGGTTCATTGTTTTATGAATGTGATATGTGAAATGTTTCGTGTGAGAAACTAAAAAACACAATAAATACATTTGTTTTAAAAATTGCAGCTGAAACTGCTTTTCACATAGATTAGCAAAAACCTTTTTCTCTGAAAAAAAAAAACATTATCAAACCTAAAAAGGGTGCTGGATTATAATTTAAAACCATACAGTAGAATTACTCCAATACTCACAAATAAGGCTGGAATTTCATTCTCTTTTGTAAAAACGAAACCCAAACTCTTTGAAACAGAAACCGTTGAACCAATACAAAATATTCCCTATCTTAATCAGAAGGAAATGAGGACTTTCAAACCCCTCTCAATGAACAAGAGATGAATCTCTCAGAGAGGTCTGAAACCTTTTCAGAGGAAACGAAAATGGCTACTTTAGAGGACCTTTTGGCTAAGCTGACAGAACATCAAATACAGGCCGAAGCAAGGTTTCAAGAAGAGTTGGATAGAATAGCTACCACCTCCCAAAGAACTATTATACCACAGGGAGTGCTACAGCCCTAGAAGGAGGGGGAGGACCTGGGACATTCTTTTTCAAAATGTGTAATGTTTCTCTCATCAATTAAACTGGAGTCCAGAACTAAAACCATGTTATTTGGCTGCTCTGTTAAAAAGAGAACTTCCAAATTTATATCATCTTCTGAACCCTGAAGGAGTAACACCTTTTTTTCAGAAATCAAAGAAAAACTTATGAAAAAACATCTATAAACAAAAACTTAGGAGTATTAAATTGAATCCTGAAGAAACCTCTGTAGAATTATCTGCTAGAATCCAAAATATATTATCGTTGTGGTTGGAGAAAAAAACATTAGAAGAAGTTCTAGAAATTCTCACCATAGAACAGTTTATACATTTGGTACCCCCTTATCTGCAAAGAGCTATATTACAAATAAACAAACCTAATTTGGTAATCGAAACCACCCAGAAATTTATGGAGGCTAACCGTCATGTTAGAAATCTACAACAAAAAGAGATAAAGAGAGAATCTAAAAGAGCCTATCATGTTCCTCATGTGGTAATTAAACCCAAGAATTATGAAACTTCCTCCAAATTAATAATCAAAATAAAATACAGGCGGTGATAGGAGAACTATTTTCTCTAAAGAGATGAGAGAATAAAAGCTTAAGGAAATCTGAGGTCAAAAATCAACCACTGTATTGTGTTTTTCATGTGGACAGGCAGGTAATTTAGCATGACATTGTCCCTCCAACAAGACAGAAGAACCTATGCAGATTAGATATATGCTAGGAGATGAATGGGAAGAAGAAGAGGATGACAAAGGGGAAGTAGAAAACTATAAATAATTTGTTTCATGGAAATGAGAGCTTTAAAACTCCTGATACAGCTTCAGTAAATGGAATCCAAATCAAGGCTTTAATTCACCCATGTAGTAAATAGACAGGAAGAAGAAACATTATTAGAAAGTCCAGTATGGAATTGGAAAACATCTGAATCTCCTTTGAATGCGGGGAAGGCTGATGGTCTAGAAGGGGGAAAAGAACCTGGACCTGGAGGTCAGGTTTTGTCTTTAGGGAAGGGTATTTGATTAATCATTTGGGGTCCTCACAAAGACCCTACCTAAAATCTCCTCCCAGGTGGTCAGGGGAAGGCAGCCGCTACCTGATCCTAACTCTGGGGGTGGTAGTACCCTTGAGGATCACCTGGAGAAGGTTCCCAAGGGAATAGGAGGACTCCATTGGCCGAGATGCAGTATTTGTCCTCCTCAGAAGGAGAAATTTCCATAATGCCAGAATATTTAATGGCTTGTTGTCAGAGTGAAGTTTCCTTTCCAGAGGTTGTCCAGCTTGTGGGTTGTAAAAACGGTTATAATCCATGTAAACAACAGAACCTTAATATTTAGATCGCGTATAAATGTGATTCTACCTTAAAGCTGAATCCATCAAGAGAAAGACCTCCCTTCACAAGGTTTCCCACATTTGTAGTAATAAAACCCTTTGTGATAAACAGGAAAATACTACATGTGGACATCAGAATATTAACATATTAAATTCTGATGAAGCTAACTTTCCTTTAAGTTCATGCCAAACATTAACTCCTTTTAAAACTCTTTCTAAAAATGTAATTAGTGATAAGAGTGAAGTTGAAGATAAGTTTCAGAGTAAAAGAGGTAATTGGATCATTGGGGCTTTAAGTCCCACAATGCTCAAATTAATGGAACGACGAAGAGGGAATCAGAGACATTGGACTGCAAGGTGCAGTCTTATGATTCTAATGACCCACACCTGAGAGGGATTGTTGAGTACATAAAACCTCCTCAGGTGCATGCCAAATAGAAAAGCAGCAAGAGAAACAGAGGGTGGAGTAATTGCTGTGACTCCATTTTGCAATGGCAGAAGTAGAAAAGCAGAGATGTCGGTGCTGCCGCTAGTTACAATGCAGATGCCAGTTCTGAGAGGGTCTCTAATCCTGAAGAACTTGTATGCAGAGGTTGCGTGGTGGAAGCGTTGTTGTGGAAAGCTTAACCTCTCACGCCTTTTATACAGAGGTTGCGTGGTCGGAAGCGTTATTGAAAAAGCTTTCCTCCTGAATTAAAGTGTACTCCTGTGGCAGGGGAGCACTGGAGTGTTATTGGACCAAGGAGCGCTCCATTCCCAGTCGGTGCGTGCAGTGGAAAGCCAACCGGAGGAGTTTTCCGTCCAGGAGGTGGCCAAGGAAGCAGATGGCACTGTGGCAGTGGAGCGAGTGGGCGTGTATGCAGCAACGAGTTTGCCAAAATTAGGTAACCCTGGTGCGCTCAGTAACTGCTCGCTGGCGAATAATGTTTATTTTTAATGCCAAACTATTGCAAAGAATTTGAAGTGGCATGATAAGAACTTTTTGAACAGACAAGAGGAGAAAGATAATAGTCACTCTGAAAGCAAACTTTATTGCCAAAACCAAGCAATAACAATATTAAAGTCTGTTGATTATAACCACCATTGCCAAAGCCAAGAAAGGGCAATATTAAAACAGGTTAACAGTAAGACACATTTCCAAAGCCAAGAGAAGGCAAATGTTGAAGCAAGCTAATTGTAACCTTTGTTGCCAAAGTGAGGAAGACCCAGTAGTCAGAAAAGGCCCTAACAAGCAGCCTCTAAACCAAAGAAGAGCAAGTGTGCTAGAGAGCCATTGTCAACAACTGTTTGATGTGAAAGTGGTAAAACAAGAGTGGCAGAAGGGAAGCCCTTCTGATAGAAAGTAATCAGGAGGAGAAAAACATAACCTGGCATTGCTTGTGGCAATCACAAGGGTGGAACAAATAGCATCAATGTGTATCATGTCTTCCCAGAAGAGGTAGCAACCATTTGCTGTTGTTAAAAGTCGAAGACTTTTCCAAAGGGTTTGAAGTAAACCTGACGACAGAAGTACTTCTAGCAGTATTAAACGTTTTCCTGAGCTCTGGCAGGCAAGAATACCAGAGTAAGGTCCTTGTAGTGCCAGTCCTGCCAGGTTAGTGGTTCCGAGAGATATCATTAAAGTGCTGTGGTGTGGTTACAATTTATAAAGAAGAAGAAGTGGCAAGACCACTAAAAGTGCTTTGTGAACTGTTGTGAATGAATCCTGACAAAATATTGATGTTGATATTGTGTGGAGGCATCCTGACAACAACATTGCTGTGGATACAGATACATTGAGGAAGTGTCATGATTCCCAAAGGAAAAGAAGTTGTGTTGTACTCTTTGCTACAGGTAAAGAGATAAAGACTTTTCGTCTAGTTGAACTGTTGATTAAAAGCCAAGTGGAAGTCTGTTGAAGTAAGAAAACTTTATAAACTGGAACTTGGTTACAAAACTGACATTTTCTTTCTTGGTTGAAAGTCCTTCTTTGAATCTGGGGAATGGGGATCTGAACCAGGTTGCAACGACATACAGTTCTTTGGTCACTGTTTAAATTTACTGTTATTTCTGTTATATTTGAATTGCCATATATGTCCTCAATATGTTGACTGTATGTACAGGTGTGAAGGACAGATCGCTTTTATTAAAGTGTTTCCTTTAGCTTATTTGATAGGCAGGAAATCCCTGTTAGGTTAGGGATAGTGAGGAGTTTCTCCAACCTTTTGAATTAATAAAATGGCATTTTGTGAAAACCTTTACCAAGTTGTCCCATTCACATTTCTGACCCCTCAAAAGTACCACCGAAGGCCTTCCGAAGATCAACAATGAGACAAGGCTCCACAGGGACTGCAGCAAAGGTTGTTTCCCGGGCCTTCTTACTATGGTCCACGGGACTTTTACGGTCTTCACAGCTGGACAGCTGGATACTTGGCTCCTTGCAGGATTTCTCCAGGATCTCTGAGGCACGGCTGCAGGACTCCTGCTCTTATCCAGAAACTCAGGTGAGACAGAATCTGAGCTCACACAATGGAAGATCTGCCCCTCAAACACACACCACCAGTGGTCGAATCAGGGCCAACTGTGAGGAAACTCATGCATACTCCTTAGACATACAGAAACCAGTTGGCCGATTGGAACCAGATAGTTCCAGCTCACTTCCTGGGAACACACACACATGACCCTGCACTATCCTATGAAAATAAAGGATTTCCCCGGCAAGGCATGACCATAAAATGATTTTCCTGACCTGTCAGGGCAGGAAGAACACCACAGGACAAGATGGCCAAACGAACAAACAAAAATCTTGTGGCACAGCCATGTTGCCACAATAGCCAAAGTTAATAGCTAAATGCGGTAAACACGGTAGGACTAATGAAAAGTATTGCAAATATAGTTGTTAGGGAGAATCCTGTGCAGTACCCTTGGGGAACACTGCAAAAAGATTAAGACTACAGGAATAAGCAGTAAACCCAATTGGTAGCAGTCTGCACCACCCAGATTTACCTGGTAGCTGTGGCTGAGCAGTCAGACTTCTCTCAAGAAGAGTAGGGCAGTATACAGAGTATACACAATAGGGCTAAAAACACAGTAGAGCAAACACTGACCAGAGCTTTGTATAAAAAGTATATAATTATTTATTTAAAACACACTTTAGACAATATACTAGCAGTCTAAATCAAAAGCAAGTTAAAACACAGTCAGGTAAAGTATACACACCTCCGTCGATAACTATTAGACAAGTCAGAGTTAAAACACCACGATTCGTTAAAACAGATGTGAGCGCGTAACCTGATGGCACTCCAATAGTTCAGTTAAAGGGAGAGAAAAAAGCAGAGCATAGAAATAAAACAGGTCCCAACAATTTTAGGTGTTCCCGGCAAGGGAATAAAGGCAGTATATTCTGTAGAGCCAAAGTTCATAGGCCAGGCCCACTTTAAATGGAGCAAAGTGAAATGTGCCCAGGATCACACGGTTTAAAATGCACTAAAAGTCTTTGCAGAATGTTCAAAAGAGGCTGGGGCGATTCAAGAAGGTAAAGTTAGAAGGTCTGGGGCTAACCCAGTTGGAAAGCCAAGGATTTAAGGGTTACCTTGGGCAAACCAAAGAAAGGGAGGCCAGGCAGGACACAGTACCTTAAAGAGAGAGGAAGCTCCAGCGGTGGGATTTGTTCCTGGCAGTAGTTGCAGTTCATTGTTTCGACAAGGGGAAGAGAGGATCTCGTAGAGGAGGAAACGTGGAGTCGTTGCACTGCACAGGGATGAAACCAGCCGCAGAGTTTGTTGGTAAAAGGTGCGTTCCTTTTATTCGCGGTCAAAGTGGTGAAGCTTGGCTATCCGGCTGCCGGGGTGCTTTGCACGGGCGATTCGACCAACAGACGTCTTTGGGAGGCGAAAGGGGTAAACTGGTTGGTCCCACCAGCTCAGAGGAAGAAGACTCGTCCAGCAGAAGATCTGCTCTTGTCGTTGGGAAAGTGGTGAGTTTGTTGCAGCAGGGCTTCACAAGTGGTGTCGTCGTTGCAGATGGCTCAGCTTCTTCCCTCTTCGGATTCTCAGGTCCTGTGGCGACTTCTGAAGTTCCAGTCTCAATGGCCCTGCTTTTATGCAGAAAAACCCCCATTCAACAGCCTAGCTGTCACTCACACATGCTAAGTGGTGAGCCGGGCGCCTCACCACTGGGCCAATCAGAATAGAGTGCGACTTGAGTTGCTAAGGCAACGCAGTCCAGGGTCCTGTGGAACCCAGACAGAGTGGCACCATTTGGAGGGCTTCTGTGGAGAAGCCCGCCAAAAAGTGGAACAAAGGACTCGACCTTGGTTAGCGTTACAGAGACGGACACGAACGCCATTTTAGAAAAGAGTTCTGGCAAAAAGACCCAACCGTTGATTTAATATTAAATAAATAAACCGGCGGTATCTTTAACATTGCACCAAAAAGCGGTGCGTTTAAAATCAATGGGAAAATCCCATAGAGAATATTCCGGTGGAATATTTAGCGTGGTAACCACTGCCACCAGCCAGAAACTCAACAAGGGGGGACTGGACAGTGCCCCCTTGAAAACAGACCCAGAGGCAATATAATTAACCCCTTCCAGTACTTCCACAATATGATGGTTTGTACTGGTTCTGTTCACAATTTAGGACTAGTAAGGTCAATGGTGACTTTACATGCCCTGGGAGACAGTAGTCAGTCCCAGGGTATGGAGTCTATGTTTGGGGGTCACTATGACACCCCTGTGTTACTGCACTGAGGGTGATGTGTAACACAAACATAAAAACTAGATGATACCCTATGGAGTAAAAAGAAAACCCCATAGCCCTTAAGCACACAAAGAGTCAAAGCCATACCTCAAATCATGCCTAAGAGTGGGAGGAAAAGAGTCTCACTCTTAGCAGGAGAAAAAAACAAACCCCAAAAATCCAGCAACGCTGCTGGGGGACTCACTAGGTTTGGGAAATTAGCCTTATAAGAGAATTCTCCCTAACACTAGTCAAAATGCAACCGCTGCCACCAGCTTGTATTTAGGCATGCCTAAAGTAACAATAAGTCACTTCGAATGTAGTCTAAACCCATACAAAAGTAACCCCATTGCACTGCATTATAAGACGCATTGTGCAATGATAAAAAGTTACCCAAAAAATAGATAACATATATCGAGAAAATGGAAATGTTTTCCCAGTACTGCCAGCCTTAAGGACTGGTCTGTGTCCCCTAACAATGAGCAACAGGTCAGTGGAGTGAAGCTGAAGGTTTCACTTCACTGGAAAAAAGTCAGGACAGAGTTCAAGTACAAAAGCAAAAACTTTGGGGGTACATAGAAATGGAGGGAAAGTTGCTAAATAGAGAACACTTTCCTAACCCTCACCCCCCCCCCCCCAGAGTAAGGTACAGGGGGTACTAATCCACCCCTGAGTGGGTGTCCTGTTCCAGTCGGTTATACTAGTTGTACAGCCCATCAGCATTGCAATGTTTGGGACCTGGCCTAAACTCAATTGTGAAGTAAAAGTCCTGAAGACTCATGGACCACCTGAGCAACTTTGGATTCTCTCCCTTAATGGTTATCAACCATTTTAAAGGCTTAGGGTCAGTATACACAGTGCCGTGAGTCCCATGGAGGTAGGACCTCATCTTCCTAAGGTTCCATACTATGGAAATACATTTCTTTTCCACATGCGGCCACCTGAGTTTTCTGCTCCTGGAAACTGATAAAACATACAGGTAGTTCTTGGCCTTTGTCATCAAGATGTGATAGTTCTGCTCATATTCCAGTGTTGTAGGTATCTGCCTGCATAAAGAAGGGTCTCTTGAGGTCAGGTGCCCTGAGAACAGAGGCCTGGCAAAGGGAACTCTCCAGGCCTTGGAGGGCCTTCTCACACTCAATAAACCATGAAACTAGATCAGTCCTTATGTAAGAAGTGAGGGTAGTTAGAGAATCAGCTATATGGCAGCACTTTGATACACAGTTCCTTTATTTCCCAATGAGTCCCACGGAAGTCCTCACTTGGGTTTGGTAAGTGGGGGTTGTACAGTTCTGTACAAGCTGTACTTCACTGGCAAGAGGTTGATACTTGCCTCCACATACACCAACTTCATGCTCAAGGTCAGCCACAGAGTCCAATCCAATCTGGCACTTTGTTGCCTTCATAGAAAGGTAGGCCTGATGAAGGCCCTGCAACACAATCCTCAGATGCCTTATATGTTCCTCCCAAGTGGAACTCAAGACTGCTATCTCATCCAGAGATATGCTGCAGAATTAATCTGTCCCATTTAGAACATATTTGATCGCCATCTTGTCAAAAGTGGCAGGTGCAGCCTCCAACTCAGAAAGCCTTTCCATTTGGTAGTGTTCTGTGGTTGTTGAAACTGCTTTCTCCCCCTTGGCATTTACTGACAGGGACATTTTGCAATGCCCTGCAGAGAGATAAAAAATGATAATGTACTAGACAGTACTTAGCTTGTTCACCAATTTGGTTATAGTTGGTGGAAGGTGAACATCTGCCCTGTTGACAGCATCCAGAGCTCTAAAGTACAGGCAGAATCTGAAACCAGAGGTACCTGCAGTGCACAAGGGCTCAATCACTCCATGGTCCAACAGTTCACGGACCTCCAACTCAATGTCAGATCCACTTGGTTCTGAACTACTGTACCACCAATTTATTATGGACCAGAAACCTACAGTGACATAAATTCCAGCACCAGCATTTTTTCCAGAGCGGGGAAACACAAGTTTTCAAGTGGGGACCGTGAGCTACCTGCAGGCCTGACGTGGTGGGAGTTTAGGCCCCTGCCGGGGAATAAATGCCAGAATCACTGGTACTACCAGTGTCGGTTACTCTGACAATCCCATCCACTGGGATATCAGGTGGTGGAAATGGTAAGTCAGTTTTGCCGGTATCCCGCCGAAATTACTGTCAGGATACCGGCAACACTGTAATGAGAGCCATAGTCTTGCTCACACCAAGCTGTTTGAGCTTGGAATTATGGGAAACAAGGGGGGAATCACCTCAGCAAAGTTCTCACTTTAGCCTGTTGTTGTGGGGTCAGTTGAGAGGACACTATACCACTCTCAATGATGCCATGAGAAGGGTTGCTCTGGCACACGGCATAGAGAGTCATAGATTTCTCTGGCCCCCTTTCTGTAACCAAAAGAGCAGGGCTCCAATTGTATGCCTATGGACAATATACTCCACACTATTAATGGAAAACTCTATGGCAGTCTTGCTTGATTTGTCAAGGCCCTCTGAATAGTTTACCTTACCTAGTCCTAGGACTTGGCAAGGTCAAGACCATCCACTTATGACCTGGGGTTTCATGAGCAGGTTTGAGATCAGACGGTCCCACTGCCTTCTTTGGGGCTCACTATGTGCTTCAATCAAACGTTCTAAATTGTCTACCTCTCAGACCACCTCCCTGTGGGGGACATGACTAAGCAATTACAAGTCACTTTACCTTCCTTCCACTGGGTCTGACCACTACTACACAAAGAGGTGTTGCCTGAGCCAGGCACAGCCCCCTCATAGGATCTACCACTGGTGCTAATGCTCAATAAGGCTTCAATGACTGACATGAAAGTCATTCTCTGAGGGTTGGCATCAGGACACATGGTGTTGTGATCAGCAACCACTATTTCTATCCTAGTGCCTGAGGTTTTGCACAGAGTCAAGGAGCTAATCAAGTTAGGCCTTGTCTCTTCCAAAGATGGGTCCACTCCTAGAAGTGGATTCTCGAGTTTCTGAATACCTGTCTCACTTCTGTCAGAGTGCTGACTCAAACTCCTACAACTGGTTTATCCTGGGACCCCCATCATGGGCCAGCAAGAATGCATAGGAGACCACTCTTGAGTTATTCGGACATCAGAATGAACCAAAAGGGGAATGTCATGTACCAACTGCAAGTGGAAGGGCCACACATCCTGAGGATCCACCATCCTCTCATGGTTTCCTCTGATGGGCTCTGTGGGTTTAGGCACTAGCAACTCACCTTCCTTTTGTATCTTTGTTTCACTGGAGGTTCATCCTCCCACTGGATTCAGGCCTTTCCCCACAGGCGTAGTAAAGATGTTTTTGCAGTTGGCCCATACTAATGTATCCCCTAGGGACATTCTCCACCGCAAGCAAGCTTGGTAGCTCAGGTGTCCCATAGGATCCAAGAGGTTCTGGCAGTCCCTCTTCCAGGCCTGGTTCAGGGACTTGGCCAACTACTTCAACAGAAGTAGTAGGTAGGGCAGGGGGAATATGTTCCTTCTCTCTGCCTCTTGTTTGTTCTGACTCCTCTAGCATTTGGGTTCCCCTTAGGCCTAGGTATACCCTTAGACATGACTAAGGCAGCTTGATCGTGAGGCCTAGTGCTTGAAGGACCTGGAGAGTGTCTATCAGGACCTAAGTCTTGAAGACTCATCTCACCCGGGTCTCTTCAAAGAACCATTCTCCTAAAATTGACAGATCCCCTGACCATCTCACTACTCACAGCTCTAATGACAGGCTATTCTGGGAAGTTGAGAGAGAGCCATTCAGCCAGCTGAATATGCCCCACTGTATCTCTTGCTGGAGACTGTGGGTTTACCACAAGGGAAAATAATTCAGTAGGTATCTATTCTAGTAAATTCTTGAATCTGAGCACAGTAATTGCTTTCTTCCAAATCTTTGACAGTGCACCAGCTACACACATTTTTTTAACGATTTTGGTAAACCCGGTATCCAGGGAACCTGATCAAAGTCAAGCGTGTTCCCACTGGCTGGCAGAAGCAAAGCTATACATTCCTCTTTCCAAGGGAATTCAGCAGAACCCAAAACAGCCAAGTTACTAATTACTGCTGCGGCAGCAGATAGAATATGCCTACCTGGTACTTACTGAGGTTAAGAATTAAATCAAGAATTAAAATGATTAACCAATGCTGTTAACAACATGTTGCCATGAGCAACAAGGTGCTAACCCAGCCCATTAGAAATAAATCTCCATAGTTCAATTGTGTTCTTAATTCATGTGGCTTGCTCTAGAATTTGTCAGTCTTCCCATTTCCAGGCAGCCCACAGCAATAGCAATTTCATAATTGAACCAGCACCATTCCACTGCACTTGTGTCCTGAACAGATCCTTTAGAACGTTCAAAAGAATGTCCTTAAGGAATCTACAGTCTTTAGTATAATTTGAAAGTAGATGCAAGGGCACATTATGTGCATGATGCCAGACCATACAATACTGCCTCACTATCAGCATAATGTTATCATAGACCTGAGTATATGATTCAATGATCAAGGGGGAGTAAGGCTATATGTCTAAAAGGGCAGAAGATATAATCTTATCCAACTTCGCTTCTTGATCAAACCCCTTCAATTTTATTTGTGCGCCCAAAATCAGGACTTAGTTCAGCTTTTTTTCCCTTACCGGGCCATTCAGATACGCCTGAGAGAGATACCTGATCGAGCCATAAATGATGGAACAGAGGTGTTGTGATCGCTTTCTGCTCGCTTGTCAACATTAAAGTCCACCACATGGTGTTAATCTTCTGCACTGACCAAAAGTGGTATATTGTAAACGTATATTACATTATACATTAGTCCAGAAAGTAGACCTACACCAGAAAGCTGAACAGAACTCCATTTATCAGTGAAACACATGTTTTGATAAGATAGAGTAGAAACAGTTTTCCTGATTTACTCATAAGAGGGTCCTGCAGCACTGGGAAAGAAATTTTACAAGCGCGCTCTTCTTCCAAGAATAAGGCACACACTTGTGACTATTCACAAGCCAGAAACCTGTCTATTTACAATAGTTATCATTGGCGAGCACAACCACTATCTAGGATGTACATCGCAAGGATTCATGAGGTAGAAAATGACACCACAGACCGTCTTTATTGTCTTGTTCAAAAGTGTTTCCGTAGAGGATTTAAGATTGCTTTTATCAAAGAGTCTCTAGGTAATACACGTTTCTAAGCCCCCACAATTACTTCTGAACGTTTTGCTTTCTGCTACGGGAAAAAAACTGTCAAAACCACATATGGAAGTTGTGAAAGCACCCAAGTCCTGAAACATTATGACACCAAACCAAGATAGATATCCAACACAATCCGGGTTTTCAATCTGTCTGCTTAGACCAGCAGTTTGGCAGGAGAATATAGTCAGGAGATTCCCAGTGAATGAAAATGCACCAAAACCTCCAGTGTGTGGGTAATGAATACACCTGTAAACAGTATTTCTGTACTGAATAAATGTTTTAAGGTGAACTAGGCCATTCACTGCCTTTTCTAATGCATTGGGATTCAGATCCATAATAATGGCTGCGGATAAATGACCTGTGAATCGCAGGTTCTCTCAAAACTATGGACCTTTATTTTTTTTTAAACCCATCATGTTTTGGAAGACCCCGATCCTCATGAAGGGGACAATGATTGTCCACCACTTTCAAGAAATATTTTAAGAATCTATCCAGTCTGACCTGCTACATCCACTCGTTTGACATTCAACTACTCTATAAATCGGGAAACAATGCATCAACGATCTCACCAAACCGAAATGATGCCTTGCTCACGTGGACGCATGGAAGCTGGCAAGCAGATTAAAGCTCAATTCAGAACACATCCTCTGCAGTGCAGCCCCACCAAACAGCTACTCAGTCCCTTGTCCCAAAAAACAGTGCCTTGCCAAACACCATAATCAATGGTAAACACCATAATCAATGGTAAGGAACCTGTATTTTTCCAATTACACACTCTATGAAACATCATACGTTATCTATCCTTCACTCAAAGGACATGAGCATTGAAAAGTTCAGTTCTAACAAGACTAGATTATGCCAGCAAAATACTGCATGAAAAAAACACAAAGAGTACAAAACGCAGCATAGAGACTGCTACTTAGGATGAAAATCTTGGAACACCTCACTCCGGCACTTCACATGCTTCATTCAGTATACATTGAGAGAAGAATACACTTCAAAAACCTCTGCATTGCCCACCACACTTACCATGGACAGGGGCTAGGCTGTTTCACAAGGTCCTTCTGGATCTATACACCGTCCACGACACTAGGTCAAGCAGTGCCGCTCTCGTCATTGTCCCTGACTTCAATAGAAAGAGATAACTATTCTGACTGCCAAACACTTGAATTGACAACCTAAGCATCTTCACATGAAAGTCAACACCCTTATATACAGGAAACAACTTAAAGCGTGTCTCTTCAATCGAACAAATAAGATACAATAAAATGAAACAAAAACAACAAGGAGAAATAGCCAAATTTATTGTAAGATCACAAGACGACTAGACACTGAGATAAATTAATTGATGTTACATAAAGACAACAAGCCTTGCACAAGACCTTCATAACGTAAACACAACCCCAATCGAGTATTCTAGGGCACACTTACCCCATCTGCACTCAACAACAATCTCAATTACCACAATCTCCGAATAAAAGTAAATTTGCCACCTCCTCAACAAAAGATGTTTCAGAGTGCTAAACCGTTCCTTTTCTCAATTTTTCCCACTCCTTTCACTCATTACTCATAGCATCACCTCACTTCCTATCCTAGTGCCTAAAGTTCTAGTACACTACAGTCATACCTAGACCCTGTTTCCTCTTCAACATGCCCCTCTCCAATGTATCCACTACTGCTCTATTAACTGATGGGTTGCACCTTAAGGCTAACATGTCCAGTGTATCAAACCCCTTCCTGAATGCAGTAGAACCCACATGTAGAACCCACATCGGCACACAGGTAATGGTTGCTGCCGACCTACACTGATCAACACCAGAGCTTTTCTGTGACTGTCTTTCCTGCTATCCACCTAACACTGCCCCACCCTCTTTTTTTTACAGAGCCATGTGCAGTGAGGGCAACATTATTGGCATAATTGTTCCATACAAGACCACTTACAATAAAATACAATGGTCACCAGCAACTTAAGAATTGTTTAGGGCCAAAGTGGTCACTGTATTGTAGCTCTGGGTTTCCCCCAACATGGTCACAGGCCATGCCCATTGGGCCATTATGTTGCTTTCTGTGAAACCTTTTGGAAATTCCTTGTCCTCGATGGCACACAAAAAACCTGGTGCAATCATTGCCTCTACTTCCTTAGTCGCATTCAGTAAAATAATTTACCCTTCAAGAATACTTCTGCCATCACTGCCTCTTTCACCTGTGTCATGCTGCCATTGGTCATCCATTGGGTTGCTTGTTTGTGGAACTTTGCACTCTTTAGGAAGTACAGAGGATTGGAATAGTATGAGGTTGAATATGCCATGTGTGTTGGTCTTAGCCACCCAGATTGTTTAATCTTTGGTACCAATTTTGGAGACATTGACTGTCTTTGACTGTCTTTTGACTGTCTTTTTTCATAGCCCATTGAAACAGTTGCTGCCCTTGTAAGATCCTCTCTTTCCCTTTCACCTTGAGCCCAGTGCGGAAGGGCACTACACGCTAATGGTATGAACATGCACCTACTGCCCCCTGAGGTAAATCCCAAATAAAATGTTATATCAAATTTCCAATATGCAGTCCTTCAAATCCCTCCTTGCCATACACCTATAGAATGCCATTTACACTGGGGCCAGTTTACAATCTCTTCAATCGTAACCACCCGAATGCTCTTATATCCCGCTGAAGTAACAGTCTCTCGTTCATCAGAAACGTTCCTAGCAGAAATTCTATCACCTGCATTTCATTCTAACAGAAAAAGCACTACTTCGCTAAGCAAGATTAGAGAAAAAACTTGTATATGGTGTTTCAACAGGCTGCATTGCTCATTGCGAAAAGCTGGAATGTGTCCAGGCTCGGACCCTCATCAAAGTAGAGGAGTATCTGTGGCCCATGCCATCTGGATGCTGGTTCTTAATATACACCCAGGATCTAAGATTGAAAGGGTGACACACCTCTGCAGCTTATCATGACAAGACCTATTGGATCTGAAAAGAAATGTTTTTTGTTACTTTTACCAACTCATCAAAATATATCAACACTTCTTTTCCAAAATCTGCGCGTAACCTCTACTCAATGGCAACGGCGAAACCTCTAGTAAGTGCATTGATCTGTCAATGAGAATATATATTTGTTACCTTACAGAGCTCTTGCTTCAGTTTCCTGGTAAAGTGTGTTCCTTGTTCACTAGTAATGCTCACTGGAAGTTCAAAGCATGGGATAAGTCCTGTATCAGAGTCTTCACTACAGCCTGGATGTCAGCTTGCGAGGTTTGACATGACTAACTATTGTGTGAACACACCCATGATAACAAGGACAAACTGCAAAAACGGTTACTTTCAGCAGTCGTATAAAATCACATTTGATTTCTGCAAAGGGGGCTTGAGGTGGCCCCTGTTCAACATTCATACCTTTATCCACATTTAACTGTTGGCAAACCAAACACTGCAAACATAAATGTTCTGCCACCTGTAAAACCTAAAGCATACCACTCATTCTATACCTGAGTCATCATGCTCCCTTTGTCGACATGAGTGATTCCATGAAGCACATGATAATACAAACGATATTTTGGCACTATTAAATGTCCAACATCACAGCTTATCACTGTGATGGGTCCACCGTGCTGTGCTCCATGCATCCTATTATCTGGGGCACATTCTTGTATTTCTGCCAGGTCCTCAAATCTGGAAAAGGTGAAATAATTGACTGCATCAATGGAAACAAGAAAAGTGCAGCATCTTTCACTAGTTTGCTTGCAAGGGCATTTCCCTGGGTGATGTCATTTCCTTAGGTGCTTGGCCTGATGGGCACATTACTATTGTTAACTCTTTGGGCAACATTAGAGATTCAAGAAAGGCATTTACACATAAAGCATTTTAATGGGCGTATAAGTTGTCATTAAGAAACCCTGTTCTTTCCACAACATTCCATAGACATGCACTATCCTGAATGCATATTGGGTGTCAGTAAAAATAGCTACTTGTCCTTTGCTATAGTACATGCTTGTGGTGTAGCTACAAGTTCAGTCATCTGTGACGAGAACACATCAGTAAGCTGATCTCTTTAAATCACTGCATAAGTGGTACATATTGCATAACTAGATTTCAACTCTCCACTGTCATTCCAGTAACCAGGAACCATCGACATAATACTCCTCATTAGGGTTTTTCTATGGAATCTTTAGGTGCTGTTGGCAAAATGCAATTGTAAGTCTCACCACTAACCAAAATCGTCAGTAAAGAGGCTGTATTGAATATTGAACACTGTGTAAGCATTGTAGTGACTGAAGTAAGGAAACCTAACTAATATTGTGGAAGCCGGGATGCAGACAAATGCAGTCTTTGAGTTTTTAACAGTGATAATGTGACTGCATGGTGCACCACTAAAAAGCCTAATATTATGTTTTCAGTATACTCTACAGTCCAACACAGAACTAAAATAAGTGTTCAGATGATGCTTATCGCCATGATTCTACATTAGCACTGTTTGTGCATACCCTTCCTTCTAATGACAATAGAGAGTGACATGTTTCTGATGTCTAGGCAGCTCAGTGCTGGTGCACTAGCAAGGGCTTGCTTAATTTCCACAAATGTGCTCTCAGCTGCTCTGACAATTCTCATGGCTTGGGCATGTAAAAGTGTGTTATTTCTTGTAAGGGACTCTGCATATTTGCATATCCCGATGTCAGAAATATTCCATTCCATTGCACCAAAGAAAGTTCTCAGTTCACTGATTATTGTCAGTTTGGGCAATTTTAGAATGGATTATAAAAGAGACTCTGGTAAGCTTCTATTACCTGCTAGTATGCCGTTGACAAATAGCAGACTTTTTCCTTACATAGTTGCAATTTTTTCTTGGATGCCTTGGACCCCTTCTCTGCTAATGATGCCAGGAGAACAAATGTATCTTTCTTACATGTTTGCTCAGGCAAACATGACCAGTAAGTCATCCACATATTGAACTAACACTTAACCCCCAGTAATAAGATGTTGTCTAAATGTTTCTTAAGTAAATGTGAGAAAAGGGTTTAGTTTTTGGTGTACCCCAGTGGGAGGCTAGTCCATGTATACTCTGGAAAATACGTACTGTTTATCTGGTTGTACCTCAGTGGGCATTATGACTGTTCAGGAAGAATTCCTATTGTGGGTATTCTAGCACTGCATTTTGGAGATTCCCAACTTTTTGCTTCTTCCCCCTCTGTCTTTTTTGGTTCATTGGCTTATTTCTGGTGGCCAGAAGGACTTCTCGTGAAGTCCCCCTACCATTATGTCCCATTGTACCTCATGTAAATTACATGGTATTGGGTCACCTCTAATGCGTCCATTACCAGGGAAGCCTCTCATCCTCCCCTATTTGCCCTAGTGTGATGTTTCCCCCCTACACAGATTTTAGGGAGTAGGTTGGTAGTGGACTTTTGTTTTAGCTTTACCAAGGGTGCACATTTTTTTTACTGTATTGGTAGCCATTGGGTTACCAATGTTGTTTTTACATCCTGTTTTTGGCCATTGTGTGTTCCAGGGCGTTCCCTTGCCTACTTGATGACAAGTTGTCATAATAATGGTTGTTCTGACCATGTGGGTTCTTTGTGCGCCCATCAAGGCAGTCTCCATATTGGTCCTAACTTGATTAGGCCAGTCTGGGTCCCAGGGCTTTTACCCTCACGTCCTGTGACAGTGGCTAAGGTTAAGTGGCAGTCCTACTGGCCAACACGTATGATTAGTCATCTGGCTCATTGCCCAAATCCCCTTGTAGTGACTGGCTTATCTTTGGCCATCCCCTTTGAGCAAGGGTATTTAAGCCCTTGTTGAACTTCTCTTGCATTCGAGTTCCTGTAACATGGCGGTGGTAGATCTCCTGACCTGCAGAGTGAGTTTTCCCAGCAATTCCAACCATTTTCCCCATTTGTAAAGCCAGGACCTGGCCATACTTGCTAAGTGCAGTGTTTTGGGCATATCCCAGTTTGGGGTTTTTGCCATTATGTGCTGGCCAAGCTTTCTGAAGACTCCTGGTGCCTCCCTGCATCTATTGGGTCAAGACCTCTACACTAGAACCATTTTCTTGATTGTTTACCACCCAATCCCACTGTTTACTGCCAGAATCATCCGCTTTGTTGTGGGTCAGTTCTGAAGTCCAGAAGGGTGCTGAAACTTCACCACTCCACTAGTTCTTCATCTTGTGATGTCTCTGGTGCATCCATCCATTGGCCCTGTCCTTGGACCATGTTCTGCTGTGCTGCTGCCTTCTGTTGTTACTAGAGCTACTGGGAGGTGTTTTGTGGGTTCCCAGGTCTTCCTGTGGTCTTCTTCACTGAAATATTCAATGCAGACTTCAGAGTCCAGGTCCTGAGTAGAGCGTATGTTAATTGTCTGGGTTGTTTGAATTGTTGTCCCAGGTTTGAAGTACCTGGCAACTGAATCCTGAAAACAGCTCCTGTGGAAAAGAGCCATGCACTCACTGGGTTATTTTAGGTTTGTGGAGCCATTTTCACGAATGGTTTCACCATGAGTACCTACTTTTAGGTCATTTAGGGGGTCAATTCCTTGTGATACTCACTGTCAGGTGTCCACCTGGTCTGTGGTAGAAATTCCTTGGAGGCAACACGTTATCCCATTTCCTGTAGAGTATTATTGGGAGTCGTCACATTCTACTACTTCTCCTTCTGAAGCATTGGGGCCTTGTTCTGACTTCTGGAACACTTCTTTGGGTTCTTGTTTGGCTTTCCGGGGGTTTCCCATCACAGAATCTGCACCTGTAGGGTAGATCAGACTTACCTCCAGTAAGCAGCTAACTGCTTAACTTCTCCCTGTCATTCCAATGATAATTTACACTGGTAATATGCTGTAATTGACTTTGGGGTACTTAACTGGGACTTTATGTTTATTTCTGGGTCCACAAGGGGTCCAGTGAGCACTAGACCAAGTTTTGTTTTTATCCCTTACTTTTGATTTTATATTCATTTTTAATGCCATACCCTGAAATTCTCTTAGTATGTTGAATGTATTGGTAACAATGTGTATATTTTTTCCCTAAAATGTTTGAGGCAGCTACCTGCTGGTAAAAAAATGTATTGATTCTTGGAGGCCTTCAACTATGGTTTACAACTGTTTCATACTCTTAGGCTATAGTGTATTAATGCATGGTCTAATACATTTATACTTAGAAATTGCCATGAGAATCCAAATGATTGCGGAGTAATGTTATTGACCTGAGGGGGTTTTCCACATATTTCTCTTGCTTGTAAATTTGTATCCCATACCCTACAGTATGTGTCAGGTGCTGACCATCGGGTCTTCCTAGTGTTAATTGTGTCTAAAGGAAACAGTACATTATCGTGCAGGCCTTTGGGGGACAAACACGCTTACTCAGTTTTGTTGTTCCTTGGGTCTCCCCAAACCGCTATTATTTTATGTTACATGCTCACCTCAGGTAGAGGGCCCACATACAAACACTGGAGATAGTATAGTCTTAAATAGGCATCACTGTTTATATGATATTCTTGGTATCTTTTAATACTGTGTATTATTACTCAAGTACTTATTTGAACTGATAGTTTTATATATGTGACTTTCTAAAGCATACATTTTTCAGTATGTTCTATGGATAAGTGTGTGGGATAAATATCCCTTTGTGTCAGCCTACTACCCCTACCTGAGATTTAAGCCTTGTCGCTCTGTCCATATTACCCTCCTTAAGTGAGATTTGACTTCCCTTATTTGTCAGGTGTGTTAGACTTCCATGTAAGGTTGGTGGTTGTTGCGTCTTCAAAAGCACATCTCAACTGAGCATGACACGTCTCAGTCATGGTACCAACTGTAGAAAGACAGTCAGCCAGCAATCCAATAAGCAAAGCCAGCCAAAGCCAGGCAGCAAAGGTAGTGTCAAAGGTTTATTTCCATACAGTTGTGCAGAAAAGGACAGGGAAAATGGTATGGTATTCGCTTCCCATAATTGTGGCCTTCGAACTCACACACCTCATTTACACAATGATGTTCATACATAATGGTCCGCAAAAAACATGCAGTCAGTTATGTTAACAATGGGTTTCCTAACAGAGCTCCTTCAACATTGGGGGCATGGTTTATCAGTGCACAACTCAGCTCTGCTGAACTACATTTTACAATCCCCCGCCGGTAGTGGAACTGTCCTTTATATTTGAAAAGATCTGATCTGGTGTCTGACACCCACGTGAAATCTATCCCCAGCCTCAGGGAGGAAAGCCTAACTTCATTGTTCATGTCTCATGCATCCTTCAACACTTCACCTCCCAAACTATGGTGTGGTTCTGCTTTTCCCATGGTTCATGTGCATCTGCGCATCTAGAAGAAATAAAAGACTGTCAACTCCAACAATTTCAATATGGCAACACAACTACTAGAACATCAGCTATTTGGAAATAGAATCAGAAAGCTACCAGGTGTGCCTAAAAGCCACCAACCAGGCCCACAGGCTAAATCCAGGTCTCAGGCCCAGGATGGGATCTGCAGATCAGTGTGGTGGCCTGGCGACCTGTCTGGTTGCCCAAAGGGTACCAATAGAGTCGATGCAGTCACTGGGCCTGCCCGTAGGTCAGCACATTGGCCACTTTCTCTGGCTTGGTTGAGCCACTTCAGGGAACTTAGTGCTACTGGGCATGGTGACGGGTCAAGGACAATAGACACGTCTGGACTTTTGGTAGGTTCATGGCAAGGCCAAAGGCTATTCTACTGGCAACTAACTTCAGTTCAGAATGTTTTGAAGCCCAATGTGACCAATGGACATTGTGGCTCTAGGTTTCCCTGAGGCATGGTCACTGAAAAATCCAACAGAAGTGTGTGGGAGGCCACGCCAATCAAGGAACATAGGCAAAAAGAATGTGTACATTAACAAGAAGAATGTCAGTCAGGCAGTCGGTCAGCTCAGATTTATTTCGAAGGTGTCTCACCCGCTAGTCCCTGGGGATCTGTCACCCAGGTGACCAGGACATGGCCATCGCTTTTGGATCCAATTCCTGGGGGTGGTCAGTGAGGGAGGATCACCTGGGTGAGGGGTCTTTGGGGAGTAGGAGTCAGAAACCGGATATTTATTATTATTTGATGGTCGTAGCTTGCACCCATCTGTAGATGTAAGATAAGATAGGTGTTTTTCACACCCTTTTTGATGTTCAATAAACACCCTTGAACTGTGGTCACTTGTGTCTGTTTTACTGTTGATTCCCATGCCTTCCTTACAGTATTTAAAAAATACCCTACAATCTCTTATACTTATTTCATTACAAAATTAACACAACAGTAAAATAAGTTCAAATTGTCAAACCATAATAAAAAAATAATATAAAAGACTATTCATTATCTAATAATTAAAATATGACTTCCCAAAAACGTTTGTAACATTAAAATGACATACATTCTGTGAATTATAATGTGTTACTACAGAAATGTGTCCTGATAATGTCTTTCTGGATCTGATTTTCCATAGATTTTTCTTAGGTATTGCGATGTCCCCCACACTAACAAAACTGACTCAGATTGATGCCAAAATGGCATTGCTTGTACAACTTTTCTGATATTCTGATTTCTGGGGTGAAGGTATTTAGCTCTCACCAATGCATAAAATGGCCAAAAGAGGAGACCATGTTGATAATTTCTTCTACATCTTGGCCAAAGATGCAGTATTTCATTCCCCATTTAAGCCATCTACTCACAAAAAATGTCCTTATTCAAAACTTTAGAAAAAGCAGTCTAGCTTCAGGGCCGTTCATCAGAGATAGGTATTGCTCTTACCCAATGCCTAGATTTTGATTTAAGTACCTATTCACTAAGCCTTAGGTCTATACCGTAGCCAATTTACAAATGTACAATTGCTCCTTGTTGGCTTTTTTAATTTCTGCCTTTAGTCATATTACATTATTTTGTTGGGATTTTCAAAATCCCAAAGGTATCCTATGTTCACATCTTTTGCCAAATTCCTAATTTATCTAAACCAAGGTAAGTTTACCAAACCCTGTTGACACAGTATGTCAGTGCAAGCTTTTCTATAGGGGAGTAAATCATGATCACACAAGAATCTACTCCAATAGATAAGTGGTCTTAGCTTCGCCTCTTAGAGAATTCCATCAGTACTCATCTCAAGCATGAAGGATATATTTTGTACGTTCATTGGAAGATTATTTTCTTGAACAATTTGAGTTATCTTCTCTCTAAGGTTGCCAGGTTTCCATTCCCACAAATCTCAGCACCATAAAGAGCTGCAAATTGTGCCTTGACCCAATAGACTTCCAGTGCTTGGGTAGCCACTTTTTCCCCAAAGCCTTTTGAAAACATAGTATTTGTGCACCCAGACATAGACAATGTTAATTAACTTTTTAGTATGTGGTTGGTTCACAGCCCCATCTCATCTATACATACACCTAAATAATGTTAATAGTCCATTCTTTCCAGTGTTGAGTCTTTTAGAATTAACTTTATGTCCTTCATCTGCTTTATATCCTGGATTCGATGTTTTGTCTTTGAGATATTAATTTCCAAATCAATCAGGACAGAGTTTGAATCAAATACAAATAAGGCACTTTATAAACCTTTTGTATTCTTGCTTATTAAAGCTATTACATTGGCAAAAAGCAAGAGCCCGATTAGATCCCCTCCGGGCTCCAGTGCATCCATATTCGAGGAACTCATTATGTTTGCCAAATTATTGAAATGAAGAGAAAATAAAAGTGGGGCCAAGACAACCCTGTCTTAACCCACTTGTGACAAAGGGGTTTTGCCCCCTAAACCACACCGTATTACAGCATAATTGTCATGATAAAGGTTTGCTTTTGAAGTGATTAAATTGATGGAGGCCAGTAGGATATTCAAAGTATTCCAATATTCACTTCTGGGGATGGCATCAAATGCAGTCCGAAGATCTTGGAAAGTTAAGAATAAAGGTTGCCCTGTCAGGGTGATACACTTTGTTGTAATAATGATAATCGAAAGGCCTGGTCAATAGTGCAATAGTGCTGATGTCAGATCTGAACCCTGCTTGCAGAGCAGATAGGACCTGGTTGGTTGTGGCCCAATCATCTAGGCGCTGTAGTAGTAGCTTCCCATAAATATTTGCACTTATATGAATTAGGGAGATTGGCCTATAATTACTTGGAACATTACAGTCAACTTTGTATATAAATAGGAATGATCTCAGGACCCATCCAAGCTTTTGGAACAACATTTTCGTCCTGTATGTCATTATATAATTTACAAAGGAGGGGAATCCACATGGTGGGTTCAGATTGAAGCAATCGACATGGTAATATGTAGAGACCAGGTGCTTTATTGGGGCACTGGGAGATGTGGGGGTTAGAAATGTGAGGCGGACAACTTTGTGAAGGGTTTTCAAAAGATGCAATTTTATTAACTCAAAAGGTTGGATAAATGCCTCACTATTCCTAACCTGAGGAGGATTTCCCTTCCTAAAATAAATAAACTAAAGGAAACACTCTAACGAAGGTTTTCTGTCCTTCACACTTGCATACACATCAAATCAATAAGGGAATGTATGGCAGTTTAACAACAACAAATATAAACAATTCACACCGCAATAGCTGCTTCTTCTAATAACCTGGGCAAACTTTCCTTCCCCAGATTCAAGCAGGCTTTACTTTAACTGTTCAAAAAAGATAAGGAACAAGGGCATAGAGATGGCGGGACTGGCACACAAAGCAGTTGCATACGCTGATGACATGCTAGTGGCACTAGGCGACCCGGAAAGATCTCTCCCGTACCTTATGCGAGAGATCGAATCATTTGGCAAAATTTCAGGGCTAAAAATAAATAGGCAGAAATCTGAAATCCTGATACTGGCAGGGAACAGGAAAGAGATCCATGCAGTTGCAACGGATCTCCAATTCAAAATAGCAGACACTGGAATTAAATACCTGGGTATCACACTCACGGGGAGAGTAGACGAACTGTACGCCCATAACTACCCACAACTTCTAGACAATGTAAAAAAAAAAGACTGAATTGGAACCCATTAACAACATCCTGGTGGGGCAGAATAACGGCGGTGAAAATGACCATAGTCCCAAAAATAATGTACCTATTCCAAGCCCTCCCAATAAGAATTCCCCCTGCATTCTTTAAGTCACTCAGGAAGATGGTCACGGCATATATAGGGCAGAATAAAATCCCTAGAGTTTCACATGCTGTCATGACGGCACACAGAAAGGATGGGGGGTGTGCCCTCTCACATTTTAAGAAATACTACGAAGCTGCACAGCTTTGAGTGCTGAAGGAGTGGATAACGGAAAACGGGGAAGAAATCTGGGAATCTTAGGACCGGGCGGTGGCAACAACACCCACCCGACACTTCCTATGGATCAACAAATAACATAGACACCCCAATGTGCACATTAGTGAGCTAATGAGGGAAGTCCTGAGTGTGTGGGATGTGGCCACACAGAAAGGAACTCTAACAACAGATCCTGTCCCCTTCATGCCATTATTCAGAAACCCAGAATTCCCACCAAGTATGGTTAAGGGGGCGTACCGAAAATGGGAAGAGGCAGGGTGTAAGATGTTAAGGGACATGTATCAAAACCAGAAGATAAAACCTTTCGCGCAATGCATGACACAGCTGAACCTGACCCCTAAAGACCGATACAAATATGAACAACTACATCACTGGTTGAGCACACCCCGCATAAAAAATGCAGCATCTAGGGAACTGACACCTTTTCAAACCTACATAATGACACACGCAGGAACACACAAATTTGTCTCCAACACCTACAAACAGTTAAACGCACAGGAAGAACCAGTCAAGTGTCAATACATAAAAAGGTGGGAGAAAACTCTAAAGTGCTCACTCCCTAGGGGAAGTTGGGAATACATATGGGGCATAATACCTAAACTGACGAAGGCCATCCAAACTAGAGAAATGTGGATGAAAATTATGGTGCAATGGCACTATACCCTAGAGAGACTACACACGATGTACAGCAACTCCCCAGATAGGTGCTGGAGGGAATGCAGTGGGAAAGGAGACTGGAGACAAATATGGTGGGATTGCCTGGCCCTAAACTCATACTGGGAGGAGGTAAAAACCCAAATGCAAAAACTGTTCCCAGGCACTGTGCATATTCGAGATGAAGTGTGGCTGTGGGACCTATGGGACTCCAGAGACAAACAGTTGAATACCACGCAGAAAAGGAACTTTATGGGCCTATTGATAGGGGTGTGGCTGGAAATAGCCCACAAATGGAAGCAAAAAAGCCCTCTACTTGCAGTGGACTGGACAAGAAGAGTGTGGTCATACGTAGTCATGGAACTAATAACGTATAACATCAAAGGAGAACATGAAAAATTTAGAAAGGACTGGAGTCTGGTCCTAGAGTACCACCAAACAGACTATAAAGAGCAATGGTGCCCACATAAAATAAGGATTTTTGACCTTTTCAGCTGAATGTGCAAAGAGAGATTTCCCGCAGAAAACATTTACAGATGGAGATTATCCAGTGGGGAGGGAGGGGAGAATTTCATTCTTGTTGATAATGTAATGATTATATTTGTTTTTTGAAAACAACAAAAACACCTTTAAAAAAAAGATAAGAAAATCCTGTGCCATAACAGCAAGCTGCACTTCAGTTCTCTTTTTAATCAATCTTGACAACACAAAGTTACAAAGTGTATTCCAAGGGTGATTCACAATTGTTTAACAAAGTTTTCCTCTTTCCACTTGTATCCAAGGTCTTGAGACAGCTTCTTGTCATCACCAATGTATATTTCAATAAAAATCTCGAAACAGTTTCATTGTCATCAACCAAGAATAATTCAACAAAGATATTGAAACAGTTTCTTGTCATTAACAAAGAATATTCCAGAGCTTCATTTTAGTTTCAGAACAAATGTCTTTGTGAGGATATTTTGGCATCACTTTTACTTCACCAAAACACTTCAGAGATTCTTCAACTGCCTCTTCATAACGGTTACCCCACCACAGTACTTCATGAACTTTCACCTGGTTTACTATCATTCCAGGTTTGCTACTACTACATTCTTCTACGGTGTACTCCTGCCAGAATAGAACCAATGGTTACAAAGATTCTTGGACTGGTATACTCTCCTGCCAGCCAAGACAATCTACTGCAGTTTTCTGATCAGACAGAACCAAGTTGTACAAAGTCCTATGACCTGGTTTACTCCCTTGCCAAGCCAAACTACTAACTCTAAGTACTTCTGTGGTAAGGGTCAACTTCAAGGGTTTTCACAATGTTTTTTACCTTACACAATTAGTTTTGAGCATTTCTTTAAGGGAAACAAGAATGACACTGGTGCTATTTGCTACACCTAAGTGTTTGTCACACGCAAGACAGGAAATGCTTCCATCCTCATGAATCTCTTTTATCAGAAGGGCAGCCCTCCTGCCAATCTTGTTCCACCTCTGTATTAACCAAATGCTGATAATAGCTCTTTCTCTGCTTCGCACTTTTATGGCTTTGGCAATGTGGGTTTAAGACATTCTCTACACCTGGGCAATATTCTTCACATACACTGTTCTGCTAAGTTGTCTACTTTTGGCTTAGGAAACACTGGTTGTTTGTCAATTTCTTTAGCATGAGTCCCTTTTTGATTTAGCAATAGTGGTTTGTGTTTCCTTCTCGAGGTATTGCCCTTTCGAGTGGTTGGCTTTTATTATAACACAATATATAAGAATCACTGCCTTCAGGTTGGATTTGTAAAGTCTTATTATGCCAACTGCTTTGGTTTAAATCAACTTGATATGTGTCACAATCATTAACTTGTTTTACATCAGTTCGGTATTCAGAAACGAGTCTGATTCGGTCAGCGGGCAGTCACAGAGCGCTCTGGGGTCACAATATAACAGTGAACTCACCGGGTCTTGCGTGCACCTCCGTTTGACTCACTGCCTCCAGCTTGTTTGCTTCAGTTTTCCTGTGCGGCCTGGCAATCTCTCCAGAATGGCTTCCAGAAGCCCGCATTTGCTACTTTCAGAGCCCTCCCGGCTCCCCTAACGGTCCGGTGCACGCCTGTCACCGCTGAATGCCTTACAGTGGGTTAAATTACCAAAGGGTGCACTTTCCGCTGCGCGACCCCTGCAGCTGAAATCTCGAGCCCATGTGACCCTCTCAGGACCAACATCAATTGCTCTCACCACTCTGGTCCCAGAGTCCTGGCTCTTCCACGATTTCTTCCTCTGCTGCATGGAGGGTTCAAAACTCCTCCACACATGACTACTGTTTGGCTGGTTCACCTTGATCGAATTTCCTGAACTTGAGGGGGCCTTTAATGCCTCTCAGCCACCCTAACGTGTGGGTCATCAACCTTAATGGGCTGCACTTTGCAGCATTGTGCCCCTGTAGCCCTCTTCTTCGTCCCAGCATTCTGGGAATGCTGAGAATCGAATTCCATAACATCAAAAGTACTCCTTTCTACAGCTTTTTTTTTTTACAGTAGGCTACTGGTAGATTGGGATCTTGGGGAAAATTACCTAAGGGAGTCTCTCATGCCTCCTGACCTGTTTCCCCTCCCATGTGAAGCTCCTGGCTAACACAGCCCCTAGGGTCAGAATCAGAAAGCATCAGCCTTTCGCTGGCCACATGAGAAGGGCTCCAGGACAGGTTTCCTGGGTGAATCTTCTCTCTGATTTATCACAGACAGCAACACCAATTCAACTTCTTGGAGATATTGTGCACAACTCTTCATCCTTCACTCTTCCCGGTTTTTGCGCTCTGTCTCCCTTTCGCAAGATTATGTTCCCATTGGAAACTTCAGTGGTCCCGTTTTTTTGTAGTAGGTATTCATATCTGGCAGGTAGGAATGCACAATCTTGCACAGAAGAAATGCTGCATTTTACAACTGAAGATAGTGTTAGTTTGTGATAAATTCATTATAAAATGTGTTTCTTTGAACAGTAACACTTAAACCCCCTTCTCTACTGAAGTGTAGTGCCTTGAGAGACAATTTCAAGAATTAGTCCTGTTATATTAGTTGCCGTGTCCCGGTTTTTTACTTTTTAAATCTGGTCTCCCTGCCACTGGCACGCCTGAGATGACTCTTTGAGGCCTCACACCAGGTCCGGGGGCATGGCCACTGGGACCAAAATGTCCTTCCTACTGTGGGGAAACCAGCCCAACACTTTGTGACGTAGAAAACACTTGGACGCGTGGTGCACCTGACATTACTTTGTAAAGCTGAACACCAGGTCAAGGGGGCACATCCACCAGGACAGAAAGTTACTTCCTCTTGCTGGGAAAACAAGCACGGGCACTGGCACGACGGAGATGACTCTTTGAGGCTGCACACAAGGTCCAAGGGGCGTGGCCTCCCGGATAGAAATCTTCTTCCTGCGGGGAAAATTGCCCAACAGTTTGTCACGTAGCACATGCATCGGGATATAGCACGCCTGAAAGGATTTTTGAGGCTGCACACCAGGTCAAGGGGGTATGACCAGCGGGACAGAAAGTTCCTTCCACCTGCGGGGAAAACAGGCCAACAGCGCAGGATTAAGCACAAGCTTGGACGCGGGCACTGGTGCCCCTTAGATGACTCTTTGAGGCTGTACAGAAGTTCCAGAGAGGGTGGCTTTCGAGATGGAAAGTTCCTTTCTCCTGCAGGCAACACAACCCAACAGCGCGCGACTTAGCAAAGACGTGGGCTTTTGAAGGCTTGGGATAATGATAATGAAGAGGCAATGTTGCACTTGAAGAAGGCGACTATCCCCAAAAAGAGAAAGTGATGTTCATCTGAATAGGGTAGGCTGGGATAATGTTAGATCATTTTATGGTCACTTTACTTATAGTATTTGAATAAAATGTTATACAGCAGCAAATGAATTTAAATTGCACACTTTTTTTGTAAACAAGGGCATATGAAAGTTTAACAAATAGTGCAGGGGCTCATCAAACACGGGAGTGTTTTAATGAAATGATCAAACCAAATTGTTTTTTTTTATCACAAAAAGAGAGGGTTTCTCCTGGCCACTACCCATTTATGAACATGGAGAATACTGAGTACCCTGTTTTGAGGTTATCACATCGCTCAATGAGTCACTGGGTTGACCACAAACGCAATGGATAATTCAGAAATATGAAAATCAGCTTTATGCTGTACCCCAGATGTGTTTCTGTTGCTTTATATCTGTGTTTTAATTTAAGTAACCCCCATCCCCAAATGAAATACCTTTCATTATGTCAAACTGTTAGCCTTGCAAGTATGGAATATCCCTCCTACCCCAAACACCGTGCTGTTGTGAGAATACTGTTCATATCTCGTTCTTATACACACGTGCCCATGTGTGGAATGTTCTAGGTGGAATGCCTGCAACCTAGGTAGGAAAACAAGGGTTATTGCCTTCTCTATATTCGCATGATCCCAAACAAGGCACTCCTTGAGGTCATAGGTGAGGGAGGTACTGTTGTGATACTCTGAGCTCTCTACATTCATAGCTTGACCAAGACAACTCAAGTACTGTAGGTGTCTAGAGTAAACACATGCAAGAGCAAGACCTAACCACAGGATCTATTGCTTTGTTTTGCTGCTCTGTAAGGTGCCACACCTTGCAGAACAGCGGTTTCAAGGCGCCAAGATAGAAATATGAATAGTGGGAGAAGATGAGAATATGGTAGTTTAAAGGACTGTGCATTCTCTCCAAGATTTTACAACATAAAATAGTTAATCAACTCTAGGTAAATACAAATAAACTTAAATTAAACCATAAAACATACAAAACAAATAAGGCAAACGTAGGCCCTTAAAAGGAAGTCTGTGATCCCCACATGCAGAAGCAGTCATGGAATCCCACTCTGAGGGCCTGTAAATAAAGCCCAACATATTGAAGATAGTGAACAGGAGTAAGATTTTGCCACTGATAATGAAACATACAGATTTGGAAATGCCACATGCTTTACCACTCCACCAAATGTTGAACTCAAGTCTGAAATGTTTCTATTCCGCTGATTTTGTGAGGAGGTATTGACCTCCACACGAAAGCACTGATGGATGGGATATTACCACATGCGGTATTAATGCAAGCAGTACCAGGGCATTTTGCTACGGAGTTCTATGGGACTCCAAAATGGGGAATATCTGACTGAAGGGTGAGTGTGATACGAAACCACGTGAAGCCTTCACATAACCGCATACTTAGAGCAGGCACTAATGGTAATTCCTTGTGGGTATATTTCCACAAGAAATCCCGCCAAACTTGTATTCAGAACCACTTGTTTGTGATCTTTAACTTACTAATTGCAATGATATGCTCTGAATAGACATGCATTTCTATAATATCTATGTTGCAATGTCTACAGCCGAGTTTGTGGTGTAGGCTACTTTATGCTGTTGCATAAATTTGCATCAACAGGAAAAGGAAGATCTTTTGTGGTGAAAGAATGATTATTCATCGCAAGAGTAAGCCTCAAGAAGTACATGGTGTAGCATGGCGCCCAGGGTCTTTGCAACCGCCATTTTGATGCTAGTATAACATCGTTAGAGGGCTTTTTCCTGACCAGACACATAAATAAGGAAAACACCCTTACTGTACATTAGTCAGGTGCACATTTTTCCCCACATACACCCGTGCATCAAATCTGTCAAGTAGCAATGCTGTTTCATGTGCAACTGACAGTGGTGTGCTGCGGTTCGGTAAAACAGCGATTCCCTCAGTCATTAGTGGATTATATGATTGAACCTGAAAACACATGACTCACTTGAGTTACATTTGCACTGCTCTATAAAACAGCTCGAACGGGGAGAGTTCCAAACACTCCCGTACGTTTGGTGGCATGGGAATTCCGTGGGCGTTTCTCCTGGCGTTGTCACACTGGGCTCGCACGTCATGTTCACCCCTGCGGACAGAGGTCAGGGGCATCCGTCAGCAAGACCTTTCATTCGCAGAGGTAAGGACAGCTCTTACGCCCTTGGGGCCATGCAGTGCACTGCGTTTACTTGTTATATGATATTTGTTAAAAGAATTGAGCATAATTACAAATACATCAAAAAGTGTTCAGGGTATTTTGCAGAAAGCAGAATGTGGACAAAATACCCATGCAGCTGATTATGACTTTTGTGCTGAGGGTAAAAATGATGGTATGTTATAGACTATTGCATTTAAAATACAAACTAATTATGATGAGTGAATCGGAAGGGGGTTTTACCGCATGGGATGCATGGAAAGTACTGGATGCCACATAAAGGGTTTATGTATCCATTCCTGTACTTTGTTTGTGTTAGAAATGCCAAATAGTATTACAGTTGTGACCATACCCAGCATGAGGCCCATTAGAAGGAACTCCAGTCACCAAAATGCTGTAACTGGCACAGGATGTCTGCAATGACGAGGTGGAGAGGGTGGTGGTAAGTAAGGCCAATTAGTGCCAGGGAATGAGGAAGGGTTGGGAGAAAGAATTGCACAAATATGTGGACTATATATGTGCTTGCTTGTTCAATTCCAATCCTAATGTTATGTTAAACAAACCCAAAACAGTTGCACACTATTCTTATACAGGAAGCCTTTGATTTTGACTCTCCTTCCATGGGATATTAAGTAGCCTGCGTTTAAAATCCTAAAATTCTAATTTCGCTCTCCCTTTTGTAATTGGCTAAAGGTGCTCAACATTGCAAGTCTAAGTTTGCCGGCAACAAGCAGACATTGAGCAGTGAGACGCTGTGCTCATCACACAGTCTACTCTCAGGGTGATTCTGGTTGTGTCAGCATGCTTGAGAAGGAAGGCCAGCTCCCAGTGCCATAGGCACAGCTTCTCCCAGTGTGTGGGATAATCCAGAAGCGCTTCCCCTGAATGGGAATGGGGAGGAAGCTAACAACGGGCCCGTTAATGGGCCCGTTGTTAGCTCCCTGGTCCCCTCGCGGGTCCCGCTCTGGACGTCTGGTAAAACCAGACGTCCCGATCCGCCACCAGTATTCATGACCTGGTTTAAGGGAAAACAATGAATCCTTTTTCATGCTAGTGATAAGTGAAGGTAGGTCTTATCTTTTTATCTCCCCTCCCCCCCAAATTTACACTGGTTTTGCCACTACAATAAAATAAATGTCCATTTCTGCACCTCATTTTTTCTTTTGATTTTTTCCATTTCCTTTAACTTGATGCAATTTTTTTTTGACCACTTACCCGAGTTTCTTTTTGCCCCTGACTAAAACCCCACACTCCTGAATGGGGGTTGAACCAGGTAGTGCTACGAAAATTTCATGATTCTTGAATGCTAAGTATGCAATTGAGCTATGAAATGGGCTATAAATGATATACCACTCTTGAAAACCACTTCAAAGCTTTGCTCATAAGATTCATCACACTATCAATTGTTTCTCAAAAGTATTTTAACCTTTACATGAGAAAATCTGAACAGCACGTGTTCGAAGTAGCCACCTGTGCATGCACAATTTCAGAATTAGTAATTGCTGGCTTCATATTTTAATAAAATGCTACTTTGATCAAGTTCTGAACAACATTTTTCATGGGGTTTTTCCATAGGAAAAAAATAGGTTTACGGCCCAAATGTTTTAAAATTGGCTAGTTTGATTTTCAGAATTTCTGGTATGCACATAGATTTCATCAGGAATTGCACTGAAAATATTTTTGAAAATTGACTTGGCCAATTTTGGGGTATTAATAAATATTATTGAACATATGATTGATCTATATTTGTCTTATGCCCAAAATGAAGGTGCATCTTTCATACACGTACTAAGAGGAGTATGAGTTTCACAGTTCATACTTAACTCCATTACATCTCCTGGAAACTCACATGAGAGTCAGGGCTGGCTTTGATGTAAGTTTTCAGGAGAAAACATTTTGGGTGAAAGAATGGCTGCTTTTTCATTCCCGAAACCCTCTCAGCCTCTCTGCTCAATGTCCCATGGGAGATATAGCTATAATTTTGAGAAAGGGCACCTGTTTAACCATCAAATATTTTAAAAACCTACTTGATGGAATAACTCCAGACCCCACCTGGACATGGTATCAATGCGTGTGCCCAAGTTGCTACTTATTTGGTCCAATTCCATCCATCGGTTTTTGCCTTGCACTGCGCAGACATTTTGACTTTTTCTCTATGGGAAAATGAATAGGAGTAGTCCAAACAATGTTTTTTTGAATTCTTAATAAAACAAATAAATCTTAATAACCTTTTCATTTTTTAACAAATCTTTCTAAAAATGTCCAGTCTGCGGGAGGCCTAAACATTTTGTTTGCATAATATCAGCCAAATCCGTTCTGCAAGTCCTACGTTATTAGCAATTCAATTTTTAGATTTCCTATGGAACTAGGTACACACCTTAACTATAGTACAGCGACCGCCACATTTTAATATATATGCACTCAGTGAAAAAATGTTTGTTAAGGGAAAGTTAAGGTGAATAATTCAGTGCAACAAAATCCTTGAAATTCAATGAAAAACTTTACTTGAAGCGACATTAAGGTGAAACAATCTGATGCAATGAAACCCTGGAAATTCAGTGTAAAAACTTTAGTAGAAGTGATGTTAAGGTGCCGATACCAAGTCACAAAACCCCTGAAATTCAGAGTTTTGCTGGAAGCTACACCACCTCAACTACGATGCCGCATTTGCACGGTCCTTAAGAACACTGGTGACATCACAAATAACATCACCGATGATATCACATATGACATCATAAGTGACATCACTGGTACAGCAGATCACGTGTCCAAGAAAGACAGATGCAATATTTAAAAAGCATGCTTCTGCATATAGGGTGGATTCAGCTTGGTTGGAGCCCACAGAGCACTTTTTCCTACCCAAATCTTCTCGCTGTGCGTTCTCCCCTTGTTGTTCTTTGTTTTCTGTTAGTTTGCATGTTTTATTTTCGTTTTTGTTTTTTTATTGATATATTTTGTACTTTCATTTGATTTTTTTTATCCTTCTTGTTTTAATTATTGTTTTTGGCTTACCAGTAGGGTTAGTCTGTTGTCATGGTGCTTAATGTTAAACCCACCTCCCCCGAGTTTTAATCTTTTTTTAACTTTTAAAAAAATATGACCTTGCAGTACAGTGCTACACCACAAAGTTATTTTTAAAAAAATTAAACACCCTTAGCACTATGCAGATGCGCTGCTTACTACTGTGGTGAATGAATGAAGAACATGTATGTCCTGGTTTTCATTATATATTTATTTTATTGGGGGTACTTATGTACTGTGAACTTGGCTGCATGAGGCAGTGGATTGCTTCACAAAGTTTCACGTAAGAAAAGGATGCCAGCGCTGTACTGGTTTTATATATAAGTGTGTGTGTGTTGGCAGAGAAGGTAACTGTACAAATGCGGTGGGGGACATGTTCGCACAGGTGGGGGATTAGGGATGCCTTCAATGCTTGTAGAGTTCTCTTCCAAACATTAATGGTATAGATTAGGTTCCAGGATGCAGAAGCAAAGCATTGTTTCTTGGCTTTTATTTGTTTACTTTCTGAGCTACAAGAAGTATTAAACTTGAACTGTGGGTGGCTTCTCCAGCACAGCAGAGTTTTCCATTACCAGAAAAGCAGTAGTGAGCAGGCCATTTTCGGATGTTCAGTAAATAACGCATCAGTCTCTCCGTCGTGCGCATGCCTGGTGTTCAACCAGCCTGCGCCATCCACTAGGCAGGTCATGAAAGATATGGCCAATCACCAACGATAAGGCAATGTGCTGATGTGCCACAGAGGTGAAGCTTGAAAGCCCACCTGGGGACGGCAGGACCCTACGAGGTAATGTATTGTCCTGCATTCCCCCTGATATTGAGCCCTCCTCTCCCACTCACCCTTGAACTACCATATCCTCCTGCCTCTCCCCAAGTACTCCTCTGTTGCCTCCAATGTCCTTTTCTTTCCTCTCCCCTCTCCCGAATCAGTTGTTTCCTCTTACATCTTAAGCCACTGTCTCCTTCTGCGTGGCTGCCTCCTCAGTCTCTTTATCTTTGACTCTGGGACTGGAGAACTGAGCAGGACAGAGGAAACACATGAGTATTGGCATTTACTGAAGTAGAGCTGAGCGCCACTGCTTCCTCTTTCACACACACATCCCCCTGGCAACGCCGCTGTTCGACAGATAGCGCAGAACGGCTGGGGATGGCTGTTGCAGCAGCTGTGTGAGAGAGGGAGTATAAATGCTCACTTCCTACTACTCTAAAATACAAATGTTGGACCTTAGTAAAATGTGGAAATTAATTAACAGAATGTTCCCAGCACATTTGTCTGAGCTGATTGAACCACGTGCTAAAGAATGCCTTTTGCGGACTGTCAATGAATTTAAATGAAAGATGTCATAAGTATCTAAGGAAAATGGTAGAAAACGCCTGCTGCACGATTTGCATACCAGAAACACCCATGCGCAGCATGATAACGCCTTTCAAATGTGGACAGTAACTGTGTGTCCGGATCCTTTCTCAGATGAGGGCTCGAATGGGAACAGGGAGGGTCCGGGTTCTCTGAAAGGGGAAATACCAGGCACTCCAAGGTTGGAATGGCCCGGTATTTCCCCATTCAGGGAACCCGGACCCGAGTTTGGAGGCAGCCATATAGGGCATGGCTACCTCCAAACTGGTAATGAGGCCCACGGTCTGTATATCTTAACCAAATCACAGAGTATGAAAAAATGAAGTTAGTCGTCCCTTTTCTAAAATAGCCCATCATTAGTTTCCCTTGATATTGTCTCTAAAACAGCAACCCGGCTGCCATGTTAAAGGGGAGGCAATTTGAACATGTGTTATATATAGACTAATACATTTAAAGATGAGTAGAAAATATTAAAAATAAAATAAATATCATGTGTGTATAGCCACTTGTCAACATTAGTGGGGCATTCATTGTTGTAAGGATGGTTCATCTGATATCGTTCTCTGTAATTCCACAGGTCAAGAAATGTTAGGCTATTGTAGCCCATATATTTCCAGTCTGTAAAAAACTGCTATGTTCTGTCAAACTGACCCTCATGTTTGTCAGTCATGCCAATGTACATTTGTTCTCAAGGACATGTGACGAGGCACACAATCCTACATGTATTATAGTGTATACACGTGTTTTGTGCCCTAGGTTCTGGTGATCAGAGATATATACTGGAACTACTGGCAGTGTATTTGAACAAAATGCACCCTCCGTAAAGTGAGTGTCCAACTATTGGTGGCGGATACCAGCAAGATGGCATTCTAAATAATGTCATTCCAATTCAGGAGCTGAAAGTTACACCCGTATTCCACAACTTGCATCTCTTGATTATCTAGAATGTCATTTTGGAATTGACATCGAAGAACTCTGGAGATTTCCCGCTAGGCCTCTGCAGCCTGGGCCTCTTTTGTGTGTTAAACAATTTTACTTCCACATTTTCTCATAGGAAAAGGGTTGAGCCTGCTATTTTTTTTTATATATTGGGTCACTTATTAATAAATAACAAACAAACAAACAAACTTCGAAAAATATTCCCAGGGCCTCTTTTGGTTCCCAGTCCACCCTTGTACTCCTGCTCATGGGGACTTAGGTGGTCAAACAGGTGACAATGTAGTGCACTATACAGTTAACCTGCTGTGAGATCAAGTGTGGCAGTGATGGGTGTATTGAGAAACAAATTGGGAAAGAAGGTTTTCTGACATTTCTCTTTTAAGAAGAGTGAAAAATGGTAACATTTCCCTTATGGCATTATGCTCCCTTCTTCTACACAACAAAATGAAATGGTTTCGCTGCACATATCAACTCATGTACTGCTGCCAATGTCAAGTAGATAGAGACACAACCACTATGCAATGAGTAACATAACATGTCACAGTCCTGGGGTTTTAAAATACAACTGCCACATCAGACCATGCTTGACAAAGGAAAAGAGGATCTAGCTAAATGATGTGGGAAGAACACACAAACGATACATGATACTACAAACAGGCCAATTTAGCAGCACATCACATGTAAAGTACATGCTGTAATTAAACAAGGGTGTGGGAGCCCCTCTGCTGAGAATAAAAATGGGTCAAATACGCTGTTCTTTGGAATTTCTCCCACTCAGGAGGGTCTACAACCATGTTTTAGCTCACTGCACCCTTCATAAAGGAGAAATACACATTTGCATATCAGTCTGGTCCCATCTGCAAGGGCAGCCCAGAACCAACATGGTAGGCAATTCTCCTCTGAACAAGAGTACCATCAGCAACCCCAGACACGTGCTTTGGCCTAGTCGGGTCTCAACAGTGAGGTGAAGCTGAGCATCTTTTAGGTACAGTGAGCAAGGGGTCCACGTCTGGATTGCCCTGGGTTACTTAGGGTGAAGCCCCAAGCTTTACAAATTAAACAAGTGTGTGGGAGCCCCTCTAGTGAGAACGAACATGGGTCAAATATCCTGTTGCATGGAATTCCTCCACTTGGGAGGGTCGACAACCACGTTTTAGTTCACAGCACCCTTCACAGAGGAGAAATCCCAATTTGCATATCAGTTTGGTCCCATCCACAAGTGCAGCCCAGAACTAATGTACTGCACTTTACTGCACACTTCTGGAGATCCAGTATGACTCCTATGATTTAAAATGCAACGCCAAAGGGAAGGTTGCAGAAACCCCTTATAGAATGGATGACTATGGGGGTTCCACAGTGGTGATGTTTGTGCTGGAAAACGTGTTATTGTGGCAATAAGCCCCGAGACGGCAGGCCAATACTGCCCAAGGTAATGCCCCAAGGCCCATAGTTACAGAGATACCCCTCTCACCCCTCCTTTTATCATCATCATCTACAGCCCACTTGGCAGCCTCAACCTCCTATTCTCTAATTTTCAAATTTAATTGCAAACTATCCCAGCAGTTGTCCATGCTGTCATAATGGCTGACCTTGACCTCTCCAATATGAATAAGGGCCACCAGCTCAAACCTGACTCCACTCTCTCTGACAACTAACTAGACAGTCTACATAACCTTCCATATCCCACCCAATGCATTTCTTTCAATCTCATATACCTATCACCTTGGTCTCCTCTGCTTCCATAATTGACACTCTCTCTCGGACCACTCACTAATTCGCTTCATTGTCTCTATTCTTTTATCAGTCTCACACCCCCCTCATCTCTATCCAAATGTAAAATCATATCCAACTCAATTCCCCCGTTCCTCGATCTACATCTCGCTCCAAGCTCCCTTGGCTCTAATTGCTGACTGCATTGAACTCTCCTTCAACAATTTCAACTCTGCAATGTCTGCTCCTCCAATGACCACTGCCCTCCTCTCCTCTTCCGAACATCCTGCCTCCATCCTTAACAATGAATCACTCCAGCCATCTAGCTACTGAAGACAGCAATGCTTGTGTTTCTGGTTCAATTAATGATCTCCCACTCTTCACACTAACTACAAGGGCACTCTATTGACCCTGATCACAAATTTCAACCCATCCAAATCCTCTTATTAGGCTAATCTTGTTTCCTCTCTCTACTTTCATCCGTGCAAACTATCCATGACACTCCAGACAAGGCCTTCCCCCTATTAACTGCTGCTTTGCCTCCTATCTCCCCACCAATGACATCACCTCCTACTCCTCCACTAAGATCAGCAAAATATAGATGACTTGTCTTTATCTCTCCAACCTCCTCTATCATTCTCACCTCCTCTGAACTTCACCAAAATCTGCTTTCTAGCAACACATCCTAGGCTCCAATTAGCCTGGCTGCTCCACTAATAATAAAGGAACTTGCACCTATCCGCTCTGCCTTTCTCTCTACGTTATTCAACCTATCACTCTCAACTTAAATTCTCACACGCGATTGCAACACATTACAGTCATATCTCTCCAAAAGAAACAAAGTGCTGACCATCAATCACCCTTCATTGTACAGACCTGCCTCTATCCTTCCCTACCACTCTAAAATCCTCAAGAGGGTTGTTATCAATAACATAGTCAACTATTGCAAGGTAAACTCACTTGCTGACTGTCTCCACTCTTAATTATGGTCTAACCAGTTCTCCAAGATTGCACTTGTTGACTTCAACAATTGTCTTACTACTTACCACCATGGCCAGCTCGCCTCATTGTCACCCTTCTAGACTTTTTCGCTGCCTTTAACACTTTTGAGCGTAACTGTCTCCTTCATAATTTGGCCCTCCTTGAATTCAAGAATACCATACTCGACTGGGTATCCTCCTAGCTCTCTAATCACTCCTTCACCATCCTAAGGGACTCCATCCCCTCACCCCTGACACTGCTACCCATGGTTGTTCCTCAAAGACCAGTCCTCGGCCCGCTCCTCTTCACCCTAGACCCTATCTCCCTGAGCAAAGTCATTTCCTCATTTGGCTTTAATTATTCCCTCTTTGATGATGATACTCAGATATTCACATATTTCACCTCCCTCACCTGTGTAATCTCTAAATTCATAACAAACTGCCTTACTGCTATCCAACACAGGCTCTCTCTATGCTGCCCCTTCCAGAGCTCTTCAAAGATGGAAGTTTTCTCTCTCACTGCTTCCAACACCAACCAAATGCGCCCCTCTCACATTTCATTTCCACATGGCCTCCTAACTCCTTCACACATGGCTCATATGCGTAGGCTTCTCTTTGACAGTGACCTGAAACTCTATCATTCCATCATAGGACCTCCACCACAGTCAGACTACTAACCATTAGAAAAGCCTACCAACTCCTCACACACCATTCAACTAAAACCATTATATTAACGCTTGTGCTAACAAACTAGAGAACTGTGCTAGCCTACTTCTTGGTTTACCCCTTTACTCTTTAACTCCCTTCAACACATGCAACCTTTTCAATCTACCCAGATCCTCCCCACTGCTACCTACCATCTTAATGTCAGAGGATTCTCCATGCATAATCAATCTCTTTTAAATTTCTGATAGCTCTCCATATATCCATCCATGATCTTTGCCTCCCCAATACCTCACTGAATGCATCTCACTGTACTCTCCCTCTTGAACTCTCTGCTCCTCATCTTTTCACAACCAATCAGCTCCCTACCCTCCACCCTCCTATTCCACCAGACACCTGTCTACCTTTCCCTACTTTTTTAAAATACATACAAAATACAAATGAGCAAAACAGCATTTTTGTGATGCCTTTTAATGCTTGTCCATTACTCATATATGATCGATAACTGCTGCAGAAGGTGCCATTCGCTGTATTAATCTTTATTTTCATTTCACACAGACATATCTTCAGCAATTTTACAGTCTGGATAGAAGTTCTCCACAAAGAAGAAAGAGATATATTAAGGAATTCAGCAGCAGGATAAAAAGAATGCAAGACTTCTTTGGATTGAATGTGACAGGTTTCCTGGACCCTGAGACTCTGTCTCATATGAAGGATGCGCGATGTGGGGTCCCAGATGTCCAAAATTATGGATTTCATGCAAATAAACCCAAATGGCAATGGAATACATTAACATACCGGTAGGTGTCTGACCGTTATTTACTCCGTACCTTTAACTGGCCCATTTAAACAGATATCATATAAATATGAGAGCATGGCTCGGGAGAATTTGAAGTTGATTGATGATTTTCTTGGATGGTCCTAGTAGCATGCTGTTGATATGAAACAAGCGTGGGAGTACCATTTCTCTCACCAAGTCCATACTCCGTTGGATTATTATGGAGGTTGGAGATTTGCTTCATCAATAAGCTAGAAGTTTACATTTTTTATTTGAACATGTCTCCAGTATTTCTAGACTTGTTGAGAGAAATGGGTGAGAGTCGAAGGGTGGACATACAAATGGATGGAGATGAATTTAAACTGGTTAGACATTATGATTTCAGATTTGTCATCCATTTGAAGATATCAGATATTCAGGTTAAAGTGGAATTAAGTTGGGTAGGACTGAAAGTTCAAGGACATATCATTGAAAAGAAAGGAGAGTGATTGGCGGAATTAAGCATGAGAAATGTGAGATGGTGAAAGGTGTAATGGCTGACCCTTGGGGCATCCGCAGGATGGGGAAGTGTGAAAGGAGAGGTTTTGTCTGCATTTAACCCGGTAAGATCTCTCTTTCAAGAAGGGTTCAAACCAAAAATGGATTGTGCCACCGATTGACAGATTACTTTAGAAGTTATGGATGAGACTTCATAATCAACCATGGTATAGCCCCTTGAGAAATTGTGCTGTTGGGTGTTTGTTATCTAGAGTTTCAAGTAGGTTTTCTCTGATAACAAAAAGAGTGATCTGGGTTCCACTAAGTGGTTTACAGGCCAATTGTCAGTCATGAAGGAGGTGGCCATTTTCTTCTGATTACCTCTGAATTTACATTGCATCTGGAGCACTCATTCTAGGGCTTTAGATTTGATTAGTATATTAATGTAGATCTATAGAGATGGCTGAGCTGGAATCTTTCTTGATGTGGGAGATGCAAGAATGTTTCAACAATGTGGGGTCAAAACCAGAGTTTAGTGAGGCATTGTAAAGTATGGTGATAGCTTGGCATAAGGTTAGGATCTATTTTTTAATGTAGGAGTCTGGATGAGCATTACATTGGGGACTCATGGATTTTGTTTGAGACGCTATCCTGAGAATGTCATCCTCGAACAGGGTTTGAAAGTAATTGCATTTTGGGTTGAGATTAGATGAGACTTTAGGCATGGGGGTGTTAAGGAGTGTTTGATGGTGAACGTTTGGTCTAAATGTAAAACTGGTAGATCTTCAATGAATTCCTCAGTGGGCTTTGGGTTCAACTTGAGTCCCTTTGTGTTATTTATATCTTGGGGATGACTTGCTCAAGATGGTATTGCTATACATCTTTTTTGGGTGCTAGCTGTTTGATAACGCTGTAAATGGATTTTGCATGCAAGTTTATCTTCAAGCATTTGCCATCATACTCTTTCAAGGTTTTTGCTTGAGGACTTTTTGTGGGAAGATACCAGTGAGTTTCTAAGGCAAGGTATTTCAGCTCTCTGGTTAGTGCACAGTTATTTTACCTGCCCTCTCACTTCTATCACAAGCCATTGGAGGATTTCCGGGCTGAGTGTGAAGTGATATTTTAGTTTGAGCCCTAAAACTAACTTTTCCACTCGGTTTTCAACTAATTTCAGAGGCTTTAGGGATCCTTTGGTAAATGTGCAAACGCGGCATTGCAGTAGTCCAATGTGGCCCGTACCATACACAGCTTATTTCTACTCAATATGTATGATGGAATGATATGCTTCAGGTGGAGAGTGTGTCACATGAGTAATAGGAGTAGAATTGAACAAGCAATAATATGGTGCTGTTAAGCATGCCCCTCAAGGCCAGCAGATGAGGATGCCTGAGGATGAGTATTGTTTAAATGCAACTGACTAAATGTATCTCACTGCCTTATGTATGCTTCTCATTGTAGAATCTGTGCTCTACAGCTGTAAATAAATGCACTGACTATGCTAACTGCAGCCATTTGCTACTTAAGTTTGGATTTACTTGCTGCACTAACAGCTTTGATGCCATTAGGCCTCAGATCATCAAGTCCAGCAGAGACATTAAGGGGAGCAGCGGACCACTTCCCCACGAACAGTTGTGCACACAAATGACTGGTTAAGAGGACTAATTGAAACCTCTACAGGGGTTTCAAAGGACTGTCACTTAATTATTTAAATGAGGGCAAACCCAGTAAGGGGAGGAAAACACAGAAGTTCAGGTTAAGCGGTCGGGATCTGAAATCACAATCAAATTATTATTTGTTTTATTTATTATTTTTATTGGCATTTAAGCAACACAACACCCACAAGGAAAGTTTGGTTTGTAACAAGACATTGTACAGATATTATTATATCAACAACCTCTGTCCCCTTCTTCCCCCAACAGTTCCTCCCCTCAAGTGCTACCATAACATGCATAATTTTGTAATCTCTGGTTTACAGTTCCATGGGTTCCATGGCAGAGCGTCGGCCTCACACCACAATCTGTAGCTCTATTATCCTCCACGTTTGCATAGCCAGGACATAACAAATTACAGACTGGGGTATTTCTGTGTAATTTTTAAAACTCTCCATTTAATTGTATCCTCTTTGACAACTTTTGGTATATACCTATTTATTGTTACAGGGTTGCCCTTTGGGCTCCCCTTTTACTTTCTCTGGCTAACCTTGTGAGAACTACAGTTCCCAAGGGTATAAAATATATTTCTTTCCTTCTACATTTTGTTAGGTGAAAGTGCTGGGGAGATACAATGAATCCCCTTTTTCACAAGCTTACCTTAAATGGCTGGTGTCAGTGAACCTTTTTCCTAATTTGGTGAACCTTTACCACAGGCTGTTTTCCCAGCTGCGGTAAAGGCACCCAACGGTGCCCATTTTACGAAAATATTGCCCTTGTATTTTTTTTTGTGCTTTGCACTTCTTGTCTCTTCTTGGTCTTCCCTTTATGCGATTTTTTATCTTTGGAAGGAGACCTAGTTCAAGGCCACCCAGTTTAGTTTCCACAGTGTCTTTCAAGGCAGAGGACTTCAAAACCTCACACCCTCTGTCTTCTGGTCTGCCTGCGAGAATCCATTTCAAACTGGAGGGCTGGCTGTCCTGAAAGGACTGGCAACCTCCCAAGTTTGAATGTTGCCTGCCTGTGTGATTGGCTGAGTTCCTGCATGAAGGTCAGATCTTGGAAGCTGAATAGGTAGTCGACCACTGGAGCTGAAACCAAAGAGGAAGATGAAGAAACAACGGGCGTAGCAATTTACAGCAATCAGAGAGCCTGCTGTGTAACTGGAGCCTTCTGTAATCCTTCCTTCCAATCAACCTGGGGATCCTGAAAAAGATTACCCCAACCCACATTCTGATAAGATCCACTAGACTCAAGAATATCTGAATTTTGAGCCATCCCTTATTGTGCTGGGACCTTGTGGGCTGCAATACCTCAATACCCTGGGACCTCAAGCCATCATGCGGTGCATGGTGTTCTGAATTCTAAATCGAGCTGGAACTTTGGTGACCTCCTCCTGGCTCTCCAGAGGCATGAATAAAGCCCTTGAAGTCCCCTCACTAGAGTGCTGGATCAGATCAAAGAGGAGAAGCTAACTGGCGATATTTAGTCATCTCCTGGCTTCAGAAAAGGGCGCCAAAACCACAGAGCTATGAAGAAACTCTTGTCTGGAGCATTCCCCATTGTTCTCTGCTGCACACTCCCTTCCAGTGTCCTGTCTTCATGACAAGGAATTAATTGACTGTGTTTTTTGCTGCAGATTGTCAAGTTTTCTTGCTGCAAACTATTCTTCCGTGCTAAGGTACTGTGTTGGCTCGGGTATTTACTTGCATTAAGCCTTTGTGATTCCTGTGTAACTTTGGGGTGTTTTCTGTGATTGGGAGGCCACTCATCCAGTTCACCAGGCCCACTGCTGGAATCCTTCTAGTAGGTCTTCTCAGAAGTCCCTGGACCCTTTCAACCTCTCTAAAGTGTAATAATTACCTGTTTAACAGTCTTCACTGGGAACTCTTTTGCTACTTCTGTGCCTATCCTGAACTGCCTGTTGGACACTAGAGACCTGGTGACCCCCTTCTGCCACTGCAAACACCCATGCTCCAAGAATAAGGGAAAGGTTGTTGTTCAAATGGATTTGGGGAATTTAAATGTGTCCAGCACAGTAATTCAGTACGTGGACGATTTGCTAGTCTGTAGCACATCAGAAGAGCAGTGTCAAGGAGACTCAATAATGCTAAAAAAGGGACTCCCTAAAGATGTCCAGCATGATCGAGACAAAGTAGTAGGGACTGAGGCTGAAAATTTTGGCACATAATGTGTATTTTTGTAAAAGGAGACCAGAGAAGACAAATGAGAGTGTAGAGCAGGCACAAAAGGCAGAGGCCAAGCTTGTTCAGAAAAAGCTAATGAAAATCTGTTTGTAAGGAGTGATGATTACCAACTCCAGGGAGGAACAGCAGGGACAAATGGGACAAACGGAATATCATGAATCGGGTATGGCACAAGGTTGGATGACTGATTATGTTCCCGGTCAAAGGCAAATGAGAGGGTTATGAGGGCTAGGGGAGGATTTTCACAAGACGCTGGGACATATGGCAGGTTTGGCAGGAGGAGTCCCATTTTAATGGGCCAGTGAGAAATAATTATGGAGGGTTGCATGGGGTCCAGTGTTGGTTATGTGGAAGGATGGGACATGTGGCACGAGATTGTCAGAACAGGCCACAGTATTTTAACCTGCGTACCTAGCAAATGCAATACCCAACCATGCCCAAGGTTCTGTGCAATCCCAGCAGGTACGGGTTGAACAGTACACATCGTCTGGGGATGCACAGACCTATGCGGTTCAACCGACTGTGTCGGCACCGGTACAGGCATGTGAGAAAAATACTTTACCCCAAGGAATGGTCACTCGCATGCATACTGTAATGCGATAAGGGGGTACCTGTACATACAACTTTATTTCTTTATGGAGTAATGGTTTTATTGAGTTGGGTTCCGAGAATCAGAAAAGAGGCATGGTGGGTACCGATTGAATTTGCGTTTCAACCTGCTGTGCCACAGGAGACAACACCAAGCACCATTGTAATGATACTCCTATGAACAGTAGTCATCAAGAAAAATAGGGTGGTCCTCTCAGACATTGATGAGGAAGGCAGAGAGAAGAGCACCGTTCTGTGCATGGACCCGCCCTTATGATATGATATGATATGGCATTCATAATGCGCCTATACACAAGTGTTTCAAGGCGCGAATCACTAAGGGACGTATCTGATGAATTGTTCGAAGACAATGAAGACACAGGAGAGATGGTCTTTAAGAATGGGCCTCTTGTCTAGAAAAGAGAACAAGTGTTTAAAGGTTTACTTACTTGTAAATTAGTTGGTTGGTGGTTGTAACTCAGGGAGTTAGCTGTTATACACATTCTTACTTACCTTCAATGTGTGTTTTGGCATTCTGAAAAGTACATATAAGGTTGTTTTACTCACCTGTGAATTGGTTGTGTCTCTTCCCAAAAGTAATGCTGTTAGCTTCATTTAACTATTTCTTGTTTTAGATATATACAGACCGATTCATGGGATTAATGTGCGTCGAAAATTTCGGCGCAAGCATGCGAAAACGTGCGATTCGCAGTGAAAGAGCTAAAATCGCAGTGCAAGTATGAATATCGCAGGGAAACCAGCGCACATCTATTCATGGAAGTCCGTGCGCGAGTAAAATCAGGGATGTGCGCTGAAAAAGTGCGTGGCGCATGCCGGCGCACAGGTCATCTAACGGCGTGTGCTAAGGCCACAGCGAAAGCGCACATAGCGCGGCGCACATAACAAAAGTAGGCGGAACACGGGGCATAACACTCGGAATGGGGAACAACTCGTGAAAATGTGGCCGTCACGGGGGAAGTACAGGAGGCAAGTGCGCGGAACGCCCAGACGCTCGCCTACAACAAGTATTCATGGAATGGAATAGGGCAAACCAGCGCACGGGCAAAGACGCGCACTGACCCAAACCTGTCCGCCACACGAAGGCAGGCGGTAGGGTCCCTGCGCTGGAAAAAAATGTGCGCCAAAATGTGCGCTAACAAAAAGCACGAATATACAGCTCTGATGAATGTCCCATACTGTGGCCCCCTAGGACAAATGACGTGCAAAGGGGCACGCAACAAACAGCGACACCCGCTGTGTGAAAAATTAGCTTGTGCGTGTATTTCGTGTGTGTGTGGGAAGTTTTAAATGCGATCGGGCCTGGGGGAGCGGGGTACGTGTATTTCAGGGGTGCGCGTGAAGTTCTACACGCAATCGTGCCTGGGGGAGCGGGATACGTGTATTCCAGGGGTTCGCAGGAAGTTTCAAACGCGATAGGCCCTGTGCGAGTGGGGTGCATGTATTCCTGGGGTTCGCGTGAAGTTACACACGTGATTGGGCTGGGTACGTGTAAATCTGGGATGCGCGGGAAGTTTCACACGAGATTGGCCTTGGTCGAGCGGGGTACGTGTATTTGGGGGTGCGCGGGAATTATCACACGCGACAGGCCCTGTGCGAGTGGGGTACGTGTATATCTGGGGTGCAGGGGAGTCCTACACGTGAATTGGCAGTGTGGGTCCTCCCAGGTGTTCCCTCTGCACCCTCCACGGCCCCTGCAGGCAGCCCACACCACAGGGGACTTCATGTTCCGCAGGCAGCTCATCCACCATGGGCATGCCCCCCAGGCAAGCCACATGTCAGCTTGCACTACTGATCACCAACGCATGACCCCTTCCACCCCCACCCCCCAGCAGTGCAGGGCACCTGCCAGCAGGCCCCCACTCATGTCCCCTTGCACCCCCACCCCCAGCAGTGCAGGGCACCTGCCAGCAGACCCCCACTCATGTCCCCTTGCACCCACACCCCCCAGCAGTGCAGGGCACCTGCCAGCAGGCCCCCACTCATGTCCCACTCATGTCCCCTTGCACCCCCACCCCCCAGCAGTGCAGGGCACCTGCCAGCAGGCCCCCACTCATGTCCCCCTGCACCCCCATCCCCCAGCAGTGCAGGGCACCTGCCAGCAGGCCCCCACTCATGTCCCCTTGCACACCCACCTCCCAGCAGTGCGGGGCACCTGCCAGCAGGCCCCCACTCATGTCCCCTTGCACACCCACCCCCAGCAGTGCGGGGCACCTGCCAGCAGGCCCCCACTCATGTCCCCTTGCACACCCACCCCCCAGCAGTGCGGGGCACCTGCCAGCAGGCCCCCACTCATGTCCCACTCATGTCCCCTTGCACACCCACCCCCCAGCAGTGCGGGGCACCTGCCAGCAGGCCCCCACTCATGTCCCCTTGCACATCCACCCCCCAGCAGTGCGGGGCACCTGCCAGCAGGCCCCCACTCATGTCCCCTTGCACACCCACCCCCCAGCAGTGAAATGGCGATCCCACGACACAAACCAAAAGTCAACTATGTACATCAACACATGTCCGCCACACGAAGGCAGGCGGTAGCGTCCCTACGCATAAACAAAATGTGCGCTAACAAAAAGCCGTATCTACAGCTCCGATGAATGTCCCATACTGTGGCCCTCTAGGACAAATGACGTGCAAAGGGGTACGCAACAAACACGGACACCCGCTGTGTGAAAAATAGCGTGTATTTCGGGGGTGCGCAGGAAGTTTTATACGCGATTGTACCTGGGCGAGCGGGGTACGTGTACTTCAGGGGCTCGCGGGAAGTTTTACAAGCGATTGGGCCTGGGCGAGCGAGGTACGTGTACTTCCGGGGCTCGCGGGAAGTTTCACACGCGATTGGGCCAGGGCGAGCGGGGTACGTGTATTACTGTGGTGGGCGTGAAAGTACAGGAGGCAAATGCGCGGAACGCCCACACGCACACGCCAAAAAAGACGCGCTAATCCGGAAACACGTACGCAAGCAGGAAGCAGGCGTACGTCGACGCGCGCAGCTTAAAAGTGCGCGCAAACAACAAACAAGCTCAGATGCCAGGATGAATATACCGTTCCTTTCAGCAGTGGCCGTGGGATACCGCAGGAGGAGGAGGAGGATAGTCAGGGCCAGAATTTTTACACCCAGAACCAGCCTTTTTGGGATGCCTGATGACCACGTGTATGGGAGGTACAGGTTTCCACCTCACATAATACTCGACCTGGTCAGTGAGTGAGATGATGACCTCACATCACCCACCCTCTGCTCCCAAGCACTCAGCCCCCTGGTGAAGGTCCTTAATGTACTGCACTTCTTGTCCACTGGATCATTTCAGCGGACAAGTGCCATAGTGGGGGGGGTGTCACAGGCCACGCAGTCACGCTGCCTACACCAGGTCTTGGCCATCATGACTGCACGCCCATCAGTACGCAGGCACATATACCTGCCCAGAACACCTGCAGAAAGGCAGGCTGTTGTCCAGGATTTTTACTGGGTGGCACACTTCCCCAAAGTGCTAGGTGCCATTGACTGCACCCATGTGGCTCTACGTCCCCCCAGGGCATCTGAGCACATCTATAGAAACCGCAAGCACTGGCATTCCATCAACGTCCAGGTAGTATGTGATGCCAAGGGAATCATCACCTCAGTATATGCCTGCTATCCAGGGTCCACCAACGACAGTTTCATTTACAGAATGTCAACGCTAAACTGGGACCTAGAAGCTGGTCGGCATGGCGATACATGGCTGATTGGTGAGTATAAATGCCACAGCACATGCATGCATGTCAGATACTGAGTAATGTCACAACCCCACTAATGATACCCATCACCACCTCCCCAGGGGACAGTGCCTACCCTCTGAGCACCCACATGATGATGCCAAATCGGAACCCCACCACGCCACCCGAGGTAAGATACAACACAGCCCATATTGCAACCCGGGGCATAGTGGAGCACACATTCGGAGTGCTCAAGTCACGCTTTCGCTCCCTTGACCGTTCTGGCGGGCAGCTGTTATACGCTCCCCCAGTAGTGTGCAGGATCATAGTGGCAGCATGTGTCCTGCACAACGTTGCAACACGCCGGGGCCTGCCCGTGGACATGGTGGTGCCCCCATATCCCCAACCACATGCACGCCCGCTGCGCATGGGACGGGAAAGGGCACGGGGTGAGGCAGCCCGTACGCAGCTGGTGGCTAATTACTTCACCTAAAATCACACCCCTGTGGAGTGCACACAGCCCTGGCACATACCAGCTGACTATCAATGATGATGAGTCAGGTGACAGTAATCTGTCACAACCATACCAGCCTGAGATTGTTCACCTGGTTGTGTTCCATTGTGTGCATCCCTAACTACACAAACACCACCAATGCTGTGTCATCAAAAGACACACTTCTATGCTGCTAAAATCATTACCCCCTTGCAAGATACAACATGGCAACAGTGCCATGTCACCCAACACCTCCCCAGCACCGCCACCCAACACACCATGGCATGTCATGCTATGTAAGAGCAAACAAGGAATCCCCAAAACATGACACAAGTGTCACAAAGTACAGTGTCCCGAATAGAAAATGGCCACACACAATATGCTCCCATTAATGTGGAACTGACAACACACATGACCAAAGAATTACCACAATACAATGCAGCTAGCCACCCCAAACATAGCATTCACATGACAGTACTAAGTTAAAGGATACGTAGACTTACAACCTGGTGATGCTAGCACATCGACCACTTCCAACTGTACAGTGTTGGTGCCACGCAAATCTGGAAGTGCACTGCTTACAACATGAACTCCATCTCCAAAGTAGACGGCCTTGTGAAGACATGAGGAATGAACCTGCAAATTAGGATGGAGACATGGATGCACAAGCACACATCAATACACCATGCAGTGTACAATACTACAACAATATGCACTAGGAATGTATACACAGTATTGACTACAGACAGCCCACACATGTCATGGGAGTCCAACGTCACTGTGTAAGTTACTGTCACTTGGGCACACCATTTGCAAGCCCATGGTAACGGGAAGCAGGAGGGGTGTGTGTCTCACGAACCCAAGCATCTAACCCAAACTCAGGACAAGCCTGCATGTGCCTAGCCGGAATACAGTGGATGCCCACGGGAGCCACATAAGGCAACACACTGTAACAAAAACTAAAAAATCAAAAACCAAAAATCAAAAATCTAAAATCAAAAATCAAAAATCAAAAATCAAAAATGGCCATGTGGGGGGCAGGGGGGTGGGGGAGGCCACCCAGGAGGTCCGAGGACAAGGTGCACACCAACAGCCACCTGTGTGGATGTTGTGAGAAAAAAAAACACCTCTATGGGCTCATGGCCTGCACGGCTACGCTATCGTGAAAGATTCAGAATCGCAGTGGTCGCTCTCATCACCCTGTGCTGCTGCCGCCACAGGAGGTGGTGGTGCTATGGGAGGCAGCCCACGCAAAGCCCTAGTCTGGTCCTCCATGGTAGCAAGCATGCAGGTGTGGAAGATCTCGTTCTGGAGGAATATGGTGCGGAGATCCCCATGCACCACCTGACGTGATGCCCGGACCTCCTCCCGAGTTGCCTGCATCTCTGCTGAGAGTCTGCCTGACGTGAAGGACTTCTACCCTAAGGGCTTCCCTCTGGCCCTGGGACTCTAAAGAAATGGCTTCCCGCAGAGTGTCCAGGGCCGCCCGTCTGTCCCTGTTGGATGCCAACATGTCCTCCCTGAGTGATTGGCAAATGGAGTCTGTTGCCTGCTGTAGTTGCTCCATCTGCCTTTCGGGGGGACAATGGCAGTGGCCATCCTCTCCATAGCTTGAGCCATCATCTCAGATACTGCTGCCTGTTGGTTTGCCATACCGTATATAGATTTCTCCCATGCGGTATTGCCTGGTGGCGTACGGCCACCGCGTTGGCGGGCACCACACCTGTCTGGGGCAAGGCGAACTGTGCCTTGCTGTGTCGGCACTGCCTGAGGCTGCAGGACTGCATTCCCCCTCTGATCTGCAGGCCCAGGAACAGGATCAGATGTTGCAGAGTGTGGCCCTGCATCCGTAACCACCAAAGGCAGACCTACCAACACTGACATCCCCATAGTGGGCTGTACCCCTGGTGCAGGTGGGTCGGACAGAACAGAATCCCTCCCAGAAACACCTACCTGCGAAGCCACATAGGTCTCATCACCCGAATCAACAGCCGAAAAGAGGTCTGGGGAGGTGCACCCGGAGACACACCTGGAGAGAACGGCCGGCAGCAAGAGTGGGTTCTCACACACCACCACACCCCGTCCTCCCTGGTGCCCGGTCGTGCCTGAGATCCCTCCTGGGTCTGCACCATCTCCTCACCCTCAACAGCATCAAGTGCGTCATCCCCTGCAGAAACATGAAAGACAAAAAATGGAAACAGGCATTAGCACCATGGCACACAATTAGGCCTCACAAGCTACAGAACCAGTACTTGATTGACACATGTCCCACATGACTATAACCCTCCCATGCATGCACTGTCACTGAGTTTGAAGGGGAGGAAAGAGCAACACATTAGCTGCATGCTGGCTAGCAGAGCCATCACACATTGGCCTGTGAGTGGCATGTCCAATCCACATACATGACACATGCCATCACACAGATGGCATGTACCATAGGCATGTCACATATCGTTTGACAATAGGGCTGAGAAATGCGTAGTGAAAGTGGGGGGATCGAAACAATCAGCCTGAATGAACAATGAGAAATATGGAACAATGTTGTTGCAAGATGCCACTTCAAGGGCAACTGGCGTGATGTTGCACAAAAAGTCTACTGTGGGCAGAAGGGATACTGTAATACCCAAATCCAGGGGCACAGAATGTTTTGGATGAAGCACATGGGTGACCCAAACCACTCAGGCACACACACCCTCACCTGGCACTCAATCAGAACCCCTCACACACACAACATACACATGGATCACACACACATGCATGTGCACAACATTTCGCTGTCATGTGCGGACACATACTGCACAAGTGCATCACGTTCAGCATCATTGAAGCTAGGCTTCCTTTGCGTGCCGGACTGCGTAGCCGTGTCTGGGGTATCAGACTGTAGTGGACGAGCACTCTTCCTTTTTTTTTTTGAAGGTTGTGGGGATCCTGAGCGGCCTACACCGCTCTGGCCACTAGGGGCAGGAGCACCGGTGGACTGGGTAGTTGGAGTGTGGGAATGCACACTGAACAGGCATTGGCTGAAGTGTTACGTAGTCAGGGGGAACGTTAGCAAGATGGACTGGGCCCAACACTGCCCTGGCTGGGAGAGTCAGAGCTGGGGTGGATGGAGCTGCAGCTGCCCCTGCAGCCTCCCCACTCTGCCTACTCGGGGCAGCAGATGACATAGCTGCCCCTGATCCACGTGGCCTGGTGACACCAACTTGCACCGCCACACGTGGCCTAGACTTGGTGACCTGGAAGTCAGCCTGGGAGTCACCCTCTGCCAGGTCAGGTGCCACAATGGGCCAGTCCAACAAGGGCTGAGCAGAGATGGTGTCAGCCACGTTTCCCTCAACCATGGGGGGGGCATGGGTGTCCCTGACTGGTGCTCCACACATGGGGGGCTAGGGGTACCCTGCAAATCCCAGCCACTTCCCCTACCGCGCCCACCACGGCCACCTCTTGAGGCTCGGCCACCTTTGCCACCCTTACCGCTTGGTCACCTCCCAACCATGGCACTGATGTTGTTGTGCGTATGGGAGTTGCAGTAAACTATTGTCCTGGACAATTGGGTGTCAAAGGGGTAGGGTACTAGATGGAATTCGTACCCTAGTGCTCTAGCAAGGCTGTATGTGACCCCTGGGGAAAGATGACTGGTCACAAAACGCACAGGCACCCCAAAAAAGGAAAATAACGTGCACCCAACCCCTCATAGACCACGTGCGTGGAAAAATGAACCCCACTACGCTGTGACACCCAGAAACACAAAAATGAACGTACGCGTGTTACACACAGCCTACAATGACCTCTGAAAGGGTGAGCGACACACGGGGCAAGCACAGTTGGTAAATACGTGCGCGACTCACCGTCTGCCTAGAAAATGAGCGTGAAAAATACACGCATGTGCGCGTTGGCAACACCCCCGACAAAAGAAGAATTGTACACTGTCTGAGGAGACAGGACAAAAGAAGAAGTGAACGCTGTTTGAGGAAACAGGCCCAACAGAAAATCAGAAAAAAGCTGTCAGAGGTAACAGGGAATACGAACTAGAAACGCTGTGAAGTAAATTGCGTGTGAACCGACAAGAAGTACAGAATTCACCCACTCGCTCTCCACGAAAAGCACGTACAAGGAAATGACGTCCTACACGTGCCTTTTGAACAGGCCCACACATGCAACGTCACTTCCGCGTATACGCGCTAAGGCCCTAACCTCCAATTACACGAGCTGACACTCGGACGTGCAGTTCTTGGACGTGTAACATGCACCCAGGTTCAGGGGAAATGCCCGCGTGAACACGTCACAGACGTGCTTACGCACTAAGGGCCTTTGGTCCAATGATATCGCGTACGTGTGCTGACGCGCTTACGCGCTAAGGGCCTTTCCTCGAATTACACGCTGACGTGCAAGATTTTCCTGTGCCAAATCACTCCGTATCAAGCTGGCCACGCGTACACACATGGAAGACCACGCTCCTGCCCAGAAGGCCGAATTACTGCCCCACAGATCCCCGAGCACGCTCCCACCTGCCATCTGCTGCTGCCTTATTGCCTGCTACCCACGTGCCCTGCCATTTGCTGCCTGCACGTCAGCCCGGGGTGCTGTTGCTGTGACCACCCCCGCTGGAACCGAAGACTCCCGACTGCTCTTCCATCGCTCCACAGCCCAGCCCCAGGACCCAGTTGCCCACCCACTCCTGCCTCTGGGGTTTCCATGTCGGGCACTACACCATCTGGCACCACTGGCAACCCCCAGCCAGAGAGGCAGAGGTTCACCAGCTTCACTGCCACCAGAAGTTGGTGTCCTGGTGGAGCATGTCCTGGGGCGTTATGATGCCCTCTTCGGAACATCACGCGCCAACAAGGAAGGACAGGCGAGGATCTGGGACGACGTAGTAGTTGCCATCAACGCGGAGGGGGTGGCAACCCGTGACATCAAGCACGTCAAGAAGCGCTGGGAGGACTTCAGGTCCAGGACCCTCCACAAGGCCCGGCACCTCGCAGAGGGGGGCCTGGCACGCCTGAGTGCCATCCAGATGAGGGTCCTGGAACGCGTAGGCCCAGCGCTCCACGCCCGGATCCTACGGAGGCAGACCCGTCTGGAGTTGAGCGGTAAGTGGCCAAGCATTGCTGTGTGAGACAGTGCATGTTGCAGTGTGCTGGTAGTCTGATGCTTGCCTGTATGTGTGACATAGGCCATGTATGGATATGTGTGTGCAGGGACATCATGGTCATGCATGTGAGACCAGTTATGTGTGAACCACATGGTTTGTGCATGTGTTTTAAAGCAACATGGGGCGCTCTATGTGGAATGCACACATGAATGCATGGCCGTCTCTGTTCCTGGACATGGAGGGGGAGTGAGGAATGGGTGCTGATGTCATGTACATGTATGGTGCACATGTGTGTGTGTGTGTGCCTGAGAAGTGTGTGTGTGAGACTTTGAAATGCCATGGATGCATATGACTTTGAAGGCAACATCTTGGTTTACAGGGGCCCTTCTACATGAATGTTGATGTTGATTGCAGGCGCACGGACTGTTTCTGCATGTGTGTTGTGTGCATTCACCCATGTGTTGTGGAATGACAGGATGGAAGTGACATTTGACAGTGCCACTCATGTGTTATTGCTTCCTGTGTAGGGTATTTTGTACTGTACCCTGATGCTTGTGTTCTATGTCTCCCTCTACGCAGCGTCAAGTGAAGAAGAGGGCGGAGACGGCGCTGTGGAGCCAAGCGGCGGGGATGCCTCCACTGGGCGGCGACGCAAGGCCCAGCCACCCTCCCAGGAATTACCATTATCCGGGAGCGAGGGGGCTGGTGCTGCGTCTGCCTCAACGGCTGTGGCGGAAGGGCCGGGTGAGCCCTCACAGGGGCTTCCAATGGCAGAAGACGGTGTGGAGACATCCAGGTTGGTGGTCTCCACAGAAGAGGAGGAGCCCGCTACTGAGCCGCACATGGGGCCTGGTGGTGGTAGTACCACTGGTGCAAGTTGTGCAGTCCAGGGCCAGGGTCAGGAGGCAGCACAGGTCACCGTGGAGGGGCCTGTGCATGTCGCTGTCCTTGACCCTGTGACTGCACCATCATGCACCAGCAGGGAGTCCCCGTCCCAGGCCCGTCCGCAGGTAGGGGAGAGTGCCATATCACCTGCCTCTCCACTACCTGCGGAAGAGGGGTCCTGCGACTGTATGGGATCCGTCCTGGTGGGTGTCGTGTTGCGCACGTGTGTCATTCGTGATGACGTGCGTTCTTCCTGGGCGGAGAAAGCACACCATCACGAAGAGCAGCGTCGTGACGTGGCACTGCTGGGAGGGGCCCTCGTCGGAGGGTTCCTTAATGTGACGCACACTCTGGCGGACCTCTCCGCCTCTGTGGAGGCTATGCACTGGTCGTTCTCCACATCGTCTTCCGGCCCAGATTCCACCAGGGCCCCATGTGGACCTGGCCTGACCAACACAGCCAGCATGGTGGAGCTCACATCCCTGTCACAGTAGGGAGTCAGTGGTCCAGCAGGGGTGGATACCACAACTGGAGACCAGCAGATGGAGGATGTGCAGGCACCGTCGGACAAAGAACATGGACAGCAGCAGCAGGAGCAGGCTGTAGGTGGGAGCAATGATGGCTCGGGGCCATCAACATCGGAGGGGCAGGCATCGGCCGCAGGGCAGGAGGACCCTGGACGGGAAGTGTCTTCCGTGTGGCAGCGGTTGGGCCATGCGATAGATGTGGAGCGGCAGTGGGCGGAAGAGGCACGGCTCACGATGGTCAGGGCGGAGAACTCCATGCGTAGGGCCCCGAGGCGGGCCGAGTGCCTCAAGGCCATTCGCAGGGACCTGGAGTTCCAGATGTCATCGTCCCTGCGAACCCTCGGGGCCATGGAAGAGGACCGCCTCCGGGACATCGAGCAGGAGTTCGATGATGCCTTGGCCCGGAACATCAACATGTGAGCCGTTGGACTTGCCCACTGCCCTTGTAAATAGTTATTTCGTTAGTTTAAGGTTTCCTTTGTTTTTTTCTTTATTTTGGACCTTTTGGACAATGGACCACATTTTTGTATATAGTTTTTTATTAGGTAGGAGTTTTTGATAGGTTTCATTTCTTCAGTTGGGATCATGGACCCTGGATTGTTCATCTGTGTATAGTTGACTGTTGGATTCTACCTTTTTGTTTGGATTTCCCCATGGAGCAATGGTTTTCACTTTTGTTTTTCACTTGGATTTCATTTTTGGAACTGTGACTTTGGACACCTTTCCTTTGGATTATGATTTGTTGTTTTTCATTATTTTACAGACATGCAGCTTTTCTTTTTTAATTTTCATTGTTGTTTGTTTGATTTTAATTCCATTCATGTTGCTTTTAATACATTTTTTTCTTCAAACTTCGATGTTTGGTATTATCTCATTGGTTTCATACATGTCATGATATGGGTTTTGAGATTCACTTGCACCCATTGTGTGTGTGTGAGGGACATGTCTTCATTTACATACTTGCCATTGGAGTTGTGCCATGTAATTGACATCTCTATGTGGGTGGGTGCAATACTTGGGTGGGTCTTTGGCATATGGAGGCTGGCCATAAGGGCCAGGGATCTAGATTGTGATGACGTGTTGGCTGGGGGACATGTGTCAGGGCCTGCTGGCAGGTAACCTGCACTGCTGGGGGGTGGGGGTGCTGGGGGTGCTGGGGGAAATGAGTGGGGGCCTGCTGGCAGGTGCCCTGTACTGCTGGGGGGTGGGGGTGCAAGGGGACATGAGTGGGGGCCTGCTGGCAGGTGCCCTGCACTGCTGGGGGTGGGGGTGCAGGGGGACATGAGTGGGACATGAGTGGGGGCCTGCTGGCAGGTGCCCTGCACTGCTGGGGGGTGGGGTGCAGGGGGACATGAGTGGGACATGAGTGGGGGCCTGCTGGCAGGTGCTCCGCACTGCTGTGGGGTGGGGGTGCAAGGGGACATGAGTGGGGGCCTGCTGGCAGGTGCCCCTCAGTGCTGGGGGTGCAAGGGGACATGAGTGGGGGCCTGCTGGCAGGTGACCCTCAGTGCTGGGGGGTGGGGGAGCAAGGGGACATGAGTGGGGGCCTGCTGGCAGGTGCCCTGCACTGCTGGGGGGTGGGGGTGCAAGGGGACATGGGTGGGACATGAGTGAGGACCTGCTGAAGGTGCCCCATACTGCTGGGGGTGGGGGTGCAAGGGGACATGAGTGGGACATGAGTGGGTGCCTGCTGGCAGGTGCCCCGCACTGCTGGGGGGTGGGTGTGCAAGGGGACATGAGTGGGGGCCTGCTGGCAGGTGCCCCTCAGTGCTGGGAGGTGGGGGTGCAAGGGGACATGAGTGGGGGCCTGCTGGCAGGTGCCCTGCACTGCTGGGGGGTGGGGGTGTGCAAGGGGACATGAGTGGGGGCCTGCTGGCAGGTGCCCTACACTGCTGGGGGGTGGGGGTGTGCAAGGGGACATGAGTGGGACATGTGTGGGGGCCTGCTGGCAGGTGCCCCGCACTGCTGGGGGGTGGGTGTGCAAGGGGACATGAGTGGGGGCCTGCTGGCAGGTGCCCCTCAGTGCTGGGGGGTGGGGGTGCAAGGGGACATGAGTGGGGGCCTGCTGGCAGGTGCCCTGCACTGCTGGGGGGTGGGGGTGCAGGGGGACATGAGTGGGACATGAGTGGGGGCCTGCTGGCAGGTGCTCTGCACTGCTGTGGGGTGGGGGTGCAAGGGGACATGAGTGGGGGCCTGCTGGCAGGTGCCCCTCAGTGCTGGGGGTGCAAGGGGACATGGTGGGGGGCTGCTGGCAGGTGACCCTCAGTGCTGGGGGGTGGGGGAGCAAGGGGACATGAGTGGGGGCCTGCTGGCAGGTGCCCTGCACTGCTGGGGGGTGGGGGTGCAAGGGGACATGGGTGGGACATGAGTGAGGACCTGCTGGCAGGTGCCCCATACTGCTGGGGGGTGGGGGTGCAAGGGGACATGAGTGGGACATGAGTGGGTGCCTGCTGGCAGGTGCCCCGCACTGCTGGGGGGTGGGTGTGCAAGGGGACATGAGTGGGGGCCTGCTGGCAGGTGCCCCTCAGTGCTGGGAGGTGGGGGTGCAAGGGGACATGAGTGGGGGCCTGCTGGCAGGTGCCCTGCACTGCTGGGGGGTGGGGGTGCAAGGGGACATGGGTGTGACATGAGTGGGGGCCTGCTGGCAGGTGCCCTACACTGCTGGGGGGTGGGGGTGTGCAAGGGGACATGAGTGGGACATGTGTGGGGGCCTGCTGGCAGGTGCCCCGCACTGCTGGGGGGTGGGTGTGCAAGGGGACATGAGTGGGGGCCTGCTGGCAGGTGCCCCTCAGTGCTGGGGGGTGGGGGTGCAAGGGGACATGAGTGGGGGCCTGCTGGCAGGTGCCCCTCAGTGCTGGGATGTGCAAGGGGACATGAGAGGGGGTCTGTTGGCAGGTGCCCCACACTGCTGGGGGTGGGTGTGCAAGGGAACATGAGTGGGGGCCTGCTAGCAGGTGCCCTGCACTGCTGGGGGGTGGTGCTGCAAGGGGACATGAGTGGGACATGAGTGGGGGCCTGCTGGCAGGTGCCCTGCACTGCTGGGGGTGGTGCTGCAAGTGGACATGAGTGGGACATGAGTGGGGGCCTGCTGGCAGGTGCCCCACACTGCTGGGGGTGGGGGTGCAAGGGGACATGAGTGGTACATGAGTGGGGGCCTGCTGGCAGGTGCTCTGCACTGCTGGGGGGTGGGTGTGCAAGGGGACATGAGTGGGGGCCTGCTGGCAGGTGCCCTGCACTGCTGGGGGGTGGGGGTGCAAGGGGACATGGGTGGGACATGAGTGGGGGCCTGCTGGCAGGTGCCCCACACTGCTGGGGGGTGGGGGTGCTGGGGGAGATGAGTGTGTGCCTGCTGGCAGGTGCCCTGCACTGCTGTGTGGTGGGGGTGCAAGGGGGTAATGCGTTGGTGATCACTAGTGCAAGGTGACATGTGGCTTGGCTGGGGGGGCATGCCCATGGTGGATGGGCTGCCTGCGGGACATGACCAGGGGTGCAGGGTAGTCCCATGTGGTGTGGTCTGCCTGCTGGGACCGTGGAGGGTGTAGACGGAACACCTGGGAGGACCCACGCTGCCAATTCACGTCTAGGACTCCCCTGCACCCTTGGAATACACGTACCCCACTCGCACAGGGCCTATCGCGTGTGAAACTTGCCCACACCCCAGAAATACACGTACCCTGCTGGAATCGCGTGTGGGACTTCCCCTGCACCCCAGTAATACAGGTACCCTGCTGAAATCGCGTGTTAAACTTCCCCGCACCTCAGTAATACAGGTACCCTGCTGAAATCGTGTGTGTAACTTCCCGCGCACCCCAGTAATACTGGTACCCTGCTGAAATCGAGTGTGTAACTTCCCGCGCACCCCAGAAATACACGTACCCTGCTGAAATAGCGTGTGGAACTTACCGAACACCCTAGAAATACACGTACCCTGCTGAAATAGCTTATGTAACTACCCGCGCACCCCAGTAATACAGGTACCCTGCTGGAATCGCGTGTAAAAGTTCCCCGCACACCAGTAATACACGTACCCTGCTGGAATCGCGTGTAAAAGTTCCCCGCACCCCAGTAATACACATAACCTGCTGGAATCGCGTGTGGAACTTCCCACGCACCCCAGTAACACTGGTACCCTGCTGAAATCGCGTGTGTAACTTCCCGCGCACCCCAGTAATACAGGTACCCTGCTGAAATTGCGTGTAAAAGTTCCGCGCACCCCAGAAATACACGTACCCTGCTGAAATTGCATGTGGAACTTCCCGCGCACCCCAGAAATACACGTACCCTGCTGAAATCGCGTGTTTAACTTCCCGCGCACCCCAGTAATACAGGTACCCTGCTGAAATCGCGTGCAAAACTTCTCCGCACCCCAGAAATACACGTACCCTGCTGAAATCGCGTGTGGAACTTCCCGCGCACCCCAGTAATACAGGTACCCTGCTGAAATCGCGTGCAAAAGTTCTCCGCACCCCAGAAATACACGTACCCTGCTGAAATCGCGTGTGGAACTTCCCGCACACCCCAGTAATACTGGTACCCTGCTGAAATTGCGTGTGTAACTTCCCGCGCACCCCAGTAATACAGGTATCCTGGCGAAATCGCGTGTAAAAGTTCCCCGCACCCCAGAAATACACGTACCCTGCTGAAATCGCGTGTGTAACTTCCCGCGCACCCCAGTAATACAGGTACCCTGCTGAACTCGCGTGTAAAAGTTCCCCACACCCCAGTAATACACGTACCCTGCTGGAATTGCGTGTGGAACTTCCCACGCACCCCAGTTATACTGCTACCCTGCTGAAATCGCGTGTGGAACTTCCCGCGCACCCCAGAAATACACGTACCCTGCTGAAATCACGTGTGTAACTTCCAGCGCACCCCAGTAATACAGGTACCCTGCTGAAATCGCGTGTAAAAGTTCCCCGCACCCCAGTAATACACGTACCCTGCTGGAATTGCGTGTGGAACTTCCCGCGCACCCCTGTAATACACATACCCTGCTGTAATCGCGTGTTGAACTTCCCCGCACCCCAGAAATACACGTACCCTGCTGAAATCGCGTGTGGAACTTCCCGCGCACCCCAGTAATACACGTCCCCCGCTCGCTGTTTGCTGTTTGGCAGCCCTGCATACTGGTCCAGGGTTAGCACAGCCCTTTGCAATGATTTGTGAATTTTGATGGCTTTTCCTTGCGCGAGGGCATTCTTGGGGGCGTAACTGGCGCAGCTGCAGGGTTGCTGCGCCACTCTGCGCCACGACTGGTTTTGGAGGCTGAAATCTTTGAATACGCTGTGCGCGGATATCGATTTTAGCGCACGCGGCTGGCGCAGACATTCGCACGCGCACACTGTGCGGCAGCCGCGTGCGCCACTTTTGTGCAAAATTCTATGAATTACCCTGATAGTGTGTAAGTTCACCAACTGGGTTTTGCTTTCCTTGGTCTGTTACATATTCGAAAACAGTCTTAGGTTTATACCTATCTTTAAATTGCTGATAGCTCCTTTGAAAAGTATATGGGTTTTACTTACCTTGGTCTGCCTTGGGCCATCCTAAAATAAGTTAGAACATTATTTCCTGTCATTCTATGTTCCTAGTACAGACGAGATAGCTGTATTAGACAAAGGACTAGGATTTGTACCCACGGCACGTTATAACAAGTTTCAAACCCGAATTGAGAACAATTACTTTGGAAAATCCATCTTCAATCATTTTTTCACAATAAAGATTATGATGCAGAATAAAATGAAAGTGGCTTACGTAATCAATCCCTGTTCAATCCTCCAGTGGCTAGCTACTCTCCGGAAGCAATAGTTTTCGTGAAAATAGTATGGCACGATTTACATCAATTGGAACATAAGATGGTACCGGAGGTTATTCAGAACCTCAGTAATGTGGAAAGTCAAAAGTCTAGCCCACAACAAAATAGTAGTTATACATAAGGCAGACAAAGGTGGAGCTGTGTTGATGTTGAATAGACAGACCTACATCACTGAATGCGACCGACAGTTAGGAGACAATTCATTTTACCAACCTATCTCTGAAGACCTGACCAATAAACGTTCTGCCTTAATCCAAGACAAATTGGACAAGGCATTGGCAAGAAATTGGATATGTAAGCAAGAGTGTGATTACTTGCTAGTCCAAAAACCTACTGTGCCTACATTTTATATACTCCCGAAGATTCATAAATCTTTAGAAAACCCTTCGGGTCGCCCGATTGTATCTGGCAAAGGATCACTGTTAGAGCCACTCTCGAAATTTGCTGATAAGTACCTTAAACCATTTGTGACCACAATGTTTTCACACATACAAGATACCACAGAGGTAATAAAAATGATAGAAGGCATGTACTTTTACCACACCAAACAACTACTGGTCAGTCTGGACATCATGTCTTTGTACACGTGTATACCTCAGAGAGATACTTTAAGTGTACTTGAAAAAGTTTTGCTTTCCAAGCGAGTGACAGGGACTACCCCTAATAGTTTTGAATTATGGTGCACAGAATTAGCACTTACAGAAAACTATTTAAGCTTCAACGGGAAGTTATATCATCAAATACATGGTACAGCCATGGGGTCACCATTAGCACCAACAGCTGCTAATTTGTACATTGAATTTTTTTAAATCCAGGCCATATACAGTACCGCCAATCCGTTTCTCAATCAAATCGTGTTATGGAGATGCTTTATAGATGATATCTTGATTGTTTGGGAAGGTTCTGAGATATCCTTTCATGAATTTGTGGAGTGGATCAATCAACAGAGCCAACATCTGAAATTCACATCTACCCATAACAGGCAGACATTCCGAATAAAGTTCTGAAGGTTAGACCCTTCCATAAACCGACAGATCGGAGCTCTCTTCTCTCGTTTGACAGTTGTCACACACGGCATACTCGTGAACAAGTGCCCTTGAGCAATTCTTACATTTAAAACATAATAGCACACAGAATAGCATGTTTTTGTCAGAAGCTGAAACACTTAGCTTAAAGCTAAGGGCTAGGAAATATCCAATAAGAATAGTGAAAAGAGCCTTAAAGAGATCTATTAACAACGACCAAGAGGCACTCCTTGAGTATAAAAGTAAAACTCCTGATAACGCTGAGATTGTGTTTGTCAGTACATTCACTCCAATGTCTAATGATGTTACCAAAATCATTAAAAAATAACAGGCATATTTTACAGGGTAGGGAGTGTCAGTTGAATGCACCGTTGTGTGCATTCAAAAGAGCTGCCAAAAAAGAGTGACAGAACTATGGGGCTTTACACCCATCACAGTGCACTCACCATGCGGGGGATGTGCGAATTGCAAATTCACCTGTAGACATTGTTTTGGATAAACCATGTTCCCAAAACCATTTTACAAATTGTAACTCTGGTAATGTTGTGTATGTAGTGTGGTGCCCCTGTCCCAAGATCTACATTGGCATGACTGAACCCAAAGTTATACTGAGGATGTGCGAACATAGGAGCTGAATCAAGAAATGGTTGAGGCAGCTCCATTAGTTAACCACTTTCTTACAATGGGCCACGGTAGTGACACTTTGAAATGGACAGTATTGTTGCAAGTTACAACTTTACATAATGGTGAGACACTAATCAATAAACGGTTTAATAAGGAACAGTGGCTTATCTTCCTCACCAATTCATCAGTAATAGGGCTCAATGAGTTGGTGTAGTGTCACAACTGTTGATCCATGAATATCGACAACAACAATATTTCCATTTGCTAATGTGATGACAAGAAACCAACTTGCTAGACATGTACAAGCCTTGGTCCTATACTAACACTATAGTAAAGCAATTCAGAATCTATAAATGTTGGCTTTACTCAGTCATTGGAGTGAAGTAAATTACTATTTTATCCGCTTTATTGATTTAGTTTGCCATCATGTCGCAGGTGATTATAGTTTCACTATGCACTAACTCGAATATCAAGGAGAATAATATGTCCATCTGTTGATGATATGACAAAAAATCAACTCACTAGATATGTATAAGCCTTGACATTCGATCATTATAGAAAAGCTAATTACCATTCACTAATGTGGGCTTTACTCTGTCATGTTTAGTGTAGTTAATTACCATTTATTTCAGTGAGTTGATTATGTTTGCCATCAAGATGCAGGTGATTTTAATTTAACAAGGCACTAACCCAACACACCACGAAATAGACACTTGCTCACATCAATTTGCTACAAAACTGGACGTGGGCGATGGTCACGTGGCAGAAGTCAGCTGACAGGTGCCCCGTTGTGGGAGACCCGTCAGAGAGGAAAACTACTACGTGCGAGCCGGTAGGTCTTTTAACAACTAGAAAGTCTTGCGGCCTTACTTGGTAATGATATATGGTGACTTGAGCCGAGATTTGGTCCTTCTGAGCTCGTTATTATTTATACGCATACTTTGGTTGTTTTTCATCAGGAAGTAACCTCGTACGTTTAACAAGGGAGGACGTCTGCAAGTTTCCAAGAGGCGCAGCCAAACTGTGGCCAATAGAAGCCCAGGCTCCTTACAAGATTCGATTAACAAGTGAGGTACGCGGTTTAAAGGATAACAATAAGACTAGTGCCAGTAAGCTTGATTGAGACTAGGTAGTAAGATTGGTAAACTACAATGTAGTTAGGCGATTCTGTTAATTATCAAATATGTTTTTATAATGATACGCTGATGATGGTTGTTTTGCTTTAGAAAGTGACTGCGACCGGTAAAGAAGCACAACAATCTTGGGTTCTCCAGGAGGCGCGCTAAAACGCAGCTGTCAAGAATACGTACCAGTGCTGACAATGAGAGTGGATTATCTAACAAATGCGGTCATACCGATGAAGAGAGAGTTAAATATGTTGCTTTGTGCATCTTTCCGTGATAGGTTTAGCCATCAAGTGTAGAAAGGACTTTATTATAATAGTAATTTTACATCTCACCAGTGCTCTTTCTCTGGACTCGAGATAAAAAGGTATTTTGTGTTGTTTACACCCTGCACATTGGCAAGGTGAAGCGGGATCGGTTTTAGGCTCCAGCAATCACGGATTTGAGATGATATGTCTAATTGCCAACAGATGGGGCACACAAAGTTTGAAGTAGATGTCTGTTGGAAATGTGCCTTGTAGTGAGTACTAAAAGATCTGAGCATCTAATCCATATGACCCGTTGGCATGTTCAATGGTCAGTAGAGGTTTTAATGGCTCCAGTTTCGATTTCTTGATGATATACGTTAGAGTCTAGCTTAGATGAACAACCTCGTAATTTACTTTACGCTCTTCGTGCGTGTCCCTGATTTTGCCAATTTTAGAACAATGCAGTGGACACATTTAGGCGTCTGTTCTTCCTCTTGCACACTATTGTTTGTATTGTTCCCCAGATTCTTTTCTACTAAGAAGGCAATCACACCTGACCGTTTCAAGAACATATTGTTGAAAGTAAATGGTAAGCCTATTGAGGGTTAATTGATGTACCCTTTAGGTTAGGTAGCAGTGACTGAGTATGATTTATTATAACTGCTTATCTTTGTTTCCTCCTCTAGAGATTGACTGCATGAAATCATATGAGAGTTTCAGCTTCTGAAGTTCTTTAATCATATGCATAGAATTTTGTATTAGTTGGTCCCCCGAGTAAGTTCTCTGTGATTTGTTTAGTTTTGTTGTAGAACGAAACATGTTGGGTTTATTAACACTGGCTTGAAGAGTAGTGTTTCTAATCACATATTGAGTTGTTGAAGAACCTTTTGGTGAAAGGATTTACCAACTTGTGTCTATATATGAGGAAATTAGGCGACCAGTACTAAGAGTGACCTTTTTTCCATCAACCAACGTCTTTTGTGAATTATGCATTGTAGATTTGTATTAATAACAAGACAGCCTGTGGGCTGCAGATGTAATTTTTATTGTTGTATTGTTTACTAATTGTATTGTGTGTTTTTATTGCTTATGCAAATGTGATGAAATGTGATGATGATTTTTTAATGTGGTTTTATTATGATGTATTTAACCCCCTTTTTTTATTAAATAAAATTGAATATATTTCTATTTTGAGAAGGTGGATTCAGTTCTTATTTGCTACATGAACTGAACAGGTGCAGTTCTAGCTTCAGAGGAAAGAAATAGAGAGACACAAAGGTTCTAGAGTCCTTGAGTGTCCTTTGCTTGGTTTGGGGGTTGGACCCTTGCGTCAGTAAACTACCCCTCGTCTATAATTTGGTTTTTGGTTTAGAACGTTATTGCTTACCTTAGTCTGTGTTTCACTGACCAGAAAAGCAACTGTAATAGTATATTAAAACATTAGGTTTTACCAGCTGGAATAGCTGTGTGCCATTCTTAAAAAGTGTTCTGTAGGTGTAGCTGACCTTAGCCTGCTTGGTGTAATCCAAAATTAGTGTAAAGAGTTCTTGCTTACCTTAGTCTGTGTTCCACTGAGCTGAAAAGCAACTGTAATTGTATATTACAGCAACAGATCTTACTTAGCTAGTATAACTATGTGTTATCCTGAATGTGATTTTAGGTTTCTACTGTCCCTTGAATCAGTATTCCACTATTCAGAAAAGTATACTTGCAGGTTGGTTTACTAAGTGAGTCCTTAACTGAGTGTCACTGCACAACTTCTAGGGTCTACTACCCTTGTATTACTGAAAGTAATCAGAAATGAGTCCCCATGAATAGGTGTATTCTATACTAAATGTGTTTGATAAGGTCTGACTTGCCAAGAACCTCTATCAGTATTCTGAACAAGGTCTATGCTTTGGTATGTGTGCTTCAGAGCATAGTGCTGTGTTTCTATAAGGTGTTTATGACTCTAAGACCAGTACCTACTCCAAGGCTTAACTTGCCCTATTTGTATTTATAAAACCTTACATTTTTATAATATTTCTGGTTGTGTTTCTATTGAATCGTTGGTATACTACAGGTTCTATGTACTTTCCTACAGCCCTCTCTCCCTCCTAAGATAAGCCTGGTTGCTCTGTCTATGCTATCATATACACAGGTGGTACAGCCTTACACCAAGAGTGGAGTCTTGTACTGTCTCAGTTTTGTGGTTTTACTAAGTCCTTGGACTTCAGAAAAACTGTCCTAACAGTGGTATAATAAAGCACAGGCTACATCAGCCCTTTTGATACCCACTGTTAGTACTCCTCATTTACCACCAGGTCACTCTTGTCAATTCCACCTCAAATGTATGGATCTAACAGGGACCAGAATGTGTCTGCCTGTGTGAGTTTCACAATTAATGTATAGCTACTTCTTTCTAGGGTATAGGTTTTTATCAATGTTTTCTTACTCAGAGAAGTCTCTGCCTTCCGGTTAATCAGAATAATCTTTTGAGCCATAAAAGCATAATATGGAGGAGTTTTTGCATAAGGGTGTATTCATGCCACTCCTGTGCTTCTGCACCAGACAACATTGACGTGGGTGAGTGCGTGAGAGTGGACCCGTGTAATCAGGAAATTTGCCTATAGACCATATACCAGAATGTTGTGATTCTGGGGCAAGGCCAGAGGACATGTCCCATTATGCCTGTTTGACTGCACTGCCTCCAGCAGATTAGTGACTGTGTGGATAGTTTCATGGCATATAGTTTGGTTGGGGTGAAATTCACTTGTTGGAAAATGTTCTATTGCATTTCCCTATGTTAGGGAGAATTCTCATTCTATGGCTAATTTCCCTTACCTATAGAGTCCCCCAGCAGCTTTGCTGGATTTGAAGGGTTTGTTTCTTTTTACCTGCTAAGAGTGAGACTCTTTTTCCCACTCTTAGGCATTTTTGCTATGTGTGTTCTAGGCTATTTTTGTGTTTAATGCCTATGGGATCTTTTCTCTCACCCATAGGAATCTTCTTTATGCATATGTGTTACACAGCACCCTCCGTGCAGTGACACAGGGGTGCCGTAGCAACCCCCAAACATAGACTCCATACCCTGGGACTGACTACTGTCTCCCAGGGCATGTAAAGTCCCCATTGACTTTACTAGTCAAACCTTACGAACTTAATCAGTACAAACCATCTTACTATGGCGGTACTGGAAAGGGTTAATAGTTTTTACCTTATGTTCATTTTCGAGAGGGTACCGTACAGTCCCTCTCTCAAAGGTTTCTGGCTGGTGGCAGTGGTTACTACCTTTTTATATTTCACCGCAAATATTTTCCTATGGGATTCTCCCATTGTTCGAGGCTACCACTTTTACTGATACCTCTAACGTACCGCTGGTTTATTTTATTATTAAGTTTACTCCGGTAGGTTTTATTTGCCAGAACTTTGATATAAATTCTTTCTCGTGTCTTACTCTAAACTCCTAACCCAGGTCGGGGATCCTTTGTGCGCTATTTTGGCGGGCTTCTGCCAAGAAGCCTTCCCTTCGGCGCCTCTGAGTCTGGGATGGGTCTGTTGTTTGGGAGGGGGAGTAGAACCCCTGGACAGAGTTGCCACAGCAACTCAGGTCGCACTCTAACCTGATAGGATGGAGGGTCTCCCGCCAAGAAGACCACTCCACTGTGTGAGTGACAGCTAGGCTGTATGAATGGTTCTCTTTCTGCATAGCAGCAGGGTCCTGAGGACTGGAAGAGCAAGACGTCGCCACTGGAACTACGGAACTGAAGGGGAGAGAAGCTACAGACATCTTCAGAATGTACACCACCGGTGAAGCCCTGCCGCATCCTCTCACCTCTTTTCTTCCACATGACGAGAGGAGATCTTCAGTGAAAGAGCCTCCTTCCCTTGAGCTGGTGGGGTCAACCAGTTCATATATCGCTTCCTCAGACCTGCCTTGGTCGAATTGGCAGTGCACAGCACTTGGAGACCGGATAGCCAGGCAGCTATCGACCCGGACCGCGATTAAAAGGAGCGTACCTTTTAAACTTCGTTTGGCAGCACCGCGGCTAGTTTCTTCCCTGGGTAGTGCAGCGACTCGAACCTTCCTCCACGATGAGAGCCTCTCTTCCTCTTCTGGACCCCTCCACCTGCAAGAACTACCAGGAACAACCGCCACCGCAGGAGACACTTCTTCACATTTAAGGTACATTGTTCCGCCAGGACGCCCTTTCTCTGTGGTAGCCTCAAAGGTGTTTTAAATCCTTTGACTACTTGTTGGGTTGGCCGCCGTCTCTCTTAACATTGTCTTTCGCCTCACATCTACCTCTTCAATATTTTTCTACTAAAGACTTGACTGCAGCTACAAGAAGATGTTTGCTCCTAAGCTCTTGATCCAGTACCACTGACTCTGGCTCAGGCCTATTGACTCTGGCTGATTTGTTAGATCTGCTCTCACTAGATTGGTTTTCAATGAGAAATGAGTTGATGCACCTAAATCTTCTGAACCCCTCTTCCTTCCTACTGTTTTAACTTGTGGAGTGCCATTTTGCTCAGTGTTCATTCACTTATCTTTCTGCTAAAGTGTTACCGTGCATTACTTGTTCACAAAACTTCAGGGAAGTTTTGCTAGGGGGTGTCTGAAGGTATTTCGGTTTAACTTGTGCTTTCCCTCCCGTTTCGTGAATTGCTAGAGTGCCATTTGTAGTTGGTTTTCACTGTGCCGTTTTGCTCAGTTTTCACTCTACCGCAAACTTGTCTACAATTGAATAGGAAGTTGTATCTACTGTTCCTTTGTTGAATTTAACTTACTTTATTAACTGTGATCCATGTGTTTGAATTAGATGTGTATAAAATAAATATATATTCTCTTTTTGATACAAGCTTTGGTCAGTGTTTCCTTGCTGCATAGTACTGTACTGCCTATTGTGTAAACCCTGAATACTGCTCATCTCCCTCTTGAGATAAGTCTGACTGCTTAACCACAGCTACCAACTAAATCTTTGTGGTACGGACTGATACCAAAGGGGATTTATTGCTCTCACCTGTAGTCCTAATCTGGTGTAGTGCTCTGTAAAGGGAACTGCACTGGATACTGCCAAACACTGGTGTACAGTGGTGAGGATAAAAGTATTGGATTTACATTTTAGTGTGTTACTAGTACCTTGGTGAAACTAACCACAAGGTTAACAATCACAAACATTTATTTTAACAAAATCAAGCATGGAAGGTTATAGTCAGGAGACCCTCCTTGCAAAAACTGCTGATTATCTTAAAGATTTGTGTAGCCAGAAAGGTCTTTTTGTCAAAGGCAAGAAAACAGAAATTATTGATAGACTGTTAGAGAAACAAAGTCTGGATAGTGGTGCTGTAGAGCCTACTACTCCAGCAAATATAGCAACCAGCAATGAGAATAATGTTGAAAATGTTATTATTGAGACAGATGAGGAAGAGGAGGATAACTATGTCACCCCCTCTGGTCCTCTGCCTGCTCAAGGACCTCAACCTGTAGCTACTGGACCCTTACCAGGTCCCACATTAAGTCCTGAATTTATATCACTAGAAAAAATGAGACTTGAACTTGAATTCAAACGAATTAGTGCCCAAACTGAACAGAGACATCAAGAACTAAGGCTCAAAGAAATGGAGCTCAATCATGAGCTAGAGATGAATAAATTGTCTTTGGAAAATGCTTCTCTCCCCGAATCCTCTAGATCTTCCAGTCCAAAAAGACCCCGGATACCTAAAGAGATTGTGGGTATGTATGAACCTAAGTTGGATGTATTGGATTGGCTTGCTATGTTTGAATACAATCATGGGCTCCAGGATATCACAGGGAATCAGTTGATCCCCTGGTTATTCTCTAGGCTCCCTCCTGTTGCATCTGATGTGGTAATGGAGTTGGGGGAGGTGGATAGGATGGACTATGAATGTGTAAAGCTAGCTTTAATAGCTATATTTGGGAAGACCCCTTTCCAGTACCTTAAGAGGTTTAGGACCCTCAAAAAGAATGATAGTACCCCTTGGGCTACTTGGGTGAATGAATGTTTGAAGAACTTAGAAGGATGGATTAAGGGTTATAGAGTTAACACTTAAGAGGGAATGATAAATCTTGTAATGTTGGAGTCTATTTATGATGCCTGCTCTCCTGAGCTCAGACAGCACTTGGCTGATTCTAAGGAAATGGATCCTAGAAAGTTAGGCAAGGCTGCTGACTTGTGGGTTGCCAACAGGGCTACCTACAAGGAATCTGGGACAACTCAGAAGAAGGATGAGGGGAAGCAGCCACCAAAAGAGAACCAATAGAATTCTAATACCTCCCATACCAAAGAGGGCCACAAACAACAAAATAACCAGGGTAAGCCCCAAGGCAAACCAAATAGGCTAGTGAGTCCTCTGGTGTTCAACCAGAGAGAGGTCGGCAGAAGCCCCCATTCCAGAGAGCAATTGGAAAATGTTATGTCTGTGGGGCAACTGACCATATCAAAGGAGATCCCAGGTGCAAGGGTAAACCTGCAGGGAGCATCACAATCTCCTTAGCCTTCACTCCTGAGGAGGAAGTACAAATGGCTAGTGTTCACTTTGAATTTTTTGCTGAAGAACCTTTGAGTCTTCAAGCAACTGTATCCTTAGAGTCCATGGGTCTGGTTAGCAAACATAATAGGGGTGTGTATGACTCCCTTCCAGAAAACTCTAAAGTATATTACTTGGACAGTGTTCTTGTCAATGGCCAGGATACTCCTGCCAGGAGAGACACTGGGGCCAGCAGAACAGTAGTGGATGACAGCTTTTTCAAGCCTGATGATGTTGCTAAGGCACCCAAAGGTCCCACTAAATTTTCCGGAGGTGCTGTCCAGAAGGTTCCTATTTTACTAGCCCTCATTCAGTGTAATAACATGACAGTGAGGATTCCTGTCAGTGTTCAGACTGAGGTGCCGGGGAGAGTCCTGTTGGGGAATGATCTAAAAACTCTAGGAGTAGTATCCAGTACCCCCAGGCCTCCCACTATGGAGAAGCAGAACCAAACCAAATTGGCTAGAGAGGCCACCTTAAGGAACCACTCTAAGCCTGAGGGAACCTCTACAGAGAACCCCACTAAAGCCCTGGTGTTAGTAAATTGACCTCTAACCCAGGCACATTTCAGGCTAGTATGTTAGGGAAATGGGAGCCCCAAACAAGCTCCAAAATTGTTCCCCCAGTTTTAAAGTCCCTGACTCCCCCTGATTCTGAGGAAGAGGTGGATAGACCAACTGGGCCTCTCTCTAGGCCTAAGAGAACTGGTAATTCTCAGTGCTGGTGGAAAACCAGAAAAGAAAAGTCTAGGGCCAAAAACCTTCAAACTGTTGGACCTTCTACTGAAGACTCCAACCCAAATCCTAGTATTAGGAGGGAAACTCCTAAAGTAGGTAAAGTTAGATCTAAAAGGAATGGGAAGCAGGTACATTGCCTAAACCCAGCCCTTCCAACCAAGAGGCCTAAGGCCCAACCTGCTCCCAACAGAGAGGTGGTGAGGAACCCTGGAGGCCCTCTAGATCTAAGGGAATCCTTTATAAGGACCCCTTAAAAAAGCCTAACACGGGTTCAGGAGTTGTACCAACCTCTGAGGGAGTGGTCAACCAGATCCCCAATAGATTTAAAAATAAAGATGTGTCTCAAAGGGTTTGTAGGTCATATAGCTTACAAAGGAAAACCTTTGATTTTACCATTGAGCACAGGTCAGGATGTCACCACCAAAATGCTGATGGTCTCTCTAGGATGTTTATAACCAACTAGAGGTATGAGACTCATCCAGGAGTGGATTAGATCCTCCTGTCCCTTAGTATGGGGGAGGGGCGAGTGTTAGGGAGAATTCTCATTCTATGGCTAATTTCCCTTACCTATAGAGTCCCCCAGCAGCTTTGCTGGATTTGAAGGGTTTGTTTCTTTTTACCTGCTAAGAGTGACACTCTTATTCCCACTCTTAGGCATTTTTGCTATGTGTGTTCTAGGCTATTTTTGTGTTTAATGCCTATGGGATCTTTTCTCTCACCCAAAAGAACCATCTTTATGCACATGTGTTACACAGCACCCTGCGTGCAGTGACACAGGGGTGTCGTAGTGACCCCCAAACATAGACTTCATACCCTGGGACTGACTACTGTCTCCCAGGGCATGTAAAGTCCCATTGACTTTACTAGTCAATTTATATGAACTTAACCAGCACAACCCATCTTAATATGGGAGTACTGGAAGGGGTTAATAGTTTTTCCCCCATGTTCATTTTCGAGAGGATACCTTAAAGTCCCCCTCTGCAAAGTTTCTGGCTGGTGGCAGTGGTTACTACCTTTTATATTCAACCGCAAATATTTTCCTATGGGAATTTTCCCATTGTTCGAGGCTACCACTTTTACTGACATCCTCTAACGTACCGCCGGTTTATTTTATTATTAACTTTACTTCGGTAGGTTTTATTTGCCAGAACTTTGATATAAATTCTTTCTCGTGTCTTACTCTAAACTCCTAACCCAGGTCGAGGATCCTTTGTTAGCTATTTTGGTGGGCTTCTGCCAAGAAGCCCTCCTTTCGGCGCCTCTGAGTCTGTGGTGGGACTGTTGTTTGGGAGGGGGAGTAGAACCCCTGGACAGAGTTGCTGCCGCAACTCAGGTCGCACTCTAACCTGATAGGCTGAAGGGTCTCCCGCCAAGAAGACCACTCCATTGTGTGAGTGACAGCTAGGCTGTATGAATGGGTCTCTTTCTGCATAAAAGCAGGGTCCTGAGGACTGGAAGAGCAAGATGTCGCCACTAGAACTACGGAACTGAAGGGGAGAGAAGCAACAGACATCTTCAGCATCTACACCACCAGTGAAGCCCTGCCAGATCGTCTCACCACTTTTCTTCCACACGACAAGGGGAGATCTTCAGCGAAAGAGCCTCCTTCCCTTGAGCTGATGGGGTCAACCAGTTCACATATTGCTTCCTTGGACCTGCCTTGGTCGAATCGACAGTGCACAGCACTTGGAGACCGGATAGCCAAGCAGCTATCGATACAGACGCGATTAAAAGGAGCGTACTTTTAAACTTTGTTTGGCAGCACCGCAGCTGGTTATTTCCATGGGTAGTGCAGTGACTCGAACCTTCCTCCACAACGAGAGCCTCTCTTCCTCTGCTGGACCCCTCGACCTGCAAGAACTACCAGGAACAACCGCCACAGCAGGAGCCACTTCTTCACGTTTAAGGTACATTTGTTCCGCCAGGCCGCCCTTTTTCCGTGGTAGCCCCAAAGGTGTTTTAAATCCATTGACTATTTGTTGGGTTGGCCGCCCTCTCTCTTAACATTGTCTTTCGCCTTGCATCTACCTCTTCAATATTTTTCTACTAAAGACTTGACTGCAGCTACAAGAAGATGTTTGCTCCTAAGCTCTTGGTCCTGTACCACTGACTCTGGCTCAGGCCTATTGACTCTGGCTGATTTGTTAGATCTGCTCCCACTAGATTGTTTTTCAATGAGAAATGTGTTGATGCACCTAAATCTTCTGAACCCCTCTTCCTTTCTACTGTTTTAACTTGTGGAGTGCAATTTTGCTCAGTTTTCATTCACTTATCTTTCTGCTAAATTGTTACTGTGCATTACTTGTTCACAAAACTTCAGGGAAGTGTGGCTAGCGGGTGTCTGAAGGTATTTTGGTTTAACTTGTGCTTTCCCTCCCTTTTCGTGAATTGCTAGAGTGCCATTTGTAGTTGGTTTTCACTGTGCCGTTTTGCTCAGTTTTCACTCTACCGCAAACTTATCTACAATTGAATAGGGGGGTGTATCTACTTTTCCTTGGTTGAACTTCACATACTCTGTTTACTGTGATCCATGTGTTTGAATTAGATGTGTATAAAATAAATATATATTCTCTTTTTGATACAAGCTTTGGTCAGTGTTTCCTTGCTCCATAGTACTGTACTGCCTATTGTGTAAACCCTGAATACTGCTCATCTCCCTCTTGAGATAAGTCTGACTGCTTAGCCGCAGCTACTAACTAAATCTTTGTGGTACGGACTGATACCAAAGGGGATTTATTGCTCTCACCTGTAGTCCTAATCTGATGTAGTGCTCCCTAAGGAAACTGCACTGGATTCTGCCTAACACCCTATTACTTATATTATAAGAACCATCTTTGATCCCCGAGAGAAAGTTATACATATCACCCGCATCTGATGGATTACCCAGTTCATCTTCCCACATGTTAGTCACCGCCATTTTCCTTCCAAGATTATTCGGTATCAGGTATTAATATCGCTACATATATGGTCGCCGTAAATAATATCGCCGGAAAAATGTCGTGGCGATATTATTTGGGTAACCATATATATGGCAACAGGGGCAACAAAAAAAATATTTTTTTAAAAAAATAATAATAATAATTTGGGGGTTGCGGGGGTGTCCCTGCATGTTCCATGCAATAATGTCGCCACAAAAAAACGACCATTTTTCGGCGATATTTTTGCATGGCGATATTTTTGTGGCGACATTATTACATGGAACCGATTATTCAAGGTAAATAACCCATAAAATGTTTTGATCTTTGGGAATTCAGAGAGATCCCTCGCCAACTCGGTATTACCCAATTTGACCTTTTACAATTGACCTTTTGCACAATTGGACCTAATTATAGTGGTCCTAATTGACCTTCTGCACAATTGACCTTTATATTATTTTAGTTATTTCATATATGTATTGGGTTGGTTTTGGATTATAAATAATATAAGGGGATTGGGTGGGGGTTGCAGGGGGTTTTGGATTGGGTGGGGGGATTGGGGGGATGTCCTAATTGACCTTCTAAATTAGGTCAATTCTCCCAAGGTCAATTCTCCCGAGGTCAATTGTGAAAAAATCAATTAGTATACAACCCCAAACTTGGCTTCACGTATCTGAGGCTCTCTTGAGGGTGACTCAGTCATATGTGCGCTAATTACAGACTGAAGTGCAGCCTGAGGGAGCCAAGCCAGATCCCACAGCCCTAGTATCTGTGTGGCTTTGCAAAATGGTTACAAAATAGTAATGGCTTGGAATAATCATATAAATCCATATCTACCACATGTCGCCAGCCTGTAATCTGCTTCACATGAAGCCTGTCCTTTAGGACATACTATAGCAGTGCTCTGATGCTGATCGACAGAGGTCCATTTTAAAGTCTGTCCCAGTTAGTTTACACATTCTTTGTCATTGCGTATGTGTGGGACGAATAACGGCATGTGTCCTGAGGTGTTTGGGTAGTTTAGTAGTTTGGATCCCCAACACTTCCAGAAGCGTAAAAGGGTGAATTTTGAAGAGCTTGAGGATCTGCCATCTCGATCTTCAATATTGAGCCATCTCTTGGCCCAGCAGACTTGTGTCGCAAGATGGTACACCTTTTGCAATGATAGAGCTAGACCACCATCAGATTTGGAGGCGTGAAGAGTGGACATATTCAAACTCAGTTTCTTGTTGCACTAGATGAATTTACTCAATAACCTATTGAATTCCTGAAACATTGCTGTAGTTCGGAACCATTGGGGTCATGTAAGAGAGGTAAATTTGTTTTGGCATGGAATTCATTTTAATCGCACTGATTCTTCCCATGAGGGAGAGGGGTAGTGTGATCCATCTAATCATGTTCTGCCCTATTTTCTTTAGTACAAGGGGATGATTCAAGGTGACTAAATCTTTTAAATCTGAGCTCACATATATCCCTATATCTTAATGTGTCCATTCTGTTGCGTAAACGGGGCAGCACCGCCCGGGGTGGACAGTGTTATATCTTGCTATCTTGTCTCCCTCCCTGCTGGGACTGTGTGATGTCATTGAGTGTTCAGTGAGTGTCTGGAATCTTTCTGCTCGAGGGTGTGTGCAAGCACAGGCAGTTGGAGCAATGTAGCCTGGGTGGTGGGAGCCAGTGGGCTTCGTTCCAGTTCCTATTGATCGTATCCTGATTACTATCCTTCTTGATGAAACTTAATTGAGGAAATTACTTAAAGCTTACCTGCAGCCTCAAGGAGTCTTGCTTTACAGCAAGATGGAGCAATGTAGCCTTGGTGGTGGGAGTCAGTGGGCTCCATTGTAGCTACTATTGATCTTATCCTGATTACTATCCTTCTTGATTAAACTTAACAAAGGAAATTACTGGGGGGGCGTGGCCAACTAGCACACGATGAGGACGTGATTCCTCGGTGCTCTGTGGCCGCCAGCCGAATCCTGAACAAATCCTGCAAAAATCGTACCAGATTGGTAAGAAAAACATATTATCCAGTGGCGGACACCCACGGCCACATTGGACGGCAGTGTGAGGCAGAACCGGAGTAAGGAACCCGAGATGTCGTTGACCGAAGCCGACTGCGACTGGCACCAAACCCACATCAAGATGTCTGCCGAGTGCGGAGGGCGGTAGGGGTGTCCGCAGCTCGCCGACGAGGTGATTGTGATTCCCCTCCTCCCCCGATGCCGCGCCTCCTTGTGCCCGAGCTATTGAGGACTCCTGAGACTGGGCTTTCCCATCGGCTGCCGACTGCTGTCGTCCAACAGGATCTCTCCTGCGACCAACCGCGGGACCCCTGGACTGTGACCTGCCACGGTCCTGCGCCAAAAGAAGACCTGGCCGCCGGCGACGAGACGAGAACCAGCGGTGTGAGGGGTCCATCCCGCCCGGCCCTGGGGCACTGCAGACTCCGCGGAAGACACAGACCCATAGCTGCACCCAAGGTGAGCTGTGCTCACGCATGGGTAGTGATGAATTGAAGCCCGGGAGGGGCTGTGAGCAGAGAGAGACAGCGGCTCCCTCGATACGGAGGCGGCCCAGAATGCAACCCACGCTTTCCATTGCGGCCGGCTGTGACCAACGGAAGCGAGGAGTGCACGATCCCCCTTGATGGATGCTGTGTGAAGCATATGCTCCGGTCCCTGAAGCGCAACCCCCATCCGGAGAGAAAAACGACACACACACCAGCCGGTAACTTTCCTGGACGGCAGGACTGCCGCCCAAGGCACTCGGACACGGCACCAAAGCTGTCATCCCGGAAAAGTCGTGTGGTTGGAGGCATATGACATAGAGCACTTCACAAAAATAGACGCTGAACTCTCCTTGGCTGCACCTCTAGACCCACTGTGCTGCCGCCACGTGTGGCCCCCCCTACCCCCCACTGTTGAACTGGAGAGCCTGAAGAGTGAACACGCGGGCCCTGACCCCCTGATCTGCTTCGAGGATGGACCAGTCCGCAACATCTAGGCCCCTCGTGGGCATTTGCGGGCGCTCCGTACTACGATGTGCGCCCACCGACATCCCTACGAGAACCGGTAAGGAGAGGGGGAGGTGGGACACGGCTGCCGAACATTGAACTGAAGGAATCTCATTGAAAATAAGGTGGGGAAAGTCTCCCCTACCCCCACCCCCTCTTCCTTTGGCCCGTTGACTACACTGGCCTAGCAACCAGACAACTAGAGCTGACTACTGCACCGGGAGAGAAGAACGAAAAGGCCCCGGTCGAACCCTCAGGCAGCAGACACCCTGCACCAACTCCTAACTGACAGGGAACAAGGGACAAGGGAAATCGCTTATCCGACTACAAAAAGAGACACAAGATCCATAGAACGAACCACCCCCACACGGTGAGTCCCAATAAGAAAGTCAGCACCAGTCACAGCAATAACACGCCACAAACACCTGCTACAATGGGCAAAGACAAGATTAAAAAAGTGACCAACCAAAGCACAATGGAACAATACACAACTGCCTCTCTACCCCCGATGGCGGAAACAGGCAGGTCTGAAAACTCACAAAATCCTGAAGAAAACATCTCCCTAAGAGATGTGATGAACACCATTTCCAACTCGCGAACCTCTATGGAAGTGAAAATGAATGGCATTTCCACAGAGGTCTCCCTGCTGCGCCATGATCTTCAGAAACTCTCGTCCCGCACCGGAGAGGCTGAGACTCGGATATCAGTCGCGGAGGACGAATTGAGAAATGTGGGCTGGCAAATGAACAGAGCATTAGAACGTATTCAAATATTGGAGGGCAGAGTGGAAGAGGGAGAAGGCAGGTCAAGGAGAAACAACATCCGTATTAATGGCCTGCCTGAAAAGGATGAAGGGGAAAGCATGGAATTGTTCCTAGAGCAATGGATTGCAGATCTATATGCTCCCAAGACCCCATCAAAACTCTTCTCGATAGAAAGGGCATACCGAGTTCCAACGGGCAGACCTACACCTGGTGGACCACAGCGAACTGTGGTAGCAAAAATCCTAAACTATAGAGACCGAGATGCGGTGCTGCACATGACCAGGACAATGGGAGAAATAACATACAACAGCTCGAGGATAGGCTTCTTCCCGGACTTCACTAGGGAGGTGCAGAAAATGAGACAATCCTTTGATCCCCTTAAAAAACGCTTACAGACACTGAACGTGAAATACGGCCTCCTGTTCCCAGCACAGCTAAAAATATATCATAATGGGATGACGACGCACTTCACAGACCCTAAAGAAGCATGGACCTGGGCGGAGACCAATCTGAATGGAGACTGGGGCCAACGCAAAAGACGTGAACCGAGAGGAAACAGACCGAGGCTAAATGAGCCCCCACAAGAAATACTTCAACAAGACATGGAGGCGATACCACAAAGACAAGATGAAAAAAGGCATGAGCGGACGAAAATGGTACATCAACATGACACGAGATTAAGAGAAAATCACCTAACAGCTATAGCAACTGGTGAAATGAAAGCTGGCGGCCCACAAGCTAGCACGGCACAACCCCCAAGTTACGCGAAGTGCATACTGAGGTATTCCTAATACCGAAGCGACTTTAGCACTCAGTATTAATTCAACTATTTAAACGTTTTGTTCAATGGGTGACAGATGCTTCAATTGGGGATGGAGTATGGGGAGGGGGAGTTGGGAGTTACACAGGTACTCAATTGGCTTTTGGCGCAGCAGGACTACAGTCAGCAGTGTGCACATGAAGATTGCGAGAGATGACTATCCTCACATAGAATTAAATCCAAAGACTGATGCCCGCAGCTGGAAATAATGCAAGAAAACTTGCCTTCATGACATGGAAAGTGAATGGCCTGGGGAACAGTATAAAACGAAGGCCAGTAACACAATACATAAATCACCATGATCCAGACTTAGTGCTGCTCACTGAAACACATCTGGCAGGCACTGAATGCCACTTCTTCAAGAGAACTAAGTACAAGACGGCGATCAATGCAGGTTTCTCCATGGGCTTGAGAGGGGTATTAATCCGGATAAACAAAAGGACTCCAATCGACATAGCCAATGTGACCCAAGATCCTGGTGGAAGATTTGTTTTCATGCAGGGCACACTATGGAACCAAACCCTAGCCATACTATCGGTTTACTCCCCCCCTCCCGGCACTCATGACAGCCTTGTTGGAAGAAATTACTCCGCTAATAGCCAATAATCCGGCAGATACACTAGTGGTGGCCGGAGACTTCAATGAAGTAATGAATATCACAGATGACCGTACACACATAAGAGGGAGGAACCCGTCGACACCAACCAAACTTGCCACTTTTATGTCAGCACTGGGCCTAAAAGACGCGTGGAGAGACCTACACCCAACGGAGAGACAATTCTCGTTTCATTCGGGCACACACGCGTCAATGTCTAGATTGGACTACTTTTTCCTCCGTTGCGAAAACATTCACAAGGTAGCGGATGCAACCCTACATCCCTGCGGAATATCAGATCATTCCCCACTCACGATGATGCTGGAAACAGAGAGACCCCAGCCTCCGCCGAGATGGCGATTGAGCGCATACTATCTAGGATTCCCGGAGCTAACGGAGAAGATTCGGGAAGCAACTGCAAACTATTTCGAGCTGAACCAAGATTCAGTGGCCGACAAGGAGATAGTGTGGGAAGCGTACAAGGCGACTCTAAGAGGCGAAATACTGAGCTGGACAACTGCACACAGGAAGGCACTTAAGAAAGATGTAGACGAGGCAGAACAAGAGGTGAAACGCGCCGAGATGAAAGTATGGGAGCAGAGATAGATACCACGTCCCTGCAAATAGCACAAAAGAAACTGCACAATGGGGCCCTAACATGTTCAAAACAAACACATAGGACCATGCGCGCCAGGCTCTATGAGACAGGAGATAAGGCCAGCATAATGCTGGCATGGTTGGAGAGGAGAGTGTGTCGCATAATCACCATAAACACTGAATTGGCCTCAACTGACCCAGACATTGCGGAGGCATTCGCAACCTACTACGAAACGCTATACGCCCCGCCTTCGACACCAACAGATCCCAGCATTCTGGACTAATTAACCATCCCAACGTTAAACGAAACACAGAAACCGCAGCTCGAAGCCGAATTGACTGAAGAGGAACTGACCACAGCCATCTCGCAGCTCCAAAATGGGAAGGCCCCTAGCCCCCATGGCTTCCCAGTGGAGGTATGGAACAGAATTGGCGCTGGAGAGGTCGCATCCCACATGCTACATATGTTTTTGAGCGCCAAGGAAAAGGGAATCCTTGCGCCAGACTTAAGGAAAGCTGCCATAGTGGTGATACACAAAAAAGGCAAACCACCGGACGCATGCTGTTCCTACCGACCAATCTCGCTCATAAACACAGAAGCCAAAATACTGGCAAAAATACTGGCCAATCGGCTTCAGACAGTGATGCCCTCCCTGGTCCACCCAATGCAGCTTCTTGCCACAGAGATCCACGCGGATGAACTTTCACAGGCTCCAAGCTGCCATTGAAAAAGCACCATCACTACAAGACTCACTAGCACTCCTCACTATTGACTTTGAGAAAGCTTTTGACTCGGTCCACTGGGAGGCTTTGTGGCACATAATGGGCAAGATGGGATTTGGGAACCACTTTATAGATTGGGTCAAACTACTCTACAATGCCCCGACGGCAGAAATAGAGAAAAACCTGCACCCGATAAGAGATAGATTCATTAATGATGTGAAACACTGGATGTCCCTCCCACTCACCCTGCTAGGAAGGGCTGCCCTGTTCAAAATGCTGGCCCTACCCAGGTTTCTATATATTCTGCAGAATGCATCCGTGTATATACCAAAACTAGAATTTCGTAAATTAGATGAAACTCTGAGGAAAGTCTTGTGGAGTGGAGGACACCCACGAATCGCACTTAAAACTCTACAGCGCTCCGTATGGAAGCAAGGGATCAGTCTCCCACACCTACAGACATACCAATGGGCAGCCCAAATGTCAGTGATAAATGACGTCCTACATAATGACCCAACGCTACCGCACAACAGAGCAGACACTCAAGTGATGCAGGGGACTACGCCGATAGTAGGGCTTTATCAAAAACAAAATCGCCCATTCCCGTTTACATTATCTGCACAGAGAACACGGATCTGGATGTATGTACATAAACACTTAGGTTGAGAAGGCAAGGTTACACTGAAACAACCCCTGTGGCGCAACAAGCATTTGCCAGAACATTGGCAACAAGCATTTGCCAGAACAACAAGCATTTGCCAGAACATAGGGCCCCCAAATGGGCGGCCTGGGAAGAAGCCGGGATAGGAAGACTAGAAGACATGATAGAGAACGGAGAAATAAAGAATTTCCAGGCCCTGAGGGATGAATTCGATCTTCCCGCCACAGAACACTTTCATTACAGGCAAATGAGACATGCACTCACCACAAGTGAGTTGGACCTCCCCAACATCCCATAGTGTACCCCGGTTGAAAGAAACATAGTGATGGAGAGAATTGATCACAAAATAACTTCTACAATGTACAACGCAATTAACTCGTTTGCCACAACAGAACTCACATGGCTGAAAGATAAATGGGAAAGTGACATGGGCCCAATCCAACCAGAGGAATGGACCGCTGCTCGCATGTATCCCAGGGAAACCGCGATCTCAGCCAGAATTAGACTGATCCAACTGAAAAGCCACTGCATCATTGGGGAAGAGCAACGGACCACAACTGTTTACGATGTCGCCGAACTAGAGGGACCTTCTTCCACATCCTCTTGGAATGCCCACAAATCCAAATATTATGGCAGAAATGCTACGACAAACTAGCAACAGTGATTGGTCGGGAGATACCAATGGACCCCAAACTGCTAATACTAGGGATAGATGAAGATATTGAGTTATCCAGATTCCAAAAACGTATGTTTGCAACATCCACAGGCCTTGCAAAAAGGAATATAGCCCAATTATGGGGTTCGGCCTCATCCCCACAATACGAAAAATGGATAACAGATGTAGACATGTGCATACCAATGGAAAGGAGAGTGTACACCACAAGGGGGCGCCCGGGCAAAGCGACCATGATCTGGCAAAGATGGGAGGATATCTGAGGCAATGGCGCAAAAGAACCGAAAGCCTGCTGAACTGCTGAAAATGACTCACTCAGATGATCGTGATGAGCTTAGAAACCTGCGCACTACAACAATATTCATAGACTATACGGAAAAGAGCCAAAGCCAAGTAGAAATGTATACCTGTATGTTTGAAAGTATTGACTAAGAGTTCATGTATTTGTTTTGTTTTTACTTATAAAACAATAACATATTTTATCCAAAAAAAACAAAGGAAATTACTCAAAGCTTATCTGCTGCTTCAAGGAGTCTTGCTTTATAATCATGGTGATAGCTGGTCTTTGATCCGGGCCCAGGAGAGGAAGAGAAGGTACCAGGCACCTGCATAGGAAAAAATTAGAAGTTACCTGCTTCGATGGGTGCAGAGAGAAGAAGCAGAAAGAAGGAGAGGAACCACTGCCCCCCAAATGACCTATCCCACCACCCAGGGTGAGCAAAGAGGAAGGACACAGGTGTCAAAGTGCACCTGTGGTGCCTCCATCCAGGGTAAGCAAAGAGGAAGGAGACAGGTGTCAAAGTGAAACTGTGGCACCGGCACCCGGGGTGAGATTGAAGGAAGGAAAAGGATCCTGCCGAGCCAGAGAGTGTGCTGGAAGAAGGGTGTCCAGGGAGCTTGGAGCAGGAGAACAAGCAGCTTTCAGAAGTTCTGAGAAAGATCTGCTTTCAGTCAGCATTTGCCTGCGGATGGACTTTGTTGTGGGGCCAGGGACACTGTTGTCTATTTTCTCAGCTCTGGTAGAGCAGCGGCAGTTGTCAAATGCTGACCAGGAGATGCTGATCTGCAGCCTGGCACAAGAGCATCTGATCTCTGATTGGATGGGCTCAGTGGAAAGCACTGGGGCCGAAACAGATAATTCAACTAAAGAAAAGAATATGGAAGAGGCAACGGCTTGTGGCTTACCGGACCTGGGGAGAACTGGAGGACTCAGGGGTCTGAAGTTGACGGTTGAGGCCGCTGGAGGATGTGAGCTCTGCCTTGCTCTGAGTTTGTATGTGAAATGATTATGTCAGCGTGGCTGCTGGGAGTGTTGGTGGAAGCTGGAACTCTGTGCTGGGTTCCATTCCGCAATAAAGTGGACTTGCTGTGGGAATGTTTGAGAAAAGGACCCATCAGCGTTTCGCACAATAAGGACGTCTAGCAGGAACTTAAGCACTGTGAGTGGTGCATGGGACACTGCTTTACAGCGAGAGTGCAGCAGGGAAGTAGTGCAGCAGGGATGTGCTTATGCAACAGCAGCGGTGAACAGTGCGGATCCTGTGACTTTATAGGAACTGTTTATAATGACGTGCCTGGATTCAGTTGCATCCAGAGACATACACAAAAGTACTGTGTTTGATTTCATCGCGCCTCAATGCAGAGATATACTTTGAGATTTCACCCTGATTGCAAGTTTCATTTCGCCCCCTACAAGATGTTCATCTTAAATTGTTTGGACAGACACTTATACCATCCTCCTGGATCCCATTGCCTGAGGGAGCCAGGAGACTTGTGATGTGCGTGCAGGGAAGAGAATAAGATTTTATGAAATGCTGAAGGCTTAGTGATATTCACTTTAGTTTATTGTGAATACAAAATTGTTGGCGGGCTGTGTGCGTGTGTACCTACAACGTGTGTTTACATTAAATGGAAATCTTTAAGAATGTGTAGGTCATAACAGCTTTGACATTTCAGGATTACAGCTGCTACGCAGCATGCACTTTTAGAAATGGGCTGCATTTATTTTTTAAACAAATGTACATTTTGGTAGGCTTTTTATGGTTAGAGTGTGAGGTGATCAATATGTTAGCACTAACTAATTTGAGTAATTTCAGGTTAAAGGCTGTGACTCATCGTGGACTCAGCACATTTTACCATATTGCATTTTTAAAGATAAATGTGTATTTTGTGGTGTTTGTGTATGATATGAAGGTGTGGTGATTAATATGTTATCTCAAAGGTTGTACACACTATTGGTTTTTGTTTTGAAATGTTTAAATAAAACTAATTCTTGGAGAGAATTGTTCATGGATGCATTTTTTTCTGTTTTACCATTGAAGGGGGAGTCCCAAGAGTGCCCCTCCTCACCCCCAGGAACATGACGGGACGTAGAGCCAGGAATGCTCGCAGCCATCCATCATATTTCAGACGAATCCCAAGTGCACCAATGACTGGCACGTACACAGCAAGGTATCCCCTCCATCAGCCATACAGACCGAATCCAGTACACATCCTTTCAGGAATAGGGGCGACACTGGAGATCACGGATGGGAATACCCTAAGGGACAGTATTGATTAGTACCAAGAAGCCACAGTGCTGATGTCACTAGTGACACAATGACACAGAAGCATTAGTCATGAAGCACACTTGCATCCCTGCACCGCATTACGTGTACACACATCCACATACACGAAAAACATGCTTACACAGTTCTATAGCTAGAGGACGGATGCATATTCATACTGTCAAAGCTTTGTTTATTTTTCTCATTAGCCATATTAATGTAAAGCAGAAACGCAAGGCAGCAAGAGATCCAGAGCAAGCTTGCAGATGCTTAAAGCAAATAAGGCTATGGAAATACACAAGTATATATGGAGCCTGGTAGAACCATGTACAACTAACTTATAGGTTACTTAGAATAACACGAGCATGTAGAAATCATATTATAAGTTTAACAGAAAATTACAGAAGGCCTCAAGCCACAGAACTTGAGACGAAAAGAGCTGATTCAGGCTGCACAAGAGAGCAAAACAGGCTCTCAGCCAAGGTCAGAGATACACAGTTGCATTCCAAATATTAGATGATAACTGACCAGCTGCAGAGAAAGGGAATACATTCTCATGAATGCAAGGTCAAGAGCTTGATTTTGTGATCTCTAAACACTTGATGCAGCCGAGCCAGACAATGGGCATTCACCCGTGGTTGGAAAGCAGAGCCGATCCCAGCAAACCAGATGAGGAATACAACACGTGTTGCAACGTAGGAGTGCACTCTCATAGGCAAAGGTGGTATATTACTAGTTACAATGCAGACACATAATCTTTCACATCACCTTGAAGAGGTGCACAGAGGGCTGAGAACCGAATCGAGTCCCAGGCCGGGGGGATCAGCTCTAACCAATCACAGCATAGAACACCAGGGCTGGATAGCAAGGGGCAAGAACCAATGGTAAGCCCATTACTCTGCAACAATGTGATAGATAGTTTCTTGGGGACCTCTATAAGGTTCCTCCATAGGTATTATCCCTCTCGATACCCAATCATTTGTGGTGATAGGTTTTTGGGGGGAAGGGCCCAGAGATGGTGCAATTTGCCCACAACAATTAAATCCACACCATTGAATAGTGAGAAGTACTGGAGAATTGTGATTGTCTTGTATGATGCCTGTTGGTTTTTGCAATAAATCGCAGTTTTAACTTGCCACTGGCTGAGTCCTCTCTTTATTCTGGGGAAGTCTGTTTGTCCCTTGAGAGTCAGGCAGACCCCCAGACGACCTCTGATATACCTGGGAGAACTTCCCCAACACCATTTCAAGTTTTGACATGGGTGGGGAGGTGACGCTTGTGTATGTGGTTTTATTTATTGTGATAGCGATTTGAAATTAGGAAGCTGATCAGTGTAACTGCAGTGTTAATATTATTATAGCAGCTAGCACTCAAGGTCTCTCTACAATTGGAGTTTAAAACATGCAGCGCATTGCAGTGTCTGTTGTCAGTATGATTTGGTGTTGTGATGGCTGGTATATGTGGGATGCATTCCACATTTCAATCTGGCGGAGTTGATGCTTGTGTGGTTCGGGACACATACCAGCCCAAAGAGAATCAGGTAGTACTCGGGCATGACAGTCCTGAGATCCACCAGTGCCAGTGGTAGATGGGAGGTGATTTATTCATGTCTGGTTGACTGTGAATTAAGCTTCTAAGCCCAGGAGGGGCAGGCAGTGCTCAAGTGTGGCAAGTTTGACAACCATTGGTGGCAGTGGTGGGCATAAGGTGTTCTAAACATTTTTGGTTGTTGTGATATAGGTATGTGCTGCATTGCTTCTGTTGTTAGTAAGTTACGCATTGTTGGGATGACCGGATCATGGGTTCCAGAGGCCAAACCCCACAATAGCCCTTATTACTTCCTATTCAGTGATTGGGGTGTTATGAGAGTCCAGTTCACTCAATGGGATCATGAAAAGCCATATAGAGTGTAAAAAGGTGTGCGGTAGAGCCATAATTCAGTCTATTGATACAACCCTCTATAGTATTCAACAAACCTTTGATTAATGTGTTGTTTCGCATCAAAGGTCATTGGCAACCCATTGCAAATCAATTTCATCATTTGGGTGCATTGCTCCCTTTCAATGCCAGTGCCATAATTCGCAGGTGTCTATCACCCTCCCCAAAGAAGGGTTGAGCCAGTCTACAGAATGACTTCTGAGCGTGTAGTGTGGAGAGATGTGTAATTTCTGACCTGAGTTTAGTAATCTGCATGTGAACATTTGGGTCTCTAGTCGCTTTATGCTTTTGCTCGTCTTGATCTCCCCATTGTCTTACATCCTCGATGCCTTTACCATCGAGTTTAAGCAAAATCTGACCTCCCATCCATTTGTTCTGTAAGAGCGCAATCTCATCAGTTTTGATCTCTTTCTCCCTTCCATCTCTTTATTTTTCTTCCCATATCTAGAGTTGTGCTTGGTCGATCGCTTCTTTCCTTATCACGTCTCTTACATCTTTCTCAATATTTTTCTCTGGGCGCTCGTCACTACTTTGCGTAGGTGACTCATAAGCCGGTTTGCTATACCCTGCCGCTGCTTTAAGTTCCCTTAATGGGTGTAATCCATCGTCTTTCTTACTCTTGTCTTCTATTTTAGACAGGGCGGGTGGAGCAGAGGGCTCTTCACCCCCCTCCTTGCATACAATAAGTATCCAATCTAAAGGAGGCTCCTCATCTTTCTTACATTTACATTTACATTTTCCAAAGCTCTAAGCTCGCTAGGCGCTTTTCTAGCTTCTTCCCAGTATATGCAGCATGCAAATATGTCGTCATATGCTGTAAGACTGCCTTCAACAGTGATCCGCCTTGTGGCCACGGCATAAACATTTTGTCCGCGGTTCCTTTAACCCACTCAGCACTGTACTGTCTAAGTTTAAGTGCATGTTTTGGAAACTGCTTGCAGAGATGCACTAATGGAGTAACATTCTCCATTCTCAATTTGTCCATTCATAACTTATTTAACACTTGTTTTCTTTTGATCACAGGTTTAAAGCATGTTTTAAAAGAACAAGCAAGCACCATTCTTTGCAAGCTCCAATCCCGTTTATTCACAATTTTTACTTTAATCTTGCTAAAAAATAAAAACAATCACTTTCTTTTCCTCAACTTCACACTTCTCTCATTTATCATACATTTTTCCTTTAGCTATAACATCATCATGCTTTCAAAGCCACATAAAACAAACAGACAAACTTGACCGGTCACATAAAGCTCCTACTATCTTTTTCTCTAATACTTTGTCATGATGCCTACCTCCAAGGAGCCAGGTCCGACCCGGCAACCCCAGAGCCAGGCATCATTTCCCCCAGGGGAGTGCCAGCGGGCCCAAGCTGGGGACCTTTGGACATAGTCCTGGCGCCTTAGGCGCCATGCTCATGTTGGACCCCTGTCCTGGCGCCTTAGGCGCCAGGCTGATAAAGCTAGACATGTGTTTAAGTGTTTTAATGTGCACTTACCTGATGCAGACCATGCTGCCACATCCAGGCCCTCTTGAGGCCTGAATGGAACTAGTTTACCTGTGGGATTACTTTCCACCCGGGTGTGGTCGGGGAAGGATACATACCTGATCGGAGGAAGGATACACTTTTGGAACTTCTTCCAAAGCTATTTAAACCACACCCGATCAGCAACTCACGCTTCGCGTTGTTCTGCTCCTCGCAGCTGGACGCTCACCGTGTCAGCTCCTGCATCTGGACTTCAGCCACGCCTGTCAGCATCCTGGGTCACCTGCAAAGGGAGACAAGAGACCTTACCAGCTAAATCTGCACCACGGAGACATCACCGACGATCCTGAAAGGGAAGACATTATTTTTAAAAGCATTTCGTTACGATCGCTGCAGCGCTGCATTTCACTCACCTTTCCTGGGTTCCTCCATCTTCAGCAGCGATCATCCGGATACACTGCCACTTCCCAGAGCCTAGAGAAAAAGACAAGAATAAGAGGTGAGAGAAGGAAGGGAATAAGACTTACCAGTTGGGTCATTCCCATTTCATTTCGGGTCTTGCCGCTTCCAGGCATTTTCCGGACCCCGGCCCCTATGGGGAAAAAAGACAAAGACATTGAATGAGCATATGCAAAGACAGTTCCCGAGCGCTCATCCAGAACTAACCTGCCATTTACTGGAACAGGAACTGCACGTTTCACTTCGGGTCGGCGCCATATCTCCGGCATTCCGAACCCCGGCCCCTAAGGGGAAAAAAGATATAAGCATTAGCGCTTGCTGCAAAAAGACAATGAACATTATTATTAAGCTTGGACTTTTGAACTTGCAACTGAACTTTTACAGAGCCTTACCTGAATAGTCAAGCTTACCTGAACTCCCATCAATCCTCAATCCAGTGAAGTAACTGGGTTTCAACGCGCCCCTGCATCAGAAGCAGGATGGAGAGCTCATCCTTCCTGACCCTAAGGTGAGACTTCATGGGGAATCGTGGAAGGGTATCGTGGAGGGTTGGAAGAGAGTGGGAGGCTTGTGCATAACTCAGTCAGTAGGTAATACTCCCTTTTCACGCACAGGGGAATATTCCTGCAAGCCAGAGAAGCCAGAGTAGAGGGCCCTTCCTGTCCATCTTCAGAGTCCTGCGCTTCACCATTGAAGAAGCATCAGCACTCGAAGCCAGACCTGCGCCTCCGTGGGAATCAGGTGAGCGTTACATACTTGTCTTACCCTCTAAAAAACCCTGCTTCTCAAAGAGCTTAAATCTATCTATTTAGGTCTGCCCTTAATCGGACCCGTTTTCTACGTCATCCACAAATGGGATTTTAGATTAAGATTTCTTCTAACGTTCTTTTAAACTTAGTTATAGGGTGTATCCTCTTTATCATGGCCTCTCACATGATATTACTTATTTATATTGCTCGGCCACACTAAACACACTAAAGTCAATATCTCATTCCATATTCAGTGAAAAAACTTTGTTAAAGGGACGTTATGGTTAAGTTGTGCTACTAAAAACCTATGAAATTCAGTGAAAAAACGTTGTTAAAGGGACGTTATGGTTCCAAGTAAAACCGAAAAACCCTTTAAATTCGCCAGTTATGGTAAGCTAAGCAACCATAACTCGCGCCACCATCGTGCACTGCTAAGACTAACACCCAGGACATCAAAGATGACATCACAAATGTCATTGATGACATCACTGATGAGATCACATGTGCATTTATCTTTCATGAAAAGTCTGTACAAGGGTTTCTTATTGTAATGTTAATTAAAAAAAAGTGTCAAGGATCATTGGAATAAATGTCAAGTGTCATTGGAATAAATATCAAGTGCTAATTCGTCCATCCAGTATACTAAGGTGCTCATGTAGAAACATAGGCATTGTGTGCAGCATACATGATGGAGGTGCAATATTCATAAACTTGCCATGTTTAATAGTGAAATGATAACTGTTTTCTTATTAGACTTTTGCATACTGTGAAACATGTGATAAGTAGATAATAAAACCCACTTACTACATAATTGCATTATTATAGACAAAACACAAAGAGACAACACCACATACAAATATGAGTATATACAAGGAAATTGAAGTAAGAAAAACAGCAGTAGTAGCAAAAAGTGTTCATAACCTTACAGATTACCTTTATGCAGAGAAATGATTGCTCTGTTTCAAACATGCTACTTACCCTATGTACATATATATATATCACATCATGTGGCTGGACTCTAAGGAAAGTAGTGTGAATACAAGATATAAAAATAGGAACATATACAGGGAAAGTACAGTAATAAAAAACAACAGAACTATCAGAAAGTGCTGACAACTCTACTGATCATTTTAATGCACAGAAAGGATTGCTGTCTTTCAAGCTTGTGTCTTCCCCTATGTATATGTTTCCTATGATATGACTGGACCCTAAGGGAATTATTGTAAGAACATACTTGAAGGATAAGTCTACAAATATACTGTTACTATACAATGTTTTTTTACTGAATTTCATAGGTTTTTAGTAGCACAATTTAGCCATAACGTCCCTTTAACAAAGTTTTTTAACTGAATTTCATAGGATTTTAGTAGCAAAGCTTAACAATAGTAACTTTGAATTTATGTACATGTAATATGGAACATACTGAACCACTTCTACTAAATGTAGTGTCCGCGAATATTTTTGATGTCCGCTGACATATTCGGACAACAGTACCACTACCTAAAAAGTCTGGGGGGGGGTATGTTTAATTGTTATATTACAACATGATAACATTTAAAAAATTCACAAAGTAGTACACATACATATTATATGTAGTAATACATAAGAAATGTAACCCATATATGTACCACACTAACCATTCATTTAAATACAATATATTCTAAAATGGAATATACCAAGAGAAGATAAATAGGCTTCCAACATAATTACCTCACAGACACTCCACAACTAAGACCAAGACCAGAACTACAGACTACTCAGAACATATCTTACCTGAAATAGTAAGTGTACATCATTTTACTCATATCTTTATAAACTTTCTGTATCAGATTAAAAAAACAATATTATATATTTTTTTTCTCACAGAAATGTCTAGTACTCTGGAATGGCTAGAGGAGCACTTCCCACATGACGAAATGTCAGAAAATAGTGAAGCTAATGGTACACACTTTACAATATAAACCATTTAATTGTTATTATTTTATATATATTTAACATATATATTTCTTTTTGTACAGAGCATACCAAAATAGAAAATATGTCTGAAGAAACTGTTATGGAAAACACGCTTGACAGCTTAAAAGAAAAAATGGATTTATTATTGAGCAATTTTAAAAATTTGAAAACTTTTGTTGAGGATCATTTTAAAACAAAAACCTCATACCATTGTCCCACATGTACTTGTCCCCCCTCACCATATCCCAGTCAATTATCCCCAAACCCTCTCCATAATCCAAAACGTTTTGATGAGACTTCCATCCCTTCTTCACCTGATACCAATCATGTTGAAACCCCTAATTCTCCTGTTTTTGTTTCTGTTTCTGCCTCACCGTCTCTGTCATAAATTATTAATATATGTGAAATAAAGTTACATTTTTATATTGTGTTGTAATTACTTCCCATTTTTAATTTTTTTTAAAACAATGTAGATGTCCGCGGACAGTGCGGGTGTTCTGAAATGTTCGTAAAGAAACGAAAATGGACGTGTCCTGAAGAACACTATACCTGTCCGTATTGTTCGCTAGAAAGTTGAAAATGTTCTAAGAACACAATTGATGTCCTGAAAAGTTCGTAATCAAACGAAAATGGAAGTGTCCTAAAGAACACTATATCTGTCCGTAGTGTTCGCTAGCAAGTTTAAACTGTTCCAGAACATACGCGATGTCCAGAAATGTTCGTTTGATGTGTTAATTCAGGACCCGAACACTGTCCGTAGAACATCAATGCGCATGCGCAAACCAATGTCCATGCATTTGGTGTCCTGCAAACAGGAGCTTCCTTCGCGGACCTGTTCGCGAAGGGATCATGGACAGCGCCCATGCTGATCGCGTGTTCTGAATGCGGACACTGTTCGTGTCCCCGAACAATTTAAAAGTACATTTTAGAGTAATCCACAATATCTTTCCATAAACAAGTCCCACATAGTAATCCTGAGTTCTACATATCTTTTGAAACTTTTTGAACCCCTTTTTGTGTTCGATCTGTCCGCGGACAGCGTGCATGTCCGCGAACCGCGTACAAGCACCCCTATAAAAGACCACGCCCTAGAGCTTATTCTCATTGTGTTTCTGGCTATTCTTCAGAGCACAGCTATTTCTCCAGCAACTTGCATATTCCACCATCGAGATGGTATCCCTGGCTGCAGAACTGCCACCCAGTGCTGCACCTGCTTCGGCACCCCCTCCACCCACTCCACCACCACCACCTTCCGAAGGGCCTGAAGAGGGGAACAGGAGTGAGGATGCAGAGGAGGAAGAAGAGGATGGCGAGAATGAGGTAGATGAAATCCCTGCTACCCGCACTAGACGTGAGTCTTGGGTATGGCGGTTATTTTCCATTTATGTGAATGGTCCTAAGGCTTGTGCGAACCGTGTTATCTGCAATGAGTGCAAAATGATACTCAGTCGCGGGAAGCACGGTTCGTACAGCTTTGGGACCACGACCATGAAGCGACACCTGAGGTCATTTCACTCTGGGGCTATTTCGCAAGGTTGTACCTTGCGAAGAACGTAGTAGGTTGATTTCCTCTACTTCATCCTCCGTTTCTGATCCTGTCACCACAAGGACCACCTCTGTGGGACAGCCTCTTCCTCAAGCTGCCTCACAGGCCATACCGAATTCAGATGACCCTTACCTTTCGAGGGTCACAGTTGTATGTATATACTGTGACACAGTACTCTGCAGGGGGGAGCGACTTCGGAGTGCTTTTGAGACTATCGTCTCAGAGCATGAGAAGACCTGCTCACTACCCAAATAAAACCCACTCTACATCTTCCTCTCTCAGCTCGCCCTTTCTTATCCCTGTGGTGGTGTCCCCCCTTTACCCTCCTTTCCCCTCCTCTCATATTGTGTTGTGTCTAAAAAACCAAAAAAAATATAAAATTACAAAAATCAAAAAAAAATAAGGCTCTTTTCACAGCCGCCTTTCACAGTTAAAAAATAGAAGTGAAGATAAATAAAGCAGGGCCCTTTGTATTTCTTAAAAGTCTGCGGACAGTTCGCGAACATTAAAAAAATTCGGGTGCTGCCCTATTGTTACCATTGCATTTTTCTCTGGGAGGAAGTGGTGGCTCTGAAAAGAGCCTTTGGGAGGTGTTTGTATGTCAAAAATTATAAATAATTAACACCTACTTCAAAATGGATGCTGTATTTCTAAAATAGGTCGCAATGCATTTTGTACATTTCTCAGAAAAATCAGATTGCCAGCATAAGTAGGATGGACTCTGCGAAAAATGTATGTACTACAAAACATAATATTTTCATCGTGAAAAGAGGACATGCCAAAATCTCTTAGAAATGCACAAACAGCCTTATTAACATTGCGCCTCGCTTTTTCCATTTGTGGACCAAATGAAGAAGAACGAAGCCACATTTGTCTCTGCGCAATCCGTGAAAATATTACTTGAGAATTAGGAAACATGTCCATGACTTTCCCAAGTCCTTCTTTCATAGCAAATTGCAAAGAAATTCCAGCCACATGTCCTAAACTGTTCCCTCCACAATGAATTACAATTATGTCTGGATGTTGCTTTGTTTCCAAAGAAGCACAGAGAGGTAGCAAGTCCAACCACTTCATTCCACGTACTCCATGCCAGTGTACTTCCACATGTGGAAATCCAAGATCTACGGCTACTCCACAGCTTTCTGCATGCACCTTCAACCAATGTATCCACAAATCTCCCAAAATCCAAACAATCTGTTTTCTGAAACACACAGCCATAGCTATATGTTGTTCTCTCAGCAAAAAGAGTATCTGAGAAACTCTCTGCTGGCACAACACACCCACTAAACTTTCCTAACCAATCCCTTTCACTGCTCATTCTCATTTGCATGACTTCTGAACCCAAAAATCCCTGGATGTAACTCCCGGTGTCCGCGAACTACCGCCATGTCCGCGGACATATCGTAACATGAACAGCCCTTCTACCATTTCCACTTCACTCTCTGTGCCATTCCCTCATTGGATGTAGCTAAGAAATCACATGACCATGCACCAATCACATTCAAGACCTCTACATCTAACTGCATCATCATAGATCAGCACTGCAAATGTACTGTGAATCTCTCTGAGTACACGTGTCATATCATTGGCAAGCACCATCTACAAGAAATACTGTACAAGTCTCCAAGATTTATACTTGCAGCTCCATGCATATCCATATGCATGAACACAAACTACAGGTATGCATATTTTCTCTACAGTACATGAACACATTTTCCAACTGACTTTTAGCTTGTGTAATCTGTAAAATTAATCTACTGTCTTTTTTCCAATTTCCTAAAATCAACTATCACTTATAAACCTTTATACTATTTACTTTCTTAATACACACACTATCAAATCATGTTAAACTACCATTTTTGAAATGAAATTTATAGACTACATATATTCAAACAAAATTGCATGCATGTACACTCTATGTTCCAATCTAAAAAAATAATACTTATACAATTACATTTTTTATTTATTTATTTATTTGATTACTTTAATTTAAGCATGACATTACGGCACTATTACCTAGAACAGCTTATTTACAGAAATGGTGGTATTCAGTGGTACATTATGAATTTCTCAAGACATACTAAAGATATTTTGTTTGTTACAGTTACTCATTGCAATACAATTTGTTCATTAAGAACATATCATATGCATTGAACTGGTGCGACGTATCTTATGTGAATAAGATAGTTTTAATGGTTTTAAGGAAGGCGCTGAGGATTTCAATTAAAAAAATCAATATCTAAATTAAAAACAATGCTATATACAAACAAAATTACTAATTTGTTTCTTTTACAATTGCAGTGAAGACCATTCTCCTGAAAAGAAGCAGCCGAATTTCAAGAACAAAGAAGAACTAAGAATTAAACTGCTCATTTTAGAAAAAAAGTAAGTAGAATATCACCATAATATTTGTATTATTACTCAAACATACTGTAAAGTTAATTCATGCTATTTCTGTGCCTATCTCTATGTGCACCATTCTGTCCAAAAATCCCATGTCTTAAACAGCGATTTACAGCCAGAATGGCGCACACATTCCTACTTTTACCCAACTCAACCGCTATAATTTTCATATTATAGAACAAACAACTGTTTTTATTGTATACATTAGATTTACTATTTGTACTTCCCCACACCACTAGCTTATTTTTTTCTGTCATCAGAACCTGAGTTTAGTAACTTATTAATTGAAGAATACACATCCCTACTAGTTGTAGTTCCCAATGCACATCAGACACCATTACATACATCATCTTACTCAAACACTCATGCACACAGCACACATACATTGCAGAACACCCCAACCCATACCTTCTTTATTTTTTTCAACAGACCCTAAAGAATGCCTACCAAAAGTCAAGTCCGTAGAAAGCAACGCAGAAGTAGAGCAAATGAAAATAAAAGTGTCCAACACAAGCATCCATCTCTAGCAGAATTTGTAAAAAAAGTTCAAACAAAACAGCTAACACAGTAATTTAGTGAAACACAAGAAGTTTCAAGTACAAAAACTTTGCCTTCTCTATCAAAATGTAAAACAAACCAAAAACCAAAAAACAATTAACAGAAAATCAGCTATCACTACAGATAAAACTACTTCTTTAAATTTTAATATAGTGCAAAGTAAGCATACCAAGAAAAGTATTTTAGCCAAAATGTTCGTCACAAAGTCCTTCAAAATCTTATAAAAACAGGAGAGAAATCATGTTCAATGCTTAAAACCTATTGTAGGAAATTAATTTTAGAAGCGTTGATAGATAGTGAAATTCTTCTCAAAAGAAAGTTATTTATTTTAGTATTAAACAAAATGAAACCACTAACAAAACTAATAACTAAATTACAAAAAAGACTTCTCAATAAACGAAATGTCAACAGAAAGAACTTCTTAAGTATCTGCAGAGGTGAATGGAGTCACACTACGAGCACAGAACCATACTTTAATGAAGAAGCGTACAAAGAAAAGCAAACAAATAGAATTACATAGCAGTGGTCGAGGTTATGAAAAAGTTAATAATACCATAATGGAACAAGAAGTACTCCTTACAAAAACATGCCCTGAAAACTTAGAATTACCCCTCCATTCAACTGAATCAGAACGTCTAGTGTACAAATGGCCATGCACGTCAATATGTACCATTACTAAACAATGTTTCAAGTCTTTACGCCAATTCCTCAATCAATATGTAAAAAGCAAAGACAAAATCAAAATTAAACTACTGCAAAATATGGATACCTGTCCAGTGCGCAAATACACAGGACTACAAGGACATTCATTGGCCTGCATTACAGGACCTACTTGTAAAACCACCTTCCATGATATCAAAAGAATATCAACACATCATTCAACTATAAGAAATCTAGTTTATAAACTGTACTATGTTAAAAGTCCTGCTTTAGCACTAGCAAATTTAAATAACATTCTTCTACATGGTACAGAAAAAGACCTACTTCAAGAAATTCACTATATCCAGAAAAGATATGTTGGAAGTGAAAGCCATTTACAGAATGAAATAGCTTTAAACCAAATTAACAACAATTCTACACATGGCAACCTTTTGCTAAACACATACAAAAAAGAAATACTAAAATTTAAAAGTGCATCAGCTGAAGTACCAAACCATGTATGTGTATGTTGCCGCAGAACTTTTTATAAACGTAACACGAAAACTGTAGACCTATCATATAAAATAGAAGACAATGAAGATTCTAAATGGTTTGAATTAGCTCTCTACCTTGTAGCAGAAAACAAATACGAAATAAGTGACCCCTTAATACTTTGCAGTTACTGCACTACAAAACTTGATAACAACCAAACTCCTTCACGTGCTATCACAAATAATTTGGAATTACACCCACTACCAAAACCCCTACAGCAACTTAATTTATATGAGAGCATCATAATTCAAACAGTACACCAATTTCAAGCAATAATACGCCTTCAACCAAAAACAGTAAAATTACCCCCCTCTGAATTGGTAAAAGGCATTCGTGGAAAAGAAGTTTATTTACCATTAGATCTAAAAGAAAATGTGCATACTCTAGGAGTGCAACGTCCAATGGAGCAATCTTTAATTATCTTAGTAAATGGAGTACCTACAAAAGACAAAAAAATATGGCAACAGCTGGTAGATTTACATAAAGTTAGACAAGCCTTACAATATCTTAAAGAGAATAATGAATATTACAATGAAATTAATATTGAAGAAAACTTGAAAGATACAACTGAAATAATTCAAGAAACACAAGAAGCTGGTCAATTTGAGCTACTAGATCTTGCTACAATATCAAATACTTTAGACCATTATACAATTCATCCTTTGCACTCTAATGACACCATAGAAGATGCACTGGAAACGTACCAAATGCGTCAAAAAAAGGATCACCAATCAGCATATGGGAAAAAAGTATAGAAGCACGTGCTTTTCCTCTACTCTTTCCTACTGGCAAAGGAGGAAGGTATGATGATAGACCTATTCAAATATCAGCTTCAGAATACCGCTCATTACGGATGTATTCTGAAGATCCCAGATTTAGACAAAATGTGGAATATATTTTCCACCTACTCTTTGAAAGTGAACTAGCAACTTTATGTTACGGAGTTGCACACATATTAAAATCAGGATCCCACTTTCAAAATATGACAGCTACACAATTATTACAAAAAGTGCAACAAAAGGGTGAGGTTTTACAATCAAATATTACAAATCTATTAGCAAATATGCGTGGTACTAAAGAGTACTGGTTTCGACGTCATGGAGATGTACGTTGTATGATCAGAAACCTTGGCCCACCCACTTGGTTTGTTACATTAAGTTGTGCAGAATATGCATGGGAAGATTTACATGATTTCCTACGCATATCAAATAAAAACAAAACAAACATAGATATACTAACACCAGGAAAACTTTGTTCTTTGGATCCTGTTAATGTTTCAAGATATTTTCACCATCGCTTCATTGCTATGCTACATTTTATTTGCAATAAAACTGTTCCTCCACTTGGAGAAGTGCAACACTTCTTTTGGAGAAAAGAATACCAAGCCAGAGGAGCACCACATATCCACATGCTTTTATGGATTAAAGATGCTCCTAAATTTGGTCAAGACAGTGATCCATCAGAATCCACAAATAGTGATCTTGATGCACAAATTTTACAATTTCAAAGACATTAATGTGGCAAATATTGTCGTCGCAAATACAAAAACAAAGGGAAATACTACACAAAATGCCGATTTGGTTTCCCTAGACCAGTAACAAATACAGGTCAAGTGAACAACCTCATGTCTTCAGTTAGACATAGTGTTAAAGGTAAGTCAACTAAAAATACATATTAAATAAAAAGAAAAGAAGAAGAAAAATATATCAATGATTATAATGCAATCATTGCCCACTTATGGAATGCAAACATAGATGTGCAGTACATTGCAGACAATTCTACTGAAGTTGCACGATATGTCACAGCATACTTAACCAAAGCAGAAAAGACAGAGCTCCAAGACCTCTGGAATGACCTGTCATCAGATAAAACAGTGTCTCAGAAATTATACAGCTTGGGCATAAAAATGCTCTCCCATAGAGAATGTGGATCATATGAAGCAGCTGATCGTTTAACTGGTACTGCATTGTATGGTAAATCTGAAAATATAGTATGGCTAAGTCTTGGTCCAGCTAAATCTAGAAAAAGAGTTCTAAAAACATACGAAGATATAAAAACAACAGCCAAGACATTGTAAAAAACAATTTATTAGACACATACTACCCAAACAGAAGTAATACTTTGGAAACCATGTGTCTATACCACACAGCCCAAAACTACACATACAAAATAATATAAAACCTGATGAAAAAAAAGGTAAATACAGAGTGACAAACTGTGAAGGCAGCTTAGTTAAACTCACTAAACCAAATTTAATTAATCATATCAAATTGTCATTGACGACTCCTCAACATAAAGAAATATATTACATGTCCCTGCTACAACTCTTTAAACCATGGAGAAAAGAAGAAGAAATACTAGAAAACTATGACTCATATGAAGATGCTTTCAAAGTAAATGAAAGTACTATAACTGATGTAAACTTTACACAATACAAAACAATGCTTCACAATGAACAGCAAAACGAAGAAGAACTCCAGGCCCAACTAGATAAAGACGCTCCTGACAGTAGTCAACCTTCTGTAACAGGAAGCCAAGAACCACTGGGAGAACCAATAATACTAAATGAGGCAGAATTAGCTATGATAGAAGTAGAAAACACTATATGTGTCAGTATGAAATTAAGAAGACTTAACTATACTACAATCAAAACTAAACAAAGGACCACGTAGCATTTTTGAAGAAGTAACAAAACAAATTGCACATGGTGTACAACATGAAAATAATAGAATGTTCCTGCCATAATTATAAACCTATACTACTGTACGTCAGTGGTGAAGCTGGTTCTGGCAAAACATTCCTAATCAAAATCATCAGTAAATTCTTTCAACAATTGACAAACAACAAACTGTCAGCTGTTGTCACTGCCCCCACAGGTTTAGCTGCCTACAACATAGGTGGTGTCACTTTACACCGATTACTACTATTGCCAGTAGAACGCCAGAACAAATTAGACTATTACAAACTTTCTGCAGAAGCTGCAATGGAACTATGCAGAGTATTAAAACAAATGAAAATGCTACTAATAGATGAAGTGAACATGGTCTCCAACCTAATGTTGGCTTTGATTCACCTCACATTACAAGAAGTACTGAAAACAAACTATGAAGAGCTCTTTGCAGGAAAACACATTATTGTTTTCGGAGATCTTCTTCAATTGACACCAGTAAAAGGTGAGCCTATTTTAAAACATTAGGACACAAACTCTGCCGTAAAACTGTTGGCAGCATTGGAAATGTCAACCTTTGGCAACATTTCCAATACAGAGAATTAACAGAAAACATGCGGCAATCTGCAGATCTCACTTATGCCAACATCTTAAAAAGTATCAGAGTTGGTATACTCTCTAAAGAAGCAGAAACAATATTGAAAACCCAGTCAATTAATGCACTTTATGGCAATAATGAATGTGCTACAGATGTTATGGAACAATTAGCCCACAAAAATGTCCTTAATGCCAACTCTTGCAAGCTGTTTCAAATTCAATTAAATAATGTTAAGTAAAGAAATGCAACCAATAATGGAAATTAGCGCCACAGACAAACTAGATCTACATGGTATGACACTACCTATGTGTGACCAAGCCACAACAAGACTAAATAGTTTAGAAAAATCAATCTCAAACACAGCAGGCTTAGAAAAGATATTAAAATGATCCTTAAATTGCAGAGTAATGCTTAAACGTAACCTTGACGTGGACCAAGGACTAGTTAATGGAGCACTGGGTACAGTTGTTGGCTTTCAAACATACCCAGGTGACAACAAAATTCAGTTTGTCAATATACTCTTTGACAAACCTTCAGAAGTTAAAAGGATAGGACGCTCAACAGCTCGATTCCTTCTCTTCAAAGACATGTATGTACGCAGAGAACAATTTTCTCTAACTCTTGCATACACAGTCACGATTCATAAATCACAAGGTCTTACCCTAGAAAAAGCAATGATAGATATTGGTAACACAGTCTTTAAAGAAGGCATGAGCTACGTAGCACTATCACGCTTACGTACACTTGACGGTCTATTTCTAATCAACTTTGATGCAAGTAAAATAAACACTGATATTCCTTGCATTTTAGAATACAATAGACTTCGCTCACTATATACTCCCCATCTAAACACATATTCTGTTCCACAAAAAGTAAAACATTATAAAAGAAAAATAAATCAAACAGAAAATCAACAGGATGTCACTGCAAATCCTCCAAAGAGAGTAAAAGAAAGTAATACTTCATCAAGTACCACAAGCAAAAAAGAATCAATTAGGGAAAGTAAACCAGGTACTTCTTCAAAGAAGGAAGACACTCCAAAAAAAGCAGTCAGATACAGAACTACCTGGTCCATTTAAACTCTCAAATATAGTTGGTGTAAGTTGCTAAGCAAATGTAGCAATGAATATTCTATTTCAATTACCACCAATTGTTGACAACATTTACTTACACAGTACAGACCCATTGCGTTTGCAAATGTTAGTACTTCACAGAAATGCAGCAAACAATCCTGACAACACGTATAGTGTTTATGGAATAAGACAACAATTGGACTACTGTGCTGGAATGGTGAAATTCACTATAAACTCACAGGAAGATCCACAAGAATTTCTACATACATGCACTCTCTGCAACAATGTGACACAAGAAGAAATCCCCAAAGAACGCTTCATATATATATCAATACCTAATTGTGAATCCATTCCATTTCAGCAACTTGTACAAAATGCAAACCATGGTAGATTATGTTCTACCTGCAATTCAGATAATCACTCCACATTAGTAATACAAACACATAGTAAATACGTAATACTACTGCTTCTACGTTACAATGCAGATGGTACCAAAAACAACTGCAAGCTGACTGGATTCACACATGGTCAATTATCACTTAGTAAGAAAACCTTCACAACAATAGGTATAATCTACCACGCAGGAGCCACAACCAATTCAGGGCACTACATTGCATATGTAAAAAGAAATGTGGATGGTTTCAATGTAATGATAGTACCATTACTCTAAAGCAGAGATTACCAGCAAATCTTACAGACGCTTATTTAATGTTCTTAAAACCAAAATTTGATAACTAAACTGTACTTAAACCTCAAGTAAACTTGTAGTAAAAAATATAAACTGTTAGAATACTCCAAAAGCTATCTAATTGCCCAAAGATTCTACAACAATTAATCACTAAAATGAGTACCACAAAATTAGAGTAAAAAAATAGACAATTAGAATACGCCAATTGTTATCTAACTGTCCCAAAATTTAACAATATCCAAACAGATAAATCAATACCACTAAAATATATAAAAAAAAATAGACAGTTAGAATATGCCTACTGGTATCTAACTGCTCCAAAATTTCATAATATCCAAACAAATAAATAATATGTTACTGCCCCAAAAAAAATGCAACAACCCAATGTATAAAGCATTAGCCAAAAACAACAAATGAACACTGAAAACAAACAAACAAATAAACTGTAGCATAACAGAAAAAGTTTTTTTTTTTAATCCAACATGGATTTTTTTTTCTCCCACAGACCCAATGATTTTAGCAACGAACACAGAAACTGAGCAAATTGCACAGTACTCTGGTTTGTAATCTACTAAATATGAGGGTCCAAAAAAAAATGTTGATTATACAATGTAAAAAGTCATTACAAAATACTAATATTAACATGCTATTTTCTTTTATCACAGCAATTAACAAGAAATACATGTACTCCAGTTACTAAACCAAACAGTAAGTATATTATACACTCTATGCCCTGGCCACAACCATCACAGCATATCACACCCATAGTATCTTATAACTTTGTTCCTTATAAATTTGTTTTTGACCCAAATGGCCATGCACCCAACACTCTATGCCCTGGCCACAACCACCACAGCATATCACACCCATAGAGTAAAACATTTCAACTATGGCCTATGGAAACTTTTAATGTCCGCGGACATTACCAGTGTTCTTAGAACACTTTCAATTTGCCAGCGAACAATACGGACAGCGTCTTCAGAACACCCCCTACGAACATTTCAGGACACCGCGAGAGTTCTTAGAACGCTTTCAACTGGACAACAAACAATACGGACAGCGTCCTCATGACACCCCCTACGAACATTTCAGGACAACGCGTGTGTTCTTAGAACACACCCCCATTTTGTTTATGTGCGAACATTTCAGGCCAACTAGAGAGTTCTTAGAACACTTTCAACTTGACAACAAACAATACGGACAGCGTTCTCAGAACACCCCCATTTTGTTTATTTGCGAACATTTCAGGACACCCCGAGTGTTCTTAGAACACTTTCAACTTGCCATCGAACAATACGGACAGCGTCTTCAGGACACCCCCTGCAAACATTTCAGGACACCACGAGAGTTCTAAGAACACTTTCAACTCAACAACGAACAATACGGACAGCGTCCTCAGGACACCCCCTACGAACATTTCAGGACAACGCGTGTGTTCTTAGAACACACCCCCATTTTGTTTATGTGCGAACATTTCAGGACAACACGAGAGTTCTTAGAACACTTTCAACTTGACAACGAACAATACGGACAGCGTCCTCAGAACACCCCCATTTTGTTTATTTGCAAACATTTCAGGACACCCCGAGTGTTCTTAGAACACTTTCAATTTGCCATCGAACAATACGTACAGCGTCTTCAGGACACCCCCTGCGAACATTTCAGGACACCACAAGAGTTCTTAGAACACTGTCAACTCGACAACGAACAATACGGACAGTGTCCTCAGGACGCCCCCTACGAACATTTCAGGACAACGCGTGTGTTCTTAGAACACACCCCCATTTTGTTTATTTGCGAACATTTCAGGACACCGAGACAGTTCTTAGAACACTTTCAACTTGCCATCGAACAATACGGACAGCGTCTTCAGGACACCCCCTACGAACATTTCAGGATACCACGAGACTTCTTAGAACACTTCAGGACAACGCGTGTGTTCTTAGAACACACCCCAATTTTGTTTATGTGCGAACATTTCGGGACAACGCGAGAGTTCTTAGAACACTTTCAACTTGACAACAAACAGTACGGACAGCGTCCTCAGAACACTCCCATTTTGTTTATTTGCGAACATTTCAGGACACCCCGAGTGTTCTTAGAACACTTTCAACTTGGCATCGAAAAATACGGACAGCGTCTTCAGGACACCCCCTGCCAACATTTCAGGACACCACGAGAGTTCTCAGAACACTTTCAACTCGACAACGAACAATACGGACAGCGTTCTCAGGACACCCCCTACGAACATTTCAGGACACCACGTGTGTTCTTAGAACACAACCCCATTTTGTTTATTTGCGAACATTTCAGGACACCGAGACAGTTCTTGGAACACTTTCAACTTGCCATCGAACAATACGGACAGCGTCCTCAGGACACCCCCTACGAACATTTCAGGACACCGCAAGAGTTCTTAGAGCATCTTCAGGACACCCCCTACAAACATTTCAGGACACCGCCACAGTTCTTAGAACACTTCAGGACAACGCGTGTGTTCTTAGAACACACACCCATTTTGTTTATGTTCGAACATTTCAGGACAACGCGAGAGTTCCTAGAACACTTTCAACTTAACAACGAACAATACAGACAGCGTCCTCCGAACACCCCCATTTTGTTTATTTGCGAACATTTCAGGACACCCCGAGTGTTCTTCGAACACTTTTAACTTGCCATCGAACAATACGGACAGTGTCTTCAGAACACCCCCTACGAACATTTCAGGACACCGCAAGAGTTCTTAGAACACTTTCAACTCGACAACAAACAATACGGACAGCGTCCTCAGGACACCCCCTACGAACATTTCAGGACAACGCGTGTGTTCTTAGAACACACCCCCATTTTGTTTATGTGCGAACATTTCGGGACAACGCAAGAGTTCTTAGAACACTTTCAACTTGACAACGAACAATACGGACAGCGTTCTCAGAACACCCCCATTTTGTTTATTTGCGAACATTTCAGGACACCCCGAGTGTACTTAGAACACTTTCAACTTGGCATCGAACAATACGGACAGCGTCTTCAGGACACCCCCTGCGAACATTTCAGGACACCACGAGAGTTCTTAGAACACTTTCAACTCGACAACGAACAATACGGACAGCGTTCTCAGGACACCCCCTACGAACATTTCAGGACAACACGTGTGTTCTTAGAACACACCCCCATTTTGTTTATTTGCAAACATTTCAGGACACCGAGACAGTTCTTAGAACACTTTCAACTTGCCATCGAACAATACGGACAGCGTCCTCAGGACGCCCCCTACGAACATTTCAGGACACTGCGAGAGTTCTTAGAGCGTCTTCAGGACACCCCCTACAAACATTTGAGGACACCGCCATAGTTCTTAGAACACTTCAGGACAACGCGTGTGTTCTTAGAACACACACCCATTTTGTTTATGTACGAACATTTCAGGACAACGCGAGAGTTCCTAGAACACTTTCAACTTAACAACGAACAATACGGACAGCATCCTCCGAACACCCCCATTTTGTTTATTTGCGAACATTTCAGGACACCCCGAGTGTTCTTCGAACACTTTCAACTTTCCATCGAACAATACGGACAGCGTCTTCAGGACACCCCTGCGAACATTTCAGGACACCAAGACAGTTCTTAGAACACTTTCAACTTGCCATCGAACAATATAGACAGCGTCTTCAGTACACCCCCTACGAACATTTCAGGACAATGCGAGAGTTCTTAGAACACTTTCAACTTGACAACAAACAATACGGACAGCCTCATTAGAACACCCCCATTTTGTTTATTTACGAACATTTCAGGACACCCCGAGTGTTCTTAGAACACATTAAACTTGCCACAGAACAATACGGACAGCTTCCCCAGAACACCCCCATTTTGTTTATTTGTGAACATTTCAGGACACCGCAAGTGTTCTTAGAACAGTTTCAGCTTGCTTGCGAACAAAACGGACACATATTGAGTCCTCAGAACACCCCATTCAGATTATTTAGAACATTTCAGAACACCCGTGATGTCCGCAGACAAATCGAAAACAAAACGAACGTCTACCACATAGAAAAACACATTTAACCTATCTCATACCCTTCCATCCTCCCCAAACACTCCTACACACCAACACACTCTACTAAATACACATTTTGAAAAAACTTACACCGCGCAGTCCGCGGACGTCCGCAATCCAAGATGGCGGGCGCTACCGAAAATCTGACTTTCACGCTTAACACCGTCCAATCAGCGAACACGTCGCATGTCCGTGGACATCACGCAAGCCGATTGGCCAATCAGGACACTGTCCGCGGAGCGAACAGGGAAGTGAGTCCGCGGACCGAACACAGATATCACAAATTTTTTTTGACCTACTTTTTGGTCATTTTAAAACAAACTACTGGACGGATTTTCACCAAATTTGCAAAAGCACGCTTTTGGGACCAATCCGCTGCTCCTGGTCCAAATTTTGTGAAAATCCGTCTAGCGGTTTGGGCTGTAGGCGCGAGCAAAAATGTTTTCCCATTCAGTCTATGGGGAAAAAAAGTTTTGGGACCCCCCCTATAACTTTGCCCCCCCTGGACGAATCCTCACCAAACTTTGCAAAACAATTCAGAGTGGCCCATATTTTTTTTTTGCAAAGTTTGGTGAGGATTCGTCCAGGGGGAGCGAAGTTATAAACCGCCCAAAAAGTGCTCTTCCTATGGAAACAGCAACTTAACCATAACTACATGGCCATGACCGTGGCCATGCAATATATATATATATATATATATATATATATATATATATATATATATATATATATATATATTCAATGAAAAAACTTTGTTAAAGGGACGTTATGGTTAAGTTGCGCTACTAAAAACCTATGAATTTCAGTGAAAAAACGTTGTTAAAGGGACGTTATGGTTCCAAGTAAAACCAAAAAACCCTTGAAATTCGCCAGTTATGGTAAGCTAAGCAACCATAACTCGCGCCACCACCGTGCACTGCTAAGACTAACACCCATGACATCAAAGATGACATCACAAATGTCATTGATGACGTCACTGATGACATCACATGTGTATGTACTTTTCATGAAATATGTGTACAAGGGATTCTTATTATAATGTTGCGAAAAAAGTGTCAAGGATCATTGCAATAAATATCATACCCTAATTAGTGCATTGAACGATGCATTGATATAAATAGCATTCTATTATGGGGTTCTATCTAGTATACTAAGCTACTCATGCAGAAACATAGCATTGTGTGCAGCGTACAAGATGAAGGTATAATATTCGTAATGTTAATACGTTGAATAATGAAATGATAATTGTTTTCTTAATAGATTTTTGTGTACTATGAAATATGTAATAAGTAGCTAATAAAACCCATGTATTACATAGTTGCATTACTATAGGCATAACACAAAGAGACAAGAACACATACCAATATGGGTATATACAGGGAAAGTGAAGTTAGCAAAAAAGCACAAGAAGTAGCAGAAACAATTCATAACCTAACTGATTATTTTCCTGCAAATAAATGATTGCTGTTTCAAAGCTGCTATTCACCCTATGTATATGTATCACTTGATGTGATTGAACCCTAAGGAAAGTAGTGTGAGTACAATGTATACAAATATGACCATATACAGGGAAAGTACAGCCATAAAAAAACAACAGAACTATCAGAAAGGGCTGACACGTCTATTGATTATCTTTATGCACAAAAAGGATTGCTGTCTTTCAAGCTTGTGTCTTCCCCTATGTATATGTTTCATATGATGTGACTGGACTCTAAGGGAATTACTGTAAGAACCTACTTGAAGGATACGTCTACAAATAAAATAATTTTTTTAGTTCCTGACTGTTACTGAAGAAAACCATGTGGCCTAGATATGTCAGCAAAAGGAAAAAGAGTGAGCCAGACATGTGATGTCATCAGTGATGTCATCAATGATATTTGTGATGTCATCTTTGATGTCGTGGGTGTTAGTCTTAGCAGTGCACTATGGTGGCGCGAGTTATGGTTGCTTAGCTTACCATAACTGACGAATTTCAAGGGTTTTTCGGTTTTACTTGGAACCATAACTTCCCTTTAACAAAGTTTTTTCACTGAATTTCATAGGTTTTTAGTAGCGCAACTTAACCATAACATCCCTTTAACAAAGTTTTTTCACTGAATTTCATAGGTTTTTAGTAGTGCAACTTAACCATAACGTCCCTTTAACAAAGTTTTTTCATTGAATTTCATAGGTTTTTATTAGTGCAACTTAACCATAACGTCCCTGTAACACAATTTCTTTTTACTGCATTTCATAGGTTTTTATTAGTGCAACGTCACCATAACATCCTTTTCAATAGATGAAGACCACTAGCATCTTAGGTCCTCAAAGTGGGAACCCCAAGTGGTAAAAAAAAAGATTTTTCTTCCCAAACCGGGACGCCTGTGGCGTCCTAGTGCAGGAAGGAAAATCTTTTACCAAGATGGCCACCATGGAAAGGGAAGGCGGGGTATATAAGGAGAACACAACAGGGCATGAGCAGGGGGTGGGGGGGAACTGGAGAGAGACACGGGGCATGAGCGGGGGGTGGGGGGCAACAGCAGGGAGACACGGGGCATGAGCGGGGGGTGGGGGAACAGAAGGGAGACACGGGGCATGAGAGGGGGTGGGGGTAACAGGAGAGAGACACGGGGCATGAGAGGGGGGTGGGGGTAACAGGAGAGAGACACGGGGCATGAGCGGGGGTGGGGGGAAACAGCAGGGAGACAGGGGCATGATCGGGGATGGGGGGCAACAGGAGAGAGACACGGGGCATGAGAGGGGGTGGGGGGTAACAGGAGAGAGACACGGGGCATGAGAGGGGGGTGGGGGGTAACAGGAGAGAGAGACGTGGGGAATGAGCGGGGGGTGGGGTGCAACAGCAGGGAGACACGGGGCATGACCGGGGGGTGGGGGGCAACAAGAGAGAGACACGGGGCATGAGAGGGGGTGGGGGGTAACAGGAGAGAAACACGGGGCATGAACGGGGGGTGGGGGGCAACACCAGGGAGACACAGGGCATGACCGGGGGTTGGGGGTAACAGGAGAGAGACATGGGGCATGAGCGGGGGGCTACAGCAGGGAGACACGGGGCATGACCAGGGGGTGGGGGGTAATAGGAGAGAGACACAGGGCATGAGTGGGGGGTGGGGGGCAACAGCAGGGAGACACGGGGCATGACCGGGGGTGGGGGGCAACAGGAGAGAGACACGGGGCACGAGAGGGGGGTGGGGGGTAACAGGAGAGAGACACAGGGCATGAGCGGGGGTGGGGGCAACAGCAGGGAGACACAGGGCATGAGCGGGGGTGGGGGTAACAGGAGAGAGACAAGGGGCATGAGCGGGGGGCAACAGCAGGGAGACACGGGGCATGACCAGGGGGTGGGGGGAACAGGAGAGAGACAAGGGGCATGAGAGGGGGTGGGGGGTAACAGGAGAGAGACACAAGGCATGAGAGCGGGCTGGGGGGCAACAGCAGGGAGACACAGGGCATGAGCGGGGGGTGGGGGGTAACAGGGGAGAGACACGGGGCATGAGCGGGGGGTGGGGGTAACAGCAGGGAGACATGGGGCATGACCAGGGGGTGGGGTGTAACAGGAGAGAGACACGGGGCATGAGTGGGGGGCAACAGCAGGGAGACACAGGGCATGACCGGGGGGTGGGGGGCAACAGGAGAGAGACACGGGCATGAGAGAGGGGTGGGGGGTAACAGGAGAGAGACACGGGGCATGAGCGGGGGGTGGGGGGCAACAGCAGGGAGACACGGGGCATGAGCGGGGGGTGGGGGGTAACAGGAGGGAGACACGGGGCATTACCGGGGGGTGGGGGGCAACAGGAGAGAGGCACGGGGCATGAGAGGGGGGTGGGGGGTAACAGGAGAGAGACACAGGGCATGAGAGGGGGGTGGGGGTAACAGGAGAGAGACACGGGGCATGAGAGAGGGGTGGGGGGCAACAGGAGAGAGACACGGGGCATGAGAGGGGGGTGGGGGGAACAGGGGAGACACGAGGCATGAGCGTGGGGTGGGGGAACAGGGAAAACACGGGGCATGAGCGGGGGGTGGGGGAGAAAAGGAGGGAGACACGGCATGAGCGGGGGTGGGGTGGAACAGGGGAGACACGGGGCATGAGCGGGGGGTGGGGGGCAACAGCAGGGAGACACGGGGCATGAGAGGGGGTTGGGGGGCAACAGGAGACAGACACGGGGCATGAGCGGGGGGTGGGGGGCAACAGCAGGGAGACACGGGGCATGAGCGGGGGGGGAACGAGAGAGACACGGGGCATGAGAAGGGGGTGGGGGGTAACAGAAGAGAGACACGGGCATGAGCGGGGGGTGGGGGGCAACAGGAGGGAGACACGGGGCATGACCGGGGGGTGGGGGAACACGAGGGAGACATGGGGCATGAGAGGGGGGTAGGGGGTAACAGGAGAGAGACACGGGGCATGACAGGGGGGTGGGGGGAAACAGCAGAGAGACACAGGGCATGACCGGGGGTTGGGGGGCAACAGAAGTGAGACACAGGGCATGACCGGGGGTGGGGGGCAACAGGAGAGAGACACGGGGCATGAGAGGGGGCTGGGGGGTAACAGGAGAGAGACACAGGTCATGAGAGGGGGTGGGGGTAACAGGAGAGAGACACAGGGCATGAGAAGGGGGTGGGGGGCAACAGGAGAGAGACACAGGGCATGAGAGGTGGTGGGGGTAACAGGAGAGAGACACGGGGCATGAGAGGGGGGTGGGGGGTAACAGGAGAGAGAGACACAGGGCATGAGCGGGGGTGGGGGGCAACAGCAGGGAGACATGGGGCATGAGCGGGGGGTGGGGGCAATAGCAGAGAGACACACGGGGCATGAGCGGGGGGTGGGCGGGTTGGTATAGAGACACACGGGGCATTAGCGGGGGTGGGGGGGAGGAGGAGAGACACACAGGGCATGAACAGGGTGTCGGCTGGAGGTCGATAGACACACGAGGCATGAGCGGGGGGTGGGCGGGAGGGGATAGACACACGGGGCATGAGCGGGGGGTGGCCGGGAGGGATAGAGACACACGGGGCATGAGCGGGGGGTGGGTGGGAGGGATAGAGACACACGGGGCATGAGCGGGGGTGGGGGGAGGGGAGAGACACACGGGGCATGATGGGGGGTGGGTGAGAGATATAGAGACACACCAGGCATGAGCGGGGGGTGAGTGGGAGGGATAGAGACACATGGGGCATGAGCAGGGGGTGGGGAGGGATAGAGACACTCGGGGCATGAACAGGGGGTGGGGGGGAGAGACACACGGAGCATGAGCGTGGGGTGGGTGGGAGGGATACAGACACACGGGACATGAGCGGGGGGTGGGTGGGAGGGATACAGACACACAGGGCATCAGCGGGGGGTGGTTGGGAGGGATACAGACACACGGGGCATGAGCGGGGGGTGGGAGGGATACAGACACCCGGGGCGGGAGGTGGGTGGGAGGGATACAGACACAGGGGGCATGAGCGGGGGGTGGGTGGGAGGGATACAGACACACGGGGCATGAGCGGGGTGTGGGTGGGAGGCATAGAGACACATGGGGCATGAGAGGGGGGTGGGTGGGAGGGATAGAGACACACGGGGCATGAGCGGGGGTGGGCGGGAGGGATAGAGACACACGGGGCATGAGCAGGCGGTGGGGGGAGGGGAGAGACACACGGGGCATGAGCAGGGGGTGGGGGAGAGGGGAGAGACACACAGGGCACGTGCGGGGGGTGGGTGGTAGGGATAGAGACACACGGGCCATGAGCGGGGGGTGGGTGGGTGGGATAGAGACACACGGGGCATGAGCGGGGGGTGGGTGGGAGGGATAGAGACACACGGGGCATGAGCAGGGGGTGGGTGGGAGGGAAAGAGACACACGGGGCATGAGCGGGGGGTGGGGGGGTAGAGACACACAGGGCATGAGCGGGGGGTGGGTGTGAGGGATAGAGACACACAGGGCATGAGCGGGGGGTGGGCGGGAGGGATAGAGACACATGTGGCATGAGAGGGGGGTAGGCGGGAGGGATAGAGACACATGGGCATGAGCGGGGGGTGGGGGGAGGGGAGAGATACACAGGGCATGAGCAGGGGGTGGGCGGGAGGGGATAGACACACGGGGCATGAGCGGGGGGTGGGCGGGAGGGATAGAGACACACGGGGCATGAGCGGTGGGTGGGTGGGAGGGATAGAGACACACGGGGCATGAGCGGGGGGTGGGGGGAGGGGAGAGACACACGGGGCATGAGCGGGGGGTGGGTGGGAGGGCTAGAGACACACCGGGCATGAGCGGGGGGTGGGTTGGAGGGATAGAGACACACGGGGCATGAGCAGGGGGTGGGGGAGGGATAGAGACACACGGGGCATGAACAGGGGGTGGGGGGAGAGACACACGGAGCATGAGTGGGGGGTGGGTGGGAGGGATACAGACACACGGGCATGAGCGGTCGGTGGGTGGGAGGGATACAGCCACACAGGGCATGAGCAGGGGGTGGGTGGGAGGGATACAGACACACGGGGCATGAGTGTGAGGTGGGTTGGATGGATACAGACACACAGGGCATGAGCGGGGGGTGGGATGAGACTAATACAGACACACGGGGCATGAGCGGGGGGTGGGTGGGAGGGATAGAGACACACGGGGCATGAGCAGGGGGTGGGGGGGAGGGGAGAGACACACGGGGCATGAGCAGGGGGTGGGGGAGAGGGGAGAGACACACGCATGAGCGGGGGTGGGTGGGAGGGATAGAGACACACGGGGCATGAGCGGGGGGTGGGTGGGAGGGATAGAGACACACGGGGCATGAGTGGGGGGTGGGTGAGTGGGATAGAGACACACGAGCATGAGCGGGGGGGTGGGTGGGAGGTATAGAGACACACGGGGCATGAGTAGGGGGTGGGTGGGAGGGATAGAGACACACGGGGCGTGAGCGGGGGGTGGGTGGGAGGGATAGAGACACACGGGGCATGAGCGGGGGGTGGGTGGGAGGTTTAGAGACACACGGGGCATGAGCAGGGGGTGGGGGGGAGGGGAGAGACACACGGGGCATGAGCGGGGGGTGGGGTGAGGGGAGAGACACACGGGGCATGAGCAGGGGGTGAGGGGGGTAGAGACACACAGGGCATGAGCGGGGGGTGGGTGGGAGGGATAGAGACACACGGGGCATGAGCGGGGGGTGGGCGATAGGGATAGAGACACATGGGGCATGAGCGGGGGGTGGGCGGGAGGGATAGAGACACACGGGGCATGAGCGGGGGGTGGGGGGGGGAGAGACACATGGGGCATGAGCAGGGGGTGGGGGGGAGGGGAAAGACACACGGGGCATGAGCGGGGGGTGGGTGGGAGGGATAGAGACACACGGGGCATGAGCGGGGGGTGGGAGGGATAGAGACACACAGGGCATGAGCAGAGGGTGGGTGGGAGGGGAGAGACACACGGGGCATGAGCAGGGGGTGGGGGGAGGGGAGAGACACACGGGGCATGAGCGGGGGGGAGGGGAGAGACACACGGGGCATGAGCGGGGGGTGGGAGGGATAGAGACACACGGGGCATGTGCGGGTGGTGGGTGGGAGGGATAGAGACACACGGGGCATGAGCAGGGGGTGGGTGGGAGGGGAGAGACACACGGGGCATGAGCGGGGGGTGGGGGGAGGGAGAGAGACACACGGGGCATGAGCGGGGGGTGGGGGAGGGAGAGAGACACACGAGGCATGAGTGGGGGAGGGAGAGAGACACATGGGACATGAGCGGGGGGTGGGCGGACAAACAAAAACACGGACATGCCGCACGGGCTGATCCCGCTCCTCGGCCCTCCGCTGGCCACCGTGTTCGATGGCGTGAGCGGGGGGCTGGAGGAATAGGGGACACACGAAGCATGAGCGGGGGTGGAAGGGACAGGAAGAACACACGGGGCATGAGCGGGGGTGGGGGGGACAGAAAGGACACATGGGGCATGAGCGGGGGTTGGGGCAGACACGGGGCATGAGCGGGGGTGGGAGGAACAGGACACGCTCCTGCTGACCTGACAAAGCCTCTCATGCAGGAAAGAAAGATGGCGGCCGTCTCTGAAGCCAGACGCACTGCACGCTTTCACCGCATCCAATGAGAGAGCATGTCAGATGTCCGCGGACATCACGCAAGCTGCTGGCCCAATCACCGTCCTGTCCGCAGAGCAAACAGGGAAGTCCGTCCGCAGACCGAACAGAGATATCACTAATTTTTTTTGCCCTACTTTTTGGTCATTTAAAAAAAAACTACTGGACGGATTTTCACCAAATTTGCAGTGTAATATATATATATATATATCAGTGAAAAAACTTTGTTAAAGGGACGTTATGGTTAAGTTGCGCTACTAAAAACCTATGAAATTCAGTGAAAAAACTTTGGTAAAGGGACGTTATGGTTCCAAGTAAAACCGAAAAACCCTTGAAATTCGCCAGTTATGGTAAGCTAAGCAACCATAACTCGCGCCACCACCGTGCACTGACTAACACCCAGGACATCAAAGATGACGGACAGTGCAGGTGTTTTGAAATGTTTGTAAATAAACGAAAATGGAGGTGACCTGAAGAACACTATACCTGTTCGTACTGTTCACTAGCAAGATGAAACTATTCTAAGAACACACGCGGTGTCCTGAAATGTTCGTAAAAAAAAAAAAATTAAAGTGTCCTAAAGAACACTATATCTGTCCGTAGTGTTTGCTAGCAAGTTCAAACTGTTCTAAGAACACATGCGGTGTCCTGAATTGTTCGTAATTAAATGAAAATGGAGGTGTCTTAAAGAACACTATACCTGTCCGTACTGTTCGCTAGCAAGTTGAAAATGTTCTAAGAACACAATTGGTGTCCTGAAATGTTCGTACATAAACGAAATTGAACGTGTCCTGAAGAACACTATATCTGTCCTTACTGTTCGCAAGCAAATTTAAACTGTTCTAAGAACACACGCAGTGTCCTGAAATGTTTGTTTCACGTGTGATGCAATTTTAATTAGTTCAGGACCCGAACGGTGTCCGTAGAACATCAACGCGCATGCGCTAGCCAATCTCCGTGCATTTGGTGTCCTACGGACATGTGCTTCCTTCGCGGACTTGTTCGCGAACGGATCATATGACCGCGCCCACGCTGATCGTGTGTTCTGAATGCGGACACTGTTCGGGTCCCCGAACAAATTAAAAGTACATTTTCAATTAATCCATAATATTTTTCAATAAAATCTCACCATGGCACAAGTCCCACATAGTAATCCTGAGTTTCTACATACCTTTTGAAATTTTTCAAACTTTTTTTTGTGTTCGATCTGTCCGCGGACAGCGCGCATGTCCGCGAACCGCGCACAAGCACCCCTATAAAAAACCACGCCCTAGAGCTTATTCTCATTGTGTTTCGGGCTATTCTTCAGAGCACAGCTATTTCTCCAGCAACTTGCTGATTACACCATCGAGATGGCATCCCAGGCTGCAGAACTGCCACCTGGTGCTGCACCTGCTTCAGCATCACACCCACCCCCTCCACCACCACCACCTCCCCAAGGGCCTGAAGAGGGGAACAGGAGTGAGGATGCGGAGGAGGAAGAAGAGGATGATGAGAATGAGGTAGAGGAAAACCCTACTACCCGCACTAGGCGTGAGTCTTGGGTGTGGCGGTGATTTACCATTCATGGTAATGTTCCTAAGGCTTGTGTGAACCGTGTTACCTGCAATGAGTGCAAAATGATACTCAGTCGCGGGAAGCACGGTTCGTACAGTTTTGGGACCACGACCATGAAGCGACACCTGAGGTCATTTTACTCTGGGGCTATTTGCAGGGTTGTACCTTGCGAAGAACGTAGCAGGTTCATTTCCTCTACTTCATCCTCTGTTTCTGATCCTGTCACCACAAGGACCACCTCTGTGGGACAGCGTCTTCCTCAAGCTGCCTCACAGGCCATACAGAATGCTGATGACCCTTACCATTGGAGGGTCACAGTTGTTTGTATGTACTGTGACACAGTACTCTGCAGGGGGGGAGCGACTTCGTAGTGCGTTTGAGACTATCGTCTCAGAGCACGAGAAGATCTGCTGACTACCCAAATGAAACCCACTCTACATCTTCGTCTCTCAGCTCGCCCTTTCTTATCCCTGTGGTTGTTGTCCCCCCCCCTTTACCTTCCTTTCCCCTCCTCTATTAGTGTGTCGTGTATAAAAAAACAAAAAAAATACAAAATATCAAAAATCAAAAAAAAATATAAGGCTCTTTTCAGAGCCGCCTTTCACAGTTAAAAAATAGAAGTGAAAATAAATGAAGCAGGGCCCTTTGTATTTTTTAGAAGTCCGCTGACAGTTTGCGAACATTTAAAAAATTGGGTTGCTACCCCATCACAAACATTGCAATTTTCTCTGGGAAGAAGTGGTGGCTCTGAAAGGAGCCTTTGGGTGGTATTTGTAAGTCAAAAATTATAAATGCTTAACACCTACTTCAAAATGGTTGTTGTAATTCCAAAAAAGGTCGCAATGCATTTTGTACATTTCTCAGAAAAATCTGATTGCCAGCATAAGTAAGATGGACTCCATCTCTGCGAAAAATGTATGTATTACGAAACATAATATTTTCATTGTGAAAAGAGGACATGCCAAAATCTCTTAGAAAGGCACAAACAGCCTTATTAACATTGCGCCTTGCTTTTTCCATTTGTGGACCAAATGAAGAAGAACGAAGCCACATTTGTCTCTGCGCAATCCGTGAAAATATCACTTGAGAATTAGGAAACATGTCCATAACCTTCCCAAGTCCTTCTTTCATAGCAAATTGCAAAAAAATTCCAGTCACATGTCCTAAACTGTTCCCTCCACAATGAATTACAATTATGTCTGGATGTTGCTCTGTCTCCAAAGTAGCACAGAGAGGTAGCAAGTCCAACCACTTAATTCCACGTACTCAATGCCAGTGTACTTCCACATGTGGGAATCCAAGATCTACAGCTACTCCACAGCTTTCTGCATGCACCTTCAACCAATGTATCCACGAATCTCCCAAAATCCAAACAATCTGTTTTCTGAAACACACAGCCATAGCTATCTTCTGTTCTCTCAGCAAAAAGAGTATCTGAGAAACTCTCTCCTGGCACAACACACCCACTAAACTTTCCTGACCAATCCCTTCCAGTGCTTATTCTCATTTGCATGACTTCTGAACCCAAAAATCCCCGGATGTAACTCCCGATGTCCGCGAACTACTGCCATGTCCGCGGACATATCGTAACATGAACAGCCCTTCTACTATTTCCACTTCACTCTCTCTGCCATTCCCTCATGGGATGTAGCTAAAAAATCACATGACCATGCACCAATCAGATTCAATACCTCTAGATCTAACTGCATCATCATAGATCAACACTGCAAATGTACTGTGAATCTCTCTGAGTACAAGTGTCATATCATTGGCAAGAACCATCTGCCAGAAATACTGTACAAGTCTCCAAGATTTCTACTTGCAGCTCCATGCATATCCATATGCATGAACACAAACTTCAGGTATGCATATTTTCTGTACAGTAGATGAACACATTTTCAAACAGACTTTTAGCTTGTGTAATCTGTAAAATGAATTTACTGTAATTCTTTCAATTTCCTAAAATCAACTATCACTTATAAACCTTTATACTATTTACTTTCTTTATACACACACACTCAAATCATGTTAAACTAACATTTTTTAAATGAAATATATAGACTACATATATTCAAACAAAATTGCATGCAAGCACAATCTATGTTTAAATCTTTAAAAAAATACTTATACAATTTCATATTTTTTTAGTTTTATTTATTTATTTACTTAATTACTTTAATTTAGACATGACATTGAGGCGCTATTACCTAGAACAGCTTACTTACAGAAATAGTGGTATTCACTGGTATATTATAAATTTCACAAGACATAGTAAAGATATTTTTCTTTCCTACAGTTAGTCATTCAATACAATTTGTTCATTAAGAACATATCATATGTACTGAACTGATGCAATGCATCTTATGTAAATAAATTAGTTTAATGGTTTTAAAGAAGGCACTGAGGATTTCAATTAAAAAAATCAATATCTAAATTAAAAACAGTGCTATATACAAACAAAGTTACTAATTTGAAGTTTTTACAATTGCAGTGAAGACCAGTCTCCTGAAAAGAAGCAGCCGAATTCGAAGAACAAAGAAGAACTAAGAAGTTACCTGTTAATTTAAGAAAAAAAGTAAGTAGAATATCACCATAATATTTGATTATTAATCAAACATACTATAACATTAATACAAGCTATTTTGGTGCCTAAAAATAGAGATTGTGTACCATTTTGTCTAAAAATCTCCATGTCCTAAAAAGTGATTTACAGCCAGAATGGCACACAAATTACCCAACTGAACCGCTACAATTTTCATATTATAAAACAAACAACTGTTTTAATTGTATACATTAGAATTACTATTTGTACTTTTCCACACCACTAGCTTACTTTTTTTGTCATCTGAACACCAGTTTAGTAACACATAAATTCAAAAATACCTATCCCTACTAGTTGTAGTTCCCAATGCACAATCACACACCATTACATACATCTTTATCATCTTACTCAAACACTCATGCACACAGCACACATACATTCCGAAACACCCCAACCCATATCTTCTTTATTTTTTTCAACAGACCTTAAAGAATGCCTACCAAAAGTCAAGTCCGTAGAAAGCAACGCAAAAGTAGTGCAAATGAAAATAAAAGTGTCCAACATAAGCATCCATCTCTAGCAGAATTTGTAAAAAAAGTTGAAACAAAACAGCTAATACAGTCATTTAGTGAAACACAAGAAGTTTCAAGTACAAAAACTTTGCCTCCTCTATCAAAATGTAAAACAAACCAAAAAACAATTAACAGAAAATCAGCTATCACTACAGATAAAACTACTTCTTCAAATTTTAATATAGTGCAAAGTAAGCATATCAAGAATAGTATTTTAGCCAAAATGTACCATCACAAAGTCCTTCAAAATCTTATAAAAACAGGAGAGAAATCAGGTTCAATGCTTAAAACCTATCGTAGGAAATTAATCTTAGAACCGTTGATGGACAGTGCAATTCTTCTGAAAAGAAAGTTATTTATTTTACTGTTAAACAAAATGAAACCACTAACAAAACTAATAACTAAATTACAAAAAAGACTTCTCAATAAGCGAAATGTCAACAGAAAGAACTTCTTAAGTATCTGCGGAGGTGAATGGAATCACACTACGAGCACAGAACCATATTTTAATGAAGAAGCGTACAAACAAAAGCAAACAAATACAATTGCCATACATAGCAGTGGTCGAGGTTATGAAAAAGTGAATATTACCATAATGGAACAAGAAGTACTCCTTACAAAAATATGCCCTTAAAACTTAGAATTACCCCTCCATTCAACTGAATCAGAACGTCTAGTGTACAAATGGCCATGCACGTCAATGTGTAACATTCCCAAACAATGTTTCAAATCTTTACTCCAATTCCTCAATAAATATGTAAAAAGCAAAGACAAAATCAAAATTAAATTACTGCAAAATATGGATACCTATCCAGTGCGCAAGTACACAGGACTACAAGGACATTCATTGGCCTGCATTACAGGACCTACTTGTAAAACCACTTAACATGATATCAAAAGGATATCAACACATCATTCAACTATAAGAAATCTAGTCTATAAACTGTACTATGCTAAAAGTCCTGCTTTAGCACTAGCAAAGTTAAATAACATCCTTCTACATGGTACAGCAAAAGACCTACTTGAAGAAATTCACTATATCCAGAAAAAATATTTTGGAAGTGAAAGCCATTTACAGAATTAAATAGCTTTAAACCAATTAAGCAACCATTCTACATATGGCAACCTTTTGCTAAACACATACAAAAAAGAAATACTAACATTTAAAAGTACATCAGCTGAAGTACCAAACCATGTATGTGTATGTTGCCGTAGAACTTTTTATAATAAAAGTAACACAAAAACTGTAGACCTATCATACAAAATAGAAGACAATGAAGATTCTAAATGGTTTGAATTAGCTCTCTACCTTGGAGAAGTGCAACACTTCTTTTGGAGAAAAGAATACCAAGCCAGAGGAGCACCACATATCCACATGCTTTTATGGATTAAAGATGCCCTAAATTTGGTCAAGACAGTGATGCCACTGTTTTACAGTTTATTGAAAAATATGTCACTTGTGAAATTCCATCAGAAGCCACAAGTAGTGATCTTCATGCACAAATTTTACAATTTCAAAGACACAAATGTGGAAAATATTGTCGTCACAAATACAAAAACAAAGGGAAATACTACACCAAATGCCGATTTGGTTTCCCTAGACCATTTACAAATACAGGTCAAGTGAACAACCTCATGTCTTCAGTTAGACATAGTGTTAAAGGTAAGTCACCTAAAAATACATATTACATAAAAAGAAAAGAAGAAGAAAAATATATCAATGATTATAATGCAATCATTGCCCACTTATGGAATGCAAACATAGATGTGCAGTACATTGCAGACAATTGTACTGCAGTTGCACGATATGTCACAGCATACTTAACTAAAGCAGAAAAGACAGAGCTCCAAGACCTCTGGAATGACCTGTCATCAGATAAAACAGTATCTCAGAAATTATACAGCTTGGGCATAAAAATGCTCACCCATAGAGAATGTGGATCATATGAAGCAGCTGATCGTTTAACTGGTACTGCATTGTATGGTAAATCTGAAAATATAGTATGGCTAAGTCTTGGTCCAGCTAAATCTAGAAGAAGAGTTCTAAAATCATATGAAGATATAGAAACAATAGCCAAACATGATCCCAACAGCCAAGGCATTTTAAAAAACAATTTATTGAACACATACTACCCAAACAGAAGTAATACTTTGGAAAACATGTGTCTATACCACAAAGCCCAAAACTACACATACAAAAATAACATGAAACCTGATAAAAAAAAGGTAAATATAGAGTGACAAACTGTGAAGGCAGCTTAGTTAAACTCACTAAACCAAATTTAATTAATCATATCAAATTGTCATTAAAGACTCCTCAACATAAAGAAGTATATTACATGTCCCTGCTACAACTCTTCAAACCATGGAGAAAAGAAGAACAATTACTAGATAACTATGACTCATATGAGGATGCTTTCAAATCAAATGAAAGCACTATAACTTATGTAAACTTTACACAGTGCAAACAAATGTTGCACAATGAACAGCAACACGAAGAAGAACTCCAAGCCCAACCAGATAAGGACACTATTGACAGTAGTCAACCTTCTGTAACAGGAAGCCAAGAACCACTGGGAGAACCACTAATAATAAATGAGGCAGAATTAGCTATGATAGAAGTAGAAAACACCATGTGTCAGTATGAAGATAAGGAAGACTTAACTATACTACAATCAAAACTAAACAATGAGCAAAGTAGCATTTTTGAAGAAGTAACAAAACAAATTGCACACGGTGTAAAACATGATAATAAAGAATGTTCCTGCCATAATTATAAACCTATACTACTGTACGTCAGTGGTGAAGCTGGTTCTGGCAAAACATTCCTAATCAAAATCATTAGTAAGTTCCTTCAACAATTGACAAACAACAAACTGTCAGCTGTTGTCACTGCCCCCACAGGTTTAGCTGCCTACAACATAGGTGGTGTCACTTTACACCGATTACTACTATTGCCAGTAGAACGCCAGAACAAATTAGACTATTACAAACTTTCTGCAGAAGCTGCCATGGAATTATGCAGAGTATTGAAACAAATGAAAATGCTACTAATAGATGAAGTGAGCATGGTCTCCAACCTGATGTTAGCTTTGATTCACCTCAGTTTACAAGAAGCACTCAAAACAGACTATAAAGAGCTCTTTGCAGGAAAACACATTATTGTTTTTGGAGATCTGCTTCAATTAACACCAGTAAAAGGTGAGTCTATTTTTAAAACATTAGGACACAAACTCTGCCGTAAAACTGTTGGCAGCATTGGAAATGTCAACCTTTGGCAACATTTCCAATACAGAGAATTAACAGAAAACATGCGGCAATCTGCAGATCTCACTTATGCCAACATTTTAAAAAGTATCAGAGTTGGTCTACTTTCTAAAGAAGCAGAAGCAATATTGAAAACCCGGCACATTAATGCACTTTATGGCGATAATGCATGTGCTACAAATGTTATGGAACAATTAGCTCACAAAAATGTCAATTGTATGGCCTTAATGCCAACTCTTGCAAGCTGTTTCAAATTCAATGAAATCATGCTAAGTAAAGAAATGCAACCAATCATGGAAATTAACGCCACAGACAAATTAGATGTACATGGTATGACACTACCTATGTGTGACCAAGCCACAACAAGACTAAATAGTTTAGAAAAATCAATCTCAAACACAGCAGGCTTAGAAAAGATATTAAAATTATCCTTAAATTGCAGAGTAATGCTTAAACGTAACCTTGACGTGGACCAAGGACTAGTTAATGGAGCACTGGGTACAGTTGTTGGCTTTCAAACATACCCACGCGACAACAGAATTCAGTTTGTCAATATACTCTTTGACAAACTTTCAGAAGTAAAAAGGATAGGACGCTCAACAGCTAGATTCCTTCTCTTCAAAGATATGTATGTACGCAGAGAACAATTTTCTCTAACTCTTGCATACGCAGTCACGATTCATAAATCACAAGGTCTTACCCTAGACAAAGCAATGATAGATATTGGTAACACAGTCTTTAAAGAAGGCATGAGCTATGTAGCACTATCACGCTTACGTACACTTGACGGTCTACTTCTAATCAACTTTGATGCAAGTATAATAAACGCTGATATTCTTTGCATTTTAGAATACAATAGACTTCGCTCACTATACATCCCCCACCTAAACAAATATTCGGTTCCCCAAAAAGTAAAACGTTATAAAAGAAAAATAAATCAAACAGAAATGCAACAGGATGTCACTGCAAATCCTCCAAAGAGAGTAAAAGAAACTAATACTTCATTAAGTACCACAAGCAAAAAAGAATCAATTAGGGAAAGTAAACCAAGTACTTCTTTAAAGAAGGAAGACAAACTCCAAAAAAACCAGTTAGATACAGAACTACCTGGACCATTTAAATTCTCAAATATAGTTGGTGTAAGTTGCTACGCAAATGTAGCAATGAATATTCTATTTCAATTACCACCAATTGTTGACAACATTTACTTACACAGTACAAACCCATTGTGTTTGCAAATGTTAGTACTTCACAGAAATGCAGCAAACAATCCTGACAACACGTATAATGTTTTTGGAATAAGACAACAATTGGACTACTGTGCTGGAATGGTGAAATTCACTATAATTTCACAGGAAGATCCACAAGAATTTCTATGTACTTACTACAAGTACTGGAAAACAAAAACATACCTATAAATGAAATCTTTCAGATTTCATACATGTAGAAACATACATGCACTCTCTGCAACAATGTGACACAAGAAGAAATCCCCAATGAACGCTTCATATATATATCAATACCAAATTGTGAATCCATTCCATTTCAGCGACTTGTACAAAATGCAAACCATGGTATATTATGCTCTACCTGCAATTCAGATAATCGCTCCACGTTAGTAATACAAACACATAGTAAATACGTAATACTACTGCTTCTACGTTACAATGCAGATGGTACCAAAAACAACTGCAAGCTGACTGGATTCACACATGGTCAAATATCACTTGGTAAGAAAACCTTCACAACAATAGGTATAATCTACCACGCAGGAGCCACAACCAATTCAGGGCACTACACTGCATATATAAAAAAGAAATGTGGATGGTTTGAATGTAATGATAGTACCATTACTCTAAAGCAGAGATTACCAGGAAATCTTACAAACGTGTATTTGATGTTCTTAAAACCAAAATTTTATAACTAAACTGTATTTAAACCCTAAGTAAACATGTGTCAAAAAAATATAAACTGTTAGAATACTCCGAAAGCTATCTAACTACTCAAAGATTCTACAACAACTAATCAGATAAATGAATACCACTAAATTAGACCAAAAAATACACAGTTAGAATACGCCAATTGGTATCTAACTGTCCCAAAATTTAACAATATCCAAATAGATAAATCAATACCACTAAAATATATAAAACAAATAGACAGTTAGAATACGCCAATTGGTATCTAACTGCTCCAAAATTTTATAATATCAAAACAAATAAATAATATGTTACTGCTCCAAAAAAATACAACAAGCCAAAGTATAAAGCATTAGCCAGAAACAACAAGTGAACACTGAAAACAAACAAACAAATAAACTGTAGCATAACAGAAAAAGTTTTTTTTTTAATCCAACATGGATTTTTTTTTCTCCCACAGACCCAATGATTTTAGCAACAAATACAGAAACTGAGCAAATTGCACAGTACTCTGATTTGTAATCTACTAAATATGAGGGTCCCAAAAAAAAAAGTATATTGATTATACAATGTAATAAGTCATTACAAAATACTAATACTAACCTGCTATTTTCTTTTATCACAGAAATGAACAAGAAAAACATGGACTCCTGGTACTAGACCAAACAGTAAGTATACAATAATAAGGAGAACCATAGCAGCATATCACATCCATAGTATCTAATACCTTTGTTCCTTATACATTTGTTTTTCACCCAAAGTTATAAGCAAATATGAATGTGATATGCTGCGGTGGTTGTTGCCAGGGCATAGAGTCTTGGGTGCATGGCCAAATGGCCATGCACCCAAGACTCTATGTCCTGGCAACAACCACCGCAGCATATCACATCCATAGAGTCAAACATTTCAACTATGGTCTATGGAAACTTTTAATGTCCGCGGACATTATGAGTGTTCTTAGAACACTTTCAACTTGCCAGCGAACAATACGGACAGCGTTTTCAGGACACCCCCTACGAACATTTCAGAACAACGTGATAGTTCTTAGAACACTTTCAACTTGACAACGAACAATACGGACAGTGTCCTCAGGACACCCCCATTTTGTTTATTTGCGAACATTTCAGGACACTGTGAGTGTTCTTAGAACACATTCAACTTGCCAGTGAACAATACGGACTACACCTTCAGGACACCCCCTACGAACATTCCAGGACACCGCGAGTGTTCTTAGAAACGTCTTCAGAACACCCCCATTTTGTTTATTTGCGAACATTTCAGGACACCGCAAGTGTTCTTAGAACACATTCAACTTGACAACGAATAATATGGACAGTGTCCTCAGAACACCCCAATTTCATTTATTTGCGAACATTTCAGGACACCATGAGTGTTCTAAGAACACATTCAACTTGACAGAGAACAATACGGACAGCGTCCTCAGGACACCCCCATTTTGTTTATTTGCGAACATTTCAGGACACTGCAAGTGTTCTTAGAACACATTCAACTTGCCAGCGAACAATACGGACTACACCTTCAGGACACCCCCTACGAACATTCCAGGACACCGGGAGTGTTCTTAGAAACGTCTTCAGAACACCCCCATTTTGTTTATTTGCGAACATTTCAGGACACCGCAAGTGTTCTTAGAACACATTCAACTTGAAAGAGAACAATACGGACAGCGTCCTCAGGACACCCCCTACGAACATTCCCTGGACACTGCGAGTGTTCTTAGAAGCGTCTTCAGAACACCACCATCTTTTTTATTTGCGAACATTTCAGGACACTGCGAGTGTTCTTAGAACACATTCAACTTGACAGAGAACAATACGGACAGTGTCCTCAGAACACCCCCATTTTGTTTATTTGCAAACATTTCAGGACACCATGAGTGTTCTAAGAACACATTCAACTTGACGGAGAATAATACGGACAGCGTCCTCAGGACACCCCCATTTTGTTTATTTGCGAACATTTCAGGACACTGCGAGTGTTCTTAGAACACATTCAACTTGCCAGCGAACAATACAGACTACGCCTTCAGGACACCCCCTACGAACATTCCAGGACACCGGGAGTGTTCTTAGAAACGTCTTCAGAACACCCCCATTTTGTTTATTTGCGAACATTTCAGGACACCGTGAGTGTTCTTAGAACACATTCAACTTGACAGAGAACAATACGGACAGCGTCTTCAGGACACCCCCTACGAACATTCCCCGGACACCGCGAGTGTTCTTAGAACTGTCTTCAGAACACCACCATATTGTTTATTTGCGAACATTTCAGGACACCGCGAGTGTTCTTAGAACACATTCAACTTGACAGAGAACAATACAGACAGCGTCCTCAGGACACCCCCATTTTGTTTATTTGCGAACATTTCAGGACACTGCGAGTGTTCTTAGAACACATTCAACTTGCCAGCAAACAATACGGACTACGCCTTCAGGACACCCCCTACGAACATTCCAGGACACCGCAAGTGTTCTTAGAACACATTCAACTTGTCAGCCACAATCCCCATTCATATTTGCGAACATTTCTGGACACAGCGAGTGTTCGACAACGTCTTCAGAACACCCCCATTTTGTGTATTTGCGAACAATTCAGGACACCGTGAGTGTTCTTAGAACATATTCAACTTGACAACGAACAATACGGACAGCGTCCTCAGGACACCCCCATTTTGTTTATTTGCGAACATTTCAGGACACTGCGAGTGTTCTTAGAACAGTTTCAGTTTGCTTGCGAACAAAACGGACACATATTGAGTCCTCAGAACACCCCCCATTCAGTTTATTTAGAACATTTCAGAAAACCTGTGATGTCCGCAGACAAATCGAACACAAAAAGAACGTCTAACACATAAAAAACACAACTTTCATCCTATCTCACACACTCCCACCCTCCCCAAACACTCCTACACACTCTACTAAATACAAATTTTGAACAAAGTTTCACCGTGCTGTCCGCGGATGATCGCTTCACGCTCCACGCCGTCCAATCAGCGAACACGTTGCATGTCCGCGAACATCACGCAAGCCGATTGGGCAATCAGGACATTGTTCGCGGAGCGAACAGGTAAGTGTGTCCACGGACCGAACACAGATATCACTAATTTTTTTTACCTACTTTTTGGTCATTTTAAAAAAAACTACTGGACGGATTTTCACCAAATTTGCAAAAGCACGCTTTCGGGACCAAGCCGCTGCTCCTGGTCCAGATTTGGTGAAAATCCGTCCAGCGGTTTGGGCTGTAGACGCGAGCAAAAAATGTTTCCCGTGGGAAAAAAAAAAGTTTTGGGACCCCCCTATAACTTTGCCCCCCCTGGACGAATCCTCACCAAACTTTGCAAAAAAAGTCAGAGTGACCCAAATACGTTTTGTGCAAAGTTTGGTGAGGGAGAGCGAAGTTATAAGCCGCCCAAAAAGTGTTCTTCCTATGGAAACAGCAACTTAACCATAACTACATGGCCACTACCGTAGCCATGTAATATCGTTTTCCACTCTTATTCTTTCATTACGTTTATCCTGCCTCTCTCTGTTACTCTCCTTTATTTTACTACGCATTCATCAATTTGCCACACTACTCAGTTTCTACTCACCATTCGCATATTTTCTTCTTCGGACGTTCGGGATCGCCGCCTCCATTATCGCCTCTTCAAGTATATAAAACAGGGAGCACAAAGAACATCAGCAGTCGTTCTATTCTCTTACTTGACTTTTTTTAGTACTATTTTAGTAGAAACTGAGGTTATATTGCATAAAATCGTCATCATTGACGTTGACCTGCATTACTACCTACGTGGCAAACTACAAAAACCTATCTGGGAAAGTCATCTAAGTGAATAGCGAAGTCTAAGTTGCATATCAGTATAGGACAGTGAAAGAAAGTGATAGAGTGCTTAACATCAGGTGGGGCAACTAAGCCCTCCCCTCAAAATGGCCACTATGAACATCACTAAATACATGACGGTCCATTGCCTACACAAACTATAGGACCCTTGATTACACAGTCCTCTACAATTGGTTGGCTTCTAACCCCCATATGTACTTAACCACCTACGTTTATCAGCACACAGACTGAACATCCAGGTGTTAGTGGGCTCATCTAGAAACTAGCTTCCCACCAATTTTTATATCAATCCCTCATCACCTCAATGGTCCAGTGTCAATTAGTGCTTTGAAGTTTGGCCTTTAAGTTGCACTGTGCTCTGAGAATTTTAAGGAGTGTAGGCACAGCCTTGCCCTTGTGCGTAGGTGTGACCACCTCGATCGTCCAATTGCTTCTTTCAACGTGACTGGACACCATGAAATCAAGCGTTTTGTAGATTATTTTTTAATAGTCCTCTGACGTATTTTGTTTTGCTCAAGCCTCCTGAACAGGAGCCTCTTGTTCCTTCCCACAATTTGTATCCAATGTCAGCCAGTTCCTGTTTGATAAGTCTTTGGCTTCCTGGCTCATCCAACTCCGTCTGCTGAGATTCATTTTGCAATAAAAAAAAATTGCTTTTAACTAGGACACACTGAAGTCAGGCCTTCTTATTTATGTTCTGCACTGCTTCATAACGTATAGTGGAAACATCCATCTTTTATTTGTCCATATGCATAATATATATGTCAGTCAACAAGTTTATTCGGATTCCGAAGGAAATCCATCAAACACAAAAAACATCATACAAAAACAATTACATTCAATATTCCAAGAGATAACAGAATGCACCCCATCAAAAATCATTGAGGAGGAAAATAAATAAAACTAGGAGCCCCATTATCATCAAGAAGTCCCCCATTACAAGGGCCTATCCCCCAAGGGACCTGACCCATGACGTCCCAAAGGGGTGAGGTTAGCACCAGACAGGGGGGAGGGTCTCATAGTTAACCTCGGGGGGCACTCAGGGACTATTAGAGGATGACTACTAATTAGAATACCACTCCTGGGTGACCAACTAGACCCCCCACGTTGTCCTAGGACCACCCTTGCCACTCCCAAGTCCCAAAATGCAAGTTCCACAATGTCACCCTGCTGATTGTCCACTCTTGGCATTCTGCGACACCCTGCCAAGGATTCCCTGGACACAAAAGAGCAGCCTCTTACGGACCGCAGCCAATGTAGACTTTTGTTGAGGAGGGCATCCCTTGACTCCTTCCTGTCCCTTGCCAACCTGGGTACGCCATGCAGGTACATGGTAGCTTGTCCGGTCCGGCCTAGGCCATAGGGTGGAGGTAACCTCTCTCTACGCCACGAGCCATAGGCTCTCCCCTCTCCAGGAATGAGGCGTTTAGGGCCCGATTTGCTTGGTGCAGTGTCCTCCCGAGATATAGATTTTGCCTTAGATTGGGGCACCCCCTTGGACACTCTAGGCTTGACACAAGTACTGGGGTTGATACCCTTGGCTGCTTGTAGATTCCCAAGCACCAAGCTAGAGCAAGGTTCAGTGAACATGGGTGACACAGGGGCCTGTTCCTGATGGTGTGCCAGGGGGTGGGCCAGGGGTGTGACGATGGGCCCTTTGCGAGCTATTAGAATGTTACAGGGCTCCCCCTCGCACTGCTTTTCCCCCTGCATTCCTATGAGGACTGAGAGCAGATTTTTGATAACTGCCAACTCAGCCAACACTTGGATGCATACACAATTGCACACCCTGGCTGTAGAATCACCCCCAATTGGGGGGTCAGTGGCTTGTTTTACAGCGGAATTGGGGTCATCAGGTTGTTGCTTCGGAGCCCCGAGTAAGGATGGATGAGAGTGCGAGCTGACTGAGGGGCTTAACGATGACATATAATCGCTCCAGAGACTGCTATGATCAGAAGATATATTCAGCGGGGGTATGTCAATAGGCGGACTACAAAGATGCAAGCTGCCCTCGTTGAGTGAGCAGACAGGGGTGGAGCTGGACAGGCCCACCTCTGTGCAAGAGCCAGGGTTAGAGCAAGGGACTGGGATGAGGACCATGCTGAGGGTTCCGGGGGTAGGATTTGGTGGAGGACAGCTGCTTTCCAATGTTACAGTCCCGGCCACTTCCCGCTCTTGTTCCCCCTCTTGCTCTTGCTCGAAACAGGATTGGCCGGATACAGGAATCCCAATTGAGGCACTGGGTATCGCGGGGAACTGAGGTGTAGAGAGCTCGACCTCATCGGAGTTCTGGAGGGCCAAGTTGGGGGGTTTGACTGTATGACACTGTTGGCGCTGTCTCCTGACAACCAGTATCTTGCGATCCGATTTAGGACCGTTAACATGGGGAGCAGACGTGAGGCAAAAGGGGGGGAGGAGGGGCAAAACAGAGGGAGCTTTCCCTGGCTCAGCATGAGACTTCAAGGACCTTAGAGACTTTAGGAGAGTCATGGTCGGCGATCTCTGTCCCCCCTTGGCAGCATTTGGATTTGGGGTTGCTTGATGGCTGTCTCTTAAGTGTCTCTTAAGGACTCCCTCCAGGGACAGACAGCGTTCTCCGCGGGCCACCAACACCCCGCGCCCTTGACCTGCGTGAGAATCTTGTTGTGGGCTTGGCTGTTACAAAGGGCCTCAAGTACTCTAAAGGAAGGTTGGCAGGAATGGTGATGGCTGGCTTTTGCTCACCTTGAAGACCCACGGAGCAGTCCAGGATGTTATAGGCCGGTCAGTCTGGTCCCCCACGGATCCGCGAACACCCTGCGGGCCGCAAACACCCACGCCCTTTCTCCCGCGGGCTTCACCCTAGCGGGTGCAGGAGGCGAACAGAAGTAGTGGAGGGGGCGTGGCTTTTGTATGGAGGCCCTCCTGGGCCAAGCGAAACACCCTGCGGGCCGCAAATACCCGCGCCCTTTCTCCCGCGGGCTTCACCCTAGCGGGTGCAGGAGGCGAACAGAAGTAGTGGAGGGGGCGTGGCTTCTGTATGGAGGCCCTCCTGGGCCAAGCGAAACACCCTGCGGGCCGCAAACACCCGCGCCCTTTCTCCCGCGGGCTTCACCCTAGCGGGTGCAGGAGGCGAACAGAAGTAGTGGAGGGGGCGTGGCTTCTGTATGGAGGCCCTCCTGGGCCAAGCGAAACACCCTGCGGGCCGCAAACACCCGCGCCCTTTCTCCCGCGGGCTTCACCCTAGCGGGTGCAGGAGGCGAACAGAAGTAGTGGAGGGGGCGTGGCTTCTGTATGGAGGCCCTCCTGGGCCAAGCGAAACACCCTGCGGGCCGCAAACACCCGCGCCTTTTCTCCCGCGGGCTTCACCCTAGCGGGTGCAGGAGGCGAACAGAAGTAGTGGAGGGGGCGTGGCTTCTGTATGGAGGCCCTCCTGGGCCAAGCGAAACACCCTGCGGGCCGCAAACACCCGCGCCCTTTCTCCCGCGGGCTTATATATATTCAGTAAAAAAACTTTGTTAACGGGGCGTTATGGTTCCAAGTAAAACCGAAAAACCCCATAAATTTGCCAGTTATGGTAAGCTATGCAACCATAACTCACGCCACCACCGTGCATTGCTAAGACTAACACCCAGGACATCAAAGATGACATCACAAATGTCATTGATGACATCACTTATGACATCACATGTCTGACTCGCTCTTTTTTCCTTTAGTGATATATCTTAGCCAGTAATAGTTAAGAACAAAAAAATCAAAAAGTGCTATATTTGTAGACTTATACTTCAAATATGTTCTTACAATTACAAATATTCACTTAGGGTCCACTCACAGCATATGAAACATATAGATAGGGAAAATACACACATAAAAGATGGCAATGCTTTCTGTGTATGAAGACAATCAGTAAGGTTATCAACACTTTCTTATTGTTCTGATGTTTTTTTATTACTGTACTTTCTCTTTACTTTCTTTAGGGTGCAGTCACATCATGTGATAGTTAGACATAGGGAAGTAATAGGTTTGAAGCAGAGAAGTCATTTCTGTGCATAAAGGTAATCAGTTAGGCTATGAACACTTTCTGCTTCTACTGCTGCCTTTTTGCGTACTTCACTTTCCCTATATATACTCATATTTGTATGTGTTGTTGTGTCTTTGTGTTTTGTATGTAATAAGTGGGTTTTATTAGCTACTTATTACATGTTGCACAGTACACCAAACTCTAATAAGACAGCATTTATCTTTTCACTATTCAACATGTCAAGATTATGAATATTGCACCTCCATCATGTATGCTGCACACAATGCTTATGTTTATACATGTAAGCTTAGTATACTGTAAAGAATTTCACAATAGAATGCTATGTATAGCAATGCATTGCCGAATGCACTACATAGCTCATGATATCTATTCCAATGATCCTTGACACTTTTTTTGTCAACATTATAATAAGAATCCCTTGTACAGACTTTTCATGAAAAGTAAATGCACATGTGATGTCAGGGGGTATCTTAAATTGTTCTATCATGCCATATAAACACTGAACAAGTTCAAAAAGCAGCACATCAACCGTCCATTTAAATAGCATATGTACTAAAATGGAATATACCAAAACAAAAAAGATATGCCTCCAACATAATTACCTCACAGAAACTGCACAGCAAGAAGCAACAGCATACCTACACAACAGTAACAACAAAACTTACCAGAAACTAGTGGGTAAACTTCATTTTTCTTATATATTTCTAAACTTTCTGTATTAGGTACACTGAAAGTAATATTTTTTTTTTTACACAGAAATGTCCAGTACTTTGGAATGGCTTGAAGAAAATTTCCCACGTGATGAAATGAGTGAAGACAGTGATACTAATGGTAGACACTTCTCTATATAAGCCAATTAATAATCAATACTTTATGTGTACTTAACACATATATTTTTTTTAACAGACCATACAAACAGAGAAAATAATATTGCAAAAGAGACATTAGAAAATGCTCTGCAGCGCATGCAACAAAAAATGGATATGCTAATGGAAATTTCAATCTTTTAAAACATTTTGTGGAGGACCACATAAAAGAAAAAAATAAATATCATTGTCCCACATGTACCTGTTCCCCCTCTTCATTTCCCAGTCAACTTTCCCCACACCCTCACCACAAAGAAAAACGTTACGATGAGACTTCCATCCCTCCATCCCCTCCCATGCAGCCTCTCCAAACCCCTAATTCCCCTGTATTTGTGTCAGTATCTGCTTCCCCCTCTCTTTCATACATTTTATATTTGTATATAATAAAAAAAATATTATGTGTGTTTTAGTTCAGTCCTCTGTGTCTTTCTTTTTTTAAAAAAGGCAGTTAAGGTGTCCGTGTATAGCGCAACTGTCCAGGATGTCCGTAATTAACCAAAATGGTGGTGTCCTAAGGACACTATACATGACCGTACTGTCCGCAATCAAGATGGAACTGTTCTTAGAACACACTCGTTGTCTGGGATGTCCGCAATTAACCAAAATGGAGGTGTCCTAAGGGCACTATACCTGTCCGTACTGTCCGCAATCAAGATGAACTGTTCTTAGAACACACTCGGTGTCCGGGATGTCCGTAATTAACCAAAATGGGGGTGTCCTAAGGACACAATACCTGTTTGTACTGTTCGTAATTAAAATGGGAGTGTCCTCACTGTCCGTAGAACATCGACGCACATGCGCACCACACACACAGGTCCTACGAACATCGCGCCTGTCCGTAACTGTCCGTCGCACGTGTGTTGCAATTTAAATTAGTTTGAGGACCCGAACACTGTCCGTAGAACACCCGCGCACATGCGCACAACTGTCCCTGCACATTTGGTGTCCTGCGGACAGCCGTCCCCTTCGCGAACGTGTCTGCGACATCATCATGTGACCGCACCCATGCTGAGCGTGTGTCCTGATTTGCAGACACTGTCCCGGTCCCCGAACATTTTAAAAGTACTTTTTTGGACAATCCAAAGTATTTTACAGTAAAAGTTCACCATTGCACATGTCCCAGACAATGTCCCTGTCGATCTACATACTTTTTGAAACTTTTTTGAGGCTTTTTTGGGTGTTCGAAGTGTCCGCGGACAGCGCGGGTGTCTGCAAAGCACTCCCCAGCACCCCTATAAAAGGCCACACCCCAGAGCTGCTCTTCACTGTGATTCTGGCTACCTGACAGAGCATTGTCTTTCCAGCACTGAAGAAGATTTACCTGTTGTTGCTGCTTTTGCTGCTTTTGCCTCCTGATTCCTGATGGCATCTCAAATTGCTTCACCTACTACTGCCTCGGTATCAGCACCTCCACCCCCTCCACCACCACCACGTCCCCAAGGGCCTGCAGAGGGGAACAGGTGTGAGGATGCAGAAGAGACGGATGAAGAGGATGAAGAGGATGAGGTAGTGGAATTCCCTACTACCAGCGCTCACTGTGAGTCTTGGGAGTGGTACTTGTTTACCACTCTTGGTGGAGTGCCAAAAGCACGTGCAAATAGGTTAATCTGCAATCAGTGCCACATGGTGCTGAGTCGCGGAAGGCCTGGTTCGTACAGCTTTGGTAGGACATCAATGAAGCAACACCTAAGGTCATTCCACGGTGGGGCTATTCGCAAGGTTGTACCTTGTGATAAACGTAGTAGGTTGAGTTCCTCTACAGCATCCTCCGTTTCTGCTCCTGTCACCACAAGAGACACTCCTGTGAGAGAGCGCATCCCTCCAGCTGCCTCACAGGCCATTTATGATGCTGTTGACCCTTACCTTTCGAGGGTCACAATATTGTGTATGTACTGCGATGCAGTACTCTGCAGGGGGAAGAATCTTCGGAGTGCTTTCAAGACTGCGGTCACGGAGCATGAGAAGGTCTGCTACCTACCTAAATAAGGCCTACCCTACATCTTCCTCTCTCCACCTGCCCTTTCTTATCCCCTTGGTTGGTATCCCTTCCTTACCCTCCTTTCCTTGTGTGTCGTGTTTAAAAAACCAAAGAAAATATAAAAAAAGGCTCTTTTCACAGCCGCCTTTCACAGTTTAAAAATAGAAGTGGCAAATAAATGGTGCAGGGCCCTGTGCATTTTTGAGAAGTCCACGGACAGTTCACGGACATCTACATTTTTGGGGTGCTGCCCTATCAACAAAACCATTGCACTTTTCTCTGGGAGGAAGTGGTGGCTCTGAAAAGAGCCTTTTGGTGGTGTTTTTTTGTGTTTCAAAAACTTCAAATGATTAACACCTACTGCAAAATGTATTAATGTAATTACAAAAAAGGTTGCAATGCATTTTGTACATTTAGCAGAAAAATCTGATTTCCAGCATAAGTAAGATGGACTCCATCTCTGCGAAAAATGTATGTGCTACGAAACATAATATTTTCATTGTGAAAAGAGGACATAAATACATCTCTTAAAAAGGCACAAACAGCATTATTGACATTGTGCCTGTCTTTCTCCATTTGTTGACCAAATGAAGAAGAACGCAGCCACATTTGTCTTTGCGCAATATGAGTAAATATTACTTGGGAATTTGGAAACATGTCCATGACCTTCCCAAGTCCTTCTTTCATTGCAAATTGCAAAGAAATTCCAGACACATGTCCTAAACTGTTCCCTCCACAATGAATTATAATTATGTCTGGATGATGCTGTGTCCCCAAACTAGCACAGAGAGGTACCAAGTCCAGCCACTTCATTCCACGCACTCCATGCCAGTGTACTTCCACATGAGGGAATCCAAGATGTGCAGCTACTTCACAGTGTTCAGCATGCGCCTCCAACCAATGTATCCATGAGTCTCCCAAAATCCAGATAATCTGTTTTCTGAAACACACAGCCATAGCTATCTGTTCTTCTCTCATGAAAAAGACTTTCTGACAAACTCTCTCCTGGCACAACACACCCAGTAAACTTTATTGACCAATCCCTTGCTCTGCTCATTCTCATTTGCATGCCTCTCCACCCCAAAATCCCTGTTTGTAATATGCGGTGTCTGCGGACAACCGCCATGTCCGTGGACATATCGTAACTCTTAGACAGCCCTTCTACCCTTTCCACTTCACTCTCTGTGCCATTCCCTCATTGGATACAGCTAAGCAGTCACATAACCATCCACCAATCATATCCAAGACCTCTATATCTAATCCATTATCATAGTTCAGCACTCCAAATGTACTGTTGATCACTCTGAATACAAGTCTCATATCAATGGAAAGCACCTACTACAAAAACTACTGTACAAGTCTCCAAGATTTCTACTTGCAGTTGCATGCATATCCACATGCATGAATACAAACTACAGGCATGCATATTTTCTGCACAGTACATTTACAACTTAACCTGTATAACCTATTAAATGAATGTACCGTAACGTTTCCCATCTGCTATAATCAACTGTCACTTCCAAACCTATCTGCTATCTAACATTTTTTTTACACACACCGCTATCTAAAAAAGTGTAATTTAATATTAAAAGATGGCAGAAATAACAGTACAATTGTAGAAAAACCCTTAGTGGTGTATTATAAAATTACACACAACCAGGATAAGTTCATGCATCTTTATAAACTCACACAGCTAGACACTATCATTAAAAAGCTCCCAGCTGAAATAACACCACTGCCTCTACATCACATCCTTCTGCTTTATTACCCACACCTTCACAAATGCATGCATTCCATGCTTTTCTATACAATTTCTGCCATTTACCCTATAAAAATAGCAAAATAAGTATATTATTATTTCTTCTATCTCAAAACATCCAATAACACAGCCTTAAGAAACCAAGCGAGTTTCATACACTTCGTATTATACTCATTTGCAAAGCATGTTGAACTAATAGATTGTAACTAAAATATGAAGGCTGCACATAGTCAAAGGAAACTGCATACACACACTATGTTCAGTTATCAAACAACAATACTACTACAAAAACATAAAAATCAACGTCTACATTAACAACAGTGCTATAAACACACATAATTACTAACTTCTTTCTTTTACAATTGCACTGAAGACCACTCTCCTGAAAAGTAGCAGAATCTGAAGTACAAACAACTCAGAAGAAACCTGCTCATTCCAAACAAAAAAGTAAGTACAATACTACCATAATGTTCTAACTGTTACTCAAACACACTGGGGGGGTGATTCATGGAACCTGTGCGCCGACAAAACGAGGATGTGTGCGCCATTCTGCCCACAAATCCCCATTTGTTAAACAGGGATTTGCGGGCAGAATGGCGAACAAATCCCTGTTTTTCGGCGCACACATTCCATAAATTAGCCCCTAGAATGTTAGTATTGCAGAACAAAGAACTGTTTTAATTCTATACCATTAGATTTAGTATTAGTATTTCTCCTCACCACTAGCTTACTTTGTATTGTCATCTGAACCCCAGTATAGTAACACATAAATACAAGTATAGCCTTCCTAACTAGTTGTAGCTGCCCATTACATAATCACACACCTCCACATACACCCTTACCATCATACTCAGACACTCATGCACACAGCACACATACATAGCAGAACAGCCCAACCCATACCTTCTTTTTTTTCCAACAGACCCCAAAGAATGCCTACCAAAAAGCAAGTCTGTAGAAAGCAACGCAGAAGTAGAGCAAATCTGGTCAAGTGGCACAGCGAGTAGAGCGCTCGCTTTGACACCCGTGCAGAGCTTGCTAACGCAGGTTTGAATCCCGGCGGGGCCAAACTCAGCCTTTCATCCTTCCGAGGTCGATAAATGAGCACCACACACCATGGGTAATAATAAGCAGCGCTCAGATACCTGAGGGTTCGTAGCACTATATAAATGCCAAATTATTATTAATTATTATTATTATTAAATCAAAATAAAAGTGTACAAAATAAGCATCCATCTCTAGCAGAATTTGTACAAAAAGTTCAAACAAAAGATCTAATAGAGTCATTAAGCGAAACAAAACAAGCTTCCAGTACAAAAACTTTGCCTCCTCTTTCAAAATGTAAAACGAAACAGAAAGTGATTAACAAGAATTCAGCTACCACTACTGCTAACACTGCTCCTATTAATCTTGATTTAGTGGCAAGTAACCATACCAAAAAAAGTATTTTACAAACATTTTTCCACCATACAGTCCTTCAGAATCGTATAAAAACAGGAGAGAAATCATGCACAACCCTTAAAACCTACCGTACATAGTTATTTATTTTAGTGTTAAACAGAATGAAACCACTAATAAAACTAACTACTAAATTACAAAAAAGACTTCTCAATAAACGGAATGTCAACAAAAATAACTTCTTAAATATCTGTGGAGTTGAATGGAGTCACACCACGATCACAGAACCATATTTTAATGAAGAAGCATACACACAAAAGCAAACAAACACAATTGCCATACATAGCAGTGGACGAGGGTATGAACAACTTAATAATACCGTAATGGAACAAGAAATATTGCTTACAAAAATATACCCAGAAAACTCAGTATCACCGCTCCATTCGACTGAACCAGAACGTCCAGTGTACAAATGGCCGTGCACGTCAATGTGTAACATTGCCAAAAAATCTTTCAAATCTTTACGCCAGTTCCTCAATCAGTATGTGAAAGGCAAAGACAAAATCAAAATGAAACTACTTCAAAATATGGATACCTGTCCAGTGCGCAAATACACAGTACTACAAGGACATCCATTAGCCTGAATTTCAGGACCTATTTGCAACAGCATCTTCCATCATATCAAAATGATATCAACACATCATTCAACTATAAGAAATCTAGTCCATAAACTTAATTTAAATAACAATCTTCTACATGGTACAGCCAAAGACCTACTCGAAGAAATAGAGCATATCCAGATAAAATATGTTGGAAGTGAAAGCCACTTTCAAAATGCAATAGCTTTACAACAGACTAGCAAAAATTGTACAGATGGCAACCTTCTACTACACACATACAAAAAAGAAATACTAAAATTAGTACATCCGCTGAAGTACCAAACCATGTGTGTGGGTGTTGCCGCAGAAATTTTTATAAAAGTGACACAAAAACTGTAGACGTAACATACAAAATAGAAGACAATGAAGATTCCAAATGGTTTGAATTAGTTCTCTACCTTATAACAGAAAACAAATACGAAATAACTGACCCCTTAATACTTTGCAGTTGCTGCACTGCAAAACTTGACAACAACCAAACTCCTTCACGTGCTATCACAAATAACTTGGAATTATTCCCACTACCAAAACCCCTGCAACAACTCAATTTATATGAGAGCATCATAATTCAAACAGTGCACCCATTTCAAGCAATAATACACCTTCAACCAAAAACAGCAAAATTAGCTCCCTCTGAATTAGTGAAAGGCATTTGTGGCAAAGTAGTTTATTTACCATTAGATCTGAAAGGAAATGTGCACACTCTGGGAGTGCAACGTCCAATAGATCAATCTTTAATTGTCTTAGTAAATGGTGTACCTACAAAAGACAAAATAATTTGGCATCAACTCGCGGATTTACATAAAGTTGGACAAGCTTTGAAATATCTGAAAGACAATAATGAATACTACAAAGAAATTAATATTGAAGAAAACCTGAGGGAAACCACTGAAATAATTCAAGAGTCACCAGAAACTGGTCAATTTCAACTTCTAGATCCTGCTACAGTATCCAATATTTTGGACCATTATACAATTCATCAATTACACTCTAAAGACACCATAGATGATGCACTGGAAACGTACCAAATGCAACAAACCAAAGGATCACCAATCAGCATATGGGAAAAAATTATAGAAGCACGTGCCTTTCCTCTACTGTTTCCTACTGGGAAAGGAGGAAGGTACGATGATAGACCGCCTCAGATAGCAGCATCAGAATACCGCTCTGAAGTTCCCAGATTTAGACAAAATGTGGAAAACATATACCACCTACTCTTTGAAAGTGAACTAGCAACTCTATGCTACGGAGTTGCACACACATTGAAATCAGGTACCCATTTTCAAAATATGTCAGCTATGCAATTACTACAAAAAGTGCCAGAAAAAGATGAGGTTCTAGAATCAAGCATTACAAACCTGTTAGCAAACATGCGTGGTACAAAAGAATACTGGTTCTGACGTCACGGAGATGTACGTTGTATGATCAGAAACCTTGGCCCACCCACTTGGTTTGTTACATTAAGAATATGCATGAGAAGATTTACATGATTTCCCACACATAGCAAACAAAAACAAAACAAACATAGATATACTAACACCTGGAGAACTCTGCTCTCTAAATCCTGTTAATGTTTCAAGATATTTCCATCATCGCTTCATTGCTATACTGTACTTTATTTGTAATAAAACTGTTCCTCCCCTTGGAGAAGTGCAACACTTCTTTTGGAGAAAAGAATACCAAGCCAGAGGAGCACCACATATCCACATGCTTTTATGGAGTAATGATGCTCCTAAATTTGGTCAAGACAGTGATGCCACTGTTTTACAGTTTATCGAAAAATATGTCACTTGTGAAATTCCTTCACAAACAACAAATAGTGGCCTTCATGCACAAATTTTACAATTTCAAAGACACAAATGTGGGAAATATTCTCGTCGCAAATATAAAAACAAAGGGAAATACTACACCAAATGCCGCTTTGGTTTCCCTAGACCAGTTACAGCAACAGGTCAAGTAAACAACTTCATGTCTTCAGTTAGACATAGTGTCAAAGGTAAATCACCTAAGAACACATATTGCATAAAAAGAACAGAAAAAACAAAATATATCAATGATTACAATGCAATCATTGCCCTCTTATGGAATGCAAACATAGATGTGCAGTACATTGATGTTACAGCCTACTTAACCAAAGCAGAAAAAAACAGAGCTTCAAGACCTCTGGGATGACCTATAATCTGACACAACACCGTCACAGAAATTGTACAGTTTAGGCATAAAAATGCTCTCTCATAGAGAATGTGGCTGCTACGAAGCTGCAGACCGTTTAACCGGTACTGCTTTGTATGGAAAATCTGAAAATATAGTATGGCTAGGTTTTGGTCCTGCTAAATCTAGAAACAGAGTTCTCAAATCATATGAGGACATAGAAACAATAGCCAAAAATTATCCCAACAGCCAAGACATTTTGAAAAACAATTTACTAGACACATACTGCCCAAACAGGAGTACCACTTTGGAAACCATGTGTCTATACCAGATAGCCCAATATTTCACACACAAAAATAATATAAAACCAGATGAAAACAAAGGTAGATACAGATTGACAAATTGTGAAGGCAGCTTAGTGAAACTTACCAAAGCTTAATTAATCATATCAAAATATCATTAAAAACTCCTCAACATAAAGACCTATATTACATGTCCCTGCTACAACTTTTTAAACCAAGGAGAAAAGAAGAAGAGTTACTCGATATCTATGACTCATATGAAGACGCTTTCAAAGCAAATGAAAGCACTATAACAGATGTAAACTTTACACAGTACAAAACAATGTTGCACAATGAACAGCAACACGAAGAAGAACTCCAGGCCCAACTAGATGAGGACACTCCCAACAGTAGTCAACCTTCTTTAACAGGAAGCCAAGAACCACTGGGACAGCCACTAATAGCAAACGAGGCAGAATTAGCTATGACAGAAGTAGAAAACACCATCTGTCACTATGAAGAAGATACAGAAGACTTCACTGTACTGAAATCAAAACTGAACAATGAGCAGCATAGCATTTTCCAAGAAGTAACAAAACAACTTCAACATGGTGTACAACATAAAAATAAAAACTGTACCTGCCAAAACTACAAACCTATACTGCTATACGTCAGTGGTCAAGCTTGTTCAGGAAAAACATTCTTAATCAAAATCATCAGCAAGTTCCTTCAACAATTGACAAACAACAAACTGTCAGCTGTTGTAACTGCCCCCACAGGTTTAGCTGCCTACAACATAGGCAGTGCCACTTTACACTGATTTCTACTCCTTCCAGTAGAACAACAAAACACATTTGAATATTACAAACTTTCTACAGAAGCTGCAATGGAACTACGCATAGTGTTAAAACAAATGAAAATGCTACTAATAGATGAAGTGCGCATGATCTCCAACCTAATGTTGGCTTTGATTCACCTCAGATTACAAGAGGTACTCAAAACAGACTACGAAGAGCTCTTTGGAGGAAAACACATTATTATTTTCGAAGATCTTCAATTGACACCAGTGAAAGGTGAACCTATTTTTAAAACCCTAGGGTACAAACTCTGCCGTAAAACTGTTGGCAGCATAGGAAATGTCAACCTTTGGCAACATTTCCAATACAGAGAATTAACAGAAAATATGCGCCAGTCTGCAGACGTCACATACGCCAACATTTTAAAAAGTATTAGAGTTGGTGTAATATCTCAAGAAGCACAATCAATATTAAAAACCCGCAACATTCATGCACTCTATGGCCATAACTCATGTGCTACTGATGTCATGGAAAAATTAGCTGACAAAAATGTCAATTGTATGTCCTTGATGGCAACTCTTGCAAGCTGTTCAAAATTCAATGAAAAAATGTTGCAAAATGAAATGCGACCAATAATTGAAATTTGCTCCACAGACAAACTGGACATATATGGTATGACCCTACCCATGTATCAACAAGCCACAACAAGACTAATTACCTTAGAAAACTCTATCTCCAACACAGCTGGTTTGGAGAAAATATAAAAATTATCTTTAAACTGTAGAGTAATGCTTAAAGGTAACCTTGATGTGGAGCAAGGACTAGTTAATGGAGCACTTGGAACAGTTGTTGGCTTTCAAACATACACATGTGACAACAACATTCAGTTTGTCAATATTCTCTTTGACAAACTATCAGAAGTTAAAAGGATAGGACGCTCAACAGCCCGATTCCGTCTTTTCAAAGACATGTATGTACGCAGAGAACAATTTTCTCTAACTCTAGCATACGCAGGGACCATTCACAAATCACAAGGTCTTACCCTAGATAAAGCATTGATTGATATTGGGAACACAGTCTTTAAAGAAGGCATGAGCTATATAGCACTATCATGCTTACACACACTTGACGGTCTATTTCTAATCAACTTTGATGCAAGTAAAGTAAATGCTGATATACCTTGCATTCTAGAATACAATAGACTACGTTCACTGTACACCCCCATCTAAAAACCTATCCTGTTCCACAAAAAGCAAAACGTTGTAAAAGAAAACTACTTCAAACAGAAACGAAACAGGATCTCACTGCAAATCCTCCAAAGAGAGTAAAAGAAGCTAATACTTCATCAATTACAGCAACCAAAGAAGAATCTACTGCTCAAAGTAACTGAAGTACTTCTTCAAAGAAGCAACACACACTCCGAAAAAATGACTTGGACAGAGAACTATCAGGTCCATTCAAATTTTCAAATATAACTGGTGTAAATAGCTGCGCAAATGTAGCAATAAATTTTCTATTCCAATTGCCACCAATTATTGACAACATTTACTTACACAATACAGACCAGTTGTGTTTGCAAATGTTAGTCCTTCATAGAAATGCAACCAACAATCCTGACAACACCTACAGTGTTCATGGAATAAGATAAGAATTGGACTACTGTGCTGGAATGGTCAATTCACTATAAACTCACAAGAAGATCCACAAGAATGTCTAATGTACTTACTACAAGTACTGGAAAACAAAAACATACCTATAAATGAAATCTTTCAGATTTCATACATGTGGAAACATACATGCACTCTCTGCAACTATGTGGCACAAGAAGAAGTCCCTAATGAACGCTTCATGTATGTATCAGTACCTAACTGGGAATCCATTCTATTTCAGCAACTTGTACAAAATATAACCATAGCAGATTATGTACTACCTGCAATTCAGATAATCGCTCCACCTTACAAATACAGACACATAGTAAATACATAATACTAATACTTCTACGTTACAATGCAGATGGTACCAAAAACACTGCAAGCTGACTGGATTCACACATGGTCAAGTATCACTTGGTAAGAAAACCTTCACAACAATAGGTATAATCTACCACGCAGGAGCCACAACCAATGCAGGTCACTACATTGCATATATAAAGAAGAATTGTGGATGGTTCGAATGTAATGATAGTACCATTACTTTAAAGCAGAGATTACCAGAAATTTTATAAACGCTTATTTAATATTATTTAATATTCTTAAAACCGAAATTTAATAACTAATCTGTGCATAAATATGAACATAACTATAAACAGAATACGCCAGCAAGTATCTAACTGCCCCAAGATTCTGCAACAACCAAACAGATAAATCAATACCACTAAAATATAACAAAAAAAAAACAGTTAGAATACGCCAACAGGTATCTAACTGCCCGAAAAATCTGCAACAACCCAACAGACAGATGAATAACTTGAAAGTATAAATAAAAAACTATAACCAGTTAGAATACGCCCCAAATAATCTGCAACAAGCCAATAGATAGAAGATTAACATAATATCATAAGTAAACAATTAGAATACACCAACAACTATCAAACTGCCCCAAAGATCTGCAACAACCCAACAAATAGAACATTAGCCAGAAACAACAAATAAGCACTGAAAACAAAGAAAGAAATATATTGGACCATAACAAAAAAAGTTTTTTTTTTAATCCAGCATGGATTTTTCTTTCCCACCGACCCAATGATTTAATAAACAAACACAGAAACTGAACTAATTGCACAGTACACTGGTTTGTAAACTACTAACTATAAGGGTCGAAATAATGCAGACATGTCTATTATGCAATGCAATAACTCATTATGAACTACCTACACTAACTTGATCTTTTCTTTTATCACAGAAATTGAAAAAGAATATCTGCTCCAGTTACCCTAGTCATGAAAAAAATATATCCAATCACAAAAAATCAAACAGTAAGTATATATAATAATTCAACTCACAAATACTGCTCATAACACAACCATTCAAGCACAATCCAAAATGTTTACTTCCATGGATATGTTATACTGCAGTGCTTGTTACCAATCTCTACAATCTTAATTAAATGACTTAGCCAAAACTTCACATACAAACTATACAAATCAAACAGTACACAAACTTTAGATTTGTGGATATTTGATGGATGTTTGATTCTATGGGTGTGTCATGCTGCAGTGGTTGTGGCCAGGGCCTCCGGCCATGCACCCAAGACTCTTGGCACTGGCCAGAACCACCGCAGCATAACACACCCATAGAATCAAACATTTGAACTGTGCTATATAGGCTACTTATACAGGACATTAATTACAATCAACGTTGTACTAACAACCCAAAACCAAGATCATACTAAAGTAAAATAGCCAGAAGTGCATTTTTTTATGTCCGCGGACAGCTGCGGTGACCGCGGACATGACACATGAAGGGCACCTGCCACCTAAACAAATACAGCATTTGACCCATCTCTTACTCCCCAACCCTCCCCAAGCACTCTTGCACCTCAACACACTCCCCAAAGTTGTATTTTTCCCCCGTTCCTCGCCGCGCTGTCCGCGGATCCAAGATGGCGGACGCATCAAAACAATACGACACACGTCATGCTTCAACCCAGCTGATCAGCGAACACGTCGTCTGTCCACGAACATGACACAAGACGATTAGCCAATCAGTGTCCTGTCCGCGGAGCGAACAGGAAAATGTGTCCGCGGAGCGGACATAGATATCACTAACTTTTTTAGACCTACTTTTAGGTTGTTTTTAAAAAAAACTACTAGACGGATTTCCACCAATTTTACAAAAGCACACTTTCCGGACCAATCCGCTGCTCCTGCCGCAAATTTGGTGCAAATCCGTCCAGCGGTTGGAGCTGTAGGTGTGAGAAAAGTTTTTTCCCCGTTCACTCTATGGGAAAAAAATAACTTTTGGGACCCCCCTATAACTTTGCTCCCCTTGGACCAAACCTCACCAACATTTGCAAAAATAAATTATTCAGAGTGGGCCATATACTTTTTTTGCAAATTTTGGTGAGGATTCGTCCAGGGGGAGTGAAGTTATAAGCCGCCCAAAAAGTGCTCTTCCTATGGGATTAGCAACTTTAAAAAAAAATGACTCTATATATATATATTGGAGCTTGCCGTGACCTACCTATTATAAGCTTAGAGCTAGCTTCACGATCACTTTGCTGCTTGCGTTTCTTCTGCAACTGTACACGTGTAAAATGACTTAATATCTTCATCCATTTCAGTGGCATAAGCGTCTTCACCTTGAGCCTAAGAAGTCATTTATCCTTGTAGCTTTCTTGATGCCTTATAGAATATCTGCATTCTCTGGTCTCTGCATCTCTTCTGTGTGTGTCATCTTTATCTGTGTGATGTCACCATTGATCCTTGCCTTTCATCTGCTCTGCTTCTTCAGGAATTTCATTCAAATGGCCATCACATTGTCTTGCATGCAGCTACGGTTTTCTCAATGGGTACATTGCTTCCCAGATTCTCTTAAGTGTCTGGTTCTCTTATGGGTACTGCACAGAGTCCACACTCTGCTCTTTGCTGGTTCAACTGTTCCGCATAAGTCACATACTTTGGTTCCCATTCTATAAGTAATAAGGGTGGGGCAGTTGGAGGGGGAGTACTTGTCTCCTCCTCTACACTCCCCCCTCTGGGCGATTTATCGACCAATCTCTCATCCTTCTTCACCTCTAGACATCCTGATCTGGGGGACCCATATCTTTATGACTCCTTTCAGACAACCGGCTGATTTCACATGCTCATCCTTGCTCCATGTCATGACCATGTGGTGTCAATTTGGACTGCAATAAACCCATCTTCTTATGGTTCTTTGGGTACAGGAACTTCGTTCCCTCAAGTGCATGAATACTGGCCTTCACAAAGTCTCTGTTCTCTTCATCTGTCAGATCCTTGGGCTTCCATCCTGGATCAACATCAATCATACTCTTCATCCCTATGGCTTTCTTTGCTGTCTTTTTGCACTGTGAGATTATTATCTTGATCACACCAAATCCAGACAATACCAACACAATCAGGGCTCCATGAAATTTGAACATATCTAGCATCCTTTGTGGAACCCAAGAGAAGAGTGATCCAAACCAGCTGTCATCAGCAAAGTCTTCTACTTCATCTCGATCTGGCCATGGAGTTTCGTCAGCATGTCTATGGCCTCTGTCCACGCTCTGCTCTTTGCTGGTTCAACTGTTCCACATACGTCATATACTTTGGTTCCCATTCTATAGGTAATAGGGGCGGGGAAGTTGGAGGGGGACTACTTGGCTCCTCCTCTACACTTTAAAGAAAATGAAGAAAAAGCTTATGTCTGCGACAGAAACAACAATTTAAGTTGTTTAGCTACTAGAATTTTGCATTTCAGGCATTTCCTATGAAAGAACCATTTGGATATTTGCAAATGGTTAGAGATGAAAAAAACAGATGGTTCATATTGCAATTACACCTGGGATTTTTACCTAGCATATCCAGATTGGGTGCCTGGACAAAAATTCTGTATGTGGAATGGCTTTGTAGATTGCGCAACTCTGAAGTAGATACAGACAGATATTTATTAACCCGATGAACAGCTACAACCCATATCATAGACAAGAGATATCGTTCTATATGGTATCCCTTGGATAATTTGCATACTGACATGTATAATATCTGGATGGAAATTGAGAAATTGCTGAAAGCCTGTAAATGAGGATAGGAAGAATTTTAAATATCTTTATACTGTTATTTTAAGTGCTTACACTAAAAACGAAATTGAATATGAAATGGATTTGACACGGTTATTAAGATAATTGTGTGTTGTGATGTATGTGAATAATGTAAATGATAAATTGTTTTATGAATAGTGTTAAAGGTTTTTTGTAACGAAACACTTAAATTTAAAAAAACAACAATGATTTATGTACTTTGAAAAATAATGAAAATTGTTCTAAATTAGAGAAATATTGACACTTGCCAAATGTGTTCAGTCCCTCCTGATGAGCCACTTGATTACAGTGGTGAAACACGTGTAGAGGAATCGATTATTTGCAACAAGTTCCAAAGAGAAATGTTTTCTTTGCATCAAGTTTCTATAATGTTTTTCAAATCTTGAGGACATTTCAATTCAATTATATGAATATCAGCATTATCTTGTGGAGGACGTTTACAATGTTTTGATTATTATGCATCACACTGGATAAAATGCACATGCTAATGTGTAAATGATTTATGGAACTGTACTGGACAAAAGGAATCCATTATGGCAAAACAGCCAATTAATTTTGTTTCAACAACATAGTCTCGAAGGAGCGCCAATCAATAAACAGCAAATGTATCAAACTACCTACTTCAGAGTTTTCTAGCCAAGGAATATGCCACAAACCCAACAAGAAATGCAATCAATAATTAATTCCTAAGTGGCGCAGTAGCTTTGCTCTATAATTTGACAAACGTACACTTGCTATTGGGCAGACACAATAATTGGGGCTGAATGCTTGCAACAGCAACACTTAAAAACCACCAGATTTTTTCACCAGAGGTTTGCAATATGCCTGCATTATTCCAATTATTGCAAGTGAATCCTGTTATGAACCAGGATGGAGACACCCACTTCCTAAAATAACGTGAGCGAACTGCCAAGTCCACCCAACCCCTGCGAAGCTTAGCAGATTCAAACACGTCCAAATGTATTTCTTGCAGGAAAATGACATCCCCCTGCAGATCTCGCAAATGACTGAGTAGCCTGCATCTCTGCCTATCATGATGGCCCCCTGGGAGTGACCCCCACCCCATTAGGTCACATCTACAAGTTCAAAAATCAGTGTCAATTCAAGTCTATGGGTCCATCGGTCAGAGTCCAGAGCTGCCACCATTCATCCTTCAGGGTCGCCATGGCGTAAAGAGTCTTATCAGCTTGTGTGGCTGTCACATATGCAGTAAACATCTTGCAGATTGACAATCAGCACATTTATACTTGCGATACCACCATGCCGCACCACTGCCATCACGTTCAAAGCACATCATCTCTTTTGCCTCAAATCCTGCTTCCATTGAGGTCCTCTGGGCAGTCTACTGGCTTTCTTCCAGCAGGCATGAGTGATGGGGTCACACTGAGGCAGCGGAAGCTGGGGTGCATATCAGAAGCATTTGTCATTTCTGGAATGTGGTCTGCCAATACTATATCCAGCTGCCTCAAGAATCCCCAGGCATCCTCCAGGAATTCAAAAGAGTGACACTGCCAGCCTAGCTGAATGCACCAAACTGCTGGGATTTTGAGATAGTGCTGGTATTTCATGTCTTTCAGGGCTTCAAAAATCAGATTGAAACTTCTGCTGCGTTTAGGGACCTCCAGAGAGACTACATTGCTGTCTATTTGTATAATCCCTGCATCATGATATGCCTTCAGGATAACTAGTTTATGCTGAAACTGAAGGTGCCACAATGTAATAATCTGCAGGCATTCTCCTTTGGCTGTTTTTTTTAATGGAAGCTCCATTAATATAGGAACTCCTCCATATATGTTCCCTCCATGTTTACCAGGATGCCGACCAGGTGCAGATTGCTGAGGCGTGATCTGTTTTCCTGGTCTTCTATTTTTGCTCCTAGTTGCTGCACTTCTTTGATCATCGTTCCATATCTGCGCAGATGGTCTCCCAATTAACCACCATTGTGCTGAGCCCTTTGCTCATTCTCTGTTGTGCATTCTGCTTTTGTATTAAGGTGGATATTGAAATCTTACATTTTTTAATGATTTCAAGTACTGTGTTATTGGTTTCCTGCGTGCGCTGGCCAATAGCTTTCATCTCTATTAATGTCACTTATAGTTGGTCAGAGTGTCTGGTAAACATGCGCACACTAGCATTTGTGGAGACACTGCCATCGGTGTGCTCAGTGTCTGACTCTGTGGAAGACTGAGACATATCCTGTGTGTCAATACTAGGTCTCCCACAGCCAGTTGCTGAAAAATGCCCCCTCTGGCTGTGGAAAGCTAAGTCAGCATGCAACCTGTACGATGTATATAATGTGATCAGAAAAGTAAGAACATCTTGTGGAGCATTGAAACCATTGTCATTGACTGTTTACCATCAGAATGCCATGGCAACTACCAATATTCCTATGCAACTGAACGGCCGTTGGTCATGCCATTGCAGTTCTCTAATCCATTTATTTATAAGGCAGATGTCCTATTGGGAAGCGTTCTCTGAAGTAAGGTGCCACAGTATAGTGCTCCCTCCCTGTGGTTGGTCAGCATATATACATTAGTCAACGCCATCTTGCCCCAATCCAGATACACTGGTGTGTGGGTCATCAGTCTGCATGTGTGGCCACCTTTTGAAAATCTCACGCCGGCACAGCACCCTTCCCCTAATGTAACTGCTCCTCATTTAATTCATAAGATTTACTGTGCCAGGGTCCGCACCGCATGGGCGTGACATCTCCACACAGAAGCCATCTTCTCCCTCACTGCGTGGCAGATCGAGGTACTGTGGCCGGCCCCGACCATGGCTGTGCAGGGATGCATGTATTTCTCAGTGTCTGGGCTGATATATTTTCACCCACTCTGCTGTCTGCTTGACGGGACCTCACAGCATCACCTTCATCAGCAATTGCGGAGCCCCCTCAAGACAGCCAGTGTTGTGATGGTGTCATCAGCCACCTCTTGGCATGCCCTTCCTGATCTCAGGCACAGAGGGTCCAAATGAGCTCCAATTTAGACCTAAGCTGCAGCTCGGTACCATGCACAGAATCCCTCAAGGATGTAGTTATGCAACCATAGATCAAGCATGCATGCTCATCTATCTTCCTTGGAGCTCAGTGGCCATCTTTCTCTGGCTCTTTATTATTTGTGATAAAATAGTGTGTAAAAGTAGAGGTAAGCTGAGGGAAATATCAAAATTAGTTAAGAAAGCAGAGGGTGAGTGCAAAAATATTAAATTAATTTAACCTCTCAAAGAAAAGTATTATATGGGGAAATAATAAAAGACAAACTCCACTTTAACATGGCCCGAGTTAGGAGGTTAAGGAGAAACGCACAACTCATACCTCATGCTACAGGAACCCCATCCTGCAAATGTATCCTGAGAGCCACAAGCCGCAAATGTAAATCTGAATTTTCCTAACCATAAGAATGGCAAAGGGAGAGTCAAAAATAAGTTGTTTCTCAGAAAAGGGTACGCCAGCTTATTTTATGTAAGCACATTACTGGCCAGATACTTGCAAGTATTTAAAGGAATCAAGCTCCATGCACATATGTTACAAGCACATAATCCGTGGGCTTGTCCTTGGTCTAAAGCCCAAGGATCGTTTCTCTCCAGGACTGAAATCTCTGCACTGGCTGCACGGATTAAGTTCAAAACCCTCTGCATTGTCCACAAGGCCTTCTGGGGCCTAGGGCCTCAATACCTTCAACTCTCGCTTCCTAAATATCTTCCTTCTCGAGCTCTTCACTCTTCCGCCTCCAACTCCCTCAGGGTCAGTCACCTCTCCAAGCAACGAGTTGGTGGTAGATCTCTTTCTTCGGCTGGGGCCTCCCTCTGGAACAGCCTCCCTGCCTCCCTGAAACTTGAAGAGAACCATCTCTGGTTCCGGAAGCACCTCAAAACCTTCCTCTTTGCTTCTGCTTTCTCTCCTCCTCTACCCCGCTTAACTACTGGCTGAAACTGCACTGGTTTCATGGCCACCCTCTGATCTCGGGCCCAGGTCCCCTCCCCTGCCAGTTGCACACCTGCACTGCCTCCCTGGCAACCCCTGCACTTGGGGACTGTTTTCTGTATCCCTTACAGTCCCCCACCAGCACTTGACACCTGATGTCTGCACTTACCCTTGCACTTGCCACCAGCTGGCCGTACTTCTCTTATTGTTTTTATTTATTCTATTCATGCCATGTACGGCACTGTCCCCACCCGCCTCCAACCCCAAACTTTTCCCCTTCCCCTTCCCCTGCACTTGCACGATTTGAATGACACTTGGCCTTGTTGGATTGTTGTCTCTGACTTCCCTCTGTTTCCCCCCCTTGCCACATCGCTCCTTGAAACACTTGTGTATAGGCGTGTTATAAATGCCATATCATATCATATCATAAGGATAAGTGGAAGCAATTTCCCATGGAAGATACCTTTGATTTGACTAAAATTCAAAATGTACACTGGGTGCTCAAGCATAAAAGGATGGAAATAGCTCTGGAGTAATGGGAGGACTTTTTAGAATGGTTTGCAGAAGTATCTAAACGGGCTGGGGAACCACACATGAGGAGCCTGTATTGCCTGCCAAAAAGTGCATGGACAGACATATTTTGTTTATCACCACTACACTGAAGGGTAAATCATGGACGCAGGTAGGCAATGAAATGATTCACAGATACACACGCAGTTAAAAGATAAGTTAGCTGTTGTATGGCTATTTATTCATAAAGAACATACATAAGTGAATAAACTGCAACAGAATTACATCACAGAAAAAACAGTTATCTAAAGAGTACACATCACCGTTGGTGCAACTCAATTCCTCATCTTACCAGAAGCGGCTGGAAAGCCCTGGAACACAGCCAGGCACAGAGCACAGCAAAGAAGAGGCTCGGAGCGAAGCCTCGCCCCTCCAACTGAGGGCTTTGCTTTCTGCCGGACTTTTCCAGAGCACCAAATCATAAGCCCTCCGCAAAGGTGGGTTGGTATTTTCTTGAACCTTCTGGCATAAGCATCTGGGCATTGGTAGTTCATCACTTGTCCCTGGCTGGAGTGATCTACAGCAACCTCAAGGAGCAGAGCTCCTACCTTTCTCAAAACAGCAAAGAAAGCAACTCTGTAACTCATCCTCAACTTTGACAGTGTCCATGGCAACCTTATCAGGTACCAGCCCGCACCTGGGGATCCCAGTCGTTGCGACCACCGTGCCCTTGCATGAGCCATGTAAACCAACATAAGCAACGAATAACATTGAAAACATGTTATTCCAGTAAAATTATGCTAACACTCATTTCTGCCATCCTTCCTCTTTCAGCTCTCTTGGTATGCTGCCTTCATCTCCTCTCGTATCAACCCACGACTTCCTGTTTCCTGCTGTTCCTTATATCCTCAACCTCCTGATTCCAAGAGATGGGTTTTTAGTTACGCTCCAATCCCTCCATTATTATTTCTTAAAGATGCTTCATAGGGTTGTGAACATCAGCAAAGAAGGGACAACCAGAGCTGTTCAGCACAAATGATTTGCCCCAGATTTTTTAAAGATGGCAAAACAACATTGTAGACAATGTCTGATATGCCACTGACATAACATGGGTAAGAGTGCTATTGTAAGTCAGCGGGTCTACGCAACAACTTGGAAACCATTATTTATTTCATTCAAATGCCAAAGATCGAATATGTTGTGCTCCTCTTCAGGGTGGTAGTGTGTATCAGTAGTAATTGTGGAACACACTTCACATGGAAAGTTGTACGGGTACACTGCTGGGTAGTGCAGATCCAGCAGAGGTCTCATTGTCAGTATCACCCAAAACCAGAATGGGCAGTGGAAAGGAAAGAGGGGTTTTAAAAAATAATTTTTTACAAATCTGCTCTGAAAAAGTGTGAAACGACCAGGTGTGAACTGCTTGCCTTAATGATTGAGCATGTGGGGTGCCACAAGCAAAGAAACAGGTGTAAGCTGTCATGAAATTCTCGCTCACAGACTCATGCACTTATCAGTGTACCCTGCAGCTCTACTAACTCGAACAAGTGTACAATTGATAGATGATTCAGTATTGCAGTAACGTCAAAATGTTCATGTCTACTTATCCACAGGTGCAGAAGCCATTACTGATGAAATCTGAGATAACTGCCGCAGGTTTAAGCTGTGGCATTAGGTCCATGTTGTCATGGGAAAATGCAAATACCTGCATTGCCCGTGGAAAACTAGTGGAAAATCTGCCAGTTCCAAAGCATGGCAATATGGACGAGATGGTGTTCTGACACCAGAAAACAAGGGTAAAGCCGGTGTATAGCAATCATTAAATAGGGTTCTTTCTGCTGGCAGAAAACTGGCAGATTTGCCCTCCTGCCACCCAGTAAATGAGGCCATATATGTATGAAAATTGCATCAAAGTCAAGACTAACTTTGATGCAAGTTCTCATATGTGTATGAGACATATGTGAGACATATGGGAGATGTAAATTGCATACAAGTATGAAATGTAAAGTTCCCATATGCCTCCTATATGTATGCAAACTCAAAGACAGATATGTATAGTAGGCTTTTAAGACATGTTATGTTGTTATGTTGATTTATACCGTGCACTGCTTGTTAGGGAGAATTCTCCAGAATGGCTAATTTCCCTTACCTACTGAGTCCCTCAGCAGCTTTGCTGGATTTCTAGGATTAATTTTTTTCACCTGCTAAGAGTGTGAGCCTTTTTTTCCCACTCTTATATGTGTGTTGCTGTGTCTTTAACATTTTTGTGTGCATAGACTGTGGAGCCTCACCTACTCCATAGGCAGCATCGTTTTACTGTGTGTCACACAGCACATTTAGTGTAGTGAGACAGGGTTGTCTTTTTCAGACTTCCCACTTTAAACTCCATTTTCAGGGACTGACTACGGTCTCCTGGAACATGTAAAGTTGCCATTGACTTTATTAGTCTTTTTTAAATTCACAGACCCAGTACAAACTATCTTACATAGAGTACTGGAAAGGGTTAATAGTTATCCCTTTCTGTCTGTCTCTCATGGAACATTATTTCGTTCCCTTTTCTTTAAGATTTGGCTGGTGGCAGTGGTATCTACCATATTTACCATGGTCTATGAAAATAGCCTTGGTACTGTTTTAGGGCTAAGTTAGTACCTCGAACTTAAATCAGCTGGACCCCATTTACTTTGATTTGGTTCCGGCTGGGTTTATTCGCCATTTCTTTTTGTAAAGGTCTTTCTCGTGTTTTTCTCTGTGCGCCAAACCAGGTTTGGTTCCTTTGTTCGCAGTCCTTTGGCAGGCTTCTGCACAGAAGCCCTCCTTAGGCGCCTGAGAGTCTGGGTAGACAGGATGTGAGGGAGTGATTTTAGGTCCCCTGCACAGGGTTCCCTTGAAAACCCAAGTCGCACTTCTGTTTGATTGGCTAGGTGACTGTCCTGCCAGGACAGCCACACTGCTGTGTGATTGACAGACATGCTGTGTGAATGGGGGAAAACTGCATAAAAAGCAGGTCTCTGAGACTTGGAAGGCAGAGTCGCCACTGGATCGAGAGAACGAAGAGAAGCTGAAGGAAGAGGACCACTACCACGACTGAACCTCCATGATGTGGGTCCGAATCTCCAAACTTCGACGACAGAGAAGATCTGCAAGGAATCTTCTTCCCTTGAGCTGGTGGGACCAACCAGTTCGACAAACACCAAGCAAGGCCTCCCCCCCTTGTCGAACTTGCTGTGCACCGCTGCAGTGAACTGGATAGCCAGGAGGACCGGACCCTGTTTGGGTTTTAAGGAGCGCACCTTTTATTTGTTGCTTTGCTCTGCTGCTGGTTTCTTCCCTGGGCAGTGCAGGACCCTCCAGTCTTCCTCGTTCGTGTCAGTACGACAGTCGTTTCAGGAACCGTGAGCCTGCAGGATCTGCCAGGAACATCTGCCTCAGCTACAGCATTCTTGATCTTCTAAGGTACTGTGCACACCCGGTTGTTAGTTCCGTCTGACCGCACAGAAAGTGTTTTAAATCTTTCGCCAAACCGAGGGCTTGTCCTTCTCTACTCTTTTAAATAACGTTCCCTTCAACCAACTTCGTTTCGAACTCTTGGCAAAGACTTAACCGCGAACTACTCTGAACTGTGTGTTCCTCTGCAAATGATATGATATGATATGATAGTTTATTTATATAGCACCTATACACAATGTGTTTCAAAGCGCTTCAAGGCAAGGGAGGGAACAAGGGAAAATACAATTACATTCGTACAGGCCATGAACAGTAAGGATGTGAAATTAACTATCGTACTCGGCCTGACAACATTTCAGAAAGTGCAAGAGCTAAAACATAGATAAGGAAGGGAGGGGGAGAGTGGGAAGGAAATGGAAACAGACAGGCGACTACCATACTAGGCCTGATGACATTTCTGGTAGAGCCGGAGAAAAATAAAAGGTGAGGGAAAGGGGTGCAGAAAGGGAGGGGAGGAACAAAACAAGCGACTGTCATACTAGGCCCGACGACATTTCAGGGAGTGCTGGAGGGTGGGTGGGGAGTTTAAAAACAGTAATGGGAGGGTGGAGGAAACAGACGAGGTTGCTATCATATTAGGTCCAGGGACAATTCATAGAAGAAAGTAAGGGGAGGAGATAGGAAAAGGGAGAAGGGAAAGGAGTAGAGAACAGAGAGTAAGCAGTCAAAAAGAGTGTGGAAGCAAGAGTGGAGAGCAAACACAATTGCAGAAGCCAGTAGTAACACATAATGTTGCAAGCCAGGATACAAGATGAAGATGGGAACAGCATGATTCAGGGCCACCATGAGTACAAGATGCAAAGGAAGTCCATCATGAGAGTTGAGAAAGGGTGGTGCACCGTGAATGTCTGAAGTCCATAAAAGTCAAATCCAGCATTGGCCACAAGACAGTGATGGTGAAACCAGAATGTATCAGGGCAGACTCCTGCAGAAGTAGGCTGGAAAGGGTGGAGGGGGAGCAGGGTAGAAGAATCAAGCAAAACAGGCAACACCTGTGTGCGAGCAAGGGGGGGCACAAGGGAACATCACAGGGGGACCAGAGGGGGTGGGGATGGCCTGTGGTTGCAGAGGGGGTAACACATGTTGGTGCATGCTTACCTGCTGTCTGAGCAAGGGATCAGGCCCTGGGTCCTCCTGGTCCGAACAGGTCCAAATAGGAATTGCCCTTTTCTTTTGTCTGCCCTTCACTTCAGACGCCGGGGCGAGAGACACCCTTGATCGAATAGTTAAGAGCGGGAAGGAAGAGGCAGGGCTAAGAAGGTGAGTGGTGCTTAGGCCAGGTCACCTAGATCCACTTGCACCTGCTCCCCATCTGCAAAGGAAAGAAGCCGGAGGGCTCCTTAAGTAGGGAAAAAGAGCGGCAATCAGGAAGGCACTAGGTGGGTGGGGCTTAGGCCAGGTGACCTAGATCCACTTGCACCTGCTGCCCATCTGCAAAGGAAAGAAGCTGGAGGGCTCCTTGAGCAGGAAGACACCAGGTGGACGGGGCTTAGGCCAGGTGACCCAGATCCACTTGCACCTGCTCCCCATCTGCAAAGGGAAGAGGCTGGAGGGCTCCTTAAATAGGGAAAAAGAGCGGCAAGCAGGAAGGCACCAGGTGGGCGGGGCTTGCTAAGTGGTGAAAAAGAGCGGCAGGCAGGAAAGCACCAGGTGGGCGGGGCTTAAGCCAGGTGACCTAGATCCACTTGCACCTGCTCCCCATCTGCAAAGAAAAGAGGCTGCAGGGCTCCTTAAGCAGGAAGGCACCATGTGAGCGGGCCTTAAGCCAGGTGACCTAGATCCACTTGCACCTGCAAAGGAAGGAGGCTGGGGGGCTCTTAAGTAGGGAAACAGAGCGTGAAAAGACTCTGAACCATTAACATTGGCCCAGGTCTATTGATTTGAATCCTTATTGTAGCAAGCCTTTTCTAGATTGCCCTGCCTACTTACTTGTTGGTGCTGCTTAATTTTGTATAACCTTGTCTTTCCATCCCTTTTTAAATTGCTGGAGTGCCATTTTGCTCAAACTTCATTTTGAGCTTAACTTGTCCAGAATTGATTGGGTGTGTGTAGTATATTAAGATTGTGATTTTTCTATTGCTTTACTTAGTGAACTGTTTTACAAATTAATGTGTAAATAAATGTATATTCTTTTACTCAGAAACCTTGAGTCAGTGTTTGTTTGAACCATAGTAATTGCTGTCCTTTGTGTAACTTCTGATGCTGCTCACTTTACTCTTGAGATAAGTCTGGCTGCTCAGCCATCGCTACCACTTTACTGTGTAGTACAGGCTCGTACCAAAGGTGAATTTGTACTTGCACTTTTAGTTTTAATTGTGTGAGGTGTTCCCAAAAGGTACTGTATATGATTCTGCCTAACACTGCTACCACCCAGGGGCAGTTTCCAGGCACTTATGTGGCTCTACAAGAAAGAGGACGGGTTATGTTAGTGAGGGTAGAGTGATTGGATAGGTTCAGAACCAGGGTCAACTGGTGCCTGTGTGTGATGGCTTGTAGATGGTGAATTGTGTGTACTGGCTTGTTGTATCCGTACGGCCAAGGCCCAATGCCTGCTTTTATTTTTCTATGTGAATGTTTGTTATGTTGGCGAAGTGGCTGTGTGCTTTATGTGTAGATTGGCTGGTATTTAAGGTTGTGGTTGTGCGCATTGGCTTGTTGCATGCATATGGGTAAAGTCCAGTGTCAGGCATAGTTTGTTGTATGCAAGTATTACTTATATTGGGTGTGTGTTTGTGTTTAATTTGGCCAGCCCAGTGGCCGTGTGTAGTACTTGCGTGGTTTGTTGGAGGGCAGCATGAGCAGGGTGGTTAGTACATTGGCTATTGTCTAAGTTCTTCTAGGTGGCTAATCTACACAATTCCATCTAATGTGACGCATGACTAATCTTCACAATCCTATTTAGAGATGCTCATGGTTAATTTAACAATCTATCTGACTGTGATTCGTGGCTAATCTTCAAAGATCTATCTAAGTGTCACACATGTTTAATCTTCCCAATTCTATCAAATTATGACGCATGTGCTGAATATCTTCTATATGAAATGGACATGTACGTGTTAGAGATGTACATTTTGAACATGTGCACTAATATATGATTGAAAAGTCATATCAATGTGAGGAATTACTTTGATGTGTGTATTCACATGCTTTTATAATTGCATTTTGAACACCATGTAACATAAGGTTTTGGCCCAAATATTTCAAAATCAATACACTTTGATTTTTGAGATTTTTGTCAGGATCTGGTGTCCTATAAACATTTCAATAACACGCATATGCCTCACACTCCTATGCCACACACACTTATGCATGCACTTATGCCACATGATCTTACACCACATTCTCTTTCTCCATGTGCTCTTATACCACTCACACCTACAACACACATTCTTATGCCACACACTCTTATGCCACAAGCTCTTACACAACAATTTCTTATGCTGCATGTTCTCTCTTTTGGCACTCTTACACTCTCTTCTGACATGTGCTCCTATGCCATGCATAACTAAAGCACATGCTCTTAATCCCCACACACATATGCCACTCAGTCTTCTGCCACAAATACTTATGTCACTGGCTCTTATTTTATGTGCTCTGTTGGCACACAATCTTACAGCACACACTTTTATGGCACCCTCTCTTACAGAACAAGCCCTTCTTATCTTATGTCAAGCACTAGTATTATGCTCACTCACATTCCACACACTGTTAAACCACAAACATCTATTCCACACATATTTATGCCACATGCTCTTATGCCGCATGTTCCTATGACACACACTACCACTTCACACGACTGTACACTCTTAAGCCACACACTTGTATGCTGCATACCCCTACAACACATGCTCTTATGCTAAATGCTCTCACACCACACACTTACACCATGCACACTTAGAGCACATTGGGCCTCATTACGACCCAGGCGGTAAGTTACCGCCTGGGCCGTGACTTTACCACCATGGCGTAAACTATGTTTACGCCATGGTGGTTGGCGGACTTACCGCCCCATTCCGACCTTGGCGGGGCGGTAAGTCCCCAATCCCCATTTCCCTTCCCCATTCCCATTTTTGCCCCATAGGGCATAATGGGAGTGGGGAAGGCGTTAATTACGCCACCGTAAATTACGGTGGCGTAATTAACTCCATGGTCCCTTAGCGCCATGGATTTTAACACCTGCAGGTGTTAAATCCGCCATGGCGCTAAGGGACCTCGTACTCAGGCGGTAAGGGTCGGCGCTGTTTACGCCGGCGTAAACCCCTTACCGCCTGAGTCGTAATGAGGCCCATTGTCTTACGCCGCATACTCTTACACCACACACTCTTATATCACATTCTTCGATGCCACACACTATTGTGCCACATACACTTACATGACATACACTCACACTACAAACACTCACACAACATGCTCTCAAATGGTGGTAGGTTAAGTCTCTTTTGAAAGGGGTAATTTATATCAATCTTTTTTCCAGCCCACACATTCTCCCTCAGAACACCCTACTGAGAGGCCCATCATATTTGTATTCCATTGATGTATAAGAAAGTTTAATGTAAATATGATCTTTGTTTTTTGTACACAGTGTGCTGAACTATACAGATCAATTGAAACCTGTCGATGTGGACAATGCTATTGAAAAAGCTTTGCAAATATGGAGTGATGTAACCCCATTGACTTTTGCCAGAGCTGACAAAGGAGATGCTGATATAATGATAACATTTGCTTCAAAAGGTAATGTTTCTTTTAGTCCATTTATTTATTTTATGGCAGGTTAGGCACACATTGGTGAGTTTCACATTTCAATTGCAAGGTGTCATTTTATGAGCTTAGTGTTGAAATTAGCAATTGATTCAACAGCAACGTTACATTACATTTGTAAAATAGCTACAGTGTTCTCGAAAGATACCATGTGCACCTTGTCTGATACAGATCAATACATGTTACAGCTACTCATAGCTTATTTTTGTTATGGGACATACAGAAACATATTCTTTTAATGTATTTTCGTTTCTTGTTTTCAAACTTCTTTGTATCATAAAATATTATTTCCAATGCTTTATAACTATTTTCTTTATAAAGAAAAATGTTGCAATTTCCATTCATGGCCATACTGTTGGACATCAAAATATAGCCCTTCTTCGCTACTTGCCCCCAGTGACTGTATGGTGAAGTCAACGACCTAAACAACAACTCGTATTTCACAGGCAGCATGTACAAACATAAACCTCAACATGTTTCTGTACGGCAATGTTGTTTTATGGACATTCTTCAGGGGTCGGGGGGGGGTGTTGGTGGTAACAAATGGGCAATCAGTATCTAGTGTAACATTTCCTTAGAGGTGCGGTGAAACATTCTTCAAGTCTGTTGCATTTATTATTCAGTAATCAATCCCAATCCAGAACTCTCAGTAAAGGCACAATAATTCATTGGACACGCCAGACAGAGCTACAAGTAGGTTGAGTCTAAATCAACAATTTTTGTTGAGACACGATATTGTTTGAGTTAACATGACAGACACTAGTCACTATACCTATAATCTCTTCACATGCCTATCAATTCACATGTATATGGATATAAACTACTCATGGGTGGGAAAATGCAGGCCACAAATGGCAACTAAAGGTTGCTTTGTCCTCAGTCGTTAATCTCAATCGGCTGTGCATTAACATTATTAATACACGTATCCTGCATAAAAACAGACACATAGAGAAATACAGATGGGGATTATAAGCAATCAGATACTGTTGCTTGCCTGCCAGATTTTAAATCAGCATGTGTGAAAATTAACATGAACCAGTCTTTATGTGTTAGGCATCATCTAGTGCCTGTAACATCAAAGCATAAAAGCACCAGGCTTTTTGTTGTGCAGCTCCATTTAATGTTGATTTACATCGTGGGTGCCCCTGCATATTGAATTGTATGACATGGTACAGAAACGTACTCTGCCTAGAAGAAGATACAGTGGGCCTCATTCCGAGTATGGCGGTAAGGGATAGCGGCCACCGCTAACGAGAGCGGTGGCGGTAATCCCTTACCGCCATACTCCGAGTTCCCTTAGCGCCATGGTGCTTTTAACACCTGCTTTTAGCAGGCGTTAAATACCATGGCGCTAAGGGACCTTGATGTTAATTACGCCACCGTAATTTACGGTGGCGTAATTGACGCCTTCCCCACTCCCATTATGCCCTATGGGGCAAGAATGGGAATGGGGAAGGGTAAATGGGGATTGGGGAATTACCGCCCCGCCAACCTTGGAATGGGGCGGTAATTCCACCAACCACCAAGGCGCTGCCGGTCCGGGTACGGCGTCAACCAAGGCGTTAATAGCGCCATTGGTTAGCGCCGTACTCGGAATGAGGCCCAGTATCTATATAGTGTTGTTTAATCCATTTCTTGTTTGGAATTCCCATTGCTAGATTTTGCATATTACTACTAGAGTTCAATTAGAAAAAGAGGTTTTATTGAAATAACTGTAAACAGATCTAATTATATTACTTGGTATGATGGTTCATTATACATCACCGAGAGTATGGATTGCATGCTGATCAAATCATGACATGGAAAAAGTATCATTCCACCGTCCTTGCTATTCCTTCATTTAAGCCAATTATGTGACATTTTCTAGAAAAACTATCAAATGCCTTTCCTTTTCTACAAGTTTATCTTCATAAGATGTTACATAATATTTACCACATTGTGTTCAAGTGAATGCTAATTTCCTAAAACATGACTCACAAAATGTGCAGAAACTTCACCATTGTTGTTTTTTTTTTTTTTAAATGTAGGCTATATTTCATGTCACAGAACGATTTCGTTAAAATGAAACAAAAGAGGATTTTCCGGATGAATCACAGTTTTTAACACTTTCAAATCTTGTTTTCCGATGTTTGCTTAGGTCCATGTTCCAACAAGTTATAACAAATGTAAAGACATGCACATTTTTTACCGGCTTCAGTAAATATTGGGGGCACTCATGATCACCAAACTTTCTGAAGGGGTCATCTGCATGCGTCTTGTATTGATGTGCATCCAAGCTATCGTGTTGACATCTCAAAATTGGACAAACATGATTTTGTCTTTTGGTAAGGTTTAACTTTGAGATATACTTGTTCAGTGAACACTGTTAGATCAAGGACATTATCCTTGTTTTATAGACATCGTGCATTTCAATGTGAGATGGCGATTCATGTGTAATTCAGCCATATATGGAATTTGGGCTTTTTCTCTGATTGCTGTCCCATATAATCATGGAATAATCAATATCACACTCCCATATCACCTTTTTATGAATCTACAAATCTGAAATACATTTTATGAGCACTGAAGAATATATATTTTAAAGGTTTAATTGGCACACATATATGATTCGTGGGCTGCAATTCCAATGACACAGCCTTCACCTGAGTTGCAGTGAAAATGGAGGAGTTGGGGTGCCAGAACTTGAAATTGAAATTGATATTTTATTTCTATCGCGCTCATACACAAGTGTTTCAGAGCGCGACAAGGCAAGGGAAGGGGAACAGAGGAGAAACAAAAACAACGATCTTACTAGGCCCAGTGACATTGAGAATGCGCAAGTGCATTGTAGAGGGGGAGAGGGAGAAGTGCATGGAAGGGGGAACAAAAGGAGAGTGCGGAGCAAGGAGGAAAAAAAACATAAATAATAATAAATAAATTCATAAATAAAAAGGCAACAAACAGAGGGAGTGCAGCCAGCAAGTGGCCGTGCTGGGTTTAAGGCAGCAGGCTGGGTAGGTCTGATAAGTGCAGGAAGAGCAAAACAAAGGGGTGGTGGCTGTATGAGTACAGATACAGACCCCAGTGCAAGGGGTGACCCGGAGGCAGTGCGTGCGGGTGGCAAGAGGAGCAGGTACCTGGGCCCGGAGGAAAGAGGGTGGCCAGGTGCATGGTGCCGAGGGAGAGTAGAATCAGCAGGGGAGAGGGGGGGCAAAGGCAGAAGCAAAGAGGAAGATCTTGAGGTGCTTCCGGAACCGGAGATGGTTCTCTTCACGTTTTAGAGTGGCAGGGAGGCTGTTCCAGAGGGAGGCCCCAGCCGAAGACAGAGATCTACCCCCAGCTCGTTTCTTTGAGAAACGACTGACCCTGAGGGAGTTAGAGGTAGAGGAGCAGAGTGCTCGAGATGGGAGGTATTTGCGGAGGGATAGCTGAAGGTATGTTGGACCCAGGCCCCAGAAAGCAAAGTATGCAGAATATTTAAAACACAGTCAAAATGTTTGCAAAATGTAATTGAAGGCCTGCCTACATTCTTCTAAGGCACTTACTGTCCTGCTGGCTCTTGGTGACGCACAAGTCAGGAAGTAAAGCAGAACAGACTTGCAAGATTGGGAGTGATTTAACGCCCACAATAATTGCATTTACTAAAAAAGCCTTTCAGTCCTCCGGTTTTGCAGCACAACATGTAAATGCTACATTTTCACATGCTGCCACCACATCCAACACAGAGCATGCTACATCACAAAAAATTTAAGTTTCAGAATGTAGGCCTTTAAATTGCCAGCTGGATGTGGGTGTACAAGGTACAGTTGTTAAACGTAAAAGTTGCCATTTCAAGAGTTCCTGTCCTAACACAATGACAGCTCATGGCCCTTGGCCTGTGCTTGGTGGATTACAGGTACCAATGGGCGAAATGCATTTCCGCCTACTAGTTTAACAACAAATGCATCGCATTTGCAGGGCATAAGAAAAGATATTACAAAGGTTGGATTGGCAGAAACCTATGATCTGTGGCCTGTAACACCAGCGCCAATCTTTTGAATATAAGGATTGGGCGGCTTACTCAAGATAGTCTCGTCAAACCACTCAACATAATAATTAGCAATACAGAGAGCCATCGCTCCCATGCCCTTCCCTTCTATGTGATGATAGATGGTGCCATTGAACTATTATTCTGAGTCAATGCCATTTCAATGCATCAATTAACATTATTAGAGGAGAAGTGTAAATTAGTCACTCTCTTCTGCAAGAATAGGGAATCTATTTGGATCACTTGTGTCGAGGGATTCGGTTATAGTACGTATCTTTAACAAAACTAACTAGGAGATGCTTTCCCTAATGACATGCCATTCCTTTGAAGATATTATTTATGTAGTATGTTTTAAAAATGATTTAATTTGTGTAACAGTTTCATTTTTCAGAAATAGTCTGCCTATTTAGGAAAGGGTTCCAGAAGAGATTGGGCCTCATTACGAGTATGGAGGTAGCCATGCCGCTTTTAGCGGCATGGCTACCCCCATACCGGGTACCGGGTCCGGGTTCCTGGAATGGGGAAATACCGGGCCATTCTGACCTTGGAGGACCCGGTATTTCCTAATTCCAGGAACCCAGACCCGGTACATCCCCATTCCTATTTGAACCCCCATAGGGGTCAATGGGAATGGGGAGGATGCTAGTATCCTGGTCGGCTCGCGGGTGCCGCTAAGGATGCCTGGTTTTACCAGGCGTCCTTATCGGGTACCGGCGAGCAGACCTCGTAATGAGGCGGTAGAGGGTTAACGGGGCCGGCAGCTCTACCAGCACCATTAACCCTCTACCGCCTTCCTCGTAATGAGGCCATTGACTCCTAAATAACGTTTGTGACCTGTTGGCCGAGTGCTTCTTTAATGGATCACAGGAAAATTAGTAATATTTAACATCTTAGTTCTAGACGGAGTTAGAAAGTCTCTTGTCTGTAAAAGCCTCAACTACTCTGTCCTAAATTATTTATTGTAGCTTTTCAATTCGTTCCTCCTGTATTATGTTTTACTTTAATATCAGTTGCAGGATCAAGATCCTGCAAAAGTATATTGCATTGTTCAATATAATATTGTTTTCCTAGCACGGAGGAAAGAATGCCCTTAGCTGCTGTCTGAATTACTATGGTCTGATTGTTTGCTAATGATGTTGCAGCATGTTCTTCTGCTTTTGGAATGCTCTAAATGCTATGCACCTGATTGGCTTCTATCTTCTTAATATCTTTCATTATAAATGCCTCAAAGAGGTTTCAAATTGCATATAATAGAACACAAAAAGTGTAACATGTGTAATTTCTTTGGCTGGTTTGTCAGCAAAAAGTGTTTCGATTTTCTCTTTCTCAATATTGCCTGAAAAGCTGTCCAGAAGAGGAATACATTGTGCTCATTAGTAGGAATGGGAAAGTCAAGGTTTTCTGGGCAGGCTTGTCCTGTCCCAGGTTATACTTCTCAGATGTCCTATGTGCTCAGCTTAACCTCGGCTTCTGAGCTGGGGTAATGGTCCCACAGTCCAATTGAGAGGTTCGAACCGTGATAAAGAAATTGACCAGCCAATAAGAGAATGTAAACCATGTAGAAAGGTTTTGAGGGCCTAAAAAAGGTCTGTCTCACCTCCTGATTAGTTTGTGGGTTTTGTTTGGCTTTGAAGAAACAATGGGATGCTGTTTTTCGCTGGTTGGACGAGTTCTTAAAGGCAAATTACTTAAGGTTGACTTGAAGCCCTATACACTGCGGCTTCCCGAAGGGCAAGCGAGTACACTATTGGGTCCGTAACAACGCTGCAGAATTTTTTCCTCACATCTAGCAGACACAGTTCCCATTAGATGTCGGGCCAAGTGAACAAATAAAGGGTGATCCACGAACATCCGGTGACAAGAAAATCAGAACTCTGAATCTGTCACGGCTATTTTGGAGCCGGATTTCTTGATCTCACGTCCATCCAGGATATTGCGCTAAACTTGTCGGGGTATATGAAAGAGGTTTCCTATCTGATTCAAAGAAATTGTCTGTCCTGAAGAAGGCCATTGAAAAAACTATGGTTGTAGAGACACTAGAGATAGTGCCTCAATCTCCAGAAGGGCGAAACATGTCAACACTTGACAAAAGACTTACCAACTTTTTGAAGTCTTGTATCTATATACTGCTTCATTGATACAAGTCAGTTTCCATTAATTCAACTAACCCCTATAGTTGACTCTGTTTTTAGGATTAGATTAAGTTGATCATGCAGCATTGATTTGTGACATAAATCTGTATGTTCTGCTTTCTCTCCTTTTTAACTTTTCTAAATTTGTCTTAATAATAAATTGATATGGACTAATTTATGACTGATGACTTTTAGTGTTCACTCGTGAGGGTGTGTAAGCGATATGGTTCTATGTATTGTCTCAATAGCATGCAGCATTTGTTGATAACTGTTGCAAAATTGTGAATGTGGTACCAATCTGGAAGGCAATAATCACAAAATAAGTAAATAACATATACCACCAAGCCTAGCTTGTTTGGACTATGAGTGGGGTAGTCAATAGTCTCATTTTTGTATAACACTCTGAGCTTTGAGGAAACGAGTACAAGAGAGACTCAAAATGTGGTGGTGCATTAGAGCAGTTTCGGTGTGATTATAGCCAGTTCTATAGAGTTAAGGAGACGTTTTGGAGGAGTCTTTTAGTTGATTGTGCTTTACTTGATGTTTCGTGTTCCCTGTTCTATCCCTTGTCCATTTGTGTGTTGTGTCTCTTCCCTTTTTGACTTACTCCCATTAAAAAAGAAAAGTCAAAAGAAAAATGTCCTGTTGTGCTTTTCCCTGCTTCTTTTTTCCTTTTAAAAATCCCAAAGTTTTCCGGCTGTAATTTTGCGAGTTCCTTTTTCCTTTTGGGTCGCCAAAAAACTTTCAAAAAGCAAATCACATTTCCCTACACCTGTTCTTTCCTGTGTTTGGTTTATGTATGCATGCATAGTAAGTATTCTTGTGCTCAGTCACCTTCCTTAGCCTTAGTGTTTGTGTTTTATTACAACCATTTTGATTTGTGTGAGTTTGAGGGAATCCATTTGTTTGTCTGTGTCACTGTGTTTTCATTGCAGATCAACACCTGAGGCCACACACACAGCAACGTGTACTTTCTTGTGGAGTGAGTGCCTGGGAAAGTGCAGCATAGAGAAGAGGACGTGCTGGACTACTCATGATATGTTATGATATGATATGATATGATATGATGTGGCATTTATAACGCACCTGTACACAAGTGTTTCTAGGCGCGACAGAATAAGGAGGGGGAATAAAGGGAGAACAAAATAATGATCTCACTAGGCCTTGTGTCAATCAGATCACGCAAATGCGGGGAAGAGGGAGAAGTGCCAGGGGCGAGGGGAAGGGAGAAGTGCAGTTAACACACAAGTGCATCCTGCGGGTGGCTAATAAGTGCAGAGAGAAGGGACTGTAGGGTTGCAGTTAATGTGCTGAGGAGCACAGAGGCAGTGTGAGGGCAACTGGACATGCAGGACCCTGGGTCCAAGTTCAGAGGGTGACCAGGTGACCAGTGCTCAGAGCAGTCAGATGCATCATCAATCTCCATGTCAGAGGTAAGTAGGTCAAAAGTTAAGAAGGTCAAATTGTACAGCATACATTAGGTCAAAAGGGCAAAAAAATAAAGAAACAACGGCCAAATGGGCTAATCCCCAGGCAGGCACTGTCATCTGCAACCTCTGCAAAAAGACATTGGGCTGACCCAAGAAAGAGTTTCCTGGGCACCTCCTCAATGAGCAAACACTGCCACACATTGCACAAGGATGTGTAGAAAGAGTACATATCATGTACCACAGATCCCACTAATTCAGCACCCCTCTTGAGCCAAGATTGGAGCATCAAGGACGTTCTGGCTGACACTCCACCTGATTGCCAGCCTAACAAGGAGGGAAGCTGTTTCCCAATGATTCTCGGCCAGGACAAATGCTGTCCTGACACCCAGTGTCTGTCCAAGCACAGCCTTCCCCAGTGGCATCAACAACAAGCAGGGCCACAGCTGTATCACCTCTAGCAGTGTGCCTCTGGTTGACAGAGCTCAGCGTGCAGTGCTGTTTGGGCGGGGGAGAAAAGAGAAATTGTTGAGGCATTCCGGCACGTACTGCTTGTATAGCTGCACATCTGTAAGTCATGAAGGGCTGGACCCCATTACACAGGAGAATGTTGTGTTGTTGCACATGGGCCAGCACCACCTTACCCCCATGTAGGTGACTGGGAAGAAGAGTAGAAAAGGGTGTGCACTGGGATAGTCCGTCGAAAAATGGGGAAGTCCAGAGGTTTAAGATTAATTCTAAACCTTCCAGCCATCAACCCTTTGTTTTGCCGAGTCCAGAAAAAGAGCAAGAATATGCTCTGCTGGTATGGAGAGTCAAATACCTTGAGGCAGAACCTCCAGTGTGAGAGTGCAGTCCTAGACTGTAGCTCCATTGGTAATTTAAGCCAAATAGCGCAATGCAGAATTGCCAGGAAGTACAATCTTACTTTTAACTGGGCTGAATAAAGAAGACGACTGGATGTGGACACCAGTGCTAGGTAGACTAAATAGACTGAGGTGGAACCACAAGGGACATATAATCTTTGCATTGCGCTCAGCCCTACCATTTGTGGGTTGAATTTCACCACAGGATTCTTCGTGGGTGCTGGCTTTTGATTAAGAATGAATCTCCAGTAAGTACAATGTTGGTTTTAACTGGGCTGAAGGAAAAAGAAGGCAGAAATTCTGCACCACTGCTGTGTAGGGATAAATAGACTGTGGTGCAACCACCAGGGATGTAGAATCTTATGGTTGGGCTAAGCAACGTGATTTTGGGGGGAATGTGACCAACATAGTCTTGGTGGGGACTTGCCCTTGATTGAGGCAGAACATCCACTGAGGTCAAGTTATTTTTTGTTGTTGAAAACCTCACTTAATAAAGAAGAAACCAAACATTTGTCAGAAAAATACCGGCACCGCCTTGGTGGAAAGGGTAATTACCGCCCTATTCCAAGGTTGGCGGGGCGGTAATTCCCCCTTCCACCATTGCCCTTCCCCATTCCCATTTTTGCCCCATAGGGCTCTATTGGAATGGGGAAGTGCGCTAATTACGGTACCACAAATTGCGGTACCGTAATTAGCTCCCTGGTCCCTTTGCGGGTTGGTTTTTAATGCCTGCAAAAAGCAGGCGTTAAATTCCCCAACCCATAAAGGGACCTCGTAGAAAGGCGGTACGGATTTACCGGTACCGGTAAAATACCGGTACCGGTAAACCCTTACCGCCATCCGTGTAATGAGGCCCTAATTCAAGGAAAAACTCATGTGTTACTACATTTTAAAGGAAGAAGACATACAACACACAATTTACTTGAGGAGAAACAAAACTTTATAGGAAGAAACCTAAATAAAACTTTAAATTAAGGAACCCAAATTGCATTCATCTGATGATCCTGTTGTTTCGACTCCCAGGCATTGGTTCGGCTGTATACTCTAGCAGTGGTCTTCAGAGATAAGATATACTTAAATGTTTGTGAAATTAAGATCTTTCACATGTGTGCACTCAAGGCTTCACTGTGGTTTTAGACAGTAGCCCCAGAAGCAACCTGCAAAATGAATATATGAGGTAATTGAAATTAAGAACAAGATACCATACCCAGGCACCCTACTTAGCAACCTACAAACCGATCCTGACGTGGTGCCCTAGGAACACGGTATGTCTTGTTACCTTGAAGCTTGCACATCATCCTGCTGGGTGGCACTCAATGCACAATCAAACCATCATCAAGTTTTTACTCTCGATCGTTGAATGTATCCATGGTCTACCCCAGCCCCACTACCAAGCTCTCTATTTTCACTCAGGCACTCCAGTCTACAATGTTCAATGATCTCTCTTTTCCTCATGCCTCCAGTGCTTCCTTTCACCTCTGCTACTTCTCTCTACTATCTCCTTGCCACTGGAATTCTCTCATCTCGGCATTAAATCACATCAGAACTATTTAAGACCAGGTTCAATGTCTACCTCAATCCAAATAACATAACCTGCTGAGCAGTGAAAGAGCCTCCTTTACCCCTGCAAAACCCGACTCCCCTAACCAGCCTGCCAGCCCTAGCCCAATGCCAAACAACTCTATTCATCTATAAATATGAATACTGGTCCATGTCTTGAATGTACACCCGTATACACGTATGTCTCTTTGTCACCACACACCAAACGCATAAGCCCCACACCACCCGGCTTGCTTCTTCCAATATAGTAATCAATTCTGTGTAAAGGCACCCTAAAGAGGGACTGCGTCCATGGTCTGTGTTTTCGCTCTGTGTACAGCACTTCTGATTGAAGTGCCTGACCAATCAACCAAAGAAATATAAATGCTTACGAATACTGATTTTAAAATTACAGGTTTGGTGTTTTCACCCACTTTTTATAAGTGCTTATTTATTACCCCACACTGCTTTGAAAGTTCCAGTTACCCAGCCTGCCTATGTTTTAATATAAAGTCTGCTTAATCTGTCTTTTTCCCTTGCATCGGTGCGTTAGTAGGGTTTCTAGTGTTTATTGTGTTTTTGGTAAAGGGTCCTATGTTTAATTTGTACCCAGCGAGGGCGCAATCAGAATGCAAGAGCCATTCTGATTGGCCCTCACCGAGTCATTACCAGGCCGGGAATCCCTCTGTCGGGATTCCACGTCCTTTGTATCCGGCGGGGGGCGTGGCAACCCCTCAGCCAATGAGGAGGCTCTAAGCGAAGCCATCCCCGCTCCGAGCCTCCCCACAGCTGAGAGGCTGCCTTTGCCCCCCCACCGGGGACTCGGGTAAATATTTTTATTTTTTATTTTTTTATTCCCTTCCCTTTTCCCCCTCCCCACTTACCTTCTTTTGCCGGCGTTCCCGGCAGGGGATGAGGGAAGCCTCAGCCGTGTGCAGACTCGGAGCAGGGCCATCCCCGCTCCGCGCCTCCACGCGGCTGGAGGCTTCCCTCGTCCCTCGCCGGGGACGCAGGTACGTTTTTTTTGGGGGTTTTTTCGCCCACCCTCCCAACCCTACTTACCTTCTTTTTGATCCTTTTTCGGGAGTGGACGCGCTGGGGAACACTTGTGTTCCCAGTGCGTCCTCTCCCGATGGACGCCATGGAAAGGGAAAACGGACACAGTTTTCCCTTTCCATGGTGGCGGCCATTTTCTTTGTCTTCTTGATTTTTTTTTTTTTTGAAATGTTTTTTCGAAACGCAACAGCGTTTCAGGACAAAAAAAAAGATTTTAGTGCCCCGGTCACGCAATTTTTGCAGGCCGGGGTACTAATAGCTATATGCCCCTCGCGGCGGGGGCATTACTGACTCTGATAATGCCCGGGGCCTTTGTTAACTATGGGCCCCGGGGCATTACCTGAGTCGGTAATGCCCCGCCACTCTGGGCATATTGCTTAAATATACTTGCATGGGCATTCCATTATTGTAATACTTACTGTTTCGTGAATGGAAAAGAACCCTCCCTCATGGCCTTCAGAAAAGCCTTGAAAACTAAACTGTTCAAGTAAACTGTGCGCCTGTTGTGGATACTATGTAACAGACAAATAATTAAGTTGCAATCTTGTAATACTGTACCTAAGAATGTATACTGTGCCTAAGTGAATATTCTTTAACCGTGCCACGATGCCACAGAGCCGCTGTGCGTGTTATAAATGCAAATAAATAAATAAAATAAAATAAATAGTCTGCTATCTCTACAGGCCAAATGAGGCAAACTGTCTAATGTAGCTCTATGATCAGAATACCTTTAATCAAAGCTCTGCAATGCGTTGGGGTGTAGCGCAAAAAAGGTGTGTTATTCCTTCTGACCGGCACTGCTCTCATCACACGGTTGCAAGGATATTATTCAGGCAGGCTGATAGGATGGTGTCAGTTTGGAATCCCTCCCCTTTTTCAGTAACACCACCATGTTAGATAGTTCCCCTAACCTGTATCCCACACATTAATCTGAACGTTGATTAATACAGTAAACAAAACAGAATATGTTTTATGCTCTAAACCGTTGGCATGGCGTTCCCTGTCCTGTGTATGTGTCTACCCAATGCAGTATGTTGTCAGCAGTAAGTGGAAACATCAAAAAGACTGGCGCTGACTTCTAAGATAAGACCTGAAGCAGTAGCAATAATGGCTTTACTTTGACATACGTCCAGGTGAAAGCCAACAATGAAGGTTTTTTTTCAAGAATTCAGCAATAGTTAGATTTTGCCTGGATATTTGAACCTCCTCCTAAAATGAAGAGCCTCAAGTATCTGATGTGCTTGATACTGAAGAAGCACTCAAACCTCTATTGAATCAGTGCAATCAACAGACCTACTTGACTGAATCTTTTTCCTAATGGCTTCAATCTTTCGCTAACTGCAAGGAAGCAGAATAAGTGTCTATCTTTAATTACAGGACTTGTATTGAGAGAGATAACAGCAGATAGGATTATGTCCAGCTGATGATAAGCAAAGATCATGAAAAAGAGTATTTTAAATGTGAGAAAGAATGAGGTCCATTCTTCTGGGCAAAAAAGGGACTGTTTTCTAATTCATCAAATATATGTACATTTTGTTAAATAAAGTATGCATTTATGTATGTAATGTATAAACTAGTTGGGATGTAAAAGAGCAAATTAAACCTGGAACACCCAGGTTTTAAAGCTAGGGTGCAAGCGGAGCAGAGGTTTCTGGGCTACGTAGATGGAGCAATGGGATCTCAAGTGTGAAAAGCAGGGTTGGGAGGAGAAATAGGTGAGATGTTCTCTGAATAGTAGGTTCTCCATGTCCGTCTCTGGAAATGTAAGATGGTTCAGATGAAGCTCATCTGCCTTGTTAACCTTTTCCAGGGACAGGATGTGAAGTGGGAACATACCTGTTTCCTGGGCTTTTTTTGCTTCCATGTCTTTGTTTCCAGTCTGGGAGTGGCGTGGCTTCCGTTGACGCGTTGCCCCCTGGAGATGGTGCGTTTCACTGCCTGGCAGAGTGCTTTTATGATTGTGACTTTTTTTTATAAGAAATGCACGCTGTCTTGAAGATGATGCATGCTTGTAGGTGCAGACAGTGCAGCTCCTTGAGGATGGGGGTGGTATGGTTGAACATTCTTAGTTCTATGATGAGGCATGTCCACCATGCTAGACAACTTTCAAAGTGGTAAAGATGACATCTGGGACCCCTGAGACCAGGGTTTGACACCATCAGATTCATAGATTGCCAGAGCTTGTTACAACTGTTCTGAAACTGTGGATCGGGAGGAAAGGCTTGACAAGTTGTTTCTATTTTATTTTGGCATTCTTGGCAATGAATGCTTTCAATGGGAGTGCACAGTTAATGGTAAAGCTGAGGGAGTTTGCACTGGATGAAAGTGGAGGCATGACTCATTCAACCAGTTCTGGATTTGAGCAAGTTTGGTTGGGAATCAATATGGTCTTTCTCGGGTTGACCAGTAATGTTCTGAAGTCATTGTGCTAACCCCTGAACATTTCAGAGGGTTTGCCTCAGGGACCAAATACAATTTTCAGAAAGTGTAGTATGCTGTCCTATTGAGCCAATAAGAAATGTACATGCAGTCTCCAAATGTTAAATGAACCTACTTTTATAAGGGGACAGGGCGCAAAAAAAGTAAGAGGTGGTCCCAAGACAAGTGACAATGTGGTTTAGAGCAATGGAAAGCACCCTGAACCACATTCTTAGTCTTTCAGTGCCAAAGGCCATCAAAGCAGCCAGTCAGAGCTTGAGTATGGATCAAGCACCAACGCTCCACTCATCATGTATATGAGGATATCACCCACTGATGAAGTCCAAGGGCGGGGGCAAAACCTTCTGCGGCTGAAAGCTTTCTGATTAGTGCACCTACCAAAAGATTGATAAAAGAAAATGTATTAGAAAAAACAAACAGTAAATCTTTTTTTCCGAATACCTTTTAAGCAAAGAGAAAAAATACTTATCTTTCTGGCAGCATCAAAAATCCTTTCACACCTTTGATTGGACTAACAGAAAATATAATCGATATGAAGATGATATGATGCATTAGCTTTTGATGTATTACAGACTTCTTTAAGAGTTGGTTGCCAAGAAGTACAAATTAGTAAAAGAAACCTTTAATGCACATTTCTTACACATAAAACAAGATCTTCATTATAACATCGTTGGACGCAGGGAGACGTCACAGCTTCCTTGGCAGCAGTACAACAACGAGGAAGGTGTATTCATTAATTGCTGACTGCTTGTGACTAGTTGAACTTGATCATACCCAAGGTTCTCCACGTTCTTTGTGCCCCCATTTGACATATACAGGGCGAATTTGTATTTTGTACTTTACATTGATGGTTCATCAATGCTTCCCGAATCATTTGTGTAGCTCTGTCTTATCTGCCATTATTTTTAAATTGTACAAAATAAACAACCTATAAGTATTAAAACAAGAGTCTTTTCTATTCATAAAAATGAATGACCTCTGGCCTGTACTCTGCAATGTTTCTAGGGCACGGTGACTTTTTTCCATTCGATGGGCCACGTGGTGTTCTCGCTCATGCATATGAACCAGGAGAAGGAATAGGTGGAGACGTTCACTTGGATGAAGAGGAATTTTGGACAATGGGATATGTAAAAAAAGGTAGGTTTTCATCAATCTTAGTTTGTTTTTTAAATAAAGAACATTGCACTATGTTAGTGTCGCTGGCACTTGGCTTTCAGTGTTACCTTCAATGGTTGTTCATTGACTGCTGGTCTATCCCAGTGTAATACTGCATGAATGAGCTGGTAGCAATCATCCCATTTCGGGGTGCTCAAAGGCTGAATATGGTCATGTGATGCCAAGCCTAGGCAGGCCCAAACGAAGCGATGGTCTCAGTGAAGGCTCATGCTTTTATGGGCAATGTGCACCCCCCAAAAAAGGGGCGATAGCAATTTGCAACCCTGGGCTGCATTGTTTTATTGATCTATTTATTTTCAAGGGGGGTGGGCTCTGTATCATATTTTAAGGGACCCAGTCTCCTGTGAAAAAAAAACGATGGCCACAGCCATATAAAATAGGGGGATGACGTGCGGCCTGTGGGGGGCACCATGAGAGGTACCAGGAAAGGGCCAGCAGCCAAGATGCCAAGGCACCTAAAATAATTGTCAGCACCTGGGAAAGGGCCTCAGGTGGTTGGGCAAAACATGGGTGGAACCAAAGCAGTTCTCGCCTGCGTTTCCAGCCAACTGATTGGCTGAGCACTTTTCCCCTGGTGTGAATGCCTGATCTCATACTTGGCTTCTCCACTATTAAATAAACCTTAATGTCATTTACATTTTTTAAAGCGCTCAAACAGCCCGCGGCAATCGAGGCTCTGTTACAGAAATTGTTTGTTTTTTTTAGTTGCGTAATTGTTTTTATTTTTGTCGTAGTTGTATATTTATAACGCGCTTAAACACCCAGAGGTTTCTAAAGCACGGACCCGGGTATCGAACCTGTGTTTCTTCGTGTCGTCTTGCTTCCAAGGCGTGCACGTTGCCGCTGAGCTATCCTCCCGGGACAATGCACCTACCAGCCACCTCAGAACACCTGGCCCAGCACAGTAGAAATTGTTCCCCTACCTAAGCGCAGGCGTGGTCAGAACAATAACCTTACACCACATTGGCTGAGAATCCTACTCATCCACATCATAACCTTTGCCTACTGCGAGCAAACTCTGCACTCGCCCACCTGGCTAGGTGCATGCCGACAATGAATACTGGAACTCATCAAAGCAAGTACCCAGGCATTGATTCAGAATACGTGGCTGCACCACATTGGCTGTGATATTCACTCACCTTCCAGCATCACCCTAACCTACAGGGCCCTAACTTTGGACTGGATGTCGCTCAAACAGATGACAGTGCCTTGTGCTTGCAGATATTTGCTTACCAGGGCAGCCTCACCCAGGTGGCCCAGTGAAGGGCTGTTGGCAAAGGATTAAATGTCTTTTCTTATTCGCCAGGCTGGCACTCAGCCTCTGGTAACACACTCTACGACATACAAGATGGCAGCATAGACCTTTTCCCGAGCATCAGCCAGCATAATAAAGACCCTGATTCTCCTTACTGGCATTAGGACTCCTTTTTCCTCTCTTCATGTTACTCATCCATATGCATTAACACAGCATCATGCACACCTTGTGTCCACACCTTCCAGGGCTGTTTCCTGACAGTGTTCACCATTGCAGTTGGCACCTTTCTCCTTGCCCCTGATCTGCTCACTTTATTTGTTCAATGGTATGCCTTGCCTTTGTGAGCTGGGACTGTTCGGTCGCATTTCCCTTCTTGGCGATTGGTTCCCCTTGTCCACCAAATTCATACCCTCACATCATACCCTCACACCTCTCTTCTTCTAGGCATGCATATAGAAGATTGAAACAGGGGTTTGTTCAAAACACATTTCTGTAGTTGACCTATAGTAAATAAAAAGTGTGTTTTAACAAGTGGCTAGACACTTTGACATCAAATAAAAATGACCCTGCACTTTGACATCAAATTAAAATGACCCTGCAATGAGCATTAATAAAATCTAAAATGAAAGAGAGAGAAAAAAGGTGTGAAATGTGAAAGGAGCAGCTACAACAAAGGCATCCAAATTGAAGCTTGACTAAAAAAAGTCAAACGTAAGCTGGAGAGATTGAATAAAGATTGTAAATCTTAATTAATAGGCCAAGAAAACCAAACATTTTGTGTGCGTACAAATTCAAGCAGATTTGCGCTGTATTTGTCCTGCATTACTGTTCAAAAGTGTTCAAGGGAGGGATATTTCAATGCAGCATTTCACTCACTTTTAGACATTGTGAAAGATTGCTTTGTCCACAAATATGCTCCATTCCCGTAATTGAGCCTTGATCAGGATGTTTTAATACTGTGGCTTTATCCGTGTTTACTTTGCAACACATCTTCTTTTGTGATGTGTGATTTTGTTAGCTAGTGGTTTGTGGTATTTTAGTACCAGTTTATAAACACAAATAAATGGTTTATGCTCCCTCGGCTCTTGCATTTGTATTTGCGTTTCATATAGTGTTAACCTACCTAGGAAACAACAAAGCGCTGTACATGTCAATGAGGGTTTTATATGAAAAATGGAAGGGCGAGTTACAATATGCGGCATGGGGTGTCCTGGCCATGAGGGTGGGAAGGAACGCGAGGTGCCTATGTGGCTTCTTGTCATTGACGGAATAGTAAGGCATTGTGGTCCTTACTGAACTACAATAGCATTGCAGATACTGATTGATAGCAGGATGGTCTTCCAGTAGGTAGGGGCATAGCAGGATAAGTTCTATTTCTTTTTTTTTCCTTGGACACCAGTTCTGGCTCAAGCCTTATGCTGGCTTGGCTCCAGCATGAGCCCCAAAGGAAAAAGGTTTTGCAGCTAGGTAGGAACGTATGTGAGCAGATGTTGCCTTATAGGAAGTATCTTTTTGGAAGAGTATTCTGGCTGGGATTGGAAGCCAGTAAACCTTAGGGAATCTCCCCCAAATCCCCTTTGCAAATGGCTGCAGGCTCAGTCACCAGAGTTGGGTTAGTCTGACAAAATGTTGCGATGTCTGAATATCTCTCATGAGTTTGAATGAGATCGGGAGCCTGTACATGAATTTGGCCATTGCGTGAGAATTTGCCCCTGATCATCATACTGATGTTGGATACGAGTAATCTCACGTGGATTCAGGTGAGTTTTTAAGCAGAAATTGAATTTCGGAGCCTATTAAAAGAAACAGGAATTTCCTGTTTCCTTTTTGAGTTTTGTTTGGCTGCAGAAAGGCGAGGCAGAGATGATTCATGGCAGGAGTTGGGTATAGTCTGGGTGTTATTTGTGATTTGAACACGTATTGTTTTTAGATCGCTAACCTTTATTTTTGTTTCTTATTTTGTTTGTGGCACTCAGGCAGTTTATTTTAGAAGCAATTTCTTTTGTTTGCTAGAAAATCATTGTCTTTGTGTTGTGATTTGAATTTAAAAACGTTGCTACTTAAGTTGGGAAAACCTTTATTTTCTTCTTCAAAGAATTCCAGTTCTGCTCCTACACCTGCGAGAACGCAGTGTAGAGGAGCAACAGAATGCATCTTCAGGACGTCCCGCACCCCTCCTGCCTATATGCTGAAAGCCTGAAGTCGCGCCATGCATGACACCAGTGGTTATGACTATTCCGCGGAGAGCCTTTGAGAAAAGGTATCCACTAAGAAAACCCTATCTGATGTATCCCTGTAGAGATGACAATCTCTTGGAAGAGGTCCCAGAAGGAATATGAAATCGGAAGAAAGAGAAGTTGGTGACATCACAAGAGATGAGCGTGACGCACTGAGAAGAGTCGCTGAAGAAGAGGATGTATAGACTTTATCGAATCTGATTCCAAAGTAAAGAATCAAGTAAATTTTCATATGCAAAGTGAAAATTGCACATGTGAAGAGCATTGCAGAAAATGCAAGCCTTTTAATAACTGTACAGATGCAGCAACGCAAGTAGACTAAGTAATTTTAGAAGCTGGCTATCCATAGTGAATAGACTGCTGGCAGTGCCGCCACTATATAGAATCTGGACATCGGTGCCACAATTTTAGTAAACTTAAGCCCATGGAGAAGATGGCTGAAAGTTGTGTAGCAGAAAGAAAGCAGCTGGATTTGAGGAAGGACTGAGAAAGGCTTTCTGGCCTGGTGTCAAAGACTGGAGCAGCCAAGAACTGGTTATATATCCTTAAAGAACAGTGAACGTGCGAAGCTGAGTCATTCCTTGTTAAGGTGCAAAGAAAGAACACATGAGTGTCAAGTTTTATTCAGTTAATACAATTAAATGCTAGAAAATGTATCTAATTGCGGTTTCCTGTCACGTGGGCTATGGATGGAAATAGAAGTTGGGCATGCAGATCTAGACTTCAAATAGCATGTGCTCACTCTCCCATATATTCCCAGGAGCAAGAATACTTTGCAAAGCCAAGTTCAATGGCAATCTCTATGGCAGAAAGCATGGGTGATGAGAGATGTTGGGCTAACTGGGTGGGGAGACATGGTCAAAGTCCACCCACTGACACCTGGGGTACCAGCTTACATGCTGCTAGTGAGCCGAATGTTCCAGAAGGGCACACGCTTGCCAACCAATTACAGGAGCCCATATAACGAAGAGCCTCATAGTTTGATAGCCAATGATGAGCTGTGTGTCAAAAAACAGTTGAAGATGACTTGCACTAGGGGAGGCATAAGTTGTCCACCTAACTGTAGAGACCCAATCACAACACGATCCCTTATAGAAAGTATGCTTAGATATTCCCTTTACGCCTATCACAACCCCACATAGGTTTTTCTTATTTGCCATGTAGTATGACATCACGTATGATGAGTTTTCACTATATAAATGTGAGTGAGATCATGCTGTGCGATGTCCGTTGATGTCCGTTGAAATTCCCTGTTTTAGACAATTGATATTAAAACAGTAAAACAAATGTACCTTCTTCCTAAGTCAGTTTGATTATTTCGTGTAAGAGTTACTCTGCATCTCATCTACTGCACAATATGCTACCTATTTAAGAACCATATGTTCAGGAGAAATGTCAAATGTTAGTATCTAACCTCAACATTACAAGACAGGAGGGGCTTAACAATTGACTGTGCATCCTTACCCCTGCGGGACAGGAGAGATGTACACATTATGTGCGTACCCATCTCTGGTGATACAGGCGAGACATACATATTGAGTGTGTCGCGCATCATCCCAGCAGAATAGTAGAGATTTATAAGGTGGGCGCATGCCCTCAACCTTGCAGGACAGGAGAGATGTGCCAATTTAGTGTGGGCTATCACCCCTTTAGGACAGGAGAGCTGTAGAACATGAGTAATTGAATGACTCTGTTTAACCATTGAAACATCCGAATTAAATTGATAATGCACACGTGTGTTATGCTCTGATAGTAGAGACACAAAAAGAAAGAAAGACTTGGTACTTTGGGTGGCTGCCCCATCAAAATTGTTGTTCATTATCACCTCCATCAGCACCATCCATCACCACCACAATATAATTTAATTACCAGAGCCTGAGCTAGTAGTAATAAAGTAACCCACAGTTGCTCCCAAACCCCATCCACTGCCCAGGAGGCCATGTCCACTGGGATACGGCTGATCATACAATGTCTCAACTATGATCTGTAACTGACTTTGAAGTTCCTATCACTGTGCTTGCAAAAGTAACAGTATCTTGCCAGTGTCGACTGGGATATGGTGCTCATTCATTTTACTTTATGTCAGTTGTTCTACAAGAGCCACAGAGAGCAGTACCTGTTGTAAGAGACAAAAGCACCAGCAGCAATACAAATGTGCTCTGACGGTAAACTAGCTGAGGGGGATGTCAATGGCTAAACGGACAAGTGTTCTTTGCCACACAGACAACTTGGAGAATCAATACTGCAGTTGTTCATCGTCCTTGCTGAGCTGACATGCAATGATCAAACCTGCATCTGTCATCTGTGTAGCTGTAGGCCCACTACTGCTACCTGTTGCTCTCTATGGTCTAGAAACATTGACGAATGCAGACTCTGGAAACAAGTCCAAAAGTGGTTTATGTGTGAGAGTTGTGCCCCTTACATGGGTACCACTGATCCAGAAACAGTTACAGTGGAGAGGGTGCTACCAGATGGTGACAGGCGTCTTACTGGCTGTTTTAGTTTTGAAGTTACGGTTGTTGCTGGTGCCTGTGCATTAAGCCTCTGCACTGCAAACAAGAGATCTTGCAAATGCCTCTTGAGTGCAGCCCTGCATATTCCAACTGCATATTCTCTACATTTTGTCCTACTGCCTGTCTGAAATTCAGCCACTTTGACCTTAAAGAACAGTCAATAAATGACACCAAAAGATACTTTCTTATGTCGTTCATGCTGGAAGGATGCCAGCTGTACTTTCACAGCTGTTCAGTGTCTGACTTGCCCATGCCATCATGTTCTGTTTCTTTTCTGGAAAGGTTTATTTTGGGCAAATACATTGAGGAAGGTATTTTGCTCAGTGACACAGAGCTTTCACTCACATGCTGTGTTGCTTCTTAAAAGGGCTGTAGCAAATAGAAATAATTAAGCAAGAGCGGTCACTGAGTCGGCGAGAAGTAGACCCCATTGAATTCTCAACTGCGACTGAAGATATAATTACTAACAGTATTGCTTTGCTCACAAAGTGGGTCAAGCATATGCAATGTTGAATTCCAGCTGCTTGGAACAGACATTGTTAGCTGGCAGTGTGGGAGTTTGTGCTGCACCTGCAACACACTGAAATAATTTCTGGCACTGTATGACTGTCTTAAATAAGAAAAGGTCTTGTGTACCACAGCAAAAATATCATGAACAGGGAAGCAATCACTGAGAAAATGTTTCAACAAAAGCTAGAGAACATGTGCAACGCATGCACATGAATTGTTTTCCTGAGCCTTAGTGCAGCAATGGTTTTGGAGAAAATGTCTGCTGCCACAAAGCCCACTGCAAGTTGCCAGGGAGTTAGCCACTTTGCTGCCACCTGTACCACTTTATCCACGATGTGTGCTCCTGTGTGGCTTCTACCATCTACCATCAAAACCTTGCATACACAAAGAGGCATGTTCGTGGACAACCTGTAACGGCTTTGAAGACTTTCCTGTCTCCCACTAAAAGGGGAGGTGACAGAATGGCCTGTATTTATGACGCACCTGCAGACAAGTGTTTCTAGGCATTTCTGGGCGTGGGAACCATGTTCAGATGTCCCAAACGAGCTGCCATGTGCAGAATGATTTTTAGTCTGCTGCCACACCATTGTTTTGGACGGTGTAGCTAGTGATTTAGTTATTTTTATGGGATGATGGTGCGCTGAGAAAACTGATTTTGTAAAATGGGGGCATCAAACACCTCACAGTGACCACAATACTTAACCGCTATGAAAATTGTTGCCAGGACTGTACAACCGGAAATGCACAATACATTAATGGATCTATGTGATTTTATCGAACCAAAAAATAGAGAATGGCATTTTAACTGACCCAAAATACAGACGAAAATACCAAATGATAATGTTTTCTTTTATTGGGGGGTTCTCCCCGTACCCCCTTGTTTCCTCATGTTTAATACCCCACCTCAAACCCCTCCCCACAAGATGTAACCCCTTACCCCACCCCCACATATCTTTTTTTTTAATTCTGTATTTTTGGGTTATTTTTTATTTGTTAAAATCTCATTCTATGTTTTTTGTTATGTATAATCACTGGATAACCATAACTGGTAGAGTTCAATACATTCAAAGGCCCAGCCTAAATCTGCAAAAATGCCCACTCAGCAGCTCTGCATGGGCTGGTCAGCAGGAGTCTCTCTCCATCCTACAGAGCAGCTGAGAAGGCAGTGTGTTGTTGAGTCTGGAGGGAAACAGGGAATGATTTTCTTTTTTTTTGTGTGAATGTGTGAGTGCGAGGATTGTATGTACCAATTTCGGATGGGTGGTATTGTATGTAAATGAGTGCTCTGTAAAGCGCTTTGGATTAAGGCGCTATAAAAATAAACACATCATTATCATTATCATTATTTAGAAATGCATGCGTGAATGAATGCCAGGGGTGGGTAAGTGCGCTGTTGTATGTATTGGAGGGTTGTGTGTAAGTGCTTGCATATGAATGAATGTTGCTATCATATACACGGGTGTGAGTGTGAATGTGAATGCAGTGTGAATTTCTGGGTGCTCATGTGAATGACAGAGAAGCAGTCGGTGTGCTCGACTAGTGGTTGAAACTGTGTGTGTCTGTGAATGCAAAGCTGGGGCCTAAGGAAGGCATTGGAGCATGAACATGTTTTGACAGGGGCATGGCATGTTTAATTGGCGTTTTTTGTGAAAGCAATGGCGACTCGAGTATCATGACTTGCAGGAGGGGTCAGGGTGTGAGGGGGTTACAACAATGGGGCTGACTTGGTACTATGTGAAATTGGTATGTCAAACAACTTAAACTGTTTGAGAGATAGGACGTTTATCTCACAAAAAGTGGAACTGCTTTACTTGTTATCATCAATTAATGTATTTATTTATTTCGCCAAAGTAATCCAGCACTGATTCGTCAAACCTTTCACGCTGTTAAACAGATGTTGAAGAAGAAACATCTATACCATCTGGCTGCTCATCAATAATGTCTGTCTTCTGCCAGTGGGGTGACTGATTTACAGCCAGCTCTTTGCTGCAGGTAAATCAGCCCACCAGCATACTAAGCACTAATCGACAACTAATGAGATAAATGTGGTGTGATTGTTATTATGGACACTGTGACATATATGGATGAATGTTGGGGAAACTTAAATGATGAAACAAGAAAAATCGCAGAGAGAGGACCCTAAAGGGTGCAGCGCATGGATGACAAGTTTGGGTGCTTGCTAATGGGCTGCGGCTGAGAGCGGTAGTGGGAACCTGCCAAATTACCCACAGAGTAAAAAGATAAGGGAAGACTGGATTTGCTCTCACACTGCGCACACAATATCAAGTAGAAAGCACAATTTGCTGATTATATTGAGTGATTTTAATCAACAACGTTGCAGCCTGACACGTGTTTCGAGCTTCATGCTCTTTTCCTAGGCTTAATCTTGATCAATCTGAAAATCTCGTGCAGGTATTGAACCTTAAATAGAAATGAAAAGTAATACGTGGGCTCACAATAACTTGCAGTTGCACGGAGAACGTTTTAGTAAAATAGAGCAATGCAGCGCGTCCGCTGCTAAATGAAATGAGTGGAGCCCACGTTGTTGATTAAAATCACTCAATATCATCAGCAAATTGTGCTTTCTATTTGATATTGTGTGCGCATTGTGACAGCAAACCTAGTCTTCCCGAAACTTAAATTATGCAGAGACTTATCAACCATTAGATACGGACCCAATATTTTCAATGCAGTCGAACCATTCCATTTTGATTATTGATTACCAAATATACCTAAAGATCCATACAATCCTTCGGGTAGGCCTTCGGGTAGGCCAATTGTGGCAAAAAAATGATTTCATCTTTGAAGAACTCTTCATCTACATTCATAATAAATTACAACCTTTAGTTAGAAACAATATGCATCATTTAAAAGACACTACATAATTAAACACAAAATTGGAAATATGCAATTAGATGTAACAAGTCTCTACACTAACATCCCTCATCAAGAAGGAATTAATTCCCTGATAAAGGCCCTGCCGAAGATGCACGTTTCGGATATACATTTTGGATTTTTATGTGAACTCTTAAATTGTGCTCTCGATAATAGTTATATCAGGTTAAACACACAATTATTTCAACAAACCAAAAGCACTTCAATTGTGGCACTATTTTCCCCAATTTATGCAAATGTATTCATGCAAAGATTAGAGGGAGATGTCATTTTACCTTCTGTTGATTGGCAAAATGGTGGTTTATTATGGATAAGATATATTGATGATGTGTTTTTTTCTGTGGGAAGGACCAGAATGTGATCTAAAATGTCTTTAAATTTGTAAATGCTATCCAGCTGCCAGAAGTATGGAAACTGCTCTCCTGAACTTCCATGAAGGCTCTCCAACCTTGACTCTAACATTCCCTCTGTCCTTACCCTACATGATCTCTCCTCTGCTTTCGATACGGTCAACCACACCACCCTGCTCAATCGTCTCTGTGACAACCTGGATATCACTGATCAGGCTCTGGCATGGCTGACCTCCTTTCTCTCTGATAGGCCCTCCCAGGTACAACGTGGGTCCTTCCTATCCTCTATCTCCCTCTGTACCTGTGGTGTTCCCCAGGGGTCTAACCTCTCACCCTGGCTGTTCAACCAATACGTGGCAACTCTCGCCTACTGCATTTCCATTTTTTGCTCAAATTTCCAGTGCTATGTTGACCCCACCCAACTCATGTTCAGGCTTCCCTCAGCCACCTCCTCTCCCTCCCTCATCTCTGACTGTCTAATCGCCATTCAAAACTGGTGTGCAGCCAATGATCTTTGTTTAAATGCCAACAAAACTGAGATCCTCCTCATTGGCACACCCTCTCCATCCTTTCCCCTCACTCTCTGGCCGGCCTCCCTTGGCCCTCCTCCTGCCCCTACCTGCGAAGCTAGGAACTTCGGGGTCATCTTTGACTCCACACTTTCCTTCACCGAACACATCTCTGGAGTCTCTAAAAAGTCTAACTTCTTACTACACCTCCTCAAAGGTACTCTTCCCTTCCTCTCATTCCCTCAGAAGCTCACTGTCTCCCAAGCTCTGATTCTCTCTAGGCTGGACTACTGTAACAGCCTCTTTATAAATCTACCTTCCTCCACTCTCTGCCCTTTACAACTAATCCAGAACAGGACCGCAAGACTTGTCCTTGGCCTCAAGCCCTGGGATCGTATCTCTCCAGCTCTGAATTCCCTCCATTGGCTCCCAGTGGATGCAATGATTACATTTAAAACCCTTTGCATTGTCCACAAGGATTTCTGGGGCCTGGGTGCAAAATACCTTCAACTATCCTTCCTTAAATACCCCCCCTCTCGAGCCCTTCGATCCTCTACCTCTAACTCCCTCAGGGTCAGCTGTTTTTCAAAGAAACGAGCAGGGGGCAGATCTCTGTCTTCGGCTGCGGCCTCCCTTTGGAACTGACTCCCTGCCAACTTGAAATTTGAGGAGAACCATCTACAGTTCCGGAAGCTTCTCAAGACATTCCTCTTCACCTCTGCCTTTGCCCCTCTTCTCCCCTGTTGATCTGTTTTCTCTCTTGGCACTGTCTCACCTGGCCACCCCCTGTCCTTCGGGCACAGTTACCTGCTCACCCTGCCACCCTCTCGTACTGCCTCCTGGCCATCCCTTGCACTGGGGCCTGTATCTGTACCCATACAGTTTCCTCCCATTCTTCTTCAACACTTATCAGATATACCCTATCTGACTTGACTTGCACTTTGCCACTCTCTAGCTGCACTACCACTGATCTTGATCACCTTTATTTATTTATTCATTAATGTATTATTTATCTTGTTTCTCTCCTATGCTCTGCACTTTCCAATTTCTCCTCCCTCCCATGCACTATCCCCCTTTTTCCCTTCCCTATGCACTTGCGTGCTCTCAATGGCAATGGGCCTATTAAGATCGTTTGTTTTTGTTTTCTCCCCTGTTCTCCCTCCCTTTGCCTAGTCGCGCTCTGAAACACCTGTGTATGAGCGTGATATAAATAAAACATCATATCATATCATATCCACAGGAACATACAATTTACTTCAACCTTTTCTGACATTGAGGTTACATTCTTAGATACCAATGTGAATGTATCAACAGACAAGAAACTGAGGTTTACGATTCTTCAAAAGAAGACTGACTGAAATGCATGATTGAATTGGGACTCATTTCATCCTAGACAATTGGTCAACAATCTACGTACTCCCAATGTTTGCGGTCACAGAGAATCTGCTCAGACATCAATGAGTTCCAGAAAGGTGCCATCAAGTTAAAGTCAAAACTATTGTCTCGTGGATATCCTTGCTCCATATTGGAACAAGCATATTACAAAGCTTCATTGAATACTATATTGAAATCAAGAGAAGAGTTATTACAATATAAACTGAAATCAAACAGTGTTACATCACATCTATTATTTTCCGTCACATCTGGACCGGTGGCCCATGAGGTCATAAAGTTAATGGCAACCCACTGGTCGATTCTCCACACGAAACCTAACTTACAGAAAATGTGTATGGAATTTCCCAAAAATAGCATACAAACATATATTCAACCACCAAAAATCAAAACGTATCCACGTTTGAACACAATCAACTGTAAAAATGTGATTTCAGGAAACACATTGCATCAGCCTCTAGCCGGAGAAAGATCTCATCCTCTAACCGAGGAAAAATTAGACATTTTGCAACCTTTATTACAAAATGTACAGTTTATTGTTTAAAATATCCATGTGGTAAAATCTATGTTGGCGAAATGACAAGCTCCATGAAGGAATGTATTGGAGAGCATAAGAGAGAAACCCAGAACAGGAATTTGAAATCACTTGTAGAAAGAGCCTATATGGAGCAACAGCACCAAGTGTAGAAATTCCAAATTATAGATTTGATTTCTAGACATCCTAGTGGTGGAGACCGTGAGAGATGTTTCATGCAGAGTGAGTCCTTCTGGAGAACTAGATTACAGATCATCTTTCCTTTAGGGATGAATGAAGATTGGAACCTCAGATGCTTTCTGTAATATAATATGGATGTATTTTCTCAGATTTGTATATTTTATGAGTATACAGTAAAGTAAAACATTAAAGATCAGGAGGAAGCTCAACACTACCATCTATTAGTTTTTATTTTTTTAATTGTATTCACATCAATTGCTGCTTAATAGACTGCGTTGTGATGAGAAACAGTGACATGCAGACATTCAGCCAGGATCACATGTTACATTTGAATTTGTTGTTATTTCAATTAAAGTGTTTCCTTTACAACAATTCATTCATTTCCAAACAGCACGAAGACAATATTATCTTTATGTCTCTCGATAAGATAGATTGTTGGTATTATCACGGGAATCTATCCAGCAAGATCGTTAAGATCACACTCTGTTAACATGAGCAAGATGGTCCTTTGTGATAACACATTTAAAGACATGACACAATAGAGTCCGTTTTCAGTGTCGTTGTTTTGGCTCTATTTACATTGTTGCACTTAACTGCCCCGTAATGAAAAGGACATGTTTTTTCCTGCGTTGTTCCAGCGGACGTGCAGGTTGTATTTCCTTGTTAATGAGCTATTGTGATAGATATAACGTACAACTAGAGGCCTATTTATGAAAGACAAATGTGATACGTCATGTATAGAGGGGTAAGCTTGCTTTTTTCTACCTTGAAACCATTGTGATACAACGTGCATATTGAAGGGACATTCATAGGAGAAAAATGCATGACTTTAGGTACAGAACGTGGTGCCATTGCACAGGATGTTTGAGTTGGACTAGGCATTGTAATATCGGGATATTGTTTTTGTATTATATAGCAATTTATTTAAGACATATTTGAGTTGATTTGTTTTTCTTTCATTTTACAATTTTTTTGTAGAAGATGATTTTCTTACTGTGGCCTGACTTTTCTTTACTGGCATTAAGGCAAATCCAACAGGAGTATATTCTTACGTGTAGATACTGGTGGCATGTATTGGCAGAGCCAGCATGAACATTTTTTGTAATAATATTATTACTGGTATTGTGGTAAAAGCAAACATGAGTATGTTCTTATGTGAGAATACTGCCATATAAAGGTGCACCAGCATGGACCTCTGTGGGCACAAACAGCATAAAAACATGTTCTACACTGGCATTAGTGGAAAATACCCCTGTCCATTGTTGGGACTTGTCATCTGACTGATTCTTTTTATGTCTTACACTAAGCAACGAATTGTAAACTGTGCTTTTGACTTAATTTGTCACCATCTTAACCCAATATTTAAAGCCATTTTGCAAGGGGTTAAACAACGTGTATTTGTTTGGGATCCCTCGCTACTCGATTGCTCACACGCATGCCATTCTGCCAGGAGGCAGAACAAACCCACTTCCCTCTCTGGACACTGGCTTGGGTGGGAGCTATTACATTTACTGCAGACCCCACTTGTTGAACAAACCCGTCCATGCCCAGAGCATGCATTTATGACATTCCCACTAGCACCCTCAGAACCTTGCAACGGTGTTAGGGGTTAAAAGAGGCTGGGGACTCATGAAGTAATGGGGTATTACGCAGTTAGGGGGAAGGGAGGGCAGAAATGAACGCAGTGCATGCAGCATCACAGATCCCAGTAAATGGGCATTCAGGCAGAAAGTTTGCACGTAAAGTTGTCCTTTTCAGAAACAAAATCAAAAGCCATTTTTTATCTAAAGGAAAATAAATAATGGCGAATTTAGATTTATTGGCTAGGGCTATGACCATAGCCAGTAATGCATGCCTGGCGGCGGTGAACTGTGAGGCAATGCTAAATCCATAACCTATTGTTTCCACAAATAATATTGTGCATAGGGAGGCTTGTAGCTATACCAGTATCAAAATGGGACTGGTTCCAGTTCTCTTATTTCAGTGCGTAACACAGTCAGAAATCCTGCCACCCACCTCCTCAGCACATTTCACCACTATGATTACGTCCACTTTAATAATAACCGGCAAGCATAAATGTAACACACACACATTGAAAAATAACACATCTGGTCATGGTTTTGCAAATTCCTACATAGACATAAACCTACCTCTCAGAAACACATGCTGACAATTTTGAAATGTAGTGACATCTTGGAAATATGCTCAGTGAGGTTGGAAAAAAAGCAGCACGTGAATATGCCCGGTCCTTCCCAGATCTGTTCAGTTCAAGTTACAATAACGTTGTTTATTCGTTTGGACTCTTTGGAATCGTCCCCAGATCTACTGTTAATTCTCAGGACAACCAAATACAATCTCACTTGCTAGCTTGAGCAAAGTGAGGGTCACAAAGAAGGAGCATGCAGCCAAACATCCAATCCCGCTCTCTTGATGGGTTCTCCCACCAGTCTCATTTGATATGATGTATGATATGATATTTTATTCATAGCGTGCCTATACACAAGTGTTTGAAGGCGTGACGAGGCATGGGAGGGGAACAAGGGGAGACAAGACAACGATCTTACTAGCCCATTGACATTGAGATTGCAGAATTTGCACCTGAATCCGTGCTACTGCATCAGCTCAGCCACAGCTTGGAAACAAAGCAGTGTCCAGGCAAATGACCCTTCTTGCATACCAGTAGGTGGTCTCGTAATTTCCACTCATGCAGTGACGCGCTCCATGACCTTACATCGCCTACCACAACAATCCCATCCCAAAATTCTAGGACAAGGAACAGGCTGTTTTTGATCTGAATATTCTATTATATTTACAATAGTACATCAAATTCATAGTTGGTCCCCTAACTTCATGCTGGCAAAATCACCCAACATATTATTTACACAGAAGTACAGCTAGCTTGCCTACTCAAAAGAATGAAAGGTATTGGCAGCTTTTGCCTCTCTAATTGGATTCACAGTACACGCTGACTCCCATTTGCGTAAATGCAAATTTGAATAACTATTCTAAACAACATTTCAAATGTATCACCAGAAATGTACAATGTATATCTCTCACTTGGTTTTCTCTAAAACCGTCAACAAGTGTTGGTATCAGAGAAATGTTTTACGATAAGCATTTCACCTAGGTTTTTCTACCACCATCGATAAGTCAGGGCATCAGAGAAGTAATATACTTTGGATTAATAAATAACTTTTACATTCTATGCATAATCTAATTCTAGATGCAGGGTAAATCAACAGGTTTATAATGTAGGCACATATGTAAAATACAGGGCATAATGTTGTACTATTCAGTATACCAGCTCGGGTTTAGGATTGAAGCTTATGTATTCAGAGTGCAAAACATATAGGTTCATTTAACATGTAAAGCAAGTATGAGAATATAACGGAGACAATTCTTAATATCGACTTGTCAATCAGAAGTCCGCTTAATGCAGAGTGATTTATTTTTTGTGGAGCACATGTTATTTGGAAAATTGGACTCCTTTTCTTGAAAGTAAAGAGGACAAAATAACCACATTCACACTTCACTTTAATGATATAGCTTTACTCAGTAAACTATGGGTTCCACCGATCAAGCAGCTAAATACTTTACTGGAAACCTGTAAGTATGACCTACTCGATTTCACGAATCCAGACATATATTATCTCTGTGAATACTTGGAAAATAATTTGCTCAGCTAATGTCAGAAAATATTGTGTGCCCTGTGCAAATATTATTCCGGGGTCACTATTTTAAAATCCCTTTCAGAAAGTTCACCTTACAGCCTGTCCCCATCCAGTGCCCTAGCCAGTTATGGATTCCCCGAAAGGACTTTCCGTTGCTCTCAAGGGTTTAACTAATTCCTGAAACATACATCTAAATGTACAGGTATTGTTATACTCTCTTTTGGTTTGTCTTTTAAAGGTACTGGTCAGGAAGGGATATCATGGTTCTGTGCATTTCATTCAGGTAATCACTGCTCCCAGACTGTCCCTTGCTTTCAAAATCTCTCTCAGGCAATCTGGTTTTTACTTGGGCAAGGTTTCTGCATCAGGCTCCATCTGTAAAAAAGGCTTTTTTAAAGGGATTCACATCTGTCATATCCAAGTCCAAATTCCACTCAGTAACTCTCTGGTCGGACAAGCCCCTTCAGCTGCAGATTTCTCCAAGAGCTCTCGATTGTTTGTGGGCTTGGGCTTCCCAAAAGATGAATTCCACCCATGCAGCATCATTTGATGAAACTGTGCCTCATTGGACAGGACTTACAAATGGTTCTCTTCGGAAACTAACACTCCCAAGTATCCCCCCGCACCTGTTATTTTTGGCCCAATGTATTTTACCATGTGATAAAGGGCTGTTTCTCTCTTCCCATCTGGAGTTTTGGATGCGGACTCAAATCCATTTTAACACTCAAAGCTTTGGTTGTGAAGTTCTTACATTATTGAGACCCACATGACCGAAATCACAGGTGAAATCTCAATCCACAGATATCCTACATGTCTCAATTACTTGTAATATTAGAAGGTTATGTAAATATGTACATTGAATACAGTTACTATCTAATCTCCAAGCCATGAAAAAGGCATGCACAGGTGGTCATAAATGATTCTGCCATACATTTAAAAAGGTTAAAGATGATGAAGATGAAGAGCAATATTAATGAGGTGGAAAAGTGTAACACCACCAAGCAAGGTGGACTGGGACAGAGATATGCTATGCACTAACGACACAGAAGAGCTATATATAGACTCGGTGCTACCCACTTCCAGGCCTAGAAATATTTCGGACAGGTACAAACAGTATCTATCAGATAAAGCAGAAACCGAAAATCAAGACTCAGACTGAGAATAACTGTGTACGATGTACTGTTAGAAATTTTGAACATAGATATGTATGTGCTAATCCTGTGTGCAACAATAAATAAAGTTTTTTAAAAAAAAAGATGATGAAGGTGGTAAAAGGCAGAATGCCATATGTTGCTGTATTCATAAGAATCACTGTGTGTTTCAAATACATATTTCTATTTTGTTAAGCTAACAGATTTATGTGATTGATTACTGGCTAAACTCTACCAGAGAATTACACTTTTAACCTGTGGTCTTGGGAACCAGGCATAAAAGTGTACAGGCCTGGTTTCTCAGTTGTATTTAGACATCTTTCACATAACATACACAAATAGCAAGTAGGGCTTTGTGTTATTTGTTGAATTTTACTTAGGACAACAATTGATAATGTAAATTAATTAAATGTACATCCTATTTCACTTATTGGTTTTCTTGCACACTCAATTAATGGCAAGCAGGACTTTTTAAATTTGTACAGCAATTTGTTTTATAGAATCACAATATTTGATGATTTTAATATGCAGATTTTCGAGTGGGTGCTTTTATAGGTGAGATAATTGAGGCACTGGTATGTGATGATTCTTCCTACTGATATTATTAACAGAATATGGCCAATTAAGCATGACTTCTGACAAGCATTTGGGGAAAATAAGCTTTGTTCATGAAGCAAACGTATAGCTAGCCCTTGAAAGAATACTCAATCCCTTCTTGTTAAAAATATTGAGAGAATTTCCTCTGTTTTTTAAGTCAATTGTGATTCACTAAAGGGAAGGCTCAATTAGTTGATGGTGGTTGAATCGTCATTTGTGTTACTACATCATGTCTGGCATCAACAGAAACATTGTTGGTTTACAGATGTACTGTATGACGAAGATGACGGTATGAAGTGTCTGAAGCCTTTAATAACAGCTGATGTGAGAGTTGTGTCTTTACACTTTTTTCAGGCCGATATGTATCTCTGTGGTCTGCAACTAGCAAATATGTTCAGTAATCATTAGAACCTACAACAGTGATATAACATGCTACTCCATTTCCTTTTGATGCACTTTAAAACACACACACTTGTTATAATATCTGAATTAACCTAGAATGTTTTCTTTTCAGGGTATGATTTGTTCAATGTTGTTGCACATGAGCTAGGACATGCGCTCGGACTGGGACATTCAAAAGATCCCAATGCTTTGATGTATCCAAAGTATAAATATTTTGATCCAAGCACCTATCAGCTTTCACTTGATGATGTTGTTGGAATTCAATCTCTGTATGGTAAGTGAGCAACATATATATTTAATTAAGGTTCATTTACCAACTAGTAAAATCTTAGGAGGGGAAACGTAGGTGTGGACTGAAGTGTGGTGGGTATAGAAGCATAGGGGAGTATACGCACAGGTGTTAGTCACATGGCACAGTGGAAGGACAAAGAATATTTCCAGGGTTGCAAATTCTAGTAACTTCTTAATTCATGTTTGTTCATGCTTCTCTTGTTAGAGGAGGATTGTTTAAACTGCATGATCTCTATGACCTTTCTGCTTTTTAAGTGGTTGTCTTGTTCTATTATCTCACTCTTGGTATGTCATTCCATAATGTAGGATTGTGTATCCCCTAACTCTATTACCCCATGCGGTCAATGGAGGCAATGAGCAGAGGTGAGTGAGGATAGTGGATTATCGTGGATGGTTTGGCAAATTTCAATACTTTTGTGAGAAGGGAAAAGGAATTGAAGGACATCCCCATGAGGAAGCAAGGGCAGAACTCCAATCTGTTGAGAACCACTGTGCCAATCACAGTGTTCTAATGTAGGATAGCTGAGGTGGGGATAGATTTTTCAGATGTTCAAGAGGTTGAGAGTGATGGCTGTTACAGTAGTGGTAATACATTGTTGATGTCACGTCAAAAAGGTCACCATGGCTGCACACTTTGGGAGATGGAGTGAGGGCATCAACATATGAGAGTGCAGAAAAGATGTGGGGTTGTAGGCTGGAAGGAAGATCATCTTTTTTTAGAGGAGTTGAGAATTATGCAATGCAGCATGATTAAGTGATTAATTCTGGAAATTCAGCTGGTTATGTAAGAGGATTGTTCACTGAGGAAAGAAGGAGAAGGAGAACAAGTTTTGCGTGATATTAACAAAGCAGTAGTATGATGTACAATAAGAAGAGATGAGTTTACAGAGAGTTAATGAAGTATGTGTGAAGATTCCTGATAGAACACAATTAGAAGTATTGTGACAGAGGAGGTTCCATTGTTTTAGTAGATGGATAATTAATGATCTGTTTGGTATAATGTGGATTGTTACTATTACTATGCTATTTATTGATCACATACTTAGCTTTGGGAAGCAGTGGAAGACCTTAAAAGTAATTGGTGAAGGACACAGTGCAGGAAGCAGAGTCGATGATTGACAGTGACTAAGGCTGCAAAGAGGCCAATGAGAATGAAGAAGATGTATGAGAGGTATGAGTGGTGAGAAATGTTGAGGAAGTTAGAAATGTAAGTTGGTACTATTTTGTTGCTGCCTCTGCGCCACAGTCTGGATGAGGTCAGTGCATGTTGCAGCCTTCAAGTTAGAGGTAATATGTGTGAAGACCACACTTGCACCTTGGAAGAATCAGGTTGAAAGAGCCCAGGTCCAAAGTGTTATGGTCAGCGGTTGCTTTATTTAGGGCGGGTATAATGGTGGTCCCCTTAAAGAGGGCTGGAAGAGTCCTGAAGTGTGCAATAAGATATAGAGTCAGAATAGATGTGAACTGGTTAGCACTACAAGTTCCTCAACAATAGTCTGAGATGTGAAACGGAAGCAAATGCACTGAGGTATTGTCAGACCAGAGAATTTGTGCATGTGAAAAAAAGGCATAGTAGGGTGGAAAGCTGATAAAGATGAGAGGGCAAAGGCTGGGGCTTAGAAGAGTGAAAGAGAGAGAGAGAGTGAGAGAGAGAGAGAGAGATAGATGTGGAGGGAGAGAGAGAGAGAGAGAGAGAGAGAGAGAGAGAGAGAGAGAGAGAGAGAGAACCCTTGGCAGAGATTTATTCAGTTTCATTAGTCGGTCTGTGGTTTTGGCGCCTTTTAGTCAGCACCAACAAAGGATGATATTTGCCCGGTCTATCGTCTTTGCTTCTGAAGTCCTGCTTTCTGGTGAGGGGACTTAGATGAGTCAGATCATCCTTCTCAAGGTCCGACTGGAGCTCACCAAAGTTCTAGATGGATTTGGCCTTGCAGAGACATTGCATTGCAAATGGGTCAGAGGTTTCCTGGTATTCAAGGTCTGCAGCTCTGAAGAGGAACAGCACCTTGGGAGATGGCTTGATTTATAGTTCACCTCAGGGCTGGTTGGTCCCGCCAGCCAAAGGGAAGGAGTCGTCCTCTTCAGAACTCCTCTATCAATTAGAAAATGGGGTAAAGACAGCAGTGGTCACTTCACTGTGATTGGCAGGGCCAGCAAGTATCTCTGGTCATCTCCAGCTCCAGTTCTTCTCTTCCAGTGGTCGACATGCCGTTCACCTCAGGAACATCACCTTTTATTCAGTTTTCCCACACACTCCTCTGCAAACTCTTTCAGCATTTTACAGAAAGGTGCGGGTGGTTGTCCAATCAGTACAGCCAGCCCCCAGTGGGAACTGGTTACATTCAGGCACCCTGGCAGACAAAGGGTAGGGAGTGAATTAATCCTCCCCCACTTCTTGCCTGCCCAGACACACTATAGCCTAGGTGGGGACACCCAAAGGTTCCCGCCAAAGGCAAAACAAACACGCAGACCTCGGAATCCGAGAATGGTAGAAGAAGGGCTAACAAAGAACAACCACAAAAGAAATGGAGAAAAAAGAAAGGAACCACCATGTTACAACATAGGTGACCCTATCGTGCATAACCGAGACTGTGAATACAGTCTGCAGTAGAAAACAGCACAATAGTGGCTGGAACACGTCCACTGCCACCAGCTATAACTATAAGGTTGTCTATGTGACTAAAAGTCACAGGAGCAGAGAAAAGACGGATACTAGGTATCCCCTTAGCACTCCACATAGTATAATGTTTTAAGAAGGATACCAAAGTATCCCTCAATCCATAAGAACTGTAGTTAGTTAGGATACAAAATAAATCTCAAAGGAGAACCCAAAGAGTTCCCAGCAACACTGCACATAAGGTGCTCTGTGCTGCAAATGTTAAACAAAGATTCCTTTAAAGAGTTATGGAGGAAAGCAGACTCCATAGTAACGATTAAAACTCAGCGAACAGAGTTCCAAAAGTCAGAGCAAATAATAATGAGTGAGGGAAAAAGGCTCCCGTTATTCAGGATAGAAAGAAAAAGGTCCAGAAGTCCAGCAAAAAGTGGTGGGCTTTTCACTAGCGACAGGATGAAGCATAGCAATGATAAATCTCCCTAACAAGCACTAAAAAAACTAAGAAAAAATACAAAATATGAGATTACGCTTTGTGAAGGTAGAGTCAAAGCAGGTCACGAAGCCTGCGACTTTCAACGAGCTAGAGAAACACAGTAAGGGACATCAGACGCCTGGCGTATACAACCACAAAGGAAGCGGAACGAGAAGGAACAGAGGGAAGAAGTGCATGGTAGTGGCGTGACTATGCTTGCTGGCTGGTGCCCCGACGAGGAACCGAGCACGGGAATCAGAGCAGCAAGGAGATTGAGAAACAGTACACAAGCGAGAGCCGAGCCCTGTAACGATTCCCTGCACACCGAGAAGTACCAGGGGAATCGGGAATAGCGGGAGGCTGCTGGGAATCATTATATGCATGAATAAAGTTGAATGATTGGAACTGTAAAAACCAGAGAAAGCAAATAACAAACAACCAGCTCAGGGAAGACAGATGTCACTTGAAGAGCGAAACTCAGCAAAGTCCTGAGGGCGAGATAAATAAGAAAGCAGTTCACAATGAAGAAAGCAGTTCACAAGGCATGTAGCAATATACAAATGAGAGATTTAACCAACCCAGGTGGGGAGCAAACATAGACTAGGAACTAAAACCATGGGAGGAAGGGCAACCACTCTGTATCTGTAGAGTTGAAGGCTGGAGAAATTACAACCCAGAAAGACATGAGGAGAAAGACAAGATAAAGCTTGCCAATGAACAAGATAAAAGAGCAGAAAAGCCTAAAAAGAGAAACAAGGCAAACATAATTTAGGAAAGCATATGCAAAAAGACTGGGAAGAACATACATGTGATGACAAGGGTGTGAGGAACTACTGGAAGGAAAATAGCTCCAAAGACCGGGCCACAGGTATCACAAGACCCAAGAGTCATTTTGAAAAACTACAAGGGCAGATAAGAGAGATTATCAAAGGAGATTATGATAAAAATTCTATGTGCAAAAAGAAACCTGTAGAAAAAAAAAACTATACACGAAGATGAGACGACCCGGGGAAGAAGAGACATTCTCTTAGGCTATTTACCTTAGTTACATGTAGTGGTAGGTTCAGATGGAGTTAGTTTGGATGGAAGACATATTTACTTTGGTCTTCTTGACATCTGATGAACACCTTTAGATAGGTAGGATATTCCCTTCAGCAATAGGGACATATAGGGCCTCATTAAAACTTTGGCGGTCCTGAAACAATGGCGCCGGTAAGCTTACCGGCACCATTGTTTCTGGATGGCAAAGTACAAGTCTGCCTGCCGGAGTTGCTGTACCCGGCAGGTCTGACCCTGCCGGGCACAGCAGCCATGATAGGCAGACTTTCACGGATGCACCTGCACCGTTATTAACAGTGCCGGTGCTTCCGTGTTCACCACTCCCATAGAGTCCTTTAGGACTCTATGGGAGTGGTGAACACGGAAGTACCGGCGCCTGACTGCCCGGACCAGCGGGGTTGTATTGATCTGATGTTTCCGGCAAGCCAGGTGCCCGTAAAATGTACAAGTCCGCCATCAGCCTGCTGGTTTTACCGGTATGGTTACCGCCGGACTTGTAATGAGGCTATTAGTCATATAATTTGTATTAAAGCGAGTAAAGAATGTCCTCAATTTATCTGACTCCTTCTTCCAACCCACCACAATGATTTCTTCTTCTTCATCTTGACACAGACCTTCCACTCAGCTGACAAAATCTGGCCCCTTACAGCATTTAGTCAGGTGTCCCCTTATGTTGCAGTTCCTGCATATTATGAGTCATAGGTTGTTTGCCCAGTGCAGATTGCTGGGTCACCTGAAACATTTCCTTTGCTCTTGCTGATGGTATAGTAGTTATTGACCTGTTCATGAGATGGGCAGAAGTAGTAATTAATGCTACCATTAGCACCAAGTAGGTTTTGGAGTTTTTCAATGGAGTATTCCAGATCAAGGGGAACCCCCATTTCCTACTTACAAATTACCGGGTGCAATTTAAGTCTAAAGAGATGCAGAAGTACTTGAAAAGACAATGCCATCACATACTGTACCAGTGAGATATATCATCCCCAAACCAATAGGGCATATAAATGATTCAATAGGGTTATAGAGGACACAATTAGGAGGGTCTGGGCAAATGAAAGAGATTGGGAGGTTGTAGTACAGGAGATGGTGGTAGCACACAGATTAACACTACATTCTACCACAGGTATATCTCCATTCAAATTTAGCAGTGGTAGGACACCAGACATAAGGTTAGCACCCCCATGGTTACAAGGTGCTGAGTACAGGGTAGTAAATAGAGAGGCCATTGATGACAGGATAAAGGGAATACAGAGAAGGTACAGAGAAGGTACAAAAGGGAATATGATGGAAGAGGAGTTAAGGATCCCAATGTGAGTGTAGGAGGCTTAGTTAGGATCAAGTTACCGTTGATGCTGTGGGAGGGACCATTGAGATGGTTCAAAGCCATCCCAGTAATGAATGTGTTACTTAATAATAGGCAGAATTATATGCAGTACCCTTTGGGAACACCACAGTTAGTTCATCCAAGGTAATAGCAGCACTCTACGTGTAATCACTATACTTGATCCACATCGCTGTACACCAGTGTTAGGCAGAATTATATGCAGTACCCTTTGGGAACACCACACACAATTAAGACTACAAGTGACAGTACAAATTCACCTTTGGTACAAGCCTGTACTACACAGTAAAGTGGTAGCGATGGCTGAGCAGCCAGACTTATCTCAAGAGCAAGTGAGCAGTATCAATAGTTACACAAAGGACAGCAACTACTATGGTTCAAACAAACACTGACTCAAGGTTTCTGAGTAAAAGAATATACATTTATTTACACATCAGTTGTAAAACATTTCACTAAATTAAAGCAGTTGAGAAATCACACTCTTAATATACCACACCACTCCCAATAGATTCTGGACAAGTTAAACTCAAAATGAAGTGTGAGTAAAATGGCACTCCAGCAATTTAAAAGGGAGGGAAAAACAAAGTTAGGCTAGAATTGAGCAGCACCAACAGGTAAGTAAGCAAGGCAATCTAGAAAGAGGAACTACAGTGATGGAATCAAATCAAACAGGCTTAGGGCCAAAGTCAATAGGACAAAAGTCTTTTGCTCAAGATCACACAGTTCAGGGTAGTTCGCGGTTAAGTCTTTGCCAATAGTTCCGGACGAAGTTGGTCAACAGAAAAGTTAGTTTAAAGAGTAGAGAAGGACAAGCCCTCGGATTGGCGAAAGGTTTCACACACCTTCACCGCAGTTGGACGAAACCAACAACCGGATTTGCACAGTACCTTTAAATGGAGAAGAAGCTGTAGCTGAGGCGGACGTTCCTGACAGGTCCTACAGGCTCACGGTTCCTGAAGCGACTGTCGGTCTGACATGAAGTAGGAAGACTGGAGGGTACTGCACTGCCCATGGAAGAAACCAGCAGCAGAGCAAAGCAACAAATAAAAGGTGCGCTCCTTAAAACCCAAGCAGGGTCCGACCTTCCTGGCTATCCGGTTCACTGTAGCTCTGTACAGCAAATTCAACCAGAGGAGGGAGACCTGGCTTGAAGTTTAGGCGAACTGGTTGGTCCCACCAGCTCAGGGGAAGAAGATTCCTGGCAGGACAGTCACCTAGCCAATCAAACAGGAGTGCGACTTGGCTTACCAAGGGAACCCATGGCAGGGGTCTTAAAACCCCTCCCTCACATCCTGCCTACCCAGACTTTCAGGCGCCTAAGGAGGGCTTCTGTGTGGAAGCCCGCGAAAGGACGGCAAACAAAGGAACCAAACCTGGTTTGGCGCGCAGAGTAAAACACGAGAAAGACATTTTCAAAAAGAAATGGTGAATAAACCCAGCCAGAACCGTATAAAAAGTATATGGTCTAGCAGGTTTAAGTTTGAGGCTACCAAGATAGCCTAAAACAATACCAAGGTTATTTAGGATAACCGCGGTAGGAAAAATAGGGTAGTTACCACTGCCACCAGCCAATTCTTGATGAAAAGGGAGCGAAAGAGTGCTCCAAGAGAAACAGACAAAAAGGGATAAGTATTAACCCTTTCCAGTACTCAATGTAAGATAGTTTGTACTTGGTATGTGGATTTAAAGAGACTAATAAAGTCAATGGCAACTTCAAATGTTCTGGGAGACAGTAGTCAGTCCCAGGAAATGGAGTCTGAGTTGGGAAGTCTAAAAGACAACCCTGTGTCACTGCACTGAAGGTGCTGTGTAACACACAGTAAAAGGATGATGCCTATGGAGTAGGTGAGGCTCCACAGTCTACGAACACAAAAATGTTACACACATACAACAACACACATGTAAGAGTGGGAAAAAAAGGCTCACACTCTTACCAGGTGAAAAAAATAAACCCTAGAAATCCAGCAAAGCTGCTGAGGGACTCAGTAGGTAAGGGAAATAACCCATTCTGGAGAATTCTCCCCAACACTTAATGCAGTGGATGGCACTGCCTTGAGTATCACCATGAATACCACAGCCTCCCATTGGTGGTAGTAAAGATTAGGCATGGCGCCATTTGGGCAAAGAGGGGAGACAGAGTGATGTTGAAATAAAGGCACATACTGGCTGCATTGCCTGCCATCTGCTAGTCAATGGGAACTGGATCCACTAGCAGTGGCGGATGCCATGGAGAAGCAAATGTTTCAGCGCCACCATACCCACTTATAGGTGACTGGCAGTAAAAGGGAAGAAATGGAAAACAAAGGGGGAATCCAGAAACAATTGAGGCAGTACATCCAGTTTGTGAGAGCAGGACTAGGACTTAGAGAGTGACACCACTGATTGGTAGAGGCAAACACATTGAGGCGAAACCTCCATTTTGTGACCATGGTACTAGGATTTGGAAAGTAGTATCACCGGTGGTAGAGCCAAATACTAAGAGTTAGACCCTCCACTGAATCCAATTTTGGTATTAGCTTGACAGATGATGACAAAAATCGAACACTATGTAGAGGATTTTATGTGTGTGGTACTAGGAGCTAGAGAGTGGCTCCACTGGTTGGTACTCTGTGGAGCTCAATAGAATGAGGATGAAAGAAAAACTCAACTTGAACTGACGCAATTCACAGAAGACGTTCAGAGTAGCTAACAGAACTGCAGGTTTCAGGATCATGGAAGTTTGCACATCAACCCCTACTATAAGAGTTTCATGCTCAGAATGAAAAGTATTTTGGTGGGTTTTGTGGATCTGAGCACAGCCTTCAATGTGGCAATGCAGGACACATTGTGATCTATTTTGGTGGATAATGGTATTCTGAAGGGGCTATTAAAATATGGCACTATATAAGGAAAACTCCAACTATTTGATTTGGTTTGTCAGGTCGGATTCCAAGGCTCCCCCGTAACTTCTGCGATTAACACGAATGTGTGATCGTGCATCTCCTCATCCTGATCTTTGTGAATGGTCTATATTCCCTCCCTATCGCTGACACCTACACCAGTGCCTCCTCCAAGGAAACTCCTCACAGACATCCTCTTTGTCGTTCCTTCGCCAGACCTATGGACCCTTCATATGGTATCTGTGCTCTCTCCTTTCTCCTCTTCTCCCATTAATGGTGTCACCCGTTGGGACGCCCTCCTGGCCTCCTTCCATTCCTCTAAGGTCATCAAAAATGTTTACTCTAATGTGACCGTCTTGGTCCAAGGCCCAGAGGCCAACCTTCACCTCTTTGATAGACGCTTCCCACGCCTCACTTTCTGCTGTCCCCTCTCCCCTTTCCGTGACTACCTCGCCTCCCCCTTCTGCCTCCTCCTTGGCTACCTTGCCTTCTCCTTCACTCTCTGCCCCCTCTCGGGCTCCTTCTACACCTCCGAATGGTGTACTTCTGATCTGTACCCCTTCCCAGAAGTCTTTCAAGGATGGCAACCTTCTCCATATTTCCACTCTAAACTCTTGCTCTGCTGTCAAACACTCCTCTGATATCTGCCGCCTTCTGGAAGAACTTGACCTCGATATCCTCAGTCTCACTGAGACATGATTCACGGCCAGCTCTGTCACTAGCTTTGACACGCTCCTACCTGACGGCTGCAAGATCCTTTCCGTGCCCAGGTCCAACCGCTCTGGAGGGGGTGTAGCCCTGATCTTACCCAAGTGGATTCCTGTCCCAGTCCCTCCTACGCAGGCCTACTCCTCTTTTGAATGCCTCATCTGCAGGCTCTGTCTCTCTCGTTGCCATTCCCTTACTGTGGCTACTATCTATCGGCCACCTGGTCAGATCTCCTCCTTCCTCTCTGAGTGGGTGGACCTCTCCTCCTCACTCCTGGCCTCAACCACTCAACTCCTCCTTCTTGGAGACTTCAACATTCACCTGGATGCCTCCTGTCCTCCCTCTGCACTTTTTTGCAACCTCTGCGACTCTCTCACTCACTATTCTCCCCTCTGGCCCGACTCACTCTGCAGGGCACACTCTGGATGTTCTGATCTCCTCAGACCTTCCCCTCTCTGTCCCTCTCTCCACTCCTCTCTCTTGGAGTGATCACTTTCTCCTCTCCTCCCACCTCACCCTCCCTACCCCTCAGGCACTTCCATCACTGCCACCCACCTTCTCGGTCATCTGACCCATGAAGCTTGTGTCAGCTGAGGCTTTTGCCGCCACCTTCTCACCCTCACCCCCCTTTGGCTGAGTCTCACCCTGACACAGCCCTCTCCACGCTCCACTCAGCTATATCTGATACTCTTGATATTCTTGCCCCGTCATGAGAATCCACCTGAAGCCCAAAGCCAAGTGCAACTCCTAGTACGACTGAGACCTCTTCACCCTAAAATGCAAGTGTAGGGTGGCCGAGAGGCGTGCTTCATGTACATCCTCTGACAAACTGGCCTGCTGCAAAGGCAATACCGGCTCTCTGTTCTAACCAAGAAGAGAGCTCATATCCAAACCCGTGTTTCTGCGGCATCTAACAACTCGGCTGAACTCTTTAAAATCTGCCTGGAACTAGCCAATCCTGCCGCAGTCTCTACCTCTCCTGTCCCTTCCCAGGCCCTCTGCACTGCACTGGCTTCTCACTTCACCTCTAAAACTCAGGACATCCTGTCCTCGCTCTCCTCCTATCCCATTCCTCCCCCTACTCACTGCTCTCCCTCTGGCCCTTCTGCAGCCACCTCTCCTCCTTCCTTCTCTGGCTTTCCCCTGTTCTCCGCAGACAAGGTTTCTAGACAAGTCCGATCTATGAAAGTCTCGTCGATCAAGGTCCACCCGTGCTCCTCCAAAACTATCAACGACCACATTGACTCCCTGGCTCCTGCCCTGGCTGATTTCTGCAATCATTTATTCACCACTGGAGTCTTCCCATCCCCCCTGAAGCACTCCCTTGTGCACCCTCTTCTTAAGAAACCCTCTGCTGACCCCTCCTGCCCGGCTAACTATCACCCAATCTCCATCACTCCCTTCCTGGGCAAGCTCCTGGAGAAACCGGCCATCTCCCAGCTTAATCTCCACACTGAATCTGTTAGTTGTCTTCATGACCATCAGTCTGGCTTCAGAGCTGCCAGAACCACTGAAACTGCTCTCCTGAACATCCGTGAAGACCTGCTCTCCAACCTTGACTCTAACACCCCTTGTGTCCTCATCCTGCTTAATCTCTATTCTGCCTTTGACACTGTCAACCATGCCATCCTGCACAACCATCTTCATGATAACCTGGGTATCACTGGTCAGGCTCTGGCGTGGCTGACTTCTTTCCTCTATGACCGACCCTCCCAGGTCCAACTTGAGTCCTTCCTCTTTGCTATCTTTTCCTCTACCTGTGGTGTCCCCCAGAGGTCTAACCTCTCTCCCTGGCTATTCAACCAATACCTGGCACTTCTGGCTCACTGGATCGCCGCTCTCTGCCCCAAATTTCAGTGCTATGTGGATGACACCCAGCTCATTTTCAGGCTACCCTCGGCCTCCTCCTCTCCTTCTCTCATCTCTGACTGTCTGTCTGTTATCCAGGAGTGGTGTGCTGCCAATGACCTTTGCCTTAATGCCAGTAATACTGGGATGCTCCTCATCGGCACAACCGCCCCCTCCTTTCCTGTATCTCTCTGGCCGGCCTCTCTTGGCCCTCTTCCTGCTCCCACCTGCAAGGCTTAAACCTTGGGGTCATCTTCAATTCCACACTCTCCTTCTCTCCTCACATCTCTGACGTCTCTAAGAAGTCACACTACCAGCTGCACCGCCACAGAGGTATTCTTCCTTTCCTCTCCTTCCCCTAGAAGCTCACTGTCTCCAGAGCTCTGGTTCTCTCTAGGCCGGAATATTGCAACACCCTCTTTCTAAATCTGCCTGATTCTACTCTCTGCCCTCTGCAACTTATCCAGAACAGAACTGCGAGAATTGTCCTTGGCCTCAAGCCCAGGGATCGTATCTCTTCAGGACTGAAATCTCTGCACTGGCTTCCAGTGGCTGCGAGGATTAAGTTCAAAGCCCTTTGCATCGTCCACAAGGCCTTCTAGGGCCTGGGGCCTCAATACCTTCAACTCTCTCTCCCTAAATATCTTCCTTCTTGAGCTCTTCGCTCATCCGCCTCCAACTCCCTCAGGGGCAGTCGCTTCTCCAAGCAACGAGTCGGTGGTAGATCGCTTTCTTCGGGCGGTGCCTCCCTCTGGAACAGCCTCCCTGCCTCCCTTAAACTTCCGGAGAACCATCTCTTGTTCCGGAAGCACCTCAAAACCTTTCTCTTTGCTTCTGCTTTTTCTCCTCCTCTCCTCTGCTGACCTCCTGGCTGTAACCGGAACTGCACTGGCTACCTGGACACCCTCTGATCTCGGGCCCAGGTCCATCCCCTGCCAGCGTCTCACACCTGCACTGCCCACCTGGCAGCCCCCGCACTTGGGGACTGTTTCTGTATCCCTACAGTCCCCCTTCCAGCCCTTGACACCTGATGTGTGCACTTACCCATGCACTTACCCATACACTTGCACTTGCTGGCTGCTACTTTAATTATTTTATTATCTATTCCCATGTACTGCACTGTCCCTGCCCCCTTCCCACGAACTTGCGCGATCTGAATGACACCTGGCCTAGTAGGATCGTTGTCCGTCCTCCCTTTGTTCCCCGCCCTTGCCTCGTCACACCTTGAAACACATTTGTATATGAGCGTTATAAATGTCATATCATATCATATATGAATGTCCTTGATGCTAAATTGCTGCATTCAACTTCCGATTTTCCCCAGAGTAAATGTTGCTCCATAACATGTTGAATATTTGCAGATAATGCCACATTTTAGCTAAGACAAAACTCACTGTAGTCTTTTGTGAAAATTGTGGGTTTCCCACAAAGAAGTCCAATATTATGAAGATGGGAGCCCGGAACCACTCCTGAAATATTGCATTTTGAATAGCCTTAACATTTGATACAAGGGTGTCTATGTGATTCTACAGCCAAATATATCACTCTTGCACCCTTTTCTTCCAAGGCTGTTTTAGCTACTTGGTGATGTACCTGTTAGAGCCTATTTAACTGCTACTGATGGATTCCAGAATTGTTCAAGAATAGTGAACGTTTCATTTTAGAATTTGAATTCAAGGTATTTTAGATATTCTTTGACTTTGTATTTTAGAGGCAACTAGAGTAATGTATTTGATGTATGTTGTCCGATTTGGGGTGCCAACATTTTAATATTGTGTCAATTAATATTAAACCTGATTAATTTAATGATATGGATAATATTAAACAAATTGATTTTTAATGTTCTTACATGGGAAATTGTATATGGATCACTGAATAAGTTTGATTATTTTGTGAACATTTTATGGATCTGCATATAAACATGTATTTATTGATTGAGTCAAAGTCACCACCACCTTTACCCATGCCCCCCATTTACCCACTTACATAACTGTAGCTGGCTTGAACATAATTCGTCATCTGAAGAATCTATGTGGTCTTCCAAGTGATGCACCTAGTTCCATTTTATGAAAGTAAGCTCTCTCATGTGTGTCATTAAAGTGTATCTTATGTCTAAAAGAAGAGCCATGCCAGTGTTAAAACCTGATCATAACACATGCTAGTTGGGGGCTTAGGGTTTCAAGGGATAGTTCACAAGTACAGATACCCACATTGCCAAGAAAGAATTGTTGTGGATCGTCATCACATCAAAGTTGGCTTTTTTTAAGAACATAGGATTCAACCATTTGGTCAACAGTGGGCTCATTGAATTCTCTTGGGAACCTCAATGCATAAAGTCAGCCTGTAGGAGGAGTCTGCCCAACCTCCTGTTTACTTTTTCCACTATATTAAAGCTCCTTCTGGTGCACCCGGAACTAGTTTCAGAAATTCAGAATGCGTGTGCAAAGTCTGATAATCTTTTTTGCAGCAGTAGAGTGCAGGGCTGGGTTGTTGATCTCTGAACCTTAACCCTGTTCTTCTTACATACAGGCTTTTAAACTGCTCAAGGATAGCACATCTTCTCATAATTTACAACAGCCTGCATTTGCCTCATCCTTACACTCCTCGTGCTTGAAAAGTGCCACCGTCACTCTACCGCTGGGCCAAGAAAATATGCCAGAATGTACTCCATAACACCTGTCATCCCAAAAACGGACATACTGTTTGAAGTTGCCCCATCACTCTAAAATGTAGGTCAAGAAAAGATGCCATGAGGAACTCGGTCACCCTTGATCCAAAAAATAATGTAACCTGTCAGACGGTTGAGCACTGTTTATGGTCAGTTGCCCTATTTCTGCATTATCAGACTTTTCATAGTCATTTATTATGTTGGATAATTCTAATTTCAACAGATATACCAATGCAAACACCACATTGAGTGATGTATCATACATTACAATATAACTTTCTGGGTGACCTTGTCAAAGGTTTGCACTAAAGAACAAAACATTGTCCAACATTTGCCACTGTGTAGGTGTTAGGTAGAACCCCACACGTTGCCGGCTGGCTCTGGAAACTGCAATAGTTGGTTAATGTGTTCTCATAGATGCTCCCACTTATGGAGGGTTGAATTCCAATGAGCGGGCACTGCAGTTTTTAGATTATTCTAATGGAGGCACCGCTTCAACCTACTTCTCTGCCTCCTCGACATCCTCATGACACCATTAAGCACCATCCTCTACAATCTAATGTTTAATGGCTGCTTTCTAGATCGAGGAGTCAACTGAAACAACGTTTGTTAACATATCTGTTTCTGTTAGGCAGAACCATATGCAGTACCCTTTGGGAACACCACATACAGTTAAGACTACAAGTGACAGTACAAATTCACCTTTGGTACAAGCCTGTACTACACAGTAAAGTGGTAGCGATGGCTGAGCAGCCAGACTTATCTCAAGAGCTCTGGCCAAGTTAAACTCAAAATGAAGTATGCGCAAAATGGCACTCCAGCAATTTAAAAAGGAAGGGAAAAACTAAGCAGGGCAATCTAGAAAGAGGAACTACAGTGATGGAATCAAATTAAAAAGGCTTATGGCCAAATTCAATAGGACAAAAGTATTTTGCCCAAGATCACACAGTTCAGGGTATTTCGCGGTTAAGTCTTTGCCAAGAGTTCCGGACGAAGTTGGTCGGCAGAAAAGTTAGTTTAAAGAGAAGAGAAGGACAAGCCCTCGGATTGGCAAAAGGTTTCACACTCCGTCAACGTGGCTGGACGAAACGAACAACCGGATTTGCACAACACCTTTATATGGAGAAGAAGCTGTAGCTGAGGCGGACGTTCCTGGCAGTTCCTGCAGGCTCACGGTTCCTGAAGCAACTGTCGGACTGACATGAAGTAGGAAGACTGGAGGGTCCTGCACTGCCCAGGGAAGAAACCAGCAGCAGAGCAAAGCAACGGATAAAAGGAGCGCTCCTTAAAACCCAAGCAGGGTCAGACCTTCCTGGTTATACCGCCCACTGTAGCTCTGTACAGCGAATTCGACCAGAGGGGGGAGTCCTGGCTTGCAGTTTGGGCGAACTGGTTGGTCCCACCAGCTATGGGGAAGAAGATTCCTGGAAGATCTTCTCTTATCGTTTGAGTCTGAAGATTCAGACCTGCAGCAGGCCTTCGCCAGGTGGTTCAGTCCTTGTAGGGGTCCTCTTCTGTCAGCTCCTCGTCGGTTCTTTCGTTCCAGTGGCGACTCTGCCTTTTCAGTCCCAGAGACCTGCTTTATATGCAGTTTTCCCCCATTCACACAGCCTGGCTGTCAATCACACAGAAGGGTGCCTGTCCTGGCGGGACAGTCACCTAGCCAATCAAACAGGAGTGCGACTTGGGTTACCAAGGGAACCCGTGGCAGGGGTCCTGAAACCCCTCCCTCACATCCTGCCTACCCAGACTTTCAGGTGCCTTAAGGAGGGATTCTGTGTAGAAGCCCGCGAAAGGACGGCGAACAAAGGAACCAAACCTGGTTTGGCGCGCTGAGTAAAACACGAGAAAGACATTTTCAAAAAGAAATGGCAAATAAACACAGCCGGAACCATATAAAAACATATTGTCATGATTCCTGCCCCTCTTGTCCCCAGCCCTCCAAGATGTCAGGCTGGTGCCAGGCCATGATCACCTACATGGCCCTCAAGGGCCTCTCCATCCCTCCAAAGACTCACTTGGAGTCAGACTTGGCGCTTGTGTCACCAGACTCACTCACCCCCATAGGATAACATTGGGGATTGGATTGTAATGCATTGATGGGGACAAGATGGATGCCCCCACATATTTCGGTTCCCAGAACTGCATGTGCGGTTTAGTCTTTTGGGTGTGGTTCAGTCTAGATGCACCTGGGAGACTATTTAAGCCACACCCAGGCTGAGAAGTATGCTTTGCGTTTTCTGCACCTGCAGCGTGACACTCACCGTGTTCGGATCGGTCTCCAGTTGGCCTGCATCTTTCTTCTGCACTCAGCTCCTGCAAGAACAAGAACACTGTTAGGAACAGCCTTACCTTGCAGCCCTTCTGCCCATCATTCAACGCTCCTTCTGTTCTGCAAGCATCTTCGGCGGTGTCATTCCCATCCCGGCACGCCGCTTCCTAAAGAAGAGGAAAAGAACAGAGAAAAGGCATTAGTAAGCATTCTACAGCTCTTCGTTTATTTTTTTTTCAAATACAGTACGAGCTTCAAACGCTTACCTGAATCCCAGCCGCTCTGGGGAACTGTGTCTCTGGAACTTCTCATCCATCTGCGAGGGGGAAAAGACACTCCAGGTTAGCGTGGAAACATCTAGAGGCGCTGCATACCGCACTTACTCACCGCATTTGTTCTTCATAACCGGCATCCATGCTCACAACGTCACGGCACCTAAAAGACACAGAAAAATAACTCAGTTCAATACAAATACGAAAAGGGTGCATCGCGCTCTCACTCACCTTCAGCGCCACTCATCTCAGCAGCACGCCGCCATCCCCCGACGCCGGCCATCATCTAAGAAGGAAAGGAACGAAGTTAGAGAACTGTTCAAAGACTCATTATATTTACCAGTCGGACTCTCGCCAGTGAAGTAACTAGGCACCAACGAGCCTGCATCAATCAACGCGCCCCTGCGCTGAAAGCAGGACGGAGACCACACCATCCAAGAAAACAAGGTGAGCTGTGGATCAAAGGGAAGGGTTGGACCCCGGGGAGGAAGGGGTTCAAGCACACAGAGACAATAGGAAGTTAAACTCTACCAATCCTGTGTTTCAGGCCCAGTCGCCAGTCGAATAGCCTCCAGGGAAGGGTTCGAGGTTATAAGAGGCCAGGACCGGCTGAGTCACGTCCCCCTGGATACCAGGTGAGCGTTACAGAACGCAAAGCCTCACATCAAAATCCACGTGGGCGTCATGGAAACGTCAGAAACCGACCAGTTAGCTCAATGTTGGGACAGCTACGTTCCGAAGTACATGCAGCCAGGCAGGAGACCAACACCCTGAGAATGGAGATGATAGTAGCCAAAGAACGTACGGATGATTTAAGCCGACAACTTCTCTAGTCACAAGCAGGGCATGCACCATTGCCGGGAAGCGTGCCCTCGATGCCAGCACCATCAGCCAATCCCGTTCAGATAACCCTTCCTGGGGCAGTTTCCTTGGCCCCACCTGAACGATTTACGGGGGATCCCAAGAGGTTTGCAACGTTCATGAACCAGTGCCGCCAGCACTTCCTTTGTAGGCCAGGGGCCTTTCTGGATGACCAATCACGGGTCGCTTTTATGCTATCCTACCTGAGTGGTAGCGCCGCAGATTGGTCTGTACCCTTTGTGGCCCAAGACGATCCTTTGCTGCATGACTTCAGGGGCATTCAGCAAGAGATGGAAAATCTGTTCGCCCGGCATACTCATGGGCAGGCATTAGACAATGAACTTCTGTCCCTACGCCAGGGGAATCAAGACTTATTAACATACATAGCCACGTTCAATAGACTCGTAGTTGAAGCAGAATGGCCAGTGTAGAAGAGAACCACGTTATTTCATCGGGGGTTGCGGAGGGAACCCCCCGAAAGACTGCTCAGAATTCATTGACCTTGTTGTTGTTTGTTTGTTTAGTATTGTTTATTTATTTATAGTGCGCACCTAACCCAGAGGGTAGCAAGGCGCAAAAGTATCAAGAGGATTGTACAACTTAGTTACATAGCATCAGCAGGAGGTGAGTCCAGCCGAGGTTACATTGCTGGTGCACCTTGACAGTAATGGAAAATCAATCAAATAGCACACAGGATATACAGTATATACAAATATTCTATCGTGTATCCTCTAATAGGCCGGGGTATACATTGGTGTGCACAAATTACAATTGTGGTAAGGCACCTTTTGAGTATCGTGTTCCTTAAGCCAGTAAATAGTCTTAGATCTAAATTGTAGGTATGGGAGGTCCTCCCTAAGTGGTGGAGGTAGAGAATTCCAACATTGGGCTGCTTTGACGGGGAACCTATTCCCCCCAGACATCATGCGTTTGAATCTGGGCACAAGGAGGAGATTGGAGTTGGCCTTTCTAGATGGGCGGGAGGAGATAGGTCTGATAAATCTAGTTGTTAGATATTAAGGAGCTGCCTGGTGGAGGCACTTATGCATCAGGGAGACAGTTTTGAGAAAGATTTTGTCTTTGGTTGAGAGCCAATTGACAGATCTTCTGGTATCCGAGATATGTGCTTTTTTTGGGATGCTCAAGGCAGCTGTTAGAGTATTATTTTGAAGGATTTGGATTTTATTGGTGATATATTTATTGCAGCTTGCATAGAGGGCATTACAATAGTCCAACTTGGACAGTATTAAAGCTCTAGCTAGTGTAATGCAGTTAGACGATGAGAGGAAGGGTTTAGCTGCCCTAATAAGTTTGCACATGTATGATGTGGCAGATGCCATAGCATTAACTTGTTTTGAGAAGGTGAGTGTAGACTCTAGGTAGAAGCCAAGGGTTTTGACCTCTTTCACAACTGTAATCTTGTTATTGTCGATTGCAAAGGAGGAGTAATTTGGGCCTAATTTAGTGAGGTTCGAAGGGGAGCCGAGAAGGAGAAGTTCTGTTTTGTCGTCATTCAGGCATAGGCCATGTAGGGCCATCCATGCCTGAATGATGAGGTACACTTTATTTACAAAGGTCAAGTCCTCATCGTAGTCCCGTCAGTGGGATGAGGATCTGAGTATCATCAGCATAATTAGTGTAGGTGATACCCTGGATACAAATGGATCATAGGTTGCAGGACCGAAGAGCAGACCAAGCCAGACCGGACCCTCGTCCTATGTATGTGCGTTCAAAGGACAATACTACCCGAACAGCGGAAGGTTCAGGAGAACCAATGCAAATCGGGGGGGTCAGGTCCCCCTTGACTAAAGCGGAAAGGGATAAAAGTAGACAGCAGCAGTTATGTCTGTACTGCGGAAGGTCAGGTGTCATGCTGAGAACCTGGTGTCTGCAGAAGCTGCTGAACCCCCGACAATCCACCCAAAATGTGGCACTCTGAGCTGACATATATATAACTGCTCAGTTTACCTCACTTTCAGGGGAAAGGGGGAAGGGACAAAGAAACAAACACCAGGCTGGAAGCTATCAACTCGCTAGTTCTTCACCTGTAGTTAAACATAAACATGCAATACACCTCATTACTCATGGGTTACTATACTAACCTTAAACTCTATATCCTTTACCAAAATAGTTTAAAAACCATACCTGGTACTTCTCTTCAGAATGCCCAGAGAAGTGATAAGCAGACAAGACTTCCTTACTTGTGGACCAGAATCTTATAGATCGTTCAGCCTTCTCAGTAGGTCCATGAATGTAATTTAACTTTGTAGTTAGTCTGCTCAACCCTAAGATTCTTGAACAAGGTCTTCAAATAAGTTTAAGGAAGTTCTTTTAAGTTCTTGTATTTGTTTTTAATATTTTCTTTGTAGAGTGTCTTTTACTCAGGAACAAATTTCACTTGCAATGGAATCTTCATGTGGAAAGCCAGCACATGCGCTAAAATCCAAAACCGCGGGAAAAAATCACACGCGATTTTCTCCAATTTGCGGGAAATTCGCACACGCGCTGACAATCCAAATCGTGGGAAAAAACACACGCGCTTTTCTCCAAGTCGCGGGAAATACGCACACTCGCTAACAATCCAATTCGCGGGTAAAACGCACTGGCGCTAAAGTCCAAGACGCGATAAAAAATTACACGCGTTTTTCTCCAAGTCGCGGGAAATACGCACACGCGCTGACAATCCAATTCGCGGGTAAAACGCACTTGCGCTAAAATCCAAGACGCGATAAAAAATTACACGCGCTAAAGTCCAACTCACGAATAAATACGCACACGCGCAAAAAAGCAAATCGCAGGAAAAAGCACACGCGCTTTATTTTATCACGCAGAAAAAACCCTCATGTAAACGAACAGTAAACGCGAGTCCAAAGTTCACGCTCGCGCTTCACTCTCACGCGCAGAGACACGTGCGGGCTCAAAGTAACGGGAAAAAACTCACACGCTAGTTTGAATTGACACATAGCGATAAAAACAAACGTACGCGCTTCAATCTTTTTAGATACAGATTTGCGATTTCAATCCCTTAAATAAATATAACCTTTTTAAAAGTTCAACAAAACTGGAAAGTCACTTATCTTGTGTTTGAGACTTGAAAACTTCTTTTCTCAGAAAATTGGAAGTTTCTGACTCCTGTACTGTGTCTCCACCAAACTCCATACACGACTCCTGTTATACTTTCAGATTTTCCGCTCAACTGCTAGAAACTTGTCACCCTTGACCAAGTTAAGCAGGAGCTACAAGGCACACAACCTCTCAGCTGGGCAAGGACGATGAAAGGCAGTTTAGAATGTTCATTGTCCTCCCTATAAACAATCTACAGCCAATTAGAATTTAGACTGAGAACCTCCATCTTGGCTTGGGGCAATTTCCATAGACTGCAATGAAGGTTAAGGGCAAAATTGGCTGTTTAAAAATATAACCCATAATAACTTCCTAAAACCTTTCTATACTAAATATGTGTCTCCCCTGACCCAATGTAAATGAGTATATTATACTGTACTGTATGTAAAGAATATGTCACTCCAACCTGACAGTACCTGACAGTACCCCCCCTCCTAACGCCCAGTCCCTGGGCCACTCTTCAATGGAAATTTTGTATGGAATCTTTCAACCAAACGAGGAGCATGCACATCACTTGCTTTCTCCCAAGTGCGCTCTTCAGGACCAAAGCCCTCCCAATCAATGAGATACTGTAGCTTTCCTCTTACTCTTCTAGAGTCCAGAATTCTCTTAACCAGAAATTCTTCGGAAGCATCTTCCTCAATTACAACTGCCGAAGGAGTAGGTGTTAATCTAGTTCCTTTAACCACAGGTTTTAATAAACTAACATGGAAAGTTGGATGAGTTTTCATATGACTGGGTAATTTAAGGCGAACAGCCACTAGATTAATCACCTTTTCAACAACAAACGGTCCTACGAAACGAGGACAAAACTTATTTCTTCCTTTAATTCTCAAAAACTTGGTTGATAACCACACCAAATCTCCCTCACTATATTGAGGACTAATCTTTCTTTTACGGTCAGCAAACCCTTTGTATTTTTGTTTACTCTCCACCAACACCCCTTTTGCCTTTTCCAAATTTCTTTTCATAACTTCTAGTCTCCTTTCTACTTCTGGGTTTCCTGAATCATTATTAATCTCAATACTAAGAAAACGAGGATGAAAACCTCGTCCCAAATAAAACGGAGACATAGTGGTGGCATCCTTACTACAGTTGTTATATGCAAATTCTGCAACCCACAACAAATCTACCCACTCTTCACGTGTCTGCAGATAACACCTCAAATATTTTTCCAACTCCTGATTTATCCTTTCTACCTGCCCATTGGTTTCTGGATGGTAACCTGATGATAAACATACCTCCACTCCCAATCTCTTACAAAAAACTCTCCAAAACGTAGAAATAAATTGAGAACCTCTATCTGAGATGACCTGACTGGGAATTCCATGTAATCTTACCACTTCTTGCAAGAAACTGTGAGCTAAACTACCAGCGGTAACCTCTCCCTTCATTGGAATGAAATGTGCTTCTTTAGTGAGTAAATCAACTACAACCAATACCGAAGTACACCCTTTATCTAGTGGAAGATCCGTGATGAAATCTAAAGACACTGAGTACCAAGGCCGCGGTGGAACTGGTAACGGCTCCAATAACCCAGAATGCTTTCCAATGAGATTCTTAGATCTAGCACAAACTTCACAGGTCTTAACAAAATTAAGGGTATCTTGTCGAATTTTTTCCCACCAAAAATTTCTTCTGATTAACTCAAGAGTCTTCCGATACCCTGGATGTCCTGCCAAGACTGATTCGTGACACTCCTTCAACATTTTTTCTCTAAGTTCAATTGACGGTAAATAGAGTCTGTCATCTAAATAAGGTAAACCATCTTTAATTTTGCGAGGTGGATTCAAACGAACCCAATCTTCAAGTTGTGTCTCAGAAATGGATTCCCGTACTTTCTTGAAGATTTCGTTCTCCTTTTCAATCCCAGCAAGAACAAAACATTCTGGAGCGATCAATGGAAGAGGCTCACAGACCGACTTAACCTCACTTTCTGGAAACTGCCGTGACAAAGCATCTGCCTTTTTATTTTGATTACCTGGCTTAAAAGTAACTATAAAGTCATAATCCGCAAAAAATAATGACCACCTAAGTTGTGGAGGTGTCAGAGTTTTTGCTGTCTTCAAAAAAAGTACATTTCGGTGGCCAGTTAATACAGTCACAGTGTGACGTGCTCCTTTTAAAAAATGTCACCATTCTTCAAATGCTGCTTTGACAGCAAGAAGCTCTCGGTCTGAAATGGTGTAATTTTCCTCCGCAGGTGAAAATCTCTTAGAAAAGTAGGCCACTGGATGCAATTGTCCTGTAACATTATGCCTCTGAGACAACACTGCTCCCATTGCCACATTGGAAGCATCAGCCTCTACAAAAAATGGTTTGGAAGTATCAGGGTGAATCAAGATAGGAGAGGTAATGAATTTCTCCTTCAAAATTTGAAAAGCCTCATCAGCCTTAGCTTCCCAAACAAATGGAACTCCTTTTCTTAAAAGTCGAGTAATTGGATCTACTAAACTGGAGAAGCCTTCAATGAATCTTCCGTAAAAATTGGCAAATCCCAAAAAGCTCTGGATCTCCTTCACCTTAGTTGGAGTAGGCCAATCACGAACCGCTTCCACCTTTTTTGGATTCATTTCCAGGCCACAAGGAGTGATCACAAATCCTAAAAATTCTACCGAAACCGTATGGAACTGACTCTTCCCCAATTTAGCGTAAAGATTATTCTCTCTCAATTTCCTTAAGACCTGTCGAACGTGAATTTTGTGTTTCTCCAAATTCTGGGAAAAAATCAAAATGTCGTCAATATAGACGATAACAAAAACATCAAGAAATTCCCGAAGAACCTCATTGATAAAAAATTGAAAAGCCGCTGGGGCATTGCAAAGACCGAAAGGCATCACTTGATACTCGTACAGGCCAAATCTGGTTTTAAATGCTGTCTTCCACTCATCCCCCTCTTGGACCCTTACAAGATAATAAGCTCCACTTAAATCCAACTTAGAAAATATGGTAGCACCTTGGATTTGATTTAACATTTCTGAAATGAGAGGGAGAGGATACCGATTTTTCACTGTCATTCTATTTACTGCCCTGTAATCTATACAAGTTCTGAGAGAACTATCAGCTTTAGACACAAAGAACAATGGTGAGGCTGCCGGCGATTGAGAGTGCCGAATAAATCCCTTAGCCAAATTTTCCTTTAAATATTCTTTCAAATAATCATTCTCTTTTTCAGTCAAGGCATAAACCCTACTGCTTGGTAAAATAGCTCCAGGCTCCAACTCTATCTTGCAGTCAAAAGGTCTATGAGGAGGCAACTCTCCAGCTTCCTTTTCATCAAAAACATCCCAAAAATCCTGATAACAAGTTGGAAGTTCACCCACAACTGCTCCAATGTCAAAACCTATTGCCCCTCTTTCTGCAAGCGAGAATGAAACGGAATTCACAACTTTTTCTTTCTCTTCAAAAGATTTTCCTGAAATACAATGTTCCTGACAAAAGGTTGATTCTAAGGATACAATTCTTGCACTCCAATCAATTCTGGGATTATGAAGTGTAAACCAGGGCATACCCAAAATAATTTTCAAGATTGGCGCGTCAATTAACTCAAAAGAGATATTTTCTTTATGACCTCCAGTCATCTCCATCTCAAGTAACTCTGTATTATGAGTGATTGGACCTGAAGAAAGAGATGTCCCATCAACTGCTCTGACCTGCTCCATTTCTTTCTTAGCAACTATAGGAACACCTAGAGTTTTTGCCAATCCTCTATCCATAAAATTACCCGTAGCTCCTGAATCAATAATAATTGGCCCAGAACCTAAAAATACCTTTTCGAACATCAAGGATACGTTCACAGTTATGTGAGGAACCGCTGTCTGTATTGTGTTAGCCACTTGTTGTACTCTGCCTGAAGATTTGGAGATCTCCTTGGGGGTAAAAGGACAGGTTTCAAGAAAATGACCACTCCTACCACATTATAAGCACAAGTTATTCTCCCTTCTTCTTGGCTTCTCTTCCTTGGACAACGGACCTTTCACCCGGCTCTGCTGGTCAATTATCTTTGACTTCACTTCTCTGTTCACCACCTCAACTTTAGGCCTCTCCATTCTTCCCGGAAACCTAACCTCTCCCTGAGTAAGTCTACGCTCTAAACGTCTTTCTGTTAAATGAAAATCCAACTGAACTACCAAATCAATTAAGGCATCTAAAGTATTTGGTCGCTCCAAAACTCCAGCCAGAGCATCTTTTAACTCATCCTTTAAGCCCCTATAAAATAAGGAAGCCCTCTTCTCCTCTGGCCATTTACTTTCTAAAATTAAAGTTCTAAATTGAGTGATATAAGAAATCAACTCCTTTCCTCCCTGGCGCAGTTCCAGTAATTCTCCATCAACCTCTAAAGATAACTGTCTCTTATCAAACATTTTCTTAAATTCGGAAGGGAATAATTATTCAAAGCCAAATTCTTTCGACTCACCAAAAGACTTCCCCACACAGAAGCTTCTTCAGATAAATATGATAAGATGAATGTTACCTTTGGAGCATCTGTGGAAAACAACTCTGGACAACTTAAAAAATGCAAATTAACGCTGAGTCTGAAAAATTTGAAACTTTCTAGAATCTCCTAAGAAACGTTCGGGAGCGGCTAAAGGAACAGGCATAACTAAAGTTCCTAAACCTCCCTCTGCCCCTCTTGGAAGCCTAGGTTCTTGTTCTTCTCCTACTCTCACCAACTCAGGTGGGTTTCCTGCACCTTCCGAAACTTCAACTTCTCTTTCTTGTATTTGGGTTACCTTTAAATTTAACTCATCCATTCTTTGACAAAGACTTGAATACTCCTGATGAGCCACCCGTAACTCTTCTCTCATTTCCCTAACCATTACTCCCAATGCCTCCATGGTTGTCTCGTCGGGGTTCATAACAGCTTGGGCAGACACCTTTTTTTTTTATTGGCCTTTCATACTGTCATGCTGGGAACCTGGTGTCTGCAGAAGCTGCTGAACCCCCGACAATCCACCCAAAATGTGGCACTCTGAGCTGACATATATATAACTGCTCAGTTTACCTCACTTTCAGGGGAAAGGGGGAAGGGACAAAGAAACAAACACCAGGCTGGAAGCTATCAACTCGCTGGTTCTTCACCTGTAGTTAAAACATAAACATGCAATACACCTCATTACTCATGGGTTACTCTACTAACCTTAAACTCTATATCCTTTACCAAAATAGTTTAAAAACCATACCTGGTACTTCTCTTCAGAATGCCCTATAGAAGTGATAAGCAGACAAGACTTCCTTACTTGTGGACCAGAATCTTATAGATCAATCAGCCTTCTCAGTAGGTCCATGAATGTAATTTAACTTTGTAGTTAGTCTGCTCAACCCTAAGATTCTTGAACAAGGTCTTCAAATAAGTTTAAGGAAGTTCTTTGAAGTTCTTGTATTTGTTTTTAATATTTTCTTTGTAGAGTGTCTTTTACTCAGGAACAAATTTAACTTGCGATGGAATCTTCACGTGGAAAGCCAGCACACGCGGTAAAATCCAAAACCGCGAGAAAAAATCACACACGCTTTTCTCCAATTCGCGGGAAATTCGCACACGCGCTGACAATCCAAATCGGGTGAAAAAACACACGCGCTTTTCTCCAAGTCGCGGGAAATACGCACACGCGCTGACAATCCAATTTGCCGGTAAAACGCACTCGCGCTAAAGTCCAAGACGCGATAAAAAATTACACGCGCTTTTCTCCAAGTCGCGGGAAATGCGCACACGCGCTGACAATCCAATTCGCGGGTAAAACGCTGTCGCGCTAAAATCCAAGACGCGATAAAAAATTACACGCGCTAAAGTCCAACTCACGAATAAATACGCACACGCGCAAAAAAACAAATCGCGGGAAAAAGCACACGCGCTTTATTTTATCACGCAGAAAAAACCCTCACGTAAACGAACAGTAAACGCGAGTCCAAAGTTCACGCTTGCGCTTCACTCTCACGCGCAGAGACACACGTGCGGGCTCAAAGTAACGGGAAAAAACTCACGCGCTAGTTTGAATTGACACGTAGCGATAAAAACAAACGTACGCGCTTCAATCTTTTTAGATACAGATTTGCGATTTCAATCCCTTAAATAAATATAACCTTTTTACAAAGTTCAACAAAACTTGAAAGTCACTTATCTTGTGATTGAGACTTGAAAACTTCTTTTCTCAGAAAATTGGAAGTTTCTGACTCCTGTCCTGTGTCTCCACCAAACTCCATACACGACTCCTGTTATACTTTCAGATTTTCTGCTCAACTGCTAGAAACTTGTCACCCTTGACCAAGTTAAGCAGGAGCTACAAGGCACACAACCTCTCAGCTGGGCAAGGACGATGAAAGGCAGTTTAGAATGTTCATTGTCCTCCCTATAAACAATCTCCAGCCAATTAGAATTTAGACTGAGAACCTCCATCTTGGCTTGGGGCAATTTCCATAGACTGCAATGAAGGTTAAGGGCAAAATTGGCTGTTTAAAAATATAACCCATAATAACTTCCTAAAACCTTTCTATCCTAAATATGTGTCTCCCCTGACCCAATGTAAATGAGTATATGATACTGTATGTAAAGAATATGTCACTCCAACCTGACAGTACCTGACATCAGGTCATTTCCTTAAAGAGTACCCTGTGAAGCCACCGAACAGGACGGTAGGAGCCACGGACAAGGAAGATACCATCAAGGAATCGGAAAACTCCCCAGCCCGGCAAGTGTAGGGGTCCTTTTGTCGAGCGAAGAAAGTGGACTACAGACCTCCCATTTTGCACCACGTGTGGTCTTAGTCAATCCCCTACAACCATCTCGGATGCACGCAGTAAGAGCGCACATCGACAGTGGGGCCGCTGGGAATTACATCGACCAGGATCTTGCAGCAAAGATGGGACTTCCGTTATGCCCTAAATCAACCTCCAACACTGTTACCACTGTCGACAGCACGGAAATAGCTTCTGGTCCAGTATCCCAATGCACTGCAGCTTTAACCCTTCAGTGCCAGGATGGACACCAAAAATCTATCGTTTTCGACCTCATTAAGGCACCACAGTTCCGGTTGATTTTGGGAATGCCATGGTTGGTAGCCCACAATCCTCGAATCGATTGGCGAGCAAAAGAATTGGCCTTTCCCGAGACTTGTGCCCACACACATGTTATTGCCAAGAGAAACAACCAATAGACACCAGAACCTCCACGCTTGCGACGGTGGCAATCAGCACGCTCCCAAGTGAATAGCAGGATTTTCAAGATGTCTTTCAGAAAGAAAAGGCTAATACCCTGCCACCGCATACACGATACGATTGCCAAATCAATCTGATACCCGGCGCACAAATCCCTTGTGAGCGAATTTACACACTCACGGAACCAGAAAACCAGCACCTGAAGGCCTATTTTGACCAATACCTGGCCAACGGGTTCATCCTTCCCTCAAAGTCTCCAGCAGCCAGTCCTCCATTTTTCGTACCGTTAAAGGAGGGGGACTTGAGAACGTGCATCGACTATCGCGCACTGAACCAGATTACCGTAAAAAAACGCTACCCCCCTGCCACTGATCCCGGAATTGCTTGATCAAGTCAAAGATGCCCAAATCTATAGGAAACTCGACCTGAGGGGGGCATATCACCTTGTTCACGTAAAACAGGGGACGAATGGAAAACCTCTTTTCGCACCAAATACGGCTTGTACGAAGTAATGCCCTTTGGCCTTTGCAACATGCCTGATGCATTTCAATACTTCATGAACAATGTCCTACGGGAATTGATTGATGTCTGCGCTCTAGTGTACATCAACGATATCCTAGTGTATTCCGCATCAAAGCAGGACCACGTTAAACACGTCTGATCCATATTGGAGAAACTCCGCCAACACCAGCTCTACGCCAAGCTCGAAAAGTGCTCATTCCACATCTCCGATGTGGAATTCCTGGGCTTTATTCTCAGCCCAAATGGAATCCGAATGGATGTACACAAGGTAGATGCTATCCTGAACTGTCCCTCCTCAACTTCATTCAAGGGGGTTCAAAGTATGCTGGGTTTTGCAAACTTCTACCGCCGGTTCATCCCAGGATTTTAGCAAATTGTGCATCCCATCACGTCATTACTAAGGAAAAGCAATAAAAAGTTTGAGTGGACAACTGAATCCAAGGAGGCTTTCCAGGAACTCAAAGCAAGATTCACATCTGCCCCAATCTTACGCCACCCTCACCCTGATCTCCCATACCAGGTGGAAACAGACACCTCAAGCATGGTTATGGGAGCCGTTCTCTCACAAAAGGACCCAGAAAGGGGCCAGCTACACCCTGTTGCCTTCTAGTCACGTAAATTCACACCACCTGAACTCAATTGCGCTATTATAGACAAAGAACTCCTAGCCATTAAGTCAGCCTTTAAGGCATGGAGGCACTATCTCTTGGGCGCCAGACACACAATCACCGTAATAACTGACCACCGGAACCTCCAGTACCTAAAAACGGCAAAGGCCCAATCCTCACGACAACTACGTTGGGCTCTTTTTTTTGCTGAATATGACTACGTGATTACGTCTCAACCAGATGTGAAAAACGGGAAGGCCGATGCCCTGTCCGGTATGGGGGTTCGAAGAGCAAGGGTATCACACTCCTGATCCAATAGCAATCATCCCGAGTGACAAGCTCCTAGGAATCACAGCAACCATAACTCAGAAAGAAATACGTGAAGAAATCCAAAGCCTGATGAGTCTGGAACAATTACAAGCGTGGGGTGCGCAAGGAGAACATTACATGATAAAAGATCAGCTGCCCAACTTCAGGAATCGGTTATTCTTACCAAACCAAGAGCTACAAGAACAAGTCATGTCCGGTTATCATGATTCCTTGATCGAGGGCCACCCCGGAATCGCTAAAACCCAAGCCAAGGTAAAACAAAATTATTGGTGGCCCACGTGGCGTAAAGACATTATCCAATTCATTCTGTCTTGTGGAGTGTGTGCTCAAAACAAGTCGTCCAAGCAGAAACCGGCTGGGCTATTACAACGATTGGAAATCCCACCAGCACCCTGGCACACGTTGTCCCTCGATTTTATTACTGACTTACCACCCAGTCAAGGGTTTAGCACTATTCTTGTGGTCGTGGACCTGTTTTCAAAAATTGTACATTTCATTCCTCTTAAGGGGCTCCCAAATGCTTCCACTCTGGCAAAGGTGTTTCTTGAAGGCATCGTACGGCCCCATGGGTTCCCTTCAGTTTTGGTCTCAGACCGAGGTACTCAGTTCGTATCAAACTTCTGAAGAAAATGCTGCTCTATGGCCCAGATTGACATCCGGCTATCCACCAGTCACCAACCCCAAACGGATGGTCAAACTGAGAGGACAAATCAGATGCTCGAGCAGTATCTACGTTGCATGTTACACCAAGCTGAAGGAAGCTGGTTCGACCTATTAGAGATTGCTGAATATGCTTATAATAATTCCCTACACACCAGCACCGGGCAGACACCCTTTTTTACCATGTATGGCAGGCACCCACGTACTTCTGAGTTGGACATTCCTACAACCCTGGAAATGCCAGCAGTCAAAACCTTGCACACAACCATTTCTCAAACCTTTAAAATTGCAGCTGAACACCTACTTCAAGCGAAGAATCGCAAAAAGAAGTTTGCTGATCAACACCGAGCAAAGGCCCCCAACTACCAAGTGGGAGACAAAGTATGGCTGGCGTCTAAATACGTGTCCATTAAAGGACCCCGAACTTTCCGTCCAAGATACCTGGGTCCATTCACTGTCACCTCTGTGATAAATCCTGTGGCGGTCAAACTAGCTTTGCCGTCAAACATGCAGATTGATCCTGTGTTCCACGTGTCTCTCCTTAAACCTGTTCAACCTGGGACCAGGGTAGCAACGCCACCGCAGCCAGTAGTAGTTGCCGGGGAGCCAGAATTTGAAGTCAAGGACATCCTGGATTCAAAGTACATCAGATCCAGATTATACTACTTAGTAGACTGGAAGGGGTATGGTCCACAAGACAGGACATTGGAGCCTTGTAAGTACATCCATGCACCTCGCTTGCTTAGACAATTTCATCAAAACCATCCAACCAAACCAGGACCAGACAGAAGAGCCACCTTGAGAGGGGCCTTGGGGGGAGTGCTGTCATGATTCCTGCCCCTCTTGTCCCCAGCCCTCCAAGATGTCAGGCTGGAGCCAGGCCACCATCACCTACATGGCCCTCAAGGGCCTCTCCATCCCTCCAAAGACTCACTTGGAGTCAGACTTGGTGCTTGTGGCACCAGACTCACTCACTCCCATAGGATAACATTGGGGATTGGACTTGTAATGCATTGTTGGGGACAAGATGGATGCCCACACATATTTCGGTTCCCAGAACTGCATGTGCGGTCTAGTCTTTTGGGTGTGGTTCAGCCCAGAGGCACCTGGGATATCCAGAGACTATTTAAGCCACACCCAGGCTAAGAAGCATGCTTTGTGTTTTCTGCACCTGCAGCGTGACACTCACCGTGTTCGGATCGGTCTCCAGTGAGCCTGCATCTTTCTTCTGCGCTCTGCTCCTGCAAGAACAAGAACACACTTAGGAACAGCTTTACCTTGCAGCCCTTCTGCCCATCATTCAAAGCTCCTTCTTTTCTGCGGGCATCTTCGGCAGTGTCATTCCCATCCCGGCACGCTGCTTCCTAAAGAAGAGGAAAAGAACAGAGAAAAGGCATTCTACAGCTCTTCGCTTATTTTATTTTTTTCAAATACAGTACGAGCTTCAAACGCTTACCTGAATCCCAGCCGCTCTGGGGGAACTGTCTCTCCGGAACTTCTCATCCATCTGCGAGGGGGAAAAGACACTCCAGGTTAGCGTGGAAACATCTAGAGGTGCCGCATACCGCGCTTACTCACCGCCTTTGTTCTTCATTACCGGCATCCATGCTGACAACGTCGCGGCACCTAAAAGACACAGAAAAAGAACTCAGTTCAATACAAATACGAAAAGGGTGCATCGCGCTCTCACTTACCTTAGGCACCAACGAGCCTGCATCAATCAACACGCCCCTGCGCTGAAAGCAGGACGGAGAGACAACCATCCAAGAAAACAAGGTGAGCTGTGGATCAAAGGGAAGGGTTGGACCCCGGGGAGGAAGGGGTTCAAGCACACAGAGACAATATGGAATTAAACTCTACCACTCCTATTTTGTTTAGATACTTCAACCTTTTTTTGGCTTGTAGTCCTTTCAAGGGCGATTCTAATGTGCCAATGATATTCTTTTGTGCTTGGATCTGCACTCCAAATGACTCTATTGTGGCTGAAACAATAATGACTAAATATTTTTCTTCATATGTTGTCACTTGTAATTTGTGCGACTCCTGCACCAGATATGATACGATAGACTCTTAGTTATTTAAATTTTAATTGATTTTATTTTTCATGTATTATTTTCATACATTCCAGTCATCTAAGTTTACATGAAATACACTTTTATTCTCCCAACACGTGTTTCTCCACAGCTTTTAGCCGTGGTTCCTCATGCGAGATTCTGTACACAGAAAAATAATAGTAATTTAGAATACTTTTAACAAAATTATTGAAAGTTGAGCTCAACATAACATTGGTTAATGATCATTTCACCTTTAACACTTTCTAAATGCACTCTCTTGAGCTTTTGTATCATCTCTGTATAGAAAACAAGACTAAAGAAGAGGAACACTATTGTATTGAATTAAATATCCTGGTTAACTCACCTTTTCTTTTTTTCTTTTTTTTTCTTTTTCGAAAAATAATTGTAGTTTATTTGATTTCAAGACTTAAAAGGTGGGTTTCTTTTATACCAAAATTGATAGATCGGAAAAGAATTTCAGAAGGACCAGTTATTTTAATTATAAAAGTCTTGTGTTACTCCTTACTACAACGTGGCTGAGTTTGGGTAATCCAAAATAATGTTTTAAGAGTGAAAGACGAAAAACTTTACCTTATTCTGATTGTTATTTGCCAGGTTCGATTGCCTAAAGCATGGGTCACAAATGAGAAGTTGGATTCCCACGGGCTAAGTTCCATCTGTTGAATAACATGTTTTGTATCTCTCAAAAATGAGGCAAGTCCTGTGGTGAGAGGTTGAAGGTGTTAATCAATATATTGTGATATCCTCTCCGTGAGAGATCCAATGCCATTTATTATTGGCCTGTATGGTGGAAAAGTTTCATAATTCTTATTTATCTTGGGCAGGAAGTAAATAACAACTGGACTAGACCATGGACTTGTAGATGGCTCTATAACCACGAGATCAAGCATCTTGTTGACCTCTCCTTTGATGTGGGATCTCACATGTTCTGACATTCTGTAATCCCTGCTTTTCACAGGTAGACAGTCACCAGTGAGTATATCATGCTGGCCAAAAGGGTTCAAGCCTGGTGATAGTGAAAACAGGGTGGCAAACTGGTTTAGCAGAACTTTGCACTCCTCCTGTTGTTCAGATGTCAGTTGAGAAGAGAGATTGACTCCTTCTATTTTCTCATCCAAAGGTTGGCCTCTGAGGAGGTCAGGTAGAGGTTCACTCTCCTCCTCCTCTTGAGCTGAAGCTAGAATCAAAGCTCCCACTACTGGTCTCGAGACATATGCCTTCAAACGGTTGGTGTGAAAGACTCTGGGATCCTCCTTAGGTCTGCCTAAGTCCACCAAATAGTTCATATCTCCAAGTTTGCCCACAACATTGAAGGGTCCTATCCATTTGTCTTGCAAGGCCCTCTGCTTTGTTGGCACCATAACTAATACAATCTGGTTTTGAGTAGACTCAACCATGCCTTCCTTCTGGTCATGCCAATGTTTGACCAGAGCCTGACCTGCTTTTAAGTTATCACTTGCTTCTGCCATCATGTGTGACATTCTCCTCCGGAGACCTATCACATAGTCAGTCACTCTAACTGGCTTGGGGGAAGGAGCACTCTCCAACCCCTCCTTAATCAGGGCCAATGGACCTCTGACTGGATGGCCATAGAGAAGCTCAAAAGGACTGTAGCCAACTCCCTCTTGAGGGACTTCTCTATATGCAAAGAGAAGGCATGGCAGTAGAAGGTCCCGCTTTCTTTTAAGGGGTTCCTCTAAAGCACCTATCATGCTCTTCATAGTACGATTAAACCACTCCAACAGTCCATTTGTCTGTGGATGGTAGGTTGTAGAGAACTTGTAAGTGACACCACAGTTTTTCAACATGGCTTACATGTAGTGGGACATAAAAATGGATCCCCTGTCAGATATCACTTCCTTAGGAAACCCTACTCTGGTAAAAATACCAAGCAGAGCCTTAGCCACAGCCTGAGCCTAACAGTTCTCATAGGTATAGCTTCTGGGTATCTTGAAGCATGGTCTACTACAACCAGGATAAACCTGTTCCCTGAAGATGTGGGAGGGTCAAGGGGACCAACAATGTTGATGCTCACCCTCTCAAAGGAACTCCCACCACTGCGAGAGGCACCAGGAGTGCCACATTCTTTGCTCCACTCTTGCCAGAGGTTTGGCAAGTGTGACAGCTCCAACAGAATTTGTCAACTTCTGAACCCATCTTAGGCCAGTAGACGTGTAAGGAGAGCCTTTCCTTGGTCTTTTTGAAACTCAAATGACCTGCCAAAGGTATCTCATGGGCCAACTGTAGGAACTGTAGGCTAACAGCAAGGGGCACTACAATTCTTTTGCAGTCCCCAGGGATAGACTCAGTCGGTTCACTGTAAAAGAGGCCATCTTCCCAGCTTAACATATGCTTTCCAACTTCTTGCCCATCAAGTTAGTTAGCAGCCTGTTGTCAAAGACCCTTGAGACTAGAACGCTCTCTTTGTCCTCTGCTGAAGTCTGCCATGTTGGGTCCACCTTCTGCCAGTAAAGACTGCAGCTCAGGATGGTCAACATGGTTAAGATCTCCAACTAAAACAGTATCTTCTTCCAGATCTGACTCTTCAGAAACTGCCTGACCCACACAAGGTTGCACCTCACACTCTGCCTCAGCAGGTGGAGGGATCACAGGTGTGATATTGGACAATCTTGTGGATGTCCTTGTTGGTAGCAGAGCGGTGCTGTCTGACTTTTTCCTTGAGGTCTTGGGTTTCCCCTGTGCCCCTGTGTGATAGTTTCCTCTGTCAACTCCTCTGCAGAGCCTCTCAAGGTCCTCTCCCTTGCATACCTAGTGAGCTCCTGTTTCCTCTTATTGGGAGGTCTGGGGGTACTTGACACAACTCCAAGAGCTTTCATGTCATTACCCAACAGAACTCTCCCAGGCACTTCACTCTGCACACTAACAGGTATTTTGACAGTCATATCATTACACTGGATGAGAGCTGGTAACTGGGGAAGCATTTGCACAGGGCCTACAGCTAACTTGGTGAGGCGTTTGGGTGCCTTAGCAACATCCTCCACCTTGAAAAATGATTCATCCACCACAGTTATGCTGGCTCCAGTGTCTCTGATGGCAGGGGTCTCCTGTCCATTCACAAGAACGCTATCTTTATAATACTCTTTAGTATTATCTGGGATGGAATTATAGACATCTAAGTTCTGTTGTTCCCACAAGCCCAGGGACACTAAAGAACCACTAGCTGAGACTCTCATGGGTTCATCAGCCAGTAGGTGAAAGTTTCCACTTGCCATAGGTACTTCTTCTTCTGGGGAGAAGGCTAAGGAGACAGTGTGGACCCCTGGAGGTTTACCCTTACATCTGGGATCCCCTTTCACATGGTCAGTTGACCCACAAACATAACATTTCCCAAATGTCTTGATGAATAGGGGTTTGCTCTGACCTCCATCTGGTTTGGGTCCAGATGGTGCACTAGCCTGATTTGGTTTTCCCTGTGGTTTACCCTTATGTTGCTGTTTGTGGCCCTCTTTTAGATTGGAGGTATTAGAAATCTCCTTGTTATCTTTCTTTGGCTGCTTTCCCTCATCCTTCTTCTGAGTAGACCCAGTATCCTTATGAGTAGCCCTGTTGGCAACCTACAAGTCAGCAGCCTTAGCTAACTTCTTTGGATCTATCTCCTTAGAATCAGCTGTCTGAGCTCAGGAGAGCAGGCATCATAAATTGACTCCATCATAACAAGATTCCTCATACCTTCATAAGTGTTTACTCTGTAACCCTTAACCCAACCGTCTCAGTTTTTCAAACATTCACATACCCAGGTAGCGCAAGAGGTGCCATCATGCTTTTTGAGGGTCCTAGACCTCTTAAGGTAATGGGAAGGGGTCTTCCCAAATCTAGAAATTAAAGCTAGCTTCACACACTCATAATCCATCCTATCCACCTCCCCCAACTCCATCACAACATCAGATGCAACAGTGGGTAGCCTAGAGAAGAGCCAGGGAAGCAACTGATTCCCTGTAAGACTTAGAATCCCATGGTTATATTCAAACATTGCCAACCAATCCAAAATATCAAGCTTAACCTCATGCATACCCACAATTTCTTTAGCATACGGGGTCTCTTAGGACTGGAAGACCTAGAAGATTCTGGGAGAGAAGCATTTTCAAGAGATAACCTTTTCATTTCTAGTTCATGATTCAACTCCATTTCTCTGAGCTTATGTTTTTGGTGTTTTTGTTCAGTTTGGGCATTTAAATGTTTGAATTCCAATTCAAGCCTCATCTTTTCTAGAGCAATGAATTCAGCACTGAGTGTAGGACCTGTAGGGGTCCAAGTGGACAAGGGTTGAGGTGGGTGAGCAGGTAAGGGAGCAGTGAGGCCTACATTATGCGACACATCTGCTCCTCCAACTCATCAGTAACAGACACATTATCATTCTCAATACTTTCCACATTTGCTGAAGGGTTATGTATTTCACACCCATCCTCCGGGCTTTGTTTCTCTAACAACCTTTCAATCAATTCAGACTTTTTGCCTTTAACAGAGATATTCCTATTTCTACACAGATTTTTCATATAATCCACAGTTAACTACAGAGGGTCTCCTGACTGTAGCTTTCCATATCAGACATGATTAATATTGCTTTGTAGTGATGTTAAGCATTGTGGTTAGTTGATCCAAGGTAAGAGCAGCACTCTACGTGCAATCACTATGCTTATTCCTCACCGATGTACACCAGTGTTAGGCAGAACCATATGCAGTACCCCTTGGGAACACCACAAACAGTTAAGACTTCAAGTGACAGTACAAATTCACCTTTGGTACAAGCCTGCACTACACAGTAAAGTGATAGTGATGGTTGAGCAGCCAGACTTATCACAACAGCAAGTGAACAGTATCAATAGTTACACAAAGAACAGCAGTTTACTATGGTTCAAACAAACACTGAATCAAGGTTTCTGAGTAAAGGAATATACATTTATTTACACATCAGTTGTAAAACATTTCACTAAAGTAAAGCAGTTGAAAAATCACGTTACCAATACACCACACCACTCCCAATAGATTCTGGACAAGGTAAACTCAAAATGAAGTATGAGCAAAATGGCACTCCAGCAATTTAAAGAGGGAGGGAAAAACAAAGTTAGGCTAAAATTGAGCAGCACCAACAGCTTAGTAAGCAGGGCAATCTAGAAAGAGGAACTACAGTGATGGGATTAAAAAGGCTTATAGCCAAAGTCAATAGGACAAAAGTCTTTTGCTCAAGATCACACAGTTCAGGGTGGTTCGCGGTTAAGTCTTTGCCAAGAGTTACAGATGAAGTTGGGCAGCAGAAAATTTAGTTTAAAGAGAAGAGAAGGACAAGTCCTCAGATTGGCAAAAGGTTTTACACACCTTCACCGTGACTGGACGAAACGAACAACCTGATTTGCACAGTACCTTTATATGGAGAAGCTGTAGCTGAGGTGGACGTTCCTGGCAGTTCCTGTAGGCTCACGGTTCCTGAAGCGACTGTCGGACTGACATGAACTAGGAAGACTGGAGGGTCCTGCACTGCCCCAGGGAAGAAACCAGCAGCAGAGCAAAACAACGAATAAAAGGTGCGCTCCTTAAAACCCAAGCAGGGTCCGAACTTCCTGGCTATCCAGCCCACTGTAGCTCTGTACAGCGAATTCGACCAGAGGAGGGAGTCCTGGCTTGAAGTTTGGGGAAACTGGTTGGTCCCACCAGCTCAGGGGAAGAAGATTCCTGGAGGATCTTCTCTTGTCGTTCGAGTCTGAAGATTCAGATCTGCAGCAGGGCTTCACCGGCCAGTTCAGTCGTTGTAGGGGTCCTCTTCTGTCAGCTCCTCGTCGGTTCTTTCGTTCCAGTGGCGACTCTGCCTTTCCAGTCCCAGAGACCTGCTTTTTATGCAGTTTCCCCCCATTCACACAGCCTGGCTGTCAATCACAAAGCAGGGTGGCTGCCCTAGCGGGACAGTCACCTAGCCAATCAAACAGGAGTGCGACTTGGGTTACCATGGTCCTGAAACCCCTCCGTCACATCCTGCCTACCCAGACTTTCAAGCGCATTAAGGAGGGCTTCTGTGTAGAAGCCCACGAAAGGACAGTGAACAAAGGATCCAAACCTGGTTTGGCACGCAGAGTAAAACACGAGAAAGATATTTTCAAAAAGAAATGGCAAATAAACCCAGCCGGAACCAAATAAAAACACATATGGTCTAGCGGGTTTAAGTTTGAGGCTACCAAGATAGCCTAAACCACTACCAAGGTTATTTAGGATGACCGCGGTAGGAAAAATAGGGTAGTTACCACTGCCACCAGCCAAGTCTTGATGAAAAGGGAGTGAAACAGTGCTCCAAGAGAAACCGACAAAAAGGGATAAGTAGTAACCCTTTCCAGTACTCCATGTAAGATGGTTTGTACTGGGTCTGTGGTTGTAAAGAGACTAATAAAGTCAATGGCAACTCTACATGTTCTGGGAGACAGTAATCAGTCCCAGAAAATGGAATTGGGAAGTCTAAAAGACAACCCTGTGTCACTGCACTGAAGGTGCTGTGTAACACACAGTAAAAAGATGATGCCTGGGAGTAGGTGAGGCTCCACAGTCCAAGAACACACACAAATTTAAAACATACTCAGCAAAACACATGTAAGAGTGGGAAAGAAAGGCTCACACTCTTACCAGGTGAAAAAAAGAAATCCTAGAAATCCAGCAAAGCTGCTAAGGGAAATTAGCCATTCTGGAGAATTCACCCTAACATTTGCCAACATTACACTGTAGAAACATTATACCAATGTTATCATTGGAACAACATATGTTGTGCCGCTTGTGATATTTTGCAGCACACTCAAATGTCTTACCATAGGGTACTGGCTCATTGATGGGGAAATCATTTTTCTGAGAGCTGTGGGATCCACAGGCAAAGATGGTGTTCTGACAGGGTTTGTAAACATCGATGAAAAAGGTGTAATGCTGCGGGACAGTGGTGCAAATGTGTTGCCTGTTCCTTTTGCCAAGCACATGGATGATACTCTCTTATGCATGCCCACAGAAAGAGGTGCCCTCATTCTTTCCTGGCTTCCTTTGCAAGACACCTTTTTGCATATATGGCAGGCTGGAAATGACCAGTTGACCTTGCTGCTTTTCTGAGGTAAACTAACTCCACATGTGTAATCTGTGTTGAGGGTTGAGATGGGCCTTCACATTTTTATCTTTTTGGGGACTGCAGTGGCTACTTTTTTGATGCTTTTTATAGAGGAGCTGGTGCTGCTGATGAGGCTGACTGCAAATGTATACTTCTGTGTTATGTCAGACCATTTGGGGAACAGACTGTATACTAGTGCACATGGAGTGTCTGAGTGGTTTCTTGTGTAAAATGCTTGCACTTGACAATTGCATCAGTTTGTCAATGCCTGCACTCTCTTGTTCTGCCTTGTTGGATCCCTTGCTATCTGTGGTATAATCCAAGAAGAACCAGGAAACGGAGCATAATCTTTATAAAGTTCTTAATTTTCCAAGGAAATTCAAGGGCGGGAATGTTCAGTAGTTATCTCTGTGGATTATGAAATTCATTTCTGAGCTGCTATCATCTCTTCTCCCCTTTATGGATCAGGTAGTGGATGTTCAACGTAATCCTTCTCTGCATTCTCCTTCTCCTCCTGAAATCTATACTCAATCATCTGATATAAGTGCATACACAGCTAAATCGTTTTCAAGTCAACTGGATTTACCTGAGACCAATGCCCCTGTTTGAAGAGGAAGAGATCTGTGGCTACTAATTAAACAGCATGGCCACTGCACAGACACATGTATTTTATTTGATCATATTGTATTGTTTAAAGCATGGTCGTAGTCAAGAACAGCGGAGCACTGCACAGGGTGTGGGTAGCCAGTGTTTAGGCTGGCGTCTTTAAACATTAGTGTAGTATTATGAGCCGTCCTCTGTGCATCAGTCTGTGAATTCATTTATTTAATTTATTTTTTCATTTTTATAGCAAACACAAACCCTCAGGCATCCATCAGGATTAGTCCTTGTTCAGGTATTGTTGAAAAATCCAGGTTTTGAGAGGTTTGCGGAGTTGGAGAATTGCGGGGGCATTCCAAGCCCATATAGCGATTGATTTACAGAGGGTGGGTGAATGGCAAGAGGATTGTTTGTGGCTCCTCACTTTGTAGACGAGTTGGTTGATTTGCTACACTAGGAGCGTGTGGCAACAGATATGTGGAGCCTAGCTGCCAGGTACACATGTGTGCTACTTGCTTTGGAGCTGATACATACAGTCTCAGACATTATCCTGGCCAGGGGAACAAGCCAGTGTAGTTTGCATACGACAGGAATGATTCAGACAAATGTCCATGCACCCATAATGATGCATGCTGTGGCATGGTGGACTGTGCTTAGGAGAGCCAGGGGAATAGACAGCAGCCCTATCAGAGGGTGTTTCTCCATTTATGTGCAAGACCACGAGGGTTTGCACTAGGGCCCAGATGTCCTGCGGCTGGATAAGGGTTTGATTTTGCAAAGGATTGAGATTTGGAGCCAGGGCATTTGGGTGCTCAAATTAAATCATTCTAGGCACATATCGTTGAGCCATTGTTGGATAGGTTTTGTTTAGCGGGGGACCAATGAGTACAAATTCACCCTTGAAGGGGTTATGTTTGACATAGACAGTCGACATCCAGGATAGGATGATGGCTAGGCACTCATTGAGGCAATGGATGTCCAATAGACTTTTTTATCTCATGTATAATTTCGTTTTGTCAGTGTATTGGATAATGGCTATATTGGGATGTTTGAGGAGGGTGCCCAGAGGCTCCATGTAAACATTAAGGAGGATCTGTGATAGGATGAAGCCTTGGGGCATTCTGAAAAAGGCTGGGACTCAGTTAAAACACAATGTGTTAATCTGGAAGGCCTGATATCTGCCTAAGAGGTAGCCGGTAAATCAATTCAGGACAATGCCAGCAAATCCCATCCAGTCAGCGAGGGGGGATAGGAGGATACAGTGGTCAATGGTGTTGAATGCAGTCGGGAAGGCAAGCAGAATGAGACTGCATGAGTCACCCTTATTCGCTATTTGTAGGGCATTGTTCACCACCTGGATGGCGACTGTCTCAATGCTGTACATGGGGCTGTCCATGACTGTTCCACCCCAAGTGCAGCATCTACACCAGATAGACGCACTTTCTGGGCACCAGTGCATGTGGCCTTCTCATTACTTTGGCCTTCTCCTCAGCCTACAAAATGCAAATGATATTCTCACTGCCTTGGTATTCTCCTGCTTACAAATGGCACATGGGTTTCTCTGTGCTTTGGTGTTGTCTTGCAAATAAAACAAATGTGGGGTTCACAGTCCTTTGATTTTCTCATTTACCTACTAAATGTATGTGGGTTTATTTGGACTCCTACACCTAATAAATGCATGTGGGTTTCTCCTGTATTTAAAGTTTTCACTCTCAAATAAAAAAAATGTGGGGTTCACAGTCCTTTGATTTTCTCATTTACCTACTAAATGTATGTGGGTTTATTTGGACTCCTACACCTAATAAATGCATGTGGGTTTCTCCTGTATTTAAAGTTTTCACTCTCCAATAAAATTCAGGTGTGTTGAACAGTGCTTACCCTTCTCCTGCACCTACTTTGTGCTTTGATCTACTCCTCTGCTAACAAAATGCACATGGGGTTCTTACTGATATGGTATTTTATTGTATATGTACACACCTATGTACTACCCAACAGAACATTTTGTAATTAGTTGTTCTACTTGTAACCCCTTAGGTGTCTACAAGCAGTGTAAGCCACACCACTTTTAGCTCTCCTGCCCTGAAGATGGATCTTTAAGATTCCGAAACATGTCAGCAATTTTATAATCTAAGAGGGTTTTTTTTGGACATGTTTACGATTTAGTGGCTTTAGGCCACTGTATAAATGTGTGTGTATGTTGTAAACAGAATTTTCACCCGATAAATGTTTTTGAATTTTGATTTATTCTGAAACAATGTGTGCAATGCACACCAAATACATAAAATTAGACGTGTTTGATATGTACTATCATTTTTCTACTTTGACTACTGTAAAAAAAGATTATTTTTACTTATGAAAACTGATGACACGCTATCTTTCTTGAATTCTTCACTTACTTGAACATTATTATTGAATGTCAATTGGTTAAATGATTTTTGTTCCCTAAAATGTCCTCCAAAATATGATTCGCTAAATTGCTATTTCATCAAATTACTTAATGTACTGGTCTGCTTTAGACTCACCCAGTCTGGATACTCTCCAATCAAGACCACTGAACTTTCTGGGACTATACATCCTCCAAGGAGTGCATTATAGGGCCACTGTTTGGTAACAACCGTTTTTGTATTGTATAGTCTTCACTTGGCTCAAGTGGCCTTGAGACGTTCTCCCTATTGCACCTGAAATCGCTTTACCTGATCTCAGACCTATTTACTGAAGTTGAAGTATCATTTTGCAGCTTTGTTACAAGATAGTGCCTCACACACCCACACATACCTTGTTCTCAGTGTTTTGGACATCTCCCCTGCCTATAAAATTGTTGTGAATTTTTCAGTACTTTGGCCTTCTCCTCAGTGTTCAAGGGGCATGCAAGTCTCTCTGTGATTTGGTGTTCTCCTCCACCTACTTAATGCATGTAGGGTTTTCAGTGCTTTGACCTTCTCCTATGCCTTGCCCTCAAAAAGTGGCATGTTCAGTTTTTTGACATACTTCACTGTGAAAAAACATCAGGAGTGGTTCTAAGTTCTTTGGCCTTCTCCTCTGCCTAAACAATTTACATGGACCTACCTGAGCTTTGGCCTTCTCCTTTGCCTGCTTTGCATCTAGAGTTTTCTCTGCTTTGACTTTCTCCTTCACTTACAAAAAATGTATGTGGGGTTCTCTGTGATTTGGCCTTCTCCTCAGTCTATAAAATGCATGTCTGCCTAACACTGCTTTGGTTTTCTCCTTTGCCTTTTTCTGCATCTAGAGTTTTCTCAGCGTTGGCCTTCGCCTTCACTTATAAAGTGCATATGGGGTTCTCAGTGCTTTGACCTTCCTTCTGCCTGAAAAATGCAACTGGAATTCTTAGTGTTTTGTCTTTCTATTCTGACTACAAAATACACATGGGTTGTCAGTGTTTTGTTTATCTCCTCTGGCTTCAAAATAAATGTGGGGATTTCACTGCCTTTGTATTCTCCACCTAAAGGATTTAAGAAAGCCTAACATTGCTTTGGCCCTCTCTTCTGCCTACTAAATGCATGATAGGTTTCCACTGGCGTGATGTTGTCCATGCCTGCAAATTTAAAGTGAGCCTAACATTGATTTGCCCTTTTCATCTGCCTATAAAATGCACATATGTTCTCATTGCTCTGGCATTCTCCTTCACCTACATAATACATGTGTGCTTAACACTCCTTGTCATTTTACCCACCGCCAAAGTGTTTCTGTGCCTAATACTGCTTCGTCACTCTCCCTCATCTACAAAATAAACTCACGTGGGATTGTCACTGCCTTGGCATTCTCCTCTGTCTTCAAGAGGCATGCAAGCTTCCCTGTGATTTGGTGTTGAGATTGAAATGGGGTTCTCACTGCTTTGGCGTTCTCTTCCAACTACAAAATGTATGTGAGGTTATTTCTGCTTTTGCCCTCTGCCTACAATTGAATGTGTGGTTCTCCCTGTTTTGGAATTCACTTACACCAGCATAAATAAATCTGTGTGGTACACTGCTTTAATCTCACTGGTTTGGTGTAGTTCTCCTCCACCCACAAATCATATGCCTGCTTCTAAATCAACACATTTGTAACGTAATTCCCAAATCCTATCCAGTCCCTATTATCAATGTAATTCTACTCTAAACTACAATATTATTAATCATAAACAATACAAAGTTATAATTCCATTCCCACATATGGCAAAAATACTTTCTCTCCTTCTCCTCACCTGCTTTTATGTAGACACAAAATTAAATCAGGCAGAACCACTTAATTCAAGCCTCAAGAAAAATCCAGTAAGGTCGTCCTGGTACAACCCAACAAAATGTTAGCGCTTTGAGTTTTCCTCGAACTCTCGCACCCATTCCTACTTATTAGGGATAGGATTGTTGGTGTATACCAGATGTTGTTGGTGTGGTATGTATGGCAGAGTTGAGGGGTAACAAAATCTTAGTTGGCCCAAAAAAGAGAGGCTCTTTAAAAGATAACTATGGTTATCCTAGCAATCAGCCTCCCTAGTCATCAGGTGTCAGGTTTATGTTATGTTGAGTTCTTTTATATCATGCACGTTGCCATTTTCATGGTCTCCAGGCGCTCACGTGGCTGTAAGGAAAAATGGGTTGGGTTGGGTTGGTTAGTGAGGGAGAGAGACATAGGATAGATGTTGTGTTCATCTGTTGATGCGTACAGAATCAGGAACAACTGACGATGCATACAGAATCAGGAAGAACTGACATCTGTGCATGTGAGGTTTCTCGATGTGTTTTGCTTTGTACAGTGGGATTGATTTGTCCGGAAGAGCGGTGTACAGTGTTTGAGTTGTTTGTTGTCAGAGTTTATTGGGTTTGTAGCTTGGTTCGAGAGTGATGTGTAGTTTGTTGCGGGTAGATTCACTAGCCCTGTTGAGGTGTGGAAGAGGGAAGTGGTTAGAGGATTTTGGGTGATCTCTGGGTATTTGTAGCTATGTTATTGTTTTTCATTCTGCATTTATCCCTTGTTTCCTTGTTTCTGGCTTATGGTTTGTAGAAGTAGGCATTCTATGGGATGGGCATTCAGCATGTGAGGAGGATTGTTAAATAGTTGGTCCATGTTTATCTCACCAAGTTGAATAACCAGCTTTTCAGTAGTTTCCTGAAAGTTAGGTGGTCTTCCATTGTTCTTATTTCCTCCGGGATCGAGTTCCATAGTTTGGCTTTCAGATAAGGGAAGGAGGTTCCTCCAAATGCTCTGTTCTTGAGGTGTCTTGTTTCGAGTTGGAGGGTGGTACTAGGTCTTAAGTCACTTCTCGGTTGGGAGCGGGTGATTTTTGCTTGGATGAGTTTGGCTCCTTGTCGGCTTAATGTTTTATGGACAATGCATAGGGCTTTGAAGTGTAGAAAATGGTAGCAAATAGCAACGTTTATGTAAGTGGCCAATAAACTGATGTCTAGCGTTCGATTAACATAATGGTGCATTGAGGTGATAAAACAGCTGGTGGGCTGACAAGGCTGCTAAGGGCTCACCACCAAAGTTAAGGGCCTAAGCAATCGAAACACCACTCACGGCTGTTAGGTGCTCTCATTAAATTAGGAAGAATGAAGCAGATAGCTTATCTGAAGTGTCTTGGTTGTCTTGGTTGTCTTGGTTGTCTTGGTTGTTGTGCTGTTGAAATGCAGTACATTTTCTATGTTGATTATAGTGACATAATCAACATGGAAAACATGGAAACGTCAATAGTCTATTCAAGCACCAGAAATGTTTAAGGTACGGTTAATTCATCACAGGTTTAAATTTTTAGGGAGCGGGAGTTAAAGTGGTGCTAAAATGACTGCATGGGTGAGGAAGATGGGTGAATGTGTTCTACTGACCGGCAAATTGAAACACTAGCATGCACATGCAAAACCAGCCCATTCTGAGCACCCTGATTGTTTGGTGCCATCACAAATAGTATATCATGTTTAGCCACATACTCACATTATATCAATTCAACGTCTTATATGATCTTTAGGAAAGAAATAATAAATATCTGGAAATATGTTTATTTAAAGGTCCAAGGTCTGGAAAAGCAATCATGGTGACTGTTCCTGAGAAATGTAATCCTATATTTTCATTGGATGCAGCAACTACGTTTGGAAGCGGGCTTCTTTTTATTAAAGATGGGTAAGATGTTCTGTGGCTTATATGCATCTATATAATTCTGAAGTGAGTTTGTAACTATCTTGCCTTCAAACCTTTGGAAATTGTCAAAATGATAGAACTAAAACAATGTATGCCCATTAAACATTTACACAGTTGCTTTGGTTAATTGTTATGTTTAAACTATGGTTCAAGAGAGAGAGAGAGAAATTAATTTGTATTTAGCTTTCGCCATTAACAGAGGATCATGATACAATAAATATCACATGGCATAATATGTAAAACATTATACAAAAGAAGTTTAAAACAATACAATGTATAACACCCTGTAAAATCACATTAAAAATGTCTGTCAAATTTCCCAAATGCAGCTTTATCAAATTCTCATGTCCTTAAAACATAAGTGTCATCAATACACAAAAAGTCTCTGCTGTGGTTCTAATATTATGATTAATAGAAATGGCCCCTAAACTGCAATCTCCTAATGTTAATTAGGCGGCTGCAAATCAGCATAAAGTCTAACAGAGTATCAATGTCCCCGAGCCACAGACACAGAGCCTAGCATTGGCTAGGCAGCCCATACATCCCCTCAGAGGTAAAATATTCAGTCTCACCATTAAGATCATTCTTCTATATGCTGGAGAGCTCCATTTTACAATATTTTTGTCAAACTATATCACACAACGAGAGGCCACCAAATATGTTATCCTGTGCCTTATCATTGTGTCATAGTCTAGACACCTAGATCTCTTTTGTAGGTCAGACACATTCAATTTCCATTAGTCTGCTCCTTAAAATCTAAACCCCAGCTAAATAGAGCTATACACTTTTTAAGTCACAGATATTTTACTTGCAGGAACTGGTACATCATTTCTCCCATTGCATTTCTATGCTGCAGGTAAATAATTTTACGGCAAATTGTAAATACGTGCACTGTGCTAGGATCCTGATGCTGGGAACTCCCAGTTCCAAACACAGCGCATCCCCTGGCGTGCTGGGTCCAAGCACTAGTATCCTCCTTAGGAAGCCATAGTCTAGACACCTAGATCTCTTTTGTAGGTCAGACACATTCAATTTCCATTAGTCTGCTCCTTAAAATCTAAACCCCAGCTAAATAGAGCTATACACTTTTTAAGTCACAGATATTTTACTTGCAGGAACTGGTACATCATTTCTCCCATTGCATTTCTATGCTGCAGGTAAATAATTTTATGGCAAATTGTAAATACGTGCACTGTGCTAGGATCCTGATGCTGGGAACTCCCAGTTCCAAACACAGCGCATCCCCTGGCGTGCTGGGTCCAAGCACTAGTATCCTCCTTAGGAAGCCATAGTCTAGACACCTAGATCTCTTTTGTAGGTCAGACACATTCAATTTCCATTAGTCTGCTCCTTAAAATCTAAACCCCAGCTAAATAGAGCTATACACTTTTTAAGTCACAGATATTTTACTTGCAGGAACTGGGACATCATTTCTCCCATTGCATTTCTATGCTGCAGGTAAATAATTTTACGGCAAATTGTAAATAGGTGCACTGTGCTAGGATCCTGATGCTGGGAACTCCCAGTTCCAAACACAGCGCATCCCCTGGCGTGCTGGGTCCAAGCGCTAGTATCCTCCTTAGGAAGCCATTGTAATACTGCAAGATCTGAATGGCCCCAGACTTTGCATTCATCACGGACATCAGCATGAATTGTGGCCTGCAGATCCGCAGACATTTGCATAACCAATGACCTCCAAACGTATAATAAAATCTGGTCAGGCCCCCAGCCCCATATGTTGCTTATTTTGTAGCATTACCAAGTAGGATCTATAGCTACAGGTTTTCGCGAACAGCATCCCCCAACTAGTTATAGGAGTCCATGACATCAATATTCACCTTGTTAATGTTCCATATATGATTAAATGTGATTTTGGCAGGTTCAGCTTCAGGCAATAGCATAGCCCAAGCAAAAAACAAAGGGCCTTTCATCAGCATATGGAAGAGCGGGGTAGTTGCAGCCATTTAAGAACAGGTGGGAATAGTGATCCCCAGTTGGCAACAAGGCTTAAAATCGACAGAAAGATAATAAATAGCAGGGGAGCTAGTGGACATCCCTGCCTAACACCCCTATTGGTACAAAACTCCACAAGCATCTTGTCGATACCGTGGCTTCACACAGCCACCAAGGTTTTGGAGTAAAAGCAAATAATCAGCTGCAGTAAACCCCAAGGAACTCCTAGTTTGATTAGTTTACTCCAGAGAGTTGCCCAATTCAGAGCGTGGAAAGCTTTAGTCAGATCCCAAAACTCTGCATAAATCCAGCTTTGCCTAATTCCCACATAAATGGTATGCGAGTGCATGCAAGGGATATTACTGCAAAGCATGAATAGCACATTAGCAATAAACCCAATCAGAGACATGTTCATTTTTATCTTTACTGTATTGCAATTCTCAGGCTATGTTATTGAATAAGATCTTTCCTGTACTGTGGGAGGTCACCCTGGGAGTTTTAGTGCACTAGGTGTTTTTTGCTGATTAGGAAACATTTAAATCACCTTCAAGTGCTGCATTTGTTAAAGACAAGGGGTCTCATTTTCGCATCCCCTGGAACGTAAATGGAGATGTCGAAGACAGGCATAATGATGTTACATATGTCTTAACACCTCCATTCACGCTCCAGTGAATTTTCATTGTTTTGAAGATGGAACGCTTTGGCGGAACAGGAGTTATGTTTCTGCTTCCCTTTAGCCTGTGCTTTTCAAAAACAACTTATTTTTAAAACTTTGCACCATTTTTTACCCACAACAACATGTGAATGTAGTTCCACACGTGTAATACTCTTTTCTCCAGAAAAAAAGTGTTCATTTATACCTAATGGTACATTTTGTTTACTACAAATAAAGTGCACATATCAATGGTGAAAGAAACATGAGACAAGAACAGGATCCATAGCACACATTTCATCTGCTATCATCCGCATTATCTATTTTTTATTCAGTTTAATTTTCTGAATGAAATCTGCAAGATCATCTAAGCCAGACCCCTATTATTTAAAACATTGAGTTTCACTAATATCAAAATGTTCTCCCAAGCATTATCTCTTACATCATTTAAATTCTCTCCACTTTCTGTATCTAGATTTACAGAATGTGCTTCAGCAAAACAGACACAATTTCCTTTGCCACACTTGTCAATTATGACTTTCTTTGAACACATAGGATCTTGCTGTCCAGCTCAATCATCTGAATTTTCATGTTTTCAAACTTCAACTATGTCTCTTGATATACTTCACTTCATCTATAATGCCAACTCTCAGCAATTTAGTAAGAAGCACAAGAGACAAAGATGGTGTTTTGCAGTGATTCCTATTAATAAGAAGGTGTTTCATTTGGGTATGATGCACAGCCAGCATACTCTCATAAACTACATAAATATGACTGCCATTTGAACAGCTCCCAATCCAAGGCAAGCCACATATGCCTGGAGCCGTCTTTTGAAACTTGACAGGGTTGGTAAAAGACATGTAGAGTTGCATGTTCACATATGTGCATTCTGAGCTAATGGCTTTGACAACCTTTTCTTTTTAAGCACAAGTGAAAATATACAGACCTTATTGAACACTTTAAAATTGCATGATTAACAAAACATGTTAACTGCAAGTGACATTAAAGGCTGCCTACTTAAGCAACATAGGTGATGCACATTCAAAATACGTTTGTTAAACATGCAATATTATTTTGAAAGGTTTCACTGCACACTGTAATATAAGTGTATTTAGATTCTCACACATAGAATTGCTTTGTAATTTGTTAGCCAGTTTAAGTAATTCTCACTTTAAGAGATATGTTTCTCAAAAGCTGAGAAATCCGTTATATTGCAATATGATATCATCCAAAGAAAAAATGTGTTTTCATGCTCTGTCATTTCTAAGAAGCAGATGCTAATAAACTGCCATTATAACTAGGGGCTGTGCATTTCATAATCTAAAGTTGCTTATATAAACGCATGATAGAACTCCATGTTAGTAAGTACGCAAATATGTTTTGTTAACAGCACTTGGGCGAAGGCGCATATAAATAACAAATCATTACTATACTTAGATAATGAGAAGTGAAACTAACATGAGCTGAAGCATCTGGAAATGGTTTTTCTGTAGAATCTCAAGGACAGTCAATAAGAGACTAGGATTGCAGGTTGTGGTCATCGTTTTCCAAGTTGGAGGATAATCATGCCTAGTTATCTGGGCCTGGTTCCAAAATAAATTGGCTTCAATTCAATGGACGTGAACATGAAGACCAGTGGAGTTGATTGAATGATTGACACCCACTTGTTAGGATTGGATTGGCTGACTAGTGAAGGCACGTCCCTAACCACTCACACCAGAAACAACCCGCTAAGGAAAAAGGCCAAAGAAACTCTTGCAAGGATAACACGTGTTTATTTCTACAAAATAGGTGCATCATCAAAGAACTCTGCTGCCAATGAACGTTCTGCCCAAAAAAAGGGTACAAACAGAAGATTGAAAGGAGACACAGCGTCATAGGTCACGACATTGTATACAGTGGGAATCTGTGTGGCTGGTTGGTGTGATTGTAAACATGGTTGGCGCACTCCATAGGGAATGTAAGGTCATTGGTCCCAACCCAGTCCATCTGTCTTCCATCACGTGGGGTATGCTGGGCTCATTGTCTCTAGGGAACCTAGGCCAAAGAAGCCATTAGCTAAATTTGTAAATAGTGCTACTCAATGATATGATATATGATATGATATGATAGGTTATTTATAACGTGCTTAATACCCAGAGGTTTCTAAGCGCGGACCCGGGGATCGAACCTGTGATGGTCTGTGTCGTCTTGCTTCCAAGGTGAGCATGTTGCCCCTGAGCTATCCTCCTGAGCTATCCTCCTCATTATACAGTGCACCTGGCATGCTCAAAGACTGGCGCAGGGGAAATCTCAAAGTCACTCTAACCCACACATACCTCTCTCATCCCCAAATCACGTCTCTCAGCTTCCAAGGCTTACACCCTTGCTTTTGAACTGTAATGTATCCCTCCCTGTACCTTACATCACAAATCATGTCATTATAAAATAAAGGTGGGGCGACCATGCTCTTCGATCTTTTGTGGTTGATTGGTTTGTGGTTGATGGTCTGGGGTCAATCTTGGAATTTAGGGGTCTCGGGACTGGGGCAGTTGTGGGCTCTATAACTCATAGTTGGCTGGGTGGGGGTTGGATGCCTGCTCTGGCTTGTTTGTGATAACGCATACGTCAAGGCACCGAGTACTGGCTTGTGGCCTTGTAGGGCACATTCTATCTAGAACAAACATATTGGCAACAACTTTAGAACAAAGAAGGGTTTCTGAGGAGGTTGGAAGCATGGGCCTCTTTCATCATAGCTTGGGCCTATTCAGATTTCCTGTTCACGCTCGCGGACTGTGTATAACACACTAAATACTGCATAGCCATGCAGGCCCTGTGCTTCAGCTAGGGCTACTTAATATCTGCAAAATGGTGTCTGCTTATATGCGTGCACCATGCCTAAACGTCTAAATTGTGTACCATACTATGATCATGTGGGGACCTTTAGGATGCCCCCATGGTCTATTATAGTTCTTCCAATGGGGCTCACCCTAAAGCACCTAGGGGGGTAGGATGGGTTCACTCCCTTTCCAAAATCCCCCCCTTTCATTACTGGGTACGGCCACTACTTAAAAAACCTACTCTAGACCCAACTTCTCCCAACAATTACAGGCCCATCACCATGGTACCCTTTTTGCTTTAAATACTGGACAAAGCTGCATACCTTCAGGTGCAAAAATTCATTGTTGACAATAAAATCCTAGGGGTACGCCAATCAGGCTTTCGTCCAGGACATGGGACAGAAACCGAGCTATTGGACCTAAAAAACCAGATGGACGAGATTTTAGGCGGCCAGCAAACCGGTCCTCCTTCTCCTCTTAGATCTCTCTGCAGCATTTGACCTCGTTGACCACAAGGTCCTATGCCACCAACTAACGAACACAGCCAAATTCTCACCAGAAGCCACCACGTGGAGATCTTCCTTCCTGCAAGGAAGAACCGTGCAAGTCTTCTCAGACTCTGCCTCGGCGTCCCCCACGATTATCCTCTGTGGGGTCCCACAAGGTTCCTGCATCTCTCCTACACTCTACAACATTTTCATGCACCCCCTCATTCTCATTCTGGACGCACTAGGCATCTCGTATACGAATTACGGCGACGAAACACAGATCCTCATCACCCTATCAGGAGACTATGACACTGACTCCACTACACTAAATAACATCTACAACACAATCCAAGCCTAGATGGCTGAAAACGGGCTTTGCCTGAACTCTGACAAAACTGAGCTACTACTAGTTGGCACCAATGAAACACTCAAGAACTTAGACCCTAAATTCAGTCACTTTAGCATCGACAATATCAAAATCCCAGTTGCCAACACAGTAAAAACTCTAGGCGTCTACATCGACTCCAAACTATCAATGACCAAGCATGTCAATGCTATTGCCTCTGCTGCAGCCTACCACACAAAACTTATTACAGCAGCTAGACCCTTCCTATCTAAACAAAACTCCATTACCATCGCCCGAGCCATCACTGGATCAAGACTAGATTACTGTAATGCTCTCTTCCTAGGAACATCCTCAAAGAATCTGGCTAAACTACAGGTTTTCAAAACAATGCCCTATGAGCAGCTCTAGGCATCCTAAAAAGTCAGCACACCTCAGACGCTAGGAAAGAAGCACACTGGCTACCTATCAAAGAGAGAATTATTTTGAAAGCCCTTGCACTCACACACAAATGTATTCACCAATCCGCTCCCACCTACCTCTCTGAAAAAATCCACCCCACCCTCACAAACAGACCTACCAGGACACCCTACGCAAACATGCTCACGATGCCCAAATTCAAGAGAGCTCGAACTGGTGGCACCAGCTTCCCCTATCTAGCAGCTACACATTGGAATACACTGCCACCAGCACTCAGAGGTGAATGCTCTCACCTAACCTTTAGAAAAGCTGCCAAAACACTACTCTTCACATAACAGCATCATACCGCAGTTATTCATACCTCAGCTATTCAACCCCAAATACCTGAATGCATATTGTAATGTATCTCCTGCCTAAATGCATTTTTGTATTTCTACTGATTCCTGTATGTAACTAAGTTGAACTACAAGTAACAGCGCCACGATGCCCTGGGCCTGACTGTGCGCTATACAAATGCAAAAATAAATAAATAAATAAATAACTTCTAAAGTAACAAACATCCTACCACGCATGCACTCATTCTCCCTTCTCACCGACACCTCATATGGTGGGGCCACCTTTTGTGGTATCCATGCCCTGCACAAAGACTGTAAGCTTTCCCCTATTGTACCTATTCCTCTGGCATGCATGTCATAAAAATACAACCCCCATTGCCTGCCGGATCCACCCATACTTCCTCATAGGTCTCAGGGTCAAGGGGTGGGACAATAGTGATGTGATATGAGCGGTCCACTTCGTCTCCATAGAGGATGTGGATCATGTGAGGGATAGCATAGTCAGTTGACATCTCACTATCTCTTGTATTGCAAGGTAACTTTGAAACCCCAATTGACACCATCATCATTGTACTACTAGGCACTGCTTTGTCACAACACCAGAGGCCCATTTGGCAGGTGCAGAAAATGACCAAGATAAACACGAAGACGGTACCAGCATCTTCATGATGGCGCCTAACCAGGATGGGGCCCAATCAAATGCAACGTCAAACCAGTAATGTCCTTGTACTACTCCTTCTATCTTCATGTAAACTCCCAGACAATGTACGGCTGCAATTATGTGGGATAATGACCTGTATGTGGCGTATTCGGGAGGTACAAATGTGCATCAGGAATCTCCAATTTCTCGACACACACCTACTTACATTGCCATCAGCATATCAAGGACATATCGGTTCTGCATCGTCATCAGCCTCAGGATGTGCAGCTTGACTTCTATGATGTTAAACCCATGCTCGGTGTCATTTGCCAACTGGACCAGTTCCCAGCGTACAATTTGCAGCCACTTTGCATTGGCCACTGCCTGCCTGCCAGGTAGCAGTATTGAGGCGAAAAAGGTTTCCGCTGAGCTGAAAAGTCTGAATTCATCAATGATTTCCACAAGCAATGTGGCTGAGTCTCTGGATGGATAGTTTGATCTTTTCTTCCTCCGCAACTTCTCATATTGTTTTCTTCCGGGTAGGATATGAAACTCTGGTGGTGGTAACATACTCTGCTCTTCAAATGCGGGAGAAACGGTCAGGGCGTTATCGGTACTAGCCCCCCTTGCAAGTGTTCTTCTGGGATTACTAATTGGGCTGAGTGCAGCATTGCCAGCGAACAGAAGCCCCTTCATGATGGCGGCAGGTGCAAGTACGTTTGATGGCCACAGTCCTGATAGTAATCCATCACTGCTGCCATACCTCTCTTCAGGTCTGGAATCAGGAGGATATTGTTGCATCATTCATTAGAGCCGATAAAAATAGTGGAGGCAAAGCTAAAATGTTTCTTCTCTGTGCACTTTCACTGGTTTTTCCATCGCTGCAATCCATGTCAACTGTAATGTGCTGTGTCCAGATTTGTTTCCAGGTTGCTTCCACTTGGGCCAGGAGGTCCTCTTTATATCCCAGGAGGCCCTCTGCCAAGCAGCTAAGTTTGGTCTCTTGCCATATATTGTTTATATATTTAAGTCCTTGGATCACAAAATATGGTACTAAAACCTTGAGTGTCCCCTAACACGTGCAGGATTAGTGAACATGCATAACAACTACCATTTGCAATTTCTCTCCCTACCACACTCATATCCATATACCAACTGTTGGTCATCTCGGGGTGTCATACATCTTCAATAGAATCAAGGCCTAGCCCATGATAGGTATCATACTTCACCCTTAGTTCTTGCCGTTTGGGAAAAAATGTTCTAATATCGTACTCACACTCATACTCACGTGTACTGGTGTACTTGTTGATCTGTTATCATTGTTATCACGCTCATTATTATTGTTATACATATTTACGATAAGGTTTGTGGTATTTGAGAATGCACCCTCTCCTCCACCCACATTTATATAACTTCCTAATATAAAAGATGCTCCCCAATAATTTCCTAAAATAAACATTAGAATGGTAAATAATCCTGCACTGAAATGCATGCCTCACATATATGAGTATGAAAATCTAGGAGCAATATCACAGCTAAGACGTTTTTTAACATACACTGAAGTATCTGAAGCTGCTGGTTCCATTGTCTTCTCACCAAAAGGGGAAAAAATAAAGAATGCACACAAAAGATAGGGTAGGGGAGAGGGTGGAAATGGACACAAAAGGAGAGGGAGAGAAAGAGAGAGAGAAAGAAAGAGAATAAAGAGAGAGAAAGAGAGATCTTATAAAATATGTATGCAACCGTCTGTGTGCACTAATGAAATATGAGCCAGTATTAATTGATAATTAATGCTGAGGTGTATGAACAATATCAAGTGATTTTAAGGTGATTGTGTAACGTTTGGGGGTGCCCTACGGACGTCAGAAAGGTATATCTAATAACGAAGCACCTTCGCGTTTACAGCGAAGGGACTGGGAAATGGAATATCCCCATGAAATCTGGGGATATTCCATTTCCTAACAAAACTCCTTACGTAAATGAGTTCTCCAGGCAGCAGCGGTTGGGAGGGTGCGGAACCTGTTGCAGTTGTGTTTGCAGTGTCTGATAAGTCCTCTGGTCTGGGCGTTGCAATCTGTCAGGAGATACATTTAATTGCACGTGTTAGGATTGCCAGGTACTTTTTAAATTTTCACCTAAGACCGCTGCTGCCCTATGGGCATCTGATGTCCTCCTTACAGGGGATATGGGTGTATTCATGCGGCGAACCGTAACCACCTCATGGGGTGATAGATGGTGTTCCTTCCTGAGTTGTGTGCGTAGAATGAAGAGGGCCAAGGGTTGGCAAGACACCCAGTTAATTTTCAACATGGTGAAAAGCTTAGATAATTTGCTCTTTAGGAGGACATTAATACTCTCCAAAACGCTGTTGGCCTGGGGTGATAAACTGAACACTTCTGGTGCTTAATGCCAAGTAGTGCTGTGATCTCTTTAATGAGCTCATTTAAAAAATGTGTGCTGTTATCGCACCTTAACACATCGCACACACCCCATCAGGGCAAGACCTCACAGACAAGAAATCTAACTGCACATTTAGCATCCAGGTGTGCACAAGGACCTGTCTCAACCCACCGTGAAAAAGGGCATACCATAACAATCAAATACCCGGACCTATTGCATCGATCACTCATGTCTGCTTAATCAATGTGTAGCTCGCCGAACGGCCCAATCCAAGATAAGCTGAAACTTTGGCATGTGGTGCAGTGTATGATCATGTTAGTGATGTGCTCCTGAATCTTGGGCACAAAACAATCTTCGTGTACGTCAGGTGCAATGGGTTGCTTTGAGCTGTGGGAGGGGTGATGAAGTTGGTCAAAAGCTATTGTTAACAGTTCCTGAGGCATAACTGCTTTACCAGTGCACTTCTATCTCCATAACAAATCAGTCAGAGATTGTTTGCACCCTCTCTTTATCCATAGTTCTTTCTCTTCATTTGGTGCCTTGCCTTGTAATTCAATAAGCCGTGCAATATGCACGGCTGTATATGGGGTGCTTTGCTGATTATTTGAAGGCGTGGTCACAACATGCTCGGCAGGTGTGTGTACCGGAAGATAAACCACCATTTTGGCCACCACATCAGCAGCAGCACTTCCCATTAAAATTTCATCTGTGTTATTGGTATGGGTGGTGCACTTAACGACTGACACTACAGAGGGTTGGGACAACGTGGAGATTAATATGTCGAGCAATGAGGCATGTTGAACTGGGGTCCCGTCCACTCATCGGAAACCCCTCCTTTTCCACCATAACAGACCGGCATACACTGTTGTAGTGATATATGCTAAATCAGAATAGATGGTCACGTGGCACTTCTGCGACACCCGCAGCGATTGAATGAATGCTGCAAGTTCTACTGCTTGGGCCGAGTAATACATTGGCAATCTTTTCATAATCAGTTTCTCATATTCACCTGCCTCAAGGCACACCACTGCGGCACCTGTATGTTTATGGTCCATGACCTGGTCAATAGTTGCTGACCTGTCAACAAAAAGAACCTTCCCTCCCTCCAATGGGCTTTCTCTTGCCTTGGAATTTCATCTTCCTCCCCTTCATACGTTACGCAGTCATGCACTGCCAAGTCCTTTTCGGTACACATTTCTGTTAAAAAGGTGGCAGGGTTTACTGTTTTGCATCTTACTATATGAATGTGCACAGGCGCCGCTCTGTTCGGTGTGATTCATTTGCCATTTGCTGATATTAATTGACCTAGATACAGCACTTCCTGCTGGCAGTACTGCAGTTTGGCCTTGTCAACCTTGTACCCCTTCTGGGCCAGTAGTTTTAGGAGTGTGATAGAGTCTCTTCGGCAGTGCTGCTCAGTGTCGCTACATACAAGCAAATCATCCATGTACTGGATGATCGCACTGTATACTTGGATGATGTTTCCTAAGTCAGCGTGCAATAATCTGTTCAAAATGCTCGGGCTCTCACAGTTCCCCTGATGCAAACGAGTGTGTTCAAAGCACTTTCCGCTATGGGTAAATAATTTTAGATGCCATGAATGAGGATGCAAAGGTATTGAGAAGGAGGTGTTTTTCAAATCCACCACTGTAAAGTGGGTTGCCTCTTTGGGGATACTGCATAGAATGGTGGCAGAGTTAGGGACCACTGGAAATTCCTTCTGTACCACATCCTTTAGAGGTCGTAAATCCTGGATCATTCTCAAATTGCCACTGCTGCCTTTTTCACAGGGTAGATAGCCATTTTACATTGGGAGATGGACCTATTATACCTTATTCGAGCAGGGCATGTATTGTGTCTCTAATTCCTTCCTCTGCTTCTCTTGACAATGGGTACTGTTTCACCTAGGGTAGGACTGCCCCTACCTTTAGTGTAATGTGTACTGGGGTCCCTTCCTGAAAAAGTCAGACATATTGTGGATTGGTGATTCACAACTTCTCGGGTACATATTTTAAGTCTGCTTCAACAAAGGGGGTCGGACAACATCGACTATCAGGGGGCATTGCACTCTTCAGTAGTGCACCATAATCTCACATGGGATGCAAATCTCTAGAATTATTTCTTTGTCACTGTCCTTTTTTTCAAACAATCCTGCATCTATCACCTGTTTAAGAGGTACAGTGGGGTCAATGCAGGGCACTATGTGCGACTTGCACCCATGCCTGTCTGTACCTAGTACGACTACTCTCTTCGCCAACACCAATAACCTTTGCAGGTCTAGGGACAGGATTGTGCCCGCCACCAATTCCGGGGACACCACAGGGCGAAAGATCAAATCTGTCGGAACTCTCCACCAGCCCTGGGCAATTTGTGGCACCACCTCCACAAGTACTGTTATTCCATAGATAAACATGTCTGGGTTTATGGGTGTCCCCCGGACTACTACCTCCCCTGCCATTGCATGTATTACCACTATTGCTCTTATTCCACACATTCCTGGCGTGGCAGAAACAATGCTTTGATTTGTGAACAAAATCATCATGTTCAACTTGCTGAGCAAATCCCGGCCCAACAAGTTGACAGGAGTGATTTCAGAATACAAAAAAGGAGGGTACACCATTTTCCCTCTGTGAGAAGCCTGAGGTCATACTCACTTATAGACCCCAGGGATTCTTTGATCAGGTGGCCAGGGCACACCTATCGCATTTGGAACCAGAACCTGTGGGTGGACCAGTGCGGGAGGTTCACCTGAGCAGGGGGTCCTTGGGGACTGCTGTAGGAATGCCCTCAGGAGAGATACAGTGTAACCCCCCTTTCCGACACACCCTACCTGACACTTCCTCCACCTTTATAGGTGTTGTAAGTCAAGTCCCGTTGTTCCCTCCCGAATTCCAACAGGTACCCACATTAAGGGGAGGCCTAGGAGAACAAACACAACACCATATATTTCACAAAAACAAAATTGTTCACCTTCTTCTGACAATATTCTTCTTCCTTGTTCCAGCACCACTCGAAAAAAAAACAACTCCCATAATCCCCCATTGATTCTCTTTTCCGAAAACACTGAGATGAAGAAGAGAGGGGTGAAGATTTCTCAATACCACACCAAGATACAAAAGACAGACTGCCCCATGCTAAGACTGGCCTGTCCCACTAAGAGAGACAGGCAAGGTCAGGCCTCCCTTGACAATTAGTCTCACCTGAGACCTATTAAGCCTTCCCCTCACTATAAAAGGCAGAGCATACTGGTGTAACAGAGTCCTGCACAGCCCCCACGGTGTGGGGGGCCCTACCGCCGCATAACCTGGGAGGGGGGGCCTTGGACTTTTAGAAAGAAATGTTTTTTGTTGTTGTAAACATTACAAGGTAACAGAAAGAATTTCTTTATGAAGGCAGAGTAACTATAAAAAGAAAACATTTCTTTTTGAAGTCAGAGGGCTCCACCCACCCCATGACATGGAAGCCTCTAGGCTGGAGGCATCCATGTCATGGGGTGAGGGGAGCTCTATGACTTAAAAAGAAATAGTTTCTTTTTGAAATCACTCTGCCCTTATAAAGATATTTTTTTCCATTATGGTTCGGTCCTTAACGGAAATAATGTCTTTATGAAATCGGAGTGACTTCAAAAAGAAACCATTTCTTTTTGAAGTAATAGGGCTCCCATCAAACCCATGACATGTGCGTGTGTGATTGCATGGTGAAAGGGTGCACACTTAAATGTAAAGGTGGCTGCCCATGTGAGTGTATGGTGAAAGGGTGCACCATTAAATGTATGGGTGGCTGGGTGTGCGTGTTGAGTGTATGGTGAAAGGGTGCACACTTACATGTATGGGTGGCTGCCTGGGTGTGTCTGTATGGTGAAAGGATGCACACTTAAATGTGCAGGTGGCTGCCTGTGTGAGTGTATGGTGAAAGAGTGCACACTTAAATGTATAGGTGGCTGCCTGTGTGAGTGTATGCTGAAAATGTATGGTGAAAGGGTGCACACTTAAATGTATGGGTAGCTGCCTTGGTGTGCCTGAATGATGGACGGGTACACTTACATGTATAGGTGGCTGCCTGTGGGAGTGTATGGTGAAAGGGTGCACGATTAAATGTATAGGTGACTACCTGTGTGAGTGTATGGTGAAAGGGTGCACACTTAAATGGTATAGAGGCTGCCTGGGTGTGCCTTTATGGTGACAGTGTGCACACTTAAATGTATGGGTGGATGCCTGGGTCTGCATGTATGGTTAAAGGGTACACACTTAAGCGTATGGGTGGCTGGGTGTGCGTGTGTGTGTATGGTCAATGGTGTGTGTACTTGTGTTCAAGGGAGCAACAAATCCTACATTTTGGGGGATGCTAACCCTTCAAATCTTGGAAGAGGTGCTAACTTCATGGGCAGTGGTGGAGTGGCAAACCTATGCGTGTGGGGGCATCTAACTTCTTTATGCATTCTGAGACTATTCTAGTGTAGCTTCAATGTTACAAGCAGTTAACCCTCTCCTTTAAGTCTGAAAGCACCCACTTATGGATGTTAGAAAAAGTAGTCTCCTGTCCCCTCTCTACCCTTCCAATCACTTCCCGGGCATGCAAGTATTAATCCCACATCAAGATTTAAATTGCCTAAAGAATTATACATTTGAATGCAGGTACTACCAGTGAAATGCTTTACGTTAGTAATTGTAGGGCCTTTGTTAACAGTGAAACCCAGGTGCCGTTTAACATCTGTTTCCTGTTCTGTCCGGCAACGCCTCTGTACATCAGCCAGGTCAAGTCAACATAGCCCACAATTTCAATGTGGGTGTGTGGGTGGGCTTGAATCCCAGTCAGCTAAATGGTGTTGCACAACAACTTTTGTTTAATCCCTTGGTTAATTATTCGTAATCTTCATTACTCATAGCCCTATTCTCCCTCGTCCCAGTAGTTGTGTATGAGGCATTTTGCCTCATACACAAGTACTGGGATGAGGTAGATGGACATGGAGGTAATGCCTGGCTTAGTTACCTGTAATCTTCATTACTCCTAGCCCCACTGTTCCTCAGCCCAGTACTTACCTATGAGGCAAGGAGCCACAACATAAACACAGGGACAAGGAAAAGAGATGTGGAGGTTATTCTGGGCCAAGAAGCTGATTTTGGGGGTTGTGGCAGGGGGTGGGAGGGTGAAGGGGATATTTGGTGGGGTGGGACTTGTGTTGTGCTCTAAATTGTAATGGGCATTCATGTCCAGGCTAAGCAGGCATGATATGTGGTGTTACTGGCTAGAGAGGCATTTTGGTGCAGTCAGTATAGTAATTTCTTAGTTTGACTTCACTTTTTTTAACTCAGCATCTCTGATAAAGATGTCCTGCTAAGTGTAATTACCCGGCTAGACTGGCATTTGGGTGCTGCCAGTCTAGTCATTTCTTACTGCGGCATTGTATATTGTTCTGGACATCTGTGATAAAATAACCATGATAACCCCTTTCCAACGACACCTCCCTCGATCTGAATAGCACAATAATGCTGCAGATCGAGGGAGAGAAAGGTGGACACTCACCTTCTCTTTTCACTGCAGCAGCTGAAAATGGCTGCCGCAGTGAAAATTACTTTCAGTTTCATGTCAGCATGCATTACGTGTGCTGACTTGAAACTGAAGGAAATCCAACCCCTGGGTAATTGAGCCTCCTCCTCACATAGCCCGGCTATGTGAGGAGGAGGCTTAGCACTGCAAAGGTAATGTCAAGGATGAGATACCTCATCCTTGGCACTTAAGGGGTTAAGAGATGCAATGATGTTGTTCTGTTAGTTAAGCCTGTGATGCTGGAAATGCCTTGGAGGAACATGGCCTTCTCGTTCTTGTCCCACTGTCATCTTAGACTGTGTTTCCTGCTTATTTTCTGCACAAGAGACCAGTTTGGACCCCTGGCAGTGCAGCCCTTCATTTTTGTTATTGGTGAACAAAGGCCCATGGGGTCCCCTTATGGCATTAATGGATTGGATTACGCACTTGTTCCCCTAGTGTGTGTTTTTGGGCACATGTGTGTTGTCCACAGAGCAAGGTATGGGCTTGTGGCAGATACAAGATGACTTAACAGTGGTTGTGGGTATCCTCCCTTTTTGGGACACCCAAGCCCTGCCATAGGAATCAATAGTTTTCTTTGCCTTTCCCCCTTGTTTTTCAAAGTCCTGAGAAACCCTGTCAGTATTCCCTTCCACTGAATGGATGTCGGTGGAAGGTTCATGTATGGAACTGGGGCTGCCCCTGCTAGACTATCAGAAGCCATCCCAGGGATTGCTGTTGCAGGAACACCCCAGGGATGGGACCTGCCTGAATGGAGAGATGAGTGAAATCACATTCTGTGTTGTGAGTGTCTGGTTCTGGTTGTGTGTCCCAATGCCTGTGGTCCTGCCTGATCCCACTGAAAATCTGTGAATGCAGTGAATGCTTTGGAAGGCTAGGAGCTGCCTCCAATACATATCCTGTGTTATAAGTGTCTGGTTTTGGGTAAATGGCCTGAATGCCTGTGAGCATGGTGGGTAGCAGCAGGAAAGCATTTTGTGTAATTGACTGGCTGAGCCTGGCTTAGCCTGAGTGAATGGGGAACATTTCAATATAACTAGGTACCCCTTACTTACCTCCTGGTCAGAAGCAGAAATTCAAAACCAACGCGGAAGCTGAAGTCTCAAGAAGCTTGTATTCTGAAACCAGCTGGAGGAAGAAGTCTGCGGCTGCAACTCTTCATTGAATCCAAAAGCTGCTTTGCTGATTTGAGGACTGAACCAGAGAGACCTGGATAGGCAACCTCTTCCCATAGCTACGAGGGGACATTTTGCAACTGCTGCTCTTCATCCAAAGTATCATGGAAGCCAATCCTGAAGAGGGGTTTTTGTGGAACCAGAAGAGGAGTGCCTGGACATCTTGAGCCCAAGAAGTCCATCTGTGTCATTCATGGTCCAGAGGAGCGTTTGTGACTGCTGGAGGACAAGTTGTTGTGTAGTATTGCACAGAAGAGGTGATACCCCAGCTTAGTGCTGCTCGACAGCCAGAGCTGCCAAAGTTACAAGTAATGCAATAAATCTTCAAGTGGCACTGCATCCACGACATCTGTCCACTTTTCCACACCAGAGAACATCCACCTTCAGAGGAGTGCCAGCCAGTGGGTTTCCCAGCACCAAACAGAAAAACGCATCCCAACTGTCCAGACTTGGTGACAGTTGGAAATGCAGTCCAGTGCTTGAGTCCAAGCCACCAAAAGCCACCTTATCATACATGCTATGGCTACAGCACTGAAGAACCTAATGGCATCCAACCACGAAATACCGAAACCCGACACCTACTACGAGCACTACACCAGTCCCCACCGAAAGTCATCCACAACCACCATGGGACTTATCTTCTTCATCCAAGCCTTGCCGCCATCCACAGCAAGTTCCATACTCATGGTACATCCACAGCCGGCATAGCAACTCGACAACAGAGACCACAGCGACAGACTTGCATTGCTGCCTTTGCGACAATGCTTGGTTCAATTCTCCTGCTTGACACCGACATCCCAGTGTCTCCGTCTTCCAAGGGGGGTCTATCCGCATGGGCATCATTGAGGAAAGAAGAGAAACTCTGCCACTTCAACTTCCAAGGCACCCAAGGTACTGTGATGAAGAAAAAGCATCTTCCATCTTCAGGATTCCTCCAGGGGTCCCAGATTCATCTTGGATCCTGTTCTCCTTTTGCTCCCCAGGTACTTTGTGGTGGGGGCACCTGTAGAAACAGAAGCAGACTATTAGTGAACATATTTGGACTGGGCTGTAATATGGAAGATAATGTACACCTAACTGTTCCTTACAAGTTGCCCAGGTAGGGGGATTCTCACACAGTATTGGATGTTTACACTAAAGAAAGCATTATGCCTATGTTCTAAGTATTATCTGCCTTTCAACAATAATGTGTATGTTGAATGTCAATTCTGAAGGCACCTGTCGCGCGAAGGCAGTGATGGATTCATAAACACCCTTGTCAGCTTCCTTGGACATGAGATACTGTTTTACTCATGGTAAAATGTCTCCTTTCTTTAGCTTAATTGTTTAATGTTATGGAAAAGGTTCTTATACCAGGCAGTGTCGCCACTTGCGTGGTTCCTTGGCGCTCCTGCTCCTACTCCTTTTAATAGACCGATATCATATGGACTGCTGGTCCACAGTGAGCTCGGTACATGTGCCAAATCCTCTTGAAGAAAGCATGGTACTTTCCTCACTAATGACATTCTCTGTTGGATTTCCCTGATAACAAATTGTAACTGATTTGTAAGTATGATGCTAAACATTACTTCATCATCTGACTCTTCGTCTCTGAACAATATCTCCTCTGTCAAGTTAGTCAGTCTCTGTGCCTCGTCAAGCGCTATTACTGTGGGCCAATTTACCCCTTCATCATCTACTAAATGCATAAAACTATGTGTTCTCTTTTTATTGCTACTTTTAGCTCAGTTGATACTCTCCGCCCTTCTTCCACGTCTATTGATACTTCGGGTTGATACAAAAATACTTTGTGGCAACCTCAACAATGCATTCTGCTTCCTTGGGAGCCATGCTAACATGTGTGCCCCATAAAGGAACACTTCACAGTGTAGTGGCACTCCTCTTGGTGATTTCTGTTCAAAAATGCTGTTATGGATTCTTGTGCATTCACATAGTGGATCCCTACGGTGGACCATATTATACCCTCATCCATAAATGATATTGTCATGTTTAGCTTACTCATCAAGTCCCTCCCCAATATGTTAACTGGTGTCTTATGGGAATGTAGCACAGCATAGCCACGTTGTGTTCTCCTATGGTTATGGGTAAGTTGTCTGTAAAAGGAAACTTTGATGTCACCCCCAGTAAAACCCTTGTACGTCCATGGATATACCTGACATTGGGAATTTACCCTCTCTGACACAGGACTGGGTAGCCCCTGTATCCACTAAAAAGGAAAATGTTTTTCACCAATAGTCACTCTGACCCTTGGTTCTTCTTGAAGGTCCAGTGTAATTGATAGGATGGGACACATCAAGTCTTTCTGTGGGCTGCTCTATTGTGGGTACATATTCAGGCCTGTACTGGTAAAAAGGATTCCCTCCCACTACTTCACACCCCTATTCTAGGTTTTGGTGCTTGCAGCAATATGTGTGTGTTCCATGATGCCACTGCATTCTGTTGAGCTGGTACCTTGCCTGCATTGGTGCTTGCAGTGTTTTCGTTGGTGGTTTCTGTGTTTGCATTGATGCTTGCTCTGTTTGAGGCGGCATCCCCTGTTGCATCTGGTGTATTGTTGGTGCTTGTGCCTGATACTGTGTGTGATCTTGGGCATGGTATGTTGGCAGTTCTGCACTATATGGTGGGGGTATGTTGGCCCCCCTCTTGTGTCTATTGGTTGCTGATTCTATTGTATACTTTCCCTACTTCTGCCCATATGTGAGATATTCCCCATATTCCTGCATGCCCAACACTGTTGTGGTTGCCTTCCAAATTGTGGTGGCCCTCCATTAAACCCACTTCCTTGAGGAGCTTGAAATCCAAACTTTCTTCCTCTGAGTGAAAATCATTTTCCCCGCAAGTTATAGTTATAGAACCTTCTTTCTGGAAAGTTTCCATTTGGCCCTGGTTGCACTTTCTGTGCCTCCTGCATGGCATTGTTTTCTTCTGTGTTTGTTAACATAGCCCCTTTCATCTTTAGTTTCAGTAGTTTCTTTTGCCTTAACTTCTTTTCCTCTATCTTCCTTTCCTCAACTTTTCTCTTGTCCTTCTCATGTTTTAATCGACAATGGTGAACAATAGTTAATTCCATCTCAGGCTAGGGGTTTGGCTCTATTCCCACAATCTTCTTTAATTGCCTATTTACCCCTTCCAGTCCCTGACTCAAAATGTGATAAATATGGTTATATTTGTGTCCCACAGTTCCCTAGTCTCTAGTTTTGATTTTTATTAAATGCCCTGTATGTATGCTGCAGGGTCTTCAACATGCCCCATTTTCCATGTCATGATTGCATCCATATCTGATGTGCCTGGGTATTGCATTCTGAGTGCCTACCAAACTTCTGCTCTGCAATTATTAAAAGGTGTCCGTGCTGTCTCGTCACGTCTTGTGTTTTGGGCTGTCACTACGGGCCCTGCTGACTTCCAAATGTCTTCTAAATGTTTGCATAATTATGTTGCCCACTGCTGGTGTAATCACAGCTGTCATTATTTCCAGCGCATAGATCCACTTCCTCGCCCCTGCTGTGAGCAACGTCAATTTATAAATCAAGTTATTTTTATCTCTCTGTGCACATGATATATATTGTGTTAGTCCTCCCCTCTCTAATAAGAGGAATTGTTTTATCCCTGTTCCCCATCCAACTGTGGCAGCACCCTTCATTTTTGTCACTGCGTCCATCATGCTAACTCTCTTGTGCCGTGGTATAATTCTCAACCTATTCACATATGGCATTTTCCCTTATAAACTGTTCAAGCGCACCGTCAGGCACCCAGAAACCGTGGTTCCTCTATGTCTGTCCACACTACCTCTCTCCCTATCTGGGTACACTTGAACAGGGATTATGCCGCCTCCTCCTCTTTCACCCTATCTTCTTCGTCTTCAAACATTGGGCCTCATTAGGAGTTTGCCGGTGCTGAAACAAGGGTGCCAGTAAGCTCACCAGCACCCTATTTTCCAGATCGGCAAACTCTGAGTCTACCTGCCGTGACCGATGTGCCGACAGGTCTGATTCTGCCGGGCGCAGCGGCCACGGTAGATAGACTGGTCACGGAAGCACCAGCACCATTAGCAACAGTGCCTGTGCTTTCGTGTCCCCACTCCTGTAGAATCCTATGGGACTCTATGGGAATAGGGACATTCTACTGGCGCCTGATTTCCCGGGCCGCCGGTGTTGTAATCTCCTGGTGGCACCGGGAAGTCAGGCACCGGTAAAATATTATGGGTCCGACAGCAACCCACCGGTAGCAGCGGCAGGGTTTCCGCCAGACCCGTAATGAAGCCCATTGTATCTTCACTGTGTTCATCCTCTTTGTCGTCTCTATCCTCAAAATCTAGTCATCCCAGGGGATGGCTCATATATGGCTCTGCCATCACCTCTTCTATGATGTCCCTGCCATCCTCTGGCTTGTCTGTTCTCCAACTTCCTATTGCACCCTGTCACCCTTTCTGTTTCCTGTCTATACTGTAATTTCTCCTTCTCATTATTCCTTCTTTCTCGCTAGCGGATACTGCATGTTTGCTCATGTCATCAACTTCCTTGCAGCATATTTCTAAGCTCCTCCCTCTTTCTCTTTGTTCATTTCATAGTTTCACTCTTTCTTGCTCTTCCCATTTCCTTCCTCTTTCTTTGTCTTGGAGTGTGTGCCCCTTAATAATGGCATCAATTTCTTCAAAAGTTGGCTCCTGTTGACCCTTCTCTGTAACGTGTGCTCTTGCCACAGCGAGGGCCCCTCGACAATCTGACAAAAGTTAGCCGACATTCCTCTGCTACCATCTGTTAAGACGGTCCCGAAAAGTCCCAAGCATACCCAAAGAAACTGAAGTCCATCCATCCCAGAATCAAATGAAGAAGTAGAAGTAGATAAAGTGTGTGGCAAAACCCAGCTTTATAATCATCCAAAGAGCATTAAAATTGTGTGCCTCTCGACATACTCATCAAAACCAGCTTGTTTAATACTACATATGTGTCATCAATGACCTCATAACATAATATCAGTGTACAAAACCTATGGGGAATGAGGATAGGTTAGTGGGATTGACTACATATATACTCTATAGGTGTTAAACATTCTATTGGGTTACAACTATCGGATGATCCGCCTAAGACCACCTCTGTTTTGATTAAGATAAAAAATACATCATCCCTACAACAAATGATTGGTTGGCACAACACCTTCATAGGTGGCATGACACTAAGGATTCTGATAGGTTGGCTCCTTGTTAACTAACATTGGACACTTGACAGGTCATCAAGATATGACCCAGACAGGTAGTAGGGGGAGAGAGGCAATGGACGGCTCTTTGATCAATTAAATTCCTTGGCCAGGAGACTGGGCAAATTCTTTGTACTTGACCATGCTCTTGTGTGTGCATTTAGGGAGTACTTGGAGCTTCTAATGAATAGACACTGTTCTCCAATTATGGGTCATGGCCTGTGCGAAGGTGGGGGTCATTACAAGTGTGTTGGTCCAAAAACAAAGTCTCAGTAATTCTATTTCCAGCACTTTTTCTGGACCACATTACTAAGAGAATTAATGCCGGTAACACTGATGCCAGGAACATTGCACACTTTGCCACCGTTACTGGTAGCACAGTCAATGGAAATATCAGGACCTACCATAACACGTGCCGGAAACACTGGCACAATATGCAGCATCACGAGAGGCATTTTGCTGGAAACACTGTCACAAAACTGCCAATACTGCTGGCAAATCTGTGCCGGAAATAGCAGCAACACAGAGCAGACGTAAAATGGGCCCAGGTGGGGAAGAACAGGCCACAGGTGCCCCCAATGCACCAAGGTGCACCTAGTAATCACTGAAACTGGTGAAATGGACATTATTCACACCACAAACACTGACCAGCACAAGCATGCTGCCACTTGTAGCAATGGATGTGCAGGTGCTGTACGCTGGAGTGTAGCTGTATGAGCAGGAGCTGCATCAGTGGCAACAGGAGGAAAGGCAGTGAAGGAGGATGAGGAGGAGAAGGATGATGATGAGGAACAATGCCATGAAAGTGGCGATGGAGAGGCGTCCAGCAATACCCGACACAAGGGCAACAACCGGGGCCCTGACTGGCGGGTAGATCCATAACCTGTACCGTCTAAACAGGGAAACCATCCTGGGACTGGTAAAGCTCATCCAGTATGACATTGAGAGCAGCATAGGCATTCAGACAGGCATACCATCCCTGTTGAAGCTGTTGTCAGTGTTGCACTTCCTTGCCACAGGCACGTTTCAGCACTTAGTGTGCGAGCTACATGACATATCGTAGGCTGCATTTTCAAGAGTGCTGGTGCAGGTCCTGGATGCTCTCCTGTGCCATTTGTCCCAGCTCATTTCCCTCCCAACCACCCAGGCACAGGTCAACGACACCAAGGTCCGCTTTCATGCACTGGTGGGCATGCCCAATGTGTTGGGAGCACTTGCCTGCACACATATCAAGCTGGTGGCCCCCACGCCACCTAGGAGGTCTCCAGGAGCCAGAAGGTGTACCACTCACTCAACGTCGGGGTGAGCTCACCGTCACTCAGTGAGGTGAACGCTTCCTAGGATCAACCCACAACTCCATGGTCCTACAGAAAAGAACCCTGCTGCCGTACATGGTGCATCATGGGGGACAGCGGACCTGGCTATCGGTTGAGTACAAAGCGTAACCATACACCAATAGCTGCATGGGTCACAGGCCAAGGGGGGTGGGTTGACTGGCACCAACACATGTCCGACAGCTACCATGCCAATGCAAGGCCATAAATGGCATGCACAATTGAGTGGCCATGACTCACATCAAACACACAAGACAACATTGGGACAGGCCATCCCATTCTAAGCACATATGGACAAGCACATGCAATGCACTACAGGTACTAGAATGCAACTCAGCCATATCACAAATCCCATTCGATGTGTTGAGGAGCAGCTGCATGCTTCTGCAGGAAACCCCTCCCCCCAACCTCCCATATGTTGGAAGGCTGAGATCGTGCCGGGTTTGACACCAGCAGTTGTGCCAAAACTGCAACGTATGTTTGAAAGAAGGTACCCATTGAGACAACCCTATCGAATCTATCCCAAAAGGGATGACAATTTGAGGGAGGAACTCCCTGAAGGAATATGAAAAATGAGCAAAGAAAGACACCTCTGACGTCATAAGAGAGTATGAACGATGTCTCAGGATACTGGCAGAAGAGAATGTTTGGATCCTACAGAAACTAATGATGAACTAAAGAATCAGGAGAACTTTTAAATACGAGAAAGAAGATTATACGTGCACAAAGTGCTGTAGAGAATCAACCATTCAATAATTGTACAGACGCTGAAACGCAAGGTAGACTAAGTTATCATAGAAGATGGCTATAAGAAGTGAATAGTATGCAGGCGAAGCCGCCATTGTATTGAAGCTGGACATTGGTATGATGAATTTTAGTAAACCAAGACCCATGAATAGGAAAGGGAAAATTGTGTCGCAGCAAGAATAAGCAGAATCGTGGAGCCTCATGTCGAGGTTGTTTGGCCTGGAGTCAAGAGTGAAGCAGCGAAGGTTGGTTATCAATTCTGAAAAGGAGTGAACATGCAGGGATGAATCATCTCTTTTTAAGGTGCAAAGAAAGAACACCAAGAGTGTCAAGTTTAATTCATTTAAGACATGTGAAACCTGCAAAATGGACCAAATCGTGGTCTCCTGTCACGTGAGCCAAGGATGAACTTGGAGTACTAGAACACAATAGTGAGTGCCCCCACTCCCATGTATTCTCAGTGACAAGGATACTTTTCAATGCCAAGTTCAAAGACAATCGTCATGGCAGAAGGCTTGGGTGATGAGAGATGCTGGGCTAATTGGGTAGGTAGGTAGAGTCATGCCCATCTCCTTGCACCTGGGTCTGGGCTTACGTGCTGCTAAGTGAACCGAATATTCCAGACATGGCATAAGCATTGCAACCAATTGTAGTGGTCCATATAATGAAGGACCTTATCATTTGAAAACCAATGAGAAACCATGTGTTAGGGAGAATTCTCAGGAATGTGGCAATTCCCTCTACTTTAGAGACCCCCAGCAACATGTTGCTGGACTTTGAGGACGTGATTTTTTTTTAACCTGGAGAGAGTGAGACCATTTTTCCCACTCTCCCATGTATTTTAATGTGATTTTTGTACACTGTGTATCTTTTGGTTGTGGAGTCTGACAAACTCCATAGGCATCATCTTTTACTTTGTGTCACACAGCACCTTTAGTGCAGTGACACAGGGAAGTCTCTTAGATTTCCCAAGGTTTAACTACCTTCTCTGGGATGACCTACTGTTTCCCAGAGCAGTAAAGTGAAATTGACTGTACTTACATTTCTAACTTTCTAGACCCAACACACACTATCTTACAATAGGGTGCTGGAGGGGTTACCTAGTATCCCCTGTATCTATCTTCTGATGTGACAATTATATGTTACCCTTTCCTCACTGAATGGCTGGTGGCAGTGGTTTCGTTTTTACTACTGTGGTGTGCATTTACTGTGGGCTGCGTTCGCAGCTGCAGAAAAGCACCCAAGTGTGCCATTTTTGTCAAAATGGCCCCGGTCCTATTTTTTCGCCATTTCTTTGTGGAATGGTCCTTCTTGAGATTGACTCTGCCGCCAAACCAGGTTTGGTCCCTTTGTTAATTTTGCCTTTGGCGGGATTCAAGAGTGAAGCCCGCCTCTGGCTCCAGGGTGTCTGGGGTAGGCAGGAAGTGAGGGAGGTGCCTGAAACTCCCTGTGCTTAGTCTCCTAGGAGACCCAAATGCACTCTGTGATTCTTGGCTGGCTGACTGTCTGGCAAGGACAGCCACCCTGCAGGGTGAGTGACAGCTAGGCTGGAATGAAATGGAGAGAACTGTATAAAAGGGAAGTCTTTTGGCTTGGAAGGCAGAGTCGACCACTGGACGAAGGAACCGAAGAAGAACTTGAAGAGGACGCCTGCTGCAACTCCTGGACCGTTGGTTTGCCCGGTGAAGCCCTGCTGCAGTGCCGAAATGCCAAGTTTGCATCGACACAGAAGCCCCTGCAAGGACGACTTCTCCCCTTGAGTTGGTGGGACCAATCAACTCCAAAGTAAACCACCTGAACATCCATCTCAGAGCTGGTTGAATTTCCACGGAGTTGCTGCTGGAAACCGTAGAGCCAGAGAGAGGAACACCAGTTTGTGTGTGTTGCTTTTAAGTTGGCCAAGAGCTCCAGGAAGATCCTCCGGACTCCCAGGAAGCAGAACTGACCGAGCCTGAGCCCCCTCAACAGAGTGTGGGACTCCAGAAGCAAGGAAAGTCCATCTCAACAGCTAGGAACCACAGTGTTGCTATTTGCGGTAGACGCAAGGAGCTGAAACACTGAACAGCCGCTAAAAGTGAAGTTTGCTAGTTACGAGTTTTGACCGTCCCAGTGCATTGCAGGTGTCCCCCGACTTCCTCCCTCTTGTCCCTACAACTGAGGCCCAGGAGCAGTGAGATCTGCAGAGCTGCACATGAACAGGCGTCATCTGCTGCATCTTTAGTTCACTTTAAAGGTACTGTACAAAGTCTAAGAGAACTTATCTCTTGATGTAGAGTTGCTTGCATCTTCTACCACTCACAAGTCCAACAGCTTGTGGCCCTACATTGATTCATCTTTTTCTTCAAAGACTTCTGAAACATTGTGCAAAGACTTTTCTACTTACCTTCAAAGAAGTGCTTCAGCCTATCTAGACTCGTGCCTATTGCATTTGGCTCAGCCTGTTTTAACTGAATGCTCTTATTGGGGGATCTGAAGTATTTGCCTGCTTAAGAAATATTTGTGGTAACTTGTTTGCTCTAATAATCTTTCCCTTTGACTTGCTCTTAACTAATTCTGAATGCCAACAGTAATACATTAATGTCAACAGCACCATAGCAATTGAAGTCACTTGAGGGTGTAGGTCTCTGCTGTATGCCATCCCAAATGGGTATTTACTGATTCTGAACTAAGCAATTGTGTAATTTTAAAGTATATTTGTGCTCCCTTCTGATGAAGGGTTACAATAACTGACTGACAAATAAATTAATAATTGTTTTATCAAGAAACCCTGTGTGTAAGTGTTTGCTTGGATACTTGTCACTGTGAACCTCTGTGTAACTCCCCCAGAGCTCACATTGACCCCTCTTGAGATAAGCCTGGTTACTCGTCCACACTACCAACCTGTGTAGTACAGACTTATATCAAAGGTTGGGTTACTACTGCAGGAGGTCAGGGTGGTCGTAGTGCACCCTATGGGTACTGCATACAATCTTGCCTAACACTGTGTATCTAATGTTTCTGAAGATTACATGTTTTAGAGGTCCACCTGACAGTGGTCAGTCAATCACAATCCTAGTTCCTGTAGATAATATACGTAGATATTCCCCTTAAGCCTATCCCGATCCCCAGTAGGTTTTCATTATTTGCCATGTAGTATTACGTCACCTCTGACGTATTTTTGAGATGCAACCATGTTTTTATGAAAAGATTGTTGAGAGAAATACGTCCTTTGATGTTCGTTGTAACTCCCTGTTTTAGATAATTGTTCATTAAACAATACTTTGCCATCTTCCTGAGTTGGTTCTGTAATTTGGACTCAGAGTTATTCTTTGTGAACCCATCCGTTGCATTCACATTCCTAAAGGGCCCTAAGCTCAGATGTGCATGTGAAAGTGAGCACCAATGCACTCCATGCACTCAGGGATGTCATTTCGCCAGGGGTAGCGGAAGTGACATCACAAGACCCTTGACCTCTGGTGACATCACAGGAAGGGATGTCATTTGACCCCACCCAAAGTGGCATCACACAAAGCGATGGAACATGACCTTTCACCCCACGACAAAACAGGAAGTGGCATCACATAGCTTTGTTTATGAGTACATTACGAAAAAATATGGTGAGGTTATCAATGTAAAGTGATATACATTTCATACAAGAATGGATCACCACATGTATCGTTGATATCAGTGCATATAGGTCCATATTAACAAATCACTGTGAATGCAAGCAGATGTCCAAGGCCAAACGATAATGATGTGTTATTATATAGCACTTACGCGTAAGCGCTTCATATAGAACAAATATACATACAATATCACCCAACCTGTGTTGGTACTTATTTATCAACCTCAATAGGATGAAAGGCTGAGTTGACTTAGCTGGGAGTCGAACCTGCAACCTGCAGATCTCACATAAATTACAGCAGCCAGCGCTCAACCCACTATTTTACCGGCTATAGCCATCAGAAAACCAGCCACTCCAAAAACAAAGAGCCACATGCTGCTGGCCACAGCCCATGCTTTAAACCTTTTTTTTAGGGGTAGCAAGGGAGACCACAGGGGTAGCGAGGGAAAACTCAGGGGTCGCAGTTGCAACCCCTGGTGACCCTTAAATGACGTCCAGGCATGCACTGCACAGTGTACACTGGTGCAGACACACCGTGCTGTGGTAGCACTGCAATGTTGGTAGCACAGGGCTGGGATTCCAGTGGGGACTGAAGGGAGAAGGGCTAGCCATCCACACCATTCCATGAATGGCCCCAGTGGGACCAAAGTGGGGATTGGCCTTCCATACATTCTGTGCATGTGAGCCTACATTTGATATGAATGCAAGGCAAACACAGCGAAACCAGAATTGCGGGTGCCATGCACTGTGTGCAGTTGCAGCCATGGCAGGGGCAGGTAAACGTCCAACCCAGACATTGTAAATGCGAAGGCATATGGGTGACTCACAGTATGGACAGTCAGCAGCCAGTCCAGTCCTACCCCCAGCAACCCATCCCAGGTTACCAAACCCTGCACACACAGCATGTCCAGCATTGGCTGTCACAGGGTGCAGCAGGGTGCATGAGGTCCTGCTAGTTCACAGTCCCAGATGCATGTGTCAAAGCACTGTCCAACCACATGCATGTAATAGCTCACCTTGTGTCCCATCCCTTGCAGGAGATTCACGTTATCCTCTCTTGCCATGGTTGATGACTCCTGTGAGAGACCTGCAGTCTCGGCAGGAAGTGGCCTACAACCGTGCACACGTGCAAACCCGGACAACTTTTGAGCAGACCTTTGGACTATATAAGGCACAGTTTTGATGCCTTCACTCGTCAAGGGGACACTCATGTACAGGCCAGGGAAGGCAGGGAAGATAGTCCTGGCCTGTGCGATTTTGCACAATATATGCATCAGACGCAACCTTCTCCTGCCCCCGGATATGGACATGCCACCAGCTGACACCACCAGTTTACTGGAAATCCTTATCAGGTAGGCGATCTCCTTAGTATATGACACTTCGGTGTCTGGAGGATTGAGTTCAGATACTTGTTTGCTCAAAACCATCACCATTAATGGGGGTACTATTATTGTTTTACCTTTGCAGATTAGGTTGACTACACATACAGCCCTGTGGGGTTCTTTACCCGGCTGACACCACTTATTGGACAGTTTAGGATCTAACATCACAGAAGGAAGTTTCCCTTGTGAACCATCGGTGGTACTTTTGAAATTTGGAAAGCACAAGACTCAACTTTGTCCATAAAGGTTAGTCAACTTGAGTCAGCAGTTATCACTGGTACATGGGTGTTCATACGGATTAAATAACAGTGCAGTGACTTTGTTTCCTTTATATTTCTTTAGATAGTGAAGAAATACAATCAATCTCTACACCTGAAGAAGGGGTCGGGAACCCCGAAACGCGTAGTGTTTTATTATGATTGTATTGACACAGAGTGATGTACTGTTACTCAGTTGAATGATACCGAGAGTCACTTTGTTCTACACATTACCTTGTATTTACATTCTAGCTAATTTAGCTTTGTACATCACCTTTTTTTGAGATGTTTATTCCTCTGTATGAACTTACTGTGAAGAAATTGTATTAACACGGGTGAAGGAGGAAATTCACCACACTGTTCATTTATGTTTTGAGATTCTATCAACTACACAATATTATTTTGCTTAATTCAACAATCTGTGTATTGGACTGTATTACATATTTAATTTGTCTTTAATTCAGTGGCTTGTTGTAAAGCATAATAGGAAGAGACCTTTGTCTCGATTAGAGTGACTAGGTTCTTTCATCAGTGCTTTCTGAGGTTATATATTTGTCTTAGTGTTTAAGCTCTTTTTTGGAGTAGCAAGAGCTTTTCCTGGAGCACCAGAATTAGATTTAACATTGGACACCTGATCTCTTTATTTACTTTATTAGATTTGTTACAGGGTTGTGCACCGACAGTCTTCTTTTTTTCACTTTACAGTCATCTTAGGTCTCAAGAGGAGAGACCATGGCCTTCATTAGTAGGTTGGAGCCTCCTTACCGCATACCGGGCCCGGGTTCCTCAAATGAGGACTTACCGGGCCATGCCAACCTTGGCAGACCCGGGAATTCCTCGTCCGAGGAACCCGGACCCGGTCCATCCCCATTCCCATTCGAGCCCCCATAGGGCTCAATGGGAATGGGAAAGGAGCTAACAACGGGCCCGTTTATAACGGGTCCGTTGTTAGCTGCCTGGCCTCCTCAAAGTATTGCATCTAACATAGGGCCTCATCACGAGTTTGGCTGTAACCCTTAAATCTGGCGGTAGCGCTGTTACCACCAGATTTAAGGGTCCGCCAAATCAGGGCTTCAGCGTATTTCTCCCCAGCTCTGAGCTGGGGGAAATCCGCCGAAAATTCGCGCTCATACCGCCGGCGGGAAATCCGCTGGCTGTATGAGCGTGAAATTTCCCCATTGAGCCCAATGGGGAATGGGGCATTCCTGAATGGGCTCAATGGGGAATTCCAAATCCGCCAAACCCGTGATCCTGCGCTAATAGCGCCGGTGGGTTTGGTGGTAGGGCAGATAGCACCAGCGCTATTAGCGCCATCGTTAACGCCCAACTCGTGATGAGGCCCATAATCTTGTACCGCCTTTGCAGAATCTCATTATAGACTGTTTTTAAGTAATTGCAATTGGTTCTTCCAGATTTACACAATTTATCTTACAAGAAACTCACATTCTTTGATCTTAATAGACAGCAATTGTCCCAAATAAAATATTTATATAGAGATGAGAGTCTTTTTATTAGACAGGAAGAAAAGGGTGGGGCTGTAATGGTACAGTTAAAAGTCCCCAAACAAGAAAGGACATATAGAATAAGGAAGCTGGAGTAGTTCACTGCAGCCACCACGATTATTTAGCGAAATATAGCACAAGTAGGATAGAGTTTGTTTTTGCCAGACTGTAGGGAATTAGTGTTATATTACAGGAAAGGTTAGTTTGCTGGATACACAGAGAGGGAACGTAGTAAAAGGCAGCAGGCATAGCTAGGTAGGGCACATACGAGAATATTCAACATGAAAAGAAAACTGCCATTTTGAGTGAGCAAAGCCCTGCAGGATTGGTAGTTAAAATACACAGCACTGGAGGTTAAATTGCTGAATAGAGATTGTGTTGGTTCACGACGGTGCTCGGAAGGCTGAGGATGCCAATGTTGAGGAAGGAGGCATAGTGCGATAGGGATCTAAAATTGTCCTTCCCAGGGTTTCAGCCTAGATATGCAAGATTTATTTTGGTTTTTTTGATGGCAGAATAAAACGCAAAAAACTTTGATCGCCAGGTGCACACAGTAACATTGCCAAAGATATTATAGCAAGATTAACACATAGCGATAGCGCCCCCTATGCTAAGGGTGGTTTAGTGTGCGCATGAAGAACACAGTAGCAGGATAAATCCATGGGAGAAGTAGGCCTTGCACATTGGCCCCACACCACGATAAAGTAATCATTTTGATTCAATTATATCATGCACCTGCCAGAAACAGTGTGGGCCACAAGGGAGGACATAACGAGCTGTCCAAGTTTAGCAAAACTGTCTGGGAGATTGGGGCCTGGGGTGAGAAAGCATTTTGGTCAGCGCCATTATTTTTGGATAAGTGAGTGTTTGGGAGTGAATTCAGAGCTTTGGTTTTGATGAACACAACAAACTGTGAAGAAGAAGGGTTTGCTGGTAGTACTCTTGTTCAGAGGAGAATTGCCTAGCATTTCGGTGCTGGACTGCACTTGTCCATGGGACCAGACTGATATGCAAATGTTAATTTCTCCCTAAGGAAGGATACAGTGAGCTAAAATGTGGATGTATCCCATAGAACAGGTAATTTGAACCATGTTCCTTCTCAGTAGAGGGGCTCCAAATATTTTGTACATTTTGTAAAATGTATAATTTTACTCTAGGTCACTAATGGCAATCCAGACTTGGATCCAGGCTCGGACCCTTTGTTCACTGTGCCTTACAGAACCTCCGCTGCATCTCACTGATGAGGCCCCTATCACCTTTCAGAGGATGGTAAACCAGGTACTGTCATGACTGGAGGACTGCAGCGTTGCCTATTTAGATGACGGTGTAATGGTCTGTCACACCTGGGAAGATCATCCAGCCCATATGTAGCAGATGCTTCAAGCCATGTAGAATGCTGTGGCTTGACTACCAAGGCCTGCAAGTGCCAGAAAACACAAGAACCTGTTACTTACTTAGGGCTCTAAGTGGGTGGTTGAAAGAAACAGCCCCTCCAGGTCACATTCCAGGCAGTGATAGATTGGTATATCCCCACTAGCCAGACTCAAGTGAGAGCCTTCCTGGGTCTCACAGGTTGGTATTGGCTATTTATCGAAAGATATGGTGCACTTGCCCCTCTTCTTAACAATTTCACCTCTAAAATACCAAAGATGGTCACCTGGACCCCTCCCTGCCTGTCAGGCATCCTTCCAGAGATTGTGCACCAGTTATAAAATTCCTGGATTATGGGCAGGAATGTATCATTCAGATGGACACCTGTGAATTAGGAATTGGTGAAGTGCTAGCGCAGCTGAACTATGAGGGGGTCAAGAAACCTTGTGCGTAACTTGGTAGGTGCGTAACTAAGAGAGAACGCAACTAGTTCACAATTGAAAAAGAGGCTTCTGTTTGTGCTGTGTGCAAGCTGAAACCCTACATATTTGGGCTCATTCCATGGTCCAAACCGACCATGCAAGGAGAGAATCACAAGTTATTACATTGGGCCATATCCCTACAGTATTAGACATGGATATCCAATAAAAGCCTAGGTCACAGCACATAAAAATGTAGATGCCCAGTAGGCATTTTTCACCTGGATGATGAGCCAAACACCTAAAAGGGTGAGTCTCTGCATCATTAGATGGCGGGCGTGGGAAGGATTGACATCTGGCAATGGTGTAAAAGCCCTAGCTTGCTTGATTTTCATTGGTGTGAGGATTACCAATAGGTCTGTGGAACAATCCAAAATTCCACTATGAAAAGAACATCTGGGGGAAGAGATGAACAACTTTGCGCTAAGGTGAATTCAATCTAAAATGGGAAAGGCAGGAGAACATTGTGAAGGATTGCCATCTGACAATGGTGTAAACGTTTTAGCATTTTTGATGTGTATTAATTATAAAAGGATGTGGGTAATACCCTCACAGAAAGGATTGTCTGCTTACCAGACCCCCTTTCATCAAACTCCATTAGATTTTCACAGACTGCTCAGAGTTCACAGGTACCCTACCTGACAGCTGGGGTGAAAGCAAAGTCACTTCAGCACAAAGGCTGCATTTAATATCTGCAACTCGGCTCCAAAACTGCATAATTATGATGAAATATCATCTTGTTGGTAGTTTATACTTCAAACATAAGCCATACCTGAGTTGGGATTGTTAGGCGGAAACCTGTGCAGTTCCCTCTGGGACCACTGCAAAAGATTTAGGACTACAGGTGTTTGGCAGTAAACCCACTTGTTAGCAGTCTGTACCACACAGATTCACTTGGTAGCTGTGGCTGAGCAGTCAGACTTCCCTCAAGAAGAGTTAGACAGTATGTGGAGTATACAACATAGGGCAGTTCTTCACAGTAAGACAAGCAAACACGCAACAAGGCTTCAGTGTAAAGATATAAAGGTATTTATTTATAAAGACACATCTATAGAAAACACTCTGGCACTATTACGGCAAACACTTCAGTTACAATTACTCTACAAAGGAAAAGATCAATCCCCCTAACAATAGTTTGACAAGTCTAGATTTTACCAGCATCACTTATTTGCAGACAGAGGTGTATGCTTCAACATAGATGGCACTCTAGTATTCGTTAGGACGGGAGAGAAAAATAAGCAGGTTACGAAATCAACACGGTTCCAATACTTAACAGACAAATGCAAGGCAAGAAGACAAGAACCACGGTAGATCATAAAGTTCAGAGGCCAGGCCCATGTCCTCAAAAGTATCTTAGTGGAAATGCGTTCGAGTCTTTGTAGCAAATTGTTATCGACAGATTGGACCAGTGCAGAACAACACGCTAGAGAAAGCTTGGAGGCGACCCTATGGAGAGGCGAGGATTAAGACACCTCACTCTATCCGGCAACAAGGGAAGCCAGGCGGACACAGTACCTTGATTGTGGAGAGACAGCTCCGGTGGGGGCAGTTGTTCCTGGTGGTGGGCGCACGTCCGGTCTTTGCCAAGAGAAGAGAGGATCTCGTCGTCGAAGGAAAGTTGAAGATCGTTGCACCACCAGGGAAGAGACCAGCCGCGGAGTGCTCTGTCACAAGGCACCACCTTTTGGTCACGGTACAGGGGTAGTGGCTATCCGGTTGCCGAGGTGCTCTGCACGGGCAATTCGACCACTGCGTCCTGAGGCGAAGAAAAAGCAAAAGGGACTGGTTGTTCCCACCAGTCAGGGGAAGAGACTCTCCGGCAGGGAGATCTCCTCTGTCGTCAGGAAGTGGTGAGTCGGTTCAGCAGGGCCCCACCGGAGGTGTCGTCGTTGCAGGTCGGCTCAGCTTTACCCTCGTCGGATTCTTAGGTCCTGTGGCGACTTCTGAAGATCCAGTCCCAAAAGCCCTGCTTTTATGCAGAAAACCCCCATTCATTCAGCCTAGCTGTCAATCAACACACGCTAAGTGGTGAGCGGGGAGGCTCACCACTTGGGCCATTCATACCAGAGTGCGACCGGAGTTGGCAAGGCAACTAGGTCCAGGGTGCCTAAACCCCCTCCCACACCCCTGTGGTAACCAAGACAGAATGGCACCACTTTGGAGGGTCTCTGTACAGAAGCCCGCCAAAAGTGGAACAAAGGGCTCGACCATTGGTTTAGGAGTCACAGAGACGAACACAGACGCCATTTTAAAAACCGAGTTCTGGCAGAAAATACCATCCGATAGACTTATTTAAGATAAGTAGACCGGTGGCATGTTAGAAACTAACGAGAAAAAGTATCAATCTCTAACAATGGGAAGAATCCCGTAGGGTTATATTCGGGGTCGAACATAACAAGTAGTTTCCACTGCCACCAGCCAAAACTCGACGAGGGGGGACGGGACAGTGCCCCCTCCAATAACAGACCCAGGAGTAATCAAATTACCCCTACTATTACGTCCACAATAGGATGGTTTGCACTAGTCCTGTTAGTAAATTTAGGTCTAGTAAAGCCAATGGTGACTTTACATGCCCGGGGAGACAGTAGTTAGTCCCCGGGTATGGAGTCTATGATGGAGGTCCGCTAGGACGCCCCAGTGTTACGGCACGGAGGGTGCGGTGTAACACACATAGCAAAACATATGAGACCCTATGGAGTAAAGGACCCCATAGCCCATAGAACACATTGACATTCAAAGGAATTACACACATTCATGTCCAAGAGTGGGAGAAAAAGAGTCTCACTCTTGGCAGGATGGAAAAAAACAAACTCCAGAAATCCAGCAAAGCTGCTGGGGGACTCACTAGGTTAGGAAATTCAGCCTAAACAGAGAATTCTCCCTAACAGGGATATGGTAGTAATTCACATAATTAGTAAAGCCACATCTGATCTGTATCATAACACTGTGGTCCTAGGCCATCCATACACAGGCTGTGTGCATTCTCCCTAGACTGGTTCTCTCTGCTGCAGCCAGCAGGGAAATAGCCAGTGAAAGCTGCCTCTCTTGTGATCTAAGGTGAGGTAACACGTCTCTCCAGCAGAACAGCCCTCAGCAGGAGCTGTCCTGGGAAACAGGAATCAAAGTACACATACTAAACAAAAGGACTAGCCTTGCACCAGGGTTGTTATAAGGGCCTTTCATGATATGGGTCTGAGGAGGTGGCAGGGCTAGTGAAGCCAGAGATAGTTCAGCATAGTTGTGGAAGGATTTCACCAACTTGAGTTTCTCTGTACTTCTATTTCCTTCCTGTCTCTTACACTTCCTTTAGCAGAAAGCACTTTGAGCATGATGTAACCAGACAAAAACCACTGGTCACAAGGATTGAACCCCTTAAAGCAGGCTGAATTTCCTCCAATCAGGTGGGGCCTTTTGCCTGCCACCTCTTTTTTATTCACGTTTGCGCCATCCATAACTTGAGAAATAATTATGTGGACCTCTTTTTGGAGAGTTGATCTTTCCAAAGCCTTTAGTCATTGATGTGAAGACCCAATGCTCCAAGGTAGAGGGAAGCTCCGCACTTTCACTCCCAGGGCACATTGGCAGCTGCACTGATACCCAGACCTTTCATTGGAGGTGAAGGACTCCTGCAGGTGCTAGCTAGCCACTCCAGAGTTGGGAGTGAAGAGAACAAGGACCAATCTTGTCCCTGGATTGGGACATTTTAAGACCCATAACAGCCAGGATCCATCTTAATACCATATTGAACTGCATCCATGCTAGAGGGATCCCCAGATGCTTCTTTTGGCACTCTCTAAACCTTAAAACTGGTGCTGCTGCACCTTTGAACCAGCTTGCCGCTTCTTTGTACCAGGTCGAGAACATCACCTGTTTGGTACAAACAACCAGTTCACTGCTCTGGGCGACTTTGGACCACTGCCTCTTGAACATCACTTCGGACCATCAGGTTCACAGCTCCTAACAGTTGGACCTTGACTTTTGAACTAGAAACGCTTGTGTACAGGCGCGTTGTAAATGTCATATCATCATATCATAAATGATCTTGGTGCGCCATTCTAATTGCATTTCTCGGCCAATGCATTTAACCGAGGAGCCAGCCACTTTGATCATGTGCAAAGGATTATTCACTTTCCATTTAAATGTGTAACCTCAAATATAAGTCCTTCAAATATGACACAATCACAGTTAATTAGCATTTAAAGGCTCTGAAGGCAAGAAATGATCAATAGTTCAAACCTTAGACCGAGGGTACCATTGGGATGCTTCCAAAGTGGTGTTTAGATTTCCCTAATAAAGAACAGAGCTTTTGTTAAAAACGATCCCAGAAAGAGATCCATAACCATTGGGAAGGAACTAAAAGAAGGTTGCAAATCAAATCTGACAGACGATCTCCAAAACACAAGTCCAATATATTGAAAACCTCACATTGTGAACAGCAAAAGTTCTGATTAGGTGAACGGTTTATTCAAAGGTTTGCTTGCAAGACAAAGGGACAGTATTCTAGCCATTAACCCATTGCAACCAACTCACCCCGCCCGCCCTCCAGGTCTACTGTTTTATTTGTTCTGAGAAGCTCGACCCCAAAACATTGAAAGGTACTAAGTAGGCCTTCTGTTATGCTATTCCTGCCACCCGCCAAAGAATTTCATTGATCACTAGAGACTTGTCAGGACAATGTTGGCAGAGAGCTAACATACGTACCTTATTGCCACCTCCAAGGTGGCGCCAAAGTCATCCTTTGCCCCACGTCTGTAGCAACGTTGCAGTCTATTTTCAAATGGCGCCCTCCTTCCGTAATGCGATTAGGAAGCTGAACACTGCTTCTACTTCACATCAGATATAAAGAACTGAGGCAGTAAGCTAAGTGCGTGGCTATACTCCTTGAGCCCTGACATATCCAATCTTTCCTGATTTCTATTCTGCTCCTGCTCCCTTCCCACGCTTGCTCCATTCTATTAGCCTGATCCTTTTCCTTGCTACCTGTCATCCTAGTTCCTGCCTCTGGGCTTTTTCCCCTGTGTTTTTTTCTGCTGCTGTTTCGTTGAAGTACTTACCTTTATTGTGGCCTGCTTCTTCTGTCATCAAGTTTCTGTCTCAATTGATGTTATTGGCATAGGACGATCGCTTCAAGGGTTTTCCTTCAATGTTTCCCGCTGGTTACATGACTGTCTTGTATATTTATCAGGTGGTCAGATATCCTTTGGGATTCATTCAGAGTCGTCTTCATCTCTCCTTTATCAGCATTCAGGTCAGTGTTGGTTACAACTGTTTCATGACTGTTTCCGGACTATTACATGCTCATTGTCTATATCCATAGGATGTCACTTGGTGGAGTGTTTCCAGGTGAAAGATGGCAGCTTTTACGCACTTTCAGTCACATCTTCCTAAGGCAAGGGGCATAGGCCTCTTTCACATTACACCCTCTGGCACTGATGTGAAGTTCATTGTTAGTTTAAGGCTGGTTCAGATCAGCATGATCCACTGGCTAAAGTTTAGCGAGTTTACCCCACTCCATGCTGTCCATGCTCAGCAATTTAGGTGCACATGAACATTCCAAGATGTAGCATCGTGAAAAACGGATGTGACCAACCAAGACGGGCTTGACTACCCCTTTTGGGGTGGGACCAAGCCTGATTTGCATATGGTCTTTGCCCTTTCTGTAGTGACTTAGCAGGTAAGGAACGATGGTCTGTAGTGTTGCCCAGAGCAATGCAAGAGTTTAAGATTAATTCTAAACCTTCCAGCCATCACCTCTTTTTTGTTGTATTCAAGTTCTACTATCCAGCATTATTTGGAGTCAATAGAGGCAGTTGGATGCTCTAACCAAAGTTCAGTAAAAAGTAAAGAGAAATAATAAACACTATTGCAAGGGTTGCAAGGATGATATCACACTGGGGCAGAAACCTTGTTTTCTTTTCTTATAATATGCAAGTTCTCCCCACCTCAGTCTCGTCCCCTCATTTTATAGTTTTCCCCTTCCCAAGTATTATATATTTATTATTGTTTTCATTGACTGGGGCTGCACACTTTTTTGTAAAGCAGAAATGTGTTATGTAGATTTTATGAATCAGGAATATCATGAGCGAGATTGCTCAATTAACTCAAATGGCAAAGTGTGGCATCAAGAAACAGTGGATCTAATACAATCATAGGGTCAACCTAGTTAATCTCAAAGGGACATATATAGGAATACATTTTGCAGTTACCACAAACAACTATAACACTCAGGAATCCCTGGGAACAAAATATAAGATTTAAAATTGAATCGAGTAGCAGCAGCAGAAATGGTGAATCTAATAAGAGAGAAGCAGTTAAGAGACGTTATAAAAGATTTCAAGAGCAACACAACACGGGGGCCAGATTGCTTCCTCACAGACATCCTCCCCATAGCTAACCCTCAACACCAAATAGCTCTTCAGCACGAGTTGTAAACAAGGGCCATCATTAGCAGTCTAGGAAAAAAGTGCTGGTATTTCCATATACCTGCAGGTTTCTGGACTGGCATACTCCAAGGAGGTAAATCAGGCCCCCATCAGCAAAAAAAATGCCTTTTTTCAGCACTGGTATTACCGGTGCCGGAAATACCATCAATTCCCCTATGGAGTCCTCAAATGGAATGGGGAATGATGGCCATTGCCAGCACCTGTAATAGCCCAGTAATTCCGGGATATCAGGTGCCAGTAACGGTAGGTCAATTTGCTGGTATCCCGCCGGAATTACCAGCGGGATACTGGGAAGCTTCTAATGACCCCCAAGGACTCTATCATGAACTCCATGACAGAGGCACAAATTGTTCTTACCAAAAATGGGAAAAATCCTTGATTGTATCAATTGACATTGACCAAAACCCATGGTAAAATTTGATTTTGAAACATTAGCTAAAATAATTATAAAGTGAGTACTCATACTCATTGTTTTCAATCATAGTCTCTGACCAGTAAGGGTCAATGCTGCATTGAGCACCTGCAAACAGAATGCACAGTGCTTTTGACTGGTAAAGCCAAGAAGTTGTTTTAAATCCATCCTGCAAAAGCCTTTGATGGTATTGTGTGATCCCACCTCTTCTTGCTGGATTGTGTCGATCAAAAGTCTGGATTGGTTTCCCATAGGAAAAATAACAACGGAGACTATCCTGTGTCAGGACCTTTAGATTCATTATTTATTCATTGATTTGGTTGAGAATCTCAACCTTTCAATATAAAAGACAAAACAGAGAACATTCAAATGCATTAACAATTCTTAATAAGCAAAATAAAACCAAACGGAATAAAAATAAAACAGATTAAACACTTAAATGATAGCTCACAACATTTCTAAAATTTTTAAATTTAAAATAGATATCAAAATAAGAATCAAACAGGACAAACCACTAAAGAAATACATTATCTAGGCAAGGTAATGATTGACGGTTCATTATAGTATGCAATTTACCCTTTAGCAGGTTTAAATGTTCATTCCCTGGTTGGAATCATCAAGTCTAAGTTCATTCAAGAAATTTATTGCTGCATAACCCATTGATTTGGAGTATACATGAAATATATATTTCCAGAGGTCTTTAGCCTCCATGTTTTGCTTATGCCCAAAGAATGCTTTAAAATAATTAGTTCTTCTTTCCACTAACTTGGGGCATTCTGTTATGATATGTACAAGGGATTCAGTTTCAACATTACAAAAACGACATAATATATTTGCATTGGCATCCTTGCACCATTTTGCTGTAACTAATCTGACATGCCATAAATTAAATCTCAGACGCAACAACCCTGTACGATGCGGAACACTAGGCGATTTCAAAAGATACGCTTCAGTAGTACCATAGGCCTTGAGCCCAAATGGGTTCTGTTTAAAATTTTGATATTCATTGCACAGTTCCCTGGTTTCTATCCAGTCTATTTCCCACATTTTGCACTTGGCTTTATTTGGATTTTGACACAGCAGGTTGACTGATATATTTGCTTCCAGTAGGAATTTTTTTGCCTGGCTGCCCCACTTCAAAATGAATTCATCTTTAGATGCTTGTATATAATTGGCTAGATGTATGAATAAGCCATTTTGATGGTCTTCGAAAATACATTTCCTATACAATGTACAAACTTTCCACTTGTATACAGCATAAATGGATATCAACCCTAGTTCGTGTATTATCATAGCTGTCGGAGTAGATACTGGAAGATTTAACAATGTCCTCCAAAACAATCCTTCTTTCTTGTTCCAAAAACTGTTTGGTTTTATCGGTTTGGTTTCGGCTCCATATAGTAAGATTGGCAATGCTTTTTGTTTATAATAAGCTATCAAAGGGGCAATAGTAAATTTGCAGTATTTGCCTTTGACAATTTTCGACTGTGATATCAAATTTTTCCATTTTATATCCAAACTATATTCATATGGGGTATCACTTGGACTATTATTGATGTTAGTCCCCAAGTATGTATATTCATCAACCGCTTCAACTGTTTCACCATACATCGTCCAATTAAGCTTTTTGCAGCGGTGCTTACCATTACCAAATTGAATCACTTGCGTTTTTTTTAGTATTTATTGTCATTTTATTTAATACTGCATAATTTTCCAAAGCCCCTAACATGTTACGTAGACCCATTGGTGTTCTAGCCATCAACAACAGGTCATCGGCATACAAGAGCCATTTTACCACAATAGAGCCTAGTTTCGGAGAGTCAGTAACAATATCAACAAATGCTTTGCCGATATCAAGAATAAAGAAATTAAAAATAGAGGATGCCAGTATACACCCTTGTTTAATACCTCTTGAGCTACAAATTGGGTCTGATAGCAATCCTTCATTATTCAATCTGATTTGCAATGTTGTGTTAGAGTGGAGATCTATGATGCATTTTAATATATTCCAGGGACATTCGCTTTTCATCAACTTCATCACCATGAGTTCCCTTGGAATTGAGTCAAAGGCGGTTTTGAAGTCGACGAAGGCGACATACAGCGGTAATTTTAGGCTTGCTTGTTTTGCTATGATTGCATTTATGCATAACAAGTTAATCCCTGTGCCAAGTCCTCTCAGAAATTCAGTTTGCCATGGATCTCTTAGCACTTTCCTATCAAGCCAGGCATTAAACTCTCAAAGCACTAAGCGGACAAAGATCTTACCAGGACAATCTAGGAGTGAAATCGGCCAATAAGAGGCTGCATCTGATCTTTGGCTCTTCTTATATAGTGGAATGAGGATGGATTTTTTTCCATGACTCCGGGAGGCGCCCCGAGCGCATCACCTCTCCAAATATCTGCATTAGTATTTTTGACCAGATCTCAGGATTTGATTTGAGCATTTTGTTAGTAAGTCCATCTGGAACTGCTGCCCTTGAGCTACTAAGTTTCGATATATACTGCAATATATCGTCCTGGTCAAATATAATTTGATGGTCCCAGTTTCGAACTTCCAATGCACATTGGCTATTCAGAAATGGAGATTCATATGTCTGCAAGAAATAAGCACGCCATGATTCGGCCGAGATGGAATTGACCTGAACCGAGTTCTGGTTTTTAAATGTGTCCTCATTTAGCAGACTCCAAATTTCAGCCGAGTTTTTAAGTGCAATTTTTTTTAACATATGTTCACTGTCTCTTGGAAAGCATAAGGCTTTCCTTCCCTTTTGCCAGTTTTTATATCTTGTACGAAGTAGTTTGGACTTCTGTATCATTTCTTCAATGGGCAACTGCTTTATCAAGAGTAGCTGATATCTTAGTTCCGTTTTTTTATTTTTCACTTCTAAGTCAAAACTTTGGGTTTGTTTATAACCATGACCTTGCACAGAATCCTTGACAGCTGCATATTTAAGCATGGATGATACATAGTCCCTCCCCGAGTTGTGAGACAGTTGTTTACCATAGCCTATTAGAGAGGTATTCGACCATTTAAGTCGATTTCTTGCATTGTTTGCACTCATATTACCATTTATTTGCCCCCAATTTTTGATCAAGCTTTTTTTCCTTTCCCACTCCCATTCTAGGCAAAGTTGATGGTGATCACTGTTACCACTAGATTTAATGTTCAGGGACTGGACTATGTTCATCATTGCCTTATTTACATAAATGTAATCAATAGTGGCCTCGAGTACACCATTAAGCCAAGTGCTCACCATGGATGGATCTCCTTCACCGAACCATTCACCATAACCAGTTGCATATTTTCCATGCATTGACTCCATCTTATTTCCTCAGGTGTTAGTTTCTTTCGATTTTTAGGAGCCAAATGCATATTGATGTCACCCATGACACACATAGTCTATATGCTTTTCTAATGCAACTCTTATACCAATTTGCTCTAAATAGGCAAAAAAGGAATCTGGAGATAAGTGGGATTTCCCCCAATAGATATTGACTAATATGATAGTATGGGCTTCATTAATTAGTTTAATGAATTGTATAAAGAGGGTACCCGAAATCAGATTTGTGACTTTAAACTCTTTTGATTTTTTAATCGCAATGAGAAGGCCAGCCATGGGTCTCCCTATAGGCAACCTAATGGCAGGTTCTAGCAATATTTCATAATCATTCCAAACAGGAGCTTGTGTCAACCATGTTTCCTGTAAGACTACAATGTCATATTTGTTCAATTCAGAGCCATGCGTGTTAGTAAAGTGTTTGAAGCCCCAGGTGTTCCAGCATACAAGGTTAATTTTTTCTTTCGATATGGGTTGTTATGTTTGGGCAGGTCTTTCTATCCCAAAATGTGTCTGGTCCCTACTAATGGAACCATTAATTCTAGGAGCCCATTTTTTTGCCCCCATTCTTTCTCCTATTTCCAAATGCTCTTCTCTATAGATATTAAAGCCCATGTTCTGAAGGGTGTTTCTTGCTTCCCCTACCATATCCGCCAAGACAGTTGAGTGAAATGTGATTCCAGACCTTGATAGATCTTTGTTGCTCAAGAATTCCACCCTATCAATATCAGAGGATGTTAAGTTTCTTAGCTCTGGTATCTCTTTAAGTATGTTAAGAACACGGGAGTGATTAAGATCATATTGTTCATAAGGATGATCTCTACATTCCAGAATAAAACGGTGAAGATTACTTGACCCCATTAATCTAGCCTTTGGTACCTGTTCTCTCCCTGCACTTGCACTTGGCTTCCACTGTACCCCCCACCTCCCATTCCCAGAAGCTATCGATGTTCTTTCAATATTTGTAGGGAACGGTGGAGGGTGACAGGTCTCAGACATAAATTTCCCTGTATTTTGCGGCACCCGCTCATAATCCATTCTAGATTTTTTCATTTGTCTTTCCACAATATATTGTTCGATTGTCTTGTTTATCTCTTCTCTCAATTGGGCATCAATCTGCCCAACTCCAGCAGCTTCAGATTGTGTGTCAATCAGGCCACTTCTGGCAGGTACCTTTTGTATGACAGGCGGAGAAATGCCAACGGGATCATGTGACACTATCTTCTCTTTTTCCATTGCCGCCTGGCTTTCAGCCACCAACTCATCTAAAGGCTTGTAACTCATTTCAAAAGAGGATTTCCCCTTATTATTCCCCAGTTGCCGAGTTACTTGGCCCTTAATAGCATTATTTTCTTTCATTGTAGGAGCCTCACTAGGTTTGGCATTAGTTATCTTCAAAAATCGTCTTGGCTTTGCCCGTGATTTCGTGTTTTTTTTTTGTTTTTTGAGGCGTTCTTCTCCTATATTGGCAGTAATCTCGCTTAGAGACTTTTTTACTAGAGAGGGAGGCATATTGAAATGGCATCCATCATTGATTGTGATATGTTCATTTCTCACTATATCTGGGCCAGTTATTAATTCTCCAGTGCTCCTTTCAGTTACCTCACTCAGAGAATCGAGCTCTCTCTCTCTGCTCTCAACTTCGGAATGAATATTACCACTAAAGCTGAAGTATCTGGGTTGTAACAGCTCTTTGCTTCCACTGACTTGCCTACATTCAGTTTGTGTCTCTGAATCATGTGTATTACAGTGTCTAAATATTTCGAACTGAGGATCACACTGCCTGGATTCCGTCATATTTCCTTCTTCAGTAATTTTACTCGATAGAGATGTTAACAATATTGTTTGATGATTGATTTTCTGATCCATGGCTTCATACAACTTTGCCAGGGACAATAAGGCAGAGTTCATCGCCAGGAGGGTTGAGCTCAGGTCTTCCCGCTCGTCCGATTCTTCTACTTGATTGTCCCCCAGCCTCGGGGATTCAAGACCTGTCCAAGATTTTTTTACTGGTCTTGGGGTGGGTAGAACAAAAGACAGGGAGCTTTGCGAGCCATCTTTATCAGACATTGCCGATATATTGGGTGTCATTTCATTCCTTTTTCTTTTCCCTTTTAGTTTTCTTGCTCCTCCCTGTCGACCAATATTTGTCTTGATGCCAATAATGACTGACAACAGTAAGCAAAATAAGGTTATGACTTTCCTTTCGTATTGAGCCACACGAATCCCAACACAGTTAAATAAAGTTACTACACAAAAAAAACCAAGGTAAAAATAACCAAAAAGATAAGATGAAAAATAAATACAAAGGAAAAAGGGAAAAAAAAGGATCACAAGATAAAATCACATTTAAAATCGCTCACCAAGCAGTGAGAATTTCATCCACTAACCCCTCAGCAGATGTGTATAAACACTCAAAGACAACAAAGCAGCAAACAGCAAACAGTACTTTCTTGTACTTTCCGTGTGCGCGCGAGAGCGCTACACACTTTGTATTTAAATGATGAGGGGCGGGCTCACAGTTCGTGATAAAAAAAAAAAAAGAAAGCCACGGCCCAATCAGAGGATAGTTTCAATGACGAAGAGTCAGGCAGCTTCCGTGTAGCGGAAAAAGACGTCCGCTCGGTGATGACCCAGCTGCCTGAACAAAACAACAGTGTTCCACGCACAGTCCTCAATACAAGTAGGCTTCAGAGTGCATTCAGCGTTCGGTCCCAGCAAACAGTACTTTCTTGTACTTTCCGTGTGCGCCGTGTCAGGACCTTTACCTATAACGAAGATGGCTGTCTCAAACTTTATGACAGTGCTAAAATAATATGCATGCCACAATAAACACAGTTACATGCTTTCTAGTGAGTACCTTTACAGTACTTACACTGAAGCGAACTTAATAACACAGGTCACCATATATTTACATGACTAACAATGTACACACTGTTTTGAGATATAACTTGTATACTTTATGGCAAAATAAGAGCGACCTGCCCAGATGTAAACTGAACATGTGCCTCTACCTGAAGGATTTGGTGCTTTGATCCTACATGGCATAATTCCCCAAGCCAAATTGCCTACAAAGCAAAATCCAATTCACAGCTGCTACTTTGTAAAAGCCATACAAGGGTTATCTATATTTCTCTGTCGGGAACCTTACCCCAGAATCACCACTGAAATACTGCAAAGAAGAAACCTGTAGGAGGATTATACACCCAGATATAAGGAAGTAGGTAGTGGAGACATACCATTTAAAGCCGTGTACAGGACTAGGTCAATGAAGTTGGAGCTTACATGCAAGCCCATAGTAGTTCATTGGAGAGATATGGGGAGAACACTTAACAAAAGTCTCAGTCTAGATCACAAAGCGATGCTAGTGTTTTTAAATCAGATACAGACACTTGGGACCAATGGCAGACAGCAAACACAGCAGCATTTCTGAAATCAATGATTTGCTGCAACTTTTCGTGTTTACTTCAAGAGCCTTCAAGGTAAACAGCCAGAGTTTCTGGATACATGTCCAACTGCTCATTCAATGCTTCCAGAGGATGTACTCTCCCCACCCAGCCCTTACTGATGATACAGCAATCACATCAGTACTTTATAGGTATATTGACATGTTTGACCTACATTTTAACACTATCTCCTGGGCCTATGTATTCTTACAACTAAAAAGAGAAAATAAACACTGCTGTTGAAATGGGAGGAAGATCTCTGCGGTGCTACTGGCTGCTGCATGATGACAAGGATGGGAAGATGAACAAGTTGGACCCATAGACTACTTCATCAGATGTTGGGCACATGATAAAAAGGGCAATGAAAAAACACAGGCCTGGACATATCTTTCACAAAGAAAAAAGAATGCATTCACTTTAAACTCCATTGACTGCAGGAAAGAGCATGCAAGGAATATTATAGACGGTGTCGTTTTTAGTTACAGGGCAATACATTTGGGAGACGAAACAGACATATACACGCTCATTGAAAACAATTCACATCAGCACTGTGGGGATACTACATTTTAAGCAGGACCACATTATTCACTAGCTGTTTTGCATGTAATGTATTATGTGTCCAAACTATTAAGCATGAGTCGAATGAGTGGGACCCAGAATGAAAACAAAAAACATTGATAGCCTTTTAGAGAAATTCCAAAATACAAGATTAAAAGACATGAGGTTTAAAAAGGGAATGTGTTGTTTCATAACTTCCCCAAGTGTAAAGTTGTTCAAATGTACAGCAACATTCAAATTCCAATGATTCACGCATATCCCAGTTTTTGCAAATGCAATGTTTGTGTGCACCTTCCTGGCAACTACACCCAAACAATGACCTGCAGTGATTGTAATGCCCAAACCAAAGTAAGAATGGCACCAGTGTATTGAAACTGAAACAAGGCAAATATCACGAGCATGCAGAAACAGTAATCTGTAAAAATGTTCCCCAACATACAATGCAGAGATGACTTCACTAATGTGCATCATACCCCATCTCAAAGTATAATTACATAAGGAAAGCACACACAACACAGCTATTCCCAGATAAGTACATTACATGTAAACACTAAATGAATTGAAACAATATTAGAGAGCTGACACACACAAAAAACAAACATTGCTAAGGGTGACCTCCCAATTCAAAATGGCACCCAAGAAAATGTAGCTTTAGTTACTGTTCAATAGATCAATTAAAGTTAATAAAAGGCAGGTTATAATAAAAACAATACAACCAAAATATAACATAATGGCTCACAAAAGTGCAAAATACATCAAAATAGCAAACATCTAGAATCAAAATATACTCTTACGAGTGAAATTTAACAACTCTCTACCTGATTTGCGCAGTTGCACTACCTCCTGCAAACGGCTGCCACTATAACAAAGCTTTCACCATGATAGGCTCTTTCTGCATCTCAAAGTATCTGACACAATGGCAGCTGTACGTGCCGCTTTGAGAGCTCTGGCAGAAATCTAAATCTCTATCTAAATACAATCAAGAATGAATGTGTCTGGAACCTTATTATGTTGTTCTTACATGTGATTTTGGACTATTCTCTGTGGTGCACGAATCAACATTTACCTATTTACTCTGGTTTTATTTTTATTAGATATATGTGGCTAAGAAATCCATGGGGAATTAACGAAATGGAAGGATTCAGCCAAAGTTATTTTCCAAAGATGTTATCTGAAATCAAAGCTGCTTATGAAGTGCCATTCAAAAGGGCAACCTATCTTTTTACAGGTAAAGCCAAATGGTTTAGCAAAGCTCACACATGTCCCTCACTTTCTTTTTCTCTTTTTTCTCTTTTGCTCTTTTCTTTCTCTTTCTTTTTTCCACTTTCTTTCCCATTTTTCCTTCTCTTTACTTTTTATTTCTATTTCCAACTCTCTATGTCTTCTCCTGTCTTCCGTTTTTCTCTAGCTTTTGATTTCTTTCTCTCTGTTTTTCCACTCTATCTCTGTCTTTCTCTCTCTCCCTTACACACACTCTCTCTCTTTCTCTCTTTCTCATCCTCTCTCTCGGTGTATCTTTCTTTTTCAAAGGAGAAGAATGTTTTGCTGGAAAATAACTTTTATCATTGATTGAATTCTGGGCCTCATTACGAGGTTGGCAGTAAGGGCAGCAAGGGGTTAACGGTGCCGGTAAGGATGCCGGTGCCGTTAACTCCTTATCGCCCTATGACAAGGTTCCCTAGTGGGACCCGCTCAGAACGTCTGGTCAGACCATTATTAACGGGCCCGTTATTAGCTCCCTCCCCATTCCCATTGAGCCCTATGGGGGCTCGAATGGGAAAGGGGATGGCTTCCCTAAATGGGGAAATACCAGGTTCTCCAAGGTTGGAATGACCCGGAAAGTCCCCATTCAGGGAATTCCCATTCAGGGAATCCGGACCCGGACCCGAGTTTGGAGGCAGCCATGGTGCTAAAAGCACCATGGCTGCCTCCAAACTCAGAATGAGGGCCTCTGTCTTGATCAATCATTCTAACTGCAATGGAAACCAGTGGATTGAAGGCTTTTTTGCTGAAAGATTTTTGTTAACAGATTCTCACATCTGTGGAATTTGAGACAAAACTAACAGCACAACAGAATCCCGATTTAAAATACCAGTAAGCTTTGAGACCAGTGCTCCAGAGAAGATTTTGAAGTGGGACTATTTTACTGCCTATTTTTTTAAAGTTTTAGAGAGTAAAACTGTAACTCCATTTCCCAATGGGAGTATTTTATGAGCAAGCAAAATATGTTTTAACTGGGAAACGGAAATGTGTTTGTAATAATTATTACTTTGCACTTAGTTATTCATAAACATTAAAAGGTATGTGTTTACTTCCTCCGATCAGGCAGTAATAATAGCAATTTCTTCCTGTGGCACTACGTTCACTGCTGGTCCAAACATATCCATGGAGCAGTATGAGTGAAAGCAGGGGACAAGGTCATGTGTTTCTTCCCATTTTTTGTTGGGTGTGTTTTTAATCCCTATTTTTTTTGTTGTTGAGTATTTGCATATTTTAGGGAGTATATAGATATACTCTATCTGTAGGGCTTTTTGAGACACACACATCACTATTAGCCTGCGCTACATTGGATCATGTTACAGTGGGAATTTGATAATCATCACTGCTTGGCACTAAACCTAAAAAATAGGCATAACATGCACTCCACTTTTATTGAATGCCCTTACAACTATCTTTATATTAGAACTTTCTACTAAGCACACAGGCCGTAAAATATGCAACATCAGGCTAAACACCTCCAAATGTAACTCCATAAAACTTTTTGTAGCCATGATGATATTTCCAAAAGCAACCAAGACCAGAAACCGGTCAACATTTATGGATATCCTCCCAATCTTAAAAGGGAAAGAATGTCCATTCTAGAACTCAGGAGTTGCTCTGCACGTATGTCCGTTGTCTTGCCTCCTGCAATCTGTTTATGGCTCTTGAAATGTTGGATTGTCAGGTCTCAGAGTGTAATACCTGACACTGTCACACGCAGTGTGTGTCTACTCCATTTGCCAAACACCAGACAGAATAATCATACACCACAAGTCAGGTGAAGTTCCATGACTACATGAACCATAGAATTTTAATGCAAAAAGAACCAGCACCAAAGTGGAGTATGTCTGTGAGTTAGACAAGCCTGAGCTAAATCTCGAATTTGCACACAAAAAGATGAACACTCATTGAAGTTGAGACCTATCAGCGAACCTTCAACTACAATGAAGGGGAAGAGTTGTAGCAAGGAGCAGGAGAGACATACGGAAAGGAGGGCAGGGAACATATTGCAGCATGTGTAGAACCTATCTTGCCTCTCACCTAGGGAGTCAATAGGAGCCCCCCCCTCCTTCAGAGCCCAGTGAAAGATGTCCATATTGAGTGAAACTGCTGTTCAGATTCTGAAGGCTGTAAGAGTTCTTTCCTATCATTTGGGATGCCAATCTGGTGATTGAAATATGTTATGCTGATTTCCGTTGCATAGTATAATTATTCTTCCGACCATTAATCCAGTGTCATGGCATAGGTCATTTGGTCAGAGATATTTTTGTATCTAATGTATTGGACACAAATCTGGTAAGGAAATCCACTTTCTAGGGCCTGCTTTGCTCCCTTACAATGCCAGAATGTGCCATACAGTGGAAGGCCTACCTTGCAAAGAATGTCAAGTGTCCAGTACAGTCTCAATGCAATCCGTTGAGGCAATATTGTTTCCATGCTCAGGTATGCTTTTTCAATATTTCTTGCAATTTTAATCTAGTTCTTTTCTATAATGTAAGTCCCAAGCTCAGCTTCCCAGTCTAGTTGGATCATCTCTAGGCAAGAAACAACATTCATCAAGATGCTTTTATATGTATTGGACGATGAGAGTGTGTCATTCTCATTATTACAGATGGATTTCCTAAATTGTGCCAGAGACGATTGTTCCAGGGAGATTTGTACAATGTATGGCTGAAGGGCTTTGTGAAGGGCTGGCTGTGTCTTTCCTTTTCTTCCCACGGAATGTCATATTTCGTTCTTAGTTTTCAAAAGGCCATTATCTGAAAAATGTCTAGGATATGAAGCAGCAAGTTGACCTTAGTTGCATGGATATCCTGCCACTGTTCCTTGTTCCTTTGTAGTGTAATAAATAAGGGATTTCTCCAATTTGAAGTGCTTGACATAGTTGTCGATGATGATCTATCTGTCCGCAGACTCGTGCAGACCATTGGGTCTGTTAGTTATTCTCCCAGGATCTTTTGAGGGCGATGTGGTGAATGCAGTAGAAAGACATTCTTGCATGAGTGTTGCAGAATCGAGGTCCACACTGATTCCTCAAATGAAGGTTGGTGGGAGCTGGTGAGTTGTTCTCATGAGTGGGTAGGATTTATGACTTTCTTTCAATTGGGGAAACCCACAACCTCCTTTCTCCACTTGAAGCCTTTTTCTTTCTAGCAATAGCAGGGGTTTGCCTCCAATTGCCAAGGTAAACCACACAAGTTTCTTCTCAAGTCCTACTTAGGTGAAAGTTTTCTTCATATGGAATTCAGAGCAATTCAAATATGTATAGTATCTGATCTTTTCTGTCTGCACTTTAGCGGGAATGAGTTATAATCTCCCTTGTTCACTGTCAGCAAGGTGGCCATCATGCTCAACTTGGATCAATTGATGAGGTTGCTTGTTCCAGGCGGATGAAAGACTAATTCACCTATTTGTCCTTGTCCATAAATTCAAGTAACAAAATAATAGCATATCGCTTTCTAACATATTGGATGCAAAATGCAAACTGCAAACAAGTAGAGCTTCTCCTTTTGTAAGAAAAAAACATCCAACACCTCATAAACGCAAATAAAATAGTTGTATGCACTTAAATGCAAGGCATTATTCAATGGATATATTAAATACTTTTGGCACATGTTGTCCTACACAGTGGCTGAAATGTGTATTCCAAGATGGCTGCCACTGTGCTCTAATTTTATTTTTCCTTCACTTTGGCAAAAACAATGTAGGAAGAAACAAAGACAGACTCCTTTAATAGTTCAGCCTTTTGATATGTCACACATTTTCATGTGGTCCTCCATCCTACCAGGGGATGTGGGAAGGCTGTTCAAAGGTTTTGGGACTTGGGTTACAATTCTCTTTCATCCATGCTGGAGTATCTGGTGGTACTGCATAATGGCTCATTAACTCGGTTTAATTGTAGGGTGATGTTGGCTTATATCCTAACATAGGTCTCCAAGGAACTATGCACAGGGCTTTTAATTTGATTCTGTAAGTCATATGAGGCAAATGGGGTGCAATGAAGCTAGGTGTAATGCAATCTTTGGCTTTGAGGGACAAGGTCATTCTTGATGCTCTGTTATTGTTAAGTTGGAGTCGTTATATCTATGTTGGCAGTAGTCCCCCATTGAGGCTATTGCAGTAGTCCACCCTGGAAATAATGAGCGAGCTGGCCAGTTTGATCTTTTTGCCATATGCAGCATTAGTAGCAGGTGCCTGAGCATGTTAAGTTGGAAGTTGAATTTGGGAGTGATCTCATTGGTCTGGGGATGAAGGAACCTTTGGAGTCAAATTCCCAAATTCTTTATTTTCATCACAGCAGGGGGTGGGTGCCCAGTGTAGCTGGTTTAGTTAAACAGATGGATTTGGTTTAGTTCATCCTGAAGGAAACTATTTTTCACTTGGAAGCCTTCAATTCTAGTCTGACGAATGGGGGTCAATCAAGAGAAGGCGCTTGCCAGAGATGGCTTGTGCCAAGAGTATTCTGCTCCTGGCAATTGAAAGTCGCAAGGCACTAAATCATCATCCAATCAAGTAAGCTCCCCTCCCCATGACCCTTGAAGTAGAAGGATGGTGGTGCAAGGTTAAGGGAAAATAGGCGTCATCAAGGAGTATTGTTAGATTGACCGAGGTACCTCCGACAGTGGTGCGTTCCTCAGGACCATATGCCACAGATTCAAATGAACCCCAAATATGGCTGATATTGCTTGTGCTATTGTGCAGGAGGAACGTGACCTCGCAGGTCAGGATAGACTGCTCCTTTTCGGGTGGGACCAAGCCTGAATAAAATATGGTATTTCCCCTTCCTTAATGGTATGGCATCCTGAACAATGATCATCTGTAGGATTGTCCACAGCAATGCCAGAGGTAGTGATGCATTCAAAATCTTCCAGAGAGCCCCATTTTGTATTGCTGTAGTCACCCCAGGTGGTAAGAGTATGCCAAGATGTGGGTCCCAAACTTGACATGCCTCGAGACCCAAGTTAGACCTCACAGACAATGGCCAATGAGCTTAAAACATGGCTGGGATTGCTTGTGTGTTCAAGCAAGAGAGATAACACCTCGCAGTTCAGTCTGTACTGCCCATTTTGTGTGGTGTTCAACCCTGATTTTCATATGATCTTTTCCCTTCTGTAACGGTGTAGCAGCATTTTTTTTTTAAATGGCCTGGGGGACGGTCCAGATCAATGCTAGAGGTATGATTAATTCAAAACCTTCCAGCCATCACCTTTTCGTGTTGCTAAAGTCACCCCTAGTGAGACGGGTATACCCATTGTGAGGATCCAGGAATGAGACGCGGACACAGAGCACTCATTGTTTTGGTTATAAACTTTTATTACATGAAAAGAGGGTTGGAGAGTGAATCCCTAATCTACGAGGTGTTTCCCTACCTCAACCAAAACTAATGTATCTATCCTTTGTCAACATGTCCAAAGCAAAAATACGTCCTGTGTCTGAAATTCTTTTCTCACCCTCACACTCAAAGGCTCTCACACCTGTCCTGAGCCATACCAGGAGCTGCCTGTACCTGCAGGAGCAGGATCAGCCCCTGGGCACTGAGGGAGCAGCGCCGCCCCAGCTGTTCACCTGCCCGCCGGAAGGTAAGCCCTGAGGCTATCCCTACCCACAGCGTTGATCCATAACATGGAGCTAAATGGATGGAAACGTTCATATTTATTTATATAAATGTACAAGCTGAATTGCCCCAGTGAAGTGCTGTATGCCCACCTTTGTCACCGGGCAAACCCACGCCTCCATAAGGACCCACGAGGCAAACCACCTCCAAAAATGGCCGCCTCGTTCATCAGGATGTGTTTCTCTGCCTGAGACCACCATCCAGCAGCGCCAGAAGCACGGATTGGTCACCAGCCCTCTACAAGGCACCAACCACACGTCGTCTAGGCGCACGCCGTCACAGTGTACGAAGGCACTGGCACAAAGGCTCTCACACCTGTCCTGAGCCATACCAGGAGCTGCCTGTACCTGCAGGAGCAGGATCAGCCCCTTGGCACTGCCGGAGCAGCGCCGCCCCAGCTGTTCGCCTGCCTGCCGGAAGGTAAGCCCTGAGGCTATCCCTACCCGCAGCATCAATCCATAACACGGAGCTAAATGGATGGAAGCGTTCATATTTGTTTATATAAATATACAAGCTGAATTGCTCCAGTGAAGCGCCGTATGCCCACCTTTGTCACCGGCCAATCCCACGCCTCCATAAGGACCCACGAGGCAAACCACCTCCAAAGATGGCCGCCTCATTCATCAGGATGTGTGTCTCTGCCTGAGACCACCATCCAGCAGCACCAGAAGCATGGATTGGTCGCCAGTCCTCTACAAGGCACCAACCACACGCCGTCTAGGCACACGCCGTCACAGTGCACAAAGGCACTGGCACAAAGGCTCTCACACATGTCCTGAGCCTGTCCAGAGAAAGTCCAGAGGCCAGTCAACCTGCTGAAACTGGCTTGGAGACCTGGTAAGCGCTACAATCATCCTCCCTATATTTCTTGTTGCGTGCCCCTCCTTCATTAACCCAATGGCTCAGAGCTCTACGCTACCACCACAGAGTGCCGCCCACTGCTACAGACACTACCATGCATCAGGTAACAGGCACCAACAGGATCACTCTTCTTGGTTACCCTACACCTAACATCCCTCCTTTACTGTGCCTGCATATGGAACTAAAACGAAGTTAATCTATATGGCTGGCCCTTTCTCTGTACTCTTAGCCGCCATTGCGAACTGCCTATATTACCCTCAGTCTACCCTCACTGCCATATTATCCTCTCGCTCCACGCCTAGTCATTGCCCATTGCACATCAGCCAACTGCCTTTATCCTCTTTTGCTTTTAGGTTGACTTTAGACGTCACCTCTTAGCATTTGAGTCAACTGCTTTATCTCGAATCTAGATGTAATCCAACTGTATTTGAATCAATTGCTTGTATATTGAACCTAGATGTCACCCCTTAGCATTTGAGTCAACTGCTTTATCTCGAATCTAGATGTCATCCCACTGTATTGCAATCAATTGCTCGTATATTGAGAACCTAGATGTCACCCCCTTAGCATCTGAGTTAACTGCTTTAAGTTGGTATCTGCTATACCTGATTCTAGTTGTTGCTACATGTACCTTAGCCATTTTTGCCTACCACGAATTTAGATGTATAAGTGTAATTTAGCTGTTACTCAATGCATATTAGCCAAATTGCCATACCTTGAACCTAGCTGCTGCCACATGCGCTCTAGCCACCTTGCCTCATCTCAAAACTAGGTGTAACGTATCTCCTCCCAGCCACACTGCTATACCTTAACTAGGTGTCACTCATCGCATTTGTGACTACATTGTAGCTAACAGGGGTTAACCGAGACTATACCCGGCCTCCCAACACTCCTGCCACCACTACTTAGTATGTGTCCATTCACTACTAACTTGCTTGCATGCCTCTTGATCCAGTTAAACACTGGTATACAACTCAAGATGGCTCCAAACTCACCCAACACGCCATCCCTAACTGGACTTAACAACCAGGCACCACACCTAGACATGAATATCCTTCAGCCACTGCCACCCACTAGTCTCCCTCGTGTCACCATAGAGAGGAACCTAGGACTCAGAGCCAGACTAGCCAAAATTTACAAGCCTCTTGCCCGCCCACTGCCCACCATACAGAATTCCAGGGCGCCACCGCCTAGACCCAATTCAATTACAAAAACCTCTAATTCACCCCAAAACGGCAACCCTAGACCACCTCACAACTCCTTCATTCACGCCACACCTGATTCAACACAGGACAAGCATCACACTACTACTCCTAAAAACACAGATAGCCCCAAAATTGAGGGAGCCTTGATCAACGCCAGATCGCTAGTAGCTCACGCTACAGAAATAGCAGATTTAATCCTTAAAGAAGACTTTGACTTCCTCGCTATTATTGAGACCTGGTTACACCCAGCAGCAGGCCCCATGCTCATGCTGGCAGTCCCAGATAACTACTCTATCCTGAGACAAGATCGCCCCAACTCCAGAGGAGGGGGTGTCGCCATCATCCATAAATGCAGTCTCACCATGAGACTAGCAACCTCCTCCAATGCCTTCTCTTGCGAAACACTATCAGTCAAACTTCCACTCACTAATACCCAAACCCTCAATATCTATCTGATCTAACGCCCACCAGGCCCCATTGGCACCTTTGATGGAGACCTCAATTCTATTCTATCCAGCAATCTTAAAAGCTCTACTCAAGTTCTCACCCTGGGAGACTTTAATCTGGGCTATAATGATCCAGAAGACCATATCGCCAGTGCTATAGTTAACACTCTCACAGAACTAGGCTTCGCGCAAAGATGCATGGCACCCACTCATTCAAAAGGCAGAATACTTGACTGGGTAACCGATTACAACTGCCAAGCAAATATCACAAATATCTCACCCCTAGCCTGGACAGACCACCATCTGGTATCGTTCTTGCTTTCTACTGACAGACCACCACCTCCACCTACCACTATGGCCCCACCTACCCTCACTAGAAACAAGAAGACTATGACAGTAGAAAGACTCATCCCGAACCTACTCCCCACACTCAACATACTCCCTGACAACCTTGACCCTGACACATTGGTCGAAGAATACAACAAGACTATGGCCACCTCGCTGGACCTTATCGCCCCCCTCAAACTCAGACCTAGCAAACCAAAAACTCATCTCAACAAATGGTACACACCATTCCTCAAAAACCTTAGGCAGCAGAAAAGAAACTGCAAGGCCACGTGGAAAAAATCCCCCTCAGTCGCAAACAATCTCAAACTCTCCAAACTAGCAGCACTCAACAAAAAAGAAATCTATATGGCTAAACGAACCTCCTTTGATTCTCGCATATCCCAAGCAAAATCCAACGTCAAAGAACTCTTCTCCATCCTTAAAGAAGTAGAAACCACCATAGTAGCCCCTGACACCTGCACCAAAGATAAAAACTGGTGCTCAGAAATTCAAAGTGCCCTAGCAAATAAGATCATGACCCTCCAAAACAAAATCTCCAGTAAAAAAGCCTCCCTTAATGTCACTCTCCCTCCGAAAACTCTGGACAAGCTCATGCCCACAGACATCACCCGCTTCAAGTTCTCCAAAGTCAATACACCTGAAGTTGAAAAAATCATCCTGTCCTTGAAACCATCCAATTGCCAGGGAGACCTATGCCCAGCACAGCTCATCAAAGACGCTACCTGTAATCTCTCCCCTTTCATTACGAAGCTGATCAACGCCTCCTTCACCACTGGCTCTATCCCCACCAACTTAAAACAATCTTGGGTACGTCCGCTACTGAAAAAACCCACACTTGACCCAGCCATACCCACAAACTACCGACCCATAACGACCGTTCCCTTCCTACTAAACATCTTGGACAAGGTTGCCTACGTACAAATACAGAAGCACTTGGAGGATCAACACCTTTTAGGATACAGACAATCAGGGTTCCGTTCCCAACACGGGACTGAAACCGCACTCATTGACTTAAAAGCTCATATCGACACGCTCATAGACAATGGACAAGCTCCTCGACTTATCTGCAGCTTTCGATTTGCTCGATCACTCTGTCCTATGTAAACACCTCCACTCTTCACCGCACTTTTCTACTGAGGCCATCACCTGGATCACATCATTCCTTAATGGCAGAACCATGAGGGTCTTCTCTCCCACTGCTGCAGCAGACCCTGTACCCATCACCTGTGGGGTACTACAGGGCTCCTGTGTCTCCCCCACATTGTATAACATATTTACCAAGCCCCTTTTTGATGATTTGGATAATCTCGGTATCACCTACACTAATTATGCAGATGATACCCAGATTCTCCTTCCGCTTTCTGGAGATTATGGAAAGGACTTGGCCTTGCTAAACAGGATATAAATCATCATCCAGGCATGGATGGCCACTCATGGACTATGCCTGAATGATGACAAAACAGAGCTCATCATCCTGGGCACCACGTCCAGCCTAAGGAAACTGGGCCCAGCCTACAATTCCTTTATGATTGACGGGAACAACATCACAGTCGGACAGGAGGTCAAAACATTGGGCTTCTACTTGTATTCCAATTTTTCCTTCAAAAGACAAGTGAGCTCACTAGCATCCTCCATGGCATACACATGCAAATTAATCCGCGCAGCCAAACCATTTCTGTCAGACACTAGCTGCCTTACACTCGCTAGAGCCCTCATATTGTCCCGCCTCGACTACTAAAACGCCCTCTACCTGGGATCATCCAAGGCCACCACCAGCAAGATACAAACCCTCCAGGACAACGCTCTCAGAGCAGCCCTGGGCATCTCTAGAAGAGAACATATTACAGGAATCAGCCAACAGAACAACTGGCTCTCCACTAAAGACAACATTCTTTTAAAAACGGCATCACTCAACCACAAATCTCTTAACAATGCTGCCCCAACATACCTGATCAATAGATTCCACAGGCAATCCTCTTTAAGACCCATTAGAACAACATATAAAGACTGCCTATCCGTTCCCAACTACAAACGTGCCACCATAGGAGGAAACAGTTTCCCGGTGAAAGCAGCCAAACTGTGGAACTCCTTGCCTCCAAATCTCAGAATGAACTTGCCCTACCAGAACTTCCGTTCCAAGGTAATTTCATGGCTGCAATCGGATGCCCACTAGGACTACTAAATGTCTCACTACCCGCACACACTGTAACCACGTGTGCTTACTTGTTTACATGTATGTAATGCCTGTCCGACTCACTGTCACTTGTATATAACACTGGTTTACCCATTGTCTGTATGTATGTATATTCTACTATGACTGCAACTAAGCTTCGAAAGTTCTTGTAAATGCTGCGCCCTGATACCTCTGGGTACGCTCGCGCATTATAAATAATAAACCAAACCAAACCAAACCAAACCAAAACTAACTCTAATGTGCAAAAGATATTGTCTTTCGCTCTCAAAGTGTACAAATGTTCAAATCCAACCCAAAGGTATACACCCAACCAAAACGTTTCGAATGGACAATGTTTACAGATCCAAGGGGTGGCTCCCTTCACCAGGCTACTTTTACCAAAAAGGTCAAAAAGAGAATAATCAAGTTCCTTGAGACTCAAAAGGATAACGCTCTACTTTTGGTATTACAGGCTACTCACTGGGAATTGGCTCCCTTCCTGATGTTTCTCTTCCCATTCAAAGCAGATTATAATCCTAAAGGTATGAGTCCTGCTTAGAATTCTCCTTTTATTGTATGATATGATATGATATGATATGGCATTTATAACACGCCTATACACAAGTGTTTCAAGGCGTGACAAGGCAAGGGAGGGAAAACAGAGGGAAGACAGATAATGATCCAACTAGGCCAGGTGTCATTTAGATCACGCAAGTGCGTGGGAAGGGACAGGAGGAAAGTGCGGGGGAAGGAGGAAAGTACGGGGAAGCGGGAGGGGACAGTGCAGTACATGGAATAATAAAATAAATAAACAATAAGTAAAAGTGTGGCCAGGATGTGGCAAGGGTAAGTGCAGACATCAGGTGTCAAGTGCTGGTAGTGGGACTCTAGGGATACAGAAAACAGTCCCCAAGTGCAGGGCTTGCCAGGAAGGCAGTCCAGGGGAGGGGACATGGGCCCGAGATCAGAGGGTGGCCAGGTAACCAGTGCAGTTTCAGTATCAGCCAGGAAGTCAGCAGGGGAGAGGAGGAGAAAAAGCAGAAGCAAAGAGAAATGTTTTTGTAAAAGCAAGGAAATATCGAGGCTGAGTACCACAAAAGGAAATACACCAAACACAGGCTATTTGCAGCCTTCAAGTAGCACGACTTGCTTTTTGGGAGCTGCTCCAGTTTCTGCGAGCCTCTCCAAAGCACGTTACTCCCCGGGCTGCCCTCTTGCAACTTGTAGCTGTCTGCACTCCTGCGCTGCTGCCAGTACCTTGCTCAACCGTGAGCTGGAGAACTCCATGCTTCTCTTCCTGGCATGGATTCAAACCATCTCAGGGCAATCATTTTTTCTCAGCGAGTAGACCGCTGGCCATGGTTTTAGTGAGGAGTAATCATCATTACTCCCTGCATCCTTCTACTGTTTCGTGTGCGATGTTGAGGAAGTTGAGTTTGAGCCTTATTGGGACTAATGCTCACTGCTCCCCTGTTCTTCCTCATCTCAGTTGTTAATATACTACTCTTTGGGGGTATTTTGGAATACTTGAAATGGATTTGGCTAGTGGTTCAGGGAGAGTGCTACAAAATGTCATCAAGGTATGAAGAAGGGAGGGAACATCCCTAAAAGTGAATGGGGGTCTGTGACTGGTTCAGATGATGCTGTGCCTTGAGGGTTGCCTCGCCATTTGGTCCTCCCTCATATAGTCACCCCAGGGTCATGAGCAGGTAGTGGCTGCCGTCCCCTGGCCACATGAGCAGAGGCTACCTCAGGAAAAGGAGTGATGTCATCATCAGATTCATCACACCACACTTGGGTACTAAGGTTGCCATACCTAGAGACCCAAGCTAGCAGCACATGTCAGATTTGGCCTCAAATAAACATATCATCTCATCATATCCCGAGTAAAGACACCATATGCAAGATACACTGTCACCTGTGAAGATCGATCTACCATATACCAACTACAGGATCACAGGCCCAAATGATATCAACATATGCCACCCAGGCTGGAAAGCAGAGGTATTAAAGGGCACTCTGGTGGCACACACAGGCCCAGAGAGAATCACAGACAAGCGCATGGGTGTGAAGCATTGCCATTTGGCAACGGTGTAGAAGCACTGGCTTTTTTGATTTTTATTAATTTAATAGAAATGATGCAGGTAATTCCATCTCTGAAAAGGAAATCTGCAGATCAGATTCCCCTTTCGTAAACTCCATGTCCAAAGCATAGTGTGTGACTTTGCCCTTCTGTATCAGTATCCTGATCTGCAGCACCTGCTCTACCAGTGGTACAGAGCATGTTCAGAGGTCACATGTGCCCCCTTGGCAGCGGCAGTGACGGTATTACCCAAATTGATCTTTTACAATTGACCTTTTGCACAATTGACCTAATTATAGTGGTCCTAATTGACCTTCTTCACAATTAACCTTTATATTATTTTAGTTATTTTATATTTGTATTGGGTTGGTTTTGGATTATAAATAATATAAGGGGATTGGGTGGGGGATTGCAGGGGGTTTTGGATTGGGTGGAGGGTTGCGGGGGGTTTCCCCCCGCATTTATGTCCTAATTGACCTTCTAAATTAGGTCAATTCTCCCGAGGTCAATTCTCGGGAGGTCAATTGTGAAATTAGTATACAACCATGACAGCCAAGTCTATGCAATACAGGGGCCACATTTAAGATATCCATCCCTGCACCAAAACTATGATGACTATACATATCCCATGCTAATAGTAGGGTAAACACTAAATATAATTCAGGCCTGAGTTAGGGCATGGAACATGTCACTGCTCATAACCACTCCCAGGGTACATTGGGGGTGACTCTTGACATGGTTCAGGACCTGATGAACAAAAAGGGACAGCCCTGGAACGGGAAGGACTAAAGGGCTGGGAAAACACTAGAACAGGGGGGTTGTCCTACCCTCTATGATTCAAATCGTAGCAATAATTGAATGCAGGTATATTCAAACCCTTGTGAAAACAAACATCGATGGGGCACATAAACATTTGTCCCATTGGAAAGCAACCTGGAAAAACATGTGAACATTCTGTTATATTCACACAGCTTTTTATTATTTAGCTGTTTAGGACTTGCCACTCTACACCAGAATCTCCCAAAGTCGGCACAGCAGGCCCTGAAAGGACTCATCCTGTCCTCAAGCCCATGAAGTGGGTCCCACAGCATCTGGAGGACCAGATCATCTAAGGCTCCATGTGCTGCCACCTCAACACTGGTCAAACTGACATAGAGCTGAATTCAATGCCAAAAGATCCCGTTGGTGCTGCTTTTCGATATTGCTCCAAACCTTTGAACTACTGTGCCTGCACCTGGAGCCTGCTCGATGCTGCATCATGCCCTCTCTGAACCTGTCACCTGCTAGGCTCACATCAACCATTCAACACTGGGACCTGATGCCAGCCACTGTAGAGACACTTACCGACTTGGATCAGGAGTTGCACCAGGACTCAATCCGACTAACCCTTTAACTGCTGCTTCTCTGAATCTCACATTGGAGCAACAGGATCACCGTTATAAGAAAATCGCTGCCCGCCGAATTGTACTACTGGAGCATCACTCATCAACCCTTCCCACCGGTTACTGTAGGGTATTTTGTGTAGATTTGGGGCCTGGCGGTATTTTCTTACTGCCAAAAATAATGGTAATTTGGCAATGACTACTCCTTGCATTTAGATTGGGTTTGGCCTTATTTCCTTTCAGGGACCGTTCCTTATTACAGTACACAGGATCCTTTAGTGGTATATATTTTTGTTGGTGGTATTTTCTGGTGGTAAATTACTTAGTGGTGAGCATGATTTTCCTTCCCTATATTATAGCCCCATCATACAAAACATACCTTATTTTTGTTTAGACTATTCGTGTGATCTCTAGAGAGCCTTGGACTTACATTATTCAGAAACACCACATTTTCATATATAGTGCCACCTGTGGCTGTTATCACTGATTTATCTACACCAGTGAATTATGTGCCCATGGCCCCATTACTGGTTCATAGACCCCCAGTAATCTATGTGTAGTATTAGATTTCCCCCAGACAGCAAGCACTGGGGAAAACACGCATACAACTATTTATTACTGCCAAGTCTTATTTTTAGACAACTTATTCTTTCTGTTGTTTTATCTACATGGGAAAAATGACAAATGCACTACCTAAAAATCTTCCCTGTATCACAAGTGCTATTCCAGATGCACTAAGAAAAGAGAAAAACAAAAACACACTACACATCTGCTTTTATGTATTTTTGTGTATTATAAACAGTTGCATTTCAGAACACCATCTTACCCTTTTGTTTTACAGAAACAAACAGAAAAAATGTACAGCAGCAGAACGAGATTCACTTTGCATCATCTGTAACAAAAAGAGAGAAATAAATATAAAGCAAAAGAACAATATTCACTTTGCAACATTACAGTGTGTCAATTAAACACAGGGATTCCCTTTTTCTACTCTGCCTGCCTGATATTAGGTCATTCGTACAATAGCACACAGTAATCTCACTCCACTTGTATAATTACCTAGCTCTCCTACATGCAATCTCCCTTGGCTCGTTGCCTCCGATGAATGGGCCCAGGGTTTTCTTTGTGTTTGAAGTTTGAAGCGCACAGCGAGAACATGGAACGCTCAAGCCGGTGCCAAGTGAGAATGGATCTGCCTCACAGCCAGTCTCAGATGCTCCGTCTCTGCAGCTCAGTCAAAAAAACCCTCACGGCAGCTCAGCCAAATCCATCTCCCTTTTTTCCCTGTCAGACTTTCTCCAGCAAACCTCTGTTGCATCCCCCATGCTTACGTGTCACCAATCAATTTCAAAAGATCGTATCCTCCTTCCTTCAACAATAGCTCGGCTTTTACAGTTCGAAACTGTATCTAAACTCATTTCCTGGCATGCAGATTTTGCTTCCTGCAACACAGTGAACAGAGAGAGCAAGGAAAAAAAAATCTGACTGCACGTTTAAAAATGACTCTCAGAGCATATCTCTTCTGCCTCTTTTTCCACATGGAGAGCACATTATAATGTTATTGAGTTAGTACCGGTGTTAGTATTTGTTAATTAAGTCAGTCAATTAGACAGCTAATGTGTTCTCCTGTAAATGAGGCATTTCAAATAAGAGAAAAAGAAAAAATATATATTCTAGATGCTTTTAAATCTGCAGCCTGTCTCCGTTTACATATCCATATGTTACGTTAGCAATATATGGCTGGCTATATGTGTGCCAAAATGTTGCTGGCCATAATGTTATCACATTCAGTGGCGCTGTACTTACTCCAAAACACAGTAAATTATATTACATCATCCCTCCTTTTTCTGAGAATTTGGTAATGGTCCAAGCCACAATTGGAAGAAACTCAAAACACGCTCTTCCTTTTCTCTTTCAACACTGCAATTCAACAAAATGAATATTCACACATTTCACAATAAATCACTGTTTAATCACCATGAATCAAAATCCAGTCCAAATGAGTCCATCAGTTCTTATAAAATGATTTACATATTTCTTCCCAACTGAAGCGTCCATAGTTCAGCGTCTTGTTTTTATACTTGAAGTCAACCATAAAACAATAAACTAAAATACATAATTAAATAAAGAATTAATATAACAAATTAAAACAATTAATTAAAACAATAAAGATGTGGATCTCCATACTCCAGGATACATCGGAATTCATGTATCAACAATGCTGCAAGTTCATTGCTCTTCTACTGTTGTCTGCCTCTGATACGTCCCGATCAGCAACATCCCATCATCTGGTTCACTTGGGGCACTCTTTCATCCTGGCACTTTTGGATACTTTTTCATAGGAGGCATCTCTTTTGGCATCCCGTTTACTTTGTCTTCACCTCTACCCGGAGGCAGGCATCATTTGATCTTCATCCAGGAGACTCCAGGACTCCATCGTCTCCCGTGTCCTCCGGTCCTGTGACCTCCGATTAAAGGTATGTTAGTATTCTAAATCAAATAGAAAAGAAACAAATTAAGTATATAGCACAATACTAATTTCACCCTTTTACCAAAAAAAAAAAAATAATAATAAAAAAGAATATATATATATATATATATATATATACATATATATATATATATATATATATATATATATATATATATATATATATATATATGTTCATGCACTTTATAAATCACATCGCCCTCTTCCTCTCACCTTCTGAAATTAAGCACATGTTAGAGAGAAAACAAACATACATGAAATGGCATTCAACATTTTACACATTTTAATTTTGTAAAATAACTCCATTAGTTTCAGCCCCCATTTTTCTTGTTTTTATATATATATATATATATATATATATGTCACAGTATCTGAGTTCCATCACAATAATCAATCACATCTATTTTTATTTCTCTGTCACTATCCTATGACTAGACTCATTTATTTTCTTTCATGTATTTAAATGGTTTTATCTGTTTCTACACGCTCAAGCCTCTTTACCTCATGTTTGGGGTGCCATGGCTTGATTTGATTTACGTGAACAAACTGTTCTGTTGCTGTTTCACCTTCAGTTTTCAAAATTGTGTACACTACGGGAGAAATCTTATCTATAATTCGAAATGGCCCCTGCCAGGCTGCCAGAAATGTAGAATTTTTCTGTTTACCTTTTCAAAATGAAATCTATACACCTGATCCCCCACACAATACTCTTTCACTGATGTCTTTTTATCATAATATGATTTTGCACTGTGCGCAGCCCTTTCTAAATTCTGCTGCACAAAAGCAAATGCATGTTGTAAATGCTTCCTCAGCTCATCCATGTATTCATGAACTGTAGATGCGTTTACAAGTGTCTGCTCATGTGTTCTGTATAGTAGGTGTTGCTGCAACACCATCTTCCTACCTGTCAAAACTTCATGGGGGCTAATACCTGTTGCCTTGGCAGGAGTTGATCTGATTGCCATTAAAACCAAAGGTAAACGTAAATCCCAGCTGGAACCTGCTACTGCTACAAACTTCTTTAATATGTCCACAACAGACCTATTACAGCGTTCAACTCCCCCAGAAGAAGCAGCTCGATATGCAATATGTAATTTTCTTTTCACTCCCAGTATTTGCCATACCTTACTCATTAGAGCGCTTGTGAAATGACTTCCCCTGTCTGATTCTATTCTTTGTGGTAACCCAAACCTTGAAAACACATGATTCACTAGTAATGTAGCTGCTGTTTTCGCACTACAATCTGGTGCAGGAATACACTCAATCCATTAACGACATCAAACACACCACACTCAAAATATAACGGGTCCCCCTGCTCGACCTCTTTACAGGCCCTACATAGTCTATTTGCAAATCTGACCATGGAAGAGTTAAGCCTCTTTTCATTAATGGGGCTCTATGCATTGGTGAAGCAGGTTTAAATTGGGCACATACTAGACATCCTCTAGTATATAAGTCCACATCTTGGGACATATGTGGCCAGAAGCATAATCCTTCAGTATTTCCAATGTTTATTGTGAACCTTTGTGGCCTGCAGTTATTGCATCATGCCATGGTGTAGGATTAGCCCTCTGAATGAAAGGGGTACCACCCACTGTATCTGTCCTGTTATAGACTCTCTAATCATGAGCCCATCCTGTAGTTTAATTCATTTTTTATTCTTTAATAGCACCCTCAACTCTTCTTTTCCCATACAATAATTTTCTGTTAAAGGGTTTTGTTCAGGATCTATCAAATGATTATAATAGATTTCCAAAATTGGATCATCCTTTTGTGTCTTAATCAGATCTTGATCTGGTGTATCATAACTCCACTGTACCACTGTTTGTTCTACCTCCTTTGGCGTTTTAGAACGTGTTACTGCATCAATTTGTATTTCACCAAGTAAATGGGTAGCAATTCTCCCATCACAACCCCAATTTTAGCCAGCTAATCTGCCTTATCATTCCCCTCCTTATCCTCTCCTGGAGTTTTTAAATGTCCACGAATCTTTCTCCAGTATATTGTCAAATCATTCTCTGACACCAATTTGTCTATGGCTTGTGTCATTTTTCCATGTTTAAGGGGCTTCTTGTTGTATGTAATCATGCCTCTCGCTTTCCAGCCAGGTAAATATTCCACAAAGCTATTTCGTGCATAATCAGAATCAATTGATGATTTGTCTCAATAATCACCTTTTCTCCCTGAACAATGGGGCAGAAATGTTGTAGCGCCCACACAGTGGTGAAAAGGGCCTTTTCACATTCACTGAATTTAATTTCAACTTGGGAAAACGCCTTACTTGCATAGGCAATGGTTTTGTGATTCAAATCATGTTTTTGTGATAACACTGCTGACATACAATGTTCAGAGAAACCTATTTCTATAAAGAAATCCCTATCCGTTATGGGGTATGCTAAACATGGTACCTTTGCAAGACATTCCTTTAATTTAGCCACTGCCTCAGATTGCTCTTTTTCCCATGTCCAGGGTGTATTCAGCTTTAGCAGTTTAGTCAATGGCTGAGTAATTTCAGCATCATTTTCAATCTATTTCCTGTTAAAGCCTGTCATTCCTAATACACTTTTTACCCCTTTCACATTTTTAGGGTCTTTTAGTTTTTGTATGGCCTCTATTTTCTTCTGTTGTGGGTTTAGTCCATGTTCAGTCACTTCATGGCCTAGAAAATTCACTTTTTTCTTGCACCATTGTGCTTTTTGTAAAGATTCTTTGGCGCCTGCTTTCTGCAATTGTCCAAGAACATGTCTTATATCATCAAAATGGTTTTTCAAGCTCTCATTTTTATCAGTACATCATCCAGACAAACTATGGTACCTCTTTCCGATGCATCAAGCATGGCCTTTCTCAAAAATATTCCAAATTCACTCCCACTATTGACATACCCAAATGGAACTCTAACCCATGCGTATTGAGTCTTATCAAATGAAAATGAAAATAAATTCTGAATCTCCTCTGCCAATGTCACGCACCAATATCCAGAGGTGAGATCTAACGTGGTAAACACTTTTGAACCATGTACCTGAGCTAGGCCTTGATCAATGAATGGCAGTGGCCATCTGGATACTGGCACTCTTTTATTTAATTCTCTCAAATCTGCACATAGCCGCCATTGATCATTTGGCTTTAACACACCTAAAATAGGTGTGTTGGATGTGCTATGAATAGGCCTGATAATTCCCCGAGACTCCAGATTTTTAATTATTTCTGCCAATGACTCTAAACATGCCAGTGGTAATCTCTACTGGCGCACAAATACTGGGCTTCTACTACACCCTTACGGCAATGTGGCAACATGTAAGTTAGTTAGTCCACAATCATAAGCATCTTTAGCAAAGACATCTTTAAACTCCATAAATATTTTTCTCAATTAATTTCTATCCTCATCGCTGTCGCATGCATCTGCTGATAAAATCTGCTCCTCTACCATTTTTGAAAATTCTGGAAAATCTTCCAGTAGAGGAATCTCTGTGCTTTGCTCTAACTGTGTGGCTGTGTCTCTCTGTAAAGCTGCCACTTTAAAATATTTTGGCATATCAGCTTCCACTTCAATGGGCTGATTTTCTGTTTCATTTTCATTTAAGTTAAATGTTATGCAATCCTCTTGATGACAGCACACTGTCTCATTTGAATCATAAGGGTACACGGAATGAATTTTCCTTTGGGCTGAGCATTCAGGTATTCTGGCAACTCACCCTTGGCATCTACATACTTTTCAGGTATATTTCCAATCACCATGTTATTTAGATCTGCAGCATAATGTGATTTTTGTATAGCCATTCCTAATGAGGAGTTTTCTTCTAAATGAATATCTTGACAACCTTTATTATTCACCATAATTTTTACAGACCCTTCACCAACATCTGTCAATGGAATGTATTCATAATCCAGGCCTTGCTGTTTTATGGATTCATTTAAGCACACAAATGCATCAGAATCCTTCATCTGCTGTCCATTTTTACACTTCAGCGTTATTGCAAACTGCTTGGTGAATGCAGGGATAATAATATCCTTCCTCAACTGTAATTCAATTGCATATGGGACTAGCTGTGCACAGCGATAAGCTCTTCTTTTATCTTCAAATTCAGGTGCTGACCCACAAAGGCGTGACCATATTTTTTGATTAAGGAAATCTAACACCATACACATTCTGTGCATTATATCATTGCCCATGTAAAAGTAATTTTGTGTCCCACTCACTATCCAAACATTATGGTGAATTGTTTTTTGTCCAATATTAATTTTCAGCATGCATCTGCCTGCAATTCGGTTTTCAAAGTCTGGACTGTCCAAACCAGAGACATATTGTTTTTTAATTCTAAATTTAGGGATCTCCTCCCTCTCCATTATTTTTTTGCAACAATTTCTCATTAATGAAACTCCTTTCCTTTTCAAGTGCTAAAGTGGCTTTTGTTGTTTTAGAATAGTCATTTATACCAATGGGAACCCATGGTTGATCATCTTCCATGTGTATTTCAGCAAGAGTGGTGATGTGTTTTTCTGCATCTGTTTTAGGAGCAGTATTCTGTTTGTATGTCTTCTCTTTTAAATAGAAATGTAATGTGTGTTCATCTATGGCAGTTTGCCATTTTTTCCTTGGGTCCAACTATATTTGTACAGATTGTTTCTCCTCTTCACTCTGCATTTTGTCTTGACACATTAAGATGACAGTGACGCTATATTGCTGTTTTGTGATTTTACTTTCTTAGATCTCAATGTTTTTTTGGTTAAGGACCACAGTACTCCATTCTCCCCATCTATGAGTGGGGACAATCTTTTCAGGCAATCTGTTCCCATCAGAAATGGAATTTCACAAATAGATGTGATCAATACCTCTTGTTTCATCCTGTGTTTTCCTATCTTTATGTCAACCTCGGTGACACCTATAATGGGTACCTCCTCCACATTAAATTATGCACTGGACCGTGATTTTCCTTCACTATGATCTGATTCTGTGGGGATCTCCCTTCATTGATATTCTTTACCAAGTCTTTAGACATAATTGTGGCCTGTGCACCAGTGTCAATCATTGCACATGTATTGCATTTTTATTCTACAGTGATGGGAGCATAATAACTGTCTTCAACTTCCTCTAACACACATAAGAAGTGCGAATTCTTACTGATTTCAGGGCTCACCTTTCTCAGGCCTTTTTCACTTTTGGCTAAGCACATTGGTAATTGGAAAGATATTTTTACCTCCTTTATGCCCATTTCTGTGTGAGAGACTTTATTCATTTCTCCATGTTCAGAGGTTTTTTGGAGTGTGACCACTGTTCACCCATCCATCCAGGTATGATATGATATGATATGATATGGTATTTGTAACGCGCCTATACACAAGTGTTTCAAGGCGCGACGAGGCAGGGAGGGGGGGACAAGGGGAGACAGACAACGATCCTACTAGGCCAGGTGTCATTCAGATCGCGCAAGTGCAGGGGTAGGGGAGTGGGAAAAAGTGCAGGGGGAAGGGGAGGGGGAAAAGTGCAGTACAAGGTAAGTGGCGTACGTAATAAATAAATAAATAGGACCAGCTGGTGGCAAGTGTGAGGTAAGTGCAGAACAAGTGCTGGGGGAGGGGGTGGCTGTAGGGATACAGAGACAGTCCCGCAGTGCAAAGGGGTTCCAGGGCATCAGTGCAAGTGGAGAGTGGCAGGGCCCAGGACCGAGGCCGTTTAGAGTGGTCCAGTTGCAGGATCAGTGCAGTTTCAGTGAAAATTAATTAGCAGTTAAGCAGGGGAGAGGGAGAGGGAAAGCAAAAGCAAAGAGGAAGGTTTTGAGGTGCTTCCGGAACCGGAGATGGTTCTCCTCAAGTTTTAGGGAGGCAGGAAGGCTGTTCCAGAGGGAGGCCCCTGCCGCGGAGAGAGATCTACCCCCAGCTCGTTGCTTCGAGAAGCGGCTAACCCTGAGGGAGTTGGAGGCGGATGAGCGAAGGGCTCGGGAAGGAAGATATTTGGGAAGAGAGAGTTGAAGGTATTTAGGACCCAGGCCCCAGAAGGCCTTGTGGACAATGCAGAGGGTTTTGAACTTTATCCTCGCAGCCACTGGGAGCCAGTGTAGAGATATATGTAGGTATTATCAGAGGTCACATTACAATCCTCCAACTGAACATGTGTAACAACATCACTTGGCAATTTATCATTGTCTAACTCTGTGCATTTGTGGCTATTTGGTATGGTGCCAGTCCTTTTAACTTCTTCAAAAATATGTGGCTCAAAGAATTCTTCAGGTGATTGACCTGTACCCTCCTTTTGAGTATTTCTTTTTTCTGCATGTGTTTGGTTATTATTCTGATTGCCCAGGGAAAGAGTTATAGCATCCCCACTTACTCCCTGTTTACTGGTATTCCCCATGCATGAGTCATTTGTCTTAAATCTGTCTCTTTGTTCAGGTTTTCCCTTTTTATTTGCACAAATCTCCAATGTTTGATTTAGCTCTAGGTTGAACCGAACTTCTTTCATAAGGGTATTTGCACTCTCTGTCACATGTTCATTTACCAGTATCTTTGTTTATTTTTGAATCTTTATACATCTCAGAGTCATTATGGAAGATCACATCAGAGCTATCTGTTTTCTTGGCACTGGAGGTATCATAAGTATTTAGTCACATTTCAGAAACCACACGGTCATTGCTATGGCCTTCTGCCCCCTCCTTTGATGACTATTTTTGTGCTGTACAGAGCTTTCAAATTTGCTCAGTTAACATTTTCACTTGGGCCCCGAGACACTGGAATCTTTCCATCTCTCTAGAATCCTCTCTCAGTGGCCTACATCGATATTGGTTGTTTTCCCCCTGATTGGATCTATTCTGATACCTCTCTGGTGACTGATTTCTATTGGGATTGTTCCTGAACTCTTGATTCGTATGTGGAGGGGAGCGGGGTGCACCCATCCTTTGATTGTATTCCCCTGGTGGTGGTAATTCATTGTATTGACGTGGAGCATAATTCATATTCTGCCTCTTGTCCTGTTTCTCATTTTGTGGGTACTGTCCCCTATGCTGATTCCCATTATCAGTAAACCACATATCGGGGTCTGTCCTGATTACCATATATCATGGTATTAGGATCAAGTCTACATTGTGTCCCCAATGTCTGGTAGGGACCATTATTTCTTTGATCCTGGCCTTGTCTCTGATTATTATTCATACCTGACATATCAGGCCGATATCCTGCCCGGGGTCTGTCTCCATAGTAGCTAGGGCTAATGTAGCTCTCCCTATTACTAGGATCATGTGATTGAAACATTGGTGCAGGGTGTGATTACTTTTTTGATTACCCCTTTGTTCAGGTGCCAAATTATTTTTACCTGGACTTTGAGCAGACTCAAGGGACATTTTGGCTGACCTGATTTCCATCACTGTTGCTGAAGGTTGCAAGCGGATTCAATTCAACACTACAGCTAAGTCAATGCCTAGTCTGGGATGCTGAGGGAAACCCTTATTGATATATTTTTATGTCCAATTTGTTTACTCTGGATGACAACCCTTATATAACACCCCTCTCTTAGAATCCCCCTGACCCCACTGAGCCAAGAAGTAGGTTTGTTTTGCAAATTAAACAGTTTATTTGAAAATTAAACAATATATATATATATATATATATATATATATATATATATATATATATATGTATATATATCACTTTTATAATAAATTAATGTTTGATAGCACACTTGTGAAGATGATAGTGATCAACAATGGATAATGTTACAGTGGTACACTCTTTTTGATGGCTTAGAAGTGATATAGAGAGGATAAAGTAGCTGAGAATGCTTTTATGGCTTCAAGGACAATGCAATGATGAATGAAAATGCAGTACAGAAAATAAACTTGATATGACTTCAACAAAAGACAATGTAATCACTTTTCTTTGACAATTCACCCTCCCCCCCTCTATGCAAGGTAAAGAGATGGGAGGAAAGCACACAGTTCTCAGGAATGCAATCAAATATAATTCAGTTCCCACCGAGCAAGCTTAGAGGAAAACAGGTAGGAGTTTTAAACACAGGCAATATACTTTGATGTGGTATGCAAAGAAGTGAAAAATATGCTAAAATGATTTTAATTCCCTCTAGAGGTTCAGGGTGGGTGACAGCTAATTTGTATTAGTTCAGGATCACTTTAGCAATGCTCTATGAATGATTGGCAGGTTGCAAACGAATTTCAGCAAAGGAAAGCAAGGACAAATATTTTTACACATGGCTGAAATTAAGCAAAATGTCAAATTGCGGCAAATTTAGTCGCGTGCGTCGAGCGCAATTACAGAGGCACTATAAGGAGTAGGAAGTTGGTTCTAGGCGTGTTGGAAAGCTTAGAATATTAGCTTTTAGATGACAGTTAAAACTCGCTCCTTAAAACGGTTCCGGAGATACGGCCGATTTAGTAAAGGTCGTTTTTCGGATTTTAAATTTTAAAGCTCAGAATGACAGATGACAGTTTTCAGTTTTAAAGATGACAGAATGACACAATTCTAGGAGGCAGTTCTAATAGGCTAAAATAGTTTGGATTAGATTATTTTAAACTAAGAGATTGGTTTTGGCACAGTGCTAGCTGGGTACTCACACTAGATTTTGGACAGGAATGCAACTTCGTCACGGATCGGGTCAACCGGTTGGACGAGACTCCTGGCAGTTCTTCACAGCGGTCTGGTCTCTGGTTCTGCTCTCAGCACTGCACAGTTCTGGTCTCTCTGGATCTCTGGTCTCTCTGGATCTCTGGTTTCTGGAGATTGATGGATTTGAAGTCTGGAGTCTCCCGGCAAAGCGTCCCGCAAGAAAGTGGAAAGTGAATGTCTCTACCTGGGTTTCAATGTTCCTTTTTATGTGTTTTGAAAATGGGTGTGTGCCTGGGCCTAGCTAAGCCTGCCCCTCTCACTTATCATTGGCCAAGCTTTGCTCTCTCCCTTGATTGGGGGAAAGAAATGGAGTGTCAGAGTGATGCTGTAGATTTTATGGTCAGAGGAACCTCCCCATGTCAAATTGCACACACATCTATTTCTGATCCAAATACATATTTATCTATGTACCATTTTTCTAATATTATAGGTCCAGTTAACATATTTTCTGTAGCACCAAACCATCCGATCCCTGTCTTTGTACGATGTTGTGTCCACTTATGACAGAATTCTCCCCTTTTCATCCAGATAACGACCTCTAAACCTTTCCAGATTTTACACAAATGTGCACCAGGGATATGGGTTTCAGATGATAAAGTGTCAGATTTTTAACATACATACATTTGGAGTAACAACCTTTTTTTTCGCTACTATCCCCAAGAACATACCACAGGGTCCTAACACCTCTTAAAATGTGCACAGAAAAATCACAAGAATGATGATGTTATTTATATAATTTTTACAAGTCCGCACTATGAATTATCCATCTTTTTAAAATCATGCTCTGGCCCCAAAGGGGTGTGGTTTTCCAAAGCACATGGTGGAATTTCTGGTTTATCCACTTCCCCCAAGCTCAGCTTGCTCACAGATGCAGTGCCCCTCCCACTTCTCCTTCCAAGAGGAAGCCATTTACGACCCCCCTAATATAACATTTGCCTGAGCCAGGGACAGTGCTTTGTTTAGTTTCCTGTAGTCCCCAGGCGCCACTCCCCTAATTCAATCAGAGGTGTCATCTCCTTTTGGCAGGGGCAGCAGGATGCAGCTAGGCCTGGGAAGAGTGGCCGAGCAGGTTTCACTCCTGTCGGGGGTAGTTGCCGGGCAGAATTCACTCTCTTCAAGCCAGGATTCAACTAAATGTCACTTTAGTTCCCAGTTTTCTACATTCAAATCCAACTTACAATTTTTGCACATGCAGCTAGAATGCTGATTCTAAGTTCAAAACTATGACATTTAACAGTTGCAACCTATGTTACACTCAAAAGTAGGTCACTCATTTATTTTAAACATTTCGATTTTAGTGGCTTTCTGTCCATTTAACTTAAGCTGCTGACATCCACAGCTCAGCCAGTTTTGTTATAAACATTGATTTGGGCTCTTCATCTTTCCAGATTTTGTATGCACACACGAATACATTCTGCCAAATGTCTGCTGGTGTTCATTGAGATTTTTGAATATCTTGTGATGTTTAAAATAGGCATTTTGAGCTTGCATTCAGGGAAACAAAGGTGATTTTAAAGAGCTTTTTTTAGCCAACCGACACTGCTATTCTTCCTTTGGCACACATTTCACTCATGGCACTCTTGGCCCATCATGCTTGCACTGGTGGGTGGCAGTCAGGGGACCACTTTGCTGTGCGCAAAACTGCACGGTTCTCTAGGATTCTGGCGCAAATGTGGGCTTTTCCGCCCTCTTGGATTTCCTAAGCCCACAGCACCAAATGTTGCAGCATAATAGTCCAAACGTGGGTCAGGACACCCAACACGGTTCTTTAGCTTTTGGTCTAGTGTCTTCTCTCTACCCTGACAATAGAGTACTTCATATAGTTTTGTGCTTTGGTGTACAATCCACTCAAGGGACTTGTCACGATCAAAGTCACGGACCAACTGTGATATGATGTCTTTCTGTAGCCCATAGAAGTAGGCAGTTTTTAAATTCATTAGAATTGGGGTCAAAGGATACATCAAAACGAGAAAATGCCCTTTTTAAGTCTTGTAAAAACTGGCGAGGGGATGTATTAGTCCCAGCAGTGATTGTGTAAGTGACTTTCTTTGCCTCCTGCAATGACTGGAAAGGAGAAAAATGACGCCTAATCTCTTTTTCAAACACGGGCCATGTCATATTCTGCTGTTCATTCAATCCCCTTTGGATACTGGCCGTTGGAACATCTAGAGTTAAATGAAAATACTATCTGTATTGTTCCTTAGGTATCTGGAGGGCTTTAAATATGCCATGCACTGCCTCTAAGTGATCCTCTATGCATCATTCCCCTCCCTTTATAAATGGTTTGATCAGGGCTTTGATGGATTTCATTATTTTTATGGGGCTACTTGTTGCAATGCACGGAATTGCACTACCTGGTGATTCAACCCTGGTTCCAGGTGTATGGGATTGGTGGCGGCCCCCAATGGGTGTATCAAATCCCCCAAGGGCGCTGCATCCAAGTTCAGTCACCGCCCAGTCACTGGAGAACTAGCTCTTTGGGTAGAAATGGGATTCACCTCAATTCCCTTAAATGTGGTGCCCTGCAGTCTATCCTGGGACCTGGGAATGCACATTTGCTGTTCCAAATCCTTACCATTCTTAAGGAGCCTATCTGCCTCGTTTTGCAAATAGTTGTTTTCATCACTCATTTTATTAATTACCTCCTGCATGTCGCACATTTGCATTTGTCATTCATTGAATTCTTTGTTTCTCTTGTCTCTTTCTTGACACATTTTAACCATTTCCTGTTCTGCATTTTGGAGATCACTTTCCTTTTCATAATATTCTTTTTGTAAAATCTGCATTTCTGAAACAATCTCATCGTTATCTTGTCTAATGTGGTCCGCCAATGCTTTTAAGTTTACCAATTCTTGTTCACTGTCCTCAAACTGTTTCTTGCTTTTGGACAACTGAGTATCAAGATCCCTATATTTTAACTGAATGTCCTTTTGACATACATCCAATTCTGCTCTTAACATTTCCTCTTTCTTACTTGCCCCATCTAGATCAGCTTTTAACCTGTTAATCAGCTTAGTATCATTTTCTTGCATTCACAGGGACCTATTCAAAATAAACCAGGTCTTGGCGCATAGCCGTATCAGACAATGTTTCTCTGCATGTTCATCAGCTGCATTTAATAATCTCAGAAGGCAGACCTGAATTATGTTGCCTTCTGCAAAAATATTGTCTAGTGGTTCTTTCTGCACTTCACCACAAATGCGGTCGTGCCATTCTGTGGCATTGTTCGATGAGCACGTCCCATGTGCATATAACTTTGCCTCTAAATATTGCACTAGTTCTGAGAATGTGGCTTCCATTTGAGACATTCTGAAATTCGTTTTCCAGTGACACACTGCTATTCTGAAATGGGTTCCCTCTAATGTACAAATGGTAGTGTAAGACACACTTGCCACACCCAGCAGGTGCTCTATGATCACTTTCCCGGCCTGCAACGCACCATAAACATGTAGGGTATTTTGTGTAGATTTGGGGCCTGTCAGTATTTTCTTACCGCCAAAAATAATGGTAATTTGGCAATGACTACTCCTTGCATTTAGATTGGGTTTGGCCTTATTTCCTTTCTGAGACCGTTATTTATTACAGTACCCAGGATCCTTTAGTGGTATATATTTTTGTTGGTGGTATTTTCTGGTGGTAAATTACTTAGTGGTGAGCATGATTTTCCTTCCCTATATTATAGCCCCATCATACAAAACATTCCTTATTTTTGTTTAAACTATTCGTGTGATCTCTAGAGAGCCTTGGACTTACATTATTCAGAAACACCACATTTTTATATATAGTGCCACCTGTGGCTGTTATCACTGATTTATCTACACCAGTGAATGATGTGCCCATGGCCCCATTACTGTTTCATAGACCCCCAGTAATCTATGTATAGTATTAGATTTCCCCCGGACAGCAAGCGCTGGGGAACACACGCATACAACTATTTATTACTGCCAAGTCTTATTTTTAGACAACTTATTCTTTCTGTTGTTTTACCTACATGGGAAAAATGACAAATGCACTACCTAAAAATCTTCCCTGTATCACAAGTGCTATTCCAGATGCACTAAGAAAAGAGAAAAACAAAAACACACTACACATCTGCTTTTATGTATTTTTGTGTATTATAAACAGTTGCATTTCAGAACACCATCTTACCATGGCAGAACGAGATTCACTTTGCATCATCTGTAACAAAAAGAGAGAAAAAATATACAGCAAAAGAACAATATTTACTTTGCAACATTACAGCCTGTCAATTAAACACAGGGGATTCCCTTTTTCTACTCTGCCTGCCTGATATTAGGTCATTCGTACAATAGCACACAGTAATATCACTCCACTTGTATAATTACCAGCTACCTGTAGCTCTCCTACACGCAATCTCCCTTGGCATGTCGCCTCCGATGAATGGGCCCAGGGTTTTCTTTGTGTTTGAAGTTTGAAGCGCACAGCGAGAACATGGAATTCTCAAGCCGGTGCCAAGTGAGACTGGACCTGCCTCACAGCCAGTCTCAGATGCTCCGTCTCTGCAGCTCAGTCAAAAAAAATCTCACGGCAGCTCAGCCAAATCCATCTCCCTTTTTTTCCTGTCAGACTTTCTCCAGCAAACATCTGCCGCATCCCCCATGCTTACGTGTCACCAATCAATTTCAAAAGATCATATCCTCCTTCCTTCAACAATAGCTCGGCTTTTACAGTAAGAAACTGTATCTAAACTCATTTCCTGGCATGCAGATTTTGCTTCCTGCAACACAGTGAACAGAGAGAGCAAGGAAAAAAAAATCTGACTGCACGTTTAAAAATGACTCTCAGAGCATATCTCTTCTGCCTCTTTTTCCAGAAGAGAGCACATTATAATGTTATTGAGTTAGTACCGGTGTTAGTATTTGTTAATTAAGTCAGTCAATTAGACAGCTAATGTGTTCTCCTGTAAATGAGGCATTTCAAACAAGAGAAAAAGAAAAAAAATATATTCTAGATGCTTTTAAATCTGCAGCCTGTCTCCATTTACATATCCATATGTTACGCTAGCGATATATGGCTGGCTATATGTGTGCCACATTGTTGCTGGCCATAATGTTATCATATTCAGTGGCGCTGTACTTACTCCAAAGTACAATAAATTATACTACAGTACACCCTGACTCAACCTCAAACAGATCCTGGGGAGCGCCCCAACCTGTGCGCCAAACGCTGCTTTCGAACCGCACAGAGCTACCGCATCTGAACCTGCTCGACGCCTACTTGCTGCTTGGGCCCACATGATCCAATGTTACCGAACTGAAACAAATCTGCTTGTACCACTGTTTGAAGCCGAGTTTGATGCTGTCGAACAATCAAGAACTGCAAAAAGGTACTTGTGACTACTAACTGCCCCCTTCATCCAGTTCTGGGGCCTAGAGACTGATTAGGTCACTAATTCCGTTTTTGCATCCAAGAAACATATCCTTTTTAAGGAACAGTGAGGTTATTGCCTGCCTTAAACCTCTGATTCTTTAGAAACAGAGGTAGTCACACACATAGAATAATGGAGGCAGAGTGCATAGTTATAGTGTCACACTGAGGAAGGGACCATTACTGGGCAGACAATCATACTTCAACCTAATTCACGGGCAGGCTGGCTTTCATGGTGCCAGTGGTCTGCTTTATATAATGCTGGGCCTGATAGACATTTACTTTGAATGTTGCTTGTGCATAGAAATAGGGTGTTGCTATTCCCTGTAAAATAAATGTTCATCAGCACTTTAAACATTATATCGATGCTCCGGCAAAGCACAGAATCCCCAAAGGGCCGTACACATTTTTGTAAAGGACCTTTCCTGAGATAGAATGCCTAGAGCCTTACAATGGCCTTGCTTTCAGGAGCCTCAAAATCTCTCTAGAACGTCTTGTAAAGGCATATTTCAACACATTTACAATTTTTCGAAGGGTATTGCAAGGAAGAGGGCCCCAGTAGGGCTCTTGTCCATTTTGTATTGCCCGTATGTGCTTTGAAGAGAGTGGGGGGGGGGTGGAAACCACCAAAAAATACAGTTGTTAAAGTGTATTCATTAGCCTATGCGATCCACCCTTCTCCCCACTCCATGCTATAAGACATGACTATATAAGCTTGTGCTGTATGACCTAAGGAGAACAGAAAATCAAGGAAAAGTTTGTTTATACATCACTGTGACAAGCTAAGGAAAGCCAATGAAGAGCCAATGAATAGACCTTTCTACCTCCAGCTCACATGCAAGATTGGGTGCCATTAAGCGCATCCGTTTTCAAATCAGACAGACAAGTACTACATTTGGTGAACAACCCTGTGCTTACACAATGATGTCAAATTGTTGGAAGCAAGTGCATGGTCCATGTTAAATTCTTATTCAAGTGTGGATTATGTGTGCTGTAAACTATCTAATCCCCGACAAACGCCAAACAGCCCTTCTCATCTTTTTCTTTTAACTATATTTCCATATATTTTTTTTTGTTTTATCTGTATAAAAATGTCGTGCTTTGTAGGTACTTGACCAAAAATACAGTTATGTAGACATTTATCAAGGTGTTTGCATCATTGTAAAACATGTTGTCTATTTGCCACATTCGATTGTGTTTGAATCTAAGGTTCTGATGGATCACGTCAGAGCCCAGTGCTCAAAAGGTTGCTTCTTAAACCACTACTAGTGTGCTTGATCCCTGATCGGTGGTGCTGCATTGCTCCAGAGCCGTGCTCCTTGGGATTTTAGTGTTCTTCCACTGGGCTTCTTCAGTGCCAATTTTTGTTGGCATATGCGAATGGCATGACTACCTGAGCTTTCCTAGTGAGATGGTTTTGTGAGACCAGGTTGGGGCCTTTTCCACTGTTAGCTTTTTGGTTGGTGCAAAATACCATGAACCCCACTAGACATTACTGCGAGGGACTTGGAGCCAGTTCTCCTTGATCCTGGTTACTGAGGCTAAGGCAGAGTTGGATTACCTTGTTCTTTATCCCTATAATTTGCAATGTTAGGTTCTTCTTTTTGGTTCACTGCGTCACTATACGCCCAGCCTCCAGACTAGAGATTGACTATCCAGCACGAAGCTCGCACCCTACCGGGATGACCCGCAGACCTTGATTCCTCCAGCAGGATTCCATACGTTATCTGCCTTGATAAACACTACGGTCAATACACGCGTCGGCTTTGTGTTTCACATCACATGGCAACTGTTGCCAGGCATTGATACATGTGCATTACTACTTAAAAACTTGTATGAATGCAAACCATGAGTCTTATGTTCCTAATCGCACCAAGCCGTTGAAATCAGACAGTGGACAACTTTAAGACCTAGGACAACAATCAAAAGCCAGTGCCACTAACAAACAAGGTTTGTCACCTCACCCAGGAACTAATTCATCGGGAACCTTGGAGTTCTGGTTCCCAGAAAAACCATGTGCCAGGCTGTAGGCTATATTACAATCAATCACTAATACACCTCATGCGCAGGGGACCGCTCTTTCCCTCACAACTCCACACCTTTTGAACATTCTTTTTGGTTCTCTACTTAGAAGATATTACGAAAATTGCCACTCTGATGTGGGCTACACAGTGGTTCATCGGAGGTAGGGGTAAGAGTTTCCTGAACCGTTTCATTTGCTATGGTTTGTTTCATGTTTGAATTTTTATCACACTTAATTCCCAGCATTCCTTTACAACATTATTGGTTTTCACTTGATTCTCCATGTAGTAGATATCTGTGTCCAATTTATGTGAAATGGCAATTGGCCCGAAACACTGTAGTAAGATTACATCCCTGAGAGCATCTAATTAGCCCCCACAGATGTTAAATGCTTTCAGTCAAAAGCAGAATTTCACTGACTTCTAGACAGGAGACACATATTTCACGCTGCTTCTGCCGGCGAAGTTGTCATGATTTGTGGAGCAACCCATTGATCGAAATATGCAATGCAAACCTCCAATCAAGGTCCAGTTCATAACACTTCCCAGTCAAATTGAAAAGCTGAAAAAGACTATGCTTGCTATGCAGTGTAAACAAATATACTTAGTGATTATGCTGGCTTTTGTAAATTGTTTGTTTTGGGATAAGCTGTATAAACTACATATAAGTAAAACATACTGTAGGCCACTTGAAAATAACATACATGTCCTCGTTTGCAGATTATACATATTGGGCCATGAATACTTTGACTATGGAGATGTCCTCAAGCTCTATTACTGATTTTGGATTTTCTGCAACTGCAACCCACGTGGATGCAGCAGTGTACATAAGCAACCTTCAGAAGACCCTCTTCTTCGTGGGGCAGGAGTACTGGAGGTATTCAGTCAAATAATGTGTGGATGTCAACGGAACAAAGCCTTTTAAACCTCTCTTGCCATGTCTGCAAAAATACATTCCCAGGTGTTTTCTTCTTGCAGGGATAGTGTATTCAAGTTATATACATCTGGTTGTAGATTAAATGACAATAATTATTCTCATTCATTGGAATTTATTGTCATCAACAAGCAACGCAAACCCAATAGGTCTGACATGTTTAATGTGTATATGTTGTGTTGTGCCGGGGTGAATGTATAGCTGGGGAGTGAATTATGGGTGGTTTGAGATATTCGTTTCTGTGTCAAAGTTTGTGTGTCTGTGTAGGTATGTGATTTGTCTTTTGTGGTTGTAAGATAGTATGTATCATTTAGATTATATAAGGAACTGGATAGGGCCAACTAGTGCCATCACCCTGAAGACAGCACCAGCAGGATATATAATGTTGATTGATTCATGTATATATTTTCGCAATTGGGATCGATGCTGGTTCTAGAAACACATGTATATAGTGTTGGCACAGTCTCTTGCCCGTACAAATCAGGAGGGGCAACAATAACATCCGTGGTGGTCAATATAAACACTCTATAGTGAGGTATAGAAAAGGTTTTGAAGTGTTTACCTTGACTTCAGGTAGACAATACACACACACATGGAAATTAGTTTCAGATTGTGTGTGGTCCATTATGTGGAGTCTTTTTAAAGGAAGATATTGTTAAGTGTAAATGTATTTTTTGATGGTAATTAAAATATGTATATTTTTGATAATCACATGGTTATTCACCCCTTTTTTGGTTAGGGGGTGATCATGACAAAATGTATGTGCATCTGTAATTTCTCGCTCTGAGCAGAAAGGAAAGGAAGCTGTTATGTGGGACTTCATAGGTTTTTGTATTCCCCTGTCCTCATCCACACAGCCCCTAAAAAGAGGACTTTTGGAGCTCAAGATAGCTTATCCCACAGTCTTCAGACACTCATGGAAACCTTTGAAGTCATGCGAACAAAAGAGAGTGACCATAACCTCCTCTCTATGACTTGTACACAAGGGAAAATGTACATCACATCCCTGGCAGTAAACAATCAACAGACCAGGCCAAGACTGACCGCTGCGAACATCAAAAATATCACGGCTAAATACAAAAAAGACATACTAAACAACTCCAACATGGAAAAAAAAGAGGACCGTCCGGACTATCTTCCCTTACTGTTAAAATACAAGGTGGAGCCTAAAGGAGGGAAAACAAACGCCATCAAGATCAATCACGAGCACGACAGAGACCTAGTGGGAAAAAGAAGACTAGTGAGACAACTGCAAAGAACAGCAATTGCTCAAAACACAGAATCGACATGGCTAAAATTACAAACAGAAGTGAAGAGTTATAAAGCATGGCTATAAAAGCACAGACACACCATGTATCAAAATGACGCAGAAGTCATACTTAAGACTCTGAGCACAAATAAATCCAGCGACTTCTGGTCCCTCATCAAAAAATCAGACAGGACATCAGACCACCAACTCACAAACTCTGTTCCAGAATACAAGTGGCTCGAATTCTTTGAGAACTTGTTCGCAGCTCCGTCTGCCCAAAATCCAACTTCTTTTTCTTTGTCAGACGGCCCATGGATCGACCTATCGTCCCAAGATGACATCAGAGACGTGATCAGAAAACTGAAAACTTCGAGAGCGCCGGGCCGGATAGCCTAACCAACATTGACCTTAAACATAATCTGGAGAAATGGACTTCCTTTATCAGTATTGTATTTTCCCACTGCAGATCAACAAGATCAATCCCGACTTTGTGGATCCATTCCGTGGCGGTGCCTTTATTCAAGCGAGGCAATGAAGAGGAGCCAGCCAACTATCGCCCAATTGCGTTATTAGATATCATCGGAAAAATCTTCACCTCCCTGTTACTCAAACACTTTCAGTCATGAGCCAGTACATCACAGGCCAACGACCCGTTTCAAATGGGTTTCCTAAAAAACGGAGGAACGGCAGTCAACATCTTACTACTGAATTCATTAAAAGCAAAAGTCAAGCAGGGTGGCCCAACATTTTTTCTGGCCTTTGTAGATCTTTCCCAGGCCTTCGACAAGATAGATCGAAGTATTCTCTGGACCAAACTCAAAAAATGGAAGTGCCCGAGCAAATTACTCGACCCGGTACTGGCTCTACACACACACACTCAATTGCGAGTTCGATTAAATCGCCAGGGGCTACTTTCAAAAGAAATTCTATCTGAACGTGGGGTAAAACAGGGTTGCCCCCTAGCACCGGCTCTTTTTGTCTTCTTTTTGGGAGATTGCAAGGACACTGAATCGGCCATCAGGTCCTTTCTGCCAAAACTAGGTCACGTTAGTGTGTCTCGTATTTTATACGCAGATGACCTGATCCTAGTAGATCAGACCCAAATTGGGATTCAGCTGCAGCTTATCAACCTTGCACACTATATGAAAATAAACAACTTGGAAATTAACAAATCAAAGACGAAGGTGATGATCCTCGAAAAACACCATCTGAAAAACAAACGTGATCGGAAATGGTACCTAGACAAGGTCAATATCGAAGTGGTGGCTCATTACAAATACCTGGGAGTTACAATTGATGGCTTAGCAACAGAACAAAAAATGCAACAGACCTTATGGGAAAAAAGAAGGCACCTCGCAGCGCAAATGAGGGCAATCGACAGGAAATATGGAAAATTCTCACTAATACCAGTCATCCAATTCTACAAAGGCAAAGTCGTGCTGACCCTGACCTATGGAATGGGAGCAACACTTAACATGCCTGAAAAGAAGTTGCCAAAGCTCGAAGGGCATCTCTGGAAATCGGTGCTCGGCCTGCCCAACTCGGCTTCAATTTTGACAATCAGGCGCAATCTGGGTCTGTTGTCACTGGTATCAACAGTAGAACAAAACTCATGCAACTATTTAGGAAAATGGTTATACTTGATACACTTCCAATATATAAGATCACCGCCACAGAGATCGCAAACAGGCACTTAAAAATTCTAAACGTATGGGTAGAGGCCCAAAAAACCAAGCTGCACGAACTAGCCTGTATGGAAGAGGATCTAATAACCAACCCAGTTAGAGTCAAATTTAAAATGGAATGCCAGGATTGGATTGTGACAGCCGACAAAGTACAAGCAAACAAACTTGTAAAACATCTGCCACCAACGTTCAACAAACCGAAAAACCCATTGGCTTATTGTGCCAAATTCCCTGACAAACGTTTAATGAACATTTTTGTGCAAGCGCTTCTAAACCTACTTCCGACCCACGAAATTTCAGCAATCAGACAACAGACAAGCAATAAGGAATGCAGATTGTGAACTTCGCCAAACAGTGTCGACACTATAAGACATCTTCTCATGCACTGTCATGAGTTGAGACAGGAAAGAACTGCCTACTTGTCCCCACTTTGCGCAGACTCCCTCGTTGCTGAAGAATCTGTCTGGTGGAACAGACTGATGTCCGGAGAAAACATCAAATGGACCATCGCCTCAGCAAAACTGATAGAGCTAGCCTTCAAAAAAATGAATCCATCTTCAAGTACGCTGAATTGAGCATACTCGGCGTACAGAAGGCTACACTGGACACCGGGGGGGTCTAGTGGCTCAGCTCACAATCATCAGTTTCACAACGCATAGCTCGCAGCACTCAACTCTACTTAAGGAACAGAGCAATGATCAGCTTTCAACTTGTAAAAATCGCAAATGCGGTTATATACAAGTTTGTTTGTTTGTTTGTTTGTTTATTTTATTTATATAGCGCTCCAGACCCGGAGGTAAAAGGGCGCTTAAGGAAGCGGTTACAAAGTGGCATATATACATTTCCATAATCCAAACAAATGGGATATGTGCAGTTTCAAATACATCCATTTTTCCAAATTACAAACATGATTAAGCAGTATGTCATATACTTGGATAGCTAGCGGTAAGGAATGGGTGTTACATTTTGGTCAGTAGCCAGAAAATAACATGTTTCCGAAAAATCTGAAATGACTCAATGGATTTTATGTTGAGTGGTAGAGTGTTCCAGAGCTGGGAGGCAAGTACTGAGAAGTTAATGCCACCTGCTCTTTTTAAGGAAAATCTAGGTACTGTTAAGCATGATGTGTTGGAGGATCTGGTGGTTCTATTGGTGGATTTCATGGTAAATTTATTGGTGAGATATGGTGGGGCTAGGTGGTTTAAAGCCTTCGAAGTAAGGCAGAGGGTTTTCAAGTCTATTTTTTGTTTTATGGACAGCCACTTGCATGACTTTCTGATAGCGGAAATGTGCTCTCGCTTGGGGGTGTTAAGAGCTGCTCGTAGTGTATTATTTTGGAGCACTTGAAGTTTGGAGATTATGGTTTGGTTGGCACCTAGGTACATGCTGTTGCTATAGTCCAGTTTGGACTGTATGAGGACCCTGGCAAGAGTAAGGCAGCTATTAGGGGATAAGAAAGGTCTGCTGGCCCTGATCAGCTTGCCAGTGTAGGCAGTGGCTGAGGTGGTCATATTGATTTGTTTGGAGAGATTGGTGTTAGAATCAAGGTAAAAGCCTAGGGTTTTTACACTTTTAACAATGGGGATAGTGTTGCCATCGATGATGATGTTGTTTTAGCTGGGGCTCAACTTAGACAAGTTACTAGGAGAGCCGACAAGGAGAAGCTCTGACTTCTCATCGTTCAGGCATAGACCGTGTGTAGCCATCCATGCCTGAATGACAGAGAAGATTTTGTTAATCCGGGTGACGTCCACGTTGTAGTTGCCTGAGATGGTAAGGAGTATCTGGGTGTCGTCTGCATAGTTGGTGTAGGTGACACCCAGACGGTCCAGTTTGTCGAATAGAGGTTTTGTAAATATATTGTAGAGTGTGGTGGAGACGCATGAGCTTTGTGGGACTCCGCATGTGATGGGGATGGGGTCTGCTGCCGCTGTTGTGGAGAAGACCCTCATAGTTCTGTTCGCCAAAAAGGATTGTATCCATGTGGAGGCGGACGGGGAGAAGTGAGCTGCGGTGGATAAGTGGCTACAAAGGATTTTGAGATCAACTATATCAAACGCCGCTGAGAGATCTAGGAGGAGTAAGATGGCTGCATTACCTTTTTCCTTGATTTCATCAATCTGACTTTTGAGGTCAACAAGGACAGTTTCTGTTCCATGTTGTGGTCTAAAGCCAGATTGACATATACCAAGCAGTTGGTTAGATTCCAGGTGTTTTTGAATCTGGATGTAAGCCACTCTGTCCAGTATTTTTTGCAGGAATGTTACAGTGGTGATGGGCCTGTAGTTGGTGGGTATGGCTGGGTCAAGTGTTTGTTTTTGTTAAGAGTGGGAGAACCCAGGATTGTTTAAGGTTAAGTAATACAAAAAAAATTAATAATAATAATACTTTAGAATCTTTCTTCTGGTAGCCATCAATGAAGCAACCTGCAAAGGAATTTGTTAATAAAATGTATCACATGTTTGAAAACAAACGTTCAAAAGGAAAACTGGTGGTTCGCCTGCTGCCTGCAATTACCCCAGCTGTCTATGTGGAACCAGAGGGAGCATTTCCATGGATTTCACTGTAAAACATTCTTCCAATGGCTATGCTGTTCCTTTGGTTGTAATGGATTATTCAATAAACCTCACTCATTGTTCAACTCCCTAGCAAATCCCTTTGGCTGTAGAACTGGCATCAATATACAGAAAAAACAGCACTTTCTCGAAAGTCTTACCTGACTTCATAATATGCATTTGGAGGGTCACAATTTGTTTCGAATTTGTAGTCCTTGTTGAGGCAAAGTTTGGCAATTGAGGGTTACAAGTGTTCCTGAGTTTACCCTCAGTGACATGGTCAAACTAAATGGGTCAATCTGTGCATGGTTTTCATATTCAGCATCAACCATTTTTTGAATCTTTGAGGGTACCAATACTGTATTATATATACTAGGTGCATGTATAGAGCCAATGGTCAGAATTTAGCCACTCTTTGATTTCACTCCTCCTAAATCAAACTGCATCTGCGCCACCAGGAACCACCTAGACTTCAAATTAATTTAAAACATTTTAAATCTGTAAAAAGAAAACATGAAGTGGTTTTTGGAAGTAATTACTTCGAAGTAAATTACTTTCAAGTAATTACTATTGGAAAAATGACATGGAACCATCACACTCCATGCTTAGGGATACTAGCTGAAGGCATGGCCACCCACCCGCACGCATCTGCTACCATGCACTACTCAAAGACACCTTTGCACAACACATTTGCCATTAGAATGCAGCTATCCCCCACAGCCTAGCTGCACACATAATTTTTCTTCTGCTCTCATATACTCTCCAGACTACCTCGGGACATGGGTGACTAGCAGGGACTTGCTCCCCCACCTATCTTCGTACTGGCTAAAATGCCCACATACATTCTCAGCACCCATCCACTAAATGCACTACTCTAAGACACATTGCACAACACCTCTGTCATTAGAATGCAGCTAAAGATCGAACATCGATTACTGTGGCAGCCTTCTGGCTGGATTGGGAAAAGCCGACCTTAATAGACTTCAAGTAGTCCAGAACAGAGCGGTTCGGATCATCTTGGGCCTGACCATGTCTCAGCTGCCCGACGCTCCTTACACTGGCTGCCGATCTAAGCATGAGTTATATTTAGAATTCTCACAATTGTCTTTAAATGCAGGCATGGCATAATGGCCAAATACCTGCTGGATGAAATACTTGACAAATCTAACTGCAGGATCCTTAGGTCCAATAACCGGAAATTGTTATTTCTACCATGCTGCAAACTTAAGAAGGTGGAGAATGGATCTTTTTATATTGCAGTTCCTAAACTCTGGAACCTGCTTCCATCCACGCTTCGTCAGCAACCGTCGGTCACTTCCTTTAAGAAGACCCTCAATACCCATCTCATCTACTTCTACTAAGTGATCATTCTTGTACTCTCTTAGGCCGACCTGGCACTTCCACATCCTAATGTACTGACTTCCTTCCTCTCCTTGCTTCATCATTTTTCCTTTATGTTTTATGTTCTTTGTTAGTCATGCCTTGCGCCCTCACACCCCAGGGTTCATGGCTGCGCGTTATAAGTTGAATAAAGTAAAGTAAAAGTAAAAGCTATCCCCCACAAAATGTTTCTCCTGCTCTCGCATAGTCTCCAGACTACCTCTCTGTACCCATCAACATGCCTTCTCATCATGGGTGACTAGTAGGGACTAGGCCACCCCTATCTATTTTCGTATTGGCTAAACTATACACACACATTCAATAACTCTGACGAAATTCCCATATCTGGACTTCTGTTCCCCAAGGGCGCTCAACCTACAGCGTGTTGGGACCATACCAATGGTGAAAGGAGCTATACAAATGACAATTACATTACAGACTCCCTAATGCACAGTGTGGTGTATGGAAACATTTTGCACCTTCTTCCATTTTGCTTAATTTTTGTTGTCCAACCGTATGATGTTTCTGTTTGATTAGCTGCCAACTACAGTTCTGTCGGTGGTGTACAGGTTTTGTAGTATTCATTTTGCAGTGGTTTTGCATCTTTGTGTAGTTCAGTCCCAAACAGTTTCCATCCTGCAGGAGGTGTCAGGAGCAGTGGTCGAAGTGTAGGAAAAGAAGTAGTGGAATTATGTTCCCTTCTGGCCTGGCCCAGGTCTCCAAGAAGCCCATCGCCACACCCCCTCCCACTCACAATACAAACCCCCAAACACATGTGCCCGTTGTTTAAGGGAACGTTCAGTGTGGTGCAGTGAAAGTACATGTTTCAACTGCTTCCTACACTTTTATTTTAAAATGGTTTCTTTACTGGGACATAACATACTTCAGACGACATTGTATGACATAATTCCAAAGGTGGAAGACACAAAAGTGATTAAAAGTCCCAAAATTAATTTTTGTGAGTTGTCCACTGTTGACCCAGAGTAGCTGCCTTTCAGCTAAAGAACATTACCACCTTCTTCAGGACAGGACTCCCTGGTGGACAGACAGAGTGACAATAATAAATAAAGGTACTAAGGTACAATTGTCACTCTGTCTGTCCACCAGGGAGTCCTGTCCTGAAGAAGGCGGCAAATGTTCTTTCACCCTGCACACCACCCCAGTCAAGCACTCCCAGCAGAAACCCAGCAGACAAACCTTCAGCAGCTTCTTCAAGAACTTCCCAGTGGAAGCCCTCACCGAGGACCTCACCAACCTACACCTTACATGGACCTAACACCCCCCAACAATCTGCAACTCTCTACTGAAAGCACTCAACACCACCCTCTCAGCCTCCATCAACCAGCACGTGCCTCCGAAACAATTCACCGGCAAACCAAAATCGTCAGCATCCTGGTATAAGCAAGAACCCAACCTCAGCAAAAGAGTCATCAGGAAACAAGAGAAAACCTGGAGCCGCTCCAGGACTGCATCCGACCTGGTGCTTCTCAGGGAACTCTAAGCAACCCACTGACAACTAATCAACACAGCCAAAGCTTCCTACTATCAGGATACTACAGCAGACGCCAACAACAAAAGCAGAGCCCTCTTCAAATCGGTCAAGCAGTGCATCAACCCACTGCCAAACCCTGCCATACCACACGCCATCAATAAATCCACTGCCATCAACTCCTTCTTCATTGACAAAATCAGCAAGATTCACCAGCACATAGATGCCAGCTTTGCATCCACAGGCCCACATCATGTCCCTCCTTGCAATATCTCCACACCCTGGACAACATTCAAGATACTCTCGACAGAGGGCCTGGTAGAACCCTAGCCGCCCTCACAGACACATTGTATACAGAAGACATTCTCCCAGAATCCATCCTCAAACCCCCCCCCCACAGAAGCTCTTCTTCTGTACCTGAAGATCATCAACAGCTCCCTAGCTCAAGGCACCTTCCCATTGACCCTAAAAGAAGGACAAATCCTCCCTCTTCTAAAGAAACCCACTATGGATCCTGACAACCTAGGTAATTATCACCCTATGATCCATCTTCCCTTCCTATGTAAGATCATCCAGAAAGCGGTAGCCACACAACTGCAGAAACACATCAACACCAGCAATCTCCTCCATACCTACCAAATCGTATTGAGACCCAGCATGTAGACAGCATCCATACAGGTGGTTGACAACGCCCTCAACATCCTTGATGATGGCTAACATGCCTACTGCTTCTACTCAATCTCTCAGCCACTTTTTATACAGTAGACCACCTAGCACTTATGGACACCCTACATCAGAGCATGGGGATCAGCCACCTTGTCCTACGCTGGTTCAAGTCCTACCTCGCCAGCCTGAAGCAGTTTGTTCAGATGGACTTCTCTAGATCGCCAATGCTACCCATCAAATGTGGAGCACCACATGGTTCCATCATCTTCTCCCCATTGATCTTCACTCTATACACGGAGCCACTGGGAGATCTCATAGCCACACACAACATCCACAAATATGCCAATGACACACAGCTATACCAGAAGATCGACTCCATCAAGGACATCCATAGGCTCAAAACCTGCCTCTCGCTGATCCAGTCTGGGATGTACAGTGCATACTTGAAGCTCAACCCCTCCAAGACCAAATTCAGACTCCTCACCAATAGCACCAAACACCCAGACATACAGACCTGGCTATCAACTATGAACTCTGCAGGCTTCACATCCAAGCTCACCTCCTGTGGGAACTCCCTAGATTTCCACATTGACAAACACCTCTCCTTCAAGACACACATAGCTAAGAAAACTCAGACAGCTTGCAATCAGCTCTCCGTCCTGAGAAAAACAGTCAAGCCCTTCCTCCTCCGGACAGCCTTAGATCAACCGTTGAAGCACTGGTCCTATCCCACGTGGATGGGGCAATGCACTCTTCAAAGGTCTCCCTTCATTCTCTCTTGTGCCCCTGAGAATTGTCCTACACGTGGCTGCACGCCTCATCAAGGGTCTATGCAGATATGACCACATCACCCCAGACCTCATTGACCTTCACTGGCTCCCACTGCACGCACGTATCACCTTCAAGTCTTGCTGCATCATCTAAAAGGCATTTGCCTACAAGTCACCCGGCTACCTTGCAGAGAAACTCTGCATCTCCAGCAGGCAGTACACCATTAGAAACCAGGACACGTGCAGACTTGAAATCTGCCACTGCAAAAAGGAAAGGACCAGAAAACAAACTTTCTCTGCCTATGCCCCAAGACTATGGAACTTTGTCCCCGTCTGCATCATACTTGCCCCCACGCTCCTACAATTCAGAAAAGAGCTCAAGACCCACCTCTTCAAGGAGTCTCTCCTCTTCAACACCTAGGCCATTACATCACCCCACCTAACTCGCTAGACTCTGCCCGCCCCTCTACTCCACCCCACCCGCTACAGCTGTAGCCCTCCTCTGTGCCCCTTTGTATCCTACCCCCTGCTGTATAGCTGATCTGTTGTTAACACCGAAAAGCGCTAAGTTATGCATCTGTAGTGTTGTACAACTCTGTAAAGCGCTCTGTTATGTATCGGTATTGATGTATACCTCTGTAAAGCGCTCTGTTGCGTTTCGAAGCTAGGCCCACGCTCAATAAATACCATAATAATAATAATAAAAATAAATGGAAAAATGAAACAGCAAATGAGAAGGATACACAGTAGCCTCGTTAAGGTCAGTGAGATTATTTTTGGGAACGTTAGGCTCATGGTATTGCCATTTGTGCTGCATACAAGTTTATTTTAAATAGCGTGCAAGTCAACAGAACTTCATTGGAGATGTTTTGCCCATAACCTAAATTGACACCCTAAATTGAAGTGGTTCTGACGTGTCAAGTTGCCAGACAGTAGTAGGATAAGTGCAATACTTATAATATCCTCAGCAGAACACATCTCATCAGAGGAATGTAGAGAGGAACGTCCCGACTATTTAGTGCAGGATGCCATAGAAGGATTCACAGAATCAGAATCAGAAGCTGCTTGTTATTTTGCCCAAATGCACTTTTGTCCTAGGGCAAAGTGTATACTGCTAAGACCTCCGCAACAATTATACGATATTCTTACTGCACCACCTTTGTATTATTATAATTTATTTTGCTCTATTTTTGGATAAGTGATGAGTAGTTCTGTTATTTAGTTTTTAGATATTTCCTGTGTTCATCTTGCCTTTCCCCAATAACCCACAATCTCTTAGTTTGCCGCTCCCAGGCACTTTTTCGATAAGAGTTTGTTTCAGATCCTTAGTCCTGAAATACAGTAGTATATCTCTCTATGACTTGTAGTGAATGCATAAATCCCTCCAACTGTAAGCTACTCCATATGCAGTCACCCTCCAATACGCCCTCTCTAACAGAATCGAAATGACATCAAAGTCATAACTCTTCCCAAATCTCAAGCCAGCGATACACTCTTTCCAAACCTGGATTCATGCGCCACAAATCCCTAAATGAAATAACCAACTAAATAGATAAATAAAATATGAGGCTGACGAGGTAGGAAGTGGTTGTTTCAAAGGGTCATCAGTCTTTCTTGTTCACTTTTCAAGATTTGATTGGTTGCCACCTTTTAAGCAGTTGAGGTGATCATTTAGGATGGTTTTGAAGGATTTCAATACAATTGTAGGGAGCATCTCCTGATTCATCCATGGAAGGGCTCACTATTCTTTCCTAATAGAGAATCATGGAACTAGAAAACTTCCAGTAGAAAAAGTGTCACTGCAAAGTGAAGAACCCCGAAGTGGAATGCAGGAGTGTAAACGTATAGGAGAAGACCGGTCTCTCCCTCTATGTGATTTCACTTTTTCATGTTGTTTCTCCTTAATGTTCTTCTATTGCTTTCATTTTGGGAACCTTCCGTGCTCTAACACCTTGCACAATGCACTTTAATCAACTGCATATTTATGTTTATGTTTATTGAATTTATATAGCACTTTAATCCAAAGCGCTTTACAGTTTAACAACAGGTACAAAAGTGAGAGAAGCATAATTACAAACATGAAACAAGCCATTAGAACAATATGTAGAACAATTTGCTAAAGGAGGGGTAGAGTGGGGGAAGGGGAGGGAAGAGGGGTTAGGTGAAAGGGGTTACAATGTCTGTTTTGAGATCCGGGAGGTGGGGGGAGGGTATGACCGGTTTGAGGTCCTGGGGGAAGGGGGAAGCAGGGAGGGGAAGGGGGTGCAAGGAGGGGAGAGAGGTATGGAAGCGGAGTCAGGGGGGGAGTGAAGAAGAAGGGATTTCAGGGAGGAGCGGAAGGATGGGTAGAAAGGGGTGGAGTGGATTGAGAGCAGTAGGGAGTTCCAGTGTAGGGGGGCCAAGAGTTGGAAGGAGCGGAAGTGTGAGGAGGCACATGGGGCAGGGGGAACAGTGAGAAGGTAGAGGTCAGCTGAGTGGAGAGAGCGGGAGGGGGACTTTTAATATATACTGGCACTGTATGCGTTTGCTTTCATCCAGTTTTAATCATTTTTTGTATGGATTGTATTACATTGTTTATTTTCTCTTGCTCTGCACTTAATCTTCAGGGAACCAAAGGTCCAAATACAAATCTAAAATGTATCTCCTCTTTGCAGTGATCGCATGAATGGTAGTTGTCGCTCTCCGAACTTATGAAATGAGACCAACACTAAAATCCAACTTCATGTTCATGTGTGTTGCTTGTAGCACCATTTAAGAGGATGAAATGAGAAATATAGCTATAATTTGTCTAAATGGCTTTACAACAGTCATCTATTGGAATTGCATTAACATATTCACCTTGTGCATTTCTGAAATGTACACATTGCTGACACACCAATGTCAAATTAAAACCATGTACATTCTTCTATTTCTAGCTTTGATGAGATTGCTAACCTGATGGAAATGCAATATCCTAAACAAATACACGAGGATTTCCCAGGGATCAATAGCACCGTAAATGCAGCATTTGAACTGGAAGGTAACTCGAAACCGTGGAATATAATATCTTTCTTGCAGCTATCTCATTGAGAGTACTTGTGTAGTGCACAGCAGCAGTGTTACCACTACCTGTGTTTGTGTAGGAAGATAAACGCGAGAGAACTGGCATTCTTTCTGAAAGTACTTTCAGTACAGTCTGTCACCAGTATATGTCACGACAGAGAAACCTTGCGCTTGTGGAAGTGTAATTTTACATGGCATGCCCCTAGTGCAAAACCGAATTAATTCTAGTGCTCGTATAGAATAGTATTAGGCCTAGAGAAAATATTGCCCTTGCACAAAAAGCATTAAAAGCACCATGTCTTGCATTAGGACAATGTTGCTCTCGGGCTAATATTCTGAAAAACATCACTTCCACCAGTCCAAGATTTCTATGATATGGCCGAAAATGTAAAACGTGGGTTTACGTGTTTTGGAATCATATTTTTCTATTGTAAATGTGTCCCTAAACGTTTAGTGCACCAACCTGTATTTGACTACTCTCATGTCGCAGCATGAAACTCGCAAATACTGCATGCACCTTTATATTGCCTTTAGGTTGAATACTATGAATTGCATATAATTATAGCAGAAAAGTTGGTGCTATCCAGTTACAACGAGGCCGTTATTTTAGTTCATTCAAAAACTGTTGTTGTTCTTCTACTGTATCAAAGTATGTTTGAGATACCTTTCACCTGGTAGCCCGTATCAAAATGCAGTTTGATAATGGCATACTACTGTGTCTTGCTTACCTCTTTTTTTCGTTCTCTCTTTTCGATTAGGAATATTATATCTATTTGTTGGTCCACAGTCCTTCGCATACAATTATGATGAAAAACAACTTCTGTTTACCAGACCAACTAATGCATGGCTCGGCTGTCAAAAAGAAGAGACATTTTAATGTAATCTTTGGAGAGCAACCCTGCATGATAGCGTACATTACTCAGTATCAGATTATATAAAGGAAAATGGTCTGATCATTGCATAGCCTTATCTTTTTGTACTGTAATACGCACATATATATTTACACTGTTCCTTTGAACACATGTTGTATACTGTATCTTAATTACTATATGTTCACTTAGAGCCAGGCAGCTTCATTGTGTTGTTACCAAGATATACCTACAGTCGTTAAGGAAGCATCTACACCAGACTAGTTAGTTTGAAGTTCATTTTATGGATGCGATAACTGATCACCAAATGCTTGCACAACTTTTGATTTGGGGAGGAATGCATCAGTTGTTGCTGCATTCACTTGTCAAACTCAAACGGTTAATGTAGCCTCGATGTTCACAAAACCATTGCAGGTTTTCTTGGACTGCCATCTTTTCTTTACTGTCTGTTCGGGTCATTATTTGTTGATTCATTGTCTGTGTATATGTGTTGTATGTAATTGTTAAATTCTAATGTTTACTATCATTTTTGTACTATGTATAATGTACTGAAAGTGTATTCTACATTTCCACATTCAACACTTTCCCATCAAAACGTTTACTATTTTATGGAACAATGTAATCATTTTCACCTAGGAATGTTATTGTGATTTATAAGGTGCACCGCTACCATTTTCCTGGTCTCCTGTCGCTCTGGCAGATCTGAAAAGGAAGAAGGCTTTTGCAGGGTTGGTTAGTGGGATTGAGTCGGAGAGCGCTACACTGCTTTGAAGTGCTGTTGGTAACTTCAGTTCGGAAAAAAATGGTCACTGTGTGCTGGGTTTGTTGTTTTGGTAGCTAATGGTTTGGCTGTGTTTTGTGGATGAGAGTGCATGGGGTGGTTTGTGTGTTTGAGGTACGGCTTTCTTTAGTGTGTTTGGTTTAGAGGGGGATTGCAGATTGTGTGCAATTTGTGGTGGCTTCAGGTTTCTGTTCCTGTGGAGGTATATGTGTTTTGTGCTGTTATTTGATGGTAAGTGTGCAGGGATTAATGGAAAGTTGTTAGTAGGATTAATGATGAGGGACATCTGTGTCCTTCTCTTCATGGGTTATGTTGGTTTGCAGGGCTTAGATTCTTCTATGGTGGCCTGCGTTAAAGTGCATTATTTCCTTGGATATCCAGGTTTCAGTTCATTGGGTTTAGGTTGTTTTGGGTGTTGTGATTGCTGTTTTTCTCTAACAGTCTTTTCTGTTTAGCTCAATGATTTAAAGAGCCATGTTTTTAATTCTTTTTCTGAATGTTAGGTGTGCTTCTATTGTTCAAATTTCTTTCGGGAGTGAGTTCCAGAGTTTTTCCAAGATGAAGCAGAATGCTGATCCACCAAATGTACTCTTTAAATATTGTTTTGGTTCAAAGCTAGTGTAGTTGCTGCATCACAGTATTTCGATTTGGTTTGTAAATAGAGATTTTTTCCTGCATGATTCCACTCCTTGGCTGTGGATTGCCCTCTGGGTAATGCAGAGAATCTTGAAGAAAATTCTAGAAGAAAATTATTTTTTTGACTGGCATCCAGTGTAGTGTTCTTAGTGCTGGTGTGATGTGTTCTCTCTTGGTCCGTCTGAGCAGTAGTCTTGCTTCTGCGTTCTGGATTCGCTATAGTTTTTGGATGAAGTGGTCCAGCATTCTGAGATAGATGCTGTTTGCGTAGTCTATTCTCAGTGCCTTAAGTGGGACTAAAAAATGAGACAGGGGTTGTCAAGGGGGTGTGGCCTAACTGCAGGGAGGTTCACCTGTGGGCGCATTAGGCCATGCCCCTTGACAAGCCGGCTCAATGGGCTACAGTAACCCTGCCAGGCAGCCTTTAGTAGAGATTAGCACCCTCTACCCCTGTGGGAGAGGGGGCTGATCTCAGCATTTCTTTTCTAAATACTTGCATGGCAAGGGACAGCACCTCACCTTTTCAGCCTTAATGGTGGCACTGCCCCTCACTAGCTGGGGAGAGGCAGCATCGCCATTAAGGCTGAAAGGGTGAGGCCACTGGAAGCAGAGGCCTTTTTTGCAAAATCCTGAAGCTCCTGCTCATTCGCAGGAGCTTTAATATTTGGAAAAAAGCAGCCTCTGCTTCCAGCGGCCTCACGTTTCTCTTCATAATGGTGGTGCCAGCCCATGGGCATCTCTTTCTTGAAGGGATGCCTCGCAGGTGTGGCACCACCATTATGGATTTAAGGGCATGAGCGAGAGCTTCAGGCTTTAGAAAGAAAAGCCTTGTCCGCTAGAGGACGGGGATGCCAGGGGAGATTAGTGCGCCCCGCCAGGGCCCCGCCTCAGAACGAGATTTCTGAGCCTGCCAGGTCTTGGCCCTGGCTAGCCCTGGCCCACTTAAACCCCCGTCTATTCTTTACATGATGAGGGAGATGATGGCGAGTGTTCTGACTTGAAAGGTGAGGAAGGGTAATATCCATTTGATCATGTGTAGGTGGACTGCGTTGACTTGTGGTTCTAGTGTTAAGTCATTGTCAGGGACATCATTTCACCAAAATGCCTGGGTTAGCGGAAGTGACATCACATGCCCCTTGACCCCCCCTGATGACACCACCGGAAGTGATGTAATGTGACCCCGCCCCCAAGTGACATCACAGGAAGTGGTGGAAAACAACCTTCAGATTTTTTGATGAATCTAGCACCTGTGTTTCCAGGTGCTCTCATTTCAGCCAGATAAAAGAACTGAGGCACAGAGGGAGGTATGATTTGTCCACGATTGCACATTACACATGCCATTTTCCATATTCGACTTTGGGGACTATATGTAAAACATAAATAATGCAGTATTTCTAACAGGGTAGCCGAAATCTGTAACACAGGCTACAGCTAGTTTATAAAACATCAGTAGGTCAATGGACACATAAGTATGTGTTACCTGTGGTGTTTCTGTGTTAAACAAGACAAAAAAGCACTCACCTGGGGAGGCGTGCGCTGCAGATAATTTCCCTATCCTTGAGGATAGACTGGAAATGCGAGCCAAAGGTGAGTTTGATCCTCACATACAAAACTCCTTACTTAACATGTTTGCAAAAAACAGTCCTATCGGAATTGAGCAGAATTAAATACCATAGATCAACACCTATTACTTTGAAAAATTGACAATTGTACCACATTGAATCACTAGCCAAAGATGAAAATATTACAATGAAACCAGCTCATAATGGAGGGGCTATCATAGTAATGGTCACATCCTATTACATCAATAGCTGCCTAACCCTGTTAAGTGATGAGTCAACTTACATCAAACTTAATAGTGATGCCATTACCAAAATCAAATATTTGATTAACAGGACGGTGGGATCAGCATTTGAAAATGACTGGATTAGTTTAAAGACCAAACTGTATTTTGATTAATTGATTTCCCATAACTCCTGTTTTCTACAGATTACGTAAAATACCTAAGAACCAGACTCATCCCCCATTTAGACCTATTGTGGTGGGTTCAGACAGTGTGTAAACTCCGTGGCCATCTGTGTGGACAGATTATTATAGTCGTTGGTGCAAGCTATCCCTACTTATTTGTGGGACACTATGGACTTTCTTAACTATCTCACAGACATAACTGCACTTGCATCTGATTGCATATTATTTTCTTTGGATATGTGCAGTTTGTACACAATCATTCTACACAATAAAGGTTTGGAAGCGGTCAAATTACTTTTGCTGAACTCTGATCCTGTGAAGGGTAACCCACAATTTGTGCTAGAGTTATTACATCTTATATTATTCAACAAGTACTTTAGGTTCCAGGGTACCTATTACATCCAATCATCAGGTACTTCCATGGGATCAGCCATGACCCCAGTATATGCCAACATCTTTATGTTCAGATATGTGTAAATGGGCTAATAACATCCTTCTATGGAAAAGATACATATATATATATATATATATATATATATATATATATATATATATATATATATATATATATATATATATGTATATATATATATATATATATATATATTTGGCATTTGGTGTGGGACCAAGGAAGAGCCTATGTCCTTTTTTGACCATTTAAACACTGTGAACACATGCATCAAATTCACTCTATAGATTGGTTCCCCAACTTTACATTTCCTGGATGTGAGTTTGGCCATCAAGGAGGGTAACATAGTTACTACCGCTTACCATAAGCCAACTGATTTTACAAGTTTCCATCCGAAGGCAATGCTGCACAGCCTTCCATACAGTCAAATCCTCAGACTAAAGAGAATAATTTCAGATCCAGCAGGACTCGATACTGAATGCTCTGTCTTAATTGAGAAATTCAGAAATAGGGGTTACCCACTTGAGGTCCTTGATAAGGCTAAGAATAGGTTTGGAAAAATTACACAAGTGCAACTCTGTATACCAAGAGTAAAGACTGAAGAGGTTCCTCTTCTATACATTTCTAAATTCTCTAGACAAAGTTTTCAGATTAGCAAGATCATCAAGAAACACTGGAATATGTTCACACATGACCATTACTTTACAAACTTTTCCCTAAGCCGCACATGATGGCCTTTAAGCGAGGTAAGAACTTGAGGGATAAATTAGTGAGAGCCGATTAGTAAAAAAGGATAAACAACTGTGGCTTAGTACACAGCATAAAGGTACTTTACCTTGTTTGGGATGTAGCTAATGCAATAACGCCATTAAAGGCAACTCTCTCTCACACCCACACACTCGTAAGAACATTAAAGGATTATGCCACTTGCCTCACACTTGGGGTTATATATGCCATTAAATGTCCCTGTGGGCATCTCTATGTTGGCCAAACATCTAGACCAGTCACGGAACGTTGGACTGAGAATAAATCAAATTTGCAATGTAAAAGCTCAATATGAAGTTTTTGGTATTGGAAGTTGTGAAGTGTCCAGACATGGGAGGTAATTACAACTCTCATTCCTCCAACAAGAAATGTTTTCTGCACATTTTCTAGACACTATACATCCAAGGGGTCTTAATGAGCACTTTAGTCTGAATTGTTTTTTATAGTTGCTTATGATGTGCTTTCTAGCATAACACAGTTCTTATTTAACAATATTCCTCGATAGCTCTTTCTACTCTTTACTTGTTACTTTCATCTCTTTAGTATCTTGCTTTACAATATTTCACCATCTTGGTACATCGGGTTCCCATCCCCAATCTTCCCAAATCTTCCTGTTTTCATTATGCGGTTTATGTCAAAGACTTTCGAAATGGCATAGCTTTACTCATCCCTATGCCTGACCACTCCGACACTGTTGTATTCGGGTTGTCATATTCCTTATACTCTGTTAACATTTCTTCAAACATGCTTTCTAGTACCACAAGTTCCACTTTCTTGTAAATTGATCTAACCATTCAGTTCTATTTCATCCGATCTCCCTCGGGATCCTGTTTCACTCAATATTCTTTTCCGTAACCTTTCCCGTTGGCTTTCAGTTCCTTTAACTTTATTCAACTCGATTTTTGCCTCAGCGGTAATTTGCTTAACTTTCACATTTCAAGGAGTCTTGCGATAATGCAGTTTTCCACAGGACCAGTCTGTTACTTTGTTTCATCACAGTTCAGAACAATCAAAGCTTTCTTTCAATGCATCTCGCTTCTTACTCATAACCTTGTTGGTAACTGTAATCATTTGAGTCCATTCTGACCGGGCTCTCTCATCACTTTGAACTCACTGGCTGTACTTTAACAACGTATCCTTCACAATTCTTTTATCCGAGGTCAGGGTCTCTCCCCTCCTGCCCCTCAGACCTTCCTGCTCGGCCTTGCTGTCCCAGGGGAACAAGCAATCTCTTGGCCCACAGGCGGGAGAGATTAACCAGCTTTTCGGCTTCCTTTGATGATCCCTTTTGGCTTCTTGGAGACACGTCGCCCTCGCCGCGCTTTCTCCTGGTTCAACCTGCAGCTTTGTAGCATCTTGGCATCCCAGTCTCTCAAGCCTGGTTCTCAATAGCCTCTGCTCAGCTGCTGGCCATCGTGCCTGCTCTCATTCTTGAACTCCTTGTGCTCTCTTTGTGAATGTGGGTTCCACCTTTTATACTTAGTTTCGTTCTCAATTGGATTCAGGTGGTCGTAAATACGTGCCTGACTTCACCTGGCCTCTTTAGAGGGACATTCATTGAAAGAGAAAAATTACTTTGAGTGTAGGTGTTCTGTCGTGATGTTATTAAGATGGGAGAAGCGTTGGATCTGGGGAAACAGTGGTCTGGCTTACAGTAGACTGAGGGGATTTCGGGCAGGTGGTTACATGAAAGCGGGAATACCATGTCTCACCCTCAGGTAATCCCTCCCCAATCCAAGGGACCCTTCACACAGGTGATCCTCGCTAGTCCACCCCCAGGGTTGGGATCCAAATGGCTCAATGGCCTGGCTCCAGTTTCTGTCAGCTCCCTCCACCCTTCTGCTTTCTCACTGCAGCCGCTGGACAGGCTTTGTTTAATACGGCGCAGCCAGCGGGGGTGAAAATTGACCCGGGGCTTGCCTTTCGCTCACCGCTCCCTGCTCTGGCATCTCTTGGAAAGCTGCAGCTGTTGTTTTGTGGGTCCTCTCACCTCCCTGGCTCTGATAGCACTCGGGCTCCCACCTGGTAATGCTCCCCTCGGCTTCTCTCCCTTACTGCGCAGCCACCTTCTGTCCTCACCACCGGACTCGCGCGCACTGCCATTTTCTGCCCTGTCACCCACCTTATCAGGGGCTATTGGCACCCCACTTTCTTTGTGATTGAAGTACTCTCACAACCCGTGGCCGGCATCACCTTATGCAGCTCACTTCCCGGAGTTGGCACATCTCACATTCTGGTTGGATCATGGAGTATGAGGAGGAGAACCAGGGGAGAATCTCCTGAGGGAAGATACCAGGATGAGGAGTCCCGTGGCTAAGCAGCCATTTCGTGGGCGGCAGGCCACGCTGCCCTGAGTAATGTAAATTTAAAATAGGCAGAATTATGTACATGGAAACTTTTCGCAGGCATGAGCCATGAAAACAGCTCTCAAATGCCCCTTTGGGAAGTCAGTCAAAGATTAACAGGTTTAGCTGACAGACCTCCTTTATGTTTTAAAGCTGGTCATTAATTTCTGATGGTAGATTGTATGGAAGGCCTTCAGAGTTTGGAATTTTAAAAGCAATAATCTTCCTTTTAAGTAGTCAAGTTGGACAGCAGATCTATTGAGCATGTGAGGACCACTGACTTTGTAAAGATGTGTACATTAGCTATTTTCCTAAGTACTGAAAACAAGAGCCTTTTTTTGTACTAAATTTAATGTGCTGCTTTGATGATTGGATAAGCACCTAGCCCTCAGATGGATAATTTACACTCCCCCTGGGTTTTCTGTTATACACCATTAACAATGTATTGTCTGGGTTGTTCAAATGTTTGTTTCCAGGCTCACTAAACGGCCATCAAAGCCAGCGTTGACCAAGCCACATTAGAACACAAATCTGGCCACGCAGCCTTAAACAATAATGTATTCCCGAATCACATAGAACTGTAATACGTTTTATAGTTAAAATAAGCTTCTCTTAGCATAAGTGGATTGTGGTATTTTTCAGACATACAATTTTAACAGGATAGTCTTCATGTTTCTTATTTTTATTGTACAGTACATTGTTGCAATGCAGAAAAGTACCCTTTTTCAGATAAAAGTAGAATGTTTTATTTTCTAAAAGGGCTTTCCACATTTCTTGCTGTAAATTTAAAGTTGGTCACAACCCAAAATGTTCACCTATGTAGCTCTAATATTGATTCAAAGTCCATGGGACAATTGGCATCATTTATCTTTTACTGTCTCCCAGATGAGAAGGTAACTACATGCATTTCACAGGTGTACCTTTTCCTGGTATTGGAAGAAAGAAAACACACTTAAATGAAAAAAGGCACAATTCTGGCACCTCTCAATTTATATTCATCCAATCTCCAATTTCCCCAATAGAATATTTACATTTTCTGTGAAATATTGGATTTGTGTTAGAGTGCAGATGTGCAGAAGGCTACTGACCTTACAATCAAGCATGTCCATTCCGTACATGATATCAGAGCTGGCAGTTCTGGCACTCACCTCTCGACTCAAACCCAAGCACAAAGTGCCATCCTGCCACTGACTGAGCTACTCAGCAACAAGAGGGAATGGCAAATGTCAGCCGGAGTCTGAGGAAAGACTATGAGTGAATCTCTTTGACATATTTAGGCAATTTCTGTCATATTGTGTGTGTAACTAGACATGTGCAAAAACAGTGGGTATTAAGGGAGTACACATCCCCCACCAAAACAGTCACTTCCCACGTGATCTGCCACCCACCTGGACCGATCCTCACATTTGAAGAAGACCTTCTTCCGAACTTAGAAGAAAACACTAAGCCCTCCTCACAAGTGCTCTTCTTGGATGATCTGAATTTAGACCTCTTTGTCCCCAACAACCTACCATCCACTTCACTTGACAACTCACTGTCCACCATTGGCTTTATTCATCTCATCCATAACCCCATGCATGATAAAGGGCACTCCTTAGAATGGATAGCCGATTTCAACTACCATATCTCTGTAACATTTAATCTCTCATGCCCATGGTCTGACCACCATGTCATTACAATCACCATCCACCCCAAGCTACAAACTAAAACTCCCATCAATGCACTGCCACACTCCATAGCCCACAGCGCCTGCAAGCTATCCAAAGAAAATATCTCACCATTCCTTGATGCCATCAATCCAGTGTTCCTAGAGACCCCTGACACAAAGAATCATGTGGATCTCTACACCAAGGCCCTGGTGGATGCTATTGATTCTATTGCCCCACTAGCACCCAAAAAAGCCAAATCACTAGCGCACGTTAACTCTTGGTACACCCAGGAATTTATAGCACTCAGAGTTGAAAAACGACAAACCGCAAACTCCTGGAGAAACCATCCATTTGATGCACTCAAACCAGAATGTATAAACCTCTCGAAGCAATATAAAAATGCAATCATCCAAGCCAAAGCCAATACATTAAATGTCAGAATTGCTGATGCCACCTCCAACACTAGAGAATTACTCTCCAGCCTTAGGTAACTAGAGGCCCCAGTCTCCCCTCCCTACACATTAGCCAAAGACTGTGCCTGGTGCAACAGCATTCATAATGACATGCGGCCCAAAATCAGCATTCTCCAAAACAAAATTCTTGCCAAACAAGCCACCTTGAATCACACCAATACTGACTCCAAGGCCATACCCACCACCCTTCCGAACACCCCAACTCCCCCACTATTCAGCTTCAATAATATTTCCACCCAAGAAACCCTACACATCATGAAAAGCTTAAAACCCTCAAAATGAAAAGGAGGTGTCTGCCCAGCCCCCCTGATCAAATATTGCGGAGAAGCACTGGCCCCTTTCATCAAAGTGGTCATTCATTCATCATTCACAACAAGTGTGGCACCCACCAGCCTCAAAGAAGCTTGGGTCTTGCTGCTTTTAAAAAAAACCTACCCTTGACCCTGCCTCACCAAACAACATTGTCCCATCACGACTGCCACCTTTCTGCTAAAAATACTCGACAGAGCAGCCTATGTCCAAATTCAGGGGCATCTGGATGCAAACCATATGCTTGGAGTTCGGCAATCTGGATTCCGTCCAGGGCATGGTACCGAATCAGCCCTCCTTGATTTAAAAATCAGAGGGATGACATCAGGGATGAAGGAAAACCTGCCCTGTTGCTGCTATTAGATCTGTCCGCGGCATACAATCTGGTTGACCACAACATACTTTGCTGCCACCTCATCCATGTAGCCGCCTTCTCACCTGAAGCAGCTTCATTGATCACATCATTCCTAGAAGGCTGAACAGTGAGAGTCTTGTCAGAGAATGTCAGTGTGAAGCCCTCACCCATCAACTGCTGTGTTTCCCCGTCCCTCTAGAGCATCTATGAATCCCCTTTTCGACCTCCTAGACTCCCTCGGCACATCATACACAAACTATGCCGACAACATGCAAATTCTCCTCCTGCTCTCTGGCATATACTCTGATGACGCTGCCATGCAAAGCTCCACCTATGCCATCATGTAAGCATGGATGGCATCCCACGACCTCTGTCTGAATGATGACAAAACAGAACTTCTCATTATTGGTCATGCACTGCACTAAACAATCTGTACCCTGAATACTCTGGTGTCATCATCAATGATATAACAATTCCAGTCTCACCCGCTGTCGAAACCCTTGGAGTATACCTGGATGCCACACTATCCCTATCCAGACAAGTCAACGCCATTGCCTCCTCAGCAGCTTAATCTACCAAACTCTTAAACGCCTCCAGAACCTTCTTATCGACAGAGAGCTGTCTGACGATCGCCTGCGCAGTGGTGGGCGCCAGGCTAGGTTACTGCAATGCACTATTCGCAGGTACCTCAGCCCACAAACTAAAAAAACTCCAAACCATCCAAAATAACGGCCTACCAGCTGCCATAAACCTTCCAAGATCGGAAAATATATCAGCTGCCTGGAAAGCAGTACATTGGCTCCCCATCCGGTAAAGAATCCTATTCAAAACCCTAACCATAACTCACAGATGCATTTCCAAATCGTGCCACTCTACCTTGATCAAAGAATTTCCAAATCTGAATCGACTAGACCCATCAGAAACCATTTACACAAAAAACGAGTTCAACTGAAGTGCAAACACACCAAAGCAGGGGGAATAAGCTTAAGAGTTATAGCAGCAAAGCAATGGAATGCCCTCCCACTCAAATTAAGATCAGAGGACTCCTACTGCTCCTTCCATAAAGCCTCAAAACATGGCGTTTCAATTAATACACCCAACTGAGCTGCATGATGCTTACATTACTGACTTTAACTCTCATGCATTTCTTACCGTAACTATGTATGATTTCTTCCTGTGCCTAAGGGTGTCATGTAACTGGTTTTCCCTAGCAGTGAGCCTGAGCCTGAGAGATCTGTGCACGCTTTACACATACAAAATAAATAAGTACATGCACATTTAGTGACAGTGCATGAACCATGAAGGGTTGCTTGGGAATATGTTGTAATAAGTGGCATATTGAGGGAGTATGTGAAGGTAGTTCATGGCAATGGCACATCAATATATGCTGCCCAGTCATCTCCACCCAGACATGCACATGCGCCCATTCATCCATAGCGCCTTGAATTCACATTTGGACATGTACTAAGCTGATACACCCTATGCTAGCAACTGCTTATGATTTCAATGAAAATGCGCAAATAAATTAAAAAAGGTGGAAATGCACGCCCAACCTATTTGATTTAACAATGCTTTTCACAGTAACTAGTTTATTGCCATGATGATTACTTTTCCAACATAAAACGGTTTTACTTTAAATTAACTTAAAACATTTTCCTTAAATCATGCAAGGTAACAAGTTGCATGTCCATGCAAACAATGACTATAAGTAGCTATCAGACCGTTTATGTGTTTGTGGGTCTTGAAGTTATACATGTTTACTTATAAACACTAAGATAAGATTGATTTGGGCTCATTGCAATTGCCATTTAGGAAGGGAAAATAAACATATAACCATACATATTTTGCTTAACATGTGTCTATAAGGAATTCCTATCTATTGTCAGGTTTGTTTCTTATGTGACTTGTTTACATGCCGAGTCAGAGTATTATTATTATAGCTCTTAAAAGACAAGCACTAACACAAGTGCCTAAATTGCAGACTGAGTACATGTCCCAGTTCAACCGTTTAACCAATGTATGCGATCCTGCACAAATAATTTATTCTCACTGTGCGTTACCTGGCAAGACAAGGTGTCCATAAAACGTATTGATTTCACTGTTTAAGTTGTTAAAACATGTCTCACTCTAGTTGATCCATGTGTAACAATAATATTACTGAACAATATATCTTATTGTACACAACAATGTTATTGATGTTTTGGCTTAGTCATGACAAACGTATTGAAAACCCATGGATCACTTCTTTTAGGTGGCACCATTGTTTTAGATGGATGTATACCTACAACATTGAACACATATGCTAATCATCAGAATCTGCCCTTATTGGTCAGTGGCCCGAGTTTTCCATATGTTCTCTTCTGCTAACCCCCTGAACAAATAGACTAGATAAGAGGAAGTACGTTAATATTGATTTAAGAGGCAAAATAGGGAACCTAGATCTGAGACTAAGGGATCAATCTATGAATGTGGACAGACAGCCCACTGCTTCAAAAATATGTAACGTGGAATCTTGTGCTTTTGGTGCTTCAAATACCAAGTCCTGAATATTGGTGTGATTCTTGAAAGGTATAGACAAAAAGCACAAATGGTACAGGTGTACCATAAATGAAGGCCCATTTTCTGTGCAAACACATACAAACTTGCCACTGTCTCTAAGTGTTTGAATAATAGGTATTGCCAGAAACAAAGGGGCACATGCCTCAGGCCCTCCACTAGTCCAGACCTCACCTGGCTGCCTTATGAAAACAAGTCAATGCACATATTTGGTAAATCATTAAATACACTTAACATCATATTGTGTAGTGTATTACATAGGCTCTGGGGATTTTGTCTAGCTGTTCATGACAACTAAAGTCTGACATGCTCAATTCATCTTGTAATGCGTTCTCTGTTCACTGCAGTACAAACGGTTTCGGCATTTACTGTTGCACAACATGTGTTGCATTTTCACCTTTCATGGGGGATATTTAGAAAAATATGGGAGCCCCCCTTCTGAGAATGAGCACAGCCCAATACCTAAAAGATTGGATGGTTCCCAATTAAAGTGTCTACAACCACATTTAGCTCACTTTACCTTACACAGAGGAGACACATCCATTTGCATATCAGTCTGGTCCCATACACAAGTTCATTCCAGCACTGAAATGCTAGGCAATTCTACTCTAAACAAGAGTAGCATTAGCTGCCCCAGGCATATGTTTTGGCCTTGTTGGCCCTTATCAGCGAGGTGAAGCTGAGCCTCTTTAAGGACAGAGTGCACAGTGTTGACATCTGGATTACCCTTTGCAATTTAGGGTCAAACTCAAAGTTATTCCAAATTTACAAAAATGTGGGAGCCTATAATATAGGAGATATAAGATATAAGATGAAAGATGTGGATATAATACATCTATATTCCTTCTCCGTCTGCTAAAAAAGCTTCTGTCTTTATCTTCATTTAATAGTTAATCTCCAAGCTATCTCAAACAAAATCCTAATACCTGGAAATATAAATTTATGGCTAGACTAAACTGGAATTAAAACCCCTGCCGAATTAATCCAGATCAAGAGCAATGTGGGCTTCCTACCTTGGATTTCCAAACACTCAAACATTGAAGGTTATGCCCTGGATAAGATCTACTCCTTTAACTTCTTGCACCAACCTACCACATGCATCCAACCACCCTGGCCATATTAATGATCATGTTATTCTGACAATCACACCATCCTTACTGTGATATTTTTTGCTTGACATTAATAATGTGAAATACTTCTTTCTATACATTTTCAGTGCCATAAAGACTATTACAGGACTCTTCAAACCTCCTCAATTATTGAGGTCTAATTTATTGTGTCTGCATCTGCTGCTCAAAAATTAGGAGAAGAACTGATATGCACCTTAGATATGCGAGTGCACATTAGAAGTAAAACTTCCACAATTCAAATAAAGAAAATCAACAAACAGCTTGACTTTGGACTTGTCCAGATTGTAGATGTAATTTTGTTTATATGTTAATCGCACACAGGAAAGACAGATTGACCAATAACAATCTGCCTTTCCAGGGCACAATTGTGCTTTCACTGCCTGCAACACCCTCATTTAAATAGAAAAGGGACTAGGTCCGTTTTAAGATGGCAGGAGCCATTTTGGAACATATTTTTCATGGCTGCCACCATCCGAAAAGGGACATAGTCCCTTTTCCATTTTAATGGCAACGGACATAAAGAAAAGATTTTCTGTGACGGGATATGGGCCCATGGTGCAAATAACTTTCATGCCCCATTGGGGGGAGAACATGGGCTTTAACGGCCCACAGCCTGAGCTGAGGCCCTTGTGTGGGCTATTAATGCCCATGTTCACCCACCCACTGAAGCATGAAAGCTATATTCTTTTCACTAAGTGGCAATCACTAATCTAACAAATCCTAGTATATAGTCCCACTACACAATTCTGGGATAAGAAGCTGACTGTATGGTATGGTTTAAACTAGAGTTTAGTTAAATAAAAGTAAAACCAAATGTGGTCCCCTTACTTTATGTAGGGGAAGTCACAAGATATAAGATATGTATTACCTGGCTTGCTTACAAAAGTAAAGGTGGCCTGCCTGTGACAATCACCTGATGAGGTAACACACACATTCAATCACCATAACACATTTATTTCCAACATTTGGAACCCTGAATAATACAATGCTGGCTCTAAGCAGTACTTCATTTAGTGGCCATAATGCCACTTATTGGCCAATATATTCAGAGTCTCTTCAGTTAACATTTGCACAAAATCAACTTCAGCCAACAAATAGCAAGTCAAGAACATTTTATTTTATCCAGTATCAAAAACAAGTATTGCTCCAGAGAAAATATGCATAGAAAATGACCTTTATGTACAATTTCTTACATCAGTGTGCCCCCTGTATAAATGAGAGGCTGTGGGGCTCTAAACTATGTGCATGTATTTTAAATGTGGGCTAAAATGAGTTTGACCTCATTTTGCATGTCTGAGTTAGAACAACAATACATTTGCAATTTAGAACACCCAGGATCAAGTAGAGGAACATTATTTTATGATTATCTAATACAAGGATGAGCACCACTCTGTCTTCAGTTTGCAAATCTGGTCCCACTGGTGCAGGATACCTTTCCTATACTATGTAAAGTCAAGAGTGAGGGGGAATGGAATTCAAGTTAGCAGCATTGCTATGGGAGCGGAAGTGACACACTAAGCTCCTTCTCATTCCCAAATTCTTTTCAAGTGTCAATGGCTTTCAAATATCTCACATTTATCAACCATTTCTAGATTAGGCAAAGGAGTGCGTGCATTTGAACCACATCCGAATGTTGACAATATCTGTGAAAAATGTTTTGGGCACAATTGAAAAAGTTTTTTTAATCCACAGAGAACTTCACTTAGGTTGCACAGATGTGCTCTCAGATTTACACTGCACACACAGCTCAGAAATGTTTTTCTAGTTTGAATTGAAATAACATCTCACTTTGTTTTCAAAACAGTGAGAATGCAAAGTATGTTTCCCATAAACAATTCTCAGATTTTCTATTTAGAAAAACCACTCCCTAGTGGAAATGATCTCCCAAATCCCTTGTACCCCAGGGACTTAGCCGGGCAATGATTCTAGGAGGTTTATCTAACTACAATTTGAGAGTTTTTATACATACTCTGAAATATTCTTCAAGGCTTTAGTCAAAATAACTCCCAGTCAGCAGCTCCTTCCTCTTTGAAAGCAAGTCTGCTGCAGGTATTATGGATGATCATGGATAGAGCCCAGTTCCCAAGTAAATATCTAGGTTCAGCACACATCTATCTGTTTAGAACTGGTGGTATCCCTAATGTGTAGCTTTTAATTACAGAGTCAGCTCCCTATTCCCTGTCTGTTCCTGATTTTCATAATCACTCATATTGCCACGCTTTATCATGATTATGTCCATTTATTGATTGGTCAAGTTCTTCCATTGGCTTATCTAACAGCCAAAACCTCCACCATAACACACCCCACAATCTCCAATGGGTGTTCTTATGTGTGAATATGACAAACACACCATGAATGGTAAACTGTATTTATAATAATATCTTCTGGCTAGGGGGAGTCAATAGGGTGGGTCCTCCCATTAACTCAAGGATCTTGATGCAGAGGCACTTTGTATTTGTGAGCCTAATATGCTGTCATGACAACAAACCATGAACCACCAGGTGGACCACGGCAAACTTTATGAGGCACAACACCTCCTCCACATTTTACCATTTATGCAGGACTGACATAATAAGCCTTAGCTGAACCATCTCAAGACACTATATGATGTCTTATACATTTAGACAGTAATATATTCCTTATTTTAAAATATTGCACATACAAACCCTTGTCTGATTAAAGACGCACATCTTCAAGGAGTCACTCCTCCTCAACACCTAGGCCATCATGTCACCCCCCCCATGCCCACTGACTCGCTAAACGCCATCCGCCTCCCTCCTCCTCACCACCGCTGTCTACAGCTGTACCCCTCCACTGTGCCCCTCTGTATCCTACCCCCTGCTGTAAATCTGTTCTGCTGTTACCTCAGAAAAGCACTCCGTTATGCATCTGCACTGTTGTATGCCTCTGTAAAACGCTCTTTTGTGTATCTGTATTGTTGCATACCTCTTTAAAGCACTCTGTTGCTTCTCGAAACTTTGTCTGGGCTCAGTAAATACAATAATAATAATAATAAAAATAACAATGTTGATTTGCAAAAGATAACGGCATCTTTGCTGTATAATATCTGATCAATCTCTTGTAAACATATTGTAATTTAATTCGCTTAGCTCCTATTTAGGTCATATGAGCTGAAGTAGGAATAACATCTTTGTACACCAGAGCTGTGTTGAGGGTTTTCAACATGCATATTGACAGCTAAGCCAAATACTCTCTCTTACCAGAGAAAGGCCATCTTGGAAATGGGAAAAGGTATCTTTTTAGTATGATACATTAACATATGTCATATCTTTCAAACACAAGTGGAGATTTCTCCAACATGTTTTGCTGGTTTTACTTACTTAGAACTGAGGAAAAACATTGATGTATGGGAATCAAATAGGAATTACAACCATCTGTGTGAGACCACCTTTTAACTACTTACCTGGCATTAATCCCAGCCTGGCTTTTTATCCCAGCACCTTCTATAAGCAGCCTTACATTAAGAAATATCCCGCTTGGTATCAACTCTGACTTGTCATGTATTTCAGATTTAGTTTATTTCCTACTAGGGAGATTCTAGGAGCTAAAAATGGTATATCACGCAAGCATCACCTATGCCATTTTTGAAATGGGAAATTAGCCCTAAAAACATTGTTCCATATTTGAATAAAGTGTCACCAACTAATACCTCGTAGGATACTTGATCATTCTTATGATTAGATTAAAACCAATCAATTTCGAGCACGCTTAATGCTGGTAATCAGGTTTAATTCATTTTAGCATTATTGTGTTTTTAGATCAATTTATTAAACTAGTCATTTTGTATATCCATACTTTATTGACACATTATTTTATATGTGGTATATTATACTCTAAATGGAACTCTATTTAACATATCTCATATTCAAATTGAATTTTATATGGTTATGATTTACATGTTCTTTTACAGGTTCTAATATGATTATAGTTGTATTATGTTTGTGTAAGGTTTCATACAAACCATGTGTATTTGAAAAATAAATAAAGACATATCTCAATTCCGCTCCTTTAAAAGGTTCTCCCCATGTGACACCATTAAAGTTTGCTGCAGCTTGATAGACTCTCCTAAACGAGGCAACCAACATCAGACAATCCAACAGAGGTCCTTCACTACTCGGCTTTGCCACTGACTGATTTCTGTAAGGTTTCACCGGAACTCCGAGTAATCTGAAACAGTTCTGAAATCTTCAGCAATCACTCCCCTTCTGAAAAAAGTGAACACTGACATTTCTTTAGAATTATGGCTCCATTTCTAGCATCCATTTAATTAGAAACATACTAGAAAAGATGATCACCTCTCAATATTTGGCCTGTGGTGAAAGTCACACCCTCTTGTGCAATTACCAGTTTGGGTTCAGAACACGAAGAAACATCAAAATATGTCTGCTCTTTATGCAAGATAGGATCTTAGAATCACTTCAGGTAAATAAACTAGCAGAACAAATTGGATTGACATCTTGTTGGCCTAGATATGGTCAGTCATTCCAGGATGACCGTCAGGCATCAAAGTCAACTCATTAAATACCTACCTATAAAAACCCAAGTGAAAATAGCAGAGTCCCCCTGCAACATAACCCACTCCTCCTTTGGACTCCCCCAATGGTCCATTATCTCAACTTCTCCATTCCTGTATTAAACCCTTTGAGACTATATTGTGTCATTTATTTGCAACTTTCAGTTAGAACCTGCAAACTCACAAATTCTCATTGACATTCCAGCTGCAGGAATTCACTCTGCCAATGTCACAATTTGCTTTCAATGTATGCATTTATTTGTAATCAGTTCATAAGTGAACTTTTACAAAATCAATTAAATATATATATATTCAGTGAAAAAAACTTTGTTAAAGGGACGTTATGGTTAAGTTGCACTACTAAAAACCTATGAAATTCAGTGAAAATACTTTGTTAAAGGGACGTTATGGTTAAGTTGAGCTACTAAAAACTATGAAATTCAGTGAAAAAAACGTTGTTAAAGGGACGTTATGGTTCCAAGTAAAACTGAAAAAACCCTGAAATTCGCCAGTTATGGTAAGCTAAGCAACCATAAGTCGGGCTACCACCGTGCACTGCTAAGACTAACACCCAGGACATCAACAAACGTTTTTAAAACATAACCTTAACATAACCTTATCAAATCGTATTTCTTTGAAATGTTATGCTTGCCCACATAGCTTTGTGTATCAGTTTGCACGTTCTTTTGGTCTTGTGTAAAATCAAGAGATGTAATTTTTTTCTTGCTTGTTCATTCATTTTGGCTTCATAACTGAATTACCATCTCACTGTGTAGTTGCTCTTTTTTTAAACCTTACGGCGAGTGCTGATTCTCTACGTGTGTAGGCTGTCATTATATGTAACCATGGTCAACGCTAATATTTCCTTAAAATGTCATGTTTGCCCACTTCGATTTGTGTACTACTTTCCACAATCTTTGTGTCTTTTTTGGAATTTTTTGCTAAAGGTTGGGTATTGACACAGATTCTCTCTTACGTTTTCCGCCTAGCTAGATCTTGCCGTACTGTGCGTGCCATGGTTTCCAGATGCCGAGTGACAGCTTCTTTCAACGCCAGATGCAACTGCTCGTGACCGGCTGCCTGTCCATAACAATGTTCTGGGATGACCGGCCAGGTCCCCTTTGTCCCTACGCTGAACTAGCCATTAGGAGTAACATAACATCATTTATGGTGGTGTAGGGCAAAGGTCATGGCGCCGTCTTGGAAATAACTGTGCAAACAAAGTGGGTGCTTTAAAAGAAACGCATAGTTTGTGTATGGGAAAATAACTACGTGTGCCTCACCATGAACATTTTCAGTGACGTCATTAGAACCATTGTTACAATTTAATTTGGTCTCTGACAGTTGTTTGTTAAATAAAACTACTTTACAAATTCTAAAATGTTAACGTTTTCTTTTAAAATCCAGTGTATCATTTCAAAATGTAAGGTACCACGTTGTATGTAGCTGTATGTTTATTTACAGGTTCTGCGTCACGGCACATACTTTTGTTTTTTGCAGGCTGCCATGGAAAGCGAGGAGGGGCCATGTATCGAACTATGGAACAACCGCCTTCCCTTTCAATGGTGGCCATCTTGAAAAGGGATTTTGTTTTGTAAATCCTATTTTTCAGTAGCACACGTTATTGCTTTGCAAATCTATACTATTACTGGCAAATCTTATTGCGTCTATGTCCTTTACTGAGAAATATAAAGTACATGGAGTGTATGCGATTTCTTTTTTAATATACTTACACTGTGACAGGTGGTTCTTAACGCAACATTTACTTTGTTAACGAATGGCTTTCATTTTTTGTAGCACAGCTAATAAGGCCATTTGCGAACGGAAATAAGGAAAGAGGCATCAAACAGTAATATGTGGGGTAGGTGGACGGCGTAAAAATATTGTGCGTTTGTTATTTGTAAGGTTGGGGCAGTGTTTGTCATGCTCCTTCATTACAGCAGTGCTGCTGTTTCTTGGGGAGGAGGGATGGCCTTAGCTGCTGTCATTTTCAGATAACTAGGACTTTTGCTAAAAGTATGTAATGTGTACTACATTGTTAATGGCTGACTACCAATACGTGTTGGCGCTGTGGAAGGGAAATGTTGCAGGTGGACGTTCCTACATCAATATAAAATCTGTTTCCACACTGTCCACGAGGCAAACATCTTACTGTTAAGTGCTTACGGATTCTGGGACACTTTACCGTGCTGTACACCGGCATATTGTCATGTGGTATTCTCCGCAAAGTGTGTAAATAAGTCAGAAGTTACTTTACATTATGGTTACGTGCCACTACTATAAACTGATGATCTTTAGCAAAATAACTTTGCAAAAGGGACGGTATGGTTAAGTTGTTCTACTGAAAGCCTGTGAAATTCAGTAAAAAAACTTTGTTAAAGGGACGTTATCGTTAAGTTGCCCTACTAAAAACCATTCACTAAAAAAAACTTTGTTAAGGGGACGTTATGGTTAAGTTGAGCTACTAAAAACATGTGAAATTCACTAAAAAAACGTTATAAACGTGACATTATGGTTCGAAGTAAAACCGAAAACCCCTGAAATTCGCCAGTTATGGTAGGCTAAGCAACCATATCTGGCCGCACCACTGTGTACTGCTAACACTAACACCCAGGACATCAAAGATGACATCACAAATGTCATTGAGGATGTTTGGTGAGGATTCGTCCAGGGGGAGCGAAGTTATAAGCCGCCCCAAAAGTGCTCTTCCTATGGGATTAGCACTTTAACCATAAATACACGGCCACTACCGTGTAGTTATGGTTAAATTACTGTGTAATTTACATCAATGCAAGTTCAAATGTAATATCCAGTACATGATATACAATACGTAATACAGTGCATACAAATACAACAAATAAGGTAAGTCGACTATCTTCACATACAGTATTTGAGTCAACATAATCCTAATTTAAAACAATTTAATTTGATTCTGATTTCGTTTTTTTAAGATATCTAAAATTAATAAAACTTTACTTGTTTTAAATATATTTAAACCATAGTATAGGAATAATCTTATTACACCTTTACTACCACAGTGTCTATGGCACTCTCTCAATTTAATCAGCATTTATTTGAAATGTATTTTAACATGGCACCTTACTCTCTATGGTGCAATATGAGACCCACATTCTGTATTCAAACAGTAGGTCCAGAAGTCTAACGAGTTGATGGATTCATAATCATGTGTTTATGGCCTAGAGTTGCCATGTATATGTGTCCTAGTTTTGAGCACTCTGTCAGCACGTCTTACTTTCTCGATACATTCTGGGATGTTACAGATCCTACATGATCTGCCTTCTTTTGGGATTTTCCATTGCCTACTCCGAATGGACCTCACAGATAGCTGATTCGTACGCTTAGTAGCCTGAAATGTCGTACCTCAGAATCAGGGCAGAGTAGCAGATATTTTTGAGGCTTCATAAACTTGTGAGAAATGTGAATCACTTGATAATAGTTAGGAACAGTTTGTAAATGCTCATAGTTGTTTACCCAGTCCCATTTTTTAAATGTTGGGAAAAGGCATCTTTCAGCTACAAGTAATTCGCAGAGCGGCAAAATCAGGTTTCCAATCTAGTTTGGTGAACAGTTATTTTACCAACTTTATGTACCCGTTGTTTTTTTCAGGGGTGTGCACAAGGCAATAATTTGCTCCTAGTTTTTTTTAATAGAGGACATACTGCAACGGTCTTTGCTTTCATAAAGTGTGCTCTTCTGCATTTAATTGCCATTGATTTTTACGACAGTAGTCCCAATTCTAGCCAAATGCACTCAATAGGGGTACCAGGTGGTAAAATGAGCACTCTATGCCAAAAATATCCCTCTAGCACCTTAAGCCACTCCAAATTTTGCATTTCTAGTGCATCGAGTCCATAGAATATAACAGGGCAAAACCACTGTTTGTAAAGCACTAGAATGCCTCCTAATGCAAACCCAAAACGAAGGACCATATGTACGTTTCTCGTTATACGTTTTACATGCAATAACTTTGTGATATCCCTTTTTGTGGGACATTTCAAGTCCTAAGTATTTATAGATTTTCGACATGCTCTATGTGTCCAAGGTCCGTGATAAGAGCATTTTATTTTATATGGCGAGTCGCAACTAACATGGTTTTATTCTTTGATAGATTATGTGACAGCCTGTGACCTTTGAGATAGCTCAGTACAGCATTTATCATAGATTTCATACCAGTAAATGGATGATCGCAGATCACTAAAGTCATCCGCGTAAAGCATAGCAGCTACGACACATTTGCCGATTCGGGGAGGACATTTTGCGCTATAAGTCATCAAAGTCAGGTCGGCTGCAATGTAGAGGTTAAAAAGTAGGGCTGCCAATATGTAGCCCTGTTTCACCCCTCTTCCTATTTGTATCTCTGCCGACAGAAGACCAGAGTCGCTTAGTCTAATCTGTGCAGTAGTATCTGTGTGTAATGCTACTAGAATTTGTAATAGCCATTCATCACAACCCAGTGTGCGCGGTTTCTTCAAAAGTAATGCACGATTGACCTGGTCGAAAGCTGCCCGGTAATCAATGTAGGTGATCTAGACTGATGGGTTATTTTTAGATTTAGCTTGTCTGAAAGGAATGTAAAATGTGATTCTCAGTTACACATTTTTTCAAATGATTTAACACAAAAACCGACAAAAACTTTGCCGGTGGAGTCAAGCATTGAAAGTAATCAATAGATTTCAGGGGCTAGACGATTTCCATTTTTAAACACTGGGATATAGATGGCTTTCTTCCATGACGTAGGAATGATTCGATTATGGCACACTTTCATAAACATGTTGCACAGTATGGTGGCCCATAGTTCATAGCTTTGAGTACTGCAGATAAGAGATCATTGGGACCCGGAGCTTTGGGATTTTTTATCTTTTTCAATTGGGTCAAGATCGCTGACAAATAAAAGGTCATCGGCAAATTCACACATTTACTATTGGGTGAGGCCTCTATAACCTCATGTTTTTTTTTCATTTTATATTCAATAAAGGCAGTCCATATACTCTCCGGGATGCAATTGATGATTAATCATTTAGTAGAAGGTCACGAGAAGTTCAAAATACGCCATACCTGTTTAGATTTATTTTCACTCAGTGGCTTGACCATCTTTTGCCAGTTTACATTAATGCCCACTCGTTTCTTATGTCTTAACCAATGATGATATGCGTTTTTCAGTTTACGTGATTTGATATAGACTTCTCGGTTTGGCGCTCCGCTCCTTTTTAGCTTGCGGATCTGCATACGCAAGTTTTGCTTTTCTTTTTGAATTTCAATATCAAAATCACGCACATACTTTTTACCAGAATGGGACGAGTGGCCCTTAAGTACCGCACACTTAAAAGCAGATTCCTTTCTCTTCTCTTCCATTTCATCACCGGTATGTAAATTTAGTATGTAATTGATAGCATTAATTGAGTGTGTCATCTTTTCAGACATTTCTTTCTGTCCAAGCCACCTGGGTGCCACTCCAATTTGGGTTCAGTTGTATTTTGGTATGGTTTCTATTGATTTAACTCTAGAGATAGGGTAAGAGTGGCATGGTCACTGAATACACTATTTTCCACAGATAGATGTTTTACTGTGTTAATCAATGAGGGGTTACAACTTAAATAATCTATGCTGGTTGTTATAATTCCACAGTGCCAAGTTGTGTGACCAGGAACATCACCAGGCGTACGCCCGTTTAGGATAACCATACCACATTGTTTTAAAAAGTAAAGACTTTTTTTTACCCTTTTCATCAACCTCTTTTTACCTCATTTCATTGTTCTTACCAATAGTAGCATATGACTCCTTTATCAGATGTTCACCACATCTAGCATTGAGAAGTCCTCCTTCTAGTATTAGATTGGTCTTATCATTTTATGAGCATTTTCCAATAATATCATCAATTACATCAAACACTTCGTCTGTGGGGGCAGTTCCAGGGGGTTCGTACACATTAACAATAAGTATACGTTTTTTGTCTTGTACCTGTCCGAATAAACTGTTCCACAGCTAACACATGGTCACTTTCATCAGGGTTCAAAATCAACACTGATGGAATTTCTTGTCAAACCCTGATGATAATTCCTCCAAAAGGCCGCCAATAAGAAAATTCTGCATGAGCAGAGTTTCTTATAGCATTATTACAGAGCATTCAACTAATTTATCTAAAGAGGAGCCCTTTTCCATAAAGTGAGAATGACCACATGTACTCCAAGACATGATATCAATATTTCACTTCAGAGGCACTTCCAGACCAGGTATTAATTTCATCAGCCATTGCCACCCTTGTTTGTTATCAAATTCAGATGATTGTTTTTTAATTGAGTATGGTCCAGTATTCGTAATCCCTTTTTTTATTTTTTTCATCAATCGCAACATGAGGTGGGAACTTGCGGGATACAGGGTTGATCTAATTCATAACCTAAGAATTCTAGAGATTCGGCGTGGCTTCTAATTAACGCAGCTGTCATTGGAAGTATACAGTGCACGAAGGCCATCCCGCCAGCTCCCTCTAACATGTGCGATAAAATCAAAGTTGTATGAAGTTAATATACGCAAAAAGGGTATTTGGGTACATATTTTAAGCAACTTAGGTCTATAAATAGGCGATTTAACTCTGTCACAGATCAATGCTTAATAGTTAGCACACAAGCATTCAGTATCATTTTAGGAGACTCATGCTCAGCAGTCATCAAGGTTGGAGGGTTATGTCCATTTTCATTCATTCGATCTCATTGGTTTATAGTGACACGGACAGAGGGAGCTAAAGGGATAGATAAATCAATACAGCCAACTACCGAAGCACCAGGATTCAAATTGGTTTCATTTGAACTTATTATGTTAGCTTTGGTTTCTTGAAGAAGCCAACTTGATAAAGTTCGCGAAGATAGTTGGCGTCGCTTCGGTCGTCTTGTTGCCTTTTTCTTAATTTTCCTTGCTTGTTGCTTCTGGCTCACTGCCCCTACTATAGTAGAGTTCATTGGCTCTATATGATCTTCTACAAGTGGTGTGGTCTGCCTGGGTACATGCATGGATTTTACAGCTTTTTTCTTTAGTTTCTTATTTCACTGTGTATCTTTGTGAGTGGGATATCTAAGAGGTGATTCACATAGTTCATCTTGCTGAAATTCCACCTCTATTGCCTCTACTGGTTAATTATCCATTGCCACAATAGAGGTAGCACATATGTCTGCAAAAGGAGGCAAGGGACAAATGTTCATTGTGTCCTGAGTGATTTTGTTTGCTTCATTAACTTTGCGGTTAATGCTTCTTGTCTCTGTAAATCTTCATGTATTCAACCGCAGAGATTCAGTAACATTTTAATTGCAAAATGTAAGACCTCCCACCCGGGGTCATCTCTTGTTTGTTTGTATCCAGAAATTGATTTGACGGTCGAGTATTCAGTCGGATCTGTAGTCTGCTTCTCTGATAGGTCAAAGATTGTATTTTCACTTGTTGTATTAGTATTTGAGATCATGTTAGGAGAAGCCGATAATCTTGAATTTGGGATTTCATTAGTAGACTTCTGACCACTGGCTTCATTTGCCTCTCTTAGTCCAGAACTATTTTGTGCAAACGGTATTCCCGAATTTACATTGCACATAGAGTAACATAATTTGAGGAGTGAATTATTGTCGATATCTGCAAAATCTTCATCGGGGGTACTTTTACGCACTTCAGCCTCTAGCAAAATCTTAGACTCGTGTAGAATCTCGTTTTCCTTATGTGTATTTGTTGAGGTGGTTTTTGAATTTTTTACTGCTGTACTGGGTTTAAAATACTTGGTTATTTGTTCAGAGACAACCGGAGCTGCCACAGCAACCTCAGGTGACACAACGGGTTGTTTGGACATAGTATCAGAGCTTCGGTCATTTTGTCCATCACGATTCTCTACTCTTTTGTATCCTTGGGGTTTCCCATAGGGTTTATTATTTCTAAGGTTATAGGTACGTTTGTTTAGAGACTTCCCCGGCATGTTTCACCAATTGTTTAGCAGAGGTCGCTTCTCAATTTGGAATATGCAAAAAACACAAAATCACTGTTCAAGTTATAGTCAATAATATTTTAAGTCTGTTATGTAAACAGCGTGAGTTAGCAATTCCAAGCGCACTTCAGACAGGGGAGTGAACAGAGGTTTCAATGATAGAGATCACCGATATTTGCTTACCGGTGTTCTCCAACTTTACAATTTTATCAAGCTGGTAATGGTATTCGCAATACAGTGCACCTCAGCACCAAAAGCACCAAAGGCACACTCCTGTCGTGCGTACACAGCTGTTTTGTTCTTCAAGACGTTCCTCTTTTTCGCCAGGAAACTGTGAATCACTCAAAGCTACAAACCAGAGGCACAAGCATTTGCAAATTGCTCCGATCAGAGCAACGTGGGTTAACAGCAAAACATGTTACAAAGCAGCAATGACAAAGAGCTCTCCACAACAAAAAAAACATTCTCACCACACTACTGTCGCGCCATAGGGGGAGGCGCACGGCAGGATCACAGGTCCCAAAAGGCTGACTCTGTGATACGTGGTGCTAGCCCCCGCCCAAATGCTACTACACACCAATTTTATGTGGTAGAGGGTATGGCAAGAGTTGTATTATTGGTGAGAGGGAATCCAGTCGCAGACACCAGCTGGTTTGATGCTGGTAAAAAACGCCCTGTAAAAGAAAGCTTATATATCAAGCAACAAATATCCCTTAACACGTTTGCTCATTTTGGATATATCAACTGCAAATGTTGCCGTTCAGATGTAGGGCTAGAGCTATTAAGGTTCAATTATATTAAATTTGCTGAGAACAGCAACTGTGGAGCTCTCGTAGTAAACGGTGCAGCCTATGTACTTGGCTCAAAAGTTCCTATTTAAGCAGTTATCTCCACTCGTCATCCCCACCAAATGAAGAATAGTGACTGCGGCCTCAGGCACCCTCCTATCAGCAGCAGTATCCAGTTTACTGCAAACCAAGTTAAAAGGTAGCTCAGGTGAAGGGGTTTTGGAGCTGTTTAATTCAGAGACAGTCGTCTCCCACTGTCTCTGTGTTCACTTACCGCAAGCCGATTTAATCAGCAAGGTTGCGATGTGGGTCTGCAATGATGAGTTTTAAGAGTGTAATAGGGAGGTTGTTTCCCGCAGGTCATCACCCACTGTCTCAGTGTCTCCGTTGACACACTAACAGAGTTTGCCTGCTAGCAATACGTAATTGCGTCCTCTCGGCCTCACCAGTCGAACCCTGAAGGATTAGAAGAGAGCACCTAGAGGCGTCACAATTTCGCACACTGTCAAGCCGCACCGTACAGAATAGGATCACAGGCAAAAGCAGTAGTCCAACAGAATCACAAACGCTTCCGACACCAAATCAAAGAGGATCACATTCAATCTGTCCAGAACTGTGCAATTGACAACTAACTCTGAATGAATGCAGACTAAACAGAAATCATTTGTTTTGGTATTCCCTTCCCAAATAGCTTCTGTTTCCCTAACATTAAGATCACCTCATGCAACTGTCAAGAACATAAGAAATCTGTGCATCATTCTTGTTGACCAAATGTCTTCTATCCCACAAGTCAGTGCTGCCCCCTCTGATAATGTTAGGGTTTGTTTGGTTGGTGGGGCGAGGGACAACTTGGAGGCCAGGTGCCACCACCCACACAATAGTGCAGGTAACTAGAGATGTACACAGGGGAACCCTCTATCACCTTTATCCATCATCAGCCTTAAATTAATCACTTCCTGCCTAGACTCTGATAATCCCTTCTTGGCTCACACTGGTGTTCATGAGAAGGAAAAGAGGGAATCCTTAAAAGGTGACTGTACAAGCGGCCATCGGCAGATTGCATGGGGAAGAGAGACCCTCAAATCTATGTGACTTAATTTACAGTACCCGGGATAATCCTCTCCAACATTCCATATGGGATTAGATGTATTTACTGAGCTTTGTTTAGCAGTAAACAGTCCCAACAAATGTAATCCCCTTCAATAGCCAAGAAGGAAAGCTTTCTGGGAAGGAATGTCGGTTTTATTAGAAATGATGATGTTTCGGTGTCCCATTCAAATCAGAGAATGCTAGTGTATTTAAGAAAAGGACAATGCTCAGATCTACATAAAATGACTATGAGATTGTTTTTCAAAAATATTTTCAAGAAAGATGGCAGCTTTCGATTTGCTGGACCATGGTCTGACTCTTGCAGGCATTTGTAGATTTTGACTTGCTTAAGAACATCCATTAAATATTAAATGTATCATACATTGTATTATTCTAAATAATAGTAAAAATTAACAATTGATTGTTTCCACAATATGCTCTATAGGAAATGCATACTGCTAGAAATGTGTCAACATTTTGGCCACTCTTCAAGAAGGCCCTGTTATGGTGTTTCCATCACATGGCATTTATAGAGCCTAATAGCTCACTACACCCCAAGCTTGCCTCATTTTGATTCATAATAATCAATTAAAACATCACAATAATATTATAAAATCTTTCAAGATGATCTACACGGCCTAGTAGGATCATTTGTCTCGTCTTCCCTATGTCTCCCCCTCCCTTGTCTTGTGGTGCCTAGAAACACTTGTGCACATGTGCATTATAAATATCATATCATATCATATCTGTGGCTTCTTTGCACTCCTGCCCAGTCCACTCTTGGATACCACAGGTGAGGGGATTTGAAGATGATCCCTGCTGCAGGTTAGAAGCTTTTTCTAGTTGGATTTGTTTTGGGCAGCTGAGACTGCGCAGGGTGCCTGTGCTGGGGTGAGAGACACATTTTGGTACCTCCGCTCAAATGGGGAACCAATACTCTGGGCCTAGTATAAGATCTTTGCAGGGGGATACCTGTCACCTGACATTCCTAGAAAATGGGGATTTACAGGGATAGCATCAAGCAGAAGGAGGGAGGTAAGCAAGACCGGCACAGAGCCTTGAATGGGAAAGTTAACATTCTCTCTTTATCTCTCTCTCTCTCGCTTTCTCTCTCTCTCTCTCTCTCTCTCGCTCTCTCTCTCTGGTCTACAGAGAGTAAGGAAAGTACACTTGTCTTTATGGAGCCACTTTGGATTAGTTCTAAAGTTACGGTACTTAGTTAATTCCATCTACCACACCATTCAGGCTTGCTGATCATCGCCTCAAAGCACAAACTTAAGTAAACTTGCTCCAAACTATGATACTTTTATCATAGCCAACAACAAGATCAAGGTGGCGAGATCAGTAAAGACTTCGGGCATAACACTGGATGCAGAAATATCCATGAAGTTGCGTGTTTCACAGGTAAAAGCCTCCTGTAGTTATGTCTCAAAACTACTTAATCACATTCGCCGATGTGTCTCACTGCAGAAAAGGTCCCTCCTTGCAACTGCACTGGTAAATTCATGCCTTGATTATGGCAACAGCCTCTTGGTGGGCACCTCCAAGGCAAAACTTCACACCCTACAGATTATACAAAACAACGCTGTCAGAGCCGTCTTTGCCCTTTCTCGAGGAGATCATGTTTCAGAGGCTTAACGGAAACTTCACTGGTTCCCAGTAAAAGAATGTGTTACGCATAAACTTCTCTCCCTCACTTTCAAGTGTCATAACTACAACACACATCAATACCTCTCTAATCAATTGACCCTGTGTGGTACAACTCGTTCATTGCGATAGTATGATGCTACCAAGCTCTCACAACCTATATTTAAACTCTTCGGTTTCGGAGGTACTACATTTGATGTACAAGCTCCCTGTGCCTGGAATAAACTTCCCACGCAACTAAGACAGGCTTGATCCATTGCTGAGTTTAAAGGGGGAATCAAGACCCACCTTTTCAATCGTGACCCGGATTAAATCTTATTATCGCCCGCTTGAACTCAGTAACATTATCGTATGTTTGTAACTTCTTGTTGTTTGTGTGCTTTGAAGCCCAGGAGTGATTTAGCGTTATATAAACATTTAAATCAAATCACTAAGTCTGAGTTTCTGGGGGGCCCTTGACCTGAGTGTTGGATTATTTCTGATTTTTGTTTGTATGGGGCCACTGCATTCTCTCCAGCATAGTCCTTGCACCTTTTAATGGCTCCAATACCATGCACACAGTCCCTGTAGGCCTGGTAGAGCTTTAGGGATCAACCGTGTATAACCTACCGGTGTGAAATCTGAATGGGTGGCTCTTCCTAGCCTCCAGATCTCCCCAGTCCCCACCAGAGCTGCAAAACAGGTAACCTTGCCATATAATTCCATATTCGTTTAATAAATAAATCAGATACAATGATCATTCTAAGTAATGTCTCACTGCGGAGATACAGGTGAAGTTCAGCATTTTCGACCATTCACACATTAAGGATGCTTTTGCTTTCAGGTTATTTTTTTAAATATGCATTGATTGCCCTATTACATTCAACTCTGATGTGAGTTCCTCTAACCCAATGAATCACTGGCCCAGAAATGGAAAGCTGTGCAGGAGCCATAAGTAGCCATAAGATTAGCATTTCAATCGTATGTTAATTCTTTTGTTACTGAAAGCACACCCCTCTTATTTGTCTGCAGTTAGAGTTATGATGTTCAACTTTTCCGTTTTAAAAAAAAGAAAATTATTACGGACCTAGCTCGAGAGCAGCAGAGCGCTGTACAGAGTGTGTGCATCCATTGGAATTAGTCCTTGGTCAGGTGTTGTTGAAAGAGCCATGTTTTGAAACATTGCAAGAATTGTGGGGGCCTTTCGAGCCGACAGAGGGATTGAGTTCAAGACGCATTGTGATTCAAGCCGGTTAATCGATTTGCTGTGCCAGGAGCATGTGCCACCAAATATGTGGAGCTTATCCGCCAGGTATGCTGGTGTGCTACTCGTGACTGCTTTGTAGATCATAGATGCAGTCTGGAACAGTATCCTGGCTTGGAGTGGAAACCAATGTAGTTTGCGAAGGATGGGGTAATTCGGCCAGATTTCCAAGCTCCTGTAATAAGATGTGCTGCAGCATGGTGGACTGCTTTCAGGGGAGCCAAGTGGGCAAATGGGAGCCCTGCCAGGAGGGAATTTCCCCCATTGATGTGTGAGACCGCAAGGGCCTGCACAAGGGTCTGGAAGAAGGTCTTGATTTGTTAAAGGGTAGAGATTCTGAGCCAGGCTTTTTGGGTGTTTCTGAAAGGACAGGCTGCTGTCAATGGTGAAGCCTAAGGATTTTGCTGAGTCTGAGAGGTGAATATCATTGAGCCTATGTTGCACTAATTGTTTTTTTAGTGGGAGGCCCAATGAGGATGAATTCAATCTTGGATGGGTTTCAGTTTGAGGTAGGCAGTCAACATCCAGGACTGGGTGAAGGCTAGATAATCACTGAGAGGATTTTTGTCATGCATGCTATTTACTCTTATGTACAACTGAGTATTAGTGGATAGCTATATTGGGTCTTTGAGGGCAGTGCCCAAAGGCTCTATGTAAAGGTTGAAATGGATTGGTGAGAGGATGGAGCATTGGGGGACTCCGCAGGAGACCTGGAGTCGGTAAGCGTGCAACAAGTTCATTTGAACACCATGGTGTCTGCCTGAGAGGTAGGAGGTAAACACGTTCGGGACACTGCTAGAGAATCCCATCCTGTCAGCAAGGATGAAGAGAAAAATGTGTTGGTCGACGGTGTCGAATGCAGCCGAGATTGTCAAGGAGGACAAGCAGGTATGAGTCACCCCTATCTAGGATTTTGAGTGCATAACCACCACCTGGATGGTGGCTCTCGATGCTGCACTTGGGTCAGAACCATGGCTGATAGTGATTTAGAAGGTAGAGTTGTTTGATTCTGGTGAGTAGTTGTGTACCAACTACTTTTTCCAAGATTTAACAGGAGGTTCGTAATGGGCCAGTAGTTGGCTAGGTGGTCTGGATCTAGGGTTGTTTTTTTCAAAAGAGGTCGTATGTGTCCCCAAATGATCCTTCTGTGAGGGTGGCATTGATGATGCTGAGGAGCACATTGGGCCTTTCAATTGTTTAATGATGGAGGACATAAGTATATCGTCAAAGTATGAAGTAGGTTTGAGGGAGGAAATCATTTTTAGGCGATCCGGGGGGGAAGAGAGCAGAGAATTCGGTCCAGAGGAACAGTGTGAATGGCAAGTTGCAAAGGATGCTAATACTGTGAAAAGTGTGCTTTATCACCTTTTTGCAAAATGACAGGAGTCCGACCATTTGTTTTTCCACTTGACTGTGTATCTTTCTCTCTTTTTTATGTTGTAGAAGAAATATGAGCATGTCTTCACTCACCTCCTTTCACACTTAATTAATTGGACTGACAGGGATTCTATGCTGTTGAGTCACTTCATTTATTATGTCTGGTTCACTCTGTCTCAATTACAATATTCTCTAGGCATTGACTGACCCACCAGGAGTGTAGCAATTGTGTACTATTTCCAAACACCTAATTGGTCGGCAAACTAAGGACTAGAGCACAGTTTTACCACATCTAAATGCAGTGACACATGCCTCAATCTGTCCAATGGGTCTCCAATAGGTCTCATTGCAGTGCAATACAAATGCGGCAGTTCCACCGTTACTGCCACATTACTGCACCACCCAACTACAGCTTTGGCAGAGTGTTGGCGGGTTCACACCTCCATCCATGAGCTGGAGGTAAATCCACCAACTTTCTCTGCCAAGTTTTGGTGGAATTAGCACAGCAGAATTTCAGCTGCAGTAATTCTGCCAAAAAAGCCCCAAGTAGGGCCTTACTCCACCATCACCACTTGTAATCCGGCTGTAAATCCGCCAGACCAAGTGGCGGTAATGCTAAATCCGCTGGGTGGTATTCTGGTGGATTTAATGGCAGAATACCACCCAGCTCATGTCTTTCCCTTTATAATTGGCAATAACTCCTTTTAAAGATTGAAGTAGCACTGATAACATTGTAGTGACCCTGACCTTACAAGGATACAAGGTGTCTTTACCAACACATGTCATATTCACAGAGGTATTGGGAATAGTTTGCTTAATTCAGATTTCATTTTTTCTTAAACTGGATTGATTTACTCTGATTTATTTTCAAAATATGTATTGTCAAAAATTACATTTGATTTGTCAAACATCCTAGGAAAATCGCTCCTTTGGAAATGAGATGTTTCTGAATGTTCATGTTTGTATGCAATTTATTTTTCTACATAAGAACACGATATAATTTGACATTGTAGTTTTCTATAGTGAGACATACATTATTGGTTTCTGGGTTTTTCATTCCCTACATCTATAAAAATGTCCTTCACCGCATTGCATCGATGCAAAGTGAAATGTACGCTTGGTTTTTTGCTGCTGCCCGTAGCTAGGTGCGAGCTCAATAAATACTCGAACAATAATAATAATAATAATAATAATAATGATAATAATAATAATAATATAAATAAATAATAATATGAATAATATTAATTTGTTGGTAGAACCCTCCCTTCCCGAAAATGGTTTGGTTGTTTGTTTGGGAGACACAGCCTAGGGTTTGAGTTTAGCCAAGGTTCGACTCATGTTTCTGTCTTCAAGGTTCTGTACTGTCAAGACCCACTTTTCACGATTTAAGTGCTTGGATAGTAAGTTCCCTCTTGTCTCAGAACCGGGATCTGTCTTGGTAGATGTTGTGGGGGTGTATGTTTTACCTGACTGCACCATTTTGCTTAGTAGACATCATTTGTACAGCCCCCCCCCATTTGGACTGCATCTTTATTTAATATTTCTTGTGATTTCGAACCATTCTATTGGTTTGATTGTACTTGGTGTTACCATAGAATTTCCAGAAGAATATTGTGCCAGCATATTGCCACTGAACCTTCTGAGATAGTCAGTTTGTTCGCTAGGTAATAAGGAGAATTGAAGATCAGTCCTTGTATGGTTCATTTTTCAATAGGACAATTAAGAGGTGAAGGCAGGGCTGGTGTGATCATATTTATTTGCACCCAGGATCAGTGAGGCTGCTGCCATTTGAACATTTGTGTATGTTAGACCTGTATGGGGGGATTTTCAATAGTCCAGTCTTGAGACTAGTAGGCCTTGTACAACTGATTGTAGGTCTGGTTCTGGGGTGAATGTTTTAAATTTTCAAAGGATACATAGGGCCTCATTACGACCCTGGCGGAAAGTGACTGACCGGACCGCAACAGCGTAAATAGCGTTTCCGCCATTGCACGAAGGAGCAAAGTGCGGCCAATCACGACCCATCGGGCACGAGCATTACGCCATGGCGGAATCCGAAAGGCTGCGATGGCGGAAATGACCCCAAAACGGCCCTTACCGCCGCCGTACGCTGCACCAGGTGCAATACCGCCACCCATCTTAGCGGTCACCGTAATGAGCGGTCACCGTAACGAGCGTGCACCGCAAAATACGGCCACCGTAAATATACGGAAACGGAAGTAAAAGCATGTGGCCGGAACGGGAAACAGCACGCCGCACAACTATAAAATCCGAATCCCAACACAACCATAAAAAATCCGACCCTGACACACATCCCAACCCGTTAGCAACCCCAGTTAAAAAAATAAATATGGGAAAGGTAGCCAAGAAAGCGTGTGACCGCAAGCGGCAGGTACACTTCTCCCGAGAGGAACTGACCGTGCTCACCGAGACCCTCCAGGAAAATTCCGCCGTCGTCTTCTCCAGTCAAATGACCAGGACGGCCCTTGCCAACAAGAAGGCCATATGGGCCCTGGTGGCACAGCGCGTAAGTGCGGTGGGGACAACACCCCGCACGCCACAGCAATGTCGCAAGCGGTGGGACGACCTGCGGATCCGCGTACGCAGCATACTTTCTGCGAACAGGAACATCGCCACAGCTACCGGGGGGGGTTCAGAGTCGCCCATCAAGTTGACCCCCTGGGAGGAAATCTGCGCCTCCACCATAGGAATGGAGAGCATAGAGGGAGTCGGAGGGATGGAGAAAGGAGTGCCGACATCCGGAGAATCAGGTAGGTTGGCCAAGAGAAACAATGCGAAATCCACAAACCACGAACATGTGCAGTACCATGTGACCCCATAGTGCAATACATACTTTGCCCTGACAGCGCCCTCTAAAAGTCAGAATGAACAAACAAATCAATCAAGAAGCCATAAACAACCCCTACATGTGCAGCATGCACCCCCTAACTGCAGGCAGCCAAATGAATGCATCCTCAATCCACACGAAAATGAGACCACCTCCAAGGCCCAGTCCCAAATCAGCCTCATGTACCACCCCAATGCATTTGATACGTTGCCATTCCAAATCCGACAGACCCATAACTAACGCTCGCCCCTCTTTACTCCACCACAGGGTCCGATACCAACGACGAGCTGCAGGACACCCCTACCAGCACGCCTGCAAAGAGGGCCAGGACCAACGTCCCAAGAGCCTCCACCTCAGGTGCAAGGATCAAGACACGGCACCAGCAGGAATCAAGTGGCAGCACACTGGAGGGGACTGCAACAGGCACCCCAGCAGCCAGCAAGTCCACAACCCCAGCACCACAGGTCCCCCCAAAGAACGTATCTGATGGCACTGCCTCTGGTGGTAGCAGCACCATAGGTGACACAGCTGTCATGCCAGCATGCTCCGACACGGAAAACAGTGCTGGCGACGTAGGTACCATCCATGACCTTTCCCAATCCCCCTGCATGTTCCATCCCCTACACCATGACGAAACCACGCAGGGGCACCCTGAAGACGACGACTGGCCAACCCCCACAAGTCCTGTGCCAAGGCAACATGTGTTGAGCAGCCCCCCTGTCACACCACCGCAAATGTCCATGGCCCAGCAGAGGCAACAGTCCCTCGACCTGCTGATCGAGCAACAGCAGGAAGCGTCCACGCTACTCAAGGACCATGCAAATGAATGCGGGGGTTCCAGGGCAGCCATGGAAACATCCACCGAGACACTCAGGGCACAAATAGAGAAAAGTAGTGAGAGCCTCAGGGGAGAAATGGAGAGAAGCACCGAGAGCCTGAGAGCACAAATGGAGAAAAGCACCGAGAGCCTGAGGGGGGAACTGCATGCGACGTCCAAAGACGTTTGTGCTGAACTTGCTGCTGTGCGCCGTGTGCTCTCGGAGCTCTCACAAACCCTCAGAGACATGCATGGACGCGAGCAGGCAGAGACATCATCCGTGGCAAGTTCCGTCCAGGGCAGCCCCCAACGCAGATCTGGCAGGAACCTGCGCTCCACGGGCAGGGGTGCCCCTGATACCCGTAGAGGGGGCTTGCAATAGCGTCTACCCACGGACAGCATGCATATTTGGACACTGGTGTTGGGGGGGGAGGTAGTAGGGTGGAGGGGGTGTGTTGGGCTTCACTGGGTGGCGGGTCCATAGGGTGTATAAATCAAATCACATTAACAATACAGCACCTCATTATCATCTAATTACATGTGTGGACATTGATATTTGCGTACGAGGCCTTCATAGGCGTACAGTCCACAATGTGCCTGTACTACACACACACAGTGCCACAGGTCCCCTTTCCGTGTAATAGGCACCATGCGTGGTTGCTAGAAGCATGCATCTATGATGCTCTGTCGGATTGCACGTACATCCTGTGCCTCATGGACTCCTTGAGGTGCCTCCACATCCCCACCCTCATCATCATCATCATCTTCAGGTGCATGCAGTACAGCGTCAGGGGGCATGGGCACATTCCTACGTATGCACATGTTGTGCAGCATGACACATGCCATGACCATCTTAGAAACCTTCTCATGGCTGTACATGAGTGCCCCGCCAGACCTGCTGAGGCTGCGGAAACGAGCCTTCAGTAGGCCGAATGCCTGTTCAATGACCACACGGGTACGTGAGTGGGCATGGTTGTAGTCCTCCTCATGCTCGTTCTGTGGGTTCCGGATTGGTGTAAGGAGCCATCTCTTCAGTGGATACCCGGCATCACCTGTATGAGACGAATAAAGGGTGTCAGTGGAATGATAGTGCTAAGTAGCCCCCCCCCCCCTGCAAGGTCATTGACGCATCAAATGGGCCACGATGTCATGCATGGAATGAGACTCACCGAGTAGCCAGGATCTGTGCCCTGCGTGTCGCTCCATGTAGCGTGGTATTCTTGTGTTCCTCAGGACCATAGAATCATGGGTAGATCCTGGAAATCTGGCACAACAATGCGTAAATATCTTGTTGGAGTCACACACCATTTGCACATTGATTGAATGAAATTGCTTCCGGTTGCGGTACTGGACCTCCATGGCATGTGGGACAACCAATTCAACATGGGTGCAGTCGATGGCACCAATGCAACCCGGGATGCCGCCAAGTGCATGGAATCCCACTTTAGCGTTGGTAATCTCCTGGTACGTGCGTGGTAGTGTGATGTGGTCGTCGGCGTGCTTCAGGAGGGCATCGTGCACTTGGAAGAGTGTCCGTGAGAACAGTGGCTGTGAAATGCCATGCAACTGTCCCACTGTGTGCTGGTAGGTGCCTGTGGCCAGGAAGTGGAGTGCAGACACCACCTTCAGTAGGGGTGGGATGGCGGTTGGGCTATCTATCATGCTCACGAGGTCAGCATGTGTCATGTCCACAATGGCGATTATGGTGTCCCGGTCCAAACGGTAGAGGGTGTGGATCTGCTCAGCAGTGAGGTTGAACGGATCGGCTCGGAGGCGTGGGATTGCGGGCCGCCTGCGTGGTGGTAGTGGCAGTGCTTGTGGGCCTTGCTGACCCTGCCTTGCCCTCCTCCTCCTCCTTCTCCTCCGTCTCCCCTGTGCGCCCGGTTGTTGTACCTGTTGTTGTTCGTCGTCTTCTTGTAGTTGTAGCACTTGCAGTGCTATCTGGTACCCCAGGCCCAACATCGCTAGTCCTGCCGGTAGCATTTTGGAGTGGGAGTGGTTGTGGGAGGGGTTTGGGTCTGCAATATATGTGCTGTCGGCCTGTATGGCCTCCACCTGTGCTGATTGAATGAATCTGTGGCAGATGCAATCCCTTCTGGCCGAGCACGTCCCGCACGTAAGGCTGCATTTGGCCGCATGGCATCTTGGGATTTGAATCATGTGTCAAATCCCGATGGCAGTGTGATGTACTTTGACTGATTTTCATGCTATGCTCCCATTGTTACACATGCTATGATTGCAGCCGCTTACATACCTGTGAAGAGTCAGTGGTATGTAGGGCTCGATCGATGGCCGACCCTCATGCAGCACAGTAACGTACTTCACCGACGGGCGTGGCGTGCCATTTGTGATTGCAGCCAGTTAGCATCATGACACACAGCCGCACTACATTGATGTAATTGTGAATGCAAGCGTTCACAGAAGCCTTTTCGACGTAATGTTGCAAGTGAGGAATTCGAAGGCCAGCATTTTGGGTTTTGAAGTAGCGGCGAGGATACGCCCACAGGTCTGGCTGGAAATGTAACGTTCTATTGTAGAATGTCCTTGGGACATGGCCCATAACGAGCAGGCAATGAATGATATGAATTGAATGGGATGCGCAACAGCGTAGTGGACGATAAGGCAGGACGTTCCCAAATCCATCTTGCTTCACAACACTACAGATCCGGCCAGGGGCACAGTGGTTTTTGCGGACTGCATTACGCACAGACGCGATGGAAGTTTCACATATTATGTGAGTGAATATTCATGCGTTTTCATTGCGGGATGAGGGAATGATGAATGGATGCATGGACTGATGATTCCGTTTAGGGTCTGCCATGTACATGGGTTTTTTGATTCACTCCCCTTCCCCAGCGTTATGTGATGCAAGGCTGCCATAGTGGGACATACGTCTATCTGCCCTTGTCGGATCCTCCCTGTCTCGACGCGCCTTCATACACTTGTGTCTAGGCACGTTACTAATCCCATGTCATGGGTTCTATCTTGACGGACGCATGCACAGTAACCGACGTTGACAATGGTGTATTTAGCTCGATTGGTTTCGTTATGATTCGATACTGATTTAGGGGTGTGTATATTCCTTTGGAGTGGGCTAGCATGCATATGGGTGTGGATTTGGTGTGTTGAATGAAGATTGTAATGCATCATGAGTCCCGTAATGCAATCGGTTAATTTGTGTTTCTTTTGGGTGACAGGTATCTCCTGCCCTATTGCAGATGCCATCTCTACGCCACTCCTCCAGATGGTTTTTACTCTCGACTCCTGCAGCTTCGGGTGAATCAGTGGAGCACCATTTCGATCTTATGGGACGATCGCCAATGGGCCACATGCCCTTACGCTGTACTGGTGGCTAGGTGCAACATTTCGGCCTTTCAGCTCGACTAGTGCCTGCCTCATGGGACGGACCTGCGGTTCTTGCCGCTTCCATGTTGCCTTTTGGAACGTTGATGTAGGCCCTGTGTGCCATGATGGTACAGGGCGTCACACAAGTGGAAGCCGGTCAATTATTGCAGATGCAGCCCTCGGTGATGATGGTTGTTTTGGTGGTATTTTGCAAATTGCTGTGGGGCCTTTGTCATTTGGATGTGCATTTAAATTGTAATCCGATATTTGTCGTGTTGCGTTGTTCTTTGCAGGTGATGTGGCGATTTTCGCTTTGTGGCGGTATGTATTGCGTGATGATCTGCATTGTGTTCCGCCTTCTGAGTTGAGTTGTGTGGTACAGTACTGGCCGCGTTTGCCTACGTAGCACAGTATGGTCACGGATAGGGGCTGCCATTGTGACTGTTTACATGATGTGCTGTTCAGGGGCGGGGGATTGGCTTTTGGCCGACTGGTGCCTGTCAGCCAGGTCGATTGGTGGAATGATGGGTTGTTCAGAATGTGGCTGGTCACAGGTGACTGTGTTTGCGTGCGTTTGTTGGAGGGGGACTGGGGTCATGTCCATTGGAATTGCTTCTGTATTGATGCCATCTGTGCCCTGCAGCTCCCATCGGCCCCTCTTGGGATGAGCCTGGCTGCTCAGTCACTCTGCCGACTTGTGTGGTACATGCTTCTGCTGATGGTTGGTTTGTTTACTGGCATGAGTACAGGGCTGGTGCAATCCCCCTCAGGATGCTGTTTTGGATGTTGCCTTGCGCTGGTGGCAAGCGATGGGGGACTACTGTTGTTTTGTGTCATGTGTTCTTGATTTTCAGTTTGATGTATTGTACCTTCACATGCCTGTGCTGCGTCAGTACGGCTATGGTGACATGCCGTACATGGATGCCCACTCACGGGGCGCTTTGAGCCCCTGCATGCTTTTCTACGTTGGCATGCATGGGTGGATTGTGGATTTCACTGGTTGCATAGTGTGAGTACATTGCGCCTGCCAGGAGTTGTGCAATGAGGCCAGGGAGTGGAGTACAGGCACTCAGTGGGCCATTTACGGTTGGTTCGCGTTGCCGTATTTCTCGCCATGGCGGAATGGTACTTTACGACGTGCTTGATGGCGTTCAGTACATGTCCGCTAGGGTCAGAATTCGCGTACCGTTGCGCCATGGCGGTGATTCCGGTTTTGCAAGGCGCGCGTGCGCGTACTTGGTGCAGTTAGCGTTGCCGTTCACTGCGGTGTCGCTAATGGCATCGTACTTTACGGTGACGGGTCATGATCGCAACGAGCGGTGTTCGATGGCGGTATTGCTTTTCCGCCATCATTTTTCCATTTCCGCAAGGGTCGTAATGAGGCCCATAGTTGGAATTGAGCCCCCTTTATCATGTTACTGTCTGGTGGCCCTGATAAGGTTCCATGTCATTTCAACACCGGATTTTTCAAAGCGTGGCATTTCAACGTGGAAATGTTCATCAAATTATTTTAAAAATTGTTTGTGGGGGGGGGGTCCCTCCCCAAGCCCCCTTCCCCCACCTAGTTTACCTTTTCCCTAACCCCCCAAAACCTTTATGCCCTCTGCCACCCCTCCTATATAATTTGATGAAGATTAGTGCACGTTGAAGTGGCAGGCTTTGAAAAATCCAGCGATGAAAGGACGTTGTACCCCTGATAAGCTTTGCATTCAGGTCGGGTACTGTAGACAATCAGTGCAAACATCCCAAAATAGGAAAGAGATGACATCCAGTTCTGAATGGGTGATACTATTGTGGTATATGAGCAGAGTACAAAGTGACTTTTAATGGGTTTGTTGGAGGTAACTCAGTGGCATCCCATTATGAATCTCTTCCATACATTTGGCCAATGTGACAAAGTGCAGATTAGATGTGATTGCCATGAATATGTACATATTGTCTGCATACTGGTGCAGTGATAGGCCCACATGTCTGCATAATACTACCTAAGGCTCCATGTGTACATGCTGAATGGCATAGACAAACGTATGGACCATTGGGGGACAGCAAAATGTTTTTCTCTATGTGTGAACTTGCCCCTCTCCATTTTGAGAAATTATGATCGATTCAGTAGGAAGGAGGAGAAGCATTTGATAACGTTTTGTGGTGTTACCTTGCACTGTTTCATGATGTTGAGGGGGATCTACAATGTCTAAGGACACAAGAGCTGAAGAGTGAGAAGTAAGTAGGTTTCGACTCTGTCCGGGATATGCAGTACGTCATCTAGGATGGCTATTTTGGTGGTGTAACTGGGCCAGAAACCTGACTGTTGTTTCCCAAGTTGTTGTTTTTTACATGCTGATTAACTGTGTGGCAACACACATCTCAATGATCGTTCCTTTGCAAGAGATGTCAGTGATGTAGTCGAAGATGTTAATGTCCTCAGGATCTGCTGATGTTTTCCTTAGCACAGTGGTGATTTGGCAAATATTAAGGTTTTCAGAAACCATGTACATTTTCAGCAGAACATGTGTGACGATAATCCAGTAGGGACTGATATCTATTAACAGTTCTATGTTAATCTGCTATTCTGGCATTGCCAGCTGTGCATTATAGTAGGGTCAGATCACAAGTGAAAACTCTGCCACCTTGTTCTTTGCAGGGCATGATGCGGGCAGACAGTTACTTTTGGGAGCAGTTTTCAGGGTTTTCCCATCACATTCCTCTTGACTCACAATGATCCATTGCATCCCCGACCTATCAACACTCCTGTATGTCACCCTATACCTACTGCTTAATGGGAAGTTCCCTCTGCACAGCATGCCACCTCACACTGCCAGAGCTGTTACTTCTATGTACCCAGTACGCATGGCATAGCTGATTTGCCATGTAGGCTGGAATTGGGTCTATAATGAGGTGAGAACGGCTCTAATGCACTGGTTGTTTTCTGGATGGAATTAAATGGTTGTGTGAAGATGTTTGACCAAGATTCTGCAATACTTCTCTCAGGAATATGAATAATCCTGTTGGGGGGCTTGTGGGGGATCGAGGGGGAGGGTGCAGGAGACTTGCGGTGCCCAATGATATACCCACTAAGGAGTGTGCAATTTAGAAAAAGAAAACATCTTGGCCCGCTACTCATATGTAAGTTGCATAGAGTAACAATTTGAGAGACAGATCCTAACCCCCAACACCTTAAGCACAGATAGTTATTAAATGTTTACATGATGTCACTGCCAGCACTTATTGAAACAATTGCAATGCTGTTCCAATTACATGATGATGACTCCCCCAAGAATAGAAAGCAAGATACATAGAGGTCATGGCTAGAGGGAGTGAGGCTGGACTTTTTTCTTGAGCATTTTGTTAATGATGTACCACAAAACATGGAAAAAATCTACACATTTTTGTTAGGCAGGATAAACACCCCCTCATTGTCTCAGTCCTAGTTACATCCACGATCAGTACATTCCAACCACTTATACGATTCCACACTTGCTGGTCAGCCGTCAAGTCCATCCACGTACTCTTCCAGTGTCCGCTAAGTATGTCAATGCATTCGGTCAGTGGCTATTTCCAGCAAAGACAAGGCTGTATGATCAACAGTAAACATTGCTTAAACCTATCCAAGACTGCATTTCTTGTTTACAATACTGAGGACAGCAACTATCTAATTTTACTCACTCGACCAATTACCTGTTTCAATGGAGAAAGGGAGAACTTATCATTATCTTTGATTCCAACATGTGAATAGTCCACAAATACACACGATCATGAGAAGCAGCCGCCACTTACTAAATGCTTCTATGTTAGGGAGAATTCTCCAGAATGGCTAATTTCCCTTACCTAGTGAGTCCCTCAGCAGCTTTGCTGGATTTCTAGGATTTAATATTTTCACCCGGTAAGAGTGTGAGCCTTTTTTCCCACTCTTACATGTGTTTTTGCTGTGTGTGTTTAACATTTTTGTGTTCATAGACTGTGGAGTCTCACCAACTCCACAGGCATCATCTTTTTACTGTGTTACACAGCACCTTCAGTGCAGTGACACAGGGTTGTCTTTTAGACTTCCCAACTCAGACTCCATTTTCTGGGACTGACTACTGTCTCCCAGAACACATAAAGTTGCCATTAACTTTATTAGCCTCTGTAAAACCACAGACCAAGAACAATCCATCTTACATGGAGTACTGGAAATGGTTAATACTTATCCCTTTTTGTGTGTTTCTCTTGGAGCATTGTTTTGCTCCCTTTTCATCAAGATGTGGCTGGTGGCAGTGGTAACTACCCTAATTTTCCTATCGCTGTTATTTTAAATTACCTTGGTATTGTTTTAGGCTATTTTGGTAGCCTCGAACTTAAACCTGCTAGACCATATATGTTTCATTACGGTTCCGGCTGGGTTTATTCGTCATTTCTTTTTGTAAAAGTATTTCTCGTGTTTTACTCTGTGCCCCAAACCAGGTTTGACTCCTTTGTTCACTGTCTTTTCGCGAGCTTCTATGCAGAAGCCCTCCTTAGGCACCTGTATGTCTGGGGGGGGACAGGATGTGCGGGAGGGGTTTAGGACTCCCTGCACAGGGTCTCCTTGCAGACCCATGTCGCACTCTGAAATGATTGGCTCTGGTGACTGTCCCGGCGGGACAGCCACCCTGCTGTGTGATTGACAGCCAGGCTGTGTGAACGGGGAAAACTGCATAAAAAACAGGTATCTGGGAGGAGCTGATGCAAGAGGTCCCCTTGCACGACTGAACCGCCCGGTGAAGCCCTGCTGCAGGTCTGAATCCTCGGACTCCAACGACAGAGAAGAACCTCCAGGAATCTTCTTCCCCTGAGCTGGTGGGACCAACCAGTTCACCCAAACTGCAAGCCAGGACTCCCAGGACTCCCTCCTCTGGTCGAATTTGCTGTACAGAGCTACAGTGGGCCGGATAGCCAGGTAGGTCGGACCCTGCTTGGGTTTTAAGGGGCGCACCTTTTATTCATTGCTTTGCTCTGCTGCTGGTTTCTTCCCTGGTTAGTGCAGGACCCTCCAGTCTTTCTACTTCGTGGCAGTCCGACAGTCGCTTCAGGAACCGTGAGCCTGCAGGAACTTCCAGGAAGGTCTGCCTCAGCTACAGCTTCTTCTCCGTTTAAAGGTACTGTGCAAATCCGGTTGTGCGTTTCGTCCAGCTGCAGTGAAGGTGTGTGAAACCTTTCACCAATCTGAGGGCTTGTCCTTCTCTTCTCTTTAAACTAACTTTTCTGCTGACCTACTCGGTCCGTAACTCTTGGCAAAGACTTAACCGTGAACTACCCTGAACTGTGTGATCTTGAGCAAAAGACTTTTGTCCTATTGACTTTGGCCCTAAGCCTATTTGATTTGTTTCCATCACTGTAGTTCCTCTTTCTAGATTGCCCTGCTTACTTACCTGTTGGTGCTACTCAATTTCTGCCTAACTTTGTTTTTCCCTCCCTTTTTAATTGCTAGAGTGCCATTTTGCTCCCAGTTCATTTTGTGAGCTTAACTTGTCTGGAAACTATTGGGGGTGGTGTGGTGTATTAGTAACGTGATTTTTCAACTGCTTTACTTTAGTGAAATGTTATACAACTAATGTGTAAATAAATGTATATTCTTTTACTCAGAAACCTTGAGTCAGTGTTTGTTTGAATCATAGTAATTGCTGTCCTTTGTGTAACTATTGATACTGCTCACTTACTCTTGAGATAAGTCTGGCTGCTCAGCCATCGCTACCACTTTACTGTGTTGTACAGGCTTGTACCAAAGGTGAATTTGTACTGTCACTTGTAGTCTTAATTGTGTGTGGTGTTCCCAAAGGGTACTGCATATAATTCTGCCTAACATTCAACAAAACCCTACCTCTGCTAAACTTTCACTAACAATAAGCAAAGCTCAGCTTTTGCACAACCTACTTCAATGGCCCACATCCCAAAATGTTTCTATGTGTCTGAAAGACATCCTACAGTAGGAAAAGGAAAAGTGGCATGCACCTGCAATGAGACATTGTGCTTAGTTGTGAAAGCAGTAATTTACCATTCTCATGAATACATACATCCCTTCCTCACCAAATATATTCCACCTCTGAGTTGCTTGCCACTCTGGAGGGACAACAATTTAAATGTGGTGTGGTAAGAACTTACCTTAGTGTGAGAAACAGCTGTATTTACAGAACTTAATCAAATGTAGACGGCAAGAGGCCAATACTGTATGGTGTTCTTAGTAGATGTGGTGGACTACATAGCTCAGGCGGTCCTTGCTTCACCTGACAGTGATAGATGATCCTTCATTCTAACAATGCATGTTTCCCCATGAGAGGTTCTCCCACTGGCTGTGGTGCTTGTGCATCCTGAGACAACTAATGTGCTTGAACTATGTTGAACAGCTCAAATTCGAGTAAGTATACAATTGGCAGCATCTTGCCGGGAGAAGAAGTGCACATACTGTCCCACCTGCAGGCCTTCAAACAGCTGTAGCTGAAACCAAATATTGATCAGCAGGTGCCACTGATTTGGTGTTAACTATGCTCCATCCAGTGCCCATCTATAACAGCTAAATTAGTAAGTCACGTGGCTGTTCTGCTCATGTTGATGCTCCACAATGTGTGGGATGAAATTACAAAGGTCAGCACTGCTGTCATTAGCTGGTGGGATGGTAAACTGCAATTTGAACAGCACAGACCGGTTGGGCCTGGGATTAGAGAGGATCTTGTAGCCTTCCGGGAGGAGTATGTCATAAATAGTGACAGAGCTGGCTGTGAACCATGTCTCAGCGAGACGGAGGACGTCAAGGTAGAAGTCTTCAAGGAGGTGGCAGATGTCAGAGGAGTGTTTAACAGCAAAGTGAGAGTTGAGGGTTGCTAAGTGGAGCAGGTTGCCACCTTTGAAGGTCTTCCAAGGAGGGCTACAATAATGTGGTACGCCCGTTGGTGATGGTGAAAGGGCCAGAGGGGTGGCAGAAGGAGGAGTGGCAGGACCAGGAAGAAAGTTGATTAGAGACGGAAGATGACTATCAAGAAGGAGGAAGTTGGGCTGAGAGCCCTGGACCATGACAGTGCCATTCTGGTAGACATTAATGATGCCCCTAGAGGATGGGAAATATGCCAAACATACAAAACTAGAAAAGTAGAGAGTGATCTGATGTATTACAATGCTTCAATCTTTTTTTAAAGCCGACTCATCCTCTCTAAGTAATATACATGTGAACATATGATTTGTAGCATGAACCTCTCTACATTAGTTACATAAACGTTTTAAAATCAGAATTAATAAAACATCACACATTCCTCTCTCTGGTGTGTGTTTCAACTTGATTATGTGTTATATTGTGCTCCTATTATGTTGTGGATGATGTTATTGTGTATCCCATTTGGAATCCCTTCTGTGATATGCTGCATGTGCTCATGGGTTTTGCAACAGGGGACACGAGTTAAGATGCTCTTCACTTCCCACACCCGCTGAATTTCAAGGGTTTGTTTCAATAAACAGGTCACATTGTCAGTCTAGAAAAACCAAACACCCCTCGAGTGGAAGGCAATGCATTATAATTGGTTGGACGAAGACCAACCGCCTCATTTAAAGTGTTAAGAATATATGCTCATTAGTTATTACATAGCTATTAGCTCAACTAGAGTGCGGCCATTTTAAGATGACCAGAATCGCCATTTTTTTTCCTGCTCTCTCTAACTTTGCCACTTTGCCCCATGTTAAACTGCTTAGCTGTAGATATTATTTCGCTTCAATGGTCCAAGGTTACTAAAAGACATGTTGAAACATTATGCTGGAGAGCCAGATAGAAATGCCCGGTTCCCTCCCTCACATATCCTTGAAGGCAAGGAGCAAGGCATTTTAATCAGTACACGAATGCCAACGAGTCTCCTAAAAAGAATAGCAATGTACGAAACTAATATTAAAAGGTTTGAATTATGTTCTTCTTTAAGGCCCCCCTTTCTGAGCACAGTGAGGCCCCAGACAGAAAGCTGACCTCTAGAGCGTGAATCAAAACCAGGACATAGTGAGGCCTGGAATGTGCCAGTCCCCTACGCGCAGCTTGCCCATGAAAAGAGAAGTGCTGTGTTCTCGCAAATAAAGAATGGTGTCTGTAAATTCGAGATTGCAAACTGTTACTAAATATAGTGGTCTAAGGTGTCATATTCATCACTATGGTCAATCATCGCCTCCAATTCAAAGGGAATGAATTAGGGGCGGCATCGAATGTGTCACTACTGATTGTAAGATGCTCATTTTGTATATGTGTAACTGATGTAAGTTTTTCTCTCTCTTGCGTCCCCCGAGGTCTGTTAGACACACGTCGCGGGTCGTGGGACCATTTGGCCAACTGGTACTATTTGTATTGCAATAAACCCTAGATTTTGGGAAAACAACCTTGTGTCTGGCGTATCAGTACGTGTGTGGTGATTGTGCCTTGTTTCCACATCCGAGGTTCCCTCAGGGGCCCCTTCAACATGAACTCTCTCTTAACTAAAGTTTTTCACTGAATTTGAAGAGTTTTGTAATATTACAGATTCTTCAGGCCCACTAGCCATGATCAGTGGCCCCGGTCTGCACTGCAAATGTTGCACAAATCATTTTAAAATGGGAAAGGTCAGAGGGCATGGCCATCATCATTTGCCATTACCCCCCTCGCCATGGTCTTTGACCATGGCCAGTGGTCAAGGCCTTCTGCCATGCCCAGGGATGTCATTTCACCAAAATGTCAGGTGTCGCGGAAGTGGCATCACATGACCCTTGACCTCTGATGACATCAAAGGAAGTGATGTCATTTGACCTCCCCCCCACGTGACATTGCAGGAAGCTATGGCACACAACCTTTCACCTATTGACTAAACAGGAAGTGGCTTTACATAGCATTGTTCCTCAGTACACTGATCCTTCTGAAGTTGCTGCTGCACATTTTGAGCAATATCTCCCCTGTCCACAACTCCTCCTGTCTCCCACCAGGTCCCAATGGTGGTTGACCCCCCCTGGCAAGGCCTCTCTTCTGGGGGCGGAGGGACAAGGAGTGGTAGTGAGGGGCCTGCCCCACCAGATGCTCGTGCTGGAACTTGTCCTGTTTTGTGGTTCCTGTGCGGAGGTCGGGTCATGTGACTGACAGGCTTCATGACAGGCTGTAGGTCTACTGGAGACTATGGAAGTGTGATTGGAAGGTGGGCCTGCAAGGAGGAGTTACGTTTAAAATTCTCCAAAATTGTTTTAAAATAAATGAAAATGAAACAGAGCTATACTGGACACCTTTGCTGCTTCTGGGATGATCAGGCACGGACCTTTAATGGAGAGGGAAGGTCACTAAAACTGGGATGCCCACAGGGCTGTAGGTCTGGCCGAGATTATGTTAACATCTTGGAAGGGTGGATTGCCGTTAAGGTAAAATGTCTCCAAAATTAAAAGATAATATAGAGCAAAACGGAGCAGAGCTCGATTTATCACTTTTCCTTCTTCTGGAGTAGTAATGTATAAAAAGCCTTTAATGTAGAGAAAAAATGTAACCATGCACGTACGCATGATCACAAACTTACGCGCACACGACTGTCACAGCATATAAATGCATACATTGATTGAGAACAATATATTTAATAAAGAAAACCGGTAGTGTTCTTCTTTCTCTAATATTAAGTTTACACTTGATTTCAATCCAAAAGTTCGAGAGCATTTTGAAAATCTACAAATTCATAGCTCATGCATCACACTGTAGGTACCAAGTTGCTGTGGGTTCCGCATAATTGATTAAATAATTCCCCAAACAGTGTTAATAGGCTGACATTTGGATTCAGCTTGTGTGATGTTATTGTCAGCAAGCAGCTATTTAAAACACACTAATAAGCAGGTATGCAGTTTGATTATCAGAAATAAAACATACCTGACATACAAGACTGGGTACAATAAGAACTTAGCACAGTGTAGAACTACTTGCAAGACTTGGCAATGCTGAGTTCTTGCGAGACTCGAGACGAGAAGCGTGGAAGCCGCCGGAAGCCAGAGCCGTGCATTAGGAGTGGCGACCTACCCCAGCACTGAGAGACTGCTAGAAAAAGCTCCAGAGACTTGCACATCTAGGACACTGAAGTACACTGTCACCTGTAATTTAATGTATACATGTCACTATGAGTTTGCATCATTAAAGTCAAGGTTACAGCTCAGCACAAGGGCTAATTATTAAACAACATAATTGGCAAGGAGGGTTGACGATAAACCCGTGATCCACCATGCAAGGTGCGACGCCACCCTCGTCTTTTCTGCAAACTCCAGGTAGGCCCAAGATTCCATGGCCTCAATGTGAGACCCTGTTTATGACATATGTGGTTGCGCTGGGAGGTGCAGACTACACGGCTGCGAGGCGCAGAGCGATGGTCCTAAATGCATTGGGAGTAGAGGGACAAAGAGTGTTTGCCAGTGTTACGCCCGAAGAGGTGGTGGGGCAGGATGCTGATGTGTAGAAGGAAGCTGTGAGGAGGACTGTCAGAAGATTTGTGAGCAAGGAAAACACTTTAGTACATAGGATTAGGTTCTACAATCGCATAGAAGAGCCTTCCGAACCTGTGGATGACTATGTCACACAGTTACATGAGTTAGTGGCCCTTTGCAATGTTGGGAATAATGCTGAAAGTATGATTTGCAACATGATTATGGTACACACAAATAGCAGGAAGGTGGTGGACAAGTTTATCATGGAGAAGGAACTTCATTTGGATAAAGCCGTTGAGATTGCGAGAGCTGTCGAAAAAACTGCGGGCAGACGCAAAGAGTTTGCAGGTGGCTCAGTTGCGGTGGAAATACAGGCCATTGCATTTAGAGGGAGGAAAGAGAAGCAACTAGCTGATCCCAGAGAATGAAGAAAGGGGAGAAAGCAACCCTTCAAGTGTCATAGATGTGCCAGTACAAAGCATTTGGCCAATGACAGGGAATGTCCCACGAGGGACAAAGAGTGCTCCATTTGCAAAAGAATAGGGCATTTTGCAATCGCATGAAGGTGGCGTAACAAAAACGGGGCCACTGTACAAGCGGAAAATGGTGAGGAAGGAGACAGTCTGTTGTCATAGAGGGTAAAGGGTTGTAAGTCAGTAGGACTGAGCGGGAGAAAAGAGAAAGAGAGCTGTGATGTGCTGTTGGCAGCTCCAGTTCCGTTTACACTGTTCGCTGAGCGTAGGTGTGTTTTTCGGTTGGTAGCTGTCATATGTTGTTGTGCGTGGTTTGTTTTGTTGTTTCATTGTAGTGAAGTGAGTGTGGTTTGTTGTGCTGTAGAGGTATGGTTGTGATTAATTCAGAGTTTGAGAGGTATATGCAGAAGGGCAAGTTTTATTAGTAGGGCTGTTTAGTGGTGGTACCCTGTCCTAGCCCCACAGTTTTGAGCGACTGTGGCTTGTGTCTCTTCCCCTGGCGTATAGTCTAGTATGCTATATTTAACCACTCCTATGTTGTGTGCAGAAGAGTGGGACCTTAATGGGCTATTCAGTCGCCTTACACTTCCACCCCCAGCATTCAAACCAAGTGTTGCCCCTGTCCCTTCCCCTTAGCACACCCATGTGTGGAGCAACCACCACCCCCACTGGATCCTCCATGGGCGGATGCGCTTCTTGTGCCCCACGGTCCATCAGTTACAAGATTGGGATGCCTCTCTCTCCCCATTTATTCTATAAGGCTCTCTGCATGTGGTCCAATTTATTCAGACCCATCTCTCGCCCATCTTTCCTGTTTGACCTTCTAGAGTGAGTGCTTTTGGTCGAAAATAAAAATATAATTTAGCCAAAATAGGTCAAATCGGGCCTGCGGGCATACGGGCACTGCAGTAGCAGACTTACCTCCGATCAACACAGTTAAATGGCGGTCGGAAGCCTGAATGGGTCTTGGATCCTCTTAGATGTTAACACAGGGCACCAAGACCGTTTGTGCCCCTGACAGCCCCCCTTGGCAGCGCACATCCACTGGTGCAAACTGCCTTTGATAGTGGAGGGCGGATGGATTGGCCTGGGGCGTGCAGACAAGGCACCAGAACACTGCTGAATGGAGACACACTTGATTCACTTAAAAACCGAAACAACCATTGATAAAAAATATGTTGTGTTATATTTTGTTTCTTATTTTGATGGCACAAAACTACTACACATTGTAAAGGTCTGGTAGCAGCACAGAGAGGGACAATCCACTGTACTGACCGCTGTCACTGGGGAAAGTTTCTCTAATGGCACCAACGATACAGGCGGGTATTACTCATCGAACGTGGTGTCCAAGCCTCCCATGAAGCCACCATGTAAACGAACGATAGACCACCAGCCTGTACCACCTGTGAAAAAGAAAGATAGAAACTGTTTTTAAATGACCAATATAAGTGTATTAAACCTTAGTTGTCAATGACAATTCTTGTATCCAATGGCATTTTTGCCAGGACAAATGCTAACTAGACACTGCACAATATTGAACGACTTTTATGTGACTATTACTAGAGAATTGCAAGACTAAACTGATATGACAATGATATATTGAAGTTACGAGAATATCAGAGACAACCATGAAATAGTAGTGGCCCAACTGACATAACAACCAGAGTATACTTACTCGTTACTTGGATTACGAGGGTGAACTGTTGCGCGAAGTTCATGCATAAGCACCATCAAAATCCTCAACACGGACCGTGTGAGGCAGGCTACCCTGAAGTCTGGCAGCTCGGTAACGCATTGCGGCTGTGGATCGCCTTGCGATATGTAGGACAAGCATCCAGAGTTTTCTCGGCAGCAGCAGTTCTCCTGCTCGGTTGGCATTAGCGCGCACCGATTGCAGGTACACCAGGTGGAAACAGCGTCCACGCGACTAGGCCCAGGCTCTTCATCTGTTGAATCGTCCTCCCAACTGTTGTCTGAAGCCCCATCTTTTCCCCATCTTTCTCTTTCCAGTAATTCCTCCTTGGAATACTCGGGCTCCTACAGGTAGGGCATTATTGTTGCCATTGCGTGGTAAACAAACGAAAATAATTTATAGCGGTGGTACTGGTATCTGTTCACATGGGCTACAAGCAACGAAGGTAGCTGACCAGAGCACCGAAACGAGTCACAGAATACTCAAAGAAATAAAGTGAGAGGAATGGATAGAAAATCTGCTGTTGTGTGTTGTGGAACTGTCTGTTTATACTTATTGAGGAAAGAGGCATCCTGCCATTTCCATGCGACACGTCATTAGCTGAGGCGCAGAGAATGTTGACACGGGACGTGCTTTGGCGTTGTGAAATGGGCGGTACGCGTCAGGTGATATCAGGCTCAGGGGCGGGCGATATGATTTAGTGCCGCAAAGGCAGGTCACCCAGGGCAATGCGGCAAGTGATAAGATTATCACAAGATGGCCGCGCCCTGCTGCCTGATTGCGCTTGTGTTCAAGAGACGAAAACTCTGGTAAGGTGCATCGGAAATGTTTGTACGATCGATCGACTTATGGTTAAAAACACATGGCTGAACCATAGGGACAATAATATTTCTGACCGAACCATTCCTTTAATGGGAAGTTCCCTCTGCACAGCATGCCACCTCACACTGCCAGAGCTGTTATTACACTGTGTGTATTCAGGTAAGCTTGCATTCACCGGACTGATTATTCTCTACCGTACTTCTATGTACCCAGTACGCATGGTATAGCTGATTTACCAGGTAGGCTGGAATTGTGTCCATCATGTGCTGAGAAAAGCTTTAATGCACTGGTTGTTTTATGGATGGACTTAAATGGCTGTGTGAAGATGTTTGACCAAGATTCTGCAACACTTCTCTCAGGAATATGAATAATCCTGTTTGGGGGGGTAATGGGGGTGGAGGGGGGACAGCAGACTTGTGTTGCCCAATGATATACCCACTAAGGAGTGCGCAATTTAAAAAAAGAAAAAATCTTGGCCCGCTAATCGTATGTAAGTTGCATAGAGTAACAATTTGAGAGACAGACCCTAACCCCCAACACCCTAAGCACAGATAGTTCTAGAACGGTGTACATGAGATCAGTGCCAGCACTTATTGAAACAATTGCAAGGCTGTTCCAATTACATGATGATGACTCCCCCAAAAATATTCTACTTTGATGAAGAGAATAGAAAGCAAGATATATAGAGGTTCATGGCTAAAGGGAGTGAGGCTTGAATTTTTTCTTGGGCATTTTGTTAATGATATACCACAAAACATGTAAAAAAGAATCAATCTACACATTTTTGTTAGGCAGGTTAAACACCCACTCATTGTCTGAGTCCTAGTTACATCCACGATCAGTACATTCCAACCACTTATATGATTCCACGCTTGATGATCAGTCGTCAAGTCCATCCACGTACTCTTCCAGTGTCAAGTCCATCCACGTACTCTGCCAGTGTCAAGTCCATCCACGTACTCTGCCAGTGTCAAGTCCATCCACGTACTCTTCCATTGTCAAGTCCATCCACGTACTCTGCCAGTGTCAAGTCCATCCACGTACTCTTGCAATGTCAAGTCCATCCACGTACTCTGCCAGTGTGAAGTCCATCCACGTACTCTTCCATTGTCAAGTCCATCCACGTACTCTGCCAGTGTGAAGTCCATCCACGTACTCTTCCAATGTCAAGTCCATCCACGTACTCTGCCAGTGTCAAGTCCATCCACGTACTGTGCCAGTGTCAAGTCCATCCACGTACTCTGCCAGTGTCAAGTCCATCCACGTACTCTTCCAATGTCAAGTCCATCCACATACTCTGCCAGTGTCATGTCCATCCACGTACTCTTCCAGTGCCCGCTAAGTATATCAATGCATTCGGCATTGGCTATTTCCAGCAAAGACAAGACTGTATGATCAACAGTAAACATTGCTTAAACATATCTCAGACTGAATTTCTTGTTTACAATACTGAGGACAGCAACTATCTTTTTTTTTTTTACTCACTCGGCCAATTACCTGTTTCAATGGAGAAAGGGAGAACTTATCATTACCTTTGATTCCAACATGTGAATAGTCCACAAATACACATGCTCATGAGAAGCAGCCACCACTTACTAAAGATGATTCAATAAAACCCTACCTCTGCTAAACTTCCACTAACAATAAGGAAAGCTCGGAAGAACACTTTCAGGAGCTTTTGCACAACCTAATTCAATACCCCACATCCCAAAATGTTTCTATGTGTCTAAAAGACATGCTACCGTAGGAAAAGGAAAACTGGCAGGCACCTGCAATGAGATATGTTGCTTAGTTGTGACAGCGGTCATTTACCATTCTCATGAATACATACATCCCTTCCCCACCAAATATATTCCATCTCTGAGTTGCTTGCTGCTCTGGAGGTACAACAATTTAAATGTGGTGTGTTAAGAATGCATTAAGCCCTCACATGGAATTAATAAATGTTCTATCATTCGGAAGATTTCTTCCGGGACGAACTGAAAATGCGTGTTTATGAGAAACAGAGAGTTTTTTTTATTATAATTCATGGACACTTTTGTACACAAAGACTCACGGTCCCGGACTCAGAGGTTTGTACAACACCAGGAGACAGACGAGGATTGAGAGGCTAAGCAGTAGCATGAGTTGCAGGAGGAGGACCCATACAAGCAGGCTCTATAAGAAGAGGAGCTGGGGTAGGAGGTAGTGCCCCAGCCAGTAGTTCAGCATGACGAGGGGCATCAAGCAGTCATGGAGGCGGTATCCTGGGTAGAGCAAGGAGGAGGATGCTCAGCGCTTTAGTAGTGGAAGCAGAGCCGCTGCAGGAGTCCTTGGGTAAATTCCATAAGGGCCAGGATAATTCTCCACCAACAGCATCGCCATGCACTGCACATGATCCTAAGTGTAGTAGGAACGGTCTATGAGGGGAAAACACGTCCAGTTTGACGAGGGCACTGTAATGCTTCCCCTCTGCAAGAAGCCAGTATTTTCAAGAGCAGCAACAAAGCTACCCAAATCTCCAAGTGAGCTGTTTCTTTTTCCATTTTCAAAACGAATTGAAGTACTGCTCTTATAGAGGTTACTTTATTGTGATGCTTCTGTGACTTGTTTGGTTTGATAAGCCGGAGAAGTATCAAAAAACATTTATAAAATAGTCAACATCATGAGTTGTGTTTCTCACACATACTCATCCAATGCTGTTATCAGTGTCAGACACTCTCCTACCTCATGCTTAAATATCTGTGCCTGAGTGGTTCTGGGAAGCAAAGCATTACTTTCTGGCTATCCGGAGTCGTGTTCTTCGGGGAAGGACAGACGTTTCTTGCCCTAGTCTTCCAGGATATTCTGGTGCATTTAACACATGTAAGTTGCTGATTGTGGGACTAGGAGAGGCATCACCTGTGCTCAGACAAAACAGACCATCAGTAAAAGGTTTCTCATACACTAAAGACTAGCCGGAGTCCCATTTGGGTTTCATTTGTTAATCAGACAAGAATGTGTTGCCAGATGGGCCAAATGGGCCACTTACTCAGACAAACGTGAAGAGGCGCCCTTCCCTTACCAGCTGGCATGTGCCAAGTATATATCCATATAGCGTGTTGTTTTGGCACAGACTCAGCTCCACGGTTTTCTCAGCTGTATTTACAGAACGTATGTCAAATGTAGGTGACAAGAGGCCAATACTGTCTGATGTTCTTAATAGATGGGGTGGACTACACAGCTCAGGCGGTCCATGCTGCCCCTGACACTGATAGATGATCCTTCATTCTAACAATGCATGTGTCCCCATGAGAGGTTCTCCCACTGGCTGTGGTGCTTGTGCATCACGAGACAACTAATGTGCTTGAACTTTGTTGAACAGCTCAAATTCGAGTAAGTATACAATTGGCAGCATCTTGCCGGGCGATGAAGTGCACATGCTGTCCCACCTGGAGGCCTTCAAACAGCTGTAGCTGAAACCAAATATTGACCAGCAGGTGCCACTGATTTGGTGTTAACTATGCTCCTTCCAGTGCCCATCTGTAACAGTTAAAGCAGTAAGTCACGTGGCTGTTCTGCTCATGTTGATGCTCTACAATATGCGGTATGAAATGACAAAAGTCAGCACTGCTGTGTTTAGCTGGTGGCATGGTGTTGTAATATACACGGGCACGTGCACGGGCACTTGTGGAATGTTGAGGCATTTAGAGAGTCATCATTCCACAGTGGCCGTTAGGTTAAGGAGGCTGAAGCAGGAGGCTGTGGGGTCTTGCAATAAAGTACTTACCTTCCTCTTACCTGTGTCTGGTGAGATCTTGACATTGGCGACAAGGATTTTGCTTGACCCCGTCCCACGTGTGCGCCGGATGGTTGTCCCGTGCTACCTGCCTATCCCCCGCGTTGGCGTGCGTGGACCTGCGGAGCTGGGAGCTGTCTGCCGGTTCATCGTTAGGGGCAGTGGTGATCACAGGTGGGCTCCGTCGGCGGGCGTGAGGTTCTCCCACGGTGACTGGCTGCCCAGGAGCCCAGTCGGGGCATTGGAGGAGGGCACGCCGGTTCGTGGGGGGCAGCTGCGAGTGCGCAGGGCGCCAGGAGACTTGCGCTGTCGGCCGCTTGCCATCCCGGGCTTCAAACGGCAGCGGCGGTTGAAGGCGGGCTCCGTTCGTCATGGGAAGTCATCTCCCGGTGCTCTGCTGCTCGGGGTCCAGTCGGGGCCTCGGAGGAGGCGTAGCCATCACCGCGTACGGAGGCCTGCATCCTCGTTCCTAGTTGGACGCTGAGCGCCGGCCGGCAGCCCCGCCCCCGGCAGTGTCCAGGTACCAGGCTGAGAGGAAAGAGGTTGGGTAGGGAGGCACACCAATTGGTCCGAAGTACTCAAATAAGAAATAAATAACCCATAGGGGTCGACAATATTAGTGCAGGGTATTAATTCCTTTTTCTTCAGGTGCAGGAGGGAGAAACTCGAGGCCACTCGAGTTTCAGCACAGCTCAAGCAGAAAACACACACCGACTGTTGCTAGTCGGTAACCCTCTGCTGCACTCCTAGCGGGAGCTAGTCCCAAATGGTGATCATGCCTTGTAAATACTAAAGACTCCAAGTCAGGAGTGTTTAGGGTACAAGGGTGGGTGTCAGAAATGTGTAACAAGGAAATAATTAATATTCTCTAATGTTCAAAGGGCAAATAATATATCAAGGGCTCCATTAATCTGTGAATCTACAAACATGAAAGCATCAGGCTGAGAATAAACAGATAAAACAATAGGCCCATAAGGTGATAAATCCAAACATAATCAGTTTTAATTTATAACAAAATACTCCATGGGAGTGCGTTAGCAGTAGTCGTCTTAACCAAGCAATTTGTACAGGTCAATTGGTAATTCAACAACAAAAGGCAAAATTAGATTTGAGCTGAACCCAGTACTCAAACATAACCTGTTTAGTTAAGAAAAAAATGGTAAGGTCATTCGTATGCAGGCTCTACACCACCTAGGTGTTGCTCTGCTACTGAGCAGTTACATTCACTCTGCTCAGAGTTCCTAAAGACACTCCTATTGGGTAATCAGTGCCTACGCGTTTCGGATTAGGAAATCCATCTTCAGGGCAGGATGTGTTTTTAGTTTCATCAATGTTCAGTTGCAATTCCTACAAAGTATAAGGATACACTAATTAGACATTGGGCGTATTAAGAGGACTCTATCATTTAACTCACTAAAAAATGGAAGTGCACTGACCTGCTCTTCTTGTAAAGCAGAATCGAGTCATAATCACCTGTGTGGGAAAGAAATTATCAGCCGCCACTTGTAAAAGTTTGACCTTATGTACGAGAACATATAAAATGATCCTCTATGGTAGAATGTGAGTACTCACCCAGTCACAAGACAGCTGTGTCTCGCCGGGTGCAGGGGTGTTGTCAGGCGGGATTGCCGAAATTGAGTAGCTAGAAGCATGGAGAAGAATCAAGGTTACTGGCGACTAAGGCATATAACTATATGCGTTCTATAGGCATAGTACAAAGACACACCGTGAATTTCTAGGTAATATAGAAGCTACGTTTCCCCGATCATTGGGTAAACCCATAAAAATGAGTCAATAACACCCAAAAAGGGTGTTAGTTGAGATTGATGCACCAAGTATATGTAAAGATGGAAGATATTTACTAAGATCACGTGGTAAGTGTGATCAAGAAGTGAGCACTCATAGGAGTAATGTCTACTTACATGGCGAGTATCGCCCACAACACTCCAAAGTAGAGAAGCAGCCGCTCGCACGGGCGAGCTGCATGGTGAAGTGAGGAAGCCGCCGCTGGCAAGGGCGCGCTGCGAGGCACTCCCAAGCCAATTGCATTGCCATGGGAGCGCCGCGCAGTCGCGTCCCTGCGGCGGCCACCATCTTGGTGTGGGACTGTCAGTCCCAAGTACGATCTGACAAACTGTCAGTAACAAATTTCTAAATAAAGTACCGCCCAACAGGTGGTGAGACGTACTCGGGTACATGGTAGGATCAGGGTGTAGAAGCAATGTTGAAGTGAATACAACCACTTATAGGTTGTATCAGCTAAGCACGTCGTGTTGCGCATGCGCGTTATATGCTGGGTTGCTAGGGACGCTTGTCCGCCTGCGTCGTTCTCCGAGTGTGTGTTGCTTTACCTGCAGATCTTTGCTGAAATCAGATGAAGGAAATCCTCGGTCCCAAAAAGAACGGGCGAATTAAAGGTGGGCATTAGGACTGCATCGTACTTGGAAACCATTCCTTCCGATCAGAATGGAGGAAAGAGTTCAAATAAAAGGTGGATATGGGGGCGCCCCAGGTCTAATTAGTGTATCCTTATACTTTGTAGGAATTGCAACTGAACATTGATGAAACTAAAAACACATGGACTTCCTAATCCGAAACGCGTAGGCACTGATTACCCAATAGGAGTGTCTTTAGGAACTCTGAGCAGAGTGAATGTAACTGCTCAGTAGCAGAGCAACACCTAGGTGGTGTAGATCCTGCATACGAATGACCTTACCATTTTTTTCTTAACTAAACAGGTTATGTTTGAGTACTGGGTTCAGCTCAAATCTAATTTTGCCTTTTGTTGTTGAATTACCAATAGACCTGTACAAATTGCTTGGTTAAGACGACTACTGCTAACGCACTCCCATGGAGTATTTTGTTATAAATTAAAACTGATTATGTTTGGATTTATCACCTTATGGGCCTATTGTTTTATCTGTTTATTCTCAGCCTGATGCTTTCATGTTTGTAGATTCACAGATTAATGGAGCCCTTGATATATTATTTGCCCTTTGAACATTAGAGAATATTAATTATTTCCTTGTTACACAATTCTGACACCCACCCTTGTACCCTAAACACTCCTGACTTGGAGTCTTTAGTATTTACAAGGCATGATCACCATTTGGGACTAGCTCCCACTAGGAGTGCAGCAGAGGGTTACCGACTAGCAACAGTCAGTGTGTCTTTTCTGCTTGACACGTACCAGGCTGCTCACCGCTGTCTCCTGAAGGAAGGAGGAGGGGCTGCGGTGGCGCTGCGCGGCGCGGCTCTGCAATCAGCTGATCGTTGCTGCTCGGCTTTCGGGAGGGGGCAGGAGCCTCATACAGACACTGTCTAAGGACGCCCAGAGCCTGTGTTGCCACAAGACATCCCCGATCTGCAATCAAAGGGGCCGTGGTGGTAAGGTTGGGGCATACAACTGTTGTGGAGCCCTGGCAGGGGGGTTTGGTGCATCTGGGTGGGGCTGTGATCGCTGGAAGTCCGTGTTTGCATCACTTGGTTTGGGGTGACTCAGCCAGTGCAAATTCTCCAGCTGTACTGCATTTACGTGTGGGTGCACGTGTACAAGGTGACAGTGGGTGACATCAGTCCGCTTGTGCATCAATTGGTTTGTTGTGACTCACCCAGTGCCAATTCACCGGCTGTACTGCATTTATGTGTGGGTGCACGTGTACAAGGCGACAGTGGGGGACATCCACCATCTCTAGGGAGCAAGGAGAATTGAGGCTCGCACAGTGGTGGGCAAGTTCCTGTTCGGGGCCTGAGGAATAAGGCACCCTATCTGTCCAGTCATGTTACATACGGCTGCCAGGCCTCCGCCTGCTTTTTTGCCAAACCCGGGAGAGCCTGTTGCTCCTTGGGAGCAGTGGGTGGATGCCTTCAAGGGCTGCTGGTGGGGCAAAGTTGCACGATGATGAAAAGGAGGCTACATTGCTGAATTGTATTGGTACAGAGGGGTTGAGGGTTTTTCGTCACCTGCCTGGAGAGAATGTAATGGTTCAAGGGGGAGGTGAGGGTGAAATGGTGATAAGTACATATGAGACTGCTTTAAGGAAATTGCAAATGCGTTTTGGCAAAAGAGTTAATGTAGTTTTAGAGCGATATAAGTTTTTCTCTAGGGCGCAAGGTCCAACGGAAAGCATAGATACATATGTTACGGCACTGCGTGCGCTCATGGCTACATGTGAGTTTCCTGGTAATGGGGAGGAACACATAAGGGATCAGATTATGATGAAGACATCTAATCAGAAAATCAGAGAGAGGTTGTGGATAGAGAGTGATCCTTCACTAGATAAGGTATTGGAGATTGCTAGAGCAATTGAAGCTTCTAAGACGAGCGTACAAATTGTTACTGAAAGGGATATGAATAGGGAGATGGTGCATGCCGTAGTGTCAAGGAACAAGAAAGGTTTGGATAGAGCTGTGGTGCAAGGGAGTAGAGCATCTAAGAGTAAGGAGGGGTGAAAAAATTGTGGCTGGTCGAGTCATACTGCTGATTCTAAATCCTGTCCTGCTTGCAATGTTGAATGCAGGAAATGTAAGCGTCTGGGCCACTTTGCACGCATATGTAAAGGGCACATGGTCGCTAGTGTGGCTCCAGAAGACTCTACCATGTTGTTAGAAGGGGCATCAGCAGGCGGCTCTAATCAAAGTGTCATATTACATGTGGATGGAAGTGGGCGGAAGGGTCCATGGGTGTCGGTGTTGGTGGATCAGCACCCTGTGGATATGCTTGTGGATTCTGGGTCACCTTATATGCTGGTGGCTCCGGAAGTGTATCAAGAAGTTTTGGGTAAACAGATTTCTACTTTGTTGGCTCCGGACATCAAACCATGTGCATATGGGCAGAGTCCCATCGACCTACTTGGTTACAATTGGTCGAATTTTTCTTTTAAAGGGAGGCAAACTTTGGGTAAACTGTATGTGGCTTCAAAGGGGGCGAGTGTGTTGGGTTGGGATGAGCAGGCTGCACTAAAAATACAGATTCATCCGGGTGAGAAGGAACCAGTTCTCAGTGTCATGGAGGGTGCGGGACAGAATGACATATTGGTTACTCCTACAGTGCTCATGAGTGAGTTTCCAGAGGTATTCTCAGACACTCTTGGTAAGCTCAGAGGTTTTACACATCGCATTGTTTTGAAGAAGGGTGCAGTTCCTAAAGTGCATAAAGTGAGGGGAGTGCCAGTAGCAGCGAGGGAGGCATTTAAAGCGGAATTGGCTAAGTTGCAGTCAGTAGGGATAATTGAGCCCATTGAGTCCTCAGAGTGGTTGTTTCCTGTGGTATTGGTTAAGAAGGGTGACGGGAGCATCAGAATGTGTGTAGATCTCCGGGAGCTAAATTCCAGCATATGGGTGGATCGGCATCCCTTGCCGAATATTAATGAGTTGTTGTTGACATTAGGAGATGCCAGATATTTTTCAACTTTTGATCTGTCAACGGCGTACCATGAAATTGACTTGCATGTTGAATCTAGACCCCTTACTTCAGTTGTGACTCCGTTTGGGGCATACAGATTTTGTCGCATGCCATTTGGCCTTGCTTCGGCTTCGGCTGTGTTCCAGAGGTTGATGCAACAGATGTTTGGAAGGGTGTTGGGAGTCAGCTATTTTCAAGATGACATTCTGGTCTGGGGCAGCAGCAGGGAGGAACATGATGTCAGGGTGAGGAGGGTCATACAGATTCTTAAGGACAAAGGTTTGACTGTAAAATTAACCAAGTGTCAGGTAGGAGCGCAGGAGGTCACATACTTAGGGCATACATTGAGTTCACGAGGTGTGAGCCCCAAAAGGGAGTTGGTACAGGTGTTGAGGGATACACCAGCTCCGGTCAATAAGGATCAGCTAAGGGCTTTTCTGGGCTTTGCGGAGTACTATATTAAATTTGTATCCAATTATGCTGAAAAGACGGTGGCCATGAGAGCTCTCATGAGGAAGTGTGTAAGATTTGAGTGGTCTCAGGAGTGTGCGGCAGAATTTGAGTTGGTCAAGAGGGATGTGGAGAATGCTCCTTGCCTAAAGTCATTTGACCCGAAAAATAAAACTGCTCTGACTGTGGATGCAAGTGAGGTGGGTCTGGGGGCAGTGCTGGAGCAATGGATAAATGGTGAATGGATGCCAGTGGCCTTTGCCTCGAGGACTTTAAAGGGATGTGGAAACCAGGTACTCGGTAATTGAGAGAGAGACTTTGGCAGTGTTATGGGCTTCAAAACACTTCAGGACATTTTTGTGGGGCATACCCTATATTGTCAGAACGGACCATAAACCGTTGGTGCAAGTGTTTTCTACCAAGGGAGTCATGGCGGTATCCCTGAGGATTGCGAAGTGGTCTGTACAGCTACAGGATTACAATTTTTCTTTGCAGTATTTTCTTGGGAAGTTTAATGTTGTGGCAGACTGCTTGTCCCGTTTGCCTGTTGGGGAGGTGGACAGTCCGGCAGGTTTGGTGAAAGAGGAAGACTTGCAGGAATGTCAGATTGCTTTTGTGGCTTCTGCTGTGGAGAAGTCGTTGTGGGATGTGGAGTTTGAGGCTGATCTTGAGTTAAAATGGATTAGGGAAGGTTTAGTGAAAGGTTGGCACACGGTTAAGGATAGGCCTGAAGGGAAAGGTTATGCCCAAGTTCTGCATCAATTAGCCGAGAGTCCATGGGGCGTGTCTAGGGGAAGTAGGTTGATACCCCCTGTAAGTCTGAGAGGTAAAATGGTGGAATTGGCACATGTTGGTCATTTGGGTCGATCCTTGACCAAGAGGAGACTCAGGGAGGAGTACTGGTGGCCGTCCATGGACAAGGATGTTGAACAAGTGGTGAAAGACTGTCAGGCATGCTCTGTCAGTGATAAGAGCAATGCACTGCATCCACAACCTGTACATCCTGTAGAGGTTCCAGAGCAAGTATGGTCGAAATTGGCTTTGGACATCATGGGTCCGTTTGAGTGTTTAGAGCCTGAGTCTAGATATATGTTGGTGTTGGTGGACTATACGTCCAGATGGATTGAGGTGGCGGCGTGTTCCTGTGTCACAACCAATTCTGTTATTGCCTTCTTGAGGAAAGTATTTGATCGTGAGGGATTACCTGCAAGTTTAGTTACAGATAATGGGGTGCAGTTCACCTCCAGAGCAATGAGAGAATTTTTGGAACAGCATGCCATTTCCCATTATAGGACAGCTTTGTATAATCCTTCGGCTAATGGATTAGGTGAGAGGGCCAATGGTACGATTAAGGCAGCTATACAGTTGGCTTTGGCAAATGATTTGGATTGGCAGGAGGTGGTGACACAATATCTGGCTGCATATCGGAGAACCCCTGCCATGGTTACGGGCAGATCTCCATTTGAGCTTATGAGGGGCAGGAAAGCAGGTACAATGTTGAGAACCCTGGCAATGGGTGGTGGAGGTCCATGTAATATGGATTTGCAGGCTATTCATCGCAGCATTTTGGCGCACCAGGAGGCCACAGTGTCTTCACAAAAGTCTAGGAAGGAGTTGAATGTTAAGCCTGGGGATGAGGTGTACATAAAAAATCCCAGGATGGTTCACAAAGGTTACAGCACGTTTTTGCCCTCAAGGAGAGTGGTTAAGGTTGTAAAAGGCCATGTGCAATTGGAGGATGGCTCTTTCTGGAGTAAGAGACGGGTGGTGGTGGATGGCTGCAAACGCGTGGAGAGGGCAGGTGTGGAGTCTGATCTGGAATCTCAGGAAAAAATGCTGGATCATGATCCTGTGGGTTCACAAGTGATCAGGTTCGAACAGGAACAGGATGTCCCACTTCCAGGTCCTTTGGGTGCAGAAGTGAATGTGGGGTGTCAAAATGCTTCTGATCAGCAACCTGATGTAGGGCAAGAAGGGGGTCGTCTGGCTAGGAGGTGTGGTCCCCCTATAAGGTTTAGAGATTACATTTGTAAAATGTGAAATTTACATTTTATGGTGCGTCGCACCCATGTTGGCAATATTTATATATCTATGTGTAATATGTATTAATTATAAGTCATGTAATATTCTGTTCATATTTCCATTGTTCAATTTGTGTTGCGGTTTATCCTGTTACAGGATGTTAACATTTTTGTTATGCAAGGGAAGAGGATATGTTGTAATATGCACGGGCACTTGTGGAATGTTGAGGCATTTAGAGAGTCAACATTCCACAGTGGCCGTTAGGTTGAGGAGGCTGAAGCAGGAGGCGTAAGATGACTATCAAGAAGGAGGAGGTTGGGCTGAGAGCCCTGGACTATGACAGTGCCATTCTGGTAGATTAATGATGCCCCTAGAAGATGGGAAATATGCCAAACATACTAAACTTGAAAAATAGAGAATGATTTGATGTATTACAGTGCTTCAATCATGTTTTAAAGCCGACTCATCCTGTCTAAGTAATATACATGTGAACATATGATTGTAGCATGTACCTCTCTACATTAGTTAAATAATTTTTTAAAATCTGAATTAATAAAAAATCACACATTTCTCTCTTGCGTGTGTTTCAACTTGATTATGTGTTATATTGTGCTCCTATTCTGTTATTGATGATGTTATTGTGTATCCCATTTGGAATCCCTTCTGTGATATGCTGCATGTGCTCATGGGTTTTGCAACAGGGGACACAAATTAAGATGCTCTTCACTTCCCACACCCGCTGAGTTTCAAGGGTTTGTTTCAATAAACAGGTCACATGAACTCTCTCTTAACTAAAGTTTTTCACTGAATTTGAAGAGTTCTCTAATACTACAGATTCTTCAGGCCCTCTAGCCATGGTCAGTGGCCCCGGTATGCACTGCAAATGTTGCACAAATCATTTTAAAATGGAAAGGTCAGATGGCATGGCCATCATCATTTGCCAGTAGCCCCCTCGCTATGCTCGTTGGCCATTGCCAGTGGTCAAGGCCATCTGCCATGCCCAGGGGTGTCATTTCACCAAAATGTCAGGTGTCGCGGAAGTGACATCACATGACCCCTGACCTCTGATGATCAAAGGAAGTGATGTCATTTGACCCCACCCCCAAGTGACATTGCAGGAAGCTATGGCACACAACCTTTCACCCATTGACTAAACGAGAAGTGGCCTTACATAGCATTGTTCCTCAGTACACTAATCCCTTTGAAGTTGCTGCTGCACATTTAGAGCAAAATCTCCCCTGCCCCCAACTCCTCCTGTCTCCCACCAGGTCCCAATGGTGGTTGACTCCCCCCCCCCCCCCCCATGGCAAGGCCCCTTTTCTGGGGGCAGAGGGACAAGGAGTGGTAGTGAGGGGCCTGCCCCACCAGATGCTCGTGCTGGAGCTTGTCCTGTTTTGTGTTTCCTGTATGGAGGTCGGGTCATGTGACTGATAGGCTCAATGACAGGCTCTAGGTCTATTGGAGACTATGGAAGTGTGTTTGGAAGGTGGGCCTGCAAGGAGGAGTTACGTTTAAAATTCTCCAAAATTGTTTTAAAATAAATCAAAATGAAACAGAGCTACGCTGGACACCTTTGCTGCTTCTGGGATGATCAGGCACGGACTTGTAATGGAGAGGGAAGGTCACTACCACTGGGATGCCCACAGGGCTGTAGGTCTGGCCGGGATTATGTCAAGAAGTTGGAAGGGTGGATCACCATTAAGGTAACATTTCTCCAAAATTAAAAGATAATATAGAGCAAAAAGGAGCAGAGCTCGACTTATCACTTTTCCTTCTTCTGGAGTAGTAATGTATAAAAAGCCTTTAATGTAAACGATAAATGTAACCACGCACGTATGCATGATCACAAACTTACGCGCACACGACTGTCACAGCATATAAATGCATACATTGATTGAGAACAATATATTTAATAAAGAAAACCGGTAGTGTTCTTCTTTCTCTAATATTAAGTTTACACTTGATTTCAATCCAAAAGTTCGAGAGCATTTTGAAAATCTACAAATTCATAGCTCATGCATCACACTGTAGGTACCAAGTTGCAGTGACTTCCGCATAATTGATTAAATAATTCCCCAAACAATGTTAATAGGCTGACATTTGGATTCAGCTTGTGTGATGTTATTGTCAGCAAGCAGCTATTTAAAACACACTGATAAGCAGGTATACAGTTTGATTATCAGAAATAAAACATACCTGACACACAAGACTGGGTACAATAAGAATTTAGCACAGTGTAGAACTACTTGCAAGACTTGGCAATGCTGAGTTCTTGCGAGACTCGAAACGAGAAGCGTGGAATCCGCCGGAAGCCAGAGCCGTGCATTAGGAGCTGGCAACCTACCCCAGCACTCAGAGACTGCTAGAAAAAGCTCCAGAGACTTGGACATCTAGGACACTGAAGTACACTGTCACCTGTAATTTAATATATACATGTCACTATGAGTTTGCATCATTAAAGTCAAGGTTGCAGCTCAGCACAAGGACTAATTATTAAACAACATAATTGGCAAGGAGGGTTAACGATAAACCTGCGACCCACCATGCAAGGTGCAACGCCACCCCCGTCTTTTCTGCAAACTCCAGGTAGGCCCACGATTCCATGGCCTCAATGTGAGACCCTGTTTATGACATAGTGCGGTTGCGCTGGGAGGTGCAGACTACACGGCTGCGAGGCACAGAGCGATGGTCCTAAATGCATTGGGAGCAGAGGGACAAAGAGTGCTTGCCAGTGTTACGCCCGAAGTGGTGCTGATGTGTACAAGGAAGCTGTGAGGAGGACTGTAAGAAGATTTGTCAGCAAGGAAAACACTTTACTACATAGGATTAGTTTCTACAATCGCATAGAAGAGCCTTCCGAACCTGTGGATGACTATGTCACACAGTTACATGAGTTAGCGGCCCTTTGCAATGTTGGGAATAATGCTTATGGTACAGACAAATAGCAGGAAGGTGGTGGACAAGTTTATCATGGAGAAGGAACTTCATCTGGATTAAGCCGTTGAGATTGCGAGAGCTGCCGAAAAAACTGCGGGCAGACGCAAAGAGTTTGCAGGTGGCTCAGTTACGGTGGAAATGCAGGCCATTGCATTTAGAGGGAGGAAAGAGAAGCAAGTAGCTGAACCCAAAAAATGAAGAAGGGGGCGAAAGTAACCCTTCAAGTGTCATAGATCTGCCAGTACAAAGCATTTGGCCAATGACAGGGAATGTCCCACGAGGGACAAGGAGTGCTCCGTCTGCAAAAGGATAGGGCATTTTGCAATCGCATGAAGGTGGCGTAACAAAAACGTGGCCACTGTACAAGCGGAAGATGGTGAGGAAGGAGGCAGTTCGTTGTCATAGAGGGTAAAGGGTTGTAAGTCAGTAGGACTGAGCGGGAGAAAAGAGAAAGAGAGCTGTGATGTGCTATTGGCAGCTCCAGTTCCGTTTAAACTGTTCGCTGAGCATAGGTGTGTTTTTCGGTTGGTAGCCTTCATATGTTGTTGTGCGAGGCTATGTGTGGTTTGTTTTGTTGTTTCATTGTAGTGAAGTGTGTGTGGTTTGTTGTGCTGTTGAGGGATGGTTGTGTTTAGTTCAGAGTTTGAGAGGTGTATGCAGAAGGGCAAGTTTTATTAGTAGGGCTGTTTAGTGGTGATACCCTGTCCTAGCCCCACAGTTTTGAGCGACTGTGGCTTGTGTCTCTTCCCCTGGCGTATATTCTAGTATACTATATTTAACCACTCCTATGTTGTGTGCAGAAGAGTGGGACCTTAATGGGCTACATGGTGGAACACCTGACATTGAGACACCTGAACATTGGGAGGAATCACTTACATTTGAGTCAACAGTACATGGTGGAACACCTGACATTGGGGCAACTGAACAGTGGGAGAAAACGCTTAAAACACTTAAATTTGAGAATCAACAGTACATGGTGAAACACGCCTAAATTTGAGAGTAAACAGTACATGGTGGAACACCTGACATTGGGACACCAGAACAGTGGGAGAAAACGCCTAAACCTGAGAGTAAACAGTAAGTGGTGGAACACCTGGCATTGGGATACCTGAACAGTGGGAGAAAGCGTCTACATTTGAGAGTCAACAGTGCATGGTGGAAAACATAAGTTGAGTGTAAACAGTACATGCTTAAACATACAACATTGGGATGCCTTAGCAATGGGAGACATGCCTAAATTTGGAGTCATCAGCAGAAGGCTGAAACATCTTAATTCGAGATACATGATATGCAATTAATTAATAGCTGACTACCAAGGGTGTGCCATCTTATGTAAGGCAACGAGAGTGGTAAGGGCTTCAATGGAGCACAGTAATTGCGGTACTCCAGACCCAAACCACACTAACCAGTCGCTGCAGGTTGACGGCAGCAGGCTTTCCAGGTGAACACGGGCAAACACGGGATGCAGCTGCTTCTTTGGGAGCTGCCCTTTGCCTCAAAGCACTTTGCAGAGGGCTACACGGGCAGATGCTGACCTGGGCGACTGTCCTAAGAAGGCACCAAGGCCCTATCACGAAGTAGTGGCCAGTGAGGGAGGCGGGTTGCAGCGACACAAATGGGGTGGGAGTGGAGATGGCAAGCGCAGAAAGTGCTTTTGGTCGAAAATAAAAATATAATTTAGCCAAAATAGGTAAAATCGGGCCTGTGGGCATACGGGCACTGCAGTAGCAGACTTACCTCCGATCAACACAGTTAAATTGCGGTTGGAAGCCTGAATGGGTCTTGGACCCTCGCAGATGTTAACACAGGGCACCAAGTCCCAATCACAGAGCAGTGGGCGGAGAAGGAGGCGGGCAGGTTGGAGGGACCAGGAGGGACCAGGAAGGAGCTTTTGGACTCAAATAATAATAAAATATAGCCCAAATAGGCAAAAGCAGGGTTGTGGGGCACACGGGCAGTGCAGCAGCATACTTACCTCCCAGCCATGCTGTTAAATGGTGGCCGTCAGGCCTGCATGGGTCTTTGACCCTGGCAGATTTTATTACAGTGCACTGAGGCCCAATCACAGAGCGGTGGGCAGGGAGGGAGGTTGAGGGGATTGCAGGGACCAGGAAGGAGCTTGGGATTGGTGTGGGAGTGGATATTTCAAGCGTGTAAAGCACTTTTAGACTACAATAAAAAATAAAATGTAGCCAAATTAGGAAAAGGCAGGCCTCTGAGGCACACAATATTTAACCCCTTAAGTGCAAGGATGAGTTATCTCGTCCTTAGCATTGCCTTTGTGTTGCCAAGGATGAGATAGCTTGTCCTTTCTGCGATGTGAATTTGTGCCAATTTTCGCACAAAAGTGAAATCTAACCCCCAGGCTATGTGAGGAGGAGGTTCCTCCTCACCGCCCGGGGGTTGGATTTTCTTCAGTTTGACGTCAGCATGGGTAATGCGTGCTGACGTGAAACTGAAAGTAATTTTCACTGCGGCAGCCATTTTGGCTGCTGCAGTAAAAACAGAAGGTACGTTTCTTTCTCTTTCTCCCTCGATCTGCAGCATTATTGTGCCGTTCATATCGAGGGAAGTGTCGTTGAAAAGGGGAGACTCTCCCCTTTCCAACAACACCTTTTTTGAAGCATTGCTGGGTCTGCACCCAGCAATGCCACTAAACCACCAGGGATCTGTTTGTGAAGTGTGTGAGAGGAGGCGGCTTACTATGTAATGTGCCCATCTGCCCCTGGGCAAGGGCAAAACAAAAACAAACAAAAAAACTAAAAAATTCAGTTTTGGGTGGGGTTGCCACTAGACCACCAGGAATTCTACACAATGAGAGAGGAGTGGCCCTCTCCCCCCACCTCAAGTGGATAGGGGGACACCTCATGTAGCCCTCCCTGGGGGCAGATTTCTGCCCCTAGTTAGGGGTACATGAGCTATTCCCCATCCATTTGGGGTGGGGGGAGAGGCTACCAGGAATATTTGCAAAAGGCCCCCCAAGCCTGGGGCAGTACATTTTGCCCTCCTGGGAGCAGATGGGCACACTCATGGTCAAACCATAGGGAAACAGCAGCCCAAGGCCAGGGACATTACCTGCGACTTTCCTGGAGCTCTGGCTGGCCTGCGTTACAGCTTCTGTCTCGGGAAAGGTCGGGGACCCTGGCAGGGCTCCCTGAATACGCTGCTGGGTATGGGGATGGTCAAACCACATGGGAGACAGCTGCCCAAGGCCAGGGACATCACCCCTGACCATCCTGAAGTGCTGGCTGAGCTGTGTTACAGAGTTTCCCTCGGGGGAGGGAAGGGGACCCTGCCAGGGCTCCCTGGAGCTGGCACTGTGCTTGTGGACGGTACACCGACAGGGGAAATGGATGCCCAAGGTCAGAGACATCACCTCCAACCATCCTGGAGTTCTGGCTGGGCTGTATTGCACCTTTTCCCTTTGGGGACATATTGGCCCACTGTACAGAAATGTATGTCTGTCTGTCTCCCCATTCAGCTTCCCTACCCTCCTCTGCCATTCCGTCCACGCATGTCATATTGGAAAAAAAGCCCAAAATCACCTACCTCTCACAAAACGGCTGGTAACCATATCAAAATATGTTTTTGGTTTCCACTCAGCCTGTCCTTGAAAGCCTGAAAATGGCGAATTCAGCACAGAAAGCCATTTTTTCCTAGCTCTTACAAGGAAAGAACCACAGGGTTCTTTGTACATCATTTTGTTGGCATTTTCTGAAAAACCTCAAAATGTTCTCCCTTTTTGGTTATTTTTTCTCACCCCGCTACAGCCAACTTTTTAGGATTCCTTGGTGTCGTTATGACTGCCTACATCTGGGGAAAAAAGAGGCCAAATTTGGCCGAGATATCTCATGTAACAAAAATATTACAAGGAATTGAATGGCGACATACCGAAATCACCAAAAAAGGTCTTGGCACTGGGGGGAGGTGGACCCTTTGCAGTTAAGGGGTTAAAGGCATCGTGGAAATGTGCTGGAAAATGCTTTGTGCATTCTTGGTGGCTTGCATCTATTGAATTGTTTCATCAGGTACCCTACAAAAACAATTGCCAACTGTCATGTTTCTTAATTTTTCACTTAAACTAAGCTGTAAAATGCACCATTTTAATCCATTATTTAAGAAATGTTCTTGCGGGAAGAACCCAGAGAACCCCTCTTGGTTGATTCATGCTCCCTCGTTATGTTTGGTTGCTGCTCCGGCATATTTGTGTGAAATATTTACACCCCTCCCATTAATAAATACACAAGCTCTCACTGAATGCACCCCTTTTCCTTTGCCAGATATAATTTGACCACTTTTCATTTTCAGCTTCCCCCAGGATTCCTGCGGGAATTGCTCGCATCGAGCAAAAAATTAAATGGCTGCTTTTCATTTCTCAAAAGCCTCTCAGTCACTCTGCTGCAAAGCACCACAGAAGTTATCTAAAAGTTGTTTGGGGAGCAGAGGCCTCACACTTCTCCATCAAATATTTTTAAAACTATTAAACAGATTTACAACAAACAACCAAAAGCACAGCTGTGAAACTTCGTGCACAACTTGTCTCATATTTGTTGTAAATCTGTCCAGCGCTACGGTTGTTCAATCAATGCATTTCTTTGCTTTGGGAAAATGAAGGGCAGTTCACTGAAAACAGTGTTTTTTGTGTTCTTAATAACATTTTCCCTTTCAATGAATTTTCCCCAAAATCTCAAGTTTTGAGGGGTCTGGGACAAACTTTATTTTTCCGTTCAGGAAATCAAAAGTCATTAGCAATAGAATTTTGAGAAAAAAATCTATGTACACAGGCTTCACCTTAACAATATATATTCAGTGAAAGAACTTTAGTTAAGATAGAGTTAAGTTGATCCGATTCATCACAACAATACAATGACAATCGTAACTCGAAGCCCCCAACGATGACACCCATGATGTCTTCTTTTTTTTACTTTGTTTTTATTTGCATTTTATCATTTAGAACATACACAAAAATGCACTGCGATCATAACCATCATTGTTGTGGCCTCCACCCCAGCATAACCTCTCCCCTTACCTATGTTCAACCAGAAAAACCACAGAGCAATGGGTTAGAGCTTGCGGAGCAGTGCTCAAACATTACCCCTCATCTACACCTACAAATCACAATGAACCAAGCTTGCATCAACAAACCCCTCCCCACTTCCCCTCTCCAAACTCCCCCTCAGCTTAAGCTCTGTTCCAACGTTTATGAAAACCATTACCTCCTAGACCAGATTGGGCAATATCCTCAGGTTTGGCAGGCCAAAGCAAGTGCTAGCTCGAAAGACGACCCCACCCCAGTGTCCTCTCCATCTCCCGCTCGCTAACCCTTCGCTCTCTTGTGAATCCAGAAACTCCTCCTCCCATCTAGACAATAGGGGGCCCAAATCCTGTCTGAAGGATTGCTTAGTGCCATTTACCACCACTGTTAATCTCTCCATTACCATCATATCTCTTAATTTCTGTTCCCACTCCTATCTTCTGGGCACACTCTCGTCCTTCCATCTCTGGGCTATCACCACTCTCCTTGCCCTTAACATCACCGGAAGCACTCTGGGGAGCCTATGTTCTCCTGTCTCTTCCATTGGTATCAGCAATAGTATCTGGAGCGAGTGGAGTGATAGTTGAACTGCCTTTAATCCAGGTAAGGACTTCTCCCCAATACAGGTGCACTTTAGGGCATGCTACCACATGTGCAAGAGGGATACCACCTGATAACAACTCTGCAGGCAACGTGGGGAGACTCCTTCAAACATTCTTGATGACTTCATGGGATCTCTATGCCAATCTGGTAGCAGTTTATAATTGTGTTTTATCGCAGAGGTGAAGAGGTTCCTGTGGAAGGTGGCTCTGTAGATTTCTCAGCTATGTCACCTCTCGCTAGAGCCTCCCAGTACCTTTCAAACATCAGCCTGCCTGTCAAGTCTGCTGAAATCAATAGCTGTGTACAAGTTTGACAGTATACCTGCCCTCGTTGCTGGACAGGCAAGATCCCACTGAAAGGGAGTTAAGTCCCTAGAAACATCCACCGCCATTTTGCATCTGTGAAGATACCCTTGATCCTTTAAAAGTCAGAAATTACTCTGCCCTCGACCCCAGTGTTTCTTGCAGCTCCTCAATTCCCAAAAAGGTTCCATCCTTAAACAACTGCCCTACCCTTTCGAGACCCCCATCAGACCACTGCTGGGAGAATCTCAAATTCTGATATGAGAGGTAAAACGACAGACCCCACACAGAGGTCAGTGGGGACAGCCACGAGGAGAGAGATGTCTTTGTTTTGCAGCTATGTCATACATTCTAGAGCACCCCAGGATAGTATGCTCCCTGTGTCTACCTGGGATGTGCTTGGGCAGGGCCCACATACAATCCCTAACCATCAACAAGTGGGCTTCCAGATCATCAATGTAGGACCAATACATCCTCATATCCTCCCTCATATGCTCTATGAGGACTCTCAGTTGGGCCTTTTATAATATGAGGCAAAGACAGGGAATCCAATCTCCCCCAGATCCCTTGTAAGTGTAAGGGAGGCCATCTTAATTCTAGGCATCTTATCCTGCCATACAAATGTACAAACTGCACACAATAGGTCACAATAGGTCAGTAAAAAAACATCTGAAAGAGCCACCAGGAGAGCGGTAAAGAGATACAACAGGCGGGGGAAAATATTCATTTTAATCAACATCATAAGCCCATTCCAAGATAGTCAGTGGGGCCAAACTTTTTAAATCTTCCTTTAACGTTGCTACCAACGGATCATAGTTGGCCCCAGCTAGGGCACCTAAGTACCTAGTTAAGACATTCGCCAGGTATTTTATCCCCTGTTTTCTATCTTCATCCCCATATATGTAGTACGATGATCTAGGCTGGACGCCCCCCTCCTAAGAGGCAGAATTTCCGATTTTAAGACCTGACAGGGAACTGTACTGGGCAATTTGTTCCAATAGGGCAGGAAGTGAAGAAGATACCCTTGTGAGGCAGCCCAGGATATCTTCTGCGAATAGCGATAATTTGAATTCCTCCTCACCGCACCTGATACCCAAGATCATCTGGTTCTTGCGTATGGCAATTGCCAGCGGCTCCATAATTAAGCCATATAACAATGGTTAAAGGGGGCAACCCTGCCTAGTGCCTCTCATTAACCCAAATGACTCAGCACTCTGTTTACATCTACCCTTGCCCTTGTTCCACTCTACAATGCCGCTATCCAATTAAGAAAGCAGGACCCAAACCCCATTGCCTCCAGTACCTTCACCATAAAGTTCCATTCCACTCTATCAAATGCCTTCTCTGAATCGATTGACATCATGCAGGCGTCCAGGTCTGCGGCCTGAGTGGAGTGCATCATGTCAATAGATTTCCTTACATTTCCCGCTCCTTGCCTTCCCCAGACAAAACCTACCTGGTCTCCATGGGCCAGCGTCAGCAGCCACCCCTCCCATCTTTGCCCCATGATCTTCACCAGGATCTTTACATCAGTGTTCACAAGGGAGATCAGTCTATATGATGTGCAGCATGTCGGATCCTTGAGCTCATTGTGTATGGCTACTATTATCGCATTCATCAGCGTAGGCGGTAGAGCTTCCCCATCATAACTAGCATTGTATATGATTGCCAAATATGGAGACAGGACTGAACTGAATACCTTGTTAAATGTTATGGTGAAGCCGTCACTCCCTGGAGCCATTCCCGATTTCATAGTGCCTATCGCATGTCTAACCACTTCCTCTGAGATTGGCTTGTCTATATTATCCACCCCCCTCCCCGCTCCCACCAGAAAGGTCTGGCAGAGGTAGCTGTCCAAGAAATAATGCAATTTGGGTTTCCTTCCCTTTTCACTCAGAGGTGAAGAACTTCTCATAATATTTAGCAAATTCCTTGCCCATCCTATTCAGCTCATAGGTTAAGAACCCCTCCTCCTAAATCATAGCCCCCACCAATTTCCACCTCCTATCCTCCCTCAACCTTCTCACTAATATCCTGTCAGCTTCTTCCACTTTTTTGTGGTATTTCTGTTTTAGGAAAAGCAGCCTTTTTCTGTGTCCTGAACAAGAAGTGTGTTGAGATTAGCCCTGTACAGCTTCAGCTTACTGGCAGCCATAGCTGACAGGTAAGAGCATGGACCTCTCTTCCCCCTGGCTGAAGCAGTTCTCTCTTTTCCCTCAGATGATCCTCCTGCTTCCTCCTGATTTTATTTTTTTGGGAGCCCATATGTATCAGAACCCCTTGCACCGTGGCTTTGAACCCCTCCCATAAGGTCTGCACTGATACCTCTGCATTATCATTAAACAAAAAATGTTACTGGATCTCCATCAAAAGGAGCTGCCTCAAATTCCTGGCCTTGAGAAAGAATTCATTGCATCTCCTCATATCAGCCTGGCCCCACCCTTGTCCTACAATTATCTTTACCAAATCGTGATCCGACCAGGGAATAGGGAGCACCTGTGAATCTTGAATAATCGCCTTAATTTCGGTATCTACTAAAATCAAATCTATTCTCAAGTAGGAGTCGTGGGCTGCCGAGTAATAGATGAAGAGCCTATCCCCTTGCCACTGGCAGGGAGTCCACCAACACTAAATCCTGATACACCTTCTGGAACTGTTCCGAATCCCTGACCCCAGTTCAGAGCACCTCACGCACCCCCATCCTCTTGCGATCGCTTTTTGGGTCGAGAGCCATATTATAATCCCCCCAACTACTAACTTGCCATTCACAAACAGGATCAGTTTCTCACCAACTCCCTTCCAGATGTCCCCTTGGCCATGGTTGGGGGCATACACCAAGCCCAATGTTAGTTGCAAGCCATTTAGCAAGTCCTTAAGGAATATGAACCATCCCTCCTGGTCCTTCAAAACATCCTCCACCCGGTAACCTGAGAGAGCTGCAACCAAGATAGCCATCCCACAACTGGAGGCCATGTATACCTGCCCCACACCTGCGGCCCTAGGCTGATGCTCTTTGCCCTTTTGCAAGTGCATCCCTTGTAATAGCAGAAACTCCAAGTGGGCCCTTCTGAATTCCCTGAGGACCAGGGATCTCTTGGTCGGAGAGTATAAACCTCCACATTGAGCGAGCCAACCGCCATTCCCTCACCTGAGGCCATCTTCCAGATATTCACACCTCATTGACCGCTCTCCACATCTGAGCACCCTTTCTCTTCTGGTACATTTTCTGGTTTTCCCAATAAGAACACTAAACCCACAATCACTAAAATTCTGAAGTAAAAGGAACATCAAACTCTTCAAACCAAAATAGCCCTCCCTGTAACCCCTCCCCTTCTCTCCAGCATCCAATCCCACCCGGAATGGCCATCCCATCATGGATTAGTTCACCAGTGGTCCAATTCCCTGCCAGACCTCATAGCATATCAAAGCACGTCCTATTCTGCTGAGTCCCTGTCATGCTCAATCCAACCTCCTCCCCAATGTATCCCCCCACTTATCTCAGACTCCCGCTTTTCCCCTCTGCACCTAGCCTCTTCTTAAACAGCTGAGAGGGCATGGGGGTTCTCCTCTGTCATGGATCCACATGCCCCTTTTTATTTCAAACCGCAAACTCCCACCAACAGTTCACTAGCTCCTCTTTCCTCCTCTTGAACTTGCGGGAGCCGGGGACCTTGAGTCTGTACCTTGTCATATACAGTCCAGATCCTTCTCCCAACACCTCCTCCTGGGTCTGCTGTTGTCCTCCACTGTCCATCATGAGCTCACTTATCACTCTCTGTATATCATCATCCATCACAAGGTTGTATTTGTAGCCCTCGTACTTGAACGCCATTTAGACAGGGAAGCCCCATCAGTACCGCTTGCCCTTATCTTTTAGCCATTTGGTAAGCAGAGCACACTGATTTCTCCTGGCCCATGTAAAGACTGAGAGGTCTCGGTAAATGGTAATTTTGGCTGAGCCAAATTCCAACGGGCTTTCTCCAGGATATTTGCCTTTTCTGGAAAATAATGGAATCTCACCGGGATCGTTCTTGGACCTCTCGCACTCACACCTGCTCGATGAGCTTGGACTATGGTGGCCTTGACTATTGCATTAGAGCTGGACAGAAGCATGAGCACTGCCATGATTGACCTCTTTATGTCTGCCTCTGTCTCCCCTTCCTTCTCCAGGAACCCGAAGAACCTGAAGAATCTGAGATTATTTCTCCTTTCTATGTTTTCAAACTCGTCCATCTTCAATGATATCTCGGATTCCCTCCTCTCCAGCTCAGATATCCTCGTGTCTATATGGGTTTCCATGACATCAACAGAGAATTACATTTGATTCCAAACACAGGATCCTATCATCAAAGGCGTCCATCCTGTTCTCCATTATATCAAGGCTTTTGCCCAGGTCTGGCCTTAAGCCCTAATATTCGTGGATACTGGGTCTTCCTCCGTGCTTTGACTCCATGCAGGTCATCTGAGATCTTCATTTGTTACAGATGGCTGGAATTGGAACCACTTCAGGCAGTTTCTCCAGGACATGCACCTCCCTAGGCACGGCTTTTGATTTTCTCTCAAGATAATGTTTTTTTGACAAAAAAAACAGATGCCTGGCAAGAACCCTTAACCTTTGACATCAACACATTATGTTCATAGAATAAACTCTGCATATAATGTTTAAAAGTATTAGCGGGTCCCAGCAGGAGCGGCTGGTCTGACCACCCGTTCTCTGCGGGTCCCGTTAAGGGACCTTGGAGCTAATAACGAGCCCGCAATTTGGGTTTGGAGGCAGCCATGGTGCTAATAGCCCCTTAACGGGTCCCGTCCATAATGCCTGGTCAGTATTCCTTAACTAGCCAATGCATGCAAGAAGCCATTAATCAGTCACCTCTCCCACTAAATGACGATTTTAAAAACAGATGGCCTGTAACTGAAAAGTAATTAGACTGTTATATGTGGAGACAAGATTGAACAAATTCAAATGTACAGCAGAAAATCACAATAAATGCGCACAAAGAAAATACCCATTGGAAACATCTTTTCTGCTCAAACGTTTTCATTGTTCATCTCAAAAATAATACAAATATAGCTAAAGAATTGGCCTGGTCAGGTGAATAAAACACATATGGAAATGAATTGAAATACATACTGTTTGCATAATTCTCATATATTAATAACACAGCTGCCCGGAGTGCATCTAAGTGTTGGTGTGCTTGACATCAGCCTAAAAAGACAAGACTATCAATGGGTGGTTTGAGCCGTGATGCACACATGTTATGTTATCTCTCTAGTTTGGAACCAAGGCCCATTGTGCATGTAACCATTTTGGTATGCAGTGATTATATTGAATACAAAACGATGAATGAAAAAATAACGAATGAAAAAACAATGAATACCAAAAAAACTAAAAATGGGGTTGTAAGAGGGAATAGTGGTTTTGGAGTTGGGGGAAACGTATTATTAAAAAAAAGCGGGAGCCGTAAAAACAAGGAAAAATGAATTCGTTATTTTGGAATTAGTTCTTTTTTATTCATCATTTTTTCAATAGTTATTATTTCATTAGTTATAATTGCATGTAATGCTATTCAAAGTATATTTAATTTATTTCATATATGTTTGCATTTATTAAGAGCTATAAACCCAGAGGCCTCTAGGTGCTGGTTATATCAAAGAGCATCAGGTGGAGCAGAAAAACGTTAAGAACATGTACATCAGTAAGAGGCTCAGACAAAGGTTGAGCCTTGGAAGAACAGCAAAGTCTTAAGAGGTTTTCTAGGTATTGTTGTAAATGATGGGTTGATGTGTCTAGTTCACAAATTATGCTGGTCTCAGTTTAGAAGTTGTTCAATGGTTTCAGCTTCAAAATACAAATGGAGACCCATATGTTGTACTGGCCTATTTAAAACACAATGGGACTCATTACAAGTTTGATGGTGAAGGAAATAATTGGAAGCAACAGAATTACTGCCACTTGCCCACACCACCATATTACAAGTATGGTCCTGGAGTGGGGATTTACCTCCAGCATCATGCTGGAGGTAAATCCTCCCACTGACCACATACAAATCAGAAAAATCAGTGTAATTACTGTGGCAGTAATTACACTCGTGGTAATTCTACCAAAAAAGTCCCATAGAGTCCAATTGAAAAAATTGGGATTTAGTCCGGCACCACCACTAGTAATCCAGCGGTAATTCTGCCAGACGGTACCAGTAATTCTCTTCTGTGGCATTCTGGCCAATCTACCACCAGAATACAGCCCAACTCGTAATGAGGCCAACATGCGTAGCACATTACTTGCAAATTAAATAGTTTTACGAATAGCACTGAATCTATTTCCATGACAGACATAACTATATTTCTGGTGTGTTTTGAAATTAGTGTCTTTTGTATCATTTCCATATAAAGCAAACATGTCACAATTCTTTAGCTTGTTTCTTCGATGATAGGTAACATTTGGAGATTTATCCCAATTATTAATTTAATTCAATAAACTGTACGGAACCCAACATCTGGTGATGTAAATGCAGCAAAAATCAAGGTCTGTCAGAAGTCAACAGGTGAACACTCTGGAAAAGCCTATGAAGTGAAACCAGAGAAGAGAATGCTGCGAGGTGAAAGTAGAGTGACTGAAGGAGAGTCCAGGCTTTAAGGAAGAGCCTTCCCAGACTAGGGATGAATGTTTTACATTTGTTTTGGTGAACACTTGCAATAGTTATAGCGTAGGGAAACCAGGAGTCTAAGTACCGATTACAAATAGGATTTGTGAACTCTTCTGTTTGCCACTGAATTGAAGTTAAGTTTGTAGACTAGTGTCTGCTAGGAGGCACACTGACCCTTACAACTAGGTAAATACTTAATTATTTGAATCATCAATTCCGAGTTGTGGAACAGCCAAAAAACTCCACTTTGGTGTTGCCATATTCCTTCCACTCTTTTCGGTGGGAGCATACTTATTATTTCTAGTTACTCTCTGGGTTCCTATAGGCACAAACTAAAGAGTGACATGGGTCAATTCTCAGACATATAACAAACCCCAACTGGTTCTCGTTATCCCAGTTAAGAAAGAAAGTCAGTGTCCCACTGCTGAGAAGCCTACAAATTGCAGTCCTTAGAGAAGCAGAAGGGATAGTTGGAAGTGTCAAAAGGATGTGGAACGGAAAATAAAAGACCCTGGCGCAGGAGAAACAGACCATTGAGCCCTTATGTGTTAAAGTGATCCTCTGAAGATCTGCAAACAAAGGAATGGATCATCCTTTACTTGAGAACAAAGATAACATAGTAGTAACTATAGCCAGGGGTTACAGGTCAATGTTGAAATAAAGTGTATCAGGAAACACTACTTGCAGTTTTCATATCAGGAAATGGTACCAGGGTCCCATCGCACTGTCAAAGTGTTGTACAAAGGGTCTAGCTGAGGAAATCAGTTTGCCTCCCTGTTTTCACTATCATCAGGCTTGACCCCTTGGGGCCAGCATGATATTCAAACTGGTGACTGTTTGCCTGTTAAAAACAGAGGTTAAAGGATGTCAGATCATGTAAGAACCCACATAAAGGAAGAGGTCAGCAAGATACTTGATCTCGGGGTAATAGAGCCATCTACCAGTCCATGGTCTAGTCTAGTTGTTCTAGTGCCAAAAGCAGGATCCAAGGAGCAGAGATTCCGTATGGACTACAGAGCCCTTAATGCAGTCACCAAGACTGATGCCCACCCTTTACCAAGGACAGATGAACTGGTAGACAAACTTGGTTCAGCCAAGTACTTCAGTACATTTGATCTCACTTCAGGCTATTGGTAAATAGCACTGACAGACCATGCCAAGGAGAAAACTGCATTCTCAACCCCAGCAGGCTTCTACCAGTTTACGGTAATGCATTTTGGACTAAAGAATGCACCTGCTACATTCCGAAGGATGGTTAATCAAGTTCTGAATGAGATGGAGGACTTCTGCATGGCATACTTGGATGACATTGCAGTTTTCAGTCCTACTTGGAAAGAAAATGTGACCAACTAGGATATGTTTTGCAGGCTCTTGAGCAGGCCCATCTGACCATAAAGGCTAGTAAATGTCAAATTGGTCAGAGTAAAGTGGTCTACCTTGGACATGAGGTAGGAGGAGGTGAAATCAGGCCATTGCCTAGCCAGGTACAAGCTGTACAAAACTGGGCCACTCCTAACACTCAAACCCAAGTGATAGCCTTCCTATGCCTCACTGGGTACTATAGGGACTTCATTGAGAACTATAGGACCATAGCTTCTCCCTTGAATGTGATCCCCTCTCCCAAATTCCCTAAAAAGGTCAGGTGGAATGAGGAGTGCACTCAAGCATTTGAAGGCCTAAAGAAAGCCCTTTGTCAAGCTTCAGTCCTAAGAGCTCCTGACTATAACCAAACCTTCATTGTGCAAACAGATGCTTCAAATACAGGTATAGGTGGTGTCCAGTCAAAGTTTCGAAACAATAGTTTTGAATGACAAAAGTTCTGAAAAAGTTTTGAAAAAAAAGTTTTGAATGTATTTTTTTTAATATTAAAGGGTTTATTTTAAGTTTGTATGGTAAAGTAAGTATTTTAAAAAAACAAGGCTTGGGGGGTGGGGGACCCCCCATAAATACATTTTCAAAAAATCATTCTAAATTTTTTTTTCGACAATTTTGTGTCAGAACTTTTGTCATTCGAAACTGTGACTGTCGAAACAGTCACTATGAACCGTATAGGTGCAGTCCTTACTCAACTGGAGGAGAAAGGTAGGGAGCACCCCATGTGCTTCATCAGCAGGAAGCTGAAGGAACTAGAAGCAAGGTGGGCAACCATTGATCATGAATGCTTTGCTATTGTGTGGTCAATGAAGAAGTTTAGACCATACTTGTATGCATGTACTTTTGTGATTCAGACTGACCAACAACCTTTGAGATGGTTGATGCAAATGAAAGGAGAAAACCCAAAACTACTGAGATGGTCAATCAGCCTGCAAGGGTTTGATTTTACCATTGAACACAGGTCTGGGTGTCACCATCAAAATGCTGATGGTCTCTCCAGGATGTTTGACCGACTGGAGTGAGGAGATTCATCCAGGAGCTGATTAAAACCTCCATTCCCTTAGTCTGGGGGGGAAAAGTGTTAGGGAGAATTCTCAATATGTGCTCGTTTCCCTTACCTTTTGAGACCCCCAGCAACTTTGCTGGATTTCTAGGATTTTATTTTTTTACCTGGAAAGAGTGTGACCCTTTTTTCCCACTCTTTCATGTATTTTGATGTGTGTTTTTCTTTTGTGTTCTTTGGTTATGGAGTTTTTAAACAACTCCATGTGCATCATCTTTTTCTGTGTGCCACACAGCACCTTCAGTGCAGTGGCACAGGGTTGTCTTTCAGACTTCCCAAGGTTTAAATACCTTCTCTGGGACTGACTACCGTCTCCCGGAGCATGTAAAGTTAAATTGACTTTAATAGTCTCGAAATGTACTGACCCAGCACACACTATCTTCCTATAGAGGGCTGGAGGGGTTGCCTAGCTTCCCCTGAGTCATAACACTCATGTAACAGTAAAATGTTACCCTTTCCTACTTTAAATGGCTGGTGGCAGTGGTTTAGATCAAACTACCATGATTTTTCCCGACCGCTAAAAATGGTAGCTAAAAATCGGGTCAGCCACTTTTTTCAATATAGCACCCAAGACCTATTTGTAAAAACAGACTCCGGTCGACTTGCACAACGTTGCAACCCGGCGGGCTTAACGGTGGACATGGTGGTGCCCCCACATACCCAACCACAGACACGCCCGCTGTGCATGGGCAGGGAAAGGGCACGTGGTGAGGCAGCCCGTACCCAGCTTGTGCTTGTGGCTAAATTTTTCACCAAAACTCCCCCACCCCCGCGGAGTGCACACAGGCCTGGCACATTCCAGATGACAATTGATGATGGCAATGGGACAGTCAACTGTCACAACATGAACACCCTGAGAATGTGTCCCTGGAATTGCAGCATTGTGTGCATCCCTAGCCACTTAAACAAACACAATCCTATGTGACCAAAAGGCATGCATGCAAGCTACAGATGATACCCCCCATGCAAAATAGCACATACAAATGCTGGTATGTCACCTAAACCTCCCTCAACCCCATATCACCCACCCGACACACCATGCCATGGTATGCAATGTGAAAACTACAATAAAAATATCAACACACATGACACAACTGTCACAAAGGGCATTTTCAGAAATGGAAACAGGCCACAGACAATCCCCTCAGACACAGACCCTGAAGAAAAGAGTGAACAAAAACAACCTACCTATACTAAAAGTATGTAAATGCATGCCACCAAAGGTGTGAACACCAACACCTCAAACCTTTGGTGGCATGCATTTCAGGGAATCCTAAAAAAGAAAAGAAAATGCTGGTGCTGCGTGGTTGTCCCCCACAACACCCCGCTCACAACACAACACAGTACAGTGAGTGGTGTTTGCGGCCTGGAAACCCCTTCAGCTGCATGAAAAAACAAAGCATAAAAATGAGCCTGCGGCACCAGTTCACAATCATGAAAGTCAATGTGAACTTGTGCAGCAGGGGCACAGCGTGTCTCAGAAGGCAAGTAGTGTGTGCTTGGGTGGACACTGCAGGTGTGGCGGACAGAACGGAATCCACTGCAGAATCACCCACCGTCGACGGCACAGATTCATGAGCATCCAATTCAACATCAGAGTCAGAGAGATCCTCAAACCGTACCCAGAGGCAGGCCTGGCCAGGATGGCCTGGAGCACCGAGGGATGTTCGTGGCCTACCACCTCATGACCACCACTGGTGCATGGTTGTTGACCTGAACACTCCATCCTGTATGCCATCTCCTCCTCCTCTGCTTCCGTTGACTCATCACCTGTAATAAAATAAAAAAACACATGAGCATACATGTCAGCCGCACATACCACACACATAGTAAACACAATATTGACAGCCAACACATGAAGCAGCCATGTCACACACGACACAAACTCCGGCATGCATGCAGTGGCAATGAAATAGAAGGGGTCCCTGAAAGCAGACATGGATGCGTGTCAAATGTGAATGCCACACATGTACTGCATGTTGCATATTACCTGCATCACACAAAACATACTGGCAGGCATAGATCCTAGCCAAAAATGACTGATGGCAACAAAGAGATGGCAGGTAGCATAGCCATGGCACAATTCACAATTAGCCACAGCAGTAAGTCAAATAGAAGTGTCCATGACACATGTAAAATACATGTCAACATGCACTACAAGAAAATAAATATCAATATAAGTACACGTGTCACAAGATGCAACAATGCAAGTGCTTTGAAATACAGTGAAGGGAGGTACATGGATGCATACATGCCAGGTCACTTTGACATCACACAAGTGAATAGGCATGTTGAAGGGTGAAACATGGCTCAGAAGTGCGTGGGTACAGTGCAGAACATGTGTAGGTCCTCAACTATCAACAGAATCAAAAACGTAGTGATGTCAATCTTGTGACATGACGGCACTGTAAGGGCAAGTGCAGTCATCATGTGCAAAGTTTTGGCACTGGGTTTTAGGGATGCACTGACCCCCGCCCCCCTCCCGTCCCCCTGGGGAATGGCAGGGAGCCAGTGCATGGCTCTGAATGGTTGACCACAGTACTGTAAAGTTGCAGACAGTGTTGGCAGGTGTCAATTGCATCATCTGATTCAACTGAGACTACAGCAGATGAGAGGGGGACAGAAAGCAGGACACATGAGGAACCATCACAAGTACATCAATACAGGCAGAAGCCACAATACCAGTTGCCTGGAGGCAGGGTGGCTCTACCAGAGGGAGGCCTGTGCTCCACACATACAAGGACACCCTAAACATGTGTGTGATGATGAAGTGACCCTGAGTGAGCATGACATGGATGACCAAATACCATGAGATGGATAACATACTGGAGATGTGGTACAATGAGTAGCCAGCCACAGACCCATAGGGGCTTGCAGCGAATGCAATGGTCCATGAATGAACAGTCATGTGCACTCTGAGCCTGTGCCATCTGCACGGTCCAAGTGAGACACCCTGCATCAAGGACAAAGGATGAACCCCACAGTACAGGTATGGCGGGGTTGTACAGGGAAGTGTTCATGTACACAGGAAAGGGGAACAGGCCATTGCAGTAGTCCAAAACGGAAAGCTCTAGTACCATGGAGACAGTGAGCTGCAGGGTGGTGAAGAGGCAACGAAGCATGCCCATAAGGAGGAGCAGCTTGCAGGGTGACCTCACATAGCCATCAGTCATGTGACGACATAGGCCGAGTGTTGAGTGGAACTACACCACAGGCTATATGCTAACATGTCAGTGAGCTTGAACATGGACAGGAGAGGCAGCTGAGTGACTTGCATGTAAGTAGGGTGCATGTTTGCTGATGATGACTGCCCCCGTGAGCAGTACATGGCCGGCATGCAGACTGCATCACTACAAGCATGCATCAGTCAATCATTGCATGTGCCACACATGGCACTCATGAATACGTAGCCTGTATTGGCAGTCAATCACAACACATTACACAAGCTACACACACATGGGCTGGACACACAAGCATCAACACTCACCGGACGTTGCATCATAATCCAGCATTTCTCCCACTCCCTGGATCTGTCCCTGATCGATGAACTCCGCAGCGATTTCCTCGTGCGGAATGAGTTCATTCTCCTCTGGTGGTGGCCCACTGCCAGTCAAGAGAGTCAGGGAGTAATTAGAGGCCCGCTTTTGTTTTGCACAGCGTCAGAGGTCAGTCCAACGCTTGTAGCAATCCTGAGCTGTGCGCCTCTGACATCCCACAGCACTGACACTATCCGCAATGAACTGCCAGTGGACCTGATGCTGGGCAGGCGTAGTATGGCAACCTGAGCCCACCAGCATATTGCGGTCGTGTGCCGACATGTAGTCCACAAGGAAGTCCAGTTCCTGTTTGTTGAAAGGCTTCTTCCTTGCCATGCCGGAGGCCTGGAGCCGTGTCTAGGGTCCCAGCCTCTTGCGCAGAAGCACACTTCCTCCTCTTGGCCGGTTGTGCAGACCCTGAGAGGCATTGCCGCTCTGGTCAGTAGGGGCAGTGGCGATGGTGTACTGGCAAATGGGAGTAGGAATTGGCATTTGGCATGAGAACGGAAGGCCTGGATAGTGTGATTGGCTGCTGGGTGCTGATGCCAGGACCCAGCAGCACAACTGCGTCAGTGCCAAGGGCTGTGACCGACACAGTCCCGGCTGGCAGACTCACTGCCAGGGTCGTATTGGCTGCATCTGCCCCTGCAGCTCCCACCACCGGCCTGCTCGGGGCAGCAGATGACACCACTGCCCCAGATACATGTGCTTTGGTCAAAGCAACCTTGGGCACACATGGCTTGGCCTTCCTGACCTGAAAATCTGCCTGCCAAGGCAGCCTGCGCTGGCTGACCACGTGCATGGGTGGTGGTTGCCGCAGCTGCACCTGCAGCTCCCACTACCTCGTGACCCGTGCCAGCAGATGACAGTGGCTGTGAGGTCAGATGTGCACCGGGGATGACTGCAGCAGCAGCATCTCCCTGAGGGGCTGGGGGTGGTGGCATGGCTGTCCCAGCATGTGGCTGGACATCCTACCCCGGTGGAACAGCCTGGCAATGTTGCCCATACCCCCTTGGTCTCCCTGGACTCCCTGGTCATCCTGCACTGGCTGACCACGGGCATGGGTGGTGGTTGCCGCAGCTGCACCTGCAGCTCCCACTACCTCGTGGCCCGTGCCAGCAGATGACAGTGGCTGTGGGGTCAGATGTGCACCGGGGATGACTGCAGCAGCAGCATCTCCCTGAGGCGCTGGGGGTGGTGGCATGGCTGTCCCAGCATGTGGCTGGACATCCTACCCCTGTGGAACAGCCTGGCAATGTTGCCCATACTCCCTTGGTCTCCCTGGACTCCCTGGACTCCCTGTCCACCCCGGCCACGTGCCCCACCACGCCCAGCCCTGGGAGGTCACCCAGCTTTGCCGCCCTTCCCTTTTGGTGGCCTCCCAACCATGGCACAGATGGACTATTGCCAATGGGAGGGGCACACAACAATTGTCCTGGGCAATTGGGGTGAAGGGGGCAGGGTACATGATGTTAGACGCACCCCTGTGCTCATGCAAGGCTGGATGTGACCCCTGGTGAATAAAGACAGGTCACGCAACGCTCAGACACCCCATAAAATTATAATAAATGTGCACGCAACCCCTTAAACCTCCTGCAGTACACTGTGGCACCCAGGGACACAAAAGAAGCATAGGCATGGAACACACAGGCTACTCTGACCTCGAAAATGGGGTACGCAACACACAAGGGGAACCACAGTGGGAAAAATAGCACGTATGACTTACTGTCTGCCTTGCGTGGAAAAGAAAAACACACTTGCATGTGCGCATATGCAACTCCCCCGCCAAAGCAAGAAGTACGAACTTTAAGTGCTGTAAAGATGTCGTGTGTGAACCCACAAGCAGCAGAAACACACGCGTCAGACTCCACGAAAAGCACGTACAGTGAACTGCTGTGCCGCGCGGAAGGCAATGCCCGCACGCATCACGTCACTTACGCGCTCACGTGCTGTTTTTTCACATGCAGACTCACTATGCATCAAGATGGCCACGTGAAAACACATGGAAGACCATGCTCCTGACCATAAGGCCATTTACCTGCCCCCCAGAGCCCCGAGCCGCCTCCTACGAGCCATCTGCTGCTGCCAGCCTGCCTGCTGCCAACGTGCCCTGCTATTTGGTGCCTGCACAGAAGCCATTGCCAGGGATCCTGTTCCTGAGACCACCTCTGCTGACCCAAAAGACTCCCGACTGGTCTACCATCGCTCCGCAACCGAGCCCCAGGACCAAGTTGCCCACCAACACCTGCCTCAGGGGTTGCCATGTCCGACTCAACCCATCTGGGGCCAGTGGCAACCCCCCAGCAGAGAGGCAGAGGGCTGTCAGCGTCACTGAAAGTTAAGTTGGCATCCTGGTGGAGCAAGTCCTGGGGCATTATGATGCCCTCTTCTCGGCATCGCGCCTCGACAAGGAAGGATGGAGGAGGATCTGGTCAGGCATTGTGGATGCCATCAATGTGGAGGGGGTGGCATCCCACAACTACCAACACATACGGAAGTGCTGATAGGACTTCAGCTCCAGGACCCACAGCAAGGCCCGGCGCCTCGTTGAGGCTGGTGGAGAAGTGGGGTGCTGGGACCAGTTGACCAACATACAGATGGGGTCCTGGAGTGCACACGCCCAGCGCTTCACCTCCAGGTCCTCGAGTTGCAGACCTTTTCTGTAGTCAAGTGTTAAGTGTCCATGTGTTCATGTCCAGCATAGTGCATGCAGAGGTGTGGCAGGAGTGTGCCCCATGTATGGATGTCTGTGTGCAGGGACATGATGGTGCTGCATGTGAGTCCAGTCAAGCGTGATCCACATCAATGGTGTCTGTGTTGGAATGCATGATGTGCACCAGCATGTGACAACACACAAATGTTTGCATGCCTGTGTCTGTACCGGGCCTTGTCTGGGGTGTGAGACATGGATGGGGAAGGGGCAGGTGAACCCGCACAAGGGCAGGACAATGCATAAAACGGTGCAGAGGCATCCAGGTTGGTGTTGGGTGAGGAGGAGGAGGCCGGATTAGACCCACACATGGGGCCTGGTGGGGGTGATTCCAGTGGTGCTATGGTGCAGTCCTTTTTGTGGAGATCCCCCATCACCAATGGCCATGCCCCGCAGGCAGCCCACAGCAGAGGGGACACCCCATCACCCGTGTCCATGCTCCGCAGGCAGTCCACACCACAGGGGACACCCCCATCACCAGTGACCATGCCCCGCAGGCAGCCCACACCACATTGGACCCCCTATCACCAGTGACCATGCCCCGAAGGCAGCCCACACCACAGGGGTCACCCCGTCACCCGTGATCATGCCCTGCAGGCAGCCCACACCACAGGGGACATCCCATCACCCGTGACTATGCCCCGCAGGCAGCCCACACCACAGGTGGGACCGCCCCAACACCTGTCACCACACGCACAGCCCTTTCCACGAGATTTGGCTGCTGCAAGCAGGGTACGCATATTTGCAGGATTTTGGTAAGCCTTTTTCATGCAATATGGATGGCGCAAGCGGGATATGCCTATTCAATGGGGTGCGCGGGTAGATTTTCCAGCGATTTTGCTGGCGCGAGCAGGGTACGCGTAATCAAGGTGGTGTGCGGGTAGGTTTTCCTGTGATTTTGTTGGCACAAGCAGGTTGCGCATATACAAGGGGGTGCGCGTGTAGATTTTCCCGTTATTTCGCTGGCATGAGTGGGTTACACGAATTCAAGGGGGTGCACGGGTAGATTGTCACGTGTTTTGGCTGGCGGGAGCGGGGTACGTGCTGTTTTTCACGTGATTATGGTGTAGGGGGCTGTATGCTGGTCCAAGGTTAGCGCGACCCTTTGCGCCGCATTGGGAATTTGTATGGCTTTTTCTGGTGCAAGGTGCCTTCTTGCGGGCATTGCTGGCGCTGCTGGATTTTCGCTACACCACTGCTTGAAATGGCTCGGGTAATCCATGAATACTCGGTGCGCCAAAATGCTGTTTGGCGCACACAGCTGGCGCAAGCTGGCACACGCTCCCTCTCTGCGCCAGCCACGTGCGCTGATTCTATGAATTGGCCTGCATAACTTAACTATAAGGTGAAACAGGAAATGTCTTTGGCCTTGGAAAGTGTACTAATGTTTAAAAAGGAAAATGCTTTAACTCCAATATAAAGGTTCCAGGTGGATAAAGTTCACAATTCTAGAGGGTTATTCCTTTCACCTGGATTTCTCTTCACTCAGCTTCATGCTTTATAGTTTTTAAGTTCCTTTGGATCTCATACAATTAATATACAAAGTAGCGTGTGTGATTCTTTATAGACTACCTGGTGCACTCTCCTGCAGGGTTTCTTCTTATTCCTTGATATGTCTCAATCTCACTCTTTGGTTACTTTCTGAAAAATTCTTATCAGGATTTTCTCATGCAGTGTATTTTTTAGATTGCCCACTTTGTTTTACATGGTATGGTTTCCTGCCAGGATTCTCTCGTATAAAACACTTCCTTTCATCATATACAAACACTTATGACTTGCAGTGCTTGGTATACTCTCCTTCCAGGGCTTTTCTCATATTTATACATGTGCAACTTTGGGTCTACCTGGTATATTCGCCTGCTAGGGCTTTTCTTAAATGCAAACACTTGTTCTCTTGTACCAAACACTAATGACTTGAAATGCCTGGTATACACTCCTACAAGGGCTTTTCTTACATGCCAATACTTCTTCTCATACACAAAACACTTGTTACTTGAAATGCCTGGTATACTCTCCTGTCAGGGTTTTTTCATATGCATAATGCACACACTTGCAAAATTGACAGTTTCTTATAGTTATTCTGTTCTGTTTCTTTAAGAAATATGTCACATTTCGGTCCTTCTTATTGCATCATTTACTTCTGCACGCTTTCCGTCCCGCTGCTGAAATTCCCTGGTGCCCCCCTTCCCTTGGGTGGACTCACTGGATTGCTGTAGCGTGAATGGCTTCTCCCACAATGAACCTGCAGTGACTCGTTGGTATCCCACGTCCTTCCTTTCGGCTCACCATCTCTGCTTCGTGGTTCCTGTCTTTCCCGCAGATCTCGCTTGCCTATTCTGGGCTTCCACTGTGCTCCAACAGTGCAGAGGGTACTCTTCGGTACATCTGCATGCCAGGAAGCCGTCCTTCCTCCTTTGGCATTCCCGTGGCATATCGATCTCTGCAGTGTTCCTCCTTCGGTTTCCCCCATGAGCCGGTTGGCTCCAGAGGCCTTGCACTCACCCAGAAATCCCTTGGTCATCACCGAGAGGGCACAACCTCTTCAGCCAGCCTCTTCCTGTGAGCTGGCTTTGCTGTTTAAATGTCCCGCCGGCCAATATGCACTCACAGCTGCTAGAGCGTGGCTTATATTCTCGGCCCTCACTGATCTTCATATCTCAGTTAAGCTTACTTGTATCAGTACTTTTATCCTTAGAAGAAGGGAAGTCAGTTTGTGGTAACTTGTAAACAGAGTATGGGAAGGTGTTCTCAGCAGTTTTAAATGGCAAGTTTGATTACTTGCATGCAGGGTTTGAAGAAGTATTTTCAGTAGTTTTGAAGAGGAAATGAGGATAGCTATAACAGTATTCCATTAAAGCATGGCGATCGGATGGGGTGTCCTCAAACGGAAAAGGGGGACACCATGTCTCGTCCGATGATGTCATGACATTCTCCTGTGGCTCACCTCCCCCATGTGGTCCTTCGTCATATAGCTGCCACCAGGGTCATGATCAGGTAGTAGCTACTGTCTCCTGGCCACATGGGAGAAAACCGCCACCGGGAAAGGAGTGGTGACACCATTGGTTTCTTCACATAGCATAGAAGTCACCTCTGCCTACCATAACGTGAAATTACACCCTCCTTCGATGTACATGACATGCTTTATGACACAATTCAGTCTAATCCATTGCAGGAGAATGCCATTTGGGCTAGTGTCCAAAGTTAGTATCTTTCAAAAAGTCGTGTTCCACCTATTTGGAAAAGGACCAGCGATTATCTGTTACCAAGACAACATTCTCGTATTTGGTAAAGATTAACATAAGCATGATGCAAGACTGATGTGTGTCTTGGTAAAGTTGAGAGATGCAGTTTTGATTCTCAATCTGGAAAAATGTAAATTCAAGTCAATAAAACTAGTTATCTCGTGTATATGTTGCCAGGGCATGGGGTCCAACATAGGTATGATTTGTTGCAGGCTAGTTTAGACCTTAAGTGCATGGAAGCCAGGCAGGAAGTGATGTTGGTAATGAGGTTGCTTGAATACTATTCAAGATTTGTTGTACATTTTGATGACAAAATTAAACACATGAGACATCTGCTGAAGAAATCGATGACTTTTTACTGGACTAAGAAATATGAGAGGGAACGTACTGAAATCAAGAGGGAAGACATGGGAGGGTCAGTGTTGCCCATGTTTGATAACAAGTGCAAACACATATTGCATTCTAAGGCCAGTGGCACAGGTCTGGGTTTTGTATTGTTTCAAATTCAGGATGGTGAGAAGGGAGTTTCCTGCTATTGTTTTATAGGAGCTAAGTTGAAATATGCAGTTATTAAAAAGGGAGGTTCAGGGGTGTGACTGGAGCACTCTGAAAGTTAAAATGTACTTTTAGGGAAGGAGGTTTGATCTGAGAACATACCACAAACCATTGAATGGCATGTTCACAAACAACAGAGTGGATTGTGTCTCCTGCAGAGTAGTCAGATGGGTCATGTACCCGAAGAGCCTTAATTTTGACGTTTCGTTTGTAGCTGGTAAGGACAATGTGGTGGCAGATGCTCTGTACAATAATGTGGCAGGGGATGGATATGATGAGGAGTATGAGGATGGGGAAGATTAACACATTTTTGCCATTGCAAGCAGATTGTCAGAGGTGCCCTGGAATGTGGTGAAGCAGTATACTCTTTGGTTGCTCAATGCATACTTACAGGATGGAGGTTTCATTAAGTGCTGGATGCGAGATGAAAGGATTTCAGGAGGGTGATAAATGAGTTGTGTACGAAGTGCAACATGATCCTGCGAGATTCAAGGGTGGTCCCACTCAAAGGGGTTCAGGACAAATTAATTGAGCTGTCACGGGAATCTTGGGATTCAGAAGGCCAAGGGCTTTTGTGCCACGACTACTGGCTAGAAAGGTATTTTGAATGCACAGGGGAGTATCATGATCACTGCAGGATCAGCAATCCTATTTCACAGGTAAGGAAAGAGCCCATGGACATTCATGAATTGCCTATGAGGCCCTGGTTGGCGGTAACATTTGATTTTGTGATCCTGATGAATGTGTCTGGTGTGGGAAGCAAGAAGGTTGTGTCATTAAATAACCTGTTTTCTATAAGGCCAGATGGTCGAATCACCAGTCAGGTTATCGCAGGACAGTGAATCATTTCCAGGAGGATGTGTTCAGGTGGATGAGGATCCCATTCAAGCTGATTACAGGCAATGGGGACCAATTAGTGTTGAAAGACATGGAATGGTTTCAACTGAGAATAGGGTCAAGCACTCCATCTATGATCTGTATGATCCCCAATCCTATGGTAGTGTCAAAAGAGTATATCACACAGTGCTTCCTAGTGTTAACATGGCCATTAGATGACGTAGTTACTAGGAGCATGAAGTTCAATGCAGGATAGCCATGCATCATCTTGCACCCCAGTCCCTGGCTGGCTTAGCTCCATTTGAGGATCTCTGTAGGAGGAAGCCTTATGTGAATTGGATGAAGAAAAGTTGAGAGAGCGTGTGGATGAAAAGCAGTAGTCAACTATGCAAACATGTTCTGAGATATGCAAGTAACAAATGTAGACTAAATATAGGAGGTATAAAATCCTCATCATGTACAAAAGGGGTGGTGACCCTGCTCCAACGTTCTGTTAAATTGGGGGATAGGAAAACTTATATCGTACAACTCAAGTATTAAGTGGTACGATGTGTGTAGACTTCATCTCTTGCTCCATTCCATGGTGGAATGTATTTTGAAACCGGTAATCTATTATATGTGGCTCCAGAATAAACATGGTAAATACTATGCCTGCCCCATACAGCAGCCATGTGCTGTAAGCCTAAAGACCTCCTGGGTATCTCTGGTTCCAGGTACGGAGCGGTGACTTTCATAGAGTCCACTTGCACCGAATTTTCACATGGATTTTAAAGAAAAAATACAATCCATATACTCTGGAACATTAGTCCTTTTGAAGAAATGTTAATATTGGGCAATGGAAAGAAATTGGAGGAAATACAGAACCCCAAACACAACCTTGAATGCTAAAACTGCCTTGAAAGATTATAGAATAGCAATTTTCAAAGCTAAGCCAGATTTTCTTCACAATAACGTCCAACTGGCTTAAAACAGACAGAGAGGACATTTTCAGTCATTTCTAAGTTCTCTCACCCTAATAATATCGCCCCAGTTGCAGAACCATCAAAAAGCCAAGCCTACACATTTAATATGTTCTTTATGCTAGCATGTGCAGCACATCATTTTGCTGTAGAAATGACCCCTTTTCTGGCTGCATTTGTTAATTCATCATTACTACATGGACTTACTCCATTCAAACTCCAAAGTGCCATCATATCCCCACTGTTGAAGAAACCGAACCTAGATCCAAATGAACAGCAGAAATGACCGTCCGGTGGCTGGACGCCCATGGCCAGCGAACATTCTGGAAACGGTAATCACAGCTCAGTTCCAGAAGCATCTGGAAAAATATGATCTCCTAGATGCACACTAATCAGATTTTTGGCTAAATTCGGAACAGAAACTGAATTATTAGCAGTCTGGGATGAGCTTCTACAGCTATGGGACATGGGCAAGCTGTCACTAGAAGTGATGTAATATCTATCCGCTGCATTTGATTCTTTGGGCCATGGGATTTTATTGGATTGTTAAACGGAGGGTGGGAAAGTCTCTGAACACTGCATTCACTGGTTCAGCTCCTTTTTGAATGATTGGTAGCAACAGGTGAAGTTTGGGGAGTGCTTTTTCAGATCACCTGCCCAAGAAATGTGGCGTCCCTCAGGGCTCTTCACTCTTACATTTACTTTTCCATTTGTACATGCAACCGCTAATGGGTAACTTGAAGAAACACAATGGGCCTCATTACAAGTTTGCTGGTACGGTAACTACGGTACCAGTAAGCTTGCCGGTACCATAGTTACCGGACTAGCAAACTACGAGTTCTGCTCGTGGGTGCCTTTGCTCCTGCCAGGTCTGACCTAGCAGCCGTATTGGCACCCACGAGCAGAGCATGTCGGATGCACCGGCACCATTCACGAATGGTGCTGGTGCATCCGGCTTCCCCATTCCCATTGAGCCCTATGGGGCTCAATGGGAATGGGGAAGAATATTTTCTGGCGCCCACGAAGGGGCAATTACCGGGTCCGGCAGTGCCGTAATGACCCGGTAATTGCCCATTCACGTGCGCCAGAAAATTTCACAAGTTTGGTGGCAGCCTGCCGGTTTTACCGGCAAGGCTACGCCAAACTTGTAATGCGGCCCAATGTCGGAAACCAATCATATTCCAATGACAACTAGATTTATGTGAAGTAGGAAACTTTGAGGATTCCTTCCATATGCTAGGACAATGTTTGAATGAAGTAAGTACCTGGATGTCCCAGAACTGGTTAGAAATCAACCATAGAAACACAGAAGTGGCATGGCTGAAACATCTCTTACATCGGTTCTCAATGTGCCCTCCCGTCCCATGCTTCGAGGGTTCTAATCTGAATTTCACTCCCAAAAAACAAGAATCTGGTCTGCCTCTGGCAAGCTGATCTAGTATTCGAAAGCCAGGTAGGAATGAAATTACAATGTATGTTTTACTCCCAGTGCCTCCTGCGCTTAGCCCTTCTGTATGTTCACGTGAAGATCACGCCTCTGTTGTGGGGGCATTAATCAACTCCCAAATAAACTAAGGCAACATCATGCTAGCCAGCATCCCTATGAAGCAATTTAATAGGCTGCAGAAAGCACAGAATGAGGCAGTAAAACTAATCTTCAAAGTCCCGAATTCCGCCCCACTCTGCATTGGGTCTCAGTGGGTGACAGAATGTGTTTGAAGATTCTGTTTGATTACCAAATGCTTAAACAACCTGGCCCTTCATATCTTGAAGAAAGATTGAAGAGATAACTACCTACTCGATCACTGCACTCTACCCATAAACTGTTATTGGTTATGTCCCCATCGCGCTGCGTCTCCAGTGGAGACAGACGATTTGCATTGTACGGTTCCAAACTATGGAATAGCCTGTCATGGGAGTTTAGAAAGATGAAAACGCTGCTACAATTTCAGAAATCCCTGGAGACATTTATTTTCAAATAGTGTTTTTCTTAGTGGATGGACTGTTTCTGAATACCCAATAACGGACCTCTTTCATTATTGGGCATTCCCTAGAAAGGGGGAGTATTAGCTAGCACGGTTGTCTGCTAAAGTTAACAAAATGCCCCTCTACTATCTTGGTGAGAGAATACTAAGGAGCTCATATTAATTGGTGTGGAGTGAATCAATGGCGTAAATGCCTTGATTACGGCTTTAATGCCTTTCATTCACCAGGTTTATGCACCAGCACAAAGAAGGCTGACCCCATAGGGATCTATTGTACATGGCCCTGCCCTATAAACTTGGCAGGGAGCGTGTGCAACTGAAATGAAACACTTCCTTCATATGTGTATATCGTGGCGTGTTTCATTTCATTTGGGAACACTGCTTACTTAGCATGTGTGCATGTGAGCGCATGGTAAGTATTTCACTTGTGATCGCCGCTTGGCATGCAAGCATGGCAAGCAGCGCTCACAAGGAAAAGTAAACACTGCCCGGCATGCCAGGCAGTCCTTAGTCACTTTGCACCATGGAGTGCAAAGGTGCAGGGCAAAAGGTGACGCACATATATGTGTGCCACCGTTTGTCCCGCACTTTTGTGCCCCTTCATGCAAATGACGAAAATCTGGCGGTGAGGAGCCCTTTACGTTGCAGTGCATTAATTAAGAGGTACACATGGTAAAAAAAAAATACGTTGACTATGAAAGAAGTCATTCACTCATAAAAGCTCCTAAATGGGAAACTGGGATGTATTTAAAAAATAACCTTAGTGAAATAACTACAGTAGGAAAAACAAAAAGGCTATAAACGAAAACAAAAGGGGAAAACTAGACTGCTGGCTGTTGCTATTTATGGTTCAAAGGCTGTTGCTTGAACCAATGATGTAAAAGTACCTCCTCCAGCTGCTCAAAGAAAATGACCACTAAATGCATGCCAGCTACTATCCTACTATCCCCACTCCTTTGCTACGTAAATAGACACCATCAAGCCTATATCATGTGAACCTCTCTTTTTTATGTAATATCTTCCAACTATGCTAATGTATGTATATATCCTGCTGTTGTATTTGAACCTTTGACTGTATTATAATTGTGCAACTATGTAACCTTGTAACCTTAAGCTGAAAATATTCATGTACCTGGCGCCCTGATACCCTCGGGTCTGGCGCGCATTAGAAATAAATGAACAAACAAAGAAGCTCAAGGCCAAAATGTCCAACAGGGGAGGGGAGTAGCTCAGACAAATAGTGTGATATTGCATTTGACATCTGTATGAAGATCATATGGATGCAAGGTCTTTAACTGACTGTATACCCCTCTCCTGCCTCCACCTTACTGCTGGTCACCCCAAGCACAGCCCCCCTTAAGATATGAGGTGTTGATGTATTATCAGACCATAGACCTATACACAATTCCGGAAAATGCGCTTAGTTTTTGGTGTCCAATTATAATGTGTGTTGATGATGCATTAACATTGCAGGTTTAAGGAAGAGCAGTATTATTATCCTTTTTTTTTAAAAAAGAGGTGAGCATTCACTTCTGACAAATTATCACATGGTCACCCAGTTATTCTGTGGAAAGATGTTTCTGATACATCAGATGGAAAGTTAAGAAAACTGTAATATTGTTTTCTGAGACCAATAGGAACTCATATCAGTGCAACAAACAGGAATTCAAATCTGTTTTGCAAGAACAGTACATATTGAACCCCATGTTCGAGTGTGTACAGGACTGGTAATGCCCCATAAGCCTGAACCCATGTAGGCCTGAGTGAAGCGAGCACGTCCATGACAGCTCAGAGCCATTACCAGCCCTGTATGCCCCTGAACATGCGGGTGATTGCTATTTGTGCCCTGTGTCTTAATCCAGGGTGTGAGTAGGTAAAACATTTTCTTTTTTTACCAGAAACATGCTGTGCTGCGACAAAGTGCCTTTTCTATTTCCTTTTCATGGACGGTGAGGCAGCGTTAGCGGGAGGAAGAAGTCCTCTGATAAGCAGGTAAGTTGGGAGGGTGGGAGGGTACAGTGGATTGGTGAGGGTGTTAGTGAGTGGTGGGATAGGATGGGGAAATAGTGAGGATCACAGAATCAAATGGTACAACCCAGAAAAGAAGCATGGGTGACTGGGGGATTGCAGATGGACTCTGGCAGTTTCTGCTTGCTTTTCTAGTCAACTGATTGGCTGAATGCCCTTCCCTGGGTGCAAATAGTGTATACAAGATATATTCTTTTTGCTGGTTTTACATTGATCGCAAAAGCCTCCACGCTTTATGACCCAGATAATCCAATCTTTGTGAGTCACCTCTTCCACCTGATGAAGTAATATGACTTTGTGTGGTGGGATAGCTTGCACAGTTTAGCTATCAAACCAATACACCTTGTAGTCCTGCCATGTAACTCATATCTACCTTTCATCCCATGCTTCTAAGCAAACTAGTTCTCTCTCTTCCTCGTGTGGGCTTCAAAATCTTCCATGCCACATACAAACTCATCATTTTGATCTTAGTCTTGAGTTTGCATGTGTCTCCTTTTGATCAACAGTAGGTAGCATCATACAAACAATACCATATTCTCCTGGAAACCTTAATGTCACCCTTCAATTTTATGTCCTGAGTCCGCCTTCCACCCCAATATTTGCACTGCATTCCCCCCTCATTATTCCTGGTTCCCTAAACAGCTAGTATGCTTTTATCCCTATATGATTGTGTTATGCCCCTGAACTCAGGTTCTTTGTTACCTTCATTATATCCCTGCTATTCCCCTACACAATATGGCTGGGTCCTTTATTGTGTGGTTTGACCTTGTTCCCACAGCCAATGTCATGGATGCTTGTGTATGGCAACAAAAAGAAAAAAAGGCAAAATAAGTATTTCCAAAATACGGCACAATTTACTTACTTATAGCAAACAGTGCTTGGTGCAAAGTTGTTTTTTTTTAACCTTTATTTACAAGTTAACCATAAGTAAAAACAGCATACAATAATCATATCGATCAAAGGAAAACACACTATTTAAGAAACATTCAATAACCCAACTATGTACAACCCCCCACTCCCACCCGCCCCAAAAAACACTCTAGCAAATTAATACAGCGAGAGAAACTTTCCCCAGATTTTCTCAAAATAACCAATCTTCCCCTCCCTCCTGTACATCACCTTTTCCATGTCTGCCAAATTGTGCATTTCATTCATCCATGATCCAATGTTCAAAGTCAAAGTGGTTTTCCAGTTGCGCAGAATTATCTTCTTGCCCATCATGGTCTCCCTGAACAACCATTTCTTTTGACATTGTGTAAGGTCGTCCAACAATTCATCACTCCCCAAAATCACCATATTAAAATCCAAGGCAGGCAACCCCTCAATCACTCCATCACACACTCGACCAACCTCACTCCAAAACAACCTCACCAACCCACAATCCCACAGCATGTGCTCCAACGTACCGGATTCATGTACACACCTCCAACAATCCGAACTTCCCAACATCCCCCTTCTCCAAATTATTTCCGGTGACCAATAAATCCGATTGAGAATCTTAATCTGCCTTGACCTCTCAGTGAGACCCAAAGAGCACAGTCTAATATTCATACACATGTGTTGCCACAAGTCCTCTGAGATTTCCAAACCTAGCCTTCTACTCCACTCCCCTCGAAGTATATCATTACCTCTGTAATTTGATACAATCACCTTGTAAACTCTGCTGGCCAATCCCTCATCCTCTCCCCTCGCTTTCCTAGTGAACAGATCCAAATTAATCCTCTTCAAAAAGTTGACTTGCCCAATCGCTTTTTTAAGCTTTCTGAAATCCGAAATCCGGAAGTTCTCAATTTTAAATCGATGTTGCAACTCATTCGCTGTCAACCAGACATCATCCTCAAACAAATCAGAAATAAAGTGTACACCTCCCAGAAACCAATCTGCCCAGAACACAACACCACCATTTATCTTAATTGAAGGATTCATCCAAATTGAGGCTCCAGGATCCTTTAGAACATTAACCCCCAAAAGACCACACAAATCCCTCCATGAGTTCCTCAAGCATCAAATCAAAAGATCTTTACCACAGGAACGTTTCGAAGTAGAGGTCAACACGGCCCTTGGCGTCAATGGACCATTGAAGCTAGTCTCAGCCACTACCCATTCATCATGTGCTTCTTCCATGAATGGAACCATGAAATTAGATAAATAGGCCAGATGATAGGCTTTGAAATTAGGAACCCCTAAACCACCTTTCATCAACGGCAATTGCAATTTCCACAGCTTCAACCTAGGCGGTTTTTTGTCCCACAAAAACTCCTGAAGAAGCCTGTCCAAGGTCTTCCACACCGATGACGACACCGTCAGAGGAAGCATACTAAGAACATAGTTAACCTTCGGGGCCGCCACCATCTTCAAGGCGTTCACCTTACCCCAGAGCGATATATTCAACAAACTCCATCTTTCCAAATCATCTCTCATCGTACTACACACAATTTTCAAGTTTTCCGAAACCATGTCTTTAACCTCAGGCATCAGCCGTATTCCCAAATAGAGCATTTTGTCTTGACACCATCTAAATCCCATATCCGTAATGAACTTCTTCTCACTAACGTGCGTTAATGGTATTATCTCCGATTTAGTCCAATTGATCTTATATCCTGAACACAGCCGAAATTCCGACATTATCTCCAAGAGAACCGGTGGAGAATGCACCAGGTCGCTAAGTACAAGTAGCATATCATCAGCAAACAATCAGATTTTTTGCTGTAAACCCCAGCACGTCAATCCCTTCATCTCATCCTCAATTCTGATTAAAGCAGAAAGCGGTTCCAAAGCTATCACAAAAAGGAGAGGCGACAATGGACAACCCTGTCTAGTTCCTCTCTCTAAACTGAATTTTTCAGAGCTTACACCATTAGTGTTGACCTCAGCCGTTGGATTGGCATAGAGTAACCTTATCCATGACACAAAATTCTCTCCAAATCCCATTTTGGCCATCACCGAGAAGAGGAAATTCCAGTTGACCCTGTCGAAAGCTTTCTCTGCATCAAGCGATAGGACTGCACTCTATCCTGGTTGATCTCCCGCCTTGGATATCAGCTTCCGGATATTACTCGATGTTTTCCTTCCCTTCACAAATCCTGATTGGTCCTTGTGAATTAACCCTGGAAGCACATTCTCCAACCTCAAAGCCAAAATCTTAGCCAGAATTTTATTGTCGGTATTTATGAGGCTAATAGGTCTATAACTCGATGGTAGCTTTCCCCTTTTTTGGAAAAACAGAAATCATCGCATGTCTAGTAGACTCAGGTAGCGAGCCACTTCTCAACGAATCCTCAAACATATCCAGCATCAGACGCAGTGCGGAATCCAGCAAAACCTTACAGAATTCAACCGGAAATCCATCCGGCCCAGGGGCTTTCCCAGTATTTAGTTTTCCAATTGCTCTATTCATCTCGTCCACTGTAATGCTACCCTCCAATACATCTGAGTCAAACTCTCCAATCCTCGTTAGATCCACTTTTGACCAGGAAACCATCCCCATTACCAGTCACATCCGACTCATTTCTGTATAGATTCACATAAAAGCCCCAAAACACCTTGTTTATCTCCATAGGATCATAGGTGATTCTATCATTCCTATCACGAATCGATGTGATGGAATGCTCAGCCTCCCGTTTCCGTAGTCTGTAAGCCAACCACCTGTCACACTTCTCCCCTTTCTCGAAGTAAGCACATTTTAGAAAGAATTTCTTCCGGTCCATACATTCATCTATCAACTTTTTCATCTCTCTCTGCACTCTTTTCAGCTCCAACACTGCATCTGCACCTGATGGGTCTGCCATGACTCTTCTAGATAACTCACTCATCTGTTTACCAAGTTCAGCCTCTTTTCTGTCACTCTGTTTATTCTTCCCACTAGACAAACCAATGAGATGTCCCCGCATCGTGCATTTAAATGCTTCCCAAACAATACCAGGAGGCACATCCCCCGTATGATTGTCAGCTACAAAATAATCGATAGCCTGTGCTAAGTTATACAGATCTTCTTCTTTCTGTAAGTACGAGCAGTTCATCCTCCACAAGAACTGTTTGACTATCAGGTATCGTAACCTCAAAAGCATCAGAACATGAGCATGAGCTGTTAAAAGTATATTACCAATTTTGCTCGTTTGATATGACTCAGTCATCCTCCCAGCCAACAAAAACATATCTAGTCTAGAATAGACTGAATGCACTCCCGAAAAAAAAACTATATTCCCTATTGGAAGGATGTTCCATCATCCAACAATCTTATAGGTTGTGTTCCAAAAGCAGCTCAGTCGAGGCCAAGAACTGCCTAGCCTATGAGAGATGTGTTTCTCTCATACTGACACGGTTTCCCCACCCTAGGCACATGCACCACCCCCCCGCCATCTAGCTAGCACAGAGGGTCAAAGCGCCGGAGATACGCTCTCCAGTCCGAGGAGGGGCAGGGTCAGTGCTGATTACCCAATTCGCTCCCTTTATGCTATACAGCCCTGGCCCATCCTTCTCCACGGACACAGGTCTAGAGAAACACCGGCTGTCAGCGTGCACATACCCCAGGAGGGGCGCCCCAGACATCCCCCCACCCAAGCCTGCCATACCAAAACACTCGCCATATCCTGCAGAGTAAATTAAGTCCAGGCAGTAATACTGGTGCAAAGTTGTATATTTATTAAGTAAGACATTCATATTTATAAAGGATAGTACTTCCATTTTAGGACAATTGGAGTAAGTTCAATTGTGCTAATATTACTATTAATTTTCAAACCAATGTGAATGCCTTTTAAAAAAGAAATAAAAACACTGACTTTTACATGATTAATGGGATGTGTACCTGAAAATGCTCCCACACAGAAGAGCCTTAACAGGGCAAAACAAGAGTGTGTCCTTGGCACTGAATCGACAGGCCCTAGACAAGGATTCACTGAAGTGATCTGGCATGGTTCTGGTAGCGATCTGGCATGGTTCTGGAAGCGATCAGGCATGGTTCTGGAAGCGATCGGGCATGGTTCTGGAAGCGATCTGGCATGGTTCTGGAAGCACTGAAAAGCCTGGCAAGACCTTTGGAGGAGACACAGAGAATAGCGTTAGATACGGGAAATGGTATTCAGAGACCAAAGTGCCTACATGTTCACATTTGATTGGGGTTGATTGCTCCTTATTTTCTCATGGAGATGTGTTGGTTTCCTACATGTTAAGGTTTCCTGGTGTTCTTTAGCCTGGCACTGCTTAATCTGATATAGGTGGATCCCTTTGGATAAATATTTGGCTCATTGTAGATGTGTGGCTTTTAATCTTTTCATCTGCAATTTAACCTCCTGAATCGCATATGGGTGTATTCCTTTGGCAGAAGGGTTTACACTTCATGGATGTATGGACTGGATTTTTACCTTTCATCTATAATTTCACATGCTCATACTGTTCCGGAGAATTCCTTTAGCCGATTATTGGCTTTTTGATCCTTTCATTGTCAGCTAAATGTCTGTTTTGAGGGATTTGCAGAGGATATATCACTGTCTGGAATCCATGCTTGCTCTTCGTGTGCTCCTTTTATATGATATTCTCTGGAATATCCAGCTCAGTTTTTAAAATCTTTGCCATGGACCTCCCTTGCTTGGGAGACAAGGAAAGGGAATGACTTCCCGGGAATGGTTGTTACTGTGTCAATCCATTGTTTCTTCGCTTGATAACTAAAAGTGAATTGTGAGTAGATGAGTTTGACAAATTAATTGCTTGACAATATTCTCCTTGCTATCAGGGAATATTAAGTAGAAATGACTAAATATTAATTCTTGTTGCTTTTAATAATAGGATTGATATTTTCTACACATGTATGCATCATCCTGCTTATGTTTAAATTCCACCTATATAATAGAAACAAAGTAGAATGGAATGAAGTATCAAAAGAATTCGAACAGGGTGTCATGGCATTAAATATATTTCTGACAAAATATAATACTTTTAAAGACTGCATAGAGGTAGTAAGCATAACTCTGATATATCTCCTTAACAGGGTAGCTTTGCTGTCAGACTTCGCACAGCTCTAGTACTGGTGGTGAACAGTTTGATGTAGTGGAGTAACACTCTGCTGTTGTGTGTGGGGGACTCCTACTCCATTACCACCACCCTCACATTGTGTTATGCACTTGTCAGTGCACATTGACATAGCACTGCTGGTGGGTGCTTTCCCCTACTCGTGGATGAGAACATTAATGTTTTGTTCTGTGAGTTACACAAATGTATTTAGGTTTTTTAAGGTACTACATGCAAAACAATGTCAGATGGCCAATTGGTCTTTTGGTTTGTTATGTAAGGAATAATAACTTTAACAATAACCAAAGTTACTTTCTAGCTGAAATTGTAACACTAGCCATCTCTTTAGGCATTTGAAACCATAATCAACATTTCCCACATGTATGTTCCAACAGAAACATTTTACAGGAAATGTGGGATTTCAGAGGATGTTTATCCAACTGTAGGTGGCGGGGGAATTTGTTCCATAGGTCTGGACTGTTAGGGAGAATTCTCATACAGGGTTGATTTCCCTTACCTAAAGAGTCCTCCGGCAGCTTTGCTGGATTTCTAGGATTTATTATTTTCACCTGGTAAGAGTGTGAGCCTTTTTTGCCACTCTTACATGTGTTTTGCTGTGTGTATTTCTACTTTTTGTGTGATCTTCGGTACTGGAGCCTCACCTACTCCATGTGCATCACTTTTGGGGTGTGTTACACAGCACCTTTTAGTGCAGTGACACAGGGTTGTCTTTGAGACTTCCCACTGACTCCATTTTTCTGGGGCTGACTACTGTCCCCCAGAAACAGTTAAAGTTGCCATTATCTTTATATAGTCACTTTAAACCACAGACCCAGTAAACCCCATCTTACATGGAGTATTGGAAAGGGTTAACTCTTATCCCTTTTTGTCTGTGCCTCTTGGAGCCTTGTTTCACTCCCTTAACATTAAGACTTAGCTGGTGGCAGTGGTATCTACCCTAACTTTTCTACCGCGATTGTCTTATATAAACGCGGTAATGTTTTAGGCTATTATAGTAGCCTCGAACATAAACCCGCTTGACCAAATACATATTATTTTGGTTCCGGCTGGGTTTATTCGCCATTTCTTTTTGTTAAAGTCTTTCTCGTGTTTTACTCTACACTCCAAACCGGAGATGACTCCTTTGTTCGCTGTCTTTTCGCGGGCTTCTGCACAGAAGCCCTCCTTAAGGCGCCTGATAGTCTAGGTAGGCAGGATGTGAGGGAGGGATCTTCGGACCCCTGCCATGGGTTGCATTAGTAACCCAAGACACACTCTTGTCTGATTGGCTAAGGGGACTGGCCTTGCCAGGCCAGCCACCCTGCTGTGTGATTGACAGCCAGGCTGTGTGAATGGGGGAAAACTGCATAAAAAGCAGGTCTCTGGGACTGGAAAGACAGAGACGCCACTGGAATGAAAGAACCAATGAGGAACAGGAAGAAGAGGACCCTACAACGACCAAACCGGCCGGTGAAGCACTGCTGCAGGTCCAGATCTCCAAATTTGACGACAGAGAAGATCCTCCAGGAAACTTCTTCCCCTAAACTGGTGGGACCAACCAGTTCGCCCAAACTACAAGCCAGGACCCCTCCTCTGGTCGAATTCGCTGTACAGAGCTACAGTGGGCCGGATAGCCAGGAAGGTCGGACCCTGCTTGGGTTTTGAGGAGCGCACCTTTTATTTGTTGTTTGGCGCTGCTGCTGGTTTCTTCCCTGGGTAGTGCAGGACCCTACAGTCTTCCTACTTCTGATCAGTCCGACAGTCGCTTCAGGAACCGTGAGCCTGCAGGAACTACTAGGAACGTCTGCCTCAGCTACAGCCCCCTCTCCGTTTCAAGGTACTGTGCAAATCCGGTTGTGCGTTTCGCTCAGCCGCAGTGAAAGTGTTTGAAATCTTTCTCCAAGCAAAAGACTTTTGAACCATTGACTTTGGCCCCAAGCCTTTTCTATCTCATTTTAACCTTGTAGCCTCTCTTGTTCACTTGCTTTGATTACTAACCTATTGGTGTTGTCTAATTTCGAATAACTTTGTCTTTTTCTCCCTTTTAAATTGCTGGAGTGCCATTTTGCTCCCACTTCATTTTGTGAGCTCAACTTGTCTAGAATTTAAGGGAAGTGGTGTGGTGTATTTTTGATTGTGATTTTGATCTTGCTTAGAAAGGTGAACTATTATACAACTGATAAGTAAATAAATATATATTTGTTTACTTAGAAACCTTGAGTCAGTGTTTGGCTGAATCATAGTATTTGTACTGCTCACTTACTCTTAGGATGGGTCTGGCTGCTCCGCTACTGCTACCACTATAACTGTGCAGTACATGCTTGTACCAAAGGTGAAATTGTACTGTTACTTGTAGTCTTAATTGTGTGTAGTGTTCCCAAAGGGTACTGCATATAATTCTGCCTAATATGGACCAATCACTGGCATGCAGTGTCCTCCCAGTCACTGTAATCTCAATACGGGTAGTGAGACCAGTCATGCTGATACAGTGCAGAGAGTTCTTGCGGGTGTGAAGAAATTACTTCTGCTCTGCAAGAGTACAAGGATGAGTAGTGTCTTAACCGCCTACTCAGCCCCCACACTTCTACAAACAGACAGTGAACAGAATCATAAAGATAAAAAGGGCACAGCCAAGAGATACCTCATTTGCCTTTTATGGTAATGTAAGTTGAAGGAAGGCTATATTTTTAGATGGGGTGTGAATGCGAGACAGTAGCAACCCAAACAGCAAAAGTGCAAAAGTTTCAAAATCATACAATATCAAATGAAGATTCTATAAACAATATGTGTACTTTAATTAAACACATTAATCATACACCTTAAAAACACTATAAAAACCCACCCCTGGAAAACAAGATATAAAATGCAGAACTGATATGTGTAAGCAGTCTGGTCACTTTAGCTGAGAGGAAAATGCAAGAATTGAGAAAATGGGTTTCATTACAAGTTTGGAGTTAGCCATGCTGTTTTTAGCGACATGGCTACCCCCAAACTCGAGTCCGGGTCCTGAAAAATTGGATGTACCTGGCCATTCTGACATTTGTGGGCCCGGTAAATCCGATTTTCGGGACCCCCACCCGGTACGTCCCCATTCCCATTTGAGCCCCCATAGGGCTCAATGGGAATGGGGAGGATGCTAACAACGGACTCGTTAATGACGGGTCCGTTGTTAGCATCCTGGTCTGCTTGCGGGTGCCGGTATGCACGTCTGGCCAGCCCAGACGTGCATACCGCCACCCGCGAGCAAACTCGTAATGAGCGGCCCGGTATGAACGGTGCCAGTACCTTACCGGCACAATATATACCACGGCCGCCCGGGTATAATGAGTCCCAATGTCACTCAAAGAATGTGTTCTTCAGGACAAAGGAGATGGAGTTACAAATGCATTTAGTGGACAAGAGTATCACAGAAGGTACGCAGCTTGCAAAGGCAACAGACAAGTATATGAGCACTCAAGTCCAGAAAAAGGCTCATGCGTCTGCAACCAAACCAGATTACAAGACATTGGATAATAGTAAACATAAGGAGGGAGAGAATAGAGGTTCTGACCCTTCTACAAAAAAGCCCCCCCAAGCATGAGGGGACGTCGCAAAGCCATGGTTGGGCAAGCACCACAGAAAAGCAGAGAGAGGGCACTTCTATCACTGAGGCGCCGGCTCCCTCAACACCAATGTTTTATGTGTAGGTAGTTGCCACATAGAAGGGAGCTCTGGCCTTCAAGGGGAACCGCACACAGGCCATTTTGGCAATTGGTCTCATGGAGGAAGCCATTGTCAGCATGGGCATGTTAGCATATGAAATCCCTCGAGGCAAGGGAGTGGCCAAAAATTCCCTAATTCTGAGTGGCAACAGTACCAGGTCCTTAGAGGGGGGCCCGGTTCCCGCCAATAGTCAGATATTTTTGGAACATGTTTCCATAATTGGGGAAAGCTCTCCTTATTTGTGTGATACTTCTGATAAAGTCACAGCTGCAAGGCAATAATGGGAGAAAGAAGAGAAGTACAATGGAGGATCACAACAGCCTGTGAGGAGGTTTGATGGTCTGAGCTACTGACCCTTGGCAATGATAGAGCTTAGCTCGAGGGGTAACACCTCCATGCACTATGTTGCAGTCAAAGACTCCTTTATAATCGAGTGTCTCTTGGGTAATGACCTCCCTGACACAGACATAGGGCCTCATTACGAGTCCGGCGGTAACTGAGGCGGTAAAACAGCCTGGTTACCGCCGGACTCGTATTACCATTCCACCTCCGTGATTCCCGGAATTACCGGGGCATTACAACCCCGGTTTCCCGGGAATCACGGAGGCGGAATGGTGTTAATCCCCATTCCCATTGAGTCCTATGGGACTCAATGGGAATGGGGATCATGGAAACACCGGCAGCATCTCGTAATGCTGCCGGTGTTTCCTCGTCCGCCTGCAGGCGGGCGGTGTTAAACCCACCAGCTCAGACCTGACGGGAACATCACCTCCCGCCTGCAGGAGTCGGGATCAGGTGGTCCAGAAACAACAGGGGCGGCGGGTTTACCACCACCGTTATTTCCGGACTGCCTGATTTGTAATGAGGCCCATAGTCTGCGTTTTGGAATCCATTGGCCGCATTCAACATTATTAAAGTTCTAAGGCACACTTTCTTTCACCTGGGTACCTTTCCATTTTGGCAAGTTTCAGTGAGGCTTTGGACCTGTATTGTATCCACAATGAGTGGAGAGAATGCACTGTGAACCCCGGCTCTCTTTATTGGATTGTTTAATTAATATAAATGCTGCACCTGGCTTGCAGTAGCAGGAGCAAAATCTGCAAACTTGTGACTATATTACACTACACTTACACTTCATCGTTGGCAGCTGTGAATTAGTGACTCTAGGAGTGCAAGGAGTTTTCTGGTGTTTGGGTGTGTTGTGGGCTGGGCTCCCTCTCCCTGTACTTGCTGAGTTTGCTTTCTGGGTTCCGGATACATATCCGGATAATTACTGACAACATAGCCAATTTCACAATTTTAAGTGGGTCTGCTGGAATACCCGCAGATTTCATTCTTTCTTTATAAACCCTCTGGGCATAGCAAACATCAAATCTTGTGAAGTTTTTATTGTACAACAAACAAATGTATAGTCAAATCCTTCGATATCTATGGCTACAACATTCTTCACCGCCCTGCCACTCGTGGAATTAGGGACCACCTGATTGGCGGCAGTGCAATTGGATCCCAGTCCAAGCTAAGTTTAAAACCTTTTTGAGTTTAAATTACACCACCATATGTTGCCTGCAATCTTTAGCAATCTCTCTACCATATCGATTAAGAACCTGATTATTAATATATATATATATATATATATATATAGCCCCGCAGGGGGGATTGCTGCCAAATGAGATCTTAATCACCATTGACAAGATGTTTTGCAAATGGTTTGAATTTTGTGCTGATGGTAATATTGTGATTTAAATGCCTCTCATTTGCTGCCTGCCATCCCATTGTCTCCTGGTGACTCTAGTTATGTATTTATTTATTTTATTTTATTTTTGACATTTATATGGCGCTCCTAGCCCGAAGGCATCTGGGCGCTTACTTAAGAGAGCGGAGGTTACAAGGGTTGCAGAGGACATACAAGAAATGCATGAAATACATGAGACAGACAGCCCCTGCACTGGTTGCAGAAGAAATACATAAGAAAGACAACCCCAGAAAGGTGAGTATATAGAGAGAAGAGATAGACGTAGTTATAATATGTGATGGCAAATTTCTTTTTGTAGCCTCTGGTTGACTGGAAATTGGCAAAATGTGTCAACACCTACGATTTGGTATGCCTAAAAAATAAAGCTAGGGAAACGCCACACCACACCTAAACAAATGGGAAATGTTTTTCCTTCCTTGATTACATCTTTATAAACAGGAATCTCTGTGGGAGATGTGGGACTTCATCTGTTGGATTCACCACACTTAGCAACCATGCCACATTGTCCTGGATTTATAAGCCCTTAATTCCCTGCAATGTTAAATGCATCAATAATCATGTTACTTCTAACGTTCAGGGAAGTCGTGTTGTATGGAGTGGGATGAATGTTTCTAATATCTGTAATTTTAATATATTCTAATCAGATCTATCTTCTGGGGTGGCTAGAGAAGAATTATTGGGACTTGTGTGGTTTGATGCATACCTGAAAAAGCTGTTAAACTTGGATCATGGCGCCTCAGCTGTCTTAACAAAAAAGCAAGTATTTTTGACATTGATATACACCATGCTGAGAAGTCGTATCACAACAAATGTACCCTCATTAAGAATAACTCTAACCACACGTGGCATATGAAAAAGAAGATGATGGCACACGTTATAAGAATCGGCTTAGGCATCATAAATTCTCCACTACCGATTGCAGATTGGAAATTTCTTTTTGGATTACTTAAAGCAATGCCGAAAAGAAGTTCTGTGCGATGCCAAGACATTTTGTTAATGATCAGTCAGGCAGGAATCAAACTCGATTAGTGAATGTGATTGGATCGGCACTATCAGGGATTTTTATTATGATCCTGTTTTCCTGCCTACTGAGGCTCACCCCTATTCACCAATGGTGCATTTCTCAGTTGGGTTTGAGAGGGATGATATTATTTAGATCATGAAATGCCCTTATAGCCCTCATGCTCCTGGCCCTGATTCTTTGTCTAATGTGGTATTGTAGGAAAATCACCAATTTTGGGCTTATGGCTTATAGCAGCTTTATCATAAAATTGTAATGAGTGGGTCTATACCTCCGAGCTGGTGTAAATCAATTTTAATCCCCATTTTTAAAAAGGGTTGTCATGCCAACCCACACGATTACAGACATTTGGCAATGCTGGACATTAGCCAAATGATCTTTGGCACCATAATGTTAAAAACACTCACACAATGGACTACAGCTAAAGGACTATTATCCCTCTTTCAGACAGGTTTTCGCAAAAGCCATAATACTTTGCATAATATTAGCACATTGCACTTTATCATCTCAGATTGTAAGGGCAAAACGAGTGGTAAACTTTACTTGTGTTTTATAGATTTTAGTAAGACGTTTGACATTATTTCTCACCACTGCTCTGGAACAAATAAAAAAATTGGGGGATTGATTCATCTCTTTTCCATTTTCTTATCTCTTTGTACTCTGACACCAGTGTGGTAGCTCGCGCCAATCAGACTGGACAGATTACGAGTGAAATACCTACCAATCTCGGTCTGAAACAGGGCTGTCTGTTAGCCCCACTGCTCTACAATCTATTTGTTTCTGACATGGGCTTTGCTATCAAGTCTGACCATAATTTCCCACCCCATATTGGAAACAAATTGGCGTCTTGGATCGGGTACGCAGATGATATCATTTTATTAGACCAAACACTGCTGGTCTACAGCATTCGCTGGATGCCATTTCCTCTTATACCAACCACATTATTCTGAAGGTTAACATTGCAAAAACGAAAATATTGATTATTGGTGGAAAATTAAAGAAACTCACGTCTAAATGTTTTTTTAAGGGATGCTGTTTGGAGATTGTGGATAGATATATCTATTTGGGAGTGCCTATTTGTCACTCTCCTACACAGGATTTTACCAGAACTAAAATATTACAGAAATGGTTGCTGCTTAAGCATTTTATTCATAAAGAAGGTGGTCACAACCTTGAGGGCCGTGTTTCGATCTACTGCAATAGCATTTTATCTGGTATTCTGTATGGACTTGCTGTTTTACCAGAACCCAGGATTACGTGGGTGGAAAGATTTGAGGGCAGGCTCTTGCATTTCATCTTGGGTTTCCCCAGCTCTGTGCCAGTTTAGGCCCTACGTTGTGAGTTCCCTCTATCCGTTCTCTCTGGCTCATTCAGCGTTGCAACCTTTTCCTCACTATTTACACATCCCTGCTTACTTAAAACAAATTAATTAGTTTCCTGGTGCAACAATATTCCCAGGAACATGTTAACACATTTTTGAACCTGCTGCGTCTCACACTTTTACTTCATCTGGAACATGTTTATATTGTTTTTGATGATCTGGGACAGGCTCCAAATGCATCGGTGGTATTACAAAATAAAACCAGATACTATGATATCATCACCAATGTTGAATCCTTTGGAAAAAATAAATTATATGCAGTTTATTCTACTCGGGGCTTTCGATTACATCGTCTCTGTACATATCTAAGCAAACTACGCTCCCTACCAATACGTAGATTTATCATTAATTTACGTTTCAAATGTTTACCCACACAGGAGCATACAGGTTGCTGGACACATTTACCTCATAATGAGAGGATTTGATGGTGTTTAATTTCTACATAGAATTCAGCCCATCATCTCCTTACACAGTGCCCCAAATGTAAGCTTTGTTATTTAGAGCTTCTCTTGTCTCGTTACTGACATTGATTGTATTGAGAGTGATCAATCTTTGGGGCTTAGTCAATCATCATTAAAACTGCTGTATATCATGTGTGGAAAGAAGCTCTTTGTTACATTGCTCTGTCTTGAAGACTCTTGTTGGTGGTGGGCATAGGAATTTTAATTGAATAATTGTCTCTTATGAAGAATATTTGCATTAATAATGTTTTTTTTAAAAAAACTGAAGACCCTGCTCTTCAAATAAATCACTGCAACACTCAACCTCTAAACTACCCACATCACGATTATATGTTGTCCCGTCACTATGTCCTTGTCTACATGGAATGCGCTCTGATGCCTGCGGGCTGCAACGCTATACAAACACACAAATAAATAATTGTAACCAATATATCGAAGAAGCATTCTTTTATAGGTGAGCTTTATATTTTAATGACTGCAGTTTATTGGGTCAAACTTTTTTAGATTTGACTTTGTATTTTAATCAGTGTTTTAAACCCAATGCTGTTATTATACCAATTGACAGTACATCACACTATTTAGTGTTACCTTTGTTTTAGATGTATTTGTTATTGTTCAGTGTCCACCCTTTTCGTTAATGCTGCCTAGTTTTGCATGGTGCCTTTCCCTTGCACCCCGAACAAAAATAGATGTGAGGCTGGGAGTTACTTTCTATTGATGGGAGTAGAACAGGATACTGCTACTTGGCATTGCGTTTTCTAAGCTCACATTGATCGTACCCGTTAGATTTCTAAAGCGCTATCGCTCTACTACACAACGCTTGCACATGCAGTGCTCATTTATAGCGGACAATGGGTCATCGTGTGAACATTTTGTCATCAAATACTGGTTTTCCATTCACACAGAATGTAATCTTTGATTCATTTTACTGACGTCCCTTGCTAGGATTTGCTTTCTTGTAATGTCACTGCCCTTTATACCACCAAGCATCACACATTGATTACACTTATGAGGTCAATATATATGCAAACTAGGGTCCCACTCATCTGCTGAACCATGTGGGGTTTCCCTATTACTGGGAGGAGTATTTAAGTTGCAGCTCTGCTGGTACCGTTGCCAGTGTTTTTTCCAGCCCTATGCTCCAGCAACCGGGCTGCCAAACTGTACTGAACTGATGATCCCTTATGAAGGTGAAACCGGTATGCAGTTGCCTACAGCCTTGAAGACAGGCTGTCTTCGGTGAAAGAAGCTATTTATGTATAAAATTGCAGTACCCAGTTTTACATTTGTCCGGAACAATAGGCATGCATTTGGGCTAATTTGAATATCCATAATGCTTTGCTCATGTGGCTCTGAACTGAAGGTGAACTTCCAGTGATGGCTACTGGCTGGTGCTGTGCCATGGACAACTTTGCTCTAATTGATTACTCTACTTTTAGAATTGCTGATTAAAATATATGGGCAAGGCACATGAACATTTTATGTTTTCTATTTCTATTCGCACAGGCACATTCAAAACAAATGTTACTCAGCACTCCCAAAAAGTAGTTGTCGATAAACGGTGTTTATTAAGAACAAGAAAACAAATTGCTCAATCTAGGGAGGATAGCTCAGGGGCAACCTGCTCGCCTTGGAAGCAAGACCGCAGGTTCGATCCCCGGGTCCGCATTATAAATAACCCATCATCAATCCATTAAGTCCCCCAAAACGTCAACAAAATAAGTGCCCAAACCCCCCAGCTTTCCTTAACTCACCTTTCCAGATGTCCAATGCCGTACAACGACCTTCTTTCCCCAGCAGAGACTCTAAATAATTTTAGAAGTGCTTAAATGGTGCATTTGGGACTGAACTAATTATAGTATGGCAGCGCCTATGGGACTATTACATATGGTGACTTAATTACCGAACATGTGATGGCATTATTGAAGAGTCTGTAGCTGAACTTTACATCTGATGGTAGCACCTTGTAGGCTATACCTTAAGAATGCTGATTTACTGTGCATAGAATGACATTACTGGGTTATTACTGCACCTGGAATGTGATGAATGGCGCCAAGGCAAGGCCCTGTTCCCGTTTCATTATGTTAAAGCTATGCCATACGTATAGAGACATAGCAGCTGTCTGATTACATTACTTTGTCCTTTACGGCTGCACTTGGCAGATTTTAGCAGCACAGTCACATGTGAGGGCTGCAGGCTACGTGCGGTAGCTATACATAGCCAGTCCGATGACATTATCATTCCTATCGGGACGGCCAAAACCAATTAGCTTTGCCAATGCTTGTTTGCATTTCTTTTCCTAAGCAGCATTCCAGAGGCCCAAGGAGCTCCGCGGGATGCACAAGCAGCCGATGAAACTGAAGCGTGGAGGGTCTTTTACAAGTCTCCGCCTTCCTATCTTTAAGTCTCTATTGTTTAAAGTATTTACTAGATTTGCAGCAAGAAACATTGCATTTTTGACTAATGTTGCCTCATACTTAATATGCAAATGGACGACGTGTAGATAACATCCACCAACACTAACCTCCAACCCACACTTTCAAAAACATGTTCCTCGTTGCCTGGCAACGCACGCTTAGCCATTGCATCCCCAAAGCTTATGAATTCTCAATTCGCGGTGCGGTCTGCGGGACTCGTCACAGTGAATCATTCCAGAAGGGCTAAAATATTAAGTTCCAAAAAAAACAGTTCTAGGAAACCGACACACCACAGACTCTTTCTGTTGAGCAACGGGCACAACAGAATTCTGTGCCACATGACGAGAAAAACGATTGCTAAATTAAAAATAATCACTTCTGGACAGATATGTGTTAGGGCAGTCTGAGGAGCTGGCGGAACTGTGCTTCAAAGATGAGCGGCTGTTCTCCTACACACAGTACCTCAGTGTGAAAGCATGCAGCCCGTGTCTCAGTAAGCACTGCAGAGAGGACTCGACACGTCAGACGACTACATTTCATCTATTCAACCGATAATGGCCCCGATTCACACAGCGTTTTCCAATGGGACTGAGCCGTTATGAAACGCTTCTGTGAATCATAGTGTTTTATCAGCTCTGGAATGCACTTTTCTCTTAGTATGGACTGTTTCTGCATGCGAGATAGTTGTGGCGATGCAGGCGGGTACTGGGCCTGTGTATACATGATGCCAGCCTTTGCTGTCCCAGATACCACCATGCAACATCGTAGACGCACCACACAAAGTTTCACCTGAACCTAGTGGCAAAGATTAGCACTGTTCTGCTAAAAATATTAATGTGGTCAGTGCCATAGAAGCAGGACAGATGATTGGGAATTTAGCATGGGGTTCCCAATCCACAATATGACCATGTCACAAGAACCATGGAACAGGTGGGGACAGTGCAGCAAAGATTGCACCAAGAGTATGACTGGGTTCCCGGTGCTGAAACGGAAGTGCTATTGAGCGGTGCGATGATACTTTTGAAATTTTCACCTTATACTAATGTTTTGAGAAACAAAATGTATGCCTTTTTCGTAGAGAATCAAGTTTTTTGTGCACACCTCAATTTACGGCTTTAAAACATGCTTAGATACCAAGGAAATTGTCCAGCAAATCGTCCTACCCTATTCTTCTTCTGCACCTCCTTTTCTGCAGACATATTTAATACATGAGTTATTTGGGTAGAGGGTTCGATAAATATACCTGTGTGCTTGATTGTCCACCTTTAGAGTGACTGTGGTGATGGCCTGCAGCCTTCACCTTTCCACAGAGCCCACACAAGCAGGGCCATGAGTTAATAATATGATCCAATTGAGTTGGAAAATGGTGACTTGCGCACTGCCAAACAGTATGTTGGCGAAGGGATTGGAAACAATTATTGAACAATTCAAATAAGATTACATGTATTCTGATTCTGATCAACCGACACGTGTTTCGATCACACAGGTCGTCCTCAAGGCCTTGGTTCTTGTGAAGTTGGTATAATATCAAAAGTGACTGCCGTCACGCGAGTATTCAGCATGTCGTAATGCTGTAGAAAAAGATCCCATAATTCTCAGAGGATCTTGCGACTATCGTATCTCTTTTCGTATAATTCGAAGAATTAATCCTGAGTCACTAATTAGCAAAGATCTCGTGGATATAAAGTCCAGTTTTAAAATCACTGAAAAATCTGCGCCTATAATGGTGTGTGCTCAAAGTCAGAGGGTTAGATCCCGCCTGATTCAATACATGCATAATTACCCACTGGCCTGGCGCTAGGGACTGGGCGAAACCATAGTTGCAATAAGTAGTGGAGCTATCCCTGTGGTGTATGTTGCATAGCTGCCAAGCTTCCCAGTTCCATGCGGAATCCGTAGTTTAGTTTATTTATTTATAGAGTGCACCGGGCCATCAGGCATCTGGGCGCTTTAAGCAGGCTTATGTGAAATTACATCTTTAGGTTATAATTGCAGCAATTACATCATTTAAGGTTACAGTTACAGTATAATACATAATACAGGGCAATAAAAGTAAAACGATGTGGAGATTTACAAGAATATATATATATATGTAACAAGGTGCATTGGTACTAATAATATACACTTCAACTCGGTTGATTTAGGTAATTATGCTAGGAATGACAGAGTATAGGTACGTAAAGCCAGGTTGTGGAGTTAAGCGTCAGCAGTCATTGGTATGTAACCAGTGTTTAACATTGGTTTTGAAGGAGTGGAAGGATGGCAAGGCTCTTAGGGGGTCCGGTATGGAATTAAACAATTGAGCTGCCAATACCGGGAAGCTAGATCCGCCGGTCCTTTCAGGTTAAATTTAGGGATTCTGATAATGTTGGCTTGTGCCTTTCTGATAGGTCGTTCGGAGGTGTGCTTAGTGAATTTCTCTGTGAGGTATGCAGGTGCTTTGTTGTTAAGGCATTTGTGAGTTAAGTTTAATGTTTTGAATTTAATTCTGTCATTGATAGCTAGCCAGTTGACCGATCTCCTTTGGTTAGATATGTGCTGGCCTATGGGGATGCCTAGGGCTGTTCTTAGGGCGTTATTTTGAAGGGTTTGAACTTTATTAGTGTTGTGTTTGCTCGTGCCTAGGTAGAGTGCGTTACAGTAGTTGAGTTTCGATAAGATCAACGCTCTTGCAATTGCGGTACAGTTATCTGTAGAGAGAAATGGCTTACATGCGTGGATTAGTTTGCATGTGTAACTTGTTGCCGATGCAGCGGCATTTACTTGCTTGTTAAGGTTCAGAGCCGAGTCTAGGTAGAAGCCTAAGGTTTTAACTTCCTTGGCGACTTTGATTTTAATACCGTCAATGGTGATGGTTTTGTGGAGGTTAGGGAGTTTGTTTAGTTTACTGGTGGATCCAATGATAAAGAGTTCAGTTTTTTCGTCATTAAGACATAATCAGTGAGTGGCCATCCAAGTTTGTATAATTTTATATATTTTATTTATAAGGTTGGTATCTTTGTCATAATCCCCCTGAATTCGGATAAGGATCTGGGTGTCGTCTGCATAATTCATGTATGAGACACCCATATTGTCCAATATATCAAAGAGCGGCTTTGTAAATATATTGTACAAAGTAGGGGAGACACAGGACCCTTGTGGGACACCACATGTGATGGGAGCTGTGTCTGCTGCTGATGAGGGTGAGAAGAGTCTTATAGTTCTGTTATCCAGAAAGGAGTTCTGTTTTTTACACAATGCTGCCATTCACCTCATGATTTGTCATTGGCTTCAGGTTTTTTGGCTGAGCTGCTTGGACTGTTTTTCTATGTTGCAGTGCTGCTTGGAGGCCTACAAGACAGAGATGCACCTGTTCCAATTTCAGCTGTTTTTCCATGTGTAAAAAATGTGTTCCAAGCGCTTCATTAATCCACACACAATTTATTTACATATTTATTTTCACCTTTAAAATGCGCCACATGCCCATCGGCCTCAGGGCGCACACAGAACAAACCGGACACACAACAAACGAAAACGTTAGCCAGCAGGGTCAGACAAGGGAGAACTCACTTAAAGGGGTGGTTGAAGAGGTGGGTCTTCAACTTCTTCTTGAACTCAGTTGTCATTTCAATTGTTCTGAGGACAATCGGAAGGATATTCAAAGTTACAGGCCTTGCACATCAAAATATGATCCTCCAGATTTTACATGCCTAAATCTAGGCTGCACAAGTCTGGATTGATCCATGGATCTAAGAATGCAAAAGGGCATATATGCCTTCAGGCGGTTCCTGAGGTACACTGGAGCTGTATTACTCACACACTTATGAGTCAGCGTAAGAATCTTATGTGTAATACAATGTTTCACGGGCAGCCAATGCAGTTCCTGCCTTAAGGCTGTTGTATGGGCATGTCTGGCTAGGCCAAAGATTGCACTCACTGCTCCATTCTGGATGACCTTCAGTGCAGCTAAATTGGACTGAGAAGAGCCACCCAGGAGACTATTACAATAGTCCAGGCAGGAGTTTATAAGGGCAGAGGCCAGGAAAGAGGCATTTTTATGTGACAAAAACTGACGAATGTGGTAAAGCAGTTTGTTATGGGCAATGCTGCATGGACATCCCACAAGCGAGGCAGGGTAACTGCTGTTACCATCGGCAGCTGGGAGAGGGGCAGCCCCAACCTCCCCACGCCTGCTCCTCTCCTCCCCCCAGCTAAAGAGACACGCAGTCTCGGCAGCACAAAAGCCACGGAAGGGTAAAGTGCGAATAGTCATCACACCCTTCCTCCAAACAGCAAGGTGCTAAGCGCCATAAGGAAAACAACCGTCAGGGCCTCCCTGGGTCCTATAAATGAGAGCAGCATGCTCAGAGTAAACACAATCTGTTTGTGGACCCTGAACAGGGACCCAAGCAACAGGAGGTTCACTATTTACTCAGTGTCTTCCAAATCTTCTTGCTTCTTTAGCAATTCTTGAAGTTCGCTGTACATCGCAGTGTCTTTTTTCCTTCCTGAACATTGTGCTGTTCAAAGCAATTGCAATGCAGCCTTAATGAAGGAAGAAGCGGCAACCGAACGGCCAGCGCGGACGCTGTCAACTTCAACATTTTCGGCATAGAAGGAAAAAAGCGAGCGGGGAGCATGTCCAAAACAAAACAAACAAAGATGCGTGCTGCGGAATCATCCGCAAAACCAGTGCGAACGAAGGAGAGAGTGGCACTCGAACAGCACGGCGCGGACGGCTTCCGATTCAACAACTTACAGGTGAGCCACCGCGCTGGGGCTACGAGGGAGGAAACATAGACATTTATGTCCGAAAGAGATACATTTTATTACAGTGGACCGGAACCCCCACGTTATCGGGGCAGGCGGGGCAAGATAACACAAGCCAGTTTTAAACTCGGACAGAGTCACAAGCCAGCTTGGTAGCACAGCGAGCCGGGAGCTCATCTTTTCTTGACAGCCACGCAGAGCTGGCGAGCACAGTTTCAAGCTCGGCGAGCCTAAACACTGCAAATTTAAAATAATTTCTGTAATATTGCAGTGCGACCTCACAAGCTAAACCAATTCATTAAATCCAGTAAATCAAGCCTGGGGGCTGCCCAATTTTCTGAACCCGGTCAAGAAGGCACTAGTCAAAAGTTACCCAGCACGGGCAACAAATAGAACAGGTGCAGAGAACTTGCCGATAACAACAGTTTAACCCCTTGATAAAACCTTTTTCCTTTTTCTATAGCAGGCATAGAAGAACATGGGGCCCAAACGGAAAGCACGGGCACCCCCAACACCGGTGCAGAAGCCCAAATCACCACAATTGCTAGCAGACATTGAAGCGGCAGAGCACTACGGCTAGGCATGGGTTAGAGAAAACATGTACGGCCTATGCAGGGAAGGAATTACCAGACCACCCAGCCAGGAGGAGGTTTCTGCACCATTAAAAAGCAGAAAAATATCCGAAGGCACCAGAAAAGGTACCAAAACATTATCAAAACTATGTGAGAATGTAGCGGAATTACAGCAACTAATGGTAGAAATAAGGGGGAAACAGACACCGCCCACAAGGGAACCTGGGGCCTCAAACCCTACCATCGCAATAGAACCTACAATAACGGTTGTCAACCCACCCGTAACACTACCTACAGCAATCCTGCCACAACAAGTACAGCAGTTGCCAATAGCGCCCACAGCTATAAATACAACAGCCTCCACAACTGCAGCAACAGATTCAGCAGGTGCCCTAAAAGCATGGGCAACCCCAGGCACAGACAACACGGGCGCAACAAGGACACCCGGCAGCAATACAACTGACATTGTAACAATCTGTAATGCACAATTAGACCAAAAAATGAAATCTTTCCAAACAGAGATATTAAATAGATACAAAAGATGCCTGGCATGGAACATTGATACCACAATCAAAGAAGCCATATGGACCAAAGAATTTATAGAAATCTTTTCCCTAATAGAAGCCCAGTGCAAGGGGAAAGACGCTTTCAGAGTCCCCAAGAAAATAGAAGAAAAAGCTATTGCCAGAAACACCCAGGTCGAACAAAACTGGGACAACTGGTTACAGGCCTTTGCCATCTTAGCAATAATATATGAAGAAAAATTCCCCATGGATGGTAGGAAGATCTGGGCATACATTGATAAAATAAGGGAAGTAAAAGTAACACAGAGGGGGAAGACACGGCTTGCATACGACATCAGATTTAGGAGGAGCATGTCAGAAAGGCCAGCCATTGAGTGGGATGAAGTCCAGAACAATTTATACACCCTCAACACCAAACCTCCCCAGGAAAAAGATACCATGCATTCTTCTTCCAAAAATAGCAAAAATTTGCAAGTAAGCAAATCACATGACAATGATAAATCCAAAAAAGGGGAGCAGCCCTTTCGGAGGAACCAGCCTTGGGCAGCTAAAAATAATGCCCACAGACAGAACAAAGAGCAGGCTGCCAAATCCAACATCCCATGCGGAAATTTTGGGAAAAACCAGTGTACATGGGGCAAAGAATGCTAGTACAAACACGCCTGCACAAACTGCAATGGCGACCATGCAGCAAGCAACTGCACCAGACTACCAGCCAAGAAAGAATGATATCCCAATTTTAGAACCAGGACGAACGCCCATCAATCCGGGCAATTTTAGGGACGCCCTAAACAGCTACCCAGACAAGGAAACCAGCAGGTTACTATGGCAGGGTTTCACCAAAGGTTTCTTCATCCCATTCAAGGGCACTGGGTCACAATACATACCGAACATAAAGTCAGCCAGGGACAACCCCCAGATAGTAGAATCCAAAATCAAAAAGAACTGCAACTGGGCAGGGTAGCAGGTCCCTGGGACGTCATGCCTTTAAAGGACTATTTAATATCTCCACTAGGCCTGGTCCCCAAAAAAGAAACCAGGAAAATGAGACTAATCCATCACCTCTCCTACCCCAAAGGCCAGTCTTTAAACGACGGCATCCCACACACAGAATCCGCTGTATCTTACACGCATTTCCAAGAGGCGGCAAGGCTCATACAAGAGTGCGGCAGAAATGCCTTGATGGCCAAGCTGGACATCGAATCTGCTTTCAAACTCTTGCCAGTCCACCCAGAGTCACAGCAGTGGCTAGGTTTCACTTTTAACAACAAATTCTAGGTAGATAGATGCCTCCCCATGGGGTGCTAAGTATCCTGTGCACTATTTGAGCAATTCATTTCCTTTTTTCAATGGGCTTTCCTAAAGCAGAGACCAGGGACAAAAATAGTGCATTACCTAGATGATTTCATGGTCATAGGGCCACCAAACTCCGAGGAATGCGGCGGTATGGGGTAAACGGCACCGGCACCTTTTACGGCGCCGTTTATCCGGTACCGCCAGGGTCGTAATGAGGCCCATTGTCTCTAATCCGCCTATTGTTACAGGGCTGCTGTTGCCTGTTGTGGTTCGGTATGCCTTGAGGCCATCAGTTCCTGTACCATCTGCTTCCATGAATCTAAGTCTACATTTTGTTCTTCCTGGCCTCTACGGGCCGCCTCTTGCCACGTTCCGCTAGTGTGCATTTTTGAAGGTTGCTCCACCACTGGTTTACATCCAGACCTTTATGCGCTTTCCAGCCCATTGCTATCCTGCGCTTCGCTAGGATGTAAAAAAGTTCTTTCAGCTTATTCAGATATCTTTCCCGTTCAGGCACGCAAAAACGTCGAGCATACAGGCCGTGAGGGATCCTGTGTCAAACGTTATACCTGCCTTGGCTAAAGCCAGAGCTATGTCATCCCAATATTGTCAGGTCTTACCACAAGCCCATAACATATGTTCCAAGTTTGCATCAATCAATCCACATTTTGGGCAAGTCTGTTCAGTGGCCTTGTTAAATTTGGCTATTTCCCCTGGGGTTAGGTACGCCCTATGCATTATGTTCAACTGAATTAGCTGGAACTTTGCATTCCTGGACACTTTCTTATGGCAAGCTAATGTTCTACCCCATGCTGTGTCTGTCAATTTCTCCTGCAGGTCAGTTTCCCAGCTAACTCTAGTCTGCTCCAGCATATCACCTTGCTGTGACATTAATAGCTTGTATATAATCGACACTACATGCCCACCTTCTGAAATATCATAAAATGGTTCTTATCATCTTCCTGTAGTACCCCGTCTGTTCCCGGCCATTTCTGCTTTAGTATGGTAATGAGCAAGACGCATATTATATGTTGTCCCTCATGTATGCCTGTTTCTGAAGCATGTGCACCAAAGTCCATCAGCCTACCCTCTGGTAGCAATTCTCCCACCGTCACTACTCCCATGGGTTCCCAATACTTCCTCACATTTAATCTGAGTTGTGGTTCTTCCTCTTTTTGTGTCACTAGTGGGATCTGGGGGGAGTAGGGTGTGTCTTTCTTTAGAAAGCATACAGCCCTATGCCACATCGTTTTACCTAGCGTCAACAACAGCGGGGGTTTCGGGACCCACAGCGCCACAGTCCATATTACTTCCTTCCAGAAAAATGGGGTGCATGCTGGCTGCAGCAACCACGTGTCTTGGGTCTGCTCATCCAACAGCCAGTTTACGATAAATTGCAGCTGGCACACCAGAAAATATGCCTCAAAGTTGAGCACCTTAATAACTCCCTGATCGTACGGCCTCTGTAATTTCATTAGTGCCATCCAACATCTTGAGTTCTGCCATAGGAAGCTGCGGCTTATTGTGTGGAGTGTCTTTAAAAGGCCTTTGGGTATATTGTGCTGGGTGTTAGTATAGAAATGTAAAAGCCTCGGGAGCACCTCCATCTTTAACAGCCCTGCCCTACCCATCAACGACAGAGGTAATCTGGCCCAGAAAATCATCGATCTCTCAATATTGTCTACCGCCCTTGTCATGTTCTTTGTGTATTCTGTCTTTGGGTCATGAAAGATGTCCACTCCCAAGTATCTAAATGAGTTCACTTCCCACTTAATCGGCAGCACTGGCAATGTGTTCAGGGGTTTCCCTTTATACCCAGCTATGGGGAAAACGCACCATTTCTATGCGTTAATCGTGATACCAGATAGTTCCGCGTATCGCTCAAGCACATCCAAAATATACTGCAGATTGGTTTCAGGGTGCTGAAAGTATAACAACATATCGTCGGCATATAGAGAAATCAGATGATCGATGCCCCTTATCACTATGCATGCCTCTCGGTATTCTTGGCCATGGCCATCTGACCGACTCAAATGCTTTGACCACATCCAGCAAGGCCACCGCATAAAGTCCCAAACTGTTTTGGGTATGATCAATAATAAGGTGGAACCTTCTCAAGTTGCATGTAATATTCCTGTGTGGGACATATCCGGACGGTCTGGATGTATTAGCCTAGCTATTGCTGATTTAAGCCTGTTGATCATTAAGGCTGTGAGCCTTCTCGTGTCCTGGTTAAGCAGTGACAGGGGTCTGTATGATTCACAGTCTGCGGCTAGCTTGTTGGGCATCAATAATGGAACAATAACTGACTCTCGCAACAACTTTGGTAGCGTGCCGGTTTCTAGTGCCTCATTCAGCATAGCTAGCAATGGGGTACTACATTTGCTATGAATTCTTTATCAAGTTCACTAGGCAATCCATCCGTCCCAGGGGCCTAGCCTGTCGGCAACTCTCTGATAGTAGATTCTAGCTCCTCCTTAGTTATGGAGGCCTCCAGCTGGTTTGCTGCCTCTGCGTCTAGTTTTGGGATATCTATCTGTGTTAGGGCTTCGTCTATGTCTGAGGCCTGTGTTGCTAATGTCTCTGCATATAGCTCCTTGCAATACTCCTGAAAGTGCTTGCTTATACTTTCCTGCGTCCTACAAAACGCCCTGTTTTCACCAGTGATCTCACTTATCATTTCCCGTTTATGTTCACTTTACCATAACCAGGCCAACAGATGTCCTAGCTTATCCCCCTTTCTACGTGTTGCCTTTCTACGTATTGCTTGTAGTTCAGTTTGCCTAGTCTTTCCCAATGCTCTAAACATTCCTTTTGCAGTCGGGTGACCTCTCAGACCTGCTCCTTAGTCTTGTTGCCTGCATTTTCTAAAACTTCTAATTTGGTTTCAGCAGATCCTTTTCTATTTCGGCTTGCACTCCTTTCGCATTAGCTTTCGCCATCCTCCTGATCACAACCTTAAAGGCTTCCCATTCCCTTTATTTTTTTTGAAATAATCTTTCACCCCCTCTCTTAGGTGTTCCCAGAACATTGGATCCCTTAGGGATTTGCTTCTGAGCTTCCAGATCAGGATGCATGGCCGGGGGGGGGGGGGAAATATCTTCCATGTGACCACTAGGGGGGCATGGTCTGATAGTACCCATGCTTTGTAATCAGCTGTCTTAAATTTGTCTAGCGTATCATCCCCCGTGAAAACATAGTCTAGTCTAGTGTATAAATCCTTGGTGGCAGTGTAATGGGAATAACCCCAGGCTTGCGGGTGTAGGGTCCTCCATATGTCGGCCAAATCGAATGCTCATAGCAATGTATTTAAGGCTTTAGCCGCAGGGCTTAGGTGCATCAATTTATCATCTGATCAATAATGTTCCGGGCGCAGCGTACAATTAAATTCTCCTCCACATACTATTGCATCATATCTATATGTGCCAATATGCGGGTATAATGAATGGAAGTAGGCTGCTGCATCGTGATTCGGTGCATAAGTATTGATAATGCAGATTCATCTTTGTTCCATGAGTCCCTGCACTAAAATAATCCTCGTTCCCTTATCTGCAAAGGATTAAAGGACTTTAAATGGCACCGCTGGTGCAACCTATGTTAGGACCCCTCTCACTCATGCAGAATACGATGAACCCAGAGTCATCCTGCTCTACTTCTGTGCTAGGAAGGTTAGTTTCTCTGCTGTGAAATGTGTCTCCTGCAGGAGTGCTATATCAATTATCTGGTGTGGTAGATAAGTAATTATTCTGTCTCTTTTAATATAGCTATTTAGCCCAATGACATTCCACAAGGCTATTCTAAGTTCCCCCATCACAAATTGGCATTCACGCATGTCTCAACAGTTCGATGTGCTTATTAGACATTCTTTGTGTTCTTTCATAGGCTAACTCCCAACTAACTACCACAACTCCCCTACCTTCCCCCCAACAATTGCCCAGCCCAATACATTGTGCTCAGGCCTTCCTGCTTCTCACCCCTACCCAGTTGCTTGTCCTGGAGTCTAGGGTGCAGCAAGCGGATATTTCACCACTAGTATCCTTAAACAAATCCACTGTTAGGTGAAGAACACTTCCCCATGGGGCGCTCCTAGATGGGAACTACTCCGCTGGCTCCTGCGATCCGCCCAATTATGATTCCTGAGTTTTTGCAAATAAGGTCTCTTCTCTGTGGGATGTTTCAACCCACTAGTCCAGGCCCTGCAACATTACTGTGCATTGCTGGCAGCAGAAACATCAGAAATGGCAGCTGGAGAGCATTTTGCTCACTAAAAATCCCGAGAAATGCACAGTAAAAATCTGAAAAATAGGCCGCCATCCACTTTTGCCTATGTCAGTGGTAACACAGGAGACCACTGCCAAAACCCATCACTTGGCTGGCTACAGAGCAAAGTTGATTCAAAAGAAACACAGAGCTGTGTTAAAATCTGTTTTTTCTTGGTTGTCAAATTTGCAAAAATCATGGCCCATAAACCACTTGAAAGATCCAACCTCCTGTTGGGTGTTGAACATTATTCTACTTCAAGAATCCACATAAATATAATGTCAGCATGAGTATATGTTATCAGAACAAAACCCACTTTTTAAGATGTTTGCTGAGAAGAAATCTGTCAAAAATGGGTGCAATACCATTACTCACCTCTGTCAGAAGCTGGCGATTTCTAAAACCTTTCATGTGTAAAGTTGGACATTGAACTCAAGGTATGCCAAAGAAAGACTTGCTATCAGAAGCCTAAGAGGTGGAGACAATTCAAAAGTATATATTTTAAAAGGGCTTGAATTAAGAAATTGGTTGATGTATTTGTTAAAAAGGTAATTTATATTTTAGGACAAGACAATTTCAGACATTGGGCGTCATTACGACCCTGGTGTTAAGGGATTACCGGTACTGGTAAGGGTACCGGTACTGATAATACCTTAACGCCTGATTATGAGGTCCCTTTGCGGGTCCCAACCTTAATGGCTGGTTTTACCAGCCGTTAAGGAAGGAACCCATAAAGGGACTTTCGAGGTAATTACGGTACTGCAATTTGCGGTACCGTAATTACCGCCTTCCCCATTCCCATTATGCCCTATGGGGTAAAAATGGGAATGGGGAAGTGCTATGGTGAAATAGTGAAGTACCGCCCCACCAACCTTGGAATGGGGTGGTACTTCCCCATTTCACCATGGCGGACTTGTTACAATACCGGCAGCAACCATGGTGCTAATAGCGCCATTTGTTACCGCCGGTATTGTAATGAGGGCCATTGTGTTTAAAAGTTTCCCACACTGAGCTTCAAAGACATTCCACACCCTTTTACCCAACAAAGGAACCTTCCCCCTGCTCTCTGATAAGAAACTGGCAGGCTACTTTGAAAGGAACTGGGAGGGGCACTCTGGCATGTGGCTCTGGGAAAGAGACAATGAAGGCCTTGAACTGAATGGAAATGCTAATTCAGATGTGACTGACATTGCTGCCCTGGCAGAAGACAAGCCATGTGACTCTCTGACTCAGCCAAGCTTTGGAGGCGGGCCAGACTGAAAATGTGGATTTGAAACTTGACTAAATATATGTTTAAGGAAAAGACTTATAAAATATTGTACCGAACTGACAAAATTATGGCATTTAGAGATTATTAAAATGAAAAATTCACTCAGTTTAAAACTAATCTGGAATCTGTGCGACATTCAGAGACTGAACCACAACATTTTTAATATTGCAGCTATTGTGATTATGCCAGGAACATGAAAAATTACAGGAATATGCCCAGAGGGTATGTGCATGTATGTGTAAAAAAATCGTACAGATCCGAAAATGTGTAACCAACCAAAAGCGCAAAAAAGTGTCATTCATGAACCAAAACTCGTAGGAAGATAAGATTTGGACAGAACGTACCTTAGTCAATCTGTCATGTAATTATGTATTATGAACAAGTTGTGCATATGGGAAATATGTTTTTTGGGAAAAATAGATTTTCTGGGTAAAAGCAAAGGGGAGGTTCTTCCCTAGATTGTGAATGGCAGCATGACTCTGACACATGATGACACATCATGACACACTGTTCCTTTCTCCAATCAGGGTAAAGGGAATTCTCTGACCTATCAGATCCTTAGAGGTTTGGGCATAGACAATCAGCCTCCCCACCCACTTTGCAAAATGGATAAATAGGGACTGCTGAGGACAGGCAAAAGATACACTTTCACTCATCACTGATCCAACGGCGAAGTGCTCTGCAGGAAGAACCCATCTCTAGAACCCATCTCTAGAACCAGACTCCAGAACACTGAAGCGAGGCCTAACCCAAAAAGCTGAACCCTTTTCAGCAGGCATTTAGATTATTTTGCAACCTGATTCTAACCCCAAACTTCCATGGGGCCTAACTAAACCATTCAACAGCCTGGCTGAGCTGTTTTGCTTCTGGCCAAGAACCCATGCTAGAACCCAAGATCCAGTCCAGTCCAGCAGAGCTGTAACCGAGAACCCGTCAGATCCAGTCCAAGAGGCCGTGCAGACCAGAGTGCCTTGCTGAGAGCAGAGTCCAGGTGCCCTGATCCTGTCTGGTGGCGAGCAGAGTCCAAACCTTTGACCAGATCTTTGACGGGTCCATTCCATTTTAAACCAGAGTTGTGAGTATTTAGCGTAGAACTGTCCATAGTCATCTCTTAGTTTAAAGTAATCCATCCATCCAACCCATTCCAACATATCCAGACTGCATTGTAGAATCTCTTTTGTCCATTCTGAATCCTTTCTCATCCATCTAATCCTGTGAGAATTGCTAGTGTAAGCCAACCTGTGTGTAATTCAAAGCGCAATTTCATTAGAAATCTTGATTCCTTTTGAGAAAAATCGACCTCTACTAAAACCTCTGTAACTTTTGAACCACATGTGCTAGGAACAAAATTTAAATGTCATATAGTTTTTCCATAATCGCGTTTCCCGCACACAGAAAAGTTGCCGCAAATTTGCATTTGACTAAATTTCACCACATGTAAAAACAGCTATTTCTTTATTTCAACTTCTGAATTTCATTTTCCATCTGCTAACCATTCAACAATAATTGCTAGTGTTTCCCTGAACCAATCCAAAGCAACTCTCACTAGTTCTGAATCTCATTTAGCGAATTAAAATCATTTTAACATTTTTCCCATCCAATGCAAACCACATTTAAAAGCAATTGACCTGTTTTAAAATCATTACTGTTCTCTCTAAGCTTGCTGGGGGGGGTCAGGATTGAAACTGCAATTGTTGATTGCTATTCCTGATACCTGTGTGCCCTCATTCATCTCTTCATATTGCATATTGGGGGGAGTGAGTAACAACAGGGGAAATAGTGATTATATTGTCTTTGGTTGAATTCTTATCAAGTTTCTTTCAGTGTTGCATTCTTTCCTACCATTGCATTTCCTTGAACCACACAAAGTTATTCTCTGCTACATTATTCTTCCTATTCCTACTCCTAATTGATTAAAGAGATTGTTGATATTGTCATATTACCCATTGCCAAGCATTGGTCATATTCATAAGTGTGATATTTAGATATTATCCATATTTATAAAAGTGTGATATATATATTGTTCAATTCTTCGAATAAATCTTTTAATTTGCAAAACTAACCTATTTCTTGGCTCAGTGTGGCCGGGGGGATTCAAAGAGAGGGGCGTTATATAAGAGTACATCATCCAGAATTCAAAGAACTTTTGACATAAAAATATATAAATAAGGGTTTCCATTGGGCATTCCATACTAGGCATTGGCTTAGTTGGAGTGCTGGATTGAAATCACTTACAGATTGGGGGCTCGTGCGCGGGATTTCTGGATTAGAACCACCACTTGCGCAGCTTAATACAGTGTGCGAACTGGCAGGATACATAAATCCTGTTGGGCTACCACGCCTTGTTACACTGTAAAAGCACCCCTCAAAAGGGAACGCTCGAAGGAAACGGTCTGTTTTGCAAAAAATAAAATAATAAACTTCTGTAAATCAGGAAGGAAATTAATATTTCCAAAATGGCGACATTAGTAGATATCAAGATGGCTAGAGAACACCTTTTACATAAGTTATTTGTGAGAGGTGAATAGACTGAGCAGGATCAGAACGTGTGGTTGCAGGCAATCACACAACAGATCACTGCAACAGGGTTAGATAACTGGAGAGATCAGGGTCCCTTACATGTGGCCCTGAGTGAACTATATATGGCCCCTAGGCCAAGGATGAGCAAAATATGATTGCCAAGATAGCGGCATATCTATATTTAGCTATGGGAGCCATACAGGATAAATATGCTGAAGGCCAAGATCTGGCAAGTAGGCAACTGCAGGCATTAGAAAAGGCCCAATCTGATCTGGACTCTTCTGAGCAGAGGCTGCAGAGGAGCCAGGAGTCAGAAAATGAAAGCAGGCAGTATATAGTTAAAATAAAAGAGGATATGGGTACCCTGCAGCAGGAAAAGGCAGACCAGGATACCAGAATTCTGGCCTTGCAGAAGGAGTACCAAGAAAGTGTGGACTCCCTACTGCAGAGCCAGAAAAGGTTGGAGTAACAACTGGATTTCAACAGGGCATGCGCAGAGCAGGTAGTCACCCTGCAAAGCCACCCAGATAGAGAGAAGTCAGAGAGCAACAAATGAATTCTGAAAGACCTGGACACCCAGGCGTAGTTTGATGAAGAGCGCCAGAAAGCTGGTGCCCTTCAAAGACAGAGGGTCGACCTGGCGGCACAGAGGCAGGCTCTTACTCAGGAAAGGGACACCTTAGGCCAGGAAGTCTGTCACTTAAAAGGGAAACTGGAAGAAAATCACCTGGCCCTCCAGGGACTGGGTGACCTCCAAAAAGAGCAGGCAAGATTGTTAGAGCACACTAGGAGGGTGGACGATGCTCTGGCAAGGAAGGAGCAGGCCAGTAGGGACAGGACTCAGAAGGTAACCCTCCTGCAGCAAAGACTGGCCCAGTACTCAAAGACAAACCAGGAAGCACAGAGAGAAAATTAGGCTCTCTGTGAGAACAATGATAGGCTCCACAGATAGGTAGCCATGCAAGAGAGACTGATAGAGACTAGTAAGGCCTTGATTGAGGAACATAAATATCAGGTTCTTGCATGGCAACAGGGAGCAGGGGCTGATAGAGATGAGGTTCACTGGGAAAGGGAAACACCTTAGCATAACCTCAGGAACCCTAGTACCAGAGGCCTTCACCTCTCCCAGACCCTGGACTCTGCCACCCCCATGTCCACTGGCACACATGAGCCCAGGGCCACGGGGATAGCAGATTACCATCCAGTCAGAAGTATGGTACTCATAGACCAGCACCTCCCAGGTATGGTTGGGAGGGCATCTGGGTATGGGTACCCAAGTACAGTGAAATTTAGTGGGGAACACTGGGAGAGTAGGCCCACTAAGGGCATCCTAAAAACCTCTGCCCAGTTAGGACAGTGGGGGGATAACCATCAAATCCTGGGAGCAAGGAGGAATCAGAAGACTCCTCTGAGCACCCCAGGACACAGGAGACTAGGTCCCCATATTCTGCCAGCCATTCCCAGGCTCACAGAATCTGGGAGAACCTGGAAGACCAGACGGGCACCTCTTGGAGCAGTGCCTCTGAGTCAGAGGATGAATGGACCAGGGTTACCTGAACCAAGAAGGCCAATAAGCCAAAAAGGGCTTGCTTAAGGACCCCTTAAAACAGATCAAGGCAATAAGGAGCGTCATCACGCCTTATCATAAGAACACTAAGTATTCTGTTTGGAGCACTTAGAGCTCTTTGAGCAGATGATGGAAACTTTCCATTTGAAAGACAATAGTAGCTGCATTCAGTAGGTGAAATGGACATTCTCACCAGAATACCATCAGTCTGGCTTCAGAGCTGCCAGAAGCACGGAAAAGGCTCTCCTGAACATCGGTGAGGACCTGCTCTCGAACCTTGACTCTAACATTCCATGTGTTCTCATTTTGTTTGATCTCTCTTCTGCCTTTGATACTGTCAACCATACCATCCTGCTCAACCGTCTCCGTGATAACCAGGGTATCACTGGTCAGGCTCTGGCGTGGCTGACCTCTTTCCTCTCAAATCGACCCTCCCAGGTCCAACTGGGGTCTTTCCTCTCTGACATATTTTTCTCTATTTGTGGTGTCCCCCAGGGATCTAACCTCTCTCCCTGGCTGTTCAACCAGTATCTGACACTTCTCGGCCACCGCATCGCCGCTCTCTGCCCCTACTTTCAGTGCTATGCAGATGATACCCAACTCATTTTCAGGCTACCCTCGGCCTCCTCTTCTCCTTCCCTCACCTCTGACTGTCTTTCTGCTATCCAGGAATGGTGTGCCGCCAACAACCTCTGCCTTAATGCCAGTAAGACTGAGATTCTACTCATCGGCACTCCCACTCCCTCCTTCCCTGCTGCCCTCTGGCCGGCCTCTCTGGGCCCTCTTCCTGCTCCTACCTGCAAGGCAAAAAACCTTGGGGTTATCTTCGACTCCACACTCTCCTTCTCTCCTCACATATCCAATGTCTCTAAGAAGTCACACTACCAGCTACACCTCCTCAGAGGTATCCTTCCTTTCCTCTCCTTCCCCTAGAAGCTCACTGTCTCTAGAGCCCTGGTTCTCTCGAAGCTGGACTACTGTAACGGCCTCTATCTAAATCTGCCCACCTCTACTCTCCGCCCTTTGCAACTCATCCAGAACAGGACTGTGAGACTTGTCCTTGGCCTAAAGCCCAGGGATCGTATCTCTCCAGGACTGAAATCATTACACTGGCTCCCAGTGACTGTGAGGATCAAGTTAAAAACCCTCTGCATTGTCCACAAGGCCGTCTGGGGCCTTGGGCCAAAATACCTTCAACTCTCTCTTCCTAAATATCTTCCTTCTCAAGCTCTTCGCTCATCCGCCTCCAACTCCCTCAGGGTCAGCCTCTTCTCCAAACAACGAGTTGGGGGCAGATCTCTCTCTGCTGCAGGGGCCTCCCTCTGGAACAGCCTTCCTGCCTCCCTGAAACTTGAGGAGAACCATCTCCAGTTCCGGAAGCACCTCAAAACCTTCCTCTTTGCCTCCGCTTTCTCTCCCCCTCTCCCCTGCTAATACTACTGAAACTGCACTTAATCTGCAACTGGGCCACTCACCGTTCTTGGTCCTTGGCCCAACCACTCTCCCCTGCACTGCCTCCCCGGCAACCCCTGCACTGCGGGACTGTGTCCCTACAGCCCCCCTTCCCAGCACTTGTCTGCACTTACCTCGCACTTGCCACCAGCTGGCCCTAGTTATTTATCCTGTATGCTGTATGCTAATAACCCTGTACTGCACTTTCCCCTCTCCCTTTCCCCCATGCACTTTTCCCTTCCCCTCTACCCTTGCACTTGCGCGATCTGAATGACACCTGGCCTAGTAGGATCGTTGTCTGTCTCCCCTTGTTTCCCCCCCCTGCCTCGTCGCACCTTGAAACACTTGTGTATAGGCGCGTTACAAATGCCATACATATCATATCATATCAGTTTCTTTGCGGGACTGGAGGACCAAAATCATTCTAGATGGTCCACCTGTAGGGCGGCCATCTTGAAGCATTTTTCTGTTCACAGAAATCCCCAAGAGGCTCGCAAGGCAGCGTACAACTTGCAATGTGGGGAGGATCAGGCCCCACAAGAATTTGTGCAGGAGTTAAAGCGTGCCTTTGCACAGACTACTAGAGGAGTGCGCACGGACAGCAAAGAATTTGTTAATACTTTTTTCCACGCTCTACCAAAGTACATCATGACCCAGCTAGTGAGAGATTTTCATGAGAAAAGATCACTAGACTGGGTCATTGAACAGGCCACCCGAATTTCTGAGGTGCAAAAGCCCATAGAAAACAAGAATGCTCAGAAAAGCCCCAAAACAACCAACACTCCTGCTGCTACTAAGGTGGCCGAGGTAAAGGTTGCCCCCATTTTGGATTTGGAGATGGGGGGCCCTAAAAACCCGCCTGCACAGCAGAATAACCCCAAGCCCAGAAGGCCCTCGGGCCAGTCACAGACAGGGAGCCAAGGAGGTAGTCCCACAAATGGGATCCCTCACTCCCCTGACTATGTAAGTCCCCGCTACAAGGGGAACAGACCCATCCTGGGTTATGTGAGGACTCCTCCAGCCCAAGGGAGGGGATCCAACCAAGCACCTATCCCAGGGAACTTCCCTCCTCACTTCCCCCAGGAGGGCAGAAATTCTCCAAATCCTGGGCAGAGCTTTTTCCCCAGGTACCCACCAAACTTCTAACCCCAGAACAATCCATCCTTCTTTCCCCACTTTCCTGAGCCCAGACAACCTAATCCGGGAGAGGGGAGGCCAAGGGTGGAGGGGAACCCACATCTTCCCAACCCGGGGTATTACCAGATTAGGGATAGCTACCCTTCCCGGGATCAGCCCAGGGGAGAAATGAGAACACTGTATCAGCCTGAGTGGGTGTCACAGGTAGAGCGCCAGGTCCAAAATATGGCACAGGATCTGTGTTGCATGCTGAGGGCTCAGAAGAACCCCCAGATGAGCATGCCGGCGCAGAATGCCCCAAACTCCGGACCTGGTGCTCCAGAACAATGACGGGGGCAGCACCCCGACAACCCACCGGTTCCCAGGGAGGAGGCACAAGGGGAAGGGGGTATCAAGCCTTGGAGGAAGCTTCCTTCCCCACTTGTAAAGAGCCCCTGGAAACCCAGGAACTGGAAACAAAATCTCCTGCCCCTGAAAATCTGCCACCCAAGGAGCAGAGAGGGGGTAGGAGAAACAAAGGACGCAAACAGACCCATTTTGAGGAGGAGGTACAAATCTTCCAATTTGAAGGAGAGGAATCCTCAGAGGATATTGGGGAAAGGATCTTCTCCTTCAAAGAGGGGGGAATTCCTCCCAAGGAAAAATGGGTCCCAAAGGATTCAAATCCAGACTTGGTAGATGTGGGGACTGAGCTAGCACTGCCCATCATCCAATCCCAGAACCAACAGCATAAAAATCACCTGGTTCAAACCCATCCTGGTGAAGGCCTCCGAAAAGGGGGGCAACCCAGAACAAGGGGAACTCAAAACTTTTCCCATCTCTAGTTGCCACCTCTTTCTTTCAGATTCCCAAGACTCCCCACATAATTCTGCCCAAATCTCTTCTCTCTCAATGTCCAAAACCAGAAAATTAGCCCACCAGTTGTCCAAAAATGTACATTATCTGTGTCCCCTTGCGGAGAAGGAGGGAAGATGCTATGCCCCGGTTCAAGTACAGGGGCAGGGTACAATTTTGGCACTGGTGGACACTGGATCCCAAGCTACCCTTCTGTCCAAAAAGGCCTTTGATAAACTGAATTCAGGAAGTGGGGAGAATTACCAAATTCCGCTCACCTCTCTTCCTGGACAACTTCAGAACTTTGACGAGAAGGAAATTCTCGTCAAGGGGACTGCGGATTTGGACATTAAAATTGGGCGACACAAGGTGAAGTACCCGGTCATATTTGTGACTCCAGAGGTCACGCCTTGTTTACTAGGGAATGACCTCCTGAGAAGGCTGTCACCCCTAATAGACTGTGGAAACAAGGTCCTCTGGACCAAGACTAGCCGACCAATAAAATTAAAACAGAGTGTCAACCATCTTAGTTTAAACGGCACATGCCACATGGTTGAACAAAAATCTGACCAAGTAGAATTTCACTTTCAGAACAACCATATTCCAGACGTGACAGTAATAACAGTAGGACAGCAAACTGGTGATGTGGGGGTCCTCTCCATTTCTGAAAATTAACCTTCCTTCCAGTTTAAGGTGGCATTCCACACTAGAAGGAAACACTCTGAAATTCGTTACCAATCCACAATCAGACAGTCCCACTCCTATAGTCCAGAAAGATGAGAAATCAGCTGAGACCCTGGCTGATATTCAGCAAATTGGAAAGCAGTTGTTCATCCCTGTGCAGTTTAATGAAGGGAAAGACTCTGTTCTCACCCGAGTGTGTGTGAACAACGGTAATAGCTTCATCGGCGAAGCCATGTTCCCCCAACTCCCAAAAGATCCAGCCGTTCCCACATTCAAACTGATTGACAAATGGGAAATGGATCTGGAAACACCCAATTCCAAACATCTCCTGCCAAGCAGGTGTATGCTCAAAATCTCCATAGGCAGCAAGAGCATAGTCCATAATTGTTGGGTCGTGCGAGAGGTCACTGCCACCTTTTACTGAGGCAGTGACATTATCAATCGCTTTGCCATTAGTTTGGACCTAATAAACTTCAAAGCTTGGTCCCGATTAGCGGATAATCCCATGGGCTTTGATGACCCAGAGAAAGCATTTCGGTCAGCTCAACTGCTGCCTTATTCAGTTGAAATTCAGATTGGAGAGGAAGTCCCCATCCCAGAAAGAACCCGACAATTCTCCCTTGAAGTGAAAGTTAAAAGAGGACAGAAATTGAAAAACCCTGATGCATATATTCATCTAAATGCTTTTCTCCAACAGCAAGGGTTGGGGGTAAACTAGTCAATATAGAACATGACACCATTCCAATAGAGGTGGATAACAGCAACTTAAAGAGTGTCACTCTAGCCGCAGGCACCATTATTGGATTGACGGTTGATGACCGACATTTTTCCATTGATTTAGGAAATGAACTGTTAGAACCAATCCCCAAGGACTGTTTTGACAGTGACAGTGATGACAACACAACACCAGACAGGATCTTTACCCGGCATGGGGGGAACTTCATGGTGTACACTTTCTGCCCTTATGGTAAGCAAGATGTGACCTGTGACTTCAGGAGGGATGAGATGATTTTCCAGGTCCATGAGGGCTGCCTTTCCCACCTGAAGCCACCAGTCCAAATCAGCACTTTAAGGGACGTCTCCACCCAGCTGGAGGAGGCCGCTGAGCTAGCAAAACCAGAAGTCTTTCCAGGTTTCAGGCAGATGGTTGAGAGTCAACCCAGCTGATGCCTGTGAGACTCTGGAGCAGAAGCAAAAGTTGAACCAAGTTTTCTTGGATTTTCAAGATCTCTTTGCGGTGGACTCATATGACTGTGGTCGCACCAACATCCACACAACAACAATTCCCATGGACCCAGGCATGACTCCAGTGTTTGTGAAGCAATATCGCTTGCCTCTCGCATCAATGGAGTCCCTTACTGAAATAATTAAGAACCTTGAGTCCCGTGGGATAATCCGTCCAGTCCACAGCACCTTCAATAATTCGGTGCTGGGGATATTGAAGCCAAACAGCCAGTGGAGACTCTGCGCCGACCTTAGGGAGCTCAACAAACGGGTTCATACTTCCCGAGGGCCTCTTCCCTACATTGACCAAGGGCTGTCCTAGATCCAGGGGTCACAGGTATTCCCTGTAATAGACCTGACCAATGGATACTGGACTGTACCTGTCAGTAGGGAGGACCAATACAAGCTGGCCTTTGTCTTTGGGGGGCCGCAGTACACATGGACCCGGACTCCCTTCGGGTACATAACTCCGGCAATGAGTTCAACATTTTTCTACATAAGGCATGCCCGGCCTGGGTGAGAGGGGTAACCTGGCCTATGTAGATGATGTACTCATCAAAAGCTCAACTGTGGAGGAACACATAGCGGAGATCCGTTATGTTCTGACACCGTTGAGGGCCGCTGGAGCAAAACTTTCGTTTCAAAAGGCACACTGGTGTAGAACCCATGTAAATTTCTTGGGGCATGAGATTACTCCTCAGGGTCTCTGTCCCCAGGAAAGGAAAGAGGAAGCACTCCAGAAATTGAAAGACCCACAACTCTGTGAGAACTAAGGAGCCTCCTTGGACTGACTAATTACAGTAGAAAGTTCATTGAGGGCTACGCAGAGATCACAAGACCGCTGATTCATCTTTTGAAGGGGGGGATCAAAAGGGAGTGGGGTCCAGAACAAGCCGAGGCAGTAAGACAACTCAAAAGATGCCTCTCACAAGCGCCTTGCCTAGCTTACCCTGTCAGAAACAAGGAGTTCTTCTTGGAGACTGGGTTCTCTAATACATGCTTGACTGCAGTATTATACCAAAAGCATGACAAGGTCAATAAAGTAATCTCCTATGCGAGTAAAACTTTATCCTCTGTGGTGGAAAAATTCAACGATTGTGAGAAGGCACTCCTGGCAACGGTGTGGGCATTGAAGAATTACTGCCCGTTTATCCAGGGGGAACACATCATAGTGGAGACTCCACACCAGCCTCTGCAATATCTCCAAAGCGACAGAATCCGGGCCGGATATTTGAGTAATTCCCAAATTACTTCCTGGATTCTGTCAATGCAAGGCTTTCCTGTGGAGGTCAGATATGGCCAAAACAAGAAGAGTCCCCTCGCGCAAGGTCTGGTGGACTTGCATGATTGTGCCAGAGAAAACTGTCTCGAGGATGAAAGTCTAAAAATCAAGGACAACATGGAGGCATACCTCAATTCACCACAATAAGTCTTTGAAGAAGACAAGTGTGAGGGGATGCCCACTGTCTATGTGGATGGATGCTCTTACCATGTTGACAACAATGGGGAAAAAGAACTTGTGGCCTGCGTAGGGAATGCATGGGTGAATGAGACCCCAGAACCCTCTGCTGGGTACAAGATTGGTCCCCGAAGTAGTAAAGTGGCAGAGTTGACAGGCATCAAGCCATCCTCACTGCTGTCCAACATCAACTCCACGAACTGGTCATAATCACAGATTCGGATTATGTACGGAATGGGTATGTGGAGCACCTGGTTAACTGGAAAACCAGAGGCATGTTATGTGCTAACAACAAACCCTTGAAACATGGGAAATTAATTCAAAATATTGATGATCTGGTCACTTCGAATGGGATGACCATCTACTGGAAAAAGATCAAGGGTCATTCCAAAGTAGAGGTACCAGACAAAACTGGTAATGACTTAGCTGATCAGCTGGCCAAAACCAGAGCCATCCAAGGGGATCTACTAGAGATCAAGTCCCTGTTGGGGGAGATCCAGGTCACTGCTATCACTAGGTCCCAGACAAATGCTCACAATGATCTCTCAACTGCACAATGGAGTAGGGAGACCCCAGATGCTGATTTGATTACGTCGCAGAAGGGGGATCCAATAATTGGTAAGTTTTATCAACACATTGAGGACCCTGAGAACTTTCCCCTGACGGATACCAATTACATAGCGAAAGAGGACCTCAGAGTGTTGATGAAATGTCCAAAAATGTTCCGAATCCAAGACGGTGTGTTGGTAAGGAAATCCCTAGCTGGCCATGATCAGTATGTGGTTCCTACCTCATTCCGAAGCCTGATGTTAAGTCACGCCCATGATGCGGCCACAGCCGGTCATAGGGGGTTTCATACAACACTTGAAATCTTAAGAGAGGTTGCATACTGGCCACACATGGGGCAGGACCTCGACCAATACTTGAAGGGGTGTCTTGTGTGTGCACAATTTCAGCCAACATCCCTCACACACCGTGCGCCTCTCCAAAAGATGGGGATGACAGTGCCATGGTCAGATTTGCAAGTGGACTTTATCGGGCCCGTGATTCGCTGCTCTAGGTGAAACAAGTACATGTTGAGCGTGACATGCTTGTTTACTAAATGGGTGGAATGTCTCCGGCCCCAAACTGCAAGGCAGAAACAGCAGCTGCCTTGATGATCAACCACATCTTTTCGCGTTTTGGACTACCCCAAAGGATCGAGTCAGACAGAGGTAGCCATTTCACCAGCTAATTAATGATAAAGATGTGGGAGATACTTGGGGTCAAAAGGAAGCTACATATTGCATACCAGCCAGCCTCAAGTGGTGCAGTATAGAGATATAATAGAACAATTGTGAGCATATTAAAAAAGTTTGTGCCAGATTCTGGGCCAAGTTGGGATATTCGATTACCTCTTGTCCCAATGGCCATCAGATCTACCCCTTCATCTGCAACTAAAATGTCACCATTTGAGCTGATGACTGGACGCACGATGGTGCTTCCCCAGCATCTGCTCTACAGGACCCAAGAGCAGACATTGATCAATGCCTCCACAGCTCATGAGTATGTTGAAAATCTAAGAAAACACCTTCAACATGCTTTTGCCTATGCTCAGCGAAATCTAGAAAGATCAACCGACAGCATGAAGACCCACAATGACTTGAAGACTACCAGAAAAGAATACAATGTAGGAGACCGGGTCTACTTATACACTTTCCAAAGGAACCATGCCAAACAGCGAATATGTTTGCCTACCTGGAGGGATCCTTTTGAAATTGTAGACACAATCTCACCAGCCACCTACAAAATCCGCATCCCCAAAGGCAGTTTGGCGGAGGGAGAAGATAAGTGGGTCCATATTAATCAACTAAAGTGTTGCCATCCTAGGCACACTCTGCAGCAACTGGAGGAGTCTTCTGGAACCCCAGAGGGGGTCACTCCAGATCCATAAAATTCCAACTCTAAGATATTCCATGTATAGTCTATAAAATACGATAATACAAATGTGTCCTGATATATCAAATGTATGTGTCCGCCCCACTACATTAATAGTGGTGGGGAAATGTCTACGAATATTTTTTTGCTTTGTCATCCTAGGATTGATAAACCATGGAGACGGAAACCAAGGAGGACTAGGAGGGGCCCGGAGTATCGCTCAATACTCACATCAGGACTGGCGAGGAGAACCGATCGATCCACCCCTGATGGAGGAAACGATGATGAACTTTGCAATTTGTGGGATCAGAAGAGATGAAACTGACATCCCAGTATTGCGAATTCCCATTGATGGACGTTCAACGCTAAATTGCAAGAGGGGGGGCCTCTGGGATGTTTCAACCCACTACCAGGCCCTGCAACATTACTGTGCATTGCTGGCAGCAGAAACATCAGAAATGGCCCTGGAGAGCATTTTGCTCGCTAAAATCATCCAGAAATGCACAGTAAAAATCAGAAAAATAGGCCGCCATCCACTTTTGCCTATGTCAGTGGTAACACAGGAGACCACTGCCAAAACCCATCACTTGGCTGCCCACAGAGCAAGGCTGATTGCAAAAGAAACACAGAGCTGTGTGAAAATCCATTTTTTCTTGGTTGTCAAATTTGCAAAAATCATGGCCCACAAACCACCCAAAAGATCCAACCTCCTGTTGGGTGTTGAACATCATTCTACTTCAAGAATCCACATAAATATAATGTCAGCAGGAGTATATGTTATCAGAACAAAACCCACTTTTGAAGATGGTTGCTGGGAAGAAATCTGTCAAAAATGGGTGCAATACCGTTACTCACCTCTGTCAGAAGCTGGCGATTTCTAAAACCTGTCATGTGTAAAGTTGGACATTGAACTCAAAGTATGCCAAAGAAAGACTTGCTATCAGAAGCCTAAAAGGTGGAGACAATTCAAAACTATATTTTAAAAGGGCTTGAAATAAGAAATTGGTTGATGTATTTGTTAAAAAGGTAATTTATATTTTAGGACAAGACAATTTCAGACATTGTGTTTAAAAGTTACAGTTTCCCACACTGGGCTTCAAAGACATTCCACACCCTTTTGCCCAACAAAGGAACCTTCCTCCTGCTCTCTGCTAAGAAACTGGCAGGCTAGTGTGAAAGGAACTGGGAGGGGCACTCTGGCATGTGGCTCTGGGAAAGAGACAATGGAGTCCTTGAACTGAATGGAAATGCTAATTCGGGTGTGACTGACATCAACTGCCCTGGCAGGAAGACAAGCCATGTAACTCTCTGACTCAGCCAAGCTTTAGAGGCGGGCCAGACTGACAATGTGGATTTGAAACTGGACTAAATATATGTTTAAGGAAAAGACATAAAATATTGTACCGAACTGACAAAAATATGAAATTTAGAGATTATTAAAATGAAAAATTCACTCACAGTTTAAAACTAATCTGGAATCTGTGCGACATTCAGAGACTGAACCACAAAATGTTTAATATTGCAGCTATTGTGATTATGCCAGGAACATGAAAAATTACAGGAATATGCCCAGAGGGTATGTACATGTATGTGTAGAAAATCGTAGAGATCTGAAAATGTGTAACCAATCAAAAGCGTGAAAAATGTTCATTTATGAACCAAAACTCGTAGGAAGATAAGATTTGGACAGAACGTACCTTAGTCAATCTGTCATGTAATTATGTATTATGAACAAGTTGTGCATATGGGAAATATGTTTTTTGGGAAAAGTAGATTTTCTGGGTAAAAGCAAAGGGGAGGTTCTTCCCTAGATTGTAAATGGCAGCATCACTCTGACACATGATGACACATCATGACACACTGTTGCTTTCTCCAATCGGGGGACAGGGAATTCTCTGACCTATCAGATCCTTCGAGGTTTGGGCATAGACAATCAGCCTCCCCACCCACTTTGGAAAATGGATAAATAGGGACTGCTGAGGACAGGCAAAAGACACACTTTCACTCATCACTGATCCACTGGTGAAACACTCTGCAGGAAGAACCCATCTCTAGAACCAGAATCCAGAACACTGAAGCAGAGGCCTAACCCAAAAAGCTGAACCCTTTTCAGCAGGCATTTAGAATCTTTTGCAACTTGATTCTAACCCCAAACTTCCACGGGGCCTAACTAAACCATTCAACAGCCTGGCTGAGCTGTTTTGCTTCTGGCCAAGAACCTGTGCTAGAACCCAAGATCCAGTCCAGTCCAGCAGAACTGTAACAGAGAACCCGTCAGATCCAGTCCAAGAGGCCATGCAGACCAGAGTGCCTTGCTGAGAGCAGAGTCCAGGTGCCCTGATCCTGTCCGGTGGCGAGCGGAGTCCAAACCTTTGACCAGATCTTTGACGGGTCCATTCCATTTTAAACCAGTTGTGAATATTTAGCGTAGAACTGTCCATAGTCATCTCTTAGTTTAAAGTAATCCATCCAACCCATTCCAACATATCCAGACTGCATTGTAGAATCTTGTTTGTCCATTCTGAATCCTTTCTCATCCATCTAATCCTGTCAGAATTGTTAGTGTAAGCCAACCTGTTTGTAATTCAAAGCGCAATTTCATTAGAAATCTTGAATCCTTTTGAGAAAAATCGACCTCTACTAAAACCTCTGTAACTTTTGAACCGCATGTGCTAGGAACGAAATTTAAATGTCCTATAGTTTTTCCGTAATCGCGTTTCCCGCACGTGGAAAAGTTGCCGCGAATTTGCATTTGACTAAATTTCACCACATGTAAAAACAGCTATTTCTTGAATTCAACTTCTGAATTTCGTTTTCCATCTGCTAACCATTCAACAATCATTGCTAGTGTTTCCCTGAACCAATCCAAAGCAACTCTCACTAGTTCTGAATCTCATTTAGCAAATTAAAATCATTTTAACATTTTTCCCATCCAATGCAAACCACATTTAAAAGCAATTGACCTGTTTTAAAATCATTACTGTTCTCTCTAAGCTTGCTGGGGGGAGTTGGGATTGAAATTGCAATTGTTGATTGTTAGTCCTGATACCTGTGTGCCCTCATTCATCTCTTCATATTGCATATTGGGGGGAATGAGTAACAACAGGGGGAAGAGTGATTATATTGTCTTTGGTTGAATTCTTATCAAGTTTCTTTCTGTGTTGCATTCTTTCCTACCACTGCATTTCCTTGAACCACACAAAGTTATTCTCTGCTACATTATTCTTCTCATTCCTACTCCTAATTGATTAAAGGGATTGTTGATATTGTCATATTACCCATTGCCAATCATTGTTCATATTCACAAGTCTGATATTCAGATATTATCCATATTTATAAAAGTGTGATATATATATATATATATTGTTCAATTCTTCAAATACATCTTTTAATTTGCAAAAAAAACCTACTTCTTGGCTCAGTGAGGCCGGGGGGATTCAAAGAGAGGGGTGATACATAAGTTACATCATCCAGAATTAAAATAACTTTTTACATAAAATTATATTAATAAGGGTTTCCATTGGGCATCCCATACTAGGCATTGACTTAGTTGGAGTGCTGGATTGAAATCACTTACATCTCGACTGAGTCCCGCATTGTTCTTGACTTGCATCTGTAGGTTATTAGCATGTGTCTCCCTCTCTCATTGTCCGATTGCCCTCTCCAGTTGGCATGTTCTCAGTGTCCATCCATTTGTGGGATTCTTCAGGGGTATCAAAGAAGATGGTTCTCACTTTGCTTATTATTTTCAGCCGTGCCGGGTACAGCAACATATATTTGCGGTTTGACATTCGCAGCCTTCTTTTAACCAATATAAAGTTCATCCTCTGTCTCTGCACTTGCATGGTGTAGTCTCGGTATGCAGTAATATTTACTGATGCTCGATGTATCGTGCCACCTTTATGGAAGTGTTCTAGGATCTTTTCCCTGTCTTTGTAGTTTAAAATCCAGGCTATAATGGGCCATGGTGGGACTCCCGCTTTATGGTTTCCTTATTTAGGGACCTGTGCCCCCTTTCCAGTGTGAAGCCCCGGGTGAGGGTACCTGGGCCAATTACTTATAATAGCATGTTCTCTATGAAGTTGGTGGGGTTTGCCCCCTCCTCTCCTGCCGGGAGTTCAATCATTCTGACGTTATTGCATCTGGTTCTTTTTTCTGCATCTTCCACTCTGCCCTCAATATTCTTCACTTGTTGCTGCAATACTGATATGTCTCTTGAGGTTTCCTTAAGGCCAGCAGTGTTAACTGTGACTTCCTTTTCTAGGGCATCAGTGCTCTCCATGAGTGTCCACATATATTGTCTCAGAAGGTTCACATCTGTGCTGATTGTAACCATTTTGGATTCTAATGCTATCTTCAAGGCTGCTATGGCGTACAGTACTTGCTGATCCCCTTTCGCTTGGATCTGCTCTCTTTGTGGAGATAGGATTACTGATGTGGTGGTCTCTGTTGAGGTTGTAGTTTTAATGAAAATGTCCAACGTGGGTTGGTTGGATTTGTTCTTCTGCAACTTCAACGCCATAGTTAATTACCTCTTTGCTGGTTCTTCTGCCACCATTTAGTTCTGCACTCACTGTTGTCTGGTCCTTTGCTTGCTCCCTATTATTGGGAGGGAGTTGCTTGTGTTTTTTTCACCGCAAAATGTTATCTAAACTGTTGCTCACCCCATGCTTCGCTGGTGGACGATGCACCCTCTCTGGTTTGCTGGCCCTTTTGGTGTATCGGTTTGGAAGGTGGGTTATTATTCCACTATGTGTTACCGATTGAATAATGTAACCTGTAGCCCGACCCCAATGGGTCAGCCACTGCTAGCACACACCTCCACGTGCTTATGTCTGATGTGACATTTTACAGTTACTGTCCTTCCCACAGGGTCCACAAACATCTGCTGGGAGCCGGCTGTAGGCTCCTAAACCACTGCTGGTGTTGCAGCTTGAGCAGTCCATACTACTGGGGTTGTTCTGTATTGAGCCGTTATCTTGTGCAGACGCCCTTTCCCCTTACCCGTGGCCTCTTATGCTCCATCGGGCTCGGGTTTCACCCCTCTGACCAATGTGTTTGTTATTTGCTCTCGCCTCTTAGCTGTTCAAGCGCGTTGTCTCCTATGCCCCTACTCCATGACCAGTACACCTCCCATACTTTGCTGGCCAGTGCTTGCTTCTGTCAGGAGGTTATCTTGGATCCCACTACTGCTTAATGCTTGCAGGGATGTGGCTAGCGCTTAAGAGCGTAATGCTCCGGCGGCGTGTACCTTTTTTCTTACTCCATTATTGCCCAGTGCAGGCAGGGGTGTGTTATTGCCCCCATTTACCAGCTTCCACCAGCTGCAGTCTTTTTCTAGCAATGTGCTAGTGTTTTGTGCACAGAGTCTGTGTGTGGATGACCAGGAGCCGCTCCTCGCATCGGTCACCCACTAGCTGTTGTGTGCCCAGGATTTCATTGGCCAATGTCCTTGTTTATGCAGCGTCTTCCCGGCTATTCAAGCTCATTGTCTCCTATGTCCCCACTCCATGACCAGCGCACATCCACAGGCGCCTGTACCCTGATGGTCAGTGCTTGCCTTCTGACATGAGTTCATCCTGGACCCTGCTACTGCTCCGTGCCTGCAGGGATGTGGATTGCACCACAGTGTGGTGCATTCCGGTAGTGTTTTCCGCTTTCGTTACTCCACTATTGTCTAGTGTGTGCAGGGATTTGTTACGCCCTTTATATATTGGCTTCACCAGCCTCTATCCACTGCTATCTATGCGCTTACAGCTGCACGCAAAGTCTGTTTAGAGGGAACTGGGGGCCACTGCACGCTCAGCCCTTCTCATCGCGCCCAGAATCCTTTGTTCCCTTGCAGCTGTTCTGCTAGGTGACCTGTCCTCCAGGCCCTTGCTCCTCATTTCGGGCACACCATTCTTCCTGTGCTGTTTTGTTCGTGCTCACCGTTTCTACTGCGCAACCCCAGTCTACTGCAAAGCCTGATTAGACTGGGGACGGGAGTCGGCTGGGCCGCCATGCTCCCCACTTGCAGATCAACCCTCGTTCCGTGCCATGTTGTTTTTTAAGTGTGCCCATGTCTCGCCTTGCGTCCGCCATTTTGTTTCACCACCGCTGGCCGGGTTCCAATTTTTATAGGCCCATGCTCAGCAATCCGCACTCTGCCGCTTCTCTGCTTGCTCCCAAGTATGTTAGCTCGCTTCTTGCATCCGTCGCTTTGTCTGCACGAGATTTAACCCGCTATTGTCAGTGTTTCAGGCAGGATCATTTCAGATCTCCAAGAGCTGAAGGAAAACGTGTCCTTACAGCATGACTGCTAGCCACGAGCCTCGGCCTTATTATAGTTATCCAGAAGGCCAAGCTTCAATCTAAGCATAACTGACATCGTAGCAGGAATGATATTCTTCCAGTTTCTAGTCTCTATAACCGGTCTTCGATTTCCATCAAGTCTGGGGGGGGGGGAGCAAGGATATCAACGCGGAATGAGAGCAAATAAGGATCAGACCAAACACAAGGGTTTACAACAATCTCAGTAAGTAAAAGCCAACCATAAATGCACAGTGAAACCAAATGCCATCTCTCTGCCGTATCACTGACTATGCTTGTTCAGAGTTTATCATTTTTACATGCACATTGGCACATGCGTAAGTGCAGAAATATGCATTAATTAGCATTGCACATATTTTGCTGCTTTGCAGTCTCTAGCAAAATGAGCCTGAAAGGATTTCCCTCCCTGATAGTTGCTTGAGGCGTGGCGGTAGAGAAATAAGTGTTTTGTAACTGTTATTGATCATGGGGCGTTGTATTCCATTGACCATTAATGAAAGATTTCTCTGTTACTACTATTTCAGCTCATTCTGTGTCTGTTATCTGTGCTGTTGAAATGCATTAGGTGCTGAGCTGTGTTCTCATTGGACTATAAAGGGTTAATGTGATGTTTCATCGTATTTCCTTATGATGGTACTCAGGTGTAACTCCTTGTTTTAATGTTATGTTATATCATGTTATATTGATTTATACCACGTGTCGTGGGCCTTTTTAATGTGTCTAGGCTCTGTTAGGGTTCTGAAAGGGAAAATGGGGGTGGGGGTTAGAGGAGAAAGAGGGCAAGACAATCATTATGCTCAGCTGTTGATATACAACGAGGAGTAACTGGAATTTGTCGGGTGTGTTTTCCAGGTGTGTTTTTGTTGTGTACACTGGAGACATATTGTTGCCAGATGGGGAACATCCAGTGTTTAACTTGTCAGTGTTTGAGATCACTGGGGGGCGGGGATGGGTTGTGAGTTGGTTAGAGAGATGCACTGTTTGAGCATTTTAGCGATGGGGGTTATCTAGCTGTCTTGGGGGGTTATGCCCAGTTTGTGGTGAGTGCTGGTGGTTGAGTAGGAGATTGTTAGCAGGTGTTTGGGTATCCAGTTGTGGATAGCCACTGGGCACAATGTAGCAATGAAGTTCATCTTAGTTTGGGCACCCACCTTCACACAGGCGTGAGGAGCATGTAGCTTCAGTGCATGGTGTTGTGATATCGGGTTTGTCTGGGTGTGGAGAGCAGGATACCGAAAGGTGATGTTTCAGAGATTATTATTTGTGATCTCTCTATCTGTCTCGAGCAATGTGTTTGTCTTGAAGCGCTGGTGTACAGCGCTTGCAGCATTAGATTATGGGGGTCCTCTTTATCCAGCATCATTAGGAGTTAGGTTTAAAAAAAGACACTTTCGCTAGCTTGGGCATTGTATGGAAAAGATGTAACAACCCCAAGAGGGGAAATCAATATATTTCGTTATTAGTCAGCTTCTACCGAAGTGTTGCATAACCTGGTTTTGAACCGTTTCCAAAAAGTGAAATGGTCCCCTGATGTCCTTATTTCTATTAAAATTGAGTTCCATAGTTTTGATATGAGAATAGAGAAAGCTGTTCCTCTGTTCTCAGAGAGCCTTGTTTCTATGAGCAAGTCTATCCCGCCTCAAAGGACTTACAACCCGCTCCAAGTTAAATGTGCTTTATTGTACATTAAAGTTGAATAGAAGAAATAATAAGGCAACAAAAAAGCTGTGTGTATGCACAAGCTTCAATATGAAGGAAAGGAGATAGTGTCTCTCCTTTAGACTAATTCAAAAACTGGAATAGTGGTCAGTGTCTCAAGTTCCAGGCAACATCATACCAAACTTCTGAGGTAATGTCTTTTCACTGAGCAGACTCAGGCTCTATGCAGGGATCAGTGTCTCTAGTTCCAGGCAGCCTCCTAAAAATCCTCTTAAGTATAGTTGTTTTTCACTGAGCAGGCGTGGGCTCTGTGCAGGGAATTAGTGTCTCTGTTCAGGGCAAACTTCAAGTTCTCTGATAGATAACATCTCTTCTGGGAGCATGTGCATACCCCCAATTGCGAGTTTGCTTCCTAGGAGGGTACTGAGTAACCAATTTGCCCCATGTAGCTGGTCCAGGCCAGCAAGTAATGAGGCAACGCAAACAGAGCCTCTACAAAGTGTAGTGTTCCAGGTACAGGCTTCGACGTCCTGAAAGAAGCAGAGGTTACTCTTATCGCAAAAGAAGTTCAGCAGAGTTGGAAAAACCTCAGAGAAAACCCTGACAGCAGCAGGAGCGATTCCGATACGTTCAGCAGTTGCAAAGTCACCGCAATGATGGACAGAAAACTTTATTTACCTGCATGAGTTTACGTCCGACTTAGCTCATGTTAATCCTATGCATGTCGCCATTTATGTCACGTAACAGGTAATTATTTTCCTGACAAAGTCAGTGATTGATCTCAGAGTTCTACTTGGCTGGTATTGGGTGATTTTTGAATGAAGGGAATTCAGCTTCTTGTCCATGTCATGCTCTATAGACGCAGAGTCCTTTGAAATTGCTTATTTATTTAACCAGTAACCAGTGCATCCTCCTCAGGGCTGGGGTGATGAGTTAACTCCTTTTACTCTGAGAAGTAGTTTTGCCATTGTGTTTTGGATGCGTTGTAATTTCCTGGTCAGGTAATTCGGCACTCCTAGGTATAGGCTATTTGCATAGTCTATTCTTTAAGAAATACTAGGGAGAAAATGACAATGGTTTGGGGTGGGAACTTTAGGTATGGGAGGATGCCTGTTATTAAGCGTGGGTGATAGAAGCATTTTCTTGTTATTGCATTGATATGTTGCTAAGACCACTGCTGATGAGCATTCCCAGGTTTTTTATTAGAGTTAAGGTTTCCGTTTGTGTTGCCATTCATCGGGCCAGGTGAGCAATGTCGGCTTTTGTCTGCCCTTTTGTGGGGTGCTCATTAGTTCTATTTTGGCTGGATTTAGTTTTAGGTTGCTATTAGTCATCCAGGTGTTTATCTCTTTGAGTCATTTATTGAGGGAGTTGTCATGGTCATTGTTGGTTGTCATCCTAAAGATAAGCTGGGTGTCATCTACATAGCTGTAGAATGTGAGTCCATGCGTTTCATGAGCTGGCAATGTCAATGTTGAAGATAAGTAGTGAGAGACTTGATCCTTGTGACACGCCACAGGTGGTGCGTCTAATTGTTTCAATGAAAGGGGGTAGGTAGGTTCTTTCGGTTTTCGGTTCTATCAGTGAGGAATGATTTTAGCCATTGTAGTGTGGAATTATGAATGCTGGATTCTTCAAGTCTTTTGATTAAAGTTGTGTGTCTGATCATGTCAAAAGCTGCTGATATGTCCAGTACTGCAAGAGCGGATTGGGTGTTGTTGTCGGCATTCATCTTTAGGTCATCCCATATGTAATGGAGTGTGTATTACCTTCCTCTCTTAGGTCTAAAACCTACGTGTAATTGGCCCAGAAGTCCATTGGTTCCCACGTGGTTGAGAATTTCTTTGTACACGTGATTCTTCAGGATTTTTGCAGGATAGTGTATGTTTGATATTTGTCTCTAGTTAGTGGGGACATCTGTTTTTCCTGCTGTAAGCGATATTCAATCAACACTACAGCTAAGTCAATGCCTAGTCTGGGATGCTGAAGAAAACCCTTATTGATGTATTTTTATGTCCAGTTCAGTACTCTGGATGACAATCCTTGAATAACACCCCTCTCTTAGAATCCCCCTGACCCCACTGAGCCAAGAAGTAGGTTTGTTTTGCAAATTAAAAGGTTTATTTGAAAAATTAACAAGATATATATCACACTTTTATAATAAATTAATAATTGATATCACACTTATGGATTTAATGTTGATCAACAATGGATAATGTTCTACTGGTAAACTGATTTGGTTACTTAGAAGTAGTATGGAGGATGAGGTAGCTGAAATGCTTTATGGTTTCAAGGAAATGCAAGGTGGAATAAATGCAGTACAGAAAATAAACTGATATGGTTTCACAAGAGATAACATGTTCACTTTTCCCCTGGTGGCAATTCACCCCCCCCTATATGCAATGCAAGGAGATGGAAGTAACACACACAGAGGCCGATTCATGGAATAATTAGCGCGGCGCAAGTGGGCAAAAACGTGCGAATCGCAGTGGAATAGCGAAAATCGCAGTGCAATAGCGAAAATCGCACGAAAAGCAGCGCACGTCGATTCATGGAAGGCCGTGCGCGAGAAAACCAGCGGATGTGCGATAAAAAGTGCGCGGCGCACGTTGGCGCACAGGCCATCTAACAGCGTGCGCCAGGTCACTGCGAAAATCGCACAGGCCACAGCGAAAATCGCACATAGCGCGGCGCACGCAACAAAAGTAGGCGGAACACGGGCGTAACACTCGGAATGGGGAACAACTTGCCAAAACGTGGGCGTCACGGGGGAAGTACAGGGCACAAGTGCGCGGAACGCCCACACGCTCACCTACAACACGTATTCATGGAATAGAATAGGGGAAAAAAGCGCACTCTCAAACCAGCGCACAGGCACAAACACGACCGCCACAAGAAAGCAGGCGGTAGCGTCTCTGCGGCTGTAAGAAATGTGCGCCAAAAGGTGCGCCAACAAATCGCACCTATATACTGCCATGATGAATGTCCCATACTGTGGCCCTCCAGGAAAAAAGACGTGCAAAGGGGTACCCACAAACACGGACACCCGCTGACAAAAAATACGTGTGCGTGTATACCGGGGTGCGCGGGAAGTCTAACACGCGATTTCAGCAGGGTACGTGCATCACAGGGGTTCGCGTGAAGTTTCACACGCGATCGGGTCTGGGGGAGCGGGCTACGTGTATATCAGGGGTTCGCGTGAAGTTCCACACGCAAACAGCCTGGGCGCGTGTATTTCAGGGGTGCGCGGGAAGTTCCACACGCGAATAGCCTGGGCGCGTGTATTTCAGGGGTGCGGGGGAAGTTCCACACGCGAACAGCCTGGGCGCGTGTATTTCAGGGGTGCGCGGGAAGTTCCACACGCGAACAGCCTGGGCGCGTGTATTTCAGGGGTGCGGGGGAAGTTCCACACGCGAACAGCCTGGGCGCGTGTATTTCAGGGGTGCGCGGGAAGTTCCACACGCGAATAGCCTGGGCGCGTGTATTTCAGGGGTGCGCGGGAAGTTCCACACGCGAATAGCCTGGGCGCGTGTATTTCAGGGGTGCGCGGGAAGTTCCACACGCGAACAGCCTGGGCGCGTGTATTTCAGGGGTGCGCGGGAAGTTCCACACGCGAACAGCCTGGGCGCGTGTATTTCAGGGGTGCGGGGGAAGTTCCACACGCGAACAGCCTGGGCGCGTGTATTTCAGGGGTGCGCGGGAAGTTCCACACGCGAACAGCCTGGGCGCGTGTATTTCAGGGGTGCGGGGGAAGTTCCACACGCGAACAGCCTGGGCGCGTGTATTTCAGGGGTGCGCGGGAAGTTCCACACGCGAACAGCCTGGGCGCGTGTATTTCAGGGGTGCGGGGGAAGTTCCACACGCGAACAGCCTGGGCGCGTGTATTTCAGGGGTGCGCGGGAAGTTCCACACGCGAACAGCCTGGGCGCGTGTATTTCAGGGGTGCGCGTGAAGTTCCACATGTGATTTGACAGTGTGGGTCCTCCCAGGTGTACCCTGTACACCCTCCACGGCCCCTGCAGGCAGCCCACACCACAGGGGACTACCCTGCATCCCTGGTCATGTCCCGCAGGCAGCCCACCCACCATGGGCATGCCCCCCAGCAAAGGCACATGTCTCCTTGAACTAATGAACACCAACTCATGTGTCCTTGCACCCCCACCCCCCAGCACTGTGGGGCACCTGCCAGCAGGCCCCCACCCATGTCCAACTCATGTCCCCCACCCCCCAGCACTGTGGGGCACCTGCCAGCAGGCCCCCATCCATGTCCAACTCATGTCTCCCACCACCCCCACACCCCAGCACTGTGGGGCACCTGCCAGCAGGCCCCCACCCATGTCCAACTCATGTCTCCCACCACCCCCACCCCCCAGCCACCAGGGTCACCCTCCACCAGGCCCCCACTCATGTCTACCACCACCCCCACCCCCCAGCCACCAGGGTCACCCTCCACCAGGCCCCCACTCATGTCTCCCACCATCCCCACCCCCCAGCACTGTGGGGCACCTGCCAGCAGGCCCCCACCCATGTCCAACTCATGTCCCCCACCCCCCCCGACCCCCCAGCACTGTGGGGCACCTGCCAGCAGGCCCCCACCCATGTCCAACTCATGTCTCCCACCCCCCCACACCCCAGCACTGTGGGGCACCTGCCAGCAGGCCCCCACCCATGTCCAACTCATGTCTCCCACCACCCCCACACCCCAGCACTGTGGGGCACCTGCCAGCAGGCCCCCACCCATGTCTACCACCACCCCCACCCCCCAGCCACCAGGGTCACCCTCCACCAGGCCCCCACTCATGTCTCCCACCACCCCCACACCCCAGCACTGTGGGGCACCTGCCACCACGCCCCCACTCATGTCTCCCACCACCCCCACCCCCCAGCCACCAGGGTCACCCTCCACCAGGCCCCCACTCATGTCTACCACCACCCCCACCCCCCAGCCACCAGGGTCACCCTCCACCAGGCCCCCACTCATGTCTCCCACCACCCCCACCCCCCAGCACTGTGGGGCACCTGCCAGCAGGCCCCCACCCATGTCCAACTCATGTCCCCCACCCCCCGCCACCCCCCAGCACTGTGGGGCACCTGCCAGCAGGCCCCCACCCATGTCTCCCACCCCCCCACACCCCAGCACTGTGGGGCACCTGCCAGCAGGCCCCCACCCATGTCCAACTCATGTCTCCCACCACCCCCACCCCCCAGCACTGTGGGGCACCTGCCAGCAGGCCCCCACCCATGTCCAACTCATGTCTCCCACCACCCCCACACCCCAGCACTGTGGGGCACCTGCCAGCAGGCCCCCACCCATGTCTACCACCACCCCCACCCCCCAGCCACCAGGGTCACCCTCCACCAGGCCCCCACTCATGTCTCCCACCACCCCCACACCCCAGCACTGTGGGGCACCTGCCACCACGCCCCCACTCATGTCTACCACCACCCCCACCCCCCAGCCACCAGGGTCACCCTCCACCAGGCCCCCACTCATGTCTACCACCACCCCCACCCCCCAGCACTGTGTGGGACCTGCCAGCAGGCCCCCATCCATGTCCAATCCATGCCCCCCTGCACCTGGGTCCCAACATTCCCCAATCATGTCCGTAATGCCCACCCTCCCCTGCCAAAAGGCCCAACCAACTATCACACCCACCCACATATCAAAGGCAATTACATGTTACACCCCCAATGTAAATAATGCAATTTAACACATGTCTGTCACACACAATGGCTGCAAGTGAATGACAAAACACCCAACATGACATGCCTGAAAGCAATGAGATGATACGACACATTGAAGATTAAAAAAATAATATGTATTGAACAGCAAATAAGAAAAAACACAAAGCAAATCAAACAAAACAAGATGAATGTCCAAGAAAAAATTCTGAAAAATTAAAATAAGCCAATTAAGAAGATCATCCTGGGTCCATGAGCCCTACCAAATTAAACCTAACTGACTACTAACTAAAAAGTGAACTATATACAAAAAAGTGGTGCATTGTCCAATCGCAACCAAAAAAAAATCAAAAAAACAAAGGAAACCTAACCCTAACTATACAACTATATACAAAGGCAGCGGGCTATTCGGACGGCTCACTGGTTGTTGTCATGGGCCAGGGCATCATCAAACTCCTGGTCAATGGCTTGGAGGCGGGCATGTTCCCTGGCCCTGAGGTCCCGCAGGGATAACGCAGTGTCCAGCTCAAACTCCCTGCGAAGACCCTCGAGGCACTCAGCCCGCCTCAGCGCCCTCCGCATGGAGTCCTCCGCCCTGACCATCGTGAGCCGTTCCTCCTCTGCCCGCTGCCGCTCCGCACCTATCCGCTGGCACAACCTCTCCCACACGGAAGCCACTCCCATTCCAGGGTTCTCCTGCCCTCCGGCCGATGCCTGCACCCCTGATGTTGATGGCCCCGAGCCATGATGCCTCCCACGTTGAGCCTGCTGCTGCCTCCGACGCAACTGCCTGTGCCAGCACGACGGCATCCAGGCTGATGGAAACCACCGACGCCGTCGTGCACGTGCCCTGCCCGATGATGCCGTCACATCCTCCATCTGCTGGGGTCCAGTTGCTCTGGTGTCCACCCCTGCTGGATCTCTGACTCCCGACTGTGGCAGGGATGGGATCCCCACCGAGCTGGCTGCATTGGTCGGGGCAGGTCCACAGGGGGCCCTGGTGGCATCTGGGCTGGAAGACGGCAAGGAGAACGACTGGTGGATAGCCTGCACAGAGGAGGAGAGGGCCGCCACATTGGCCAACACATGCAGGAAACCCCCGAACATGGCCGATCCCAATTGGGCCACGTCGGCACGGTGCACTTCGTGATGACGTGCGTGCTCCTCCCGGGAAGCACGCACGGCATCACGAATCACAGCCGTGCGCATCGCGACCCCAATCAGGACCTTCTCCGCACGGCCAGGGGTTCCCACGTCCGCAGGTGGAGGGGAGTCAGGTGACATGGACATCCCCTCTACCTGCGGACAGGCCTGGGACGGGGCATCCCTGCTGGTGCATGGTGGTGCACTCACAGGGTCAGGGACAGCGACATGCACAGGCCCCTCCACGGTGACCTGTGCTGCCTCCTGCCCCTGGCCCTGGACTGCACCACTTGCACCAGCAGGGATGCCCCCACCAGGCCCCATGTGTGCCCCAGTGGCGGCCTCCTCCTCCTCTGTGCAAACCACCAACCTGGATGGCTCCTCACCGTCTCCCACCGTAGCAGGCCCCTGTGGGGGCTCACCCACCCCTTCCGCTGCAGCCGTGGGGGCATCCCCGCCGCCTTGCTCCACAGCGCCGTCTCCGCCCTCTTCTTCACTAGCCGCTGCGTAGAGGGAGACAAAGAACACAAGCATCAGGGCACTGTACAATGGTCCCCTAGACAGGAAGCAATAGCAGATGAGCACCAGTGTCAAAGTACACTTCCATCATGTCCCTCCACAACACATGGGTCAGTCCAGGCAAAACACACACAGTAACAGGCATGGTGCATGCCATGGACATTTCCATGCATGTCCAATGGACTCTTGAAACATTCAATGATATGTAACTCACATGCATCATGCCTCATGCCCATCACATGCACACACTTCACCTCAGTCACATCCATCTGGCCCCAAACACACCAAACACAGCGGTTACAAGGGTAATTTGGCTGCTTTACTGAATCTCTGCATTGTCACACACATGTGTCATGCATCCATGGCATGCACAAGTCACAGACACGCAGGTCAGGCACACAGACATGGCTACCATATATGTACCTGGCATCAGCACCCATCCCTCACCCCCACCCATGTCCAGGTACAGAGACTGGCATGCTCTCATGTTCAAAATCTGAATAGGGCTCCCCATGCGGCATTTCAACACATGCAACAACCATGTGCATCACACATCACTGGTCGCACATGCATTACCATGATGTCCCTGCACACATACATGCATACATGGCCTATGGCACACATACAGGCAAGTATCATAGAACCAGCACACCGCAACATGCCCTGTCTCACACAGTAATGCATGGACACTTACCGCTCAACTCCAGACGGGCCTCCCTCTCAAGGATCTGGGCGTGGAGCGCTGGGCGTACGCGTTCCAGGACCCTCATCTGGATGGAATTCATGCGGCCCCGGCCCCCCTCCACGAGGCGCCGGGCCTTCACAAGGGTCCTGGACCTCAAGTCCTCCCAGCGCTTCTTGATCTTCAGGACGTCGCGGGTTGCCACCCCCTCCGCGTTGATGGCAACCACACAGTCGGCCCAGATCCTCTGCCGTCCTTCCTTGCTGGCGCGGGACGATCCAAAGAGGGCATCATACTGCCCCAGGACATGCTCCACCAGGACACCAACTTCGGTGACAGTGAAGCTGGTGCCCCTCTGCCCCTCTGGCCTGGGGTTGCCACTGGTGCCAGATGTGGAAGTGCCCGACATGGCAACCCCAGAGGCAGGTGTGGGTGGGCAACTGGGTCCTGGGGCTGGGCTGTGGAGCGATGTAATACCAGTCGGGAGTCTTCAGTTCCAGCAGGGGTGGACACAGCAACTGGACCCCTGCAGATGGCTGATGTGCAGGCACCAAATGGCAGGGCACGGTGGCAGCAGGCAGGCAGGCAGGCAGGCAGCAGCAGATGGCACGTGGGAGGCTGCTCGGGGCACTGGGGGGCAGTAACTCGGCCTTCTGGGCAGGAGCGTGGGCTTCCGTGTGTTTTCGCGTGGCCAGCTTGATACGGAATGATTTGGCACGTGAAAATCCTGCACGTCAGCGTGAAATCCGAGGAAAGGCCCTTAGCGCGTAAGCGCGTCAGCACGCATACGCGATTCTATTGGACCAGAGTCCCTCAGCGCGTAAGCGCGTCTGTGACGTGACCCGCACGGGTGTTCCCCACTCAGCACGTGATGACGGGGCACACGTGGAGATACTGCACGTCAGAGTGTCATCGCGTGTAATTGGACAAAAGTGCGCGTACACGCGATTGGCCTATGTACGTGTATTTAATGGGTGCGCGGCCACTTACACACGCAAGTACGTCAGCGAACCTGTATCACGTGGTGCGTGTGAATTTCCGCACGCTATTGGACTGGGAACTGGATTCCAGGGGTGCGCGGGTCACACGCTGTATCCCGTGGTGCGTGTGAATTTCCACACGCTATTGGACTGGGAACTGGATTCCAGGGGTGCGCGGGTCACACGCTGTATCCCGTGGTGCGTGTGAATTTCCACACGCTATTGGACTGGGAACTGGATTCCAGGGGTGCGCGGGTCACACGCTGTATCCCGTGGTGCGTGTGAATTTCCACACGCTATTGGACTGGGAACTGGATTCCAGGGGTGCGCGGGTCACACGCTCGCCTAGAACACGCGCTAAGCATAAATTGCGGACTATAACAATAACAAGCTCAGACGCCAGGATGAACATACCGTTCCTAGCAGCAGTGGCAGTGGGCTACCAAAGGAGGAGGAGGAGGATAGTCAGGGCCAGAATATTCACACCCAGAACCAGCCTTTTCGGGATGCCTGATGACCAGGTGTATGGGAGGTACAGGTTTCCACCACACATCATACTGGACCTGGTGAGTGAGTGGGAGGATGACCTCACATCACCCACCCTGTGCTCCCAAGCACTCAGCCCCCTGGAGAAGGTCCTCAATGTACTGCACTTCTTAGCCACTGGATCATTTCAGCGGACAAGTGCCATAGTGGGTGGGGTGTCACAGGCCACCCAGTCACGCTGCCTACACCAGGTCTTGAACATCATGACTGCACGCCCATCAGTCCGCAGGCACATATACCTGCCCAGAACACCTGCAGAAAGGCATGCTGCCGCCCTGGATTTTTACGCAGTGGCACGATTCCCCAAAGTGCTAGGTGCCATCGACTGCACCCATGTGGCTCTACGTCCCCCCAGGGCATCTGAGCACATCTATAGGAACCGCAAGCACTGGCATTCCATCAACGTGCAGGTAGCATGTAATGCCAAGGGAATCATCACCTCAGTATATGCCAACTATCCCGGCTCCACCCACGACAGCTTCATTTACCGAATGTCCACCCTAAGCCGGGACCTAGAAGCTGGGCGGCATGGCGATACATGGCTGCTTGTTGAGTATGTATGCCACTGCACATGCATGCATGTTGGATACTGAGCAAGGTCACAACCTCACCAATGATACCAATCCCCACCTCCACAGGGGACAGTGCCTACCCTCTCAGCCCCCACATGATGACGCTAATTCGGAACCCCACCACGCCACCCCAGGTAAGATTTAACACAGCCCACATTACAACCAGGGGCATAGTGGAGCGCACATTCGGAGTGCTGAAGTCACGCTTTCGCTCCCTTGACCGTTCTCGCGGGCAGCTGTTATACGCTCCCCCAGTAGTGTGCAGGATCATAGTGGCAGCATGTGTCCTGCACAACGTTGCAACACGCCGGGGCCTGGCCGTGGACATGGTGGTGGCCCCACATCCCCAACCACATGCACAGCCGCTGCGCATGGGAGGGGAAAGGGCACGGGGGGAGGCAGCCCGTACACAGCTAGTGGCTAATTACTTCACATAGAAATCACACCCCTGTGGAGTGCACACTGCCCTGGCACATTCCATCTGACAATCAATGATGACTCAACCTGACACTGATCCTGAATGTGTGGAGAATGAACCGGGAATTCCATGTCAGCCTGAGATTGTTCACCTGGAAGTGTCACAATGTGTGCATCCCTACCCACACAGACACCACCAATGCAGTATTGTGAAGTTACACATTGAAGCAGCTAAAATGAATACCCACTTGCAAAATGCAACAAGAGGACAGTGCCATGTCAGCCAACCCAACCCCAGCACTGCCACACGACACACCGTGCCATGTCATGCTAATTGCAGGTAAACAAAGTAATCCCCACAACATGACATCACTCTCACTATGTACAGTGGCACTATTAGAAACCTGCAACACCTGAAATGCTCACAGCAATGCCGGACCAACAACATACTTGAGCACGTAGTACCATTAACATGACATCAAAAATGTTACATATTAGTAGTCTCACCACCTGGAAATGCCTGCACTCCCACCACTACCAACTGTGCAGTGTTGGCGCCATGTAGAGTTGTAGGTGCACTGCTGCCAACATGGTCCCCATCGCCAGACTAGAGGTCCTTGTGTGGACTTGAGGAAGGGACCTGCAAATTGGGAGGTAGACACAGAAGAAGAGTTACACATCAATGCAACATGCAGTGTACAACAGCAATATGCACTATGAATGTATACACAGTATTGACTACAGACTGGCCACACAGCTCATGGGAGTCCAACGTCACTGTGTAATTCACTGTCACTTGGGCACACCCTTTGCAAGCCCATGGAAACGGGAAGCAGGAGGGGTGTGTGTGACTCAAACCCAAGCATCTGAACCAAATACATTACAAGCCTGCATGTGCCCAGCCACAATGCAGCGTATGCCCACAGGAACCACGGAAGCCAACACATCGAAGCCAACACATCGGAGCCAACACATCGGAGCCAACACATCGGAGCCAACACATCGAAGCCAACACATCGGAGCCAACACATCGGAGCCAACACATCGGAGCCAACACATCGAAGCCAACAGATCGGAGCCAACAGATCGGAGCCAACAGATCGGAGCCAACAGATCGGAGCCAACAGATCGTCCCAAAAAAATTGGGAATAAAAGAAATAAAAATAAAAATAAAAATAAGAAACAATCAAAAATGGCCATTGATGGGCCCGGGGGGGTTGGGGAGGCCACCCAGGAGGTCCGAGGACAGGATGCACACCAGAACCCACCTGCGTGGATCCTGGGAAGATAAAACACCTCCATGGGCTCATGGCCCACACGGCTACCCTATTGTGGGAGTATCACTGCTGTCGCTATTATCACCCTGTGCAGCTGCATCCGGAGGTGGTTGCACTATGGGAGGCAGCCCACGCAAGGCCCTAGTCTGCTCCTCCATGGCTGCAAGCATGCGGGTGTGGTAGGTCTGGTTCTGGAGGATGAGTGTGCGGAGGTCCCCATGCAACAACTCACGGGATGCCCGGACCTCCGCCCTCGTTGCCTGCATCTCAGCTGAGAGCGTACGGGTGAGACGCTCCAGCTGCTGTTCTGTCCTTTGGTGTGTTGAAGCCTCAAGCTCAACAAGAGTCGTCCTGAGGTGTAGGAGCTCCTGCCTCAGGGCTTCCCTGTGGCCCTGGGACTCAATGGAGATGGCCTCCTGCAGAGTCGCCAGTGCCGCCCGCCTGTCCCTGTTGGACCCCAACATGTCCTCCCTGTGTGACTGGCAGATGGAGTCGGTTGCCTGCTCTAGTCGCTCCATCAGCCTTTCTGGGGGGACAATGGAAGTGGCCACCCTATCCATGGCCTGAGCCATCATCTCGGATGATGCAGCCTGTTGGGTAGCCATACCGTAAATGGATTGCTCCCATGCGGTATTGCCGGGTGGCGTACGGCCACCACGTCGGCGGGCACCACACCTGTCTGGGGCAAGGCAAACTGCGCCTTGCTGTGCCGGCACTGCCTGAGGCTGCAGGACTGCATTCCCCCTCTGATCTGCTGGCCCAGGAACAGGATCAGATGTCGCGGAGTGTGACCCTGCATCCGTAACCACCGAAGGCGTAGCTGCCAACACTGACATCCCCATGGAGGGTACTGACCCTGGTGCAGGTGGGTGAGACAGAACAGAATCCCTCCCTGGAACACTCACCTGCGACGGCACGTAGGTCTCATCCGAATCAACACCTGAGTACAGCTCGGGGGAGGTGCAGCCAGAGACACCCCTTGAGAGCACGACCTGCAGCACTTGTGGGTTCTCCCCCACCACCACACCACGTCCCTCATTGGTGGTTGGTCGGCCCTGGGACACCTCCTGGGTCTGCACCATCTCCACAACCCCAGCAGTATCAGGTGCGTCTTCCCCTGCAAAGACATGAAAACAAAGTAATGGAAACAGGCATTAGCACCATGGCACACATTGAGGGCTGAGAAGCAAGAGAACCAGTACTTGATTGACACATGTCCCACATGACTAAAACCCTCCCATGCATGCACCCTCAGTGCGTATGAAGTGCAGGCAAATGGCACACACTGATGACACCAAGATGGAAGATGAACAAATTTTCTGCATGCTGCCTGGCAGTGGCATCACACATTGGCCTGTGATTGGCAGGTGAAACACACATGCCATCACACAGATGGCATGTACCATTGCTATTGAGTGAAGATGGAGAGGAGGGCAGCACCTATTCATTCAGTCCAGTTCCCGCATGTAATAGCTTTTCTGATTCTAACAGGTCAGATTTTTCACCTGGAGCTGCCAGTCTGAAATGGTCAAATTGCACAGGGACATGTGTGTACAAATGATATCCAGGTAACAAAGTCACTCCACTTTACCATACCCATGTCAGACATGTGACTAGTGGACAGCGACATGCCTAGTGAAAGTGGTGGAATGCAAACAAACTGACTGAATGAACAGTGAAAAATAAGCAAATATGTTGTGTCAAGGTGACACTTCAAGGGCAACTGGCGTGCAGTTGTGCTAGATGTCTACTGTTGGCAGAAGGGATATTGCTATGGCCAAATGCAGCTGCGCAGGAAGTATTGCATGAAGCACATGGCTGACCCATACGACTGAGGCGCACACACTCTCACCTGGCACCCAAACAGAAGCCCTCACACACACACCATGCACATGGATGACACACACATGCATGTGCACTCACCGGACAATGCCTCGTAATCAGCCAGATCTCCCACGCCTTGGATCTGTTCCTCCGTGACGTAGGTCCCAGCGACTGACTCATGTGGAGTGAGTTCCATGTCTACTACTGGAGACCCACCTCCAGTCACTAGAGTTGCGGCATGACTTGAGGCCAGCTTACTCTTTGCCCTGCGCTTTAGGTCATTCCAGCGCTTATAGCAATCATTGGCTGTGCGCCTCACGATTCCAAGGGCACTTACGATGTCCGCAACGGTCTGCCAGTGTGCCTGGCGTTGTGCAGGTGTGGTCTTGGATCCTGCAACAATGACCATCTCGTTGTCATGTCCGGGCACATACTCGACAAGTGCATTCAGTTCGTCATCCGTGAAGCTGGGCTTCCTGGACGGGCCGGACTGTGTAGCCGTGTCTGGGGCATCAGCCTGTGCCGGACGAGCACTCTTCCTCTTCCGCTTGGAAGGTGGTGGTGATCCTGAGTGTCCTGCGCCGCTCTGGACACTAGGGGCAGGAGCCCTGGTGGACTCTGTATCAGGAGTGTGGGATTGCACACTCAGCATGGGAGTTGGTGCAGGCATTGGCTCTAGTGTGATGGTGTCAGGGGGAATGTCAGCAGCATGGACTAGGACCGACACTGTCCTGGCTGGGTGTGTGAGGGCTGGGGTGGATGGAGCCGCAGCTGCCCCTGCAGCCACTCCGCCCTGCCTCCTTGGTGCAGCAGATGACCTTGCTGCCCCAGATCCACGTGGCATGATGGCATCAACGTGCACCAGCGCACGTGTCGTAGCCCTGCTGACCTGGAAGTCAGCCATGGAGTCAGCCAGGTCTGGTGCCACAATGGGCTGGTCCAACAAGGGCTGAGCATGGATGGTGTCAGCCACTTCAGCCTCAACGGGAGGGGGGGAGGGGGAGGGGGGGGGAATGATGGGTGCCCTTGACTGGTCCTCCACACATGGGGGGACAGGCTCACCCTGCAAGTTACGACCACGTCCCCTACCGGATCCACCACGGCCACCACTTGTGGCTCTTCCACCTTTGCCACCCTTACGGAATCCTCGCCTCCCAGCCATGGCACTGATATTAATGTGCGTATGGGAGTGGCTGTAGACAATTGTCCTGGGCAATTGGGGGTCAAAGGGGTTGGGTACCAGATGGTAATTGTACCCTAGTGCTCTAGCACGGCTGATTGTAACCCCTGGGGAAAGATGACGGGTCACGCAACGCACAGGAGGCCCAAAAAAGGGAGATGACGTGCACGCAACCCCTCCTAGACCACGTGTGCAGAAAGAAAAACCTGCACTACGCTGTGGCACCCAGTAACACAAGAATGAACGTATGCGTGTCACACGCAGCCTAGAATGACCTCTGAAGGGGTAGGCTACACACGGGGCAAGCACAGAAGTTGGATACGTGCGTGACTCACCGTCTGCCAGGTAAAAGAGCGTGAAGAATGAGCGCGTTTGGCTGGCTAAACCCCCGCCAAAAGAAGATGTGTACGCTGTCTGAGAAGACAGGACAACAGTAGAAGGGGACACTGTTTGAGGGAACAGGCCCAGGTAAACCAGTAAAAGAGAAAAAAGAGAAAAAGCTGTCAGAGGTAACAGGGAATACGAACTGGAAACGCCGTGAAGTAAATCGCGTGTGAAACGACAAGAAGTACAGATTTCACCCACTCGCTCTCCACGAAAAGGACGTACAAGGAAATGGTGTTCTACATGTACCTTATATACAGGCCCACACGTACAGCGTCACTTACGCGGCGTGTACGTTCACCAATCACACGCTTTGTCACTCCTGCGTGTAGATCCATTTTCACCAATCACACGCTTTGTCACTTCTGCATGTAGATCCATTTTCACCATTCACACGCTTTGTCACTTCTGCGTGTAGATCCATTTTCACCAATCACACGCTTTGTCACTTCTACGTGTACATCCATTTTCACCAATCACACGCTTTGACACTGGGACGTGTCACGCAACAATTTCCTGCACGTGCAGGTGACTATAGGCGCGCATATGCTGTTGACGGGTTTACGCGCTAAGGGCCTTTGCTGACGTGTGGGATTTCACTCCCTATCAGGCTGTCCACGCGTTCACACACGAGAGACCACGCTCCTGGCCAGGAGGCCAAATTACTGCCCCCCAGAGCCCTGAGCACGCTCCCACCTGCCATCTGCTGCTGCCTGACTGCCTGCTGGCCACGTGCCCCACAGTGCTGGTGGGTGGGGGTGTTGGGAGACATGGGTGGGGGCCTGGTGGAGGGTGCCCCTGCACTGGTGGGGGTGGTGGGAGACATGGGTGGGGGCTTGGTGGAGAGTGCCCCTGGTGGCGGGGGGTGGGGGTGGTGGGAGACATGGGTGGGGGCCTGGTGGAGGCTGCCCCTGGTGGCGGGAGGGTGGAGGTGGTGGGAGACATGAGTGGGGGCCTGGTGGAGGCTGCCCCTGCACTGCTGGGGGGTGGGGGTGCAGGGGGACATGAGCAGGTGTGCAGGGTAGTCCCCTGTTTTGTAGGCTGCCTGCAGGGGCCGTGGAGGGTGTACAGGGAACACCTGTGAGGACCCACCCAGCCTAATCGCGTGTGATGATTCCCACGCACCCCTGTAATACACGTACCCTGGCCAATCGCGTGTTAAACTTCCCGCATACCCCTGTAATACACGTACCCTGGCTAATCGCGTGTTAAACTTCCCGCGTACCCCTGTAATACACTTACCCTGGCTAATCGCGTGTTAAACTTCCCGCGTACCCCTGTAATACACGTACCCTGCCTAATCGCGTGTTAAACTTCCCGCGTACCCCTGTAATACACGTACCCTGGCCAATCGCGTGTTAAACTTCCCGCGTACCCCTGTAATACACGTACCCTGGCTAATCGCGTGTATAACTTCACGCGTACCCCTGTAATACACGTACCCTGGCCAATCGCGTGTTAAACTTCCCGCGTACCCCTGTAATACACGTACCCTGCCCAATCGCGTGTTAAACTTCCCGCGTACCCCTGTAATACACGTACCCTGGCTAATCGCGTGTTAAACTTCCCGCGTACCCCTGTAATACACTTACCCTGGCTAATCGCGTGTTAGACTTCCCGCGTACCCCTGTAATACACTTACCCTGGCTAATCGCGTGTTAGACTTCCCGCGTACCCCTGTAATACACGTACCCTGCCCAATCGCGTGTTAAACTTCCCGCGTACCCCTGTAATACACGTACCCTGGCTAATCGCGTGTTAAACTTCCCGCGTACCCCTGTAATACACTTACCCTGGCTAATCGCGTGTTAGACTTCCCGCGTACCCCTGTAATACACGTACCCTGGCCAATCGCGTGTTAAACTTCCCGCGTACCCCTGTAATACACGTACCCTGGCTAATCGCGTGTATAACTTCACGCGTACCCCTGATATGCACGTTACCCGCTTTGCGTTCCTTGTTTGGCAGCCCTGTAAACTGGTCCAGGGTTAGCGCAGCCCTTTGCGATGATTTAGCGATTTTGATGGCTTTTCCTTGCGCGAGGGCGTTCTTGGGGGCGTTACTGGCGCTGCTGCAGGGTCGCTGCGATACTCTGCGCCACGGCTGGTTTGGGAGCATGAAATCCATGAATACGCTGTGCGCGGAAATCGGTTTTAGCGCATGTGCCTGGCGCAGTCAATCGCACGCGGACACTCTGCGCCAGCCGCTTGCGACACTTTTCAGCGAAATTCTATGAATTACCCTGACAGTCTTCAGGAATACAATCAAATACAATACGGAATTCAGTTCCCCCCCCAGCAAGCTTAGATAACAGGTATGCTTTTTAAAACACGGGCAAGAGTGCTTTGTAATGTGGTGGCAAGGAAGTGAAAAATGCTAACATTGTTCTAATCAACAGCCTCCTAGAAATTGTGTCATCTGTCATTTTTAAAGCTGCACAACTGTCACCTGTCAATTCTGCAGCTGCAAGCTGTCACCTGTCATTTTGAGTTTTACTTTAAATCCGAAAATCTACCTTTATTAAATCGTCTGTATCTCTGGAACCGTTTGGCCTAGGAACGAGATTTAACTTTCCTCTCCTACTTTTATTTGTCATCTGTAAAAAGATAGCTGCTTTTGCCTGAACTGCTAAAATTCGTTTCCAACCTAATAACCATCCCTGAACCATTGTTAGGGCTGACCTGAACTGATTTAAAGTGTCTACCACTCACCCTGAACCTCCTATAGGGAATTAAAAGCAATTTTAGCATTTTTCACTTCCTTGTCACCACATTACAAAGCACTCTTGCCCGTCAGGAAAGGGATACCTTAGGCCAGGAAGTCTGCCACTTAAAAAGGAAAATGGAAGAAAATCACCTGGCCCTCCAGGGACTGGGTGACCTCCAAAAAGAACACCAGAACTTGTTAGAGCACACCAGGAGGGTGGAGGATGCTCTGGCAAGAAAGGAGCAGGCCAATAGGGACACAGCTCAGGAGGTAACCGTCCTGCAGCAGAGACTGGCCCAGTACTCCAGGACCAATCAGGATGCACAGAGAGAAAATGAGGCTCTCTGTCAGCACAATGATAGGCTCCAGCAACAGGTAGCGATGCAGGAGAGGCTGATAGAGTCTAGTAAGGCCTTAACTGAGGAACTGAAAGCGCAGGCTCTTGCATTGCAACAGGAAGCAGGGGCGGATAGAGATGAGGTTCGCAGGGAAAGAAAAACTCCTGAGCATAACCTCAGCAGCCCTAGTACCAGAGGCTTTCATCTCTCCCAGTCCCTGGACTCTGCCACCACCATGTCCCCTCGCGCACATGAGCCCAGGGCCACCGGGATGGCCGATTACTATCCAGCTAGAAGTATGGGGCTCATAGGCCATACCTCCCAGGAACGGATGGGCGGGCATCCGGGTATGGGCACCCAAGCACAGTGCAATTTAGTGGGGAACCCCAGGAGAGTAGGCCCATTAAGGGCATCCTGAAAAACTCTGCCCAGTTAGGTCAGTGGGGGGGTACCCATCAAATCCTGGCAGCAAGGAGGGATCTGAAGACTTGCAGAATCCGGGAAAACCTGGAAGATCAGACGGGCACCTCTGGGAGCAGTGCTTCTGAGTCAGAGGATGAATGGACCAGGGTTACCCGAACCAAAAAGGCCAATAAGGCAAAAAGGGCCTTGCTTAAGGACCCATTGAAACAAATAAAGGCAATATGGAGTGTCATCACGCCTTATCATAAGAACGCCAAGTATTCTGTTTGGGAACACTTAGAGCTCTATGAGCAAATGATGGAGACTTTCCATTTGAAGGACAGCAGTAGCTGCATCCAGTACGTCAAATGGACCTTCTCACCAGAATACTCCAGTTTCTTTGCAGGGCTGGAGGATCAAAACCATTCAAGGTGGTCCACATACAGGGCAGCCATCTTGAAACATTTTTCTGTGCCCAGAAATCCTCAAGAGGCTCATAAGGCAGCCTACAATTTGCAATGTGGGGAGGATCAGGCCCCAAAGGATTCGTACAAGAATTGAAGCATGCCTTTGCGCAGACCACCAGAAGGGTGCGCACGGACAGCAGAGAATTTGTCAATACTTTTTTTCATGCCTTGCCCAAATACATCATGACCCAGCTAGTGAGAGATTTTCACGAGAAGAGGTCAGTAGACTGGGTCATTGAACAGGCTACCCGGATCTATGAGGTGCAGAAGCCCATAGAAAATAAAAGTAATGCGCAGAAAAACCCCAAAACCAACAGCACCCCTGCTGCTGCTAAGGTGGCAGAGGTAAAGGTTGCCCCCGTTTTAGATTTGGAGATGGGGGGCCTAAAACCTGCCTGCACCAAATAATTCACAGCCCAGAAGGCCCTCGGGCCAGTCACAGACAGGGAGTCGAGGAGGTAGTCCCACAAATGGGGTCCCTCGCTCCCCTGATTATGTAAGTCCTCGCTACAAGGGAAACCGACCCATCCTGGGTTATGTGTGGACTCCTCCAGCCCAAGGGGGGTATCCAGCCAAGCACCTGACCCAGGGAACTTCCCTCCTAACGTCCCCCAGGAGGGCAGAAAGTCACCAAATCCTGGGCAGAACTTTTTCCCCAGGTATCCGCCCAATTTCCAGCCCCAAAATCATCCACCCTTCTTTCCCCAATTCCCTGAGCCAAGACAACCTAATCCGGGAGAGGGGAGGCCAAGGGTGGAGGGGCACCCAAATCTTCCCAATCCGGGGTATTACCAGAGAAGGGATAGCTACCCTTCCCGGGATCAGCCCAGGGGAGAAAATAGAGACCCGTATCAGCCTGAGCGGGTTTCACAACTTGAGCGCCAGGTCCAAAATATGGCACGAGATCTGGGTCACATACTGAGGGCTCAACAGAACCCTCAGATGAGCATACCACCACAGAATGCCTCAAACTCTGGGCCTGCTGCTCCAGAACAATGACGGGGGCAGCCCCCCGATAACCCACCGGTTCCCAGGGAGGAGGCACAAGGCGAAGAGGGGTGTAAAGCCTTGGAGGAAGCTTCCTTCCTCACTTGTAAACAGCCCCTGGAAACCCAGGAACCAGAAACGAAATCTCCTGCCCCTGAAAGTCTGCCTCCAAAGGAGCAGAGGGGGTGTAGGCGAAACAAATGCCCCAAACAGGCCCAGTTTGTGGAGGAGGTACAGATCTTCCAATTTGAGGGAGAGGAATCCTCAGAGGATCCTGGGAAAAGGATCTTCTCCTTTAGAGATGAGGGAACTCCTCCCAAAGAAAAATGGGTCCCAAGGGATTCCAATCCAGACTGGGGACATATGGAGACTGAGGTACCGCCGCCCATAATCTCATCCCAGAACCCTCAATACCGAAATCCCCTGGTTCAAACCAATCCTGGTGACTGCCTCCAAAAAGGAGGGGGGCGGCCCAGAACCGGAACCAGGGGAACCCACAATGGCTCTGATCTCCAGTTGTCAACTTTTTCTTTCAGATCCCCCAGGCTCTTCACAGAATTCTGCCCAAATCTCTTCGCTAGCAGTGTCCAAAACCAGAAAGTTAGCCCACCAGTTGTCCAAAAATGTGCATTATCTGTGCCCCCTTGAGGAGAAGGAGGGAAGATATTATGCCCCGGTACAAGTACAGGGGCAGGGTACAATTTTGGCAATGGTGGACACTGGATCCCAAGCTACCCTTCTGTCCAAAAGGGCCTTTGATGAATTAAATGCAGGAAGGGGGAGAATTACCGTATTCCTCTCACCTCTCTTCCTGGACAACTGCAGAACTTTGACGGGAAGGAAATTCCATCGAGGGGACTGCAGATTTGGACATCAAAAATGGGCGACACAAGGTGAAACACCCGGTCATAGTAGTGACTCCAGAGGGCACCCCTTGTTTACTAGGGAATGACCTCCTGAGAAGGTTGTCACCCCTAATAGATTGCGTAAACAAGGTCCTCTGGACCCAGACTAGCCGACCAATAAAATTAAAACAGAGCGTCAACCATGTTAGTTTAAATGGCACCTGCCACATGGTTGAACAAAAATCTGACCAAGTAGAATTTCAATTCCAGAACAACCAAATTCCAGACGTGACAGTAATAGCAGTAGGACAACAGACTGGTGGTGGGGGGCCCTCTCTATTTCTGAAAATCAACCTTCCTTCCAGTTTAAGGTGGTATTCCACACTGGAAGGAAACACTCTGAAATTCTTTACCGATCCAAAATCAGACACTCCCACTCCTATAGTCCAGAAAGATGTGAAATCAGCTCAGAGCCTGGCTGATATTCAGAAAATTGGAGAGCAGTTGTTCATCCCTGTTCAGTTAAATGATGGGAAGGACTCTGTTCTCGCTCGAGTGTGTATGAACAACGGTAAGAGCTTCATTAGCGAAGCCATGTTCCGCCAACTCCCAAAAGATCCAGCCATTCCCACATTCATACTGATAGACAAATGGGAAATGGACCTGGAAGCACCTAATTCCAAACATCTCCTGCCAAGCAGGTGTATGCTCAAAATATCCATTGGCAACAAGAGCATAGTCCATAATTGTTGGGTCGTGCGAGACGTCATTGCTGCCTTTTACTTAGGCAGTGACATTCTCAATCGCTTTGCCATTAGTTTGGACCTAATAAACTTCAAAGCTTGGTCCCGATTAGTGGATAATCCCATGGGCTTTGATGATCCAGAGAAAGCATTTAGGTCAGCTCAACTGCTGCCTTATGCAGTTGAAATTCAGATTAAAGAGGAAGTCACCATCCCAGAAAGGACCCGACGATTCTCCCTGGAAGTGAAAGTTAAAAGAGGACAAAAATTGAAAAACCCTGATGCTTACATACATCTAAATGCTTCTGTCCAACAGCAAGGGTTGGGGGTAAACCCAACTCCATTAGTCAACATAGAACATGACACCATTCCAATAGAGGTGGATAACAGTGACTTAAAGAGTATTACTCTAGCCGCAGGCACCATTATTGGAATGGTGGTTGATGAGCGACATTTTTCCATTGATCTAGGAAATGAACTGTTAGGACCAATCCCCAAGGGCTGTTTTGACAATGACAGTGATGACAACACAACACCAGACAGGATTTTCACCCGGCATGGGGGGAACTTCCTGGTGTACACTTCTTGCCCTCATGGTAAGGAAGATGTGACTTGTGACTTCAGGAGGGATGAGGTGATTTTCCAGGTCCATGAGGGCTGCCTTGCCCACCTGAAGCCTCCAGTCCAAATCAGCACTCTGACCAGGGACTTCTCCACCCAGCTGGAGGAGCCCGCTGAGATAGCCAAACCAGAAGTCTTTCCAGGCTTCAGGCAGATGGTGGAAGAGAGGGTCAACCTAGCTGATGCCTGTGTGACTCTGGAACAGAAGCAAGAGTTGAAACACGTTTTCTTGGATTTCCAAGATCTCTTTGTGGTAGACTCATATGACTGTTGTCGCACCGACATCCACACCACAACAATTCCCACGGACCCTGGAATGACTCCAGTGTTTGTGAAGCAATATCGTTTGCCTCTCGCATCCATGGAGTCCCTTACTGAAATAATTAAGAACCTTGAGTGCCGGGGAATAATCCGTCCAGTACACAGCACCTTCAATAATCCGGGGCTGGAAATATTGAAGCAAAACGGCCAGTGGAGACTCTGCGCCGACCTTAGGGAGCTCAAAAAATGGGTCCATACTTCCCGTTGGCCTCTGCCCTACATTGACCAAGGGCTGGCCCAGATTCAGGGGTCACAAGTATTCACTGCAATAGACCTGTCCAAAGGATACTGGACCGTGCCTGTCAGTAGGGAGGACCAATACAAACTGGCTTTTACCTTTGGGGGCCAGCAGTACACCTGGACCTGGACTCCCTTCGGATACCTCAACTCCGGAAATGAATTCAACATTTTCTTACATAAGGCCATGCCCGACCTGGGTGCGAGGGGGAACTTGGCTTATGTAGATGATGTCCTCATCAAAAGTTCACCTGTGGAGGAACACATAGCGGAGATCCGTTATGTTCTGAGGCAGTTGAGGGCCGCCGGAGCAAAACTTTCCTTTCAGAAAGCACAGTGGTGTAGAAACCGTGTTAATTTCTTGGGGCATGAGATTACTCCTCAGGGTCTCTGTCCCCAAGAAAAGAAAGTGGAAGCACTTCAGAAACTGAAGGAACCCACAACTCTGCGGAAACTAAGGAGCCTCCTTGGACTGACTAATTACAGCAGAAAGTTCATTGAAGGCTACGCAGAGATCACTAGACCCTGATTCATCTCTTGAAGGGGGGTCAAGTGGGCATGGGGTCCAGAACAATCCGAGGCAGTAAGACAACTCCAAAGAAGCCTCTCACAAGCGCCTTGCCTAGCTTACCCTGTCAGAAACAAGGAGTTCTTCCTGGAGACAGGGTTCTCTAATACGTGCTTGACGGCAGTATTATACCAGAAGCATGACAAGGTCAATAAAGTAATCTCCTATGCGAGCAAAACTTTATCCTCTGTGGAGGAAAAATTCAACGATTGTGAGAAGGCACTCCTGGCAAAGGTGTGGGCATTGAAGAATTACCGCCCGTTTATCCAGGGGCGAACACATTATAGTGGAGACTCCACACCAGCCTCTGCAATATCTCCAAAGTGACAGAATCCGGACCAGAAATGTGAGTAATTCCCGAATTACTTCCTGGATTCTGTCAATGGAAGGCTTTCCTGTAGAGGTCAGATATGGCCAAAATAAGAAGAGTCCCCTCGCGCAAAGTCTGGCTGACTTGCATGATTGTGCCAGAGAAAACTGTCTCGAGGACGAAAGTCTAAAAATCAAGGACAACACGGAGGCATACCTTAATTCCCCCCACAAAGTCTTTGAAGAAGACAAGTGTGAGGGAATGCCTACTGTCTATGTGGATGGATGCTCTTACCATGTTGACAACAACGGGGAGAAAGAACTGGTGGCCGGCGTAGGGAATGCATGGGTGAATGAGTCCCCAGAACCCTCCACTGGATACAAAATTGGTCCCCGAAGTAGTCAGGTGGCAGAATTGATGGCTGTGCATCAGGCCATCCTCACTGCTGTCCAACATCAACTCCACGAACTGGTCATAATCACAGATTAGGATTATGTATTGAACGGGTTCGTGGAGCACCTGGTTAATTGGAAAACCAGAGGCATGTTATGTGCTAATAACAAACCCCTGAAACATGGGAAGCTAATCCAAAATATTGATGATCTGGTCACATCGAATGGGATGACCATCTACTGGAAAAAGATCAAGGGTCATTCCAAAGTAGAGGGACCAGACAAAACTGGAAATGACTTAGCTGATCAGCTGGCCAAAACCGGAGCCATCCAAGAGGGAAATCCAGGTCACTGCTATCACTAGGTCTCAGACAAACGCTCACAATGATCTTTCAACTCCACAATGGAGTAAGGAGACCCATGATGCTGATTTGATTACAGCTAAGAAAGGGGATCCAATAATTGGTAAATTTTACCAACACATTGAGGACCCTGAGATCTTTCCCCAGACGGATACCGATTACATTGGGAAAGAGGACCTAAGAGTGTTGATGAAATGTCCAAAAAAGGTTCCGAATCCAAGACGGTTTGTTGGTAAGGAAATCCCAAGCTGGCCATGATCAGTGGGTGGTCCCTACCTCATTCCGAAGCCTGATGTTAAGTCACGCCCATGATGCGGCCACCGCCAGTCATAGGGGGTTTCAGACAACACTGGAAATCTTAAGAGAGAGGTTGCATACTGGCCACACATGGGGCAGGACCTCGACCAATACTTGCAGGGATGTCTTGTGTGTGCACAATTTCAGCCATCATCCCTCACACACCGTGCGCCTCTCCAAAAGAGGGGGATGACACTGCCATGGTCAGATTTGCAAATCGACTTTGTAGGCCCTGTAATTCGCTCGTCTAGAGGAAACAAGTACATGTTGACCATCACATGCTTGTTTACCAAGTGGGTGGAATGTCTCCCGGACCCAAATTGCAAGGCAGAAACAGCAGCTGCCCTGATGATTAACCACATCTTTTCCCGTTTTGGTCTACCTCAAAGGATTGAGTCAGACAGAGGTAGCCACTCCACCAGTGAAGTAATGACAAAGATGTGGGAGATACTGGGGGTTAAAAGGAAACTACACATTGCTTACAGGCCAGCTTCTTCTGGAGCAGTGGAGAGATACAACCGAACCATTGTGAGCATATTAAAAAAGTTTGTGGCAGATTCTGGGCCAAGTTGGGATATCCGACTACCTCTGGTCCTAATGGCCATCAGATCTACCCCTTCATCTGCAACTAAAATGTCACCATTTGAGTTAATGACTGGACGCAAGATGGTGCTTCCCCAGCATTTGCTCTACAGAACCCAAGAGCAAACGTTGATAAATACCTCCACAACTCATGAGTATGTGGAGAATTTAAGGAAACACCTCTAACATGCTTTTGCCTATGCTCAGCGGAATCTAGAAAGATCAGCTGATAGCATGAAGACCCACTATGACCTGAAAACCACCAGGAAAATATACGAGGTGCGGGACCGGGTCTATCTATACAATTTCCAAAGGAACCAGGCCAAACAGCCTACACTGCCTCGTGTTTTAAAAGTGGTTAAGTATATGCAGATTTCTATATTTTTGGAACAATTCCAGTCTCCAGTAGAAGGTTCATTAATTTGGGGAAATAGAGGGCTGTTGTTTTATTGGTGAATAGCTTTTTGTAGACATCAGTTGGGCATAGATCACTTGGGGATCCGGCCTTGTTGGTCTTCTTTAGTAGTTTGTTGAAGTCATCTTCAGAGATTAGCTTTCTGTTAGAGTGTTTTTTGTTCTTAAGGTGAATGTTTCTTTGGCCGTTGGATTCTGTGCATTTTTGTTCTGAAATGATCCACGATGTTGTCACATAACTTTTGTGAGGGTATAAAAGTATTACCGCGTGAGATAGGGATTTTTATTTCTTTATTTCCTTGATGACTTCCTTTTGCAGGATTGAATTCTTTCTGCGTAATACACTTTCCTGGCTTTTAAAACAACTGCTTTAAACATCCAAATTTGCCACTAATTCTGTCTGGTTAGTTGCAATGTTTTCTCCATCTTTTTTCGAATTTTTGGGTGCTTTTCTTAAGTGCTCTCAGTTCATCCGCGAACCATCTAGCTGTTACCTTATTCTGTGTTTGTTTAAAGTTGTTCAGGTTGTCAGTTTGTGATCAAGGTATGAAGTTTATCTTTGAAGGCCTCTGGCATCATTTTGTGCAGTTGGTGTATATCAAGTTTGGTGTTTTCCATTAAGTTATGCAAGATTTTCTAAACGTAGCTGTTTCCAGTTTCTTTTGATTGTCTTTGGGTGTGTTGTATTTGTGGTAAGTACAAAAGTTGAGATTCTGATGGTGAAAGGTTTCATGTGGTGGTGGCTCCAGATGATCGTTATCTGCAGAAAATTGCATTGAGGGTGTCTGGCTCGATGGGTGGGTCAATTCATCATATGTTTCAGGTGAAGAGTTTCCAGGTGTGTGTGGAGGGAGTTTAATGGTGATTCATTTTCTCCCTTGAACCAGATGTTGAAGTCTCCCAGTATGATGATGTTGTCATGCTTTACCATTAGATTGTCAATGGCATCTGTGAGTTTGGCAGCAACATTTGGATTATAAGTGGGTGGCCTGTATATGAGTAGGACAAGTAGGTTAACTTGGGCACTGAGTTTCAAGTTGACCCGGAGGGATTCAAAATCTTCTATGTCTATTGAAGGTGGAGATGTGTAGGTGGTGTGGTTTTTGTGAGCTACAGTGATGCCTCCTTCACTTCAGCCTTCTCTGTTAGTTTGTATTAGTTTGTAGTTTCTTGGCAGGACTTCATGAACAACTACTTTATGGTTTTGCAATTACCATGTTTCTGTGAAGAAGAGTGTGTTTGTGCTACCTTCCCATAAGAGGTCATATATTTTTATTTTGTGCAATGCATTTAGTGTACATTGAGCAGGCTGTAGTGATATGTGTTCATTTTGGTTGAGGCATTGTTGGGTGCTTCTTCCAGTGGTGAAGTCAGTAGGAGTTGCATGGGTTGGTGATCCTTGGTTTGAGTGTGACCAGGTGCTTCGCTGTTTGTCGAGGGTTTATCAGTTTCTTCATTGAGAAGTTCCAGTAGATTGCATGTGGGATCTGTCTGTCTTGTTTCGTTGCTGTTTGGGGCTTTGTTGTTTGAGTAGCATGTTTCCCAATTTCTTGTTACAAAAGGAGTCTTGGGGGTGATATGTATGAGTGTAGGTCTGGTTCTTGAAGTTGTCTTTGTGTTGATGGTTTTAGCATCAAGAAATTCTGTGTTTTGGCATGATAAATTCATTTTGCGTAGTCTATCGATGGTTCTTCTGACATCTCATGGGTCCCTTTTTGTAGTCCGTTTTGCTTACTACACCTATTGGTTTGTAGGTGGAGAGGTATTGTACAATGTACAAGGTTTTGGGTCTCGTTTTTGTGGGGTGTTTGCCCTCCTTCAATGTGGGTTGCCAGTGATTATGAGGTGTTGTGAAGCTTGGTTGGTGGTTCCTGATGTTCAGTGATTTTATGGTGTCATTTTCCTTTCTCGCTCTATTATCAATTCTTGGACATGTGTTTTTCTTGTAGTGCAGCATTTCTGTGGTTTTGGGAGTGTGTGAGCATGCAGGTAGTCGGTGTAGGTGAGTGATTATACGTGGTAAGAAACCCAGCAGTTTGTTAGGTGTGCTGCGACACTCTGGGGTTATGGGAATGGTGAAGTCATAGTGATGGCTTAGTTACGTGTTGTCTGTGTAGGTCTGTGTTTTGATGCAGTCTATTTGTGTGTCTACAAGGGGATCGTACAGGCATGTGCTTTGTCTGTGGGCAGTTATGGAGAGGAAAGCGAGTCATTATAGTTGAAGAATAGTCCAGCAGTGTGTTGAATGCTTGATATATGTTGCAATTGTAGTGAGATAAAAATACACCCAGAGATGTGCTGGGTTACCATGCGGATTATGATGGAAAAACTGTCCAGGGGCAGAGTTGTGCAGTAGCAAACTATGACTGTGACAAATTGTCAGAATGGCACATTACCCTCTGGCCGAAATAACCCAGAATATCACATTGACATAGTATCTCAGTGGCAATGTATCACTTTGGCAGAATATCTCAGTGGCAACTATCAGTGGGGTCAACTAACAGTGTGGCTGACTAGAGCTGTGGCCAACTATCAGTGTGGCTGGCTATTGGTCTGGCAAACTATCAGTGTGCCAAACTATCATTACGGCAAAAACGAGCCTGTTGGTAAAATATCACAATGGCAAAATGTCACCACGGCAAAATATCACATTGGTAGAATATCAAATTTGCAGGAAAATTAAAGTGGCAAAATCTCATGGGGGTAAACATTTGCTGTGGCAAACTACCAGTTTGGCAAACAAGCATGTGGCAAATTACCAGTGTGGCAAAAACGAACCTACTAGTAAAATATTACAATGGCAGAATTTTACAATTGCAAAACATCACATTCGCAGAAATATTGCTGTGGCAGAAACTCAAATATTGCTGTGACAGAATGAAATCACAAGGTGGGGGAGTAGCTATTATTGCTAAAACTCTTCTCAAATAAGAACCTGCCCTATTGAGAACCCAGACGGTTATGAAGTCCTACTAGCTAAATTAGCCATGAATCATAAGACTATGTTAAACATAATAACTATCTACAGAGCGCCCAGTGCTAAATCTCAGCCACAGTTAGATATACCATTATTACTAATGTCACTTATAAAACCAAACACTAAATACCTAGTCCTAGGGGACCTGAATCTAGGTTTTAATGATACCCAAGACCACAAAGCTGAAGCACTACACAATGCGCTCAAAGACATGGAATTCACACAACTAGTGAATGCCCCTACCCACACAAAAGGAAGAACCCTAGATTGTATACTATCTCTCAACACCCCAGTATCCATAGACTCCATCAACCCAGTCCTCTGGTCAGATCACCACAGTATAAATTTCACCATCTTGGCCAATGAACCAGACCCACCCAAAACTGTCATTGAGGAATCCTACGTAACAAGAAACATCCAAAATCTCACAGTAGAAAACCTTAACCCATTACTAGTCACCTCCCTCAATAACAGAAACATCAATTCTGAAAATCCCTGTGCCCTGGCTGACATGTATCACAACTGTCTCACCAGCACAATTGACACCCTAGCTCCTTGTGTCAATAAAACAAAACGCAAAGATAAAAAATCTTCTTTCTGGTTTAATGAGGAACTAGTTTCCCTCAGCAGGATTAAACGATCCCTTGAACACCGGCTAAACAAAACCCATACCTCAGAAGCTCTGGAAGCTTTTAACGCTGCAAACAAAACTTACAAATCAGCTATTATTGCCCATAAAGCAGATGCCCTCAACACCAGAATCAGCAATGCATCCTCGGATAGTAAGGAACTATTCACCATACTCAAAGAGTTGGAGAACCCAATCCCCAAAATTAATCCAGTCCAACCAAGCAAAGAATGGTGCACCACCATCCAAGATGCCCTGGCTTATAAAAACAAGCTATTACAAAAGAAATTTCCAAAAGAAATCTCTTATCTGACAAGCATACCACCTCTAACCAAATCACTATGAACACTGAAGATACCACCCCTCTCTTCAACTTCACACCAGTCTCCCATGACTCAGTACTCAGTAATATTTCTAAACTCAAAGCCTCTAACTGTAAAGGAGATAACTTCCCGGCGCACTTAATTAAATTATGTGCCCCTACCCTCACACCTATAATTACTAACTTTGTGAATGCCTCTTTCCACACCAACCAGATCCCCGCCAGCATCAAAGTGGCATGGGTTACCGCTCTATTGAAAAAGCCTACACTGGACCCATTAGAGCCCACGAACTACCGGCCTATAACAACTGTCCCCTTTCTACTTAAAATCATTGATAAAATAGCCTATAACCAAATACAAACTCACCTTGAACACAATAACCTACTAGGACCTATACAATCTGGCTTCAGGCCCAACCATAGTACAGAGACAGCCTTGCTGATTTGAAAATCCAACTGGACTCTATCAGAGATTCAGGGAAATTAGCCACCCTACCGCTACTGGACCTATCAGCAGCATTCAACCTAGTCAACCATGATAAACTATGTGACACTCTAAAAAAAGATTTTAACTTTTCCAACAACGCCACCTAGTGGATCAAATCTTTCTTAACGGACCGCACATTCAGAGTGGTCATCGGAAATCATGCAGCGGACCCCATAGTAGTACCCATTGGAGTACCCCAGGGATCCTGCCTCTCCCCCACCCTCTACAATGCATACACTAAACTCCTATTCTCGGCTCTTGACGATATGGGTGTCATCTACACCAACTTTGTAGATGACACACAAATCCTCATCCCCATTACAGGTGACTACACCCAAGACACCTACACCATCAACAGAGTTTACTCAATAATCCAAAATTGGATGGCTCTAAACAGCCTCTGCCTCAACGATGAGAAGACTGAGGTACTCATCGTGGGCTCCCAAAAAAGAACAAGCACCCTCCACTCTGACTACTCCCATCTCAACATTGACGGCACACTGATCCCACTGCTCAAACAGGTTAAAACTCTTGGTGTCTATATTGATGCTAACCTCACTATGCACAAACAAATAGCTGTCCTCTCCTCCTCAGCCTACACAGCAAACCTCATCGCACTCAGTCGCCAATTTCTCACCCCGACAAATTGTATCAGACTGGCCAGAGCCTTGATCCTAACGAAATTGGATTACTGTAACATTCTCTTCCTAGGAACATCCAAAACTGACCTAAACAAAATTCAATTGCTACAGAACAAAGTCCTCAGAGCGGCACTAGGTATTAAGAAATCCAAACATATATCTAGCATCAGAAGAGAAAATCATTGGCTGCCAATTGAAGCAAGAATCATATTCAAAACACTTAGTATTGTCCATAAATGCATCACTAACAAAGCACCCAGCTACCTCAATAACACTGTCAAGAAGAAAATCTCCTGTAGGCAACTTAGATCTAGTAAACTGGCCCTCCTGGAAGTTCCTCAATATAAATATTGTAGAGCAAGAGGATGTAGTTTCAAAATCCTAGCCCCTTCGCACTGGAACGCACTACCCCTAAGCATCAAAAATGAGGACTCTCTACTAAAATTTAAAAAAGCGCTGAAAACCTGGCTATTCAATAAATATTAACCCTAACTAGTCCTACCTGATTCCAGTATTAGAACGCTATAAGCCTACCCTTAAACGAACTGTGAGTTGCTACTTTGACCCAGTGTAACTTAGTATATGAAATATGATTTACGATGCTATGTGTAATGTCAGTATAAATGTTTTGATTTTCTGTCTGTAACTGCAACACTGTATAAATATGTGAGAATGTATCTGAAACTTTTCGCCGTGATACCCTCTGGGTCTGGGCGAGTAATAAATGTAATAAATAAAAATAAATAAAATAAATAAATGGGGGCAAAGATTTGTTGTGTCAAACTATCAGTATGGCAAACTATCCATGTGTCAAACTCTGAGTGTGACAAACTAGCTGTGTGGCAAACTAGCAATGTGCCAAACTATCTATGTGGAAAGCTATCATTGTGGCAAAACTAACCTGTTGGCAAAATATCCCAATGGCAGAATTTTACAAAGGCAAAAAAAATCACATTGGCAGAAATAAGGCAGTGGCAGATTCTCATTGGGGCAAATATTTGCTGTGGGAAACAAGCTATGTGGCAATCTAGCCATGTGCCATGTGACAAACTGTGTGTGTGGCAAACTATCATTGTGCAAAACTAACTTGTTGGTCAAATATCTCAATGGTCAGATGTCACAATGGCAAAACAACACATTGCCAGAATATAACATTGACAGAAATGTTGCAGTGGCAGAAACCAATGGAGGCAAAGCATCACTGTGGTAAAATAGCCTTGGGCAACCTAATATTGTGACAAAACAAACCTGTTAGTAAAATAGCAGAATGGCAGAAGTGTCCAATGGCAAAACATTACATTGGCAGAATATCACATTGGCAGAAATAGTACAGTGGCAGAACCTCGTGGTGGCAAAGATTTGCTGTCACAAACTATCAGTGTGATAAACTATTAGTGTGGCAAGCTAGCACTGCAGTAAAACCTACCTCTTGGTAAAATATCACAATGGCAGAATATCACATTGGCAGACATATTGCAGTGGAAGATACTCTTGGGGGGTAAGATTAGCTGTGGCAAACTATCAGTGTGACAAACTATCTGTGTGGCAAACTATCTGGTCGGCACACAGACTGTACGTTATTAGTCAAGACACCGGGCCTCATTACGACCCAGGCGGTAAGGGGTTTACGGCAGCGTTAACAGCGCCGACCCTTACCGCCTGAGTACGAGGTCCCTTAGCGCCATGGCGCTTTTAACACCTGCTTTTAGCAGGTGTTAAAATCCATGGCGCTAAGGGACCATGGAGTTAATTACGCCACCGTAATTTACGGTGGCGTAATTAACGCCTTCCCCACTCCCATTATGCCCTATGGGGCAAAAATGGGAATGGGGAAGGGTAAATGGGGATTGGGGACTTACCGCCCCGCCAAGGTCGGAATGGGGCGGTAAGTCCGCCAACCACCATGGCGTAAACGTAGTTTACGCCATGGTGGTAAAGTCACGGCCCAGGCGGTAAGGGGTTTACGGCAGCGTTAACAGCGCCGACCCTTACCGCCTGAGTACGAGGTCCCTTAGCGCCATGGCGCTTTTAACACCTGCTTTTAGCAGGTGTTAAAATCCATGGCGCTAAGGGACCATGGAGTTAATTACGCCACCGTAATTTACGGTGGCGTAATTAACGCCTTCCCCACTCCCATTATGCCCTATGGGGCAAAAATGGGAATGGGGAAGGGTAAATGGGGATTGGGGATTTACCGCCCCGCCAAGGTCGGAATGGGGCGGTAAGTCCGCCAACCACCATGGCGTAAACGTAGTTTACGCCATGGTGGTAAAGTCACGGCCCAGGCGGTAACTTACCGCCTGGGTCGTAATGAGGCCCACCATCTTACCTTATTGTGAGCTGTCTGGTGCTTCAGGGTGGAGGGTGTTGCAGAGCATGCTGGGGCTCCTTGCAAACAGGCAAACAGGAAGTCAGCCTTAGCATTTTGGCCTTTTCAGGCTGCCTTGGCAAGGCTGATCTGAGAGAGTAAGTCAAATAGGTTTTCTGGGTCACGTGGTCTCTCTCTGGCCAATCATCCTTCCCAGCAGGTGGACGGAGGTCATTGGAGACAGGCCGAGGGAGGAGAGAGGTGGAAGGCCTACGAGCACAGGACTGCTCTGTACTGGGAAATAGGGTGCTTGGTCGCGGCAGACAGGGGAGGTAAAAGACTGGCCTTACCAATGTTCCCCAAAGCCGGTCCTCGTTCCTGTGCAATTGAAGTGGGCAGAGAAATGTAATCTGTTATAAAAAAAAAAAGGAATTGCCATGCATTAAAAGGACATGTTTTACTTAATTCCTTTTTTTTTCTTCTTTTTACAAAAATAAAAAAACGACGTCTTTTCAGGATTTTTTGCAATCAAAATTAAACTCGTTTTTTAAAACAGAAACAAAGCTGTTCTTCCACCATTTAGTATTGAACAGAGCTTGAGAGACATGAAAAACTAATATATGAATCACAAATGACTAATTACCGTAATTTATGTGGAACCTTCACCCCGTTTTGAATTCAATGCAGATTTCTCTGCACAGACATTGTTGCAACAAAGTAGTTGAATGAGCTGTGAATCATCCATGCAGGAGTCCAGACAAAAGTCTCCTGCTCTAATCCATAAAATCTTCAAAACAACCTCAGTAATTGGCATGATGGGGGTAGCTCAGTTTCAGGCAGTGACACATAACTGAATGCAATTAGCATACCCACTTGGGGGAGGGGGTTTGCGAACGGCTCTGCTAGTATATAAGGTGCTAAAAGAGTGAGGCAAAAATAAACCTGGAAAGACCCAGCTGTGTGTCAGTATCCAGCGAGATGTCAAGAAAAAGCCTGGGACCCATGATGGCATTGCTTGGTGCACCCGTACTTATCCTCCTAAGCTTGTTGCTGGTGGTATGGGCAGCGCCGCTCCCAAATGACAAAGAACAACCTGTTTCAAAGGATCAGATTGACGAGGAACTGGCAAAGGTATGCACCTTTATTTTTCAACAATTAGGATCCTTTTTTCTCTTGTTCCTTAGCCCTTGCTTTCCACAGCCACATGGTTGGCCTCTCTTAAAGTGCTAGCTAAGTGTGCTCATATGTTGGTTTCTTTACAACGTTTTTATCTGTGTTTTGGGGTTTTGTTGACAGACACAGTATTTTGTATGAACTTCAATGGCAGTCTCAGTTTGTCTGTAGGATCTCTCTACATGTGGAACATTGCAGTGGCCGATCCAGTACAAAGGGCCTCCTGCCGAGTTGGACCGAGTGGCAAAGAAGTAGTGGTAACGGAATTACCTTCACCTTTACTACTCTGCCAAATCCTGATTTTCTCCCTGAAGTGGAGGATTTACCTCCTGCATTTCGCTGGAGGTAAGTCCTCCTCCACCTTACCACAGAACTGCTGCCAAACTCGTAATGAGGGCCATAATGCTTATTGGTGTAGCCGTGTCAGTTTTCAGTAGCATGCCAGTCCTGGTTTTATACCCTGTGCTTGCAATTTTTATTTTGACGTTCTGAATGCAGGGCTACAAGTCTCAGAGTGTAAAGAAAAAAAGATTGAATGAACTGCTTCCACCTAACAGGGCCCCCGTGTTAGAGCTGGTGATTTACATAAACCTAATTCTTTGCTTCAGTAATTTTCATTCAAATTTCACTGTAAGTTTTTTTTTAATCCATATTTACAATTTCTGTTTTATTATCATGTAATGTTACAGTGGGCCTCATTACGAGTCTGGCAGTAACCGAGGCGGTGAAACCGCCTGGTTACCGGCAGACTCGTATTACCATTCCGCCTCCGTGATTCCTGGAATTACCGGGGCTTTACAACACCGGTGACCCAGAAATTCCGTAGGCAGAATTCTGTAAATCCCCATTCCCATTGAGTCCCAAGGGAAACGCCAACTCCCGCCTGCAGGACTCGAGATCGGGCGGTCCAGAATTAACAGTGGCGGCGGGTTTACTGCCACTGTTATTTCCGGACTGCCCGAAATGTAATGATGCCCAGCGTTTTTAATATGCAAAAGAAGGGGCGTTCTGGGAGTCCTTCTACCGGAACAAACACGGTCAATGGGTCTCATCCTAAATTACATGGGAAATCCAGACGTGGACCCCTTGCTCATTGTTCTTAGAGAGGCACAGTTCCACCTCACTGATGAGGCCTGACTAGGCCGAAAAACACGTGTCTGGGGTTGCTGTTGGTACTCTTGTTCAGGTGCTGGACTGGTACTCTTGTTTGGTGCTGGACTGCCCCTGGGCAGGACGAGGACTGATTTGCAGGGATATTTCTCCTCTGTGAAAGGGAGAGTGAGCTAAAGACTTGTTTGAGACTCTCTGGGGGCCATCCACCCAAGAACAGGTCAATGGGCCGTGTTCGTTCCGGTAGACAGACTCCCAGAACCCCCCGTGTTTTTAATATGGAAGGAATAGTTCACACCATAACCATTTAAACCAATTAACTACGTTCTCTGTTTAAGTTGTGAGTGACAAATAAAATCAATATTTTCTTTCCATAAAACATTGTGTAAAAATAATCAAAGTGAACTTGAAAATTAATCCAGATATTTTGCTGAGTTGTACCCTGTCTAAACAATAAACTCAGTGTTAATACAAAGCAAAGCACAATTGAAAGAAATAGTTTGCTAATACTTAAAGGAGAAGCATTATCATTTGTTTTTTTATTATGTGAAAAGAAAAAAATGGTATAATAATATCTCTCTAAATGCACCCCTCACTCCCTGGTGAGAAAATACATAAATGCTGAACAATAGAAGAAAAAAACCCCAATAAGATAGAAAGAAAAATAGAATCGAGCTTCATGACACAAGACTTGAAAAGAAGCATAATCACATTAAGCACTGTGTGGGGCAGGAGAGAGCCTAAGGGCCTTATTTACAAATGAGTTTTTCAATGGTAAAATCCTTTCTAAATTGGGCCGAAAGTCAGATAGAAGTCAATTAATCAGGCTTTCAAAGTTACATCAGAATTAATTTGACACTGATGGATCAGGTGGTCAAGAACGCCCCCAACCCGCCCATAGTTTAGCAACCAAAGGATGATGGTTATAAATATCGCGAATTATTTATCTCAGAGTAAAAACAAATACGAAATACCATAAAACGTCCCTTGCCCGGGTGAGATCAGAGCCTTTCATTAATAAACAGTATTCAAGTAATATCTTTTATACATCTAGCCATTAAAAATTTAGAAACAGCAGACGCCCCAACCACTGTGGCGCAAAACACAAATATGTCTCTATGTTTACTTCTTTTTGTCCTGTACATCATAATTTTGTGAGAATATAAGACCTCTAGCAGTACACGTTAGTGTAGGTGAAAAGAGTATGAACCAGGAAAGCTTTCTTCCCCGGTTACCAGGGGCATCAGCAATCATGGCTCTTATAAACAAGCATTGGCAATGCCAATCGTTTTTGACATTTCCTGTTGTTCTTTGCATTTTGCATTTGTAGGTGCAAGGAGGAGAGTGCACATTTTCGTGGAGGATGTGATAAGGGGTGCAGGTGTGCAATGGAATGCGAAGGGGAAATAGAGCAACGGAGGAAGCCATTGATAGAGGGTGCAGATGATGAGCAATAGGAAATATACTGTAGGACTCTAACAAATTAGCAACATTTTACAGTGAATGCACTAATTGATAGGTCTACAGACTACAGCCCAAATCGTGAGGGGCAGGAAGATTGGGGGAAACTCTTGGTGTGTTAAAAGGACCCCAATAGTTATTGGTGAGTTCGCTGCCCTCTTGAGTGGGCCTTGCAGGGTGGGTGCAAAACTGCACACTAAAGTGTGAGACTCGCGCCTTCTGGGTGAGACTCGGGTGCAAATAACAGGGTGTGCCAATTGTTTTTTCTGACATACGGCGCTGTCCTGGCTTACATTTGCAAAAATAAAACATGGACCAATTAACAAATGGTGAATATAAACGAGTGCACAACATGATTAGAAATCCTTGTGAAAATATACGCAACTATACAACACACACGCGGAACTTACTTACCACAACTTTTGTCACTGTGCCCTTTTGCCGCAGACACAGGCACCATATACCCGGGCAGTACCGCAGTTTACATGTAAATGCACTGCACTGGGCACATGGACAGCGATTGCAGAAAAACAAGCTCCCTTCCCATCAATTCATGGGACCAGTTTCATTCTGCAGCCTGGCAGGGCTACGGTTTTTCTTTCAGCTGACCTCCAACCCCAACCCATGAAAACAATATGGTTCCCAAATGCAGTTCTGCTTTTATCTCTTCAAGCGTGTATACCTGTCACGTAGCCCCTTGAGGCGGGCGTGCGGGACTGCACTGAACGCCAGCCATTAGCATTTTTCAAATTTGCCATGCGCGTCTTTTATCAAATGATTTCCCCACGGTGTACATGTTTTTATCTGTGATTTCCCACGGTTTACATGATTTCCCACGGTGTGCATTTTTTTTGGACTCTGATTATCTGCCATCTCTTTTTCCCCATTAGCCTTCCTATTCCAATTTATTATTTGCTATCCCCTGACGGTGCACATGACCTAGGGGGCACCTCACAACAAAGGGCTGCACGGTCACAGCCCAGCTGTGCCGTCCATAGGTGCCCTCCCGCAACTCTCAAACAAAGTGACACACTCCGCGCCTCTTACAGCTGCAGCAGGGGCGAGGGGGGCACTGTGAGTGTGAGCAAGGAAATACCTTTATGGAAAGTGAGTGTTCTTATGGGGGACGGGGAAAACTCCTGCCCTGCCAGCAGATCTGAGAAATCAGCTTTTCTGTAGCTAGGGCAGTTGTTTTTCAGGGCTGCAGACTTCCAAAGAGCTTGAATGAGCTTCTGACACGGCTCTGTTGACTGAGCGCCTGCTGAGGAGATCAGACTGCTACTTGCGGGTCAATAGTTCCAATTGGGCGCCTGGCCTGTACTTCGAATGCATTCATTGAAGGACGAAAATTATTTTTTAAGATAGATAAAAGTAGCCCACTGCCTGGATGATACATATTAATCAACTTGACTAACCATGGCGATACAAATGACATTCTAATTCATTACTTATCATCAACATGTGTAATATCGGCAGACAAGCGTTGCACCCATTGGCCCGATACGAGACCCTTTAGACCATGGAGAAGCCTGTGGGGAATGAGTTCCTTTCTTTACCACCAGTGATGGGGCTAAGGAGAAACTAACAGCACCTTCCCTCACCCTCCACAGCGTGGCACCGGACACAAGCCACACAGCACACAAGAATTTGGCCTACTGATATCATCTTTAGCTCATGTACTCTTGTAATGCCTTCATGGGGCGTGCATTTATGGTAAATCAGTACTGTATGACTGCTCACCTCAAGACACAGACAACAGATTTAAAGTTCAAAATCAGATACTTTATTAAATGAAATGTCAGGATGGTAGAAGGCCTAACTTGCCCAATGCAAAGGTGGGATTTCCCTATCTGAATAATACTAAGGACAGTCTGAGTCAAATGCCCTCATTACAACACCGGCGGTAACCAATGGCGCTATTAGCACCATGGTTGCTGCCGGTATTGTAACAAGTCCGCCAATGGTAAATGGGGAAATACCGCCCCATTCCAAGGTTGGCGGGGCGGTAATTCCCCATTTATCATTGGCCCTTCCCCATTCCCATTTTTGCCCCATAGGGCTCAATGGGACTGGGGAAGGTGGTAATTACGGTACCGCAAATTGCAGTACCGTGATTACCTCAAAAGTCCCTTTGCGGGTCCCTACTTTAACGGCTGGTCCAGACCAGCCGTTAAGGTCAGGAGCCGCAAAGGGACCTCGTAATCAGGCGTTAAGGGTTTAACGGCGCCGACACCTTTTACGGCGCCGTTAAACCCTTAACGCCAGGGTCCTAATGAGGGCCAAAGAGTTCAACTGAAAAGTCTGCCTGTGTCCAAAACCTATACTTGTCCTCACAACTACAACTAAGCAATGTGTAGGGATGTCAATACTGAAAGAAATAGGGATCAACATATAGTTCTGAGCTTGGTCCAGCTCTTAGCTTCTTCTTCAGCTTCCCTTACCCAAGTTCAAGAAGGTTCACAAAAGTCTTAGTATTACCTTTTCCAAGTTCGATGCAATACATTTCCAAACATTCCCTTGGGCTCTCTTCCCCAAGTCTCAAGCAACACAGTTCAAGGGCACAGAGGTCTCGAGGCTCTGCCCTCAAGACAGCACTTGTAGTCTTTCAAGTCTCAGGGTTCCCTTCCCCAAGAATTCAATGTAGCATCCTCTAGTTAGCCTGTCCAGTCGGGTTATAGTGCTTCTCTTTGGGTTTATTTTAAATTGTCTTTAGTTTCCCTCATTTAGGGCTCACTGGTCTAGGCACAGTTGTCAGACCACACAGTCCAACCATCACAGGTCGTGCAACCAGGAAATCCCCAAGCTCTCCAGTTCACACAAGTTAATCTGCGCTTTTTCCAGTTAGCCTCTTGGCTTTGGCCCCACTTGTCACACCTCTCTTGCCAGGCTCTGCCCTTGTCGCATTGTTTTCAGTTATAAAGTTCACTTTGGGGTGGTCTGGTCCATACCACAACTTTCGCTACACTTCTTCACACTTGCGATATTTGCTGCATAATGCTTTTCAAAAGGGCACTTTCCTCTTGGCTTCTGTTCGGCTTAAGTTCCAATTTTCATTTAGTTCAGTAGTCAACAGATATGTTTTAGCCTTGTTTCAAATTCGATGTATATAGTTCAGCATTGTTTCAAGCTTTGCACTTATTTCGGTATTCAATATATATATATTTCATCAATGTTTCAGGTTTCACCCAGCTCGGCGCTCAATAAGTCTTAAGCGGCACTGCGTTACTCACCTGCAGTGTTGCAGAGGTGCCACGGCTCTGAGTGCCTTCCCAATACTCACCGTTCTACGGCTTCCTCTCTGGCAGCTCCTGCTGCCTTTTTCTTGCTTTGCTGGTCGACGGACCGGCCCCTGCGAGCCGTGCTCACACTTCTGGTGCTCTGCAGCACCCGCCAGCGTCTTCGCCTCCTCCACACGGATGTGTCCTTTTCTTTCTACTCGCTCGCAGATGCTGCTACATTCAGCCAAGCACGGAGGCTCCCATTCTTGTGGCAATCCAACAGCCCACCTGCCTGGGAGCTCCACAGTTCTCCTGGGATTTGGCCAGCCTCCTGGCTTCCTGTTCGGCCCCACCATGGCTGCATCCTCACGACATGGGTTCCCTGCTGGCAGCTTCCACACAGGCCTCCCTATTGCACTCCATGTTATTTCACTGGCTTCTCTTTATACACCTATAACATTTCAACAGGTTGCAGGTGTGGATTCACCATCAGACTTGCCTGACCATAGTTAAAGGGACATGCCTGACCCTCACAGTTCTTTGCAGGCATCTTCCTCGTCCCAGTACCAAAATTGTGAAAAGGTGTAGTGTTCATTACTCTAAGTCTCTTCTTCTTCATCCCAGTACTTGTATATTTCAAATGTGGGGAAATTAAGGGGGCTGTTCTACAGTAGCCTACAAAGCTCAGGGGAAGGCTTGATTGTTCCTCAACACGGAAAGGGGTCTACCATGTCTCACCCGAGGGCGTCCCACTTCCAATCCCCAAGGACCCTCCACCTAGGTGATCCTCCCTCGCTTCTCCACCCCCAGGGTCAGGATCCAAAAGCGATGGCCTTTCCCTGGCCACTTGAGAAGAGCATTGAAGGGGAACCCTTTGGTTTCTCACACAGGGGAAATGGGTTTGAAACTCACCCTACTCCAATGATAGATTTTTTAATGGCCCATGTTTGTTTATTATAGGGTCAAAGCTTATATATTCTTGGGGCAGCCATTAGCATTATGTCTTGGTAGTGTGAAGTCTGCATGTGTTGTGTGAGGATCTGATGTCCTTCCCACATTCATATGTATAGTCAAATCAATTTAGAGTGTCTGGCTAAATCAGAGTTATGTATTAACCGCTTGAAAAGCAATGGCACTTAAGGTCCAGTGTCTCCCGCAAAGGTGTAGAGTTGCACCTTTTGAATGAGTGATTTTGATACACCTGGTAAGCAAAGCTGGTTGAGTCTGATTATTACAAAGCCAAGTATTGTAAGGAGGTATCTTGGTACAGATGACTCTGAGTCTCAGGTATGACACACAAAAGCTTTTTTACTTAGTTTCAGTTCCAGGTACAAGTTACAGGTACATTCACTTCCAAGTGGGACACAACTAGGACATATCAGGTAAGACTCTTGGGAGACATCCCCTGGCACCCTGTTCTCAGTCAGGCTCTCTTCAACTGTCAGTCTCAGAACACACAGCAGATAACATTCTCTCAGCATTCTGTATGCAGGCACTCAGAGCATTCCAAACATACTTAGCAACACGAGGGAAGGCAAGTCACAAGTCATGACACCAAGCTAATGGATGTGTATGTATAGCAATTTATGAGGCCACACATTCAATGTCCCAGCCTGCATTGTAACCATCTCCCCGATGTGGTACCCTCTGCCCAAGATCCTTCTGCAGTGACAGTTTTGCGCTCTAGGCCATGCCTGTCCAAGCACAGTTGTACAGCCCCCAAAGGATTTCTTTATTCGCCTCCTGGCACAACGCAGACAGAGAGCACTGGAGCAAAGCAACAGGTTATTATAAAAGGCGCCAGAGACGGTGTGTGCACTCTATGCCTCAAATGCGACAGTGCTTTGAGGCCATACCAATGGGAAAAGACACTATACAAATGACAAAATACATGACATTACATTCAAACCTTTACAAAAAGTCACGCATCCAGCGTGCCTGGTTATTGCCAAAGGGTTGCCTTTGCGATATTTTCAAAATGAGCTTGTGTTTTCACATGTTGCACATTTGCAGAGCTTAATGCAAAAGTGTAAGGGAAGCTCATATTTTTAAAATGTATTGCCGTTTCATTTATCACACTAATTGAAAGCAAATGTATTCCACATTAGAGAAATCTGCTAATTATAAGCAGGAATACCTTTTGCAAAGTGAACCTCGGACAGGAATAGCTATATTGTTTGCCTATTTAAACACGCCAAAACGTGGAAAATAAAATCAGTTTAAAGAACATATTCTGTTTCACAGTTCGCCTGATTTATTTTTGGGATTTTTTCCTGGTTGTTTTGAACTGTTGTTCTCACAGACCTTGGCAATATCTTCCAGAGATTCAAGCTTCTTTATGCATATCTCCCCTTTATGAATAACATAACATTTGCTCTGTTCTTTCCAATACTTGCGAATGGTATTTGGGGATTTATTTATTTATTTTATGTATTATTTTTTTATATGATGCTAATGCCTATACAATCCGCCAAAACGATTGGGCTTGTCAATATTTGATCAATATTATTTGTTCATGTATGTGTATAATGCTATTTCATGCTGGTAGTTGGCCATCCTCCGGCCACATGGCTTTAACCAGGTCTGCTTACTCAGAGCGACCAGCTAGGAAACATGCCGGAATGTGCAAGTTTCAGAGCTATCTGGCATCAGAATAAGATAGGAGAGGCCAGGAACAGAGAAATGCAAGCGCTAGTTGCTGCCTTCGCCCACCTAATTCTTGCATGATTAGATATACCATACAAGGCACCCCCTAGTGACAGAGTTCCAACACTCCTTTCACAAACGGAATTGCCTGATCACAGGCCACCATAACGCAGAGCAATGCCAGCGATTAATACGAGTTCTAGCCCTTCCAGTCTTCACCACTTTTGAGTCGCTGTAAGGAAAATGCATGACATCATTTGGCAGGTCCCTCAAGTTATGAATGACAACCATCCTGGGACAGCCTGGAACAGCCTGGGACAACATGGGACAGCCTGGGGCAGCCTGGGTAGCCTGGGTAGCTGGGGACAGCCTGTGACAGCCTGGGGCAGCCTGGGTAGCCTAGGACAGCCTGAGACAGCCTAGGGCAGCCGGGGACATCCTGGGGCAGCCTGGGACAGCCTGCGACAGCCTGGCTAGCTGGGGACAGCCTGGGACAGCCTGCGACAGCCTGGCTAGCTGGGGGCAGCGTGGGACAGCCTGCGACAGCCTGTGACAGCCTGGGACAGCCTGTGACAGCCTGGGACATCCTGGGGCAGCCTGAGACAGCCTGGTGAAGCCTGGGACAGCCAGAGGTTAAGATGACTTCTATTCCTTCCAGTCATCACCACTTTTGAGTCGCTGTAAGGAAAATGCCTGACATCGTTTGGCAGGTCCCTCAAGTTATGAATGAAAACCATCCTGGGACAGCTTGGGACAACATGGGACAACCTGGGCAGCCTGGGTAGCCTGGGTAGCTGGGGACAGCCTGTGACAGCCTGGGACAGCCTGGGTAGCCTAGGACAGCCTGAGACAGCCTAGGGCAGCCTGGGACATCCTGGGGCAGCCTGGGACAGCCTGGGTAGCTGGGGACAGCCTGCGACAGCCTGGGTAGCTGGGGGCAGCGTGGGACAGCCTGTGACAGCCTGGGTAGCTGGGGACAGCGTGGGACAGCCTGCGACAGCCTGGGTAACTGGGGACAGCGTGGGACAGCCTGCGACAGCCTGTGACAGCCTGGGGCAGCCTGGGACAGCCTTGGACATCCTAGGGCAGCCTGGGACAGCCTGGGGCAGCCTGGGACAGCCGGGGACAGCCTGGGAGATCCTGGGGCAGCCTGGGTAACCTGGGACAGCCTGAGTAGCTGGGGACAGCCTGGGACAGCCTGCGACAGCCTTGGTAGCCTAGAACAGCCAGGAACAGCCTGGGGCATCCTGGGACAGCCGGGGACAGCCCGGGACAGCCTGGGAGATTCTGCGACAGCCTGGGTAGCTGGGGACAGTGTGGGACAGCCTGCGACAGCCTGGGGAGCTGGGGACAGCCTGGGTAGCTGGGGGCAGCGTGAGACAGCCTGCGACAGCCTGTGACAGCCTGGGACAGCCTGTGACAGCCTGCAACAGCCTGGGTAACTGGGGACAGCGTGGGACAGCCTGCGACAGCCTGTGACAGCCTGGGGCAGCCTGGGCCAGCCTGGGACATCCTAGGGCAGCCTGGGACAGCCGGGGACAGCCTAGGAGATCCTGGGGCAGCCTGGGTAACCTGGGACACCCTGAGTAGCTGGGGACAGCCTGGGACAGCCTGCGACAGCGTTGGTAGCCTAGAACAGCCAGGAACAGCCTGGGGCATCCTGGGACAGCCGGGGACAGCCCGGGACAGCCTGGGAGATCCTGCGACAGCCTGGGTAGCTGGGGACAGTGTGGGACAGCCTGCGACAGCCTGGGGAGCTGGGGACAGCCTGGCTAGCTGGGGACAGCCTGGGACAGCCTGGATAGCTGGGGGCAACGTGGGACAGCCTGCGACAGCCTGTAACAGCCTGGGACAGCCTGTGACAGCCTGGGACATCCTAGGGCAGCCTGAGACAGCCTGGGGCAGCCTGGGACAGCCAGCGGTTAAGATGACTTCTATCCCTTCCAGTCATCACCACTTTTGAGTCGCTGTAAGGAAAATGCCTAACATCATTTGGCAGGTCCCTCAAGTTATGAATGAAAACCATCCTGGGTCAGCCTGGGACAACATGGGACAACCTGGGGCAGCCTGGGTAGCCTGGATAGCTGGGGACAGCCTGTGACAGCCTGGGACAGCCTGGGTAGCCTAGGACAGCCTGAGACAGCCTAGGGCAGCCTGGGACATCCTGGGGCAGCCTGGGAAAGCCTGGGACAGCCTGGGTAGCTGGGGACAGCCTGGGACAGCCTGCGAAAGCCTGGGTATCTGGGGACAGCCTGGGACAGCCTGTGACAGCCTGGGTAGCTGGGGACAGCGTGGGACAGCCTGCGACAGCCTGGCTAGCTGGGGACAGCCTGGGACAGCCTGTGACAGCCTGGGTAACTGGATACAGCGTGGGACAGCCTGCGACAGCCTGTGACAGCCTGGGACAGCCTGTGACAGCCTGGGACATCCTAGGGCAGCCTGGGACAGCCTGGGGCAGCCTGGGACAGCCGGGGACAGCCTGGGAGATCCTGGGGCAGCCCGGGTAACCTGGGACAGCCTGAGTAGCTGGGGACAGCCTGGGACAGCCTGCGACAGCCTTGGTAGCCTAGAACAGCCAGGGACAGCCTGGGGCATCCTGGGACAGCCGGGGACAGCCCGGGACAGCCTGGGAGATCCTGGGGCAGCCTGTGGCAGCCTGGGACAGCCTGGGGAAGCCTGGAACATCCTGGGACAGCCCGGGACAGCCTGTGGCAGCCTGGGACAGCTTGGGACAGCCTGGGGAAGCCTGGGACAGCCTAGGACAGCCCGGGACAGCCTGGGACAGCCTGGGATAGCCCAGGAGAGCATGGGACAGCCTGGGACAGCCTGGGTAGCCTGAGACAGCCTGGAACAGCCTGGGTAGCCTGGGACAGCCTGGTGCAGCCTGGGACAGCCTGGTGCAGCCTGGAACAGCCTGCGAAAGCCTGGGTAGCCTGGGATAGCCTGGGAGATCCTGGGACAGCCTACGACAGCCTGGGTATCTGGGGACAGCGTGGGACAGCCTGGGGCAGCCTGGGACAGCCTGGGGTAGCCTGGGACAGCCGGGGACAGCCTGGGGCTGCCTGTGACAGCATGGGACAGCCTGGGGCAGCCTGGCACAGCCCTGGATAGCCTGGGACAGCCTGGGAGATCCTGGGGCAGCCTGGGACAGGCTGGGTAGCTGGCTTGTACTGCTCTGTGAGATGTATCTGCAGATGGGAGTGAGAAGCATATGACCCGCAGCCCCTGATAAGGGTGCACCTCCTCCTATCTCCATAAAGTACAATAAACTGAAGGAGTCTTGGGTTCAGTGGGTGATTGCGTGAGTATATACAATGTGCACATAATGCTCTGTGCGTTCTTTGATTTAAGTGAAAATAGTGAGTGAGAGAGTGATGGGGAAAGGTCGTGAGAGAGAGAGAGAATAACACGTATATCTTTAACCGAATAATTCCTGCTTTCCCAAGTCTTGAGAAGCACAAACTGGTGAAGTGTGTTGGTTCATCATCTCATGTTCCAGCATCCTAGTGCCCAGCTCCCGCGCTTGTGGCGTGGAATGGTGGACCCTGCAGGATCAATTGGCCGATTGAGAAAAGAACTTTCATAAAGAACATTCATTCGTACACCACTACAGACAGATAACTGAATGCATTGGAACTTCTATCAAAAAAGGAGAAGGCAGCCTAATCTCAAGACACATGTTGCTTTTAACTAAGCCAGGAATAGGCAGCAGTCCATTGGGTCGGCCGAGAGATACGGTATCCCCTAGAAGCATAATCCTGGATCTCTCAATGTTATTCCCAGCAGATAACATAAATGCTTGGCCGCTATTGTGTTGTGCTTGGTGTGCACGTGGCTAACTCCTGCTCAAACCCCCTACTGGTGGCAAATTGCTAGTCCCAGAGCCAAAGGTTTCTTTTTCAGTAGCCACCAAATCTTCTCTAGTTGTTGGGGTAAGAGGTTCCTTTTAATGGGCAACGTGTTTTCTGAAAAACTGAATGATGTGCATGAAATGAGTGTTTAGATGCAGAGTTTCAAACATGACATTGTCCATGCGAGTGCATGCCGTTTAAATGCATAATATCTGATTGCTTTTTTTCACTAGAAATATCTCCAAACATACTACAACATGTCATTACGGAGTGTTGGCCGAAGTTCGAAGAATGCCTTCACTGAAAAAATAAAACAGATGCAGGAGTTCTTTGGACTTAATGTTACCGGAAGCTTGGATAGCAAGACACTGGAAATAATGCAACTATCCAGATGTGGGGTTCCAGATGTTGGAAATTATAATTTCATGCCCTCTAATAAAAAATGGACGACCGGTGTCGTAACATACAGGTATGTTTTTACATTTTAATTAAATAACCTCCGGCATTGCTGTCTCTTAATTGAGTGTCTCGACTCATATGATACATGCATGACAGAGTTGGCCAAAAGGGCAGCCATCCCCAGTGATTTGGTCAACTCCCAACTGAGAATGTCTAGACACAGCGTGAACTGAATCAACTAAATTAATCACGTACTCCACCAGGTTATGGTATCATCACTCGTTCATGTGCATGACCCACCCTGAGGCGGTTCAAAATAGTTTCCTCTCTTCGTGTCAACTCTACTCCCCCCTCAAACGCCCGAACCTGCATGCTTGTTATGATTTGCTATATGTGGCTTAGAAATGGTCCTCACCCCTCGCAAACCTGCCCCTCGAGTTTGTTCTGCATTGCATTCTCTCTACCCACAATGACACACTTACATTCTATGTTTCAAACCATAATATGGATACCAGCAATGCCACGCACACACATGTGGCAATTGAGCACACTAGGAGAAATCAAACATCAGAACGCGACACCTCTACAACTAACTTTCATAACGCAGCTTAGGTCAGTGCATCCTAGCACCATGGGCACACAAGGCTTCACTTTGGGCACAAACGCTTCTATGGTCTTGACACCGAACACCTAGGAACTGACCCACATGCTCAGGGTACTTCCTGTCTGCACAGAACAGTGCGAGAACAAAGCTATCTTGCATTGTTCACTCTCTATTCACTCTCCTAACCCCCCTCCCACCCCTCTTTCAGATACGCCAGAGCACCTGGTAACCATGCAAATAACAGCAGCCTACAGTATAACATAGCAGTGTACCTCCTGTCAGCTGATCCAGCTAACGTGTGCAACTGAGACAGCACAACTGACCTCATTAAAATGATGATTAGACTGGCCAAGGACTCAAAATTCTCCACATGTGCTTGCCCAACGCAGTTGTGATTTTCTGAATTCCTCCATAAGAACGCCTTCGCGCCATGCTTAAGGAAGTTGTTTTGGAACCTTGCATGAAGGTTGCAGGTCTTTGTTCTTTCATTTTAGCTTATTTCAAGCTGATATGAAATGTGCCCTTTCAGCTAAACCTAGTTGGAAAACTGTGGTACAGCTGCAGTGTTATTCATAGAGCCAGACCTGGCTTGGTTCCTTCCAATTGGGATTTACCGTGTTCTCATTCTCAGAAGACCTTATACTGATAGAACATGCACCATGTTCTCATTCTCAGAAGACCTTATACTGATAGAACATGTACCATGTTCTCATTCTCAGAAGACCTTACACTGATAGAACATGTACCATGTTCTCATTCTCAGAAGACCTTACACTGATAGAACATGTACCATGTTCTCATTCTCAGAAGACCTTAAACTGATAGAACATGTACCATGTTCTCATTCTCAGAAGACCTTTCACTGATAGAAAATTTAGATTCTTGGTGCTTGTGAACCTATACAATGACATGTTTATCCACGGTTTTGTAACAATTTACACGTGGATCCTCCTACCAAGAGGAAGTGGCGGTAGTGGCAACCTCTGCCCTCATTCTGTTTCCGCTTTCCCTTTCCTTGTTAAATAGAGGCAGCCGCGTGTTCCCCTTCCAGTTCTCCATGACCAGCATTCTCAAGACTCTCCCAAGGGAGGCCTTGCCAGAAAGGTCTGTCCACGGGCACATTCATACTAACACAATGGGAAGATACACCTAACTCGGTCCTCAGACCATGCTAGTGAAGGGAAATACTGCATCCAGCACTTCAAAGGTTCTCAAGGAAATGCTGGCCCTAGGGACTGTGCCGTGATGGGCTATTAAATTGTACCACATTTGAGTTGCATCCAAATCCCTGTCTAAATCTTATAATATTAGTCACAAGCTTTTAAGCGTTCTACATTGCTAGATGGTTTTACAAAAGTACTGTCTGAGACAGCAATTAAGAAGGCCCACCTTGGCTGAACAAGGTTACACTACTTAGGTTTAGCCTGACCTACACAAGGGTTTGGTAGAAGGGTGAGCAGCCAGGCTTAGTCTAAGGAGGGAGGAGGGATGTAGTGAGTTACAAAGGACTCAGAGCATACACTTAGTCCAAGAAAACACTGATACCCTTACAACATATATCCAAAATAGTTATTTAATATGTCCACCAAGTCACACTGTTGTAACTTTCAAGTTAAGTAAATACTATAACACAGTGAAATAATAGAAGAAAACTTGCAATATTCTTTGGAAAATAAACCACAGTTGAAGTCACATTAGAATAGCTTTTTCAGTAACAAATCACAAAGTAAAGTCCTCTGAAACATATACGCAAATGTTTTCAAACACTTATAACATTTAGTACATTTGTTCCAGCCTGACATAAAGAGACCAATCCTATCTTATGGGAGTCTCACCATATCCAGAGGGGACGCTAGGCCACCAGTGATCAGAGGTTGGGCAGAAAAGGCTGGAAAACAGAGTACAATATTCAAAGTGGCAGAGTCCAACATGATCTCTTCTTGATTTTGCAGGTACATAAAAGTTAGGATTCACAAGTCAAAGAGGTTAAGAGATGTCCTTGAAAGATTGGCACAAGGACAAATGTCCTAAGGAAGGATTAGATTACAATAGGTTGTCCACCCAAATGTAATCCTATGACGACCTTGAGGGGTGCAAGATGCAAGATATCGGCAGCCCCTGGCATCAAACAAGCAGACTCCAGATCAGTTTTACCAGGAGCAGGACCGTACCCTCAAGTGAAGAAAACAGTTGCTGCAGGATGGTTCCAGAAGTGAGGCGACAGCAGACATGATCACTGGTTTCTCAGTCTTCGTGACAGAAGAAAGGGACTTCAGTGGATCTGGTGACAGCTCTAATGCAGACAGATGTGCAGTTCTGGCTTGTAGGCCTTTTTCAGGCCTGGATGAAAGACGATTGTCATGGTGGTAGACTCTTTTCTCGGTCCTCGTCTCTGGTGAGGAGATTTTGGGAAGCTGGCTGGAGTCACTGCTGGCTTAGGAGGATGCCCACAAAGTTCCAGGTGAAACCACACTTCAGGTGACGATGCACAGTGATGCAGCACAGTTCACTGGGGATTAGTCAATTGCAGGCCGTGGAGGTTTCAGCTCTTCCAGGGATGGCCCATATTGTAGTTCATCTTGGGATTGGTTAGGCCCGTCCAAGGGTGGAGGTCATTGTGTTTGGATCTTCCATGTTGCTTAGAAGTGTAGGTCGAGGCAGCAGCGATAATTCAGAAGGCTCTGGCAGTCGCTGGAAGTTGCTGACGGCATCCTTCTTCATTCTTCTTCATTAGAATCTTCTGTTCCAGCGGTCGACTCTGAGTTTCTATTCCCGGACCTCAGAACACTGGCTGAGTCCACCAATCATGACCCACGCACCATTCAAACTTGGGGGGGGTGGTTGTACAATGGGGACAGCCAGACTCCACTCTGAATTGGTTTCAGGCCGCCACGCTGCAGGTCAAAGGAAAGGGGAATTTCACTCACCTCCCCCCATCCTGTCCTGCCAGTCACTCAGAGACCCTTCACAGGCTTTCCTTGGGAAGCCCGGCAGTGACAAAGGGACCACAGAATCCTCTTTCACCAAGCAAGGTAGAAGAACACATCAGAAAGGGCAAATCACCTTGGACAGGGCTTTAAAAAGTACAGCCATCATTTTGTGCAAATGGTGTCCCTTGTGTCCCCTACCACAGCTGCAAAGACAGCCTGCAACAAATGTCCACGGGAAGTCATGCAAAAAGGTATATCTACAGCAGCCTGACCAGAATGCGTGTCACAGTAACCAATAACATACTGGGGACTCGAGAAAAGGGATACATTGGATCCTCTTAGCACTCCACATAAGGCGGGGTGTGCTGATCTTGCAAAAGAAAAGAAAAGTATCCCCCTGCCTTGGCAACTGTGAGTCAACCAAGGAAAAATAAAGAAATACTAAAGTGGAAGCTGTAGGAGCTCCCAGCAACACCGCACAGATAGTAAAATGTTGATACCAGAAAAGTTGGAGGAAATTATGACTCCAAAAAGAAACACCAAAAAAAGGTAAAACAGGTTCCCAAACGCAAAGTATAAGGATGAGGGAGTGTGAAAAAAGGTTCCCACTCACTCAGGAGAACTAGTCAAAAATCCAGTGGTCCAGCAAAAAGTGCTGAGGGACGCACAAGTGGATAGAATTTCACACAAAAAAGGAAATCTCTAATACACGTTGACAAAACAAATGCACACATTATTGATATGACATTCCTAGGGATGCTCAGCATAGCCCTTGACCTTTCTTGGCAAACCATTAAACCTTCTGCAGCAAATGTCAGAGGACCAATCTGTGCAGATTTCTTATACCATCGTATACAGCGGTGGCTGGTGGATTTATTTTAGTGGGAGGGCACACATATTTCCCAGTAACAAGCACAAGCAACTGAGTGAAGTGGGGGAGCCCAAAACAAGCAAGAGAGGTGTGGGATGGTACTCTGCATAAAAGCTTTTTTTTAAAATAATTGGTTAACATGGTGCATATTACATACAGTCGAAGTGGAAAATTAAAGGCACGTTTGTTCAGCATTTTCCCAATAATGTAAGTTATGTAATTGTAAGAACTCTCCCATGACTGTTTTCCCAATAATGCAAAGGCAAGTATTGCCAATTTGGCCAGAATGGCAGTAACAGCTACTGTAAGAACAAACATGTCTTGGATTTGCAAAAAAATGCCATTACCCTAACTAGGAACCTACCCATGATGGATTTACTGAATAAGCACAATGCCATTGATGTTTGCCTGAAAGTAATAGCCACCACAAGAATGCATTGTCCTTGGCTTTGCCCAACAGTCTAACAATGCCAGTAATGTAACTCTAAGAACACACAGATCATAGCTTTGTCCAATATAGCCGTACTTCCAGCCACTGTAAGAACACGCTGTCTTGGCTTTACCCAATGATGCCAGTACGCTAACAGTAATAAGACACCCATGACTATTTTACCCAATAATGCCAAGGCCAGCACTGCCTGCCTGGCAGTATCAACCACTGTAGGACACAAGTGTCTTGACTTTGCCTAGTAATGCTGGTATTGTAACTAAGCAGCCCCACCTAGAACCCTCTAGGCTGGTCTCCCACATGCTTTCACAAGGCTGTGCAGGAGTGAAGGCCTGGGTGTTTTATCTGTCAGTCCTTACCCATGCGCACTGATGTGCAGGGCATTAGGGACACCGTCAGTCTTTTTCTTTGCAGATCATGTAAACACGTTTAAGTTCTTTGCAAATGCAAACACTACATATGCATTATGGATCAAATTAAAATCACTCGCTCAATAATGCAAACGATGTATTTATTTATTTTACTAGCTCTCTTTTTGGGGACAGTGTGTTCTGACCCCTGCCGCGCCCATGATAGCATGCAAAGGTATGTGTAGCCTACAAACACCAAATCGTTTTGAAATATGCTTTGATCAGTACCTTGAATGTTATTTTCTTTGACGATTACTTTTCAGAAAAACCCTTTAATTAATTGCATATATAACTACATATGTAAAAACAAAAGGGGGGTGAGGCGCGCACTCCAAGTCCTGGCCAATATACTACCTGAAAAAAGAAAAAGAATAACTGGGTTAAATCCCAAAGTGTCCAATTCACTGGGTTAGGTCCCAAATGTTGCAAACATGTTCACAAGGTTGGATCCCTTCTGCTGCATTTGAACTGCTGTTCTCCTCCTCCTAGCGCTTTCGTGTCCCAACACTCTTCAGGGAGGCTGTGTTGACTTTCTTTTCAGGTGAATCCAATTAAGTTGCTAATGCAGTGTCTGAGGATTATGGGAGCTGTAGTGAAATCATTTGTTCAATTCAGGTGACCAAGGAAAGACTCCCCTCCAGGAGCACCCATCTTATCCTTAGCAGGGGGAGGGGGGAAAACCATAACTATGGTTCTCCACTGTAAGGCAAAATATCCCCGGTGCTGCAGCCTCTGGAGTCCGGATCTCCACAAATTATATGTAAAAACAAAAGGGGGGTGAGGCGCGCACTCCAAGTCCTGGCCAATATACTACCTGAAAAAAGAAAAAGAATAACTGGATTAAATCCCAAAGTGTCCAATTCACTGGGTTAGATCCCAAATGTTGTCACCCCCCTTTTGTCCCCCTTTTATAGCTACATATGCACTGCACAATGATGGCTTCTGTGAACCGCAGTTATTGGAACAATTTTTTAAGACAGGTTTGATTTATTTGTTTAGTTCGAAGAGACTGAAATATGACTGCCATAGATAATACTGACCACATAACTGTTTTTCCGATAGATTGGAGAATTACACCCCAGACCTGCAGCCGGCAGACGTGGAGCAAGCCATAGCAAGCGCCTTTAGTGTATGGAGCAGCGCAATTCCACTTAAATTTACCAAAATTAATTCTGGAGAAGCCGATATCATGATTTCTTTCAAGTCTGGGGGTGAGTGTTCTAATAGGCATAGAAAGCTTACTTATTGTTAAACAGTGATCTTCTCTTTCGGAAAAGGTTGTTTCCCCCAATGATTGTTCTTCTAGTTTCAAAACAGCCCTTGTCTGTCTTTTTTAGCAAACAAGACAAGGCTTTTACTCCGAGGGTGAAGGGCTAAATATGAAGGGCCAGATTTTCAGAGAAACTCCAATTTAACAAATGGCTAGCTAAGTGTAAAATATACATTATTGCAAATCACCAACTATCTGATGGGCAAAATGTAAGTGCCTTCCACAGGGCCAGTGCAAGAGCACGGCAATTCTGGGAATCCACCTAAGGTGACTTATCAGAAGCAGGCAGGCGCCTGACTAAATCTTGAAAAATTAAATATAGCCACACTACAAAGGATGGGAGTGCCAAAACAGAACGTTGCCTGATAGGGCTTAATTCCTTACACCCGCCCTGAAGCCCATCTGTATGTCTTCAACACGGGTATGTCTACCTTTTGCGATCCGTCCATGTTTCAAACAGGCGGCTCAAGGGTTACAATCCTTGGCCAAGCTGCATAGTGTAACACTGCTTCAGTTTCCTGGTGCCCGTGGGAGTCTGTAGGGTCAACTGTGTTGAACTGGATCACATTAATTACCATAGCGTGTGATACTAATTTCACCTATGATACGATGGCTGAGAAACTGGCATGTTGTCAGTTTCAGAGGAATCAGAGGTCATCACTGCTCAGTGTGAAGTCTGTGACTTACAGGTCCCATGCAGATTGCCAGAGCCAACACTTTACCCTTGTGATCTAAAGCAGGGCTTACAATGCTGAATCCACTTCTTCATAAGATTCACTGTCATAGTTGATAGCATCGTCAGTTCCCCGTTATCATGCCCAGGCTCTTCTTGCAAACCAATGATCCCCCTCCCCCACCTCCCCGACCCCCCAACCAACAGGTTTTGTTCTTCTGCAGATCATTCGCCTGAAGCCTGCCCTTCCACTACATCTTCAAGTAGTCTTTGTTTTGCTCAAAGCCAGATGTGCATTATCTGCATTCCCTCTATGAAACTTTCAGAGACAAAGTCGCCCAGGCATATTGCATTGTAGCCGCCAAATCCCAAGGAGTCATGAGATGTTCAGTGTTTTACCTCCTGATTGGGGTAATGTTCTCTTTGAAGCTCTTGCCAAATCGTGTCACAGGAGCTTTATACGGTGCAGCCTGGTTGATAATGGGGCACAATAAACGGTAACACGTCAGCTCCTCCCCACACCCCCATTTAATCAGTTTAAATTGACTGCCATTGGAAATAAGAACATTTTTGAAGGGTTGAAAAGCCCTTTAGCTGGAACAACCACCATGATCTGTATGGATTCCATAGGGAAGTCAGCAACTGTCTCCTTTTCTGAATGCTTGATCCTCCTACACTGTGATGTCATGGCAGAGGATTATGGGATTTTATAATCAGCTACTGTGACATCCCAGCAAGAAGACACAGAATGTTCTCTGCCAGGTCTTTTTGTCTCTGTGTTTGGTTGCTCTGAGGTGTGGGGACAGGGAGTCTGGTAACTGTTATGTTGTATATAGTTCCCTAATACCTCCTACTGTTCACCCCATTTGTATAATTGTTATTATTAATATAATTGTTCTTTTATAACACGCTTAATACCAACGGGTGGTTCCCTAGCATGGGATCAGGATTCAAACCTGTGTTGTGCCCCGTTGTCTTGCTTCCAAGACAAACACTTTGCCCCAGATCTATCCTTCCTCCCCCTTTTCCATTTGAAAATGTGACCTGGAAAATGTCACCAGGGAAGCAATTTCTATTTTCCTGACCCTTAAGAAGTATTTGGGGAAAGAACTTGAGTGTAGTCAGAGTGTATAATTGAGTAAATAGCACTCCCTGGTGACATGTCTCATGGCGTGATTTTCACTGAATACCTTCATCCCCTGCAATTCTGGACCCTAAGGGCAGCACAGGTCGGGTAAATGGATGCAGTATAGCCGATACATAACATACCATTATAGATGGCTACTACTGTTTAAATCCCATCTGAGAGCTCCAATGGATATCATATACAACATGGTCTTCTGATTCATAGTCTGTCAGATGTCACTTGGAAACGTATTGTTGGAGGAAAAACCCTGATGGTTAATAGCTACCTATCTATAATTCTATATAGCTCCACAGCAAATTCACCTGAGTGGGAGCTACTCAAATCACGAGAAGCACAGCACACACCGCATCGGACATTCCATCGTGTTTCAAAGGCGAAACAACTCAAGCTGCGCATGTCATGCTCCAAAATATTAAAACTTAAGTAGTGAAACTAGATCGAGCTGTGCAAAGGATTAGGTGAGAAGGTATGCTTGCGTTTTGCCACGATGGAGCTAGATTAAGGCTGCGATATATTGGATATGTTGAAATATATTCGGATATACCACTTTGCATTGATTTTATCATTTGTATTATAGACTTCTGGAGCACAGGAACACACTCATGGGGCATCAAAATAGGGATGTCTGTCCACACGAAGGCCGTGGAAGTGACAGAGGTTTCATGAGGCCCAAAACACATCTGTGTCAACATGTTTTGAAAAAAGCAGTGTCATGCATAAACACTGCACAATAAGTCGAATTGTGAGGCACATCCGATCTAATGAGTCCCTTGATAAGTAGGAAGGGTCAAAGGCTGGGATGAATAGCTGTGAACAATATGTATAATAAGAAATACATATAATGTTTAGCACTTTACTCCTGTGTCTATGAAACTGATGTAATATTGTATTGAATATTTTCTTACATGATGTTTGTTTACCGATTTTGTATACATGGATGAAATAAAATGAGCAATTTCTTTTTGAGAGAAGTCAAATGTTTTATAAGGGTTTAAGGCACACACACAGGTGCTACCGGAAACATTGCACAGATCCTGTGGTTGCTTTATATGTGTTGGTGCCTGGGAGATCAGGGAGGAAGCCACGTGCCCCCATAGTGTAACCATAATTGGCAGAGCCCGAGATCTGCTATTCTGTATCTAGCTACTTCTTACCCAATGCGACACCATTCCTCACGTTCCTGTACTCTGATAGGATGGACCTATTTGCATAATTTCCCACTGTTTGGATCTTTCTGCACTTTGCCTTGTGCCACAAACGCCTGGGCTTGGAACAGCCTTTGGTGGCACCTCTGCTGCCACAACGTCAATGGACTCCATCCTCAGCACAGCAGGCCACAGCGCCAGATTCCCCCTGAAGACGACAGTCGTCCACTCTCGCCCTGCTGGAGCTGCGTGTTCGACAGCTTGGATCGGACAGAGCTGAAGAACACTCTGGAACCAAGCCAACCATGTGGCCGTTGGTATCAACCCTAGCCAAGAAGACTTGACAGTAAGATGCCATCCACATCAAGGTGTTGATGGCAACTCATACTCTGTTTCCCTGACCCTAATCCTAACATTAGCGCCAGATTCCCCACAGGCCTGCGGTGAAGAACTTGAGTGAGAGCTGCACAACATCCAAGAACCATGAGGTAGCTCAGAAGTCCAAGCACCTGCCTCTACTTTGGCTCCAGCATTCAGACCGCGCAACATTGGGGCCATCTGCAGCTCAGCAAATGAGCCCACTTTGGCATTCAGCCGCATATCCAAGGTAGAACACAGACATGGTTAGGCAAAGGAGAGTGTAATGTACCCCTGGTGTCCCCCTTCAACAGTATAAGGACGCTTCTGAGCACCGGGGAGCCCCTGAACCCTGTGGTGACTGCACAGATGATCACAACCCTCATAGGTAGGTGCTCTTCCAACAAAGGTCTCCGGCCTTTTAGCAATGAAAATTACTTTAACTTAAAGTTGAAGACATGGAGCCACCCTGATTTTCAGAGACTTTCAGTCTCTAAAACATACCTCTGCCTGGAGCGTCTTTTATTTAATGTGATGAAGTGCTTCTCTGTTTCCCATCCACTCCAGGGATCGTGGTTCTGATTCCTTGTTCATGAATACCAATAGGTGAGCAAAGGCCAGATCATGGGGTACTGTGGCATATTTTGGGAGTGATGCTCAGCGTGTATAATGCAGCCTGGTGAAAGAATCTGAGTATGAATGAGTGTGACGTTGTATGTTTCACTTGGAGAAGAAACCTCTGAAGATTCAAAGCAGTTCTTACCCTTTTTACTCCCAGTGCAAGATCCTTTTTCCACACCATTGCCATGCAGAGAGCTATTGCCAGATGTAAAGCATAAAGCAAACACAACTTTAATTACAGGAATTGTTTTGTTTTTTCAAAAGATCATCAAGATTTCAACCCGTTTGATGGGCCACAGGGGACCCTGGCTCATGCGTTCTCTCCCGGAAGTGGGATTGGGGGAGATGCCCACTTTGATGAAGCTGAGACATGGTCGACAAGTGCACGGGGTAAAATATGCAAGAGTGAATGATGAGCCTCAATATTATTTGCCAACAGATCAAATGAAAAGTTAATTCTGCAAATGCCTGTAGCTGTAGTCACCCCCTGCACTTTCTCCGGCAATCCCTTGCACTGGGGTCTGTATCTGTTTCCATACAGTTCCTCCTTTTTTTTTCTCTGCACTTATCAGACACACCCTGTCTGTTGCCTTAAAGCTAGCACTTGCCACCTGCTGGCTGCACTACCACTGTTTGTTGCTTTTATTATTTATTTATTATTTATCTGTTTTCCTCTGCTAAGCACTTTCCACTCCCCCCCACCCATGCACTTTCCCCTTTCCCTCTCCCATGCACTTGCGTGTTCTCAATGTCACTGGGCCTAGTAAGATCGCTGTTTTGTTTCTCCCTTGTTCCCCTCTCTTGCCTAGTCGCACTCCAAAACACTTATGTACGAGCACAATACAAATAAAATATCAATTTCAACAAGGGCCCGATTCATTTAATTTTTTGCACGGTTCAATGTGACTTTGCACTGCGGAAAAATGACTTTGCACTGCCGACACAAACCCTGATTCATGGAACTGTGTAAAGTGTATTTTTGCAGTGCAAATTCATTTGTACAGCAAAACTGACTTTGGAAAGTTTGTGGTGGGTAAAATGGAAGATTGCCTGCCACCAACCTGCCCACAGCGCTCGTCCATGTGCATTTGAATGTGTAGCTTTATGTCATGCAAACGGAAATCACTTGGATGTGTTGCTGCACACGTCAGATGTGTGAGTCCGTGGATGTACACCCATGCGTCCTGTGTTTAAATGATGTCGGGGTCATTATTCACCTCTGTGCGTGTGTGCGCAATGGGCAGGTCCGTGACTGGACCTCCTTGAACTCCGCACCTGGAATTATTAAGTGAATTAATGTCTTTGATCTTTTTAACATTTCCATCACTTCAATGCATGTTATTCCAGTGCAGAATAGATATGTTGATCAAATGAACATGACATGCTGTCAACTAGAGTGGGTCAATTAAAGCTTTCTGAACATGCCTTCTTCTCCTAATCCAGGAATCAACCTGTTTCTCGTTGCCGTGCACGAATTCGGCCATTCGTTAGGACTTTCTCATTCGAATGACCCTAAGGCACTCATGTACCCAACATACAAATATGTTGATACAGTGAATTTCAAGCTCCCAGAGGATGATACGAAGGGAATACAGGCGCTGTATGGTAAGTACCCTTCCGAAGTTCCATACCAGGACCTTCTATATGTCTTTCTATATGTCTGTGCCCATCCAGTAACGTTTTGAAGACAGACATTGGAATTACAACGCAAAAGCAAAAATGACGCGCCATTGGGGTGCAGGGGAAGATAAACCACTGTCAGCAAATTGCCATAACCTCCTCTCGCTGCCCATAACTGAGGCACACATGTAACCACAAACTGTTCTTCCCCTATCTTCCTTCAACCCAACCCCTTGTTGTTTCTGGATCTTTCCCCCTTTCGCATCATTTGATCTTTCCCCGATTATTCTTTTCCTCCTGCAGACTATGGTCCGCATCACGAGGTGGTGGGGGGAGGGGTCACAATATGTCAATTCTCGGACAAGCCTAGGCACTCTGAAACCACAACACTGGTGATTTGGCACAGTATAAACGCATAGCAACATAGCATAACAGTGTGACTTTGTGATTAGGCTCGGCCCTTGTGTATTAAAAGGGCACTGAACTGCCAGGGCAAACCAACAGGCTTGAGGCCTCCCAGAGGAGCGCCTGTTTTTATGAGTGCTGTTAGTATTGCCAGATCGATTGCCCTGTTCCTCATCTATTTCCTCAGATCTCTGGATCTCTAACATGACCCCAGCAGGCGAGCTGACCATTACCCGTGGATCTTTCAAGGAAATGCATTCAAATGGGAGAGTCTAAAAGAAGAAGACAGGTGAATGCTCTTCCATGAAAAAACACATTTAGGGTAATGGTGAAACTAATGATTGGTGGCATACATAGCAGATTACAAAAAACAAGGGGGCTCCTGGGAGTCTGGCTGCCAGACATTAGTCCCGTTACAAGAGCCTTACCCAGAGTCTTTAGCTCACTATCTTTCACAGAGGAGAAATATCCAAAGCATATCAGTCTTTGTCCTGTCCTGGGGCAGTCCAGCACCGAAATGCTAGGCAATTCACCTCTGAACAAGAGTACCAACAGCAACCCCAGAGACGTGTTTCGGTCTGATTGGACCTCATCAGTAGGGTGGAGCTGTGCCTGTCTAAGAAAAGTGAGCAAGGGGTCCACGTCTGGATTCCCCTAGTAACTTAGGGTGAAACCCAAAGTTACTTAAATTATGCAAAAAGCAAGGGGGGTCCTGGGAGTCCCTCTGTCCGACATTAGTCCAGTCGTGAAGGAGAACTTTGATGCACACAACTATCAACCTCCCCACCCCAAAAAAAGAGTTGAAAATATAACTAGAAATCTAGTTGCTCGGTAAGACCTCTGCAAGAAGGCAGAGCACCAAGTCACGGTTGCATGAGCAGGAATTCTTCCACTGTATCCAGCTCCTGAAACAAGAAGTGGTAGAATTAGACACCTTTATATTTAAACCTATGACACAATAATTATTGAATATGATTTTTATTTGCCTTTTATTTATATGGTGCTATACGTCAAAGCACTGTACAAAAGTAAAATGGTACAAACAAATTGTAAAAGCACAAATTATCTAGTAAGAAGATTGATTTTAAGATTATAAGTGCCTGATTCATGGAAGTGTTTTATAATGGCGCAATCCCATAGGAAAACGTTCCATGAATCAGGCCCCAAGTGTTGGAAAAATAATACAAGTCAGTAAATTAATGAAAAATGCTCATTGATGTACTGTGAGACCTGGAAAGTGGGCTAATGCTCAATGGACATGGGACAGGTGACTGGAGTCAGGAGTGGGTTGCTAGGGCTAGGCGGAGACCATGTAGAGTGTCATTGAGGAACTAGGTTAAAAATGGGTAGACTGGATTTACAATGCCGTCCTTATCGGCCATTAAATATTATATCGGTACGGCCAAGGACAATTACATTGTCGTATTTTCAACTTGGCAAAATGGGTTTAGCAAGGCTAACCTAGTGGCCAATCAAGAGCTGTAAATTAAAATTAAGACCGGTCAGGAGCACTATTCAAAAATTGTTACAGAACATAGACTGCTGTCTGAATTGTCAATTAAATGAGTGCCTGGGTCCCCTTGTCTTTATACCATAGCAATTGGTGGCGAACAGAAGTAGAGAAAAGATGTCAAAGGTCAAATGGTAGAAGAGGGGGGACAGAGAAAACGATGGTGTCTGGAGTGTGAGCTCCTATCATGAAACCCCTCCAATGAGTAATACACCTGAAATTCGTGCTATCTTACACTACAGTTATTCATAAGGCCTACAGCTACAACCTGGATGACGTCTTGCCCCTTATGAACATCATACATATTGGAGCCTTGTAGAACGAGAGAAGGGTTATTATCACAGGATAATGACCCATGGCTTAGTTATTGCCCGATATGAAGTCAAGGTAATGATAGGAAGCGATAAATACCTCTCCCAAAGTCGTAAGTCTATTAGCTAATGCAGTAGCCATCTTGTTTTTTGTATGTGAGACTGGGCACACGCAAGATGCACGCAGCCCATCTCCTAACCCTAAAAAAAAGCCTTTCAAACTATTTTCAGCTTCGACGGAGCAATGACGGGCAAAAAGGCTATCACCCCCTTGTCGGGTGGCATACAGGGCTACCCAAGCTTGGGTTGACATGCATTTTGTTCCTGGCCCTGTATGACCCTGGCACGGGAGTGATCACTGTAATAACAACTGCATTATAAGCATTCCATTTAGCTGAGGGGTGATCTAGGATGCAATCCTCGTGCTTTTTAAGCTACATGTACACCACCATGGGGCTGTACTAGGTGTTATAAGGTCTGAAGAATGATGTATAGGTTCCCAGGTCCATAACGCCATGTATGGCACAAAGATAGGGTCTATCAAATTATTATACTCGGCTGGCTCTTTTAGGAGACACAGAAGGGTATAAAGGGCATGCATGGTAGATACAACTAATGTCCTTCTATGCATATGGAGCAGGTGAGTTAATGTTCTCTTCTTCGTGGGGGCAAGTCCCACTCCCCTTTTGGTGTTTACATTAGCATGGGTATCCACGGGCTGGAGAGTATGTAAAGCTCTCTGCGTGGGAGTTGGTTGCAGTGCACCATGCACTGTGTGGCCAGTAGGATCTGTAGGCTCTACAGGTTTATACAGCCTGTGGATTGGCCAATCTGAAGAAAGCAAGCCACACTGCAGGCTTATAACATGGTTTAGTGATTTAGAACTAGAGTGTTGCAGATTTCAATTATGTAAGTGTGTGGCCACGCTTATCATGTGCAGGCAACATTTTGTATTTAGTAGTAGAATGATGTAACCTGTCGCCATAGTCATCATCTTGGAGGAATGTGACAAATCATTTGAGAGTGCAAGCCAAGAAGTGTGCAATGTGTGCCTTCTCCAAATAACAATGGCCAACTCTGCGGTGCATGTACATGCTCAAAGGCATCATGATGACACTCTGCTGACTGACAGACTGGATCGTTGTTGTTGTACATAGGTGCTGCATTTTACTGCACCTCAGAGAAGAGCTCTCTACTTCGACGCCAATCACTGATCACTCGGCTCAACCTGCTCTGCCTTTGGAGATCCTCTCCCCAGGCTCTCTCCAATTATCGCAGCTATGTCTGTTACTCCACACTCTACCTGTAATGCACTGGGCGCATCCTTTATGAACAATGGGTGCTTGTGTCCCAATGAAGTTCACGCTTAAGGAGCCTAATTACCACTAATGATTGAGCTATGTACCATGTTATTTTTTTATTTTTTTGTATTTGTATTTATTTGAAGAACCGGTATGTCAATTCCGATCAGAAATGCTTTACAATACCGAATTTACGGATAGTGGAGGCATTCTCATGACAGGTACCTGTACAATAGCACAAAGATGAGAACAAGAGCTGAGGCAGTTTAAGAGGGTATAGAAATTGGGACATACATCAAGGACAAAACAAATAGAAAAAATACATCCATAAGTAAAACATGACATACAAAGGTAACATGAACCTAAGGGGACAAGTGCTTTAAACTAAAACGTACTATATATACAGAATTACATTATTTAGAATTACTGGAAACACTTGTGGGGTCAAGTAGCGAGGATGGGGAGGGACAGGGTGAGTTCCCTCTATGGCAAGGAAGTGATGTTTAGTCCGAGCTTTGAAGAGGTCCACTGTTGGACTGGCTTTGATTGTTATGGTCACTGAGTTCTAGTGAAGAAGGGCGTGTAGGGAGAAAGAGCAGAAGTGAGAGGAGGCACAAAGAGGGCGAGGTTGAGTCCAGAGGAGGATCAGAGGGAACGAAATGGTGAGTAAACTGAGATACATTTAGACAGGCACTGAGGAGCAAGACCATTGATACCTTTGTAAACTATGAGAAGGAACTTGAAAAGAGAGTGGTTGTGCTTGGATAGAAAACCAGCATGTTGTTGGTAGGTAGAAGTGGGGTACAATCTGGGTAGGTTGTAGAACGTGTGGGAACCAAAGTTGAGAAGTTTGTCTAGAGGGACGAGGGAACAGAGAAGAAGTCAAATTTAGAGTTTTTGTACCGTGTTTAGTATGAAAAGGACAAACTTTCTAAATAGTGAGCGGGTTAATAAGAGAAGCACAAGCAGTGGAAGTGATGAATTGTTGCAGTCAGAAATGACTATCAAAGAAGACTCCCAATATTGCAAGCCTTGGGCGATGACGCAAGTAGGTCAGGCAGGACGGAGATAGGAACGGCGAGGGAATGGAAGGCATTGGAAACAGAGAAAGATGACATTTGTTTTTGAATTGTTCAGCATGAGGCAGTGGAGGAGTGAACTTTTAGTTACACAACGCGTAGTGGGCGAGACAGGATTTGTGTGTCCTACCATCCCCCTCACAATATGCATATCCCATTTGACAATGCAAAATACTAGAATTGTACACTGAAAGCACAAATCAGTAATGCACAAGAAGTGCTTTGCAGATTTGGTTTATGCAGATCAGCCCCTCTGAGTTTATTTGCAAGATATGAGCATATAGAGTGTAGGATAGGTCGGGCCAAAAAAGAGCCTAGCTTCAAGAAGTTGAAACATGACAAACTTGGCACATTGATGCTACTTACACAGGGAGAGAAGGGCCTGGAATATGCAGACTGTAGGATGGAGGGCTGACATGCCGAAAGAGAAAACAACGCCTCCACCATTAAAAGAACAATTTGGGGAATTAGAAAAGCACTGCTGCTGAAAAAGAGCTCTCTCTGCAAAGGGAATTCCTCTTGGTGGGTAGTGATGGTACACAAAAAGCCAAGAATACCAAAGTTACCACAGCACTGATCCATAGCAATGATGTGATGGTTTTCCATTAGAATGACTGGGTGTAATGTGTAAGAGCCTTGCTGTCTATAGGGATGTTTTTGGAACTGGGTTTAATGTCTAAGAGCCTTGCTGTCTATAGAGATATGTTTGGAACTAGGTGTAATGTCTAAGAGCCCTGCATTCTATAGGGATGTGTTTGGAACTAGTTTTAATGTGTAAGAGCCTTGCTCTCTATAGGGATATGTTTGGCACTAGGTTTAATGTGTAAGAACCTTGATTTCTAGAGGGATTTGTTTGGAACTAGGATTAATGTCTAAGAGTCTTGCTTTCTATAGGGATTAGTTTGGAACTAGGTTTAATGTGTAAGAGCCTTGCTTTCTATAGGGATGTGTTTGGAACTAGTTTTAATGTGTAAGAGCCTTGCTCTCTATAGGGATATGTTTGGCACTAGGTTTAATGTGTAAGAACCTTGATTTCTAGAGGGATTTGTTTGGAACTAGGATTAATGTCTAAGAGTCTTGCTTTCTATAGGGATTAGTTTGGAACTAGGTTTAATGTGTAAGAGCCTTGCTTTCTATAGGGATTAGTTTGGAACTAGGTTTAATGTGTAAGAGCCTTGCTTTCTATAGGGATATGTTTGGAACTAAGTCTAATGTGTAAGAGCCATGCCTTCGCTAGGGGTGTGTTTGGCACTAGGATTAATGTCTAAGAGCCTTGCTTTCTATAGGGATTAGTTTGGAACTAGGTTTAATGTGTAAGAGCCTTGCTTTCTATAGGGATGTGTTTGGAACTAGTTTTAATGTGTAAGAGCCTTGCTCTCTATAGGGATATGTTTGGCACTAGGTTTAATGTGTAAGAACCTTGATTTCTAGAGGGATTTGTTTGGAACTAGGATTAATGTCTAAGAGTCTTGCTTTCTATAGGGATTAGTTTGGAACTAGGTTTAATGTGTAAGAGCCTTGCTTTCTATAGGGATTAGTTTGGAACTAGGTTTAATGTGTAAGAGCCTTGCTTTCTATAGGGATATGTTTGGCACTAGGTTTAATGTGTAAGAACCTTGATTTCTAGAGGGATTTGTTTGGAACTAGGATTAATGTCTAAGAGTCTTGCTTTCTATAGGGATGTATTTGGAACTAGGTTTAATGTGTAAGAGCCTTGCTTTCTATGTGGATATGTTTGGCACTAGGTAAACACATTGTGGTTCCTATTATGCATAGTCCCAGATAGCCTTAAAGAGGCATGGGTGTGCCCTCTCTCAAAAAGACCATCGCTAGACCCAGCTAACCCCAATAACTACCGACCCATAACAACAGTTCCATTCCTCCTGAAAATATTAGACAAGGCCGCCCACAAACAGATTCAACTATACCTCGAATCGAACGCGATCCTAGGAAAAAGACAATCTGGGTTCCGCAAAGTGCACAGAACTGAAACCTCCCTTCTAGACCTAAAAAACGAAATCACTAACATCCTCGACAAAGGCAAGCCCGCTCTCCTCCTTCTCCTTGACCTTTCTGCAGCATTTGATCTGGTAGATCACATCACACTTACCAGTCATCTGATGCATGCTGTGCACTTCTCTAAGGACGCAGCGTCCTGGGTAACCTCGTTCCTAGAGGGAAGAGCTATGAAAGTGTTCTCTAACACAGCTCATGCAGCACCTTCCATCATCCACTGTGGTGTCCCACAAGGCTCTTGTACTGCTCCCACGCTCTATAACCTTTTTACCAAGCCTCTCTTTGATAAACTAGACACACTTGGGATCACTTACACAAATTACGCTGATGACACACAGGTTCTCCTTCCACTGACGGGGCATAATCATCAAGACGCCACTACCCTACAGCAAATCTACTCCACCATACAAGACTGGATGGCTACCAACGGCCTCTGCCTGAACGGGGACAAACCCGAAATCCTCATTCTAGGCCAGAAATCCACACTCTCCAACCTCAACCCGCTGTACCTCAACTTCAGCATAGATAACTGTGTCATCCCAGTATTATCGTCAGTCAAAACACTGGGGGTTTACATAGACGCTACCCTATCTATGGACAAACAAGCCAGCGCCATAGTCACGGCCTCCGCATTGAGTACTAAACTTATCAACGCAATAAAACCATTCCTAACTAAGGATAACTGCCTCTCCATCGATAGAGCAACCATAGGAGCCAAATTAGATTACTGTAATGCGCTCCTAGCCGTCACCTCCAAAAAAAACCTATCTAGGCTCCAAACAACTCAAAACAACGCTCTTAGAGCAGCCCTCAGCATACCGAAAAGAGACCACATCACTCAAGCTAGGAAGACAGCTCACTGGCTCCCAGTCAAGGACCATATCTCCTTCAAAATTCTCACAACCACTCATAAATGCATCAACCTCTCAGCACCCTCAGACCTATATGACACATTATGTAGATCTCAATCCACGAGACCGACCAGATCACAATACACCAATCGACTAACGATACCTCGCGTCAACAGGACAAAAGCAGGAGGTATAGGCTTCCCCTTCCTCGCACCTAAGCTTTGGAACTCCCTCCCCACTGACCTCAGAGCTGAAACATATCTCTTCTCCTTCCGCAAAAAACTCAAAACTGCCCTATTCAACTAACCCTGTTCTCCCAGTTACCTGCTCCTCAATGTATGTATGTAACAAAAAAGAATCATTTCGTCCAATGTAACACCTACGGACTGCACTGTTTGTAACTAAGTATAAGCAACACTGTAACAAGCGCCACGATGCCTTTGGTCTGCTGTGCGCTCAACAAATGGGAATAAATAAAATAAATAAATGTACCCTTTGTTGGCAAGCACTTAATTTAACTATAAAAGAACCTGAACAAATGCAACCTTTACAGAACCACCTTTCAATCTTTCTACACTCAAGTTGAAATATTTCGGTCCGAGCTTTACTCTTTGCCATACTTTCATCTACTAATCAAAGTTAAATCGTTGGGTCAAGGAACTGAATGCTTCATCTTGTTCTTATTTGGCCCAGTTGTTCAACAATTGGCATCCCCCTGACTAATATTAAGGATATTCTTCAGTAATATGCTTGCCAAACATCTGAGTATTTACTTTTTTCGTCAATCTAACAATTCACAAAGTGTTTCGCTATTAAATTGAAGGGGCATCAACAGGGGTAACAACAGCAGGAACCACTACGGCAATGACTACAACAGCTCAGTCAAAAACCACAACAAAAGGAACTCAACCATCGCAGACAAAAACTCCAGCAACTACAAGTCCAAGAGTCCAGATGGAAACAACAAAGTCAACTGCAGCCTGTACTCCAGACATGAGAATCGATGCAGCCGTTGTCATTGCAAATAAGATCCATTTCATTAAAGATGGGTAAAGTTACTTCCGTTACCTTTCTAATTACCTTTAGAAATCTACATCGAAAGGGTCTTTTTAGTGTATGGATATTCATCCCTGGTAATATTCTCAGCCAGATCTGTACTGTATATATGTTGTAACTGTTCGCAGATGTTTCGCATAGTTGCTTTGCACAGATGACCAATAAAGTTGGAATGATCTCAGTCTACGTTGTGTGACATTTGGTAGCACTTGCTTTTCAATGGGCGTCATTGCTCTATCAAAGTGCATGAAAGGTACTATCTGTGTTTGCTTCATAGTTCCTGCTTACAGAGGATGTGCAGGTAAAGCCTATCATTGAATGCATCCAATGTGAGGAGTGAAGACTGTTCTTGAATATTGTGATTTGTCAGTGGATTCATTCAACCTGCGGAATATGATCATTCATAAGCCTCAAATACAGAGATTGTTTGTCATGAAGACGAGATGACACCACACGGTGACTGGAACATACATATTGTCGGGGACTCGCAAATCATACATGCACAAAAATGGGAACCACAAAAATCTTAAGACTTGCATTTTGGATAAAACCTAAAACACATACAGGCAACGCCTGTCAGGGCCAAGAGTGCCTCAAGTTTGTCCACAGGTGTAGTATTATTCCCACCTACAGAGTACGTTTTAGCCATAGTAGCCATCCACTAATGGGAACCATACAGAAGTACAATTATGCAGCTGTAATCCCCAGCTTTCTTTGTATTGTCCCAGCATGTCTCCCTAAGGGCCTAATTCACGATTATTTGTACCAAAAAAACGGGATTTGTGCGCCATTCTGCCCGCAAATCCCCATTAGGGCCTTAAAACCGCCTCTCTAATGCTCCAAAGCGTGCCACTCACTTTGAAGGTGCACATTGCAAAAGATCATGTTGCCTCGTTTGCATGAGATAATGTGCCATGCAAATGATGGACTTCCCTGCAGAAAAAAAACAAGGCATGTGCATGGCCATAGATTTGCATTAATCTTTTCTTGAACACATCACAAACATTATGCAATTGGGATACGCACATGTTTTTGTTTTTGTTCAATATGTATTTATTCCAGTATTTCGTTTATTTTTTTTTTCCAGGTCTGTATGGGTAAAACAACCATTCAAAACTGCTGCGGTGACATCTGTACAAACTCTCTGGCCAAATATGCCAACGCCGGTCGATGCCGCCTATGCTTTTCCTGCTCGAGGGTTGGTGATTTTATTTAGAGGTAAACACCACAGATCATAACATTTTGTTTGATATTTCAAGGTCTAACTGTGTCGCAAACAGACTAGAATAGTAACGTATCAAGAAGCAATGTGTAGACATAATTTAATGGTATACATTTTTACATTATGTATTTTATAGGCCGACAATACTGGGCTTTCCAAGGAAGAAATCTGGTTAGCGGTTTCCCAAAAGATATTTCCAAACTGGGATTTCCAAGCTCTGTCAACAAAATTGACGCCGCAGTTAATCTGGAGGATAACAGAACAACGCTCTTCTTTGTAGGAGATGCATATTACAGGTATTTTGTAAATGGAAATGTGTGTGCGTTGCACAATGGTAGATGAAAAGTCACAAAAACTGGCTATTGAGGTTCTTTCCAGAAGGCAAGTGTCCGATCCACAGTCAAGATGATCAGAGTGTACCTCAGACGCGAGGTGCATGTCCCTCTATAGCTCTCAGATAATAACGGCATTGTGTGCTTCTCTACCAAATAGGCCACTCCTCAAAAGTATTATTTTCGAAAAACGGATATTTCTCACTTCTGCTGCTAACCTCACAGACAGCACGGACTCCTCCGTTTCACTTCTTCAGCGAGTGGACAGATAAATTGCACTGGGACGGGGGTAACGCTACCTACCGAGAAAAACATTAAAAAAGCGAAGGGAACAGCCTCTCTCTCTCTCGAGAAGTATAAAATGTGACTGTTTCATTTCACCATAGTAAATTACGCTCAGTCGCCAATGCAGTTTAACACCAGTTACGGTCTTCATAACGCTAGAAAAACACAGATTTAACAGAACGAAACTTAAATGTCGTTTGGAAAAATAAAGAAAAACTATTTCTGTCCGCCCTAATCTCGGATTTCATAGCAAACCTATCAATTCTGTTGCATTTTATATTCCGTCTCAGTTTAAAACCACATATTGTTTCTCTGTCTTGCTATGCCACCTAGTGGAACCTGCTAGCATAACACAGGCAATATAATGTTTGTACTTCCCCATACATATTAATAAATATGTCTAATATTTTGCATTGATATTATTTTGCGTTTATGGAGGGGCTCCGCTCAAACCCCTTTTACTGGCCCGTAACGTCCCCCAAACTCTCACAACCTACACCTTTACTTTAGAATGTTATCCAGTCCTAATTTCGTTGCTAATCACTACAATACAATGTTATTTGTTTTCAAATCGAAATTTTAAAGACAATGATATTTGTTGCTCCATATGTTTTAAATCGAGGTTTTCACAATGATAACATAACGCGATACCTTTAACACTTGGCAGAAAATAACCCCACAATGTAATTTAACACAACCACTTTCATGTGCACCACCCAGCACAGTCTCTCTGTTCCAGCCTCACATGCGTTTCAAACAGGACACTTTTGCTTTAAATGCTCCCTGTAATCATGCCTCGATCCTTGTAACCCCTGCGTATCCCATTGTGTCATGCATTATGTGTGCCAATGTCGTGTGCATCCTTGACTGTTATATTTCTCTACTCCTGGCCATGGGCAGCCGCCATTTATCAGACAGTAGAAACACGCCCTTCGTCCAAGCAAAGACCACCACTGACAGTGACAGAAACACCAGCCATTCCCATAAACAGTAACGCGAGGTTAATAATAATCACACAACAGATAATTTACCCTGTCCTCAATTGTGCATTCTCTATAAAACATTGTTGCAACCTCGTGTAGCAAGGAAGGTTTAGTGGGCACATTATCATATGAAAACGTTGATAGGTTTTGTTTGTGTAAGAGTTTCAGGCCCAATTTTAATTCCAATCAAGCAATCATTAATAACCTTCAACTTTAAAGTAAGAAAATAACATTTTAAAAAATGAGATATATAAACAATACCGCTTCTTCATTAATAGACTGTCGGTACATCAAGTTTGCATTACATATACAATTCTATTTAGGCATTTAACTCCTTTGTTACATCATCATCATTAAGGAGACATTTTGTGATGTCATGATCGAAAAATCTGGGATCACATTGTTGTCAATGTTATTAGTGATGTCAGAGCAGATATATTCAGGAATTTAATTTCTGTTATTTTTATGCCATCTGTGATGTCATAAACAATGCATATGGGGAACTAAGGTTGCCTATTTATTACCCACATATTTAGACTTCTAACACTAATTTACAATCATTTGATTTTTTTTTTTAAAGAGAGATTGGGAGAAGGATGGGTGTATCGATGGATGTGGATAGACAGATAGAGTAACTCGCTCAGGTTGATATAGTTCAGATAGGTCACCAATTCCATGGCATCGTTGATGAATATTTTATTTCCCCTTTAGCTTTTCGGAATCCTTATTGGTATGCCAGTAGGACTGGACTGTGGGTTCAGCGCCCACAACAGAACACATATGTACAGTTTAGAGGTTACATCATCTAGTCTTGGCATGGTGGACGGCACCTTTCATTCTTTCGTGAGCCATTTATTTAGAGAGAAATGCTGATTAGTCCTAGTACAGAAAGGGCAGCCGTGTTTATTAATGGCACGGAGGCGAGTGTTATGCACTCTCCTTTCTGTTTTATTTTTAAAGCAGCAAGAAAATAACAAAATATAGAATAACGACTGCTCCCAACATTCATAGTCCATGCCCCTCCATCCTTCTTTTCCAATAATTATCCAGCTAGCTTCTTAAGGACCACCGAAGCCAACTTGGCTTACTTTTTTCTGCTAAGAACATCCTCACCACCAAAGTATACCGCCTGTGAATGAGCCCAGAATGACGACGGAGTGGATCAAAATCGATACCCACTGCCTAGTATTTAGAAAAATGCCTGTCCTTCTGGATCCCCTGAGCCTAGGAGGAGGAGAAACACAAGCCATTAGCAACATGGAGGGTTAGCGAGGGATCATACTGCCCTCCATGCCCTTCATAGAATCCATGCCAATAATAGAGGTCCACTGTATGCTAGGACTTCTCATATTCTTAGGCTTGGCTCGCATGCCCCTATTAGGCACATTCCAAAGCTGTTCCATGACAGCTGCTTAAGCATACACAATACGTTCTCAAAGTAAGGTGTACAAAGTAGATGTGTTAGCACAATCGGCAACTCTCTGACACTGTGGGACCCAAACAACTCAGTATTAACACTAGCCTCCCTCGTGACCCTCTTGACCCTCTTGGCCAATGTAGCCAAATGGTGGCGGGGGCGGGGGGGGGCTGGAAAAAAGGGCTTCTGGAAAGAAAGGAAGAAGGGGCCACAGAGGATTTTCTCAAATCAGTCAACGCTTTCTCATAGCACTTAGACATTGGACAGCACATGATTGTGGCTTGTTCTGAAATGCTGGCAAGCAATGACCTCAGATACAGTGTCCGTTTGACAATACAAATAAATGGAAACACCAGAAGTTGTAAATACTCAACATTTCAGATCCAGGGCCTGAACATCCGCCACCTGCCAAAATGCAACCAAACACAAGGTATAACTATAAGAGTATAACTAATTCTACTGAGAGCTGTTTCAGTGATGAATGGTTGCTATCCGGACATCTTTCAAAAAAGTTGAAAACCAAATTGACATCCCAAAGGGGGCAATAGCGTGGCATCAGTGGTGTTATCATATGATCCCATTTCATTATCTGGGAACCAATGGATGCTCCCTGCTGAAAAACCTTCTGCTAGATCAGGATAGGTAGAAATCGCAGAGTGAGGAAGAATCATGTGCGGTGAAAGGAGGATTCTGCAAGTTCTGCGATTGTTACCTATCCTGATCTAGTAGACGCTCGATGGGGATCACAATGCCCTGATAACAGTGCACCCAGGCTGCCCATGCTGAATTATAGGATTGATGAATGCTTGGAGACCATGACCATGTGATGCGTGCTGCAGCTGGGCCAGAAATGCAGAGTGGGGCCCAATGGTCTCAAAAATCATCCTGGTGGCCAGAAGTAGGGATCCCTCCAGAATGAGAAGATGGGCCTCCCCGTCGAGACCCCTCAGTTTGTCAGGAAGCAACCATCAGGTACTATGCTTGAGAAGGCCACAGCAAGGGGATTAGTACCACAGGGGTGCCCCATCACCGGACCTGTAGCATAACCCTAGAGATCAGGACAAATGGCGGAAAAGCATAGATGACGCCCTCATCCCGTGCCTGTAGAAAGGTGCCCATTGCCAAGGGCTCTGGGTTCACAATGGACCGCATAGCCCATGCAGACATCGGTACCCCTCTGGCAACAACTGTCAGTCGGCCGGATCCAGCCAATGCCTGAAGCACCAACCCGCAATCACGTTGGACACCCCAGGAATGAAGATAGCCTGCACCTTCCTTTGATAGGGAAGTCAAAATTCACAAAAGTTCTTTGCCAGGTCAGAGAGCTCCTTGGATCTTGTTCCCTCTAATTTGTTGATGTAACAAATATCCGACTGACTCTGCATCCAAAGTGTGATGGAGCAGCACCACAAATCGTTGCGTGCCTCTGAAGAAGGTGGCACCCAGGTGAAATACGTTCTGCCTACTTGAAACTTCTGTTTTTTTAAATTTCTGTAGTGAAGCAGCTGGAAACATCATCTGAATGAATGCCTATAATAGGCCCGCAATTCTGACTATCTGCTGACGGGACAAGAAGGAGGCATTTAAGGACCGCTGCAACTCTCGCTTGATGCGGACACACAGTCTACTGTAAACAGGACACACAGTCTACCGTAAACAATAGAGTCTGACGGCGGTGTGACAGTCAGCTGTAGATGTTTCTGAACTTGTCCTGAAGATGGGGTCATGATAAAACTATCAGCCAAATAGATCAGAAGCCTGACCCCACTGAGCCTCAGGTAATCTACAACAGGCCATGCTAACTTAGAAAAACATAGGGTGCCTAAGGACAACGGAAAGGGCAGCGAGTCCAAGAAAAATAGCTGCTGACACCACGGGAAGCAAAGAAACGTTCTTTATTCTGAAGGTTTGCGTCCTTACAGTCCAAGCAAGATAACCTGTCACCTGCCTCAATGGCTCCCTCAACAACACGATTTCCCAATCTTGAAATGATGATAAAGGACAAATTGATCGAGGGACCAGAGATTTAACACGCGTCGAAATAACTGATCCTTTTTCTAGACCAGAACGATTACTAATGTAATTGTCAAGGTTTAGGACCAAAGCATCCCTTGCCCTCTTGTTTAATAGTTGACCATTTTCTTGGTGAACTGCCCTTTTTTGCCACCAAATATGAGGAGGGAAGGAACACACTGTCTGGGTTACTGAAGACATTCTATATGGTATCCCCCGACCATATATATATATATATATTTTATTTTTTTTATTTTTTTTTTATTATTGGACATTTGTATGTATGGCACCTACACACAAGTGTTTCCAGTTGCCACAAGACAGAAAGGTGGGGGTGACAGAGAAAACAAATTGCAAAAACTTTCCTCCTAGGCCTTGTTACATTCTGACTGCGCAAGTGCAGTGACCAAATAGTGAAAGGGGAGGGTGAGGTCAGAGCGGAAGGGTTGGGAGAAACCGAGAGGGGGAGTGCAGGAGTCAGGGGCCCAAGGGGCTGGGCAAGTGCCAAGGGAAACTAGGAGAAAGGGAATGCTAGTGCGATGGACGGGGTGGACCAGATCTAGACTAGTTTGGAAGGGTGTCCGAGGGCAAGTGCTGGTTAGGGGTGCTGGGGTAGACTGGTTAAGGAGGGCCTGGCCCCAGTACAACTCATAAAGTGCCAGGCACCAGTCACAGCAGCAGGGGGACATTAGCACAGGAGGGGGAGAGGGAAGGAGGAGGAGGAAATGAAAGTCTTGAAAACTTTCCAGAACTTGAGAAATGAGATCTGGCTCAATTCTGAGGATGGCAGGGAGGCATTCCAGGGGGAGGCTCCTGTCGAATAAAGAGATCTACCTCCACTCTCTGCTTGGCGAAATGTCTGATCTGCAGAGAATTGGAGCTAGAGGACCTAAGAACTCTAGCACAGAGGTATTTAGGGAGAGAAAGCTGGATGGAGCGAGGTCTCAGGCACCAGACAGCACTGTGTATGATGCAAAGGATCTTGAATTTACAGTCAATCGGAGACAAAGGAGTGACTTTAGGACCGGAGAGATGTGGTCCCTGTGCTGAGGCCAAGGATAAGTCTTGCAGTCCTATTCTGGATTAGTTGAAGAGGGCAAAGGGAGGAAAGAGGCAGATTGAGTAAGAGGCTGTTGCAGTAGTCCAGCCTAGATAGAACCAGGGCTCTGAAGAAATTTAGCTTCTGGGGAAAGGTGAGGAAAGGGAGAATGCTGTTGAGGAGGTGGAGCTGAAAGTTGGACTTCGTGGCCAGGTAAGTGATGTGAGGAGAGAAGGAGAGAGAGGAGTCGAAGATGACCCCAAGGTCAAGAGGGCGAGGGGAGGGGACCAAAGAAGGGTGGCCAGAGAGTGGGAGGAAAACAGGGGGCGGGTGACCCAATGAGAAGGATCTCTGTCTTACTGCCCTTAAGGCAAAGATCATTAGATGAGCACCATGCCTGAAAATCAGTCAGGCAATGAGGTATGAGAGAGGAAGAAGAGGAGGTAGAGGATGGAAGCTTAAAGGAGAGCTGTGTGTCATCAGCATAACACTGGATGTGAGGAGAGAAGGTGAAGATCAAGAGGGCCAAAGGGGCAGGGTATATATTGAAGAGCCACGGCGATAGGATAGAGTCTTGAGGGAATCCGCAGGTAGAGAGTGAGGTGGAGGAGAGGAAACGGCCCAGTTGCAATTGGGAGGGTTGGTTAGAAAGGAAGGAGGTCAGCCAGGCCAGTGCCCGGTCCATGATGCACAGGGAATCACAGAGACAATTTATGAGGATGGCATGATTGACAGTGTCAAAGACAGAGGAAAGATCGAGAAGGATCAGAACATAAGAAGAGTCGGAATCCAGATTCGAGAGCAGGTCTTCATGGGTGTCCAGGAGAGCAGTTGCCATGCATCTGGATGCTCTGAAGCCAGACTGGTGGTCCTGGAGGCAGCCAGCCAATTTGGTGTAGTGGGTCAGTTGGGGGATGACCATCTTCTCCGGGAGTTTGCCTAAGAAAGGGGTGATAGAGATAGGGTGATAGTTAGCAGAGCAGGAAGTGTCAGCAGACCGCTTTTTTAGGAGAGGGAGCACAAAAGAGTGCTGGAAGGGTTGTGGGAAAGAGCCAGTGGAAAAGGATTTTTTATTTATTTATTTATGTATTTGTTTATTTATATAGCGCGCAGACAGCCCAGGGGCATTGAGGCGCTGTTACTTATAAGAGCTTAGTTACAGAGGTACAGGAATGGTATCAGTCGTTGATACATTATAAATACTACAGACATAATTCTATCATTACAGTTTATGCAATTGGCCATTACATTACAGTTTATGAATGGGTCAAATGTATAGTATTCATGCTGATACGCTTTACGGAAAGCGATGAGGGAGGCCTCACCTCGGATTGTGGGAGGTAGGGCATTCCAGTGTGTGGGTGCATGATATGGGAAGCTGAAACCACCCGCTCTGGCTCTTTTTAATAGTGGCACATAGAGCATGTTGGTATAGGGTGATCTGGTTGGCCTTGTAGAGGAGATGGGGTGGATCCTTTGTGAGAGGTAAACAGGAGCAGTGAGGTGAATGCACTTGTGGGTCAGTGTAAGAGCTTTGATGACGATTCTTTCCTTCATTGGGAGCCAGTGGGCTAGTTTTCTGACCTCCGAGATGTGTTCTCTTTCAGCAATGCCTTGGGCTGCACGGAGAGCACTATTCTGTATGACTTGTAGCCTCTCCTGGATTTTATTGGAAGTTCCTAGAAAGAGTATGTTGCAGTAGTCTAGCCAGTGATGGCTTTGGCTATGTTTGTGCAGTTCTCTTTGGAGAAAAAGGGCCTGACTGCGTTGATTAGTTTAGCATGATAAGCAGGCGAGGAGGCTATTGAGTTGACTTGTCTTTCCATGGATAGGTTAGAATCCAAATACACTCCAAGAGTTTTGACTGAGTCTGAGACAGGTATTTTGATGGTGTCGCTGGTGAAGTGACTGAATTGGATGTCTCGATATTTTAGCGTGTGGAGGGAACCTACCAGGAGGAGTTCGGTCTTGTCGGAATTGAGGCATAGTCCATTGTCTGCCATCCATACTTGGATGGTGTTGTAGAGGTTGTTAAGGGTCAAGGAGTCAGAGTCGTAGTTACCAGTGAGGGTGAGGAGCATCTGGGTATCGTCAGCGTAGTTGACATCAGGAGAGAACTTGGCAGTGGAGGAGAGGCGGTGGCATAGGACGTCGTGATTTACAAGATCGAAAGCCGCGGATAGGTCAAGAAGTAAGAGAAGTGCTGGTTTGCCCATGTCTCTGGCATCGTCCATCTGGTTTTTCAGGTCAAGTAGGGCGGATTCAGTCCCGTGTCTAGAGCAGAAACCAGATTGACGGAGTCCCTGTAGTTTGTTCTCTTCAATGAAGTGCTGAACCTGCAGATAGGCAGCTTTGTCCAGGATTTTGAGGAGGAATGAGACAGTGATGATGGATCTATAGTTGTAAGAGGATGTGCGGTCGAGAGTTGTTTTTTTTAAGAGAGGGCGGACCCAGGCTTCCTTCAGGGAGGCGGGGACTTTCCCTGTGGCAAAGGAGGAATTGACAAAGGCTGTCAGGAAAAGAGCTAGTGCTCCAGTACAGTCCTTGATGATGGTTGCCTGGGCATGCATCACCTTTACAGTTAGAGAGTTTGATATTCCTCATTATGTTGATGATGTCTTTTTCTTATATGGATTTGAAGGAGAAAAGTTGGGGGGGTCAGATGCTGGTAGTGGTACAGGGATGTGCATATTAGGCAGGGCTTGTTTAGTGGCTAGTATTTTGTTTTGGAGAAGGCTCAATTTGGTTTGCATGTTCGTTTGTATTTCATCGCACCAGGCTTTGTCTTTGGTGAAATTCTGGGGGGCGGTAGTGGGAGTCTCTAGCTCCCTGAAGATGGCGAAGATTTCTTTTGTGCTAGATTGAGCTTCCGAGATTCTGGATTCAAAAGATGTGGCCTTTGCTAGGGTGATTGCCTTTTTGTATTTGGTAGAGCGGGCTTTGAAGATCAACTTATCTTTGTCAGAGTGGGACTTTTGCCACTGTGTAAGTGCAGCCTTTTTTTCATTGCGGAGTATGAGAAGGTCCAGGGTGAACCAGGAGTTGGAGTGGGTGGTGGGTTTGGATTTGCAGGGTTTAAGTGAGGCAATGGAGTTGATAGCTGGTTTGATGGCAACATCATAGGCTGTTGCAAGTGTTTCTGGGTCTGCGGAGAAAGGTGGTCTGAAGGTTGGGCCTTGGAGGAAGGGCAGTAGCCTTTCCTTAGTGAGATGCCGGGAGCTTCTTGCGAGGCAGGGAGGCAGGTGTTGGAGTGAGGGAGTGGAGGGGCTGATGGTAAGGATGCTAAAGGTGATGATATGGTGGTCAGACCATGGGGTGGGAGTGTTTCCAGTGATGATGAGTAGGCAGTTATGCTGTGCGATCCAGTCGAGAGTTCTGCCCTGGGTGTGGGTTGGGCTAAATATGGTGTTTTTCTATCCTAGTGCCTTGAGGGCTGAATCAAGGGATTTGGCTGCTGAGTCCCTGCTGTCCAGGAGGCCTAGGTTGACGTCCCCAAGGAGAATGGCTTTCGAGTGTTTTTTAAGGTTGTCAGAGAGGAGGTGGATGAGAGAGGCTTGAAAGTCTCCTGTTCGGCCTGGAGGGCGATAGACAGTGTGAACAGCAATGTTACAATGGGGAGAGAGGTTGAGTTGACTTGGAGGTAGTCGCTGTTATTGTGCAAGGATTTCTCTATCTTTCTAATCGAGAGGCAGTCTTTGGCAATGATTGCTACACCTCCCCCTTTAGAAAGGCGATCTTGTCTGGTGATGGAATAACCAGAGGGCAGTGCAAGGGAGAGCGCAGGGCCGGAGGCCTCATGTAAGGAATGGTTACAGAAGTCAGCCAAGGCAGGGGCATGAGAGGAAATGTTGTCCTTGACAGTTCTGGAAGAACAGGGGAGCACCTGTGTGGAGGAATCTTTCATAGAGCAGACCACTCTAGATACCTTGTCTGGTGCTATGGGAGAGAAGGAGAGTATGGGGCAGGAGCCAGAGGGGCACCAAGAGAGGAGGGGTCGTGGGGAGGGGAGTAGAGGAAAGTTAGGATAGGATGTTCTGAGTTTTGGTGCAGAAGTGGCAGGCCATTGTAGTGCATAGGTTCTGGGAGGGCACAGGAGAGTCAGAGATTGCAATAGAATTGGCAAGTTCTTTCAGATTTTAAAAAGTTCAGCTGTGTTATCGGTGGCCCCGATGATGCAGGCTTGGACATGAACCCTCTTTTTAGAGTGGATGGAGAGTCGGTATTGCCTTTGGAGCAGGTAGCAAGCCAGTTTGTCAGAGGGTGCACTTTAGGCCTGCCACTTCCGCTCAGCAACTCTGTACTTGCATTTCAGAGCAGCCAAGTTGGAGTCATACCGAGGCAACAATGTGCAGAGTGTTAGAGATGGAGAGATGGAGGTGGGTGAGCACTGAGTCAGTTTGAAAGTTGATAGCACGAGTGCGAGGAGGGGTGAAAGTGGCGGCAAATGCAGCGATTGACACACGCTTCATCAGTCAAATTATGGAGAAGGAGACTGGTAGTGTGGGCAGAGGCTTCACAGAGGAGAGGAGAGAGTGGTCAGACCAGAAGAGAGGAGTAGTTAGAGGTTTGGAGAGAGGGATGTCTGCTGAGATGAGCACATGCAAGGTGTGTCCATCAGAGTGGGTCAGACAGGAGGGAAAAATCGTGAGGGAAAGAGGGTCACATAGGTCACAGAAGAGTACATTGGCCACATCCGGAGAGTCAAGATGGATGTTAAAGTCCCCAAGGAAGAGAAGTTTGGGAGAGGAGGTCAGGAGAGGGGAGGAGAGGTACACCCATTGCAGGAGGAAAAGGGGGGTAAGTCTGGTGGGCCTATAGGTAGTGGTGACAGTGAGGGGGTGAGGGGGGAGGTAGGAGAGACACACAGCCTGCAGATGAGGCATTCAAAGGAGGAGTAGGATTGAGTGGGAATGATGGTGGATGGAAAATCAGTGCCACTCCACCTCCAGACTGGGAGAGCCTGGGCTGGGAGAGGATCTTGTAGCCCTAGGGCAGAAGAGTGTCAAAAGCAGTGACAGAGCTGGTCTTGAACCACGTCTCAGTGAGAGCCAGAATTTCAAGGTCTTCAAAGAGGTGACAGATGTCAGAAGAGTGTTTGACAGCAGAGTGAGAACTGAGGGTAGCTAAGTGAAGCTGGTTGCCCGCTTTAAAGGTTTTCTGAGGAGGAAGGGGATGGAAGATGGTGGAGCAGCAGGAGAAGGGAGGAAACTGAAAAGAGATGTTCAAGAAGGAGGAGGTTGGGCTAAGAGGCCTGGGCCATGATAGTTACCATCATGATAGACATTGATGATGCGCCTAGATGATGAGAATTGTGCCGAGAGCACTTCCCACCTGGTACCACCATTAATGGATGAGGAAGAGAAAGGGGAGAGGACAGAAACTATATGTGGAGTCCATAGGTCAGGAGAGGGAACAACAAAGAGAATGTTAATGATAGTCTGCCTGGAGGAAGCATTGACATAGGTGTCAGCTATAGGCAGACCAGGATGAGAGACCAGGGAAGCCTTCGTAATCATTTTCCTTCCAGGCTTTGAGAAAGAAGGAGGATAGGTGATGTAGAAGCAATTAGAATAGATAGGGGAGATGGAGAGCACCATAGGGACAGGGATAAGATAAAAGATGCCATGGGGAGGGAGAGGGACAGAAACTGCACAGTGCAAAACAGAATTCACCAGGCGGCATAGCAGCCACACAGGAGCAGGTACTTTAAACAATATTCAGTAAGGCCAACAGAGTTGCAAGTACCAGATTTGAAAGTTCCCACATACATGGGGAATGGCAAAGCAGGGCTACATATTTTTCATACACAAATAAGGATTTTCAAGAAAGAGCAGGGAAAGAAACAGCCCTAGAGTGTGGGCAACATGTTTTGGAGGCACCTAGATTTGGGTTTCAAAACAGACACTAAAATGCAAGCTGCTCAGTGAAGCAACAGATTTTAGAAACACCTAGATTTGAGTTTCAAAACAGACATTAAAATGCAAGCAGATTCAGTGAGGCAACAGAATTTAGAAAACCGACTAGATTAGAGTTTCAAAACAGACTCTAAAATGCAAGCAGTTTGTAATGATTTCAATGTGTTGCTGCTGCTGTCTCACAAGCCTCTCTGCATGTGTTCCATGCTGGCTTGTGAAATAGCAGTGACAGTTGCTGGAGATGAGCCGAGCGGTGGTGTTTTGCTGCGCTTCCACTTACCGGCTCCGGACTCATCATTACAATTTGGCAATGAGGACGAGCAGAGTGGGCCTGCCGTTGGGGCGCTGTAGCAGCTGGCAGTGTTTATGGTGGGCGGTGTCCCGTCCCGATTGTGCGCTTCCCCAGGATTCCTACTCAACGGCGTTGTGGTAGCCACCACAGGTGAGAGGGGCAGGGGGCCTCCCGAAGAGCAGTGAAGCGGTAAACAGGGCTAATCCTGTAATTATTTGGACTTGCAGTACACTCGCGCTAGCCAGTGGGTGGGGCAACCAACCTGAGCGTAAAGCTGTGTTACTAGGCAACGCTCCAACGCTCCAACACGGCCTCAGAAGACACATAACAGGCAGAACACAGGGGACATACAAATGCGCACGTACTAGTGAATTTGAATGATGCAGCAGAACAGCAACAGGCACATTGCATGGAGTGAAGAGAGAATCATTTCACATTCAGCTGGCAATCTTGAATGAGCACAACACAGATGTGAAGGGGTGCATCCCATAATGCTTAGACAAAGCAATATTGTCTCTGGAAAGACTCTGGGAAGCGCTCAACAACCCAGGGACATCATTAGTGCAGAGACTGTACAGCCAGAAGACATTGTGGGATACTGTAAAAACAACAGTTTGAGGCAGCACCTGTCCGAATAGCGCCCCAAAGGGTTTTTCGGTCTATGCAACACTGAAGTGGACATTCAGCCATAAACAACATCGTTCACCATGGCAGCAGCAAACATGCCCCCACCTCCACCTGTTCTACCAGAACCAGGCACCCCAGTTATCAGATGGGACAGGTGGAAAAAGCTGCTCGACACATATTTGGTAGCCATAGGCAGTGAACAGTTTGCACCAGCAGTGTTTTCGATGGGTTACCAGAACCTGTGGAAGAGGGCCATGGAGACCTAGACCAGTACGGTATAGCTGAGAAAAAGTTGCAATGTCATTTTGAGCCAAAACAAATGGCACATTTGAGAGACAAAAGTTTTTCCAAAGAACTCAGTATCTACATGAGTCAGTTGAGAGCTTCATTGCCGCACAGAGAACATTGAGTCACACATGTGATTTTGGACCTCTAGCTGATTCACTCATGCATGACCAACTTGTGCGCTGTACAAACAGTGTTCGGATTCAAGAAAGGTTCCTCTCTAAAGATCTCCCTTTGGAGCAAGCTGTGGAAATGGCCAGAAGCATGGAGCAAACCTCCAAGTACATGGATAGCATTAGGCTGACAAGCAAGTTAGTGAAGTTGCAGAAATCAAGACTGGCAGGAAGCTGGTTACTGGCAAAGAAGTGAAGTGCTTAAAGTGTGGAAGCAATGGTTGCATATCCATCAACATGTTTTGTCCCGCTAGAAATGTGAATTGCTTGAAGTGTAAGAAAAGGGGGCACTTTGCCAGAGTTTGTTGAGAATCTGCTCTGGTTGAGAATGTGGAAGCTAGTGCAAGGTATCCTGAACAAGAAGAAAGTTACATAGTGTCTCAACAAGCTCAGGTAAAACATGTGTTGGAGGTAGGAGACATGTCCAACGCTGGGAAACGGCCTTTGGATGTGTTCTTAGTAAATGGAAGGGTTATGACTATGAAGGTGGATAGTTGTTCGCCATGGACAATCATGTCAAAACAAACTTTTGAAAGCTGCATACAATACATGGAAATATTGAACCATTGTTGGAACATGTAATTGAGCCACATAAATATGGTAATGTTAAGATTGAAGTCCTGGGAAAGTACTCTGCTACTATTAAGTATAAAGGGAGGAGCTGTGAAGCAGATGTTTTCGTGACTAGAGACGGATTGTAACTCCTAGGATAGAGTGAGCAGAGGAAGTTGAGAATACATATTCAGGCCAGTGCTGAATTCCCCATCACCATTGCTGAAGAGACAGGTGGGAGAAAGAATTTCCCAACATGTTTTCAGAGGACCTGGGAAGGTTGAATGGGTTTGAGCATGAGATCAAACTTAAAAGTGGAGAAGTTCCCAAGGTACACAAAGTGAGGCCAGTTCCCCAACATCTCAGAGACAAGGTAAAGGCGGAGATCGAGTTGTTACTTCAGAGGGGGATTATCGAAAGAGTTGAAGGTTCGGAATGGCTGTCTCCTGTGGTGATTGCATCTAAGTCAAGCGGGGAAATCAGGCTCTGTGTGGATTTGAGGGATTTGAACAGGAGCCTCTTGGTGGATCGATATCCGCTTCCCATTATTGGTCAAACATTGGCAACATTGAACAACGCAAAGTTTTTTTCAGTAATTGATTTATCACAACCCTATCATTAAGTGCCACTTACAGATGACTGTCAACACTTAACTACATTTGTGACCACCGAGGGGACCTTTAAATATTGTAGAATGCTGTTTGGACTGGCTTCAGCAACGGCAAGGGTGATGGAGGCAGTGATGGAGGGTGTGCCGAATATAGTCATTTTCCAAGATGATATATTAATATTTGCTGATTATGGCAAGAAGCATGATGAAGTATTGAAAGTGGTACTGAGTTGACTAGGAGAGGCTGGTTTGACGGTGAAAAGAAGCAAATGTAGGATAGCAGTGGAAAGTGTGGAATATCTGGGTCATGTGGTTTCGAGCAAAGGGTTGAGACCAAAATCGAGTTTGGTGGATGCAGTCAAGGAAGCGCCACAGCCTTTGGATATGGACCAGATGAGGTCTTTTCTTGGTTTGGTGTAGTATTATCATACATTTGTAAGAGATTTCACAGTAATATTCACACCTCTGAGAGTGTTATTGAGGAAGGGCGTGAAGTTTGAGTGGTCTGTTGGATGTGAAGAGGCTTTTTGCAAGATTAAGGAGGGGATAGCTCAGGCACCCTCAATTGGGAAATTTGATTCAGGTGATTGAAGTGTATTGGAGGTAGATGCCAGCATTCTTGGCCTAGGTGCTACCCTTGTGCAATATGACAACAACAATAATGAGAGAGTTATAGCTTTTGCTTCCAGGATGTTGAAAGGGGCTGAAGAGAATTACTCTGTCTTTGAGCGTGAATGTTCTGAGCCATTAACCATTTCAAGTATTTTTTATGTTGCCGGAGATTCATTGTAAGGATGATCATAAACTTTTGGTACAACTCTTTGACAGTGGTAGGTGGGCATTAGGTTCTCCCAGAATAGGCAGATGGTGTTTGGGTATTCGGGCCTATGATTTTGATCTGAGTTGTCTGCAAGAGAAGAAAAATGTTGTGGCAGATTGCCTCTCTAGGATGCCTGTAGAGAGGGGGAAAGAGGTGAGGGTGGAAGAAAATGAGAGTGTGCTGGCTGAGTTGGCGTTGGTTTGTGTGGGGCGTGAAGAATGGGAACAAGGGTAACTCATGGACAAAGATTTATTGTCCATAAAGCAATGGACTGTGAATTGCTGGCTTATTAAGGATGTTCTGGAAAAAAGGTTTGAGGATTGGTGGGAGGTCAGATAAAAGGTGAGTATCATTGGGGGCAGATTGAGAAGAGGTAGTGCATTGTACCTCCAGAGGGAGTTAGAGTTGCCCTCATGGAGTTAGCGCATCAGGGTCATCCTGGTGAAGGGGCAACGAAGAGGAAGTTGAGACAAAGTTACTGGTGGCTAGGGATGGATAGGATGGCGGAGAGGTTTGTTAAGGATTGTATGTCGTGCCAGATGAGTGACAAAAATAAGGTGGTGCGCAATACTCCATTGATTCCAAATACTGTTCCTGCTCAACCGTGGTAAAAATTAGCAGTAGACATGTTTGGACCCGTACCAGGCCTTGGTGATGGTTTTAAGTATATTTTTGTTCTGGTAGATATTCACTCCAAGTGGGTTGAGTGGGAAGCGATTAGAGAGGTGACAGCTAAGGATTTGGTAGTGTTTTTGGAACGGATTTTCCTTAAGGAGGGATGTTCATCTGAAATAGTGTCTGATAATGGCATCCGGTTTGTTTCTGTTTTCATGAGGACATTTTTGGAAAGTTATGGCATTGTTCAGACACAAACAGCCTTGTATCATTCAAGGGCCAATGGGCTTGTGGACGGGGCTAATAGGTACATAAAAGGAGGGATACAGTTGTCTATACGCACAGGACAGCCGTGCTATTTGACTACGCCACATTCTGTCACTAGAGTTTCCCCTTTTGTGTCACTTAAAGGTAGGGAACCGGGGAACAGTCTCTGCCCAGGATGGCTGGGTTTGGCTGGGTTTGTTGTAATGGACAGGGGGGCCATCCTGAAATTCATCAGGCAAGGTCAAAGGACGAACAAAGAGCAGTTTGACAGAGGGAGTGTTTTAAAGTTTGAGATTGGAAAGTGGGAGAGTCAGTGTTCATTAGAAATCCGAGGTTTACTCACAAATGTGTTGAGAGCAAGTTTATTAGTCCTACAAAGATTGCTGTTGTGTGGGAAGGAGTGGTCATTCTGGAGGGTGGAGAGGTGTGGTCTAAAGGTAGAATGGCTAAGGTTGAGGATTTGGAGTGTGGAGGAGGTGATGGTGTTGTGGGTCTGGATGATGTACAGGTTGAGAGGGAGTCTGAACGAGAAGGCAAGTTAGCTGAGTCTTCAGGTAGGGATGGTGGAGGTGCTCATAGGAGGGTTGCGCGCAAACCGGGGTGGTTGCGTGATTATGTACACTGAGTTTTAGTTTGCATTATCTGGATTGTTTGCATTGTTTCTAATGTTCTGCTAAGTTGTTATATCATATGTCTGTTTATTTTCTCTTTGAGTTGTTTTTCTTTTTACTTTTAAGGGGGGAGATGTGTAATGATTTCAATGGGTTGCTGCTGGTGTCTCATGAGCCTCTCTGAATGTGAGATAGCAGCGACGGTTGCTGGAGATGAGCCGAGCTGCAGTGTTTTGCTGCGCTCCGGGTGGGCCCGCTCATTAAAGCCTGTAATTCCACTTACCGGATCTGGACTCGTCATTACACAGTTCAGTGAGGCAACAGATTTAGAAACGCATAGATTTGAGTTTGAAAACAGACACTAAAAAGCAAGCAGTTCAGTGATTATAAAGGGAGCCAAAAAATAACAATCAACCATACACAAGGATGAGGGCATTTAGAGAACCAAGCAGAAGCAGCGGAATGAGAGCATCCCAATCAGTGCTGAAGCAGATGCATTGTAGGTGACCATGTAGACCACGAAGGTCAAGGATCCAGGTGTCAAATGAATGATGGGAGGAAAGAGCTCAGAAGGCAAGCATAGTGTGCACCAGAGGGGCACGATGATCTCCTGGTGAGTCATAGAGGGATTAATGTTGGCAGTGTACGTATGAGGGGCAATAGTGAAAATAGGACCCACATTTAGACTCCTAGTTATCACCTTTAAATGCAATACCTTATTATTGAGAAGGTTAATAGCAGGACCCTGTAATCAGAATTACTTGTTTCTTCCCAGATGTAGAATTAAGAAAGTCGAGAATGGTGCTTTCTATTCAACTGCCCCTAAGGCCTGGAACCTGTTGCTGTTGACGTTGCAAGGCCAGGTCTCACTAGCTCTCTTTAAGAAAGAATTGAAAACTTGGCTGTTTTCTTGAACCGTTGTATCGAGCTGAGCTGACTGATGTTTTTAGATTATCACTGCTGTCTGGATTGGTTATTATGGTCTATGTTTTGTCTGTGCCGTAACGCTATATAAATAACTTAAAGTAAAGTAAAATCATACAGGGGAGTAAAACAGAGGATATAGGACAGTCTTGGGCCCAGGGGCTGCAATGTCATGGTGAAAAATGGAGCACAAGCTCAGTGAGGGCTCAGAGTGACACAGGTGGCAGTTGGTGAAGCCAGACAGGGTCTCAGAGGAAAGAAATTGCTGGGCTGGGTTGAAGGAGAGAGCTGTGACACGCGCTTACCAAAAGGAGAGCAGATGAGACAGCTGGCCCAAGTAGAAACCATTGGCTGAAACAACATCTTTATGAACATCTGACCGCTGCCCATAGTGATGAAAGTAGACGCGAATGTACAGATTGCATTAAGTGAACCATCCCCCAATAGAACCTCCGATGCTACCCATTGGGAGCAGCCGTTCATTGGGAACACTAGTCTGGGGTTAAATATTAGTTGGAGGTCCACATGATGAACTGAGGTCACCAGCCAAAGACACTCCCAAAAATGTCAAAGTCCTGGGAATTCTGGATTGAGAAACCCTTGCCATATCTAATGATTGGCTATACTGGGCATGGAGCTACTGCAGGAATTCCCACATCGCCATGTCATCTTTACAAGTCCTCATCCATATTTACTACCATACTCTGCTTCGGAGCAGTGGCTATAGACTCACCAAAATCCATGAGGGCCACTTGACCATCTTTTCATCTTTTCCAGCAGACATCAAGAGTAAAACAATGGAGGCCCCCCGTAACCAGGGACTCTCTGGGTTCAAAGCAAAGAGGAGCTTAGTCATCTTTTTATGCCCATTGTTGTGCCTGCCTAATGGCGAGGTCCATTACTCTAAACCAACATTGGGATCGGCTCTACCCAGGCCCCCAGGGAAAGAAACAAGGAAGGAGAACGGGAAAACAAGCAGGGGGATTGGAAAGGAAAAACAGCATGCCATACTGTGGGACTGTGGTGAGTGCTCTCCGCACATGCCTCTCTCCCGTGAGCGCTGTTGATGGGGAAAACAGGCCATCAGGAGTAAGTATGGGAAAGAACACTGCTTAATATACACCAAACGCATCACCCTGGTTAACCCTAAAGGCTACATCCTTACCCTCTAACGCCTCTCTCCAAAAACCAAGTAAAGTTACAATATTTTAAATATAGTAATCAAGAAGGTATTCTCATGATGAGAAGCAAGACAACAGAGTTAGTTTCAGACGTCCTTATGGAGCAAGCTGGGCAGTGATTGGAAGAGGATGGGGGAGGGGCATGGGCTATGAATTTTGACAGCCGTAGTTTTTCTGTACTTTCTTGTAGCTTTAAAAATATACAAGAAAAAGAGTGTATAACAGGAGCCTCTGTGCCATGCATTAGATTTATCCCTATCAAATAGCAAGAGAGAATTCAGATTGATGCATGCAAAATAATAAAAAATTGCACATTCATTGGCAAGGATTTTGAAAACAAAAAGAAAAAAGTTTCCTAGAATGCTTACGTGCTTAGTTTGTTTAGATTATTATTAAAACCGTTCAATATTTAAAATGATGAATTTTATATTAAAGAATAATCCATCATGGTCTGGCATGTCAATTGTATGACATTTGATATGAGTGACTTTGGATAGTGTTGGCTCCTGGGTTCCATTTGTGCTGCCAACAAGGATTAAGTTGAATAAAGTGTTATATAAATATATCTACCTGTCCACATAAACCTCAGAATACATTTGCATTTAAAATGCAGTTCTTTTTTTGAATTTTTAATTTTATTATTAATCTGCATTTAGCCACATTGGCTTTACATATATTTCATCACATCACCATCAACAGCATAAAAACAGTATAAAAAGCACATTCCAATATAGACGAATTAATCTCATATCTAAAAATACATTAACATAAAAAACCTTTTCCTTTAAAAAATCAATACATAACATTTTCAGACAACTGTTTAAGAATATTCAGACAATGCAGTTTTGTTTACAATGATGGACAAATGTGCAAATTATGTAAATATGAATATTACTATCTCTGACCCTGATTTCCGAAAGCATTTTACAATGGCGCAGTCCATTGAAAAACACTGTGTAAGCCAGGCCCTCTGCCTCCTTTGCTCTGGAACTTCCATGAAACTGAAACACATTCTATCCAAGGAAGAAAATACCCATTGAGGAGTTATTTAACGAGTTGAAGACCCATGTAGCGGCCAGAAAGTGCAATGCACCCTTAACACTATACAATTTGGGTGAGAGTCCCAGGTGGCTATGAGTGCTTGTATGGGGGCTCTACTGCAATGATTATTTTCAATGTTTCTTCACCACAACATAGGCTAATAAATGACCAAATCATCTTTTTATGTTGAGGATTATTTGTTTGAGAGTAAGTGCACACAATAATGACCATTTGGAGAACAGCGCACCAATAATTTAATATTTCGAGTAATGAGCCTAAATCTGGTTTCTTAAGATTTTTCTGGGGTGCCTGTTAAGGATAACCATTCTATGTTACTTTGGTGTTACTTAAGGTTGGCGCTGTGTAACCCATTGGCACAGATCCTGACAGGATGATTGTGTACCAAAACACCACATATGTCACTTTAGCAGACATATTTTTCGTATAATCTCCCTTTCATTCAACATTGGAGTTTTATTAGGTGCCTGAATGCATGAGGGTTTAGCAACAGTTGTACTCAGAAATAATTGCTTAATTTAGAGATGTATACACAAAAGCTCAATAATATATATGATGTGCAATTGCCACCAAATAATCAATTACCTATTTATCATTTTGTTTTGCTTATATCTTCAAGGGGGGAAAGATTGAGGGATGGCGCTGCAACTCAACAGCATCTCAGCGTGCAGTATAGCAAAGCTAGGGACTAACATTGTATCGTCTTTCTTGCACCAATTATTATTTAGAAGTTTGCAGAGAGCTATAATGTGATGCCCTATGGTCATTTTAGTACACAAAAAAGAAAACTACATTTAAATCAAAGAATGATCTTAAGCTTTTTTTAGTCATGGTGTGTGACATTCCCTTTTAGGAAAATTCCCCCCAAAACGTAATTTGTTTTATGTAGTTCTTGCAATTTTTGTATTAATTGATGTCACTAAATTGTGAGTGTTGTAGCACAAAAAACCAACAACCACATTAAGATCATTCATGAAGGACACTAAATGAACAGAGGTTGAGTGGAAAATGAAGAACATCAATAAAATCAACATGCAGCTGGTTAAACTTTCCTATAGACATAGACACAAGATACCTTAAATATTAAAGATGAATATTTCTAATTAGCCACAGAAATACAAACGGATAATCAATTTTAGGAACTACAGATCATGATAGCTGAAGAACAGATTGTTTTAAGAAATGCATTTTTAGTGATAGTTGAAAGACAGGGAGATCAGAAATGAACCAAATGTAGGCGTGGTGGAGCACTCTTTTGTTCTTTCTCTTGTAGAATTATTCCCTCACCTTCTTCTTCATTTCAGCAATTTAATGATCATACACCACTTTAATGGTCTTCGGCTACTTTCTAAGACCTATGTTTCTCAGTTAGTAATTGCTTTTTTTCTGGGTAAACAAGAACCTACATATTACATTAGGAGGACCATTCTGTGCAAAACAATAAAACTATCCAATCAAGTATCAAGGTTAGAACAAGTTCTAGAATGAGGAGGACAGAAAGCATAATAAGACTGGCAGGAAAAACAGCGAGTGTTCGAGAATGTGCATCAGGATGTTTCAACATGGCGCAAACTGTAAAGCCGTATATTGACTTATTGCAGGTGGCAATGCATTGCATTTCTCACTACCCATGATTTATTTTCTCCACTCTAGATTTAATGAAGTGAGTCAAACCATGGATAAATATAGTCCTCGAGCAATTGAAGAACGCTATCCAGGAATTGGGAAAACAGTGGATGCTGCAGTCCAACAAAATGGTAATCTAATCTCAGCCGTATTACAGGATTTTGCATCTGTACAAGTGAAATTTTGCATGATATTGGCATAAGAGCAGAAATTATCTTGGGCAAAAAACATATTATTTCTATGCATTCCTGCACAAGGACAAAGTTCTCATTATTGCTAATATTGTTCCATAATAACAATAGGCCAATGCATTTTTCCACTAGGGCAATGATTGCCCTGATGCTCATAAAAATAATTTTTGAGGGCAGGCATATCTTGCCATATCCAAATGTAAAACCATTTCCAAAATCAGGGTTACAAATATGTCTATAGTTCACTCTGTCATTGAAGAATATCCTTAGGATGATAAACCATTAATTTATAACTGTTTATATTAATCATCGAGCATGTTTCACTATTCTATGACTCGTAACCCGAAAATAAGAAAGTTCAGTAAGTGCTTGCTTTTGAGATCTGAAGGTTAATAGGCGATGCATTGGCAGGGCTCCCTCTGCCTTTCATCCTTCTGAAGGTGATGTACCCACTACCATTACGTTAGGCAACAGTTTAACTTGGTTTTTTCACAGTACTGGTACGAAAGGGCAAAACCTGTGTGCTAGCAATGACTACATATATTAATATAAATATTACAAGAAGAGGCTTTGGTATACTAAAAGAGGCAATCCAGGGTCGTTGCGATGAAGACCTACAAGAATGGAGAAGAGCCTGTTTCAACGCTTTGGGACACCTAGCTATGACATAAGATCAGCTATTGACCAACCCTATCTCAATAAATATCAAGTTGTGGAAACAGGATTGGATTTCAACTCAAGAAAAAGCCAGCCGAGCGAATCTTTCCCCTTAGGGCATTGTTGTGTGCAGTTCTTCTGAGATATATGACAAAGTGTCCAAGTAGCTGGATTAGAATGAAATTTGAGATTTTGGCTTAATCTGTACCCAACCTTGGACATTTTGCCTCTAAGGGACAATGATACTTAAAGGAGTGACAGTTGTAGATTGTGCAAAACAAAGAATGAGAAAGAAACCTTCAAACATCTGGTCCTGTTCTGCAAGGCTGTGATTTTACATAGAACTGAGATGCTGGGAGCCTTCTTTGAAGAGCTCGAAACACACTGTTCTGATGAATGGTGGAACATGTGCATGCAAGGGGACAGGATGTCCTTAATTATCGCTCTGGTTACCTACTTAGAGAAAGTGTTTAAATGTATTAAGGAAACTGAGTGAAACTTTTGTGAGGTTGAAGGGAATGAGTAGGGAAAACAATTTTATAACAAGGTTTTCTAGGAACTTCTTATGCTGTAAAGGTTAAAGACGTATGGTAAAGTTAAATTATCTTTTAAATTGTCGCTGTTTATTATACAGTCACACATAAGTCAGGGATCTCCTTCCCCTACAATGAGTGTGGCGTACAAAAACGTTTTGTTTATGACATTCAGATCCTTATTGATAAGGCCTCTAACCTGTCTTGCACACAAACTCAACAAATACCCCATGCCACAAAGCACTACGAACCATGCCAGTGTGTATTAATAAGATATTTATTAATTAATTTATCTAGGCAAATTGGAACAAACAGATTACATCAGCCACCAATGTTGTGGCAACACAAAGTAAAGTACCACCACAGAGCTGACACCAGACTTTGCAGTTACTATAGCTACATTTTACCTCACCCCCCCAATACAAGCAAAGAACAATTCAAAGCACAAAAGGAAAAAGAACAGAATTATACTTTTCTCCCAGAGACGCTCACCCTCCAAACATCCACTAGGTTTGACGCTATTGAATGGAAGGCAGTGGAAGGGAGTGGGAACAGAGTGGGAAAATCGGTTTTTGGGTAGTGCTCACAGAAACATTATGGGGAACAGAAAGTGAATGGGAAAATTTGTTTTGCCGAGCACAAAGGTAAAATCGGTTTGAATGGTTTAGCACAACTGCTATGGGGAAACATGGAAAGAAATGGGGAATTTGTTTTTCTATACCTGGCAGGAACAAATAGGGCTTTTAGGATTATGGTCAGACCAGAATGGGAAAATCGGTTTTAATTATGTTTAGCACAATTACAATGGGAGGAAGAAAATGCAAATGGAAATTCGTTTTTACCTTACAATAGGAACACAGGGACAATTTTGTTTTGTACCTTACAATGGGAACACGGGGACAATTTCGATTTGCACCTGGGATACACATGGAAACAGGGGTTTTGTAAGTTAATTCTTTTGGCAAATCTTTATGACTACACCATCTCACAACACACTGGGAAACGATTGTTGGTTTCGAATGCCAACAATGTAGATCCCATGAATTAAATGGGGGAATTCATTGATCTACTTTGATCAATATGCTAAGGATCTGCACATGCGAATGGGGGATTTTTCAAGGGGACAATAACTAAAATAAACAGGAAAACAGGGGCATTTTCAATGGGGAAATACTAAGAGAATTCTGAAAGAATACAGAGCATACACAATCTATGGCTTAGGGTATTTCTACTTCCAGGAGAGATCTGGGCTGGACAGCAGGGAGCGTCTGGGCACCACTGCTGGGACAGGCAAAGGGGTCAGTCATGGGTCTCCAATCTTTCCTTCCAAGGGGCCCCAAGCAGTTTCTATGTCTCCTGGCTCCTGTTTCCACTCCAAGATTAGGCCTCCCTCTGCTGGGATGTTTCTCCAGATTTTGGCAGCAGGTCACCTCATGGAATTAGTGGGAAATGTCCAGCTCTGAAGCCAGCTGACATTTAGTGCAAATGACATCACAAACTTGTCATAATTCCAGCAGAAGGGATTGATTAATGCACAGTACCCCACTCCCCTCTGTGTGCTGATCGCACAAGGGAATGGGGGAGTGCTTTGGGACTAGGGGAGGAGACTACTTCATCATCTCACTTCGACAGGGGGCTCAGTCTGCTTCGGGGACTTGAAAATCTCACCACAAGAAAAGTACCTTTAATCTCCACGTTTTGACATATATGAATACATTTATGAAAACTACGTTTTACAGTGAATCACATAAGACTAGTCAGGTGTCTGTACATCATTCCTGTTCAGAGATACAGTTTTTCTCCATTTGCTCCAGAACGTTATTGGTGAGAAACATGGCCCTTTATGAGCGTTATTTAAATCATACTTGGCATGCTTTATCAATTTTTCACATCGCTGGTAAACACAAGGAGGGCCACATCATATTTTCGTGAATAACCTCAGTTGTGTTTATCCAACCAAAATCGTTTTTATATGGTGAGAAGGGGTTAACTTTCACCTTTAATAAAAGCTTCAAATGACTATTTTGCTAAGTACACTGTCTAATTTACATGATAAAATGCATTTCTCCCCATATGAACAATGGGGAGCTCCACCACTCATTTGCTCAGACTCCCCCACCTTATTTGAGTTTTACTTCTGCTCTGTTCAGGTATGACGTCAGTATCGGGATCTGTGTTTACATTAGCTCAGCCCTTCCAAAGCTAATGCACTTTGTATGTGAATTGTGACCTGGAGGTCACCAGTGCCGCAGAACAGACCCAATCTTATCTGGTTGGCCTTGCCTTTCCCATCTAAGAGTATATTATTTCTTGTATTAGGCTTGTATTTTTAAGACATAGTGTTGATTGATGATGACACCCAGGCCAGATCTTCAGGGCAGCAGGGGAAAGAATGCTGGGGTCAGTATCATTACTGAAGAAACTGAACTTTCATGCCCTAGCAGCAAATTGCCTTTAAACTCACATATTACTTTTAAATAAGCTCTTAGAAGGCACACAGTTTCAGCATATATATACAAGTGTCACTACTCAGTTGTCCCTGGCATACAGCTGTTAGATAAGAACATCATATTCACACTTCTCGTGGTTTTGGTGAACATTTTCGTTTGCAGATTGTCACTTTGGGGGAAAATAATATTACATTTTATTTAATTTGCACATTAAATGAACCCCGGTTCACTGCAACTGCTTGAACCCACAATGACGGTATTTCATTTAAAATACCGTGCACTGCAATGCGGTCTTCTTGAGATATCATGGCAGCTTTCCATGGATTTGTCCAACAGTTTTTTCCATGTGTCTTTCTTTCATTAGAAGTATTGCGCACCTCTCCATATTTAGCCATTTAGCACATTTTCTTTCCTTTTGAGTTGAGTTCACAAGGCCTTAAATCGGACCTAATTTCTATGCAGGCCTGGTATTTGTTTCTCGCATCCATGGGCTATTTCACCCCACAAAATAAATAAAAATATATACATATATATTACAACAGATAGGACATGCCCTCTGCATTAGCTATATCTGCTCAGTGTTTCCTGGTGGCTTTTCTTACATTATACGTTGTCATACTGAGCGCGGGTGCTGATATAATAGATTTGTCATTTTTTCCTTGCAGGCTACCTGTTTGTTTCCAGTGGTGCCACTTTCTTCAAGTATGACAACAGGGAAAAGAGAGTGCTTGAGAAATGGAACGTCAAAGCATGGATTGGGTGCTAAAAAAGCAGCTATGGCATGGGCCGCAGTATTAAGAAAGACACCACAATATCAGTTTCCTGGACAACTAGAAACAAACTCCAAATATTTTGTAGATCACCCTGATAATCGTAAAAGCAATCTGTCACGTTCGAAGCAAACTGTTTAAGGATTGTTCAGAGACAGTGCAAGATATATTAGAAGGGACACATGTTTGGTAAGGAATATAGTGCACTCTACAATTAGAATAAAACACGCAAGATTAAATGACAAAGATGATAATGACTGGTGTTAAATGTTTTTGTACAGTCCTCACAACCACCACATTAAAGTGCACTGAACAACCAAAACCAAGATTGCAAGAATTTTACAGTTGTGAAGGGCACACTGTTGCTGCGATGTTTGGGGTTCCGTTCTGAGCGTGGGAAGGTAGGCGATCAGAAGATTCAGTGCTTTTGTATCCCTTGGGTGTCGTATAGGCAAATTCTAATGCTGTCATTGGAGCCCGCAGTGCACAGGTGCAGCAACAGGCACCTTATGGTGCGCTACACCTGTTTACAGGCACCTATTCCTGCATAGCATAAAACTGGCATGCGTCCCTTTTGGAAATGCTCCATAGTATAACAGATAAGGTTAAGCAGTACCGCTATGCCGTGCCTTTGCAGCACATAGCTCTTAAATCTGCTCCAATTCAAACTTTAAGAATACAGTGGCAGAGTGCAGTGCCCTTTGCAAACATTACTACAAACTCATGTTGACATTTTGTGGATGGATTCGTATTTATTAGCTGAGATCGACTTTAAAACTTTTCCATTTGGCTTAGCGCTGTTTGTTTTTTAATCTTATTGACTATGATCTGACAGTGAAACGTGATGTACACTTGTTCATTTCCTTCCTAAATGAATTGTGCTTATTCCTTGAACCTTCTTTTGGATGACATTTTGAATAGTGTTGATATTTAACAGAATGATTTTGCATTTACAATAGATGTGTATTTAGAGCGCTCTTAATTTACAACACAATAAATAAAAATGTTAAAGATTCCTCTATGGTAATGCATTGATTTCAGCGTACATTCATTTGTTATTTTGCTGTTGTGGAATATATTGTCTGGGCAACGAAATGGGCCAAACATTAAAGAGAAGAGGAACCCATACGGCTCTATGTGTGTCCGTAGAATGGCAAATGTGAGCCAATGTTTCGTCCCAAAAAAGGATCCCTTGTTCAACAATCTAAAACGGTGTCAATTTAGAAATCTCAAATCAACGTAAAATTAAATACAGTAATAAACACCATGGCAAAGTTGTTTAAAACAGACACAGTGCTCATTATTACCAATTCATAAAATCCAACATGTATATCTTCATTCAGAGGTGTGAAATATAGAATGACTTGCAGAGTATAGTGTGACGTGAAGTGAGATGCAACCAGCAAATAAGAACAAACAATCCATTGGTCAATTTTCAAATTCAAAGAGTTTGTGTTGCTGACCCAACTGCCCTTCTTACTAACCGTAGCGCAAGCCGTCTCAAGCATATACTTGCCTGTTTGTAGAGAAAAATGAACAGTTGAATTAAAATCAACCAAACAGGAGTCCACTTCGATACCAGTAGAACCCCTAATAGTAAGATATATCTACACCCTTTGCTTTGGCTAAAGAAACAAATGCCTTTCCTCTCCACCCAACGGTTTAATCTGAAAGTCGTGCAAAGCCAACACATTTTGTTTATGCTGTACAGGGGTTGATGGTCAAGCCAGTTCAATGAAATATTGCTCGATTTCTCTGCACACTCAGATCACTTCTGGCTAAAGATATAGAATTATCACAAAAGAGAGAAAAGGCAATTTGGAAGAAAACAAACTGAATGTATTTTAGCAGAGGGGTTTGGTGCGCTCCATCCAGTTTAGATCCCTCATCCTTTGGTGTAGCAGTCCAAGTATTACTGCATCATTAATAATGTGAAAATCTAACTCAACCCCAATCAGAATTAAAGCGGTGGCCCTTGCCCTTTATTAGATCACTATAAAACCTTCCATCTCCTCAACATAGGGTTGTTACATAGCATCTCTTCATTTGTCGCTGCAAAAACTGCCTTGAAACAAAACACTCAGATGGCGATGAAATCACCAGCCAACCAAACTTAACGTTACCACCATAATATATCTGCTGAGGTTTGCCTGACCCTATTCATGTTATTAATGTGGCATTAAGCCCCCGTTCCAAGGGCTGCAATGGAGGTTAAAGGCCCGGCAGCCCAAGTTATCGGCCCAAGTGAAGCGAGGGCTCCAGGCCATTAGAGCGGATGCTTGAAATAAGGTAAGTGGGGGAACAAAACAAAAAAAGGACAGAGGGTGGGGGTAGATCGCAGAGGGGGAGCCGGCCGTCATGCAGCTTGGAATGTGGGCTTGTACCGGTGGTTCAAGCCTGTGTTTCTACCCATCTGATTGGCTGGCTCCCCCACTGAGGCTGCTAATGTTATTAACAACCTGGGCTTGCCAAGTGTTGACATTGGAGGGATTGTAAATAGTTACGATCTGATATCTGCTCATCTAAGGCTGCTTTTGACTTTGGTGTCTTCTTTTCAAGTGATACGACTTTGATTTTCCCCAGATTGATACCCAGCCTATTTTTAATGTGTAAGAGCAGATTTACAGCTTTTTAAAGTCGTTTCTGAAAGCGCTATAAGCACTGCATCACCAGCAAACAGCAAGATGGGTGTTCATGCTCCCGATTTCCGGTAAATCCAATCCCACAGCTATTAAATAGCTATGCAAATCATTTATAGTTTGAATAAAGAGTGTGCCAGGGCACTTCCCTGATTTACACCAGCCTGTATCTTACTTGGTCTTCTAATTTTACCTCAAATGTGGTATTATGGACAAGGTTGGAAACTAGGCAAAGGGTTACGTGGAAGGTCAGTTTTCAGGCAAATGTTCCTTGACAAGTAGAACCTTCAGCACCCTTCTGAAGTGTAGGGGGGAGAGGCCTGACTGAACTGGCTTAGTAGGTTTTTCTGTGATCCCAGATGATTATCAGGAAGATTTCAATTTCCGAGAGGTTTACATCACCTAGTTTTTAGTTTCCAGCCTGATTATGTCCTGGCATATTGTGTTTTGTTTTCAAATGTGATCATTTCTCAAAATCCTAAAATGCTAAACTTCTACTTTTCTCTGAAATAAGAAAGTACTTGAACTGCATTGTGTCTTCATCAGGTCAAAGTGCCACCACCTGAGATCTTTTAGGTTTTCTTTTCACCTGAACCAGGTTAAGGTTCTTGGTATGGTGTAGGAGTTCAGTACATACATAACAGGTCCATGGAAGAGGAACTCAATGCTGGGTGGGGGGAATAGAATGGATCTTAATGTATCCAAGAGCAGGAGAGTACACATTCAACCTGCTGCTTGGAGAGTTTGAAGTGGGGGGCAATCGGCCATACATATTCATGCTCTTCCACCAACAGATGGAGATTTGACACGGGTATCCTGTAAAGGGATCTTACTTATTCTTCGCCCTTCTGACTCCACATATCTGCCGCACTTGTTCATTTAATTTCCAAACCTTTCAAGGAGTGGTCTCCTTTATATCCTTGTGCATCTTCCAAATACTTCATTATAACTCTAATTCCTTCACAGATACTTAACATTGCTGAAATGTTCTTAACTTTCTTGCTTCTGACACCATGAGCCTTCTGAACGTAAATGAAAACTAATGGCTAATGCATTCATCCAATACAAGCAAAATCACTTAATTCCTAAGTAGACATTACCTTATTTTCTCTTATACTTTTATTTGTTCTGCTGCTGGAAAATGTGAATTGTGGACCTTGGGTAGGCTCTGTGTGGCATGGGTATGGATATAGGAGAGAATGGAACAGCAACTCTTTCCAATACGTCACCCCCGTATTGTACGCTTCTGAGGACTTGCCCATCTGATGTCAATATGACATCTGGAGTCTGCTGGTGAGTCGGCATGTGGTGCAGTGCTCTGCAGTACATGTGTGTTGTGCATGTGCCTGCAAGTTAGTAGTGACACCCTTAAGTTTGCAGCATGTGTGTTTCTGCGATCGATAGCAGCATGCAGGCCCCAGACAATGCTCACCATGTGTGAGATGTGACATGTGTGGATTTGACATGCGTTGGTATGTGCAGTTTGTGTTGTCCAATTGTGCAAACCGGGTACATGCAATGTCACTTGTGGCTGAGATGTGCTTGGAAGGCAAGGGTGGCAGATTAGGATGTGGTGCCCATGTCATGATGCACATGATGTTGTGCTGTCAATAGCAATATGTGACTATGCTTCCCACATATCTGGAGGTGACACGTGCATTTGAATGTTTGGCGTAGGCATCGCAGTTTCTGGGACTCTGAGGCGATCTGTTATGGTGCAGCTTGTGTACTCAGAGTTGATGTGGGTGCATGCCATGTGTATGTGCTTGGGGCTATGGCATACTCATGAGTACCTCTGCAATTGAGGCATGTATGTGTTCTGCACAGGTTGGGTTGAGATGGAGGCATGTTTGATGTGATTGGGTGGAGAGATGCCCAGGCAGGTGTTGGCATAGCCATGCTGTGAGTGCTGCAATCATGGTTGACTACCAGTGGGCAGGAATCCACTGTGTCCTGGCCACATTTTGTCCAAGGTGGTGGCATGGCACATCTGTGCTTACTTGCTTTACATGTATGTCCATCCTACCAGTTTACTCCATGCCCACCCCTGTGCCCTTGTAGCATTTCTCCCATGGATGTGCATCAGGTTGCAGTTGGGTCATGTTGGTTGGTACATGTGATTTCTCTTGGTATGTGTCTGTGCACTGCCAATATTGTGCTGCGTTTACATGTAGATGTGTCATAACTGTGGTTGACATTGAGCCTGGCACGTTTAATCTGTTTGGATATGAATTGTATGTCCATGTGTTAAGTGTGGATGTTGCTGGTTGTGCCTTGGAAAATTCATGTTCCTGTGAATGTTGTTGATGCCACACCAGCTTTGACGCAGTACACTGATGTCGCTGATCTGTGTGTCCTTTACCACAGTTGCTGCAGCTGATGAAAAGGGTGGTAGCAGTGCTGTGGAGTATGGATGCGCATGACAATTCCACTGGACAAAAGTGCAGGCCCCAGCCACTCCCCTTCGACAGCTCATCTTCGGGGAGCGATATGGCAGAGGTAGCACCTGTGCCATCGGGCGTGGCTGCTCCGGGTAAGTCTGAGGAGGTGAAGGTGACAGGGGACTCCTCAGCAGCAGTGGTAGAGGGTGATGCCACACATGGGCCATCCACGGCAGAAGACACACTGGAGTCATCCAGGTTGATGGATGGGGAGGTGGAGGAGGTAGCTGTTGCAGCCCAGCCCATGGGGTCAGGTGGGGTTGTTGAAGTGGGGGGACAATGCAGAAACCCTGTCCCAAGGCCATGAGGTGCTGCAGGCAACCGTGAAGGTGGATGTGCAAAGTCCTGTCCCTGGGACATCAGATGCAGCAGTGAACGCCTTACGGGATGCCTCCATCCAGACCAGCATCCCCTTGCCAGTTGATCTGTACATCAGGGATCAGGTGCTTCCTCTGCTGGCCGGCCTGATGAGGCAGACTGCAGTCATATGTGATGATGGGCAGGCTACTCGTGGTATGCTTGCCCATCATCACAATGAGCTGTACAGCCTGGTGGCCTTGCTGGCAGCAGGTCTGTTGCCTGATGGGCTCCATGGGCTGTTCACTGCTGTGACCACCCCCTTGACTTCCTCCTCTGTGTGCCAGTCATACTCTAGGGTGCCCTCCACGCTATATTCCAGCACGGGCCCCTGTGCACTAGTCCCACCCCCAATGTCCCATCTGGTGGAGCTTACACAAGTACCTCGGTTGAGGTGGTCACTGCCTACCCAGGCACCAACAGGGGCACAAGCAATGGAGGGACAGCAGGCACCTCGGAGCAGTGCAGGTGCCATACGCCCTCGACAATCGTCATGTCAGATGGCATACCAACAGAGTATGCACTGACACAGCGGCAGCAGGTAGCAACAAGGAGGAGGCAGACTGTTGTAGGGCAGACCACACCAAGGAGGCAGGTGGTGACTTAGGGGCAGGAGGACCATGTGGGTGCGTTGAACACAATTTCTTCTGTGTTTCCGCAGCTATGAGAGACAGCTACTGGCAGAGCTGCAGCGGTCAGAGGAGGCGCTCATGATGGTGTCCAGGGCTGAAGTGGCGGGCTGCCATCCTGCAGGCCATTTGCAGGATGGTGTGGGCCGCCGAACTACAGATTCTGTCCACCCTGCAAGCCCTCCAGGAAACAACAGAGGCCCACCTGAGGGAGGAGGATGTGGCATGTGATTCAGCCCTTGTTGACATGTTGGGAGACATTGGTGATGAGGACTAGCCTGCTGCGTTTGTATATAGTTAATTAGGTATAGGTTTAATTTATGTTTTTTATTTCTTTTGCCCCAGACTTTGATGACTTTCCTTCCCTGTTTTTCATGTATATTGTTCTTTAGGTATAGGGTTAATTTCATTTTTCCTCATTTACCCCAGACATTTTGGACCTTCCTTCCCATGTTTTGATGTATATTGTTGTATGTAATACAGGTTTCATATGGTTACATTCCATGCTTCATGCAGTTCATTTGTCTGACTGCACCTTTCATTGTTGATATTTCACCCAGTGCATCTCTCCATTTCAGGGCATGTGTATTGTGGCGTACCAGTGTTTGATGTTTTTGCTGTGATGGTTGCAGGTGGAGGGATGCACATGTGCCTGACATGTGGAGGTGGGACCATCAAATGACTGGAGGCTGCACTGGATGCTTTAAATTTCCTTTACATGTGCAGCATCAATATGTGTTTAGTGTCAGTGTGGTTAGGAATGAGGGTTCTAGTGTATGTGAAAAAAATCATTTTTTGTTTGACTCTGATTGTGGATGGGATGCCACTTGTTCATGCATGTTTGCAGACTTTCACATTGTTTTGATTTGAGGTCCACTTTTGTTCATGTGTGCCCCTTGCACCTGCTGTGATTGTGTATGTGCCCACAATCTATTGGCTGTAGTGTGTATTTGGCATTGTGAGTGTTATGGTGGGAGGTGGGCTCACTGTGTATGGGTGGCCTGGTCAAACCACTTGCATTTGTTTCCATTGCTGTGTCACTTCCATGTAATGCACATACCCCCACCAACATGTGCAGTACCCACTGCCTGCTCTCATGTCTTGCTCCCCCTATGCCACTGGAATGCAGTTGTGTACCATGTTTGCTCTTTCTGTGTGCCAGCCACATTTTTTGTGTCAGTGAGGTATGCACTCTCTGACTGCCCTCCCATCACCCATGCACTGGCCTGTCATGTTGTGGTCCCTGACAGGTAGTTTGCCACCCCTTCCTCCATGGTAACTTATGCTCAAGCTGTGATGCACCTGGTCATTGTTTGTGTATCAGGCCGACGTTTGATTTGGTTTTCTTCTGTACTCAGCACACATTCAGTTGCTGTGCTTTGATGCCTTTGCAATGTCCCATGGGCAATATGCACATGCACCTTTACATTGCATTCACTTCTCACATGGGGTCGGGGTTGCCACTGTGTGATTGAGGTAATATAGTGCTGTCTGGTTTTGATGCTGCATATTCAGGTCTGCCAGGAAAGGACAGCAGATCTGCCAGCCCAGGATTGATCTTCATTGCTTCCTGTTGATCGTGTTGGGGGTGGACATGTTGGAGATGTGCTTCGTGCTGGAGGCAGACCACAGAGATTCAGGTAAGTTGCAGTCATGCATTTGACTGGTTGTGTGGGAGACTGTCAGGGTGCTGCCTGGGGTATTGTTGGAAGTGAGGGGGGCTGGTGGGTTATGTCTGGAGCTGAGGCTGCTGCCTGGGGTAGTGTTGGAGGTGAGGGGGGCTGATGGGTGGTGTCTGAACTTGAGGGGGCTGCCTGTGGTAGTGTCTGGGGTGAGGGTGGTGTGGGGGGTCTATTGTTGGTGTGCTGCGTGGGGTAGTGTCAGAAGTGAGGCGGGCTGGTGGGTGTTTTCTGGACTTGAGGGGTCTTCCTGGGGGTAGTGTGGGCAGGGGGAGTACTGTGGGTGATTTTGGGAGTTGAGGGTGCTGCCTCGGTAGTGTTGGAGATGAGTGGGGCTGGTGGGTGGTTGTCTGGACTTGAGGTTGCTGCCTGGGGTAGTGTCAGAGGGGGGATGGTGGGTGGTGTCTGGACTTGTGGGGCCACTTGGGATAGTGTCAGAGGCGAGTAGGACTGGAAGGTGGTGTCTGGACTTGAGGGTGCCACCTGGGGTAGTGTCAGAGTTGGGGGGGGGCTTGGGGGTGTTTTCTGGACTTGATGGTGCTGCCTGGGGGTAGTGTCTGGGGTGAGGGCAGTGTGGGGAGGGGGTGTACTGTCAGGGTGCTGCTTCGGTCTTGGGGGTGAGGAAAGCTAGTGGGTGGTGTCTGGAGTTGAGGCTAGTGCCTGGGGTAGTGTTGGAGGTGAGGGGGTGGGTGAATTGTGTCTGGACTTCAGGGGGTTTCCTGGAGTAGTGTCGAAGGTGAGGGGGGCTGCTGGGTGGTGTCTGGAGTTGAGGCTGCCACCTGGGATAGTGTTGGAGGTGAGGGACTTGAGGGGGTGTTCTGCTTTCCAGACATGTGTAGAAACCTCAGAAACACTCATCCTATTACACGGAATGAAAGTTCTTGGACTCAAGAAGGCAATGATACACATTTAGGTCATTAGTTAGAATATAATTGGCTCTTTACCAGCCCTTTATTCATACTCCATAAACATACATAAAACAATAACATAAATGCAACTAATTACATAGGGATAGAAAGATTAGTAGTAGTACATCAGCGTTAGTGCAGTTGTATAAAACACCTTCATCTCGACCACAGCAACACCACCAAGTCCCAAGACATGTAGGCAGAGAGATCACATTAACTAATGGTGTCTAGAGCAGAGCTCCCTCCCTCTCAGCAAGACTTCCTTCCCAGGGTTCCAACTTTCTCTATGCAGATTCTACCTCTCTTCATATGGGAGCAAAGTCCCCATCCTCCCATAGGTTACCAACTGCCCCTGGCCGAAGGACAGACAGTATTGGAGGCAAGAGTGGAAAATCTAGACAGTGGAAAAAACCCAGCTTGTCTCACACGCTCTCTCATGCTCTTGTTCCCAGCACACTAAGCTCCTCTTTGATTGTCTTGATAACCTGAGTGTCACCTACACAAACTATGCGGATGACACTCAGGTCCTCATCACACTCACTGGCTGCTAAGAAAAAGACTCCAGTGGAATAGAATTCCTCACATCCGAGTTCTTAACTAAGGACTCATTATGCAGTATTCCAAAAATGTGCCGCAGCACAGGTGCCGGTGTTGGCACCACCACAAGACATGTGGAAATCAAATTCGAAGAATCATGAACGTCAAACAAAAGTGTGAGATGTTAAGCACTCAACATGCAAGAAAAGCCCACTCATTCTCAGATTGCGAGACAAGAAACAAACCTTGTCGCAGAAAAGAAACAGCCATCACAGTGGAAGGGAAAGCATCACGCCCATGTCCAAAAAAGTCTCCTCGCAAAATTTCAGTATGCTGCTGCTGCACCGGTCTCCAGCAACGTTGCAACATCAAAGCTGTCAGTCGTCATCCAGGTTGCTGTAGTCGGTTGCACACAGAGACACTTGCCACTCTTCTTTGCATGTCCCCAGACCCACCCGAACGAACTCCACACAAACCCACAATTGCACCAACCGCACACAGGGTCTGAAAAAAACAAATCTGAAAAAACAAGATATCAGCATTGTACATCATTCACACAGATAACATTTGTCAGTGGGAACATGAATCCACTTCCTCTTCCCTGATTCCATCACTAGGACAACCTGATCCCCTCCTGCTGCAATCACATCTGCTGAAACTGGCGGGCCACTAAGTTTCTCGACCCAAATATTTCTCCTGGAACCATTTTGTCTGATGAGCCAAAACCTCTGTCCCCACGTGTAGTTATCACAGTGGGTGGCTCTACTTTTTTCACCATTGACATCTTCACAGGTAAAAAGATAAGCTGAGCTACTCTGTCGCCTTTGTGAATCAACATTTTGTCTCCACTTTTAATCAAGATTACTTTGATTTCAGCTTAGTAATCAGCATCAACAATACCTCCCAACACCTGGATCCTGTCAATGCTAATCCAGATCTAGGGGCAATTAATCCCATATGTTCTGATAGAGTGTGTACTCCAATCCCAGTATCAATAACATTAATACCTCTAGGTTCCAGTCTGATTTCTTCATTAGCATGCAAATCAACTCCTGCTGATTCTGGCATTGCTCGATAAGGAGCTAAAGCCCCAGGCAATATCTCCCAATACAGCAAAGGTTCAACTGCAAAGTCTGGTTTCATTTGCAAACCTGGTGTCAACATACGCATCAATGGCATCTCATTGTTGGCAATTGGTCTGTTATATAAAATTTGTATTGCATCAAAAATGAATTCACGCCACCCTTTCAAGTTGCTGTCTCCAATTTTTTGCAATAGTTTTTTCAACAATCCATTCAATCTCCCAATCAAACCCGAAGCCTGGGGATGATAAGGGACGTGAAATAGCCACTCACCGCCCTTCTATACACAATACTCTTGAATCAATTTACCTTTAAAATGTGATCCATTGTCGCTTTGACTCTGTAAAGGTACACCATAATACGCTGCCACTTGATCTAACCATTTAATGGTGTTCAATTGTATAGCTCTTTTGCAAGGTAGACAATCAGGTATCCTCAATATGTGTCCACAATAGTACATGCATACTGACATCCTTTGCTAATTGGCATGGGACCAATATAATCGATCTGCCATATGTGTCCTGGTAATTTACCTCATTTCATTGTGCCCTGAATCACATGTGGAATTGATCTATGTTTCTGATGCTGACACATTGGACACTGCAAAATCACAGTTGTCACTATCTCCAAAGGAACACTAATCCCTCGATCTTGTGCTCAACGAGATGACCACTCTTTTGTTGTGCCCACTTTGCAAGCCCTTCCAGATCATCTTCTTCATCCCTCGTGTCCACAGATGATGTTTTTGGCATGTTGATCTGCAACAGAATTGAACCAATGAATCTGTTGCACAATGTGCGTCTACATGATACACAGTCACTTCACAGTGCACCAACCTTTCTGCAATATCTTGCCACAGTTATTTTCCCCATACTCCTTTTGTATGAATCTTCCACCCATTTTTCTTCCATGTCGGCAGCCAAACAGCTAGACCATTGGCCATGGACCATGAGTCTGTGTACACATGACATCGACCAGGTGCTTCTTGCTTTAATGCTTGACAAACTGCATATAGTTCTGCAAACTAACTGCTCTTTCCCTTTCCTGATGTTGTCAGAATCCTCTTCATTTTAGGGTTATATAACACTGCTTTCCAGTCTCGCTCAGTCCCTACATATCTAGCTGAACCATCAATGAACCAAGCATGTTCAGTTTGTTCACTTGTCAATTCTCCATATGGTACTCCCCATTTCATGGGAGACTCACATATCTTTGTCACGTCCTGTGATACAAAGTCTATGGCTGGTACACCAGCCACTTGCTTGTGTAATTTCGCAATTCCACCATTCCCTGATTTGGCACGATCTTGAATGTACCATTTCCATTTAATGATGCTAGACTCTTGAGCATGCCCTATTCAATGTGTTTTAGGAGAGCTCAGTACCCATTGCTTGTTTGGAATTTCAGGCCAGATCAAGACATCATGACCCACTGTAATTTGCTCTGTATCAACAAGAGCCCAATAGCATGCCAATAATTGCTTTTCAAACGGAATGTATCTGTCACCAGCTGCAGGTAACTTACGATTCCAAAATCCTAAAGGCACATGCTTCCTTTCCTGTTTTTGCCACAAACTCCAATTGGTGTAATTCTCATGTACAACAACAATAATTCAACCTCCCCCGTCCTCAATGGCCATAAGTCAAGTATTCTCTGAATGGCATCTTTCGCTAGCTCAAATGCTTTCTCTTGCTCATCACCCCATTCAAAATCACCTTTCTTTCATGTCACTTTGTAAAGGGGGGCCAGAATATGTCCCAAATGCAGTATATGCTGTCTCCAAAACCCAAACAACCCAATTAACTACTGAACTTGTTTCTTATTCACGGGTGTACTAAACTCAAGAATCTTTTGTTTAGCTTTCAGCACCATCTCATGATGCCCATTATGCCACTCAATTCCCAGAAAAATGATGGTCTCTTATGGACGATGAATCTTTTTCTCATTAATTTCTGATCCATCAATATAGTGAGAAAATCTGTACATCATGTTTACACAGTATCTTATCTAAATGCTCTGCCACCAGCCGGTGACAAATAGTCGGACTGTGCATGTATCCCATAGGCAAACGTTGAAACGTGTACTGCTGTCCATTCCACGAAAATGCAGACTGCTCTTGACACTCTTCTGCAATCGACACAGTGAAAAATGCATTTGCCAAATCTATCACTGCATACCAGGTCCCTTCAAATGTGTGTGCATTCTCAATCAGAGTAACGGCATCTGGAACTGCAGGTATAAACAGAGGAGTGTATTTATTCAAATTGCGATAATCCACAGTCATTCTGTATCTTCCATCTGGTTTCTTAACTGGCCAGACCAGATTGTTTCAGGCCGTAGTCACAGGACGTAACACGCCCGCTTCAACATATCCCTTGACAGTATCTGAGATTTCGTAATACCCCCTCAGAGATGTCCAGGTGCACTGATAAGGGGTTCTGGGAATGAGAGCATGCGAAATGAGCTGTGTTTTTTCCACTGTCTGGATTTTTTTACTCTTGCCTCCAATACTTGCTATCTGTCCTTCGGCTGGGGGCAGTCAGTAACGTATGGGAGGGCAGGAATTTTGATCCCATAAGAAGAGAGGTAGAATCCGCATAGAGAAAGTTGGAACCCCGGGAAGGAAGTCTCGCTGAGAGGGAGGACGCTCCACTCCAGACCCTGTTAGTTGATGTGATCTCTCTGCCTACCTGCCTTGGGAGTTGTTGGTGTTGCTGTGGTCGAGATGAAGGTGTTCTCTACAACTGCACTAACAGTGATGTATTCCTACTAATCTATCTTTCTATCTATATGTAATTAGTTGCAATTATTTCATTTTATGTATATTTATGGACTAGGAATAAAGGGCCATTAAAGAGCCAATTATATTCAAAATAATGGTCTAAGTGTGTATCATTGTCTTCCTGAGTCCAAGAACTTTCAATCTATGTAATAGGGTGAGTATTTCTGTAGGTTTTTATACGTGTCTTAAAAATAGTGGCGCTGTGAGCAGGGTTCTTGTGCTGTAATTGATTCAAAGAGCTCAAAACTAATCTGGAGCTTGGACACAGAAAGGCAATTTCTTGAGTTTTGTGTTTGTGAATTATGCGATTTTTGTTGAGTTTTTAATAGGGGAACTTGAAAAATCCATCAAAACAATGAGTTCCTTATTTAGGAAAAAAGGGAGTTCCGCAGATGGATATCGTTCTGAAGTAATGATCCCAGGCTGGACAAACAGTCCATATGACAAACTAGCACAGACTTGGGCATGTGACGCAGGTTTGAGCAAGCCATGGGAGTCGAGCATAGGAGAAGCTTGCAACATGTACTTGTAGATAAGGGAAAGGAGTGCTCAGCTTTGGGCAGGAGAGGTGCACTGGCACCATGTTTCAGCTCATTTTCGCTCACGCACTACAGGGGGCTGCCTGGAGTAGTGTCAGAGGTGAGATGGACTGGTGGGTGGTGTCTAAACTTGAGGTGGCTGCCTGGGGTGAGGGCACAGTGAGGAGGGGGAGTTCTGTCAGGGTGCTGCCTGGGGTAGTGTCGGAGGTGAGGTGGGCTGGTGGGTGGAGTCTGGACTTGATGGGTTGATGTGCAATATGGTTATATGGCCGCAGTTTGGGTGCCTTGGGAGTAGGGGGGTTTACTCGCATTTTACATTTTTGATTTACAAGGGTGTAGCCGCATTTTCACAGGGGGTTCAGCCTTCAGTTACGAGGCTGCGCCGATGTTTTCACGAGGGAGCGCAGCCTTCAGTTACGACGGAGCTCATGCATTTTTACAGGGGTGCTGGCTGGTGGGTCAGTAGTGGATGCTGAGGTTTGTGCTTAGGTTGGGATTTGGCTTGGTTTTTCGTTTGCATGGGGGTGTGTTGTGGGTGTTCCTTGGGCAGCTTGTTTTGATTTGCGGATCGGGTTTAAATGCGCGTTTGGATCCATGTCATTCTCGGCACACGGCCTTTGCACGATAAATGCGCACTGTTGCATGAATCAGGCCCTATGTCTCTACCACTGAGAAACTATACATTCCAGTCTTTGGACCTCATTATGAGTTTGGAGGTAGCCATGCCACTATTTGCGGCATGGCTGCCTCCAAACTCGGGTCCGGGTTCCCTGAATGGGGACTTACCGGGTCATTCCAACCTTAGAGGACCCAGTATTTCCCCATTCAGGGAAGCCATCCCCATTCCCATTTGAGCCCCCATAGGGCTCAATGGGAATGCTGAGGGAGCTAATAACGGGATCGTTAATAACGGGCCCGTTATTAGCTCCCTGGTCCTTTAGCGGCTCCCGCTAAGAGCGGCTGGTTTTACTGTTGATATGTGTAACTTGTTTTGGCAGTACTGCTTTGCTGGTTCGCACAACGCCATTAATTATAGCCGTTGTTGGTTATCTGAGGTCTCTGAAACTCAAATTAACTAATTTTATTGTGATCTTTACTTTATGATTGTTATCAATGTGGTGTGAATCTATTTATTGTATCTGTTGTCGATTTTATCAAACTGTTTTGTATGTAGTTGACAATATTGAAATTATGTTTGTGCACTTTGTCAAAGGTTAGATACTAACCATAGGACAATAAAAACAAAGCATGGCTGTTGAATTTTGAGACATAAGTCTCCTTTGCTATGAAGTCGTCTCTTGATTTTCAATGGCAGGTCTTTTCATTTACACAAATCGTTATTACCATAATTTATTAGCTAACTGTCCCATCACATAATAAACCAGTCAGGGTTTTATCCTCTCACATAACCACAGCAAGCAAAACAACATGGAGCAGAGTTACTCGTCATTACAAATTTCGATTCCTCGCATTTGTAGAGATCTTGTTGTATGTTTGTAAGCAAGATTGCATATACAAGTTTTTCTACTTGTGTAAAAGAGAGTTTGGGAGCCTGAGAAACCACATGAATCCTGCCAGATTCCAACCATCCTCTTCCATCCTTACACATTCCAAGGTGGCGTGCATGGGCTAGCTTCGACCACGTGCATTCCAACTTTACACAGCACACAATCATCTCTCACCAAACAACCACACACAAACACACAGACAGTTGTGGTGCACCTACTGATATACTTCGTATATCTTCCCCCTTCCAGGAAAACAAATGCATAATCAGAACAAAATCTGGGAATCTGTTGGGCAAATGCCTACACCTGGTATTCTAATCTTTTGTACCACATGTGATATTTAACCTTGATGCTCAAAAACTCCTTCAGAAACATAATGTTCTCTGAAACATGTGCAAGCCTCACACGGCTTGGCATCCAAGGCCAACCGAGAACCAAATGGAAAGAAAGGCACAATATATTTGCCATGTCAATTCTAGTCTAGACCCTAATAGACCACCAACAGTAGTTCCACCCCTTTCTTATCTATCATGCTTTAGCAAAACCACCAACCAGGAATGCATCCTAAATCAAATTAACAACATTTAACTAGAGTGCTTCCCATCAATTGTGTTCAAGTGACCATCTGTCCGAAATATTTATATATTGAATGTGGCTCAGTTTAGCTGTATTATAAATATACGTCATAAATATTTAGTCATCTCTAATTAATATTTTTGTTACCCCTTCTTTTATCAAAACTTAAATAGCATTTTCAACGAGACATTCCCAATGAAAAATGCTTTTGTAAATCAGGCCCAAAGAACTTTCATTTTTATGTCTAAATAATGTAATTAATGTCTACTCTAGCACTTTCCCTGGTACATCTGGGCTCACCCACTCTAAATTGCCTCCAATTAATCGCAGCAATGGACATTTCAGCTGTACTCCAGTCACTATCTAATATATGCTCCTACAGGCCTGCATGGCCTTCACCCGGTACCTTATGAGACCTCGCTTCTGTGGAGTCAACACATACTTGCTCCCCTTATCCCTCAAGAAGCATGGATACATAGATGTGGTATCCTCCCCTTCGTAGCACAGCAACATTGATTTTACATAGTGGAATGTAGCTTGGTACAGTACAAAAACACACTGTGACTTCTTAACAAAGATAATCTTTGATCAAACTATTTGCTCTAAATCACTGTTAACTTGGGGGCAATATAACAGTATTAACCAGTGATTGCTACCGCAATTCAACAGAAACCCTAATCTATCTATATTTTAAAAAGTGAAAATGTGTGGGTTTGTTTGTGGCATGGCGAAGTGTTGTTCCTTATACAATTCCACACCTTTTCACCAATATACACCACATTTTGCATAATTACCTGTTTGGACCCTGCAGACAATACTGGCTACATGATATTTGGACATCCGAACCCATTCCCCAGATTTCAGCAAAAGTCAAAAGTTGTCGGTTTGTGGCTTGGCGAACCATTGGTCCTTTTACAATTCCACACTGTTTCATCAATCTGCATCACTTTTTGCACAGTTACCTGTTAGGACCTTCCAGACATTACTGGCTGCATGACATTTGGACCCTTCACCCCTTTCCCCAGATTTCAACACCTTCACAAATGAGACGTTGCCTGAATTCAGCAAAACATCAATGTGGTCGTAGAAGGACCGATCCTGAATCGTAGAAGGCACGGATTCTGTAGCATTTGGATGCACTGTAACAGGATAAATGGTCAGTTGTGGTTTTAATAGCTGCACTGCTGCTGGCATTAGATATGGAAGAGGAGGAATCAGAACCTCTCCCTGACCTAGTCCACAATGGTCATTCACATGGTGCCATTGAGGGTATCCAAGTGGGCCCTCACCAGACTTCTGACCAACAAGGGGAAGTACAAACTTTGCCGAGGCAGTTCTCCTCCTTGTTCTCACTAACTCCAGGTTTGACACCTTGGTGCAAACATGACATAGACACTGTGGATAGTGTACCTACCAAAAGTAGGGGCTACAGAATATCGGATAAGGTGAGATCCTTCATCAAGGCTGAAGTCAACAAGATGTTGGATCTTGGGGTAATTGAGCCTTCCAGTAGTCCATAGTCCAGATCTGTGGTTCTAGTGCCAAAAGCTGGTACTTCTGAACTCAGGTTCTGTGTGAATTACAGGGCTCTGGATGCTGTCACCATGACAGATGTTCACCCCTTACCTTGAACTGATGTGTTGGTGGATACCTTGGTTGCCTCCAAGTACCTCAGCACATTTGACCTTACTGCACGGTATTCGCAAATAGCCCTAGCAGAGCATACCAAGGAGAAGACAGCATTTCTAACTCCAGAAGGCCTTTACCCATTCAGGGTGTTGGGAAGGAAATTGTCTTATCCCACCCCCCTTATGCCCTTCAGCAGTCACTAGATGATGTATAGGCCAAGGGGGAAGAGAACCCCACCCTCACGGCATAAGTGTCTTATGATAAAACATAGAAATCCATGCAAATAATGTTGTTCTCAGCCTCACCATAGACACCATGTTGTGACAGAACAGATGCCATCTTTTCACTAGGCCCAAAAATCATCCCTCTAGAAACTCAGCTCTCCCTTTTTCCTAGCGCCTCGCACAGACAGCCCACAGCCCCACCACACTCTGTCAACTCCGCGTGAGCCTTGTTCACACGGAAGTCCTGTTGTTCATTGTTGCAATTGTTTAGTATCATTTCCAATGACTGTGCTCGCTGCTGATCATGAGACCAGAGCAGGCCCAGGCCTGGATGCCCATCCATCTCCACTAGCCTGCCCATGCCCCCATGATCCCCACCCTGCCAGGCCACAGTACACTGGTCCCCAGCTCTCACTCCTCTTTTCATGTAGATAACAATCTAACATCTGACCCCCTCGCACTGACCAAACTAAGACATGTCTGTGTGTATCATGAGCCATCAAATAGATCAAACCCACTGGGCGAGACACCTGGGAGAGGGACCCCAGCATCAATAAAACCCTAAACGCAGAGGTTGGAATGCCACTATATTAGCCTGTATTCTTTAAAGTACCGCTATTCATGTAAAGATTTTTATGTTTGCCATTATTCTTTCTTTATCAGTTCCTGTTTGTTAGGGAGAATTCTCATAAATGGTTAATTTCCCTTACCTACTGAGTCCCCCGGCAGCTTTGCTGGATTTCTAGGATTTTTTTTTTTTCACCTGGTAAGAGTGTGAGCCTTTTTTCCCACTCTTACATGTGTTTTTCTATGTGTATTTCTACTTTGTGTGTGATCTTGGGCACTGGAGCCTCACCTACTCCATGGCACCATATTCTTCCATGTGTGTTACACAGCACCTTCAGTGCAGTGACACAGGGTTGTCTTTTAGACTTCCCATCGACTCCATTTTCTGGGGCTGACTACTGTCCCCCAGAAAAGATAAAGTTGCCATTAACTTTATTTAGTCACTTTTACCACAGACCCAGTACACCACATCTTACATCAAGATTTGGCTGGTGGCAGTGGTATCTACCCTATTTTTTATACCGTGGTTATCTTAAATAACCATGTTATTGTTTTAGGCTATCATATTAGCCTCAAAAATAAACCTACTTGACCAAATATATTTTATTACGGTTCCGGCTGGGTTTATTCGACCAATTCTTTTTGTAATTGTCTTTCTCGTGTTTTACTCTGCGCGCCAAACCAGGTTTGGTCCCTTTGTTCATCGCCTTTTCGCGGGCTTCCACACAGAAGCCCTCCTTTAGGCGCCTGAAAGTCTGGGTAGGCAGGATGTGAGGGAGGGGCTTTAGGACCCCTGCCATGGGTTCCCTTGGTAACCCAAGTCACACTCCTGTTTGATTGGCTGGGTGACTGTCCTTGCCAGGACAGCCACCCTGCTGTGTGATTGACAGCCAGGCTGTATGAATGGGGGAATACTGCATACATATCAGGTCTCTGGGACTGGAAGAGCAGAGTAGCCACTGGAACGAAAGAACCAACAAGGAACTGACGATAGAGGACCCCTACAACGAATGAACTGCCCGGTGAAGCCCTGCTGCAGGTCCGAATCTTCAGAATCCGATGACAGAAGATCCTCCAGGAAACTTCTTCCCTTGAGCTGGTGGGACCAACCAGTTCGCTGAAACTGCAAGCCAGGACCCCTCCTCTGGTTGAATTCGCTGTACAGAGCTACAGTGGGCTGGATAGCCAGGAAGGTCGGACGGTGCTTGGGTTTTAAGGAGCGCACCTTTTATTTGCTCTGATGCTGGTTTCTTCTCTGGGTAGTGCAGGACCCTCCAGTCTTCCTACTTCTGATCAGTCCAAAAGTCGCTTCAGGAACCGTGAGTCTGCAGGAACTACCAGGAACGTCTGCCTCAGCTACAGCTCCCTCTCCGTTTTAAGTTACTGTGCAAATCCGGTTGTTCGTTTCGTTCAGCCGCGGTGAAAGTGTTTGAAATCTTTCCCCAATCCGAGGGCTTGTCCTGCTCTTCTCTTTGAACTACCTTTTCTACCAACCAACCTCGTCCGGGAACTGTGCCACGAACTTTACCGCGAGCTACCCTGAACTGTATTATCTTGAGCAAAAGACTTTTGACCAATTGACTTTGTCCCTAAGCCTTCTCTATCTGATTGTATCATTGTAGTCTCTCTTGTTTGATTGTCCTGAGTACTTACCTGTTGGTGTAATTCAATTCCAGTTAACTTTGTCTTTCCCTCGCTTTTTAATTGCTTGAGTGCCATTTTGCTCCCACTTCATTTTGTGAGCTTAACTTGTCTGGAACTTATTGGGAGTTGTGTGGTGTATTAAGAGTGTGATTTTTAAACTGCTTAGAATAGTGAAATGTTATACAACTGAAGAGTGAAATAAACGTGTATTCTTTTACTTGAATACCTTGAGTCAGTGTTTGCCTGAATCATAGTAATTGCTGTCCTTTGTGTAACTATTTGATATTGCTCACTTACTCTTGAGATAAGTCTGGCTGCTCTGCCACTGCTACCACTTTAACTGTGTAGGTGAAATTGTACTGTCACTTGTAGTCTTAATTGTGTGTGGTGTTCCCAAAGGGTACTGCAAATAATTCTGCCTAACAGTGGTGTACAGCGATGAGGATAACGTATAGTAAATACACTTAGAGTGCTGCTATTACCTTGGATCAACTAACCACAAGGCTAACATCACTAAAAAGCAATGTTTATCATGTCTGATATGGAAAGCCACAGTCAGGAGACCCTCCTGAGTTACACTGCTGATTATTTAAGAAACATGTGTAACGAAAGGAAACTCTCTGCCAAAGGCAAAAAGCCTGAATTGATTGAAACATTGTTAAAGAGTCCAAGTCTAGGGAGTGGGTCTGAAATGCCTGACTCCTTAGCAAATGTGGAAAGCGCCTGCTCAACAACCTCAACCCTTGTCCACTGGGACCCCCACAGGTCCTACACTCAGTCCTGAATTCATTGCTCTAGAGAAAATGAGACATGAACTGGAATTCAAACGTTTAAATGCTCAAACTGAACAAAAACATCAAGAACTGAAACTCAGAGAAAAGGAGTTGAATCATAAACTAGAAATGAAAAGATTGTCTCTTGAAAATGCTTCTCTCCCAGAGTCTTCTAGGTCTTCCAGTCCTAAGAGACCCTGTATGCCTAAGGAAATTGTGGGTATGTATGAGGTTAAGCTTGATATTTTGGATTGGTTGGCAATGTTTGAATATAACCATAGTATTCAAGGTTAGTATTCATCAGTTGCTTCCCTGGCTCTTCTCTAGGCTACCCACTGTTGCATCTGATGTTGTGATGGAGTTGGGGAGGTGGATAGGATGGATTATGAGTGTTTGAAGCTAGCTTTAATTGCTAGATTTGGGAAGACCCCTTCCCAGTACCTTAAGAGGTTTAGAACCCTCAAAAAACTTGATGGTACCCCTTGGGCTACCTGGGTATGTTACTCTTTGAAAAGCTTAGATGGTTGGATTAAGGGTCACAGAGTAAACACTTATGAAGGAATGAGAAATCTTGTAATATTGGAGTCTATGTTTGATGTCTGCTCTCCTGAGCTCAGACAGCACTTGGCTGATTCTAAGGAGATAGATCCAAAGAAGCTAGCTAAGGCTGCTGACTTGTGGGTTGCCAACAGGGCTACTCACAATGAATCTGGGGCTACTCAGAAAAAGGATGAGGGGAAACAGCCAAAGAAAGACAACAAAGAGAATTCTAATAACTCCAATCCAAAAGAGGGCCACAAACAACAACATAAGGGTAAACCACAAGGGAAACCAAATCAGGCTAGTGCACCATCTGGACCCAAACCAGATGGAGGTCAGAACAAACCCCCATTCATCAAGACATTTGGGAAATATTATGTTTGTGGGTCAACTGACCATGTGAAAGGGGATCCCAGATGTAAGGGTAAACCTTCAGGGGTCCACACTGTCTCCTTAGCCTTCTCCCCAGAGGAAGAAGTCCCAATGGAAAGTGGAAACTTTCACCTACTGGCTGATGAACCCATGATAGTCTCAGATAGTGTTCCTTTAGTGTCCCTGGGCTTGTGGGAACAACATAATTAAAAGTCTATAATTCCATCCCAGATAATGCTAAAGAGTATTATAAAGATAGTGTTCTTGTAAATGGTCAGGAGACTCCTGCCATCAGAGACACTGGAGCCAGCATAACTGTGGTGGATGAATCGCTTTTCAAGGTGGAGGATGTTGCTAGGTGTTAGGGAGAATTCTCTGTTTAGGCTGAATTTCCTAACCTAGTGTGTCCCCCAGCAGCTTTGCTGGATTTTTGGGGTTTATTTTTTTCTCCTGCCAAGAGTGAGACTCGTTTACCCTCACTCTTGGACATGATTTGAGTGTGTTCCTTTGACTCTAGATGTGTTTAATGGGCTATGTTGTCTTTTACTCCATAGGGCTTCATGTGTTTTTGTGATGTGTGTTACACAGCACCCTCAGTGCAGTAACACAGGGGTGTCATAGTGACCCACCAGTATAGACTCCATACTCTAGGACTGACTACTGTCTCCCAGGGCATGTAAAGTCCCCATTGACTTTACTAGTCTTGAATTCTGAACAGAACCAGTACAAACCATCATATTGTGGACGTACTGGCTGGGGCAATTCGATTGCCCCAGGGTCTGTTAGTCGAGGGGGCACGTCTCCGTCCCCCCTGATCGAGTTTTGGCTGGTGGCAGTGGATACTACTTTTTATATTCAACCGCAAATATTTCTCTATGGGATTTTCCCATTGTTCGAGGCTACTATCTTTATTTATTTAATTACGATAGCCTCAAACATATCGCTGGTTTATTTATTTATTATTAATTCTCCGGTTTGTATTTTTTGCCAAAACTTGGTTCTAAAATGGCGTTTGTGTTCTCTTCTGTGACTCCAACCGAAAGTCGAGCCCTTTGTTCCACTTTTTGGCGGGCTTCTCCACAGAAGCCCTCCAAAGTGGTGCCACTCTGTCTGGGGTACTTAGGAGGGGTGGAGGGGGATTTAGGCACCCTGGACTGAGTTGCCTAGGCAACTCAAGTCGCACTCCGTCCTGATTTGCCCAAGTGGTGAGCCAGCCGGCTCACCACTTAGCATGTTTGAGTGACAGCTAGGCTGAGTGAATGGGGGTTTTCTGCATAAAAGCAGGTCTTTGGGGACTGGAACCTCAGAAGTCGCCACAGGACCTAAGAATCCGACGAGGGAGAAGCTGAGCTGACCTGCTACGACGACACCACCGGTGGAGGCCTGCTGAACCGTCTCACCACTTTTCCCAACGACAGAGGAGATCTCCCGCCGGAGAGTCTTCTTCCTTTGACTGGTGGGGATAACCAGTTTCACCGTCTTTTCGCCTTCCCGACGCATCTCGTGGCCGCCTTGCCTGTGCCAAGCACCCCGACAACCGGAATACCACGTTTTACCACGACCGCAAAATAAAGGGTGATACCTTTAACCGGAAAACTCCGCGGCTGGTTCCTTCCCTGGCACTGCAACGACCTTCATCTTTCCTCCAAGTCGAGATCTTCTCTTCCTCTGGACGACGCCGAGACTTGCACCCGCTGCCAGGAACAACTGCCACCACTGGAGGATCCTTCCCACTTAAGGTACCGTGTTCCCCCTGCTTCCCTTGCCACCGACTGTATGGGGTAGATTTAGCCCCCGGCTTTCGAACCTGGGTTAGCCTGGGACACCCTGGCTAAACTTTTCTGAGCCTCTCTAAACTCTTTTCGAACTCTCTGCAAGACTTTCAAAGGCTAGTGTAACTGTGGGATCTTGGGCGCATTTGTGCTCTGCTCTCTCTAAGAGTGGGCCCAGCCTATGGACTTTGGCTCACAAGTGACTTTTGTTCTTCTGCCTTGCTAAAAGTGTTCCTAAATCTTAGAGTGGTGTATCTTCACATATTCTGTCTTTTTCCCTCCCTTCTTCATGAACTTATTGGAGTGCCATCTATAGTTAAGCGCTCACCTCTGTCTGGAAATAAGTGGTGTTAACTAAGACTTGTCTGATAAGGAATAAGGGTTGTATATATTATAATAGTAACTGTGTTTAGAGTGTTTTACAATAAGAATGCTAGAGTGTTTCAAACAGTGTGTTTTTAAATAAATAATTATATACTTTGATACCAAAGCTCTGGTCAGTGTTTGCTTGTGCTATTGTGTCTGAGTGCCTATTGTGTATACTTTGCATACTGCCTAACTCTTCTTGAGGGAAGTCTGACTGCTCAGCCACAGCTACCAGGTAAATCTGGGTGGTACAGACTGCTACAGAGTGGGTTTACTGCTAACACATGTAGTCCTAAATCTTTTGCAGTGTTCCCAAAGGGAACTGCACAGGTTTCTGCCTAACACTGGTGTACAGTGGTGGGATTTGTATTGAGTATACATTTTAGAGTGCTTTAGGATACCTCAGTGCAACTTGCCACAAAGCTTAGCACTGAAAAAGTAATCGTTCTAGCATGTTAACTATGGAAAGTTATAGTCAAGAGTCCATTGCTACAAAAACTGCTGATTGTTTAAGAGTTCTCTGTAAGCATAAGAATCTCCTGACTAGAGGCAAGAAAATGGAGCTAATACAAAGGTTGTTAGCTAACCAAAGCCTGGATGATGGTTCAGAGGAACCTACCACTCCAGCGACTGTAGATAACAGTATTGAGATTGAAACTGAACAAAATGTTGATGATCTTGAGGAAGAGTCAGAAGAGGAGGGTGAGGCTGCTGTGACTGTCCCCCTTAGGCCTCTCTCTGCTCTACCTGCTGTACCTACTGGACCTTTACCAGGTCCCACATTTAGTCCACAATACTTTGAACTGGAGAGAATGAAACTAGAATTGGAGTATAAGAAACTTAATGCTCAAACTGAAAAAGAACTAAGGCTAAGGGAAATGGAGCTCAAGCATGAGCTAGAAATGAAGAAATTATCTGTTGAAAATGCTTCTCTCTCTGGCTCCTCTAGAAGTTACAGTCCTAAAAGACCCCGGATGCCTAAAGAATTGGTTGGTATGTATGAGCCTAAGTTGGATGTGTTGGATTGGTTGTCTCTGTTTGAATATAATCATGGGCTCCAGAACATCACAGGAAATGACTTACTCACCTGGTTGTTCTCTAGGCTTCCCCCCGTTGCAACTGATGTGGTAATGGAGTTGGGGGAGGAGGATAGGAAAGAGTATGAATGTGTGAAACTAGCTCTGATAGCTAGATTTGGGAAGACCCCTTCGCAGTATCTTAAGAGGTTTAGAACCCTCAAAAAGCATGATGGTACCCCTTGGGCTACCTGGGTGAGTGAAGGGTTGAAAAACTTAGAGGGATGGATTAAGGGTTACAAGTTGAACAATTATGAAGGTATGAAAAATCTTTTTATGTTGGAGTCAATTTATGATGCCTGCTCTCCTGAGCTCAGACAGCACTTGGCTGATTCAAAGAAATTAGATTCCAGGAAGCTAGCTAAGGCTGCTGACTTGTGGGTTGCCAGCAGGGCCACTCACAAGGATACTGGGGTAACTCAGAAGAAGGATGAGGGGAAACAGCCTAAAAAGAACTCCAAGAGAATTCTAATACTGCAAATTCCAAAGAGGGCCCCAAACAAAACCATAAGGGTAAGCCACAAGGAAAACCACAGCAGAATAGTGTACCTTCTGGAGCCAAACCAGAGGGAGGCCAGAACAAGCCACCATTCCAGAAAGCATTCGGTAAATGCTTTGTTTGTGGCTCTACTGACCATGTGAAAGGAGATCCCAGATGCAAGGGTAAACCTTCAGGGATCCAGCTTGCCTCCTTAGCCTTTGCTCCAGAAGAGGAAGTCCCAGTGGCAAGTGGAAACTTTCTACTGCTGGCTGATGAACCCATTGGTGTCTCAGCCAGTGTTTATTTAGTCTCTCTGGGGTTGTGGGAACAACAGCATTTAGATGTGTATAATTCCATCCCAGATAATACTAAGAAGTATTATAAAGACAGTGTCCAGGTGAATGGTCAGGAGACTCCTGCCATTAGGGACACTGGGGCCAGCATAACTGTGTGGATGAATCATTTTTCAAGGCAGAGGATGTTGCTAAGGCACCCAAATGTGTCACCAAGTTAGCTGGAGGGCCTGTGCAGATGTGTCCCCAGTTACCAGTTCTCATCCAGTGTAATGATATGGCTGTAAAGATACCTGTCAGTATACAATGTGAAGTACCAGGTAGGGTTCTGTTGGGTAATGACCTGAAAGCTCTTGGAGTTGTGTCACATACCCCAGACCTCCTAGTAAAAGGTTGCAGGAGCTCACAAAACCTGCAAGAGAGAAAACCCTGCAAGGGTTATCTCAGGAGATGTTGACAGAGATCACTCCTCTCCCACTGGAGCAACTTACTGCAGTAACTACCAGATCAGGAGCAAAGGGGCAAGCCAAGACTCATAGGAAAAAGCCAGCAGCAAGCACTCCAGTGCTTCCAACAAGGACTTCCCCTCGGTTGTCCACAGTTACACCTGTAACTCCACCCCCAGCTGAGGCTGAGAGGGAGGAACAACCCTGTGTGGTTGAACTAGACTCTGAAGAAGAGCTAGTAGGAGGCCAAGAACTTATTGGAGATCTGGACCCTGAGGACCATCCTGAGCTGCAGTCTTTACTGGCAGAAGGTGGGCCCAGCAGGGCAGCTTTTCGTAAGGGACAAAGCGAATGTCCAACTCTGGAGGGTCTCCGCCACCAGGCAGCTTCTCAGGCTGATGGGCAAGAGCCTGGGAAGTATAGGTTGCACTGGGAAGATGGCCTCTTCTACAGTGAACCAACTGAGTCTGAACCTGGAGACTACAAGAGCCTTGTAGTACCTCAAGAAAACAGACAACAGTTCTTGCACTTAGCCCACGAGATTCCTTTGGCTGGTCACTTGAGTTTCAAGAAGACCAAGGAAAGGCTCCCACTCTACTTCTATTGGCCAAAAATGGGGGCTGAGGTAGATAAGTTTTGCAAGAGCTGCCATACCTGCCAAACTTCTGGTAAGGTTGGCTCCAAGAATGTGGCACCTTTAGTGGCTCTCCCAGTTGTGGGAGTCCCATTTGAGAGGGTAGGGATTGACATTGTTGGTCCCCTTGATCCCCCAACCTCTTCAGGCAACATGTTTAACCTTGTTGTAGTAGACCATGCTACTAGGTACCCTGAGGCAATTCCTATGAGGACTGTTACAGCTCTGGCTGTGGCTAAGGCCCTTCTTGGTATTTTTACCAGGGTTGGGTTTCCTAAGGAAGTAATATCCGACAGAGTGTCAAACTTTATGTCCCACTACATGAAAGCCATGTGGAAAACCTGTGGAGTTACTTACAAGTTCTCAACCGCATACCACCCCCAGACAAATGGGTTGGTAGAAAGGTTTAACAGAACCATGAAGAGCATGATAGGTGCTTTAGAGGAACCCCTGAAAATAAAGTGGGACCTTCTACTGCCATGCCTTCTCTTTGCTTATAGAGAAGTCCCTCAAGAGGGAGTAGGTTAGTCTCCCTTTGAACTTCTCTATGGCCATCCAGTCAGAGGTCTGTTGGCCCTGATTAAGGAGGGATTGGAAGGTGCTCCTCCCCTCAAGCCAGTCAGAGTGACTGACTATGTGATAGGTCTCCGGAGGAGAATGTCACACATGATGGCCGAAGCTAGTGATAACCTGAAAGCTGGACAAGCTTTGGTCAAGCATTGGCATGATCAAAAGGCTAACATGGTTGAGTTCACTCAAGACCAGCTAGTTCTCGTTATGCTCCCAACAAGGCAGAGGGCCTTGCAAGACAAATGGATGGGGCCCTTCAAAGTTGTGGCAAAACTTGGGGGGTCAACTATCTGGTGGATCTGGGCAGACCCAGGGAAGCTCCTAGAGTCTTCCACACCAACCGACTGAAAGCGTACGTCTCCAGACCTGAAGTAGGAGCCTTGCTTCTAGCTTCAGCAGCAGAGGAAGAAGAGAGTGAATCTCTCCCTGATCTCCTCAGAGGTGTACCTTTAGATGAGAAGATTGAAGGAGTCATTCTCTCTTCAGATCTGACACCTGAGCAACAAGAGGAGTGCAAATCCATGTTAAATCAGTTTTCCTCCCTGTTCTCACTTTCACCAGGCTTGACCCCTTGGGGACAGCATGAGATACTCACTGGTGACTGCCTGCCAGTCAAAAGCAGAGGATACAGAATGTCAGAAAATGTAAGAACCCATATCAAAGGGGAGGTCAATAAGATGCTTGATCTCGGGGTAATAGAGCCCTCTACTAGTCCATGGTCTAGCCCAGTTGTGTTAGTACCAAAGGCAGGATCCAAAGACTTGAGATTCTGTGTGGACTATAGAGTTCTAAATGCAGTCACTAAGACTGATGCCCATCCTTTGCCCAGGACAGATGAACTGGTGGATAGACTTGGTTCAGCCAAGTACCTCAGTACATTTGACCTAACCTCAGGCTATTGGCAAATAGCACTAAAAGACCATGCCAAGGAGAAAACTGCATTCTAAACCAAGTAGGCCTCTACCAGTTTAAGGTTATGCCTTTTGGACTAAAGAATGCACCTGCTACATTTCAAAGGATGGTTAATCAGGTTCTGAATGGCTGTCATGACCCATGCCCCTGGCCCTCACTGGCAAGTCAGCCTTCCAGTTAGGGCCAGGTCAAAGGCCTTAAAACCTCATCCAAGACTCTCTTGGAGTCAATCCTTTGGCGCCAGGCTCATAACCATCATGAAGACCAACATTAGAATGGGACTATTTACTTGGGACTATTTAACTTGGGGGGGTTCAGCCAACATGGAGGCACGCACATGGCTCAGTTACAAGGAACTGAGCTATGCGGTCTAGTCTTTTGGGTGTGGCAGGCCTGGGACTACTTTACCTGGACTACTTTGGGTGTGGCAGGCCTGGGACTATTTTACCTGGACTACTTTACCTGAGACTATTTAAACCGCACGCAAACAGCAGAACAAGCTTTGCGTTATTCCGCTGTGGGCACCGTAACACTCACCGTGTCCAGTTCTTCGATGCCAGTTTACCTGAAACCAAGGACCTGCAGAGAGAGAAAGAACACTACGAAACTTACTTGGAACAGAATCCTGTCTTCAATCCATCGCTGACTTCAGTTCCACTCACCTGAAGGTACGAACTCCATCATCTGGCACTGCATGCATCCTGGAATACCATAACCTGGAAAGAGGAGAAAAAAAGACAGCATTAGTAAGCGTTTACTCACGTTTCTTCCCGAATCAAGAAAGCCACACAATTCTTACATGGGTAATCATCTCCTGGTCAGTATCATTGTTGGAACATTACGGCACTCGGCGAGGAACATTGCAACCTGCAAGGAGAGAAAAGACACAGGTTAGCAATATAAAAGGCGAAACAGCGCTGCGCATCGCTCATTCCTCACCGGACAGCATCGCGCACACCGCGCTTTCACCTACCGGCCCATGCTCATCTTCAAACTGCATGACAACACCAAAATACCTTTCCATACCTAAAAGGAAAGAAGCAAGACATTATTATTCGAACTAAGAGGAACATGAGAACTGCATATAAAGACTGTAAAGTAGCAAACCTACGTAGTCGCAGCAGGCCTGGATTCCCAAAGGGGGGGCTTGCACCAGTGAAGTAACTTGGTCGCTGCTCGCCCCCCACATCTACGCGCCCCTGCCACGAGGAGCAGGACGGAGAATCCATCTTTTACAATATTAAGGTGAGGAGAAGGCCCAAGGGGGAGGAAGGAGTTGAGGCCAAGGGAGGTGGGAAAACATAAAGACAATCTGGTATTGAATCCAGCTCTCCTATATTGCAGACCCATCTCTAACCAGAGGCCTTACCAAGGGACCGGGAGAGGGTTCGAGAGTGCAAATCATCCAACCAGGGCTGGTTGGCGTCCCTGTGGATACCAGGTGAGCATAACAATGGGATCGAGGACTTCTGCATGGCATACTTGGATGACATTGCACTGTTCAGCCCTACATGGAAAGAACATATTGACCACCTGGGATATGTTTTGCAGGCTCTTGAGCAGGCCCATCTGACCATAAAGGCAAGTAAGTGTCAAATTGGTCAGAGTAAAGTGGTCTACCTTGGTCATGAGGTAGGAGGAGGCGAAATAAGGCCATTGCCTAGCAAAGTACAAGCTGTACAAAACTGGGCGACCCCTACTACTCAAACCCAAGTGAGAGCTTTCCTAGGTCTCACTGGGTACTACAGGAATTTCATAGAGAACTATGGGACCATAGCTTCTCCCTTGCATGTAGTCTCCTCTCCAAACTTCCCTAAAAAGGTTATATGGAATGAGGAGTGCACTCAAGCCTTTGAAACCTGAAGAAAGCCCTTTGTCAAGCTCCAGTCCTAAGAGCTCCTGATTACCACCAACGCTTCATTGTGAAGACAGATGCCTCCAATAAAGGTATAGGTGCGGTCCTTAGTCAACTGGATGAGAAAGGTAGGGAACACCCATTTGCTTCATTAGTAGGAAACTGAAGGAACCAGAGATAAGGTGGGCAACCATAGAGTGTGAATGCTTTGGCATTGTGTGGAGTTGGAAGAAGTTTAGACCATACTTGTATGGATCTACTTTTGTGATTCAAATTGACCACCAACCCTTGAGATGGTTAATACAAATGAAAGGGGAAAACCCAAAACTTCTAAGTTGGTCAATCTGCCAGCAAGGGTTTCATTTCACCATTGACCACAGAGCAGGATGTCATCACCAAAATGCTGATGGTCTCTCTAGGATGTTTTTAACCGACTAGAGGTAGAGTTCATCCAGGAGTGGATTAAATCCTCCTGTCCCTTAGTCTGAGGTGGGTGGGCGGAGTGTTAGGGAGAATTCTCATAAATTGTTAATTCCCCTTACCTACACAGTCCCACATCAGCTCTGCTGGATTTCTAGGATTTATTTTTTTCCCCCGTGTAAGAGTGTGAGCCATTTGACCCACTCTTACATGTGTTTTTCTATGTGTATTTCTACTTTTTGTGTGATCTTGGGCACTGGAGCCTCACCTACTCCATGGCACCATATTCTTCCATGTGTGTTACACAGCACCTTCAGTGCAGTAACACAGGGTTGTCTTTTAGACTTCCCATCGACTCAATTTTCTGGGGCTGACTACTGTCCCCCAGAAAAGATAAAGTTGCCATTAACTTTATTTAGTCACTTTTACCACAGACCCAGTACACCCAATCTTACATGGAGTATTGGAAAGGGTTAAATCTTATCCCTTTTTGTCTGTGTCTCTTGGAGCATTGTTTCGATCCCTTTACATCAAGACTTGACTGGTGGCAGTGGTATTTACCCTATTTTTTGTTCCGCGGTAATCTTAAATAACCATGGTATTGTTTTATGTTATCATATTAGCCTCAAACATAAACCCACTTGACGAAATATATTTCATTACGGTTCCTGCTGGATTTATTCGCCATTTCTTTTTGGAAATGTCTTTCTCATGTTTTACTCTGCGCCAAACCAGGTTATTCCCTTTGTTCATCTCCTATACGCGGGCTTCCAGAAAGAAGCCCTCCTATAGGCGCCTGAGAGTCTGGGTAGGCAGGATTTGAGGGAGGGGTTTTAGGACCCCTGTCATGGGTTCCCTTGGTAACCCAAGTCGCACTCCTGTTTGATTGGCAGGGTGGCTGTCCTTTACAGGACAGCACCCTGCTGTGTGATTGACAGCCAGGCTGTATGAATGGGGGAAAACTGCATAAAAAGCAGGTCTCTGGGACTGGAAGAACAGACTCACCACTGGAACGAAAGAACCAATGAGGAACTGACGGAAGAGGACCCCTGCAATGACTGAACTGCCCGGTGAAGCCCTGCTGCAGGTCCGAATCTTCAGAATCCGACGACAGAGAAGATCCTCCAGGAAACTTCTTCCCTTGAGCTGGTGGGACCAACCGGTTCGGCCAAACTGGTTCGGCTGGTGGGACCAACCGGTTCGGCCAAACCGGTTCGGGTCAAACTATTTGCTCTAAATCACTGTTAACTTGGGGGCAATATAACAGTATTAACCAGTGATGTTAATACTCGACCAGAGGAGCAGGACCCCTCCTCTGGTCGAATTCGCTGTATAGAGCTACAGTGGGCCGGATAGCCAGGAAGGTCAGACCCTGCTTGGGTTTTAAGGAGCGCACCTTTTATTTGTTGCTTTGCTCTGCTGCTGGTTTCTTCGCTGGGTAGTGCAGGACCCTCCAGTCTTCCTACTTCTGATCAGTCCGACAGTCGCTTCAGGAACCCTGAGCCTGCAGGAACTTACCAGGAACGTCTGCCTCAGCTACAGCTCCCTCTCCGTTTTAAGGTACTGTGCAAATCCGGTTGTTCGTTTCGTTGAGCCGCAGTGAAAGAGTTTCAAATCTTTCTCCAATCCGAGGACTTGTCCTTCTCTTCTCTTTGAACTACCTTTTCTACCAACCAACCTCGTCCGGAAACCGTGCCACGAACTTTACTGCGAACTACCCTGAACTGCATTATCTTGAGCAAAAGACTTTTGACCAATTGACTTTGGCCCTAAGCCTTTTCTATCTGATTTATCATTGTAGTCTCTCTTGTTCGATTGCCCTGAGTACTTACCTGTTTGTGTAATTCAATTTCAGTTAACTTTGTCTTTCCCTCCCTTTTTAATTGCTGAAGTGCCATGTTGCTCCCACTTCATTTTGTGAGCTTAACTTGTCCGGAACTTATTGGGAGTTGTGTGGTGTATTAAGAGTGTGATTTTTAAAGAATAGTGAAATGTTTTACAACTGAAGAGTGAAATAAATGTATATTCTTTTACTTGAAAACCTTGAGTCAGTGTTTGCCTGAATCATAGTAATTACTGTCCTTTGTGTAACTATTTGATACTGCTCACTAACTCTTGAGATAAGTCTGGCTGCTCAGCCACGGCTACAACTTTAACTGTGTAGTAGAGGCTTGTACCAAAGGTGAAATTGTACTGTCATTTGTAGTCTTAATTGTGTGTGATGTTCCCAAAGGGTACTACATATAATTCTGCCCAACACTGTTTAGCTTAGATAGTAAGCATAGTAGCACTTCTCTGGCCTGACATTCACCGCAGAGATTAACCCAGCTGACCACATGCACCATGACTGACTGAGAGGCAACAACCAATGGAGCCCAGGCATGCCATATGGAGCTGGGTTTAATATATGTATCCAGCCATTCCACTATGCTGGTGTGTTACCTATGTATGATGTCACTCATAATGCTTGCTGCCTGTTTAATGTGCTGCCCATGTACTTTTTGGCAGAGCGCTCTCGAGTTCTTTGCTTGCATACTTTATATCATGTAAAGTTTGTTGATCCTTGCAATTCATCTCATAGTCTTATTCCCTTATGGATTGTCTACTTACTTTCATATTGCCTGACGACACATGTAAATGAGGGTGTGTGCCTTCACTTGGTGACCCCTTAGCATGATTTCCTCAAGTTAACCCCATACTCCGGCTAGATTCAGGGCTTCTCCGGCAAGGACGCCCCCACCTATGGCTGACCAGTCCCCAAAAAATGTGTATGCTGAAGGAAAAGGTTTTTGTGGGTTCCGGCTTTGCGAATACCCTGCTGCTCTCCTGAGCCGGGTGCGGCCCCAGCGAGAGGCCCAGGTTTTGTTGATAGACTGCAAACGGAGGCTCTTGGAAGAACATGGGCACGTGAGAATAGATTGCAAGCACTAACAAACAGTGGGATATGGGGAACATTGAGCAGTACGATTGATGGGAACACACAAGGGTTGGATATTAATGCATTGTATGCCTGATTGAGTAAAGCGCTTTTTTCCTTTTCTATGGCCATTTGTTTTTTATCAAGAGAAATACAGTGAAAAAATAGAGGAGATACGGGAACCTAGCTCTGAAAGGGAATGGAAGGCGGTGCTGCGGTGCACTGTCTCGACCAGTGAGAAGAATAACTAAGGAGACAAAAAAGTAGGATCCCCATATAATTAGGGGGCTCGGGAAAAGTAGTGGTTATTATTTTAACTTGTTGTTTTAGTTTATAGTTTTCAATGTTATTTTTTATGCGGAGGAGAGCCCAGGAGGGGCGGACATGATGTGAATGGGGACGAGTGAGTGAACAAGGGAATGTTGCTCGAAGGGGACAGAGAATAAGGGAAACATTTGTTACATGTTTAATGTTCTATGTGTTTTTGTTCTGTTGGTAAACATTTATTTTTTGGTTATAGATATTTGGTCAGTGTACACAGATGTTTATGATAGAGCTTTATGTGATAATACCACAAGAATCACCAGAGGGAAGGGCTCATAGGGGTAGGGAAGAAAATACCCTAGATTAGTGGATTAAAGAGGGACCAATTATGAGTACAGACACACCATTGTCCCACATATGCAAACACCTCCCTTTGTATAGTGAGCGTATTAAGAAGTTCCATAATCAGTGAGTGACTGAAACAAAGGGGGAAGGACTATCGCACGCATGGCCAGAGGATGGGTCCTATGACAAGGGAATGTTAGAACATTTGTCCACATACCTGACAGAAAAATACAAAGGGAAACAGCTCCAGAATAGAAGGGAAGTGCTAGATTTGTGGAACATTTTTGAGGAGACACCTACCCCAAGTAAGAGAGAGAAAGGGGCAGAAGAATTGACAATGGTAGGGAGGGAGAGGAGAGAGCCGGAAACTGGGGAGGTGGAACCCAAAAAAATATACCCATTACTCACGAGGCAAGCAGAGGGGGATACAAATCTGACATATGTATCCGAGGAGAGTGTGCCAAACACACCAGGCACAGCCCCATCCCCACCTTACGACCCATTGACAACCGCCCCCGCCCTCCATACTGGAGTGAGCACCCACGATCTTGAGGTGGCACAAGCCTCAACCCGTACTGAATTAGCTGAATTACGAGCTGTGCATGGCGCAGCACGGGGTGCGGAGATGGGCCCCAACATCCAAGGGGGACCCTCCCATGCCTAAAGATTAATGGAAATCGGGAGATTTCCTATTCAGAATTGATAGCGCACCCATACGGGCGGTGTGAGTAGAAAGGAGAAACAGATAGTGTGAGCTATGATACTGTGGCCTCAATAAGGGATGAGGAGTATTGGAACGATTATGATGAAAACGAAGAAGGTGCAGTGGGAGGGATACAACAGGTGCACTGGGACTGGGAGGGGAGGCTCAGAAACAGAATGGGAAGGATGGCACTGGCAAAAACGAAAGGGGCAGGGGTGAAGGTAGGGAACGGCCTCATTATGTACCTTGGGCGCAGATGGACAAGAATAATCTCATCAATCCCTCCCCCCCACTGACTGCGGGCACGGGAAAATGGATTTACACTTTTGAGAAAAACACTGCAGGGGTGGCCCTGGCAATTGGAGATATTAAAAGCCTTTTGGTATTGGTGGTGGGTGATCAAGCAGCCTCAGTGTGGGCGAAAGCAGGGTTCCCAGGAGTTAACATAAGTAACGACACACATGATGGGGCATCGTTTAACATGAGGTGCAGGCTTCATACGTGGGCCCCCGCTATCAGATGCGGCTCAGGGCTGATGATGAGTCCCAGCCGCCAACTTGGGGGGAGTCGCGGAGGCTGCCATTTTGGGCCGTAGTACAGGTGTGGGCGTCCGAGCTCCCCGTCGCGTTTTCACCGTTGGCGAGAGCGTTATGCACTCAAAACGCGGTCATTTGTAGCCCGGGACCTCAGCAGCTGAGGGCTAACCATCTCGTAACACGAATCCGGCTGGAAACGGACAGAATTAGGGCTTAGCCACGGATCCATGCGGAGGCCATCAAAGGAGCTGCCTCATTGCTGGCGCTCCAGGCCACGCCCCTAACATACATTTTCTAATGACACACTGCTAAACTCCTTGTCCCTCGACCGAGCTTTGCTTCTTAATAAATGCTCTGATATTCCCACTACACAGCAACCCATGAGAGAAGTGCCACCTACGCTTGTGCCCCAGAAAGAGGAAACAGGCGTTAATGGTGGGGCTGTCACTGTTATCGCTGCACATTATATATTGCAATTTGTGCATGTCCCTTTTTCCTGGCAAGAAGTAAACACTCTTAAACAATCTATCCCTGACATTAGGAAGAACCGAACATGGTTCTATAAAGAAATAGAGTCTGTATTAAACTCGTTGATTTTAACTTTAGAAGACATTGGGCCTCATTAGAAGTTTGGCGGTAGCCTTGCTGGTAAAACCGGAAGGCTGCCGCCAAACTTCTGAAAATCTCCGGCCCCCGTGAATGGGCAATTACTGTGTCATTACAGCCCTGCTGTACCCGGTAATTGCCCTTTGGCGGGTGCCAGAACGGAATGCTCCTCATTCCCATTTGAGCCCCATAGGGCTTAATGCGAATGGGGAGGTCGGATGCACCGGCACTGTTATGAACCGTTATAAACGGTGCTGGTGCATGCGACAAGCTGCGACATGCTGTGCTCACAGGTGCCGCTCTTCCCGCCAGGACAGACCTGGCAGGCAGAAAGGCACTCCCGAACACAACTCGTAGTTTGCCGGTCCGGGAACTACGGTACCACCAAGCTTACCGGTACCGTAGTTCCCGGACCGGCAAATTTATAATGAGGCCCATACATTTGTTATTTCCTGTTATCTTGCCGGCAGATTTATGGAAACAGGTTGGGTCTGTAGACAATGTACCTGTTATGGGCGATACTTGGGCTGCACTCGAAATAGCTGGTAGGTCAAGAAAGGCTGGCGAAAAACCTCCAAAGAACATATTGATATTACCAAACCATATTGTAGCTAAACTTAAGACCTCGGTGCCTGAAAAAATAATAATTTGGACAAATTAACAGCATGCATGCAAGGGAAGACAGAGAGAGCCACTGAGTATTTTAACAGGTTTGAGCAAGTGTTTTCGGATTTCAGTGGTCAAGATTTGTGTACAGAACCAGGAAAGAGATTGTTTATTGATACATTTGTATGCAGGTTATTGCTCGACAATCAGTCTCAAATCACAGCCTCTGAAAGTGCATGGCAAACTAAGTTGCAATCTGAAATTCTGCATATGGCTCAGTATTATGAGAATAGAGTGAACAACGACAAAGAGAAGATTGAAAAGAAAAAGGTTGACTTAAAAATTAGGGTGCTCTTGCAGCAAATTGCAAGAGGACCACAGGAAGGACATGCCAAACAGAGGGGACAATTTACCCCACAAACAGGGATGGTAAATTTAAACCAGTGTGCATATTGTAAGCAGTAGGGCCACTGGAGGGCACGATGTCCGATCCTCCAGCAAAAGGTGAATGGAACGCTCAGTAGTAGGTCGAGAGCACATAACAATGGCATGCAAGGACCAAATAGAAATCAGTTTTCCCAGAACCAGCAAGGTGATAACAATGCGGGGAACTAAGATGGGCAACAAAACACTAGAAGCACAAATGTTTTTGAGAATGCTACACACATATATATTGCTTAAGATGTTTCATCCGATGACATTTTAATCCGCTAGGACAGCCCGCAGCAGGGTCTGGACCTACTCCTATCACGATAGACCAGAAAGGACCCTACATAGAAATTAAGGTTGGGGATAGGGCGCACACTTTCCTGGCAAACAAAGGAGTTCAGAAATGCTCTTTTGAACATGCAAAGGTTCCAGGTATTCCTCTGTCAGGGCAACAGAATATATCAGTAGGGTTCTCTGGTACCCCAGTAGTAAGTCTGGTTGCTAAACCAGTGCCGATTTCTTTAGGACCATTCACTGACTTATGTCCATTCTTATTGACAACCAATTGCAGTGAAAATCTGCTGAGATTGAATTTATTGACAAAACTGCACGCAGTGATTTGCTGCTCTCCAGATGGAGTTTAGTTGACCATTTCTCCTCAGCTGAATTCCACCTCACAATTCATGGCTTTGCCTTTACCCAGTGAGTTGCACCAGGTACCTACACATTTATGGGTGACAAATGACAATGATGTAAGAATCCTAGATGTTGAACCAGTACGCATAGTTTTAAAAACCGGCATTACATTGCCTCACATTCCACAGTAGAAAGTTTCAGTCGATGGCGAGCAAGCACTTAAAAGTATTGTCTCCAATTTAATACATCAGGGTCTGATAGAAGAAATATCTGGTAGCACGGTCAATAGCCCTGTCTTGCCTGTTTATAAGAAAGGTGACAATGCTTTACCCTACCATTTTGTTATTGATCTTTGAGTGATTAACAAGCTATTAGCGCATTTCTGGCCTCATTACGAGTTTGGAGGTAGCTATGCCGTTTTTACCAGCATGGCTACCCCCAAACTCGGGTACGGGTCCAGCAAAATGGGAATAACCGGGACATTCTGACCTTTGCGGGCCCGGTAATTCCCATTCGCATGACCCGGACACGGTATGTCCCCATTCCCATTTGAGGCCCCATAGGGCTCAATGGGAATGGGGAGGATGGTAACAACGGACCCGTTCGTAACTGGACTGTTGCTACCATCCTGTTCTGCTAGCGGGTGCCGCTCTGCACGTCTGGTCTGACCAGGCATGAATACTGGCCACGCGAGCAAAACTCGTAATGTGGCGGTAGAGTGATAACGGCGCCGGCAGCACTACCGGCACCATTATCATTTTACCGCCAGGGTCGTAATGAGGCCGATTTGACTTGAAAAATGCATTTTTTAGCATCCCCATTCATCCAGATAGCAGGTATTTGTTTGCTTTTTCCCTTGTGGGACGTGCCTTTACTTTCACATGAATACTGCAAGGGTACACTGAGAGTCCTAGCATTTACAGTAGGGCCCTTAAGGAACAACTAGATGTGCTTGAATGACCTTCCACTTCCACCCTCCTACAATACATTAATGACCTACTCATTGCTGCAGATTCAGAAAGCGCATGTAAGGAGGCTACTATTTTGTTATTGAAGCATCTAGCCGATAATGGTCATAAAGCCTCTTTGAGAAATGTCAATATGGTCAACAGGAGGTCGCCTATTTAGGCTATCGCCTGTAGAAGGAGGGTAGGCGCCTTGCGCCTGAAAGGATACAAAGCATCTCTGGCATGGCTGTACCAAATACACAGAAAGAGGTTAGGGCTTTGATTGGAATGGCTTCCTATTACAGGCAATGGATTCCACATGTTTCACTTTTGATTAAACCTTTATTGACATTGACAAGGAAAGATGTAACATTACCTCTACCTTGGGATACGGCTGGTCAGAATGCTTTTGATCTGCTCAAAACTGTGCTATGTTTCGCACCAGTATTGGGCACACCAAATAATAGTAAGTAGTTTGTGTTGTTTGTGCATGAGGAAATGGATGTGCTCTGGCTATTTTGACACAGCAACATGTAGGAAGAAGCAGACAATACGGCTATTTTTCCTCCATGTTAGACACTGTTGCATGCACTTCACCGAAATGCCTCAAGGCTGCAGTTGCTGCTGCTGCATCATTTAAACAAAGTGAAGGCATGGTTTTTGGTCACTCCTTAACCGTGATGTTCCCTCACTCAGTAGATGTACTACTGAATAGAACGCAAACTCAGCATCTCACATCTGCCCGGCTCATGAGATACGAGCTTATAGTATTTCCACCCCACATATCAAAATTGAGAAATGTGGTTCTTTGAATCTGGCCGAACTTTTACCTCCTCTAAACGATGACAGTACTAATGACACAACAATGATTGTCGTTTTGTCACCGAACAAGACACCAAAGGGCGGATAGATTTGAGTGATACACCCTTGCCATCCCCGGATGGGGAAATATTTTGTGATGGTTCATGTTTCAAACTCCCAGGCGGAACTTCTACCGCTACACATGCAATCACCACGTTACACACAATTATCGAAAGCAGGAGAATTCCTCACAACTCTGCTCAGGCTGCAGAGATAATTGCTTTGACTAGAGCGTCTGAGATATCCCAGGGGCTTGGAGTAAATATTTATACTGACAGTCTGTATGCCCTTGGACTAGCTCACAACTTTGGGAGACTATAGGCCGAGCAGGGATTTTTAACTTCTCATGGTACTAAAATTCAACATGGTCCTTTGATAGTGCAACTATTATCGGCATTAGCTCTGCCCAAAGAGCTAGCTTTAATGAAATGCCCAGCACACCAGAGAGTGACTGACAACATTGCGAGAGGGAACGCATTCACAGCCAAGATAGCCAAACTTCCACAGACTCACAATCAAGAAATGTATATATTAGACTCTGCTAGGTGGGAAACTAGGATGATGGAAGAAGGCATTAGTAGCATGAAAGAAATTCAGGCCGAAGCCACAGCAAGGAAATTGAACAATGGGGTTCTGGCCCAGCAGGATTAGATAATGATGGTTGTTGGGCTGATCACAAGAAGCAGAGATGGATGCTGCCCAACACTTATTTAACAGCTGTAGTTACTATTGCACATGGGCCAGCTCACATCAGTGCGAAAGGTATTTGTAAACATCTAGACCCAGTATGGAGAAATGTCAACATTCCCAAAATTTCAGAGTGGCTAGTTCAGAACTGTATTATTTGTCTACAACACAACATTGGTAAGGGGACACCAGCAGCTAAGGGTAGTTTTGGACCTCCCTCCTTGCCATTTGAAGTGATTAATTTTTACTTCATTGAGATGGAGCGATGCCAGAATTACAAGTATGTTTTAGTAGTAATATGTGCATTCAGCAAATGGGTTGAGGCTTTCCCTTTGAAGGATTAAACTGCCATATATACTGCAAAGGTCATGCTAAAAGAATACTTCCCTATATTTGGGTTACCCAGAGTAATATGGTCCGACATTGGACCTCATTTTATTGCAGCTATCATACTACAGATATGTGAGGGGCTACAGATCAATAAATGTTTCCATTCCACGAGGCACACACAGAGTGCCGGGTTAATTGAATGCCATAACTGCATCCTTAAGAACAAGCTAGCGAAGGTGTGTGCACACAGGAAATTGAAATGGCCCGATGCCCTACCATTAGCTCTTTTATCTATGAGAACCACTACCCAAGCAAAAACAGAACTCCCTCCCTATGAAATAGTGATGGGGAGACCTGCTAATGTATGAAATGCACCTAGACCTAAGAAACTGTCCAATATCGAGTACCCACTATTGTCTGATTGCTGTGAGCAGTTGACTAAAAATGTGTGTTTGATTCACCAATAGGTTCATGCAGCAATGCCCGTTAAATATGAGGGTTTTGGTCACTGCATCCGACCTGGAAATTAAATCCTTGTGAAAGACTTTGAGTGGAAATCCAGTCTTGCCGCTCGCTCGAAAGGTCCCTATCTGGTGCTACTGGCTACTCAGACAGCTGTTCGAGTTGATGGGAAGAAGCGCTGGATTCATGCAGCACACCTGAAACAAGTGCTCTTTTTGCCCTATGACAAGTGGTTAAAGGAGGGGTTGATGAACCTGAAACCAAGTGTGTGCCTTTCAGTGACGGCACCCGTTCTGATCCTGAGCCTAAGCAACTTCATTACTCACCACTTTCTTCAGCTACTGATCCTTTGTTCAGGGATCACTCTGTGCCTGGAGTGACCAAGTACAACCAAGTAGAATTAGCTAGAGGATGACATTTTGTAGTTAGGAAAGTGAGGTATGAATACTGAACCCACAAGAAACCAACAAATGATTGTTCCCTCTATTCCCCCCAAAGACGCATAAACACTTGTTTTGGAGCAAGTGGGACGAGAAGACTACAAGCAAGATCGGCCACGTGGTCAGGTGTCACCCACAAATTAACTTATAGAGCCTGTTTGAGTGAGGCTTCTTAACGGACACTGAAAGACTATGCCTATATTTGGGGCACTTATAAATGAGGACATGGAAAGTATTGCCACTGGAAAATACAAGTCTAAAAGACTATGGTCCACAAGGGACAAATGCATAATCATAATTATTGTAGCATCTATTATGCTTGTGCTGATACCTGTGTTATGGTTTTTGGAAAGCTCACATCATCTCAGCATACTGTTACCTATGGTCAGCACCACTGCCTTGTCTCCTCTCTATATACGCTCACATATTCTCCGAACACAGGGGGGGTCATTACGACCCAGGCGGTAAGTACGCCAACTTTACCACCATGGTGTAAACTGCGTTTACACCATGGTGGATGGCGGATTTACCGCCCCATTCCAAGGTGAGTGGGGCGGTAAATCCCCATTTCCCATTTACCCTTCCCCATTCCCATTTTTGCCCCATAGGGCATAATGGGAGTGGGGAAGGCGCTAATTACGGCACCGTAAATTACGGTGCCGTAATTAGCACCAAGGCGGGTTAGCGCCATGGGTTTTAACGGCTGCTAAAAGCAGCCGTTAAAATTGAAATCAGGCGTTAAGGGTTAACGACGGCGTTAACCCTTAACGCCTGGGTCGTAATGAGGCCCAGGGAGTGGTATCTCAGGTATGATGAATGATACACATGCTTTGCTAAACAGAACAAATTGTTGGGTATGTTCTCACCTCCCACAACACAGTGAGAAAGGTTTAGGTTGGTACATATATCCACTCCTGTTATCAACTGCTTGCTATGCTCATTTAGGGCTCTGTTCTTTGGAAAATGGAATGATAGTGCCACTGGTAACGTTGATGGAACGAACCTGAATTAATTTGACCAACTAGTTTTGTTACCTCTAGGGTGTTCTGTTTTTGAGAACAAGAGCACTACCAAGGTTGCCTCTACTAAATATGTAGATACAAATTGTAGACCCTACCAATCGATGATTTAATTTCGAATGTCACCAGTGGGAAATGGAGAAGCGACTCCTCCATCATACACCATCAACAATGATACAGTAACATTCTGTTTGCGTAAAGAAAGGTCCCGTTACATGTGCACGTATGAGAAATGTATGAACACTGCGGTATTGGTGAATGAGAACAGGCCGTTATACATTGGGGGATCCATTTATTTTGTCTGTGGAAAGGAAGCATATCCATGATTACCTAAGGATTGGAAGGGAACTCGCCATTTGGGGATACTGCTAGAGGGGGTTTATGTCACATCAACTACAGAAATAGTGAAACATCGCCCTAGGAGGGGGTTCGATGATGACACACATCTACATATATTGGGGGATGTAGCAAAATCCAGGATTCCCTTTTGGGGACAAGTAATAAACTCACAGGTTATTAGGAAATTGGCCAGGGTATTGGAGAAAATCATTAATGAAACAACTGATATACTCTATAACATGACCCGGGATGAAAGGACGTTGTACCACAGAAACTTATTTATGTAGCTAAGAGCCACACCTCTTCTTCTAGAATCATTTCCTTTCATCCCTCCAATTTTTAAGTTGTGGATCTGTTCTTCTATCGTGATCCAATCTAGATCAAATAATTTATTTTTCACGTGTCCTGGGTTCTGCAGTAACGTGTCTTCAGAGAGTTCCAAACTTTGCAAAATGTCACTACATATACTTTTCCACTCGATCAGAGTTCTTTCATGTTTTTCTTTCATGTTTTTCCTTCAGTGTCATTTTAAGTACTTCAAAGCCGCCTTCCCCCGGAGGACTTAGACATTTGTGTAAAAATAATGTTTTCCACACCATGACTACATACAGTGATGTTAGGCCCAACTCTTTTCGTATTATGTCTGCTGGAAGTGAGTTAGGCATACTAAGAACTCACCACCAGAAGAGGCCCTCAATTTGTTGCCATACCACCCCTGCAAGCGAGAGTTGTGTTTCAGCCCCATTATGGGCATAACCTTAAGTTTGTAAAATTCAATTAGCGGAGTTAGTGAGAACTTGCAGTACCTTTGTTTGATAATTTTGGCTTGTGCAGCCAGGTTCTTAGTTTTGGATTTCACTGATATCAGGCCAAAGGAATCATTGATGCTGTCATTGAGGGTCGAGTCAAGGTACACCATAGATGCAACTTAAGGTACTTTTCCCCCTTTCAGGTACTATGCTCTTTTACTGCACCTTGCCCCCCTGACGTCACCTAGTGAAAGGATCTTAGATTTTTTTGGATTGATCTTCAATGCATTTGATTCAACGTAAATCACCAGGGCATGTAGTTGTCGCTGCAGCCCTATTTCCGTTTGGTCCAGTAAGAAAAGATCATCAGCATAAAGAAGTTGTTCCTGATATCCGTGGTGGGAAACATCTCACACAGGTAAATGCTTCTTCGATATCAGAGATATATAAATTAAAGATTGATGGTGCCAGCCTACACCCTTGTTTTATTCCTTTTGAAGTATGTATTTCGTCAGACAGGGTACCTTTCTTATCCAGTCTTACTCTGAATGTAGTCGAGGTGTGCAGTAATTCTAGAGCTTCTCTTAGATCAGTTGGGCATCCCCAAGATTACAGTTTTGACCACAGTATCGTTCTATCTATGGAGTCGAAAGCATGTGCCAAATATATTGAAGCAAAATATAGATTTTTTTGTTCTTACTTGTTATCACCCTGCATTTGAGGAGATTTATCAGAAACAAGTTCAAAGCAGTACCCGTGCCATTTATAAATTCAGACTGCCAAATATGTTGGTGTTTCGTAGTTGTACTCCAGGTATTTAATTCTTTCAACAAGATTGCAGAGAACAGCTTGCCCACCACAACTAGAAGGCGATAGGCCTATAGTTGGTTGGGTCCGACCTATCTGCCTTCTTGTAAATAGGTACTACTATTGATTTTGCCCATAACTGTAGAAACTACTTTGTGATCTTAATTTTCTCAAATAGTATCACCAGAGATTTGGCACATTGTTCTGGATCTTTTTTTAGTATAGCATTTGTCAGGCCTTCCTGCCCTGCAGCCCTTGAATTACTGGATTTTTTAATCAAATTGACAATTTCATCCTTGTCGAACTGAAAGGATCATGCAGTGTTATTCGAGTTCACGGTCATTGGTACAGAGATATTGCTGCTCAGAAAAAGCTGGGAATAATAATTCTCCCATTCTTTTGATGATACTGAGTTGACTAGCAGGGCTTTCTTATTTCGACCTGGCATAATCTCCATGTTAGAATCTGTCTGTAGCTGTGGTAGAGTAATCTGTCCTTCAGTCCATGGCCGTCCTTTTAATTGTATAAGGTTATGATCACTATATTTTGTGTTTATAACCTTCATACGTTCCAGCTTTCCCTGTAGATTATCTGTTCCAAACACATAGTCCAAGATTTCCTCTCTTCAGGTTGTTGCTGGTGGGATATCACCTTTTAGATGACCAATAATGACGTTAATATTTCTTTTTATTCATTCCTCCCTCCAATATAGCCCTCTTAGTTCCTTAGCTGTAGAATTTTTTCAGTGGGTTGTTTAATAGTTCCAGATCATTATTAAAATATTCGATATTCAAGTCACTGCATACCAAGATATCTAAGTTACTATAGACGATCCTTACCTCGTCTATATGGTTCATGACCATTTGTGAAATGTTTGTAGCCATCAGTGATACCGAATTCTAATAGAGGTTTAAGATCAGGAGGGCACAAGGCTGTCGGTCATTTTGTACTTTATTCTTTGGTAGTTTAAATGTTACTAATGGAGTTGAATTAGTCATAGAACACACAATCAAACCACAGGATCTCTTAATGGCAGTGATCATCCCTGCCAAAGGCCACCCAGCAACCCCTTTCACGGCTGGATTCATGTACATTTCTAAGCCTTCCAAAATCAGCGCCTCTCTCAACCAGCTTTCCTGGAGACACAGGACGTCATAATCTTCAAAACTCAGGTCACCAAAAGAAGTGTATGAACCCCATGGGATTCCAACAGCCAAATACCATTTCTTCATGTAAGGTGGCCTGTGAATTCTGTGGGCATTATGATTTTAAGGCAAGCGTTCCGGCAAGCCAGCTCCAGTCTTCTTCGTGATCATCTTTCCATTTTTGACCAGTTTGTTTGTACTGGGCTCTGCTGCCCCCTACCTTTTCCTGGTTGTCCCAACGGGAGGGCTGATTTTCTCATCCCCCTTCATCCGCACCAATTGTTTCCTCATCAATGTACTTTTTACTGTTGTTGGTCTTATTAGTAATATAATTTTTCTTCCTCTTGTCTTTTCGTCCAGGAGTTATCACCCTCTTGTGTGTTTGTCAAGGGTGAGTCTCCGTCATCCAACTCTTTCAGGCAGAAACCCATTGTGAGTAATCGCTGACTTTCTCTATCTAGGAGGTCCTTTACTTTGAGAGCTGAAAGGTAGATCACGACCATGTCAAGCCGATGTTCATTGGGAAACTCTATCAAGTGTAAGTCCTTTGACTGAATAGCGCTTAGTTCTGGAAAGCTGTGGATGAGCCGCCTGACGTTGGCTCTATTCAAAATCAGCTTATCATTCATTCTCAACACCCTCTCTAAAGACAGTCTGTATGTATTACTGGTTTCTTGTTGGTTCACTCTCTAAGTAATTTTCAAGTTCTCGTTCTCCTTGGTTACTGTTATTTTTTCTGGTTTCATTAAACCCTTTTACAGCCCAGTTTGGCCCATCCTTTTTTGTTCCAATGTCCTATGTTCATCTCTCGCTTGTAGGTCTAGGCCTTTCTGGTTATTTACAAGAGCTAAGTCTCTCTTGTCTTGGTTTGAGGTACCCTGGTTTTCTATCCTTTTGTTGGAGGCCCTCTTTCAGTTGCCCGCTCCTTGACCATACATTTGACTTTCAGTGTGTCTTTTATTTCAATTTCTTCCTTTTCTGTTAAGGAGTTTTGTTCCTCGTCAATGTACTGATCATCGCACTCTTGGTCCCCTTCATGGGTCCTATCCCTCGGGTCCGGTCTTACCACCTCAACCTCGTCTGAATAAGTCGAAAGGTTTAACAGTTCATCAAGGTCTTCATGATCCCAATCTGTTTCCTTGAGGGCTTCCATCTGTACCGGTTCTACCTGATCCAAATTAACACTAGAATTTGTTTCAGAATTGAGGTTCAGAGGTCGTTTCTTCAGGGGTCTTTCAAATACCAATGTTTTTACTGGCTTCTGTATGCTTCGAATTATGATGGTATCTTTATTTTTTAGTTGAGTCTTAGAAATGTTTGTTTGGACTCCTATCCTCTTCTGCTGAGTTTTTTCAATATTTGTTCCTCTGCAACCTTAGGGTGGAGCTTCAATTTCCTCCTTAATGCAAGTCTTTTCCCACGCAGGGAATCTGTATCTCCCATACTGTCCACTTCTCCCCCTCCTAGTTTGCTAAAAATGTGGAAGGTCTTTGTAGGTGACTGAGGAGCTGAGGAGATTTTTCATCTCTTATTTCTTTTTCCAGACCCGCATATTGTAGTGCCTTGACTGAAGGCATTATCAGGGTAATTCATAGAATTTCGCAGAAAAGTGTCGCAAGCGGCTGGCGCAGAGTGTCCGCGTGCGATTGACTGCGCCAGGCACGTGCGCTAAAACCGATTTCCGCGCACAGCGTATTCATGGATTTCATGCTCCCAAACCAGCCGTGGCGCAGAGTATCGCAGCGACCCTGCAGCAGCGCCAGTAACGCCCCCAAGAACGCCCTCGCGCAAGGAAAAGCCAGCAAAATCGCTAAATCATCGCAAAGGGCTGCGCTAACCCTGGACCAGTTTACAGGGCAGCCAAACAAGGAACGCAAAGCGGGTAACGTGCATATCAGGGGTACACGTGAAGTCATACACGCGATTAGCCAGGGTAAGTGTATTACAGGGGTACACGTGAAGTCATACACGCGATTAGCCAGGGTACGTGTATTACAGGGGTACGCGGGAAGTTTAACACGCGATTGGCCAGGGTATGTGTATTACAGGGGTACGCGGGAAGTTTAACACGCGATTGGCCAGGGTACGTGTATTACAGGGGTACGCGGGAAGTTTAACACGCGATTAGCCAGGGTAAGTGTATTACAGGGGTACACGTGAAGTCATACACGCGATTAGCCAGGGTACGTGTATTACAGGGGTACGCGGGAAGTTTAACACGCGATTGGCCAGGGTACGTGTATTACAGGGGTACGCGGGAAGTTTAACACGCGATTGGCCAGGGTACGTGTATCACAGGGGTACGCGGGAAGTTTAACACGCGATTAGCCAGTGTAAGTGTATTACAGGGGTACACGTGAAGTCATACACGCGATTAGCCAGGGTACGTGTATTACAGGGGTACGCGGGAAGTTTAACACGCGATTGGCCAGGGTACGTGTATTACAGGGGTACGCGGGAAGTTTAACACGCGATTGGCCAGGGTACGTGTATCACAGGGGTACGCGGGAAGTTTAACACGCGATTAGCCAGTGTAAGTGTATTACAGGGGTACACGTGAAGTCATACACGCGATTAGCCAGGGTACGTGTATTACAGGGGTACGCGGGAAGTTTAACACGCGATTGGCCAGGGTACGTGTATTACAGGGGTACGCGGGAAGTTTAACACGCGATTAGCCAGGGTAAGTGTATTACAGGGGTACGCGGGAAGTTTAACACGCGATTAGCCAGGGTACGTGTATTACAGCGGTACGCGGGAAGTATAACACGCGATTGGCCAGGGTACATGTATTACAGGGGTACGCGGGAAGTTTAACACGCGATTGGCCAGGGTACGTGTATTACAGGGGTAGGCGTGAAGTTATACACGCGATTAGCCAGGGTACGTGTATTACAGGGGTACGCGGGAAGTTTAACACGCGATTGGCCAGGGTACGTGTATTACAGGGGTACGCGGGAAGTTTCACATGCGATTTGGCCAGGTACGTGTATTACAGGGGTGCGTGGGAATTATCACACGCGATTTGGCTTGGTACGTGTATTACAGGGGTGTGCGGGAATTATCACACGCAATTAGGCTGGGTGGGTCCTCACAGGTGTTCCCTGTACACCCTCCACAGCCCCTGCAGGCAGCCCACAAAACAGGGGACTACCCTGCACACCTGCTCATGTCCCCCTGCACCCCCACCCCCCAGCAGTGCAGGGGCACCCTCCACCAGGCCCCCACTCATGTCTCCCACCACCCCCACCCCCCAGCCACCAGGGTCACCCTCCACCAGGCCCCCACTCATGTCTCCCACCACCCCCACCCCCCAGCAGTGCAGGGGCAGCCTCCACCAGGCCCCCACTCATGTCTCCCACCACCCCCACCCCCCAGCAGTGCAGGGGCAGCCTCCACCAGGCCCCCACTCATGTCTCCCACCACCCCCACCCCCCAGCAGTGCAGGGGCACCCTCCACCAGGCCCCCACTCATGTCCCCTATCACCCCCACCCCCCCGCCACCAGGGGCACCCTCCACCAGGCCCCCACTCATGTCTCCCACCACCCCCACCCCCCAGCAGTGCAGGGGCAGCCTCCACCAGGCCCCCACTCATGTCTCCCACCACCCCCACCCCCCAGCAGTGCAGGGGCAGCCTCCACCAGGCCCCCACTCATGTCCCCTATCACCCCCACCCCCCGCCACCAGGGGCACCCTCCACCAGGCCCCCACTCATGTCTCCCACCACCCCCACCCCCCAGCAGTGCAGGGGCACCCTCCACCAGGCCCCCACTCATGTCTCCCACCACCCCCACCCCCCAGCAGTGCAGGGGCAGCCTCCACCAGGCCCCCACTCATGTCTCCCACCACCCCCACCCCCCAGCAGTGCAGGGGCAGCCTCCACCAGGCCCCCACTCATGTCTCCCACCACCCCCACCCCCCAGCAGTGCAGGGGCACCCTCCACCAGGCCCCCACTCATGTCTCCCACCACCCCCACCCCCCAGCAGTGCAGGGGCAGCCTCCACCAGGCCCCCACTCATGTCTCCCACCACCCCCACCCCCCAGCAGTGCAGGGGCAGCCTCCACCAGGCCCCCACTCATGTCTCCCACCACCCCCACCCCCCAGCAGTGCAGGGGCACCCTCCACCAGGCCCCCACTCATGTCTCCCACCACCCCCACCCCCCAGCCACCAGGGGCACCCTCCACCAGGCCCCCACTCATGTCTCCCACCACCCCCACCCCCCAGCAGTGCAGGGGCAGCCTCCACCAGGCCCCCACTCATGTCTCCCACCACCCCCACCCCCCAGCAGTGCAGGGGCACCCTCCACCAGGCCCCCACTCATGTCCCCTATCACCCCCACCCCCCCGCCACCAGGGGCACCCTCCACCAGGCCCCCACTCATGTCTCCCACCACCCCCACCCCCCAGCCACCAGGGGCACCCTCCACCAGGCCCCCACTCATGTCTCCCACCACCCCCACCCCCCAGCAGTGCAGGGGCAGCCTCCACCAGGCCCCCACTCATGTCTCCCACCACCCACACCCCCCAGCAGTGCAGGGGCACCCTCCACCAGGCCCCCACTCATGTCCCCTATCACCCCCACCCCCCCGCCACCAGGGGCACCCTCCACCAGGCCCCCACTCATGTCTCCCACCACCCCATCCCCCAGCAGTGCAGGGGCAGCCTCCACCAGGCCCCCACTCATGTCTCCCACCACCCCCACCCCCCAGCAGTGCAGGGGCAGCCTCCACCAGGCCCCCACTCATGTCCCCTATCACCCCCACCCCCCGCCACCAGGGGCACCCTCCACCAGGCCCCCACTCATGTCTCCCACCACCCCCACCCCCCAGCAGTGCAGGGGCACCCTCCACCAGGCCCCCACTCATGTCTCCCACCACCCCCACCCCCCAGCAGTGCAGGGGCAGCCTCCACCAGGCCCCCACTCATGTCTCCCACCACCCCCACCCCCCAGCAGTGCAGGGGCAGCCTCCACCAGGCCCCCACTCATGTCTCCCACCACCCCCACCCCCCAGCAGTGCAGGGGCAGCCTCCACCAGGCCCCCACTCATGTCTCCCACCACCCCCACCCCCCAGCAGTGCAGGGGCACCCTCCACCAGGCCCCCACTCATGTCCCCTATCACCCCCACCCCCCCGCCACCAGGGGCACCCTCCACCAGGCCCCCACTCATGTCTCCCACCACCCCCACCCCCCAGCCACCAGGGGCACCCTCCACCAGGCCCCCACTCATGTCTCCCACCACCCCCACCCCCCAGCAGTGCAGGGGCAGCCTCCACCAGGCCCCCACTCATGTCTCCCACCACCCCCACCCCCCAGCAGTGCAGGGGCACCCTCCACCAGGCCCCCACTCATGTCCCCTATCACCCCCACCCCCCCGCCACCAGGGGCACCCTCCACCAGGCCCCCACTCATGTCTCCCACCACCCCCACCCCCCAGCAGTGCAGGGGCAGCCTCCACCAGGCCCCCACTCATGTCTCCCACCACCCCCACCCCCCAGCAGTGCAGGGGCAGCCTCCACCAGGCCCCCACTCATGTCCCCTATCACCCCCACCCCCCGCCACCAGGGGCACCCTCCACCAGGCCCCCACTCATGTCTCCCACCACCCCCACCCCCCAGCAGTGCAGGGGCACCCTCCACCAGGCCCCCACTCATGTCTCCCACCACCCCCACCCCCCAGCAGTGCAGGGGCAGCCTCCACCAGGCCCCCACTCATGTCTCCCACCACCCCCACCCCCCAGCAGTGCAGGGGCAGCCTCCACCAGGCCCCCACTCATGTCTCCCACCACCCCCACCCCCCAGCAGTGCAGGGGCACCCTCCACCAGGCCCCCACTCATGTCTCCCACCACCCCCACCCCCCAGCAGTGCAGGGGCAGCCTCCACCAGGCCCCCACTCATGTCTCCCACCACCCCCACCCCCCAGCAGTGCAGGGGCAGCCTCCACCAGGCCCCCACTCATGTCTCCCACCACCCCCACCCCCCAGCAGTGCAGGGGCACCCTCCACCAGGCCCCCACTCATGTCTCCCACCACCCCCACCCCCCAGCCACCAGGGGCACCCTCCACCAGGCCCCCACTCATGTCTCCCACCACCCCCACCCCCCAGCAGTGCAGGGGCAGCCTCCACCAGGCCCCCACTCATGTCTCCCACGACCCCCACCCCCCAGCAGTGCAGGGGCACCCTCCACCAGGCCCCCACTCATGTCCCCTATCACCCCCACCCCCCGCCACCAGGGGCACCCTCCACCAGGCCCCCACTCATGTCTCCCACCACCCCCACCCCCCAGCAGTGCAGGGGCACCCTCCACCAGGCCCCCACTCATGTCTCCCACCACCCCCACCCCCCAGCAGTGCAGGGGCAGCCTCCACCAGGCCCCCACTCATGTCTACCACCACCCCCACCCCCCAGCAGTGCAGGGGCACCCTCCACCAGGCCCCCACTCATGTCTCCCACCACCCCCACCCCCCAGCAGTGCAGGGGCAGCCTCCACCAGGCCCCCACTCATGTCTCCCACCACCCCCACCCCCCAGCAGTGCAGGGGCAGCCTCCACCAGGCCCCTACTCATGTCTCCCACCACCCCCACCCCCCAGCAGTGCAGGGGCACCCTCCACCAGGCCCCCACTCATGTCTCCCACCACCCCCACCCCCCAGCCACCAGGGGCAGCCTCCACCAGGCCCCCACTCATGTCTCCCACCACCCCCACCCCCCAGCAGTGCAGGGGCAGCCTCCACCAGGCCCCCACTCATGTCTCCCACCACCCCCACCCCCCAGCAGTGCAAGGGCAGCCTCCACCAGGCCCCCACTCATGTCCCCTATCACCCCCACCCCCCCGCCACCAGGGGCACCCTCCACCAGGCCCCCACTCATGTCTCCCACCACCCCCACCCCCCAGCAGTGCAGGGGCAGCCTCCACCAGGCCCCCACTCATGTCTCCCACCACCCCCACCCCCCAGCAGTGCAGGGGCAGCCTCCACCAGGCCCCCACTCATGTCCCCTATCACCCCCACCCCCCCGCCACCAGGGGCACCCTCCACCAGGCCCCCACTCATGTCTCCCACCACCCCCACCCCCCAGCAGTGCAGGGGCAGCCTCCACCAGGCCCCCACTCATGTCTCCCACCACCCCCACCCCCCAGCAGTGCAGGGGCAGCCTCCACCAGGCCCCCACTCATGTCCCCTATCACCCCCACCCCCCGCCACCAGGGGCACCCTCCACCAGGCCCCCACTCATGTCTCCCACCACCCCCACCCCCCAGCAGTGCAGGGGCACCCTCCACCAGGCCCCCACTCATGTCTCCCACCACCCCCACCCCCCAGCAGTGCAGGGGCAGCCTCCACCAGGCCCCCACTCATGTCTCCCACCACCCCCACCCCCCAGCAGTGCAGGGGCAGCCTCCACCAGGCCCCCACTCATGTCTCCCACCACCCCCACCCCCCAGCCACCAGGGTCACCCTCCACCAGGGCCCCACTCATGTCTCCCACCACCCCCACCCCCCAGCAGTGCAGGGTCACCCTCCACCAGGGCCCCACTCATGTCTCCCACCACCCCCACCCCGCAGCACTGTGGGGCACCTGCCAGCAGGCCCCCACCCATGTCCAACTCATGTCTCCCACCACCCCCACCCCCCAGCCACCAGGGTCACCCTCCACCAGGGCCCCACTCATGTCTCCCACCACCCCCACCCCCCAGCAGTGCAGGGTCACCCTCCACCAGGGCCCCACTCATGTCTCCCACCACCCCCACCCCGCAGCACTGTGGGGCACCTGCCAGCAGGCCCCCACCCATGTCCAACTCATGTCTCCCACCACCCCCACCCCCCCAGCCACCAGGGTCACCCTCCACCAGGGCCCCACTCATGTCTCCCACCACCCCCACCCCCCAGCCACCAGGGGCAGCCTCCACCAGGCCCCCACTCATGTCTCCCACCACCCCCACCCCCCAGCAGTGCAGGGGCAGCCTCCACCAGGCCCCCACTCATGTCTCCCACCACCCCCACACCCCAGCAGTGCAGGGTCACCCTCCACCAGGCCCCCACTCATGTCTCCCACCACCCCCACCCCCCAGCAGTGCAGGCTTAACCTCCACCAGGCCCCCACTCATGTCCCCCTGCACCCCCACCCCCCTGCCACCATGTGCAGCCCCCACCAGGTCCTCACAATCCCCAATCATGTGCGTAATGGTCATCCTCCACAGCCAAAAAGACCTACCAAGTAACCCATTCACCCACATGGAAATGGAAATCACATGTTACACCCCCAATGTACATGAAGCAAATGAACCCATGTCCGTCACACACATATTTTCAAATTGAATGGGAAAACACACAACATGACATGCATGAAACCAATGAGATGAAACCACACAGTGAACAATGGAAAAAAAAATGTATTGAAAAAAATACAAATGCCAAAGAAAGAAAACTAACTACAATGTAAATGTGAAAAAATAAGCTGCATGTCCGCATAAAAACACAAAACTAGAAAATCAAATCCAAAAAATTATGTCCAAAGTGAAATGTAAAAACTCTCCATGCAACAAAGAACTATGTACAAAAATAACAAGGGTCCATCATCACAACTGAACTAAGGAAACCTCCTAAAAAACCTACCTAAATATCAACTATATACAAAAAGTGGAGCAGTGTCCGTCGACTCCAAATAATAATAAGAACGAAAGGAAACCTAAAACTAAAGAACTATATACAAAGGCGGCGGGCAAGTCCAGCGGCTCACTCTGTGGTGTTCCGGGCCAGGGCATCATCGAACTCCTGTTCGATGTCCCGGAGGCGGTCCAGTTCCATGGCCCCGAGGGTCCGCAGGGACGACGCCGTGTCCTCCTCCAACCCCCTGCGGATTGCCTCGAGGCACTCGGCCCGCCTCAGGGCCCTCCGCATGGAGTTCTCCGCCCTGACCATTGTGAGCCGCGCCTCTTCCGCCCGCCGCCGCTCCGCACCTATGGCGTGGCCCAACCGCTGCCACACGGAAGACACTCTCTGTCCTGGGTCCTCCTGCCCTCCGGCCGATGCCTGCCCCTCCGATGTCGAAGGCCCCGAGCCTTCATGGCTCCCACCATCTTGCTGCTGCTGCTGCTCTGCCTCTGCCCGTGCACTGCCTCCTGCTGCCTGCACATCCTCCGCCGGCTGGGGTGCACCTGTTGATGTGGCCACCCCTGCTGGACGTCCGACTCCCGACTGTGGCAGGGATGCCTCCTCCACCAGCCTGGCCGCACTGTCAGAGGCAGCTCCACAGGGCACCCAGGTGACTGATGGGTGGGAAGATGGCACAGAGGACGACTGGCGCGTAGGGGGTCCAGTTGAGGAGGGGGTCGGAACAAGCCCCATCAGACGGAGGAATCCGGTCTGGGTGACCTGTCCCAGCAGGCTGACGTGGTCAACGAGCCATTCGAGATGACGTGCAGTCTCTCCATGAAAAGACTGCAGGTCACCTCGCATGGCCCGTTGACGCAACGCCACACCAGCCAGGACAGGCTCAACCCGGACCTGGATGGCCACGTCCGCAGGCAGAGGAAGGCCAGTTGACGTCAGCTCATCCCCTGCCTGAAAACGGGTCTGGACGTAGGCATCCCTGCTGGTGCAAGATGATGCAGGGACAGGATCGGGGACAGGATTGCACACAGGCACCTCCGCGGCCGCCTGTGCTGCCTCCTGTCCCTGGTCCTGGACTGCACCACTAGCACCAGTGGGATCCCCACCTCCAGACCCCGTCTCTGGTGCTTGCGCGGCCCCCTCCTCCACCAAACCCCCCACCAACCTGGATGACTCTGTGCCATCTTCCCCTGTTGGGCCCTGTGGGGTCCCAGCTGCCCCTTCTGCTGCCGAGGAGTCCAACTGCAACCTCCGCCTCTTGGACCTCCCCCCGGCAGCTGCGGCCTGGGACGCGGCACCGGACTCCTCACTCCCCGACGAGATGACAACACGGGAGGGGAGCCGGGCCTTGCGTCTCCGGCTGGCGGTCGGATCCCCGCCGCTGTGCTCCACAGCACCTTCTCCGCCCTCTTCATCAGTTGACGCTGCAGACAGGGAGAAACAAAACACAGGCATCAGGGCACTGTACAATGGACACATACACGCATGACAGTTGCACATGAGTGGCATTGGCAAACCTCAGACATGTCATCACAATCCCCAACACACATGTCATTGCAACTGGCACACATGAGCCATACCACAGCCATATCGCAACTGCCACCACCATCCCTACACATACAACAGCATCAGCAGCCAAAGGGGAGCCATACATCACATGCAACACAGGAAGTGCACCACACATGTACACACACCACCACACTTGCATGCATGTCTACACCTCTGCCAAGTGTCGCACTGTTCAGACGGGCATCCATGTCACATCTGCCAATCAGGCTTCCACATACCGCTGTCACATGCATCCATGTAGCATCACTGTTGCACCTTTGACAAATACACACACATGCACATGTACACAGTGCTCATACATGCAGCCGAAAACAACATACATGCCTGACATCACGGACATGTCTACTTACATACACATTCATCCAAACATGTGTGCACGCACAACTGCATTTGCCATGCAAGCCCAAACACACAAGCACCATCCATGTCTCACACATTACAGCCCTCGCATGCGTCAGCCCCACGGCCCTGTACACCCCCACCCATACTCCACCCCATACAAACAGATGTGCAACCGGCACAATGGGGAATGATCACCACACGCCCTGCTCACAACCAGGATGCATGTACACTCACCGCTCGACTCCAGACGGCTCTGCTTCTCTAGGACCTGGACGTGGAGCGCTGGGGATATGCGTTCCAGGACCCCCATCTGTTCTTCCGACAAGTGGCCCCGGCGCCCCTTGGCATCCGCTGCCTTCAAGAGGCGCCGGGCCTTGTTCAGGGTCCTGGACCTGAAGTCCTCCCAGCGCTTCCTGACATGTTGTAAGTCCCGGACTGCCACCCCCTCCGCGTTGATGGCAGTCACGATGTCTGTCCAGATCCGAGTCCGTCCTTCCTTGTCGGCGCGGGAACTTCCAAAGAGGGCATCATACTGCCCCAGGACTTGCTCCACCAGGACACCAACTTCGGTGGCACTGAAGCTGGTGCCCCTCTGCCTCTCTGGCCGGGGGTTGTCAGTGGTCACAGATGGTGTTAGCCCCGACATGACAACCCCAGAGGCAGGAGTGGGTGGGCAACTGGGTCCTGGGGCTGGGCTGTGGAGCGATGGAATTCCAGTCGGGAGTCTTCTGTTCCAGCAGGGGTGGTCACAGCAACAGCACCCCTGGCTGATGTGCAGGCAGCAAATGGCAGTGCACATGGGCAGCAGGCAGTCAGGCAGCAGCAGATAGCAGGTGGGAGCGTGCTCGGGGCTCTGGGGGGCAGTAATTCGGCCTTCTGGGCAGGAGCGTGGTCTCCCGTGTGCTCACGCGTGGCCAGCTTGGTACGGAGTGAATTGGCACGTGAAAATCCTGCACGTCAGCGTGAAAACCGAGGAAAGGCCCTTAGCGCGTAAGCGCGTCAGCACGCATACGCGATTCCATTGGACCAAAGGCCCTCAGCGCGTAAGCGCGTCTGTGACGTGACCCGCACGGGTGTTTCCCACACAGCACGTGATGACAGAGCACACGTGGAAAGACTGCACGTCAGAGTCTCATTGCGTGTGATTGGTGGAAATGGCCGTACACCGGGATACAGGTGCGCTGACGTACTTGCGTGTGTAAGTGTCCGCGCACACCTCATATACACGTACATAGGCCAATCGCGTGTACACGCACTTTTGTCCAATTACATGTGTGCCAGTTGCAATGACATGTGTGTTGGGGATTGTGATGACATGTCTGAGGTTTGCCAATGCCACTCATGTGCAACTGTCATGCGTGTATGTGTCCATTGTACAGTGCCCTGATGCCTGTGTTTTGTTTCTCCCTGTCTGCAGCGTCAACTGATGAAGAGGGCGGAGAAGGTGCTGTGGAGCACAGCGGCGGGGATCCGACCGCCAGCCGGAGACGCAAGGCCCGGCTCCCCTCCCGTGTTGTCATCTCGTCGGGGAGTGAGGAGTCCGGTGCCGCGTCCCAGGCCGCAGCTGCCGGGGGGAGGTCCAAGAGGCGGAGGTTGCAGTTGGACTCCTCGGCAGCAGAAGGGGCAGCTGGGACCCCACAGGGCCCAACAGGGGAAGATGGCACAGAGTCATCCAGGTTGGTGGGGGGTTTGGTGGAGGAGGGGGCCGCGCAAGCACCAGAGACAGGGTCTGGAGGTGGGGATCCCACTGGTGCTAGTGGTGCAGTGCAGGACCAGGGACAGGAGGCAGCACAGGCGGCCGCGGAGGTGCCTGTGTGCAATCCTGTCCCCGATCCTGTCCCTGCATCATCTTGCACCAGCAGGGATGCCTACGTCCAGACCCGTTTTCAGGCAGGGGATGAGCTGACGTCAACTGGCCTTCCTCTGCCTGCGGACGTGGCCATCCAGGACCGGGTTGAGCCTGTCCTGGCTGGCGTGGCGTTGCGTCAACGGGCCATGCGAGGTGACCTGCAGTCTTTTCATGGAGAGACTGCACGTCATCTCGAATGGCTCGTTGACCACGTCAGCCTGCTGGGACAGGTCACCCAGGCCGGATTCCGCTGTCTGATGGGGCTTGCTCCGACCCCCTCCTCAACTGGACCCCCTACGCGCCAGTCGTCCTCTGTGCCATCTTCCCACCCATCAGTCACCTGGGTGCCCTGTGGAGCTGCCTCTGACAGTGCGGCCAGGCTGGTGGAGGAGGCATCCCTGCCACAGTCGGGAGTCGGACGTCCAGCAGGGGTGGCCACATCAACAGGTGCACCCCAGCCGGCGGAGGATGTGCAGGCAGCAGGAGGCAGTGCACGGGCAGAGGCAGAGCAGCAGCAGCAGCAAGATGGTGGGAGCCATGAAGGCTCGGGGCCTTCGACATCGGAGGGGCAGGCATCGGCCGGAGGGCAGGAGGACCCAGGACAGAGAGTGTCTTCCGTGTGGCAGCGGTTGGGCCACGCCATAGGTGCGGAGCGGCGGCGGGCGGAAGAGGCGCGGCTCACAATGGTCAGGGCGGAGAACTCCATGCGGAGGGCCCTGAGGCGGGCCGAGTGCCTCGAGGCAATCCGCAGGGGGTTGGAGGAGGACACGGCGTCGTCCCTGCGGACCCTCGGGGCCATGGAACTGGACCGCCTCCGGGACATCGAACAGGAGTTCGATGATGCCCTGGCCCGGAACACCACAGAGTGAGCCGCTGGACTTGCCCGCCGCCTTTGTATATAGTTCTTTAGTTTTAGGTTTCCTTTGGTTCTTATTATTATTTGGAGTCGACGGACACTGCTCCACTTTTTGTATATAGTTGATATTTAGGTAGGTTTTTTAGGAGGTTTCCTTAGTTCAGTTGTGATGATGGACCCTTGTTATTTTTGTACATAGTTCTTTGTTGCATGGAGAGTTTTTACATTTCACTTTGGACATAATTTTTTGGATTTGATTTTCTAGTTTTGTGTTTTTATGCGGACATGCAGCTTATTTTTTCACATTTACATTGCAGTTAGTTTTCTTTCTTTGGCATTTGTATTTTTTTCAATACATTTTTTTTTCCATTGTTCACTGTGTGGTTTCATCTCATTGGTTTCATGCATGTCATGTTGTGTGTTTTCCCATTCAATTTGAAAATATGTGTGTGACGGACATGGGTTCATTTGCTTCATGTACATTGGGGGTGTAACATGTGATTTCCATTTCCATGTGGGTGAATGGGTTACTTGGTAGGTCTTTTTGGCTGTGGAGGATGACCATTACGCACATGATTGGGGATTGTGAGGATCTGGTGGGAGCTGCACATGGTGGCAGGGGGGTGGGGGTGCAGGGGGACATGAGTGGGGGCCTGGTGGAGGGTGACCCTGCACTGCTGGGGGGTGGGGGTGGTGGGAGACATGAGTGGGGGCCTGGTGGAGGGTGACCCTGCACTGCTGGGGTGTGGGGGTGATGGGAGACATGAGTGGGGGCCTGGTGGAGGGTGACCCTGGTGGCTGGGGGGTGGGGGTGATAGGGGACATGAGTGGGGGCCTGGTGGAGGGTGACCCTGGTGGCTGGGGGGTGGGGGTGGTGACAGACATGAGTGGGGGCCTGGTGGAGGGTGACCCTGCACTGCTGGGGTGTGGGGGTGGTGGGAGACATGAGTTGGACATGGGTGGGGGCCTGCTGGCAGGTGCCCCACAGTGCTGGGGGGTGGGGGTGGTGGGAGACATGAGTTGGACATGGGTGGGGGACTGCTGGCAGGTGCCCCACAGTGCTGGGGGGTGGGGGTGGTGGGAGACATGAGTTGGACATGGGTGGGGGCCTGCTGGCAGGTGCCCCACAGTGCTGGGGGGTGGGGGTGGTGGGAGACATGAGTGGGGCCCTGGTGGAGGGTGACCCTGGTGGCTGGGGGGTGGGGGTGGTGGGAGACATGAGTTGGACATGGGTGGGGGCCTGCTGGCAGGTGCCCCACAGTGCTGCGGGGTGGGGGTGGTGGGAGACATGAGTGGGGCCCTGGTGGAGGGTGACCCTGCACTGCTGGGGTGTGGGGGTGATGGGAGACATGAGTGGGGGCCTGGTGGAGGGTGACCCTGGTGGCTGGGGGGTGGGGGTGATAGGGGACATGAGTGGGGGCCTGGTGGAGGGTGACCCTGGTGGCTGGGGGGTGGGGGTGGTGACAGACATGAGTGGGGGCCTGGTGGAGGGTGACCCTGCACTGCTGGGGTGTGGGGGTGGTGGGAGACATGAGTTGGACATGGGTGGGGGCCTGCTGGCAGGTGCCCCACAGTGCTGGGGGGTGGGGGTGGTGGGAGACATGAGTTGGACATGGGTGGGGGACTGCTGGCAGGTGCCCCACAGTGCTGGGGGGTGGGGGTGGTGGGAGACATGAGTTGGACATGGGTGGGGGCCTGCTGGCAGGTGCCCCACAGTGCTGGGGGGTGGGGGTGGTGGGAGACATGAGTGGGGCCCTGGTGGAGGGTGACCCTGCACTGCTGGGGGGTGGGGGTGGTGGGAGACATGAGTGGGGCCCTGGTGGAGGGTGACCCTGGTGGCTGGGGGGTGGGGGTGGTGGGAGACATGAGTTGGACATGGGTGGGGGCCTGCTGGCAGGTGCCCCACAGTGCTGGGGGGTGGGGGTGGTGGGAGACATGAGTGGGGCCCTGGTGGAGGGTGACCCTGGTGGCTGGGGGGTGGGGGTGGTGGGAGACATGAGTTGGACATGGGTGGGGGCCTACTGGCAGGTGCCCCACAGTGCTGGGGGGTGGGGGTGCAAGGGGACATGTGTTGGTGTTCAAGGAGACATGTGCCTTTGCTGGGGGGCATGCCCATGTTGGGTGGGCTGCGTGCGGGACATGACCAGGGATGCAGGGTAGTCCCCTGTGGTGTGGGCTGCCTGCAGGGGCCGTGGAGGGTGTACAGGGTACACCTGGGAGGACCCACACTGTCAAATCACATGTGGGACTCCCCGGCACCCCTGAAATACACGTACCATGCAGAAATCGCGTGTAAAACTTCCCGCGCACCCCTGAAATACACGCGCCCAGGCTATTCGCGTGTAAAACTTCCCGCGCACCCCTGAAATACACGCGCCCAGGCTATTCGCGTGTAAAACTTCCCGCGCACCCCTGAAATACACGCGCCCAGGCTATTCGCGTGTAAAACTTCCCGCGCACCCCTGAAATACACGCGCCCAGGCTATTCGCGTGTGGAACTTCCCGCGCACCCCTGAAATACACGGGCCCAGGCTATTCGCGTGTGGAACTCCCCGCGCACCCCTGAAATACACGCGCCCAGGCTATTCGCGTGTGGAACTTCCCGCGCACCCCTCAAATTCACGCGCCCAGGCTATTCGCGTGTGGAACTTCCCGCGAACCCCTGAAATACACGCGCCCAGCCTATTCGCGTGTGGAACTTCCCGCGCACCCCTGAAATACACGCGCCCAGCCTATTCGCGTGTGGAACTTCCCGCGCACCCCTGAAATACACGCGCCCAGGCTATTCGCGTGTGGAACTTCCCGCGAACCCCTGAAATACACGCGCCCAGGCTATTCGCGTGTGGAACTTCCCGCGAACCCCTGTAATACACGCGCCCAGGCTATTCGCGTGTGGAACTTCCCGCGAACCCCTGTAATACACGTAGCCCGCTCCCCCAGGCCCGATCGCGTGAGGAACTTCCCGCGCACCCCTCAAATTCACGCGCCCAGGCTATTCGCGTGTGAAACTTCACGCGAACCCCTGAAATACACGTAGCCCGCTCCCCCAGGCCCGATCGCGTGAGGAACTTCACGCGAACCCCTGTAATACACGTAGCCCGCTCCCCCAGGCCCGATCGCGTGTGGAACTTCCCGCGCACCCCTCAAATTCACGCGCCCAGGCTATTCGCGTGTGAAACTTCACGCGAACCCCTGAAATACACGTAGCACGCTCCCCCAGGCCCGATCGCGTGAGGAACTTCACGCGAACCCCTGTAATACACGTAGGCCACTCCCCCAGGCCCGATCGCGTGTGGAACTTCACGCGAACCCCTGTAATACACGTAGCCCGCTCCCCCAGGCCCGATCGCGTGTGGAACTTCACGCGAACCCCTGAAATACACGTAGCCCGCTCCCCCAGGCCCGATCGCGTGAGGAACTTCACGCGAACCCCTGTAATACACGTAGCCCGCTCCCCCAGGCCCGATCGCGTGTGGAACTTCCCGCGCACCCCTCAAATTCACGCGCCCAGGCTATTCGCGTGTGAAACTTCACGCGAACCCCTGAAATACACGTAGCACGCTCCCCCAGGCCCGATCGCGTGAGGAACTTCACGCGAACCCCTGTAATACACGTAGGCCACTCCCCCAGGCCCGATCGCGTGTGGAACTTCACGCGAACCCCTGTAATACACGTAGCCCGCTCCCCCAGGCCCGATCGCGTGTGGAACTTCACGCGAATCCCTGAAATACACGTAGCCCGCTCCCCCAGGCCCGATCGCGTGTGGAACTTCCCGCGCACCCCTCAAATTCACGCGCCCAGGCTATTCGCGTGTGAAACTTCACGCGAACCCCTGAAATACACGTAGCACGCTCCCCCAGGCCCAATCGCGTGAGGAACTTCACGCGAACCCCTGTAATACACGTAGCCCACTCCCCCAGGCCCGATCGCGTGTGGAACTTCACGCGAACCCCTGTAATACACGTAGCCCGCTCCCCCAGGCCCGATCGCGTGTGGAACTTCACGCGAACCCCTGAAATACACGTAGCCCGCTCCCCCAGGCCCGATCGCGTGAGGAACTTCACGCGAACCCCTGTAATACACGTAGCCCGCTCCCCCAGGCCCGATCGCGTGAGGAACTTCACGCGAACCCCTGTAATACACGTAGCCCGCTCCCCCAGGCCCGATCGTGTGAATAACTTCACGCGAACCCCTGTGATGCACGTACCCTGCAAATCGCGTGTGACACTTCCCGCGCACCCCGGTATACATGCACACGTATTTTTTGTCAGCGGGTGTCCGTGTTTGTGGGTACCCCTTTGCACGTCATTTTTCCTGGAGGGCCACAGTATGGGACATTCATCATGGCAGTATATAGGTGCTATTTGTTGGCGCACCTTTTGGCGCACATTTCTTACAGCCGCAGAGACGCTACCGCCTCCTTTCTTGTGGCGGTCGTGTTTGTGCCTGTGCGCTGGTTTGAGCGTGCGCTTTTTTCCCCTATTCTATTCCATGAATACGTGTTGTAGGCGAGCGTGTGGGCGTTCCGCGCACTTGTGCCCTGTACTTCCCCCGTGACGCCCACGTTTTGGCAAGTTGTTCCCCATTCCGAGTGTTACGCCCGTGTTCCGCCTACTTTTATTGCGTGCGCCGCGCTATGTGCGAATTTCGCTGTGGCCTGTGCGATTTTCGCTGTGACCTGGCGCACGCTGTTAGATGGCCTGTGCGCCAACGTGCGCCAACGTGCGCCGCGCACTTTTTTTTCGCACATCCGCTGGTTTTCTCGCGCACGGCCTTCCATGAATCGACGTGCGCTGCTTTTCGTGCGATTTTCGCACGTTCACTGCGATTTTCGCTATTCCACTGCGATTCGCACGTTTTTGCCCACTTGCGCCGCGCTAATTATTCCATGAATCGGCCTCTATATCTGTTTGAGTGGCTCCATTTTGAGATACTTGTGAATTCAAGGCAACATTTCTTGATGTTATCTCTGTGTCTTGATCCATAGCTACACATATAGTTTCGGCCAGACTCTTGTAACTTGTCATACCTAGATCTGGTATTCCTGGTAGAAGTATAAGGTCATTTTTGGCAACAGGGCCTCCTTATATGTTTTTGGTGCAGTCTTTACTGTGCTCCCCCATCAGCGGCACATTTTTTTGTTTGTGTGTTTATGGTAAAACTTTCCGATCTTCTTCTTTACTTTTCCAGAATAATTGGCTCTAATATGCTTTTGAGAATTTTAGTAATTTGTTCCTAATTTTTATCTGGGTTGCCTTGAAGTGCAGTAATAAATCCCTCTATATATCACTTTTGTATGTAGCATGGCGATCACTGTAGTCTGATCTTTTAATTGATCATTTTGATTCTCAATTAATTTCATGAATGGAGCCATAGTTATGGTAAATGCCGACATCATCCCTGCTTCTATAGTGGTGTTTTTTTCCTCCCTCAGATCTTCCACCTGGGATGCAGCTAGGTCCTTTAACAAATATTCATCTGTAAGCGGTGGGTCAACAGGCCTAAGGTTATTTCCCTTTCCAGAGGAGAGCCTTGATCGCTTATTAGAGGACATCTGACGTTGTGGGGCCTCATTCCTATTTTTCTTTGTTTCAGTACGTGTACAGCAGGAGTCTTGCACTGTTGAGTTTTCTCTTGCACTGATCTGATCAGCCTGGGATTGTAAATCTGCATCAATCTTCAATCTAGCCTTCCATGGTCATTTTAGCGATGGAAGTCTTCCATATCAACAGAGATCCAGAGGATCTAGGAACCGAGGACGTAATCAGAGAGGTAATGGTCGGAATTCACGAAATTGCTGAAATACGGTTGCCAATAATCATTGCAGTTTGGGCCCTCAGCTGCCCCAACAACAGCAGCCTTTTTTAGAACAACGAGCCCCACCAGACAATCGGGATTACGCCCCGAGGCAGACACGCAGCCACCAGACCAATTAGTTAATCTATCTTCTTACACGCCTAATAATGAGGAAGTGGCTGTGTTGAACAGAGGATTAGGTTTTGTTCCTACTGTGCATTATGACGAATTTAAAACAAGAGTGGAGATCCAGCAATTATTACGTAAGATCCACCTCCAACAGTTTTTTTATCACAAAGAATAATATGATCAACAACAAAATGACAGCTGTTCACGTAATCAGTCTTCATTTTGTCCTCCTTCTACGAGCCTCTCTGCGGAAGCCGTAGTCTTTGCTAAAAGGGTCTGCCATGATGTTCATCACTTGGAACAGCTGAATTCGAAAAGACCCTTTCAAAATCTTAGTAATTCAGCATGTGCCCGGTTAAAACTGGCTAACAACCAAGATGTGATATTACGTAAAGCTGATTAAGGGGTTGCTACAGTTATATTGGATCGACAATTTTACATCAATAAATGCAATTGACAGGTGGAGGACACTACATTCTATACTGCAATTTTTGTAGACCCGATTGATTGTATGTCCACCTTGATTCAGAACAAGGTCCACAAAGCGCTCTCAAGCGGTTGGATTTACCAACAAGAGCATGATTATTTGATTGATTGCTTCCAACCCCATGGTACCTACATTCTATATCCTTCCAAAAATCCATAAGTCCTTGAGTAATCCCCAGGTCGCCCCATTGTGTCTGGGACTAGCTCTTTACTCGAACCATTGTCAAAATTTGCTGACCGTTACCTGAAAACCATTTGTCACTGGGATGTTTTCCTTTGTCCAAGATACTACAGAAGTAATTAATATCAGTGAGGAAGCAGCTTTTGACGACACAACACAGCTCTTGATTAGTCTGGATATCGTGTCCTTGTATACATGTATACCGCAGGTCGCCTCTCAGTCTGTGTTGGAGGAAGGGCTTAAATACAAAAGAACAGAAGGCACCACGCCAAACAGTTTTGTTCTTTAACAGAGAACTACTTCAGCTTTAATTGAAAACTTTATCATCAAACCCACGGAACTGCAATGGGGTAATCAGTGGCACCATCGGCAGCTAACTCCTATGTGGAGGCGTTTGAACTGCAGACATTATATAGCACCTCCAACCCCTTTATTGAGAACATAGGGGTGTGGAGGTGCTATATAGATGACATACTGATTATCTGGGACAGCAATGAAAATATTTGGGAATTTATTGATTGGATAAATCAGCATAACCAATTTTTGAAATTCAACTCTGTTCATAGTAGATCTGAGGTGAATTTTTTGGATGTAACAATTTGAGTAGATATGACTAAAAACATTTTACAGGTCAAACCATTCCATAAGCTCAACGACTGGAAATCACTTCTACTGTTCGACAGTTGCCACCCCCGCCATACCAGGGAAAATCTTCCATTTGGGCACTTTTTCGGATGAAGCGGAATAGCTCACTGAAGGAGACATTTAAGTTAGACTCTAACACCATGAGTCAGAAACTGATAAGTAGGAAATATCCAAAAGCTATTGTCAATAAGGCCCTCAAGAGGTCTATGAATAATAATCAAGAAGCCCTCCTCGAATACCAAGAGAAACCTACAGAGAGTGCAGGGATTGTATTTGTGAGTATGTTTATCCCCTTTCTAATCAGATCACTAAGATCATTAAAAGAAATTGGCACATTTCGATGAGTGGCGAGTGCCCCCTGAAACCTCCTTTATGTGCCTTCAAACGAGGTGCCAATCTAAAGGACCTGTAGACAAAGAACAATGTTTCTTGAACAGTCCGTCCACAAAAAAGGATCACAGAAATGTGGGGCCTATCAAAACTTTCGGGGCATACCCCATGCGGAATGTGCATAAATTGTGCTTACACCAGCAGAACCAATGAGATAGACAAGGTCTTTCTAAACCTTGGACATAGCGTCAATTCACGAATTGAAAATCGAGTAGGGTTGTATAAGCAATACGGTGCCTGCGTGCTAAATTGTACATTGTGATGACCGAAAGGAAAATTAAGACTAGAATATCTGAGCACAGGAGTTGTATAAAGAATATGATCATTACGGCCTCTCTTGTAAATAATTTTATTTCAATGGGGCATGCGAGTGATGCACTAAAATGGACTGTGTTACTACAAGTTCCTACCTTGTAGAATGGTGAATCGGCTACCAAAAGATGATATGTAAAAGAACAGTGGCTGATTTTTTTATGCAATTCCACAGAAGTAGGTCTCAATGAAATGGTAGACTGGCATAACCTCTAATACTACATGCAGTATGGTACCCGCTGTTAAAGTGTTGTTGGTGAGGCAAGATATATGCTATCAACAAGTGCTCTCCCCACTATATTCTTTCAATAAAGTTGAAATGTTTTCAAAAAAGATTGCTGTTTTAATGTATACAGCCCTTATCTAGCGAATGGTTTGACATGTAGGTATGGTTAGAGATCTAGGCAAGCCAGTTTAAAGATGGCTGCGATATACATGACAACTTTGCTTGAGTGGTGAAATAGTAAAAGGACTGTGTTATTGTGCTACTAGGATGCCTCATGCATATAAACGTTGTTTGTTTAGACGGCCGGTAACATGCTAGTCATGTTCCTTCTGTACAAAGATTGATGCCACCAGCAAAGAGCACAAGAGTGGAACTTAGTGAGGTGAGTGCAACTGCATACTTTTAAAACTGCATTTAGTTGGGCTTTGATTCACATTTTCAACAGCTCTTCAGATTAACTGTTAAAGTGGAATTTAGATGTTCTTTTAGTCGCACTCTGCAACTGCATACTTTTAAAACTGCATTTAGTTGGGCTTTGATTCACATTTTGCAACTGCCTCTTCAGATTAACTGTTAAAGAGGAATTTAGATGTTCTTTTAGTCGCACTCTGCAACTGCATACTTTTAAAACTGCATTTAGTTGGGCTTTGATTCACATTTTGCAACTGCCTCTTTAGATTGACTGTTAAAGTGGAATTTAGATGTTCTGTTAGTCGCACTCTACAACTGCATACTTTTAAAACTGCATTTAGTTGGGCTTTGACTCACATTTTGCAACTGCCTCTTCAGATTAACTGTTAAAGTGGAACTTAGTTACACAGGCCCTTTGCCATATCCTAACTGTAGTGCACTATTGACACTTGAACCTGCTTAGAGCTGCTGATATTTGAACTGAGATGAGATAAAATTACACCTAGTCACGTCTGACGCTCCTAGCCTGCCGCACCAGCCACTAGCGCACCTTGTATCTAAACTGGTCTGCTAGGCGTAGCCAGCCTGCTTGGACTAAGTCCGCTAGCATGTACTCTCTAAAACTAAACAATCTAAATATCGCTGCACTAGATAGGACAGCTAAGCTACCTCTCTACGCCGCCTCCCTCATCATAATAGCGGCACTATCAATCCCCTACCTTATCATGTCCATCTCTCAACAAACCATAGGACCTATAGCAAACCAGTATCAAGAAGATACTACTACATATAGGCCTTGTAGTACCGCAGACAGAAACCTCAAACTTTGTGCACGCCTAGCGAAATTGCACGAACTACCAGCAAAGCAAATTGAACAACTAAACCGCCTTAAAAAGAACATGCAGCCGATATTAACTGCAGAATACCCTAGGAAAGTCCATATCCCTAAAAGACCTGCGCACAAATGCTCCAAACCTACCATTATAGCAAGTACCACGCTCACCAATCATCATCTCAAAGGCGCGCTCATAAATGCTAGGTCCCTAGTCGCCGATGCTACAGAAATTTCAGATATTATTCTTGCAGACCAACTAGACTTCCTGGCCATATCAGAATCATGGCTGCACGATGCAGCGGGTCCTGCCCTCTCATTAGCAGTTCCCGACAATTACACCATCATACGAGCAGATAGACACACCTCCCGAGGTGGAGGTCTAGCCATTATAGCCAAGATCAGTCTTGACATGAGAATCTCTACACACCCTATCACGAAATCTTGTGAATGCCTTTCGGTCAAATTCGCCACCACTAGCTCCCAAACACTAAACATCGTCCTGGTCTACAGACCTCCAGGTCCTATTGGAACCTTTGCTGAGGACCTCTCCACCACCCTGTCCAACAATTTGAAAAGCACCTCCCAAACAATAGTGCTAGGTGACTTTAACCTAGGCTACAATGACACTAAGGACACCCAGTCTATAGCTACTGCTCTGATCCTAAAAGAACTGGGTTTCGCCCAAAAAGTGAACCTTCCCACTCGTAACAAAGGTTGCATCCTTGACTGGATAGCTGAACACAATTGTGGAGTAACCATCACAGGCTATATCCGCCAGATCTGGACAGACCACTATCTACTACTATTTACAGTTGCTACAAACTCAGTCACAGCCAAGTCCACACCTGCCCCCCCTATACCCATGAGGAACAAAAAGCTGATGACCACGGAAAAATTGTTGCCCATCATACTTCCACATCTAAACGCGCTACCAGCCAACACTGATCCTAATGTGCTAGTTGATCACTTCAATGAAACTATGAACACAGCCCTTGACCACACAGCACCACTCAAATTACGCACTAGCAAACCAAAAAAACATCTAAACTCATGGTTCACCCCTCATCTAAAAAATCTCAGGTTAACGAAAAGAAAACTAGAATCCATATGGAGACTCACTACGACAGTAGAAAACAAACTGAACCTTGCAAAGGTATCCTCCCAATACAAAAAAGATATCCTACTAGCCAAACAGGATACATATAATACCAGAATATCCCAATTCAAATCAAGTGTCAGAGATTCAGTATCTTGAAAGAGCTGGAAACCCCTATCATTCCCCAAGAAAACTGCACCAAGGACAAAAAATGGTGCTCAGACATACAGCTTGCCCTTACCAACAAAGTAGTCAACCTTCAAACTAAAATCGCCCTTAAAAAAGCATCTCTCACACCACATGGCGCTCTCACCTCAGCACCTTTACCTAAACCTAAACAAATAACACGCTTCCGCTTCTCCAAGGTATCTACCATTGAAGTCGAAAAAGTTATCCTGGGACTCAAACCGTCCAACTGTAAAGGCGATCAATGCCCTGCCCAACTAATTAAAGATGCTGCGAGAGAATTATCGCCTTTCATAACCAAACTCCTCAACTCATCCTTCACCACCGGCATTGTACCGAATAACCTGAAAGAGTCGTGGGTCCTGCCACTCCTAAAGAAGCAAACCCTCGACCCGGCCATTCCCACCAATTTTAGGCCTATCACGACCGTGCCCTTTCTCCTAAAAATCTTAGACAAAGTGGCATACATGCAAATACAAAACTTTCTTGAATCCAACCACCTGCTCGGAACCCGCCAATCTCGATTCCGCCCACAGCATGGTACCGAGACTGCCCTTATCGACCTCAAGGCCCAAATAGATCAATGTAGGGACAATGGCCAAGCAGCCTTACTCCTCCTGCTAGACCTTTCAGCAGCTTTCGATTTAGTCGACCATATAGTCTTATGTAGCCACCTAGACTCGGCTGCTCACTTCTCCAAAGAGGCCATAATATGGATCAAATCCTTCTTGAGTAACCGCACCATGAGAGTCTTCTCTCCATCAGCCTCAGCTGACCCGATCCCCATAATGTGCGGCGTGCCCCAGGGATCCTGTGTTTCACCAACCCTCTATAACATATTCACAAAGCCACTCTTCGACGAAATGGATCATTTGGGTATCGCCTACACCAACTACGCAGACGATACCCAGATCCTCCTCCCGCTCTCAGGCGATTACGTCGTGGACCTGGCCTTAGTGAATAAAATCTACAGCATCGTTCAGGCATGGATGGCCACTCATGTCTTATGCCTGAACGACGACAAAACCGAGCTCATATTCCTAGGCACCCCGACACACATAACTAAACTCAACCCCGACTATGCAAGCTTCATCATAGACGGCAATAATATCAAGGTGGCAAAGGAAGTCAAGACCCTAGGTTTCTACCTTGACGCCACCTTAAACTTTGTCAAGCAAGTTAATTCCCTAACCTCAACGACGGCATACCCTTGCAAACTCATTAGAGCCAGCAAACAATTCCTCTCCACAGACAGCTGCATCATACTTGCCAGAGCGCTCATACTGTCCAAACTGGACTATTGTAATGGTCTCTACATTGGGGCTAACAAACAGACCATCCACAAAATCCAGGTCCTCCAGAATAATGCCCTGAGAGCTGCTCTCAAGGTAAACAGAAAAGAGCATATCTCATCTATAAGAAGAGAACATAAATGGCTATCCACTCAGGACAAAATCCAACTCAAAATTGCCTCCCTTACTCACAAGTGTCTTAATAACATGGCACCACCCTACCTCATGGACAGGCTACACTTGAGTACTTCATCTAGACCTACAAGAATGGCCAATGCGAACTGCCTTCATGTCCCTCGCTTTAAACGCACCACTATTGGAAGTCATAGCTTCGCAGTCAAAGCAGCTCAGCTATGGAACTCATTACCACATGACATAAGAGAACCCCAGCCCTTCCGGAAATTCAGGCAGAATGTGACCAAGTGGCTGAGAGCCAATGAAAACTAATTACTCTGACCTACTGGACCCGACTGTCCCCACTGGCGATCCACCTTCATGCCCCAGTACCTTTACCTCGGTCGGCATTTACACCAATGTATATTACTGTATTTATTCCACTGTATATTTCCTTTATATTTTTAAGTATACCCTCACCTGTATCATCTGCTTGCTGGTCCTAGTTCCTGCCTTGTACATATTTTGCTTATTATATACTGTATTATGACCACGCACATGCACTTGTACATATTCTTTTCTTTTTTTTCTATTGCATACTGTACTATGACCATGCAGATGTACCTGTAACGAAGTTGAGAATATTCTTGTTGTGTGCGCCCTGATGCTCCAGGGCTAGGCGCGCCTTACAAATAATAAACTAAACTAAACTAAACTAAACTATAATGTGTGGAACTCGTAATTTGATTTCGAGTCTCTGGCAGGTTACATCACATTATTATATAAAGCTGTCGTGCATTGATAGTTTGTGTCTGTTGTTGCAGGCAGTCTTGTCCCGTATTGATATGGGAGCATACCGTGTATTGCAATGGGATATAACTTTATGCGCATGGAGAACACAGCCTGTGATATTAACACATGCAGCAGCATTACAAATACTAGCAGGTGAGCGGCTGTGTTGAGTGAGCTTTTAATCTACGTGTTGTTGTGCGCTTAAATTGAGTTGTTGTAGTAGGAGGGCAACGACTGAGCGATTAGGTACTAGAACTGAGGTTTGCTATGCACATTAATTGAATTTCTGTCTTAAGAGATCAGTGATTAAGTGACCAGGTACCAGATCCGTTCTTACAATGATGAGATATGAGTATTATGGATTTTGGCTAGTCGCTAGAGACCGTTTATTTTGTTTCATGCTCTATTATACTAGTATCTGTCACTTTGACTGGACAAGTATTTAAATCATCCTTACAATTGGTTGTCATGGGCCGAGCACAAAGTTTTGCTTAAAGATGAAGTAAACAGTTACCTTTGCAGATTGCTATCTAGTATGATACATTTAGACATGAATGTTTGTATAGTTATTTATGCTTAAACGACTATATGAGTTGGGCTGAATGGTCGTCTCTGAGTTTAAACCCCTTCCTTTTTGTTTTACTCTTACAGATTGCTGTCTATTAATGAGATGCTCTAACCAAACCGTACCATTACACCAATGGATTACAGTAACGGTGAGCCCCATATGGGGTTTCCCATGGAGGTTGTTATTTGAGTATGAACAGCATTAATGATAGCTGTTTCTTTGTATTGTCTCTTCTAGTACTGAAACAAACACTTGTGAATCTGTTCCACAAGTCTGCTTGTTGAAACAGTCCATGGTATTAGAAGATTGTGCAGATTTAAGAACACTGCACCAAGGGTATTAGAATGAAACATGTTGGTATTTAAGGACACTAAAATTCAACAGTCTGTTACATCAACTTATTAATGTGGTTTAGGACCTTCGGTGAAAAGTATCCACCAACAACTATATTCATTTAATAGGTTAGAACAGCCTCTATTTGTATAGGCTTTCTACTGTTGTCCAACAATGTTCTAGCGAATCACAACAGACTAGTTCTAGGTAGCTAGCCGGATTCAAATTTTTTCTGCATCATGTCTTAATGAAAATTGCACCTTTTTGTATGATATTGCACTTGCTACTCTTTTTTAAGATGAATGTATTATGGATAATATTTATATGTTTTTTATACTGTTTTTATTGTCTCATGAAAGCTTAAGAATAAAATGTAATAATTGTTTAACTGTATTGTTGTCAATGTTGCAGTTAGCACATTCAATATTTGTTGACTGAATAGTGTTAATTGGTTTAGTCCAGAAGAGACAGCACAAAGGCTGTTGGGTTCTTTAGTTTTGCAGCTCACGCTTAAATATTTTTCAAGGGTGTACCCTACAGGCGTTACATTTCCTGAGTCATTCTTTAGTGTTGTTATGGGTTCGTGGAACACCTGATTAACTGGAAAAATTGAGGCATGCTGTGTGCAAACAATAAACCGCTAAAGCATGGGAAATGAATCCAATCAATCGATAATCTGGTAACCCCTAATGAGATGACCATCTATTGGAAAAGGATCAGAGGTCACTCCAAAATAGAAGTAGCAGACAAGACTGGAAATGACTTGGATGACCAGTTGGCAAAAACCAGAGCCATTTACAGAGATTTCATAGAAACCAAATCCCTGTTGGGGGAAATCCAAGTCACTGCTGTCACCAGGTCCCAAGCCCATGCCAACAATGAACTCTCAACTTCCCAGAGGAGTAAAGAAACCCCAGATGCAGGTTTGATTACTGCACAAAGAGAGGACCCCAATTATTGGGAAATGTTATCAACATATTGAAGACCCTGTGTATATTCCTCTGACAGAATATGATTATATCGGGAAAGAGGATCTCCGGGTGATGAAGTTTTCCAAAATGTTCTGAATTCAAGGCAGTTTTTTGGTACAGAGATCACTATCTGGATGTGACCGTGGGTGATACCTACCTCATTCCGAAGCCTGATGTTGAATCACGTCCATGACGTGGCCACTGCCAGTCCTAGTTGGTTTCAAACGGCATCTTGCGTGAGGTCGCATACTGGCTACACATGGGTTAGAACCTCGAACTCTACTTAAGGGGGTGTCTTGTGTGTACTAATTGATCAGCCAAGTTCTCTCACACACAGAGCTTCCCTACAACAAAGGGGAATGTCACTGACTAGATAGGATTTGCAAGTCAATTTCATCGTGCCAGTGATTCGCTCCTCAAGAGGAAACAAACACATGTTGATGGTAACATGTTTGTTTACCAAGTGGGTAGAATGCCTTCCGGCCCCGAATTGTAAGGCAGAGACAGGTGCCGCACTAATGATAAACCAAAGCTTCTCTTGTTTCAACCTCCCACAAAGGATTGAGTCGGACAGAGGAAGTCATTTTACCAGTGAGGTGATGACCAAGATGTGGGAGAATCTAGGAGTAAAATAAAACTCCACATTGCCTACTATCAAGCCTCACGTGGGGGAGCTGAGAGGTACAAGACAATTGTGAGCATCTTGAAGAAGTTTGTGGCGGACTCTGGACCTAGTTGGGACATCCGATTACCGCTTGTCCTGATGGCTACTAGGTCCACACCATCGTCTGCAACAAAGATGTCTAATTTCAGCTCATGAAGGGATGAAAGATGGTGCTACCTCAACATCTACTCTACAGAGCTCAAGAGCAGGCATTGATAAACCACTAACCATGGGTACATTGAAAATGTAAGGAAACACCTTCAGCACGCTTTTGCATATGCTCAGCGGAATTTAGAAAAGTCGGCGGAAGGAATGAAAACATACTGCGACTTAAAGACTACCAAGAAGGAGTACGAAGTAGGTGACAGGGCCTACATGTACAATTTTTCAAAGGAACCAGAGCAAGGAGCGGAGGTTTCCTTCCCTCTTGGCACAGTGCCTTTTAAATCATCAATAACATTTCCCTGGTTGCTTATAAGATCTGCATCCCTAAAGGAGAAAATACAGAAGAGAAATGGGTCCATATAAATCAGTTGAAGCATTGTCATCCTAGACAGGCTCTGCAAATAATTGAGAAACCCATTGAGGGTAGAGCCCAGGAATCAACAAAAGAATGAATGGAAAGAATGGAATCCCGGATGGAAAATATTACATACATACCAAATTACGCAAACCAAATTCATACTTAGGAAGAATGTATAAAAATTAGAGGAATATAATGTTTGTAGAAATGTTCATGGGACTGAAAATCAATGTGTCTGTGTGATGTGGTTTTGTTTACACATTGTATGACTATTGACCGTGGAAAGAAGTACTGTACATACTTCACCTCTCTTTTACTTAACTCTGCAGATGCAATAAATCGCCTCACAATCTGGAGATAGGAGATTCCAAAAAGAGAAGGGTTCCAGGACCAAACCCCAAAATCCAAATAGAGGGTTGCAGGCCAAAGCACCCACTTCCTCTGCATGGGAAAAGGAGCAGATGTGTTCCAATGGCAACAACAATAAGTAAAAAGAAAGAAAAGAAAAACCCCACTATCCCTTGATCTTTTCTACGAGTTACCTGAGTCAAAGAGCTAATGGAGGACTTCTGGGGTGCAAATACAGCCCCAGAGCAACAGAAACTGAGAGGCCATGCAAGGCCGTATTGTGAGAATGAAGCTGGCTAATGTTGAGATCCACTGGAATATTGTTACGCTCACCTTATCTCTGCAGGGATGTCCGGAGCCTTGATACAGGTGTGCTTGGGTGGGCGTTGCTACCTGCTTCTCTTCCCGCCAGACCAACATTCCCATGGGTCGAGTCCTATAACAAGGGATACAGGAATTAGGGCTTAGCAGGTTCCTCCAGTCCCCTCTCCCCAATTGCTTCTTGCTCTTTCCTTCCCTCTGAATACCGCTCAACTGGTGATATTAGTGGGTGAGCACTCGTCCTTCTCCTTGGCAGGGGCGCAATGTCTGTGCGTCCTCCTTTATTCAAACCAAATTACTTCACTGGTTCTATGATGAAGGCCAATCCCAGTCCCGCTACAGTGTTGGCGATATATTATTGGTGGTGGTGTTTAGGTTGCAGTTCTTGTCGTGGTTAGGTATCACGACTATCGCACTGCCTTGGATGTGCGGTATTCTTTATTATCTAGTTCACCTTCGGTGTCTTGTTTTTTGTCTTTGGAGGTTCCGACTCACTGTTTTTTGTGGTATTTGTGCTGTCTTCATGCCTTAGAGTTCTTTTTGCTCACTGTGCCTCTTTTTCCTTCTGCAGGCTTCCGGTCGCGTAACTGCAGTGATACGGCTGTTAAGGTATCTACACTTGCGATGCTTTTGATGCGTGGTATAGGTGTATAGTTCAAATTACTCACAGTGGTTTGCTTTCTCTTTTGCAGGTTGAGAAATGTGTTGGTGTGATGGTGGGTGCCGCGTGAAAATGCACTGAATGACTGCTGTGGCTGCTTGAGGAACGCTGAGGATTCGATTCCGGGATAGCAGAGCTACAGGTAAGTCTGAATACTGAAGATTTCCGGTCTAATGGTGTTTCCTTCTTCTTTCAGGTTCCCCAGGTCACGATGAGCGTCACACTGCAACCGCAGAGTGATGCGAAACGAGGCGCAGGGTGTAGGGTGTGGCTTATATAGGCAGCCACACCCAAACACCTCAAAACACTGGAGCGTGTGTTGAGGAAGTCTGTGGTTCCCTAGCCAGCCATGTTGGGGAATGGGAAATGTGTCAACCTCCAGTCCCATCATGAGCCTTGTGCCAAAGGTGCCAGGACAATGTCCACGCGCCCTTCCCTGGTTTCCCACAAGTTTTCTTTGGGACTGCACAGCAAACAGTCTTTCTGAGTGATGACCCTTTAGTAGGATAAGAACAGCAGGCCAGTGAATGCTCTGCCAATGGTGAGGCTGGCCTAGTAGTTGTGACAATATGTGGGCCAGTTCAAAATGGGGCTGATTCCGAGTCCGGTGGTAACCGTTCAGTGTTACCGGCAGGTTGCCGCAAGACTCGGAATGATCTACCAGTGCCTGACTTGCCAGTAACACAAGGGGATTACAACCCCATCAGTCCGGAAAGTCAGGCACCAGTAAATTGTAATTCCCCATTCCCATATAGTCCCATAGGAATCTACGAGAATGGGGAACACGGAAGCACCGCCACCGGCGCTTAATGGTGCCGGTGCTCCCATGACAGTCTGGCTGCCATGGCTGCTGTGTCCGGCAGGGTCAGACCTGTCGGGGCCAGTGGCTCTGGCAGGCAGACTCGTAGTTTGACGGTCCATGAACAACGGTGCTGGTAAGCTTACCGGCACTGTTGTTTCCAGTTCGGAAAAACTTGTAATGAGGCCCATTGTTTTCCAACATAAGGCCTAGTGAATGAACAACAATGGGCCTCTTTCGACTTTACCAAAATGGACAGGCGCTCAAGTGAAGGGAAATGTGCTTGAGAACGTAAAACTTCTGGATGTGCCCAATACATGGCAAAAGACATGTGTGGCTGAAAATGCTGTTTTCATAAAATATGAAAAGCCACAATTTCACTTAAAGAGTCAGTTAACACCATGTTTCATTGACTTCAATGCAGCAAACGATTGAGATCCAGAAATCTAAAGTGATGCCAAGCACTTTGCATTTGTCACAAATAAAAACACTTACTTTTCAACATTCAAAATGACATAATTTAAAAGGAGAGGCCTGCATGTTTAAATGTGAACACTGGTGTCCCATGGTAACCTTTGGCCTATATGTGAACAATGCAGAAAGAGACACTCATGCCTTTTCAACTAGTATACTAAAGAAAGACTTTAATCATGTACAGCCGGCCCAGAAACCAAACAAAACATCATGTGTAAAACACATCTTTTCAATTTAAAGTGCCATTCTTTTAGAATTATGTATGTAGCTTGTTATTTCCCAATGATCTAAAGCCTGTGTCCCTGGAGCTCTGACCTCAAAGACCTTTGGCTGGGGCCCACCAGGAAAAGCAGGTCTGTTTCAGTTAAATCCAAAGAAATACAACAGTTTTAGATCAAAAGTGTGGAAGAGTCAGATAAGCCAGCCAACAGAACTGACCTCTTAGACTGTCATGGCCCAACAGAATGCCTCTCAGATAATTCTAATGGAACTTCAAAGACTGTTACACAAACAGGCAACAAGGAGTCAAGCATATGTCCAATCATGTGACTTTGGATACAAGGAAACTGTGTGGGTTTTGAGAAATGGAAATTCAAGGATGGCCCATATTATCCATTGCCCTTTGATTAACAATGGACTCCTATTTCCTTAATAACAGGAGAACCAAGCATTGCAATGAGCTCATACAGGACTCATATTAAAGATCACAAAACCGGTCAGTCTATGTAAATATTACCCATATGCCATGTGTGTAATTTAATTTAGAGATAAAAATGGTTTGTGATACTCCTAATAATCAGAAAAAAATCCCAAACTTGGTGAGCTGATAGAAAGTAAAATTAATGTGTGTTTTATGAAGTTTGATGTTAAAAAATGTTCAACTCATGAGTAAACCATGAAAAATGATAGCTCCTCCTGCCGCAATTAAATTAGTGTTCCCCGTTTTGCAATAAATTACAGAATTCAAAAATATATATGTTTACGCAGTTATCTGAAAGGAGAATATAGTTGCCATGTAGTGAGATTCTAAGAAAACCAAATAAGGTAAAAAAAATCATTTTAAATGTTGCAGTTCTCTCCTCCCATTATCCATAATCCAGGCTTCCGAAAACTCCTTGTCTTTATCAGCTGGCAGTGGGATTGGTGGGAGGGGGAGGAAGAGAGGTGTCCAATCTGTAGTGTGGGAATATTCATAATATGCAAGTGTCATCCGCACTCCATAATATCAGTTCTCAATCTAAAGAGGAACCGAAGGACAAAAAGAAAAGGAGCAGACAGACAGGCTAAGACTGACAACAGAAGAGAGCTGACAAAAAAGGAAGGCTAACACCCTGGAGAACAGATAGACAGGAGATACTGGGATACTTGCTGGGGACTTCTGCCTGGAAACTTGGAGCCCTATCTGAGAGAGAGGCCTGGGGCAGGAGGGACCTTGCTATGAATAGAGACCAGAGGTGTGAACTACCTACCTAGACCTAAAAGAGGGTAAGAACTCTGGCTGAACTCCTGAGCTGAGACTTCCTATGTAAGTAGATATATCCCCAAAGCTATCCATGGTGTTGGGAACTACCTGTCTTTATCCTTTCCATTTAATTGTGGGTGAGGGGGTGAAACTGTGTAGACCCCTAGCACATTTAATTAAATTTCATTAAAGTAATTCCCATATAGAAAAGATCAGAGTGATTTTTGGTAAAATTTGAAATGAACAAATGTCATGCCCAGTGCATTACAGCCATTATAGTATATAAAGTAATTGGGTGACCTTATTTTACTGTAACCCATGACTTTCTTAAAGAAGATGGGTGTCCTTAATTCCAAAATAAGAATCCCTAAAACTCCACCTTTCAAATGAATGTAGTGTGTGAAAAACAAATGTTCCCTTTCATTCCAAACAAGAATCCCAAAGCCCTGCATTTCATTTGAATTTGTGTTCCCCAAACGATTTTCCAAACCTTGCTTTTCAAATAAAAAACCCAAATGAAATTCCCATTATATTCCCACTCCCTGCACCTGGTCTTCAAACCAAATGAGTCATATATAACTGATGCCTGGGGTGGGTGGCTGCTGGGAGAAGAGAGCATTGTCATGAATCCAACAATCACCCTGCATTTTGAAATTTCCTATCTGTTGATGTGCAAAGAAATCCTATGTGTTTTTTGACTTAGATTCCAACCTGTATTTGTTGTGGTAACTGAACGTCTATCAAGAAATACATGTCAGTCAATTGGTGCAAGTAATTTGCATTTGTAATTATTGTGTTGTGCCACGGAATTGGTGGCTGATGTTATTGTGATTTTGTATTATTCATTATAGAAATTTAAATAAATATACACTATTATTTCTATACATCACCCTGGTTCCTAGCTTGTTGGTGATACAGACAGTATCTGTTGGTTGGTGTTATACAGGTTGGAGGCCTAACCAAATTTGAATCTGCTAAGTGGTTTGTTGTGTGACACCTTGATTGGGGGGAATGGACCTCCGAGTTGAGAGTGACCATCCAATAAACTGTGGCACAGGGCAGCAGAATAATGCAGGGTATTCCGCAAATCAGACTGAGTATAATTTTGGCAGAGAGGAAGAGGGAATGGGCTTAGATGAGAGGGACAAGGTGGATTTCAAAACACTTAAGGAAGAGGAGGATTTAATGGTGGACAGTCACAACAATGTTGGAATTGTGGGAGAATGGGACATATAGGTAGGACATGCAGAAGAAGATGAGGCATGCAACAGAATTGGCAAGCTCCAAGAGTGGGGATGGGTTATGCTCCACAATATAATGCAGAACCACAGGAATATCATGGCCAAGATCACATGCATGACACATGCGCGGCAACCTAGCATATGCACTGCAGCTAGCATCATTGCAAGTGCAATCACCACAAGGGCAACCACAGCAGGCACCTATGCAAACACAACAAGTACAACTGCAGCAAGCACAGACACAACAATCTATGATACCACAATGGAACATGACCCCGAGAACACAACAGGAACCCGCACCCAAAATGGGGAGCGTGACTGTGATAGGAGGAAATCCTTTTACAGGTACGGGATGAATTTATATCCACAATAGGACAGCGCACAGAGTGACTTGATGTGTTCAGTACTATTAGAGAGTCAACATATTGGCATGTGACTTAATGATGAACCTTAACATGACAATGGACCTCATTACGAGTTTGGAGGTAGCCATGCCATTTTTACCGGCATGGTTACCCCCAAACTCAGGCCCGGGTCCCGCAAAATGGGACTAACCGGGCATATCCGACCCTTGCGGGCCCGGTAATTCCCATTTGCATGACCCGGTACGTCCCCATTCCCATTTGAGCCCCCATAGGGCTCAATGGGAATGGGGAGGATGGTAACAACGGACCCGTTCATAACGGGAACGTTGCTACCATCCTGTTCTGCTAGTGTGTCACACTCTGCACGTCTGGTCTGATGAGGCGTGAAGAGCGGCCCCGCGAGCAGAACTCGTAATGTGGCGGTAGAGTGATAACGTCGCCGGCAGCACTACCGGCGCCATTTTCACTCTACCACCAGGGTGTAATGAGGCCCAATATCTTTTACTGATGAAGGAATAGTGTGCTCCAGGGATACAATATATTAATGTGGGAGAGTTTATAATAGCCTTTACAAACCAGAAGGCATTACGAGGTATACCTTTAGATATAGATGTATTTTTGTATGGAGTGACTATTTTATTATCTTGGTTACCAAGGTTGGAAGGTAAAATATTGAGAATACCTGATGAATTTTTGTTCAGATCAGGAATCTCCATGGACGATGAGGAAGGGCAGATCATTCCCTTAGAACTAGAATCAGCAGTGGTCAGAGAAGAAAGGGTGATGCTGTATGGGACATACGATGAGGGATGGGAAAGGAGGACAGTGATAGCCCTCGTTGAAGGATACAGGTTGACAAATTTGACAGACGAAGAACTGATTAGAAATGACTACTCTGATGATGAACTGGTGTTTTTTATAAGTATCTCTTATTGGGTTAAAGTGAAAAATATAAAAATACCACAGAGAATGGCACTGGTAAACAGAAAGCCACCATTGTTTCAGAAAGACTAAGAGAAAGTGCCAGAGATGTTATGGACTAAGAGCCCATATGATGTGGGGCTATTAAAAGGGATAGGTGCAGTTTTCCGGGAAAAGAGCTGTCCGACAAGAGCTGTTGTGGCTGGAGTGCTCTTGGACTTTCCCGTGTTTGTGCTGTTATTCTGCTGAGATTTGCCGTGACCTGCATTGAGAGAACAGCTTGCACGAACTTACTGAGGAAAAAAACTCTGAAAGACACTCCCACTACCCACAATCCCTATAACAACAGCGGGCACGTGCATCCGCACACGTGCATTCCGGATAACAGCTGTCCGACAAGAGCTTTTGTGGCTGTTAGGGCGTATTAGGGTGTTTAGGTGTGTGTAGACGAGTCTTAAAAGCTGTAAGAGTTTTACCTCCCTCTTGTGTTGTAAATAGTTAGCAGGTCTATTTATTATGGTTCGCGGTTTGCATACACTCACAACTGATATGCCTGCTAACATTATGGTGTCCCGTGACTCAATGATGTTGAAATCAACACCTGCCAAAGCCTCTCCAACTATAGCTAGCAGGAAAAAATTAACAGGTGTCTGTTTCGCCTTTTGTTATAGAAAAAAGACTCAACACAGGAGATATACGAGATTTCTGTTCCCCTCGTGAGCTTGTAGTGAAAGAAATTAATGGTGACTGTCTGCCCCCTCCCGAGAGTAATCGGTCACCCATTTCCGTACCTGATAGAGTTGTAAATCCACAAACTTTATGAATATGTCACTCACTGGCACACAACTGGTTTCTTGTGCAATACCAATTGTAGAGGTTGTAGAGGTACATGATTCGCTGGCGGGAGCCTTGAAGTTGGCTGAGAAGCCAGCGTGTCCCCCCTCTGTGTTACCGCCCATTGAAGACATAATTATTGAAATTTCCCATAATGGCAAAGAAGAGCCCACAAAAAAATCATAAGCTGGACTCTGTTGTTGTTGACGATGTTGTGAGTGGCCAAGGCGAGAGTGATCAACTCAATTAATCGGTTGGAGTTCCGGCGTGTTTCTCCCCAATAGGAAAAGAACCTCTGAGTCATTGCGATTCCGCCAACCTGTCACATAGTATGTTTGATCATTCTATTCATACTATAACAGGTCTATCTGTATCATATATTCAGCCCACTCCACAGAAACCACAAATGTATCAAAATGATGGTGAGTCCAGATTAAAGGCCAACTATACAAAAAACACAGCTGAAATTTGGGCCCTGCTGAATGTGGTTGTTCATGCCAGACAGTTACCAGCACAGATAAATGGAGTGCGTCAACATGAGTGGATCTCGTATTTCGCTAAAACGTACGCAGGTCCAGAGACTCAGAGCGACTCTCCCCTCAATAGCAATGTAGAGATAGATCCACGTAAATTTAGAGGCCTTCAAATATCAGAAGAAGAAATGCATTATTACATTATGAAATCCAGTAATTCGAGGGCCTCTGGCCCCGATGGCCTGACTAATTATATGTTTAAACAGCATCCACTTTTGTGGGCGAAAGTTTTGCTAAAGCTCTATCAAAGAGCATTGAGTGGGGGTATCCTTCCAGAGTCCTGGAAAAAGTCAGTGGTGGTTCCTATTTTCAAGAAGGATGATCGGTCCTGTCCAGCCGACAAGCGCAAATTCTCAGAGAGATCTCTTCCAAACCGGATTTATACTCGGTATGGGTACTTCCATCAACTTGTTTACTATAAAGTCAATCATTGAACATCACACTTCCAAGGGTCAAGTAATATACTTGACTTTTGTAGATCTGAGACTGTGTTTGACTCACTCTCAAGAGAACTTTTGTATGAAAAATTAATAAGTGATGGCTGTTCTTTGTATTTGATAAACTTAATTCGTGAACTACATACATACACTAATATTCAAGTAAGAACGAATTTGGCGGGTGACTTGACACCGTGCATTGCCACTAGGTGGGGTCGCAAACAGGGATGCATCCTTGGGTCAGCTTTGTTTAATTATTTCATCTCTGATGTTCGAACACGTTTCCAAAACATAATAACTGATCCTGCTAAATTAGCATGTCGACCAATCAATGCCTTATTATACGCTGATGATCGAGTTTTAATGTCAAAAACATAGTGAGGATTGCAAGCTTTATTGACTACCTTCCAGGGGTATGTTAAAGACAAACTACTTTCCACAAATCTAGATAAAACAAAGACATTGGTGTGCAAAATTAAGAAAACTTTCCCTCCCACAAGTTATAAATGGACACTACAACAAACACACTTAGAAGGTGTCTCCCAATACGTGTATCTGGGGGAAACAATAGCAGAGTGGGACGATGAAAAAGTACATTGTAGACATCTTGAATCAGAACTAAATATGTCTATTTCTCAAGCGGTCCTGATACAAAGTAAGTATGGCAAATTCACAATCAACCCTATTCTTGGCTTTCGTATCCAAACAATTACTCCCATACTAATATATGGTGCAGGAACCAAGAGAATATTAATAGAATCTGAATGGAACAGACTAGAAGAAAAATACTGGTGTCGACTATTACTTCTACCTAATTGTGTCCCAGGCGTTTGGATAAGATTTTAATTAGGACTTATCTCCTTAAATGCTAGATACTGCTGGAATCTGATAGCTGTATTTAGGAAGTCTGTAATGGCTCGTCAAACCCCTTCAATATTAGGAACACTAGCAGATTATATATGTGAAGCAAATGATCTGTTTGTAACAAAATGGAGAACAAAGGTTCTACAAATCTTACCAGATTCTGAAGTATCAATAGATAATCTAATTGAGAATCCTGTTAGAGTTAAGACAAAATTGTTTCAAAATGACTGGATAAAAACTAGAGAGAAATGTTTAAAATATCACGACTTTGCTGTACAACCATTTGGACACAAAAAATACAGTGTACCTGAAATGTATCTTAAGAAATCGTCATCGCCCCAACATCAACAAGATTTTATACGGTTACAGTTTAATTTATGGCTTACCAAAGAAGTCCAGGCCAAACGCAAAATGATGAATTCTAATGAGGCCAACTGTCGCTTTTGTAAGAGCACGAGTAAGAAAGAAACATTGAATCATTTGTTGGTGATGTGTGATATGATATGATATGATAGTTTATTTATATAGCGCCTATACACAATGTGTTTCAAAGCGCTTCAAGGCAAGGGAGGAAACAAGGGAAAATACAATGACATTCTTACAGGCCATGAACAGTAAGGATGTGAAATTAACTATCGTACTCGGCCTGACGACTTTTCAGATAGTGCAAGAGCTAAGACATAGATAAGGACGGGAGGGGGAGAGTGGGAAGGAAATGGAAACAGAGAGGCGACAACCGTACTAGGCCTGATGACATTTCTGGTAGATCTGGAGAAAACCACGAAGTGAGGGAGAGGGGTGCAAAAAGGTAGGGGAGGAACAAAGCAAGCGACTATCATACTAGGCCTGATGACATTTCAGATAGTGATGGAGGGGGGATGGGGAGGAAAAAAACAGTAAGGGGAAGGGGGAGGAGACAGACAAGGTTGATATCATACTAGGTCCAGGGACAATTCTGATAGAGTAAGTGCATAGAAGAAAGTAAGGGGAGCAGATAGGAAAAGGGAGAAGGGAAAGGAAGAGGGAACAGAGAGTTAGCAGTCAAAAGAGTGGAGAAGCGAGAGGGGAGAGTGAATACAATTGCAGAAGTCAGTAGTAACACATAATGTTGCAAGCCAGGATTCAAGATGAAGATGGGAACAGCATGATTTCAGGGCCACCATGAGTACAAGATGCAAAGGAAGTTCAGCATGAGGGTTGAGAAAGGGTGACGCACAGTGAATGAATGAAGTCCATAAAAGTCAAATCCAGCATTGGCCACAAGACGGTGATGGTGAAACCAGAATTCATCAGGACAGACTCCTGCAGATGTAGGCTTGATGGGGTTAGGGGGGAGCAGGGTAGAAGAATCAAGCAAAACAGCAACCTGTGTGCGAGAATGGTGGGGGCACAACGGAACGTCATGGGAGGACCAGAAGGGGTGGGGATGGCCTGTGGGGAGAGAGGGAGTAACACATGTTGGTGCATGCTTACCTGATGTCTGAGCAGGGGGTCGGGCCCTGGATCCTCCTGGTCCAAACAGGAATTGCCCTTTTCTTCATCTGCCCTTCGCTTAGGACGCCTGGGCAACAGATGCCCTTGATCTAATAGTTAAGAGCTGGAAGGAAGAGGCAGGGCTAAGAAGGTGGGTGGTGCTTATGCCAGATGACCTAGATCCACTTGCACCTGCTCCCCATCTGCAAAGGAAAAGAGGCTGGAGGGCTCCTTAAGTAGAGAAAAAGAACGGCAAGCAGGAAGGCAACAGGTGGGTGGGGCTTGCTAAGTGGTGAAAAAGAGCGGCAAGCAGGAAGGCACCAGGTGGGCGGGGCTTGCTAAGTGGTGAAAAAGAGCGGCAGGCCGGAAGGCACCAGGCTGGCGGGGCTTAGGCCAGGTTACCTAGATCCACTTGCACCTGCTCCCCATCTGCAAAGGAAAAGAGGCTGGAGGGCTCCTTAAGTAGGGAAAAAGTGCCTCAAGCAGGAAGGCACCAGGTGGGCGGGGCTTGCTAAGTGGTGAAAAGGGAAAAGGAGCAGCAAGCAGTAAGGCACCAGGTGGCCAGGGCTTGCTAAGTGGTGAAAAAGAGAGGCAGGCAGGAAGGCACCAGGTGGGCGGGGCTTAGGCCAGGTGACCTAGATCCACTTGCACCTGCTCTCACTCCTCAACGATCATATTATTTGGGTGCAACATTTGAAATGTATAAAAATTTGAATGCAGAATCTCTTTGGCAACATATTTTCCATGGGAAAATATCCACCCAGCGTATTAATGTAATTGCTTTTTTATAAGTTCTGACCCTAGATATAACATAAATGCTGATACGTGTATATCTTCAGTATAAGATATGCTGTTCGAATGTTATTATGTTGTGTCTTGCTTTTGGTGCTCTTTATTGTTTTCCTTTCTCTCTTCTTTCTTTTTTGAAGTTTTTAGTTTTCAGGTTTTAGACTTTACTATTTTATTGTATTATGAATGATATGTCCTTATTTACATATTTGTTTTTATTTTAGTCATTTTTTACAAAATTATTGTAAAATTGTTTTTGCAACTATATCAATAAAAAAATAAAGAAAGATAGATGCAGTTGAAATTACATTAACACCAGGAGCTCTTTTACCATGAGAAAATCAATACCCCATGTCTAGGGAGGTGAATGAAGGTATATTTGAGACCATCTCTGCTTTAATGAAGCAAGACATATTGGTGCCAGGCTCATCATGTAACACGACTGCGCACCCTGTGAAAAAATCCAAGTGGGGGCCCTGGAGATTTATCTAGGACCTTCGCCCCTAAACAATATAGCCAAAGGTGAGTTTCGTTTGGTACCAAACCCTGCAATAATATTATGCAATATCTCATCCTCGGCCAAGTATTTTACAGTTGTTGATTTTAAAAACTATTTTTTTCGATTCCCCTTCAGGAGAAATACACATCTGAAACATACTAGCCTGCCTCAAGGGTACTGTGAGTCCCAGTCAATATTGAACAGCATCCTCCAAATGGACTTGGTAATGTCCAACTCGAAAGTGTAGTAATTCAGTATGTAGATGACATTTTGGTGTGCAGTAAGACAGACGAAAGGTGCACAGAATACTCAGTTAAACTCATGGCCATACACCCAGAGAAAGGATATAAGGTAGACAAGGAGAAACTACATTATTTTTAAGAAGCGGTCTTGTACATAGGACAGTTGATCTCTCTCCAGGGGAGAAAATTGACACCAGAAAGAGCAGAGGTGATCATGAAAATGGTAGCACCAAAGACAGTGAGGCAAATGCAGCAGTTTCTAGGCTTATGCAATTATTGCGGAGCTTGGGTTTTTGATTACATATATATATATTAGACCACTTTTAAAAGGGCTTAAAGAAACACAGGTAGACAAGAACACAATAGCATGGACAGACGAGATGATGGAAGAATTGAAAAGAGCAATCGGTACAGCCCCTGTGTTAGGAATCCCAGATTACAATGAAGAGTTTTATTTATTCTCCCATTGAAATGGTGAAGTCATGACAGCAGTTCTTACACAGAAGATGACATTGGGGCATCGACATAAACCATTGCCATATTACAGTGGAATTCTAGATCCAGGAATGAAGGGTCACTATCCCTGAGAGCAATCTTTAGCTGCTGTTGCATTTGCAATAAAAAAGCATAACAATGGGGTGCCCATTAGTGTTATTTGTAGAGCATGCACTATTTGCACTAATTGTTAGATGTAAGAAAAGTGAATCCAGCAATGTTTATAGTAGACCGAGTAGGAGTGATTGAGAATTACAATGAAATCCCCCAAGTTAGAGAAAATGCCATTGGGAGGGGGTCTTTTTTTATTATAGATGGTTCTTCGAAAATTGACGAAATGACTGGGGAAAGGCATACAGCATCAGTGGTAGTAAAACTGACTAGAGAAGGTGAATTGGAGGTTGTAACAAGTATGAGATTGTCTTTGAATTATTCAGCAGAGGCTGCATAAAAAGTGGCACTCAAAGAAGTGCTGCAAAGCTTTGAGGATCAGGAAGTGATGGTGTACTCTGACTTTGCCTATGTGGCATCAACTGTGCACGCAGGCCTGTCACATTGGAAAAGGTGGTGCTTCCTACACATAGACGGCAATCCAGTGCAACATGCAGCCCTATTGGATAGGCTTATTGAAGCACTGAGTCTCCCATTAACCCTTGCAGTCGTAAAATGCTCAGCACATTCAAAACAAGCAGATTTAATTTCCTGTGGAAATGAAGCTGCAGATGTAGAGGCCAAATAAGCGGCATATTATCCGTTCACATCTAGTTTAGAGAAAGAAGATGTTAAACAAATAACAGGAGGATGCATGTTGATAAAGGAGGACTCTGTCTATTGTTCAGTTAATTTAAATACAAGGTCGAGCGTCACAAGAAGAACAGGATTTATGGAGAAAGCAGGGGTATTCTCTCTCTGCCCCACTGAGGCAAGTTTGAGACAGGGTAGCATTGGAAAGCCAGTTATGCCTCTAGCATTATTGAGTGAATTGTTGGAGCAGCGTCACTAACCAGCAGACACGACTCGAGAGAGTCTAGCTGCAACAATTGCAGAAGAATGGTTCTCGCCCAATCTACTGGAACATGTGGCATTGTAAATTGCATAGTGTGCCAGAAATGTACTACAGGGCACACTTTGCGAATAGTGAGAGGAGCAATCCCTAGACCCAATGGCCCATTTCAGCATCTACATATAGATTACATAGATATGCTAAAGATATGCAATGGCTAAAGATATATGCTGGTCATAGTATGTCCTTCTAGATGGATCGAGGAAGATCCATGCACACACCCTGATGCCTCATGTGCTGCCAAGTTTATGGTACGCGAGGTGTTCCCAAGGTGAGGGGGGTGCAAATGTTTGTGGTCTGACAATGGACTGCACTTTGTTAATGAACTTTAACAGTTCACTGTTCTATTAGATATAAAAGACATATTTTCATCTGTTCATCAGCCACAGGCCAATGGTTTCTGTGAGTGGCTAAACAGACTCCTAAAAGAAACAATATCCAAGATCAAGATTACTTTAAAAAAGGGGTGGCTGCATTGCCTGTCTCTTGCTTTGTTTGCACTAAGAAACCAGCCTGGTTCAGATCACCAACTAACTCCTCATGAGTTGGTGACTGGATGCTGTATGAGAACCCCATTTACTCCTCCAATTAGGGTAAGAACTGATGCCGACAGTGTAGGGAGGGCATTAGGTGATGAGATGCACGATTATTTAACAACAATGATTGCAAGTGTTTCTTTTATGTCTCAAAAGATCAAAAACAGATGGGAGGGGTCAAAAAGAACTAACAAAGACAAACAATCATATGACACAGAAGATTTGTTGAAACCTCCAAAACTGTATCCATGCGTCCAGGTGTTAGTGCGAAAATTCATATACACCTGAGTACACCCTGTTTGGAGGGTCCTCATGAATTGGAGGAAGCTAGCCCCACTGCAGTGAAATGGAAGGGGCGAAGAGTTTGGTTACATCTACACAACATCAAACCTTACAAAGGCAAAACACCGGACCCTTCCAAATACATCCCAATTGAAGCAAGAGAAGTAGTTCTGCATGTGCTGGTCCATACAAATGAAGCAAAAGAAATAGTTCCACGCATGCAGACCTGCCAAATGGATAGGAACAACGAGAATGAAGTGCAAACAAGCACTATAGATTAAGAGTTAACATTTATCAAATCAAAGATTGTTGGTTTTCATATTTAACAAGGAAAAAATAGAGTTGCAGTAACTTTAGAACACTCCTTTTAGACAGGTTTCGAAAGACAATGGGAGAAGAGTCTGGACTTTGAAGAAGAAAGAAGAAAGAAGAGGGTCGACCAACGTTTATGATACCCATAATCACAATGCAAGCATATCCAGCTTTAATTCCAAGATAAATAAATATAATCACATTCTTAGAAGACCCTAAAAACAACTGTATTGTCTCGAGAGTGAACATTGCAGTAATAATCTAGTTTTTGATATAGAAGAGATTAAAAAGGAGTCATTAAATTTACATATTAAAGTGAATATAAAATTTAGAAAGTTTAACATTTTAGAGGTTCATTGCTATCTAGAAAGTCAATAGTTTTTCATGGAATATTGATGATGATTTCAATTGGTCTTATGATTTGCATTTTTCTTATTATTATTATTACAATTCAAATTGTGTCCCTTCTAGAGGCACACATAGCCTGTTTTCCAATAAAACTAGGAGGTTATTTCGAGTTAAAAGGTATGCTACAGAAGATCACGAAGATATAAATAAATATCTTGATGATTCAGCTCATTTAAAAAATAACCTATGGTTTCAGCACATGAAGGCAGTGGAAGAGAGAACGTCAGATGAAAGCTGCTATGTCTGTTCCTTAATAGTGTATGCTATGAATGCAGCCAGAATATTTATTGCAAAAGAAATACCTGAATATGATGCTAACTGTCTCGGCCACCTAGCAGCGTGCACGACAAGAGGAAAATCTGAAGGGAGATGGGCAACCCTACGATGGTGATCGAAGAATTCATTTCCATATGATTATGCTTAAAAACACAGAAGATGCAGAAAGATATAGGCTGTTTGAGCAAAACACTCAAATATGCATCCTCGACCGGAGAACCAGTAAAGAATGTGCAAATGAAGAGGCTGGGGTGTGCAGATGTACAAGAAACATCCCAGGATGCTTGGAGAGGCCTCAGCTACTGGTAAATCAATGAGTTGCCACCAGCATAGGTTGGGAAGAAGGAATGTTATCATGCACAGCACATTTATTGATGAAGGAATCAGTAAGCATAGTGCAAATAGTACATGACATATGCCTGAAGTCATGTGCCAAGTATGCTAAGCTACTAACTTTGGTTGAAAATGAAGCAGGACCATATCCATAATACTATACAGAATGTGACCATATGCTTTAGGAACAAAGGCCTGGTTCCAATTGGAGAAAATAAAGGCTGCAAGCATGTGCTTGAGGTACCAGGAATAAATGGAGGAACTGCTGTGCTGATGGATCTATATTGGGCTTGTTGTTCCAGAGCGTGCATGCGGCTGCCTAAAAACTGGGAAGGAATATGCTCTATTGTGATCCTACATGTTCCAGCATTAGTGATTCCTGAATTGACCTTCATATCGATGAATTTCCTAAAATGGATGCACACCTGAGGAAGCAGAGGTCGCTCAACCTCTATCACAAGAAGAGAGAGAATTACTAGTGAGAAAAATTAGAAGATGCATATTATGACATTCCAGATAAACATGAGCTATTTGGCAAAACAGCAGTGATATTTACATCTATATTCCTGAAAGGAATCAATGAATGCCAAATGGTTACAAATAACCAGATGGGAGCTGTTGCAGGTGATAAACACAGTGATATAAGGATTTAATGCAATTCGAGAAGAAATTAGGGCAATCAGACATATGACCCTCCAAAACAGGTACATCCTGGACTTAACTACAGCAATGGAAGGAGACGTGTGCACCAAGATTGGGCCCTCTTGCTGTATATTTTTATACCTGCCCATGATGAAGAGAATAGAACTCTGGTAGAAGCAATAACCATGTTGTCAACTCTGCATACAAAGATGGTGGAGGAAGTAGACAAAATTGAAGTTGAAGATGATGATTGGTTTACATCTGTTCTCGTGGATTCCGACCTGGCTAGCAAATGCTTTGAAAATGCTTGGAGCAATATGAGTGTTCGTGTTACTAGAAGTCTGCTTCATAAGGATCATCATGGGACAATGCAAGAAGACAGACAAGAAAGCTATTGGGAGAAAGATGATGATTGACATTGATTGTGGAACGTGTGAGCAGATGCAAAATGAAGCCAGCACCCATGAGAATATGAAGAAAAGTACCCTTGCACCTCCAGGAACCTATTCCATTACCCTAAGGATCAGAAAAGATATGTAGGACATTGGATATTGTGTTCACCATCCAGAGAATGCTGTTGAATGAGCTGGAGTGTGGATGAACACATAAAGAATGCAAGACACCTGAGGGGGGGTGACCAAGATTTGGATTCCAAAGAAGCAGGATGAAGAGAAGATGTTGATAAATGATGAAGAGGATATAAGGAGCATGGAAGAAGATAATTTGGTGAAAGATTCTACCTTAGGGGGAATGTAGAGGAGCAGGTAGACACCATCCTACCAGTCCCCACCCCCTCACCACCATCATATTGGAAAAGTGAGACAAAATCCATAGATGGGATCCCCTTCATCGTTTCTATACTGCATCAAGTGTATGAGGAACATTATGCACTGAGACAGTCATACAGAATGTACCCTTGCACTGAAAGTGTGGAAGGATATTGCATTGAAGAAAGATGGAAGGATGTCACCTGCTTGCATCCGACATGCAAGTGATTTTCCCAGGGCCTCTGCACCATCGTGCCCTGTGACGTCTAAAAATTCAGCAGAGAAGGGTTATCATACGAACAGTGAATTCCAAAGTCACAAGAGGCCAGGACGGAGTCGTCCTGGTGCTTCCATCAAATGGATGCTTGGAATGGGAATGCCATCTTCAGATCCTCCCCAGATCTGGTGATAGAGTGGGATAGCAGCCACAGGGGCTGGGGAGACTGCTGCAGAGATATCTTGACTTGGGGGCACTGATCCGCTGGAGGAGTTCAAGCTCTTGGCTGTCTCCTTTGCAATAGGATGTTTCACCCAGGACAAAGTGCAATGTTGCATACTCTTGAAGCTAGACAACATATTGGCTGTGCGGTACAACAACCGACTGGGGGGAATGAGGTCCATAATATTAGCAGGAGTGTCCTTCCACATCAAGAGAAGGACCAAAACAGCTATCAAACAGTGTCATGACGAAACGCTGGAGCATTTGGAGACACTGGCAGCGAGGCAAGTGGTTCCACCATTCATTTCACCAATCCTGCACTAGCGGTCTAGTGTTCTCAAAAGATGGCCACCATCTGTTTCTTCTATGGCGCTGGTGCTCAGCTCGGCGCGTTGCAACCCTTGCTCCTTCCCGATAAGACGCTACCGAATTGTCACTCTATGTCTCTACTCAGAGTTCCCCCGCTTGGATACTTGTATTTTCCTTTTGTCCTCCCTATGCCTTGAGGACGCACTTCCTTCTGTCTTCCCCTGCCTCTCTATCCCTCTTACTCTGCTTTTCACTCCTCTCTGCTTGCTCTCCCTCTGGACTGCCACCTCTGTTCTATCCACATTCTGGAACAGGAGCCTACCAGTAATATCAGCAGGATCTTTGTTCAGACGACTTGGGTCTGTCTTTCCATCCTTCGGACGCATTGTATCAGAACTTCACGCAGGGTTTTTGATGCCATAAGGCTTATTCCCTGTTGTGAGTTGGCTTCACGCAGTACTTTCTGCCTGGCTTGTTTCCCAACCAGCAAAAGTGGCCTCCGCCGGAGCTCGTCCTTACCTCTTCACGAAGAAGAAGAAGGACATCAGCCCTAAACGAAGAAGGAAGTAGGGTTGGCCTCAAGAGAAAACTCCTGAAGAAACAGGTGAGGAGTTTGAGGACCTTTCTTACGATTCTGAGAAATGGTCACCTTCTCTGCCTTCGCAAACCAGTCCAAGCTTTGCCTGACGCAGACCAGTTCAGGAGCCTGAAAACGTATGAAGCTAAGACCATACATCTCAGACCCATGGGAGAGAGCTGGGTATTCCATGCACTTCTCAAGCCCTTTCGGGTGGTGTCCACAGCCACCCTAGCAAGGTGAGTCAAGTTGTCCATGCAACAAGCGGGCATAGATATAGCCTTTTTCGAAGCGCATTCCATGTGAGGCGCTACGGCTTGTACAGCTTTTGTGAGCACAGCCCGCCTGCAGGACATTCTGAAAGCCACACATTGGTGGAATGAGTCTAAGTTCAAGACCTCCTACATCAAGCTGTCGACCAGGTGCCCTCGTTGGTGGTAAGTAAGCTTTGAACAAGCATAATACGATTCTTTGGGTCTTGACATTTCAGATTTTCCATACTAACATTCGGGAAAGTCATGATTCTATTGAAGACACGAAGGCAAAGTATTATCCCACCCCCACAATCACTTATAGCTAGAAAGACTGTGTTTTGAGGCAAGGGCAGCGTAGTGAGGTAACAGAAAGCGTTAGAAGCATGGCCATAAGATTGCGGTGTGAACATTATTGCAATTGCCCACCCGAACAGTTTAATAGAGTCCAATTTGTGTTTGTTGTCTGTCACTCCAGGAGCAGAGGCTAAGCCAGCGGCCTTCTGTGAGGTTGTGCGGAGGAGTACGGAACCAAAGCCAATAGCATACAGTGAAGAGCCGAAGAATTTTTGTTGTTGTTCCGAGCTCTGGTTATCCTGTTTTTTCAGCCACTGTTCAGGCATTCGGACACAAAGTTACAGAAGGCTGCAAGGGAACAGTGAAAGAAAGAAGGAGGATTAGGAAGGGTTTGTGAGGTTATAGCATGTTATCATCACGATTGTTTGAGACAGTCACGTGAGTGACACTCCATTTAGAGCATTCAAGTTTTCAAACTTCAAGAGACTACATATTTCGAGGAAATGGTAGTTCTTTCTTGAGTTCATTTGTTAAAACTTTATTTGTTTGTGTTTGCTGATCGAGTTTGTGAAGTAAAGAGAAAGCATAGTCCTTTTCCCCTGTGCCTTTAATAGAATCATTACTTTCCTGAACGTTTGTATGGAAAATATGAATTGTTCGACACACCAATGTGAAGTTCAATCTGAAAACGGCAGGGAGCGCTAGCTTCCCTGTGCTAGCAGCAAAATGTTGGAACGCACTTCCCATGATAATTAGAGCCGACGTATCATTCTGGACATTCAGAGCCAAGGTGAAAATATGGCTTACAACTCAGAAATAACATGATACTTACATGCAGTGGTTGACCAATCTGTAACCCAGCCAGTTGTAACCTTGTCACGGACCACATTGTAACCCGGTCCTTCATATTTTCCATTGTACTTTCCTCTACTACCGTTCATGTGTACCTTCTGTAACTTATGTTGCTATACAAGTCAAATGAGCCCAGTTACCCCAGGGTTTAGCTGCGCTATACAAATAAATAAACTAAACTAAACCAATGATCATAGCACTTAGGGTCAGCTTGATACAGAAGCCTTAGTTAAATAAAGTGGTATTGCTTCACCATTGATGTGCAATCTCATCCACTCTGACCGGCTCCCACACTTCACTTCCTGTAAAACGTCTTTCTGTGGCTGCAAAGGCATCTTAACTGAAAGCCGAGGTGTAACCAAGCAAGCAATTAAAAAATGATTAACGTGTTAGAAACAATGAAGTATTGAATGTTGCAGCTGACGGAATGCGTATACAGGAAGTTCTGGAACTATATTTATAGTATGACGCAGCTCAATTATATTTTTAAACATAGCAGTGTGATTGTGGTGATCAAATCTCAAAGGCTTATTTTGTCTTCTACCCGGATATACTTTATCTAAATCAAGCATCAGCGCAAAAGCTTCTGTTAAAAAGTTAACCGGTAGTGTACTTTTGAAAAATTATTTTTAGAATGCTATAACTCAGAAAACAATGTTACCTGCTAATTGTCCTCGGTAACTTTTGATACTTGCTGAGTGACATAATAGATAGCGTCTGCGCCATTAATCTCACGAGAAGGATGCTATGCTGTAGTATTGAGGCCATGCGTCTGCGGAAAAAGCTGTCTGCTTAATTTACAGTTTATTAAGCGGCAACAACTGTTAACCTTTGTTTATCGGACGGGAAATACTGTGGCCTATTAGGCAATGAGGCTCATTTTGTAGAAAGAGGTAATTGCATGCAGGGGTGCCACCAACGTTTCAACGTATGTGGTTTTGGAGCGATTGAGTGCAAAAGGAAGGAATCAGTAAAAACAGGTGACATCGCTTTTACTCCTTCATTTTGTAGGAACTGTACATGCAGCCCCCCATTTAGGCTTGGCAGATGGCATTTGCAATGGATTCCCACATAACCCACCTTATTTTGGAAGATACCAAAAACAGGCACATTCCATGGGAATCAATTCCTTGTATGGATGTGTGAACACCTCGTGCAGGTGTAAAAGCAGTGGCCCTATGAAGGCAGAAGAGGAATGCACAACACACAATCTAAATACTGTTTCATACCCTTACTACATCTCCACATGGAAGCAGAATATCCTAGAGTTAACAAAAGTAAGGTGTAAATAGCTATTACCTTGCTTTTACACTTTACTTTTGTACTCTGCTGCTTGTAAAAAGACCCTGAATGAAAATCTATGATGTTATACATTGTGTTACCACTCTGGGGGCTATAAAATGGCCCCCAATAAGGACTGGTCAAACATGGTACACTGTTTTGACCTAGAGGCTCAAAAGGGAGTGGGACGGGGGTCCTCCAAGATTAGGACTTGTTGCTCCTTACAGTTATGTGTAACAACACATCCCATCTGTTTTGATCCACAGAGTTAAAAAGACAAGATGGAGAAACAAGGTAAAGTGGTTTATGCCTTGTTGTTATGCTCTCCGGGATATTAATGTGGTTTTGAAGAAGGAATAGGAGACAGGACAGGAATTACGCTTTCTGCTTCTCATTCCAGTTCCACCTGCAAAATCACCAGGTTTTACTCCTCCATGCAATTTTCATGCAGGAGTATAACAAATGGATTCCAATGGAATCCGTGTACATATAACACCTACTAAAAGCAGAAGGACAGGAGGATTCCATATAACTCCACTATAAATACCTTCTGCAAAGCATAATTTTCAAGCAGCATTTACATTTTCCACAAAATGGAAAGTAAAAGGCGATTTTAACTGTCTGCAGTATTTTCTTTTGAACTCTGCAAAAGTGGAAAATTATATGCAATGAACACAAGAGCACATAATTGTTAGCAATGGTTGTCGCCTGCATGCATTTAGCACAAAATGACCCCCACTCTCTAACCAGCACTTGCAGGGTGATTCAGGTTTCTTCAGCAGAAAAACAGGAGATTGCAGTCAAGTGGGCTGTGGTGAATTGGGCTAACAGCACTGCTGTGGTGTGGATTCATCCCTGGTGTGTGGAAAAACATCCAGGAAATTGCTCCAGAAGCACACCCTGTGCTGCTTCTCACTGTTGGTCATCCTCTACGTCTTTACAGCAATGGCTTGGGATATATATTAGTTTGTTAAGCACACATAACACATGCTGGTCTTCTGAGATGTTACATGTCTTACCGTCAGAATTACAGTTTCTCTCCATAGAACGACTAACTTTGACACCTTCAAATTGTGAATTGAGCTGGACAATACAGGGAATAATAGTAATTCAACGAGTACACATACAGAACTGTCCCTAATCACATGAATATGCAAGACAATGGCCCTCATTACAAGTTTGCCGGTCTGGAAAAAGTGCCAGTAACAACGGTAACCAGCACCTTTTCTGGACCGGGAAACTACAAGTCTGCCGGTAAAGTCTGTGAACTACCAGCAGGCCTGATCTGCTGGTAGTTCTGGCCCCTACCGGTAGATTTTCCCATTTCCGTGGAGTCCTATGGAACTATCTAGATCCCTTTCTATATTACTAACTAAGGTGCTTGTCTTTCAGTCGTGAACGTCTAAAGAAATAAGTCAGTGGTCCAAAACTACCCTTACTGACCCTACCACTATGAAAATTAACTTAGGTCAGGAGATTGAGTCCCTTCTCCTGCGGGTACTTCTAGTATTAGTCAATATGAATCTCTTCAATACATAATCCACAAATAGTCTCTTGTGACTTCTTGGATGAGTCTCTTAAAGTCTATAAATGGGCTATTTAGTTATCTCTCCACTTTGGGAATTTCTTTTGGGGATCTCTTAGATCTATATTCTTGGCTTTTCATCTCAGCATATCCTTAGAAGGTTTTATTTCTCTGGTGGGCGTTCCCTCTTGGTTAATAACAGTTCAGCTTGTTTTTGTCTACTTGACTTTGTATGTGGCTCAATGGTGTAGTTCCTTTAGACATTGGTTCATATCGTTCTCTTTGGTATTGTATTATGTTCTCTTTTCCCATGGGTATTATTATTCACTGTTCTTCTCTCTCATTACTCAGCTTTTCAATAATCCTTTCTCTTGAATCACAACATTTGGGGTTCACCTGTTTCCAGGTTAACTCTGTTTCATAGCTTACACGGAGACAAGTTTCTTGTTCAGTATAATGATTCCCTTGGGGCCTCCCATGCTTCCCATTCTGTAATTCTTGAAGGAGAATGTCTTCAGGATCCTTCTTTGTCTGGGACATTCTCATTGACTGCCAGTGTCTACTCTTCTGTGTCGTCTTGCTCCTTACTCTCTCTCTTTTCCTCCCGGTGTCCCAGTGGTCCCCTTCATGACCGGACACCCTGTGACGTTCTACTGCTGGGGGTGTCGGCGATTGTTTGTGAACCAGCTGTCCGCCATTGATTTCCCTTCATGGTTTCGCCACTGCCTTCTCATGGGCTCCTGCCATGTCAGTTTCTAATGCTTTGGGCTTCCTGGCTTCTGTCTTTTCCTGGTACTACGCAGCTTGGGGACTTCCCATGCTTGCATCTGTGCTTCTCCCTCTCCTCTCTCGTCTCCTGTCTCTGATAGATAAGCATCTATTAGGAGTTTATTTGTCCCGGTCTTGGTACTTCATAGTTTCAGGTATTTTAAATCATCCCATGAAGGCCACAGTATGCACAGCTTTAGGGAGTACTCACAGGAACAGAAGTCCTTGTCCCACCTGCTTCGATAGGGAGGGTCTTGCAGAACGGGCTCACCTCCCTAGCCTAACGGGGGGCGCACTCCCTTGGGGAAAAGGGACGAATACCTGCGATTCGTCACAGTATCCTCAGACCCTTCCATGGAGACTGGCTTATTCCTTTCTGGGTGGTCTTATGCACATCCCTGGAGACTAACATATTTAAATGGGTGGCCTCATACACTTCCTTTGAAGTGGACTCATTCCAACATGGGTCGCCTCATACACCCAATGGAGACTCACATATTTAAGCGTTTGGCACCTAACGTCAATAGAGACTTGCTCATTCCCACACTGGCCTCATACACAATCAGAGATTCATATAAAGTATATTTTTTCAAACTTTATTCAAAGATCTGTTCTACCTTTTGGAATCAAACAAATAATGTCAATGGGCCTCATTAGGACCCAGGCGGTAAGGGGTTTACGGCGGCGTAAACAGCGCCGACCCTTACCTCCTGATTCCGAGGTCCTTCAGCGCCATGGAGGTTTTAACACCTGCTTTTAGCAGGTTTTAAAATCCATGGCGCTCAGGGACCTTGTTGTTAATTACGCCACCATAATTTATGGTGGCGTAATTAACGCCTTCCCCACTCCCATTATGCCCTATGGGGCAAAAATGGGAATGGGGAAGGGCAAATGGGTTAATGGGGAATTACCGCCCCACTCACCTCGGAATGGGGCGGTAAGTCCGCCAACCACCATGGCGTAAACGTAGTTTACGCCATGGTGGTAAAGGTACGACCCAGGCGGTAGCTTACCGCCTGGGTCGTAATGAGGCCCAATGTGTTTTTTCTGCATGTTAGAGTTTTTTTCTATTGCCTAGAGTTATGTTTATGTATAGACTTTTGTGGAAAATGGAATAAAATCGTTAGCAAGACCACAGAAAGCATATTGCATTTTTCTTTCTGTAGACAAGCAGCATGTATTTGATGCATTAAGGGTGATTCCCCAGCATGTCAGACCTGGTGGGCTGACAGGCACCCGCGAGCACAGCTCGTAGTATGGTGGTACGGTAGCAACGGTGCTGGTAACGCTACTGGCACTGTTGTCACCGTACCGCCATACTTGTAATGAGGCCCACTGTCTGTGCTATTCTTATAGGTCTTTACCTCACCCCTACCCTTAGCAAAGAAGTGTGATTTCCCAGTCACCTGACCACAAGGAGGGGACTACTGCACTTTCTGAAAAAAAGCAAATTTCATTTTCATGCTCAAACATCTGACTCACTGTTGCTGCCATGCAAAAAACCTATATGTTTAGATTCAGTACACCGAGGTGAACAGTTGATATGTTACATGATGGAAATCTTAGGGTTTTGCCATTGTAACCCATTTTCAACATAAAAACATATAAATCTGATTGTAATTGAGCATACATGTATCTACAAACTGGCCAAATATGGGCTCAATCATTTTTTTTGTTGCAATGCACTGCTAATTTTTTTGTTTTTACACATGAGAGTGAGTTTTTTGTTCATGTAAAAATGCATTGGTATTTTTGGTGTGCACTTGCAATTGTTTTTATCAAGAGGGCGGAAACCAAACAACACATTGGGCCTCATTACGAGGTTGGAGGTAGCCATGCTGGTTTTACGAGCATGGCTATCTCCAAACTAGGCTCCGGCGAAAGGGGAATCACCGGGCCATTCTGACCTCGGCGGACCCGGTAATTCCCCTTGCGCGGGAGCCGGAGCCGGTACATACCCATTCCCATTTGAGCACCCATAGGGGATGGTAGCAGCGGTACCATTCATAACGGTACTGTTACAACCATCTAGTTCTGCTCGCAGGTGCCGGTACGGCCACCTGGTCAGACCAGGTGGCTGCAAGGGCACCCTCGAGCAGAACTTGTAATGTGGCGGTACGGTAACACGGTGCCGGTAGCACTACCGGTGCCATTGTCACTGTACCGCCACTGTTATAATGCGGCCCATTGCCTAAGTGTTCTCTCTCTATGTCCCCAATTAGTCAAAGTAAAATGGTCCTGGTGACGCATATTCTAAGTGACCTTTTAATCTTAACTAATCCAGGCAGAAGGCTGAAGCCGCACATCTAAATGTCAGTGACCCCCTCTGCTGAGGTCTTCACAGACTAATGGATTTGGTTTATGAGTCTTTTGTGAAATAAAGCATGTGATCTCTCTTTGAGGTCTGTCCTGTGTTTACTTATCCTGAAAGCCTATGTACAATACAATCAAGATGTACCTTGGTGTGGCTTTTTGACCATAACCTATAATTATTTTCTATTCGGTTCCCATCTGGGCTGAAGCCTTGAACTGTTCATGTAGGCCCAAACGTGATAATATAAATGTACAATGTAATTTGATTCTGTTCTTTTACTCCAACTCTTTTGGGGTTCTATTTCTTCATTTACAAATGCAGAACTATCGTTTTCATGTACATCATAGATGATAAAAATGAAATTAGGCGTATTTCCATTCCTATGCTTGATTTTCAAACCATATTGTTTGAATGAATTACTAACAAGGCAGAATAAAGGAACACATCATATATTCTTACACTGACTAGAATACAAACTGTTCTGTAATGGCATCATTTTTGCATGTGCTGTTCACATTGTAATGACACATGAAGAAATCCAGTTGCAAACTTTTGATTAAATGGCTTACAGTGGGCCTCATTACGACCCAGGCGGTAAGTTACCGCCTGGGCCGTGACTTTACCACCATGGCGTAAACTATGTTTACGCCATGGTGGTTGGCGGACTTACCGCCCCATTCCGACCTTGGCGGGGCGGTAAGTCCCCAATCCCCATTTACCCTTCCCCATTCCCATTTTTGCCCCATAGGGCATAATGGGAGTGGGGAAGGCGTTAATTACGCCACCATAAATTACGGTGGCGTAATTAACTCCATGGTCCCTTAGCGCCATGGATTTTAACACCTGCTAAAAGCAGGTGTTAAAAGCACCATGGCGCTAGGGGACCTCGTAATTGGCGGTAAGGGGTCGGCGCAGCTAACGCTGGCGTAAACCCCTTACCGCCAGGGTCGTAATGAGGCCCAGTATATTTTCTGCAAAATAACTACTTTAATTCTGGACCTGCTTTTCACATGTAGCATGGTTCATTCATGGAACACTATAAATCATACAGTTTTCTCTTCTCAAGGCTGCATCCCAAATGCACACACCATGTGCTTGATGTTCTAGGCTCAGGATGACACACAACAGGCGCATGCTTTTCCAAAAAAGCCTTTTCTTTCTTTATCCACTTTAGGCCTAATCGTTATCTCTATATATACAAGTCAATATGTATTTGTTTGTGGATTTGTGCCTTGGCAAATCTTGGTGTATTGGAGGCGAAGATATATGAGAGGCATAAGGCCAAGGCGTATGGGTAGCATATGGGAGGCAAATAGATCTGAGAGGCGACCTGAGAGGCATAGGTGAATACAGGTAGCGTTGCAGCATTGGCATATGGGAGGCAAAGGTGTATGGGAGGCGAACCTGAGAGGCAACCCGAGAGGTGACAGTGAAGGCACGTAGCATTCTTGAAGTTTCCAAATGTTATTATATAAAGAGGTGTGACAGGCATTTCTGTTACTCTCTTATGAATAGTGCTATCTGCCCAATGTTATTGAAGCAACAGTGTTCATCGGGAAAGGAAAAGGAGAAGATGTATTCATCCCCTGCATTTCACTAATTTAGACAGACATGCCATTTAGTTTCAAGCCCCTACAGTTCCCGGTCAGGCTGGCATTCAATATCAGATCAACAAGGCACAGGGCCAGTCAGTCAAGTGGACTGGTATCAACTTGGAAACTCCAGGGTTCTCCAACTGGAAATGCTGCTTGTTCCAGAGTGGGTTACCCAAATCAGTTACATGGCTTCGCTCCAACTGGAAAAACCAAAAACATTGTTTATAAGTTGTTTATAAACAAGCCTTACAATGAACATGTACTTTGGTAAAGTTAAAATTTAGGTCCATAGTTGTTGGCACCATCAGCATCATATCACCCATCGTGCTGCTCCGGGATCTCCATGTTGTTCTCATGTGCAGTTGTAAGTTTCAGAATTAATTTTTAAGAAGAACAAACATTGTGTTGTGTAGGCTTTATAAAACACATTTCTAAAATATTACATAATCAAAAATTGTAGTGAATTCTTCTTTTCACTGGTTTTATGGAGCCTTTCCAAAAAGTGTGAAGCTACCTTAAGGTATTTCTAACAAATAGTACCTATGAGAAAATAAAATCCAGAGGGAACACCAGGTATATCTATAAAATATTCTATATTCTACAGTCCAACAAAAAAAACATTGTCAAAGTTCAGGTAATATTAAAAAAGAGACATGAGCAGCTGACATAAGGTAGGCATCCAATTTAACACTCAGATTTCCCACAACTTGTACTGGAGATTCACATGGTGCAAACAGATTTAATCCATAATGTGAAGACAATTACACAAAATATATGTAACAAATGCAAAGTTTCTGAAAAGGAAACAACTTTAGCGAATCAGGGTGGCCAAATTGTGATTTGTGAATTTGCAGATTGGAAAAAAAACCTGTAGTTCTCCACTGTGCCGAGCCAGGATCAAGGATATAAATGGATCTTGTCCCATCACTTGTCTATTTATCAGGAATGATCTAAGTGATCCAAGCACTCCCCTCTAAAATCACTGAGATTCTAAGAGAGCCAAAAGGAATGGGTGGTCGACAGTGTAGAATTCTGCCAAAAGATCAATTAAGATCAGGGGACCTGCACCTCCGCCAACCACCTCTTTCAGAATCTGTTCCAAGGTGGTAGTAATGTCCAGATCTGTTCTCCGACCAGTCCTGAATCTTGACTGAGCCTGATCCAGGAGATGACAGTCTTCTGCACACTTCTCGACCTGATGCTCTACTTGATATGCAACAACTTCTTTTTTGTTTTTTTCAATAGGGGAACCATTGCTCTTTTTCTGAAATTTGGAATGATACCTAACCTGGTAATATACAGGCCCATTATCTCTCTTTTGAAATAAATCTCTTCTTGTGCAAATGATCCAGATGGGATCCTGAGGATCTGAACATATTGATCCTTAGATAATTTCTCCAAAAAGGGACTAATATTTGGGCCTGTAGTGATGGAATAAGTACTACCCTGATAGAGAAAGGAACAATAACATTTTAACAACCCGGGAAATTCAATCTGACCTTCTCAATAGTATCTAATAAAAACCAGCTACATTAGCTAGTAGGTGTGCAGATAAACCAACATATCAGGATGTTCAAGTCACAAAGTTACTAGACCACTGCAATTTGTGATGTAATGAAACAGAATTTGCACAAAAATGGGACAATATATAAACGTGGATTATTTAATAGTTGTGCTGATAACAGGGCAATCTTCTTACAAATTCTTCACTATACGGCCTAGGTTGTTAGCCTTCGCCAGTGATAAGCAGCAATCAATACTGATCAGTAGGACACAAAAGAAGCAGACAAATTACAAATACAGGGAGGCACTGTCAAGCAAAGCCTAACAACCACTGAATCTTACTAAACTCTGAAGCAAATAGCCTCTATTTTCCTGCTTCCAATGCTGTGATTTAACAGGCCACTGAGCTTTATGAATTGTGATAGAATTAGCAAGTGGGATAAAGAAGGGAAACCCAAAGTGATCACACGATGAGTGGACCAAAGGAGCAGCCACCAAGATTTCTAAGTCAAGGTAAAAGATTAGCTCCAACATGAAGCTGGTGCTGTGGAGGTGGACTTCATTGTGAAGTGCAGATGGTTTTGCTGCATAGTATCCACAATATGCATGTGTTGGGTGTAGCAAATGGCAATATGATCAAGGCATTTTGAGACATGTGGTCCTACATCTCTAATGGGAAAAAGATAGGCAGTTGTGAGAGTTTATACTGCAGCACTGAATCCAAGACACATGATGCCAGTCTCCTGAGGCACTGAATGTTTTGTTGATGTCCCACTGGCAGCATGACCTTTGAGGACGAATGCACAGTTAAGAAAAACACTTGTCAGTTTGTGTGCTTCTCTGTGGCTTGATTTTGAATGTATTGAGTATTAAGAGGAGTTATAGCTGATATTTGGTATTATATGAGTGAGGCCTGTCATCTTCGTGATGTTAGAAACCTGAAGGTGTCTCACTTACTAGTCCCCGGGATCTGTTGTCCCGGTGGCTAGCACATGGCCATCACTATTGGATCCAGGGCGAGGGGTCTTTGGGGAGTGTAAGTGGGACACCAGGGGTTGAGACGCGGTATCCCCTTCCCTGTAACACCTTTTCCCCATCCTACCCTGTAGGATATTTAGAAGCTGTACCCCCCTTTTCCCACACAAACACTTTCTTACACTGTAACAGACAATGGACTAACACCAGAGCCATTTACCTGACATGTCCCAAAACACGGGTCATGCAGAGTCAGGCAATTGACAATAACCACGGACACCTGACGGCTCTTTACCTTCCCCACAGGGATAAAAGGCAGAGCAGGAAAACACAATTCGAGCAAGGCCGAACGCAGGACTAGACAGCTACACCAAACCGGCAGTTCGAATGGAGGAGAATGACCTCAAGACCTGGAAGGACAACGAAGGGGGAATTGCCCTGGCCCTTTTCAACTCAGACCTGCAAAGCCTCCAAAAGGAAAATCATAAGACGGGGAGTTTTGCTGGTGTGCGCTGCAACAGATGTCAGTGGTACACGGGGGCCTCCCATATTGATAACGCAGTCAGAGATGCAAGCTGGCTTCTGTGGTACTATCCTTGACTCCAGAGATCATAGAAGCTAAAAGGTTCAGCAGAGCCTGTGAGTCGGAGGACCCTGATAGCAAACTGAACGGTGTTGAGCCCAAGGTTACAAGTAGCAACATTTTGAACACAAGGAATTTTCAAGAGAAGGAACTTGTGTGTGTGTGTGTTTGAACTTTAAAGAAAGACCAGTTGTGGTTCAGGTGCAGAGGGGTCCGGCGCCATGTGGGGGCTCATTTGAAAGGCTCTGACTGGGGCCTGTTTTGAAATTACAAGAACAGAAGGCCCTAGGAAAGTCTGGCGTAAGGCGTCAGAGAGGTCCTACAAGGGTTACGTCAAATCCCTTCTACAATCAAAAGACTCTGACCCATTGCGAGAGGAAATCTAGGGGAAGGGAACCGTGCTTTCCAATAAGATTGTGACCTGTTAAATAAGGCGAGTGTGAACCTGACAGAGGGATACCGAAAGAAAGCTAGGAGAAGGAAAACCTTGCTTTCTGATGTAAATGAGTAATGTGAGCTGTACTTGAAAGGCTGTAGTGAACCAGACGAATGGAGGCCCGAGTTGCAGGGAGGATCCGAGCCTGCCGGAGGGCATCCTAGGGGTGAAGAGCAATCGCCTAAACTACAAGGCCACAGAAAGAACATTTGTTTGTTTGTCATTTGAGCAATACATGAACTGTGATAGAAATACATGAACTGTGTTAAAGAAAGGCCATAATGAATCTGACAGATGGAGGCCCAAACTGCCAGAGGATCCAAGCCTGGTGGAGGGAGATCCTGGGTCGAAGAGCAATCACTCAAGGTGCAAGAGTAGCGAGATAACTTTTGTTTGTTGTCATTGTGAAACACCACAGGCCTTCTAAGGCAATAGACTTTTGCAAAAAGGAGACTAAGGGCCTCATTACGGCCATGGCGCTCCCGTAATGAAGGGTGCCGGTACGGGACCGGCACCCTTCATTACGGGACACCCTATTACGAGGTTCCCGGTAAGGACACCTGGTAAAACCAGGCGTTCTTAACGGGTTCCGTGAGGGGACCAGGGAGCTAATAACGGGCCCGTTATTAACGGGCTCGTTATTAGCTCCCTCCCCATTCCCATTGAGCCCTTTGGAGGCACAAATGGGAATGGGGATGGGTTTTTCCAATGAGGACTTACCGGGTCCTCCAAGGTTGGAATGGCCATGTAAATCCTCATTGGAGGAACCCGGTACTGGAACCCGGTATGGAGGCAGCCATGCCCTTATTAAAGGTCATGGCTGCCTCCATACTCATAATGAGGCCCTAAGTCTCTGAAGGTTTTGATATCATTCAACTGGAACTGCGAACCTCGTGCTGACGAAGCCAAGGAGTGTGCTGTGCTCGAGAGTCCCGCCTTGTCCCATGCTTCAAATGTGGGGAAGGGAGACCCAGCCATACTATCCTGACATTTCATTTTTTGAACACTTCTTTCTTTTTTGGTGAACGTTATCCCACAGTCTTTTTGTAATTTAGAAGTACGGCTTGGCAATAGTTTATTTTTTGGTATAGAAACTTTTTATTTGACAAGATGCCACTAGGACTGCCTTATTATTATTTGATGGTCGTAGCTGTGTCCCATCTTCGATTTAGGTTTTGATCAGGCATTTATCTCACCCATTATAAAGTTCAATAAACACCCTTGAACTGTGATCACGTGTGTCTGTCTTTACTGTTGCTTACAGTGAGCAAATGCTATGGAATGTATTGTATGTCCTTTCTTTGTCCCAATGACATTACAGTAAAGGCTTTACACTATAATGTCTCTCATAAAAACAAGAAGTAACAAATACATTAATCATCACACTGTTAGGTCAACAGGGAATACTTAATAAGAAAGAAAACAGAACAAATTCACTGGTGTCCAATGCTCATTTTCCACACCAAAAATATTAAAATAGATAAAAAGCTAGCTGGCAAAGGGAGGGGGATCAATAGAAACATTAAATAAATTATAAATGATAACTGAATCACTCACGTGTTTAATGTACTGCTTACTGAATACGCTCTAAATAACATTGATGGAGCAGATTGGGACCTGAGACCCAGTTGATGTAGGGTACACCCAATTTATGAGACATGTGTCCGGTTGATGAGGTTCATATCAGTTCAAACCCTGCTCCCCAAACTGTCACGTGTACAGCAGGAAGGCATTCAACCCCAAACCCAACAGTGGTACAGAGAACGATGGGCTATGTGCTTGAAAGGACATACATGGCACATCCTCATCCTCACCACAGTACGTGTTTGGTCTCCTGAAGGGGCCTTCTAGTGGTGACGTGATAAACAGTACCTAGAAAAGCTATGCCTGACATTATTTGCAGACAAATTAGGCTCAATATGTCCCTCTCAAGTACAGTTGGAAAAATAAAGTATCCCCAGTTATGCTTGAGGTATGTTTCTGTCTATAATGTAACACAAATCTGGTCTTAATAAAGTGAAGATGCCACTCATCCAAAATGTATGCCAATGTCTATTAATTCAGACAGGCTGTTTATTCCTGTTTTGGAAGTAGCTGTGTTTGGACTTGCTACTGGTATTACCTGCACTTATTGAAAGAATTCTGCACCCAAACGAAGCTCCTTGGCCCCATTCCAGCACTGCAAGCAGTCAGCTCTTGCTGAGAGGGAGGCGGAGCTTCACGCACTCACGTGATAGCATCACGTGATCTTAGGCAAAGCTGCAAATTGCAACCAGCATCACCCTTGCGGCGTAAGCCCTGGTGGCAGAAGGGCTGGTGCTGTTAGGCTGTTTGGCTGTGACCTGTGCCCGTGCAGCGGTCCTGTGAATAACCTAGACTGGGGTTTTAAGTTGTTACTTCACCTGCCTTACTACTACCAGTCTTCAGGGTCAGGGGTGGAGAGTCGGACTCTGGCAGCTCCTCAAGCTGTCGGGCGTTCCCTACCCTGAGACTGAGTGCTCCTTCTGGTCTATGCTGATTAACAGAACCACTATTAATTTTATGAATTTCTTATTGATGGAATAAAGGACATATATTTATATATTTTTATAATACATGTATTTACAATTTCCTAACTGTTGGACAGAGATCCATATCTATTCGTATTTTACTCAATAGTGCTTTCGGGGCAGTGTTTGATGTGTTCTGAGTTGCTCCTTGTACTCAGTGCATTTTTAAACACTTGTGTATGCTATTTCATAGATTGCATTATATGTTGATTTTCCTTTTTTGTAATTTCTACATATAAAAACTCAGTTTATGAGTTTTTTTGTACTATTCTTACTTCAAGCTCTATACCGCTCTCATTTCTCCGGTTCCCTGACTCTCTTTCTCACGGGTTCTTGTCACGTTTGAATGACACGTAAGGGACTCCGGAGTCAGGCAGCTATGGAGACTTCTGTCGATTCTACTCCTTCTGCTTAAGGGGCTCTTTCCTGTGCTTCGACAGTTTGTATTGTACCAGTGAATTCCATCCCTGCCTCCCTGGGTAACCCACAATATACATTAGTGGATAATTCACAGGATTCTTCTTTTCTAAAATCTCTGGCCCAGGCCCAAATTCATTCAAGAGATAGGTCTGAGGTAAATAATATCATGGATATTACTCCACGCACTCCAGCTAATAATAGATGCATCTTTAATGGAAAACAAGATATATCCATAGATGCACAGGAAGAGTGTTTAGCAGCTACTATAGCCCTCAATCTGGAGGAAGGCGGCAGTTTACCAAGGGCAAGGGTACACATGGATCACCTAAACAATAGTGTGGTGAACACTGTGTTCCCAACCCCCGTTCAATCACAATTTAAACTGCCTTTACCGGCCTCAATTCTGGTTGATTCTGTAGCTAATTCTACAGAATCTCCTGTTATGTTAAAAGAGGCTACTGTTCAACAACTCTCCCCCTCAGAGGGCAACAGGAACGATGGTATTCCCCCTATCAAATTCCCACCGGAGGATTTCTCCCCTAATAGGGGGGCAAACCATACTTCCTCTATTCATCTCAATCTTTCTGTTAACCCTGCTGGTATTGCCAATACCCCTACAGTGAAATCTATAGTGTTTAAAACTCCAATTAATAAACCTTTAAATCTTACCTCAAAAATAAAATCTAACATGGCTACCCAGGGTAAACCTATTCAAGGGAAAAAAAATTCTATTTTTTTTGGAAAGAGGACTGCCACCAGTACCCTTGTTAAACCTCCACAATCACTTCCAATAGTGGCCATTTTGGATCACACGCATCGTATAGATGTAGCAAAGAAACTAGAGATTGAAGATCCCCCAGATAATGATATTGATGATATTAGTATCATAGAATGTGCAGATAAGGCAATGGCTGATAGTCATTTAGATCTCAATTCTACCAATACAAATAATGTTACCCAGCAAATCTGTGATGATTCTTATGTAGGTTCTCCATCTGAACTCACAAATGTTATTGATGAGTATACAGAAAAACAAAATTGGTTGAGAGAAAGGGGCCTACTCCCAGATTTAAAAAAGAATCCTGTCAGTGAGTCTATTCTGCATCATACTCTCAAAGAGGCGGATGACAGAATAAAACTTACCCAACCGACACTCTCTGCCCTGAATATGGTTTTGAGCTCTTTTGTGAGCCTATATGACAATATATGGTCAGAGGTTAGATCACACTCCCTTTTACACTCTGAAATCTATTCTAGGTTAGAAGAACTAGATAGATTCGAAGAGTTAGTCAAAATTATTAAGGAAGATAATCCCTTAATGGCAACACAGTGCTCTAGACCTATTTTGTCTATTCAACCGAATATGGAAGCTGGTCTGACTAAAAAAGTTCTTAATGGTGAAATCCCCACTCTTCAAGGTGAAGTTTTAGATATGGGCTTAGGTACCATTGTGCCTTGCTGCTCGGACAATGATATCCATGATCAACCATTCATCATTCCTTCCATGAGCACTGAGGGTGCTCAAGAGGTTCTTGTTATGGAGGTAAAACTCCCTATTCCTTATATAAATGTCACTACTGAATCATCAGAGGAGAAAGTCCAAGAGGGGTCTACTGGTGTTCCTCCTAGTCTTATTCCTCAGGGACTATCCTCTGTACCTATTACATCAGAAATGGCTGAGTCACTTAAGGGAGATTATGTTGCCTCTTCTGTGGATTCAAAATCCGATTCCAACCTGGAGAAGTCATCTGATTTTATTGACCTCACTAAAGAAATGACACATCAAAAAGGTTTTGTTTGTATAGGGAAAAAAAACTTAATCAGCAAACAAAGAAAAGTAAAAATCAGAAGAATATGAAAAAATAACTTCTTTCACTAAGCAATTCTTTAAAAATCTTTTCTCGGTTAATGCTTCGGCTTCTGTAACACCTTCCGTGGCTTTTAAGGGGACTGAGAACCCAGCTGAATCCTCCTTGGTCGAAGAACCCCTAATTATACCATGCAACTCTATATCTGGGTTAGATCTGTCCCATCCTGAGATTATTACTACTCCGATTACGGTAAATTTGGTCAATCTTGATATGGTAAAACACCTATTCAAGGAGCTTCCTGGTCCTAAATCTGTTAATGGGGTGGATTCTAATCTAACTAATAGCCCATCTCAGGATAGGGCTCCCATTATTTCTTCTTCCTCTATGGATTCTCATCTTTCTTCCCTTCCTGATGGTCACTCTACCAATATTGAGCCTACAATGGGGGAGTGTGGTACGGGATTTAGACCAGTGGGGGGTATCTATGTTCCCAACTCCCTTAACTTAGCTCATCTAAGGATGCCTAAAGTTGGCTCTTTCTCTGGCCATGAAGGTGCTCTTCTTGGGCCTGAATCTGCCCAAAACAGGAATTCTTTCAAATTGTGTGAAAGATACCCTGTGGGACCAAAGGCAATCCAAAATAGGACTATACTAAGGGGCGCAAGGGGCACTGATTTGGAGGAGGACTCTTTAAGTCAGTTTACTAAACAAATTACTGACTCACTACCTTACCCGCAGAGGCTAAAGATCTTTTTGATACTCTGCAGTTTACTAGCCTCTGGGGTCAAGATATGCCAATTTGTCTCAATCGTGGCAATATTTTAAAAATGTTCCATCAATTACCCCCGCTTTCCCTCATCTCCAGTTATGATATGGAAAGTATTTTCTTCCCCACGCAGGGCCGGGTAGATGTGAGTAATATTTCTCTCAAATCAAGAGTGGTATTAGAATTGATAATGGGTCAAAGGGAAGGTCTAAAGCAGCTCGGTTTTGAAGTAAAATTACTAGAATCTAATAAGTTTTCCGGCAATAATGGAGGGTGTGAAGAATATAGGGGAAAACTTACTATGGTATATCATCCGGAAAGAGCTCCACAGTACCAATGGAGGCAATTCACGCTCAGATCTAATGGAAATGCAAGAAACTGGGCCCAGGTTACCTCAGGTCTGTGGAAATGAGTACTCTTCTAATTACTCTGAAGTGCCTACTAAGGTTCTCCCTTCGAATAGATTTGCCTTTCTCTCCTGGAATTCCAGAGCAAATGCTCATCTCTTTACGAATTCGGATACTGTAACTATGATTAGGGCCTCACACTGTTTTTTTCTGCAGGAAACCTGGATGCTCTCAATTCCTGTTTCAGACAGATTTGATATCTATTCTCAAAATGCTAAACCCAGCCTGGGGGGGAGGGCCTCTGGGGGCCTTCTTATTGGAATCAGAACTTCCTTTGGTTTTAGGAATAGGGTTCTTCCGGATATGCCTTTTGGCATCTTGGCTGTGGAGGTTACTTCTCTTGATCAAATGGTTAATCTCCTTTTGATTAATGTATATTGGCACAAGGGCATTGCTGCCCTGGAGCCATTTCTGGAAACTGTAACAGATATGCTACTCCTTTGGAGACCTCTACATCTTAGGGGGAAAGTGATTCTGGCTGGTGATCTTAACTCTGACTGTTCCATTTCCTCTGAATCCAGATTTGGGTTTGGCTATGGAGGATGACACTTGGCAAGGTCAGAAATATGCATGGGGTAGACTTTGGAATCTTGCTTTGGATTCGGTTGGCCTAATATGTCTCAATGGCTATTATGATGCTACTTCTTCACCTTGCCCTACATGGCGTAGAACTCTGTCATCGTCCACTATAGACTACAGGGTAATTCATAGAAATTCGCACAAAAGTGGCGCATGCGACTGGCGCACAGCATGCCCGTGCGAATGTCTGCGCCAGCCGCGTGCGCTAAAATTGATTTCCGCGCAAAGCGTATTCATGGATTTTCGCATCCAAAACCAGCCGTGGCGCACCGTGGCACAGCGACCCTGCAGCAGCGCCAGTTACGCCCCCAAGAACGCCCTTGCGCAAGGAAAAGCCTCCAAAATCCCCAAATATTCGCAAAGGGCTGCGCTAGCCCTGGACCAGTTCACAGGGCTGGCAAACAGCAAACGCCAAGCGGGGAACGTGTATTTCAGTGGTTCGCGGGAAGTTCCACACGCGATTGTCCTGTGTACATGTGCATTAGGGGTGTGCGGGAAGTTCCACACGCAAAATCAGCAGGGTATGTGTACTTCAGGGGTGCGCAGGTAGTTCCACACGCGATTTCAGCAGGGTACGTGTATTTCAGGGGTGCGCGTTGGGAATTCCACACGGGATTGGCCCTGTGCGAGCAGGGTACGTGTATTTCAGGGGTGTGCGGGAAGTTCCACACGCGATTTCAGCAGGGTACGTGTATTTCAGGGGTGCGCATGAAGTTCCACACACAATTCCATCAGGGTATGTGTATTTCAGGGGTGCGCGGGAAGTTCCACACGCGATTGGCCCCGTGCGAGCAGGGTACGTGTATTTCAGGGGTGCACGGGAAGTTCCACACGCGATTGGCACCGTGCGAGCAGGGTACGTGTATTTCAGGGGTGCGCGGGAAGTTCCACACGCGATTTCAGCAGGGTACGTGTATTTCAGGGGTGCGCGTGAAGTTCCACACGCGATTCCAGCAGGGTATGTGTATTTCAGGGGTGCGCAGGAAGTGCCACACGCGATTGGCCCCCTGCGAGCAGGGTATGTGTATTTCAGGGGTGCGCGGGAAGTTCCACACGCGATTTCAGCAGGGTACGTGTATTTCAGGGGTGCGCGGGAAGTTCCACACGCAATTCCATCAGGGTACGTGTATTTCAGGGGTGCGCGGGAAGTTCCACACGCGATTGGCCCCGTGCGAGCAGGGTACGTGTATTTCAGGGGTGCGCGGGATGTTCCACACGCGATTTCAGCAGGGTATGTGTATTTCAGGGGTGCGCGTGAAGTTCCACACGCGATTCCATCAGGGTAGGTGTATTTCAGGGGTGCGCGGAAAGTTCCACACGCGATTGGCCCCGTGCGAGCAGGGAATGTGTATTTAAGGGGTGCGCGGGAAGTTCCACACGCGATTTCAGCAGGGTACGTGTATTTCAGGGGTGCGGGGGAAGTTCCACACGCGATTCCATCAGGGTACGTGTATTTCAGGGGTGCGCGGGAAGTTCCACACGCGATTGGCCCCGTGCGAGCAGGGTACGTGTATTCCAGGGGTGCGCGGGAAGTTCCACATGCAATTTCAGCAGGGTACGTGTATTGCAGGGGTGCGCGGGAAGTTCCACATGCGATTTCAGCAGGGTACGTGTATTTCAGGGGTTCTGGGGAGTACTACACGTGAATTGGCCGTGTGGGTCCTCTCAGGTGTTTGCTCTACAACCTCCACGGCCCCTGCAGGCAGCCCACACCACGGGGGACTACCCTGCACCCCTGCTCATGTCCCGCAGGCAGCCCATCCACCATGGGCATGCCCCCCAGCCAACCCACATGTCACCTTGCACTACTGATCATCAATGCATGTCTCCCACCACCCCCACCCCCCAGCAGTGCAGGGGCAGCCTCCACCAGGCCCCCACCCATGTCTACCACCACCCCCACCCCCCAGCAGTGCAGGGGCAGCCTCCACCAGGCCCCCACTCATGTCTCCCACCGCCCCCACCCCCAGCAGTCAGGGGCACCCTCCACCAGGCCCTCACTCATGTCTACCACCACCCCCATCCCCCAGCCACCAGGGGCAGATTCCACCAGGCCCCCACTCATGTCTCCTACCACCCCCACCCCCCAGCCACCAGGGGCAGCCTCCACCAGGCCCCCACTCATGTCTCCCACCACCCCCACCCCCATCCACCAGGGGCAGCCTCCACCAGGCCCCCACTCATGTCTCCCACCACCCCCACCCCCCAGCAGTGCAGGGGCAGCCTCCACCAGGCCCCCACTCATGTCTACCACCACCCCCACCCCCCAGCCACCAAGGGCAGCCTCCAACAGGCCCCCACTCATGTCCCCCTGCACCCTCACCCCCCCAGCAGTGCAGGGGCAGCCTCCAGCAGGCCCCACTCCTGTCTTCCACCACCCCCACCCCCCAGCACTGTGGGGCACCTGCCAGCAGGCCCCCACTCATGTCCAACTCATGTACCCCTGCACCCCCACCCCCCAGCACTGTGGGGCACCTGCCAGCAGCCCCCCACTCATGTCCAACTCATGTCCCCCTGCACCCTCACCCCCCAGCAGTGCAGGGGCAGCCTCCACCAGGCCCCCACTCATGTCTACCACCCCACCCACCCCCCAGCCACCAGGGGCAGCCTCCACCAGGCCCCCACTCATGTCCCCCTGCGCCCCCACCCCCCAGCAGTGCAGGGGCAGCCTCCACCAGGCCCCCACCCATGTCTCCCTCCACCCCCTACCCCCCAGCAGTTAGGGGCACCCTCCACCAGGCCCCCACTCATGTCTATTACCACCCCCATCCCCCAGCCACCAGGGGCAGATTCCACCAGGCCCCCACTCATGTCTCCCACCACCCCCACACCCCAGCAGTGCAGGGGCAGCCTCCACCAGGCCCCCACTCATGTCCCCCTGCACCCCCACCCCCAGCAGTGCAGGGGCAGCCTCCACCAGGCCCCCACTCATGTCTACCACCACCCCCACCCCCCCGCCACCAGGGGCAACCTCCACCAGGCCCCCACTCATGTCCCCCTGCACCCCCACCCCCCAGCAGTGCAGGGGCAGCCTCCACCAGGCCCCCACCCATGTCTCCCACCACCCCCTACCCCAGCAGTCAGGAGCACCATCCACCAGGCCCCCACTCATGTCTACCACCACCCCCATGCCCCAGCCACCAGGGGCAGATTCCACCAGGCCCCCACTCATGTCTCCCACCCCCCCCCACCCCCCAGCAGTGCAGGGGCAGCCTCCACCAGGCCCGCACTCATGTCCCCCTGCACCCCCACCCCCCAGCAGTGCAGGGGCAGCCTCCACCAGGCCCCAACCCATGTCTCCCACCACCCCCTACCCCCCAGCAGTCAGGGGCACCCTCCACCAGGCCCCCACTCATGTCTACAACCGCCCCCACCCCCCAGCCACCAGGGGCAGCCTCCACCAGGCCCCCACTCATGTCTACCACCACCCCCAACCCCCAGCCACCAGGGGCAGCCTCCACCAGGCCCCCACTCATGTCCCCCTGCGCCCCCACCCCCCAGCAGTGCAGGGGCAGCCTCCACCAGGCCCCCACTCATGTCCCCCTGCACTCCCACCCCCCAGCCACCAGGGGCAGCCTCCACCAGGCCCCCACTCATGTCCCCCTGCACCCCCACCCCCCAGCAGTGCAGGGGCAGCCTCCACCAGGCCCCCACTCATGTCCCCCTGCACTCCCACCCCCCAGCCACCAGGGGCAGCCTCCACCAGGCCCCCACCCATGTCTCCCACCACCCCCTACCTCCCAGCAGTCAGGGGCACCCTCCACCAGGCCCCCACTCATGTCTACCACTGCCCCCACCCCCAGCCACCAGGGGCAGCCTCCACCAGGCCCCCACCCATGTCTCCCACCACCCCCTACCCCCCAGCAGTCAGGGGCACCCTCCACCAGGCCCCCACTCATGTCTACCACCGCCCCCACCCCCAGCCACCAGGGGCAGCCTCCACCAGGCCCCCACTCATGTCCTCCTGCACCCCCACCCCCCAGCAGTGCAGGGGCAGCCTCCACCAGGCCCCCACTGATGTCCCCCTGCACTCCCACCCCCCAGCCACCAGGGGCAGCCTCCACCAGGCCCCCACTCATGTCTCCCACCACCCCCACCCCCCAGCAGTGCAGGGGCAGCCTCCACCAGGCCCCCACTCATGTCTCCCACCATCCCCACCTCCCAGCAGTGCAGGGGCAGCCTCCACCAGGCCCCCACTCATGTCTACCACCACCCCCACCCCCAGCCACCAGGGGCAGATTCCACCAGGCCCCCACTCATGTCTCCCACCACCCCCACCCCCCAGCAGTGCAGGGGCAGCCTCCACCAGGCCCCCACTCATGTCCACCACCACCCCCACCCCCCAGCCACCAGGGGGAGCCTCCACCAGGCCCCCACTCATGTCCCTCTGTACCCCCACCCCCCAGCAGTGCAGGGGCAGCCTCCACCAGGCCCCCACTCATGTCTCCCACCACCCCCACCCCCCAGCACTGTGGGGCACCTGCCAGCAGGCCCCCACTCATGTCCAACTCATGTACCCCTGCACCCCCACCCCCCAGCACTGTGGGGCACCTGTCAGCAGGCCCCCACTCATGTCCAACTCATGTCCCCCTGCACCCCCACCCCCCAGCAGTGCAGGGGCAGCCTCCACCAGGCCCCCACTCATGTCTACCACCACCCCCACCCCCCAGCCACCAGGGGCAGCCTCCACCAGGCCCCCACTCATGTCCCCCTGCACCCCCACCCCCCAGCAGTGCAGGGGCAGCCTCCACCAGGCCCCCACCCATGTCCCCCACCACCCCCTACCCCCCAGCAGTCAGGGGCACCCTCCACCAGGCCCCCACTCATGTCCAACTCATGTACCCCTGCACCCCCACCCCCCAGCACTGTGGGGCACCTGCCAGCAGGCCCCCACTCATGTCCAACTCATATCCCCCTGCACCCCCAACCCCCAGCACTGTGGGGCACCTGCCAGCAGGCCCCCACCCATGTCCAACTCATGTTCCCCAGCCAACATGTCATCACAATCTAGATCCCTGGTCCCTATGGTCAGCCTCCAAATGCAAAACACCCACCCGAGTATTGCATCCACCCACTCATAATTGGCAATTACATGACAGAACACCAATTGCAAGTTCCGAAACAAACACATTTCCCTCACATACACCCAATGGGTGTCAGTGAATCTCAAAAGCCATATCATGATATGCATTAAACCAATGAGATGATACTACACATTGAAGTTTGATAAAAAAAATATGTATTGAAGGAAACATAAATAGAATCAAAAATAAAGAAACAGAAATGGGAATGTACAAAAATGAAAAGAAGCATGTCCGTGAAAAAAAGCAAAACCAAAAATCAAAATCCAAAGTAATGGTGTCCAAAGTCACTGTCCAGAAAACAAAATCCAATGGGAAATAAAATAGAAAGCCATAGCTCCATGGTTAAAATGTGAAAGAAAAATACAATCCAACAGTGAACTATGTACATACGAACAAGCCAGGGTCCATTATCCCAACAAAAGAAAGGAAACCTATCTAACTACACTAACTAATAAAATAAACTATATACAAAAATGTGGCCAATGTCCGAAAGGTCCAAAATAAATCCCAAAAAAAATGAAACCTAACACTACCTACATAACTATGTACAAGGGCAGCGGGCTAGTTTGACCGCTCAGTTGTGGATGTCCCGGGCCAGGGCATCATTGAACTCCTGCTCAATGTCCCGGAGGTGGTCCTCCTCCATGGCCCCAAGGGTCCGCAGGGCCGTCGACGTGTCCACCTCCAAACCCCTGCGGATTGCCTCGAGGCACTCGGCCCACCTCAGGGCCCTCCGCATGGAGTTCTCCGCCCTGACCATTGTGAGCCGTGCCTCTTCCGCCCGCTGCTGCTCCGCATCTATGGCGTGCCCCAACCGCTGCCACACGGAAGACACTCTCTGTCCTGGGTCCTCCTGCCCTCCGGCCGATGCCTGCACCTCCGATGTTGAAGGCCCCGAGCCTTCATGGCTCCCACCACATTGCTGCTGCTGCTGTGCCTCTGCCCGTGCACTGCCTCCTGCTGCCTGCACATCCTCCGCCGGCTGGGGTGCAGTCGTTGATGTGGCCACCCCTGCTGGACGTCCGACTCCCGACTGTGGCAGGGATGCCTCCTCCACCAGCCTGGTCGCACCGTCAGAGGCAGCTCCACAGGGCACCCAGGTGACTGATGGGTGGGAAGATGGCACAGAGGACGACTGGCGCGTAGGGGGTTCAGTTGAGGAGGGGGTCGTAGCAAGCCCCATCATATGGAGGAATCCGGCCTGGGTGACCTGTCCCAGCAGGCTGACGTGGTCAACGAGCCATTCGAGATGACGTGCAGTCTCCTCATGAAAAGACTGCAGGTCACCTCACATGGCCCGTTGACGCAACGCCACACCACTCAGAACAGGCTCAACCCGGACCCGGATAGCCACGTCCGCAGGCAGAGGAAGGCCAGTTGTCGTGAGCTCATCCCCTGCCTGAAAACGGGTCTGGACGTAGGCATCCCTGCTGGTGCAAGATGATGCAGGGACAGGATCAGGGACAGGATTGCACACAGGCACCTCCGCTGCGGCCTGTGCTGCCTCCTGTCCCTGGTCCTGCACTGCACCACTAGCACCAGTGGGATCCCAACCTCCAGACCCCGTCTCTGATGCTTGCACGGCCTCCTCCTCCACCAAACCCCCCACCAACCTGGATGACTCCGTGCCATCTTCCCCCATTGGGCCCTGTGGGGTCCCAGCTGCCCCTTCTGCTGCCGAGGAGTCCAATTCCAACCTCCACCTCTTGGACCTCCCCCCGGCAGCTGCGGCCTGGGACGCGGCACCGGACTCCTCACTCCCCGACGAGATGACAACATGGGAGGGGAGCCGGGCCTTGCGTCTCCAGCTGGTGGTGGGATCCCCGCCGCTGTGCTCCACAGCCCCTTCTCCGCCCTCTTCATCAGTTGACGCTGCAGACAGGGAGAAATAAAACACAGGCATCAGGGCACTGTACAATGGACACATACCCACATGACAGTTGTACATGAGTGGCATTAGCAAACCTCACACATGTCATCACAATCCCCAACACACATGTCATTTCAACTCGCACACATGAGCCATACCAAAGCCATATAGCAACTGCCAGCACCATCCATACACATACAACAGCATGAGCAGGCAAAGGTGAGCCAGACATCACATGCAACACAGGAAGTGCACCACATATGTACACACACCACCACACTTGCATGCATGTGTACACCTCTGCCAAGTGTCGCAGTGTTCAGATGGGCATCCATGTCACATCTGCCCATCAGGCTTCCACATACCGCTGTCACATGCATCCATGTTGCATCACTGTTGCACCCTTGTCAAATACACACACATGCACATGTACACAGTGCTGATACATGCAGCTGAAAACAACATACATGCGTGACATCACGGACATGTCTACTTACATACACATTCATCCAAACATGTGTGCCCACACAACTGCATTTGGCATGCAAGCATACACACACAAGCACCATCCATGTCTCACACATTCCAGCCCTTGCATGTGTTAGCCCCACAGCCCTGTACACCCCCACCCATACTCGACCCCATACAAACAGATGTGCAACCTGCACACTACTGAAAAATCACCACATGCACAGCTCACAATCAGGATGCATGTACACTTACCGCTCGACTCCATACGGGTCTGCCTCTCAAGGACCTGGACGTGGAGCGCTGGGGATATGCGTTCCAGGACCCTCATCTGTTCTTCCGACGAGTGGCCCCGGCGCCCCTTGGCATCCGCTGCCTTCAAGAGGCGCAGGGCCTTGTTCCAGGACGACCTGAAGTCCTCCCAGCGCTTCTTGACATGTTGGAAGTCGCGGACTGCCACCCCCTCCGCGTTGATGGCAGTCACAATGTCAGTCCAGATCCGAGTCCGTCCTTCCTTGTCGGCGCGGGAACTTCCGAAGAGGGCATCATACTGCCCCAGGACTTGCTCCACCAGGACACCAACTCCGGTGGCACTGAAGCTGGTGCCCCTCTGCCTCTCTGGCCGGGGGTTGTCAGTGGTCTCAGATGGTGTTTGCCCCGACATGACAACCCCAGAGGCAGGAGTGGGTGGACAACTGGGTCCTGGGGCTGGGCTGTGGAGCGATGGAATCCCAGTCGGGAGTCTTCGGTTCCAGCAGGGGTGGTCACTGCAACAGCACCCCTGGCTGATGTGCAGGCAGCAAATGGCAGGGCACGTGGGCAGCAGGTAGTCAGGCAGCAGCAGATGGCAGGTGGGAGCGTGCTCGGGGCTCTGGGGGGCAGTAGTTCGGCCTTCTGGGCAGGAGCGTGGTCTTCCGTGTGCTTACGCGTGGCCAGCTTGATACGGAGTGATTTGGCACGTGAAAATCCTGCACGTCTGCATGTAAATCGAGGAAAGGCCCTTAGCGCGTATGCACGTCAGCACGCATATGCGATTTCATTGGGCCAAAGGCCCTTAGCGCGTGAGCGCGTCTGTGACGTGAGGCGCGCGGGTGTTTCCCTCATTACACGTGATGACAGAGCACACGTGGATTTCCACCAATCGCGTGTGGAACTTCCTGCGCACGCCGTAGTACACGTACCCAGGCAAATCGCGTGTGGAAGTTCACGCGCACCCCGAAGTACACGTAACCAGGCTAATCGTGTGTGGAACTTCCCGCGCACCCCGAGGTACACATACCCAGGCCAATCGCGTGTGGAACTTCCCGCGCACCCCGAAGTACACATACCCAGGCAAATCGCACGGCTGGGGGGTGGGGGTGGTGGGAGACATGAGTGGGGGCCTGGTGGAGGCTGCCCCTGGTGGCTGTGGGATGGGGGTGGTGGGAGACATGAGTGGGGGCCTGGTGGAGGCTGCCCCTGCACTGCTGGGGGGTGGGGGTAATAGGGGCCATGAGTGGGCGCCTGGTGGAGGCTGCCCCTGGTGGCTGGGGGGTGGGGGTGGTGGTAGATATGAGTGGGGGCCTGGTGGAGGCTGCCCTGCACTGCTGGGGGGTGGGGATGGTGGGAGACATGAGTGGGGGCCTGGTGGAGGCTGCCCCTGGTGGCTGTGGGATGGGGGTGGTGGGAGACATGGGTGGGGGTCTGGTGGAGGCTGCCCCTGCACTGCTGGCGGGTGGGGGTTATAGGGGACATGAGTGGGGGCCTGGTGGAGGCTGCCCCTGGTGGCTGGGGGGTGGTGGGAGACATGTGTTGGTGATCACTAGTGCAAGATGACATGTGGGTTGGCTGGTGGGCATGGCCATGGTGGATGGGTTGCCTGTGGGACATGAGCAGGTGTGCAGGGTAGTACCCTGTGGTGTGGGCTGCCTGCAGGGGCCGTGGAGGGTGTAGAGGGAACACCTGGGGGGACCCACATGGCCAAATCACGTGTAGCATTCCCCGGCACCACCGAAATACACGTACCCTGCAGAAATCGCGTGTGAATCTTCCGCGCACATCGGAATACACATACCCAGGCCAATCACGTGTGGAACTTCCCGCGCACCCCCACCTAGCCGGGCCAATTGCGTGTGGAACTTCCCGCGCACCCTGTAGTACACGTACCCAGGCCTATCGCGTGTGGAACTTCCCGCGCACCCCGAAGTACACGTACCCAGGCTAATCGCGTGTGGGACTTCCCACGCACCCAGGAACACGCACACACGCTATTTTTCACACAGCGGGTGTCCGTGTTTGTCGGGGCCCCTTTGCACCTCATTTGTCCTAGAGGGCCACTGTATGGGCCATTCATCATGGCTGTATATGGGTGCTTTTTGTTAGCGCACATTTTGGCGCACATTTTTTTCAGTCGCAGGGGCGCTACCGCCTGCTTTCTTGTGGCGTACTTGTTTGGCCCTGTGCGCGTCTTTGACCGTGCGCTGGTTTGCCCTATTCGATTCCATGAATACGGGTTGTAGGCGAGCGTGTGGGCGTTCCGCGCACTTGCCTCCTGTACTTCCCCCGTGACGCCCATATTTTCACGCGTTGTTCCCCATTCCAAGTGTTACGCCCCGTGTTCCGCCTACTTTTGTGATGTGCGCCGCGCTATGTGCGATTTCGCAGTGGCCGTGGCGCACGCTGTTGGATGACCTGTGCGCTGGCGTGCGCGGCGCACATTTTTAGCGCACATCCAATGTTTTTCTCGCGCACAGACTTCCATGAATCGCTGTGCGCTGGTTTTCCTGCGATTTTCGCACTTGCACTGCGATTTTCGCACTTTTCCTACGATTCGCACGTTTTGGCACCTCTGTGCAGGAATTTTCGGCGCCCATTAATTCCATGAATCGACCCCTATGTCTATGTAGACCACTCTTTGTCTTCTCTTTCGTCTGAAGTTGAGGTTCTCTTTAGTCCATGGAGTGACAATGGAACACTGCTGGTTTCATTTCTCTGCCCTTTTCCCATGAAGTTTCTGCCCGCTGGTGGGCCATGCCACCTTAAAACCGTGGGACAAGGGACAGGGGTACTTTGGACACCTACAAATATTAATCTATTTAACGGTAAATTGATCTCTTCCTTTAATCACACCTCTTTGTCTTGGAAATTAGTAGTTTTTAATACTGTCTACTTTGATCGTTTTCTCAATGCTCTTCATAGTAGTATCGTTGGTCTGCTTAGGAAGGGTATCATTAAAAAATCTCATTCTCATAGGTTTGATTTAGAGCTGGCTAATGAAAAGGCCCACACTCAGAAACTTATCAGAGAGGTCCAAGCTTTAGATACTGAGTGGTAAAATAAAAAAATAAAAATTAAAGCTATCCGCCAAAAATATAAAAATTACTGCAAGTCAAGAAAATCAATTATGCTACAAAATGATGCGGAGCATATGCTCGAAGTATTACTTAAAAGAGATCTGAGGGCATTTTGGGCTACTCTCTCTAGCCAAGATGATGTGGCTGAGGCCGATCAGCTGAATACTATCCCAGAGGTTCAATGGGTAGAGCATTACACTAAATTGTTTGATACAGGGGGAGAGGGGTTAGAATTATGTAATTTTGGGAAGAACGTGCTAAATGATTCCTGGAAGCCTGTAATTGATTATGAGACAATATTCAGTCTTATTTCTAAAGCTAAGAATTCAAGGGCCCCGGGGCCTAATGGCCTAACTAATAATACATTAAAAGCTGAACCAGAACTTTGGGCCAAACTCCTCTCTCTGCTATTTCAAGATGTTGTTAATTCTGGTAACGTACCAACTAGCTGGCAGACCGCACATATTGTTCCGATTTTTAAGAGAGGTCTGCGAACTTTGGTAAAAAATTATAGACCAATCTCTCTTATTGTTGCAGACTGCAAGCTTTTTGCATCTATGCTTCTTTCCCATCTTAACGTTTGGATTAAGGAAAATCATATTCTCCCGAAGTAACACACAGGTGTTAGGGCTGGTCATTCAAGCAATCTTAATGGCATCATTCTAACTGCCCTACAAAGCACTATTTGGGGTAAATATGATGGTTCTCTTTATGTTGCTTCAATCGATCTGTCAAATGCTTTCGATTTGGTAATTAGGTCAAGACTCTGTGAAAAGTTAATTAAATGGGGGATCCCGGCTGGTCTTCTCAATCTTATCATGGCAATGTATGAGAACTCGGGGGTGCATATCAGGATTGATCTGGAAGGAACATTATCTAGAAGGATAAGGACCTGCATTGGTGTTAGACAGGGTTGCTCTCTAGCTCCTTGTCTCTTTATCCTTTATATGGCAGATGTAGGGGAATTTCTGGGAAATACAGGCATGGTGAGTGCAAAATTAGGGGATCTCAGGCTCTCATGGTTGGCATATGCTGACGACTTTCTTCTTTTTGATCATACCGAAGTCGGTTTGCAGAGGCTCATCTGCAAATTTGAAGAATATGCCATTCTTAATGGGTTGAAGATCAACCCATGTAAAACCCGAACAATGGTCTTCTCCAGGGGGAGAAAAGGGAACAACAAGGTTTGGAAAATAGGTGGTGAAAATATCATCAGAGCACATAAAATTGTCTATTTGGGATTTCTTATTCTGGCCCAACCATCGGCGATTGAATTAAGACGATTTCTTAGACACAAAATAGTTCCGCTTATTACCCAATCCATGAGGCTAGACAATAAATATTGCATGTTTTCCCTTAAAGCTGTAGTAGATTTTTTCAAGGGAAGGGTTACCCCAAAGCTATTATATGGAATGGAACTCCATTATTTGGCCCTCTTGACATTTTGGGATTCTCTTGAAGGTATCTATTGGAGGAACATTTTGAAACTGCCGAATTGTGTTCCAACAGTGGCCATAAGATACGAACTCGGGTTAGTTTCATTACGAGCTAGGATTCTCTGGAGAGTTCTTACTCTTTTCTCTGCCTTGCTCTCCCCCAAATCTGATACCTTCTATGTTGATGTGGGCAAAACGATCTTCTCACAGGGACCTATGGATGGAAACCTTTATCTTACTAGATTCAGAGACCTCTGTGATAAGACCCTATCAGATCTCTCTACTGATAGGGAGACTCTGTTAACTAATCCCAATAAGGTTAAGGAATGTTCATTTAGTGATGACTGGAGCAATACGCTGGAACAACTGCATACTTATTCTTCTCTCAGTCACTTACAATTCGACCATAAGAAGAGAGGCTCACTGTCCTTTATTTTAACTCAATTCCCTAATCGTTATTACCGCTCACTTCTCCTCAAACTTAGATGGAATCTCCTTCCCACTAGGGAAGTTCTACATAGAAGGAAGGAGTTTACTGATTTGGACACTACATGCCGCTTCTGCAACACTCTTGGGGTGATTGAGTCTACACATCATCTCTTTCTAGAATGTGTTGCTTTGAAAGGTCCAAGGGACAAATATTTAGCTAGATTCAATACATTAGGTCAATTGGGGGCAGATCATTTTATTTGGTCACAGTGTCTCGCTATATCTAAAACTAAGGATGGGCTTGCTGTGGCGGGTTTTATCAAAGCTCTAGATCTGTATGCCCCTTTTCTCTGATCAATCTGTATGATGAATTTTATCCTATGTCATATCTGATCATCTCATGTATGCATATATAAAATTTCAAATTTCTGTGATATTTATGTTAAAATTCGTTTATAGGTAACTTGAAGCTGCCCTCTTAATTATAAATCATTTTGGTAAACATTTTAAGTGCACTGAATCTTTTAAAATGTGTCTTATGTGCTATGAGTTTTACTGTTAGAAATTAGATCTTTGTTTTTTTTAATGTTCTATTCTAAAAAATGTATGTTTGAATGGAATTTAGCTGTAATGTATGTTTTTTTTGTAAAGGTTTCTTTTTGTAAACCATGTACAATAAATAAAAAATAAAAAAAGTGTCTGCTAGCATTAGTTTAATTCTGCATGTGTGTTACAGGCAATTAATAATGTGACCCACCTGTATGACAATGCATTCTAGAGTAACTGGAAAATACCCAGCAACAGATACTGAATAGAACCATAATTAATGAAAGTATTGCTTTAAGTAACATGTCTGAAAGATCATATGGGTTTCCGTGGTAAGACGCTGAATTGTTTTAGACAATGGCACTGTGTAGTGTGCTCAATATATAAAGACTGTTTTATTAAATATAGGCATTATAAGAAGTGAAGCACTTCTTGCCATGTGTAATGGAACAATTGTCACATTTCAAAGGGAAGACCCTCATAAAGAAAACAGCTGTGGACACATTTCCGAAGTAATATACTTTTTACTCTTCTACTTAGACAGAGCATGGTTAACGTGAGGCTTCTTTAACTTCCATAACTATTTACCTATGCAGAAACATGCACTGAATATTTAAATCCCAGCTATCCATTTTCAGGGAACATTTACTTGACTGTAGTTTATTAGTCGCACATAATTTAGCAGTGTTTTACTCACATAAATAGTTTGTCTAACAGTACCCCTTAAAATAAAGGTAAGAATACTGTGTTAGCCAAACAAGCAGTGCAGGTTATTGTTTTTACTGTAAGAACAAGGTTTTTAAAAAATAATAGAATCTTGCAGGAATGTTATTTGGCTACCTCCATATGTGTGTCTGCTAGCCTCAATACCTCACGGGTCGCTTCATTGCTGCCTGCGGTAGAGATCCTTGACATAATGCCAACATTATCCATTCCATTCAGTATACTCTAATGCAGTCCTGGTTTACCATTTTCATTATGGTGCTTGTAGTCGTGGGTGTTCCCATTATCAACTTAGGACTGCAAGTTTCAGAATCCAAGGTTTAAACCAGGATTTGATTGTTTCCCGAATGTAAAATGTAATTTTGGCATGTTATGGGTTCCTAAAACCTAGCAGACACAGTTATGGAGTTGCCCTAATAAAGGTATCATCTATGCAGGACCCTGTTCTGCTTTTACCTTTGTCTTAAAATAAAAGCAACAACCTGCAAATAAGCGTTAAGACCCAATCTCTTGGGCTTGATTGAGTGTTTGTGGCCGAGGCACGAGTTAATGGTTTAGCGAGGGTGCCCGCGCCGATAAACACCCGATCCGGCATGCCTATTAATGTTATCAGCACCCCGGGTTGCCAATCCGGTAACCCGGAGTGCTGGGAGCATTGTATTTTCATTCAATGAGCGGGAGACGCCTTGTGTCATCCCGTTCATCGAATGAAAGTACATCAGTAAGACTGCCGCCATTGTATCTGGTAGGTGGGGCTACATACGGGGCCCATCTTCCATTTCCATGGTGGCCCGAATAGACCCGCAGCAGCAGCTGCTGCGCAATGGCATATACCACTGCCACAATCAGGTAAGTGTGGGGAGGGGAGGAGAAAAAAAGGGATGGAACGTGGGGGGGAAGGTGGCAGGCAGTGGAAGCAGCCATCAGGCAGCTTGGAACGCGGGGTTACACCAGGAGATTCAGTCTGCGCTCTTTGCCTCCTGATTGGCTGCCTCCTCCATGCCGGGTGCTAATATTGGGTGCTAATATTGCTTAAAGGCATGGTCTAGCAAAAAATTGTATTGTCCCTACGGGTCGGCCATGCTTTTTTAAGCCTAAGTGGCTCGATTTTAGAAAACTTTCCTATGGACCTTACCCAAGTTTTCGTCCATTAAACGCACGCGAAAACAGGCACCAGGGAGCCGCCATTTTGTGATAATCCTATCACTTGCCGCATCGCACTGGCTGACCTGCTTCTGCGGCACTAAATCAATTCCCTCGCCCCTGAGCCTGTCATCAGCAGACTCGTACCGCCCATTTCCCAACGCCAAAGCACGTCCTGTGTCAACATTCACTGCGCTTCAGCTAATGACGTGTCGCCATGGAAATGGCAGGACGCCTCTTTCCTCAATAAGTATACACAGACCGTTTCACAACACACAGCAGCAGATTTTCGATTCCATTCCTCTCTCTGTGTTACTTTGAGTATTTTGTGACTCGTTTCTGTGCTCTGGTCAGCTACCTTCGCCGCTTGTAGCCCGTGTGAACACCTGTACCATCTAGGTAAATTATTTTACTTTGTTTACCACACAATGGCTACAATAATGCCCTACATGTACGAGCCCGAGTATACCGAGGAGGAACTACTGGAAAGGGAAGCACGCGAAAACGATGGGGATTCGGACAGCAGTTGGCAGGACGAATCAACAGATGAAGAGCCTGGGCCTAGTTGCATGGACGGCGTCTCCACCTGGTGCACATGCAATCGGTGCGAGCTAATGCCAACCGAGGAGGACAACTGCTGCTGCTGAGAAAACTCGGGATGCCTGGCCTACCTTTCGGAAGGCGAGCCACGACCGCAATGCATCACCGAGCTGCCAGCCTTCAGGGCAGCCTGCCTCACACGGGCCGTGTTGAGAATAATGATGGTGCTTATGCACGAACTTCGCGCAACTGTTCGTCCTCGTAATCCGAGTAACAAGTAAGTATACTCTGCTTGTCATGCCACTCCTATTTCATGTTCTTCTACTATATCCAAAATTACATCTACATATCATTGTAACGCATGTAAGTCGTTCAATAGTGTGCATTGTCTAGATAGCATTTGTCCGTGCAGAATGCCATTAGTTACAAGAATCGTCATTGACAAAAAACGTTTATTAAACTTATCTTGGTCATTTAAAAACAGTTTGTTTCATTCCTTTTCACAGGTGGTACAGGCTGGTGGCCTATCGTTCCTTTGCATGGGGGCTCCATGGGAGGCTTGGACACCGCGTTCGAAGAGTGATACCCGCCTGTGCCGTTCGTGCCATTAGAGAAACGTTCCCGAGTGACAACGGTCAGTACAGGGGATTTTCTCTCGCTGTGCTGCAACCTGACCTGTATAATCTTTAAAGTCTTGTATTTTTGTGTCATGAAAATAAGATACAAAATAAAACACCACATATATTTTAACAACGGTTGTTTTGATTTTTTAAATGAATCAAGTGTGTCTCCATTCAAGGATGGACGTCATACATCTGTGCTCCGAATGGGTGAAGGTCTGGTCGCTGTGAAGAAGGGTGGTCACTATCTATCTAAGCTAACATAACATATTCTCGATAATGCATGCCCTAAATAACACTTGTTCAAAGTCTTTCAGTAGGTTATGTTTCTATAAAAGTCACACATATATCTATACTAACAATTACCATTGGATTATACAGGCCTTAGGGTCTTGACCACTATAATACACCGGTTGAAGTGTGGGTCTGTGCTCACAAGAATCTCCGGTATGTGGCATTTGTTATTGATAAGCAACGATATACTATCAAAGGCGGTTCGCGCCAGTGGATGAGCGCTGGCATGGGGGGCTGTCAGGGGCGCGAAAGGTCAAGGTGCCAAACTGCATGTACACTTCAAAAGGTATCCCACACCAAGGGGCCATCGGTCACATGGCCTCCTCAGACCCTGTGTCTCCAGCCAGGCCTCCCCATGAAGCAGGCCGCCCCCCTGCAATCCACATAAGTGTGTCTCCATTCAGCAGTCTTCCTGTGCCTTATCTGCACGCCCCAGGCCCATCCATCCCACTCCCTCTATCAAAGGCGGGTCGCACCCGGGAATGCGCGCTGTCAGGGGAGCGAAAGGCCAAGGTGCCAAACTGCATGTACACTTCAAAAGGTATACCATGCCAAGGGGCCATTGCTCACATGGCCTCCTCAGACCCTGTGTCTCCAGCCAGGCCTCCCCTTGAAGCAGGCCGCCCCCCTGCAATCCACATAAGTGTGTCTCCATTCAGCAGTCTTCCTGTGCCTTATCTGCACACCGCAGGCCCATTCATCCCACCCCCTCTATCAAAGGCGGTTCGCACCCGGGGATGAGCGCTGGCATGGGGGGCTGTCACGGGCGCAAACGGCCAAGGTGCCAAACAGCATGTACACTTCAAAAGGTATCCCACGCCCAGGGGCCATCGCTCACATGGCCTCCTCAGACCCTGTGTCTCGAGCCAGGCCTCCCCTTCAAGCAGGCCGCCCCCCTAAGACCACGACATACATACGTCATTCATTTTTTTTTTTTTTTTTTTTTTATATATTTTTATTGGTTTGTTCAACCTTTAAAAAAAACAGAAGACAAAAAGGACATCACATATAAAATTCATTTGATTTGCTTCCCTCCCTCTCTCTCTCCCTCCCTCTATCATTTCATCGTAACAGCTCATTTGACACTTCCATTATATCATATAGAGGAATAGTATCATGGCAACTACCAAAGAGTTCAGGACTTTACTTGCACCAGATTTATATATTGATCGTCTAGACGTGCTTTTACTTCCCGAAGAAAATTTGTTAGTGCAAATAAAACTGCTCTATTGGATCCCTCAAATAACACTGCCCACCAATCATCAGCCGTCATATATCGATGCTCATTAATTAGCCCTCCAAAGTGGATTTGCCTTTGGTGTTGGAAGAATTGGCAGAACAGCGTTAGATGTTTTAAGGTCTCGTTATCTTTGTTACAGAAGCTACACCTTAGATCGGTGATCGCGCCATTCGCCCATCTGTTCATATGCTCCTTTGTTTTTAGCATGTTTAGCCTAAACTGCATATATAAGGATCTTGCATGGTGATCTGGAAACAGAGTTAGATAAGTGAGCCTCTGATGATATGCTTTGGCTTCTCCTGGGACCTCTTGCATTAGAGTTGAGTTGGCTCTTAGGTCGCATGTTTTAATCCAATCAGCTCTCCAGATTTTAGTTTTTGCCAGCTCCGGCGTCTCAGATAGCGTTGTAACAGGAATGTCAAACTCCTTTAGGAGTGTTACACAAAGGAGGTTCCATTGAAATAAAATCGTATGTTCTTTAGCAGTATCAGGCCTATGTAATATTTGAAATTGGCTCACTGGGTTTTTTAACATTGTTTTCCTAAAGAGATTCAATAGGTTCCAGCTGACTCTTGCATTTATTGAAATGAGGCCCAATTCGTGTCGGAGACAAACCGTCGAGGTGCCTTTAGGAAGTTGTAGAACTCGCGTCCAGAATATATTTTCCAGTGAGTTCCACAGATCACTAGAACAGCCAAATGCGTTTTCACCTCCATAGATTAAAGCAGGTACCACTTTTTGTTGGTAAAATTCTATTACTGGTTTTAGAGAGAACTTTCCAAATTTTGTATTTATTCGGATTGCTTGACAAGCCATCTGTCGGCATTTGTTCTTAGCCAGTTCTGCCCAAGGTGCATCATTTCTACTGGCACTGATCTTCATACCCAAATATGTCGAGTTTTTTACAATCTGAAGCTGTTCATTACCAAGACACCATCTGTTCTTTATCCGTCGAGTGCTGCGGCCTTGCAGTTTTTCCAAGATTAAGATTTCGCATTTTTGTTTGTTGATTCTAAGGCCGTTATCTGTGGTATAACTATCGAGACAATTTAATTTCCTTTGCAGACCTATAGGAGTCAGATCGACTAGAATAAGATCGTCAGCATAGACCAAGTAGTTGATCGGCGAGCCGTGTAGTTTCGGAGGAAATGTTGTTACACCAGTGAATGCCTCATTTATATCAGATATAAAGAGGTTAAAAATACTTGCTGCCAAGGGGCAGCCTTGTTTCACACCCTTTTGTGTACTGATGGGAGCAGATAACGTGCCTTTAGTGTCCAAGCGGATCTGTATAGTGGTATCCGTGTGTAATTCTCGAATTGCTTCCACTAGACTTAGGGGGCAGTTCCATCTAGTGAGTTTCTCCCATAACAGCTCTCTGTCTATGCTGTCAAACGCGTGGGACAAATCTATCAGCGCCAAGTAGATCTTTGTTAGTTCTGATTGCTTCCATCTTTATGAGGTTCAACATCAGTAGATTCAAGCCGCATCCTACTCCCTTTACAAACCCTGCTTGTCTGGGGTCTACATGGTTGTTATCTTTAGCCCATTTTAACAATTTCTGTTGCAACAGGGTAGCATAAATCTTTCCCAACACGTCAAGCAGAGCTATGGGCCGATAGTTTTTTGGATTCAAACGGTCTCCCTTTTTAAAGATTGGGACAACTACTGCACATTTCCAAGACTTTGGAGTTGATCGGCTCGCGATGACTCGGTCAAACAGAGTAACACAGAATTCCGTCCATAGCGCTGGAGTTTTTTTCAGTGTGTAGTTTGTTAGGCCATCAGGGCCGGGCGCTCTAGAGTCGTGTACATTTTTGATTATATTCAAAATGTCATTTCTCTCAAACGTAATGTCCCACTTGTTTGCCATCGTAGGTACCCAAGATGATACGTGTTTGTCACTGCCAAATAGTTTTTTGAAAAAGGTTGACCACTCAACTTCGGTTACTGCTATGGCTTGAAGAGCTTGCTGTGGAGCCATAAAGTTGTTTATCAATTTCCAATATGCTGCTGAGTTTTTACTGGTCATTTTTCGCAGCATTTCTTCTGCGTCATTTTGATGCATAATTGCTGCATGTGATTTAATCCTATTTCGGTATTTGGCCTTGATCGCTCTTATACTCTCTTTTGGGTTGTCGATGTGAGCACCTTTAAGTTTTCTTAGATCTTGTCTCATTTCTCTTTTGCGTTGCATAATGGAAATGTCAAATTTGTGTTTTGGGCGAAACTCGGCGTGTTTTTGCTTGCGTTTATTTTCCTCAAAATTAGACAGAAGGTTTTGGTATTCCAGGGATTTGACAGTATGTTGAAAGGCATTGGAGATAGCCGCTACTTCAGAATCCAAAAGATGTAAACGAATTCTACTAGACCCAGTACACACCACAAATGGCCAGCAGATCTGCTTGCACGCACCGGGGTGGTACATTGATAATTTTACCATATCGTGGTCGCTGTGTTGCATTTTAGTGACTTCCAATTTCGTTGCTCTCTTGTGGATATTTTCGGTCACAAATATGTAATCAATGACCGATTTTTGATTTTTTCTTCTCCACGTAGGGCATGCTGGAATATCGCCAACCGTTTGCCCATTGAGCATGTGTAAGCCTCTAAGCTCTAGTTCCAAACACCATTGAGCTGCCGCTTGTTCTCGTTTGCAGTCTCCTCTCTTCTTTTCCTCAATTTGTATAATCTCTGGAATACAGACACAGTTTAGATCTCCACATACAATTAGGTCTAACAGTGGCTCCTTTGTAAGTAATTCATCGATCAACGTTGTTACAGTATCGATAAAATTACGCCCTTCGTTGCGTTTATGGTTCCAGTATACGTTGATAATGTGCAGGCATACTTCTTTGTTTGTTTCTTTCTGGTGAACGCCAATGGCAGAGGTCTGGATAAATGGTGAGGGATTATCTGAGTTGAGAATCCGGAATCCAACACCTTTCCTCACCGCCAGGAGGAGTCCGGCCATCGGCCTTCCCTGTGTTTGTTTTATGGCGGGATTAATAGCAATTTCAAATCCTTCCAACAACGGAGTTTGAGTTAGCCATGTTTCTTGTAGACACAGAATGTCCAATTCTGAGGCCCATGTTGTTTCAAAAAGATGCATAAAGCCTCTGGTGTTCCAAGAGCCTATATTACATATATTGGTACTTCTCGATTCCTGGCGTTATGCCATTGGATCAGCATTTAAAGTTTTGGCCAACCAGGACCAATCATCGTGTTTGTTTACGGTACTGCCAAGGTTCCTCTCATTATTTCGTGTGATAGATGAATTTGTCGCTCCATTAACTGTAATTCTTATCTGATCGCATCCCTCTTGATAAGTCGCTGGATTCCATGTTCTCGGCGGACTAGACACTTGGCTTGTCTTTGGTTGATTCTCGGAGCTATTCACCAGATCTTGCGTAGGACTTTTATTCGCATTATTCAGTGGTCTACTACGAGACTTTTCTTGAGAGTTTTCGAGCCGCACATTATCGGCGTTGGTTATATCAAATCCTAGGGACATCAGTACAGAACCGGCATCCAGTAATGCATCTGCTATAATCTTAGACTGTAAGTGTAAGATCACAGCGTCAGTTTTTTTTTCATTCGGAAATTCTACAATTTTTAAGTCTTCAGACGTTATCGCACGAAGGCTAGGAATCAATTGACATAGCCGCAACACGTTATGTCGATTTAGTATTAGGTCATCAGAAGTTTCTATGCGTTCCAGTATTAGACGGTGAGATGCTTGACGCGTCTCTGTTAGGTGTGTTTTCTCTGTAATCATCGGTTTTTGAAGTTGTTTTATAGAACGGTTCATCCACATTGCTTGACTTTTATTTTTGTCTATGGTCGTAGGTATTTTATACCCAACGTTACTTACCAATTGGTCCTTGATAGGTGCCACCTGTGACGGGCTTGTAGAAATTTGCAGCGATTTGGCCGTGATAGGTGGATCAGACCTGACTTTCAGGCCAAGGCACGGGCCTTTTATACGGAATTTAGCGTCAAGCATCCGTCTTTTTTCGTCCAAGGTCACAAAATGGGCGTTCTGCAGATCCTCAACTGTGTTTTGAACCGGAGTTGTTTTGATCAATTTACAGGTTCTAGATCTTCCTTCGCACGCTTTCTCGTTAGTAGGCCCCTGTTGACTAGGCTTAGAAAGTGAGGTACAAGCACTCTTGCCCTCTTCATGTTGGCTAAGCTTCATAGGTGAGGTGCAAGAGTTCTTAGCCTCTTCCTGGGATGAAATATCGGGCATATCAGAAGCAATGTAGGAAGGAGCAGCTAAGCCTAATTTGAATCCATCTAGCGACGATGCCATAGGCCTATCACTTGTAGTATGATCTGCCTCATCATACACAGATACGTTCAGTAAGTCGTCAGAGCCATCACTGACACAGATTGATGTCTCTTTGAGATCTAATTGCATGGATTTTGTTAGGCTTGCAACCTTCTTATTTCTACTAGTAGTGTCTGTAGTGATGGCTCTATTGACAGTTACATTGACAGTTTTGATGTTGCGTAAAAATCTTCGAGCGTCAGTTCCTCTTCTCGCCTTCCTTATGGACTGGTTTTTGGATTTTTTAAGTGAATTAACTTTAGTTTGTTTGTTAAGTGCAGAAAGATTTTGTGCGGCACTTGGTTTCTTGAAGATGTCGTAAATTGCAGGCACAGGATTTGCCCTTGAAGGTGAAACCCTCGGTTGCAGTTGTGAACCAAGCGAATCTTGATTGAAGGTCAAGTTAGAGGTTGATGCTTCTTGGGAATTTTGTAGTGCCAGGTTCGTATCTGCTTGACTCTCTTTTAGGGCAGTTGCAAATGGAATTCTAGGCTGGCATTCTCCACCCGCAGTGGTAACAACCTGCAGATTTGTAGCCGTTCTCCTAAGTTTCTCTGTTGTCTCAGGAGACAAAGTGAGATCTATTGAATTTATGGTGGCGATACGAGTCACAGAATGCTCTAGCGATTCCTTATTGCTTACAGTAGGCTCTTTTTGCTCGTTAGCGGGCCCACATGATATAATGGCAGCAGTATTATTGTCGCATCCATCTTCTATCCTCTCAGGTGGGTTGGATAGTGAATCCCTTTTGTTGCAACATGAGGATCTTAGTGTAACTTGTGACTTATTCTCTTGTGTTACAGCATTGGAGGAGCCTAACCTCTGGTGTCCGTGTTCTTTTTTTTGCTGTTGAAATATACTCAGCGCTTCTTTAGCTACTTCTGCTAGAAGTTTTTTATCTAAATTTGCATTTTTAGCATGATCTAGTAATGTTTCAAGAGCCCAATCTGTTTTTTTGTGTAGCTCTTGTAACACTTCTTTACAGTGGAGGTTTTTGTTTTCCATGCTCCCCAATTTGTGATTCATGTCAGTAACCGTCGTAGAGAGCTCTTTTATATTGTTGTTAAGGTTCTCGTACATTTTAATGAAAGGTGCAATGGAAATAGCCATGGAGGAGATTATCGTTGCTTGTAGGTCCTTGGTATACTGAGCAGAACTGGGTCCTTCTGTATTTCTGGAGTCCGGTGGTGGTATTCTCCTACCACGGTGTATCGATCTTCGAATCTTGGGGTATGATCGTTCCATTATGGATGAATCCTTTGAGCTTTGATCAGGTGAGGAATCCGTTGTACAAACGGTATCTTCGTTAACATGCCTAGACGTCAAGACTGTAACTGGCGACCTCGTTGTATTGCTAGGCTCTATCACACTTCTTTTCAGTTTCTTATTTTGTGAACAGCTCAAACTGGGGGATAAGCTCCCCCCTAGCCTCCTTCGTTTGCTCAGGGAGCTTGGCCTCAGAGTTAGCAGTATGGGTTGCGTGGTAGAGGAGCACGTCCCCGAGCCAGAGTAATTTTTTGCAGAGTCCTTTGTCGTTGGATTACCGTTTGTACTGTCACTATTTGTGTTGTTTTTAACAGCTCTTTCTTTGTTTAGGCGAGTAAGATCCAGGAGCAATTTGTTAGCTACCTCAAGTGAGTTTCTTCTTTCCGCTCCTATTGAGAGCTTGGCAGTGGCAGGGCTCAGTGTAGAAAGAGGCAGGGCGCCACTCGAGATAATATTTCGCCCTAGCTCAGAGCCCCTCTCTTCAACTTGTCGTGCTACAGGACACATAGGCTCCTTGGTCTCGCACATGGCTTCGTGCATAAATACTTCTGGTTCTCCAAACGAAAAGGCCTCTTTGTTGAAATGAGCTGCAGAGATGTCAGGATTTCCTGGTGAGTCCAAGGCACTGTAGAACCCTGATCGAGGTGACTCGTGATTTATAATTGACTGTCCATTCGCAGACAGACTGATGGTTCCGGGAGGGTTGTAAAAAAGCCCGGAAGCCAACTGTGAGTCACTCGACACAGTCACGGCATCAGGGGCCTCACCAGATGCGCATCGCTCTCTGCGCAAGCAAGGCTGTTGCGAGACAGGATCCTTCGAGACAGTCGGAGACGGAGACAATCCCTCCGTTCGCCCAGCACAGGCCGCTTTACGCGGAGCAACCGTCCCGACCCCGGACGACTCCAGACGCCCCGCAAAGGCAGGGCCCTCCAAATCAGCAACGGCGACTTCGCCGTCTTCACCATTGACGCCATCCACATTGTCAACGGTGCCGCAGTCAGCGTCATCGACACACCCGTCGCACCCACAAGCCCGGCCGGTTTCTTCGACCATCAACAAGGTAGCGGGCAGCGATGAATGCGTACAGGAGACGGGGGTTTGAGGTCTCTCAATGCTTTTACTGATACAATTATTATGTGTAGCACAGTATTTATGCTGAGAATCACTCACCTCTATCCCCGATGCAGCTCGTACAAAAGAGCATCGTCTTGATGGTGATAAAGGTGGTGCTGTAGCTGCAGCCGCAGTGTCCACTCCTCGAGCATTGTGAGTCCGTGCATTCACGGCAAGGATCCCAGGGCTATCAACGAGAACAGTCTTTTCAGCTGGAGAGGTCAGTTTTCGTTGAGCGCGTGTTTCGCGCATTGTCCCACTGAGGCTGTGACTGCCAATTAGGTGTCGGACCAAGAGGACCAAGAGGACTGCACCCCACCACTCCTCCGCTCCTCTGACTCCTCAGACTCAGCCCTGACTCCGCGCCCGCTCCGCGGGGGGACTGAGATTTTGTAGATAGACACTCCCTCAGTTAGCGATAGACAGGGTAGACAGACTCCGCTCCACTCTCCACAGCTCCTCAGACTCAGCCCTGACTCCGCGCCCGCTCCGCGGGGGGACTGAGATTTTGTAGATAGACACTCCCTCAGTTAGCGATAGACAGGGTAGACAGACTCCGCTCCACTCTCCACAGCTCCTCAGACTCAGCCCTGACTCCGCGCCATACGTCATTCATTCACAAACACACCCCTGTTTCTAATACTTTATAAACCACTTGATATGTCTCATGAGAACATCTTTGTGCTTTGCAAGTCAACTCCTGAAAGTGCTACCTGGCAACCACTGAGATCTATCTGCTCGTCGTCGTGCTATCCGTGAACTTCTGTGACCGCTTAGAGCAAACCCATCAGTGTGCTACCTGTGGCCACCCACCTAGTCTCCTGCAACATACTGCTCTGCTTGCTGAATCCAACTGTTTGTTGGTCAAGGTAAGGCCATGTATCCTAGTCATATTTCGTAGATTTTTAAATTTCTATCTATTTGCGAGTAGAGTACACAATAGTGCTATGTTCATTGGTCTCATTGCTATTGACTTGAGTTTCCATTGCTATGCTATCAATAGATCTATTTATTTTCATCTGTGTCTATTGTCATCGAATTGCATCCTTCGGGGGTCCAGTCTATAATGTAAGCATGTTTCCTTCTCGTGCAAGACAGAACATCCAAGGGACGAGTCACATGTTCAGATTTTAGTCACATTATTTATACATTTCTGCAACTTATGCCAATACTAAGCCGCACATAATGAACTGGTATAGTTCCTGCGACCAAAACAAGCCTTGCATTGATCATTGTATGATTCATTTCCTTTTGTATCAAATCTTTATTCTTGAAGATTGTATAATAATGTCGATATTTACTTTTCAGATTTATCAACAATGCCTGCCTGTTCGATTAGCGGTTGCCCTTCGAAGACCCATGAGAAATCTGAAGGCACTACAATGCATGTATTCCCGAAAACTGTTGATCGAATAAGAGAATGGGTCAGACATTGGGGATATCCACTGGATGAGCTGGAAAGTAGAGTCCAACAAGTCTTACAGGACAAGAGGGGTGATCGATACCGCATCTGCAGCCGGCACTTTTCCTTGGACATGTATACAACATCTTGGGTAACAAAGAAGAATAAACGACGAACGACACGGAAATTGCTCGCAAACGCTATTCCCACTCTATTCGTCCACATTCCGCCACCGGTGAGTCAAGTGTCCGGATTTAGCTTTAGGCCTTGCGGTAGTGTGTAGGTAGTCGAATGGATTAATTGATATTGTAGGTGTTCTATCCCTTGTAATAATTTCGATATTGATATGAGTGTATAGTTTTTTGAATAATGACATTTATCATATATTCTTTTTCGATTTCATAACCCACAAACGCAATGTATATATATATGGGAACAGGGAACTGTGCTGTATTGAGCATTTTTCAAGTATTCTGTCGCCTTACATGGCTATTTTTAATATTGGCATTTCATTATCAATCATTAATTTACCTTTACAACTTCTTGACTATCCTTTGAATCTGAAGCAAGAACATTCTACATCCTTGACATGGTCGCAGTTATCAACCACTTCTAACGCGTATCAGGTAATCGTACTAGGCTAATCCGCTACATACTTGTTTTATGCATGTCAAGTAATAGTTTTAATCTATCGTGTAATTATTTTACCGAATGTTTGGTTAGTGCTTTCCAATTGATATACACCTTAGTTATCGTCCACTGGTGTTTGTTTTCAGTTATAATTAGTGTTATCCATACTAATGCAAGTACTGTGTTTCAGGGAGATGCTGAAGCGTCCGCCACATCTACAACATTTCTAGATGTTCTTTACCAGCAGGAGGTTTGGATACTGACAGCTCCATCGAGCGTCATCATCAGAGCTGGAATTCTTGTCGTTTGATTGTTCTACACAATGTTTCATTCGTGGTTAACCGTTGATATGTACCTGTGCTGTCGACCCCAGGTGTGTGTTATGTTTTCACTATTGTAATCCTCACTAATGCAAGTACGATGTTTCAGGCAGTTGATGGAGCATCAACCCCTGCACTTGATGCAGAGCCTGACATTCAAGTAATTCCAGGGGAAGTGGAAGCGGGACCATGCGTATACGAATTGGCGCAACAGCTTTCGGAAGTGCGCACTTCATTTGCAGCATCCATAGATATTCTTCAGCACCACGAGGTATGGATACTGACAGCTCCATCATGCGTGATCATATAACGTGATTCCATTTGCTATACTTTCTTCCCTATTAACGCACGTGCTGTGTTTCAGGGAGACGAAGAAGCTTCCACTACAATCACAACATCCAATTTAGCTGATGCAGATGTAAATAAATCAGAGAAATAAGTCGATGAAATGTGATCATATTTAGATTTTCCTTGATTCTTTTAGACAATGCATCATTTGTGGTTATCTCTTTATATGTACTTGTGCGTTCGACCCCAAGTGTGTGTTATGTTTCCAATATTGAAAACCATACTAATGCAAGTACTGTGTTTCAGGGAGACGACGGAGCTTCCACTACAATCACAACATCCCATTTTGATGATGCAGATGTAAATGAATCAGAGAAATAAGTCGATGAAATCTGCATACTTATATTTTCCTTGATTTTTTTAGACAATGCATCATTTGTGGTTATCTCTTTATATGTACCTGTGCCGTCGACCCCAAGTGTGTGTTATGTTTCCAATATTGAAAACCATACTAATGCAAGTACTGTGTTTCAGGGAGATGCGGATGCCTCCTCTCCAATGCAACCATTCTTGGCAGTCCATGCATAGCCAGGGGTATGGATACTGACAGCTCCATCGAAATAGATCATCACTGGTCGAATACTTGTCGTTTGATTGTTGCACACAATGTTTAAATCGTGTTTGGCTATTGAGATGTACCTGTGTGTTCGTCCTCACGTGTGTTTTATGCTAACAATATTTTGATACATAGTAATGAAAGTACTATGTTTCAGGGAGACGATGGAGCCTCATTCCGTGCTGTCTATGCGGATACAGAAAATATAGTCGTTGCAGCGCAAGAGGAAGGGAGGACATGCGGAAACGAATCGGAGCTACAGCGTGCAGATGTTGAAGGTCGAGTCAAAAAAGTTGCAAAGAAAAAAAAACAAAAAAAGGTTAGTTACAAACAGTTCATAATTTTAAAAAAATGTTTGTGCTGGGGACAATTTTATGTTTTATTCCAGTCAATAGGACTACACTTTATCTTGTGTTTAAACTGAACATCCCTTTTCCAATCTCTCCTCCAGTTACCCGTGGGTGTCAGAACTATACATACACAGACAGTGAAGCGAATGAGAGATGTTGCTTGCCAGACTATGTACACTATGGAGGAACTATTAATTGAGGCGAGGCGTGTTCAGGCTCGAGAGGCTCATGTCCAATGGCCAGAACATGAATTAACTGTGTTTGCAGACTACAGCAAAGTTGCATTGGACCATTGCTACAGTGCGTCCGCACCACCACAAGAAGATGTTATTGAATGTATTGAAGATAGCTCTGAAGTAGTTGCAGATCAATTCACACAATCTACACCCGCCAAAAATTTGCCACCCAAAAACCTGTCGACATTGTTGTGTTCTCCCATCAATGTTGAAGTAATAGATGTTGAAATGACAGAGAATGAACCAGCCGCAGCATCCATAGACGCATCAGAACGTGATATCAGCGATATTACTTTCCAATGTGTTGAAATCCCCACAACGTCACAGGCCGAAACAACGTTGACGCAGGATGACAGTCTAATGAAAGAGAGCAAAAACATTGTATTCGACAGTTGTTTGATGGAAATTATAAGTATGCTGAAATGTGTGCATTCCATTAGAGGGAAAGTATGTGGGAAGCCATTGATTAATGTGACTCGTCAAATAAAAGGCAGTAACGTCAAAATAAATGCTGTCTGTAGATTAAATCATAGGTTCTCATGGTCTGCACAACCGATGCTGGGGAAACTGCCAGCAGGCAATCTACTGTGTGCAGCTGCATCACTTTTTAGTGGCTCCAGTTTTAGAAAGTTAGAGGCTTTCTTTCAGTTTGTGGGACTCCATTTCATTTCTAAAGCGCTGTACTACATATACCAACGTGATTATCTGTTTCCGGCCATTAGTGATGCTTGGAAAATTGAACAATTGTCTCTAGCAAGTACATTCGAAGGCAAACGATTCAGGCTAGCTGGCGATGGACAGTGCGACAGCCCTGGATTTTCTGCCAAGTACTGCACCTACCACTTTCAGGACATGGATAGTAAGAAAATTGTGAGTTCGGTGGTCATGCAGGTAACACAATGTACATCGTCAGTGGCCATGGAGAAACTAGGATTTATAAAAATCAGTGGAATATCTACAATCACATCGACCTCATAGCCACGGACAGACAGGTTTCAATTGCCAAGACAATAATAGAGCAGTTCCCACATATTAATCATCAATTTGACGTATGGCATCTTGCTAAATCAATCAGTAAGAAAATCTCGGCTGCAGAAAAAAAAAAGGTTTTGAAAGTATTTTGCAGTGGTCCCATTCTATCACCAACCATCTTTGGTGGAGCTCAAAAACTTGCGAAGGGTCAGTGGAAATACTACTTGAAAAATGGCGGTCACTGATGCACCACTGTACCAACGTTCACCGCTGGACAGCAAATCAACATTTCCATCAATGTGAACATGACCCTTTGTCCCCAGAGGAGGCACGGAAGAAGAAGTGGTTGATTCCATCTTCACCGACACACAAAGCCATTGAGAAGATTGTTTTCGACAAAACTCTATCAAGAGATTTGAGAGGACTTACAGACTTCTGTCACACAGGAGATTTGGAGGTGTTCCACAATATGTGCCTAAAGTACAGGCCAAAGCGCTTGCATTTTAGCTTTCGGGGCATGAAACATCGCACTCTACTAGCGGTCTTGACCCATAACAGCAATGTCGGACGTGAACAATCTAGGACTAGTGGTAAAGTAAGGATGCCTCGCTACACTAAGGTGTTTTCAAAATGAAGTAAGCAATGGGTGATCAAACCAGTCTATGATGAAATGCAGTTCGACTTTGTGAAAGGCCTTATTGTTGCTGTGTTAGAGAAGCACAGATATGGAATTTTGGACGTTTCTGTGAAGAGCAGTGATCCATTGCCACCGAACATTGCGACTGTGCCATGCCCACCCGAAGCACAGCTGGTTGTGAAGTACAAATCCCGGTTTAAATAATTGCAATACGATTGTCTTTTTGTAAATAAATGTTATTGTACAGTGTACCTGTAACCCTAACCCCTACCTTCACCATCATGGGTGGCGAACAAGCTGGGTGTCATCTTTGAATTCTCTCTATTCACCTCATATATGTGTATGTATATATTTTTTCTCATGTCTCATCTCATGTAAATGTAAATGCTGCGCACTGTTGCGCACTGTTAACGGAGGAGAGGCTTGCGTATTGCAAATAATAAAACAAACAAACAAACAATAAATCTCTGCCAAAAATTAAATGTCTCAATTTGGGCTGCAAAGCTCGCAGACAACGGGGACAAAATTGGGGCACTTAGAACGCGCCAAGCGGGCCGTGGCATTTGGGAGAGAAGCCAGTTCGCATTTGCACATAGAGGGATTCTAGACTTCAAGTTCTCACAGATGCCTATACTACGTGATGTTGCAAATAAAGAATGCGAAGGACAGCGGCTTTGATTTTCAGCTCGCGCCCAGATGAGGCCCACAAGTCGCACTGGAAGTATAAGGTTCTATTGTTTTTTGACCTTGAGACAGGGACCATGCCGAAAGAACTACATTTGAAGGGGGTGCGCAATAATGTAAGAGACGATAAGGCAGAAAATTCAGAAACTAGACCGAGTTTCATTTTAGTTCAGTATACGAAAAATCATTGTCAAGAGCACGGTCCGTTTTACAGACTGCATTACGAAGAGACACAATGGAAATTTCAAATATAATGTAAGTAAATCTTTACACGCTTTTATACCGGAATGAAGATTTAATGAATGGATGCATGAATAAATGAATGAATGAAGAGCTAGGAAAAGCAAGGCAAACGTGTTCGTAGTGGGCACATGGGCATGCAGGTCCACTGGTCTCACTGATCTCGGTCCTTGGCCCAGCCACTTTTCCCTGCACTGCCTACCTGCACTACGAGACTGTCTCTGTATCCTTCAGCCCCTTCTCCCGGCATTTACCTTGCACTTGCCACCAGCTGGCCCTATTATTTAATTTGTATTCAACTAACCATGTACAGCACTTTTAACCCCCCTCCCCACTTCCCCATGTACGATCAGAAAGACACCTGGCCTAGTAGGATCGTTGTCTGTCTGCCCTTGTTCCCCACCTGCCTCGTCGCGCCTTGAAACACTTGAGTATAGGCGCGTTACAAATGCCATATCATATATCATATCATTCCTCACGCATGTAGACTAACTGTCGTTTATCATTGTGTGTTGGCCTCGATTTATTTCGTTACTTTTCGCATTGATTTTAGAGCCGAACATACTCCATTGAACTATCCTTGCAAGCAAATAGTTTCTGATCGGCTGTAATAAATAAAATGAGTAATATTAATGAAGATCGGCTGGCGAGACTAATTATAATTTTTTTGTTTTCATAACAGGTATTTGCTCCCCTTCTGCTACTGCCATTGGTTTGAGACACCAGCAGACGGTTTCTTCGTGAAACACCTGCAGCTTCGTGTGAACAACTGGAGCACACTGACAATTTTATGGGACGATCGCCAAGGGCACACATGCCCTTACGCTGTACTAGTGGCTAGAAGCAACATATCAACCTTTACGATCGACTAGTGCCTAGTTGATGGAACAGCCTTGCGGTTCACCGTGCTTCCAAAGTGCTTCTTTTAACGAAAAGCAACACCCGGTGTACCATTGCGGATACAGATAAAAGAAAATAAATGGCTTTCGGAGTTCATATGGCAATTGCTGAATATTCTCTAAACATTTAATGTCAAATAAATGTACTTTACCAAATGCACCGTGTTGCTGTTTGATTTTAAAGTACAGTTTGATATTCCGAATTGTGACGCGCTGTGTTGTGAGATGGTCTGTGTTGGTTTCCGGGTTCTGTGTGGAGTCGCGTAGAAGACGACTGGGCGCGTTTGCCTATGCAGCACAGTAACTTCACGGAGAGAGGCGGGGAATATGAATGTTTTGATAATGTCAGGCTCAGGGGCGGGGGATTTGATTTAGTGCCGCAGAAGCAGGTCAGCCAGGGCGATGCGGCAAGTGATAGGATTATCACAAAATGGCGGCTCCCTGGTGCCTGTTTTCGCGTGCGTTTAATGGACGAAAACTCGGGTAAGGTCCATAGGAAAGTTTTCTAAAATCGAGCCACTTAGGCTTAAAAAAACATAGCCGACCCGTAGGGACAATAAAAAATGTTACTAGACCATGCCTTTAAGTGCTACTCACAAAGCAAAAATTCTAGTCCCTCAATTTGGGATGGATTCTTTAGTCTATATGGGTTTCATTAGGGCATGTTGATTGCTTTACAGAAAGGTAGCCTTACTATTCATTTTGAAAAAGCAATCAAGATTTACTATCAGCCTGGGATTGACACAGAGGAATAATAGTACATTGAAATCTTTGGCTAGCTGGAGACGTGTCTAGTACACTATGGCCCTCATTACGACCCTGGCGCTAAGTGAAAAACGATGGCGGTAAATGATTACCTCCATCGTTTTCCGCTAGGTCCGATTATGACCCGTGACTGTTAACTACGATGCCATTAGCGGCATCGTAGTTAACGCTGCCGCTAACTTCTCCAAGGACGCAAGCACGCGCCCTCCCACACCGTAATTACCGGCATAGCGGAAAGGTACGCGAATGCCGACCCAAGCGGACATGCACCTAACGCCATCACCCAGCCCGTGAAGTACATTACCGCCATGGTGCTAATTACGCCATTGCGAACCAACCGTAAATGGCCATGTAAAGTGAATCCAGCTGCCACAGGTGCACGGAAACAGCACAGGTGGAGGCAATACAGACTCAGGAAGTACAAAAAGAGCACACCCCACCCCTTCCCACACCCAGTCACACTCCACAATGATACCAATAGGACTAGCAATGTTGGGGCTGGAGGACCTGATAGCAATGCAAGTGCTACAACAACAACAACAACAACAACAACAGGCAGCACAGAGGAGACGCAGGAGGAGAAGGAGGGCAAGGCAGGGCCAGCAAGCCCCACAAGCACAGCCAGTGCCACCACGCAGGCAGCCCCCAATCCCACGCATCAGAGCCAGTCCATTCAACCTTACTTCTGAGCAGATCCACACCCTGTACCATTTGGACCGGGACACCATCACCGCCATCGTAGACATGACACACAACGACATCGTCAGCATGATAGAAACACCAACCGCCATCCCACCCCTACTGAAGGTAGTGTCTGTACTCCACTTCCTGGCCACAGGCACCTACCAGCACACAGTGGGGCACTTGCATGGCATTTCACAACCATTATTCTCACGTACACTTATCCAAGTGCTCGATGCCCTCCTCAAGCACACAGACGACCACATCTTATTACCATGGACTGCCCAGGAGATTGCAAACACCAAAGTGGGTTTCCATGCACTAGCCGCCATACCTGGTTGCATTGGTGCCATCGACTGCACCCATGTGGAATTGGTGGTTCCACATGCCATGGAGGTACCGTACCGCAACCGGAAACAATTCCACTCAATCAACGTGCAAATGGTCTGTAACTCCAACAGGATCATCACACATTGTTGTGCCGGATTCCCCGGAGCAACCCATGATTCAATGGTCCTGAGGAACTCCACAATACCACGCTACATGGAGCGACATGCAGGCCCAAGATCCTGGCTACTCGGTGAGTCTAATGTCATGACCATGGAAATGTGAAGTGGGTAGGTGAACGACGTATCAATGCATACTCCACCTGGCTGAAAGGGGGGGGGGAATGATGCATACCCCACCTGGATGAAAGGGGGAGGAATGATGCATACTCCACCTGGCTGAAAGGGGGGGGATGATGCATACTCCACCGGGCTGAAAGGGGGGGGAATGATGCATACTCCACTGGGCTGAAAGGGGGGGGATGATGCATACTCCACCTGGCTGAAAGGGGGGGGGTGATGCATACCCCACCAGGCTGAAAGGGGGGGGAATGATGCATACTCCACCTGGATGAAAGGGGGGATGATGCATACTCCACCTGGATGAAAAGGGGGGGGGGATTATGCATACTCCACCTGGCTGTGAGTAGCAGAGACAACGGAGCCAGATCATACCCTAAAGCAACCCAAACTTCACCCAACACCAGTAAACCCAATACATGATGTATGCAGCCCTACCATGTGAATGAGGTCGTGTCCCAACCATGATGCAACCATCTGCAAGTGCATTGTACCAATTCAGACCACATTGACTACAATGAAATGCACCTACATGCACGTCACCAAACACCATCAACCGAAAGGCCTGTCCCCCATAACTGCGCACGAAGGAGGCACATGACGGACAGAAACATCAACACACTATTACACAGACAGCAGGGCCCCCAAAATGTCCCTATCAACATCAGTATTGCTCACTGGGGCCATGATGAGGCCGACAGCAATGTTGCAATGATGTGAGCATTGACATCACAGGACACGTGCCAGGCCACCAAAACAAACGGCATGAACGAACACAGTGGATGGGCACTCACAAGGCACTCGACCCCTCTGCATACATTGGTTGATGGCATGCAAAACAGGCCATGAGAGCCATGAGCATATACCGGTCGCATAGTGTGAATCAATTAGTACATTTAGAGGTAGTCCAAAGTAACAGTTGGATGCAAGCCATGGTGGCACATCATGTTCTGAATTAGACGTCATAATTGACACATACATTCTCGCCCACATACAGGTGATGCAGGCTATCCCCTGAAGAGGTGGCTCCTTACACCAGTCCGGAACCCACAGAACCAGCACGAGGAGGACTTCAACCGTGCACATACACGTACCTGTGTGGTCATTGAGCAGGCATTCGGCCTCTTGAAGGCACGGTTTCGCTGCCTCAGCAGGTCTGGTGGGGAACTCCTGTACCGCCATGAGAAGGTGGCAAAGATGGTCATGGCATGTGTCATGCAACACAATATGTGCGTCAGACGAAATGTGCCCCTGACGCAGAACTGCAACCACCTGACGATGAGGATGAGGAGGGTGCAGATGGGACCGCACCTCATGGAGGAGGCGATGCACAGGAGGGGCGTGAAATGCGTCAAAATATCATCGACCAATGCTTCTAGCACACACGGCTGGTGTGTATCACATGGAGATGGCACTTGGGGCACTGTGTGTCTCTGGGTCATGCACACTGTGGACTGTACACCAATAAAGCACACATACGCAATGAAAATGTCCACAAATTTGATTTGGGAAAAAGGAAAATGTGTATTTCAATTGTAAATTGTTGTGAGCCACCCCCTCCCCCTTCCCCCCTGAACACCCCAACACACCCCTCCCCCCTCCCCCTGAACACCCCAACACACCCCTTCCCCCCTCCCCCCTGAACACCCCAACACACCCCCTCCCCCCTGAACACCCCAACACAACCCTTCCCCCGTTCCCCCTCCCCCCTGAACAACCCAACACACACCCTGTGAGTGGCTAAAGATGCCTGTAACAGTGGGCACACGCTATTGCAAGCCCCCTCTCCCGGCCCCAGGGGCACCCCTGCCTGTGGAGCGCAGGTTCCGTCCTGATCGTCGGACGGGGTTGCTTTGGGAAGAACTGGCAGTGAAAGATGTCCCTGGCTGCTCACGTGCATACATGTCCTGAAGGTTGTGGGACAGCTCCGAGAGCACACGGCACACGGCGGCAAGTTCCCCACAAATGTCCCTTGAGGTGGACTGCATTGCAACCCTCAGGGTCTCTGTGCTCCGCTCAATTTCGGACCTTAGGTTCTCCGTAGATTGTTCTATGGCTGTCCTAGCCCGCCCACATTCCGCAGCATGCTCATTGAGGAGCGTGGACAGCTGTTGCTGACGTGCAATGACATCCTCAAGGGACTGTTGCCTCTGCTGGGCCATGCCCATTCCAGGTGGTGTCACGGAGGGGCTGCTCCCCTCCTGTGGACTTTCAGCGGGGCATGGGGTGGATGGCCAGTCCTCTTCCTCTGGGTGCCCCTGTGTGGGATCCTCATGGGGGCTGGTATGGGACAAACAGGGGGAATGAGGCAGGTCAGTGGGGCGTCCAACATCGGGCTCCTCTGTATCGGAGTCAGAGCATGCTGCAATGGAAGCTGTTTCCCCTATGGTGCTGCTGCCTGCAGAGGCGGTGCCTTCGGTGGTGGACAATGTGGGGACGTGTGGTGCTGCTGCTGGCCTGCTGCCTGCTGGGGTGCCTGTCGGTGGCCCGTCCTGTGTGCTGGCAGATGATTTTGCCTGATTTTGTCTGGCTCACTGCAGCTGAGGTGGAGAGTCTGTGCACAGTGGTCTTGGCCCTCTTGGCTTTTTTTTGTGGCAGGGGTGTCCACATCCTCGGGGTTGGATTCTGAGCCTGTGGTGGAGCAAAGGAGGGAGAGCGTTATTAATGGGTCTGCGGACATTGGAATGGCAATGATTGACATGATTTTGGTCACTAGATGAGGCACATTTCAGGCAGGGGCATGCAGGTTGTCTCCTTTTTGTGTGGAATAAGGATGGAGGTATGTGGGTGCCTGCAGTTAGGGTGTGCATGCTACATGTATACAGGGTGGAGGTCGCATGTGGCTGTGGGCAGTGTCCAGCTGATGTGTTGCATTTACACTCTAGGGCAACATTGTGCTACACATGAATGGACTTCAGTGACTATAGCATGTCTTGATTTGAGGCACCTACCTTCATCGCCTGATGTCGGCACTCCTCTTTCCATCCCTCCTACACCTTCGATGCCTTCCATGCCTATTGTGCTGGCACATATTTCCTCCCATTTTTGGAGTTTCATTGGGGAGTCAGATCCTCCCCCAGTAGCCAGGCCCAGGTTGCAATTAGCGGAGATGATGCTTCTGACGCAGAGCCTCAGGTCATCCCACCGCTTCCTGCACTGCTGTGGGTTGCGGGGTACGGTCCCCACCGCACTGACACGCTTTGCCACCAGGGACCATATGGCCTTCTTTTTGGCTATTGCCGGCCTGGTCATTTGCGTAGAATATACTACGGCAGCATTGTCCTGAAGAGTCTCAGCGAGCATGGTCAGTTCCTCCCGAGAAAATCGGTCCTGGCGCTGCCGATCGCATGCCTTCTTCACAACTTTGGGCATTTTTATGTAGGTAATTGGGTGGGTGATGGGTTGGGACAGGTCTCAGGGTTGGATCTGGTATGTTTGGGGAGGATGGCAATGGATTGTGTTTATCAAGATGGCCACCGTGCTGTTTCCTGTTCCGCCGCGATGATGCTACTTCCGATTCCACTTATTTACGGTGACCGCTAATTACGGTCACCGCTAACTACGGTGTCCGCTCACTACAGTCGCTGCTAAGATGGGTGGCGGTAGTGCACCTTGCACGGTGTACGATGCCGGTAGGGGCCGTTTCCGCCATGGCGTAATTTACATTACCGTCATGGCGTAATGCTCGTGCGCGATGGGTCGGAAAGTGACGCTCTTTCCGCTATCGATCCACGGCGTAAACGTTCATTACGCCATGGCGGTAATATCAGATACTTACCGCCTGGGTCGTAATGACCGCCTATGTCAAGATTAAGCAATGAAATTCAAGTGACCTATCTCTGTCACAACGTTTTATATTTCTATGTTTTTATACATTTATTTTCCTTTTGAAAACAAAAATGAACTATTATATGGCAGAGTTTTGCCCACAGTAGGTCCTACAGGGGATATGGTGGACTAGGAAGACTGGATTTTAATCGATAAATAAATTGATGTCATTGATCCATTTGCTCAGCCAGCTACGTCAGAAGCGGCCGGGAGACTGACGCAGCTTGACGTGCTGAGGGACTCGTTGCAGGGCCCTTTCCTCTAGCATTGCCTCTGATGTTGTGGTGCTGCCGATCGGGGTGTTGCCGGTGTGTTGGCGTTGTTTTTTTAGGCCGCATGGCTATCGGCCCCTTCACAGAGTTGAATATGGGCTGCCGTGGCTGCTTTAATGGTGTTTCGGGACCCATAGCACAACTTCCACCATACCTGCATTTCGAGCCGCAAAGCTTGTCGGCTCACATCGCCTTGCACGCGGTGAGGCATACCGGACTAGCAGAGCTGTAACATTGCAGGTAGAGTGGGTTTTTCCTTCATCTTTTCCTCCCTTGTATCTCATTCATTATGTCTGTTATTGGAGAGTGTGCTACTAGGGGGACTTTTGAACACCTAACAAAGTCTGCCTTTCAAAATAGTCCATCTCAAGGCAAGACCGTTGAGATAAAAACACGCACACACTGCCCCAACCCACCTTTAATGTAAGATCTGGGGGGGGTTGGTCCTTTCAGATATTAGTACTATAAGTAAAAGTGGGTTTATGACCCCTAATGGGACCCCAAGTCGGTTCTCTTTAGTTCTCGCAAAAAGTTCTATGAGAAGGGAGCATCCACAGAAAGTCAACATTAAATTTTCCGTTTCAGATATGGACATGGGGTTATCTCTGGGTGGGTCCAAGACAAACTGTGATTCAGATGCTGTTCCTTGTCTTAAAGATGATGTGACTTCATTGAAAAAATCCTCAGGAAATCGTAATTCATGTACATCTATTAAGAATTTGAAAATTGTAAGCTTAAAAGCTGGTTTACAGGCCCCTCAGAAAGATAGAAAGGTGATCAGTGCTGGCAGTTACAAAGAAAACTGGCAAGGAGAGCATTATTCTTGTTCTTAATCAATGCCACAACAGTAATGATTTTGGTTGTTGGTTCAAAAATCTTGAGATAACTATGTCACACTCATTACCTAAGAGGTTGGATGGACAGTGTCAAACTGATGTCAGTCAGATTTGCCTTTCCATGACAAATACTGCACGTCAAACCTATGGACCTGTGGTAGATCCCCCTCTTGTGGTATGCAATGAAGTTCGCACACAGTCGGATGTCGTAAAGGAAGCCGCCACTACAGTTTTATCAAATTCCTCGAGTGCCAGGAAACCGTTATCTACAAGACGTGGGAGTGAGGAGAATTCTGTGACAAATTCATGGGCCTGCCAATAAAGAAGAACTTAGGCTGTAAAAAGTAGAATATGCCTGAGATCTCGGAGCCCAAATTAAGATGTTGTGTCATGAACCCAAGGAATTTTGATTTAACTAATGTAAAAAAGGCTGATCGATGGGAATCCAGACAATCCTTAAAAAACAAGGTCTTCCACTGGTTACATGCAAGAATGGGACCCAGATGCATTAGAATGCAGGATTTGAGATTTATACGTAGAATCCAAGTTAAAGGCTGGACCACTGAAGACAACAGTGATTGTATCATTGTGGGCAGTGGTTTTAGTAACCATCCTGCTTTCTTAAGTCACTGGAAGTCTCTATGGAACTGTTCTCTGGATTCGAAGGTTAGGATTGTGTTGGATGAAGTGTACTAAGGACTGTATAATGGAAATGATACTGCTTCTGCTCTTTATATTGCCTTTAGCTTCATGTGGCTTCTTATGTAGTATGTTTCTGTCCTGTGTCTATTTGTTTGTATCTTCGTGTTTATGTGCGCCCATTGGCGTCGCCAGGAATCAAATTTAGGAGGGGCACAGAGGGGGCAAAAAACAAAAGTAGGGGGGCACAGACAAAAGTAGGGGGAGAACATGGTCACTGCTTGTCTTAGATTCCTGTGGGCTTTTGCACGATATAAATATAAAAAATAAAAAAAAAAATAGGAAGATTGGGTTTAAATAGATACATAAATAGATGTAATTCATCATTCTCGGCTTTGGTGCCTTTTGAATAATACATTTTGTAACATTCACCATGAGTCAATCAGTTTCACGCTCACCTAAGTCTCATGCTTATCTACGGCCTTAGGACCACACTCAAGGTTCCCATCATATCTTTACCATTGCCAGAAACTTTTGGGCCATCTGAAACACCATCAGTGTTATCGGAATACCACTACACTCATTTCTCTGGTGGGTGTATTTTACGAAACGAAAATGTGATGGCTGGAAGGTTTTGAATTAATCATAACCACGGGTAAAGCTCTGCGTAACCCTCCAGACCATTGTTTTTCAGCCTGCCAAGCCATTGCATAAGGGGAAAAACCATATGCAAATCAGGCTTGGTCCTACCACATAAGGGGCAGTCCAGCCCGAACCGCTGGTTCACATCCCTTCTGCACGAGTCCACAAGCATCCCCAGACATGTTTCAGCTTTGTTGGGCGTCATCAGTGAGGAGTAGCTTGGGTCTCAAAGACCCGGCAGACTCACGACCCACGTCTGGGCATACCCGTCCCACTCGGGGTGACTTTAGCAAATCGAAAATGTGATGGCTGGAAGGTTTTGAATTAATCATAATCACGGGCAAAGCTCTGGGTAACCCTCCAGACCATCGTTTTTCAGCCTGCCAAGCCATTGCAGAAGGGGAAATACCATATGCAAATCAGGCTTGGTCCTACCCCATAAGGGGCAGTCCAGCCCGAACTGCTAGGTCACATCCCTTCTGCATGAGACCACAAGCATCCCCAGACATGTTTCAGCTTTGTTGGGCGTCATCAGTGAGGAGTAGCTTGGGTTTCTAGGCCCGGCAGACTCGGGACCCACGTCTGGGCATACCCGTCCCACTCATTTTTTTAGCTGTCGTTTGAAATCCATTCTGCTTATTAGTTTGGGCTATTAGGTGGCACTGAAAGCACTACCTTTAAACGGAGACTATTGTCATTAACATAAGAGCTTTAACATTAGAACTTCAAATATGGCCTTTGAATGATCGTCTGTAATGCATTTCCAAGGGGGATGACATTTGAGAGGAATACACAGTTGTTAGGTTATTGAATCCCTCCCATTCCCATTCCCATGCTAATCCCATCCAAACCTGCCCATCTAGGAACTCTTTGAGCTCTGAGCTCTTCCATGGAAGCAGCCATCTTGGATGACTGTCTCTAAGGAAGCACCCTGGAAACAAGCCGGCCATCTTTGAATGGGAAATATACCATGCATCTTCCAAATATAATGATAGATTTTCAGGTGATTACAGATCACTGCATTTATATTTTCTGTTTATATGTAGAGCAAATTTCAAATGTGTAAGAAACAATTTCACAAGAACACTAATTAATGTTAATAAGGTTAATAGACCCTATTTTTAATTTATAAGAATATTTCATGCGTTTCTTTTCTTTTTACATCCTGATTCAAAATTGCACATTTATTTCCATTGGCACGGCATAGGAGAGAGGGGGAGGCTTCGAGTTGTGCTCACTGTCCATGGGAGGAGGCCACAACCTTTTCTCCCGGGTTCATACGAAGGATCCCTTCCTGCTTTCACTCCCTCCTCTACAGGCTGCTGGGGAAGGCCAAGTCAGAAGAAGCTGAAAGGAGGAATTGGCAGCTAATTCACCCTCCGGTGCAAGCCATTGCAGTATCTTCAAAAGGCATTACACAAGTTAACCTTCCGTCATGCAGTCAGTGACTTCTAATTTCAATTAGACAGCATGACGTGCTCAGATATCTGCTGCCTGCGAGAGAGAATGAGGGAAGCAGAACAGTGCCACAATTTGGAGTAAAAAAAAGACAGGGCTGTTAGTAAAACATCCTTCATGCTGAAACAGTGTAACATCTTTCAGCAAGATAGATGATACTGAGAGCTACTAACCCAGGAATCCCTTAATGAGCTCATCATCACCAAGGCTGATGCAAGTTTAGGAGATTAACCCCAGGACACTTATAGCATTGATGATGGTATGATGGGACTAGAGTGCGCATGCGAGATGACAAACATTATACTATTCTCTCACACACACACACACACACGGATATGGACACACATACATACACGCGCACAAGGACACACAAGCACACGGATACACACACACGGACGGACATAGATATGCACGCACATGGACATACATGTACACACACGCACACAGAGACAGGAACAGACATACGCACACACACGGACACACAGACACAAGCACATGGACACACAAATTCACTGAAACACACATGAGCACGGACACACATACGCATGTGCATACACATGGACTCACATATATAAACGCATGCACAGGGACACATATGCACGCATACACATAAGTGCACTTGCAGACACATCCACAAGGACACACACATCTTCAGTTGTTTTGTGACCAAAGACAGGTCAGGACCTCAGGAAATCTCAATCATAAATAGTTTGTTTACAGCTGATGCAATTAACACGAGGGCAGCGTCAGTTGTAAGAATGCCTAACAGACTGGCCTCCCTGTGTCTCTTGAGGACTGGGGAGACAAGCATCGCTGTGCTCCATTCAGCATGACAGTGGCCCGAGATAGTGGGGTGAAAGGCTGACTCGCTCCATAAATGGCAACATGTGGAAGCTTGTATCATTATGAAACTGCAGCACACATGTTCTCATAGCAGAATTTTATATCTGGGGGCATACAATAGCTTGGACAATCCAATCAGTGGGTTTAAAGCTTTTTTTTTAAAAAGTACAGCATATCAGCTCAATTCTCCAAAAGGTGTGACAGAAAAGATGTAAGACGAAGAGAATAAAAGAATGAGAAATGCCAACAAAAAGATGAAAGAAGAGAAAAAGAAAGATGAAAGAAAGAAAAAGAGAGAGAAAAGAAAGAAAAAAATAAAAATAAACACAACTTAGATCATGAGAAACAACTAATTATATAGATCATTAAATCCTCCCCATATCCTCTCGTGTTTATAAAGTTGATCCTTAGCATTAAAGGATACCTTCTCTCTCTTAGACAAGAGGGACAAACTCTGTAACCAATCATCCACACAGGGGGATATGTCGCTTTTCCAAAATGTAAGAATATGTTTCCGAACACAAAGTAACATCTACAATGTATAACGCCATCAATTCGTTTGCCACAAAGGAGCTCATAAGGCTCAAAGAGAAATGGGAAAGAGACGTGGGTCAAATACAACCAGAAGACTGGACAGTGGCTCTTATGTACCCCCGAGAATCAGCAATCTCAGCCAGAATTAGGCTGATCCAACTAAAAATTCTACATAGGATATACTACCCCAGGGAGGTCCTGCACCAATGGGGGAGGGCGACGGACCCCAACTGTCTAAGATGCCATCATCAGAGAGGAACCTTCTTCCACACTTTATGGGAATGTCCGCAGATACAAGACTTTTGGCAACAATGCTGCGATAGACTATCAACAGTACTTGGCCGTGAAATTCCGATGGATCCCAAACTCCTAATACTGGGGATAGATGCGGAGATAGAGCTATCAAGATTTGAAAAACTCATGTTTGCAACAACCACAAGTCTTGCCAAAAGGAACATTGCTCAACTATGGGGCTCACCCACACCACCCAGGTACGAAAAATGGGTAACGGATGTAGATGGATGTGTGCCAATGGAAGTGAGAGTGTATACTACGAGGGGGTGCCCAGAGAAAGCGACCAAGATATGGCAAAGATGGCAGGACAGCTGAAGGCTAATAAAGAAGAGCCATAAAACACTGAATGCTAAGCAATGAACTTAGATAAGTGATCGAAATGAACTCAAGATAACTGTATAATGTATGCAAAGATAGGCCAGATGCCGGGAAGAAGTGTATACCTGTGTGCTTAACTATAGTGACTAAAGGTGAATTATGTATTTTGGATGTGTTTTGTTTGTACCTATAAAACAATAAAAAGTATTTTATTAAAAAAGAAAAAAAAGAATATGTTTCTTTGCAAGAAGAAGAGCTCTATATGTCCAAAACAACTTACTGTTAGACAGTACAATACTTGAGGGGAACAATCCCAACATACCAATAAGAGGGTCTCTTGGGAGGGATTGGCCGAAACCAAATCTATTCTCTGAAAAACATCATCCCAAAACAATTGAATCTTTCTACACAACCACAACATATGGAACGTGGTGCCCATCTCTCTTTTACAATTCCAACAAACATCTTCATTACACAATTTACATGAGCTCATCTTCCAGGGGGATCAGTACAGGTAGTGGTTGATTCTCTGTTGCGTGTACCTTAGATCTAAGTCAATTTTATATGTAATTGGACCTATACATATTCGGTTTCATTCAGAATACGACAATACATAACTCAAATCTGATTCCCAATTTCTTCTACCACATTGTGCTGTTATTTGGGATGCAGGAGGAGTAACTAACTTATATAAAGTAGATGCAGACAAAGGCATATTCTTTGAAAGGCACAAAATTGCGGGCAGATCATGTAGTGCAGCATTCAATGGTGAAAAAAGTACAGCAAAAATGTCTTTTAGAACATTATAACGAACAATTTAATTTGCTTTCAGCTTGTATTTAAAATGCAAAAACTCAAAGTCCACCATATTTTGACCATCATGCACTTGACCAATTTTCCAAATATTTGCTTTTTGCCATGAAATCCACAAAAGCATATAGTTACCCTGCTTCACAGACGGGTTTTTCCACAGACGGGAGTCTGCACATAGAAGGCATTTCCCATCACAAATTTCATTACTCTTGCACCACTCCTTCACAATGTGCTTTATAAAAGGCCGGGTCGTACTAACCAGCAATCTCTTGTCTGTAAATATAATAATATCTAGAGGTGTAGGTGAAACAGATTCTTTCTCTATTTCAATCCATCCTGCCCTAGTTATTTGGTCAGTCAACAACCAATGATACAAGATCCGCAATGTAAAAGCTGTGTGATACCATTTTATGTCCTGGTAACCAAAACCACCTAAATGCACCGGTCTCAAAAATACCTCTTTTGCGATTCTGGCACGACCTTCTTCCCCCCAAACAAAATCTATTCAAGTACTTGTTAATGCTTAGTAATAATTTATTTGAGAGTGGCAGAGGGAGCATACTAAATACATATAGTAACTTTGGGAGAAGGGTCATTTTTACTACATTAACTTTACACCATAGGGTCAATTTTAGCCTCTCTAATTTACTGCACATTCTATTTATTTCCTCAGTTTTCAGGTGGATATTATTTACTAGCAGAGATTTGATATCCCTATTGATATGAATGCCCAAATACTTTACACCTGAGTTTGCCCACACCTCTCGGCCCACATCAAACAAACCCCTATGACAAGCGAGGGATATGGGGAAAATAAGAGTCTTTGTGACATTTATTTTATAATTAGAGAAGCGACCAAATTCTTGTAATGTCAATAGAAGCTCTGAGTAAGAACGTATTTGAGATTAAAACTAAAAGGCTATCCGTGTACAAAAGGACCTTCGAGACATACTCCCCAAATGGAATACCCAATATACCCAGATGGTTTCTAAGCATAATGGCAAGAGGTTCAATAAATAAATCAAAGAACAATGAAGACAAGGGACAGCCCTGTCGAGTCCCTTTCAGAATCCGGAAGCATTCAGAGCGACAACCATTACCAGCCACAGCCACTTTCACACCATCATATAGGGCACTAAAATGTTTAAGGCATTGCGGCCCACAGTTTATTTTAAGAAAAACCTGATGTAAAAAAACCCAACTCACTCTATCGAAAGCCTTTTCTGCATCTATACTGACAGCTGCGTATGCTTCTGCAGAATGTCTCTTCAGGTAGATAACATCTAGTAACTCTCGCAAGTTATTGTTACTTTTTCTTCCACTTACAAAACCCATCTGATTTTTATGAATCAGTTTTGGAAGCAAGCCGTTTAATCTTCTAGCAAATATTTTAGCTTAAAGCTTCACATCTACATTTAAGAGTGAAATCAGCCATTATTAATGCAGTTTGCATTGAATCAGCAACCTTTTCATTATGCAAAATCTCTGTGTATAATTGCACTAGATAAGGTGATAGAATCTGACTAAAGGTTTTATAAAATTCTAGTGGAAATCCAACAAGACTAGGACATTTACCATTTGCGATGTTTTAATTGAAAATTCAATTTCCTCCACTGATATTGGTGCGTCAAGATCTAATATTTCGTTCTCATTTAAACTAGGCAAATCAAAGGAACTAAGATAATTATTATTTTCAAACTCGGAAGCAGTCTCATCATCCTTGTATAAGGCAGCATAATATTGCCGAAATTCTTCACAGATTTCCTCATTCTTTCTCTTTATTATTCCTCCCTTATCTACAAAAAAAGCACCTGTCTGTTATTCTCCCTCTGCTTTATATGGCTTGCCAACAAGGCTCCTGACTTTTCACCCCGCTCCCAAAAAGCTTGTCGTGAATAAAAAAGTTGTCTCTCTGCCCTATGGTGGAGTTCACAATCCAGGGTTTGTTTTGCCTGGGACCAAGCCAACATAGTCTCTCTATTAGGGCTACTACAGTAACGTACTTCACTTGCCTTATACTCATCCTCTAACTTGACCAGGACCTCCTCCCGCTGGCGTTTCTTGTATGAGGCAAAACTAATGATTTTACCACGCAATGTTGCCTTCAAGGCATCTCAAATTACAGACATAGAGCTAACTGAATTCAAATTGTCCTTCATAAACAAAGATATTTCTGTCTCTATATAGTTGACAAAACCTAGATCAGAAAACAACTGTACATTCAAACGCCAATGTTTCCTAGATCTTGAACCACTTGGAGATTCATCCAGCGCCAACATAATAGGAGCATGGTCTGAAATGATTACTGTACCAATCTCAGCATTACAAATTTCCCCACATAAACCTCTACTGACAAGGAGGAAATCAATACGGGAAGATGTACCATGCACCATTGAGTGAAAAGTATATTTTCTACTTTTCTCATTAAGATTTCGCCAAATATCATGCAAATCCCATTTATCCACAAATCTTAAGAGCCCCTTTCTTGCTTTAGCCTAAGCATAAGAATTAGCCTGAGTGGTCTTGTCCATTTTCATATCGATTGTGGTATTGAAGTCTCCCCCAACAATAATTTCTGTACAATTTAGTTGATCCAAAACTCCAGCAAGCAGCCTGGTTCACATTAGGTGCATAATTATTCAGAATTGTCAATCACTTATTTTCAACTTGTAATTTTAATGCAACATATCTCCCCTCCGGATCCACGCATACACTTTCAGTTCTATATCTCAAGCCTTTCCTAAAAAGAATAGACACATCACGTGAATTGCTTGCAAAGTAACTCCAGAATTCTTTTACATACAAACCATCAGAATATACCCTACTTAATCCCCTATCAGATGAGTTTCTTGTTGTAATACTATGGGCCTTATCACGAGTTGGGTGGTAACGCTGGCGCTGTTAGCTTCGGCGCTAATAGCCCTACCGCCAAACCCCCGGAGCTATTAGCGCCAGATCACGAGTTTGGCGGAAGGGTTATTGCCCATTCCCCATTGGGCCCATTTGGGAATTCCTCATTCCCCATTGGGCCCAATGGGGAAAATTTGTGCTATTACCACCGGCGGATTTCCAGCGGCGGTAATCACGCCGAAAATCAGCAATTTTGCCGCGGATTTCCCCCCAGCTCAGAGCTGTGGGGAAATACGCCAAAGCCAGGATCTGGCACAACCTTAAATGTGGTGGTAATAGCGCTACCGCCGCATTTAAGGGTTACCTCCAGACTGGTGATGAGGCCCTATATCTGGTTTTCGTCCACTCAGCTGCAATAATATTTCCCTCCTCTTAATAGGGTTATTCACGCCTTTAACATTCCAGCTTAAAAATGTTAGGCCTGCTGGCATTTTTCGAAGCATAACAAGATACTAATGCTGACTAACTTGCACCCAATGACACGTTGCATCAATATTAAGTAAGCCTTCTTCCTTGTACTCCTCACTCCCTCTCTACTCATTCCCCTATGCCCCCACCCCTCGATCCCTCTCCTAGGTAAACACATTCTAAAAAAAAAATCATAACTATTATGAATTGAAAGAAAAAACAGATTAGATGAACGAGAGAAAAGAATAGAAAAACAAGAATAGTGCGGGAAGGAGCATGCACATCAGAATATTCAATTCAACAGTATTGTAGTCAAAATCAAACTTGTGAATTTGCTCTGTACATTTCGCGACTAGAACCAACATTACAGATACAACAGCAAAACAGCCATAAATATTCAACAGCCAAATATGAATGACAAACCCAGACTAAATTATCGGGTTGCAAGAAAAAAAACATAAATAAAAAAATAAATAAGTCTATAGTATTTTGCACATTAAGAAACAAAAACAGAAGCTGTGTAAAATCACACATATCTATGCATCTGACCTTACGCCCGTACCTAAGTAAATACAACAGGGCATCAGGTGTAACTTAGTGAATATAGCTCCAATCTAATAATTAAAACTATCCTAAAATGTTCATACCACCAGAGTAGGAGACTAACTGTGCATTAATATGCATTCATATTTGTAATAATTAAGCATGTCCGTAATAGGATGGTATAACATTGAGATTGTTTGCAGCCACAAATTGGCACCTCCCAGTGTGATTATTGATCTGCTCATGATAGTGACAGCACTGTTTACCTCTGTTTTCCGCAGCATATCACATTTAAAGTACACACAGCAGAAATTCATAGAGTAATAGAAAAAGCCGAGGCCAGGTGCGCTAAATGACTTACCAAATGCATACAACAATCCAGCATTAAAGAAAGGAACAGGCTTTGTGACACCAACGTCACCTGTTGCAATGTATCAAACAACCTTATTGTAATCTCCCAGGTGTCTCAAAGCAAAGGAGGCTGAAACGTGTGCTCTTCTGCCCACCAAATCTCTAGAAAATTAAGAAATAATGTCTGTCTGCTCACGTGGTCTCAGAGCACTAAATGCCTACCATCTGCCCAGGGCAAGCAGAAATCATTTGTATGGTAGTAGGGCTCAGTGCAGGACTGCTTTCACACTACATGGTGCAGTGTCTGGCATCCCATGTGCTGCCATCAATCACCCGATGCTGCTGCCTGAAACCCCAAAGGTTTTCTTAAAACATGTTCTACTTTTTAGTTTGCGCCATTAGGTGTCGCTTGTGAGACCCATGAGCTTAAACTATTGCATTAAAGATAGGGGGAAATGGCATATGAGGAGGGACACACAGCTTGTTGGTGTTTTGGGGGTATTTGCCCACCCATTGACTGCCCATGGCCATGCTAATCCTTATGGCCATCCCCTCTCATATCTTGCCCCTTCCTGCCCAAAACACCTCCTCACTGGGACTCTTTAAGCTCACATGAATCTATCCTTACCATAAATGATGGCACTCGGAGTGCCTGCCACTGTTTTTTCAAAGCAGTTTGCTAAGAGTTAATGACTTGATTGGCATTGTAAACGCAATACTGTTGTAATACAAATGTCAACCTTCACTCACCCTATTTATAATATATTTTTTTCATATAGTGTTTTAATCTAAAGCGCTTTACATAGGCCATATTTACATACCCTTTTATTACCCAATCGAAATTGGTACTCGTTTATCGACCTCTGAAGGATGAAAGGCTGAGTTGGCCTTGCAGGGATTTGACCTGCGACCTGGAGACCAAACACAGATCATAGCAAAGACCGTTTAAACTGCTGAGCCATTTTACCAGCTTTATGAGCACCATGTGTGTCCTTCGCTGATGTCCTGTTGAACAAGCACTGGCAAAGCCAACCGTTTTGGCTTGTCTATACATATTAAGTGTTTTCCAGGTACTACTATTAGATGGCAAAGTACTTGTACCATGTTGCACCTGCTACCATCAATGATCATTTAATACCACTTTGGCTGTGCCTAGCAAGTGCCTCTCCCAAGCCTAAAGACAAGTCCAAACTGTTGCCATTGCCAATGCTTGTTTAACCCTAGTGTGCAGCTATTTTTGCTCCTCAAGTGCTGGTAGAGTGGGCTGAAAAGCAAGCAATGTTTCAAGTCTTTAAACGCTTCACTGGAACACTTGAAGTGCTAGATCTCACTGAGGGACTTTTGCCTACTGTAGGTTTCTTGGCAGGGATAAGTTGGTTGGCTCTTGCCAAGGCAAACACCCTGCATTCCAAGGGTTTCCCAGCAGAAATGAAAATCACTGAATGGCAATATCGTGCATGAAGATTCCGGAAATGGATTGACTGTATTGGTCAGAAGCTATTTTACTTTCCTGACATTTTCCTATTTAAGGTAGCACTTAAAAACTGGCATGGTAGTAAGGTGCTTACTGCTGCTTGTGTAAGAAGTACTACATTCTGAGCAAACACCAGCAAAGTTATTGTGTGTTTAAACAACTTGGAAAAAATGACATGCACCTGAAATGTGAAATCAGAATAAGCCTTTTCAGTCATGTCACACACAGCACAGTGCCACACAGTAGCCATTGCTAGATGTTCACCTCCAGCACAGAGGCAAATGGGCAATGCATTGTGGGTATGGAAATGAGCTGGAATGTCAAGTATGGAGCAAATACTTGTTTGGTTGGTGCTAGAACGATAATGTACCAAACACAACTAAAGATTAACCAATTCATTGTGTAAAAAGTACGGAATTCAATACTTAAGAAACTTCTGAGGGATCTCTTTATGGCGTTATGTGTCAGGTAAGGTATTAGAGAGAGCTAGGGCTAGAACAGAAAAGCCTTGCCCTCCCCATTTTTGAATTTGAGGATTGCCCTGTTGGGTTTGTATATCATTATCTTGTTGTGCTAAAACTATGGTTTTACAATGTTGTATTATGTTTGCTAATGATACTAAGGTCTTGTACTAAGCCAAGCAGAATTCAAGCATCTCGCACTGTATGATGGAGGTTCAGAGATGAATAATTCTCAACTGACTCAAATTCAACACAGCCTCAAGTGCCCATGTGATCTTAGGATATGTGGCCAACCAACTTAGGAACCCTTTGAGTCCCCAATGTCATGGTGAGAACGTATTTATCTCAACATAGACCTCTCTAAGGCATCATTTATTAATATAGAAAGTTGATAGAAACGCAGACATATGTTTGTCTGGGTTTCTATCAACTAAAGCTTTAAAAAGGATGTATACTACATCTCCTTTCCGCAACAGGTAATGGGGGTCATTACAAGTTCGGCGGTAAGGGGTTAACAGCTCCGGTAAAGGTGCCGGAGCCATCAACCCCTTACCGCCTCATTACGAGTTCTGCTCGCGGGACCCGCTAAGGCCTCCTGGTTTTACCAGGCGGCCTTAGCGGGTCCCGCGAGCAGCCCAGCATGCTAACAACGGGCCTGTTGTTATCATGCTCCCCATTCCCATTGAGCCCTATGGGGGCTCGAATGGGAATGGGGATGTACCGGGTCTGGGTTCCTTGAATGAGGAATTACCGGGCCCTCCAAGGTCGGAATGGCCTGGCTATTCCTCATTCAAGGAACCTGAACCCGGTACCCGGTAAGGGGGTAGCCATGCCGCTAATAGCGACATGGCTACCTCCTAACTTGTAATAACCCCCATTGACTTTTAATGCTTATGCTACAGGCATAATGGATTAGGGAATTCCACTTTTTTGGCCTCTCGAAGCAAATTTGTAAGAATGTGACTGCCAGATTGCTGTTAAAATGGCCCCAGTGGGTGAGCATATCTTGTGGGTGAGCATATCTTGTCTACTCTGCAATATTTGCATTGGCTTCAGGCGTTTGTCACATTAAGTTTAAGACCTTGTGTATAGCCCATCGGGCCTCTACAGTATTGGCACAGTCTCTTGTATCAAGAACATGTGTTAAATATCAACCCAGCCACTTGTAGAGATCCGTGAGTAACGTTCTGCTGCTCATTGCAAGATAATGATATGATTGACTCAGAGGCAAATCTTTCTGTCTGAGGAGTCCCTCTTCTGCCAGATGTGGTTTATACTTGGACTGCTGGGGAAGGGCGCTCATCTTGAGCTTAACAGGAGGTGAAAGGACAGAGACGTCTTTATGGGAGGGCAAAAGGGGCACTTGCCCCATGCCCCCACCTTGGAGGGGGGCCCCATAAGGCTGCATTATCCTTAGAAACCAGTTACCATTGTTGAGCAAACATAAATGGCACATTTTAGGATATTTTCCGGGCTGCTGCAGAGGCTAAACCTTTTGCCTGTCTGTTGTTGACAAGAACATTCTGTTCCAATTAATTCACCCTGTAATACTTTCTTTGTTCACTGTGTATACATAGTTTGTGCGTGCACAGTAGCACAGCTCCTGTATCGTTTTTTCCTTTACTGTGGGGACCCTATTGATCATGTGCAAAAGCCAAAGTTGAAATGCATATTGATACATTTGAGTGCTGCGATGGTGAAGAAGATAGCTCAACGTGTTAAGCACTCATTGCTGAGATCTGTGTTCATATGCAAGATTACAAAACCAAACTCCATAAAGGCCGACTCAGCCTTTCCTATGTCTGAAGTTGATAAACCAATATGTCTAGGTCCTTTGCTTTGTAGCTCATCATGTGCTATTAACAGCAATCTACCTGCACCAGATAGCGGCTGCTATAAAACAAAAAGCATCCGTATGGTGAAGGTCTAGAAATCAGAAGTCGGGTTCTTCAGACAGGTAGTTGTAAAACCCAGGCAGCCATCCCTAATGATGAGCACAAAGTGTTAATTCAAGAATGTGAAACCAAGACGTTCATTCGCGTGTCCTAGCTTTGTCAGCAGATGATACAGTCCTGGACAAATCAGTTATATAACTGACAGTACTGTGCTGTCTTCTTTGGAAAGGTTTGCCTTATTACATGCTGGTAGCATCATTTAGCCCATTACCTGATCTTTCTATATAGGTCATTTGAGTGGAAGGGGTTCTACACAGAAAAAAACGGACCAGATATTGAAGGCCTCTGACAAGCATCTTTTAAACTCTGCTTAATTGACACAAAAAATGGTTTGCTTTTTTGTACAATGCACAGATACAACAGCAAAACAGCCATAAATATTCAACAGCCAAATATGAATGACAAACCCAGACTAAATTATCGGGTTGCAAGAAAAAAAACATAAATAAAAAAATAAATAAGTCTATAGTATTTTGCACATTAAGAAACAAAAACAGAAGCTGTGTAAAATCACACATATCTATGCATCTGACCTTACGCCCGTACCTAAGTAAATACAACAGGGCATCAGGTGTAACTTAGTGAATATAGCTCCAATCTAATAATTAAAACTATCCTAAAATGTTCATACCACCAGAGTAGGAGACTAACTGTGCATTAATATGCATTCATATTTGTAATAATTAAGCATGTCCGTAATAGGATGGTATAACATTGAGATTGTTTGCAGCCACAAATTGGCACCTCCCAGTGTGATTATTGATCTGCTCATGATAGTGACAGCACTGTTTACCTCTGTTTTCCGCAGCATATCACATTTAAAGTACACACAGCAGAAATTCATAGAGTAATAGAAAAAGCCGAGGCCAGGTGCGCTAAATGACTTACCAAATGCATACAACAATCCAGCATTAAAGAAAGGAACAGGCTTTGTGACACCAACGTCACCTGTTGCAATGTATCAAACAACCTTATTGTAATCTCCCAGGTGTCTCAAAGCAAAGGAGGCTGAAACGTGTGCTCTTCTGCCCACCAAATCTCTAGAAAATTAAGAAATAATGTCTGTCTGCTCACGTGGTCTCAGAGCACTAAATGCCTACCATCTGCCCAGGGCAAGCAGAAATCATTTGTATGGTAGTAGGGCTCAGTGCAGGACTGCTTTCACACTACATGGTGCAGTGTCTGGCATCCCATGTGCTGCCATCAATCACCCGATGCTGCTGCCTGAAACCCCAAAGGTTTTCTTAAAACATGTTCTACTTTTTAGTTTGCGCCATTAGGTGTCGCTTGTGAGACCCATGAGCTTAAACTATTGCATTAAAGATAGGGGGAAATGGCATATGAGGAGGGACACACAGCTTGTTGGTGTTTTGGGGGTATTTGCCCACCCATTGACTGCCCATGGCCATGCTAATCCTTATGGCCATCCCCTCTCATATCTTGCCCCTTCCTGCCCAAAACACCTCCTCACTGGGACTCTTTAAGCTCACATGAATCTATCCTTACCATAAATGATGGCACTCGGAGTGCCTGCCACTGTTTATTCAAAGCAGTTTGCTAAGAGTTAATGACTTGATTGGCATTGTAAACGCAATACTGTTGTAATACAAATGTCAACCTTCACTCACCCTATTTATAATATATTTTTTTCATATAGTGTTTTAATCTAAAGCGCTTTACATAGGCCATATTTACATACCCTTTTATTACCCAATCGAAATTGGTACTCGTTTATCGACCTCTGAAGGATGAAAGGCTGAGTTGGCCTTGCAGGGATTTGACCTGCGACCTGGAGACCAAACACAGATCATAGCAAAGACCGTTTAAACTGCTGAGCCATTTTACCAGCTTTATGAGCACCATGTGTGTCCTTCGCTGATGTCCTGTTGAACAAGCACTGGCAAAGCCAACCGTTTTGGCTTGTCTATACATATTAAGTGTTTTCCAGGTACTACTATTAGATGGCAAAGTACTTGTACCATGTTGCACCTGCTACCATCAATGATCATTTAATACCACTTTGGCTGTGCCTAGCAAGTGCCTCTCCCAAGCCTAAAGACAAGTCCAAACTGTTGCCATTGCCAATGCTTGTTTAACCCTAGTGTGCAGCTATTTTTGCTCCTCAAGTGCTGGTAGAGTGGGCTGAAAAGCAAGCAATGTTTCAAGTCTTTAAACGCTTCACTGGAACACTTGAAGTGCTAGATCTCACTGAGGGACTTTTGCCTACTGTAGGTTTCTTGGCAGGGATAAGTTGGTTGGCTCTTGCCAAGGCAAACACCCTGCATTCCAAGGGTTTCCCAGCAGAAATGAAAATCACTGAATGGCAATATCGTGCATGAAGATTCCGGAAATGGATTGACTGTATTGGTCAGAAGCTATTTTACTTTCCTGACATTTTCCTATTTAAGGTAGCACTTAAAAACTGGCATGGTAGTAAGGTGCTTACTGCTGCTTGTGTAAGAAGTACTACATTCTGAGCAAACACCAGCAAAGTTATTGTGTGTTTAAACAACTTGGAAAAAATGACATGCACCTGAAATGTGAAATCAGAATAAGCCTTTTCAGTCATGTCACACACAGCACAGTGCCACGCAGTAGCCATTGCTAGATGTTCACCTCCAGCACAGAGGCAAATGGGCAATGCATTGTGGGTATGGAAATGAGCTGGAATGTCAAGTATGGAGCAAATACTTGTTTGGTTGGTGCTAGAACGATAATGTACCAAACACAACTAAAGATTAACCAATTCATTGTGTAAAAAGTACGGAATTCAATACTTAAGAAACTTCTGAGGGATCTCTTTATGGCGTTATGTGTCAGGTAAGGTATTAGAGAGAGCTAGGGCTAGAACAGAAAAGCCTTGCCCTCCCCATTTTTGAATTTGAGGATTGCCCTGTTGGGTTTGTATATCATTATCTTGTTGTGCTAAAACTATGGTTTTACAATGTTGTATTATGTTTGCTAATGATACTAAGGTCTTGTACTAAGCCAAGCAGAATTCAAGCATCTCACAATGTATGATGGAGGTTCAGAGATGAATAATTCTCAACTGACTTAAATTCAACACAGCCTCAAGTGCCCATGTGATCTTAGGATATGTGGCCAACCAACTTAGGAACCCTTTGAGTCCCCAATGTCATGGTGAGAACGTATTTATCTCAACATAGACCTCTCTAAGGCATCATTTATTAATATAGAAAGTTGATAGAAACGCAGACATATGTTTGTCTGGGTTTCTATCAACTAAAGCTTTTAAAAAGGATTTATACTACATCTCCTTTCCGCAACAGGTAATGGGGGTCATTACAAGTTCGGCGGTAAGGGGTTAACAGCTCCGGTAAAGGTGCCGGAGCCATCAACCCCTTACCGCCTCATTACGAGTTCTGCTCGCGGGACCCGCTAAGGCCTCCTGGTTTTACCAGGCGGCCTTAGCGGGTCCCGCGAGCAGCCCAGCATGCTAACAACGGGCCTGTTGTTATCATGCTCCCCATTCCCATTGAGCCCTATGGGGGCTCGAATGGGAATGGGGATGTACCGGGTCTGGGTTCCTTGAATGAGGAATTACCGGGCCCTCCAAGGTCGAAATGGCCTGGCTATTCCTCATTCAAGGAACCTGAACCCGGTACCCGGTAAGGGGGTAGCCATGCCGCTAATAGCGACATGGCTACCTCCTAACTTGTAATAACCCCCATTGACTTTTAATGCTTATGCTACAGGCATAATGGATTAGGGAATTCCACTTTTTTGGCCTCTCGAAGCAAATTTGTAAGAATGTGACTGCCAGATTGCTGTTAAAATGGCCCCAGTGGGTGAGCATATCTTGTGGGTGAGCATATCTTGTCTACTCTGCAATATTTGCATTGGCTTCAGGCGTTTGTCACATTAAGTTTAAGACCTTGTGTATAGCCCATCGGGCCTCTACAGTATTGGCACAGTCTCTTGTATCAAGAACATGTGTTAAATATCAACCCAGCCACTTGTAGAGATCCGTGAGTAACGTTCTGCTGCTCATTGCAAGATAATGATATGATTGACTCAGAGGCAAATCTTTCTGTCTGAGGAGTCCCTCTTCTGCCAGATGTGGTTTATACTTGGACTGCTGGGGAAGGGCGCTCATCTTGAGCTTAACAGGAGGTGAAAGGACAGAGACGTCTTTATGGGAGGGCAAAAGGGGCACTTGCCCCATGCCCCCACCTTGGAGGGGGGCCCCATAAGGCTGCATTATCCTTAGAAACCAGTTACCATTGTTGAGCAAACATAAATGGCACATTTTAGGATATTTTCCGGGCTGCTGCAGAGGCTAAACCTTTTGCCTGTCTGTTGTTGACAAGAACATTCTGTTCCAATTAATTCACCCTGTAATACTTTCTTTGTTCACTGTGTATACATAGTTTGTGCGTGCACAGTAGCACAGCTCCTGTATCGTTTTTTCCTTTACTGTGGGGACCCTATTGATCATGTGCAAAAGCCAAAGTTGAAATGCATATTGATACATTTGAGTGCTGCGATGGTGAAGAAGATAGCTCAACGTGTTAAGCACTCATTGCTGAGATCTGTGTTCATATGCAAGATTACAAAACCAAACTCCATAAAGGCCGACTCAGCCTTTCCTATGTCTGAAGTTGATAAACCAATATGTCTAGGTCCTTTGCTTTGTAGCTCATCATGTGCTATTAACAGCAATCTACCTGCACCAGATAGCGGCTGCTATAAAACAAAAAGCATCCGTATGGTGAAGGTCTAGAAATCAGAAGTCGGGTTCTTCAGACAGGTAGTTGTAAAACCCAGGCAGCCATCCCTAATGATGAGCACAAAGTGTTAATTCAAGAATGTGAAACCAAGACGTTCATTCGCGTGTCCTAGCTTTGTCAGCAGATGATACAGTCCTGGACAAATCAGTTATATAACTGACAGTACTGTGCTGTCTTCTTTGGAAAGGTTTGCCTTATTACATGCTGGTAGCATCATTTAGCCCATTACCTGATCTTTCTATATAGGTCATTTGAGTGGAAGGGGTTCTACACAGAAAAAAACGGACCAGATATTGAAGGCCTCTGACAAGCATCTTTTAAACTCTGCTTAATTGACACAAAAAATGGTTTGCTTTTTTGTACAATGCACAGGGTTATCTGTGTGTTTAAAAAAAAAAATGAACAAGCCTGTGTTTTGGAAATAATTAAAGCTTTAAAATACAAAAGAGAAACACAGATAAATTCTTTTAAGATCACATCAATTAGTATGCTGATACTTAAATACTTTCCTTGATGATGGAGGAAATTAAGGTAGAATCATCCCCATTTTTCATTACACGCCTCTATAAAATGTAGTTTTAAAAACACTGTCATGTTGGGTTATGTGACTTATGTACTTTCCAAGTTGCTTGTATACAATTAAATTATTTTAGTTCATGGTAACATCTGCAAAAGAAACTAGCAGAAATTGGAGAATGGGAACGAATCCCAGCGTCACCGCTTAACCAATGTGTGATCCTCATCTCATTTAATCTCATATTGCCTAACTTGTCAAAATGACCAGCCCCCAAACCTTTCAAAAATGTCACAGCTCAGAGTGATTTCGTTCTCAGGGTATGGTCTTCAAAAAAGCCTCACACATGCTTTCAATGGCTACAGTGTTACCTCCCCTATAATAATAGTGAGCATTTATATATTGCACACCGCAACCACTACAGAAGTACCCGTATCGTGGACTTCTAATGTTGTCCTTGAAATGCTACTTCTTTATCATTTTGATTACAGCAAGAATGAAGAGGGTATTGTAGTACCTATGCTTATTTTGCAAAGCAACATATCAAGCTATGAGTGGTGATAGTGATGAGGGGGGTGTGACCAGATATTCAGATCCCTTAATTCCTTTGGTTTGGTACCCCGTGGGTATCTGTGCCCCAGGCCCCAAAACTGAATAAGATGTCCCTGTGAAAGGATGCATATGTTTGCTGTGTGTATGAGTGATGAGTGATTGCACAGAGACGAGCTGCACACCTTACCATGGAGTCTCTGGTGACACCATCTACACACATTTTGTTCTTATGGCTACCCTTTGTATGTTTTCTTTCCCACGAGAAACCAGTGTAATTGTCTCGGGACTGACAAGATGTACAATGAACTTGAAAGCTTTTCCAGGCTGTGAGCTTCCATGTTTTGATTGCTCTGCAATTGGGCAATAGAATATTGTGGAAGGTAACATATGGGGTGCAATATATTTCAAACTACAACTCCCATCAGCCCTCTCCAGGAAATGATAATGGCCACGGCCATTACGTTTGGCAATAGTAACATCTACAGTATTATTACAGACATGCAGGTCTGAGTTGCACTCTTTTAATCAACATCAGGTGGGTAAAAGGAACAGTTCTCTGTGATCATATTTGAGTCAATGAGCTTCTGTACAGGTAGCAAACAAATGTCTGCAATATGTGAAACAGTAAAAGGAAAGAAGATCATATTATATAGCACATATTCATAAGCCCTGTCTTCCTACTCTTTGGTAAGACAAAAAAGTGGGTTAACAGACCTGTTGCATACATCTGTGTGCAAAGTGTAGTGCCTTTAGTGAACATCCCCCCGCACATACAACCTCGCGGCCTACCCCAAGCCACCTAACCCAGTGAAATCTCTCTTCAACTTGCTAAATAACACACCTGGCCAGCACACCAGACACGACTCCCCTTGGTCCTCTAGAAGTCAGTCCTCAGACTCTGTCACCGACCCTAGAAGACTGTCACATGTCCTCTCCCCATTACAGGAAACAAGTCTGAATTACCCAGAAGCAGCCCTGTATACCCAATAACCCCCCTCACCTCAGTATACACATCCTCGTTCATTCCTCATAACAGGGTCACTTCTCAAACACCCACACACACTCCCACCACTATTAACCACTACACCGACCATAACTTAGAGGACTCCGACTTCACAAGCTCTCTACACACACACACACACCTGCAACACACTCAGCCACTATTGCCACTCCTCCAAATTGAGACCTTAGCCTTCTCCCCAAGAACCATCTCACCTTCTAACAAATCTCAGCCATAGTAGCCTTCCTCTAGACCCTACTACACAACAAACCCTAGTCATCCACCCTTACTTCCATACACCACATTCCCCTTCCACCTGGTAGCAGCCAACACTCCCTCCCAAGTCCCCCACAGAATCCTGTTGCATCAAACAGTCAACCTAGCAACAGACTATTGTGCATCCTGGTCAATGTCAGATCCGTTGCGAAAAAAACGCCACAGCATTTAGGACCTATTTTTATATGATGGCCCTGACGTGTTCATCATCGAAACCTGGTTCTCCCAAGACTTCCATCTCATTGCACACAAGGCCTTCCCTCCAGGCTACACTCATATTGTGCATAACAGAATCAGCAGGGCAGGTGACATTACTATCCTATATAACTCCTACATCTCCATTTCGAGTAACAAACCTGCAAGTGAAATGTCTTCTCACCCCCACACACTCACAGCTTACTGCTCATATATAGACCCCCAGTATACAACAAATACTTTGCAGAAAACGTTAGCGACTTTTTAGCAGCCATCTTGGTCTCTCACCCCTCCCTCACAATGCTATGGAACTTCAATATCTGATTCAACGTCCCACTAGAAAACCCATAACATAATCCCTTCTGGACAACCTGGAATCCCTACATCTGCCATCACTAGTTTCAGGACCTAGCTACTCTGCAGGCCATACCCTAAATGCAATCTTCAGCTTTCCTGAACTGATCACCCCGCTTCTGTTTCACCAACTAGTCTGGACAGACCATGCAGTAATCTTCTTCACTCTCTCAACCGTCGACCCACCATCTTCCCTGACAGCCCCACGGCCACCCACCCAGTCACTTCTATGGAAGAAAGTGAAAGTAATTCCAGAGCTGGCAGATTCCATGGTAGCTTCCCTGTCTTCCCTACCACTCCAGTCGTATCAGCTCTCCTTCTGCCACTGTGACCGATGGCTCATGGAAGCGCTTAGCCCTCTTACCCCTATCAGAACCTTCTCTAGCAGACAGGTCCTCTCCCCTGGATGGGTTACCTCAGCTCTCAAATCTCTCAACTCCCAGAACCATACCCTGGCAAGCAGACCCCATTGCTGCAGAATAGAATAGCCTGCACCCAGCAGCTCAAAGCCTACAGCGCAGAAATATGCAAGGACAAAAAGAACATATTATGCCCCAAACACCTGTAGGGAACTCCACATGATTATCTCCGAATACAAGGCCCCATTTTGCACCACCTCCCCCTCTCTCACATTCACTTTGTCATTCTCTCTCAGACCAATTCCATAGCCCTGGAAAGAAACCTCACCATTGTCCCTAAAATATCATTGCTCACGCTCCACTCCCCAGCAAACATGACCAGGTTCTCAGTTCCGCCCTCCACTCGCTTTCTCTTCCCTTCCTTCTCTCCTATCTCCCAACCTGAATTTCTAAAGCTACTAGCTAACAGCCGCAAGTCAGGATCTCCTGGAGACCCCTGTCCTCCTACTCTTCTAAAAGAAATTCTATGCTCAACTTGTGCCGGCAATATTGCAAGATCCAGAATTAACTTATCTCTCACTTCAGTCACTTTCTTAGCAGATTTCAAGACCTTGTACATCAAACCCATGCTCACAAATCCACCCTCGACCCCCTTCTACCAGCCAACTACAAACCTAACGCAAACAACAGATTCATAGCTAAACTAATCGACCGAACAGCCTACACCCATCTATGCCTTTTCATAGAAACCAATCTTTCTTTTCGAGACCGCCCAATCCGGCTTCAGACCTCTACAAGGAACTGAATCGTGCCTAGTCTCCATCTGGAATGATCTCAAAAGAACCTCGCACTTGGAAGGTTGTGCTGCACTAATCCTCCTCAACCTCTCACCAGCCTTTGACACCATTGACAACCTCACCCTCACTGACAGACTCCACTCTCTCGGCATTAGGAACACAGCTCTGAAGTGGATTTCCCCATTTCTCTCCAACAGATCCCAAATAATACACATGTCTCCCTTCTCCTTGACTCCCACCCCTTTACAAACAAAGTACCAGAGGGCACCTCTTTTACTTCTGCTATTTAACCTCTACCTGAGGCCCCACTCCACTCTCATCTGCTCACACAGCCTGTCTTGCTACAACTATGCAGATGACGCCCAAATCATCTTCAAGAACCCAAAAGACCCTTTCTCTGCCTCGCCCAACCATGCATCATGCCTCACAGTAATCGACCACTGAATGACTGCTAACCACCTCCTTCTCAACCCCGAAAAAACAAAATCATGATCTGCGGGATGACTGCCCTCTTCCCTCAACCCACACCTTGACCGCACTCACTAGACCCACTTCCCAGCACCTCCAACACAGTAAAAAACATTGGCTGCACTATGGGCTCAGACCTGACACTATCACATCACATCACCCCACTGACAAAAACCTGATACCTACACCTACACATTCTCCGATGCATCTTGCCCTACCTGACCACCCCACACAGAATCACTGTGATCATAGCTATTGTCCTCTCACACTTAGACTATGTTAACACCCTATACCTGGGGTCCCCCACAGCACAACTTAGAAAGCTCCAATGTGTACAAAACACTGCAGCAAGGCTCCTTCTTGCCCTGTGTCCTACAGAACACATCACACATGCCCCTGTGTCCTTCACTGGTTGACCATCAGGCGAGTATCCTCCTTTATAGCATCACTCACCAAGCACTGTACAACACAGGAGCAGAATATATGCAACACAAACTCACAGCCTACAAGCCTACAAGCCTACCAGAAACCCGAGATCAGGAGTACCTCTCCTCCTCGTCATCCCCGTTGCAAAATTGACTATAATAGGGGGATCTTCTTTCTCTGTCCAAGCTCTCACTAGCTGGTGTCAATTCCATTCAGCATCTGCCACATAAAGGATTACCTCGCTTTCCGGAAGGCTCTCAAGAACTTGCTGTTCCCTTATGCCTCCTGAATGACCTAGTCCACCTCCTGGGTGAACTATCACCCACAGACAGGAAGGCGGGGAAACCTGATGAGTCACCTGGGGTGACAACAAGGCAGTACCTATCCCGCACAGAAAGTATTCCAGTCAATCCGTATGATACGATCTGCATTACCTCATGGCAACTAGATATCAGCCTTGATTCACTGGTAGGTATAACACTCCATCACAGTGGAACATAGCTGTATCCCTCCCGGGGCATAGCCACCAACCCACACACATCTGCAATAATCAGAACTCGACTTGGCAACACACAGCACCACTGCCAATAGAATGCAGCTGAGTCCCACAAAACAATTTGGTCCAGCTGCTCCCATAATCAGTCTCCTTGACTCGCCTACTCTCCAGTCTATCACAGCACCTATCCAGATCCCCATGGGTCACCATCAGGGATTTAGCCACCCCCGACCTGCCTTCATGCTGGCTAAAAATACACACATGCATTTGAGAACCCTCCTTCAAATCTCTGACCTTGATGCTCCAAGGGCATTCACCCCACAGCGTTTGAGCGGCAGGAGGATAGCTCAGGGACAACACGCTCTCCTTGGAAGCAAGAGGATGCAGAGCAAAACAGGCTCGATCCCCGGGACCTCGCCTTGAAACCTCTGCGTGTTAAGCGCAGTATAAATAACCAATTACAATACCGATGGCAGTAGGCTGTATAAACATAAAATAAACGTATGCCATTACTAGTGTACAGTATGCAGGCATACAGTATGCATATGGAAGGTGAGGATATCTGCATTCTGCTCAAGTGCACCATACATCTACCATCAAAACCTCTATATTGTACATCTTAGAGAAAGTCCACACACCTACAGGGAAGTGCAGTACTGTGCCATCGAAGTTGCAGAATTAGAGCATAAACCTGCCCTCCAGGCTAACCAGCAGCCACATCTCCGCCCCACCCCCTCCCAGCGGCAGCACCAACTGGGGAGGAGCAGTAGTTCCAAGGTGGTACAGTCCCCAGCTCCCAATGTAGACCTGACAACAAGCAAATCCTCTGCATCTACTGCATGGACCTGTCAACAACATACATCATCCCTGCAGAAACAGTACAATACATAGAGCCCAACAAGAACATATTAGCAACAATTCACCTTCATTGAAGATCATCACAGTCCCCCATTCTGTAGCCTTTTCACTCTCCAGCACACTGTGGCCCTGGCACCTGATTATCTAGCCCAGCTTTTCTCACATGCTTTCAGAGATACCTTTTTGCCACGAAGAAACAGATGCACCACCAAATAGGCTTTCCCATTCATTAATCACACAATGTTATGTGCTTTTGTCACAGCGGGGATCCGTAATAAGGTGGGGGTTCTGGAATGTACATACCTAGTCATGCTACCACCCAGAGCCACAGGAGAGATCTTTGGGAACTAGTGCAAGTATCATTAGCATTCCATCAATGTGCAAATAGTCTGTTGATCTGCTCTTCAAACACATTTGTATGATTCACAGCTTCATCCATCACTCTGTGATATTGGATCAAAGTAATCTGCCAGTCATCATGAAGGGATTACAATATCTACAGGTATGCCTCCTGTGTATGTCCATGAAATCACACTACCACAAAGTACGTCATCTTAGATATGAGAAAAATACTATACATGTTCATGTGGACTGAAGAGTAATGCCAAGGTTTTCTTACTGACAAACATGCAAATCTCTCACCTGTGCTCCAATTACTGCAGAAACCGATGTGCACATTCACATAGCATGCCCACAGCCCCCAACGTTCATGCCCATTCCAAATTGCAGAAAATAGTTACAATACCAATTGCACATGAAAAGTGCATAAATGATTCTCACCATTTTCCACTCCCCTCAACGGGTGACTCTGAATACCTGTGCACCCATGGCCGCTGGACCAAGGAAAGAAGGCCTTTTCCAGTGTGTCGCAGTTGAAAAGCAACAAAATTACAGAAGCGAATTTGAGCAGGCATAAGTTACAATCATGTGAAAAAACGAAGCAACTGTTCAGAAGACATGGACGAAAACAGGGAAGACGTCAAAGGTTCATTAAAAGAATAGTATTTTAAATGCACAAGAGCTCAAATTTGTGGTCTTCAGTCATGTGGAGGGATGAAGTTGGACAAACATGACGAACCACACCTTCACTGGGAGGCAGAGGGTGCCTCTACTTCCCTCAATTCTCCAGAGCAAGGAACATTTCCAAGGCCAAGTTCAAAGCCTTAATTGACATGCAGACCACTCAGGTGATGATATATGATATGCTAATTGGTGGGAAGCTATGGTTATATTGTAAGAGGATTCAATTCAACACTACAGCTAAGTCAATGCCTAGTCTGGGATACTGAATGGAAACCCTTATTGATATATCTTTATGTCCAGTTCATGAGTTCTGGATGACTACCCCTATATAACACCCCTCTCTTGGAATCCCCCTGACCCCACTGAGCCAAGAAGTAGTTCTGTTTTGCAAGTTAAAAGGTTTATTTGAGAATTTAAACAATATATATATATATCACACTTTATAATAAATTAATAATTGAATATCACACTTAATCTGAGCAGTAATCAATAATGGATACTCTGGCACTAGCACACTTCTTTATAATCAATGATGAGTGGTTATAGGATGGATAAGATAGCAACAATACTTTTATGGTTTCAAATGGATGCAAGGTGGAATGAAAATGCAGTACAGAAAATAACTTGATAGGGTTTCAGCAAAAGACAATGGCCCTCATTACGACCCTGGCGGAAAGTGACTGACCGGACCGCCACAGCGTAAATAGCGTTTCCGCCATTGCACGAAGGAGCAAAGTGCGGCCCATTCCGACCCATCGGGCACGAGCACCACGGCATGGCGGAAGTGCAAAGTCCGCGATGGCGGAAATGACCCCAAAACGGCCCACACCGCCGCCGTACGGCGCCCTAGGTGCAATACCGCCACCCATCACAGCGGACACCGCAGTGTGCGCCTACCGGAAAGTACGGTGACCGGAAATATACGGAAACGGAAGTTAAAACATGGGCCCGGAACGGGAAACATCCCGCCGTACACCTATAAAACCACTAAAACCACACAACCACTAAAATCACTACCCTGAAACACACCCCAACCCGTCATCCACCCTAGCGAAACCAAGAAAAATGGGAAAAGTAGCGAAGAAAGCGTGCGACCGCAAGCGGCAGGTCCACTTCTCCCGTGAGGAACTCACCATGCTAACAGAGACCCTCCAGGAGAATGCTGCCGTCGTCTTCTGCACGCAAATGACCAGGACGGCACTTGCAAACAAGAAGGCCATATAGGCTCTGGTGGCACAGCGGGTAAGTGCGGTGGGGACCGCACCCCGCACCCCACAGCAATGCCGTAAGCGATGGGACGACCTGCGGATACGCGTCCGCAGCATACTCTCTGCCAACCGCAACATTGCCACAGCCACCGGGGGAGGTCCTGAATCACCCATCAAGTTGACCCCCTGGGAAGAAATCTGTGCCTCCACCATCGGAATGGAGAGCATAGAGGGAGTCGGAGGGATGGAGAAAGGAGTGCAGACATCCGAAGATTCAGGTAGGTGGGCCAAATAAAACAATGCCAAATCCACAAAGTCCATCCATGTGAAGTACCATGCGTCCACATAGTGCAACAGAAACACATGTCCAGGAGAACGTCCACACACATCGGCCTGATAGCGCACGTTAAAACCCACAATAAATACATAAATAATTAAAAACCCCTAAAACACGCACTACACGTGCAGCAGGCACACCCTAACTGCAGGCTGCCAAACAACTGCACCCTCACTCCACACACAAATGAAAGCACCTCCAAGGCCCCGACCCAAATCACCCTCAGGTACCACCCCAATGCATGTGATACAATGCCATTCCAATTCCCACAGACCCATCAATAACCCTCGCCCTCCTTTACTCCACCACAGGGTCCGATCCAAATGACGAGCTTCAGGACACCCCTACCAGCACACCTGCAAAGAGGGCCAAGACCAACGGCCAAAGACCCTCCACCTCAGCTGCACGCATCAAGACACGGCAGCAGCACAAATCAGGTGGCAGCACAGAGGAGGGAACATCAACAGGCACCCCAGCAGCCAGCATGCCCACAACACCACCACCACAGGTCCCCCCAACGGATGCCACAGAAGGCACTGCCTCTGGTGGCAGCAGCACCATAGGTGACACCCCATTGATGGCAGCATGCTCCGACACAGAAGACGGGGATGTCGAAGTCAGATCCATCCATGACCTGTCCCAATCCCCCTGTCTGTCCCATCCCGTACAACATGAGGATACCACGCAGGGGCACCCACAAGACGACGACTGGCCATCCCCCACAAGCCCTGTGGCAAGGCAACATGAGGACAACAGCCCCTCTGTGACACCCCCGCAAATGGCCATGGCCCAGCAGAGGCAACAGTCCCTCGACCAGTTAATCGTGCAACAGCAGCAACTGGCCACGCTCCTCAAGGACCATGCCGATGAATGTGGGGGCACTAAGGCAGACATAGAAACATCAACTGAGACACTTAGGGCAGAAATGCAGAGAGGTACAGAGACACTAAGGGCACAAATGGAGAGTAGCACCGAGAGCCTGGGAGTCCAAATGGAGAGATGCACCGAGAGCCTGAGGGGGGAACTGCATGCGACGTCCAAGGACGTATGTGCCGAACTTGCCGCAGTGCGCCGTGTGCTCACTGAGCTCTCGCAAACCCTTAGGGACATGCATGGACGTGAGCAGGCAGAGACATCATCCGTTGCAAGTTCCGTCCAGGGCAGCCCCCAACGTAGATCTGGGAGGAACCTGCGCTCCACAGGCAGGGGTGCCCCTGATACCCGCAGAGGGGGCTTGCAATAGCGACTGCCCACTGACAATGAGCATCTTTGGACACTGGTGTTCGGGGGGGAGGTAGGAGGGTGGAGGGGGTGTGTTGGGCTCACTTGGGTGGCGGGTCGATAGGGTGTACAACATGATATCACATATGCCATAAACAGTGCACGATCAACCAATGAGATGTGTGGACATTGATCTTTGTGTACTAGGCCATCATAGGCGTACAGTCCATATTGTGCATGTCCCAGACACACACAGTGCCACGAGTCCCGTGTCCATGTATCAGCCACCAGGCGTGAGTGCTAGAAGCATACATCAATGAGATGCTGACGAATGTCACGGCCCTCCGGTGCCTCGCAGACTCCATGAGGTGCTGCCACATCCCCACCCTCATCATGACCATCATCAGGTGCTTGCAGTTCTGCGTCAGGGGGCATGGGCACATTTCTACGTACGCACATGTTGTGGAGCATGACACATGCCATGACCATCTTTGCAACCTTCTCATGGCGGTACAGGAGTGCCCCGCCAGACCTGCTGAGGCAGCGGAAACGACCCTTCAGTAGGCCGAATGCCTGTTCAATGACTACACGGGTACGTGAGTGGGCATGGTTGTAGTCCTCCTCATGCTGGTCCCGTGGGTTCCGGACTGGTGTGAGGAGCCATCTCTTCAGTGGATATCCAGCATCACCTGTATGTGGACGAGAAACGTATGATGTGGAATGCCATTGCTACGTACGCACACCCCCCCCTTCCTGCCAGGTCATTGCCGAATCACATACCCCACATTATCATGCATGTAATGAGACTCACCGAGTAGCCAGGATCTGTTCCCTGCGTGTCGCTCCATGTAGCGTGGTATTGTAGAGTTCCTCAAGACCATAGAATCATGGGATGATCCAGGGAATCGGGCACAACAATGTGTAATGATCCTGTTGGAGTCACACACCATTTGTACATTCAGGGAATGAAATTGTTTTCGGTTGCGGTACTGGGCCTCCATGGCATGTGGGACGACCAATTCCACATGGGTGCAGTCGATGGCACCAATGCAACCCGGTATGCCGGCAAGTGCATGGAATCCCACTTTTGTGTTGGTAATTTCCTGCTCCGAGCGTGGTAGGGAGATGTAGTCGTCTGCGTGCTGCAGGAGGGCATCGAGCACTTGCAATAGTGTCCGTGAGAACAGTGGCTGAGAAATGCCATGCAACTGTCCGACTGTGTGCTGGTAGGTGCCTGTGGCCAGGAAGTGGAGTACAGACACCACCTTCAGTAGGGGTGGGATGGCGGTTGGGCTATCTATCATGCTGACAAGGTCAGCCTGTGTCATGTCCACAATGGCGGCTATGGTGTCCCGGTCCAGACGGTAGAGGGTGTGGATCTGCTCATCAGTGAGGTTGAACGGATGTGCTCGGAGGCGTGGGATTGCGGGCTGCCTGCGTGGTGGTAGTGGCTGTGCTGGCGGCCCTTGCTGGCCCTGCCTTGGCCTCCTCCTCCTCCTGCGTCTCCTCCGTGCGGCCGGTTGTAGTTGGTGTTCGTCTTCTTCTTGGAGTTGGAGTACTTGCAGTGCTATCAGGTCCCCCAGGGCCAACATCGCGAGTCCTGCCGGTAGCATTTCGGTGTGGTTGTGGGAGGAGACTGGCTGTGCAATTTATGTGTTTTCAGGCTGTATGGCCTCCACCTGTGGTGATTCATTCCACCTGTGCAAACTGCTCTCCCCTTTGGCCGAGCACGTCCCGCGCACAACGCTGCAATTCGGGGAATGGCATCTTGCTATTGCAATCATGTATTTGTACCCGATGGCCGTGTAACATTGGTTGATATGTTCATTCTGCTGTGGTCCCATTGTTTCACATACTATCTGTGCAGTCGCGAACAGACTTGTGAAGGGTCAGTGGAACGTAGTACTCGAGTAACGGTGGGCCCTCATTCATCACTGTACCGAGTTGCAACGACGGGCGGGGCGTCCCATTTGTGGGTGAAGGCAGTTGCCATTTTCACACACAGCCGCACTCGATGGATTAATTAGTGATTTCAAACGGCCACAGATGCCTCTTCGACGTGATGTTGCAAATGAGGAATTCGAAGGGCGGCGCTTTCGGTTTTCAGCTAGCGGCGAGGAAATGCCCACAGGTCTGACTGCAAATATAACGTACTATTGTTCAATGTCCTTGAGACAGGGGCCATGGCGAGGATGCAATGATTGATATGAATGGTTTGGGATGCGCAATGGCGACGTGGGCGATGAGGCCGGACGTTCCCAAATACATGTTACTTCACTACACTGGAATTACGGGCTGGGGCACTGTGGATTTTGCAGGCTGCATAACGCACAGACTCAATGGATATTTCTAATGTTATGTGAGTAAATATTCAGGCGTTTTGATCCCGGGATGAGGGAATGATGAATGGATGCATGGGCAGGTGATTTGATACAGAGTTTGCCATGTACAGGGCTTCTTGGGATCTATCCGCCTCCCCTACGCTATGTGATGCAGGGCTGCCATAGTGGGACCATCGTCTATCTGGCCTTGTTGAGCCCTCCCTGTCTCGACGCGCCCTCAGACACTTGTGTCCATGCACGTTAACATTCCCATCTGATGGATTCTGTTTTCACAGACGCATGCACAGGTACACTCGTTTGTGATGGTGTTTGCACCTCGATATAGATGGTTATGAGTCGCAAGTGGTTTTGGGGTGGTGATGATCCTTTGGAGTGGGCTAGCATGCATATGGCTGTGGATTTAGTGTGATCATTGTAGTGAATTGTTCGAATGTAGTTCTGATGGCCATTCTGTTCTTTTTCTTTTCTCTTGGTTGACAGGTATCTCCTCCCCTTTTGCCACTGCCATCTGTATGCCACTCCTGCAGATGGGTTTTACTCCCGACACCTGCTGCTTCGTGTTAATCAGTGGAGCAGCATTACGATCTTATGGGACGATCGCCAATGGGCCACATGCCCTTACGCAGTACTGGTGGCTCGGAGCAACATTTCGGCCTTTCAGCTGGACTAGTGCCTCCCCATTGGGACGGCCCTGCGGTTCTGTGCACTTCCATGTTGCCTTTTCGTACGTGAATGTGGCTCTGTGTACCATGAGGGAACAGGGCGTCACACAAGTAGTGGCTGGTCATTTCTTGCGGATGCAGCCCACAATGGTGAAAAGTGTTTTGGAGTTCATGGCCTGATGGCTGTATGGGCTTGGTGATTTTGATGTGCATTAAATTTCTATTCTGATTTGGCCCGTGTAGCATTCTTCTTTGCAAGTGATGTGGCATATGCCTATTTGGGGGGCGATGTATTGTGAGGAGATCTGCATTGGGTTCCAGCTTCGGAGTTTAGTTGCGTGGTACTGTACTGGGCGCGTTTGCCTACGAAGCCCGTGAGGTCAGGGATGGGGGCTGCCAATATGACAGTTTGAATGTTGTCATGCTCAGGGGCGGGGGATTGGGTTTTGTGTAACAGATGCCGGTCAGCCAGGTGGACTGGTGGAATTATGTGATTCTCGGAATATTGCTGGTCACAGGTGCCTGTGTTTGCGTGCGTTTCTTGGTGGGGGACTGTGGTCATGTCCATTGGGATGGCTTCTGTATTCGTGCCATCTGTGCCCTGCAGCTCCCATTGGCCCCTGTTGTGTTTCTTTTGTTCGTTGGCATGCATGGGTGACTTGTACATTTCAATGGTTGCATTGTGACTTCATTGCACCTACGGGGAGTTGTACTATGTGGGCAGGGAGCGGTGTACAGGCACTCAGTGGGGCCGTTTACGGTTGATTCGCGATGCCGTACTTCTCACCATGGCGGAATGGTACATTCCGCCATGCTTGATGGCGTTAGGTACATGTCCGCTAGGGTCGGAATTGGCGTACCCTTGCGCCATGGTGGTGTTTGCGGTTTGGCATGGCGCGCGCGCGCGTGCTTGGTGCAGTTAGCGTTGGCGTTCACTACGGTGTCGCTAATGGCTTCGTACTTTGCGGTGACGGGTCATAGTCGCACCGAGCGCTATTCGATGGCGGTATTGCATTTCCGCCATCGTTTTCCGAATTCCGCAAGGGTCGTAATGAGGGCCAATGTAATCACTTTCTTGGACAATTCACCACCCCTTTTATGCAATGTAAGGAGATGAAGATGAAGATGACACAGTTCTTAGGAATGCAATCGAATGTAATTCAGTTCAATTCAGCAAGCTTAGACTACAGAAGTGTGAAACACAGGCAAAAGGCTTTGAATATGATGACAATGCAGTGAGAAATATGCTGAAAATGCTTTTAATTCCCTTCAGGAGGTTCAGGTTGAGTGGTATCTAGTTAATATGAGTTCAGGCTCACTCTAGCAATGATTCAGGGAAGGTTCTTAAGAGGCAACGAAATTTAGCAGTTCAGGCAAAAGCAGCTATCTTTTTACAAGTAAAGAAATCGGGCCAAATCGCAAATCGCGGCAAAATTCACGAGTGCGAGAATCGTGATTACGGCAATAGTATAAGGAGTAGCAAGTCGGTAGAGACACGGGCGATTAAATAAAGGTAGTTTTTCAGATTTGAAATTTTAAAAGTTCAAAGCGACAGGTTACAGCTTGCAGCTAGAAAATGACAGGTGACAGCTTTGCAAATGACAGGTGACAGTTAGGAGGCAGTCCTGGTTAGATTTAAAATAGATTGAATTATATTATTTTAACTAAGAGATTGGTTCTGCACAGTTCTGCTAGGTACTCACAATATATTTTTGAATTAGGCCTCGCCACGGATCTGGTCAGGTTTTGGACTGGACTCCGGTTCTGGTCTCGGCACTTCACAGTGATCTGGATCAGCTCTCTGGTTCTGCTAACAGCGGTCTGGGTCACTCTGGATCTCTGGCCTCTGGTTCTGGATACTGCTCTGCTTTCTCTGGGTACAGCACTGCTTCTGGATCTTTCTGGCACAGGGTTTCAGGCCAGAATCAACACCTGGGTCCGGCTGTAAATAGCCTGTAAATGATTTTTGGGCCTGCTGACAAATACTTTTGCTTGCAGTGGGCCTTCTTGGTTCAAAGTTCTGTAGTCTCTGTTTAGCTTGGAAGTCTAAGTGTAGGATCTCTGGATGTGAAGTCGTCGGTCAGCATGCTCCGCAGCAAATGGAATTGAATGTCCTCTCTAGCTTCCAGTGGCTCTTTTTATGTGTTTTGAAAGTGGGTGTGTGTGCAGCATCACTAGCCAGCCCCTCTTTCAACTGCCCATTGGTCAAGCTTTCCGCACTGCTTTGATTGGGGGGAAGGAAATGTGTGTCATGGTGATGCTGTAGGTTTTATGGGTCAGAGGATCCTCCCCTGGTCAGTTTGCCCACAAATCTATATTTGACCTAAAGACATATTTCATAGATGCACAGTGGTTTGAAATTACATACACCCATCACGGATCACATGAGGTATACTCTGTTCAAACTCTGATGTTTCTAAGAGTTCGCATTCAGAACTGGCAACATTTTACGTTTTTTTAACTGGTTTTGCAACATTGGTTTTTCATTAAAAATGATACACATATACACGGCCTGTCCATACATACTCCAGTAAATTCCCATGTTTCTAGCTTAAACACAGAGTCTGTAGTATACATAAATAGCAGGGTTTTGCCCCAGAACATCACACAAATTCCCAACGCGTCTTAAAACGTGCACAGAAAAATCACAAGAATTATGGTATCATTTAAATAATTTTGACAATTCCGCACCATGAGTTATACATCTTTCTTAAAATCATATTCTGGCCAACAGGGGTGTGTCTTCCCAGGTCACATGGTGGAGAAACCAGTTTATCCAGTTTCTGCCAAGCTCAGAGACCCTGCCCCTCCCAGCTTCTGCCAAGAGGAAGCTATTTTACGATTCCCCAAATAAACCATCTGCCTGGGCCCTGGAAGGCCCATTGTTCAAGAGGAAGCCATTTATGGCCTTCCCCCAATAAACCCTCTCCCTCAGTCCTTTGTTTAGTCTCTAGCAGTCCCTTGGTAATTCAATCAGAGAGGGGTAACCTCCCCTCAGAATGCAGCCAGGCCTGAGAACTGCTGTGGATCCAGTTTCACTCCAATTGGGGGGAAGTTGTCCGGCAGAATCCAGTTCCTTAAGCCAGGCCCCCGCTAATGTCACTTTTAGTTACCCAGTTTTCTGCATTCAAATAAAACTAACAATTTTTACATATGCAACTAGAATGCTGATTCTAAGTTCAAAACTATGAAATTTTAACGGTGACAGACTATGTGGCAGTCACAAGTCTGTCCCTCAGTTTATTTACACATTTCAATTTTTGGTAATTTTAAATCCAGTTTCAGTTTAAGCCGCTGCAGACCTGCAGAGCTCAGCCAGTCTTGTTATAAACCTTCAAGTCACTTCAGAATATAACTTTACATTGTATCCACCTCTCAGTAAGTCTTTCTTTGGCCTGCTTTGGGTTCATTTATTCAGTTTTACACAAAAGTCTGGTGGTTTTAAAACGCCAGCTTTCTGATAGTGGTAAGTACTGGTAATGCAACCATTTTTGGGATTTAAGAAAATGAATTCCCCACAGTTCTAGGTTGCTTTTGGCAATCAGCATTGCCATTCCCAATGGTTTCAGGTACTGTGTGGGTAGTCCAATGGTGGTTTTAGGCAGTGCCCTTCTGTGCCCATAACATCGGCAAATGGGTGGCAGCCTATTCTTCATGCATTTCCCTGGGCATTTTCTGGGAAGCTCTGGCCATCATGATGTTTTCAATGCCAGTAATGCACAGGTTTTTTTTTTTTTTGGTAGGGCTCGGATGCATGGGTAAAAACATCCCACAAGCCCCACTCTTGCGATGGCCATTCTGTTTCACTGATGGAACTCGCAAGATCTGGGATGTTCTCCTCATCGTCTTCCAATAGATGGCACAGTTCAGCATCTTTTTCTCCATCCGGTCGGATCGATCGGTTCTCCTCGCCGGTCCTGATGGGAAGATTGGGCGGTACCCCTGGCCCCTCGGGTCTCTGCTCCCGGTCTCCGGATCGTCCTCCTTGGCCAGTCTCCAGGTTTTCTTTCTCCTAGGATGACAAAGGAAGAGCGGCAATACCTATTCATGGACATTTCTCCCCCACCATTGATATAGTGGGATGGCATATATATTTTAGAACTCAACAGATATGAACATGCACATTTTTTAAAGGAAGAGACAGGAACACATAAACTTGAGAAACACAGAATTTGATAGGCTATATGTAGGATCTTTTAGGGTTGGACTTGAATTACTCTGGAGCGGTACCCTCTGGGATTGCAGAGGACTCCTCCAGTTGCTGCAAAGTGTGCCTGGGATGGCAACACTTCAACTGGTTTATGTGGACCCACTTGTCTTCCCCCTCTGCCAAACCGCCTTTGGGGATGCGGATCTTGTAGGCCACAGGGGAGATCTTGTCTATAATCTCATAGGGTCCCTTCCATGTAGGCAAAAATTTCCGCTGTTTCGCCTGGTTTCTTTGGAAGTTGTATAAATAGACCCGGTCCCCCACCTGATATTCCTTCCTGGAAGTTTTCAGGTCATAGTGGGTCTTCATACTCTCGGCTGATCTTTCTAGATTCCGCTGAGCATAGGCAAAAGCATGTTGAAGGTGTTTCCTTAAATTCTCCACATACTCATGAGTTGTGGAGGCATTTATCAACGTTTGCTCTTGGGTTCTGTAGAGCAAATGCTGAGGAAGCACCATCTTGCGTCCAGTCATCAACTCAAATGGTGACATTTTGGTTGCAGATGAAGGGGTAGATCTGATGGCCATTAGGACCAGAGATAATCGGATATCCCAACTTGGCCCAGAATCTGCCACAAACTTCTTTGATATGCTCAAAATGGTTCGGTTATATCTCTCTACTGCCCCAGAAGAAGCTGGCCGGTAAGCAATATGTAACTTTCTCTTGACCCCCAGTATCTCCCACATCTTTGTCATCACTTCACTGGTGAAGTGGCTACCTCTGTCTGACTCAATCCTTTGAGGTAGACCAAAACAGGAAAAGATGTGGTTAATCATCAAAGCAGCTGCCGTTTCTGCCTTGCAGTTTGGGGCTGGGAGACATTCCACCCACTTGGTAAACAAGCATGTCACAGTCAACATGTACTTATTCCCCCTAGCGGAGCGAATCACGGGGCCTACAAAGTTGATTTGTAAATCTGACCATGGGAGTGTCATTCCCCTCTTTTGGAGAGGCGCCCGGTGTGTGAGGGATGATGGCTGAAATTGTGCACACACAAGACACCCCTTCAAGTATTGGTCAAGGTCCTGCCCCATGTGTGGCCAGTATGCAACCTCTCTTAAGATTTCCAGTGTTGTGTGAAACCCCCTATGACCGGCGGTGGCCGCATCATGGGCGTGACTTAACATCAGGCTTCGGAATGAGGTAGGAACCACCCACTGATCGTGGCCAGCTTTGGATTTCCTTACCAGCAAACCATCTTGGATTCGGAACATTTTTGGACATTTCATCAACACTCTTAGGTCCTCTTTCCCAATGTAATCGGTATCCGTCAGGGGAAAGTTCTCAGGGTCCTCAAGGTGTTGGTAAAACTTACCGATAATTGGATCCCCCTTCTGAGCTATAATCAAATCAGCATCAGGGGTCTCCTTGCTCCATTGGGCAGTTGAAAGATCATTGTGAGCATTTGTCTGGGACCTAGTGATAGCAGTGACCTGGATTTCCCCAAACAGGGACTCAATCTCAATTAGATCCCCTTGGATGGCCCCGGTTTTGGCCAGCTGATCAGCTAAGTCATCAGTTTTGTCTTGTCCCTCTACTTTGGAATGACCCTTGATCTTTTTCCAGTAGATGGTCATCCCATTCGATGTGACCAGATCATCAATGTTTTGGATCAACTTCCCATGTTTCAAGGGTTTGTTGTTAGCACATAACATGCCTCTGGTTTTCCAATTAACCAGGTGCTCCACGAACCCGTTCCGTACATAATCCGGATCTGTGATTATGACCAGTTTGTGGAGTTGATGCTGGACAGCAGTGAGGATGGCCTGATGCACAGCCATCAATTCTGCCACCTGACTACTTCGGGGACCAATTTTGTATCGAGCCGAGGGTTCTGGGGACTCATTCACCCATGCATTCCCTATGCCGGCCACCAGTTCTTTCTCCCCGCTGTTGTCAACATGGTAAGAGCATCCATCCACATAGACAGTGGGCATTCCCTCACACTTGTCCTCTTCAAAGACTTTGTGTGGGGAATTAAGGTATGCCTCCGTGTTGTCCTTGATTTTTAGACTTTCGTCCTCGAGACAGTTTTCTCTGGCACAATCATGCAAGTCAGCCAGACCTTGCGCGAGGGGACTCTTCTTGTTTTGGCCATATCTGACCTCCACAGGAAAGCCTTGCATTGACAGAATCCAGGAAGTTATTCGGGGATGTGTTCCCCCTGGATAAACGGGCGGTAATTCTTCAATGCCCACACCGTTGCCAGGAGTGCCTTCTCACAATCGTTGAATTTTTCCTCCACAGAGGTTAAAGTTTTGCTCGCATAGGAGATTACTTTATTGACCTTGTCATGCTTTTGGTATAATACTGCCGTCAAGCACGTATTAGAGAACCCCGTCTCCAGGAAGAACTCCTTGTTTCTGACATGGTAAGCCAGGCAAGGCGCTTGTGAGAGGCTTCTTTTGAGTTGTCTTACTGCCTCGGCTTGTTCTGGACCCCATTCCCACTTGACCCCCCCCTTCAGGAGATGAATCAGGGGTCTTGGAATCTCTGCGTAGCCCTCAATGAACTTTCTGCTGTAATTAGTCAGTCCAAGGAGGCTCCTTAGTTCCCGCAGAGTTGTGGGGTCTTTCAGTTTCTGAAGTGCTTCCACTTTCTTTTCCTGGGGACAGAGACCCTGAGGAGTAATCTCATGCCCCAAGAAATTAACACGGGTTCTACACCACTGTGCTTTCTGAAAGGAAAGTTTTGCTCCGGCGGCCCTCAACTGGGTCAGAACATAACGGATCTCCGCTATGTGTTCCTCCACAGATGAACTTTTGATGAGGACATCATCTACATAAGCCCGGTTACCCCTCGCACCCAGGTCGGGCATGGCCTTATGCAGGAAAATGTTGAATTCATTGCTGGAGTTGAGGTATCCGAAGGGAGTCCAGGTCCATGTGTACTGCTGGCCCCCAAAGGTAAAAGCCAGCTTGTATTGGTCCTCCCTACTGACAGGCACAGTCCAGTATCCATTGGTCAGGTCTATTTCAGTGAATACCTGTGACCCCTGGATCTGGGCCAGCCCTTGGTCAATGTAGGGCAGAGGCCATCGGGAAGTATGGACCCGTTTGTTGAGCTCCCTAAGGTCGGCGCAGAGTCTCCACTGGCCGTTCGGCTTCAATATTCCCAGCACCGGATTATTGAAGGTGCTGTGTATTGGACGAATTATCCCCCGGGACTCAAGGTTCTTAATTATTTCAGTAAGGGACTCCATGGATGCGAGAGGCAAACGATATTGCTTCACAAACACTGGAGTCATTCCAGGGTCCGTGGGAATTGTTGTTGTGTGGATGTCGGTGCGACCACAGTCATATGAGTCTACCGCAAAGAGATCTTGGAAATCCAAGAAAACTTGTTTCAACTTTTGCTTTTGTTCCAGAGTCACACAGGCATCAGCTAGGTTGACTCTCTCTTCCACCATCTACCTGAAGCCTGGAAAGACTTCTGGTTTGGCTATCTCAGCAGCCTCCTCCAGCTGGGTGGAGAAGTCCCTGGTCAGAGCGTTGATTTGGACTGGAGGCCCCACGTGGGAAAGGCAGCCTTCATGAACCTGGAAAATCACCTCATCCCTTCCGAAGTCACAAGTCATATCCTCCTTACCATAAGGGCAGGAAGTGTACACCAGGAAGTTCCCACCATGCCGGGTAAACATCCTGTCTGGTGTTGTATTGTCCTCACTGTCACTGTCAAAACAGTCCTTGGGGATTGGTCCAAACAGTTCATTTCCTAGATCAATGGAAAAATGTCAGTCATCAACCGCCATTCCAATAATGGCGCCTGCGGCTAGAGTAATACTCTTTAAGTCGCTGTTATCCACCTCTATTGGAATGGTGTCATGTTCTATGTTGACTAATGGAGTTGGGTTTACCCCCAACCCTTGCTGTTGGAGAGAAGCGTTTAGATGTATGTAAGTATCAGGGTTTTGCAATTTTTGTCCTCTTTTAACTTTCACTTCCAGGGATAATTGTCGGGTCCTTTCTGGGATGGTGACTTCCTCTTTGATCTGAATTTCAACTGCATAAGGTAGCAATTGAGCTGACCTAAATGCTTTTTCTGGATCATCAAAGCCCATGGGATTATCCGCTAATCGGGACCAAGCTTTGAAGTTTATTAGGTCCAAACTAATGGCAAAGCGATTGAGAATGTCACTGCCTAAGTAAAAGGCGGCAGTAACGTCTCGCACGACCCAACAATTATGGACTATGCTCTTGTTGCCAATGGAGATTTTGAGCATACACCTGCTTGGCAGGAGATGTTTGGAATTAGGTGCTTCCAGGTCCATTTCCCATTTGTCTATCAGTTTGAATGTGGGAATGGCTGGATCTTTTGGGAGTTGGCGGAACATGGCTTCGCTGATGAAGCTCTTACCGTTGTTCACACACACTCTAACGAGAACAGAGTCCTTCCCATCATTTAACTGAACAGGGATGAACAACTGCTCTCCAATTTGCTGAATATCAGCCAGGCTCTGAGCTGATTTCGCATCTTTCTGGACTATAGGAGTGGGAGTTTCTGATTGTGGATTAGTAAAGAATTTCAGGGTGTTTCCTTCCAGTGCGGAATACCACCTTAAACTGGAAGGAAGGTTGATTTTCAGAAATAGAGAGCACCCCTCATCACCAGTCTGTTGTCCTACTGCTATTACTGTCACGTCTGGAATCTGGTTGTTCTGGAACTGAAATTCTACTTGGTCAGATTTTTGTTCAACCATGTGGCAGGTGCCGTTTAAACTAACATGGTTGACACTCTGTTTTAATTTTATTGGTCGGCTAGTCTGGGTCCAGAGGACCTTGTTTACACAATCTATTAGAGGTGACAATCTTCTCAGGAGGTCACTACTATGACCGGGTGTTCACCTTGTGTCGCCCAATTTTAATGTCCAAGTCTGCAGTCCCCTCAACGGGAATTTCCTTCCCGTCAAAGTTCTGCAGTTGTCCAGGAAGAGAGGTGAGAGGAATACGGTAATTCTCCCCCCTTCCTGCATTTAGTTCATCAAAGACCCTTTTGGACAGAAGGGTAGCTTGGGATCCAGTGTCCACCAGTGCCAAAATTGTTCCCTGCCCCTGTACTTGTACCTGTACTTGTACCGGGGCATACCGGGGCATAGTATCTTCCCTCCTTCTCCTCAAGGGGGCACAGATAATGCACATTTTTTGACAACTGGTGGGCTAACTTTCTGGTTTTGGACATTGCTAGAGAAGAGATTTGGGCAGAATTCTGTGGAGAGCCTTGGGAATCTGAAAGAAAAAGTTGGCAACTGGAGATCAGAGCCATTGTGGGTTCCCCTGGTTCCGGTTCTGGGCTGCCCCCCCCTTCTTGGAGGCAGTCACCAGGATGGGTTTGAACCAGGGGATTTCGGTATTGTGGGTTCTGGGATGAGATGATGGGTGGCGGTAGCTCAGTCTCCATATCTCCCCAGTCTGAATTGACATCCCTTGGGACCCATTTTTCCTTGGGAGGAGTTCCCCCATCTCTGAAGGAGAAGATCCTTTTCCCAGGATTTTCTGAGGATCCCTCTCCCTCAAATTGGAAGACCTGTACCTCCTCCACAAAGTGGGTCTGTTTGGGTCCTTTGTTTCTCCTAGCCCCCCTCTGCTCCTTGGGAGGCGGGCTTTCAGGGGCAGGAGATTTTGTTTCCGGTTCCTGGGTTTCCAGGGGCTGTTTACAAGTTGGGAAGGAAGCTTCCTCCAAGGCTTTACACCCCCCTTCCCCTTGTGCCTCCTCCCTGGGAACCGGTGTGTTATCGGGGTGCTGCCCCCGTCATTGTTCTGGAGTACCAGGGCCAGAGTTTGGGGCATTCTGCGGTGGCACGCTCATCTGAGGGTTCTGTTGTGCCCTCAGTATGTGACCCAGATCCCGTGCCATATTTTGGACCTGGCGCTCTAACTGGGAAACCCGCTCAGGCTGATACGGGGCTCTATTTTCTCCCCTGGGCTGATCCCGGGAAGGGTAGCTATCCCTTCTCTGGTAGTACCCCTGGTTGGGAAGATTTTGGTACCCCTCCACCCTTGGCCTTCCCTCTCCCGGATTAGGTTGTCTGAGCTCAGGGAATTGGGGAAAGAAGGGTGGATGATTTTGGGGCTGGAAATTGGGTGGATACCTGGGGAAAAAGTTCTGCCCAGGATTTGGAGAATTTCTGCCCTCCTGGGGGAAGTTAGGAGGGAAGTTCCCCGGGTCAGGTGCTTGGCTGGATCCCCCCCTTTGGCTGGAGGAGTCCACACATAACCCAGGATTGGTCGGTTTCCCTTGTAGCGGGGACTTACATAGTGAGGGGAGCGGGGGACCCCATTTGTGGGACTACCTCCTCGACTCCCTGTCTGTGACTGACCCGAAGGATTTCTGGGTTTAGGATTATTAGGTGCAGGTAGGTTTTTAGGCCCCCCCATCTCCAAGTCTAAAACGGGGGCTACCTTTACCTCTGCCACCTTGGCAGCAGCAGGGGTGCTGTTGGTTTTGGGGTTTTTGGGCACATTATTTTTATTTTCTATGGGCTTCTGCACCTCATAGATCCGGGTAGCCTGTTCAATGACCCAGTCTAAAGATCTTTTCTCATGAAAATCTCTCACGAGCTGGGTCATGATGTATTTGGGCAAGGCATGGAAAAATGTATTGACAAATTCTCTGCTTTCTGTGCGCACCCTTCTGGTGGTCTGCGCAAAGCCACGTTTCAGTTCTTGCACGAATTCTTGTGGGGCCTGATCCTCCCCACATTGCAAATTGTAGGCTGCCTTGCGAGCCTCTTGGGGATTTCTGTGAACAGAAAAATGTTTTAATATGGCCGCCCTATAAGTGGACCACCTTGAATGATTTTGGTCCTCCAGCCCCGCAAAGAAACTGGAGTACTCTGGGGAGAATGTCCACTTTACATATTGGATACAGCTTTGTCTGTCCTTCAAATGAAAAGTCTCCATCATTTGCTCATAGAGCTCCAAGTGTTCCCAAACAGAGTACTTGGCGTTCTTATGATAAGGCGTAATGACACTCCTGATTGCCTTAATCTGTTTCAATGGGTCCTTAAGCAAGGCCCTTTTTGCCTTATTGGCCTTTTTGGTTCGGGTAACCCTGGTCCATTCATCCTCTGACTCAGAGGCACTGCTCCCAGAGGTTCCTGTCTGATCTTCCAGGTTTTCCCGGATTCTGCGAGCCTGGGAGTGGCTGGCAGAATGTGGGGACCTGGTCTCCTGTGCCCTGTACCGCTCAGAGGAGTCTTCAGATCCCTCCTCGCTGCCAGGATTTGATGGGTACCCCCCCACTGACCTAACTGGGCAGAGGTTTTCAGGATGCCCTTAATGGGCCTACTCTCCTGGGGTACCCCACTAAATTGCACTGTGCTTGGGTACCCATACCCAGATGCCCGCCCCTCCATACCTGGGTGGTACTGGCCTATGAGCCCCATGCTTCTGGCTGGATAGTAATCTGCCATCCCTGTGGCCCGGTGCTCATGTGCGCCAGGAGACATGGGGGTGGCAGAGTCCAGGGACTGAGAGATATAAAGGCCTCTGGTACTAGGGCTCCTGAGGTTATGCTCAGGAGTTTCCCTTTCCCAGCGAACCTGGTCTCTATCCGCCCCTGCTCCCTGTTGCAATGCAAGAGCCTGCGCTTTCAGTTCCTCAGTTAAGGCCTTACTAGACTGTATCAGTCGCCACCTGTTGTTGGAGCCTATCATTGTGCTGACAGAGAGCCTCATTTTCTCTCTGTGCCTCCTGATTGGTCCTGGAGTACTGGGCCAGTCTCTGCTGCAGGAGGGTTACCTCCTGAGCTGTGTCCCTATTGGCCTGCTCCTTTCTTGCCAGAGCATCCTCCACCCTCCTGGTGTGCTCTAACAAGTTCGGGTGTTCTTTTTGGAGGTCACCCAGTCCCTGGAGGGCCAGGTGATTTTCTTCCATTTTCCTTTTTAAGTGGCAGACTTCCTGGCCTAAGGTATCCCTTTCCTGACTAAGAGCCTGCATCTGTGCCGCCAGGTCGTCCCTTTGCCTTTGGAAGGCACCAGCTTTCTGGCACTCCTGGTCAAACTCTGCCTGGGTAACCAGGTCTTTCAAAATCAGTTTATTGCTCTCTGCCTTCTCCCTATCTAGGTGGCTTTGCAGGGTGACTACCTGCTCAGCACATGCCCTATTGAAGTCTAACTGTTGCTCCAGCTTTTTCTGGCTCTGCAGTAGGGAGTCCAAACCTTCTTGGTACTCCTTCTGCAAGGCCAGAAATCTGGTATCCTGGTCCGCCTTTTCCTGTTGCAGCACATCCATATCCTTCTTTATTTTAGTGATGTACCGTCTGCTGTCATTTTCTGACTCCTGGCTCCTGAGCAGCCTCTGCGCAGAAGAGTCCAGATCAGATTGGGCCTTCTGTAATGCCAGCAGTTGCCTACTCACCAGATCTTGGCCTTCAGCACATTTGTCCTGCATGGCTCCCATATGTAAATATAAATATGCCGCTACCCTGGCAATCTTGTGGTGCTCATCCTTGGCCTTAGGGGCCATATATAGTTCACTCAGGGCCACATGTAGGGGACCCTGATCTCCCCATATATCTGACCCTGTTTCACTGACCTGTTGCGCGATTGTCTGCAACCAGACCGTTTGGTCCTGATGAGTCCACTCACCTCTCACAAATAGCTTATGTAAGAAGTTTTCTCTGGCTATTTTCATATCTACCAAGGTCGTCATTCTGGAATTTGAGTTCCTTCCTGACTTACAGAACTTTGTATTTTATTTTTGCAAAACAGACCTTTTCCTTAGAGCGTTCCTTTGAGGAGTGCTTTACAGCGTAACACAGCGTGGTGATCCGACCGGATATGTGTATCTGGTCAGCTGGCACACTGTATTAATCTGCACAAGTGATAGATCTAACCCAAACGTCCGGCTCGAGCCCCCACTTTGTAAGAGGATTCAATTCAACACTACAGCTAAGTCAATGCCTAGTCTGGGATACTGAATGGAAACCCTTATTGATATATCTTTATGTGCAGTTCGTGAGTTCTGGATGACTACCCCTATATAACACCCCTCTCTTGGAATCCCCCAGACCCCACTGAGCCAAGAAGTAGTTCTGTTTTGCAAGTTAAAAGGTTTATTTGAGAATTTAAACAATATATATATATATCACACTATATAATAAATTAATAATTGAATATCACACTTAATCTGAGCAGTAATCAATAATGGATAGTCTGGCACTAGCACACTTCTTTATAATCAATGATGAGTGGTTATAGGATGGATAAGATAGCAACAATACTTTGATGGTTTCAAATGGATGCAAGGTGGAATGAAAATGCAGTACAGAAAATAACTTGATAGGGTTTCAGCAAAAGACAATGTAATCACTTTCTTGGACAATTCACCCCCCCTTTTATGCAATGTAAGGAGATGAAGATGAAGATGACACAGTTCTTAGGAATGCAATCAAATGTAATTCAGTTCAATTCAGCAAGCCTAGACTACAGAAGTTTGAAACACAGGCAAAAGGCTTTGAATATGATGACAATGCAGTGAGAAATATGCTGAAAATGCTTTTAATTCCCTTCAGGAGGTTCAGGGTGAGTGGTATCTAGTTAATATGAGTTCAGGCTCACTCTAGCAATGATTCAGCGAAGGTTCTTAAGAGGCAACGAAATTTAGCAGTTCAGGCAAAAGCAGCTATCTTTTTACAAGTAAAGAAATCGGGCCAAATCGCAAATCGCGGCAAAATTCGCGAGTGCGAGAATCGTGATTACGGCAAAAGTATAAGCAAGTCGGTTCTAAGCTTGTTGAAAAGCTGAGATTCTAAGCTTTCAGAGGAAAGTTAAACCAAGTTCCTAGCACAAACGGTTCCAGAGATACGGACAATTAAATAAAGGTAGTTTTTCGGATTTGAAATTTTAAAAGTTCAAAGCGACAGGTTACAGCTTGCAGCTAGAAAATGACAGGTGACAGCTTTGCAAATGACAGGTGACAGTTAGGAGGCAGTACTGGTTAGATTTAAAATAGATTGAATTATATTATTTTAACTAAGAGATTGGTTCTGCACAGTTCTGCTAGGTACTCACAATATATTTTTGAATTAGGCCTCGCCACGGATCTGGTCAGGTTTTGGACTGGACTCCGGTTCTGGTCTCGGCACTTCACAGTGATCTGGATCAGCTCTCTGGTTCTGCTAACAGCGGTCTGGGTCACTCTGGACCTCTGGCCTCTGGTTCTGGATACTGCTCTTCTTTCTCTGGGTACAGCACTGCTTCTGGATCTTTCTGGCACAGGGTTTCAGGCCAGAATCAACACCTGGGTCCGGCTGTAAATAGCCAGTAAATGATTTTTGGGCCTGCTGACAAATACTTTTGCTTGCAGTGGGCCTTCTTGGTTCAAAGTTCTGTAGTCTCTGTTTAGCTTGGAAGTCTAAGTGTAGGATCTCTGGATGTGAAGTCGTCGGTCAGCATGCTCCGCAGCAAATGGAATTGAATGTCCTCTCTAGCTTCCAGTAGCTCTTTTTATGTGTTTTGAAAGTGGGTGTGTGTGCAGCATCACTAGTCAGCCCCTCTTTCAACTGCCCATTGGTCAAGCTTTCCGCACTGCTTTGATTGGGGGAAGGAAATGTGTGTCATGGTGATGCTGTAGGTTTTATGGGTCAGAGGATCCTCCCCTGGTCAATTTACCCACAAATCTATATTTGACCTAAAGACATATTTCATAGATACACAGTGGTTTGAAATTACATACACCCATCACGGATCACATGAGGTATACTCTGTTCAAACTCTGATGTTTCTAAGAGTTCGCATTCGGAACTGGCAAAATTTTGCGTTTTTTTAACTGGTTTTGCAACATTGGTTTTTCATTAAAAATGATACACATATACACGGCCTGTCCATACATACTCCAGTAAATTCCCATGTCTCTAGCTTAAACACAGAGTCTGTAGTATACATAAATAGCAGGGTTTTGCCCCAGAACATCACACAAATTCCCAACGCGTCTTAAAACGTGCACAGAAAAATCACAAGAATTATGGTATCATTTAAATAATTTTGACAATTCCGCACCATGAGTTATACATCTTTCTTAAAATCATATTCTGGCCAACAGGGGTGTGTCTTCCCAGGTCACATGGTGGAGGAACCAGTTTATCCAGTTTCTGCCAAGCTCAGAGACCCTGCCCCTCCCAGCTTCTGCCAAGAGGAAGCTATTTTACGATTCCCCTAATAAACCATCTGCCTGGGCCCTGGAAGGGCCATTGTTCAAGAGGAAGCCATTTATGGCCTCCCCCCAATAAACCCTCTGCCTGGGTCCTTTGTTTAGTCTCTAGCAGTCCCTTGGTAATTCAATCAGAGAGGGGTAACCTCCCCTCAGAATGCAGCCAGGCCTGAGAACTGTTGTGGATCCAGTTTCACTCCAATTGGGGGGAAGTTGTCCGGCAGAATCCAGTTCCTTAAGCCAGGCCCCCGCTAATGTCACTTTTAGTTACCCAGTTTTCTGCATTCAAATAAAACTAACAATTTTTACATATGCAGCTAGAATGCTGATTCTAAGTTCAAAACGATGACATTTTAACGGTGAAAAACTATGTGGCAGTCACAAGTCTGTCCCTCAGTTCATTTACACATTTCGATTTTTGGTAATTTAAATCCAGTTTAAGTTTAAGCCGCTGCAGACCTGCAGAGCTCAGCCAGTCTTGTTATAAACCTTCAAGTCACTTCAGAATATAACTTTACATTGTATCCACCTCTCAGTAAGTCTTTCTTTGGCCTGCTTTGGGTTCATTTATTCAGTTTTACACAAAAGTCTGGTGGTTTTAAAACGCCGGCTTTCTGATAGTGGTGAGTACTGGTAATGCAACCATTTTTGGGATTTAAGAAAATGAATTCCCCACAGTTCTAGGTTGCTTTTGGCAATCAGCATTGCCATTCCCAATGGTTTCAGGCTACTGTGTGGGTAGTCCAATGGTGGTTTTAGGCAGTGCCCTTCTATGCCCATAACATCCGCAAATGGGTGGCAGCCTATTCTTCATGCATTTCCCTGGGGATTTTCTGGGAAGCTCTGGCCATCATGATGTTTTCAATGCCAGTAATGCACAGGTTTTTTTTTTTTTTTGGTAGGGCTCGGATGCATGGGTACAAACATCCCACAATATCCAGCTCACCAGCACCTGGAAGTCCATCGTGCATGTGGCTAACATAGGTGGAAAAGTAGTGACGGATGTAAGAGTGCTAACCAATTATAGGGGGCCGCGTAATTCAGGGCCCTACAGTGTGTGTAACCAATGGAACATCATGTATTTAATGACGTTCATAGTGACTTGTTTGAGGGGAGGGCTTAGTTGCCCCACCTGATGTTAAGGAGCCTATCACTTTCTTAGACTAGTATGGAACATATACCTAGATGTTCCCTCTAAGCCTATCACATTTGCCACTAGGTTTTTGTAGTTTGCCGAGAGCGGCAGAGCGCTGTACAGAGTGTGGGTAGCCAGCATTTGGGCTGCTATCCTTTAACAGTAGCGCAGTACGGTGAGGTCTGTGCATCGGTATGTGCATCCATTGGAAATAATCCTTGGACAGGTGTTGTTGAAAGAGTCATGTTTTGACAGCATTGTGAAATTGGAAAATTGTGGGGACATTCGGAGCCGACACGTGGATCGAGTTCCAGAAGATGGGTGCATGACAAGAGGATGGTTTACAGGTCCTCTCTTTGTGGACGAGTTGTGATTCAAGCTGGTGTGTCAATTTGCTGTCACCAGACATGGGGAGCTTAGCCACAAGGTACACTGGTGTGCTACTCGTGACTGTTTTGTAGATGATACATGCAGTCTTGAACAGTATCCTGGCCTTCAACAGCATCCTCTCCAGGAGGGGAACCAGCAGCGCCTCTGCCTGCTTTCCTGTTAGATGTAGGCAGACAGGCTTGAACCCCTTGGGATTTCTGCCTGCTTTTTACAACAGAAAGAAGCTGGCCATGATGCTGTGGGACCTTCGTGCCAGGATGGTGGCAGAGGTCTGCATGGGCATGGCCCGCCCTGCCCCCACTCCAGATGTGCTGATGACCCATAGCGCCATGGGGCCTGCTGGATGCCCAGAGTAGGCCCCCCACTATGCAACAATGGCAACGAGGAGGAAAAGGACCCCCACGGTGTGGTCACCTGCCCGAGGGGGAAATGAAGAAACGCCAATCATCACTGTGAAAAAAGGAGGATGCAGCATCCACCTCCAAAAGGAGGAGTGGCTGCTAGGCCAGTGCCCTTCCGGCAGATCCTCACTGGCTGCGGCCCTCTGTGAAGAGGGCGCTCATGCAGCCTGGGTGAGGGTCAGCCCGCGGTGCCTGGCGCACACCGCAGCTGCGCATCCACCACCACGTCATCTGGTGGAGAAAGAGCAGTGCCCCCGCCGGTGAAAGAAGCGTGGCCTCGGCCACAGTAAAGGCCATCTCCTATGTGCCGTGTGGGAGAGAGGGCCCGCTGGCAGCCGCTGCAGCATCAGCCGGCATGAAGAAAGAAAGGGAGAGGGCGGCCGCGGCCGCAGCCGCAGAAGAAGAGATGGAACTCCCACCTGGGAGAGAGTTTACCTGGTTCCCGATGGAAAGCAGAAGGGGCCTGTCTGCCCGCACGTCCCCAGCAAGAAGCAGAAGACCATCAGGGAAAAGAAGAGGCGGCGAGTGCCTGCCTGCCCCTCCCCTGCAAGCGGCACAATTCGGGTATCCAGAAGAAACTGCCAGGCCCCAAGAGCGTTCCTGGGCCCATCGGCGGTGAGTGCAAGTGAAAGAGCCCCAGTGAGATTCTGGGCCTCCGGCGGTGAACATTATAAAGTGCTCCGACGTCGGAGCTGCAAGATTGATGAAGTGCTCCACGTCGAAGCAGGCATTTGTGACAAGGAGCATAGTGGTCGAACGATCCCAGGCCCACCAGGCGGTGAAGATTAGGAGTGCTTCATGTTGGAGTGAAGGAAAGAAGCAGCCCGCGCCCACTGGCATTAAGGGGCGGTGCCTGCCAGCACTGTGCTGTGCCGGCAGCCCCCTGCTAATCCCGGGTCACCCGGCGGTGACTGAAAGCAAGCGGGAAAGTCAGCGCAGTGTTGGGGGGCGGTCCTGAGCCCCCCGCTGCGTTCCCGTAAGCCCCCCCACCTGAAAGGGCACACGCACACAGCCTTTTGGTTCAGGCTTCCCGGTCGCTCTGCTCGCGGCCGGGAACGCCCCTTTATTTATACATTTGGCGGCAGCGTGCAACGTCACGCCGCCGCGTAAGCCCGTCATTACGGGCAGCGCCACACTCCTCCTTTTTCGGGAAGAACCACAACAACGGCACTTTTAATGATCATAACTTTTAACACACAGCTACACTATAAATCACCACTGCACACCCAACACCCCTTTATTGTCAACCACCCGGATCCCTTCATCACAGTTTACACGCTAAGTGTCCAAGAACATACTCGCTGAGGTAAGCAGGTTTCCCTCGCCCAGCCCTCTGGAGGTACCTCCTGCCTACCTCCGGCCCGTGGTGTCCCTCAGCCGCGGCTCCCCGGATTGGGGAGTCTGGGACCTCGTCCCGTAAATCTCCAGTGTCGGGGTCCTCTGGTGGGTCAGGTTCAGGCGGAGTCTCAGTCCGGGGATCACCCAGTTTCTTAAAAAAACTCACATTCCGGGTGACGGCAGATCGCCCATCCGAGGCCGTCACCATGGATCCCTTGACAGCCACAACATCCAAAGGCTCGGGTTCATAGGGGAGTGAGAGTTTCCCATGGGGGTGTCGGTTGCGGACTAGAACTTCGTCTCCCGGCTCAAGCCGTTGAGGCCGGAGACCCCTTCGCAGGTTTTCTTGGTCAATTCTCACTCGCCTTTCCATTGCAACCCGCTGGTTGTCAATCACTCCCGGTTCTTTCTCCCCAACCTCAGGTAGCAGACCCCGGGGACATCTCTTGAACAGCGCTTCTACAGGAGCCACTCCAGTTGAGGCATACGGGGTGGTTCGATACACCCGCAGGAATTGGTACAGGGCCCGTTGTAGGGGTTGACCCTGTCCCTGGGCGATCCGGAATGTCTTATTAAGAGTCCGCATGAGTCTCTCCGCATCGCCATTGGCTCGGGGCCACAGCGGTGACACCTTCCTGTGCTGCACCCCGCAGCTCCCCATTAGCTCGGAGAACCGCTCACTTTGGAAAGGAGCCCCATTGTCTGAGCACAGGGTGTGGGGAAACCCGTGGGCTGCAAAGATCTTCTCCACCGCCACCACCACATGCTCAAACGCCACGGATTCGACGAACTCCACCTCTGGATATCTAGAGTACTCATCGACAATTGCCAGGAAATGGGTGCCCACCGACGTCGATCCAAAGTCCGCGTGGACGACCTCCCAAGGCCGGGTGCCTCGGGGCATCACTTCTATTGCTGGCTCCCGTTGCAGAGGAGAGGCTGCCTGACACCACACGCATGCCGCTATAAAGTCATCAACCCTCTTCTCTAGTTCAGGAAACCAGACCTTCAACCGGAGTCGCGCCTTGGTCTTGGCAGTGCCTTGATGTCCATGGTGTGCCAACATGATGACCTCCCTCACTTTTGACAGGGGGACGACAATCCGGTCACCCCGGAGCAGCAGGCCCAACTCCGAAAACGACAACTCGTCCTTCACTTTCCACAGCTGCTCAAGTGTTGTTTTGGCCTCATGTGTCCGCCCGGCCACAGCCTCGAGGACGGACTTCCAGGAGCCGTGTTGCATCGAGTGCCTCAGTACTTGAAAACATTCGTCTTGGGCCGCCGCGGCCTCCAGCTCCGCCAGCGGCATCGCATTTGGTGTGGCCGCCTCCACCACCATCCGTACATGGCTGTCAGCCTCTTCTTCACAGATGTCATGCCCCTCTCCCCCGCACACCCCCCGGTGGCGGGACAGGTAGTCCGCCGCATTGTTGGCCCCGGGCCGGTACACCAGGGTGACAGAATACTCAAGGTGGGCGAGCATCCACCTCTCAATCCTTGCCGGTGGCTTTGACGATGACCCCACCAGGATTGGAAGCAACGGCTTGTGATCAGTTACCACCGTCACCGGACGACCCAAGACATAGAGTCGAAAATGTCTGCAGCCCCACAGCACCGCAAGGGCCTCCCGCTCGATCTGGGAGTACCTCTGCTCAGTCTCTGAGAGTGCCTTGCTGGCATATGCCACTGGCCGAACTTCCCCGTTTCGATCCACCTGAGTTAGCATGGCCCCCAGGCCAAAAGGACTGGCATCCACAACGATCTCTGACTACAGGGCTGGGTCGAAGAATGCCATGGTGTCTTCCGTCGTGAGGGCAGCTTTGATGTCCTCGAAAGCGGCCTGCTCAAGTGGGCCCCAGTGCCACGCTGACTCCTTCTTCGTCAGGGCCCGGAGTGGTTCCGACCTTGAGGCGAGGTTTTGGATGAAACGTCCACAGTAGGTCACCATCCCCAGAAAACTCCTCACATCAGACACCGACTCGGGAGGTTGTGCCGATTTGATGTCCTGGACCTTTCTTGGATCGGGCGATACCCCTCCCTCCTTGAACACAAAACCGAAGAATTCAATGGAGGTGCGCATGAACTCGCATTTTTCCTTATGAAGGGTAAGGCCCAGTGATTGGAGTCGTTCCAGGGTCTTACCAAGCCTCCTCATGTGGGCTACCTCTGTCTTTGCAAACACCAGAATGTCATCGCTGATGTTGAGGATGCCCTCGAGATCTGCCAGGGCGCCCCTGATGATGTTCTGGAACACCTCGGCGGCAGATGACACTCCAAAACTCAACCTCTTGTATCGGTACAACCCCCGGTGGGTGGTAAACGTTGTTATGTACCTGGACTCGCGGCCGGGAACGCCCCTTTATTTATTCATTCGGCGGCGGCGTGCAATGTCACGCTGCCGCATAAGCCCGTCATTACGGGCAGCGCCACACGCAGTAGTAAAATGAAGCGCTATGCCTGGGCACCATGATAAGGTGGAGGTGCCCCCTGCTGATCCCGGATCACACAGGTGATGAGTATCAGAGGTGCTCAGAGCCACACATCGGAGCAGGAAGGAGATAGCCCCTTGCAAATCCCAGGCCCACCAGGCTGTGAACATGATGATGTGCTCCGGGTCGGAGTGAAGCAAAGAACATGTCCCTCATTAATGACCGGGGCCGCTGGGTGGTAATTTAAATTACATATCAAGCGTTGGCTGGGGAAGGATGCAGCGTTCCATGCCAGGGAACTGGAAAGAAGAATGAATAAGGAAAGAACTGTCTAAAAGCATAGCCACCATTGTCTCAACACAGGCCCTGCACTTCCGAGAACATCTGGCTCATGCAGGGTAATGAGGGACATTGATTAGAGCCCAGGAACCAGATGACCGCGCAAAAGAGATGTGCCACGCAACAGTCATCTGTTGGCAATGGCAGGTATTTGAGTATTTTAAGAGCCAGTCATCCAAGCAACCAGGTGCACTGGAGAGGCACCTAGTTCACACACCATGACCGCACAGCTGTCATGCTTCAGTAGTAATACCTTCACTTACAAATATGCAGATTATTAGTATGTGGGTCACAAAATCCACAATTACGCAGAGCAGTATTCTGAAACACGGTCTATTTTACCATTATCACACCACTTGCAATGAGGTTCACTGCTACTAAAACAAATTATAAAACATAAATCAAGTCTGTTGAAAGAGATGTATCACCTTTAATCATGGATTAACGCATGTTAGGCACATTATGCATTGTGACTAGATATTGACATTTGTTAAACAATGACTACCAACAGGTGACTACTACAAATACCCTACTGAATTGTGTGTAAACCTGAAAGAAGTACAGCAATACCTTTGGCAGTTTAGAGTGATATGAAGTGTCAAGTGTGAAATATTAAACCTGTCCTGACTTTTAGGTTCACACTAAGTTGCATTTTGGCACATGTAGTCCTGCGTTTATCTTCAGCACAGTCATAGAAAATGGCATGAAATAAAAGTGCAAAACCGTATTGAACATGATGAGCAAGCTCTATTCTGGCAGATGTTTCAGGACCAGAAATGTGCATGAAGTAGTAATGTTAGGTTAGAAATGTCAATGATGATTTTTCTGTATTGCTTCATCCAGCTGGCTTATGAATATATTATTCAGCAGCTACTTTCAGGCCTTTTACTGTTGCGTGCCAGAAGCGAAAACATGCACATACTCAAATTCTGGCGTGGCTGATTCTTTTATATTTGGGACCTAATAAATACAATTTAGTTGTGGACTATTAACCTGCATCATTTAAAATGCTGTAAAGCTACTGGTGTTCAGGTAGATTCTCTGCATGTGATGTCTTTCTAGTAAGCATGAATGTATGAGTTATTGATTTAGCTGTGTGTGCATGTGGTCTCAAAAGCTCCCCCGCCAGTCCTGCCCTTGCCTCCAGGTCCCTGCAGTCTGCTTGGCACTACTACAATATGCTTCATGAGAGGGGCAACCACTCTGCACGTAACCCAGGCCACTGCTGGACTGGGTGCACATGCCCTCCTCGCCCTCCTTCGCACTTCCTGTTCTGCGCACTGCACAACCTTGAATGTACTTGGCCTAGCGAGTTTATCCATCCTGTCCTCCCTCTGTCTCTATTCCCTAGCTTGGTTGTTGCCTGAAATACTCATGCACAAACGTATTAGATGACCAACCACCAATCAATCTGGAATGCCGTCAGGCCTAGTACTGTAGTTTATTGTTCTGTATGTCCTCCCCCCTTCTACACCCTTCTTTGTCACACTAGTAGGTACTATGGCCTAGTATGCTAGATATTGTTGTTAGATCATTTGGAATCTTCAAGGCCTAAGAATGACAACTGTATTCCGTTGTCCCCTTCCCGCCTTGAAGCACTTTGGAGCACTTCACTTGTGTATAAGCACTTTACAAATAAACAATTACAATTACACATCCCAGATAGCTTTCTAATCTTTCAAGATGAATCACAAATAACTTCACTTTCTTTGTAAACTGCGTAGTTTATTCCTCTGATGTCTGCCTGTCAGACATGCATAAATAGTTTGCTTTATTGTAGCACTTAATATCTTTCATCACATCATACACAACAAGATGCTTGCCTGTGTCAAACAATGACTACATTCATGTGCTCATCTCACAGTTTCCTATGTTATGTTTCCTGAAACTAGCGCAACTCAAGAGGTTTGTTTGTGGGTATTTGGTTGAATGGTATTTTTTAACTAGTCAAATGTAGACAATAACCTAGAATAGGACAAGCCTTGCCCTGTATGTGTGTAATGTAAACACCCGAATAAAATAAATATATCTCCATTTGTCATGAGGCCCTCTCCCTGAGCCAATGTGTACAATGTGCAAGCCCACAATAAATCCTACACCTGACTTGAAATTCAGGGATGTAATGACCAACGATACAGAGATCCTGCCTAGCAGAAACAATGAGTAGAGCAAAAGAAAGCTGGTTATTAAGGACAAATGAGGAACTGTATCTACTGTCTCCATTTCCTTGCCCATCTCGGCTGCCACCTCTGTAAAAATTGGAAAAAGTTTGATTTATATGATTAATGATATGTATAATACAGCCATTTATGATTTTTATACATTCACATTCTCATAAATATTTAATATGGTTGAACACAAACATAAATAAGCATTATTAATCCTAAAAACCAATTCATAGTACTTAATATTGCAAGAAAAACGTGGTGCTTCATAGGCCAATTACACTAATGAAGCAACTGCAAAATATCAATCATGCCTCTCATACCTAGTTGTGGCTGGCTAAGACCCTGGACCCTGGAACCTGCCCCCTCAACACCATAACGGGAAACATTTTCTGAAGTAAAAGGGCAGTACCTGCCTTCCGCTTTCACTGCACTAACACGTTTTTATTGGAAAAGCTTCGGATGTATGCCGTGTGCACACAAGCCTAGTCTTGTGGCGCTCTTGGCAATAGACTATCTTGCTATTTGAAAGGCCCGGGATGTCAGTTCTTGTAGGACAGTAGCCCTGGTGTTTCTGAATTTGAGCTGTGGTATTGCAGCAGCAGCAGGCCCGTGGTATTGCAGCAGTCATGTTACGGTATTGTAACAGGGCGACAGCGGACCCCCTGCCTGGTCCATCGGTGGAGTTTACCTCGCACTCCTCGTACTTGTTGGTGAGTTTCCAGAGCATTTCATGAGCTGCTGTGACAGGGCCTGACTTCTCTGGTGCTGGTATAGATAGGCGGAATGAGCAGGTGATTGAAGGATTAGAAGCTCCGCATGTAGGGTCAATGCCTCCCCTTTTTTTCCGATCATTCACTACGACTACGACTGCGTTGACTGCTGAAGCCAAGGCAATTCTCAAATTCGCATGGATTCAACCTTCTGTTTCTGCAACCCAGTCTTCGGGTATTTATGGTTCTTCTCAAGACTTGTGACAGTCGCATTCAACCATGGGATTTTGTGTAATGGGACTTTGGCGCTTGAAATACTGGTATGAGGAGGGTGGTAGATGAGGCACAGTGTTTGGTATTCAGTTATTGAACAGTGTTCTGCCCTTCTGTGAACTGTTCACAGATGCTTATGGAGTTACTTGGGGATTTTGGGGGTTTTGGGGGTCTCTGTTTGTGCTGCAATCAAGGCTGCACGTTTGGTGATGCTGACCTTATGTACGTATGAATGGGATATTTTGTTGTGAGCCTCAGGGTACAGTGCAGAAGTCTCTGGGGCTACAATCTTGAGGACAAAAGTCCTTCTTTTACTTAGTATGCCATGGAATGAATTGTACACTTTGTGATCTATTATGGTACCGACATGGACATCTTCTATGGTGGGTGGTAGGGACTATGGAAGTGGGGAAACAGTCTATGTGATGATAGATAGATGTGTACAGACTGCAAGTCGCACTATATAGGTTTGTGCTGTGCTCTCTGCAACAAGATTTAGGCGCTCTCTTTTTCTGATGCTTACCAGAGTAAGTGGCTGAAGGAATACTTCTTATTTGGTATTATTCGTGTTGTGTGCCATGTTCCACTACACATTGCATGCAGTCCTGGGTGTATTGGCTGCTTTTTGCACTTTCAATACCTATACAATTTTGCTGCACACGCATATAATTCTTTCTGTATCTTCTTATTTCATGGGTAACACAGCCTTCAATACGAGCTGTAGTTTTGTTCTGTGGTTTTGTGCATTGTTAATTATGCACTAGTTGTATATGATATGCATCTTACAGCATATGCTTATTATAGGTACTTGGAATTTGGCCTATGAGGGCTGATATGAGCTGTCTGTAGCACTGCCATTGTGGGGATGGGAATTTGGTAGTGTTGAATTTCCTTAGGGAGTCGGTCACTCTTGCAGTAGTGTCATTATATTATTGAGTAGGGTGCATGTACATTATCTTTTTTGCCTAGACTGTCACACACTGCCGAGTATACACTATGTGTTCTGTTAAAAAGGTACATTGAAACTGTACATGCTCGTGACTTTCAGGATGCATGAAGGAAATATGATGTAGTATTATTACTCCATTGCTCATTAGGTTAATCCTCTTTATACATCACTTATTTTGGGGGTATTTTTATAGACAAATGTTTGTTTTACCTCAGTATTTTGTTTGGAGAGGGAAACGTGATACTACATCTATATTCATCGGAGTGATGGGTCTTTTGAGATGTTATTAGGATTATTTGGGGTGTGGTATAGGAATGTTTATTGCTCACTGTTAATATTTTGTGTTTAGTGTAATGACTATATGGATAGTATATCTTTTGATTATGGGCACAGTTTTCTGGAGCGTGGTTATTAATAGATCTAGTTTTGTAAATATTGTAACTCTTAGTGGGCCTGGCTATTGTTGGGCTCTTTTTGTTCAATCCATTTGTATGTTTTTGTCTTTTGTTTTGTATCTGTTTGTTTGGTAGAGATTATATTATTTTCTGCTCTGTTTCATTTATTTATCACCCTATTGTTGTTTATTCTTCTTTTTGGTATAATACATTCTATTGATGTCACATAAATAATGGAAACAGGTGATACTTAAATTAGAGAGTATTAGGATATGAGTTTGTTCACTGTGGGTACTTGGAATGTTAGAGGTATGAAGTGTCCTTCTGAAAGAAAGAAAATCTTATCCAGGATTTGGAGGGTGGGATTGATGTGATTTTATTGCAAGAGACACACTTTGAGGATAGCACTGATAGTCTTCTTAAAAACTCTAGATTTACAAAAGTGTGGCTTAACTGTTATACTACAAATTCACAGGGTGTTGGGATCATGATCAGAAGGGGCTTGGGTGCTAGTGTGGATAAAATAGTTATGGATGATGCAGGTTGAGTCATTTTAGTAGATCTGAAATTTGAAGATAAACTGTTTATTATTGGCTCTGTTTATGGCCCGTGTGCAGCGGGGAGTCTTTTTTTTGATTCTATAACTAATCTTTTAGCTGATATGAGGGGGGAAACAATCATTTTAGGAGGAGACTTCAATTGTGTTATGGATTTCAAGTTGGATAGGTCTTTGACGCTGTCCAGTCAAATGGTCGAATATATTTGATCGAATGACAAATTGGTCGAATCAATTTGGTCGGGAAAAAAAAGGTCGAATTTTTTTTTTAAAGTATATTTTTTTTTTTGCTCTATATGTAAAAATAGGTTAAAAAAAGTTGTTTTAACACCAACAAAAAAAAAAATTCGACCATTTTTTCAACCAAATTGATTCGACCATATTGTAATTCGATCAAATGCATTCGACCAAATGTCTGGTAACCGTCTTTGACATGCTCTTTTACTGGCCACAAATCTAGTGGAGAGTTTCAGGATTTTGTGGAAAGCTTTGATTTAATTGACTCTTGCAGGTTTTTACATCCAAATGTGAAGGAATTTTCATTTTATTCCCCGGTCCACGATTCATTTTCAAGGATTGACTACTTACTCGCATCGGATCGATTGGCTGAGACAATACTTGAAGCTAGAAAATGTGAACGGCATCTTTCTGACCATTACCTGGTTTTAGTTGAGTTATGTCTTGCTCCACACACCCCGGATTCTGCTAGATGGAGACGAAAAAACATTGAGGTCACTTTCTGGTTTTGTGTCTAGCAACTTTGATGTTAACAGAAAGTCGGCTGAGGTTCTAATAGTATGTGATGCATTTAAGGCTTCAGCTAGAGGTGAATTGATGAATTGGACAGCTAGAGTAAGGAAAGAAGGAGAAGCAAAAATAAGAGATCTTGAAGATGAACTGGGGAAATCACAATCAGTTTATGCACATTCTGGAATGGTGAAGGATCGTTCAAAGATGAATAGATTGTATGAGCAATTACGTCTAGAAACTGAGATTCAAGCTGACCGTGGAACATTTTATTCCAAACAACGCTTTTGGGAGAAAGAGGATTATGGGGGTAAATTACTTGCAAATAGATTGAAGGGTTTATGTGAGAGGTCCTTTGTTAAAAAAATAAAAAATGAGTCTGGTAGAATTGTTGTAAAAAGAAAGGAAATTAGTGAGTATTTTCGTACTTATTATGAATCTTTATATATTGATGAACGTGATCTGATGGAAAGCGACCTGGTAGAATTCTTCGACAAAATTGAGGTTCCTTGTCTGTCTGATGAAGCCAGAGAATTTCTAGATGCTCCTATATTGGTGGAGGAGGTGATGGAGACTATTAAAAAATTGAAATCTGGAAAGTCGCCTGGCCCAGATGGATTACCGACAGAGTTTTATCAAACTTTTACTGAGCAGTTGGCGCCAGAGTTATGTGAACTCTACAATCGGTTTCTTATGGAGGGTATTTTATGCCCTTCAATGAGGGAGGCAATGATTTCAGTGATCCCCAAATATGGGAAACCGCCCCATTTTGCTTTTGAATGTGGATGCGAAGATATTTACGAACATTTTAACTTCTAGGCTGGATAAACATATAGGTACTTTGATTGGTGAGACTCAGGTGGGTTTTATGAAGCAACGTCATGGATATGATAATGTCCGGACCCTCTTAGATATTTTCCATTTGTCATCTACAGGATCAGATGATTTACTTTTTATATTTCTAGATGGTGAGAAAGCATTTGATAGTGTGATTTGGGCTTTTTAAAATTTTACTTTGGTAAAAATGGGTTTTGGACCCTTATTCATAAATGCTGTTGGGGCATTACAGTCGGGTATCAATGCCAGGGTCTGGGTGAATGGGGTGCTTTCATCTTCTTTTAGATTATTTAAAGGTACCCATCAGGGATGTCCCTTATTGCCTTATCTGTTTAATTTAGCCCTTGAACCATTCTTAATATATATTCGGCAGTCGTGCTGTCTCACAGGTTTTAAAATTGGTGAGATTGAGGTTAAAATTCTGGCTTACGTTGATGATGTAGTGATTATCCTTAGTAATCCTGATGTAGGGGGTGACATTTTAAGGAATGTGGTTACTGAGTTTGGTAGACTCTCAGGTTATAAAATTAATTGGGAAAAGACTGTTTTATTCCCGGCTCGGGATACTCGAGCGCGTAGTCAGTTATTAGATTGGAATTGTAAAAGGGAAAATTGTCAGGTGAAATATATGGGGGTATTTTTGTCCATAGACATGAAAGGTATGTCTGGGTTCAATATTGATAAGGTTTTGGAAAACATGAGAAGCATTGTCCGTAAATGGAGTAGGCTCTCATTATCCATCTGGGCTAAGGTTAATGCTATCAAAATGGTGCTCTTACCTAAGGTTCTGTATATTATTCAGTCTCTGCCTTTAAGGTTCACAAAAAAAGTTCTGGGACAAGTGGATCGAGTTTTTCAGGAGTTCTTGTGGGGTGTTGGGAAGAAACCTAGGATACCCTGATATTTGATGATTAGAAGTGTACGTGATGGGGGTTTTGGTTACCCTCTCCACCAAGGCGGACACGGTAAAATACCGGTGGCAACGATGGCGCTAATAGCGCCATGGTTACCGCCTACCGTGTAATGAGGCCCGCAGTCACATCAATGATTATAGGTGGGGAGCAGGGGCTTTATTTATATGGAGAAGCGTCCAATTGGCAGAATCTGGGGTTGCAGATCAATAATAAGATGATATGTTGGAGAAGTTGGATGAATACAGGTATATTACTTCTGAGAGATGTCTGGGGTGAGGAGGATATGTTATCATTTGAGTCTCTGAAGATGAAGTTTGCACTGCATAATAGGGAACTGAGGAGATATAATTTGTTGAAGGATTTGATTTCTGGGAGATTATTAATGCTTGATGAACCTTGGTTACAAAGGCCGGAGAGGTGTAGTTTTATTTTAGTTGCTCCTCGTGAAGTGTCTAGTTATTTGAAATTGTTCCCGGAAGAGGAAAAGTTCTGATATTCATGGAATGCTTTACGTCTGGCGTGGTGTGATGAATTGGGTGAGGACATTTCTATGAAGGATTGGGAAGGTCTATGGAAGGTTCTTGTTAGGATGAAGATTGATCTGAATCTGCGGTTTATTCAGCAGAGGATTCTGGGACGCCTTTTTTGGACTCCAGTTAGAATGCATAGATTTGGTCCAAGAGAAGATGTTCTAAAGATGAAGGCTCTTTGCTCCACATGTTTTGGGATTGTTTAAGGGTTAAGGATTTTTGGAGAGATGTTTTAGATAGAGTTGATTTGGTTTGGAACATATCTTTTCCTAGCACACCGTTACCAGTACTTTTGAAATCACCGACTGCCACGCGTCACTTGAGCTATGCGACTCTGTGTTGGGTTACTAAGGTGTTTCTGGTTTTGCACCTCTGGAAAACGAGGAAAAAGCCATGTATTGATGAATGGTAATTGCAGGTGCAGTTACTCTCAATGTTTGAAAAGATTAAATATTGTGCTTTAAATAGAGAAAATTTTTATAAGGAGCAGTGGAATGCGTTTAATGAGCTTTACGCTTGAAGTGAGTGCTAACAGACTCTGGCTGGACTTATAATCAACTTTAGGGTGGTTAATTTGTTGTGATATTTTTTGTTTTTGTCTTGTTTAATATGGTAGTGTGTTTTGTGTTTTTTATTTTTTCTCTTATTTTTGACTCTGTATCATTTCAAATTGTGATTGTTATATTTTGGTGAGATATTTAGATCATTTCACTTATTGATGCTGTTCTATTTTTTTTTATCGACTTATTTATTGTTATTTTGTTTTACTAGCAATTTTACTATTTCCATATATATTATTTTGGAATGATGTATTTTATTTGAAATTGTTTAAATAAAGTTGTTAAAAAAAGAAGAAAAAAAAGAAAGCATGATTCTGGGTATTTAGGAATCACTCAGAGGGACCTCCCTTAAGTGAATGATATAGGGAACATGTTCTTGTATACACCCATCCTGTGAGCTGGCCCTGGCCCTCGTTCTGTGGCTGTTAAGAGGAACAGAGACCATGAGGGTCATTGCGGGTTTGCCAGTAACCCGCCTGTAATACCAGCAGATTACCGGCAAATCCACCTTACCATTACCGGCGTTTGATATCCCGGTGTTACCGAGATATTGCGGGTGCAGGTAACAGCAGTAAAACCCATTCCACAGAGTCCCATAGGACTCAGTGGAATGGGTTTGCCGCAATCACTGGTACAGGTAGTACCGGTGCCAGTGTTTGGGGCAATTATTTGACAGTAGGGGACTGAACTGCCATCAGGTCAGGCCTGTTGATAGTGCACTGCCCCTACCAGCAAACTCGCAGTGTGCCGGTCCAGTAAAAATGCAGGATCTGATATTACCAACATTTTATTCCAGCATTCTTACCGGACTGGCACTCATAATGAGGCCCATGGACTTGGGGAGTTCCTTTACTTATCTTACCTAAAGGCCCAATCTCATTGCAGCATGACATAGAGGTGGATGGTCCAGGCAGAGCTGAGAGTAATTTTGGTTTGCAATTTGTCTTTTAATAGTGCCCGTAGGAATTTTATCCTGGTGGCACACATTCCACTCACAGGTTCTGAGGCTAGAATCCAGGATACTCATTTCACCACCCAATCTATGCTGCCTAATATCTTACATAGATTTGAAGATATTAAACCAGCTCAAGCTTCCCATGCAGCAGTGTTAGATGTACTTCATAAAAATGTGATGGCTTACATGTGATTGACCAGAAATATCTGAAAGTCTGGGATTCATGAAGCAGAAAGTAACATTTGTTGAGCGTGGATTTTTGAGTACTCCTCCTATCTCGACAACAGGCTATCTGTGATGAAAGGACAACTTCCCTGCAGAAGTACAGGGATGAGTTGTGGTTTCTAAACTCCTACTCAGCCACACACTACTAGAAGAACAGCAGTGAACTCAATTATAAAGTTTAAATAAGCACACCATAAATGGTATACCCCCTTCAGCTCTAAAGGTAGCATCAACAAAGGGCAGGCGATACTCTTCAAGAGGGTTTGAGCCAGCATGGAAGCATACAAACAACAATGGTATGGTAACTACCAAAATAAAAGTAAGGTCCAATCTTTAGTAATACGACATTGATTAAACTACAAGGGCAGACAAACTATTATAAACACAACAACTAAAATCGCTCCACTGGCTCCCGGTTGCTGCAAGGATCAAATTCAAATTCCTCTACATCATCTATAGGGCTGTCTGGGGCCAGGGACCACGCTATTTACAACTTGCTCTCACCAAATACTCTCCCTCCAGATCTTTACGCTCCTCTAGCACCAACTCTCTGTGTGTCAAGTGTTTCTCCAAACAGCGAGCTGGTGGCCGATCCCTCTCCTTGGCTAGTTCCCTCCTCTGGAACAGCCTCCCCCTTCCTCTCCGTCTTGAGCCCGATCTCCTCAAATTCTGGAAACTCCTCAAGAGTTTGCTTTTCATCTCCTCCTTCCTCCTCACCCTCCCTTGCTAAACCTCACAGTAGCTGAGATTGGTGACCAGGGCCCTATGTGTCCTCCTGGGCCCTGACCTTCCACCCCTCACAATCGTCGTCAGCCTCCGCCCACTCCCAGCACTTGCCTTTGGGCGCTCACTGACTATGATGTCTCACAGGCCTGCACTTAGAGCAGTGGCAATTGACCACTCTTACCAAGTGATCTCTGCCAGGGACTTAACCGCTGCTTGCAGCATACTTCCTAGCACTTCCCTCAGTGGAACACCTAGCACTAACCCCCCCTCCCCCTGCCCCTTCTTTCTCCCTGCACTTGCACGCTCTGATTGCTCACAAAGCCTAGTAGGACTGTCTCTTTCTTTCTCTTCTTTGTTGTTATTGTATTTGCCTTTCGCTCCCATGTTTCCTTCCCTTCGCCCTGTGGGTGCTTAGAAACACAATTTACTTGATGTATAAGCACCTTACAAATGCACAATAAAATAAATAAAATTTAAATAAAGTGGTGTATTAAATGTCACTACGGCCCAAGTCCAGGGGGACAACACCAGTGATGCATAACTTATTTTCTTCTTTCAGAAGCTCAACAATGTGAAACCAGGGTTCTGGGCACGTTGGACTTCTCCGAACGTTCGAGGTTTTTATGTATGTATGTATGTATGTATGTATGTATGTATGTATTTATGTATGTATTTATTTATTTATTTATTTATTTATTTATTTATATAAAGCACAAAACCTAGAGGTATTTAGACGCTTATACTTAAGAGATTGCTTGCAGTGCTTCAGGTTACAGAAAGGAAGCGCAGGAGGTGATTACATCATAGAGGAACGTACAGAATACATCACACGCAAAGTGCAGAAGAGAGTACAGAGTACTCAGATACATGGTGCCTAACCCCATGTTGCAGGGCGGCAGCAACATACAAATGCAGAAGTCAGATAGGTGGCAGATACATGGTGCATAACCCCATGTTGCAGGGCGGTAGCAGCATACAAATGCAAAAGTCAATTAGGTGACAGATACATGGTGCCTAACCACGGGTTGCAGGGCGGCGACAGCATACAAATGCAAAAGTCAATTAGGCGGCAGATACATGGTGCCTAACCCCATGTTGCAAGGTGGCAGCAGCATACAAATGCAAAAGTCAATTAGGCGACTGATACATGGTGCCTAACCCGTGTTGCATAGCGGCGACAGCATACAAATGCAAAAGTCAATTAGGCGGCAGATACATGGTGCCTAACCCCATGTTGCAGGGCAGCAGCAGCATACAAATGCAAAAGTCAGTTAGGCGGCAGATACATGGTGCCTAACCTCGTGTTGCAGGGCGGCGACAGCATACAAATGCAAAAGTCAATTAGGCGACAGATACATGGTGCCTAACCCCGTGTTGCAGGGCGGCGACAGCATACAAATGCAAAAGTCAATTAGGCAGCAGATACATGGTGCCTAACCCCATGTTGCAAGTCTGCAGCAGCATACAAATGCAAAATTCACATAGGTGACTGATACTTGTTGCCTAACCCTGTGTTGCAAGGCGGCGAGAACATACAAATGCAAAAGTAAATTAGGCGGCAGATACATGGTGCCTAACCCCATGTTGCAGGGCATCAGCAGCATACAAATGCCAAAGTCAGTTAGGCAGCAGATACATGGTGCCTAACCCCATGTTGCAAAGCGGCAGCAGCATACAAATGCAAAATTCACATAGGTGACTGATACTTGGTGCCTAACCCCATGTTGCAAGGCGGCGAGAGCATACAAATGCAAAGGTAAATTAGGCGGCAGATACATGGTGCCTAACCCCTTGTTGCAAGGCATCAGCAGCATACAAATGCCAAAGTCAGTTAGGTGGCAGATACATGGTGCCTAACCCCATGTTGCATGGCGGCAGCAGCATACAAATGCAAAAGTCACTTAGGCGGCAGATACATAGTGCCTAACCCCATGTTGCAGGGCAGCAGTAGCATACAAATGCAAAAGTCAATTAGGCGACAGATACATGGTGCCTAACCCCGTGTTGCATGGCGCCGACAGCATACAAATGCAAGAGTCAATTAGGCGGCAGATACATGGTGCCTAACCCCATGTTGCAGAGCGGCAGCAGCATACAAATGCAAAAGTCAGTTAGGTGGCAGATACATGGTGCCTAAACCCATGTTGCAGGGCTACAGCAACATACAAATGCAAAAGTCAAATAGGCATCAGATACATGGTGCCTAACCGCGTGTTGCAGGGCGGCGACAGCATACAAATGCAAAAGTCAACTAGGCGGCAGATACATGGTGCCTAACCCCATGTTGCAAGGCGGCAGCTGCATACAAATGCAAAAGTCAATTATGTGACTGATACATGGTGCCTAACCCCATGTTGCAGGGCAGCAGCAGCATACAAATGCAAAAGTCAGTTATGCGGCAGATACGTGGTGCCTAACCTCATGTTGCAGGGCGGCAGCAGCATACAAATGCAAAAGTCAGTTAGGTGGCAGATACATGGTGCCTAACCTCGTGTTGCAGGGCGGCGGCATCATACAAATGCAAAAGTCAATTAGGCGACAGATACATGGTGCCTTACCCTGTGTTGCAAGGCGGACGAGAGCATACAAATGCAAAAGTAAATTAGGTGGCAGATACATGGTGCCTAACCCCATGTTGCAGGGCAGTAGCAGCATACAAATGCCAAAGTCAGTTAGGCGGCACATACATAGTGCCTAACCCCATGTTGCAGGGTGGCAGCAGCATACAAATGCAAAAGTCAATTAGTCGACAGATACATGGTGCCTAACCCCTGTTGCACGGCGGCAACAGCATACAAATGCAAGAGTCAATTAGGCGGAAGATACATGGTGCCTAACCCCATGTTGCAGGACAGCAGCAGCATACAAATGCAAAAGTCAGTTGGGCGGCAGATACATGGTGCCTAACCCCATGCTGCAGGGCGGCAGCAGCATATAAATGCAAACGTCAATTAGGTGACAGATACATGGTGCCTAACCCCATGTTGCATGGCGGCGACAGCATACAAATGCACGAGTCAATTAGGTGCCAGATACATGGTGCCTAACCCCATGTTGCAGGGCAGCAGCAGCATACAAATGCAAAAGTCAGTTAGGCGGCAGATACATGGTGCCTAACCCCATGTTGCAAGGCGGCAGCAGCATACAAATGCAAAATTCACATAGGTGACTGATACATGGTGCCTAACACCGTGTTGCAAGGCGGCGAGAGCATAAAAATGCAAAAGTAAATTAGGCGGCAGATACATGGTGCCTAACTCCATGTTGCAGGGCAGCAACAGCATACAAATGCAAAAGTCAATTAGGCAGTAGATAGATGGTGCCTAACCCCATGTTGCAAGGCGGCATCAGCATACAAATGCAAAATTCACAAAGGTGACTGATACATGGTGCCTTACCCTGTGTTGCAAGGTGGACAAGAGCATACAAATGCAAAAGTAAATTAGGCGGCAGATACATGGTGCCTAACCCCATGTTGCAGGGCAGCAGCAGCATGCAAATGCCAAAGTCAGTTAGGCGGCACATACATAGTGCCTAACCCCATGTTGCATGGCGGCAGCAGCATACAAATGCAAAAGTCACTTAGGCGGCAGATACATGGTGCCTAAACCCATGTTGCAGGGTGGCAGCAGCATACAAATGCAAAAGTCAATTAGTCGACAGATACATGGTGCCTAACCCCTTGTTGCACGGCGGCGGCAGCATACAAATGCAAAAGTCAATTAGGCGACAGATACATGGTGCCTAACCCCATGTTGCAGGACAGCAGCAGCATACAAATGCAAAAGTCAGTTGGGCGGCAGATACATGGTGCCTAACCCCATGCTGCAGGGCGGCAGCAGCAATTAAATGCATAAGTCAATTAGGTGACAGATACATGGTGCCCACGTTGCATGGCGGCGACAGCATACAAATGCAAAAGTCAGTTACGCGGCAGATACATGGTGCCTAACCCCATGTTGCAGTTCAGCAGGAGCATACAAATGCAAAAGTCAGTTAGGCGGCAGATACATGGCGCCTAACCCCGTGTTGCAGGGAGGCGACAGCATACAAATGCAAAAGTCAATTAGTCGACAGATACATGGTGCCTAACCCCGTGTTGCAGGGCAGCGACAGCATACAAATGCAAAAGTCAATTAGGCAGCAAATACATGGTGCCTTACCCCATGTTGCAAGGCGGCAGCAGCATACAAATGCAAAATTCACATAGGTGACTGATACATGGTGCCTAACCCCGTGTTGCAAGGCGGCGAGAGCATAAAAATGCAAAAGTAAATTAGGCGGCAGATACATGGTGCCTAACCCCATGTTGCATGGCGGCAGCAGCATACAAATGCAAAAGTCACTTAGGCGGCAGATACATGGTGCCTAACCCCATGTTGCAGGGTGGCAGCAGCATACATATGCAAAAGTCAATTAGTCGACAGATACATGGGGCCTCATTACAAGGTTGGAGGTAGCCATGGCGCTATTAGCACCATGGCTGCCTTCAAACTCATTCAGACTCCGCCCTGGTGAATGGAGCAATTACCGGTCCATTCCAAGGTTGGCGGGACCGGTAATTCCCCATTCACCAGGGCCATTGCCCATTCCCATTTGAGCCCCCATAGGGCTCAATGGGAATGGGGAAGGCGCTAATAACGGTACCGTAAATTGCGGTACCGTTATTAGCTCTAGAGTCCCTTTGCGGGTCCCGTCCTTAACGCCTGAAAAAACCAGGCGTTAAGGAAGGACCCGCAAAGGGAACTCGTAGTAGGGTGGTAAGGGATTACCGCACCGGTGCCCTTACCGGTGCCAGTAATCCCTTACCGCCCACCTCGTAATGAGGCCCATGGTGCCTAACCCCGATGTTACATGGCGGCGACAGCATACAAATGCAAAAGTCAGGCAGCAGATACATGGTGCAAAATGCCCATGTTGCAGGGTGGCAGCGCCATACAAATGCAAAAGTCAATAGTGGGCACTATTCAAGCTTGGGGGAGGGGGAGAAGAGATAAGGGGAGTCAGGGGGGTGGCACACAACAACATCACAGGGGACCAGGGGGTTTGGGGGGCACACAATAACATCACGGGGGACCAGGGTGGGTGGGGGCCACACAGCAACAACACGGGGGACCAGGGGGGGTGGAGGGCACACAACAACATCATGGGGGACCTGGGGGAGTGGGGGGCACACAACAACTTCACAGGGGGACTGGGGGGGTGGGGGGCACACAACATCATAGGGGACCGGGGGGCACACAACAACGTCACAGGGGACCAGGGGTGTGGGGGGCACACAACAAAATCACGGGGGACCAGGGGGTTGGGGGCATACAACATCATCACGGGGGGCATGTGGGGGTGGAGGTCACGGGAAGCGTACATGAAGCAGACAGGTAGCAGACAGGGGCCTTAGGAGTGGGCCCTTTAGTGGTGGGGCGTCTGAAGCCTGCCGGTCCTCAATAGCCTGTTTAAGGAGAGGAGACACCCAATGGGTGAAGAGTCAGGCTGGGCAAAACAACGTGCACAAAGAGGGAGGCCATCTTGGAAATGCGGTGGAGTGGCACTATAGAATCCATAAAGGAACATGGAGCCCCACAAGGCAATATGATCACGATGAATGCAGGAAGTGCGGAGAGCACGCCGATGAACATAGGGATCCAAAATGCAATAAAAAATGGAAATGCTTTTCTTTTTCATTATTTTTGCATTTCATTTCCAAAATGCCAAAGGAGGTTGCAGCAGTCAATTCCAGTGAGATTCCTACCTCAGTGCAGGGGTTAAAGCATGGGCACAACCTCCGGGTGTGCAAACCATTGAAGAGGGAGCAGAATGTGGCAGGCTCTGTTGATGTCCGGTGGAAGATGCCGAGTGGAGGGGCCCAGGAGTGGGCCTTTGTTGGGCGGGGGGGGCTGAAGCCTGCTGGTCCCCAATCGGCTGTTTAAGGAGAGGAGACACCCAAAGGGTGAAGCATCAGGCTGGGCAAAACAAAGTGCACAAAGGGGCGGCCAGCTTGGAAATGCGTGGAGCAGCACTATAGAATGCCCACAAGTGAGGAACATGGAGCCACAGGAGGCAATAGGATCACAATGGGCCTCATTACAACCCTGGTGGTACGGTATGGACGGTGCTGGTATGGCACTGGCACCGTCCATACCGTACCGCCTTATTCTGAGTTTCCCTCGTGGATCCCAGACAGCACGCCAGGTCTGACCTGGTGGGCTGTGTGGCGCCCGCGATGGGAACATATGGATGCACCGGCACCGTTATAAACGGTGCCTTGTGGGGCTCCATGTTCCTATATGGATTCTATAGTGCCACTCCACCGCATTTCCAAGATGGCCTCCCCCATTATAAACGGTGCCGGTGCATCCATGCTCCTCATCCCCACTCTTCCCTATGGGGCAGAATAGGGATGAGGAGTCCGGCATTACCACCACCCGCGAATGGGCAAATACCGGCCCATTCAACTCGTAATGGGCCGCAATGGGCTGATAAGTGCTCATTCGCAGGTGGCGGTGCCGAATGCGAGTTTAGCGGTAGCCATGCCTGTAATGCAGGCACGGCAACCGCTGAACTCGTAATGAGGCCCAATTATTTTAAGCTGATTCAACCGGATGCAAAAACACAGTGTGATTCAAGAAGTGTCAAAGGCACATGGTTTAAAAAAGCTTGGGACAGGCAGGTGTGGTTGGAAGGCCCTGTCATTCTGGAGATGAGAAAGCACTGATTTACCTTCAGCAGGGAGGTGGCTCAATTGGGTCTAACAATGTAATGTGGTTTAAAGGCAATGGCTCGAGGCTCAAAGTATGTTGGGATAGTCAGGAGATGTTCAGGTTGGCACAGCTTGAAAGCTGCTCTAAGCGGTTCCAAGTATAGTGTGCCAAAGGTAGCTCTGATCTCTGTTGGGTCTTTGCAGCTGCTTGAAGGTGTGGGGGTTCTTGCAATAGTTCAGACGACCTCAAAAGGCCAGAGAGTCAAAGGCAGCTTCTTGGGTGTCGTGGGACTCTTCACCTGGGACCCAAAGGAAAGGTGAGCTTGACTTCTGCCATTCCCAGCCAGGATGGTTGCCAGGGACACTTGCAGAGCTTCCACTTCAGCAGGAAGAGTCCTTCGTGCCAGTTGTTCAGTGGAAGTCAGGATTCCCTCCATCATGTCACTTCCAATGTTCCCCTGAAGCAGTTAGGAATAGGGATTTCATCATCCTTGGAAATCCTTGTCCTAACCTCAATAGCTGGGGACTTTAGCCAGGTATTACCCCAACAAGCGTCCAGTTAAATCTTCTTCAAGGTGTTTCCAAGAAGATTTAAAGAGAAATCCATTAGGGGGCCTCTTTGTCCCCCTTACATAGTCACCTCGCTGCAGTGCGTTGGTCCATTTCAAGCCTAATGTAAACAGTCAATCCTTGTTGTAACAAGAGTTATTCTCGGTCGGTGTTCTCAAGTCAAAGAGTGCCTTGACTGTGGGAATGTAGTGGGTGTCAGGAAGGAAGTCTGATATGGGCATAGTCAAGATGACTGAACCCTTCTCTTGTTTACAGGTCCTCTCCCCAGTTACACTATAATTCCTCCCCCTCCTGTCTGCCTGAGACCAAAAGGACTCTAGTAAATATCTTCTTGATGTGACTTCCCTTTTTGTGCTGCAAAGTCATTGTTGAAGCAACCAGCTACACCCTCACCACTGTAGGAGGTAAATAACTTTCTCCTGACAAGGTGACAATGTGTCCCAGTAGGAAACAAAAGGGACTTCATGGGCAATCCCATCATTTGCTGTGGGTGAAACCTGTAGTCCCAGCTACAAATACATACATGGTTCTGCAGCACGTGTTACAGTGGAAGCCAATGAGATACATTACATTACATTAAAGTAAATGCTATTTTAACTGTATGACCTCATCTGCCACAATATCAAACCAGATATAGCTTTCTATTTATATGTAACCAAATCACTGCCACCAGGCCATGAGGATTGCAGTTAAAGACATTTGGAAACATGGGAGCCAGTACTTTTAACGTCAGCCCATGTCTGATGGAATTAGGGCTGTTTTGGGAAGGCACACATTGCAAAATAAAATGGCAGCTGCTGCTGGTGTGCCAGTAGACTAGTCCCAGCAAAGTATCCGTGTGTGAACTATACTTTTTAACATGAAGCATATTTAAAGAAGGGCCTGCTTAGCATGGCCCACTTTCTGAGAGAGAAAATCACCATTATTTTGAATATCAAAGATTTAAGTACAGGATTGCACACCTTTGAAGATGGCACCCTGCCACAGTAATTAAGATGGGGATGAGTTAAAGCAGACCAGTCTTACAAGTGAACATTTACAAAATCATCCACCTGAACCCAACATTCATTTTGTAGTAATCTGGGAGGTAAAGGAACACAAATTAGTGGCAGAGAGATTGATGGAAGATTTATCCAAAAATACATTAGCACAGATCCATTTTTCGAGAGACCATGAAATCAGGAGAGCTCATCAGACTTCACTGCAAAAACCTTACAATTTGCATAAATTCAATATCAATGTGGACTTTGGGTTCCAGATGTTCCTTGCCATGTTGTATTCTTCTGTACAAAAGCAGAAATGTTTTCAGACTTCAGTCAATAATGCTCTGGGCTCTGGCACTGACATCAAAATTGAGTATTTTGACTGAAAGCTCATTTAGGAATTTCAACTGATCATTGACATTAAGAATACATTCTCTCTCCATTGGTCAAATCAAAATGGTTTAAAATTAAAGATGTGTGGTCGGAATTGTGGGGTTTATGACTGAGTTGGCGAGGGAAGGAGGCGAAAATCAAGAAAAACAAGAGAATAAAAGACAGGGTGTTTTTGTTTTCAGGGGAGAGGGTTGACCAGATAGGGGGTGGGTGAGACTTAAATGTGGATTTCATGTTTGTCTCAGATAGTTATGATGATTATCTCTTAATGTTGATGGTTTTATTTCCCACAGGAATATGATCATGGTAAATCATCTAAAATCACAAGCAGGGGTGTTATTTCCAAAAGAGACCCATCTGAATCATGTCGCTATGACATGTCTGGATTCTAAAGGGTGTGTACAAGATATGTATCTACACACTGCTCCTGCAACCATTCATGGAGTTGAGATAATTATGCATAGTGCAATGTGTACTTTGCCAAGTCAAATTTAGACTTTGTAGAATGACCTCTGACTGAAGCGCCTGGCTGTTTATGGTGGGTGTTTATGGTACGCAGATGGGACAATTGTTTTAAATTAACGTTGACTACGTATTTTCTTTTTTACTGTTGTGTTTATGGTCAAAACAATACCTTACACAACAATTTAAACCAATGTAACATTACACAAATACAGTTAAAGTATCACAAAACAAATAAATTACAATGCATATATGGCAGTAATTCACTAAAAGAAAGACGTATTCATAAAACTCCACATAAAGGAGCTTCTCCCTGAGTTGTCACCCGCAATTGAATTCTCATGTGATTATAAATATATGATTCAATTGCAAAAGAATGTGGTGGATGGATTGATAAGGCTTTGGTGGTCGCTGTGAAGTTAATTCTGAGAGTTTGGAAGACTAGGAAAAAGCCTACTACAGAAGACTGGATAGTGGAGATGCAGATATTTTCAAAATATGAGAAAGTACTACTATTAAATAAAGATTGTGAAGACTTATATCTCTCATTATGTAGCCCTTTTCATAATTTATATGAGTGATTTATTTATATTTATTTCATTTATTTATTTTGTTTTAGTTTAGTTCTTGTGTGTGTTGTGTTTTGTTGTGTCGTAATGGATTTGTCTTGTTAGTATTGTGTGTGTCAATTGATTACATTTCCAATAGATATAACATGTAACTGCCACTTATATGATAATACGTTTTGCTTATGATTATTATGATGATTTAATGGTAGTTTTTATTACTTAATATTAATGTGTATTTTAATATTTGAATCCTTGAAGTTATGTGATGTTTAATATTCATATGTATTGGAAGCATCATTTTTTATGAATACAAATTATAAATACAAAGTGGGAATAAATATATGATTCTATACTTGATCAATTTAATACAGTCAATTTCGAAATAAAAAAGTGACTCTGCATTGTTCTGTGCAAAGTCTGCAAGATCTGAGTTCATAGGTTATGTTCAAATGAGGTCTTACAATTTGAAGCTTTGGAAGAAATGTTTTGAAATATAATCTCAAATTTCCACTTGGGACATACAGCAGACCTGGCTACGTATTACAGCCCCAAAAAAATGCAACTGCCATAAAACAGGGGAGGGTGATGCTGGTGTCCTTTGATCAATTGTGTTTAATTTTAGGTGACACTAATATCACTTTCTTTTAAATGGATCAGATTAAGTTAAGAACATTCACTATACCTGAAACCCACATGCAGATAAAAAAAATGTGTAATGCACATTTCTTGGTGGTCACATGTAGCCTTCATGAAATCTGGAGAACTCAGTGTCATAGTGATACATGGTTTACTTATTTCTAAAAACAATATCAGTCCGGTGTTCTAATAGAGTTTCCAAAGACATAAAGCACACACAAGAAGATATAGAACTCAGTTTGGCTCCTGGCAATTTTTGCAGAATGGCTGGTATTTTACCGCAATCAGCGAGAAGCTGTGGGCACTGTTACTGTGTAGACCCTGCAAGTATTACGGCTCTTTATTGTTGTACTCTGAGTTTATAGTATATTTGGCTGAGAGGGTAGGAGAGGTTCTTAAAAGGGAATTGAGTCTCCACCTTCGCTATCATCACATAAGGCATGTTAAAGGACTTATAAATGCATTTGTAATTGAAATACAAACAGGGGCTGAAAGCTTCCTCCAATTGTAAGAAAGTTTAAAAGAACTGCCTTCAGTGGATGCGATCAGCAGATGTTTGCCACTACGCAAAGGGATTGATAGGATTTGTGATATCTTGTATGGACGTTATCTCAAAGGGGAGCTTATATCGAACAGTGCTTTTAATAACAAGGCTCACAGGGAAGGTAGTAAGATGGTCAAACCCCCAGCATAGAAAACCCCACAGCGCAAACCTGAAAATCTGATTTCTTAGATTTAGGATGCCAGGATAGCTACAGTATTTGCCACTTTTAAAGTGGTGCATTGGAATGTTTGATAATATCATTCTAATGTATGCAAAGAGAAGATTAATCCTGACTGCGCCATTGGGGATCAGTTCTTGTCTCATTTGGAGGAGAGATGCATTTTAGATTTAAAGTACAACTGTCAATTTGTTAGATCTTCAAGCTTCGATGTGTAAACCAGGAATTAAATTGGTTTTGGGAAGGTGGTTATACTTTGTAGTAGAATAATGCTTTTGGTGGATTAGTTAACATTTTCAATGTGTACCAGATTGATGCTATATGTTATTTTATGTTCTGCTATGTTATGATATGTTGATATGTTTTTATACTGACCCAAATCACCCCTGTTGCAGTTTCGGGGATTTTTAAAGGTTATACCAGGAAAGAACCTTGATAGCAGTTCTTAAACCAGAAAAAGGGTCATATAACTGCCAGTTGGATGACCCTATAGCTTTGTGAAATGTAGATTTTAAACAATAATTAAATGTTCTGATAAATGATTGTATTGCATTATTACAGATCGAATCAATTTCTGAAAACAGTTGTATTCTTGACAGGTTACTGTCCATCAACACTGATTATTTAATGCAAGCTCTTAGTTTTAGCTCAACAGAATAAACAGTCACTTGCCATTGCTTTGCTTGATGCCTAGAACACTTTGCCCTGGTGAACTAGTGCACACTTTGAAAGGCGATGGAAAGCATGGGTTTTCATCCACAGTTCATTATGGTCTTTTGGTAAATCATATCGTGGACTTCTGCCGAAGTAATAATCTACAGCTGAAGACCAGACACGACTCCAAGTTAAAGGGTACCACGCAGGGCTTTCCTCATTCACCTCCACTATTTGCTATCACTAATACGCCCTTATCAAAAGTCATCTGCGTTCCAAGATGATTAAGGGCTGCTGTTGAGCTTTCTGGTACATCTATGATGTGACTATATGCTCCTTCCATATGAGGACCATTTGAACAGACCTCCATATTGTTCCATACTGCTGGTTTACGTTTGTAGGGAATTATTCCCATAAAGGTATAAGCTGGTTAGACTTTGCTCTAGTGTGCTGGGAGCCTTTTTTTAACGATGTGTCTCAGCCCTTGAAAACAACCTTAAAATCACTTAACTGCGAGAGTGTTTATAGTCAGTAGTCTGCAGGTTGCAGTCTGTTGGTGGCAGGCAGCGGGCGGTGGGCAGGTTTGTAAACGTTCCACCAAACAACACCCTAGATCTGAGCTACTATCAAGGTTTACGGTGACTTGGAGCTGGTGGAAGGAGCCCTTTTGTAGGCGGACTAAAATGAAATATAAAATTAAATATATGATGTAGTGAAGTGCCTGGCAGGCTGCAGTTTCAGTGCGGTTGTTTTGACGGACGTGTGCACCCTTTGGCGGAAGAAAGCGGATTTTGTGGGGCAGAACAACATCAGACATTAAAACGCCAACTTCCACGCGAAGTGCATCAGAAGTATTTGGCAGTCTGCAGTTGGCAGTCTGCGGGTCGGTGGAAGGGGATTGGTGGTCCTACCTCTGTGTCAGAACGCTGCAGGACTTGGGTGATACAGCAAACACTGAGTTGAAACAGTGACTTTGTCCCAAAGTCAAGATGAACTCTAAAAGTAATCAAAACAAATCAGTAACTCCCTTGCACAATGAAGTAACTAAACATTTATTAAAGCCCAAACATGGGGGTGTCTCTGAAGGCGGTGGCAAGATTACAACGTATTTGGTCCAAAATAAACCTCAATCCAGCTCTAAAATTTACAGCCAGGCGGTACAAAACACAAAACGGCAGAGTGGTGTTTGATGAAAATCATACTCTTGTGCAAGGAAAGAGCCCTGGTGCTGAAGTGCCAGGACTTGCCAATGTGGATGCTCAGGATCTATTGCGTAATAATGCTCCCTTGGAAAGGTGTGCAGAGCCAAGGGAGGGGTCTCTGGCTCCTAGCCTGTTAGGCCAAGTTGCTGTGACTGTAGAGCAGGAGGTGGAGGATAATTTGCTTATAATTGTTGGACTTATTGTAGATAATTTAGAGACTCGGGTACCTCTAAAATCTAAGAGTTTCCCCATGTCTTTTTGCGCCCTCTAATTCGGCGAGCCATGATGCTCTCTCGTTTGGAGATATGTCACACGACTTCTCTACAACTGACAATAAGCCTTTAATGAATGATGAGTTTGAGCCCAAAGTAAGTGATAATTCACATTTAAGTGGCAGTGACATATCTGCTTTCAATCTGATTCTACAAGCCCTCGTCTGTATATATGACAACATCATCCTGGAGGTGAAATCACACTCCAACATATGGATGGAAGTCAAAAAGCTTTGGGGTGGGTTGGATAGTGTGAAGAATCCGAAATGAAAGCAAGACACAAAGTGTGATGCTGGAAATGCATTGGAGGGACAGGGCCTTCATGTCCTTGTCCTGTACTCCATTTATCATGTGTGTTCTGTGTTATTTTCTGCACAGGAGTCCATTTGGGACTCCTGGCAGTGCAGCTCTTCCTCTTTTTGGTTTGGTAAACAGACACTTGGGATACCCTTATGGCACCCATGGGTGGGCGTACAACCCTGTACCCCTAGTTTATGTTTTAGAGCACCTGTGTGTGGCCCACAGAGCAGGGTATAGGCTGGAGGCAGCTCCATGCAGAATTTGACAGGTGCTCTGAGTATCCTCCATTTTGGGTTACCCAGGCCCTGCCACTGGAATCAATTGATTCCTGATAGGAGACAAGATGGCCCCTGTGGCCTCTTGCTTTCTATTGCCTGTTACCTTGTTTTCCCAAAGTCCTGGGAAGACCTGACTATGTCTCTTCCACTGACTGGCTGTTGGGTGGAAGTTCAATATATGGTATTGTGGGGAGTTCCAGGCCAGACTGGCGGGAGCCTTCCCAGTGACTGTATGTTGTGGGTACACCCTTGGAGTGGGACCTGGGTGAATGGAGTCTGGACCAATATAAATCTCATGTTATGGGTGTGAAGAGGGAAAATCCGAGTGTCCCTTCCCTCCCGATGGGGTCCCCAACCGGAAGAAGCACCCCCGACAGAATAACCCTCGACCGCACGAGGTTGCACCAACCCCCACCGCTCCCAGCATAAGCACGCACTACGAACGGTACCCAGCCACCCGACCATACCATCCTGCGGTGGTACGGACTCTATCCAATCCAAGCTACGGCATCCAAGACCGAGATGGAGATGATTATATGAACCGAATCGATGAACGTTCCCCCAAGCCATGCTGCAGGTCACTAGGGACGCCATGATGACATAGCTGCGTTAGAGAGGAAGCACACGTGCAACTTGCACAGTCGGGACACTCACACACCAACCCACACGAAGAACATATGCGTACAGTTCTATGAGCTAGAGGACAGTGACATACACATACTGTCTGCATGTTTATTATTTTGTCACATAAACTCGCCACAGCACCGCATAAATGCAAGATGCCAGAAGAGCTTGTGTACATGCTTGCAGATGCTACATGCTACTAACCCTCTGGACGGACAGAAGCACTCAACGGACCTGACCGACCATGACATGCCCTAACCTATGGACAAGTATTTTGAATGAATCACCAGAGCTGAAGTAGGCCTTGGGCAAATTCAGCACACTAGAATCACCTCGCCGAAATCCCAAAGCTGCAAGTTGCTGTGCAAGCAGAATAGCCCTGGCAGGGACTGCCAAGGCCACGATGTTGCAAGTGACATTCCTCACTCACCATGCCACGGTGGGCCCAGTTACAGGGGAGAATGTCCAAGGCTACAATACAAATCAAATCGAAGTAATTCGGCCTCACCAGCGGTCTCCTCACACGTGATCAGGCCGACCTGACATGATGCAAAACCTAGAGGCTGGGAAGACGCAGCTATCTCACATCTGCGACCAAGCTTGCAACAAATCGCAACAATCCATCTACAACATGCGCTGGGACTGGACCACTCTCATAGCATTAGTAAAAGCCCACATTATTACACACTGTCACATAGTCACACCTTTTTGATACACACTATACGTAAGCAGGTATCTTGCGTGCTGGGAACAACGGTAGTCCCAGACTTGGGGGCCCGCGGCCTGACAAATGAGGACACTGGGGAATAGGGGCTGGCAGCAGGAATCCCCAGCCAATCATTGAGGGTTCTAATGTAACAATGTTCAGGTAACAATTTTTAGGGAAGGCCCAAGTACACCACCTGACACTGTATCCACCACTAACAACGCACACTATATGGGGGGCGTGGCTAAGCAGCCAATGTAGTGAGACATGCCGCTGAGGAGCTTCTGGAGCGATCCTGACAAGATCCGATAAAACTAGTATAAATTGGTTCCAGAAGAACACCAAAGTCTCTCTACAGAGACCGAAATACCTGCTGCCCACTCAGCGAAGCCACCGGAGAGAATCAGGCAGGGCAAAGGAAGATAGACCGCCGGAGGGGAATCGTCCCACAAAATCAAAATGGCGGGCGCAAGAGCTGTGGGAGGACCACGGCCGCGTAATACAAAGTGAGCCGGCGAATCTACACGACCGGCGAGAAGGACACCGGCTGCGCATAACGCAGAAACCAGCACAGCCAGAGGAAGAAGGACGGGGAAGCAGGGGAGACGCAAGGACGCAGACGGGGACTGCAGCGAACGGTCTTCAGAAAGCCTGACCCAACCCCATAACACAGAGACCAGCGCAGCCGGAGGAAGAAGGACGGCAAAGCAGGGGAGACCCAAAGACGCAGGCGGGGACTGCAGCAAACAGTCGTCTTCGGAGAGCCTGTGTCAACCCCGCAATGCGGAGACCAGCGCAGCCGGAGGAAGAAGGACGTCGAAGCAGGGGAGACCCAAGGACACAGACGGGGACTGCAGCATACAGTCTTCAGAGAACCTGTGTCAACGCCGCCTGCGAAGCCAAATAAGGGAGTCAAAGGCACACGAAGCCGCACCACAGAGGGTGTGGACCCCGAGAACACTAGAGGTGAGGCTGGATGAGGGAGAACCCATGTAATACAAATATTGATGCTGAGCCTAGTGCACACGCAGCCAGCGAACACCGACATATGGGCGAATCTATCCCTTGATAAGCTGAGGTGACTCCCGGAGTGCTCACACGCAACGCAGGCAGCACGAAGATCCTTGTTGCCAGCTACGTACCTGGAGGAACACACGCAGCAGTCACAGAAAAGGCCCGGGCCCGAGGTGCGACATCTGACAACAAAAGGCGCCAGGGACACGGTGCGCGCCGGGGGGGAAAAGAAGAGAGGAATAAGGAGGGAAAACGGGGTAAACAGGGGACAGACCCCCACCGGCCTAAGGAGGCGACGTGGAGCGAACCAGGACAAAAGAGTCTGCAGGCCCATACCCTCAAATAGCAATGGAAGCCCGAGTGGGCAGTGAGACTGAGGCGAAAGGAGGACACACACAGGGATAAGAACCCCCTCGAAGCCCCGGGCAACGGGTGTATCAAGGATAGGAGGGTCCGGTACAAGGATACTACATATACCTGTCAGAACTGCGCAACAACCTTACCACAAGGTGAGAGGTTACCCAAGAGACATACACCCGAGAGACCTGCAAACACAGGGGTGTAGGGAGAACAGTGTAGAGGAAGAAATGGAGGCCACGGCAAGTGGTGTTCAGCCAAGATCGATATTAGCAACATATGCCAAGGACAGTACCCCCACGAGAACTAAGGCAACAAATCAACTAGAGAAAGGCCAGAAGAGGGAGACACCTCGTGCACAAGCAAGCGCAATGCCAAACAAGAAAACAGAAGGGAAAACCAAGCAAGTAAGAATGGAAACATTTACTAAGGCATCTGGACACAAAAAGTCAACACCAGCGGACATGGCAGCAGCCGCAGATAACATTTCACACCAAGTGGAAACCGCCAACAAGGCCCGATACTGGAAGCAATTGCCTCCATGAAAGCATCTCTTGAAAACAAGATGGACACAGCAATAGGGGCCCCGAAAGCATCTCTAGAAAACAAATTGGATACCTTTATGGTAGATGTGGGCCTCCTTCGCCAGGACGCAAGGAACTTAACAGAGAGGGTGACAGCGACGGAACAGCAGGTACAACAAAACACGGCAGGGGTTGCCGTAACGCAGGCACAGATGTCAGAGGTACTACAGAGAGTCAAAGCTCTGGAAAGGAGAGCGGAAGACGCAGAGGGAAGAGCACAGAGGAACAACATTCGCATAATTGGAATTCTGGAAGGTGAGGAAGGAGATCGGAGCAGGTACACTATCCCAGGGTTTTGTGGTAGAAAGGGCACACAGAGCCTTGACCGGGAGACCCCAGCCGGGTGCCCCCCCGAGGGTGATGATTCCTAGGATCAAGAACTATAAGGACAGCGAGAAAATACTATCATTCTCAAGGAGGGGGGGGGGAATCACCAGAAACTCTTCCAAGATCACAGTGTATCCAGACTATACGGCTATGGTTCAGAGGCAAAGAGCACAGTTTGGCCCAACAAAAGAACGCCTCAGGGTCGCAGCGGTGAGGTACATGCTCCTGTTCCCCGCTAAACTCAAGGTGATACACCAAGGCAAAACATGTTTTTTCGACTCCACCGACGAGGCCCACAGTTGGATGGACTCACAAGGCATCCCTCAATTGAGGCAGAGAAACGCCAGCAACGTCGGAAACAGACCCTGATGAGGAGTAATAAAGGTAATCTGGAACAACGAGAAGCGGAAAGAATGAACTATTAGTTAGGATGTCAGTTTTAAGACATCACGCTGCGGCGAGTCTGCCCCTCCCAAAGGAGCACGATGAGAGAAGTGGCGGAGCCCAAGCAGGGGGAGGGTGGGTGGGTGTTAGTTTTCCAGTTTTTGTTAAGTTTAAGGACGTTGAATGTAGTGAATGGGCGGCACACGGCTCGAACAGTGGAAGGAACACAGCAAAGGACAATAAAATAATACAGGCAAAAAGCGACCGGAGCAACATAGGACAGGAACCCTGCGACAGCAGCAGTGGCTATATCAAGAAGAAAAGATCCAGGACCAGAACGCTGAGGGAGATTGATACGAGGAGATCAAAGGGCAGGGTGCAAGGACACAGCAGTGGGACAATGAAGCCAGGCAAACAGAGAAGATCATGGGACCAGACGAACTAACAATAGCAACCTGGAATGTGAGAGGACTCAATGCGTATGTTAAGAGACTTACGGTCTATGCCTGGCTAAACCAGGATGAAAATCAAGATAGCGATGTTACAAGAGACGCACATAACGAGAGGCAGACAGGCCAAGGTGGGGAAAAAATGGGGAGGACAGACATACAGCGCCACATACTCGAACTATACGCGAGAAGTACTAATATGAATTGCCCCGGGGGTCCCATTCCAGCTACTCAAGCTGGAGACCAACACAGAAGGAAGGCTGGTATTAGTGAATGGCATGCTAGAAAATAAAGAAGTGTGCCTGGTCAACACCTACGCCCCAAATTACGATGCAACAGATTTCTTCAAGAAGCTAGTGCCCAAGCTAGCGCAATATAGGGAGGCAACGTTCATTTGCAGAGGGAACGCACACAACCTCAAGGCTATATGAACGATTACTAAAAGTTAAAAACCCACAGGAGCAACACACGAGGCAGCGTTGGGAGGAGGAGCTAGCGACCAAGAATGGACCAGGGCCCTACGATACCCAAAGAAAGTATCCAGAAATGCAAGATTTAGGCAGGCAGGCGCAGCTATATGTAACGCATAGAGCATATCTCACACCTAAGAAGATGAATACGGTCCAGATTGGGAACCAGAATAGGTGCCCTGCTGCTCAGCGGAAGAAGCGGACATGGTACACATGTTCTGGTCCTGCCCGGTGATACAGGATTTTTGGGACAGGATCAGACTTAAGATAGCAAGAAGCGGACTCCAAATCCAGGCGGAGCACCCAGAAAAGTACCTACTGGGCCTCTTTTCGAGAGGGAGTAAACACGAATCGCACCTAGCGAAGATGAAAGCTTTAATATGTATATTGGCTGAGAGAAGAATAGCAATGACATGGAAGTTTAGGGAGGGCCCGCACATAGAAGCATGGTGGTCAGATCTCCAGAAGTGGACGCAGGCAGAGACTGTGGTGTGGATGAGAGCAGTGACAAGAGGAGAAGGAGAAACTGCGCACAAAGTAACTGCATGGAACACGCTAATATAAGACCTGTTTGGCTACGGAGAGGAGGGAAACTGCGAAGATCCCACAAGAACAGAGGATCTATAGACAAAGTAGTAAGACCAAGCACGAAGCCCAAGAATAGGACAATATGCGTATCAGACCTGGTGTGTCACCCAATGGGAGGCCCGGACTGAGCTAACAAGGTCACCGGTGAGAGTTATGAAATGACAGCGGAAGGACAAAATCCGTGCAAGGTGCCAATAAGCCATTTATGTTATGGTTGTTTGTATGTTATGTGTTTTGTTGTTGTTAAAAGAAAACAATAAAGAAATTAAAAAAACAAGGCACACTATATGTTTATATACTGGACCTACCACTCTGGGAGCCAAGCCAGAGTGGCGAGAATTTCAGGGATGGGTCTTTGACAAGTGACGCTGATTATGACTTCACCCATGTTTAAAAGTGGCCTGCGAGCCCAAAATCGGCGAGATGTGCCTGGATTTTGCTCCATGCCGGTGTTCCCTGCTTGTTTATTATAATAAAACAGCAGTAACCCTTTGCTCCTTGTATGGACCTTGACTTCTTTGGGACATTGGAAGGAGTTAGGTCCTTCTGAGAGCTGGAGGTCCGCGGACCCTATGTAAGGCTCTGCCAATCCCAGAATTTACCCTAACAAGTGTCTGGTTTCTAGTGTGTGACACAATGAATGAGGCAGCCCTGCCCGAAACTGGTATGAATGCAGTGTGGAGTGCTGAATGGCTGGGTGCTTGTCCAAATCCACATTCCTTGTTGTGAGTGTCTGGATGGAGAAGAATGCCCTGAATGCACTGTGAGCCTGATTGGCTGCCTGCCTGCATGAATGCCCTTCTGAATGATTGGCTGCTGAGCTTGGCCCAGCAGTGTGAATGAGAGACAGAACAGTAAATCTGGGGACCTCTCACTTACTGAAATTGTTCATAAACTGAAGTTGAAACTTGAAACTGCTTATCCTTGAAGCCAGCTGGGAGAAGAAGAATTGCTGCTGCTTTCCTTCACCAATCTGAAAGCTGCTGTGCCTGTCAAGGACTGATCCAAGAGAGGACCTGGCTAGGAGTCATCTTCCTGAGCTACGAGGTACCATCCTGTACCAATCTCGACAATCCGTGGCTCCTGCCTTAAAGTGGGTTCACTCAAGAAGGATTGGTCGAAGAACCGTCAACAAACTCTGCTAAACCAGGTACATTGGGGTAGTAGAACATTTGCAGGAGGAAATGAGACTTTGCTAAACAATATATGGACTGGGTTTGTCAATATATTTTTACAGGTTGCCCAGCTGGGGGATCCTCACACAGAACTGTGTTTTTGGTAGGGAAAATATTCTGCCAATTGTTTAACCACTTGTTTCCCTCCTGTGCCTAGTGTTGGTTCACATTACTATTAGACTTGTATGTCATTTACAACTGTTAGCAGTTGGTGCATTTTAATGAGTTAACGAGTAATTGTGGTACCACATAGAAATTGTACATTTATCATTATAGTATTGCCTGAGCACAAAGTATGTTATTGTATGTGTATACAACTTGAACCTTATTTATATAAAGAACTGTGTTATCACATAACATAGTGTGTGGACATTCCTTTGTTGGGAGCTTGGGGACTACACTGAATTTAAGAACCAACAAGCATCACCTCCTGAGACCATAAGCCTTGATTGCTTGTCCAACGTTTCCAAAATAGAGAATCTTGGCTGGGGTGCTCTGTGCCTCTACTCATCCATACAGAAAGCAGGAGTACAGATAACCCCCTCCAGTTTTTACACAAAGGTGTCATGTTTTTGGTTAAAGACATTGATTAACATAAAGAAGGTTAGGAAAAGGCCTCTCTGACCATGCTCTAAGAGGAGTTTCCCTACCGAAATCAAAGATCTGTCTGTGTCCGGATGTCAAATATCAAAACTGTCCTTGTGCCCAAGCATTATATCATGACCCTCACAATACAAACCAAGATCTGTCTGTGTCCGGATGTCAAATATCAAAACTGTCCTTGTGCCCAAGCATTATATCCTGACCCCCACAATACAAACCAAATACGAAAGTGAAAAGGGAAATGTCTTTAACCTGGTGATTGCAAAACATGTTTATAAATGAAAAATAGAACAACTCCAAAATAAACATTTTCCAAGGAAACAGAACCTTGGCTCCAAATGATTATTCTGTTCCCCTGAATTCTTCAATACTGTACCAATGTTCTTTGGTTTAAAAGTTCTTTGTGTCTTTCTTGGTTCACAACAATCCTGTTACTTACAAAGCTACTTAGCCTTATGGTTCCTTCTTCAAAAAGTTCCTTCTTAACATAACTTAAAATTCACCAAGAGTAATGAGCCTTGGTTCCAGAGGTGTATTCCCTTCCCCTGGATCCTTCTTTAATGTCAATTATGCTTGGTCTGACAGTTTTATGTTCAACAAACACAGTTCATTCTCTGGGCTTCCTGTAGATTTTCAACTGCCTGTTATACTCCCCTGCCAGGACTTCTCATGCAGTTGTAGCTGCTTTACTCGCCTGCCAGGACTTCTTATTTCCATAGATAGCAGTTCCTCTTTTACATCCAGAATTACATATATCTTCCTTGGTTTTGTATTTTGGGTGTTTTTAACATTTGCTTTGATTTGCCCCAATATCTGCATTCCATGCACTCAAATATGACTGGGGGTTGTATTTGCAGTATGCTTTCTTGATGTGCAAATAATCTTCTTATTGTTTCTGTCTACGTGGCTTTAAAGTTTACAAACTGTGTCTGGCGCATTTGCTGAAAGGCCCTGGGGTCCCCACTCTGCTTGGGTTGTCTCACCCGCTCTCTTTGAGATCTTTGGTCCCATTGCCACTGTTTTCCACTCCAGAGTGCGTCCACGTCTTTCCGGATTCTCTTGCGGCTCCGCTTCTGCATGCCTGCATTTCTTCAGCTCCCAGTAAGTGTAATGTTACTTTCTCCAGCTGCCGAATGCCCAGGAATCTTCTCTTCGTTTCTGGCATCTCCGCAGCATGTCCTGCTCACGCAACATTCTTCTTCCTTTTTGGAGATGAGCCCCTTGGCTCTGCCACACCGGTTCGTGCTTCCAGCTTTCATGCGACGTCTTCTCCCGAACAGCAGCTTCCAATATTTTGGTTTCCATCTTTAAATCTCTCGCGCACAGGTGCCTTCTGAAAACAACCAGCATGCTCATTGAACTTGAGTCTCCTTTTGCTCTGCATCATTCCCGTCCTCCTCCTCGTCCCAGTACTTGGTTGGTTGTGAGAATCAGAGTTTGTTGATGTTAACTGATGCAGATTACTTGGGAAATCACTTTAAATGGTTCTGTATAAGCCAGTTCTATATGGAGGGGAATTAGAACGAGAACATGTTTTCTTGGAGTTTTTACTTATTAGACCAGTGATGGAAATGTGGCATTGACATCTCCCTGTAGGCTGTCTTCTCCCATGTAATCCTCCCTCATGTAGCTGCCCCCACGGTCAGGATCAGGTAGTGGCTGTCCCCGGCCACATGAAAGGAGGGTACTACCAGGGAATTCGTGAGGGCAGAGCCTGAACATAGCAATATAAGGGAGGATATCATCACTGTGTGTCTCAAATTCAAACAGAAGAAATTAGGGATGGTTTAAAAGGTTTAAACACTGTGGAAATTGTGACAATGGGAACTCAGAAAAAAGTCCAAAAACCTCCCTAGAGACCGCTTAAACAGTTATAGCGGTTCATATACGTTTTTAGGGAAAATCCTCTGTGCGGACAACTTGACAGAGCAGAATGAAGATGCAAACTGTGTTAAGTCCAAAGCAGTATGTAGCCATAGGGAAATGTGTGCAGGAGAAGAAGCAAATCTCAACAAGGGAAACAAGGAACTGCCTGTGGAGCTAGACCTAAGTGTTTCTTCAGTAGGAAATGCTTCTGCGAGGCTAGTGGAAAAACAGTGTCAGGAGAAATATTTAAATAAAAGTAAGAACAAGAAGAAGACTGCAACAGAAGGGATTGATATTAGAAATGTTTTCCATACTGGGAGGTTGGAGGAAGATATTGGCCTTCATTACGACCCTGGTGGATTTTTTCCGCCATCGGCGGACTTTTCCGCCATGGCGTAAAGTCCGTTTACGCCATGGCGGATGGTGGACTTACCGCCCCATTCCGAGGTCGGCGGGGCGGTAAGTCCCCATTGACCCATTTACCCTTCCCCATTCCCATTTCGGCCCCATAGGGTATAATGGGAGTGGGGAAGGAGTTAATTACGCCACCGTAAATTACGGTGGCGTAATTAACACCAAGGTCCCATAGCGCCATGGATTTTTACGCCCGCAAAAAGCGGGCGGAAAAATGACCATGGCGCTCTGGGAACTCGGGATTGGCGGTAAGGGGTCGGCGCAGCTAACGCTAGCGTAAACCCCTTACCGCCAGGGTCCTAATGAGGGCCATTGAGTAGATCAGCCCTCCATACGAACCGGAGGAGGAGAGACTTCCCTTCAATCTTCAGGATGAAAATGCTCAACTTGTGATATTGTTTTGGACCCAATATTTGACAATGCGAGGTCTAAACTTAGCAAGCCCCCAGTAATGTTTATAAAGATGGGGGGGAGCGTGGGAGGAAACAGTACTTTTCTGAATGAATACCATAAGTCTCAGGGTGTATTGAGTGACATTGAAGACTCAAAGAAACCTGCTGCTAACTTTTCTAATGGTCCCATGATTGTGAATTTCTCAGCAATTGTTAATGATGACAGTGAATATCCAATGAATAGAGGCAGCGTTTTATCAATTTTTAGAAGTATTAACTCACAGGCAAAGGTCTCCACAAAAGATATTAATTGGATATAATTGCCAGATACAAATTATTTTAGCAAATGTAATTTGTTTCTTCACAGAGAGTAAGTACGCAATCTTGTTTTTGCTACCCATGAGGAATTCCTCTCTAGGGGTTACAATGTTGTCCTACCTCAAATTCTTGAAATTAAAGACCCCTTTGAACGAACAAAGAAGCAAGGACTTGTTATTGGATTCCCAGGGGAGAGCATAAGGGAAAATGGTAAAATAGCTCTGAGTGGTGGGTATGATGAAGTGGAAAAATGATCTTGCAAAATTGATGTCTCAGGACAGAGGCAGTTTTTTTAGCAATGGGAAACTGCTGCAGAGAATGCTGAATGGAGTTGGTTGGCAAGGTCTCTTGGGGGATAGTGTGTGCAACATCCAGGATTCACTACTCAGTAACACAAAGATCCTAAGATGGAATTCACTGTTTTTTTAATGGAAGAAAAATTGGCCACACTTACGCCTTACAATGTAGTGGTATTATAGCAAACTCTGCTTTTAGAAAGCCCAGTTTTAGATGGTCACTATGTTGTAATAAAAAAAGCAAAGAAAGGCCCTATGGTTCGACTGTTTGGTGGAATTCTAATTGTTGTAAAGAACGCATTTAATTGGACCCTTAAGCCGCTTAAGACATTCTTTTTGGCAGGGATTTTAAAGTTGATTTCTCTGGTGGGGGCTTTGAATTCCTCATGGTGAATCTGTATATAAAACCTGCAATGATTTGCAAATTCATACTCAGACTTGAAATGGAGAAATGTTTAGCAGACTGGTATGAAAGGACCGGTGATTGTAATTGTTTTAGCTGAGATGTGGATGATGACCTGGAGGAAGGCATCATATCTCCCTTAGGAGATATGTCTAAAGATGCAAGGGGCATGAAATGATCCTACTTTATGAATAGGTGAAATCTTAAACGGGTGAATGTGAACGTTAATGGCGATTGCTTCGGCCACTATTCCCATTCAACTATTGATTTTATGTTTATTAATGAGGATTACTTTCACTGGGTAAGTTCTTTAGATATCGAAAGAGTTAAAAGCAGTGATCATGTGAAACAATTGATTGAGCTAAGTATTACCTCACTAGAACAAAATAAAATGAGGATGGTATGTAAAACTCTTTCTGTGAATAATGCAGGAAATAGGCGATCTCAATTCTTCTGTTCCCCTGCCTGTTTTAATGACCTGATCAAAAAAGAATGTCAAAAATGGGCAAATAAGGATAACATTCTATTTGCATGCCCTGTATGGTTTTCAGGTCAGTTGAGAAGTTGGATTGGTGCGATAGTGTCAGGAAAAACTGGAGAGTAGCCCCCTTTGTTTCTGGACATAGTCAGAAGTTTCATGTAGCAATTAGAGACAAGAAGAGGGAATTGCGAAGGAGGAACAGACAGATTCTTCTTCAGACTGTTGGTGTTAGTGACACGGAAGGATGGCGGCTACTTAGGAGAACTAAGCAGATATTTAAAAACTGGTTAGAATATTACAAAGTAAATATATATATTATAAGCAATCAAGAAATGCTTGCTCTTTGTGCATTGAATGACAGCAGGTGTATCTAGAGGGTGTTAAATGGACACTAAATATGTGAAAGAACTGTGCAAGAGAACAGGATCTCAGAAGAAAGCTAGTTGGCATATTTTAATCAGCAGTTAGAGTAAAAGGATTGTGAGGGTGACAGTACGATTCCTATTTCTAGGGTTAAGGGGGGAACAGAATGGGGTACTGATAATAAGAAGACTCTAATCATGAAATTATAGAACTCAAGGTCATGTGGCCCTGATAGTATCCCTAATCTTGTACAGAAAGGAAACCCAGATTTGTGAGCTAAAATTTGTTTCCATCTATTTCAGATAATTGTTAAAACCCAAGTGCTTTCTCCATCGTGGCACTCGGCAATAATAGTCTCCATCTATAAAAAAGGATCCAGAGATGAACCAGGTAGTTATAGGCTAATTTCTCCTACAGATTCAATGGTGAAGGTGCGGGCCTCCCTAATTTTGAAAGATTTGATAAACTGGGCTGAGAGGTCAAGGAGAGTGAACGGTCTTCAGACATGTTTTTGGAAAGGTCAAGGAACATCCTTAAATGTCCTGATATTCACCTTACTTCAGGATACAGCTGCATCTAGTAAAAACAAAGCATTATATGTCGCAAATTGCGATATGACGGCAGCCTTTGATAAGGTTGACAGAGTCTGGTTGTGGGTCAAGTTAGCTACATGGAGGATTCCAGAGGGCTACTTAATATGATTAAAATGTTATATGCTAATAATAACATCTGTGTATGGCTAAATGCGGAAGGAGATTTAATGAGAGTGATTCCGTAGGTAAAGGAGTCAGGCAAGGATTTGTTCTTGCCCCCACCCTCTTTAATTTGTGTATGCCAGACCTGTCTATGTCTCTGAAATTAGCTGCTATTTTTCCTCCAAGGTTGGGTTTCATTGAGGTGGAAAGGCTGATGTATGCCGATGAAATTGTTTTGTTTGACCTCAGACCCATAGGTTTACAAAGGACATTGGATGTAGTAGGGCGGTTTGCTAAGAAGAACAAGCTTACTATTAATCCAGAGAAGTCCAAGGTATTAGTGTGCAATAAGAAAACAATATTTAAAAATCAATCTTGGCAGTTAAATGACAAAATCATTTCAGAGGTGACAACCTTAAGCTACTTGGGCTATTCATTTGCTACGTGACGTCATTTAATGACCATAAAGAATCAGACGGCATTAAAAGTTGAATCTATCATAGTTCAAATGAAAATGAGTCATTCAAAATGTTGTACATTTTCTTTGTCACCACTATTTCAATTATATAGGCAGAAAGTGATACTGAAAATGATGTACGGCTTAGAGCTACGTCCCTAGTCAATTCAAAAGTGCCTGGAAAGAATGGAAGGGAGGCTGTGTAGGACAGTTCTCGCCCTTCCGAATTCTGTCCCTTCACCTGTTATTCACTGGGAGTTGGGTCTACTCTATTGGTGGAACACTTACAAGCAAAACAAAATTGGCATCTACAACAAACTAAAAATGGGTTACCAAGGTTAATCTGTTTAAATAATTGGGAGAAGTTTATAAAAAGAAAGAGACTACTTCAGTTTTGGAATACATGAGAATGTGTGAAACATTAAAGGAGGCTTCGATAGATCCTGCGTTAGGGATGTCTCACCTCAAAAGGAAATTAAAAGAAATGGATAGACTAGAAACCTGGGATAAGAACCAAGCCTTTAAATTATACAAGGAAAATTGTTTAACCTCTGCAGGATTGCGGAATCCCTTGTTATATTTGATAAAATCTCTGTCGAGGAAATTCAGGATGGATTTCTTTAGATTCAGAACTAATTGTATGCTGACGATAGAAATTCTGGGCCCTAAAATTGGGCTATCACAAAATAAAAGAACCTGTAGTTTATGTAAGCTGCAAGAAAAGGAGACTTGAAGACACTTGATTCTTAATTGTATATCCCAAAATGATCTTCGTATATGATTATTTGGGAAATATGTGCATTCTACTAATCATGTCTTCACTGATCATTTACTGATTCGGCTAAGGATGGGAGACCGACTGTCATTATCAATTGCATTGATGAACTTTTTAAGTATATTTTTTAATCAATTAGGAGATATTCAACAATTGTTGTATCTATTGCTGAGAATAAGGGCTATGTTTTTTGATACATTTTAGACTGATGAGGGGAGTTGAGTGGAAGACTGGCCTTTGTCTATTGAATTAATCTTCTTTAAAAAAAATTCTTCCCTTTTTTTTCTTTTACCTTTAATGATATTTGTTGTAAGTTTACATGGAAATATGTTTTAAATATTAACTTATACGTAATCTAAAGTGGAAACAATCTGTTTTTTAAATTGTTGCTTGCTGTTTTATATAGTGATTTGTGAAAGGTTGAATGTTTTAGCATGTCCCAAATAAAAATGTAAAAAGAATGTAAAGAAAATGTCATTTAAGGCATCCCAGCAATACAAAGCCACTTTAAATTCTTGTTAGACTGTTCTTGTTCCTCACAGTGTAGAGACAGGTTTCTAGGCACTTTTCCACTACCGGAAACAGTGTTGTGATGGGTCGAGTGGATTGCTTTGAGCCGCTTCAGTTAGCACTGAGATATGTCAAGATGATTGCATCCAGTGGGTTCAGTCAGCATGCGAGAAGGGCGAGAGTATGGATTTACTGGGTTGTGTGATGGTCGGGACAGGTCGAAACGATTACTTTGACTGGGTTGAGTTGGCAATCGATATTTGTTAAGGCGATTGTTTCCACTGGGTCGAGTCAGCTTTTTAGGTGACAATGCAATGGCTTCCAGTAGGTCAAGCCAGGAACAAGATGGATCAAAGACAGATTGAAAAATGGTTCTTGTCAAAGTCAGTTCCAGGTCATAGCAACAGCTCAAAAAGTTATTTGAATCAGTGCAGCTGCTCGTAGGGTGGATTGGAATGGGCAAACTGTGCCCAGAGCTTGTTCTTAACTTCTGGTTGCTGTGGAAAGCCACCCACGGTTTCCATGAGCAAGGTGGATCCTTGTTTTCCATATCCCAGCTAGGAAGGTTACCAGAGAGCACTTGCAGGAGCTGTCACCTCCACTGAGCATGTTCCTATGTTCCGATGGTTTCAGCATACAGAAGGCCTTGACAGCCAGCAGATTACCACAAATGTTCCTCTGGGGATCATTGAGTGAAAGATCTTCCTCCTTTCTTGGAAGTCTTTGTCATTACCTCAATGGATGCAGACTTTGAGGCAGACTGTATACACAATAAAGTTCCAAGAGAAAACCTTCTTCATCTGTAGTACAAAGATGATTCAACAGAGGGTGTGGTTCCACCCTCTAAATAGACAATATGTAGCAGTGGATTGGCCAGGTGATGTGAGTCCCAGAGTGCTTTGTCTGCGGGAAATGGGGAGGAGGCTCAGGAATTCGGGGAGCCCTTGGAGAATCCAACACAGTGGGAAATTGCTGCAGATCGGTACTTCTTTCCTGACTGCTCTAACTCCGCCTCGCTCCTGTCTGCACTGCATCAAAGAGTTTCTGCTAATTACCACCCTGTTGTGAGCATTCCAAATTCCTTGCAAGGCTCGTCTTTGAAGCAGTGGTTTCCAGTTTGGTCTGGTCCTCCCGGAAAGGTGACAAACCTTCTCAAAGAGATCAAAAAGGAGTTGCCTAGTTTGGTCTCAAATCATTTGTCTTGGATGAACCCCAAACCCAAGCAGCTGATCACACAAAGGCCCTGCCACTGGAATGAGTCACTGGCAACCAAGTTGAGAATATATTAAACCAATGGGTTTTGGGCAGTAAAATTGTAGATTTCCAGAGGCCCATATGTAAAAACTATAAAAGGTGGACGTTTTAAATCTTCCACCAGGCTCTGGGTGCACACACATATACCATTTTGGATCAGGATTGGCCATGATTAAAGGCAGGTTCTGGCTGCTGGAATAATGGTTCCTTCAGTTATTTGGAGGAATGCATATGTCACTTAGTAACTGGCATGTTTCCAAACTACAGGACAGCTACTGAGAGGTGTCAGTAAACAGGCTCACCAGAGTTACATGTTTGCACTATTCTTTTCAGCATGGAACATTATGAAAGTGAAGCCCAATAATCAGCCCTCACCTTCAGAGACCGATTTACTTGCATCATTTTATTTTACAAATCAAAAAAGCTCAGACTATTCCACCCTCACAAATGGCATTCTGTCATATTGGGTCACCTCAAATGATGGACTTGCTAATCATTGAGTAGAAACAGGGGGGGCTTAAAGCCTTCTTTTTTGTTGGAGGGGGGCCTGACTCAAAAAGGCTAATAGTATAGGAAGGAAAAAGGAAGAGTCATAGGCTTCCCCTAATCTAACCATATAAAAGGGTAGGCTGTGAGGGAGCAGGTAGCCAGTGTATATATGCTGGCGGAAGAAGAGAGAGGCTGAAGAGATTACAGCAAAAACAACAATTTATTTACACATTTTATTAAAACAATGGGTCTAAACACAAAAAACAAAATCTATTTAAGGGTTTTCTTGAGCCAAACCTCAACACAACATTGAAATTGTTTTTAAACATCACAGTTTGGAATAGGTGGAGGTTAGTAACATATTAAGTGGAAAAAAAGGTTTGCATTACTACTTTGAACATATAGTAGTATTGGTTGCTAATCATTGTCATATTGCAAGTGGGGCTATCCAACTAGTATTTATTATGTATGTATTTGTTTATTGTGGTTTTAATATGCATCACATGCAAGTGTAGTCTCTTCAGACTGCTACATTGTACACAGAAATAAGTTGCATTATGACACAAATATGGGTAAAGAGGAAAGATTTTGCATGATTCGTATAACAATGAAACAGAACAAACTCATGTATAATGTGAAGGCAAGAACACTACAGTGACACATGTACAGTAGCGCTGTGACAAATTGGATTCTGCTCCGCAGGAGTACAAGGATGAGTAGGGGTAAAATGCCCAACTCAGCCCTCCCACTTCTACAAACCAAAATCCAACGCAATCATAAAGGTAAAACAGGGACAGTTAAGAGCTATATCTCCTTCGCTTTTTCTGGTAATGTGGGTGGAGGCGAGGCTGTGCTTTTAAGAGCAGTGCGAAGGTGAACCAGTAGTCACCCACACAACACAGTATCACAGCCCAAAATAAAGGGCAGGCCCAATCAATATTTTATAAATATATATATACTTTAAACAAATTGACCATCTACACATAGAACAAACAGAAAATACTGTACAAAAACCCACCCAAAAGGAAGAACAGAGAAGATGCAATAGCCTGGAAGAGATGGCACTCTGAGCATAGTTCTGGGGGTGCTAGGTAACTAACTAGCCACTGTGAGAAACCTGAAGGTGTCTCACCCGCAGTTAAGGAGAATTCTCCCGAAATATGCGAATTCCCTTCACCTTAGAGACCCCCAGCAACTTTGCTGGATTTTGAGGACTTTTCTTGGAAAGAGTGTGAGCCTCTTTTCCCACTCTTTCACGCGTTTTGATGTGTGTTTTACATTTGTGTTCTCTGATTATGGAGTTTTAGATAACTCCATAGGCATCATCTTTTCATATGTGTTACACAGCACCCTCAGTGCAGTGCAGTGACACAGGGATGTCTTTTAGACTTCCCAAAGGTTTAGAAACCTTCTCTGGGATGAACTACTGTTTCCCAGAGAATGTAAAGTGAAATTGACTTTACTAGTCTTTTCTAAATTCATAGACCCAGCACACACCATCTTATAATGGAGTGCTGGAGGGGTTACACAGTATCCCTCTGTGTCTAAACACTCATGTAGCAGTCAAATGCTACCCTTTCCTATTGAAAAGGCTGGTGGCAGTGGTTTTACAACAAACTACTATGGTTTTTCCTGACTGCGAACAACGGAAGCTAAAAATCACGGGAGCCATATTTTTCAAGATGGCGCCTTAAGCCCCTTTGTTGAAATGAGTCCCGGTCTTCTTTTTTCGCCATTTCTTTTTGGAAAGGTCCATCTAGTGTTTGTCTCTGTGCGCCAAACCAGGTTTGGTCCCTTTGTTCATGTGCCTTTGGCGGGCTTTAAGACTGAAGTCCGCCCTTGGCGTCTGAGTGTCTGGGGTGAGCAGGAAGTGAGGGAGGTGCCCGAAACTCCCTGTGCTTAGTCTCCTAGGAGAGCCAAATGCACTCTGGCGTGATTGGCTAGCTGACTGTCCGGCAAGGACATCCACCCTGCTGGGTGAGTGACAGCAAAGCTGGAATGAAAGGGAGAAAACTGTTTAAAAGGGAAGTCTCCAGGACTGGAAGGCAGAGTCGACCACTGGAACGAAAGAACCGAAGATGAGCTGGAAGAGCACGGCTGCTGCAACCACTGGACCGTTGGTTTGCCCAGTGAAGCCCTGCTGTAGGTCCGAATTGCCAAACTCCATTCCACAGAGAAGCTCCTTAAAGGACGGCTTCTTCCTTTGAGTTGGTGGGACCAATCAGCTCATTAGACACCTGGATACCATTCTCAAGGCTGGTTAGGATTAACCAGGGAGAGGGACACCAGTTTGTGTTCTTGAATCTACAGATACTGGAACTGAAGTGACTCCATTTTGTTTGCTTTCTTCAATGATCCCGTGCAGTGCAGGAGTCCCCGACGTCCTCCCTCTTGTCCCCACGACTAAGGCTTAGGAACAGCGAGATCTGCAGGAACTGCCAGGAACCACGACTTCAGCAACATTTGTTTTCTTCATACAAAGGTACTGTGCCAACCCGATTGGGAGAATGCCACTCCCGTGGTGAAAGTTTGTGAAACTTTCCCAACTTGCAAGCCTAATCAGCTTGTGACCCCACAAATTATCCTTTTTCGCCTAAACTACTTCTGAGAACTTTTGCAAAGACTTTACTGTTTGATACCAGAACTGCTCTTTCCTATCCAGCACGCTAGCCCATTGACTTTGGCCTGGCCTATTGACTTGAATTGAACTATTCTGGTGAACTGAAACTATTTTCACTGCCTAAAAAGTATATATAATCTATTCTACTTACTTTTGTCCTTTTTGCTCACTGCTAAGTAACTGAACTGCCATTTGGCTCTTTTTTTGAGGGAGCTCAAACTGTCTCAAAAACTGTTCTGTATTGAAGTGTATTTGTCTATAATCTTAACTTGCCTTCTTCTAGTGAAATGTTTTATAAATGATTGTGTAAATAAATGAATCAGGGCCTCATTGTGACCCTGGCGCTCCCATAATGAATGGTGCCGGTACGGGACCAGCACCGTTCATCACGGGATGCCCTATTATGAGGTCCCCTTGCGGGACCCGCTCAGAACGTCTGGTCAGACCATACGTCCTTAAAGGGTCCCGCAAGGGGACCAGGGAGCTAATAACGGGCCCGTTATTAGCTCCCTCCCCATTCCCATTGGCTGCCTCCATACTCGTAATGAGGCCCTCAGTGTTTTCCCAAGAAACCTTGAGTATAAGTGTCTACTTGAACCACTGTGATTGAAAGTCCTTTGTGTAACTACTTGTACTGCTCACATTCACTCTTGAGATAAGCCTGGCTGCTCATCTCATAACCAACAAACTGTGTGGTACAGACTTATACCGAAGGTTGGTCTTGTTTACACCTGTAGTCCTAATTGTGTGTTGTGGTGCCAGAGGGTACTGCATGCAATTCTGCCTAACATCCGCTAGTCCCCGGGGATCTGTCATCCAGGTGGCCAGGACACGGCCATCGCTATTGGATCCAGTTCCTGGGGGTGGACCAGTGGTGAGGATCACCTCGATGGGGGGTCTTCGGGAGTGGGACACTGAAGGGTGAGAGGCGATAGCCCTTCCTTATAATACATTTACCCCATCCTACCAGATAGGATACCTAGAAACTCAACCCCTCTCCCCTTTTCTGACACAAACACTTTCCGTCTGACAGTTCATCGTGAGCGACAACGGGCTAACAACAGAGCCGTATACCTGACATGTCCCAACACAAGGGTCAGGCAGAGTCAGGCACTTACTGATAGTTACACACACCTGACTTCATCACACTTCCCCACACGGATAAAAGGCGGAGCATGAAAGCCCACTCTAAGCAAGGAAAAATGCACGAGGAAGCAGCAAGACCGCGATGGCAGTTTAAACCGAGGAGAAAGGCAGTGAGATCAGAGAGCATGACAAGGAGGGAATTACCCTTGCCCTTTTCAACACAGAACCGCGACTTTCAAGAAGCCTCAAGGAAATGAAACATAAGACCGGGATTGCAGCTGACGAACGCTGTAGCATGTGTCAAAGGTACACATGGCCCTCCCACATTGATAGCCAAGACGGGGAGAAGTGATTGCCATTGTGGTACTGTCCTTGACTCCGGCAGCAAAGTAACGCCAACGAGTTAAGCACAGCCGGTGAACTGGAGAAACTGATAGCAGACCGGACTGTGTTATGCTCAAGGTTGCAAGCAGCAACATTGTGTGAAGAAAGAGAACTTTTATACAATTGAACTTTGTGAAACCAATATAGGCATCAGATACAAAGTGGTCCGGTGCCACGTGGGTGCTCAGTCGAAGGTCTCTGTTTGGTGCCCCCATCCTGGACGGGGAAGAAGTATTGAACTATGTAATCAAAGCGGTCCTGCAGCAGGTTACGTTAAATCCTGTGCACATTCAAAAGTCTTTGATGGTTTAGAAAATGAAATTGGTCTGAGCACAGCTGAGTGGGACTAATTGTAGAAAAGGGGTCTGAGCCTGGAAGACGGGGCTCCTGGGTGAACAATAAGACACCCGAGAAGATGGTTGTGGCAAATGTGAACCCGACTGAGGGATGCCTAAAAATTGAAGTTGGTCTGAACTTGACTGGGGGAGGCTAATGGTGAAAGAAGGATCTGAGCCTGGCTGAGGGGTATCCAGGGTGAAAAGTAAATCGCCTGACGTGAATATTGAGAAAGGAATTTTTCTTTGTTGTTTGTGGTACATCAGGTCCTCTGAAGCAAGAGACTTTGCACAAAAGAGACTTGGGCACAGAAGGCCCTGATGTTGGTGAAAGAAACTGTGACCTTGTGCTAAAGAAGTCCAGTAGTGTGTTGTGTTTGAGTGACCCGCCTTGTCCCGTGCTAAAAACAGAGGGAAGGGAGGCCCATGGCCTAAACATCCTGACTTATCATTTTGTGAACACTTCTTTCTTTTTGTGAACATTGTCCCACAATATTTTGTAGCACGGCGGTAAGGATAGGCAATATGTTTTTTAGTATAGGCCCTTTTTATTTGACTATACTCCACTAGGACTGTATTATTATTATTTGATGGTCGTAGCTTGCTCGCATCTTAGATTTAGGTTTACATAGGCGTTTTTCAAACCCCTGATAAAGTTCAATAAACACCCTTGAACTGTGATCACTTGTGTCTGTCTTACTTTGATACCATGCCTTCCTTACACCACATAAAGGATATTGGTGCTGAAAACAGGAGTGATTGTAACCTAACCAGTCTCTAGGACTAAGGGGGCAGTTAAGAGTCAACAGTACCTGGATTCAGTTCTTTGTGGGCTGACACTGTCGCGCGCCTGCCCTCTTGGCGCTTGTGTCATGCCTGGAGGTTTCGCCGCCATTGACAATTCCCATCACGTTTCTGGTGTTTGCGCTGCTACGTTCTAGTCTTTGAGGACCGGGCGCCTGCTTCCCTTTTTAGCCCTGCCTCTCTTTCCCAGCTTCGCATTGCCACCCTGATTGTGCTTTTGCTTTGGGCCTGACGCTTGTAAGGTTTCCTCTTGCAGCTGCTCGCTGCCGTACTATCCTGTTTTCTTTTCTCCCTTTTGTTCCGCTCATGTTTTCCTTCTCAGTTTGTTGTAGTCCGATCTCTCCTGCTTCCGCCTTTTCTCCACGGCAACCGCCTTGAGTCTCCGCAGTGATTCTCTCTCTCCTCCGGCTGTGAGATCTCTCTTCACTGCCTTTCTGCTTTACTACCAGTTTCTTTCTGTTTGTCCGGATTAACTTGTGATTCGCTGCTTTCTTTCAGCAGTCCTTTCTTACCTTGCTTGTCTTCTGTTCTTTTCTTATTTTCTGCTGTCTTTACTGGGTTTCTAGCCCGCTGCGGTCTTTCGCGGTCCTTCATTCTGACTTGTCCACTTAAGCGGTTACTTGTTTCAGTGCCTTCCCTACCTGACAAGTATCCTGTTGGTGTCTACTCACCTGTCGACACTGCTTGGAGGGCAACTTTGCTGTTGGACTGTCTACGTGCCTTTCAAAGTTTTGACTGGAACAACGGAACTTGGTTTCACCAAATCCATCAAGACTGCTTACCTATAACCATATTGCAGGACCCAATGCCAAGAGGTTTTTTCAGCCTTTGGCTTTTTCCTCTTACCCAGGCGTTCTCGGGCGGGGGTCTTTTGTCTGTTGTTTTCAGTAGAGCGACAAAGTGGTTCCATCCGAGGAAGGCCGTACCTCTTTCAAAAGAAAAAGGCAATATGAAAAAGGAAGGACAAGAAGCACTCATCATCTACTGAAGACTCAGGTTAGTAGAAGGAGGAGGGGGATCTGACTGTGTCAGGAGATTCCACAGAGGACATTTCTGACAGACACAGTCAGACCCAGTGTCGAACATAGAGGCGAGCAGATCAGGCACAGTTTGGGCACGTAGGATCGTGGAGCCCCCAGCAGCCTGCAGGCATTGAGTAGGGGAGAAAAGCGTGCTTTGTGCGGTCTAAGGGTAGCTCTCAAGTATGCAGGTTGCAGTGGTCCCAGAAATGCTTCACAGACGAGTCGGCTTTAGCCACTGGGAGGGGTCTATGAGTGACGCTCCAGCAGCTCCAGTTGGTGGGCAATCGTTGTCGAAGTGGTGCTCCTTTTTTTTTGTATTTTATTTTATTTAAACTTTTAGCAATGACAAAATGATGTACATTCTCATTCTCCTCTGAACCTTCCATCCGACTTGACTCCAAGGTACGGTTTGTGTTATTGTCTGAATATTTTGCCATCGGTTCCAAGGCATTCCTTTAAAAATGTTATTGTTGCAATTACTAGGGAGGGCTTTTCCTCCTCAACAGCTCTGTCTACCACCCCTCATCAGAGAGATTCTGCCTATTTTCCAAGAAGCGTATAAAGAGTCTTGCCCTGATTTCGGGCAAATCGTGAGGATATGTTTGACGTTTTCTAGGGATCCCTCTCTACCACAGAATCTACAGGACATGTCTCAAGGAACCTCTTTATGTCTCACTGACAGAATCTCCTTTGTGTTGTACATATTGAATCTCATCCTCATGAACTGCTTCCTGTATTGGGGTCAAGGAATTTTCTTATGTACCTTGGCGTGTTTCCTAGGGCTCTAATTTCCCCAGCTAAATTCTGGGACAGTTTATATTGGTTTGCCTCTTCGCATGTTAGAATCCAATCATTATTCGGGTTTCTGTGTAGATCTTCCAATGTAGGGTTTGCCCGACCTAGCAGATCTTTATAGGATAGTACCAATTTTGCACCGCTTTTTCTGGTCCTCTCTCCAACTAAGATTTTAATATTGTCAAGATAGGGTCTTTGTCCTCCTTCATACATTTGCCATGGAGAGATAGGGTCTTCCAGTTCACATTTGCTTTTAGGGAAGCCAAACCGAGTTCCCTTCTAATTAACTGTATTGGGGTTGATTTTGGGAGGGTTAGTACTTTCTTCTAGACCATCCCTTCCAAGTACTGCCCCCATTTCTTCAGTAGGTGTGTCACTGCATCTACGCTGTATGATAGTATAGCTGCCACCTCCCCTTTGTAGAACTCTATCAGAAGGATTAGCGAGTTCCGACATTATCTTCCTTGTAGCACCAGCGCTTGGTTCACCAACCTCTTAGTTTTAGATATTAAGGCCAGGATATTATCTGTTTCCATTAGGCTTTTACTGATCATAGTCCCCAAATATTTGAATTCAGTTACTTTTTCTAGTGGACAAGCTCCCAATTTCCAGTGAAATGCCTTTGTTCGCTTATGCCTTTCAGGCACATAATTCTAGTTTTGTTGGCATTAATTTCGAGGCAATTTTCGATCGCATATTCCTCCAGTCTGCTCAGTTGTCTCTGCAGCCCTATCTCTGTTTGATCCATGAGCACTAAATCATCTGCATAAAGCAGGTGACTCATGTGGTGGGAAACCTTTGTAGCATTCCATGGATGTTCCCAAATCAGAGATGTAGAGATTGAACAGGGAGTGTGCAAGCACACAGTCTTGCTTCACTCCTCTAGCTGTATCGATCTTGTCAAGATCTGAGGTCCACGTGGATTAGTATACCTCTGTCCCCAAGTACCAGTCAGAGAAGAGCAAACAACATGCTGACCGGTTATTGGGGCCACTGGTGGCAGGAACAGAGAACACCGGGTCCCGGGTGGCTGCAAGGAAAACACAACGTTAGACAGGCAAAGTATAGAGACTCTACAACTAAGTATTATCAGACAAGTATAAAGACACCTACCCTTGGGAATGACCGATGACAGCCTTGTACCTAACTGTTCCCCCTGAAGGTGTTGTGGGTTAGGATAGAGGAGATGGAAGGATACCTCAATCGTGTCAGGGTCCACCGTGGCTTTAAATAGCACAATGTGATACTAGGAACAACAAAAGTACTTGATTCCAGATTCAAGTGTCCATTAATACAAGGGCCAAAGGAGAAATAAGAAGGCAATCCAGGAGAGCATGATCCAAAGGTCTGAGCAGTTCAAGTAGGCAGTCCAAACATATAATACAAAATCCAAAGGGCAAAAACAAGAGCAGTCCAAGCCAGAAACGTAGTCCAGAATCCAAAGGTTGAAGCAAACAGAGCACGGAACACAGAAGTCACTAAACGCCATTAGAACAGCTGAGAAGCACTGGTTGAGAGGGCCGGGCTTCTTTTATTCTGTGACTTCCTGGTCACGTGACCGCCTTCCATGACAGGCTTGTGTAACTTCCTGGTCACGTGACCGCCTTCCTGGTCACGTGACCGCCTTCCGCGATATGCCGTGTCCCATGGGCGGCCACGAAAAAGGGCGAAACTCCTGTGTGATCGCAGGCGCCATGGCAACCCCCAACACGAACGGGGCCAATAGCGCCAGGGGTGCCACAGCGCACGGTACCCACCCTGCAGCTGGGTAGGTGCAAAGATGGAGGGGGCCCGCACCGCCGTCGGACCTGAGTCCCACCATGCAGGCACGCAGCTGGGCTAGGTGAGTGCGTAGGTTGCATGACAGATCTCTTCTGTCCCTCCATTTTAGGCACACTCTCATACTGGTGCCTGTGTGTAAGGCCTCGACTTGGAGCACAAGATCTTCAGGGAAATTCCATGTTCTCATCTTCTTCCATAGTTCTTCTCTGTTTATTGTGTCGAAGGCTTTTGCCAAATCAACAAAAACTATGAACATTTTGGACTTTTTTCTTCTCACTTGTTCTTTTACAATTGAGAGCTATAGGATGGGAGACAAGGTACCTAACCCCTTTAGGAAGCCACATTGTTGGAACATGTCATGCCGCATTGTGTTGATTGCCCACTTATTCACTCTCCTTAGTAGGCGGGCAGCAAATATCTTCCCCATAACGTCCAGTAGGGTGATGGGTCGATAGTTATTAGGGTCGTCCCTGCTTCCACTTTTAAAGATCGGGATCACATTCGCCGTTTTCCATGAAATAGGCACTCTCTGATTTTTTTGCAAGTTTCCTATAATTTGATATATTACCTCTGCCCATTCTTCTGGATGTTCCTTTAGCATATGGTTGGATATATCGTCCGGTCCTGGAACGCGCAAAGGCTGGCTCATTTTATCAGATAGGCAACTTCCTCCTAGTTATATGTCAGGTGCCACACTGGTTCGGTATGATTTGGTGAAGGGTCTTCTAGGGTAGGCTTATCATAAAGTTACTTGAAGTGTTTTGTCCATATCTCTTCTTCGGGTCGTTTCCCTGCAGATTGATGTAGCTCCAGACCTCCGTAGAGTTTTTATTTGAGATAGCTCTCATCATCATTTCAGCACCATCAGGCTTTTGTACCATTTCAACCAGTTCTTGTATTGGTTCTTTAGTTTTTTGGTGTCTACTTTGTGGTCTCGGCTGTCTCCACATCCTACTCGCTTCAGTGCCCCTCTCAATTCACTTCTTTTCGACACCAATTGTTTGTCAAAAGTATGGGTGTGGTTTTTTGTTGTTGATATTTCCATGTCCAGTTGATTTATATAGTATGAACGGAGTAAGGATTGTGGTATACTCAAATGCCTCTGAGTGGCCTTTCAGTTCTTGCTCTGAGTTTCTTGTATTGGACGTTCGTGAATTCCAAGTTCTTTTTCATAATTTCAGGTTCTTTTTCGTAATTTCATATTTTAACTTGCAGGCTTTGTTGGCACGCTCTACCAGAGTTGTTATCTTTTTTAATTCCCTTTGCCCTTTCTCTCGTCAAATAGCTTTCAGTATGTTATAGTTGCTTGCTTTTGAATGTATAACTTGAAATGATGTTACATCCTCAATTAGATTTCGTTTGACAAGATGTTTGTTCCCCTCCCTTCCAAGTTGGTTATTCTGTTTGTTGTCTTTGAAGTAGCTGTTTAGGCCATGGAGATCTCTACTTTCCATTAACTCCATCCACATCCGGACTCTTCGTTTCTGAGTGTCTTGGCCCCTGGTATCTCTTTCGTCTAAGTCTTTTTGATTTGGTACGCATTGGCCATTAAAGCCTCCACAAACTATGAGCAAGATTTCTTCCTGGCTATATGCATCATCGATTGTCATAGCAACTTTTTCCGAAAAAATCTGAAAAGGGCAGGGAAACTCTAGCCTCTGGACCAGAGTATTACAATTGCATAGAACAACAGAAAAAGATTGTCCAGAGAAACAAATCAATTTGAAAAAATGTGTATCAAAATTTATTGAAAATGATACCAACAATTTAAACAATGGTGAGTCAATCACAAATAATTAAACACTGATCACTTTAATACAGCAAAACAGCAGCAACCGTATGCCTAAAGTTGGCTAAAACATTGTCACACATACTTGCCATTCATAGTGCACTCATTCAAACCCAACTCAACATACCGTGACATACATCCAAAAGCTTAAAAGAAAAAAGAATCATGCTAAAAAACCTGTGGGGAGAAGGAATTCATAACTGGTCCCCATCAAACAGACATCATTTTTATATTCATAATCAATAGAATTAATTAATAAATTATCTATTGTCAGGGTGGATCAGAAGGAAAAGTGCAAAAGATCACATCCCTGTAGGGTATATCTCTCGACCGGTTTCGACGTGTAGTGGTAGTAAACACAACGTCTTCCTCAGGAGGTGGATGTTACCATTCTGTAAAACACAAAAACATGGCTATAGACTACTGCGTAGAACATATGAGTCATAGCTGACTGTCTGCCGAATACAATTAAACAGAGAGGGCAACTACAAAAGAGCAGCCCAATTTTCTTTGTGAAACAACTCAGGGATCATATATGCCGTATAACAATAAAGCAAAATAGGAATCCCAATCTAACAGCTATATATGACAGAGCGAAAGGGTTAGTGACTCCCAAAAGAAGACCGTGCAGAATGGTGGGGAACCTTCAGGATGATGGTTAATCAGCGACAAGTATATAAATGCACAATGCAAATTATATATAAACATATGATTGTTAGTCCAAAGAAGACCAATACTGGACAAACCTGATGAATGCCAAATTGCTATGGTGGCCGTAACAAAGTGGTATGGTCAGTCACGCTGGGGGAAGCCAGGACCAAATCCTAACCTAAAGTAAGACCGACATGCAAAAAATAAAATAAAGCAAGACAAAAAGTGCTATATCAAGTGCTTAAAACTGGAGCAAAAAATGGTGGCTCACCTGAAAAGGCACCCTATTGAATTAGGGGAAGCCAAGTTGCAGATGTTGGAAGTTGGGAAAGCAGCTCAGCTTAACCCGAAACACCAGTGTCATCTGTAGATCACTACAACAAACCAGTTGAGAAGCCCATTATAATAATGAAATAGCATAAAATGGCAAAAAAATGCCGAGACAGAATGCAGGCGCTGCTTTGGTAAAATTACAAACAGAGCTGTGCTGTAAGGGTCCTCAGCGGACATGCCCATCCCTCAAGTAGGCCAAGAGTATTATGCCAGTACAGAACAACATGTGCAGCATTAACGTGGATGTTCAAAAAATGAATTAGCAGAAAATGGCAAAAAATGCCAAAGCAGAATGCAGACACTGCTTTGGAATGTCAAGCTGTGAGAGTCCACAGCAGACTTGCCTATCCCTCAAGGGGGCCAAGAGTGTTGTTATACACTTTTAAAATTACATGCACTGCATTCACGTGAATGCTCGAATGACTGCCCTGTTAAAGAATGTGCATGGCAGCACTGAACTGTCATCCAAAATGCAGCCCTTCTTAAAAGTGCTCAGAATTCCCACAATTAAGGTGTACAAAGCGGAAGAACTAGCCGCTCGCTTACCTCCATCAAACAATTATTCATCTCTGTCAAGTGGATAATAGAGGTCAAAAAGGTTGACTCTGCGAGCCGAAATAGATTTCCTCACTCAAAACGCCACGCATGCGTGTAGGCTGTCTGCACAAAAGAGGCTGGCTGACGGGAACCGCAAGTCAAGCTCTATTTAAGCTAACTGCGCATGCCTATGTTGATAAGAATCAAGAATCCAGAACCCAGGTGCGTAAACTTGCTCGTATACTGCCGCCCGAAATGTAATTAACACAAGCAATGAAAACTTCCTCAGCTGGAAAGAGAATGTTACCTAGAATTAAATACTGATGCCTGAAGGCCGCCTAAGAAAATTGAAAGCTGCTAGTTGACGCCCAGAAGGATTCTGGGAGTGGTAGTGCAGCTAAGTGAGTTATCAAGAAAATTGAAATAAAAAAATAATAAATTAACTGACAATTCGAACTTTAAATTACGAAGATGTCAACTAAGCGCCAATTAGATGCTGTAAATAATAATGACACAAAATAAGTCAAACCTCGTAGAATAGGTAAATACTATTATTGCCTAGAAAAAATAGTTGTTGCCTAGAAGAAATAGGCAGGAAAATTAAAAAACTGCTGACCAGACGCCAAATGAACACTTGGAGATGACATCCAACTAAAGTGCGATATACGATCTACCAGTATCTAAATAGCTCAAAACTGAGCTAAAGATGTAAACGTCACCAAGTCCCTAGAAAATGCACCCAAGCTGCCACAGGATGGTCCGGAATGGGCTGGTATGTTGTGGACAGTATCCGTAAATGTGAGAAGAATGACAAGAAGAAATGAATAGCATCCGTGCATGGGGCGATCCTAGAGTCAGGGAAAGCTCACAAAAACAGCGGCCAATTAACAGCAACTAGTAAACACAGGAGATAAGAATGGGGCAATTCATAGCCCACTCGTGATGGCATAGGCCCGTTGGGACTCGTGGTAAGAAACTCATTAACGGATATTGAAGTCCCATGACTCTAGCGTGTTGAGGCCTTTGTGGAGTGTTTTTAAATTAAAAATCCACATTTGCTCCTTATAGGACAATTTGTTGGCCAATTGTACTGTGTTATTGGCAAAAACCTTTTCTAAGCAGAACCAGGTTAAAGAGTCCGGATTGTGACCCATTACTACATAGTGAATCACTAGTGGAGCCGATAAGTTGCGAGTTCTGATTTTTGATTGGTGCTCATTAATACGTAGGTTAACTTCCCTAGAAGTTTTTCCTACATACAAAAGCTGACACGGGCACTGAATGGCGTAAATAACATTCTTGCTTCTGCAGGTGGTAAACGTACGTAGTGCCCAACACCTGCCGTTGTAGGTAAAGTCTGTGGTTTTTTTTTAAAATGTACAGGCTGCGCACGACGTGCACGGGTAGTGGCCTGTCACTTGGTTGAGGTTGACATCCCTAACCTGGTTAGTACGAACCGGCAGTCTTGTGGCCCGAGTGAGCTTCTGTCCTAAATTTTTGCTTTTTTTAAAAGCAAAAAGAGGTTTCTCTAAATTGAGATTCGTGGAATTAAGGATCCTCCAGTTTTTCAGAACAATAGCTTTAATGATCTCACTGTATTGACAAAAAGTGGACACGCAAACTAACTGTTCTTTCCCGACAGTTTTGTTTTTTGGTCTAAGGAGGGCGTCCCTGTTGGTATAGCGCGCTCTTTTTCTTGAGTGTTTTATGAGTTTGCGTGGGTAACCCCGATCTAACAGTCTAGCCTGTAAGACGTCCGCATGAGTATTGAATTGTGTAAGATTGGAACAATTACAGCGCAGCCGTAGAAACATCCCATAAGGGAGTTTGCATAAAAGACTTTTGGGATGTTGACTTTTGAACTGTAACGTCATATTCCTTTCTGTGGGTTTTCTGTAGAGCTCAGTCTGCAGGAACCCATCCTCATTATAAATGGATAAATCGAGGAAAGCAATGCGAGAGGTGGAGTATTCCAAAGTGAATTTGATGTTAATATCAACCTGATTGAGCCATCGAACGAAAAGTTCCAATGTGGCAATGTCACCCTCCCACAGTACTAAGATGTCATCAATATACCGGCGGTATACCTTGATGTTGGTAATATAAGGATTGCCGTCATTCAGGACAAAATTCTCTTCAAACAAGGCCATAAAAATAATAGCCAAATTCGGGGCAAACGCACAGCCCATGGCCGTCCCTTTAGTTTGCAGAAAGAACTCATCTTTGAACTTAAAGAAACTGTTGGAGAGGACTAATTCCACGCATGTAGTCAAAAAGTTAGTAGGGACCTCGTGTACAGGAGGTCGGCGATCCAACATAATTTTCAAACACTGAATAGCCTTTTCTTGGGGGATGTTTGTGTAGAGAGCCTCTATATCTAAGGCCACCAAGATCTGTTTAGAAGGGTCAAATGGGAGGCCTTCAACCAAGTTGATAACATCCCTAGAATTGACAAACTCAAATTCTTTTTTCGACAAAATGCTCTCCTCAAGTGCTTTTTCAGAAAGGCAAAGGATCTTCTTTTTGATCGAGGCAGTTGGGTCGATAATGATTTTACGGTAATGACCGGGAATACTAAGAAGTCGAATAACTTCTTGATCGTACAGCCCAGAATCCCAAACCACTATGCCGCCGCCTTTATCGGCACTCTTGATCACAATGGAAGGGTCTTGCGAAAGGGAATCAATAGCCTGAAAATTCAGCTAATTGAAGATTGGGCCTCATGGTATTCCTAGGAAGCTCAAGACATTTAGCTAGTTCTTTAAGAACATTTTTTTCAAAAACAAGAACTTCAGCTGGAAGATCCGCTATATTGGGAGTAAAAGAGGAACGTCTGGCTAACCCTGACTTATTGGGCTGTGAGGTGTCTTCTTTGCCAGAAAAAAAGGCTCTAAGCCTAATCTTACGGAGGAATTGTTGAACCTCATTGGTAATGTGCATAGCACTCGGGGTTTGTGAGGGAACAAAAGAAAGACCTCGTTTCAGAATCGCCAGTTCGGGTTCTGTAATGGAGCGAGATGACAGATTGAAAATGGGTAGTGCCTCATTTACCACCGGTACGAGCGGTTGCGTGTCTGGAAGTCGCGGTGTCCCTGCCCTTGGGGGGGGGACATTTGAGGCCTGCAGGTACTGTGGCCTGTGTGGGCCTCTTCCCTGTTGAAAATTCCTGCGGCCTCTGTGGCCGCCCCTTCCTCGAAAAGGACGATTCCCCAAGTTAGAATTAGGATTAATGGGATCTTCATTACTTGAGGAACTGGAAGATGTATCGGAGAAAGTGACCCCTCGTCTTCTATTTGGCCACATATTCTGGGTACCAGATTGTTTCCAGAACGTTTGGAAGTTGAAGTCCTCAGCCAAATAAGGATAAACAATCTCTTTTTTGAACATTGAGATGTCTTTTTTAAGTTTGTTGGTCTTTTTTTCAATAGTGATGTTTTTAAATTCTTGAAATGATTTCTCAGATATAGAGGCTCTCTACACAAACATCCCCCAAGAAAAGGCTATTCAGTGTTTGCAAATTATGTTGGATCGCCGACCTCCTGTACACGAGGTCCCTACTAACTTTTTGACTACATGCGTGGAATTAGTCCTCTCCAACAGTTTCTTTAAGTTCAAAGATGAGTTCTTTCTGCAAACTAAAGGGACGGCCATGGGCTGTGCGTTTGCCCCGAATTTGGCTATTATTTTTATGGCCTTGTTTGAAGAGAATTTTGTCCTGAATGACGGCAATCCTTATATTACCAACATCAAGGTATACCACCGGTATATTGATGACATCTTAGTACTGTGGGAGGGTGACATTGCCACATTGGAACTTTTCGTTCGATGGCTCAATCAGGTTGATATTAACATCAAATTCACTTTGGAATACTCCACCTCTCGCATTGCTTTCCTCGATTTATCCATTTATAATGAGGATGGGTTCCTGCAGACTGAGCTCTACAGAAAACCCACAGAAAGGAATATGACGTTACAGTTCAAAAGTCAACATCCCAAAAGTCTTTTACGCAATCTCCCTTATGGGATGTTTCTACGGCTGCGCCGTAATTGTTCCAATCTTACACAATTCAATACTCATGCGGACGTCTTACAGGCTAGACTGTTAGATCGGGGTTACCCACGCAAACTCATAAAACACTCAAGAAAAAGAGCGCGCTATACCAACAGGGACGCCCTCCTTAGACCAAAAAACAAAACTGTCGGGAAAGAACAGTTAGTTTGCGTGTCCACTTTTTGTCAATACAGTGAGATCATTAAAGCTATTGTTCTGAAAAACTGGAGGATCCTTAATTCCACGAATCTCAATTTAGAGAAACCTCTTTTTGCTTTTAAAAAAAGCAAAAATTTAGGACAGAAGCTCACTCGGGCCACAAGACTCCCGGTTCGTACTAACCAGGTTAGGGATGTCAACCTCAACCAAGTGACAGGCCACTACCCGTGCACGTCGTGCGCAGCCTGTACATTTTTAAAAAAAAACACAGACTTTACCTACAACGGCAGGTGTTGGGCATTACGTACTTTTACCACCTGCAGAAGCAAGAATGTTATTTACGCCATTCAGTGCCCGTGTCAGCTTTTGTATGTAGGAAAAACTTCTAGGGAAGTTAACCTACGTATTAATGAGCACCGATCAAAAATCAGAACTCGCAACTTATCGGCTCCACTAGTGATTCACTATGTAGAAATGGGTCACAATCCGGACTCTTTAACCTGGTTCTGCGCAGAAAAAATGTTTTTGCCAATAACACAGTACAATTGGCCAACAAATTGTCCTATAAGGAGCAAATGTGGATTTTTAATTTAAAAACACTCCACAAAGGCCTCAACACGCTAGAGTCATGGGACTTCAATATCCGTTAATGAGTTTCTTACCACGAGTCCCAACGGGCCTATGCCATCACGAGTGGGCTATGAATTGCCCCATTCTTATCTCCTGTGTTTACTAGTTGCTGTTAATTGGCCGCTGTTTTTGTGAGCTTTCCCTGACTCTAGGATCGCCCTATGCACGGATGCTATTCATTTCTTCTTGTCATTCTTCTCACATTTACGGATACTGTCCACAACATACCAGCCCATTCCGGACCATCCTGTGGCAGCTTGGGTGCATTTTCTAGAGACTTGGTGACGTTCACATCTTTAGCTCAGTTTTGAGCTATTTAGATACTGGTAGATCGTATACCGCACTTTAGTTGGATGTCATCTCCAAGTGTTCATTTGGCGTCTGGTCAGCAGTTTTTTAATTTTCCTGCCTATTTCTTCTAGGCAACAACTATTTTTTCTAGGCAATAATAGTATTTACCTATTCTACGAGGTTTGACTTATTTTGTGTCATTATTATTTACAGCATCTAATTGGCGCTTAGTTGACATCTTCGTAATTTAAAGTTCGAATTGTCAGTTAATTTATTATTTTTTTATTTCAATTTTCTTGATAACTCACTTAACTGCACTACCACTCCCAGAATCCCTCTGGGCGTCAACTAGCAGCTTTCAATTTTCGTAGGCGGCCTTCAGGCATCAGTATTTAATTCTAGGTAACATTCTCTTTCCAGCTGAGGAAGTTTTCATTGCTTGTGTTAATTACATTTCGGGCGGCAGTATACGAGCAAGTTTACGCACCTGGGTTCTGGATTCTTGATTCTTATCAACATAGGCATGCGCAGTTAGCTTAAATAGAGCTTGACTTGCGGTTCCCGTCAGCCAGCCTCTTTTGTGCAGACAGCCTACACGCATGCGTGGCGTTTTGAGTGAGGAAATCTATTTCGGCTCGCAGAGTCAACCTTTTTGACCTCTATTATCCACTTGACAGAGATGAATAATTGTTTGATGGAGGTAAGCGAGCGGCTAGTTCTTCCGCTTTGTACACCTTAATTGTGGGAATTCTGAGCACTTTTAAGAAGGGCTGCATTTTGGATGACAGTTCAGTGCTGCCATGCACATTCTTTAACAGGGCAGTCATTCGAGCATTCACGTGAATGCAGTGCATGTAATTTTAAAAGTGTATAACAACACTCTTGGCCCCCTTGAGGGATAGGCAAGTCTGCTGTGGACTCTCACAGCTTGACATTCCAAAGCAGTGTCTGCATTCTGCTTTGGCATTTTTTGCCATTTTCTGCTAATTCATTTTTTGAACATCCACGTTAATGCTGCACATGTTGTTCTGTACTGGCATAATACTCTTGGCCTCCTTGAGGGATGGGCATGTCCGCTGAGGACCCTTACAGCACAGCTCTGTTTGTAATTTTACCAAAGCAGCGCCTGCATTCTGTCTCGGCATTTTTTTGCCATTTTATGCTATTTCATTATTATAATGGGCTTCTCAACTGGTTTGTTGTAGTGATCTACAGATGACACTGGTGTTTCGGGTTAAGCTGAGCTGCTTTCCCAACTTCCAACATCTGCAACTTGGCTTCCCCTAATTCAATAGGGTGCCTTTTCAGGTGAGCCATCATTTTTTGCTCCAGTTTTAAGCACTTGATATAGCACTTTTTGTCTTGCTTTATTTCATTTTTTGCATGTCGGTCTTACTTTAGGTTAGGATTTGGTCCTGGCTTCCCCCAGCGTGACTGACCATATCACTTCGTTACGGCCACCATAGCAATTTGGCATTCATCAGGTTTGTCCAGTATTGGTCTTCTTTGGACTAACAATCATATGTTTATAGATAATTTGCATTGTGCATTTATATACTTGTCGCTGATTAACCATGGTCCGGAAGGTTCCCCACCATTCTGCACGGTCTTCTTTTGGGAGTCACTAACCCTTTCGCTCTGTCATATATAGCTGTTAGATTGGGATTCCTATTTTGCTTTATTGTTATACGGCATATATGATCCCTGAGTTGTTTCACAAAGAAAATTGGGCTGCTCTTTTGTAGTTGCCCTCTCTGTTTAATTGTATTCGGCAGACAGTCAGCTATGACTCATATGTTCTACGCAGTAGTCTATAGCCATGTTTTTGTGTTTTACAGAATGGTAACATCCACCTCCTGAGGAAGACGTTGTGTTTACTACCACTACACGTCGAAACCGGTCGAGAGATATACCCTACAGGGATGTGATCTTTTGCACTTTTCCTTCTGATCCACCCTGACAATAGATAATTTATTAATTAATTCTATTGATTATGAATATAAAAATTATGTCTGTTTGATGGGGACCAGTTGTGAATTCCTTCTCCCCACAGGTTTTTTAGCATGATTCTTTTTTCTTTTAAGCTTTTGGATGTATGTCACGGTATGTTGAGTTGGGTTTGAATGAGTGCACTATGAATGGCAAGTATGTGTGACAATGTTTTAGCCGACTTTAGGCATACGGTTGCTGCTGTTTTGCTGTATTAAAGTGATCAGTGTTTAATTATTTGTGATTGACTCACCATTGTTTAAATTGTTGGTATCATTTTCAATAAATTTTGATACACATTTTTTCAAATTGATTTGTTTCTCTATAGCAACTTTTTCCATCATATCATAAATCTTTGTAGCTGTAGGGTTCCAGTATATATTTATTATAGCTAGATGATTTCTTGATCCCTTCACTTCCTTTGGCCCTAAACCTCTCCGTCTGAGTAGGGTCATTTATACGTAAGGGACATTGTTTTTGGATTCGGTTACTTCAAAGTTCATCCCGTTTTTGCTAGAGTCAACAGACCAGCAAATGGCCGGCCTTTTTCCCCTCTTACGGGCAGATTTAGGAAGATGCTACATCCGTCCACAGCAGGCTTCAAGGAGAACCAAGTTTCCTGAAAGCATAGAAAATCATAGCGGATTCGAGTCGGAAGCGGCCTCGTTTGGTACTCTCGTTGTGCGTCTGTGCGCAGTACTTTGGAGGTGCGGCTTGACTCGGTGACAGAGGGAGAGGGTCCTTTCCTCTAGTCCACGAGAGACGAGAGCCCGTGAGTGTGTTTGTGGGCCGACGGGGACCAGCGCTTGCAGACAAGCAAGAGCGGGGCCAAGCCGAGAGAGTAGGCTACTGAGCGAGGAGGAGAGTTGACAGCAGGGTGATTTGCAGAAGCGAGCGGAGCAGCGGGTTTCTTCGGCCGCCACCTGCTGAGCTATAGTTATTGCCAGCAGCTGGGCAGCTGGTTCACTGGTGCGGAGGTTTTTTTTGCTCCCACCCGCCCCCCCTGCTTCCTCCCTCATCTCCCCGTTCTCCCCACCCCACCTCCCCCCTTTTTTCTTTCTTTCCTCTTCCTTCTCCCCCCCCCCCTTGCCCAGGGGGGAATTAGAAAAACAAGTGTTCCTCCGGGGTCCTCCGTGGTCACTTGGAAGGATGGGGAAGGGCGCTCCCCGCCTCTTATAGCGCACTATTTGTAACACATGTATGGCAAGCCTGTCCATTTCTTAACTTCTTTCATTAAGTTGGAACAGTTGTGCATTGAAAAAAAAAGGTTCAGTGATCTATTGTATGGCAAGCCCGCCCATATACAACCTCCTTCACTAGTTTGTGTATTGCTACGAGTGGGAGACTGTGGGGGATTATTATCCTCCTTGATCCAGCTCTTATAGAAGCATACACCGCTGAGAGGGGGTTTTCCTACAAGAACTTATATTTTTTTGTCAATAGATCCCGACGTGCAGCGTCCACCCTGCTTCTAACAAAGTTATATTTCTTCCTACGAGACGGATCATCTGACTTCTGTGTGAGCACAATTAACGGATATTAAATCCTTGTATTTGTGTGTTTAGGCATAGTATTTCTGTTTGTGCTGAGTTCTTTCTCACCATCTCACACTCACAGTGATCATGCCTCCTAAAGCACGAAGTGTAAGAATGAATCATAACCTGAGAAAGGGAAATTCAAATAAAGTGAATATGAATACAAATGAAAGGACAGAGGGGGAAACCTTGAAATCACCTCCCAATATGAGAGGTACTATTCCAGCATTATTCAACAAAACTGCAGTAGCACCTCTGAATAAGCATAGTGAAGAGATTACTCCCTCTGTGCATAATGGGAGTCAGTCTTTGAACTCGACTAATTATGATGATATTGATAATAATTCATTATTAGACCTCTGCTTATCCATATAGAGATTGATGACGCTGGCTCCAAGGAACACTACTGCTGATGATAACACAATGGGGTTAACCCAGAAAGCAGTAGCTATTATGATTGAGGCGCAGGTACTCCCGCCAGCAAATAGTTCCTCTGTTGTTCCAAGCACTGGTCATTTATCTGAGTCCCCTAATCTCCAGATTGACATTGAGGATACGGAAAACCAGTCAGAAGATCTCACAAATGACTTATCGCGATCTAATGCCACTGCAATGGCCGATCTACAGGCATCAATATCTTATTTACAGTTCGCCTTAAAAATTCTTCTCAAACTGTGTGGGAGAATTCATGTGAACACGATATTGCAGCTTAATTTACCTGATCCAGACATGGTGTATGATACTGAGACTGAGAAGGAACAGGTGATACCTGAGGCCCCTCTGGATATTGAGGTACCTGTAATACCCATGGAAGAACAAAGAACTTATCTCACTAAGAAACAACGCAGAATGGCGAAGAGAGCAGCAATGAAAGACATACCAGTGGTGGTGGCATCTTCTTTAACCAATCCACAGCAAAAATCTAGAAAGGCGAAGAAGAGAGCCCTTAAGGCTAGAAAACGGCAGAAAAGGGGCACTGGGACACTAACGAGTTGGATTCTATCTGAAAAAGTCAATGAAATATCCATTGTTAGTAATAACAGCCAAGTTACTGCCTCTTCTGGGAATTCTTCCACTAAAGATAACCAATTCTCTACCCCTCATAAGAATACCTCATGATGTAGTCAAGAAAGCTTTGACTCTGACATGGAAAGTATGGAGGAGTCAAGAGTGGAAAATAAAGTGGAGAATAAGATCTGTTTAGTGAAGAACCTTAAACAGAATACAAGAGGCAAGTGGCTCCCTCGAGGGCCTATGCTTGGCAAACTGCATTTAATACCACAACTAAGAGTAATTCTCTCTGGGGATTTTTCTTTTGTTGAACCCTTACATTCCTCTAACCCTAATATGACCGCTTTGCACTGTAAGGTCTTGGCTTCTGCGCAGCTGATACGGAAACACGGGAACAGCCTAGCCCAGGTGGGGCTGGGGGTGGATGTTAACCCTGAGGACAATGATCCATTGATAAACACGAAGCCCAAGCCCTCTAAGGATAATAAAATTGGAAAGCCTATATTAACCATTGGGAATAATGTACAAATGAGTGATATCCAGAATACCCTTAAGTGGTTAGCTGATGCCTTACCCTTGGTGATGAATAAACCTTGAATTCTTACACTGTTGATCTGGAACACTAGGGGTTTCAAACATTTTATGGTAATGAATGGCTCACTTCCACTTATTGTAGAACATTCTTTTTTTATGTTGCAGGAAACCTGGCTACTCACTCCCTTTGTAATAGATGGATATACGCTATATCATACTCTAGCAAAAAAGGAACGATTTGGAAGACCTTATAGAGGACTAGTGATTGGGGTGGAAAAATCGATTGTATCCAGAGAAATATCCACTGAGTATGAGGATAATATTAATGCTGTGGAGGTGGTCATTTCCATGAAAGATAAATGGGTGAAATTGTTGTTGGTCAATCTATACAATCCCCATGATGCAACTGGCAGAGAACGAATTCAATACTCTTTGCATGAATTGCTGTGTGTATCGAGGAGTGAATCGGAAAGTAACCATGTTATACTTGCTGGTGATGTGAATTGTCAAATCAAAGGAGGAGAGGGAACTACGAATAATGAACTGTTGCATCCGCTCTCTCACATGCAACATAATTATGATGAGGAGGGGGAGACGTGGCTGTATTTTCTGAAAAGATGGGATCTTGAAGTCATTAATGGGCGCACTCTTAGTGACCGTCCGGGGAAATACACCTGGAGGGCGGGTGGGGTGTGCCGAACGCTTGACTATGTTTGCACTAGTGCTGATGTGGCATCTTTAGTAAAAGATATGAAAGTTCTGATTAACGATTGGAGTGAGAATGAGGTTCTGAGTTTACATCTGGAAAGCATGTTGAGCCCTCCCCCGGTGACACTGACTGGCAACACTCTAGTTAATCAAGCAGCCTCACAATTAGTGTGGTCTGAAAAGAATATTTTAAGAGCTTGCCAAGACAGTGAAGAATGGGAGATACGGCATCAGAATCTATTGAATTCCATGACCCTTGACGATATGGAGGGGTGGATCTATGCCTTTACGGGCAAGTATGCCACCAAAAAATTATTATGTACTATCAGGGATGTGGGTTCTATTCCGATCTATGATCGAGTAGTCAGAGATGCCAAACGTGAACTTAGAAGTGGAATACGTAAAATAAAGATTACCACTAGTTCCATGATCGTGGCTTATAGTAAAATCAGAGAATTGAAGAATCAATATAGGTCATGGTCCAAACAATGGAAAAGAACATAAAAACTGTAATGCTGGCAAAAGACTGTGCAAGTCATTTGTTCAAGAAATACCTGCAATATCTGGGCTTTGCTCGGTTAGGTGAGGGGGAGTAGGTTAACTTCCCAAATTAATCCCATAAATGCTGAAGAATGGGTGAGATTCCTTGAAAAGCGCAATGGGAATATGGTGGAGACAACTGAATGGCCATTCATTGATAAGCAGATACCCCCTCCTTTTACAGTAAGCGTGGTTGAACTTCTCGACAAAATCTCGAATCTTAAGGCTTCACGTGCACCGGGACCTAACGGTCTTGCTAATATAGTCTTGAAAAACAAACCCAATTTTTTGGGCAAACTTATTAAAAATCTTAATTGAAAAGGTTCTCATAGAAGGCAGAATTTCTGAAACTTGGCAGACTGCAATATTAGTTCCTGTATTCAAGAAGGGGAACAGATCTGAGCCGGGTAACTATAGACTATTGTCTATGTTGGACTGCTCGGGGAAAATGTTCTCCTCTTTGTTATTACAGAAACTTCAATCTTGGGCTGAAGGAATAGGGGTTCTAGACCGCTTTCAAAGCGGTTTTAGAGCCGGATACTCTACTTCTCATAATCTTTTTATTATGAATAGTTAAGGGACACAGCCTTACAACCAAATTATCCCCCATTGTACGCCTTATGTGTTGATTTTAAGGCAGCCTTCGATGTTGTTAATAGGGAGAAGCTGTGGAGTAAACCGAGAGGAATGGCTTGCCCTGAGGGGTTGCTCTATTACTTACAGCTTCTTCACTGCAATACCTCAGTCCCGTTAAGACTAGATGGCAGTGGAACAACCACTAGACCCATAAAACAACTTCGGGGGGTGAAACAGGGATTTGTTACTGCACCTACCCTATACAATTTGTTTGTATTGGACATCCCTGAGTTTATCAGAGTTGCTCATAACTGTCCCCCGAAAGTGGGTACCAATCACTGTCTGGTAATGGCATACGCGGATGACCTGGTCATTTTTGACCATACATTCAGTGGCCTTTTACAATCCACAGAGCGGCTCTGGGAATGTGCAGAACTGAATGAATTAGCAATTAATCAGAACAAGACGGAACTAATTCTTTATTCCTAGGGGAAAATCCTCCGCCCACGTATGCTTGTCGGAGGCTACGAAATCCATTATACCCTCTCATATAGGTACTTGGGAGTAGAATTTGATTCTAAAAGTAATTATGATTCCTGTTCCCAAAATCGTAAAACAAAAGCTGCCCAACTAACTGCCATGATCTGCCAGTTCACACGTAACCAGAGTAGGTACTCTATTTGGGATGCACGCCAATTATATATTCAATGCCTGGTTCCCATGGCAATATATGGACTAGAGGCCCTGGTTAGTATGAACTTAGATTGGCTCCAGGTAATAGAGGGCAAGTTTTGGCGTAAGCTACTGGGAGTACCGCAAGGGATACCAATGGCAGTGCTGAGACTTGAACTTGGGTTGTTCTCACTGAAATCCATGGTTCTTAAAAAAAGAGCGGAATTCTTCATAAAAATACATGTGAATTCTACTAATCCGTTACTGACATCACTGAGAGAAGATATCAGTGGGAATAAACAGGTTAAGTTTACGGATGAAATGACTACACTGTTCAGGACCATAGGCTGGAAGCCACAGTGGGGCAAAGATTTCGAATATTTGAAATTCCAACTGGGGGAGCGATTGTAGTTATGGGACTGGCAAAACAACTTCAAACACTTGGAAAGTCTGAGAAGCTATGGATTCACCACACATATCCTATATAGGTATAATAAGTCTCAAGGATATTTAAATTTGTGTCCAACAAATAATCTCAGATGTTTTTTACTACTATTACGTATTAATCATCTTCCGGTATTAATGGTGAGTGGCTGTGAACAAGCAATTCCTAAAGCTGAACGTTTCTGCCGGATTTGCAAAAGGAGAACTTTGTTTGAAACGGCTAGACATGTTCTTATGTTATGCCCAAAATTGGGCTCATTATATATCAAACATTATGGCAGTTACGTCCACGACCTGAATGACATTAAGGAAGACAAATTCTGGTATATGTGTTTAAACACCTTGAATGCCAGTCTCCATTTAGCACTATATAGAGTATGGTGTAATGTTGATAAACTACTGAGTGACGACTAACTATTAATGCTACGAGGTCTGAATTGTTGCTCAGAATAGAAACTATCTACTCCATGGGGGCGGAGCCCTGTTATACTCTATCTGGAAAAAGCAGTGAAAGATACCTGCAAGAGTTGGATATATGTATTACATCCTTATGATTTGAATAACTGAACAATTGATGGATATGTACTTATTTATTTGCTTGTCTGTTTGCCTAAGTAGTTTCTGTCTCCTCTGGTACCTTCCTTTCATTGGGCCTCATTACGACCCTGGCGGAAATCGAAAAACGATGGCGGAAATGCAATACCGCCATCGAATAGCGCTCGGTGCGATTATGACCCGTCACCGCAAAGTACGATGCCATTAGCGACACCGTAGTGAACGCCAACGCTAACTGCACCAAGTACGCGCGCGCGCGCCATGCCAAACCGTAATTACCACCATGGCGCAACGGTACGCGAATTCTGACCCTAGCGGACATGCACCTAACGCCATCAAGCACGGCGGAAAGTACCATTCCGCCATGGTGAGAAGTACGGCATCGCGAACCAACCGTAAACGGCCCCACTGAGTGCCTGTACACCGCTCCCTGGCCACATTGTATAACTCCCCGTAGGTGCAATGAAGTCACACAATGCAACCAGTGAAATGTACTAGTCATCCATGCCTGCCAACGAACAAATGAATCTCAAGAGGGGCCAATGGGAGCTGCAGGGCACAGATGGCACGAATACAGAAGCCATACAAATGGACATGACCTCAGTCTCCCACCAAGAAACGCACGCAAACACAGGCACCTGTGACCAGCAATATTCCGATAATCACATCATTCCACCAATCCAACTGGCTGACCGGCATCTGTTACACAAAAGCTAATCCCCCGCCCCTGAGCATGACATCATCAAAACAGTCATATTGGCAGCCCTTATCCCTGACCTCACTGGGCTTCGTAGTCAAACGCGCCCAGCACCGTACCACGCAACTATACTCCGAAGCTGGAACCCAATGCAGATCTCCTCACAATACATCGCTCCCCAAATAGGAATATGCCACATCACTTGCAAAGAAGAACGCTACACGGTTCATATCAGAATAGAAATTTAATGCACAACAAATTCACCAAGCCCATACAGCCATTAGGCCATGAACTCCAAAACACATTTCACCATTGTGGGCTGCATCCGCAACAAATGACCAGCTACTTCTTGTGTGACGCCCTGTTCCTTCATGGTACACAGGGGCTACATTCTCGTACGAAAAGGCAACATGGAAGCGGCTAGAACCGCAGGGCCGTCCCAATAGGGAGGCACTAGTCCAGCTGAAAGGCCGAAATGTTGCTCCTAGCCACTAGTACTGCGTAAGGGCATGTGGCCCATTGGCGATCGTCCCATAAGATCGTAATGCTGCTCCACTGATTAACACGAAGCAGCAGGTGTCGGGAGTAAAATCCATCTGCAGGAGTGGCATACAGATGGCAGTGGCAAAAGGGGAGGAGATACCTTTCAACCAAATGAAATGAAAAAGAATAGTATGGCCATCAGAACTACATTTGAATTACTCACTTCAATGATCACACCAAATCCACAGCCATATGCATGCTAGCCCACTCCAAAGGATCATCACCACCCAAAAACCACTTGCGAATCATAACTATCTATATCGAGGTGAAAACACCATCACAAACGAGTGTACCTGTGCATGCGTCTGTTAAGACAGAATCCATCAGATGGGCTTGGTAACGTGCATAGACACAAGTGTCTGAAGGCGCGTCGAGACAGGGAGGGCTCAACAAGGCCAGATAGACGATGGTCCCACTATGGCAGCCCTGCATCACATAGCGCAGGGGAGGCGGATAGATACCAAGAAGCCCTGTACATGGCAAACTCTGTATCAAATCATCTGTCCATGCATCCATACAACATTCCCTCATCCCGTAATGAAAACGCCTGTTTCCATACTCACATAACATGTGAAATTTCCATTGAGTCTGTGCGTTATGCAGCCTGCAAAATCCACTGTGCCCCAGCCCGTAATTCCAGTGTTGTGAAGTAACATGTATTTGGGAACGTCCGGCCTCATCGCCCACTTCGCTATTGCGCATCCCAAACTATTCATATCAATCATTGCATCCTCGCCATGGCCCCTGTCCCAAGGACATTGAACAATAGAACGTTATATTTGCAGTCAGACCTGTGGGCATCTCCTCGCCGCTAGCTGAAAACCGAAAGCGCCGCCCTTCGAATTCCTCATTTGCAACATCACGTCGAAAAGGCATCTGTGGCCGCTTGAAATCACAAATTAATCCATCTAGTGCGGCTGTGTGTGAAAATGGCAACTGCCTTCACTCACAAATGGGACGCCCCGGCCGTCGGTGAACCTCGGTACAGTGTTGCATGAGGGTCCACCGTTACTCGAGTACTACGTTCCACTGACCCTTCACAAGTCTGTTCGCGACTGCAAAGATAGTATGTGAAACAATGGGACCATAGCCGAATGAACATATCAACCAATGTTACACTGCCATCGGGTACAAATACATGATTGTAATAGCAAGATGCCATTCGTCGAATTGCAGCGTTGTGTGCGGGACGTGCTCGCCCAAAGGGGAGAGCAGCTTGCACAGGTGGAATGAATCACCACAGGTGGAGGCCATACAGCCTGAAAACACATAAATTGCACACCCAGTCTCCTCCCACAACCACACCCACTCCGAAATGCTACCGGCAGGACTAGCTATGTTGGCCCTGGGGGACCTGATAGCACTGCAAGTACTCCAACTTCAAGAAGAAGACGAACACCAACTACAACCAGCCGCACGGAGGAGACGCAGGAGGAGGAGGAGGGCAAGGCAGGGCCAGCAAGGGCCGCCAGCACAGCCACTACCACCACGCAGGCAGCCCGCAATCCCACGCCTCCGAGCACATCCGTTCAACCTCACGGATGAGCAGATCCACACCCTCTACCGTTTGGACCGGGACACCATAACCGCCATTGTGGACATGACACAGGCTGACCTTGTCAGCATGATAGATAGCCCAACCGCCATCCCACCCCTACTGAAGGTGGTGTCTGTACTCCACTTCCTGGCCACAGGCACCTACCAGCACACAGTCGGACAGTTGCATGGCATATCACAGCCACTGTTCTCACGGACACTATTGCAAGTGCTCGATGCCCTCCTGCAGCACGCAGACGACTACATCTCTCTACCACGCTCGGAGCAGGAAATTACCAACACAAAAGTGGGATTCCATGCACTTGCCGGCATACCGGGTTGCATTGGTGCCATCGACTGCACCCATGTGGAATTGGTCGTCCCACATGCCATGGAGGCCCAGTACCGCAACCGAAAACAATTTCATTCTCTGAATGTACAAATGGTGTGAGACTCCAACAGGATCATTACACATTGTTGTGCCCGATTCCCTGGATCAACCCATGATTCTATGGTCTTGAGGAACTCTACAATACCACGCTACATGGAGCGACACGCAGGGAACAGATCCTGGCTACTCGGTGAGTCTCATTTCATGCATGATGATGTGGGGTATGTGATGCGGCAATGACCTGGCAGGAAGGGGGGGTGCGTACGTAGCAATGGCATTCCTCAAAATTTCTTTATTGTCCACATACAGGTGATGCCGGGTATCCACTGAAGAGATGGCTCCTCACACCAGTCCGGAACCCACGGGACCAGCATGAGGAGGACTACAACCATGCCCACTCACGTACCCGTGTAGTCATAGAACAGGCATTCGGCCTACTGAAGACTCGTTTCCGCTGCCTCAGCAGGTCTGGCGGGGCACTCCTGTACCGCCATGTGAAGGTTGCAAAGATGGTGATGGCATGTGTCATGCTACACAACATGTGCGTACGTAGAAATGTGCCCATGCCCCCTGACGCAGAACTGCAAGCACCTGAAGATGGTCATGATGAGGGTGGGGATGTGGCAGCACCTCAAGGAGTCTGCGAGGCACAGGAGGGCCGTGACATTCGTCAGCATCTCATAGATGCATGTTTCTAGCACTCACGCCTGGTGGCTGATACATGGACACGGGACTCGTGGCACTGTGTGTGTCTGGAACATGCACAATATGGACTGTACGCCTATAATGGCCTCGTACACAAAGATCAATGTCCACACATCTCATTGGATGATCGTGCATTGTTTATGGCATATGTGATATCATGTTAAACACCCTATCGACCCGCCACCCAAGTGAGCCCAACACACCCCCTCCACCCTCCTACCTCCCCCCGAACACCAGTGTCCAAAGATGCTCATTGTCAGTGGGCTGTCGCTATTGCAAGCCCCCTCTGCGGGTATCAGGGGCACCCCTGCCTGTGGAGCGCAGGTTCCTCCCAGATCTACGTTGGGGGCTGCCCTGGACGGAACTTGCAACGGATGATGTCTCTGCCTGCTCACGTCCATGCATGTCCCTAAGGGTTTGTGAGAGCTCAGTGAGCACACGGCGCACTGCGGCAAGTTCGGCACATACGTCTTTGGACGTCGCATGCAGTTCCCCCCTCAGGCTCTCGGTGCTTCTCTCCATTTGTACTCTCAGGCTCTCGGTGCTACTCTCCATTTGTGCCCTTGGTGTCTCTGTACTTCTCTCCATTTCTGCCCTAAGTGTCTCAGTTGATGTTTCTATGTCTGCCTTAGTGCCCCCACATTCATCGGCATGGTCCTTGAGGAGCGTGGCCAGTTGCTGCTGTTGCACGATTAACTGGTCGAGGGACTGTTGCCTCTGCTGGGCCATGGCCATTTGCGGTGGTGTCACAGAGTGGCTGTTCACCTCATGTTGCCTTGCCACAGGGCTTGTGGGGGATGGCCAGTCGTCGTCTTGTGGGTGCCCCTGCGTGGTATCCTCATGGTGTACGGGATGGAACAGACAGGGGGATTGGGACAGGTCATGGATGGATCTGACTTCGACATCCCCGTTTTCTGTGTCGGAGCATGCTGCCATTAATGCAGTGTCACCTATGGTGCTGCTGCCACCAGAAGCAGTGCCTACTGTGGCATCCATTGGGGGGACCTGTGGTGGTGGTGTTGTGGGCATGCTGGCTGCTGGGGTGCCTGTTGGAGTTCCCTCCTCTGTGCTGCCACTTGATTTGTGCTGCTTCCGTGTCTTGATGCGTGCAGCTGAGGTGGAGGGTCTTTGGCCGTTGGTCTTGGCCCTCTTTGCAGGTGTGCTGGTAGGGGTGTCCTGGAGCTCGTCGTTTGGATCGGACCCTGTGGTGGAGTAAAGGAGGGCGAGCGTTATTAATGGGTCTGTGGGAATTGGAATGGCAATGTATCACATGCATTGGGGTGGTACCTGAGGGTGATTTGGGTCGGGGCCTTGGAGGTGGTTTCATTTGTGTGTGGAGTGAGGGTGCAGTTGTTTGGCAGCCTGCAGTTAGGGTGTGCATGCTGCACGTGTAGAGGGTGTTTTTAGGATTTTTAATTATTTATGTATTTGATGTGAGTTTTAAAGTGTGCTATCAGGCCTATGTATGTGGACGTTCTCCTGGACATGTGTTACTGTTGCACTATGTGGGCACGTGGTACTTCACATGATTGGACATTGTGGTTTTGGCATTGTTTTATTTGGGACACCTACCTGATTCTTCGGATGTCTGCACTCCTTTCTCCATCCCTCCGACTCCCTCTATGCTCTCCATTCCAATGGTGGAGGCACAGATTTCTTCCCAGGGGGTCAACTTGATGGGTGATTCCGATCCTCCCCCGGTGGCTGTGGCAATGTTGCGGTTGGCAGAAAGTATGCTACGGACGCGTATCCGCAGGTCGTCCCATCGCTTTCTGCATTGCTGTGGGTTGCGGGGTGCGGTCCCCACCGCACTTACCCGCTGTGCCACCAGGGCCCATATGGCCTTCTTGTTCGCAAGTGCCGTCCTGGTCATTTGCGTGGAGAAGACGGCGGCAGCATTCTCCTGGAGGGTCTCTGTGAGCACGGCGAGTTCCTCACGGGAGAAGTGGACCTGCCGCTTGCGGTCGCACGCTTTCTTCGCTACTTTTCCCATTTTTCTTGGTTTCACTAGGGTGGATGACGGGTTGGGATGTGTCTCAGGGTAGTATTTTTAATGGTTGTGTGGAATTTGTGGTTTTATAGGTGTACGGCGTGATGTTTCCCGTTCCGGGACCATGCTTTTACTTCCGTTTCCGTATATTTACGGTCACCGTACTTTCCGGTTGGCGCTCACTGCGGTGTCCGCTGAGATGGGTGGCGGTATTGCACCTAGGGCGCCGTACGGCGGCGGTGTGGGCCGTTTTGGGGTCATTTCCCCCATCGCGGACTTTGCACTTCCGCCATGGCATGGTGCTCGTGCCCGATGGGTCGGAATGAGCCGCACTTTGCTCCATCGTGCAATGGCGGAAACGCTATTTACGCTATGGCGGTCCGGTCGGTTGATTTCCGCCAGGGTCGTAATGAGGGCCATTATCATTATTTTATTTTAGAGATTGTGATTTATTTATATGTAACAAGTAAAATGTTCTTTTATGTGACTATTTGGAGATGATGAATTTGGATTTTAAGGAATGATTAATTGTATTAATTTGTTGAATTATATGTGTAACATTTTTGTTTATAAAACTATATCACATTAAAATAAAATAAAATAAAAATAGAAAATCATAGACATTCAGTTTAGTCTCCCCTCCCTTCAGGGGGTGTACGTGTCCTCTAGTGTCCCATGAAATCAATGAAAGAGAGGTATTACCATTTTTTTTTATGCTAGTTATTTGCTTATCTTTTTCTCTAATGCTGCAGGTAGCCAGGACCAGTGATCATCGTCATGAGTTTCTGAACTGCTTTGACATTATGTTCTCCTATTCACTTCAGTGGGATTTCGTCCTGTGTTGTCAATTGTACATTTTAGGTTCTTCATAGATTTCTTCACCGCTTCCACCCTTGTGTCCATTTCCTGATGGGTCCAACTTTCTCATGTGCCCAATTCGGCCCTTGTTACCCACTTGGACACTTGGTGTTCGTCCTGTATGATCCAGGTTGTGTCTTACTTTAGTAGCCTGAGGGTTACTTACCAAAACCACTTTTCAATCTATCAGTCTCATTTTGTCTACTGTGGTTAAGTCAAAGGCCAGTATTTGGAATCTCAAAGCAGAGTCCAGCAGTAGTTGCTTTACCACTATTGAGTGTAGGTGGATATAGACCTGTACCATCTTCTTGGACAAATTCTATTATTTGAATGTCTTCAGTAGATATTTATCTTATGCTCGGTATGTACTGGAAGAGGGTCAGGATGTTGTACCTTTTTACGATTAAGTCCTCTTCCCTGTCTACCACTCGGTCCAGTGTGAGGCAACTTGCTGTGTCTCTTTTGTTACTTCTCATTAGTGTACTTTGGTTGTTCCTTAAGGCACTTTTACAAATGTAATCCTGTTTTCCATTTTTAAGTGTGTTTAAGGAGCCCTCTGTTTCACCTTGTAGACTCTTTAGACGGTATCCTGTAGTTTGTTTCTTAGGATCCGATGTTTGTTCTGCCCTGGTCGGGTTTATTCTCTGTTGCGTTTCATCTTTATACAGCTCCAGTTCTTTATTGGCGATCATGGCTTGCATGTTTTGCTCTGCCTTTTCTCTTTTATCGGCCAGAGTTAGGTATGGAAGTTCTGGGCTTATGACCCTTGATGGAGTTTTCTGTGTAGCTATCATGTTGTTCACTACTTGCGGGTAGTTATTAGGGTGGGGTCTTCCAATTGTTTCTTCTTCTTCCTCGATTGAGTAGACAGAGATATTAGCCAAGAAAGCTGAAATATTCAAGACTGTTTGGTCTTCTACTGTGAGTGTGGAGTCCTCAATAGCTGGCTCCTGTTCTTTTCTTTTTTCCTTTACTCTTCCTTTTTTTTTACTAAGGATGTTTCTTTAGGTGGTAATGATAACTTCCTGAAAAAGTTCCTAGAATCGTTGGACTTGTTCAAAACACTTTTTTTTTGTTATTTTTATGGTTATTATTCTAGGCTTTTTTGGGCCACCTCTTTTCCCGATTCCCCTCTCTTCCCTGTACCAAACAGTGGGTAAGTAGTGGATGCTACAAGCACTTTATTTGGTATTTCTTCCGAGGGTTCTAACTCTGATCTATTAGCAGAAGGATCTTTATTGCTCTGGTTTTTTGTTGTTGTTTTCACTTGGCTGTTTATTTTGGCTGCAGATCTATTCTCAGTGGTCATTTGAGGGGATTGGGTGTCACCAAGGCGGTTTGAACATGATGCACTTCTTTGGTTTTCAAAAACCACCTCAGAGGGGGGGTATCGTTGTTGAGGGTTCCTTGGTAGAAGCTTTGTTTAATGTTTCCTCCTGATAATTAGTTCTGGCAGTGGGCATAATTCTGCTGTTGTTCATTGCCATGATGAATCCTTTAATATATAACATCTTTGAATGTAGCATTGCTAGAAGCGTGGTATGGTCTTTTAAAGTGTCATTAATGCCTTTGTATAGTCTTACAAAGGCGGCCATTGCAATAGAAACCACTGACATCTGGGAAAACAGACCTTGTTTGCCTTTTCCTTTCCCTTTGTCATTTCTTCTTCTTTCCCGGTTTTCCTTTGAGTTTCCCGCTTTTGGGTGTAATGTGTTGGATTGACAAGGGACTGTTTTTCATTGCCAGAAAGATGTATTCATTCCATAGGGCTCCTTGTCTGATCGGATAAGGTAAGTTCTTGGTTGGGGTCACCTCTATTAAGGTGCCTCTCCACACTCCCCTTATCCGTTTCTTCTGGCCCCTCTACATAGCTATTAACGTCAATGATGGCCATGTTTTCCAGGGATTCCCCCTCCAGACTAAATTTGTTTGTAGTTCTCTTGGTCATAAGTTATTTTTCGTGTCTTTGTCTGTCCATGTCCTTTTGTAGGACTGACTGGTTCTATGTGGTAGGTTTGTCTGTTTTCATTGGTGGTTGTTGCCCCGTCCCGTTTCGCTCAATTTTCTCTGTGTTTTTCTGATAGGGTACATCTCAGGCTGTCTGATCCTTGATGGTATTACAACAATGAAATCTTTGTCCATAGAAATGGTCCTTGGTCCATTTGGGACCATATTCTCGTTCAAGGGTATCTTAGCTGTGCTGTGTCACGTCTTCCACTAGAACTTCTCCCTGTATATCCTCATTTCCAGTGGTTCCAGGGTTAGTTCATTATTGTGGTTTGGAAACTGTAAGTTGGTATGTGGTTGTGCTTCTGTATTTTTACAGAGATTGTTAGCCCCAGCGCCACAGTCCTCTGGCTCCCCGCCCTCAATGCTTCCTTCTATGCCCCCCATTTTCTTAAATCCTCCCCTCGTTTTGTTCGAGCAAGGTTCTCGACAGGGTGTTTTATCCTCCTGCCCTTGCCCCATAGGAGGGTACATGTCATGTTTCAATGCACACTGAGTCTACGATGTTAAACACTGTAGGTCAGAATTGGAAGGGCTCTCAGGAGTGCTCCCGCATCATGGGATTGCTTACCAGAGTGTCCCAGATGGTGGGATGGCTCGCTTCGTTCTCTTCATTCGGCTGAATCAATCAAACCAGAGGAGGGCTTCAGCTACAGGTGCTCTTGAGCTGGGCGAGCGCTCCGTAGGCTGTTAAGCCTTCCCTTGTGATGTCTGCCCTCACCCTGGTTCAGATATTCTTTTGTCATGGTTGCCAGCTTCTCTCCTCCGGGCTCCTCCAGATTCCGTCTTCAATACTCCTGACTCCCCCTGACTCCAGTGCCTGACTCAACGCCAGACTCACCGCGCAGGCACTCCGTGGCTGGGCTAGATTATTATACTTTAGTTAAAGCAACAGTCACTTTCTACGGACACTTTCTCTGACTCTCTTTCCCTTCAACGAAATACATGCCAATAAGACTTCCAGTCCTCCTTTTCTGCAGTAGGACTCGACACCAGGCAAACTGTGCAGGAACTCCGCACTTGGGGTAGATTATTATACTTTAGTTAAAGTGGCAGTCACTTTCTCTGGGGACTTTCTCTGACTCTATTTTGCTACAACGAAATACACAGTGGTGATTTTGGGTGCATCAATAAGCAATCAATGACGTTGCAGTTCAAGAGCTAGTTGGGTCAAGCCAGGGCTGTAAACCCCCGGTTTGAGTCGGCGTGTGACTCTCTAGTGATTCAGTTTGGGTCCCAGCATTAAGCAGTCACTTCGACCTTAGCCGGTAAGGAGCTTTAGCTAGGACAAGATGCAGTGTCGAGCTGCTTGAAGGTGCAAGCAATTTTCAATGTGGTGGAGTAGCGCAACTTCCCTCTTGTTCCAGGTGCAGTGAATACAGAGCGTCCGGTTTCTGCAATAGAATAGGGAACTTCGGGTGGTCTGGCCCTCCGGTTGCTGTGAGGCCCACTCAGGTGGACTCGAGGATAGGATGGCCCCATTTAGGGTCTGCTCTCCCAGCTCAGGGGATTTAAGTGCAGAGTTGTAGGTCTTGATCCACAGCAGAGGTCACTCCCGATCTGCCCTGGCTGTGGGTAGGGAACAGATATTTATTCTACACTGGACAATTCCTTCTTCACCTCAGGCTGAGGGAAATCCAATGAGATCTTCATAATGAATCTGCAGCCTTAAAGGATCTGACAGGAACTGAGCAAATCTGCAGAACGGGTGGGAGACCCCTCCTTTTAAAAGCCAAAGTCCTCAGGTGATTGGACTAAAGCTTGCCTGCCCTAGTGGTCCGATCCCTGCTCTTGAACAGAGCAGACTTTTCCATTCTGATGTCATACCCAAAGTGCTTTGCTTCAGAGGAAATGGAGGGGACAGGAAAGACAGAGGGACAGTGAGAATCAAGATGGTGGAAGTCTCCTTCCATTGACCAGAGCATTCCTGCCTGTGGTGTCACGTGCCCGTTAGTTCCGGGTCACGTGACACAAGTAAAATAAAGGAATCACCGGAACTGGCGTCAGAGCGCCAGTCCGGGTTTATGCACCCAACAGAGTGATCGTGTTTTTATTGCCCGCGACCCTAGCACACTGCGCGCCATCGCAGGCCCATCCAGGCCTGCAGCTATATGTCGGGTCTGCATACAGCACGGCAGACCGACATCACACTGGCGACGAGGCAGAGAGAGAGCCACGCTACGACCGCACCTCCTCTCATCAGAAACCGTTAAGTCTGCAGAGCCACGCAGCCCAACGCGCACCGGCGGGCCCGTACTGCCCGCAGCTGGAAACCGGGACATCTTGCAGGGCCGCGTGTCAGCCAGACCAACATCACGACACGTGGGGAGCACGAACAGCGCCAACACTCCCTCAATCAAGGGAACGAAGCCGCGTATTGTAAGCGCCATAAAGAAACCGTGTGTCATACGCGCCCCTTCATCGGCCACCAAGCAACACAAACCACGCGTACCGCGCGCGTCAACAGGGCCCCATCCCAGGAAAGCCGCGTGTCAGCCGACACATCAACGCAGGCCCAGCATAATACGCGCTCCGTCACCAGCACGTCTATCAGCTGTAACGGAGTCGGAAAACTCTCTCCAACGTTCTGCAAGGCCGCGTATTGACACGCGGTTCGGCAGAGCCCCTGCAGCCTCCCCCAACGTTAGAAAACCATCACCAACTCTAACCAAGGGAAAAGACATTCGCATGCCTGAACCTTTGTGCATTTCTGAAAGGACTGCAGCAGTTTTGATAACATATCCTCACACCACATGGAAGGTCCCAGGACAACCTGTGCTGTCACCAGGAACTGCTAGCACCGGTGAGTGTACCTCTATAGTCTCATACCCTCATGAAAGTAGAACCCAGTTAGAAAACCCCCAGCAACATGTCAAGCTCAGAAACCAGCCCCGTGAGAGCCAGCACGAGCTCAGCCATCAGAAAGAGCCTCACCACAGACCACCCTGACCCAGCACTAACCACGCTCATGCCGCCATTTGACTCATTCACCACGGGGGCAGCCATCAGATGGGAAATCTGGCTACAACAATTTGAATAGCACCTTGATGCCAGGGACATCACTATAGCAAAAAAGAAGTGCACTTTCCTTCTACTCAACGTCGGATCTGCCACCCTGCGCCTATTCAACGCTACCCCAGACCGCGGAGATCACAACAACTACGACGCTGCCAAGGCGGTACTCAGATCTTAACCCTGACTACGAACGCTTCCACTTCTGCATGGCCAGGCAACGCGAGAAGGAAACCGTGGACAAATTTCAAGCTCGCCTCCGCGAAATGGCAGTAGGCTGTGAGTTCCCAGACGAAGAGTTCGCAATCCGCCTCCAAATAATCAACGGCATATCCTCAGAAAAACTGAGAAGACCGATACTCTCAGAAAGGAGCATGCGCCTGTCTCGCATCCTAGAAATGGCGTGCCTTCGTGAGCAGACTGCAGACCAAGTAGCCGTGATCGAAGCAGCGATCCGCCACTCCCGCTTGACAACCCCAAGCCAACAGAAGACGTTGCGGCCATATCCAAACACCAGAACACTCGCATGAAATATAGCCAGAAAACACACATGACACAAGAGCGAAGCAAAGCCTGCGAATGGTGCGGCAGCCCATGGCACAAAGGGGAATCCTGCCCGGCATGGGGATCCACGTGCAGGAAATGCAACCGCCTCAATCATTATGCGGCGGTCTGCCTGAACCCTCCAAATCGAAACGACAAAGAAACCACATCACGACCGACACAGAAGCGCAGGAAGAAGTTCGCACCGAGAGAGTATTCATACCAACCTGACCGGAAAGGAAAAGCCAGAGCCGTCGACCACTCTCAAAGATCCCCAAACACGAGTGAGAGCGACGACAGCGATGACAGCGTGTCCCCCGAGAGAAAAGAGACACGGAAGACAGGAAACAAACGGATACACCGAATACACCTCATATCAGCCGTTGAACCACACCGGTCATGACAAAGGAAGAGACCATCGTGTACTGTTATCTCAAATGGTGAACCGCTGAAGGTAGTCATTGACACGGGGGCAACGGTGAACGTAATGCCAGCGGCAGCATTCAGCAAGCTTCGCCCGAAGCTCACGCTCCACAAGAAGAAGGTCCGACTATACGCATATGGATGTAAGAAACCCCTACCCGTACAAGGGTCCTTCAAGTCAGACTTCGCCCACAAGAACACTAATTGCAGGGCGCGAGTCTACGTGGTAGATGCAGGCTGTGAGACACTGCTCAGCTGCAGGACAGCGGAAAAACTCAAACTAATCCACTTTGCGTTTGACCTCCAACACAACAAACTCGATGATCTACTACAACAACACAAGAAACTGTTCCAAGGCATAGGGTGTCTCAAAGGCCGAACCATCAAGCTTCATATAGCCCCTAGTATAGAGCTGAAAGCCATACGGCACCGACGGATACCATTTCACCCGAGAGAAGCAGTGGAGAAGGAACTGGCCAAGCTCGAAGAAGCAGGAATAACTGAAAGAACATCAAGACCAACCCCGTGGGTATCGCCAATGGTAGTAGCCCAAAAACCCAAGCAGCCCAATGCCGTAAGAATTTGTATAGATATGAGACTTCCCAATGCGGCGATTGGAAGAGAACGCCACATAACCCCAACGATAGATGAACTCATTGTAGATCTCACAGGAGCAACAATTTTTAGCAAACTTGACCTAAGATCCGGTTACCACCAGCTCAGATTGGCCAGAGACTCAAGTTATATCACCTCATTCTCCTCTCACCTTGGTCTAATGAGGTACAAACGGCTAAATTTTGGAATATCGTCCGCTGCCGAGGTATTCCAACACGAAATCAGCAGGGACATCACTGTCCTAGATGGCACGACAAACATCAGCGACGATATTCTTGCGTACGTGTCAAACGAGAGAGAACACCACAAACGCCTGGCAGCAGTCCTGAGCAGACTAGAAGCAGCAGGCCTAACGCTAAACGCAGAGAAATGCGAATTTGCAAAGGAAGAACTATGCTTCTTTGGATATATTTTCAGTGCCAAAGGTGTGTCCCCTGACCCTTCCAAGGTAAATGACATAAAGAACACAAAAGCACCTCAATCTGCCACAGAAGTGAGAAGTTTTATGGGGATGGCGACATACTGTGCGCGTTTTATTCCAGACCTCGCCAATATCGCAAGCCCACTCAGAGAACTGACCAAGAAGGACCATAAGTGGGAATTGACATCGACCCACCAACAGGCATTTCAACAAATTAAGGACACACTGTCAGCATCCACAACCATGGCGTTTTTCAATGTGGAAAGACATACTGAACTCCTTGTGGATGCCCGCCCGGTTGGCCTGGGAGCAGTACTGACCCAAACAGACAATGAAGGAAACGTATTCCCCATTGCATTTGCCAGTCGGGCACTCACCAAACCAGAACAGAACTATGCACACATAGAGAAAGAAGCCCTTGCCATCCTGTGGGGATGCCGCCATTTCAAAGTATACCTGCTAGGCAAGAAAGCAAAGGTCTTTTCGGATCACAAGCTCCTGATCCTAATATTCAGAGGCTCCGCTCCACACCCACCAGCACGCATCGAGAAATGGATGCTACAACTGCAGCCCTATAACATAGAAGTCGACTATCGTCCAGGGACAGACAACCCAGCGGACTACTTGTCCCGCCACCCGAGACCTGCCACTGAGGGGGAGCAACGCCATTCAAAAGAAACCGATGAGCACGTGTGCCACGTGGTCGCCTGTGCCCGACCACGAGCCCTGACCCTACAGGAGGTAGCATGCGAGACAGAAGCAGATACCATCCTACAACACACCACTGCTGCCATCCAATCAGGTAACTGGAAGGCCTACCTCACGTCCATAGCCCAACGCACCACATCAGCTCAAACCAAGCTCTGCGCGCTGTTCGGGATAAGGCACAAACTCTCTGTTGCTCCCAAAGGAGTGCTCCTGAAGGGCCACCGCATCGTGCTACCTGCGTCACTGGAGGAGAGAGCCCTCCGACTAGCACACAGCGGACACCAGGGCATCATCAAGACAACGGCATACCTAAAGTCCAGAATGTGGATGCCCAACATACAACAAATGGTAGTGGAGCTAGTGGAATCCTGCGCTGCTTGCCAAGCCTCCAGGAGACCTGAGAAACCAGAGCCCATCAGCAGCGCTCCGAGGAGCAGCAAGCGGTGGGACGCAGTTAGCATGGATCACTGCACAATTGCCGGCGAAGGATACCTACTCGTAGTGATCGACGAGTTCAGCAGATATCCTGAAGTAGAACACGTAGCATCCACGAACGCAGAGACCACGATCCTCACACTGGAGAAGATCTTCGCGACACATGGAATCCTGAGAAAAGTGAAGAGCGATAACGGTCCATCGTTCACCAGCCAAGAATTGCGTGAGTTCTTCAAAGACATAAACGTTAAACATCAGCAGAATCACCCCAAGATGGCCCCAAGCGAATGGCGACGCAGAAAGATTCATGGGGTCGCTCAATAAAGTTATCCGCATCGCCAAGGAAAATTGACATCCCTGGCTGAAGGCCGTATATCGATTCCTAAGAACGCACAGGCAAACCCCACACTCATCCAGGCATCAGCCCTGCTGCCCTCATGCTCGGGGTACCCATACAGGCAGAGCTCCCCATACACCCTCAGTGGGTAGCCCCCTGAACCTGACATCCCAGCCATAGACGCCATGCGGCTGAGGCGGAACGAACAAGAAAGTATTGCCAGGCGAGCCCGCCACAGAGAACTAACACCAGGTGATACTGTGATCGTCAGAAACCGAGCAACACCCAAGAAAATGTCCCTCAACTTTGAGCTCCAACCATGGACGGTCAGCGCGACAAACCACAGCATGGTCACCGCCACCAGAGGGAGCGAGACCGTGACAAGAAACGTGTCACATTTCAGGAGAGTACCAGCCGAGCTATGGGAAGAACCCCCTGTGTCTCCGAGAAGCGAGGTGATGACCCCACACACACCCCGGGACCGAGCTTCGCCCAGGGCCCGTGCCACACCAACAACCGCCGAGGCACCACACCTACAGGATGACTCGACTGAACTAGTGACCCCAAGAGTGGCCACACCAGAGAGAAGCAGCACCCGGTACCTTTTGAGAGAAAGGCCCAGACCATCATCCCGTCTCCAAGGATACGTAGTGGACGGAATCTACCGACAGAAAACCTCACCAAGATGAGCCCAGCAACGTTTGAATATGCAATACCCTGTTATGAATATTATGTTGAACATTTGTGTAAACACCTCCAAGTTGGGGAGGAATGTGTGTCATGTGCCCGTTAGTTCCGGGTCACGTGACACAAGTAAAATAAAGGAATCATCGGAACTGGCGTCAGAGTGCCAGTCCGGGTTTATGCACCCAACAGAGTGGTCGTGTTTTTATTGCCCGCGACCCTCGCGTGCTGCGCGCCATTGCAGGCCCATCCAGGCCTGCAGCTATATGTCGGGTCTGCATACAGCACGGCAGACCGACATCACACTGCCTATCATAGGTTCACCCCCTTCCCTTCTCACTGAGAACAAAGGCCTTTATAGATGCAACACCCTGCTGTGAGGCTACCCGTTCTGAATGGGTATGCTCCCTTGATGCCCGGGCACAGGACAGCTGCCTGCTGAGCGTCTGTCTCGGCAGAGGGTGCTACCTGCCCTCACAAAGAGATCAGAGAGGAGGCCCAGCCCTCCAGGTTCCTGCCCTGCCATTTGGCGGGCTACACCCGGCTGACCATAATACACATCACCTTCCACAGCAGAGCTGGCTCACAGGAGCTGAAAAATGTTATACGTCTATTGGAATGTGGCTGCCGTGATCATAAATAGTATCATCATTATGCCTAACTCGGGCATAGCTTTATTTTAGAGATTATCCTGCCACCATTGTGGGCTACTTGTAATCATCGTTATTTGGCTACAGAGGTGCATATCTTAAATGATGCCCCTTCACGGCAGAGACATAGGCATCTGTGACCTCTGGACCTGTTCGGTGCCATGGCTGGAGCAGGAGCTGCGACTCGGGATACTGATGCAGCAGGCCACAGACACATACTATGCTTTGGGCATGGACCTGCCAAAGGGGAATGATCAGCAGATTGCCTTTTATGAGATGGAAGTACCCGCATAATTTTCTTATTCAATGCAAATTAAAAAAAGCCATGGCGTTGCACCCTTGCCAAATGGCATTTCCTCACAAGTGCAATAATCCATTAGGTACCAGTGTTCCTTTCCTGGGTACTGGCACTACAATTCCGACAGTGTTATACCCAGGTTTACTAGGGGCCGGGGTACTTACAGCTGCATCTAGGACTAAGAGATCATTTCTTTTTTTACATATCATTTGAAATGTTTATCAGTGCAATTTCGGTATGGCTTTGTTTTGAAGCTTAGTTCCCAGGCTGGTTACATATAGTGCAGTACTCGCTAAATGTGGGTTTTATTCTTCTCCTTTGTATTTGCTTTAACATTATTTTCCTTTTATGTGCATTCACGCTAGGCGGTGACTGGACGCCTTGCTTTCCATTATTATTCAAATCGACATGCATCATTTTAATAATTTGTAACTTTTGTTGTTTGTTGCTCTCGTTATTCCTGTTTTAATTTCCTTGTAAGCGCATCCGTGGTGCCAAGTTGCCTGGACTTGGGGGGAGGCCGGCTACTCGCAACGACATTACACTCCAAGCTGTCTTTGGTTTCTCACACGCAGGCATATCCTTCATGGGTTGGTCATTCCTGGACTTATAAGCACCATGGGGACTGGGTGTTGCAGTTGCCACGAGATAGCTCTCACACATGCTAAGTGTGGGTTTTAGTCTTCTCCTTTGCATTTGCTTTAACATTATTTTCCTTTTGTGCGTATTTGCGCTAGGCCGGTGACTGGATGCCTTGCTTTTCATTACTATTCAAATCGACATGCATCATTTTAATAATATTGTCATTGTTTTGGTTTGCTTCTCTCGTTATTCCTGTCTTAATTTCCTTGTAACCGTATCGGCGTTGCCAAGTGTGCCTCGACTTTGGGGGAGGCCGGCGACTCGCATCAGCATTACACGCCCAGCTGTCTTTGGTTTGTCACGCGCGCACATATCTGGTGGGGAGTATTTTTTTGCGTTCTACTCCTAGCTCCTTCAGGGATTGGTCTCTGCAAAACAATGCCCAGACTACTTAGTAGACACCTTCAGGAGCGCTGCCCGCCCCGAAGTCAGTCTAAAGATCGGCCAGTCTGCGCTCTTCCACACTGAGCCTGTGCTCTGGACATCCTATGCGAATAGTAAAGGATTGTCGCGTTCTACATTACTTTCATTGGCACCTGAAACCACAAACTTTCCCACAGGATGGCTCGACATGCAAGCCTCTCCCCTGCTGTTTCTCCAGTTAAGCAGCCACGTGCCTGCTTAATCAATGCACGATCGTTAGTTGCACATAAATTGGAAATGTGTACTCTCATAGAAAATCACAACCCAGATTTTCAGGGTAATTCATAGAAATTCACACAAAAGTGGCGCACGCGGCTGGCGCACAGTGTCCCCGTGCGATACACTGGGCCAGCCGCGTGCGAAAAAATCCTTTTCATCGCACAGCGTATTCATGGATTTTAGCCTCCGAAACCAGCCGTGGCGCAGAGTGGCGTAGCGACCCTGCAGCAGCGCCAGTTACGCCCCCAAGAACGCCCTTGCGCAAGGAAAAGCCTTCAAAATTCCCAAATCATCGCAAAAGGCTGCGCTAACCCTGGACCAGTTCACAGGGCTGCCAAACAGCAAACGCCAAGCGGGGAACGTGTATTTCAGTGGTTCGCGGGAAGTTTCACACGCAATTGTCCTGGGTACGTGTACATCAGGGGTGCGTGGGAAGTAACACACGTGATTCCATCAGAGTACGTGTATTTCAGGGGTGCGCAGGAAGTATCGCACGCGATTCCATCAGGGTATGTGTATTTCAGGGGTGCGCAGGAAGTATCACACGCGATTCCATCAGGATACGTGTATTCCAGGGGTGCGCGGGGAGCACCACACGTGAATTGCACGTGTGGGTCCTCCCAGGTGTTCCCTCTACACCCTCCACGGCCCCTGCAGGCGGCCCACACCACGGGGGCCTACCCTGCACATGTCCCGCAGGCAGCCCATCCACCATGCCCATGCCCCCCAGCCAATCCACATGTCACCTTGCACTACTGCCCACCAACGCATGTCCCCCTGCACCCCCAGCCCCCAGGGGCACCCTCCACCAGGCCCCCACTCATGTCCAACTCATGTCTCCCAGCACCCCTAACCCCCAGCAGTGCAGGGCACCCTCCACCAGGCCCCAACTCATGTCTCCCAGCACCCCCACCCCCCAGCATCCAGGGGCACCCTCCACCAGGCCCCCACTCATGTCTCCCATCACCCCACCCCCAGCAGTGCAGGGGCAGCCTCCACCAGGCCCCCACTCATGTCTCCCATCACCCCTACTCCCCAGCATCCAGGGGCACCCTCCACCAGGCCCCCACTCATGTCTCCCACCACCCCCACCCCCGAGCAGAGCAGGGGCAGCCTCCACCAGGCCTCCACTCATGTCTCCCACCACCCCCACCCCCCAGCAGTGCAGGGGCAGCCTCCACCAGGCCCCCACTCATGTCTCCCACCGCCCACACCCCCCAGCAGTGCAGGGCACCCTCCACCAGGCCCCCACTCATGTCTCCCACCCCCCCACCCCCCAGCAGTGCAGGGGCAGCCTCCACCAGGCCCCCACTCATGTCTCCCATCACCCCCACCTCCCAGCAGTGCAGGGCACCCTCCACTAGGCCCCCACTCATGTCTCCCATCACCCCCACCACCCAGCAGTGCAGGGGCACCATCCACCAGGCCCCCACTCATGTCCCCCTGCACCCCCACCCCCACCACCCAGCAGTGCAGGGGCACCCTCCACCAGGCCCCCACTCATGTCCAACTCATGCCTCCTATGTTAGGGAGAATTCTCTGTTTAGGCTGAATTTCCTAACCTAGTGAGTCCCCCAGCAGCTTTGCTGGATTTCTGGAGTTTGTTTTTTACCATCCTGCCAAGAGTGAGACTCTTTTTCTCCCACTCTTGGACATGAATGTGTGTAATTCCTTTGAATGTCAATGTGTTCTATGGGCTATGGGGTCTTTTACTCCATAGGGTCTCATATGTTTTTCTATGTGTGTTACACCGCACCCTCCGTGCCGTAGCACTGGGGCGTCCTAGCGGACCTCCATCATAGACTCCATACCCGGGGACTGACTACTGTCTCCCCGGGTATGCATGTAAAGTCACCATTGGTTTTACTAGACCTAAATTTACTAACAGAACTAGTACAAACCATCCTATTGTGTACGTACTAGTAGGGGTAATTCGATTACTCCTGGGTCTGTTATTCGAAGGGGGCACTGTCCCGTCCCCCCTCGTCGAGTTTTGGCTGATGGCAGTGGAAACTACTTGTTATATTCGACCCCGAACCCTATGGGATTCTTCCCATTGTTGGAGATAAATACTTTTTCTCGTTAATCTCTAACATACCACCGGTTTACTTATCTTAAATAAGTCTATCGGATGGTATTTTCTGCCAGAACTCGGTTTTTAAAATGGCGTCTGTGTTCGTCTCTGTGACTCCTAAACCAAAGGTTGAGCCCTTTGTTCCACTTTTGGCGGGCCTCTGTACAGAGACCCTCCAAAGTGGTGCCATTCTGTCTGGGTTACCACAGGGGTGTGGGAGGGGGTTTAGGCACCCTGGACTGAGTTGCCTTGCCAACTCCAGTCGCACTCTGGTGTGATTGGCCCAAGTGGTGAGCCTCCCCGCTCACCACTTAGCGTATGTTGATTGACAGCTAGGCTGAATGAATGGGGTTTTCTGCATAAAAGCAGGGCTTTTGGGACTGGATCTTCAGAAGTCGCCACAGGACCTAAGAATCCGACGAGGGTAAAGCTGAGCCGACCTGCAACGACGACACCTCCGGTGGAGCCTTGCGGAACGGACTCACCACTTCCCGACGACAGAGGAGATCTCCCTGCCGGAGAGTCTCTTCCCCTGACTGGTGGGGAACAATCAGTCCCCTTTGCTTTTCCTTCGCTCCAGGACGCAGTGGTCGAATTGCCCGTGCAGAGCACCTCAGCAACCGGATAGCCACTACCCCTGTACCGCGACCAAAAGGTGGTGCCTTGTGACGGAGCACTCCGCGGCTGGTCTCTTCCCTGGTGGTGCAACGATCTTCAACTTTCCTTCGACGACGAGATCATCTCTTCTCTTCGCAAAGACCCGACGTGCATCCAGCACCAGGAACAACTGCGCCCGCCGGAGCTGTCTCTCCACAAACAAAGCACCATGTCCGGCTGGCTTCCCTTTCTGCCGGATAGAGTGAGGTGTCTTAATCCTCGCCTTTCCATTGGGTCGCCTCCAAGCTTTCTTAACTTTCTGTTCTGAACTGGTCCAATCTTTCTATAACAATTTGCGATAAAGACTCGAAGCGCATTTCCACTGAGACACTTTTTGGGACATATCGCCTTGCCTCTCTCCGAGTGGGCCTGGACTCTGAACTGTGTGATCTGCAGTAGACCCTGCCTTACTTGCCTTGCATTTGTCCGTTAAGTATTGGTACCGAGTTGATTTCATAACCTGCCTTGTTTTTTCTCTCCCGGCCTAACGAATACTAGAGTGCCATCTAGGTTAAAGCATACGCCTCTGTCTGCAAATAAGTGATGCCGGTGAACCTAGACTTGTCGAACTATTGTTAGGGGGATTGATCTGTTTTTCTTATAGTAATTGTGATTGAAGTTGTTTGCCGTATTAGTGCCAGAGTGTTTTTCATAGATGTGTTGTTATAAATAAATACCTTTATATCTTTACACCAAAGCCTTGTTCTGTGTTTGCTTGTTCTACTGTGTAAATTGCCCTATATTGTATGCTCCACATACTGCCTAACTCTTCTTGAGGGAAGTCTGACTGCTCAGCCACAGCTACCAAGTGAACCTGTGTGGTACAGACTGCTACCAAGTGGGTTTACTGCCAAACACCTGTAGTCCTAAATCTTTTGCAGTGGTCCCAGAGGGAACTGCACAGGTTTCCGCCTAACACTGGTGTACAGCGGTGGGATTTGTATCGAGTATACAGTTTAGAGTGCTTTTCAACACTTTAGGATAACTAACCACAAAGCTTAGCACTAAAAAGCAACTTTCAAAAACATGTCTACTATGGAAGTTTACAGTCAAGAATCCTTGTCAGGTGAAAATACTGAGAGTTTACGAGCCCTCTGTAGACAAGAGAATCTTTCTGTAAGAAGATTGAACTGATAGCGAGACTGCTGGCGAACCAAAGTCTGGATACTGGTTCAGAGGAACCAACTTCTCCAGCAGATGTAGATAACAGTGATGGTGTTGATCTAAATCGTAATTCTGATGATAGTGATGAAGAGGCTGAAGAGGAAAGAGAGGCTAACGAAACTGTCTCCCCTGCCCCTCTGTCTGCCTTACCAGCTGTACCTAACCTACTGGGCCTATAACAGGTCCCACACTAAGTCCTCAAGTCCTTGAACTAGAAAAAATGAAAATAGACTTGGAATTCAGAAGGATTACTGCTCAAACTGAACAGAAGCACCAAGAAATGCAACAAATTCTTAGGCTCCGAGAAATGGAACTCAAGCATGAGTTAGAAATGAAAAAGTTGTCTGTCGAAACTGCTTCTGTCTCTGGCTCTTCTAGAAGCTCCAGTCCCAAAAGACCCCGGATGCCGAAGGAATTAATTGGTATGTATGAACCGAAGTTGGATGTATTGGATTGGCTGAGTTTGTTTGAGTACAATCATGTGCTCCATAACATCACAGGTAACGAGTTGCTTACCTGGTTGTTCTCTAGGCTTCCCCTGTTGACTCTGATGTGGTAATGGAGTTGGGGGAGGAGGATAGGAAAGAGTACGAAAGTGTGAAACTAGCTTTGATAGCTAGATTTGGGAAGACCCCTTCCCAGTATCTTAAGAGGTTTAGAACCCTCAAAAAGCATGATGGTACACCTTGGGCTACCTGGGTGAGTGAAGGGTTGAAAAACTTAGAGGGATGGATTAAGGGTTACAAAGTGAACACTTATGAGGGTATGAAGAATCTTTTTATGTTGGAGTCGATTTATGATGCCTGTTCTCCTGAGCTCAGACAGCACTTGGCTGATTCGAAGGAATTGGATTCCCGGAAGCTGGCCAAGGCTGCTGACTTATGGGTTGCCAACAGGGCTACTCATAAGGATTCTGGGGCAACTCAGAAAAAGGATGAGGGAAAACAGCCTAAAAAAGACTCAAAAGAGAATTCGAATAACTCAAATTCCAAAGAGGGCCCCAAACAAAACCAGAAGGGTAAGCCACAGGGAAAACCGCAGCAGAATAGTGTGTCTTCTGGTGCCAAACCGGAAGGAGGGCAGAACAAGCCACCATTCCAGAAAGCATTCGGTAAATGCTTTGTTTGTGGCTCGACTGACCACTTGAAAGGAGATCCCAGATGTAAGGGTAAACCTTCAGGGGTCCAGCTTGTCTCCTTAGCCTTCGCTCCAGAGGAGGAAGTCCAAATGGCAAGTGGAAACTTTCTACTGCTAGCTGATGAACCCATTGGAGTCTCAGCCAGCGTTTCTTTAGTATCTCTGGGGTTGTGGGAACAACAGAATTTAGATGTCTATAATTCTATCCCCGATAATACTAAAGAGTATTATAAGGACAGTGTCCAGGTGAATGGTCAGGAGACTCCTGCCATTAGGGACACTGGGGCCAGCATAACTGTGGTGGATAAATCGTTTTTTCAGGCTGAGGATGTTGCTAAGGCACCCAAACGCCTCACCAAGTTAGCTGGAGGGCCTGTGCAGATGCTTCCCCAATTACCAGTTCTCATCCAGTGTAACAACATGACTGTGAAGATACCTGTCAGCATACAGAGTGAGGTACCAGGACGCGTTCTGTTGGGTAACGATTTGAAAACTCTCGGAGTTGTATCGCATACTCCCAGACCTCCTAGTAAATGGTTACAGGAGCTAACCAGACCTGCAAGAGAGAGGACCATGCGCGGTACTCTCCAGGAGATGATGAAGAAAGAAATCACTCCTGCTCCACTGGAATTATCGGCAGCTGTCTCGAAGAAATCAGAAGCGAAAGGGAAACCTAAGACTTCTACCCTGAAACCAGCAGCCAGCATTTCAGTGCAGCCAACAAGGACTTCCCCGCGGTTGTCCAAAGTTACACCCGTAACTCCACCTCCAGCTGAGGCTGAGAGGGAGGTACAACCATGTGTGGTAGAATTAGACTCTGAGGAAGAGCTAATGGAAGGCCAGGAACTCATTGGAGATCTGGATCCTATTGACCATCCTGAGCTGCAGTCCTTACTGGCAGAAGGTGGACCCAGCAGGGCAGACTTCAGTAAGGGACAGAGAGAATGTCCAACTCTGGAAGGTCTTCGCCACCAGGCAGAAGCTCAGGCTGAAGGGCAAGAGCCTGGGAAATACAGGTTGCACTGGGAAGATGGCCTCTTCTTTTTTTTTATTTTTTTTTAAACTTTTATTTTTGGCGGCAGAGGCAGCATGGTACATACATCAAGCCAACAATCATGGTCAGATAGCATGAGTTGGAGCAGTACATAGAGCATAATACATTGTTGATAACAGTGTCAAGCAACGGTCACTTAGGAATCCCGTAGGTAAAGGTTCATGCAGTAGGAGTGGACGCCAACGGGATGGGAGACGAGACAGAGCTGGAGATGCCCTCTCCTTGGCAGTTCAGGTATGAGTTGAATTCCAACCAGATGTTTCTGGGACGAGAGGTGGCCGGGAGCATGGATATGTATTCCTCTTCACAGTTGCGCGACCAAGTAAGCATGTGAAGCCATTTCTGGTGAGTCGGGGGGAAGGGGCTTTTCCAGCACTGAAGGATACATTTCTTAGCTATCATGCAACCAATGTTAAGAAATCTAGCCGAGCCTCTGGTGTCCTCAGTCTTCCAGATTCCGAATAGGACAGCCAATGGGTCGGGGTCGATTACAGTGTCAGTGATAGCCGTGAGTGTTTCTAGAATACTTTCCCAAAATCTATGCAGCTTGTTACAGGCCCAGAACATGTGTAAGTGATCAGCCTCCATGGCCCCACACCGGGGGCAGGGATGCACCGCAGCCCGGGCAAACCTCGAGGTCCTATACGGGGTATAGTACAGTCTATTTAGAAGTTTATATTGCATGGCGCGGAAACGGAAATTGAGGGAGACTTTTTGAGTGTGTAGGCACATAGTCGACCAGGTCCCATCCGATACCTCCAGACCCAGCTCGGCAGCCCATTCCCCTCGGGCCCTGAGGGTGGGAGTAGGGGTAGTAGCCTGAAGGATCTTGTAAAGCGCTGACACTATACCACGGGCGCCACCGGAGTTGGCGATATATGCAATGGCCGGATTGTCAGGGGGCTCCTCGGGGAAGGAGGGCCATTTGGTGCGGAACGCAGCCCGTAGTCTAAAGTACTGAAAGGTTTCCAAGGCGGACCCCGTGTGGCCCGGTTTCCAAGTTTGAGGGTCAATGAACCTGCCATCAGGGTAGAAGTCCGTCAGTGCACGGTATCCCAGCCCCTCCCAATGCCGAGCCAACGCCACATCATGAGTGGGCTCCAGGCCGGGAAAGGCCCATACAGGAAGCCATCTGTAGTACGGGGAGCTCTCCGGAGTCTGAAACAGCAGGCGAGCCCAGGCTAGTAGGGTCGTGGCGAGTGGGTCAAAAGGAGAGTCGGGTGTGTATTGTCGAGTTAATATGATGGACATCAGGTCAGTGCCAGCGGCAGCCAACCGTTCCAATTTGACATGGGGACGCACCGGAGTATCAGGATACCAGTGAGTGGCATATTGTGCCTGGGCCGCGCACCAGTAGAGCGTCAGCTCCGGAGCCGTGAGTCCTCCTTGTCTGTATGGGAGTGTCATGTCAGTCCACTTTTTGCGGACCGCACCCGAGTGCCAGAGGAACTGGGCGCATGTTGTGTGTAGCCTGGCAAAGTAGTCCTTCCCGGGCCACACCGGTACATTGCTAAAGGTATAAAGCAGTTTGGGAAGTAAGATCATTTTAACGAGGGAGAGCCGACCTGCGATGGACAGTGGAAGGGCACGCCACCGTAAAACTTTAGACTCGACCAACTGTGCTACCGCACAATAATTATCAGCGAGGAGGGCGGATTTAGTTAGGGATATTTGCACACCTAAATATCTGATACCCTTCGGTGACCATCGGAGGGGGTATTCAGTGGTGGGCTGTTGGGTGGATGCCGTGAGCGGGAAAATCTCTGATTTGGAGTAGTTAATGGCAAAGCCGGAGTGGGTGCCAATACGGGTGATATCTCTCAGTATTGGATCTAAATTCACCGTGGGGTCTCTGATATAAAGTAAAACATCATCTGCATAAAGAGATATTATCTCGGGGGTGTCTTTTAATCTTATTCCCCTGCGGGCGTGATGAGCGCGGACATAGTCTGCCATGGGCTCTATTGCTAGAGCAAACAGTATCGGAGAGAAGGGGCATCCCTGACGGGTACCCCTCAGCAGTGTGATAAGGTCGGACGTCAGGGCATTGGACCTAACGCGCGCCACAGGGAAGGTATATAACAATTTGATAAACCTGAGCATGTTCGGGCCAATACCCATAACCTCCAGCACAAGCCATGTATATTTCCAGGAGACCATATCAAAGGCCTTCTGGGCGTCCAACGCGACCGCCACGGCGTGCACCTTTTGATCAATGCGGGACATTACGTTAAATAGTCTCCTGATATTATGGGAAGTAGATCTCCCCGGTACGAAGCCGGCTTGATCTTCATGTACCAAGTACGGCATAATGGGCAAAAATCGGTTTGCAATGATTTTCGCAAAGATCTTCGTGTCTATATTCATGAGGGAGAGGGGCCGATAGGACCCACATTCATCCTCCGGTTTGCCAGGTTTAAGCAGCACTGTAATAGCCGCCTCGCGCATGGAGAGGGGGAGGATAGATAATCGGAGCGATTCATCCCAGACCTCGAGTAGCCTGGGGGCAATAATGGCAACGTGTTCTTGGTAGAAAGCGGCAGTTAGACCGTCAGGTCCCGGGGCTTTGCCTTTGGGTAGATCAGAGATGGCTGTCACTATCTCATCCAGTGTAATGGGGGAGTCCAACTCATCGCGGGTAGTGGAGGAAATTTCAGTGGTGGGGATCTGGTCGAGAAGTTCTCGCATATGTTGCTCAGAGTGTTCGGTAGGTTGGGAGTAGAGGGACCTATAGAAGTCAGTGAATGTATCCAGGATTTGTTGGTCAGCCCATTGAACATTGCCATGTTTGTCTTTAATGGAGGTGATTTGCGTACGGCCAGATTCCCATTTGACTAGTGTAGCTAACGTTCTCCCAGGCCTATCTCCCTCCCCATACTTCTTGGCCGCCTGAGGGCGGCCAAGGTATTGTATTTCGCTAACGGCGAGCGTATTGAACGCCCGGAGTTCATCGGAGACTTGGGCGAGTATGGCAGGGTCAGCCCTGGTGGCACACTGCAGTTCCAGTTGCTTTAATTTGGCTTCAGATCGGCCCAGTGCGGTTCTAATCGTTTTCAGTACTCCAGCCTCCCGAGAAATGGACATACCCCTTATATACACTTTGAAGGCGTCCCATCGGACTGCAGCCGAGGTGTCCCGAAGAGTGTTGTGTTCGAAGAAAGACAAAATGTCGGCAAGTATTTCGGCCTTGAACACCACATCCCTAAGGGCATCCGATTTGAAACGCCAGGTACTAAATGTCGGGACGGGCACACCCAGCCTAACCGAGAGTGTAATCGGGGCATGATCAGATAGTGTGCGGGATAGGATCTGAGAGTCCGCCACCCCACCCATAATCCCTCTGGACACAAGGAATAGGTCAATCCTAGAGGAGCTATCGTGCACTGATGAGTAGAACGTGTAGTCCCTCGATTGGGGGTGTAGCGTCCTCCAGGCATCACAGATGTCAAGGCCTCTGATGTGGGAGTGCAATCTGCGCGCAGCACTAGACAGGGGGCGGGAAGTAGTACCAGTTCTGTCAAGGACCGTGTCGAGGATAAGGTTCAGATCACCACCCCAGAGAATCGGTATGCCCACATATCCCAACAGAATGGTGGCAATAGAGTCGAAAAATCCAGGGGAGTCGACATTGGGGCAATAGGTGTTAGCAAGTAAATATTCTCTGTTAACCAGAGTGCAATGCAGTATTACATAGCGACCCTCAGGGTCAATGTAACTTTTGTGTAATGTAAACTTAATAGATTTATGAATCATGGTTAGAACACCCCTGGATTGAGTGGAGTAGGAGGTGAAGAATCTCGCCAGGCCCCAGGCCGGAGCCATAGTCCTAGGAATGTGGCCATCGGAATGAGTCTCCTGTAGGAACAATATTTTGCAATCATGCCTGTTGGCATAGGCCATTATTTTGCGGGCTTTAGTGTGGTTGCTCAACCCACGGACATTCCATGACATTAGGATGGTAGACATTGCAATGACAGATATTCCATTACATATCGCATATTCTCAATGGACATCCCAAACCCAACTGTAGTGCGTGCTCCCAAGTCTAGAATCCACCCTGCAATCGTGGCTCTGTAGTGTACGCCTCATGCAACCTCGTGTGCCTTTTAGAAACAATACCCCGTGCCCGACCCCCACCCTCACCACCAACCCAAGCTCAGCAGTGTAAACCCCACCCATCCCACCCAGTGCACAGCTGGGTCGACCCCAACATGAACCAGCTTGTGCAGGAGCCCAACAGGGGCTAACCCAAAACATAGTTATAAAGAACAGTGCAATCGCAGTGGGGAACGCCATTGCCGTGTGCCAGCATGCCTGGAGCCAAAGGGATACGAGAGAAAACAAGCATTGTGTGCGGTTTACTAATGTAGAACGTTTCAGCATGGAGGGATCGTACGAGTCACAATGAAAGTCAAAGTAGCATTCTATGCAACAACAATAGAGAGTCAACAAGGGGACGTTGAGTAGTGCAGCAATCTGGTAATTTAAAGGAACGTAGTTGGGCAATTAGGTGCTGCGAGTGAAGCTCAGAGTGAATGAGAAACTTGAACCTAACAGCAGTGTAGTTGTAGAGGAGGCAAATGGGCAGTGGAGCCAACAGAACGCCTGTCCAAAGGACGGTCAGCAGTTGCAAATAATAACCGACCTTCAGTCATTCTCCATCATGTCAGCAGGTGGGCGAGGGGGAATATGCGCTTCTATGAATTTCACCGCTTCCGAGGGCACAGTGAAGAAGTAGAGCTTATCATTAAATGTGAACTTCAGACGCGCAGGAAACAGGATGGCATAGGGAATGCTTCTCTCCCTGAGCAGTTTTTTAACGCCAAGGAATTGACGACGCTCCTGTTGAACTCCGGTCGAAAAGTCAGGGAAGATTCGAATCACTTGCGAGTCCAATCTAAGCTCACCCTTTTCACGAGCAAGGCGGAGGATCCGATCACGGTCTCTGAAGCTCAGAATTTTCGCGATGATGGGCCTCGGGAAGTCCCCCGGCTTGGGACGCGGAGCCAGCGCTCTGTGGGCCCTTTCGACAGTGAAAAAGGGAGAGAGATCCGGATTGTCTAACAGCTCCTTTAGGAGGGTCTCGACAGCCAGTTCAAGTCGGCCCTTCAGTGCATTTTCCGGGAATCCAATGATACGTATGTTGTTTCTACGTGATCTGGATTCGAGGTCATCGCATTTGGCCTTTACCAACTTCATGTCTGCGACAAGGGTGGACACCGTACTCTGCAGTGTGAGAATATTGTCCTCATTGGAGCTGATCCTGTGTTCAGATTCGGTGATTCGCACCCCCTGTTGATCTAGTTTAGTCTTGAGAGACGCCACGTTTGCATTAATGTCATCCAATTTCTCGTGGAAGGCCGCAAAATTTCTAGCCATAGACTCCATCATGACAGTCAGGTCTGCGGGGGGCCCCTCAGGGAGTGGTGAGTCGTCCTGGTCGCCCAATGCACGGGCCGGGTCAGACCTCGGGGCAGCTTTTGCGAATTTGTCCATGGCCCCGGTCTTGCTGGTGTTTCTAGACCTGTTGGACATTATGTGGCGCGGAGTCCTGGAGCCCAAGGGCCGTAGTTAGTCTCGTGGGTTGCCGTACCACCGGTCCGCGGCAGCAGCCGGCAGAGCTATCAGAGAAGAGTCACCGGTACCTCTAGGCCAGGATCTGGATAGTATGATCAGGCAGTGCGCTCCGGCGTATCACAGGAGGTGAAGTAGTTGCGCGTCGTGGGACGCCGCGCCGCGGAGCACAGTCCCAGCAGGGAGGTGGGGGGGCAGCAGCCGGGCGGGCTCGGGAAATGCAAAATAAGTTTACACGCTGCGGTCCCCACACCCCCTCACCTCAGGAGCGGCGATCCAATCCCAACGCCGATCAGCGGTCCCTCGGGCGGGCCGCGGCGGGCAGTCGCTGGGGGGTTCAGGCGTCCGGCGCCGGGTGCCCACGTCGGTTCCGCCCCGTCGTCACGGGCCACACAGGCGACCCCCAGGCACCAAATCAGGCCCGCAGCTCGGGGCAGCTGGGCGCAGCGGTGGAGAGCCAGCCCAGAAGGCGAGCTGCAGGTCGCCCGCAGCAGATTATTCGGCGCCGCCGCGCAAGCCGTCCATCGGAAGCGCGAGGGCCCGGCCGGGCCAGCGCGGGGGCAGAGCCCGCAGCCGAATACAGGGACAGAAGGTCCGATTCAGGGCCAAATTTCGCAGGTAGGTAGTTCCAAGTGTCAGCAAGGTATGGACCAGGTCTCAGGTCGGGAGAAAGTAGCAAACCGCAGATGGAAGCAGATTCGAAGCAGCCGCACACGGAGCTAAAAAGCTAGGCAGCCATTTTGACGGCTGCTCAACAGCGCCCCCGAAGATGGCCTCTTCTACAGTGAACCGACCGAGTCTGCACCTGGAGACTACAAACGACTTGTAGTACCCCAAGAGAACAGACCACAGTTCTTGCAGTTAGCCCACGAGATTCCTTTGGCTGGTCACTTGAGTTTCAAGAAGACTAAGGAAAGGCTCTCTCTCTACTTTTATTGGCCAAAGATGGGGGCCGAAGTGGAAAAACACTGCAGGAGCTGCCACACCTGACAGACCTCTGGTAAGGTTGGCGCCAAGAATGTGGCACCTTTAGTGCCTTTCCCAGTGGTGGGAGTCCCATTTGAGAGAGTAGGGATTGACATTGTTGGTCACCTTGATCCTCCAACCTCCTCAGGCAACAGGTTTATACTTGTTGTAGTAGACCATGCTACTAGGTATCCTGAGGCAATTCCTATGAGGACTGTTACAGCTCCGGCTGTGGCTAAGGCCCTCCTTGGTATTTTTACTAGGGTCGGGTTTCCTAAGGAAGTAATCTCTGACAGGGGGTCAAACTTTATGTCCCACTACATGAAAGCCATGTGGAAAACCTGTGGAGTTACTTACAAGTTCTCAACAGCTTACCACCCACAAACAAATGGGTTGGTAGAACGTTTCAACCGAACCATGAAGAGCATGATAGGTGCTTTAGTGGAACCCCTTAAGCGTAAGTGGGACCTTCTACTGCCATGCCTTCTATTTGCTTATAGAGAAGTCCCTCAGGAGGGAGTAGGTTATTCTCCCTTTGAGCTTCTCTATGGTCATCCCGTCAGAGGTCCATTGGCCCTGATTAAGGAGGGGTTGGAGTGTGCTCCTTCCCCAAAGCCAGTCAGAATGACTGACTACGTGATAGGTCTCCGGAGGAGAATGGCGCACATGATGACAGAAGCAAGCGATAACTTGAAAGCTGGACAAGCATTGGTCAAGCACTGGCACGATCAAAAGGCTAACATGGTTGAGTTCGCTCAAGACCAGCTCGTTCTCGTTATGATCCCAACAAGGCAGAGGGCCTTGCAAGACAAATGGATGGGACCCTTCAGAGTGGTGGGTAAACTCGGAGAGGTCAACTATCTGGTGGACTTGGGCAATCCCAAGGAGGCGCCGACAGTCTTCCACACCAACCGACTCAAAGCGTATGTCTCAAGACCTGATGTAGGAGCGTTGCTTCTAGCATCATCCGAGGAAGAAGAAGAGAGTGATGCTCTTCCGGATCTCCTCAGAGGCTTACCTTTGGACGAAAAAATTGAAGGAGTAAATCTCTCTTCAAATCTGACACCCGAGCAACAAAAAGAGTGCAAATCTATGTTGAATCAGTTTGCCTCTCTGTACTCGCTTTCACCAGGCTTGACCCCTTGGGGCCAGCATGACATACTCACTGGTGACTGTCTGCCAGTCAAAAGCAGAGGATACCGAATGTCAGAACACGTACGAACCCACATCAAAGATGAGGTCAGCAAAATGCTCGATCTCGGGGTAATAGAGCCCTCTACTAGTCCATGGTCTAGCCCAGTTGTGTTAGTACCAAAGGCCGGATCTAAAGAGCTTAGATTCTGCGTGGATTATAAAGCTCTTAATGCAGTCACCAAGACTGATGCCCACCCTTTGCCAAGAACAGATGAGTTGGTGGATAAACTTGGCGCAGCCAAGTTCCTCAGCACATTTGACTTGACGTCAGGCTATTGGCAAATAGCCCTGATAGACCATGCCAAGGAGAAAACTGCATTTTCTACCCCCGTTGGCTTATACGAGTTTAAGGTAATGCCTTTCGGATTGAAGAATGCACCTGCTACGTTTCAACGGATGGTAAACCAGGTTCTGAATGGGATGGAGGACTTCTGCATGGCATACTTGGATGACATTGCAGTGTTCAGCAATTCCTGGGAAGAACATGTAACCCACCTGAGAGATGTTTTGCAGGCTCTTGGACGAGCCAATCTGACCATAAAGGCGAGTAAATGCCAAATTGGACAGAGTAAGGTAGTCTATCTGGGACATGAGTTAGGAGGTGGAGAAATAAGGCCTTTGCTCAGTAAGATTGAAGCTGTGCAAAATTGGACAACACCTACTACTCAAACCCAAGTGAGAGCCTTCCTAGGCCTCACTGGGTATTACAGGAATTTCATCAAGAGCTATGGGACCATAGCTTCTCCACTGAATGTCATCTCCTCGCCCAAATTTCCTAAAAAGGTTAGATGGAACGAGGAGTGCAATCAGGCTTTTGAAAACCTGAAAAAGGCTCTTTGCCAAGCCCCAGTTCTCAGAGCTCCTGATTACCGCCAACACTTCATTGTGCAGACAGATGCTTCAAATGTAGGAATAGGTGCCGTACTCAGTCAACTGGATGGGAAAGGTAGGGAGCACCCCGTTTGCTTCATCAGCCGCAAGCTGAAGGATCCTGAAACAAGGTGGGCAACAATCGAAAGAGAGTGCTTTGCTATCGTGTGGGCTCTGAAGAAGTTTAGGCCATACTTGTATGGTTCTACTTTTGTCATTCAGACTGACCACCAACCCTTGAGATGGTTAATGCAAATGAAAGGGGAAAACCCAAAACTACTGAGATGGTCGATCTGCCTGCAAGGGTTTGATTTCACCATTGAGCACAGGTCAGGATGTCACCACCAAAATGCTGATGGTCTCTCTAGGATGTATGTCATCGACTAGAGGTATGAGATTCATCCAGGAGTGGATTAAATCCTCCTGTCCCTTAGTCTGGGGGGGGGCGAGTGTTAGGGAGAATTCTCTGTTTAGGCTGAATTTCCTAACCTAGTGAGTCCCCCAGCAGCTTTGCTGGATTTCTGGAGTTTGTTTTTTACCATCCTGCCAAGAGTGAGACTCTTTTTCTCCCACTCTTGGACATGAATGTGTGTAATTCCTTTGAATGTCAATGTGTTCTATGGGCTATGGGGTCTTTTACTCCATAGGGTCTCATATGTTTTTCTATGTGAGTTACACCACACCCTCCGTGCCGTAGCACTGGGGCGTCCTAGCGGACCTCCATCATAGACTCCATACCCGGGGACTGACTACTGTCTCCCCGGGCATGTAAAGTCACCATTGGCTTTACTAGACCTAAATTTACTAACAGAACTAGTACAAACCATCCTATTGTGGACGTACTAGTAGGGGTAATTCGATTTATTCGAGGGGGCACTGTCCCGTCCCCCCTCGTCGAGTTTTGGCTGGTGGCAGTGGAAACTACTTGTTATGTTCGACCCCGAATATAACCCTATGGGATTCTTCCCATTGTTAGAGATTGATACTTTTTCTCGTTAGTCTCTAACATACCACCGGTCTACTTATCTTAAATAAGTCTATCGGATGGTATTTTCTGCCAGAACTTGGTTTTTAAAATTGCGTCTGTGTTCGTCTCTGTGACTCGTAAACCAAAGGTCGACCCCTTTGTTCCACTTTTGACAGGCTTCTACACAGAGACCCTCCAAAGTGGTGCCATTCTGTCTGGGTTACCACAGGGGTGTGGGAGGGGGTTTAGGCACCCTGGACCGAGTTGCCTTGCCAACTCCGGTCGCACTCTGGTGTGATTGGCCCAAGTGGTGAGCCTCCCCGCTCACCACTTAGCGTGTGTTGATTGACAGCCAGGCTGAATGAATGGGGGTTTTCTGCATAAAAGCAGGGCTTTTGGGACTGGATCTTCAGAAGTCGCCACAGGACCTAAGAATCCGACGAGGGTAAAGCTGAGCCGACCTGCAACGACGACACCTCTGGTGGAGCCCTGCTGAACCGACTCACCACTTCCCGACGACAGAGGAGATCTCCCTGCCGGAGAGTCTCTTCCCCTGACTGGTGGGAACAACCAGTCCCTTTTGCTTTTTCTTCGCCTCAGGATGCAGTGGTCGAATTGCCCGTGCAGAGCACCTCGGCAACCGGATAGCCACTACCCCTGTACCGCGACCAAAAGGTGGTGCCTTGTGACGGAGCACTCCGCGGCTGGTCTCTTCCCAGGTGGTGCAACGATCTTCAACTTTCCTTCGACGACGAGATCCTCTCTTCTCTTGGCAAAGACCGGACGTGCACCCATCGCCGGGAACAACTGCCCCCGCCGGAGCTGTCTCTCCACAATCAAGGTACTGTGTCCGCCTGGCTTCCCTTGTTGCCGGATAGAGTGAGGTGTCTTAATCCTCGCCTCTCCATAGGGTCGCCTCCAAGCTTTCTCTAGCGTGTTGTTCTGAACTGGTCAAATCTGCCGATAACAATTTGCTACAAAGACTCGAACGCATTTCCACTAAGATACTTTTTGGGACATATCGCCTCGCCTCTCTCCGAGTGGGCCTGGCCTCTGAACTTTATGATCTCCCGTGGTTCTTGTCTTCTTGCCTTGCATTTGTCCGTTAAGTATTGGAACCGTGTTGATTTTGTAACCTGCTTATTTTTCTCTCCCGTCCTAACGAATACTAGAGTGCCATCTAGGTTGAAGCATACACCTCTGTCTGCAAATAAGTGATGCTGGTAAAACCTAGACTTGTCGAACTATTGTTAGGGGGATTGATCTTTTTCTTCGTAGAGTAATTGTAATTGAAGTGTTTGCCGTAAGAGTGCCAGAGTGTTTTCTATAGATGTGTCGTTATAAATAAATACCTATATATCTTTACACTGAAGCCTTGTTGCGTGTTTGCTTGTCTTACTGTGAAGAATTGCCCTATGTTGTATACTCCACATACTGTCTAACTCTTCTTGAGGGAAGTCTGACTGCTCAGCCACAGCTACCAAGTGAATCTGTGTGGTACAGACTGCTACCAAGTGGGTTTACTGCCAAACACCTGTAGTCCTAAATCTTTTGCAGTGGTCCCAGAGGGAACTGCACAGGTTTCCGCCTAACACAGGGGCACCCTCCACCAGGCCCCCACTCATGTCTCCCATTACCCCCACCCCCCAGCAGTGCAGGGCACCCTCCACCAGGCCCCCACTCATGTCCAACTCATGTCTCCCATCACCCCCACCCCCCAGCAGTGCAGGGCACCCTCCACCAGGCCCCCACTCATGTCTCCCACCACCCCCACCCCCCAGCAGTGCAGGGGCACCCTCCACCAGGCCCCCACCCATGTCTCCCACCACCCCCAGCCCCCAGCAGTGCAGGGCACCCTCCACCAGGCCCCCACTCATGTCCAACTCATGTCTCCCTTCACCCCCACCCCCCAGCAGTGCAGGGCACCCTCCACCAGGCCCCCACTCATGTCTCCCACCACCCCCACCCCCAGCAGTGCAGGGGCACCCTCCACCAGGCCCCCACTCATGTCTCCCATCACCCCCACCCCCCAGCAGTGCAGGGCACCCTCCAACAGGCCCCCACTCATGTCCCCCTGCATCCCCACCCCCCAGCATCCAGGGGCACCCTTCACCAGGCCCCCACTCATGTCTCCCATCACCCCCACCCCCCAGCAGTGCAGGGCACCCTCCACCAGGCCCCCACTCATGTCTCCCAGCACCCCCACCCCCCAGCAGTGCAGGGGCACCCTCCACCAGGCCCCCACTCATGTCCCCCTGCATCCCCACCCCCCAGCATCCAGGGGCAACCTCCACCAGGCCCCCACTCATGTCCCCCAGCCAACATGTCATCACAATCTAGATCCCTGGCCCTTATGGTCAGCCTCCAAATGCCAAACACCCACCCGAGTATTGCATCCACCCACTTAGAAATGGCAATAACATGATTGAACCCCAATTGCAAGTTTGGAAATGAACACATGTCCCTCACATACACCCACTGGGTGTCAGTGAATTCCAAAACCCATATCATGATATGCATGAAACCAATGAGATGATACTACACATTGAAGTTTGAAAAATAAATATGTATTAAAAGACACATAAATTGAATCAAAAATAAAAAAACAATAATGGAAATTAAAAAAAAAATAAACCAGCATGTCCGTGAAATAATGCAAAACCACAAATCATAATCCAAAGGAAAGGTGTCCAAAGTTACAGTCCACAAAAGTAAATCCAATGGAAAATTAAAATCGAAAACCATTGCTCCATGGGTAAATCATAAAAAAAAATGAAAATCCAAAAGTCACCTATATACAGATAAACAATCCAGGGTCCATGATCCCAACAGAAGAAATGAAACCTATCTAATAACACTACCTAAAAAAAAGAAACTATATACAAAAATGTGGCCCATTGTCCAAAAGGTCCAAAAAAAATGCAAACCAAAGGAAACTAACACTAACTACACAACTATTTACAAGGGCAGCGGGCTAGTCCGACGACTCACTTCGGGATGTTCCGGGCCAGGGCATCATCGAACTCCTGCTCAATGTCCCGGAGGCCGTCCTCCTCCATGGCCCCGAGGGTCCGCAGGGCCGTCGACATGTTCACCCCCAACTCCCTGCGGATTGCCTCGAGGCACTCGGCCCGCCTCAGGGCCCTCCGCATGGAGTTCTCCGCCCTGACCATCGTGAGCCGTGCCTCTTCCGCCCGCTCCGCATCTATGGCGTGGCCCAACCGCTGCCACACAGAAGACCCTTCCCGTCCTGGATCCTCCTGCCCTCCGGCCGATGCCTGCCCCTCCGATGTCGAAGGCCCCGAGCACATCATGGCTCCGACCACGTTGCTGCTGCTGCTGTGCCTCTGCCCGTGCACTGCCTCCTGCTGCCTGCACATCCTCCGCTGGCTGGGGTGCAGTCGTTGATGTGGTCACCCCTGCTGGACGTCCGACTCCCGACTGTGGCAGGGATGCCTCCTCCACCAGCCTGGCCGCACCGTCAGAGGCAGCTCCACAGGGCACCCAGGTGACTAATGGGTGGGAAGATGGCACGGAGGACGACTGGCGCATAGGGGGTTCAGTTGAGGAGGGGGTTTGAGCAAGCCCCATCAAACGGAGGAATCCGGCCTGGGTGACCTGTCCCAGTAGGCCGACGCGGTCAACAAGCTATTCGAGATGACCTGCAGTCTCCTCATGAAAAGACTGCAGGCCACCTCGCATGGCCCGTTGACGCAACGCCACAACAGTCAGGACAGGCTCAACCCGGACCCGGATAGCCACGTCCGCAGGCAGAGGAAGGACAGTTGTCGTGAGCTCATCCCCTGCCTGAAAACGGGTCTGGACGTAGACATCCCTGCTGGTGCAAGATGATGCAGTGACAGGATCAGGGACAGGATTGCACACAGGCACCTCCGCGGCGACCAGTGCTGCCTCCTGTCCCTGGTCCTGCACTGCACCACTAGCACCAGTGGAATCCCCACCTCCAGACCCCGTCTCTGTTGCTTGCACGACCTCCTACCCCACCAAACCCCCCACCAACCTGGATGACTCCGTGCCATCTTCCCCCGTTGGGCCCTGTGGGGTCCCAGCTGCCTCTTCTGCTGCTGAGGAGTCCAACTCCGACCTCCGCCTCTTGGACCTCCCCCCGGCAGCTGCGGCCTGGGACGCGGCACCGGACTCCTCACTCCCCGACGAGATCACAACATGGGAGGGGAGCCGGGCCTTGCGTCTCCGGCTGGCGGTGCGATCCCCGCCGCTGTGCTCCACAGCACCTTCTCCGCCCTCTTCATCAGTTGACGCTGCAGACAGGGAGAAATAAAACACAGGCATCAGGGCACTGTATAATGAACACATACACACATGACAGTTGCACATGAGTGGCATTGGCAAACCTTAGACATGGCATCACAATTGGCAACACACATGTCATTTCAACTTGCACACATGAGCCATACCACAGCCATATCGCAACTGCCAGCACCATCCATACACATACAACAGCATGAGCAGGCAAAGGTGAGCCAGACATCACATGCAACACAGGGAGTGCACTACACATGCACGCACACCACCACACTTGCATGCATGTGTACACCTCAGCCAACTGTCGCAGTGTTCAGATGGGCATCCATGTCACATCTGCCAATCAGACTTCCACATCCCGTTGTCACATGCATCCATGTTGCATCACTGTTGCACCCTTGTCAAATACACACACATGCACATGTACACAGTGCTGATACATGCGGGTGAAAACAACATACATGCGTGACATCATGAACATGCCTACTTACATACACATTCATCCAAACATGTGTGCCCACACAACTGCATTTGGCATGCAAGCCTACACACACAAGCACCATCCATGTCTCACACATGACAGCCCTCGCATGTGTTAGCCTCACGGCCCTGTACACCCCCACCCATACTCGGCCCCATACAAACAGATGTGCAACCTGCACACTACTGGCACATCGCCACACGCACAGCTGAACATGGAGCGCTGGGCATATGCGTTTCAGGACCCTCATCTGATCTTCCGACAAGTGGCCCCGGCGCCCCTTAGCATCCGCTGCCTTCAAGAGGCGCCGGGCCTTGTTGAGGGTCCTGGACCTGAAGTCCTTCCAGTGCTTCTTGACATGTTGGAAGTCGCGGACTGCCACCCCCTCTGCGTTGATGGCAGTCACGATGTCCGTCCAGATCCGAGTCCGTCCTTCCTTGTCGGCGCGCACACTTCCGAAGAGGACATCATACTGCCCCAGGACTTGCTCCACCAGGACACCAACTTCCCTGGCACTGAAGCTGGTGCCCCTCTGCCTCTCTGGCCGGGGGTTGTCAGTGATGCCAGATGTTGCAGTGCCTGACATGACAACCCCAGAGGCAGGAGTGGGTGGGCAACTGGGTCCTGGGGCTGGGCTGTGGAGCGATGGAATCCCAGTCGGGAGTCTTCGGTTCCAGCAGGGGTGGTCACAGCAACAGCACCCCTGGCTGATGTGCAGGCAGCAAATGGCAGGGCACGTGGGCAGCAGGCAGTCAGGCAGCAGCAGATGGCAGGTGGGAGCGTGCTCGTGGCTCTGGGGGGCAGTAAATCGGCTTTCTGGGCAGGAGCGTGGTCTTCCGTGTGCTTACATGTGGCCAGCTTGATACGGAGTGATTTGGCACGTGAAAATCCTGCACGCCTGCGTGTAATTCGAAGAAAGGCCCTTAGCGCGTAAGCGCGTCTGCACGCATACGCGATTTCATTGGCCCAAAGGTCCCCATGCGCAGCTATGACGTCACGCGCATGGCCGTAGAGAATGGCGCGTGTAAAAAAAAAGATACACGTCCGAGTGTCAAAGCGTGTAATTGGTGGAAATGGCCTCATCGCGTATGCGCGTCTGTGACGTGTGTATAAAAGGTACGTGTAGAACGTCATTTCCTTGTACGTGCTTTTCGTGGAGAGCGAGTGGGTGAAATCTGTACTTCTTGTCGGTTCACACGCGATTTACTTCAGGGCGTTTCAAGTTCGTACTCCCTGTTACCTCTGACAGCTTTTTCTCTTTTCCTCTTTTTCCTGGGCCTGTTTCCTCAAACAGCGTTCCCTTCTACTGTTGTCCTGTCTCCTCAAACAGCGTAGAATTCTTCTTTTGGCGGGGGTTTTGCCAACGTGCACACGCGCATATTTTTCACGCTTTTGTTCCTGGCAGACGGTGAGTCGCGCACGTATTTAACATCTGTGTTTGCCCCATGTGTCGCATACCCCTTCAGAGGTCATTCGAGGCTGCGTGTGACACGCATACGTTCATTCTTGTGTTTCTGGGTGCCACAGCGTAGTGCAGGTTTATTTTTCCACACACGTGGTCTAGGAGGGGTTGTGTGCACCTTACTTCCCTTTTTTGGTGTGCCTGTGCGTTGCGTGACCCGTCATCTTTCCCCAGGGGTGACATACAGCCTTGCTAGAGCACTAGGGTACGATTACCATCTGGTACCCAACCCCTTTGACCCCCAATTGCCCAGGACAATAGTTCACAGCGACTCCCATACGCACAATAACATCAGTGCCATGGCTGGGAGGCGAACAAGCCGTAAGGGTGGCAAAGGTGGCCGAGCCCCAAGTGGTGGCCGTTGTGGATCCGGTTGGGGAAGTGGCCGTGACTTGCAGGGTGCCCCTAGCCCCCCATGTGTGGAGGAGCAGTCAGGGACACCCATGCCCCCCCCCTGGTTGAGGGTAACATGGCTGACACCATCCATGCTCAGCCCTTGTTGGACCAGCCCACTGTGGAACCAGACCTGGCACAGGGTGACTCCATGGCTGACTTCCAGGTCAGCAGGTCTAGGCCACGTGCGCCGGTGCACGTTGGTGTCATCAGGCCACGTGGATCAGGGGCAGCTAGGTCATCTGCTGCCTCACGTAGGCAGGCTGGGGAGGCTGCAGGGGCAGCTGCGGCTCCATTCACCCCACCTCTCACACACCCAGCCAGGACAGTGTCGGTCCAAGTCCATCCTGCTGACATTCCCCCTGACACCATCACACTTCAGCTAATGCCTGCACCAACTCCCATGCTGAGTGTGCAATCTCACACTACTAGTACAGAGTCCACCGGGGCTCCTGCCCCTAGTGTCCAGAGCAGCGTAGGACACTCAGGATCCCAACCACCTTCCAAGCGGAAGAGTAAGAGTGCTCGTCCAGTAGAGGCTGATGCCCCAGACACGGCTACACAGTCCGGCCCGTCAAGGAAGCCCAGCTTCAATGAGGCCGAACTGAATGCACTTGTAGAGTATGTGTCCGCACATGACCGCGAAATGGTGATTGTTGCAGGATCCAAGACCACACCTGCACAACGTCAGGCACACTGGCAGACCATCGCGGACATCATAAGTGCCCTTGGAATCGTGAGGCGCACAGCTACTGAATGCTACAAGCGCTGGAATGACCTGAAGCGCAGGGCAAAGAATAAGCTGGCCTCAAGTCATGCCGCTACTCTAGTGACTGGAGGTGGGTCTCCAGCAGAGGACATAGAACTCACTCCACATGAGCAGGTTGCTGGGACCTACGTCACGGAGGAACAGATCCAAGGCATGGGAGAACTGGCAGATTACGAGGCATTGTCCGGTGAGCGCACATGCATGTGTGTCTCATCCATGTGCATGGTGTGTGTGTGAGGGCTTCTGTTTGGGTGCCAGGTGAGGGTGTGTGTGCCTGAGTGGTTTGGGTCACCCATGTGCCTCATCCAATACATTCTGCGCACCAGCATTTGGGTTTAGCAGTATCCCTTCTGCCATTAGACATCCAGCCCAACACCACGCCAGTTGCCCTTGAAGTGTCATCTTGCCACAACATTGTTGCTTATTTTCCTCTGTTTATTCAGGCAGATTGCTTGCATACTACCACTTTTACTAGGCATTTCTCAGTCCTATTGTCACATGTCTGACATGGCTATGGTACAGTGGACTGGCTTTGTTTCCTGGACATGATTTGTTTAGACATGTCCCTGTACTATAGGACCATTTTGAACTGGCAGCTCCAGGTTAAACATTTGAACCATTTCAATGAAAAAATCAATTTCATGAGCAAACTAGACTGAATGAACAATTGGTGCCCTCCTCTCCCTCTTCACTTTATGGCTAGGGTACATGCCATCTGTGTGATGGCATGTGTATTTGACCTGCCAATCACATGCCAATGTGTGATGCCATTGCTAGGCAGCATGCAGCAAATGTGTTCATATTCCATCTTGGTGTCATCAATGTGTGCCATCTGCCTCCCCTTCACACGCAGTGACAGTGCATGCATGGGAGGGTTTTAGTCATGTGGGACATGTGTCAATCAAGTACTGTTTCTGTAGCTTCTCAGCCCTAATTGTGTGCCATAGTGCTAATGCCTGTTTCCATTTGTTTTCTTTTATGTCTTTGCAGGGGATGACGCACTTGATACTGCTGGGGTTGTGGAGATGGTGCAGACCCAGGAGGGGTCTCAGTCCCGACCGACCACCAGTGAGGGACGTGGTGTGGTGGTGGGTGAGAACCCACAACTGCTGCAGGTTGTGCTCTCAAGGTGTGTCTCTGGCTGCACCTCCCCCGAGCTGTATTCAGGTGTCGATTTGGATGATGAGACCTATGTGCCCTCGCAGGTGTGTGTTCCTGGGAGGGATTCTGTTCTGTCCGACCCACCTGCACCAGGGTTCGAACCCTCAATGGGGATGTCAGTGTTGGCAGGTACGCCTTTGGTGGTTACGGATGCAGGGTCACACTCCGCAACATCCGATCCTGTTCCTGGGCCAGCAGATCAGAGGGGGAATGCAGTCCTGCAGCCTCAGGCAGCGCCGGCACAGCAAGGCGCAGTTCGCCTTGCCCCAGACAGGTGTGGTGCCCGCCGACGTGGTGTCCGTACGCCACCTGGCAATACTGTATGGGAGCAATCCATATATGGTATGGCAACCCAACAGGCAGCATCATCAGAGATAAAGGCTCAGGCCATGGTTAGGGTGGCCACTTCCATTGTCCCCCCCGAAAGGCTGATGGAGCGACTACAGCAGGCAACAGACTCCATCTGCCAGTCACACAGGGAGGACATGTTGGCGTCCAACAAGGACAGGCGGGCGGCACTGGCGACTCTGCGGGAAGCCATTTCCATAGAGTCCCAGGGCCACAGGGAAGCCCTGAGGGTGGAGCTCCTTCACCTCAGGACGACTCTTGTTGAGCTTGAGGCTTCAACAAACAGAAGGACAGAACAGCAGCTGGAGCGTCTCACACGTACGCTGTCAGCTGAGATGCAGGCAACTAGGGTGGGGGTCCGGACATCCCGTGAGTTGTTGCATGGGGACCTACGCACAATTATCCTCAAGAACGAGGCCTTCCACACCCGCATGCTTGCTGCCATGGAGGACCAGACTAGGGCTTTGCGTGGGCTGCCTCCCATAGTGCCACCACCTCCTGATGCAGCTGCAGAGGGTGAGGAGAGCGACAGCAGTGATTCTCTCACAATAGGGTAGCCGTGCAGGCCATGAGCCCATGGAGGTGTTTTTTTTCGCAAGATCCACACAGGTGGGTTTTGGTGTGCACCCTGTCCTCGGACCTCCTGGGTGGCCTCCTCCACCCACCGGGCCCATTAATGGCCATTTTTGATTTTATTTTATTTTTTTTTATTTTTTTTATTTTTGCTTTTTGGACAGTGTGTTGCCTTGTGTGGCTCCCGTGGGCATACGCTGTATTGTGGCTGGGCACATGCAGGCTTGTCATGATTTTGGTTCAGATGCTTGGGTTTGTGTGACACGCACCCCTCCTGCTTCCCGTTTCCATGGGCTTGCAAAGGGTGTGCACAAGTGACATTGACGCACATGGTGACGTTGGACTCCCATTTGATGTGTGGGCAGTCTGTAGTCAATACTGTGTATACATTCATAGTGCATATTGTTGTTGTATTGTACACTGCATGGTGTACTGATATGTGCCTCTGCATCCATCTCATCCTCCTAATGTGCAGGTCCATTTCTCATGTCTTCACAAGGCGGTCTACCTTGGAACTGGAGTCCATGTTGTAAGCAGTGCACCTACACTCTTGTGTGGCGCTAACACTGTATACTTGGAAGTGTTCGAAGTGCTGGCATTATCAGGTAGTGAGGCTACCAATTTTTTAAGTCTGTAATGTCATGTTTAAGGTAGGTTGGAGGTTGTGTAGGTGATTGGTATTCTTGGTAAGTATTTGGTAATGTGTGTTGTAGGTCCTGCATTACTGTGAGCATTTCATGTGTGGCAATGTTTCCATTAGGGACACTGTAGTTGGTGACACTTGGGGCATGTTGTGGGGATTAATTTGTTTGCTCTCACATTGCATGACATGCCATGATGTGTTGTGTGGCCGTGCCGGGGAGGGGTTGGGTGACATGGCACTGTTCTCATGTAGTATTTTGCAAGTGGGTATTCATTTCTGCAGCATGGAAGTGTGTCTTTTGATGACACTGCATTGGTGGTGTTTGTGTAGGTAGGGATGCACACATTGTGACACTTCCACATGAACAATCTCAGGCTGCTATGGTTCTGACAGTTGACTGTCCCTTTGTTTGTCATAATTGTCAGGTCGAGTCATCATTGCTTATCAGATGGTATGTGCCAGGGCTGTGTGCACTCCACAGGGGTGTGATTTCTATGTGAAGTAATTAGCCACCAGCTGCGTACGGGCTGCCTCACCCCGTGCCCTTTCCCCTCCCATGCGCAGCGGGCATGCATGTGGTTGGGGATGTGGGGGCACCACCATGTCCACAGCCAGGCCCCGGTGTGTGGCAACATTGTGCAGGACACATGCTGCCACTATGATCCTGCACACTACTGGGGGCGCATATAACAGCTGCCCGCCAGAACGGTCAAGGGAGCGAAAGCGTGACTTGAGCACTCCGAATGTGCGCTCCACTATGCCCCGGGTTGCAATATGGGCTGTGTTGTATCCTACCTCGGGAGGCGTGATGGGGTTCCGAATTGGCGTCATCATGTGGGTGCTCAGAGGGTAGGCACTGTCCCCTGGTGAGGAGGTGATGGGTATCATTAGTGGGGTAGTGACATAACTCTGCATCTGACATGCATGCATGTGCAGTGGCATTCATACTCACCAAGCAGCAATGTATCGCCATGCCGCCCAGCTTCTAGGTCCCGGCTTAGGGTAGACATTCGGTAAATGAAGCTGTCGTGGGTGGACCCTGGATAGTTGGCATATACAGAGGTGATGATTCCCTTGGCATTACATACTACCTGCACGTTGATGGAATGCCAGTGCTTGCGGTTCCTATAGATGTGCTCAGATGCCCTGGGGGACGTAGTGCCACATGGGTGCAGTCAATGGCACCTAGCACTTTGGGGAATTGTGCCACACCGTAGAAATCCAGGGCGGCAGCCTGCCTTTCTGCAGGTGTCCTGGGCAGGTATATGTGCCTGCGGACTGATGGGGGTGCAGTGATGATGTTCAAGACCTGGTGTAGGCAGCGTGACTGCGTGGTCTGTGACACCCCACCCACTATGGCACTTGTCCGCTGAAATGATCCAGTGGCCAAGAAGTGCAGTACATTAAGGACCTTCTCCAGGGGGCTGAGTGCTTGGGAGCACAGGGTGGGTGATGTGAGGTCATCCTCCCACTCACTGACCAGGTCCAGTATTATGTGTGGTGGAAACCTGTACCTCCCATACACCTGGTCATCAGGCATCCCAAAAAGGCTGGTTCTGGGAGTGAAAATTCGGGCCCTCACTATCCTCCTCCTCCTCCTTTGGTAACCCACGGCCACTGCTGCTCGGAACGGTATTTTCATCCTGGCGTCTGAGCTTGTTTGTTGCTTGCGCGCACTCTTATGCTGCGCGGGTCGACGTAAGCCTGCTTCATGCTGGCATACGTGTTTCAGGATTGGACCATTTATTTTTCGGCGTGGCTAGGCGACCGTGTGAATCTTCCCTCCCACCCCAGGAATACACGTAACACGCTCTCACAGGCCCAGTCGCGTGTGGAAGTTCACGCGCACACCGAAATACAAGTACCCTGCAAAATCGCGTGTGAAACTTCACACGCACCCCGAAATACACGTACCCAGCGCAATCGCGTGTGGAACTTCCCGCGAACCCCGTAATACACGTAGCCTGCTGGTATCGCGTGTGGAAGTTCACGCGGACCCATAATACACGTACCCTGATGGTATCGCATGGGAGACTACCCGCGCACCCCAGGAATACACGTACCCAGGCAAATCGCACGGCTGGGGGGTGGGGGTGCTGGGAGACATGTGTGGGGGGCTGGTGGAGGGTGCCCTGCACTGCTGGGGGGTGGGAGTGCAGGGGGACATGTGTGGGGGCCTGGTGGAGGGTGCCCTGCACTGCTGGGGGGTGGGGGTGCAGGGGGACATGAGTGGGGGCCTGGTGGAGGGTGTCCTGCACTGCTGGGGGGTGAGGGTGATGGGAGACATATATGGGGGCCTGTTGGAGGGTGCCCCTGGATGCTGGTGGGTGGGGGTGATGGGACACATGAGTTGGACATGAGTGGGGGCCTGGTGGAGGGTGCCCTGCACTGCTGGGGGGTGGGGGTGCTGGGAGACATGTGTGGGGGCCTGGTGGAGGGTGCCCTGCACTGCTGCGGGGTGGGGGTGCATGGGGACATGAGTGGGGCCTGGTGGAGGGTGCCCCTGGATGCTGGGGGGTGGGGGTGCTGGGAGACATGTGTGGGGGCCTGGTGGAGGGTGCCCTGCACTGCTGGGGGGTGGGGCTGATGGGAGACATGAGTGGGGGCCTGGTGGAGGGTGCCCCTGGATGCTGGTGGGTGGAGGTGATGGGACACATGGGTTGGACATGAGTGGGGGCCTGGTTAAGGGTGCCCTGCACTGCTGCGGGGTGGGGGTGCAAGGGGACATGAGTGGGGCCTGGTGGAGGGTGCCCCTGGATGCTGTGGGGTGGGGGTGCAGGGGGACATGAGTGGGGGCCTGGTGGAGGGTGCCCTGCACTGCTGGGGGTGATGGGAGACATGAGTGGGGGCCTGGTGGAGGGTGCCCCTGGATGCTGGTGGGTGGGGGTGATGGGACACATGAGTTGGACATGAGTGGGGGCCTGGTGGAGGGTGCCCTGCACTGCTGGGGGGTGGGGGTGCTGGGAGACGACATGTGTGGGGGCCTGGTGGAGGGTGCCCTGCACTGCTGGGGGGTGGGGGTGCTGGGAGACATGTGTGGGGGCCTGGTGGAGGGTGCCCTACACTGCTGGGGGTGGGGGTACAGGGGGACATGAGTGGGGGCCTGGTGGAGGGTGCCCCTGGATGCTGGGGGGTGGGGGTGCAGGGGGACATGAGTGGGGGCCTGGTGGAGGGTGCCCCTGGATGCTGGGGGGTGGGGGTGATGAGAGACATGAGTGGGGGCCTGGTGGAGGGTGCCCCTGGATGCTGGTGGGTGGGGGTGATGGGACACATGCGTTGGACATGAGTGGGGGGCTGGTGGAGGGTGCCCTGCACTGCTGGGGGGTGGGGGTGATGGGAGACATGAGTGGGGGCCTGGTGGAGGGTGCCCCTGGATGCTTGTGGGTGGGGGTGCAGGGGGACATGAGTGTGGGCCTGGTGGAGGGTGCCCTGCACTGCTGGGGGGTGGGGGCGATTGGAGACATGAGTGGGGGCCTGGTGGAGGGTGCCCCTGGATGCTGGTGGGTAGGGGTGATGGGACACATGAGTTGGACATGAGTGGGGGCCTGGTGGAGGGTGCCCTGCACTGCTGGGGGGTGGGGGTGCTGAGAGACATGTGTGGGGGCCTGGTGGAGGGTGCCCTGCACTGCTGGGGGGTGGGGGTGCTGGGAGACATGTGTGGGGGCCTGGTGGAGGGTGCCCTGCACTGCTGGGGGGTGGGGGTGCAGGGGGACATGAGTGGGGGGGCCTGGTGGAGGGTGCCCCTGGATGCTGGGGGGTGGGGGTGATGGGAGTCATGAGTGGGGGCCTGGTGGAGGGTGCCCCTGGATGCTGGTGGCTGGTGGTGATGGGACACATGAGCTGGACATGAGTGGGGGCCTGGTGGAGGGTGCCCTGCACTGCTGGGGGGTAGGGGTGATGGGAGACATGAGTGGGGGCCTGGTGGAGGGTGCCCCTGGATGCTTGTGGGTGGGGGTGAAGGGGGACATGAGTGGGGGCCTGGTGGAGGGTGCCCTGCACTGCTGGTGGGTGGGGGTGATGGGACACATGAGTTGGACATGAGTGGGGGCCTGGTGGAGGATGCCCTGCACTGCTGGGGGGTGGGGGTGCTGGGAGACATGTGTGGGGGCATGGTGGAGGGTGCCCTGCACTGCTGCGGGGTGGGGGTGCAGGGGGACATGAGTGGGGGCCTGGTGGAGGGTGCCCCTGGATGCTGGGGGGTGGGGGTGCAGGGGGACATGTGTGGGGGCCTGGTGGAGGGTGCCCCGCACTGCTGGGGGTGGGGGTGATTGGAGACATGAGTGGGGGCCTGGTGGAGGGTGCCCCTGGATGCTGGTGGGTGGGGGTGATGGGACACATGAGTTGGACATGAGTGGGGGCCTGGTGGAGGGTGCCCTGCACTGCTGGGGGGTGGGGGTGCTGGGAGACATGTGTGGGGCCCTGGTGGAGGGTTCCCTGCACTGCTGCAGGGTGGGGGTGCAGGGGGACATAAGTGGGGGCCTGGTGGAGGGTGCCCCTGGATGCTGGGGGGTGGGGGTGCAGGGGGACATGAGTGGGGGCCTGGTGGAGGGTGCCCTGCACTGCTGGGGGGTGGGGGTGATGGGAGACATGAGTGGGGGCCTGGTGGAGGGTGCCCCTGGATGCTGGTGGGTGGGGGTGATGGGACACTTGAGTTGGACATGAGTGGGGGCCTGGTGGAGGATGCCCTGCACTGCTGGGGGGTGGGGGTGCTGGGAGACATGTGTGGGGGCCTGGTGGAGGGTTCCCTGCACTGCTGGGTGGTGGGGGTGCTGGGAGACATGTGTGGGGGCCTGGTGGAGGGTGCCCTGCACTGCTGGGGGGTGGGGGTGCAGGGGGACATGAGTGGGGGCCTGGTGGAGGGTGCCCCTGGATGCTGGGGGGTGGGGGTGCAGGGGGACATGTGTGGAGCCTGGTGGAGGGTGTCCCTGGATGCTGGGGGGTGGGGGTGATGGGAGACATGAGTGGGGGCCTGGTGGAGGGTGCCCCTGGATGCTTGTGGGTGGTGGTGCAGGGGGACATGAGTGGGGGCCTGGTGGAGGGTGCCCTGCACTGCTGGGGGGTGGGGGTGCAGGGGGACATGAGTGGGGGCCTGGTGGAGGGTGCCCTGCACTGCTGGGGGGTGGGGTGATGGGAGACATGAGTGGGGGCCTGGTGGAGGGTGCCCCTGGATGCTGGTGGGTGGGGGTGATGGGACACATGGGTTGGACATGAGTGGGGGCCTCGTGGAGGGTGCCCTGCACTGCTGCGGGGTGGGGGTGCAGGGGGACATGAGTGGGGGCCTGGTGGAGGGTGCCCCTGGATGCTGTGGGGTGGGCGTGCAGGGGGACATGAGGGGGGGCCTGGTGGAGGATGCCCTGCACTGCTGGGGGGTGGGGGTGATGGGAGACATGAGTGGGGGCCTGGTGGAGTGTTCCCCTGGATGCTGGTGGGTGGGGGTGATGGAACACATGAGTTGGACATGAGTGGGGGCCTGGTGGAGTATGCCCTGCACTGCTGGGGGGTGGGGGTGCTGGGAGACATGTGTGGGGGCCTGGTGGTGGGTGCCCTGCACTGCTGGGGGGTGGGGATGCAGGGGGACATGAGTGGGGGCCTGGTGGAGGGTCCCCCTGGATGCTGAGGGGTGGGGGTGATGGGAGACATGAGTGGAGGCTTGGTGGAGGGTGCCCCTGGATGCTGGTGGGTGGGGGTGATGGGACACACGAGTTGCACATGAGTGGGGGCTGGTGGAGGGTGCCCTGCACTGCTGGGGGGTGGGGGTGATGGGAGACATGAGTGGGGTCCTGGTGGAGGGTGCCCCTGGATGCTGGTGGGTGGGGGTGATGGGACACATGAGTTGGACATGAGTGGGGGCCTGGTGTAGGGTGCCCTGCACTGCTGGGGGGTGGGGGTGCTGAGAGACATGTGTGGGGGCCTGGTGGAGGGTGCCCTGCACTGCTGGGGGGTGGGGGTGCTGGGAGACATGTGTGGGGGCCTGTGGAGGGTGCCCTGCACTGCTGGGGCGTGGGGGTGCAGGGGGACATGAGTGGGGGCCTGGTGGAGGGTGCCCCTGGATGCTGGTGGGTGGGGGTGATGGGACACATGAGTTGGACATGAGTGGGGGGCTGGTGGAGGGTGCCCTGCACTGCTGGGGGGTGGGGGTGATGGGAGACATGAGTGGGGGCCTGGTTGAGGGTGCCCTGCACTGCTGGGGGGGTGGGGTGATTTGAGACATGAGTGGGGGCCTGGCGAGGGTGCCCCTGGATGCTTGTGGGTGGGGGTGCAGGGGGACATGAGCGGGGGCTTGGTGGAGTGTGCCCTGCACTGCTGGGGGTGATGGGAGACATGAGTGGGGGCATGGTGGAGGGTGCCCCTGGATGCTGATGGGTGGGGGTGATGGGACACATGAGTTGGACATGAGTGGGGGCCTGGTGGAGGGTGCCCTGCACTGCTGGGGGGTGGGGGTGCTGGGAGACATGTGTGGGGGACTGGTGGAGGGTGCCCTGCACTGCTGCGGGGTGGGGGTGCAGGGGGACATGAGTGAGGGCCTGGTGGAGGGTGCCCCTGAATGCTGGGGGGTGGGGGTACAGGGGGACATGAGTGGGGGCCGGGTGGAGGGTGCCCTGCACTGCTGGGGGGTGGGGGTGATGGGAGACATGTGTGGGGGCCTGGTGGAGGGTGCCCTGCACTGCTGGGGGGTGGGGGTGCAGGGGGACATGAGTGGGGGCCTGGTGGAGGGTGCCCCTGGATGCTGGGGTTGGGGTGATGGGAGACATGAGTGGGAGCCTGGTGGAGGGTGCCCCTGGATGCTGGTGGGTGGGGGTGATGGGACACATGAGTTGGACATGAGTGGGGGGCTGGTGGAGGGTGCCCTGCACTGCTGGGGGGTGGGGTGATGGGAGACATGAGTGTGGGCCTGGTGGAGGGTGCCCTGCACTGTTGGGGGGTGGGGGTGATTTGAGGCATGAGTGGGGGCCTGGTGGAGGGTGCCCCTGGATGCTTGTGGGTGGGGGTGCAGGGGGACATGAGCGGGGGCTTGGTGGAGTGTGCCCTGCACTGCTGGGGGGTGGGGGTGATGGGAGACATGAGTGGGGGCTGGTGGAAGGTGCCCCTGGATGCTGGTGGGTGGGGGTGATGGGACACATGAGTTGGACATGCGTGGGGGCCTGGTGGAGGGTGCCCTGCACTGCTGGGGGGTGGGGGTGCTGGGAGACATGTGTGGGGGCCTGGTGGAGGGTGCCCTGCACTGCTGCGGGGTGGGGGTGCAGGGGGACATGAGTGGGGGCCTGGTGGAGGGTGCCCCTGGATGCTGGGGGCTGGGGGTGCAGGGGGATATGAGTGGGGGCCCGGTGGAGGGTGCCCTGCACTGCTGGGGGGTGAGGGTTATGGGAGACATGAGTTGGGGCCTGGTGGAGGGTGCCCCTGGATGCTGGTGGGTGGGGGTGATGGGACACATGAGTTGGACATGAGTGGGGGCCTGGTGGAGGGTGCCCTGCACAGCTGGGTGGTGGGGGTGCTGGGAGACATGTGTGGGGGCCTGGTGGAGCGTGTCCTGCACTGCTGCGGGGTGGGGGTGCAGGGGGACATGAGTGGGGGCCTGGTGGAGGGTGCCCCTGGATGCTGGGGGGTGGGGGTGCAGGAGGACATGAGTGGGGGCCTGGTGGAGGGTGCCCTGCACTGTTGGGTGGTGGGGGTGCTGGGAGACATGTGTGGGGGCCTGGTGGAGGGTGCCCTGCACTGCTGGGGGGTGGGGGTGCAGGGGGACATGAGTGGGGGCCTGGTGGAGGGTGCCCTGCACTGCTGGGGGGTTGGGGTGATGGGAGACATGAGTGGGGGCCTGGTGGAGGGTGCCCCTGGATGCGTGTGGGTGGGGGTGATGGGGCACATGAGTTGGACATGTGTGGGGGCCTGGTGGAGGGTGCCCTGCATTTCTGGGGGATGGGGGTGCTGGGAGACATGTGTGGGGGCCTGGTGGAGGGTGCCCTGCACTGCTGCGGGGTGGGTGTGCAGGGGGACATGAGTGGGGGCCTGGTGGAGGGTGCCCCTGGATGCTGGGGGGTGGGGGTGCAGGGGGACATGAGTGGGGGCCTGGTGGAGGGTGCCCTGCACTGCTGGGGGGTGGGGGTGATGGGAGACATGAGTGGGGGCCTGGTGGAAGGTGCCCCTGGATGCTGGTGGGTGGGGGTGATGGGACGCATGAGTTGGACATGAGTGGGGGCCTGGTGGAGGGTGCCCTGCACTGCTGGGGGATGGGGTTGCTGGGAGACATGTGTGGGGGCCTGGTGGAGGGTGCCCTGCACTGCTGGGGGGTGGGGGTGCTGGGAGACATGTGTGGGGGCCTGGTGGAGGGTGCCCTGCACTGCTGGGGGGTGGGGGTGCAGGGGGACATGAGTGGGGGCCTGGTGGAGGGTGCCCCTGGATGCTGAGGGGTGGGGGTGCAGGGGGACATGTGTGGAGCCTGGTGGAGGGTGTCCCTGGATGCTGGGGGGTGGGGGTGATGGGAGACATGAGTGGGGGCCTGGTGGAGGGTGCCCCTGGATGCTTGTGGGTGGGGGTGCAGGGGGACATGAGTGGGGGCCTGGTGGAGGGTGCCCTGCACTGCTGGGGGGTGGGGGTGATGGGAGACATGAGTGGGGGCCTGGTGGAGGGTGCCCCTGGATGCTGGTTGGTGGGGGTGATGGGACACATGAGTTGGACATGAGTGGGGGCCTGGTGGAGGGTGCCCTGCACTGCTGGGGGGTGGGGGTGCTGGGAGACATGTGTGGGGGCCTGGTGGAGGGTGCCCTGCACTGCTGGGGGGTGGGGGTGCAGGGGGACATGAGTGGGGGCCTGGTGGAGGGTACCCTGCACTGCTGGGGGGTGGGGGTGATGGGAGACATGAGTGGGGGCCTGGTGGAGGGTGCCCCTGGATGTTGGTGGGTGGGGGTGCCGGGGGACATGAGTTGGACATGAGTGGGGGCCTGGTGGAGGGTGCCCTGCACTGCTGGGGGGGGGTGCTGGGAGACATGTGTGGGGGCCTGGTGGAGGGTGCCCTGCACTGCTGGGGGTGGGGGTGCAGGGGGACATGAGTGGGGGCCTGGTGGAGGGTGCCCCTGAATGCTGGAGGGTGGGGGTGCAGGGGGACATGTGTGGGGGCCTGGTGGAGGGTGCCCCTGGATGCTGGGGGGTGGAGGTGATGGGAGACATGAGCGGGGGCCTGGTGGAGGGGGCCCCTGGATGCTGGTGGGTGGGGGTGATGGGACACATGAGTTGGACATTAGTGGGGGGCTGGTGGAGGGTGCCCTGCACTGCTGGGGGTGGTGGTGATGGGAGACATTAGTGGGGGCCTGGTGGATGGTGCCCTGCACTGCTGGGGTGTGGGGGTGATGGGAGACATGAGTGGGGGCCTGGTGGAGGGTGCCCCTGGATGCTTGTGGGTGGGGGTGCAGGGGGACATGAGTGGGGGCCTGGTGGAGGGTGCCCTGCACTGCTCGGGGGTGGGGGTGATGGGAGACATGAGTGGGGGCCTGGTGGAGGGTGGCCCTGGATGCTGGTGGGTGGGGGTGATGGGACACATGAGTTGGACATGAGTGGGGGCCTGGTGGAGGGTGCCCTGCACTGCTGGGGGGTGGGGATGCTGGGAGACATGTGTGGGGGCCTTGTGGAGGGTGCCCTGCACTGTTGTGGGGTGGGGGTGCAGGGGGACATGAGTGGGGGCCTGGTGGAGGGTGCCCCTGGATGCTGGGGGGTGCGGTCCAGGGGGACATGAGTGGGGGCCTGGTGGGGGGTGCCCTGCACTGCTGGGGGGTGGGGGTGATGGGAGACATGAGTGGGGGCCTGGTGGAGGGTGCCCCTGGATGCTGGTTGGTGGGGGTGCAGGGGGACATGAGTTGGACATGAGTGGGGGCCTGGTGTTGGGTGCCCTGCACTGCTGGGTTGTGGGGGTGCTGGGAGACATGTGTGGGGGCCTGGTGGAGGGTGCCCTGCACTGCTGGGGGGTGGGGGTGCAGGGGGACATGAGTGGGGGCCTGGTGGAGGGTGCCCCTGGATGCTGGGGGGTGGGGGTGCAGGGGGACATGTGTGGGGGCCTGGTGGAGGGTGCCCCTGGATTCTGGGGGGTGGGGGTGATGGGAGACATGAGTGGGAGCCTGGTGGAGGGTGCCCCTGGATGCTGGTGGGTGGGGGTGATGGGACACATGAGTTGGACATGAGTGGGGGGCTGGTGGGGGGTGCCCTGCACTGCTGGGGGGTGGGGGTGATGGGAGACATGAGATTGGGCCTGGTGGAGGGTGCCCTGCAGTACTGGGGGGTGGGGGTGCTGGGAGACATGTGTTGGTGATCAGTAGTGCAAGGTGACATGTGGGTTGGCTGGGGGGCATGGCCATGGTGGATGGGTTGCCTGTGGGACATGAGCAGGGGTGCAGGGTAGTCCCCTGTGGTGTGGGCTGCCTGCAAGGGCCGTGGAGGGTGTAGAGGGAACACCTGGGAGGACCCACACGGCCAAATCACGTGTAGCATTCCCCGGCACCACCGAAATACACGTACCCTGCTGAAATCGCGTGTGAATCTTCCCGCGCACCTCGGAATACACGTACCCTGCTCAAATCGCGTGTGGGACTTCTCAAATCACCCAAAAGTACACGTACCCAGGCCAATCACGTGTGGAACTTCCTGCGCATCCCGAAACACACGTACCCAGGCCAATCGCGTGTGGAACTTCCTGCGCACCCGAAGTACACGTACCCAGGCCAATCACGTGTGGAACTTCCCGCGCATCCCGAAGTACATGTACCCAGGCCAATCGTGTGTGGAACTTCCCGCGCACCCCGAAACACACGTACCCAGGCTAATCGCGTGTGGAACTTCCCGCGCACCCCGAAGTACACGCACCCAGGCTAATCGCGTGTGGAACTTCCCACGCACCCCGAAGTACACGTATCCAGGCCAATCGCGTGTGGAACTTCCCGCGCACCCCGAAACACATGTACCCAGGCTAATCGCGTGTGGAACTTCACACGCACCCCGAAGTACACGTACCCAGGCCAATCGCGTGTGGAACTTCCCGCGCACCCAGAAACACACGCACACGCTATTTTTCACACAGCGGGTGTCCGTGTTTGTCGGTACCCCTTTGCACCTCATTTGTCCTAGAGGGCCACTGTATTGACCATTCATCATGGCTGTATATGGGTGCTTTTTGTTAGTGCACATTTTGGCGCACATTTATTTCAGGCGCAGGGACGCTACCGCCTGCTTTCTTGTGGCATACTTGTTTGCCCCTGTGCGCGTCTTTCACCGTGCGCTGGTTTGCCCTATTCGATTCCATGAATACGGGTTGTAGGCGAGCGTGTGGGCGTTCCGTGCACTTGCCTCCTGTACTTCCCCCGTGACGCCCATATTTTCACGCGTTGTTCCCCATTCCGAGTGTTACGCCCCGTGTTACGCCTACTTTTGTGATGTGCGCCGCGCTATGTGCGATTTCGCAGTGGCCGTGGCGCACGCTGTTGGATGACCTGTGCGCCGGCGTGCGCGGCGCACTTTTTCAGCGCACATCCAATGTTTTTCTCACGCACGGACTTCCATGAATTGATGTGCGCTGATTTCCCTGCGATTTTCGCACTTGCACTGCGATTTTCGCACTTTTACTGCGAATCGCACGTTTTGGCACCTCTGCGCGGGAATTTTCGGCGCACATTAATTCCATGAATCGATGTGTTTATATTTGTGACAGAGATGTGGTTTTCTGCCACGTCGGGTCCGGATATAGTTCACGTTTTTCTTACTGGCTATGCTATTCTCCATGTTGATAGAGATTTTCTGCATCCAGGAGGAGGGTTAGCTTTGATATACAGCACTGAGTATACCTGTTCCCTACTGCCGGTGTCTATAGATGCAGAGATGGAGAATATGATAATAAGAATCGTAATTAATGCTTCTCTAGTTTGTCATTTTCTTTTGGTGTATCGCTCTATTTCTTTTAATGTGTCGGCTTATGGAAAAGCCTTTCTTAATGACATTTCTGAACTGGTTCTTCACCACAAAATCTGTGCGTATTAGGGGATTTTAATCTCTTGGCTGCTGTCGATTCTAATTTAGTTGTAGGCCCTAACCACACGAAAGGGCTTACGTTAGAATTTATTTTTGCACCTTTACAATTATTATGTGATTTTCCCAGCCACCTTTTGGCATTGTCTGATCACCATGTGGTTCATGTTAAATTTCAGTTTTCTGTAAATTCCGAACAGGCTAATCATACTATAAAAACGTATCAAAGAAACTGGAGGAGAGTTGAATCCATCCACCTGACCACTAAGATTATTTCCTATTATCATATGATGGAATGCAAATCTTGTCCTCTACCATCGGCTATTGCCAAATTAGCTACAGTTTTCACCACAGCGGCTACAAATGTAGCCCCATTTCAATGGACTACTAAGCCAATATGTCCGTCAGCCCCTTGGTTTTCGGTGGAACTGTGCTTATTTCGCCTTTCAGTTAGTTCATCAAGCAGTGCAAAAGTGGAGAAGGCACTATGACTTGCGTTTACAAGAACTTGCCCTGTCTCAAAGTTCTTAAGGTGTCCAAATTGGCTTATTTTACGACTTCTATCCAATCTGCAGTCAACAAACCAAAAAAACTGTTTCAATTAGTGAAAGAACTTTCTAACCTCAGAACGAACCCTGCAGTTTCTAGCTCACAGGTGCTGTGCATCAATCTGTCCAATTTCTTTATTAATAAAATTGAAACTATCATGGCCAATATTTTAAATTTCAGGGTAATACGGTGAGCATTCGCCTGAGGATCTCCCCGAACAACCACTATTTAACAACGTTGCAGCTAGATCCTTTTCCTTTTTTGAGTCCCCCAATGCTGCAGCTATTAGTCTTGTGGTAGCAGGTTTGAAGTCTGCATCACCTCACCTCTTGACGACATTCCCTTGCATTTGTTTAAAATGGCTTGTGGGAGCCTTTATGAGGTTATCTCAGAAACCGTTAATTCTTCACTTGCCTTTGGACAGATTCCATCTATACTGAAGAAGGCTTTAGTGATCCCTTTATAAAAGAAACGTCCTTGGACGCTTCAGTGCTTTCTAATTACCGCCCAACTTCGTTACTTACGTTTATAATGAAGGTGATGGAAGCTGTTGTTACCCCCCAGTTAAGATCCTTTCTGGAAGGACAGAAGGTTTTAGATCCAGGATATGATATGATATGGCATTTATAACGCGCATATACACAATACACAAGTTTTTCAAGGCGTGACGAGGCAAGGGAGGGGGAACAGAGGAAAGACAGAGACAACGATCTTACTAGGCTTGGTGACATTGAGATCGTGCAAGTGCAGGGGAAGGGGAAAAGTGCAGGGGGAATGGGACAGTGCAGTACATGGGATCTACAGTAAAAATAATAGAATAATATAATAAATAAAGCAATAAATAAAGTGCGACCAGCTGGTGGCAAGTGCAAGGGTAAGTGCAGACATCAGGTGTCAAGTGCTGGTAGGGGATGGTAGGGAAAAATAAAACAGTCTCAAGTGCGGGGGTTGCCAGGGAGGCAGTGCAGGTGTGCAACTGGCTGCGGAGGGGACCTGGACCAAAGATCAGAGGGTATCCAGGTGGTCAGTGCAGTTTCAGTTTCAGCCAGGAGTTCAGCAGGGGGAGGAGGAGAGAAAGCAGAAGCAAAGAGGAAGGTTTTGAGGTGCTTCCGGAACCGGAGATGGTTCTCCTCAAGTTTCAGGGAGGCACGGAGGCTGTGGCCGAGTGAGGCCCCAGCCGAGGAAAGAGATCTACCACCAACTTGTTGCTTGGAGAAGCAACTGACCCTGAGTGAGTTGGAGGTGGATGAGCGAAGAGCTTGAGAAGGAAGATATTTAGGGAGAGAAAGTTGAAGGTATTGAGGCCCCAGGCCCCAGAGGCCTTGTGGACAATATAGAGGCTCTTGAACATACTCCTTGCAGCCACTGGGAGACAGTGCAGAGATTTCAGCCCTGGAGAGATATGATCCCTTACTTGAGGCCAAGGACAAGTCTTGCAGTCCTGTTCTGGATGAGCTGCAGAGGGTGGTGTCAGACCTTGCTCCTTCCAGGCGTAGAGGCAGCACAAACGCAGCTAGAACTCCTCCCTCCCCGTTAGGTCGCAGCACCTGGAGATAGACAACGCAGGAAACTTTGACCCTTCGGGGAAAGAGGGTTAGGGTCCGTTGGTTGGATAGGTAGGGGAATTGTAGGAACACCGGAAAAAGGGTTGGGTAGAGGTTCTGGATAGGAAGGGGGATGTCGGGTTACATGCTCCTCGACTCCTTTGAAAACTCCGCCCACGCACTCCTACTCTCACCTCACACTCTTGACTGAACACCTTGGTTCACCTCGGGCCTTTGTACTGGAGCCCCTAACCAGTACATTACAAGAAACACTTTAGCTGCAGTTTATCCACATTACACCATGCGGTATTTCAAGGCTGCTTTACTTCATGCAATTTCTGTAGCAAGTGCCTAACTGCCCTCCCAATCCTGCATTGCCAATGAGGTTTTGCCCAAAACAAATAAATACTTAGCTTCGATTGCAGCATGAGTTTTCTGCCCTTTTCGTGCTGATTTGGCCACGAACTTCTCCCAGAGTTCCTGTCTCTCTGCAAGAGCAAAACTTGAGTCAGTAACAGTGCGCGCAGTACGCTTGATTAATTAGTTTTCTGAGTACCCTGTACGGCGAGAAGCGCCGGTCCGGAGTCATGCGACTTCACTGTTAATTAAATAAAACATGCGGTCGTTGTTAGTTGGATTCTCATGCATGATTAGGAACGTTTAACTGCCAGCGTTCCCTGCAGGCGTTTTATGCGCTCCGGCTCGCGGTGGGCTGGAGAGCTGATGAGCCTCAGCGCCGTTTCACTGCGTGCCTCGGGAAGTAATACAGATTAAGGCTGGGTACTTATCTCTGCCTTGTACGCGGGGCCTGGGGTTTTGCAGGCATCAGGCGAAATCGCCCCGCGTAAGCTTGCCTCCGGAGCTCCTGAAAACACGTCTTTCTCGGACGCCGGTCAGGATTGCGAGCGGCTCCCCACGGGCGCGGCTCGCGCATGCGCGTTGATGCGGGCGCGGTCAGGGGCGTGGCAGTCCTCCTCCGAGCAGGCCCAAGCGGTGAGCGGCCTGCTGGGAAATGAAGTCTTCGGGCTGTTCTCCATCCCTGGACCACGGTTCTACGGAAAGGGTGGAGAACACGCCTGAAGTACCTGGTGTGGTGCTTTCTGGTTGCTTGCCCGCCCCCCAGGCTAACTATAAGGGCATTTACCCTCAGACCTGCCCCAGCCCTGACAGTACTCCCCCTCCCTCCTGCAGGCCCTGGTTTACTAGGGTATTGGAGATGAAATTGGCGGAGGAGTCGAGGAGCATGGATGTTCTCAGCTGGCTCCCAAGACCTTTCTTCGGGACCATACCCCACCCAGTCCACCAGATAACATAATTTCCTGTGTCGAACACTTGAGTCTAGGATAGCACGGACCTCAAATTCAGGGTGGCCGTCTACCATAATGGGTGGTGGTTTCCTAGTTCTCATAAAGGTGGGGGCCGGCTTTACCAAGGCAATATGGAACACCGGGTGTATTTTCATGTGCGGGGGAAGTGTCAGCTTAACAGCCACCGAACCAACCAGTGACTCAACCGGAAACGGTCCTATGAAGCGGGGAATGAATTTGCGTGAGCCTTGTAGACGAATGTTTCGTGTAGAGAGCCATACTTTGTCCCCGACGTGGTACATGGGACTGATCCGTCTTTTCTTGTCTGCATGATGCTTGTAGGCATGCTTGGCTGCGACTAGATTGTGTTGGATAACTTGCCAAACCTCTTTTAATTTTTTTTTTTTTTCCACTACTGCTGGTACTTCAGGTATGTTTTCTTGGGGTACTGGCTGAAACCGCGGATGGTAACCATACAGGCTGTAGAATGGTGTTGTTTTAGTAGAGGAATGTACTGCATTATTGTATGCGAGTTCGGCAAGCCAGAGGACCTCCGCCCAGTCTTTCTCTTTTCCTTGGGTGAGACATCTAAGGTATTGTTCTAGAGTCTGGTTTAGTCTTTCTGTCTGACCATCAGTTTCTGGGTGATAGCCTGTAGACAAACGTACATCGATTCCAACTGATTTGCAGAATGCTTGCCAAAATCTTGACGTGAATTGCGGTCCTCGGTCTGAAACAATTCCGTACGGTAATCCATGCAAACAAATCACCTGTTGTGAAAACAGACTGGCCAGTGTACTTGCTGATGGGGTTCCTTTGCAGGGTATGAAGTGCGCCATCTTGGTTAGATAGTCTATCACAACCAAAACCGCTGTAAAGCCGTTACTCTGAGGTAGTTCAACGATCAAATCCATCGAAACAGTATGCCATGGGGTAGGTGGCGTTGGTAGTGGTTGTAGGAGTCCAGTTGGTTTTTGGTGATCAGATTTGTTTCTGAGACACACTTCACATGCGATTATGTATTGCCGGACGTCGTTACAAATGGTTGGCCACCAAAAATGACGTCTCACTAGTTCTATGGTCTTGACTGTACCGGGATGGCCTACAAACGGGGAATCGTGGCACCATTGTATTGCCTGTTGACGTAATGGTATTGTTGGTAGATATAGTGCGGTTTTGTAGAACGGTAGTCCTTCTTTCACCGACTGGTTTTCATTTTGCATCTCCCATTGAGCCAGTTGTTGAGCCGACATAGCTGCCCTGATATTGTCAAACATTGAATCGACTGTTACACTCCCAATTACCCGACCTGGGTCCACCATGGGTCTGGGTTCTTCTTTTCTTGTCTCTGATGGGTCTATGCTTGGTTCTGGGTATCTTGAGAGTATGTCCGCTTTTCGATTTTCTGCTCCTGGACGGTACGTTATCACAAAGTCATATTCCGAGAATTGCATTGCCCATCGGAGTTGTCTGGGACTAAGGGCTTTGGCTGATTTTAAGAACTGCAGATTTCGGTGGTCGCTGTAGATAGTCACGGTGTGCTGGGCCCCCAAAAGATAATGACGCCACTCATCGAACGCTGTTTTTACTGCCAACAATTCTTTGTCGGCGATGGCGTAATTTTGTTCCGCTGGGAGTAACATCCGCGAGTAGTAGGCGACTGGGTGTAATTGCCCGTTTTCGTCTCTTTGTGACAAGATCGCCCCCACTGCATAGCTAGAAGCGTCGGTCTCGATGACGTATGGTTTACTCGGGTCCGGGTGCTTTAGTACTGGAGCGGTGACAAACGCTTTCTTGAGTGCCTCAAATCCCTCAGCAGCCTTCGCATCCCATGAGAACGGAACTCCTTTCCGGAGAAGTCTGGTAATGGGCTGCACCTTTTTTGCGAAGCCATCTATGAAGCGGCGATAGAAGTTTGCAAAGCCTAGAACTGATTGGATGTCCTTGACTGATTTCGGGGATGGCCAGTCTATGATAGATTGCACTTTTTTCCTATCCATTGTGACCCCCTGTGGTGACAGAACGAATCCAAGGAACTCGATAGTAGTCTGATGAAATTCACACTTCTCGAGCTTGGCGTAGAGGTGATGTTCACGTAACCTTTGGAGTACTGCTCGCACGTGTTTTCGATGTTCTTCCAAGTTTTGAGAATAAATCAAGATGTCATCGATGTAGACTATGGCAAACACATCCAGATACCCACGCAAAACTTCGTCCAGGAAATGCTGAAAAGCTGCTGGTGCATTGCACAACCCAAACGGCATAACTTGATATTCATAGAGACCAAACTTGGTCCGGAAGGCCGTTTTCCATTCATCCCCTTTTCGTACTCTCACTAGGTGGTAGGCCCCCCTGAGGTCCAATTTGGTATAGACAGTAGATCCACGTACCTGGTCCAACAGCACGGGTATCAGGGGCAGGGGATAACGATTTTTGGTGGTTATTTTGTTTATCGCCCTGTAGTCTATACAAGTTCTTAGGTCCCTGGTCTTTTTGGGGACGAAGAATAAGGGGGAAGAAACCGGAGATGTGGAGTGCCTGATGAAACCATTGGCCAAGTTAGATTCTATGTATTCTTTTAAATACTTGTTTTCGGCCTCGGTGAGGGCGTATATCCGACTGCAGGGTAGCACTGCGCCTGCTTCTAGGTCAATCCGACAATCAAAAGGCCGGTGCGGAGGCAAAGTTTCAGCTGCTGCCTTGCTAAAAACATCCCTGTACTCCTCGTACTCTGCTGGCAAACCTGTTACCTCACTGCTTCCCACGTAATGGGTCAAGGGCTTTGGTGGGTCTATATGACAGTGTGTCTGACAATAACCGGAGTTGAACTGGACTGTGCCGGCATTCCAATCGACGGATGGGTTGTGGAGCCTCAACCAAGTGAGCTCCAGTATGAAGCCAAACTGTGGGGCTGCGATGACGTCAAAACTGAGCGTTTCCTGATGCATTGTGCTGCATTCCAGCAGCAAAGGTATCGTCTGCTGGGTAACCGGCCCTGAGACCAAAGGTGAACCATCTACTGACTTCACTTCCTCAGGAACTGTCTTTGCGCTTACCGGGAGGCCCAACCTCTTGGCCATCTGCACATCCACGAAGTTTCCTGTGGCGCCGGAATCTACCATCAAGGTCACCGAAACACACTTTCCTTGCCATTGTAGACATCCTTCTAGGGTCACATGGGTGATCTGATTTGTGCGCACGTTTGCCAGCACGTGTGGGGTGTTTTCCATGTTGCTCGCTCCTGCCACCCTCATGGGCGAGCTAGCGCGTTTCCCGACGCCCCACCCTTGGATGGTTTGTTGGGACATTCTCGTACAAAATGGCCAGCTTTTCCGCAATATAAGCATAATTTCTCCTTTCTCCTCTTCTCCCTCTCTTCCTTAGAGAGAGGTCCCCGAATGGACCCTATTTGCATTGGTTCATCAGTCCCCTTGTCTGACACCCGAATGGGCTTCTGTTGATCCAATCTCACCATTGGTTTGTTTTCCCAACGGCGTCGATCCTGTCTCCGTTCATTTTGTCTCTGATCTAAACGAAGAACGAGGTCAATCATAGTTGAGCAATCGTCTGGTTGGGGGTCCACCTGAGCTACCAGATCCTTCAGTTCCTCCCTAAGACCCTGATAAAACAAAGCCATCCTTTTCTCCTGTGGCCAATCCGTTTCCATAGCTAGTCGATTAAATGTGGTAACATAAGTGACTAGATCTTTGTTTCCTTGTCGTAGTGTTATCAACTCCTTATCCTTGAGCAATGAAGCGGCCCTACGATTGAATATCCTACCAAACTCCTCCAAGAAATGTTCCCAGCTGTAGAGCAAGGCATCATCCTTGCGGAACTAGAGGCGTGGCCCATGAAGCGGCATCCCCGGTGAGATAGGAGATCACGAATGCCGTACGAGCCTGAGCTGTCCTGAACACAACGGGTTTTGTTAAAAAATGCAACTGACACTGCATAATGAACTGATTGAAGTTCTGGGGGTCTCCATGGTATCGTTCCGGAGCTGCCAAGGGTAGAGATGGTTCAGTAGCTACCTGTACCTGTACGGGGACTGGTGGAGGGGCTCTGGGTAAGGGAGTGGCCTGGGCCTGATTCTGCACCGTTAAGGTATGTACCTGTCCCGCCAGGGTCTGATAATCCTGCCTTGTTGCCGCCAGCTCCGCTTTTAGTTCTTGGAGTAGCGCTACCACTTCCGCCATGGTTGTGCTGCCTGGGCGCCTCTATAATACTTGGGCTCGCAATTCTGTCAGACCTTGCTCCTTCCAGGCATAGAGGCAGCACAAACGCAGCTAGAACGCCTCCCTCCCCGTTAGGTCGCAGCACCTGGAGATAGACAACGCAGGAAACTTTGACCCTTCGGGGAAAGAGGGTTAGGGTCCGTTGGTTGGATAGGTAGGGGAATTGTAGGAACACCGGAAAAAGGGTTGGGTAGAGGTTCTGGATAGGAAGGGGGATGTTGGGTTACATGCTCCTCGACTCCTTTGAAAACTCCGCCCACGCACTCCTACTCTCACCTCACACTCTTGACTGAACACCTTGGTTCACCTCGGGCCTTTGTACTGGAGCCCCTAACCAGTACATTACAAGAAACACTTTAGCTGCAGTTTATCCACATTACACCATGCGGTATTTCAAGGCTGCTTTACTTCATGCAATTTCTGTAGCAAGTGCCTAACTGCCCTCCCAATCCTGCATTCATAGCATGCAGTGCCAATGAGGTTTTGCCCAAAACAAATAAATACTTAGCTTCGATTGCAGCATGAGTTTTCTGCCCTTTTCGTGCTGATTTGGCCACGAACTTCTCCCAGAGTTCCTGTCTCTCTGCAAGAGCAAAACTTGAGTCAGTAACAGTGCGCGCAGTACGCTTGATTAATTAGTTTTCTGAGTACCCTGTACGGCGAGAAGCGCCGGTCCGGAGTCATGCGACTTCACTGTTAATTAAATAAAACATGCGGTCGTTGTTAGTTGGATTCTCATGCATGATTAGGAACGTTTAACTGCCAGCGTTCCCTGCAGGGTTTTATGCGCTCCGGCTCGCGGTGGGCTGGAGAGCTGATGAGCCTCAGCGCCGTTTCACTGCGTGCCTCGGGAAGTAATACAGATTAAGGCTGGGTACTTATCTCTGCCTTGTACGCGGGGCCTGGGGTTTTGCAGGCATCAGGCGAAATCGCCCCGCGTAAGCTTGCCTCCGGAGCTCCTGAAAACACGTCTTTCTCGGACGCCGGTCAGGATTGCGAGCGGCTCCCCACGGGCGCGGCTCGCGCATGCGCGTTGATGCGGGCGCGGTCAGGGGCGTGGCAGTCCTCCTCCGAGCAGGCCCAAGCGGTGAGCGGCCTGCTGGGAAATGAAGTCTTCGGGCTGTTCTCCATCCCTGGACCACGGTTCTACGGAAAGGGTGGAGAACACGCCTGAAGTACCTGGTGTGGTGCTTTCTGGTTGCTTGCCCGCCCCCCAGGCTAACTATAAGGGCATTTACCCTCAGACCTGCCCCAGCCCTGACAGGTGGGGAGTAGAGGCAGGCAGATTTAGAAAGAGGCTTTTGCAGTAGTCCAGCCTAGAGAGAACAAAATCTCTGGAGACCGTGAGCTTCTGGGGGAAGGAGAGGAAAGGAAGAATACATCTGAGGAGGCACAGCTGGTAGTGTGACTTCTTAGAGACATCAGAGATATGAGGAGAGAAGGAGAGTGTGGAGTAAAGATGATCCCAAGGTTTTAGCCTCACAGGTGGGAGAAGGAAGAGGGCCAAGGGAGACCGGCCAGAGAGCGATAGGAAAGGAGGTAGCAGGTGTGCTGATGAGGAGAATCTCAGTCTTACTCGCATTAAGGCAGAGATCATTGGTGGCACACCACTCCTGGATAGCAGACCGACAGTCAGAGATGAGAGAAGGAGAAGAAGTGGCGGAAGGGAGCCTGAAAATGAGTTGCGTGTCATCCGCATAGCACTGAAAATTGGGGCAGAGAGCAGCAATGTGGTGGGCAAGAAGTACCAGGTATTGGTTGAACAGCCAGGGAGAGAGGTTAGACCGCTGGGGAACACCACAGGTAGAGATAGAGATAGAGGTGAGGAAGGACCTAAATTGGACCTGGGAGGGTTGATCAGAGAGGAAAGAGGTCAGCCAAGCCAGGACCTGATCGGTAATACCCAGGTTGTCACAGAAACGGTTGAGCAGAATTGTGTGGTTTGTGGGATGTATTGACCCACTCCGCTATGCTATGCGGCATCACTCTGATAGTATGGTGCAAGGACCTGCAACAATGACAGCAAAACTCTTGTGCGTGCCAAAAACCTACAGAAAACGAGTTTTCAAGCACACAAAAAGATAGATGCACAACCAGCCACCCATGGTGCATGTGTGGTGGAAAGAGCACACCCTGCAGAAAATGTACCAGTGAGCTCCATGACCAGCAAACAGAGTGGAGAGAAAGAAGCAGCACTTTGCAAATGAAACTTCAAAATGTGCCTATAAATGACATTTGCTTTGTTGCTAAAAACTCCAAAATGCTTATAACACAACACTTCGCAACATTCAAAATCTTGCTTGGCGCTAAAATTCATGTAACTTAATGAAGCATTACGAACATACAGAGTCCTAATGTGAAGAGCAAAACATTCTTCAGAAAAACTGGATTGTCTGTAAACTGACAGCCCATGTCAGAATCTGGGTGCAATACCCTGAGCTGCCTGTGAATGACAGCTGTCAGATGAGTTACTGAGGAAACTTCAAAGTGATCTAAACTAAAAAGTCTGCCGGATTAGCAAACATAAAAAGGATTGTGGCTAACAAGAATACAGATCTCAGTTGTTTTTTTATCCCACAGAGTTAAAGCTAAGAAAGTAATATATTTATGTTTGATGCAACACATTTGGTTTTTCCTGGATTTTAATGAAGAATAAATTAGCTTGGCTGAGCTGCAACCTTTTGGAAGTGGACAAACAGGTTTCATACAGGGGGAGGGATATTCTCTCAGCTGAAACTCACAGGGAGATGATAATCGTGGGTTAACCCAGACTTTTGTCTACAGAAAGAGAATTAACCATAGCAGGCCCCTCAGCCCAGGAAACAGAGGTGTGAGAGGGTCATAAGTGGCTCCTGGAAGGAAATTCCCCAAGAAAGGGGAATCCCGTGGACTCCCAGGAGAGACAAAGGGGCGGAGCAAAGCAACCATCTGCTGTTAAGAACGAACAATGAACAATTTTCAGAGACTCATAACTTGTGATTCAAAGTGGTGAAAAATATAAAAAGGACAGAGTTGTTAATCTAATTTCTGGCTGCACATTTTGAGAGGCGGCAGAACTGTGTGACATGTTCGGGACAGGAATGGCAATATATGTGGTTTTATGTGAAATGTATTAATCCTAGAATTGTGAAAATTTACACACACATCCCTATGTTAAACGCACACATTTGTGAAAATTTGCATAAAGTTTGGAAATTTTGTTCATAGCGAAAAGGACAAAATTCTGTAGAAAGTTAAAACAAGATCCCACAGCTGCGGGGTTTTGAGGAACAGATGCTACATAAAATATGGAATCTTTGTGTGTGATTTGTGTAAAGGTGACCAATGTAGAAATGTGTATTTAGTATAAAATTCGATTTTGAGACCAGTGGCTAAAGGGAGGTTTCTAAGAACTGTAAAGCAAACCATAAAATGTGACATCATCCGGCCTTGATCCAATCACTCAAATGCAAGGCGGAGATGAAGTTTTGATCCAATCCCAGCTCACAGGGGCAAGTTTAGCTAAGCCGGCCCATACACCCATTTTGTGATGTCATTTTAAAGGATAAATAGAGACAGCGGACAACACATAGGGGCTCACTGATTCACTCACTTTCCTTGATTCCGGCGAAGCACTCTGATCCAGCATTCTACATCCAGCTTTAACATCCTTCCAGATCCAGATGCCAAGACTCTTGCACGCAGTAGAGAACTATTGACTTTCTGCAAGGCCTAATCCTCAAATTTATTCTTGCAACCCAGTGAAGCGCTGTGGTGTGAGAAGGCCTTGTGAACTAGTATCCTGAAATTCTCTGGCTTGCTACTACAAGGCTTGCCTGAGGAACTCGTTATCCAGCAGATTGAAATAACCAGAAACCACAAGTGCTGATTCCGTGCAAATCCGGTGACCGGCCTAGCTGATCCGATCCCGTGCTTGATGTGCTGTTCTTCCTAGACCAGATCCAATCCATGACCAGAACTGATGGTCCAATTTAATAACTTATTCTGTGAGTATTAATTGGAAGAAAAGTGACCCTAATATATCTGCACTGCCTGATTCCCAATCTCAACCCATCCTATCTGTAAATCCAGAATCCTAGTATTGTCAGAACCTTTCGTGCGCTGATTTCTCTTATTTGTTTTATAAAATCATAAGTCATTAGTGTTTTTGAGTAACTAAAGTGAATCCCAGAAAGAAATTGGGTATACACCACATGAATGGTTACGCTGGCCATGTAACTGTGGAGATTCATGTGTTGCATCCTCTTTTTCATAGTCATAATATAGTGTAATCAAACCCATCTTTCAGTTTCAAAGTGCATTCCTGTTTTCCATTACTGCGCCTATTTTGCAAAAACGCCTCTCACTAAAACATCTATAACACTCTCAGTTTTTATGATAGAAACGAAATGTCAACTCCTACTTGTACCTAACATCTTTAGCTATCCATAACCCAAACCCGCAAAACAGTGTAATTCACCTGTTATAGCGAATATCAAATAAGGAAAAGTTTGCCGCAATTTTACATTCTGAGAAATTTTACACGTGTGAAAAAGCTTTTTTAATTTAATTCCCATTGGACTTTAAGATTTCAAAGGTTTTCTTCTGACTAAATCATTGCTTGTGATTGTTGCAACTGTTCAAAGTGGCTCCCATAGAATTTACAACAATGTAAGTCTTTTTGACCAAATTTGGGAGTTTTTGCTCAGTCAATTCCAAAGACAATTTCAAACCCATATGACAGCTGAAAAGTCAATTCCGTTTTTTCTCTTGTGTTTGAAGGGGGAAGGTGGGAGTGATATTCTGTTTTATTTGTGCTATTCCTGAATACCTGCTCTCTCCTCACATCTATTCATTGCCTATTGAGGGGTTGAGGGTGTTGCAGGGGGAACCTCTACCCAAAAGTGCTATCTATTCCAACCCAACACAAAAGTATTCTTTTCTGTGCTGCATTTGTTTCTGTGCTCATTATTTGATTCCTAGTGTATTAAAGATACTATTCAGTGTTCTGTCACCCCATTGGTGATTGTTGTTTTCCTATTAAAATATATTGTGATTTGAAATCTAAATACATAAATAAATATTTACCTTTGCAAACTAGCCTGATTCCTGGTTCATTGTGACCGGGGGAGTGGGGGGGTCCAGGAGAAGGGTGTGATATGAATGGTATATCGTTCAGAATATTGAACCTATAGATGCAAATAAATAAGTGTTTCCATTGCACACTACATGCTGGGTGGGACTTGGGTGTGTGCCGGATTGAAATCACTTACAGGGTGACCATGTCAAAGGCAGACGAGAGATCAAGTAAGATGAGGACACAGGGGGTGTTGGAATCAAGGTTGGAGAGCAGGTCTTCATGGATGTTCAGGAGAGCAGTTTCCTTGCTTCTGGCAGCATTGAAGCCAGACTGACGGTCAGGAGACAGCCAACAGATTCAAAGTGAAGATTAAGCTGGGAGATGGCCAGCTTTGCCAGGAGTTTGCCCAGGAAAGGAGTGATGGAGATTGGGCGATAGTTAGCCGGACAGGACAGGTAGGCAGAGGGTTTCTTAGGAAGAGTGTGCACAAGGGAGTGCTTCAGGGGGGAAGGGAAAACTCTGGTGGCAAAGGAGTGGTTGCAGAGGTCAGCCAGAGTAGGGGCCAAGGTGTCAATGTGGTCCCTGATGGTTTTGGAGGAATAGGGGTGAACCTGTTTTGACGAGACTTTCATAGATCGGACTTGTCTAGAAACCTCGTCTGGGGAGAACAGGGGAAAGGCAGAGAAGGAGGGAGGAGAGGTGGCCGAAGAAGGGCCAGAGGAAGAGCAGGGAATAGAGGGGGCAGGGAGATAGGAAGGGAGAGAGGACAGGATGTACTGAGTTTTAGAGATGAAATAAGAAGCCAGGGCTGTGCAGAGGGCCTGGGAGGGGACAGGAGAGGTAGAGACTGCAGCAGGATTGGCCAGCTCCTTGCAGATTTTAAAGAGTTCAGCTGAATTGTTAGATGCTACAGAGACGCAGACTGTGGGCTCTCTTCTTGGTACAGTCAGAGAGTCTGTATTGCCTTTGGAGCAGGCGGCAGGCCAGTTTGTCGGAGGATGCACCGAAAACACGTCATTTCCTCTCAGCCACCCTGCACTTGTGTTTAAGGGTGACAAGGTCTGAGTCATACCAGGAGTTGCACTTGGCTTTGGGCTTCAAGCGGATCCTCATGACAGGGGCAAGAACATCATGAGTATCAGAGATAGCAGAGTGGAGGGCTGTGTCAGGGTGTGAGTCAGCCAAAGGGGGGGGGGTGAGAAAGTGGCAGCAAAAGCCTCAACTGACACACACTTCATTGGTTGGATAACCGAGAAGGTGGTGGCAGTGCTGGAGTTGGCTTGGCCTGAGGGGTGGAGAGAATGAGCTTGGAGGAAAGGAGAAAGTAATCACTCCAGGAGAGAGTAGTGGTGAGAGGGATAGAGAGGGGAAGGTCTGTAGAGATCAGAACAGCTGGAGTGTGCCCTGCAGAGTGAGTCGGGCCAGAGGTGAGGATAGAGAGTGAGAAAGAGTCACGGAGATCGCGAAAGAGTCCAGAGGAAGGACAGGCAGCATCCAGGTGGATGTTAAAGTCTCCAAGAAGGAGGAGTTCACTGGTCGAGACCAGGAGGGAAGAGGAGAGGTCCGCCTACTCAGAGAGGAAAGAGGGGATCTGACCAGGTGGCTGATAGATGGTAGCCACAATAAGGGAATGGCTCGGAGAGAGAGAGAGTGAGCCTTCAGACAAAGCATTTGAAAGAGGAGTAGGCCTGCATAGGAATGACAGAGGCAGGAATCCACTCGGGGGAGATCAGGGCTACACCCCCTCCGGAATGGTTGGACCTGGGCGCAGAGAGGATCTTGTAGCCGTCAGGGAGGAGAGTGTCAAAACTTGTGGCAAAGCTGGCCGTGAACCATGTTTCGGTGATACCGAGGACATCAAGGTTAAGTTGTTCAAGGAGGCGGCAGATGTCAGAGGAGTATTTGACAGCTGAGCGAGAGTCTAGAGTGGCAATATGGAGAAGGTTGCGGTCCTTGAAAGACTTCTGGGGAGGGATACAAATCAGCAGTACGCCCTGCAGAGGTGTAGAGGAAGCCTGAGGTGGGGCAGGAGAGGAAGGAGGAGAGGGCAAGGGGGAGGCCAGGAAGCCGTGGAGGGAAGAGAGGGGACAGCAGGAGAAAGAAGGAAATTGAAGAGGCGCGGGAAGGGTCTATCAGAGAGGAGAAGATTGGACTGAGGGTCTTGGACGAAGATCATACCATTCAGATAAACATTAATGATGAACTTAGAGTAGTCGAAGGAGGATAGGAGGGCCTCCCACCATGTGCCACCATTAAATAGAGAAGAGGAGAAAGGAGAAAGTACAGAGACCATGTGAAGAGTCCATAAGTCTAGCGAGGGAACGACAAAGATGATGTCTGTGAAGGTTTGCCTAGAGGAAGCACTGGTGTAGGTGTCAGCGAAAGGGAGGCCTGGGTTGGAGACTAGGATGTCCTTTTTAAACTTCTTCCTATCAGATTTAGTGAGGAGAGCAGGATAGTCGATTGAGAAAGAGTTAGAACAGATAGGGAAGACAGAGAGCACCGTAGAGTAGGTGGGGAGAGAAGAGGAACACTAGGGAAGGACACAGGGAGGGGTACAAGCAGATGAAACAAGGAGAGAAGAGACAATAGTAGACAATTGAACAAAACGACAAGGGCTCAGACAGTAGTAGAACAGTTTGCTAGGTGAACTCTTTACTAAGAAGGCAAAGCAAAAGGCAGCACTGCATTCACAATATAGTTTAATAAGGGAGACAGCTCACCTAGGTCTAAGAGTCCTGCAAGTGGGGAAAAAGACCTAGGTTTCACAATGCAATTTAAATACTTTCACAGTGCAATTAAATACAACACAGCTCGGTCTAAGAGTCCTGTAAGTGGGGAAAAAGGCCTAGGTTTCACAATTCAATTTAAATACTTTTACAGTGCAATTAAATACAGCACACCTAGGTCTAAGAATCCTGTAAGTGGGGAAAAGGCCTAGGTTTCACAATGCAATTTAAATACTTTCACAGTGAAATTAAATACAACACACCTAGGTCTAAGAGTCCTGTAAGTGGGGGAAAAGGCCTAGGTTTCACAATGCAATTTAAATACTTTCACAGTGCAATTAAATAAAACACACCTCGGTCTAAGAGTTCTGAAAGTGGGGAAAAAGGCCTAGGTTTCACAATGCAATTTAAATACTTTTACAGTGCAATTAAATACAACACACCTAGGTCTAAGAATCCTGTAAGTGGGGAAAAGGCCTAGGTTTCACAATGCAATTTAAATACTTTCACAGTGAAATTAAATACAACACACCTACGTCTAAGAGTCCTGTAAGTGGGGGAAAGGGCCTAGGTTTCACAATGCAATTTAAATACTTTCACAGTGCAATTAAATACAACACATCTAGGTATAAGAGTGCCGGAAGTGGGGAAAAAGGCCTAGGTTTCACAATGCAATTTAAAACACCAGGGGGGCTCATTAAGAGGACACTACGGGCCAATGGGAAAGCTCTGGGCGGGATGGTAGGTGGGTGGAAGGGTGAACACGGAGTGGGAATTGGAGGGAGAGCTGACACAGTTATGAAGGGGGAAATAAGGTGCACACAATCACAGAAGCGGAAGGGGGGAGGGAAATGGGCTAATACCGGAAGCTATGCAGGCACCAAGGGGTCTCAAAAAGGCACCACACTTTCCAGCAATTGAGGAACGACGCCGGAGCAAGGAGCAGCAGCAATGAGGGTCGTAGGCCCTTTCAGATGGAATAGCAGGGCCAACGGGCCAATGGGAAGGAGCTGGGCGGGATGGAAGGTGGGTGGAAGGCTGAACACGGATCGGGTATTGGAGGTAGAGCAAACACAGTCACGAAGGGGGAAACAAGGTGCACACAATCACAGAAGCGGAAGGGGGGAGGGAAATGGGCTAAGACATGACCACTGGGTGCCGGGAGCTGTGCTGGCGCCAAGAGGTCTCAAAAAGGCCCCAAACTCACCAACAATGGAGGACCCACGCCAGAGCAAGGAACAGCAGCATTGAGGGTTGCAGACCCTTGCAGATGGAATAGCAGGGCCAACGGGCCAATGGGAAGGAGCTGGGCGGGATGGGAGGGGGATGGAAGGGTGAACACAGAGCGGGGATTGGAGGGAGAGTAAACAGACATGACCAGTCGAGACCTGGATGTGTGCCAATCAGCTACTGCTGAATGCCAGTAAGACTGAGGTAGCCTTATTTGCATCCAAACACCACCTATATAGAGAGCAATTGTACCCCCCATGCTTCCTGGGGACACCGCTTGAGTTTTCTAAGAAAATCAAGAACCTAGGCTGCATTTGGGCAGATAACATGGGAAGTGGAGCTCAGGTTAGCGCAAAGGTACAGGCAGCGTTCCACTCACTTCGACTGCTGAAACATATACTACCCTTCATTGAAATAGAGGATAGAGCAGCTGTCATTGGTACTCTGGTCAACTCTACACTGGATTATGGAAATGCATTACTATCAGGCATACCAATCTATCAGCTACACAGTCTACAGGTCGCTCAAAACACAGCAGTAAGGCTAGTATATAGGGTTAAAAAATCAGCTCCAATTTCAGAGCTAAGGAGAGCCTACACTGGCTACCTATAAAGCAAAGAATCAAATTTAAGATTCTTTGCCTAATCTTCAAATGCGTAAACAATATTGACCCAGGATATCTATCGGACAAAATTAGGAAGTATGCCCCCATCCGACAATTACGCTCAGCAGATAATAATTTGCTTCAGATCCCACGCACTAGGTGTGTGAGTAAAGGGGACCGTAGGTTTGGAGTTTACGGTCCAAGAGCATGGAACAAATTACCGAGAGAAATCCGCGGAATTACAAATCAGTTTTCCGCAGGGCGGTAAAGACCTATCTGTTTTGCTAGACCTTAGAATTGAACTTGATCTGAACCAGCTACCAAACATAAAGATTACATCTGTGCCCAGATACGATTGAATTTGTCCGGTGCGCGTTTACAAATATAAAAAAATAAAAAAATAAAAAAATGAAGGTGCACGCAATTACGGAAGCAGGAGGGGGGAGGGAAATGGGCTAAGACACGGCCACTGGGTGCCGGGAGCTGTGCTGGCGCTAAGAGGACTCAAAAAGGCACCAAATTTACCAGGAATGGAGGAGCCACGCCGGAGCAAGGAGCAGCAGCAATGAGGGTCGCAGGCCCTTGCAAATGGAATAGCAGGCCAACGGGCCAATGGGAAGGAGATGGGCAGGATGTGAGGCAAGTGGAAGGGTGAACACGGAGCGGGAATTGGAGGGAGAGCAAACACAGTGACGAAGGGGGAAACAAGGTGCACACAATCACGGAAGCTGGAGGGGGAGGGAAATGGGCTAAGACATGGCCACTGGGTGCTGGGAGCTGTGCAGGCACCAAGGGGTCTCAAAAAGGCACCAAACTTACCAGCAATGGAGGAGCCACGCTGGAGCAAGGAGCAGCAGCAATGAGGGTCGCAGGCCCTGTCAGATGGAATAGCAGGGTCATCTGGCCAATGGGAAGGATTTAGGGGGGATGGGAGGCGGGTGGAAGGGTGAACATGGAGTGGGGAGTGGAGGGAGAGCAAACACAGTCACGAAGGGGGAAACAAGGTGCACACAATTACGGAAGCGGGAGGGAGGAGGGAAATGGACTAAGACATGGCCACTGGGTGCCGGGAGCTGTGAAGGTGCCAAGGGGTCTCAAAAAGGCACCAAACTTACCAGCAATGGAGGAATCACGCTGGAGCAAGGAGCAGCAGCTTTTGCCCTTTGATGGGGACAGAGTCGGTTCTGATTGTAGTGTTGGATGATCTCACCATGATCAAGGATAGAGGCGGTATGGCACGTCTTATTTTATTGGACCTGCCTACAGCCTTTGATACCATTGATCATGAGATCCTTGTATTCAGGGTCAGCCTTGGACTGGTTTCATGCCTTCTTTACCTCTCTAGTACAAATGGTTTCTCTCCCCCCTTTTAGGTCACTACCAGCAGCTATGACTTGCAGGGTTTTGCAGGGTTTGGCCCTGTCTCCGCTGCTTTTCAATGTATACATCCAGCCCCTGACCATGCTTATTTGGTCTTTTGGGTTCCAGTTCTTCTCCTACACAGATGACACCCATGTTCTGTTCAGGATGGACCTGGATCAGGCAGGGATTGCTTCCCAGCTGAGGCTGTGCTTTGATGATGTCAGGGGCTGGATGGAAAAGAATTGGTTAAGGCTTAACGGCAAGAACATCAAAGTTTTAATCATCAGTCCTGCCAGGCCCTTCAATGGTAGGACCTCAGATTTTTGGCTGCTGTAGCTGGCCAAGTTGCCGGGCCCGGTGGGTGTGGTCAGGAATATGGGTGTAAAAATATCTTTGTCTCTAACTATCGAGAGCCAGATCAATACTGTTTGTGGGCTAGGCTTCTTTAAACTGAAGCAGCTCAAGAAAGTTCTTCATTTTATCCCTGAGGACTTCCATGCTCAGGTGGTTGGAGCTTGCCTTAATGGCAGCATTGATTATTGCAACGCTATTTATCTTTCCCAGCCTGCATACCTCATTCACTGTCTACAGGTTTTGGAAAATACAGCTGTTTGCCTGGTTAGGGGCATTCCTTATGGCTATCATGTCATGGCAGCTCACCAATCTCTACACTGGCTACCTGTCTCAGCACAAATTGAGTTTAAAACTCAGGCCCTGAGTGGGAAGGGTTGCCTGGCTATTCAGGATAATCTTCAACGTTGCTGCCCGGGGTGTTTGCTTAGATCCACGGATGCAGCGCTATTGAAGATACCTAGTAATCGAAAAGAACAAGTGGTACACAGAGCATTTTCCATCACTGGCTCAAAACTCTGGAACACCTTGGCATTACGGCGCACCGAAGATTTTGAGCTGTTCAAATGCAGACTAAAATCCAATCTGTTTGATTTAATTGACGTTCCTTTCATGGTATCTCTGCTGCGCAATGCTGCCTTCTGTGATAGTGCGCAGTATAAATACTGGATTGATTGATTATGAGTTTGGTGGTAATCAGCAGTAATTCAGCTAAAAGCACAGTGCAGTTGCGTCTACCTAAAAGGTGGAGGTAAATGCACACAGGTGATGGAAATCAAGTAACAGGTGCACCCAATCCACTCAGGAGGAGTACATTAGGCCCACACCTTCCCCAAACACAGTTACCAACACCATGCTGCCACCAGCTATTGCAAACTGGGACATACTGCTGCTCCTGCTCCGTATTGTGACTGTCTCGGGAGGATAGCTCACGGGCAACGCGCTTGCCTTGGAAGCAAGGCGACACGGAGCAACACAGGTTCGATCCCTGGGTCCACACTTAGAAACCTCTGGGTATTAAGTGTGTTATAAAAAAACAATCATAATCATAATCATCACAGGCTGGAACAGCACCACAGGGCACAGAGAGGAGGAGGATGAGACGCCATACCCTGGATCAGGCCCTCACTCTGGATCTTAACTGACAACCAGCTGAACACCCTGTACTGCCTGCAAACATGGAGAGGCACAGAGGCAACGGAGATGGATACTGGGTAAGTACATGTGTCCTCACACAAACCAATCTCGCAGCACCAGTGAAATGCAATTTGAAGGGGGGGACACACCAAAGCTGAACAATGCATGCCCTGTTAAGGCCCTGCACATGAAAGCTACCAACCCACTAGACTAGGACATGCTGGACAATACAAGAGTATGTCGGTGATGGACATTGCCCCAACAGGAAAGCAATACACAAACACAGGACTGCAGGAACCACAATGCAATTGAACACATCCCTACACATTGGATGTCATATTTCAACAGCGCACAAAGACAATGCAACACTGGTTATGCCATGTACTCCGTCAACCATGTATGTAAGGAACGCAGACCCCAAAAATCTCCACAATTACAACTAATCACCCATCAGGGCATATTAGGGAGAATTCTCCAAAATGGCTAATTTCCCTTACCTACTGAGTCCCTCTGCAGCTTTGCTGGATTTCTAGGATTTATTTTTTCATCTGGGAAGAGCGTGAGCCTTTTTTTCCACTCTTACATGTGTTTTGCTATGTGTGTTTAACATTTTTGTGTTCATAGACTGTGGAGCCTCACCTACTCCATAGCCATCATCTTTTTACTGTGTGTTACACAGCACCTTCAGTGCAGTGACACAGGGTTGTCTTTTAGACTTCCCAACTCAGACTCCATTTTCTGGGACTGACTACTGTCTCCCAGAACATGTAAATTTGCCATTGGCTTTATTGGTCTTTTTAAACTCACAGACCCAGTACAAACTATCTTTCATAGAGTTCTGGAAAGGGTTAATAGTTATCCCTTTTTGTCTGTTTCTCTTGGAACATTGTTTTGTTCCCTTTTCATTAAGATTTGGCTGGTGGCAGTGGTAACTACCCTAATTTTCCTACCTCGGTTATTTGAAATAGCCTTGGTATTCTTTTAGGCTATCTTGGTAGCCTCGAACTTAAACCCACTAGACCATATTTAATTTTATATGGTTCCGGCTGGGTTTAGTCGCCATTTCTTTTTGTAAAAGTCTTTCTTGTGTTTTACTCTGCGCCCCAAACTAGGTTTGGTTCCTTTGTTCACCAGACTTTCGCGGGCTTCTGCACAGAAGCCCTCCTTAGGTGCCTGTATGTCTGAGGGGGACAGGATGTGAGGGAGGGGTTTGAGACTCCCTGCACAGGGTCTCCTTGGAGACCCATGTCGCACTCTGGTATGATGGGCTGTGGGGACTGTCCCGGCGGGACAGCCATCCTGCTGTGTGATTGACAGCCAGGCTGGGTGAATGGGGAAAAACTGCATAAAAAGCAGGTCTCTGGGGCTGGAAAGGCAGAGTCGCCACTGGATCGAGAGAACCGAAGAGAAGTTGACAGAAGAGGACCTCTACCACGACTGACCCTCCCATTGAAGCCTTGCTGTGGGTCCGAATCTCCAAACTTCGAAGACAGGGAAGATCTGCAACAAATCTTCTCCCCTTGAGCTGGTGGGAACAACCAGTTTGCCAAACTGCAATCCAGGCCTCCCTCCTCTGGTTGAATTTGCTGTGCACAGCTACAGTGAACCGGATAGCCAGGAAGGTCGGACCCTGCTTGGGTTTTAAGAAGCGCACCTTTTATTCGTCGTTTTGTTCTGCTGCTGGTTTCTTCCCTGGGCAGTGCAGGACCCTCCAGTCTTCCTCCATCTTGTCAGTCCGACAGTCGCTTCAGGAACCGTGAGCCTGCAGGACCTGCCAGGAACGTCTGCCTCAGCTACAGCATTCTTCTGCTCTAAAGGTACTGTGCTAACCCGGTTGTTCGTTTCGTCCAGCCGCGATGAAAGTGTGTGAAATCTTTCGCCAATCCGAGGGCTTGTCCTTCTCTATTCTTTAAAGTAACTTTTCGTCTGACCAACTTCGTTCTGAACTCTTGGCAAAGACTTAACTGCGAACTACCCTGAACTGTGTGATCCTCTGCAAAGACTTTGGTCCATTGACTTTGGCCCTGGCCTCTGGATTTGATTTCCTCACTGTAGTTCCTTTTTCTAGATTGCCCTGCTTACTTACTTATTGGTGCTGCTCAACTTCTGCCTAACTTTGTCTTTCCCTCCCTTTTAAATTACTGGACTGTCATTTTGCTCACACTTCATTTTGAGCCTAACTTGTCCAGAATCTATTGGGTGCGGTGTAGTGTATTAGAAACGTGATTTTTTAACTGCTTGATAATAGTACAATGTTTAATAACTGATGTGTAAATAAATGTATATTCTTTTACTCAGAAACCTTGAGTCAGTGTTTGTTTGAATCATAGTAGTTGCTGTCCTTTGTGTAACTATTGATACTGCTCCCTTTACTCTTGAGATAAGTCTGGATGCTCAGCCATCGCTACCACTTTACTTTGTAGTACAGGCTTGTACCAAAGGTGAATTTGTACTGTCACTTGAAGTCCTAATTGTGTGTGTAGTGTTCCCAAAGGGTACTGCATATAATTCGGCCTAACAGGGCACATGCAGGATAGGCCCAACACAGCCAATATGTGTTCAGCCAGGCCAATCGCATACCAGGAAAGCGACAAGTGATGCCTGTGAGCTGTGTGCATGGTGTAACATGACAATGCACATGTTTCCCAAGAGCAATGACTCGACACACAATAACTGTGATGGAAAATCATGTTGTACCAAAATCGGGAAAAATGCATTCACAGAGTGTCTGTCAACATGCCCTCGGAATAGTTCAACATATCCTCAGAATAGTGAACACATCCACAATGCACTGTGCCTGAGATCTGTGACTTTTACCCTTGCAGTTCACTCTGGATACCCCCAGCTACCATGGCTAATAACACCTGTGTGCAATTCACGTACCCCACAGGAGGTGGCCTACATGAGGCACATGTCAGGACCAGGATGTGCATAGAGCAGACCTTTGGCTTGCTGAAGGGTCTTTTTCGGTGTCTACACCAGACCGGAGAGGCCTTGAAGCACAGGCCAGAGAAGGTTGGACAAATATTTCTTGTCTTTGCCATGCTGCACAACATCTTACTCAGGCGAAATGTTCCCCTGCCCCCTAATGGTGACATGCCACCACCAGATGAAAAAGGCCCATTACCTGCAGGTGCAGTGCTGCCAGACAGTGATCAGGAGGAGGGAACGGATGGATGTCTGGAGTGGCAATAACTAATATACAATTATTACTGATCACATCGAGAATCACATGCTGCTCACCTTTGTGCATAGGCACATATAGAAGGAATAACATTCACACAAAACGGAATGTCCTAGCATTGCTTCAAGATAACTTGTATTTAATTCTCAAGTGTTAAAATTCCCAACACAGAACCCTCCTCACACCCACATCCCCAGCACAATACCCTCCCCACACCCTCATCCCTAACATAATACCCTTGCAGTCTGTGTGACACATGTGTCCATTACCTCCTCCTCTTAGCACCCTTTGTTGTGAGAGTACTGTTGCTGGAAGTGCCTTGGTGGCATGCTCACCACAGATTCCTCAGTAGGGGTGGCTGAAATGGAACTGCCTGGTTCACTGCCCCGGACATGCTGAAGGGTGAGGGTGATGGCCCTGGAGATGTTTTCATTGGTGGCCGACATTTGCGCACACAACTCCTGTACCCTTTGGCTCATGAGGGTGGTAGAGCATGACAACGCAGTCGGTCCAGGGCACTGGCAACCATCCTGGAGGCATGGAGCGCCACATAACTCATGGCCAGTGTGTCAGACTGTTGCCCCTCAGCCATTCGCTCCTTCGCATTCTGCCACCGCTCCATCTGTGTGAGCATCTCCCACATGTCATCCATGGTGTGTTGTGGCACTGGCCTTGGTGAGGGATGGAGGTGCGTTCCATGGCTGCCAGACACCTGCTCACCAGGCACCTCATCATCATCTGACTGTGATTCAGTGTCCTTTGTATGGTGCCAATGAAGGGCACGGCGAGTAGACATGGAGGAGGGAAAAGACTGCATGGGTGAGTGTCCGGACAGGGGGGATGATCCCTGGGATATCTCTCTCACAGTGGTAGCTGGAGAGGAGGAGCCAGGGGTGCCAGTGTCAGGTGCTGCTGTGACAGCTGGTGTGTTGCTGGTGTTTATTATAGTGTCCTGTTCCACTGCCACAAGTGTGGCAGGCGTGCCTGTGCCAGGCCCTCACCTTCTGGAGAATGTCCTCTCTTGGTGTGGCATGGCTTGCTCCATTCCCTGCACTTGGTGGTCCAGGTGTGCCGGACCTTCTGGTGCCCTCCCTGGGGACCTGGGTGTCTTGTGTACCTGTTGGGAGACAGTAAACAGTGTATCATTACCCTTGTTGGAAGGTTGTGCAGTGTGCTCCCCCGCAGTGCATGCAATGTACAATGGGGTCCCAGTGACATTCCACCCAAGGGTGACCTTCTTCATGTGACAGGTAGTATGTGATGTTATTTTATGTTATTTGGCATTTATATAGCACTCTATCATTGGTATGACCTTAAAGCGCCCCAAGGCCCCTTTTTTGTGTTAATACTTTTCCCCCATCCCAAAAACGAATGTTCCCATTCCCAACCACATATGTATATTTTTAAAAAGGTCGTTATTTATTTTTAGATGTTTTGGGTTCCTTCAAAAATCAATTTGTTGTTTTCTATTCAATAATATCACTGCATACCTGTACTCACCAGGGTCTTCTTGCCTGCTGGCTCCCGCCTCCACCGTACCCACGCCCTCAGGCATGCCATGCGGAGGATGTTTTTCACCCTGTCCTGCAATGGTGTGAGCGGCAGTGGGGCCACAGTTCCTCCACCTGTGAACGCGGTGTGCCTACCGTAGCTGTAGATGAGCATCCACAACCTGCCTCTTAGGCTGTTTCAGCCCTTTCTTATCTCCTCACAGTCCGGTGGGACATTTCCCATGGCTGCCGTCTTGTCCCTTATTTCGGTCCATATGGTATTCTTGTACCAGGGGGATGTCTTGCAGAGGTGTGGCCTATATAGCTCCTCTGGATGAGCCGCCACCTCCTATGCCAGCACAGTGAGTGCCCTCTCAGTGAATTTGGGTTTTCTCAGGTGCATTTCGGGCACCTTCCTTTTGCATTTGCGTGAGGACATGTCTGGGGTGTGTTTTGGGGTTGGATGGCAATCCCTTATTTGTGATTTTGAGTGGATTGAATTTTTCAAAACCGATGCCGCTGTGGTTTCAGTTATAGGAATTACGCTATTTACGCTGGCGGTAATTCCACAGTGGAATTACAGCTGAATGTACGGTGGTAACGGTAGTTCCGCTAAATATGGGTAGAATTGCTGTCATGGAATTACTGATACCGCCAATGGTGTGTGCACGTGTGTGGTATTTTAAATGCCTCCTATTTTTTAAATGTCACCTAATTATGAGTTAGCACTGCATGGGTTATTTAAGTCATGAGGTACATATAACGCACTGCATGTGATAAATATGGGTTACTTACTTCCAATTGATATTTGTTTTTAATCTGCCTAATAGAAAAATAAAGCTGAATCACAGATTCTGCCACTGCATTGGTATCCTACGGTAACTGGCAGAGGAGCAAAAAAGTAGTGCTATCAATTGGCCAAATGATTGGGAAAGCCACAAACCTGTAATCCACCACTTATCAAAGTTTGACGACCCCAGAAAGCCAATTTTATTGTCCATTTACGTTGTGTAAATCTGTAACTATATCAATGATTTTTTTTAAAAAAAGTAGAGCCAATTTTTTACAATATGAAGTATTAGGCAGGTGCTTAGATATTTTTCTTTTAGAAAAGACAGTCTTCCAGTGTAAAAAGTATGCAGTAAACAGTTAATGTGGGGGTATTCGCCTAGAAACAATTGTGTATAGGCGCTTTATAAATGCCATATCATATAATATTTGTACATGTTTTATTTGGATGTTGTTTTAAGATGCTCTCTTTAATTAATTTGTTTGCTGTGGAAATTACTTACCCGATGCTGCTCCGTCCCTTTGCACACAATAATGTCCTGGATCGAAATGCACCCTTCAAGGTGGGCAGGAAGTATCAACAGGCCTGGGAGCTATAGTATGGGATTTTTTCATTAATTTAACTCGAACTCTGCCTTGCATAATTGCGGCCACTTGCTGGCTCATAGCTGCGTTTGCCCAGGGGTTGACTACATTTGCATGTTGTGGGAGAAGCGCTTAACTGTATGATGATCTGGAAGGTGTGATCATCCTAGCACTGTTTTGATAATCTGTTCAACTCTAGAAAAAGCCAAAAACCTCCAGAAAATAGAACCAAGGAGGCAAGGACCTGAATCTGTTTCACTGGGCTCTGAAACGTAATGATTTTTGTGTTTATCTTATTTTCCTTGCCCCTCTCCTGCAGTCCCTTCCTCAACTCCTTGTCGCCTTGTTGGGTCTTTTACAAATCTGATTGATACTTTGGCTTCTGTTTATTTGTTAGACTTAAACTAATAGAAGACATGAGAATTCTACCTGTCTTCTGATCTGACTAATGACTCCCATTTGTTATTCCCATTTTAAGAGGACTTGCTTTGACATCCAAAAAAATGAATTATTCATACATTCTTATGAATAGACTTATATGTCTGAAGCTTTGCATCTCAGTGAGTCATTGTATGGGAGCTCTGTCACAGCCTGCCAAGACTCTGCTCTTCTGTCCTCCCTGAAAGTAACATGAGATCACCCCCTTCCGGATCATTGATTTATTTAAAGACCACATTGCAAAACCATTATTTTCTAATGTATTGATTTAACAACACGAGCTAGAGTACAACCTCTGCCTTTAATAATTCGACTGCTGCTTGCACATACATACTTGGAACCACTTGAAAGGTGGCAGTTGCCTTTGCCAGGGTTTCACCTTGAGGTGCATTTCCCTTGAAGCCTGCTGAACTTAATTGAATTCTGATAGAGAGCAGGTTCTCCTGCCAAGCCAACAAGGCCACTTAGTGTGTATGGTTGCATCCGAAGTAGAAAGTAAGAGAGCATTACTGCCCCCATTTGACAGGCACTTGCATTGCATAAAGGCAAGAGAGATTTCCACTTGTGACCATTATAGTAGGATCAGGTCATTATATGCCAAATTAAAGCTGGTGATGGTACACAGCTCTAAATGGAGGCGGATACATTCTTCAGCAATCTGACCATAACATGTTAAGGATTTCAATCAGGCGATACACTCTGCTCCTGGCCTAGTGTACAGCACAATGGAAAAACTTATTTAAGATATAAATTCAATTATTTGAGAGATGTACCACTCGTATCACACCCCTTATTTAAGAATACCACGGATCAAAAGGTATTATTTATTTATTTAAGATCAAAAATCACAATAGATATTTTAATAGGTAAACAACAATCACCAATGGGGTGACAGAACACATAATTATGTCTTTAATACACTGGGACTAAGTTATGAGCAAACAAATGCAGCACAGAAACTAATACTTTTGTGTTGGTTTCAGATCAGACAGCACAATGGTTAGAAATTCCCCCTGCAACACTTCTCAACCCCCCCAATAGGCAATGCAAATGGATGGAAGGTGAGAGCAGGTATTCAGGAATAGTACAGGTCAAACAGTGTCTCACTTCCCCCTTCCCCCTTACACAGAAAGAGAAAAATGAAGTGGGCTTTTCAACTGTCAGAATGACTTATGTGTGGAAAAATTCTTAAATAATTGTAAATTCCCATGGGAGCCGCTTTGAACAGTTACACACAAACATAAGCAATGATTTAGTCAGAAGAAAACATTTGCAATCTTAAAATCCAAGTCGGAAGCAGTTTAAATCTACTTTACACGTGTAAAAATTTCTCAAAATGAAATTTCGCGGCAAACTTTTCATGCGCGATATTCGCGATAACGGTAGAAATTTCGTTCCTATCACCAAAACTGAGGGAGTTATAGCGATCTTAGTAAAGGTTGTTTTTGCGAGATAGGCGCGAGAATGGAAAGAGGCTTTAGTTTTAAAATCAGAAAATATTGGCTATGGACTAGAGCATCCAAGCTAAGCCACCAGGTCGGCACAGGTAAGAGCCAGGAGTGATACGCGACTCAGTCCTGGTTCCTCGCTGTCCACCTTGGAGCACTAGGCTGGTCACTCAAATGAAATTAATAGATCAAGTTGACAAATGACTAGGAAAAAGATGCTTTTACAGATAGACAGAATAAGATTTTACTACATATTTAGACAATGTTACTGGTTATGGAAGTAAGGATAGTTCAGATGTTAGGAGGGGACAAGATAGTGAACGGAAATGAACAATTTCTAGCTCTCTGTTAATACTCACAAAACAAAATGGATTTAAGATTTTGGACCGTCAGGATTCTGCACCGTCAGGATTCTGGACCATCAGGATTCTGGACCTATCAGGGACTGACAGCTGGGCACATCGGAATGGACAGGGTCAGCAAGGCGCTCTTGTCACAGCATGGCACAGGACTGGATGGGATCTGTCCTTCTTGGTTCGGAGGATATTTCAATTCCGCAGGCAAGCAGTAACAGCACAGCCCGGCTGCATTATGATGCTAACCCCAGGCTTTTGGGGTTCTGTTCTAGAATTTGAGGCCTAGCTGAGGATGGTTCAGCTATGCAATAGGCCTTTGCTTTGCCAAGTTTCTGGAGTCTGGAGCAAGGAAGATGTAGATTTCAGCAGCAGGGTGCTCCGCCAGCATCAGGAGGATGAGTGGATCTGTCTGTCTCTATGTCTGGTCAGCTGTCTCTATTTATGCTATAAAATGACATCATAAAGGGGGGGTGTGGGCCGGCTTAGCTAAGCTTGCCCCTTTGAGCTGGGATAGGGTCAATACTTCATCTCCGCCTTGCAATTTGAGTGATTGGCTCAAGGCTGGGCGATGTCAGGTTTTATGATTTGCTTTACAATCCTCAGAGACCTCCTTTAGCCATTGGTCTCCAAGTCTGATTTTATATTAAATGTACATTTCTACATTGGTCACCTTTACACAAATCACATATAAAGATGTCATATTTTACATAGCAGCTATTCCTCAATACCCTGCAGTGGTGGGGTCTTGTCTCCCCTTTCTACAGATTTTGCCCTTTTCGCTATGAACACACTTTCCGATTATTCTGCTAATTTCCACAAATATGCATGTTTAACATGGGGACATGGGTGTACATTTTCACAATTCTAACAGTCATACATTTTGCGTAAAATCACAGATCTTGCCATTCCTGTCCAGAACATGTCACAACGTTCTGCCGCCTCGTCACACATGCAGCCACAAATTAAATTAACAGCTCTGTCATTTTTATATTTTTCACCATTTTTGATAGCAAATCATAAGTCTTTTAAAATGTGTTCTTTGTTCAGGTTCAGCAACAAATGTTCTCTTGGCTCCACCCCTTGGTTTCTCCCTGGAGTCCAGGAACACCCCCTCCTTAGGGCATGTTCCTGCCAAGAGCCATTTACGATCGCCTTCACACCTTCAGTTTCCTGAGGTGGAGGTTGTCCATTGTCTAGTCCTGGGCTATGCAGCAATTAGCACCTCCCCGTGAGTTTCAACTGAGAGGAAGGCTCTCCCTTTGGGAAAAAAAACCTGCTTTCCAGTTCTTGCAGCTCAGCCAGGTTTAATTTAATTGTTAAATTCTTTTCTTGACGCCGCCAGTGGCGGGGGCGCTCTTCCGGGCAGCCTTGGTGGCCAGCTGCTTGCGAGGCGCCTTGCCTCCTGTGGACTTGCGGGCGGTCTGCTTAGTACGGGCCATGGCAGCGCTGCTAGATCTGCTTTCTCTCTACGAGATACAATTAAATTCTTTTGGCTTTTCCTTAGCACTAAACAAACTTGTTGTATCAAATAACAGATAGAATTCTCATTCAAGATTTTAACCTATGGGATCAAAAACAACTACAGTATGGGTTACTATCAGTAACAGGCCTCTTATATTGCAAACATTTCACTTTTAGTTCATAATATGTTAAAGTTTAATCAGGAAGGCCCTTGACAGCTGTCATCACAGGTAGCCCTCTGCTGCACAGAGATTTTTTTACAGATCCACAGGCAGGCCTCTTTTGCTGTGGAGATCTCTTTCTGCTCTTAGCCTTTCAGGACATTGTAAGTTCACAGTGATTCCTTAAACTAAGTGAGTAGTAGCACCCGCGAGAATTTTGAATATTTAGAAGGTGTTCTGTACCGGCATTCTGAAGTTTCCGCAGCAAAGAAAAAGTGATTTAAAACAATATTTGGAGTTTCATTTAGCAAAGCACTGCTTTTTCCTTCTGCACTCCACTTTCAATCGTTGTGGAGCCCAGTGACACATTTCAGTAGTGAGAGCTCTGTTCCACCACTGACAACATGCATGGCAGATTGGGCAGCCATCTTTTTGTGTGTTGAAAAGCGCAATTTTTGAGGGTTTTGAGGCTATTTTGTTGTTTCTGGCACCACCATAACAGAGTGATGCAGCATAGCAGAGCAAAAGTGGGTCAATACATCCCACAAACACACAAACCACTAATGCTTGTGGAGAGAACAGTGTGAGGATAGGCATAAAGTACCTACCTTAAAAATTACGGGAACCGAGAAAGAACATGCCCCCTTCCACCAAAAGACAAGAACACGTCATTTCCCTCCGGAAGAATCAAGGTTGTCGTCTACGGTGCTGTAGGATATCCTCGGTAGTGCATCAAATTACACCCTAATGATACCTGATGAACTGAAACTAGACAACTTGATCGTAAAACTGTTGCAATTACCCTAAAATAGCAGAGAAAAAATGTAAGGTAACCCAAATCTATATGGAATTAAAAACGCTTTCTTTGATGTCGCTTTTCTACATATACTATCTTTTTTCAATAATAAATTCTGATCACCCTGGCCATGCATGTTTATTTTCTTCAGGGCCAGCCCCTCAGCAAACCCTAAAGGTGCTGGAGTTGGTTCCAGGAAATGTCTCAGGAAATAATTGCAGAATAAGCCCCATGACATCAATAATAGGTGGGAGACGGAGCACACACCTGAACAACCTACTGACAAATTCAAGGCTTTAAATGATTTGCAGCAAGTGCAGGAGGCTGCAGATGTTCAAAACAGCAGGCCATGGGTGAGTGCTTCCTAGGTACTTTCCAGGGCCTGCAAAGGAGCCAGTTGCAGAACTGCTCTTGCATGCCTGCCTTCATGGGTGACATGCATGTACAAAGGAATGTGCAGGCAGAAGTCTGCACAATCCTGAGTCTCCTTGTGAATACTGTGTATCTCTTAAATGTCACAGTGGAAACATGCTTTTCGGGCGTTGGTGTGCAGATTGAGCAGCTGAAGACAATCCTGGGATTGCTGACAGATACCATTTCTTTTGAAAATCATTGCAAGATGGAGGCCAGATCTGAGATAGACCTGCTCATGTCTTCCACCCAACCATCCTCAGAAATCCGGTTCAGCCCTTTGTTCGATTCCATACCTTTGTATGTGGTACCTACAGTTAAAGGACTACCGCTGACTCCTCTCAGCACTCTGCCCACCTGCTCTGACTCTTGCATCTACTGCCCCTACTGACACCAATGCAGCAACTTGCATTGTATTTTCCACACCATCCCTCCCTGTGCATTCGACATCATTTTGTTATAACGTGCTTAATACCCAGAGGTTTCTAAGTGTGGACCCGGTGATTGAACCTGTGTTGCTCTGTGTCATCTTGCTTCTTAGGCAATCACGTTGTCTCTGAGCTATCCTCCCGAGACAATGGTAACAACTATGAGATTCCTTCCACCCACGCAAATGACTATCCTCCAATCTCCTGCATGTGGTGGCATAGGTTCCATGCCCACACCCCACCGATTCAAGCAGGAAGAGTACTGGCAACCCCAAGGCAAATTACCCTTTGACATACATTACTACAGAGGATGAGTAGGTCATTGGTAGCATTTGCAAACATTCTCCACGTGGTAGAGCCTGTCCTCCGTTCAATACTTGGTGAGTTTCAAAATGTATCAGCAATGGTTAAAAATATATCTTCAATGGGCTGTACAACAAGGAAGCCCAGCCTCCTAATCTTAGCTGCTGTACCGTGTCCTTTGTCTTCTCCGTGTTCGTTAGCAATTGCACTCAGCAATGAAAGAACAAGAAACATTATTCTTGAGGATGAAAATATGCAATATTTGACCTCCCTGAGGCAGGCCACATGGCCAGCCTCCCTTCCCCACCTGGTTCGGCAAGGTTTCCCATTTCCAACCTCTGTCCAACAATCAAACACCTTCAACCATTAACACTCAGATGAGATACACTTCAAATGTATTGCCATTAACAGCATCCACTCTCACTGAATAATGGGGTAATGGTGGCAATAACAGCATATTTACCAGAATACTGCATGCGAATCTTGGGAATATTCAGGTGCCTAGCACGATTACTCAGTACGTGGATGACCTGCTAGTGTGTAGTGACAGTGAACAGCACTGCCGAAGGGACTCCATTGCACTCCTAAAATTGCTGGCCTGTAAAGGGTACAAGATCAACAAGGCCAAATTGAAACATTGACAACAGGAAGTGCTCTATTTGGGGCAGTTCATATCAGTGAACGGTAAAAGAATACTACCAGACATGGCAGTATCAGTACGCGCCACCCCCAGATCCGCCTCAGTTAAAGAAATGCAGAAGTTTCTGGGTCTGTGTAACTACTGCAGGGCCTGAATTTTAGATTACGTGGCATACACAAGGCCACTTTTACAGGCCCTTAGGGAAGCACACAAAACTAAGGACCACAAGTTACAGTGGACAGCAGACATGATCAAACAGTTTGACGACTTAAAAGAAGTCATTAGTTTGACACCTGAACTGGCCACCCCAGATTACACGCAAGAATTTTAGTTGTTTTCACATTCAGATGGCCAGTTTATGGCAGCGGTATTGACTCACAAGAGCACTATGTGCCACAGGCCATTGGCCTATCATAGCAGCACTTTGGATACAGTAATGCAAGGGCAGTTTACGTGTGAACAAGCTTCAGCAGCTGCTGCTTTTGCAATAGAGAAAGGTTCTACAATTTCTAATGGGGTGTTCAGTCACGCTGAATATGTAACATTCTTTGTTTGCCATTCCAGGAAGGTCAAAATCTACTCTGACTACACAAAGATCTTTGGCATATGAGACCATCATTTCTAAACCTCTTATTTATGTGGTTAGATGCAAAACAGTGAACACTGCCACCTGTTTAACAGATATGCCTACTACCAAGGACTTAATGACGCATGACTGGACCATATATGAGGGGGAGGAGGATGACATTCCCAAAGCAAGGGAATGTGCATTGACAGAAGGTTAGGTCATTTTTGTTGATGGGTCTTCCACAATTGATCAGCAGGTTGAGCAAAGATGGACAGGGGCAGCTGTGGTACGACTTGAGGAAGGAGAGTATAGGACAGTGGTCATGAAAATGTTGCCCATGCATTATTCTGCACAGGCAACATAACTCGTAGCGCTCATCAAAGCATTAAGAGTGTCTAAAGAGTGCTATGTCACAATATATTTAGACTCAGCGTATGTCACAACAATGTATCTATCTCCTTGGAAGAGGAGGGGGTTTCAGAGGGTGGATGGATCCCCAGTCAAACACGCGGCACCGCTAGACATACTGATATAAGCATTATACCAGCCATCTTTTGTGGTGGTCGTCAAGTGCGCCGTCCACACTCATGGGACAGGTGAAACATTGATGGGGAATGCAACTGCTGATTTGGCAGCAAACATGGTTGTGTATCTGCCAAATGAAAAACCCACTGAGTATGTTGTGGCTGCCCCACAGGCAAGCAACCATCCAGCACCTTACACAACATTGCCCATCTCCCAGATTATTGAACTACAAGGAAGGGCACCTGAACGGGAGAAAGAGTTGTGGTCATGGAGTGGTTGTAAGCAATCTCCGACAGATCTGTTATGGAGGCAAGATAGCTCTGGGAAGACAGTAATGCCCCAGGAGCTGCTAGCAGTAGCCTTTGAACAGTTACACTACCCATCCCACAGTTCAAAGCAACACATAGCAGCAGATATACAGATATACAGGAGGACTGGTTTATACCAAACATCCAGGAAAGCATTACAGAAATGTTCATACATTGCACCACATGTCAAAGTTTCAGTACAGGGATGATGCTACAGATCTTACGGGCCACCTTACTCCGCCCTACTGGGCCGTTCCATGAATTACACATGGATTACGCTGATATGGGTGAGTATTGTAGTGATTTGTCCTTTTTCAAGGTGGGAGGAAGCAGGGTTGTGTGAACATCCAGATTGCCAAGTGTTCTGCTAGATTTTTAGTGCGGGTAGTTTTCCTGCAATGGGGTGTGTGTGAGGTTTTAAGGTCAGACAATGGCACATATTTCCTCATGCATTACTTCAGCACGTTACAGCACTACTTGGAATCAAGCACCGGATGTATTCGATTTACCACCCACAGGCCAATGGCATTGTGGAGATAATACATGGTCTCCTTAAAAGCAAGTTATCTAAACAGTGTACCAAGTTGAAGAAAAACTGTGTGCACTGTGTGTCCCTGGCCCTCTTCAGTTTACGCCTGCAGCCAAGCAACAACCACCATTTGTCACCTCATGAAGTGGCCACTGACTTGCGTATGCATACTCCCATATCACCTGTAAGAAGGGCTTCAGACGGATATAGGGAAGCAGCGGTGCTCGGTGAAGAGTTCAAAGAATATTTCACCACACAAACTAGGGCCATTAAATGTGTCTCCCGATAGATTGCACCTCCCAGGATTGTGATGACAGAGACACCAGATGTTGAGTCTACTACGGTGACAGATCCCGAGCATATGACCACACAACCACTGCAGCCTGTGGACCTCATATACATCCTCAATTCCGTGCGCAGATGGAATAACCCTCGGTTCCAAGGGCCCTACGTGGTGGTGTTTTGCACTCCCCTTGCTGTGAAAGTCAAAGAATTGCACTATTTGGTCCACCTCTTTGACATTCATAGGGCACCTTCAGAGAGTACACTGGTACATCAGTTATCTTAAAACAAGGGGTAGCCGTACATGTACCCCGTCTACCTTAGCAGCCTGTCCAGGGGTGATACGTGTGCGGCAGCACATTCCAGTGGCAGGCTGAAGCTTAGCTGCTAGCTCTGTATCTTTCTTTTTTCAGGAGCTCTTTCTTCCTTCTTTCCTTTTGCTCTCTTTCTCTCTTTCCCTTTCTCTCTCTCTATTTCTTCTTTTTCCTTTCTATTGTTATCTCTCTCTTTCTCTCTTCCCTTCTTTCATTTATTTCTCTTTTCTTTGTTTGTGTAAAAAGTACATCTTGTAAGTTTCTCCTTTCCATTGTCTTGTGTGTCTGTTTTTTTCATTTCAGGAAAGAAGAAGATGGATGTGACTAATGTAAATAATTTGTTAAGTAGAGACCAGAGGTGTAGATGCACGAATGAGAGAATATTGACCTATGTTTATTATTATGGGTTGACTATTATTGTAGGTTTCTGTGTGGTATTGATAGTACTGTTGGGATTGAATTAGTGGAAGGATGTTAGAGGTAGAGGTCCTATAAATGGGGGGGAATGGGGAATAGGATTGTATATTATCCAAATGGGACAGTACCTATAAATATTAATAATATGAGTTGAGTTACATATATTAGCACTAATGTGAAAACTAACAATAATAATGGAAATTAATGTAATGAATTTAATAAGCACATTACGACAGTGGGGGCAAGAGTGAACACGTTGTTTGCAGCAAGTAGGAGATTGATACCACTGCAAAACGATATAATTTTATTTCCGATAGTACTAGTAAAGCTGCCATCCTTGAAAGCAGGTATAGAATAATGAAAAGAGAAGTACGACAAATGTGTGACACGTATCAAGGGCTGGGTTTGGATGTGATTGAGGATATTCATCATCCCGAGTTCACCAACTCATGGTATTTTGACATATGTGGTGTGTGGAGAAACACTGTGAATGGAAGCTGTTATGTGTGTTCACTCATTCCACATGCATCAGGGGCTCCCAAGGTGTTAGTACCACAAGCAGTCCTAATTAAAGAGGCACAATGCCTATGGTGGGTCCAGATCTTGTACAGTGTGCAGCGATTCAAAAATCATCAAGTGTGTGGAGCTGCCATATCTGATGGTGAAAGGACGTAAGCATGTCAATAATAACTGGCAGGACATCACACTACCTTGCTTGGCAGAAGGACTGGTAACATATAGCAAGGAAAGGATAGCACAGGTGGACAATTTCTGTGTGTAAATATGGACAGAGCATATCACAAAGTTGACGTGGATCGCAACAATGGAAAAGCTGATGCGAGTGCACAAGGAAGAGGAATATAGACTTTGTTTCCGCAGCAAGGGTACAGTTTTTGTTGGCTCATACAAACATTGCAATAAGACTCCCTTGATCACAGACATGAAGAAAGGAACAGCAACGATGATGGATTACTACTGGTCTGTGGCCAACCAGCTTACCTGCACCTCCCACCATCATGGAGGGGCTGTTGTTCGCTGGCCACATTGCACTCAACGCTATTATAATCCCAGAAGAACACCTGAAGGGGAGCACTGCCAAGCCCATTCCATGGAGTTCTATGGGACTCCATGGAATGGAAACTTACCGCCATTGCTGGCACCCGGTAACACAGAGATTTATCGGGCGCTGGTAACGGTAAAGTGAGTCTGCCGGTAAACCGCCAGTATTACTGGCGGTTGTCCGGCAGACTCGTAATGAGGGCCATGGTCTAGCATCCAAATATATGTCTATCCTTGCCAAGCAATATGCCTCTTCACCAGTGCTTAGATCTAGTGTGAAAGAATTATTGCAGGTGGCCAAACATCTCTCCACCCACTATAGTGGTATAATAATGTGTACTCTGGGCTATTGTATGTTGAACAATCTCCCAATTTATATTAGGAACAGTGCTTCCGTTCAAGTTTTTAAGTTTTGTTTGAAACAAGATTGATTGTCTTTTTAAGAACCAAAATCTTCAAGTTTGAAGAAGAGACTGGTTGGAGAATTCATGGGGTTTTATAACTTCTCTTTTTTAAAACATGACTGTTTTATTGTGTGTATGATTTGTATCGTATGTTTGAATTGTTTACTAGTGTCTTGAAACTGGCCTTCCAGTGATAGTTGCACTGAATAAATAATTGTACTACTACTATAACAGTGCTTTCATTTATGTTATGCTTGATGTACACTGGACAAGCTTCATAGCATGTTTAGTGAATGATAAGGGGTGCTTTAAATGTTATCTGTAAATCCTCCAGGAGACAATAAAGTGTTTTAGAGCTAACTTGCATCTGGTGAACAAGGCCTTTAAGAAGGCCAAGGTAGAGGCTGTTGCAGTTGTCCAATCGGAAGAGAACCAAAGCTCCTGTCACTTCAACTTTATGCAACTTATACATAAGAGGGAGGGTGTGAGTAATAATATGTAAGTGAATATGTGATTTAGTGGTGAGGTCATGAACCTACAGAGAAAAATGGAGAAGCTCATCAAAGGTGATGCTGAAGTTTTTAGTAGCAGACACAAGGTATATACATGTATTAATGAACTTCAGCTGTTCAACTGCAGTATTGTGAGTGGCCCCTCTGTACATTTTAGAGTATGTGCCTAAGCTGCTGGAGAGGAGATAATGCAATATGATGGATATGCTTACATGTCTACACATGAGACTTGATTTGTGTCTAGCAGCAAACCGTGCAAAGAGTGGAGTCGTGCAGTTAGTTTTCTCTTAGGCATTTCCACAATAAGGACATGTGTAGGGGTGTCTCTATAAGATGCAGGATGATGTATCATGGAAAAGGTCACATTATGCATCACCAGAGATTACACATATCCATGACCAGTTCTATAGCGTAGCTCGTCAGGGTCTACTGTGATTGTTAGTGTTGGTTTTGATTCATGGGTGGTGCTCTGGGACTACATAGATGGAGTCAAAGGCAATTGATGTAGATATTTGGCAAGTTATGTTATGTTATGTTATGTTAGGTGGTATTTGTAGCAATAAACTCAAATCAATGTAATCACAAAGACTCCAAAAATGACAACACCTGGCAACTCAAACTGTAGAGGTTTGGCATCAAGACCACTAATCTACCAGGAGAACTGAAACTCATGCAAATCTATCAAACTATAAGGACATAAAGTGTCACCATAAGTCAAATGGAAAATAGAGCAACAAGCAGATAGTGATTATAACTATACTGTGAGATACTGTTTATTTGTTCATGTTGTAACAATTTCTTCTTCTTTTTGTTTTTGAATATACAAACCATAAAAATATTTTCTGACCATCTCCAGGAATTTGATCTCTTTATCCTAAGTAAGAGCGCAACTCTGGTACTATCATAATTTGAAATTTGTATAGCGCCTGCTGCCACTGGTATGGCCTTCAATGGTATCATACTAAAATGTCGCCATAATTTGTGCACCCCGCAGTCACTGCAACTTTGGAGGCGCACAAAATGAGGGCAACATTTACTGCACCCAAGCGGAGCAGCGGTTGCAGGGGTGTCCCCTGCTCTTCTTCGAGCACATTAAAGCGAGTCAAGGGCTGCAGGGGTGTCCCCCGCTTACCATTTTGTAAAGCGGGGGACATGTAAGAAAAAATTAAAACCCTGCAGCGTCTGCTCCTCCCTCTAACGTGGGTTAGAGCTGATGCCACAGGGATCACAGAGTGCAGGCGGCACATGCAGAAGTGTGCTGCCATAAAGGTAAGTGGGGTGGGGGGTTGGGAAGGCTAGTGCAGGCTGGGGGAAGCAGGCACAGTGATCTATATGATCACTGCGCCGCGCTGTAACTGGTGTCAGCATTTTAAGCTGTCACAGTTACGGGCGGCGGAAGTGATCACATAGATCCACTTGAAGCTCAGTGGTGGTAAGAACGTCCTTTGGAAGACCGTAGTTTGAGATGAAATATAGTGAAAGGAGTGGCAAAATGCATGTGTGCATTTATTGCAAAGATGAAGGTAGGTAGAGAGTGGCTAAGTCTCTAACAGCAACCCCTATTGCAAAGGTGAAAGGATGGGTGCTGTGTCAAAAGCTATTTGAAAAGCTGGACTAAATTTTTTGTGGGACTCAGCTGTATTCTATGAGACGCAGTGCATGAGGGTCTGCTAAAGTAGGTCTGGGGGCCTATTAGTTTTAGGCATGCAATGCACATTGTAGAGGCATGGGGAGTGCTACATTCCACCTAACTCACTCCTCTTGTGTGCCCAGTTTCCCTACAAGGAAGGCTGGGTGGGGGCTGGAAGGCGGGTTGGGCGTGACATCCGGACTAAATGTGTAAGGTTATTGAGTGCCTTCCTGGAGGAGAGGTGGTCCTCTATGCAGCAGATGGTTATTGGCAGGGAGTTCCAGATAGTGGGTGCTTTTACTGAGAAGGAATAACCCCCATATGGGTTGATTTTGTCACAGGAATGATGAGTACAAGTGCTGAGCCTTATCTGAGGGTTCTGTCAGCCGTTATGCTGTTATGCTTATGCTTATGCTTATGCTTATGCTGTTATGGGTTCTGTTATGCTGCAGGTATTCTGGTTGTTTGTTGTAAAGGCTCAGTGGGTGATGCACATCACCTTGCAGGAGGATCGTCGGCCGATCAGAAGCCAGTGAAGGACACTGAGGGTGGTTGAGATGTGTTGGGGCCAAAGCTGAGGAAGAGCCTCTCTGCAGTGTTTTGTACTTTTTGGAGTTTTCATACTGGCTATGCAGGGGCCCCTCGGTATAGGGTGTTAGCATAGTCTAGATGGGAAAGGATGATGGCACTGATCACAGTGACTCTGTGTGGGAGGGTCAGGAAAAGAAAAAGACGGCAACGGATGCATATGTGTAGTTAAAAGCAGTTTACCCTGGAGTTGATGTGATATGTCAGGGTCAAATCCATGTCCATAATGCACCTAAGATTTTTTACTGTGTAGTAGGTGGTGGTTGGTGGGTCTAGGGAAAGTGGCCTGGAGGTGGATTCAGGAAAGAGGGCAAAATTCCAACATAGCATGATCTTGTTTTTTCCTGAATTGAGTAGGAGGTGATTGTCTGTCATCCAGCATTCAGTTTCTGAGAGGCAGGTTGTGATATTGGGGGCGGTAGAAGCAGAGCTGTTTGGGATTTTGAAGATGATCCGGGTATCGTCAGCGTAGTTGTATCATGATAGACTGTAGGAATTCATTAATACAGGCTGAGGTAGAGGTTGAAGAGGAGTGGAGAGAGAGCGGCACCATGCCATACTCCATGGTTGACTGGGAGGGGAACTGAGGTGTATGGAGGAATGTTTACTCTTTGAGATCTGTTGGTGAGGAAGGATGATATCCAATTCAGAACTGTATCCCTGATGCCTATGGTATGTAGTCTCTTGGTGAGGATGGAGTGGTCATGATGTTGAACGCTGCTGAGAGGTCAAATGAGATTAGGGCACTTCAGCCTTCTGAGTCTGAGTGTCTTTTAAGATCATTGCAAATTGAGATTAGGCAGCACTTAATTCCTCTTAAAGGTCTGAATCCAGATTGGGTGCAGTCGAGGATCTTGTTTGATTCTGAGAAGAGGCATAGTTGTAAGTATGATGCTCGGTGAACTAATTTAGCGATATATCATTTGCTTGAGATGGGTCTGTAGCTGGTCGGTACAAGAGAGTCGAGGGAGGTTTTTTTTGTTGCAGTGGCAAGATGTCAGAGGTCTTAAATTCTGCTGGAAAGGTACCGGACATGAGTGATGAGTTGATGATGGATCTTGCGACGTTGTTGGCAGAGGTGGCTGTCAAGATTTCTTTTAGCAGTGAGGGGATAGGGGTTGCAAGGGTAGCTTGAGGCACGGCTAAGTGATAGTAGTTTGAGGAATTCTGCGGAGGAGAGTGGTGAGAAGGTAGGGAAGAGTAGAAGGGAGGAAGGTAGTTCAGATGTAGTGGGAACAATGGGGGAGAGGGATGAGAGTGTTGAGATTTTAGAGATGATGGAATTGTGTCTTAGGCTGTGTTGTGGAAGTGGTCTGATGTATAGTCACAGATGGACTGGGTGTGCTTGGGATATGTTGGGGGTGCAGCCAGTCGTGTTGAATTCAGAGATTAGCTTCAGTAGTTTCCCTGATGGGTGCAGGGCTTTTGAAATTCTGTTCCAATAGCAGGATTGTTTTATTTTGTGTACGTCTGCGTGATATAGTTTGAGCTGGGAGGCGTAGGCCATTCTGCTACATGACAATGGGTTTGCCCACCATCTACACTCCAGGATATGGCTCAAAGTTTTCATTTTTTTTAGGGCTTGGGTGAACCATCCGGGTGAATGGCCCTGTCTGTTACGGAAAGATCTGATGGGGAGTTATGGAGTTGAGTGCTTCTGAAAGTCAGTAATCGAAGTTAGAGATGGTGATCTGGCCAGGGTAGCGGGGGATGGAGTTCTGGGAGGCGAGTAGGGTCATTGCCAAGCCAGAAGTCACTTTGAATTCCTTCCAGAGATAGATTGGGTTGGTGGCTCAGAATCTGCCGAAGGGGTGGGTGGGTCCACTGAGGAAAGGGTGAAGAGGATGGCAGAGTGGTCTGACCAGATAAGCAGGCATGGTGGTAGTGTGGTGAGGAGTTCAGGTGAACCAAATATTGCGCCTAGGGTATGACAGCAGAGTTTGTTGGCCCCTGAGACTAGCTCTGTTAGTTGCAAGGTTTCCATGTTGTCCAGTAGTGATCAGGTCATTGGCGTATGTGGCATGTCGAACCAGATGTTGAAATCCGCTAATACAGTGAGGTGGGGGTGGGAGACCATGATGGCTGCGAGTCACTTTGAGAGTCTGCAAAGTATCCTATGGGTCGATAGATGAGCAAGAAGCTGTGTGTATATGAAGGGGAGAGTAGGAATTTTACCAAGGGGGATTTGCAGTCTGAGTTGCACGCCTGGTCATCGGTGTGTGGGGTGGAAAGGGAGGCTTTATGAAGGATGGCAATTCCTCCTGGCCTGCTAGCCCTGTTTTGGAATTGTGTAACCCGGTGGTAAGGCTTCATGTGCAATCATCCAGAATTCTTGGGAGAACCAGGTTTCAGTGATGAAGAGGATGTTGTGGAGGTTCTAATGACATTAAGTCGTACATACATTGTGGCGATAGTCCATTGACCCATCTGGCATTGATGAGAATATAATTCAGATTACTGTTTACTCATTGGTTTGAAGTAGTGGTTTAGGTTCTGACTGGGTGCCAGGGGAGGAGAAGGAAAGGCCCCAGAGGGATGGAGTTGGCTCAATGTGGAGGTGGGAGCGGGTGATGGCCAATGCAATGATGGAGGCTGAGGGGAGGGAAGGATGGATGGAGAGGTTGGGCGGTGAACTTACAGTGTGGCAAATGGGGTAGGTGGGAGTCGGTGCAGGGTCCAAGATGTGTGTGGAAGGGGATCCACTGAGGGAGGCGATTGGTTTCCAGTGGGGCCAGAGGCCCTATGCGGTATTGGTGGATGTGTAGTGAGGGCTGAGATCTAAGAAGAGTTACAGAAGTCAGTTGGTAATGTAGCTACAAGGGATGGGAATGTATGCAGGGGAGCGTGTGAGTCAGTGTGCCAGGTGCTGGGCTGAAGTAGGTTAGTGGAGGTGTATTCTGTAGTGTTCGAGGAGGGAAGCGTCAGAAGGTCTCGGAGATGGTGTTGGATTTCCAAACAGGTGAGGGGAGACCAGTTACTGTTTCAACGAGAAACGTGAGGTGTAGTTCTTGGCGCAAGGGCCATCGGCGCTATTTATCAGGTTAAGGAGGGATTTTACTGGGTTTAGAGGTGGGGTGCAGCGAGAGTCTAGGTGTGAGAGTTATTATTATGTCTCGGTGGTAGTTATGGGCATATTGCTCAATAGGAATGGTACAGGGGTGAGGTGTCTGTTCTTTGGGTACTTTGAGAGAGCTGGGGGTGTGTGAGTAAGAGTTGGAGGGTGTGCCAAGCGAGGGCTGGGGGTAAGGATTGGATGCAAGGTACTTCTAGTTGCAAAGCAGGGATCTGAATGGGGTGGCTGTGGTGCTGCTGAGCAGGTGATGCTAGTAGGGGTGGAAGTGGAGTGGTCAAAGTGGGATAGGCCTGGTAGGTGGGAAAGAGCTGGATTGACAGCCTATGTGCAGGATGGTAGATGATCGAAGGTGTGCTGAGAGGCGGGTTGTCTTGGCAGGAAGGGGGTGGAAGCTTGGTTGGGTGGGTGGTGGGGACGAGTAATGATGGTGTCTGACCAGGTGAATAGGGGCCTTTATGGTGCGTCAATTGAAACCTCTAATCTTGGAGCTGTTAGCCATTGTGGGGGGCTGTGTGTGTTTAGAGTCTAACGTAGGGGATGCTAACTTAATGGGAGGGTTGAGTTACTTATTCATGATCTTAGGGGAGTATTGAGACCAAGGTAGCTTTACCTGGTCCTAGACGGGTGTCCCAGGATGCAACATCCTGCAGTGACTCAAGAGGCCAAATGAAAGTTCAGCAATTTATCACCAAGGCGAGATTAAACATGGCATCAAGAAGAGGAATGGCTACACTGTATACCATGAGTCTGTACACCCACCATGCTCCCCTTTGTCCTGCTTCCTTATCCTAATAGTCCAGTTTTTAGGTTCCATTTTCTTCACAGCGGCTCTTTATTGGCTTTTTACTATTAGCCACCTCCGGGTGGTTATTATCTTTATTTTTATTTCCATCCCCACAGCTTGTATATACACTTTATTCCTATTATGGCTTTTTCCGATTTTTTTCTGTTTTCAGTTCATTCTTCAGTATTAAAATAAACAAAATAAAAAAATAAAAAACATTTTTTATATTAATTCTTTAGTTTTTTTCGTTGTATTCAATACGCGTGCATTTTTCTTTTCATTTCGTTCTCTTTTTCTCCTCCATTTTTCTAATAATTCCCTTTAGGAATATTAGATGAGGCGTACCTGTCGCCCCCGCTTAGTAATGGCTTACAGAATTGTCCTATTTTCATGTCTTGGACACGTCTTTTATTTCGTTTGTACTTTCACAGTCCGTCCCATGTTTTCCCTTTAAATGGGCGGATAGTTTTCTGTTAATTAGCAGCTCCTTTGATGTGAACGTCGACGCATTTCTTCTTCTCCTGGCGAGAATGCTTTTCTCTTGAATACGGGGTAAGTGACCTACTTAGTTCTACACTAGAAGTGCTATTGTTTTATGCCAGGTCCACTACATACCCTGAGACTGCACTTTGAGGCCGCATAAGTGTTTGGGTTTAGACGGCAGTGACACTGCTGTTTATTTTTCTAACATGATGCTGCTGCCAGTAGCGGTCACGGCATTTTCCTTTCTTTACTCTGCTTCCCTTTCATATAAGAGATTCTCCTCGAAGGGGTTTGCACCTATTAAGTTACATTTTAGCTCCCTTTTCATGCATGAGAAGGGCTAGTCCCTTTTAACTTGCGCATGGCTTTCACACTCATTGATTTACAATTTGCGAGTGTATATGGGTCGAGTCTGCTTAAAGGATTCAGGGCTCTGTGCGCCTTTTTGCACCTATTTCGGGCCTCTTCTGCCTATAGACACCATGTTTGTCACAGTATCCAACTGGAGTTTTGACGTTTATTTCCCCTGGACATGATTTAGTCCTTCATGACATTACAGCAATGCTATCGATACCATAATGTTACATACTAATAGTCACCCAGCTAACTTTTTAACCCCTCTTTCCCCTCCAGCTAACTTTTTAACCACTCTCTTCCCTCCCTCTGGTCTTGTTTTCCTGTTTCTTTTTCTTTACATGTCCACTTTAAGAATCGTGTTTCTGCTCCACAAGGACTTCTGGTTGAACACTGGGATTCACCATATTGCTGTTCCATTTCGCCAGCGACTGGCACATTTCAGCCAAAGACACTGTCAGAATAGATCCCAACTATCAGAGGAGGTTGGTAATCTTCTATTTTTCTTTTGTTTTCCTTTCATTCCCTTTTTTACTTCAGTGTTGCTATCTATGGAGTGCTTGGGGTGGAGGGTTTGCCCGTGGTTCTATGTATCCATTTAAATCTGGCGATAACATTTACCCCAGTTTATCTGTGTCTCTCTGCAGGCAACGATTTGTTGCACTCCTTTATCTAGGGCTATGAATATAAAGCATATGCTCTTCTAATCTTCTAAGGAGCCTTTCAAAGTTAAAGTTTATCTTGAGATGGTTGGTCCATACAATGTGAGTTCTATGTGGTGTGGGAGTGTGATGGGTTCAGTCAGTGGCGTTCTAATATGCATATAATTCGTTTTTTATTGATATTTTCTTCTGTTTTCTTTATTTATTATATATTTTTTTTCTTTGTTGTCTTTTAGAAGTTCATGTCTCCTTACAAACTGGAAAATGAGGAAATGCCATACTTGTTAATTCTAGGAGACGGCATAAAAAACATGCATTTTCTTTAGGGGACTTTTATTAGAAGCTACAATTGGTGTGCCCTGACGAAGACGCTTATCAGTTTTGGGAATTGAACCTGATTTCCACCAGCGTCGAAACTACATTGTTTAAAAGATATCTTCCAGTCTTCAAATTGTAAAACAAGTTATGAAGATACGTGTAGTTGGCACTAAGCACATTTTGCGAGATTAGATTAATTATTTCTCCTGATATTAGCTTTTATCACCAATATAATGATTTGCATACCTTAAAGTGCACTGAAGGTCTGTTTTTATATTCCTATGTATTTTAACAATGTTATTGTGTGTTTTCATTATATGCGATTGTGATTTTTTTGATACTATTCAAATATGTACAAATTGATTGATTTACCTGACTGAGCCCATTTCTTCCTGCAACAATTTGAGCCCATTGTTCTCTATTACATGGTTTGTTTACCATGATAACACATTTTCTTAATCGAGATTAAAGATGGCACACTTACATCAGGCAATTCCAAGAGGTAGAGTGGCACAATATCACAGAGGCTAGATTCAATGTGGCAAACGTATGTATGCAAAACTCCAAGAGGTAAAATGCCTGACCGGGAGACTATTACCGCACCATACAAAGTGGTAGACTCACAATTGTGTACACTTCGGGAGACAAAATGCCAGGGTGGCACAATATACCAGTGGCGAGATTCAGAGTAGCACAAATATACTGGGAACACTCTTGGAGGCAACCTATACTGGGAACACTCTTGGAGGCAACCTATACTGGGAGGCAACCTATACTGGGAACACTCTTGGAGGCAAAATGCAAGTGTGGCAAAATGAAACAATAGCGAGATTGAGTGGGACAGTGATGAGATTCCAAGTAGGTATCCTTTACTTGTAGGTGAGTGTTAATGGAGAGCAAAGCGCCTGGCAGGGCTAGGGTGCCATACAAATAGGCAAACAGGAATGGAAATCACTCTTATCCACTGCCTCATGCAAGGCTGTCATGGAGAGCATGTTTAAGAAGGCTGTTCCAGGTCTTGTTACCCGAGAATCCACCAATCCCAGTTTTGGAGGGTGTGCAGAGGGAGGTGCAGGGCAGGGTGGTCGGTGGGCACAGGGGAGTGTTTGGCCGGCGCAGATTGCACTTTTAGGCAAAGATCCTGGCTTTTTAGTGGAGTGTAGTGGAGAGGGAGAAATTAAATAAAGGGGTGCACCATGCATCAAGGAGTGCACCACGAGTGCTGTTACATGCAGCAGACTTTGCTCCTGAAACTACGTGTTTTGCATTGGATTCTGACACTATCAATGCCAAAGAGAGAAGATTTCTTCTGTTTTAACTTACCTTTTTTTTGCGGATCTTGGCTTCATCGAGACCTCCCATAAAAACACTGGGCCACGTGCATCTGTGCGCGCGCATCAAGGAGTGCACCACAAGTGCAGTTGGGTGCAGCAGACTTTGTTCCTGAACCTACGGTATATTGGAGGGACACCCCGCACTAATTGCAAGATTCATTCTAAAGACTATAACATCATTGCCTGCCTTCAAATATTTTGTCCCCTTTTTGTGTTTTACATTGGATTCTGACACTATCTGTGCCAAAGAGAATATTTCTTCTGTTTTATTTCATTTTTTTATTTTTTTTTATTTTTGTGTGGAACTTGGCTGGCTCCGCCCACTTGATTGCAACCTCCCATAAAACACTGGGCCACGACTATCTGTGTGCGCGCATCAAGGAGTGCACTACGAGTGCAGTTAAGTGCAGCAGCCTTTGCTCCTAAACCTATGGTATGTTGGAGGGACGTCCGCACTAACGCCAAGATTCCTTTAAAGACTTTAACATCATTGCCTTCCTTCCAATCTGAACATCTTAGTTTGTTCCATCTGGCCCCTTTTAGTGTTTTACATTGGATTCTGACACTATCCGTGCCAAAGAGAGAAGATTTCTTCTGTTTTCACTTTTTTTTGTGGAACTTGACTGGCTCTGCCCCCTAGATCGCGACCTCCCATAAAAACACTGGGCCACGCGCATCTGCGTGCAGGGCGGGACTGGGACAAGAAATAGGCCCAGTCACCCAAAAAAAAGTAGCCCACCCCTCGCCTCAAAAAAGTGGCTCACCCCTCGCCTTGCGACGCTTGACCTCTGATGACATCACCGGAAGTGATGTCATTTGACCCCACGCCAAAGTGACATCCTGGGAAGCGATGAAACACGACCTTTCACCCCTTGACAAAACAGGAAGTGGCATCAAATAGCATTGTTACTAAGTACACTAAATAACTGTGAATCCAAGCAGACGTCCAAGACCAAATGATAATATGTTATTGTATAGCACTTACGGTTAAGCTCTTTTTTATAGAACAAATATGCATACAATATCACCCAACCTGTGTTGGTACTCATTTATCGACCAAAGAAGGATGAAAGGCTTTTTGAAATTCTTTTTTCTTCCAACACGGCCATGGCATGGCCAGTAACCGGTCCCCACTCCTCAGAGACGATTTCGGCCGACCAGGGGCCGAATAGGCGAGGGGCCAATCCGACCCTGTGTGCGTGTGCACATCAAGGAATGAACCACGGGTGCAGTTATGCAGTTGGGCAGGGGGCAGCGAGCAGCTGAGTATCTAATAGTTGTATTTCAATCCATTTTGAACAAGCAGCTCCGTTCATTTAAACAGTTTTACTTGTCATCTATCATATTGCATATTCGCTGTATCATTAATTCTGCTTCTGTTGCTTATTTGAAACGTTACTCTAACATTTTGCATGTCACATTTGTGCACTCTGAAAACAGCGATGCCCCAAATCACTGAGCCGCCCAATCGTGGAAAAGCCCAGCGTGCATCAGCTGACAATAGCGGTTTTTATAATCCAAAATCAACCCAGGGGTACCACAAGAGGCCCTGCCTCTAGACATACCGCCACTTGTGCAGGATTGCATCACAATAGACTCTACAATTCACAAGGATTGTATGCCGTTGGGCAACGAAATAACAGATTCTCAAATTATCGCAATTGTGCCAGGAGCTGTGGATACTCCTCATCCACAACGGAGTGTGTCTCCATACAAATTCCCCACCAAGGCTGCCGTGAGTGTTAACTCCTGCACTTACTACTAAGGCCCCGCTGTTCCAGCAGACTTGTTTGGCACAGCTTCACCCAGACATTGGCTCCACCTTGCGCATGCCTGAAACTCTAATTATAACCCCCAGTCCAAACACTACTGAACCCTGGCTTAACATAGCAGCCCCATTTAAAATAATCTGCCGGGCTCATTCCCCTGCAACAAGCAAACCTCTCTTACATACTTTAGCTAAAGCTGCGTGGAATGTTGTATGCACGCCCTGCCCCCAAGACAGCGCATAGAGCAGACGCCTGTGTCCACTACCAAGCAAACTCATCATTCTCGAGGCCGTGTATTGCCGGCCTCATGCACCTTGAATAAAGTACCGTGGGTTGCTGACACTCAGGGGCCGATTCATGGAACAAATGTGCGCCGAAAATCGTGGCGCAAGCAGGCGCAAGTGTGAAAAAGCAAGCACACGTGCACGCGTGCGATTCATGGAAGGCCCTGCGCTTCTTTTCCCCGGGATGTGCGCCAAATCCTTGTGTGGAGCACACGGGCGCACACGTCATTGCAACATCCACGGCGAAAGCGCACAAAGTCAGTGCACACACCAAAAAGGGGGCGGAACACGTGGAATGGGGAACAACGCATGAAAAAAAAGGCGTATATGGGGAAGTACTGCATGGAAATACACGGAACGCCCACACGCACGAGAACTACACGTATTCATGGAATCGAATAGGGGAAACCCGCGCAGGGCCAAAGACACGCACAGGCCTAAACACGTCCGCCACACGAAGGCAGGCGGTAGCGTCCCTGCGCATTACAAAAGTGTGCGCAAACAACAAACACGTATATACAGCAATGATGAATGTCCCATTCTGTGGCCTCCTAGGAGAAATGACGTGTCACGCAATGCTCAGACATCCCAAAAAAGCAAGAAAAAAGAGATAAGCGACCCCTGCAGCCCATGTGCGTGTAAAAAAACACACGCAGGACGCTGTGGCAGCCAGGAACACAAAAAACACATACGTGAGCAACACGCAGGCTAGTATGGCCGGAAAAAAAGGGGTACGCGACTAACAGGGACACCCGCATTATTAAAAATAGCGTGTGCGACTCACCGTCTGCCTTGCATGTAGAAGAAGAAGGAGTAGCCAACACCAACGCCAAAAGAAGAAGTACGCACTGTAGCCGCTGTGAAGTAATCGCGTGTGTACCCCAACGCCTGGAAAACACACGCACCGCTTTCCACGAAAAGCACGAACAGAGCGATGGAAACCCACGTGGGACCCTCAACCCGTGCCAGGGAAACGCCCGCGCGCAGGTTACGTCACATACGCGCTCACGTGCTAAGGGCTTTCCTCGAATTACATGCTGACGTGCTATTTTTTCACGTGCCAATTCACTCCGTATCAAGCTGGCCACGCGACAACACAGGGAAGACCGTGCTCCTGCCCAGAAGGCCATTTTCCTGCCCCCCAGAGCCTCGAGCCCGCTCCCACCTGCCATCTGCTGCTGCCTGCTGGCCAAGTGCCCTGCTATTTGGTGCCTGCACGTCAGCCATCTGCAGGGGTCCATTTGCTGTGACCACCCCTGCTGGAACAGAAGACTCCCGACTGAAGTACCATCGCTCCACAGCCCAACACCAGGACCCAGTTGCCCACCCACACCTGTCTCAGGGGTTGCCATGTAGGGGGAAACACCTTTGGAGACCACTGGCAACCCCCAGCCAGAGAGGCAGAGGGCTACCATCTTCAGTGCCGCAGAAGTTGGTATCCTGGTGGAGCAAGTCCTGGTGCATTATGATGCCCTCTTCGGAAGATCACGCGCCGACAATGAACGACGGAAGAGGATCTGGAAGGACATTGTGCCTGCCATCAACATGGAGGGGGTGGCAGCCCACGACATGCAACATGTCCGGAAGCGCAAGGAGGACTTCAGGTCCAGGACCCTCAGTAAAGCCCGGCGCCTCTTGGAGGCAGCACATGCAGAGGGGTGCCAGGTCGGCCTTACCAACATCCAGATGAGGGTCCTGGAACGCATACACCCAGCGCTCCACCTCCAGGTCCTTCAGAGGCAGACACGTCCGGAGTCGACCGGTAAGTGTCCATGCGTACTGATTGGACGCAGTGCATGTTGAGGTGTGCCAGGAGTGTGGAGGTTGGACATATGTCTTGAAAGGCCCATGTATGGATGGGTATGTACAGGGACATGAGCCTGCCGCATGTGAGTCCAGTCATGTGTGAGGCACATCAATGGTGTATGTGTTCAAATGCATGATGCCCAAATGCATGTGTGGGTGCACACATGTTTAGATTTCTGTGTATGTACTATGGCATGGTTGGGGTGTGACACATGGATGCTGGTTCCACCTTCATGTACTTGCATGGTGTACATGTGCGTGTGTGTGTATTTGGCATGTGTGCCGCTGTGATACACCATGGATGCATGTGATACCAACATGTAGGAAGTTGATTGGCAGATGTGACATAGTTGCCGATGATTTCACTGTGACAGGTGGTGGAGATGTACAGATGCATGTATGTCTGGTGGTGTGTGTGCATGTGTTCGGCACTCCCCGTGTTGCATGTGACGTCAGGCTGACCTTCGGATGCTCATGCTGTTGTATGTGTATGGATGGTGCTGCCTTCTGCATCATTTCTGTTAATTTGTGCATGTGTGTGGGTTCAAATGATATGTGTGTTGGGGAGTGTGATGCCATCTGTGAAGTTTGAGACTGCCACTCATGTGCAACTGTCATGTGTGTCATGTGTGTATCAGACCATTGTACAGTGCCCTGATGCCTGTGTTCTGTCTCTGCCTGTCTGCAGCGTCAACTGATGAAGAGGGCGGAGACAGTGCTGTGGATCCCACCACCAGCCGGAGACGCAAGGCCCAGCTCCCCTCCCAGGTTGTCATCTCTTCGGGGAGTGAGGAGTCTGGTGCCGTGTCCGCAGCCGCATCTGCCGAGGGTAGGTCCAAGAGGTGGAGGTCGGAGGTGGACTCCTCGGCAGCAGAAGGGGCAGCTGAGACCCCACAGGGGTCTATGGAGGAAGATGGCACAGAGTCATCCAGGTTGTTGGGGGGTTTGGTTGAGGAGGAGGCTGTGGAAGGCCCACGCACAGGGCCTGGAGAGGGGGTTCCACTGGTGCTAGTGGTGCAGTCCAGGGGCAGGGACAGGAGGCAGCACAGGTGGCCACGGAGGTGCCTGTGTGTAATCCTGTCCCCAATCCTGTGACTGCATCATCTGGCACCAGCAGGGATGCCTTCGTCCAGACCCGTTTTCAGGGAGGGGATGCGCACACAACAACTGGCCTTCCTCTCCCTGCGGACGTGGCAATCCAGGACCGTGTTGAGCCTGTCCTGGCTGGGGTGGCGTTGCGTCAACGTGGCATTCGGAATGACGTGCAGGGTTCCCGTGTGGATAATGCATGTTATTTCGGATGCCTCGTTGACGGCGTCGACCTACTAGGACGGGTCACCAGTGCTGGGTTCCTCCGTGTGCTGGACCTTCTACCAACCCCCTCCTCAACTGAACCCCCTATGTGCTAGTCATCCTCCGTGCCATCTTTCTGCCCACGCATCACCTGGGAACCCTGTGGAGCTGCCCCTGAGCCAGTGGCCAGGCTGGTGGAGGACACATCCCTGCCACAGTCGGGAGACGGAGGTCCAGCAGGGGTGGCCACCCCAACAACTGGACCCCAGCAGGAGGAGGACGTGCAGGCATCGACAGGCAGGGCACATGCACGGCAGCAGCAGGCTCAAGGTGGGAACGATGATGGCTCGGGGCCATCAACATCACAGGGGCAGGCATCTGCAAGAGGGCAGGAGGACCCTGGATTGGGAGTGTCTTCCGTGTGGCAGCGGTTGGGCCGGCAAATAGATGCAGAGCGGCAGCGGGCGGAAGAGGCACTGCTCACTATGGTCAGGGCGGAAAACTCCATGTACAGGGCGTTGAGGCGGGCTGAGTGCCTCGAGGCAACTCGCAGGCAACTGGAGGTGGACGCAGGGAGTTTGAGGTGGACATGGCTGCATCCCTGCGAGACCTCGGGGCCAGGGAAGAGGCCCGCCTCCAGGACGTTGAAGAGGAGTTCGATGATGCCCTGGCCCGGGACATCAACAAGTGAGCCGTTGGACTTGCCCGCCGCCTTTGTACATAGTTCTTTAGGGTTAGGTTTCCTTTGTTTTTTCTTTATTTTGGAGTCCGTGGACTTTGCTCCACTTTATGTACATAGTTATTTTTATAGGATTTTTGGTAGGTTTCATTTTGTTTGGGCATCATGGACCCTTCAGACTGTCACAGACTTGTACATACTTTAGTTTTTTGTCATCCCATGGATCAATGTTTTTTTTTTATTTTTTCATGTACTTTATTTGGACATTTGAAATGGACCACTTCCCTTTTTTCCTCTTGTGGATTTTTGTCTTACATTGGATTTTTTTTTTTTTGGATTCAATCATTTCTTAATTTACAAGTTTGATATTTCTTTGTTTTTTCATTATGTATTTTAATACAAATCATATTTCTTCATCATTGGTTTTGTGCATGTCTCAATGAGCATTGCCTCAGTCATGTGTTGCCACTGTGTGGCTCTGTTATACATTTATGCATGGCCACGGTGGTTCTTTTGAGGCTCTCATGGCATGGGTAATTTGGGAGTGGGGGCAGTGGATGCTTGCGTGCTTGTACTGGGGGGTAGGGAGGATTTGTGCAGGCATTAGGCACATGGGTCTCTTTCATTAGAACATGGTGTTTGGTGGGCCACATATCCGGGCCTGCTGGCAGGTGCCCGTCAATGGTGGGTGTGTGGGGAACATGAGTCGGGGCCTGCTGGCAGGTGACCGTCAGGGGTGGGTGGGTGGTGGACATGAGTCGGGGCCTGCTGGCAGGTGCCCGTCAATGGTGGGTGGATGGGTGGGGGACATGAGTCGGGGCTCACAAGTGCATGGTGCCATGTTGGCTGCCTACAGGGCATGGGGAGGAGGGAAAGGGCACACCCAGGAGGGCCCACAATGCCAAATCGTGTCGGAATACATGTACCACGCTCCCGCCAGCGAAATCGCGTGTAAAACTCCCTGCGCACCTCCAGAATACACGTACCCCGCTCACGCCAGGCCTATCACATGTAAAACTCCCTGCGCACCCCTCGGAATACATGTACCACGCTCCCGCCAGCGAAATCGCGTGTAAAACTCCCTGAGCACCTCCAGAATACACGTACCCCACTCATGCCAAGCCTATCGCATGTAAAACTCCCTGCGCACCCCTCGGAATACACATACCCCGCTCGCGCCAGCGAAATCACGTGTTGAACTCCACGCGCACCCCAGAAATACACGTACCCCGCTCGAGTCAGGCCTATCGCGTGTTAAACTCCCCGCACACCCCAGAATATGCGCAGGCAGCCCAACCACCCTCCCCATGCCCTGCAGGCAGCCCATTCACCCTCCTCATGCCCAGCAGGCAGCCCATCCACCCTGGGCATGCCCCACAGGCAGCCCACACCACAGGGGGTACTTATTCCACGCAATTTACCTGGCGCGAGCGGGGTACGTGTATTCCGAGGGGTGTGCAGGGAGTTTTACACGCGATAGGCCTGGCGCGAGCGGGGTACATGTATTCCGGGGGGTGCACGGGGAGTTTTACATGCGATTTCGCTGGCGGGAGCGTGGTACCTGTATTCTGAGGGGTGTGCAGGGAGTTTTACACGCGATTTTGCTGGCGCGAGCGGGGTACGTGTATTCCGAGGGGTGCGCGGGAAGTTTTACATGCGATAGGCCTGGCGCAAGCGGGGTACGTGTATTCTGGGGGTGCGCTGGGAGTTTTACATGCATTTTCATGGTTGGGGGGCTGTATGCTGGTCCACTGGCCTTTGCGCCATGTACTGGATTTGTGCAATGTTTTTGGCGCACGGGGCGGGTTTGGGGGCGTAATTGGCGCTGCTGCAGGGTCACTGCGCCACTCTGTGCCACGACTGCTAATGGATGTATTAATCCTTGAATACGCTGTGTGCCTAAATGGGTTTTGGCGTACGTGGCTAGCGCAGACTGCCGCACGCGCACTCTGTGCGCCAGCCGTGTGCGCAACTTGTGTGCCAAATTCTATGAATTACCCCCTCAATCTCTGAATGCAAAGATTGTCCCTACTTTAAACCTATCACATTCTCCAATATTACATCCTGCTTCAGACTCTTCATCACCATGCACTTCAATCTCCTTTATTCATCCAACACCACGTGGGAAAATGTTAAAGTTGCAAGAAGATAACCCTATGCTTGATATCACACTAGCAGCTTTGAATACCGCGTTAATGTCGCTAGCAAAGCTTTATGAGACTCTAGATGCCAGACCTGCACACCAAACTGGGCTATTAACCACACTAGTGACCAAATCATTGTGTGCGCAAGAACCTGACTTAAAGGCTTCCCTTGCTCTGGAAATTGAACCTATCTTTGTCGTACCAAAAGACGTAACACCTTCCAACTCTAATTTGAATCCTCAAACATTTTCACCATCTCCCTTGTCTAAGCCTTCAAGCTCAGCGAGAACAAAATCTTTGCTAACAAAAGCATTGAATCAACCGGCTCTGATTTCTGAGTCAGTTGAGATTCCCATTGCGCCGACCAAATTAAAGTTTGACATATTTACCAAAAGAAAAAAGGCAACTAATCAGACTAAAATGCTGCGAAAGTCAAAGAATCAGACTCTAACAGCAAAACCCCCGCATAATGGAGCAAAGAGGTTTGCACATCGCCTAACAGCACCCTTGAAAGAAGTGGTGAAGCTGGCTCAAGTAGCTATTCAGAATCAAACCAAAAAGTGCTTACTTCCTAATAAGGGCAAATCAAGAATCATAAGGATAGTAGATTCTGACACTGAAGAATCTGGTTCATCCCACCGAGAACCCTGGGATGACCTTATACAAGCTGCTAATCTTCTCAATACCACACTTGATCAGGAAGACGATCATGTTACTCCCTTGGACGCCCATGTCGCTAAGCGTATCAACAGCAATCATAATGACATTTTGAGCTGCGATATGGACAAAGCATCTTGCTCAATTGTCCACCCTCAGGAAAACAACTTCCTTACTCTAGAGCAACAGTACCATGAAATCTCAGAAACCCTTAAGGTAACAAATGTTCTTGGGAGATCCTTGCCCACAAGCACAAACTGAAAACCGCCTGGTATAATCCCCATATACAAGAAGGGTAATCGAGAAAACCTTGATCAAGCCTGTCCCGGGCAAGATGCATCCACGGCTCGTGTTAAGAGACCTCAATGATTGGATAAAATCACCCATGCTGTCTGATGGATTCCAAACAGGTTTTGGGCCTGGGTTGGGTACTTCAGTGAATTTTCTAGCTCTCTCATTTATTAAGCAACGCAGCAATGAAACGGGCCAAGCAATCTACCTAGCCTTTATCGATTTCAAAACTGCTTTCAACTCTGTGTCACGTGAATTACTGTTTTCACATTCTGGCCTTGGTCTCTCAGTTCTACACGGGCACCTCAATTCAAATATGGCTCATGCAAGAAGGAATTGTATCCCAATCCATCCCTACATCGAGAGGATTAAAGCAAGGATGAATTTTGGCATCTGCCTTATTTAATTTCTTCATAGCTGACATAGAAAAGAAATTGAGAAATATAATATCTGATCCTCCCAGGATTGGCACTTGTGTCGTACCTTGGCTTTTATATGCCAACAACTTAGTGCTTGTGTCCAAAACTCCCAAAGGGCTTCAAAATCTGTTATCTGCCCTAGAAATCTATGCAGCTCAAAAACAGCTCATAGTAAACCTCAAAAAGTCTAATGTTCTAATCTTTTCTCCAAAACCATGCTTGCATACATGCTCTTGCAAGTGGCTCTTGAGTGGTCTCCCACTTTATATAGCTACTGAATATCGATTTCTCAGACTCAATATGAACAATAGTCTCATAGATTTACCCTATCGATCAGAGCTTGGGAAAAAAATTCTTAATGCAGTGTGCCAAGCCCTTATGATACATGGGAAATATGGGAAGTTCTCGTATGAGCTTCTATTAACATTTTATAAACAAAAAGTTGTCCCCAACGTAACATACGCAGCAGAGACCAAGGAACATGAATCTGCATTATCCTGGGACAGACTTGAAGGTCTGTTCTGGAAAAAAGTGCTCTCTCTTCCAGCAAGCGGACATGTAGCTATCATACGATATGAGGTAGGCTTGCTGTCCTTAAATGTAATGTACATGTGGAAATTGCTTAATCTGTACAGGAAGTGTCTTATGCCTACGAGTCCAAACACGTTGTTGTCTGCCATAGCCACGCGCATAGAAACTGATTCTAACAAATCTTTTTCCTCTTGGAAAATGAAAGCCACGACTCTGATGGCGGAGGCTGATATCTTATTAGATCTATTAACTTCTAATCCCACCCGGGCGAAACAGACACTGTGGCTCTAGGATTGGCACATGCCATCTGTATTTAATACAAACATGTGAAAACTGGTCATTTCAAAATGAAGTATCTAAACCAACCGGAAAGGTACCTAATCAGATTCCCAGCGCGCCACCATGGAACCCTATTCCTTTGCTTCCCATTAAACTTGTGGCCGATAAGAGAAGTTTATGGCACTAGAGCAAAATTTAGCATCAGGGAGCGAACATGTAGTTTCTGTAACAGCATTTTACAACTAGAAACTCTGAAGCACTTGATGGTCTATTGTCAAGCTTTGCTGCCTAGAAGAAAGCGCTTTTTGTTTCGTCTGTTTATGATTGCATGTTAACACCAGAAACAATGTGGTTGATGATTTTAGGAGGGCATCGTATCACTGTCACCCCTGCAGCCATGAAGTATCTCGAGTCCTTGTGGCTGGACTGGTCAACCCAGGCCGACAATATATTCACTGCTAGACATGTATTTCCGTCAGGCACGAATGTATTGTGTGCTCCAAATCTTGGTGTTGCAGTTTCAATTTTAATTTTCATTTTGTATTTGTTCTTGCATGCTACTCTGTGTTATGCTGTAATTGCAATAATACGTTTTTATTGAAAAGTTGATTTCTTCCCAACGATTCCAAATAAATACAAAAAATAAAGAACATAATGATAATGGCAGAGGTATGAGGGGTTGGGTGCAGGGCCTTTCCTTCGCTTCTTTGGATGAAGCGTGGCAGATATGGGGTGTACGTCTCCTTCAAGTGTCATGATAGTAAAGGCGTAGTTGTTTTATCCGATGTATGTAGCATTCAATCGGCCGAGTCATTGGGTGCTTTATTCTGATGCCCACCACATCACAAGAGGTCGTGGGCATTGGGAAAAGGGCCTTCATTAATGGATGCTATCGGGAGAGTGAGGCACAGTGCTCCCGCCCTCTGTGTCTCACTCCCCTATTGGCCACACCAACACAGACTCTTACAGGTGAGTAACTGGTCATTCAATGACAGGTTTACCAATGGGGTGATCACCTGAGCATTTCCTGGATATCCGAGGCCCTGAGGTGGGTTTCTGGGTATTGCATGGTCATCTATGGAAATGGGTGAGTTTCTGGGTATTTGATGACAGTGCCAATATTTAGCGTGAGTAAATGTACATTTGATGGAAATCTCTATCATTACTATATATATACCTGGGCATTTGAAGACAATCACTGCTAGTGGTGTCAGCGTCTGGGAATTTGATGATAAAGATCTTATGTGATGTGAATTCCAGACATTTTATGGCAACCCCTAACATAAGTTATGAGAATGTACCATTTCACTCAAATACATAAAGTTTGCTTACCTGGCATTTGAAGGCGAGCTTATGATGTTAGTACTTGCCCATTTCATGGTAATAGACAACGTGACGTGAGTGCCTTGCATATGTTTGGAAGTCCTACCATGATTTGAATACCTACACATATGGGGCCAGATTACAGAAACTTTGCATCAGTGCAACTACAATATTACACTATATTAGCACTAGGGCAAAGTTTGACCTAGTGCAAAAAACATTTGGGGCCATATTTGAACACATTCGCAACGTGACAAGTGCAATGTTTCATGGTACAAGCACTAGGGCAAACATTTTCTTGATGCAAAAATCATGTGGTTTAAATGCATTTTTGCACCAGAGCAAGGTTTGCCCTAGTACTAACATGGAATGGAATTACAACTAGTGCAAGCTTTGCACCGGTGCAAAAATGCATTGAAAGTCTTCGTTTTTTGCACTAGGGCAATTTTTCCCTTAGTGCTTATACCATGAAAAATGTTTTCTAGTATGGCTCAATGTTTTTATGCAAAGACGTTGCCCTAGTGCTAATACAGTGCAACGTTGCACTTGCACTGTTGCATATTTCTGAAATCTGGCCCATTATGACAATATTGACAAGCCAAACCCCACTTTCAGTATACAAAAGTCTGAGCTGTTTGTCTCAATAATGCCTGTGTAACTGTGCAGGCACAGGAAACATGACTACGGTAAGCAATTGATGCTGGGCACAAGCAAGCACTCCGCAAGAGCGGAACATTGCAGAATGGGAGTCATAGTGACTTGCACCGTGCATGGTCATCTTGCTTGGAAAAAATGCTTATATTAGCCATCATTTGGTTTGTGGCAAATGATTAACCTGCTGAAGCAAGTGTTGCAATAGGTTTACTGGAATGCAGGCAATGGTTGTATTGTTTTAGACCTTCTGCCATCACACGAGTGGCATGAGAATGCAGAAAAAGAAGGCTGAGTGGGTTTACACTGTGATCTCATTCTAAGATGCCAACGAAAAAGCACTTTGACCTTAATTTCAGAGAAGGTGCCAGGATGTATAAGGAAACCCACACAGTGAATAATGCCTCCCGCCACAAAATGTGTGGTATTTAAGCGCTGTACCCTAAATTGTGGACAGACTATTCAAGACTGCTGCTACTGAAGAGCCTTCGGGGAGAGTCTCCAGAGCATGGCGTCTGCCGGGGCATTGTTTGCTGTTCTTGCTGTGCTGGCACACAGTCTGGCTCTTCCGCTACCTCCGGGTGGAATGGATACCACCCTGGCAGATCACAAACGTGCAGTGGTAGGTACCTGTAATCCTTTACCTGACAGTATGGCATGGTCTGGATATCTTTCCGTGCACACTAGAGTGTGTGCAGATTGAGTTCACATACCGAGTGTGCATACACTAGGATTGCAGACCCCAGCGATACTCTCAGACCTTGGGGAGTCCCTGTGACTCTGGCAAAGAATGATTAATAGTTTGTTTTCTGAAGTGTTCGTTATGGGTGCCTTGCTGGCAGCCTTTCCTTGTTCTTCTGTGTAGAGCTCATTAAACCTGTCCCTTGCTAATCTGCAGCAATTCACCGACTCCCTCCATAGATTTATCTAGGACTTTGCCTCCCAATGAATCCACAAAGTGGACTGACGTAATACACACATCCCCCAAGGAAGCATCCGGCTCCAGAGGCTTAAGGCTGTGTCTACTTAAATGTGCATTTTCTGGCCACGGCCAGACCTCTGCAAAACGTGTTTAGTTATCAAGGACAAGTTTTATCCTGCTTTCAGTACTTTGGCGTGGGGCAGTGAATCTGCATGGAGATTAACGGGGTTCAAGGTGTGGCTCGTTGTATACTATCCCTAAAATGAAACCAGTGCCATCAGCCATTGGATGTTGCATTGGATTCCTTCTCCATTGTAATCTAGACACTACATAGCTGCCACCCCAACTGAATTCCCTTTTCTCATTGCTTACAATATTTTGATTATGTTTATCATCAGATATGTACTGTGTGCATTTGATCACCTTGAAGTACACATATGATTGTGTTTTTGCTGTTAACATATGCATTGAGGATCCCAGCTGTAGGCATTCCCCCCAACACCAAAACATCATTTTGAAATGGACACCCACAAATCTTCTGCCAGTATATGGCAAAAAGAGTTTGCTGCCAACTCCACCTGCATCCTTGCCACCAGCCTCAATATTACCCGGTAGATGATGTACCAGCAGTATACTCATGCCACTCCCATGCATGTTGTAAGTGGTGTAACACAACATTTGGGAGCCCCTCTGCGAGCCATGCCACTCTGGGTTGGCATAGATTACCATGCTTGCGCAATACTCACAAACATGCTGCTGCAGGGGTACGCCGCACACTGCACTAGGAGAAAGATTAAATATGTGTTTTAATGCATTATACAGCAAACTTTCAGAGAAAATTGGCTAAAAGGCCAGAGCGCTTACAATTGTTTTGTAGGGTAACACCAATCCAAAAATCCAATACATGCAAGTCACCACCAGTGCACAGGAACATGAATGCTTTAATTAATATAATGCTTTCCTATTAAAAATGCAACGCCACAATGAAAACATGTGAAAACATGTGCAACTGGCTGCACAATGTAGATCAGTCTAGACACATAATAACATAATTACAGTAAAGCATGCCAGGCCTCATTTAGACATATCTATACTGGTTGCACCAAAATGCCAGTCGAAGCAATAACACTTATCTTGGTTATTTTATCACAGATGACCAGAAAATATATAATATACAATGCTCCAGTAAGAAACGGCTAGACTGGAAGCACCCAAATGTCTGTCTAGCCAGGTAACTACACTTAGCAGGACTGCTTTATCAGAGATGCCCAGTTAAAAAAAATTCAACCAAACTTAGAAATGACCAAAATGCCTCTCTAGCCACTAATACCAAATATCATGCCTGATTAGCCTGGACATGGATGACCGTTACAATTTAATGCACAATCCCCGGCCCCCCACACCTCCCCTCACTCTCCCATCCCCTGCTGCAACCCCCAAAAATCAGATTCTCAGACCAGAATTACCTCCACATCCCTTTTCCTTGTCCAAGTGCTTGCGTATGAGGCTCCTTGCCTCATAGGTAAGTACCGGGATGAGGAAGAGTGGGACTAGGATAATGAAGATTACAGGTAACTAAGCCAGTCATTACCTCCATGTCCCTCTACCTCATCCCAGTACTTGTGTATGAGTTAAAGTGCCTCATTCACAAATACTGGGACGAGGAAGAATAGGGCTATGAGTAATGAAGATTACCAATAAGTAACCAAGCGATTAAACACAAGTAGTGGTGCAACAACATTGAGCTGACTTGCCTTCAGCCCTCCTCCCAGTCACCCACTTGAAATTTTGTGCTATGTTGACTCGCCCTGACTGACATACAGAGCCGTTGCTGGTCAGAACAGGACACAGATGGTAAATGGCACGTGGGTTTCGCTGTTAACAAAGGCCCAGCAATTACTACGTAAAGCATTTCACTGTTAGTACCTGCATTCAAATGCATAATTCACTAAGCAATTGAAATCTTGATGTGGGTTTAGTACTTGCATGCCAGGGAAGTGATTGGAAGGGTAGAGAGAGGACAGGAGCGCGTTTATTCTCACAGCAGTCCATATGTGGGTGCTTTCAGACTTAAAGGAGAGAGTTAACTGCTTGCCACATTGAAGTTAGAAGCCCCACACAAATAAGTTTGCCCCCCCCACCACCCGTGAAGTTAGCACTGCTTCCAACATTTGAAGGGTTAGCACACACCCCCACCCCTGAAATGTAGGTTTCGTTGCGCCCCTGAACACAAGCACACACACCATTCACCATACAAAAACATGCACACCCAGACACCCATACATTTAAGTGTGTACCCTTTCACCATACAGGCACACCCAAGCAGCCATCCATACATTTAAGTGTGCACCATTTCACCATACAGGCAAACCCAGGCAGCCACCCGTACATTTAAGTGTGCACTCTTTCACCATACACTCAGACAGACAGCCACCTATACATTTAAGTGTGCACCCTTTCACCATACACTCACACAGGCAGCCACCTATGCATTTAAGTGTGCACCCTTTCATTATTCAGGCACACCCAGGCAGCCACCCATAAATTTAAGTGTGCACCCTGTCACCATACACTCGACACGCACTCGCAGCCACCCATACATTTAAGTGTGCACCCTTTCACCATACACTCACTCCGGCAGCCACGTATACATTTAAGTGTGCACCCTTTCATCATTCAGGCACACCCAGGCAGACACCCATACATTTAAGTGTGCACCCTGTCACCATACACTCGACACGCACTCCCAGCCACCCATACATTTAAGTGTGCACCCTTTCACCATACACTCACACACGCATGCGTCATGGGGTTGACGGGAGCCCTATTACATACAAAAAATGGTTTCCTTTTGAAGTCACTCCAACTTCATAAAGAAATTACTTCCGTTAAGGACTGAACCATAATGGAAATAATTTCTTTATGAAGGCAGAATGACTTCAAAAAGAAACTATTTCTTTTTGAAGTCATTGAGCTCCCCCACCTATCATATGGAGATCTCCAGCCTAGAGGCTTCCATGTCATGGGGTGGGGGGTGCCCTCGAACTTCAAAAATAAATAGTTTCTTTTTGTAGTCAATCTGCCTTCATAAAGAAATTATTTCTGTTACGCCATAACATAAATAATTTCTATATGAAGACAGAGTGACTAAAAAATAAATAAATATATATATATTTTTTAAGTCCAAGGGGTCCCCCCTCCCAGGACATGTGGTGGAAGGAGCCCCCACACCCTGGGGGACGCGGGGCCCCCATTACGCCAGTGCATGTTGTATGTTCTGTGGGTGCAATGGTGAAACATTGAAAGAGTTGGGGGCTCATTGGTTCCCTCTGGGAGAGAGCATGCGCTTTGACTTACTAAATGCTCCTTTGGTGGAAATGAATGCAATTCCTATGGAATTGACTGCAAGGAGGACAGCGCCTGTGCTGCGGCTGTGTCTTTGTTTCGGTGACACTGTGGGGCACAAAGACTACAGCTTCTGCCGCACGATTACTTGCAGATGCTTGGGAGCTCAGCGTGGAACTCTGCAACTAAATGCACTACTTCTTTATTGATATTGTGGTTCCTGTCATTGCTGAAGAGCATTAGGGCTGGGCCGTACACCAACAAGAACATCCAGTCTTTCTTTCCTTTTATCTCAATAAATATGCACATGAAATATTTCCCACTTGTGCATTTCCTCCTTTGGAAAACCCAGCTGGATTTGCTGTTTAATGGGTTGATTAGCAAATTCCCCTCTTTCCCCATGGCACGACGTTGCATGACGCTTCATGTGCACCTCCAAAGAGCAGCACTAGAGAGGGCTGATAAAGCCGGCAGGCGCACCCTCTTTCTATTCATGTGTAAATGTGCCTTGAGAGAGAGTCAATATGCTGTGAGAGAACTTTATTATTTCACCTACTTTCAAAGTCTTGCTGAAGAAAAAGCACAACCTCAGGCACTTACATGTCACTGCAACATGTCTCCCTGACAATAAAAACCTGCCGTTCAGCTGCCTCGTTATCATTCTGCACAATATCTCTGATTACACATTGAAAGAAACCTCAAGCCCTCTGAATGTAATGCACATTTCAAAGTGCAAGGCGATCCTTTTATTGCCTAAATACGGTGTTTCTGCTACATGAATATTTTCACGCATATGTAAAATTGGTTGACTTTTGTATGTTTTGACAATCCATGTAGTCTAGCGCATCCGCAAGCTCATCCTCAGGGGGTCATCAGGTGGAATGGGGGCTCTCCGGTCCAGGTTGAAGGTCATGCTGCGGTCAAAGTTCATATTGGGCATAGACATAGACGACAACCAATGATCACTGATGGTAAGATACTATAGAACATTTTAAAAACTCACAGAAAACACAATGGTTAAAGCAACGATACGGTTATGCTTCGTTACAAAAGTACAAATAAATTCAGAAATAACATGTAATGGGGTGTTGTTTTCAGAACAAAACAACAAAACTCCAACTTTTGCCAGACATTTGGAATACACATTTGGAATGCCACAATAGCACCACCACTATAGTAGCAATCTAGTAGCAATCACGCCCACTTAGGGGGACGCACAAAGCCTCAGCAAGGGCTCAGGTCCCTGTACGCCTGCCCCCTACGATGGGGTGATTGCTATTCACACCACAGGGAATCGTTTTTGTTGCTTAGGGCAGTTGGGTTCTACACACATTGTGTGAGCTCAATCTCCCGTAAAAAAAAACACACAGGATGCTTGCTGTCATAGTTAACATAAAAGGCACTGAGTACCTTTTCCATTTCTATTGTGGCAGCCATGAGAGGGAAGGAGCATAGGTATGTGTGGAGGAAGGAGTGTGTTGCCTCCCCACAATCAAGATGGCAGCAGCAGCAGGGAGGCTGGAGGAACACGCGTGGTACAATGTGTGCTCTCACCAGTGTTGCCAGCCACCTGATTGCTGAGCGCCCTTCTCGGGGTGTGAATGTAAAATGACTGTAAATCAGGCACTACCATGTGCTGCACATGATGTGACATATGCCAACACGAACAACATAGACACAGGGTCGGATTGGCCCCTCGGCCTTTCGGGCCGTGGCCGAACCAAAATCGTCCCTGGAAAGTGGGGGCCGTTTTCTCCCCATGCCTGGGCCAATTTGGAGAAAAAAAAATCCAAATTTCTTTTTCCTCAAAATTATTGGGAAAAAAACCCACCTGCGATGGCATAATTCATCAAAGCAAGGTAACACATGTTACCTTGCTTTGATGATTGGTTTGCATGCATGCAAAGTTGAGGGGCCGGGTCTGCCGCCGGCTGTCACTGTGCCGCGAGTCCAGGGGTTGTATTAGTGACAAATATATATTAGTGATATTAGTGATAAACTACCAATTTTAGAGAAGAATAAGCATCCATTTCGGACTGTGTATTTTTCCTTTCGCAAGTTGCAGTAATAGCATGTTTCTTTTTTTTGCCCTTCTCTCTGTTACGATCATCACAAGACATTCCATCTCGATGTCCTCAGTCACTTGGCAAAATCCTTGTGCCTAAAAGCTTCTGTACAGTGTAGAAATATTTGGCCATAGCACATCAAGTGGCCATTGACTTCATTGTGCCACAATGAATGCTTTGTTGTAATGTGTCTATCTTTCCTATCTCCCTGGCATGCTGTTCATGATTGTTGTTTGCATACTCTGAGCACTCGTTACCTCATTCAGTATGAGGTAACAAGTACTTAGAGTATGTATGTCCTGTGAGTGCGCTGCTTTCCCTATTTTGCCAACCTCTGAAGCCTGATGGTAGATGCATATATGCCGATATGATAGCTCAGTGGGTTGAGCGCTCGCTGCTGCGATGTGTGTGTGATCTGCAGGTTCGAATCCCAGCAAAGCCATCTCAGCCTTTCATCCTTCTTAGGTCGATAAAACAGTACCAACAAAGGTAGGGTGATATTGTATGCATATTTGTTCTATAAAAAAAGAGCTTAAGCGTAAGTGCTATACAATAACATATCTTTTGGCCTTGGACGTCTGCTTGCATTCACAGTAATTTGACAAAATGGATCTATACACACAGATATTAATGATACATATGCTGATCCATTCTTGTATGAAATGTATATCACATTAGTGAAATCATAACCATATTTTTCGCAGTGTACTTAGAAACAATGCTATTTGATGCCACTTCCTGTTTTGCCAAGGGGTGAAAGGTTGTGTTTCATTGCTTCCTGGGATGTCACTTTGTGGTGGGGTCAAATTACATCACTTCCGGTGATGTCATCAGAGGTCAGGGGTCGTGAGGCGAGGGGTGGGCCACTTTTTTGCGGCGAGGGGTGGGCCATTTTTTGTTGGGTGTCCGGGCCTATTTCTTGTCCCAGTCTGACCTTGAATACACATAAACGCGCTGCCAACAGGAAAAACAAAAGAGAGCTAAAGAAAAAGAAGAGCACCCAACACATTAAGGGCTTTTTTAATTTGATTAGGAAGGACAACACAAATAGAATTCACGCTAACAACTGTAACAACTGTAAACATTTTATGGTTGTTTTACGATGACAGTGACACAATTGAATTTCCTATTCAATCATAAAATTTACATATTTGTGGTTTTGTTGTTTAGTTGTTTTGCATTGCATTGCATTGCAACTAAAATGTCCCTCTAAGAATCTACATGTTTTTAAGGACAACATACCTGCATCACTCTTTAGCCAAGGTTTGTTATGGAATAATGAGGTACTGATAAAGTCTAAGGGCATAATGCATTGTCACAGCAACATCCCTGCTTTCTTTCGCAAGTAAATAAAGGATCTTCTTTCCTTGAACTGATCTATTCATTTCTGGAGCGCAGTGTGTGCAATAGGCCCTGAAATAGATGGTCTGTTTCCCATTGTACTGTATTCCAAATGGTTTAAATTCCAAATTATAGCACCGCATTTTGTTGAAGCTGACACGAAGCCACCTGGGATATGTTTTGCCTAATATAAATTCGAGTTGACTATTTTGAAATGATTTCTACTGGATCGATTGTTAACTTTTGGGCATTGTACCTCCACTAAACCTTTAGGAAAAATGTGTCCCTCCCTGTGCACTTCACTACCCTCCATGATGAACGCCACCCTGTCCCTTCCTGCTTGCCCCTCTTTCACTCATTCCTCACTCTTCCTCTATCCCTTGACAGACTTTATTTGTTTGCTTCTCACCCATTGTTGTTATTATTATTATTATTATTACCAGGTTATTATTTGCACGTGGACGTAGCTTTGGGAAGCAACAAGACGCTATATAAAGTTGTAGGGGGAAGGACACAGTGAGGGAAGCGGAGATACAAGGGAGGGGGGCCTAACAACAGGGCAGTGTGGGCAATTTGTCAGCAAGAGATCTTTCTCTCACTCATACCCACCTCTCATTTCCTCTGTTGCCACTTTCTCTCGTTATTCATGCACCCTCTTTCCATTGACAATATCAAAACCAAACTATTTGCCTTTGCCACCTCTTCTTTTCTGTTGTCCGTGATGCACCTTTCTATCCTTCATTGACGGATGTTGTACCAACATATTTTAGAGCATGTTTTCATCTCTTTCAACGATCACAAATTGCAGAATTCAGACTCGAGTCTTACCACTGAAGAAGCCTGCATTCTGTGCTTCTCCTTTGGTCTTCTTACTGCTCTCTAGCCAATCAGCAAGCTTGGAATGGAGACATTAACCACCTGTAACGGATTAAATTCAACAAACCCAATGGTGGGAACCTCGTCAAACACTGGCACCTTGAGGTAAGGCCATATAATGAAACAAAAAATGGTACCAGGATATCGAGAGAAACTGGTGAGAAAGATGCAGAAGGTTATAAATATTAAATCATTCATTTTATTTTATTCTGATTTGAGTATAAAAATATATCAAAATCACTGAACATTTTTAATTAATTCTTATTTTTAAAAAAAGAAAAGAAAAACATCCTGATAACATGCATTCATACATTCATTCAAACTAATTTTGTTCCTAAAACATTTCATTATTTTAAGATTTTAGAAAACAGTTCCAATTCATTTCCACTATATTTTTCACAATTGTTCACTCCAAACAAAATATCGACTATCGGTGCCCAAACATATAGGTCTTCTTTTAAAAAAGGGCTTCCCAGTTGGCAAATAGTTTCAACTTGACAGATTGTGTGTGTCTTCATCAGGATAGGTGAACATTAACAAATGTCTAAAAACAAACAAATAACATACAGTTAAAATACTATTAAAAATATAAACTTCTGTCTCTTCTCACTCAGTTTATCACATAATATTTTAGGTCAAAACTAGGGGATAGACCTATGTGATCTACCTCTTACCCAAAAAAAAGCCATTTAAATGGACTCTCTGTCTGCATTTAGTCCTGATATTCGCGAGATGCATTAGTATAGCAAATGCCAAGGAAACTGCAACATACCCATATACATTGTTTCACTAATCCATCCCCTTAGTAATTTTAGGGTCAGTGGTCCAACAAATAGGAAGAAGGAACAAATCGTTACTTCCCTATTATTTTACACTAACAAATAGTGCGATACCTCCACCTTCGAACCCACACCCTCACCATGTCGTGATTCAGTTGAAGAATCTAATGTAGATCCTACCTGCCAAACCCAAACTGGTTCTGGGAAACATGTTTTGTTATGAAAATTGATTTCTAAGTAAAAGCAAAGGGGAGGGATTACAGCTAAGCCATAAACACAGCATCACCCTGACACACTAATCCTTTCTCCAGGCAGATCACAGGGAATCCTTTAACTTATCAAATCCTTAGTGGGGTGGCCATGAAGAGTCAGCCTCCACACCCACTTTGAAAACACATAAAAAGAGACTGCTTTGGACAGGCAAGGACACTTCTCTTTCCACTACTCACCGATTCCTGCGAAGCACTCTGCCTGACCAGATCCAGACAAAGACTCCAGACTCCAGAGACTCCAGATTCCAGATAGATTCAGAGACCAGACTCTAGGCCCCAGTTCTAGAACCTTAAGCAGGGGCCTAACCCAAAAGCTGAACTCTTCTCAGCAGGCCTCAGAATCCAGCAACCTAACCAAACTATTCAACAGCCTTGCCGTGCTGTTCGCTTCTAGCCCAGAACCCCGTGCCAGAACCGAGATCCAGAGAAAGCAGGGCTGTATCCAGAACCCATCAGATCCAGTTCAAGAGACCAGACCGCCGGGCAGTGCCGATAGCAGACCAGAGGCCGTGCTGTGAGCAGAATCCAGAGGGCCTGAGACCTGTCCGGTGGCGAGAGAACCGCAGCCCAAACCCGACCAGATATTTGACAAGGTCCATTCTATTCCAAATCTAGGAGTGAGTATCCAGTCTAGAACTGTTCAGAACCAATCTCTTAGTCTAAAGTAATCTTATCCCATCCATTTCAACCTGTCCAGAACTGCATTCAGAATTTTGTGTCCATTCTGTGATTTCAAATCTGTAAAAGCGTCATCTGTCATTCTGAAATCTTGACTTTATTTTTGAAAATCTACCTCCACAAAAACGTCTGTATCTTTTGAACTGCACGTCCTAGAAACATAATTTAACTGTCATTTTAAAGCTACGATCGTCAGCTTTCCAACAAACCCAAAATATATATTTTTATGTCAAAGTTCTTAAATCTGGATGATGAACCCTTATATAACGCCCCTCTCTTTGGATCCCCCTGACCTCACTGAGCCCAGAAGTAGGTTTGTTTTGCAAATTAAAAGGTTTATTGGAAAAATTAAACAATATATATATATCAGACTTTTAGGAACAAAATAATATCTGATAGCAAACTTATGAATATAATAGTGGTCAACAATGGGTAATATTACAATAGCACACTCTCTTTAATCACTTAGTAGTTGGTATAAAAAGGATAAGGTAGCAGAGAATACTTTTATTGTTCAAGGAAAGGCAATAGTGGGAAAGAAGGCAACACAGAAATAAACTCGTTATGGTTTCAGCAAGAGATAATATGATCACTTTTTCCCTTGTGACAACCCACTCCCCCCTTATGCAATAGGAAGAGATGGAAATGAGGACACACAGGTTTCAAGAATACAATTAATAATGCAGTTCAATCCCAGTTCCCCCAAGCACGCTTAGAGAGAACAGGTATGATTTAAAGCAGGCCAAGTCCTTTTAGATGTGATTGCAATGAAGTGAAAAATATGCTAAAAATGATTTTAATTCACTAAAGAAGATTCAGGGTATGTGATAGTTACTTTGGATTGGTACAGGTCAACACTAGCAATGATTCATGAATGATTATCAGATTGAAAACAAAAGTCAGCAGTTGCAAGCAAAAGACAGCTATTTTGACAGAAAACGAAATGGAGCTAAATTGCAATTTGCAGCACTTTTTCCGCAACTATACCTTTTTGGGTTTGTTGGAAAGCTGACGATCTTAGCTTTAAAATGACACTTAAATTTCGCTTCTAGGACGTGCGGTTCAAAAGATACGGACGTTTTTGTGGAGGTAGATTTTCAAAAATAAAGTCAACATTTCAGAATGACAGATGACGCTTTTACAGATTTGAAATCACAGGATGGACACAAAATTCTGAATGCAGTTCTGGACTGGTTGAAATTAATGGGATAAGATTACTTTAGACTTAGAGATTAGTTCTGTACAGTTCTAGACTGGATACTCACTTCTAGTTATGGAATAGAATGGACCTCGTCACAGATCTGGTCAGGTTTGGGCTGCGGTTCTCTCGCCACCGGACAGGTCTCAGGCCCTCTGGGTTCTGCTCACAGCACGGCCTCTGGTCTGCTATCAGCACTGCCCGGCGGTCTGGTCTGGTCTCTTGAACTGGATCTGATGGGTTCTGGATACAGCTCTGCTTTCTCTGGATCTCGGTTCTGGCACGGGGTTCTGGGCTAGAAGCGAACAGCATGGCAAGGCTGTTGAATAGTTTGGATAGGTTGCTGGATTCTGAGGCCTGCTGAGAAGAGTTCAGCTTTTGGGTTAGGCCCCTGCTTAAGGTTCTAGAGCTGGGTTCTAGAGTCTGGTCTCTGAATCTATCTGTAATCTGGAGTCTCTGGAGTCTGGAGTCTTTATCTGGATCTGGTCTGGCAGGGCGCTTTGCAGGAATCGGTGAGTAGTGGAAAGAGAAGTGTCCTTGCCTGTACAAAGCAGTCTCTTTTTATGTGTTTTCAAAGTGGGTGTGGAGGCTGACTCTTCATGCCCACCCTACTAAGGATTTGATAGGTTAGAGGATTCCCTGTGACCTGACTGGAGAAAGGATTAGTGTGTCAGAGTGATGCTGTGTTTATGGTTTAGCTGTAATCCCTCCCCTTTGCTTTTACTTAGAAATCAATTTTTCATAACAAAACATGTTTCCCAGATACACAAGTTGTTGAGAATACATGTACACATCACAGAATAATTAAGGTGCATTCTGTTCCAACTCTGATTTTCCTAAGAGCTTTAGTTCAGAAATGACAACTTATTCGCAATTTTAATGGGTTTCGCAATATTGGTCCGATCCCCAATTTTACACAGACCTACACACCCTCTCTGAGCATATTACTGGAAGTTCTTAGGTTTCTAGCATAAACACTGCATCCACAATATTAATAATTACGGGGCTTGGCCTCAGAATATCCCATGGCGTCCAACTTAGTCTTGAACTGTGAGTGCATTTTTCATTTTAAGACTCTCAAAGTTGTACATTTCTGTCAGCTTGGAACACTTTGTAAATTGCAATTTTATAAAAACATATATTTGCTCTCAATTGAATTCACCCATTGGTTTATCTCCGCCCCCAGAAGCTTGGCTCTGACTCAGAGGTCACATGTCTTGTTTCTCCCAGAGCAGTGTTGTTCAGGCACACCCAAATCAGCATATCCTATTCAGCTGAAAGAATCCATTGTCTTGACTGAGGGCAGCAGACCAGGGTTCCACTCTCCATCTGATTAACATGACCATGCAATATCCTGCCCTCTGGTGTATAGGCCTGAGGTGTGAAGGGTTCTCATGGGAAAGCAAACCTTTTGAAGTGTGAACTGCACCAGGCTGCCTTCTAGTCACTTGCAACTTAGTTCCTTATACAAAAATATAATATTGTAAACTTTAAAATAAGCAATATCACCTTAAACCAAGTCATTTTCAACATGAAATCACTGGGTGGCACTCTATATGGCATTTTGATGGAATTCTCTTGCTTGGCATATTTAGTTTCTGAAATACAGTTCTCCTGTCAGAATTTAGATCGCCAGCGCCTGTCGGAGACGAGCAACGGTACTGCACCCATTTTGACAGCTGTCTATTTTTTAAAAGGGGATTTTACTTTAATAGCATAGGATTCTTGCTGATATTGTACTGATGTGGATTCTTGCAGTAGAGTAATATGGAACACCCCCCAAGAAGGTTGGATCTTTATGGTGGTTTTGTGAGCCATGATTCTAGCAATTTTTGACACCAAATAAAACAGATTTTTGAACAGCTCTGTATTCCTTTGCACTGATTTTGCTCTGTGTGCAGCCAAAGGATGGGGTCTGGCAATGGTCTCCTGTATTAACACTGACAGAGGCAAAAGTGGATGGTGGCCTATCTGTCAGGTTTTCACTGCGCTTTTTCTGGTGATTTCTGGCGAGCAGCATGCTTTCCAGTGGCCATTCTGATGTTTCTGCTACCAGCAATTCACAGTACTGTTGTAGGGCTTGGATGCGTGGGTGAAAACATCCCACAGTGTGTTGCACTATTCTGAAAAGTATATATAAGGTTAAGTTACTCACCTGTGAATTGGTTGTGTCTCTTCCCCAAATGTAATGCTGTTGGTTTCACCTTACTATTCCTGTTAGGATAAATGTATGAGTGTCCCCAATAGGCTCTTGCTTCTCCTGACCCGCTGTTAGCCTGCCAGAATAAGTCTGCCAATGGTTATACTTACCTTTAAGTTGCTGATAGACCATTTGAAATGTATATAGGTTTTACTTACCTTGTGTTAGCTGTTATTACTTATCTCAATCTGTGTTCCACTGATCTTAAAAATCAACTGTAACAGAATATTACAACATTAGGTCTTACCTGCCTAGAATAGCTGTGTGCCATTCCTGAAAAGTGCTCCTTTAGGTGTAGCTGACCCTGCTCCACCTGGTGCATACAAAATGAGTGTAAAGAGTTCTGGGCGAGAAAGCAACTGTAATTGTATATTACACCAAAACGGTCTTACTCACCAAGTGTAACTGTGTGTTATCACAAAAGTAGTAGAGGTATATACTGTTGCTTGAATCTGTGTTCCACTATTCAGAAAAGTATGTTTGCAAGTTAATGTCAATGTTAAAGGACATTTGCACCGCGCACTATCACCACCGGAGTGGTCCCCTGGCGCTCTGGCAGCTCTGAAAGAGGGAGGGCGGGTGAGTTAGTGGGTGGAGGCTGGAAAAGGGCAAGAGAGCAGTGATGTACTGTTGGCAGCCTCAGCCCGGTGGGTCCGTCGGCTGGGCCTGGGGTGTATGAAGCCGGTACTCATTGTGTACTGATGTGTGAGTCTATGTGCGTTTATTGTTTTGTTGTTGCAGTGTGGTGAAGTTTGTGCGGTTTGTTGTGCTGTAGGTTTGTGGTTGTATTTGGTTTGGAGTTTGAGAGGTGTATGCAGAGGAGGAAATTGTTAGTGATATTGGTTAGTTGGCATCTCTATCCTTGTTTGACCAGTTGGGCTCGAGTAATCTCGCTCGATGGGGTGCTTGGGCACCATGTGCCTCTGGAGGTTCATGCTCGTTTTGTATTCGAGGCCCCTTGAGCATCTTGCTGCCTCTTCCGCCCGTTCCGTCAACAATGTTGCATGTTCCTCACCACCCCCACATGGCTAGTGCACCTGCCAGTGTACATATCTCAGTTAGTGCGGTGATTGGTGGTATCTCGCCAGTTCCACAACCCAGTGGTACCTAGTTTGTAGCTATAGGGCGGTAGGGGATGGTAAGGATTGGCTGGGATTGTTACCTCCGTCTCCGTGGGTCTCGCATGTGCACCACTCTGTCTGGCGTCACCCCTCCCGGTGCCCTGAGTGCTTATCAGTCGGTTCTGGGGCTTGTCACTGTCCTTTCCCATTTAGTCGTTTGTCTTACTGCTGCTTCGGTTTTAGTCTCTGGTATTGAAGAGCCAGGTTTTTAGTAATTTTCTGAATTTAAGGTGATCTTTGGTGTTCCTCATTTCTTTTGGGATGTTGTTCCAGGTTTTTGTGGCTAAGTGGTAGAAGACTAAGTTTGTTGACTATGTGATTTCCCTTTTAAGTGTCACTGCAATACTGACATGGTCTACTATCCTTGTATTACTGTAAAGTAATGAGAAAGAAATCTATGGTGTTTACCCCCTAAAAATACTGTTAGGTGTTCTAAATAAGGTCTGTGCTTTGATCTGTGTATTTAAAGCATAGTGTGGTGTTTTTATAATGTGTTTATATGCTTTATGATAGTACTTACTTACCCAAGAACAGGGACGTCATTTCACCAAAATGCCTGGGGTAGCAGAAGTGACATCACACAACCCTTGACCTCTGATGGCATCACAGGAAGTGATGTCATTTGACCCCACCCTGAAGTGACATCACAGGAAGTGATGGAGCATGACCTTTCACCCCTTGACAAAACAGGAAGTAACATCACATTGTTCCTAAGTACACTACGAAAAATATGGTTACAATATCACTGTAATTTGAAATACATTTCATACAAAAATGGATCACCATATGTATTGTTAATTTCAGTGTATATAGGCCCATATTTCCAAATTACTATGAATGCAAGCAGACGTCCAAGGCTAAATGATAATGTGTTATTATTAAGCACTTACGCTTAAGCGCTTTATATAGAAGAAATATACATACAATATCACCCATTACGTGTTTGTACTCATTTATCGACTGCAGAAGGATAAAAGGCTGAGTTGGCCTTGTCTGGATTCAAACCTGCAAATCACACACACATCACAGCAGCGAGCGCTCAACCCACTGAGCTATCTTACCAGCTATAGTAAAATGAGCAATTACATGCCTGAATGATCTCAAAGTCAGAAAGCAAATTACACTCTGTAGTGGATACTATAAAACTGGTAACTGAGATTTAACAGGAGGCCAATTCATCTGCAGGTCTGGTGGTGGGTTGGCCACATGTCAAGCCTGCATGGATCTACTTTTCAGGCTTCAGAGGTTGGCAAAACACATACCATTGGGAGGGTTCATAACTGTGTATTAAAGAATTTAAAGTAGCACAGGGAAAGCAGCGCACTCCCACGGCATCCCGTACTCTGGGCACTCGTTACCTCATACATTCAAACAAACATCCTGAACAGCATGCCAGGGTGATAGGAAAGAGAGGCACATTACAACAAAGCATTAATTCTAGCACAATGAAATCAAGGTCCACTGTATGTGCTATGGTCAAACATTTCTAACTGTGCACAAGCTTATAGCCACAAGGATCTTGTAAAGTGACTGAGGACATCGAGATGGAATGTCTTCGGTTGATCGTAACAGAGACAAAGGCATAAAAAACATGCTATAATTGCAACTTGCGAAAACCAAAATACATACTCCAAAATGGATGCTTATTCTACTATAAATGCTTTTGGAAGTTTTTGTCAGCCTTGTGAATTTGAGGTGTTTAAGAACAGACTAAATTAGCAACTCACCCCTGAAGTGTGCCTGAAATAAACATTTAATTAGTCTAGCAATTATTGTATAGAATTCTTGAAAGACAAATTATGTGTTACTTCTATTCTTTCTTATTTAGGGTCCCTGCTCAAAGTGTTACACTTGTGGAACCCACTGTTTTTTCAGAGCCCTGAACAAGATAGTCAACCAATCCAGAAAGAAAGAGCCACAAGGCACTAGCCAAAGCCCAGGAGCATCCATTTAAAAAAGAAAAGAAAGAAAAATGTTTTTTTAAAATATTTTTAGGGGTTGCAAGGGAGACCAAAGGGGTAGCAAGGGAGACCAAAGGGGTCGCAGTAGCGACCACTGCTGACACCCAAATGACATCCCTGCCCAAGAATCTCTTGGTCTGCTTGAATATAAAATAAACCCTTTCTTTTTACAATACATAGTGTGTCAGTGTTTCTTTGGACCATATGTATAATACAATGTCTTTGTACTGATTCTACAACCTCCTAAGATAAGCCTGGCTGCTCTGTCTATGCTACCCTGAACTCAGGTGGTACAGCCTTATACTAAGAGTGGAGTCTTATACTGTCTCAGTTGAATGGATTTACTAAGTCCTTAGTTAGTTAGACTTAAAAATAAACTGTCTCAAACCAAATACGCAGCTTGATATTCAAAGTGCCACTTGACAGTCAATAATGTTGCCTGAAATTGCCTGCAAGCTTTGAGCGGGAGGGCAGTGTTTTATTCGGCAGGTCAGGCAGAGTCACTGAATCACCTGTCATGATTTGGTGTTCTCAGGGACGTTCAAAGGCCCTAAGTAAGAACCAAATCTCTTTCATGTTAACTTTGTGGGTAATGTTAGGCAGGAGCAAATGTTTGCACTACTTATGTTTTAGAGAACTTTTATTTAGTCTTTGAGTAGTTTGATGATCTTTCTTGACCGTATATTTCATTTGAGTCCTTCTTTATCTTTGTATTTGCCCCTTTTGTATATTTGTATGTTTATTTGGACAATTCGTCTTGCATTTTTATCATTGCTTTCCCTCACTGAAAAAGTATTCCCTGTCCTTTCCCGTGTTCCTTTCCCCTTTTGTGCCACACCTAGATAGTTAAAAAAGCTAAAACAGCCAAAGCTAGTGCAGTTGTTACCTAAGGTGGGAAAGCAATTGGGGGTCGGATCAGGAATAGGAGAGGAGGCATGGCTGATACAGGGTTTGCCACTGCCACAGAAGGGGAGATGATGGAGCGGCAAGTGGTGGAGATAGGGCTGACAACAACGGGTTTTGCCACTACCACAGGATGGGACCGTGGAGTGGGAGATGGAAGAGGTAGGGTTCACAAATACATAAGGTATGCAGACGGTGAAGAAGGCAGAGAGGGAGGTGGAAGAGGCAGGCCTAATGGTGAAAGCAGTTATGACAGAGGTCAGGGGTGTCATTTAGGGGTCGCCAGAGGTCGCAACTGCGACCTCTGAGGTCTCCCTTGCGACCTCTAAAAAATATGGTTTTTTAAAATGTTTTTTTTTTGTAATGCAAGCTCCTGGGCTGTGGCCAGCACCATTTGGCTCTTTACTTCTGGAGTAGCTGGCTTTCTTGTTCAGGCCCCTTAAAAAAATTAAGAAAAATAAGAACAGAAGTGCCACATGTCTAACACTTTCAGCACTGACCCTAAATAAGAAAGAATAGGAACACCAAATAATGTGTCTTTCTGGAATTCTATACAATAATTGCTAGACTCATTAAAGGTTTATTTCGGGCACACTTCAGGGGGTGGGTCACTGATTAAGTCTGTTCTTAAACGCCTCAACTCAGCCTTTCATCCTTCTGAGGTCGATAAATGAGTACCAACACAGGTTGGGTGATATTGGGTGTATATTTTTTCTATATAAAGCTCTTAAGCGTAAGTGCTATATAATAACACATCATTATCATTTGGTCATGGACGTCTGCTTGCATTCACAGTAATTTGGTAATTTGGGCCTACACACTGATCTTAACGATACATATGACGATCCATTCTTGTATGAAATGTACATCACATTATAGTGATATCGAAACCATATTTTTCAGAGTGTACAATGCTATGTGATGCCACTTCCTGTTTTGTCAACGGGTGAAAGGTTGTGTTCCAACGCTTCCTGCGATATCACTTTGGGGTGGGGACAAATGACATCACAACCATTTGAAGGACCCCAAGCTATCTTCAGCACTACACTGGCAGGACAAGCTTCACATGGATAACGGGCAAGATATCAGATTCATTGGTTTGATGAAAGCCAGGTGTAATAAACGAGAAGGTGATCTCACATTAAAACTGCGTAGAATGGAAACAAAATGTATATGTCTCTTTAGATGTACAACAGAGGGTCTCAATAAAGAACATGAGATGCATGTTTTTTTGTGAATACAAGAGCACATTATGAGTCTGCTATTATGGTAAGTATTTTGATAATGGCTTCATATGCACATGCATTGAGACTAACAATACTCATCTACAGATTTGTTGTCTCATAGGCATAGGTTTACCCTGTATAGGTACCCTAGCGAATATGTTTGGAGAGTAATATTACCCAATTATGGATTTTGGACAAAAGACACAGGTCTGCCATGCACAGGCTCTACAGCTGCTATTGAATGTGCAGAGACTTGACTGTATATTCACATTTGAATGTTGCACTTGCTAAACAACATGGAGTCATTATTGACAATAGAATCTTGCAATTTCAGTTTGATTAGTGGTATAAGGGTTTACCACACACCTCTCACCATGCAGCTGGCACACCATACTTCCAGTGCAATAGGACACAGTTTACCCTTGCCCAACATGTAACTAGTAAGTCCGCTCCCCCGCAGTCAGTCACTAGAGCTAAGAGCAACACCATTTTCCGGGATGCACTTTAATCTGAAGTGCCATGGTGACGCACAGAGTTACACCCACTGAATACAATATGGTCCTGCCTACCATATTTGTTTCTCTACAACTATAAATAACTCATATTTGGCCTGGCTAATAAAACCTAGATAATTAATGCACAGCCACTAAATATAATCTGCACATAACTACTAAGAATCGTAAGATTTGTTTCTGCCACTACTCATAACTAATATCAGGTCTGGCCATTGAAAAGTGGGCCACTATTGTAAAGCGACTGAATATATTCTTCTCCTGCCTACCTTGAAATGTAAAACTTTTCTGAACAACTACAAACAACTAATATTTTCACGGGCCACTGAAATCTGGCACACTGATTAGAGCCATCAAACAATCTTCTCCTCCCTACCAAGACATGTGTAACTTTTTCACTGCAACTTGTATTTGGTATGGTAACTAAAACACAACACACTAACTTACATCCACTGAACATGATTTTGCATTGCCTCCCAAGAACTATATAACCTTTTTTCTTTGCAACTATTAATAACTAGTTATTGACTAGGCCACTGAAATCTGAAGGCTCAATTTGCAGCCGCTAAACATAACCACATCCTCCTAGAATGAAATATGACTTTTTCTCTGCAGCTTGTATTTGGGATGGCAACTAAAATACAAGACACTCAGTGACATCCACCAAATTTATTCTCCTCTTGCCTACCAAGACATATACAATGTTTTCTCTGCAAATACTCATATCTAGTATGGCCGCTTAATGTCAACGCAGTCACTAACATGCACAAAATGTAATTTAATATCTCTTGCCTGCCTCCAAACAATTCAGCAGTGTTCTCTTTACACTGAAAGGAAATGCCGCATGCATTTATGTTATGCATGCTGGACTGGTCACTAGGATGCAGTAGTAAAGTCAATATAAGTGGCAGGGAATTGGCAAAAAGATGGCCTAAACTATTTCAATTTCTTATCTGTCCCTCAACTAAATACTATTTCAATCATGAGCATTAACCTGTCCCTCACAAAATTCTATTGAAATGTTCGACCATTGCCTCAACTCATTCATTTCCTTTGTCTCCCTCATCTAAAGCTATTTCCCTCAACTGCTCTAGCAGCCTCCTGCCAAATCATCTACCTAAAAAAGCGGATCCCAAAAATAAATCCATGCCTCCCCTATATATACTTTTTTATTGTAAGTAGTCTTGTATAGTGCCATTTGTCATTATTGGTGGTAAGAACAAGGGTAGGGGCCATTAGTGTAACAGTGCGAAATAATTATGAGAAACCAGTGGTTTTGATAAGTGCAAGTCAGAAGTACCCAGATCCTGTACCCCATACATATAGGGTTTGGGGAAGAAACATGGGGGTATGTTAACCATCGGGAAGAGCCCAAGATCTCATAGACTACATAGACTCATAGACTACAATGCTTTGGGTCTACTAAGCCACTGATGTGGGAACGTCTGATAGGAATAAAGAGCAGAGCTTATTCATGGTTTGGTTAGTGTTGATGTGCTCTTAACTAGGCCTATGGTGGCGGCCTGCGGGGGTCATTTTGTGTGTAGTGCAGGGCTCAAGTCGAGGTAACACGCGGGTGGATGGTGTCCACACTTTTGTAAGATGGTGGACGCCATCCTCCCTGTGTGTTTTAAATTAAATGCCATTTGATAGAGAGAGCTGTGTCTGGGATTCGAACCCAGGTAGTGTGGTTCAGAGACAAGAAACTAAGCCGCGAGATGACATGAATCTCGTACCAGGTCTATGTAGAGAACTCCTATTGACTTTTTGCTGTACAGGATACGTTTTTTCACACATTTTGAGACAAAAGGTACGCACCTTCTCTATTTAGCAAGAAATGTTTTGTTTTAAAAACACTTGTTAGGTTGACAAATGCCTGTTTGTACTGTGCACTTCCTTCAGTTGGGAAAGACACCCTACAACTAAATATGCACATTTCTTCCAATTTGCGTTCACTCTCTTTGACCTCATGTCCCACTGCATAGTTCAGAGTCCCCCACTTTCATTTTTAGGACTTGAGCTCTGGTGTAGTTTAAGGTAATAGGAGATCTTAGAAGGGATTTGGTTAGTCGGGGTAAGAGGGGATTAGGCTTTATAAGGCAAAACAAACTGCATCTTTGCACTCTTGCTACTAGCCTCTTGCAGATGGGTCCCATTTCACTCCCCCCTTCACTCTCTCTTTTTTCGTGCAAACCACCTGAATCTTTCTGCCTGAACTACTGATAATATTTGTAACAGCTAGATTTCCCAAAAGGCAATTTCCGGGTAATCCACTTTATGTCTGCAATGTTTTGTCCAGACTTACCTTTAGTGCAAATGTTGGGCTACTTAATACCATTTACATGAACGTTCATATCACAAGGCAGCATATTATCTCCTAAAGTTGTATAGACTGAGCTGCATCTTTGAAAGGGAAAAATAACAAACTTTGTTCCATCTTTACTCTTTCTCTGCACAGGAATACCTTAGCCATTATTTCCTGTACAATAGTAAAGCAGGAGAGCATGGTTTTGAAGAGAAACTTGCAGAGATGCAGCGATATTTCAGACTGACTGTGACAGGGCATCTCAATGTAGACACCATGGCTATGATGAAGAAGCCCCGGTGTGGTATGCCTGATGTGGCTGATTTCACAGTTTTCCCAGGCAGACCAAAATGGACGACTACTTCTCTAACGTACAGGTTGGTGCACATTTCTTTAAAAAAAAAGTCTTGCATTTCTATTTGTATTTTATTAAATGTATTAATATAGCACTTTCGTCAAAACGCTGAATGGTTAAAAATGTTACAGTACAATGATACATGATTATTGATTGTCAGACATGAACAAATCGTTTTTGAGGTTCAAGTGAAAGAGAGACAGAGATGGGGAGAAACGACTGTATAGGGGGAGAGAATTCCAGTGCTTAGGGATGAGGTGTTCAAAGAACCTAAAACGGGAGGAGGTTTGGGCACAGTATGTCACAAGTCTCTCCCCTTCTAACCTGTCTTTGTTGTTTGCTTGCAACCTTCTGTGGCGTCTTCTTTTATCACGGTCCAGGATTTGTATAAACCCGTGTGCTGGTCCTCGGATTCCAGCGTGGTGTTCACAATCCAACTCCAGGATACGTTCAGATGACCAGGACAGAGACCAGGAAGAAATGATGCTCGCACTCGTAGGCACGGAATGATGTCACCCAAGCGCGGGTGAAAATCCAGAAAGATTGGAGGTAAGGCACAGGAAAGGGCAGAAGGATGGGGAATTCAAGGAACCGGGAACCAAGAATCAGAAGAAAGCTCCGAGCGAACTCCGGCAACACACGTCCAACTACAGCAAGCGGTAGCGTTGAGACATGCAGAACCGCGGGGGCGTGTCTGTTTTGTAGAACGTAGAGCGTGGAGCGCAGAGACTGGCAAGCAGCGTTCCGTATCAAGCGGCCATGTTGGAAGGATTTCTGTATTCAATCCCCTATGGGTCAGGGACCACGAAGTCCAGAAGGGACGCAGACGACGGTTCATGACAGTATGCCTCTTCTGAAGCCCAGCTCCTCCGGGTTTGCCCAGATGAATAAGATGGTATCTTCGAACCAACCTGGGGGCGTTCATGTTTGACATGGGTTCCCAGGTGCGCTCACTGGTAGGGTATCCTTTCCATTCGACCAAATATTGTAGTTGACCACGTCGGTACCTAGAGTCACAGATTCCGGAAACCTCATTTTGGAGTTGGTCATTGACAATCACTGGGGTACATTTTGGAGCTGTTCGAGATGGCTGAAGATATGGTTTTAACAGAGAGGTGTGGAAGACTTGATGGATCCTTTTCCATGATTCTGGTAGTCAAAGTCGAAAGGCCACTGGATTGGCATTTTCTTTTATAGAAAAGGGCCCTTTATATCTGGGAGCTAATTTATTTGGTCGCAGATGTCTGGGAAGGAGCTTTGAGGATAACCAGACTTTATCGCCTACTGAATAGGAAGGCCCAGGGCTTCTTTTAGAGTCAGCATAATGTTTAACGTCTCTTCGGGCCTTTTCTAAGTGTTCTTTTGCTTCATTGTGTACATTAATAAGGGTTTCAATCCAGGAATCAACCGCAGGAACTGGGGTAGGGTGTGGAAGAATGGGTGGTAGAACTGAAGGATGAAATCCTTGACTACAGAAGAAAGGACTGGTTTTGATAGCTGAATGATCCGAATTGTTGTAAGCAAATTCGGCCACAGGTATTAAGAGTGACCAATCATCCTGGACCTTAGTGGCGAAGCAACGAAGATACTGTTGTAGAGTATGGTTTACACGTTCAGTGGCTCCATTGGTCTGTGGGTGATAACCTGAGGACAAGGCACATTGGATTCCCAGTAAACGACATAATTGTTTCCAGAATTGGGATATGTACTGGGGTCCTCAGTCAGAAATGATCTTGGAGGGTAGCCCATGAAGCCGGAATATGTGTTCCAGGAAGATTACAGCTAGTTGAGATGAGGATGGCAATTTGTATAAAGTTGTAAAATGAGCCATATGAGTAAACAAATCAATGGTAACCATGATAGTTGTGTAGCCCCTAGAAGATGGTAGTTCCACGATAAAATCCATGGCAATGATTTCCCAGGGTCTTGTTGGTATTGTTGGTTGGGGCAGGAGACCTGCCAGTTTCTTATTATCATGTTTGTTCTGATTGCAGACTGCACATGTCTGGATATGGATCCTGATATCATCCTTCATCTTCGGCCACCAAAACTGTCTTTGTATTAGATGGAGGGTGTTGGTGATGCCACGGTGTCCTGAATGAAAAGTATCATGACATAAGCTTGTGATCCTTTGTCTCAGTCCAGGAGTGGGAATGACCAAGCGATTGTCCTTGAACAGATATCAGTCCTTTGTTTTGAGATTCCATCGATTGTTTCTCTTAAACTCCTTGAAGGTTTCAAAGGACTGAGTTTGAATTCGAATATCCTCCAGGAGGGTGATTGCTTGGGCAACAAATATTGTGTGGGGAAACATCTTTGGAAAAGTCTGATCGTCAAGGGGTTCGTAAATCAGGACGTCTGGATAAGGCATTAGCTATTATGTTGTGTGTTCCCGGGACATGGTGAATTTGAAACTGGTAATGAGCAAAAAAGAAGGCCCAATGGGCTTGACGGCTGTTTCTACATTCTAGGGATTGCAGGACTTGAAGATTCCGATGGTCCGTGCGGACTTGCACCGGGTGTTTGGCTCCCAGGAGGAGATGTCGCCAGTCAGTGAAGGCTTGACGGATGGCTAGTCATTCCTTTTCCAGGACAGAATAATGAGTTTCACTGGGAGTCAAGGTGCGAGAAAGATAGGCGATGGGGTGTTCTAGCTTGTCACCCAATTCTTGTTTTAGGACTTCCCCAATGGCGTAGTTGGAAGCATCCGTTTCAACAAGAAAAGGTCGATCAATGTCGGGTTGAGCTAGGATGGGAGCTTGTGTGAACTCCGACTTCAACCGTTGGAACACCGTATCTTGGACTGAGGTCCACTGAAAGGGGGTATCCTTCTTTAACAATGTAATAATAGGATGCACAATCTCTGAAAAGGCTGGTATAAATTTCCGATAGAAGTTAGCAAGCCCCAGGAAGGACTGAAGTTGTTTTACAGTAGTTGGAACGGGCCAGGATAGAATGGAGTCTACCTTCGATGAGTCCATTCCAATCGCCTTTGGACTAAGAACGAATCCGAGATAGTGAACGGTTGAAAAAATGGAAAAGGCACTTCTCGGGTTTGGCCAGGAGCTTATGTCCACGTAGATGTTGTAAGACTGCCTTTACGTGCTCTTCATGTTTTAGATGGTCCTTGGAGTTTATCAGTATGTCGTCCAGATATACAATGACAAAGATGAACAGCATATCAGAAAACACCCGGTCCATAAAATGTTGGAAGACCGCTGGGGCATTAGCAAGTCCAGAGGGCATAACCAGGTATTCAAATGGCCAAAGGGTGTTCTAAAGGCTGTTTTCCATTCGTCACCTTCCTTTATACGAATAAGATGGTAGGCACCCCTTAGATCTAATTTTGTGAAGACTACTGCACCTCTGACTGCTTCCAGGATATCCAAGATGAGAGGCAATGGGTAGCAGTCCTTGAGAGTACACTGGTTAAGGCCACGGTAATTTAGACATGGTCTGAGCTCCTTGGTGTCTTTCTTGGGAACGAAAAATAACGAAGCACCCGCCGGGGACTTAGAGGGTCGTATGGTGCCATTTTCCAAGTTAGTATCCAGGTATTCCCGGAGGGCCCTTTTTTCAGGTTCTGATAAAATAAACATCCTCCCAAAAGTGATCACTGCTGAAGGTTCAGTATCGATGGCACAATCTTCAGGTCTGTGAGGAGGGAGAGCTTGAACTATGGCGGTCAAAAATACATCTGTGTAAGCCTGATAGGCCATAGGAATCCGGATGATGTTAGAGAGGTGACTGGACTTTGCTGAATCACTTGCGAGTCTTCAGAGGACTTTGGTAAGGAATCTAGGGATAAGCAGTGGGACATAGAGTGTTCAGAATCAAGAAACAAGGAGCCTGCTGCCCAATTGATGCAGGGGTTATGCTTCTATAACCAGGGCATGCCTAGAACCATTGGATAGTGGGCAGATCTTATAATGTCAAATTTGATCCTCTCTTGGTGGTGGTTTATAGAGAGTAAGAGCTCTTTAATTTGAAGTGTTATGGGTCCTGAAGACAGGGGTCTTCCATCAATATCCTGTACAGGTTGCATAGTCTCTCGAGTTTCATGTGGAATGTTGTGAGTAGTGACCCAATCATGATCTATGAATATGCCCATGGCTCCGCAATCCACTGATGCCAGGATGGGGTAAGATTCTTTCTTGGAAGGCGATAGAAAGGCCTGTAGAATCACAAGATTATTTTGTCCAGGAGAGTTCAAGGATGGAATTGATGTGGAACAGACATCTCTCTCCCAAAACTGTGCCCCATCTAGGATCGGGAGCTGGCGTTTCCCGAACGCCGTGGAGGAGCAATAGGGCACTCTCTCACGAGGTGCTTGTCGGAGGCGCAATACATGCACAGACCAGTGTGAATCCGTCGCATCCTTTCTTGTGGGGTAATGGGTCCACAGAAGGCCCCCAGTTGCATGGGTTCTGGGTCCGAGGTCAGAGTAGCTGTGGGCTCTGGTCTAGATGGATGGTGTGAGGTGGCCCTTTGGGGAGTTGACTTCTTTTTCTCCGCTTTTCTTTCCTCGGTTCAAAAGTCTATTTGCAAGGAAAGGTCCATGAGAACCTGGAAGGAGCTTGGGCGAGCCACCCTGGCTAACTCGTCCTTTATTTCTTCATTCAGACCTCTTCGGAAGAGGGTGAAGCCGGATTCTTGAGACCAATCAGCTTCCTTCATGAGTTGTTTAAAGCGGGTCACATAGGTAAGCATACCCTTTGATCCTTGTTGAAATTCAAGTAAACGTTCTTGAGCGCTGTAAACCTGCTCTGGGCGATCAAATATGGCATTTAGGGCTTCCACACACCCATCATAATCATCCAGGAGGGCATTGCACGAATTGACTAGGGTGGTTATCCAGGTCAAGGCATTACCAGTGAGGTGTGAGATCATAAACCCCACTTTTGTTCTAGGAGTGGAAAAGTAGTAGGGCTTGAAGGTGAAGTGCACTAAACATGAATCAAGGAAGGCACGGAGGGTCTTTGAAGAACCATCATATTTGTCCACTACTCCTCCCAATAACACGCTTTCCTTAGTTGCAGAGTCACGTGACATGACTAGCTGTTTTAATGCAGCATTCTCAGCATTAAGGTTCTGGACTTCTGTGGTTAGTTCCTGCATGCCTCGCATGAGGTCTTGAACCACGGCTTCCATCTCTGTATCTATATCATTTTTTAGGCATCTCAATCTGTCACAAGTCTCTCCCCTTCTCACCTGTCTTTGTTGTTTGCTTGCGACCTTCTGTGTCGTCTTCTTTCTCACGGTCTGGGATTTGGATAAACCCCTGTGCTGGTCCTCGGATTCCAATGTGGTGTTCACAATCCAACTCCAGGATACGTTCAGATGACCATGAACGAGACCAGGAAGAAATGATGCTCGCACTCGGAGGCACGGAACGCCGTGACCCGAGCACGGCTGAAAATCCAGGAAGATTGGAGGTAAGGCAGAGGAAAGGGCGGAAGGAAGGGGAATTCAAGGAACCGGGAACCAAGAATCAGAAGAAAGCTCAGAGCGAACTCCGGCAACACACGTCTAACTACAGCAAGCGGTAGCGCTGAGACGTGCAGAGCCGCAGGGGCGTGTCTGTTTTGTAGAACGTAGAGTGTGGAGCGCAGAGACTGGCAAGCAGCATTCCGTATCAAGCGGCCATGTTGGAAGGATTACTGTATTCAATCCCCTATGGGTCAGGGACCACGAAGTCCAGAAGGGACGCAGACGACGGTTCATGACACAGTAAGCCTGAATAGATTCAGAGAACAGAGATAACACGGTGGGATAAAAAAAGAGAGGAAAGATAGTGGGCAGGGGCTAGACCATGAAGAAACCTGAATACAATGCAAAGAAAATGGAAGAGAAGGCGAGATTCAAAAGAAAACCAAGAAAGTGAGTGTAAAGAGGGTTTGATGGAGGAGTGAGGAGAGAGAGAGAGCAGAGGGTCTGAATGGAGGAATTAAAGATAACGCAAAGTGGGGCGAGCTGATAGGTTTGGAGGCCGATAAACAGGGCTGAACAATAATCAAGGCGAGAAAAGACAAGAGTAGAGATAAGTAGTTTTGTAGCATGAAAAGTGAGAAATATATTTACGGATATTATGAAGATAGAACCAGCAAGCAGTAAAGGAGATATGAGACTTCAAGAGAGGAATCAAAATGAGCATCCAGAATCCAAGCAAAGGAAGAGTAGGGGAAACTGGAAAGGGGGGGGAGCGGTGATGGAGGCAGAGGGAGTAGGAGAGAAGATGGAAAGAAAAGGATTTTGTTTTTTAAGGGATTTAGATAAAGGAAGGTATCGTGCATCCAGGATTGAACAGCCAGTAGGCAGGAGGATATGGTAGAATTAAGTGTATCGCAGAAAGAGGAGAAGGAAACAAAGTTGTGTGAGTCATCAGCATAAAAGTGTGACGAAGGAGCAAAGGTTGAGACAATAGAGGCTAAGGGAAATGTGTATAGCGAGAAGAGTAGTGGGAGCAGGGCAGAGCCTTGAGGGTCACCGTGATTTGCAATACAAAGATGCGTGAGTCATCAGCATAAAAGTGTGACGAAGGACCAAAGGATGAGACAATAGAGGTTAAGGGAAATGTGTATAGCGAGAAAAGTAGTGGGAGCAGGGCAGAGCTTTGAGGGACACCGTGATTTGCAATACAAATATGTGTGATTTCAAGTTTCTTAGATGTTTCTCCCCTTCCTGCTTTTAGGATTACTAACTACACACCAGACCTGCCTGTGACCACAGTGAGGCAAATCATACAGAGGGCTTTCGATGTATGGGCTGAGGTGACCCCACTCTCGTTTAGAAGGGTTAACAGCAGGAATGCTGATATTGTCATACAATTTGCATCTGGTTGTAAGTATGGTTTTTGGTTTTTGATATAGCACTGAACTAGCTCCAATAAGCATGTGTGACTGCTGGGCGGAACTGTTCATGCCTTTTAACATTTCTTTGACTGACGTGAATGGATTCTGTATGAACGTCACATCTGTGTCTTAGTGTCACTTTCATTAAATGCTTCGTGCGTTTAAAAGTGTTTTCTATCCAAATGGCTACGCCACCCTTTAGGTGCCTAGCTGAATTACTAGCATCAATACATTAGACACCTCTGTCTGATTTCTGCTGTGCACTGCTTGTTTGACATACACGCCACTGTTAGGCAACACAGCTACCAAGGAAGCGGGCTACAGACAGCCTAAAAATGTGTACATGAAGGTTTAAGGCAGCATTCATGTAAATGTACTTTAAACGACCTACTGGCTTGAGAACATGTCTTTATATTATGCAACTGCCAATTGGCATCCCTAATGTGGTACCTTCAAATCTGCAATCTAGGGAAACTATATTATTTATCTTAAGTGACTGCTAAGCCAAAAAAATGTGCTTAATAGAAGTGAGGAATTATAAACAAGAATCCCCAAGGGTAAACATATATTAGCATATTGTTTTGTCTGTCGGACCTGCTAACAGCCTAGGATTCAAGGGAGAAGAACATGAGCGAATTTCACATTTGCAATTTTTAAATATGCAGATAAAAAACTGAAAGCCATTTTTTCCAGGTTAATTGCCTTTAAAAAGCCCACTGGTGTGAGAGGAACACATTAATATTAAACAGAGGCCCCTCCTATCGTATTCCTATGACAGTGAGGGAAAGTATGATACGGTTCTATACAGTCTGCGAAAGGTAAATTGGCCTTAGAAGCCATGTAATTGTTTTAAAAATAATGCAGTTTTCATGGTAAATCATTTTGGCCTTTTCATGCGTCTTGCCTAGTGGCAGAATTCCAGTCCCCTACAATGTGGAGGCTGCATCACTGTAAAGATGACTAGTCTAAAGCAATACACTACAAAAGATTAATTATACAGTAGGAGAAATAATATAAGAGTGATCATGAATTGGCTGTGTTACCTACCGCCTAACAGAAGCGTTTTATAATGGCAAAGTCCCATTGGAAAACTCTCTGTGAAATAGGCCCATAATATCTGTATATCTTTCGCTTCTCACACATTGATCAGATGAGAAAGAGATGTTGAATGCATTGCCATCTTTTACGACTGATATTGACTGACCACACCTACACACAGGAAGCACTTTTGTAGCTCCAAGTCAGAAAGCTACAATTCACACACAAGTGTGGTGTATGGGTTCGGGGGAATGGCTGAGCTATGCTGCTCGCAGAGGGTGAGAGGACAAAAGGAAGAACATGATAGCCAGTGCTCTAGATAAGATTTGGAGGTGGGAGTATTATACTCCCTATTTTTAAACTTTGCGAGAAAATACAATTTCTCCTTCATAAGAGAGTAAAAAGTCATGTGACATCCAGCTAATGTGTGCAAAAAGTTAAAACTGTATGGAAATCATTATCAAGAAGCAGATAATACTGTGAGCTTCCCCTGCATGCAAATACTAGTGACAAGAGCAGCATACGCGTTTTAATGCTTCACTCACACTGAACCGGTCGGCTTGCTTATGAGCCATGCACACAAATAGAAAAGGTGAATTAGTGCAACCCCAATGCAAGCTTTCATCATGTAGACCAGGTGGGGTGGATCAGTGCAAGGTAAAGCAAGGGTAGAAGATTCCTACACGGAGAACAGATTAGGATTGTCTGTTTGCAGTAGAAGCTCCCCTCACATAAAACATGCAGTGCAAAATTGCTTGCAGTAGTGCACAACTCCACTCCTAATATAGAAAAGGTATTTCATGGACCTCAGCAGATCATGCTTTCCTCACATAGACCAAGAATGTTGTGGGTCTGAACATTGCAAGATTACCATACATAGAACAGATAGGTTGTGGCTCAGAGCAGTGTAAGTTCCACTGTCGTAGAGAAGGAGTTATATAGGATGGATCAGTGCAAGCACCCCCACCAGTACAGATACCTATTTTGTTGATTTTATATTTCAATTACAAATTAAACCATTTAGTTTTTGATGATTTTGGAACAGTGCTTGCATTGGCTGGAGAGCGAGGTTTTTAATATTTAAATTTTAGTCTTGAAAATTTGAAGGAGGCTGGGACCCGTGTGATTGGTGGAATGACAATCACTCGCCCATTTACCACAATGACTACAAGTTAAAGTTGAACTTATGTTTAAACTAGCCATTAAAACTCATCCGTGCCCCAGATAAGGTTTTCAGGTGGGAGTATTTCACACAATGTTTTCATAATTAGAGTGTAAATTATATTGTAACAGTACAAATGTGTTGCCTCTGCAAGAGTATAAGAATCATGTGACAGGCAACCAAAACATGACTCATCCTGAAAATGAATATGACCCACTTCTAGAAAGAAATCAGAGTTGTGTAGCAAAGATGTCTGACTTCAAACAATGTATTTCATTTGTGGAAATCCGTATCCTACACAATGTGTCTGAATACACTACATAAATGCATCTTGATGATAAATGCACCCAGCTCAGGAACTCTGAAAAACACTTTTGTGCAATAGAAGCTTGCTTTCACTGAAAAAAGAATAATTTGTTACAAAGGTTATTTTCCAATTGTAACGACATTTACCATCGTATTAATGAAGGGATCATAAAACGTTGGGAAAATAAATATGCATCAAGCTTCTGTTTGCTACATGAGCATTTACAGTCCCAGAACACAGCAGAAGTTGAACAGAAAGAAACTATTCCTCATCTCACTGTGTGCTGTTTCTTTTTTAAAGACTCTGTGCACACATCTCAGAAGAAAGCCACTTCTATTTTCAAAGGGTTCTCCATGGTCTGTAATTTCATCCATGGAGATAAATATCAAGTGTTCTGGTTTCTGTAAAATCGCTTGCCCTCTGTTCTCAAGTAGTGCATAGATGATACGCATTGCGGTACTTACAAGAATGTAATGCATACATAGGCCTGGTGGTACGATGCATAGCTGGATGCCTGATTACAGCAAATACTGTTTGATCTACAGGCGGCAGGAGATGTGGTGTATCAGACAATCAGGGGCGCAGGTTTCACAGGAAAAATGTATTGACTTTAAAACAGGCCAAACCCCGGAGAGGATTTTAATATCAAGGCACCTGAACCAAATCTTCCACTCCTGCTGCAAACAGAAGAACCAAGAAGATGTCTTGACATTGTTTAGCATGCTTAAGAAACTAAGGAAGGCTTGTGGCATAAATGTCTCTTCCCAGGCACTCCCTGTTCCCATGGACTCCCTAGGCCTAAATTTGGCCTTCATTAATTAATTAATGTATTTATTTTTACATTTGTAGAGCGCACAAAACCCAGAGGCATCAAGGCGCTGGTTACAAACAGCGCAGTTAGCTTTTGTACAAATTATCATCACAGAAAATAAAACACAGTTTAAGGTTTGGTCAAATTGGTAGTAAAATAGTTCGTACAAAATGCAGAGAGGATATTATACATTTTGTGAAAACAGCCAAGTTTTGAGGCCTTTGCGCAATGACCAAAAGGAAGTTTCGGTTCTGAGATGTGGAGGTAGGGCATTCCAGTATTTTGCTGCCACCACTGGGAAACTGTGGCCCCCTGCTTTTTGCAATTTATATCTTGGGGTGGACGGTCGAAGTTGGAGGCTCTAGTTGGTCTGTTCGATTGTATTTTCTTTGATTTATTAGATAGATATCTGGCAGCAGTGTATGCCAAGCATTTGTGAGTGTTTTGAAATGGATTCGGTCATGAATTGGGAGCCAGTGGGCACTTCTTCTAGCCAAGGAGATGTGTTTTTTTTGAGGAATTTTCAAAGTTGCTTTAAGTTTTTTATAATCTGTAGTTTTTTTATATTGTCTAATGTGGTTCCTGCAAAAAGGGCCTTACAATATTCTAATCTGGAGACAATGAGGGCTCTTGCTAATGTAATGCAGCTGTCTGTTGAGAGGAAGGATCTGCCTGCATTGATAAGTTTATTTGTGTTAGCCGAAGATGAGGCTATGGCATTAACCTGTCTACTTAGAGTAAGGGAAGAGTCATGGTAAACCCCAAGGGTTTTGACATCTTAGAGTTGCCATCTATGGTAAATGTTGTGTAGGCTCTGTCAAGTTTGAGATCCTGTCAGCAGCAGCTTGGTTTTCTCATTGGTAAGGCAGAGCGAATCCAGGGCCATCCAGGCCTTAACGCTTTGCTAAATTGTGTTTAGTAAGTTAGAATCAGTATCTTAGTTACCTGTGATGGGAAGAAGGATTTGGGTATCATCCACGTAGTTAGTGTAGGAGATACCCATAGTGTCGAGGAGGTCGAAGAGGGGCTTTGTGAAGATGTTATATAAGGTGAGAGAAACTCAGTAGCCTTGGGGACATCGCAGGAGATAACGGCAGGGGGAGCTGATGCTGACGGGGATAAGACTCTCATAGTTCTGTTGGACAAGAAGGATTCAATCCAAGTTATTGCCATGGGGGAGAAGTGGGCTGCTGAGGCAAAGTGCTGTCACAGAATATTGTGGTACACCATGTCAAAGGCAGCTGAGAGGTCAAGCAAGAGGAGGAGGGCTAGTTTGCCGCTGTCTTTAAATTCATCCATTTGTATTTTTAGGTCTAGGAGTGCAGATTCCGTTCTGTGACCTGGACGGAAGCTTGATTGGCGCAATCCAAGTAGATTGAGGGTTTCAAGGTTATTTTGGATCTGTAAGTATGCTGCTCTTTCCATCTGTCCAAAATTTTGAGAAGGAAGGGGACAGTTGTGATGGGGCGATAGTTTGTAGGGACGCTGGGGTCGAGTGTCGGCTTTTTGAGGAGCAGGAGGACCAAAGCACCTTTAGAGGTTGGTAGGTACCGTTCCATTGGTAAATGAGGTGTTGATGAGTAAGGCGATGAAGGGGGCTAGATCACAGTCTTTGATGATGGAGGCTCGGCAGATGTCACCTTGACATCTTGAGGCTTTTAGGCCTTTGATGATTTTACGAACTTCAAGGTCCGATACTTTAGAAAATTCAAACAGGTGGGCAGGATAGTCTAGAGACGCTTGGTTTGGTGCTGAAATGTTTTTCTTTTTTACAATTTTAGTTTGGAGTGAAGAGAATGTCTCAGCAGCTTGTTTAGTAGAGCGAATAGTTTTGACATTAGGGGTGAAACAGGTATTCACGTGAGCTAGAGGTTTAGCAGGCTCAAAGGGGGTACTTTGTCATTAGCTTGGAGGAGTGATTGGTTGTATAAGTCGACCATTGCTGTAGTGTCATTATTGGCAGGTTGGAAGGCTGTGAGGGGCTTCAGGAGTTGGACGATATTGGCAGGAGTGATGTTCTGGGCCTTTCTCGTGACAGTGGATGGTAGTAGTGGTGCTGCCTGTGAGGAGGGATTGCTGACAGGGATGGAAAAGGAGATCACATTGTGGTCAGACCAGGGGCATGGCAGATAAGAGAGTAACTTGATGTTATTGTTGAGTTCTGCAAGCCAGTCTAGGGTGCAGCCTTTGTTGTGGGTAGGCTCTGAGATAAGTTGGGAGAAGCCCAAGGCTTCAATAGACTTGGATACTTAGAGTGCGTGTACGTCTGAGGGGTTGTTGAAGCCAAATTGAAGTCACCCTAGAGTGTGATTCTCGAAGAAGATTTGGCCTCCAGTGAGAGGAATAGTAAGATCCACATGAAAGTACTGGCCCCGGGGGCCTGTAGATGAGGTGAACGTTGAGGGTGGCTGTGTAGGAGAGGGTCCGTTTGACAGACAGAAGTTCTCCTGATAGGATAGCTGGGCTGCTTATTTCTCTAATGGAAAGCACTTTCTTTGCAATGAGGGTAACTCCTCCCGCTTTTGCTGTTGGTCTGTCTTTGCTGTAGATAGTGTAGTTGTCTGGGATGGCCAAGGATAGATAAGGACCGGCTACAGGGTGTAGCTATCTTTCTGTGATTGCCAGAATGTCTTGGAGGTTGCAGGTGATAAGGTCGGAAATGTCTAAGGCGTGTGCCAGTAAAGACCCTGGACTGATTAGAGTTCCTTTGAGAGGTGCAGGTGTGTGTGAGTTAGGGGTAGGAGGACTGCTGACCTTGACTATGGCATTGGTCACAGCATCTATTGGGATGGTGCAGTTTAGATTAGGCAAGGGACTAGGAGCTAGCTAAAAGAGAAGTGGCCTTAAAATGAGTTAGTCGCCGTGCTAATGGCAGTGGTAGCAGCCACTGCTTCCTCCAGACGAGTGCTGGATGAGATGATCTTAGTCGGGGCAGCAGCTCGGCTAACCTAAGAGGGGGAACAAGCTGTCTTGTTCGTTACACAGGATGTAGTAAGGTTTAAAGACAAGGATTAGTCCATATTGGCATTTGTAACAATAGCCGAGGAAGAGTTAGCCACAATAGCATCAGAGACAGTTGCATTACATTGGGCAGGAGTAACAGTCATAGATAATGCAGGAGAGTTACCCACAATACCATCAGAGACAGTTGCATTGCAGTGGGCAGGAATGTCAGCCATTACAATGTAGGACTAACAGGTAGGCTAATAGCCTCATGAGCAATGGTGTCAATGGTAGTACGTAGCACTATCAAAGCATTATTGTTAAGCGGTATGTGGCATGCCAACGCTGAAGCAAAGGTATTATCAACTATTATTGAAGCCAGGGCATTGGGCACATGGTTAATAAGCCAGTTCTTAGTGTTCCCGGCATCACGACTAGTGAAGGTATTTGCTGGTATATTTGTAGTGACGCTTCTGTAGTGTGTGGGTGAGGAGCGCAGTTCCTACCAACATCGAGTGCAGCCAGGTAGATCTTAGGCTCAGGCGCTGCCAGAGTGACCCTAGGGGTAGGCGCTGCATGAATCCTGGCATAGTTTGTAGTGGGCGACGGAAGGTAGATCTGGAGGCAAGCCGATGGTTTCTCCGGTGTGTTGACATGGTTATGGCATGCCCCATGTTGTACTTCGTGAGGCGTGTAAGAAGATGCTTTCTTCTGACCCATAGAGGGCAAGAATTGGTGGCCCATTTCTTGCAGGCGGGCCAGTGGGTATCAAGCTTGGAGGGAGAAAGGCGTCGCGCAGAAAGCACTTTGGGTAAGAAGAGGGAAGGTGGGATGCTGATATGGGTGGGCAACTTATTAGACATGACTTATTAGACATGCCGATCCTCACCATGTGAATACGTGAGGAGGGTGGAGCAGATTGGTCTGCAGGCTCAGTCGGCTTCAGGCAGCCAGCGCCCAGCTGCAGTATTGAAGGCAGCGTGAGCCAATCTGAAATTTGAATTAGTGGCCTACTGGGCACAGCCATAGGTGCAACGGTGAGCAGTGATATTGCTGTGAACCTCTTGTAGTGTGTTTTTAGTGTGTGGCGTTGTGTGTAATGCTCTAGACAGCTGGCTCCATAATATAATTAACAAGTGGGGCTGAAGCATGGATGAGACTCAGCAGGTGTTCAGATGCATTCTGACCATATCCGGGGACAAGGTAAAGTTGGGGGAGAGCATGTAGAGGAAAGCACTCCTTCTGATAAGGGTCTGTGGGAGTGCACAGCTTCAATGTGTCACAGTGCTTACCTTCCATGCTGGGTGAATCAGGCAAACCATGATATCCGTGGGTAGATCCTGACGCTGCATCGGTTTGTCGCAGGATCCGGCGGAGACCGGCATAGATGGAGCAAGGCCTTAACTCCTGGCTTTCGCACCGGACCGGCTGCGCTGGATGGCTAGTTGGGACTTTTCCATTTCTTGCATCTGCCTTCCAATGGCAGGGGAGGCTCCGAAGGGCCTCATAGCTGAAGCTCTTCTTCTCGAGCACAGAGGTGGCCATCTTTACAGCCCTAAGCACCTTGGTGTGCATATGGGCTGCTGGATTCAAGGGAGGGCATATAGTGCTCTGCTGGTGCTCTTTTCCAAAAGCACCGGCAGAGACGGAGCAAGGCCTTAACTTCTGGCCTTCGCTCCAGCCCGGCTGTGCCAGCCAGCTAGATGGGGCTCTTCTATTTGTTGCATCTGCCATTCAATGGCAGGGGAGGCTAGGCAGGACCTCATAGCTGAAGCTCTTCTTCTCGAGCATGGCAGTGGCCATCTTTACAGCCCCAGGGCTGGATGCAGGGGAGTGCAGATAGTGGTCTGCTGGTTCTATGCTGGTGCTCCTTTAATACTTCCAAGGTTATTGTTCCCAACCCTACCTAATAAAAGTAACAATGTTCTCTTTTTGTTTCAATTTTTCATTCATTGTTGCTATCCAACCTGCCCCCCTCCCCATGCCCCACAGGCAGCCCACACCACAGGGGACCACCCTACACCCCTGAGCATGCCCCACAGCCAGCCCATCACTCCTGGGCATGCCCCGCAGGCAGCCCATCACCCCTGGACATGCCCCACAGACAGCCCACACCACAGGGGGGACCCCATGCAACCCCTGACCATGCCCGCAGGCAGCCCATCACCCCTGGGAATGCCCCGCAGGCAGCCCACATAGCACCATGCACTTGTGAGCCCCAACACATGTCCCCCCATCAGTGATGGGCACCTGCCAACAGGCCCGACACATGTCCCCCCACCCCACCCCCATTGATGGCAACCTGCCAGCAGGCCCCGACACATGTCCCCCCCACCCACCCCCATTGACGGCAACTCCGACACATGTCCCCCCACCCCATCCCCATTGACTGCAACATGCCAGCAGGCCCCGACACATGTCCCCCCCACCAGTGACGGGCACCTGCCAGCAGGCCCTGACACATGTCCCCACACCCCCATTGCCGGCAACCTGCCAGCAGGCCCCGACACATGTCCACCCACCCCACCCCACCCCCATTGACGGCAACCTGCCAGCAGGCCCCGACACATGTCCCCCCCACCAGTGACGGGCACCTGCCAGCAGGCCCCGACACATGTCCCCCCCACCAGTGATGGGCACCTGCCAGCAGGCCCTGACACATGTCCCCCTACCCCACCCCCATTGACGGCAACCTGCCAGCAGGCCCCGACACATGTCCCCCCAAACACCATGTCATAACACTACAGACCCATGGCCCTAATGCCAACCCAAATTCCACCCCCCGACACCCCAGTTCAAACACACACCCATCCACTGCACCCACTCCCTAGTAAATTACCCATGCCATGAGAGTCTGAAAAGAACCAGCATGCCCACAACTAAATGTCCTACAGAGCCACACAGTGGCAACACGTTACTGAGCCAATGCTCATAGATAAATGCATGAAACCAATGAGAGAACACCACACAAATAATATAGATCCAAAAACTGTATTAAATGTAACATGCAAACTCAAAACCAAAAGCACACATGAAAATGGAAATTATTCAGGGTCAGTATGAAAAAAAAAAAAAATCCAAGAAAAAAGTGATATCCATGAAAAGCCAAATGAAAAGTGGTCCATCGCCAATGTCCAAGAAACAAAATCCAAAGGTCAAAATTAAAAAAAAACATTACTCCATGGGTCCAAAAAAAGAAAAAGTATGTACATGTCTGCAACTATTGACACAGGAAGTCACAAGGGTCCATGATCCCCAGAAGAAAGAAAACCTATACATAAGACAATACAAAACAGAACAATATACAAAAAGGCAGAGCAAAGTCCAGGCACTCCAAATAATAAAAAAATAAAAGGAAACCTATGTCTAAAGAACTATGTACAAAGACGGTGGGCCAGTCCCACAGCTCACTTGGTGATGTTCCGGGCCAGGGCATCATCGAACTCCATGTCGATCATCCGGAAGCGGGCCTGTTCCCTGGCCTCGAGGTCTCGCAGCCATGGTATCCACAAACTCCCTGCGAGTTTCATCGAGACACTCAGCCCGCCTCAAAGCCCGGTTCATGAAGTTCTTCGCCATGGCGATCCTGAGCCATGCCCTCTCTGCCGGCCGCCGCTCTGCATCTATCTGCTGGCCCAACCTCTGCCACATGGAAGACACTCCCAGTCCTGGGTCCTCCTGACGATGCCTGCCCCCGGGATGTTGATGGCCCCCGAGCCATGATGCCTATCACGCTGAGCCTGCTGCTGCCTCCAATGCAACTGCCTCTGGCACCACGACAGCCTCCAGGCTGATTGAATCCTCCGGCGCCGTTGTGCACGTGCCCTGCTTGTTGATGACTGCACGTCCTCTCTTTGCTGGGGTCCAGTTGGTGGGGTGGCCACCCCAGCTGGACCTTCGACACTCAACTGTGGCAGGGATGTGTTCTCTACCAGCCTGGCCGCTGGCTCAGGGGTAGCTCCACAGTGGGCCTAGGTGATACTTGGGTGGGGAGATGGCACGGAGGATGATGGCGCATAGGGGGTTCAGTTGAGGAGGGTTTTGCAAGACCCTTCAGCACACGGAAGAACCCAGTGCGCCCAAACGGGTATTCGAAATTACGTGCATTGTCCTGACGAGAACCTTGCACGTCATCCCGAATACCACGTGCGCGCAACGCCAACCCAGCTAGGACAGGCTCAACCCAGTCACAGATAGCCACGTCCGTAGGGAGAGGAAGGCCAGTTATTTTTTGCGCATCCCCTCCCTGAAAATTGGTCTGGACGAGGGCATCCCTGGTGGTGCCGGATGATGCAGTCACAGGATCGGGGACAGGATTACACACAGGCACCTCTGCGGTGGCCTGTGCTGCCTCCTGTCCCTGCCCCTGGACTGCACCACTAGCACCAGTGGAATCCCCCATTCCAGGCCCCGTGCATGGGGCTGTCTCGGCCTCCTCCTCAACCAAACCCCCACAAACCTGGATGACTACGTGCCGTCTTCCTCCATAGGTCCCTGTGGGGGCTCAGCTGCCCCTTCTGCTGCCAAGGAGTCCACCTCCAAGCTCCGCCTCTTGGACCTTCCCTCGCCAGCTGCGGCCATGGACGTGGCATCAGACTCCTCACTCCAGGAAGATATGGTTACCTGGGAGGAGAGCTGTGCCTTGCGTCTCCGGCTGGCGGTGGCATCCCTGCCGCTGCGCTCCACAGCACCGTCTCCGCCCTCTTCATCAGTTGACGCTGCAGACAGGGAGAGATAGAACACAAGCATCAGGGCACTGTACAATGATCTGATACACACATGACAGTTGCACATGAGTGGCAGGGTCAAACTTCAAAGATGGCATCACACTCCCCAACACTCATATCATTTGAACCGACACACATGCACAAATAAACTGGTATCGTGCAACAGGCATCAGCATCCAAACACACATAACTGCATGAGGTTGGCAACCAAAGGTTGGCATGATGCCACAAGCAACATGGGGAGTGCCGATCACATGCACACATGCACACATGCCACATGCCTCCAGACAGACATGCATCTGTACATCTCCACCACCTGTCACAGTGCAATCATCGGCAACTAAGTCACATCTGCCAATCAGGTACCCACATGTCCGGGTCATATGCATCCATGGTGTCTCGCAGTCACACACATGGCAAACACACACATGCACATGTACACCGTGCACGTACATGAAGGTGGGACCAGCATCCATGTGTCACACCCCAACCATGGCATAGTACATGCACAGAAATGCAAACACGTGTGCATCTCCACATGGAGTTGGGCATCATACATTGGAACACATACACCATTGATGTGCATCACACATGACTGGACTCTCATGCAGCACGGGCATGTCCCTGCACACACACATCTATACATGGACCATGTCAGACATATGTCCAAGCTGCACACTCCTGCCACACCTCAACATGCACTGTGTGGAATGGGATAGCCCAGACACTCACCGCTCGACTCCAGACGGGTCTGCCTCCCTAGGACCTGGTGGTGAAGCACTGGGTTGATGCGTTCCAGGACCCTCATCTGGTCGATGGTAAGTTGGACCTGGACCTGAAGTCCTCCCAGCGCTTCTGGATGTGTTTCAAGTTGCAGGTTGCCACCCCCTCCGTGTTGATGGCAACCACAATGTCCGACCAGGTCCTCTTCCGTCTATCCTTGTCGGCGCACGGTCGTCTGAAGAGGGCATCATAATGCCCCCTGGACTTGCTCCACCAGGATTCCAACTTCTGTGGCTGAGAAGCTGACAGCCCTCTGCCTCTCTGGCAACCCCCAATGCAGGGGTGGGTGGTCAAATGGGTCCTGGGTCTTGGCTGTGGAGCGATGAAACAGCAGTCGGGAGTCTTCTGTAACAGCAGGGGTGGTCGCAGCAACTGGAACCCTGCAGATGGCTGATGTGCAGGCACCAAATAGCAGGGCACGTGGGCAGCGGGCAGGCAGGCAGCAGCAGATGGCTCGTGGGAGGCTGCTCGGGGGTCTGGGGGGCAGGAAAATGGCCTTCTGGGCAGGAGCATGGTCTTCTGTGTGTTGTTGCGTGGCCAGCTTGATGCAGAGTGAATCCACACGTGAAAAACAGCACGTTTGCGTGAAAATCGAGGAAAGGCCCTAAGCGCGTAAGTGACGTAACGAGCGCAGGCATTTCCCTCAGCACAGGCGCAGAGTGAATCCGCATGTGCAAAAACAGCACGTCCGGGTGTGAATGCGTGTAATTCGAGGAACAGGCCTAAGCGTGTAAGTGATGTGACGCGCACAGGCGTTTCCCTCAGCATGGGTTAAAGGCGAGCGCGACCCAGCAGTTCGCTGTACGTGCTTTTCGTAGAGACCGACGCATGTATTGCTACTTCTTGTTGTTTCACGTGCCATCACTTCACAGCGGATCGAGGACGTACCTCTTCTTTTGGCGGGGGTCTTGCCTACGCATGTTTTTCTTTCCCACGCTAGTCAGATGGTGAGTCGCACACGTGTATCGCGTACCCGTTTTCAAGGTCATAGTAGCCTGTGTGTCCCATGTGTACACGTTTTTTGTGTCCCTGGGTGCCACTGTGTACTGCAGGAGGTTAATTCCACACACGTGAGCTACCGGGGGTTGCGTGCATGGTTTTATTGCAGATTTGGGGTGCCTGAGCATTGCGTGACCCATCATTTCCTCACGGGGGTCACACACAGCCTTGCAGGAGCACAGGGGTGCTATTTACATCACGTACCCCACACCCTTCACCCCAATTGCCCAGGACAATTGTTGTGTACACCTCATATTGGCACTAGTACATCCGTGCCATGGTTGGGAGGCCACGAAAGGTGAGGGGCGCCTCTGTTGGGCGTCCTCCACATGGTGGGCATGGTCAGGGACGTGGCCGGGGTGACCAGGGAGTAGGGGGAGTCCAGGATGGCTGCAGAGGGGGGAGAGGCAGGGGTACGCCACTTCGGCAGGATGTTCTGACACGTGTTGGTGCAGTCATGCCACCACCCCCTGGGGCTCCGGGAGATGCAGCTCTTGCATCTGACACTGGCGCCCATGTGACCCGGCAGTCAGTTTCATCTACTGCCACAGGCCCAACGGTAGTGGTAGCTGCAGGTGCAGCTGTGGCGACCACCACCCAGGCCCAGGGTCGGCCAGCGCATGATGCGTTGGCACCTGAGGACTCCCAGGCTGAATTCCAGGTGGTCAGGAGGCACAAGCAATGAGCGCACAGGGATGCTCTGACCGAGGCACATGTCCGTGGGGGGGCAGTGTTATCATCTGCTGCCCCGAGCAGCCGGGTGTTGGCAACTGCATGGGCAGATGCAGCCAACACCACCCCGGCTGTGAATCTGCCAGTCAGGACAGTCTCGGTCACAGACCTTGGCACAGCAGCTGTTGCTGCGCTGGGTCCTGTCAAGAGCACCCAGCAGCCACTGACGCAAGTCAGGGCTTCCGTCCCAGTTCCATCTGCCACTGCCGTGGTCCAGTCCACGAGCGCCACTGCCCCAACTGATCAGAGCGGGACCCCAGACACGGGTCTGGCCTGGGGCACAACTAGGAAGAAGCCTTTCAGCAAGCATGACTTCCTTGTGGGCTACGTGTCGGAACACAAGCGCTATATGCTAGTGGGCCCAAATTGCCATACCACGCCTGCTCAGCGGTGGGAACACTGGAAGCATGTTGCGTATGGTGTTAGTGCATTTGGATATGAGGTGCGCACAGCTTAGGACTGAAAAAAGCATTGGGATGACCTCTGGCGCTGTGCTAAGCAAAAGCGTGCCTCCAATTATGCCATGACTCAGGTGACTGGCAGTGGGCCACCACCTGAGGAGGAAGAACTCACTCCGCACAAGGTGATCGCTCCGGAGTTCATCCCGGCACAATTGATGGAAGGAGTGGGAGAGATGCAGGATTATGATTCCCCTGTCCGGTGAGTGTTGTTGCGTGTTTGTCCAGCCCTTGTGTGGTTTGCTTATATGATGTGTTGTGCTTGACTACCACTACATGCTATGTGTACATGGTTCTCATGTGCGAGTCATGCAATGCTTCACTAATGCGTGCTGGTTGTGATGCATGCTGGACATGTGAAGCAGATGGGGACTGTCCTCATCACCACACATGCACCCTACTCACATGCTAGTCACCCGGCTGCCCCTCCGGTCCATGTTCCAGCTCACTGACCTGTCTGCATGTAGCCTCTGGTATCTTTCCACTCAGCACTCAGACTATGTCATCGCATGACTGACATGCATGTGTGTTCAACCTGCATGTGGGTACTCCACGCGGGCATGCTTCCTTGCCCCTCCGCCCCTCTGCACCTCAATTTAACCATGGCACTGGTGGGTAAAATGTTGGACTACTGCAATGGCCTGTTCCACGCTCCTGTGTACATGTGCACTTCCCCTGCGAACCTGCCAGACACATACTGTGGGGTACATCCTTTGTCCTTGATGCAGGGTGTCTCACTAGGACTGTGCAGATGGCAGATTCTCCCCAGGGACATGAGCGCCCATTCATGCTCCATGTGCATTCCATGCATGCCCCTATGTGTCCTTGGCAGGATGATCATTGTAGTACGTGTCCACGATTACATACGTATCATGGCATAAGGTCAACCATTCCATGCTCACTCTGGCACAGTCCTGCATCACGCACATGTTTAGGGTGTCAGTGTCTGTGTGGGGCACAGGGCTCCCCCTGTTGCAGGTCCACTGACTCTGTTCACCTGGTGTAGTGCCTTCTGCATGACTGGGTGTACTACTGAGGGTTCATCATGTGTCCTGCTTACTGTCCCATTCTCATCTGCTGTGGTGTCAGTTGACTGAGATGATGCAATTGACGCTAGCCAACACTGTCTGCCAACACACAGAGTTCTCTGGTCAAACTTTCATTGCCATGCAATGCCTCCCTACATTTTCACTAAGGGGTTTGGGGGGAGGGTTAACTGTAGCCATGCAACCTGTGCATGCACATTGCACATGATGGCTGAACTTGCCCTTACACTGACGTCATGTTTAGTGATTGACATCAAAACGTACTTGTTGATGTAGATTGTTAGTGACGTACACATGTTCTGCACTGCACCCACCCACTTCTGAGTCATGTAACACCGTTCTACATGCCTACTCACTGCTGCAATGTCATATTGTCATAGTGACCTGGCATGTATGTTCAGATTTTCGTCCCTTCACTGCTATGAAACGCACTAGCACAGGTGCATCCTGTGACACATGTACTCTGTATTGGAACACCCTAGCGGGTCTTTAGCAAAGTTGATTGGTCAATCTGCGGGCTATACTGACTGGTATAGGCCGCAGATTGATTATAGCCTGCCAATCGGGTTGTAATTACTGTGGAGCTGCCTGCACGTGTGTATGTGTACACTGTCACATACATCAAAGCAAGCAGCGTGAAAGCTGCTTGCTTTGCTGTATAGGATGCTGTTCATATACACCATACGGGTGTATATGAACACGGGTGTATTTGAACAATTTCACATATACATATGCAAGCAGCTTCAACGTTGTGTAGTGCAACATTGCAGCTACTTACTTAGGTGTGTGTGAAAGTGTTTATTTACACATGTTTTCTGTGCAGCATTTTTGTTGAATAACTCATATGTCGTTATTTTCCGTAAATGCTGCTGAGATTTCAGCATTGCGCCCATTATTTTCAACAGGCACAATCCTGATGGTGCACTGTCGTGCAGTACGTGTACACCCAGGCCCACTTAGCAAATCTTGTGGCGCCTGGGCGTGGTGATTTGACACACTGAATAATGTTTTTTGGCACATTCAATGCACAAAGTGCTGAATCAGGCCCTGGAGGGTGTTCTGGAGGCTTCATGGACCGGGTGCTCGGACCGTACTTGGCATTATGGTCCCTCATCCCTCGTTGTAGGCCCTCGCTTTGCTAGGCACATTCACTATATCTTAAATTTATTTCTGCGTACTATTACGCTGCCTCGGTTTGCCTCGGTACACTTCTGTACCACAACATCTCTCTCACTCTTTCTCTCGCTCCTCCTATCTTTCATCTATTCCATCCATACCTTTATGTTGACTTCGGCCTTTTACCAAAGCTATTCAACTGTTCTGGCTCTTAACTTGCTGTCAGCTGTTTCCGGCAATCTCGCATTCACTCTGCATTTCCAGACTTGTGCTGTCTCTGCCTTTCTCCCTTCACGCTATCAAGGATTGATTGGGTTTCAGCACAACCATCCAGTTGTGCCAGCCCCCTTGGTTATTATTTACTCAAGTTTCAGCTCTACCCATCAGTTGTGGCATCCTCATTGATTATTGTCTACTCAAATTCCTACCCATCCTGTTGAACCATTCTACAACTGTGCAACCTTGGAAGTTCTTCTATTATTCAGCTTGGACATGTACTTGGCCATATTCTACAACTTCAAGTCATCTACTGGAGACTCTTCCAGGGTTTTCTGGTGCCTAGAAGCTTCTTTTTCCTTGGTTTTGGGATTTGGCTCCTTGGAGTTCTCTGCGATTTGGTATTTTTACCGTTCAAGGTGGCCTCTGAGGGGGCTCGACCCTATTTACACAAAAGGAAGTACAAGAAAACCAAAGGGAAGGGGGATCCTGAAGCCAGGTAGACTAGAAGGAAGAAGCTGAAGGACCCCAGAGACAGTTCTTCTGAAGGTTAAGGTGATGAGGAAATGAGGGAGGGACTTTCGTTGTCAGACAGTACGCTTGGGCTACGGTGATTGGTCACTGTCTGACATTGTCAATGTGGGGTACCATGTACATGATGTGTTCTGCTGGTCAATGGATGTTCCTGTGTTGTGTTTACTTTTCAGGTGTCAGGGGATTGTTGTGCTTGCACACACTGGAGTGTCCACATGGGCAATGTTCACATGTGATGTGTACAGGACACTGATGGTCACTTCATTTCACATGCATGTATTGAGTGCATGTCCCTACTTACACAATGCACCACCACACATACAACCACCCATCCACGCCCACACGTGCATACAGATTGCCTTCTCTGCCATGCTCTGTCCCTGCAGCGCATGATCACTTATAATTTTCGGATCGTGTACATGCGTCACTGGGTAATTTTAGTTGCTTGTCCTTTTTTATATGATGCTCAAGGTGTATCCCCAACACAATGGCCGCTAACTGTTCTGTGTGCTGAGAAGTGTGTTGCAGGGGACACACACAGCACACGCTTTTGGGATTTGTGGATTTGGATTAGCCAATGTGCATGCCAACAGGCTTTCTGTCTATTGTTGATGGTTCCGCTGCTGGCATGCATTTGTGTATGACTTTGTGTGTGAGAGGTTGTTGTTCAGTCATTTCATCTGATTCCATGTCAGGTTTGATTGTCTCAGGCCTGTTTCCATTTATCACGTGGCACTTTGTAACTAATTTGCCATGTGTTGTGCATTTGGATTGCTCTTTTGCTGTTGCATGCCATGTCATGGTGTGGCCGACGAGGATAATGGAGGTTGGGAGTGTTTGGGTGATATACCAGTGATTTTCATGGCCTGTTTTGCAGGGGGGTGGTGTGATATGCACCTTGCATGTGTTCCTTTTGGTCACACCGGATTGGTTATGTTTAAGTAGCTAGGGATGCACACAATGTAACACTTCTGTGGAAACATTCTGGGCCTCATTCTGAGTTTGGAGGTAATCATGGCGGTATTAACGCCATGACTACCTCCAATACCGGTACCGAGTCCGCCCTTGTTCAATGGGGACTTACCGGTCTATTCCGACCTTTGCAGGACCGGTAAGTCCCCATTGAAAAAGCCATTCCCCATTCCCATTTGAGCCCCCATAGGGGCAATTTGCGGTACCGTTATTAGCTCTAAAGTCCCTTAGCTCTAAAGTCCCTTAACGGGTCCCTTCCTTAACGCTTGGTAAAACCAGGCGTTAAGGAAGGGACCCGCTAAGGGAACTCGGAATAGGGCGCCGGTGCCCGGTATCCCTTTGCGCCAAACTCGGAATGAGGCCCTCTCAGTGTGGTAAGGTTGGGACAGTTGACTATCTCTTTGTCATCATTGATTGTCACCTGGTATGTGCCAGGCCTGTGTGCACACCGCAGGGGTGGGAGTTTAGGTGAAAAATGTGGCCACAAGCTTGGTCCGGGCTGCCTCATCATGTGCCCTTTCCCCTCCCATGAGCAGCGCCTGTGCGTGTGGTTGGGGATGTGGGGGCACCACCATGTCCATCGGTACGCCCCGCCATGTTGCAACATTGTGCAGGACACATGCTGCCACAATGATCCTGTACACTACTGGGGGTGCATATAGTAGCTGCCCGCCAGAGCGGTCAAGGGAGCAGAAGCGTGACTTGAGCACTCAGAATGTGCGCTCCACTATGGCCTTGGTTGCAATATGGGCTGCGTTGTATCTTACCTGGGGTGGTGTGGTGGGGTTACGTATTGGCGTCATCATGTGGGTGCTCAGAGGGTAGGCACTGTCCCCTGGGGAGGTGAGGATGGTTGTCATTAGTTGGGTTTGTGTATTTGTCTGCGTGTGACATGCATGCATGTGCACAGACATTTGCACTCACCAATGAGCCATGTGGCACCATGCTTCCCAGCTTTCAGGTCCCGGCTCAGGGTGGACATTCTGTATATGATATAATGGTTGTGTTGAGCTATCCCTTGATAGTGCGCCGAAAAATAATGGAATGGCAAGTAGTGATGATTAATAAATTCCTTTTATTTTTGTGATGTTAGAGCCTTTGTGGATGACACGTGTTTCGGCAGAGCTGCCTTTATCGAATCCAGGCTATATAGATAGCTCATAAGTCACTGCATAATGTATACATTTAGATGAACCATCTAAAAAGATCCTAGCCAGTTACAAAATCAAGAGTCCCGAAAACATCTGCAAAATCATGATAACAATTGATCCGTAAATTGGCTGTGACTCTCAAATTTGTATATGCCTTGCAATAATCTACAATGATGGTTTCTTGGCTAATATCCCCTTTCAATCCCAATGTATTATGTTTCAATAGACAGATGAGGAAAATCATTGATGTTTGCTTGTCTTTGTCTTTCAGCTCATGGTGATGGACTGCCGTTCGATGGTCAGGGGAATGTGTTGGCCCATGCCTATGCACCAGGCCCTGGTATAGGTGGCGATGCCCATTTTGATGAAGACGAGAAGTGGACAACGACCCAACTTGGTAAAATTCATAGCTCATAATGGTCTAATTGTATCATCCATCTATTCATTCAATGAGACAGTCAGTCAAAATAAATGATTACACATGCCTGCAATGAGGACATCAGTGACACTAAAAGCATACTATTATGAATTGTAATTTCTAGGACTGAAGGAGCTGAAGTGTTAGGGAGAATTCTCCAGAATGGCTAATTTCCCTTACCTACTGAGTCCCTCAGCAGTTTTGGACTGTGGAGCCTCACTTACTCCATAGGCATAATCTTTTTACTGTGTGTTACACAGCACCTTCAGTGCAGTGACACAGGGTTGTCTTTTAGACTTCCCAACTCAGACTCCATTTTCTGAGATTGACTACTGTCTCTCAGAAACATGTAAAGTTGCCATTGACTTTATTAGTCTTTTAAATCCACAGACCCAGTACAAACTATCTTACATAGAGTACTGGAAAGGGTTAATACTTATCCATTTTTGTCTGTTTCTCTTGGAGCATTGTTTCGCTCCCTTTTCATTAAGACTTGGCTGGTGGCAGTGGTAACTACCCTATTTTTCCTACCGCGGTTAACTTAAATAACCTTGGTATTGTTTTAGGCTATCTTGGTAGCCTCGAACTTAAACCCGCTAGATCATATACATTTTTATACGGTTCCGGCTGGGTTTATTCGCCATTTCTTTTTGTAAAAGTCTTTCTTGTATTTTTCTCTGCGCGCCAAACCAGGTTTGGTTCCTTTGTTCACTGTCCTTTCGCAGGGTTCTACACAGAAGCCCTCCATAGGTGCCTGTATGTCTGGGGGGGACAGGATGTGAGGGAGGGGTTTAGGACTCCCTGCACAGGGTCTCCTTGGAGACCCATGTCGCACTCTGATCTGATTGGCTGGGGTGACTGCCCTGGCGGGACAGCCACCCTGCTGTGTGATTGACAGCCAGGCTGTGTGAATGGGGGGAAAACTGCATAAAAAGCAGGTCTCTGGGTCTGGAAAGGCAGAGTCACCCCTGGAATGAAAGAACCGGCGAGGAGCTGACAGAAGAGGACCCCTACAGCGACAGAAACGCCTGGTGAAGCCCTGCTGCAGGTCCGAATCTTCAGACTCCAACGACAGAGAAGATCTACCAGGAATCTTCTTCCCCTGAACTGGTGGGACCAACCAGTTTGCCCAAACTGCAAGCCAGGACTCCCTCCTCTGGTCGTATTTGCTGTACAGAGCTACAGTGAACCGCATAGCCAGGAAGGTCGGTCCCTGCTTGGGTTCCCCTTTCTAGATTGCCCTGCTTAGTTACCTGTTGGTGCTGCTCTATTGTTGCCTAACATTGTCTTTCCCTCCCTTTTTATATTGCTGGAGTGCCATTTTGCTCATACTTCATTTTGAGCCTAACTTGTCCAGAATCTATTGGGTGTGGTGTAGCGTATTAAGAGTGTGATTTTTCAACTGCTTTACTTTAGTTAAATGTTTTATAACTGATGGTAAATAAATGTATATTCTTTTACTTAGAAATCTTGAGTCAGTGTTTGTTTGAATCATAGTAATTGCTGTCCTTTGTGTAACTATTGATACTGCTCACTTGCTCTTGAGATAAGTCTGGCTGCTCAGCCATCGCTACCACTTTACTGTGTAGTACAGGCTTGTACCAAAGGTGAATTTGTACTGTCACTTGTAGTCTTAATTGTGTGTGATGTTCCCAAAGGGTACTGCATATAATTCTGCCTAACACTGGTGTACAGCGGTGAGGATCAAGTATAGTAATTACACTTAGAGTGCTGCTATTACCTTGGATCAACTAACCACAAGGCTAAACATCACTAAAAAGCAATATTAATCGTGTCTGATATGGAAAGCTACAGTCAGGAGACCCTCCTTAGTTACACTGTGGATTATCTGACGAATCTGTGTAGAGAAAGGAATCTCTCTGCCAAAGGCAAAAAGTCTGAATCGATTGAAAAGTTGTTAGAGAAAAAAGTCTGGAGGGTAGGTCTGAAATACCTGACCCCTCAGCAAATGTGGAAAATAATGAGGATGATAATGTGTCTATTATTGATGAGTTAGAGGAAGTAGATGTACCTCCTAATGTAGGCCTCACTGCTCCCTTACCTGCTCAACAACCTCAACCTTTGTCCACTGGGACCCCACCAGGTCCTACACTCAGTCCTGAATTCATTGCTCTAGAAAAGATGAGGCTTGAATTGGAATTCAAATGTTTAAATGCTCAAACTGTGCCCCCCTGACCCTTTGTGAGTGCCTGTGTGCCCCCCTGCCCCTCCGTGAGTGCCTGTGTGCCCCCCTGCCCCTCCGTGATTGCCCGTGTGCCCCCCTGCCCCTCCGTGAGTGCCTGTGTGCCCCCCTGCCCCTCCGTGAGTGTCTGTGTGCCCCCCTGCCCCTCTGTGAGTGCCTGTGTGCCCCCCGGCCCCCCCGTGAGTGCCTGTGTGCCCCCCTGCCCCTCCGTGAGTTCCTAGTGCCTGTGTGCCCCCCTGACCCTTTGTGAGTGCCTGTGTGCCCCCCTGCCCCTCCATGAGTGCCTGTGTGCCCCCCTGCCCCTCCATGATTGCCTGTGTGCCCCCCCTGCCCCTCCGTGAGTGCCCGTGTGCCCCCCTACCCCTCCGTGAGTGCCCGTGTGCCCCCTCCCCCTCCGTGAGTGCCTGTGTGCCCCCCTGCCCCTCCGTGAGTGCCTGTGTGCCCTCCCTTCCCCCTGTGAGTGCCCGTGTGCCCCCCTGCCCCTCCGTGAGTGCCTGTGTGCCCTCCCTTCCCCCCGTGAGTGCCCGTGTGCCCCCCTTGCCCCTCCGTGAGTGCCTGTGTGCCCCCTGCCCCTCCGTGAGTGCCTGTGTGCCCCCCTGCCCCTCCGTGAGTGCCTGTGTGCCCCCCTGCCCCTCCGTGATTGCCCGTGTGCCCCCCTGCCCCTCCGTGATTGCCCGTGTGCCCCCCCTGCCCCTCCGTGAGTGCCCGTGTGCCCCCCTCCCCTCTGTGAGTGCCTGTGTGCCCCCTGCCCCTTCGTGAGTGCCTGTGTGCCCCCCTGCCCCTCCGTGATTGCCCGTGTGCCCCCCTTGCCCCTCCGTGAGTGCCCGTGTGCCCCTCTGCCCCTCCGTGAGTGCCCGTGTGCCCCCCTCCCCCTCCGTGAGTGCCTGTGTGCCTCCCTGCCCCTCTGTAAGTGCCCGTGTGCCCCCCTGCCCCTCTGTAAGTGCCCGTGTGCCCGCCCTCCCCCTCCGTGAGTGCCCGTGTGCCCCCCTGCCCCTCCGTGAGTGCCTGTGTGCCCCTGCCCCTCCGTGAGTGCCCGTGTGCCCCCCTCCCCCTCCGTGAGTGCCTGTGTGCCCCCCTGCCCCTCTGTGAGTGCCTGTGTGCCCCCCTGCCCCTCTGTAAGTGCCCGTGTGCCCCCCTCCCCCTCCGTGAGTGCCCATGGGCCCCCCTGCCCCTCTGTGAGTGCCCGTGTGCCCCCCTGCCCCTCCGTGAGTGCCCGTGTGCCCCCCTGCCCCCCGTGGGTTCCCATATGAGTGCCTGTGTGCCCCCCTGCCCCTCTGTAAGTGCCCGTGTGCCCCCCTCCCCCTCCGTGAGTGCCCGTGGGCCCCCTTGCCCCTCTGTGAGTGCCCGTGTGCCCCAATGCCCCTCCGTGGGTGCCTGTGTGCCCCCCTGCCCCTCCGTGAGTGCCTGTGTTCCCCCCTGGCCCTCCGTGAGTGCCTGTGTGCCCCCCTTCCCCCCCTGAGTGCCTGCTCCACCCTCTTTGCTCTGCGTTCCACCCCCCTTCCTGCCTCCTTCCCTTCCCACCTCCTCACATCCATCCTCTTCTACTACCTTTCCTACTCCCCACTCCTTCTCCCTCCTCTCAGACTTCCCCCTCCTAGCACTTATTCCTATCTTTTGTTCCGTGACTCTCGATAGCAGCTTGTCTGTCTCCCCTCCTCCCCCCTTGTTCTCTTCCTCCCCCCCTCCCCTACTTTCAAATTTGTCACCGACATTTTTGTTCAGTATCGTGCCTTGTTCTCCTTTCCCCTCCGTACCCTTGCCCCCCCCACCCCTCCTCTTGTTACCACCTGCACTGCGTAAATTGTCGTCACACATAGTAATGTTACTGCTTGCTTTGTTCTCCTCCTATCCATTACCTCTTGCCTTACTTGTTCTATGCACTTGCACTATCAGAAATGTCGACAGGCCTATTATGATAGTTATTTTTACATTCTGTACTGTTTCAAGGACTTTGCTGAATGAAACTGTATTTTCCTTTGTTCCCCTCCCTCCTTGAAGCGCTTTGAAACACGTTGTGTATAGGCGCTATATAAATAAACTATCATATCATATCATAAGAACTTAAGCTCAGAGAAATGGAGTTGAATCATGAACTAGAAATGAAAAGATTATCTCTTGAAAATGCTTCTCTCCCAGAGTCTTCTAGGTCTTCCAGTCCTAAGAGACCCTGTATGCCTAAAGAAATTGTGGGTATGTATGAGGTTAAGCTTGATATTTTGGATTGGTTGGCAATGTTTGAATATAACCATGGGATTCAAGGTCTTACAGGCAATCAGTTGCTTCCCTAGCTCTTCTCTAGGCTACCCACTGTTGCATCTGATGTTATGATGGAGTTGGAGGAGGTCGATAGGATTATGAGTGTGTGAAGCTAGCTTTAAATGCTAGATTTGGGAAGACCCCTTCCCAATACCTTAAGAGGTTTAGGCCCTCAAAAAGCATGATGGTACCCCTTGGGCTACCTGGGTATGTCAATGTTTGAAAAACTTAGATGGTTGGGTTAAGGGTTACAGAGTGAACACTTATGAAGTTATGAGAAATCTTGTTACGTTGGAGTCAATTTATGTTGCCTGCTCTCCTGAGCTCAGACAGCACTTGGCTGATTCAAAGGAGATAGATCCCAAGAAGTTAGCTAAGGCTGCTGACTTGTGGGTTGCCAACAGGGCTACTCACAAGGATTCTGGGGCAACTCAGAAGAAGGATGAGGTAAAGCAGGCAAAGAAAGATAACAAGGAGAATTCTAATACCTCCAATCCAAAAGAGGGCCACAAACACCAACATAAGGGTAAACCACATTGGAAAACCTAATCAGGCTAGTGCACCATCTTGACCCAAACCAGACGGAGGTCAGAACAAACCCCTATTCATCAAGACATTTGGGAAATGTTATGTTTGTGGGTCAACTGACCATGTGAAAGGGGATCTCAGATGTAAGGGTAAACCTTCAGGTGTCCACACTGTCTCCTTAGCCTTCTCCCCAGAGGAAGAAGTACCTATGGCAAGTGGAGACTTTCACCTACCGGCTGATGAACCCATGAGATTCTCAGCTAGTGTTTTTCTAGTGTCCCTGGGCTTGTGGGAACAACAGAATTTAGATGTCTATAATTCCATCCCAGATAATACTGAAGAGTATTATAAAGATAGTGTTCTTGTGAATGGCCAGGAGACACTGGAGCCAGGATAACTGTGGTGGATGAATCATTTTTCAAGGTGGAGGATGTTGCTAAGGCACCCAAACGCCTCACCAAGTTAGCTGGAGGCGATGTGCAAATGCTTCCCCAGTTACCAGGTCTCATCCAGTGTAATGATATGACTGCAAGATACCTGTTAGTGTGCAGAGTGAAGTGCCTGGGAGAGTCCTGCTGGATAATGACCTAAAAACTCTTGGAGTTGTGTCAAGTACCCCCAGGCCTCCCAGTAAGAGGAGACAGGAGCTCACTAGGCCTGCAAGGGAGAGGGCCTTGAAGGGCTCTCCAGAGGAGTTCATAGACGAAACTATCACTCCCACTCCACAGGAGTTGCTCACTGCTATTTCTGGAAAGAAAGAGGCAAAGGGGAAACCCAAGACCTCAAGGAAAAAGTCAGACAACACCCATGTGCTACCAACAAGGAAATCCCCAAGGTTGTCCAAAGTCACACCTGTGACTCCTCCACCTGCTGGGGCAGAGTGCAAGGTACAACCCTGTGTGGTTGAGCCAGTTTCTGAAGAGTCATACCTGGAAGAAGACACTGTTTTGGTTGGAGATCTTGACCCTGTTGACCATCATGAGCTGCAGTCTTTACTGGCAGAAGGTGGACCCAACAGGGCAGACTTCAGCAGAGGACAAAGAGAGTGTCCTACTCTCGAGGGTCTTCGACAACAGGCCGCTAACCAACTTGATGGGCAAGAAGTTGGAAAGCATAGGTTAAGCTGGGAAGATGGCCTCTTCTACAGTGAACCGACTGAGTTTATCCCTGGGGACTGCAAAATAATTTTAGTACCGCTTGCCAACAGACTCCAGTTCCTACAGTTGGCCCATGAGATACCTTTGGCTGGTCATTTGAGTTTCAAAAAGACCAAGGAAAGGCTCTCCTTATACCTCTACTGGCCTAAAATGGGTTCAGAAGTTGACAAATTATGTAGGAGCTGTCACACTTGCCAAACCTCTGGCAAGAGTGGAGACAAAAATGTGGCACACCTGGTGCCTTTCCCAGTGGTGTGAGTTCCTTTTGAGAGGGTGGGCATCGACATTGTTGGTCCCCTTGACCCTCCCTCATCTTCAGGGAACAGGTTTACCCTGGTTGTAATAGACCATGCTACAAGATACCCAGAAGCCATACCTATGAGAACTGATACAGCTCAGGCTGTGGCTAAGGCTCTACTTGGTATCTTTACCAGAGTAGGGTTTCCTAAGGAAGTGATATCTGACAGGGGATCCAATTTTATGTCCCACTACATGCAAGCCATGTGGAAAAACTGTGGTGTCACTTACACGTTCTCTACAGCCTACCATCCACAAAACAATGGACTGGTAGAGGGGTTTAATTGTACTATTAAGAGCATGATAGGTGTTTTAGAGGAACCTCTTAAAAGAAAGTGGGACCTTCTACTGCCATGCCTTCTCTTTGCTTATAGAGAAGTCCCTCAGGAGGGAGTTGGATACAGTCCCTTTGAACTTCTCTATGGCCATCCAGTCAGCGGTCCATTGGCCCTGATTAAGGAGGGGTTGTAGAGTGCTCCTTCCCCCAAGCCAGTCAGAGTGACTGACTATGTGATAGAGCTCCAGAGGAGAATGTCACACATGATGGCAGAAGCTAGTGATAACTTAAAAGCAGGTCAGGCTCTGGTCAAACATTGGCATGACCAGAAGGCCAGCATGGTTGAGTTTATTCAAGACCAGCTTGTATTAGTTATGGTGCCAACAAGGCAGAGGACATTGCAGGACAAATGGATAGGACCCTTCAAGGTTGTGGGCAAACTTGGAGAGGTGAACTATTTGGTGGACTTAGGCAGACCCCGGTGGGACAGCCACCCTGCTGTGTGATTGACAACCAGGCTGTGTGAATGGGGGACAACTGCATAAACAGCAAGTCTCTGGGTCTGGAAAGGCAGAGTTGCCACTGGAACGAAAGAACCGATGAGGAGCTGACAGACGAGGACCCCTACAATGACTGAACCGCCCGGTGAAGCCCTGCTGCAGGTCCGAATCTTCATACTCCAGCGACAGCTGAGAAGATCTACCAGGAATCTTCTTCCCCTGAGCTGGTCGGACCAACCAGTTTGCCCAAACTGCAAGCCAGGACTCCCTCCTCTGGTCGTATTTGCTGTACAGAGCTACAGTGAACTGGATAGCCAGGAAGGTCGGACCCTGCTTGGGTTTTAAGGAGCGCACCTTTTATTTGTTGGTTTGCTCTGCTGCTGGTTTCTTCCCTGGGCAGTGCAGGACCCTCCAGTCTTCCTACTTCATGTCAGTCCAACAGTTGCTTCAGGAACCGTGAGCCTGCAGGACCTGCCAGGAACGTCCGCCTCAGCTACAGCTTCTCCATTTAAAGGTACTGTGCCAATCCGGTTGTTCGTTTCATCCAGACGCCGTGAAGGTGTGTGAAACCTTTCGCCAATCCGAAGGCTTGTCCTTCTCTACTCTTTAAACTAACTTTTCTGCCGACCAACTTCCTCCGGAACTCTTGGCAAAGACTTAACCGCGAACGACCCTGAACTGTGTGATCGTGAGCAAAAGACTTTTGTCCCATTGACTTTGGCCCTAAGCCTTTTTGATTTGTTTCCATCACTGTAGTTCTTTCTAGATTGCCCTGCTTACTTACCTGTTGGTGCTGCTCTATGTTTGCCTAACTTCGTCTTTCCCTCCCTTTTAAATTGCTGGAGTGCCATTTTGCTCATGCTTCATTTTGAGCCTAACTTTTCCAGAATCTATTGGGTGTGGTGTAGCGTATTAAGAGTGTGATTTTTCAACTGCTTTACTTTAGTGAAATGTTTTATAACTGTATATTCTTTTACTCAGAAACCTTGAGTCAGTGTTTGTTTGAATCATAGTAATTGCTGGCCTTTGTGTAACTATTGATACTGCTCACTTGCTCTTGAGATAAGTCTGGCTGCTCAGCCATCGCTACCACTTTACTGTGTAGTACAGGCTTGTACCAAAGGTGAATTTGTACTGTCACTTGTAGTCTTAATTGTGTGTGGTGTTCCCAAAGGGTACTGCATATAATTCTGCCTAAAATTAAGCCTTTGGGGTGCCTAGCTGAAAGGCTTAAGGCTGCTGATCTTTAATGTTTAGTTGGGCTTGTGATATCCTGAGTGACATGGAAAGCAAAAATAATAGACACTAATTTCAGCGTCAAAATGCAAGAAATGAAATAAAACGACTTTGATGTGACTGGGAAAGAAACATTTTTAAAGGTTTTTCGAAACCAAACAAAATAAAAAAAATAAAAAAAAGACTTCACAAACAATAGAGAAAATATGTAAGTTATGTCACAACACCCCCGTGTAAATAGCACAGTTCTGTGTAAATAGCACAGTTCTAACAGTTTTTAAAATTAAGTACAACACATTGGAAGGAACTTTGGTCTTTATTCCACACACTTCGGAGACCTGCCATATATATAGTTGCCGGTAACTGATAACAAAGAAATGTAGCCTTCACGTACAATACAGTGTGGGGTTTGATTGAGAGGAAGATGGTAAACATTTTGTCCATAGACCAATGTGGGCCATGGACTGACATTTACATACCTTAAGTCACAACCCACCCATGTTGACGAAGGAAGCCCAGTGTTATTCAATAATGAATCTCTGGACCCATAAAAGTTCACGTCTAGAAGTAAGACTTTGTAACTAGTACTTTGACAGAGAGGTTGGTTGTAAACCATCCTCTTTTGGGAAATCTTCTATTTCAAATAGTATTCCCGAGGGCACTCGGAATTATTTGAGAGTTTAAGCGGACAGTGTAAATGTAGACTGATGTCAGCAGAACCAAACTAAACATGTACCGGTTTCATGACACAATTTTCAATTGAATGGTAAAGTGTTGTATTATTTTGTACAGTTCTACATTTTATGAAATCCATGAAAGGACTAAAAAATGAGTACTTTTTCTTCATTTTTAAATCTAAAAAAAGTGTTCTATTCGCCAAACATGATGTATTATACTGTATATAGAATATTTTTAACAAAGTGGAAAAGTACCCCTTTTTCATTTATTATAGCAATTTTAAAAGTTTACTGTGTAGGTGGCGTTTAAGAACCACCATGTGGGAGCTACCATTTTTAGTATGGTGCATGTGTGTATAGAGCAGGAAAGACACCTACTGATATATACAGTCCACAGGTGTTCTTATGCCATACTCTATTCTTATGTGGCTTCCCCATCCTCGGCCATGCTGCTACTAGATTTCATCCCCGCCCTTTTCAAGGCCATGCCACCATCTAGTCCCTTGGCCTTGCCATCACACATTTCACACCCTTGCATGTACTTGATCTACAAAGCAAAGTAAAAACCCCAGAAGGTCAGAGAGCCACTTGATCATCTCCAAAGGTCGGCACAAAACATCAGACAACAACGATGCAATCAACTCACAACGCAGTGCACAACCAAACATTACACAGATCCAAGCAAACAGCGCTTTATCATTGCAACACAGACCACCACACAGCCCCTGGGGCACAGCAACACAGCTGCTCAGTCGAAACCGCACAGCACACACAGTGCAATTGTCATTTGCACGACAGATTTATTTGTTAGGCAAAATCTTACTATAGCTTCCACCTTCTCTCTAACCCTGGTGCAAATCCTTTCTCCGATCTGCATCAAAAAGAACATGCATTCCTCACACTTCCCACTGCCTAATCTCCCTGGTGAGAGCTTTCAAAGGCTGGTATGTACGCCACAGAGAGACAGGAGTACAGATCCTAATGCCAGACCACTGCACCACAGTCATGTGAAAATTGCTGGAAACAGGCATCACGGGCAGGTCAGAGTGTGATTACAAATCCCAGCAGCCCCGGTAAGCAAAGTCAATGGTGAGGTATCGATGGGAGTCATAGCCCAAAACACCCGGAGCACCATAAATTGCAGACCACTGATTTACGCAGCCATGTTACAGTAGTTAATACATGAAACGGGGTGATGGTGGGGAAGTACCTGGCCATTGGATTAGAACACCTGCAACCTGATGTTAACTCCCGGGTCATCATTTGGGGACATGGGAATTGATGGGACTAGCAGGGAACACTGAAAGCAACCCCACTATAGAAAATCGCAAACTGTTGGTTTTGCCAATGCTTGTTTATGGGGGCAGGTTTGGACAGTTTCTGGATATCCCATGCAGAAAGGGCATGGTTCCACACAGGTGCTATGCCTGTCCCAGGAAAAGTTGAACCATTTTCCATGAAAAAAGATATTTGCTGTAGCATTACTTGCTCCGAGGTGCAATGGAGCCCTTTACAAGCTCGTTTTTATTGTCGAAGGAACACCTACAATGCTGTGCAAAGAAAAGTACATAGTATGGTGTTTCTTATCTAGTTGAAAACAATATTTGATTAACGGAATGGAGTAGTAACCTGTAACTCAACCAATACAAAATAGCACACTCAGCAGTTGGCCTTTTACACGTATACATTATATTGAATATAATTAGAATTTGGGAAAAGGGAAATAAAGTTATTTGCCTAAAATCACAAGATTATAGGTCAAGTGTCAGAGCTGGGATTACAACACCGGAATCCTGGATCCAAAGTCAGCAATTTAGCAATGGACCATGCCTCATCACTAACAAAGATACCGTCCTTTCCTTTTTGGCGTTACCGTGCACATCATACATTGTTTTCCTGTATTTGCACATTGATCTTATGTGAAACACTATTCAGGTATCTCTGAACTGTTCTTTATAATCAAGTGCCAGAAGTCCCTTTGCGCTTTCTTAAATAAGCTTAAATGTACTAACCAATAGAGAGCATCAACAAAAAATCCTTCCAGATGTTGCACCCTCCATCCAAAGGTCAATGTTTCATTGTTTTGTTGTGCCACAGGAACCAATTTGTTTCTCGTTGCTGCTCATGAATTTGGCCACTCTTTGGGTCTCAGCCACTCAGAAGATCCTTCTGCACTGATGTACCCGTTCTACGCATATGTCAGGACAAACAATTACCACCTCCCACGGGATGATGTTCGAGGGATCCAGTCATTGTATGGTAAATGTTATTATTTTAACTCTATTTTGTGTTCATTTATGTATTGTGCGTTTTAGTTACAAAACAGAACCGTTCACACATACAATGCATCACCATCATTACAAATATATTAAAATATGAGTTATAAAAGAATTATGCAATCTTACAAAATACAGGTAAAAAACACGAAGAAAACACCTCATTATTATTCAATCATAACTAAATTCACAAATTTTAAAATGACAATGAATAACGACATTTAATTTGTATTTAAAATATGAACCCATAACTGTTCTACAGACACCCCCTCAAGGGTATATGTAAATCTGCTCAGTTTCTCGTACCGTTGTTCCATAAGTACAGGGCACTCAATACATAAATGTCTTAGGGTCTCCGTTCTAGTAGCACAATGGCGATATAACCTTTGATCTGTCGGAGACTTCAGTCGCATACCTAGAACATCCAGTGTTGGTAATAGGTTACATTTTAGTCTCAAAAACCTAAATCTAAATTCTCTAGTAGAGTGCCAAGACATTAAAATTGTTTATACTCCACTTAAAATGGTCGTTAAAACAGCAATACCTCATTAAAACATCCCTATTCTTAATCCATTCATATCTGTAGAATTCTTGTTTAATTTTGTTTGGGTTAGCACTAGGATCCTCTGGAGAGGACTATCCTATCCAGCAAGTCATCACAGTTAAGTTGCCAGTTCGAGAGTTCCTTACATGTACCCCTATGAGGTTCTGTCTTCAAGATTACATTTAAAGATGCTTGAGGGGGCAACAAGATTGAGACATACATTTGCAATGCCCTCCATTCAGCAAACATACCGATGGGAAGTAGGCCCAATTCGTACCTAATTCCAGACATTGGGACAGTGCTCGGCAAACGCAGCACCTTCCTCCTTAATAATGCCTCTAAATTAGACAATGGAGTGTCTGCATTAAGATTCTCTCTGCCAAAAATCCGTTTTGAGAGTATTTTTTGCGTGTCTAGTTTAACCATTGGCAAATCTAAGAATCTTCTGAACTTATAGTCAAATTGAGATAACTGAGAAGCAGCGGCTAGAAATATTGCTCTATTTGCTTTTACATTGTTGGTTTCGTGTTACTAGAGTATATAAAGCTTCCCAGGTATTTTAAACCATTGACAACCTCTAAAGTTTGATTTGATATTCTCCAATTAAAGGTTTTCCACTTGTATTTGTATTTATTTTGTATTTATACAGTGCTTTAATCCAAAGCACTTAACATAACAAAGTATGAAAACGGTACAATAGTGAACAAATGAAGATTGACATTGGGAGCCAGGAATCAGCCCTGCTGGATCAGATGTAGATTCAGTGATTTACGAAATAAGGAATAGGAGGTGATCGAACATATCGAAAGAGGAAGAAGAATCCAGTGCAGGGGGGCAAAGTGATCAAGCATGAGAAAGCGTGATTGGGCACAAAGAGGGGCTGGGACTATTAGTCGAAACTGAAAATTAGAGCGAAGGGAGCGAACAGGAGTGTAGAATGAGACCAGTGAGGAAAGGTAATCAGGAGTAAGACCATATAGTGATTTAAATACCAAGCAAAGAAAAGTTTATTTAAGCTGTGCATGGAAAGGAAGCCAACCCAGAGTGAGAAGAGCAGATGATATTGATTCACGTGAGGTCAAACAAAAGAGTACCCGAATAGCAACATTGAAAACAGATTTAAGAGGAGAAAGTCGAGATGTAAGAAGACCAAAGAGTGCAGTGGAACAATAGAAGAGACGTGAACAAATTAGAGAGGATACGAGTAGTTTAGATGCGCCAAAAGTTAAGAAAAGAATGAACTTTTGTGATATTAAATAAATAATGGTGGCAGGCTCGAGAAGAAATTGAAATTTGATGTTTAAATGATAAAGCGGAATCAAAGTGGAGTCCCAGATTACGAACAGTGGATACAAAGAAAAGTTGAGAAGGAGAAAATGAGACAAATGGAGGAGGAATAGGAGAGGGAATAGCAGTAGAGGGAAAAAATAGTACCTCTGTTTTTGTGGTATTAATTGTAAGGTAATGGGAGGACATCCATGAGTTGATGGCCATTAGACATAAAGACAGCTGCGTATGAATAGCAGAAGAGAAGGAAGAGAAAGACAGAAAGAGCTGGGTGTCGTCAGCATAGAAATGGTGAGATAGACCATTTAGATTTCACTGTGTTCAAAATCAATATTTTAGATTTTGAAATTTTGCGGTTGAGCTCCAGACTCCAGCACTCATTGGAGACCAATTGGAGTCATATCAAAAATGATAGTGTTGTCAGCATAGTTTAAATACTGCACTTTGTTTTGTCCTATATGTAAAGGATTAGTGCTTATCGAGTCCCAGCATGAGTCCATGTCTTTAATATAAAAATTAAATAAAAAGTGTGCCAGGACATGCCCTTGGCAAAGCCCCCAATTAGTGTCTATCCATTGTGTGCAGGTTCCCTAAGTATCAAGCCTCACCCTTATGTTTGTGTCCTTATGCAAGGCAACCAGAATACCTATGGGAGAAACTGGACAACCACGGTTAAACGTCTCTTTCCACCAAAAAGCCCGATTCACTCAATCAAAAGCCTTGCTTACATCAAGAAATGCAAGGTTCAATGAGCATTTCTGGTCCCTCACTTGTGTATTCCACAAGGAGAGTACAAAACTATTTAGTGCAGTACCGACACCCTTCTTGAATTCGCTTGATAAATATCCTGGTTATCTGTTTCCAACACCCAAGTTTCATTTAATAGCATTTTTGAGAAGGTTTTGTTTGTTGCATGCAGAAACAAGATTGGTCTGTAATGTAAGGGGGAGAACCTGTCCCCCCTCCTTAAGCACTAGGATCACAACTGCCAACTTCCAGTATGGTGGAATCACTTGAGTTGATAGAATGTTACCAAACAAGGCTGAAAGGATTTTTGCCCACAAAAATAAGTCGGATTTTAGTGTCATAGCTGACAAACCATCAGGGCCTGGGAAATTTGATCTTTTACTACTTTTCATTAAGTTTATTATATCATCCAATTCCCAGTTAATGGCCCCGAACCAGCTATGACCCCTATTTCCTAACGAATCGCCCGCTTCTACCACAGAATATAATTCCTTCAAGTGGTTAGTCCAAATCAACTCTTATAGGCTGATTTTGTAGAAAGGAATTGATACCCCCTGACTTAATCAGATTTGTCATGATGATTCCCCAAGACATAGCTCAGCATCCTTTCAGCATTGTTAATCAACATCAACAATTTATGTCCCATGTATCCAATTCTTAAGTTGGTTTTCAAGTTACGTATCTTGGCCATTGATAGTGGCCTCTTTCTTTGCAGAACTGATTTATAAATACTTAACTCTCTTACGCTTCTGTACCTCGAGATTAAAACATTGTTTGTGTGGTGGTCTAGATACCCCTTTTAACAAAATCCTAGGAGATGTTTATGCTCCCAAGGTAGTACGAATAATGTGCTTAAATTCCATGGGTTGCATATTATGTTTCCAGTACTATTGTACCGGGCCTCAATTAGCCCACCAAATGGAGATGCAATATTTTGACGCCATGTCACAATGTGATCCCTAGGATAAATCAGCACATTTAATTCACTTCCACACTTGTTTTACGTCTAGTTATTGGGGCAGCATAAATCACCATACAGTGATCACTTGAGGTTGTTAGTGATATCTCAAGGTCTCCTCCCCTTGCTTGCAAGACCGATGATACAAATACATCATCCAGAGTAGATCTCCACTGATTATTGTTCCAGAAGAAGTTTGGGGGGATATCTCCCTGTGCTGTACTATTAAGGAGAACCAGTAACCATGCTGCTAATTCTTGCCTAACTGAGTGACCATTAGCTCTCTTTTTAGTAGAGACACCCACCCTGTCCGGTTTACAATATCACTCACCATCCAGGCATTCGCTGTTCAAGTCCCCAACTACTATTGTGTACACTCCCTCTTCAGGACTTTCACCAAGCATAAGATAAGAGAATTCAGCTAATAATTCATCTAGCGAAGCACTACTAGGGTTAAAATACATGTTAAAGAGAAGACATTTTTGGGGCATTTTAGATTCCCGATTTTCCTATGTTAACAATACAACCGCATATCACTTCTTTCAGTTGCAATCTGTTTCATGACGATACAATAATTACGCTTCACGGCTTTAAGCAGCCTTCCATATGGGCGACCCTTTAGGCCCCTCTTAGCTCTATTAGCATACACCTCATATCCACCCATTATAGGTAGATCTGTCATAACGGTTTCCTGAAAGCACACAATGGTAAAGTTATCTTTGTTTTTAATTATGTTTGTAAACCCCATTGAATTCCTAGACAGTATATACATTAGGGAATCTCATGCACACCGCACCTTATCTTGCGTTGTTCTGTGTAAAGTGTTAACAATCATGGACCAGTCATATCTGACCTTTCTTTTTAATCAATATTACTTTTTCCACCTGGTTTGAGTACCCCCTCTCATTGGACAACCTGATCATCAGATACTTTTTGGATGTCTCCTCTTCAAATCGTACCGTAGGGGAAACCAGTCCAAAATTCTCAAACACTTCATACCATAGTGATAACAATGCTTCACATTCAGCAAAGATTACATTCTTCATTATCTGTGAGCTCAAGCAAACTTTCACCATATCCACGCAGTCTTTGTAAACAAACACAACCAGCTGGATATCGTTAGAGTTTACTAGAAGCAGGCTTGTAACTTCAAAGAAGAGGGATACAATGTACTGGCGGTTTAAACAGTTATTTTCTTGTCTTTCAAATAGACCACTCAGGTATACACAGTAAACATCACTATCCCTCTTCCCTCCCCCCTTGCCTGCTTCTTTGATGTTTCCTCTTCCCTTCTTAAAATGTGGGCTTCCACTTGCTCCTTTATTGACCTGATGTTGTGGGGTGATTGTGTCTTGGTCAATTCTCTTAACATGTGAATTCCACATAGGCGCCTTTCTCTTTTCCTCCAGTGTCATAAACATAGGGTAAACCTTCTGGGGTTCTACTGGGATTTCCTCCCTCTGTTTAAATAAGATGTAGGTGGCACATAGCACACTCTTCGGCTGTATTTTGGAGTGTGAGTCATTCAAACTCCAACATTTCCCCTTACCCACCTCTACCCAACTTTAATCTTCCTTAACCTCACTCAGTTTCGTGACCCGTTATTTTGTTGCTTTCATGGGGATTTACAATTTTTTGATTCATTTGATCTTAATAATTTCCTAAATTAATGTTGGCATCTGAACTGAGACTGGCTGTTCTACCATACTACTGCTTAAAATTGGAAAATCATTTTCCCCTACTGCTTTAGGGGTCCTTCAGCCCAGAATGGATATCGTTGGGGGGAATTCTTGTTTTGGCAGGTGCTGCACCAATATACTTTTTATTTTGTTGGTGTGTACCCTCAGGTTGGATCATATACTTTCACCTGGCAGGGGGGAAGCAAACCAATCAATGACTTCTAGGCGAACTCGTGGCACTTCACACTCGTCAGACTTTGTTTGCAGCCATCCCCTGTTTACAACTTCTGTTGAGCATACCCCTCCCCTTATTTCATTATTTCTTTGGATCAGGTTTGTTGCAGTAATAAATCCCTCAATGTAATTTACCTTGGCACATAGATCTTTCAATATAATGCAGACCTCCTGCATTTCAAAATTTAAAGCATCATACCCTCTGTCCACTGTATCTATCAGGCGCGATAACACTGGAAATGATAGTTCCTCTATAGATGTAGCCTCATGAGCACTATCCAAACGGGTGCTCTCCTGCAGAGCACCCTTCACAGGATAAAGCAATTTCTCATTAATGTTAACTACATCATTCCTTTCAACCTTTTTCAGCCCACTTAAACTCATGTTGTCAGATAAAGCATTTATTATTTGACTTGTTGTCGAACGTACTGCTTCAGCTAACGGTAATGATTGATTAGGATGGTGTAACAACATTTACGTCAATTGATCCAACTCATTAAGTGTCTCTGGTAAAGTTCATTGGTTTGATTTAAAATCCAATGAGAGCTGCACTTGGTTACCCAGTTTGTGCAAGATTAACAGAGCCAGTATCGAAACATCCAATACTAGATCTGCTTCATTGTTAACCTCCAAACGGTGAGTGATCCATCCACTGTTGTAAGTTACCTACTGCGTATCCTCTATAGATGTGTGGGACGCACCCACCGTTCCTTCCATTATTACATTTTCTTGATGGCTACCCTTATCCTCTACATCTGCCCCACATTTTTGAAAAGGGAGATAAATCTTCACTTATAACACATTTATTAATATTATTCACAATCACTGGTTGGCCACTCCCCCTGCAATTACCACATTGGAGACTTGCAAACCATCAACAATTGGGAGGCACCACATTCAACGACACCCACATTACGTGGGTCAGATGGTAAATCTACTATTTGTTTAGGTTGAAATTCCTCTGGTTGTTGACTAACGTTGCTTATCAGCACCACCTCCATGTCACAGTGGGTAAAGGATTTTTTTAAACATTGTTTTTAAGATTGAAACTAAATACACCACCAGAAAGACTCCAATGGCAACTACTAGTGAGGTTCAAAGATACTAAGACCCACAGTGACAAAGTCTTTTTGAGTCCGATACTAATGCAAGTCCACGTGTTGCCAGATATAAAACATTATTCTTAAAGTAATTTCAATACGGATCAAGGATAACAAGCCGACAACCTTGCAGGCGCCCTAATCCTCTTAAAAATGACTGCCATGATTGTGCAAAGGCAAGGCAAGACGCTGTTGTTAGGGAGGCTCAAAGGTCTCAAGGACCGGCAGACACCTCACACGCCCTGCTAATCTACAACGTTTACACTTGTTGCCAGCAAAACGTATTTAACAGGAAACCCATGCACCGTATGCGGCGTGCCCAGTTGGTCTATTGTATTCAAACACCTTGGACGTCCTGCCAAGTTACAGTACATGAATGGTCTGCTTACGTTTATTGATCCGTTCAAACATGGGACGATGCTTTAATAGCAGTGATTCTTCTTACCTCAGTCAGAGAGAAAACCTCCCGCCGACCTCTGTACACCAAGCACAGAGCACCGAACACCAAACACTTGGGCAGCACCAGGGGCGTAGCCCCTGATCTTTTGGTTGTACACCCGGATAGAATCTCAGGAGCTACAGCCAAAAGACTAGCTAGCCCCCAGTCCCGACAGTACCAACATCAGCTTAGCCCCAGGTCTTTTCCAGACCTAGCAACTCCCCTGGGCAGTACTTTGCGCTTATCCGTCAATTTCTTAAAAAGCCTTAAAGAAACATACACGCGGGATAAAGCAGTGTAGATGTGCCAGTACAAACTGCCCGCACTCGGTAAGCCGTACGCCGAAATCTAACTGCAGCTCATTTCTTTTTTTTTTAAACACTATATTTCTTGGTTTGCAACAAATCATCAAAACATAACAATAACCATAAAGTATGTTTTTGGATTATCAACAATTCCAAAATCGTAAAACAGGATCAAATAATATATCCAACAGTGTTCAACAACCCACCCGTAGATCAAAACCTAACTTAGAATATAACCATAAGCATAACCCTAAAATACACATACGACAAGGACATAACAAGACGAAAGACAGGACAAATACACCCCCGACCCCCTAAACCCTCCATACCTTATTACTATAAATTCCACTCCACACTCCAATCCATTATCACCCATAGAGTTCATTAAAGGTCCCCACAATTCTTCACATACCGCAGCTCATTTCAAGTTTACAAAAAGCAGCGAAGGCGAGATTCCAAAAGCAGCCTTCCACACAGATTGACAGGAAGGAATCCTTACCGAAGTCACTTTTCTTCCGACGTCCGACGTCCGGAAAACTTTAATTAAGGCACCAGAGCACCCAAAGCACATACACATTTCGGTAGCTACAATTAAAATATCCATTCAGTACACCTGATGTTTAACACCAACATAACAGCACTCTTTACACAATCTCATCACCTATCGCTTCACATCTCGTTTTAACAATATTTCAGTTTTGAATGGGTACAGATGTCCTCACTTTCTCTCTGGATCCTATTTTGCTTTGCACCAACAAGACTCTCTGATGGGAATCACTTGTTGTTATTTTTCTCTGGAACCCTTCCACACACTATACTATTTTGTCCTGTAGCGCCTTCTTTTATTGTTAGGATTGCAAGTGCCCTTTACCTTAAAACCTACTTGCAGTTGCCACTGCTATGTAAAAGGAACGCAGTCTTAGCGCACAATTCGGCTGCTACTTTGCAACCACATTGCAAATGTGTCGGGCGTTATACTGGTCCTAGAATCGAAGCTTTCAGATCGATATAGAAATTTGGAGATTCGGACTTTAATGCATGTCGGCCCTCCAGAGAGGAAGCTTTGTGGAGCACTTTTATTTCATTAGATCTACTCCATGAGTATGTGTAAGGACAGAGAAGGGTGCTCGCCCCATTCTGCAGGCTCTTCATGTATTGTTTCTTGTCTGTGGGATTTAGCTTTAAGATATGGAGATCAGTAGTCCTTATAGGTACAGACGTATGCATTTTGTAATGCTTCGTATGTGTGCCATGTTTCAATAGAAGTTAGTTAATCTCACGTCTGATCTACTCGAATTGTCCTCTTGAAAATAATGTTTGGGATCTCAAGGATGCCTTTTGGTCTTGGGTTGCTGTAAAGTGTCTGGACGTATCCCAGAGTCGTTCCATCGTCATTCATTATTTGGTCAATTCACATTAACCTGGGTATGAGGAACACACAGATGGCACGCTACTGAAACACATATCCTAATTCAGACTCCGTGTATTAATGGCAGCAACTGTATTTCTAGTATTTGGTATTTTATTTTGCTTCACAGTTTATAATGCACCAAGTAACGACAATGTTGTTTCAAAGAGCCATGAGCAGGAAACAAATGAAATTGGGGATGAAAACAAGGGGAAACAGGGCAGTACATTTACAAAGCATAGAACAGTACAGAGTAGAATGCATTCCTCCTTGACAACAAGGCAAGTCATAGCAAGGTAGTTATTAAGAAAGCAGAGTAAAAAGAAATAAGGGGTGCGGTCCACACTGGGCATGTTAAGCTATACAATGTTCCAGATGAAAGCGTGTCTGGTGAAGGGAGAGGACTATCTGGAGATTTGTCCACCGCCTTACCTCCAAACCCGTAGTGCGGCAGTGTGGTTTTTGGCCACACCAGCAAAATCGTAATGAGGCCTATTGTCTGGTAATACAGTGTTGAGGGTGTCGGTAAAGCTATCCATGAACCTCGTCTCTGTGACAGTTACAAAATAGATTTGGTGATCCTTGATAAAAAACATGAATAATTGCAGGATTTTTTTGTGGCTGATCAGGCAATTATGGTGCCAATTATAATAGCATTGCATTATTTCAGGGCCCTGATAGTGCTAATGGCATTAAGGGCCAAGTTAGTATTGATTCTGGTAACTGTGTGAAGGATTGTTTTTGTCTGTTTGGTTGGGGAATAGTGGTTACCGATCCTACAGAATCCGATGGTTTGTTCAGATTGCATTCATTGCTTTTCCGGGGCAAGGCCCTATTGTGTATGATGGAAGACCTGGTGCTGGGATGAATGGGCGAGGGGCATTTTTGACAATGTTAGGGATGGTAGAGGACTGTTCTAACAGGCTGGCATATTCAGCAAGGAACATGTTGGTTTTATTGTTGTTCATGTATTTCATGGCCTTTTTGTGTAAGACATTGAAAAAGTGAAATTCACCTCTGAAGCCATCATGTTTGAGAGTTTATTTTTGTGTAGAGACTGATCAGCTGTTTGTCCATGTGCTGAGTATGTAGGTGAATGTCGTTGACATGAAGTGTTAGGGTTTTCCTGAAGCACTTGTTTTGTAAACTTTCATTTACTGCTTTTGGTATTGATGCTATTTGGATGTAGATGATGAAACAGTTGGAAAAGTGTTGTGACTCGCTGAGTGTTATAGTGGTGGTCATCAGGAGAACTAAAAAGGAAGGTCCACGTAAGGGTGCGGGGGCAATCCAACTCGTATGTACCCCATGGGTAAGTGCTAAAGAAGTTAAGCAATTAAATCCTGCTTGGCGGACCAGGCGAGGAAATCCAAGTGAGGGATTGGTCTACACATTCCCTGAACTCCAGTGAGGTATTGAGGCCCACAGGCAGCCAAATGCAGTGTAAAAATGAAGTTACCCTACTAGGTCAAAGGTGAACAAATACCGGGTCATCAGTAGGCAAAAGCAATTTAGAAAGTGCAGTTAGATTACAATGCTAGGTTAGCCAAAAGCAATTTAGAAAGTGCAGTTAGATTACAATGCTAGGTTAGCCAAAAGCAATTTAGAAAGTGCAGTTAGATTACAATGCTAGGTTAGCCAAAAGCAATTTAGAAAGTGCAGTTAGATTACAATGCTAGGTTAGCCAAAAGCAATTTAGAAAGTGCAGTTAGATTACAATGCTAGGTTAGCCAAAAGCAATTTAAACATGAAGTTTGAGTCACAGTGATGCAATGTAAATTGTGGGGGGATACAGGGGCATAGGCAGACTGATGCAACTTAAACATTTAGGGAACACTAGGGAGCAATAGGCAGCCAAATTACATTTAAAAACGCGGGGGGATAGAGGTCACCAACTGTAGGTAATTGTTGGTTGGTGAAAGGCAGTAAAGTAAAGGCAGAAAAACATATAGGTTCAGTAGGTCAATAGCAAATGAACAGTCAAATAATGGATCAATCACACTGTCGCTTCATGTTTTTTATTTGTATTTTTCAGAGACTGATGGTATGGAGGCAGAATGGGCAGCGATGGGGGATCAGTGCAACACAGGCTTTGCCTTTTTCAGTGCTGATCTTCACTGGGGCTCAGGCGGTGGGATGACTCGGGTACTGGAGTAAAAATGGGGCTTGTAATTTGCAAATTACACAGGAGCGTCACCTAATAATGGCTGCACCGTGTACAAAAGCAAGCGGGTCGGCTCGTACTTGGTAAGCCTCAGATGGGTGGGATGCGGGTCGGCTCGTACTTGGTAAGCCTCAGATGGGTGGGATGCTGATGTGGCTGGCCTGCTGGATATGGCCCTGAGGATATAGGGCTGACATTCACTTCGAACAAGAGTCATGATGTGAAGTGCTGCCCACTGAAGGCCAGTCCAGACAAGGTTGCAGTTTGTTTCTTCCGAGAGCCATAACAGTGCAACCCAGGGATGCCACAATAAACATGACCATGGCCAACTGGGAGACACTGACGCTCTCTCCAGGCAGACCCAGAGCCCTAGCAAGGAGAAACACATGATTCCCTTCAAGGGAAGTCACTTTCCTTCACTTGCAATATCAATATGTGATCTGTTACAATTTACCCAATAATAGAGGAGTCAATTCTAAGCCCCATTGAAATGCTACATAAACCTCAGAGATCCACACTCAATACAATGTGCAAGTTTGCAGGTTTCTGACTGCTGGTTTCACCCCATTTGAGTTCCAGGAGCACACACCTGATACAGTGAGTCAAAAATAATAATCCTTTGTCTATCGAGCATAGTTACACATGTATCACAAACTCACACTTTCTAACACTGCAGGGAAATTGAACACCTTACCAAGAACGTTCTTGAAAGATAACTCACATGCTGCAGTACTAGGAGGACTGGGTCCTGCACAGATAGCACTGAAGATGGGGGAGTGCAATCCAAGATGGCTGACAGTCCAGATGAAGGCTTGATTTAGCCCCTTAAAGCCGAATTGGAAGACGGTGCAACCAAGAACAGCAGATAATCCAAACCCTGTCCCAATTAGAAGACACAGGTGCAGACGCATACCAGACGCCCAATCCAGGGGGATGATGGAGAACAGTATAAAAAAATCAGTGCTCTGAGTTAACCAGTGTGGGTTGGAAAAGCAGGAGGCTTGATTGTGGCAGTGGCGAGAGACTGAAGAGAGTTGAGGAAAGCAGCGGCTGGAGAGAGAGAGAGGAGGCTGGAAAGGTGGTAGCAGCAGAGAATAGGATGAGATGGTAAGAGCTAAGAGACTAAGGAAGGAGGTGCATGCTCAAGGGTGCAGGAGGAGATGAGGATGTTATTCAGGAGGGGTTAACAGCATCAGGAGAATAGGGTAGTATTAGGAAGGATGGTGCAGAGGAGGTGACAACATTAGGAAGTGAGGGCAATCCCCAGGAAGAGATGGTCGGACAGAGGAGGCAGGAGGAGTTGATGACATTATGAGCTGACCATGATACAGGTGACTAGAGTGATAAATAGGTTTTTTAAAGTGGTTATAGCAAGGAGAGGAGTTAGCGACTGGGAAGTGATAGTACCAAGAGGACAAGTGGGTCATTTAGAGGTTGTGACATCAAGTGAAAGAGGCAGAGCACGATAGTTAACTGAATAAACAGGATGTGTTCAAGCATTCATGGGATTGCGCAGGCCTATACATTCTGTACTACTTGATATGATATGATATGATATGATATGATATGATATGGCATTTATAATGCGCCTGTACACAAGTATTTCTTGTGAACAGGCGCATTATACGGTACGAAATTAAGCAGTAAGCACCCGTTCGGGGGCTTCATCAGCTGGCAATGGCCCGGGGCCCAAGTTATAGGCCTAAACTAAGTGAGGGCCTCAACACTGGGCCTCTCTGCTGAAACCAACCAGAGAAGCTCCCCCGAATGGGTGCTTATTGTTATTAGCATACCAGGTTTTAAATCTGGAAAACCGGGCTGCTAACTGCAATGTATTTTGTTTGAATGAACAGGACGCCTCGCGGTGTCCCATTCATTCCAACAAAATACTTACATAAGATGGCCACCATAGATCTGGAAGGCGAGGCTCCATACGGAGCACCCCTTACATTTCCATGGTGGCCAGCAGTAGCAGCAGTGGCGGTGGGTGAGCCGCCGCCGAATGAATCAGGTAAGTGCGGCTGAGGGATGGCAAGGGACCAGACACCTGAAGGGAAGGGGACATTGGGAGAAGATGGCAGGGTGGGGTAAGCAGCAATCTGGCTGCTTGGTATGCGGGCTGAGAACGTCGGATTCAGCCCATGATCCGAGCCAACTGATTGGTTGTTTCTCCCGCCCCAGGGGCTAATAAAGCAAATACACCTTTTTCAGCGGAATGACATTATTCTGTTTGCTTGTTTTAGGATTGAATCCACAGGACTGAACGTGTTTTAGAATTCACTGCCCTAGCAGCAGTAACTAGCACGAGCAACATGGAGGGGGCTCCTGCTTGATTATTGTGGCCAAGGCAGTGATATTTTAAACACACTGTCTCTACAAAATGGTTGCCTGCAGAGTGTTAAAAAGCAGGGCTTTTGAGCACACTTGCAGCTAACTTTACATAGAAATCGTTTATTTAAAGAGTTGTAAACATTTTGTTCATGGTCAATATCTGCAAACAATAACATATTTGCAAGGTCATCCCTTAATGAGATCAAGAGAGATGTGCAGGGTAACATCAGGACCTGAAGGCTGTACAGATGAGTCGTTAGGACAATCAGGTAGTGAGTGTGGGACCAAGGAGAAGGAGAAGAGAAGCTTCCAATTCAGCCAAGACTTAAAGGTCCCAAAGGGCCAGGCAGACATCAAACAGGATCCGATGGTGGCAGGAGGAATGGGAGTGAGCCAGGGAGGCTACAACAGGACAAGAGACTCACGGGTAGAAGAAGCCTGAGGGGCCCCAGGCAAGCCAGACCACAAAAGAGGACTCTCCGTTTTTTCCTTTCGGCTACTCACACTGCCCCAAGTGTCATCACTGTGCATCAAAGTGAGTCTTGGGGAATTGTCTACAAATGGTGGCAGCTATAGAGTAACCAGAAGAAGAGTTTGGTACACTCTGAAAGCCACAACTTGCAGAGGAACTGCAAAGGTGTTACAAAACCCCTTTCAGGAAAGCAGGGACTGGGAAGGATATTTAAGAGGCTCAAGATCCACAGACCTCAGAGATTCTGGGAGGACATTGTGAGTTCTTCTAGGGAGGAGAGGAGAGCCAGATAAACCAAGGAGGAGAGCCACTCTGTCCATTTATTATGGGAAGAATCCTATGTTTGCTATACGTTACTCCTTTTGTAATCATACTCCTAATAAAAGATGTTGAACTTGAGCCTTTGTTCTTGGCATACTTCTTGTTCCCAAGCAAACCCTCTGACAGTACTTGCATCCGGGTCCTATAGTATGACACCACTCTCATTGTAATAACACACTAAATTAGTTGGGTGGAAGCATATTTTTCGCCCACCTACTTGAGCTTGTAGGTGGTCATTTCCTGATATGGTATGCCTTTCAATTTCATCAATACGGAGAGTAAAGAAAAGGATGCACAGTTTCTTGTTTGCTTTGACCTTTGAAAAGACAACCAATTTGGGCAACATCAATTTGTTTGACATGAGCAAGCCATATATTAAAGTAGCTTTGGGTTCCAAAGTCTCCATCAATAAAAGGATCATAAGCAATCTTTTCTTTGCAACACCAGCCCTATTAGATTGTCTTGCTGGGACACTGGTTTGCTACTGTAATTACTGAGGCTACTAGTGATAAAATGAAAGTAAACATTCAGAAGAATATATATTTGTATTTGTATTTGTTTATTTATAACGCGCAAACCCACAGGCCCAGGGGCATCAGGGCGCAATTTGTACAAGGTTGCAAGAAAGGAACATACAGGGATATAAATTACAATAAAAGTGTGTCAAAACAGCAAAAAACAAACTTAATAATTACAAATATTACACAGGGTATATCCCTAGGCTCAGCAGAGGAAGTATCCCTGAGGTAGTTGGGAGGGTAGCAGCCCGGAAATCATGTAAGGGAACAGGCGGGCTGGGTAAGCAGGACAAATGTCTGACACAACTATTGCTGGTCAAAGAGCCAGGATTTGGTTTTATTCTTGAAGGTGTTGAATGAGTCTTCAGCTCTAATGGCAGCGGGGAGGGTATTCCAAAGTTTGGAGGCTAGGACAGGGAAGCTGGTGCCTCCGGCTTTTTGGAGCTTAAACCTGGGGATAGTAAGGCAGTGAGTCTGGGCAGTTCTTAGTGGCCGGGAAGTGGAGTGGCGCGAAAGCCAACTGCAGAGATAGATCGGAGCCTTGTTGGCTAGGCATTTGTGCGTGAGGGCAAGCGTTTTTAGGGAAATTCTCTGCTTCACGGGTAACCACTTAAGGCTAGTTCTGGCTTCTGAGATGTGGTGGTTACGAGGGATGTTCAGGGCTGCTCGAATTGCATTGTTCTGGGTGGTTTGGAGTTTGGATAGGTTTTCTTGGCTAGTGCCTAAATATAGAGCACTGCAGTAATCTATTTTTGCCATGATAAGTGTTCTCGCTAGTGTGACGCTATTGTGGGTGGTGAGGAAAGGTCTACAGGCTGAAATGAGTTTGCACGTGTAGGCGGAGGTGGACCTGACTGCATTAGTTTGTCTTGACAAGGATAAGGGGGAATCTAGGTAAAAGCCTAGTGTTTTGGTGTCTTTCGAGACTTGTATGGAGTTGCCGTCTATGATGAATGACTGATAGGATGGCTCAAGTTTGCTAAGGCGTTGTGAAGTACCCAGGATAAGTAGCTCCGTCTTATCGTCATTCAGACATAGCTGGTGCTGGGCCATCCAGGCTTGGATGACCAAGTAGACGTCATTGAGGGCCTTGGTGTCAGCAAGATAATCACCAGAAATGGGAATGAGTATCTGGGTGTCGTCCGCATAGTTGGTGTAGGAGACACCCAAGTAATCAAGCACATCAAAGAGTGGTTTCGTGAAGATATTGTAAAGAGTAGGTGACACGCAAGAACCCTGAGGAACACCGCAATGAATAGGGGAGGGAGCTGCGGCAGCGGAGGGTGCAAAGACCCTCATAGATCTGTTGCTCAGGAAGGATTTGATCCAGGCCGCTGCGGAGGGAGAGAAGTTGGCAGCAGAGTGGAGGTGCCTGCAAAGGATCTGGTGGTTAACCAAATCAAATGCGGCGGAGAGGTCGAGGAGTAATAGCATAGCTAATTTGCCCTTGTCCTTCAGGACTTCGATCTGGGTTTTTAGGTCTAGTAAAGCCGTTTCGGTCCCATGTCTGGGCCGAAATCCGGATTGTCGTAGACCTAACAGATTGTTAGATTCAAGGTAGTTTTGGATCTGCAGATAAGCTGCCCGGTCCAGTATCTTCAGCAGAAATGGTACTGTAGTGATGGGTCGGAAGTTCGTGGGTATGCTTGGGTCAAGGGACGGTTTTTTTAGTAGCGGGATCACCCAGGCGTCTTTAAGGTTGTCCGGGACAATACCTGTTTCAAAGGATGAGTTAATGAAGGTTGTAATGAATGGGGCTAGGTCATGGGCGGAGTCCTTAATGATGGGGGCTGGGCACGGGTCACCTTGGCAGTTGGAAGGTTTCATCCTGAGGATGATGCTTTCTACTTCGGTGACAGTGAGGGGTGCGAAGGTGAAAGGTTTGATGTTGGCAGAGTTGGAGAAGTTGGGCCTAGTGGGGGAGAATGAGCGGTTGTCCCGCCTCAGGCAGTCCTGTTTTTCATTTATTTTAGATTGGAGCGTAGAGATTTTGTTTAGAAGGGCTGCTTGAATGTTAGCACACCATTTGCTGTCTTTCGTGCAAGTGTCTGGCGTGGAGACTGGGGTTTCGAGCTCTTTTAGGACTCTAAAGAGTTCCTTGGAATTAGAGTCGGCTTGCATGATACGATTATTAAGCGATTCTTTTTTAGCAGTGATGATGGCGTCTTTATAAGTGAGGGAGGCGAGAAGGAAGCTGTCTTTATGCTCATCAGAAGGGTGGCTTTTCCAACGGTTTTCCGCGCAGCGTTTGGCTTTGCGGAGGATTCTTAGCTGTGGAGTGAACCATAAGTTGAGATGTGCTCGTGGTTTAGCCTTCCTGGTTTTAATTGGTGCTATGGTGTCAATGGCCGTGAGCATCGTTTGGTTGTAGATGTCTGCTAGGGAGGTGGGATCAGAACAGGCGTTGGTCGCCGCATTAAGAGAGGGGAGTAGCAGTGGGAGGAGTTGTTCTCTTGTTATGTTTTTTTTTATTACGGGTGGGGAGGGCTGGGGCTATGGGTGTTAGGGCTCGCGGGGTAGCTTCAATGTTAAATGTTATGATGTGATGGTCCGACCATAAGCAAGGGGAGTTATTGAGAACCTGGATGTTGCAGTTGGAACCGGCTAACCAATCGATGGTCCTACCTTTGATGTGGGTCGGTTCTTGTAAGTACAAGGTGAGGCCAAGGTTGGTAAGAGCATATTCCAGATCAGTTGCTACAGGATCCTTAGGGTCACCGCGACCAAGATTGAAGTCACCTAAGATGATTGTTTGGGAGTTGTTTTTTGTTTTGTCAAGAAGAAGAGTGGAAATTTCACTGACAAAGGTGGGTGCCGGCCCTGGAGGCCTGTAGATAAGGTGAAGGGTGGCCGTTTGGTTAGGTGTTAGTAGTAATTTGATTGTCAGCAGTTCAGCTGATTCAAGTTTGGATTCGGATACCACTCTTAGGTCAAGGGAGTTTTTGTGGATGAATGCCACGCCGCCACCTCTAGTATGGGTAGAGGAGCGGTCACAGCGAGTGATGCCATAGTCAGGCGGTAAGGCCAAGGATAGAGAAGGGCCAGAGGCGGCATGTAGCCATGTTTCAGATATGGCAATGAAGTCAAGGTCGGCAGTGGTGATAAGGTCGGCTATGTCAAGAGCGTGTGCTGTGAGAGATCTAGCATTGATGAGGGCACACTTGAACACAGGCAATTTAACCCCTGTGGTCTTAGTTTTGCAAGTGGCGGTGGGCGAAGGTGGGCTGGGTGGAGTGCGTGGGGCTTGCTTGGTAGTGTTGGTGCGGGAAGGACGAATGCGGAATCTGGTGCCTAGTCTCGTGTTCCTGAGAGTGAGAGGGCAGGGTTGGTTGGGGGTAGGTTTTGTGGCAAAGTGTTTGAGCCAGAGGGCTGGGTCATTGAGGTATTGGTTAATCTGGTTGCAGGGGTGGTGAGCGTCAACGGTAGTTACTGAAGGACTCGTTGAGGGTGTCAAGGTCATGGTGGGTGACGCTAGGTCAAGTGGGTAAGGGCAGGCCAGGTTATTAGCCTCAATGGTAGGAGTGGTTGACTTGGGTGGTTGAGTGAATAGGGACAGATGTGTGGTAAGGAGGTAGTGCAATAGAAGGCGCACGCTGATGTGCATGATGGTGATGCTGGCTGCCAGAGTGGGTTCCCTGTGAGCTAGTTGGCAGGGACAGGAAATGGCCTGTAGGCGACCAAAAGGCACAACACAATTGAAGTGGTCTGTAAGAGACCTTAAGGCACAACACAATTGAATGGTCTGTAAGAGACCTTAAGGCACAACACAATTGAAGTGGTCTGAAATAGACCTTAAGGCACAACACAATTGAAATAGTCTCTAAACAACCTTAAGGCACAATACAGTTATAAGGTGGCCTAGTAGTGGCCCAGAGGCACAATATACTTGTGATATGCTATAGTTCGAGAGTTTCAAGGGTGGCCGGAAGCACGTTCAGAAAATAGTGGCTCAGAGAACATGGCTACAGTAGTATGCCCGGTACTGGCATGCGAGATTATACTCCTTGAAGTGACGGTCCACGTAGTAAAAGGGGTACTGAAATAGGCCGACTGAGGAGGAGTCGTAACATTGCAAACTCAGTAATTGGACAAGGACAGGGGCAAAGTACTTACAGTAGGATCTCCTTGTATGAATGGAGATGTTAGGATGCTTGGATCCGATATCTTGCCTCGGGCTTTGCAGAAGGCGGTCGGGGAGGCTTAAATTGGGCAGGGGGGGTGGCCACGCCGCGCTCCCATGCGCGTAACAGGTGCAGGAACAGGCCTTTGTGTGGCCTTGGTGCTGGCCGCCGGCGGTTCCGCCTACCGGCGGATGAAAGCAGTGTAAAACTGCTTCGAGCGAGGATCACATGGTAGACAGAGATTGCCATTATAGAGTACTCTTATTCTCCTTCCTACAAAACCACTACAGACATGTATTATGTGCGATTCGGTTTTACTATTAATTTCTCAATGTCACAGTGATGAGTTGGTGCTCTACCTTTTGTAATTTAATCAACAGATTTTCACCTTGGAAACCGTTGGTGGCAAAGGACAGCTAAATATGTGATATCACCCTCACTATATGTTGGAGTTAACTGAAATGTAAACCAGTTACAGAAGTATTTACAATTCTGCATGTTGTACATGATACATGTAAGGGGATGTGGGGAAAACACTGGCCTTGTAGAAGGGCATTTCTGAGCATACATGCAAAGCAATGTACCTGCACACCCACGAGCACCTCAACACAGAAACTGAAAAACAAGAAAACAAGGTCTCACTTAAGTACCAAGGGCTCGCGGTTTGGTATCTTGCACATGTTTCTGCTAAATCTTATGCAAGAAACACTAAACAAAATTCATATTGTGTCAAGAAATAGCCACACATAATAAATTCCACAAATAAAACAAGAGTTTTCTTAAAAGAATCTTAAGTAATATTTATCCCAATGGGGCAACATGGAGTTAGCTATCAAATCATGTGTTAGGGTCTTGTAGTAACACTTCATTCCAGGGGATTCATATTAGTCATTTATTTGATTTTACAAAATGCCTGGATCATGCTTCAATAAATAAAGCCTGCACTATGTTTGGCACTGTGGTTCGATAGCTTTTTTTTAGAGCTATAAGGGTTATCTCTGGGTTGCCTTGGAAAGAGACATAGATCTGCATGACATCAGCATACGGCCATGTCTGCAGATCATATCACTTAGTGGCCTCATATAAACAATGAACACAAATGTGATGAGGACAAAACCCTGACGTTTCCTACAAGGAATCGGACTTGCAGTATATACATAATCCTCCTACAATCCTTGGTCAACGATGCCAAGGATGCTGAAATGTCAAAACATAAAAAGGACAAAAACACTGCCCTATGCATAATCAAAATAAATGATCTGCCACATCCACAACGGCAGTTTCTGTATCATGACCGGCTCCAAACTGAAGGAGATTAAAGGTGTCATCTTTCTCTAAACATTTTTCACGAGTTGGGGAAAGACTACCTTGACCAAAATCGTTTACCAATCTAAGGCTGATTAATTTTCCACAACACTATTATCAAGCAAATATGATGAATGTTATTATTTGGGTAGACTGGCCTACATTGAATGTAGACCAGTCTAGCCACTTACCCTTGATGCACAATACTCAAGAATGAAGCAAACATGTATGTTTGCTTGACTCTTGATGGACAGTAAAGTATCTTTACAGACGCCACGAAATGTAGGGGTGGGGCTGGCACACATACACGCCCATACAATACTTCTACAAATGCGTTCACACAGCATTGAACCACTTACATAAAAACAAACACACCAACGTGCGCACATACATACGTACACACATTATAATAAAATACATACCTTACCTGCTCATAGCCACCACACACACCCGCGCAGCCACAGAGGACCAGATGGCATCCCCTCCTCACTGACTGACTGATAGGAGATCACACCTCTCCTGTCAATCACAGTGTCTACGTTGTTAGTGTAAGAATCAGAGGCAGCAGGGCCATTCTTCTGAATCCTGCTGCCTCTTATTACTAAACGCTACGTTTATTGTGGGGCTGAAAGGGCTCCTCTGAACCTGGTGGGAGACCAGTGCATGCGATTGAAAAAACAGACCCTTAAGCCAACATCATTTGACAGGAATATCCGAGGAGGTGCAGTTGGTCGCCTGACCAAGGTCACTTTTGTGAGCCTCATGAAAGAACACTACACTAGGGAGGGGAATATGAACAAGCCCTTCAGTATGAACTGTTTGGCAGGAAAGGCTGGGATAGCCTGCTGGAAGAGTACTATGCTTTAGGTTCAACAGTGAGTGGAGGTTTTGGGTGCTAAAGAGTCAGCCAGTGAGTAGATGCAGTGTGAGTAGAAAGAGAAAAGATTCAAAGAATCAGGGATGGTGAAACTGAGATTAGAGGGGAGAGAACCTGCACGACCATGCGTAAACATCTATAGGTTTGAGCAAGCTACAGGGTGAGTAACGGATTGTGGGGAGTAATGTAAACATATTAGCTATATATTATCTAATCAAATGAATGGGATGTGGTAAAGAACTTGGTTGAGGACAAGCACCAAGAACATACATTCAATCATACTCTATATTGTGGCTCAGCACAGTAACAGTTAAGGCCTGGAGGCTTCACGCAGTCGGTATGCTTTCTGCAATAGAGTTTGGGCAGGGCAATACATCTACGGTGTTAATTAATCAATTGTGTCTAGGTTTTCTGAAGGAAAGACTGGGTTCTAATCCTTGGACTTCACCTTTTGAAAGAGCAGGGTAAGAGCTCTGAAGACTATGGCTGCATCTAGGCACTAAGTTTGAATGCTGAATTTACATGTGCATCCAAGCACAAAGATGGTTCTTTCACAAACACACTCTTGCATGCACACAAACACGCACACACACACACTGATCTATATAAACGCTATCCCTAAATTAGGGGGTTCACAATCACAACGATATAGAACAGGATTAAATGAAGAAGCTATACAGAACTATTTCTCAAACACACATTCACACATCTAACATTACTTATTCGACTTGTTTCAACCTTTACCCACTTTGAGACAATAAAAAGTGTAACAGAAAGCATAGTAAGCGAGAGCCTGCCACATACATAATAATTATAATAATGTTAATAGTCATCTATCCTATTTTTAAAAAAGGTAACAGATCCTTTACCTGGTAGCTGTGCAGTCTTTTTTTATAAAGAGCAAACCAATTTACTTGGCCTTTATGGGCCGGAGCATCGCCTTTGATAAAGTCAATCGATTAAAATTGTGCTAGGTGCTCAGGTCGATGGGATGCCCAAAATACTTGGTTAACATAATTATCAAAATCCACTTAGAGATTCATTTGTCCAAAGTGGACATAATGGACACTGCACATCCTATTTCTCAGTGGATGCGAGTGCAAGACATGGCTGTGTTCTCTCCCAACTGCTGTATTCCTTGTACACGAATGGCCTGTATGATGCCTTGGTTAGAGTTGGTGCGAATGTTCCCAGGATCAGCAATAATGCATTACTGGTCCTGGCTTACACATGCCACACGGTCCTCATAGCGTGAACCCCAAGTGCACTGCAACTCTTGATCTCTGAATACGTACAATTCCTGAATGATTTAGACCTGCCCATAAATACTAGAATGTCTGCGATGCTAGTTTGTTGTTCGGTGAGAAAACATATTAATATGCCCAAAAAGTATAGCAATAATTGAGGTATCCCGCAAGATTTTGAGTTGGATTACCTGGGCTTTAGTTTTGACACTATCTAACAGGAGGTTGCCATATTGAAAAACCAGTCCCAAGGATGAAACAGACATTGGACAGCGCAACCTCTGGATATGATCCTTAAGGTCTATGCAATGGAATCAAAAGCAGTAGCAGCATTTGGGTCCACTCTATGGGGGTTTAAGAATGTGTATTTATTACAAATAGTGAAGAGCGATGTTGTAAAGAAATTGTTAGGACTTCCAGGTTCTGCCTCCAATTATGAGCACATGCTGAGTTGGGCCTGACATATCCAGACGATGAGATATTACTCGATCCCATACTTCCATACTTCATTGGTGCAAATATGTTGCAGCCCTGAAAGAGTCTATTATTATTCATATTTTATCTAAAAGGGTTGCCTTATGGATCCCATGCCTCAAATATGTTAATGCGCTCCTAAGAGAAATAAATGCCCAGACATACTTTCTCCCTCCACCTATACTGAATTAGACTGCGCACAAATATCTTAAAGTATATCTGACGTATTGGACAATAGCAAGTAGAAAGAGTAATGAGCTTTTAAAATCTGTTAATCGTAAATTCTTTGTATTAACAAATAACATGATACAAGATATTTTAGGAGGATAGCTCAGTGGCAACGTGTTCGCCTTGGAAGCTAAAACGACAGAAGCAACACAGGTTCGATCCCCGGGTCCGCGCTTAAAAACCTCTCATAAATAGCAACTAAGACAAACAAAGCAATTACACATCTAAAAAAAAACATTTCTGTAACAGCGCCTCGATGCCCACGGGCTGTATGAGCGCTTTAAAAATGCAAAAAAAAAAAAGAATCTACTATGGATTGATGATTGCTGCCTAACTACGAGCTTTCATCTAAGAGCAATAACTGCAGTATGGTCTGTCTCTTCAGCAGAAAAATGTTGCTTGTTGTGTTCTGAGGATTTGTTACATTTTAGATTATTTTGTCGGGTTTATTTGCATGACAAAGAGAAGCTTGGAACGCAGCCTTTCCAGCGTTTATAACATTCTGAGCTTGCTAATTGGCTAAAGGGCTGGGGAGCTGGACACATTGACAAGAATAAAGAAGAAGCATTGAGTGCAGGCTTCTACATAAGCTCTATAGACCCTGCCTGAGTGCCTTACTGGGTGTTGGGTCCTGAACCCCGAGTTAAAGGCTAAAGGGCAGCAAGGGCATGTACTGAGATGTATGGCTCATACCATCCAGGAGGCCCTGAGGATGGAGTATATACATCTATTATGGCCCACATTGCTATTTTATGTGTTATTCCATTATAGTGCAATATAACAGGGCTATTAGCGTTTGGTAATTCCTGGTGGCAAGGCTTGTTCAGATTTTCGTATTAGCATTAGCAGGGGCCTGTTGTTAAATTCTAAATCTGACTGCCCAATTGTGGGCAATTGACTGCCAGAACATAGGCAGGACCTGTTGACGGTAGAAGAATCTTACGTGTAGGTCACAGGATATTGGCTTCAGGTGCATGCCATGCTGTCGGTTGGCTTGGAATGTGACATGTTGAACAATATGTAGGCTCTATCAGTTCTTAAAGCCTCCACATAGAATGCCAAATGAACATTCCAAAGCTTATGATTGAGCCTTAAAGGCCTATCCCAAGGGCAGTACCAGGAGGCATTGGCCCTGAAAATAAAGTTAAAACCCCTAGCGCAACAAGGGCATTTTAGGATGTGTATGAGCACATAGCTCCCAGTATGGCCCTTTCAGAGACTTCACAATAACTAAGAGCATGTCTTGATAACCTTTGGCTATGGATCCTCGAGACAAAACGAAGTCACCTTATTGGACATTATCTGTGTATGTATTTGTTATCTTGAAAACATATTTGATGTGTTGTCCAAACATGCAACTTTGATCTAAAATGCAAGAATAGCTATACATATTGTGGTATATAAAGCTATTAGTGCACCCTTTGTTGCCTAAATTAACAAAGAAAATATAATAATGTAATTTAACATTTTCAGGTTTTTGCCCTGCAGGTGAAGTAATTATCTTTTTAGCCACTCATTGCTGATGAACATGTGTTAACGAGCATGTATGTGCTGAGGGAGGAGGAGGGCGTAGGGCAAACAGTCTGGTTGTGTCTGCCGGGTGCTGCCCTGCAAAGTAATGGAGTCGCAGTGAGGTGGGGCGGAATGAGGAGAAGAGGCGGGCCTGCATCTGTCAGTTGAGGCCCATTGAAGATGGTAGAGACTGTGGGCGGAGACCATTAACCTGAAGGTAAAGAGAAGGGATGGGGTTGGGGCAGGGATTTTAATTGCCCAGGCAGAGTCTGTCGGGTGTGGCCCGGGTGATAAAGGTGACAGGTGGGCGGCAGAGCTGCTCTCAGAATGGCACTCCCATGAAGTGCGAGAGCACTGAGCTGAGAGTTCTTCCTACGGCTCAACAGTGTGTGCTGCTATAATGCTTTGAGCAATCTGTGACCTATACTGGTTCATACATCTTGCAGACGGGCCAATCGCCATAGCACACACTGCCCCAGAGGTGCACTAAATGCAATTAGAGCCAGGATTTCGCACTTTCCGATTGTCTTAAGAGAAAAAAAAAACATGCTCTAATAGTGCTAGTTGCTGGATTTCCCTCACTACTAAACACTGCAATAATGGATGTATTATTTCCCAACTTAATAATGTCCAATTGATCAGTTTTGGAAGTATGAAGGGCTGAGGCCCTGCTAGTTTCTAAACATATTAATGAAAGTTACACACATTCAAGCTCTAGGTCTCTTAACGTTTCTACCATTCCAGGAAGGAATCTGGGACAGCAATTAGACACTAGATGTAGGGTCCAGAATAATATTACTTCTGAAGAGGGCTTGTAAAAGAGATACATAGAACCCACTGCCACTGTCTGCAGTGCAGAGCCTGCAGTCACCACTCATATTACCCACAATGTGCAATATGCCTGTCTATATGCCACTGTACATTACAGTGAATAACACACACAAAAAAGAAAAAAGCTGGGTAAATGTGTCTTTACAACCACTAGCCTACACCACACAAAAGTTTAACCAGAGAAATCGTTAAGATAGTAATTGAATTGCCTTTTTGTGAATCACTAAGTTTCTGCGGAAGCTCATGTCTACAAAGAACAAGCCTTCACAGCTCTTCCATATCTTATGTTCAGAGAATTCTTCACAATAACTAAGAACATCTCTTGACAACCTTAGGCCACAGTTCTGAAAAGACAAAAGGAAGGCACCTGATTGGACATTATCTTTGTATGTATTTGTTATCTTGAAAACATATTTGATGTGTATTCCAAAAATGCAACTTTGATCTCACATGCAAGGATAGCCATCAATGTTGTGGTATTCATTACATGATCTTCTCCATCTCGATTTATCCTCCTTTTTTCCTCTGTGCAAATCTCTCTCTCCCTCTCTGTCTCTTACTGTCTTTTGCTCTATTTTGCTCCTTCTCACACTGTCTCTCATTCCCTCTTACCCACTCTTTGCCTGTGACTCTTCTCACCATATTTCACTTGCTATCACTGTTTTACCCTCTCTCTTACTCTCTACCCAGGAAGGAGGTGGTAGTGAATTTTCTTTCACTGTCATCAAACATCATTGAAGACTCATGCGAACACCAATGGAAACCCACACGAACACCAATGAAGACTCCCGATCTACAGCATGGTTGAAAAAAATATACATTCACTTCATAAAATAATTTGGGAGCAATTACACCTGCTCTATCATAAGTCAATGTCATACTAAAACAAGATACTGTTGGGTTACATTGACTTGGATGATGCCGCCCAATAAAAAACTCACATGTGACCATGTGTATTTTTGTCTTTTTTTAAAAACAATATAAGAATAGCTGCTACACGCACCAAGATTGAAATGTAATAAATATCTGCAAATGGGTGGGAAACAATATGTTCGCACTAGGGACATGTTCTCTCATTACAGACAACTTCATTCCATAAACTAATATTTTATGCAGAAAAAACCCTTGACATAATAATAATTTGTGTCCTTATGTAGCACTTCATGGCAGATTCCTGCAGCTTCTAAGCGCCATGAAATTCAATTGCCACAAACAAAAACTAAAGTAATCCAGCCAGAGACTTAGGAGACAGAGAAGAAGCAGAAATGCAATGTCAACCTACTGTCTGACTATATGAGTGGAATGTGAGAACGAACTTTGATGAGGACAGGGGCCGAGATCGTAAGATCTATCATATGTTGTTTACTGTGAGTCGGCTCTGTGAATTGCTGGTACTGGAGGCTTTAAGCTGTCACTGCTTTCCACAAGTGGGTTTGAACTGGACTCCTCAAGAGGTAGTCCCCTCAAAAATAGTATTGTTTAAAAAGATGGGCCTTATTTAAAAATATACATAAAAAATATTTTTAAAGGAAGTTCCTATGTAAAATTTTAAGGAAATGAGGCTCAAAGTCAGAAATGTTAAGCACTAGGAGGCATCCATTTTGTGAAATGAAAGAGCCTCCTCTGCCGAGTGACTTAAAGCGCGAAAGTCCTGGCAATCATAATACCCTCGCTGCACGCCGTGACTAACGTGCAGCAAGGTATTTATAATTGCTGTGCCTTTCGTTTTAAGTCTCTCGGGCTCCCCGGGCCTGGGCGGAGCCCAGGAGAACTAAAGCAAAAGTTCAGACAATTATAAACACAACACTGTTGTATTTATAATTGCTGCGCCTCTCGTTTTCAGTCTCCTGGGCTCCTCTGGGCTGGAAGAGAGCACAGGAGAACTAAAGCGAAAGTACCGGAAATTATAAATACAACGTTGTTGTATTTGTAATTGCTGTGCCTTTTATTTTGAGTCTCCCAGGCTCCCCCTGGACAGAGCAGCCTGGGAGACGCAAAACAAAAGCACTGGCAAGTATAAATACAACACTGTTGTTTTTATAATTGCTGTGCCTTTTGTTTTAAGTCTCCCGGGCTCCACGCACCAGGGGAGCCCAGGAGACTTAAAACAAAAGTTGCAGCAATTATAAATACTTTGCCGGATGCCGGCAGAGTACTTATAATTGCAGCAACATTCGTTTCCAGTTTTCTGTGCTCCTACACTCTGCCAGCAGCTGGCAAAGTATTTATAATTGCTGTGCCTTTCATTTTACATTTTCTGTGCTTCCCTGGACTTGGGGAGCACAGAAAACGTAAAATGAAAGTCAAGGCAATTACTTTCATGGCCTCCTCTCGTCATATTAAGCTCTGCTCCCTGGCAACAGTAAACAAAAGCTCCCAGTAGGGGGCTTTTACTTGATTAGTGACGCAAGGGCAGAGATTAACATGAACAGAGGAGGTTGGTTCTTTTCACAAAATGGATGCCCCCATTTAAAAACATTGAGCCTCATTTCCCCAAAACTTTACATAGGAACTTACTTTAAAAATATTGTTTTATATATATTTGATTATGGCCCATCATTTTAAACAACAACATTTTTGATTGAACTACCCCTTTAAGTCATACGCGTCTCCTCGTCAACTCTGCACAGGAGTGTTGCATGAAAGCCAGTGTACTAAGCCCTGTGATTTCTCCTTTGAGGAAGCAGTGCGCTCATTCACCGAGCTGCCACTACGCACTACGATTTGAATGCTGAAGATCCTCTGCAGCCCAACACAGAACAGGCTCACACACACAGGCACACTGACACAGACACATTGTTGCAAAATTGCTTCCGCTGTGCAAGAGTACAAGGATGAATAGTGGCTAAACAGCATTTGCAGCTCTTACACTTCTACCAACAGTGATACCAATTATAAAAGTAAAACTGGCACAGCTAAGAGATATACTTCCTTTACCGTTTCTGGTCATGGACGAGGGAAGGCTATACTCTCAGAATGGGTGAGAATGTGAGCCAGTAGCAACTGAGCCAGAAGCAACACAAACAGCATTAGTCCAACAGTTGCCTAATAAAAGAATGTCCAACCAAGGTTCTATACAAATATATACTTTTATTAAACAAATCAATCATAAAAATAACTATTAAAAACACTACCAGAACAGAGCAGAAATGTATAAGCACTCTGGAGATTTATTCAGGGAGGAAATAGGCAGGATATGCAAGGATATGTCTTGCTGAAAAGAGGTGAAAAAGGTATGTTATCAGTTTCTAGGCCCCAAATGGTGGACCAGGTAGACAGGGTCATTTGAAAATACCTGGTTCTGATGTTATGTGCTCCAACTGGGTCGAGCCAGGCTTTGTAAAATTGTGTCTGTGGTTTAAACTGTGTTTTAAGGCATAGAGCTGCGTTTGTCCCAGGCGGTGAGTCAGGTTCGAGCGGGTGCTCAATGTGGTTCATTGCGGTGTCGAGCGATGCAGGTCGAATGGATCAACAGGAGCAGTTTGGCGATCGAGTATGGTTTAAAACAATGAGTACCGCTAGTTCAGGTTGATGAGTAACACGGTGGTCCAACGGTTTGAGTCAAGCTTCGATGCAAATTCCTGGTGGTTCAATGCTTGGTTTGATTTAGCTGTTCGAAGTCTTCTGGATGATGAACTGGTGCATGAGATTAACGGATGATGGGGCTCTGCTGAGGTAATGTGGCATTGAGCCATTTTGATGATGGAAGCACAGTGGTTTGAAGTTTGAGTGACAAAGGCAGGACAGGCAGATAATTCTGGTTTGAATGTGGTTCTAATGGTTCGATGTGGTAAAAGCAAGCAGGGATTTTAGCTATACTGGCCCTCAGGATGCGAGAGACCCACCGCTGGGGTGGTATAGGACAATGGAAGTCCTTTCAGTCTCTGCTCTCCCAACGTAGGAAGGTTTTCGGGCAGAGTGGTAGGTCCTGGTCCTGAGCAAGAGTCAGCCACAATGTGTCCTGAGAGTGTGTAAGGAGTAGAGCTTGCCTCTTCCTTGGAGCTTCCAGGCGGTGAGTCAGTGGTGAGTCAGGTTCGAGCAGGTGCTCAATGCAGTTCATTGCGGTGTTGAGCGATGCAGGTCAAATAGATCAACAGAAGCAGTTTGGCGATCGAGTATGGTTTAAAACCATGAGTACCATTAGTTCAGGTTGATGAGTGACACGGTGGTCAAATGGTTTGAGTCAAGCCTCGATGCAAATTCCTGGTGGTTCAATGCCTGGTTTTATTTAGCTGTTTGAAGTCTTCTGGATGATGAACTGGTGCATCAGATTAGCGGATGATGGGGCTCTGCTGAGGTAATGTGGCATCGAGCCATTTTGATGATGGAAGCACAGTGGTTTGAAGTTCGAGTGAGTGCCAAAGGAAGGACAGGCAGATCCTTCTGGTTTGAATGTGGTACTAATGGTTTGATGTAGTAAAAGCAAGCAGGGATCTTAGCTATACTGGCCCTCGGGATGTGAGAGACCCACCGCTGGGGTGCTATAGGACAATGCAAGTCCTTTCGGTCTCTGCTCTCCCAACGTAGGAAGGTTTTCGGGTAGAATGGTAGGTCCTGGTCCTCAGCAAGAGTCAGCCTCAATGTGTCCTGAGAGTGTGTAAGGAGTAGAGCTTGCATCTTCCTTGGAGCTCTCCTTACTCACCTCAATGGCTGAGGGATTTGAAAAGATCAACTATCCCAATAGAGGTCTAAGTGAATTCTTCCTTAAGTCCTGGATGATCCAAGAGTGAATCAAAGAAGGGGTGGCGAGAAATAACCTCCCCGTTTTAAATTAGGACATCTCACCATGTTCTCCAGTAACCTATCCACCAGTTTCCCTTCCAAATTAAAGGATAGTTCCGGGACTTTTTTTTTATTGGCCCTACGGTTCGGCCATGTGTTTTTAAGCATAACTCAGTAGATCGTAGAAAACTTTCCTATGGACCTTACCTGACTTTTTGTCCATTAACGCACTCGAAATCAGCCGCCATTTTCTGATAATCCTATCATTTCCCTGCATCGACCTGGCTCACCTGCTTTTGCGGCACTAAATCAAATCCCCCGCCCCTGAAACAGACTTTATCAAAACATTCATATTTCCCGCCTCTATCCGTGACGTGACTGTGCTGCGTAGGCAAACGCGCCCAGGCGTCTTCTACGCGACTCCACACAGAACCCGGAAATCCACACAGATTAGCTCACAACACAGCGCGCCACAATTCGGAATATGAAACTGTACTTTTAAATCAAACCGCAAGATTGTAAATTTGGTAAAGTACATTTATTTGACATCAAATGTTTTGAGAATATTCAGCGATTTTCATTTTTATTTGCTCACGTTCCAAAAAGTTCGTTTTGAGGCACGCGATGTTCCTTTGCTGTACACAGGGTCTTAGATCATCTCACAATACAGCGCCACAATTCGGAATATGAAACTGTGGTTTAAAAGCAAACGGCAAGATTGTACATTTGGCAAAGTACATTTATTGGACATCAAATGTTTAGAGAATATTCAGCGATTTGCATTTTTCTTTGCTCTCGATCCAAAATAGTTCGTCTTGAGGCAAGCGATGTTCGTGTGCAGTACACAGGGTGTTGGTTTACGATAAAATAAGCTCTTCGGTCGCACTGATAATCGCATGGCTGTTCCAACAACGAGGCACTAGGCCACCACAACGGTCTGTATGTTGCATCTAGCCGTTAGTACCGCGTAAGGGCATACTTGTACTTGGCGATCGTCCCATAAAATGGTCAGGGTGGTAACGTTGTTCACGCGGAGAAGCAACTGGCGGTTAAAAAAGCCATCCGCCGGTGTCTGGTACTCGTGACACATACAATAATGAATGATGTACCTGTTTGAAAAACATAAAAAATGAAATTAGTCTCACCATCAGATCTTTATTAAAATTATTCATTTTATATATTAGGTCGGGAAATTATTTCATAGCTAGGACAGTGCAACTGGGTATTATACGTCAAGGGGGGGCTGTAGGATACTGAGACAGTCCCCCAGTGCAGGGGTTGACAGGTAGGCAGTGCAGGTGGAGAGTGGAAGGGCCCAGGACCGAGGTCGCAGACAGTGGAACAGTTGTAGCAGGGGAGAGGGAGAGAGAAAGCAGAAGCAAAGAGGAAGGTTTTGAGGTGCTTCCGTAAAAGGAGATGGTTCTCCTCAAGATAGTGCGCGGTACAAAACAATATGCCACATAGAACGAACAAGTACAACTTAACCCGTCTTTAAAGCTACTGTATAGTAATTAAATTGCGGTATCAACTCATCTAAAGAGGTACTTACATTATATTTGCATTTTCCATTGTGTCTGTGCGTAGGGCAGCCCCGAAATACCACTCCTTCTATGCCGACGTTATTTCTTCTAATGAACGAACATTAAATGGCTATCGTTTCTGAAATGTTATTCATTATCGTTTCTTACGTTATTGCACCACACCCCCAAAAAGAAGTCTTTCGGGATGGTCCCGGCCTGTCAAGGTCAAATAACAATAGAACCTTATACTGAGTCGTGGGCCATTCCGGCACCCGAGCAAAAAATCAAAGCAGCTGACCTTCACTTTGAACGAGCACACATTCCTAGTTAGCTACATTCAGTGTAAGGCCATCTCACAGGACTTGAAATTTACACTCCATCTTTGCATTTTGTCTGCGTGCTTTGCAGCCCCAGAGAACCATAAATACGGAGACATTCTATATTTTTTGAAAAATGATTTATATTACTGTTTGGTTTAATTTAATGCGCAAATGAACAAGGTTGGATAGACACATTGCATGTACACTGAGCAATCACTTTTATTTACACAATACATAGCTACACATATTCAATGGGCCTGCGACATGAGGAGACTCCAGAGCAAAGTCACAGGTGACACCCGGGTGGTTCGCACTACTGCACGGTGAAGGGAGGGGCAAGGGTGGAGAGACACATTGCATGTACACTGAGCAATCACTTTTATTTACACATTACATAGATACACATATTCAATGGGCCTGCGACATGAGGAGACTCGAGAGAACAGACAATCAAATGACAATCATTGAAACCGTGATGTGTATTTCTCAATGAGCTCTGCTTTAGGTGGACATGGAACAGAGGCAATGTTGGGTGGCAATGCAGTTGTCCCCTGTACAGGTTCGTTCACAACTCCATGTATGTGCCTATCTAGGACATCAACAATAAGTCTCTCAATAAACTCATGCCATTTCCATGGCGACACTTCATTAGCTGAAGCGCATCGATTGTTGACACGAAACGTGCTTTGGCGTTGGGAAATGGGCGGTACGCGTCTGCTGATGTCAGGCTCAGGGGCGGGGGATTTGATTTAGTGCCGCAAAAGCAGGTGAGCCAGGGCGATGGGGGGAAATGATAGGATTATCAGAAAATGGCGGCTGATTTCGAGTGCGATAATGGACGAAAAGTCGGGTAAGGTCCATAGGAAAGTTTTCTACGATCTACCGAGTTATGCTTAAAAACACATGGCCGAACCGTAGGGACAATAAAAAAAAAGTCCCGGAACTATCCTTTAATATAATGGGGATAAACATGACTCTTACGTTTTCAATTATCCGAATCCAAATCATCTGATAAAGACACTTTCTTCACCAACTCTGGGTTTTCCATCAATACAATTTCAGTTTAACTCAATTACGACAGCAAATTCTTACAGTGGTCTTGCCACTCATTGAGCCTTGGCTCCTTTTTGCTAACATTTGTTGCAAATTCCAAAGTACGGATTGCCTCTTCGCTATTAAATGTTTCCTCAAAAACAGTAAACTTTTCCACACCACCTGAGACCATAAGGACAACAGACCAAAGGCCTCATCTGGAGTTGGGTGATAGCCCTTGAAATGCAGCCATAAAGCTATTACCGCTGCATTTAAGAGCTGGACCTATTATGGGTTGGGTGGAAAGGTTGGAGTTTTACCTCCAGCTTTTTGCTGGAGGTAAAAATCCTGTTTTCTGCTTGTTTCTTGGTGCTATTAGCGCAGCACTAATTGCACCAGCGCTAATAGCGCCCCCAAACCCATTGGGTCCAATGGACCTAAATTGTGCCGGACCGAGTAGCGGTAATGCTATTTACGCTGGTGGTATCCTGGTGGTATTACCGCTAGGATATCGCCAGACCCGGGATGAGGCCCCAGGTTCGAACCTGATTAACACCATGGGGGTACCTGAAGGAAGTCTGAGGACACCCTTCCAGAAAAACCCTTCCAAGCATTCCAACTTAATTTTAGTACACCATAAAATTGCTTCTGATTGCATGTAATTAAATATGGAACAGAGGTGTAGTCTTAAATGCATCTCCTGTACTACAGTGACTTGGCTATCACCCGCTGCTGTCAAACAGGGCACCTGCAAGGTTGCACTGGAGCTATCGGACAATCGGCCGCTGGCCGAAAGCCCTTGAGGACTAGGGGGCCGGTTTTTCAACAAGCCACACCTGGGCTGTTTTTTTAGGTGTTTTTTTAAAATGAATTATGTTTTTTTCTTTGTCACTGCACTGAATGGGCCGCGTCCCGAAGCAGCTCGCAGCAGTGATCATGGCTGGGCTGGCCCTGCATTCATCAAAGCAAGGTAACACACACACGTCGTTACCTTGCTTTGATAATTTTTTATGCATAGAGGGAGAGGGGCCGCCAGCCACAGCCTCAGGCTCAGTCAGTGGCCTGCCTTGAGAGCATGTAGTTATTGTCGTGGGGCTACTACTAAATACCTATGGGCTACACTTACAAAGCGAGGCAATGTTTACGAGTAGACCTATTCAGTGTGACATGGTAAAAACACAGCATGACAGTAAACACATGAAAAGTGACAGGTTAACAACGGCTGTTGCAATGCCAGCACAATCGATCCCGGGCAGTGGTTAACGCAGGTTTCTTATCACACCCTCCTGCTGACCCCCGCTTAGAGTCAACAACACCGGCCATGCATTCCAGAAAGAGGCGGGTGCAGCTGTGGACTCCGGGCAGAACAGCCGGGTGGGTCCCACACCAACCCAATTTCCTTTCTCCTGATAACTGGTCCTGTCAGTTGCAAAGATATTTCACAAACTTTGGCATTCCGTGTAGCGCCCTAACGTCTGCTTCAAATTGACTACGGCGATCACAGCCCTCAAAGGGACCGTTATAATGACAATGTTATTTATACAGTGCTTTCGTCAAAATGCCTTACAAAGAAAATATTTATATGCAATATCACCCAACCGAAGTTGGTACTCATGTATAGACCTCGGTAGGAGGAAAGTCTGAGGTGCCCTTGCCGAGATTTGAATCTGCAACCTGCAGATCACACACAGATTACAACAGCAAGTGCTCAACCAGCTGAGCTATTTTACCGGCTATGTAAATATGTCAAATGTAAGGATTTCGTAATGCCTTGTACCACAGAACGGAGTGTTTAGAAACAAGGCTTGCATGCAGTGCTGTCCAATGAAACCTTCCCCTATAGTTGTCTTTAACTATTCAAAGTATGTACATTTATGGTGGGCCAAAAGAGGGCCTGTGTTTGTTAATCAGTTATGTGCAGTCTTGGAGGACTACGCGGTTTTGTAAAGTCATTTGAGGTTTCCCATGCTGTTTGTATGGTCCTTCTGTTTGCAAACAGGTCCATGGACCTGGGCGAGTCTTTGGAACCTGCGAGCTGGATAGGTCTACAATGGGCATCATCTGGCGACAGCACTGGCCTGGCGCCAGTCAGCCGGGCCCAGCCATGCTCCAGGCTGTGTGAGGCGACTCAGGCGAGCTGCAGACTCAAAAAAGTGCTAAAGGTAGACGTTGCGCCCGCAGCACACAAGTTCTCTGTTTAAGTTGCTTTCAACTTTGCAGAAAGTAACAACAAATTTGTTGCACTTGTATGCAAAGTTGAAAGCAACTTGTGCCTGGAGCTGGAGGTCCACCGTGGAGCGCGGGCGGGCCAATGAAAATTCAGCCTGCGGCCCTGCACACAGACTCAGCGCCGCCAGAGAGGGCCACATGTCATGTGACGCGACTCACTCTCGGATATTGGGCCTTGGTCTTGGCTGCCGCCGGCATGATTTGGGTGCACACTACAGCACAGTTGCACACAGCCAGCCATAGACAGACGCACATGGGGCATGCACTGCCACCGCACCGCTGTGAACTGACCTCACCTGCCACCTTGAGCAGCGGGCCAGCAGCACAGACGCACATGGCACTTGGCATTAGCAGCAGCTGACCAAGTAAGTTTCCAGGAAGTGGAGGTGGACCATTTCAAATGACAAAATTTTAACATTATGTCGGATTCTCGGTGCTGGCTGGCACTCTCACATGTAAACCTTCCATGGTGCCCGCCTGTGGATATATGGCATATTACACGTTCAAACCCTCCATATGAATGAGTTGGCAATGCATCTCCATCACGCCACAGATAAGTGTACATAGGGGGCGGCTGTGCACCTGTCCAGGAAACCAGCTCTGTGTAGTGTGGGGGCGTTGAGCGGGTCTCCAGAGAGTGCCTGTTGTTCCCGTTCTTTACTTGGTGCTTTCAGCCTTTTGTTGCGTGCTGCCGCTTTATTCTCGCACTCAGACTCAATCCCAACGTCATGAAGTTAAACAGGGAGAGGAAGCACCTCTCTACGATGGGGACGATTGTGTTCCCCCACCCCACTCCCAAGAGAGGAATCACAGAAAGATTCTTAGAGAAAAATAGAATGTAGTTGGTCTCAAACTGTAAGGATCACGTACCCAAGGCTGATGCAGCCGAGACGAGTGTCATGCGATTGTATTGTTCTCTCTCTTGACAAGTGTCTCACCAGTGCGGTGTGTGTGAATCATTGTGGTGACGCGCACACAATAATTGAGCACGGAATGCCCAGAGACAATTCACTTTACAGCAGTGCTCTGGTCACACACATTACAGTAACTAAACTGTATGCAGCCCCATCAGCGCCCCCCCCCCCACAAAGTGCAGCTCGTACAGAATAGAGCAGCCACCATCTCGCTTCAGAGAAGGAGCAGGGGGCTGGGAAGTCAAAATTAACACATTCGTTTTTAACACAGATGGATATGCCGCTGCTGACAGCGCCGATGAGTCACGGCCAAGTCATCTAACCCCTCTTGCCAATTGAAAGTGAAAGGCGGTTTTAATAACAGGCATTTTGATGAATGCTCCGCAATCCACAATAGAAGTTGAATTTTTTTTGTTTTATTGTGGTTGTTTGTAAGCAGATCAAGCCAGAGTTATGCAGCTTTTCCGTGCAAATCCTAAGAGGTGGTGGGAGTAATGCCTGGAAGCAGAACCATCTGAGCGGGAAGCCAGTGCCTTCGAAGACATAGGCAGGCCAATATCTTCGAAGGCACTGGTTATATATATTGGTTATATCTTCAAGATTCCTCTGAACTTCAGCAGCCAGATAACCCTGGGGTGGATCTAGAGTAGCAGAGGGAGTTCCAAAGGTAAGCAGGGTGATGGCGCAGTCAAAAGGCGATTGGCTGGCAGGTTTTGGGAAGCTACTCTTTGTCCACGGGTGGTGAAATAGCGCTTTTGAAAGGTAGCTGTCCATGGGTACACACACAGTATCATTTGTTGGCTCGGTAGATTAGTTTAAAGTTAATGCAGCGCATGACTAGCAGGCAGCCGCCTTTCCTGCTCAGGCGATGCAAAGGCCCATTGGTAGTTCTCCCATTCCAGGCATTTCTTTAACACTGATTTACTGAAAGAAGGACATTAGCTTCATAGACGGCAGCGGCAGGGAGACGTTTTCAGGGCACTGCTATTGCTGAGACCACCTGCTCCTTCATCAGTCCTCCAGAGACCGTGGGAAGCCTGCTTTTTAGCTTGTGTAATCAGTTCTGGTTTTGCTTGAAATACTATGCCTCCCCCATCTATGTATTGTAGGGGAGGAGTGGTCCCAGGGACCCCCCCTGGCCTACATCTCCACCCCAGGTGAGGGCCATGGCTCATCGGGTGCCCCCTCCTTACCACCCGGGCCCAGGTGGTGGATGGCTCACCTGCTGAAGACATTGCCCACACGTATTGAATTTAGCTAGGCCTCAGAAACCATTTTGTCTAATAAAGATGGTGTGAGCGCAGTGCACTGTAGCGCAGCCCCCACCCTCGGAGAGTTTCCATTATCCCTGTTGCCGCAGCACCCTGGCAGATCCGCTGTGAGCACGTTCCCACGAACAGGACGGACATGAGCTAGCATAAGATACTGACACTGTAACATTTCACCATCCGCAGTGTATCACTGCTCCCAGAATGACCCAGGCAGCGAGGCCTGGGTGATGGGAAGATTTGTAAAACGGCCATCCTATGAAAGCAGAAAGGTACCCAAATATGAATGTCTTCTAGCATGAACAGCCTTTCCATACAACCACGTTTACTAACGAAACCTGTAAAATTGTGTATGACACCAGCCATGAAGGACCCACACCCCTACAGGGGTGTGCAAATGATAAAAGCATTCCGGGGAAGTGTTCCTTATATGTATCATTGAAGACCGTACACCCCGCGGTCCCGCGCCATAACTGAACTAATGCTGCTAGAGTACACAAAGAACGATTGTAACCATACAGGGGGCACCTGTGAAGGATGTGCGAGAATGCACTCGTCACGCGTGGATGTTTAAAGCCCCTTGCGTGCCACCACCGTCACATACGGTGGCGGTTCATTTTCTATGTACTACCCCAACCGCAATGCTACCTCACTTACTGCAAGATGTATATGCATATAGCTAAGTACTGCCACTGTTGAGACATAGTGTATGAATAAGGTGCTCAGACTGGATATAATTGAAACGCCTCTAGCGAAATGAAATGTATGTTTTCAAGTAATTCAAACAAATATTATAAAGTGTTCTAATGATTGTGATGTTTTCGCCTCCAAAAACCGGCAACACGCGAGGAAGATACCTTTGTAAATATGTGCAAGGCCATTTCCCCTCCCACCCTGCGGAGACTGCCAAACATGAGAACAGAGGCCCGCGCCGCGCTGCCCCACCTCCCTCAACTAGACTGGAGCCGCTTCAAAGATGTGTAGCCCCCTCTGCAGCACCCAAGGCCACGGGCCGCCACCTGCATTATTTACAGCACAGCAGTAAACCTCTGCCTGAACCCACACTTCCAAGGGCGCCCCCTCGTAAACCCCACAACCCACCAGATCATCCTAGACTTATGGCCCTGTGCAATCAGGACACCCAACACTGTGGCAACACACAGCGGCACATTTATAACCACATCTAACAAGACAGGGAGGCTTGTACCGTCCGTCCCATGCCCTGAAGCTTAGCCCCTCAACCTATGACTCCGGTCAACAGAACGCTGGTAACCATGCCCTGATGAATGACCATTAGACCCCTCACAAGGTGCATTCCTCCTGTGTTGCATTAACCTGTAGAATAACCTATTGGAAGATTTACTAAAGAAGATAATATTGCAATGACTGAATGACTGCCGTGTGCATGGCCTAGGGCAAATAAGTCAGGAAAAGACATTCATCTCTGACACTGGCCGCAATGGCACAACAACACCGCCCGGATGAACTCTGCCAACCTGCCAGGCCCAGCCCAACCCACGAGGCTGACCAGTGACGTTCTCCAGCCACGGCCAACCACATCGCAGAGGCACCTATAGTTAGTCATCGCCATCCAATCCCATTGCATTTGTGCCCCCTATAGTATGTAGGTTCTTATGACGTTTTTTGTAAATATATACGCCTGTCTTTGCTATTGTCAGACAGAGCGCTCTCGGAGTTTGCAGAGTTCTTTGCATGCCATATTCTGATTGATAAACTCCCATTTAAGCTCACCCGCACTCTGTCTTAGCCTTATTCCCTACTTGGGAGAGTCCTTCATTGTCTCTCATTGCGGGGAGGATCGTGCTGGCTGGGGATGCTTGCCTTCAGTATCCTCTCACAAAGTTCATTTTTCTGTCATATGTTCACCACATATCTCCTGCTGCTTCTGCCACATTTCTCTCTCACTGGCCCTACTGAAATGGCAGACTTCCAGAAATGTTCCAAGTGGTGTTTCCCCAATGGTACAATGCGTTCATCACGAATCCCTATGTGAACATTCCTTACTCCTGCATGTGCCCAATGTGTCTTGAGTATGTGCATGTCTGATGCACTTCCCTCGACTACATGCCCACTACAGCTCACCCCAAATATCTGATGTGGCTTATACAGCCCTTGCGTGTCTATCCTTTCCTTTCACCACATGGCTTATGTACCTCCTTCCTGATCTGCAGCTTATCACCATCTTTTTGCCCACTCCACTGCTCTCGGCTCTCTTAAAGCTGTGGCACCCAGAGAGTAACAGTAGGGATGTGATAACATGTCCACATATGAAAAGGAATGGGCTCACTTGAACATTGTCAATTTAGCAATTATTTTCACCAAGGTCTACTAGATGTCAATTATGCCTCTGCATATGCCCTCTCTACTCCTCTCTCTTGCCCTCTCATTCCCTGTATTTTATTTATTTATTGTGCATTTGTAAGGTGCTTACACATCAAGTAAATTGTGTTTCAAAGCGCCCCAATGGTTTCTCTCTCTCACACACACACATTGGCCCTCATTTGGACTACGGCGCTAAACCATGGTGCTCTTAGCACCATGGTCCATGCCGGAGTCAGCCATGGAGAAAGGGGGAATTATCACCCCATTCCAAGGTTGGCAGGGCGGTAATTCCCCCTTTCTCCATGGCCCTTCCCCATTCCCATTTTTGCCCCATAGGGCTCAATGGGAATGGGGAAGGCGGCAATTACGGTACCGCAAATTGCGGTACCGTAATTGCCATCAAGGTCCCTTTGCGGGTCCCTACTTTAACGGCTGGTCCAGACCAGCCGTTCAGGCCGGGAGCCGCAAAGGGACCTCGTAGTAAGGCGTTAAGGGGTTAACGGCGCCGCAGCCTTTTACGGCACTATTAACCCCTTAACGCCGGGGTCCTAATGACCCCCTTTGTTTTTTACAACCGCTTGCTTTTGAACAGCTACTACGACACATCCTGGCACAACAAAATCGCACGAGACAACAAGGGACACTCTGGTGACAACTAACCTAAGCAAAGGACTGCACTTCCTCGTATGTGTTTATTATGTTGCTGTGCCATGCTATACTGCTATATTGACATTACATATGTGTGTAGAGTCAGAAGCAGGGACGTGTGTTTCTATGAGTGAAACAGCTCGCTGGAAGAATGTGCAGTGATCAAAAACGTACCCAAACATCCCCAACCAATCCATATCCCCTCCCTAAACCTCATTCCAGTTTCCCTACTTCCCCCCTTCCTATCCAACCATCTTCACCAAAACCCTCCTTCCCTGCTTGGGTTGCGGAGCCCTGTATCAACAACGACTTGCAGCAGGTCCCAAAACTGCAGTGGGGATGATTGGTTCATGCCACTCCTGCGCCCCGGAGCTGTGGTCCCTGTCACAGAACTGTCACAAAGTTATGTTATTTTATGAGTTGTGTTGTTAATTTGAGCAAAAATACAACTGACAACTGGTACTTTCCGGTGTCATAATTTGGCTGTACTGCTCATTAAATGTAACTCTATTTTCATTACTGGTGGCAACTAGTAGACATGCCTTGAGTCTGGTTATGCAAAATAAGTATTAAGCTACGTTATCACTTTCTCAAGCTTTTACACAAAACATAACATGCAACAGACACATGAACCTTCGATAAGTAACATTTCTGTAAAGACGGGAATTAACGCGGTTCATGGATGATGGTTTGAGGGCCAGTTTTTGAGGCGAGGGGTGGGCCACTTTCTTTTGGGTGCCCGGGCCTATTTCTTGTCCCAGTCCGACCCTGGGCACCTGTGACCTCTGACCCTGCTCTGTGCCATGGGAGAGCAGGGGCTGCAGCTCAATGTGTACACTATGCTTTTGGAACAGACTTTAATGAAAGGAAGGTCTAGTTACCACCCATAGCATGTACAGGTATGGTCAACTATTTCCGTTTCATTATCTTTTTAGTATAAACTCAATTTGACCCTCCAACCAAACTGACTGTACCCTCCAGAATATTTCTGCCCCTAGGTGATGGTGGTGTGCCGCCTATCTAGGGTGGGGGGGCAGAGAGAGGCTGACCCTATTCCTTAACTACAATAAAACACAACAATGAGACACATGAAAATATATCCATGTGCAAAGGTTCAAGAAGGAACCCAATTCTGTTAATTTTCCTGCTTATGAGAACTCAAAATGTAAAACATTTTTTTTTTAAATGTGGACCCTAAGGGTGCACATTTGTTCAGCATGGGGTGTCCTGTTATTATTGGGACATCCCTTGATGAAATTGGTCAATCGGTTTCAGTGGCTAATGTCGGTGTTGCCACTTTCACCAGGGCCTTTTTGTGCTCTTTTTCATACAGAGCAAAACCTCTTCTGCTCCTGGGCCTTTTTGTCCTTTTTATTATGTTGCTTGATTAACATAGAGATTTGCCTCAGTGCTTCTGCAACCTGTAGTGGAACAGTAAGGGGGGGTAACATAATAGGGTTGTATAGCTGCCATGATTACCCAATATGCAGGCTTCATGTGTTTTTCCAGGAGCAGAGTGTCCTCTAAGTGGGGTCACAGATAGCTCATTTATTTTTGCAGCGGTCATTGCCACACATTCACATGTTGTCCACTAAACATGGTGACCATGGTTGGCAGTGTTGCCGGCTACCAACCATCAGTCAAAACCTGTTTTTCTCTCTTACCTACATTTGTTATATCTCTTATTGATCCAGAATCGTATTGTAAGATCAGGGAGATCTGGACTTCCTCTAATGATCAATCAGTGGACTTGATGTGCAAAATGTCTGGGGGTGGGGGATCTGTCTCCTCCTCAATATTATCATCAGTAACCAAAGTCATCACTAAGTCATCTCGGCTGTAATGAGCCTTTAGCCATTTGACATGGAAGACCTGATGCATCTGCTTTAGGGCCTTGGTATCAATGAGGTAGTTGACCCCACTGATTTTCTCCAGCACCACATAGGGCCCAGCCCACTTGTCATGAAGGGCGCTTGGCTTCACTGGTTCCCTGATCCAGACAATCCGGCCTGGCATGTACTCATCATGGTGGCCTACTACACCAATAATTTGAGCATACATTGTATCCTTTTTTTCATATCATCACTCCCTAAAAAAACAAGGTACAGCATATAAATCAGCACATGCACCCATACAAAGATTTAAAGCCATTCATCTTTCCCTAATTACTTAGGATATCATTTCACAACAATTTTAATTGTGAATTTTTGAAATTGTTTTGCAATGTTATCCTGCAATTATGTTTAAATAATATAACAGACTATGCTACTTTTCTTCTATCCAAACAGCAACAAGAAATGTCCAAAATGTTCCACTCTCCAGCCAAATTTGCTGAGTGAAATTTATAAAATCGAACTGCTGCTGCAAAGTCTTTTCACTTAATAATCAACCTACAGTTTCCAACTACAGAACATGAAAACCGTTTACTAAGTTACGCACTAGATCTCTTTGTGTGGTGTCTGTAACACTCTATGACATTGTTATCGTGAGGACCATGAGGTCCCTACTGCACTTGGTTGCTGTGTGGCTGAAACTAGTACAGTATTGCATATCATCCAGAAAAAGTACTGGTTTGTTTCTTACCACCAGACCCATGGGGATGATGTTAGCTTTCAGGTACTCCCGGAGGAACTGCTCATGGGGTACTTCTTTGTTGTGAGCTGTGTGCAGTTTATGAATCCTAATAATAATCTGTGTCAGTAAGGCAGTCAGGCATGGTGCGGACAGAGCGCAACCTCCTGGTCCTTACGATAACAATGGCACAGAGGGTTGCAGACACCATACAAAGAGATCTGGTGAGTAACTATGTAAAAGAATGCTATGTTCTGTAGTTGGAAACTGTATGTTCATTATTATTCAATATCCTCCCCAGCTAGTGCCAGTAGGGGTACTTATTCCCGGCAAATTATTTTCCCTGGCAAACAACTGTAGAGCAGCTGCTGACTGCACCAATGTCCAGAGTACAGTGAACTGTCTGCACAAAATAAAGCTCATGAACAGTTCTTTGCAAGAACGGGCATATAACTGTGTAATCTAATGAAATGGCCACCACGTTGATTTGTATTCATTATATATTGGAAACTACTGCTTCCCAAAATGTCTGCCGTGAGATCACATTTTTGCATTCAACCTATTATGTTTCACTGTACAGAATAAACACATATAACAACTAATCAAAACACTTCAATTGTGTGTTTCCCTCCAAAGGTCTAACAGTCAGTACCCATACAGCTGCTTTTATTTACATCAGACCAGACTGCTAGAGAGTAAAGACATAAATACCCAATTTCAAACTGTTTGGTTATTGTGTGATTCTATGATCTATTTGATAATGAAGCATTTCAGATCTCTACATTTGGACATTCGTTTAAATGTTCAAAATTTTAGAATTAATTGGTTTGGCATGAGAATAATGAAAAGGGAAACAGTTTTCCCTACATAACTTCCTACGACTAACAGGAAACACCCCTATGTTATACCCATAAACTGTTATTATTATTGTATTTATTGAGTGCAAACCTAGCTTTGAGAAGCAACAGAGTGCTTTACAGAGGTAATGACTTGGGGAATTCAAATGGGGTTTCTCAATGTTTGGTCATTAAACATGATTTTAAAAAAACCCTGATAGAACTGTGCCCTCACACCCCTTTCATTTTGTTAATATAACACAAAGACAAAGTGGAAGTGGACAACCAAATTGAGAAAACCCTGAGAAATGACAACAAGGTAATTTCTATTTTTTCACAGACTATGGAATGCACTGATTCACCAATAACAACACCCAGTTGTACATGTCTACATTTCGTAGGCATCAGGGAGTGCATTTGACTGATGCTGGGAAGGCACTAGTAAAATAGTCAATCATTTTGGCAAGTCTGTTAAATGCCAATAAAAACATATCAAAGTGTACTTCTTAGGACTACCCACATTACATAAGCCACCTGCATTTAATTTGAAGTCTATTTTTAAACTCTCCAAAAATCCCATGGCATTTTTGTCTCATTGTCATCAGTGCTTTGTGGGTCTATTCTGGAGTATTCTTGTTTAGGCCTGTCGGAGGCGGCTGCAACTAGGATTGCGGTGCGGCTTGACGTATTCAGGATGTTAGTGGGTCCTTTACTCTAACCTTTCCCTCAGCACTGCGCGAGGGTCGCAGGTTGCTGTGGGAGCTCGGTACCCTTCCCAGATGAAGCTGAAGCTACCATACTTTCGCGGGTACACCTTTGCTCACTGATTTCTGGCCGTCAGGTGCAACGGCCCCCATCTGTCACTTGAAGCCATTGGAACATTTCCGTGTGGAGCAGGATTGTGCTGCGTGTGCTTTTCGAATGGCATGGATCAGTATTTATTACCAAGCGGGTAAGCTCAGATCCAATCTATGCTCTTGCTCTTTTTTTAGCAATTATTGCACTTAAACTTGATTCGCGCTCACGCTTCAAAAGAGCTTTAATCCGAGCTAGTTCTGCATAGGTATGTGGTTACTGGCAAGGATCCCCTATGTGTAGACCCTAACTGCTCAGATCTATTTGATAGCTGTGCAGTGTGTTCTTTCCCCCTCGCCCGCTTCTCGAAACCTTCAAGGTGCTCTATGGAGGGTTGCAACATGCATGAATTCTTAAACCCGCTGCCTAGTAGTCAGGCTTCAAACAACCCCACATCTGATACAAGAGATGTTATCTCGTGGTCTGGACTGGGAGTGGCTGCTGCCTCTCCCATGGCTAACAGGGACCATGTGACAGAGGTCCATGCCCTAAGCTCTCAGAGGAGGCAGAGGCTGCACGGGGTTAAGATCTGCACAGTCCTGAATCCCAAGGCACATGATTCCATATGTAAGAATCTTAACAACGACCTGGGTTGTTCGTCAGCAAGTACTACCATGACAGGTCTCGTCTCCCCAGATCGTGCATTGAAAAGGGACACAACTGATTCCATCTCCTCAGCATTCTCACCTGCAGTAACATCTTTGTTGGGAGGGATAAAGGAATACGCTAAGAGGGACCCTGGGAATTTAACTCCCTCTCCATTAACCCTAACCAAGGGCCCCAGGCTATCTGCTTTTCAACCTGATTACAACTCCTCACAGTTCGCAAATCTTAAAGTGAGTATACTGAAAGAGTTCAACTCATGTCATAACCTCCAGGACCTTCGTGATTTCATGGTCATTGTGAATGTGTTTATCTCAACTGTATGTCCTTCTGGAAAAAGTACAGCAGTACAGGCCTCTACACAATCTCTTTTAGCTGTAACGAACAAAGTGAATAATAAGGACACCGGTTGCCAGGCTAATCTTCTAGTGGAGAGTGGGGACCAAGCATGTCAAACCAACATAATAGTGGAGAGTTTGAGTCAAGCTCCCCATCCCAATTCTATCTGTGACATTCACCCAGTACCCCCTATGATTCTACCATCTATCAATGTTCAGGATAATTGCTCTTGCACCACTGTTGAGGTTTCAGACACTGAAGCCATGTCTGTTTTCCTGATATCGGACTACACTCATGACCATAAGACCAATGCCCGAGATATAGAAATCTATGATGTCCCGAAGCGATTTCACTCTCGGAATGTGCGACTACAAATATGCCAAATGCCTACAATTAAGGATACAAGTACATGTGACTTCATTATGGATAAACGAAATTTTGTTATTACTAACATTGGTAAAATAGCTGGACCAGAGACTAAAGAAGCCCTACGTAACAAAGTATTAGCCTGGCTGCGCCAATGCACAGGCCCAGGGATTGTTAGATCGGGCGATCTGAAAGTCCTACGTAGAATTAACTTGACTGAGTGGTGCTCCTCACCGAATAGTGACTGTGTCATCGTGGGATGCGGGTCTAGCACGCTACCACTATTTCTTGACTTGTGCAACTACTTCCCAAAAGGGATAACCAACTGTAAAATAATACTATAATTGCTAGTCATATAAAGTACTATCCATATCTGGTGCTTTATACTGGCACTTTAACATTATGGGTTAATTCATTCCTTATTGGGTTCAGTTGGGTTTTAGGTTGTACTTCTTTTTCTTGTTTTTATGTTGTATTATTGTATTTTTGTTGTTGGTTTTGTATGCGCCATCATGCCTGAGGGCCTATTGTGCATGATATAAATAAATAAATGTAAATTTAAATTTTCCACAAAAATGTAAAACATGACATACTTATTTTTCCTTCTTTGATATGTCTCCCTTTTATGCATTTGCTTGCTCTTAAAAGAGGCCTTGTTTTTTTAATGATGATAACAACAGATATTGCCCTTTCTTACTCTGAAAAACAATCTCCTAAATCATGTTTTCACTTCCAGTCCACCTCAGAAAAAAAATATATCCACACTTCTTGGCATTGTTATTGCTTATAACGCTGCACTATTTTTTGCCAAAATAATACAAATCTGTACAGCCAGTTAAAAAATATTTCTCTACAGGCACAGAAAATGCCTCTTTGTTCATACAATCCATAATACAACGAAACCAAAGACACCTAGTGTTTAGTTTATTATTACCTAGTGGCCACCATGAACTCTTTCTTCACATACCATCTCACTTATGGCAGACGTACTTGGAAATTAAGGTTTTTTTGAATTGTGAAAACTCATCTCTATAGAAAGAGTAAAGGAATATGAAGAAGACCTCTTAATATCAAAAGCCATATTCATACTTCCCTACGTATTAACAATTCCACTACACCCGTAAAAATACAATAACGCATACATATTCATATTCATATTCATATGTTTACAATATAAAATAGTATATAATATATACAATATATAATTATAATCTATATATCAGCATTAGCCATTTCAGTCAAGTCCCACACAGCACAACATCACCCAGTAGCCATTACTGTAAGTGTTCCTCAGGTGCACAGCCAAATGAGCAATATATTGTGGGTATTTAGCTCAAATGTCATGTTTTTTCTCCAGAACAAATGTCTTGTTCATCCTCTTTTGCCCACAATCTAAAGATTGTGGGCAAAAGAGGTTGCATACTAAAGTCTGCATACCGCTGTGGCTGACCAAGCCCTGCCCCATGCTGCAGGGGCTGGCAGAGCCCAACGGTTTACAGAAGAAGGAAGATGTGGGTACGGACAGCAGATAAATGTGTGCATGTGTGTGTGTATGTATGCATGTGTATGTGGGGAGAGGTGGATGCATTCTGTTTATTTGGGGGAGTGGGTGCACTGATATGTGGTGAGAAAGGGAAGAGGGAGGAAGGGAAAGGGAAATTAGGGTTTCAGGGGGAGAATTTCCCTGATTTTAAATAAATCCTTCTAACCTGAGAGAAGATGGACTGGAGAGTGGGGGTTCAGCCCAAAGAAGACTTTCTGGTGTACTGCATTCAACGGGCATCCTAGACACATAGAATCAAATGTCTTTGTCTATAGGCATTGCTGTTTCAAACACCACAATTTTCAACCCAAGACAGACATCTCTCAAGGGTTCAGACAACTGCAAACATGTTTCACCCTTATTAGGGATCATACAAACAATACAGTCTGAACCGCTGTGGTTGGAGAATTGTGGCATGTAGAGCAAACACCAGCGAATATGCAGTGGGCTTAAAATACTTGGTAACAAAACTTTTACCTGAAATGTGAAAGCATAATTATCTATTTCAGCCAAGTCACGTGCAGCACAGCCCCACCCAGTAGCCATTACTAATCACCTCCACTGTCCTCAATGAAACAATAAAGTCCACTGACCAATCGCCCATGGTCCCCATTATTCCCATCTTTTCATATTGATGGTAGTTTCCCCAGGAAATGCTCACATTAACAAACTGTGACACATCCATGTCACCTTCTATTACTGCACTAGTAATCCACTGTAATCATTTCTGCAACATTGTATTGTTGTCTGATTGCTGCTGTAATCGGAAAACGTGCAACATTTTCCCCATCCACACTGCTGTTTTCATGTGACCCCCTGCTCCAACTCTCCCCCCATCTGCCCCAAACTATGTAACCCTTCCATGGCCCTCTCCTAGTATCCCTTAACACTCTCTGGTTCCTGTGACACATTTTATTTCTGAGTATGTTTTGTGATTTTTCTGGGGCAATCCTGCAGAAATGCCACAGGACTCCTATTACAAGACGAAACTGGCTATTCACCACAAATTCTCCCACTACACATGTGATCCTCTTTCTCCCTCCTCGAGTGTTGTCCTTTGAGTGTTCAGATTCTAAGGGGACAGTTAGAGAGAGAGAGAGCTGAGCTGTGTGGATGGGCCAGTGTTTCTTCCCTGTGTACTCAAGAACTTACCTGTATATCTGGGCCCAATAAACTTACATTTAACATACCTGGTTCCTGTTTGGTGTATGGTGGAAGGCCCCCACCTTGGTTATTTCAATACCCTCTCGTTCACTGATGTAATTTCAAAACGAGGCAGCATTAGATTAGGTGACTGGACTTACTATCAATTTGTCCCTCCTCTGCATGTACAAAAGAGCTTTCATAGTTTACATATAATGTGATAGAGACATATGATGTGAAGGAGTGCATTCGTGGGTGCCATATTAAGCCATCTGTTTGCCAAGAGCTTAATCTGTACAAGGAAACTACCAGACATAAGACTTAGCCTAGAGAGTAAAGTATCAAACATCAACGGATTCAATGAATTGTCAGGGGCATTGACCAGCTTCCAATATGTAATCAAGCAACTCATAACAAGTTTCACCAGAATCGGCTGAATGTTGAATTCTCAATAGAAGTGTAAGAAGGCAATCTCAGTAGGCTCTTTAAGGTAGTATGCTCTCATTTTGCTACCTCCAGCAACTTGCTCAACGCACAGATTTCTGCCCTATACAAAAAAAAAACACCTACCGACTTTCCCCCTCCTTTATAAGCAAAGGAGCAAATTGCACCCGCCATCTGTGAGGTCTTGATTTTTAATTGATCATGGTGAGATACCCCCTAAAGTTTTGTATCTAGTATAACCCCAAGTATTTATATTCAGAGACTGCCTCAATGTCTTCTCCCTCCAAAGTCTATCTTAGTCGCTTCCCTTTAATTTGTTGAGGGCTAAAGACATTATTTAGGTTTTCAAGATGTTTACTTTGAAAGGCTTGGTGTTGGAAACAGAATTCAAGAGACTCAAGACCATCTTCAGGCCCCTTGGCATAAGATCCAACGAAGCCAGGTCATCTGCATAGGCCAGCCATTGCAGCAGGATTGCGTCCAATTTAGGGGGATTGGTTTTGGAATCAACAGTGGCACCGCCCAAGTCAGATAAATAAAGGTTGAACAACGTAGGTGCAAGAATGCAACCTTGCTTGAGCCACTTCTGAGTAGAAATCCAGCTCGACATTCACCAAAAGGACCTTATCTCTGGTACCATCAAGTAGGAGAATTAACATTTTGAATAAGCCCAAAGGAATGTTACAGCTGAGCATCTTCATCCACAGCCTTTCAATATTGACTGTGAAACCGAAAACCCCCAGAAAAGTGCCAGTTATGGTAAGCTAAGAAACCATAACTCTCACCACCACCGTGCACTCCTACGACTAACACCAAGGACATCAAAGATGACATGTCATCGATGACATCACTGATGACATCCCATATCTGTGCCACTTGTTTTTGTTCACTGACATATCTAGGCCAGGTGGTTTTGTTCACTCACAATCAGAATATGAAAATTGAAAAGGTGCTTAATATCTAGACGTTAACCTTCTTGCATGTTCTTAAAATACTTTCCTTTGGGTTTTGTCTCAGCTCATGGTGCACATATATGGGGAAATAAGCAGGCCTTAAGCATACAATTCATTTGTATGCGTGATGAAGAACTTTAATGATTTTTACATTTTCTGGTGATGTTGTTTCTTTCTTCCTTACTTTAGTTACCCTGTACATGGCTCTGATTTGTATGCATTGTGGGTCATCGTATGTATTGTTTGTACTAACACATGTATGTAGTAAGACTTGAATTGTTAGCTATGTATTCCATATTTAACATGACTCAAAACTCTTATAGGGTATTGTTCATTATTTTACTAACCAAAATTACCAGATAAAAATTATTGTAATTCTATGGTGCATGCTGCAGCCATTGCCTATGTTTATGTATTTTTAGGTTCCTGTATTAACAACAACACTCCACTATAATGTTTTGTTTAGATGAGTACATTTTGTAATACATTAAGGACTTCATGATAGTTCTCCCGATCACCCCTAAAATCTTGTTACCAACACTGTAAACACAGCCCCTTGTAGGGACTTTTCATTAAAATTAATTTCATATGTGAGGTCATCTTTGATGTCCTGGGTGTTAGTCTTAGCAGTGCACGGTGGTGGCGCAAGTTATGGTTGCTTATCTTGCCATAACTGGTGAATTCCGGGGGGTTTTCACTTTTACTTGTAACCATAATGTCTCTTCAACAAAGTGTTTTACTGAATTTCATAGTTTTTTACCAGTGCACACTAATTTGCTACAAGTTCCTTATGCCTATGTTTAATGATTACGCCCAAAAATCACAGTCACCCACAATGTAGCTGCTCCAGAGTCCGTGGACACAGTGAAAGTCTGCAAGCATTAGGTAGCATCAGCAAAACCCAGAACCACTGGGGACAACAGAAAATGTTGCACCCTTTGACCAACAAAAACATATACTTAACACATTACTTATATTTGCTACACCCAAATATACCTTTTAGTACAATTAATCATTTCAAAATGTAAAAGCAATCTTTTCATTTAGTGCACAATATGATGGAATGCACAAAGCACAAACCTTAACAGTACCCCTCATTTTATCAACTCAGTACAACTCTTCATACAGGAGCTCATTACAAAACAACCTCTTACCAAATAGTAAGTGCACTCTATGTATTTCTCTATTATTACCATTCATTATATAACCATTTCTAATAATCAAATATCACAATTGTTTTTATTTTAACAGAAACCGCAAACACACTTGAGTGGTTAGTAGAAAACTGTCCCAAAGAAGAGATGAGTGATGATGAAATCTTTAATAGTAAACACTACATCTTTCAATATAAACAAATAATGTAATTTTTACTGAACTCATTGAAATTATGTTTTCTTCTTTTCTTGTAGTACATAGTTTACATGAGGAAACTATACCACAAAGTAATTATGGAGAATCCCAACAATCAGAAAGACAATCCCTATCCCTGACTGTATCCCTACTCCTGGATAAGCGCCTACAGATTGGATTGAATCATGTTGGCAAGTATGCATGTACTGCCGACACATTAAACTTCCACACACCCAAGTGCCACTTAAAGATGTTCTACAAATCTTTTCTGTCTGCTTTTCCTTTCTTTAAGAAAAATGTTACACACAGCGCTGCTATAAGTGCACATATGATTTTTTAACTTTCATCAAAATGCTCCTAAAAGAAACATTTTTAAACGCACAATATTTTCCATTTTTCATTCCATATAAATGTCACACTTTCCAACCTTCCAGTCCACTCCTGTTTTCTTTGCATTCTGGGACCTGTAGTCTGAGCTTTATAATGGATGAAATGGAACTACAAGTCCCAGAATGCAAAGAAATAAAACAAGACTTGATAAGCACCTACAGATTGGGATGGCTAATGTTGGCAAGTATGCATGTACTGCCAACAAATTAAACCTCCACAAACCCAGTGGCATTTAAAAATGTTCTACAAATCTTTTCCGTCTGATCTTCCTTTCTTTTAGAAAAAAGTTACACACGGTGCTGCTATAAATGCACATATGCATTTTTTAACTTTCAACAAAATGCTCATAAAAAGAAACATTTTAAACGCTCAGCATTTTCCATTTTCATTCCACATGAATGTCAAACTTTCCAACCTCTCTCATCACATCCCTTATAGTGCCGCCATTCTCCACTTGCTCACACATATGTGTATACTGCCAAAGTATCTAAATACAACACTTGACCTAACATATAAATTACTCTTCTTTCCGTACCACTACTATACGACACCAAAAACTGCTGCAACTACAATCTGCCATTGCTTACCACTAGTCCACAATTTCCCTATTTTAAAACACTGCAGCACATAACAAATACATTGCGCTGCAATCTCAGCACTTCTCTTATTAAAATTAGAAGCACAAAAATAACCTAGATGTGTACCTTTTTTACACACCCATTTTTGCCCTGTTTCTTGTAATGATTCAAACAGAACTACTCATATTCCAATTGTTCTAAAAACATACTGTACATATTTTACTACACGACCCATAACACAACTTTATTAACTCCTTTTCCCAACAACTCCTCCTACCTTCATAAATAACAACCTCTCTTACTAAAAGTAGTTCACAATTACCACATATACCTACTAACTTCTTTTTACAATTACAGGGACAAAGAAGATTGATGAAGACAGCTATCGAACAAAGGACCCAATTCACATTGTACATAGTAAGTACGTTAATATAGCATAAATATCTCTCTAATTGTAACAATGTAATTTCACTATATATTAGCCTACAGTATTCTTTTCGAGTCAACACCATTGTATTTCACCCTTGGTCATTATATTGCAACATTGACACTCTTTCTATTCCCATCTAAACATTGTTCTTTATTCAAGACAATACCAACTCCTTACTGGCTAACAACACATCAATCTCTCATCAACATCTATACCACCTTGATACCTCCTTCCTATTCCATACCCCTATCCACATGAGGTCCTAATTGCAACCCAACAGGTTGCATTCCAAATCACTATTACACATTAGCACACATACACACAAATCCTCACCCACTTTCCATTACATCCACATAACCCTCATACCTATGCACTAGAACACACCATTATAACAACCAATGTTTTCCCCAAAACATCATACTGTCCCTACTTATTCAATCATAGCACCACTCACTTATTCACTAAGCCAAGCCCATCACACCTGTGGAGACTCTTACTCTTACAACCTTCCCAACCACACCTATCATCCCACTACACACTCACAGAGCACTCTATTCATCTCTACTATCACACCCACACACTCATGCATAATACATACATTCAACAACTTTCAACCCCAAATGTCGTTTATCCCAACAAACAGAACAGAATGCCTACTAAGAACCAACTTTGTAGAAAACAAAGAAAAAATATAGCAGATACAAATAAAATCAAGCCATATAGACATCCACCTCTAAAACAATTTATAGGAAACATTAAAATAAAACAGCTAGTAACCTCACTCAATAAAACTAAACCAGCCTCCACTAAAAAGGTAAGACTGGTCTTGTAAAAACTAAAAGTAAAATAAGATGTACAAAAAAAAGCAGACCTACTAATTAACCTAACACTATATCCATCAATGTTAGCTAAAATACATTTTACAAAAATGTTTCCACCGTAGAGTTCTTCAAAATCTTATCAAGGCAGCTAAAAAGTCATGATCTTCCCTTAAAGACTACTGCAGAAGACTCATTCTCGAAGCTCTAATTGTCAATGCATTTCTACTAAAGAGAAAGTTATTTACATAAATTTTAAACAGAATGGAACCACTAACTAAATTAATACATACAAAAGTACTTCTAAACATGTCAAAATAAATACCAAATCACTATCACACATACACACAAATCCTCACACACTTTCCATTACACCCACACAACCCTCATACCTATGCACTAAAACACACCATTATAACAACCACTGTTGTCCTCAAAACATCATACTGTCCCTACTTATTCAATCACAGCACTACTCCCTTACTCACTAAGCCAAGCTGTTACGCTCACCTGACTCCCACGGAGGCGCAGGTCTGGTTTGGAGTGGTATTGCTTCTTCTATGGTGAAGCGCAGGACCCGGAAGATGGACTGGACCGGACCTTCGAATCTGGCTTGTCTGGCTCGCAGGAATATCTTTCTGTATGTGAAAAGGGAGTATTAACAATCTGTGGGAGAAAGTATAAGCCTCCCGCTCCCTTCTCACCCCTCTACGAAACCCTCCTGCGACCCCCACGTGAAGTCTCACCTTAGGGTTTGAAAGGTTGAGCTCTCCATCCTGCTTCTCATGCAGGGGCGCGTTGTATCCAGTTACTTCACTGGGATTTTGATTGTAGCGGGTTCAAGTTTTGTTTTCCCGGTATAGTACCGTAAGGATTCTGTTAATTAGTATGATTCCGCAATAATAATTGTTCGTTGTCTCTTTTTCAGGTGCAGAAACTATTTCGAGAAGAGCTGTGGAACCGAAGAATGAGACTCTGGTGAGCTTGATGAGAGTTCTCTCAGTGTCCTTGTATCAATGCGCTCACTAACGCTGATGTCTTTTTTCCCCATAGGGGCCGGGGTCCGGAAATGCCTGGATGCGGCACCGACCCGAAACGAAGCTCAATCCAGAAGAAATCAGGTAAGTCTTTAATGGGCGTTGGGTAACGTCTTTTCATGCGCCCACTAACGCTGATGTCTCTTTTTCCCCTTAGGGGCCGGGGTCCGGAAATGCCAGGATGCGGCACCGACCCGAAATGAAGTTGGAATAACCCAACAGGTAAGCTTTGTAATGGAAATTAAGGTTTCCTTGTTTTCTTTCCCCTCTCACCTTTATTCTTGTCTTTTTCTCCCTAGGCGCGGTGATGTGGCTGTGAGTCCAGATGTCGCCGTAGAACGTGGTGGTACCTTGTACATGTGAGTGAGATGCGGCGCTGCAGCGATCGATGCGATGTGCTTTTAAATGGATGTCTTCCTTTTCAGGACCGTCGGCGAGATGTCTCCGGAATGCAGATTTACCCTTTTCTCTTCTCTTCTCTCTTTGCAGGTGTTCCAGGATGCAGGCAGGAGTGGCAGAAGACAGAATGCAGGAGCAAACACGGTGAGCATCCAGCTGCTAGATGCAGAACAACGCGAAGCGTGAGTTGCTGCTTGGGTGTGGCTTAAATAGCCTTCAAAGTAGTTCCAGGTATGTATCCTTCCTCTCAGGTATGTATTCCTCCCCTGACCACACCCGTGTGGTTAAGTAGTTCCAAAGATAAAGTAGTCCCATTCAGGCCTCAGAAGGCCTGGATGTTGCAGCATGGTCTGCACCAGGTAAGTTAACACTAAGCACCTTTAACACAAAGTCCCCTTTTATGAGCCTGGCGCCAGGACTGTGGCTCGATATGAGCCTGGCACCAAAGGCGCCCGGACTGAGTCCAAAGAGCCCCTACTTGAGGCTGTTGTGACTTCCCTTGAAGACATGATGTCTGCCTCTGGGGTAGCTGGGTCTTGTCTGGCACCTTGGAGGTAGGCATCATGACACTAGCCCATTACACCAGTAGAGATTCTTACTCTTACAACCTTCCTAACCACACCTATCATCCCACTACACAAACACACAGCACTTTATTCATCTCTACTATCACACCCACACACTCATGCATAATACATGCATATACATTCAACAACTTTTCAACCCCAAATGTCTTTTATCCCAACAAACAGGACAGAATGCCTACTAAGAACCAACTCTGTAGAAAACAAAGAAAAAATATAGCAGATACAAATAAAATCAAGCCTTCTTGCAAAAACTAAAAGTAAAATAAGATGTGCAAAAAAGCAGACCTACTAATTAACCTAACACTATATCTATCTATGTTAGCTAAAATACATTTTACAAAAATGTTTCCACCGTAGAGTTCTTCAAAATCTTATCAAGGCAGCTAAAAAGTCATGATCTTCCCTTAAAGACTACTGCAGAAGACTCATTCTCGAAGCTCTAATTGTCAATGTATTTCTACTAAAGAGAAAGTTATTTATATAAATTTTAAACAGAATGGAACCACTAACTAAATTAATAAATACAAAAAGTACTTCTAAACATGCCAATATAAATACCTTTTCAAGCTTCTTTGAAGGTGAATGGATTCACACAAGCAGCACAGAATCATATTTCAATGAAGAGGTTTTTGAACAAGAATTAAAAAAAACAATTGCCATAGAGTAGAGAGTAATGGCTGAGGGTATGCAATGGTAGGAGACACCATTATGGCAAAGGAAACCCTTATAGAAAAAACCTCCCCAACAGACTTTCAACCAAATGTTTAATCGCCCAAAGAAACCATCCAGTGTACAAATGGACATGCAGCTCAATATGTAACGTACGCCAACAATCCTTTAAATCTTTATGACAATTCCTCAATCACTATGTGAAACAAAAAGACAAAAGTAGAATGAAAACTTTACAAACCATGGACTCCTGCCCAGTGCACAGCCACACTAGACTGCAAGGACATGTATTAGCCTGCATTTTAGGAACTGCTTGCAAAAGCACCTTTGACCACATAAAAGTGTTAGCAACACACCATTCCTCTATACGAAATCTTGCACATAGACTGAACTATGCAAAAAACCCTGCTCTACAAATGCAACATTTAAAAAGCATTCTTCTACATGGAACAGCCAAAGAACCTCTTCAAGAAAAAGAGCACTTCCAAAGTAAATATTTTGGAACTGAAGTTGACTCAGAAAATTCAGGAACTTCAGAAAGCATTTGCAAACAAACACATACAAAAAAGAAATAGCTACGTTTCAAAACACATCTGCTGAAATACCAGACCAAGTATGTGTCTGTTGTCGCAGAACCTTTTATAAAAAGAACACAGAAATTGACTACAAAATAGAGGACAATGAGGAATCCAAATGGTTTCAATTAGCTTTATATCTAACAACAGAAAATAAATACAAAATAACTAAACCCTCAATGGTTTGCACGTACCACAATACAAAGCTTGACAATAACCAAATGCCATCACGTGCTATCATTAATAACTTCAAAATATTCCCACTTCAAAAGGCTCTCCAACAACTTAACTTGTATGAGAGCATTATAATCCAAACAATACACCCATTTCAAGCTATAATACGCCTTCAACCAAAAACAGCCAAATTGTCTCCGAATTAATAATAGGCATTCGTGGCAAAGAAGTATACTTACTATGAGACCTTAAAGAAAATGTAGAAACTATAGGAGTACAACGTCCAATAGAGAAATCTTTGATTGTGCTAGTTAATGGTGGACCAACAAAAGACAAAACAATTTGGCAACAACTAGTCGACCTAAACAAAGTTAGACAAGCCCTACAATATCTCAAAGAAAACAATTGTTACTACAAAGATATAAACATAGAGGAAAACTTGAGAGAAACCAAAAAAATAATTCAAGATTCATCACAAATTGGCCAATTTGAACATGTGGATCCTGGTACTGCAGCCAACATTTTAGACCAGTCCACAATTCACCCACTACACTCCAAAGACACCATACAAGATGCATTAGAAACATATCAAATGCGTGAAGCCAAGGGATCCACAATGAGCATATGGGAGAAAAGTAAAGTGTAGAAGCACATTCTTTTCCTCTACTCTTACAGGACATGGAGTAAGATATGGTAAAATATCAACACAACTTACTGCATCAGAATATCGCTCTTTACAAATGTATTCTGAAGACCCCAGATTCAGACAAAATGTAGAATATATTTTCCACCATTCTACGTTATGGAGCTGCACACAGATTAAAAACAGGCTCTTTTTTTTAAACATGTCCACTACCCAACTTCTTCAAAAGATAAAAGACAAAGATAAGGTTTTACAGACAAGTCACAAATCTCCTGACAAACATGCATGATACAAAAGAATAGTGGTTCCAACGTCATGCTGATGTCCATTGTATGCCAAGGAACCTAGGTCCACCCACATGGTTTGCTACTTTAAGTTGTGCAGAATATGCATGGGGTGACCTGCACAACTTCTTAAACACTGCAAACCAAAATAAAGAGGGAATAGATATAAAAACACAAGGAGAATTCTGCTCTCCTGAGCCTGTCAATGTATCAAGGTACTTTCACCATCACTTCATTGCCATGCTGCACTTTATCTGCAATACAACTCCCCCTTCCCTTGGAGAAGTGGGACACTTCTTTTGGAGAAAAGAATATTAATCTAGAGGAGCACCACACATCCACATGCATTTATGGATAAGCAATGCTCCCAAATTTGGGCATGACAGTGAGGCCACTGTTTACAGTTTATTGAAAAATACATTGCCTGTGACATCCCTTCAGAAACCAAACATAGTGAGCTATGCACAAAAATCTTATGCTTCCAAAAACATAAGTGTGGCAAATACTGCCAACATAAATATAAAAAAAGGTAAATACTTTACCAAATGTCAATTTGGCTTCCCTAAACCAGTTTGTACAAAAGGACAAATAAATAGCGTGATGTCTTCTGTTAGACACAGTGTAAAAGGCAAATCCCTTTAAAACACACACAACATTAAAAGGGACGAAGCATTCAAGTACATCAATGATTAGATTGCAATCATTGCCCTCTTGTGGAATAAAAATGTAGACATACAGCACATTTCAGACAATTCCACTGCAGATGCAAGATATCACAGCCTATCTCACCAAAGCTGAGAAAACAGAGCGAAAAGATATCTGGGATCAGATATCATCTGAAAAAACACTGTCACACCAATTGTGCAGCTTCAGTATAAAAATGCTCTCCCTTTGAGAATGTGGGTGCTACAAAGTTGTAGACCGTTTAACAGGTACATCCGTATATGGCAAATCTGAAAACATTAAGGCAAGGTGTGCTCAGTGAGACTCTCACTGAGCTTGGAGACCTACATAATAGTAAAGACTACTTCAAAGTTAAATCTTCAATGTTAAATAATGTGTTGTCCTTTCTTTACTCAACCTGTAAAGGTTGCATCAAATGATAATCACCACAATGGTTCCAAGTATTCAGTCATCTTTTTATTTAAATTTTCCATTTAGTAGAGGCCTGAGCTGATTCATTTCGGACGGTATGTCCTTCTTCGGGTGGGCTCTAAAACATATTAACAGATTGGAGGTTGTTTCTGTCAGTCTGTTTGTTATAGATGTTTGTATCAATTTGGGGACTTAAGGTGTAATCTGTACATCAAGAAAATGTGGTCCTGTGTTGCCAATTTCTGAGGTGAATTGGATTCTGGCATCAATACAATTGAGATAGGTGAGAAACTCAGTCGAGGTTGTGGATGTGTCGTTCCAGATTAGGAAAATATTTTCAATTTACCTTCCCCAATGTTTCATATACTTATGCCGTACGGGGTGATGTAGAATGTGATCCTCCTCAAATTTTAACATAAACAGATTAGCATATTATGGGGCCTTTCTTGCCCCCATTGCTGTTCCATTCGTTTGCAAGTAGAAGCTCTTTCCATGTTTGAAGTAAGAATTTTGTGCAATCATTTCTAGCACGATTATTATGAATTATTTCAAGTCACCTCTTCTTGTAGAAGTATCCATTCAACGCTTGCTGGCCCAGATCGTGAGGTATTGACATGTACAGACTGCACACATCGATAGTGGCCAAGATGTCATTTGGTTCAATTGAAATTTTATGAATTCTGTTCAGAAAATCAGTGGAGTCCTTGATTTAGGAAAGAAATATCTGAATGATAGGTTGAAGGATTTTGTCAATATATGTTCCTAGCGGTTGTAAGAGTCCATTTGTGGCTGCCACACTGGGACTTCTTGGTGGTTTGTGTAATGCCTTGTGAAATTTGGGCAACAGATACAAATGGAGATCCTTCGGGTAATGAGTAGTCAAAAATATTCTGTTCCTTTCTAAAATCCATTCATTGTCTTCTGCTATTGTTAGCATGGTGTCAACCGATTTCTTGATGTCTATTGTTGGATCACCTTGTAATACATTGTATGTGCCTGTATCACTTAATTGTCGCTAACATTCCTGTTTTCTTTTTCTCAGAAGTATTCATTATAACGAGTGCACCATCTTTGTCGGCTGAGCGGATTGTAATGTCGTCATCCTCATACAAATTTCTGATTAATGACATTTCTCTTTTGTTTAAATTCCTCTATATCAGGGCTTTGAAAGGAATCTTTCTAAGGTCCTTCAGTATTGCTTCATGAAATAATTCAATTGTTCTGTGGGGTACTGGTGGTATGTAGGTGCTTTTTGGTCGTAATTCCAGGCTTTCAGTGTCTCCTTATTGTTCCTCCATCTCAATATTCAATATCTGTAAAGTAAGATTTCATCTTCAGTTTGTCTATGAACCTGAACAATTTGACTTTGCTATCAGAGAATGTTGAGGTGTATGTAGGGACAAAGTTGAAACCTTTCTCGAGTATTGAGAGTTCAAAAGCAGTCAATGTTCTATGCGACAAGTTAATGGGCCTCATTAGGACTCCGGCGGAAAACCATGGTGCTATTGGCACCATGGTCGATGCCGGAGTCCGCCATGGGGAATTACCGTTAAGGTCGGGTCCCGCAAAGGGACCTCATAGTAAGGCGTTAAGGGTTTAACGGCGCCAACACCTTTTACGGCGCCGTTAACCCCTTAACGCCTGGGTCCTAATGAGGCCCAATTCTGCTTGGGTACTGGCTCTGGAAGCCTGATGCTTCTTGTCTTTCTTCTTCCCCGAGATGCTGGTTGTCTTGTTGAGTTATCTGGTTGTTGGTCCAGTCTATCCTTTGCAGTCTTGTGTAATTGTGTATCTGAATCTAAACTCCATTGGTCTGTGGAGCTTCTTCTTTGTGGTTGACTGGGATTGTTGTACTTATTCATCCATGTGTATACTTCGTCATTATGATAATCGTAGGTATCACGTTTGAATTTATGTATTTTCTTTGTCTCCAGTTCATCGTTATATGATTCGAGTTTATTATTGATGTCCTCTAAAGTTTTATTCAAATCTTCTTTACTCACAGTTTTGGCCAGTCAGTTTGAATTTCTTGAATTTCAGTGGTAATCAGAATGAGTTCTTTAGAAAGTTCTTGTATGGTCAGAAGAATAAGGTCCAATGAACACTTATTTAATATTATTTCCCACTTTTTCACAAACTCTTTATTTTCTTTACATAATGTTGGCCGGAACGGCATCTGGAGATCCCTTGGAATTCGTTGTGCTCGATGATATTTGGTTTAGGTGACAGCATGCAATTTTCTGTTGATTTGCTTGTGGATTAAATACTCTGTTTGTTTTATTTTTTTGATCGGATCAGAGGGTTGTAGTTTAAGTCCTGAGTCTGTAATAAGGTTTAGAATAGCCTCTGCTTCTTCGGACGTAAACTCAAGAGTTTCTGCATGTTTATTGGTAATAGTGGCAATGTCTTCAAATGGCATGTTGTATGCGTGCCTCGACCACAAAGTTGTGTAGCTATTGGCTGAGCAGAAAAAATCTAAAGGCACCGCTGAATTCATAATGTAAATGTTTTTTAGAGTGAAATTCAAGGCGTCATCCAATAAATGTGGCATACACTGCATCACAGAAAAATCATTAAGGCAAGGTGTGCTCAGTGAGACTCTCACTGAGCTTGGAGATGCCTAAATCGTAGTAAAGACTACTTCAAAGTTAAATCTTCAATGTTAAATAATGTATTGTCCTTTCTTTACCTGTAAAGGTTGCATCAAATGATGATCATCACAATGGTGCCAAGTGTTCAGTCATCTTTTTATTTTAATTTTTTGTTTAGCAGAGGCCTGAGCCGATGCATTTCAGACGGTATGTCCTTCTTCAGGGTGGGCTCTAAAACATATTAACAGATTGGAGTTTGTAAGCACCTCTTCACCTCTTATTGTTCATACACCAACCAAATCACAAACCAATTCTTATTGTATATTACATCATTGATCACATACCTGTATGCAAAACATCTGTATTCGGACTGCTAATACTACGTTATCTTTAGTGTGCACCTTATTCTCATGGATTGTGCCTCTTTATTTCTAACAGTCGTGTTGGATAAGCGCACGTCTGGAAGGACAAGTTTGTCAACGTGTGCGTTCCAATGGAATAGAAATTCTGCTGCTACTAATCATCCAATAACTGAAATATAACGAAATATAAAGAGGTTCCTTTTTGTGAAATTCCCTTAATGGCAACATCTCTGATAAATAAGCTGTTCTGATGCATTAATTACCAGTTGCGGTTTATTGTAAAATGTAACACGTGCTTAGCTCACGGAAGCGGTGCCTGTTAATCCGTCAAGTTGTAATGCTAGACCACGTTTCCCTTTTGTAGTATGCAAGACCGTGTATGCCGATTCCAATGGAATGTACCCTGTTGATGAACACGTAGTGTCAGAATCTCTCTGGCAGTTGATATATTCTAGTTATGCAGTGACTTACATGTCTAATTAGTGGCAGACTTACTTGATCAGTTGCTGGGCGTGTATTGTTGTTTGAAGGTGTACTGTATGTACTTGGTTTATGATTTAATTAGATTGTGGTGGTTGTGACCAGTGGCCAGATTCTTGGGGGCATGGCCACTGGCCACAGACACCCCCCAATCCAAATGATGTCCGTGGACCCTAAAAGACTCAGCACCTGCACACCATTTTTTCACCTATAAAAACAGCTACATATCAACTTTATTCCACTCCCCTACCATTTCCAGGGCCTCATTTGGTCAATGAAAGACCATAGATGTGTTTTACAGACTTTTTTCTCACGATGCTGTCAATGGACAGTAAAATTGACTGTCGACTCGGTGGCATCTGCACACCTTTTGTTACCTATAAAAACAGCTCCATATCAACTTTATTCCATTCCCCCACCCTTTCCAGGCCCTCTTTCGACCACTAATTTACCCCAAATGTGTTTTCCAGACTTTTTGCTCATCGTGTTGTTCGCACATCCAATATGGCGCCGTATCAAAAAATATGATGCACCTCACATTTTTTAACATCCAGTCAGCGTGCGTCTTTGGTGTCCACAGACATCAAGCAACCCCCTGATTGATCCAGAAGTGTCCGCGGACACCAAATCAGGAAATGAGTCTGCAGACTGAACCCAGATATAACCAATTTCTTTTACTTACATTTTAGATTTTTTTTTAAAACTACTGGACGGATTCACACCAAATTTAAAAAAGAATGCTTTCGGGACCAATCTGCCTCTTCTAGCACAAGTTTGGTGAAAATCCGTCCAGCGGTTTGGGCTGTAGACGCGAGTAAAAACATTTTTCCATTTTGTCTGAGGATTTCAAAAATGTTGGGACCCCCCTATAACTCTGCCCTCCCCCGGGGACTAAACCACACCAAACTTCACAAAATCATTCCAAGGAGGCCATATCCTTTTCTTACAAAGTCTGGTGAGGATTCCTCCAGGGGGGGCAAAGTTATAAGCCACCCCAAAAGTGCTCTATGAGTTGTGCAACATAACCATAACTACACAGACTCTACCGCAGGCTGTGTAATATATATATTATATATATATATATATATATATATATATATATCAGTGAAAAAACTTTGTTAAAGGGACATTATGGTTAAGTTGCGCTACTAAAACCCTATGCAATTCAGTGAAAAAACTTTGTTAAAGGGACGTTATGGTTCCAAGTAAAACCGAAAAACCCTTGAAATTTGCCAGTTATGGTAAGCTAAGCAACCATAACTCGCGCCACCACAGTGCATTGCTAAGATTAACACCCACGACATCAAAGATGACATCACAAATGTCATTGATGACATCACTGATGACATCACACGTGTATGTACTTTTCATGAAATATGTGTACAAGGGATTCTTATTATAATGTTGCGAAAAAAGTGTCAAGGATCATTGCAATAAATATCATATCCTAATTAGTGCATTGAACGATGCATTGATATAAATAGCATTCTATTATGGGGTTCTATCTAGTATACTAAGCTACTCATGCAGAAACATAGCATTGTGTGCAGCGTACACGATGAAGGTATAATATTCGTAATGTTAATATGTTGAATAATGAAATGATAATTGTTTTCTTAATAGATTTTTGTGTACTGTGAAATATGTAATAAGTAGCTAATAAAACCCATGTATTACATAATTGCATTACTATAGACAAAACACAAAGAGACAAGAACACATACCAATATGGGTATATACAGGGAAAGTGAAGTTAACAAAAAGCACAAGTAGTAGCAGAAACAATTCATAACCTAACTGATTATTTTCATGCAAATAAATGATTGCTGTTTCAAAGCTGCTATTTACCCTACGTATATGTATCACTTGATGTGATTGGACCCTAAGGAAAGTAGTGTGAGTACAATGTATACAAATATGACCATATACAGGGAAAATACAGCCATAAAAAACAACAGAACTATCAGAAAGTGCTGATAAGTCTATTGATTATCTTTATGCACAAAAAGGATTGCTGTCTTTCAAGCTTGTGTCTTCCACTATGTATATGTTTCATATGATGTGACTGGACTCTAAGGGAATTACTGTAAGAACCTACTTGAAGGATACGTCTACAAATAAAATAAATTTTTTAGTTTCTGACTGTTACTGAAGAAAACCATGTGGCCTAGATATGTCAGCAAAAGAAAAAAGAGTGAGCCAGACATGTGATGTCATCACTGATGTCATCAATGACATTAGTGATGTCATCTTTGATGTCGTGGGTGTTAGTCTTAGCAGTGCACGGTGGTGGCGCGAGTTATGCTTGCTTATCTTACCATAACTGGAGAATTTCAAGGGTTTTTCGGTTTTACTTGGAACCATAAAGTCCCTTTAATAAAGTTTTTTCACTGAATTTCATAGGTTTTTAGTAGCGCAACTTAACCATAACGTCCCTTTAACAAAGTTTTTTCACTGAATTTCATAGGTTTTTAGTAGCACAACTTAACCATAACGTCCCTTTAACAATGTTTTTTCACTGAATTTCATAGGTTTTTAGTAGCGCAACTTAACCATAACATCCCTTTTAACAAAGTTTTTTCACTAAATTTCATAGGTTTTTAGTAGTGCAACTTAACAATAATGATTTCGGCTTTATATACATATCATATGGAACTGACTGAATCTCTTCTACTGTACTTGATGTCCGCAAACTCGTTTAATGTTCGCGGACATGTTCGAAGAACAGTACCACTACCTAAAAAATCTGGGGGGTATGTTTGATTATTATATCATAACATAGGAACATTTAACAAATTCAAAAAGAAGCACACAAACACATTATATGTACTAATATATAAGAAATGTAACCCATATATACAACACACTAACCATTCATTTAAATGCACTATGTTCTAAAATGGAATATACCACAAGAAAATAAATTGGCTTCCAACATAATTACCTCACAAACACGACAGAACTGAGAACAAGAGCAGACCCACTGAGTACATAGGACATATCTTATCTGAAATAGTAAGTGTACTTAATTTTATTCATATATTTATAAACTTTCTGTATTAGATAAAAAAATATATTATCTTTTTTTTTTCTCTCACAGAAATGTCTAGTACTCTGGAATGGCTAGAGGAGCATTTCCCGCATGAAGAAATGTCACAAGATGGTGAAACTAATGGTAAACACTTTATAATATAAACCATTTAATTATTATTATTTTGTACACATTTAACATATATATATTTTTTTTTGTACAGAGCATACCAAAATAGAAAATACTTCAGAAAAACCTGTTATGGATAACACTTTTCACAGTATAGAAGAAAAAATGGATTTATTGTTGACTAATTTTAATAATTTGAAAACTTTTGTGGAAGATCATTTTAAACCTCGTACCATTGCCCCACATGTACTTGTCCCTCCTCACCATATACCAGTCAATTATCTCCAAACCCTCTCCATAACCCAAAATGTTTTGATGTGACTTCCATCCCTTCTTCACCTAATAACAATCATGTTGAAACCCCTAATTCTCCTGTTTTTGTTTCTCTTTCTTTTTGTTTCTCTTTCTGCCTCACCTTCTCTGTCAGAAATTATTAATATATGTTAAATAAAGTTTAATTTTTATATTGTGTTGTAAATAGTTTCGTTTTTTTTAAAAAAAAACAATTTAGGTGTCCGTGGACAGTGCAGGTGTTCTGAAATGTTCGTAAATAAATGAAAATGGAGGTGTCCTGAAGAACACTATACCTGTTCGTACTGTTCGCTAGCAAGATGAAACTATTCTAAGAACACACGCGGTGTCCTGAAATGTTCATAAAAAATTAAATTAACGTGTCCTAAAGAACACTATATCTCTCCGTATTGTTCGCTATCAAGTTTAAACTCTTCTAAGAACACAATTGGTGTCCTGAAATGTTCGTACGTAAACGAAAATGGAGGTGTCCTGAAGAACACTATACCTGTCCGTACTGTTCGCTAGCAAGTTGAAAATGTTCTAAGAACACAATTGGTGTCCTGAAATGTTCGTACATAAACAAAATTGAACGTGTCCTGAAGAACACTATATCTGTCCTTACTGTTCGCTAGCAAGTTTAAACTGTTCTAAGAACACGCAGTGTCCTGAAATGTTCTTTTCACGTGCGACGCAATTTTAATTAGTTCAGGACCCGAACAGTGTCCGTAGAACATCAACGCGCATGCGCTAGCCAATCACCGTGCATTTGGTGTCCTGCGGACATGCGCTTCCTTCGCAGACTTGTTCGCGAACGGATCATATGACCGCGCCCACGCTGATCGCGTGTTCTGAATGCGGACACTGTTCGGGTCCCTGAACAAATTAAAAGTACATTTTCAATTAATCCATAATATTTTTCAATAAAATCTCACCATAGCACAAGTCCCACATAGTAATCCTGAGTTTCTACATACCTTTTGAACCTTTTCAAACTTTTTTTTGTGTTCGATCTGTCCGCGGACAGCGCGCATGTCCACGGACCACACACAAGCACCCCTATAAAAGACCACGCCCTAGAGCTCATTCTTATTGTGTTTCTGGCTTTTCTGCAGAGCACAGCGAATTTTGCTGCCAACAGCAGATTTCCATCGCATCTTTGATGGCATCCCTGGCTGCTGAACTGCCACCTGGTGCTGCACCTGCTTCAGCAACACCCCCACCCCCTCCACCACCACCACCTCCCCAAGGGCCTGAAGAGGGGAACAGGAGTGAGGATGCGGAGGAGGAAGAAGAGGATGATGAGAATGAGGTAGAGGAAAACCCTACTACCCGCACTAGGCGTGAGTCTTGGGTGTGGCGGTTATTTACCATTCATGGGAATGTTCCTAAGGCTTGTGCGAACCGTGTTACCTGCATGGCGGGAAGCACGGTAAGTACAGTTTTGGGACCACTACTATGAAGCGACACCCGAGGTCATTTCACTCTAGGGCTATTCGCAGGGTTGTACCTTGCGAAGAACGTAGCAGGTTGATTTCCTCTCCTTCATCCTCTGTTTCTGATCCTGTCACCACAAGGACCACCTCTGTGGGACAGCGTCTTTCTCAAGCTGCCTCACAGGCCATACAGAATGCTGATGACCCTTACCTTTCGAGGGTCACAGTTGTATGTATGTACTGTGACACAGTACTCTGCAGGGGGGAGCGACTTCGTAGTGCTTTTGAGACTATCGTCGCAGAGCACGAGAAGATCTGCTCACTACCCAAATAAAATCCACTCTACATCTTCCTCTCACAGCTCGCCCTTTCTTATCCCTGTGGTTGGTGTCCCCCCTTTACCCTCCTTTCCCCACCTCTCCTAGTGTGTCGTGTATAAAAACCCCAAAGAAATACAAAATATCAAAAATCAAAAAAAAATAAGGCTCTTTTCAGAGCCGCCTTTCACAGTTAAAAAATAGAAGTGAAAATAAATGAGCAGGGCCCTTTGTATTTTTTAGAAGTCTGCGGCCAGTTCGCGAACATTTAAAAAATTGGGTTGCTACCCCATCACAAACATTGCAATTTTCTCTGGGAGGAAGTGGTGGCTCTGAAAAGAGCCTTTGGGAGGTGTTTGTAAGTCAAAAATTATAAATGCTTAACACCTACTTCAAAATGGATGTTGTAATTCCAAAAAAGGTTGCAATGCATTTTGTACATTTCTCAGAAAAATCTGATTTCCACCAGAAGTAAGATGGACTCCATCTTTGCAAAAAAATGTTTGTACTACGAAACAGAATATTTTCATTGTGAAAAGAAGACATGCGAAAATCTTTTAGAAAGGCACAAACAGCTTTATTAACATTGCGCCTTGCTTTTTAACATTGCGTGAACTTTTTCACGCGATCGGGCCTGGGGGAGCGTGCTACGTGTATTTCAGGGGTTCGCGTGAACTTTTGCACGCGATCGGGCCTGGGGGAGCGTGCTACGTGTATTTCAGGGGTTCGCGTGAAGTTTCTCACGCGATCGGGCCTGGGGGAGCGTGCTACGTGTATTTCAAGGGTTCGCGTGAAGTTTCTCACGCGATCGGGCCTGGGGGAGCGTGCTACGTGTATTTCAGGGGTTCGCGTGAACTTTTTCACGCGTTCGCGTGAACTTTTTCACGTGATCGGGCCTGGGGGAGCGTGCTACGTGTATTTCAGGGGTTCGCGTGAACTTTTGCACGCGATCGGGCCTGGGGGAGCGTGCTACGTGTATTTCAGGGGTTCGCGTGAAGTTTCTCACGCGATCGGGCCTGGGGGAGCGTGCTACGTGTATTTCAAGGGTTCGCGTGAAGTTTCTCACGCGATCGGGCCTGGGGGAGCGTGCTACGTGTATTTCAGGGGTTCGCGTGAACTTTTTCACGCGATCGGGCCTGGGGGAGCGTGCTACGTGTATTTCAGGGGTTCGCGTGAACTTTTTCAAGCGATCGGGCCTGGGGGAGCGGGGTACCACTCACCGTCTGCTTTGCGTGTAGAAGAACGCGTAGCCAACACCCGCTGTGAAGTAATAGCGTGTGAACCCCAACGGATGGAAAACACACGCACCGCACGAAAAGCACGTACAGAACATAAAGGCACGCGGGATCTCCAAGCCCTGCCAGGGCAACGCCCGTGCGCAAAACGTCACAGACGCGCTTACGCTGTAAGGGCCTTTGGTCCAATGAAATCGCGTACGCGTGCTGACACGCTTACGCGCTAAGGGCCTTTCCTCGATTTTCACGCTGACGTGCAGGATTTTCACGTGCCAAATCACTCCGTATCAAGCTGGCCACGCGAAAACACACGGAAGACCACGCTCCTGCCCAGAAGGCCGAATTACTGCCCCCCAGTGCCCCGAGCAGCCTCCCACATGCCATCTGCTGCTGCCTGCCTGCCTGCCTGCCTGCTGCCACCGTGCCCTGCCATTTGGTGCCTGCACATCAGCCATCTGCGGGTGTCCAGTTGCTGTGTCCACCCCTGCTGGAACAGAAGACTCCCGACTCGGATAACATCGCTCCACAGCCCAGCCCCAGGACCCAGTTGCCCACCCACTCCTGCCCCTAGGGTTGCCATGTCGGGCACATCAACATCTGGCACCAGTGGCAACCCCCGGCCAGAGGGGCAGAGGGGCACCAGCTTCACTGCCACCGAAGTTGGTGTCCTGGTGGAGCAAGTCCTGGGGCAGTATGATGCCCTCTTCGGATCGTCCCGCGCCAACAGGGAAGGACGGGAGAGGATCTGGGCCGACTGTGTGGTTGCCATCAACGCGGAGGGGGTGGCAATCCGCACCATCCAGAAGATCAAGAAGCGCTGGGAGGACTTGAGGTCCAGGACCCTCATGAAGGCCCGGCGCCTCGTGGAGGGGGGCCGGGGCCGCATGAGTTCCATCCAGTTGAGGGTCCTGGAACGCGCACACCCAGCGCTCCACGCCCAGGTCCTTGAGAGGGAGACCCGTCTGGAGTTGAGCGGTAAGTGGCCAAGCATTGCTGTGTGAGACAGGGCATGTTGCAGTGTGCTGGTTGTCTGATACTTGCCTGCATGTGTGACATAGGCCATGTACGCATGTACGTGTGCAGGGACATCATGGGAATGCATGTGCGACCTGTAATGTGTGAACCGCACGGTTGTTGCATGTGTTTGAATGCGACATGGGGAGCCCTGTGCAGATTGCACACATGAGAGCATGGCAGTCTCTGTTCCTGGACATGGGTGGGGGCGAGGGATGGGTGCTGATGCCAGATACATATGTGGTATCCATGTCTGTGTGCCTGACCTGCGTGTCTGTGACTTGTGAGTGCCATGGATGCATGACACATGTCTGTGACAATGTACAGATTCACTGATGCAGCCTAGTCATCCTTGTATGCACTGTGATTGGGGTGTACGGGGCCAGATGGATGTGACTGAGGTGAAGTGTGTGCATGTGATAGGCATGACCCATGATGCATGTGAGTCCCATTACATTGTATGATTCGAGAGTCCATTGGACATGCATTGAAAAGTCCATGGCACGCACCATGACTGTCACTGTGTGTGTTTTGCCTGGACTGACACATGTGTTGTGGTGTGACATGATGGAAGTGTACTTTGACAGTGGCACTCATCTGCTATTGCTTCCTGTCTAGGGGACCATTGTACAGTACCCTGATGCTTGTGTTCTATGTCTCCCTCTAAGCAGCGGCTAGTGAAGGAGAGGGCAGAGACGGCGCTGTGGAGCAAGGCGGCGGGGATGCCCCCACGGCTGCAGCGGAAGAGGTGGGTGAGCCCCCACAGGGGCCTGCTACGGCGGTAGACGGCGAGGAGCCATCCAGGTTGGTGGTTTCCACAGAGGAGGAGGAGGCCGCCACTGAGGCGCACATGGGGCCTGGTGGGGGCATCCCTGCTGGTGCAAGTGGTGCAGTCCAGGGGCAGGGGCAGGAGGCAGCACAGGTCACCGTGGAGGGGCCTGTGCATGTCGCTGTCCCTGAACCTGTGGGTGCACCACCTTGCACCAGCAGGGATGCCCCGTCCCAGGCCCATCCGCAGGTAGAGGGGATGTCCATGTCATCTGACTCCCCTCCACCTGCGGACGAGGGGACCCCTAGCCGTGTGGAGAAGGTCCTGATTGGGGTCGCGATGCGCACGGCTGTGATTCGTGATGCCGTGCGTGCTTCCCAGGAGGAGCACGCACGTCATCATGAAGAGCACCGTGCCGACGTGGCCCAATTGGGATCGGCCATGTTCGGGGGTTTCCTGCATGTGTCGGCCAATCTGGCGGCCCTCTCCTCCTCTGTGGAGACTATACGCCAGTCGTTCTCCTTGCCGTCTTCCGGCCCAGATGCCACCAGGGCCCCCTGTGGACCTGCCCTGACCAATGCAGCGAGCTCGGTGGGGATCCCATCCCTGCCACAGTCGGGAGTCAGAGGTCCTGCAGGGGTGGACAACACAGCAACTGGACCCCAGCAGATGGAGGATGTGACGGCATCATCGGGCAGGGCACGTGCACGACGGCGTCGGTGGTTTCCATCATCCTGGATGCCGTCGTGCTGGCAGAGGCAGTGGCGTCGGAGGCAGCAGCAGGCTCGACGTGGGAGGCATCATGGCTCGGGCCATCAAGATCAGAGGGGCAGGCATCGGCCGGAGGGCAGGAGAACCCTGGGATGGTAGTGTCTTCTGTGTGGGAGCAGTTGGTCCAGCGGATAGGTGCCGAGCGGCAGCGGGCGGAAGAGGCGCGGCTCACCATGGTCAGGGCGGAGTTCTCCATGCGTCGGGCGTTGAGGCGGGCTGAGTGCCTCGAGGAAGCTCGCAGGGAGTTTGAGGCGAACATGGGGTTATCCCTGCGAGACCTCGGGGCCAGGACAGAGTCCCGCCTCCAGGACATCGACATGGAGTTCGATGATGCCCTGGCCGGCAACATCACAGAGTGAGCCGCAGGACTTGCCCGCTGCCATTGTATATAGTTCTTTAGTTAGTTAGTGTTAGGTTTCCTTTATTTTTTGAGATTTTTTTGGACCGCTCGGACAATGGCCACTTTTCTGTATATAGTTTTTTTATTAGGTAGTAGTAGGTTTCATTTATAGTGTTGGGCTCATGGACCCTGGAATATTCTTGTGTATAGTTGGATTTTTTAAAATACATTTTTTTGATTCATATTTGTGTTCACCATGAGGCAATGGTTTTTCCTTATTTTTTTTCACCATGATTTTGCTTTGGACAACATTAGTTTTTGGATTCCTTTGTTTTTTGGATTTTTACATTACTTATCGGACATGGACAATTTATTTTGTTATCCCCATTGTTGTATGTTTGATTAGTTTACTTCATTTTCTTCGAGAATACATGTTTTTATAACTTTCTTTTGTGGTATTTTCTCATTGGTTTCATGCATGTCATGATATGGGTTTTGACATTCACTTGCACCCATTGTGTATGTGTGTGTGACGGACATGTGTTCATTTACATACTTGCCATTGGGGTTGTATCATGTAATTGCATTTGCTATGTGGGTGGATGCAATCCTTGGCTGGGTGTTTGTGCTGGGTATGCTGCCCATTACTGCCATGATTGTGTATCGTCAGGACCTGGGGGCAGGGGGACATGGTTGGGGGCCTGCTGGCAGGTGCCCCACAGTGCTGGGGGGTGGGGGTGCAAGGGGACATGAGTGGGACATGGGTGGGGGCCTGCTGGCAGGTGCCCCACAGTGCTGGGGGGTGGGGGTGGTGGGAGACATGGGTGGGGGCCTGGTGGAGGCTGCCCCTGGTGACTGGGGGGGGGGTTGGGGGTGCTGGGAGACATGGGAGGGGGCCTGCTGGCAGGTGCCCCACAGTGCTGGGGGGTGGGGGGGGTGGGAGACATGAGTTGGACATGGGTGGGGGCCTGCCGGCGTGGGGGCCTGCCGGCAGATGCCCCACAATGCTGGGGGGTGGGGGTGGTGGGAGACATGGGTGGGGGCCTGGTGGAGGCTGCCCCTGGTGACTGGGGGGGGTGGGGGTGCTGGGAGACATGGGTGGGGGCCTGCTGGCAGGTGCCCCACAGTGCTGGGGGGTGGGGGTGGTGGGAGACATGAGTTGGACATGGGTGGGGGCCTGCTGGCAGGTGCCCCACAGTGCTGGGGGGTGGGGGTGCTGGGAGACATGGGTGGGGGCCTGCTGGCAGGTGCCCCGCAATGCTGGGGGTGGGGATGCAAGGGGACATGAGTTGGTGATCATTGGTGCAAGGAGACATGTGCCTTTGCTGGGGGGTATGCCCATGTTGGGTGGGCTGCCTGCGGGACATGACCAGGGATGCAGGGTAGTCCCCTGTGGTGTGGGCTGCCTGCAGGGGCTGTGGAGGGTGTACAGGGAACACCTGGGAGGACCCATACTGGCAAATCACATGTAGGACTCCCCGGCACCCCTGAAATACACGTACCCTGCTGAAATCGTGTGTAAAACTTTGTGCGCACCCCTAATACCCGCACGCAGCCCTATCGCGTGTGAAAATGTGCGTGCACCCCTGTAATACCCGCACGCAGCCCAATCGCGTGTAAAACTTTGCACGCACCCCTAATACCCGCACGCAGCCCAATCGCGTGTACAACTTTGCGCGCACCCCTAATACCCGCACGCAGCCCAATCGCGTGTGAAACTTTGCGCGCACCCCTAATACCCGCACGCAGCCCAATCGCGTGTGGAACTTCCCGCGCACCCCTGAAATACACATACCCTGCTGAAATCGCATGTAAAACTTCGCGCGCACCCCTTTAATACCCGCACACAGCCCAATCGCGTGTGAAAATGTGCGTGCACCCCGGTAATACCCGCACGCAGCCCAATCGTGTGTGGAACTTCCCGCGCACCCCTGAAATACACGCGCCCAGGCCAATCGCGTGTGGAACTTCCCGCGCACCCCTGAAATACACGTGCCCAGGCCAATCGCGTGTGGAACTTCCCGCGCACCCCTGAAATACATGCGCCCAGGCCAATTGCGTGTGGAACTTCCCGCGCACCCCTGAAATACACGCGCCTAGGCCAATCGCATGTGGAACTTCCCGCGCACCCCTGAAATACACGCGCCCAGGCCAATCGCGTGTGGAACTTCCCGCGCACCCCTGAAATACACGCGCCCAGGCCAATCGCGTGTGGAACTTCCCGTGCACCCCTGAAATACACGCGCCCAGGCCAATCGCGTGTTGAACTTCCCGCGCACCCCTGACATACATGCGCCCTGGCCAATCGCGTGTGGAACTTCTCACGCACCCCTGAAATACACGTAGCCCGCTCCCCCAGGCCCGATCGCGTGAGAAACTTCACGCGAACCCCTGAAATACACGTAGCCTGCTCCCCCAGGCCCGATCACGTGAGAAACTTCACGCGAACCCCTGAAATACATGTAGCCCGCTCCCCCAGGCCCGATCGCGTGAAAAAGTTCACGCGAACCCCTGAAATACACGTAGCCTGCTCCCCCAGGCCCGATCACGTGAGAAACTTCACGCGAACCCCTGAAATACACGTAGCCCGCTCCCCCAGGCCCGATCGCGTGAGAAACTTCACGCGAACCCCTGAAATACACGTAGCCCGCTTGCCGTGCTGGTACAGGGTTAGCGCAGCCCTTTGCCCTGGATTGGGGATTTTGATGGCTTTTCCCTGCGCGGAAGGCGTTCTTGGGGGCGTAACTGGCGCTGCTGCAAGGTCGCTGCGCCACTGTGCGCCACGGCTGGTTTTGGTGGCTGGAATCCATGAATACGCTGTGCGCGGAAATGGGTTTTGGCGCACGCGGCTGGCGCAGGGATTCGCACGCGCACACTGTGCGCCAGCCGCGTGCGCCACTTGTGCGGTGAATTCTATGAATTACCCCCTAAATGGTTTGAATTAGCTCTCTACCTTGTAGCAGAAAACAAATACGAAATAACTGAGCCCTTAATACTTTGCAGTTACTGCACTACAAAACTTGACAACAACCAAACTCCTTCACGTGCCATTACAAATAATTTGGAATTATACCCAGTACCAAAACCCCTACAACAACTTAATTTATATGAGAGCATCATAATTCAAACAGTACACCCATTTCTAGCAATAATATGCCTTCAACCAAAAACACCAAATTTCCTGCCTCTGAATTGGTAAAAGGCATTCGTGGAAAAGTAGTTTATTTACCATTAGATCTAAAAGAAAATGTGCATACTCTAGGAGTGTAATGTCCAATGCAGCAATCTTTAATTATCTTAGTAAATGGAGTACCTACAAAAGACAAAAAAATTGCCAACAGCTGGTAGATTTATATAAAGTTAGACAAGCCTTCCAATATCTTAAAGAGAAAAATGAATATTACAAAGAAATTAATATTGAAAAAAACTTGAAAGATACAACTGAAATAATCCAAGAAACACAAGAAGCTGGTCAATTTGAGCTACTAGATCCTGCTACAATATCAAATACTTTAGACCATTATACAATTCATCCTTTGCACTGTAATGACACCGTAGAAGATGTACTGGAAACTTACCAAATGCGTCGAACAAAAGGATCGCCAATCAGCATATGGGAAAAAAGTATAGAAGCATGTGCTTTTCCTCTACTCTTTCCTACTGGCAAAGGAGGAAGGTATGATGATAGACCTATTCAAATATCAGCTTCAGAATACTGCTCATTACGGATGTATTCTGAAGATCACAGATTTAGACAAAATGTGGAATACATATTCCACCTACTCTTTGAAAGTGAACTAGCAACTTTATGTTACGAAGTTGCACACATATTAAAATTAGGATCACACTTTCAAAATATGACAGCTACACAATTATTAGAAAAAGTGCAACAAAAGGATGAGGTTTTACAATCAAATATTACAAATCTATTAGCAAATATGCATGGTACTAAAGAGTACAGGTTTCAACGTCATGGAGATGTACGTTGTATGATCAGAAATCTTGGCCCACCCACTTGGTTTGTTACATTAAGTTGTGCAGAATTTGCATGGGAAGATTTACATGATTTCCTACGCATATCAAATAAAAACAAAACAAACATAGATACACTAACACCTGGAGAACTTTGTTCTTTGGATCCTTTTAATGTTTCAAGATATTTTCACCATCACTTCATTGCTATGCTACATTTTATTTGTAATAAAACTGTTCCTCCCCTTGGAGAAGTGCAACACTTCTTTTGGAGAAAAGAATACCAAGCCAGAGGAGCACCACATATCCACATGCTTTTATGGATTAAAGATGCTCCTAAATTTGGTCAAGACAGTGATGCCACTGTTTTACAGTTTATTGAAAAATATGTCACTTGTGAAATTCCATCAGAAGCCACAAATAGTGAACTTCATGCACAAATTTTACAATTTCAAAGACACAAATGTGGAAAATATTGTCGTCGCAAATACAAAAACAAAGGGAAATACTACACCAAATACCGATTTGGTTTCCCTAGACCAGTTACAAATACAGGTCAAGTGAACAACCTCATGTCCTCAGTTAGACATAGTGTTAATGGTAAATCACCTAAAAATACATATTACATAAAAAGAAAAATATATCAATAATTATAATGCAATCATTGCCCACTTATGGAATGCAAACATAGATGTGCAGTACATTGCTGACAATTCTACTGCAGTTGCACGATATGTCACAGCATACTTAACTAAAGCAGAAAAGACAGAGCTCCAAGACCTCTGGAATGACCTGCCATCAGATAAAACAGTATCTCAGAAATTATACAGCTTGGGCATAAAAATGCTCACCCATAGAGAATGTGGATCATATGAAGCAGCTGATCGTTTAACTGGTACTGCATTGTATGGTAAATCTGAAAATATAGTATGGCTAAGTCTTGGTCCAACTAAATATAGAAAAAGAGTTTAAAATCATATGAAGATATAGAAACAATAGCCAAACATGATCCCAACAGCCAAGACATTTTAAAAAACAATTTATTGGACACATACTACCCAAACAGAAGTAATACTTTGGAAAACATGTGTCTATACCACATAGCCCAAAACTACACATACAAAAATAATATGAAACCTGATGAAAAAAAAGGTAAATATAGAGTGACAAACTGTGAAGGCAGCTTAGTTAAACTCACTAAACCAAATTTAATTAATCATATCAAATTGTCATTAAAGACTCCTCAACATAAAGAAGTATATTACATGTCCCTGCTACAACTCTTCAAACCATGGAGAAAAGAAGAACAATTACTCGATAACTATGACTCATATGAGGATAAATGAAAGCACTATAACTGATGTAAACTTTACACAGTACAAAATAATGTTGCACAATGAACAGCAACACGAAGAAGAACTCCAAGCCCAACTAGATAAGGACACTCCTGACAGTAGTCAACCTTCTGTAACAGGAAGCCAAGAACCACTGGGAGAACCACTTATAATAAATGAGGCAGAATTAGCTATGATAGAAGTAGAAAACACCATGTGTCAGTATGAAGATAAAGAAGACTTAACTATACTACAATCAAAACTAAACAATGAGCAAAGTAGCATTTTTCAAGAAGTAACAAAACAAATTGCACATGGTGTAAAACATGAAAATAAAGAATGTTCCTGCCATAATTATAAACCTATACTACTGTACGTCAGTGGTGAAGCTGGTTCTGGCAAAACATTCCTAATCAAAATCATTAGTAAGTTCCTTCAACAATTGACAAACAACAAACTGTCAGCTGTTGTCACTGCCACCACAGGTTTAGCTGCCTACAACATACGTGGTGTTACATTACACCGATTACTACTATTACCAGTAGAACACCAGAACAAATTAGACTATTACAAACTTTCTGCAGAAGCTGCAATGGAATTACGCAGAGTATTGAAACAAATGAAAATGCTACTAATAGATGAAGTGAGCATGCTCTCCAACCTGATGTTAGCTTTGATTCACCTCAGATTACAAGAAGTACTCAAAACAGACTCTGAAGAGCTCTTTGCAGGAAAACACGTTATTGTTTTTGGAGATCTGCTTCAATTAACACCAGTAAAAGGTGAGCCTATTTTTAAAACATTAGGACACAAACTCTGCCGTAAAACTGTTGGCAGCATTGGAAATGTCAACCTTTGGCAACATTTCCAATACAGAGAATTAACAGAAAACATGCGGCAATCTGCAGATCTCACGTATGCCAACATTTTAAAAAGTATCAGAGTTGGTATACTTTCTAAAGAAGCAGAAGCAATATTGAAAACCCGGCACATTAATGCACTTTATGGCGATAATGCATGTGCTACAGATGTTATGGAGCAATTAGCCCACAAAAATGTCAATTGTATGGCCTTAATGCCAACTCTTGCAAGCTGTTTCAAATTCAATGAAATCATGCTAAGTAAAGAAATGCAACCAATCATGGAAATTAGCCCCACAGACAAACTAGATGTACATGGTATGACACTACCCATGTGTGACCAAGCCACAACAAGACTAAATAGTTTAGAAAAATCAATCTCAAACACAGCAGGCTTAGAAAAGATATTAAAATTATCCTTAAATTGCAGAGTAATGCTTAAACGTAACCTTGACGTGGAACAAGGACTAGGTAATGGAGCACTGGGTACAGTTGTTGGCTTTCAAACATACCCACGCGACAACAAAATTCAGTTTGTCAATATACTCTTTGACAAACTTTCAGATGTAAAAAGGATAGGACGCTCAACAGTTAGATTCCTTCTCTTCAAAGATATGTATGTACGCGGAGAACAATTTTCTCTAACTCTTGCATACGCAGTCACGATTCATAAATCACAAGGTCTTACCCTAGACAAAGCAATGATAGATATTGGTAACACAGTCTTTAAAGAAGGCATGAGCTATGTAGTGCTATCACGCTTACGTACACTTGACGGTCTATTTCTAATCAACTTTGATGCAAGTAAAATAAACGCTGATATTCCTTGCATTTTAGAATACAATAGACTTCACTCACTATACACCCCCCACCTAAACACATATTCTGTTCCACAAAAAGTAAAACGTTATAAAAGAAAAATAAATCAAACATAAATGCAACAGGATGTCACTGCAAATCCTCCAAAGAGAGTAAAAGAAACTAATTCTTCATCAAGTACCACAAGCAAAAAAGAATCAATTAGGGAAAGTAAACCAGGTACTTCTTTAAAGAAGGAAGACAAACTCCAAAAAAAGCAGTTACATACAGAACTACCTGGACCATTTAAATTCTCAAATATAGTTGGTGTAAGTTGCTACGCAAATGTAGCAATGATTATTCTATTTCAATTACCACCAATTGTTGACAACATTTACTTACACAGTACACACCCATTGTGTTTGGAAATGTTAGTACTTCACAGAAATGCAGCAAATAATCCTGACAACATGTACAGTGTTTATGGAATAAGACAACAATTGGACTACTGTGCTGGAATGGTGAAATTCACTATAAACTCACAGGAAGATCCACAAGAATTTCTAATGTACTTACTACAAGTACTGGAAAACAAAAACATACCTATAAATGAAATCTTTTAGATTTCATACATGTGGAAACATACATGCACTCTCTGCAACACAAGAAGAAATCCCCAATGAACGCTTCATATATATATCAATACCAAATTGTGAATCCATTCCATTTCAGCGACTTGTACAAAATGCAAACCATGGTAGATTATGCTCTACCTGCAATTCAGATAATCGCTCCACGTTAGTAATACAAACACATAGTAAATACATAATACTAATGCTTCTACGATACAATGCAGATGGTACCAAAAACAACTGCAAGCTGACTGGATTCACACATGGTCAAATATCACTTGGTAAGAAAACCTTCACAACGATAGGTATAATCTACCACGCAGGAGCCACAACCATTCAGGGCACTACACTGCATATATAAAAAAGAAATGTGGATGGTTTGAATGTAATGATAGTACCATTACTCTAAAGCAGAGATTACCAGGAAATCTTACAAACGCTTATTTGATGTTCTTAAAACCAAAATTTGATAACTGAACTGTATTTAAACCCTAAGTAAATGTGTGTTAAAAAAATATAAACTGTTAGAATACTCCAAAAGCTATCTAACTGTTCAAAGATTCTACAACAACTAATCAGATAAATGAATACCACTAAATTAGACCAAAAAATACACAGTTAGAATACGCCAATTGGTATCTAACTGTCCCAAAATTTAACAATATCCAAATAGATAAATCAATACCACTAAAATATATAAAAAAAATAGACAGTTAGAATACGCCAATTGGTATCTAACTGCTCCAAAATTTTATAATATCATAACAAATAAATGATATAATATGTTACTGCTCCAAAAAAATACAACAAGCCAAAGTATAAAGCATTAGCCAGAAACAGCAAGTGAACACTGAAAACAAACAAACAAATAAACTGTAGCATAACAGAAAAAGTTTTTTTTTAATCCAACATGGATTTTTTTTTCTCCCACAGACCCAATGATTTTAGCAACAAATACAGAAACTGAGCAAATTGCACAGTATTCTGATTTGTAATCTACTAAATATGAGGGTCCAAAAAAAAAAGTATATTGATTATAGAATGTAATAAGTCATTACAAAATACTAATACTAACATGCTATTTTCTTTTATCACAGAAATTAACAAGAAATACATGTACTAGACCAAACAGTAAGTATACAATAATAAGGGGAACCATAGCAGCATATCACATCCATAGTATCTAATACCTTTGTTCCTTATACATTTGTTTTTCACCCAAAGTTAAAGGCAAATATGAATGTGATATGCTGCGGTGGTTGTTACCAGGGCATGGCCATGCACCCAAGACTCTATGCCCTGGCAACAACCACTGCAGCATATCACATCCTTAGAGTCAAACATTTCAACTATGGTCTATGGAAACTTTTAATGTCCGCAGACATTATGAGTGTTCTTAGAACACTTTCAACTTGCCAGCGAACAATACGGACAGCGTTTTCAGGACACCCCCTACAAACATTTCAGAACAACGCGATAGTTCTTAGAACACTTTCAATTTGGCAACGAACAATACGGACAGTGTCCTCAGAACACCCCCATTTCGTTTATTTGCGAACATTTCAGGACACCGCAAGTGTTCTTAGAACACATTCAACTTGCCAGAGAACAATACAGACAGCGTCCTCAGGACACCCCCTACGAACATTCCCCGGACACCGCAAGTGTTCTTAGAAGCGTCTTCAGAACACCACCATCTTGTTTATTTGCGAACATTTCAGGACACTGCGAGTGTTCTTAGAACACATTCAACTTGACAACGAACAATACGGACAGTGTCCTCAGAACACCCCCATTTCGTTTATTTGCGAACATTTCAGGACACCATGAGTGTTCTAAGAACACATTCAACTTGACAGAGAACAATACGAACAGTATCTTCAGGACACCCCCTACGAACATTTCAGAACAACGCGAGAGTTCTTAGAACACATTCAACTTGACAGAGAACAATACGGACAGCGTCCTCAGGACACCCCAATTTTGTTTATTTGCGAACATTTCAGGACACTGCGAGTGTTCTTCGAACACATTCAACTTGCCAGCGAACAATACGGACTACGCCTTCAGGACACCCCCTACGAACATTCCAGGACACCGCGAGTGTTCTTAGAAACATCTTCAGAACACCCCCATTTTGTTTATTTGCGAACATTTCAGGACACCGCGAGTGTTCTTAGAACACATTCAACTTGACAGAGAACAATACAGACAGCGTCCTCAGGACACCCCCTACGAACATTCCCCGGACACCGCGAGTGTTCTTAGAAGCGTCTTCAGAACACCCCCATTTTGTGTATTTGCGAACATTTCAGGACACCGCGAGTGTTCTTAGAACATATTCAACTTGACAACGAACAATACGGACAGCGTCCTCAGGACACTCCCATTTCGTTTATTTGCGAACATTTCTGGACACTGTGAGTGTTCTTAGAACAGTTTCAGTTTGCTTGTGAACAAAACGGACACATATTGAGTCCTCAGAACACCCCCCATTCAGTTTATTTAGAACATTTCAGAACACCCGTGATGTCCGCAGACAAATCGAACACAAAATGAACGTCTAACACATAAAAAAACACAACTTTCATCCTATCTCATACACTCCCACCCTCCCCAAACACTCCTAGACACCAACACACTCTACTAAATGCAAATTTTGAACAAAGTTTCACCGCGCTGTCCGCAGATAACAGTGAATCCAAGATGGCGGGCGCTACAGAAAATCTGACACGCTCCACGCCGTCCAATCACCGAACACGTTGCATGTCCGCGAACATCACACAAGCCGATTGGCCAATCAGGACACTGTCCACGGAGCGAACAGGGAAATGTGTCCGCGGACCGAACACAGATATCACTATTTTTTTTTTACCTACTTTTTGGTCATTTTAAAAAGAACTACTGGACGGATTTTCACCAAATTTGCAAAAGCACGCTTTCGGGACCAAGCCGCTGCTCCTTGTCCAAATTTGGTGAAAATCTGTCCAGCAGTTTGGGCTGTAGACACAAGCAAAAAATGTTTCCTTTTCAGTCCATGGGAAAAAAAAACGTTTTGGGACCCCCCCCTATAACTTTGCCCTCCCGGACGAATCCTCACCAAACTTTGCAAAAGAAATTCAGAGTGACCCAAATACTTTTTTTGCAAGGTTTGGTGAGGATTTGTCCAGGGAGAGCAAAGTTATAAGCCACCCAAAAAGTGCTCTTCCTATGGAAACACCAATTTAACCATAACTACATGGCCACTACTGTGGCCATGTAATATATATATATATATATATATATATATATATATATATATATATATATATATATATATATATATATATATATATATATAAAAATATATATATATATATTATATATATATATATTCAAGGAAAAAACATTAGTTGCAGGGAGTTTAAGGTGAGAACTTAACGCAACAAAATCCCTGAAATTCAGCTAAAGCCACCTTAACTTCACACCCCTGTTGCGCAGCCTATGACCACAATGATGACATCACAAATCACATCACCACTGATGACATCACCAATTACATGTTTTATGAGAACACTGATGACATTACAAATCACATCACTGATGCCATCACTGGTGAAAACAGTAATTACATTGAAATTAACTGATTACATCAATAATGGAATTACACATAACATCTTTTATAAGTTAGCTCATGAAAACCTTGATCACCTTAAAACCAATTTAGGCCGTGGACTTGGCCATGTCAAAGGCGGGGATCACTGACCAGTCCCACCATCCCGCCACCTCTACCCTGATGGCATTTGTATGTTCTTTATTTATTTAGCATTTGGAATGCGCGCCTAACCCGTGAGTATCTGGCCGCTGGACAGATGTTTACAAACATTTTTTACAATTGCATCAAAGTGAGCCAGCATGCAATATAATTTACTATTTACAGTATTTACAGGTATTACAGATGTTTACAATATGCCAAGGTATCTTCTAGGATCGAAGGTGCTACCGTTTGAATGTGAGGAGCCAGTTTTTGAGTTTTCTGCAGAAGGATACATGTGAGGGGTCAGACCTGATGTCTAGTGGGAGGGTTTTTCATTCTTTGGCAGCTACTACTGGGAAACTGTGTCCTCCGGCCGGTGGGGAGAAAGGCTGTGGAGGCACGTGTATTTCATTGTTTGAGTTGGAGCCAAGAGGTTAGTAAGGTATTTGGGGCCGTATTAATAGGGCATTTGTGTGTTGTTGCTAGTATTTTGAATCTGATTCTGTCCTGGACCGGTAGCCAGTAAGCTGTGCGTCTTGTTTCTGCGATATGCTCTCTCCTAGGGATATTTAGTGCAGCTCTAGGGGCATTATTTTGGGTGACTTGGAGTTTTTTGATGCTGCTGTTTGAAGCGCCAGCCAAGAGGATGTTACAATAATCCAGTTTGGATAGGCTAAGGGCTCTCGCTAGGGTCAAATAACTGTCAGGTGTGAGGTAAGGTCTGCAAGCATTAATAAGCTTGGCTGTATAGGATGCTGAAGAGAAAGATGCTTTGACTTGTCTAGACAATGTTAGTGAGGAGTCCAAGTATACGCCTAGGGTTTTGACCTCCTTTGAGACGGTGATGGTGATCCCGTCTATTGTGAAGGCTTTGGTTTTTGGGTCAAGTTTTTTTAGGCAGGTTTGTGGCTGACTAGTAGGAGCTCGGTTTTATCGTCATTTAAACAGAGTTCTTTCTGGGCCATCCATGTTTGGATGATCAAGTAGATGTTGTTGAGTGTAGTAGTATCTTTGTCATAATGAGGTGCAGCAGGATCTGCGTGTCCTCTGCGTAATTAGTGTACGACACTCTGAGTCCATCTAAGCGATCAAACAAGTGCTTAGTAAAGATGTTGTAAAGCGTGGGTGACATGCAGGATCCTTGGGGCACTCCACAGAGAACTTAGGCTCTGAAGGCGCTTGCTATATTAGACTCTCATTGTGCATTCTGAGAGGAAGGATTAAATCCAGGCAATAGCTTTAGGGAAGTAATTGGCAGCGCTGGCTAGGTGGTGGCATAGAATGTTATCATTCACTAAATCAAAGGCCGCAGAGAAGTCTAGGAGTAGATAATCGCTAGGTTACCATTGTCAATGTTTACCTCATCATTCCTCATTTCTACTGTAATCATTTAAGGAAATAAAAAAACTTGTTACTCCTGCAATTGCAGTATTTCATCTATTATTGCTGTGAGCAGTCTTCTGAGCACAGGGCTATTTTTAGGATCCTGTAAAAAAGTGCGAACATCAATGTCTCTTCTGGCAAGAGCAGGATAAGCTTGAAGGATAAACACAAAAACAGAAAATACAAGACTATGCACACCCCCGTTGGTTAGAGCCATGGGGCTACCCAAATAGATAGTGAGAAACAAGTCTGGATACTGCTCTCATTTCCAATCTTCGAACTCGAATTCAAGTTCAGGCATATTCGTGAAACATCAAATTCATTTTTCAAAATTCCTGTGTCTCTTAGCAAAGAGTTGCACGCCTGCTCTAATATCTATAAGGAGTCTCCAAAGTGAGTCACAGTCCAAATGCAAAATCTCCATTTATCAGTTGGTAGCTTTATTGTCCTTCTTCTTCATCATTGATCAAGTCTGCACATGCTAAAATTCTTGTTCTTGTCTTGCTTCTGGATCGGCAACGGTGGGAGGTACAGTCTCGCCGGTGTACAATTTCACGTCGTTCAAATGAAGCCAAGTTCGCCTGTCTTAGACTTTTACTGCGGAGCATCTTATGTTTTCAATGATAAAAGGGCCATTGAAACGTGGCTTGTGCCACCTTCGGGTGAAGTTTTTAATTAGGACAAGATCTCCAACAAATAATTTGTGTGCTGATAATAGTTCAGGTGATCCGGTTGCTGAATGGTTTCCATCTGTGTTCTAAGACTGAACCCCTGCCGCTTGAGTTGATCTGAAATGAGAGAGATGCTATAGGTCATACATGTCAAATATTTATGTAACTCATCACCTAACAGTTTCCCTGTACTATGGGCATCACTTCTACTCCTCGATGGAGGTGTAAGAGGCGTTCTCATTTGCCTCCCAGTCACTACTTCATGGGGGCTGAGGTGGTGGTCTGTACCAGGCTGATTCCTTAGGGCATATAAAGCTAAGGGCATGTAATATAGCCACCCCTTCTTCAGAGCTAGCTTAATTTTAGCAATCATTTCTTTAAGGAGGCGTTGAGTCTCTCACAAATATTCTGTTTGCTTGCGGGTGATAAGCAGAAGAAAACTTGTGCTTAATACTCAATAATAGTCCTATATGTTCGAGCACTTCATTGACAACATGTGGCCCATTATCGGATGTCAGCACTTCACACACACTCCATCTTGGAAAGACTTCATGTACTAAAAACTTTGCTGCGCAAGTGGAGTCAGGGTGTGTACATGGACCTGCCTCGATCGACCTAGAGCAGGGACACACCACCACTATCAGATACCTATATCCATTGCATACTTGCAGCATGTCAACATAATCAATATGTAAATGCTGAAAAGGAGCATTTATTCTAAGAATTACTCTGCTAATCGCTCTCAGTGTATGCCCAGTGGTAAACGTTTGACATACGATGCAGTTTACTACATAAAATGCAATGTGTTCTAACAAATTTGGAATTAACCAGTCTACCACAATCCTTGCAGCAACACTTTCCCTAGTTACAGGGTAGTGCAGCTGTTCCAGCGCTACCTTTAACCATGCTACTGGCATCACCGGCTTTCCAGTGCTATCCTGTCACCATAATGCTTCTGTGGAGGATAAAGAACACCCCCTTTGTTTCCATAGCTCCTGCTCTTCCTGTGGTGCACTGCCTTGAATCTTCATTAATTGTTGTTTTCAGCAAATGATTAAACACTTCTTGTACTACCATAATCGTGACTACTTTCTCTTTGGCATTCAGAGTGTCAAAATCTGAGATATTTGGTGAATATGCAACCGCTTTTGCATCTGTGGGTTTGTTCAAGCAAGATCTAGAATCTGTGTGCTTAGTATGAGAGGCGCATTTAATGACCGCTATGGCTTCTGGGAGTTGTAGTGCTTTAATAAGCCTGTTCAATAAAGATGCGTTCCTCACTGGAGTGCCGCCCACTCAGAGGTGGTCCCTCCTTTTCCAACGTGCTAACCCTGCATGTACAGTTGACGGTTGACGTCACATAGGTGGAGTCACTGTACACTGTCACTTCCTGCCCTTCCTGCCCTTCGTGTTTATCAAGCGGGACAATAAGCGCTACTTTTTCTACCACTTGCACTGAAAAGTGAAACGGTAGTCTGGCACTTGCTACAATCTCAAACTCGCCATTTTCTTTTTGCCTCATTAAAGCTGCGCCACAATGCCTTTCTCCACCTGTCTGATCAATGTTTCAGAAAACACCAATAAAGAGAATTTCCCCTCCTTTTCTTTCACACATCATCATAAAATTCAACATAGTTTGCACAGTCATGCACTTGGTCACCCTCTATTATTGGCTCAGCTACAAATGTGGCAGGATTCACTATTTACTACATCTGACAATTTTGATTGTTGGGTTTGAAATCATTACCTCATAGGCTGAAGCTCTCTGAGATGTCAATGTACCTTTGGGTTTCTCTAAAATGGCAAACAGAGCATGCTCTACAAAGAGGTCCATAGAGCAGCCTATAACAATACATGTAGACTTCTCAATTGTAAATGTGGTGGCTGCCAATTACTGTTCGCAAGGAAAGTGTCCTTTCATAATTGGGCCTAAAATATATTTTATTTATTTATACATTTTTTATTTATTTTAATTTTCATAATGCGCCACATGCCCGCAGGCCTCAGGGCCCACTGTAATACGCTAAAGACTTGAACCCCAATGTAGTTCTCTGTGTAAGCACTGCTGTCATGACTGTCCCATTTTCGTGCGAAAATAAGTACAATTCCTCCATATAATTGTGAATTCCTAAAACAGGAGCTATGCAAATTGCCTTTTTCAACTCTAAAAACCTTTCCTCCAACTCCTCGGTCCATTCTATTATAACCTTATTCACCTGTGCCTTCTTTAAAACCTGCAAAAGGGGTCTTGTATACAAACTGTGGTCAAACACCCAGGCTCTAACATAATTACATAGTCGCAAGAATTGTTGCATCTGTTTTACTATATGTGGTGTTGCAGTTTTCATAATCGCCTCAGCTCTTTCATGTGTCACCTTTTTTCCCTCATGTGAAATCAACTGTCCTATGTATAACACCTCTTCTTGACAATATTGTAACTTGTCCTTGTCTACCTTGTATCCTTTGTCTGCTAAGATAGTCATCAACTGAATCGAGTCCTGTCTACATTCATCTTCTGTCTGTGCTGCAAATTAAAATGCCATCTACGTATTGTATCACTGTGCTTTTCAAATCAACATTGCCTAGGTCCATCTGGAGGACACTGTTAAAGATCGATGGAGACTCGCAGTACCCTTGAGGCAAACAAGTATGAATCAGTCGAGTTTGGCGGAACGTAAAGGAAGTCAAGACTTGTGAGTCCTTGTGTAACGGAATTGAGAAAAATGCGTTTTTCAAATCAATCACTGTGAAATATCAGGTTTCCACTGGGATACTACATAGTATCGCTGCTGAGTTAGGAACTAGAGGAAACTCTGCATCCACAATCTGGTTAATCGGTCTCATGTCATGTATGAATCTCCACGACCCTCCCTTTGATTTTCTGATAGGATACACTGTGGTATTGCACGATGATTCTGATGGCACCAGAAAACCTTATTTCATCAATGCTGAAAGAGTCTTGAATATGCCCTCATCACCCTCTCGAGACATGGCGTACTGTCTTGCTCGAGGTGAAATCGCTCTTGGCTGCAGCTTTATTTTGACTTCCCCAATTCCCTTTGATAATCCTACGTCATAAGGGCCTGTAGTCCATAGGACACTTGGCACCTTCTCTAAGTCTTCCTAAAAAAATTCTGGATGCTGACGCATTATTGCCATTCGCTGTAGGATTTCCCTTTCTCTATTCTTATCCAGTGCGTGATGCTCATGAAGAACACTACTCCATCCTCTGTTGGGTCTTCCCTAAACATATCATCATCAGTGATGTCAGTCAAGATGTACCCTTCTTCGAAAGCTATTACGGTCCTCCATGGTCCACCCTCATCATCTGTTCCTTCCAGAATTGCCATTTCCCTTCGTACTATGGCTGCTTCTAGCTCTATAAGCATAGTTTGTCCCCTCTCTTTGTCCATAGGTATCTGTGGTCTGAACAGGAATTTGTCAGGTATCCTCACAGTCTTCCCACTAACCCAGGTAACCATGTTAATAGAATGCTCATCCCGTAAAGAAAAACCTCTGGCTCTACTGGAATGCCTCAGAGAGACATTTGCCCTCTGAACGCCAGTATGAGTTCACCCATATTCATGTAGTGTATTCCAGTAGTGGAACACACTATTCCATGGTTAGTGAATGAAATCGTCATGTTAAGTTTCATCATGAAATCTCTTCCCAAAATGTTAACTGGTGTCTGTCGTGAATACAACAATGGAACAGACATGTCACATTCTCCTATAGAGACTGGTAATTCAACAGTAAAAGGAACTCGACTCGTAGCTCCAGAGAACCCTTGAGCATTCATGGCAATTCCCAACATTGGATATTGTCCCTCTCATATACATGAACGAATAGCCCCAGTGTCTACTAGAAAAGAAAAAGATGTGCCCCCTATCGTCACATTAACCCTTGGTTCCTCTTGGTTTCCTCCTACCACAGTGGCACTGTAACGCTCACCTGATTCCCGCAGAGGCACCGGTCTTGACTGGGTGAATGCCGTATCTTCAAAGGTGATGTGTAACACACGGTTGGCTCTTTGGGCTGGACCTCTGTGCACTGTATGTCTGACTCGAAGAGTAAGATGTCTTAGGTAAGTGAACGCCGAGCTCTCCATCTGCCTCGGGGCAGGGTGTCGTAACCAGTTTCTTCACTGGATAAGGGTGCAGGCCTCTTGACCTCAGAGGACTGCTGTCCGTCGTTAACTGCACGAACGGTAAGTTCTGGGCACTTCAAATGTCTTAAAAGTCTTTTGTAATGATATCTCTTGTTTTGCAGGGTTCCGGCGATGGCGGATGGCGGGCTGATGAGAGTTGAGGATCGAACCCGTGTGAGGAATACAAGCGCCTGGAAGCACATAAGTAAGCGCTTGTAGCCTGCTTCACGATGCGCACTAACTGTCCCTTTTATCTTGCAGGTACAAGTTCGGAGCTTTAGAGAAGCTGAAGGGTGCTGGAATACCCACTGGATTCGGCGTGGGAAGGAGTAATGGCACGTGTGTAATAAAGTTGCCCAATGTCTTTAAACGCACCTTCTTTTGTCTTTCAGATGCGGGATGCAGCGCCGAAGGCCTCCGGAGCGTGCGAAGAGCTGGTAAGCCTTTGTCTTTCAGATGCCGGAATGCAGTGCGAAGACCTCCGGAGCATGCGAAGAGTAGGTAAGCCTTTGTCTTTCAGATGCCGGAATGCAGCGCGAGGCGTTGGTGACAGCCGATGGACCAGGTAAGAGATGCGCTGCCACTGAAGACTGAAGACCGTAGTGCTAACCTGTTCTTTCTTTGTCTTTACAGGTGCTGCTGAAGACTGGATTCCAGGATGGTAAGCCTTTGTTCCCTTAGGCCCAGGATCAGAAGCAGAAGACACGATGAGCGTTCTGCTGCAGAGAATACAGAATAACGCAAAGCAAGATTCATCCATCGGGTGTGGTTTAAATAGCCTCCTGTAGTGCTTAGGTGTCTCCTTCCACAGCCACGCCTAGGTAAGAAAAGAGTTCCTGCTTTCCAGAAGAGTTCCAGTGTTCTGAACCTAGGGAGTGGCTCCTGCCCCACCCAACAGGAAAAGTAGTCCCAAACAGAAGAGGATCAGGGGTTCAACTGGCAGGTAAGTAAGCAGCATGGTCTGCTGCAGGTAAGTCCACCCAAGCATTATGAGCCCGGCGCTTCCAGCGCTGGGACTGGGCATCTTTATGAGCCTGGTGCCACTGGCGCCAGGACAGGGTAGAAAAGGTCCCAATTGGGACTGGCTGGCACTCGGAAGCGGGGATATGAGTCTACTTCCAAGGGAGTCGTTCAAGTCCTGATCTTTTGGAAGCAGAGATCATGACAGGCACCTCCTATTCTCAGTGTCAATAATTGTCCCGTGTTTGCATACTTCTGTGTCTGCATGGGGGCGTGTTGCGACTGCCCTTGTGGTGGATTCATTTGCACTTGCTCTAGTTGCTGTGTCTGTTGCATTCACGGCTTATGTCTGATCTTGGGCAAGCCCTTCCCTAGTTTGTGTACTATATGGAGGATAAGCTGTCACCCCTTTGAGAATTGGCCACTCTGTATATTCCTTTGGCTCCCACATATGCGTGCAATGTGCTTTGTCATCCCGCAGGTCCAACACACAGGTGGAGGCTGTCTGACTAATCCCCCTTGGTTGAATCCTTCTTGCGCATTCTGATTCTCATTCTGCGCATTTTGAAACCCACCTTGATTATTTTGGAATCCTCCCCTTGCTCCTCGAATTCCCATACCTCTGCCTCATGGCATGAACCCTAACCTCCTTGGTCCATCAGGTGCCTATTAATCACCTGCGATGTACCCACTGCTTGCTGTGTCCCCAATCCTTCACCGTTTCTCAGTACCGCCCCTTCTATGGTGTATTTTGACAATTTCTTCTGAACTAACTTGGCTTCATCAGCTTTACTGGCCTCATCTTTCTTCTTTTTTTTCTCCTGCAATAGCCGATAGTAATGCACTATCATCAGCTGTATCTCAGTCCATGGTTTTGCTTCCATTCCCACTTGTTCCTTCCTTTGCCTCTGTATAAGCTCGGGCAACCCTTGACATAAAATGTGGTAAAATAATGCCACTGTTTTTTCCCACGGCTCTTTCGTTTCAAATTGCCAACGCTCTTGAATACCCTGAATGTAAGCAATAGGATCTTCATCTTCCTACATCTTACATGTCATAATTGCACCCATACCTGATGTGTCAGAAAACTGCACCCTCAATTATTAAACAGTGCTCCGTCATGAGCTGTGTTTTGTGCTGTCACACCTGAATAGCCTGCTCTCCTCCATATGTCATCAGCTCTCTCCCCAGGAATAGCTGCCAAGAGACCCGTAATGTCCCCTATGGCCAGCATGTTTCCTTTTGTCATTTTTTCTAGCTCATATATGCATTTCCCAGCACCCGACGCCAAACTCGGGAGTTTGCACCTTAAGTTATCCTTGTCCATCTGTGGCCATGAAATATACTGTTGTCTCGTTCCCCCTATTTCCAATAAGGGAAACTGGGTAAACCCTACCTCGCAGTCAGCTCCCATCATCTGCCTATCCATAGCAGACAATGTAGTACTGTCTGCCTATCCATCGTCCGTGCCCGTCACCTCGCTGGTAGCGATTTTAGCCTGCTCACCTATGGTGGTGATTCTCCCTTTTCACTATACGATCATCCTCTGGGACACTCTGGACACGCAATAGGATCTGGCGTCCTATCCTTAGGTTGCTCTAAACCCGTCCACCTTACTTCCTTGTCCATCTGCATGCTTCCCTCAGGGGCACACACATTCCCACCCTCTTCCCCAAGGATGAATTCTCTTTCCTCATCTGACATGTCTTGTCCCCAACTAGTGTGACTCTCATCCACTTCACCTTTATCTAGGTCCAGGCTCAGTACTCGAGGCTAAATGGATTTCCTTCTATCCTTCGGGATTGAAATAATAGGGACTGATCTCCCTCCCCTTGACTTCCAGATTTGCTACTTTCCTTTAACTCATGATAGGCTTTATTGATCCTGTCTCTTATACTACCTATATCAAAGTTTTCTTCTTCTAATGCTACTCTAAATGTTGCTGACATTGCTCCCTTTAATGGAAGGAACTCTTCTATTTTGTCTCATTTTATTGCTAGGCTTAGCCCTATTGGTTCTTTACAAATAATACTGGCATCAAGACCCCATTGTCTCCTCTTCCGTTTTAATTCTTTGTCTAGTTCCCTTTGTTTTCTCCTGTCCCATCGAATTCTGTCTTCCTCCTGTATTAGCTCTTCTCTCCTACTCCTGCTCTTCGTCCTTCCTCTTCTCTCTGTCTCTGTGTCCTTTTGCCCCTTAATTTCTGTGCTTCCTCCTCCTCTCTCTTTCTTTCTCTATCCTTGTCTTCCATTGCTCTCTGCCTATTGTCATACTTTCTTTGTTCCTCTGCCCTTTCTTCTTTCTTTTGTTGCTCCTCCTGATACATCTGTTCTTGCTGCTCTCTGCTCTTTCTTTATGTTCATCTTCTTTCAATCTCTTTTCCCGTTCCATGTCTTTTCTATATTGTTCGTCTTTGTCTTCTCTTTGCCTTACTTCCGCGATGCTTTTCCCATCTAGCTTGAGCAATATCTGTCCTCCCATCCATTCGTTTTGCATGAGCGTTACCTCGTCAGCTTTCTCCTTTTCTCCTTTCCAGCCCTTAATCTCTCTTGCTATTTCTGTTGATATGTTCGACCGCTCACTCTTCTCTTCTTTTATATTGTATGATTTTAAAGATCTCCTCTTTTCTCTTCTCTGGACTATCAGGCGTTTCGTATACCAGATTACTATACCCGGTCGCTGCTTTTAGTTCCTTTAAAGGATACAACCCTACTTTGTCTGTTCTTGCGCCTTTTACTTCAGGTGAGGCAAGGGGAGCTGAGGGCTCAACACCTTCCTCCTTACACTGATCAATCATCCACTCCTCAGGTGGCAGATCTTCCTTGCCGTCCTGGTACATTTTCCAGAGCTCAAAAAGAGCTAACCTTTTCTCTAATTATTTCCTCTTGTACGCAGTGTGCAAGTATGTCGTTATATGTTGCAATATAGCTTTTGACAGTGGTCCCCTTGTGGCCATGGCATGAACATCGTATCTGCTGTGCCGTTTACCCATTCCACACTATACTGTTTGAGCCTGGACATGTGCTTTGGCAGTGTCTTACATAAATGCATCAGAGGAATGATATTGTCAGGAATCGATGTGTCAGCATGCGTAGGAATTGGCGCACCTAGCCTTCCATAGTTGCTTATGGTTCCTCTGTACCCACCAATGTACTCTCGAACCAGCGCAAACACTGGGGAGCTGCCATCATTCTCTTCACGTAAACAAGCTTCACTGTTCCTAGCCCATTGGCGGTTGCCATGGCGACGTTGGACGCCATGCAATACGTGTCACCCCGTCAGGAGACGGCAGCTGACGCCTGCTCACGTGACACTGGGTGAATAAAGACCACCTCCGAGAACTCGTCGGCACTTCTAATTGAAGTTTCTGATGTTCTGCTTTGGTGCCTGTTTGTGTACGTACCTGCTAGACCCCTGCTTTGTCCTCAGAACTCACTTGCTTCTTGACCCTTCTGCCTCAGTACCTTGACAGTCAGTTGCCGACCTCACCTGCTACACAGACATTCTTCAGATTACGTTTGGTCTTTGCTTGCTGTCAGCTGTTGCCAAAACCTGCTATCTCACTGACTCCTCACCTTGTTCTTCAAGTCTTCGCTTCTTGTTTCCAGGAGGTACCAATCTTGCTATCAGCCTTCCCTCTGCTTTCCTCTTCACCTGCTGCTTACCTTCAGTGCTTGGAACCTCATGCACCTGGGATATCGCCTCCCGCATTTGTCCAGGAATACCGCCACACTAACTAGAGACACTTGGCGTATGTGTGTGCGTGTTTGTAGGCATCTTTGTGCCGTCCGGATAGGTCTTGGTGCACTATCTGGATGAATTGGAAAAATCTTCTAAAGACACTATGTTTCATCGGGGAATAGCACCTGTGCTTCGGGATTCAGACTGACCCTTGCACTCCAAGGAAACACCTCTTGTAAGAACCTTTCTTCGTTTCTGCTTATTCACCACACCTCGTTCCCCTTGTTGGAAGTTAGAGTTCATTGTAATTTCAGTAACGCTCCTTCTGAGAGGGAGAAAACCAAAGATACCTTATTTGCAGGTTCCACACTACCACCTGACACCTGGGTTTCTCTCCATCTGTTGTGAGGTGGGTGTATCTTGCTCTAAGATTTGGGTAACAGGTTTTTGTTGCACTGTTATTGAGCGATTCCTTTGGTTCTGCAGCCAGTGTGATCCTGTGTGTGTTCCCTCTTCCAACTAATAGACTGCTTTTTCTTACTACTAAGTAGAGGGTTACATTTGGGGGAAGAACTCGTTTGCTACAAACTGTCTTCCGACGGCTCTCCCATACTCTGTAAGGCACCACTCAGCAGTGAACCCTAACAGATATATCCCGTTTTGACAAGTCTCAATTGACTGTTAATACTTTCCATATTATATACAACACTTTTGCCACTTTTCAACATTTTCAAAACAGCAAACATGAGCGCGCTGCAACAATCGCTGCTCAAGCCTCTACCTTTTTCAATTATATCTGTCTATCTTTGGATTGGTACCAACCGTTTCCCTAGATAGTCTTTTTAGATCCTTAACTTTGTTTCAATTCCTTCACAAATGTGCTACTTCTTCAACACTATAACTTAACACAAATACACAGACAGACTAGTCGACTTTACACATTTACTAAAAACTACTCTGTGATCACCTTTTTTTTCTCCTCGCCCCTAATCAATATCCTGTCACAGGATTTAAATCATCTCCTTATACATAGGTAGGTATCTTAGTGACTCCGAGTGGAGTGTGAGACAACTTCTTCTAGACCCCCTTGGGTCAGGTTTCTGGGCGCTTCTATCTCCACACAGTATTTCTTGTTACCTTTAAATAACCACAATCCCATCCCCTTAATTTGCCATTTCCGTCAATCTGCTCACCATTTGGTTGTTTGACTCAAGGCCCTCTGTATCGTCTCCTCCTCCAACTGACCACAGGGGATTTCGTCAAACAGGGACCCTGCACACCATCTCGATTTTCTTGCAAGATTTCTATTCGGCCGCTCTCCACACGAAACCCTGCGATCTTCCTGCTAAATGGATATCCGACCGTCAGAAAATCTGGAGCTAACAGGTCGATGGGTCTGAACCATCCTACCACTGCTACCATGTGAGCTTATGGCCCTTGTTTAGGTAGTGTGTTATGCAGTTGGATGGGAAACAGAATAACTCATTACACCAATAATCAGACCAACTCAGGAAGAAGGCAAAGTCTTTTTTGCTGTTTTATTATCAATTGTCTAAAACATGGAGTTACAGCGGACATCAACGGACGTCGTACAGCATTCTCTCAAAGCATTTCATAAAAAACATTACTTGTATAACATAAACTCGCCATACATGATGTCATACTACGTGGCAAGTAAGAAAAAGCTACAGGGATTGTGGTTGGCTCAAGGGGAACCTCTAAATGTGCTTTCTATAGGGACTGGAATTGTGAAAGGACATCTACTGTCAGGTGGACAACTCCTGCCCAGCCCTAGTGCAAGTCATCTTCAACACCTAATAAGTACACAGTGCCTTATTGGCTTTCAAACTATAAGGCCCTTAGTTGTATGGCCTTCTACAATTGGTTTGCACGCTCATGCCCTTCTGGAACATTCGGATCACTTAGCGGCAGGGAGGTGGGCATGACTTTGCATCCCCGCCCAATTAGCCCACCATCTCTCATCACCCATGCCTTCTGCCATGCAGACTGTCTTTGAACTTTGCCTTGCAATGTATTCTCATCTCTGAGAATAGAAGGGAGTGTGAGCGCACAACGTTCTGGACTGCTTGCCCAACTCTATTCCTTCCTCGGCTCACGTGACAGGAGACCATACTTTGGACCAAATTTGCAGCATTTAATTGTCTTGAATTAATAAACTTGGCAGTCACGGTGTTCTTTCTTTGCACCTTATCAAGGAGCATTCAACTTCTCACGGTTGCTTTCTTTGAGAATAGATAACCGTTCTTGGCTACCTCCAGTCTTGATATCAGGCCAAACAGCTTCACCATTAGAGTCCTCGATATCCAGTTAATTCTTTGCTGCGACACAGCTTCAGCCTTTTTCTTCATGGGCTTGAGCTTATTAAAATTGTGACAACGGTGTCCAGTTTCTATATAATGGCGGAAACGCCTGCATTCTATTCACTAAGTACAGCCATCTTCTATGATCACTTAGTCTACTTGTGTTGCTGAATCTGTACATTTATCAAACGGGTTGCATTTTCTGCAGTGCTCTTCACATGTGCAATCTTCGCACAGCACATGAAAGTTTACTTGATTCTTTACTTTGTCATCAGCCTTTATAAGGTACATACATTCTGTCATACATAAATTCACAGTCTTCTCTGTGTGTCATGCCCATTTCTTGTGACGTCATCAGCTTCTCTTCTCTTTCTCTCATTTTACTTTTCCTTTGGGTATCTCCTCCAAGAGATTGTCATCTCTTCGGGAATACAACTGATAGGGCTTTCTTAGTGGATAACTTTTCTCAAAGACTCGAAGCGGAATAGTCACAACTGCTGGTGTCAAACATGAAGGACCAGGCCACCACTATTGGTGCAGTGGTATGAGTTAGCAGGGAAAGGACAAGGGGAAAGAGGAAGAGAGGAAGAGAAAAGCAGAGTTTTCAGACATTTCCAAAACTTAAGGATTTCCAGCTCAACTCTGAGAGGGGCAGGCAAGATGTTCCAAAGAGAGACACCAGCCGAAGAGAGACTCCTGCATCCCGTCTCTGTGTGAAGAAGCGTTGACAAACAGAGAATTGGAGTTAGAGGAGCAGAAGGTGTTGCCGGTGGCCAGATTCCTGGGGGCATGGCCTACCAAAGGGTCAAAAATAAGAGCTTCTAAAGACAGGCCACAGTTAAAATACCATGCACAAAAAAACGACTGAAACTTTATTAATATAGCTGATTTCTTTGAGTAGAAGATCATTTGTAACTCAGAGAATAAAGTCCCTGGACCAGAAGCAACTTATTTTACCAAAGAAGATTAAAACTCCCCATTGAAACCACCAATTAATTGAGTGAGGCCGTAGGAAATCCTGTAGGAAGGGTAAAAACCTTGTTTCCACAGATGACCCTCTAATATAGTCCAGTTTTGATCCAGGTTCTAGGGCTCAATTTCCATTTCATATAACATTGAGGGAATCATCTTAGCCTATATAATTGTATTAAGGGAATTATAGTAAATCTACTAGGCAAATATATTTACCTAGCTCCTCCAAAAGAGACGACAGAGGCAAATAGGCTTGCCTTTGTTATGCCATCACTGCCTTTACAGAATTGGCTTTCTGTGTGGTGGTTGAATGTGAAATTAAATAGGAGCTGAGCTCAGCCCCAAGCAATGCTGTCAAGAATAAACACAAAAGACAGACAGTTGTCACTATTTATTTTATTTATTTACTGTGCATTTGTAAGGCGCTTATACATCAAGTAAATTGTGTTTCAAAGCGCCCACAGGGTAACAGGGAGGGAACATGGGAATTAAATGCAAATATAACAATGAAAGATAGCGGCAGAACTACTAGGTCTTGTGAGCATTCAGATTGTGCAAGCGCAGAGAAAGAGAAGGTATGCAGGTGAAAGGGGCCCCTCGGGGACCCTGACGTCTATGGAAACAAGGCGAGTCACCACACACGATAGATACGCCAGACACGAGGTTGTATTCCCAAAGCCAGGGTTTATTTCAAAGCAAAAGTCTCAGTTGGCCAACTCGGTCTCACGCCCCGCGACGTGTATCTCTGGACCTCGAGGGATGCAAGAGAGTGAATTACGTACATCAGTTACATATATAAAATATGCATATCAAACAATCAGCTATGACATGTTTAACATCCCCCTTTTATTGGGTTTCTTTGAACTTGGTGTGATGATGGACATCTCCGACAACTATGACACCTTCAAACATCTATTCTAGTAACAATTTGCAATTTGTGAGTGCGAAGGCATCTTTCAGTTATTGAATAGAACACCGCTTCTGTTCTTGGAAGCGAGCTTCATACGGGGGGGGGGAAGAGTTGCATTCCGGACCTTGCTATCTATTAGGTGCTATTCGTGTCCTGGGAGCCGACACGCTCTAGCTTGCTCAGCAAACGGGGGCCGTAAGAAGAGCATAATTCAAGCTTTTAGCTGTATTATTCTAACATATTCTACCATATAACGAGTCTTGCTGGCAGCTGCAAAATGATTAAATGCCCTGCAGCTCTGCTTCAAGGCTACATTCGGGAGGGAGCCGGGCGTTCTTCCTGGCGCTGCCTACGTTTGTGTTTCAACGAACTCTTGTTATCCTCTCGGCCCTGCAGCCTTGTCCTTTTTACATACAGACAACAATGTTTTACAGTCGAGCAGTGTAAGCGGAAAATATACTGCGATGCAATAGGAACAGAAAGCAATGAAAAATGGTTAGAAAACAAAATGGCAATTCTTGTTACATCAAAATGGCCGTTCATTGGCAAACTCGAAAACCTATATTCTGTCATATCGTGCGTGAGACGGTTGGCCCACGGCCACCAAAATACATTTGCGGTCACAAAGTAGAGGTATCCATTTCTCTAGACTGACACAGGGGGGGTAAGTACTAGGAGTACCACAGGGAAGTGCTATGGATTAAGCAGCTGTTAAGTGACTTGGTGAGTGGTCAACTTCCAATAAATAAGTAAGTGCAAGGCAAGTGCTGGGAGTAGGCAGAGGCACTGAAAATGATTGGGTGTGGGAGGCCAGGACCCCCGGAGGACACATAAGGGCCCTGGTCACCAATCTCAGCAACTGTGGGATTTAACAGAGGAGATAAGGGGGAGGTGAAAAGGAAGGTCTTGAGGAGCGTCCGGAATTTGAGGAGGTCCGGCTCAAGATGAAGAGGAAGGGGGAGGCTGTTCCATAGGACGGAGCCAGCCGAGCAAAGAGCTCGGCCACCAGCTTGCTGTTTAGTGAAGCGCTTGACACACAGAGAGTTGGTGCCAGAGGAATGTAAAGACCTGGAGGGAGAGTGTTTAGTGACACTCAATTGTAGATAGCGTGGACCTGAATTTGATCCTTGCAGCATCCGGGAGCCAGTGGAGAGATTTTAGTACTGGAGAGATGCGGTCCCTGGGTGTAAGGCTAAGGATAAGACTTGCATCCCTATTCTGGATTAGCTGGAGGGGTCGTAGAGATGAAGCGGGTAGATTAAGTAAGAGGCTATTGCAGTAGTCTAGCCTAGAGATAACCAGAGCTCTACAGACATTGGGCCTCATAACGAGCTTGCCGGTCCGGATACAACGGTACCGGTAAGCTTGTCCGTACCATTGTACCTGGACCGGCAAACTTTGAGTTGTGCTCACGGGTGCCTTTCATTCCATGAGGTCTGACCTGGCTGAATGAAAGGCACCCGCGAGCAAAGCATGTCGGATGCACAAGCACCGTTGTAAACAGTGTCTGTGCATCCAGCTTCCACATTCCCATTGAGCCTGCGTTTGTTCCCGGTGGGGGGCATGGCAGCCCCTTAGCCAATGAGGATGCTCGAAACGGGGCAATCCCCGCTCGGGGCCTCCCCAAGGCTGGCGGCTGCCTTCGTCCCCCGCCGGGGACTCAGGTATGTTTTTTTTTCCCTCCACCCATTTCCCCTGCAAACTATCCCCTCCCTGCCCTCCCAACCCCACTTACCTTCTATTTTCTTGTTTTTGTCAGGAGTGAACACGCTGGGAACAATTCTGTTCCCAGCGTGTCCGCTCCCGATGGCCACCATGGAAAGGGAAAACAGACTACGTTTTCCCTTTCCAAACGGACTACGTTTTCCCTTTCCTGGCAGCCATTTTATTTGATTTTTTTATTTTTTTATTTTTACTGATCCGAAACGCAGAACAGAAAAAAAATGCTATTAGTACCCCGGGCTAATGGACCCTCCGACGGCGGGCCAATAGCGCACACGGTAATGCCCCCGGGGTCTCGTTAACTATGGACCCCGGGGACATTACCTGGGGCGGTATTGGCCCGCCGTCTCGGGGCTTAATGCTACAATATTGATGGGCCAACTATAATATCTAGCAAACATTACATACATTAGTAAATTCTTCCAGATTCGGATAAAATTGGCACCGAAAACCGACGCATGGGTCCATTCAGAAAAATACAACATGAACATGTACTAAGGCATAGCATTTTCTTGCAAATAAACTAATAATATTCAATGTTTATGACACACTAATGATTCTCATTAGTAGCATGCGGGACCCCATCCCTTTCATCGCATCCTCCTGGGTCATTTCCAATCCAGTTTCGAAATCCTGTCCTTCCCACTCTTAGTTCGGCCTCTTTGTAATGTCATCTCTAATTTCCACCTGCACCGACATGGTACTGACAGCACACTGTTGAAACTGGCAGCACGTCTAAGGCGGCTGGAGACATACAGATGTGCAGGCTGCAGCTTGGAATTCAGATCTGACGATAGTGTTACCATCAATCGAGAGAAACAACCCGTAGCCAGGTATAACCTCACGAAACATGTGTCTTTATTGTTGTTGTTTTGGGGTTTAAGAAAGCTAACTAAATAGGATACCCCTAGAAGCACCCGCTGCCCACGATAGTCTCTCACTATCTGACACGCATGGACGCCTCAAGCACTCTAATATTCCATTCCCACATTGAGCCATTAAAAAAATACCCTGCACCTCCCACTATCAAACACGGCGCATGCATCAGCAGAGTCCACACACCATCCAGAGGTTTCACATCACTGCTAGCAAACCCACTAACAGTGAAACAGGACATGTTGCAAATCACAAGCATAACGGAAGAAGAAAGACTCAACGGAAAGCAGCATGAAGAAAAACGTGCAGGGTTCAAATACACCAGCACATAAGATCATGCCCCATATATGCACCCAAAAAAGCAGCTATGCATTAACACTGCCACTTTGATCACACAACACATGCAGTCAACACTGGTAAAATACATAAGAACTAAATAAAATATGTCCAACATATTCCCAGAACACTTGTCAGCGCAATCACGCTTAGAAACAAACAGAACTTAAATATGGTTTCCACTACCTTTAAAATGCACACCTGCGTTGAAACAAATGCTAACTCGCAAAATATGCATTATCACCTAATGTTCTTATAATGCACGCCTCATTGTCGTGAACAGATTTTCATGTTAGCCGTGTTTACAGCACCTAAAGCATCTGATGCTTGTAAAACACCCTTCAAACGTCAGCAGTTAAACTCATTGAGACTGTGCACACATGCTGTAACCCGCACTCATAATGAGCCCTCATAAATCTACCAATGTCCTTTTCCGCAAACTACACAATTAGAGCTAGCTGGACAAACACACACACTTGGGTCAACTGGTCCCAGTAGGGCACTCTCCAACGACAACTATTACCGTGCATGTACACAGCATCTGGTGCGAAAAAATGCACCCTCCAATCTTTGACCTCATAATTCTTCTTGGACACTTTCTGCAAGTGGTGCTTATACTGCTCCCTTCAACTCAACAGCAAATGCACCGAAGATGGTAATACGTTGTGGCATAAAAGACATTTAACTGTGAACAAACACAAACAGCCGTAGCCAGAACTTGAAATGCAACCTCCAATCAGTAGTAGTAATAATCAATGTCAATGTACACATTTATGCATATCCAAATGCTTTCCCCCGCACTTTTCCCCTGCCTCCCCTCCCCTGCACTTGCATGACCTCAATGTCACCTGGCGTAGTAGGATCGTTGTCTCTGTCTTCCCTCTGTTTCCCCTCCCTTTTCTCGTTGCACCTTGAAACACTTGTGTATAGCCGCGTTATAAATGCCATATCATATCAAAAACTGGTGCTCAGGATCCACATTAAAAACACTCATATTGGTGCATAGCCCAATACAAGAGATGAGACACTCAGCAACATCATTGCCAAGAACATTGTGCCAATACGTGATTCACTTGCACGCAACCAGGTTCCAGATAAACTCACAAAACGGTGAAAATTGAAAAGCCACTGGCTAGGCTTTACACTAACCTTAGACTAGCGATCCAGTCTAGCAACTGGAAGAATGCTTCACCTACAAAATAATTTTCCCTTCTTACTGCTCATTTGGGATCACCAGATCACTTTGAGAAGGCAGATGATGGTTTAATGATAGCATCCTGTAGGAAAAAAACGGTCGGCTGAACGACTCTGGAGCTCTAAACCTTCCCCCACTACCTTGGCCAGCTACAAAAGCCTTATTCTTCAATGCAAGACAGCCTATTTATTAAATGCTTCAAAGTATTGTACCCTTGGGTCACAAAACTTTTCAATCTATCTTTTTTAGAAGGCTCTGTTCCCAGTCTCCTCAAGGAAGCATGGATCTCCCCCCTTTGTGAAAAGGGGAATTTGGATCCCTTTGCAGCAGATAGTTATCGCCCAATCACCAACGTCCCGTTTATCTTAAAGATACTGGACAAAGCGGCATATAAACAATTCCATGAATTTCCTGAGCAGAATAATATCTTGGGCACTCATCAGTCCGGCTTTAGAGGCTGCCACGGAACAGAGACGACCCTTCTCAATCTTAAAGCTAATCTCCTGAATATAGTGGATCAAGGCCACTCTGCCATGCTGATGCTTCTCAATCTTTCATCAGATTTCGATCTCGTGGACCATGCCCTTTTAGTTGAACGGCTCCAATCTGTGGTTGGTTGTTTCAGCTTAGCTACCTCACGGGTCTCCTCTTTTCTTGGGCCACGACAGGCCAGAGTTGTCAGCAGGGATTCTCACCCCATTCCCTCTTTAATCACCTGTGGAGTGCCTCAGGGCTCTTGTATCTCCCTATCTTTTTTTTACATATACATGCTTCCTTTTTTGGTACTTTTGGACAATCTGGGTGTCCAGTATGCAAATTATGCGGATGACACTCAGGTTGTCATTAAACTTTCAGGACTCTATACAACTTATTCCGCCAGATTGAACAAGATTTCCGCTACCATCCACGAGTGGACGGCCGTTAACTCTTTGGCCCTTAATCCCACTAAAATGGAGCTGCTCCCAAACTTAAAACTCTCCCCTTGGAGTACCTTAGCTTCACGATTATGAACGTTGTTATCCCAGTGGCCAAGAAAGTCAAGACTCTCGGTGTCACATTCGATTCTGAACTAACTGTGAGGTATTGTGTGGCTCAGATACTCAGTTCTTGTGGCCTTGTCAAAATATCACAGAGTAACATTCGACCTTATGTGTGAACAGAAAATGTAGCCATCCTGGCCACGGTCCTCATAAATTCAAGACTTGATTTTTGTAATAGCCTTTTGAGTGGCTATACTCAGTCTGTCCTGTCAGAATGGTGATGTGTGCGCCATTACACGTTTGGCTAAACATGCACATATTACACAGGCAAGGCGAACACTGCACCGGCTGCCGGTAAAACATCAAGTGACTCATAAGTGCATGTTAGATACCACTCCTAGATATCTTTCAGCTCGCATCAATCGGTATCTTCCTACTCACTCTCTCAGATCTGAGAATCAGCTCAAGCTTGTTCAGCCAAGGTTTAGATTGGTGACGGCGGGTGGATTGATCTTTGATGTGCGTGGCCCGATTGCGTGGAATTCCCTCCCGATGACCCTTCAGTCTATTGCTCCTACCTTGGCCTTCAAAAAGGGTCTTAAAACTTTGCTTTTCAATCAATCCCTGGATTAGTCTGTCTGTGCCACTCTTGCTGACTCTCCCCTGACTACATGACCCACCTTATCCTGTGCTTTGTCTCGTCTCCTTGTTTTGTGTTTGTGTGTGCGCCCTGAGGCCTGCGGGCATGTGGTGCACTAAACAAACAAGAATTCCAATAAATAAAATAAATAAATAAATAAATAAGGAACAATTACCATATGCAGTATCCCCTGGATGCCCTCAGCTATGTACTCATAAGACAAGCAGCATCCAGGTCACCAGTGACACCTATTACATCATGGGCAAGGGGGCCATTGCCTACTGGTCCTATTAGAACTCTCTTCCACTTCCTTTCTATCATATTTCTGCACAAGCGCAGTGTTCAGATGAGACAGCCTGCACTGGTTCACCTTCTACATTGCTGATGGGCTCACAGAGATCTCAACATGGCCACATTACTTGTGGTGTCCCTATGGTTCCATGTTCTTCTGAATCATCTTCAACCTCTGAGTGGAACCCATGCGGTGCTTCTCACCCAATTCAACATCCAGTTGAGTGCCTACTCCCTCCTTCCCACTGATTGTGTTGGAATTCTTTACAACTGCTAGTTCCCCTAATATCAAGTCCCCTTGCTTCCTCCTGCACAGTGTTCTCTTTACCTCTTGCTTTATGTAGCCCCATACACGCAAAGACACAAAGAAACATGCATGTCTGTTAATGTACTACTCTTTTCTTGATCCTCGGTGACACCTTTGTGAAAATGCACTAACGTTTTACAGGATTTATAGTATTTATTTATTTGGTTTTGTGTACAGCGCTAATGCACACCAAAATTGCTTGCAGTGCTAATCTCATCTCAATTTCGCAAAACGCAGCAATGTGTACTAAAGGCGATGCCAACTTTGTGCTGCACTCTTAACAATGATATAATATGTAAATGAATGTTGATTGGCACCCAGGCTGGTGCCGCTGCCAATCAGCTTCTTTCATCTGCTTCTCACTGAGAGTGAGGTCCTGTTTCCACCCTCCTGGCCATCTGTTGTTCTCCTGCACATGTGGAGTTTGTGCCTGGCTGCTGACCATTCCATTAGGTAGGTGCACTTTGTGTGCATTACTGCACCTCCAGGGGAATTATTGATCCTGAAAAATCGAAATTGGAAAAAAAGAGAAGAAAACGAGAAAAAAAAACAAAATTTGCATAAAATTGTTGGAAAGGACTGTTTTATTTGGCATTTTCATTGTGCTGCCATTTTTTGAGCTTTTTAATACCTGCAGCTGCCTTTCTATTTTGAAAGCACACGTTTTTTCCCACTATTGTCTGCTTATTTGACTGTTTTCTGGCCTTTTCAAGATGGCCGCCGCGGTTTTCATTGTTGTGTAGGCAGGCTGTGCTAAACCACCTCTCCCTGTGCTGCACTCCCATTGGTTGCTGAGTGTTTTCTTCCATCCAATCAGGGACCAGCAGGCTTCAGCCAGCCCTCTCAGCAAGGCCCACTGGCTGGAACTGGTTTCTTTCATCTGCTTCTCACTGAGAGTGAGGTCCTGTTTCCACCCTCCTGGCCATCTGTTGTTCTCCTGCACATGTGGAGTTTGTGCCCGGCTGCTGACCATGCAATTAGGTAGGTGCACTTTCTGTGCATTACTGCACCTCCAGGGGAATTATTGATCCTAAAAAATTGAAATTCGAAAAAAAAGAGAAGAAAAAGAAAAAATATGAAATTTGCATAAAATTGTTGGAAAGGACTGTTTTATTTGGCATTTTCATCGTGCTGCCATTTTTTGAGCTTTGTAATACCTGGAGCTGCCTTGCTATTTTGAAAGCACAAGTTTTTCCCCAAAATTGCCTGCTTATTTTACTGTTTTTGGGCCCTTCCAAGATGGCTGCCGTGGTTTTCTTTGTTGTGTAGGCAGGCTCTGCTGAACCACCTCTCCCTGTGCTGCACTTCCATTTGTTGCTAAGTGTTTTCTTCCATCCAATCAGCGGTCCGGCAGGCTTTAGCCGGCCCTCTTAGAAGGGCCCACTTCTAAGGCCCTGTCTGCTCCCTGTCTGCTTCGGGAACGCTAATTGGGGCCCTCCCTGCACCTTAACCACAATGAGGCTGCCACCACACTCCTCTAAGAAATCCGGACTGCCTTGACTTTGCCTCCTCCACAACTATGGGTTAGTTCCATCCTTATGGACTCACTCCTACAGCCTTTGACTATCACTGTCTTTTCTACTTGTTACTCCCATGTTGTCATCCTGATGCGCAGTGCTTCCTAAAACCCTTTGCTAACATCCGATTCCAAGATTGAAAAGTCAAATCTTGCTGTTTTTGCTTTGTGCTAAAAAGTCAAATCTTGCTGCCCATTGCGAAATTCTCTGTATTTTGCTTGTATACTGTTTCTTCTCTGTAACTTGCCAGCCTTGTGACCTCACCACTCTCTTTTGTCCCACGCCTACCTGCCTTAGCCCCCCAGTATCTCCATCCTCTCCTCGCTTCCACCCCAATGGCGCTTTCTGTTTCTCCTATCTTTTCCAACTGCTTCTCCATTCACTATCCTTCCCTTCTCACTAAGTCTGGTAGTAAGAAGTTCAAAAAGGATATCTTGGTCTTCCTATCGCTGACACCTACTCCAATGCTTCCGCCGAACAGACCCTTACCGACAGCCTCTTTGTCATTCCTTCGCCAGATCTATGGACTCCTCATATGGTCTCTGTGCTCTGCCCTATCTCCTCCTCTCCCATTAATGGTGGCACTCGCTGGGAAGTTCTCATGGCTTCCTTTGACTCCTCTAAACTCATCATTAATGTCTACCTAAATGGCACTATCATGGTCCAAGGCCCTCAGGCCAATCTCCTCCTCTTTAATAGGTGCTTCCCTCGCCTCATCAATTTCCTCTCATCTCCTGCTGTCCCCTGCTCTCTCCCCTTGGCTACCTTGCCCTCTCTCTCCTCCTCCTCCTCCTCTGCCCCTCCTAGGGCTCTTTCTCCTCCGCAGGGCGTACCTCTGATCTGTACCCCTCCCCAGAAGGTCTTTAAGGCTGGCAACCTTCTTCATATTGCCACTCTCAACTCTCGCTCTGTTGTCAAACAGTCCTCTGACATCTGCCACCTCCTTGAAGAACTAGACCTTGATGTCCTTGGTCTTACCGAGGCATGGTTCACGGCCAGCTCTCTCAAGAGCTTTGACACTCTCCTCCCTGATGGCTACAAGATCCTCTCAGCACCCAGATCCTCCTGGTCCGGTGGGGGGGAAGCCCTGATCTTTCCTGAGTGGATTCCTGCCTCTATCATTCCCACTCAGACCTACTCCTCTTTTGAATGCCTTGTCTGTAGGCTTTCTCTCTCACCTACCCATTCTCTTATTGTGGTTACCATCTACCGGCCTCCTGGTCAAATCACCTAATTTTTCTCTGATTGGGCAGACCTCTACTCCTCCCTGCTGGCCTCTACCACTCAACTCCTCGTCCTCGGTGACGTCAATATACATTTAGACTCTCCTTGCTCCTCCTCTGTACTCTTCCGTGACCTTTGCAACTCCCTCTCCCTGTTCATCCTCCCCTCTGGCCCGACTCACTCTGCATGGCACATACTCGATGTCTTGATCTCCTCGGACCTCCCCCTCTCCATCCCTCTGACCACTCCTCTCTACTCGAGCAATCACTCCCTCCTCTCCTCTCATCTCTCCCTCTCTTTCCCCCAAGCCAAGCCTACCCCAACACTGCCACCTACCTTCTCTGACATCCGGTCCATAAAGCGTGTGTCAATTGAGGCTTTTGCCGCCACTTCCCCCCGCCTCCACCTTTTGCTGTCTCACATCCTGACACAGCCCTGTCTCGCTCTACTCTCCAATTTCTGATATGCTTGATGCTCTTGCCCCTGTCATGAGGATCCGTTTGAAGTCCAAAGCCAAGTGCATTCCTGGTATGACTCTGACCTAGCTACACTTAAACGTAAGTGAAGGGTGGCTGAGAGGAAATGGAGGACTTCCTGTTCATCCTCTGAGAAACTGGCCTGTCTCCTGCTACAAGGGCAATACCGACTCTCTGTCCTCACCAAGAATAGAGTGCACATTCAAGCTTGTGTCTCTGCGGCATCTAACAACTCAGCCGAACTCTTTAAAATCTGCAAGGAGCTGGCCAACCCTGCTGCAGTCTCTACCCCTCCTGTTGCCTCCGAGGCTCTTTGCAATGCCCTTGAGTCTCACTTAATTTAAAAAACCCAGGACATCCTGTCCACCCTCTCCACCCACACCCCTCCTCTTCCCTCCCCATTTGTGCTTGCTGACCCACCTTTAGCCACCCCTCCACCATCCTTCTCGTCCTTTCCTCTTTTCTCCCCTGACGAGGTCGCTAGACAAGTCCGATCTATGAAAGCCTTGTCAAAACAGGTTCTAGATCTGTTCCTCTAAAACCATCAAGGACCACATTGACACCCTTGCTCCGGCCCTTGCTGATTTTTGCAACCACTCTTCTACCTCGGGATCCTTCCCCTCCCCTCTGAAGCACTTCTTTGTGCATCCTCTTCTCAAGAAACCCACAGCTGATCCTTCTTGTCCAGTTAACTATCGCCCAATTTCCATTACTCCCTTTCTTGGCAAACTCCTGGAAAAGTTGGCCATCTCTCAGCTTAACCTTCAGTCCAATTCTGTTGGCTGTCTCCATGACCACCAGTCTGGCTTCAGAGCAGCCAGAAGCACAGAAATTGCTCTCCTGAACATCCGTGAAGATCTGCTTTCCAACCTTGACTCTAACATTCCCTCTGTCCTCATCCTCCTCGATCTCTCTTCTGCCTTCGACACGGTCAACCATACCATCCTACTCAACCGTCTCTGTGAAAACCTGGGTATCACTGATCAGGTTCTGGCCTGGCTGACCTCTTTCGTCTCTGATCGACCCTCCGAGGTCCAACTTGGGTCCTTCCTTTCATCTATCTTCCTCTCTACCTGTGGTATTCCCCAGGGGTCTAACCTCTCGCTCTGGCTTTTCAACCAATACCTGGCAACTCTCGCCCACTGCATTTCCACTTTCTGCTCAAATTTCCAGTGCTACGCTGACGACACTCAACTCATTTTCAGGCTGCCCTCTCCCACCTCCTCTCCCTCTCTCATCTCTGATTGCCTAACTGCCATTCAAGATTGGTGTGCCGCCAATGATCTTTGTCTGAATGCCAGCAAGACGGAGATCCTCCTCATCGGCACGCTTCACCATCCTTTCCCCTCACTCTCTGGCTGGCCTCCCTTGGCCATCCTCCTACCCCCACCTGCGAGGCTAAGAACCTTGGGTCATCTTTGACTCCACCCTTTCCTTCTCCGCCCACATCTCTGAGGTCTCTAAAAAGTCAAATTTCCGACTGCACCTCCTCAGAGGTACTCTGCCTTTCCTCTCCTTCCCCCAGAAGCTCATGGTATCCCAAGCTCTGGTTCTCTCTAGCTTGTACTATTGTAACAGCCTCTTTCTAAATCTACCTGCCTCTACTCTCCGCCCTCTGCAACTAATCCAGAACAGGACTGCAAGACTTGTCCTTGGTCTCAAGCCCTGGGATCGTATATCTCCAGCTCTGAAATCTCTCCATTTGCTCTCAGTGGATGCAAGGATTAAATTCAAAACCCTCTGCATTGTCCACAAGGCTTTCTGGGGCCTGGGTCCAAAATACCTTCAGCTATCCCTCTGCAAATACCTCCCCTCTCGAGCTCTTCGCTCCTCTACCTCCAACTCCCTCAGGGTCAGCCGTTTTTCAAAGAAACGGGGTGGGGGTAGATCTCTGTCTTCGGCTGGGGCCTCCCTCTGGAACAGCCTCCCTGCCACTCTAAAATTTGAGGAGAACCATCTTGGATTCCAGAAGCAACTCAAGACCTTCCCTTTTCTTCTTCCTTCGCTCCCCCTCTCCCCTGCTGATCTGTTCTCTCTTGGCACCGTGCACCTGGCCACCCTCTGTCCTCCGGGCCCAGGTACCTGCTCACCCAGCCACCCTCCTGCACTGCCTCCGGGCCACCCCTTGCACTGGGGTCTGTATCTGTACCCATACAGCCCCCCTTTTTTCTTCCTGCACTTATCAGACCTACCCTGTCTGCTGCCTTAAACCTAGCACTTGCAAATTGCTGGCTGCACTAAAACTGTTTGTTGCCTTTATTATATATCTATTGTTATTTATCTGTTTCTCCTCTGCTTCGCACTGTCCACTTCTCCCCCCTTCCATGCACTTTCCCCTCCCCCTCTCCCATGCACTTGCACGTTCAAAATGTCACTGGGCCTAGTAAGATTGCTGTTTTATTCTCCCCTGTTCCCCTCCCTTGCCTTGTCGCGCTCTGAAACACTTCTGTACGAGCGCGATAGAAATAAAATATCAATATCAAATCGCAGGCTGAATCCCACAGTCCAAGCCTGTGCTCCAAGCAAGCTGGAAATGTGGGAGTGCCAGCCACGCCATCTTGCCCCATCTCTCCTTCTCTCTGGTCTCCCCCGACCTCTTGTAGAGGAGGTCCCAAATATAGCCTGCACTCCAGTCGCCCATTTTGAAGTACCAGGAACGTTCACACCGAGATATGTAATGTATGATGAGCAAATAGACCAGGAGAGGGCCGCAGTAGGGCTCTGCCCAGTGCCTATCAGAAGAACAATACCTATTAAAGTACCAATAACCAGACAACCATGGACAGTAAGGTATCCATTGAGAAAACCCTACCAGCAAATGAAACGAAATGAAGATTGCTTAAACACTGTCCCAGAAGAAACTCAAAAGGCCTTAATTGAAGACAAATGGTGACGACACGAGGGCCCGGATAGACTCACAGATGAAAGAAACGACAACCAAAGGATGACACACAGAGACGAAATGCCATGAATAAGGACATCATGAACTTAGAAGGAGAGACGATGTTGAAATATAAAGAACCTCAAGCCGCAAGCAGGGTGAAGATACTCAACCAGCTAACGCCTGTACATATGCTTATAACCACAAGAAGCTAAGAAAACACTGCGGCTTGCTATGCTTAGTAGAAGAATAGAGCGGCAAGCCTCACCTATACATATCTACCTCATCGAAGCACACTATATAAGTGTGAGTCCACTTTACACAAAAGCAGAATTAACTCAGGTTACTAGGGGTCAAACAGGACAGGATTCGTATTCCAGCTAAAACGAGAAGAGACGGCTGAATCGAAACTCAACAAGAGCAGCTTGTGCCTGGGAAGTCGCGGTCAGACCAAGAGAAGGAGCGGACAGTAGCTTTGCGGAATCGAAACTTAAGAACAGCCTATCGCAGGAAGGCAGAGATAAGGAGGCCCAGGCAGGTGGCAAGCCGAATAAGAATTAAATGCGCAAATAGAAGCAAAACTAACCAGATTCAGGGTGTGCTAACACGTGACCACCCGAGCGAGAAGAGGCACCTACGCCTGGCTGTCACCCAGACAGAAGATACCATAACTTTTTCTGACAAGAAGCTACAGTTTCGAGGCCAACCACAGCCAACTAATCGACACATAGCCACTAAAGTACTGATTGATGGAAGGGAAGTCGGGTGAATCTTGGGGCATCCTGCACCTGGTTGACCATTCTGTGTGCTGCTAATTAAAGTGGAGATTTATGCATGAGGTCGAAGCCAACCCAATCATAGTGGACCAAATAATCTAGGGTCCTATAGATAGTAGAACCAATGGGACGTTGTATTTTTAGTGACGTCCACCGTAGTCATTTGTGAAGGAAGGGCTTAGACGCCCACCTGATAGTGTTTATCCAATCCCCATACTCTGTTACTATATACAGATATAGCACCTATATTTAAGTTACCTTTTACAAGCAATAGAATTGCATGTTAACTTTTGAGTGTTACACGTCAATGATGACGAGTTTTGGGTATAAATGTTACTGTTTGTATGAAGTTGTTGGGAGTTGAAGCGAGACGGGCTATCGCATTACTGTTGATTTCGATGTTTACCCGTTTTTTGTACTTGTCATTAAACAGACAAACCATTGAGTTGTCCTTATTGATTGGTGTTGGAGTAAGAAAACCTGCACCCCCATCCACCCTGCACCCCCATCACCTGGTGTGTCAGGTAGCCCTCTGACACACCAGGTGATTTTGCGCAACAGGATTTTCTTGGTTGTGCCGCTATTAAAATAATCGTATAGCGATTATCTGGTTCTGCTGGAGAAAAATGCAACAGAGTGATCGTGAACAGTTCTTTTGAGTTTCTGTTTGTTGTCATGATGAAAAGTAACAAATTACCAAAGAATGCAATTTCAGAATTCTTTTGAAGTATTTGGTTTGATTCTTTGAAATAATCATTTATGTTCCTTGGGATAACCGCAGCAAGGAATGTCAACCAAAGCGCCCTTTACAACAAGTAGAAACACAAACCACGTGGAACGTACATGCGCGTGCCCGTGCATGGACATTATCTTGATGATAAACACTGCTGTGCTTTCAAGGAACCCACATTGCTGCTGGGTTAATAGGAGAACACAGCCGACAATATGCTGCTGTTTTTCCCCTGTGCTTGTGCGCTCCTTCTAAATGTACCTTTTGTTAAACCTGAACCTTCAGCTTCAAAAAGCGAAGAGCCCTCTAGCGATCGGGTACTGGTATCGCACACTGACGAAGACACAGAAAATGAGAATGTTGAGGAAGCAAAGGTAAGATATACGTCATTTTACTCAAGTGCACAGCTCAATCCAGAAGTAGTTATGTTGATCTTTTTTTTTCATCAAATTCTTTTCTCGGATTTTTTTCCTCGATTTCTTTTTATATAAAGCAGGGAAGAGGGCAGACACCCCTGCATCTCCAAACATCCATTACATACCCTGCAACTCACCCCCCAATATTGCCTAACCACAATTTACCATATTTTTTTGGGAGACATTCCAGCAGAAAGTTTTGAGAAAGAAATGATTATACATGCTTTGTCTAATTAGGTAAACGTTTTTCTTGTGTTTACTATATTACTTATGCTACTAGCAGACACTTGCACAATGGACTTATGAGCGTTTTATTACTGACAAATAAAGAATACATGTTACACTTTATCGAAATCATGAGCTGTGACATCGGGAACATATCTGCTTGATTCTTTTAAACCATTGTGCTGTCCTCTGTGATGAAATGCATGTGGCAGGGACAGCTGCAACAACTGTGGATTTCACGTGACTGTTTCTGCACAGGAGCATCCCAAGTATTAGAAGGTCTGCACAGGGGATGGAATTCCCCCCCACCCCCGCACACGCAATAACAGCCAAACATGTATAACTTGTAAAGATTCGGCTTGATTATAATGCCTTTTTAAGAGAACGTAACTCACCTAATTTTACTAATATCCAAAATGTGCTGTCTCAGAATTGATCAAGCAAGCATGTGCACATAAATTACAAGGCAATGAGGTTTGGAGCTCAAGGAACTTTTCGAAGGAATTCGCAGATTGGTTTAAAAAGGGCGCGTGGGAGTGAATTTGCAATGGTCTCCAAAGTTGTAAGGCAATATGAAATGTGCACTTTGAAGGCATGATACGATGTAATGTAGTGTCATTTATTTGAACTACATTACATGAAGGGTACATTCTTAATATTGTAATGGCCTTTTAAACTTGGTTTAAAGTTGGGTGACTAACACTCCCCCCTTGATTTTTGTCTTTGGTTCTTTGTAGTCTTTTTTCCTCTTTTTCCCGTTTCTGACTTGCCCACACTATGTGGTGGTCAGTGGCTACATGCACACCGGCCAACAGGTCTTTTTATACTTGGGTGCAAATGGGTAAGGCGAACTTTGAGGAAAGCCTTTTTTTTTTAGAGTTGTACAATTATCTCTACTTCAAATATATTTTTAAATACTCTTTCAGTCACGCTCATGTCAATAGAGCCAGATTTTATATTCAATCACAGCTGTTTTTATGCCCAGATCAAATGCCAATTGAAACAATTATTGTACGAAGATACAAAGTGAAAAATACAAAATACACAGTGGAAGTGACTTCTATTCTAAGTTGTCTCTTCTCAACGGTCTTCATGTGCATAGATGGCATTCCCAAAAAAAACATCCTTTTCTTTTACTTAGATGAGATGTTCTTTTAAATAGAGAAATCCCTCCTAATGATTGTATGCGTCACTCATATTTACGTCTTGTATTTTTGCTATTTTTTCAAGTCAAAGGGTGCTAGAGAGGTATGTAGTTTGTGGTAGAGGTGCTAAAAAAAAACTTTAGCTTTCCTTTTAGATTCGGTTTAGATGAGACAGAGTTGGCGGCTGAGGAGCCTAGTCACACATTATTGGCCAGCTCACCACATCATATACTGTAAAAGATATTTCTATCAATTTAAAACATATCTTAAATAGTAGCATGGTCGTGTTTATGATGAAGTTCACTTATAACTCAATGGGATCGAGAATGCATTGTTCACGTACATCAATTGACAACGTTTAAACAACTTAATGGAAGCAACAACAATTTGGACATTGTACTCTAAATGACCAAATAGGGCACTGATTTTCAACCCAAACTAATAAAGCAACTGACAAATGCATGAAGAAAAACGCATACACGCTTAAGTATTTCAGGAATCGCATTGAGAACGTTCCCTTGCATTAAGGCAACTGAAGAGCGAGAGAGGAGTGTGTGTGTGTTTGCGCATGCGCGCGCGCAAAGGTGGTCTTTGAATCTCCAGATGGCAAATGATGAGCGATCACCGGAGTTGTAATCAAAAACATCTGGAGAGCCGCCAGGTTGCAGAACACTGGTTTCGAACAACATTTTATATGTGTAACATTTAAGTTCATATTGAATGTCAACAAACGGTATCCATTAAGCAGGAACAAAAAAGTTCTCACGAGCGGTGATGTATTAATGCACGATGTGACTTGACGCGGTGGCAACCGAAGGAAGACTATGTCAAATGCATTCGAAAAAAGAAAAAATATCAGAGGGCTTTTAGATAGAGCAACCTTTCTTTCCATAACTGAGTAAAATGTCTCACTGTTCTGCCAAAAACTATTGTGATGTAGAATGCAAAAATAAGAATAGTCCACTTGAAACTTTAGTTTGTTCATAGCTGAGCAGCGCTTCTCTGTTTTCGCCCTCAGGTGCTAGTAATCAACTCTAAACAGTCTTGCACACAAAATTGCATCGGCCATGATATAACCCATTTTCAGAAAATCATAGCAAAAACAAAGTATGAATATTGTCAGAAACATTCATGTTGGTACCACCCTACTATGCCATCCATGTTTGTTCTGCTTTTATCAAATGAGAAGAATGACTGTGTTTTTTTTAATGAGGCATTCATATTATCTGTACCTTTTTCGGTTGTTTTTATGTAATATGTCTGTTTAATATTATGTACTTTCGTTCTTAGATCCTTGAAACTGGTTCCCTGGTAATACGTTGCGCTAAATAAATACTTGTAGCTATCCCTCTATCTACCTTTATTGTTGGAAGCGTGTCTTGGCATTCTAGGAATAGCATGTGTAAGTCATCAGTCTTTAACTGACTACAACAAAGGAGCAATGAACTGGTGTGTTCCACTTGTGATGGGTGTACCAGCATCCAACGTGGATCCGTTAGGACAGAACCCTAACAGCAGAAGCAGGGCCAGATTTACAATGCGTTCTTCAATAGGAGTTTCCTTTGAAAAATGCTCCTGTAAATCAGGCCCGTATTGTCATAGGGCAGCTAAGCTTTAGCGGGAGAGCACAGAGTGACATCTATAGGCGGTGACTTTGCACATTATGCTTTATTATCACCGTATGGGTTATATTCTCCTTTTGTGCAACAGGTAGCCTTCAAATGCAACACACGTCTTTGACCAGATTACACAACCATTGCATTGGTACAAAAGTGGGACAAATTCATTTTGCACAAATGTTGCTGCTTGTGCAATAAATGGATAACATAGTTCTTTTACCCAATCTCCATAACATAAAGTTTATGCAGTGGGATTTTTGAAAAGTGAATACAAATATCAGTTTCTTATTTTATTAACAAATGAAAGATAACTTGATCGGGCCTGATTCACAAAATCATTTTCGAATGGCACAATCCCATAGGAAACGCTCTGTGAATCAGGCTCTTAGGGCCAGATTCATGGCATTTTTAGCACGGTGCAAAGCCGTTTTGCACTGCTGATTCATGGAACTATGCAAAGTGTATTTTTGCATTGCAAAGTCACTTTGTCCTGCAAAAGTGACTTAGCACGGACTTTGCACTGCAAAAATACACCTTGCTCAGTTCCATGAACCAGGGTGTGTGTTGGCAGTGCAAAGGGACTTTTCAGCCGTGCAAAACGACTTTGCACCGTGCTAAAAATTCAATGAACCGGGCCCAATGTCCTCTGTTTTCTTTCCTTGGTTCAAAATGGTATGCAATAGGGTAGGAGCAATTCACATTTGATGTAGTTCCTATCACTTTAGCAGATAAAATGGGCAAACATATTGTATACTGTTGATGTAATATGATTGAAGCAAAATATGGCCAGCCTATTTCATATTACACTTGCAACAAAAATGTTATATGCATTTGCTCAGTTTTTAGTATTGATACCAATTTCCGTATTTCCCTCTATTGCAGCGAATTGTACATTTGTACAATTATCTATGTGGGCATATGCTGGTTCCTATATCCTTTTGGAATCAGAAAAGAGCACACCTGGTGCTAGTATGTAATTATTTATAACCCAGAATCTAAAAGAGAAAGTGCCTCATTATGGGTTTGGCAGTAATTGAAAAAAAATTGGAGATAAGGAATTACCTCAATTTTTCAAGTTCTCTTAATTATGAGTTGCATGGCCAACAGGAGTTACCACCTTGAGCCTATGTATGGAGGTATTAGCTCCATAAAAATGAAGGCTAGCCAAAACAAATGGAGCAATGTCTTTCAGTGGAATTACCTATGGTGGTAATTCCCCCATTTTCCATAAAGTCAAATGACCTTCAGAATGGAGATTGACCACAACTCATATCCAGGTGGCAATGTCACAGTTACAAATGGTGGTAACTGCAATTCTATTGGGTGGATTTAGTACTGCTGCACCGCCAGACCCAGAATGAGGGAAAACACAGTGAGCTAAGTAGGATGAGGGCCCAACAAATTGACAGGACACAAACTAGGACAACCCATAAAATGTCAATAAACAAGGACAAAACGTAAAGGAAATGGCAGCACTGAAAGAGAACGCTCTTCAAACAACACATTGGTGGCCCACTGATCCAAAGCCTGCATCAACCTTTTATACAGTCCGATTGCTTCACAAAATATACAACTTACTGGATATCTCCTAAGTAGAAATAGCTGACCAGAAGAGGACATCAACCCTGTATATGCAGTCATAATTACGAAGGATTCCAGATAACATGCCTTATGGAAAGCATGGCAGCATTACTTAACGTGGATGTCAAATCTCCAACCCAGCTACAGGGCCCTGCTTCTAAGTTCCTCTCTAAAGTAGTTGAATGCAAGGCTTTCTTTGAGCAACAGGGTAGCTCCTTGTTGCTGGCACGTCCCTGAGCCCTCCCTCCAAGACCCGGTTCTCCATAGCTCTATGCGACAAACATGCGTCACTAAGAACTGTGGACATATGACTATGCAACAGATTTTTAGGTTTGGCTATTATGAGACACATGTGGAATGAAACAAGGTGGCTTTAAAAAACAAAAAACACTATGTTGGTATATTATAATATGAGCGTGGCTATACCTAAGAACTACTTCTCCATTTTCGGATGTTCAAGTTTTGTTTTACCTTGCAAAGTGTTATATCATTACTGTGCATAGGCTGCGCCCATGCTTGTGATATCGGACGTGTGCACTCTTTTTATAAGTAATATGTACTATAGTACTTCTGTGTTGTCACATGTCATTTTACTGTTCTGTTCTTTTGTAGACCACAATGAATGTTCAACTGATGTTCACTAATATTAAATATTTCTGTACCCTTATACATATGTTTGTTGGCTTTATTCAGCAATCGTTTCCCACACCGCAAGGGATCAATCTGTTTTATGTTCTAGCGAATAGATGACTTTGTGTTGTTATAGTTATTTACCCACCTATTCATTGGCCATGGTCATGCTAATGCCTTTGTGCATTCCCGGCCACTGCCTGCCCCTCCCTATCCAAAACACATCCTCCTGGGATCTCTTTGAGATAGCTTTATCAAGCCTTACCATCAAACAGTGCACTCAAGGTGCCCACTAGTGTATTTTCAAAGCAGCCTTCTGAGAGTTAATGACTTAATTGGAGCTGTAAACATGCTACTAGTGTAACAAAAATGTCTTAACCATGTCTGCCTTCAGCCACTCGATTTATAAGCACTATGCTTGTCCTTCACTGAAGTACTGTTAAAAATAAGAATTGCTAAAAACCAACACTTCAAGAATTGGGCATTTGCAAGGACTGCCATTGTATTCCCCGGTAATCACAAAATGTTGCAGCTGCTACCATCAATGCCCAGTTAATACCACTATGGCTGTGCCTTTCCCATGCTTACACAAAAGTTAAAACAGTTGGCATTTCCAATGCTTGTTATAGTAGAAACCAGCTTTTTATTTCCATTTGTTGTTCTGTCTATTTTAGTAAACATAGCTACATGAACAATATCAATAGTATACACCTGTGTTGCCCAGGCATATTCTCATTTGTTTAAAGGAATCCACTTTACGCCACCACAGAAGAGCCGTGAAGCATCACCTTTATAATAATATTACTTTGAAGATAAATAATTAAGTTATTGAAAACACAAAAATATAATTCATCATTAATGACTGCGATTCCAGTTCATAACTGTTGTTATTTGATTGTTTTGAAGTTAGCTGTCGCACGAGAAGCAGTAGTCAATAATGTAAACAGCCCTTAGTTTGAGTTTATGGGTTGAAAAAATGAGAATTTTGAAATGATCTGTTAGGAAACATAGGGGTAAGTCTGAGCTAAAGAAAGAAGCTTAATGGAAAAGCCCTTTCAGTAGGACGGTAGAACCATGTTTGAGGAGGAGACAGCAGAAGTGAATCGACATTAACCCACACGTCTTCCTTTTATTAATACACTCCCAATGACAGAAAAGGCACAGGGGACAGCTTTTTGTAGGGTTTGAATTTGGTCTGTTGTACTATTGTTCACATCGATAGTTCGTATGACATACGCTTCACACAGCTGTGGGAGAATGCATGTGTGAAGCGAAGATGAAAGTAATTTCGATTTAGACATGGATAGTTCGCAGAATGTTTGGCGGTCTATTACCTACATAGTTGTGAGTAGAGTGCAATTTATGGTGTGTTGAGGTCAGGGACGTCATTTTACCAAAATGTCAGTGGTAGCTTAAGGGACATCACACGACCCTTGACACAGGAAGTGATGTCATTTGACCCCACCCCGAAGTGACCTCACGGGAAGCAATGAAAAACGACCTTTCACCCCTTTACAAAACAGGAAGTAGCATCACATAGCATTGTTCCTAAGTACACTAGGAAAAATATGGGCACGATATCACTGTGATATACATATCATACAAGAATGGATCACCATATGTATCGTCAATATCAGCGTGTATAGGCCCATATTACCAAATTACTGTGAATGCAAGCAGACGTCTAAGGCCAAATGATAATGATGTGTTATTATATAGCACTTATGCTTAAGTGCTTTATATAGAACAACTATACATACAATATCACCCAACCTGTGTTGGTACTCATTTATCAACCTCAAAAGGATGAAAGGCTGCAGATCACACACGCATCGCAGAAGCGAGCGCTCAACCCACTGAGCTATTTTACCGGAAATAGCTATCGCACCGGCTATAGTAAAAGAAGAAATTACATGTTTGAATGTTCTCAAAGTCAGAAAGCAAATTACATTCTGTAGTGGATACCATTAACCTGGTAACTGAGATTTAACAGCAGGCCAGTTCATCATGCCAAGCCTGCGCGGGTCTACTTTTCAGGTTTCAGATGTTGGAAGAATAGGAAAAGCAGCACACTCACACGACATCCCGAACTCTGGGCACTCGTTACCTCATACATACAAACAAACATCCTGAGCAGCATGCCAGGGAGGTGGGAAAGATAGACACATTAAAACAAAGCATTCATTGTGGCCCAATGAAATTAAGGGCCACTTGGTGTGCTATGGTCAAACATTTCTACACCGTGCACAAGCTTTTAAGCACAAGGATTTTGTCAATTGATCGAGGACACTGAGATGGAATATTGTGTGATGATCTTAACAGAGACAACAGCAGAAAAAACATGCTATAACTGCAACTTGCGAAAAGCAAGATATGTTGTCCGAAATGGATGCGTATTCTGCTTTAAATGGTTTTTGGACGTTGTTGTCTGCATTGATTGATTGATTGATATTTTATTTCTATCGCGCTAAATCAGTGCTCACCCCCTAAAGTGTACCTGAAATAAACCTTTAATGAGTCTAGCAATTATTGTATAGAATTCCAGAAAGGCAAATTATTTGTTATTCCTATTCTTTCTTATTTAGGGTCACTGCTCAAAGTGCTAGATTTGTGGAACGCCACATTTCTTAAGAGGCCTGAACAAGAATGTCAGCCACTCCAAAAACAAAAAGCCACATGGTGCTGTTCACACAGCCCAGGAGCTATCATAAGATTTTTTTTTTTAAATTAAACAAAATCTTTTTTTTTCTTAGGGGTAGCAAGGGAGACCACAGGGGTAGCAAAGGAGACCTCAGTGGTCGCAGTTGCGACCACTGGCGACCCCCAAATGACGTCCCTGGTGGGGGTTTTTCATGGTTGCTGAAGAAATATTTCACTTACGTATGTGTATCAGATTCATTATGCTGTGGCTGGCAAAAAGAAACAGGGCAGTTCACAATTATGTAAACAAGTGTCTCAGGTCCAAGCAATATCAGTGACATATCATGTAGCTTCAAGTTGATTTCCTTAGAGTCCTTCCTTTATTCTCACTATGTGCTAATCATGTAATTCTTCAGGTTTCTCTTGGGCCTCTCACTTGGGCCCTGGGCCATTGCCTGACCCCTATTGCCCGGCCACCTCAGGGTTTATTTATTTATTTATTTATTTATTTATTTAGACATTTGTATATCGCTCGAGACCGGAGGCATCTAGGTGGTGTTCTTGACAATAAAAAACACAATAGTTACATGGTTATGCATACACATAGAGAGGTACCTTACATCCTCCATCTTAAGTTACAGTGTTCATTTAGTTGTTAATACAGTACTGATTGCTGATAGAGATTTATTTTAGTAGTTCCTATGTGAGGAGCCATGTTTTCAGGTGTTTGCGGAAGGTCCAGAAGGAGCCTTCTGACCTTAATGTGTCTGGTAATGTGTTCCGGTGTTTGGCAGCAACCACTGCGAAGCTACTGCCTCCAGCTTTCTGAAGTTTGAATTGGGGGGTGGAGAGCAAGTGAGAGTATGCTGAGCGCATAAGCCTATTAGAATGGTTGTTGGTGAATTTGTCTGCTAGGTATTTAGGCAATTTGTACGTCATAGTGAGTGTTTTGAGGTGGATTCACTCCTAGACATGTAGCCAGTGGGTGTTCCTTCTAGTCATGGAGATGTGAGTCTTTTTAGGTATGTTTAGAGCTGCTCTTAGAGCGTTATTTTTAATCACCTGCAGTTTTTTGATATGATAGTTCTTGGTACCAGTGTAGAGGGAGTTACAATAGTCCAGCCTGGTAAAGATGAGGGCTCTAGCTATCTTGATGCATTTGTCGGGTGACAGGAAAGGTCTGCTGGTATTAATAAGCTTAGACGTGTAGGCTGCTGCTGATGTCGTGTCGTTGAATTGTCTGTTTGAAGTGAGGGCTGAGTCCAGGTACTTCCTTAGACACCTTGATAGTTATGCCATCTATATTGTAGGATTTAAAGGGGTCCCCAAGTTTGTTAAGACAGTATTGTGATCCTATGAGAAGAAGTTCAATTTCTTCGTCATTTAGGCATAATCCATGCTGGGCCATCCAGGCCTGGATGGTTTGATAGATTACGTTGAGTGATTCAGAGTCAGAGTTGTAGGAGCCAGAGATAGGTATGAGGATTTGAATGTCATCTGCGTAATTAGTGAAGGTGACACCCAAGTCGTCAAGACGGTCAAATAGTGGTTTTGTGACTATATTATAGAACGTGGGTGAGCAACAGGAGCCTTGGGGTACACCGCAGGTGACCGGAGCTGGCAAATCTGCAGCGATAGGTGAGTGAATTCTCATGGTTCTCTCCATGAGGAAGGACTGTATCCACTGTATGGCTTTTGGTGAGACGTGGGCTGCTGATGCTAGATGATTACAAAGTATGTTATGATTGACTAGGACAAATGCTGTGGAAAGGTCAAGCAGGAGGAGGAGAGCTAGCTTGCCATTGTCTTTAAAATCATCCATTTGTATTTCCAGGTCCAGTAACACTGCTTCAGTCTCATGTCTGGGGGGGAAGCCGGATTGGCATAGGCCAAGGAGGTTGTTCCTTTCCAAATAGTTTTGGATCTGGAGGTACACTGCTCTATCCAATATTTTGAGGAGGAATGGCACTGTGGTTATGGGTCAATAGTTTGTCAGTATGTTAGGGTCTAGAGTAGAGGAAGGACCCATGCGTCTTTCAGTTTGGTTGGGACAGAGCTACTTTCAAAAGAGGCGTTGATTAGTCTTGTGATGAACAATGTCAGTTCAGGTGCACAGTCTTTGATACGCGAAGCTGGGCATATGTCACCTTGGCATCTTGAAAGTTTGAGAATGGATATGATTTTCAGAACTTCCATGTTTGAGACAGGTATGAATTTGAATAGCGCTACAGTTTTATGATTAGGGTGACTAAAAGTCTGTTGAGGTTGCAAAGGTTTTATGTAAAAAAAATGTGTTTAGATTTTGTATTGTAGGAGGGCTATTTTATCAAGAAGGGCTTTTTGAATGCCGGTGCACCAGCTCATATCTTTGAGGGAGACTTCTCGTGGTGGCACTAGCGACTCAAGGTCTCTCAAGATGGTGAAGAGTTCTTTAGTCCCTGATTTAGCATTGGTGATTCTTTCAATGTATGTGGCGCTTTTAGTTTGAAGGACAGCCTGCTTATAATTTTTAGAAGCTTGGGCAAACGTTGCTTTATTCAGTTCAGTCGTGAATTTTTCCAGTTGGACTCAGCAATTCTCTTCGTGCTATGCATGGTTTTTAGGTTAGGAGTGTACCATGAATTAAGGTTGGCTAGTTGTTTAGCTTTACGTAGGGATAGAGGCGCTACTTTATCAATGGCTGCTAGGACAGTTTTGTTGTATATGTCAGCCATGACTGAAGGGTCATTAGTCCGCTGGTCTTGGTGTGCTGTGATGGGGTAGCAAGCAGAGGATATTGTTTACTGTGATACGTCATGAATTTCTGGGTAAAGCAGCTGGTTGCCATGGGTACTGGGATGTTTGACCAGATGTTCTTGGTGATATTAAATGTGATGATGTGATTGTCCGACCACGGGCATTGGGAATTGGAGATTATGTTTGTGTTACAGTTAAGGTCTGCTAGCCAGTGGACTGTGCGACCTTTGATGTGTGTAGGGTTGTTGATCTGGTGAGTGTAGCCTAATGCTGTAATGGTGTTGGCAAGAGCTAAGGCATTGTTGTTCTTGGGTTTGTTAAAGCCAAGGTTAAGGTCTCCCAATAGTAAGGTTTGAGAGCTAGGCTTGGTGTTTGTGGAGAGGAGTTGTGCTACATCATCCTCAAATGAAGATATCGGGCTGGGAGGTCTGTAGACAAGGTGAGTGTTCAGGGTAGCCATGGGAGATAAGGCAATTTTGATGGAGAGTAATTCGCCTGAATGGAAAGTGTGGTTGGGAATTTCCCTGATTTTGAGAGTGTTCTTAGCAATAATTGCTACTCCACCACCTTTGGATGTAGGTCTATCAGTCCTGTAGATGGTATTGTTTTCTAGAACAGCGAGCGAGAGGGCTGAGCCTGCCGCTGCTTGGAGCCAGGATTCGGTAATGGCAATGAAGTCAAGTTTATTAGAGGTAATAAGGTCTGCGATGTCTAAGTCATGTGCTAGGAGTGACCTTGCATTGACGAGGGCACCCTGGAGTATGGCTTCTTTAGGGTTAATGTTGTGAGTTTGGGTGCACGTAGAGTCTGTGTTTTGTAGTTGCATCGATGTTAGAGGGTCAGGTTTGCTAGGTTTCAAGGTTGAGGAGTTCCTGAAGAGGTTGATTGGCCATCGGTCAGTGGATTCCAAGCGTTTGAGCTGATAGTGAGGAGTTTAGTTGTCTCAGTAGTGTAGATAGGGGTTCTGGAGTTAAGATATATATTACTCCAGGTGGTTGAGGGGATGATAGTTGAGGTTAGGAGCCTTCTGAACCTAGCTGTTTGAGTTGCAAGTCTACTGTTTCGGATGACTGATGGGCATGGTAGGTCAAGGCTAGGTTTAGGCTGCAAGGTCAGGGCTGATTGGTTCCTGCCATCTCATTGATAGGACCAGTTTGTAGGCTTAGCCACAGTGGTGGACCGAGGTCGTGTGTGTTAGCAGGTAGTAGGAAGTGTGTAGGAGAGCTGGTGAAGGAGTCAGGGAGATTAGGCGACATTGTTAGTGTGATAGTGCGTATGTTGTTGGTAGGGGTCTGTCGTGGGCTGAGATAGGGGTGGGAAGGGGAGTACTTGCAAGTAAATTGGTTCATAGTTAGGCAGCTGGTGTAGGTAAGCGATCAAGAGAGTACAAATATTTGGCGTAGGTGGAAAGAGGCAAGGGTACGGCTGCAACTAGAGGTTAGTGGGGCAGTTAGAGCGTGGTACGTGACAATGGTTGGCTAGTGGTAGGTAACAAGGTTAGGTAAGGTACAAGCAGAATAAGGTATAATTGAATGCATGCATGTGCGTGTTAGGCTCATTAGGCAAATTCAGCTATATTTGAATTCGAGGTCAATGGACTATGAGCTAAGGTATCTAGTGCTGTAAGTATGGTGATACTGAGCGGTTAATGCCCTTCACAGAGAGATGGCTTTGCAGTGCACACAGAGTGGTTAAAGCACTTTAAGCAACGTTAGGTAATGCAGTCCATACAGTGGAGTTAATACGCTAGAGACACAGAAAATTTGCAGTTTGTATAGCGCAAGGCAGTTACAATAGCTCAGTACAGTTAAAACATTTTAGAGAAAGTAAATTTACAGTTCGAGCAGTGTGAGGCAGTTACAGTAGATCAAAGGTATATGTACAAAGCTCAGTTGACGGATTAGGTAACAGTGGATTGGGCGATCAGTGCACTTTGGATAGTTTGCAGACAATGCAATATAAGGCAAGTTTGCAGTTGGGCCATGGGGCAGGATGCGCCAGGCGCAGGGCCCAATTGACCTAGTGGTCAGGTCATGCAGGTTAGTCAACAGGTTGTTATTACAGTCGATATCTGTTATGAAAGGTCTAGAGACTTGCAAGTATTGTAGGGTGCAAGCATTTGGGAGCCTCTATTTCATGTGGTTGCAGAAGATTGTGAGTGTATGAACATTCAGTAAATAAGGTGCAAGTGAGAGCGCAGTGGAACATTGGGCGCAGATTTGATGAACTTCCGCAGCACAATGTGGTTGCCTTTGAATATTGAGATTGAGCTGGAGTAGGCCCCTCTGCAGTAGGGCAGTTGGCAGTGTAGCTGGTGACTCAGATCGGCGCAGTAGAGGAATCATGTGAAGAGGTTGCCGTGGATCGAGATGAAAGGCAAGGGAAGTCTCAGAATTGAATAGTGAAGGGTTTTTATTAGCCAAGGGTAGTGCGTATGGACAAGTCTTAGCAAGCTTGATGAGAGGTTGGATCAGAACAGGGTGCAGGCTTTGAGGTAGCAGGAGTGATTGTGCCCCAGGGCTCCAGAAGGCATGGTCAGGGGCCTTAGACAACGGGCCTTCGAAAATTGGGGCTGGCTTCCGCCTGCCAGCGTAGCTGATTGGCTCTTTAAGTCTGGTGAAGGCCAATCACAATCGGCGATAGTGGAAATGGTCAGCTGATTCGGGTACAGAGAATGGTCGACTGTTAGAGGCACAAGAAGCCGTCAGCCATTTTGGAATGTACATTTGGAAGTGTAATCATAATTCAGAATATATTTTCAAAGCAGCGTAGAGGCTGAGCCCAACAAGGTTGTGCCTCGGTTTCAAAGGGGGACGGTCATCATCACAATGCGTACCTTTCGATAATTTCTGTCTCTTTGTAGAATTTAGCAATTTGAAATGGCTTCTCTCCGGTTATGCCCCACAGGCTTACCTTATGTGCTGGGGTATGGGTTGGCTGCTCCTGCAGCATCACCAAAAGCGGGAAGAACTTCTGCTCTGCTGAAGAGGCTGTGCAGCTAACCTGCTAGTGAGCTTTTTTTATAGCTTTTAGAAACCTGGCATGCTTAACGGGGTGCTAATAGTTCTTTTTGTTTTGTTTTTTTAGTTGAGAAATGACACGGTGGAAGTGTCTCAACTTAAAACAAAACTACAAAAGAAAATGGCCGACATGGAGGTAGCAAGAAGGGAACTACATATAGTCCCTTCTCCCTTCCTATTGGCAGCCATTGCCACTTAGGGGAAGGTGTGGGACAACAGGAATTTCTCAGGGTACAGCTGCACCGGGTGGCTGGGAGGAGAGAGGCGTGCAGCGTCTAGAGCAGAGTTGCACAACTGGTTTTCTCAGAGGGCCAAATGTACCTTTGAAACTGCATACCATGGGCCGGAATACTAATGTGTTGCGTGGAGTGGTTGAGGGGTGACCACACGACATGAGCAAGGGGGTGAAGCAAGGAAAATTAAACAGTAAAAGCTTCCTGATCATGAAGGTGGGGCCCTCGGAGAGTAAGTACTGTGACTAGGAAGAACAGAACTAGGAGTAGTGAAGATTACCAGTGAGTAAGACCCCCCAATCTTACCCATGTTAGGTTATCGCCAGCAGATAAACACTTAATTTGCAAGTGCAGAGAGCTGCAACACCATTCAGTACCATATATGTCACACAAATGAGCACATGTTGTTACCGTCTTCACATATTTATCTTCAGCTGCTGCCCAACGCCACATTCACAGTCTTTCTCTGTCTCTATCTCTGTCTCTCTCTCTCTCTCTCTCCCTCTTTCTCCCTCTCTTTCTCTCTTTCTGTCATTCTTTCTTGTCCCTCTTCCACACTTACTATTTCTCTCCCCTCTTTCTCTGTCTCTCCCTATGTTACTATTTCTATATCTTTCTGTTTCTTTCCATCTCTTCCCTTCTGCCTCCCTCTCTGTTACTCTGTCCCTTTCTCTCCTCTTCCTCTCCCTCCCTCTCATGCCGAGGAGCATTTTGCTTGAAGGGCTGGGGTGGGGCTCTGCCACACCCTGTAAGCAGCACTCCATAAGCTTGCTCCCTCCTATCTCTGGGTGCCAGAGTGAGCCGGCAGAGCCTATTTACATGCGCTTCGGTACATCCCTACACTCAGTCAATCAATTGGCCAAAACCCTTATTTGCATTATGTGGTTGTGTGCTATGGTTATTGGGTATTTATGAAAGAACATATCAGCATGAACATTTAATTTTGTACTGCCCTCCCCAAAAGCATGACAGGTGTTCATACACATCAGTAGGGCCCCCATTCCATTCCAAAGATTCTAGCCCAGTCCTGGTTTTCTTTGTTAATTCTGGCACTTGCATTTCTTTTGGAAATTAAATGAACCGCAAATCAGAGATTGACAAAGCCTTAATATATAGCTTCATTTAATGCTCCATTTGATGATTTTTACAGCTGCTTCTGTTCCTGGCACTCCCAAAAAGAACCATTGTGGACATCTATCATAAAACACTGCAGAGGCCCTTACCCTGGTTCCTTCTTTTTTGTCATTTTACCAAATTATCACCCATCACATTTCCCTCCACAGCACGCTCGGGCAAATTAACTTAAAAATAACACTGTGGCGTGAATATGAAATAGAAGTTGCACCCACCCTCCCCCACCACCCCACTTTTGCTAATCTAGTGTTAAATCAGAAAGCTTTTGGTACACTTATACTCGTGTCACTATGCAAGTGTGGTGCCATTGATTGGGCATAAAATTAAAGTCACTTTGCATTTCAAAGGGCAATGACATTTTCTGTCCAGCACCTTAATTCCTCTTGAAGGAACGTGGAAATATGCACGGTTGATGACCTTCTCTACTGCTGGCCTTCTAGCCAGCAATGGTCCTGGGCAAAACTGTTTGTTTACTGCTGCTTTAAGTGGGCCGTATCTCATTGCAAAAAAAGTAAACACTCCTGGCGGGCCGCACATCACAGGATGGAGGGCCGCATTTGGCCTGCGGGCCATACGTTGTGCACCCCAGGTCTAGAGAGTCAGGTCGCACGAGAGGCGACATGATGGCCTATGTGTTGAGGAGGAGAGACTACTTGAAGAGGTGGGTCTTGAGTACTTTTCTGTATTGTAGGAGCGTGGGAGGGAGCCTGATGCTAACAGGTAGGAACTTCCATAGTCTTGGGGCATAGACAGAGAAGGCTTTTTTTTTGCAGAGGTGGATTTCAAGACTGCACATGTCCTAGCGCCTACTGGTGTGATGTCCCCTGGAGAGGCTGAGTTTCTCCACAAGGTAGCTGGATGACATGAGGGTGACTTCCTTATAGATGATGCATCAAGACTTGAAGGTACTTTGTGCATGCAGTGGGAGCCAGTGAAGGACGGTGAGGGCCAGGGTGATGTGGTCACATCTACGTAGACCCTTGATGAGGCGTGCAGCCGTTTGTAGGACACTCCTCAGGGACATAAGGGAGGACAACGGGAGGCCTTCGAGGAGCACATTGCCACCATCCAGGTGTGATAGCACCAGTGCTTGAACAGTGAATTTAAAGGTGTTCGTAGGAGGAATGGCCTGTCTTTCCACAGGAGCGAGAGCTCATACCAAGCTGTCTGAATTTTCTTAGCTATGTGTCTCTTGAAGGAGAGGTGTTTGTCGATGCGGGACACAAGATATTTGGCGCTGGAGGTCTGTCTCTCTCCCTCCCTTTAGTTCTTCTCTCCAACGCTCCTCTTTATCTCTTCATCTCTACATACATCTCCCTATCACATCTTTCTGTCTCAGGTCAAGATTAAACTAGTTTGACATATTATGGACCATGGCTGTGCTCCCCTACATTTCCACTGGTAATTTTGAAAGTAATTAAGTTTTTCTGGGAGGTAATTTTATGGCAGTTGAGTAAATAATGCCTCTGTATTGGTCAGGTTAATATGTAATGTGTGTTATGACATTTATTTGCAGTAAGTGGGTTTTATTCAGATGCACTCAATTATATTATTATAGAAACTGTACTCTCCCTTTACAACTTCTCACTGCACTATTATTACTAGAATTATTACAGTATTTGTTGAGCACTGATCTAGCTTTGGGAAGCAACAGATCGCTTTACAAATCATAGGGGGAAGGACATGGTGAGGAAAGCATAGATATAAGGGAATGAGGAGCTAACAACAGGAGAGAGAGGGGAGGGGAGGTAATTTGGCAGCAAGGGACCTACAAGCAACCAGGGGAGGAACAGTGTGGAGCAGATCACCCAGTCTCAGGTAGGGTGGGGGTGAGAAATGAGACATCCTTGAAGGGTCTTGCGCTCCTTCCTGAAATGTAGAAGCATGGGGTGAGTCTAGTGTTGACAGGTATGAGTTTGCAGAGTCTTGGGTTGTAGACAGTGAAGGCCTTTCTTCTGGTTCTTTCCTTCCTGCAGTGGCAGAGTACAAATCTGCACATGTTCTTAATTGTAGTGGATTGTAAGCCTTCTGAGATGTAGAGCTTCTCGTGAGGTAGCTTGGGGACTTCAGGGTGACAGCCTTGTAAATGATGTAGCAGAATTTAAAGATGCAGCGGGAGCAAGTGCAGTTCAATGAGATGTGATCTAATTAGAGCTGTTGATGAATAGTTCTGCAGCATGCAGGACACATCTCATGGGTGCCAGGGTAGTTGCTGGAAAGCCTTCCAAAAGATTATTGCCACCTTCCGGTGGGAGAGGATCCAGGGCTTTGACGGCAGATCTGATGTTGCTTTCTGTGATGAAGAGCCGAAAAATTGATACCAAGCCTTTAGTGTCTTCCTTGCTCTGTGCTGTTTGAAGGAGAGGTGTCTGTCAATGTCAAACCCAAGTGATTTGGTGCAGGTGGCCAATGGGGAGGTGAACCCCTCATGGTTCATAGCGGATAGCCAGGTCTGGATGTCATGGTGTTCAGTGCTAGTCAGCATAATTATTTCAGTCCTGGAGGTGAAACTGTAAACTCAGCTAAACATCCCTATATTGGAACATGTAAGCTTAATGGAGTATTTTACATGAAAATTCCTTATTTGCATAATATACTCTTCCTATGTGCATCCATCATAAACATGTGCTAGAAACAAAGTTTGGATTTGAGGGAAAACTGAATTTGCATTAAAATATACCTAATTAATGAAAATGTATCCATTAAAGAGACAAAGGTGAGCAATGATAAAAGTGACACTTTCTCATTATTCTTCAAGAACTGGCACCCACCATCGCTTCTCACCTCTCCTCCCTCTTCAAACTAACCCTCGCCACATGTCTCTTTCCTGTCTGTAATAAAATAGCCACTGTAATTTACCATACTGAAGAAACGCACTGATTATACCAACAATCCTCCATCATGTCATCATCAATCACATTGTGAAACCTCGAAATAAGGCTTTCAGATTACACCCTTAACTGAAATTGAAGTTGTCAATGTCTTTATCTTTCTTTCAGCATCTTGTCACTCTCACCTGTCCTGCCTCCTCTTCCCACTCAATCTCTCTGCTGCATTTGACACTGTAGAGCATCACTCTGTTCCTCAAACCAACTCCTCCGTCAGCATTAATGGTACTGCCCTTGACGTGGTTGCTTCCTACCTGTCCACACACTCCTTCTCCATTTTGTGCAACTCAGAATCCTCTGCTCCCCTCCCTGTGGGAATTCCTTGGGCATCTGGCCTAGGCCTTCTCCTCTTCACCTTCTTCCCTCAGAAAAATCACATATTCCTTTGGCTTTCAATGCCATCTCTTTGCTGATGATACTAAAATGTTTTTCTCTATTCCCTCCTACACCCTAGCCATGTAAGAAAACATCACCTGTTGTCTCACAGGTATCCAACACTGGATGGTCATGCACTACCTGATGTTAAACTCCTCCAAAATTGAAGTTATCTTTCTCCTGGCTTTCAATGCCAACCCCACTCTCCCATCGCCAATCTCCTTTCCCCCGATGCCTTCTATTTATGACCCAAAGCTCCACCTTAGATTACATCCATTTATTACTGCCACTGCCGCCAGGATCAACTTCCTGAATGCTCAAAGATTTGCCCCTACCTTAACCCATCACACAACCAAGATTCTGATCTCTACCCTAGTAGTGAGCAAACCTGACTGCTGCTCTAGTCTACTCCTTGGATCCCCCTCTACTCTTTCTCCCATCTGAAAAAGTCCTCAACTTCAAAACATGCACCCTCTTTAACCTACCCAGAACCTGGACCACCTCCACCTTTAGACAATGCTAGAAGGCCCTACTGGCTCCAGATTCATACTCCTTATCTTCAAATCTACCAATGGTCTGGTCCACTAATATCTCGCTTACTGCATCTTTCTCTTCTCTCCCCCTCATTTTCTGAGGTCCTAGGCTCTCATCAAAAGTTCTGCTCCCCACCTTCCGTATGCCTCCTCCCACTTCTGCTTTTTCTCGCTAAATGCTCCCTCCACTGGAATACCCTCCCCCAGCCATCAACACCAGCCCAACAGTTGCAGACTCAAACACCACTTGCTAGCTACAGAACAAACATCTCCTACTCCCTCGCCATTCTTTCCCACCTGACACCTATAATTACCCTGACATTATCCAATTCTGGTATGTAAATATGTCAAAATGAATATTTCTTAAACATAGATCATGTTACTAGGCTGTGCATGTGCATCCTATTTTTATTTTTCCCTTTTTTAATGTCCCTGATCTATGTTCCTTGTTTGATCTACCCCACCATCACCATGCTTAGCCACAACCCACTAACCACTGCATATTACAAAGGCACCCTCGTCCTGACACTGCCTCCCTCATCTGATACTTTATCCTGTCTATTCTGCTCAAAATTACATCCTGGCTCTCTAAATAAGTAAGTACAAATATAAATAAATGCTTTCAAGTCTTCACCATATCAGGGTTTTTTCAGCTTGAGAGCGTTGAAGTGTGGTTGATCTGGAGAAGTTTAGTTTTCCCATTTGGACCAGCAGAGCGGCAAAGATTCAACATCAGCGATGAACAATTTGAGAGTGAAAATTATGTTGCAGGTTTATCCAAAATGTATCAGTCGGGCCTTTCGACAGTTGAAGAAAGATCAAATGCATATATGTAATCTTTGCCACACATGTTCAGGTCTAGAACGTTTTTCAGCAGAACTCACCAGGGATATCATACATTTACCCGGTACTTTTAGGAAGGTTGAGTCATGACAAGGAAATATGTAAGCTACTACCACTATGACCAAGTTGTTAGCTTTTAAGAGGCATTTAACCATTAGTTGTTCAAATGAGTTTACACTGTTTACAAAAGAGCACTTGATGTATTTGGGATAGACGCATTCAACACCAAATTCGGACTGAGATGTTCGGTTATAGTAGTGGCGCTTATTGCCAGAGGGTACTGTCGGGTGAGTAATAGTACAATAGTTTGGTTTCAACAAGGTTCTCATCCATATGAGGCTGACCTTGAGTTCTCGATTTTTTTATCACTGCCATGCCACTTAACAAGCCATGGGAAGAGCGATAAATTGTGTTCAATGTGCTAGGAATCTGCCCGGAACTCATTTCCCACAAACATGGCTTGGTATGGGTGGTTGCTGTGGAAAAGGAAGGGTTAGGGTGGTCAGAGATCTTTTGAGATTTGCCAGTGACCCATTTCCCATTGTGTAGTGGAGGTAGGTGGTGGGGCAGAACGAGTATGTTTCTTCAGCAGACGGATAGAAGGTTGTGGACCTTTCAAATGAGCTGCTATGGAACCAGGGTGAGGGCGACTCAGCTAACATGTTCGGTGACACTTCGGGAGAGTGTAGTGATAGAAATGTTACTTGTAGATCCCAACTAAAAGTCACTATTAGTTGGCCCAGTGCATGATGAGTTGTGCAACTGTTGTGAAGAATGCACTGAAGCGTCATGATTGTCAGCTTCTTTAGTGATAGTAATGGGGGGGGGCTGATCGGTTGTTACAGATCAGGGAATTATTTTAGCGGAGACGTTGCTAGGGGGAGGATAGGGGGGCGATAGCCCCATGTCTTTTGGTTGTGGATAGAAGCTCAGGGGCTACAGCCAAAAAGCTTGCTAGCCCGAGTCCCGACAGCACGGATATTAGCCTCGTACCTGATCTTTTCCAGACCTAGCAACACCCCTGGATTTTAGATAGGTTAAGCCTTTGGTGAACAAGTAAATGGATGTTTCTAATATATATATTTTCAATGAAAAAACATCAGTTGAAGGGATGTTAAAGTGCCAATTTAATGCAACAAAATCCCTGAAATTCGGGATGGGTTGGAAGCTACGCCACCTTCACTATGAGGCCCCCATTGCACAGCACATAAACACATTGATGATATCACAAACAACATCACTGACGTCATCAAATTAATTTACAGAAGATGCCATATTGTTTTTTTAATTATATCTTAGTAAAAGCTTAGAGAATGACCTAGAACGAAAGATGTCTCGCACAAATCTAATAGTACACTCTAAATGATATAGCTATATAATATACCCCAAGTAAAGAGTTGATTGCTTCCAGGTGCTAGATGCAGAACTTTGATTAACAGACATCATTTAGAGTTGACCAAAAGGAATTGTTGGTGCTTAGCTGTCTACCACTTATAAAAAGCATGTCGGCTCATGGCCTAGGTTGTTTTTCATGGCTGGCACCTGAAATGGCAGGGATGTTATCCTGTCTCCTGCTTTTTCCACTTATTCGCAGATTCGGAAGGTAAAGGCTGCATTATTCTGATTGGCAGTCCACGTTTTACTCTATCAATGAGCAACATCGGTGGACATTGCGCCAAACCCTAGCCTTCTTCATCCTCTTCTCTTCCCATCCATACCCACATCTTGGTAAAGATTATCTGCCCACTAAGTAACGTTTCAACTACCCCACATCCGCTGATGCATAAATGTGACCTTGTATGTGTTGGTACAAGAATGTGTTTGTTCTAATGCATAATCGTGTGTGTCAGTGTATGGTTGTATGCCTCTATGAGTGTGTCCATGTGTGTACCTTTCAGTGCATGTGTTGCTGATTGTTTTTGACCGTTTGTACTCATGTATTTGTGAAAGTGCATATTTGTGTGTTGGAGTGCTTTCCTGTATGTATGTGAGTGCTGGTGTGGCTGTGTGTGAGTATCCACATGCATGGGCGTGTGTGTGTGGCATTAGTATGCATGTGTGGCCATGTATGAGGACCTGTGTTTGTGCATGAGTATGTATGTGTACTGGTATTGCTATCCTTGTGAGGACCTGGACTTTAACACTCCGAGTGAAAACAATGTGCAGGCCCTGTATGCTGGTTATATTGTTAGTGGTTAAACATGGTTACCGTACACCCCAGAGTTCATGTAGCAAAGAGTAGGACATTATATCGTAGGTCCTTGCTAGAAGTTTGTTTGTCAACAATGGTGTCACAAGCACAGTAAAGTAAACCTTGCTTTACCCTTAGAGTCCTCATTAGTAAAATAATAATAATAATAATAAAAATAATAATAATAATAATAAAAAAGCTGTGGGAACTGTGCAGAAACCTTTGTAGGCCCTCCAAGTATAGAACTGTTGGAGTGTGAGTGTGTGTGTGTGTGTGTCTGCATGTGTGCACCTGTGCGTGTGTGAGTCCATGCTCGTGTGTGCTTGTCTTACTTTGCATACCTATTTAATCATACGTATCTACGCAGAGCAACACACCAACAGTACGTTTAAACAAATAGAGACAGGGTTTCGCTTTTTTGGGCAAAACAATTTTGATCTAGACAGCCGAAATGGCATTACACATCTGAATTAATACATTTGCATTCTGATGTGTTTCTTTAGCCATTTCGTCCTGATAACATCATGACAAACTGCTTCACTATAAAGTCATTAAAGCACAAGTCACTTGTGTATCTGTTCAAAATATTTTCCATTGTAAGACCTTGGCAGGCGTTATGCAGAAAGTAGATTCCAGGCAGGCCTCACATGGTTTCCAGAGCTGGCTGTACCCAACGTGTGCTATGCCTCAGCAATCGACCATTTCATTTTACAAATATTTCAATGGATCCCATTTTTCAATGGATCTTGAGAAGTAGGCTGTACTCAGACTGTAGCTGGCGAAAAAAGACGTGCCTTCTTTCAGACATAACCCTAGCCAGTGTTCACCAGATTTCATATGTGAGTGTGTGTTGATAACACACGCTTTAGAGTCCGTCCCCAATAGCCTGTTAGGCATTGGCCGGCATAAAAGACATTGTGGAGACACTTTTCACATATTTATCATTGCATAAGAATTGTGTTTTTGGAATGGTATCCGTCTTACATGTATTTAAAAAGCACTTGGGATTGCGGTTGATTTCTATAATATTAGAGTGCACTGCATAGAGCACCCTAGTTACATTGGTCGGGAGGGCTTGCTAAACGCATACATATATGTGCACCAGCCTACTAGAGATGAAACTAAAATGATCCAAAGCTTCCATTTCTGGAGATAGATCGACTGCAAATAGACTGAAGCCTTTTACAAACCCCTGATGATCTGCTGCTAATCCTGAATCTTTGAGATGTTTACACGTTGTCACCACCAGGTTCATGTACTCACGAACGTTGCTGTACGTATCAAAATTAGGCATGAGCGCTTTGCTATGTGTCATCATGCACCACTTTAAAGAGCAAAGTAAGACAGATTCATGTGCTTGAAGTGGAAAGGAATTGACATGTACAAGACTGATGAAGCAGCGTTATCCACAAATCCTATGACCACCAGTTCAGGCAGCTGTCCCAGGGTACCTTGGCCATTGCCTCGGCTAGCCCCTGGAATGTTGATAGGTTTGGTGGTTACACTATCCACCGGATATTTAGAATTGGCAATTTAGAGGGTCGCTGAATGCATCAATCGAACACTGGGTGAAATTCGTGAAAGCTTAACAAAAAACTGGCAGACATTATTTTAAACTTGCATGGCTCCTCATCCCCACTCATGAGGCAGACATTTTCTGCATTCCATGTAAATTTCTGATCAACATCCAGCACATTCACTATCCATTTTTCTTGGAAGAACAACTCCATATGTGCACGCACTATCAGATCAAACATTCGTCTTCTGGTCGCATTCTCTGCCATTTTGGTAAAGCCTGAGGTCTCAACATCTAGTTTGGTAGATTCATAAAATCCGGCTGTGTCCTTGTAGAAGAGGCCAGCTATAAATTGAGAACCTAGAGCACTGTTGCTGTGGAGTAGGAGCAGCTCTATACAGGGCCTGTACGCATAACAGTTGCTAAATTGCGATATCAGACGGTCCCCAAGCATTATGTCCTCTGATTGACCGGGCTAGATGTGAGGTAGACCACTGGTACCACGTGGGCCCACCCTCTTTATTTGACATATTTGATCGGCCTTTATGATCGTGCACATTAGGTATAACAGGCAGTTGTGTAGTTCCAGTTAAAATGGGGATCCTACTATAAAGAACTCATTACGTTTACACCAGCATGGCTACCCCCAAACTCGGCGGACCTGGTAATTCCCCTTGCACGGGACGCGGAGCCGGTACGTCCCCATTCCCATTTGAGCTTCAAAGTGCTCAATGGGAATGGGGAGGATGGTAGAAGCGGTACCGTTCATAACAGTATCGTTGCTACCATCCTGTTCTGCTCGTGGGTGCCGCTCTGCACGCCTGGTCTGACCAGGCGTGCAGGGCGGCACCCGCAAGCAGAACTCATTATGTGGCAGTATGGTAACAATGGCGCTGGTAGAACTACCGGCGCCGTTGTTGCCTTACTGCCACAATCGTAATGAGGCCCATTGTCTGTGAAGGGCGGGCAGTGGTCAGACCTAACTTTGGGAAGCAATTGAGCACTTTACAATAAAAGGGGGATGAACACAGTGAGGGAAGCAGAGAAAAGGGAGCAGGGAGCTAACAGCAGGGGATGTGGGTAATTGGCAGCAAGGAATCTACAAGCAACTTTGGAAGGAAACAATGAGGAGCAGGTCACAGTCTCAGATAGGGTGGGGAGTGTAGGGTGTTGGGACCTAGGTATTAGGGAAGAGGCATACCTTGACCAGGAAATTCTTAAGCTCTTTCTTGAATTTTAGAAGCGATGGGGTGAGTCGATGTTGATGGGGAGGAAGTTCCAGAGTCTTGGGAAGTAGACAGGGGAGACCTATCTTCTGCTTCGTTCCTTCCTGCACCAGTGAAGTTCAGGTCTGCACATGTCCTTAGATCTAGTGGATCACAGGCCTCTGGAGATACTGAGCTTCTCATTGAGGTAGCTTGGGAGCTTTAGGGGGCAGCCTTATAAATGATACAATAGGATTTGAACAGGAAACAGGCTTGCAGCAGGAGATAGTGCAGTTTAATGAGAGCTGGGGTGATGTATGCAGGACACACCTCTGGGGTGTCAGGGTAGTCACTGGAAGGCCTTCAAAAGGGCATTACCGCCATCAAGGAGGGAGGGGACCAAGCATTGGACAGTGGATCTGAAGATGTTTTCTGGGATGAAGGGCTTGATTTGCCGCAGGAGAGAAGGTTGGTACCAAGCTTCCTGTTTCTTCCTTGCTATGTGCTGATTGAGGATGAGGTGTCTGTTGATTTCCAGCCCGAGGGACTTAGCAGAAGTGGCCAGCTCGTGTGTGAAGCCCTCGAGGTTGGTCAGCAGTAGGAATTCCTTCTTGGAAGGGTTGCGCTTCAGGTAAGCACTAGACATCCATGTGATCAATGTGAGGCGGGCCTGGACCCTGTGAATGTCTACAATGTAGGATATGTTGAGGTAGGTCTGTGTGTCATATGTATATTGGTAGATGTTGTGTGGAGCAAGGAGGGGTTTGAGCAGTTCCATGTAAAGATTAAAGGTCATGCATGGGGGACAGGATGAATCCTTGTGGGACTCCACAGTTGATTGGTAGAGTTGGTGATTTGGAGGAATCCATTTGTACAAACTGTTGGTGATTAGCAAGATAGGATTTGAACCAGCTGAGGATGATCTCACGGATCCCCATTTGATGATGTAAAATGTTGGTGAGTGTGTGGTGGTCTACTCTGTCAAATGTTGCTAAGAGGTCAAGGAGAACCAGGAGGCATGGATGGCCCACATTGAGGATATTAAGTGCATCATTGATCACCTTGATGGCAACTGTTTCTGTGCTGCATCTAGTTCCGAAGCCAGATTGGTAGGACTGAAGGAGGTTATTGGCTTTGGTGTGTTGGAGGAGTTGCCTGCCTACTGCTTTCTTAAGGATCTTACCTGATTGATTACATTCATGGAGCAGTAGTTTCTGGGGACGTCAGGACCCACTGTTGGTTTCTTGAGAAGCAGGAGAATTTGTCTGGTCTTGAGGGTCAAGAGGAAGGTGCCTTGAGTTAGGGAGCTAGCGATGATTGTCATGGAAGGGAGGATTGCTTCAGTCATAAGGGTGTTAAGTACGAAGGCAGGGAGGATGTCACCTGCATACGATGTGGCCTTGATAGATGCTAAGGAGGTCTTCATTGTTAGTGTCTTGAAAGTTGGTAGTTGTAGTTTTGTGAGATGGCATGAGTAGTGTGCTGTCAGTTGTGGCATTGGTGTCTATGTGTTGGTGGATCATGCCAATTCTGTTGACAAAGAAAAAGTTGATGTTTGTGTATTTTTTTCGATGGAGTGCAGTATGAGTGGGCTGGGAAGAGGGTTGGCACAGAGCTTGTCATATTTGAAGAGGGCTCTACTTTCATTGTTGGCCTTGGTTATGGTGTTTTGTTAGTAGACCCCCCTGGCAGTGTTGCTCTGTGTGTAGCATGGAGTTCCTTGAAAAGGGTGAGGTCAGATGAATTGCAGGATTTTTACCAATTCGTTTCTTGTTTTCTGATGGTTCATTTGTTGAAGTACAGTTTTCGGGTGTACCATGATGCGGACGGTTTAGGCTTGAGGGTATGATGTTTCACTGGGGCATGGAGGTTGATGTTGTTTGTGAGGGTGGTATTGAATTCTTGGAGAAGTAAGACACAGACTCGGTTCGACTTCCAAAAAGTCGATTTCTACGTTGGTTTGTGTGGGGAGAACCTGAACAATACTGATTTCAGACTTGGCACATTCTGCAGAAGTAAAATGTGCAAATGCCATAGTTTAGAAGATATCCTTAAATGGTTGGCTGTGTCATTTGTGAGCTGTTCAAGACTGGGGTGGTGCTCAGGTTTTTCTTCTTTTACAGGGTCTCGAGGGCCCTTGACTGGGCATTGATTTTCTTTTTCTTTTGACGTATATTGATGAGGCTGAAAACCTGCTGTTCAATCTGTTGTGAATTCTGCTGCACTCTTTTATTCATATGCTCATACAGCACTCCAGACACAGAGCGCATTACGCCAGGATAGATGTTCTTAACAGACAACCTCACATGTGCTTTGTCAATTGAAACCCCCCTCTCAGTAACGGTAGGGCTTTTAAATATACCACCCAAAGCAAGTTCATATATTACTGACACCCCATGGAAGGCGGGGATCCCGTTACCCATTTGGGCTATGTAATAATCTCTGTAAATGGCAGGGTTGCCATCGTTTTTCACCACCACCCTGATCAGTGGTCAAAACACTTATGAGGGCGCACGTGTAGTTTTATGATCACCATTTCAAACTTGAATGAGACAGAAGCTGCATGGTCATCCAATACCACAATGATATAAAAAAATTATTTACACACAGGCCCATAGACCCATTTGATATACTGAATATTCAAAATCCCATTGTTGATACCCTTGATTGCACGTTTCTAAGCAGGGGTGCGTACATGTGCGTACATGTCACCCACCCTCTGAGATTCTACAATGTCACAGTACAAAAAGAGAGGATAGAACCCCTCGATCCCCAATAATATCTGTGCATGTTTTGCCATACGGATCATAGTCATCTAAGTTCTGTACCATAAAGATTTTTCCAGTACAGTTGAATTTGGTATCAGAATCAGGCGCTATAAGAAAGGATTTCCTTAAATAGCTGTCTAGAAGCAGTTTTATTTCGCTCTGCATCTCGTTATTTCTAAGCATCTTTTTGATGTTGTTCATGACATCACATATGCTCTTGTAATACCTATGAGGCAACGAGTGGCATAGTATTTCCACAGTGTTGTTATAGCTAATTGTGGATTCTGCTTCACCTGCTACAGGAATATGGATACTGAAAATCAAGGACTTGGGACTGTTTAACAGTATACATTTAGATGTTTTTTTTAAATTATTGTTATTTGGTTAAAACAAAAACATTAACATTTAACAATTTTAATAAAAAAATTATTATTTTAGTAGAAGACAGAAGAAAATAAAGGAAAAAGAAAAAGAAAAAGAAACATAACAAAACACATATCAAATCTTCAAAATCCAATTAAGAGGTATACAATTCTTACTAAACATTGGACAAACATTACACTAAGCAATGAAAGAAACACAATGGCCCTCAAACTCATGTTAAATGAACATCTAACTTCAAAGATTTTAAGAAACCAGTAACAGCGAGTAGAGTACTAGTAGTGCGGCCAGCTAAACAAATTGACCAGATTAAGTCCTCCTGCTCCCCCCGTGAACATCCCTTCAAATTGTTTCAGATAACTCCCTCTTGCGACCTGCACAGCCTTACAAGCTACCAATAAATGTTTCAGAGTTTCTTGTTGGCCTTGCCTGTTGCAAAAACAGCACATTGGTCTTTTCTCTGGCAACAGACCATATCTGACCAGTGTCTGTTTCACCAGAATCAAATTCCAGCGAAAACTCAAGATGAGACTTCTTATATGCCTATTAGAATGAATAGCCACGTACAGTGATAATCAGCCTGTTTTCTTATGTTCCTCCTGTAAATTACTCGGAGACGGATACAAATGCATGGTCTCCATAGTGGTAATCCATTCCCAATGAAACAAAGTTGTTTTAACTTCGACTAGGTTTTCTACCAATTCAATGGTGGAACATCCCAAGACGGAAATGAGGTCAGTGCAGCCCTTTTCAATATCACTTAACCAAAAACTGCCCTTTTCCTCCAAGATCAACTTAAGATCAACAAACTGCGAATTAGTGGTCAGGCACAGGATTTTACAACAAAAAGGGATAAGGGCTTCCAATCAGCTTTTGCTCTCAATGAAGCAATGCCCAACTCATATCTAATGGCTGTAATAGCAACAGCATTAGGAAGGCGGAATGCTCTCCTCCAAATAATTGCCTCGAGAATGAGAAGATACTCTAACATGGACAAAGTATAAACGTCCATCCCATATAACAGTTTTAGAACAATTTTCCCTTCATAATATTTAATGGCAGGCTGAATCGTAAATTTTCCATATATCGAGTAAACCCTTGCTAATTGATTAGCAATGGCAATAGCTCGCGTTTTGTGCCATAGTTGCAGCTTGGATAAGCTTGGTCTTAAGGGTACAAAAACCCCCAAATAAATCGGGGAATCTACTTTACTAATACTGTCGCCATTACTTACGTGGTCACTCTCAACTCAGGGAGTTCCTTTCCCCCCCAAGCAAGGTGGCGTGCACCCAAAGCGCTTATACAGATTCAACTTTAGTGAGGCCGAATACCCTCTGTACCACCAATGAGCTAGGAACCAGGCCGGTGTATAGTAAAAACGTATATTTATTTAAGTTTTAGCAAAGAATCATAGGCAATCACAAAAACATCAACCACCAATGCTGTGGCACTACACAATATCACAAAGTCAAATTTCATGCACCAATGTGCTAACATAAGTTTAAACTACTATCAGTTGCTATAAGACAAAGGTAACATTTTGAAGTTTGCAGTCACAATTTACATCACATTTCTTGCAAATTAAGCAATAGGAAAAATACAAAACACACAGTGATTGCTTGTTTTGGCACAATTCCCCTTTCTCCCAGCAACCTCCACCCTCCAGGCATCAATTAGATATGACGATCTTATCAGAAGGAAATGTACAGGGAGTGGTAAGACAATGGAACATAGTTTTGGGCTTTTTAATTTGGTCAAATCCAATGTTTTGGAATTCCGATTTGGGATGCAAGGGAAAAATTGGAAATTTCGTTTTGCACCAGTCCTACAAGGAAAATGCAAGTCTTTGGGATTCTGGTTTGGGCTTAAAGGGAAAATTCATTTTGCACATTTTGTTCTCAAAGGGAATGCAATATGTTGGGATTTTCGTTTTAGGGACACTAGCACATTCAATTGAACAGTAGGGTTACTCAACTACATTACAGACTAGAGTCATTTGCAGCGCCCTAGGATAATCCTTTGTCAGTTTCGAATTTTAGTTAATTGTGTTAAGGATATACACACTTTCACCCCCCCCCCCCGCCTCTAATGGAGAGCACCAACCAGTGCACAGGTAAGGGTTAAACAGACAGATTCCAACACAATTCAAGGTAACTGGATAGGGTATTTTTCTATAGAGGATTCATTGAGTTAACCTTTTAGTTCAATATGGACAGGGTCGACCCCGTTTTTGCCCGCCCCCTTCACCCACTAAGGGAAAGGTATTAAGGCAGTAGTTTCCCACACAATTGATAGCTTTGGGATATATTTACTTACATGGGAGATCTCTGTTCTTAGCTCTGGGGGCCTGCCAGATCCAAGGACCCGCTTTCAGGGAGGCAGTTCACACCTCAAACCTCTATTCACCAGCCAGGTCTCTCCAGCCACAGGCCTCTCTAAGATAGGGCCCCCAGATTTCCAGCAAAGTCCCTGGCTATCCATTTCTCCCCCCTTCTAGGTAGGCCTTGGTTTAGCTCTGTTCCCCTGGCAAGGTGGTGCCCTGATGTATTAGGCAGCTCTCCTGGTCTCTCTCTCCCTAGTTGTTTACTTGCATGTTCCCTCTTAGATTGGAACTTGAGAAGATATAGTGTTGATGACACTTCATTATTATCAAAATCCCCGCGTTACAGATTGGCAAGCTCTCTCCCTCTCCCTCCCCCCAAAACGCCCACTGCCTGCTAATACGACAAGAAGTTAGGGCCTGTAAATGATGAGGCTGAGGGATTCTGAAAATCGAACAACATTGCCGCTACCCTAATTTTTCAGATAATTGCCGGCACATATAAATTGTTAAGTCTATATTTTATGACGAGTCAGAAAATACTAATCATATCTCGGCGCGACCATCCTGGTAGGAGCTGCTATCTTTATCAGTTTACTCTTGAGCCGAAATAATCACAAATCTACCCCTTCGTGATTCAAACCTTACTTCCATAACCTATCATCCCACCAACTTTCCATTCTCTCAGAATTATGCGAAGGCTGTAATCCTAATTGTCTTCATAACTGAAGGTGTATCCATCACCCAAATTCCGTTTTTACATAGTCCTGATGGGCTTCTGATCCCCTTTAATATGAACCCGGAATGAGCTCATTGGGATGTACGATGCACTTTTTATTCAAGAATATGTATTCAATGTTAGTCAATGGCAAGGCATCCCATATGTCCCTCTGTTTCACATAGCCCCACCAATTTTAAGATAAATGCATGTTCTTGTGACCTGATAAGAACATCTGCTTATCAGCTATCTGTTTCATACACAATGTTTGATCATCCATTAGTGGCTCTGAACCATTTCTTGAGGTAGAGTTAGCCCTGAAAAGGTAATTTCTGTTGGCCACTAATACACAGTTAATGGGGAGACCTGACCTTAAAGGTCATTTCTGCTGGCTGTGTTATCTGCAAATCCCACTATTTTGATCTACTTCTATGTATATGCTTTGTATTTATAAATGAAAACCAGGCCTGCTTCTCCTGTGAGGGCCAGCCAAAGGTCTTGAGTTCACATTTTCAGAAGCACAGACCTTTCAGTTCAGTGGGCAAAACACCAGCTGTATCCATACTTCAGAAAATACAGCTTTAAATCGCCAAGATGTGCTTACGTGTAACATTTTAGCATTATATCGGGGCAGGTGGTTTAAAATACAACCCTTCTTTTCTACTACATTAGAACAAAAGAAATTCATTATTAAACCTATGCACACAGGTAGCCCACATACATAGGAAAGCAGTGTTCACTACTAGAAAAACAAAATAGGCCTTTCTCTTTACAGGCTGTCATTTTATATGATGAAAATTAAGTCTCTTTATTCCTGATAAACGCAATCTGTCAATTCACTTTATTTCTTAAATGTCAGGCATCATTCTTCCTTTTTATCTTCCAAATACGAAATGTTTCAAATGTATTATTTCTTTCCACGTGCACTGCTGCAGTTTTACATCTGTCAAGGTGCCTTTATCCACTTTACACAAAGTCATCCTCTGCAGCCCCATGTTACTTCCCATTCATTGGGCATATCATCAGTTTTAGGCTCTCAGGTAGATTTCCATTCACTTGCACACCTGTCCATTTTAGTGGAGTTGACTAGGCCCATTTCCTTCCATTTTGCTAGGCCTTATGTCGAAAATCACTGTTTTGTACTGGCTTTTATATTTCAATAGAACTCCACATTAGACAGCTTTACTCTCACAGTAGGGGCCTAGCATGGCCTTTCCATCTAAGTCACTCTGGGGCTGTCTTTTCACCCCACAAGTCCCCCGTCCCTGGGTCTTTGACTCGGTTGACCTGTAGAAAAGAGCAAGGGAGAGGGGGGTTTTGTTTTCTTTTTACTTTGGCTCATTCCATGAATGTCCTCGTTGGAGCAGATCTGCGGATTTTGGGGTTTTGTCCTGGAAACCCCCCCTTTTTGGGACCCCCTATCCCAAGGCTGTGAAGGTAAGGAGCTACTGAGTCTGCAGAGAATAAAAGAGAGGTTTAGTATTTTATACCGTACTTCTTTCCCCGGTAAATAGGAATACAATTTTAACAGAAATACAACATCACATAACACATTGACCTTTATTTCTCTTACATGAACATTTCTACATATACTATATTTTTTTTTCTGATTTGTATCCATTCTTTATGAGTAGAAATTCCTTTACTCCCTGTAAATGTATGATTTTCTCCATCTGGGTTTCCTTCCTTTCATTCTTCAGATGGTTCCTGGGCTCTACCCTCATTGGGCTCTTCAATTAGTTGTAAAGTCTGTCTGGGGTGACAACTCTTCAACTGATTGATATGGACCCATTTCTCTTCCATATCTTCTCCTTTAGGGATGTGGATCTTATAGGCGACATGCAATTTTTTTATCAGAAATTTCAAAGGCACTGCACCAAGACGGTAGGAACTTCCGCTCCTTGGTCTGGTTCCTTTGGAAATTGCACAGGTAGACCATGTCTCCTACTTGGTACTCCTTCTTGGTGGTTGTTAAGGCGTAGTGGGCTTTCATTCCTCTTGCCGACTTTTCTAAACTGCGCTGAGCATAAGCAAAAGTGTGCTGAAGGTGTTTCCATAAATTCTCAATGTACTCATGGTTAGTGGACACATTGATCAGGGTCTGCTCTTGAGTTCTATAGAGCAGATACTGAGGTAGCACCATTTTACATCCAGTCATGAGCTCAAATGGAGAATTTTTGGTTGCAGAAGATGACGTGCACCTAATGGCCATTAGGAGAAGCGGCATTCGCATGTCCAAACTTGGTCCGGAGTCTGCCACAAACTTCTTCAAGATGTCCACAACTGTTTTATTGTACCTCTCAACCCCCCCCCCCTGCTCAAGGCTAGGTGGTAGGCAATGTGGAGTTTTCTCTTTACCCCTAATATCTCCCACATCTTGGTCATCACCTCGCTGGTAAAATGACTTCCTCAGTACAACTAAATCCGACTCAATCCTTACAATTTGGGGCCGGAAGACATTCTACGCACTTGGTAAACAAGCATGTCACGGTCAACATGTACTTGTTTCCTCTAGAGGAGCGAATCACTGGCCCGATGAAATTGACAAGCAAATCCGACCAATGTCATTCCCCTTTTCTGTAGGGAATCTCTCTGTGTGGGAGAACTTGGCTGAAACTGAGCACTCACAAGACATGCCTTTAAGTATATGTCGAGGTCCTGGCCCATGTGTGGCCAATATGCGACCTCGTGCAAGATTTCTAATGTTGTATGAAACTCCCTATGACTGGCCGTGGCTGCGTCATGGGCATGACTGAACATCAGGCTTCTGAATGAGATAGGTATTACCCAATGGTCACATCCAGATATGGATCTCCATACCAGCAAACCGTCTCTGATTCAAAACATTTTGGAAAACATCATAAACACCCGGCGATCCTCCTTCCCAATATAATCGGATTCTGTCAGAGGAAAATTCACAGGGTCTTCAATATGTTGATAAAACTTCCCAATAATTGGATCCTCTTTTTGTGCAGTAATCGGATCTGCATCTGGGGTTTCTTTATTCCACTGGGCAGTGGAGTGTTCATTACTGGCATGAGTTTGGCACATGGTGACTGTTACGCTCACCTGGACCCAACAGGGGTGTCGATCGGACCCGGACAGCTGCGGTCCCCTTCAACGTGATGCGTAGTGCAGAGATGACTGTCTGGACTGGCCCGCCTAGTCTTGTCTGCTGGACCCGAAGAAGTATTTTCCTGCAGTGCAGACAGGGATTAACCACCTGTGGGTTTTAGTGATGGCCTCCCAACTGTTCTCGCTCTCCCCCACTAATCACCTCCGATATCCCCTTAGTAACCTCACCTTATGTTCGTAAAAGATGAGCTCTCCATCCTGCGTGTCTTGCAGGGGCGCGTAGATACCAGTTACTTCACTGGTTTGAAGGCGTTGGGAGAGTACCGGTAATATTGACTCTGAAGTCCCTGGCGGGATTGGTAAGTATCAAGTTCAAAGAGTTCAATGTGCCCGATGTTCACTCTTATCCCCTTCCTTCCTTAAGTTGCAACTGAGTTCGTGAGAAGAAGGTCTCGTAGCTGCTGCTGGCGTTCAGGTAAGAGTCTGTGTTACCCAACGCTGTCCGGTAACTATTGCATGCGTTAACGTGTTGTTTTTCTCCCTCTTTACAGATGCGGCATATGAAAATGTGGAGAGTTATGGAATAATACCACCGATGGTGAATCAGGTAAGTCTATGGTGGTAATAGGTTGTATTTGTTGATTCCCTTGGCTCACCTTGTTTTTTCTTGTGTCCCCTAGGTGCTGGATTACGGCGAAGAAATGATGGAGACAGTGCCGGATCGAAAGATGCTGTGAGAACTGGTGAGTATGGAGCCGTGCTGGAGCTGGCGAAGTGACGCGTGCAAGACTGATGTACTTTCCAGGTCCGGAGATGAAATGCTTCCGGAATTAGTTGAGAAATTTGAAATAAGTTTGTTTTCTAACCTTGTCCTTTTCTTCTTCTTTATTCTAGGAGCTCCGGATTCGAGGCGGGTGTGGCAGAAGACTGGATGCTGGCTGCAGGCACGCGGGCGTGCCAGAAGACTGGATGCTGGCTGCAGGCACGGTGAGCATCACGCTGCTGGATGAAGAATAACGCAAAGCATGTGCTGCTGTTCGGGTGTGGTTTAAATAGCCTCCAAAGTAGTTCCAGGTAAGAAGTTCCCTAGAGCCACGCCCGAGTAAAAAATAGTCCCTGTAACAAAATAGTCCCATCCAGGCCTCATGTAGGCTTGGACTCTTTTGCAGCATGGTCTGCATCAGGTAAGTAAAGTCTATGAGCCTCGCACCTATGGTGCCAGGACTGATTTCTTCGGTCCACAAGAAGCGTTTGTTTTTTCGCAAAAGTGCTGTGATGGGGTGTACAACATGGGAGAAGTCTGGAATGAATCTGCGGTAGAAATTAGCAAATCCAAGCATGTTTTGTACCCTTTTGACTGAACTGGGTGATGGCCACTTGAGAATTGCGTCCACCTTTCGAGAGTCCATTCGGACTCCTTTTGGAGTCAAGATAAATCCAAGAAATTCAACTTTCGTAGCATGAAAAACACATTTTCCCAATTTTGCATATAACTTGTGCTGGTATAGTTTCTCAAGGACTGCACGCACGTGCTTAACATGGTCTGATTCTGAGGAGGAGTACACTAGAATATCATCTATGTATACGACGAGACAGACGTCAATGAGTTCACGAAGGACATCGTTCATAAAATACTGGAAGGCTGCTGGTGCATTGCACAACCCAAAGGGCATCACCTGATATTCGAATAATCCGTACTTGGTGAGAAAGACAGTCTTCCATTCGTCGCCTTTCTTGACACGTACCAGATGATATGCCCCTCGGAGATCTAACTTAGTGAAGATACAAGCATCTGTTACTTGGTCTAGTAATTCGGGGATCAGAGGCAATGGGTATCGTTTTTTACCGTAATCTGATTTAACGCGCGGTAATCTATGCACATTCTAAGGTCACCTTCCTTTTTTGGCACGAAGAATAAAGCTGAGGATGCAGGAGATTTGGAAGGACGAATAAAGCCATTAGCAAGGTATTGGTCCAAGTATTGCCGTAGGTGACGATTTTCAGGTTCCATGAGGGCGTAGATTCTACTGCATGGGGGTTGTGCACCGGGTAGGAGGTCGATTTGACAATCGTATGATCTGTGAGGAGGTAATGTATTGGCCTGTTCTTTTTGAAAAACATCCTGAAATTCTTGGTATTCCTGAGGTAACTGCACGATTGGGTTAACGACTGTAGCCAGGCCTTTGTTCAAAATTTTCTCCGGGCAACAGGTGTATGCACAATCCGGGAAGGTTATTCTCTTCTCTCGCATATCTATACAAGTATTATGTGTTTCCAACCATGGCATCCCCAGTATTATCTGGAACTGTGGGGCTTTGGTTAGATCAAACACAATAGTCTCTCGATGCCCATCTTGACTCAACAGTGTCATCTCTGTAGTGGAATGAGTTACAGGCCCCGAGGCAATCTCAGTTCCATCAACTGTGGTGTTGACATCCAAGGTGGTCTTTTTGCAAAGAGGTATATTCATCCTTGACACCAATTCGTGGTCCATATAGTTTCCTACGGCCCCGCTATCTATGTATGCCCTTACTGCGTGCATACGTGATGGCTGCCTGGGATCAAGTAGGACCATTGGAATGATCAGATGCAAGGTCTGAGTGTCCTTCTTTAAGCTCGGCAAGCGGACCTCTACGCTTGTCGGGCGTGGTCGTTTCCTGAATCAGGCTCTACGTGGCTTTTATCAGCAACTCCTAACACCTTCTTGGGTGGTTTTGTAGTGCAATCCCGTAGAAAATGTCCTGAGGTTCCACAGTACAGACACAACTGCATCTGTCGTCTTCTTTCTCTTTCCTTTTGAGTTAAGGGTCCTTTAACCCCCCCCCGATCTGCATAGGTTCAGATGCATCTGTTCCTTTGGGGGCAACGTTGGGTTTAACCAATACCCGGTTCTTGAACTTAGCTCGATCAATCTTCCGGTTCTGAAGTCGGTGGTCTAGCTCGACCACTAAGTCTATAAATTCTGTGCAATCCTGAGGTGGGTTCACAACTTGAGCCAAGACATCTTTGAGTTCTGCCCGAAGTCCACTATGAAACAATGTAATACGTTTTTCCTCCGGCCACCCGGTTTCCACCACCAACCTACTGAAGGTTGCAATATAGGTTAGCAGATCCAGGTTACCTTGTTGTAAGGATAAATGTTCGTTGTCCAGGGCTTGAGCCTGTGAGTGTCTGGCGAATAGTTTTTCCATGCTCCTTTGAAAACCCTGAAAATCCTGGAGAAGAGGATCATCCTGGTTTAATAATGGAATGGACCAATCCGCTGCGCTGCCACTAAGATATGACAATACAAAGGCTACTTTGGCTTGGTCATTTGGAAAGGCTCCTGGTCTGCATAAAAAGTGCAAGCGGCATTGGTTCATAAACACGGCGAACCTTTTGGGGTCCCCAGCAAAGCGTTCGGGTGGAGCTAACGGAATATTTCCTGGTAAAACCACTTGCACAGGGTTGCTTGATGAAACGGGGGTTGGGTTTCCCCCATATCTAGGTAGGGGCATTTGCCCAGCTTGGTTTTGCAGTAGTTGCCTAGCCAGATCATCCGTGTGCTCCTTTGAGACAATCAGTTCTCTCCTGAGGGCATTAGTCTCTTGGCGAGCGGCATGTACTTCTGCCCTAAATTCTCCCAATAATTGGGCCAGTTGGTCAGTTTCCGAGGTTTCCATAAAATCCTGGTGGGTATTTGTAGAGAGGCTTTGCGTTCTGTTACGCTCACCTGGACCCAACAGGGGTGTCGATCGGACCCAGACAGCTGCGGTCTCCTTCAAAGTGATGAGTAGTGCAGAGATGACTGTCTGGACTGGCCCGCCTAGTCTTGTCTGCTGGACCCGAAGAAGTATTTTCCTGCAGTGGAGACAGGGATTAACCACCTGTGGGTGTTAGTGATGGCCTCCCAACTGTTCTCGCTCTCCCCCACTAATCACCTCCGATATCCCCTTAGTAACCTCACCTTATGTCCGTAAAAGATGAGCTCTCCATCCTGCGTGTCTTGCAGGAGCGCGTAGATACCAGTTACTTCACTGGTTTGAAGGCGTTGGGAGAGTTCCGGTAATATTGACTCTGAAGTCCCTGGTGGGATTGGTAAGTATCAAGTTCAAAGAGTTCAATGTGCCCGATGTTCACTCTTATCCCCTTCCTTCCTTAAATTGCAACTGAGTTCGTGAGAAGAAGGTCTCGTAGCTGCTGCTGGCGTTCAGGTAAGAGTATGTGTTACCCAATGCTGACCGGTAACTATTGCATGCGTTAACGTGTTGTTTTTCTCCCTCTTTACAGATGCAGCATATGAAAATTCGGAGAGTTATGGAATAATACCGCCGGTGGTAAATCAGGTAAGTCTATGGTGGTAAGAGGTTGTATTTGTTGATTCCCTTGGCCCGCCTTGTTTTTTCTTGTGTCCCGTAGGTACCGGATTACAGCGAAGAAATGATGGAGACAGTGCCGGATCGAAAGATGCTGTGAGAACTGGTGAGTATGGCGCCATGCTGGAGCTGGCGAAGCGACGCGTGCAGGACTGATGTACTTTCCAGGTCCGGAGATGAAATGGTTCCGGAATTAGGTGAGGAATTTGAAATAAGTTTGTTTTCTAACCTTGTCCTTTTCTTCTTCTTTATTCTAGGAGCTCTGGATTCGAGGCGGGCGTGGCAGAAGACTGGATGCTGGCTGAAGGCACGCGGGTGTGGCAGAAGACTGGATGCTGGCTGCAGGCACGGTGAGCGTCACGCTGCTGGATGCAGAATAACGCGAAGCATGTGCTTCTGTTCGGGTGTGGTTTAAATAGCCTCCAAAGTAGTTCCATGTAAGAAGTTCCCTAGTGCCACGCCCAAGTAAAAAATAGTCCCTGTAACAAAATAGTCCCATCCAGGCCTCATGTAGGCTTGGACTCTTTTGCAGCATGGTCTGCATCAGGTAAGTAAAGTCTATGAGCCTGCCGCCTCTGGCGCCAGGACTGATTTCTATGATAAGCCTGGCGGCTAAGGCGCCAGGACTGAACCCAGACAGCCCCTAGCCGGGGCTGCTGAGGTTTAAACAAATGTCTGGATGCCTGCTCCAGGAGCTGATGGCCTTGGTCCTGATGCCCGGGGGTAGGCATCATGACAGTGACAGCAGAGACCTGGATTTCCTCCAACAGGGATTCGTTTTCTATGAAATCCCTGTGAATGGCCAACTGGTCACCCAAGTCATTCCCAGTTTTGTCTGCTCCCTCTATTATGAGTGACCTCTGATCTTTTTCCAATAGATGCCCATTTCATTATAGGTTACCAGATCATTTATTTAATTAATTTCCAAAGCTTTAGCGGTTCATTGTTTGCCCACATCATGCCTCGATTTTTCCAGTTAATCATGTGTTCCACAAACCCATTCCTGACATAATCAGAGTCAGTGGGGGTCATTCCAAGTTGGGCGTTAAGGGAAAAACGATGCCGGTAAAGGTTTACCGGCATCGTTTACCTTTATCGCCATTCTGACCCTCTGGACCGTTATTTACGGCGCCGTAAAGTACGAGGCCGTAAATAGCGGTCTTGTGGCGTGCGCACGACACCCCATGCCGAAATTAGCGGCATGGCGTAAACCAGGGCTGATCCCAAGTCATGCGGACATGCAAAAAACGGCCTCTACAAGGCCGCAAAGTACCTTACCGGCATGGAGTAAATACCGGCATTGCCGAGAAGGTTTTAAGAACCCTGAGCAGTGTTTCCAAGAGGCACAGGTGCACTCAATCAGCACAGGTGGAGGCAATGGAGTCTGGCAAAGCACAAAAGGAGCACACCCACTCACCACACCCCCTCCCACACCAAGATGATACTAATTGTAGCAGGATTACTGGAGCTGGAGGCCCTGCTTGCAAGGCAGCAACGACAACAACAGCAACAACAACAACCACAGCCCCCACCACAGAGGATACACAGGAGGAGAAGGAGGGTGAGACAGGCCCAGCATGCCCTACCCGTGCAGCCACCATTACCACACTGGCAGCCCCCAATCCCTTGCATCAGAGCCTCCCCCTTCAACCTCACACCAGAGCAGATCCACACCCTGTACCGCCTTGACCGGGACACCATCACCACCATAGTGGACCTGACACATGACGACATAGTGAGCCTCATAGAAATCCACACTGCAATCCCCCCTCTACTCAGGGTAGTGTCTGTTCTCCACTTCCTTGCCACAGGCACGTAGCAGCATACAGTGGGTCACATGCATGGCATACCACTGGCCATATTTTCACAGATACTCAACCAAGTGCTGGATGCCCTCATCAAACACACAAGGGGCTACATATCCCTACCCCGGACACCCCAGGAGATATTGGATAGATAAGTTGCCTACCATGCACTGGCAGGCATGCCAAATTGTATAGGTGCCCTCGAATGCAGCCACGTGGAATTGTTCTTTCCACATGCAATGGAGGTGGCGTATCGCAACCGCAAGCAATACCACTCCATTGACGTCCAGATGGTATGAAATGCCATTAAAGCCATCACACATTGCTGTGCCCGATACCTCCGATCAACACATGGCCCCCTGGTCCTGCGGAACTCCACGCTACCACGCTATATGTAGCAACATGCTGGACAACGTGCCTGGCTGCTTGGTGAGTCACCTGATTGGGCCATGGCAGCGCATTGGGGCCATGAGTAGGGTGGATGCATACCCCAACTTGGTGGGAAAGGGGGGGGTGCATACTAGACCTGTGTGGGAATGTTGACGCCGGTGCACGATGTGCAGCCCACAGAACACAGTGCCCCAAGGCAATCGATATGGCACATGACTGCCTAACCTCACAGCGATGCTAGAATGTAGAAAATACAACACTACTTGTCCGACAGGTAACCTGGCCCAATACCACAACACAAGCACCACTCATCGGCGGACCTCACACACCGTAAGGGCATCCTGCACCATGCACTGCATATGCACTACCTCGCAGCCTCCTGCATCCCACCACACAAGACAGACGTCCCTGGGAGTGCATAGAAGTGAGCCCAGCAGGGATACAGCAGCGTGTCACTGGTTCCGCACACCCATAGTAGTGGTGCAAGTCAACATGGTACTGATCAGTGCAGTAAAACAAGTATGCTACTGACTACAGTCAACACCCCCTGCCACCAAATCTCACAGAACCCAACACATCAATGAATTCAGGCCAACACTGCTGCACGCATATACGGTGCACGTGCAACAAGATGTGAGTGCACACCATAAAAGCATCTTGAAGAAGCTACCCCTGCATCATTCCATGGCACAGGACACATAGCCGGGCCAGTAATGGGGTTGATGCAACCAGGGACATGTGTGTATGGCCAGGAATCACCAGCTGCCATGCAAGACTGCTACAGTTCGCCACCATCAATGTACAAACACTTACCTTCATTCCCCTTCCATGCAGGTGATGGTGGCTACCCTTTGAAGCCGTGGCTCATGGCCCCTATCCGCAACCCACAGAACAGGCATGAGGAGGACTACAATCGAGCCCATACCCGTACACGGGTGGCCATAGAGCAGACATTTGGCCTGTTGAAGGCACCATTTTGTTGCCACAGCCGTTCGGGTGGAGCACTCATCAACAGCCACGAGAAGGTGGCCAGGATCACCATGGCATGTGTAAAGCTGCACAATATGTGCATCCTCGGAACGTGCCACTGCCCCCTGACCTGGGACTGCTACCACCAGATGATGATGAGGGGGTGGATGAAGAATTGGCAGGACAGCATCACAGTGCAGATGCACAGGAGGGATGTGCCGTGTGGCAATCATTGATTGGACAATATTTCTGACACTCAAGTCAGCTGAGGGTGTCAGGATGACAGTGCATCGGGCACTGGTTGTGGGGATACATGTACACCATGCACTGTGAGTCATTAAAAGACACATGCACATTGATCAATGTCCACTCTGATATTTTTTATGCACAACCGGTGTATTGTATTAGTAGGTTCACACGTGAACAACAAAACCTCCACCCTCACCCCCCTCCCCCCAACTCCCATACACACCCTCACCCCCCTCCCCCCAACTCCCATACACACCCTCACCCCCCTCCCCCCAACTCCCATACACACCCACCTCCCCTCCCCCCCAACTCTGCAACAGTAGTCCCGTGTGGCACATTGAGGATGCCGGGGGGGGGGCATGTTCCTGCGCCGCTGAGAACGCAGCAAGCGGCGCGCTGGGCTTGCCGGGGTGGTGGGACTGGTTGAGGGGGTGTCCTCCTGCTGAGTCGCATGAATGGGACGTGCTGCCACAAGGTCGTCTGCAATGCGTCCAAGTGCCTCACACACACGGTTGGTGCTTTCCGTGAACACCTGACGCATTTGCCTGAGCTCCTTGAGTAACTCCAACCTGCCCTGGCGGTTGTCCTCATTGAAGTCAGTGATGAGGGCAGTGAGCTGTCCTGCACGTAGTGCTTCCAGGGATGGCGTATCATCCCTGCAGGGGATTGGGTCGACATGCCCTGACAGGGCCTCGAATGGGGTACTGGGCACGGGATCTGCATCTCCCGGTGCATCGCCACGTGCACTTCGGACTGGTGTGTCACCCTCCCCAGAGTCACTGCACGACACCTGGGGGACATTGCAGGGCTCGGGGGTGTATACAGTGGGGTAGGAGTCCTCCTCTGACGCCCCACAGATGGACAAGGGGCTGTCCACGATTTGCAGAGGGGCCGTGGCTGCCACCTCCCCAGAGATGCTGAACTCCTCTGACCTTGGTGTGGTGATTGTTGCAGGCGCTGATGCAGTGAGGGATGGGGGTGGTGCAACCTCAATGGGCCTTGGAGGAGCTGTGGTGGTTTTGTCCTTCCTGGCCGGTACGCGGTGGTCCCTGCCTTTGGCACTGGATGTGGTGGGACAGCTTCTCTCAGGCTCATCGCCCTCATGCTCACTGCCTGTGGGTGTAGAACAAAGGTACAACATGAGTGGTTGTGTGAGACGCTAATGTCATTAATGGCAGCATTCACATTTCAGTCATTTTGGATTAGTGGCATTTTGGCCGTTACTACATCACTGGTTTCTACGGATGTGTTGGATATGTACGCAGGTGTGGGAGTCACTAATCCTGGCCTGGTCATGTGCAGTCTGACTCACACACTGCCAAGCCTGCTTACACTACGTCTCTGTCCTCCTCTAGCTTGCCCTCCATGGCCTGCAGCTCCTCGGGGCTGAAGCGCTGCTTGCGGAGGTGGTCCGCTGACTTCTTCGGTGCTTTGGGCATAGCTGGCGGTTGTGTAGGCGTTTTCCGAGGTTCAGGTTCGTCCCAAGGGTGCTGCCTGGAGAGGATGGTAATGGATTGTGTTTTAAAGATGGCCGCCACGCTCCTTCCCGTTCCTGTGCGATGACGTAATTTCTGTATCCATTAATTAGCGGTGACCGTAATTTACGGTATCCGTAAATTTACGGTCACCGCTAATTACGGACGGCGAAGCTTCGATGGCGGTGTTGTTAAGAACATCTCGCTTCATGCCGGTAAGGGGTTTAACAGGCCCTTTAGCAGTATGCCGCTAGGGGATTTACCGGCATGATGGAAAGCTTGTGCCCGTGAGGTCAGAACAGCCTGTAAATAGCGGTGTGGTACCAGATCGGACTTGCTCTTTCCGCCATGCCGGTAAAAACCAATACTTACCTCCAACCTCAGAATGACCCCCAGTATTTATGACCAGTTCTTTGAGTCGGTGGTGTGCTGCGGTGAGGATGGCTTGATGTACCGCTATCAACTCTGTCACCTCACTATTTTGGGGTCCTATTTTGTACCTAGCAGAGGGATCCGGGGCATCATTCACCCAAGCATTCTCAATGCCAGCTACTATTTTTTCCCTGTGATTGTCAACATTGTAGTAGCACCCATTCACAAAAACTGTTGGTATCCCCTGACACGTGTCTTCCTCATAGACTTCGTAGGTGGGAAGTAAGGTATGCCTCCATACTGTTATTGGTCCTTAGATTTTCGTCCTCAAGAAAGTTTTCTGGAGCAAAGTCATGCAAGTCAGCCAATCCTTGTGCTAGAGGTCTCTTCTTGTTTTGGCCCTATCTGACCTCCACCGGAAAGCCTTCCATGGAAGTAATTCTGGAATTACTCACGTTCCCTGTTCGGATTCGGTTGCTTTGTAAGTATTGCAAAGGAGTCTTCACTATGATGTGCTCCCCCTAGATGAATGGGAGCTAATTCTTCAGTGCCCACACTGTTACAAGGAGTGCCTTTTTCGAAATCATTTAATTATTCCCCCACCGAGGAAAAAGTCTTGCTCGTTTACGAGATTATTTTGTTGATCTTGTCATGCATTTGGTACAATACCGCTGTTAAGCAAGTATCTGAGAACCCCGTCTCCAAGAAGAACTCCTTGTTCTTTATGGGGTAAGCTAAACAAGGAGCTTGGAAAAAAAGGCTTCTCTTTAGTTGTTTTACTGCCTCGAATTGTTCCGGGTCCCACTACTACTTGACACCAGCTTTGAATAAATGGACCAAGAGTCGGGTGACCTCTGCATAGTCTTCAATTAACTTTGTACTATAATTAGTGAGTCCAAGAAGACGTCTTAGTTCTCGCAGATTAATAGGGTCTTTCAATTTCAATAATGCTTCCACCTTTTTCGCCTGGGGACTGGGACCTGGTGATGGTGTTGGCCTGGAAAGAAGGTTCCAAGGATGGGAGGTAGTCACTTGTTGACTCAGAATACCATCTCATCCTTCCTGATGTCACAGGTCACCTCTTCCACACCATAAGGGCAGGATGAGTACACCAAGAAATTCCCCTTGCCTGGTGAAAATATTTTCCGGAGGGATACCGTCATCTATATGTAAGCAGTCATTTGGAATTCGTCCAATGATTTCATTACGTAAATCAATAGAATAATGTTGGGCATCAACCGCCATTCCAATAAAGGTGTCTGCGCTCAAAGTGATACTTAGACGGTCACTGTTATCCACCAAAATATTAAAATGGTGTTGTGTTCTAGGTCAACTAGAGGTGTTGGATGTAAATACAAACCTTGTTGTTGCAGATGATAATTCACATCTATATAGGCATCCTTGTTTTTGAGGTTCTGAGCTCGATTCATTTTTAGGGGAATTGTAAATGGTCTCACCTGTCCTGGGATGGTAACCTCTTGTCTCACTTGAACTTCAACTGCATACAGCAGCAATTGAGCTGACCAGAATGCTTCCTCAGTGTTGTCAAAGCCCATGGGGTTACCCCCACAGTTGGAACCATGCATTGCTATTAATTAGGTCCAAAGAAACTGCGAATCGATGGAGAATGTCACTAAGTCAGAAGGGACATCTCTCACAACCCAGCAATTATGTTCTAGTCTTTTGTTGCCAATGGAATGTTTTAGCATACACCTGGTAGGTAGGAGATGTTTGGAATTTGGAGTTTCCAAGCCCATTTCCCACTGATCAATCAATTTAAATGTTGGAATGGTCTGACCTTTTGGGAGTTTCCTGAATATTTCTTCGCTGATGGGGCTAATTCTGTTATTCAGGCATACTCTAGCGATTACATGCTCCTCCCATTCATTTGTCTGAATTGGGAAAAACAGCTGTTCACCCTTTACCTGGATGTCAGTCAAACTTTAAGCTGGTTTTTCATCATCTTTTCTCATGGGATTTGGGTTTTCCTCTGAGTGTGGATTGGTATAAAACTTCAGAGTGTTTCCCTCCAGTGTGGAATGCCACTTAAAACTCGGAGGGAGGTTGATTTTCAAGAATGGATAAGGGTTCCCATCACCAGTTGTTCTCCTACAGAGATGACAGTGATGTCTGGGACTTGATTGTTCCTAAAATGGAATTTTATTTTGTCGGACCGTTGTTCAATCATGTGGCATGTGCCATTCAAGCTCACATAATTTGTCCTTTGTTTTAATTTGATTGGCCAGTTAGACTCAGTACAAAGGACCTTGTTCATGCAGTCAATCAGGGGTGACAACTTCCGAAAGGAGGTCATTCCCCAAGAGACAAGGGGCCTCATCACGACTTTGGCGGTAACCCTTAAATCTGGCGGTAGCGCTATTACCGCCGGATTTAAGGGTCCGCCAAAGCAGGACTTCGGCGGATTTCTCCCCAGCTCTGCGCTGTGGGGAAATCTGCTGAAAATTCACGCTATTACCACTGGCGGGAAATCCGCCGGCGGTATTAGCGCGAAATTTCCCCATTGAGCCCAATGGGCAATGGGGCATTCCCGAATGGGCTCAATGGGGAATGGGGATTGACATTACCGCCGAACTCGTGATCCGGCGCTATTAGCACTGGGGAGTTTGGCGGTAGGGCTAATACCGCCGGTGGTAATACCGCCAGCATTACCGCCCAAGTCGTGATGAGGCCCAAGGTGTGCCTTCTGGAGCCAAGACTATCACTGGTTGTTTCACCCTATAACACCCAATTTTAATTTCCAGATCTGCAGTCTCTTGGATGGCAATATCATTCCCATCAAAGTTTTGGAGTTGTCCGTTAAGAAGTTTGTGGGGAATTTGATGGCTCTCCCCCTTCATGAATTTAGTTGGTCAAAGGCCCTTTTGGCCACAGGGTGGCTTGGGATCCAGTATCCACCAGCACTGATAACGCACATTGACCCTGTACCTTGATGGAAGCATACAATCTTCCTTCTCTCTCCTCAAGGGGGCAAAGAAAATGTGCATTCTGTGCCAGCTTGGCAGTTAACTTTTTTATATTGAACTCTGACACTGTGTGATCTTGGCCAGGTTTGTGTGTCGGAGTCCGGGAATCTGTAAAACAATGTCTGCACCAAGAAACAGGTCAGGTTGGAAAGTCCCCTTTTTCTTCCTTTTCTGTGCTGTCCCCATGTACTTCAAAAATGGGATCTCACATTTAATTAACAATACCTGTCAGGGTGGGGTAGGAGTGGTGGTGGAATACAAAATATATATATGGGGACGCACTACCAATTACTATGTTCTTTGAAAGGATTGAATACATAATCAATATTTCATGTGCTTCAGGTAAATGACCATGGCCAAGACACAGACTTCTGTACCTTGTCTTATGGGCAGTTCTTTAGGATGGAATGTACTGTGTCATGCACTTCTATCGCACATACATTAACCATTCATCTTTTCTTCACTCCCTGTATAACCAGTTCTATTGGACTGATGGGTTCTGCCACAATGTAGTAAAACACTTAGATGTCCGAATACTGCTAACATTTAACTCATTTATCATTCCTCTAAAGAATACTGTCCACATTTAGGTCCATGCTCAATAAATACCCTAATACTACTAATAATAGTTTAAGGAAGTCTTTGCTGTCCAGGATGTGCACAACACCATCTTCTCACAATAAGGATGCTGCAACTCGGACACCCTTATGCTTGTGATCCTCAGGCTGCGGACAGGTGTTAGTCACTGTATTTCTGACTAACCAAACATGCAATGATATTCTTTGTTACTTGGGTTCATACAAACAATCTCCAATCCACTGTTTCGTCCAGCAAGTACCTGTGCGTTGAACAAGGCCTGCTTCACTCTTGTCACTGCATTGGTATGTTCCTGTGCCAAAGTGCACTACTTAGCTATTAGTAGCTCACACAGAGGAGCTGTTGAATCTGAAAAGAATGTTTTGAAATCCTCCTTCAATGTTCACTCTGCCACCCAATATGTCTAGGCAAAAGAATGTAACGTTCGGCTGTGTTAACTGCATTTTGTCTCTAGTCACCTCATTTACATGGCTGACGCTGTACTGCACATAGTCGATGGAAATTAAAAGATGAGCCGAATAATGGATCACTTTAGTTTTCAACATGATATCCCTTACAATGCCCCTCGATACTCTGCGAAAGGAGGTAGGGAAGTCCTAGACCTCTGAGGAAGAACGGTCCACCTGTAAATATGATTTTGCCACTCAAAGGGGATTTTCTCTTGGCCCTCCTTTTTCAGGGGCACACTGCAAAAAGCATTTGACAGCTCGAGCAGCATGAACATGGTAAGGGTTAATAAGCAGTTTGGATTCCTGTTTCTCTGTAACAAATTGTAGCAGAGAATTAAACCAACATATTTTCATACATGTCTGTTTATCACCAAATGCCTGAATTGTCACTGAGCTTTCATTCAACAGGAAGGCCTCTAAAAGTCTAGTCATGCTTTTAATGAACTGTCTTAGTCTATGTAATAGGTGGTACTTACCACTCGGGTACAGCCACACCTACTGTCTGGCGTTATGTAACACACACAATATATACAACTGTGTCAAGAACTTGATAGTAAAATATAAAGATTACACTACTTAAAAGCCTGAACATATTGATGTTACCGTCAGTTCTCTTTTCACTTGAATCGCACCTCCCTGTTTTGAGTCGACTAGGTTCCAGCAACAAATGAAGAGGTTAATTAACAGGTATCTCCTTTGTATACTTCTATTGCAGAGATACTTATTGCTATTTTATGGAATGTCAGGGCGCGGTAGATCACTTAGTGGGGGAAACCCAGTTGAGGAGAAGATAAAAGCCATGCAAGAATTCTTTCGGCTTAAAGTCACAGGGAAGTTGGATCAAGAAACAATTGAGGCAATGAGCAAACCGAGATGCGGCATCGCAGATAGCCATCAATACAGCCTTCTTGCTGGGCTGCCAAAATGGCCGAAAAATACACTTACATACAGGTATGTTGCTGATCATGGGAACTTTCCTGGTTTAACAACACAGTAGTATTTGGACTGGTCTCAAAATGTGTGAATCAAAGTTAAACATTATTGTCAATGCATCTTCTATAAAGGTCTCTGCAATTACTATTCAGGCTTGTTACTAAATGAAGGTAACATTGATGAGTAGGTTATTGGTCTGATTTCTAGTGATGGTTAAAGGGGTCAGAGTGACAAGAGAAAAGAGAGGACGCAGAGAAAAACAGAGCTGGAAAGAGTGATGGAGAAAGAATGAGACATGGGAGAAAAAGAAACTAAAAGTTCTAGACAAGATGGGAGAGAGAACTAGTTAGGGAAAAACCTAAAGAGACTGAGATGGGGGAAATGTTTTGTTAGATAGAATGAACATGAGAGAGAGGAGAAACATGATTAATAACTACACACGAGAAAGTAGGAAGCACGTACGTGGAGAACAAGAGAGAGAGAAAGAAAGATACACAATTCTGCTCCGGTCGAAACTTCAGTTCAAATATTTTCAGGTGTGTGTTTATATTAAGTATATTTAACTAGTTATCTTAAGGTCATATATTTAAAGAGAATGAAATCAAAGAAAATGGGGCGATTAACTTTTCACATCAAAGGATCACCTGAAGCCATCTATTTTCCTGAGGGGGGGGGTGCATCATCTGTGCCTAGTCCGTATCCTCACTCACCTGTTTTATTTTATTTTGAATTAACATATTGTTGTCTGTGTTTTTTCTAGCACTCCATTGCAAGTGATATATACATTACAGTAAGTACATTTTTAAATGTTACAAGTAATACGTCTCTCAAATATTTTTGACATCTTTCAAACACATTTATTAAGTTCTAAAATTTTAAACAAGATAATTAATGATACTTCTGAAAAGTACCAAATCAAGAAAAGGAAATACAATACCCAAGCGTAATACTGCCTACGACTGTTAGAGATGGAAGAGGGAAGGTCTCACATTTGTTAAAAGACGTTCTCTGATGTGTGGGTTGTAACAGCACTTATGAACATCATTTTATAACAAGGAAAATTGTTCTTTGATCAACATAAGCACGTTTTCCGTTGCTGTTCAAAATACAGATATGGTTGCAGTGAATCTTAGCAATGAAGTTCCAATATGTGTATGGGAAAAAACTTGAGCAAATATTGCAGACATGTTTTACTCTAGACAACAGCAGGAGGTGTAAATCCTTACAATGAAGGATAGAAGTAAAACTGATCCAGTTCTACCTTTGCATCTTGACAATGTTGTTGCTTTAGGTTGGACTTCGAGTTCCAAGATGGTTGGGCTTACGGCCAACTAAAGTGTCTTGGTCATTTTGGCCTTGTAAGCGATGATGATGTAGACATACAGGGTTACATAGTTTAGTAGGATGGGGATTAAGTGGTTGAGTTTCTTCTGATGGGCGATGCGGCAGGCTACATCCGTTGGGCTGCTTTCAGTGTTGCTAGGGTGGTGGCCACCACGGAGATCAGGGCAAACCTAGTCTTGGAGAGTACTTCTGGAGCATGGATTAAGGGGTTCTCCAGCATGGGGTCTGGCATGGATTCACATGCTCATGAATATTCCCCGTGGTCAGGCTGGGAATCCTCGGTAAAGAAAAAATCAGTATCAGTTTCGTTTCTGATCTGTCTTTCGTAGTAGTAACCAATTACGGATCTCTGCGTCATACTGCCCACAGCCAATGAGTGCCCTCTACCTAAGCCCCGCCTCTGGCAGCCATCTTAAGATTTTTACCGCACGTTCAAGTGTTGGAATCCTTGTGCTATTGCTCTCGAGCGTTAGTGCTATTTTTTCACGTTTTTTTCTCAAAAAAAATTTCTTTTTCGGTCAAAAGAGCCTCAAGCTGTCGGATTCGTCTACGCCCCTCAAGGGTGAAGATTTGGTCGAGCCACGCTTTTGGAGGACTCCAGAAGTTTCTCAGGCCCATCTCGGACATGGCCCAGGAGAAGGGAAGCTCGACGCCGGAAAGCTGTTCAGGGTCTGCCCTGGATGCCAGCTTCAGAATGTCTTCAAGGAGGACGAACACTCCCTTTGCCTTTACTGCCTATATGAGGACAAGACGCACGTGGAGAAGGACTGTGTGTTCTGCGGCAATATGTCGGAGCGGACCATGAAGGACCGCCATCAACGTCTCGCCAACTGGCTGGAAGGAAAGAGCCCGTCAGGCGAGAAGAAGAAGAAGAAGTCCGATCGGTCTTCTAAGACCTTTGAGGGCGCCCCGGCGACGGGGGTCCAACAGAAGGCCAAGCACCGCGAGTCCGCTGGCACCGGGAGCGCCGAACGGTCGGGCTCTACGGGCGCCAGGCAGGGCGCATCCTCCCCGGCGCCATCAACCACGAGCCAACGCTCTGGCTCGGGTAAGAGGAAGGCCGAGCACCCGGCGAAACTCCTAAGGCCCCATCGGAGGGGGAGCGAGGTGGTGACCCTCCCCGCAAGGAGAAGGCGGTGAGCGCACCTAAGGTGGTGAAAGCCTTGATCCATCCGGCCAAGGCCTCTATCGAGACGGTTGCGGCGGCCCTGGCTCAGCCTGTGGAGGCTACACCAGTGGTGGCGACCCCGGGACCCAGAATCTCCCTGCCACCGCGGAGGGAGTCCTCTTTCATGCCCATCGACAGGACCCCCGTGAAGCCTCCGACGGAGAAGAAAAAGGGGGGGCAGGAGGTCGTCGTGGACTCGGCCTCAACCTCTGAGGAGGAGCTGATCGAAGTCCTATGCCACGGCTCTGGCGTGGAAGAAGGCCATCCTGTCGGGGGGGGACCCCGACGTGGAAGACGACGAGGGCGCCGAGGATGCCGACGGGGCTCCTGATCGCCCGTCGGATCTCCCTCAACCAGTGCCGCAAGACAACTCGGCAGCCATTTTGTTGGCCATACAGTCCTTATGCTCGGAGATAAGGACGAGACTGCCGTTACCACCAACGGAGGAACCGCTCCCGACGGGGGACCCGGAGCCAGGCCCTTCTGGGAGCCCTCCCCCTAAGAGAAGAATGATTCATCCTCCACCTCCTTTTCAGCCATCGTGCCCTGTTCAGCCCTCCTCCCCGTCCACGACACGTGGGGATGATACGGGGACTGACACGGCCGTGACGGGTACAGACGACGAGGTTTACAACGAGGATCACCCGTCGTCACCTCCCACCCGGGCTTCCCCGCCCGACGAGATTGGATCGTTTCACTCCATGATCGCCATGGCATCCGAGCTTTTCCAGCTCTGCCCGGAAGAGAAGATGAAGGTAGGTTTCCTTTATCAAAGGCGCGAGACCAAGAGGAAGACGGTCCTCGCTGTACCTCTACTAGACGACATTGGGATGAGGGCCTCGCCCTCCTCAAGAACCCATCCACGACGCCGGCTAGAAGGGATTGGTACGAGAAGAAGTACCGGGTCCCGGACGCGGCCCCCTTGTGCCTTCGGGCACAGCCGACCCCGGACTCGGTCGTCTCCGCGGCGGCCAGGAAGAAAGCGGGAGGGGGGTGCGGCCTCTATGTCAACCTCCCCGCCGGACGGCGAGGGAAAGAAATTAGACACGATGGGACGCAGAGTCATCTCGTCGGCAACGACGACGATTAAGGCGGCCAACGCCTTGGCTATCGTAGCCCGCTACGACAGGGAGTTGTAGTATAAACTGGCCCCCCTGCTGGACTTCCTACCAGACGACAAGAGGGCGGAAGCCCTAGAGATCTTGCAGGAAGGAGAGGTGGCATCGGACCACCCCATTACGATTGTAACGGACATCGCTGACACTGGATTTCGCCAGTTGGGCAACGGCGTGTGCCTTAGGCGGCGTGGATGGCTCAAGGCTACTGACTTCCGTCAGGACGTGCAGACCAGAGTCTTGTACATGCCGTTCAACGGAAACAACCTGTTTCGGAAAACAGTGGACGATTCCCTTCAAGCCATCAAAGCGGACACGGAGACGGCCCGGGCTCTTGAGGTTCTCCAGCAACGGCGGCCGCCCTTTCGGAGCGGCAGAGGCAAACAGGGTGCCTCCAAAGGTTCCAGCGGCGGATTTTCCACCTACCGTCAAGCGGCCCGTTCGTCGTCACAGGAAGCTTACAGGGGACGAGGCAAGTCAGGCGGACCCCGCCGTCGTCGCCAAGGAGGGCAAGGCGGCAAAGCCTCGTCGAAGCAGGACTGAACCGGCCGTGGGGTCGGGCCCCCACCGAAGCACACCGGTGGGAGGCCGGCTGGCGAGCTTCGTCAGCGTGTGGGAGTCCATCTCCACCGACCGTTGGGTGCTGGACGCCCTAGCTCAGGGTCACGCGATCGAGTTTCTAAAGAGGTGCCCGCGCGTCCCCCATGTGGCCAGAAAAGAACATCACGTCCCTCAACTTCTCTTGGAGGTAAAGGCGATGCTCAAGAAGGGCGCCATCGAGCTCGTCCCAAAGAGGCTTCGGGGCTCCGGAGTTTACTCAAGATACTTCCTCGTGAAGAAGAAGACGGGAGGATGGTGTCCCATCCTGGACCTACGACGACTGAACAAATTCATCAAGGCACAGAAGTTCCGGATGGTCACCCTCCAACACGTCCTGGGTCAATTGGAGGAGGGCGATTTCCTGTCGTCGTTGGATTTGGAGGATGCCTACTTCCATATTCCCATCCTAAAGGGACACCGAAAGTTTCTCAGGTTCGTGGTCCAAGGGCGTCACTACCAGTTCAGAGCCCTACCCTTCGGATTGAGGTCGGCACCCAGGGTGTTCACCAAGTGCCTCGCACCGGTGGCGGCGCAGCTGCGCCGAGAGGGGATCCACGTCTACCCCTACCTGGACGACTGGCTCGTCCGAGCAAAGATGAAGGAGCTCGCCGTGGAACACACGGCAAGGACCGTCCAACTGCTCACGGACCTGGGATTCTCCATAAACTATGCCAAGTCCCACCTGGTGCCCGCTCAAGACGCACTGTTTCTGGGAGCGAAGCTCGACACAGTGTCGCTTCTGGCCTCTCCGTCGGAGGAAAGGACGAGGGCCATCTTGGACAAGGTGCAGCGGATGCTGGTTGCGGACGCGGCCAGGGTGAGGTCCATCAAGTCCCTCCTCGGAATGATGTCTTCTTGCATTTATCTCATCCGCCTGTGCAGGATCCAGATGCGCCCGTTGCAGGAGTTCCTGGACGCGCGCTGGATCCAGACGACGGGCAGCTTCGAGGAGATGATCACACTCAACGAGAGTTTCCGACGAGCGATCCAGTGGTGGGGCACCCGCGTGCATCTGACGGCGGGCATGGACTTCCAGACCCCCAGCCACCAGGAGACAGTGACCACGGATGCCTCCCTGGAAGGGTGGGGAGCGCACACCGAAAATCTGCACGCGAGAGGCCTTTGGCTTCCGACGGAGAAGTCCCTCCATATCAACGTCCTGGAGCTCCGTGCAGTGTTTTGGGCCCTCAGGTCCTTTCTTCCGTCCCTCATGGGCAAGGTGGTGAGGATCTTCACCGACAACACCACCACCATGTTCTACATCAGGAAGCAGGGCGGTACCAGATCCCCAGCCCTGTCCAAGGAGGCGCAGGATCTGTGGCATTGGGCCGTCGCCCAAGGGATGTTTCTGGTGCCGTTTCATCTGGCAGGGATAAAAAAAAAAACACCATCGCCGACTCGCTCAGCAGAGAACTGCGCTCGTGCCACGAGTGGGAACTACGACAGGATCTAGTGGACCGCCTCTTCCGACGGTGGGGCACACCTCAGATCGATCTGTTCGCGACGGCGACGAACTCCAAGTGCCGGAGGTTCGCCAGCAGGTTTCCCCAGCCGAGGAGCATGGGCGATGCTTTCTCGTTCCCCTGGGAGGGCCTGTTTCTATACGCGTTCCCTCCATTGCCATTGCTGATCCGGCTCATCATCCAGCTCAAGAGGTCACGGTGCAGGATGATCCTCGTTGCACCTGCGTGGCCGAGGTAGATATGGTTCCCGGACCTTCTGGACTTGTCAGCGTCCCCGTCAATCTAGCTGCCAGTGGACGCAGATCTTCTCTCCAGGGAAGGAGGCGCCATCCTCCATCACAACCCGAAGTCGCTGAACTTGTAGGCCTGGCTCCTGCAGCGTTAGAGTTTGGAGGATATGACATACCGGCCGACTGCACAGAGGTTCTTGCAAAGGCCAGGGCGTCCTCCACTCTTAAATGCTATGGACACAAATGGAAGAGGTTCTCTGTCTGGTGCCACGCACAGAAGATTAACCCTGTACGGATTACGGCTCCCCAGGTACTGCCGTACCTTCTGACGCTGGCCAAGGCTGGATTGGCGCACGCGTCCATCAAGATTGATCTTGCTGCGATCTCCCGATACACCAGAACCACGGGGCGGACGTCTTTGTGGTCTCATCGTCTGGTGAAAGAATTCATGAAGGGACTGTTCAGATAGTTCCCGCCGGTGAAGGCTCCGGCCCCGGCGTGGGAGCTCAACGTGGTTCTGACCAAGCTCATGGGACCTCCGTTCGAGCCCCTGCACTCGGCTCCGTTGAAGTTCTTGTCGTGGAAAACAGCGTTTCTTGTGGCCATCACCTCCGCACGAAGAGTGGGAGAGATCCAGGCCCTTTCCTGCAAGCCTCCGTACTTGACTTTTCAAGACACGAGGGTAGTGCTCAGGACGCACCCCTCCTTCATGCCCAAGGTGCCGTCGGACTTCCACCTCAACGAACCCTTGGTGTTGCCAGTTTTCTTCCCATCGCCTTCGTCGCCGGCCGAAAGGACTTTGCACTCGCTGGATGTGGCTAGAGCGCTGAAGTTTTACGTGGACCGCACGAAGTGTTTTCGGAAGACGTCACAACTTTTTGTGAACTTTGGACCTGTCAATCAGGGGAAGGCTCTCTCAAAGGCCTCCATTTCCAGATGGCTCACTGGCTGTATCATGTACTGTCATCGGTTGGCAAACCGACCGCTGCCTGGCCGTCCGAGAGCCCATTCCACCAGAGCAATCGCAGCTACCACGGCGTTCCTATCTGGTGTGCCCTTGCTGGACATCTGCAGGGCTGCTACGTGGAGGTTGACGCACACCTTCACGAAATTCTACTGCGTCGATCGGGATTCCAGGGAGGAGTCCAGGGTCGGCCAAGCAGTGCTGCGCAATCTGTTCGCCTAAGGTGAGCCTGGTGAGGAGGTAAGAATTGCTTAGTGTTGAGTTTGATGTAATGCTTAATGTTGAGCCTTTGTCACCTCCCATGGTTGTGCATGTGTGTACTGCTATGTATTCTTTATTCATGAGCATGTGAATCCATGCCAGACCCCATGCTGGAGAAGGAACAAGTTACTTACCTGTAACTGTTGTTCTCCAGCATGGGTCTGGCATGGATTCACATGCGAACCCTCCCGCCTCCCCCTCTGCGGCTCTTCACTTGGCCATGCTGCCACTTCACGTGCTACCAAATCTGAAGATGGCTGCCAGAGGCAGGGCTTAGGTAGAGGGCAGTCATTGGCTGTGGTCAGTATGACGCAGAGATCAGTGATTGGTTACTACTACGAAAGACAGATCAGAAACGAAACTGATACTGATTTTTTCTTTACCGAGGATTCCCAGCCTGACGACGGGGAATATTCATGAGCATGTGAATCCATGCCAGACCCATGCTGGAGAACAACAGTTACAGGTAAGTAACTTGTTCCTTAACCCTGCAGAAAAGTGGTAGCTAGTACCAAGCTGTCTGCGCTGTCTGGGAGTTAATCCATTGAATTTCATTCCTGTTAGCAATTTCGGGAAAAGCACATGGTTGGTAGATTTTCCCAGGTGGTTGAACTCAGATTTTCTGAGTGTCAGCTTCATGTAGACCTTCGACATTCAGGCCATGATGAAGAAGACGTAACCTCTGCCCCACCCTCTTGTCAATCACTGCTAATCTGTTGGTGCCTTCTTGTTATGCTTCTCTTTTTTCCCTACTCAAGTTGCCTTCAAGCTCTTTTTTTTGCCATTAGGCAGCTGGTGCAAGTGGATCTAGGTCATGTGACCCCTGCTCCACCCACCTGCATGGCCCTGTCCCTTCCTTTCCTTTCTCAACTGTTAGATCACAGAGCGTCTCTACCCTAGGCATCCGATGCAAGGGCAGACAAAGTAAAGGGCAATTCCTGTTTGGACGAGTTCAGACTCCTGCTCCTCAAACATCAGGAAAGCATCCTTGAATATGTGTTTCACCCCCTCTCCCAATAGCCCATCCCCTCCATCACCACTCATCTCCAACCATGCCACACACTAGTAGAATCATAGACACCACATCGCAGCAACCTCACCCGACTCATCATGGACCCCATTAGCACTTCATCATCCACCACTGCATGAAAACTGATCCTCACTAATGTCTGCTCAGACAACAACAACCCATCAGACATTTGTGAACTCATAACCACACATGACTAGTACAACATCTTCATAACTGAGACCTAGTTGACATCCACCTTCATTCATATCCTAGATGTCCTCCTCCCCAACGGTTTTAGCATTCTATGAAGAAACTATCCACACAAGATGGGTAGAGCCCTCGTCAGCTGTTAGAGTGTAGCTTGGCCAAGTACCCATCAGGACTTCACCACCATTGGGTCTTTCGAAAATATTACCTGCCACTTCTCGCTCTCCCCTACATACACAGTCATCTTCCACCTCATCTACAGACCACCCAAGATCAACACCTCCTTCATCTAAGACTTCTTGGACTTGGTCACAACCATGTCTCTCATGCATGTCAACAATATCTTCCTCTATGACTTCAACATCCCTGGCAATCCAGAAACTAGGTCCATGACCGACAATCTCAACTGCCTTCTCGACACTGAACCTCACACAGCCAATGAAAGATCAGCACATAGGAAAGATAATATCTTCAACCTCAGCTTCACCATCCTGCCCATCCTCCATCTCAGCTCTCCAATTCTGTTCAACTAGTCAGACCATCTGGTCCGACCCTTTGACATTAGTCAAACCACTCTTTTCAAGCATACCCATTAGAAACCCAGCTAACAAGCCTTCAGATAATTAATGAACTTCCCAGTTAAAGCTCTCACACAAGACCTCAACAAACTCCACCTCACATGAGTCAGTCTACAACAGATTAACAAGGACTGTGACTCACTTCTGAAAGAACTAAGGACCACCCTGGCAACCAACATCAACCACCATGCCTTGTTAAAACAATGCACCCTCAAGTCTCAACCTTCCACACCCTGCTACACCCCAACAAAAAAAATCATCAGTAAACAACAAAAGACTTGGCGACAACACATCAATACATTAACCACAACACGCTTAAGGAACTCTGTGCTACACGCAGATGTCTTTTAACCACTGTCAATGCAAATTACTTCCAGAAAACCATAGTCAAGGCCAACAATGGAAATAGAGCCCTCTTCAAAGCTATCAAGCATTGCATCACCCCTCTCCCCAACCCACCTGCACTCCACTGCCATCAACTCTGTCTTCATCTACAAGATCAACATGATTCCCCATAACATAGACACCAACACCACAGCTGAATCACACAATATATCCCATCTCCCAAAAACACCCCTCACTGCACAGCTTTCAAAGCACTCACCATGACTACCGCCCTAGCATCACTCAAAACCACATTGTATGCATACAATATACTCCCTGACTCTGTGCTCAAGAACCTACCAACTGAAACATGCCTCTGTTACCTGGCAATAATCAACAGCTCTCCCAAATAAGGCACATACCTATTAACCTTCAAGACTGAACAAATCCTCCTGCTTCTCAAGAATCCTACAACTGACCAAGATGACATCAGCAACGACTGTCTGACCTCTCATCCATCTTCCCTTACTAGGTAAAATCCTTGAGAAAGAAGAACCCACTCAACTCCTCCAACACATTGACGCCAACAACCTTGCTCCTCAGGACCTGTCTCATTGTAACTTAGTTTACTCACCATCTCATTCCATCTGATCTGTCTCTGTACTATGCACCTCACCATCTCATACTCTCCCTGGTCCTCCTCTGACTTCTGCTATTTTATCCTACCTGACTCCACTGGAACCCATTGCCCATGACAAAGTCAGCCCAAGAGTGTATGACTTTAAATCTCAGCTTAAATGTCATTAACTTGCTAAAGCGGGAGCTCAACCCTGCTCTCGCCCCATCCTCCATACCTGAACCGCCCACTCCCTCCAGTGAAGCTTAATAATGAAATGTTCTTTACTTATGTAGTACTCCTCTTTTGCTTGAACTGTAGCTGCCTTAGATTAATGTTACCGTTATAAGTCTCCTTATTTGTTATATATATATTGTTTCTGTTTGTTTTGTCCCTGGTGTATGTCCCACTTTTTCACACCCTCAAAAACGGCCTCACCACTTGTTCTCATCTTTGTACTATTGTACAGGCATCCTTCTTGGGAAGGCTTCTGCCATGTGTAAATGTGTTATTGTAAGTCATTTCAGATTGAAATTGACATCTCTGTTGTTCAAATAGATACAATACTACAAATACAACCTCCTTCGGTCCTACCTATCTAGCTTCAGAGGCAGATACAGCATAAAATGGGCTACCATCAAGGCCTGCATCTGAGGGTGGTGTGGTATCCGACCCTCTTCAGGCACCATACTCCAACTGACTCAGAAAATGAGTCCCCTACCTTGACGCAGCAGAGATGAAGAGCCCAGCGGCGTTGTTGGAAGGCTGGAGAGAGACCCACAGAGCCACACAGGAGAAGGTTCCTGGGAGGCAGGCCTTTCCACGAGGAGACTGCACCTGATGTGGAGCTTGGGATTGTGGAGGAGCCCCTGTAACACTCGAATGATGGGCCACAACAGAAAAGAAACATACCCAGCGCAGGCAGTCCAGCAGAAGGAGCTTGAGGCACTGGACCAAGAGGAGTTGCGGAGCTGCTGCTGGGCATGTGCTAGAGTCTTATGGGAAGGAAACACCCACTCCAATGAAGCAAAAGGAGAACAACTGGGTGAAACCCCACCACCTCCCTGACTCGCCCGAACAGAGGAGCACCACCTGAAGGAAAAAGATGAGCGGTTGCTTGGGGTAGTCGGGTACACAGTCACAGCAAAACCCAAGACAGGGTGAGAGCTACCATCCCCACAGCAAGGTGGAAACCAGAAGACCTCAAGATGGGGCAAGAGCACTGCGCATGCCAAATCAGTGCCGGCAAATTGATAAACAGACCGTTGGCCCCTCCGCGGAGCCTGTGACGCCATTTTGGCACTGGGACAAGCGCCGCAGGCATATCATCGACCTGCCTGCCCCCGGCGCCTACGTGATCTGAAAGGTGCTGTCCGAAACCCACAAACCAACAGCGGGGACAACGCTGACCCTGGTGAGGATCTGGCATGAAGAAGGAGGAGGAATACACATGCGGCACCCTGTGGACGCCCTGCCAGCTATACGGAACCTTCCTCCCTGCCTGCACAAGTGTCAGGAGCCGGCATGCCCCCTGCGTAACACGCAGCACCAGCAAAGCCTGCTGGTGGTTAGAGACCCCTACGCTGGCGTGAAGTGCGGCACAACGAGATACCCGAGGTGAGGCACTCCGCACAGGAAAGGATACCCTCACCCCTCCGGGACCCATGAAACCGGACTGGGTCCGCACCACCAGAGACCCCATCACCTAATAATACCCTGCAACAGCCTGACCACTCAAGGGCTGATATCGGTGGGGGCACCAGAATCCTGAGTGCACACCCAGTTGACCGAGGAGCAGCTCCTCATCACAGGCCCTAGCACAATGCACATCGACGACAGCAACCAAGAACGGGGTGAGCTCGGACCCACGGGCGAGAAACCAGTGACTGCCACTAGTGCCCACAGGGTGAGCAACAAGGTGAGACAAGGAGTTGCTGGCACAGAAAAGAACAGAAGCACTAACCCACATCCAGATGCCACATGGGGTATAGAGATCAGGAGAACGGCACATCTAACTTGTACTAACATTGAGATGTCCTAGTGGATGATATAGCTGCCGCACCACATTGGAACCAAAGGTACACCAGTGGGGAAACTAACGTAAATCCCCAATATGCGGGCATGGACAGGCGGCCCCAGGGCCACACATAGATGGACACCAAAACAGCTCCACCCCAATAGTGCCTGCAATGAGATGGGAGGTGAGAGCAGCCCTGGCCAATAGGGAGCAGAACTACATAAAGAGGAGTTTGTGGAGAGTGCTTACCCGATACCCCCCTTGGCAGCAGAAGGAACAAGCGTCCTCGGCACCTGGTCGTCTAGGATATGATCCGGACTGAGAGTGAGAGTGCCACCCCAGCTGCAAGCTCACCAGGGCCTCCTCCCTCCAGTTGGGGGTCACGCTCGCAGACGCCTAGTCAAACTAGTGAGGTTGTGGGAGGTACTGGTTCGTGCACTCCCCTCGCACACTACAAGGAGCCGCAGTAGACACCCCCCAGTTGAGAGTGAGACATTCAAGGCTGAAAGCAGGGACCACCTCTGACTCAATCACACCTGATTCCCCTCCTCTCGGGAGAACGACCCGATACCCCCACTGGCACCCCACCCCCCCAGTTGACTGCAACCCCTAATGACCACCACTGGCTCGGAGGGAACCATACAGCAATGTTCTGCTGACTACCAGCATCACACTCCCCCTCTGGATCAGAGGCACAATGGGCAAAGATAAAGGTAAAAGTCAGACCCTCCAGAGCAAGATGCACCTCTATATGGTCAGACCCCTCCAGGGCCCCCCAATTACAACTCCGGAGAGTGGGGAAGCAGCAGAGAGTGAACCCCACATCTCCCTGACCGATGTTATGAAGAGACCATTGGAGAGTGACTGACATCCCTTGAGGGGAAAAATGGTGGCCTGTCTGCGGACGGTGTCATTCTGCGACAAGACCTTCGCAACCTGTCTTCAAGAGTGGGTGAAACGGAGCAGAGGATCTCAAATTCAGAGGACGCTATGAGGCGGATGGAGAAGCAGCGGGCCGCCATCACTCGGAAGGTGTCACAACTTGAGAATAGAGCGGAGGACAATGAAGGGCACGCAAGAAGAAACAATATCCAAATCCTCAGAATTCCTGAAAAGGAGGAGGATCCCAGTGTCGAGCTCTTCTTGGAGGACAGGCTGGCTGAAATATTCACCCCCAAGAAAATCTCTAAGCAGACCCTCTAGCTTATAGCGATTTTGCGATCCCGCAAATTCAGCAAAAATGGCAGTTTTGCGCAAAATTCTGCAAAAATTGACATTTTGTACAAAAACAGCATCTTTAAAAAATATATATAGAATTTTTTTTTAACATTTTTTTTTAAAGTAATCTGCAAAAATTACTGTTTTAAAAAAAATAATACTCAGGGTGCCAGGTTCTCAACTTTTCTTTTACACAAGAAATGAAATGCGCTAACACATCTCATCACTTGCGCCCCAAAAAAGTGCAGCCCAATCCACAAGGGACACATGAATGGGTCAAATAAAGTGGCGTTTCTGTCAATTTAAAAGCGCATTCCTCATTTCCAAGCAAGATGCACTTTTAAATGTGCAGAAATTGTAGGCAACCCTACGCGCACGGGATTTGGGGCTGCCACTGCATGACAGGGTCTTTCCTGACCCTGTCATGCATTTCTTTTAAGGTATGAACCGCTGCTATGTCGCTTGCATTTCTGTTCCTCAAACAGGATAAAAATGCATTTTTTGGGTCGCATTTTACAGCGGCAGGCACCTGGAGGGCCTGTCCCTGTGAAAGGTGCTGGGAGCTTGCAGAACACTGTCGGGAGAGCGATTCCATTCAAAGTACTGCCCATTTTGATGACAAAAATCTATCGAATGTTACAATTTGACCTATTTCATCCAGTACTATTCGATCGATTTTTATAAATACTTAACATGTGTTGCGGGGGTGTCACCCGCTCCCCATGTTCAGTATCATTGGTCTAGGGTGGATGCAGAAGTGTTTCCCCTTTTTCCTCAAAATTGGAGGCGGGTACAGAAAAAAAAGAAAATAACGAAAAAGGGACGCTGCAGAGTCGGATCCGACCCGCGTTAGAGGGACGGATCTGGCACCGCAGGGTTGCAGGGGAAGTGGCAGCGACTAAGCAGTTAAGTAGGGGAGGTGGTGGGGTGGTGGTAAAAGGTACATTTTGGGTTGTTTGCCTGAAGTGCAAATCAATACGCAGCGAAATTGACTATGGTCAATTCTGCTGCAAATAATTACACTTCGGTCAAACAACCCAGAACACCATTCAAGGCAGCTGGCCAGCGCAAAATTTGTGCGCCGGTCACCTTTGAGAATAAGGTGACCTGCTCATTTCCAAAAATGGGTTGTCTAAAAATAGCATATCCTCCGTTCTTTTTTTAAATGCCCCATTATTTGAGGAACTGGGTCAAAATCTACATTTACAAAAAAAATTTAAAAATGGTTACACTATGAGAGAAAGGGAGAGTGATGGGTGAGATGTGAAGTGATAGGCAAGAAAGCAGAGGGAGAGCAGTGGGTCAGAGGAGGAAGCGCTGCACAAGAGAGCAGAGGAAGCAGTGATGCAGTGGGCCAGAAATCTGAGAGCGAGCAGAGGTACAGAAAGTAGATTGAGCGTGTGGTCAGTGAGCCAGAAAGTAGAGAGGAAGCGGTTGGCCAGAAAGAGGCAGTGAGCTGCAGATTGGGAAAAAGGATGAGGCAAGAGTGCGATAGAATGGGAGAAAGGATGCAATATGCAGAAGCAGCACAAAAGAATGAAGGACTGTATATTGCGGGAATAATTGTAGAGTGTAAGGTGTGAGTTGGGAGTATGATTTGGAGTGTGGCAGCGGCTGGGCAGTGCAAATTGTGACTTGACAGTGTGACATAGCATGTGAGTATTTGTATGACAGAGTGAGAGGTTAAGGAATGTAAGTTGTGATGGAGAGTTGGTGAGATGTGTGTTGGTGAGAGAGGTGTGTGGGTGTTTGGGGGATTGGAGAACATAGAAGGGGAATATTTTCAGCATTACAATTGATAATGATCAATTTAGTTAATACTATTAAATAGGCATGAACATTAAACCAGAAATGTAGCCAAATCAAACACTGTTCTGCCAAGCCAGAAACATCTGGTACTCTTCCTATTAAATTAATACAAAAGACACATAATAATGATACCCTGGCTCTCTTGTAGCCTTGCACTCTGCCTATTTCCTGCAATGTGGCAATCTTACACCCTCCAGTTAATACAAAATGTCCCGCAAAAATGCTGCAATAAATAAAGGTTTGTGCCACAAAATTTGCCATTTCATGCTACAAAATTTGCCATTTAATGCCGCAAAATCCTGGAAGGTCTGTCTAAGTTCTTCTCTATCGAGCAATCCCACAGGGTCCCGACGGGATGCCCTGTCCCTGGCACACCACCATGAACAATCATCGCTAAACTCATGAACTTTTGGGACGGGGACGCAATTCTCCAAATTGCCCGAATCACCCTCCCCATCACCTACAACGGCTACCGCGTGGGCTTCTATCCAGATTATACTAAGGAAGTTCCGAAGGCCCGACAATCTTTCGACTCTGTCAAGAAGAAACTACACTCCCTCTCAATAAAATATGCATTGTTCTTCCCGGCGCTGCTGAAAGTGCACCATGAAGGAATCACTCACCTGTTCTACTCGCATAAAGATGCCTGGGAACGGCTACAAACTCAAATCCTGACAGGACGGAGCACCAACGTTCCCCGAGAGCGCATCCAATTCGGAAGCCAAGGACGGATGGCTCCCCACCACAGCCGAACCTACAGGGCTCTGACCCCTCTGCATCTCCACAAGGCGGAACAGACATGGAGGGGAACGGCTGAAAACCACCACTATTGACCCGAGACACTAAAAGTTGAAAAGGGTCAGGTTGCTATATGATTGTCCCAAAGCCATGGTAAGGCTAAATGGGACCACCTCCAGGACCTTTCATTTGGGAGGGGGCACCAGGCAGGGCTGTCACTTCTCACCCCTACTGTTCACACTGACCATAGAGCTGCTTGCAATCAGGCTTCGATCATCAATGGGATGGTCTGGTTTTGTGTGGCCATGGGGCGGAGAAGATCGTGTCTCACTCTACGCAGATGACCTCCTCATCTCCATAAGACTTTGTGCCTGGTGATCACGAACATCCTCACTGAATGTCAGTCCTTCTGTGGCCTGAAAGTAAATACACAAAAAACGGTCCTCATCCCGCTCCAGGGAGGGGCTGATGCAATCCCACAACACTGCCCTTACTCGGTTTCCTTTAAAAACTTTGTAAACCTGGGTATCACCATCAGCCCTAACCCCGAGGACTTTACCCGCCTCCACCTACAACTGATGGTGGACAGATTCAAAGCAGACGTCACACACTGGCAAACACTCCCATTGACACTGATGGGCGAAACAGCCCTTTTTAAAATGCTTTCTCTCCCACATGTTCTGTATGTCCTTCAGAACGCCCCCTTCCACATTCCCCACACAACGTTTGCATCCATAGAGGCTGCCCTTCAGAGACTTATCTGGGGAGGGAAACAACCCTGTATAGCGTTAAAAACCCTACAGCACTCTGTTTGGGAAGGTGGAATTGGCTTACCATGCCTCCGACTGGGAGACTGGAGTGGGCTGCACAACTGGGGTGTTGAATGACTGGCTTCACGGGGACCGTGGGCTTCCGCATATAAGGGGAGAGATCAGCAGTTTGGGGACTATTACACCCCTCCAAGTGTTGTATGGCACAGAAAGGCATATGACTAGCCTGTATGAGATGACAAGATAGGTTTGCAAGGTCTGGGCAGAAGCTACCATACACACAGGCTGGGGAGGAAGACCCACGCTGGACCAACCCATCTGGAATAATGCACATATGCCTGAGATCCTCAAAATGGGACACTTTATCAGGTGGGAGGAAATGGAGATACGGTCCCTGGCAGACGTTGTGAAAAAAGGGCATATAGCACCATTTAACGATATGCAAGATAGGTTAGCATTACCCCCTGGGGAGCAATAAAGACACATGCAACTCACACACGCCATCCGGTCCCAATTCCCAGTGCTGGCAAATGTCCCATAATGCTCCCCCTTAGAAGCAAATATGCTCCATGCTGGGATCCCAGCTAAGGTCACATCTACACTCTACCACGTGATCACTGCCTTGGAGCCCAGGAGCTCTCAGGGCTCCGGGAGAAATGGGAAAGGGCGGTTGGCACGCTAAAATCCGAGGAATGGGTGGAGGCACTAATGTTCCCAAGGGAGATTGACATAGACTCTACACTTTGCTTGATACAGTTCAAAATATTTTATCAAACATACTACTCCAGTGCCTCAATGATGAAATGGGGGTTGGCAGAGGATGGTGACTGCCTACGGTGCCGTAGAGCAGAGGGAACCTTTTTCCACATGCTCTGGGAATGTGATGTCATTCAAGACTTCTGGAACCAATGCACCCGCAAGATCAGCACGGTCCTGGGATCCCTGGTTCCGCAGGACCCTAAGATTGTGATACTGGGTATCTGGGGGGAAGTGGATTATACCAAATGGAAAAAAAAGACTTATTGCCTCCACATGGGGATCCCCGGACAGACTGTGCTTAAAGCAATGGGTTGGTGAGATGGATTGGTGTGCATCACTGGCGAAGTGAATATACAATGCCAGGGGTAGTCCTGGGAAACTTTCGAAAGTCTAGAGGGGATGGATTGAGAACTCATAAACACATAAACCGGGGGCATGTGTGGCGGAGGTCGCAGGAAGCCCTGCAGAGTGAGGACATGACCGTGGACACCCTACCCACTTGTCCGCCTCCCCCTTAATCCACCCTGGGCTTGTTCCTTGGGAAACCCACGTGCCCCCCGCCACTATCGCTCCAATAACGTACACACTGTATTCTTTAACGTGGCCATCTCTGTATAATGCCTAATGCTTGACCTGTTATTGTGACTTGTTTTACTATTAATAAAAATACATATTTTTTAAAAAGATGGTGCGAGAGAAAAATGTTCCCAAAACTGTGCCAAAGACACTCAGCCCTGTGGTGGGCAAGAGAGAGCGAGAGAGAAATTCCAATGTGGGGAGGAAAACCTGAGACCACAGGGAGGGTTAACCACCAGCAAGGGTGGAAAGGACATTGTTGGAATCTTTTCGATACAAAACATGGAGACGTTCAGGAACCGCATTTATCTATATCAAGGGTATCATACATCCGGAAATGGAACAAAGTGCATGACTGCTCCAAAAGCCAGGAAAAAAAGAGGGAACAAGGGACGCTGACTAAAAGAGAACTTTCTATCCAATATGGCGATGGGAAAGAGACAATCGTATTGACTGAACCACCAGGCCAAAAACACCTTGTGAAGAAAAGACAGAGCAGGGCCTAAGACGCCAACCACTATTCAATAAAATTGACAAAAAGCCATTGCTTTGTTTTCGTTTGCTTGTTTCTTTTCTGTATTAGTAGTAGGGGCAGGATTCAGGGTAGGCTAGGTTTCATGGATGACTGACAAATCATATATTATTGGAAATCCTGACGAGCACTTGTTTGACTGCTTTCTTTTCTTTAGGATAGGGATTACAGACTGTTAGGGACAGAGAGGAGTATTTTGAATTAACAGAACAGTCACACAAATGCCCGTCTCCTGATTCTAACTTACCAAATAGCTCACAAGCCTCCTGAAGATAAAGCCTGCCATTGGCCTGAGCTACCACACAAGGCAAAGGAGGAACCTGCGCCTGTTTCACCTTTATGAATGGGATCGTTTTGGAGTAGTTAGGGGCTGAGTAAGTGCTTTAGCTCCTACTTATCACTGTACTTCTACAGAGCAGTAGTAATTTTGTCACACAGGGGTAGGTACAATAGCATGTGCATAGCAGGTGGCTTTCAGGGATGCTTGAATGCTGGAAGAATCTTTCTGGGTTATGGTCTGGATCTTGGAAGGGATGGGAGGAAGATCTGTGGTGTGTTTGAAGCTGTTCATGTAATGTATGATTGTATTTTGCCAGTGAAGAGCTTGCTGATGTCATTGGCCCTCATTACGACCCTGGCGGAATTCGGAAAACGATGGCGGAAATGCAATACCGCCATTGAATAGCGCTCGGTGCGACTATGACCCGTCACCGCAAAGTACGAAGCCATTAGCGACACCGTAGTGAACGCCAACGCTAACTGCACCAAGCACGCGCGCGCGCGCCATGCCAAACCGTAAACACCACCATGGCGCAAGGGTACGCTAATTCCGACCCTAGCGGACATGTACCTAACGCCATCAAGCATGGCGGAATGAACCATTCCGCCATGGTGAGAAGTACGGCATCGCGAATCAACCGTAAACGGCCCCACTGAGTGCCTGTACACCGCTGCCTGCCCACAAAGTACAACTCCCCGTAGGTGCAATGAAGTCACAATGCAACCATTGAAATGTACAAGTCACCCATGCATGCCAACGAACAAATGAAACACAAGAGGGGCCAATGGGAGCTGCAGGGCACAGATGGCACGAATACAGAAGCCATCCCAATGGACATGACCACAGTCCCCCACCAAGAAACGCACGCAAACACAGGCACCTGTGACCAGCAATATTCCGAAAATCACATCATTCCACCAGTCCACCTGGCTGACCGGCATCTGTTACACAAAACCCAATCCCCCGCCCCTGAGCATGACAACATTCAAACAGTCATATTGGCAGCCCCCATCCCTGACCTCACGGGCTTCGTAGGCAAACGCGTCCAGTACAGTACCACGCAACTAAACTCCGAAGCTGGAACCCAATGCAGATCTCCTCACAATACATCGCTCCCCAAATAGGAATATGCCACATCACTTGCAAAGAAGAACGCTACACGGGCCAAATCAGAATAGAAATTTAATGCACAACAAAATCACCAAGCCCATACAGCCATCAGGCCATGAACTCCAAAACACATTTCACCATTGTGGGCTGCATCCGCAAGAAATGACCAGCCACTACTTGTGTGACGCCCTGTTCCATCATGGTACACAGAGCCACATTCACGTACGAAAAGGCAACATGGAAGCGCACAGAACCGCAGGGCCGTCCCAATGGGGAGGCACTAGTCCAGCTGAAAGGCCGAAATGTTGCTCCGAGCCACCAGTACTGCGTAAGGGCATGTGGCCCATTAGCGATCGTCCCATAAGATCGTAATGCTGCTCCACTGATTAACACGAAGCAGCAGGTGTCGGGAGTAAAACCCATCTGCAGGAGTGGCATACAGATGGCAGTGGCAAAAGGGGAGGAGATACCTGTCAACCAAAAGAAAAGAAAAAGAACAGAATGGCCATCAGAACTACATTCGAACAACTCACTTCAATGATCACACTAAATCCACAGCCATATGCATGCTAGCCCACTCCAAAGGTTCATCACCACCCAAAAACCACTTGCGACTCATAACTATCTATATCGAGGTGTAAACACCATCACAAACGAGTGTACCTGTGCATGCGTCTGTCAAAACAGAATCCATCAGATGGGATTGGTAACGTGCATGGACACAAGTGTCTGAGGGCGCGTCGAGACAGGGAGGGCTCAACAAGGCCAGATAGACGATGGTCCCACTATGGCAGCCCTGCATCACATAGCGTAGGGGAGGCGTATAGATTCCAAGAAGCCCTGTACATGGCAAACTCTGTATCAAATCACCTGCCCATGCATCCATTCATCATTCCCTCATCCCGGGATTAAAACGCCAGAATATTTACTCACATAACATTAGAAATATCCATTGAGTCTGTGCGTTATGCAGCCTGCAAAATCCACAGTGCCCCAGCCCGTAATGCCAGTGTTGTGAAGTAACATGTATTTGGGAACGTCCGGCCTCATCGCCCACGTCGCTATTGCGCATCCCAAACCATTCATATCAATCATTGCATCCTCGCCATGGCCCCTGTCCCAAGGACATTGAACAATAGTACGTTATATTTGCAGTCAGACCTGTGGGCATTTCCTCGCCGCTAGCTGAAAACCGAAAGCGCCGCCCTTCGAATTCCTCATTTGCAACATCACGTCGAAGAAGCATCTGTGGCCGTTTGAAATCACTAATTAATCCATCTAGTGCGGCTGTGTGTGAAAATGGCAACTGCCTTCACCCACAAATGGGACGCCCCGCCCGTCGTTGCAACTCGGTACAGTGATGCATGAGGGCCCACCGTTACTCGAGTACTACGTACCACTGACCCTTCACAAGTCTGTTCGCGACTGCACAGATAGTATGTGAAACAATGGGACCATAGCAGAATGAACATATCAACCAATGTTACACGGCCATCGGGTACAAATACATGATTGCAATAGCAAGATGCCATTCCCCGAATTGCAGCGTTGTGTGCGGGACGTGCTCGGCCAAAGGGGAGAGCAGTTTGCACAGGTGGAATGAATCACCACAGGTGGAGGCCATACAGCCTGAAAACACATAAATTGCACAGCCAGTCTCCTCCCACAACCACACCGAAATGCTACCGGCAGGACTCGCGATGTTGGCCCTGGGGGACCTGATAGCACTGCAAGTACTCCAACTCCAGGAAGAAGACGAACACCAACTACAACCGGCCGCACGGAGGAGACGCAGGAGGAGGAGGAGGGCAAGGCAGGGCCAGCAAGGGCCGCCAGCACAGCCACTACCACCACGCAGGCAGCCCGCAATCCCACGCCTCCGAGCACATCCGTTCAACCTCACTGATGAGCAGATCCACACCCTCTACCGTCTGGACCGAGACACCATAGCCGCCATTGTGGACATGACACAGGCTGACCTTGTCAGCATGATAGATAGCCCAACCGCCATCCCACCCCTACTGAAGGTGGTGTCTGTACTCCACTTCCTGGCCACAGGCACCTACCAGCACACAGTCGGACAGTTGCATGGCATTTCTCAGCCACTGTTCTCACGGACACTATTGCAAGTGCTCGATGACCTCCTGCAGCACGCAGACGACTACATCTCCCTACCACGCTCGGAGCAGGAAATTACCAACACAAAAGTGGGATTCCATGCACTTGCCGGCATACCGGGTTGCATTGGTGCCATCGACTGCACCCATGTGGAATTGGTCGTCCCACATGCCATGGAGGCCCAGTACCGCAACCGAAAACAATTTCATTCTCTGAATGTACAAATGGTGTGTGACTCCAACAGGATCATTACACATTGTTGTGCCAGATTCCCTGGATCAACCCATGATTCTATGGTCTTGAGGAACTCTACAATACCACGCTACATGGAGCGACACGCAGGGAACAGATCCTGGCTACTCGATGAGTCTCATTACATGCATGATAATGTGGGGTATGTGATTCGGCAATGACCTGGCAGGAAGGGGGGGGGGTGTGCGTACGTAGCAATGGCATTCCACATCATACGTTTCTCGTCCACATACAGGTGATGCTGGATATCCACTGAAGAGATGGCTCCTCACACCAGTTCGGAACCCACGGGACCAGCATGAGGAGGACTACAACCATGCCCACTCACGTACCCGTGTAGTCATTGAACAGGCATTCGGCCTACTGAAGGGTCGTTTCCGCTGCCTCAGCAGGTCTGGCGGGGCACTCCTGTACCGCCATGAGAAGGTTGCAAAGATGGTGATGGCATGTGTCATGCTCCACAACATGTGCGTACGTAGAAATGTGCCCATGCCCCCTGACGCAGAACTGCAAGCACCTGATGATGGTCATGATGAGGGCGGGGATGTGGCAGCACCTCAAGGAGTCTGCGAGGCACCGGAGGGCCGTGACATTCGTCAGCATCTCATTGATGTATGCTTCTAGCACTCACGCCTGGTGGCTGATACATGGACACGGGACTCGTGGCACTGTGTGTGTCTGGGACATGCACAATATGGACTGTACGCCTATGATGGCCTAGTACACAAAGATCAATGTCCACACATCTCATTGGTTGATCGTGCACTGTTTATGGCATATGTGATATCATGTTGTACACCCTATCGACCCGCCACCCAAGTGAGCCCAACACACCCCCTCCACCCTCCTACCTCCCCCCCGAACACCAGTGTCCACAGATGCTCGTTGTCAGTGGGCAGTCGCTATTGCAAGCCCCCTCTGCGGGTATCAGGGGCACCCCTGCCTGTGGAGCGCAGGTTCCTCCCAGATCTACGTTGGGGGCTGCCCTGGACGGAACTTGCAACGGATGATGTCTCTGCCTGCTCACGTCCATGCATGTCCCTAAGGGTTTGCGAGAGCTCAGTGAGCACACGGCGCACTGCGGCAAGTTCGGCACATACGTCCTTGGACGTCGCATGCAGTTCCCCCCTCAGGCTCTCGGTGCTTCTCTCCATTTGAACTCCCAGGCTCTCGGTGCTACTCTCCATTTGTGCCCTTAGTGTCTCTGTACCTCTCTCCATTTCTGCCCTAAGTGTCTCAGTTGATGTTTCTATGTCTGCCTTAGTGCCCCCACATTCATCGGCATGGTCCTTGAGGAGCGTGGCCAGTTGCTGCTGTTGCACGATTAACTGGTCGAGGGACTGTTGCCTCTGCTGGGCCATGGCCATTTGCGGGGGTGTCACAGAGGGGCTGTTGACCTCATGTTGCCTTGCCACAGGGCTTGTGGGGGATGGCCAGTCGTTGTCTTGTGGGTGCCCCTGCGTGGTATCCTCATGTTGTACGGGATGGGACAGACAGGGGGATTGGGACAGGTCATGGATGGATCTGTCTTCGACATCCCCGTCTTCTGTGTCGGAGCATGCTGCCATCAATGGGGTGTCACCTATGGTGCTGCTGCCACCAGAGGCAGTGCCTTCTGTGGCATCCGTTGGGGGGACCTGTGGTGGTGGTGGTGTGGGCATGCTGGCTGCTGGGGTGCCTGTTGATGTTCCCTCCTCTGTGCTGCCACCTGATTTGTGCTGCTGCCGTGTCTTGATGCGTGCAGCTGAGGTGGAGGGTCTTTGGCCGTTGGTCTTGGCCCTCTTTGCAGGTGTGCTGGTAGGGGTGTCCTGAAGCTCGTCGTTTGGATCGGACCCTGTGGTGGAGTAAAGGAGGGCGAGGGTTATTGATGGGTCTGTGGGAATTGGAATGGCATTGTATCACATGCATTAGGGTGGTACCTGAGGGTGATTTGGGTCGGGGCCTTGGAGGTGCTTTCATTTGTGTGTGGAGTGAGGGTGCAGTTGTTTGGCAGCCTGCAGTTAGGGTGTGCCTGCTGCACGTGTAGTGCGTGTTTTAGGGGTTTTTAATTATTTATGTATTTATTGTGGGTTTTAACGTGCGCTATCAGGCCGATGTGTGTGGACGTTCTCCTGGACATGTGTTTCTGTTGCACTATGTGGACACATGGTACTTCACATGGTTGGACTTTGTGGATTTGGCATTGTTTTATCTGGCCCACCTACCTGAATCTTCGGATGTCTGCACTCCTTTCTCCATCCCTCCGACTCCCTCTATGCTCTCCATTCCGATGGTGGAGGCACAGATTTCTTCCCAGGGGGTCAACTTGATGGGTGATTCAGGACCTCCCCCGGTGGCTGTGGCAATGTTGCGGTTGGCAGAGAGTATGCTGCGGACGCGTATCCGCAGGTCGTCCCATCGCTTTCGGCATTGCTGTGGGGTGCGGGGTGCGGTCCCCACCGCACTTACCCGCTGTGCCACCAGAGCCCATATGGCCTTCTTGTTTGCAAGTGCCGTCCTGGTCATTTGTGTGCAGAAGATGACGGCAGCATTCTCCTGGAGGGTCTCTGTTAGCACGGTGAGTTCCTCACGGGAGAAGTGGACCTGCCGCTTGCGGTCGCACGCTTTCTTCGCTACTTTTCCCATTTTTCTTGGTTTCGCTAGGGTGGATGACGGGTTGGGGTGTGTCTCAGGGTAGTGTTTTTAGTGGTTGTGTGGTTTTAGTGGTTTTATAGGTGTACGGCGGGATGTTTCCCGTTCCGGGCCCATGTTTTAACTTCCGTTTCCGTATATTTCCGGTCACCGTACTTTCCGGTAGGCGCACACTGCGGTGTCCGCTGTGATGGGTGGCGTTATTGCACCTAGGGCGCCGTACGGCGGCGGTGTGGGCCGTTTTGGGGTCATTTCCGCCATCGCGGACTTTGCACTTCCGCCATGCCGTGGTGCTCGTGCCCGATGGGTCGGAATGGGCCGCACTTTGCTCCTTCGTGCAATGGCGGAAACGCTATTTACGCTGTGGCGGTCCGGTCAGTCACTTTCCGCCAGGGTCGTAATGAGGGCCATTGCCTTTGTCTGTATACTGATGGGTAATAGGATGAAGACAGCTCTGCTGTTTTATGGCTGCTGAGATGAGTTTCTTGCAAGCCGATTGAGGGACATTAGGAAAATGAAATAGTCCTATTGTTGTTTTTTTCCATATCTTGTTTGAAGGGGGTGTGGACTGAAGAATCACAAATTGTGGGGTATACACCTATTGTTGCCATGCATTCAGATTTAGTATGGACTGACGGTATTTTAAGAGCTGTGTCCGGTTGCCTGTTGTCAGACAATACATCAGATAAAAACGTGCCTGTGCAAGTAATCAGTGTCAGCTATGTTCCCCTGGAACACTCTGCTTTGGACCTAGCTTCTGATACTGCTTTTTTCTTTGACTTTTCTCTCACTGACCTACCACCTACCTTGTTCTGTAACTAGTGCCTTGATGCCCTTGGGTTTAGCACGCTGTTACAAATGCAAAGATAATAATACATTATACTCTCTTCAGTGGGTCAGCAGTCTGAGTTCCAAGACTTAGAAGTCAGAGGCACAGAAGCAGAAAGGGCCAATGGAGTTTTAAGGTGTGTCAGCCTGCAAGGCTGTCGTTTGCACTTGAAGTGTGTGGTGTTCTCCTGAAAGCTGTGTCTTACAACTCTTTTGTCAGATAAGGGTTGCCCAGTAGGCAGCAAATATTGGAAAATGGGTCATAGTGGCACGTTCACCTTCATGAACCCTTGTATGTGCAAAATCCAACTCTTCAGGCAGTGATGCTATTAGGTCTGTGAAATTAGATGGTCGTTATGCATTTTAAATTGTATTAGTATCTTTGGTTTAAATAAAATGCAAACCTCTATACTCAATCACTACTGTAAATTTCAAAACGATTATTAATAAAGTCCATATCCACCCATCACAATAAAAGCTTAAATATAGTTGTTTAAAAGAGAAAGGAATCACTCAGAGGTTAACATTTCATACATAGTGCCTAAAAACGGATCTGTGTGGGCCCCACAAGTTTCTTCCTGGAACAATTTACAAATCCGACACGTACGCTGGTCACGAGGGATTTTAAGACGGGGACCAATCACTTTTAATGTGTGAAATATGTTAAAACAGAATCTTAAAAATCAAGACAGAAAGGAGGACGAGCGAAATACCATAATATAAGGCATCATAGAGCAGAAACCGGGGAGGCACTGGAAGTATGCTTTAAACAGTGTTAATTTGCATACCTAGTCCCAGTTTGCAATGTTAAATCAATCCCTTGATTTCCTTTTTAGGAGCCTCAGTTTCGCTTTCGCAGTGAGGGGCTCAAGATTTAACTCTCTAGAATCAAGTTCATATTTCGTAATAAACTCCTGAGGAGCTTGATCTCCCCTTTGTTTGATTACTTCATTCAGAGCAGAACATGGATAATTGCTGTCCCCTTCTAGGAACTTGACATAGACATTTAACCTTTTCCATTGAACAGTATAGTACAGTGATCTTAGTGCTAATACTATTCGGACCATCTCTATCGGTGGAGAAGGAGGGAGACACAAGACTGCTCGCCGTAAGGAGCCTTCAAGTGTGCTTAACCAATTCCAGTAGTTCCAGCCCATATGTTAAACTCGGGGTGACTTTAGTTTTAAACAATTCTATGAAAGGGAAAAAAAGGAAAAGCCACAGTATTTTGAAAATAATGTTTTAATTTTGACTGTAGAGACCCTTATTTTACTCCTCCAATCTTTCTTTCACCAATTCTAATTGTTTTTTGTTGTCGATTACACATCCTGAATAGATTATTTTGTCCACCTCTGCCTTTTTATTCATATTGACGTACATTTCTTTTGTTTGTGCTCCCTTTTGAAAGTAACTCTTTTGGAGTTACTAGCGTTAATTTCTAATTTGTTAACCTTAATAAAGTCTCCAAAGTCATTTAGACGTCTTTGCAGTCCTATGCGCGGAAAGTCTAAAAGGATTATGTCATCCGCGTAGGTTCGCCAGTGTCCTGGATGGCACCTATTTTCGGAGGCAAGAGAATGGGCTTATTTGAGGCTAATTGAATGTCTGCCATGTAGAAGTTGAAAAGACAGTGGCCCTCATTACAACTCCGGCGGTAGCCGTGCCCTTTTTAAGGGCACGGCTGCCGCCGGAGTTGCATTTTTTCCGGCACCCATGAATGGGCAAGAACCGGGTCATGCCGAGTTTGGCGGACCCGGTAATTGCCCATTCGCGGGTGCCGTTATGGACGGCCTCCCGATCCCCATTCTGCCCCAGGGCAGAATGGGGGTCGGGATCATGGTTACACCAGCACCGTTAATAACGGTGCTGGTGGAATCATGAGTTCTGCTCGTGGGTGCCGGTCTGCACGCCTGGTCAGACCAGGCGTGCAGTTCAGCACCCGCAAGCAAAACTCGTAATGTGGTTGAGAGGTAACAACAGCGCCGGTAGCATTACCGGCGCCGGTGTTGCCTTTCCGCCACACTCATAATGAGGGCCAGTGTGCCAAGATGCACCCCTGTCGTAAGCCTAAATTCACTTTGATTTCGTCTGAGTAAAAGCCTCAGGTATTTAAACAACCAAAAGCCCAGACAACAAGTCTTACCGGTTATTTGGTTTATTTGTGAAAGAAAGGGTAAACTGCATATTTATAGTAATTTTCAACGTTTCCTGCTGTTTGAAATCAAAAAAGTATGTTTGCACAACTGCACATTACATTTACACCTATACAATAACATGCTGGATACCGTTTTTCAACAATGAAAAAAGCAAGTAATCCAAACAACCGACAGCAGACTTTAGAGACATGAAGTTGTTGCAGTGCCACGTTCACACGTGACAGCCTATTCAGAGAGGGCATCCAGATTTGCCTTCTTTTTTTGCTTTCTGTCACTTACAAATCTGCTATGATGAATGTAAAGCAAAACGAAACTATGAATACCAGAATGCATGGACACACCCATGACAGGATACACCATTCAGACGAGATCAACATCTACTAAATACTATAAGCATGCAGTGGTGGGAAAGAAGCTGACTAGTGGTCAGTGTTTGCTTTTTAGCCAATGCCAGTCTGCATTTGATTTGCGGTACACACACTAGGGAAAAGCTAAACTACAAGTCCCAGGATGCAAACCGCTGTTGAATGAACAACCAAAGCTTGATGGGAGGTATCAAGCATGTTATGGGACCACTTCCCTATACTTAAAGTTTTTTAGGAATGTGGTCCCTTCTCTTAGGTCTATCTAGTTAACAAATTTCAAGTGAGAGTTACACCATTCATGGCCTCCAGGTTCACATCATCGTTCAAGCCTGCTATTTGTAGATCTGCATTTCCATTGGGAAAAATGCAACTTTATTATTCAAGCCCTCCATTATTTTGAGTCACGAAATGTAACATTTTGTAACATAAAAAACACATTTTAAAGCATTTATTAACTGTATTTATTTCAGCATTTGTGCTTCACATGTTGTATTGACTGGAGAGTTCTAGAGAGCGAGGTTCCAAGAAAAAGGTAGCGTGTGTGTGTGTGGCTGCAAAAGAGTCATACTGTCACTATTTGAACGTTTTGTATGTATTTTCTGCTTTCAAGTTAATAAAGTCCCAAATGTCTTGGCTGAACATTGTTTGTTTTGATCTACTGTTGTGGTTTATTGTGAGAGCATATGTTATAGTATTACCATTTTTGATCATTATCATTTATAATGGTTGAAATATTCCCTTTCTCTGTTCTTCAATCCCCCAAGCACTGACATGCCCCGACTCTCCAACATCGCTCAAACTCACCAATTCTCCATTCTTCTTCAGCCAATCATGCACATACTTACTTTGCTGTGACATTGCCAAGCCATGGCTCGCACTTCCCAGTCCCTCCTATAATCGACGAGATATCCAAGAACGGCAGCCCAGTGAGTAGCCGTTAATCACAATACTTTCAACTGTATGAAGAACCTCAGGACCAATTGAGAAACTAAGGCGTCTATTGTGGAGCTCTGACTGTGACCAATCCATGGTGAAAGGAAATACTTTTGAACGGAGTCGCGGTATAAATTACAAAAACCTTATACGGAACACATGTCAAGGCACTGTGTAAGTGAGCAGTCAACGAAAGGGCCTTCATACAAAGTAAGTCACGCTCGCACTTAGATCTAGACTTGCGAGTAAGCTGCGCGTATTATCAGAAGCGTTTAAACTCTAAATTGACTGTAAATTAGACTCTGATACCAGCACATGCAAACGAGGCGTAGAAAATGTAAGCGCGTTTGCAATAAGAACTACAAAACAGTGTGCGTATATATTAATTGGCAAACCGAAACAAATAGAGTATAACTTTGTACTAAAAACTGCCAAACACAGCATTGTTTAAAGACATTAGGTAAACAAGTGCTATCACCATACATAAAGAACAATATCACCAGAGCACCTTTTGAACCACGCCAAAATTTGATTTCCACATTGAGGTGGTGATGCAACCTTTATATCATAGGAAAGGACCTCACTATGCCCAGAAATATGCAGCGGCCATTTTGGTTTCCATGGTAACCAATGTTATTGCTGCAATTTCAAATAACGCTTTCTTAACGTGGTTATTTCAACATTACATGAAAGCGTCATGAGTAATGAAACACGTATCAATGCAACGTTGTATTATGGTGTAAATCACTTTCATATTCAGACATTGCAAGAAAAGGAGGCAACAGAACAAAGATGTATTATAAACTGAGTTCATTATTACATGAAAGCATTAAAAGCACGTTTGTTTTTACTTATTTCACTATTAAGTAGTGTTCTTTACTACGTGGAAGCATTGCAAGTAGAGAAGTTCCTGAGAACTTCAATTACATATAGATACAACAGTATAATTCAGCATTAGCAGCAGAATACTCACATGATTGTTATAATCAATTACAAAAGTAATTGGTGAAGGAGAAATTAACAATAAGATATCAGTTCCCATACTTTATAAACTAAGTAACTAGTTCTGCAAGTACAATACCAAGCAAAAGCAAACTTACCTAACCACCAACCACCATGCAAAGCATACTGCCAATGAACTATTTTCTAGACACAAAGGGTGAACCAACAGTACCATGGAAAAGATGGAAAAAACATTTAGATTATTATGTTTTTGAACGCAAGAAATGCTTACTCATGCACTGCTTAGGGAATTATGGGCAGGAACAGTTTGAAAAGTTGCCCATACTATCTGATGAGGAGGCTTCAGGTCTCACAGAATATGAGAAATGTATTAAAATGTTAGACTTGCACTACAAAAAAATTGTGAGCATCATTTTGGAAAGATATCATTTTGGGAAGCTTAAACAAGAAGTTAATGAAACAATAGAACAGTTCATTACAGTCTTACGTGGTTTGGTTACCTCATGTGAATTTAGAAATAATTTAATTGAGCGACTTTGTGATCAATTTATGCTAGAATGCAGCGATAGCAAAGTGAGAGAAGCAGTATGGTCCAAAGGGAACCCATCTTTAGATTAAGTGCTCAGAGTCATAAAAGAGGAGGAACACACCAACAAATGTGTGAAGGAACTTGAAAAAAGAGAATGTAAAAGTAAGAATGAACAAACAGTGCAAATACCAGAAGTGTTGGCAGTTCAAGGTAATGAATCTGCTAAAAGGAAAATAATTGTCAAGAAAAATCCAACATTTGGGAAAAAGAAATCTTCGAGATTTAAGGAAAGGAGAGAAACAAAATGACAGACGGAGGTGTTACAGATGTGATAGAATACATCACTTAGCGAGTAGTGAGAAGTGAACGGGCATAAAGGAACTGTGCAACAAGTGTAATAAAAAGGGACACTTTACTAATTGCTGCAGAACTAGGATGGAGAATATAGAGTACACTGATGAACTTTGTGAGAGTCTAGAAGAATGCACTTTAGCAGTGGAAGATTCCTTACTCAACACAATTGGCACGATTGGAGATGATGATGCGGGTATGGAAAAAACAATGGCAGTGATAGTAATAGATGATAAACAACTGAGTATGGTAATTGACTTGGGTGCAAAGTACACATTACTACCCACATTCTTGTTTGAGAAAGAATTCAAAACAAATATCAAAATTAAACGTAGTTGATGTTAGACCATGGTGTATGGTGGTAAAGGCATTGCATTGCAAGGATGGTTTTGGTCCATCATGAAGTTTAAAGACAGATCTGCAAAGGTTTATGTATCAAAAAAGGGGATGCAACCACTTTTGAGCTGGTCCCATCAAAAGTGTTTTAAAATAAAGCTGGATCCACATGCAGAGGAAGCAATGTATGCTGTGGACCAGGAACCAAATAATCGGACCCTCAGACAACATTCAGTGTTTAGGGAAGAATTAGGAGTATTGAAGAATTTTAATCACAAAATTAGATTAAAGCATGATGCTATTCCTGTGGTGCAGAAAGTGAGACCAGAACCCTTAGCAATAAAATCAGCGGTGAAACAAGAACTGGAAAGAACGGAAGCAGACCATATCATTGAAAGAGTCGAATCATTAGAATGGGTTTCACCTTTAGTGATAGTGCATAAGCCAAATGGAAAGTTAAGATTGTGCATAGATCTCAGGAGTGTGAACAAGTGAGTGATTCCTGATAGGCATCCCCTGCCTAATATAACTGAAATGCTGGCCACAATTAAAGATGCTAAAATAATGAGTGCTTTAGACTTGAGAACTGCATATCATCATATTATGTTGCATCCATTTTCTAGGAATATTACTGCCTTTATTACCACAGAAGGTTTATTTTGTTGTAAAAGGATGCCATTTGGGCTTGTACCTGCTGCAGCTGTGTTCCAGCACATAATGTATCATTTATTTCATGAAATGCAAGGGGTACTATGTTTTCAGGACTATGTATTTGTTTATGAGAAGGATCTGAAAGAGCATGATAGCAGGGACGTCATATAGGGGTCGCCAGAGGTCGCAACTGCGACCTCTGTGGTCTCCTTTGCGACCTCTGTGGTCTCCCTTGCGACCTCTTGAAGTGGGAAAAGTGAACAAAAGGCTCCCACCAATCCCCTCTCAACCCTGGCCTAGAGGATCACAGCCCAGACAACCGCCACGAGAGGAGTTTGCCCATCTCCCAGACGACCAAATACCCTGGTACAAGAACATACGGATGTGCCCACCCGCCTGCCCACCAGCCTGCCCTGCACACGCCGACACCTGCGGCATGGATGGACTCGACTGAATCATCCAGAACCAAATCAACACATCGTTAGAGATGCCATGACGACCTAGCCAACGGTCAGCACACTCGTGCAAACATACACACCGGACACTCCCACACCAATCCACCCGAAGAACATACTCAGTGCTACGACGTAGGCGACGGACACACCCACGGACGTGCATCTTTATTATTTTCCACATAGGCTTCTCAAAATGCAGAAACGCAAGACGCGTAATGAACTCATCTAAAAAGGCTTGCTCATGCTTCTTATAAACTCTTGTACCATAATGAGAAATATAACGAAGACACGATACTGGGGATAGAGCAATATGATACCATAACCTAAAGCACTCTGTATCAAACGGTTCCACCTATGCACCAGGCCCAAGTAGGCCGCAAGCAAAGCTTCCATGAACATTGAATGAGCAAGAGCTCGGTTGCTGACCCTGCAGAATGAGCCCGGCGAAAGCAGACAGTCAAGGGCACAACGTTGCAAACTCTCATACCGCAAGCCGACGCCAAGGTCGCACCTGCAAGATAAGCCAGGCACACAGTGAGAAATGCAATATTAATTGTGCAGAATTCTGCCTCAACCACGCTCCCACCTCACGTGACCAAGCCAAACCTGATAGGATGCCAAGCCCAGGAGGAAGACGGCGCCTGGATCCCCCATCTCAAGACACAGGCAGATACAATTAAGCGACTCAATGGACATCTGCAGCAGTGGGAGTAGTCGGCCTTCCTGCTTATGAATAAATCCTCACATTGTCTGCACATACCCATAGTGAAACATTGTTGCAAATGACAGGTGCACCGCGAGCTGGGAACAGCGATGGTCCCAGACTGGGGGGCTCGCGGGAGAATCAATCAGAACATGAGGCCCTTATCACTGACGCCATTAACATTAACCAATCCTCAGGGGTCTTCATGTAACAATTTTTATGTATCAAACTGAAGGGACAACCCAAGTATACCACCTGACTGACCCTTAACCAATAACAACGTTCTCTATACGTATGCTATACTAACCCTACCACTCAGGGAACCAATCCAGAGTGGCGATAGGTTTTTTGCTAACTTTCTCAGGTGACGCAAGTAGCGCGTCATACTAAGGTAAAAAGGGCCTGCGAGCCCCACGATGTTGAGAGAGTGTCAGGACGGACGCGTACGATCCTTGACCCATCCCTGCGGTTTTGTTTAATAAACAGCAGAATCACCTTGCTTCTTGCGTGTGTCTCATACTCTATCTCTTTTGGGATATACGGGAGGAGTTGGGGCCTCCCTGCCCGGAGGTCTGCGGACAGCCCAGCCGACCCCGTGAGAATTCCCCCCCGACAAGTTGGAGGCACTGCTGAGATCTGTTTAAGGTCCGCTTTTATTTTTATTTTTCCAAGTACTCCCGTTGCGAGGAGGCCCGGCGGCGCGGCCCCCTCTGCCGCTGCCCCCTTTTGAGGACTACAGGACCGTCGCGGAACTGCGAGAAGACCGGACGGCGCAATCCGGATATTGGCCCTCGGGAGCCGGTTGAGAAGTATCCCGCCCGCGGTTGGCGAGTGTCCAGACGTAGTCCAGACGAGGGGAGGTGGCGAGCCGCTTGGAGGGGTGCACGCAGTCGAGCGACCCCGCATCAAGAGAACTTGGTGAGTATGCAACGCCCAACAAGCAATGTGAAATTTTGAGGGAGGGGGGAGGAATTGAATGCGGGAGGTATTGCACAGGTGCGCGGCGAAGGTTTGATAATTTAGTGTTGGCAATGAAATGAATGGTAGTCGGACGAGTGCGAGAGCAGTCCGCTACGTTACGGGAGAGAAGGGGGCGGAGCACGAAAACATCACGTGCGGCCGCTCGTAGACACTGATTGGCCTAGGTCGCGACCATGTGTAGGGGTGTGTGTGTGCGTGGTTTCCTATGATTTGGCATTTATTGATCAATGAGTAGATGAGGATCCCTATTGTTCGAGCAGGAAACTCGATAGATAGATGACGTTTCCCTGTAGGCGGTAGCTAGCTAGTTGCCCAATACGGAAGATAATTGGCTGGTTAAGCCCTCCTGTCGAGGGGCGTATCACACGCAAGGCGACGCAGTGTGCGCAGTCCAATTATATTATTGACTACCTTGTTCCAGGAGCGACAGGAAGACAGCTGTGGGGTTAATGGGGGTAGATTGCAAGTGTTTTTTGGACTTAAAGAATATATGAAGAACGTACCAGTAGTTCGAAGAGATCGGTGACGTCACCAGTAGGGCTTTCATAGGACATCTCGAGAACCAGGCATCTTTATTTTTGAGTGGCGGGGAGGAGAGCTGTGTTAAGGGCGTGGAAACGGAGGTACATGGTAATGAGTTGATCGGGGAAGGCGAAAAGGGGGACGTGGCTGCGCACGGAGAACGCCGGCCACGGCAAGTGTAGAAGAGGGAGGAGGGGCAAGTGAAAGTAGGACGGCAGTATAAGAACGTCACAAGGGGCACGCAGCCGCAGGGGGCTACGCGCGCCTCGGCCGCAGGGGGCCGTAAGGGTGTTGTATAAAGGAAGAAACGAAAGAAAAGAATATACAGATGTAAATACTATATTTTACTAATTTTTCCTTAGCGGACTATCGCAAGTCCCCAAATTTACGGGGCCAGGTAAAGATATAAGGCTGTATATTGTAAACTGCTGGTGAGATAACCGCTACCAAATAGGGGAAGGGTAACAAGTGGAGCGCTACTATGTCATACGGGACTGGATCGGGGGGTGGGGGAACACCCTCACTACCCCGCTGCAACACATATGTAAAACACTATCACCCCATAGGGAGAAATTGATCAAGTACAGCATAGAATGGACACAGGGTACGGACAACAAAATGACGACACCATGGCCGCCTAATGGTAGCTTTGATCCATATACCCAACACTCACTATTAAACCATCTGCATAATACATACAAGGGGAAGAAGTTGGCACACCACGTGGAGGTGTTCAACTTATGGAGGATGTTCCAAGGGTCCCGACCACGACCAAACGGAATGTTCATTGTAGGAGAAAAAACGGGAGATAAGGAGATTAAGGAGGAGGGAGAGAATGGGGAAAAGGAGAGTGAAGGCACACAGAACACGGGGAAAGGACAAGAGGGAGGAGAAAAGAGTGACAACTCAACCGAAAATGAAATAAAAAAGGAACAGAGCGACAATATACCTCTAGCGAAGGTAGTGAAAACAGAGGGAGTGGGGTTGTATCCTTTAAGAGAACTAGGAGAAATAGCAAGAGAACAATTAAGAGCGTCTGAGGGGTACTCGAACCCGGCATACAGCCCGCCTCCATATACAGCTACAGGTGGCCACACGGGAGGGGAGCAGACTAGTACAACGGGACCAGCTCATAGGAAGATGCTAGCAGGGGTGGGGAGGACTGAAGAAGAGCAGACTACGGACGTAGGAAATGATGAGTGGGTAGCTGCGCAGATACTATTAAAATTACGAGGTTCATTAACAGGAGAAGAGAAGGAGGTGGTAAGGAAAATGGACGAGGATAATACCAGGGGGAGTGAAATGGAAGGTGAAGAGGGGGAAGGAAAGGGGGAAGAGCTGTTAAGACAAAAGGAAGAGACTTTGGAGGAACGATTAGCAGAATTGAGGGATGAGCAGAATGCACTGATAAAGCAGCTCGAGAAGGGGGAAAGAGAGGGAGCACGGGAAAGGAAAGAAGGTAAGAATGAGTTGGAAAAAATGAGAGAACGAACTGAGGAGCAAAGGAGGGAAGCCGAAAGGTTAAAGGCAGCTGCAGAAAGGGTATCAAGAGCAGCACTGCGCGACAGGAAAAAAGAGGAAGAGGAGAAAGAAAAAGAAATGGCAATATGGAAGAAGAGATTGCTGTCAGAAACGACAAGGAAATACGAAGAAGGGAGGATGATAGAGAGTATATTAGAAAGGGAGAGGGAGAGATGGGAAAGGAAGAAAGAAGATGAAAAGATATTGGAAAAAATGAGTTGTGAAGTAATGGAAGAATTAAAAAAGAAAAGAGAGGAAATTGGTAGAGAAATAGCGGAGAGAAATGAAGGGGGAAGAGAAGATAGGAGGGGGAGAGTGAAGTAAGGAGGCATGTATATAGAGATACAGAAGTAGCAACAACATCGGCACAAAGGGGAGCGAGTAGTAAAGAAGAAAAGGGAGGAACCGATCTAATAGACTTAAGAACAGTAACGATTGAGGGGAAAAAGACAGTTTGGGGGTTACCATTTATGAATGACTTTTGTAGTGAGGAAGAAGAAGGAATGGAGAAGGAAGGAAGAAATAGTGAAAGGGAAAGCCTAGATAAACTATACACCACCCGGACAAATAGAGACTCACCATGGATCTGCAGGAGAAAGGAAGAACTGCAGAGAAGTGAGGAGGAGGAGCATGGAATAGCGGAAAGGCAGACACGTGAAGCTACGCCGTCACCGTCCCGTCCTACATGCTCCACCACCTCACGCTCATTACGTGCAACATGCCCATCTAAACTAGCGCCCTTCACAAGCGAGCTGACACCCTATGCAGGAAGGCTTAGAGACCTCCCTGGACGCAGGCAGGGACAACTAATACACACACCCACCATAAATAAAGGAAACAATGAAAGAAGGGGAAGTGGTGGAGGTGAAAGGGTGAAGAGCAGGAGAAATATGGACGAAACTGACGATGTAGAAGAGACAGAAGAAGAGGAGGGGTGTGAGGACTCGATTTTGTGGAACCCAGGGGGTAAAACGGGACACAACTTAATGCCTCTTCTAGAGAGGGGAGGGGTTAGACCACAATACGTGCCTTGGAAGCATACAGACAAGGAAAATATAAAGTGCAGACTCCCATCATTAAGCGGAGGTGCGAGTAAATGGATATATGAAATGGAAAAACACACCGCAGGACAGAAGTTGGCAGTGGGAGATGTAAAGGGCCTTCTAATATCAATATTAGGGGATGCTGCGGATGACATCTGGAAGAGAGCGGGCTTCCCCGGGGTCACAATAACAAACACATCGCACGATGGGGCACCATTCGCAAACTGCAGACATGCGTTATGGCAGGCACTGAGGGTACAGTATCCAGACACATCAGACATAGGAGCACTTACCTCGCGCAAGATGCGTGAGAACGAAGATCCTGTTGATTATATCCAGGAAATTCAAGAGAAGTGGCGTATGGAAACTAGAGAACAATGGGACAAAACACCAGCAATATTCTATCATATACTAGTACAGGGGCTCCCAGAAGCAGTCCAGAAACAACTAAAGAAAGTAGTGGGGATGGAAGCAAAAGCATGGCCAGAAATACAACTGACTATAGTACATCATTGCAGGACATGGCAAGAAAAAATGAAAAAAAAGGAAGAGGATAGGAAAACGGAAGAGGCTAAACTAGTACAGAAGAAACTCACTAAATACACGATGGAAGGCGCACTAATAACTACACCTGCCACCATAAATCAAAGCCCCACACAAGTAGTGGCTGCACAAGACCCCTCCCAAATACAATCATCGCAAACTGTAACACAACAGATGCCGCCACTGCAACCATACACGACTAACATGGGAGGAGGATACTCAACGCCAGGAGCTGGGTATTATAATTACAACCGGGGAAGGGGAGGAATAATGAGAGGGAGAGGATACGGATATAACACACAACAACAGGTGGGGGGACTTAGAAATTCCTACCCCACCGGGCACCCAGTATACCAGGACAACACAGGAAGCTTTCCATGGCAGAACAGGGAACCACTGGTGTGTTGGATTTGTGGATTGGTAGGACACATGTCACGTACGTGTAGAGTGAGACCAGGCACACCGTTGTGGAGTGAACAGGGACAACAAGAGCTCACACAGGAACAGCAGGGCCTCCAGCAACAGCAGACATTGCAACAGGGAAATGGACAGCAACAAATAGTAACACCACAACAGCCACGGACATATCCACCGCCTCAACAACAGGTAGCGATTACACAACAACCCCAAGCACAGCAAGTACAGCCACTTGCACAAGTCCAAGACCATAACATAACCTCAACCAATACCCAACTACAGCAAACACAACTGGGTAGGGTGACAGTCCTGGGACACAACCCTTACGCGGGAAGTGGTCAATCATTATACCCCCAATAGGACAGCCCACAGACGACCTTGGTGTGTCCCATCCTGTCGGTAACACCTAAAAGTGCGGAGGAACCACGCATAGAGGTAACGATAGGTGACAAAAAATTATCATTCCTTGTTGACACCGGGGCAACCCGGTCTTGCATAAGGGAAGGTAAATTTAAGATGTCAGGTGAAGCCATGAACACCCAAGGATTCTCTGGGGCTAGGAGGTTGGTTCCCTTTACTGATAACATTCCCTTATCAATAGGAGATTATGACATGTCAGTGCCACTTTTATATTCTAGGGCCTCACCAGTAAATATAATGGGGAGAGACATAATGAGCAGGTTGAATATGACGATCTCCTTCACGGAGGACGGCATAATTTGCTCCACTCCAGGAATTAACATGCTCACTGCACGACAGATTATGCAGGCATACTGTGGACAGACAGTGATTAGGGCTGAGCCAGTAGATGGTGAACTGGTCCAGTACGGGACGGACATGGCATTTGCATGGATGCCAGGGATAGAGGGAAAGATCTGGAGGAGGCCAGCAGCCTACTTGTTTAGACCAGAAACACCAGCCAACGAACCAGAAGGAAAGGTGATTTCAGTGGACATAGAGAGCATTATAGCAACCGCTGATTACATTGCAGTGCATGCCCAAGACAGAGAAGGAAAAGCATGGAGGGCAGTAATAGCACTGGCAGAGGGATGTAGACTCACCCAGGTGTCAGATGAGGAGCTCTTCTCAGGAGAAAAGGAAGAAGGTGAAATGGTATTTATGATGAGTGTGGAAATATGGCTAAGGGTGACGTACAAACAAGTGGCACAGAAAATTGCAATGGCACTTGAGGCACCCACGTCCACCCCAGTTCCCTTTTTTGAGGAGGATATGGCAAAAGTACCCACATCATTATGGACTACTAGCCCCTATGACGTGGGGTGCATAAAAAGCATAGGGGGAGTAAGAATAAAGTTGAAAAAGGGTGCAATACTCCCCAGAGTAAAACAGTACCCACTATCAAAAGAGGCAGATGAGGGCATAAATGAAACAATAACGGCCCTTATAAATAATGGCATATTGGTCCCATCAGAATCTCCATGCAACACAGCTGTATACCCAGTGCGCAAGGCTAAAGGGGGATCTTGGAGCTTCATACAGGACCTCAGGCCTTTGAACAACATAGTGGAAGCAGAGTACCCCATAGCAGCAAACCCGGCTACAATATTGTGCGGCGTTCCAGCAGAAGCATCACGGTTTACAGTGATCGACCTTAAAAATGCCTTTTTCTCAATACCACTGCACCCAGACTCACAAGATCTAACAAGCTTCACTTACAGAAACACAAAGTGGAAACACACCAGACTGCCACAAGGGTACTGCGAGTCACCCTCAATATTCAACAGAGTAATACAGATGGATTTGGGTAACATTGAAGTAGAAAGCACAGTGTTACAGTATGTTGACGACATAATAATTTGCAGCACAAACGAAAAAAGATGCAGAGAGGACTCATTAAAGATGCTGACAATATTGCTGAAAAAGGTTACCAGGTAGACAAGGAGAAGTTACAATACTGTCAGGAACAAGTACTTTATATTGGACAGCTCATATCCCAATATGGAAGACAGATTGCACCACAAAGAGCACAGGCCATTTCAAAAACGCCATTGCCACAAACAGTGAGAGAATTACGGCAGTTCCTGGGCCTGTGCAACTACTGCAGAGCATGGGTATTAGATTACAGCTCATACATAGGACCCCTACTTGAGGGGTTAAAGGAAGCTAACAAAGGGGAGAAAAAGTTGGGGTGGACAATGGAAATGAAAGAGGCTTTTGATGAACTGAAAGATGCAATATCAATAGCTCCGGTACTGGCCACCCCAGATTATGAACGACCATTTTTTATATTTTCACACTGCGACTCAACAGTAATGAAAGCAGTGTTGGCTCAAAAAACAAGCATGGGCTACAAACCAGTAGCGTTTTACAGTGGCCACTTGGATCCTGTGATGCTAGGTCATTTCCCTTGCGAACAAGGTCTCGCCGCAGCTGCCTTTCCGGTAGAGAAAGCATCAGCAATCACCATGGGGTGCCCGACCACACTATTTGTGGAACATGCACTATTTGCAATATTGAACAAGCCTAAGTCCACGCTAACAACGCAGAGGGCGTCAGGTTATGAGATAATATTACATTCACCGACCATGAGAGTACTGCAAATGTCCTTGGTGATGAAATGTACCAATATTTGTCTTCTTTGATTACTAGTGTAGTGTTTGTGTCTCAACAGCTCGAGCGCACGCGGGGCGGGTCTAAGAGTGATCAACAAGAAGACGCGGATGAAGAATTGGAAAAGGGAAAACTGTGCAAAATTGCCAAAGGTGACCACGTACTACTCCGCAATTTCAACAGAAAGTGGAACAGCCCACGCTTCACTGGCCCCCACCTGGTAGAGGAAGTATCAACGAGAGCAGATAAGCTACAGGACAAACGTGCCTGGAATCACCTACACAACGTAAAGATCTGCAAACTCCAGACCCGCCCTAGCATCACCGACAGGGCCATTGGAAGAACAGCAACAGCGTCGCCAACGGAGGAAGGGACTTCTACCGCAACTAACGGCCAAAGTGTCCCCATACCCTGCCACCCCCCTGATTCCCCAGAGACAACTACTGAAATAGAAAGGGGTAATTACCATACCGCCCACCCCATGGTCACACGATCAAAGAGTAAAGAAACCTCTACCAGTTGAGCCCCAACCCTCTGCCCATCGACCCCCTACCCACTGTAGTAATAACCCAACTGAAGGACATTGTTTTGCACATACACATGTAAACACTTGAATGTTCTCCTTTTTTTCTCTCGCACATGCAGGTACGGCATATTATTGTACTGCTAAGAAAACAGATAACTAACAAAGTTCACTGCCCAGGAGTAGATGATACCCTCAGACAATAACTACCCCGAAGAATTATAGCACCAATTTGTCTATTACATAAAAAGGCCAAAGTACCTGAAAAGGAGGAGGGCACGTGTCTACTACACAGCACTTCTCTTGGCCATAGAACAATCAATGCCCCACCTCCACCCATACTTGCCTGTCCTAAGAGATAGATCGCTTAGATTGGCGTGGGAACAGCTCTTCGCCTGGGCACTGAACGACTACTTGATAGGGAGAGCTTGAAAACAACAACTAACACTAATAACAAGCATATTGAGAATTTTCAGGCGGGCAACTTTAACGTCGCAAGAATTAGCTGCCGGACTGCAGCAAGGTAAGAGCAAAATGCCGGTGAGACTAGCCTCTGTAATAAAGATGATAGGGATTTTGATGATCACCGGGTTTGTGGCTGCCTCTGTATGGCGGAACAGTTATGCTATCAATATTTTTGCTGTACCCAAACCTAACATACCCCCACCCCCAGCTGCAACAGGTGTTACATCAGGTGGTACTAGCAAAATTCCACACAAGGGAAATAGAGTTAAACGCAGCACATACTCAGACAATAAAGATATTGACAACTACATACAAAATTCAGCACACGTCTCAAACAACATGTGGTACTAGCACATGACTCAAATAGGTAAACAAACAACAGAAGACAGCTGCTACGTCTGCTCATTGATCCCATATGCCATGAGTGCCTCCCGAACTTTCGTTGCCACGGAAATAGATGAAAAAACAGCACGGTGTATAATATACCTGGCACTGTTCCAAACGAAAGGGAGATTTCAAGGGAACACGGTGCACCTGGTATGGAAAACACGAGACACATACCCATACAAAAATAACTTCCTTAAGAGTTATTTGAGTTACCACAAGGCCAGTTTACATGCTGAAGCATTCAAATACATAACAAGTGGCCCTGAAAAAGGAGAAACGAAGAAAGTTACACTACAGTACCTACCATGTGATTGGTACGCCACTGAAGTTCCTGGTAAACAAGGATGTTGGGAAAGACCGTTGATAATAATAACAGGAAAGGTGTACCTGGGTGACAAATTGGACACAGGAGTGGTTGGCAGCAACATGGTAATGAGAGAAGATCCTACAACTATTGCTGAACACAACTACAGGTGTTGGATGACTTGGGTCAAGTACGTACCCATGCTTATGTGGATAGAGAAGGATGAAGACCCAATAACAATACTGCCGATGACTGCACCTAAGGTATGCTACCAACACAAAGGAGAAGTGGACGTAGGATACAACACCAACTGTGCAAGCGTGACAGAGCTACCTGAGGGGGGAGCAGGAACAGCAGTAGTAATGGACCATTACTGGGCCTGTGGAGACAAGGCATACCACACACTGCCCCCTCTGTGGAATGGTATATGCACAATAGTACACGTTAATGTACCATCACTAGTGGTGCCTCAGAAACATGTGAATGTGGCAAACTTCCCCAAAATGGATGAAGGAAACAAAAGGAAGAAGAGATCTGCACAGCTTCAGAAGGGGCCAGAGAACCGAAACAACGACAACAATACTGTCCTGAATAGAAAGAAAAGACAAGGAGAATCTCTGACAGGAAATTACCTGTGGGGAAGGTCGGAAACAGCACTCACTTCAATTCCGCCAGAACACAGACTATTCAGCAGAGCAGCAATGTTCTTCTCCTCAATAATACATCCTGGACTACAGGCATACGCAAACGCAAAATGGCTCCAGATAACTAGATGGGAACTAATGATGACAATTAACTCTACAGTAAATGGATTCAACGCAATAAAAGAGGAACTGCGAGCAGTGAGGATGGTAGCACTACAGAACAGATATGTACTGGACCTCCTCACAGCAATGGAAGGAAGAGTTTGCGCAAAGATAGGACAATCATGCTGCACATTCATTCCTGCTAACGATGCTGACAATGGTACACTGACAGAAGCAGTATCACAATTGGCCCAGATGCACTCCAAAATGATGGATGAAAGTAAAGGTGTAAAAAAGGATGAGAGCTGGTTTTCGACGCTATGGTCATGGATGCCATCTTGGCTGTCAGTTGGACTGAAGATCATAGTTGGATGCATTATTCTGGCTGGAGCTGCACTTATCATAATAAGATTTTGGAAGGCCCGCAAGGCACGCACCACAGACGAGATGATCGAAATGGTCGGTATGCACCCCTTGATGCCAGCAGATGACGGCCAACACACAGGCACAATAATAAAAGAGAGAGAGAGGTTGCGCAGCCAGATCATCACTAACCACCTGGACCCACCATCTGTGAAGCTCGAAAACCCAAGAAACCCAAGGAGCTACATAGGGAAATGGGTATACTGCACACCTGGAGGAACATGTGTATATATGTACTGGTCATTTGAAGACCATGTTAACCACTATGGACATTTGGGAGGAGTAACTAAAATATGGAGAGTGAGAGGAGATAAGGAAAAAGATATTTATGTGGTCGACAAGTCGACCAGAGGGGGGACTGAAGTGGGAAAAGTGAACAAAAGGCTCCCACCAATCCCCTCTCAACCCTGGCCTAGAGGATCACGGCCCAGACACCCGCCACGAGAGGAGTTTGCCCATCTCCCAGACGACCAAATACCCTGGTACAAGAACATACGGATGTGCCCACCCGCCTGCCCACCAGCCTGCCCTGCACACGCCGACACCTGCGGCATGGATGGACTCGACTGAATCATCCAGCACCAAATCAACACATCGTTAGAGATGCCATGACGACCTAGCCAACGGTCAGCACACTCGTGCAAACATACACACCGGACACTCCCACACCAATCCACACGAAGAACATACTCAGTGCTACGACGTAGGCGACGGACACACCCACGGACGTGCATCTTTATTATTTTCCACATAGGCTTCTCAAAATGCAGAAACGCAAGACGCATAATGAACTCATCTAAAAAGGCTTGCTCACACTTCTTCTAAACCCTTGTACCATAATGAGAAATATAACGAAGACACGATACTGGGGATAGAGCAATATGATACCATAACCTAAAGGGCTCTGTATCAAACGGTTCCACCTATGCACCAGGCCCAAGTAGGCCGCAAGCAAAGCTTCCATGAACATTGAATGAGCAAGAGCTCGGTTGCTGACTCTGCAGAATGAGCCCGGCGAAAGCAGACAGTCAAGGGCACAACGTTGCAAACTCTCATACCGCAAGCCGATGCCAAGGTCGCACCTGCAAGATAAGCCAGGCACACAGTGAGAAATACAATATTAATTGTGCAGAATTCTGCCTCAACCACGCTCCCACCTCACGTGACCAAGCCAAACCTGATAGGATGCCAAGCCCAGGAGGAAGAAGGCGCCTGGATCCCCCGTCTCAAGACACAGGCAGATACAATTAAGCGACTCAATGGACATCTGCAGCGGTGGGAGTAGTCGGCCTTCCTGCTTATGAATAAATCCTCACATTGTCTGCACATACCCATAGTGAAACATTGTTGCAAATGACAGGTGCACCGCGAGCTGGGAACAGCGATGGTCCCAGACTGGGGGGCTCGCGGGAGAACCAATCAGAACATGGGGCCCTTATCACTGACGCCATTAACATTAACCAATCCTCAGGGGTCTTCATGTAACAATTTTTATGTATCAAACTGAAGGAACAACCCAAGTATACCACCTGACTGACCCTTAACCAATAACAACGTTCTCTATACGTATGCTATACTAACCCTACCACTCAGGGAACCAATCCAGAGTTGCGATAGGTTTTTTGCTAACTTTCTCAGGTGACGCAAGTAGCGTGTCATACTAAGGTAAAAAGGGCCTGCGAGCCCCACGATGTTGAGAGAGTGTCAGGACGGACGCGTACGATCCTTGACCCATCCCTGCCGTTTTGTTTAATAAACAGCAGAATCACCTTGCTTCTTGCGTGTGTCTCATACTCTATCTCTTTTGGGATATACGGGAGGAGTTGGGGCCTCCCTGCCCGGAGGACCGTGGACGGCCCAGCCGACCCCGGGAGAATTCCCCCCCGACACTCTAAAAAATGTTTAAAAAACAACAACAAAAATGTTGTGGCCAGCACCATGTGGCACTTTACTTCTGGAGTGGCTGGCTTTCTTGTTCAGGCCCCTTAAAAAAAGGAATTCTATACAATAATTGCTAGACTGGTTTTAGGTTCATTTCAGGCACACTTCAGGGGTGAGTCACTGATTTAGTCTGTTCTTAAATGCCTCAACTCAGCCTTTCATCCTTCTGAGGTCGATAAATGAGTACCAACACAGGTTGGGTGATATTGGGTGTATATTTTTCTATACAAAGCTCTTAAGCGTAAGTTCTATATAATGATATCATTATTATTTGGTCATGGACGTCTGCTTGCATTCCCAGTAATTTGATAATATGGGCCTATACACACTGATCTTAACAATCTATTCTTGTATGAAATGTACATCACATTATAGTGATATTGTAACCATATTTTTCGTAGTGTACAATGCTATGTGATGCCACTTCCCGTTTTATCAACGGGTGAAAGGTCGTGTTCCATCGCTTCCCGTGATATCACGTCGGGGTGGGGTCAAATGACATCAAATGACATAACTTGTCATCAATGGGTCAAGGGTCGTGTGATGTCACTTCCGCTACCCCTGGCATTTTGGTGAAATGACATCCCTGCATGATAGTAGGATACATAGAGTGTTGCATATATTTAAGGAAGCTGGCTTAACGCTTAGTAAGGATACATGTACATTTAAAAGATCTAGCATACAATATCTGGGTCATGAGATCTCAGACAAAGGCATTAAACCCAAGGAGGAGTTAGTTAATACCATTGTAAATTTTCCAAGTCCAGCAGATAGTAAGGAAACATTAATTTCATTTTTGGGTATGGCTGAGTATTAAGCAAAATGTATTCCCAGATTGGAAAGTAAAACGTTTTACATGAGAAAACTAGTAAAGAAAAATGTGAAGTTTGAGTTTGATGATCACTGTGAATGTGAGTTCAATAATGTCAAAGTATATTTGAATAGTGTGCCCATATTGAAATCGTTAGATCCCAACAAAAGAAGCATACTCACCACACATGCCAGCAATCACGGTTTGGGGGCAGTGTTATCACAATTAGAAGGTGGAATAGAGTACCGATTGCATTTCCTTCAAGAGTACTGAGAGAAGCAGAATGTAATTATTCTACTATTGAAAAATAATTACTGGCTGTTAAATGGGGATTGAAAAATGTTGTTCTTTCATCTGGGGGACCAGATTTGTGGTTAGATCTGATCACAAGCTGCTCAAGGAAATTCTTACAACAAAAGGTTCTTGACAAGGTGTCATCGAGAATTAGGAAATGGGTGGCAAGTCTGCAGGAGCACAATTTGGATGTGGAGATTGTTCCTGGTGTAAGGAACAAATCTGCTGACTGCTTGTCAAGATTGACCAATTTTGTTGAGAATGTGGACGATGAAGAAGATGATGAAGAACAGATATTGAGTGTGTACCAGGAGATAGTTTCTGAAAATTATTGGGTACAAGCATTAGAGTCAGATGAAGTGCTTAGAAAAGTGAAGGAGCAGTTGGAAAGTGGAGCAAAAGGTAATGAGGTTAAGAAAGCTGAGCTTCCTGATGCTGTGAGGCATGTTTTTGATGAATTGCATATCAACGAAGGGTTCGTTTTGAGGAGTGGAAAATTATATCCACCTTTTGGAGTAAGAAATAAGATACTGCAAATAACGCATATGGGTCATTTGGGTATGACCAAGTCAAAGCAATTGGTCAGACAAGATCTTTGGTGGCCTGGAGTAGATTTAGAAATTGAAAGGCTTATCAGGGATTGTTGCATTTGTGAGGATTAGGCCTAAGAGTATGTTGAGAGACAGGAACCAATGACTATCACATCCATAACCACCATACCATGGGATCATGTTTGACTGGATATTGTGGGTCTCGTAAGAAGTCAGGGTACTGTTACGCTCACCTGGACCCCACAGGGGTGTCGATCGGACCCAGACAGCTGCGGTCTCCTTCAACGTGATGCGTAGTGCAGAGATGACTGTCTGGACTGGCCTGCCTAGTCTTGTCTGCTGGACCCAAAGAAGTATTTTCCTGCAAGTGGAGACAGGGATTAACCACCTGTGGGTTTTAGTGATGGCTCCCAACTGTTCTCGCTCTCCCCCACTAATCACCTCCGATATCCCCTTAGTAACCTCACCTTATGTTCGTAAAAGATGAGCTCTCCATCCTGCGTGTCTTGCAAGGGCGCGTAGATACCAGTTACTTCACTGGTTTGAAGGCATTGGGAGAGTTCTGGTAAGTATTGACTCTGAAGTCCCTGGCGGATTGGTAAGTATCAAGTTCAAAGAGTTCAATGTGCTAGATGTTCACTCTTCTCCCCTTCCTTCCTTAAGTTGCAACTGAGTTCGTGAGAAGAAGGTCTCGTAGCTGCTGCTGGCGTTCAGGTAAGAGTCTGTGTTACCCAACGCTGTCCGGTAACTATTGCATGCGTTAACGTGTTGTTTTTCTCCCTCTTTACAGATGCGGCATTTGAAAATGTGAAGAGTTATGGAATAATACCGCCGGTGGTAAATCAGGTAAGTCTATGGTGGTAAGAGGTTGTATTTGTTGATTCCCTTGGCTCACCTTGTTTTTTCTTGTGTCCCCTAGGCACCTGATTACGGCGAAGAAATGATGGAGACAGTGCCGGATTGAAAGATGCTGTGAGAACTGGTGAGTATGGCGCCGTGCTGGAGCTGGCGAAGCGACGCGTGCAGGACTGATGTACTTTCCAGGTCCGGAGATGCAATGGTTCCGGAATTAGGTGAGGAATTTGAAATAAGTTTGTTTTCTAACCTTGTCCTTTTCTTCTTCTTTATTCTAGGAGCTCCGGATTCGAGGCAGGCGTGGCAGAAGACTGGATGCTGGCTGCAGGCACGCGGGCGTGGCAGAGGACTGGATGCTGGCTGCAGGCACGGTGAGTGTCACGCTGCTGGATGCAGAATAACGCGAAGCATGTGCTGCTGTTCGGGTGTGGTTTAAATAGCCTCCAAAGTAGTTCCAGGTAAGAAGTTCCCTAGAGCCAGTAAAAAATAGTCCCTGTAACAAAATAGTCCCATCCAGGCCTCATGTAGACTTGGACTCTTTTGCAGCATGGTCTGCATCAGGTAAGTAAAGTCTATGAGCCTGGCGCCTATGGCGCCAGGACTGATTTCTATGATGAGCCTGGTGCCTAAGGTGCCAGGACTGAACCCAGGCAGCCCCTGGCCGGGGCTGCTGAGGTTTAAAGAAATGTCTGGATGCCTGCTCCCGAAGCTGAGGGCCTTGGTCCTGATGCCCGGGGGTAGGCATCATGACAGGTACTTTGAAGTTTTGCATAGCTCTCATAGATATGTTGTCCAGGTGGGTGGAGGCTGAGTGGGTACATAACATTTGTTCTAAGGATATTATTTCATTTTCGGACGGGGTATTCAAACGGGAAGGTTTTCCCACCACCATTGTTACTGATAATGGAGTACAATTGGTCTCAGAAGAGTGGAGCATAGAATGAGTTATGTTTATCACCCACAAACCAATGGCATAGTTGAAAGATTCCACAAAGTAATAAAGAATAGCATCAGGTGTGCGTTAGTAAACAATGATGATTGGAGAAGGGCTGTTGAGGATACTGTGATGGCACATAGATTCACTCCTCATTCCACTACAGGGGTTTCCCCTTTTGAAATGCTAAGAGGTTGCAAACCTAATACAAGAGTTTGTCCTGCATGGTTGGGCGGGGCGTGCGAAAGCTATATTGATTTTGAGGAGGTGGCAAAGACAGTACATCAAGGGCAAATATGTAATAAACTAGTGTTTGATGTGAGGAAAGCTGTCAAGGAATGTCGTGTGGAAGTGGGTGATTGGGTGAGAATCAAACTTCTAGATGGCGCTACTAGAGGGGTTGTTCAATGGTCAGAGCCTATTCAAGTTATAGGAAGGTTTCATGGAGCTGTGAAGGTTTCAGATGGCAGGGTGTGGAATGTAAACAGAGTATGCAAGTGTTCCAATCAGCACCTCAGGTTCAGGAATACGGTTGGAGGTAAGGAGTTATGTAGAAAAGGAAATGACTTCAAAAAAAGGACAGTCCCTGGAGTCTGCTGTCTGCTTACAATTACACCAAAAGAGTATGTAGAAGACCGTCATATTTAAAGGATTATGTCAGCTAAAGAAGACATACCTAAAATCTGCTCACTTTAGGTATTAGTTGCAAATCATTGTAATTGCTGTAGCTTTGTAAGATACAATGTTATACAATGTTTCACCATGTAAATAGTTTAATTTCCCCTTTGTTGGTTGTTTCTACATTAGTTGTTAAGAGGCTCTATTTGTAAAGAAGGGGGGGTTGTAGTATTTCATTGTGTTATAATTGTAAGAAGGGAGATGTGTAGTATTTCATTGTAGTATATCACTGTCTATCACTCTTTCAATACTATGTGCATTATTCATATTAATATAAGTTATGTAGCACTGGAATAATGAATCCTATATTATGGATGGGCGGTCTGTAGTAGAGTGTGGAATGGGGAATCTAGATGTCTGGGGAAATGATGCACATAAAGTCTGTTGTCTGGTAGATCTTGATGTGACCGGTGGGCTAAACCGTGTAACTTCAATAAACTCTCTTCTTCATGAAACTGGGTGAGAGAGATCTTTCACCTATGCAGCTAAAAACATTGGTAGGGATTAGGAATAGCCAGCATAATACTAGATGTGCCTAACCCAGCTTTTAAACATTCTTGCTCCTATAAGATTAATTGGGTTGGGAACAACAGCAAAGTTTCTTGGTAAATATACCAGACCATCACTTTATTTGGAGTGCGCTTTATAAAATGGTTAAACAATCACTCCCACCTTTTTTCTCTGTGAGGTTCTTTTGGAATGTTGGCTTGATTGTGCAATGTGCCCGCAGCTGTGATTCATGTGAAACCTGCAGCTAGAACTCTACTGTCGGTTACCAGAGCTTTAGAGATGTTGAGCTTCTGTAGAAAAGTGAGGAAGGGAAGAATACCTCTGAGCGAGTGGAGTTGAAAATGTGCCTTCTTGGCAAGGTCCAAGATGTGAGGGAGCAAAGAGAGAGGGGAGTTGAAGATGACACCAAGGTTCCTGGCATCAGATGCAGAAGAAGGGGCAGAGTCCATGGAGGGTGGCCAGAGCTAAGGGAGGAAAGAGGAAGCAGGAGTCCCAATAAGAAGGATCTCATTCTTGCTGGCATTCAGGCAGAGATCATTGGAGGCACATCAGAACTGGATAGCAGATAGGCAGTCGGGAATAATAGAGGAAGAAGGGGGAGCATCAGAAGAAAGTTTGAACAAGAGTTGGGTGGCTTTTTTTTTTTCACCATACAACTCAGTTTTATTTTCAAATCTTTCAGATCAAAGAGATGGTGAAGATTATGATCATTCAGTTGGTGCCCCAACCCACTCTGTGGCTTGGGCAGTGGGGGCTGCAGATCAGTCCTCTGTGCTTGCAGGTTGTGCGCTCCAGTCCACTTGAGTTGCTTTAGGAGTGATTGCAATATCTGCACGGTCGGCAGAGAATTGCTGGATGGGCAAAGAGGGCACCTGCACACCTTCTGACCAATCATCCAAGAATTGGGTGCTATCTGCATAACACTGGAAGTGAGGAGAGAACGTGGAGATGAGGTGGGAAATCGGAGAGAGATCAACGTTGAAGAGCCAGGATGAGAGGTAAGAGCCCTGGGGAATGCCACAGGTGGAGATAGAGGTAGGAGAGGAGAAGGAGCCCAGGATGACCTGGGAGGGACGTCAGTAAGGAAGGAGGTCAGCCAGTCCAGTGCCCGCTCCGAGATACCCAGGGTATCGTGGAGCCGTTTTATGAGGTGGAGTGGTTGACCGTATCAAATGCACAGGAAAGAACAAGTAGAATGAGGACAGCGGGAGAGTTAGTGTCAAGAGATATGACACTAGGGAGGGGAACAAGGGAGGACAAAACAATGATCTTACTATGCCCAGTGACATTGAGAACGCGCAAATGCAGGGAAAAGGGAAGGGGGAAAGTGCAAGGGATAGGGGAGGAGTGGAAAGTGCTGAGCAAGGGATAAAACAGCAATAAGTGTAGTGCAGCCAGCGAGGTGACAAGTGCAAGGTTAAAGCGCATACAAGGGGTGTCTGATAAATTCAGGTAATGGGATTGTAGAGTTACAGCTACATACCAAAGTATAAGGGTTGCCAGGAGGCAGTGCGGGTGTGTGTCTGGGTGGGCAGGGACCTGGACCAGAAAATCAGAGGGTAACCAGGTGTCCAGTGCCGAAACAGAACAGATCAGGAGGGGAGAGGAAGAGCAAAGGCAGAAGGAAAGAGGAAAGCCTTGTGGACAATGCAAAGGGTCTTAAATTTAATCCTTGCAGCCACTGGGAGCCAATGAAGAGATTTCAGGGTTGGAGAGATATGATCCCAGGGCTTGAGGCCAAGGGCAAGTCTTGCAGACTATCCCCTGACAGTTTCCCCCTCACCTTCCCCTGCACTTGCGTGATCTCAATGTCACCTGGCCTCGTAAGATTGCTGTCTCTGTCTTCCATCTGTTCCCCCTCCCTTGCCTTGTCGTGCCTTGAAACACTCGTGTATAGGCACGTCATAAATGCCATATCATATCAGACTGGTGGTCATGGAGAAAACCAACAGAATTGATATGAAGATTAAGCTGGGAGATAGCCAGCATTTCCTGGAGTCTGCCCAGGAAAGGAGTGATGGAGATCGGGCGATAGTTAGCTGGGCATGAGGGGCCGGCTGTGGGTTTCTTGAGAAGAGGGTGCACAAGAGAATGCTTCAAAGGGGAGGGGAAGGCTCCAGAGGCGAAGGAGTGGTTGCAGAAGTCAGCCAGAGCAGGTGCAAGTGTGTCAATCTGGTCCTTGATAGTTTTGGACGAACAGAGAAGAACCTGATTTGATGAGACTTTCATAGATCAGACTTGTCTGGAAATCTCATCAGGGGAGAATGGAGGAAAGGAAGAGAAAGAAGGAGTGGGGGAGGCTGCAGGATGGCCAGAGGTAGCGGACAGAGAAGGGGGAAGAGGAGGAGAGGACGAGAGGGTGGACAGGATGTCCTCAGATTTTGAGATGAAATGAGAGGCAAGGGCCGTGCCAAGGGCCTGTGAGGCACAGGAGAGTTAGAGACTGCAGCAGGGTTGTCTGACTCCTTGCAGATTTTAAAGCGTTTGTCTGAGTTCTTAGATGCCACAGAGAGGCTTGCTTGGATGTGGGCTCTCTTCTTAGTTTAGACAAGAAGCAAGCGGCAGGCCAGTTTGCCAGAGGAACTACAAGAAGCGCGCTATGTCCTCTCAGCTACCCTATACTTGCGTTTAAGGATAGCTAGGTCGGAATCATACCAAGAGTTGCAATTGGCTTTGGGCTTCAAGTGGATCCTCGTGACAGAGGCAAGAACATCAAGAGTATCAGAGATAGAAGAGTAGAGCATGGAAAGGGCTGCGTCAGGATGTGAGTCTGCCATAGGAGGAGGGGGAGAGAAAGTGATGGCGAAAGCCTCAACTAACACACGTTTCATGGGTCGGATGACCGAGAAGGTAGGTGGCAGTGTTGGAGTTGGCATGGCCTGGGGGGTAGAGAGGGAGCGATGGGGGGAAAGGAGGGAGTGATCGCTCCAGGAGAGTGGAGTGGTCAGAGGGATGGCGAGGGGGAGGTCAGATCAGATCAAAACATTCAGCGTGAGCTCTGCAGAGTGAGTCAGGCCAGAGGAGAGAATGGAAAGAGAGAGAGAATTGCAGAGGTTGCGCAAGAGTCCAGAGGAGGAACAAGAAGCATCCAGGTGGATGTTAAAATCTCCAAGACGGAGGAGTTGAGTGGTCGAGGCCAGGAGGGAGGAGGAGAGGTCTGCCCACTCAGAGAGGAAGGAGGTGATCTGTCCAGGTGGCCGATAGATAGTAGCCACAGTAAGAGAGTGGCCAGGAGAGAGAGAGAAAGCCTGCAGACAAGGCATTTGAAAGAGGAGTAGTTCTACATAGGTGTCATGTCTGCCCCTGCTCTTGCCCCTGATTCCCCTTCTTTGAAACCCAAAATGAGACTGCCTAAAGACTTGTGTTACAACAAGCAGCAGTTCACCCATAAAACGGCAGCTAGACCATTCTATTCCTGTTGGAGACTCACAGAAAAGTTTCCATGGAGATGTGCTGCGTGTCTAGGACGCTGCACTCCCCTGTCCGGATGCTGTTTTCAAAGGCTGTCACGTGATCAAGAACGTCACATGACTGGAATGCCTCGTGACAGTATTTCAACTAAGTGATGGCGGGCATCCGGTGCTTCTGATTAGCGTTTCCTGAAGCGCCGGCATTTTACGAGTGCCCCGCTACCATTTTGTCCTTTGTTATTCCTGGGTTGAATCCAGCATTCCTTTCTGGGTCCACAGCACTACATCTGCACTCTGCCTACCCGGCACCCAACTATGGCCTGTCTGAAGGAACTGATATTTCCATTTTTCACGGCATTACATCTGCATTCTGATTTCCCGGTAACCCGACTATGGCCTGTTTGAAGGAACTGCTATTTCCATTATCCACAGCATTACGTCTGCATTCCGATTACCCGGTAACCCGACTGCGGCCTGTTTTGAAGGAACTGCTATTTCCATTTCCATGGCATCATGTCTGCATTCGGATTAAGAAATTACCTAAACCATTTCCTAGCATATTGCCCCTTCCATGGTGGCTACCTGCTGCAAGGACTCAATCTACCAACGCATCTACCAAGTTGTTTTGGACTGTTCTGTTTCCTTGCCATGAAGATCCATCATTGTGAACTTTGATACCTCTTTGTACTGGCTTCCAAAAACGTGCACTGGACTTGTGGATGCTTTCCAGAGGATACCGAAAGTGCACCAACCCGATTTTAGTGCGACCCTAGTGTTGTACGGGTACAGCACCCTACTAACCCTTCCTTTCCCCGTTTTGTGTCTTCTTGGATTTCCTTCTTGATCATCTGGAACTTCCTCGCTTATTCCTACGGTAAGGGGACACAGCAGGGATTAGCATCTGAGGGGCATTAGGAAAAGGAGGGTGTTGATTGTGTCTAATTGTGCCATACTGAATCTGGTGATCTTGCCTTCCTAGGAGAAGACAAGGAATTGAACACCCCAGAAGTCTGGATCCATCGTTCTCCGACTGGTCATCTCCCATAACTTGGTGGATGCCTCGCCCTTTCCAGTGATTCACTCCTCTAGGTTTGGTTACTATCAGCTAGTGAGGTACATCATTTGGAAGGTCTATATTTCTTCTAAAGAATTCAAGGTAGAAAGAGGGGAAGCTTCACTGACCATCAGGATCTAACCGTGTTCTTGGTAAGTCATTGTCAGTAATCATTGTACCTTAGTGACCAGGTTGTGACAATAGGAATGACACAGGCAGGAATCCACTCTGGGAAGCTCAGGGCTACACCCCCTATGGACCGGGTGGATCTGTGAGCGGGGAGGATCTTGTAGCTGTCTAGGAGGAGAGTTTCAAAGCTCATGACAGAGCTAGCCGTGAACCATGTCTCGTTGAGACCGAGGACATCGAGGTCAAGTTGCACCAGGAGGCGGCTGAGCGAGAGTTGAGAGTGGCAATATGGAGAAAGTTGTCATCCATGGAGGACTTCCGCGGAGTGGTACAGATCAGAGGTATGCTCTGCAGAGGTGTACAGGGAGGTGTAGATGGATCCCAAGGGGGGCAGGAGAGGAAGGAGGAGAGGGCACAGTAGCCAAGGAGGGGCACAGGGGGAGGAAAGGAAGCTAAGGAAGGGAGAGAGGGGACAGTGGGAGAAGAAAGGACATTTATGAGGTATGGTTAGCATCTATAAAAGAGAAGGTTGGCCTGAGGGGAGCAGAAGGGGAGGAACAGGATAGGAACAGCAGGGCAGAGTAACACAATGCAGTCACTGGGCCAGCCAAGTTCAAGAGAAAAAGCACACAGTACAGCCACAGGGGCACATCTAAATTTAAATTGATAGCAGTAGGTGAAAACAATGTTAAATTCAAATTGGTAGCAGTAGGTGAAAACACAGCTAAATGCAAATTGGTAGCAGTAGGTGAAAACACAGCTAAATTGAAATTGGTAGCAGTAGGTGAAAACACAGCTAAATTCAAATTGGCAGCAGTAGGTGACAACACAGTGCCATCACAGGCAGTAAGCATAGGAGACAAGGTGGGATGGAGAGAAGGAAGGAAAGTCAAAGGGGTAGGAGTGCGTCTAGTTGAAGGTGACTAAACCCATTGTTATGGAGGTGAAAAATCATGGTAGTTTAGGCTCCACTGAAGAGTGAGGGAGCGACATCCTCGATGTTCAAGAGAGGGGGTGCAATAAATCCCCACACAGTGTACTGGCAGGGGACAAGAAGGTGACAGGAGCCTTAGGAAGTGGGCCTTTGCTGAGGGGGCAGGCTGAGGCCTGCCAGTCCCTAATATGCTGCTTCGTGAAATACAACAACCAATGGATAAGCTCTCAGCCAGGGCACTCATCAGTGTTTAAAGGCAGCGGCAGCCATCTTGGAGTTGCCGCGAGCCGGCCACAAAGAATGGGCAAAAAATAAGCAGGCCATCAGAGAGGACCCAGACCAAGAGGCAATGTGAGCGATCATGAAAAAAATAAGAAAGGTGCTTTGCCAAGCAACTTAAAAACAGAAATTGAGGTTTTCTTTTTTCTTTTTACCTCGAAGTTGATGCAAAAAACGAGGAAGACAGATGATGCAGCACAGTACCTGGACAGGGCCCTACCTCAGTGTGGGAAGCGAACCACCACGGCACAGCCTCTGGACGTGCACACAGGCTGTAAGAGGAGCTGATGATCAAGGCTCCATTGAAGGTGAAGAGGCAGCCGAGTGAGGGGGCCCAGGAAGTGGGCCTTTGGTGAGAGGCCGTCTAAAGCCTGCCAGTCCCCAATAGGGTGCTTTGATAAATGCAACAACCAATGGATAAGCTCACAGCCAAAGCACTCATCAGTGGTGAGAGGCAGCAGCAGCCATCTTAGAGTTGCTGCAAGACGGCCACAAAGAATGGGCAAAAAAGAAACAGGGCATCAGAAAGGACCCAGACCAAGAGGCAATGTGGTCACCACAGCGATTGTGAAAGAAATAAGAAAGGTGCTTTCCCAACAACTTTAAAAAAGCAATTGACATTTTCTTTTTTCTTTTTTCTTTTTACCTCAAAGGTGATGCAAAAAACGAGGAAGGAGACAGATGATGCAGCACAATATCAGGACAGAGCCCTACCTCAGTGCGGGAAGCGAATCCCCACAGCACAGCCTCCGGGCGTGCACAGGGCTGCAGGAGGAGCAGGTAATCAAAGCTCTGGTGAAGGTGAAGAGGCAGCTGAGTAAGGGGGACCAGGAAGTGGGCCTTTGGTGAGGGGGCCTGCCGATCCCCAATCGGCTGCTTTGTGAAATGCAACAACCAATGGATACGTTCTCAGCCAGGACACCCATCAATGGTGAGATGCAGCGGTGGCCATCTTGGAGTTGCCACGAAGCCAGCCACAAAAAAAGGCCAAAAAAAACAACCCAGGGCATAAGAGAAGACCCAGGCCAAGAGGCAATGTGGTCACCACAGCGATCCTGAAAGAAATAAGAAAGTGCTTTCCCAAGCAACTTTAAAACAGCAATTGATGTTTTCTTTTTTCTTTTTACCTGGAAGGTGATGCAAATACGAGGAAGAAAACAGATGATGCAGCACAATATCAACACTGAGCCCTACCTCAGTGCAGGAAACGAAGCCCCACGGCACAGCCTCTGGGCGTCCACACGGGCTGCAGGAGGAGCAGACGATCAATGCTCCGTTAAAAGCGAAGAGGCAGCTGATGCAAGCAGTTCTTCACCAGTGTTCAGAAGAGGAGTTCCGGTGCTTAGGGATTGATGGTCATGTAGGCAACCTCCAAGCTTAGTATGCTGGGCCAGTTGGGGGTAGACCAACTTTTCAAGTAGTTTCCCAAAGACTCCATCCTCATAAAATGGCTCCACGATACTCTAGGTATCTCGGAACGAGAACTGGACTAGCTGACCTCCTTTCTTAGTGACCGCCAGTCCCAGGTTATTCTGGGCTCTTTATCCTCAACCACCTATAGCTCCACCTCCGGTGTTCCTCACGGCTCCAGCTTTTCTCTCTGGCTCTTTAACACGTATCTTTCTGCGATTGCACACCCCATATCCACCTTCTCCGCAAACTTCCAGAGTTGCGCAGATTACACACAACTCTTCTTCAAACTTCCCTCTGATCCTCTCCTCACTTCCTCCATCGTTCATGACTGCCTATCCGCCATCCAGTCCTGTTGTACTTCCAATGATCTCTGCCTCAACGCCAGCAGGACTGAGATCCTTCCTATCGGGACTCCTCCCTCTTTTTTCCCCTCACTCTGGCCATCTTCTATGGGTTCTCCCACTTCTCCTTCACCTGAAGTCAGAAACCTTGGAGTCATCTTTGACTCATCTCTCTCCTTTCTCCCTCACATTCAGGACCTTGACAAGAAGGCCCACTTTCAACTCTACCTCCTAAAAGGAATTCTTCTTTTCCTCACTTCCTCCAGAAGCTCAATGTAGCTAGAGCTCTGGTTCTCTCTAGGCTAGACTACTGCAATAGCCTTTTCCTTAATCTACCCTCTTCTTCTCTATGACCCCTTCATGTAATCCAGAATAGGGCTGCGAGACTTAACCTTGGCCTCATCACCCTCCACTGGCTCCCGGTTGCTGCAAGGATCAAATTGAAATCTCTCTGCATCATCCATAAGGATGTTTGGGGCCCGGGGACCATGCTATATACAACTTGCTGTCACTAAATACTCTCCCACCAGATCTTTATGCTCCTCCGGCACCAACTCCCTGCATGTCAAGCGATTTACTCAACAGCAAGCTGGTGGCCGATCTCTTTCCTCAGCAGACTCCCCCCTATGGAACAGCTTCTCCCTTCCTCTTAGTCTTGAGCCAGAGCTCCTCAAATTCCGGAAGCTACTGAATAGTTTCCTTTTCACCTCTTCCTTCCCTTCCTCGCTCCTCTGCTAAACCCCACATTTGCTGAGAGTAGTGACCAGGGCCCTTATTTGTCTGGTTGGACCCTGGCTTCCCACCCCAATTGCCTTCAGCCTCCACCCTCTCCCAGCACTTGCCTCTGGCACCGACAGGCCTGTGCCTCCACAGGCCTGCACTTACACCTCTATTGGCAGCTGACCTCTCACCTAAGCACTTATAGCTGCTCACTCCTAGCACTTCCATCTTAGTACACCTAGCACATACCCCCACTCACTCATCACTTCTCTCTGCACTTGCACATTCTGAATGCTCACAAGGCCTAGTATGTTTGTCTCTATCTTTCATTGTTTGATTTGGATTCACTTGTTCCCTCCCTGCTGCCCTGTAGGCCCTTTGAAACACAATTTACGTGATGCATTTATCGCCCGCGCTGCCCCCTGCCTCTACTGTACCATCTGTGCACTTGCACGATCTGAATGGACCATGCCTTTGATGATCGTCTATCTATCTTCCCTGTCTCCCCTCCTTGCATGGTGGCGCCTAAATGCACTTGGAAAAACTACAGAATCGTTCTGAGACCTATTTGCTGTTATCTACACTGTTAAGTGTACTATATACACTCACTCTGTCTGTGCAGTCTTGTATCGTTCAGAACTTCAAGGGCTCTGAATGACTGTTGTTTTTTCCCCTTGTTCCCTTCCTCCTTGAGAGCTTTGAAACACTTGCCTTTTGTATAGGATTTTTACAAATAAACATTACCATACCATACCATAAGAAAGAGAGAAAGAAAGAGAGAGAGAAAGAAAGAAAGAAAGAAAGAAAGAAAGAAAGAAAGAAAGAAAGAAAGAAAGAAAGAAAGAAAGAAAGAAAGAAAGAAAGAAAGAAAGAAAGAAAGAAAGAAAGAAAGAAAGAAAGAAGCGATAGAGATGGACGGTAGTTAGCCGGACAGGAGGGGTCGGTGGAAGATTTTTTCAGGAGGGGGCACATAAGAGAGTGCTTGAGGGAAGAGGAGAAAGACCCAGTAGCAAGAGAGTGATTGCAGAAGTCAGCAAGTCGGTTTTGCAGGACAGGGGTTGGGCCGTTGGTACTCTACCCTCTAAAAGTACCAATGAGAGGTGCCATTGTTTTATACAGCCTTTGAACACGATGTCCAGGAAAACACTCTCGGGTTAGAGTACTAAGACTGAAGAGGTACATGGAAACGTGGCCTTCCCAACCCATCCGCTTCGAGCAGCAAGAGCAGGACTGGAGCTTGTACAGCAATGACAGCAGTGAACAGGGAAGCAAGTTCCGTTTAAAAGGGCATTCTCACATGATGGTTGAAATCATGGGTGTCGTCTTTTCAAAGTGACCAATCAGCAGCAAGCAGAATGAGTGAGGCGGGTGGCTAATCAGTGGTCTTGTGCAGGCAGGAATGTTTGACCTAGGATGCCGTTGTCATGTGATACTAAAGATCTAAGCATCCCTTTTCCCAGAAGAGGAGGTTTTCTCACCTCAAGTTGTAATGTAGCATCTTGCTTTTAACAAGAGCATTGAATCACTAGTTGGCAGTAACAAGTTATTGCCGCTAACACGTGATGTCAAAATGACCCAGGCACAGCTCCAGCAGATGCCACTTGTAGTGTCTTTCTGATAAACAGCAAGTGAAAGTGTTTAGTACTGCTGGACTATTTGTTGTCCAAGAAGATTGTTGTGGGCTAGGCGAGTGCTAAGTGGCTTGGTAGTGACAGAAGGCAGAAAGGAAATATGATTGAGAAAGAGATGAAAAATACATGTACATAACTCAAGAAGCAAAGGGCTACAAAAGAGGAGAAAATGAGACGAAGACAAAAGATAACTGCACAAAAAGAGGAAGAAAAAATATACAATTCATACGACAACTGGGCATAGCAACAACATGAGAAATAATTTAGGGAGCAAAAGAAAAACGGAGAAATATTGCATGGACAAATAAAGGGGCCGAGGTAGAAAAGGAAGGAGGAAGAACTAAGGACAGGAAGAGATTAAAGGAAAAATGCAATTAAAGAAACGGCACAGAGCTGGCAAACAGTCAACTAAGAAGAGAAGAAGTGAATAAACAGACCAAAAACTGAAAAAAAAAGAAAAACACTGAGAAAGAAAATGACACCTAAAGTGGAGTTAGTGCCTGGCGGTCTGTAGTGATCTCTCTGCACAGCGGCATTGTCAGATAGGATTGGTACTGCAGATGCAAGATAGGATGACATAACTATGGAGACAGGACTGGAAGGCTAATGGGAAGACAATGGCCCTCATTACGACCCTGGCGGAAATCGAAAAACGATGGCGGAAATGCAAGACCGCCATCGAATAGCGCTCGGTGCGATTATGACCCGTCACCGCAAAGTACGAAGCCATTAGCGACACCGTAGTGAACGCCAACGCTAACTGCACCAAGTACGCGCGCGCGCGCCATGCCAAACCGCAAAAACCACCATGGTGCAAGGGTACGCCAATTCCGACCCTAGCGGACATGTACCTAACGCCATCAAGCATGGCGGAATGTACCATACCGCCATGGTGAGAAGTACGGCATCGCGAATCAACCGTAAACGGCCCCACTGAGTGCCTGTACACCGCTCCCTGCCCACAAAGTACAACTCCCCGTAGGTGCAATGAAGTCACAATGCAACCATTGAAATGTACAAGTCACCCATGCATGGCAACGAACAAAAGAAACACAACAGGGGCCAATGGGAGCTGCAGGGCACAGATGGCACGAATACAGAAGCCATCCCAATGGACATGACCACAGTCCCCCACCAAGAAACGCACGCAAACACAGGCACCTGTGACCAGCAATATTCCGAGAATCACATCATTCCACCAGTCCACCTGGCTGACCGGCATCTGTTACACAAAACCCAATCCCCCGCCCCTGAGCATGACAACATTCAAACTGTCATATTGGCAGCCCCCATCCCTGACCTCACGGGCTTCGTAGGCAAACGCGCCCAGTACAGTACCACGCAACTAAACTCCGAAGCTGGAAACCAATGCAGATCTCTTCACAATACATCGCCCCCCAAATAGGCATATGCCACATCACTTGCAAAGAAGAACGCTACACGGGCCAAATCAGAATAGAAATTTAATGCACATCAAAATCACCAAGCCCATACAGCCATCAGGCCATGAACTCCAAAACACTTTTCACCATTGTGGGCTGCATCCGCAAGAAATGACCAGCCACTACTTGTGTGACGCCCTGTTCCCTCATGGTACACAGAGCCACATTCACGTACGAAAAGGCAACATGGAAGCGCACAGAACCGCAGGGCCGTCCCAATGGGGAGGCACTAGTCCAGCTGAAAGGCCGAAATGTTGCTCCGAGCCACCAGTACTGCGTAAGGGCATGTGGCCCATTGGCGATCGTCCCATAAGATCGTAATGCTGCTCCACTGATTAACACGAAGCAGCAGGTGTCGGGAGTAAAACCCATCTGCAGGAGTGGCATACAGATGGCAGTGGCAAAAGGGGAGGAGATACCTGTCAACCAAAAGAAAAGAAAAAGAACAGAATGGCCATCAGAACTACATTCGAACAACTCACTTCAATGATCACACTAAATCCACAGCCATATGCATGCTAGCCCACTCCAAAGGATCATCACCACCCCAAAACCACTAGCGACTCATAACCATCTATATCGAGGTGCAAACACCATCACAAACGAGTGTACCTGTGCATGCGTCTGTCAAAACAGAATCCATCAGATGGGAATGTTGACGTGCATGGACACAAGTGTCTGAGGGCGCGTCGAGACAGGGAGGGCTCAACAAGGCCAGATAGACGATGGTCCCACTATGGCAGCCCTGCATCACATAGCGTAGGGGAGGCGGATAGATCCCAAGAAGCCCTGTACATGGCAAACTCTGTATCAAATCACCTGCCCATGCATCCATTCATCATTCCCTCATCCCGGGATCAAAACGCCTGAATAATTACTCACATAACATTAGAAACATCCATTGAGTCTGTGCGTTATGCAGCCTGCAAAATCCACAGTGCCCCAGCCCGTAATTCCAGTGTTGTGAAGTAACATGTATTTGGGAACGGCCGGCCTCATCGCCCACGTCGCTATTGCGCATCCCAAACTATTCATATCAATCATTGCATCCTCGCCATGGCCCCTGTCTCAAGGACATTGAACAATAGAACGTTATATTTGCAGTCAGACCTGTGGGCATCTCCTCGCCGCTAGCTGATAACCGAAAGCGCCGCCCTTCGAATTCCTCATTTGCAACATCACGGCGAAAAGGCATCTGTGGCCGCTTGAAATCACTAATTAATCCATCGAGTGCGGCTGTGTGTGAAAATGGCAACTGCCTTCACCCACAAATGGGACGCCCCGCCCGTCGTTGCAACTCGGTACAGTGATGCATGAGGGCCCACCGTTACTCGAGTACTACGTTCCACTGACCCTTCACAAGTCTGTTCGCGACTGCACAGATAGTATGTGAAACAATGGGACCACAGCAGAATGAACATGTCAACCAATGTTACACGGCCATCGGGTACAAATACATGATTGCAATAGCAAGATGCCATTCCCCGAATTGCAGCGTTGTGCGCGGGACGTGCTCGGCCAAAGGGGAGAGCAGTTTGCACAGGTGGAATGAATCACCACAGGTGGAGGCCATACAGCCTGAAAACACATAAATTGCACACCCAGTCTCCTCCCACAACCACACCGAAATGCTACCGGCAGGACTCGCGATGTTGGCCCTGGGGGACCTGATAGCACTGCAAGTACTCCAACTCCAAGAAGAAGACGAACACCAACTACAACCGGCCGCACGGTGGAGACGCAGGAGGAGGAGGAGGCCAAGGCAGGGCCAGCAAGGGCCGCCAGCACAGCCACTACCACCACGCAGGCAGCCCGCAATCCCACGCCTCCGAGCACATCCGTTCAACCTCACTGATGAGCAGATCCACACCCTCTACCGTCTGGACCGGGACACCATAGCCGCCATTGTGGACATGACACAGGCTGACCTTGTCAGCATGATAGATAGCCCAACCGCCATCCCACCCCTACTGAAGGTGGTGTCTGTACTACACTTCCTGGCCACAGGCACCTACCAGCACACAGTCGGACAGTTGCATGGCATTTCTCAGCCACTGTTCTCACGGACACTATTGCAAGTGCTCGATGCCCTCCTGCAGCACGCAGACGACTACATCTCCCTACCACGCTCGGAGCAGGAAATTACGAACACAAAAGTGGGATTCCATGCACTTGCCGGCATACCGGGTTGCATTGGTGCCATCGACTGCACCCATGTGGAATTGGTCGTCCCACATGCCATGGAGGCCCAGTACCGCAACCGAAAACAATTTCATTCCCTGAATGTACAAATGGTGTGTGACTCCAACAGGATCATTACACATTGTTGTGCCCGATTCCCTGGATCAACCCATGATTCTATGGTCTTGAGGAACTCTACAATACCACGCTACATGGAGCGACACGCAGGGAACAGATCCTGGCTACTCGGTGAGTCTCATTACATGCATGATAATGTGGGCTATGTGATTCGGCAATGACCTGGCAGGAAGGGGGGGGGTGTGCGTACGTAGCAATGGCATTCCACATCATACGTTTCTCATCCACATACAGGTGATGCTGGATATCCACTGAAGAGATGGCTCCTCACACCAGTCCGGAACCCACGGGACCAGCATGAGGAGGACTACAACCATGCCCACTCACGTACCCGTGTAGTCATTGAACAGGCATTCGGCCTACTGAAGGGTCGTTTCCGCTGCCTCAGCAGGTCTGGCGGGGCACTCCTGTACCGCCATGAGAAGGTTGCAAAGATGGTCATGGCATGTGTCATGCTCCACAACATGTGCGTACGTAGAAATGTGCCCATGCCCCCTGACGCAGAACTGCATGCACCTGAAGATGGTCAGGATGAGGGTGGGGATGTGGCAGCACCTCAAGGAGTCGGCGAGGCACAGGAGGCCCGTGAAATTCGTCAGCATCTCATTGATGTATGCTTCTAGCACTCACGCCTGGTGGCTGATACATGGACACGGGACTCGTGGCACTGTGTGTGTCTGGGACATGCACAATATGGACTGTACGCCTATGATGGCCTAGTACACAAAGATCAATGTCCACACATCTCATTGGTTGATCGTGCACTGTTTATGGCATATGTGATATCATGTTGAACACCCTATCGACCCGCCACCCAAGTGAGCCCAACACACCCCCTCCACCCTCCTACCTCCCCCCCGAACACCAGTGTCCAAAGATGCTCATTGTCAGTGGGCAGTCGCTATTGCAAGCCCCCTCTGCGGGTATCAGGGGCACCCCTGCCTGTGGAGCGCAGGTTCCTCCCAGATCTACGTTGGGGGCTGCCCTGGACGGAACTTGCAACGGATGATGTCTCTGCCTGCTCACGTCCATGCATGTCCCTAAGGGTTTGTGAGAGCTCAGTGAGCACACGGCGCACTGCGGCAAGTTCGGCACATACGTCTTTGGACGTCGCATGCAGTTCCCCCCTCAGGCTCTCGGTGCTTCTCTCCATTTGGACTCTCAGGCTCTCGGTGCTACTCTCCATTTGGACTCTCAGGCTCTCGGTGCTACTCTCCATTTGTGCCCTAAGTGTCTCAGTTGATGTTTCTATGTCTGCCTTAGTGCCCCCACATTCATCGGCATGATCCTTGAGGAGCGTGGCCAGTTGCTGCTGTTGCACGATTAACTGGTCGAGGGACTGTTGCCTCTGCTGGGCCATGGCCATTTGCGGGGGTGTCACAGAGGGGCTGTTGTCCTCATGTTGCCTTGCCACAGGGCTTGTGGGGGATGGCCGGTCGTCGTCTTGTGGGTGCCCCTGCGTGGTATCCTCAGGTTGTACGGGATCGGACAGACAGGGGGATTGGGAGAGGTCATGGATGGATCTGACTTCGACATCCCCGTCTTCTGTGTCGGAGCATGCTGCCATCAATGGGGTGTCACCTATGGTGCTGCTGCCACCGGAGCCAGTGCCTTCTGTGGCATCCGTTGGGGGGACCTGTGGTGGTGGTGGTGTGGGCATGCTGGCTGCTGGGGTGCCTGTTGATGTTCCCTCCTGTGTGCTGCCACCTGATTTGTGCTGCTGACGTGTCTTGATGCGTGCAGCTGAGGTGGAGGGTCTTTGGCCGTTGGTCTTGGCCCTCTTTGCAGGTGTGCTGGTAGGGGTGTCCTGGAGCTCGTCGTTTGGATCGGACCCTGTGGTGGAGTAAAGGAGGGCGAGGGTTATTGATGGGTCTGTGGGAATTGGAATGGCATTGTATCACATGCATTGGGGTGGTACCTGAGGGTGATTTGGGTCGGGGCCTTGGAGGTGGTTTCATTTGTGTGTGGAGTGAGGGTGCAGTTGTGTGGCAGCCTGCAGTTAGGGTGTGCCTGCTGCACGTGTAGTGCGTGTATTAGGGGTTTTTAATTATTTATGTATTTATTGTGGGTTTTAACGTGCGCTATCAGGCCGATGTGTGTGGACGTTCTCCTGGACATGTGTTTCTGTTGCACTATGTGGACGCATGGTACTTCACATGATTGGACATTGTGGATTTGGCATTGTTTTGTTAGGGCCACCTACCTGAATCTTCGGATGTCTGCACTCCTTTCTCCATCCCTCTGACTCCCTCTATGCTCTCCATTCCGATGGTGGAGGCACAGATTTCTTCCCAGGGGGTCAACTTGATGGGTGATTCAGGACCTCCCCCGGTGGCTGTGGCAATGTTGCGGTTGGCAGAGAGTATGCTGCGGACGCGTATCCGCAGGTCGTCCCATCGCTTACGGCATTGCTGTGGGGTGCGGGTTGCGGTCCCCACCGCACTTACCCGCTGTGCCACCAGAGCCCATATGGCCTTCTTGTTCGCAAGTGCCGTCCTGGTCATTTGCGTGGAGAAGACGGCGGCGGCATTCTCCTGGAGGGTCTCTGTTAGCACGGTGAGTTCCTCACGGGAGAAGTGGACCTGCCGCTTGCGGTCGCACGCTTTCTTCGCTACTTTTCCCATTTTTCTTGGTTTCGCTAGGGTGGATGACGGGTTGGGGTGTGTCTCAGGGTAGTGTTTATAGTGGTTATGTGGAATTCGTGGTTTTATGGGTGTACGGCGGGATGTTTCCCGTTCCGGGCCCATGTTTTAACTTCCGTTTCCGTATATTTCCGGTCACCGTACTTTCCGGTAGGCGCACACTGCGGTGTCCGCTGAGATGGGTGGCGGTATTGCACCTAGGGCGCCGTACGGCGGCGGTGTGGGCCGTTTTGGGGTCATTTCCGCCATCGCGGACTTTGCACTTCCGCCATGCCGTGGTGCTCGTGCCCGATGGGTCGGAATGGGCCGCACTTTGCTCCTTCGTGCAATGGCGGAAACGCTAGTTACGCTGTGGCGGTCCGGTCAGTCACTTTCCGCCAGGGTCGTAATGAGGGCCAATGGGATATAGGACCCAAAAGTGAATGAAAACAAGTGAGGGTGAAGGGGAGTGGTTCAGTAATATGGGTGGATATGTGTGTAGGGCTGTATTCTGATAAACATAGGCCATGCTCGCCATGAAAAAGAAGTGAGGCAGGGTTAGTAGTGGAGAATGGATGCATGATGGACCCGTGAAGTGCTTATGCAGTCGCTATTAGCCTCATGGCCAAAGGAAGCATAGGTAGGAGTGACATGCGTTCCCAGACATCTGATCTTGGGTCTACCAGGCCAACCTATCGGAGTTGGATGTGAGAAAGATAAATGCAGGTACATAGAACGGACGCGGGGAGATGGAGGGGAGCCTTCATTATCCTCCAGGCCATCCCATCATGGTCGTTTAGTGAGGCAAAGATTGTTGAGGTTGGTAGAAGTAGTGTCATCTCTATATCACAAAGTGAGATTCCGTGTCAGGAATACAGAACCCGACCAAATGTGTTTCAGTTTAAGTTGCATTATTGCTCAAAGCAAGTTAAAAACACTTGAGGTGGTGACACGTATCCCTCACTTTCTTGAGGCTATGGGCCTTGCTCTCATTTCCCTCTAAACGGGAGGTCTTCCTCTTCCTGCAAGTGGCAGAGAAAGGACCAATGAATATTAGTTCCCCATAGTCCCTGCGTTCCGTCACACCTGCTGGAAGAGATTGGTGCCAAAACGTCTGTGCAGGAGATAGAGATGGTAAATAGGGAATACATTATAATAATTAATATCAAGCCATGCTGCCTGTGGAGCTAAATCCATATGTGCACAAGGAGAGGTAGAACTTCACAGGAGAGGAGAGGGTCTGTACATATCCCAAATACATAGTGCAGTTGAACATAGGAGATATGCAAGAGAAGGAGATCTGTAGTAAATACATAGTTATGTACTTGCGCGTTCTCAATGTCCCTGGACCTAGTAAGATCGTTGTTTTGTTCTCCCCTGTTTCCCTCCCCAGCCTTGTCGCTCTCTGAAACACTTGTGTACGAGCGCGATAGAAATAAAATATCAATATCAATTGGCATACAAAGGTGAAAGGTCACAAGATCGCAGTCGTGTATAAAGATCACAGCAATGGAATGCAACATTAACTTCACATAAATCGCATCCACACAATAGAGAAATCCCCAGGTTCTGGAAAGTATTTAGGGATAGTTCGTGGGACTGTGTATCAAGTACATGTCCTCTTAGGTATACATTGTGATATTTGAGCACGTGGCTGTCCCGTCTTGATGTTTAATTTTGCGAGGGCTCTGAGATTGGTGCTCAAAGACCATGTTGTAATGCCTTTCTTGAACATTTAAAAGGAAGTAAAAGTTCTAATACCCGTAGACAGGGGGTTCCATAGATGGGGCGGCTAGGCTGGAGAAAGAGAAACCTCTTGATTCTTTTTTAGAAGAAGTGCGACCACAAGAGACAGGTGATTAGAAGATCTCAGAGGGCAGAGAGAGTTGTGCATCTTGATTTTATTCTCATGGGAATAATGGACCTCTTTCCTGAATAGCTTTAAATATGATGTGTAGTGATTTAAAGGAAATTCTTCTACCACCAGGAAGCCAGTGCAGAGAGATGAGAGCAGGGGAAATGTGCTTGTTTGGGCTAATTCTAAGTAAGGTGCGCACACTGCTGCACTGTGGCAAGAATCTTTCATTAGCTCTCTAAAGGCCAGTCTTGCAATTGACACATTTTCTGGTCCTAAACAAAGATCAGCTTCCATGATAATGCTTAATGTTTGATTGGAGGTGACATGTTAAGATTAATAATATGATTATTAATTCCTGTTAGAAGATTAGAAGAAGGTAGTTGCATGCCATACAATTATCGTTTTCTTTAAGACATTCTGAAATAGTACAGGATTGTAAATTGTTTAAGAGTTTTAGAATGAGTTGGCTTTCAACGCATAGTTATGGTAAAATGGGTTTAGGGATTTAAAGAAAGCCAGAAGGCGGGACCCGTGAAACGGCATTTCACAGGGTATTATGCTGCAATGGGAATGGTATTTTAAGAAGGATCCAATCAGACACAATGCTCGACCTCTGACACAGAGGTAGAGAGGAAGTGTTTGAAAATATTACAGTCCAGCAGGACAAAGTCTGTCAATTAGTCAAGAAGAACTAAATGGAGACAAGGCTTTGTCCTGGTCTCCATCTAGTCTTAGATCAGGCCAGATTGATAAAAGCACTGATTCAGTGCTGTGTCTTGGTTTGAAACCAGCTTGTGCTGGGTCTAGGAGAGAGATGTCTTCAGAAAATCGTCTAAGTTGTACGTAGTCAGCCTTATCTGTCAGCTTTGCCATGAATTGGCAGTTGGTGATTGCTTGAAAGTTGTTTTGGTTTGTCTAGTCAAGGCCTGCTTTCTTTATGATAGGTTTGCTGGAGGCAATATTGAAGTCAGAAAGAACAATGCCAATTGGAAAGAGGTATCACTGACGTTTTTAGAAGATTCAACGATGAGGGGTTCTTCTAGCAGTTGTATGCAAACAACATGGTGGGTAGGGATTGGCTGGGGAACCTGCCAGGGCCCTGGACAAGACAAATGCAGAGAATTTCTCAGACAATAGGGGAGAAAAGGCACTCAAGGCTTCCAGTGTTGGAATAACCAAGGCTGGCGTAGTGGGGTGAGCATCTATGATTGGGGAAGTGTGGGATAGTGTCCTTTTGTATTAGGTGCATGGGTGGAGTGAAATTTGTTTGAGATAGATGTGGGATAGAAGGGAATTGGATAGGTCCTGCAACGATATACAAGTGGCAGCTTAGCTTTAGGGTGCCTAAATCCTTCAATGATTTTTGAAAGATTTTCTCAGAGGATTGGAGACCCTCAGAAGTCTGTTCAAATAGAAGCTGCATTTGGCCTTCCTAGTTTTCAGCTGATATTCTCTTTTGTCTGAAATGTTGTTTTTCCCACATGCCATATCTTCTCCATTTGTAAATACTGGTCTTTGGTCTTTCTGACAGGTTTCAGGAAACAGCAGTGTTAAGAGCAATCAGAATCCAATCACCAAATGTGTGTGTACAGCTCGTAGGGTCAACGAGTATTGAGTCGCAAAGGCAGGAGTCAAGGAGAAAAGGTGTGATATTGTACTTGACATGGATGTCTTTCAATTTCCTTTAGTTAAATGCATTTTGTGCTTTAACTACTGTTGGTGAGGGGAAGGTAGTTAGGTAAAAGAAAAGAGCTGAATGGTCGACCCAGGGTAAGCGAACAAAGGGAGTACCTTGAGCAGGTTAGGGTGCATAACAATGGTGCCCAAAGTGTGGCCTGCCATATATGTTGCCCCTCCTTGCAGAACGTGTAAATCGAGACTTTACAGATCAGGCATAATGTATTTTCTAGTCTATTTATTGGTAGCTCCAGACAGATATTGAAGTCACCCAAAATGCAAAGATTTGGGAGTCGTGTGACTAGGGGGACTATGTATAAGGAGCAACAGATTTGACACTGTGAGGTTCATTTTGCTTTTACAGAGCAGGGACTCACATCATGTTGCTGTGATGTATGGAAAGGAAATGAGGGAGAAATTCTCTTTACATATAGATGGCTGTTCCTCCACCTGTTTCCTGCATGTATTTAACAGTAATGTGTCTCTTCCAGGTATAGCTTTGTAGATCACAGGACAGAAGTAGTCGTTGAGCCATATCTCGATAAGCAACACAAAGTCAGGGTCAATGGTGAGGGTTACGTTGCGAACCTCCGATTTATGTGTAGGCATGTATTGTACATTTAATAAAATGCAGCTGGGAAGGTAGGAGGAGCCTAATCGTTGTGTGGCAATATGCTTTTTGGAACGTGGAAAAGTACAGGGCGGTTCAAAGCTGGTTATGGTGGTATGTGTGAGTTCCAGAGATACAATAAGAGATTTAGTGTGAGGGGTGTGCTGCGTAATGGCAGAGATTCCTTCTGCAAGGATGCAACTCTTCTGTCCTTGGGCCATAACGTAGGATGAGTGGGAGGACTGTGTTGGGTGGTGACGGGTCAGTTAACACCGTGTGTGCATTTCCATGTCTTGTGCCTCATGCAGCAGCTGACCCAAGGAATTTGAGAAGAAGATACAATAGGACTTTGGACAGAGAAGGGAAAAGGATAGAGTCATCCAGGCCCCTAACTTCATCGGCAATCATTTTCAGGGAAGAGGTGCTTGTCAGCCAGGGGGATGTGCCATAGGTATTAGCCGGGCAGAGGTGTAGTTCAGTAGTCCAAGACGTTGGCATGTCAGCTGTGATGCGTTTCTGGATGACATGGAGCGGGATAGAGATGCCTAATGCCTCACTGTGTATAAAGAGTTGTACGGCCATGAGCATTGTTGCTCTTATGAGTATAAATGATAATTGTAGGGGTATGGGATAGAGCATGGTGCCCTCTGGGATAGAACATTATTGTCCTTATTAGTGTAAATGATCATTTTAGGGATAGAGCAAGGTGCCCTCTGGGATAGAGCATTATGGTCCTTATTAGTGTAAATGATCATTTTAGGGATAGAGCAGGGTGCCCTCTGGGATAGAATGTTATTGTCCTAATTAGTGTAAATGATCATTTTATGGATGGAGCAGGGTGTGGAAGCTGTTGTAATAGGGAAATAATTATTTGTTGTATGTCCTTGATGAAGGAAGTATGTTTAGAGGAAGCAGATAGCACTGGAGTTCTCAAATGGGGGAGCCTGTAAGATGTGCCTATGACCCTCTCCGAGCCTTTTAAGGAGATCGGGGAGATTTGATGGGCAGGTGAGTGAAGAGGTATTCTTGTTAATGTGTGGCCAGGCTGTGAGGATTCATTGGTGTAGTTGTGTGCCCAGGATCAGTCTTTCTTAATGTTAGTGGTGGCTGGTAAAATAGGATAGATATGAGACTTTGAGTACACATTTCGCTGGAGGAGCATCATGAAAGTGAGATCTCCGGTGGTTGGATAAGATGGACTAAGAGAGCCTAAGGGTGAGGGGGGAGGTGTGATTGTTTGCATTCTGGGTATAAGAAGTGGATGGAATGCTGAACTGGCACGTTGATAGCTCACTTGTATAGGTATGGCAGGGGGGCTGACAGATCCGTTGAGCGTGGTGTGAAGGGTTGTGTAGGATGGAAAGGGTCTGAGGATTGGTTACTAGGTGAACATCTAGGGTAGTCTGTTCGGGTATGGACCAGCGCATTGCATGATAGCGTGGCGCCTGTGATAGCGTTTAGCTTTAATCCAATAGTGCATAATTAGTAGAATTTGCTGTGGTGAACCAGGAGAGCCGCTCTTGCGGTTTGCTGTAAAATTGCCTTTCAAATGCGTCTAGCTGTGCTCTTCCACTCAAATGTGTCTCCGCGCACTTTGGCATCAGTTGACCCTGAAAGCCCCTTGCTGCAGTGGTTTTGCAGATAAATTGAGGCATGTGATATGTGGTTGTTTTTTTTTTAGAGGGACAGGAGCAGTGTGCACTACTGAGTTTATTGTTTTTTTTTACTTTGTTTTCATAGTTGGATTTATATATGAATGCTTTATACAGCAGTAATACTCATTAGAACACACATCAAATCTCTCCATACTGTAGATGCGGATGCACTAGTAGACACAGCAGATAGATTAGAAGCCTGTGACACACTGCCTAGACACATAATTCTAGGCCTAAAAGCATATATTTAAACAATGTCCTTAACTCAGGGGTGGGTTTGGGGTGAGCAGGTAGACCCTAAAGTCTGCCCAAATATCTTTCTGGCGACTATTGATGGGTGACACTGGTATCAGCAGATCCTCTTTCTCGCTAGCCCACACAATATCTGTCAGCCATCGTTCTTTGCTTAGGGTTCCGGAATGCGGCCGCACCTTTTAGCAAGCAAGAGGCAGAGGTTCAAGAACCTCCTGGTGGTGTGGTGAGCTACTTTGTCAAATAATCCGAACAGGCACATGGCTGGAGTAGGCTTAACGTGCATGTTTGTGACAGTTCCCAAGGTAGGGCACATAACCCCCCTCCAGCCCGCAGCAAGTCCAAAGCATGCGCATATATGAGGTGTCATTGTCCCCACATCTAGGGCAGGCACCACTGGAGTCATGCAAAAACGACAGCATTCTCGCAGAAGCATAATGGTATCAGTTTAACGCTTCCAGCTGAGTGAGCCTAAAACGAGAATGCAGGGGCACATCCGGTGTAAGCCCACACATCGTGTGACACGGTTCGTCTGTGATGTCAGTATCGAGATCCCTAGCCCCTCATGTGCAGACATTTCCCACTTCATCCAGTATCTGATTTAGGATCAATTCATATAGATGAGACACTATTTCCTGGCACCCTCCAGCATGCAATATATATGCAAAACAAGGATGCCCCGGAGGCTCTGCCGCAAACTCCTGCCAGACCCCCTGAAACATTGCTAGCAGCCTGCAAGACTACAGCCAAAGAAGGGCCTTATTCAGTGCAGTAGCCAGTACACCAAGCTTACAAAGAGCCCCTTAAAATACATATCTCCCAAAGTTGAAACCCCGAATCTAGTCCAATTGTTGATTATTGCTACATCGGATGTAGGTGGAAGGCTCAATTCCACGACGGGATGCCTCTGCAGCAAGGTGAGATTGAGTCAGTTCGTTTCAGAAGTTTCAGTATTATCTTCCATGCAAAGAGTATGGTGCTGACTGGGTCAAACTGACAGTCATCGGTATAGCTTGGAGCCAGCATCCAAGATCTGATGTCACTCTTCCCTACTGCATGTTTCTCGATCTTTACCCGTACGCGGGTAGAGGGTCATCTAGATACCAAGGAGCTGACTACTGGGCATGTGCCACCATCCAATAGAGGTGAAAGTCTGGGGCAGCAAAGACACCGCCCTTTTCTTACGGTTTAACTTGGGTGGATCACTTAAGCCGCACTGCACCAAGTGCCACTTGCACTTTTGGGTCAATGAATCCAATTCTTTAAAAAATAGTTCACCCCGGCCAAATCGGGATATTCTGGAATAGATACACTAACTTCGGGAATACCAACATCTTCACTAAGGCTATTTGAACTCTTACCCGCCATTGAAATTGGAAGCCAAGTCCAGTTGTGCAGCTAAATAGTCAGATGATCGCTGACGTTTTTGGAATAACGAGTATCTGTTTCCCTAGAAATGACAGCACCCAAGTATTTTATTTTGTTAGGGGAGCAGGTTAAGTCCAATCTGTTAGGCGCTTGTGTGGTCGCTATAGTTAACAGGAACATGAACAGTCGCAATTTATTATGGTTTATGAGGAGGCCGTTAAAGTTACCAAAGCTCATCCCGTTGTGCATTACAGCTGGAGTGTGCTTCTAATGAACGAGATAACTTAATCTTCACACATTGATATAGCATCAGGTGTACCTGGTATCCTTATACCCCTATGTAAGTGTTTGTGCCTTATGAGGTCAGCAAGAGGTTCAATTACGATAGAAAAGAGCAACAGGGAGAGGGGGCACCCCTGCCGTGTGCCTCTCTCAAACACATGGGATCAGACATCTATCCCTCACGCAGACTCGAGCAGTCGGGGAAGTATATAATAGCTGAATAATGGAAATTAGCCTGGGACCGAATTAACATTGAGCAAGTACTTCATACCTACATTGCCAGGTCACAGAGTCAAAAGCCATCTGCACATCCAATGGTGCCACCACAGCATGCACTTTCGGGGCTATTTGCACTATTATGTTGAACAGTCGCCTTAAATTGAGGGCCGTTTAGCAGCCATTTATAAAGCCGGATTAATTCTAGTGCATAGGGTGTCCCAATATTAGCATTAATCTATTAGCCAGAATATTGGCGAATATCCCAATGTCACTGTTAATCAGTGACAGTGGTCTGTACGACCCACAAGGTTTATTAGGTTTCAGTAGAATGGTGATAATGGCCTCACGCATGGATGCCAGGAGCAGTCGTTTTTCCATGGCCTCTTCCCACACTCTAACGAGATGAGAAACCAGGACAAAGTGATATTGTCTATAAGATTCGGCCATCAGTCGTCTGATCCTAGTGCTTTCCCGGTCGGCAGATCGTCGATTGCCCGGACCATCTCCTCAATCGTAATTGGTAAGTCAAGTTGCTCACAGGCATCCCGAGATAATTGTGTCAAGGGGAGACCACTTAGGAATTCCTCTATGTCCTTCGTGGTGCACATATCCCTTCGTAAATAGAGCTCAGCATAAAAGGTGATGAATACCTCATTTAGTTCCCTGCCCATGTGAAGAAGACACCCCTGCCCATTTCCAATAGTCGGGATGCAGTGATGCCCTCTGTCTAAGTGTATTAGTCTTGCATGTGTTTTGCCTGATTTTTCCCCTATCGCCTAGTGGACGCTTGAGCCCCAAAGAATTTCAATTCTCTGTCTGCCTTCTGTCAGAATGTATCTACAGCTCCTTCACCCACGCATGTGTTGTAATATGGTGACTGACCGATTGCTCAGCTTTAGTCTATGTAGCTAGTCCTCTCATGTTTTAATGGATCTGCGAATTACATTCAGAACCCCATGTTCAGTGGCCATTGCTATCCCTCTAATAAACACCTTGAATGCTTGTCATAGTGAGTCCTGTGTGTCAACTGTGCCTATGTTGGTGTCAGAGAATAATTTTATGCTTCCCAAGTATGCAAGCTTTAAACACAATTCCTTGGAGTGCTTGAGGCTTACATTTCCAATGTTGATATTGAGCTGGATAATTCTCAAGCTGCAGCATTAGGAGTGCCAGTGAGTGATCGGAGTAGGTCCTATGCAATATCTGACATGAGGTAACTTCAGCCATGACAGTGTTAGAGACCATTCACAGCTCTATCCTCGACAAAGGAGTTATGGACCGAGGGGTAGAATGTATTGTTTCTCGTATCTCGGTGCATCAAACACCATGCATCTAAAAGTGTCAGTCGGTGTGCCTCTTCTGGTATCTCACAAACTGCTTTAGATAGTCCCTTAGGTCTGACCCCAGCCCGATCCAACCCTGTATTTAGGATAGTGTTGAAGTCTCCTCCCCATAGTATAGTATTCAGCGGGTAGGTTTTACATATTGCAAACACGTTGGAGTAGAACTGCGGATCATGAATATTGCAGGCATAAGTATTCACAAATCGGATTCCCCTGCCCGCTACTCTACCAAACAATATAATGTATCGTTCTATGGGGTCGATGAGTGTTTTTCTGTGTTGGAACATCAGAGATTATGGATGATGGTCAACACTCCTCTCGCTTGAGAGGAGTAGGACGTGTAATATTTTTGTTTACCCCAGGTTCTAGCAAATTGTTGGTTAAGCCTGTCTAGTGTGTTAGTTTCTTGCAGGAAGAGTAGGTTTACCCCATGCCTTTCCATGTGTGTGTTCAGTTTACACATTTTATGTGATTACTTACACACGGAGAGTCCAGCTCACACATATCCCTTCAGCAATAATACATGAATGTGTAGAAAAATGGTTTCATGTGTGAGAAACCTGGGGTATTCTCTCATGTAGACCCAGAGAATCCCCTATTCAGGTGGCAAGGAAAGGGATGTCGCTTTCGGATCCCAACCCTGGAGGTGAAGAAGCAAGAGGGAATCACCTGAGTAGGGGAGCCCGGGATTGCGCCCAGGGGAAGACCCCAGATGAAATGCGGTATCCCAACGGGATGAGAGGCGAGAAGGAAGACGTTCCTGAAGACTTCATGGGCTATTTTTATTCAGGGCCCATTCCACCCTATGACTTTTCCTCAAGAAAAGGGGAATCCAAACCCCTAAAATACCTAGGGAAACGAAAACCAACATCCAAGGGATATTTCCAATCTCATTCTGGCCTCCCGCCCATTTCCAACTAATACCGGGATGAAGAAAAGGTGACCGAGAGTAGTGAGGATTACCTGTGAAAACCACCTTAAGAAACAGAAGGAAGATTACTACCAACTACCACTAGGTTGTACCACTAATAGATTCAGGCAGGGACAGGCATTTAAAGGCATGGTCTAGTAAAAATGTTTATTGTCCCTACGGGTCGGCCATGTTTTTTTAAGCCTAAGTGGCTCGATTTTAGAAAACTTTCCTATGGACCATACCTGAGTTTTCGTCCATTAAACGCACGCGAAAACAGGCACCAGTTAGCCGCCATTTTGTGATAATCCTATCACTTGCCGCATCGCCCTGGTTGACCTGCTTCTGCGGCACTAAATCAATTCCCCCGCCCCTGAGCCTGACATTATCAAAACATTCATATTCCCCGCCTCTCTCCGTGACGTTACTGTGCTGCGTTGGCAAACGCGCCCAGTCGTCTTCTACGCGACTCCACACAGAACCCGGAAACCAACACAGACCATCTCACAACACAGCGCGCCACAATTCGGAATATGAAACTGTACTTTAAAATCAAATAGCAACACGGTACATTTGGTAAAGTACATTTATTTGACATTAAATGTTTAGAGAATATTCAGCAATTGCAATATGAACTCCGAAAGCCATTTAGTTTCTTTTATCTGTATCCGCAATGGTACACAGGGTGTTGCTTTTCGTTAAAAGAAGCACTTTGGAAGCACGGTGAACCACAAGGCTGTTCCATCAACTAGGCACTAGTCCATCGTAAAGGTTGATATGTTGCTTCTAGCCACTAGTACAGCGTAAGGGCATGTGGGCCCTTGGCGATCGTCCCATAAAATTGTCAGTGTGCTCCAGTTGTTCACACGAAGCTGCAGGTGTCTCACGAAGAAACCGTCTGCTGGTGTCTCAAACCGATGGCAGTAGCAGAAGGGGAGCAAATACCTGTTATGAAAACAAAAATATTATAATTAGTCTCGCCAGCCGATCTTCATTAATATTACTCATTTTATTTATTACAGCCGATCAGAAACTATTTGCTTGCAAGGATAGTTCAATGGAGTATGTTCGGCTCTAAAATCAATGAGAAAAGTAACAAAATAAATCGAGGCCAACACACAATGATAAACGACAGTTAGTCTACATGCGTGAGGAATGATATGATATATGATATGGCATTTGTAACGCGCCTATACTCAAGTGTTTCAAGACGCGACGAGGCAGGTGGGGAACAAGGGCAGACAGACAACGATCCTACTAGGCCAGGTGCCTTTCTGATCGTGCATGGGGAAGGGGGGAGGGGGGGTAAAAGTGCTGTACATGGTTAGATGAATACAAATTAAATAATAGGGCCAGCTGGTGGCAAGTGCAAGGTAAATACAGGGAGAAGGGGCTGAAGGATATATAGACAGTCCCGTAGTGCAGGTAGGCACTAACTCTGGCACAGGCCTATTGACTCTGGCTACATTTGTTAAATCTGCCTTCTCAAGATTGATTCTCCATTCGAACTGTGTGGTGCAACCCTTTCTTATAACTTCTCTTTCCTTCCCATTGCCTAACCTTGTGAAATGCCATTTTGCTCAGTTTGCATTTAATCATTACTTATGCTGATGCACTGTCTTACTCTAACTGGGTCACAAGCTTATGGGAAGTGTTGCTAGGGTGTGTAAGAAGCTATATCTGAATAACTTGTGTTTTCCCTCCCTTGTGAGAAATTGTTAGTGCAACCTTGTGTGTAATTTTCACTGTGCCGTTTTGCTCAGTTTTCACTCTGGTTCACTTGGTCTACAATTTATATAGGGAGTGTGTATATTTTTCCTTGAATTAATTTAACTTGCTCGATGACTGTGATAAATGTGTACCATAGTACAGTAGACCGATTGTGTAAACCCTGAATACTGTTCATCTCCCTCTTGAGATAAGTCTGACTGCTCAGCCACAGCTACCAACTAAATCTTTGTGGTACCAAAGGGGATTTATTGCTCTCACCTGTAGTCCTAATCTTGTGTAGTGCTCCCTAAGGGATTCTGCCTAACAGAGACTACTCCCATTATAGAATTAGGGCCATCTAGGAAGTCTCCAACCCCAGTCAAACTTAATACACGTGTTGAAACTTGTATCCTTGTGTCTGTGTCCTAACTTGTGATACCATACCTGTCTCACATATGTGATTTGGTTGAGATTATTTTGTTGAATTCGAATTTGTCGATTTTCTTTTTTCTTTTTTTACATTTGACTACAAATATATGCGGGAGGAGACCACGCGCAGCCCCACCCAACTTCCCCCTACTATTTTTTTGCACAAATTCCATTAAAAAATTCAACAAATTCGAATTTTACAAAATCTCCTACATTGTCATCTTCCTATTATGAGAAAAGTATTCAGTAGATCAAAAGGTTTTCCATCTAATACCAGTTCAATGAAATTGATAGTGTTCTGTGAGCAGACTAAGCAACTGTAGGTGCAGCCAAGCATGAGTTTTCCAACATTTAACCCCCACCCGCTTCCCTCCTCCACCTTTGCACCCTATAAACCATGGTAGTGCAATTCCCAACCCATTACATTCCTACAAACATGGCACAACGCTAGCCTGCATGCCTTCCTGAGCTCTTGGGCTCCGGATCTCTCCTGCATTTCAGCTTCCTGACATCAGAGCATGGACCTCCTCCTCAAGTGCAACAGACCTCTGTGCCCCTCTGGCACCTCGGAAAACAACTCCTGTTGTCTCCTGACAGGGGATGCTTTCCATGGTACCTCAGTCTCCTCCTGCACCCCTCCTGCAGCCACATTCAGCGCTGACTTCTTGACGGAAACAGTGCTGAAGAAAGGGGAAAGGCCATGCTCCCTGCAGCCCTGTAGCCACTTGAACCTCCAACCTCCATGCAGCCCACACAAAGACTGTATTTGGCCCTTTTCTGGGCACTATGGAACTCCATTCATGGTGCTGCAATGGCACTCTCGTGGCTCATCTTCGTCATCTCTTCAGTGGCCTTACCACCTCAGAATTTCACCAATGGTAACACATTTCAACATCTTCATCTCCAAAATATGTGTTATCCTGGGCCCCAGGTGAGTCAAGTAGGAAGCAGAAAGAACGAAGGACCCAGGTAAGTACAAACAGACACTCTTTAATAGTTGTAGATTACAAGGTAAGTGGTTAAGCAGGAGAGTACAATGTTAGCTTCCACCAGGTATGAGCTCCCATCCTGACATCCCTTCCAATGGTCACTCGTAGAATGTAGAGACTTTTAGGTTCCATATTCAATTAGACATTCCACAAGCATAGCTCAGGCATGCAGGATACTACAAAACATCATCTGCTAGACTATGGCCCACGTCCTCAACATGCGCTCCATTTTACCGTAGCTCACTAATTGAAGGAGCAATTAGCTAGGTTCATGCCAACATACTTACGAAGAATATCAGATAGTGGTAAACCACCTAGTGCCATCTGTGGATCAATCAGAGCGGGTGTGACCTCCTGAGGTACGGATCATGACATTGGACATTGGACACATTGGTCGCCTCTTCTAGTATTGTAAAAATATAGTTTTTCATCTGATACTTGAAGCTGAGCTTCAACAAATAGAACATAGAATATTTCACCCCCCTGTCTCAAATCCGCCTTTTCACTCCCAAGAAAGCTTTCTGATCCTGCTGAATGGCCACTGAAAAGTCTGGTTCGATGTATATTCTTTCTGAGCCAAGTCGAAGGTGTTGGGGTGGCCAGGAAAGGTCGCACTGAGATGGAGGGGTTCATGTTGCGCGTGCCATATTTGTGACTGGGGGTGCAGCGAAATGGGCGCGATGTTGCAATTTTATATGTATCCGGTTTAGTTAAATGTGAATGGGATGTGTTACTTCAAGAGTTACTTCGTGTCAAGTTGATACATATTAGATTTGCACGCGTATAGAAAGAGAAATGCCAAAATCGCCAAATGAAATATAAACTCGATCCAGATATGGTGTGCTATGAAGTGCCCAGAAGCTGTGCAAACAGGAGTTTCATAATGCGCATGCAGGGAAGGGGACTTGTCATGAAGAACCCACTGTAAAGAAGAGACTGTCATTATTAAACATGCATGCATACTAATAAACAGAATTTATAAATCTGCATTTAGTGGGCTATACATGGATTCGCAAGGTGAATTCTGAGTGTCAGCCAACAACTGGTTTTGCAGGGTTTCAGAGGCTGTTGGAGAGATAATGAGTAACTACAACCTTAGCAGATGGTTAGCTAACAAACCGGTCAGGGCTGTTATGGCTTGGTAGTTTCGCAGAAGGAATATGTAATCTTTTTTCAGTGCATGGGAGCTTACAAAGAGATCTAGCCATTTGCCTTTGACCAACAATAAACATGGGGTGAAGTGACGCTCAAGGCCAGAGTGACCAATACTCTCTGGGCCAAATTGACAGAAGCATTTTATAATGGTGAAACCCCATTGGAAAACATTGTGTGAATCAGGGCCTCGTGTTTTGATTGTTTTCTCAGGATTTAGCCAGAGGCTATGAGTGTTGAATTGGTAGTCATATAAATTATAATGTTCCAATGATGCCAGTAAGCCGGGGTAGGTAAGATGGTTATCGACAGTTCAAATGGAACCTGTTATTCTGCTCTTCCTCATGTCGTTTGAAGTATTTGTGTAAACCATGTGCAATTACATTTAGGGTTAGGTAGTCTCGGGTCAGCTGGGACTTGTAATGAATGAATTATGTTTGTATGTGAATGTTTAACCATGTGATGATGTTATGACCTGCCACAAACAAATCCTAGGGTGTGCTATGAATATGATCTGAAGATAGTAGTTAAGTGACCGCAATCAAGCAAAATGGGAGAATTGGAGAAAGATTGGATTTCGTTTGTATAGTTCTGTTCCAAACACATGTGAGGGGTGGATTGTAATAAAATATATGGCAGTGTTTTAACTGTTGCAAAAATGTATATAATGTGTCAACTTGTGTGTTTCAGAGAGACTTGGGCTAGTTTGACTCTACAGCACCATCTAGTCCATCCACAGATGATTATACAATAAACATGCTTTACGTACAAACATGCACTCGCTTCTTAAGTGGTGTGCGGTCTTGGTTTACGGTGATTAAGGGCCCATTCCCACATTGGTCCCCTTTCTCTCTAGCCGCTCATAAAATGGTGTCCTTATCTCTGCAATTCAAGATCCTGGTAATGATTGGTCATGGTACAGCTCCTGGTCTTGGCTGTGGGGCAAGCGATCTGAGCACTTGTTCAACCATAAAGCTGGGCGTCAACTTAGGATTTTCCAGGATCGACATCAGGGCTTCCTTAAGGAATGGTTCCATACTGCCCTTAGGAAAACCTTCCGGAAATTCCAATTATACAGACGTTATTCCAACGCAATCTTGATTCAAGATCATCACGTTTATTGAGGGTTGTCAAGACCTATTTATTAAAGGCAGAAAGTTCAGTTTTAAGAGTGGACATTGCTCCCACACTCATCTCTGCCTAGGTAAATCTCTTATCAGTTTTATTCAGCTTCACAGTAAGGGTGTTAATGTTGACCGTAATAGCATCCAATTTAACATTGACTGTGGAGAAGTCATGCTGCATGCATGCTATACGTTTCTGTAGTTTCGATCTATCACCCAGGCAGGAGGTTGATCCATATTTGCTTCGATGGCGGCTTTATTGGGAGTTTTTTAAGTAGATTTAGCATAATTCTCGATACTGCCTTGCCGCTTGTTTGTACCTTTTGTCATCAGACTGTTGTGGGGTCACAAGCACTGGGGGAAGATGAGGCAACAGATGTAAGGCAAAGGTCACCGAAGGTGAGATAGGCAGAGGGCCCTAGGTAGGTGGATTTAAGAGTGGGAGGCAGTAATGGCGATCACAAGCATGGCATTGATGAACTGTGAGGACACTTGTTTCATAAATACCTGTTGACAGCATCAGTCACCTTCTGTGCAAATGGTCTGTCTGTTGACCTGGTCAGAAGGGCATAAAGGGATCAACTCTGAGTGGGAAGCCCATGCAGTTCACGCTGTTAGGACCCTGGGGTGGGAAATGCACTTAGATGGCCCCATGTGCTTCCATCAGGGGGAGGCCAGCGGTTTCTCGTAAAGCAGAGGGGCTCAATGCTGATGGCTGATGTCCCCTTCCTCATTTCTGGTAAGATCTATTGAAGGGTATCAAATCATGCCACTTCCACATGTCCAGAGCTTTCAAACATGATCCGCCATTAGCCCTAGCTCACCAAATCAGTACACAAACTCCAATGTGCTATGGCCAGGAGTCTGCCAGTAGCGCCCCAGAGGAGGAAGACGGAAGCAGCCTGCCTGACTGCCTGGGCCCAGGTGCTATATATAAACCTATCAAACATGACATACAAATGGTCTGATTCACAAAGAAGTTACTCCTCAACTAGATGTGACAGAGTGGTTCCCGTCACAAAGAATCATGCTGACACTCAAGGAAAGTCCAAGGGTGTTCATTGAAATATAATTGGTCAGAAGGGCTTTTACTCTTAAGGTTCCTTGGGCCTTTTTGGGATTTCTGTGGGATTGGTGCTAGGAATTGCCCTTTCCTCTCTCGCCTTCCCCAGACTTGATTCCCACCATACTAGCCCAGATGTCCCTAACAGGATGTTAGTAATACTAGGACTGTTATTCCCTATTTGTCGTTTTCTCTTTCGTCACTTCAGGTGTTTTCCCTAAGTCGCCAGCTGTCTGGCTCCCTCGGAAACCTCTAACTCTCCCTTGTCTATTCCCGCTTAGTATTCTCAGAGAATAATGAGCGGTGCCTTCATTAGCCCAGTGCCACGCTCTCTCTGTGCATGCACTCTCTTACCTGTCCCTAGTCTGTTATGTCTTCCTCCTCCGACTCCCATACTGACCCTCCAGTCTCTCACTCCACCTCCACTCTTCGATATTCCTTCCTTCCCCACTCCTGTCCTCTGGTTCCAAGCTTTGCTTTACTCTATGACAATAGCTACTTCCACACTCCCACACACTGGCACTCTCCCAGTCTCTTTCTCTACTGCTCTTCCCACTCTGCTAGTACCCCAGCCATTCTGCTGTCTCCCTCGCTCTCTCTCTGGACCCCCAGAGTTATTGTGCCCTGCTCACCCCTCGCGCTGGACCCTGGCCAGACCCTCAGGGAAACCTAGGGATATGGAGCCCTGCACACCACTCTACTTCCGACTACCACTCTAATACTTAATTCCTTCACCTGCTACTCCCCCTACCTACTAGCCTTATTCCTGACTACTCCTATTACCTCCACCACTACCACTACTACTACTATGCCCCTCTGCTATTCCTACTCCACCTCTACAACTCACACTCTCCCCTCTCTCACTCAAAGTCTCCACAGGCACCCTCCTTAAAAGTAACCTCAACACTCCAAACACTTTGCCTTATCTGGTCTCTCGACTTCCTCCTCCGTCTCCTGTCCTCACCCAACTAACCCACACTTACACATTCACACACATCTCCTTATATCTCCCACACCCTCCCAGGATTACATACTCACCCAGTCCAACCACTTGGCTCCAGGGGTGTGATAGGGGAAGGCATGGGAGGGCTTAAAAGGACTAGTAAGCTCTGCCCCTTTCCCAACATGTCTCCTGTGGCATTTCTGACCTGGATCTTAAACTCCATAGTGGTGTAGTGGGGCCCTGATTCGTAGTGGCCTCCCCCTTTTGGAATAATCCCTGGTGGGCTAGGGGGCTAATTTCATTCTCCTCTCGCAGCTATCGGTTTTCACCCGCTTGCCACGTCCCCTGCTTCAGGTCTGCTGGGCTGTCTCCTTTGCCGGCCATGTTGTGGTGTTCGCGGTACCCTTTGGTTTCTTGCAATTCTTCTTCACGTCCTGGTTAGGCAGCCGATCTTGTGCCGCTTGTGGCACCCCTTTGTTTTCTGCATGCCGCTGCTCTGCCGTATCCCTTGCAGCTGTTGTGCTGTTTCTCCTGCCTGCCACCATCACTGCAAGTAAGGAGGGGTTGGAAGGCGGCCTGCCTGCACTCGGGCACCTGTGTTGTGTTGGGCTCGGCTCCCTCCTCCCTCGTTGACTGGGCCACAATGGTGGCCCTGTCACATAGGTTTTTCCAGGTTTAAGTCAAGGGTAAATCGTAATTGCTCATAGCAGCTTCTTTGTGAATCGGCAACCTATATACACAAGAAGTAACCGGGAAGGATACCTCAGGGCAACACGTTGGTCTTGTAAACCAGACTAAACTGAGCAGCATGGGTTCTGTACCCATTCCCGGTACTGCGCTTAGATAGTGGAGTCCGGCATGAAGTGCAAAATAAGAAACTGGATTTTTTTGTTGTTTTTTATAACATTAAGTTGGTTAGATAGCTCTCAGAGTTAAGGGTGTGCCTCGTATATATGTGTGCTCAAACAGAAATCTCAGGTTTGAAATCCACATGGCCCCGGCTCACTTCTTAATTCTTGCGAAAGTGATACAGTTTGATAGTAATAATAGCCACTTTCACAGCACTTAGAAGCAGAAGGGAATTCAGCTTGAGGACATCAATCTTTTATTAGTAAGCTTGATAGCCCTACACTTTATATTGTTTTGCTTTAATGCATGTATACAGCCGCACATTGTGACCATTGTGTGGATTCTTTTTCAGAATTCTTAACTACACACCTAAACTGAGACAAGGTGATATTGATCACGCTATTGCGCAAGCGTTCAAGGTGTGGAGCAGCGTCAGCCCACTCAATTTTGTCCAAATCACCAGTGGCGAGGCTGATATTCTGATCTCCTTTGGAAGAAGAGGTGAGCTCTGAACTCAAAGGGACGATGTACAACACTATGTGTGATGACACATCTAAAACAACCCGTGTTTTTCATCCATAGACCACGGCGATTTCCTTCCATTTGATGGTCCATTAGGTGTACTTGCTCATGCCTTTGCTCCGAATGCTGGTATTGGTGGTGATGCACACTTTGATGATGACGAATAGTGGACATTGGGACAGAATGGTGAGATCATGATTTGCTTGATGTGTATTGCACAATGATTTATGGGACAAGGTAACAGCGCCACAAACATATGTTATAAGGATATTGCAAGGGTTCTACTTTTGTTTATAGCCTCCTTTTTTAAATCGTGTGCACTTTGTTCGCGCACTTTTTGTCGAATAGAATTCGACAATTTTATTTTCTATAATGGAGGGTGCCCTCTGTGCCCCTCCCCCATGTAATTGGTCACATTTGACCAAAAGTGCACTAACAAAGTGCCAAAAATTCAAAAGGTGGCGAACAGGAGTTGACCAACCATACCTACATTTCAGAAACAATGTTATAAAACACATTATCGCCACTGACCCCTAGCACATGCTGTGAACCAGACTTTCCCTGAAGAGACCCTTCAATAACAGTGTATCACGACGCCACCTTCAAAAACCATGTGCTAACTAGTCCTCCTGTGCGCGATCTAGTCTACTTGTGAGACTAATTGATACATGAAGGGCTTCACTCTTGTAATATATATTTCTGTACAGTGTTCAGTGTTTATCTCTGTAATTATTTAAGCCATGTTTATTCACTGCTATTTTCTTGCACACTGTGGATATCCTGTAAGTATGTAAATATTGTATCCTGTATTCATGTCGCAACTTTGTAAGCTTTGCATGTCCATACTTCTGCGCCCTTTTACTTACGAGTGTGGTGCGCCTAACAAATGAATAAACAAACAAACAAACAAACAAACAAACAACACTCGTATTACGATTGCAAATCACCAAGGAGCTTTATGAATGAATAGAGGAACAAGGCCACAGGATAAGTACCTTTATAAGGCCACGGAACGATAAGGTAACTTGCAATATCCTGTTTAATTGTGGTAGTGGGTATTTTATTTCTTCTGCTCAACTGCTCAAATACTTGTTTTTTTGCTTACTTTAATGCAAGTAATCAATAACTTTATTTTACATGCAATAGATGTTTAATATGTTTGGATGAGCAAAACACTAATATGGAGTTTATAACATGTTGCTAAAACATGTTTTAAGCAGTTTCATACAATGATTGGAAAAGCCATTTTGTGGTTTAAAATAAAGGATAAAATACAGACAAGTATCTTCTTCTTCCGTGTAAAACTCCATCAGCCAACACGGCGAAAAAGCGCAACCAATCAAATCAGGATGCTCAGAGTGTGGGTTATGTTCACTTGTACAAGGCCACCTTTCTGAGCAGCTTGAGTGCTACATGGCCATTACCCTTTTCCAAATTATACCTCTTTTGTAATGAATTACTTAATTGAAAATTAGCACTTATCTGAGGCCCCAAAGAAGCAGCGCCAGGCCGCTGTAGTACCTTTTCTTCATCAACACTGAAAACGGATTATAGCAGCCCAACATGGTTTGGGCATAATGGGTGCTAATGGTGATATAAACCCGAGGGGTAGGCTGTCCCTGTCGGTAACTATACCACTAGCCTTTTTAAGCACCCCTCTTGTGCTCCGGAGGTTGTTTATTCTCAACAGGGGCAGTCTGAGTGCAGAGTAATATCTCTTCAGCAAATTAGAGACATACTTCCATACACAGTTCCTTATCAATTAAAGGCTGAACAGTGTTACAGAAAGGTATTTTAGAAGAAATTAATCTTAAAAGCTAATCATGGCTTTAAGCAAACCAGTAACAGTTGGAATTCTGCTCTGTTGGGGTAACTCACCAGACATTGTGACATCCCTACCAAACTGTAATAAGCTATATCCTTACATGATTGATGTTATTTTCTTATCACAATAAAGTAGCGGTTTACATGTGTGGCTATTACAGGCTACCCTGTACTAGGCATGGGTAAAAATTACCCTTACAAGGCGTTATAAGGATATTCAAAGTCACTGATGAGTTCAAAACCAAATAGACGAATGAGGCCGAAGGCCAAGTTCCTTTTTAAGGTCATGGAGCTGAGAGGTGACTTATAATAGCCTTTTCACATGTAGTAGGAGATGTTTTATTCCTTATAATACATGCCCATACACTGTCATCCCTTTTAATACCTATACTGTCCCTATGTGAAGTATTGAGCAAATGAAGCTCAAACTTAAAAATGGGAAGCACTAGGAGGCACCCATTTTGTGAAATTGATGCCTCCTGTGCTTGCCCTTGCGGCACTAATGAAGCAAAAGCCAGCCAGCTGTAATAAACAAAAGCTACCACTGGGTGGCTTTTGCTTCATTGGTGCTGGAGGACGGAGACCAGAGACTGCAGGCAGGAAAGCTGCATCTCGGTAAGTGCTTATTTCTTTTTTTAAATAAGCACTAGCTGTGTTTTTTTTCTAAGTGGTTTTTTAAGAAAGAAAACTGCAGCTTTTGAAATGTGCCCCCCATGGCTCCAAGATGAAGCTACCGCAAACATAAATACAACGTTGTTGTATTTAAAAAAACGTTGCGGTTTTCTTTCTAAGTTTCTCGCGCTCCTTCGAGCCAGAGGAGCCCGAGAAACTTATAAAGAAAAACCGCTGCATTTTCTTAATACAACCGTGTTGTGTTTCTCACTACGGCGGCTTTCGCGTGGAGTCTCCTGGCTCCCCCAACCCTGAGGGAGTCCAGGAGACTCCAAGCAAAAGCCGCCGCAGTGAGAAATACAACGTTGTAGTATTTGTAAATGCTGCGGTATTTACAAATCAACGTTGTTATTCTGACTGTGGCGGCTTTCGCTTGGAGTCTCCTGGACTCCCTCAGGGTTGGGGGGAGCCCAGGAGACTCCATGTGAAAGCCGCTGCAGTCAGAATCACAATGTTGCTGTATTTATGTTTCCGTGGTTTTTGAAAGGTGGTTCCTAAAGGAACCTTTTTTTAATCTTTTTATTTTCTGTTTTGCAGGAAAGGCCAGCAAGTAAGGTGGGGAGGGAAATGAGGGAAGGGGCACCAACCACAAATATGGAGGGGCAGGTGAACAGGGGAAGATGTTGCATGTATGTTACATATAAGGTAGGGGTAGTGTTTCTCATGCTCCCTGATTACTGCTTCAAAGCACTTCGGAATTGCTCCACCCTGCAGAGTGGTGGGTTGGGGTATATAGAGAGTATTGTTGTATTCAAAAGATAAGAATCAACATCCTCTTTTATCGCTTGAAAGGTAGCTGGTGGGATTTTTTGTCCCACAGAAGTAAACTGTGCGGTTACAGTATTGGTTGAGGAAGATGAGTTAGAGGAAGACAGCCTACTACTTCCTAAGAAAGGAACAGTCTTTCTGAGAGCATGGCTGTGGTTGGATTTGGTGTGGGGCCACATGGAAGTGGTCCCGTAGGAGTACTGCCAGGTAGTCCCTGACTCAGTACAATGTTGCACTCAGTGCATTTCACTTTGGTAGCTTTACCCTTTGGTACATTCCCAACAGTGGTAAAGAACTGCCACACCCATGATTCTCTCTGGGTGCTAGAGGTAGGCACTTCCAGCTCATCTTTCTGGTCCTGTTCATTGTCTTTTGAAGTATTACGCTTCTTCGTTGTGTAGGTCCTCCAGCTGGTGGTGGTGGTTGTGGTGACTCTTGGAGAGAAGAGATGGCAATAGCTGATGCAATTTTTAAGATAAATAGCAGTTTTGCTAATATTGTTCCAAGTATGTGCTGTGTGTTAGATTGTTAATGTATAATTAGTAAGAATAGGTGCTGGGGCTTTGCAAGGGTACATTTTGAGCTTCAAAGTTCCTAAATGAGCTGGAAAATGCTGTTTTGAACTGTTCACGAAGCACGGACCCGTTCATGAATTTCAGACGCGTCATCGAACACATCATCATCCCGTGTGCATGGTCACGCGACACTGTACAGAAAGTCGGCAAATACGTCATACATTCGTGAACGTCGCTGAGCACAAAAACTGTGGGAAAAGTTGTAAAAAGTGTATAGAAGTGTTACAAATGATGCTAGGGGGTGGGGAATGGCAGAGGTTTAAGGTGAAACTTTCTAAACTGGACTGTTGCTATATTGGGGTAATTATGATATTAGTAAGTTGTTGGAAATTAGTGTGCACTGGTGAGAACCCATGAAATTCACTGAAAAAACTTTGTTAAAGGGACGTTAGGGTTAAGTTGCAATAATAAAAACCCATCAAATTCAATGAAAATACTTTGTTAAAGGGACGTTATGGTTACAAGTAAAACCAAAAAAAACTAGAAATTCGCCAGTTATGGTAACCTGAGCAACCATAACTCGCACCACGACTGTGCTCTGCTAAGACTAACACCCAGGATATGAAAGATGACATCACAAATGTAATTGATGACATCACATATTACATTAATTGTAATAAACGGTCTCTAGAAGGGGCTGTGTTTAAAATGTTGGTAACAAGATGTTAGGGGTCGTTGAGGGACCTACCATGAACTACTTAATGTATTAAAGAATGTACTCGTGTAAACAAAATATTATATTGGAGTGCTGTTGTTAATAGAATAACCTAATCATACTTACATATAGGCAATGGTTGCAGCATGCACCATAGAAGTACATTATCTTTAATTTGGTTATTTCCGATAGTAAAATAATAAATGCTACCTTATGAGAGTTTTGAGTAATGTTAAACATGAAATAAATGGGTATCAATTGAAAACTGACCACACACTTATGTTAGTAGAAAAAATACATATACAAACCCACAATGCATACAAATTAGAGGCACATACAGGGAAACTAAAGTACGGAAGAAAGAAACAAAAGCAACAAAAAATGACAATAACGTTAGAGTTAATCATCATGTACACAAGTTAACTGTGTGTTTGAGGCATGCTTATTGTCGCATGTATGTGCAGTATGAGCTCATATTAAACTCTAAGGACAGTACATGTGCAGATATATAACACCTTTCAAATTTTGGAAATTCTCATTGTCAGTAAAAACAAAAAAACTAGCCTAATCATGTCAGTAAACAAAAACACGTGGCCCAAATATGTGATATCATTAGTGATATCATCAATTACATTTGTGATGTCATTTTTCATATCCTGGGCATTAGTCTTAGCAGTTCACGGTGGTGGCGTGAGTTATGGTTGCTTAGCTTTTTTCGGTTTTACTTGTAACTATAACGTCCCTTTAACAATGTTTTTTCATTGAATATAAATATATATATATATAAAAACATTTTTATCAAGGCTTTAATTAAGTGATACAGTGACAGTTGGACTCCTGCTCTGTGCTGGCTCCGGCAGCATGTGACATCGCAACCGAAGCGTAATAACTGATTACAGAGCAGTAGTGATGCTACTTTCTTATTTGAGGTCAATAGTGATGTCACAACTAGCCTGTAATAAGAGCACTACTTATAGGATGTTATACTTATAAGAAATGTATTGTTTACTTATGATATGCTCATTAAGACAATAATGGTGCTTCAGCAAGACAGTTGCCCAAATAAACCGAAGAGTAGAATGGCGACATTAGATGATAGAAGAGGGCAGGAGAGAAGGGGACCAATGGACAAGGAATATTGTTTTTTTATGCCAGGTGGAATGCATGAGATTTTAGGTTGTTTCTGAAGCTGCAGCAATTTGCGTCCTCTTGGAGATGGGTGGGCAGAGAGTCCAAGAGGTCTGAGGCTTGGACTGCAAAACAATGACAATTGTGTAGGAAAAATGCAAGTGTAAGCAAATGAATGTCTAAAGAATGAAGATGGGAAATGTAATTGTAAGTGAATTAAAATGTGAGTTCAAAAACATGTCTATGATACTGTACTCAGTACTACATCTAATGTAGCCAAGGAAAATACTATATTTTGCATTATATGCTTGCTGTCAGAATGGAGAAATGAAAATTGCCATCTAATATTTTTGTATTTGTATTTTTATTGTACTTTATATATTGCCTTTGCCAAGCAACGGTACATAAGAATCAGTAGTGCATGTCGACATTCAGACACTTCCCGTAACAGGCAATCAAGGACAATGAAGCAGGTGAGTTTTTAGGGAACATCGGAACCGAGAGTAAGAAGTAATGGAACGGAGACACAGAGGCAGCATGTACCAAAAAAGAGGCGCAAGCAGCTGAAAAGAACGAAAGCGAGATTGAGCACAGGGGGGGGCAAGATCATTCAACCTGAAAAGACAGGAAGAACAGAGAGTTTGAGAAGGAGTATAGAATGAGAGAAGAGTAGCAAGATGCCAGGGGCGAGCCCAAAGAGAGATTTAAAAACTAAACAAAGAAAGTGAAATTTAAGTTGGGAATAGAAGAGTAGCCAACCAAGAGAATGCTAGAGAATGAGAGATCGAGTCCCGATAGGAAAGAAAACCAAGTAAGCTAATGGAAGAGTGATAGATTGATTTAAGAGGAGCAAGACGTGAACAGGGAAGGCCAAAGAGCATGACAGAACAATACAATGGGTGAGCAAAAATTAGTGAAGAGATGAGAAGTTTCGTAGCATGAAAGGTGAGGAAGGGATGGACTCTGCAAATATTATACAGGTGAAAGCGACAGGAACAAGATGTAAGAGAAATATGAAGGGCAAAAGAAAGGTTGGAATCGAAGTGAAGACCAAGGTTACATGCGGTGGGAGGGATAAATAGAGTAGAGGGAGGAAAAAAGATAGACAGAGGAGGGAGATGTGGAGAGAGAGTGTTAGCAGGAAAGAATAAGACCTCAGTCTTTCCTGCATCTAAAGTAAGAAAATGAGAGGCCATCCAAGATTTGATGGTAGAAAGACATGTTGAAAGAGTGTGATGAATATCAGGAGTGAAAGACGAGAAAGATAGAAAGAGCTGAATATCATCAGCATGGAAAAGATGCAATAGTCCAAAAGAGGAAATTATAGGAGTAAGTAGTGAAGTATATAAGGAGAAAAGAAAAGAACCCAGGACTGACCTTTGAGGAACACAGTGATCAAGAGGGAAAGGTGCAGAAGTGTTACCACCACGGGAGACAGAAAAAGTTTGATTAGGTAAACAAGAAGAAAACCACAATAGAACAGATCCCCGAAGACCAAAAGAAGAAAGGGAATCCAGAAGCAAGGAGTGATCCACAGTGTCAAAAGCAGCAGATAAGTCAAGAAGAATGAGAACAGAAGAGTGTCTAGAACAGCGCGCTGTGAGAAGGGGGTTAAGCACACAGATCAAGGCTGTCTCAGTGGAGTGACGGGGGCGAAAGCTAGACTGAGTGGGGGGAAGAAGAGATAGACCAGAAACAAACATTGCAATTTGTAAATAAACAAGGCACTCCAGAAGCTTAGATAGAAAAGGTAAAAGAGATATGGGATGAAAGTTTGAAACAAAAAGAGGGTTAGCCGTAGGTTATCTTAAAATAGGAATATAATTGCATGTTTGAAAGCAGAAGGAAAAGTGGAAGTAGAAAGACAAATATTGAAGAAAGAAGCAAGAAATGGTACAAAGAGTGGGTAGATTTTAGGAATAAGCAGATAAGGAATAGAGTCAGTGGGGGTGATGGTAGGGTGGGCTTTGGCCAACAAGAGAACCACATCAGAGTCAGACACAGGAACAAAGTTAGAAATAACATTTGAAGGAGTAGGAAAGGATAAAGAAGAAGAATTATAGGAGGGTGAGGAGAGAATATCCTGATGTAGGTAATGCACTTTAGAAGAGAAAAAATTTGCAAACTCAGATGCTGATAGAGATGAGATAATAGAAGGATCAGGCAAAGGAGTAGAGAGAAGCTGAGTTAAAGTTTGAAAAAGCCGCATAGGGTGAGCAGATTGACTATGGAGAAGGTCAAAGAAATAACAAGCCGATTCATGGAATAATTAGCGCGGCGCAAGTGGGCAAAAACATGCGATTCGCAGTGGAATAGCGAAAATCGCAGTGCAATTGCGAAAATCGCACGAAAAGCAGCGCACGTCGATTCATGGAAGGCCGTGCGCGAGAAAACCAGCGGATGTGCGATAAAAAAGTGCGCGGCGCACGTTGGCGCACAGGCCATCTAACAGCGTGCGCCAGGTCACAGCGAAAATCGCACAGGCCACAGCGAAATTCGCACATAGCGCGGCGCACGCAACAAAAGTAGGCGGAACACGGGCGTAACACTCGGAATGGGGAACAACTTGCCAAAACGTGGGCGTCACGGGGGAAGTACAGGGCACAAGTGCGCGGAACGCCCACACGCTCGCCTACAACACGTATTCATGGAATAGAATAGGGGAAAAAAGCGCACGCTCAAACCAGCGCACAGGCACAAACACGACCGCCACAAGAAAGCAGGCGGTAGCGTCTCTGCGGCTGTAAGAAATGTGCGCCAAAAGGTGCGCCAACAAATAGCACCTATATACTGCCATGATGAATGTCCCATACTGTGGCCCTCCAGGAAAAATGACGTGCAAAGGGGTACCCACAAACACGGACACCCGCTGACAAAAAATACGTGTGCGTGTATACCGGGGTGCGCGGGAAGTCTAACACGCGATTTCAGCAGGGTACGTGCATCACAGGGGTTCGCGTGAAGTTTCACACGCGATCGGGCCTGGGGGAGCGGGCTACGTGTATATCAGGGGTTCGCGTGAAGTTGCACACGCGAATAGCCTGGGCGCGTGTATTTCAGGGGTGCGCGGGAAGTTCCACACGCGAATAGCCTGGACGCGTGTATTTCAGGGGTGCGCGGGAAGTTCCACACGCGAATAGCCTGGGCGCGTGTATTTCAGGGGTGCGCGGGAAGTTCCACACGCGAATAGCCTGGGCGCGTGTATTTCAGGGGTGCGCGGGAAGTTCCACACGCGAATAGCCTGGGCGCGTGTATTTCAGGGGTGCGCGGGAAGTTCCACACGCGAATAGCCTGGGCGCGTGTATTTCAGGGGTGCGCGGGAAGTTCCACACGCGAATAGCCTGGGCGCGTGTATTTCAGGGGTGCGCGGGAAGTTCCACACGCGAATAGCCTGGGCGCGTGTATTTCAGGGGTGCGCGGGAAGTTCCACACGCGAATAGCCTGGGGGCGCGTGTATTTCAGGGGTGCGCGGGAAGTTCCACACGCGAATAGCCTGGGGGCGCGTGTATTACAGGGGTGCACGGGAAGTTCCACACGCGAATAGCCTGGGCGCGTGTATTTCAGGGGTGCGCGGGAAGTTCCACACGCGAATAGCCTGGGCGCGTGTATTTCAGGGGTGCGCGGGAAGTTCCACACGCGAATAGCCTGGGCGCGTGTATTTCAGGGGTGCGCGGGAAGTTCCACACGCGAATAGCCTGGGCGCGTGTATTTCAGGGGTGCGCGGGAAGTTCCACACGCGAATAGCCTGGGCGCGTGTATTTCAGGGGTGCGCAGGAAGTTCCACGCGCGAATAGCCTGGGCGCGTGTATATCAGGGGTGCGCGGGAAGTTCCACATGTGATTTGACAGTGTGGGTCCTCCCAGGTGTACCCTGTACACCCTCCACGGCCCCTGCAGGCAGCCCACACCACAGGGGACTACCCTGCATCCCTGGTCATGTCCCGCAGGCAGCCCACCCACCATGGGCATGCCCCCCAGCAAAGGCACATGTCTCCTTGAACTAATGAACACCAACTCATGTCCCCTTGCACCCCCACCCCCCAGCACTGTGGGGCACCTGCCAGCAGGCCCCCACCCATGTCCAACTCATGTCCCCCACCACCCCCACCCCCCAGCACTGTGGGGCACCTGCCAGCAGGCCCCCACCCATGTCCAACTCATGTCCCCCACCACCCCCACCCCCCAGCACTGTGGGGCACCTGCCAGCAGGCCCCCACCCATGTCCAACTCATGTCCCCCACCACCCCCACCCCCCAGCACTGTGGGGCACCTGCCAGCAGGCCCCCACCCATGTCCAACTCATGTCTCCCACCACCCCCACCCCCCAGCCACCAGGGTCATCCTCCACCAGGCCCCCACTCATGTCTCCCACCACCCCCACCCCCCAGCCACCAGGGGCACCCTCCACCAGGCCCCCACTCATGTCTCCCATCACCCCCACACCCCAGCAGTGCAGGGTCACCCTCCACCAGGCCCCCACTCATGTCTCCCACCACCCCCAAGCCACCAGGGGCACCCTCCACCTGGCCCCCACTCATGTCTCCCACCACCCCCACACCCCAGCAGTGCAGGGTCACCCTCCACCAGGCCCCCACTCATGTCACCCACCACCCCCACACCCCAGCAGTGCAGGGTCACCCTCCACCAGGCCCCCACTCATGTCACCCACCACCCCCACACCCCAGCCACCAGGGGCACCGTCCACCAGGCCCCCACTCATGTCTACCACCACCCCCACCCCCCAGCCACCAGGGTCAGCCTCCACCAGGCCCCCACTCATGTCTCCCACCACCCCCACCCCCCAGCCACCAGGGGCACCCTCCACCAGGCCCCCACTCATGTCTACCACCACCCCCACCCCCCAGCCACCAGGGTCAGCCTCCACCAGGCCCCCACTCATGTCTCCCACCACCCCCACACCCCAGCAGTGCAGGGTCACCCTCCACCAGGCCCCCACTCATGTCACCCACCACCCCCACACCCCAGCAGTGCAGGGTCACCCTCCACCAGGCCCCGACTCATGTCACCCACCACCCCCACCCCCCAGCCACCAGGGGCACCCTCCACCAGGCCCCCACTCATGTCTCCCACCACCCCCAAACCCCAGCAGTGCAGGGTCACCCTCCACCAGGCCCCCACTCATGTCTCCCACCACCCCCACCCCCCAGCCACCAGGGGCACCCTCCACCAGGCCCCCACTCATGTCTCCCACCACCCCCAAACCCCAGCCACCAGGGGCACCCTCCACCAGGCCCCCACTCATGTCACCCACCACCCCCACACCCCAGCAGTGCAGGGTCACCCTCCACCAGGCCCCCACTCATGTCTCCCACCCCCCCCACCCCCCCAGCACTGTGGGGCACCTGCCAGCAGGCCCCCACCCATGTCCAATCCATGCCCCCCTGCACCTGGGTCCCAACATTCCCCAATCATGTCCGTAATGCCCATCCTCTCCTGCCAAAAGGCCCAACCAACTATCACACCCACCCACATATCAAAGGCAATTACATGTTGCGCCCCCAATTTAAATAATGCAATTGAACACATGTCTGTCACACACAATGGCTGCAAGTGAATGACAAAACACCCAACATGACATGCCTGAAAGCAATGAGATGATACGACACATTGAAGATTAAAAAAATAATATGTATTTAACAGCAAGTAGAATGGAAATGAAATAAGAAAAAACACAAAGCAAATCAAACAAAACAAGATGAATGTCCAAGAAAATAATCTGAAAAATTAAAATAAGCCAATGAAGAAGATCATCCTGGGTCCATGAGCCCTACCAAATTAAACCTAACTATGACTACTAACTAAAAAGTGAACTATATACAAAAAAGTGGTGCATTGTCCAATCGCAACCAAAAAAAAATCAAAAAAACAAAGGAAACCTAACCCTAACTATACAACTATATAAAAAGGCAGCGGGCTATTCGGACGGCTCACTGGTTGTTGTCATGGGCCAGGGCATCATCGAACTCCTGGTCAATGGCTTGGAGGCGGGCATGTTCCCTGGCCCCGAGGTCCCGCAGGGATAACGCAGTGTCAAGCTCAAACTCCCTGCGAAGACCCTCGAGGCACTCAGCCCGCCTCAGCGCCCTCCGCATGGAGTCCTCCGCCCTGACCATCGTGAGCCGTTCCTCCTCTGCCCGCTGCCGCTCCGCACCTATCCGCTGGCACAACCGCTCCCACACGGAAGCCACTCCCATTCCAGGGTTCTCCTGCCCTCCGGCCGAGGCCTGCACCCCTGATGTTGATGGCCCCGAGCCATGATGCCTCCCACGTTGAGCCTGCTGCTGCCTCCGACGCAACTGCCTGTGCCAGCACGACGGCATCCAGGCTGATGGAAACCACCGACGCCGTCGTGCACGTGCCCTGCCCGATGATGCCGTCACATCCTCCATCTGCTGGGGTCCAGTTGCTCTGGTGTCCACCCCTGCTGGATCTCTGACTCCCGACTGTGGCAGGGATGGGATCCCCACCGAGCTGGCTGCATTGGTCGGGGCAGGTCCACAGGGGGCCCTGGTAGCATCTGGGCTGGAAGACGGCAAGGAGAACGACTGGTGGATAGCCTGCACAGAGGAGGAGAGGGCCGCCACATTGGCCAACACATGCAGGAAACCCCCGAACATGGCCGATCCCAATTGGGCCACGTCGGCACGGTGCACTTCGTGATGACGTGCGTGCTCCTCCCGGGAAGCACGCACGGCATCACGAATCACAGCCGTGCGCATCGCGACCCCAATCAGGACCTTCTCCGCACGGCCAGGGGTTCCCACGACCGCAGGTGGAGGGGAGTCAGGTGACATGGACATCCCCTCTACCTGCGGACAGGCCTGGGACGGGGCATCCCTGCTGGTGCATGGTGGTGCACTCACAGGGTCAGGGACAGCAACATGCACAGGCCCCTCCACGGTGACCTGTGCTGCCTCCTGCCCCTGGCCCTGGACTGCACCACTTGCACCAGCAGGGATGCCCCCACCAGGCCCCATGTGTGCCCCAGTGGCGGCCTCCTCCTCCTCTGTGCAAACCACCAACCTGGATGGCTCCTCACCGTCTCCCACCGTAGCAGGCCCCTGTGGGGGCTCACCCACCCCTTCCGCTGCAGCCGTGGGGGCATCCCCGCCGCCTTGCTCCACAGCGCCGTCTCCGCCCTCTTCTTCACTAGCCGCTGCGTAGAGGGAGACAAAGAACACAAGCATCAGGGCACTGTACAATGGTCCCCTAGACAGGAAGCAATAGCAGATGAGCACCACTGTCAAAGTACACTTCCATCATGTCCCTCCACAACACATGGGTCAGTCCAGGCAAAACACACACAGTAACAGGCATGGTGCATGCCATGGACATTTCCATGCATGTCCAATGGACTCTTGAAACATTCAATGATATGTAACTCACATGCATCATGGCTCATGCCCATCACATGCACACACTTCACCTCAGTCACATCCATCTGGCCCCAAACACACCAAACACAGCGGATACAAGGGTAATTTGGCTGCTTTACTGAATCTCTGCATTGTCACACACATGTGTCATGCATCCATGGCATGCACAAGTCACAGACACGCAGGTCAGGCACACAGACATGGCTACCATATATGTACCTGGCATCAGCACCCATCCCTCACCCCCACCCATGTCCAGGTACAGAGACTGGCATGCTCTCATGTTCAAAATCTGAATAGGGCTCCCCATGCGGCATTCAACACATGCAACAACCATGTGCATCACACATCACTGGTCGCACATGCATTACCATGATGTCCCTGCACACATACATGCATACATGGCCTATGGCACACATACAGGCAAGTATCATAGAACCAGCACACCGCAACATGCCCTGTCTCACACAGTAATGCATGGACACTTACCGCTCAACTCCAGACGGGCCTCCCTCTCAAGGATCTGGGCGTGGAGCGCTGGGCGTACGCGTTCCAGGACCCTCATCTGGATGGAACTCATGCGGCCCCGGCCCCCCTCCACGAGGCGCCGGGCCTTCACAAGGGTCCTGGACCTCAAGTCCTCCCAGCGCTTCTTGATCTTCAGGACGTCGCGGGTTGCCACCCCCTCCGCGTTGATGGCAACCACACAGTCGGCCCAGATCCTCTGCCGTCCTTCCTTGCTGGCGCGGGACGATCCAAAGAGGGCATCATACTGCCCCAGGACATGCTCCACCAGGACACCAACTTCGGTGACAGTGAAGCTGGTGCCCCTCTGCCCCTCTGGCCTGGGGTTGCCACTGGTGCCAGATGTGGAAGTGCCCGACATGGCAACCCCAGAGGCAGGTGTGGGTGGGCAACTGGGTCCTGGGGCTGGGCTGTGGAGCGATGTAATCCCAGTCGGGAGTCTTCAGTTCCAGCAGGGGTGGACACAGCAACTGGACCCCTGCAGATGGCTGATGTGCAGGCACCAAATGGCAGGGCACGGTGGCAGCAGGCAGGCAGGCAGGCAGCAGCAGATGGCACGTGGGAGGCTGCTCGGGGAACTGGGGGGCAGTAACTCGGCCTTCTGGGCAGGTGCGTGGTCTTCCGTGTGTTTTCGCGTGGCCAGCTTGATACGGAGTGATTTGGCACGTGAAAATCCTGCACGTCAGCGTGAAATCCGAGGAAAGGCCCTTAGCGCGTAAGCGCGTCAGCACGCATACGCGATTCTATTGGACCAGAGTCCCTCAGCGCGTAAGCGCATCTGTGACGTGACCCGCACGGGTGTTCCCCACTCAGCACGTGATGACGGGGCACACGTGGAGATACTGCACGTCAGAGTGTCATCGCGTGTAATTGGACAAAAGTGCGCGTACACGCGATTGGCCTATGTACGTGTATTTAATGGGTGCGCGGCCACTTACACACGCAAGTACGTCAGCGAACCTGTATCCTGTGGTGCGTGTGAATTTCCACACGCTATTGGACTGGGAACTGGATTCCAGGGATGCGCGGGTCACACGCTGTATCCCGTGGTGCGTGTGAATTTCCACACGCTATTGGACTGGGAACTGGATTCCAGGGGTGCGCGGGTCACACGCTCGCTTAGAACACGCGCAAAGCATAAAATTGCGGACTTTAACAATAACAAGCTCAGACGCCAGGATGAACATACCGTTCCTAGCAGCAGTGGCAGTGGGCTACCAAAGGAGGAGGAGGAGGATAGTCAGGGCCAGAATATTCACACCCAGAACCAGCCTTTTCGGGATGCCTGATGACCAGGTGTATGGGAGGTACAGGTTTCCACCACACATCATACTGGACCTGGTGAGTGAGTGGGAGGATGACCTCACATCACCCACCCTGTGCTCCCAAGCACTCAGCCCCCTGGAGAAGGTCCTCAATGTACTGCACTTCTTAGCCACTGGATCATTTCAGCGGACAAGTGCCATAGTGGGTGGGGTGTCACAGGCCACCCAGTCACGCTGCCTACACCAGGTCTTGAACATCATGACTGCACGCCCATCAGTCCGCAGGCACATATACCTGCCCAGAACACCTGCAGAAAGGCATGCTGCCGCCCTGGATTTTTACGCTGTGGCACGATTCCCCAAAGTGCTAGGTGCCATCGACTGCACCCATGTGGCTCTACGTCCCCCCAGGGCATCTGAGCACATCTATAGGAACCGCAAGCACTGGCATTCCATCAACGTGCAGGTAGCATGTAATGCCAAGGGAATCATCACCTCAGTATATGCCAACTATCCCGGCTCCACCCACGACAGCTTCATTTACCGAATGTCCACCCTAAGCCGGGACCTAGAAGCTGGGCGGCATGGCGATACATGGCTGCTTGGTGAGTATGTATGCCACTGCACATGCATGCATGTTGGATACTGAGCAAGGTCACAACCCCACCAATGATACCAATCACCACCTCCACAGGGGACAGTGCCTACCCTCTCAGCCCCCACATGATGACGCCAATTCGGAACCCCACCACGCCACCCCAGGTAAGATATAACACAGCCCACATTACAACCAGGGGCATAGTGGAGCGCACATTCGGAGTGCTAAAGTCACGCTTTCGCTCCCTTGACCGTTCTGGCGGGCAGCTGTTATACGCTCCCCCAGTAGTGTGCAGGATCATAGTGGCAGCATGTGTCCTGCACAACGTTGCAACACGCCGGGGCCTGGCCGTGGACATGGTGGTGGCCCCACATCCCCAACCACATGCACAGCCGCTGCGCATGGGAGGGGAAAGGGCACGGGGGGAGGCAGCCCGTACACAGCTAGTGGCTAATTACTTCACATAGAAATCACACCCCTGTGGAGTGCACACTGCCCTGGCACATTCCATCTGACAATCAATGATGACTCAACCTGACACTGATCCTGAATGTCTGGAGAATGAACCGGGAATACCATGTCAGCCTGAGATTGTTCACCTGGAAGTGTCACAATGTGTGCATCCCTACCCACACAGACACCACCAATGCAGTTTTGTGAAGTTACACATTGAAGCAGCTAAAATGAATACCCACTTGCAAAATGCAACAAGAGGACAGTGCCATGTCAGCCAACCCAACCCCAGCACTGCCACACGACACACCGTGCCATGTCATGCTAATTGCAGGTAAACAAAGTAATCCCCACAACATGACATCAGTCTCACTATGTACAGTGGCACTATTAGAAACCTGCAACACCTGAAATGCTCACAGCAATGCCGGACCAACAACATACTTGAGCACGTAGTACCATTAACATGACATCACAAATGTTACATATTAGTAGTCTCACCACCTGGAAATGCCTGCACTCCCACCACTACCAACTGTGCAGTGTTGTCGCCATGTAGAGTTGTAGGTGCACTGCTGCCAACATGGTCCCCATCTCCAGACTAGAGGTCCTTGTGTGGACATGAGGAAGGGACCTGCAAATTGGGAGGTAGACACAGAAGAAGAGTTACACATCAATGCAACATGCAGTGTACAACACAACAGCAATATGCACTATGAATGTATACACATTATTGACTACAGACTGGCCACACAGCTCATGGGAGTCCAACGTCACTGTGTAATTCACTGTCACTTGGGCACACCCTTTGCAAGCCCATGGAAACGGGAAGCAGGAGGGGAGTGTGTGACTCAAACCCAAGCATCTGAACCAAATACATTACAAGCCTGCATGTGCCCAGCCACAATGCAGCGTATGCCCACAGGAACCACGGAAGCCAACAGATCGTCCCAAAAAAATTGGGAATAAAAGAAATAAAAATAAAAATAAAAATAAGAAACAATCAAAAATGGCCATTGATGGGCCCGGGGGGGTTGGGGAGGCCACCCAGGAGGTCCGAGGACAGGATGCACACCAGAACCCACCTGCGTGGATCCTGGGAAGATAAAACACCTCCATGGGCTCATGGCCCACACGGCTACCCTATTGTGGGAGTATCACTGCTGTCGCTATTATCACCCTGTGCAGCTGCATCCGGAGGTGGTTGCACTATGGGAGGCAGCCCACGCAAGGCCCTAGTCTGCTCCTCCATGGCTGCAAGCATGCGGGTGTGGTAGGTCTGGTTCTGGAGGATGAGTGTGCGGAGGTCCCCATGCAACAACTCACGGGATGCCCGGACCTCCGCCCTCGTTGCCTGCATCTCAGCTGAGAGCGTACGGGTGAGACGCTCCAGCTGCTGTTCTGTCCTTTGGTGTGTTGAAGCCTCAAGCTCAACAAGAGTCGTCATGAGGTGAAGGAGCTCCTGCCTCAGGGCTTCCCTGTGGCCCTGGGACTCAATGGAGATGGCCTCCTGCAGAGTCGCCAGTGCCGCCCGCCTGTCCCTGTTGGACCCCAACATGTCCTCCCTGTGTGACTGGCAGATGGAGTCGGTTGCCTGCTCTAGTCGCTCCATCAGCCTTTCTGGGGGGACAATGGAAGTGGCCACCCTATCCATGGCCTGAGCCATCATCTCGGATGATGCAGCCTGTTGGGTAGCCATACCGTAAATGGATTGCTCCCATGCGGTATTGCCGGGTGGCGTACGGCCACCACATCGGCGGGCACCACACCTGTCTGGGGCAAGGCGAACTGCGCCTTGCTGTGCCGGCACTGCCTGAGGCTGCAGGACTGCATTCCCCCTCTGATCTGCTGGCCCAGGAACAGGATCAGATGTCGCGGAGTGTGACCCTGCATCCGTAACCACCGAAGGCGTAGCTGCCAACACTGACATCCCCATGTAGGGTACTGACCCTGGTGCAGGTGGGTGAGACAGAACAGAATCCCTCCCTGGAACACTCACCTGCGACGGCACGTAGGTCTCATCCGAATCAACACCTGAGTACAGCTCGGGGGAGGTGCAGCCAGAGACACCCCTTGAGAGCACGACCTGCAGCACTTGTGGGTTCTCCCCCACCACCACACCACGTCCCTCACTGGTGGTTGGTCGGCCCTGGGACACCTCCTGGGTCTGCACCATCTCCACAACCCCAGCAGTATCAGGTGCGTCTTCCCCTGCAAAGACATGAAAACAAAGAAATGGAAACAGGCATTAGCACCATGGCACACATTGAGGGCTGAGAAGCAAGAGAACCAGTACTTGATTGACACATGTCCCACATGACTAAAACCCTCCCATGCATGCACCCTCACTGCGTATGAAGTGCAGGCAAATGGCACACACTGATGACACCAAGATGGAAGATGAACACATTTTCTGCATGCTGCCTGGCAGTGGCATCACACATTGGCCTGTGATTGGCAGGTGAAACACACAAGCCATCACACAGATGGCATGTACCATTGCTATTGAGTGAAGATGGAGAGGAGGGCAGCACCTATTCATTCAGTCCAGTTCCCGCATGTAATTGCTTTTCTAATTCTAACAGGTCAGATTTTTCACCTGGAGCTGCCAGTCTGAAATGGTCAAATTGCACAGGGACATGTGTGTACAAATGATATTCAGGTAACAAAGTCACTCCACTTTACCATACCCATGTCAGACATGTGACTAGTGGACAGCGACATGCCTAGTGAAAGTGGTGGAATGCAAACAAACTGACTGAATGAACAGTGAAAAAGAAGCAAATATGTTGTGTCAAGGTGACACTTCAAGGGCAACTGGCGTGCAGTTGTGCTAGATGTCTACTGTTGGCAGAAGGGATACTGCTATGGCCAAATGCAGCTGCGCAGGAAGGATTGCATGAAGCACATGGCTGACCCATACGACTCAGGCGCACACACTCTCACCTGGCACCCGAACAGAAGCCCTCACACACACACCATGCACATGGATGACACACACATGCATGTGCACTCACCGGACAATGCCTCGTAATCAGCCAGATCTCCCACACCTTGGATCTGTTCCTCCGTGACGTAGGTCCCAGCGACTGACTCATGTGGAGTGAGTTCCATGTCTACTACTGGAGACCCACCTCCAGTCACTAGAGTTGCGGCATGACTTGAGGCCAGCTTACTCTTTGCCCTGCGCTTTAGGTCATTCCAGCGCTTATAGCAATCATTGGCTGTGCGCCTCACGATTCCAAGGGCACTTACGATGTCCGCAACGGTCTGCCAGTGTGCCTGGCGTTGTGCAGGTGTGGTCTTGGATCCTGCAACAATGACCATCTCGTTGTCATGTCCGGACACATACTCGACAAGTGCATTCAGTTCGTCATCCGTGAAGCTGGGCTTCCTGGACGGGCCGGACTGTGTAGCCGTGTCTGGGGCATCAGCCTGTGCCGGACGAGCACTCTTCCTCTTCCGCTTGGAAGGTGGTGGTGATCCTGAGTGTCCTGCGCCGCTCTGGACACTTGGGGCAGGAGCCCTGGTGGACTCTGTATCAGGAGTGTGGGATTGCACACTCAGCATGGGAGTTGGTGCAGGCATTGGCTCTAGTGTGATGGTGTCAGGGGGAATGTCAGCAGCATGGACTAGGACCGACACTGTCCTGGCTGGGTGTGTGAGGGCTGGGGTGGATGGAGCCGCAGCTGCCCCTGCAGCCTGTCCGCCCTGCCTCCTTGGTGCAGCAGATGACCTTGCTGCCCCAGATCCACGTGGCATGATGGCATCAACGTGCACCAGCGCACGTGTCGTAGCCCTGCTGACCTGGAAGTCAGCCATGGAGTCAGCCAGGTCTGGTGCCACAATGGGCTGGTCCAACAAGGGCTGAGCATGGATGGTGTCAGCCACATCAGCCTCAATGGGAGGGGGGGGAAGGGGGGGGATTGTGGGTGCCCGTGACTGGTCCTCCACACATGGGGGGACAGGCTCACCCTGCAAGTTACGACCACGTCCCCTACCGGATCCACCTCGGCCACCACTTGTGGCTCTTCCACCTTTGCCACCCTTACGGAATCCTCGCCTCCCAGCCATGGCACTGATGTTAATGTGCGTATGGGAGTGGATGTAGACTATTGTCCTGGGCAATTGGGGGTCAAAGGGGTTGGGTACCAGATGGTAATTGTACCCTAGTGCTCTAGCAAGGCTGAATGTAACCCCTGGGGAAAGATGACGGGTCACGCAACGCACAGGAGGCCCAAAAAAGGGAGATGACGTGCACGCAACCCCTCCTAGACCACGTGTGCAGAAAGAAAAACCTGCACTACGCTGTGGCACCCATTAACACAAGAATGAACGTATGCGTGTCACACGCAGCCTAGAATGACCTCTGAAGGGGTAGGCTACACACGGGGCAAGCACAGATGTTAGATACGTGCGTGACTCACCGTCTGCCTAGTAAACGAGCGTGTAAAAGGAGCACGTTTGGTTGGCAACACCCCCGCCAAAAGAAGATTTGTCCGCTGTCTGAGGAGACAGGACAACAGTAGAAGGGAACACTGTTTGAGGGAACAGGCCCAGGTAAACCAGTAAAAGAGAAAAAAGAGAAAAAGCTGTCAGAGGTAACAGGGAATACGAACTTGAAACGCCGTGAAGTAAATCGCGTGTGAAACGACAAGAAGTACAGAATTCACCCACTCGCTCTCCACGAAAAGCACGTACAAGGAAAACGTGTTCTACACGTACCTTTTATACAGGCCCACACGTCCAGCGTCACTTACGCGGCGTGTACGCGCTAGGGCCATTTCCACCTATTCCATGCTTTGTCACTTCTGCGTGTAGGGCCATTTCCACCAATTACACGCTTTGTCACTTCTGCGTGTAGGGCCATTTCCACCAATCACACGCTTTGTCACTTCTGCGTGTAGGGCCATTTCCACCAATCACACGCTTTGTCACTTCTGCGTGTAGGGCCATTTCCACCAATCACACGCAATTACACTCTGACGTGCAGTCTTTCCACGTGTGCTCTGTCATCACGTGCTGTGTGGGAAACACCTGTGCGGGTCACGTCACAGACGCGCTTACGCGCTGAGGGCCTTTCCTCAGTTTTCACGCTGACGTGCAGGATTTTCACGTGCAAAATCACTCCCTACCAAGCTGGCCACGCGTACGCACACGGAATACCACGCTCCTGCCCGGAAGGCCGAACTACTGCCCCCCAGAGCCCGAGCACTCCCACCTGCTGCTGCCTGACTGCCTGCTGCCCCTGCACTGCTGGGGGGTGGGTGACATGAGTGGGGGCCTGGTGGAGGGTGACCCTGCACTGCTGGGGTGTGGGGGTGGTGGGTGACATGAGTGGGGGCCTGGTGGAGGGTGACCCTGCACTGCTGGGGTGTGGGGGTGGTGGGAGACATGAGTGGGGGCCTGGTGGAGGGTGACCCTGGTGGCTGGGGGGTTGGGGTGGTGGGAGACATGAGTGGGGGCCTGGTGGAGGGTGCCCCTGGTGGCTGGGGGGTGGGGGTGGTGGGTGACATGAGTGGGGGCCTGGTGGAGGGTGACCCTGCACTGCTGGGGTTTGGGGGTGGTGGGAGACATGAGTGAGGGCCTGGTGGGGGCTTCCCCTGGTGACTGGGGGGGTGGGGGTGATAGGGGACATGAGTGGGGGCCTGGTGGGGGCTGCCCCTGCACTGCTGCGGGGTGGGGGTGGTGGGAGACATGGGTGGGGGCCTGGTGGAGGCTGCCCCTGGTGGCTGGGGGGTGGGGGTGGTGGGAGACATGAGTGGGGGCCTGGTGGAGGGTGCCCCTGGTGGCTGGGGGGTGGGGGTGGTGGGTGACATGAGTGGGGGCCTGGTGGAGGGTGACCCTGCACTGCTGGGGTTTGGGGGTGGTGGGAGACATGAGTGGGGGCCTGGTGGGGGCTGCCCCTGGTGACTGGGGGGGTGGGGGTGATAGGGGACATGAGTGGGGGCCTGGTGGGGGCTGCCCCTGCACTGCTGCGGGGTGGGGGTGGTGGGAGACATGGGTGGGGGCCTGGTGGAGGCTGCCCCTGGTGGCTGGGGGGTGGGGGTGGTGGGAGACATGAGTGGGGGCCTGGTGGAGGCTGCCCCTGGTGGCTGGGGGGTGGGGGTGGTGGGAGACATGGGTGGGGGCCTGGTGGAGGCTGCCCCTGCACTGCTGGGGGGTGGGGGTGGTGGGAGACATGAGTGGGGGCCTGGTGGAGGCTGCCCCTGGTGGCTGGGGGGTGGGGGTGGTGGGAGACATGAGTGGGGGCCTGGTGGAGGCTGCCCCTGGTGGCTGGGGGGTGGGGGTGGTGGGAGACATGAGTGGGGGCCTGGTGGAGGCTGCCCCTGGTGGCTGGGGTATGGGGGTGCAGGGAGACATGAGTGGGGGCCTGGTGGAGGCTGCCCCTGGTGGCTGGGGGGTGGGGTGGTGGGAGACATGAGTGGGGGCCTGGTGGAGGGTGCCCCTGGTGGCTGGGGGGTGGGGGTGGTGGGTGACATGAGTGGGGGCCTGGTGGAGGGTGACCCTGCACTGCTGGGGTTTGGGGGTGGTGGGAGACATGAGTGGGGGCCTGGTGGGGGCTGCCCCTGGTGACTGGGGGGGTGGAGGTGATAGGGGACATGAGTGGGGGCCTGGTGGGGGCTGCCCCTGCGCTGCTGCGGGGTGGGGGTGGTGGGAGACATGGGTGGGGGCCTGGTGGAGGCTGCCCCTGCACTGCTGGGGGGTGGGGGTGGTGGGAGACATGAGTGGGGGCCTGGTGGAGGCTGCCCCTGGTGGCTGGGGGGTGGGGGTGGTGGGAGACGTGAGTGGGGGCCTGGTGGAGGCTGCCCCTGGTGGCTGGGGGGTGGGGGTGCAGGGGGACATGAGCAGGTGTGCAGGGTAGTCCCCTGTTTTGTGGGCTGCCTGCAGGGGCCGTGGAGGGTGTACAGGGAACACCTGTGAGGACCCACCCAGCCTAATCGCGTGTGTAACTTCCCACGCACCCCTGTAATACACGTACCCAGCCAAATCGCGTGTGATAATTCCCGCGCACCCCTGTAATACACGTACCCAGCCAAATCGCGTGTGATAATTCCCGCGCACCCCTGTAATACACGTACCTGGCCAAATCGCGTGTGATAATTCCAGCGCACCCCTGTAATACACGTACCCAGCCAAATCGCGTGTAAAACTTCCCGTGTACCCCTGTAATACACCTACCCAGCCAAATCGCGTGTGATAATTCCCGCGTACCCCTGTAATACACGTGCCCTGGCTAATCGCGTGTAAAACTTCACGCGTACCCCTCTAATACACGTACCCTGGCCAATCGCGTGTTAAACTTCCCGCGTACCCCTGTAATACACGTACCCTGGCTAATCGCGTGTAAAACTTCCCGCGTACCCCTGATATGAACGTTACCTGCTTTGCGTTCCTTGTTTGGCAGCCCTGTAAACTGGTCCAGGGTTAGCGCAGCCCTTTGCGATGATTTAGCGATTTTGATGGCTTATCCTTGCGCGAGGGCGTTCTTGGGGGCGTTACTGGCGCTGCTGCAGGGTCGCTGCGATACTCTGCGCCACGGCTGGTTTGGGAGCCTAAAATCCATGAATACGCTGTGCGCGGAAATCGGTTTTAGCGCACGTGCCTGGCGCAGTCAATCGCACGCGGACCCTCTGCGCCAGCCGCTTGCGACACTTTTCTGCGAAATTCTATGAATTACCCTGTAAGTGTGCTTGGCAGAATTAATACAGTCATCATAGAGAGCCTGACAAGAGAAGTAGGAAGAGTGATTAGCCAGAGATCTGAATGTGCGCCAGCGCCTTTCTAGACAACGAAGAAAACGGTGCATAGAACAAAGATGAGGGTAGAGCCAAGGTTGAGCAGGTTTACGGGTAGGCTGAAAAGAAGAAAGAGGATAGAGTTGATCAAGACTTGAGGCAAGAAATAAGGAAAAGGTGGACGTTGCTCCGTCTGTGGTAAGAGTAGAAATACCATACTTACTCTCACATTTGTATACTGCTGGCTTAGAAGTTCATATTTTTTTTACATATGCTTACACTGCCAGAAGTATATTAATGTTTCATAAACTAGAGTTACTTCAAACAAATGAAGAGTATAAGACTCAATTGTATTAAGAATACACATCTGTGTTGCTTCTTCATTAAGCACTGGGAAAGTGACCCTGGGTGTCTAGATTCACCTGGATCTACATAGAAAACCATTGTGCTAATTAGGAGGATTGAAATCTTCCTTAGTGAAGTCATACAATCTTCCACTAACTGCATTGAAATCTATGTGCTGGAACACAGTTGTAAGGGGACAGGGTAACACAGTTTTGGGTAGCTTGCTTGGATTGTGTGCGTTCAGTTTCTGTGTTCATCCTGTGTTCATCCTGCAGTGCTGCTATTAAAGATTTACCAAATAAACCTTACATGGGATTCATGTCCCACGCCTGTTTTCTGTGACACTGCCAAAATGCGATTTAAGGAATCTTTCAAAAATGGGTAGAGAGGATTTGGAAGCACAAAGGGTTCTTATATTTATTTGTGTTATGTATTTTATGGAGAGGCTGGATGTAAGAAGGGCCATTTGTCATGTCAATACTTCTACCAGTCATATTGGGGAATTTGAAGGTAATGCAGGCGCTAAAGAGAGGCAGTTAATTTGTTGTAAGGCCAGATTATTGTTAAAGATGACAGCTCAATGTTGCCAGGTTAGTAACTTAGCGAAACAAGCCACTAATACATTGGAAAGCAGAAACACTTGCTAACTAAAAATTCCACACAAAATTAAAACATACAACATGCAATTATGTTTTTGACAGCACAATTTAGGGTCTAAAATCTCGATAGAGTCAACCTCTAAATGAAGAATGCATGCATGGATGCTTATGGAACCAGATAAGTATTAAAATATGAACGTACAGCTAAGCAAGGGGTTGAGAATGTAAACGATCACAAACATACGGTTGATATTTTTATTTTCCGAGAGAACATCTTTCTTTGTTTGGAATTATGTCAATATAATGCAACACCTGAAAATAAAGTCTGTTAGTTTTAGTTATCAGCAAAATAATGTACGCATGCCATAAGCTGCTTGTAATATCACATGTGATATTACCAATGACATAATTGCAGAAGAATTACGTGTGAGGAAAGGAAGCATGATCAAATCTTGAAAAACTTTGTACGGTGACACTTATTTTGTTTAAACACCCAATAAACTGTATGAGGATGTTAAGCTGTTGAGCATGAATTGGATTGTGGATGAACTCAAGTTTGAATATTTAAGAATTGTTAAAAAACAATCAAGGAATATTTGAAAAAATAGATTGCTCAAAATATTGTAGTGGTTGGCACCATCTGAACAACACACATCTAAACCCTTGTAGAAGTTATTTTGTTAATTATTCTGTAAAATGCAATGCTGCAGGCACACTCTCCTTACCTGAGTGAATTAGTATGGACATCATTTGGGTGTAGTCCCAGGACAGGTTTTATTACAATAATAGGGCTGCTCCTCATACTTTCACTGCCATACCTGGTGTGAAGAATACCATAATCACTATTGTTCCTTTGTGATTATAAAGCCCCACCCAGAAACACATAACTGAAGACAACATAAGCACATTAATGTGTCCAGTGTGATATGCAGTATTTCTTGCACAATTCTATTCGGTTGTGTGCCTCCACTATGCCCCTCCAATAAATAAGTGTGGTCTGAGTTTGGCTACTAACAATAATGCAACATACTGGTTTTAAAGGTTAACAGAGAACAGCATGCAGAACAGTCAACCAGCCACTGAGGAATCTGTCGTACTAATAAACACTAAAGTGAGATTGAACATTGACAACGTGCTATAATTGTATTGGTGAAAGTGGTCCTAGCACATCACTCACCACAAACATTCACTGACTCTTCTGTGCTCATCATCCCTGAAGCATCTTTTGTCCCAGAATCACTTGGAGGTTGTTTGGTGTGTGTAGAAAATTGAAAATGTCTTATCTTTACTGGTTTCTCAGAAAGCAAGTCTATTGATAATGGTGGTCATGTAAAATTATGAAAAATGTTATCTGTTATAGGGTTAAAGGAGCAAAACAGGGGTGTGTGGTATCTCCCCTGCCATTTAATTTATATATTAATTCATTATTTGGTCAACTTCAGGAGCACACATCTGACACACTGAAAACAGTAAGAAGGAAGATGTGTGCACTTATATACCAGTGATGTAGACCTGATAGCCATACTCCAAGAGCATTACAATTGTTAACAGTTGTTAGTGGGTTAGTGGGTTTGTGGAATTTATTGCTGGAATGTATCTCTGTCTAAACCTTAATTAGTTAAATCTTGTGTGCATTGAATGCTGAAGAGGCAGATTACCCACAATTGTTGCAGGGGGCACAAATTAGAATGAGTTGATAAATTCCCTTATCTAGGAATTATTTGGGGGGAAACCTTGGAATGGGGCAATCGGATATCAAATTGTTCCACAAAATGGCTCAGGATAATGGAGCAAAAGGTTAGGAGGGAGTACTTCAAATTAAATACTTCCTATTTATCTTGGAAAATCTGTCTCAGTGGCTAGTTATGGTGCATACATTTGGGGCTGCAGTACAGTAGCAGTAATCCAACATAGAGAAAATTATTTCTTACTATGCTTATTTGGGGTACCAAAAGGTGCACCAAGGTCACTTTAATGTGAGTAAATTGTTTTATTCACTGTTATGGGGCTGTGTTACTCTTGTATTATCTTCTGCTTTTAAAGATGGTGTTAATCATCAAAATAAAGTTTTTACCTGCCTAAAATTGTATTCTGTGTCTGTGATCGCATACTCCTTAGAGGCCATATTAGGCATTGGTAGCTTGTACTGACTTTTGAAAATTTCACTGAAAAGGGATTGATTCTGTGATAGTCCAGTTGTAAAATCAAGCAAAATCCAAGTTTTGATACCTTTTATTGAACTAACAAAATATTATGCTAAGGTGAGAATCCCTTGCCTTTTTTCCCATGTAAAAGTGATTTCCAGCTCTGTAAGTGTTTTATTTTGTTTCACATTTCTCTTCTAACTTCCATATGCTTAAGAGGTCTCTGGTACTTCGAAAGCTTATGGAACTACTTACCACAATATATTGTTAGTCCAATAAAAGGTATACACACTTGGATTTTGCTTGAAATTTCACCTAAATAAGCAAAAGCCTGTTGCCAATATTTAAATCATTAACATGGATACATTCATTTGGTCAGGTAGAGTATGTGTTGTGGAAGCAACACACACTTGCTGATTATTAATTCATCTGGGCATATTTTGATATCAAAGCTGGGTTGCCATCATCACCATCAACTTCAAGGGGCGGTGGAGATCATCATTTGAATCTAGTTTGTATATATATTTGTTTAGCATATTGACAATTGTTTGGTTATTTTGCTAAACCTCATCGAATGAAATGGTATGCAATACATTATTTTCTCTTGACAGTCATATAACTGGATAACTGACATCACCGTTCTGACTTGATTCTGTTAGGGAGTTCAAATCTTAAAAGTACATGGTTGATGAGTAATAGAGCTACATTTTCTGCCATACGTTTTGCAGTTGGTAGACACTCCACCTATTTAGTCAATGGGCAAGCACAGTAAACCTGCTATGTGTTCTACTTGTTGATTAGTGCAAGCCCAATACATTTGATATAAAATGAGACATGGATGGCACAGCCAAGATGGTGTCATAAGGGGATTGTTCTTCTGGGCTCCTGATCGGTGCACAGGTAAACCATTTTGAATGGTACCTATGCATCTGAGATACTAGGGGCTGCTGAACACAGCGTGAAACCCTGAAACCTCTACGGGGAGCATGGGACCAGGACGAGTCTTTCCGAGTCTCAGTGGAGTACACTCAAAATGGCAGCAGTGCCTGGTGTGTGAAGGGCCCAAGCCACAGGGGGCACATATTAGCAGCCTGGAGTGCATGACCCAGGGCACGGGATGTCCAGGGAAGATAGCCCTGACACAGAGAACACCCACCGGCTGGAGGAGATGACCACAGAACTCATGACCCAGCACAGGGGATGAGGAGGTCCACTTGCTACGCTCTGTGGTCGGTGGCTCACAATGCCCGTGCAGTGGAATGTCCCACCCACTGCATGCCATGACTGGGCTAATGGAGAGCTGCAACTATTCCATGCCTTTCACCTCATCCATCTTGGCCCGCATATGTGGAGGCAATTAGGAAGGAGTGTGATGCTCACAAGCTGTGGTAAGTGGCCCTAACACTGAGGTGGCAGACAGTTTTAGGCAGTGTGAGAACAGGCTCTGAGACCTGGCCAGTGATATACTCTGGGCTAGTCAGTTGAATTGTTGCTGTTGAATGTGACGCATTGCCAAGCTGACAAGATCTTTGTACTATCACTATTGAAAATCATCTTGCAGAACAATTTCTTTAAATTTGAGTCGAGATACTTTTTACAAATATCTGGACCTTCTATGGGTGCGGGTATGGCTCCAAGTTACACAAATGAATTAATGTATTTATTGGAAGCTCACTGTGTGACAGACAACACACAATGGTCACAAAATCTAAAGTACTATTTCCATTACATTGATGATGTCTTTGGCATTTGGGATGGCACTGAAAATTAGCTGCTACTATTCTTTGAATACATGAACAATTTACATTATATATTTAATGTACAACACATTTTAGTTACAATAAAATGCAGTTTCTGGAAGTGGAAGTCTATTGTGAAGGTGGTGTTGTAAATACAACGATGTACACAAAATTGACCGACAGGAATAATCTTCTGTTATGTTATGTTATGTTTTGGTATTTATGGTGCGCACCTGGTACCCAAAGGCTGATGGGTGCAAACTAACAAACAAAAACATGAAGCCAGGACACAATACAATTCAAAGAGTTGATATGCATAGGCGAGTGTGACCAGAGACCGTTCTCTAGGCAAAGAGCAAGGTCTTCAACTGCTTCTTAAAGAGTTCAGTTGAGGCTAACGTTCTTAGTGTAGGTGACAAAGCGTTCCAAGCGGCTGGAGCTGCTACTTCAAATGACCCCTGTCTTGTCTTGTTGGTATTACTACGGGGGACTTTAAGGATGTTGGAATTATCTGATCTAAGTGTCCTCGTGTTGTCTTTCAGGACAATAGCTTCCTTCAGGTATAATGGAATTTGACCCATGATGCATTTATGGGTAATAAGAAGAATCCCGAACTGAATTCTCGCCCCAATTGGAAGCCAATGAAGGCTCCTTCTGGCTTCAGAAACGTGATTCTTTTCCTTAGACCCTTCACTACTCTCACTGCCCCATTCTGGATAACCTGGAGTCGTTGGAACTCTGTTTGAGGGATGCCCACCAATAGGCTGTACCCATAATCCAATTTGTAGCCAATAATGGCTCTTGCGAGAGTTTCTGAGTTTTTTTCAGAAATGAGCGGTCGTAGAGGACGGAAGAGTTTAAGGAAATACAAGGCTGAAGAAATGAGACTATTTACCTGAGCCTTCATATTAATGTATTTATCCAGGTATACACCCAGTGTCATAACCATGTTCAGGATCTCTATGATACAGATATCCAGATTGAAATTCTTATAATCAGCCCCAAGTTTGTCCAATTTACTGGGAGACCCTACGAGAAGAAACTCAGTTTTGGCACTGTTCAGGGCCAGGCCATTAGAAACCATCCAATTTTGGATTTTAAGGTAAATTATATTAATGAATGCTTCATCTTTTTGATGTATTCCAGAGATGGGTAAAACGCATTGCGTGTCATCTGCATAATTTGCGAACGAGATCCCCTCCTCTTCCAACATCTGGAAGAAGGGGATCATGAAGATGTTATAAAAACATGTTGACACGCAAGTTCCCTGTGGAACTCCATACAATAACAGCATGGGGTCAGCTTCAGCCAACTCGCTAGCCACTCTAATTTGCCTATGCTTCAGGAAGGAGGATATCAATAGCATTGCCTCTTCAGAGAAGTATGCATTCTCTCTTAACCTGGTGGACAAGATGGAATGGTCCACCAGGTCAAAAGCCGCAGAAAGATCTAAAATCATCAGAAGAGCAATCTGGCCCTTGTCCATACCTTGGATCAGATGAGATTTAAGTGCAAGAAGAGCTGTCTCTGTGCCATGATTGGCACGGAAGCCCGATTGATAGTTATGCAGGATTTGATTTTGTTCCAGAAATAAGGATATCTGATTGTACGCAACTCGATCTAAAATATTTAGAAGAAATTAAGTATTAGTAATGGGTCTATAAATGAGGATGTTAACGGGCACAAGTTTGGTTTTTTCAAAAGAGGTGTGATCCATGGATTTTCCAGGTTGTCAGGCACAAAATTAAGCTCAAATGAGGCATTAACAAATTTTGTGAGTGCTGGTATTAAGCAGGGTAGACATTCCTTGATTATGATGGCGGAGCATGGATCTCCTTTACAACTTGTGGTTTTGAGTTGGCTAATGATTTTGGCTAGTTCATCTTTAGAAATGGGCATGAATCTAAATGTAGGTCGGTCTTTGTCCTTATCTGTAGTGCAAAAGACCTTATCTTGCTGCACCGATGAGTTCAGAGAAAGTTGTTTTGTCTCTATTGATTCTTTAATTTTATCCAGTTTGTTGGACATGGCTAGTTGGATTTCTGTGCACCATGCTTTATTTTTAATGATCGGGTCTGGTGTAGGTCCTGGCGTGTGTGATTGTTCTTTTAGGATTTTAAACAACTCCTTACAATCTGATTTGGCATTGATACTTCTATCATTCAGAAACTCCTTTTTGCTGTTAGGACCTCTTTTTTGAAGTCTGCTGCAGTGGTTTTGTAGGCTTCTAAATTTCTAGGGGATTTGTCATTTCTCAATTCATGAAAAAGTTTGTTTTTCTTGGCTTTAAGTTCTAATAACTCCTTAGAAAACCAATTATTATTATATTCAGTTCTTTTCATTTTAGTTTTAATATGAGCAAACTTATCAGTTGCTATCTTTAATGAGTTTGTCAGTATAACCGACATGACTTCCGGGTCAGATATATTTCCTATGTCTGAGTTCAGAGATTCTGCCCAGGGACCTAAGGCCTCTTTGTTCAGGTTTTTAGGACTTCTGCTGGTTACAAATAATTTCGAATGAGGGGATTTTCCCCTGAAAAGTCACATTTGGGATTGAAAACATATGCTGAAATGGTCTGACCACTGACAGGGTAGTACATCTACGTTGTTCACTGTTACATTGAGGAAGAAACCCAATCCAGGTTATGACCCTTAATGTGAGTGGCAACTCTGACATGATGGACAAAGCCTAAGGCATCAAGAGTATTCTCCATTGTCTTGGCAATGGTATCTGAATCACTAGACAACCAGAGATTGAAGTCTCCTAGCAGAACCAATTTAGTATTGGGTTTCAGCAGAGTTTAATTTCTGTGCCTGGAATAGAGTCAATTTTAGTTTCCCAAGTGTTAAAGGAAGATTTAATAATAAGTGCTACACCTCCCCCCCATTCTGAGTTCTATCTTGTCTGATCATGTGGTAGCCTTCGGATTGCAATGTCCCTGCAGTATTTTTTACATGGAGTTGACCACCAGGAAGGTACAAACAAGGTGTACAGAACATAAATTCAATATTCGGACCAAGAATGATAAGTCTCCTGCAGCTTTACATTTCAAGGAAGCTGGACACATGATCTCACAGATGAGAGTGGTTGTTTTGGAACTGGTGAAAGCCCCAAAAGGGGTGGTGATATGAATATTATTTTACTTCAAAAAGAAATTAATTGCATCGAGAGATTGAATTCCATGCACCCCAGGGGTTGAATGTTGAGTTCTTCCATGCCTGCTTTTTATGAATATGATTGATTATGTTACATTTTTTTTTGCATGTCTAAATATTGTTCACATTATTTACTATTGTTGCCTTGTTTGTACAAAGTGTTTTATTTCTACATAATCATTAATTCAGTAATATGTATGCATTTTTCGTTGCATTGTGTGAGTCAGTATCTAATGACAAATGGGTGTGTTGCTGGCTAGTTTGAATATCATTAAACATCTTACCTGCGTTCTGTGACTATTATGAATTATGCTATATTGTCATTCACATTTCTAAATATTTTTCTTATCATGTAGTATTGTAGCCTTGTTTTTACAATGTGTTTATCATGTCAGTAATCTGTATGCAATTTGTATTTATTCCTTGTGAGTGCTTATAGTTTGAATATCATTTGTTAGTTTTTCACAATGTATCCCAGGAGAAATTCTTTTCAGTCACTTGATGATGGTGGTCCTTTCAGTTAGGCATTGTCACATGACTTGGATACTTATCACGTGACAGCACCATGTTCTAAATATTAGTTCGGCAGTTAATATATATTTGTTTGGTTTATGGTCCTGTTTGGTGATTTTTTCAAATACATTGATTTTGATTAGAGTTAACTTAGAATACTATCATGCATCATGTGTCTGATTGTATTCTATACATTGCTCAATATGAGCAGTATGTTTCTCAGTTACACTTCAGGATGGCAGTCCTTTTTCTTACTTTCATCACGTGACATTTCAGGTCAGGTGACAACGTGGGTCACCTGACTGATTTACTCTTTTGAAAATCAAGCCTGGGGCAGAAAGCGGTTTTCTACTTTTCTGCTCCACTGCTCACAGCAAACTTCTTGGTAAGTTTGAGATGTATGCATTGTGAGATGTTATGGTGGTAGTTTTAGATTTAATGTCTTGGACTTGTATTTGTTTGTTGGATTGCAGGTAGTTGAGCATGAACAGTGGTTCATTTTGAGCAGGAAAACTATTCTATATTTTGATGGACATAAGGAATATGGTATGGCTTTGTACTGTGGTCTTCTTTTGATTAAATGGATTTGGCATTGTGACTTATGTATCTTTTATGTTTTCAGACTGGTAATTATTTTCTTAAAGGTGTATCGTCTATTTTGATGTACACTGGTCAGTGTATATATGCATAGTTACTGGATGATATTTATGTCAGTATGATCCGTTTGAATTAGGTATATTATTTACTGTTTCCAGAAGAGTGGTTCCTATACCCCCGAAGAAGGATTTTCACAACCTGAAACGTGTTGGGCATGACCACAAGATCTGGTTATATTAGGAACACTTGTTTTAAAAAAACACATTTGTGAAACTCTTATACATGATAATCAACATAAACCTTATTGTATATACCTTATTGTAAGAGCATTGCTAATGCCCCCATTATAATGTTATCAACATTTGTAATTTTGATTTTGTATTTAATTGTGATTTACAATACTTTTTTAAAAACAAACCTTCGTACATTCTTACACAACATTGTTTTGATTTCTTATTAAATTGGATTGGACATTTTGCCCTCTGAAAGTGAGCTTCTGGGTTTCTCACTAAGTTTTAGTGGGCTCATATGGAGTTATGCTCTGGAATATGGCCAAGGTGCCAGGCACGAAAAATATAAAAGGGGAACAAGCTGAATCAAAGCTGGATGCCCTGTGGGGAGCGATGATGGCTAACACAAACAAAACAAAGGCCCAGACATTGGAAGGGCTAGGGACAGAGGCACCACTGACCAGGGAGGCAGTGCCCGGGGTTGGGCATTCGCCAAGGAGACACTGGAGCTTTCATTTATATCATTGAAAGATGATCTAAAGAGATTTTCTAGAAAATTAGATGAAACAACTGAAGACAGACTTCTAGAAAGCCATCAATGATAACAAAATAGAAATAACTGCCCTAAGAGATTGGATTGATGCATGAGAGACAGACATTGCAACCATGCAAATGAAGGTGCAACTTACTGATTGGGAGCTATGATACATTTAAGGCACACTTACCAATCTAATGGACCAATGTCCATGGACCAATGTGAAAACCTGGAGAACAGCTCACGAAGGGAGAACCTGGGTGTGTGATTCCTTGCGCAGAACTCTGAGGTGAAGATCATTAGAAATGTGCATGCCACCTTTTCTTGGTAACAAAAGGTGAACCACAGGAAATGGTTCATCAATGTGAATGAATCCAAACAATAGTTAGGAGCAGACCAGTCCATTGGACTACACCTCATGACATACCCGACTTCTGACTAAAAGAGAGAGTCCTTGCAGAGAGCAGGAAAAATGGACACGTACAATTCCTTGACTCTAAAGTGCAAATCTTAATCCCGAAAGAGGGGAGAGACCTTAAGCTCTGCAGCTCCTACATTCCAATTGCTCTTAATTATCTAGACACAAATATTTTCACTAACGTTCTGGGTCAGGGCATTTGCAGATCTAATACACTTTGTTCCTAACCGTAATGCCTTCAAAAACATCAGGAGGACAATGTATATCTAATATAAGGCACAAAGGAGATCAAGGTGTGCATTTTCGTGCTAAATGCAGAGAAGACATTCAACAGAGTGGACTGGATTTTCTTCCACAAGGTAGTGTCTAGAGTGGGGTTTGGTCCAAATATGCTTACAATGATCGAGGCAAATTACCATGAGGCAAGAGCAAGGCTGGCCATTGATGGCAGGCAATCAGAGAGCTTTTCTCTGAGGAAAGGTAGCTACAAAGGTTCATTGTAGCATACCTCTGGAGGGGCAGACACAGTTCATAGAATGGTGTTATGCTTGCCTAGGCAGAATAGGGTCTGGGAAGCCCTAATTTAGATGTATACTTTAAAGCTTGACAGTTGGATGAAATGTGAATCAGACTGTGGCTGTTCATGGAACAGGCCATTGTTGGTTCTCCTAAATTGTGACAGCCAAAGATTCTGATCTACCACTGAGCCAAACCCCTTTTGGTTAATCCAATTACCAATCTCACTATATCGGTCTGGAGCGAAGAAACAACATTTCCTGGAGTGACAACTTTTGCCTCTTCCTTTATGCCTCTCTTCGGGAAGCCCAATTTCATTGCAGGGCTGCTGGAAGATGGGATTTCAAGTTGGAAGCGAGCAAACTGCAATAAAATGGGTAAACTCTTTATCAAGGGGACAAGCAAGAGTTTCAAACAATGTAAAAAAAGAGTTGAGAGTAACTGAATGGGACCGCTTTGAATACCATACCTCCAGCTCTATGTCTCAATAATAAGGGAAGGGGCTAGCAGGAAACCTACTAAGCTTGAGGGAATTTTACAAGAGGCCACATCAAGGAAAGGGCAATTTCAGCCTTATATAGAGCACTGAACTAGCTCCGCCCACCCAAAAAGAGAGTCATATCAGAGCTTTGGAAAAGAAGCTCCATAAGGAATAGCCAAGCGAGGATTGGTAGGACCTAATGAAGGAAATGGGAAAAGTAATGAAGACAAGTCCCTATTTGCGCACACTCCAGCATAAAGACAATCTGCTTGGGAAATAGGCCCAGAGAATAGCATTGCAAGGATAACAAGGTTTAATTGTACAGAATACAAATATCAGCAAAGGACTCTGCCGCTCGAGAGCGCTCTAACTCTTCCGCTACAAAACAGGGGCTTAAAAACCCCACAATCGTCATTACATACAGTACTAATGGGTGCCACTGATTGGAGGCACCCTCCACATGAGCCTGCTCCATAAGGGTTCCCAGGCTGTAATTGGTTAGTTCTTTCCCGTCGGTCTGGATCCACGTGGGTCAGCTGGGCTCATCCTCACTGTGAAGGTCGTGGCACACATTAATACATTTTTTCTTGCCAAACTAAACATGCAAAACATGGTTATTAGATCATTTTGGCAGGCCCCTGGGTGGCACAGGAAATGGTGCCATGAGGAAGGGAGGATAAAATACAGTCACACTGACCCACACATTCAGGGTATCGTTGATACAGCAATTACCGCACCCAAGCTCTCCACCCGGGGTTTTGATCTTTAATTTATCCCTCCCTGTACCTCGTGTTCCAACAGATATGTTTTCATGCTTGGAAGAATACAGCCATGCATGCTTAGATCTTCTGCAGACATGTGATTTGTGGATGGTCAGGGGTATCTTGCACACATTGGAGGATACAAAGGCGGGGTGGTCAGGTCAGTGGTGCGGGGCTGGTTCCGGCTGGCAGGATGCAGGTTATTTGCTGGCAGTTTAGTGGAGATGAATGGATGCAGTGTGGAGCCTGGTGTTGTCTCACACTCTTGCATGGCGCATTCCTTTGGAAGATACTAAATATTTGTAACACTAGAGGGATGAGGGGGAAGTAGACTTCCGTGTGAACGGTGCTCTGCGGCTTCATTCTGTCGTACAGAGATTGGGACTGGTGAGCAGAGAATGTGAACAGCTCAAGCCAGCAACATACTCCTTTTGGGCCAAATACAAAATGAAGTCATGGGCTATGGGTTTTCTAGTGTTGCAAATCTACTTCTAGGCGTTACAGTGCCTCTACATGTTGCCTCATAGTGCAGATTTCTCCACTCTTGTACGCTGCATCACCTCATATGGTGTTCGCCTTACCTGAAAGCATCTATGGGGGTAGGATATGATCATTTCCATCCCAACATTACCTCAGAGTGCCCACATTCGAGACATACATTACAAATGGATTTGCAGATGGTACTGTCCCTCACTTAGTGTGCACCAGATATCCATGTCTAACTCATTGCTATGCTGGAAGGGCTATGGAAAAGAGGGCACCTATATTTATAGTTGGTGCTCCTATCCAGCTCAGAGATATTTCTGATTAAAAGTTAGATTCACAATGCATGCAATAGTGGGTTTTCCCATCCCAGATAATCCAGCATTTATATGTTTGGCTATCGGGGAACAGGAGGAAACAGGATTTGAGAAAGATAGTTTGCTGATTAGGAAACTGCTATTTACAGTGAAAAGGTGTATAGCCTGGCTTTGGAGTGAATCTAATGTTCGAACAAAAACTAAGTGCTTATCTAAGGCATGGGATATTGTAGTCATAGAAAGACTTATTCATCTCATCCACGGTAGCCTACTGAGGTTCTACAAGGTGTGGTCACTGTATCTACATAAGGCATCGGAAGACTGCATAGCCCTAATGTGCCCCACCAACTAGAGATCCCTGGGCTGATTGGAGATTTGAAGGACTACTAAAATTAGTGTCATGATGTCGGCATATTCTACTGCATTTGGGGAAGAAAATGGGCTGTTATGGATATAATGGTTGTCAATTGTAAATTAAGATATTTGCTCAATAAAACAGTTCAAGACAATGAGACCTGTGGTCAATTAAATTCTTCATTTTGTAGAGGCACCCAAAGAAGTGGTAAATTTGGTTGAAAAGAGTACAGACTAAATACCGACCCATTCAAGCTTGTACTTCTTGCATTTGGTAAGGCTGGCAATATATTTCCCTTGGGATATGATAATATTTTATTGCCCCTATGACCAGCAGTATAACCTCATGAGTGTGTGAAAACATGATCCTTCAGATTGTCAGGGTTCCCACAGGGATGCACAAAAGACTTAAAACACAAGGGATAGTTCACAGACTTCTGGTGATAGAAATTAAACTAAATGGATGACAATTTGACATCAACAAAACAATGGGGAAACCAAGGCCAAGTCTCTTACATGGGGTTTGATGTTGACTCAACTCCCAGTGGAGGTGCAGATTTCCCAGGGGTTACAGAACCCATGAAAGTCTCTCTGACTGATGCAGGTTTTCCAGGGGTTCCCAGGCCCAGTGGCAAGCCCTGGCTCTGTCAAGGTTCTCCAGATGAGTCTGTTCATCTCATTGATGAACTAGTGGTTCAGGTGCAACTTCTGTCAGGAAAATTTGGAGCCAAGAATTGGCCACTCCTCTTCCTAGCGCCACTCTTACTCCTAAGGTAATTTCCCCTTCTACATAAAGGTGTGGTGTCTCCTGCCCTGGGTCCCCCTGGTTAGTCCTGTCCACCTTATCTGGGTTTTATGCTCCTCTCATCTTCTAGTCCTGCTTAGGGCTGCTGGAATTTTCCTGGCTTGCTGAAACTTTCCTTTTGGCTGTCTGTCTATGGGACTGTCTTCCTCCTTCTCAATCCTTCTCCCGCAACCTGCAACGTTTCCTGCCTCTTCCATTGTCCTTCACCTTCACATATTATTCTCACCACATCTACCTCCTCTGCCCCTCTGCCTACTTATCTTATTACTGCCACCTCCTGTGTACCACCTTTACATCATAGTGTTATGTACTCCTCTTTTTTATAGTGTTCTCGTCCTCCCCTGGGTTGGGCTTTTGGTGAGTGTCCTGTAATTAGGCCAGGGTGTGAATTACTTGATATTCTGGGTGCACCTTGACTCACAGTCGGCTTAGAGGGGTGGAATAAGACTTCATATGGCCAGTCTGCAATCTTGGTCTTTATTCTCACCTTGCTGCTACTCTCAAGTGTTCTCTGTGCAGGATCCAGGTCTCTTGTTTCCCCAGTGTGTAAAGTGCATGCTGAAAGTACTTGAGTTAAACTGCTTATAGTGTCTGACTACACACAGTGTTCACTGCATAGTATCCTCAGCGAGGATGTGATTGGCCAGATGAGGAATTGATACTTATCTATCACACACTGAGGAATCTGCAGTCGGAAAACCACAAGCTTACAATATTTGAACTAGCGCGGGTGGGTCTACAGAGCTCACATGTGTAAAACCCTGTGCTCAGTAAACCATGGGCTTGCAAACAATATGTCATGCACCATTCTCCAGAGCTCACTGGCCACTGAGCCAGGGATTGCAATGGTCCCATGTGGATGAAATGGGCTCAGATTAAAACAAAGCATTTGTTTTTCCTTTCAATGAGTTTGAGTCTTTGCAAAGAGATCTTCAGGTTCTCTGTTGGAGAGAGGGTCCACAGAAGCGGATCCTTACAATACCCCCAGCCTCATTATCCACTGACTTGGGGAGACCCACTAATCAACCACTCTGGGCCCCAGAGCCAGACATTTGACCCCGTCTAAAGATACACTGGGATACACCCTAACCTAACTAAACCCTCTTAAATGTGAAACTATGTTCGTGAGTCTAACAGAATTCTTAAATCTTCATTTCTCACATCATTTTCATCAGTCAAATAAGGTCCTACATATATTGATACAACTGTATGTAATCTGGTAGTATTGTTCAACTGTGTATACATCTTAATCAGGAATATTGAAACTATACCATTGCAATTCCGTTCTACTTCAGTTGCTATTGAGTTGCGACTGAAGTCATGCTTTCTCACATGCTGTTGGCAATGTTGATAAATGCTCTGCCAGTGGCAACTGTATTGGACAAGTCATCTGCTTACACTTTTCTGTTTTGTCCCCACCTTATATTTTAGATGTGCAACTCAATATTTTTCCAATTAGGGGTAACCTCTTTGGATTGTATTTAATCATCAATACTTTTTACAAAAGGAACTTGCATTGTTTTTCAGGGTCTCCTAGCTGCACCATTGCTTTCTACATAGATAGATATATATATATTTTAATGAAACAATAAGCAGGGCTTTAAGTGGGCCCGGGCCTGCCGGGGCCGGGCCCCGGCAGTCTCCAAAAAGTGGGACTGAGCCAGGGCCCTGCCGGGGCCCCCCCTTCCACTGCACGCAACATTGGCAGGATGCATTATCCCGTCGCGGCGGCACGGGAGATGCGCCTGCCATGAAGTCAGGCGATCTGACAGAAGTGGCAGCCAACCACAGCAATGCTGTGCCTGGCTGCCTCTTCTGTAAGTCATAGTAACTGCCTCTGGTGACCTCTCGCGCGAGGGGTCACCAGAGGCAGTTACTGTCTCTTTGTTTCCCCAGGTCGCTGAGGCGTCTTTAACCCTCGGCGAACCTGGGGATTCCTTGACATTTTTCGAGGTTTATGAAAGATGGCTTGAAAATTACACAATTCAAGCCATCTTTTATAAAGCTTTGCCGACGGACAATTTTGTCCGTAGTCAAAGCTTTATAAAAGATGGCTTGAATTGTGTACTTTCAAAGCCATCTTTTATAAAAACCGAAATGTTTAAAAAAAATGGCCTGAAAAGTAGGCAAACCGTAAGGTATGCACACACACATATATATGCATGTTATATATCTGTGTGCGTACCTTACTATGGTTTGTGTACTTTGCAAGCCATCTTTTCTAAACATAGAAATACATACGGTGTTCTTGTAGGTATGGATGTGTTGCGTCTAGAGAATTTGTCAGAGAGGTAGCGTGGGGCGGTCAGTGACAGGCATTTGTGTATATTGACAAACGTTCTTAATTTAATTCTGTCCCGGATGGGGAGCCAATGGACTTCCTTGCTGGCCGTGGAGAGATGGGCCTTGCATGGGAGGTTGAGTGTGCATTTTAGGGCATTCTTTTGTAAAATCTGGAGTCTGTTCAGATTTTTGGTAGTGGTGCTGAGGAAGAGTATTACAATAGTCTAGTTTGGATAATATCAGAGCTCTGGATAAGGTGAGGCAGCTCGTGGTGGATAACAATGGCCTACAGGCATTAATAAGTTATGCGGAAAAAAAAACATGCCTGGATACCATAACACAACTTCAATGAAGAGCTGGAAAATAAAAATAAGTTATAGAGTGTTTACCATTTTCCTGGCATGACACCTCCTTGAACCCCACTAGAAAACAACACTGTCCAAATAATCCTGGGACAACTAGGGTCTGGCTACTATGGGGTTACTTACAATATGAACACCAAACAGGGACAAATGAAAGCACACATATACAACAGACATTGTTAAAATACTGTATATGTATTAGATGTGCTTGTTTTTATATACTGTAATGTTGTATTTACCTTCTGGCAGGCTCTACATGTTCCAGGGAGACCAATGGAATGTTTAAAGATCTGGACAACAGGAAAGGTCACCTCTAACTAGGGACTGGCCCTTTGAGCAAAGATCCATGGACTGCAGGAAGAAAAACTGTTAAATACGGTTGGAAGGAGAGAGAGAGACAAGGAGGACAGGGGAGCAACATTATGTATTGAGGGCCAAGGCCTCTGGTGGCCCCAGGAGCATGGAGAATATGTGGACCGCTCAGGGGGAGGAGAGAAGGAGAGCCTGAAGGAGATGGGATGAGTGAGAGTGCCAGAGAGAGATGACCTGTCAGTGGTTTTCCTGCAGTAGGGTGGTACCTAGGGTGGGATGTGTGAAATCTATGCTGTAGAAGGTGCCCTCGGGGCATGGTGCATTTAGTGGCCAAACGGGCAATGCACAGGAGAGCCCCATTAGTGTAGACAGTGAGCCCCGTAGACATGATGCTGGCATAGCACTGGGACAGTGCATGTCCTCCATGTTTGTGGCCCGTAAAATGTGCACCCTGAACAGTGAACACCTATGTACAGAAAGCTCCATACAGAAGGTAGCCTCCTATACGCAGGTCTGCAGGGGGCGCAGCTTAGACGGGACCGGAAGAATACATCAAAGCACAGCAGGTAAGTGGGGTGGGGGGGTGGTCGATGAGCTGGGTTGGTCTATGCAGCATAGGAGGGTGCAGTGACCCCTCCCTTCTTCCCCCCCGGAAGCGACTGGGAGAGGGCCAGTACAAAAATGTCGACCTGGTGGATGTGGCCTTTACTGTTTGGAATCTGCAAGGTCTGTCTTTTGTTATCGGCATCAAACCCTGAACCAGCCTCCCACATTATGACAAGCCCTTAAGATGAAACAATCTTGTCTATTTGCCATATGCAGCAGAATGAGTGAGAGTTTGTGCCACGCCAGGACTCAATGAGGAAAAAAAGTGAGAGCTGCCTGGGACATATTTTACACATATTTAGGGTACGTTTTGGGAAAGACATATTTACAACGGTATGGGAAAATTGTATGTGTCAAGAATCTGAAGGCTGCATAAAGTAAGAACGGTGAGCACACTGCAGCTGCACACTAATGGTGAGAGCCCATGGACCATGTAAAGGGCATGGGGCTGCATGCTCATTCCAGTCGCATCCTGTGCTCTCCCTCTACGCCCTTTTAAAGGATTGCATTTGCTGTGTGGGATGGATCTGGGGTCTACGGTTACAGCTATTAATTATTGGACTGTAATGTGGTCGTATTTGAAGGCACGAGTTTGCTTCGGGCATAGCTGAGCTCATGTCCTTAGGAGCGCAGAATGGGGTCTGCTTCATGCCATCCAGGTGGATACGTTCCCCGAGGAGCTAACCTCGAGCTCAGGACATAGGGTTAATCTGGGGAAGGTAGGATGCGATGGTAGGGAGTGGCAATGGTGTTCAGTCGCCAGAAATGGTATACAATGATGTCTATTTGTCTTTAGTAGTACTCAACTTTGTTACAGTATAGGTGCCCTCTGGGGCTAAGGAAACCAGGTAATGCCGTGGCCCCACGCTGGTCTGGTTGTATGGCCCCAGTAGGCTAGGCCAAAGGTATACTGGGCTACACCAAGATTTCCTTGCATATTCTGCTGCACCCACTGTCACTTCGAAATGTGTTTTATTCGCCCTGTGACACATTTCCTTAAACCATCAGCACAGACACAACTCTTCTCCAAAGCATTCTACTTTTCCCCTAATGGGTTCCAGCAGAGTACTTCACCTACTCTCACTCTGCAAATGTGTTATTACTCTTACTGTATTGATCACCCTAATTCATCTGCATGGACATTACCCACACTCCCATGAATTAGAAATAATAATATGTGTATGTATGGTATATTCACAGAACAAATGTTGTTAAAGGGATGTTATGGTTAAGATGCACTAATAAAATCTCATCAAATTCAGGGGAAAACTTTGTTAAACGGACGTTATGCCCACAAGTAAAGCCGAAAAACCTAAGAAATTTGCCAGTGCCATCAACTAACACCCAGGACATCAAAAATGACATCATCAATGACATTACCGATGCCATCACATACATGGGGTGGTTGTTGTTGTTCATTGACAGTATTCATTTTTAGCTGAGGACTTCATGTGGGTATACTACATTGAAACCATGACACACATACCATAAGGGTACTGTGCATGCAGAGCTTGACCTTGTATATTCTGAAGTTCTTTTCCCTAGGGTTTACCATGAGGTCATAATGCACAGACATAGAACAAGAAGCAGGTCCCATGCAGATAATACATTTCTCTAGAATGTGATATGCTTCGACTTATCATTGTACAACCTAAACATACCATTTTAAGAATACTTTAGTTCTATGATCCATACTGCATTCATTGTATCACATTATTTAATATTGGATTGCTGTTTTCACACAAAAACATCACTACAAAGTTTATTTTTCAATAACCATCTTCTATGTGACATGGAGTAGTTTATTACAAGGCTACTGATCACCTATGATATGTTGTAAATGAGACTGTAAGGAGTACCCCTTATACCAACGTTCCATTTGAATTGCTAAGCAGTAGTAATATCATATGTGTTGTCATCGATGATGTCATTTGTGACATCATCTTTTATGTCCTGGGTGTTAGAGTTAGTGCGTGGCAGTGGCACGAGTTATGGTTGCATAGCTCACCATAACTTGCAAATTTGTTGGGTTTTTCGGTTTTAATTGTAACCATAACGTCCCATTAACAAAGTTTTTTCCCTGAATTTGACAGGTTGTAAATAGTGCAACTTAACTATAACGTCCCTTTAGCAATGTTTTTTTTCACTGAATTTCATAGGTTTTATTAGTGCATCTTAACCAAAACGTCCCTTTAATGTTTTTTCTGTGAATTCTATTGGTTTTTATGAGTGAAAATATTTCATGATGTTACATCACTGTATATAAGTTTGTAATAATTCCGCGTTTAACATATATGAAAGAACTATAAACCTCCTTCAACAAACATATTTTTGCAACTCATTCTGATATGTGTTGTTATCAGCAGCACATGCTGGGGATGCAAGTTATGGTTGAATTGCTTATGGCACGAGGCTCGACCATGACCCGAGCCCCCACCAAAACATCCACTTTATCTACTGCACCTTCCCTGCATCCTAGTTCAGTGTCCACTATACCCTCATAATGTGACCAATGGCCAGTGCTCATGGTTTGCAGCCATGGCCAGTCTCCACAATCCATTGGGCATGGGCTTTGGCCATGCCACGTTCTGCAATAAACAAACCAGAGTATACATTTGTTTTTTCCGAGGCCAGGCCCACTGCCCAGGCAGCAAAGTTATATCACTATTTTGTGTACTCACATTTTGGTACTTTCAAAAAAGTAAAACACAGGATAGATTTGCAAAAGCATGCTTTCAGGTCCTTGCTGATGCTCCTCACGCAGGTTTGTTGTAATCCCGTCCAGCACTTCAGGCTGTAGCCACAAGTAGAATATGTGTTCCCATTCAAACCTAAGGCTTAGGCCATGCTGCATGCCCCAAAAAGCAAAGCAGAGTACACATTTGTCCTCGCTCAGGGCCAGGCCGACGGCCCAGGCACCAAAGTTATATCACTATTTTGTATACTTGTGTTTTGACACTTTTGAAAAAATAAAACATGGAAGAATTGGAGTTACCTATGACCCTGAAGTTCCGCTTTGGCATTTTCCCAGTATCTCTCCTACTTTTTATAAAGCACTGCTAATGACATGGGACCCGTCCAACCAACTGAAAATGCGAGATATGATCCCCAGGGGTACCTATGTGAGTCTGGAGGATTTCTTGCACACTGTGGGGGGCGGACAACTCAGGCAACTCCAATATCGCCACATGAGCGTTGCGTTTGCTACGAAATGGCCAACATTTCCTGTTGAACCCACTACACGTGAATGTATGTGGGCCATGACAGTGACCAGTGGGGCGAGGAAGGGCATCTCATGCCTATATTCCCTAGTGCAGTCACACTCCAGCTTCTTAAATGCCCTGAAACCAATCTGCGAATCAGACCTGGGAGAATTACTGAGCGAGGAAAAATGGCTCAGATGTTGCCAACTAACCAATTCTGTGTCTTTGAACTCTGGCATGCGGCTGATACAATTCAAGATTCTTAACCAACTCCACTCCACCCCAGAGAAACTAGCTAAGTTCGTGACTGACTGCACAGGGGAGTGTTTGAAGTGTGGAGCACCAAATGCGGGCACCTTCCATATGTACTGGGCATGTTTGCTGATCACTACATTCTGGGGCTCAGTTGCAGATATCCTTGAAGAGATTACGTCGATCCCTGCATCACCATCCCCCTTGAAATATTTGTTTGGGGCTATTGGCAAGGTAGCTGAGACCATCAGATGTTTGTTTAATGTGACGTGTGTTGTTACGAAAAAATGTTGCAAAACCATGCTTTGAGGTTCTTGCTGATGCTCCTCGTGCATGTTTTCTACAATCCCATCTTGCACTTCAGGCTGTAGCCACAAGCAGTTATTTTTTTACCATTCAAGCATATCCCGATTTTGAAAAACTTTACCACACCCCCGGTCTCTGGTGGCCATGCCTACTTTAACCCTATTGTCAGTCCCTCGTGGTCATGGCCAGTAGCCAGATTTCCGAGTTATGACTTTTGGCCATGACCCGGGCAATCTGGCCACTACCCACGGCCATAGGCTATACCCAAGTCACCAAATGTATATCAATATTTTTTGTACTTACATTTTGAACTTTGGAAAACATATAGTACAGGACACATTTGCAAAAGCATGCTTTTATGTCCTGGCTGATGCTCTTCATGCATGTTTGCTGCAATCCCGTCGAGCCCTTTGTGCTGTAGACACCAGCAGAATTGTATTCTACATTCAAACTTATCCCTATTTTGAAACACTTTACCACATAGCTAGTCCCTGGTGGCCATGCACAGTTTAACACCATTGCTGGTCCCTCGTGGTCATGGCCAGGAGTCATGGCCTTTGCCCATGACCTGGCCAATCTGGTCACTGCCCATGGCCACAGCTATACCACAGTCACCAAAGGTATATCACTATTTTTTCGACCGACATTATGACACTTTTCAAAAAATACAACACGGACACATTTGCGAAACCATGCTTTTGGGTCCTTGCCAATGCTCCTTGCACGAATTTGCTGAAAATCATCCATGTTTTATTTTTTAAAGTGTCAAAGTGAACGTACGGAAAATAGTCGTATAACTTAACCCCCACTTGACAAAATCCAGTCAGACTTCGCACAAACATTCAAGGTTGGGTCTATAATCTATCTGCAAACGTGTGCGCAGATTCGACAATCAGCAACAAATTTATAAGTAATCTAAACATTTTGAGACCCACCCTCTGATTTTGCCCCTTCTTGACAAAATCTCACTAAATTTTGCGAAATCATTCAAATCTGGGTCTAAAATCTTTTTGCGAACTTTTGTGCAGATTCGTCAAACGGCAACCAATTTATAAGCCTTTCAAATATTTTGGAACCCCCTCTAATGCAGAAACATTAAGGGGCGAGTCTAAAATGATATTGCAAAATTTCAAGCAGTTTTATTGAGTGGCGCAAAAGTTGTAAGCCATCAAAAACTGATTTTCACAGACCCTATAATGTAAAAATATGCATGGATGTCCCCGAACACCTGAGATGTTCAGAACATCACAGGAATGGCCCTGAACATCTGAGATATTCACGGACTCTGCAGATGAAAAAACACCTGATTTATGGCCTTTTATGGCCATATCCCATCCTCATCACCCCTCATCTCCCACAGAGACTGTTTCATTAGTTTGACAAGTGCAATGTTGTGTTTTTAGTATGTTTTCACTGAGATGTCCACGGACTACGCAAGCAGTTCACAAATCCAACATGGCGTCCGTTTCAAAATTTTAGCTGCACCTCACGTTTTCTTTTTTTTTTAACCAAATCTTTATTTCTCAGCTCAATTTACATTTACAGATAACTTGCATCTCTGTATGTCACGCTTTGTGTTACAATGTAGTCAACTTCTTAAAACTTAAACATCAGTAGTCAAAGTAATCAAGAACACCCCCGTCCCCAGCTCCCTCTTCCAGTCCTTACAGGTGACTCTTTCTGTCTTGTTGCTCACTTCTCAGTTTGTTCCTCCTCCTCCTCTAGAATTCCCAGTGACTGCAGTCTCTTCGGGATGTATAGGTGCAATGTATCCCTACTTGTATAGTTTATGAATGAGGACCAAACTCTACCAAATGTCCTCAGCATCCCTCGTATTGTCGCTGTCATCTTTTCCACTTCCACCGTGTCCCATATTGCATTGTACCATTCTATGATTGATGGGGATTCTTTCTGATTCCACTGTTTTGCTATGCATCTCTTTGCGGCCATCATTAATTTGCCCACAGTTTCCTGGCATTCCCTCCTATCCTTTGTTGCTTGTCAAATAAGGTGCCTGAGAGTATCTCCGCCCCCTCAAACTCCTTGTCCACCTCCATCATTTCCAGCACCTTGGATTTCACATCCTGGCAGAAATGTTCAAGCTGCTGACACCCCCACCATATATGTTCTCTCATTCCCTTACCCCCACAGCCCCTCCAGAACTCTGCGGACTTTGTGGGGAACATCTTGTGGAGCATCTCCAGGGTATAGTGCCAGTGGTGTAGAAGCTTATATTGTAATTCTTGGTGTTGTACTGAGGTGTATGAATTGTACCAGTTCCTTAGCACCTTGTCCCACTCTTTGTCATTGAGCACCTTCCCTTTTACCTTCTCCCATTTATCCCTCAGAGCCCCTCCCACCTTCTTCTCCCCACTTAATAGGATCTTGTATATTGCTGAGATCAGACCCGTGTTGTTTTCTGCAGATGACATTAGCTTTTCCCATTCTGTGCGTTCTCTCGAGGCCCCTTCAATAATTGTGGGAGTTCCCGCCCAGTGTCTCAGTTGTTGGTATGCAAATCGGTCCTCTTCCTTTAAAACTATTTCTCTTTTACAGTCTCCAAATGACCAGAATTGCATCCCTTCATAGAGATCGCTGATCACTCTCATCCCCCCTTCTATCCATCGTTTGAACCTACTGTATTCTTTGCCCCGGTGTGAAGGCAGGGTTTCAAAACAAGGGCGTGTGCGGTGGTGGCCAGGGTGATAGTTTACGCCTCTCGTTCATCTTTTCCCAGATCCTCAAGCTGTTACACGTGATTGGGTACCCGAATAGTCCCATCGGCCTGTCTCCTTTCCTTAATCCCGCCGCTTTCCATAGGTGCTCCGATGCTATTGCCTGTTCCATGCTTATCCAGTGCTTCTGATTCTCCCCCCTTACCCATTCTGCCAGTGCCCTCAGCTGCGCCACCTGATAGTATTTCATTATGTTGGGGCAGGCTACTCCCCCTCTGACTTATTCCTTAACAGTGTTTTCTTACTATCCTCGGGTTTTTCCCTCCCCAGATGAAGCTCATGATGCATTGCTGGATATCTTTCATTAATTTCACATGGACTGCTACGGGGATTGCTTGGAACAGGTATAGTAATCACGGTATGACATTAATTTTAATAGCAGCCACCCTTCCGAACCACGATATGTACAACCCCCTCCATCTTGCTAGATCTGCTTTGAGTTGCTTCACCAATGGATGATAGTTGGTCCCTACTATTTATCTGAATGATGCAGTTAGGTTCACCCCCAGGTATTTGACTGGTCCCGATGCCCACCTAACGGGGTTGTTTCTCTCCAATTGGCCCCTTTCCGCTTCCCCTATGGATAGGTTCAAGATTTCTGACTTCCCAAAATTAACTTAGAAGCCTGACACCGGCAAGTATGGTTTTATCTCTCCCATTATTGCTGGCAGCGATTTCCCCGGTTCAGTGATCATCAAGATCACGTTGTCCACAAACAGTCCTATTTTATGTTGTGTCCCTGCCCATTTGATCCCTTGAATCTCCCCATTTTCCCTTATCTGGTTTGCAAAGGGCTCCATAACTAGCACAAACAGAAGTGGCGATAGTGGGCACCCCTGCTTTGTCCCCCTCATTATTGAGAATGGATTTGTTAGCCCTCTGTTAACTTTTATCTTGGCTTGCGGGTGCTGATAGTTTGCCTGTATCATTCTCACAAAGTTTGGTCCCATCCCCACCTTCAGTAGTGTTTGCTCCATGAAGGCCCAGTTGACACGGTCAAATGCCTTCTCGGCGTCTAACATGATCAAGCAAGTAGGGGTATCCCCCCCTCCCGCACTGTCAATGACATATAGTACCCTCCTTATGTTGCCGAACGTGTTCTACCCCTATATAAACCCTGTTTGGTCCTGCATCACCAGCCCCAGTAGAATCTCCTCCAACCTCGCCGCAAGCACCCTTGTGTATATCTTGCCATCCACGTTGATAAGTGCTATAGACCTATATGAGGAGCACACGTGTGGGTCCTTCCCCGTCTTTGGGATGAGTGTGATGTGCTCCATGTTCATGGATTTAGTGACCTCCCCTGTTTCTCTAAAGGGGTTGAATAAGTTTGTGAGGGTTTTAGACAATGAGTCCCTTAATGTTGTGTAGATCTCTGCCGTCAGCCCGTCTTCCCCCGGACCTTTGTTCGCTTTTAATCAGGATATTGCCCTTTGGACTTCTTCTAACCCTATGGGCTCTTTCAGCTGATCTTTTTGTTCGGTAGTTAGCCTCACCCCTTCCCAGCTTGTTAGGTTTGCCGCCTGCTCTTCCCTTTCTGCTGGGTCTTCCCCGTACAGGTCAGCATAGAAATCTCTGACAATTTTCATTTTAGCTCTCTCTGAATCCACTTGCCTGCCATCTTTGTCCTCCAGCGTGTCTATGAAGGCTTTCTGCTTTCTCGCCCTTATCTGTTTCACCAATGCTGTCCCCACTTTGTTACCTTGTTCATAGAACCTCTTCCTGCTCCTTAAGAGAGTGCTTTCATCTTTTCTATTTGTCATCTGTCTCAGCTGTCCTTTCGCATGGGCTAGTTTCCTAGCTACTTTATTTGTTCCTTTTTCTTTATGGCTCTTCTAAAGATCCTGTATCTCTTTTTCTACACCTTCTTCAGCCTCTCTCCGCTCCTCCTGCATCTTCTTTGCAGCCTTTATAAAGTATCCCTTTATCCTCCCAGGAATCCTTCTTGTCCCTGGTTAGGGACGTAGACTGCCGCCCAAGTGTATGTCTGGCCCCTCATTCTCCCTTTTACCATCACATATCTCCCTTCCCTGTCCCGCTTAACCTTGGTTCCTTCAATTCGTATACTTTTGGCTCTTGCAATAGCATAATATTGCAATGGGTGGTTCCTACTACGGGTTTAAAATTGGCAAAATTTTGTTTTATCGAATGTTTTTTTTTTTTAAATGGGGGGGTTTTCCCCCGAGCCCCCTGTTTTTTTTATTGCCACTTTTTTTTTACTAACGAAACAAAAATAAAACATATAAAATAAAATAAAAATCATTCGAAAGATTTTTTTTCTGCATTTTGTTTTCGACAAAATGGCATTTCGAAAAAATGTTTTCGACAATTTAACTGGATACCCCTACTACGCAGGCTCCCCTCATCTCCCTTCATTAGGTGTGTCTTTTGCAAACAGACTATTCCAGGCCCCTCCTTGTCGATTTCTCTCAGAACTGCCACCCTCTTGTTGGGACTGTTCAGTCCCCTCACATTTCACAAAATCAGTTTATACATCGATCCCTGGTTACATTTTCCCATGTTTGCTCTGGCACCTTACATTTCTTCCGAGTGATTGAGCCATCACCCCTTGCTGCTCGGACTGGTTATAGATTCCGCTCTTGTAGTGGTCGCTGGATCTGCATCCAGGTTCTTGGCATGGTCCCCTCTTGGTGGCCCGTGAGTGGTATTGTCCCCCTGCCGGCCTTTCCACTCAATGTCTTACCGCACATCAGGCTATGTTCTAATTCTTAAGTTCGTTTAGTTGTGAGCGTTGTTTTATCTTACATTACTCCTCCTCAGGTCTTCCGCGCTTTTTTTGTGGTCCAGCCCTGCGGCCCGGGCCAGGCCTCTGACATTGTTTCTCTTGAGTGATTTTCTATGTTGTCACCTATCGTCTTCCTTGGGGCCATCCCCAAGGCACCCAGTCCATCCTCTACCTGGGCGACAGTCTTTTCCTCATTGCCCATGTGAAATTGGATCAGTGTCGGGAAGAGCCTTCAAAATCTCAGCTTCCTTTTGTTCAGTTCTTCTGTGAGTGGTTTGAATGAGCCCCAGTGTGACTTGGGATAGATCCTCGTACAACCTCGAATCCTCTCACTCGAATCTTCCCTTTTGACCTGGCCGCCCCTATCAACTGAGCTTTGTCCTTGCAGTTGTCCATTTTGCCCAATATGTCTCTGGGTCTTGCCGCTGGGGGCCATCCTCCAGCTGCCCACTCTGTGAGCTCTTTCTATCCCCATGCTGCGGGCCGCTTCTGCTTCTTCCAAGTTCTCAAACATTTCCTGTATGCAAGCTTCCAGGTCTTGGCCTTCCACTCCTTCCCCCAGGTTCTTGATCTGTATATTGTCCCATCTCCACCTATTTTCCAGGTCCTCGCACTTCTCTTCTAGTGCCCTTAGTCTGTCCTCCATTTCCTTTGTTTGTAGTGTACATTCGGGCCCCTTCTTGTCCTATTCAGTTAGGCGCTCTTCCATTACCATCACCCGCTCTCCCAGTGAGTCAGTGTCTTTCCAATTATTTGTGATGGCTTGTGACAGTTCCTCTCTTATGTTATGTTATATTATCCATATTTGTAGAGTGCACGTTTGCCAAAGGCATCATGGCGCTAGCAGCAGTAGCATGTCATTGAGGGCTCAGAACAGATAGGTCTTCAAAAGGCGGCAAAAAACAAGATGGTCCACAGTAGTCCGCATGGCGGAAGAGAGAGGTCCTTCCTTTCTTCCCTTGTTCCGTTCTGTATCTGCCCGTCTGAGGTGTCTGGGCTGGTCTCCGCTCCTCCCGTTCCGCTCCCTCTCCGGTGTCAGCCCCTGTCCTCATTCATCCTCAGCCCCCCCGTCGCAGTGCCGGGGTGCTCCGCTATGATCTTCCTGCCTCCTTTATCCTGGGTCCTCTCACCCTGTTCGGCTCCACACCTCTTGGCTCTCATTGGAGCACTGTTCCGGATCCGTTTTTCCTGCGGTCTGCCTCCTACATCTATCGGACCGTCTCCGTGGCTCTTCCACCTCCTCCACTCTCTCATACGCAGGGGTCTGATGTTTCACTCCCGAGCTTTCAGGCACCAGGCGCCATTTTTGATCCGGTGCATCCACTGCCGCCTCGATCGACTCTCTCTCCGCCTTGCTTGTCGGAGCAGCTTTCACCATTTCTGCTCCCTCGCTGGGTTGTTCCTGCTGCGGCTCACTGTTTCTGTGCTCTTTTAATGTGCCTGATGTCAGTTATTCTCTTCGGCTTTGCAGGCCTGGACGGTGCTCCTCCAACACACGTCCACTCAGCCCGCCATCTTGGCCACGCCCCCGCCTCACATTTTTAATTGACCATTCACCGGGCATGTATGATATCTACGAACTACGCGCTGCTCTCTGATTGGTCCAGAAGTGTCAGCGGACTCCGAATCAGGAAATGAGTCCGCGAACCGGACCCATATATCACTAATTTCTTTTTACCTACTTTAGGGCATTTTTAAAAAAAAAACTACTGGATGGATTTACATCAAATTTGCAAAAGCATGCTTTCGGGACGAAGTCGCCACTCCTTGTGCAAGTTTGGATGAAATCCGTCCAGTGGTTTGGGCTGTAGGCGTGAGCAACATTTATTTTCCAATTGTGTCTATGAGGATTTCAAAAGTTTTGGGATACCCTCTATAACTTTGGCCCCCTTTGACGAAACTGCTCCAAACTTTGCATTATCATTCAGAGGTGGCTGTATACTTTTTTTTCCAAAGTTTGGGGAAGATTCGTCAAACGGAGCCAAAGTTAAAAGCCTTCCTATGGGTTTAGCATCTTAACCATAACTACACAATCGCTATCGCAGGCTGTGTAATATAGTGCAAATAAAATAAAATAAACATTAGGCCTAATTTGAGTTTTGGCTTTTCTATGCCAATGTTTTTCCATATTTTTTCTTTCTTTTCTTTATCACTTTTGCACCTTTCCTTTTATTTGCCCTTGTTAATGTTAATGTGTGCCTTTTCCTCACTTGCTCTGTTTGCATGTTCTTTTACTGTGTTTCTTTACAATTTCCATGTTGTCTTTTCTCTTTATCCCCCTTCATTTTCTATATCTTACAATAAGTCTTTTCATGTTTCTCCCACCCTGGCTTTCTATTTTCTTTTAGGCATTTTCATTTCACTTTTCAACCATAGTTTTCTAGTCATGTTTTCGTTTGACATAGTAGTACGTCAAAACGTACTATTTCAATCAGGCAGAGAAATATGTGGGCAAACCTTACGTAAACTGACTGTATTCCAAATATCTATTTTACTTGGATTTAAGAAATTATTTTTTAATTTGTTTGTTACTGAATATGTGTATAACAATAGTTGATTGCTAAATCTGCTTTTCAAACATCTGGTAATAGATGCTGTGGGGAAAATAGTCTTTCTGTTCGATATAATTGTACTTTTAGTCATATGTGATACCTTAACATTGTTTCTTCTACTTTTCTCTAGGACAAAACCTGTTTCTGGTTGCTGCTGATGAATTTGGTCATGCTTTAGGACTACAGCATTCGAGTGATCTGATGTTCCCAGCCTACTCATACGTGAACCCACACGGATATGCACTCCCCTCAGATGATGTAAGAGGGATTCAGTATTTATATGGTAAGTGTCAACAAATATTTTGGCAATAAAGTCGAGGCAGAGCTGTACAAGTCCATAATGGCCTTCCAGGCCTCAGTGAAGCGAAGGTCATTACCAAGTGCTGAGGCTGTCCCCATCGATACGCTCCGCCCTGTGGGTTCAATAGCCCTTAGCACCCTGGATGCTAAGGGTCATTTTTCTGAGGAAAACAAAACTACATATATGATGCACACCATGGAAATGGCAGCCGGGGGCTGAGGGATAAGATAAGCGTCCATTTCTGTAGTGGTGTGTGACACTAGCCACGATGATGGGAACAGATGGAGAAGAGGGGTGACGAGTAGGAAGCCAGAATGCTGAAGACTGGTGAGTTGGGTGCTCCTTTGTTTTTGGGATAGTCAGGAAAACAAAGGCAGACAACCGACACCTGGAGACAGAAGGGGACAGGGAAAGGTAGGAATGGGGGATTGGTAGGTAGAGTCCGTGGTCGAGCAACCTGATTGGCTGCTAGCATGCACGTGGGTGCAAACCTTTTATTCAATTTCTAGGCAGCAATGTTAAGATTTGACTACTCAACCCGGATATATTTTTATGTGTTGCATAAGAAGGGAATGATGCACAAAACATTTTTGAGGAATCCAGTATGTTAACATCAGAAAACAGTTGCAATGTACAAATGCATAAGCTATTTGTGATTAATGTATGTACATAAGTGTGACATATCCATGTGTGTACTACATGCAAGGTATACAAGGTATACACGGGTTCAGCCTTGAGGCACATGTACAATCTCCTTCTTACATAAAAGTGAGGCTAGCCAGGTGAAGAGTATTAGGGAAGCTGGAGGATAATGCAGAGTAAATCAGATTCCCAATTACACATTGCTATCTTGCTGAGCAATCACAAACACATGTGCGTGAACTTTGGAATTTTCATAAGCACCATAGTAACACCCAATTCGTTTTTTTAAAGTATAATTATTAGGGTATTTATTAAGCACAAACCTAGCTTCGAGAAGCAACAGAGCGCTTTACAATCGTAGGAAGAAGAACACGGAAAAGAAAGCAGAGAAACAGGAAGCAGGGAGCTAACAACAGGGTAGGGGGAGAGCGGGCAATTTGGCAGCAAGGGATTTACAAGCCAACAGGGGAGAATACAGTGGGGAGGGGATCACACATTGTCAAGTAGGGTGAGGAGTTGAAAGTGTGTGGACATAGCTGTTGGAGAGAAACCATTCCTTGAAAAGGAGGGTCTTGAGTTTCTTCATGAACTGTAAAGGTAAGGGGTGAGCTTGAGGTTGACGGGGAGGAGGTTCCAGAGTCTTGGGACGTTGACAGAGAAGGCCTGTCTTCTGGTTCTTTCCTTCCTGCGCCAGCAGAGTTCAAGTCTGCACATGTCCGTACCTCTGGCCTCAGGAGATGCTGACTTTCTCAGTGAGGTAGCTTGCGGACTTCAGGGTGACACCCTTGCAAGTAATGCAGCACGATTTGAAGATGATAGAGGCTTGCAGCGGGAGCAGTGTAGATCGATGAGGGTCAGGTGATGTTTTTATGTAAGAGTCACAGAAGAATGTGCACATATAGAAAAAAGTCACAATTACTCGGCACATGCATACATGTAACCTACATATTGTATAGGTTACAACTTGTTCTTTATCCTTTGAGAATCGACCCCTAACTGTTTCCACCACCTTGGGCAAAGCTCATTTTATTCAAAATTTGCCTTGAAATGTTGAGAAATTAAGTTGACAAAGGACCTTATAAAACATCCATAATCTCAAGAATCAGTGAACTTTCCTCTTTAAAAAGGAAGACAGATGAAGCTATATAGATGGAAAACTTAGGCTGACCTTAACATTAAATTAATGTGTGTCTGCCACAGAAATCAATGTTCAACCTAGAAACTTGAAATGAAGGCAATCAGACTTGTCAGACCTACGTTATTTGTCCGCGGGTAAATTACCTGCGATGGAAATGTTCGCATGGGAAATGTACACAATACAAAATGTTTGTACATTTCCCATGCAAACATTTCTCTTACAAATCACACAGATTCAAACACACACCCTCACTCACACCCCCAACACACCCCCACCAGACCCCCACAGCCCTACTTACCTTTTCTTCAGACGTGCTGTGTCCCTGCAGCGCTGGTTCCCTTTCACTACTGTATACTATAGTGAGCCGGGTGTTGCGGGCGACACCCACGCAGCCCCCAGCTTTTTTTTTTTGTTCTGGTGGCGGGCTGGTGGGGGTGTCCCCAACAACCCCCACTTACTGTAGTGAGCGGGGAGCCATGGGGGACACCCCCGCAAGCCCAAGCTTTTTTATTATTTATTTATTTTTATTTGTTTTGTTCTGGCGGGGGGCTGGTGGGGGTGTCCCCCGCAACCCCCACTCACCGTAGTGAGCGGGGAGTTGTGGGGGACACTACCCCAGCCCCATACTAACCCCACCGAAACACCTAAACACATACTATGAAAAGTTCGAACTTTTGGTAGTTAGAACTTTTCGTGGTGTGTGTTTCACGTCTTTTGGTGGGGTTGGTAATTTTTAATCGGACATTTCGTCCTATTCAGGACTTGTCATGAGATATCCTGCAGAAGCTTTAAATGTCAGATGCTCCTAATACTAATTGCCCATAGTGTTGCCTCTGACTAATATGAACTGGATTGTTTAAAGTCGCAAACCACTGGAATACCTTGTCTCACTCCCACACTCACTCATTATATCCACATAAGCTGATTCACAAAGTTGTTATTTGTAGTAACTCTGATTTACTATTTGCTTACTCCTGAGGATAAACTGTTTGATTGACAAAGACATTACAAGAGTAACTCTGACCTACTCCTGACTTGCTTCAGGAGTAAGTCAAAATGATTTATTTGTAAATAGAATGGTCAGACATCAGGGGTAATACCACCCAGGGGGCTGTGTGAATCAGCTGCACATTTAGTTAAAAGTGATAGTTGATTATTGTCATATGTGAATTACATTAAATCAAATGGCTTGAGATTTCTCATTTTGGACTTCTATGGAAGCTCATTTATTGAGCTGTGTTCTTAGTAATATGGTAACGATAACAGCTGGTAGTTTACAATGCCACCTGTTTTACCACTGAGCATGATTATTAGCTTGTACAGCCATACAGAAAACAGGCCTGCTTGTAGTTGGAGAATGTGCCTCCATTTATAATGGTGGTGACAGATCAGGCACAATTACCACATGCGGCACCCACTGGCTGGAGACCTAAGGTTACATTCCCCACTGGAGACCTATGGTTAAATTACTGTTACCTCCTTCAGTACCAGTAATTCAGTTTGCCCCCAAACACATAATGAGCCCGATAAAGTTGCACACACAATCAAGAAGAGAGTCTGGATAAAGGTGCCTGAGTATAGAAAAATCAGGATATTAAGCTTTCTGGTGTCTGAAAGTCGTATTGCAGTTAATGAGAAAAACCATTGAGGAACGTAAACAAGAGTGGGAAGGTCAGCACATGCATTCAACTATTTGCCTATCTGTTGATCAAATGCCAAAATGCACCTACAGCCATTAGTCTTTACAGCTAAGTTGAAACTCGTGTTTCTTGTCACCAATTATTGTATAGTGTTTTTCTCCCTTCAGCTGTTCAACTGGCTCATAGTTTTTATGAAATGCTATGCAGGTTTATGCCTTTTTTTGCTGCACTCTTATTACTGCATGTATGCAAGAATATGGGTTACTAGAGTGTAATCCAGCAGCGAAGCAAGAGGGTGCTTTGTACAAGAATGGAAGGCTATAATAAGAGTGGGGTTTTTAATTATAAAACTACATGGGCTATCTGGTTGGTGGTATGGAGACACACTACGGGGGGGAGGGGTGCCCCTTCTTCAGTAATCTGGGGATTCCCTTCTAGAGCCTGTTAGCATGAACTGGCTGCCAGATGGGTGCCTTGGCTTTTCCCCTCAGTACACTGGGAACAGCTGATCTCAAAGGTAGGATGACGGTCATGGAGTAGGCATGTTGTGGGTGATCCCTTGCCTTGTCCAAAGGATCAGAGGAAAGCAAACCTAAAAGTGCATAGGCACTATTGAAAAAAGCACCACTGTGTTATGCATTTGAAATATTTGTACTGCGAACACAACAAACTAAATCGTATCCTGGCGCAGATGGTAAACAAGTACGAGAGAAAAAAGAAGCAGAACAGCAACCTAGCTGAATAGTGTCAGAGCGATAAGGGAATTAAGTAAAGAGTCAAAAACTGTGGATTTACTTAAATAGATAGGTTTTCAGGCCTGTTCTAAAAGTCATCAATGATTTAGCCTGTCTCAGACTCAGTGGGAGACTGTTCCATAATGTAGGTCCAGTCAGTGAGAAACACTGGTCTCCTCTTGATCTACATTTCATCCTAGGGATGACAAGCAGGAGTTGGTCCTCAGACCTAAGGGCCCGAGTAGGTTGATACTGTTTCAATATGTTTATCAAATAAACTGGTGCCAACACATGCAGACATTTATAGACCAAGCAGTCAATTTTAAATTTAATCCGGTCTTCCACTGCCAACCAATGTAATGAATGGCAGAGACCGGACGTATGAGTGTTCTTGGCTACATCAAAAACCAGTCTCACTCCCGCATTTTGCGCTTTTTGTAGGCAGTGGATCTGATTGCTCGGTGCTCCTGCTAGGTGTCTGTTACGATAGTCGAGGTTGGAATTAACCAATGCCCCGACCACCACCACGCAATCTGCTAAGGGAACATAAGGTAGTGCTTGGCCCAAAAGGCAAATATTATAGAATAAGGACTGAACCTTGGCTGAGACCTAGACATTACATCCCAGATCACTCTGCCAGATACAACCCAGATTCTTAACTTTGGTGGAATACTTGAGGCTAGCTCCAAGAAACTGGGGAGGAGGGGGGCATTATTCTCCATCAAGGAGGTGCTTAGGCCCAAACAAAATCACCTCTGTTTTCTTGGAATTTAATTGTAGACAGTTTTCTTCCATCCATGTGCCTATTTCCTCCAAGCAGCTAGTGACCAGGGCAAGGGCATCCTCCACATCATCGAGCCTAATGTATAGCTGGGTATCATCAGCATAAGAATGAAATCTGAGGTGATTCATCCATGAAAGTTGGGCAGGCCGTTAGCTTTGTATTTATAGATTGCTGGATTGCACATTGTGGTGGATCAGAAGAAGGACAGAGACTTGTATCTTTATTTATCAAATGAAAAAGGTGTAAACTCCTAAATTTCCCTAAGCTATGGGTTTTCTCTACCTAAGACAAACAAAGTAGGGTACTCGTCATTTGTCGCTGAGTCCAAAAGGAAGATCTGTCCTCTGTCCAAAACTAATCCATTCTGTCCCTACCACTATCAAAACCAACTAATGCACAGGAGAATGACTCTCTTCTCCTGTGGTCTGCTTTCCAGCACAGTAACTTTAGTAACGGATTCATAGGTAGTTCTTGGCAACTACTTTTATCAGTTTATCCAGTTCTGAAATGGGGCTCTTTGATTTCTCTAATGTGTCCTTGATACCTTGATTTCCACTTTCGAGGGTTATTCTTCTCTCTCTCTTTTTTTTATCACACTTGCCACGTTTTCTCTACACAATGTCCACTCTTTCCCTTGGCTGGGCCAGATAGAAATGTTCCCAAAAGGATTCGCACTTTTGCCCACCACTTGATAGTTACTGGGAGGAGTATGAGCATTCCAATACAGATTCTCACTTATCTCCACTTGTTTAGTCTTACTGGGACGAATGTGAATGTTCCAGTAATGATTCTTGCTCTCCTCCACCTCTTTCGTTTACTGGGATGAGTAGGACTGTTACAGTAATGATTCTCTTAGTGCTCCACTGTTTTTTTCTACTTTCCTCCACCACTTGATAGTTACTGGGACGAGTATGCCTGTTCCAAAAATGATTCTCACGTATCTCCACTTCTTAATCTTACTGGGATGGGTATGAATGTCCCAGTAATGATTCCCACTTTTCTTCAGTTCTTTGGTGTTACTGGTATGAGCGTGAATGTTCCAGTAATGATTCTCGCTCTCTTCCACCTCTATCGTTTTACTGCGACGAGTATGCATGTTCCAGTAATGATGCTCTTTGTTCTCTACTGTTCTTTCTTTGTTCTCTGCTATTCTTTTCTTATTGTCTGAATATTGGAGTTCAAATACTGATTCTGAGCACTCTCTATTACTCTGTCTTTCCTGAGACTTGTTTGAGTGTTCTCATATAAATTCCCACTCTTCTTCAGTAACCTTAAGTTTCGGTCCTCTCTGGGACGCATATGATTCTCTAATTCATTATATTTGGTTTCCCTCCCAGTCTCCCACTTTCCCCGTTGCCTCTTTCTCTTGGAGTTAGCGTCACTGGGCCTGTGTTCAGGATGGGATACTGTCCTCAGTTCAGCAGGATGACTTTGTGTTTCTCGGGTTCTCCCTTGCACTGCACTTGCTCTGTGCCGAGAATGGGCCTGTGGTCTCGGCATTGTTATTGGACTCAACAATCCACTGACTCCCGGTCACACCAGCACCTATGGTTGTTAGGTTGCTTGTCTGAGGGTTCTTTCCCTCAATTCCTCTTACTTTAGGTTTCTCTTGTGTCGGTTTTGCATGCCAGTTCTACTCCAAGCTCAGAAGCTGCATGTCCCGTTCTCCCTCAGATCTCCTCTTATAGCTGATTCGAAACTCCCAGGCTCTTCCTCTTTGATTTATGGTGTGTGGCTTGGTCTTCCCCAGTGGAGAAAAAAAGTCCTTCTTATCTGTTGCCTGAGTATTCTGTATCACTCAAACAATCTCCTTCTTCTCAGTATTTTTTAAGTATTCCTTTTCCTGTGGACTTAATGTTTCAACGCAACAATATCAAACATTAGTGTGTTCCTCAAATCTTCTTCAGGTAGGAGCTGTTAGTGGTGGGTGGTAGGTAGGTGAACTAGGGGGTAGCAAGGGGGAGTCTCTGCCGCTTGCCTTCACCCCTATGGAGGGTACAGCACAGTGGGCTCACCTCGCTAACCTCATAGGGAAAGTTGCTACTTATATCACAATGCAAGGTAGCCCCTCTTTTGTGGCTTTGTGTTTATAAATGAACATGCATTGCTGGCCACTAGTTAATTGTCTATCAGTACACCTTGAAAGACATTGATTTCCACAGAAACATCCTCAGCAGAGAAGGAACGAAGCAGGGTCCCACCTTCAAACAAAATAAAAAAAATGTTCAATGAAATGAAAGTCAGGGCAGGAAAGAGTACAGATTGAGTATGTTAGAATTACAGAGGCTGAGAACAGGATGGGATTGACTGAAGACCAGGCTTGGATTGTCCCATCGGGCGTTCGGCCAATGCCTGGTAAAAGTAGATAAAATGATGGGTCAGTTTTCATGTCCAGTCTGTGGGCCGTTTTTTTTTTTAATGGTGAATGTCTACTCCACATTGCACTGAAATAGTATAAGTACAACGTGGCTAGTTTGCATTCAAGTGCTACTGTATGTGCATAAAAAAGAATCAAATAAGCACTTTATCCTGCTTATTGACATGCAAAGAGGTGAGGACGCTTTGACGTCATTGTTATATTTTCTTTAGGCGTGCATGGTTGGGAGTGGTGTCACGGGGGGCGGTCCGCGCTCAATTAGCTAGTAACTGACGGACTGTAAAGATTGCTGCTGGGACTTGTGCCGCTGCACTTTCCAGACGAATGCTTACATCTGGTAACGCTGCTCTCCCTGCAGTGATCTGGGCCCCTGGAGCCTTGATGGTACTGCACAGTTGCCTGTTATGAACACCTCTCTAGTCTGAGCAGAATGCTTTTGGGAACCAATTCACTCGGCAAACAGAGGAATGAATTCACCTATGACCCCACAGATGCCGAGGCGTAGACAGGGCTGGGCCTGAGTGGGCGATGCCCACCCAAAGCCTGTAAACGTCCATGCAGCAGCGCTGTGTGGGCATTTACAGATGTAAATGTCACTGCGGTGGGCCCAACTACATTAGATTAAGGCCCCATTTGTTAGACAATTCTGGCTACGTCTCTGCACAGATGTCAAGGGTTATCCTCGGTGGGTGAGTGTGATTTCTCATCATTGCATCTTCCCTATTGAAATCTTTAATTCCTCATATTTATAACATTCTGGAAATACTTGTCGAAGATAAGAATTAGCTCTAAGATTCCCCTTACTCTAAGACATCTGTAAATCACTTGCAGGGCCATGTTTGTGCAGGTGAGCAGGAAGACATCTCACCTCTGCCTTCAGTTGAGATTCACGTGCTGCTAAAAACACACTTGCAGCGTGTTCATCCAGTGTAAAGATGTATGATTACTAAAAAAGGAAAAGTACACAGCATTCACAGCAGGCACCAAGAGTCGTGTTGGTAAAACAAGGCAGACAAATATCATAATTTAGATCAGTGTTGCAGATGTTGAATTGCTACCTCTGCCTGCAGTGAAATTGTGTTCCAGCAGCTGTCAGGGATGCACAGGTGACAATTGAACATTCACACTCTTACTGCTCTTACTCTACAGATAGGGGCAGAGGAAGTACATTTCATACATACAAAATACACTCATACATTGTATGCCATTATCCCCACAAAAAAACACTGGCCAGGAACAACTCAATCATAGTTCCTTCCCGCATCAGTATCACTCATCGTCAGACAGTAAAAGGGCAGGGGTCTCACTATTAATTCACAGGGATGTTGGATTTACTCACATAGCAACCAGGAACGACCCTGAGGGTAGATATGTACTGGTGGAAGCAGAGCTCCAGGGGAGGCAAATCACCTTGTTGTCCTTCTACACCCCCAATTCTGCCCGGGAACCTTACATGCCATGTCTATTGGAGGAGGGTGGGAAGTAGGGACGAGGAGGGTGGGAAGTAGGGACAAGGGGACATTCTTCTAATGGGTAACATGAACCTGGTAATGGATGGCATCAGGGATAGAACTGCTCAGTCTTCCTACTCCACCTTAGGTTCAGCATCTCCCACTCTCTAAGACGGCATGACCGACCTCAATGTGGTCGACGTGTGGCGATATCTACATCCTGACAACTCTGCCTATACCTACACATCACACGTACACCACTCAGCTTCGAGGATCGACCATATCGTTATCCCGACTGGTATGACTTACTTTGTTCTTTCTGCAGATTGAGTCCATGTCCCTGTCGGACCATGATATGGTAATGGTGAGAATGAAAGATTGGTCACAACATCGCAAGACCTACCAGTGGCGGCTCTCACCGGAGGTCCTTCAGTCTAGAGGAACTGGAAGGGGCAATTCAGGAATACCTCTATAACAACCACCCTAATGATACTGCAGAAGGGATCCACTGGGAAGCGTTTAAAGCAGTCGCTAGAGGGGTACTATCAGCTAGTGCGGCCGTGCTCAAGCAGACAAGGGGACTGATGAAGGATAAACTAGTGGGGGAGGTTAGGAGAGCAAATGAACCATACACTGCGACTCCCACCAGGAGACAACTCAGAAATCTGACTGTAGCTAAGAGCCAACTGAGACTCCTGAGGACCCAAAAGTCTGATGGAGCTATGCTCCAGGTTCGTCACAAATTCTATGAACAGAGGAATGTGCCAGGAACATTGCTGGCCCACCTCCACAGGCAACAGACAAGCAGAGCATTTATCCACTCTATTGTTGACTACCAGGGAAAGGTGTGGGGAGACGAGGAAAGGAAGAGGGAGCTGTTCCATGCATTCAACACAGAGCTCTACACCATCAGCGCTCTGAGCCAGGGGGACATACATGCTTACCTAGAGGGGGTGGAACTGCCCCGACTGGCAGGGGGGGATAGAGAATTTCTGGAAGCCCTGATTCAACCCTAAGAGGTTATCCAATCCATCAAGTCCCTAAAGCCTAATAATGCCCCAGGCCCTGACAATCTCACATCTAAATTTTACAAGTTCTTGAGCCAGATTCTGACCAAACCCCTCGCCGAACTGTTCAACTCAGTGAGAAACGGAGGACGTTTGCCAGCCTCAATGACGGAAGCCCAGATGACCTTAATAACAAAGGGATGTAAAGACCCCAAATATTGCTCGTCTTATAGGCCCATAGCCCTACTAAATTTAGATTCCAAGATATTTACGAACATTTTCACTACTAGGTTGGAGCGGTTCATGCTGGGCTTGATTGGCCCGGACCAGTTGGGGTTTATCAGAGGGCTGGGCACAGTCGACAATATAAGAAGCTTATACATCTGATAGACAAGTCGGGGAGGAACTCAAATCACACGCTTTTATTGCAACTCAACGCTGAAAAAGCAGTGGACCGGGTTGAATGGGGATTCTTGAGGGAAGTTTTACCTAAATTCAACCTTGGCCCTAAAATGATTCAAATGATTCTCTCCAACTATGAAGCCCCCTTTGCAAGACTCTTGATGAATGGGGCAGTTACACAGCGGATCCTGCTCACTAGTGGCACTAGGCAGGGGTGTCCCCTGGCGCCGCTCCTGTTTGCTCTCATAATGGAGCCGTGGATGCGCAAGTGCGACCCAACAAGCACATTGTGGGTATAAAATTTGGAGGGACACAACATAAGATCAATCTCTTTGCAGACGTCGTGATTCTGACACTTTCAGATTCGCTGGGATCTCTAAGTCAGTTAACTGAGGAGATCATAGGGTATGTCAGGGTTTCTGGTTTCAAGATAAATGAAGCCGAATCAGAGATACTGGGTCTAAACATCTCTCCCTGCATGAGGGAAGATCTCCAGCGGACGTTCCCTTTCATATGGGCTCCTAAATATATTAAGTACCTTGGGGTCAACATAACTGCTAAAATTGGCGAATACTTCCAGGTCAAAGCTGCCAAATTTTGGAATACTCTCCCCCTTCCAATGATGCAAGCGCAGAATTCCTGGACCTTAAAAAATCCTTAAAAGCCAGGTTATTCAAGTAAATCCACCCCTCCTGTCCACTCTCCTATGAACTTGTCCCATGCTATCTGTTCATCTGTTTGTGTCGTGCCCTGATGCTAGCAGGGTTCCAGCGCATTATATATAAATAAACAAATAAATAAGTGAATACTGTGCAAACTGCCCGGCCTTAGTGAAGACCATTTGGAAAGACTTGGACCGCTAGAGTGGCCTGCATATGTCCAGGTTGGGGAAAATTGCAGTAAATTAAATGAACATCCTCCCACGTTTCTTATATTTTATTTAGTCAATTCCTGTCTCCAATGCCAAAGGGACGAAAGGTTCCTGGGATTCAATGTTGATACGATTTCTATGGAGCGGGGGCTCCCCTACGGTCAATAAGAGCACATTATATGCGGCTGGAGAACAGAGGGGACTCTCATTTCCCAAGCTCTGGGACTTCTATAGGGCCTCACAAATTCGGCCACTGGTTCAAAGGGACTCGGAGAAGCTTTGGATTGATATGGAGCAGGCCATAGTGGGGCGTCTCTTGTGGACGCATCTCTGGCTGCCTCGGTGGGCCTGTGCGCAGAGCCTCTATTTGAACCCTGTTACAAAGGCCTCTCTAGAGGCATGGGACAGTGTCGGAAGGGAGTGTGGCATCACCTGCTCTCCCTTCCTGGTTACCCCATTTATACATAATGAAGACTTTCACCCGGGATGACGGATAGAGGGTTCCTTAGGTGGGGAGACATGGGATTGAGTAAGATGGGAGATGTATTTTCTAAAGGGAAAATCTGCACCTTCGAAAATTGCAAGCAGGCGGGTGCCCTTGAGGAATATGATACATGCAGGCAAGACATTGGGTTGCCCAGCCCGTTAATGTTTTGCTCGTTACAAGAGACCTGACACAGTTTGCGCGAGTATTCCAGAAGGCTGTGGGCACCAGAGGGCTTAAACTCTATAAGTCAATACAGTCATCCAGGGGGTCCGGCCGTTGCTCATACTGCACGGGTTGGAAGCAGGACCTGGGATTTGGCGTTCCCCTGGAAGATTGGGAAAGGATGTATGGTGGCAATGGGGTCTCCTTGTGCCCATGCTTGCGAGAAACAAGACATTAAATATCAACACGATGGTATAAAACCCCGGCCGCCTCTACCACATTAACCCGAATAATGACAAGCTATATTGGAGGGGATGGTGTCTTGAAGGTTCACTTTTGGATGTTTTGTGCGCTTGTCTGCTGATACACTGTTTTTTGCTTGATGTGCGATCCAGACTCAAGGAGATCCTATGTTTAGACATTCCAGAAGAGCCACTGTTGTGCGTACTGTGTCTCACTAACACTCTGCAACAGGACTGCACCACGGCAGATCGTAGGCTGCTGACCTATCTCCTGCTGGCCGCTGAACTCTCTGTCCTCTATTTTTGGAGGAAGGTTGAACCCCCAACGATCAGTGTATGGCTTGATAAGGTTGATAATGTACCACCAATGCAGAAACTGTCGGCCAATATGAAGGACTCTGTAGACATTCATGACTGTCTGGAACCCTTTCTTATATTTATTTTGCCATTTGTAGAACGTGCCTAGCCCTCAGGCATCTTGGCCTATATGCAAAGAGGCTACCATGCTTTTACATGCCTGGTGAGACTACGGGTGCTGAACTTGATTGACCTACTCTGCGGAGGAAACCCAATGCATTGCTCTCCTTTTGTGCCGCCTGATGTGATGTTTGTAATGTCCAAAATTGTTTTCCATTGGTATGCTCCTGAGGAGGTGGAAGAGGAGAATGGGGGGGAGGGCGGTACAGGGAGAGGGGACTGTTTTCTAAAAAATAAACTATGAGATTTATGTGTTCAATGCCGGCTTAGTCCAGAGCTTGTTTGGTTTATAAAACCCAATAAAATCTTGGGAAAAAAACACAAAAAAACACTGGAATTAAATATAATAAAAGCTTTTTAAATAAAGAGGTAAGGGTAATCTAACAAAAAGTAAAGTTTATAATGTTTAGGAATAACAGCGTTAAGGTATAAACACTTGCTGTATACCACTACTAATTCAACCATAAAACTTGAAGTATAAACACTTACTCCATACCACTACAAATATTACTAATATGTGACGGGTAGGCTACAGGCTTTGTTCTGTCCAAAATGACACACTGTATACACGAATGCATTTTTTCCAGAATGAAATGTTAGTACTAAACCTTGAAACCACTGTCCTATAGAGCATTGTTTTGAGTCATAAGAGTTGTCATATGTCTTGCAAGAATTGCGTGCCATCTTGCATCCACTCTGATAGGTTTTTGCTAGTGCATATAGAGTTTTGACATCCAATGTGGCAGAATTTCACTAGTGCATATAGAGTTTTGACAAAAGCTTGATGGGAAAAGGTGTCTGGCCAACATTCAACAAACTTCCCAGGGCATGCAGCTGTGTTATCTTCTAAGGGTATCGAAGGTGTGCACATTTTTCCAATATTTTTTTCAACAATGCCGAGACTGTGCGGAAAAGTGTGCTGTGTTAACCCCAACACATTTCACTAACACTAACACAATGTAAAATGAGTGCTAAGTACACATCATAATTCATTTCTAACATGACCACAGGTGGGTTTTCGTTGTGTGTTGGCAAAGAAGGATAGGAGGCAATAAGGAAACGGGGCAATCAGGAGCCTGTGGCTGATATATAGCTGATAGCATTGTGGCAAAGGCCAAGATTACAAATGCCAATGACAAGTACTGTAAATTCCGAACTGCTTTAGTGCATGGTAGTGACTTTACTATCATGTTGAACTAGCTGATTAGTTCAAGCCGGTTTAGCAACTTGGAGCGCCAGAGTGTTATATGGATTAGCCTGTTGTGCCGTGGTTGCCTTATTAGATCACTTTTCCACGATAGCTTTTACGAGTGGAACTGCTTGTGGTTTAAAGGATACTCTTTTTGATGACTTTGAATCGAAAGCACTGTAATAGTGAGCTCTGGGCATTCTTAACTCAGTTACCACATGATTTGTAAACAGATGGGCTGCACCAAGGCTGCCCAGGATTTCAAATCCATTCATCACATGTTGATCTACTGCTTTAGAGAATGTTGTTTCTATAACCTTGTCACCTCTAATGCATTCCCTAATATATTGTGGTGGCCAATCTTGACTGGTCAAAATACCATTTTGTTTTAAGTGTAGTTTGGGCAAAAAGTGTTTCATTCTTTTTTGGTTGTTCACCCTTTAAATGTATTGTTTCCATATAGAGTTCATTGTTTTCCTAGATTTGTGCTGTGGAGGTAGTTTCCTCCATGCGCTTATGTGCGTGTATACTAATTAAAGGTATCTTATTGTGTTCCGAAAATACAGATATTTGTAAACCGGAATTGTTCTGTGAGAACCTCAATGCAGTCGCTTCTTTTCATGGATACTGGGATCAACCAGACATTTCAGTCTTTTTTCCATTGATACATTTCCGTGAAGTTGTCTGTTTCTTCTGTCCCTTTTTTATATCCTTTCGTGTATCTGCTGTGTTTTGGGTAATGTCCCCTGTGATTTTCTTTTCTGCGTGTGAGAAGAAGCATAGTCTTCATCTCTGTATCTATGAGGCTGAATAATGTCACTAAGGCCACATCCGGACTGAGAAATAACAATTCTATCTCTGCTTCTTCCACACAAAAAACCTAAAGCCCGATTGGACCCTTCACAGGGTCATGAGTTGTCTCTGCCCTGGGCTCTTTCTCAGTGAACATCTAGTGTCTCAAATCCAGTTATTACAGCTCTCCATTGGAGGAGTACATCCTGCAGACATGGCCATGGCTAATGCACTGTGTTTGCTGAGAGGCAATATGTGGCTAAGCAGCTCCCAACTGTATTAACCTTGTGGAATACCATAAAGCCACATCCAGTGTTTGGGAGAATTCTCATAAAAGTGCTAATTCCCTTTGCTGGATTTCGAGGACTTGATTTTTTTACCTGGAGAGAGTGTGAGCCTTTTTTCCCACTCTTCTCATGTATTTTGATGTGTGTTTTACTCTTGTGTTCTTTGATTATGGGGTTTTAGACAACTCCATAGGCATCATCTTTTCATGTGTGTTACACAGCACCCTCAGTGCAGTGACGCAGGGAAGCCTTTTTAGGCTCTCCCAAGTTTAAACACCTTCTCTGGGATAAACTACTGCTTCCTAGAGAATGTAAAGTTAAATTGACTTTACTAGTCTTTTTAAATTCCCAGACCCAGCACACACAATCTTCCAATAAAGTGCTGGAGGGTTTACCTAGTATCCCATGTGTCTAGAAACTCACGTAGCAGTCAAATGCTATCCTTACCAATCGAAATGGCTGGTATTACAACAAACTACCATGATTTTTCCCAACCGCGACCACCGGTAGCTAGAAATCGTGGGAGCCATGTTTTTTAAGTTGGCGTCTGAGCCCCCTTTGTTTAAACAGGTCCCGGTCTTCTTTTCTCACCATTTCTTTTTGGAAAGGTCCTTCTAGAGTTTGTCTCTGCGCACCAAACCAGGTGTGGTCCCTTTGTTCCTACACCTTTGGCGGGCTTCAGGACTGAAGACCGCCTCAGGTGCTCGAGTGTCTGGGGTGGGCAGGAAGTGAAGGAGGTGCCCGAAACCCCCTGTGCTTAGTCTCCTAGGAGACCCAAATGCACTCTGGTGTGATTGGCTGGCTTACTGTCCGGCAACGACAGCCACCCTGCTGGGTGAGTGGCAGCTAGGCTGGAATGAATGGGAGAAAACTGGTTAAAAGGCGAGTCTCTTGGGTTGGAAGGCAGAGTCGACCACTGGAACGAAAGAACCAAAGACGAGCTGGAAGAAGACGGCTGCTGCAACTCCAGGACCATTGGTTTGCCTGGTGAAGCCCTGCTGCAGGTCCGAATTGCCAAGTTCATCTCAACAGAGAAGCCCTTCAAGGATGACTTCTCCCTTCGAGTTGGTGGGACCAATCAACTCATAAGCTACCTGGACACCATTCTCAGAGCTGGTTGTATTTTCCTCAGAGTGCTGCAGGAAAACGGATAACCAGGGAGAAGGACACCAGTTTGTGTGCTTGACGACAGCTACCAGAATCAAAGATTTGCCAGTTTGCCAGCTTTGTGACCAGTCCCCGTGCAGTGCAGGAGTCCCCCGATGTCCTCCCTCTTGGCCCCACGACTGAGGCTCAGGAACAGCGAGATCTGCAGGAACTGCCAGGAACAGAAGTCTTCAGCTGCATCTTTTTCTTCAATACAAGGTACTGTGAAAACCCGAACGAGAGAATTTACCTCTCACTGCAAAAGTGCTTGAAACTTTGGCAACTTGCAGGCCTAGTCAGCTTATGACCCGACATATGAATCTTTCTTCTATGAACTACTTCTGAGAACCGTGGCAAAGACTTTTCCATTTAACTACCAGAACCATTTTTACCTATCCAAGACTCTAGTCCATTGACTTAAGCTTACCTATTGCATTGAATCAACTCCTCTGGTGAACTCAACTATTTGCACTGTTTATAAGTAACTCTAATATTCGTTTTGTTACCTTATGCCTTTTTGCTCCTACTTCAAATGCTCTGAATGGCATTTTGTTCCTCCTTCAAAGTAGTTTAAATGTCACAGAACTGGATAGTGTGAAGTACTGTAGTATATTGTTGTGTGATATTGATTGCCTCCTTTTAGTGAATGTTTTCTAACTGACTGTGTAATAAAGAAATGAAGAAGTGTTTTACCAAGAAACCTTGAGTATAAGTGTCTATCTGAATACTTGTGATTGTAGACCTCTGTGTAACGCCATTACAAGCTCACATTCCCTCTTGAGATAAGCCTGGCTGCTCAGCTCTCTACCAAAAACTGTGTGGTACAGACTTATTCCAAAGGTTGGTTTTGCTTACACCTGTAGTCATATTTGTGTGTAGTGGTCCCAGAGGGTACTGCATGCAAACTTTGCCTAACATCCAGATGCTTGGTTGGTCCTGTGACTAACATTTTCTTGAGTGTTTCAAAGTGTAGTGAGCCCACATGCCCGAGTGGTGTTATATCCTACTTCTGGTGCACCTCTTAAAGCAGCTAGTTCTATCGACTGAGCATGGGTAGTATCAACGTGCTTTCTTTAGACAACAAATTGTGTCTAATATAAATGGTCAGCAGTTAGGTCGAGGTGAACTCCTATTAGGGATTCCAACAGCAAACCACTCACATTAAGTGAACTATGTCTGGAAGGAGTAGCACAATATGTGAATACATCCAGGTACTAACTTCTGCATCTATCCTTTTTAGGGCCAACTCAGGATATCTTTATTATTATTATTGTTCTTTTATAACGAGCTAAATACCGTAGGCCAGTTTCTAAGGGATGTGAACCTGTGTTGCTTTGTGTTGTCTTGCTTCCAAGACACATGTGTTGCCCCTGATCTGTGTTATGCGTTATGTGTAGGTTTGGAAATGTGTCATCTTCCTGTCAAAGGGTTTTCCCAGGTACAGTGGTCGCAGAATTCTCGTCATAATGGGCATACCATCCCCAGAATGCCAGGACAACAGAGGCTTTACTAGGGAGGGCTTGGGGAGATATAGCCCTGGGTCCTTTGGTTGTAGCCCCGGATAGAATCTCATGGTCTACAACCAAAAGGCTAGCTAGCCCTGAGTCCCGATAGTTCTGAAATTAGCGTAGCATCAGATCTTTTCCAGACCTAGCAACACCCCTGCAGGACAAGTTCTTCTATGTGTGTGTGAGTTTTATTTTATTCTGGTAATTGCGTATTAGGATTATCTACTGGCCATTTACAGTATGTTGCACAAATGTACTAAAAAAAACAACAGAATTCGCCCAGGATAATATGGAGAGGTATATGTTTAGCTTATAAAGAGATAATAAGAGACCAAAAAAGACGTCCAAACATTTAATTTTCATTATGCAATATACATTTAATTTAAAAAAAAAACATTTATCTACAATGATTTGTGCATGTGGTCATTTTAACACCACAAATTACATCTCATATGAAAACAAACATGTTTCAAATTCTGGAAAATACCATCTTTCTTATACTACAAAGCATGAATTCCCAACTGTTTGAAACATTAATGTTGACCTTCCAGATTTAACTTATTGTTAGATAGTAGTAGTAAATAGTGTTTATTCAGAATATAAAAATTGCATAAAAAAAGAACACCATTCCATATAACAGTAAAACAAATAGAAACAAACTCAATAAGTTTTTGTTTATTATTAATATGGGCCGGACAGGGCCGGCCAGGCGTTTGTGTCACTAAATCTGATGCCTAGGTAATCAAACGCATACACGCGTACACGTTTTTCAAGTGTACCTTCTCCGCTGAGTTAGCCGGGTTTAAAAATCATTAAAATCATTAAAACTGGCTTGGAGCTATTCGTTGTCATGCTCCTGGACTTCATGAATTCTACGTAAGTGTTTACAAGTGCTTGTAAGGCTTTAGCTGTCATGCCCAGGAGTACCACATCATCTACATACACTAGGCAGGGTGTTGTGTGAACTAGGAAGGATGGGACATAAGGAGGGTTGCTTTACATTTTTTCTCCAGGCCCTCAAAATAAAGGTTGAATAGTAGGGGGGACAAAATACAAAATGGAGGTCAGCCCACTATTATTTAGAGACAGGGGCCCATAGGGCCAGGAGAACAACACAAAAAAGAAAAGTCCACAACGTTGAATTACTAGATGTTCATTTTTCTTTTCAGTGAAACGTCAAACACTGCATAATTTTGAGCAACACAATTTTAATCAAGAAGCTATGTATAAAATCTAAATATCACATAAATACCAAACACATATACAATTTGGTGTTACATTGAAAAAAACGTAACAAATGTAATTTTTCTTCCCCCTGTCCACAAGATATATTGTTTAGCTAGTAAGATGTACTGCAAACATCCAAAATGTGTACGACCAAACACTCATTCATACTAACACATGCTAACACAAAAACACACATAGAGGACAAAAAGTTGTAAAATAACCATTACAAAAGCAAAAGCAAGAAAGCTCAATTGGGGGCTGAATAATCTGGTCAGCTCCCCTTATCTGTTATACAAATACAGCAGGCGGCTGCCAATAATGAACACTTCACACCATTTATCTGTAAAACATGGCGACTAAGAGAGTTTAATACCTACATCTCAGTCATTTATAACAAAGAGACCAAAAGCAGTTAGAGAATATTAATCACAAAGAACTCATCGAATTATGCCAACTCGAGTTTTGGACGTCGCTGTACCAATAGAAGTTGTGGACACATAAGGCCTTCATCAGGGCAAGAAGATGGGAGCATGGAGGGTAAGATATAAAACGCAATGTGAGAAGCAATGTATGTGCCATAGAAATTGAATTAAAAAAGGAAGAAAGTGGAATGATATATAAGGATGCATCAGTTGATGTTCGATTTTGGTTGTCAATCCAACATGAATGCCTGATTTTGCAAGCTAAAGACAACCAATGTGCCAGGTACTGCACTCACCTGGGTCCCCCTACGACCGGCCGCCCACCAACAGTTCCAGATGTCGGGAAATCCTAACAGACAGACAGACAAATCCATCCACCCGTTGTGTTGATTCAAGCTGGGTGATTGGCAGATGGAGGGACTAACATTCTACCTAAGTGGTTCGTGGATAAAGGAAAAACGTGGATGCTGCCTTGTGACTCGTGCATCCACATGCATTGAAGGGAGGAACCATTTTCACTGTGCGCTAGTGTGGGTGCCACTCACAGCGGCCTTACCTAGCAATGATTCTGGTCCTTCACGGGACTGGGGGCACAACCTGCAGAGCGTGGTATGGCACACTGTACACATTGGTACCATTGGCGTGTATGGGCTGCCTGCGTGTGCCAAGCATGTCAGACACCTGGAAGTAAGAATACAACAAGAACTGGATAAATCAACCATTTAGCCACAGGCCCATGATGGAGTCCCTTGCAGTCACACAATGGTGACACAGTGACTAAGGTGGTTTACCTCAAGACATGGGCCTCATTACGAGTTTGGAGGCAGCCGTGCCTCCAAACTCGGGTCCGGGCCTGGGTTCCTTGAATGAGGAATTACCGGGCCATTCCAACCTTGGAGGACTCGCTATTTCCTCATTCAATGTACCTATCCCCATTCCCATTCGAGCCCCAATAGGGCTCAATGGGGAGGGAGCTAACAACAGGCCCGTTAATAACGTGCCCGTTGTTTACTCCCTGGTCCCATCGCGGGACCCACAAAGGACGTCTGGTCTGACCAGACGTCCAGAGCGGGTCCTGCAAGGGAACCTCGTAATAGGGCAGAATGGGTTTAACGGCACCGGCACCTTTACCAGCGCCGTTAAACCCATTCCGCCAGGATGGTAATGAGGCCCATATATAGTTGGATTCAGAAAGGAGGAGGCACTGGGACCTCATGGGAGATACTCGCCGGCGCAATCGCGGGGTACACATGTAGTGAGGCACACAGTCTTGGCTTTACCTGTCAGGGACCATATCGGAGATCTGAAATTCATTAGCGTCTGGATCATCATTGGCCCGGGATGTTTGCCAACTCTATAAATCTTGTTTCCTCACAGTCTAACGCATGTGCGTACGTATCGCTGCATTGTCCTAGCAACGGGCAGCTCCTGCTGGCCTGGGGGTGTCACACAAAGAAACGAGTCCTAGCCAACACAATTCACATCATAGGACAAAAGGTAATACAAATTCAGCACAGAACAAATCAACAATCACGGGCAAAAACAATTTTAATAGCAAGCAAATATTTAATAATGATAGACACACATTTGAAAGGCAGAAACAATTGGTTTTGCACACCACAAACACCTAACCCACTAGCACATGACCAATTCCCCAAGCATACATCCGCAATCAAACCCCCCAATGGGTCAACCACATTCACACTTTATCCTCACACAAAAAATGAATAAACATAACATAAATCCATAAATAGGAGCGGGTGGTTCAACCAGTTCCCACCCAGAACCGATTTTACTATTACCATGTTCCACTACTCTGTACAACGTGGAAATGATATTTTAATACCTACATAAAGTTAATTTTAATACAAAAACATTTTTTAAATGCATCTATTTATACAGCATGCAATCAACAATTGCCAATTTAAGTTTTGGCTGTGGTGGGCAACTAATAAATGAATACGACCCAACCTTCTTCAGGGCACATAACCATCGTGTGGGTTAGATGTATCATATTCCTCCGTCCCTGGTCACCCGCAAGACAATGGTGCGGGCTCCAATGTTGTGGAGAAAAAATTAAAATTAACCAACTTAGGTGAAGCCCGTCCCAGAGGGACTCTATTGTTCATGGCAAATGCCTAGTGTCAACCTTGTGTTACTGTTCAAGCCGCAATATGTGAGGGGCAGGTGCTCCCAACTCCATGCCCCCAAGCCAAGCCAAGAGGGAAGTATTCTTCCTCAGGGTTACACCTAGAAGAAGGGTACATCCATCCCTAATGTCTCCATATGTTACATGCAAGATGCTGGGTCAGTTAGCCAGTGTGTATGTAGCTTGCATGTATTTCTAATATATCAGAGGTGGAATTATTAAATGTGAGAAGACCACATCCAGCTATTAAGGAGCACCCAATCCGTGGTGCACACCTAAATCGTTGTGCAAACCTAAACTAAAAGTTATTTTCTCTTAACGTTGTTCTCTAATTCTGACCGCCCAGTGTGCCAGGTACCAGCCAAATAAAAGACCAAATTGCTCAACGGCTATACACCTTTACTCTGCAAAACCGTAAAGAGACTGCATCATATATCCGCCAGCCACTGGCCACAATGCAGAGCAAATTCGTATAAATGTGTGCCCTTATGGCTCTTAGCATAACAAAGCAATGTATTGAAATACATACACCTACTCACCATTTAGCCATTGGCTATGGATACACTGTATCTCTTCTTCTTAGATAAACGCAGCAGGGACAGCTGTGGTTCCATCGGATAACCGGCTCATTACCATGGACACCTAGTCAAAACAAGCATCACCTGACCCAGGCAGATTGGCATACAGTGGGGCATGCCTGCATGTGGAAGTCTCCTACATTGGCTCGAGACTGCAGGGCGTGCTTCCCTGGCGGCCATCTTGAGAGGGTGTTTGAATAGTGTGTGTCTCTGGCTGCTGCGTGGGCTGGAGGAGCCCCTTGGTAGCCATGTAACACGTGCGGCATATTAATCATGGGACTGCAAAGGTTTATGGACCCATAATGCAAATTGTCCTCTGTGTTACAGGGGATCTGACCCAGGATGTGTCTCTAACCTGCATAAGTAATAAGGGCTGACCATTGGATCCCATCGCTCAGGCCATTGATGTGGGTCTTTAAATGGTGGATCCAAGTCTGCTCCAATTTTAGGAGTTTGGCAGGGTTCGGAAAACCATATAAATCAGGTTTTAGTCGATCTATCACTGTCCATGTAATATCATCTGGTCTATGGTTATGTTCCTGGAGGTGTTGTACTAGGGGGCCATTGACTGTGTTATTTCTGATCGTGCTGCAATGTTCCCCAATGCAAATGGAAATCTTTCTCATGGGCATGCCAACATATAGTAATTCAGATGGACATGAGATCACATAAATCACATTCTTGGAGTTGCAGTTGGTAAACTGTCGTAAAGTATGGTTAGCAAGTTGGTGTACGAAAAGAGTAGTTTTCGTAGTGAAGGCGCGTACTGTGCAGTTGCCACATGGGTGGTGCCCTGATACCCCAATGTGCAACACTTGTCCCTCTGAGGTTAGGGTATCTTGTATTGCACCATCCCTGTTTCGAAATCTTGAGGGGACCAATTTGTCCCTGAAGTTGGGGCTCCACTTGAGTGCAAACAGTGGCATTTGTGTGGTGCATCCTGTCGACGTCACCAGGTGCCACTATTTCTTAATGAATTCGCGTATTTGATTGGTTTGAGGTGAAAAAGTGGTCACATAAATAACTCTGTCTGTGGGTTCCACGCGCTCTTTTGGAGCCAAAAGGGCATTGCGGTTGGTAAACCGAGCCCTTTTTGCTGCGCGTTTCACTATCTTATGAGGATACATACCCATGCTATCCCAAACTCTGTGCCAGATTTTGAGTCTGGTCCTTGAAATCACCCAAATGTGTGCAAGTCCTTCTTAATCTGTGAAATTTCCCATAGGGGAGGCTGTCATGTAGTGCCCTTGGGTGCTAGCTGTCATGGAGTAGCAGAGTGTTACTGTCCATGGTTTTTTGGAACAGGTTTGTGTAGAGCACCCCTTCCCTGTGATTTATTTTCAAATCCAAGGATGGTATTTGGTGCCTACTATAATTACTCGTGAAAACCGGATGCGGATGGCACTGATTGAGACAGCTTACAAATTCCAACAACCCTTCTTCCTGTCCCACCCAGATGAAGATAATGCCATCTATATAACGATGTCAGTGGGTTATAGATGTTACAAAAGACATGTAGCTCCTCGAAATCGGCCATGAAGATGTTTAAGAAATTTGGCACAAATGAAGCACCCATGGCAGCGCCTTGCTTTTGGAGGAACAGGGTGGTGTTGAAAACAAAGAAGATGTTGCACAGGGCAAATTCAAGTTAGGCAATAATGAACGTAGTTGTAATTATTTGTGGCAAAGGTCTGGTATCCAATCTTTTCCGCATTACCCTAAGTGCTTTTCAGAATGTTGGTATACAGTGCCGCAATATCAAGGGTTACCAAGATATTGTTGTTGGAGTCAAAAGGCATTTCTTCAAAAGTATTGATGACAGATGTTGAATCTCTCAGCTATGACCTGGTCTTGATCGCCACTGGTTGCAAAAATGCATCTATATACTGGGCAATTGGTTCCAGGATGGAGCCCCAAAGTGACGCAATCGGTCTTCTCCCCGAGGGTTGGTAACAGATTTATGCATTTTTGGAAGTGCGTATATTGTTGGGGACTTGCAATCAGTGGGGGTTAGAAATTCTACGTTCTTTCTTGTGAGAAACCCCTCTGCTAGGCCTTTGACGTTTCAATGAAATTAAGAATGAACATCTGATAATTAATTCAACTTTGTGAAAATGGTCAGGGGTCTTTTCCTTTTTGCGTTGAATAGTAGGGGGACCATAACACATGGCCGACCCCTCTACTGATCTTACATGTACCTGTGCGTTCACCAGTCTTCCCATATGTGATACAAGCCTTAGTATTAAAATATAGCTGCATGAAGATGCTCAAGAGACACATGCCCATGTTCAAATCATGAAGGACTGACAATAGTAGAGGTCTGTTCACCCATGGATTTAGGAAAACCTGACTGCGACTGATTTTAGCGTTCTATGTATATACAACACACATCACTAAGGGCAATGGGTCCATAGCAGGAGGGGTCAGTGAGGTTACAATTTTTTTACACTAGAAACATTTTGACAGTGACCACCTTGGTGGAAGTACTCTAGTTGAGAGGATAGCCTGGAATAAGTTAAACAACAGGGGAGCCCAGTTGTCAGCTGAGAGTTTCTACAGATCACATGGGACTCCATCTGGTCCAGGAGCCTTGGGGGAAAGAAGACTAACAAAAGCCTTCCTTACCTCTGATAGAGTAATACTTTCAGCCAGAAAATTAGATGAGTGAAAGGACATTAGTTCTCTAGTTTCCATCCCTGCACTGGAGCATCCATACACCTTAGTACAATGGTTCAACCATTGTTCTCCAGTAATATTACCATCCATTAAATATGTACTGAACTGATATTCGGGCTCCAAGCCGCTAGACTCCAAACCCTCCCCCAACTGGCTTCAAAAATGTGACCTCCTTTGCATGCAGGCAATCTGTACTTGTTCTTGGGGATTGTGTTGCTAGGGAAACAGTACAGCTAAAGCAAAACCCAGAAAGGAAGATCCAAACTTCTCATCACAGCCAGGAATTTGAAGCAGCACTATTTAGATATGCATCCCAAAAATTAATGCATCTCAAAATACGGAGTATAACAAATCCTTATCTTTCGCCCTCATAGACTGAGAATGTGTCTCACTATATTGTATCACGTGTTGTTTATCTAGAGCATTCCATTTCAAAAGACTATCTGGTTTTGCATTTAAAATTTAAAATATATCTCAAATAATGTGCCTAAAAATAAATACTTCGAAAAACAATCACAGATTTTTACTGTCAATTGGCCTTTTACACATTTGAAAAACATTTACAATGCAAAACACTGGACTTGAGATTTATCAGCAAAAAACGTCCCATCCTAAGAATAGGGACTTTCATGAAAATAGCATTTCTCAGGGGGTGCCCGGGCCGCGGAACACCCGCGTACTCGGTGCCTCTGGCAGAAGGTAGGGCGTGATATTGTAAAGTTATGTGATGGTCGGACGGGAAGTCAGGCAGTGCTGCTGCCTGGCACACCACGAGCATGGGGCAGCCGGCAGGAAGAAGGCTCTCCATTTCCCATGAAGCGCAGTTTCTATGGCTTGCTGTGGGTTGCATGGACAGTGTGCGCCAAGGAGGATCATTTCAACGTGGAGGTAAAGGCGAAGTTCGTGTTCGTGCTTTCTATTGTGCTTTTATTTTCCCAATCCCTTTCCTTCCCCACAGACCCTTTGTTGTCCCAGACATTGCTTCCCCCTCCCCCAAACCCTTTTCTCGTTTTGAGCAGCTATTTCACAGGCTCAGCCCGCGTTGGGCCCCTAGAGCCAGGCCAGACCCCCCAGGCTCAGCCCTGGCTTGGCCCTACCCTAGAGTTCCCTGGCTCCCCGAGCTCTAGCATTCACTCAGTCTATTTCTGGATGACAGGCTGCAAGCTCTATCTTCCAGTCAGGTTGGCTAACTAGTGATTCCAGAGGTTTGAGATCAATATGGATGTCCAGGTACTCCAGGATGTCTCTGAAAAGAACATTGTGTATGTCTATTATACCCCCAATTCGAGATTTCCTATTTTTTCTGCTCTATAGGTACACATTTGTAGTCAATAATGGGTCTGCCTCCTTTTTATCCTGGATTTATGTAGGTATCATTTGTCTAGGATTCGCACTTTCAAAAATGTCAGCACTGCCCAGTAGGAGGGGTGTTCAGAGCCTGTCTGTTTATAGCAATGTAATGGTGTGGGTGTACATGGTTTGGGATTTTCATATTCCAGTGACCTAATTGAAAAAAATGAAAAGAAAATTGGGAGACTGCTCTATGGTAAGCTGTGTCACTATAAACTTTGGTCCTGAGTAAAACTGCATTCCAAAATGTGATATTACAGGTATCAAAATCTGACAGGGCTTGTACAAACACCCCTTCTATGTACATATTCATGTGGATATCGGTTATCTGCACATTGATGCTAAAAAGCCACTTTTCAGCACAAATCATGAATTTGAGAGGAATATTTTCTAATTTAATTGTTCTATTGATCCCAGTTATGCAAATTTTGATACCTTATATTGGTAAAGAACATATGTTTATTATCAGGAAACAATGCACAAAACAAGCGGGTCCTGTGAGTCCCTCTGTCGGATACTAGTCCCGGTTTACGAGGGCCTTACTCATCTGTTGGGAGGAGCTGTGCCTCTCTAAGAATAGTGAGCAAGGGGTCCACGTCTGGATTCCCCCATTAACTTAGAGTGAGACCCAAAGTTTCTTAAATTATTCAAAAACGAAGGTCCAAACAGGCTGAAACATGTATCTGGGGTTGCTTTTGGTAATCTTGTTCAGAGGATATTTGCCTAGCATTTCGGTACTGGACTACCCCAGGGCAGGACAAAGACTGATATGTTTTGGATATTTCTCTTCTGTGAAAGATAGCGAGCTAAAGTATCTTGGTAAGGCATGCATAACTGGGACTAATGTCCATCAGATGGACTTCCCAGGACCCCCCCCCCTTCTTTTTGCATATATCAGGAAACAACCAGCTAATAAGCTGATGGAACAATTCTAATCAATAATCACCATAGTTACTATAACTTTGTTAATGGCCTTCAAATGCTCCTCATTACGACCCTGGCGGTAGAGTAATAATGGAGCCGGTAGTGCTGCCAGCGCCGTTATCACTCTACCACCACATTACAAGTTCTGCTCGCAGGGACGCCCTGTACACCTGGTCAGACCAGACGTGCAGCGCGGAACCTGCTGTTGTTAGCATCAAACTGGGCCTGCAAAGGTCAGAATGGCCCGGTGATTCCCATTTTTCGGGACCAGGACCCGAGTTTGGGGGTAGCCATGCCGGTAAAAACGACATTATCTTTATCAAACATTTTCAAAAGTGTTTTTGATGTTTTCGTAACTTTTATTGAGTCTTGGATGTCACTGCCAACAAAATTACACCTGAAATATATGTCATATTACAACAGAAACAATTTCTAATGTGTTTTCCCCATGATTGGTGACAAAGAGCTGTCATCGGAACAATAGGAGCTCCCTTTTTCTTTACAAGAAGGTTCTTCTGAACACACTGAGAAGAGCCCCCACCACCAATCAATGACTCGTCAGAATTCTCTGCTTCATTCCACGCCTCACTGCTGGAACTGCATGATTCATTTTAACCACATTTAGTAGAATGTGATTTTACTGTTAGCATACACTATGGGTGACCAGCATGTACCTGTACCTTTTTCCACATTAGAGGCAAGCAGATTCCTTATGTGACATGCATACTTTTAGAACATTTTAGTCGTGTCATTTTGATTGCACCATCATATTGTGTATTTTAGAGTAACCTGGGCCGTTTTTAGAATTTAAGACATTACCACATTGATATTAGAAAATCTTCTAGATTTAAACTTTTAGCATCTGCTGTGATTTTCATACTTTTAGCATGCATGTTTCGAGTGTTTTTGAACCCGTTTTCAATTGATTTCTGAAACTTTGTTCTCCGGCACTGTGGAACTACAACCCCCTTTGGTTTTGTAGTCCGGGAGAATATTTAGCTTCCAGTCAGGTGTGACAGCACAGGCGTGTCTTGGCCAAGCAAGTCTGCATATATAAAAGGATTTCTTGCCCTCGTGTTGGTTAGAACCTTTAGTCGTTTCATTTTGATTGCCCCATTATGTTGTGTATTTTAGCATAACCTGGTCCATTTTTAGAATGTAAGACATTGAGCCTCATTATGAGTGTGGCGGTCTGGTAACAATGGTGCCGGTAAACCTACGGGTTTGCACACTACGGGTTTGCTTGCCGGAGCCACTTTGCCTGACAGGGCAGACCCTGCTGGACACAGCGGCCACGGGAAGCAAGCCGGTACGAAGCTTTGTTTGCCAGCACTCTGGAACTACAAGCCCCTTTGGTTTTGCAGTCCGGGTGAATATTTAGTTTCCAGTCAGGCGCATCAGCGCCAGCACGTCTGGGCCAAGCAAGTCTGCGCAAGTCTGTGCTTACACGCTTGTTGGCCTCCTTCCGTTGATAGTGTCGATTCTGAAGATCATCTATTGTTCCCTGTCATCTACACTTCTTTACTACTGCAGTGTCAAGGTAACTCACCTAGTCTGGAGGTTCAGAGTCAAACTAGGCAACAAATCAAAAAAATGAATATTTGTATAATAAATATATAACAGCGATTTGGCCAAGAATATTATGCAAACCATACCTAATACCGTTGTTTGGGATGAAAGCCTGGATAGCTGTTTTGGAGCGAATATTTTATTGCAACAAAAACCTCTATTTAATGCTATAGATGAAACTAACATCTTGATCCCGCTTTCTGCTATAACCTTAACGCGAAAAGAAGATTTATCCGAGCCCCTTCCCTTTTTCAAAGCATTTACGGAACTAGGATCTGCCCCTCCAATGCACATACATGTAGGAAATGGAAGCACTGACTCTTTAACAACCTAAACCTCGAATGGTCCCTCTTTAAAAATAGCACTTTTAAATACCCGTTCTTTGGGAAAATATGCTATCGATATATTCAAGAACATATACTGGACAAAAAGATTGATATCATGGCGATCACCGAGACGTGGCTTAAGGACTTGAGTGGACCAGTTATTGATTTAGCAACTCCTAAAGGCTACACTTTCTTTGGGGAAAATAGAGATCTCGGGGTTGGAGGGGGGGTGGCGATTATTGCTAGAGAGGTTCTCAATCTCTTTAGATCTCCTGTAAAATGTGAGGGTTGTGAGATGTTGCATCTTAAAATCATCTTGTCACCAGTACACTGTATAGTTTTGATCAATCGCGCACCTAAAGAGATGCCCAATTTCAATGAGGATCTTATGAGCTCCCTAGCATGCCTTAATACAATCAATTAATTCACCTTATTGATGGGGGATTTTAACCGATGGAGAGGCAATGAGATGGATAAGGAAGTGTTGTGCCTGGAACAAAGCTTAAGAAATAATGACATTATAGTCCAAAATAGGGCCCCGACGCATGTCAAAGGAAACGTTTGGGACTGGGTAGCATGACATCGACTACAGATCAGTCCCATCATTACTGAGCCCTGTATTTGGCCTGATCATTTTATTTTTCATTTTGATGTTACTGTGCAGAAAAACAGGCTCTGCAAAGTAAAACAATCAGAAGCATTACTAGTAGAAATGTTAAGAAAATAAAAATACAAGACTTAGATAAATGCCTGCAGGACATTATGCTCAAAACCTCTGATCTAGATCCTCCTCACCTACTAGCGGCAACCTATTTTGAAGATCAAGAGACTATGCTAAACGTTATTGCCCCAATGAAGACTAAGTTGGTATGGGATAAATACAATCATCGTAAGTGGTTCTCTCATGAACTTACTAAGCTTAAACAGGAAAAGCGGAAGGCTGAATGCTGTTGTATGATCAAAAACAAAAAAGAACTTAGTAAGGCTACCTGGAAAGCTATCGAGAAACAATATAAGAAGGAAATATATGAGGCAAAAAAAAACTATTTTCATGGTGAAATTGAGAATTCTGGGAATGATACAAAAACACTTTTTGAATTCCTGAAAAGCTGGAAGCCCCTAATTTTAAATCCAATGTGCTCTCCCCTACTACAGAGGATTGTATACATATGCAGCAATCATTTGCTAGTGAAATAGCTAAATCTAATGAACAAATTATTCAAAAAATTGAGTCTAATATGCTAGTGGATGAAATGCTAGAAACCATGATGGTGGATGGTCCCTTGGTTAGCTTTTCCCCTATTCTCATTTCGGACATGGAAAAGATTTTAAAGAAAATTCATCATACGTCATGTCCCAGGGATGTTATTGCGTCAAGAGTCATTTTAGAGAATTTTACACTTTTTGCACCTTTTTTAACACGCTTCAAAAAACTCTGCCTTTTATCACAAGAAAATTCCAGACTGTGTGAAAAATGTAGCAGTTACTCCTCTTCCGGAAAAAGCAGGATTGGACCCAAAAGACACAAATAATTTTAGGCCAATTACCAATGTACCATTCCTTTTAAAAATTATTGATAAAATTATCACAATGCCTTTACATGCTTACCTGGACCAGGCAAACATACTGCATCCTAGACAGTCTGGTTTTAGGTCTAACCATGGTTTGTTTTGAAAGTGCATTGTTGGATCTACAGACCCAGATATTGGACATTGTAGAAGAGAGTAGAGCACGGCTGTTGATGTTGGTGGATCTTTCAGTGGCTTTTGACCTCCTTGATCACACTAAACTTCTGGTTGTATTATCGTCAGCTGGACGATGCTCTCCAGAATCCATTAAATGGATTGAGGGGTTTCTTTCCAATAGAAAATCATGAATCTGTTGGCAGCCAGCCTTGTCAAATTATGTCATCTCGACTTGTGGGGTACCTCAAGGCACCTGCCTGTTGCCAGCTCTCTTTAACGTCTATGTTCGCCCTTGGGGTGGAATTTACGAATTGTGCTGACGGTACGCAGCTGATGTTTGTACTGAGTGACGATTAGGTGAAAGAATCCCAAAAAATTCAAGATATTTACAAGCTTGTGAAGGACTGAATGACCATTAATAAACTCTGTTTTAATGGTGCAAAAACTGAGTTGTTAATCTTTGGATCACCCTAGCCTAAGGAATCTGGACTCCCGTTTTGATAATTTCCTAGTGGACGGGCATCGTGTTGATGTCCAAAATAATGTTAAGACTTTGAGTATGATATTCGAGAGTTCACTCGGGGCAGATGCCCAGGTAAATAGTGTATTCAAGAAATCACAATATCATCTCAAATTGTTGCGACTTGTGAAGCCATTTGTGACCAGTAGAAACTGTGAGACATTAATCTGGACAATTATAATGCCTAGAATAGACTGTTGTGGAGCAATCCTGGACGCGGCTAGTAAAAAATAACATTCAAAAGCTTCAGGTACTCTCAAACCCACCAAGGACTCCCTATTTTCTCTTCCTGCTTATGCAGCAAAATACCTGTCATCGGAATTAACTCCTTTTGTGAACACATTTATCAATAAATCCCTGATGCAGGGGATAGTCCCTCAAAATCTAAAACACTCTATAATCACACCTTTATTGAAAAAACCTACCTTGGATCCGGAGATCCTGCAGAATTATCAACCCATTGCAGGTCTCCACTGGCCTGCAAAAATTCTTGAAAAGGTGGTCACTGGGCAGCTGCAGGAATTTGTGGAGCGAGATTTGTTATTGAATACCTTGCAATCGGGTTTCAGACCTAGATTTGGAACCGAGAATTCCCTTTTGTCCATCCAAGATGATCTATTAAAGTGAACCATCATATTCTCTTGGACCAACTACGAGGGGTACGAAGGGTTTCTAATCATGCAATCAGTTGGTTTAAATCATTCTTGACAGATCATCAACAGCAGGTGAGACTGGATGAGTTTCTTTCGGACTCCATTAAGATGAATTGTGGAGTCCCACATGGATCATCACTCTCTCCTTTACTGGATATGGGTCCACAGATGGAGATTTTAAGACAACACAGGATGCGTTTCCATTCCTATGCAGATTACACTCAAATATTCATCAGGACAAAGCATTTAGTAGACTTGAGCAGTGCTTAGATGATTTTAGTCATTGCATGTCTAATAATCAGCTTCAATTAAATGCAGCTTAAACTGAACTTCTTCTGTTTGGCCCAAGACACCTACTCAATGCTGCCAAGAAACGCCCTATTCTGACACTCCTAGAAACCAATCTAAAGTTTGTTTCTAAGGTTAAGAACTTGGGTTGTGTCTAGCAGGACAATCTTGGCAGTGAAGGCCAGGTTGGAGCCAAGGTTCAGGCGGTGTATTATGCTTTGAGACTCTTGTGGCCGGAACTTCCCTATATTCCCAATGAGGATCATGCTTCTGTGATGGGCGCACTGACAAATGCACATCCGGACTACTGCAATAGCCAGTTGATCGGCATTCCATCTAAACAAGTCCAGAGACTTCAAAAAGCCCAGAATGCAGCAATTAGAATGATCTTCAGGTTGGGCAAAACTGCCCATGTCTCAACCTCACATCACGCCTTGAACAGGCTAGCAGTGTAAGAACGCATTAGATTTAAGGTAGCTTGCCTCATCTTTAAATGCCTGAATGGGCTTGCTCCAGCATACTTGAAGGATAAGATCCAATGCTACAACCCTCAAGATGTCTACAATCTAGAGACTGTCTTCTTTTGTCCATTCCCCACTCAGTTTATACAAGAAGGGGAGACCGAAACATTCACAGTCTTTGGTCCAAAACTGTGGAATTCGATTCCCAAAAATTCAGGACCTTCAAATCCACATATCAGTAGTGCCTTGAAGACGTTCTTGTTTGGATAAGGTTATCTCATGGCTGTATTTTTATTTGCCTCCATTTATGGGCTTAGCTCTGCTTTACATGAATCCGTTGTTTCAACTGTGCTGCTATATGGTTTGGTCCATCATGTGCGCTATATAAATGTAAAATACAAATACAAAAAAATACAAATTAAGAGTATGCCGAGAAGAGAGCACATTACCTCAGCCAGGAGGGAACTGCTCTGGCTGCCAGTACGGTCAGAAATTCTCTTTAAAACCAATACTACAACCTATAAATGCTTGCATGGCTCTGCCCCAACTTATCTCAAGGCTAGTCTTAACCTTCAGAGCTCGGGACGAATGATCAGATCCACTGACTGACACCTTTCACTGTTCTGCCCCAGGGTGAAGAGAGAAAGAGGGAAGGGACGTTCCTTCCCTGTACAGGCATGGAATGGACTTCCAGCGGACTTGCGCAAAGAGAAATGTCTCCTTACTTTTTGGAAGAGATTGAAGACTTTCTTATTCAATTGAAAACCCATTTAGGGAAAGTCCCACCTACTTTGTGTTGTTTGGCATGTTGTCGTTGAATGTGCGCCCTGATGCAGCACGTGATAAGCATATATATAAAGACCGAGTGAAACGGAAAATGGAACTTATGGATTGGATCACGACTACGGAAACAGCTAGCACCAACAAATTATTGACTCATCTCCCACCGACGTTCAACAAAGTTAAAACACCTCAGAACTACTGCATGAAATTTCCAAACAAACGTATGAGAGGCACTTTTCTGAAAGCAAGACTCAATTTGCTGATGACGCAGGAAATCTTGGCAATTCGCTCCCCGTCGATGGACAATAGTTGCCATCTGTGCAAAAACATATACCAGGTGGAAACACTGAAACATTTAGTGTTACGGGGCCCAAAGACACAACAGAATAGAGATATATATCTTCAATCTCGCTTGGAAGGGGCGGTAACGCTAGACGAAGATGCAGTCTGGAACAGGCTACTTTCGGCAGAGACAACAAGATGGACACTGACAATGGTGAAGTTAATAGAATTTGCCTTCAAAATGATAAACCACCTATCGATCGAGAGGTGACTGCATTATCAGATACACCGGAGAGGGCAGGCTCGCACACTTAGAGGGCCATTCTAGGTCAGACAAAACTCAGGCTAATACACACCAGTGAAGAGCGAGATGATTGAACACAACGAATCTGGAAGGCGACAAGATGAGACACATTGAAACACGCTTTGATCCGCAGATCATCAGGATTTGAAGACCCTTGTAAAAATCAAAAACATTTTGATTAAAATTCAAGAATAAAAATATATATATATATATATATATATATATATATATATATATATATATATATATATATATATATATATATATAGTCTTTCTCACCTCTAGCAGCACCTGGAAAGCTAGTAATTCAGTTCTTGCATGCTCCATTGTGTGTTCTGCACAAAATGCTGTCAGACAAATGGTCTTGCCAAATTGGATGGGATGCCAGACCTGTGTAGTTCCTTAGGTTGCTCAGAGAATTTACTTCAGGCAAACTCATTTTACAGATTTATTATTAAAATTAATATGTGTGCCATATAGTGTGTTTGGGTCTCTATAGAGTGAGGAAATTAAGTACTTTCCACAAATATTCTAAGACTGGAGGTTATAATAGTAAATAATATTAGTCCTAAAATATGTTGGGGAAGGCTTTAGGGGTGCAGGAAAAAGAATTGTCTCCCTGGCAAGGTTATCACATAGAATCATGTAAGTAATAGAAAGCAAATGTTTGTGTAGAATACCATATCTACCACTGAGAATAATAAGCATGATTATAGACTAAACATCTCAACCTTGTTTACTGCACATTCCCAAATAGTCAATCACAATGAGTTAAAATATCAATTTAATAAAGCATTTAACCACAATTCAGTTAAATTCTCATTAAAGATACCAGTGGCCTAACATACTCATACGCTTAAGCGCTCATACCTGTCGCTGGCTTCTAAATAAAGGCACTTCTTTAGAGGAGATGAAAAAATTGAACAGATTAGCGTATATAAAGACATATGAAGAACAATTCACAGCGATTAGAACTTTGTGAATCAGTTGGAATAAGCTTGTAATACAGCCTGTGGAGATTGTTGAAAAAGACACAATCATCCAGCCATGAAATGATTAAATAAACAACCATGCAAGGAAATGCATGCAAGAAAACACATCATAAACTTTGATCGAAATCATCAGCTCAGAAGAATGGTTAAAAAAATATCCTACCCAGAACATGCAACTTGAACAAAATTGTTGAGAAATACTCCACTTTGAAACAGTAGTTAATTTCAATCATTAATGCTTTATTAGGCTGTCATGTTTCTTGGAACATTGTACCATCTCACTCCTTGACCCTGCATAGGCCAGCTTCATGATTGATTTGAAGACATTTTGTTTTAATTTTATTTAATATACACATAGCCACACTGACTTTGTATATGTCAATCATCAAGAATACATTAAACAATAAATACGATAAATAACAGAATTCATCAGGTACTTGCAACTAAAGCCAAATATAAGGTCAATATACAAGAGGGAAAATACAATCACAGTTTAATGGTAATACCTAAAAACAAGCAATTGATATATTCTGGTATCATCCTTCTAAAACAATCATAATTTTGATATACAATTTCACCATGAAATATATAAAAATTAATGTCATGACCTTCCATCCACATTTCCCACATAGTAGATATATCTGCTTCGTGATTAGTATTATTAAATGATTTAACATATCTATATCTAATAAGATTGAGGCTCTCACAGTGTATCAAGATATGCTCCACTGATTCATTGACATTATTGCCGCATAATTGACACAATCGCTTTTATATGACTATTGTGTAAAAAAAAACATGTAATCTTTGCAAAGGCATGTGCTCTTGTGGAATCATTTATGTATGCATACATCTAAAAACGGAAAAAAACACTTAGAATCCATGAAATCACTAATAGCAATGCTTATTTATTTCTTTTAAAAGAAGCATAGATAATGCCAACAGTTTGGGCTTTTCTGTCGTCATGGGAAAGGCACTTGCCAGGCACAGCGTAGTGGTATTAACTGGCCATTGATGGTAGCATGTGCAAAATGGTGCGGGTACGGGGGCATCTAATAACAGTGCTGGGAAAATGTATAATACTTCTACACAAGCCAAAACAAGACTTCAGTGAAGGACATGCAAAGTAATTATAGATAGAGTGTCTCACGGCAGATCTGATGAGACATTTTTATTAAACCAATAGAGGATTTTCAACTCCAATTAAGTAATTAATACTCAGTAGACTGCTTAAAACAAACACTGTCAGGCACTTCAAGCCCCAAGTTTGATGGTAAGGCTTGATTAAAGGGAGCTCAAAGAGTTCCCATGAAGAGGGGAGGGGCAAGAACTAGGTGTAAATGGCCATAGAGATTAGCATGGCTATGGACAGTAAATGGGTGGGCACATAACCAAACAACAGGTAGGGAGAGGCTGTGTCACACGTCGCATGCCATTTCTCCCTATCGGTGCTCTAATGCAATAGTTTCGGTTCTTAAGTGTCGCAAACGATACTTAATAGCCCAAACTAACAATTCATTAACTGTCACTGAGCTCTTAACACATTACTCAATTTTGGACCCACTGGTTAACTATGGCATAGGCTTTTGCATGTCCAATAAAACGTAGAAATATAGTTATGAGTCTATTTGTATTGTGCCCATTACAAATATGCCTAAACCAATATAGTCACGGTTTGCACTCTAAAGAGAGGACCATTGGCATATGTTTAGAGTAGCATTGCACATTTGAGGTGTATATGTATGCATTTTCTACCTACTGGAACAGTATAAAAAGTTTGCAATGCCATATTGTCCATAATAAAGTTAACAATGGTTAAAATGAGCACAAACAGTAGTGTGTGCTCCAATGTCACATCAAGGCTTCAAAAATTGACTTGGGAGAATAACAGAAGAAAAAAAAAAGGTGGCCGTACCTCGATTTCGAAGAGCATGAAAAATAAACATGCCATAGAATTCAGGGAGAGAAATGAAAGTGTATTTGGGAAAATGAGGTGCACTGACCAGTTATGAGGTTATTGCTGCAAGTGCATGGAGGGAAGGATCACACGTGAAAGTCTGGTCACTTGCAGGGCCGGGGCTTGTTGCTCGTATCCAGGGAGCTTCCCGCATCCAGATTCATTGTACGGTTCCCACTGATCTTCTTGCAGGACATGCTGGTGAATTTACCATCACTGCTGCCACCGGTCACCTCCATGAGCAACGCGCAGATCTATCCTACACCGCTGAATGGAGCTAACACCAAAAAAAAGGGCAAACGGTAAAACTTGCAGTGCTTCTGGTAACGTGAGCATGAATGGCTTGCCGAGATTCCGTAAGAAAATCACAAAAATGCAGGAAAAGCATGCAAGCGCCGACATATTTTCCAACCAGTAATATATAAATGCTGTAGAAAAAGTCAGGATTTTTCTTTAAAACAGTCTATGTTTTTCATCTAAACATGCAAATTGCAAACGGGTGGACAAATCCTTGATCAGCTTATTCACTTGGTCCAATAAATGTGGTAATCTCCTGAAAATGTATAATTTTATTTGGAAGAGGCATGATATATTTCCCATTCAAAGATAGCAGCTAGTTTTGGCTTGTTTCCAGAGAGCTTCCATAGACACAGTCATCCAAGATGGTCGCGACCATGGTAGACATCAGAGCCAAAAGAGTTCCCGAGATGGGCAGGAATGGGTGGGACTAGCCATAGGGATTAGCATGGTTAGCGGCAGGAAGCGGGAGGGATCAATGATATGATATGATATTTTATTCATATCGCGCTCGTACACAGGTGTTTCAGAGCGTGACACCAAACAAAACCAAAATACATTGTGTGTCCTTCCTCAAATGTCATTCGTCTGTGCCCCTTGTCACAAGCCCTTCTCCCTATGTACACATGAAACAGTATTTTAATGCAATAGTTTGGGCTATTGTAAGTGTTGCAAGCGATACCTAATCGCCCAAACATTAAACAAATTGAATTCAAATAAAAACTGGCAAGGGTTAAACTGCCCATTTCGTTCTTCTGTCTTATTTGCATGTGATTTAGGTGCCATAAGTCCAGCCCCAAAGCCCCAAAGCAACACAGCCACCTAGGCCACCACAGCCTCCTAGAAAGCCTATTCCAAGACATGTACAGCCTTCTGCAAAACCAGTTCCTAAACCAGCAGTGCCACCACAAAAACCAGTTCCCAAACCAACACTTCCTCCAAGGAAACCAGTTCCTAAACCAACACAGCCTTCAAGAAAGCCAGTTCCTAAAGCAACGCAGCCTCCAAAACGAATTGCACCAAAGACACCAGTTATTCCGCAGAAATACAACCCTGGATTAATATTTGATGCTGTTACAAGCATGAGGAGTGATCTTCTTTTTTTCAAAGATGGGTAATGGTATTATAGTGATCATTTGCTTTGTAATTGTGAAATCGATAGCCAAACACTAAAAGGGGCAACTGATCAGTCTTCTTGCATCAGATTTGGAACAATGGACAATGCAGGGTAGAGTGAATAGGTGCAAACAAGAGAGAATCACAAAGCAACCAAAGGTGGCACAGTATTGAACTGTCTTGAGAGTGAAAATGCATCTTTGTCACTTCATACATTGACAAAAACAGTCAACATACAAGAGCAATTATTTCATTGTAGATATCTCCTATTGCAGAAAATGTTTCCTTGCAAATGGCGTCTTTTATGCAGATGTTCATTGCCACATTAGACATTGTCTTGTGCAGTGTTCTGCCTGCAGCTTGCATGAGGAATGTATTCTTTCAGTTCGTCCCTCAGTTCCCTGCAGTTCTGCCACCTGGCAAGAAAAGGCAGGTCACCCATAGTCAATAGGTCTTTGTTGCAATCTGGATGCTGAATTCTCTCTATATGATTCTCCCCATCTGATGGACTCATGGGGTCTATGCTTGCTTCATTTGATGCTGGAGCAGGGTCAGGCTTGGATACATCTTTACGATTATCAACCTCTTAGTCTAGCACTTGATCTCTTGTCTCTTCTCTCAACCTCCTCCACACTCTTAACTTGATCAGGCCCCCTTTACCTCCCGTCTTAACGTCTCTTCTTTCCCCTGGGTGATTAGTTTCTTACTCTCCTCTGTACAATCTCCTCTATGTGTTCCTTGCTTATTTTCACTTCACTCTCTCCCTCCACCTTCCTTCTTATCTATTTCCACTCTCTGCCTTCTCCACTCTCTGCTTCCCTCACCAGGTATTTTCACTTGTCTCCTCCTCAACTCTATACTCACTTCTCCGGGTCTCTGTCTCTTCAGGAGTCCTGCCATTACCCTTTTAGCAATGGTGCTAAATGACATGTTTTAAGATAATCTCCCCAGTTGAATTCAGTAGCAAGCCTTTCAAAATTCAAGAAAAAAGGTTCTAGATGCTCACCCTCTTGATAACTTAGGTAACACGCCGTGCTGCACCATGTAATACTGTAGCTCTGTTCTTAATTGGTCCAAGCCTTTTTGGAACCCTTGTTCAGCTTGGATCTGCAGGTCCAGGAATGTTCCCAAAAGATTATCTAGTGTACACATTTTGCAGTTTATTTCTGCGTCAAGAACTAAATCTTGATCCTCTTCACTTGTTGGTTCTTCCCACTCATCTGACTTGTCACGACTTTCTGAATCTTCCGGTAATTCGGAAGTTAAAGGGGTTGGATTTAAGTCTAGTGAGCTTGGGGAAGGAAAACAAATTGTCTTCAGGAGAGAGAATATTAATTAAGTAAAGGAAGGAAGCAATATTGAATTTCTTAGGAATCACCATTCTCTGTATCAGGAGACTAGCATCCCATATCTGGTGGGTCAGAAGAAGGAGACAGACTTGGACCTTCCATATTGAACTGATTTATATTAAAATAAAATGGAAAAACGCCTGACTTTCCCTAAATTATGGGTTTCACTAACTAACAAAACTATCTAGGGTGCTTGTCAGTTGTCGGTGAGTCATGAAGAAAGGTTCTACTGTCCGAAAACCAATCTGACCTGACACTACCACTAACAAAACAACTAAGGGACGGGAGAATGACTCCCTTTTCATGTGGGCTGCTTTTTCAGCAGATTCCATTACTAACATATTTTTAGATAGTTCCGTGTTATCACTTTTACCAAGTCATCAAGTTCAATTAGTGGGCACTTCCACTTTTCCTTCTCTCTCTTCTCTTGACCTCTTGAGGTCTCATTGATTTGTTTTTCTCTTCTTACCTGTTCTTAATCTTGATCTTTGAGTGTAACTTTATTTAACAGACCCCATATCTCTGCTGATGACTTGGAGGACGTCTTTCTCATCATGTGCTCACTATCCTTCTGATAGCATATAGCTTTCCTCCCTCGTTGCCACTTTTTATATACCGATCGCAGATGATTTGCTTTGCATAATCTCTCACTTAAAGGTAAATGTTTCAGAAGTCGTATTTGTTGTCTCAATTCAGCTTTCTTGATCTTCTCCTCGATGTCAAATACATGAGAATGCTTATAATTACTGCCTTGCATAGTTGTTTCCACATCTACATATTTTTGCATTGATGATATATAACCTCGACTTGAGTCATTTGCTAATGTGCGGTCGAATTCAGTTAGAGATTTTTCTGACAGTTATATGTGAATCTTGGCATTGTTAGCGATCAACTGCCCTCTGTATCTTTCTTTATCTTTCACGTGCTGCCTCAACTTCCATTCCCAGGTTAGACACAGTTGGCTGTGGTCACTTTTAGAATTTGTTTTAATCTCTATTGCTTGGATCATGTTCATCAGTGCAACAATTGTAAATATATAATCAATAGTAACTCCCGATGATTATGAACTGTCTGTCTTCCAAAATGTAACACCATCTTTGCTCTTCCAGGGTTTGTTGAACTCCCTTTTTTGGTATTAAATGGAGATTTAGGTCACCCATGATTAATATGAAATCGACGAGTCGTTCCAATGCCACTTCAACAAAAACCTCTTCTAGATGGTCGGAAAAGCAATCAGGTGTCAGATCAGCCCTTCCCCAATAGATATTAAGGATTATTGTGGTATGTATGTCTTTTGTTAATGTAACAACTTGGATGAATGACGAGGACGAGGCATACATACTTGCTGTAAAGCCTTTAGCTTTCTTTATAGCTACCATTAGGCCTGCCATGCGGTGACCCCTGGATTGCAATAGGGCTGGCACTGATACTATTTCAAATCCATCCCATATTGGAGTCTCAACCAACCATGTTTCCTGGAGCACCACTAGATCATAATTACTCAATTCACTACTTAGTCGAGTTGACAAAATGGGAAAATCCTGGGTGTTCCAGCAAATTAGGCACATTTTTTCTTCTATTGAGGATTGTTATGCTTGGTGTTGTTGATCCTCCATGTTAAATGGACTGGTATGGTCCGTACCATATATTCAGAGACTACTCTTGGTTAAACCCTGTCTATCTCCCAGCTCAGCCTGGATGTGATCTTTGTATAGATTAAAGCCCATTAGGTAAAATGTGTCCTTTGCATGCCACATGATGTCTGCTAAAACAGTAGTACGGATACATTTTCGTGACTTGGATAAAGCTTGATCATCCAAAAATGTAATTCTATCGATGTCCGTTGTACTTATATTTTGCAAGTGTGGAATGTCTTTACAAATGTTTAATACGCTTGATCGATTTAAATTGAAGTGCGTAAAGGGATGATCCCTGCATTCAAGTATAAAACGATGGTAGCTTGTTTGTGCTCGTCTACTGTTCAGTATTGATTTAGTCTTATGTGTACTATCTTTTACCAAGGGAATATTTTTTTATCATTGTGTGTGTTGTCCAGAGTTTGAGTTATACTGTGGGTTCGCATTAAGAGCTACATGCAAAGGTCTAGGGCCATTTAGAATTGGTTGGTGCCCCGGAGCTACCAATTGCTCTGTATTAGTACATTCTAAGCCACACTCCTTCTGCCTATTGGCCATATATTGTTCCACAGTTTTATTTATTTCCTCTCTAATCTGGATTGCGGTCAACCCGGTTGGAGCATTACACTGCTCTATGGGAACGATTGCCTTAGTAAAGGTTTTGCGTGGTAAGACTTTTTCTCTTTCTTGCAATAATACTGTTTCCCCAACCAGATCATCAAGTGGTTTGTATGTCAGATTAGTCATGGCTTTTCCTTTACTACTAGCAATCTGTTGTCACAGTTCGCCATCATGATCCTTTCTCAAATCTTTTTTTTCACCTTTCTCTGTAGAAGAATTTATAATCTTGAGGAAGCGTCTCGTGTTAGCACTTGCTTTGGCTGTTCTCTGTATATTTACTAACTTTTTACTGATATTTCTCTAGGACTTTATGAATGGACTCTTTTTGATTTCTCTTGAGAAATCCTTTACAAATATGTAGAACGCATTTCCTTGTGGTTTTTTATATTTTTCATCAACAATAGAACTACTATCAGCGTTATTTACATAAGTATTGATTCAAGATGGATTTAGGAACCTTTTTAAAGGAATATCTAATTCCTCCTCCAATTGTATAGTTTTTGCAGAGGTTAACTGTTTTGGTTGTTCTAAATTCATATTCCCCAGGACATCGGTATTCTCAGTTTGGATCCCTACATTTGTTAATGTGCAATCACTAAAGATTTCATACTCAGGATCTCTCATTCTTATTTCCTCATTAGTTGTGTTTGCAGCCTTGTGATTTAATATTTGCGACAGAAGGATCGTTTGATAGTTAATCTTTTGGTCAAATGCTTCATAAAGTTTGGCAAGAGATAACATGGCTGTATTCATTGCCGCTAGAGTCAAATTTGTGTCCATTACTGCCGGCAGAGTGATTGCCATGTCTTCGTGTCTCTCAGTGGGACGTTTAATTTGATGGCCATCCCACGCCAAATGTATTCTTCTTGGGGTAGGAGGATTGAATGATAATGAATTTATGGAGGTTTCTTGCTCAAAGCAATCAGACACTCCTTGAGAATGTAATGAGACCTGCTTGGATACCATCTCTTTTTGATCCTCATACTCATTCCTCCTAAGCGAAATGTTCTCAGCCTGGCTTCGAATTGGTGAAAGGTTGTCCACTTGCATCAGGTCCCCTATATTTGAATGGACAAATACTACTTCGTCATGGCTATCAGAATTATGGTTTAGATTCATGAAACTGAGAGCTTCTTCATCGACTTGCCCAGTAAAATGCAGGGCTTGATATGCATTTCTTAATCTAAGCTGAGCCTCGACAGAGCATATTCTTGGAGGAATAAGGTTCCCTTGTTCTTGTGTTTTTTGAGTTAACAAGACGTTTCCATCACATCGTTTACTCTCAGTTTCCATCGTGGTGTCTGAGAGTGCGCTGCCAACTTTTTCAACACCCACCATTTCTGATGAGCTCGCCTTGATGGCGGCAACTTCTACATCCAGTCGAGTGTTTAAATCAATCAGCTTACTTTGTTTTGCATTTACTTCATCTGCATGCTGTGCTCTATTCATCAGACACCAATGTGATACCCCTTGATTGTAATATTGGCGTATGACAGCACCGTTTGACACCGTTCATTGCTGACTTTTATTCATGGATTTTTTATCATCCATGCAAATCGGCAGTTTTTTTCTGAACGGGCGTGTGTAGGATTGCTGATGTGGCATTCACAGCTGAATTAGCTCTTACGTTAACTTGCATCTCGTTATTTACTGGCATACAACTTGCATGTTGTAAAAAAATTCTCAACGTAATTCTAACCTTCACCTGGTGAAAAGTGTTTTTGCAGCCAGCAAGTTTATTGTGCATATTTTTATTTTTTATGGTGAGTCTCAGAAAGACCAGTTTGTTCTTTTACATGGCCTAGCCTCTTGCTATGTAATTTGTGGAGTGTTGTAAAAATGACTTGGCAGCAGTACACAAGTGTCAGGATTACAGCCCTGGTCAGATCCACCCTGTGGTTTCTTACTGAAAAAACAAAGAACTATAGCAGCATGAGCAGCTAAAATACTACCCTTGAGAACTGTGATGGAAGGAACTTTGATATGAGGTAAAAGTTGCACTCAAGATCTTTACGTATCAGGGTGGTGCTTTTTTTTTTAAAGTATCCAAGGCAAGTGACTATGGTTTGTGTGATGGAGAAAATGTTCTGCACAATTTCAGGTTTAAGCGCAATTTGAGTACTTGCAATTAAGCTGCTTGTTTTTTGACACACATACTGGAATTCTTCAGAGCAACTGAAGTCAAAACAGAGGGTTGGGGAATTGAGCAGTGGAAAGGGAATGGAAAAGAATTGAGATGTATCAGTCACATAATTTAGTAGTGATGCATTCTAGAACATTTAAATATAAGTTCTCAAGGCAAAATAACCCTGAAGTTATGTGATTAACTGAGGGCATCGATATTAATGGCTGAAATGCTTTGCAGAATAGTACACTTTTCATTTTCGTAAGTGTTCCAGTTCAGTCCTTAGTTCCGGGTGGATTATTCCACAGTTCAGGAAATGTGCGTTAATTTTTCTTCTGGTCATCTTGTGCCAGAAAGGTTGTCGGTGTGTTTATTTGTGGAAGCAGAATAAAAAATCCTTGGCCTGAAGGATTTTTGGATGCCATTTTTATTTGATACTTCTGTCTCAATTTCAGAGGAGTCTACAAGTAATACAAAGTATTTTTAATACAGTCTGGTGTTGGACTAGGATTTAATGTAGGATATGGAGTGCCTTGGACTAGATATTACACATTCTATACCTTTATATAACATTAACTGAGCTGCCATGTTTTGGATAGTCTGCATTGTTTTGATCTCCTTCTTGAGAAGACAATGTGCATATTATTACAGTAGTAGATCTTTGATAGGACCAGGTGCCGGGTGATTTTACTTTTGTGGCGCGAGTCGAGTAACAAGAGGATTTCCCTAAGCATCTAAGGGTGGATATGGCAATTGCTTGTCAGTGCTTTTGTTTGTGATTTGGACAACAGGTCACTGTCGAGGATAACGCCATGTTCTTTGCACCCTGGCCTAGGGGAAAGGCCCAGGGGTTGAGGCACATGAATGGTAACTCTTTTCCCACTGAATCACCGATTAATAGGACCTTCCGTTTTTGAGCCAATTAATCAGAGTAAGCAGGTGCTCACAGAATGGAAAACGAGACACACGCAACTGTTCAGATACTAGTGAGTTATTTTTTCCTTATTGTAAATTCTTTTCTCAAGTCTGCTAGCAATTCATTATTTCACATATAAGAAAAGTAACATTATTACAGGTACCTACATGTAGAGTAATTAGCAGGTAGGTTCCCAAAAACTCAGAAAAATGTGATCTTCAAAATTACCAGTGTACCTTAGCATATTTGAATGACCGATGTTCTCGTATAAATCAGTTTTAATGAACCAAGTAAAATAATGAATTTTTCACCTAAAATGCATCAGGGGAAAAAAAGAATAAACTGGCCGATGAAGGCAAATTACACTGGCTTCCTCTACAGGTCAGGAAACTGTTCATGACTGCATGCATCTTCTCCAAAGCAGTCACAAGTAGCACACCAGCATACCTGGTGGCTAAGCTCTACACATCTGATGGCACACGATACTTGTGCAGCAAATCGATCAACCAGCTCAAATCACAACTCGTCCGCAAAGAGAGGACCCCGCAAACAAACCTTCACTGGTCAGGCACCCACCCTCCAGAACCCGATCTCAGTATCGGCTAAGAATGCCCCCACAAATCTCGAATTTGGCAAATCTCTAAAAATTCAGCTTTTCAACAATACCTGATCAAGGACTAATCCGAATGGACACACAGACCTCAACTCACAGTACTGCCCTACTGTTAAAAGATGCCAGCCCAAATCCTGGTTAACCATACTCTGTACAGTGATCCACTGCTCACAAGCTATGCCAGCACCTCAAACAACAAAATATATAAAAGTACTGTTTAAGGTTAAGGTAAGAGAGGAGAGTTGTGTGATTCGCCGTATCATGGGCTGCTAAGTGGTCTAGCAATATCATGGCAACCAGCTGCTATACCTTTGTCAATTTCTTTCCTTAGACTCTGAACTCTTGAGGCACCTAAAACCTGATTGCCTATCTTGAAATAGGAGGTAAATTCAATCAACTCATGAAGTGGCTTGATAACTCATTTTTCAATAGGTTTAGCCTCAAATAGATGATTTGCTTTGCTTGGTAGTCTGACAGACCAGTTAGGTCTCAGTAGGCTATTTTGGGGAGGGGTGAGATAAGGGCCGATTGAGGGCAGTGAGTAGGGATCCTGATTTCGGGGACCTGTTGCTTGGGCTAGTGAGACTCGAGGTAAGAGTGCCGATCCTTTCTTTAATTATTTTGGCTAAGCAGATGCCTTTTGGGCTTTGGACATTTTCATCTTCCACATGTCTTGTGAGATGCATTCAGGAGAACATTTTATGACTGGATTTGTGTAAACTGCCATGTCAAGAGGGCCAGCGTTTCAATGCTGTGACAGTGTCATCCTCTATGTAAAAGAAATGATCATGGTCATCTGCATGTGTTTTGGGTGGGCTAAATGGAACTCATCCTGGCATAGTGAGTTACATGTAAATGTGAAAAATGTAATCTCTGCTGTTAGGGGTGTCATCGCTTTCAGGGGAAAAATATTGGCTTTGTTGGCCAGTTTGTTCTCTAATAGCCCCTTGAATGTTTAAGGTAGCCCATGTTATGGTTCTTGTCAAGTGATTTCCCCCATGCATGTTCAGGTTTCTTGCCCTCACATTTGAGTGCTGATGATAGCATTGGGGAAGATCAGATGGAATGTCTTGGGATAGAGACTCTAACCTCTAGGTTAGTAAGGGCATTGAAATGGCAGGCGATTGGACCTGGAGATGGTTTATTCCAGTCTGAAGGATATCAAATTCTATGGTAGCAGCTTTTTAGGGGCAGAGCGGATCTAGAAGAGTGGAATTGGCATCCAAGATTGGTGTGTTTATGGACGACACTGTGTCAAAAATATGTCCACATGGTTAGCCATGTTCTCGAGGGGGTCCACTGTTTGGCTGTGTGCTGGATCATCTACCTCAGTATTGTAGTCACTGAAAGGATCATACTCTGATAATACTCTGTCTGAACTATTTGTTGTTACTCTCAATAGGTCGAGCTAGTCTGTGTTGAACCTGGGAGTGTAGCCTGAATGGCTGTAAGCTATAACTGCCATGTTGTGGTTTAGGAAGCATTTCGCACAGAGACATCCAAATGGCTTGTTGTTGGTGTTGTAAAATCTTTATTCGGCGTAAGCCTTTAGGTAAAAAACACTTATACATTTACGCATCTTCAGTACAACATACATATTAAAACTATTCCTCAACAATGATAAAACTTTCAATAAACCTTAAAATCCTTAAAACATCACAAATATAAATCCCATCTCTATATGAAAGTGCGCAGTGCTTTAGTTCAATACATAAGGTCAGTGCAAGATGGTTTGATCCAACAAAATATATAGGTTTATTTATTTCGCCGTAGACTTGTTAGGGTTCTATTAGTTTTCAGCCATGCACGTATTTTGAGACAAAATAAACAACATTGAAGTTGTCTGTGGATCTACATAATAGCATTGCTTCATTAGTTGTTATAATATTAAACCGGGGTTTTAAATATCTGGTCCTCAATTGTTTAGTACCCTCACAAAACAACATAAAGTGAGGGGGGGTTTCCTCAGTCACACCACAACAAGGGCAATCTGCCCCCTGATTCCTGTCCCAATTAATGGTGTATGATCCTAGCGGGAGGCATCCGATTCTAAACTGAATATGCAAGGCGCGAGCATATGCCGGGGCTATTATATCCAAATATTCTTTATAGCCGGAGTCGCTCTTCAAACTTAAATAAGCCGGCCCACTGACCAGGACCGAGAACATTGTCACTGCCTTAATGTTCTTATACCTAAAATGGGTAGACTTTACGATTGTTTTTGCATCACTACTTATAGAGTTGGGGTCCTCCCAGTATGTGATCAGAGACAATTTTGTAAGGCACCTCTTAACGTGGCCAAGTCAGTGGATTTTGACATGACCTCCCAAAGTCATGATATTTCTCGAGCTCCAGTCTGCCCCAGATGTGACACCAATAAAACACTGGTCTTATCTCGGCATCATCACCAATTGGGGCCAGATTACACTCTATACGTACCAGAGAGTTTGGTGTACTTTGTGGCAATGACAAGTTACTTTTTAGATACTTGTTCTCAATGGTAGAAAAAGATGAGGTATCTATATACACCCAGATTTCAGCACCAGTAAACCAGCAAAACAGGGTTTTTAAATATCTAGCCCTCAATTGTTAAGTACCCTCACAAAACAACATAAAGTGAGGGGGGTTTCTTCAGACACACCACAACAAGGGTAATTTTCCCCCTGATTCCTGTCCCAATAATGGTGTATGATCCTAGCGGGGGTTGGAAAACCAGGACTGGGTTTCTAAATTAGAAATAATCCTTGTGGACGGGGACAGATGGCACAACACCGGGACGTCTGGTCAACCTAGTCAAATATAGTTGTCAATGTCATTCTGGACTTCCATAACACACCTACATAACTTTAGGTTTATTCCCTCCTTCTGGAGATGCTTCTACCCTTTTTTTTTTTACTCTTAGTTTCCTTCTCTGCCTGTCTCCCATGTTTGCACTTCTGATTGCACTGCGTTTTGCACCCATTGCTAGCTTCTGATTCTGGTTGCTATTCATATCTGTCTGTGTTTATATATTTAACCTAGTATCAAATCTGGCTGTGTTTTATGCAAACTTGCTGTGCCATTTGCTCAGGCCCCTGTTACGCTTTAAAATAAGTGCTGTTTTATATAGATATCCGGAGTCCGTGGGTAAGTATAGAGTCTTTATTAAGACTTATTCAGGTTGTGACAATCAGGTCAATAAGTTACAAAGATCAGTTATATATGTCAACAGGAAGACATCCACCGGTCCGCCCTTCAGTAGTTTCAAGCCCAACTGACAACTCTGGAATGCAGCAGTGACCTCACACATAAACATTCTCAAACAACACTCCACTAGTAATAACACGCTCCCACTATTATGTATGGGCAGAATCTAACAGCCCCCCAACCTTATGCTATGATGTTTGTTTGCCTGCCTGCTGCACTATGCTTCCCCCTGCTGTATGCTTGTGACCTCTGACTGCCTGCCAGTTTTCCTGCCTTTTGTACTTCGCTCGCCCACCCCCTCCTGCTTGCTTCTTCTTCTCTTTCACCTCACTCACTGTTTCTCAGTCTTCTCTTCCTCTCCCTATCTTTTATCCCTCTCCTCTTTCCCCTCTCCCCCTTATTATATTCTTTGCACTTACTCTATCTGAAATGTCATCTGACCTAGTACGTAAGTAGCTTGTTTGTCCCCCCCCCTCCTTGTTTGTTACTCCCCCTGCCCCTCCGGCACTACCAGAAATGTCATCAGGCCTAGTACGATAGTTGCTTGTTTTGTTCCTCTCCTCCTCCCTCCTCCCCACTGCACTTCTTGTCAATTCTCCGGCTCTACCAGAAATGTCGTCAGGCCTAGTACGATAGTTGCTTTTCTGTCTCATCTCCCACCCCTTCCCTCCCCTCCTTATATTTGTCATAGTTGTTTCTCTATCCGAAATGTCATCTGACCTAGTACGATAGTAGCTTGTTTGGTTTCCTCCCCCTCCCTCGTTTGTTCCTCCCGCTCCCCCTCCAGCACTACCTAATGCTGTCATGCCTAGTACGGTACTCACGTGTTTTGTTCCTCTCCTCTTCCCTCCTTCCCCCGCACCCCCCACCCCTCACCTCCTGTCAACTCTCCGGCTCTACCAGAAATGTTGTCAGGCCTAGTACATTAGTTGCTTGTCTCTCATCTCCTACCCCCCACCCCCTCCTTTTCTTTGTCAATGCTCTTGCACTATCTGAAATGTCGCCAGGCCTAGGACGATAGTAACGTTCACATTCTTAATGTCTCAAGGCCTTGTAAGAATGTAATTGTATTTTTCCCTTGCTCCAACCCTTGCCTTGAAGCGCTTTGAAACACATTGTATACAGGCGCTATACCAATAAACCATCAATCAATATTTTTCTGCTGCCATATAACCCATGTCTTTCTTTCTACACCCTCAGCCTCTTTAAAAGCTATGAAATGCACCTAAAGTCTGCGTTGGAACACGTTGCTGCATGTTACACAATAAAGACCACTTTCTGTCAGCACTTGAATCTAAAGATTCAAAGTATACATCAGCAGACCAGCATACTTATTGGCAGACGAGTGCATAGATATATCCTATTTAGAATAATTATGATAATGCAATTGTTTGTTATCGAATGTTATACACTGTTTTAAATCAGTAATTGCATTAAGGCAAATCAAGTCAACTACTTTCGACTGCAAGATTCAATATCAAAGTAGGTCACATTTAAAATGCGTTTTATAGATGTTGTAATTTCCAGCGAGTCTGATACTGAACATCAATGTTGTTACCCTTTTCCAGGATTTTCTGGCGAAAAAGCTCAAGACTGCCTGATGTTGAGACTATTTCCATCAACCTCATCTGGCCGTATCTGACAACCGTTGATGCTGCATATGAAATACCTGGGCAAGATATTGTTTTTCTCTTCAAAGGTAAATATAGTATTGTCTGAAGAGAGCAAGGGAAAATGCTCTGTGTGAATGTGTGAGCGACGGAGTTACTGAGATACCAAGTGAGACTTTACACAGTGCACCATGTGGTGACTGGGGGACAATGCCAGTGTGATGGTGAGCCTTTATTACAAAGCAACCTCCTAGCAAGAAATGATCCCGGTGAAATGACAGGGTGGCAGGTTGAGTGAGTGTATATGTGTTATGCTAAGGTATGGTATTGGATATTTGTGTGATAAATAGTAATGATATGTATTGTTATGTAGTTCTACAAACCCTGCAGGGATCTAAACGCTGAGATAACAGTTGACATCATTATACCACAGCGTGGTACTCAATTTATCGACTTTGGAAGGATGAGTTGGCCCAGCTGGGATTCAAACCTGCATCAGCAGGCTGCCCACAGATGTCACAACGAGCACTCAGCTCGCTGTGCTATCTGACCAGCTGTATTATCCCAAACGGCCATGGTCATGGCCTCGAAGCACTTTAAGTTGTCTAGGAGTTTAGGAGACCATAGTCTGAACATGCATGGTAACTAGTTTACCAGGCCAAGAGGAGAGATCAGGGGCAACGCCTTTGTCTTAGAAGCAAGATAAGTCTAGGAGTATCCATGTTGCCAGCATGTTACACCTGCGCACAGGGGCCCTGATACCTTTACTTCTGCTTTAGGCATGCCAATACCGCACCAAGGAGGACCTCAGAACGGAAACAATGCAGACGCTACGCAATACGCATGCTGTATAGAATACACCCCACCCCCTCCTCGCCCCTTGGCCTGCTTTGAGCAGAGAGCCGCAGGACACCGCAGGCACTCTGCAATGCATTCATATAAACACAGCATCCACCAGCAGGTTCTTTTAGACCAAATGTGTCAAAATGAACTGGACAGTGCACCGGTTTGGGTTCAAATGCACCACTAGCAGGCCTCAGAATCGACCTATGCAAATGAAGAGGATACTAACGAAGAGTGGCAGAATTAAGCACCCACGCAGCGTTGAGGTGGACTTCTGAAGCATGGCGAGTTGATAGTTTAATAATTGTAGGTTCAGCTTTGCTTCAGATAATGAATAGGTTTAGGGAGTGGCATCCCAGGTACGTCACAGGCATCAGGGGGCACCAATAGGCAGTTGTGTGTATCTTGTTGATCGAAGAATACCAGCATTCTTTGTTTTTATATGGTGTCAAGGTCTTTAGGTGATCTGCAGAAACAATACTATTCAGAGTTTGCTTAAAAGTGAACCACACTTAATGGGAAAGTGAATAACTATATGTATGTGTGTATTTCATTGGTTACACTTGTGTTTGTTGTTGCATTATTCAACCTGCTCTAAATTCATTCGGGCTGCTTCTCTTTCAATATAGTGGCGCTTTGAAGGGTCCTTGCTTCTGGTACCCTTCTCTCGCAGTGGCGTCGCTAGGCGGGGCTGAGGGGGGCGGGACCCCCCTGTGAAACCCTGCCCCCCCCTTATTCCCCCCCTACCTAAGACGAGCAGTGACCGTGTTCTCCCCCTACTTTTGTCTGTGCCCCCCTACTTTTGTCTTTGGCCCCCCTCTGTGCCGCTCCTAAATTTGATTCCTGGCGACGCCACTGTTCTCTCGTGTTAGTAAAGTGACACGTTTGGGCTGTGGCTCCTTGCCTTTGTTCTCAGGTCAGAGAGCATTCCTCAGCCATGTGCATTATGTGTGGAGGGCCTCGGGACGGGGGATCGGGGGCTCGGGGGTTCGGGCGGTATCTGGCCTTAAGTTGAACACCCATCTATTAGAGGAGCGAACAGAAAAGCTAGCATGCTTAGAGAAATCACGACTATTGCAAGAACCATTTGCAAAACTAGAACACAGCACACCTTCCTTGGCAACATTTGTGCTCCATCAAATCACACCAAACAAGGCACTCATTCACCTGTAGCAACGTTCATGTGGTACCGGCTGTTGTTGCCACTTCTCTCAATTTCTTCTTCACTTTTTCTGAAATGACATGGCACGATACAGTGCAAACATATCTGCAAACCCTCCCCCATGTCTTGAAGGAGATACTCATGTGCTTCTTTTTGTTGCATTTTTGGACGCACAGCCCTCGATTTATAAACAGCCAAAACTATGAGTCATTGAATGCAAAATAAAAACCAAACACCAAGACTGGACAAGCAGCTCCCAACCGGTATGGGGCATGTTGGCATGTTTGTGTCAGTAGCAGCCTCCACTCCGCGGACCCGAAGGCTGATATGTGAGCAAGATTGGTAAAGCCAATCTAGCTGGATTTGAAGATATGACATCTTGGTCCTGTTGCGGATTGCCCTAGACATTGAAATCCAGAACACCTGTATCATTTCCCCACAGTTGGCTGTACCATATTCAAGTGTAAATGTCAAAATGCAAAGGCAATTCACCTCATTAGGTCTGTGTACATCACTTCCGCTTAGGGCTTTCCACAAGGAGCCTAATCACTGTCTTCAGATCTATAAAGACGGCATAAAGGTGTTTCCTTTTTCACAGTGACACACATAATTTGTAACAGTGGCATCCTCATGTATTATTCCACTATTCCTAACACTGCAACACTTAAACCTACCTGAATAGTGGCAGTACTTCTAGTGGCCTGCAACCACCCTTGTATAAGCTTTAAGGTGACTTTACCACAAATCCTAGGACGGGCATCAGTCAAGGAGATGGAGCCGAATTATCAGCATAGCAGCAGTCTTCGTTCTTGTATCTGGGGGATAATCTCTGGCGCGCTCCAAGATAAAAGGTGAACGGCCCTGTTTAGTAAGATGCTTAGTGCCCGAAGTAGCACAGCTGCCTATATTGTGGGTTCGCCTTGAATCAAAGTGCCAGATTGAGAGTGTAAACCTGGAGCCTTGTGTGGCTTTTGAGCTGCTGCAATAGAAACCGTAACTCTGCTAAAATAAAGGGGGGAGGTGGTGCCTCCAGTCTCTTTGACATCTTTGTCACCTATGCCAGGAGGACTGTCACCCTGCAGAATGAGCTTGTCTCCCACCACTTCGTAGAGCGTGCTGACCTGAGCCTCTGACCGCACCGAAGATAGAATTTGCTGGGCAACACCGACACCAGCAAGAAGCTTCACACCATCCCCGTGATTCTCTCTTCGATTCCCACGTTGCCCTCGAGGATGACTCATTCCTTTTCTACTAAGGAGTCTTTACTAGGCATGCTCTACCAGTGGTAGTTCTCAATACCTTTGCCAATGCTTGTTTCATACCCTGCCGCTGCTTGTCAAACCAAGTCTACCGTACCCATGGGAGTCTCACTTCACAGAATGAGGGGCTTCAGAGCGCAGCCAAATGACTTGCATGGTCATGCTGTTCCTCTTCACAGTGAGGAAGAGCTACTTCTGTTAGTTTGACAAAAATGTGGGAGGCCCTCTACCGAGAAAGAACACAAGAAGGAGCATGGCCAAATACCCTGTTCTCTGGGGTGGTTACCGCTCAGGAGGGTCTACACTCTGCCCTGCCACAGGAGCGTAAAAATAGCCACATGTCAGATGTTTGTGAAACTTACTTGGGGGAGGAGGCAGGTCATCAGATTGTAGTTACTGGGGATTTAAATGCAGAATGTGGCCCTGGGTTACTAGATGGACACTCCCCTAAAGATATCAGGGAAAAGTTGAAGAAAAGAACGTATGTAGATGGTAGACGGTGCTTAGAGTTTTTTGACACATGGGATTCAAGGGTGGCAAATGGATCTGTTTTGGGTGATGGATGAAGTCCCTGGCGGTCAATTCAGAGTACAAGGCTAATCCAAACTTTACCTGTCTCTTACCTTTGATATTTGTCTTCACAATGGATGGTGACCAATAGAAATATAATTAACACAAATTCAACCAGACGTGTTGCTGGGGGGGCTAAGAGGGCTATAGCCCTGGGTCTTTTGGTTGTAGCCCTGGTTAGAAGCTCAGGGGTTACAACCAACAAGCTAGCCAGCACTGAGTCCTGACAGTCCCGACATTAGCGTAGCCCCGGATATGTCCAGACTTAGCAACACCCCTGAATTCAACAACAACAACCATGTAAATCCGCCAGTGAGAAAATCGAGCAAGACAATATGTGAGTTGTAATGTTCTACTTTCTATGAAGCAACAATGGGAAGAGTTGAGAAAAGCCTATCACATATTAGCCTCTTCTTTGCAAACTGTGTTCTTAGCAGTCCCATCTCCCCTCACATGGGCAAAGCGAGAATGGATGATTGGTAGTGCCAGTTTGAACTGCAGCTCCTGAGGAGTGGAAGGATGTGCAGGTGAATGCCCCCCAGTCGTACCCACTGCCTTGCATGTCACTCAAGACCTGTATCTGAGCTTCTGTTCTGGACTGACTTGACCTGGTCACCATTAAACATGTGTAATGGCTGCTACCTATGTCAACCATCCTGCACCCAAGTCTTCCCTTATTATTTTATAACCATACACAAACTAATTACAACTCATACCATGCTTTGTCAGGTCTAGATATTGTCATCACAATACAACTCTGCTCTAAACCGAGCTGCACTCTCCTAAATCCTTCACTCATGCTTATTAATAAGTAATCTTATTCAAGAAACACACATCCCTACTTCGATAACCATATCCCCTCTCACACATCCCAATTGTCTTTCTCTCCGATTTTGGTCATTCTCTTTCCTATGACCTCATCCCCAACCCCCCCTCCCTTCCTTTTCCCATAATAAGGTATGGTGATGCCATGGCAGAGTCACAATATACTACCTTTTGGACAGGTCCAGGCACGGTAAGACCTCTACGGTGGTAATGGGCGCAGTATAAATGTTCTGCTGGGAAAAAAACCTTAAGAAAAAAATCTATTAAACAAAATACACATTTTCTATACTTATTATTTGTCTAACATTTTCTTTCAAAAACAGGCCAGCAGTTCTGGGCAACAAGAGGATTCACTACCCAATCAGGCTATCCCACAAGTATTCAGCAATATGGATTTCTCAAAACAGTTTCTAAAATCGACGCTGCAGTATATATTGAAGATGAAATGACAACATTGTTCTTTGTGGGCGATAAGTATTGGAGGTCTATTTTTTTCTCTAACAACATTACTTCGTAGTTGCACATTACACATTCGTAGGGTTACGTTTCCTTTATAAAACGTGTTTTCTGCATGATCTTTGTTTACAGATCAAATTTCCTATAGGACTATAATGAAGGGTAATAACCCTATTCTGTCCCTTTGCGCTCTCTCTCGCTCTCTCTCTCTTTCTTTCTCTCGCTCTCTCTCTCTCTCTCTCTCTCTCCCACTGTGTCTCTCACACTCTCTCTATTGCAGGGTCATGTGGGGTGAGACAGTATTCAACAGGACCTAGGGAAAAGGCTAAAGAACCAACAAGGATTGTAAAGGATAGACATGTGTCAGGATGGGGTGTTAATAAAGCCAGTGAGGGATTATTCTAATTGGATCTAGTGTCCTGAGTGCAATTTGTGTTCCCTGTGCTAAACTCCAAACACCTGCGGTGCCCGCACCCAGGACCATATCCTTTCGACAACTAAAGAGTCTCAGGGTCCTTTAAAAGGCCCCAGCATGCTTCAGGAGGTCCCCACATTGACCCATCTCCAGGGACTCTGCAGCCTTGACACGCATAGTGGTGCAAGCCCTGTATTGTACCCCTATCGCCCTAAGGATTTCCCCAATATGTTACCCACTCAAGAACTATAATGTTTCGCCTAGGCCTATGGGTTATTCTGAGTAGAAATGTCCCTCATGGCTGGGTACTTCTGAACAGGATTTTCTTGACCCCTACCTGGGTGGTTCCTGCGATGGTGCAAGCTACCTCACATTTCTGGCTTGGACCCTTGGGTACACTGGTCTCCCCACTTCTTGTTTATAAGTTCTGGCTTTTAGCCAGTAGCAGCCTTGCATTATTGAGGCATTTGCTGACGAACAAGGCATACTTTAGCAGCCCGTGCACATATGGGGCTTTGTAGGGTAGTATTTGATGAATCGAGCTGAGGAAGCCAGCCAAGGCTCGGACCGACCTGGGCCAAAGAGCGGGCTGCACCTGGTAGCTGGACCCCAGTTTCGAACCCCTGCCTGGCAACAATACAGGCTGAAAAAAAAGAGTATGCTTCCACCACTGACTGGATTAGCGCCAGTGCTCTGCAGGGTGAAGGGCATTGGCTTACTCGTGGTGTCCTTCTACCCGATTGCCCCTCACAGCAGAGAACGTGGTGAAGCCTCAGGGGGTCTTGTTCTACCAAACTAGATGAGGCAAAAAACATCACAACAACACCGGGCAGCCGAGATGGGAAAGCCTGCCTTCCTTTCAAAGCTGCACCTACTGGCAGAAATGTTTTGCTTGGGAATGAGAGTAAAGGGGTTACCTGACAACCCCCAACTCCCCCGCCCTGCCTTGGAGATACAGCAGCCCCCCCAAACATTGATCCTCTTCGTTGTGAGCAGAGCATTTCAATGGAACGCTTCTTCCTCTCCAGCAAGAGCAATATTTGTTAAATGCGCGGGAAATGAGGATTGATGATGGCTTTGCGTCTCAATGCCCACATAAAGCTCCAGTTAACTAACACACTGGGCCTCATTACACGGATGGCGGAGAACCAAGGCGCTATTAGCGCCATGGTTCATGCCGGTAAAATACCGGCACCGCCTTGGCGGAAAGGGGAATTACCGCCCCATTCCAAGGTTGGCGGGGCGGTAATTCCCCCTTCCACCATTGCCCTTCCCCATTCCCATTTTTGCCCCTTAGAGCTCAATGGGAATGGGGAAAGTGCTAATTACGGTACCACAAATTGCGGTACCGTAATTAGCTCCCTGGGTCCCTTTGCGGGTTGGTTTTTAACGCCTGCAAAAAGCAGACGTTAAATCCCCCAACCCGCAAAGGGACCTCGTAGTAAGGCGGTAAGGATTTACCGGTACCAGTATTTTACCGGTACCGGTAAATCCTTACCGCCATCCGTGTAATGAGGCCCAACGTGTATCACAAAGAAGGATTAAACTGACTTTTATTTTCATGATGTGTGTTTATTTGACACATACCAAAAAGTGTTTGCTTGTTTGTGGAGCTTCATATTTTAGTCACATCATACACTAAAAAGCAGGAACATCATATACTAAAAAGCAGGATACCTTTGTCAAACTGGTGACCATATATCTTGTGAATTGTCCTACGAATGCATTCTCAAAACCAAGAGAACATGTTTTAGACTCAAATTACTGCACATTCTGGTATTTGTAATCCTTCGATCAAGAAAGGGAAAAAAACACTACAATCGTACTCTTTCTGCTTAACACATTTCTGTGAGGATGTATGTTTTTGTCAAGTGGGTTGATTATGATGTGTATGTTCCGAGGTCTCACCATGAAAAAGAATGTCCTTGAAAACCAAACATGAAGATATTGCTTGACAAAATAGCAATATTTGTTCTTGCCCAGAGGACAATACACATGCTGATTTTCATTTGTAATTGTGTTTATTTATGTGTTACAAACAGACGTTTGACCCTGGATTGGAGAAATGTTGGTATTTTGAATACTTATGGTTGCAGGCATTGTTAGGCACTGTGGCGTGTTTTCCACAAGTCATCACATGGGTCTGGTAAAGCCCGCCCGCATCCCAGTTTCCATTCCAGCAGTAAACATTGTGAACACTAGGTCACAATGAAAACCTTTTTATTCGGCATGTCGGGCTGTTAGTTTCACTTTAATGGTCCCTGCTAATAAACCATGCTATTTAAACTCTTTAAAGCCAATCATTACCTCAAATTTACACAAGCTAGGTCTGGATCTGATAAGATATGTGGTTGAGTATCTAAAGTGCAGACTGGACCCAAATCCCGGTGCACCTCTTAACTAAAGTGTGTGATCCTAGGTAAATATTATCTCACTATGCTGCATCTAGCAAATTGGGGACACCAGGACCTCTTGTTGTGAGGGTCTCGTGGCAGGAGACCAAGTATGGGTCTTATGAGGGTAGGAAGGTAGCACACTAAGTATTGGTCTTGTGTTGTGAGATGTGGGGGGAGGTAGCATGCCTTGCGGGACTTAAAAGCCAGACTGTTGCAGGTAATGGATAAGGGGCAAGCTGCATTATTAATGCTCCTTGACCTGTCTGCGGCTTTTGACCTGGTTGACCACTGTTTACTGGTCACCAGGTTGAATGAAGTGGCTGCCTTTTCGAAGAAGGCTGCATCGTGGATTCAGTCAGTCCTGCGCAACAAACAAATTAGGGTGTGCAGGGAGAAGGTGGAGGCCACCCCAGCACTGTTGTTGTTTGGGGTGCCAGAGGAGGCTTGTCTTTTCCCCTCTCTATACAATATTTTTACGGTACCCCTCTTTGACCGGCTGGAAGAGAAAGGCATTTGGTTTACGAACTAGGCAGATGACACACAATCTGTCATTCTTCTATTGGGCAGACATGAGCAGGATAGAAAAAAGGTCAACGAAATATATCAACTAATACAGGCTTGGAGGGTGGAAATCTACAATGGTAAATATATACAGTTCTAAGTGGTACCACAATTATTATTAGATCCCATTAAAGTGCATCAACTGTACTCTGGTTAAATGTCACACAAATCAATGAATAAGGGTAACCAACAATAGACACAGGAGGAAAGCAGTTGGTAAGAACAATTGGCAGAATACTGGCCTCTACCACTAGACACAGTTCAGTGTGGAGATCCCCCCACCTGGGCAACCTGTAAAGTAAAGATATATCACAAGCCCAGTCCATATATTGTTCTAGAAGTCTTATTTCCTTCTAAAATAGTTCTACAACCCCAATGTACCTGGAATAGCAGAGTTAATTGTCGGGTCATCAACAGATCCTTCTTAAGCGGCTCCCTTTAAGGCAGGAGCCACGGATCATCGAGATCCCACGAGGAAAAAGGGGTGAATGATGACGACGAGGCGGCAGCTTCGTTCCTAGCAGTGCTCGGCGACGACGGAGCGTTGGCGTCCTGCAAGGAAGAGGCATGCGGGGCACCTCGATGATGATAGTTCTGGACCGCAAAGAGATTATGAAGAACTGTGGCCCAGCAAGGGCGTCGAGTCTTCCAGCGTCTCTACGGTCGTTAGTTGGTGGGAAACCTCCTGGCGGATGGCACATCAGTGGCCTCGACTTTCACCGGCAGGACAAAGCAGTCGACGTTGCAGACGAGAGCGTCCTTAGGCAAAAGAAGCACGGCGGCTCCAGTCGGCGCCGCCGGCCATCGACGGTTGTAAGTGATTCAATCCAGCACTTCACCTAAGTCAATGCTTAGCGTGTAATGCACAACTGAAACCCTTATTTATTTGTGTCTAAAAGTTATTTTATTCTGAACGATGTTCCACTTACATCACGCCCCTCTCTTGGCACCCCCCCGGTCACAATGAACCAGGAATCAGGCTGATTTGCAAAATTAAAATATTTATTTATTTATGTAGTTCACAATATAATCACACTATATCTAATGGTTATACGATGATCACCCCTGGGGTGAGGTAACACTAAGCAATCTCTTTAATCACAAGGATTAATAGTGAGCAAAACAATTCAGCACAGAAAGAATACTTCTGGGTGTGTTCAAATCAAGTAGCAATGTAGTTAGTGGTTACTATTTCCCCCTGCACACCCCTCAACCCCCCAACAAGAAATGTAAAGAGATAGGAGGAGAGAGAACAGGTTTCAGGAATGCAGAATTCAAACAAAATGTCAATCACAATTTCCCCCCAGAAAACACAAGAGAGAAACAGAAATGATTGGCAAACTGTCAAAATGGTTTTTAAAGTTATCTGAGAATGAAATGGGTAAAACACTAAATATGGGCTAAATTGCTGAAATTGTTTAAATTCTAATGGGAGCCACTTTTGATAGTTATAGACAAACACTAGCAATGATTTGACACTAATAAGCAATGTGCAAACTTAAAATTGAGGTCGGGTGCAATCAAAAGCTTGCAGCAAACTTTTCCGTGTGTGTGGTCTTTTGGTTCTGTGGAAAGCTGTATATGTTGGCTACAAGCAGAAGTTGAAATTTCGTTTCTAGCATGAAAATTGAGAAGGTTATGGATGTTTTAGTGGAGGTCGTTTTTCTGAGATAGGCGCAAAAATGGGAAAACAGGGAAACGCTTTCAAAAGACAAATGGGATTTTTTTATACTAGATTATGACTATAGAAAAAGAAAATGCCACACATGAATCTCCATCAATCCTGGCCAGGGACTCTTCATGTGGTGGATAAACCCTAATGATTTATGAGTTTAGAAAATAATTGAGAAAAACTAAGCGCAGAGAAAGCTCTGACAATTCAACAATACTTCTAACACTACCGGTTCTGAATATACGAGAGAATGGGTTTAAGATAGGGATTAACTAAGCAAAGTACATATGCTAGTGACACAGTCCCATCTATAGGTACTCACTATCTGGGTTTCAAACGGAACCTCAGGGATTCTGGTCAGGGATTCTGGTTCTGGGACAGACTGCTGGGCGCACCGGATTGGACTGGATCTGCAATGGTTCTAGTCACAGCTCGGCACAGGACTGGATCGGGTCTGCAATGGTTCCTGGTCACAGCACAACGGATTGGATCTTTTGGTTCTGGTAATAATCTGTTTAGCAGGAAAGCAGTTACAGCACAGCCCGGCTGTTTCTTTTGTTCCCCTTAGATTTTGTGGGATTCTTTCTGGTTTTTGAAATTCAAGGCCTAGTTGAAAATGGTTCAACTAATGGAATGGGCCTTTCTGCTTGCCAAGTTTCTGGAGTCTGGAGCAAGGAATATGGATGGTTCTGTTTCAGGGTGCTTCGCCAGGATCAGGATAGTGGGTGAATCTGTGTGTCCTTCTAAGTCCTCAGTTTTCTCTATTTATGCATATGATAAAGGGGGGGTGTGCTGGTTTATCCTAAGTGTGCCCCTTAGGCAGGCAATTGGCTAGAGTCTCTTCTCTCACTTGATTGGAGAAGAAAACAGGGTGTCACCATGATGATGTGGGTTTATGAGTCAGAGAATCCTCCCCTTGTCTCTTTGAACATAAAATCTACTTTTGGTACAATACATATTTACATGTGTACAATCTTTACAACAACATATATAGATTACACCTTTTGTGTAGCATATATTCCTCCAACCCTTGTCACTGTCGGATCTTTTGTCTGCTTTTGACAGAATGTTTCCCTTTTTGGCTGGAACACAATATCTAGTTTATCCAAAAATGTGTACAAATGTGCGCATTGCATATGGGCATAAGAGTATGAGGTTTCGTGCTTTTGGCATGAATACATTTGGAGTAAAACCATATTTTCCGCTACTACTTCCCAGAACATCCCACAGAGTTCGGGCATCTCTTAAACCGTACATCCAAAAATCACATCAACAAATCTGTTGTTGACATATTTTTCACAATTTTACACAGTAATTTATCAGTCTTTTTTGAAAATGTACTTTTGCCTTTGTTAATTAGCAAATGGCAGTTTGTCTCTGCCTCCTTCTCCTTCTGGCAGCTCAGAAGCAATCTCCGCCCCTTTCCTTCTGGGAGAGGCCGTTTATGACTCTTCACACTCTGCATATCCTTTCAGCCAGAGGAAGCCCATTGTCCTCTTCCCCTGCAGCCCAAGCTCTCCTCCCCTGATCTAATCATCACAGAGGTGTGATTTCCTGGTGGCGTGGAGCAGAAGGGAGATGCCTGGCCTTTGTGGGGGGAAGCTGTGGAACTGGTTTGAGCCTTAAGTTAAATGTCATTCTGTTACATTTTTTTTACTTGGTTTAAAACAGACTTGCAATTTTCAAAACAAGCATCTAGAACACTTATTCCAGCTTCTAAGCCATGGGATTTGAATAGTTACAACCTAAGTTACTTTTAATAACAGGTCACTTAGTTTTCAGACATTTGATTTCAGTTGCACAAGTTTAAATTTTATGATGCAAGCTACTGACAGCTGTCACAGAGGCAGCCGCTAGTACTGCGCCCAGATTTTGACAGATTTCACAGGCAGGCACATTTTTGCTGTGAATGTTTTGATGACAAATTTAGCTTTTCTGGACATTGTCTTTTCATAATGATTTCTTGAATGAAGTGACTTGTAACACCCAGCAAGCATATTGGATGTGTGATCGTGTTTTAGACTGGCATTCTGTATTTTCAGCAACCAAGAAAAAAGATTTGAAAACAAGATTCTGGATTTCTTTCACTAAAGCACTGCTTTTCATCTGTGCTTCATTTTTACTTGTTGGGCAACCCAGTGACATGTTTCAGGAGTGCTCTCTCTGTTCCACCACTGACAACATTCATGGTAGATTTGGCAGCCATCTTTTCGTGTTGTAAAGCGTGATTTCCATAGGTTTTGGCACGCATAGGGTTTTGCGGCCATTTTGATAATTCTGGCACCATCAGCACACAGTGATGCCACAGGGCAGAGCATAGGTGGGTTAATACATCCCACACGGTGGTGGACAACAGTGTCCGGGCACTTCTCCTTGTGATTCCGTGGCGGTCCCTGTCTCCGGTCAGCAGCCTGTCGTAGGTCTGTCTTCCAGGGAGCTTTGGCAAAGATGAGCTGGTGTATGATGGTCCCTCGTAGCTCGGGAAGAGGGCACCTAACTAGGTCCTCTCTAGGTCAGTCCTTGGAGACACTGCAGATTTCAGATCGATGAAGTAGAGCAGCAGAAAGACTTCTCTTCCAGCAGGGCTTCAAGGGTAAGCTTCAGTTTCAACTCCAGTTTCTCTTCAGCTTCTGAACACAAATTCTAGCAGTGAGAGGCCCCAGACATACTAGTTGATCTCCCATTCATTCTTTTGGGTCACACTCAGGCAACCAATCCATCAGAAGGGCATTCATGCAAGCAGGCAGCCAATCAGGTGCATAGTGCATTCAGGCCATTCACTTCTCTCCAGACACTCACAACAAGTTATGTGTATTGGGACAAGTACCCACCCATTCCACACTCCACACTGCATTCATACCAGATTCGGGCTGGGCTGTCTCGGTCATTGTGACATTGTGTCAAACACCAGAAACCAGATGCCACTGAGATTTCAGATACCCTAACTAATGAGAACCTAGACCTGCGATGCATAACTGAACCCTGGCTCCATGAGGCTGCTGGCCCTGCTATTATGCTAGCAATACCAGACGGTATTATCCACAAACCCAACCTGCCTATCTACTACTACACCATTTCAGTCTTGTGAAGTCCTCACTGCCAAACTCCAACTCTCATGTAACCATACTCTCACCATCTATGTGATCTACAGACCACCTGGACCACTGGGAACCTTCGAGGACGACCTAACTAGTATCCTGACTAACAATACAAAAGACCATGCGCAAATCCTACTATTAGGAGACTTCAACCTTGGCTTCAATGACTGCAATGACAAACATGCCACATCTGTTGCAGCACTACTGCATGATTATGGATTAACACAAAAAGCCACTACCCCTACACACTCTAAAGGCAGGACTCTAGTTTGGGCTGCTGACTTGAACTGCAACATCAGTATCACTAGTATAACTCCTAAAATATGGACAGACCACCATTTAATCTCATTCTCCGCCTCACTTGACCTTACCCACCCTAAACCGATAATTATGACCCTGCCACTCCCCACCAGAAGTAAAAAAGACATCACAGCAGAACAACTCCTTCCACACCTCCTCCCCACCCTTAACAATGTAGACAATATTACAGACCCAACCTTACTTGTGGAAACCTATAATAGTACCATGACCAAGGCACTAGATCTGATTGTCCCCACCAAAATCCGCAAAGGCAAACAACTCTCCCACCTGAATAACTGTTCACACCTCAACTGAAAGACCTTAGAATTAAAAAAAAAACTGCAATCAATATGGCGACACTCGCCTACTGAGGAGAACAAAATCAAGTTAGCCACTCATGCCAAACGATATAAAACGGAAATCATTAGCACAAAAAAGAACACTTATGACAGAATAGCTAAAGCCAAATCTGACACAAAGGAATTATTCTCCATCCTGCGTCAAATGGAATCACCAATACCGCAATCGGATAATACTCCCAAAAATAAGCTCTGGTGCACTAATATACAAAATGCCCTTGCAGGAAAAATTATCTCTCTTCAAACCAAAATTGCAATTAAAAAAGCTGCCTTGCTATTGCCACCGGAGCCTACTCCCAAGGTACAGCCCTCCCTAAACCAGTCCAATAACACTCCACACCCCTTTAGCTTCAAACAAATAACCATACTAGAAACAGAAAAGAGTATACCCTCCCTAAAGCCTTCTAATTGTAAAAGAGATAACTGCCCTCCTCAAATTATAAAAGATGCAGTGAGAGACCTAGCTCCCTTCATCACAAAACTGATCAACGCCTCCTTCAAGACTAACCTAGTGCCCAATAACCTGAAACAGTCTTGGGTCCTACCTCTGCTAAAAAAACAAACTCTCGACCCTTCCATCCTGACCAACTACAGACACATCACTACCGTCCCATTCCTACTCAAAATTATCGACAGGGTAGCCTACCTGCAAATCCAGGATTACCTTGAAACCAATAACCTTCTAGGCTCACGAGAATCTGGCTTCTGGCCCTTTCACGGCACTGAAACAGCCCTGATTGATCTTAAGACTCAAATTGACGAGTTGAAGGATAACGGAAAATCAGCTATGCTACTCCTCCTTGACCTTTCGGCAGCCTTTGACCTGGTAGATCATGCAGTTTTATGCAATCACCTTGGCTCCGCTGCCCATTTTTCAAGCGATGCCATAACCTGGGTTCAATCCTTTCTTGCTAACCGGACTATGAGAGTCTTCTCCCCCCTAGCAGCTGCTGATCCCATACAAGTCTCCTGTGGTGTCCCCCAGGGATCATGCGTGTCTCCTACTATGTACAACATCTTTACCAAACCCTTGTTTGACAAGTTGGATAGACTGGGTGTCACCTACACTAACTATGCAGATGACACTCAGATCCTCATCCCCCTTTCAGACAACTTCTTGGAAGACTCAGCTTTGGTAAATAAGATATATCTCCTCATTCAGGCATGGATGGCATCCCATGGCCTCTGTCTGAATGACGACAAAAAGGAGATTCTGATCCTCGGCACAGAGACAGCGATTAAAAAACTGGACCCTAACTATGCCTTGTTGAACATTGACAACAATGTCATCAAAGTGATGCCTGCAGTCAAAACCCTTGGGGTCTGTAGGGTATTTTGTATAGATTTGGGGCCTAGCGGTATTTTCTTACCGCCAAAATGAAAATAATTCATTAATAATCACTCTTTGCATTCAGATTAGATTTGGTATATAGTACTACAGTGTACATACATTATTTCAGCACACTGATACATTTAGTGGTATACATTATGTTGGTATGCGTTATTGGTGGTATTTCTGGTGAGCATAATTCCTTTGTTTTATATGTGGCCCCAATATCCAGAACCCCTTATTTTTGCTTAGTTTGTTCGTGTGATCACTAGAGAGGCCTCAGGCTTACATTTCAGGAACACCACATTTTCAATTGGAGTGCCACCATGGGCTGTCCTCGCTGTCTTATCTACAGCAGTGAGCTAAGATGCGCTATTTATCACCAACTTATCTACATCAGTGAACTATGTCCAGGGCCTCTCTTTCTGCTCACTCATGTACCTCCAGCAGTAGTCTTTTTCATTATATTATTATTATGTTCCGTTCAGAAAACATACACTTATATACTGATTGGAATCATGCACACAGCTACCGCTACGTCTTATTTTTAGCTAGCTTAAAAATGACAATTGCACTGTCTAAACCTCTTCCCATATTATCAGTACTGTAATGGTAGATGCACAAATAAAAGAGAAAAATAAAACACACTATCCGTCTGCTTTCAGATTTTTTTTGTGTATTATAAAAATTGCATTTCAACACGATCTTACTCTTTTTACAGAAATAAATGGAAATTGCACAGTAACAACCTTATCTGTAACAAAATGAAAAGAGAGCGGCAAGAACATTTTCAATTCGCAAAATTAAACCTGTTGATAAAACACTGGAGTTCCCTCTTCCACGCTGACTGAATAGTTTCGCACACATACACACTGCCCCCACACTCTGTAATATAATTACCAGGCCTGTCCAGCATGTGAAGTTCGTCGGCTGGTCGCCTTCTGGAAGTGGTTCAATGAATTCTTCTTAAATCACCCCAGCAAGGACGAGCATCTGCCTTCACTCAAACCGGGGCTTATTGAATGGAATTCCCAGTCTCTGGAGCAGTGCACTGGGATCTGCTTTTTCAATCAGGGCAATACCCAGCCACCAGCCAGGTCTTTCTCCCAGCTGTGTAAAAAGTCTTCTCCCCTCCTTTTTCCCGAGATTCATTAGGAAAGCTCTGTTACAGCCTGCCAAACGAGTTCAACCAATGAAATTCTTTTTTTATTTTTTTTTATTTTTTTATTTTAATGCTTTTTATTGTTTAAATATTGAGTTTGATACAGATATCAACAAGTTACAGACTTTGAGTAAAACAAGAACTATAAAGAAATGACATAGTAAATGATTCTGGTCACTTGTAATCGTATTTCTATATAGCTAAATCATTTGTTAAAATCACTTACGAATATAATATGAACTATAGTAGATATAAACCGCATTAATATAACAAGTAGTATAAAATTAATAGTAGCATAAGTCTGCAAAGAGTGATTTATATGTAGTGAATATAGAGATTAGGGGGAGACGTACAGGGAGACAGACAAGAGACATATAAGAATCAGGAGGGTAGAGGATATGGGGGGAGAATGGGTATATTGGATTATTTCATCAAAATAAACTAATCATTTCAAACATTATTAAGTTCTAGCATTTCAATATGAGTATGGAAATATGGATAATGATGCACATATAAGGGTGTAGATTCATGTACCATGAGCAGTTGCATTAAAACAGTTTAGATACCTGGTGAAAAAATACCATTTAGCATTATATTTAGGAATTGTGTTATGATTATTGGCCATGCACATTTCCAATTTATGAGTGTTACAAATGGTATTCCACCAGATATTGGTAGAAAGCAAACTAGAGTATTTCCAGTTAGCAGTGATGCATTTTAAAGCTATGCAGATGAATAAATCATAAAGTCTAGCAGAGTCAGATGGGAAATAAGTAGTAATGGCTATACTTCCTAAAAATATGTTAACAAAGGAAAAGGGCACATCAACACAGAAGATACACTTAAGAAGCTTCCAAATTTCCTGCCAAAATGTAACAATAAATGAACATTCAAAAAACATATGCATATACGTAGCGGGAGATATGCCACATGACCAACATTTTGCATTATAATTCGGGTTAGACTTAGCCAATTTGGCCGGAGTAATGAATGCTCTATGCATGAAGAAATAATAGTGTTGTGAAATATTTTCTGATACCGATATTTGTTTGATTTTAGCAAACAGACTATGCCATATTTCATCTTCAAACATGAAGCCCAAATCAAGTTCCCATTTTAGACGTATAGGGCAAATCTTAAATGTTGAGGTGAGCATATTGTATATTTTAGAAACCAATGAAATTCTATCATGTCCTACCCTCCTTCTCATTAACAATGGCTTGGCTTATACAGTTGCAACTGTAACCAAACTGATTTCCTGCTTATTCGAGTCGTTGCTTTCTGCAAATACTGTGGACAGATCGCAGATAGAAGCAAAGAAAAAATAAATCTGGATGTGCGTTTAAAATGACTTTCAGAGCCTGTCATTTTCCATTTCATTTTGCACTGGAGAACACATTATATTATTAATGAGTTAGAATCATTAGTATTGTTAATAAGGTTAGTTCATTAATCCTCAAATGTGTCTCCTGCAACAGAGGAATTTCAGGTGGAGAAAAAAAATATGCTTTTAACTGTGAAAAATATTATTTGCATTTTAAATGTAGAAATCGTTTTTGACTGAATAGCCTGTTTTCATTTACATGTCCATGTCACACTGGCAACACATGCCTTGCTGTACCGCATTATAGCAATGCACCAAACCCATGCAGTGGTGCTGCATAAAAATAATGCTAAATACTCTTACATATTCCCTCCTTTTTTCTGAGAATTTGGCAGTCCAAGCCATAATTAGAGGAAAATCAACTTGCTCCCTTCCTTCTTTTAAAATGTAGCAATCCAACAAAATGAATATTCACATGCAAAACGAAAAAGTTGAAAAACCACTGTCCAATCAACATAATATCAAAATTCATCTTTGGGTCCATATGTTCCTTCCCAATGGAAGTGTAAATAGTTCAGTGCTTCAATTTTATACTTGAAGTCAATCAAAAACAATAAGATAAAACAAATAACTAAAACAAAGAATTAACATAACAGATTAAAATAATTAATTAAAATAATAAATACGTGGAACTCCATACTCCTGGACACTTGTCTGCCTCTGATATGTCCCGACCATCGATGTCACATCATTTGGCTCATTCGGGTGTTCTTCCATCTTGATACTCTTGGATCCTTTTCTATAGAAGTCATCTTTTCTTTGTCATTCCGGTTATTTTGTCTTCACCTCCACCCGGAGGCAGGCATCATTCGATCTTCATCCAGGGGACTCCAGGACTCCATCGTCTCCCGTGACCTCCGGTACAAATATGTTCATATTCTAAATCAAATAGAAAAGAAACAGATTAAGTATATAGCACAATACTAACTTCACCCTTTTGCCAAAAATAAAACATGCTTTGTAAAACATTTCGCCCTTTTTCTTTCGCCTTCTGAAATTAAGCACAGGTCATAGAGAACAAGCATACATAAAACAACATTCAATATTTAATGCATTTTCATTCTGCACACCGACTCCATAAACTTCAGCTTCTTTTTTATATTATATATATATTTACCTATATTACAGTGTTTATGTGCCATTATAATCAACCATCTTTATTTAACTTCTCTGTCACTTCCTCCTGACTGTACTCATTTATTTTACCTTCTTGTGTTCAAGGGACTTTATCTGTTTCTACACGCTCCAGATTTTTTATCTCATGTCTTGGATGACATGGCTTGATTTGGTTTACATTTACAAACTGTTCTATTGCTGTTTCACCTTCAGTCTTTAAAATTTTGTAAACTACAGGAGAGACTTTATCTATAATTCGGAATGGCCCCTGCCAGGCTGCTAGGAATTTGGAATTTTTCTGTTTACTTTTTCCAAAATGGAAATTATACACCTGATCTCCTACACAATATTCCTTTACTGTTGACTTTTTATCATAATATGTTTTAGCACCGTCAGCAGCCCTTTCCAGATTTCTCTGTACAAAAGCAAATGCATGTTGTAAATGCTTCCTCAGCTCATCAATGTATTCATGAACTGTAGATGCGCTTCCAAGTGTTTGCTCATGTGTTCTGTATAGTAGGTGTTGCGGCAACACCATTTTCCTACCTGGTAAGACCTCATGTGGGCTAATACCTGTTGCTTTGGCAGGAGTTGATCTGATTGCCATCAAAACCAACGGTAAATGTAAATCCCAGCTGGAACCTGCTTCAGCTACAAATCTCTTTGAAATGTCCACAACAGACCTATTACCCCGTTCAACTCCACCTGAAGAAGCCACCCAATATGCGATATGTAGTTTCCTTTTCACACCCAGTATTTGCCATACCTTGCTCATTAGAGCACTTGTGAAATGACTTCCTCTGTCTGACTCAATTCTTTGTGGCAACCCAAACCTTGAGAACACATGATTCACTAGCAATGTGATTCACTAGCTGCTGTTTGCGCACTACAATCTGGTGCAGGAATACATTCAATCCACTTCGACATCAAACATACCACACTCAAAATATAACGGTTTCCTCTGCCCGACCTTTTTAAAGACCCTACATAGTCTATTTGCAAATCTGACCATGGAAGGGTTAGGCCTCTTTTCATTAGTGGAGTCTCTGTGCACTGGTGAAGCAGGTTTAAATTGGGCACATACTAGACATCCTCTAGTATACAATTCCACATCTTGGGACATATGTGGCCAATAAACATAATCTTTTAGTATTTCCAATGTTTTTTGTGAACCTCTGTGGCCTGCAGTTATGGCATCCTGTGCATGGTGTAGTATTAGCCCTCTAAATGAAAGAGGTACCACCCATTGTATCTGTCCTATTATGGACTCTCTAACCATGAGTCCATCCTGTAGTCTAATTCGTTTTGTTTTCTTTAATAGCACCCTCAATTCCTCTTTTCCCACACAATCATCTTCTGTTAAAGGGTTTTGTCCAGGATCTATCAAATGGTTATAATAGATTCCCAAAAGTCGATCATTCTTTTGTGCCTCAATCAAATCTTGGTCTGGAGTGTTGTAACTCCATTGTACCACTGATTGTTCTGTCTCCTTCGGTGCTTTAGAACGTGTTACTGCATCAATCTGTATTTCACCCAGTAAATGTTCAATAGGTAGCAATTCCCCCATCACAGCACCAATTTTAGCCAGGTGGTCTGCCTTATCATTCCCCTCTTTATCCTCTCCTGGAGTTTTTAAATGCCCACAAATTTTTCTCCAGTATATTGTCAAATTATTTTCTGACACTAATTTGTCTATGGCTTGTATAATTTTTCCATGTTTAAGTGGCTTTTTGTTGTATGTAATCATGCCTCTCGCTTTCCAGCCAGGTAGATATTCCACAAAGCTGTTTCGTACATAGTCAGAATCAGTCACCAGGACAATTTCACTGAATGTATTATCAATTGCAGTAGCAATTGCTTTAAAAATGGCTGCCAATTCCGCTACTTGACTGCTCCTAGCTCCAAATCTCATCCCTATGCTGGAGGGGATACCTTCACATTTCAACCAGACATTTCCTATTCCTGACACTAATTGTTTATTAGTGTCATTTTCAATGTGAAAAGCACAACCATCAACATATACAGTTGGCAAGTCCTTGCATGTTTTTTCATCAAAAGCTTTGTGTGGTGATTGTTCAAACTCCTGTAAATTAGGTTCTATTTCCATTTCGTTTGATGCTTGTTCAACTGCACAGTCGTGTACATCTGCTAAACTTTGAGCAATTGGGATCTTTTTATTTTGGCCATATCTCACTTCTACAGGAAAACCTTGTAAGGCTAGCGTCCATGAAGTGATTCTGGACTGCGCTAGATTACCTGACCTAATTCTTTTACTCTCCTAAGAATTGCAAAGGTTGATGATTTGTTTCAATAATCACCTTTTCTCCCTGAACAATAGGGTGGAAATGTTGTAGCACCCACACAGTGGTTAATAGGGCCTTTTCACATTCATTGAATTTCATTTCAACTTGGGAAAATGCTTTACTTGCATAGGCAATGGTTTTGTGATTCACATCATGTTTTTGTGATAACACTGCTGACATACAATGTTCAGAGAAACCTATTTCTATAAAGAAATCCCTATCCTTTATGGGGTATGCTAAACATGGTGCCTCTACAAGACATTCCTTCAATTTGCCTACTGCCTCAGACTGCTCTTTCTCCCATTTCCAGGGTGTATTTAGTTTTAGCAGTTTAGTCAATGGTTGAGTGATCTCAGCATAATTTTCAATGAACTTTCTGTTATAGCCTTTCATTCCTAATAAACTTTTCACCCCTTTCACATTTTTAGGGTCTTTTAGTTTTTGTATGGCCTCTATTTTCTTCTTTTGTGGATTTAGTCCATGTTCAGTTACTTCATGGCCTAGAAAATTAACTTTTTTCTTGCACCATTGTGCTTTTTGTAAAGACACTTTGGCGCCTGCTTTCTGCAATTGGCCAAGCACATGCCTTATTTCATCAAAATGGTTTTTTAAGCTTTCATTTTTTCTCAGGACATCATCCACATAAACTATGGTTCCTCTTTCCGCTGCATCAGGCATGGCCTTCCTCAAAAATATTCCAAATTCACTCCCACTATTAACGTACCCGAACGGAGTTCTAACCCATGCGTATTGAGTCCTGTCAAATGTAAAGGAAAATAAATTCTGTATCTCCTCTGCCAATGGCACGCACCAATATCCAGAGGTGAGATCTAATGTGGTAAACACTTTTGAACCATGTACCTGAGCTAGGCCCTGATCAATGAATGGCAGTGGCCATCTGGACACTGGTACTCTTTTATTTAACTCCATCAAATCTGCACAAAGCCGCCATTGACCATTTGGCTTTAACACACCTAAAATGGGCGTGTTGGATGTGCTATGGATAGGCCTGATGATTCCTCCCGATTCTAAATTTGTAATAATCTCTGCCAATGATTCTAAACATGCCAGCGGTAGTCTATACTGGCGTACAAATACTGGACTTCTGCTACACCCTTCCGGAAGTGTGGCCACATGTAACTTAGTTAACCCGCAATCATAGGCATCTTTTGCAAATACATCTTTAAATTCCATAAATATCTTCTTCAATTCGTTTCTATCCTCATCATTGTCACACGCATCCGCTAAGGAGATCTGCTCTTCTACCATTTTGGAAAATTCCGGAAAATGTTCTGGTAGTGGAATCTCGGCACTTTCCTCTAGCTGTGTGGCTGTGTCTCTTTGTAAAGCTGCATCTTTTAAATGTTTTGTCATGTCAGCTTCCATTTCAATGGGCTGATTTTCCATTTCATTTTCACTTAAATCAAATGTTATACAACTCTCTTGATAACAGCACACTGTCTCACTTGAATCATAAGGGTACACAGAATTCTAAATATTCCTTTGGGCTGAGAGTCCAGGTATTCTGGCAACTCACCCTTGGCATCTACATACTTTTCAGGGATATTTCCAATCACCATGTTATTTAGATCTGCAGTATAATGTGATTTTTGTATGGCCATTCCTAATGGGGAGTTTTCCTCTAAGTGAATATCTTGACAACCCTTATTATTTACCATAATTCTCACAGGCCCTTCACCAATATCTACCAATGGAATGTATTCATAATCCAGGCCTTGCTGTTTTATGGATTCATTCAGGCACACAAATGCATCAGAGTCTTTCATCTGCTGTCCATTTTTGCATTTCAGTGTTATTGCAAACTGTTTTTTAAATGCAGGAATAATAGTATCTTTCCTCATTTGTAGTTCGATTGCATAAGGAACCAGTTGTGCACAATGATAAGCCCTTCTTTTGTCTTCAAATTCAGGTGCCGGCCCACCTAGGCGTGACCATTTTTTGATTAAGGAATTCTAACACCATACACATTATGTGCATGATGTCATTGCCCATGTAAAAATCATTTTGTGCTCCACTCACTATCCATACATTATGGTAAATCGTTTTCTGCCCAATGCTAATTTTAAGCATGCATCTGCCTGCAATTCGGTTTTCAAAGTTTGGACTGTCCAACATAGAAACATATTGGTTTTTAATCCTAAATTTCGGGATTTCCTCCCTCTCCATTATTTTTTGCAACAATTTCTCATTAATGAAGCTACTCTCCTGTTCAAGCGCTAAAGTGGCTTTTATTGTTTTAAAACAGTCATTTATACCAACATGAACCCATGGTTGCTCATCTTCCATGTGTATTTCAGCAAGAGTGGTAATGTGTTTTTCTAAATCTGCTTTAGGAGTAATATTTTGTTTGCATATATTTTCTTTTAAATAAAAACGTAATGTGTGCTCATCTATGGCGGTCTGCCAATTTTTCCTTGGGTATATTTGTACAGGTAGTTTTTCATTGTCGCTCTGCATTTTGTCTTGACACATTAATATAACAGTGACACTAGGTATGCAACTATTCTGGAGATATACCTCCACAGCATCATTTGTTTTGGCAACGGTGTGACATTCATTTATGTTGCTGTTTTGTGATTTTAGTTTCTTAGGTCTCAATGGTTTTTTGGTTAAGGACCACAGCACTCCATTCACCCCATCTATGAGAGGAGACAATCTTTTCAGGCAATCTGTCCCCATCAGAAATGGAATTTCACAAATAGATGTGATCAATACCTCTTGTTTCATTCTGTGCTTTCCTATTTTTATGTCAACCTCAGTTACACCTATGATGGGCACCTCCTCCCCATTAAAGTTATGCACTGGACCTTGATTTTCCTTCACTGTGATCTGATTCTGTGGGGAGCTCCCTTCATTGATACTCTTTACCAGCTCCTTGGACATAATAGTGGCCTGTGCGCCAGTGTCAATCATTGCCAATGTTTGGCATTTTTCTTCTACAGTGATGGGAGCATAATACCTGTCCTCAACTTCCTCTAATACACATAAAAAGTGTGAATTCTTACTGATTTCAGGACTCACCTTTCTCAGGCCTTTTTCACTTTTGGCTAAGCACATTGGTAAATGGAAAGACATTTTTCCCTCCTTTTTACCCATTTCTGCGCGAGAGACTTTATTCATTTCTCCATGTTCAGAGGTTTTTTGGAGTGTGGCCACTGTTTGCCTATCCATCCAGGTATCATCAGAGGCCACATTACAACCCTCCAACTGAACATGTGTAACAACATCATTCAGCAATCTGTCATTGTTTAATTCTGTGCATTTGTGATCATTTAGTGTGGTACTATCCCTTTCAGCATCTTCAAAAATATGTGGCTCAAAGAATTCTTCAGGTGATTGGCATGTACCCTTCTTTGGAGTATTTCCTTTCTCTGCCTGTGTTTGGTCATTGTTTTGACTGCCCAGGGAAGAAATCATAGCATCCCCACTTACTCCCTGTTTACTGGGATTCCCCATGCATGAGTCATTTTTCTTAAATCTGTCTCTTTGTTCTCTTGGAGTTTCAGGTTTTCTTATTTCATTTGTACAAATCTCCAATGTTTGATTTAGCTCTAGGTTAAACCGTACCTCTCTTTTAGAAGTATTTGCACTTTCTGTTAGATGTTGATTTACTGGCATTTTCAGTTTTAAATCATTAGACATCTCAGAGTCATTATGCGGAATTACATCAGAGCAATCTGTCTTTTCGGCGCTGTAGGTATCATGAGTACTTAGTCACTTTTCAGAAGAAGCCCCCCGGTCATTGCTATGGATATTAGCCCCCTCCTTTGATGACTGTTTTGTGCTGTACAAAGCTTCCCTATTTGTTCAGCTAACATTTTCACTTGGGCCTCAAGGCACTGGAACCTTTCCATCTCTCTAGAATCCTCCCTCTGTGGCCTAGATCGATATTGGTTGCTTTCTCCCTGATTGGATCTATTCTGATACCTCTCAGGTGAGTGATTTCTATTGGGATAGTTTCTGAACTCTTGATTCATTTGTGGAGGGGAGCGGGGTGCACCCATCCTTTGGTTGTAGTCCCCTGGTGGGGAATCATTGTACTGACGTGGAGTATAATTCATGTTCTGTCTCATGTCCTGTCTCTCATGTTGTGGGTACTGACTCCTATGTTGATTCCCATTATCAGCAAATCGATCCACATATCGGGGTCTATCCTGATTACCATATATCATGGTGTTGGGATCAAATTTGCTCTGTGTCCCCAATGTCTGGTAGGGACCATAATTTCGTTGATCTTGATTTTGTCTCTGATTATAGTTCATACCTGACATATCAGGCCGATAGCCTGTCCGGGGCCTATCTCCTAAATACCTAGGACTGATGTAGCTCTCCCTATTACTAGGATCATGTGATTGAAACAATGGTGCAGAGTGTGATGACTTTTGTTGATTAACCCTTTGTTCAGGTGCCGAATTATTTTTACCTGGACTTTGAGCAGACTCAAGGGACATTTTGGCTGACCTGATTTCCATCACGGTTGCTGAGGGGTCTTTAGAATTAGGTCTAGTATCTTTCATTTTATCACTTTCTTTACCCTGACAATAGAGTAACTCATATAGTTTTGTGCTTTGATGCACAATCTACTCAAGGGACTTGTCACGATCAAATTCACGAACCAATTGGGATATGATGTCTTTCTGTAGCCCATAGAAGTAGGCGGTTTTAAATTCATTAGAATTGGGGTCAAAAGATACATCAAAGCGAGAAAATGCTCTTTTTAAGTCTTGTAAACACTGGCGAGGGGATGTATTAGGCCCAGCAGTAAGTGTGTAAGCAACTTTCTTTGCCTCCTGTAATGACTGGAAAGGAGAAAAATGACGCCTAATTTCTTTTTCAAACTCAACCCATGTCATATTCTGCTCTTCATTTAATCCCCTTATGATGCTGGCCGTCGGAGCATCTAAAGTTAAATGAAAATATTGTCTGTACTGTTCCTTAGGTATCTGGAGTGCTTTAAAAATGTCATGAACCTCTTCTAAGTGATCCTCAATGCAGCATTCCCCTCCTTTTTAAAATGGTTTCATCAGAGCTTTAATAGATTTCATTATTTTTATGGGGCTACTTGTTGCAATGCATGGAATTGCACTACTTGGTGACTCAATCCTGGTTCCAGGTGTATGGGATTGGTGGCTGCCCCCAATGGGAGTATCAAATCCCCCAAGGGCACTGCAACCAAGTTCAGTCACTGGCCCAGTCACTGGAGCACTAGCTCTTTGGGCAGAACTAGAATTCACCTCCACTCCATTGAATGTAGTACCCTGCCGCCTCTCCTGGGACATGGGAATGCACATTTGTTGTTCTAAGTCTTTGCACTTTTTAAGGAGCCTGCGTGCTTCATTTTGCAGATAGTTGTTTTCATCACTCATTTTATTTATTACCTCCTGCATGTCGCACATTTGCATTTGGCATTCATTGAATTCTTTGTTTCTCGTATCTCTTTCTTGAATCATTTTAACCATTTCTTGCTCTGCACCTTGGAGATCACTTTCTTTTTCAAAATGTTCTTTTTGTAAAATCTGCATTTCTGAAACAATCTCATCTTTATCCTGTCTAATGTGATCCACTAAGGCTTTTAAGTGTACCAATTCTTGCTCACGGTCTTCAAACTGTTTCTTGGTTTTGGACAACTGAATATCAAAATCTCTGCATTTTAATTGCATGTCTTTCTGACATCCTTCTAATTCTGTTCTTAACATCTCCTCTTTTTTACTTGCCCCATCTAAGTCACTATTTAACCTGTTGATTAGCTGGGTATCATTTTCTTGCATTCGCAGGGATCTATTCAAAATAAACCATATTTTGGCGCATAGCCGTATTAAACAGTCTTTCTCTGCACTTTTATCGGTGCATTCAATAATCTTGTAAGGCAGACCTGAATTATGCTGCCTTCTGCAAAAATATTGTCTAGTTTTTCTTTCTGCACCTCACCCTGAATGCGGTCATGCCATTCTGAGGTACTGTTCGATGACCACGTCCCATGTGCAAACAACTTTGCCTCTAAATAGTCCACTAAGTCTGAGAATGTGGTTTCCCTTTGTGACATTCTGAAATTCGTTTTTGGTGACACACTGTTATTATGAAATGGGTTCCCTTTAATGTACAGATGGCAGTGTGAGACACACTTGCCACGCCCAGTAGGTGCTCTATGATCACTTTCCCGGCCTGCAACGCACCATAAATATGTAGGGTATTTTGTATAGATTTGGGGCCTAGCAGTATTTTCTTACCGCCAAAATGAAAATAATTCAGTAATAATCACTCTTTGCATTCAGATTAGATTTGGTATATAGTACTACAGTATACATACATTATTTCAGTGGTATACACTGATACATTTAGTGGTATACATTATGTTGGTATGCGTTATTGGTGGTATTTCTGGTGAGCATAATTCCTTTGTTTTATATGTGGCCCCAATATCCAGAACCCTTTATTTTTGCTTAGTTTGTTTGTGTGATCACTAGAGAGGCCTCAGGCTTACATTTCAGGAACACCACATTTTCAATTGGAGTGCCTCCATGGGCTGTCCTCGCTGTCTTATCTACGGCAGCGAGCTAACATGCGGTATTTATCACCAACTTATCTACATCGGTGAACTATGTCCAGGGCCTCTCTTTCTGCTGACTCATGTACCTCCAGCAGTAGTCTATTTCATTATAGCATTATTATGTTCCGTTCAGAAAACATACACTTATATACTGAATGGAATCATGCACACAGCTACCGCTAAGTCTTATTTTTAGCCTGCTTAAAAATGACAATTGCACTGTCTAAACCTCTCCCCATATTATCAGTACTGTAATGGTAGATGCACAAATAAAAGAGAAAAATAAAACACACTATCCGCCTGCTTTCAGATTTTTTTTGTGTATTATAAAAATTACATTTCAACACGATCTTACTCTTTTTACAGAAATAAATGGAAATTGCACAGTAACAACCTTATCTGTAACAAAATGAAAAGAAAGCGGCAAGAACATTTTCAATTCGCAACATTAAACCTGTTGATAAAACACTGGAGTTCCCTCTTCCACGCTGACTGAATAGTTTTGCACACATACACACTGCCCCCACACTCTGTAATATAATTACCAGACCTGTCCAGCATGTGAAGTTTGTCGGCTGGTCGCCTTCTGGAAGTGGTTCAATGAATTCTTCTTAAATCACCCCAGCAAGGACGAGCATCTGCCGTCACTCAAACCGGGGCTTTTTGACTGGAATTCCCAGTCTCTGGAGCAGTGCACTGGGATCTGCTTTTTCAATCAGGGCAATACCCAGCCACCAGCCAGGTTTTTCTCCCAGCTGTGTAAAAAGTCTTCTCCCCTCTTTTTTCCCGAGATTCATTAGCAAAGGTCTGTTACAGCCTGCCAAACAAGTTCAACCAATGAAATTCTATCATGTCCTACCCTCCTTCTCATTAACAATGGCTTGGCTTATACAGTTGCAACTGTAACCAAACTGATTTTCTGCTTATTCGAGTCTTTGCTTCCTGCAAATACTGTGGACAGAGCGCAGATAGAAACAAAGAAAAAATGACTTTCAGAGCCTGTCATTTTCCATTTCATTTTGCACTGGAGAACACATTATATTATTAATGAATTAGAATCATTAGTATTGTTAATAAGGTTAGTTCATTAATCCTCAAATGTGTCTCCTGCAATAGAGGAATTTCAGGTGGAGAAAAAAATGTGCTTTTAACTGTGAAAAAAATTATTTGCATTTTAAATGTAGAAATCGTTTTTGACTGAATAGCCTGTTTTCATTTACATGTCCATGTCACACTGGCAACACATGCCTTGCTGTACTGCATTATAGCAATGCACCAAACCCATGCAGTGGTGCTGCATAAAAATAATGCTAAATACTCTTACAGGTTTATCTGGACTCAGCACTCACTTTTAAGAAACAAATGAACTCCCTAGCTTCCTCCACAGCCTATACTTGTAAATTGATCTGAGCATGTAGACCATTCCTAACAGAGGCTAGCTGTATTACCTTAGCTAATGCAATTATCATATCCAGATTGGACTACTGTAATGCCCTATATGTGGGATCTAACAAGTATATCCTTAACAAACTCCAAACTCTCCAAAATAATGCTCTTAGAGTAGCCTTAAACATTCCTAACAGAGCCCATGTCTCTACCGCCAAAAGGAATATCCGCTGGCAAAAAATTAAAGACAGGATCACCCTCAAAACTCTCTCGCTCACGTCCAAATGCCTCAACAATATAGCTCCTCCCATCTAGCAAACAGAATCAACAAGAGAATCTCACTAACGTAGAATGACTAACGCTTATACCTTGATGGTGCCGAGATACAAAAAGAGTACAGCTGGCGGCGCCAGCTTTCCAGTCATAGCTGCCCAAACCTGGAACAAACTCCCCCTAGAACTTAGAAAGGACCAACCTTACCCAAGCTTCAGGCGTAAGGTTCTTTCATGGATACGATCTAATGAAATCTAATGTGATCACCCTCTTTTACTAGAACCACTCATCCTGAGAGACCCCTCCTCACTATGCCCATTGCGAACCTGTCCCCCCATAGGGACCCCGTCTACCACTGCTAGTATCTAGTAACTTCACTGAATCCCACTGGAACTACAAAACTGTTGTTATGATATGATATGATATGATATGATATCATATGATATGTCATTTGTAACGCGCCTATACACAAGTGTTTCAAGGCGCAACGAGGCAGGGGGGAACAAGGGGAGACAGACAACGATCCTACTAGGCCAGGTGTCATTCAGATTGCGCAAGTGCAAGGGTAGAGGGGACTGGGAAAAAGTGCAACGGGAAGGGAGAGGGGGAAAGTGCTGTACATGGTTAGTAGAATACAAGATAAATAATAGGGCCAGCTGGTGGCAAGTGCAAGGAAAAGTGCAGGACGTGGTTAGTAGAATACAAGATAAATAATAGGGCCAGCTGGTGGCAAGTGCAAGGTAAGTGCCAGGAGAAGGGGCTGTAGGATACAGAGACAGTCCCGTAGTGCAGTTAGGCAGTTGAGGGAAGAGTGGCTGGGCCAAGGGCAGAGATCGGAGAGTGGCCCGGTAGCAGATTCAGTCCAGGTTCAGTGTTTTTAGCAGGGGAGAGAGGGGGAGAAAGCAGAGGCAAAGAGGAAGGTTTTGAGGTGCTTCCTGAACCGGAGATGGTTCTCCTCAAGTTTCAGGGAGGCAGGAAGGCTGTTCCAGAGGGAGGCCCCTGCTGCGGAGAGAGATCTACCCCCAGCTTGGTGCTTGCAGAAGCGGCTGACCTTGAGGTAGTTGGAGGTGGATGAGCAAAGAGCTCGAGAAGGAAGATATTTCGGAAGAGAGAGTTGAAGGTATTTTGGCCCAAGGCCCCAGAAGGCCTTGTGGACAATGCAGAGGGTTTTGAACTTAATCCTCGCAGCCACTGGGAGCCAGTGTAGTGATTTCAGACCTGGAGAGATACGGTCCTTGGGCTTGAGGCCAAGGACAAGTCTCGCAGTCCTGTTCTGGATAAGTTGCAAGGGGCGGAGAGTAGAGGCAGGAAGATTTAGATAGAGGCTGTTACAGTAGTCCAGCCTCAAGAGAACCAGGGCTCTGGAGACAGTGAGCTTCTGGGGGAAGGAGAGGAAGGGAACAATACCTCTGAGGAGGTGTAGCTGGTAGTGTGACTTCTTAGGGACGTCAGATATGTGAGGAGAGAAAGAGAGTGTGGAGTCGGAGATGACTCCAAGGTTTTTTGCTTTGCAGGTAGGCGCAGGAAGAGGGCCAAGGGAGGCCGGCCAGAGAGCTGCAGGGAAGGAGGGAGTGGGTGTGCCGATAAGTAGAATCTCAGTTTTACTGGCATTAAGGCAGAGGTCATTGGCGGCACACCATTCCTGGATGGCAAAGAGACAGTCAGAGATGAGGGAAGGGGAAGAGGAGGCTGAGGGTAGCCTGAAAATAAGCTGGGTATCATCCGCGTAGCACTGAAAGTTGGGACAGAGAGAGGCGATGCGGTGAGCAAGAAGTGCCAGATACTGGTTGAACAGCCAGGGGGAGAGGTTAGATCCCTGGGGGACACCACAGGTAGAGAAAAAGATGTCAGAGAGGAAGGAACCCAGTTGGGCCTGGGAGGTTCGATTGGAGAGGAAGGAGGTCAGCCACGCCAGAGCCTGACCAGTGATACCCAGGTTATCACGGAGACGGTTAATCAGGATGGTGTGGTTGACAGTGTCAAAGGCAGAAGAGAGGTCGAGCAGAATGAGAACACAAGGGGTGTTAGAGTCAAGGTTAGAGAGCAGGTCCTCACGGATGTTCAGGAGAGCAGTTTCCGTGCTTCTGGCAGCTCTGAAACCAGACTGATGGTCATGAAGACTACCAACAGATTCAGCATGGAGATTAAGCTGGGAGATGGCCAGTTTCTCCAGGAGCTTGCCCAGGAAGGGGGTGATAGAGATTGCGCGATAGTTAGCTGGGCAGGAGGGGTCAGAAGAGGGTTTCTTAATAAGGGGGTGCACAAGGGAGTGTTTGAGGGGGGAAGGGAAGATTCCAGAGGCGAAGGAGTGATTGCAGAAGTCAGCCAGGGCAGGGGCCAGGGAGTCAATGTGGTCCTTGATAGTTTTGGAGGAACAGGGGTGGACCTGTTTTGATGAGACTTTCATAGATCGGACTTGTCTTGAAACCTTGTCAACAGAAAAAAGAGGAAAGGCAGAGAAGGAGGGAGGAGGGTGGCTGCAGAAGGGCCAGAGGGAGAGCAGAGAATAGAGGGGGGGAGGTGATAGAAGGAGAGTGAGGACAGGATGTCCTGAGTTTTTGAAATGAAGTGGGAGGCCAGTGCCGTGCAGAGGGCCTGGGAGGGGACAGGAGAGGTGGAGACTGCAGCAGGGTTGGCCAGCTCCTTGCAGATTTTAAAGAGTTCGGCTGAATTGTTAGATGCCGCAGAGATGCGAGCTTGGATAAGGGCTCTCTTCTTAGTGAGAACGGAGAGCCGGTATTGCCTTTGGAGCAGGCAGCAGGCCAGTTTGTCAGAGGATGAACATGAAGCACGCCATTTCCTCTCTGCCACCCTGCAATTGCGTTTAAGGGTGACGAGATCCGAGTCATACCAGGAGTTACATTTGGCTTTGGGCTTCAGGCGGATCCTCATGGCAGGGGCAAGGATATCGAGGGTATCAGAAATAGCAGAGTGGGGAGTAGAGAGGGCTGTGTCAGGGTGGGAGTCAGCCGAAGGGGGACGAGGGGGCGAGAAGGTGGTAGCGAAAGCCTCAACTGACACGCGCTTCATGGGTCAGATAACCGTGAAGAGGGGTGGAAGTGATGAGGGTGGCTTTGCCTGTGGGGTAGGGAAGGTAAGGTGGGAGGATAGGAGAAAGTGATCACTCCAGGAGAGAGGAGTGGAGAGAGGGACAGAGAGGGGAAGGTCAGAAGAGATCAGAGCATCGAGAGTGTGCCCTGCAGAATGGGTCGGCCCAGACGGGAGAATAGAGAGTTGGAGAGAGTCGCAGAGGTCGCAAAAGAGTCCGGAGGGAGGACAGGAGGCATCGAGATGGATATTGAAGTCTCCAAGAAAGAGGAGTTGAGTGGTTGAGGACAGGAGTGAGGAGGAGAGGTCAGCCCACTCGGAGAGGAAGGCGGAAATTTGACCAGGTGGCCGATAGATAGTAGCTACGGTAAGGGAATGGCTAGGAGAAAGAGAGAGTCGGCAGACAAGGTATTCAAAGGAGGAGTAGGTCTGCGTAGGAGTGACAGTGGCAGGAATCCACTCAGGGAAGATAAGGGCCACACCCCCCCAGCACGGTTGGGCCTGGGCAAGGAGAGGATCTTGTAACCGTCAGGTAGGAGTGTGTCAAAGCTGGTGACAGAGCTGGCCGTGAACCATGTCTCAGTGAGACCGAGGATGTCAAGGTCCAGTTCCTCAAGAAGGTGACAGATATCAGAGGAATGTTTGACGGCAGAGCGAGAGTTGAGAGTGGCAATGTGGAGAAGGTTGCCATCTTTGAAGGACTTCCGGGGAGGGGTACAGATCAGAGGTACGCCCTGTGGAGGTGAAGAAGAAGGAGCCAGAGAGAGGGCAGGGTGAGAGGGTGGAGGCAAGGTAGCCGAGTACAGGGAAGAGGGGACAGCAGGAGAGGAAAGGAAGTTGATGAGGCGCTGGAAGCGTCTATCAAAGAGGTGGAGGTTGGCCTGAGGGCCTCAAGACGGTCCCGTTAGCGTAGACATTAATGATGGCCTTAGAGGAGAGGAAGGGGGCCAAGAGGAGATCCCAACGGGTGCCACCATTAATGGGAGAAGAGGAGAAGGGAGAGAGCACAGAGACCATATGAAGGGTCCATTGGTCAGGGGAAGGCACGAAAAAGAGGATGTCAGTAAGAGTTTCCTTGGAAGAGGCACTGGTGTAGGTGTCAGCAATAGGGAGGCCTGGGTTGGAGACCAGGATATCCTTTTTAAACTTTTTCCTACCAGATTTAGTGAGGAGAGCAGGATAGTCAATGGAGAAGCAGTTAGAGAAGATAGGAGAGATAGAGAGCACCATGGAATAAGGAGGGAGGGGGGAGACAGACGAGAGCAGGCAGACAGGGATGAAGCGGCAAGCCCTAGTTTACCACAATCGCAGAGCGACAGTAACAGTAAATACAAGTTAGGTACCCAGTGTAGAGGCCACCTAAGTTTGAGAGTCCTGCGAGGGAAGAAAAAGCCCTAGTATACCACACGTACAGAGCACCAGTGACAGTAAATACGAGTTGATTGTTACTTAGCTCTTTTATGCTTCCAACACCTGCCATTAAACTGTATAAGTACATTCAGACTGCAACGTTGTTGAACTGTCCCACGGCCTTATTTCTTCATTCTTCCGACACCTGGCATTAACTGTATAAGCATATTCAGGCTATAATGTTGCTGAACTGTCCTACTGCCTATTTTTGTGTGTGTCACTGTAACCAAGTTCTCAAGTATCCTTGTAATGTTTGCGCCCGGCTACCTGCGGGTTTGGTTTTGTGCTATATTAAATAAACAAACAAACAAACAAACAAGAAGTGCATATTGGTCACACACTCCATTCACCCAGGTCCCACCCACAGGGTGTACCCACAACCTACAGTCACTGGGAAGGCTCCAGCCAGTCTGGCCTGGACTTCACAACAACACCATATATGGAACTTCCACCCAACAGCCAGTCAGGGGGAAGGGACAGGGTCAGGGCTTCCCAGGACTTTGGGAACACAAGGTAACAGGCAATAGAAATCAAGAGACCACAGGGGCCATCTTGTTTTCTACCAGGAATCAACTGATTCCAATGGCAGGGCCTGAGTATCCCAAAATGGAGGATACTCAGAGACCCTGTCAAATTCAGCATGGAGCTGCCACCAGCCCACACCCTGCTCTGTGGGTCACACACAGGTGCCCAAAAACATACAGTAGGGGCACAGGGTTATACCCCTACCCATGGGTGCCATAAGGGTATCCCATGGGTCTGTACACCAAACCAAAAGAGAGAGCTGCACCGCCAGGAGTCCCACATGAACTCCTGCGCGGAAAACACAACAGACCACACGATAGAAAGCAGTAAAGGACAAGGATACGGAGGCCCCGTCCCTCCGATGCATTTCCAGCATCACATCAGCTAACTGTGAGACAGTTACTAGAGCCATTATTGGTGGAAAAATAGATCACTGCAGCAGTCTGTTGGTTGAGATTTGTAAGAGTGATTGTGCTAGGCTGCAGTTGATACGAAATAGTGCAGTTAGGATTACTGCAGGCCACGTGTCTAATGCCAGAAAAGGCTTACATCGGCTCCCTATTGAGGCTAGGATTGAATACAGGCTTATTATGATCACTCACACATGTGTGACATGACTAAGTCTGGTTTACCTCGCTCAAGTCTTAGAGAGTAAACCATTGACTCGAGAACTCAGATCTAACAACTTGAACTTCTTGAAGGTTCCCAGATGTAAACTTTCACAGGTAGAAAAAGGGGCCTTCTTTGTAGCAGCACCGAAGGCCTGGAGTTTGATACCCCTGGATCTAACTGCAATTAAATCCACCGAAACGTTCAAAATAAATTGAAAACGTTGCTCTCTAGCTATCTCCCTGTCTTTATTAAGCTAATGACGCTTGCATGCGGTCTTGCGTTGTGACTTTTGTGCAGTAGTTCAGATCGTACTGTGAATTCTCTAGCTCGCCCATCTCTACTATATATATGCCAAGCTTATGAAGGCCCTATTTGTTTGTTTATGTTTGTGCCCGTATGCCCCCGGGCCACATGGTGTGTGATATACATGCAATAAAAGTAAATGCCAAATGTGGGTCTTTTGCTGGCGTAGCTCATGTCTAGCTCGTAGAGTCAAACCAGGACCCTTGGCTCAACTCTGGTTCAGATCTCCCTGTGAATTCTCTAGCTCACCCATCTCTAATAATGTCTATGCCAGGCTCATGAAGGTATTCTTGGGGCATTTGATGTTGCACTTGTCATATGACCCACGAAGCCTGTTGACATTGCAAATATTTGTTTAATTTGTAGTTGCAATGTTAATTTTCTGACCCAGTAAATACACATTTACAATAAAACAATCACAATTTTACTACTTAAATGAATATATCGATAAAATACATTTTGATCTAAATGTTGTCACACTCTTAATAATTGTCCTTGATTAATCAAGTTGAATGTCTGTAACAGCGCCTGCTACTGCTATAGTAAGTAAGCAGCAAAAGCACTTATTTTGTCATTGATTTGCCTTGCTTATTTCTAGCTACGACGAGATTCAAAGAAGAGTGCTTTCACGGAAGCCCTTACGAATTAAGCATTCATTCCCAGGTGTTGGTCGGAGATTGGATGCTGCTTTCCAGAATCATGGTAAGTGGCGTGTGGCGAGACATGACAAGTAGCAGTTTTGCAAAAGTGCAGAACAGGGGCTGCGGAATTCTCCTGGGATAGAGCCCTGCACCCTTCCTTTTCAATCTTTTAAATGTGTACATGGAACATCTGTGCCGCCAGGAGCGGGTTCAGGTGCCTCCATCCTTCCATATCCAGATGACAATCAGATTCACCTTACAGTGGGCCTCATTACGACCCAGGCGGTAAGGGGTTTACGGCAGCGTAAACAGCGCCGACCCTTACCGCCTGAGTACGAGGTCCCTTAGCGCCATGGCGGATCTAACACCTGCTTTTAGCAGGTGTTAAAACCCATGGCGCTAAGGGACCATGGAGTTAATTACGCCACCGTAATTTACGGTGGCGTAATTAACGCCTTCCCCACTCCCATTATGCCCTATGGGGCAAAAATGGGAATGGGGAAGGGTAAAATGGGGATTGGGGACTTACCGCCCCGCCAAGGTCGGAATGGGGCGGTAAGTCCGCCATCCACCATGGCGGAGTTGGGAATTTAGCGCCATGGACCATGGTGCCAATAGCGCCATGGTCCTCCGCCAAGGTCGTAATGAGGCCCAGTGTCTTAACCTCCTGTGGCCTTCTCTCAATGCTGCTGAATCTGGATTTTCCATCAATACCTGAAATTCAAAATCACAATAATGGGATGTGTACCTCTTTCCACTCCTACTCTTCGCTGGCATTCCAGTCCGGGCTTTCTTTTCTGTCTCCCACTGGTATGTTGGCTAGTTTGATTTTGTTTCTGCACTTTTCCTAAATTTCATTTCGGATTGCTCTTGAATTGCCAATCTCACATTGTAAGGATAGCAGACTCCTGCTCTTATCTCTCTCTCATAGGGTGGCTTGAGGTCTTGATCCCACTTTCTGGTTTCGTTCTGCGTTCCATGTGCTAGTAATTACAATAATGGATTGTGGCAATGCTAAGCTCCATGATCTTCCAGCATTCTCATTAGCTCGACCGAAGGTGTTTTTGACGTTGCTGCATGGTTCCAATCGCCTCTCTCCTGGCCACGCTCAATACCGTCCTGTTTTGTTCCAGATTGATTAGAAGGTTTGCTGGCTGGCCCTTGGCCGGTGGATTCCAGGTCTCTCGCAGGAGAGATCTATTCTGCCTTGGATCCCAGGTCTCTCGCAGGAGTGATCTATTTTGCCTTAACTTTGCAAGAAGTTAAAGAGATTGAATTTTGAATTAATTTTAAAAAGGGTGTACTGTTGCACCGCCAACGAAAATGATACTGTATGGGATGGTGAGGTCCTCCCAGCGAGCAATACACCCAGGATTACTACAGCATTTAGGCAGCGGCCCTGCCGCCAATAACATGTACAGCCGTTTTCTCCATTGCAACTAAGCTCGTGCTATCTGTCCCAGGATCTTTATTCAGCGTGCTGATACCCAACTGCGTCACCGTGTGAGTGTGTGCGTGTATGTGCGCGGAACCCGTTGGCTTATCGGTACTGCACTGATAAACTAGAGTGCGCGTGAGCGTTCACAGGATGCATGGAACACAAATGCACACATATCAAACCCGTGATCAAGATACAACGGGAAACTCAATTTGTAATCAGCTTCTTTTAACATAAGTCATTGTTGTATAGTATTGAATAAAGTAATTGTTTTAGTAAGAAATAGACTCTGAAATCCAGAACCTCCTTTCTTGTTATATGCACGTATCTACTCTGCCATATACATCGTCTCATAGAGTAATGCTGCTCCAAATATTTAATTTTAGATGAAACAAAATGGAGCCACATCATGGTGTGGTCTTCGTATCACACCCAGCGTTCAATCAAATCACCCAGGGCTTCATCACCATCCATTTTTCAAGCAGAAATCACTTTCAGCATTTGTAAATGGAATTTGCGTGTACACTGTAATGAGGAATAGTAGGATTAGACGTAACGAGTTTACGGATAAGTAATCAGAGCATGGATGAGCTTGGCAACTGGGATTTTAGGAGTGCTTTGGGAGGGAAGTTATGCTAGAGATGTTTGTCACTATCATGTTTATGTTAAAGCTACAACAAATGTACCACTTTTCTCTCTCCCCTCTACAGGACTGCTCTGAGGCAAACCCCAGAGCAATTAGTCCTCGCCCATCAACAATCCTCTTTCAGTCATCAATGTGTCCTCCTTTCCTTAAAAACAAATGTTACAGTGGCAGAGCTAGCAAGACCCGAAGATGGCTGCTGTTTCTTTGGGCTCCCAGCCTTAGCACCACTCCTTCCCCTGCGGTCCCTCTGTGGAGCCACTGGAGGTTGCATATCCACTGGAGGTTGCATATGTTGAGAGGGTTGTGAGGAGGATGTGCTGTATGAAGTGGAAGAGAAAATAGCAGGAACGAGGGGGCACAGTTTTGGGGAGTGCAGTTCCCCATGGCTTTGCTGCTTTACAGCTGGTAGATGGTGCTGCCAGTGGTGGCACGGCTCACCTGGGTTTCAGAGGAAGCTGCAATGGCCAATGCCATAGAGGAGCTGATTGGAGAGGACGCTTGACCCTATTGAGATCCTCAGCACTACAGGAACTTGCGAGGGGCAGATGGTGCACCAAACGAGCTATTGCCTCAATCGATGGACTGTTGAAGGAGAAGGGCAAAGACTCCTTAGGCTGTCCATAGACCTAGTTAGGGGTTTTGGTTGAAGGTTATTAGATAATTTGGGTGGTATTTAGACTCACAGCAAAATGGCAGTGTTTTAGTGTTGTAGTATAATAGTGGTGAGCATATTTATAATAATGCCCTATATGATGAGACAAGTAACCCTCCCTTATATTTATATTTTGTTTAGGGTTGACTGTAAGTGTGAACTATTGTACCTCGCACTTATAGGAACAGAGCAGCATCAGCTGTTTTGCTGGTGACGTATTTACGAAACCAGCCTACCGTCTGACGGGTCTGCTCAGCTGTCAGCATGCACAGCAGAGCCACACACACACACATGCATCATAGGTTTTGTAGCTTGCTAGCTGTTTCCCAACCTTTACCTCCCACTTTACCACATGTGGCAAATATTTTACCGCTTTTGGGTGCACTAAGACGCTTACTTGTTATGTCCCCATTGTTAGGAATAATCCACATAGACACAAAAAAAACTTGCAATCCCACTGCAATTCGTTTTTTTAACCAATGCTTTTCTTTATGCATGTGATCATGTAAAATAGATTTTGCAATGCGCATGTTAGCATTAGTTACAATGGATACAGGTCATTTTGTTCACAATAAATTCGTTTTTTTCTTACCAAAATCTTGAAAATCAATGCGGTTACAGTGTGTACTTATCTAAGAGAAAAGATATAATGCACACAGCACAAAACATGTAAACTTTCCCCTTCATTACACATGCGAGAGAAAGACAGCAAAGACTCTGTTAAAAATAACCATTTAAACCTGACTGCCTAACTGACGAGAAACGCACATGCCATCATCAGCACGCTACTCAAAATTCCACCATACATACTTCTAATGTGTAGAATCTCTGTGCTGAAGGAGCCCCTCTCTGGGTCGCCTTATCTGCGATCGGAATGTTGCAAATTTCGCAGCTGTTGGCAGCCCATTGAAAAGCCAGTGACCTTCCCCCGACCTCCTTCAGATAGCTGCTTGAAGAGAATCTTGCACTCTCTGCACAGCTTAGCTCTGCTCTCCATACACAGCCGAGCTGAAGGCTGCACTTCCACTCTTTTCTCCCCGCAAAATGACGGCTGACCCTCCAACTCTTCCTCCTCCTACATGTATGGACTAGTTCTGTCACTCAAACTATCTCCTGCCCCTTCTCCTGACGTCTCAGGTCACCCCATCTCCCTTCTAGAATCATGGCATTTCTCTCTCCCAACACCCAGCAGGGGCCTACATGTATCAATTGTGCTTCCTACAGCACACAATGCACTTCTGAATGGAAAAGACAGCCCATTCAATTTGCACACACGTTTACATTTCCACTGAAAAACAAAAAGAATCTGCCCACTGACACCATTGCACTGGTCAAAATGGTACAAGCTGTAGCTTTATACTTTTGTTTCGTGTTACTTATTCTAAGTATTGGATATCTGGGTGACGACAAGCCTGTTCATCAAGAAGACATGGGCTAGACAGCACACCAACAGTTGGGGTGGGACATTAAATCCCCACTCAAGCGTTTCACCAAGCACGCCTCTTGTCTACCTATCAAATAGAATGGTGTTCACCCGCATAATTGCAGTCAGTGCCTTAAGCACAGAGAAGTCTCCAAGTAAAGATGGAATGACCCTTTGACAGAAAGGACATCCGATCACTCATAATCACACATCCACATGAAGTATTCAGCACTTGTGTGTGGACTATGGCTTACATCCATAAAGTTGCCATTGCCTGCATTCCCTGTGGAGTGACTCCACACTGCATGCACATCAGTCTCCCAAACCACAAAGCATGGGAATCCTTTTCATTCCTTTGCAAGTATCAACCCCAGGCTGTTGCGGGCTGCCCAGTCTTTCACATGTTTCTACCCATCCCACATGCATGTGAACCTATCTGGAAGGGACACAAATAATATATATAGAGAGAAAAGCAGTAATTCTGGTTGTAGGACGACTTGACAGTGCTGAATTAAATATGCAAGAATCCCTTATTGCAGATCTGCCATGACACCTCCACCAAAGTAGTACTTATTGTACATTAAGAAAATATGTATAGACAGGAACTTTTGTATATCCAACATTGAACACTAAACTCAAATTGTATACTTAAAATGACTATTTTCGCCATGAGCCCAAGGGAAATGGCCAGCTGTGGTGCTGGCTGATACGGTAAGCCTTACTGAGGCTGTGGGGGAATAAGAGGGAGGCTGCCCTGTGGGACCACCACCCAAAAGGCTCTTGTGAGCTGATAGTGATTGGAGAATATCGTGTAACAATTCCCTTGGGAGAGCAAAGCAATGTGCATCCCTGGCATGCCAGAGACAAGGGGGTGCCGCATCTTTTTGACTGCAGGTCATTTGTTGCCTGGAGGTGAGAGTCCACCAGAGGATATTAGTACTACACTGTTTCTATATGCTTTCAAATGCAGCCCCTAATTTTTGATTACCAAAGCAGACATTCCTGTACTCTGCTGTAGCCACTCAGATAGGTGAATCCTTTATTATTTTTATTACTATTTTTGTTTTATTTATTAGTGTATTGGTTTATTATAACCTCTCACTTTCCTCTTATTTCTTTATTCAAAAAGAAAAAAAAAAAGGAAAAAAAAAATACGTTTTTAAGCATATGAACAATTAAAAGTTTGGCAGACTGGATATTTCCTTCCAAAATTGTAAAACTAAAAAAAGAACGCTTTTTGTTTTCCCAACAACAGGGAGTTCCATCGTTCGTCCGCCTTAAGAGGCAGTGGGCCTCATTACACGGAGGGCGGTGACCATGGCGCTATTAGCGCCATGGTTGCTGCCGGTATTTTACCGAGTCCGCCATGGTGAATGGCGGAATTACCGCCCTATTCCAAGGTGTGTGGGGGCGGTAATTCCCCATTCACCATGGCACTTCCCCATTCCCATTTTTGCCCGCGTACAGCTCAATGGGAATGGGGAAGGCGGTAATTACAGTACCGCAAATTGCGGTACCGTAATTACCTCCAAGGTCCCTTTGCGGGTCCCATCCTTAACGGCTGGTAAAAACAGCTGTTAAGGTAGGGTCCCACAAAGGGACCTCGTAGTAAGGCGGTATGGGTTTACCGGCACTGGAACCCTTACCGGTACCGGTAAACCCTTACCGCCATCCGTGTAATGAGGCCCAGTGAGTTCACTGGGAGCAAATTCCAGTATCTGTTCTGGTCTCAGTTAGAGCCGAACAGTCAACAAATGTCTCAATGTTTCTTCATAAGTGGGATCTTCACAGAAAAGCAGTGGTCGGAGTGGGCGGGAGCGGTCGGGAGCGGCGCTCCTCTACTTCTTTTAATTACCTTTTACAGCTCCTATACTTTTATTATAAAAAGAAACCGTTCCGGAACGGTTTCGTTTTAAAATAATAGTGTAGGAAGAAGATGAAACTTGCACTTTCAGTGCACTGCACAGGACGTTTCCTTAAAGAGCAGGCACATGTGTTTTGGGCTTTTTATTGTGCATGGGAGGGGGCGCGGAGATTAGGTCTGTTGGGAGCGCTGCAGGCCAGTAGGGAACATAGTTCCACTACTTCTTTTCATACACTTCGATCAAGACTCCCTCTGTCTCTTCAATTGTTTCCAATGCGATAACATCTCCCTGGTGGGAAGGAGGTTTAGCCTCAGGCACCGAAGAGATCTCTGAACTTCAGACATTGGAATTTCTTTAAATATGATGGCAGTTGGTTCAGCCCACGACTTTCCAGACTTTCCAGTTCCCGGAGAGTGTCCCCTGTACAGAGGTTGATGAGTAAAGTTCTCGTATTACCGCTAGTAGAACCAGGGGCAATTCCATGTCGAAAGTTTATGCCATAGTTTGACGCGATCCACACTGTCAAAGGCCTGTTAAGGGTCGATAAAGGCCACATATGGTTTAGTTTTAGAACATATCGCCTCCAGTTTTAATAGGTTAAGCGCAAAAAGGTTGACGTTCCTTCCCAGTCCTTTGACGAAGCCAGTTTGTCTGGGATCTCTGCTATTGGTCTGTTTAGCCCAGTTAGACAGTCGCTGAAGGAGGACGGAAGTGAACAGCTTTCCCAATGGGTCAAGTAGGGCAATTGGACTATAATTTACTGGGCTTGTTCTGTCGCCCTGGTTAAAGATTGGAATTAGTATTCAATTTTTCCATGATTCAGGCACCTGTTTAGTTTCCATTATTACAGTAAAAAGTATTGAGCAGAAATTAGCCCATGCCTCTGGATTAGATTTAATTATACTGTTGTTTAAGCCATCCGGGCTAGGGGCTCTTGAGGTGTTCAACTTTTTCATAAGACCCAGAATTTCCTCTCTATCCCAATTTATATTCCATTGTACTTGTCTAGAGATCTCTTGGGAGATAATTCAGCGCACAAGTGGCGCACGCGGCTGGCGCACAGTGTGCGCGTGCGAATCCCTGCGCCAGCCGCGTGCGCCAAAACCCATTTCCGCGCACAGCGTATTCATGGATTCCAGCTACCAAAACCAGCCGTGGCGCACAGTGGCGCAGCGACCCTGCAGCAGCGCCAGTTACGCCCCCAAGAACGCCTCTCGCGCAGGGAAAAACCATCAAAATCCCCAATCCAGCGCAAAGGGCTGCGCTAACCCTGTACCAGCACGGCAAGCGGGCTACGTGTATCACTGGGGCTACGTGTATCACTGGGGTGCGTGGGAAGTTCCACACGCGATTTCAGCAGGGTACGCCTATTTCAGGGGTGCGCAGGAAGTTCCACACGCGATTCCATCAGGGTACGTGTATTTCAGGGGTGCGCGGGAAGTTCCACACGCGATTTCAGCAGGGTACGTGTATTTCAGGGGTGCGCGGGAAGTTCCACACGCGAATGGCCCCGTGCGAGCAGGGTACGCGTATTTCAGGGGTGCGCGGGAAGTTCCACACGCGATTCCATCAGGGTACGTATATTTCAGGGGTGCGCGGGAAGTTCCACATGCGATTTCAGCAGGGTACGTGTATTTCAGGGGTGCGCGGGAAGTTCCACACGCGATTTAAGCAGGGTACGTGTATTTCAGGGGTGCGTGGGAAGTTCCACATGCGATTGGCCCCGTGCGAGCAGGGTATGCGTATTTCAGGGGTGCGCGGGAAGTTCCACACGCGATTCCATCAGGGTACGTGTATTTCAGGGGTGCGCGGGAAGTTCCACACGCGATTTCAGCAGGGTACGTGTATTTCAGGGGTGCGCGGGAAGTTCCACACGCGATTTCAGCAGGGTACGTGTATTTCAGGGGTGCGCGGGAAGTTCCACACGCGATTGGCCCCGTGCGAGCAGGGTACGCGTATTACCGGGGTGCGCGGGAAGTTCCACACGCGATTCCATCAGGGTATGTGTATTTCAGGGGTGCGCGGGAAGTTCCACACGCGATTGGCCCCGTGCGAGCAGGGTACGCGTATTTCAGGGGTGCGTGGGAAGTTCCACACGTGATTCCATCAGGGTACGTGTATTTCAGGGGTGCGCGGGAAGTTCCACACGCGATTTCAGCAGGGTACGTGTATTTCAGGGGTGCGCAGGAAGTTCCACACGCGATTGGCCCCGTGCGAGCAGGGTACGCGTATTTCAGGGGTGCGCGGGAAGTTCCACACATGATTTCAGCAGGGTACGTGTATTTCAGGGGTGCGCGGGAAGTTCCACACGCGATTTCAGCAGGGTACGTGTATTTCAGGGGTGCGTGGGAAGTTCCACACGCGATTTCAGCAGGGTATGTGTATTTCAGGGGTGCGCGGGAAGTTCCACACGCGATTGGCCCCGTGCGAGCAGGGTACGCGTATTTCAGGGGTGCGCGGGAAGTTCCACACGCGATTTCAGCAGGGTACGTGTATTTCAGGGGTGCGCGGGAAGTTCCACACGCGATTTCAGCAGGGTACGTGTATTTCAGGGGTGCGCGGGAAGTTCCACATGCGATTTCAGCAGGGTACATGTATTTCAGGGGTCCTGGGGAGTACTACACGTGAATTGGCCGTGTGGGTCCTCCCAGGTGTTCGCTCTACAACCTCCACGGCCCCTGCAGGCAGCCCACACCACGGGGGACTACCCTGCACCCCTGCTCATGTCCCGCAGGCAGCCCATCCACCATGGGCATGCCCCCCAGCCAAGCCACATGTCACCTTGCACTACTGATCAACAATGCATGTCTCCCAGCACCCCCACCCCCCAACAGTCAGGGGCACCCTCCACCAGGCCCCCACTCCTGTCTCCCTGCACCCCCACCCCTCAGCAGTCAGGGGCACCCTCCACCAGGCCCCCACTCCTTTCTCCCTGCACCCCCACCCCCCAGCAGTCAGGGGCACCCTCCACCAGGCCCCCACTCCTGTCTCCCTGCACCCCCACCCCCAGCAGTCAGGGGCACCCTCCACCAGGCCCCCACTCCTGTCTCAATGCACCCCCACCCCCCAGCAGTCAGGGGCACCCTCCACCAGGCCCCCACTCCTGTCTCCCTGCACCCCCACCCCCCAGCAGTCAGGGGCACCCTCCACCAGGCCCCCACTCCTGTCTCCCTGCACCCCCACTGCCCAGCAGTCAGGGGCACCCTCCACCAGGCCCCCACTCCTGTCTCCCTGCACCCCCACCCCCCAGCAGTCAGGGGCACCCTCCACCAGGCCCCCACTCCTGTCTCCCTGCACCCCCACCGCCCAGCAGTCAGGGGCACCCTCCACCAGGCCCCCACTCCTGTCTCCCTGCACCCCCACCCTCCAGCACTGTGGGGCACCTGCCAGCAGGCCCCCACTCATGTCCAACTCATGTTCCCCTGCACCCCCACCCCCCACCACTGTGGGGCACCTGCCAGCAGGCCCCCACTCATGTCCAACTCATGTTCCCCTGCACCCCCACCCCCCAGCACTGTGGGGCACCTGCCAGCAGGCCCCCACTCATGTCCAACTCATGTTCCCCAGCCAACATGTCATCACAATCTAGATCCCTGGTCCCTATGGTCAGCCTCCAAATGCAAAACACCCACACGAGTATTGCATCCACCCACTTAGAAATGGCAATAACATGATAGAACACCAATTGCAAGTTTGGAAACGAACACATGTCCCTCACATACACGCAATGGGTGTCAGTGAATCTCAAAACCCATATCATGATATGCATGAAACCAATGAGATGATACCACACATTGAAGTTTGATCAAAAAATATGTATTAAAGGAAACATGAATTGAATCAAAACTAAACTAACAGAAATGGGAATGTAAAAAAAGTAAAAAGAAGCATGTCTGTGAAAAAATGCAAAACCAAAAATCAGAATCCAAAGGAATGGTGTCCAAAGTCACAGTCCACAAAAGAAAATCCAATGGGAAATTATAATTGAAAGCCATTGCTCCATGGGTAAATTTTAAAAAGAAAAGAAAATCCAACAGTGAACTATGTACAGGTGAACAAGCCAGGGTCCATGATCTCAACAAAAGAAATGAAACCTATCTAACAACACTACCTAATAAAAAATAACTATATACAAAAATGTGGCCCATTGTCCAAAAGGTCCAAAGAAAATGCAAAAACAAAGGAAACCTAACACTAACTACATAACTATTTACATGGGCAGCGGGCTAGTCCAACGGCTCACTGGATGTTGTCATGGGCCAGGGCATCATCGAACTCCTGTTCAATGGCTTGGAGGCGGGCATGTTCCCTGGCCCCGAGGTATCGCAGGAATAAGGCAGTGTCCAGCTCCAACTCCCTGCGAAGACCCTCGAGGCACTCAGCCCGCCTCAGCGGCCTCCGCATGGAGTTCTCCGCCCTGACCATTGTGAGCCGTTCCTCCTCTGCCCGCTGCCGCTCCGCACCTATCTGCTGGCCCAACCGCTCCCACACGGAAGCCACTCCCATTCCAGGGTTCTCCTGCCCTCCGGCCGATGCCTGCACCCCTGATGTTGATGGCCCCGAGCCATGATGCCTCCCAGGTCGAGCCTGCCGCTGCCTCCGACGCAACTGCCTGTGCCAGCACAACAGCATGCAGGCTGATGGAATCCACCGACGCTGTCGTGCACGTGCCCTGCCCGGTGATGCCGTCACATCCTCCATCTGCTGGTGTCCAGTTGCTGGTGTGTCCACCCCTGCTGGACCTCCGACTCCCGACTGTGGCAGGGATGGGATCCCCACCGAGCCGGCTGCATTGGTCGGGGCAGGTCCACAGGGGGCCCTGGTGGCATCTGGGCCGGAAGACAGCATGGAGAACGACTGGTGCATAGTCTCCACAGAGGAGGAGAGGTCGCCAGATTGGCCGACACATGTAGGAAACCCCCGACCATGGCCGATCCCAACTGGGCCATGTCGGCACGGTGCTCTCCGTGATGACGTGCATGCTCCTCCCGGGAAGCACGCACCTCTTCACGAATTGCACCTGTGCGCAACACGACACCAATCAGGACCTTCTCCATACGGCCCGGGGTCCCCTCGTCCGCAGGTGGAGGGGAGTCAGATGACATGGACATCCCCCCTACCTGCGGACGGGCCTGGGATGGGGCATCCCTGCTGGTGCATGGTGGTGCAGTCACAGTGTCAGGGACAGTGACATGCACACGCCCCTCCACGGCGACCTGTGCTGCCTCCTGCCCCTGGACTGCAACACTTGCACCAGCAGGGATGCCCCCACCAGGCCCCATGTGCGCCTCAGTAGCGGCCTCCTCCTCCTCTGTGGAAACCACCAACCTGGATGGCTCCACCCCGTCTTCCGCCGTTGCAAGCCCCTGTGGGGGCTCACCCACCCCTTCCGCTGCAGCCGTGGGGGCATCCCCGCCGCTTTGCTCCACAGAGCCGTCTCCGCCCTCTTCTTCACGTGGCGCTGTGTAGAGGGAGACATAGAACACAAGCATCAGGGTACTGTACAATGGTCCCCTAGACAGGAAGCAATAGCAGATGAGTGGCACAGTCAAAGATCACTTCCATCATGTCCCTCCACAACACATGGCTCAGTGCAGGTAAAACACATGTGGTAACAGGCATGGCGCATGCTATGGACATTAGCATACATGTCCAAGGGATTCTTGAAACATACAATGTTGTTTTGGGACTCACATGCATCATGGGCCATGCCTATCACATGCACACACTTCACCCTAGTTTCATCCATCTGGCCTTGTACACCACAGACACAGTGGATACAAGGATAACTAGGCTGCATCAGTGAACCTGAACATTGCGACAGACATGTGTCATGCATCCCTGGCATTCACAAGTCACAGACACACAGGTCAGACACACAGACATGGACAGCATACATGTACATGGCATCAGCACCCATCCCTCACCCCCACCCATGTCCAGGAACAGAGACTGGCATGCTTTCATGTGGCCATTCCGCATAGGGCAACCCATGTTGCATTTTAACACATGCACCAACCGTGTGGTTCACACATTACTGGTCTCACATGCATGACGTCCCTGCACACACACATGCATACATGGCCTATGTCACACATACAGGCAAGTATCAGACAACCAGCACACTGCGACATGCCCTGTCTCACACAGCAATGCTTGGCCAGTTACCGCTCAACTCCAGACGGGTCTGCCTCTCAAGGATCTGGGCGTGGAGCGCTGGGCCTACACGTTCCAGGACCCTCATCTGGATGGTACTCATGCGGCCCCGGCCCCCCTCCACGAGGCGCCGGGCCTTCAAGAGGGTCCTGGACCTGCAGTCATCCCAGCGCTTCTTGACATGTTGGTAGTCGCGGACTGCCACCCCCTCCGCGTTGATGGCAGTCACGATGTCCGTCCAGATCCGAGACGTCCTTCCTTGTTGGCGCGCTTACTTCCGAAGAGGGCATCATACTGCCCCAGGACTTGCTCCACCAGGACACCAACTTCAGTGGCAGTGAAGCTGGTGCCCCTCTGCCTCTCTGGCCGGGGGTTGCCAGTGGTGCCAGATGTTTCAGTGCCCGACATGGCAACCCCAGAGGCAGGAGTGGGTGGGTAACTGGGTCCTGGGGCTGGGCTGTGGAGCGATGGTATCCCAGTCGGGAGTCTTCTGTTCCAGCAGGGGTGGACACAGCAAATGGACCCCTGCAGATGGCTGATGTGCAGGCACCAAATGGCAGAGCACGGTGGCAGCAGGCAGGCAGGCAGCAGCAGATGGCTTGTGGGAGGCTGCTCGGGGCTCTGGGGGGCAGTAATTCAGCCTTTTGGGCAGGAGCGTGGTCTTCCATGTGCTTACGCGTGGCCAGCTTGATACGGAGTGATTTGGCACGTGAAAATCTTGCACGTCTGCGTGTAAATCGAGGAAAGGCCCTTAGCGCGTAAGCGCGTCAGCACGCATACGCGATTTCATTGGACCAAAGGCCCTTAGTGCTGATTACAGCCTTCTTCTTCTTGACCTTTTCTCCTTCGGCTGGCTTCTTCTCCTTTTTTTGTCGAAGGTATGGACGCGCTCCCTCGGTAGCCTCCGTGATCTGGCTGATAACAGACCAAGGGAATACCCGAGGAGCACGCCCTAAAGAATGGGAAAAAAAGCCTCCTGGCAAAAAAACCCGATCAGTATTCAGGTGTCCGTGGAATACTGATGCCTGGCAATTATATGGAGATGTTGATTCCTGCAGCAGCGGAGCTCCGGACACGTAGGAGGAATGTCCACACCTTGCTCAACTCGTTCCCTGAGAAAGTCGGTGAGACCAGGATACCACCTCCAGTGTTGTGCGGTCTCGATGTCTTATGGGCTGAGTTGTAATTGAAGGGAGGTCTCGGTCCGTCGGAACACCGGAGAGGCGTTACGAACGGAACAACAGAAGAAAGGAAGGTGGAAAGAAAGAGGTAAGGAAATGGACAGAAAAGTATGAACAGCCGAAAACGCTCACAGCGAAATGCTAACGCTGAAGCGCCGACTGAGTGAAAAAGACGGGAAAAATACTTACATGGAAAACGCTTGGTAGTACGCGTCGTGTAAGAAAAAACAGAAGATAAGACCCTAATCACCTTACCTGAAAACCTGAAAACACCACTAGTGCAGGGAAAGTAGGTAGGTAAGCAAAGGACCTGAACGAAAAGGCAAAGATGGAAAGCTAGACACTGAGAGCGACTGGCTGGGCACGTAACGAAAACGATACAACGCGCCGAGCGTTGCTATGGCCCGCTAGTTATAGAATACGTCGGCCATGTTGGAATAAACTAGACCGATAGAATGTAACAGACCGCCATCTTAGTAGTATCTCCAACGACTTGCAATTTTCCAGGGCTGGTGCATGACAGTGCGTAAGCGCGTTTGTGACGTTTCGTGCACGGGTGTTTCCCTGGCAGGGCTTGTAGATCCCATGTGCCTTTACATTGCTCTGTATGTGCTTTTCGTGGGGTGCGGTGCGTGTGTTTTGCAGCCGTTGGGGTTCACACGCTATTACTTCACAGCGGGTGTTGGCAACGCGTTCTTCTACACGCAAGGCAGACGGTGAGTGGTAGCCCGCTCCCCCAGGCCCGATCCCGTGAAAAACTTCACGCGAACCCCCATGATACACGTAGCCCGCTCCCCCAGGCCCGATCACGTGATTAACTTCACGCGAACCCCCGTGATACACGTAGCCCGCTCCCCCAGGCCCGATCGCGTGAAAAACTTCACGCGAACCCCCGTGATACACGTAGCCCGCTCCGCCAGGCCCGATCACGTGAAAAACTTCACGCGAACCCCCGTGATACACGTATCCCGGTCCCCCAGGCCCGATCGCGTGAAAAACTTCACGCGAACCCCTATAATACACGTAGCCTGCTCCCCCAGGCATAATAGCAGTATGGGACATTCATCATTGCTGTATATTGGCGCTTTTGTGATGCGCAGGGACGCTACCGCCTGCCTTCGTGTGGCGGACGTGTTTAGGCCTGTGCGTGTCTTTGGCCGTGTGCGGCTTTGCCCTATTCGATTCCATGAATACGTGTGGTTCGCGTGCGTGTGGGCGTTCCGTCTGCTTCCCAGCAGTACATCCCAGTTACGCCCTTATTTTCGCACGTTGTTCCCCATTCGGCGCGTTATGCCCCGTGTTCCGCCCCCTTTTTGGTGTGTGTGCCGAGGTTGTGCGCTTTCACTGTGCGCGTCGCGCACGCCGTTCGGGATGTTTCAGTGACGTGTGCACCATGCACGGGTTTGGCGCACATCCCGAGGAAAACACGCGCAGGGACTTCCATGAATCGCACGTGTGCGCGTGCGTCTGTTTTTTCGCACTTGCGCCTGCTTGCGCCTGCTTGCGCCTGCTTGCGCATAGATTTTCGGCGCACGTTTGTTCCATGAATCGGCCCCTAAATATCCAATCCCAGTGAATCTCTTTCCATATAGAGTAGCAACGTGGGAGATCCATGATGCCTCTGGAACTACTGTTGTCAGAAGATTAGAACTCTATATTGGCCATTTAAAAGGGACCACAATTCTCCGGTATTATGGGGCGTCAAGGTGTTCAATATTATTTCTGCATCCCATTGTGTGTGTTTCACCTTTGACATGCGCAGCCAGTACTTATACTGTTGTTTCCTTTGTTTAATAAGGAACATCCGATCTACCATATTAATGGATCTTAGTTTCCTCAGGTCAGCCTGATAGATCTTCCTCTTTTTGACGAGATCGATGTTGTAAGCATGGTCATTTTTGGAAACGACTTTGGGTCTTTTTGCATCTGCGACTGTGTAGGGTTCCAACACCTATTCATATTCTGGCCTATGTAGGCTGATAATGGAAGATGTTAGGTAGTTTGCCATCATCACTGGGACGTCTGAAGGGGACATTTTCAGCCTATTTTTCCCATTTGATAGATTTCATGTCAGGCAATTAGTAAATAATGACCTTGTTGCATTCCTTTCCAGGTTAGTCCCAGCACACAATGGTCACTCTTTGTCATATTCGCAACCTTTAGAGCTTCTAATTCGGTGATCAGTTCCAAAGAGGCAAGATGTAGTCCAGATAAGCCACCAAATCCAATTTGTGCCAGGTGGGATTCAGTGGGATATCCTCACCAAGTTGACCATTCAGAATAAAGATGAATCTCGCATGAAGTTCTTTCGTCCAAAGCTGTGCCTTCTTGGTAAGTTTGTGTATGGGTATCACCACTCTACTACTACCGAGATGAATATTCAAATCTCTGCCTAGTACCACTTCCACTTTTTATGTTGGGCTCGCAGGTCGTCTATAGCTGAAAGTAAAGATTCAACAAAGACCTCATTGTTGATGCCTGCTGGGTTCCAGTATAGATGACATATTGCTAAAAGCTTTCCCATCAATTCATTCCCCAACGTTTTTGAAATAGTAGTAATCTGAATAAATGGATTGGGATTCCTGACCTCGTACATTTTAAAGTTGCAGACCTAATCAACGTCAAGAGACCTGAGGACGGACGCCGACCCTGCTCAATAGAGCAGGATTTAGACAAGACATGTATCCGTCACATAATAGGGTAATCCGGATCCATGTTTCCTGGAGGCAAGTTAGATTGTAGGATTGTAATTCTGAATTTCCTTCCTCAAACAGATGGGTGAAGCCTTGTGTATTCCAGGAACAAAGTCACACTTCTCCCGATTGCTAAATTATGGTAGATGAGGAAGATGGAGAGGCCACCTGAGAGGTTAATTCCCCGAATCTTAGACTGGGGTCAGCAGTCTCCAGGATTTTCACATTTCTAGCCAAGGCTGTATCCTTAGTGTCAAATTTCACAGAAAGATACTGTGATCTTTTCACCTCTGTGACACCTCATTTTATACTCAATTCATTGCTTTCACACAGACTGATGTGGTTGTTGAGGTAGTTCCCTTTTGGTCTTCTGATCTCACAGATAATTGTACTCGCCTTCTTTAGTTCCTCCTTAATAGCCTCTTCAGAGAGTTCAAACCCCAGTGGTAAGGATGCCTTGCTACTGTCTAATAGAGCATTCTTAACCCAGGGTGAAGAGAGATGTAGGACCACCCAATCAATTCTCACTTCCTCCACATATTGCACTATTTTGATGTCCTTGGAATGTATGCACTTCAGTTTCGGGATGAAGTGAAGAAGTTTTAACACATTGGCCAGATTTAAAATCAAGCCATCCGATGCTCTTAGGATACTCTCAATGGTCACCATACCGTTAACCGATGAGTTCCTGGGCAGATCAAAATTCGGGGAAAGATGTCTCGGGGGTCCTGTCGTCTTGCTGCCAGGATTTCTCTTCTTTCCCCATTGCTTGGTTTTTACTAGCTGTGGAGTGTTTTTGTTCCAGGGTCATGAACGTGGGTCCTCGCAAGGCCGCCAATAGATCCCCATTAGTTATAATATTTGACAGTATTGTCAAGGGCAGAGACCTCAAGCTAGCTGGCTGATATCTCCTCAATTGAGATTTCCAGATGGATTTTCCTCGAGTGGGTCCTCCTCTGACATATAGTGGTGTAATTCATAGAAATCGGCGCACAAAATCCATTTAGGCGCACAGCGTCTTCATGGATTTATACATCCATAAACAGCCGTGGCGCAGAGTGGCACAGCGACCCTGCAGCAGCGCCAGTTACGCCCCCAACCCCGCCCCGTGCGCCAAAAACATCGCACAAATCCAGTACATGGCGCAAAGGCCAGTGGACCAGCATACAGCTCCCCAACCACGAAAATGCGTGGAAAACTCCCAGCGCACGCCCCAGAATACACGTACCCCGCTCGTGCTGGGCCAATAGCATGTAAAACTCCCCGCACATGCCCCAGAATACACGTACCTCGCTAGCGCGGGGCCAATAGTGTGTAAAACTCCCCGCGCATTCCCCAGAATACACGTACCCTGCTCACGCTAGGCCAATAGTTTGTAAAACTCCCTGCGCATGCCCCAGAATACACGTACCCCACTAGCGCTGGGCCAATAGCGTGTAAAACTCCCTACGCATGCCCCAGAATACACGTACCCCACTTGCGCTAGGCCATTAGCGTGTAAAACTCCCCGCCATGCCCCAGAATACACGTACCCCACTAGCGCTGGGCCAACAGCATGTAAAACTCCCCATGCACGCCCCAGAATACACGTACCCCGCTCGCACTAGGCCAATAGTGTGAAAAACTTCCCGTGCACGCCCCAGAATACACGTACCTCGCTAGTGCTGGGCCAATACCATGTAAAACTCCCTGCGCATGCCCCAGAATACACGTACCCCGCTCGCGCTAGGCCAATAGCGTGTAAAATTCCCCGTGCACAACCCAGAATACACGTACTCCACTAGTGCTGGGCCAATAGCGTGTAAAACTCCCTGCGCACGCCCCAGAATACACGTACCCTGCTAGTGCTGGGCTAATAGTGTGTAAAACTCCCCGCACACGCCCCAGAATACACATAGCCCGTGAGCGCTGGGCCAATAGCATGTAAAACTCCCCGCGCACGCCCAAGAATACACGTACCCCGCTAGCGCTGGGCCAATAGCATGTAAAACTCCCCACGCATGCCCCAGAATACACGTACCCTGCTCGCACTAGGCCAGTAGTGTGAAAAACTTCCCATGCACGCCCCAGAATACACGTACCTCGCTAGTGCTGTGCCAATACCATGTAAAACTCCCTGCGCATGCCCCAGAATACACGTACCCCGCTCGCGCTAGGCCAATAGCGTGTAAAATTCCCAGCGCACAACCCAGAATACACATACCCCGCTAGCGCTGGGCCAATAGCGTGTAAAACTCCCTGCGCACGCCCCAGAATACACGTACCCTGCTAGCGCTGGGCTAATAGCGTGTAAAACTCCCCGCACACGCCTCAGAATACACGTAGCCCGCGAGCGCTGGGCCAATAGCATGTAAAACTCCCCACGCACGCCCCAGAATACACGTACCCCGCTAGTGCTGGGCCAATAGCGTGTAAAACTCCTTGCGCACACCCCAGAATACACGTACCCCGCTAGCGCTGGGCCAATAGCATGTAAAACTTCACACGCACCCCCTAAATACATGTTCCCCGCTCACCCAAGGCCTATTGCGTGTAAAACTTCACACGCACCCCTCGGAATACACGTACCCCACTTGCGCCAGCGAAACCATGTGTAAAACGTGGAAAAAGTCTCCCCTGTGGAGTGGGCTGCCTGCGGGGCATGCCCAGGGGTGAAGGGCTGCCTGCGGTGCATGCCCGGGGTGAAGGGCTGTCTGCGGGCATGTCCAGGGGTGAAGGGCTGCCTGCGGAGCATGCCCAGGGGTGGATGGGCTGCCTGCGGGGTATGGGGAGGGTGGATGGGCTGCCTGCGGAGTATGGGGAGGGTGGATGGACTGCCTGCATGTATTCTGGGGGTGTGCGTGTAGTTTCACACGCGATAGGCCTTGGCCGAGCGGGGTACATGTATTCCGAGGGGTGCGTGTGAAGTTTTACACGCTATTGGCCCAGCGCTAGAGGGGTACGTGTATTCTGGGGCGTGCACAGGGAGTTTCACATGCGATTTTGCAGTGTGGGCCCTCCCGGGTGTGCACCTGCCCATGCCCTGCAGGCAGCTCACACCATAGGAGACCACCCTACACCTCTGGACATGCCCCACAGGCAGCCCATTACCCCTGGGCATGCCCCGCAGGGAGCCCAAATGGCACTGTGCACTTTGGAGCCCTGACTCATGTCCCCCACCCCCAGTGACGGGCACCTGCCAGCAGGCCCCGACTCATGTCCAACACCCCCAGTGACGGGCACCTGCCAGAAGGCCCCGACTCATGTCCCCCACCCAACACGTCATCACAATCCAGACCCATGGCCCTTAAGGCCACCCAGATCCCACGTCACCCCAGTCCAAACACCCAACCAAGCATTCCATCCACTCCACAATGAAATCCCCATGTCATGATAGATTCCATATAACGAGTATGCCCATGAATACATGTCCGTCAGACCCACACAATGGCGACACATGAATGAGAAAACCCACATTGTGACATGCACCAAAACAATGAGAGAAAACCACACAAATGAAGTACATAAAAAATGTATTATATAAAAACAGAATGAATAAAACGAAATCACACAAGAAAAAATAAATAAGAAACAATAGCCAGGATTTGCGAAATGATGGGGTAGAAATCAATGCAGAAATCAATAAAATCCAAAATAAAATGGCTCCAATGGGTCAGTCCATCAAACAAAAATCATAGTTCCAAAAAAGCAAAGTATTCCACCGTGGGTCCATGAAAAAGGAATGCAGGTCCAAAACTATTTACAAATGAACATCTAAGGGTCCATGAGCCCAACAATCCAAACGAAAATTTAGAAAATACCTACCTAATTAATAACTATATACAAAAAGGCAGAGCATAGTCCATGCGCCCCAAAGGAAAAAAAGATAAAGGAAACTTACAACTACACAACTATTTACAAAGGCAGCGACCTAGTCCCACGGCTCACTGTTCAATGTTCCGGCCCAGGGCATCATCGAACTCCATTTCGATGTTCCGGAGGCAGGCCTGTTCCCTGGACTCAAGGTCTCGCAGAGATGCAGCCATTGAATCCCTCAAATCCCTGCGAGTTTCCTCGAGGCCCTCCGCCCGCCTCAAAGCCCGATGCATGGAGGTCTCTGCCCTAAGCATCCTGAGCCATGCCGTCTCTGCCCGCCGCCTCTCTGCATCTATCTGCTGGCCCAACCGCTGCCACATGGAAGACACTCCCAGTCCTGGGTCCTCCTGCCCCTCGGCCGATGCCTGCCCCCGGGGTGTTGATGGCCCCGTGCCATGATTCCTCCCACGCTGAGCCTGCTGCTGCCTTCGACGCAACTGCCTCTGCCATCACGACGACATCCGGGCTGATGGAATCCCCCAGCGCCGTCGTGCACGTGCCCTGCCCGATGATGCCAGCAGATCCTCCATCCGCTGGGGTCCAGTTGGTTGGGTGCCCACCCATGCTGGACCTCCGACTCCCGACTGCAGCAGGGATGTGATCTCCACCTGGCTGGCTGCGTTGGTTGGGGCAGATCCACAGGGGGCCCTGGTGGCATCTGGGTCGGAAGACGGCAGGGAGAAGGACTGGCATACAGTGTCACAGAGGAGGAGAGGGCCGCAACACTGGCCGACAGATGGAGGAAACCCCTGACCATGGCCCCTCCCAACTGGGTCACGTTGGCACACAGCTCTTCGTGATGACGTGCGTGGTCCCCCCAGGAACCACGCATGTCATCACGAATGACACCAATCAGGACGGACTCCATCCGGTTGCGGGTCCCCTCGTCCGCAGGTAGAGGAGTGCCAGATGACGTGGTCCTCCCCCCTACCTGCGGACAGGCCTGGGGCGGGGCATCCCTGCTTATGCATGGTGATGCAGTCACAGTGTCAGGGAGAGAGACATGCACAGGCCCCTCCACGGCGACCTGTGCTGCCTCCTGCCCCTGGACTGCACCACTTGCACCAGTGGTACCCCCCCACCAGGCCCCATGTCCGGCTCTGTAGCAGCCTCCTCCTCCTCTATACACACCACCAACCTGGATGGCTCCACACCGTCTTCCGCCGTAGCAAGCCCCTGTGGGGGCTCATCCGCCCCTTCCACTGCAGCTGTAGTGGCAGACGCGGCACCAGTACCCTCGCTCCCGGATGATGGAATTTCCTGGGAGGGTGACTGGGCATTGCGTCGCTGGCCGGTGGAGGCATCCTTGCCGCTTTCCTCCACAGCGCCGTCTCCGCCCTCTTCTTCAATCGCCGCTGTGTAAAGGGAGACATTGAACACAAGCATCAGGGTACTGTACAATAGTCCCCTAGAAAGGAAGCAATAGCAGATGAGTGGCACTGTCAATCGTCACTTCCATCATGTCTCCCAACAACACATGGGTCAGTGCAGGCAACACACATGCAGGAAACGGCATGGCACATGCAGCAAACATTTGCATCCATGTCCACCACACCGTAGATACATCCAATGGTGGCCTGAAACTCACATGCATAGAGGGACATGCTGATCACATGCACACGCATGCCCGGGGGGTCATGCATCTGGCCCTGTATGCCCACAGACACAGTGGATACAAGGATGAGTAGGCTGTATCAGTGATTCAACACATCGTCACAGACATGTGTCATGCATCCATGGTGCGCACACTACTCTGACACATGGACATGTACTTCATGCATGTCCATGACAGCAGCACACATCTATCACACCACAAACATGTCACGGTACAGACACAGGCATGCATACATGTGTACATTCTGCATGCTGCTCAGCATGATGCATTGTAACACATACACCATCCATGTGGGTCACGCCTGACTAGACTTAAATGCAGCACCATCATTTCCCTGCACACACACATCCATACATGACCCATGTGACACATGCAGCCGAGTAGCTAACTACCACCACGCTTCAACATACACTGTTTCAAACGTGAATGCATGGGCACTTACCGCTCGACTCCAGACGGACCTGCATCCTGAGGATCGGGTGGTGAAGCACTGGGCGAATGCGCTCCAGGACCCTCATCTGCTGGGTGGTAAGCTGGGCCGGTGCCCCACTGCATCCACTGCCTCCAAGATACACCGGGCCTTCTTGAGGGTCCTGGATTTGTAGTCCTCCCAGTGCTTCCGGACGTGTTTGATGTCGCGGGGTGCCACCCCCTCTGCGTTGATGGCACCCACTATGTCCTCCCAGATCCTCTCCCGTTCTTCCTTGTCAGCGCACGATGGTGTGAAGAGGGCATCATAATGCCCCAGAACTTATTCCGCCAGGATACCAACTTCCTTATCGCTGAAGCTGGTAGCCCTCTGCCTCTCTGGCTGGGGGTCGCCAGTGGTCTCTGATGGTGTTTGCCCCGACATGGCGACCCCCGAGGCAGGTGTGAGTGGGCAACTGGGTCCTGGGGCTGGGCTGGGCTGTGGAGTGATGGAACACCAGTCGGGAGTCTTCTGTTCCAGCAGGGGTGGTCACAGCAGCTGGCCCCGTGCAGATGGCAGATCTGCAGGCACCAAATGGCAGGGCACAGTGGCAGCAGGCAGGCAGGCAGCAGCAGTTGGCTCGTGGGAGCCTGCTCTGGGCTCTGGGGGGTAGGAAAATAGCCTTCTGGGCAGGAGCGTGGTCTTCCATGTATTGTCGCGTGGCCAGCTTGATACGGAGTGATTTGGCACGTGAAAAAACTGCACGTCAGCGTGTAATTTGAGGAAAGGCCCTTGGCATGTAAGCGCGTATGTGACGTAACACGCGCGGGCGTTTCCCTGGCACGGGTCGAGGGTCCCACGTGGGTTTCCATCGCTCTGTACGTGCTTTTCATGGAAAGCAGTGCATGTGTTTTCCAGGCGTTGGGGTTCACACGCGATTACTTCACAGCGGGTGGGTGTTGGCTCCGTGTTCTTCTTCTACACACAAGGCAGATGGTGAGTTGCACACGCTATTTTTCCCACTGTGGGTGTCCCTGTTTGTCGCGTACCCCTTTTCTTCCAGCCATACTAGCCTGCGTGTTGATCGCGTATGTATTTTTGGGGTTCCTGGCTGACACAGCGTACTGTGTGTGTTTTTTAACACGCACGTGGGCTACAGGGGTCGCTTATCTCTTTTTCTTGCTTTTATGGGATGCCTGGGCGTTGCGTGACATGTCGTTTCTCCTAGGGGGCCACAGTATAGGACATTCATCGTAGTTGTATATACATGTTTGTTGTTTGTGCACACTTTTGCAATGCGCAGGGACGCTTGCGCCGGCCTTCGTTTGGTGGACGTGTTTAGGCCTGTGCGCGTATTTTGCCGTGCGCAGGTTTCGGTTTTCAGTTCCATGAATACGTGTTGTTCGTGTGCGTGTGGGTGTTCTGTGTATTTCCCTGCAGAACTTCCCCAGTTACGCCTTCTTTTTCATGCGTTGTTCCCCATTCCGCATGTTACGCCCCGTGTTACGCCCACTTTTTGGTGTGTGCGCTTTCGCTGTGCGCGTCGTGCACGGCATTCAGGATGTTGCAATGACGTGTGCGCCCGTGTGCGCCATGCACGGATTTGGCGCATATCCCGAGGGAAACACGCGCAGGGCCTTCCATGAATCGCATGTGTGCGCGTGCGCCTGCTTTTTCACGCTTGCGCCAGCTTGCGCCAAGATTTTCGGCGCACAAATATTCCATGAATCGGCCCCATAGACTGACAGGTTCATTAGGGTGTTCATTTGGTCTGTTTCCGGGTCCCGTTCTGACTCCACAACCTTTCTTGTTTCCGGAATGGCTGATTGTTTTCCTTTACTCGATCCCCTTCTGCTTGACCGTTGTCACTGACTTAGTGGATGCCTCTCTTCTCGCCGGTGGAGTTCTTACATTTCGCAAAAAGGCTCTGGAGCCATTTGATTTTGGTTTTGAGGCTATAGTTTTGTTTTTTGGTTTCTTTTGGATCAGGCCTGTCAATACAGGTCTGGCGAGTCTCTTGTCAAAAATAGCAAATACCTGTTTTATGGGGCCCTTTTTCGATGTCGCCTCCACAAGTGAATTTAACGGGGGAGCATTCCCATTGGAACCCTTCTATAGGAATCGCCAGGGTGTCTTCTCCCATCTCCACCAAGGTTTGAACCATACCTCCTAATAGACACACCACGTCCCCCACTTGGTCACTGGACTTAGGTAGTGGGGCACTGCCATGACCATTCAAAGTAGGGGCATCAAGGGTGTTATTTGATCTCGGTCTTCTTCCATTCTGTCAACAATCAAGATTGGATGCATTAGGTTTTCCCGATTGAGGCTCTTGGCATTTGGTTTGTGAGACATTGATGGATCTACTTGGAGGCTTTTATGAGACTGTTTATTTGCTGAGGTAAAATGAATCGCTCTGTCCTTCTGCTGGGGCACAGAATGCAGATCAAGTCACATTAGCTTCATCAGAGTATAGAAGCCATCAATGATGTTTTGTCGGCTTGTTCCCACCGTGCGAGATCAAACAGTCGATCATACCATTGTGCCACTAACTCAGACTCATTATCAAGTCGTGATTGAATTTTAGTTGTGAAGGCTTCCATATAGCTCTGCTTGGAATGGATCATCGCCAAGAGGGTTGATTGGTCCTTCACCATATCACTAAGAGATTCAAATATTTTCAGGAATGGAGATAAAGAAATAGTCAGTGCAGCCATGACATTATTTTGAATTTCCATCATAGTTGTAAGTTGGTCAAGGAGTCGGTCATCTTGCTTGTCAACTTCTGAGGTACCTCTGGATCAACAAATACCTTTGCCACAGGAGATGAGTCATGCAAACCCGCATTTGTTGAACTAGATCTTTGAAAACAGGGCTGCTCTAATGTCGTAGGCTGTTCATCCCACACTATTCCTTGGAAACAAAGGTGGTCGGCCACTGACCGGACATCCTAGGTCGATTTCCCATTCAGTGTAGATTGAGTCATCGGTTCCTGAATACTGTTAACATAGGAAAGATTGGAGGTCCCGCCACACTTGATTGTATTGATCCGTTTTGTGGTGGTATTTACATCTGCCGTGCTCAGAACCCTTTTGGATATTGTGGTACCAAACACCTCTCTTTTTTGTTCAGAGTTCATTAATGAATGAATTTCTGCAATGTTCAACGATATTCTATTCGTCCGTGTTGAGGGGGGTTAGGTGGAAGCGTGTCTGGAGGCTGTACCAAAGTCATGGCTGTAAATCTTGAAAACGAAGGGAGGCGGGTTTCAGGCCTGGCTGGTAGTGGTTGTAGAAGCATTGACAAGCTGTGCCGGGGTGAAGGATGCTCGTTCAGCACACGCTTTCTTCGCTCCCTCCCCACCTCGACTCTTACACTGGTTCCCCCATCGGTCATCAGACCTGGCTGATCCATGGCTATAAAATCACAGCCATGAGCAGCAGTACCAGCAACAAGGGTGCATGGGTGGAAAACGAGTGGACATGACATTGCTACGGTTGTGGGTGATGAGGACTCAGAGTCACCACCCTCCTGTATTCTGGCTTCTGAGGTGAGGCTGGGGGGAGCCACCTCATCTTCCTTGTTGCAAGGATAGAGGCCAGACCCCTCTGTCTCCAGAGGGAAGTTAAGGCTTGACCCCCATAAGTCAGAAAGAGTTAGATTTAGATATCGCCAAAGCCTGTGGCTGGATTATAGCATTTTTTGCCTGGTGAGAAGTGTCGTAAAAAACAGATTCATTGCATGCAAGCTCGGTCACCTGGGTTCTTTGAGCCTGGTCCACATTCTCTCCTTGGGCAGCTGACTTCGGACCGTTAGGGGACAACTCAGAGACCTCTGCATCCACTGTTGGTTCCCGCAGAGCCGTTGCACACATCCGCAGATGGTTACGCGTTCTTGGGCCAGTGGAAGGCATCCCACCATCGCTCCTCGAGCCACGAGCCTCCGGGTTAACTCTATATAACTCCACCCAACTCTCGCGCCACCGATTGGCACCCGGTGGGGTTCTTAAAGCAGTAGGAGGAGGCACAATTAAAGGGACAATGTTGCCAGGAAGCAGCAAATGTTTGTTGAAACCAGGAGCAAATAAGAGAGTCTGCCACCTGTACCGCCGGATAACTCCACGCAACTCTTGCACCAGTGCTTCGTGCCCATTGGGGTTCTTATAGCAGTAGGACGAGGTACAATTAAAGGGACAACGTTCCCAGGAAGCAGCAAATGTTTGTTGAAGCCAGGAGCAAATAAGAGAGTCTGCCGCCAGTACCGCCGGATAACTCCATGCAACTCTTGCACTGGCGCTTCGCACCCGTCGGGGATCTTATAGCAGTAGGAGGAGGCACAATTAAAGGGACAACGTTCCCAGGAAGCAGCAAATGTTCGTTGAAGGCAGGAGCAAAGAAGAGAGTCTGCTGACAGTACTGCCGGATAACTCCACACAACTCTCACGTGAATCCTTTATTATGTTTCTTTACTGTTAGTTGCTCTTTCCCATTGTCCATTGTGAGTCCTGCTGTCTATCCTGGCAAAAGCTGTGGGAGGGAGGCTTCATACATTTTTGGCATTTTTTGGCACTCTTTATTTTGGGTAAGGGTGACAAAATTAAATCCGATGGGTAGAAGGGTAGCTCCAAATTCTGTGGCAACAAATCTAAGAAAGCCGCTCACTCGTGCATGCCCCTCACCCCACCCTTAATAAACATGCAAGTATTCTAAAGTGCAAAGACGTCCACATCATACATGTAAGTGCTCATGACTGAGTTTCCTAAGGGTATGGTCAGAGGCCTTTAAACGTGGTGCCAAAGAATGACTGATGAAATGTTTCTCAAAAAATCAGGAATGTTAAAGCCTGGTGCTTTATCCCAAACCAATTATCATCAACCAGGAGCCTGGAAACTATCACAAAGTTAAAAGAAAACTATTAAAGGGTTAACTCTCAGCTATAATTCTCTTGCAGCCATCCTGACAACACACACAAGTCTTGTGTGAGGAAGGGCGAGAAATGGGAAACCATCACCCAGCTCTTAGGGTTGAATTCATGTATTCACTTCTGTGCATAGCCAAAAGGAAAGGGACTCGTCCCATGCATACATCATGGGTTTTACACACTGAAAATGGATTGTGCAACAATTCATGCAAATGTCAACCTTATTTTTAATACAAATTTCATTGGTACTTCTAATACGGGGTCAAACCCTCATTATCTCCCCATTGGTCAAACTCACTCCCTGCTCAAGATGACTTTGCTATTTTCCAATTTAGTAAATGGCAGCTCTAAACACATGACTCCTCTATGCACATTTTGCAAATCTAGGTACTTTCCTAAAATTCCCTTTAACCATACAATATGTTGCAATTCTGAGAATGACGCATTTTGTTCCAGACCTTTTGAGCACACTATATTCCGGACACAGATAAGTTATCCGTCTTTCTATTGGGTAATCCTGCCTTTATCTCATTTTAACACACTGCCACATTTTATTTATAGAGAATCTTTCAACATCACTGTTTAGAAACTGTATATTCCTAACATGTCAGTGTAAATTACCTAATAGCTCATACTGGCCTCAAATACACTCCCATTTCTGCACACGACACTTCATTTCTGTGTTCTTCAGAGTTTCCTAAGCATGTTATGGGATTCTAAGATTTGCAGTCTTTTAAAGTGAATATCCATAATAGAATGGATTATCTGTCTATTTACTATCCTTCATATCTAAACATATTCTAGCCCATTGACTGTGTTATGTATGTTTGTGTGTAATATAAGCACACCCTCCATATCCCATGTCACCCCCAAACCAGTGTGCAGAGTGACCCCATTTTACAATGTACTTTTACCTTTTATAAGGGCAATCTAACTTAGCTAAACAGACCAAAATCCTGGTTTCTACAATGTTGGACATGAGAGTGAAATATTAGTCCTAATTACCATATTTGCCTGTCTACCATAAGAGGGGGTGGGAGGTTCACAGCTCCTCTACAAAACTGAGGAGGGAAATGATTCTGAAGGACCATAGTACCAAGATCCCTATTACTGCTTCCATAAGTGGCAAATGTGACAGAAAAGGCTCAAGGAAAAACGACTAAATGCTACATCTTTTAATGGATAGAAAGCAGGAGGGAGGCAGACGAATTAAGAGCCACAAGGGGTGGGAGTTCACTTCAGACCATTGGTGTCAATCCTCTGTACTCCTGCGTCCCCATGCCCAGCACACTCCAGAGACTGCCCTATAGAAGTCTTACTGTCCACAGGGGACCCACAACAAATTTAAATCCACTCAACTGACGAGCAATGTTCGACATTGGTAGACCACCAGACCCTCACCGACATTCTACATCACCCCATGGGGATCAGCGATATCAGCTGGTTCAAATCCTAGCTTGCTAACCTCCATCAGTTCAGACTCCTACAGATCACCACCTCTACCTATCACCCGAGGAGTCCCGCCAGGATTTATTCTTCCCCCTTGATCTTCAACCTTCACATGAAACCGCTCTGAACTCTCCTGGCTCCACACAATATCCAAATTCACCAATACGCAGATGACACGCAGCTCTACCTCAAGATATACTTCATCTAAGTCATCCAAAGGCTGAATGCCTGCCTCACATTGATCATGTCCTGCATGTCCAGTACTTACCTGAAACTCAACCCCTCTATGATTGAATTCCTTCTGTTGACCAACACCACTGAACGCCCTGGTATCCAGACTTGGCTCTCTGGTTTGAACCTTGAGGGCTTCCCATCCAGATTGACCACCTGCAGCAAGTCCTTTGGATTCTACATAAACAGACACCTCTCCTTCAAGAAGACATTACGGCTTAATAGCAACTTTCCTTCATCTGGTGTCCAATGCTTGGTCGATTTCCACCTAGATGGTAGCAATGCCCTTCTGGAAGGCCTTTCTGGTGACCACCGTGGCACCCCTGAGATGCCTCTTACATGCTGGAGCATGACTCATCAAAGGACTCTACATATTCAACCACATCTCCCCAACCCTCATCGAACTGCATTGGCTACCGGCACAAGCACATATGAGCAAGGTAGTGAGTTGTGAGGGGCTTTCTGCTATTACTGATGCCATTCTTGTTGAGCTAATAACACAGGAGGGAGGGTGCAGGTGGAAATATTAGAAAGGGGCAATGCGCTCCAATGTTCTCAGACCCTATCAACCCAGGAGAAAGAGCAACGCAAGGAAATGGGGAGATTTCATGAGGAATTAGACAAAATGTATAACGCATGCAGTATGCCCTTCATAAGGAAAGCTCAAACAATCCAACTATTCCTCACAAACCATCTTAATGCCATCCAGCTCACATTCGAAATCCAATTTGTCCTGCACTGCACATGACACTAGTGGTGCACATGTAGTTGCGCACATGTAGTGGCCAAGACGCCTGACATTTCTAGAATTGCATTCTCACAAAGAACAAGAGGCCCTGGCCTGAACACTACTGCCCCAACATTTCTCCCAAATTCACCCATGATCATTGGCAAAACTGTCACATGGAAAGGGGCAACGCCAGAAATTGTGGAGGGAAAAAATGATCCCAGTAAAAGAGAGGAGAAATTTAATTATCTGTCACGCCCCCAAAATAACAAGAAATGAGCCATGTGCGGCTCTATGAAATAAGGCGCTAGCCTGGTGGAACGATGAAGTGGTTCCGGAAGAGATCCGACAAAGTGCCCTGAAGATCCTTAGACAGTTTAAATTCCCCAATAAAACCCAAGAACTGATTGTCCTTGATCTTGGTGACAGTCAATTGACAGTTTACGTTCAGAGCAGAGACAAACTGGGACAGGAAGTCAACACCAAGATCATCCTGGTGGCTCCCGCTTATTGTTATTGTTATTATTATAGCTAACTTCGGGAATCAATGGAGTCATTTACAGGCATAGGGGGGGGGACACAGTGAGGAAAGCAGAGATGCAAGGGAGTGGCGGGCAGCTAATAACAAGGAAGGAGCAGAGTGGCAATTTGGCAGCAAGGGATCTACGTGCAACCAAAGGAGGAATCAGGGGGAGCTGATTGCCCATTCTCAGGTTAGGTGGAGAGTGGAGGGTGTGTGAACCTATGTGTTAGAAAGGAGTCATTCCTTGAAGAGGAGGGTCTTGAGCTCCTTTCTGAAATGTATAAGCGAAGGGGCGAGTCTCATGTTGATGGGTACGGGGTTCCAGAGTCTGGAGGAATATACAGAGAAGGCCTATCTCCTGGTTCTTTCCTTACTGCACCGGAGGAGCTCAGGTCTGAGCATGTCTTTACTTTTGGCGGATCGTACGCCCTGCATCTACCACATATGGGTTCATTATTACTTTGCCGGTCCGCAATTAATGTGCCAGTAATTCTGTGTGCCGGCACATTTCTGGACTGGCAAGGATGGCCTGATTTACCTCCAGCTAACAGCTAACAGCTGGAGGTAAATCAGGCACCCAGCCCGCAACAAACAGCCATTATTACTGACACAGGTATTACCGGTGCCGGTAAAACTGGCATTCCCCCCATGGAGTCCTATCAGACTCCATGGAATGGGGATTTACCTTCTCTTGATGACACCTGTAATCTGCAGGTAATTTTGCCAGATCAGACGCTGGTAACGTTATTACGGTATCCCGCTGGATTTACCAGCGGCATACCACGAAACTTGTAATGAGGGCCCAACACAAATTAATCACATTAAAATTCTTCATGTTCCTAGGAAATTTAATTTGATCTTTTCTGTTAGCATTTTGTGTCTTTTATTATTGGAGGAGTCACCTTGATATGATATGATATGGGATTTATAATGCGCCGATACACAAGTGTTTCAAGGCGCGACAAGGCAAGGGGGGAACAAAGGGAAAACAGACAATGATCTTACTAGGCCAGGTGTCATTCAGATCGTGAAAGTGCATGGGAAGGGGGGAAAGGAAGAGTGCAAGGGGGGAAAGGGATAGGGGAACGTGCAGTACATGGGAAGTGGAATAAATAAGATAAATAAAACACATAAAAAACAGGCAAGTGCAGGAAGTGCGGACAAAGTGCTGGAAAGGGGACTGAAGGGATACAGAAACAGTCCCCAAGTGCAGGGGTTGCCAGGGAGGCAGTGCAGGTGGGCAGTTGACAGGGCCTGGGCCAGAGATCAGAGGGGTGGCCAGGTAACCAGTGCAATTTCAGTCAGGAGTTCAGCAAGGGAGGGGAGGAGAGAAAGCAGAAGCAAAGAGGAAGGTTTTGAGGTGTTTCCGGAACCGGAGGTGGTTCTCCTCGAGTTTCAGGGAGGCAGGAAGGCTGTTCTGGAGAGAACCCCCTGCCGAAGAGAGTGATCTGCCACCAACTCGTTGCTTGGAGAAGCGACTGACCCTGAGGGAGTTGGAGGCAGATGAGCGAAGAGCTCGAGAAGGAAGGTATTTAGGAAGAGAGAGTTGAAGGTATTTCGGCCCCAGAAAGCCTTGTGTATAATGCAGAGGGTTTTGAATTTAATCCTCGCAGCCACTGGGAGCCAGTGCAGAGATTTCAGTCCGGGAGAGATACAATCCCTGGGCTTGAGGCCAAGGACAAGTCTCGCAGTCCTGTTCTGGATAAGTTGCAGAGGGCGGAGAGTGGAGGCAGGAAGATTTAGATAGAGGCTGTTACAGTAGTCCAGCTTGGAGAGGACCAGGGCTCTGGAGACAGTGAGCTTCTGGGGGAAGGATAGGAAAGGAAGAATACCTCTAAGGAGGTGCAGCTGGTAGTGTGACCTCTTAGAGACGTCAGAGATGTGAGGGGAGAAGGAGAGTGCAGAGTCGAAGATGACCCCAAGGTTTTTTGCCTTGCAGGTGGGAGTGGGAGGAGGGCCAAGAGAGGCCGGCCAGAGAGCTGCAGGGAAGGAGGGAGTGGGTGTGCCGATGAGTAGAATCTCAGTTTTACTGGCATTAAGGCAGAGGTCGTTGGCGGCACACCAGTCCTGGATGGCAGACAGACAGTCAGAGATGAGGGAAGGGACTCCTTTAATTTAAAGGGACTCCTTTAATTTAGTGCCAATGTGTATTTTCTTTTTATACTTCTATAAACATTTTATAACATAGTTCTGCTTTTTCTTATATTTTGTTTGTATTTTGTGCACCAAACGTGTGTGCCGAAGTGTATTTAATAAAAAGCAGGTCTCAAACCTATTCCAGTGCCTTATTTTGTCACCACAGATGTGCCTATGTCTCTATCTATTAATATTCTTTCTCAGTACTACTATTCCACATGTTGGCCTCCTGTGATGTGCATCTTGCCTTTAGGAATTTGGAATCTGTGTCATGACGTGATGATGCCACTTTTACTTTTCTTTTCAGGGAACCTACAAGTTTGAAACCAACATTTCAGGAAAATTGACTTTTGTTGAATACATTAGTTGACAATTCACTACCAGTGATGCGTTTGGGGATACAGCACCTAATTCATTAGCACCAGTAATGGAATACTAAGGCTTACTGGGCAATAATCATAGGTATGTCCCTGCCTCCTGTTGGTTTTTAGGATGCCATTTGCTATTTTGTGCTTTCTTTCTTCTTAGAAACCCCACTTACCTCAGTCATCTCCATTTTCTCAGTCACCGCCTCATGCCGGCTCCTCCAACCACAGAACCCCTGGTCCACTACAAACCCCTCCAAAATGTAAAAAGGACATTGGCTAAAGGGTTGCGAAGTGTCATTTGCCTGCATTGGTGGCTCGTTATTTTTTCATTGGAGGGATGTAAATATTACCTACAAATGGGTGTGTGAGCAACCAAACATTACAAAGAAGCGCCAGCCAAGGAAGGCAAGTTCAGCGACGTTCTCCCTCTGAGCAAGTTAAAATAATGTATTAAAAATGGTCCATTTTAGAGTTGTTAACTATTGGGTAAATAGTCATACAATTTAATATCAATTTCGTAGGGTAGTTCAGGAAACAAATGGGAAATAAAGAGGATTCATGTTAGCTTTGCCCATAATTTAAGTTATGCAACTGTGGGAAGAAAAAGTCCATGCTAGCTGGACCAGTAGTCCCACATGAGGGCATACCGATGCAGGTTTTGTCTTTAAGGTCACTGTATAAAATGTGTGACCATGCAGGCTATTCCAATATATGCCAGTATTCTTGAATATGTCAGTATTCCCACCCAAGAACCCTCTTATGTTGGAATTTACAATAATGTCAGAAATGCAACTGCAAGAAACCATGCCCATGCTGGCTATGCCGATATGTGCCAATTCCGCCATGTAGGAACTTTTATGTTGGCTATCCCATAATGCCAGCAATATTGCCATGCACCTAAAAGAAAACATGTCCATGCTGGCTATGCCCAATTGGGCCAGTATCTCCACATAAGAACACCTACTTTGGGGTTGCCTATAATGCCAGTAACAATGTTATTCCATTGCAAGAAGACATGTCTTTGCTAGTGTGTACCACTCTTGATCTCCTTGCCTCCACTTGCACCAGCTCCTCTCTTCACAGGCTGATAGCGGAATGCTAAACCTAATTAAACTTTTGGTGGACAAGATCTATTAACTATAAAACAGAGAACTGATACTTTGGACCAAACCTCTGTTGTCTCAGCACACAGTACTTCTAAACAGTTACAGCAACTTATACATTCATACTTACACTGAGGCGAGCCTGCACCCTCCTCATAAGGCCCCACACCTGCTCCTATTTAGAGCACATTCCTACACACATCCTCACACAATATCACATTTTCATTATTATTAGCATATTTATTGAGCATGGACATAGATCCGGGAAGCAAAGCGCTTTGGAAGTAACAGGGGGATGTACACAGTTTGAGAAGCAGAGATACAAGGGAGGGGGGAGCTAACTCTGTACTAGGAGCGGGTGGGCTATTTGACAGCAATGGATCAACAAGCAAATATTGGAGAAAACAGGAGGGAGGAGATCGCCCAATGTCAGGTTAAGTGGGAAGTGTGTGTGGGCCTATGTGTCAGAGCAGAGCTCCTCCCTGAAATGTAGAAGCATGAAGAAGCAAAGGCACAAGTCTCTTTGTTACCAGGAGGAGATTCCAGATTCTCGGAGTGTGGGCAGAGAAAGCCTGTTTTCTGGTTCTTTCTTTCTTGCACTGTTGGAGCTAAGGTCTGCACATATCCTTACTTCTCATAGATCGCAGGCCTAGAGAGATGCTGAGCTTGTCAGTAGGTAGGTTGTGGACTTGAGGGCGAAGGACTTGTAGATGAGGCAGCAGGAACGGAATATCATATGTGCTTGTGCCGGTAGCCAATGCAGTTCAATGAGGGTTGGGGAGATGTGGTTGAATATGTAGAGTCCTTTGATGAGTCATGCTCCAGCATGTAAGAGGCATCTCAGGGGTGCCACGGTGGTCACCAGAAAGGCCTTCCAGAAGGGCATTGCTACCATCTAGGTGGAAATCGACCAAGCATTGGACACCAGATGAAGGAAAGTTGCTATTAAGCCGTAATGTCTTCTTGAAGGAGAGGTGTCTGTTTATGTAGAATCCAAAGGACTTGCTGCAGGTGGTCAATCTGGATGGGAAGCCCTCAAGGTTCAAACCAGAGAGCCAAGTCTGGATACCAGGGCGTTCAGTGGTGTTGGTCAACAGAAGGAATTCAATCATAGAGGGGTTGAGTTTCAGGTAAGTACTGGACATGCAGGACATGATCAATGTGAGGCAGGCATTCAGCCTTTGGATGACTTAGATGAAGTATATCTTGAGGTAGAGCTGCGTGTCATCTGCGTATTGGTGAATTTGGATATTGTGTGGAGCCAGGAGAGTTCAGAGTGGTTTCATGTGAAGGCTGAAGATCAAGGGGGAAGAATAAATCCTGGCGGGACTCCTCGGGTGATAGGTAGAGGTGGTGATCTGTAGGAGTCTGAACTGATGGAGGTTAGCAAGCTAGGATTTGAACCAGCTGATATCGCTGATCCCCATGGGGTGATGTAGAATGTCGGTGAGGGTCTGGTGGTCTACCAATGTCGAACACCACTGAGAGGTTAAGGAGAACGAGGAGGCAAGGATGTTAAGGGCATTACCTATCACCTTGATGGTAGCCATTTCCATGCTGCTTCTGGGTCCGAAACCACATTGGTAGGCATGAAGGTGGTTGTTGTCATTGATGTGTTGTAGGATTTCCATGGCTACTGCTTTCTTAAAGATGGGTGATGGGGATGAAATTGCTAAGGTCATCAGGGTCCAGTGTTGGGTTCTTGAGAAACAGTTGTTTCCATCTTGATGGTCAACGGGAAGGTACCTTGAGTGAGGGAGGTGTTGATGATTGCCAGGTAAGGGTGGAGTTCTTCAGTCAGAAAGGGTCTTGTGTACGAAAGCAGGGAGGATGTCATCTGTGCTGTGAGTTGTGTCAATGGTGTCTTTGTGCTGGCGGATCATGCTGTTCTTGTTTATGAAGAAAGAGTTGATGGTAATGTATTTTTCAATGGAGTGCAGTATGGTGCCAGTGGAACAGAGGGTTGATGCAATGATTGATGGCTTTGAAGAGGCCCCTACTTTAGTTGCTGGCCTTGCCAATGGTGTTCTGGCAGTAGTTGGCTTTGGCAGCAGTGGTCAGTCGTTTGCATGTTGCATGGTGTTCTTTCAGAAGGGTGAGGTTGGATGCACCACAGGATTGTTGCCAAGTCCTTTCTCCTTTTCTGATTGTTCTTTTATTGAAGTTGAGTTGTTATTGAGTGTAACAGGATGTGGAAGGTTAAGGCTTGTGGGTGGGTTGTTTCACCAGGGTACAGTGTTTGATGTTAGTTTTGAGGGTGGTGTTGAGTTCTTGGTGAAGCACCTCAAGTCCTAGTTCATTGAAGATAAATTGGCCTATGTGAGGTGGAGATTGGTGAGGTCTTCTGTGAGGGCTTCCATTGGGAAGTTCTTGAATGATCTAAAGGCTTCTCGGACCAGATAGTCCGACCTGTTGAGCGGGATTGCAGAGCTGTAATGGAAGGTATGCAGGGAGGGGGTTATGACTTTGAGGAAATAATGTGTCCTGTGCTTTGGTTCTTTCATTTGCTGTGTGTGTTTCAAAGTGTTGAGAAGCTAGTGGAGATCTTCTTCATAGACTTGGTTGCTCTGTTGCTGAGGACGGTGAATTCGCAGAGGCAGATGTTGTTGATGTACATTATAGACATGATAGACATGCTGGTGACCAAGTCTGTGAAGTCACCAAAGAAGGCGGTGTTGGGTTTAGGTGGTCTCTAGATCAGGTGGAAGGTGACTGTGTCCATTGGGCAGAGGGGGAATGGACAGGAGAGGTTTGTCGAAAGAGCCGTTTGTTGTGTCTGCATGGCCATGATGCATTTTGAATGATATCGAGGCCACCCCTCATTTTGTTTGGATGGCCTCTTTGTACAATGCAGTAGCCATTAGGGATTAGAGGACATTTAGAATGTAGATTTTGTTCAGGTCTCCATAATGAAGATGAAGATGGCATCCCACGTCTTGTGTGGTGATGAGGTTGGCAATGCCTGCTGTATGGCTGATTGCTGAGTGGATGTTGGCAAGCATCAGTTTTCATGTAGTGGGGATGGTGGTGATGGGAACTGGCACCATACACATCCACACACACACACACGTGCATACACAAATAAACACACACACACACGCACATAGACACATAGATTGTCACATTCTCATGAAGATTAGTTACATGCATTTCCACTCTTCTTCCATACCTCCATGCGGCCTATAGGAAGACATGAGAGGAGCATTCAATTAGAAGCTCTTATGGCTTCCTAGAAGCTCCTGCTCCTTGCTGCCATCTGCAGGCTGCAGGGACAGAGGCTTTGTAGGGCTCCACTTGGGTCAACACCCCAAATGATGGTCTGCAAGGCCTTTCTCCCTGCATCCTGCAGGCATTTGTCTTGAAGAGCAATCCACCATTGTGAGTGACAGAAATAGCAGAGGTTGATGCATAATGAGGGGCCTGCATCCCAACGCCCATAATGCGCCAGCTGTCACTGGATGTCTTGAGGCCATCTTTCAATGGCTTTTGGGTCTCCCACAGCTGGTTGTAGTTAGCTTTAAAGCCCTTTATTGTGTGCAAAACTGGCAGCTGTGTGCTCTTAGCCCTTCTTATGTGCCCTTGCCATTGGATTGGGCCTTTACATGTGGCTTCCTGTGCCCATAATGTCTTTAGTAATGGGCTTTAATGCTTAATTATTAAAACGATCCCATATTTTATGCACCTTGACATTCCACTCTGCCTGATTATAGGCATAACCATTGTGTTGAATTTAGACTAATCGGATCCCAGGAACGCTTTCTTGTTTGTTCTCTTCCGATCCCTTTCTGTGACCTAAAAGCATGAACTTTGGGTTATCCAATTCTTAACCATACTTACCATCCTTCTTTATTTGGAAGAATTGGTGATGCCCAGAGACCAACTGTAACTACCCAAAGTACTCACAATAAAACTAAAACTAAGGTCATGCTTCTAAACTTTCAACAAACTGCAACACCCAGGTCTCAACCCAAAATAGTCAATATCAATACAGGAACAGGTAAAACAGATGGCGAAGATGCATGAGTGGGCAGATTATCTTTTAATGGGATTTTTTGTGTAATCAATGGCACTGATGCTTGTTGGCATTAGCAACCATACTTCAACCCAAATAGCCTAGATCTAATTGCAAAAGTATTATCTATAACCATACGCCAAGAAAATCTCCTCATTTAACACAAGCAATTTCAAGAAACACAGAATCCTCACCAAGCCATACACTTAATTGCCCATGTAGGACCAATAACATTACCACTTTTGTTTATCTGACATCCAAAGCCTTATTTGAAGTAGTCAATCACTGCTTCAAGCCCACATCTGTGCCAGCTTCACAAGAGAGATGCAATGGAAAGAACAGCTTTTTCATTGACAAAAATGATAAAATCAGAGGTCACCTCGATGCCTCAAAACCAGGCAGTGCCCTGCTAGCCATACTCACTTCTCCTGTGCACTGCCCTCCTGGATTGACCTCACCCTCCTCTCTCCCAAGGATGTCTCAGACACACTTGCTTCACTCGACCTTGACCTCAAATACAAATCCTTTATTATCGACGGGAATGACATCAAAGTCTCCAATGTCACTAAAAGACTTGGAATCTACTTAGATTCGACTCTGTCCCTCAATAGACAAACCAATGCTGTAGTCTCAGGGTCTACCTATACCTGTAAACTGATCACAGCGTGCCGCCCCTTCCTGACTCCGGGCAACTGCCTGATCCTTGCCAGAACCCTCATCATGTCCAAAATCGACTATTGCAATGCCCTCTAACTTGGGACCAGTCAAACAAACCTCGATAAACTCCAGGTCACCTAGAATAATGCCATAAGGGCAGCCCTCAACGTACCAAGGCATTCTCACATCTCTAACACTAGACGAAACCTGCATTGGCTTCCCGTCTCTCAGCGCATTTCTCTCCAAGCACTCGTTCTAACTCACAAGGCCCAGTACAATGCAGCCCCTGCCTACTTATCCACGCGCTTTACTCAACACACAGCAATCAGACCACTGAGATCGGCTCAGGTTCACACACTGACTATTCCTAGTTTCAAGCTGCAAACAGCCAGAGGCTCGTGCTTCCCAGTCCATGCGGCTAAGCTTTGGAACACCCTACCCAATGCTCTCAGAAATGTCCCTCACATCCACTCCTTCAAAACGAAACCAAACTGCGGCTTCGTGAACTGGAGGCCCCGGCCCTTGCGCCATAAGCCTCACTATTGCCTTTACACAATACAAACTGTTCATTATGTATACTTAGGCCACTGGCCTCCTCGCTATGTTATGTGCCCTGCTTGTAAATATGTTAAAAATGTTTTAAAAAATGTTTCTTTTGTTAAAAACTGTAATTATGTATCTGTTGCCATAACCTGTAACTGCCTGCAAAACATGCGCCCAGATGCCCCGGGGCAAGGTGCGCACTATAAATAAATAAATACAAAAAAATACAATACGAACACACTACATACAGGGACAACTTCCTCCCAGCCTTCCCCATTAATCAACTTATTGGCCCATCACTTAACGCACTCATCGATATTGTGAACACCTCCCTCAGTGAAGGTGCATTCCCAGACATGTTAAAGATAGGACTCATACAACCCCTTCTCAAAAAACCCTTGCTTGACTCATAGGACCTAGCCAATGGTTCAGATTTATTCAAAACCTCCCACCCATCACTTTTTTCAGGGTATTCCCAAACAAGGGCCCATTGCTTGCTGCGCTATAGGAAACCAAGCTGCACCTCAATGAGGAGGCCCAACAAGGCTGAAACATGTCTGGGGTTGCTTGTGTTTCCATACAGGGGGGACCTGGCCTGGCAGTTCAGGCTGGGCTGCTACCATTGGTGACAATACCTGACTGATTTGCATATGGCTGAACCCCTTTTGCAATGGCACAGAGGGGCTGAAAAAAAGGTGCTGTGGAAGGTTGCCAAGAGCACTGCCAGTGGTTCAAATGTATTCAAAAACTTCCACCCATCACTTTTTTGGTTGTACCTAGCCAACTACAGACTTATCACGAGCCTCCCGTTCAATGGAAAGCTAATCGAGCAAGTAGTTGCAACCCAACTACTTGACAAAATCGACCAGCTTGACCTCCTTTGTGCTTAGAGAGGCATCAGCTTCACCTCACTGATGATCCCCAACAAGGGTGAAACACGTGTATGGGGTTGCTGGTGGTACTCTCGTTCAGATTGGAGTTGCCATTGTATTTCGGTGCTGGACTGCCCCTGGGCAGGACAAAGACTGATATGCAAATGGATATTTCCCATCTGTGAAAGGCACAGTGAGTAAAAGCAGTGGCTGCGAACTCTCAAGTGGTTAATAACCACTGAACAGGTTATCATGTCTGTTCTTGCGAGAGAGGGGCGCCCGCTACCTTTGTAAAACTATTTGTTTAAGGAACCTGGGATTGGTAACCCTAGGTCTCCTGGGGGCAACCAGACGTGGTCTCCCTCTCACTGTGCTTAGAGAGGCATCAGCTTCACCTCACTGATGATCCCCAACAAGGGTGAAACACGTGTATGGGGTTGCTGGTGGTACTCTCGTTCAGATTGGAGTTGCCATTGTATTTCGGTGCTGGACTGCCCCTGGGCAGGACAAAGACTGATATGCAAATGGATATTTCCCATCTGTGAAAGGCACAGTGAGTAAAAGCAGTGGCTGCGAACTCTCAAGTGGTTAATAACCACTGAACAGGTTATCATGTCTGTTCTTGCGAGAGAGGGGCGCCCGCTACCTTTGTAAAACTATTTGTTAAGGAACCTGGGATTGGTAACCCTAGGTCTCCTGGGGGCAACCAGACGTGGTCTCCCTCTCACTGTGCTTAGAGAGGCATCAGCTTCACCTCACTGATGATCCCCAACAAGGGTGAAACACGTGTATGGGGTTGCTGGTGGTACTCTCGTTCAGATTGGAGTTGCCATTGTATTTCGGTGCTGGACTGCCCCTGGGCAGGACAAAGACTGATATGCAAATGGATATTTCCCATCTGTGAAAGGCACAGTGAGTAAAAGCAGTGGCTGCGAACTCTCAAGTGGTTAATAACCACTGAACAGGTTATCATGTCTGTTCTTGCGAGAGAGGGGCGCCCGCTACCTTTGTAAAACTATTTGTTAAGGAACCTGGGATTGGTAACCCTAGGTCTCCTGGGGGCAACCAGACGTGGTCTCCCTCTCACTGTGCTTAGAGAGGCATCAGCTTCACCTCACTGATGATCCCCAACAAGGGTGAAACACGTGTATGGGGTTGCTGGTGGTACTCTCGTTCAGATTGGAGTTGCCATTGTATTTCGGTGCTGGACTGCCCCTGGGCAGGACAAAGACTGATATGCAAATGGATATTTCCCATCTGTGAAAGGCACAGTGAGTAAAAGCAGTGGCTGCGAACTCTCAAGTGGTTAATAACCACTGAACAGGTTATCATGTCTGTTCTTGCGAGAGAGGGGCGCCCGCTACCTTTGTAAAACTATTTGTTAAGGAACCTGGGATTGGTAACCCTAGGTCTCCTGGGGGCAACCAGACGTGGTCTCCCTCTCACTGTGCTTAGAGAGGCATCAGCTTCACCTCACTGATGATCCCCAACAAGGGTGAAACACGTGTATGGGGTTGCTGGTGGTACTCTCGTTCAGATTGGAGTTGCCATTGTATTTCGGTGCTGGACTGCCCCTGGGCAGGACAAAGACTGATATGCAAATGGATATTTCCCATCTGTGAAAGGCACAGTGAGTAAAAGCAGTGGCTGCGAACTCTCAAGTGGTTAATAACCACTGAACAGGTTATCATGTCTGTTCTTGCGAGAGAGGGGCGCCCGCTACCTTTGTAAAACTATTTGTTAAGGAACCTGGGATTGGTAACCCTAGGTCTCCTGGGGGCAACCAGACGTGGTCTCCCTCTCACTGTGCTTAGAGAGGCATCAGCTTCACCTCACTGATGATCCCCAACAAGGGTGAAACACGTGTATGGGGTTGCTGGTGGTACTCTCGTTCAGATTGGAGTTGCCATTGTATTTCGGTGCTGGACTGCCCCTGGGCAGGACAAAGACTGATATGCAAATGGATATTTCCCATCTGTGAAAGGCACAGTGAGTAAAAGCAGTGGCTGCGAACTCTCAAGTGGTTAATAACCACTGAACAGGTTATCATGTCTGTTCTTGCGAGAGAGGGGCGCCCGCTACCTTTGTAAAACTATTTGTTAAGGAACCTGGGATTGGTAACCCTAGGTCTCCTGGGGGCAACCAGACGTGGTCTCCCTCTCACTGTGCTTAGAGAGGCATCAGCTTCACCTCACTGATGATCCCCAACAAGGGTGAAACACGTGTATGGGGTTGCTGGTGGTACTCTCGTTCAGATTGGAGTTGCCATTGTATTTCGGTGCTGGACTGCCCCTGGGCAGGACAAAGACTGATATGCAAATGGATATTTCCCATCTGTGAAAGGCACAGTGAGTAAAAGCAGTGGCTGCGAACTCTCAAGTGGTTAATAACCACTGAACAGGTTATCATGTCTGTTCTTGCGAGAGAGGGGCGCCCGCTACCTTTGTAAAACTATTTGTTAAGGAACCTGGGATTGGTAACCCTAGGTCTCCTGGGGGCAACCAGACGTGGTCTCCCTCTCACTGTGCTTAGAGAGGCATCAGCTTCACCTCACTGATGATCCCCAACAAGGGTGAAACACGTGTATGGGGTTGCTGGTGGTACTCTCGTTCAGATTGGAGTTGCCATTGTATTTCGGTGCTGGACTGCCCCTGGGCAGGACAAAGACTGATATGCAAATGGATATTTCCCATCTGTGAAAGGCACAGTGAGTAAAAGCAGTGGCTGCGAACTCTCAAGTGGTTAATAACCACTGAACAGGTTATCATGTCTGTTCTTGCGAGAGAGGGGCGCCCGCTACCTTTGTAAAACTATTTGTTAAGGAACCTGGGATTGGTAACCCTAGGTCTCCTGGGGGCAACCAGACGTGGTCTCCCTCTCACTGTGCTTAGAGAGGCATCAGCTTCACCTCACTGATGATCCCCAACAAGGGTGAAACACGTGTATGGGGTTGCTGGTGGTACTCTCGTTCAGATTGGAGTTGCCATTGTATTTCGGTGCTGGACTGCCCCTGGGCAGGACAAAGACTGATATGCAAATGGATATTTCCCATCTGTGAAAGGCACAGTGAGTAAAAGCAGTGGCTGCGAACTCTCAAGTGGTTAATAACCACTGAACAGGTTATCATGTCTGTTCTTGCGAGAGAGGGGCGCCCGCTACCTTTGTAAAACTATTTGTTAAGGAACCTGGGATTGGTAACCCTAGGTCTCCTGGGGGCAACCAGACGTGGTCTCCCTCTCACTGTGCTTAGAGAGGCATCAGCTTCACCTCACTGATGATCCCCAACAAGGGTGAAACACGTGTATGGGGTTGCTGGTGGTACTCTCGTTCAGATTGGAGTTGCCATTGTATTTCGGTGCTGGACTGCCCCTGGGCAGGACAAAGACTGATATGCAAATGGATATTTCCCATCTGTGAAAGGCACAGTGAGTAAAAGCAGTGGCTGCGAACTCTCAAGTGGTTAATAACCACTGAACAGGTTATCATGTCTGTTCTTGCGAGAGAGGGGCGCCCGCTACCTTTGTAAAACTATTTGTTAAGGAACCTGGGATTGGTAACCCTAGGTCTCCTGGGGGCAACCAGACGTGGTCTCCCTCTCACTGTGCTTAGAGAGGCATCAGCTTCACCTCACTGATGATCCCCAACAAGGGTGAAACACGTGTATGGGGTTGCTGGTGGTACTCTCGTTCAGATTGGAGTTGCCATTGTATTTCGGTGCTGGACTGCCCCTGGGCAGGACAAAGACTGATATGCAAATGGATATTTCCCATCTGTGAAAGGCACAGTGAGTAAAAGCAGTGGCTGCGAACTCTCAAGTGGTTAATAACCACTGAACAGGTTATCATGTCTGTTCTTGCGAGAGAGGGGCGCCCGCTACCTTTGTAAAACTATTTGTTAAGGAACCTGGGATTGGTAACCCTAGGTCTCCTGGGGGCAACCAGACGTGGTCTCCCTCTCACTGTGCTTAGAGAGGCATCAGCTTCACCTCACTGATGATCCCCAACAAGGGTGAAACACGTGTATGGGGTTGCTGGTGGTACTCTCGTTCAGATTGGAGTTGCCATTGTATTTCGGTGCTGGACTGCCCCTGGGCAGGACAAAGACTGATATGCAAATGGATATTTCCCATCTGTGAAAGGCACAGTGAGTAAAAGCAGTGGCTGCGAACTCTCAAGTGGTTAATAACCACTGAACAGGTTATCATGTCTGTTCTTGCGAGAGAGGGGCGCCCGCTACCTTTGTAAAACTCCTTTGTGATTACCAGTTTGGCTTCCACCCCAAATGCAGCACTGACACTGCCAAAATCCAAATTTTGGATGATGCACTAAGAATCACCGACACTGGGGACTCATGTCTCCTAGTCCTTTTAGACCTCTCAGCTGCCTTCAACACAGTTGATCACCAAATACTCCTCTCCCTCCTCACTGACAGGATGGGCTTCTCTGTAACTTTCCTAAAATGTTTTGCATCCTACTTATCCGATAGGCACCAGGTCACACAGATGAGCTGATTCAGATCCCACTGACTACCAGTCATGAGTTGAATACCACAAGGTTCAATTCTCGCCCTCATCATCTTCAATCTATACATGGAACCCTTGGGAACTCTCCTAAATGACCCGAACATAACCATCCATCAATACTCAGATGAGGCTCAGGTGTACCTTAAGATCAGTGGCCCCCAGGACATTGCTAACCTCTGTGAATGCCTGGCTACTATCCAAACGGGGATGAAATACACTTACCTTAAACTGAACCACTGAATTTGTCCTTATTGGTCCCCGCACCAAACAGCAACTCAAGCAGAAATGATTATGTGCCTGGAAGGATTCACCCCTCAGCTGTAAAACTCAGCCAAATCCCTGGGATTCATTGTTGACAATACCCTTTCCTTCTAAAATCATATCGCCAAAAAGATACAAACTGCATGGCTACTGATCCACACACTCTGCAAAATCAAACCCTTCATTCCACTGAACGAATTCCGTACAGCGATCCAAGCCCTCGTGATCTCACACATTAATGGGGGAAGTGCCGTCCTTACTGGGTTTCCAGCTGCACACCTGGCCCCCCTCAATAGCAGCACACAACTCTGCAGTTGCCTCATTACAGGTTCCCGCAAATTCAACCATATCCCTTCAACAATGTGCATGCTTCACTGGCTACCCCTCCCCGCCAGGATCATATTCAAAGCTGTGTGTATTCCCTACAAAGTAGTCCCAAACAGAACAACATACTTGGCGGCTAAACGCCACACCTCTGGAGGCTCTCACACCTCATGAAGCACAACGATCAAAAGGTTGGAGTCACAGCTACCCCTGCAAAGAGAAGATTTGCAAGCAGTCCTTCTCCTGATACACCCCAACCATCTGGAACTCAATCCAGGTAGAGGCTCGAAATTCCCCTACCATCCTCCAGTTCAGCAAAACACTTAAAACGTGGCTCTTTCAACAATACCTGCGGCAGGAATAGAAATCCTTCGCTCCCTCCGCCAACAGTACTGCGTTAAAGTATAAAATCCCAAGCCAAATTCAGGCACTCTGCTGCTCTTGAGCTAAGTTCGCACTATAAGCAATAAAATAATATGCAATTAAAGTAAATCTAACATCACTATCTCTAGTTAAGAAGCACAAAACAGTAACCCAAAGACCTTATAAGCAAGCATATCCTAAGAAAAATCTCACCCCAATAGATATAGGAAAAATCTGCCAAACCTATTAGACAATGTTGCTAAAGACACAAAGCAGACTTTATTTAGATTCAACCCAGCAATAATAGCACCCTTAATCGCTAGACCAAATAAAAAATGTCATTTAATCATTCTGAGAAATAAATAAAAAAGCAATAACCCCAGAGAGAATGAGAAATAGGCACATGGAGCTCACAATTAAACGTATTAATTATCCCCATTAGTTATCCCCCCAAATGTAAATAAAATGACAGAATTACCAAAAAGGCTGCAAGGCCAGGCATTATGCACATTTGTACCACACTCATTATACTTTGCGGAAGGATGTAATGTGATATAACCTCTACAGGTCTATTTGATGAGGATGCAGGTAAACATTAAGATGTGACAGGAGAAAAACAAGATCAAATAGCCCCTATGATTTTGGCCACTTCTTACCAATGCACTGAAAAGTACAGGCTAGCCCTACACCCAGAGCAATCACCTGACTTTACAGGAGGCAGGTGATTGTCCTGCCTATTCCTTTCCCTAGTCCTTTCTCCACTTGCCAATAGTTATAGTTCTGTTGTCATCTAACAAAATACTGCAATAGCAGCTGATGAAAGGCATCAGTGCCACTGACACCCAGCAGTGGTCATAGTTGATCTCTTGTGAGGACATTTATTGGTTAGCATTGGAACTGCAGGCTTCACTTTAACATCCACTGTACATTCTTGTGTTGGCATCTGCTAGTTTTCAGTGGTGTGCCTGCTGTTTGGTGTTGCCTGTGCCCAGAGCCTCTTCCCAAACAATCCGTACCCATAGTTTATCTTCTCTTCGTCTTGCAGAAAAAGGCAACCTCCATATGTAAGCTAAGGTCACAGACTGCTATCAAAATACTGACCGCTGTGTATTTTTGCCCCATCATTTTCCTCACCCCTTCTTCCAAACGCACTGTTAGACTTTTTAGTGGAATGAGGCCTGGCTGGTTTCACATGGGGCTATTGTTTAGTTATTTTCGAAAAGCAGCACATTTGGGGATGGGGACCTGAAGGTGCTGAAGGGGCAAGATTAGGGCTCAGATGAGCAAGGGGCAAGATGCAGTCTTTCTAAAGTTGGTACATAAGAATATCTGCAAACTGGCAGAGGAACTGCTGCCGTTGGCTTGTGTGTGATTTTGAGTGAATACATCAGTCATCTGCTAATGTACCGGCACTCACTGGTATCTTCTTGTAAGGACATCTGTTAGCTGTGAGTACAGCCAGGTCATGGCTGAAAAACCTGCCCACCAGTCAATGACGCCACAAATACTGTGCCTGTGAAATCGCTGTAAGTCATGCCCCAGGCATACACTACCAAACTGGTCAAATCCCATTTAGCCACATTTTCCAAAAGAAAAGATAAATGGGTTGGGGTTGGGTATGTATAAAGGGGGATAAATGGTAGGTGAGTCAAGGGGCTGGAGGTCAGTAAAAAAATCCAACAAGATGGGATCCGACCAGTTAAATTCAATCAAATCTCATAGATCCCATACCTTGGCACGGTGTGTTGAGAAGAGTACGCAGTCATCCCGCACCCCCAGTCACTTCACAATAAGGCAAAGACCCTGGAAGGTAATGTAAGGGACCAGGGGGTAGGGGGGTGCCCTTAAAGGATCTGCACAATCATATTATTTCATGCTTTATATATGTAGTGTACATGTGGGAACAAACGCCATGTTAGGTATTTGCAGCCAGCATCTCAGACGTAGGCCGTGAACATGAGGGAAAAACCATATTGTATCCCGGGCACTGATGGGAAAGGCGTGTGTGTGTGTGTATGTGTGTGTATAGAGGTGGGGCGGAGGACTGGTAGTGAATGTTGCAATAAAAGCGCACACAGCATATACTTGTTAGGGCTGGGGCTTTTTTTTGCGCGCAAATTGCAAGATGAGGGGGGCACCTTTGGAGTACATGTATAGTGCATTATTACTGTACTGGGATAAGATAGAGAAGTATCACAAACAGTGGGTAGTAGAGACACAAGCCGGGATGCCCCGCTCCTGGCCAGAGTAGGGCACCCACAATAGAGGGATACTAGACCATATGACCACGTTTTTAGCTGCTAAATATAAAGGTAGACAACCTCAAAAGAGATATTGGATTTTTGGAAGATTATAGATGATGTGGAAGACCCTGATGAGGGTAGGACTCAGAATATCAGAGAGGATGCTCTGGATACAATGTCTGTGACAGCCCCCCCACACAGGACTTTACCCACTCACTAATCGCCCAACCACAGGGTATACAAACCCGACATACGTGACCACCCCAGCGACTGCCCCGCCTCCCTACATATCGAAACCAAGTGCTATTCCATCCCAAGATAGTAAGGCTCAGAAGGAGTTAGAATAAGCATTGAAGGCTATGCGGGTAGTATTGGCTCGACTGAGGGCGACTCAGGGCGGGGGGGAAAGGGGGAGTGGGTTGGATGAATGGAGAGCAGTAGACAATTTTGTTTTGGTTAGATAGCACGGATATAAAGAATGGGCACATTGAGAAGGAGGGAGGTGGTGATGGGCAAGTGGGAAGTACGGGGTACGGGACAGTGAGGTCCGACAGGCACGCAGACAGAGAGCTGAGGGAAGACGAATGGGACACAGTGAATGAGATTGAGGACAGTGAAGGGTATATGCAAAAGGCACCGGAGGTAACGCCACAGCTGGAAAGTTTGCAGGGATGACGATTAAGGAAAAGGTCTGGCCAGGTGGCACTAGCGAGGAAAAAAGAAAGAGCTGGACATAAAAAAGGGAGAAGTATGGGTACCCAGATGCCATTATTGCATACAGGCGTATGCAGGATGCACTGTGTCCCCTGGGCACAAACAGATAAGAACAATCTGATTAAGTTGCTCCTGCCCCTTACTTCTGGGGCCGGGAAATGGATCTACACCTTTGAAAAAAAGACAGCAGGGATTCCCTTGGATGTGGGGGACATGAAATGCTTACTTGTCGCAATTGTAGGGGATCCGGTTGGAGATGTGTGGGTTAAAGTAGGATATCCAGAAGTAAAATTGGAGAATGATGCACATGATGGCATGCCCTTTAATAATATCAGGGCACAGGTGTGTGACGTGCTGCGACAAACGTGCCCTGACACACCAGACCTGCAGTCTATCATGCTGTTTACCATGGAAGATGATGAAGATGGGGACCAGTGGAGCAGATCAGTTCCTCTTTTTGTTTTCGTTATTAAAAGGGGTTTACCCAAGGAAGTGTAAAAGAGCTTGAGAAAATAGTGGGCATTGAAGCCTATTGGTAAGCTGAGATTCAAACTATAATAATACACCATTGAAAGAGAACAAAGGAGCGAGAGAAGGAAACAGCCCTAAGGCTGCAGGCTGAGTAAGTGAAACTAGTACAGAAAAAGCAAGCAAAAATAGCTGTTAAAGGGGTGGTATCATGAAATGCGCAAGCGGAGGTGGCGGAGCAAACTTCAGCACCTCCAGAGATGAGAATAGCAGTGTTTTGGCCAAGAGGAGGGCAATGAAAATGGGGAGGTGGACCTCAGTACTCCTACCCGGAGTGGCAGCAAGGTGGTCAGCAGCCCGGGAGGGCTGGGTTCTGAGGAGGAAGGGGGGATTTGGAGGTATAGGACCTTGGCCGCAGGAGTGGGTCTCTGAAAATGCTGAAGCTGTGGGAAGTGGGGACATTTTGCAAGGGAATGTAGGAGCAGGCAGATGGCGGGATGCAGTTCTTATACCAACTATTAATCACTGTCCCAGCCCCAACCACAGGTACAGCTCCCAAGGCCCACCTCCATACCCTATGAAATACATCAGGCTTACACGCAACTGCCTCCACGACCCCCAGGTGCACAAGGACAGAACACGCAGATGCCACAACCACCAAGGCCCAACAAAACACCATGTACGGGAGTAGCATGCCAAAGACTGATGCAGTGCTGAAGGGCACTGTTGCACCCTACCGAGGGGTGAGCACGGTGGGGAACAACCCTTTCGTGTTCACTGGCACCAACACATACCCTGACTAGGACAGCCCACAGAACTCTTGTGAGCCAAGTCCTGTCCATGACAGTCCACTCTGATGTGGAACCCTTGGTGGGTGCTGAGATAGATAACAAGCAATTCATCTTCATGGTTGACACAGGTGCCACTAATTCATGCATCAGTGAGGGAGGCTTCCCACTATCAGGTGAAAATCTTGACCCGCAGGGCCTCTCTGGGGCTGTCGCAACAGTTCCCTACACGAAAGAAGTGGATATTAAAATAGGAGGGAAGTTGATTTGTGCACCCCTGTTGTATTCTGAGACCTCCCTTACAAATGTGTTTGGGGGAGATATGTTGAGCAAATTGAATATGGCCATCTCCTTCACAGACAAAGGGGTAGTGTGTTCCACCCTGTGGTATGTATGCCATATGAGCAAATCCTACATGAACGGGGGGAGAGGCTGTGGTTCGCTGTATTCCTGTGGACCCAGCTATGTTTGTGGGTGTCCGGTCAAATGGTCGAAAATAAAAGATCGAATGACCATTTGATCGAAAGTCAAATGGTTGAAAAAAAATGGTCGAATTTTTTTATTTATTTATTTATATATTTTTTTAGTTTTGTTTGGTAAAAAAAATGTATATAGAAAAAGGGGGTTGGGGGAATCCCCCCATTAAAAAAAATAATAGTAATAATTAAAAATAAATCGACCATTTTTTCGACCATTTGACTCTCGATCAAATGGCATTCGATCATTTGGTTTTCGACCAAATGACTGGTAACCATGTTTGTGTATGGCATAACAGTGCTCCTCGAGGCAGTGACCCAAATTGGTAAGGCTTGTTGGCGAATGCCATCTCACTTCATTTTACAGCCTGTGGTAACACCTGAATTGGTCACAGGAACAATACTGTCTCTGGATTTACAGGGCCTGTTGGTGTCAGATAAGAGGGTTGTTTTAATAGGGAATGACTCAGAAGGGTGTGAGTGGCGAACAGTGTTATGCATTGACCCTACAGTGCCTCTTAGAGAGGTTACAGATGCAGACTTGTTTGAGGACCAGCCAGAAGATGGATTGTGCTATCGATTTCCATCCCTTGTGACATTATGGTGCAGTATCAAAAAGTGCAATGCCCCTTGATGGCTCTCATAGCCCCACCCCCATTCACTGACACAGTCTTAGAACAGGTCCCTGAAAGGCTCTGGACAACAAATGCCCATGACATGGGGCTCCTACAAGGAGTGACCCAGTCCAAATAACACTCAAGCCAGGTTCGGTGCTGCCCCTGGTAAGACAGTACCCTTTATCAAGAGAGGCAGAGGAGAGTATACAAGACACTATTTGTCACCCTACTAAACCAGATGATAATTGTACCATGTACCTCTCCATGTAACACGGCTATATATCTGATAAAGAAACCAAAATGGGGGAGCTGGAGGATAATTCAGGATTTGCACCCTCTTAATGATATTGTACAGCATAATTCCCAGTGGTCCTCAACCCTGTGACAATACTTTGTAACATCCCTAAACAGGCGACCCACTTTACTGTGGTAGATCTTAAAAATTCTGTAGAGGCGGTCCCAGATATGGCCTGCACTCCAGCCAGCCATTTTGAGGTGCCAGGAACATACTCACCAAGATATGTGACGTATGAGGAACAAATAAACCAACAGAGAGCGGCACTAGGACTCTGCCCAGTGCCCATCAGAAGAGCAATACCTGTTGAAGTGCCTATAACCAGACAACCATGGGCAGCTAGGTACCCGCTGAGACAACCGTACCAGCAGCTGACACGAAATGAAGACTACCTACGGATTGACCCGAAGAGACCCAAAGAGCCTTAATGGAAGGCGAATGGTGACGACATAAGAGCCTGGACAGACATACAGATGAACATAAACGACAATCGAAAGATGACACACAAGGATGAAATGTAAATAATAATGATGTAATGGACTTGTAAAACGAAACAATGTTGATATATAAAGAAACGTAACCATGAAGTGAGATGAAAATATGAAACTAACAAATTCCCATAAATAGGCTTGGAACGCAAGAAGCTAAGGAAATCATACTGCTTGCAATGCTTAGTAGAAGGATAGAGCGGAAAGCGCCAACTATATATCTACCTCAAACGCACATTGTACAAGTGTGACTCCATTTTACAACTGCAGAATTAAGCCCAGGCTGCAAGGGGCCAACCAGGCCGAGATTCATATTCCAGCTAAAGCCAGAAGGAAAGAGCGGAATCAAAACTGAGCACAAAGCAGCTCATGCCTGGGAATTCGAGGTCAACTCAAGGAAGGGAGGAGAGCGGCAACTTCGAAGAATCGAAACTTCAGGGCATAGCAGCCTGCCCCGTGAAGGTCGAGATAAGGAGGCCCCAGGCAGGTGGCAAGGCTAAGAAACAATCAAATACACGAAAAGAAGGAAAATTAAGCAGATTCACAGTGAACAGACACATGACCAGCCAAGCGCGAAGAGATACCAACGTCTGATGTCACCCAGAACCCGAGGATGCCATAACTTTTCCTGATAAGGAGCTACAGTTACGAGGCCATCCTCAGCCAACTAATTGACGCATAGCCCTAAAGTACTGATTGATGGAAAGGAGGCAGGGTGAATCTTGGGGCACACCGCATCTGGGTGTCCATTCTGCATGCTGCTAATTAAAGTGGAGATTTATGTCTAGGGGTGTAACCTATCCAATCATAATGGTCCAAATAATCTAGGGTCCTATAGCTAGTAGAACCAATGAGACGTCGTACTTGTAGTGACGTCTATCACGAGTGATGTAGAGGGATGGGCGTAGATGCCCACCCGATAAGAGTTATCCAATCCTCACACTCTGTTACCATATACAGCCCCTATACTTAAGTTACCTTTCCCAACCAATAGAATTGCATGACAATTTTGGAGTGTAACACGTCACTGATGACGAGAATGTACTATAACTATTGCTGTCTGAATGAAGAATTTGGAAGTTGAAGCGAGACAGGCGATCGCATCACTGTTGATTTCCATTTGTTTCCGCGTTTTTGTACTTGTCATTAAACGGATTTCCCTTTTCCAAACTACTGAGTTGTCCTCATTGATTGGTGTTGGAGTAAGAGAATCCTGCACCCCATCCTCCTCAAGGTGCAGCTATCTCGACTTAAAAGTACTTGAGGGTGAGCTCTGATCCCATGGGCCCGTCAGAGATCACTCCACCCTCCTGTACACTTGGTAGCGGTGAGGATGGTTTTGACCATCAACTATTGAACATTGATTATTGATAAGACACCTATTGACCGTAGACACGAAGTAACTCTAGGTTTTAGCAATATCACGAGTCCTTCGCCATTTTGGCCGAGTAGACTGTGAAGCTTCCCGTGGACAATGATAGTATAAACCTGTCCTAACAAACTGCAGTGGGTTTGAAGGCACCCGTTTTAAAAACAGAAACCCTTCCATTCCTACGGGCAGTCATCAGACGAAAGACCAAAAAAAGCGGTAAAAGAGGAGGTGATCCCGAGGATCCAGAGAGGAATGATGTGAGCGGTGAGTGAAACCAAAAATTCAATGCTTTGGCAAATGTTTTATAGGCATTAGAGCAAGTAAGGGAAAGGTAACGGAGGGAGGCGGAAAAACAAAATAGTCAGAAGTAGAGAAGACTGTATATATATAAGGGGATAATGACTCTAGAATAACTGAATGAAATAGAGGATACCGGGGTGGACACCCGAGGAGAGAGAGGATACCAGGGTGACACATGTAAAGAGAGAGGATACCGGGGTAGACACCCGAGAAGAGAGAGGATACACCTTGTTCCTGCGCTTTAATATAGCGGTCAGAAGAAACGTGAACTCATTGTCCCACATAAAAGGGAAAATATAGGCTACTACGACGATAAAAGACGTCGTAAAAGGAGTTCCTTTAAACTCCATGTCGGGGTATTGATTAGAAGGCAGAGATATCTGTGTCCAGCTGGTGTCTGTCTAGTCTGTTTAACATTTGTCATACATGTTCTGTTGATGTGTCATATGTACGGAAATTTGTCTCCTTGACGTTTGAAATTGATCAAGGGATTTTACACGATTCTATAGTTGAGAGGTAATCGCACCTGAATTGATATTCTTGAGTAAATTGGTGATATAAAATTTTGGCGGGAAAAGATTGGATTGGAGCTTGCAGTGTTTGGTGCTCGCTCATATTGTTGGGAGTGGTGAAATTGCATGAAATATAGTTAGAAACAGAATTCAAGCATGGAAGATATTACTCCACTAGCTCACTTATGTAAACAACTGCCTAAACATGCACCCAAGCTTAAGAAATATAGCACCGAGTGGGTTAAGGGTACCGCCCACAAGATGTTTATGCTGTGGCCGCAGAATAGGTCCATATCCAAAGCCGTCTTACAACATATGACGACTTACTTGCATGCCACATATACAGGCAAGAAATTAGAAAAACGTCTTGCTGTTCTAGAACTTTGAAAGAGGTTTGAACAGCCGAAGGAGGAAGAGCCCCCGCAGACTGGATATTAAACATTTGCACGGAGGTCGGTGAGACGCCTACCGCGCCACCAGCCCCGCCTGAGCCAGAAATCGAGGGAAGTAAGTCAGAGGGACTCTACACATTAAGAGAGCTAAAGGCAGCCACGGGGTATAGCAACCCCGCATATGAGTCACCTACGTACAGTAGTGACGAGAGTAAAGGGAAGGATCAGGAAATTAATCTTACCTCCACAGTCCTGAGGGACGAGGAGAGGCGCGATAATGAAAGGAGGGATCAGGCACAGACAAGTGCACCTCTCGATAAAGAGAGAGATGGGACGAAATGGAAAGAAAGTGAAGACAGAACTGATGGGATAGCATTCGCGAAAGACGAATGGATGGGAGGACAGATATTGTTGAAACTCGATGGAAAAGGAAGTGATGATGTGAGACCGAGAGAGGAGTCTGATGAGACACAGAGAAGGGAGAAGGAGAAGGATAAAGAAATAAAGGACAAGAGAATAAAAAGGAAGGATAGGCTGAGGCGAGACCAGCTATATCGCGAAGAGCAAGGAAAGCCGCTCAGTCGCAAGCAGATAGCAGCCCATGACCAGTACAGACAGACCCTGCAAAGGTTGGAAGAAGAGCAAAGAGTACGTGAGAAAAGAGTAAAGAGACGAGAAGATGAGGAAGTTAGAAGGGCAAATGAACGTAGAAACAAAAGGAGAAGGGAAGAAGATAAGGTCAGAGAAGAAGCAAGGAAGCGTAAGGAATTCGATGATGATATTGAACGTAAGCGTAGTCAGAGGGCACGCAATCTCGAATATTTGGAGCAGGAAGTTAAAAAACCCAATCCTGTTGTAGAATGGGAAGACTTGGAAGAATTTTTCTCTGCGTACGATTCAGTACCAAGCACGAATGGGGCAAATATTGAAGATGACTTCGACACCAGAAGCATCGGGGAAACGATCTATAAAATATATGATGAAATAAGGGTTGGAACCAATATCCCAAAGGGAAAGGGAAGACGAGCGCCTGGAAAGCACTCAGCTATATGACACTGAGGAAGTCACCCGAAGTAGTAGGAGCAGGAGACTGTCCCTGGACAGGCTAGAAATTAGTAAAAATGATGATGACGCGAGGAGTTGTGCAAATTGGAAACAATCAATATCCGACTCCCGAGAGGAGACGGAGTGCGATGCAAATGAAGAAGGGAGACGGTGCGAACAGCGGCTCCCAAGGGACAAAGGGGTACGATGGTCAGATGCTAGCGAGTCTGCACCAAGGACATCAGAGTCTACCGCACAGTCTGACCGACACGAAGGAACATCCCAGGGTCAGAGGGGGGTGTCAGCATCCGCCTATGCAGACAGACTGAGGACATTGCCAGGCAGACGGCGATGCGGGAATATTGCCCCAGCGATAGACAGGAGAGCTATGGGGAAAGAGAAGGAAGACTGTGCATTTCAATTTCCGCTGCTAGAAAAGGGGGGAGTAAGACCACAATATATTACATGGCCACACATGGATCGAGAGAACTTGAAAAACAAGCTTCCAATGCTGACATCGGGAGCCGGGAAGTTGATACACAAGTTAGAAAAAATGACACGGGGTGCCACATTAGCTATAGGGGACATTAAAGGTCTCCTGATTTCCATACTCAATGAGAGAGCAGACGATGTATGGGCATGGGCTGGGTACCCGGGTGTCAACCTAATTAGCACTGCCCACGACGGAGCGCCATTCAATAATTGCAGGGCAGCAGTATGGAAAGTGCTAAGAGTACTGTACCCAGACACTTCCAATATGGGAGCTATAATGACTCGGAAAATGAAGGAGTCAGAAGATTTGTTGATTTATATCCAGAATTTCCAAGACGTGTGGGTGCTCGAAACGCATGAATCTTGGATGAAATCTATACCTGTATTCTACCACATATTGTGCCAAGGGTTACCAGAACCAGTACAGAAACAGCTCAAGAAATTGGTAGGAGTAGAGGCTAAACCTTGGACTGAAATACAGTTGACTATTGCACATTATTGTAGATTGTTGCAAGAAAAGAATAGAAAAAAGGAGGCAACTCGTAAGGGTGAGGAAGCGAAACTGGTGCAAAAGAAATGATCAAAGTATGCTCTCGAAGGAGCCATGCTGACAACCCCAGCTGAACCGAACGTACAACAGGTGGCTAACCCACAACAGAACAACCAGGGTAACCTGGGATTGAACCCGAGGGGAAGGGGATTTAGAGGAAGAGGATGCCAGAGTAATCAGGGAGGTTTTCAGAGTAATCAGGGAGGCTTTCAAAACGTGCAGATGGGCAATCCAAATATGTCAAATGGACAAATAGCCCAACCACTGCCAGTGTGTTGGCTGTGTGGAATGACAGGGCATTTGGCGCGCTCGTGCAGAAGCCAAGGCACGTGGCAAAATGGTGAAGGAATGGGAGCAGGCATGGTGAATCCGCCTGCAATCTCCCAATAGGGTGGTGCACAGAATCACACAGTGCAGCAGCAAGCACCAGGCATGCAGCAGGCTGCACAGCAGGGGTTTCAACCCCCGAGCATGGGGAACTTGCCACAAGGGCAATTCCAACAGGCACCACAGCAAATGTCTCTGGGCACAAACTCCGGAAAGGGAGGCAACCCTGGGAATGAAGAAAATCCACAAGTGTACAGTGGACCAAACTTATATATGAACTAGGACAGCTCACTGGAAACCCTGATGTGCTCTATCCTATCAGTGACACCAGACCCTAACAGGGAACCAAGGGTGAATGTCGTCATAGGGGGTAAAGAATATACCTTCCTAGTTGACACGGGTGCAAAGCACTCGTGCATACGGGAGGGCAAGTTTTCCTTGTCCGGCGAGGCCATCGATACTCAGAGTTTTACAGGAGCTCACAGCCGATTTCCCTTTACAGGCGCACTCCCAGTCTCCGTAGGAGAGTACGAAATGAATGTACCTTTATTGTATCCGCGTCAGACCCCAGTAAACATTTTGGGTCGAGACTTGATGACAAAATTGAATATGACAATCTCGTTCACGGAGGAGGGTATAATATGCTCCGGAATACTTTGATGACAACATGGGCCAGGGGCCTGTCTCAGTATTGACCACTGGACCTTATGACGTAGGCCTCCTGAAGGGGGTGGGAGAAGTGAAAATTAAACTGAAACCAGGAGCAATTTTACCAAGAGCGCGACAATATCCCATGTCCAGAGAAGCGGATGAAGGGATCGCGAAGACAATTTCCGCCATGATGGATCAGGGCATCCTAGTGATGTCAGAATCACCCTGTAATACGGTAAATTACCCCGTCAAGAAATCAAAGGGAGGGTCTTGGCGTTTAATCCAAGATTTAAGAGCATTAAACGGTATTGTTGAAGCCGAGTACCCTCTAGTCCCTAATCCATCTACAATTTTGTGCAATATACCTGTCGAGGCAAAATATTTCACGGTGATTGACTTGAAAAATGCCTTTTTCTCAATCCTGTTGCACCATGATTCACAAGATCTGACTTCATTCACATTCAGACAAATGCGTCTGAAAAGCATGAGGTTGCCACAGGGGTACTGTGAGTCCCCGTCCATCTTTAATAGAGTCCCTCAGATGGACCTGAGCAATATTGCAGTAGAATGTGTCATCTTGCAGTATGTGGATGACATTCTGATCTGTAGCACCACAGAGGAGCAATGCAGGCGAGATTCTGTGCAGCTACTGACTATATTGGCTGAGAAAGGCTATAAGGTTGGCAAGGAAAAACTGCATTATTGTCAACAGGAGGTACTGTACATGGGCCAGTTAATTTTGCATGAGGGGAAGAAAGTAACCCCAGAAAGGGCTGAAGCTATCATGAACACAGCAAAGCCACTCACAATAAAGCAAATGCAGAGCTTTCTGGGCCTATGCAATTATGTTAGAGCATGGGTTTTCGATTATAGCTCGTATACCAAGCCCTTGCTCCAGGCCCTAAAGAAGGCCCAGACGACAAAGGAAAAGATTGAATGGACTGAGACAATGGAAAAGGGATTTACAGAACTCAAGAGAGCAATTTGTATGGCCCCAGTTCTCAGGATTCCTAATTATGCAGAGGAATTCTACCTATTCTCACACATAGATGGCAGCGTTATAACGGCAGTACTCACTCAGAGAACCTCGTTGGGATACAAGCCCCTGGCGTACTACATTGGGAGCCTGAACCCAGTCATGAGAGGCCACTTCCCATGCGAACAGAGCTTAGCTGTCGCGGCATTCGCCATAGAGAAGGTGACAACCATTGTAATGGGATGCTCCATGACGTTATAAGTCGAGCACCCACTGTTTGCCATCTTAGAAAAGCCAAAAGACACATTGACATCTCAGAGAGCGTCTGCCCATGAAGTGATCATATCTAATCCATCGATCAAAATAGTTCGATGTAAAACAGTAAACCCAGCTACGTTCATAGCTGAGCCAGTCACTGAAGGAGAGCCGATACATGACTGTGCAAACTATGAAGAATTCTATGATGAAATCCCCAGGGTAAAAGAAAATGCCCTGGCGGGTGGTGAGATTGTTTTCATTGGTTCTTCGAGAATCGACCAAGAAGACGGACAACGATACACAGGCGTGGCCGTAGTAAAACACATAGCGAATGGCGAATTTCGAGTACTCAGTGCACGAATGCCATCTCATTATTCAGCACAGGCTGCAGAATTATTGGCGTTGATACTCGCCATTGAGAATCATGCAGACCAGGAAGTAACGGTGTACAGTGACTCTGCCTATGTGACGTCTACAGTGCACGCAGGCCTAGCCCGATGGAAAAGGAGGGGCTACCTCTGAGCGGACGGCACACCAGTGCAGCACGCAACCTTATTGGACAGGCTGATTAAGGCACTACAGCTCCCAGTGGGCATAGCAGTCATGAAATGCACCGCCCACACCAAAGGGACAGATTTCGTGTCACGTGGAAACCATGCAGCAGACACGGAAGCCAAGCGTATGGCATCCAAGAGTGAAACGATCATGGAAGTAGAAGTGGCATGCACCCATGAACGAATGATGATAGCACGTGCCACACCAAAAGCCTATAGTAATATGGGTCAGACCCAACTGATGGAGATCCAAGGGGAGGCCCCTCAGGACGAAAAGAACCTATGAGGCGTTGATGGTGTTCTTTAAACCCCTCTGACGGGTTGTGGTGGCAAGACAGCAATGGTAAACCACTAATGCCTGTAGCCCTACTGAAAATAGCATGGAACAGTTGCATTACCCATTTCACATGTCAAAAGAGAATCTAGCAGCAACGCTCGCAGATGACTGGTTCATACCGAATTTAGCTGAGCATGTTGCATTCTTTATGGTCAACTGCATAATCTGCCAGCAATTTACCACTGGGCACACATTAAAAGTAGCAAGAGGAATCATCCCCCGGCCAAATGGGCCCTTTCAGCACTTACATATCGACTATGTCGACATGATTCAAGTGTGTAACGGGTACAGGTACTTAATTGTAGTAGTGTCTCCATTCTCTAGATGGATAGAAGCAGGTCCCCGTACACATCCAGACTCAACCTGTGCTGCCAAATTCCTGGTGAGGGAAGTGTTCCCTAGTTGGGGGGTGTGTGAGGTGATGAGGTCAGACAACGGGGCTCATTTTGTTAATGCAGTCTTTGAGCAGATCACCTTGCTGCTTGTTATAAAGCACAAGTTCTCGTCGGTGTATCATCCGGAAGGTAATGGTATCTGTGAGAGGCTCAATGGCTTGTTTAAAGAAAAGGATAGCCAAGTTGAAGCTTACTCCAAAGAGGGCATGGTTGCACTGCCTTCCACTGGCATTGTATGCTCTTTGGAACCAACCAGGCTCCGAGCATCATCTTACGCCGCACAAGATAGTCACAGGAAGGAGAATGAACACCGCTCTTACCCCCGCGACAGAGCTAGATGTGATGCCCAGTCAACCCGAGAGGTCTTGGGAACCGAACTGCAGGAATATCTGAACTGTATGACATCTAGCCTTACTGTAATTTCAGACCAACTACAGCGACGACGAAAAGGGTGCAGCGCAGCACAAGACACAGCAGGAGGCACTGAGGCAGACGCAGCTCAAGGTCTATGTTTACCTCTCATCTTCCCTGGAGACGCCGTGTTGGTGAAAAACCACACGAGGAAAAGGTGGGACGAGCCAAGATTCAATGGCCCTTTTATCGTAGAGGACTGCACTCCTTCAGCTGTCAAACTGCAAGGCAGAAAAGCATGGATCTTTCTCAATGACACTAAGCCCTATATCGGAGAAAGCCCTCTAGCTGCACCCCACCACGAAGAGACCACAGACAACGGGGAAGAAACTCAGCACATGCATATGAGATCCATGACGAGGAAGAAGGAAACAGCAAAGCCAAGACAAAGAGAACCCTTTTGTGGCTTAAAACTGGACATTTCCCGTAAGCAAAAAAGGGGATAAGGACAATAACAGACACTCTGTGCATCCCAGTTGCAGGGTGAAGAAGAGAATTGTACATCCAAAGCCACAACAACGTTGGTGATACAAACTTTTTAACCAAGCCACACTTAAGCATTGTTGAACAACAAGACCCAAATAGACTGAGATCGAGGACTTTTGCCCTAAGGAGCCAACACAGTATCCTGAAGCAACCAACACTAAGACCTTGTTTCGCAGAATTTATGGTGTCCCCAGCAGAAATATCACAAGGGATGTGCTGTCCTGTTTCCAACTAGTACTAGAGACATATCTGTCACTTTTACGGAGAGTCACCAGTGTCACAGACTTTATTCAAGATCCTGCCAACAAGAAAGTAATCTGGCAACTGCTTACTGTCATCGCGGAAGCCTTCGCTGTGTTACCAGAATTCAGTGATAAGGACACAAATGCTTCCACCACAGGCGATAGTAGATGACCTCACAAACACGCTTTTCTATCGTATCATAGAGGAGGGCCCAGCACTCGTCCTGAGGACCACTGACACTCTTACGTACATTAGAGATCCAAGAAACACTAAACATTAGCACCAGCTGTGGGCTAAGCTCACCTACCTGGTTGCAATCCATGCAGCAGGAAAGTGTAGAGACTGTTCACGTCAAATGAAAGGCCTGTGATCCAGAACCCAGCAAAGCAGGACAAATGTCCCTGTCTCCCGAGGACAGCCGACTGGCGCACAATGTCCTGTTTCGTCTAGTCACTGACTTTCCAGAAATGGTGGGGAGACCTGCCGAGGTTGACGTCATCACCTTCATCAGAGATCCAGCTAATGTCGCGCATTTGGGAACGCTCCTACATGGCATCATGCTCCAAGTGTAACTGTCCAACTTTCAAAAGAGAGTATCTGAGGAGATTCCAGTGAAACCTTCCGCCAAGGGACAGATCGAGGAAGCCAAGGCAGCTCTTCATATTTCCGCTGACGGACAGATCCAGGAGACCGAGTCAAAGCTCTTCATCTTTCCGCCGAGGGACAGATCGTGGGAACAGAGACAAGAACTTTACCATTTTATTTTATTTTATTTTTTTACTTTGATTTTGATTGATTGCTATTTTTTCCATTTCTTTGCATTGAACAGGTTCCAGCATGTCCTCAGGACTGAAGCAAATTCAGGGGGGGGGGGGGTGGAGGACTGGGAACTGACCTATTTTGAATATGCACAATGAAAGTGCCTCACCAAAGGTGTTAGTCTAACCTTTTTCCACAGTCTAGCAAGGGAACTGTATCCCTTAACCAGAGACAATCGTCACCCGCAAGAGGGGGGACACTTGCGAAGCACAAGACACTTCATGATACAAACTTTCTGAGAAACAATAATGGAGAAGTGAAAAGAATAGAACTTTAACAGTTGCTATGATTGAAATGGGGGCCCAGAACAGTAACCTGGTCCTCCCACAACCAGAGGGCCACCCCGCTTCCCTAGAAGGAAATGCTGCCATTGTCATACCGCACGATTATGTGTATATGTATAGTGATTATCATTGTCTGTCTGTCATTAACAATCAGAACTGCATTCTTTATTGATGCACGAAGCATTCCAATTTCAGTGCACCCACCAGATAATGCACGCATGAGTCCCACAAAGGCACCCAGACCCTATATCGTTATTCCAGCTCCAAGAAAATCTGATGGTAAAGTAAACAAACTAAAATTGAATGTACTTGGCAGTGACTCATACACACTTGAGGTATCAAATGAAGAGAAAAGCTGGAGACAGGGTCAGCGCAGAATGAATGAAAACGTAGCACTGATCACTACACGCACACACACACTGAATGCACATGAACCAGGGCAAGTGTCAATGGCTACAGAACCTTGAAGGAAGACAACAAAAGGCACAAGACTGCCTACCGAACAACCCGTCCCAAAAAATAGTAAAGGTAAACGAAAAGCACCAAGTGAAAGACTTACTGAAGAAGATATAGCAAAAGCCCTCAAGAAGACAGAAGCGGATACGGGAGAATTCACTGCAAGGACACAAATGTTGATAGATCATTTATTCTCGTTCATAGCTAGAGCGAAGAAACTACATGAGGAACTGAAAAATAGAACCGCAGAGACTGTAGTGACAAGCACACCAGTTCCAACACAAGGAACAAGCACCAGGCCCACGATGCAGCCTTACGTTGGGCTGATGGCAGACAGGTGGTGGTTAAAGGCACTCTACGAAAAAATACAAGAGGAGAGGAAGAGAATCGCAAAACCTCCTTCTATCACATCGATGCAGATAATGAAAACCGCTTCACCGACCAGAATGCCGAGAGTCTCCTCCAGCAAGGAAAAGTCACACAGATGCATTTAGAGATGTAGTTATAGCTAACTACAGAAAGACACTAAGAATCAAGAGAATCCCACATGAAGATAACAATTAGCTAAACGATTACCTGGACAGCACAGCACATCTAGGAAACAACATGTGGTACCAACAAATGAAAGAGGTCGGAAGAAGAAATCAGAAGGAGAATGCTTCATCTGTGCACTTCTAATATTTATTTTCCATCGCGACTGGGAAGCCAACAAGGACTTACCTAGTCATTTTGCAAAACAAAGGATCTGAGCCCTTTTGTACCTTCCAGCTACCATTTGCCACCATTGGAAGCCGCAAGGCTATTTGCCTTTCAAAGATGGCCGGCGCTAAGGCCACCACCTCTTCACCCTTCTATGGCTGCACCGGAGCACCCTGATTGGCTCACCATCCCTCCAAGAACCCAATCGGATCTCCGGGAGGCGAGAGCCGGCCTTCGAGAGAAGGCTCTCAGAAAAGGCTCAGATCCTGACTAAGCTGACGAGCTGCAGGCTGCAGGGCCTAATGCTCTGCCACCATTCACCTTGTCTACTGCTATACTTGCCTACAAAGCCAGCCCCTGCCTACCCAGGACCTGTGCCTTTCTAGAAAACCCAGGTCTTTAGCATTGGACCCTTGCCCTCGCAATTCAAAAGCCTTCCTTGGAGCCCCAACCAGGACTTAGCAGAAGCAGTACTTTTACATCACAGAGGTAACCCTAAATGTGAGCACCTCCTGCCTGTAACTGTACTACCACTTGTACCCCTCCTGTAGTACCATTTGATAATTGTGTTTAAGTTCATGTATTGCCACATGTTATCTATATCTAGCAACCTGCTGCATCACCTTCTGTCAGTTATACCTATTGTATTGCCTTTACAGTTGCACCTGCATTATACTGTCACCTGATAGCTGCATTTAGCCTGTTAGTGCATTGATAGTTGAATTGCCTGCCGATAACTGCATTTCGCCTGTTAGTGCATTGATAGTTGAATTGCCACCTGATAACTGCATTTAGCCTAATAATGCATTGATAGTTGAATTACCACCTGATAGCTGCATTTAGCCTGTTAGTGCATTGATAGTTGAATTGCCGCCTGATAACTGCATTTCGCCTGTTAGTGCATGGATAGTTGAATTACCACCTGATAGCTGCATTTAGCCTGTTAGTGCACTGATAGTTGAATTGCGTCCTGATTACTGCATTTCGTCTGTTAGTGCATTACCATCTGATAGCTGCATTTAGCCTGTTAGTGCATTGATAGTTGAATTGCCACCTGATAACTGCATTTAGCCTGCTAGTGCATTGATAGTTGAATTACCACCTGATAGCTGCATTTAGCCTGTTAGTGCATTGATAGTTGAATTGCCTCCTGATAACTGCATTTCGCCTGTTAGTGCATTACCATCTGATAGCTGCATTTAGCCTGTTAGTGCATTGATAGTTGAATTGCCACCTGATAACTGCATTTAGCCTGCTAGTGCATTGATAGTTGAATTACCACCTGATAGCTGCATTTCGCCTGTTAGTGCATTGATAGTTGAATTGCCACCTGATAACTGCATTTAGCCTGCTAGTGCATTGATAGTTGAATTACCACCTCATAGCTGCATTTAGCCTGTTAGTGCATTGATAGTTGAATTGCCACCTGATAACTGCATTTAGCCTGCTAGTGCATTGATAGTTGAATTGCCTCCTTATAACTGCATTTCGCCTGTTAGTGCATTGATATTTGAATTGCCACCTGATAGCTGCATTTAGCCTGTTAGTGCATTGATAGTTGAATTGCCACCTGATAACTGCATTTAGCCTGCTAGTGCATTGATAGTTGAATTACCACCTGATAGCTGCATTTAGCCTGTTAGTGCATTGATAGTTGAATTGGCTCCTGATAACTGCATTTCGCCTGTTAGTGCATTACCATCTGATAGCTGCATTTAGCCTGTTAGTGTATTAATAGTTGAATTTCCACCTGATAACTGCACTTAGCCTGCTAGTGCATTGATAGTTGAATTACCACCTGTTAGCTGCATTTAGCCTGTTGGTGCATTGACAGTTGAATTGCCTCCTGATAACTGCATTTCGCCTGTTAGTGCATTACCATTGGATATCTGCGTTTAGCCTGTTAGTGCATTGATAGTTGAACTGCCACCTGATAACTGCATTTAGCCTGCTAGTGCATTGATAGTGTAATTACCACCTGATAGCTGCATTTAGCCTGTTAGTGCATTGATAGTTGAATTGCCTCCTGATAACTGCATTTCGCCTGTTAGTGCATTGCCATCCGATAACTGCATTTAGCCTGTTAGTGCATTGATAGTTGAATATCACCTGATAACTGCATTTAGCCTGCTAGTGCATTGATAGTTGAATTACCACCTGATAGCTGCATTTAGCCTGTTAGTGCATTGATAGTTGAATTGTCTCCTGATAACTGCATTTTGTATGTTAGTGTATTGCCATCTGATAGCTGCATTTAGCCTGTTAGTGCATTGATAGTTGAATTTCCACCTGATAACTGCATTTAGCCTGCTAGTGCATTGCCACCTGATAGTTGAAATGCCACCTGATAACTGCATTTAGCCTGTTAGTGCATTGCCATCTGGTAGCTGCATTTAGCCTGTTAGTGCATTGCCAGTTGATAGCTGCATTTAGCCTGTTAGTGCATTGCCATCTGATAGCTGCATTTAGCCTGTTAGTGCATTGATAGTTGAATTGCCACCTGATAACTGCATTTAGCCTGCTAGTGCATTGATAGTTGAATTACCACCTGATTGCTGCATTTAGCCTGTTAGTGCATTGATAGTTGAATTGCCACCTGATAACCGCATTTAGCCTGCTAGTGCACTGATAGTTGAATTACCACCTGATAGCTGTATTTAACCTGTTGGTGCATTGATAGTTGAATAATTGCCTCCTGATAACTGCATTCGCCTGTTAGTGCATTACCATCTGATAGCTGCATTTAGCCTGTTTGTGCATTGATAGTTGAATTGCCACCTGATAACTGCATTTAGCCTGTTAGTGCATTGATAGTTGAATTGCCTCCTGATAACTGCATTTCGCCTGTTAGTGCATTGACAGTTGAATTACCACCTGATATCTGTATTTAGCCTGTTAGTGCATTGATAGTTGAACTGCCACCTGATAACTGCATTTAGCCTGCTAGTGCATTGATAGTGTAATTACCACCTGATAGCTGCATTTAGCCTGTTAGTGCATTGATAGTTGAATTGCCTCCTGATAACTGCATTTCGCCTATTAGTGCATTGCCATCCGATAACTGCATTTAGCCTGTTAGTGCATTGATAGTTGAACATCACCTGATAACTGCATTTAGCCTGCTAGTGCATTGATAGTTGAATTACCACCTGATAGCTGCATTTAGCCTGTTAGTGCATTGATAGTTGAATTGTCTCCTGATAACTGCATTTTGTCTGTTAATGTATTGCCATCTGATAGCTGCATTTAGCCTGTTAGTGCATTGATAGTTGAATTTCCACCTGATAACTGCATTTAGCCTGCTAGTGCATTGCCACCTGATAGTTGAAATGCCACCTGATAACTGCATTTAGCCTGTTAGTGCATTGCCATCTGGTAGCTGCATTTAGCCTGTTAGTGCATTGCCAGTTGATAGCTGCATTTAGCCTGTTAGTGCATTCCCATCTGATAGCTGCATTTAGCCTGTTAGTGCATTGATAGTTGAATTGCCACCTGATAACTGCATTTAGCCTGCTAGTGCATTGATAGTTGAATTACCACCTGATTGCTGCATTTAGCCTGTTAGTGCATTGATAGTTGAATTGCCACCTGATAACTGCATTTAGCCTGCTAGTGCACTGATAGTTGAATTACCACCTGATAGCTGTATTTAACCTGTTAGTGCATTGATAGTTGAATAATTGCCTCCTGATAACTGCATTCGCCTGTTAGTGCATTACCATCTGATAGCTGCATTTAGCCTGTTTGTGCATTGATAGTTGAATTGCCACCTGATAACTGCATTTAGCCTGTTAGTGCATTGATAGTTGAATTGCCTCCTGATAACTGCATTTCGCCTGTTAGTGCATTGACAGTTGAATTACCACCTGATATCTGCATTTAGCCTGTTAGTGCATTGATAGTTGATTTGCCACCTGATAACTGCATTTAGCCTGCTAGTGCATTGATATTTGAATTACCATCTGATAGCTGCATTTAGCCTGTTAGTGCATTGATAGTTGAATTGCCACCTGATAACTGCATTTAGTCTGCTAGTGCATTGCCACCTGATAGTTGAAATGCCACCTGATAACTGCATTTAGCCTGTTAGTGCATTGCCATCTGGTAGCTGCATTTAGCCTGTTAGTGCATTGCCAATTGATAGCTGCATTTAGCCTGTTAGTGCATTGCCATCTGATAGCTGCATTTAGCCTGTTAGTGCATTGATAGTTGAATTGCCACCTGATAACTGCATTTAGCCTGCTAGTGCATTGATAGTTGAATTACCACCTGATAGCTGCATTTATCCTGTTAGTGCATTGATAGTTGAATTGCCACCTGATAACTGCATTTAGCCTGCTAGTGCACTGATAGTTGAATTACCACCTGATAGCTGCATTTAACCTGTTAGTGCATTGATAGTTGAATAATTGCCTCCTGATAACTGCATTCGCCTGTTAGTGTATTACCATCTGATAGCTGCATTTAGCCTGTTTGTGCATTGATAGTTGAATTGCCACCTGATAACTGCATTTAGCCTGCTAGTGCATTGATAGTTGAATTAACACCTGATAACTGCATTTAGCCTGCTAGTGCATTGATAGTTGAATTACCACCTGATAGCTGCATTTAGCCTGTTAGTGCATTGATAGTTGAATTGCCTCCTGATAACTGCATTTTGTCTGTTAGTGTATTGCCATCTGATAGCTGCATTTAGCCTGTTAGTGCATTGATAGTTGAATTTCCACCTGATAACTGCATTTAGCCTGCTAGTGCATTGCCACCTGATAGTTGAAATGCCACCTGATAACTGCATTTAGCCTGTTAGTGCATTGCCATCTGGTAGCTGCATTTAGCCTGTTAGTGCATTGCCAGTTGATAGCTGCATTTAGCCTGTTAGTGCATTGCCATCTGATAGCTGCATTTAGCCTGTTAGTGCATTGATAGTTGAATTGCCACCTGATAACTGCATTTAGCCTGCTAGTGCATTGATAGTTGAATTACCACCTGATTGCTGCATTTAGCCTGTTAGTGCATTGATAGTTGAAATGCCACCTGATAGCTGCATTTAGCCTGTTAGTGCATTGCCATCCGATAGCTGCATTTAGCCTGTTAGTGCATTGCCAGTTGATAGCTGCATTTAGCCAGTTAGTGCATTGCCATCTGATAGCTGCATTTAGCCTGTTAGTGCATTGATAGTTGAATTGCCACCTGATAACTGCATTTAGCCTGCTAGTGCATTGATAGTTGAATTACAACCTGATAGCTGCATTTAGCCTGTTAGTGCATTGATAGTTGAATTGGCTCCTGATAACTGCATTTCGCCTGTTAGTGCATTACCATCTGATAGCTGCATTTAGCCTGTTAGTGTATTAATAGTTGAATTTCCACCTGATAACTGCACTTAGCCTGCTAGTGCATTGATAGTTGAATTACCACCTGTTAGCTGCATTTAGCCTGTTGGTGCATTGACAGTTGAATTGCCTCCTGATAACTGCATTTCGCCTGTTAGTGCATTACCATTGGATATCTGCGTTTAGCCTGTTAGTGCATTGATAGTTGAACTGCCACCTGATAACTGCATTTAGCCTGCTAGTGCATTGATAGTGTAATCACCACCTGATAGCTGCATTTAGCCTGTTAGTGCATTGATAGTTGAATTGCCTCCTGATAACTGCATTTCGCCTGTTAGTGCATTGCCATCCGATAACTGCATTTAGCCTGTTAGTGCATTGATAGTTGAATATCACCTGATAACTGCATTTAGCCTGCTATTGCATTGATAGTTGAATTACCACCTGATAGCTGCATTTAGCCTGTTAGTGCATTGATAGTTGAATTGTCTCCTGATAACTGCATTTTGTCTGTTAGTGTATTGCCATCTGATAGCTGCATTTAGCCTGTTAGTGCATTGATAGTTGAATTTCCACCTGATAACTGCATTTAGCCTGCTAGTGCATTGCCACCTGATAGTTGAAATGCCACCTGATAACTGCATTTAGCCTGTTAGTGCATTGCCATCTGGTAGCTGCATTTAGCCTGTTAGTGCATTGCCAGTTGATAGCTGCATTTAGCCTGTTAGTGCATTGCCATCTGATAGCTGCATTTAGCCTGTTAGTGCATTGATAGTTGAATTGCCACCTGATAACTGCATTTAGCCTGCTAGTGCATTGATAGTTGAATTACCACCTGATTGCTGCATTTAGCCTGTTAGTGCATTGATAGTTGAATTGCCACCTGATAACTGCATTTAGCCTGCTAGTGCACTGATAGTTGAATTACCACCTGATAGCTGTATTTAACCTGTTAGTGCATTGATAGTTGAATAATTGCCTCCTGATAACTGCATTCGCCTGTTAGTGCATTACCATCTGATAGCTGCATTTAGCCTGTTTGTGCATTGATAGTTGAATTGCCTTCTGATAACTGCATTTAGCCTGTTAGTGCATTGATAGTTGAATTGCCTCCATATAACTGCATTTCGCCTGTTAGTGCATTGACAGTTGAATTACCACCTGATATCTGTATTTAGCCTGTTAGTGCATTGATAGTTGAACTGCCACCTGATAACTGCATTTACCCTGCTAGTGCATTGATAGTGTAATTACCACCTGATAGCTGCATTTAGCCTGTTAGTGCATTGATAGTTGAATTGCCTCCTGATAACTGCATTTCGCCTGTTAGTGCATTGCCATCCGATAACTGCATTTAGCCTGTTAGTGCATTGATAGTTGAATATCACCTGATAACTGCATTTAGCCTGCTAGTGCATTGATAGTTGAATTACCACCTGATAGCTGCATTTAGCCTGTTAGTGCATTGATAGTTGAATTGTCTCCTGATAACTGCATTTTGTCTGTTAGTGTATTGCCATCTGATAGCTGCATTTAGCCTGTTAGTGCATTGATAGTTGAATTTCCACCTGATAACTGCATTTAGCCTGCTAGTGCATTGCCACCTGATAGTTGAAATGCCACCTGATAACTGCATTTAGCCTGTTAGTGCATTGCCATCTGGTAGCTGCATTTAGCCTGTTAGTGCATTGCCAGTTGATAGCTGCATTTAGCCTGTTAGTGCATTGCCATCTGATAGCTGCATTTAGCCTGTTAGTGCATTGATAGTTGAATTGCCACCTGATAACTGCATTTAGCCTGCTAGTGCATTGATAGTTGAATTACCACCTGATTGCTGCATTTAGCCTGTTAGTGCATTGATAGTTGAATTGCCACCTGATAACTGCATTTAGCCTGCTAGTGCACTGATAGTTGAATTACCACCTGATAGCTGTATTTAACCTGTTAGTGCATTGATAGTTGAATAATTGCCTCCTGATAACTGCATTCGCCTGTTAGTGCATTACCATCTGATAGCTGCATTTAGCCTGTTTGTGCATTGATAGTTGAATTGCCACCTGATAACTGCATTTAGCCTGTTAGTGCATTGATAGTTGAATTGCCTCCTGATAACTGCATTTCGCCTGTTAGTGCATTGACAGTTGAATTACCACCTGATATCTGTATTTAGGCTGTTAGTGCATTGATAGTTGAATTGCCTCCTGATAACTGCATTTCGCCTGTTAGTGCATTACCATCTGATAGCTGCATTTAGCCTGTTAGTGCATTGATAGTTGATTTGCCACCTGATAACTGCATTTAGCCTGCTAGTGCATTGATAGTTGAATTACCACCTGATAGCTGCATTTAGCCTGTTAGTGCATTGATAGTTGAATTGCCACCTGATAACTGCATTTAGTCTGCTAGTGCATTGCCACCTGATAGTTGAAATGCCACCTGATAACTGCATTTAGCCTGTTAGTGCATTGCCATCTGGTAGCTGCATTTAGCCTGTTAGTGCATTGCCAATTGATAGCTGCATTTAGCCTGTTAGTGCATTGCCATCTGATAGCTGCATTTAGCCTGTTAGTGCATTGATAGTTGAATTGCCACCTGATAACTGCATTTAGCCTGCTAGTGCATTGATAGTTGAATTACCACCTGATAGCTGCATTTATCCTGTTAGTGCATTGATAGTTGAATTGCCACCTGATAACTGCATTTAGCCTGCTAGTGCACTGATAGTTGAATTACCACCTGATAGCTGCATTTAACCTGTTAGTGCATTGATAGTTGAATAATTGCCTCCTGATAACTGCATTTGCCTGTTAGTGTATTACCATCTGATAGCTGCATTTAGCCTGTTTGTGCATTGATAGTTGAATTGCCACCTGATAACTGCATTTAGCCTGCTAGTGCATTGATAGTTGAATTAACACCTGATAACTGCATTTAGCCTGCTAGTGCATTGATAGTTGAATTACCACCTGATAGCTGCATTTAGCCTGTTAGTGCATTGATAGTTGAATTGCCTCTTGATAACTGCATTTCGCCTGTTAGTGCATTGCCATCTGATAGCTGCATTTAGCCTGTTAGTGCATTGATAGTTGAATTGCCTCCTGATAACTGCATTTTGCCTGTAAGTGTATTGCCATCTGATAGCTGCATTTAGCCTGTTAGTGCATTGATAGTTGAATTGCCTCCTGATAACTGCATTTTGCCTGTTAGTGCATTGACAGTTGAATTACCACCTGATAGCTGTATTTAGCCTGTTAGTGCATTGATAGTTGAATTGCCTCCTGATAACTGCATTTCGCCTGTTAGTGCATTACCATCTGATAGCTGCATTTAGCCTGTTAGTGCATTGATAGTTGAATTGCCACCTGATAACTGCATTTAGCCTGCTAGTGCATTGATAGTTGAATTACCACCTGATAGCTGCATTTAGCCTGTTAGTGCATTGATAGTTGAATTGTCTCCTGATAACTGCATTTCGGCTGTTAGTGCATTACCATCTGAAAGCTGCATTTAGCCTGTTAGTGCATTGATAGTTGAATTGCCACCTGATAACTGCAGTTAGCCTGCTAGTGCATTGATAGTTGAATTACCACCTGATAGCTGCATTTAGCCTGTTAGTGCATTGATAGTTGAATTGCCTCTTGATAACTGCATTTCGCCTGTTAGTGCATTGCCATCTGATAGCTGCATTTAGCCTGTTAGTGCATTGATAGTTGAATTGCCTCCTGATAACTGCATTTTGCCTGTAAGTGTATTGCCATCTGATAGCTGCATTTAGCCTGTTAGTGCATTGATAGTTGAATTGCCACCTGATAACTGCATTTAGCCTGCTAGTGCATTGCCACCTGATAGTTGAAATGCAACCTCATAACTGCATTTCGCCTGTTAGTGCATTGCCATCTGGTAGCTGCATTTAGCCTGTTCGTGCATTGCCAGTTGATAGCTGCATTTAGCCTGATAGTGCATTGCCATCTCATAGCTGCATTTAGCCTGTTAATGCATTGATAGTTGAATTGCCACCTGATAACTGCATTTAGCCTGCTAGTGCATTGATAGTTGAATTAGCACTTGATAGCGGCATTTAGCCTGTTAGTGCATTGTTAGTTGAATTGCCACCTGATAACTGCATTTAGCCTGCTAGTGCACTGATAGTTGACTTACCACCTGATAGCTGCATTTAACCTGTTAGTGCATTGATAGTTGAATTACCTCCTGATAACTGCATTCGCCTGTTAGTGCATTACCATCTGATAGCTGCATTTCGCCTGTTAGTGCATTGATAGTTGAATTTCCACCTGATAACTGCATTTAGCCTGCTAGTGCATTGATAGTTGAATTACCATCTGATAGCTGCATTTAGCCTGTTAGTGCATTGATAGTTGAATTGCCACCTGATCACTGCATTTAGCCTGCTAGTGCATTGATAGTTGAATTACCACCTGATATCTGCATTTAGCCTGATAGTGCATTGATAGTTGAATTGCCTCCTGATAACTGCATTTCGCCTGTTAGTGCATTACCATCCGATAGCTGCATTTAGCCTGTTAGTGCATTGATAGTTGAATTGCCACCTAACTGCATTTAGCCTGCTAGTGCATTGATAGTTGAATTACCATCTGATAGCTGCATTTAGCCTGTTAGTGCATTGATAGTTGAATTGCCACCTGATCACTGCATTTAGCCTGCTAGTGCATTGATAGTTGAATTACCACCTGATATCTGCATTTAGCCTGATAGTGCATTGATAGTTGAATTGCCTCCTGATAACTGCATTTCGCCTGTTAGTGCATTACCATCCGATAGCTGCATTTAGCCTGTTAGTGCATTGATAGTTGAATTGCCACCTAACTGCATTTAGTCTGCTAGTGCATTGCCACCTGATAGTTGAAATGCCACCTGATAACTGCATTTAGCCTGTTAGTGCATTGCCATCTGGTAGCTGCATTTAGCCTGTTAGTGCATTGCCAGTTGATAGCTGCATTTAGCCTGTTAGTGCATTGCCATCTGATAGCTGCATTTTGCCTGTTAGTGCATTGATAGTTGAATTTCCACCTGATAACTGCATTTAGCCTGCTAGTGCATTGATAGTTGAATTACCATCTGATAGCTGCATTTAGCCTGTTAGTGCATTGATAGTTGAATTGCCACCTGATAACTGCATTTAGCCTGCTAGTGCACTGATAGTTGAATTACCACCTGATAGCTGTATGTAACCTGTTAGTGCATTGATAGTTGAATAATTGCCTCCTGATAACTGCATTCGCCTGTTAGTGCATTACCATCTGATAGCTGGATTTAGCCTGTTTGTGCATTGATAGTTGAATTGCCACCTGATAACTGCATTTAGCCTGCTAGTGCATTGATAGTTGAATTACCACCTGATAGCTGCATTTAGCCTGTTAGTGCATTGATAGTTGAATTGCCTCCTGATAACTGCATTTCGGCTGTTAGTGCATTACCATCTGAAAGCTGCATTTAGCCTGTTAGTGCATTGATAGTTGAATTGCCACCTGATAACTGCAGTTAGCCTGCTAGTGCATTGATAGTTGAATTACCACCTGATAGCTGCATTTAGCCTGTTAGTGCATTGATAGTTGAATTGCCTCTTGATAACTGCATTTCGCCTGTTAGTGCATTGCCATCTGATAGCTGCATTTAGCCTGTTAGTGCATTGATAGTTGAATTGCCTCCTGATAACTGCATTTTGCCTGTAAGTGTATTGCCATCTGATAGCTGCATTTAGCCTTTTAGTGCATTGATAGTTGAATTGCCACCTGATAACTGCATTTAGCCTGCTAGTGCATTGATAGTTGAATTACCACCTGATTGCTGCATTTAGCCTGTTAGTGCATTGATAGTTGAATTGCCACCTGATAACTGCATTTAGCCTGCTAGTGCACTGATAGTTGAATTACCACCTGATAGCTGTATGTAACCTGTTAGTGCATTGATAGTTGAATAATTGCCTCCTGATAACTGCATTCGCCTGTTAGTGCATTACCATCTGATAGCTGGATTTAGCCTGTTTGTGCATTGATAGTTGAATTGCCACCTGATAACTGCATTTAGCCTGCTAGTGCATTGATAGTTGAATTACCACCTGATAGCTGCATTTAGCCTGTTAGTGCATTGATAGTTGAATTGCCTCCTGATAACTGCATTTCGGCTGTTAGTGCATTACCATCTGAAAGCTGCATTTAGCCTGTTAGTGCATTGATAGTTGAATTGCCACCTGATAACTGCAGTTAGCCTGCTAGTGCATTGATAGTTGAATTACCACCTGATAGCTGCATTTAGCCTGTTAGTGCATTGATAGTTGAATTGCCTCTTGATAACTGCATTTCGCCTGTTAGTGCATTGCCATCTGATAGCTGCATTTAGCCTGTTAGTGCATTGATAGTTGAATTGCCTCCTGATAACTGCATTTTGCCTGTAAGTGTATTGCCATCTGATAGCTGCATTTAGCCTTTTAGTGCATTGATAGTTGAATTGCCACCTGATAACTGCATTTAGCCTGCTAGTGCATTGTCACCTGATAGTTGAAATGCCACCTGATAACTGCATTTCGCCTGTTAGTGCATTGCCATCTGGTAGCTGCATTTAGCCTGTTCGTGCATTGCCATCTGATAGCTGCATTTAGCCTGTTTGTGCATTGATAGTTGAATTGCCACCTGATAACTGCATTTAGCCTGCTAGTGCATTGATAGTTGAATTACCACCTGATAGCTGCATTTATCCTGTTAGTGCATTGATAGTTGAATTGCCACCTGATAACTGCATTTAGCCTGCTAGTGCACTGATAGTTGAATTACCACCTGATAGCTGCATTTAACCTGTTAGTGCATTGATAGTTGAATAATTGCCTCCTGATAACTGCATTCGCCTGTTAGTGTATTACCATCTGATAGCTGCATTTAGCCTGTTTGTGCATTGATAGTTGAATTGCCACCTGATAACTGCATTTAGCCTGCTAGTGCATTGATAGTTGAATTAACACCTGATAACTGCATTTAGCCTGCTAGTGCATTGATAGTTGAATTACCACCTGATAGCTGCATTTAGCCTGTTAGTGCATTGATAGTTGAATTGCCTCCTGATAACTGCATTTTGTCTGTTAGTGTATTGCCATCTGATAGCTGCATTTAGCCTGTTAGTGCATTGATAGTTGAATTTCCACCTGATAACTGCATTTAGCCTGCTAGTGCATTGCCACCTGATAGTTGAAATGCCACCTGATAACTGCATTTAGCCTGTTAGTGCATTGCCATCTGGTAGCTGCATTTAGCCTGTTAGTGCATTGCCAGTTGATAGCTGCATTTAGCCTGTTAGTGCATTGCCATCTGATAGCTGCATTTAGCCTGTTAGTGCATTGATAGTTGAATTGCCACCTGATAACTGCATTTAGCCTGCTAGTGCATTGATAGTTGAATTACCACCTGATTGCTGCATTTAGCCTGTTAGTGCATTGATAGTTGAAATGCCACCTGATAGCTGTATTTAGCCTGTTAGTGCATTGCCATCCGATAGCTGCATTTAGCCTGTTAGTGCATTGCCAGTTGATAGCTGCATTTAGCCTGTTAGTGCATTGCCATCTGATAGCTGCATTTAGCCTGTTAGTGCATTGATAGTTGAATTGCCACCTGATAACTGCATTTAGCCTGCTAGTGCATTGATAGTTGAATTACCACCTGATTGCTGCATTTAGCCTGTTAGTGCATTGATAGTTGAATTGCCACCTGATAACTGCATTTAGCCTGCTAGTGCACTGATAGTTGAATTACCACCTGATAGCTGTATTTAACCTGTTAGTGCATTGATAGTTGAATAATTGCCTCCTGATAACTGCATTCGCCTGTTAGTGCATTACCATCTGATAGCTGCATTTAGCCTGTGTGTGCATTGATAGTTGAATTGCCACCTGATAACTGCACTTAGCCTGTTAGTGCATTGATAGTTGAATTGCCTCCTGATAACTGCATTTCGCCTGTTAGTGCATTGACAGTTGAATTACCACCTGATATCTGTATTTAGCCTGTTAGTGCATTGATAGTTGAATTGCCTCCTGATAACTGCATTTCACCTGCTAGTGCATTGATAGTTGAATTACCACCTGATAGCTGCATTTAGCCTGTTAGTGCATTGATAGTTGAATTGCCACCTGATAACTGCATTTTGCCTGTAAGTGCACTGCCATCTGATAGCTGCATTTAGCCTGTTAGTGCATTGATAGTTGAATTGCCACCTGATAACTGCATTAAGTCTGCTAGTGCATTGCCACCAGATAGTTGAAATGCCACCTGATAACTGCATTTAGCCTGTTAGTGCATTGCCCTCTGGTAGCTGCATTTAGCCTGTTAGTGCATTGCCAATTGATAGCTGCATTTAGCCTGTTAGTGCATTGCCATCTGATAGCTGCATTTAGCCTGTTAGTGCATTGATAGTTGAATTGCCACCTGATAACTGCATTTAGCCTGCTAGTGCATTGATAGTTGAATTACCACCTGATAGCTGCATTTATCCTGTTAGTGCATTGATAGTTGAATTGCCACCTGATAACTGCATTTAGCCTGCTAGTGCACTGATAGTTGAATTACCACCTGATAGCTGCATTTAACCTGTTAGTGCATTGATAGTTGAATAATTGCCTCCTGATAACTGCATTCGCCTGTTAGTGTATTACCATCTGATAGCTGCATTTAGCCTGTTTGTGCATTGATAGTTGAATTGCCACCTGATAACTGCATTTAGCCTGCTAGTGCATTGATAGTTGAATTAACACCTGATAACTGCATTTAGCCTGCTAGTGCATTGATAGTTGAATTACCACCTGATAGCTGCATTTAGCCTGTTAGTGCATTGATAGTTGAATTGCCTCCTGATAACTGCATTTTGGCTGTTAGTGTATTGCCATCTGATAGCTGCATTTAGCCTGTTAGTGCATTGATAGTTGAATTTCCACCTGATAACTGCATTTAGCCTGCTAGTGCATTGCCACCTGATAGTTGAAATGCCACCTGATAACTGCATTTAGCCTGTTAGTGCATTGCCATCTGGTAGCTGCATTTAGCCTGTTAGTGCATTGCCAGTTGATAGCTGCATTTAGCCTGTTAGTGCATTGCCATCTGATAGCTGCATTTAGCCTGTTAGTGCATTGATAGTTGAATTGCCACCTGATAACTGCATTTAGCCTGCTAGTGCATTGATAGTTGAATTACCACCTGATTGCTGCATTTAGCCTGTTAGTGCATTGATAGTTGAATTGCCACCTGATAACTGCATTTAGCCTGCTAGTGCACTGATAGTTGAATTACCACCTGATAGCTGCATTTAACCTGTTAGTGCATTGATAGTTGAATAATTGCCTCCTGATAACTGCATTCGCCTGTTAGTGCATTACCATCTGATAGCTGCATTTAGCCTGTTTGTGCATTGATAGTTGAATTGCAACCTGATAACTGCATTTGGCCTGTTAGTGCATTGATAGTTGAATTGCCTCCTGATAACTGCATATTGCCTGTTAGTGCATTGACAGTTGAATTACCACCTGATAGCTGTATTTAGCCTGTTAGTGCATTGATAGTTGAATTGCCTCCTGATAACTGCATTTAGCCTGTTAGTGCATTGATAGTTGAATTGCCACCTGATAACTGCATTTAGCCTGCTAGTGCATTGATAGTTCAATTACCACCTGATAGCTGCATTTAGCCTGTTAGTGCATTGATAGTTGAATTGCCTCCTGATAACTGCATTTTGACTGTAAGTGCACTGCCATCTGATAGCTGCATTTAGCCTGTTAGTGCATTGATAGTTGAATTGCCACCTGATAACTGCATTTAGTCTGCTAGTGCATTGCCACCTGATAGTTGAAATGCCACCTGATAACTGCATTTAGCCTGTTAGTGCATTGCCATCTGGTAGCTGCATTAGCCTGTTAGTGCATTGCCATCTGATAGCTGCATTTAGCCTGTTAGTGCATTGATAGTTGAATTGCCACCTGATAACTGCATTTAGCCTGCTAGTGCATTGATAGTTGAATTACCAACTGATAGCTGCATTTATCCTGTTAGTGCATTGATAGTTGAATTGCCACCTGATAACTGCATTTAGCCTGCTAGTGCACTGATAGTTGAATTACCACCTGATAGCTGCATTTAACCTGTTAGTGCATTGATAGTTGAATAATTGCCTCCTGATAACTGCATTCGCCTGTTAGTGTATTACCATCTGATAGCTGCATTTAGCCTGTTTGTGCATTGATAGTTGAATTGCCACCTGATAACTGCATTTAGCCTGCTAGTGCATTGATAGTTAAATTAACACCTGATAGCTGCATTTAGCGTGTTAGTGCATTGATAGTTGAATTGCCTCCTGATAACTGCATTTCGCCTGTTAGTGCATTACCATCTGATAGCTGCATTTAGCCTATTAGTGCATTGATAGTTGAATTGCCACCTTATAACTGCATTTAGCCTGCTAGTGCATTGATAGTTGAATTACCACCTGATAGCTGCATTTAGCCTGTTAGTGCATTGATAGTTGAATTGCCTCCTGATAACTGCATTTCGGCTGTTAGTGCATTACCATCTGAAAGCTGCATTTAGCCTGTTAGTGCATTGATAGTTGAATTGCCACCTGATAACTGCAGTTAGCCTGCTAGTGCATTGATAGTTGAATTACCACCTGATAGCTGCATTTAGCCTGTTAGTGCATTGATAGTTGAATTGCCTCTTGATAACTGCATTTCGCCTGTTAGTGCATTGCCATCTGATAGCTGCATTTAGCCTGTTAGTGCATTGATAGTTGAATTGCCTCCTGATAACTGCATTTTGCCTGTAAGTGTATTGCCATCTGATAGCTGCATTTAGCCTGTTAGTGCATTGATAGTTGAATTGCCACCTGATAACTGCATTTAGCCTGCTAGTGCATTGCCACCTGATAGTTGAAATGCCACCTGATAACTGCATTTCGCCTGTTAGTGCATTGCCATCTGGTAGCTCCATTTAGCCTGTTCGTGCATTGCCATCTGATAGCTGCATTTAGCCTGTTTGTGCATTGATAGTTGAATTGCCACCTGATAACTGCATTTAGCCTGCTAGTGCATTGATAGTTGAATTAACACCTGATAGCTGCATTTAGCCTGTTAGTGCATTGATAGTTGAATTGCCTCCTGATAACTGCATTTCGCCTGTTAGTGCATTGACAGTTGAATTACCACCTGATAGCTGTATTTAGCCTGTTAGTGCATTGATAGTTGAATAATTGCCTCCTGATAACTGCATTCGCCTGTTAGTGTATTACCATCTGATAGCTGCATTTAGCCTGTTTGTGCATTGATAGTTGAATTGCCACCTGATAACTGCATTTAGCCTGCTAGTGCATTGATAGTTGAATTAACACCTGATAGCTGCATTTAGCCTGTTAGTGCATTGATAGTTGAATTGCCTCCTGATAACTGCATTTCACCTGTTAGTGCATTGACAGTTGAATTACCACCAGATAGCTGTATTTAGCCTGTTAGTGCATTGATAGTTGAATTGCCTCCTGATAACTGCATTTCGCCTGTTAGTGCATTACCATCTGATAGCTGCATTTAGCCTGTTAGTGCATTGATAGTTGAATTGCCACCTGATAACTGCATTTAGCCTGCTAGTGCATTGCCATCTGGTAGCTGCATTTAGCCTGTTAGTGCATTGCCAGTTGATAGCTGCATTTAGCCTGTTAGTGCATTGCCATCTGATAGCTGCATTTAGCCTGTTAGTGCATTGATAGTTGAATTGCCATCTGATAACTGCATTTAGCCTGCTAGTGCATTGATAGTTGAATTACCACCTGATTGCTGCATTTAGCCTGTTAGTGCATTGATAGTTGAATTGCCACCTGATAACTGCATTTAGCCTGCTAGTGCACTGATAGTTGAATTACCACCTGATAGCTGCATTTAACCTGTTAGTGCATTGATAGTTGAATAATTGCCTCCTGATAACTGCATTCGCCTGTTAGTGCATTACCATCTGATAGCTGCATTTAGCCTGTTTGTGCATTGGTAGTTGAATTGCCACCTGATAACTGCATTTGGCCTGTTAGTGCATTGATAGTTGAATTGCCTCCTGATAACTGCATATTGCCTGTTAGTGCATTGACAGTTGAATTACCACCTGATAGCTGTATTTAGCCTGTTAGTGCATTGATAGTTGAATTGCCTCCTGATAACTGCATTTCACCTGTTAGTGCATTGCCATCTGCTAGCTGCATTTAGCCTGTTAGTGCATTGATAGTTGAATTGCCACCTGATAACTGCATTTAGCCTGCTAGTGCATTGATAGTTGAATTACCACCTGATAGCTGCATTTAGCCTGTTAGTGCATTGATAGTTGAATTGCCTCCTGATAACTGCATTTTGCCTGTAAGTGCACTGCCATCTGATAGCTTCATTTAGCCTGTTAGTGCATTGATAGTTGAATTGCCACCTGATAACTGCATTTAGTCTGCTAGTGCATTGCCACCTGATAGTTGAAATGCCACCTGATAACTGCATTTAGCCTGTTAGTGCATTGCCATCTGGTAGCTGCATTAGCCTGTTAGTGCATTGCCAATTGATAGCTGCATTTAGCCTGTTAGTGCATTGCCATCTGATAGCTGCATTTAGCCTGTTAGTGCATTGATAGTTGAATTGCCACCTGATAACTGCATTTAGCCTGCTAGTGCATTGATAGTTGAATTACCACCTGATAGCTGCATTTATCCTGTTAGTGCATTGATAGTTGAATTGCCACCTGATAACTGCATTTAGCCTGCTAGTGCACTGATAGTTGAATTACCACCTGATAGCTGCATTTAACCTGTTAGTGCATTGATAGTTGAATAATTGCCTCCTGATAACTGCATTCGCCTGTTAGTGTATTACCATCTGATAGCTGCATTTAGCCTGTTTGTGCATTGATAGTTGAATTGCCACCTGATAACTGCATTTAGCCTGCTAGTGCATTGATAGTTAATTGCCTCCTGATAACTGCATTTCACCTGTTAGTGCATTGCCATCTGCTAGCTGCATTTAGCCTGTTTGTGCATTGATAGTTGAATTGCCACCTGATAGCTGTATTTAGCCTGTTAGTGCATTGATAGTTGAATTGCCTCCTGATAACTGCATTTCACCTGTTAGCGCATTGCCATCTGCTAGCTGCATTTAGCCTGTTAGTGCATTGATAGTTGAATTGCCACCTGATAACTGCATTTAGCCTGCTAGTGCATTGATAGTTGAATTACCACCTGATAGCTGCATTTAGCCTGTTAGTGCATTGATAGTTGAATTGCCTCCTGATAAATGCATTTCGCCTGTTAGTGCATTGACAGTTGAATTACCACCTGATAGCTGTATTTAGCCTGTTAGTGCATTGATAGTTGAATTGCCTCCTGATAACTGCATTTCGCCTGTTAGTGCATTACCATCTGATAGCTGCATTTAGCCTGTTAGTGCATTGATAGTTGAATTGCCACCTGATAACTGCATTTAGCCTGCTAGTGCATTGATAGTTGAATTACCACCTGATAGCTGCATTTAGCCTGTTAGTGCATTGATAGTTGAATTGCCTCCTGATAACTGCATTTCGGCTGTTAGTGCATTACCATCTGAAAGCTGCATTTAGCCTGTTAGTGCATTGATAGTTGAATTGCCACCTGATAACTGCAGTTAGCCTGCTAGTGCATTGATAGTTGAATTACCACCTGATAGCTGCATTTAGCCTGTTAGTGCATTGATAGTTGAATTGCCTCTTGATAACTGCATTTCGCCTGTTAGTGCATTGCCATCTGATAGCTGCATTTATCCTGTTAGTGCATTGATAGTTGAATTGCCACCTGATAACTGCATTTAGCCTGCTAGTGCATTGCCATCTGGTAGCTGCATTTAGCCTGTTAGTGCATTGCCAGTTGATAGCTGCATTTAGCCTGTTAGTGCATTGCCATCTGATAGCTGCATTTAGCCTGTTAGTGCATTGATAGTTGAATTGCCATCTGATAACTGCATTTAGCCTGCTAGTGCATTGATAGTTGAATTACCACCTGATTGCTGCATTTAGCCTGTTAGTGCATTGATAGTTGAATTGCCACCTGATAACTGCATTTAGCCTGCTAGTGCACTGATAGTTGAATTACCACCTGATAGCTGTATTTAACCTGTTAGTGCATTGATAGTTGAATAATTGCCTCCTGATAACTGCATTCGCCTGTTAGTGCATTACCATCTGATAGCTGCATTTAGCCTGTGTGTGCATTGATAGTTGAATTGCCACCTGATAACTGCACTTAGCCTGTTAGTGCATTGATAGTTGAATTGCCTCCTGATAACTGCATTTCGCCTGTTAGTGCATTGACAGTTGAATTACCACCTGATATCTGTATTTAGCCTGTTAGTGCATTGATAGTTGAATTGCCTCCTGATAACTGCATTTCACCTGCTAGTGCATTGATAGTTGAATTACCACCTGATAGCTGCATTTAGCCTGTTAGTGCATTGATAGTTGAATTGCCACCTGATAACTGCATTTTGCCTGTAAGTGCACTGCCATCTGATAGCTGCATTTAGCCTGTTAGTGCATTGATAGTTGAATTGCCACCTGATAACTGCATTAAGTCTGCTAGTGCATTGCCACCAGATAGTTGAAATGCCACCTGATAACTGCATTTAGCCTGTTAGTGCATTGCCCTCTGGTAGCTGCATTTAGCCTGTTAGTGCATTGCCAATTGATAGCTGCATTTAGCCTGTTAGTGCATTGCCATCTGATAGCTGCATTTAGCCTGTTAGTGCATTGATAGTTGAATTGCCACCTGATAACTGCATTTAGCCTGCTAGTGCATTGATAGTTGAATTACCACCTGATAGCTGCATTTATCCTGTTAGTGCATTGATAGTTGAATTGCCACCTGATAACTGCATTTAGCCTGCTAGTGCACTGATAGTTGAATTACCACCTGATAGCTGCATTTAACCTGTTAGTGCATTGATAGTTGAATAATTGCCTCCTGATAACTGCATTCGCCTGTTAGTGTATTACCATCTGATAGCTGCATTTAGCCTGTTTGTGCATTGATAGTTGAATTGCCACCTGATAACTGCATTTAGCCTGCTAGTGCATTGATAGTTGAATTAACACCTGATAACTGCATTTAGCCTGCTAGTGCATTGATAGTTGAATTACCACCTGATAGCTGCATTTAGCCTGTTAGTGCATTGATAGTTGAATTGCCTCCTGATAACTGCATTTTGGCTGTTAGTGTATTGCCATCTGATAGCTGCATTTAGCCTGTTAGTGCATTGATAGTTGAATTTCCACCTGATAACTGCATTTAGCCTGCTAGTGCATTGCCACCTGATAGTTGAAATGCCACCTGATAACTGCATTTAGCCTGTTAGTGCATTGCCATCTGGTAGCTGCATTTAGCCTGTTAGTGCATTGCCAGTTGATAGCTGCATTTAGCCTGTTAGTGCATTGCCATCTGATAGCTGCATTTAGCCTGTTAGTGCATTGATAGTTGAATTGCCACCTGATAACTGCATTTAGCCTGCTAGTGCATTGATAGTTGAATTACCACCTGATTGCTGCATTTAGCCTGTTAGTGCATTGATAGTTGAATTGCCACCTGATAACTGCATTTAGCCTGCTAGTGCACTGACAGTTGAATTACCACCTGATAGCTGCATTTAACCTGTTAGTGCATTGATAGTTGAATAATTGCCTCCTGATAACTGCATTCGCCTGTTAGTGCATTACCATCTGATAGCTGCATTTAGCCTGTTTGTGCATTGATAGTTGAATTGCCACCTGATAACTGCATTTGGCCTGTTAGTGCATTGATAGTTGAATTGCCTCCTGATAACTGCATATTGCCTGTTAGTGCATTGACAGTTGAATTACCACCTGATAGCTGTATTTAGCCTGTTAGTGCATTGATAGTTGAATTGCCTCCTGATAACTGCATTTAGCCTGTTAGTGCATTGATAGTTGAATTGCCACCTGATAACTGCATTTAGCCTGCTAGTGCATTGATAGTTCAATTACCACCTGATAGCTGCATTTAGCCTGTTAGTGCATTGATAGTTGAATTGCCTCCTGATAACTGCATTTTGCCTGTAAGTGCACTGCCATCTGATAGCTGCATTTAGCCTGTTAGTGCATTGATAGTTGAATTGCCACCTGATAACTGCATTTAGTCTGCTAGTGCATTGCCACCTGATAGTTGAAATGCCACCTGATAACTGCATTTAGCCTGTTAGTGCATTGCCATCTGGTAGCTGCATTAGCCTGTTAGTGCATTGCCATCTGATAGCTGCATTTAGCCTGTTAGTGCATTGATAGTTGAATTGCCACCTGATAACTGCATTTAGCCTGCTAGTGCATTGATAGTTGAATTACCAACTGATAGCTGCATTTATCCTGTTAGTGCATTGATAGTTGAATTGCCACCTGATAACTGCATTTAGCCTGCTAGTGCACTGATAGTTGAATTACCACCTGATAGCTGCATTTAACCTGTTAGTGCATTGATAGTTGAATAATTGCCTCCTGATAACTGCATTCGCCTGTTAGTGTATTACCATCTGATAGCTGCATTTAGCCTGTTTGTGCATTGATAGTTGAATTGCCACCTGATAACTGCATTTAGCCTGCTAGTGCATTGATAGTTAAATTAACACCTGATAGCTGCATTTAGCGTGTTAGTGCATTGATAGTTGAATTGCCTCCTGATAACTGCATTTCGCCTGTTAGTGCATTACCATCTGATAGCTGCATTTAGCCTATTAGTGCATTGATAGTTGAATTGCCACCTTATAACTGCATTTAGCCTGCTAGTGCATTGATAGTTGAATTACCACCTGATAGCTGCATTTAGCCTGTTAGTGCATTGATAGTTGAATTGCCTCCTGATAACTGCATTTCGGCTGTTAGTGCATTACCATCTGAAAGCTGCATTTAGCCTGTTAGTGCATTGATAGTTGAATTGCCACCTGATAACTGCAGTTAGCCTGCTAGTGCATTGATAGTTGAATTACCACCTGATAGCTGCATTTAGCCTGTTAGTGCATTGATAGTTGAATTGCCTCTTGATAACTGCATTTCGCCTGTTAGTGCATTGCCATCTGATAGCTGCATTTAGCCTGTTAGTGCATTGATAGTTGAATTGCCTCCTGATAACTGCATTTTGCCTGTAAGTGTATTGCCATCTGATAGCTGCATTTAGCCTGTTAGTGCATTGATAGTTGAATTGCCACCTGATAACTGCATTTAGCCTGCTAGTGCATTGCCACCTGATAGTTGAAATGCCACCTGATAACTGCATTTCGCCTGTTAGTGCATTGCCATCTGGTAGCTCCATTTAGCCTGTTCGTGCATTGCCATCTGATAGCTGCATTTAGCCTGTTTGTGCATTGATAGTTGAATTGCCACCTGATAACTGCATTTAGCCTGCTAGTGCATTGATAGTTGAATTAACACCTGATAGCTGCATTTAGCCTGTTAGTGCATTGATAGTTGAATTGCCTCCTGATAACTGCATTTCGCCTGTTAGTGCATTGACAGTTGAATTACCACCTGATAGCTGTATTTAGCCTGTTAGTGCATTGATAGTTGAATAATTGCCTCCTGATAACTGCATTCGCCTGTTAGTGTATTACCATCTGATAGCTGCATTTAGCCTGTTTGTGCATTGATAGTTGAATTGCCACCTGATAACTGCATTTAGCCTGCTAGTGCATTGATAGTTGAATTAACACCTGATAGCTGCATTTAGCCTGTTAGTGCATTGATAGTTGAATTGCCTCCTGATAACTGCATTTCGCCTGTTAGTGCATTGACAGTTGAATTACCACCAGATAGCTGTATTTAGCCTGTTAGTGCATTGATAGTTGAATTGCCTCCTGATAACTGCATTTCGCCTGTTAGTGCATTACCATCTGATAGCTGCATTTAGCCTGTTAGTGCATTGATAGTTGAATTGCCACCTGATAACTGCATTTAGCCTGCTAGTGCATTGCCATCTGGTAGCTGCATTTAGCCTGTTAGTGCATTGCCAGTTGATAGCTGCATTTAGCCTGTTAGTGCATTGCCATCTGATAGCTGCATTTAGCCTGTTAGTGCATTGATAGTTGAATTGCCATCTGATAACTGCATTTAGCCTGCTAGTGCATTGATAGTTGAATTACCACCTGATTGCTGCATTTAGCCTGTTAGTGCATTGATAGTTGAATTGCCACCTGATAACTGCATTTAGCCTGCTAGTGCACTGATAGTTGAATTACCACCTGATAGCTGCATTTAACCTGTTAGTGCATTGATAGTTGAATAATTGCCTCCTGATAACTGCATTCGCCTGTTAGTGCATTACCATCTGATAGCTGCATTTAGCCTGTTTGTGCATTGGTAGTTGAATTGCCACCTGATAACTGCATTTGGCCTGTTAGTGCATTGATAGTTGAATTGCCTCCTGATAACTGCATATTGCCTGTTAGTGCATTGACAGTTGAATTACCACCTGATAGCTGTATTTAGCCTGTTAGTGCATTGATAGTTGAATTGCCTCCTGATAACTGCATTTCACCTGTTAGTGCATTGCCATCTGCTAGCTGCATTTAGCCTGTTAGTGCATTGATAGTTGAATTGCCACCTGATAACTGCATTTAGCCTGCTAGTGCATTGATAGTTGAATTACCACCTGATAGCTGCATTTAGCCTGTTAGTGCATTGATAGTTGAATTGCCTCCTGATAACTGCATTTGGCCTGTAAGTGCACTGCCATCTGATAGCTTCATTTAGCCTGTTAGTGCATTGATAGTTGAATTGCCACCTGATAACTGCATTTAGTCTGCTAGTGCATTGCCACCTGATAGTTGAAATGCCACCTGATAACTGCATTTAGCCTGTTAGTGCATTGCCATCTGGTAGCTGCATTAGCCTGTTAGTGCATTGCCAATTGATAGCTGCATTTAGCCTGTTAGTGCATTGCCATCTGATAGCTGCATTTAGCCTGTTAGTGCATTGATAGTTGAATTGCCACCTGATAACTGCATTTAGCCTGCTAGTGCATTGATAGTTGAATTACCACCTGATAGCTGCATTTATCCTGTTAGTGCATTGATAGTTGAATTGCCACCTGATAACTGCATTTAGCCTGCTAGTGCACTGATAGTTGAATTACCACCTGATAGCTGCATTTAACCTGTTAGTGCATTGATAGTTGAATAATTGCCTCCTGATAACTGCATTCGCCTGTTAGTGTATTACCATCTGATAGCTGCATTTAGCCTGTTTGTGCATTGATAGTTGAATTGCCACCTGATAACTGCATTTAGCCTGCTAGTGCATTGATAGTTAATTGCCTCCTGATAACTGCATTTCACCTGTTAGTGCATTGCCATCTGATAGCTGCATTTAGCCTGTTTGTGCATTGATAGTTGAATTGCCACCTGATAGCTGTATTTAGCCTGTTAGTGCATTGATAGTTGAATTGCCTCCTGATAACTGCATTTCACCTGTTAGCGCATTGCCATCTGCTAGCTGCATTTAGCCTGTTAGTGCATTGATAGTTGAATTGCCACCTGATAACTGCATTTAGCCTGCTAGTGCATTGATAGTTGAATTACCACCTGATAGCTGCATTTAGCCTGTTAGTGCATTGATAGTTGAATTGCCTCCTGATAACTGCATTTCGCCTGTTAGTGCATTGACAGTTGAATTACCACCTGATAGCTGTATTTAGCCTGTTAGTGCATTGATAGTTGAATTGCCTCCTGATAACTGCATTTCGCCTGTTAGTGCATTACCATCTGATAGCTGCATTTAGCCTGTTAGTGCATTGATAGTTGAATTGCCACCTGATAACTGCATTTAGCCTGCTAGTGCATTGATAGTTGAATTACCACCTGATAGCTGCATTTAGCCTGTTAGTGCATTGATAGTTGAATTGCCTCCTGATAACTGCATTTCGGCTGTTAGTGCATTACCATCTGAAAGCTGCATTTAGCCTGTTAGTGCATTGATAGTTGAATTGCCACCTGATAACTGCAGTTAGCCTGCTAGTGCATTGATAGTTGAATTACCACCTGATAGCTGCATTTAGCCTGTTAGTGCATTGATAGTTGAATTGCCTCTTGATAACTGCATTTCGCCTGTTAGTGCATTGCCATCTGATAGCTGCATTTATCCTGTTAGTGCATTGATAGTTGAATTGCCTCCTGATAACTGCATTTTGCCTGTAAGTGTATTGCCATCTGATAGCTGCATTTAGCCTGTTAGTGCATTGATAGTTGAATTGCCACCTGATAACTGCATTTAGCCTGCTAGTGCATTGCCACCTGATAGTTGAAATGCCACCTGATAACTGCATTTCGCCTGTTAGTGCATTGCCATCTGGTAGCTCCATTTAGCCTGTTTGTGCATTGCCATCTGATAGCTGCATTTAGCCTGTTTGTGCATTGATAGTTGAATTGCCACCTGATAACTGCATTTAGCCTGCTAGTGCATTGATAGTTGAATTAACACCTGATAGCTGCATTTAGCCTGTTAGTGCATTGATAGTTGAATTGCCTCCTGATAACTGCATTTCGCCTGTTAGTGCATTGACAGTTGAATTACCACCTGATAGCTGTATTTAGCCTGTTAGTGCATTGATAGTTGAATAATTGCCTCCTGATAACTGCATTCGCCTGTTAGTGTATTACCATCTGATAGCTGCATTTAGCCTGTTTGTGCATTGATAGTTGAATTGCCACCTGATAACTGCATTTAGCCTGCTAGTGCATTGATAGTTGAATTAACACCTGATAGCTGCATTTAGCCTGTTAGTGCATTGATAGTTGAATTGCCTCCTGATAACTGCATTTCGCCTGTTAGTGCATTGACAGTTGAATTACCACCTGATAGCTGTATTTAGCCTGTTAGTGCATTGATAGTTGAATTGCCTCCTGATAACTGCATTTCGCCTGTTAGTGCATTACCATCTGATAGCTGCATTTAGCCTGTTAGTGCATTGATAGTTGAATTGCCACCTGATAACTGCATTTAGCCTGCTAGTGCATTGATAGTTGAATTACCACCTGATAGCTGCATTTAGCCTGTTAGTGCATTGATAGTTGAATTGTCTCCTGATAACTGCATTTCGGCTGTTAGTGCATTACCATCTGAAAGCTGCATTTAGCCTGTTAGTGCATTGATAGTTGAATTGCCACCTGATAACTGCAGTTAGCCTGCTAGTGCATTGATAGTTGAATTACCACCTGATTGCTGCATTTAGCCTGTTAGTGCATTGATAGTTGAATTGCCACCTGATAACTGCATTTAGCCTGCTAGTGCACTGATAGTTGAATTACCACCTGATAGCTGCATTTAACCTGTTAGTGCATTGATAGTTGAATAATTGCCTCCTGATAACTGCATTCGCCTGTTAGTGCATTACCATCTGATAGCTGCATTTAGCCTGTTTGTGCATTGGTAGTTGAATTGCCACCTGATAACTGCATTTGGCCTGTTAGTGCATTGATAGTTGAATTGCCTCCTGATAACTGCATATTGCCTGTTAGTGCATTGACAGTTGAATTACCACCTGATAGCTGTATTTAGCCTGTTAGTGCATTGATAGTTGAATTGCCTCCTGATAACTGCATTTCACCTGTTAGTGCATTGCCATCTGCTAGCTGCATTTAGCCTGTTAGTGCATTGATAGTTGAATTGCCACCTGATAACTGCATTTAGCCTGCTAGTGCATTGATAGTTGAATTACCACCTGATAGCTGCATTTAGCCTGTTAGTGCATTGATAGTTGAATTGCCTCCTGATAACTGCATTTTGCCTGTAAGTGCACTGCCATCTGATAGCTTCATTTAGCCTGTTAGTGCATTGATAGTTGAATTGCCACCTGATAACTGCATTTAGTCTGCTAGTGCATTGCCACCTGATAGTTGAAATGCCACCTGATAACTGCATTTAGCCTGTTAGTGCATTGCCATCTGGTAGCTGCATTAGCCTGTTAGTGCATTGCCAATTGATAGCTGCATTTAGCCTGTTAGTGCATTGCCATCTGATAGCTGCATTTAGCCTGTTAGTGCATTGATAGTTGAATTGCCACCTGATAACTGCATTTAGCCTGCTAGTGCATTGATAGTTGAATTACCACCTGATAGCTGCATTTATCCTGTTAGTGCATTGATAGTTGAATTGCCACCTGATAACTGCATTTAGCCTGCTAGTGCACTGATAGTTGAATTACCACCTGATAGCTGCATTTAACCTGTTAGTGCATTGATAGTTGAATAATTGCCTCCTGATAACTGCATTCGCCTGTTAGTGTATTACCATCTGATAGCTGCATTTAGCCTGTTTGTGCATTGATAGTTGAATTGCCACCTGATAACTGCATTTAGCCTGCTAGTGCATTGATAGTTAATTGCCTCCTGATAACTGCATTTCACCTGTTAGTGCATTGCCATCTGCTAGCTGCATTTAGCCTGTTTGTGCATTGATAGTTGAATTGCCACCTGATAGCTGTATTTAGCCTGTTAGTGCATTGATAGTTGAATTGCCTCCTGATAACTGCATTTCACCTGTTAGCGCATTGCCATCTGCTAGCTGCATTTAGCCTGTTAGTGCATTGATAGTTGAATTGCCACCTGATAACTGCATTTAGCCTGCTAGTGCATTGATAGTTGAATTACCACCTGATAGCTGCATTTAGCCTGTTAGTGCATTGATAGTTGAATTGCCTCCTGATAACTGCATTTCGCCTGTTAGTGCATTGACAGTTGAATTACCACCTGATAGCTGTATTTAGCCTGTTAGTGCATTGATAGTTGAATTGCCTCCTGATAACTGCATTTCGCCTGTTAGTGCATTACCATCTGATAGCTGCATTTAGCCTGTTAGTGCATTGATAGTTGAATTGCCACCTGATAACTGCATTTAGCCTGCTAGTGCATTGATAGTTGAATTACCACCTGATAGCTGCATTTAGCCTGTTAGTGCATTGATAGTTGAATTGCCTCCTGATAACTGCATTTCGGCTGTTAGTGCATTACCATCTGAAAGCTGCATTTAGCCTGTTAGTGCATTGATAGTTGAATTGCCACCTGATAACTGCAGTTAGCCTGCTAGTGCATTGATAGTTGAATTACCACCTGATAGCTGCATTTAGCCTGTTAGTGCATTGATAGTTGAATTGCCTCTTGATAACTGCATTTCGCCTGTTAGTGCATTGCCATCTGATAGCTGCATTTATCCTGTTAGTGCATTGATAGTTGAATTGCCTCCTGATAACTGCATTTTGCCTGTAAGTGTATTGCCATCTGATAGCTGCATTTAGCCTGTTAGTGCATTGATAGTTGAATTGCCACCTGATAACTGCATTTAGCCTGCTAGTGCATTGCCACCTGATAGTTGAAATGCCACCTGATAACTGCATTTCGCCTGTTAGTGCATTGCCATCTGGTAGCTCCATTTAGCCTGTTTGTGCATTGCCATCTGATAGCTGCATTTAGCCTGTTTGTGCATTGATAGTTGAATTGCCACCTGATAACTGCATTTAGCCTGCTAGTGCATTGATAGTTGAATTAACACCTGATAGCTGCATTTAGCCTGTTAGTGCATTGATAGTTGAATTGCCTCCTGATAACTGCATTTCGCCTGTTAGTGCATTGACAGTTGAATTACCACCTGATAGCTGTATTTAGCCTGTTAGTGCATTGATAGTTGAATAATTGCCTCCTGATAACTGCATTCGCCTGTTAGTGTATTACCATCTGATAGCTGCATTTAGCCTGTTTGTGCATTGATAGTTGAATTGCCACCTGATAACTGCATTTAGCCTGCTAGTGCATTGATAGTTGAATTAACACCTGATAGCTGCATTTAGCCTGTTAGTGCATTGATAGTTGAATTGCCTCCTGATAACTGCATTTCGCCTGTTAGTGCATTGACAGTTGAATTACCACCTGATAGCTGTATTTAGCCTGTTAGTGCATTGATAGTTGAATTGCCTCCTGATAACTGCATTTCGCCTGTTAGTGCATTACCATCTGATAGCTGCATTTAGCCTGTTAGTGCATTGATAGTTGAATTGCCACCTGATAACTGCATTTAGCCTGCTAGTGCATTGATAGTTGAATTACCACCTGATAGCTGCATTTAGCCTGTTAGTGCATTGATAGTTGAATTGTCTCCTGATAACTGCATTTCGGCTGTTAGTGCATTACCATCTGAAAGCTGCATTTAGCCTGTTAGTGCATTGATAGTTGAATTGCCACCTGATAACTGCAGTTAGCCTGCTAGTGCATTGATAGTTGAATTACCCCCTGATAGCTGCATTTAGCCTGTTAGTGCATTGATAGTTGAATTGCCTCTTGATAACTGCATTTCGCCTGTTAGTGCATTGCCATCTGATAGCTGCATTTAGCCTGTTAGTGCATTGATAGTTGAATTGCCTCCTGATAACTGCATTTTGCCTGTAAGTGTATTGCCATCTGATAGCTGCATTTAGCCTGTTAGTGCATTGATAGTTGAATTGCCACCTGATAACTGCATTTAGCCTGCTAGTGCATTGCCACCTGATAGTTGAAATGCAACCTGATAACTGCATTTCGCCTGTTAGTGCATTGCCATCTGGTAGCTGCATTTAGCCTGTTCGTGCATTGCCAGTTGATAGCTGCATTTAGCCTGATAGTGCATTGCCATCTCATAGCTGCATTTAGCCTGTTAATGCATTGATAGTTGAATTGCCACCTGATAACTGCATTTAGCCTGCTAGTGCATTGATAGTTGAATTAGCACTTGATAGCGGCATTTAGCCTGTTAGTGCATTGATAGTTGAATTGCCACCTGATAACTGCATTTAGCCTGCTAGTGCACAGATAGTTGAATTACCACCTGATAGCTGCATTTAACCTGTTAGTGCATTGATAGTTGAATTACCTCCTGATAACTGCATTCGCCTGTTAGTGCATTACCATCTGATAGCTGCATTTCGCCTGTTAGTGCATTGATAGTTGAATTTCCACCTGATAACTGCATTTAGCCTGCTAGTGCATTGATAGTTGAATTACCATCTGATAGCTGCATTTAGCCTGTTAGTGCATTGATAGTTGAATTGCCACCTGATCACTGCATTTAGCCTGCTAGTGCATTGATAGTTGAATTACCACCTGATATCTGCATTTAGCCTGATAGTGCATTGATAGTTGAATTGCCTCCTGATAACTGCATTTCGCCTGTTAGTGCATTACCATCCGATAGCTGCATTTAGCCTGTTAGTGCATTGATAGTTGAATTGCCACCTAACTGCATTTAGCCTGCTAGTGCATTGATAGTTGAATTACCACCTGATAACTGCATTTAGTCTGCTAGTGCATTGCCACCTGATAGTTGAAATGCCACCTGATAACTGCATTTAGCCTGTTAGTGCATTGCCATCTGGTAGCTGCATTTAGCCTGTTAGTGCATTGCCAGTTGATAGCTGCATTTAGCCTGTTAGTGCATTGCCATCTGATAGCTGCATTTAGCCTGTTAGTGCATTGATAGTTGAATTGCCACCTGATAACTGCATTTAGCCTGCTAGTGCATTGATAGTTGAATTACCACCTGATTGCTGCATTTAGCCTGTTAGTGCATTGATAGTTGAATTGCCACCTGATAACTGCATTTAGCCTGCTAGTGCACTGATAGTTGAATTACCACCTGATAGCTGTATTTAACCTGTTAGTGCATTGATAGTTGAATAATTGCCTCCTGATAACTGCATTCGCCTGTTAGTGCATTACCATCTGATAGCTGCATTTAGCCTGTTTGTACATTGATAGTTGAATTGCCACCTGATAACTGCATTTAGCCTGTTAGTGCATTGATAGTTGAATTGCCTCCTGATAACTGCATTTCCCCTGTTAGGGCATTGACAGTTGAATTACCACCTGATATCTGTATTTAGCCTGTTAGTGCATTGATAGTTGAATTGCCTCCTGATAACTGCATTTCGCCTGTTAGTGCATTACCATCTGATAGCTGCATTTAGCCTGTTAGTGCATTGATAGTTGATTTGCCACCTGATAACTGCATTTAGCCTGCTAGTGCATTGATAGTTGAATTACCACCTGATAGCTGCATTTAGCCTGTTAGTGCATTGATAGTTGAATTGCCACCTGATAACTGCATTTTGCCTGTAAGTGCACTGCCATCTGATAGCTGCATTTAGCCTGTTAGTGCATTGATAGTTGAATTGCCACCTGATAACTGCATTTAGTCTGCTAGTGCATTGCCACCTGATAGTTGAAATGCCACCTGATAACTGCATTTAGCCTGTTAGTGCATTGCCATCTGGTAGCTGCATTTAGCCTGTTAGTGCATTGCCAATTGATAGCTGCATTTAGCCTGTTAGTGCATTGCCATCTGATAGCTGCATTTAGCCTGTTAGTGCATTGATAGTTGAATTGCCACCTGATAACTGCATTTAGCCTGCTAGTGCATTGATAGTTGAATTACCACCTGATAGCTGCATTTATCCTGTTAGTGCATTGATAGTTGAATTGCCACCTGATAACTGCATTTAGCCTGCTAGTGCACTGATAGTTGAATTACCACCTGTTAGCTGCATTTAACCTGTTAGTGCATTGATAGTTGAATAATTGCCTCCTGATAACTGCATTCGCCTGTTAGTGTATTACCATCTGATAGCTGCATTTAGCCTGTTGGTGCATTGATAGTTGAATTACCACCTGATAGCTGCATTTAACCTGTTTGTGCATTGATAGTTGAATTGCCACCTGATAACTGCATTTAGCCTGCTAGTGCATTGATAGTTGAATTAACACCTGATAACTGCATTTAGCCTGCTAGTGCATTGATAGTTGAATTACCACCTGATATCTGTATTTAGCCTGTTAGTGCATTGATAGTTGAATTGCCTCCTGATAACTGCATTTCGCCTGTTAGTGCATTACCATCTGATAGCTGCATTTAGCCTGTTAGTGCATTGATAGTTGATTTGCCACCTGATAACTGCATTTAGCCTGCTAGTGCATTGATAGTTGAATTACCACCTGATAGCTGCATTTAGCCTGTTAGTGCATTGATAGTTGAATTGCCACCTGATAACTGCATTTTGCCTGTAAGTGCACTGCCATCTGATAGCTGCATTTAGCCTATTAGTGCATTGATAGTTGAATTGCCACCTGATAACTGCATTTAGTCTGCTAGTGCATTGCCACCTGATAGTTGAAATGCCACCTGATAACTGCATTTAGCCTGTTAGTGCATTGCCATCTGGTAGCTGCATTTAGCCTGTTAGTGCATTGCCAATTGATAGCTGCATTTAGCCTGTTAGTGCATTGCCATCTGATAGCTGCATTTAGCCTGTTAGTGCATTGATAGTTGAATTGCCACCTGATAACTGCATTTAGCCTGCTAGTGCATTGATAGTTGAATTACCACCTGATAGCTGCATTTATCCTGTTAGTGCATTGATAGTTGAATTGCCACCTGATAACTGCATTTAGCCTGCTAGTGCACTGATAGTTGAATTACCACCTGTTAGCTGCATTTAACCTGTTAGTGCATTGATAGTTGAATAATTGCCTCCTGATAACTGCATTCGCCTGTTAGTGTATTACCATCTGATAGCTGCATTTAGCCTGTTGGTGCATTGATAGTTGAATTACCACCTGATAGCTGCATTTAACCTGTTTGTGCATTGATAGTTGAATTGCCACCTGATAACTGCATTTAGCCTGCTAGTGCATTGATAGTTGAATTAACACCTGATAACTGCATTTAGCCTGCTAGTGCATTGATAGTTGAATTACCACCTGATAGCTGCATTTAGCCTGTTAGTGCATTGATAGTTGAATTGCCTCCTGATAACTGCATTTTGTCCGTTAGTGTATTGCCATCTGATAGCTGCATTTAGCCTGTTAGTGCATTGATAGTTGAATTTCCACCTGATAACTGCATTTAGCCTGCTAGTGCATTGCCACCTGATAGTTGAAATGCCACCTGATAACTGCATTTAGCCTGTTAGTGCATTGCCATCTGGTAGCTGCATTTAGCCTGTTAGTGCATTGCCAGTTGATAGCTGCATTTAGCCTGTTAGTGCATTGCCATCTGATAGCTGCATTTAGCCTGTTAGTGCATTGATAGTTGAATTGCCACCTGATAACTGCATTTAGCCTCCTAGTGCATTGATAGTTGAATTACCACCTGATTGCTGCATTTAGCCTGTTAGTGCATTGATAGTTGAATTGCCACCTGATAACTGCATTTAGCCTGCTAGTGCACTGATAGTTGAATTACCACCTGATAGCTGCATTTAACCTGTTAGTGCATTGATAGTTGAATATTTGCCTCCTGATAACTGCATTCGCCTGTTAGTGCATTACCATCTGATAGCTGCATTTAGCCTGTTTGTGCATTGATAGTTGAATTGCCACCTGATAACTGCATTTAGCCTGCTAGTGCACTGATAGTTGAATTACCACCTGATAGCTGCATTTAACCTGTTAGTGCATTGATAGTTGAATAATTGCCTCCTGATAACTGCATTCGCCTGTTAGTGCATTACCATCTGATAGCTGCATTTAGCCTGTTTGTGCATTGATAGTTGAATTGCCACCTGATACCTGCATTTGGCCTGTTAGTGCATTGATAGTTGAATTGCCACCTGATTGCTGCATTTAGCCTGTTAGTGCATTGATAGTTGAATTGCCACCTGATAACTGCATTTAGCCTGCTAGTGCACTGATAGTTGAATTACCACCTGATAGCTGCATTTAACCTGTTAGTGCATTGATAGTTGAATAATTGCCTCCTGATAACTGCATTCGCCTGTTAGTGCATTACCATCTGATAGCTGCATTTAGCCTGTTTGTGCATTGATAGTTGAATTGCCACCTGATAACTGCATTTGGCCTGTTAGTGCATTGATAGTTGAATTGCCTCCTGATAACTGCATATTGCCTGTTAGTGCATTGACAGTTGAATTACCACCTGATAGCTGTATTTAGCCTGTTAGTGCATTGATAGTTGAATTGCCTCCTGATAACTGCATTTCGCCTGTTAGTGCATTGCCATCTGATAGCTGCATTTAGCCTGTTAGTGCATTGATAGTTGAATTGCCACCTGATAACTGCATTTAGCCTGCTAGTGCATTGATAGTTGAATTACCACCTGATAGCTGCATTTAGCCTGTTAGTGCATTGATAGTTGAATTGCCTCCTGATAACTGCATTTCGCCTGTTAGTGCATTGACAGTTGAATTACCACCTGATAGCTGTATTTAGCCTGTTAGTGCATTGATAGTTGAATTGCCTCCTGATAACTGCATTTTGCCTGTTAGTGCATTACCATCTGATAGCTGCATTTAGCCTGTTAGTGCATTGATAGTTGAATTGCCACCTGATAACTGCATTTAGCCTGCTAGTGCATTGATAGTTGAATTACCACCTGATAGCTGCATTTAGCCTGTTAGTGCATTGATAGTTGAATTGTCTCCTGATAACTGCATTTCGGCTGTTAGTGCATTACCATCTGAAAGCTGCATTTAGCCTGTTAGTGCATTGATAGTTGAATTGCCACCTGATAACTGCAGTTAGCCTGCTAGTGCATTGATAGTTGAATTACCACCTGATAGCTGCATTTAGCCTGTTAGTGCATTGATAGTTGAATTGCCTCTTGATAACTGCATTTCGCCTGTTAGTGCATTGCCATCTGATAGCTGCATTTAGCCTGTTAGTGCATTGATAGTTGAATTGCCTCCTGATAACTGCATTTTGCCTGTAAGTGTATTGCCATCTGATAGCTGCATTTAGCCTGTTAGTGCATTGATAGTTGAATTGCCACCTGATAACTGCATTTAGCCTGCTAGTGCATTGCCACCTGATAGTTGAAATGCAACCTGATAACTGCATTTCGCCTGTTAGTGCATTGCCATCTGGTAGCTGCATTTAGCCTGTTCGTGCATTGCCAGTTGATAGCTGCATTTAGCCTGATAGTGCATTTCCATCTCATAGCTGCATTTAGCCTGTTAATGCATTGATAGTTGAATTGCCACCTGATAACTGCATTTAGCCTGCTAGTGCATTGATAGTTGAATTAGCACTTGATAGCGGCATTTAGCCTGTTAGTGCATTGATAGTTGAATTGCCACCTGATAACTGCATTTAGCCTGCTAGTGCACTGATAGTTGAATTACCACCTGATAGCTGCATTTAACCTGTTAGTGCATTGATAGTTGAATTACCTCCTGATAACTGCATTCGCCTGTTAGTGCATTACCATCTGATAGCTGCATTTCGCCTGTTAGTGCATTGATAGTTGAATTTCCACCTGATAACTGCATTTAGCCTGCTAGTGCATTGATAGTTGAATTACCATCTGATAGCTGCATTTAGCCTGTTAGTGCATTGATAGTTGAATTGCCACCTGATCACTGCATTTAGCCTGCTAGTGCATTGATAGTTGAATTACCACCTGATATCTGCATTTAGCCTGATAGTGCATTGATAGTTGAATTGCCTCCTGATAACTGCATTTCGCCTGTTAGTGCATTACCATCCGATAGCTGCATTTAGCCTGTTAGTGCATTGATAGTTGAATTGCCACCTAACTGCATTTAGCCTGCTAGTGCATTGATAGTTGAATTACCACCTGATAACTGCATTTAGTCTGCTAGTGCATTGCCACCTGATAGTTGAAATGCCACCTGATAACTGCATTTAGCCTGTTAGTGCATTGCCATCTGGTAGCTGCATTTAGCCTGTTAGTGCATTGCCAGTTGATAGCTGCATTTAGCCTGTTAGTGCATTGCCATCTGATAGCTGCATTTAGCCTGTTAGTGCATTGATAGTTGAATTGCCACCTGATAACTGCATTTAGCCTGCTAGTGCATTGATAGTTGAATTACCACCTGATTGCTGCATTTAGCCTGTTAGTGCATTGATAGTTGAATTGCCACCTGATAACTGCATTTAGCCTGCTAGTGCACTGATAGTTGAATTACCACCTGATAGCTGTATTTAACCTGTTAGTGCATTGATAGTTGAATAATTGCCTCCTGATAACTGCATTCGCCTGTTAGTGCATTACCATCTGATAGCTGCATTTAGCCTGTTTGTACATTGATAGTTGAATTGCCACCTGATAACTGCATTTAGCCTGTTAGTGCATTGATAGTTGAATTGCCTCCTGATAACTGCATTTCCCCTGTTAGTGCATTGACAGTTGAATTACCACCTGATATCTGTATTTAGCCTGTTAGTGCATTGATAGTTGAATTGCCTCCTGATAACTGCATTTCGCCTGTTAGTGCATTACCATCTGATAGCTGCATTTAGCCTGTTAGTGCATTGATAGTTGATTTGCCACCTGATAACTGCATTTAGCCTGCTAGTGCATTGATAGTTGAATTACCACCTGATAGCTGCATTTAGCCTGTTAGTGCATTGATAGTTGAATTGCCACCTGATAACTGCATTTTGCCTGTAAGTGCACTGCCATCTGATAGCTGCATTTAGCCTGTTAGTGCATTGATAGTTGAATTGCCACCTGATAACTGCATTTAGTCTGCTAGTGCATTGCCACCTGATAGTTGAAATGCCACCTGATAACTGCATTTAGCCTGTTAGTGCATTGCCATCTGGTAGCTGCATTTAGCCTGTTAGTGCATTGCCATCTGATAGCTGCATTTAGCCTGTTAGTGCATTGATAGTTGAATTGCCACCTGATAACTGCATTTAGCCTGCTAGTGCATTGATAGTTGAATTACCACCTGATAGCTGCATTTATCCTGTTAGTGCATTGATAGTTGAATTGCCACCTGATAACTGCATTTAGCCTGCTAGTGCACTGATAGTTGAATTACCACCTGTTAGCTGCATTTAACCTGTTAGTGCATTGATAGTTGAATAATTGCCTCCTGATAACTGCATTCGCCTGTTAGTGTATTACCATCTGATAGCTGCATTTAGCCTGTTGGTGCATTGATAGTTGAATTACCACCTGATAGCTGCATTTAACCTGTTTGTGCATTGATAGTTGAATTGCCACCTGATAACTGCATTTAGCCTGCTAGTGCATTGATAGTTGAATTAACACCTGATAACTGCATTTATCCTGCTAGTGCATTGATAGTTGAATTACCACCTGATAGCTGCATTTAGCCTGTTAGTGCATTGATAGTTGAATTGCCTCCTGATAACTGCATTTTGTCCGTTAGTGTATTGCCATCTGATAGCTGCATTTAGCCTGTTAGTGCATTGATAGTTGAATTTCCACCTGATAACTGCATTTAGCCTGCTAGTGCATTGCCACCTGATAGTTGAAATGCCACCTGATAACTGCATTTAGCCTGTTAGTGCATTGCCATCTGGTAGCTGCATTTAGCCTGTTAGTGCATTGCCAGTTGATAGCTGCATTTAGCCTGTTAGTGCATTGCCATCTGATAGCTGCATTTAGCCTGTTAGTGCATTGATAGTTGAATTGCCACCTGATAACTGCATTTAGCCTGCTAGTGCATTGATAGTTGAATTACCACCTGATTGCTGCATTTAGCCTGTTAGTGCATTGATAGTTGAATTGCCACCTGATAACTGCATTTAGCCTGCTAGTGCACTGATAGTTGAATTACCACCTGATAGCTGCATTTAACCTGTTAGTGCATTGATAGTTGAATATTTGCCTCCTGATAACTGCATTCGCCTGTTAGTGCATTACCATCTGATAGCTGCATTTAGCCTGTTTGTGCATTGATAGTTGAATTGCCACCTGATAACTGCATTTAGCCTGCTAGTGCACTGATAGTTGAATTACCACCTGATAGCTGCATTTAACCTGTTAGTGCATTGATAGTTGAATAATTGCCTCCTGATAACTGCATTCGCCTGTTAGTGCATTACCATCTGATAGCTGCATTTAGCCTGTTTGTGCATTGATAGTTGAATTGCCACCTGATAACTGCATTTGGCCTGTTAGTGCATTGATAGTTGAATTGCCACCTGATTGCTGCATTTAGCCTGTTAGTGCATTGATAGTTGAATTGCCACCTGATAACTGCATTTAGCCTGCTAGTGCACTGATAGTTGAATTACCACCTGATAGCTGCATTTAACCTGTTAGTGCATTGATAGTTGAATAATTGCCTCCTGATATCTGCATTCGCCTGTTAGTGCATTACCATCTGATAGCTGCATTTAGCCTGTTTGTGCATTGATAGTTGAATTGCCACCTGATAACTGCATTTGGCCTGTTAGTGCATTGATAGTTGAATTGCCTCCTGATAACTGCATATTGCCTGTTAGTGCATTGACAGTTGAATTACCACCTGATAGCTGTATTTAGCCTGTTAGTGCATTGATAGTTGAATTGCCTCCTGATAACTGCATTTCGCCTGTTAGTGCATTGCCATCTGATAGCTGCATTTAGCCTGTTAGTGCATTGATAGTTGAATTGCCACCTGATAACTGCATTTAGCCTGCTAGTGCATTGATAGTTGAATTACCACCTGATTGCTGCATTTAGCCTGTTAGTGCATTGATAGTTGAATTGCCACCTGATAACTGCATTTAGCCTGCTAGTGCACTGATAGTTGAATTACCACCTGATAGCTGTATTTAACCTGTTAGTGCATTGATAGTTGAATAATTGCCTCCTGATAACTGCATTCGCCTGTTAGTGCATTACCATCTGATATCTGCATTTAGCCTGTTTGTGCATTGATAGTTGAATTGCCACCTGATAACTGCATTTAGCCTGCTAGTGCATTGATAGTTGAATTAACACCTGATAGCTGCATTTAGCCTGTTAGTGCATTGATAGTTGAATTGCCTCCTGATAACTGCATTTCGCCTGTTAGTGCATTGACAGTTGAATTACCACCTGATAGCTGTATTTAGCCTGTTAGTGCATTGATAGTTGAATTGCCTCCTGATAACTGCATTTCGCCTGTTAGTGCATTACCATCTGATAGCTGCATTTAGCCTGTTTGTACATTGATAGTTGAATTGCCACCTGATAACTGCATTTAGCCTGTTAGTGCATTGATAGTTGAATTGCCTCCTGATAACTGCATTTCCCCTGTTAGTGCATTGACAGTTGAATTACCACCTGATATCTGTATTTAGCCTGTTAGTGCATTGATAGTTGAATTGCCTCCTGATAACTGCATTTCGCCTGTTAGTGCATTACCATCTGATAGCTGCATTTAGCCTGTTAGTGCATTGATAGTTGATTTGCCACCTGATAACTGCATTTAGCCTGCTAGTGCATTGATAGTTGAATTACCACCTGATAGCTGCATTTAGCCTGTTAGTGCATTGATAGTTGAATTGCCACCTGATAACTGCATTTTGCCTGTAAGTGCACTGCCATCTGATAGCTGCATTTAGCCTGTTAGTGCATTGATAGTTGAATTGCCACCTGATAACTGCATTTAGTCTGCTAGTGCATTGCCACCTGATAGTTGAAATGCCACCTGATAACTGCATTTAGCCTGTTAGTGCATTGCCATCTGGTAGCTGCATTTAGCCTGTTAGTGCATTGCCAATTGATAGCTGCATTTAGCCTGTTAGTGCATTGCCATCTGATAGCTGCATTTAGCCTGTTAGTGCATTGATAGTTGAATTGCCACCTGATAACTGCATTTAGCCTGCTAGTGCATTGATAGTTGAATTACCACCTGATAGCTGCATTTATCCTGTTAGTGCATTGATAGTTGAATTGCCACCTGATAACTGCATTTAGCCTGCTAGTGCACTGATAGTTGAATTACCACCTGTTAGCTGCATTTAACCTGTTAGTGCATTGATAGTTGAATAATTGCCTCCTGATAACTGCATTCGCCTGTTAGTGTATTACCATCTGATAGCTGCATTTAGCCTGTTGGTGCATTGATAGTTGAATTACCACCTGATAGCTGCATTTAACCTGTTTGTGCATTGATAGTTGAATTGCCACCTGATAACTGCATTTAGCCTGCTAGTGCATTGATAGTTGAATTAACACCTGATAACTGCATTTAGCCTGCTAGTGCATTGATAGTTGAATTACCACCTGATATCTGTATTTAGCCTGTTAGTGCATTGATAGTTGAATTGCCTCCTGATAACTGCATTTCGCCTGTTAGTGCATTACCATCTGATAGCTGCATTTAGCCTGTTAGTGCATTGATAGTTGATTTGCCACCTGATAACTGCATTTAGCCTGCTAGTGCATTGATAGTTGAATTACCACCTGATAGCTGCATTTAGCCTGTTAGTGCATTGATAGTTGAATTGCCACCTGATAACTGCATTTTGCCTGTAAGTGCACTGCCATCTGATAGCTGCATTTAGCCTGTTAGTGCATTGATAGTTGAATTGCCACCTGATAACTGCATTTAGTCTGCTAGTGCATTGCCACCTGATAGTTGAAATGCCACCTGATAACTGCATTTAGCCTGTTAGTGCATTGCCATCTGGTAGCTGCATTTAGCCTGTTAGTGCATTGCCAATTGATAGCTGCATTTAGCCTGTTAGTGCATTGCCATCTGATAGCTGCATTTAGCCTGTTAGTGCATTGATAGTTGAATTGCCACCTGATAACTGCATTTAGCCTGCTAGTGCATTGATAGTTGAATTACCACCTGATAGCTGCATTTATCCTGTTAGTGCATTGATAGTTGAATTGCCACCTGATAACTGCATTTAGCCTGCTAGTGCACTGATAGTTGAATTACCACCTGTTAGCTGCATTTAACCTGTTAGTGCATTGATAGTTGAATAATTGCCTCCTGATAACTGCATTCGCCTGTTAGTGTATTACCATCTGATAGCTGCATTTAGCCTGTTGGTGCATTGATAGTTGAATTACCACCTGATAGCTGCATTTAACCTGTTTGTGCATTGATAGTTGAATTGCCACCTGATAACTGCATTTAGCCTGCTAGTGCATTGATAGTTGAATTAACACCTGATAACTGCATTTAGCCTGCTAGTGCATTGATAGTTGAATTACCACCTGATAGCTGCATTTAGCCTGTTAGTGCATTGATAGTTGAATTGCCTCCTGATAACTGCATTTTGTCCGTTAGTGTATTGCCATCTGATAGCTGCATTTAGCCTGTTAGTGCATTGATAGTTGAATTTCCACCTGATAACTGCATTTAGCCTGCTAGTGCATTGCCACCTGATAGTTGAAATGCCACCTGATAACTGCATTTAGCCTGTTAGTGCATTGCCATCTGGTAGCTGCATTTAGCCTGTTAGTGCATTGCCAGTTGATAGCTGCATTTAGCCTGTTAGTGCATTGCCATCTGATAGCTGCATTTAGCCTGTTAGTGCATTGATAGTTGAATTGCCACCTGATAACTGCATTTAGCCTGCTAGTGCATTGATAGTTGAATTACCACCTGATAGCTGCATTTATCCTGTTAGTGCATTGATAGTTGAATTGCCACCTGATAACTGCATTTAGCCTGCTAGTGCACTGATAGTTGAATTACCACCTGTTAGCTGCATTTAACCTGTTAGTGCATTGATAGTTGAATAATTGCCTCCTGATAACTGCATTCGCCTGTTAGTGTATTACCATCTGATAGCTGCATTTAGCCTGTTGGTGCATTGATAGTTGAATTACCACCTGATAGCTGCATTTAACCTGTTTGTGCATTGATAGTTGAATTGCCACCTGATAACTGCATTTAGCCTGCTAGTGCATTGATAGTTGAATTAACACCTGATAACTGCATTTAGCCTGCTAGTGCATTGATAGTTGAATTACCACCTGATAGCTGCATTTAGCCTGTTAGTGCATTGATAGTTGAATTGCCTCCTGATAACTGCATTTTGTCCGTTAGTGTATTGCCATCTGATAGCTGCATTTAGCCTGTTAGTGCATTGATAGTTGAATTTCCACCTGATAACTGCATTTAGCCTGCTAGTGCATTGCCACCTGATAGTTGAAATGCCACCTGATAACTGCATTTAGCCTGTTAGTGCATTGCCATCTGGTAGCTGCATTTAGCCTGTTAGTGCATTGCCAGTTGATAGCTGCATTTAGCCTGTTAGTGCATTGCCATCTGATAGCTGCATTTAGCCTGTTAGTGCATTGATAGTTGAATTGCCACCTGATAACTGCATTTAGCCTGCTAGTGCATTGATAGTTGAATTACCACCTGATTGCTGCATTTAGCCTGTTAGTGCATTGATAGTTGAATTGCCACCTGATAACTGCATTTAGCCTGCTAGTGCACTGATAGTTGAATTACCACCTGATAGCTGCATTTAACCTGTTAGTGCATTGATAGTTGAATATTTGCCTCCTGATAACTGCATTCGCCTGTTAGTGCATTACCATCTGATAGCTGCATTTAGCCTGTTCGTGCATTGATAGTTGAATTGCCACCTGATAACTGCATTTAGCCTGCTAGTGCACTGATAGTTGAATTACCACCTGATAGCTGCATTTAACCTGTTAGTGCATTGATAGTTGAATAATTGCCTCCTGATAACTGCATTCGCCTGTTAGTGCATTACCATCTGATAGCTGCATTTAGCCTGTTTGTGCATTGATAGTTGAATTGCCACCTGATAACTGCATTTGGCCTGTTAGTGCATTGATAGTTGAATTGCCACCTGATTGTTGCATTTAGCCTGTTAGTGCATTGATAGTTGAATTGCCACCTGATAACTGCATTTAGCCTGCTAGTGCACTGATAGTTGAATTACCACCTGATAGCTGCATTTAACCTGTTAGTGCATTGATAGTTGAATAATTGCCTCCTGATAACTGCATTCGCCTGTTAGTGCATTACCATCTGATAGCTGCATTTAGCCTGTTTGTGCATTGATAGTTGAATTGCCACCTGATAACTGCATTTGGCCTGTTAGTGCATTGATAGTTGAATTGCCTCCTGATAACTGCATATTGCCTGTTAGTGCATTGACAGTTGAATTACCACCTGATAGCTGTATTTAGCCTGTTAGTGCATTGATAGTTGAATTGCCTCCTGATAACTGCATTTCGCCTGTTAGTGCATTGCCATCTGATAGCTGCATTTAGCCTGTTAGTGCATTGATAGTTGAATTGCCACCTGATAACTGCATTTAGCCTGCTAGTGCATTGATAGTTGAATTACCACCTGATAGCTGCATTTAGCCTGTTAGTGCATTGATAGTTGAATTGCCTCCTGATAACTGCATTTCGCCTGTTAGTGCATTGACAGTTGAATTACCACCTGATAGCTGTATTTAGCCTGTTAGTGCATTGATAGTTGAATTGCCTCCTGATAACTGCATTTCGCCTGTTAGTGCATTACCATCTGATAGCTGCATTTAGCCTGTTAGTGCATTGATAGTTGAATTGCCACCTGATAACTGCATTTAGCCTGCTAGTGCATTGATAGTTGAATTACCACCTGATAGCTGCATTTAGCCTGTTAGTGCATTGATAGTTGAATTGTCTCCTGATAACTGCATTTCGGCTGTTAGTGCATTACCATCTGAAAGCTGCATTTAGCCTGTTAGTGCATTGATAGTTGAATTGCCACCTGATAACTGCAGTTAGCCTGCTAGTGCATTGATAGTTGAATTACCACCTGATAGCTGCATTTAGCCTGTTAGTGCATTGATAGTTGAATTGCCTCTTGATAACTGCATTTCGCCTGTTAGTGCATTGCCATCTGATAGCTGCATTTAGCCTGTTAGTGCATTGATAGTTGAATTGCCTCCTGATAACTGCATTTTGCCTGTAAGTGTATTGCCATCTGATAGCTGCATTTAGCCTGTTAGTGCATTGATAGTTGAATTGCCACCTGATAACTGCATTTAGCCTGCTAGTGCATTGCCACCTGATAGTTGAAATGCAACCTGATAACTGCATTTCGCCTGTTAGTGCATTGCCATCTGGTAGCTGCATTTAGCCTGTTCGTGCATTGCCAGTTGATAGCTGCATTTAGCCTGATAGTGCATTGCCATCTCATAGCTGCATTTAGCCTGTTAATGCATTGATAGTTGAATTGCCACCTGATAACTGCATTTAGCCTGCTAGTGCATTGATAGTTGAATTAGCACTTGATAGCGGCATTTAGCCTGTTAGTGCATTGATAGTTGAATTGCCACCTGATAACTGCATTTAGCCTGCTAGTGCACTGATAGTTGAATTACCACCTGATAGCTGCATTTAACCTGTTAGTGCATTGATAGTTGAATTACCTCCTGATAACTGCATTCGCCTGTTAGTGCATTACCATCTGATAGCTGCATTTCGCCTGTTAGTGCATTGATAGTTGAATTTCCACCTGATAACTGCATTTAGCCTGCTAGTGCATTGATAGTTGAATTACCATCTGATAGCTGCATTTAGCCTGTTAGTGCATTGATAGTTGAATTGCCACCTGATCACTGCATTTAGCCTGCTAGTGCATTGATAGTTGAATTACCACCTGATATCTGCATTTAGCCTGATAGTGCATTGATAGTTGAATTGCCTCCTGATAACTGCATTTCGCCTGTTAGTGCATTACCATCCGATAGCTGCATTTAGCCTGTTAGTGCATTGATAGTTGAATTGCCACCTAACTGCATTTAGCCTGCTAGTGCATTGATAGTTGAATTACCACCTGATAACTGCATTTAGTCTGCTAGTGCATTGCCACCTGATAGTTGAAATGCCACCTGATAACTGCATTTAGCCTGTTAGTGCATTGCCATCTGGTAGCTGCATTTAGCCTGTTAGTGCATTGCCAGTTGATAGCTGCATTTAGCCTGTTAGTGCATTGCCATCTGATAGCTGCATTTAGCCTGTTAGTGCATTGATAGTTGAATTGCCACCTGATAACTGCATTTAGCCTGCTAGTGCATTGATAGTTGAATTACCACCTGATTGCTGCATTTAGCCTGTTAGTGCATTGATAGTTGAATTGCCACCTGATAACTGCATTTAGCCTGCTAGTGCACTGATAGTTGAATTACCACCTGATAGCTGTATTTAACCTGTTAGTGCATTGATAGTTGAATAATTGCCTCCTGATAACTGCATTCGCCTGTTAGTGCATTACCATCTGATAGCTGCATTTAGCCTGTTTGTACATTGATAGTTGAATTGCCACCTGATAACTGCATTTAGCCTGTTAGTGCATTGATAGTTGAATTGCCTCCTGATAACTGCATTTCCCCTGTTAGTGCATTGACAGTTGAATTACCACCTGATATCTGTATTTAGCCTGTTAGTGCATTGATAGTTGAATTGCCTCCTGATAACTGCATTTCGCCTGTTAGTGCATTACCATCTGATAGCTGCATTTAGCCTGTTAGTGCATTGATAGTTGATTTGCCACCTGATAACTGCATTTAGCCTGCTAGTGCATTGATAGTTGAATTACCACCTGATAGCTGCATTTAGCCTGTTAGTGCATTGATAGTTGAATTGCCACCTGATAACTGCATTTTGCCTGTAAGTGCACTGCCATCTGATAGCTGCATTTAGCCTGTTAGTGCATTGATAGTTGAATTGCCACCTGATAACTGCATTTAGTCTGCTAGTGCATTGCCACCTGATAGTTGAAATGCCACCTGATAACTGCATTTAGCCTGTTAGTGCATTGCCATCTGGTAGCTGCATTTAGCCTGTTAGTGCATTGCCAATTGATAGCTGCATTTAGCCTGTTAGTGCATTGCCATCTGATAGCTGCATTTAGCCTGTTAGTGCATTGATAGTTGAATTGCCACCTGATAACTGCATTTAGCCTGCTAGTGCATTGATAGTTGAATTACCACCTGATAGCTGCATTTATCCTGTTAGTGCATTGATAGTTGAATTGCCACCTGATAACTGCATTTAGCCTGCTAGTGCACTGATAGTTGAATTACCACCTGTTAGCTGCATTTAACCTGTTAGTGCATCGATAGTTGAATAATTGCCTCCTGATAACTGCATTCGCCTGTTAGTGTATTACCATCTGATAGCTGCATTTAGCCTGTTGGTGCATTGATAGTTGAATTACCACCTGATAGCTGCATTTAACCTGTTTGTGCATTGATAGTTGAATTGCCACCTGATAACTGCATTTAGCCTGCTAGTGCATTGATAGTTGAATTAACACCTGATAACTGCATTTAGCCTGCTAGTGCATTGATAGTTGAATTACCACCTGATAGCTGCATTTAGCCTGTTAGTGCATTGATAGTTGAATTGCCTCCTGATAACTGCATTTTGTCCGTTAGTGTATTGCCATCTGATAGCTGCATTTAGCCTGTTAGTGCATTGATAGTTGAATTTCCACCTGATAACTGCATTTAGCCTGCTAGTGCATTGCCACCTGATAGTTGAAATGCCACCTGATAACTGCATTTAGCCTGTTAGTGCATTGCCATCTGGTAGCTGCATTTAGCCTGTTAGTGCATTGCCAGTTGATAGCTGCATTTAGCCTGTTAGTGCATTGCCATCTGATAGCTGCATTTAGCCTGTTAGTGCATTGATAGTTGAATTGCCACCTGATAACTGCATTTAGCCTGCTAGTGCATTGATAGTTGAATTACCACCTGATTGCTGCATTTAGCCTGTTAGTGCATTGATAGTTGAATTGCCACCTGATAACTGCATTTAGCCTGCTAGTGCACTGATAGTTGAATTACCACCTGATAGCTGCATTTAACCTGTTTGTGCATTGATAGTTGAATATTTGCCTCCTGATAACTGCATTCGCCTGTTAGTGCATTACCATCTGATAGCTGCATTTAGCCTGTTTGTGCATTGATAGTTGAATTGCCACCTGATAACTGCATTTAGCCTGCTAGTGCACTGATAGTTGAATTACCACCTGATAGCTGCATTTAACCTGTTAGTGCATTGATAGTTGAATAATTGCCTCCTGATAACTGCATTCGCCTGTTAGTGCATTACCATCTGATAGCTGCATTTAGCCTGTTTGTGCATTGATAGTTGAATTGCCACCTGATAACTGCATTTGGCCTGTTAGTGCATTGATAGTTGAATTGCCACCTGATTGCTGCATTTAGCCTGTTAGTGCATTGATAGTTGAATTGCCACCTGATAACTGCATTTAGCCTGCTAGTGCACTGATAGTTGAATTACCACCTGATAGCTGCATTTAACCTGTTAGTGCATTGATAGTTGAATAATTGCCTCCTGATAACTGCATTCGCCTGTTAGTGCATTACCATCTGATAGCTGCATTTAGCCTGTTTGTGCATTGATAGTTGAATTGCCACCTGATAACTGCATTTGGCCTGTTAGTGCATTGATAGTTGAATTGCCTCCTGATAACTGCATATTGCCTGTTAGTGCATTGACAGTTGAATTACCACCTGATAGCTGTATTTAGCCTGTTAGTGCATTGATAGTTGAATTGCCTCCTGATAACTGCATTTCGCCTGTTAGTGCATTGCCATCTGATAGCTGCATTTAGCCTGTTAGTGCATTGATAGTTGAATTGCCACCTGATAACTGCATTTAGCCTGCTAGTGCATTGATAGTTGAATTACCACCTGATTGCTGCATTTAGCCTGTTAGTGCATTGATAGTTGAATTGCCACCTGATAACTGCATTTAGCCTGCTAGTGCACTGATAGTTGAATTACCACCTGATAGCTGTATTTAACCTGTTAGTGCATTGATAGTTGAATAATTGCCTCCTGATAACTGCATTCGCCTGTTAGTGCATTACCATCTGATATCTGCATTTAGCCTGTTTGTGCATTGATAGTTGAATTGCCACCTGATAACTGCATTTAGCCTGCTAGTGCATTGATAGTTGAATTAACACCTGATAGCTGCATTTAGCCTGTTAGTGCATTGATAGTTGAATTGCCTCCTGATAACTGCATTTCGCCTGTTAGTGCATTGACAGTTGAATTACCACCTGATAGCTGTATTTAGCCTGTTAGTGCATTGATAGTTGAATTGCCTCCTGATAACTGCATTTCGCCTGTTAGTGCATTACCATCTGATAGCTGCATTTAGCCTGTTAGTGCATTGATAGTTGAATTGCCACCTGATCGCTGCATTTAGCCTGTTAGTGCATTGATAGTTGATTTGCCACCTGATAACTGCATTTAGCCTGCTAGTGCATTGATAGTTGAATTACCACCTGATAGCTGCATTTAGCCTGTTAGTGCATTGATAGTTGAATTGCCACCTGATAACTGCATTTTGCCTGTAAGTGCACTGCCATCTGATAGCTGCATTTAGCCTGTTAGTGCATTGATAGTTGAATTGCCACCTGATAACTGCATTTAGTCTGCTAGTGCATTGCCACCTGATAGTTGAAATGCCACCTGATAACTGCATTTAGCCTGTTAGTGCATTGCCATCTGGTAGCTGCATTTAGCCTGTTAGTGCATTGCCAATTGATAGCTGCATTTAGCCTGTTAGTGCATTGCCATCTGATAGCTGCATTTAGCCTGTTAGTGCATTGATAGTTGAATTGCCACCTGATAACTGCATTTAGCCTGCTAGTGCATTGATATTTGAATTACCACCTGATAGCTGCATTTATCCTGTTAGTGCATTGATAGTTGAATTGCCACCTGATAACTGCATTTAGCCTGCTAGTGCACTGATAGTTGAATTACCACCTGTTAGCTGCATTTAACCTGTTAGTGCATTGATAGTTGAATAATTGCCTCCTGATAACTGCATTCGCCTGTTAGTGTATTACCATCTGATAGCTGCATTTAGCCTGTTGGTGCATTGATAGTTGAATTACCACCTGATAGCTGCATTTAACCTGTTTGTGCATTGATAGTTGAATTGCCACCTGATAACTGCATTTAGCCTGCTAGTGCATTGATAGTTGAATTAACACCTGATAACTGCATTTAGCCTGCTAGTGCATTGATAGTTGAATTACCACCTGATAGCTGCATTTAGCCTGTTAGTGCATTGATAGTTGAATTGCCTCCTGATAACTGCATTTTGTCCGTTAGTGTATTGCCATCTGATAGCTGCATTTAGCATGTTAGTGCATTGATAGTTGAATTTCCACCTGATAACTGCATTTAGCCTGCTAGTGCATTGCCACCTGATAGTTGAAATGCCACCTGATAACTGCATTTAGCCTGTTAGTGCATTGCCATCTGGTAGCTGCATTTAGCCTGTTAGTGCATTGCCAGTTGATAGCTGCATTTAGCCTGTTAGTGCATTGCCATCTGATAGCTGCATTTAGCCTGTTAGTGCATTGATAGTTGAATTGCCACCTGATAACTGCATTTAGCCTGCTAGTGCATTGATAGTTGAATTACCACCTGATTGCTGCATTTAGCCTGTTAGTGCATTGATAGTTGAATTGCCACCTGATAACTGCATTTAGCCTGCTAGTGCACTGATAGTTGAATTACCACCTGATAGCTGCATTTAACCTGTTAGTGCATTGATAGTTGAATAGTTGCCTCCTGATAACTGCATTCGCCTGTTAGTGCATTACCATCTGATAGCTGCATTTAGCCTGTTTGTGCATTGATAGTTGAATTGCCACCTGATAACTGCATTTAGCCTGCTAGTGCACTGATAGTTGAATTACCACCTGATAGCTGCATTTAACCTGTTAGTGCATTGATAGTTGAATAATTGCCTCCTGATAACTGCATTCGCCTGTTAGTGCATTACCATCTGATAGCTGCATTTAGCCTGTTTGTGCATTGATAGTTGAATTGCCACCTGATAACTGCATTTGGCCTGTTAGTGCATTGATAGTTGAATTGCCACCTGATTGCTGCATTTAGCCTGTTAGTGCATTGATAGTTGAATTGCCACCTGATAACTGCATTTAGCCTGCTAGTGCACTGATAGTTGAATTACCACCTGATAGCTGCATTTAACCTGTTAGTGCATTGATAGTTGAATAATTGCCTCCTGATAACTGCATTCGCCTGTTAGTGCATTACCATCTGATAGCTGCATTTAGCCTGTTTGTGCATTGATAGTTGAATTGCCACCTGATAACTGCATTTGGCCTGTTAGTGCATTGATAGTTGAATTGCCTCCTGATAACTGCATATTGCCTGTTAGTGCATTGACAGTTGAATTACCACCTGATAGCTGTATTTAGCCTGTTAGTGCATTGATAGTTGAATTGCCTCCTGATAACTGCATTTCGCCTGTTAGTGCATTGCCATCTGATAGCTGCATTTAGCCTGTTAGTGCATTGATAGTTGAATTGCCACCTGATAACTGCATTTAGCCTGCTAGTGCACTGATAGTTGAATTACCACCTGATAGCTGCATTTAACCTGTTAGTGCATTGATAGTTGAATAATTGCCTCCTGATAACTGCATTCGCCTGTTAGTGCATTACCATCTGATAGCTGCATTTAGCCTGTTTGTGCATTGATAGTTGAATTGCCACCTGATAACTGCATTTGGCCTGTTAGTGCATTGATAGTTGAATTGCCTCCTGATAACTGCATATTGCCTGTTAGTGCATTGACAGTTGAATTACCACCTGATAGCTGTATTTAGCCTGTTAGTGCATTGATAGTTGAATTGCCTCCTGATAACTGCATTTCGCCTGTTAGTGCATTGCCATCTGATAGCTGCATTTAGCCTGTTAGTGCATTGATAGTTGAATTGCCACCTGATAACTGCATTTAGCCTGCTAGTGCATTGATAGTTGAATTACCACCTGATTGCTGCATTTAGCCTGTTAGTGCATTGATAGTTGAATTGCCACCTGATAACTGCATTTAGCCTGCTAGTGCACTGATAGTTGAATTACCACCTGATAGCTGTATTTAACCTGTTAGTGCATTGATAGTTGAATAATTGCCTCCTGATAACTGCATTCGCCTGTTAGTGCATTACCATCTGATATCTGCATTTAGCCTGTTTGTGCATTGATAGTTGAATTGCCACCTGATAACTGCATTTAGCCTGCTAGTGCATTGATAGTTGAATTAACACCTGATAGCTGCATTTAGCCTGTTAGTGCATTGATAGTTGAATTGCCTCCTGATAACTGCATTTCGCCTGTTAGTGCATTGACAGTTGAATTACCACCTGATAGCTGTATTTAGCCTGTTAGTGCATTGATAGTTGAATTGCCTCCTGATAACTGCATTTCGCCTGTTAGTGCATTACCATCTGATAGCTGCATTTAGCCTGTTAGTGCATTGATAGTTGAATTGCCACCTGATCGCTGCATTTAGCCTGTTAGTGCATTGATAGTTGATTTTCCACCTGATAACTGCATTTAGCCTGCTAGTGCATTGATAGTTGAATTACCACCTGATAGCTGCATTTAGCCTGTTAGTGCATTGATAGTTGAATTGCCACCTGATAACTGCATTTTGCCTGTAAGTGCACTGCCATCTGATAGCTGCATTTAGCCTGTTAGTGCATTGATAGTTGAATTGCCACCTGATAACTGCATTTAGTCTGCTAGTGCATTGCCACCTGATAGTTGAAATGCCACCTGATAACTGCATTTAGCCTGTTAGTGCATTGCCATCTGGTAGCTGCATTTAGCCTGTTAGTGCATTGCCAATTGATAGCTGCATTTAGCCTGTTAGTGCATTGCCATCTGATAGCTGCATTTAGCCTGTTAGTGCATTGATAGTTGAATTGCCACCTGATAACTGCATTTAGCCTGCTAGTGCATTGATAGTTGAATTACCACCTGATAGCTGCATTTATCCTGTTAGTGCATTGATAGTTGAATTGCCACCTGATAACTGCATTTAGCCTGCTAGTGCACTGATAGTTGAATTACCACCTGTTAGCTGCATTTAACCTGTTAGTGCATTGATAGTTGAATAATTGCCTCCTGATAACTGCATTCGCCTGTTAGTGTATTACCATCTGATAGCTGCATTTAGCCTGTTGGTGCATTGATAGTTGAATTACCACCTGATAGCTGCATTTAACCTGTTTGTGCATTGATAGTTGAATTGCCACCTGATAACTGCATTTAGCCTGCTAGTGCATTGATAGTTGAATTAACACCTGATAACTGCATTTAGCCTGCTAGTGCATTGATAGTTGAATTACCACCTGATAGCTGCATTTAGCCTGTTAGTGCATTGATAGTTGAATTGCCTCCTGATAACTGCATTTTGTCCGTTAGTGTATTGCCATCTGATAGCTGCATTTAGCATGTTAGTGCATTGATAGTTGAATTTCCACCTGATAACTGCATTTAGCCTGCTAGTGCATTGCCACCTGATAGTTGAAATGCCACCTGATAACTGCATTTAGCCTGTTAGTGCATTGCCATCTGGTAGCTGCATTTAGCCTGTTAGTGCATTGCCAGTTGATAGCTGCATTTAGCCTGTTAGTGCATTGCCATCTGATAGCTGCATTTAGCCTGTTAGTGCATTGATAGTTGAATTGCCACCTGATAACTGCATTTAGCCTGCTAGTGCATTGATAGTTGAATTACCACCTGATTGCTGCATTTAGCCTGTTAGTGCATTGATAGTTGAATTGCCACCTGATAACTGCATTTAGCCTGCTAGTGCACTGATAGTTGAATTACCACCTGATAGCTGCATTTAACCTGTTAGTGCATTGATAGTTGAATATTTGCCTCCTGATAACTGCATTCGCCTGTTAGTGCATTACCATCTGATAGCTGCATTTAGCCTGTTTGTGCATTGATAGTTGAATTGCCACCTGATAACTGCATTTAGCCTGCTAGTGCACTGATAGTTGAATTACCACCTGATAGCTGCATTTAACCTGTTAGTGCATTGATAGTTGAATAATTGCCTCCTGATAACTGCATTCGCCTGTTAGTGCATTACCATCTGATAGCTGCATTTAGCCTGTTTGTGCATTGATAGTTGAATTGCCACCTGATAACTGCATTTAGCCTGCTAGTGCACTGATAGTTGAATTACCACCTGATAGCTGCATTTAACCTGTTAGTGCATTGATAGTTGAATAATTGCCTCCTGATAACTGCATTCGCCTGTTAGTGCATTACCATCTGATAGCTGCATTTAGCCTGTTTGTGCATTGATAGTTGAATTGCCACCTGATAACTGCATTTGGCCTGTTAGTGCATTGATAGTTGAATTGCCACCTGATTGCTGCATTTAGCCTGTTAGTGCATTGATAGTTGAATTGCCACCTGATAACTGCATTTAGCCTGCTAGTGCACTGATAGTTGAATTACCACCTGATAGCTGCATTTAACCTGTTAGTGCATTGATAGTTGAATAATTGCCTCCTGATAACTGCATTCGCCTGTTAGTGCATTACCATCTGATAGCTGCATTTAGCCTGTTTGTGCATTGATAGTTGAATTGCCACCTGATAACTGCATTTGGCCTGTTAGTGCATTGATAGTTGAATTGCCTCCTGATAACTGCATATTGCCTGTTAGTGCATTGACAGTTGAATTACCACCTGATAGCTGTATTTAGCCTGTTAGTGCATTGATAGTTGAATTGCCTCCTGATAACTGCATTTCGCCTGTTAGTGCATTGCCATCTGATAGCTGCATTTAGCCTGTTAGTGCATTGATAGTTGAATTGCCACCTGATAACTGCATTTAGCCTGCTAGTGCATTGATAGTTGAATTACCACCTGATTGCTGCATTTAGCCTGTTAGTGCATTGATAGTTGAATTGCCACCTGATAACTGCATTTAGCCTGCTAGTGCACTGATAGTTGAATTACCACCTGATAGCTGTATTTAACCCGTTAGTGCATTGATAGTTGAATAATTGCCTCCTGATAACTGCATTCGCCTGTTAGTGCATTACCATCTGATAGCTGCATTTAGCCTGTTTGTGCATTGATAGTTGAATTGCCACCTGATAACTGCATTTAGCCTGTTAGTGCATTGATAGTTGAATTGCCTCCTGATAACTGCATTTCGCCTGTTAGTGCATTGACAGTTGAATTACCACCTGATATCTGTATTTAGCCTGTTAGTGCATTGATAGTTGAATTGCCTCCTGATAACTGCATTTCGCCTGTTAGTGCATTACCATCTGATAGCTGCATTTAACCTGTTAGTGCATTGATAGTTGATTTGCCACCTGATAACTGCATTTAGCCTGCTAGTGCATTGATAGTTGAATTACCACCTGATAGCTGCATTTAGCCTGTTAGTGCATTGATAGTTGAATTGCCACCTGATAACTGCATTTTGCCTGTAAGTGCACTGCCATCTGATAGCTGCATTTAGCCTGTTAGTGCATTGATAGTTGAATTGCCACCTGATAACTGCATTTAGTCTGCTAGTGCATTGCCACCTGATAGTTGAAATGCCACCTGATAACTGCATTTAGCCTGTTAGTGCATTGCCATCTGGTAGCTGCATTTAGCCTGTTAGTGCATTGCCAATTGATAGCTGCATTTAGCCTGTTAGTGCATTGCCATCTGATAGCTGCATTTAGCCTGTTAGTGCATTGATAGTTGAATTGCCACCTGATAACTGCATTTAGCCTGCTAGTGCATTGATAGTTGAATTACCACCTGATAGCTGCATTTATCCTGTTAGTGCATTGATAGTTGAATTGCCACCTGATAACTGCATTTAGCCTGCTAGTGCACTGATAGTTGAATTACCACCTGATAGCTGCATTTAACCTGTTAGTGCATTGATAGTTGAATTGCCACCTGATAACTGCATTTAGCCTGCTAGTGCATTGATAGTTAATTGCCTCCTGATAACTGCATTTCACCTGTTAGTGCATTGCCATCTGCTAGCTGCATTTAGCCTGTTTGTGCATTGATAGTTGAATTGCCACCTGATAGCTGTATTTAGCCTGTTAGTGCATTGATAGTTGAATTGCCTCCTGATAACTGCATTTCACCTGTTAGCGCATTGCCATCTGCTAGCTGCATTTAGCCTGTTAGTGCATTGATAGTTGAATTGCCACCTGATAACTGCATTTAGCCTGCTAGTGCATTGATAGTTGAATTACCACCTGATAGCTGCATTTAGCCTGTTAGTGCATTGATAGTTGAATTGCCTCCTGATAACTGCATTTCGCCTGTTAGTGCATTGACAGTTGAATTACCACCTGATAGCTGTATTTAGCCTGTTAGTGCATTGATAGTTGAATTGCCTCCTGATAACTGCATTTCGCCTGTTAGTGCATTACCATCTGATAGCTGCATTTAGCCTGTTAGTGCATTGATAGTTGAATTGCCACCTGATAACTGCATTTAGCCTGCTAGTGCATTGATAGTTGAATTACCACCTGATAGCTGCATTTAGCCTGTTAGTGCATTGATAGTTGAATTGCCTCCTGATAACTGCATTTCGGCTGTTAGTGCATTACCATCTGAAAGCTGCATTTAGCCTGTTAGTGCATTGATAGTTGAATTGCCACCTGATAACTGCAGTTAGCCTGCTAGTGCATTGATAGTTGAATTACCACCTGATAGCTGCATTTAGCCTGTTAGTGCATTGATAGTTGAATTGCCTCTTGATAACTGCATTTCGCCTGTTAGTGCATTGCCATCTGATAGCTGCATTTATCCTGTTAGTGCATTGATAGTTGAATTGCCTCCTGATAACTGCATTTTGCCTGTAAGTGTATTGCCATCTGATAGCTGCATTTAGCCTGTTAGTGCATTGATAGTTGAATTGCCACCTGATAACTGCATTTAGCCTGCTAGTGCATTGCCACCTGATAGTTGAAATGCCACCTGATAACTGCATTTCGCCTGTTAGTGCATTGCCATCTGGTAGCTCCATTTAGCCTGTTTGTGCATTGCCATCTGATAGCTGCATTTAGCCTGTTTGTGCATTGATAGTTGAATTGCCACCTGATAACTGCATTTAGCCTGCTAGTGCATTGATAGTTGAATTAACACCTGATAGCTGCATTTAGCCTGTTAGTGCATTGATAGTTGAATTGCCTCCTGATAACTGCATTTCGCCTGTTAGTGCATTGACAGTTGAATTACCACCTGATAGCTGTATTTAGCCTGTTAGTGCATTGATAGTTGAATAATTGCCTCCTGATAACTGCATTCGCCTGTTAGTGTATTACCATCTGATAGCTGCATTTAGCCTGTTTGTGCATTGATAGTTGAATTGCCACCTGATAACTGCATTTAGCCTGCTAGTGCATTGATAGTTGAATTAACACCTGATAGCTGCATTTAGCCTGTTAGTGCATTGATAGTTGAATTGCCTCCTGATAACTGCATTTTGCCTGTTAGTGCATTGACAGTTGAATTACCACCTGATAGCTGTATTTAGCCTGTTAGTGCATTGATAGTTGAATTGCCTCCTGATAACTGCATTTTGCCTGTTAGTGCATTACCATCTGATAGCTGCATTTAGCCTGTTAGTGCATTGATAGTTGAATTGCCACCTGATAACTGCATTTAGCCTGCTAGTGCATTGATAGTTGAATTACCACCTGATAGCTGCATTTAGCCTGTTAGTGCATTGATAGTTGAATTGTCTCCTGATAACTGCATTTCGGCTGTTAGTGCATTACCATCTGAAAGCTGCATTTAGCCTGTTAGTGCATTGATAGTTGAATTGCCACCTGATAACTGCAGTTAGCCTGCTAGTGCATTGATAGTTGAATTACCACCTGATAGCTGCATTTAGCCTGTTAGTGCATTGATAGTTGAATTGCCTCTTGATAACTGCATTTCGCCTGTTAGTGCATTGCCATCTGATAGCTGCATTTAGCCTGTTAGTGCATTGATAGTTGAATTGCCTCCTGATAACTGCATTTTGCCTGTAAGTGTATTGCCATCTGATAGCTGCATTTAGCCTGTTAGTGCATTGATAGTTGAATTGCCACCTGATAACTGCATTTAGCCTGCTAGTGCATTGCCACCTGATAGTTGAAATGCAACCTGATAACTGCATTTCGCCTGTTAGTGCATTGCCATCTGGTAGCTGCATTTAGCCTGTTCGTGCATTGCCAGTTGATAGCTGCATTTAGCCTGATAGTGCATTGCCATCTCATAGCTGCATTTAGCCTGTTAATGCATTGATAGTTGAATTGCCACCTGATAACTGCATTTAGCCTGCTAGTGCATTGATAGTTGAATTAGCACTTGATAGCGGCATTTAGCCTGTTAGTGCATTGATAGTTGAATTGCCACCTGATAACTGCATTTAGCCTGCTAGTGCACTGATAGTTGAATTACCACCTGATAGCTGCATTTAACCTGTTATGCATTGATAGTTGAATAATTGCCTCCTGATAACTGCATTCGCCTGTTAGTGCATTACCATCTGATAGCTGCATTTAGCCTGTTTGTGCATTGATAGTTGAATTGCCACCTGATAACTGCATTTGGCCTGTTAGTGCATTGATAGTTGAATTGCCACCTGATTGCTGCATTTAGCCTGTTAGTGCATTGATAGTTGAATTGCCACCTGATAACTGCATTTAGCCTGCTAGTGCACTGATAGTTGAATTACCACCTGATAGCTGCATTTAACCTGTTAGTGCATTGATAGTTGAATAATTGCCTCCTGATAACTGCATTCGCCTGTTAGTGCATTACCATCTGATAGCTGCATTTAGCCTGTTTGTGCATTGATAGTTGAATTGCCACCTGATAACTGCATTTGGCCTGTTAGTGCATTGATAGTTGAATTGCCTCCTGATAACTGCATATTGCCTGTTAGTGCATTGACAGTTGAATTACCACCTGATAGCTGTATTTAGCCTGTTAGTGCATTGATAGTTGAATTGCCTCCTGATAACTGCATTTCGCCTGTTAGTGCATTGCCATCTGATAGCTGCATTTAGCCTGTTAGTGCATTGATAGTTGAATTGCCACCTGATAACTGCATTTAGCCTGCTAGTGCATTGATAGTTGAATTACCACCTGATTGCTGCATTTAGCCTGTTAGTGCATTGATAGTTGAATTGCCACCTGATAACTGCATTTAGCCTGCTAGTGCACTGATAGTTGAATTAACACCTGATAGCTGTATTTAACCCGTTAGTGCATTGATAGTTGAATAATTGCCTCCTGATAACTGCATTTCGCCTGTTAGTGCATTGCCATCTGATAGCTGCATTTAGCCTGTTAGTGCATTGATAGTTGAATTGCCACCTGATAACTGCATTTAGCCTGCTAGTGCATTGATAGTTGAATTGCCACCTGATAACTGCATTTAGCCTGCTAGTGCATTGATAGTTGAATTAACACCTGATAACTGCATTTAGCCTGCTAGTGCATTGATAGTTGAATTACCACCTGATAGCTGCATTTAGCCTGTTAGTGCATTGATAGTTGAATTGCCTCCTGATAACTGCATTTTGTCCGTTAGTGTATTGCCATCTGATAGCTGCATTTAGCCTGTTAGTGCATTGATAGTTGAATTTCCACCTGATAACTGCATTTAGCCTGCTAGTGCATTGCCACCTGATAGTTGAAATGCCACCTGATAACTGCATTTAGCCTGTTAGTGCATTGCCATCTGGTAGCTGCATTTAGCCTGTTAGTGCATTGCCAGTTGATAGCTGCATTTAGCCTGTTAGTGCATTGCCATCTGATAGCTGCATTTAGCCTGTTAGTGCATTGATAGTTGAATTGCCACCTGATAACTGCATTTAGCCTGCTAGTGCATTGATAGTTGAATTACCACCTGATAGCTGCATTTATCCTGTTAGTGCATTGATAGTTGAATTGCCACCTGATAACTGCATTTAGCCTGCTAGTGCACTGATAGTTGAATTACCACCTGTTAGCTGCATTTAACCTGTTAGTGCATTGATAGTTGAATAATTGCCTCCTGATAACTGCATTCGCCTGTTAGTGTATTACCATCTGATAGCTGCATTTAGCCTGTTGGTGCATTGATAGTTGAATTACCACCTGATAGCTGCATTTAACCTGTTTGTGCATTGATAGTTGAATTGCCACCTGATAACTGCATTTAGCCTGCTAGTGCATTGATAGTTGAATTAACACCTGATAACTGCATTTAGCCTGCTAGTGCATTGATAGTTGAATTACCACCTGATAGCTGCATTTAGCCTGTTAGTGCATTGATAGTTGAATTGCCTCCTGATAACTGCATTTTGTCCGTTAGTGTATTGCCATCTGATAGCTGCATTTAGCCTGTTAGTGCATTGATAGTTGAATTTCCACCTGATAACTGCATTTAGCCTGCTAGTGCATTGCCACCTGATAGTTGAAATGCCACCTGATAACTGCATTTAGCCTGTTAGTGCATTGCCATCTGGTAGCTGCATTTAGCCTGTTAGTGCATTGCCAGTTGATAGCTGCATTTAGCCTGTTAGTGCATTGCCATCTGATAGCTGCATTTAGCCTGTTAGTGCATTGATAGTTGAATTGCCACCTGATAACTGCATTTAGCCTGCTAGTGCATTGATAGTTGAATTACCACCTGATAGCTGCATTTATCCTGTTAGTGCATTGATAGTTGAATTGCCACCTGATAACTGCATTTAGCCTGCTAGTGCACTGATAGTTGAATTACCACCTGTTAGCTGCATTTAACCTGTTAGTGCATTGATAGTTGAATAATTGCCTCCTGATAACTGCATTCGCCTGTTAGTGTATTACCATCTGATAGCTGCATTTAGCCTGTTGGTGCATTGATAGTTGAATTACCACCTGATAGCTGCATTTAACCTGTTTGTGCATTGATAGTTGAATTGCCACCTGATAACTGCATTTAGCCTGCTAGTGCATTGATAGTTGAATTAACACCTGATAACTGCATTTAGCCTGCTAGTGCATTGATAGTTGAATTACCACCTGATAGCTGCATTTAGCCTGTTAGTGCATTGATAGTTGAATTGCCTCCTGATAACTGCATTTTGTCCGTTAGTGTATTGCCATCTGATAGCTGCATTTAGCCTGTTAGTGCATTGATAGTTGAATTTCCACCTGATAACTGCATTTAGCCTGCTAGTGCATTGCCACCTGATAGTTGAAATGCCACCTGATAACTGCATTTAGCCTGTTAGTGCATTGCCATCTGGTAGCTGCATTTAGCCTGTTAGTGCATTGCCAGTTGATAGCTGCATTTAGCCTGTTAGTGCATTGCCATCTGATAGCTGCATTTAGCCTGTTAGTGCATTGATAGTTGAATTGCCACCTGATAACTGCATTTAGCCTGCTAGTGCATTGATAGTTGAATTACCACCTGATTGCTGCATTTAGCCTGTTAGTGCATTGATAGTTGAATTGCCACCTGATAACTGCATTTAGCCTGCTAGTGCACTGATAGTTGAATTACCACCTGATAGCTGCATTTAACCTGTTAGTGCATTGATAGTTGAATATTTGCCTCCTGATAACTGCATTCGCCTGTTAGTGCATTACCATCTGATAGCTGCATTTAGCCTGTTCGTGCATTGATAGTTGAATTGCCACCTGATAACTGCATTTAGCCTGCTAGTGCACTGATAGTTGAATTACCACCTGATAGCTGCATTTAACCTGTTAGTGCATTGATAGTTGAATAATTGCCTCCTGATAACTGCATTCGCCTGTTAGTGCATTACCATCTGATAGCTGCATTTAGCCTGTTTGTGCATTGATAGTTGAATTGCCACCTGATAACTGCATTTGGCCTGTTAGTGCATTGATAGTTGAATTGCCACCTGATTGTTGCATTTAGCCTGTTAGTGCATTGATAGTTGAATTGCCACCTGATAACTGCATTTAGCCTGCTAGTGCACTGATAGTTGAATTACCACCTGATAGCTGCATTTAACCTGTTAGTGCATTGATAGTTGAATAATTGCCTCCTGATAACTGCATTCGCCTGTTAGTGCATTACCATCTGATAGCTGCATTTAGCCTGTTTGTGCATTGATAGTTGAATTGCCACCTGATAACTGCATTTGGCCTGTTAGTGCATTGATAGTTGAATTGCCTCCTGATAACTGCATATTGCCTGTTAGTGCATTGACAGTTGAATTACCACCTGATAGCTGTATTTAGCCTGTTAGTGCATTGATAGTTGAATTGCCTCCTGATAACTGCATTTCGCCTGTTAGTGCATTGCCATCTGATAGCTGCATTTAGCCTGTTAGTGCATTGATAGTTGAATTGCCACCTGATAACTGCATTTAGCCTGCTAGTGCATTGATAGTTGAATTACCACCTGATAGCTGCATTTAGCCTGTTAGTGCATTGATAGTTGAATTGCCTCCTGATAACTGCATTTCGCCTGTTAGTGCATTGACAGTTGAATTACCACCTGATAGCTGTATTTAGCCTGTTAGTGCATTGATAGTTGAATTGCCTCCTGATAACTGCATTTCGCCTGTTAGTGCATTACCATCTGATAGCTGCATTTAGCCTGTTAGTGCATTGATAGTTGAATTGCCACCTGATAACTGCATTTAGCCTGCTAGTGCATTGATAGTTGAATTACCACCTGATAGCTGCATTTAGCCTGTTAGTGCATTGATAGTTGAATTGTCTCCTGATAACTGCATTTCGGCTGTTAGTGCATTACCATCTGAAAGCTGCATTTAGCCTGTTAGTGCATTGATAGTTGAATTGCCACCTGATAACTGCAGTTAGCCTGCTAGTGCATTGATAGTTGAATTACCACCTGATAGCTGCATTTAGCCTGTTAGTGCATTGATAGTTGAATTGCCTCTTGATAACTGCATTTCGCCTGTTAGTGCATTGCCATCTGATAGCTGCATTTAGCCTGTTAGTGCATTGATAGTTGAATTGCCTCCTGATAACTGCATTTTGCCTGTAAGTGTATTGCCATCTGATAGCTGCATTTAGCCTGTTAGTGCATTGATAGTTGAATTGCCACCTGATAACTGCATTTAGCCTGCTAGTGCATTGCCACCTGATAGTTGAAATGCAACCTGATAACTGCATTTCGCCTGTTAGTGCATTGCCATCTGGTAGCTGCATTTAGCCTGTTCGTGCATTGCCAGTTGATAGCTGCATTTAGCCTGATAGTGCATTGCCATCTCATAGCTGCATTTAGCCTGTTAATGCATTGATAGTTGAATTGCCACCTGATAACTGCATTTAGCCTGCTAGTGCATTGATAGTTGAATTAGCACTTGATAGCGGCATTTAGCCTGTTAGTGCATTGATAGTTGAATTGCCACCTGATAACTGCATTTAGCCTGCTAGTGCACTGATAGTTGAATTACCACCTGATAGCTGCATTTAACCTGTTAGTGCATTGATAGTTGAATTACCTCCTGATAACTGCATTCGCCTGTTAGTGCATTACCATCTGATAGCTGCATTTCGCCTGTTAGTGCATTGATAGTTGAATTTCCACCTGATAACTGCATTTAGCCTGCTAGTGCATTGATAGTTGAATTACCATCTGATAGCTGCATTTAGCCTGTTAGTGCATTGATAGTTGAATTGCCACCTGATCACTGCATTTAGCCTGCTAGTGCATTGATAGTTGAATTACCACCTGATATCTGCATTTAGCCTGATAGTGCATTGATAGTTGAATTGCCTCCTGATAACTGCATTTCGCCTGTTAGTGCATTACCATCCGATAGCTGCATTTAGCCTGTTAGTGCATTGATAGTTGAATTGCCACCTAACTGCATTTAGCCTGCTAGTGCATTGATAGTTGAATTACCACCTGATAACTGCATTTAGTCTGCTAGTGCATTGCCACCTGATAGTTGAAATGCCACCTGATAACTGCATTTAGCCTGTTAGTGCATTGCCATCTGGTAGCTGCATTTAGCCTGTTAGTGCATTGCCAGTTGATAGCTGCATTTAGCCTGTTAGTGCATTGCCATCTGATAGCTGCATTTAGCCTGTTAGTGCATTGATAGTTGAATTGCCACCTGATAACTGCATTTAGCCTGCTAGTGCATTGATAGTTGAATTACCACCTGATTGCTGCATTTAGCCTGTTAGTGCATTGATAGTTGAATTGCCACCTGATAACTGCATTTAGCCTGCTAGTGCACTGATAGTTGAATTACCACCTGATAGCTGTATTTAACCTGTTAGTGCATTGATAGTTGAATAATTGCCTCCTGATAACTGCATTCGCCTGTTAGTGCATTACCATCTGATAGCTGCATTTAGCCTGTTTGTACATTGATAGTTGAATTGCCACCTGATAACTGCATTTAGCCTGTTAGTGCATTGATAGTTGAATTGCCTCCTGATAACTGCATTTCCCCTGTTAGTGCATTGACAGTTGAATTACCACCTGATATCTGTATTTAGCCTGTTAGTGCATTGATAGTTGAATTGCCTCCTGATAACTGCATTTCGCCTGTTAGTGCATTACCATCTGATAGCTGCATTTAGCCTGTTAGTGCATTGATAGTTGATTTGCCACCTGATAACTGCATTTAGCCTGCTAGTGCATTGATAGTTGAATTACCACCTGATAGCTGCATTTAGCCTGTTAGTGCATTGATAGTTGAATTGCCACCTGATAACTGCATTTTGCCTGTAAGTGCACTGCCATCTGATAGCTGCATTTAGCCTGTTAGTGCATTGATAGTTGAATTGCCACCTGATAACTGCATTTAGTCTGCTAGTGCATTGCCACCTGATAGTTGAAATGCCACCTGATAACTGCATTTAGCCTGTTAGTGCATTGCCATCTGGTAGCTGCATTTAGCCTGTTAGTGCATTGCCAATTGATAGCTGCATTTAGCCTGTTAGTGCATTGCCATCTGATAGCTGCATTTAGCCTGTTAGTGCATTGATAGTTGAATTGCCACCTGATAACTGCATTTAGCCTGCTAGTGCATTGATAGTTGAATTACCACCTGATAGCTGCATTTATCCTGTTAGTGCATTGATAGTTGAATTGCCACCTGATAACTGCATTTAGCCTGCTAGTGCACTGATAGTTGAATTACCACCTGTTAGCTGCATTTAACCTGTTAGTGCATTGATAGTTGAATAATTGCCTCCTGATAACTGCATTCGCCTGTTAGTGTATTACCATCTGATAGCTGCATTTAGCCTGTTGGTGCATTGATAGTTGAATTACCACCTGATAGCTGCATTTAACCTGTTTGTGCATTGATAGTTGAATTGCCACCTGATAACTGCATTTAGCCTGCTAGTGCATTGATAGTTGAATTAACACCTGATAACTGCATTTAGCCTGCTAGTGCATTGATAGTTGAATTACCACCTGATAGCTGCATTTAGCCTGTTAGTGCATTGATAGTTGAATTGCCTCCTGATAACTGCATTTTGTCCGTTAGTGTATTGCCATCTGATAGCTGCATTTAGCCTGTTAGTGCATTGATAGTTGAATTTCCACCTGATTGCTGCATTTAGCCTGTTAGTGCATTGATAGTTGAATTGCCACCTGATAACTGCATTTAGCCTGCTAGTGCACTGATAGTTGAATTACCACCTGATAGCTGCATTTAACCTGTTAGTGCATTGATAGTTGAATAATTGCCTCCTGATAACTGCATTCGCCTGTTAGTGCATTACCATCTGATAGCTGCATTTAGCCTGTTTGTGCATTGATAGTTGAATTGCCACCTGATAACTGCATTTGGCCTGTTAGTGCATTGATAGTTGAATTGCCACCTGATTGCTGCATTTAGCCTGTTAGTGCATTGATAGTTGAATTGCCACCTGATAACTGCATTTAGCCTGCTAGTGCACTGATAGTTGAATTACCACCTGATAGCTGCATTTAACCTGTTAGTGCATTGATAGTTGAATAATTGCCTCCTGATAACTGCATTCGCCTGTTAGTGCATTACCATCTGATAGCTGCATTTAGCCTGTTTGTGCATTGATAGTTGAATTGCCACCTGATAACTGCATTTGGCCTGTTAGTGCATTGATAGTTGAATTGCCTCCTGATAACTGCATATTGCCTGTTAGTGCATTGACAGTTGAATTACCACCTGATAGCTGTATTTAGCCTGTTAGTGCATTGATAGTTGAATTGCCTCCTGATAACTGCATTTCGCCTGTTAGTGCATTGCCATCTGATAGCTGCATTTAGCCTGTTAGTGCATTGATAGTTGAATTGCCACCTGATAACTGCATTTAGCCTGCTAGTGCATTGATAGTTGAATTACCACCTGATTGCTGCATTTAGCCTGTTAGTGCATTGATAGTTGAATTGCCACCTGATAACTGCATTTAGCCTGCTAGTGCACTGATAGTTGAATTACCACCTGATAGCTGTATTTAACCTGTTAGTGCATTGATAGTTGAATAATTGCCTCCTGATAACTGCATTCGCCTGTTAGTGCATTACCATCTGATATCTGCATTTAGCCTGTTTGTGCATTGATAGTTGAATTGCCACCTGATAACTGCATTTAGCCTGCTAGTGCATTGATAGTTGAATTAACACCTGATAGCTGCATTTAGCCTGTTAGTGCATTGATAGTTGAATTGCCTCCTGATAACTGCATTTCGCCTGTTAGTGCATTGACAGTTGAATTACCACCTGATAGCTGTATTTAGCCTGTTAGTGCATTGATAGTTGAATTGCCTCCTGATAACTGCATTTCGCCTGTTAGTGCATTACCATCTGATAGCTGCATTTAGCCTGTTAGTGCATTGATAGTTGAATTGCCACCTGATCGCTGCATTTAGCCTGTTAGTGCATTGATAGTTGATTTGCCACCTGATAACTGCATTTAGCCTGCTAGTGCATTGATAGTTGAATTACCACCTGATAGCTGCATTTAGCCTGTTAGTGCATTGATAGTTGAATTGCCACCTGATAACTGCATTTTGCCTGTAAGTGCACTGCCATCTGATAGCTGCATTTAGCCTGTTAGTGCATTGATAGTTGAATTGCCACCTGATAACTGCATTTAGTCTGCTAGTGCATTGCCACCTGATAGTTGAAATGCCACCTGATAACTGCATTTAGCCTGTTAGTGCATTGCCATCTGGTAGCTGCATTTAGCCTGTTAGTGCATTGCCAATTGATAGCTGCATTTAGCCTGTTAGTGCATTGCCATCTGATAGCTGCATTTAGCCTGTTAGTGCATTGATAGTTGAATTGCCACCTGATAACTGCATTTAGCCTGCTAGTGCATTGATATTTGAATTACCACCTGATAGCTGCATTTATCCTGTTAGTGCATTGATAGTTGAATTGCCACCTGATAACTGCATTTAGCCTGCTAGTGCACTGATAGTTGAATTACCACCTGTTAGCTGCATTTAACCTGTTAGTGCATTGATAGTTGAATAATTGCCTCCTGATAACTGCATTCGCCTGTTAGTGTATTACCATCTGATAGCTGCATTTAGCCTGTTGGTGCATTGATAGTTGAATTACCACCTGATAGCTGCATTTAACCTGTTTGTGCATTGATAGTTGAATTGCCACCTGATAACTGCATTTAGCCTGCTAGTGCATTGATAGTTGAATTAACACCTGATAACTGCATTTAGCCTGCTAGTGCATTGATAGTTGAATTACCACCTGATAGCTGCATTTAGCCTGTTAGTGCATTGATAGTTGAATTGCCTCCTGATAACTGCATTTTGTCCGTTAGTGTATTGCCATCTGATAGCTGCATTTAGCATGTTAGTGCATTGATAGTTGAATTTCCACCTGATAACTGCATTTAGCCTGCTAGTGCATTGCCACCTGATAGTTGAAATGCCACCTGATAACTGCATTTAGCCTGTTAGTGCATTGCCATCTGGTAGCTGCATTTAGCCTGTTAGTGCATTGCCAGTTGATAGCTGCATTTAGCCTGTTAGTGCATTGCCATCTGATAGCTGCATTTAGCCTGTTAGTGCATTGATAGTTGAATTGCCACCTGATAACTGCATTTAGCCTGCTAGTGCATTGATAGTTGAATTACCACCTGATTGCTGCATTTAGCCTGTTAGTGCATTGATAGTTGAATTGCCACCTGATAACTGCATTTAGCCTGCTAGTGCACTGATAGTTGAATTACCACCTGATAGCTGCATTTAACCTGTTAGTGCATTGATAGTTGAATAGTTGCCTCCTGATAACTGCATTCGCCTGTTAGTGCATTACCATCTGATAGCTGCATTTAGCCTGTTTGTGCATTGATAGTTGAATTGCCACCTGATAACTGCATTTAGCCTGCTAGTGCACTGATAGTTGAATTACCACCTGATAGCTGCATTTAACCTGTTAGTGCATTGATAGTTGAATAATTGCCTCCTGATAACTGCATTCGCCTGTTAGTGCATTACCATCTGATAGCTGCATTTAGCCTGTTTGTGCATTGATAGTTGAATTGCCACCTGATAACTGCATTTGGCCTGTTAGTGCATTGATAGTTGAATTGCCACCTGATTGCTGCATTTAGCCTGTTAGTGCATTGATAGTTGAATTGCCACCTGATAACTGCATTTAGCCTGCTAGTGCACTGATAGTTGAATTACCACCTGATAGCTGCATTTAACCTGTTAGTGCATTGATAGTTGAATAATTGCCTCCTGATAACTGCATTCGCCTGTTAGTGCATTACCATCTGATAGCTGCATTTAGCCTGTTTGTGCATTGATAGTTGAATTGCCACCTGATAACTGCATTTGGCCTGTTAGTGCATTGATAGTTGAATTGCCTCCTGATAACTGCATATTGCCTGTTAGTGCATTGACAGTTGAATTACCACCTGATAGCTGTATTTAGCCTGTTAGTGCATTGATAGTTGAATTGCCTCCTGATAACTGCATTTCGCCTGTTAGTGCATTGCCATCTGATAGCTGCATTTAGCCTGTTAGTGCATTGATAGTTGAATTGCCACCTGATAACTGCATTTAGCCTGCTAGTGCACTGATAGTTGAATTACCACCTGATAGCTGCATTTAACCTGTTAGTGCATTGATAGTTGAATAATTGCCTCCTGATAACTGCATTCGCCTGTTAGTGCATTACCATCTGATAGCTGCATTTAGCCTGTTTGTGCATTGATAGTTGAATTGCCACCTGATAACTGCATTTGGCCTGTTAGTGCATTGATAGTTGAATTGCCTCCTGATAACTGCATATTGCCTGTTAGTGCATTGACAGTTGAATTACCACCTGATAGCTGTATTTAGCCTGTTAGTGCATTGATAGTTGAATTGCCTCCTGATAACTGCATTTCGCCTGTTAGTGCATTGCCATCTGATAGCTGCATTTAGCCTGTTAGTGCATTGATAGTTGAATTGCCACCTGATAACTGCATTTAGCCTGCTAGTGCATTGATAGTTGAATTACCACCTGATTGCTGCATTTAGCCTGTTAGTGCATTGATAGTTGAATTGCCACCTGATAACTGCATTTAGCCTGCTAGTGCACTGATAGTTGAATTACCACCTGATAGCTGTATTTAACCTGTTAGTGCATTGATAGTTGAATAATTGCCTCCTGATAACTGCATTCGCCTGTTAGTGCATTACCATCTGATATCTGCATTTAGCCTGTTTGTGCATTGATAGTTGAATTGCCACCTGATAACTGCATTTAGCCTGCTAGTGCATTGATAGTTGAATTAACACCTGATAGCTGCATTTAGCCTGTTAGTGCATTGATAGTTGAATTGCCTCCTGATAACTGCATTTCGCCTGTTAGTGCATTGACAGTTGAATTACCACCTGATAGCTGTATTTAGCCTGTTAGTGCATTGATAGTTGAATTGCCTCCTGATAACTGCATTTCGCCTGTTAGTGCATTACCATCTGATAGCTGCATTTAGCCTGTTAGTGCATTGATAGTTGAATTGCCACCTGATCGCTGCATTTAGCCTGTTAGTGCATTGATAGTTGATTTTCCACCTGATAACTGCATTTAGCCTGCTAGTGCATTGATAGTTGAATTACCACCTGATAGCTGCATTTAGCCTGTTAGTGCATTGATAGTTGAATTGCCACCTGATAACTGCATTTTGCCTGTAAGTGCACTGCCATCTGATAGCTGCATTTAGCCTGTTAGTGCATTGATAGTTGAATTGCCACCTGATAACTGCATTTAGTCTGCTAGTGCATTGCCACCTGATAGTTGAAATGCCACCTGATAACTGCATTTAGCCTGTTAGTGCATTGCCATCTGGTAGCTGCATTTAGCCTGTTAGTGCATTGCCAATTGATAGCTGCATTTAGCCTGTTAGTGCATTGCCATCTGATAGCTGCATTTAGCCTGTTAGTGCATTGATAGTTGAATTGCCACCTGATAACTGCATTTAGCCTGCTAGTGCATTGATAGTTGAATTACCACCTGATAGCTGCATTTATCCTGTTAGTGCATTGATAGTTGAATTGCCACCTGATAACTGCATTTAGCCTGCTAGTGCACTGATAGTTGAATTACCACCTGTTAGCTGCATTTAACCTGTTAGTGCATTGATAGTTGAATAATTGCCTCCTGATAACTGCATTCGCCTGTTAGTGTATTACCATCTGATAGCTGCATTTAGCCTGTTGGTGCATTGATAGTTGAATTACCACCTGATAGCTGCATTTAACCTGTTTGTGCATTGATAGTTGAATTGCTACCTGATAACTGCATTTAGCCTGCTAGTGCATTGATAGTTGAATTAACACCTGATAACTGCATTTAGCCTGCTAGTGCATTGATAGTTGAATTACCACCTGATAGCTGCATTTAGCCTGTTAGTGCATTGATAGTTGAATTGCCTCCTGATAACTGCATTTTGTCCGTTAGTGTATTGCCATCTGATAGCTGCATTTAGCATGTTAGTGCATTGATAGTTGAATTTCCACCTGATAACTGCATTTAGCCTGCTAGTGCATTGCCACCTGATAGTTGAAATGCCACCTGATAACTGCATTTAGCCTGTTAGTGCATTGCCATCTGGTAGCTGCATTTAGCCTGTTAGTGCATTGCCAGTTGATAGCTGCATTTAGCCTGTTAGTGCATTGCCATCTGATAGCTGCATTTAGCCTGTTAGTGCATTGATAGTTGAATTGCCACCTGATAACTGCATTTAGCCTGCTAGTGCATTGATAGTTGAATTACCACCTGATTGCTGCATTTAGCCTGTTAGTGCATTGATAGTTGAATTGCCACCTGATAACTGCATTTAGCCTGCTAGTGCACTGATAGTTGAATTACCACCTGATAGCTGCATTTAACCTGTTAGTGCATTGATAGTTGAATATTTGCCTCCTGATAACTGCATTCGCCTGTTAGTGCATTACCATCTGATAGCTGCATTTAGCCTGTTTGTGCATTGATAGTTGAATTGCCACCTGATAACTGCATTTAGCCTGCTAGTGCACTGATAGTTGAATTACCACCTGATAGCTGCATTTAACCTGTTAGTGCATTGATAGTTGAATAATTGCCTCCTGATAACTGCATTCGCCTGTTAGTGCATTACCATCTGATAGCTGCATTTAGCCTGTTTGTGCATTGATAGTTGAATTGCCACCTGATAACTGCATTTAGCCTGCTAGTGCACTGATAGTTGAATTACCACCTGATAGCTGCATTTAACCTGTTAGTGCATTGATAGTTGAATAATTGCCTCCTGATAACTGCATTCGCCTGTTAGTGCATTACCATCTGATAGCTGCATTTAGCCTGTTTGTGCATTGATAGTTGAATTGCCACCTGATAACTGCATTTGGCCTGTTAGTGCATTGATAGTTGAATTGCCACCTGATTGCTGCATTTAGCCTGTTAGTGCATTGATAGTTGAATTGCCACCTGATAACTGCATTTAGCCTGCTAGTGCACTGATAGTTGAATTACCACCTGATAGCTGCATTTAACCTGTTAGTGCATTGATAGTTGAATAATTGCCTCCTGATAACTGCATTCGCCTGTTAGTGCATTACCATCTGATAGCTGCATTTAGCCTGTTTGTGCATTGATAGTTGAATTGCCACCTGATAACTGCATTTGGCCTGTTAGTGCATTGATAGTTGAATTGCCTCCTGATAACTGCATATTGCCTGTTAGTGCATTGACAGTTGAATTACCACCTGATAGCTGTATTTAGCCTGTTAGTGCATTGATAGTTGAATTGCCTCCTGATAACTGCATTTCGCCTGTTAGTGCATTGCCATCTGATAGCTGCATTTAGCCTGTTAGTGCATTGATAGTTGAATTGCCACCTGATAACTGCATTTAGCCTGCTAGTGCATTGATAGTTGAATTACCACCTGATTGCTGCATTTAGCCTGTTAGTGCATTGATAGTTGAATTGCCACCTGATAACTGCATTTAGCCTGCTAGTGCACTGATAGTTGAATTACCACCTGATAGCTGTATTTAACCCGTTAGTGCATTGATAGTTGAATAATTGCCTCCTGATAACTGCATTCGCCTGTTAGTGCATTACCATCTGATAGCTGCATTTAGCCTGTTTGTGCATTGATAGTTGAATTGCCACCTGATAACTGCATTTAGCCTGTTAGTGCATTGATAGTTGAATTGCCTCCTGATAACTGCATTTCGCCTGTTAGTGCATTGACAGTTGAATTACCACCTGATATCTGTATTTAGCCTGTTAGTGCATTGATAGTTGAATTGCCTCCTGATAACTGCATTTCGCCTGTTAGTGCATTACCATCTGATAGCTGCATTTAACCTGTTAGTGCATTGATAGTTGATTTGCCACCTGATAACTGCATTTAGCCTGCTAGTGCATTGATAGTTGAATTACCACCTGATAGCTGCATTTAGCCTGTTAGTGCATTGATAGTTGAATTGCCACCTGATAACTGCATTTTGCCTGTAAGTGCACTGCCATCTGATAGCTGCATTTAGCCTGTTAGTGCATTGATAGTTGAATTGCCACCTGATAACTGCATTTAGTCTGCTAGTGCATTGCCACCTGATAGTTGAAATGCCACCTGATAACTGCATTTAGCCTGTTAGTGCATTGCCATCTGGTAGCTGCATTTAGCCTGTTAGTGCATTGCCAATTGATAGCTGCATTTAGCCTGTTAGTGCATTGCCATCTGATAGCTGCATTTAGCCTGTTAGTGCATTGATAGTTGAATTGCCACCTGATAACTGCATTTAGCCTGCTAGTGCATTGATAGTTGAATTACCACCTGATAGCTGCATTTATCCTGTTAGTGCATTGATAGTTGAATTGCCACCTGATAACTGCATTTAGCCTGCTAGTGCACTGATAGTTGAATTACCACCTGATAGCTGCATTTAACCTGTTAGTGCATTGATAGTTGAATAATTGCCTCCTGATAACTGCATTCGCCTGTTAGTGTATTACCATCTGATAGCTGCATTTAGCCTGTTTGTGCATTGATAGTTGAATTGCCACCTGATAACTGCATTTAGCCTGCTAGTGCATTGATAGTTAATTGCCTCCTGATAACTGCATTTCACCTGTTAGTGCATTGCCATCTGCTAGCTGCATTTAGCCTGTTTGTGCATTGATAGTTGAATTGCCACCTGATAGCTGTATTTAGCCTGTTAGTGCATTGATAGTTGAATTGCCTCCTGATAACTGCATTTCACCTGTTAGCGCATTGCCATCTGCTAGCTGCATTTAGCCTGTTAGTGCATTGATAGTTGAATTGCCACCTGATAACTGCATTTAGCCTGCTAGTGCATTGATAGTTGAATTACCACCTGATAGCTGCATTTAGCCTGTTAGTGCATTGATAGTTGAATTGCCTCCTGATAACTGCATTTCGCCTGTTAGTGCATTGACAGTTGAATTACCACCTGATAGCTGTATTTAGCCTGTTAGTGCATTGATAGTTGAATTGCCTCCTGATAACTGCATTTCGCCTGTTAGTGCATTACCATCTGATAGCTGCATTTAGCCTGTTAGTGCATTGATAGTTGAATTGCCACCTGATAACTGCATTTAGCCTGCTAGTGCATTGATAGTTGAATTACCACCTGATAGCTGCATTTAGCCTGTTAGTGCATTGATAGTTGAATTGCCTCCTGATAACTGCATTTCGGCTGTTAGTGCATTACCATCTGAAAGCTGCATTTAGCCTGTTAGTGCATTGATAGTTGAATTGCCACCTGATAACTGCAGTTAGCCTGCTAGTGCATTGATAGTTGAATTACCACCTGATAGCTGCATTTAGCCTGTTAGTGCATTGATAGTTGAATTGCCTCTTGATAACTGCATTTCGCCTGTTAGTGCATTGCCATCTGATAGCTGCATTTATCCTGTTAGTGCATTGATAGTTGAATTGCCTCCTGATAACTGCATTTTGCCTGTAAGTGTATTGCCATCTGATAGCTGCATTTAGCCTGTTAGTGCATTGATAGTTGAATTGCCACCTGATAACTGCATTTAGCCTGCTAGTGCATTGCCACCTGATAGTTGAAATGCCACCTGATAACTGCATTTCGCCTGTTAGTGCATTGCCATCTGGTAGCTCCATTTAGCCTGTTTGTGCATTGCCATCTGATAGCTGCATTTAGCCTGTTTGTGCATTGATAGTTGAATTGCCACCTGATAACTGCATTTAGCCTGCTAGTGCATTGATAGTTGAATTAACACCTGATAGCTGCATTTAGCCTGTTAGTGCATTGATAGTTGAATTGCCTCCTGATAACTGCATTTCGCCTGTTAGTGCATTGACAGTTGAATTACCACCTGATAGCTGTATTTAGCCTGTTAGTGCATTGATAGTTGAATAATTGCCTCCTGATAACTGCATTCGCCTGTTAGTGTATTACCATCTGATAGCTGCATTTAGCCTGTTTGTGCATTGATAGTTGAATTGCCACCTGATAACTGCATTTAGCCTGCTAGTGCATTGATAGTTGAATTAACACCTGATAGCTGCATTTAGCCTGTTAGTGCATTGATAGTTGAATTGCCTCCTGATAACTGCATTTTGCCTGTTAGTGCATTGACAGTTGAATTACCACCTGATAGCTGTATTTAGCCTGTTAGTGCATTGATAGTTGAATTGCCTCCTGATAACTGCATTTTGCCTGTTAGTGCATTACCATCTGATAGCTGCATTTAGCCTGTTAGTGCATTGATAGTTGAATTGCCACCTGATAACTGCATTTAGCCTGCTAGTGCATTGATAGTTGAATTACCACCTGATAGCTGCATTTAGCCTGTTAGTGCATTGATAGTTGAATTGTCTCCTGATAACTGCATTTCGGCTGTTAGTGCATTACCATCTGAAAGCTGCATTTAGCCTGTTAGTGCATTGATAGTTGAATTGCCACCTGATAACTGCAGTTAGCCTGCTAGTGCATTGATAGTTGAATTACCACCTGATAGCTGCATTTAGCCTGTTAGTGCATTGATAGTTGAATTGCCTCTTGATAACTGCATTTCGCCTGTTAGTGCATTGCCATCTGATAGCTGCATTTAGCCTGTTAGTGCATTGATAGTTGAATTGCCTCCTGATAACTGCATTTTGCCTGTAAGTGTATTGCCATCTGATAGCTGCATTTAGCCTGTTAGTGCATTGATAGTTGAATTGCCACCTGATAACTGCATTTAGCCTGCTAGTGCATTGCCACCTGATAGTTGAAATGCAACCTGATAACTGCATTTCGCCTGTTAGTGCATTGCCATCTGGTAGCTGCATTTAGCCTGTTCGTGCATTGCCAGTTGATAGCTGCATTTAGCCTGATAGTGCATTGCCATCTCATAGCTGCATTTAGCCTGTTAATGCATTGATAGTTGAATTGCCACCTGATAACTGCATTTAGCCTGCTAGTGCATTGATAGTTGAATTAGCACTTGATAGCGGCATTTAGCCTGTTAGTGCATTGATAGTTGAATTGCCACCTGATAACTGCATTTAGCCTGCTAGTGCACTGATAGTTGAATTACCACCTGATAGCTGCATTTAACCTGTTATGCATTGATAGTTGAATAATTGCCTCCTGATAACTGCATTCGCCTGTTAGTGCATTACCATCTGATAGCTGCATTTAGCCTGTTTGTGCATTGATAGTTGAATTGCCACCTGATAACTGCATTTGGCCTGTTAGTGCATTGATAGTTGAATTGCCACCTGATTGCTGCATTTAGCCTGTTAGTGCATTGATAGTTGAATTGCCACCTGATAACTGCATTTAGCCTGCTAGTGCACTGATAGTTGAATTACCACCTGATAGCTGCATTTAACCTGTTAGTGCATTGATAGTTGAATAATTGCCTCCTGATAACTGCATTCGCCTGTTAGTGCATTACCATCTGATAGCTGCATTTAGCCTGTTTGTGCATTGATAGTTGAATTGCCACCTGATAACTGCATTTGGCCTGTTAGTGCATTGATAGTTGAATTGCCTCCTGATAACTGCATATTGCCTGTTAGTGCATTGACAGTTGAATTACCACCTGATAGCTGTATTTAGCCTGTTAGTGCATTGATAGTTGAATTGCCTCCTGATAACTGCATTTCGCCTGTTAGTGCATTGCCATCTGATAGCTGCATTTAGCCTGTTAGTGCATTGATAGTTGAATTGCCACCTGATAACTGCATTTAGCCTGCTAGTGCATTGATAGTTGAATTACCACCTGATTGCTGCATTTAGCCTGTTAGTGCATTGATAGTTGAATTGCCACCTGATAACTGCATTTAGCCTGCTAGTGCACTGATAGTTGAATTACCACCTGATAGCTGTATTTAACCCGTTAGTGCATTGATAGTTGAATAATTGCCTCCTGATAACTGCATTCGCCTGTTAGTGCATTACCATCTGATAGCTGCATTTAGCCTGTTTGTGCATTGATAGTTGAATTGCCACCTGATAACTGCATTTAGCCTGTTAGTGCATTGATAGTTGAATTGCCTCCTGATAACTGCATTTCGCCTGTTAGTGCATTGACAGTTGAATTACCACCTGATATCTGTATTTAGCCTGTTAGTGCATTGATAGTTGAATTGCCTCCTGATAACTGCATTTCGCCTGTTAGTGCATTACCATCTGATAGCTGCATTTAACCTGTTAGTGCATTGATAGTTGATTTGCCACCTGATAACTGCATTTAGCCTGCTAGTGCATTGATAGTTGAATTACCACCTGATAGCTGCATTTAGCCTGTTAGTGCATTGATAGTTGAATTGCCACCTGATAACTGCATTTTGCCTGTAAGTGCACTGCCATCTGATAGCTGCATTTAGCCTGTTAGTGCATTGATAGTTGAATTGCCACCTGATAACTGCATTTAGTCTGCTAGTGCATTGCCACCTGATAGTTGAAATGCCACCTGATAACTGCATTTAGCCTGTTAGTGCATTGCCATCTGGTAGCTGCATTTAGCCTGTTAGTGCATTGCCAATTGATAGCTGCATTTAGCCTGTTAGTGCATTGCCATCTGATAGCTGCATTTAGCCTGTTAGTGCATTGATAGTTGAATTGCCACCTGATAACTGCATTTAGCCTGCTAGTGCATTGATAGTTGAATTACCACCTGATAGCTGCATTTATCCTGTTAGTGCATTGATAGTTGAATTGCCACCTGATAACTGCATTTAGCCTGCTAGTGCACTGATAGTTGAATTACCACCTGATAGCTGCATTTAACCTGTTAGTGCATTGATAGTTGAATAATTGCCTCCTGATAACTGCATTCGCCTGTTAGTGTATTACCATCTGATAGCTGCATTTAGCCTGTTTGTGCATTGATAGTTGAATTGCCACCTGATAACTGCATTTAGCCTGCTAGTGCATTGATAGTTAATTGCCTCCTGATAACTGCATTTCACCTGTTAGTGCATTGCCATCTGCTAGCTGCATTTAGCCTGTTTGTGCATTGATAGTTGAATTGCCACCTGATAGCTGTATTTAGCCTGTTAGTGCATTGATAGTTGAATTGCCTCCTGATAACTGCATTTCACCTGTTAGCGCATTGCCATCTGCTAGCTGCATTTAGCCTGTTAGTGCATTGATAGTTGAATTGCCACCTGATAACTGCATTTAGCCTGCTAGTGCATTGATAGTTGAATTACCACCTGATAGCTGCATTTAGCCTGTTAGTGCATTGATAGTTGAATTGCCTCCTGATAACTGCATTTCGCCTGTTAGTGCATTGACAGTTGAATTACCACCTGATAGCTGTATTTAGCCTGTTAGTGCATTGATAGTTGAATTGCCTCCTGATAACTGCATTTCGCCTGTTAGTGCATTACCATCTGATAGCTGCATTTAGCCTGTTAGTGCATTGATAGTTGAATTGCCACCTGATAACTGCATTTAGCCTGCTAGTGCATTGATAGTTGAATTACCACCTGATAGCTGCATTTAGCCTGTTAGTGCATTGATAGTTGAATTGCCTCCTGATAACTGCATTTCGGCTGTTAGTGCATTACCATCTGAAAGCTGCATTTAGCCTGTTAGTGCATTGATAGTTGAATTGCCACCTGATAACTGCAGTTAGCCTGCTAGTGCATTGATAGTTGAATTACCACCTGATAGCTGCATTTAGCCTGTTAGTGCATTGATAGTTGAATTGCCTCTTGATAACTGCATTTCGCCTGTTAGTGCATTGCCATCTGATAGCTGCATTTATCCTGTTAGTGCATTGATAGTTGAATTGCCTCCTGATAACTGCATTTTGCCTGTAAGTGTATTGCCATCTGATAGCTGCATTTAGCCTGTTAGTGCATTGATAGTTGAATTGCCACCTGATAACTGCATTTAGCCTGCTAGTGCATTGCCTCCTGATAGTTGAAATGCCACCTGATAACTGCATTTCGCCTGTTAGTGCATTGCCATCTGGTAGCTCCATTTAGCCTGTTTGTGCATTGCCATCTGATAGCTGCATTTAGCCTGTTTGTGCATTGATAGTTGAATTGCCACCTGATAACTGCATTTAGCCTGCTAGTGCATTGATAGTTGAATTAACACCTGATAGCTGCATTTAGCCTGTTAGTGCATTGATAGTTGAATTGCCTCCTGATAACTGCATTTCGCCTGTTAGTGCATTGACAGTTGAATTACCACCTGATAGCTGTATTTAGCCTGTTAGTGCATTGATAGTTGAATAATTGCCTCCTGATAACTGCATTCGCCTGTTAGTGTATTACCATCTGATAGCTGCATTTAGCCTGTTTGTGCATTGATAGTTGAATTGCCACCTGATAACTGCATTTAGCCTGCTAGTGCATTGATAGTTGAATTAACACCTGATAGCTGCATTTAGCCTGTTAGTGCATTGATAGTTGAATTGCCTCCTGATAACTGCATTTCGCCTGTTAGTGCATTGACAGTTGAATTACCACCTGATAGCTGTATTTAGCCTGTTAGTGCATTGATAGTTGAATTGCCTCCTGATAACTGCATTTCGCCTGTTAGTGCATTACCATCTGATAGCTGCATTTAGCCTGTTAGTGCATTGATAGTTGAATTGCCACCTGATAACTGCATTTAGCCTGCTAGTGCATTGATAGTTGAATTACCACCTGATAGCTGCATTTAGCCTGTTAGTGCATTGATAGTTGAATTGTCTCCTGATAACTGCATTTCGGCTGTTAGTGCATTACCATCTGAAAGCTGCATTTAGCCTGTTAGTGCATTGATAGTTGAATTGCCACCTGATAACTGCAGTTAGCCTGCTAGTGCATTGATAGTTGAATTACCACCTGATAGCTGCATTTAGCCTGTTAGTGCATTGATAGTTGAATTGCCTCTTGATAACTGCATTTCGCCTGTTAGTGCATTGCCATCTGATAGCTGCATTTAGCCTGTTAGTGCATTGATAGTTGAATTGCCTCCTGATAACTGCATTTTGCCTGTAAGTGTATTGCCATCTGATAGCTGCATTTAGCCTGTTAGTGCATTGATAGTTGAATTGCCACCTGATAACTGCATTTAGCCTGCTAGTGCATTGCCACCTGATAGTTGAAATGCAACCTGATAACTGCATTTCGCCTGTTAGTGCATTGCCATCTGGTAGCTGCATTTAGCCTGTTCGTGCATTGCCAGTTGATAGCTGCATTTAGCCTGATAGTGCATTGCCATCTCATAGCTGCATTTAGCCTGTTAATGCATTGATAGTTGAATTGCCACCTGATAACTGCATTTAGCCTGCTAGTGCATTGATAGTTGAATTAGCACTTGATAGCGGCATTTAGCCTGTTAGTGCATTGATAGTTGAATTGCCACCTGATAACTGCATTTAGCCTGCTAGTGCACAGATAGTTGAATTACCACCTGATAGCTGCATTTAACCTGTTAGTGCATTGATAGTTGAATTACCTCCTGATAACTGCATTCGCCTGTTAGTGCATTACCATCTGATAGCTGCATTTCGCCTGTTAGTGCATTGATAGTTGAATTTCCACCTGATAACTGCATTTAGCCTGCTAGTGCATTGATAGTTGAATTACCATCTGATAGCTGCATTTAGCCTGTTAGTGCATTGATAGTTGAATTGCCACCTGATCACTGCATTTAGCCTGCTAGTGCATTGATAGTTGAATTACCACCTGATATCTGCATTTAGCCTGATAGTGCATTGATAGTTGAATTGCCTCCTGATAACTGCATTTCGCCTGTTAGTGCATTACCATCCGATAGCTGCATTTAGCCTGTTAGTGCATTGATAGTTGAATTGCCACCTAACTGCATTTAGCCTGCTAGTGCATTGATAGTTGAATTACCACCTGATAACTGCATTTAGTCTGCTAGTGCATTGCCACCTGATAGTTGAAATGCCACCTGATAACTGCATTTAGCCTGTTAGTGCATTGCCATCTGGTAGCTGCATTTAGCCTGTTAGTGCATTGCCAGTTGATAGCTGCATTTAGCCTGTTAGTGCATTGCCATCTGATAGCTGCATTTAGCCTGTTAGTGCATTGATAGTTGAATTGCCACCTGATAACTGCATTTAGCCTGCTAGTGCATTGATAGTTGAATTACCACCTGATTGCTGCATTTAGCCTGTTAGTGCATTGATAGTTGAATTGCCACCTGATAACTGCATTTAGCCTGCTAGTGCACTGATAGTTGAATTACCACCTGATAGGTGTATTTAACCTGTTAGTGCATTGATAGTTGAATAATTGCCTCCTGATAACTGCATTCGCCTGTTAGTGCATTACCATCTGATAGCTGCATTTAGCCTGTTTGTACATTGATAGTTGAATTGCCACCTGATAACTGCATTTAGCCTGTTAGTGCATTGATAGTTGAATTGCCTCCTGATAACTGCATTTCCCCTGTTAGTGCATTGACAGTTGAATTACCACCTGATATCTGTATTTAGCCTGTTAGTGCATTGATAGTTGAATTGCCTCCTGATAACTGCATTTCGCCTGTTAGTGCATTACCATCTGATAGCTGCATTTAGCCTGTTAGTGCATTGATAGTTGATTTGCCACCTGATAACTGCATTTAGCCTGCTAGTGCATTGATAGTTGAATTACCACCTGATAGCTGCATTTAGCCTGTTAGTGCATTGATAGTTGAATTGCCACCTGATAACTGCATTTTGCCTGTAAGTGCACTGCCATCTGATAGCTGCATTTAGCCTGTTAGTGCATTGATAGTTGAATTGCCACCTGATAACTGCATTTAGTCTGCTAGTGCATTGCCACCTGATAGTTGAAATGCCACCTGATAACTGCATTTAGCCTGTTAGTGCATTGCCATCTGGTAGCTGCATTTAGCCTGTTAGTGCATTGCCAATTGATAGCTGCATTTAGCCTGTTAGTGCATTGCCATCTGATAGCTGCATTTAGCCTGTTAGTGCATTGATAGTTGAATTGCCACCTGATAACTGCATTTAGCCTGCTAGTGCATTGATAGTTGAATTACCACCTGATAGCTGCATTTATCCTGTTAGTGCATTGATAGTTGAATTGCCACCTGATAACTGCATTTAGCCTGCTAGTGCACTGATAGTTGAATTACCACCTGTTAGCTGCATTTAACCTGTTAGTGCATTGATAGTTGAATAATTGCCTCCTGATAACTGCATTCGCCTGTTAGTGTATTACCATCTGATAGCTGCATTTAGCCTGTTGGTGCATTGATAGTTGAATTACCACCTGATAGCTGCATTTAACCTGTTTGTGCATTGATAGTTGAATTGCCACCTGATAACTGCATTTAGCCTGCTAGTGCATTGATAGTTGAATTAACACCTGATAACTGCATTTAGCCTGCTAGTGCATTGATAGTTGAATTACCACCTGATATCTGTATTTAGCCTGTTAGTGCATTGATAGTTGAATTGCCTCCTGATAACTGCATTTCGCCTGTTAGTGCATTACCATCTGATAGCTGCATTTAGCCTGTTAGTGCATTGATAGTTGATTTGCCACCTGATAACTGCATTTAGCCTGCTAGTGCATTGATAGTTGAATTACCACCTGATAGCTGCATTTAGCCTGTTAGTGCATTGATAGTTGAATTGCCACCTGATAACTGCATTTTGCCTGTAAGTGCACTGCCATCTGATAGCTGCATTTAGCCTGTTAGTGCATTGATAGTTGAATTGCCACCTGATAACTGCATTTAGTCTGCTAGTGCATTGCCACCTGATAGTTGAAATGCCACCTGATAACTGCATTTAGCCTGTTAGTGCATTGCCATCTGGTAGCTGCATTTAGCCTGTTAGTGCATTGCCAATTGATAGCTGCATTTAGCCTGTTAGTGCATTGCCATCTGATAGCTGCATTTAGCCTGTTAGTGCATTGATAGTTGAATTGCCACCTGATAACTGCATTTAGCCTGCTAGTGCATTGATAGTTGAATTACCACCTGATAGCTGCATTTATCCTGTTAGTGCATTGATAGTTGAATTGCCACCTGATAACTGCATTTAGCCTGCTAGTGCACTGATAGTTGAATTACCACCTGTTAGCTGCATTTAACCTGTTAGTGCATTGATAGTTGAATAATTGCCTCCTGATAACTGCATTCGCCAGTTAGTGTATTACCATCTGATAGCTGCATTTAGCCTGTTGGTGCATTGATAGTTGAATTACCACCTGATAGCTGCATTTAACCTGTTTGTGCATTGATAGTTGAATTGCCACCTGATAACTGCATTTAGCCTGCTAGTGCATTGATAGTTGAATTAACACCTGATAACTGCATTTAGCCTGCTAGTGCATTGATAGTTGAATTACCACCTGATAGCTGCATTTAGCCTGTTAGTGCATTGATAGTTGAATTGCCTCCTGATAACTGCATTTTGTCCGTTAGTGTATTGCCATCTGATAGCTGCATTTAGCCTGTTAGTGCATTGATAGTTGAATTTCCACCTGATAACTGCATTTAGCCTGCTAGTGCATTGCCACCTGATAGTTGAAATGCCACCTGATAACTGCATTTAGCCTGTTAGTGCATTGCCATCTGGTAGCTGCATTTAGCCTGTTAGTGCATTGCCAGTTGATAGCTGCATTTAGCCTGTTAGTGCATTGCCATCTGATAGCTGCATTTAGCCTGTTAGTGCATTGATAGTTGAATTGCCACCTGATAACTGCATTTAGCCTGCTAGTGCATTGATAGTTGAATTACCACCTGATTGCTGCATTTAGCCTGTTAGTGCATTGATAGTTGAATTGCCACCTGATAACTGCATTTAGCCTGCTAGTGCACTGATAGTTGAATTACCACCTGATAGCTGCATTTAACCTGTTAGTGCATTGATAGTTGAATATTTGCCTCCTGATAACTGCATTCGCCTGTTAGTGCATTACCATCTGATAGCTGCATTTAGCCTGTTTGTGCATTGATAGTTGAATTGCCACCTGATAACTGCATTTAGCCTGCTAGTGCACTGATAGTTGAATTACCACCTGATAGCTGCATTTAACCTGTTAGTGCATTGATAGTTGAATAATTGCCTCCTGATAACTGCATTCGCCTGTTAGTGCATTACCATCTGATAGCTGCATTTAGCCTGTTTGTGCATTGATAGTTGAATTGCCACCTGATAACTGCATTTGGCCTGTTAGTGCATTGATAGTTGAATTGCCACCTGATTGCTGCATTTAGCCTGTTAGTGCATTGATAGTTGAATTGCCACCTGATAACTGCATTTAGCCTGCTAGTGCACTGATAGTTGAATTACCACCTGATAGCTGCATTTAACCTGTTAGTGCATTGATAGTTGAATAATTGCCTCCTGATAACTGCATTCGCCTGTTAGTGCATTACCATCTGATAGCTGCATTTAGCCTGTTTGTGCATTGATAGTTGAATTGCCACCTGATAACTGCATTTGGCCTGTTAGTGCATTGATAGTTGAATTGCCTCCTGATAACTGCATATTGCCTGTTAGTGCATTGACAGTTGAATTACCACCTGATAGCTGTATTTAGCCTGTTAGTGCATTGATAGTTGAATTGCCTCCTGATAACTGCATTTCGCCTGTTAGTGCATTGCCATCTGATAGCTGCATTTAGCCTGTTAGTGCATTGATAGTTGAATTGCCACCTGATAACTGCATTTAGCCTGCTAGTGCATTGATAGTTGAATTATCACCTGATAGCTGCATTTAGCCTGTTAGTGCATTGATAGTTGAATTGCCTCCTGATAACTGCATTTCGCCTGTTAGTGCATTGACAGTTGAATTACCACCTGATAGCTGTATTTAGCCTGTTAGTGCATTGATAGTTGAATTGCCTCCTGATAACTGCATTTCGCCTGTTAGTGCATTACCATCTGATAGCTGCATTTAGCCTGTTAGTGCATTGATAGTTGAATTGCCACCTGATAACTGCATTTAGCCTGCTAGTGCATTGATAGTTGAATTACCACCTGATAGCTGCATTTAGCCTGTTAGTGCATTGATAGTTGAATTGTCTCCTGATAACTGCATTTCGGCTGTTAGTGCATTACCATCTGAAAGCTGCATTTAGCCTGTTAGTGCATTGATAGTTGAATTGCCACCTGATAACTGCAGTTAGCCTGCTAGTGCATTGATAGTTGAATTACCACCTGATAGCTGCATTTAGCCTGTTAGTGCATTGATAGTTGAATTGCCTCTTGATAACTGCATTTCGCCTGTTAGTGCATTGCCATCTGATAGCTGCATTTAGCCTGTTAGTGCATTGATAGTTGAATTGCCTCCTGATAACTGCATTTTGCCTGTAAGTGTATTGCCATCTGATAGCTGCATTTAGCCTGTTAGTGCATTGATAGTTGAATTGCCACCTGATAACTGCATTTAGCCTGCTAGTGCATTGCCACCTGATAGTTGAAATGCAACCTGATAACTGCATTTCGCCTGTTAGTGCATTGCCATCTGGTAGCTGCATTTAGCCTGTTCGTGCATTGCCAGTTGATAGCTGCATTTAGCCTGATAGTGCATTGCCATCTCATAGCTGCATTTAGCCTGTTAATGCATTGATAGTTGAATTGCCACCTGATAACTGCATTTAGCCTGCTAGTGCATTGATAGTTGAATTAGCACTTGATAGCGGCATTTAGCCTGTTAGTGCATTGATAGTTGAATTGCCACCTGATAACTGCATTTAGCCTGCTAGTGCACTGATAGTTGAATTACCACCTGATAGCTGCATTTAACCTGTTAGTGCATTGATAGTTGAATTACCTCCTGATAACTGCATTCGCCTGTTAGTGCATTACCATCTGATAGCTGCATTTCGCCTGTTAGTGCATTGATAGTTGAATTTCCACCTGATAACTGCATTTAGCCTGCTAGTGCATTGATAGTTGAATTACCATCTGATAGCTGCATTTAGCCTGTTAGTGCATTGATAGTTGAATTGCCACCTGATCACTGCATTTAGCCTGCTAGTGCATTGATAGTTGAATTACCACCTGATATCTGCATTTAGCCTGATAGTGCATTGATAGTTGAATTGCCTCCTGATAACTGCATTTCGCCTGTTAGTGCATTACCATCCGATAGCTGCATTTAGCCTGTTAGTGCATTGATAGTTGAATTGCCACCTAACTGCATTTAGCCTGCTAGTGCATTGATAGTTGAATTACCACCTGATAACTGCATTTAGTCTGCTAGTGCATTGCCACCTGATAGTTGAAATGCCACCTGATAACTGCATTTAGCCTGTTAGTGCATTGCCATCTGGTAGCTGCATTTAGCCTGTTAGTGCATTGCCAGTTGATAGCTGCATTTAGCCTGTTAGTGCATTGCCATCTGATAGCTGCATTTAGCCTGTTAGTGCATTGATAGTTGAATTGCCACCTGATAACTGCATTTAGCCTGCTAGTGCATTGATAGTTGAATTACCACCTGATTGCTGCATTTAGCCTGTTAGTGCATTGATAGTTGAATTGCCACCTGATAACTGCATTTAGCCTGCTAGTGCACTGATAGTTGAATTACCACCTGATAGCTGTATTTAACCTGTTAGTGCATTGATAGTTGAATAATTGCCTCCTGATAACTGCATTCGCCTGTTAGTGCATTACCATCTGATAGCTGCATTTAGCCTGTTTGTACATTGATAGTTGAATTGCCACCTGATAACTGCATTTAGCCTGTTAGTGCATTGATAGTTGAATTGCCTCCTGATAACTGCATTTCCCCTGTTAGTGCATTGACAGTTGAATTACCACCTGATATCTGTATTTAGCCTGTTAGTGCATTGATAGTTGAATTGCCTCCTGATAACTGCATTTCGCCTGTTAGTGCATTACCATCTGATAGCTGCATTTAGCCTGTTAGTGCATTGATAGTTGATTTGCCACCTGATAACTGCATTTAGCCTGCTAGTGCATTGATAGTTGAATTACCACCTGATAGCTGCATTTAGCCTGTTAGTGCATTGATAGTTGAATTGCCACCTGATAACTGCATTTTGCCTGTAAGTGCACTGCCATCTGATAGCTGCATTTAGCCTGTTAGTGCATTGATAGTTGAATTGCCACCTGATAACTGCATTTAGTCTGCTAGTGCATTGCCACCTGATAGTTGAAATGCCACCTGATAACTGCATTTAGCCTGTTAGTGCATTGCCATCTGGTAGCTGCATTTAGCCTGTTAGTGCATTGCCAATTGATAGCTGCATTTAGCCTGTTAGTGCATTGCCATCTGATAGCTGCATTTAGCCTGTTAGTGCATTGATAGTTGAATTGCCACCTGATAACTGCATTTAGCCTGCTAGTGCACTGACAGTTGAATTACCACCTGTTAGCTGCATTTAACCTGTTAGTGCATTGATAGTTGAATAATTGCCTCCTGATAACTGCATTCGCCTGTTAGTGTATTACCATCTGATAGCTGCATTTAGCCTGTTGGTGCATTGATAGTTGAATTACCACCTGATAGCTGCATTTAACCTGTTTGTGCATTGATAGTTGAATTGCCACCTGATAACTGCATTTAGCCTGCTAGTGCATTGATAGTTGAATTAACACCTGATAACTGCATTTAGCCTGCTAGTGCATTGATAGTTGAATTACCACCTGATAGCTGCATTTAGCCTGTTAGTGCATTGATAGTTGAATTGCCTCCTGATAACTGCATTTTGTCCGTTAGTGTATTGCCATCTGATAGCTGCATTTAGCCTGTTAGTGCATTGATAGTTGAATTTCCACCTGATAACTGCATTTAGCCTGCTAGTGCATTGCCACCTGATAGTTGAAATGCCACCTGATAACTGCATTTAGCCTGTTAGTGCATTGCCATCTGGTAGCTGCATTTAGCCTGTTAGTGCATTGCCAGTTGATAGCTGCATTTAGCCTGTTAGTGCATTGCCATCTGATAGCTGCATTTAGCCTGTTAGTGCATTGATAGTTGAATTGCCACCTGATAACTGCATTTAGCCTGCTAGTGCATTGATAGTTGAATTACCACCTGATAGCTGCATTTATCCTGTTAGTGCATTGATAGTTGAATTGCCACCTGATAACTGCATTTAGCCTGCTAGTGCACTGATAGTTGAATTACCACCTGATAGCTGCATTTAACCTGTTAGTGCATTGATAGTTGAATAATTGCCTCCTGATAACTGCATTCGCCTGTTAGTGTATTACCATCTGATAGCTGCATTTAGCCTGTTTGTGCATTGATAGTTGAATTGCCACCTGATAACTGCATTTAGCCTGCTAGTGCATTGATAGTTAATTGCCTCCTGATAACTGCATTTCACCTGTTAGTGCATTGCCATCTGCTAGCTGCATTTAGCCTGTTTGTGCATTGATAGTTGAATTGCCACCTGATAGCTGTATTTAGCCTGTTAGTGCATTGATAGTTGAATTGCCTCCTGATAACTGCATTTCACCTGTTAGCGCATTGCCATCTGCTAGCTGCATTTAGCCTGTTAGTGCATTGATAGTTGAATTGCCACCTGATAACTGCATTTAGCCTGCTAGTGCATTGATAGTTGAATTACCACCTGATAGCTCATTTAGCCTGTTAGTGCATTGATAGTTGAATTGCCTCCTGATAACTGCATTTCGCCTGTTAGTGCATTGACAGTTGAATTACCACCTGATAGCTGTATTTAGCCTGTTAGTGCATTGATAGTTGAATTGCCTCCTGATAACTGCATTTCGCCTGTTAGTGCATTACCATCTGATAGCTGCATTTAGCCTGTTAGTGCATTGATAGTTGAATTGCCACCTGATAACTGCATTTAGCCTGCTAGTGCATTGATAGTTGAATTACCACCTGATAGCTGCATTTAGCCTGTTAGTGCATTGATAGTTGAATTGCCTCCTGATAACTGCATTTCGGCTGTTAGTGCATTACCATCTGAAAGCTGCATTTAGCCTGTTAGTGCATTGATAGTTGAATTGCCACCTGATAACTGCAGTTAGCCTGCTAGTGCATTGATAGTTGAATTACCACCTGATAGCTGCATTTAGCCTGTTAGTGCATTGATAGTTGAATTGCCTCTTGATAACTGCATTTCGCCTGTTAGTGCATTGCCATCTGATAGCTGCATTTATCCTGTTAGTGCATTGATAGTTGAATTGCCTCCTGATAACTGCATTTTGCCTGTAAGTGTATTGCCATCTGATAGCTGCATTTAGCCTGTTAGTGCATTGATAGTTGAATTGCCACCTGATAACTGCATTTAGCCTGCTAGTGCATTGCCACCTGATAGTTGAAATGCCACCTGATAACTGCATTTCGCCTGTTAGTGCATTGCCATCTGGTAGCTCCATTTAGCCTGTTTGTGCATTGCCATCTGATAGCTGCATTTAGCCTGTTTGTGCATTGATAGTTGAATTGCCACCTGATAACTGCATTTAGCCTGCTAGTGCATTGATAGTTGAATTAACACCTGATAGCTGCATTTAGCCTGTTAGTGCATTGATAGTTGAATTGCCTCCTGATAACTGCATTTCGCCTGTTAGTGCATTGACAGTTGAATTACCACCTGATAGCTGTATTTAGCCTGTTAGTGCATTGATAGTTGAATAATTGCCTCCTGATAACTGCATTCGCCTGTTAGTGTATTACCATCTGATAGCTGCATTTAGCCTGTTTGTGCATTGATAGTTGAATTGCCACCTGATAACTGCATTTAGCCTGCTAGTGCATTGATAGTTGAATTAACACCTGATAGCTGCATTTAGCCTGTTAGTGCATTGATAGTTGAATTGCCTCCTGATAACTGCATTTCGCCTGTTAGTGCATTGACAGTTGAATTACCACCTGATAGCTGTATTTAGCCTGTTAGTGCATTGATAGTTGAATTGCCTCCTGATAACTGCATTTCGCCTGTTAGTGCATTACCATCTGATAGCTGCATTTAGCCTGTTAGTGCATTGATAGTTGAATTGCCACCTGATAACTGCATTTAGCCTGCTAGTGCATTGATAGTTGAATTACCACCTGATAGCTGCATTTAGCCTGTTAGTGCATTGATAGTTGAATTGTCTCCTGATAACTGCATTTCGGCTGTTAGTGCATTACCATCTGAAAGCTGCATTTAGCCTGTTAGTGCATTGATAGTTGAATTGCCACCTGATAACTGCAGTTAGCCTGCTAGTGCATTGATAGTTGAATTACCACCTGATAGCTGCATTTAGCCTGTTAGTGCATTGATAGTTGAATTGCCTCTTGATAACTGCATTTCGCCTGTTAGTGCATTGCCATCTGATAGCTGCATTTAGCCTGTTAGTGCATTGATAGTTGAATTGCCTCCTGATAACTGCATTTTGCCTGTAAGTGTATTGCCATCTGATAGCTGCATTTAGCCTGTTAGTGCATTGATAGTTGAATTGCCACCTGATAACTGCATTTAGCCTGCTAGTGCATTGCCACCTGATAGTTGAAATGCAACCTGATAACTGCATTTCGCCTGTTAGTGCATTGCCATCTGGTAGCTGCATTTAGCCTGTTCGTGCATTGCCAGTTGATAGCTGCATTTAGCCTGATAGTGCATTGCCATCTCATAGCTGCATTTAGCCTGTTAATGCATTGATAGTTGAATTGCCACCTGATAACTGCATTTAGCCTGCTAGTGCATTGATAGTTGAATTAGCACTTGATAGCGGCATTTAGCCTGTTAGTGCATTGATAGTTGAATTGCCACCTGATAACTGCATTTAGCCTGCTAGTGCACAGATAGTTGAATTACCACCTGATAGCTGCATTTAACCTGTTAGTGCATTGATAGTTGAATTACCTCCTGATAACTGCATTCGCCTGTTAGTGCATTACCATCTGATAGCTGCATTTCGCCTGTTAGTGCATTGATAGTTGAATTTCCACCTGATAACTGCATTTAGCCTGCTAGTGCATTGATAGTTGAATTACCATCTGATAGCTGCATTTAGCCTGTTAGTGCATTGATAGTTGAATTGCCACCTGATCACTGCATTTAGCCTGCTAGTGCATTGATAGTTGAATTACCACCTGATATCTGCATTTAGCCTGATAGTGCATTGATAGTTGAATTGCCTCCTGATAACTGCATTTCGCCTGTTAGTGCATTACCATCCGATAGCTGCATTTAGCCTGTTAGTGCATTGATAGTTGAATTGCCACCTAACTGCATTTAGCCTGCTAGTGCATTGATAGTTGAATTACCACCTGATAACTGCATTTAGTCTGCTAGTGCATTGCCACCTGATAGTTGAAATGCCACCTGATAACTGCATTTAGCCTGTTAGTGCATTGCCATCTGGTAGCTGCATTTAGCCTGTTAGTGCATTGCCAGTTGATAGCTGCATTTAGCCTGTTAGTGCATTGCCATCTGATAGCTGCATTTAGCCTGTTAGTGCATTGATAGTTGAATTGCCACCTGATAACTGCATTTAGCCTGCTAGTGCATTGATAGTTGAATTACCACCTGATTGCTGCATTTAGCCTGTTAGTGCATTGATAGTTGAATTGCCACCTGATAACTGCATTTAGCCTGCTAGTGCACTGATAGTTGAATTACCACCTGATAGCTGTATTTAACCTGTTAGTGCATTGATAGTTGAATAATTGCCTCCTGATAACTGCATTCGCCTGTTAGTGCATTACCATCTGATAGCTGCATTTAGCCTGTTTGTACATTGATAGTTGAATTGCCACCTGATAACTGCATTTAGCCTGTTAGTGCATTGATAGTTGAATTGCCTCCTGATAACTGCATTTCCCCTGTTAGTGCATTGACAGTTGAATTACCACCTGATATCTGTATTTAGCCTGTTAGTGCATTGATAGTTGAATTGCCTCCTGATAACTGCATTTCGCCTGTTAGTGCATTACCATCTGATAGCTGCATTTAGCCTGTTAGTGCATTGATAGTTGATTTGCCACCTGATAACTGCATTTAGCCTGCTAGTGCATTGATAGTTGAATTACCACCTGATAGCTGCATTTAGCCTGTTAGTGCATTGATAGTTGAATTGCCACCTGATAACTGCATTTTGCCTGTAAGTGCACTGCCATCTGATAGCTGCATTTAGCCTGTTAGTGCATTGATAGTTGAATTGCCACCTGATAACTGCATTTAGTCTGCTAGTGCATTGCCACCTGATAGTTGAAATGCCACCTGATAACTGCATTTAGCCTGTTAGTGCATTGCCATCTGGTAGCTGCATTTAGCCTGTTAGTGCATTGCCAATTGATAGCTGCATTTAGCCTGTTAGTGCATTGCCATCTGATAGCTGCATTTAGCCTGTTAGTGCATTGATAGTTGAATTGCCACCTGATAACTGCATTTAGCCTGCTAGTGCATTGATAGTTGAATTACCACCTGATAGCTGCATTTATCCTGTTAGTGCATTGATAGTTGAATTGCCACCTGATAACTGCATTTAGCCTGCTAGTGCACTGATAGTTGAATTACCACCTGTTAGCTGCATTTAACCTGTTAGTGCATTGATAGTTGAATAATTGCCTCCTGATAACTGCATTCGCCTGTTAGTGTATTACCATCTGATAGCTGCATTTAGCCTGTTGGTGCATTGATAGTTGAATTACCACCTGATAGCTGCATTTAACCTGTTTGTGCATTGATAGTTGAATTGCCACCTGATAACTGCATTTAGCCTGCTAGTGCATTGATAGTTGAATTAACACCTGATAACTGCATTTAGCCTGCTAGTGCATTGATAGTTGAATTACCACCTGATATCTGTATTTAGCCTGTTAGTGCATTGATAGTTGAATTGCCTCCTGATAACTGCATTTCGCCTGTTAGTGCATTACCATCTGATAGCTGCATTTAGCCTGTTAGTGCATTGATAGTTGATTTGCCACCTGATAACTGCATTTAGCCTGCTAGTGCATTGATAGTTGAATTACCACCTGATAGCTGCATTTAGCCTGTTAGTGCATTGATAGTTGAATTGCCACCTGATAACTGCATTTTGCCTGTAAGTGCACTGCCATCTGATAGCTGCATTTAGCCTGTTAGTGCATTGATAGTTGAATTGCCACCTGATAACTGCATTTAGTCTGCTAGTGCATTGCCACCTGATAGTTGAAATGCCACCTGATAACTGCATTTAGCCTGTTAGTGCATTGCCATCTGGTAGCTGCATTTAGCCTGTTAGTGCATTGCCAATTGATAGCTGCATTTAGCCTGTTAGTGCATTGCCATCTGATAGCTGCATTTAGCCTGTTAGTGCATTGATAGTTGAATTGCCACCTGATAACTGCATTTAGCCTGCTAGTGCATTGATAGTTGAATTACCACCTGATAGCTGCATTTATCCTGTTAGTGCATTGATAGTTGAATTGCCACCTGATAACTGCATTTAGCCTGCTAGTGCACTGATAGTTGAATTACCACCTGTTAGCTGCATTTAACCTGTTAGTGCATTGATAGTTGAATAATTGCCTCCTGATAACTGCATTCGCCTGTTAGTGTATTACCATCTGATAGCTGCATTTAGCCTGTTGGTGCATTGATAGTTGAATTACCACCTGATAGCTGCATTTAACCTGTTTGTGCATTGATAGTTGAATTGCCACCTGATAACTGCATTTAGCCTGCTAGTGCATTGATAGTTGAATTAACACCTGATAACTGCATTTAGCCTGCTAGTGCATTGATAGTTGAATTACCACCTGATAGCTGCATTTAGCCTGTTAGTGCATTGATAGTTGAATTGCCTCCTGATAACTGCATTTTGTCCGTTAGTGTATTGCCATCTGATAGCTGCATTTAGCCTGTTAGTGCATTGATAGTTGAATTTCCACCTGATAACTGCATTTAGCCTGCTAGTGCATTGCCACCTGATAGTTGAAATGCCACCTGATAACTGCATTTAGCCTGTTAGTGCATTGCCATCTGGTAGCTGCATTTAGCCTGTTAGTGCATTGCCAGTTGATAGCTGCATTTAGCCTGTTAGTGCATTGCCATCTGATAGCTGCATTTAGCCTGTTAGTGCATTGATAGTTGAATTGCCACCTGATAACTGCATTTAGCCTGCTAGTGCATTGATAGTTGAATTACCACCTGATTGCTGCATTTAGCCTGTTAGTGCATTGATAGTTGAATTGCCACCTGATAACTGCATTTAGCCTGCTAGTGCACTGATAGTTGAATTACCACCTGATAGCTGCATTTAACCTGTTAGTGCATTGATAGTTGAATATTTGCCTCCTGATAACTGCATTCGCCTGTTAGTGCATTACCATCTGATAGCTGCATTTAGCCTGTTTGTGCATTGATAGTTGAATTGCCACCTGATAACTGCATTTAGCCTGCTAGTGCACTGATAGTTGAATTACCACCTGATAGCTGCATTTAACCTGTTAGTGCATTGATAGTTGAATAATTGCCTCCTGATAACTGCATTCGCCTGTTAGTGCATTACCATCTGATAGCTGCATTTAGCCTGTTTGTGCATTGATAGTTGAATTGCCACCTGATAACTGCATTTGGCCTGTTAGTGCATTGATAGTTGAATTGCCACCTGATTGCTGCATTTAGCCTGTTAGTGCATTGATAGTTGAATTGCCACCTGATAACTGCATTTAGCCTGCTAGTGCACTGATAGTTGAATTACCACCTGATAGCTGCATTTAACCTGTTAGTGCATTGATAGTTGAATAATTGCCTCCTGATAACTGCATTCGCCTGTTAGTGCATTACCATCTGATAGCTGCATTTAGCCTGTTTGTGCATTGATAGTTGAATTGCCACCTGATAACTGCATTTGGCCTGTTAGTGCATTGATAGTTGAATTGCCTCCTGATAACTGCATATTGCCTGTTAGTGCATTGACAGTTGAATTACCACCTGATAGCTGTATTTAGCCTGTTAGTGCATTGATAGTTGAATTGCCTCCTGATAACTGCATTTCGCCTGTTAGTGCATTGCCATCTGATAGCTGCATTTAGCCTGTTAGTGCATTGATAGTTGAATTGCCACCTGATAACTGCATTTAGCCTGCTAGTGCATTGATAGTTGAATTACCACCTGATAGCTGCATTTAGCCTGTTAGTGCATTGATAGTTGAATTGCCTCCTGATAACTGCATTTCGCCTGTTAGTGCATTGACAGTTGAATTACCACCTGATAGCTGTATTTAGCCTGTTAGTGCATTGATAGTTGAATTGCCTCCTGATAACTGCATTTCGCCTGTTAGTGCATTACCATCTGATAGCTGCATTTAGCCTGTTAGTGCATTGATAGTTGAATTGCCACCTGATAACTGCATTTAGCCTGCTAGTGCATTGATAGTTGAATTACCACCTGATAGCTGCATTTAGCCTGTTAGTGCATTGATAGTTGAATTGTCTCCTGATAACTGCATTTCGGCTGTTAGTGCATTACCATCTGAAAGCTGCATTTAGCCTGTTAGTGCATTGATAGTTGAATTGCCACCTGATAACTGCAGTTAGCCTGCTAGTGCATTGATAGTTGAATTACCACCTGATAACTGCATTTTGCCTGTAAGTGTATTGCCATCTGATAGCTGCATTTAGCCTGTTAGTGCATTGATAGTTGAATTGCCACCTGATAACTGCATTTAGCCTGCTAGTGCATTGCCACCTGATAGTTGAAATGCCACCTGATAACTGCATTTCGCCTGTTAGTGCATTGCCATCTGGTAGCTCCATTTAGCCTGTTTGTGCATTGCCATCTGATAGCTGCATTTAGCCTGTTTGTGCATTGATAGTTGAATTGCCACCTGATAACTGCATTTAGCCTGCTAGTGCATTGATAGTTGAATTAACACCTGATAGCTGCATTTAGCCTGTTAGTGCATTGATAGTTGAATTGCCTCCTGATAACTGCATTTCGCCTGTTAGTGCATTGACAGTTGAATTACCACCTGATAGCTGTATTTAGCCTGTTAGTGCATTGATAGTTGAATAATTGCCTCCTGATAACTGCATTCGCCTGTTAGTGTATTACCATCTGATAGCTGCATTTAGCCTGTTTGTGCATTGATAGTTGAATTGCCACCTGATAACTGCATTTAGCCTGCTAGTGCATTGATAGTTGAATTAACACCTGATAGCTGCATTTAGCCTGTTAGTGCATTGATAGTTGAATTGCCTCCTGATAACTGCATTTCGCCTGTTAGTGCATTGACAGTTGAATTACCACCTGATAGCTGTATTTAGCCTGTTAGTGCATTGATAGTTGAATTGCCTCCTGATAACTGCATTTCGCCTGTTAGTGCATTACCATCTGATAGCTGCATTTAGCCTGTTAGTGCATTGATAGTTGAATTGCCACCTGATAACTGCATTTAGCCTGCTAGTGCATTGATAGTTGAATTACCACCTGATAGCTGCATTTAGCCTGTTAGTGCATTGATAGTTGAATTGTCTCCTGATAACTGCATTTCGGCTGTTAGTGCATTACCATCTGAAAGCTGCATTTAGCCTGTTAGTGCATTGATAGTTGAATTGCCACCTGATAACTGCAGTTAGCCTGCTAGTGCATTGATAGTTGAATTACCACCTGATAGCTGCATTTAGCCTGTTAGTGCATTGATAGTTGAATTGCCTCTTGATAACTGCATTTCGCCTGTTAGTGCATTGCCATCTGATAGCTGCATTTAGCCTGTTAGTGCATTGATAGTTGAATTGCCTCCTGATAACTGCATTTTGCCTGTAAGTGTATTGCCATCTGATAGCTGCATTTAGCCTGTTAGTGCATTGATAGTTGAATTGCCACCTGATAACTGCATTTAGCCTGCTAGTGCATTGCCACCTGATAGTTGAAATGCAACCTGATAACTGCATTTCGCCTGTTAGTGCATTGCCATCTGGTAGCTGCATTTAGCCTGTTCGTGCATTGCCAGTTGATAGCTGCATTTAGCCTGATAGTGCATTGCCATCTCATAGCTGCATTTAGCCTGTTAATGCATTGATAGTTGAATTGCCACCTGATAACTGCATTTAGCCTGCTAGTGCATTGATAGTTGAATTAGCACTTGATAGCGGCATTTAGCCTGTTAGTGCATTGATAGTTGAATTGCCACCTGATAACTGCATTTAGCCTGCTAGTGCACAGATAGTTGAATTACCACCTGATAGCTGCATTTAACCTGTTAGTGCATTGATAGTTGAATTACCTCCTGATAACTGCATTCGCCTGTTAGTGCATTACCATCTGATAGCTGCATTTCGCCTGTTAGTGCATTGATAGTTGAATTTCCACCTGATAACTGCATTTAGCCTGCTAGTGCATTGATAGTTGAATTACCATCTGATAGCTGCATTTAGCCTGTTAGTGCATTGATAGTTGAATTGCCACCTGATCACTGCATTTAGCCTGCTAGTGCATTGATAGTTGAATTACCACCTGATATCTGCATTTAGCCTGATAGTGCATTGATAGTTGAATTGCCTCCTGATAACTGCATTTCGCCTGTTAGTGCATTACCATCCGATAGCTGCATTTAGCCTGTTAGTGCATTGATAGTTGAATTGCCACCTAACTGCATTTAGCCTGCTAGTGCATTGATAGTTGAATTACCACCTGATAACTGCATTTAGTCTGCTAGTGCATTGCCACCTGATAGTTGAAATGCCACCTGATAACTGCATTTAGCCTGTTAGTGCATTGCCATCTGGTAGCTGCATTTAGCCTGTTAGTGCATTGCCAGTTGATAGCTGCATTTAGCCTGTTAGTGCATTGCCATCTGATAGCTGCATTTAGCCTGTTAGTGCATTGATAGTTGAATTGCCACCTGATAACTGCATTTAGCCTGCTAGTGCATTGATAGTTGAATTACCACCTGATTGCTGCATTTAGCCTGTTAGTGCATTGATAGTTGAATTGCCACCTGATAACTGCATTTAGCCTGCTAGTGCACTGATAGTTGAATTACCACCTGATAGCTGTATTTAACCTGTTAGTGCATTGATAGTTGAATAATTGCCTCCTGATAACTGCATTCGCCTGTTAGTGCATTACCATCTGATAGCTGCATTTAGCCTGTTTGTACATTGATAGTTGAATTGCCACCTGATAACTGCATTTAGCCTGTTAGTGCATTGATAGTTGAATTGCCTCCTGATAACTGCATTTCCCCTGTTAGTGCATTGACAGTTGAATTACCACCTGATATCTGTATTTAGCCTGTTAGTGCATTGATAGTTGAATTGCCTCCTGATAACTGCATTTCGCCTGTTAGTGCATTACCATCTGATAGCTGCATTTAGCCTGTTAGTGCATTGATAGTTGATTTGCCACCTGATAACTGCATTTAGCCTGCTAGTGCATTGATAGTTGAATTACCACCTGATAGCTGCATTTAGCCTGTTAGTGCATTGATAGTTGAATTGCCACCTGATAACTGCATTTTGCCTGTAAGTGCACTGCCATCTGATAGCTGCATTTAGCCTGTTAGTGCATTGATAGTTGAATTGCCACCTGATAACTGCATTTAGTCTGCTAGTGCATTGCCACCTGATAGTTGAAATGCCACCTGATAACTGCATTTAGCCTGTTAGTGCATTGCCATCTGGTAGCTGCATTTAGCCTGTTAGTGCATTGCCAATTGATAGCTGCATTTAGCCTGTTAGTGCATTGCCATCTGATAGCTGCATTTAGCCTGTTAGTGCATTGATAGTTGAATTGCCACCTGATAACTGCATTTAGCCTGCTAGTGCATTGATAGTTGAATTACCACCTGATAGCTGCATTTATCCTGTTAGTGCATTGATAGTTGAATTGCCACCTGATAACTGCATTTAGCCTGCTAGTGCACTGATAGTTGAATTACCACCTGTTAGCTGCATTTAACCTGTTAGTGCATTGATAGTTGAATAATTGCCTCCTGATAACTGCATTCGCCTGTTAGTGTATTACCATCTGATAGCTGCATTTAGCCTGTTGGTGCATTGATAGTTGAATTACCACCTGATAGCTGCATTTAACCTGTTTGTGCATTGATAGTTGAATTGCCACCTGATAACTGCATTTAGCCTGCTAGTGCATTGATAGTTGAATTAACACCTGATAACTGCATTTAGCCTGCTAGTGCATTGATAGTTGAATTACCACCTGATATCTGTATTTAGCCTGTTAGTGCATTGATAGTTGAATTGCCTCCTGATAACTGCATTTCGCCTGTTAGTGCATTACCATCTGATAGCTGCATTTAGCCTGTTAGTGCATTGATAGTTGATTTGCCACCTGATAACTGCATTTAGCCTGCTAGTGCATTGATAGTTGAATTACCACCTGATAGCTGCATTTAGCCTGTTAGTGCATTGATAGTTGAATTGCCACCTGATAACTGCATTTTGCCTGTAAGTGCACTGCCATCTGATAGCTGCATTTAGCCTGTTAGTGCATTGATAGTTGAATTGCCACCTGATAACTGCATTTAGTCTGCTAGTGCATTGCCACCTGATAGTTGAAATGCCACCTGATAACTGCATTTAGCCTGTTAGTGCATTGCCATCTGGTAGCTGCATTTAGCCTGTTAGTGCATTGCCAATTGATAGCTGCATTTAGCCTGTTAGTGCATTGCCATCTGATAGCTGCATTTAGCCTGTTAGTGCATTGATAGTTGAATTGCCACCTGATAACTGCATTTAGCCTGCTAGTGCATTGATAGTTGAATTACCACCTGATAGCTGCATTTATCCTGTTAGTGCATTGATAGTTGAATTGCCACCTGATAACTGCATTTAGCCTGCTAGTGCACTGATAGTTGAATTACCACCTGTTAGCTGCATTTAACCTGTTAGTGCATTGATAGTTGAATAATTGCCTCCTGATAACTGCATTCGCCTGTTAGTGTATTACCATCTGATAGCTGCATTTAGCCTGTTGGTGCATTGATAGTTGAATTACCACCTGATAGCTGCATTTAACCTGTTTGTGCATTGATAGTTGAATTGCCACCTGATAACTGCATTTAGCCTGCTAGTGCATTGATAGTTGAATTAACACCTGATAACTGCATTTAGCCTGCTAGTGCATTGATAGTTGAATTACCACCTGATAGCTGCATTTAGCCTGTTAGTGCATTGATAGTTGAATTGCCTCCTGATAACTGCATTTTGTCCGTTAGTGTATTGCCATCTGATAGCTGCATTTAGCCTGTTAGTGCATTGATAGTTGAATTTCCACCTGATAACTGCATTTAGCCTGCTAGTGCATTGCCACCTGATAGTTGAAATGCCACCTGATAACTGCATTTAGCCTGTTAGTGCATTGCCATCTGGTAGCTGCATTTAGCCTGTTAGTGCATTGCCAGTTGATAGCTGCATTTAGCCTGTTAGTGCATTGCCATCTGATAGCTGCATTTAGCCTGTTAGTGCATTGATAGTTGAATTGCCACCTGATAACTGCATTTAGCCTGCTAGTGCATTGATAGTTGAATTACCACCTGATTGCTGCATTTAGCCTGTTAGTGCATTGATAGTTGAATTGCCACCTGATAACTGCATTTAGCCTGCTAGTGCACTGATAGTTGAATTACCACCTGATAGCTGCATTTAACCTGTTAGTGCATTGATAGTTGAATATTTGCCTCCTGATAACTGCATTCGCCTGTTAGTGCATTACCATCTGATAGCTGCATTTAGCCTGTTTGTGCATTGATAGTTGAATTGCCACCTGATAACTGCATTTAGCCTGCTAGTGCACTGATAGTTGAATTACCACCTGATAGCTGCATTTAACCTGTTAGTGCATTGATAGTTGAATAATTGCCTCCTGATAACTGCATTCGCCTGTTAGTGCATTACCATCTGATAGCTGCATTTAGCCTGTTTGTGCATTGATAGTTGAATTGCCACCTGATAACTGCATTTGGCCTGTTAGTGCATTGATAGTTGAATTGCCACCTGATTGCTGCATTTAGCCTGTTAGTGCATTGATAGTTGAATTGCCACCTGATAACTGCATTTAGCCTGCTAGTGCACTGATAGTTGAATTACCACCTGATAGCTGCATTTAACCTGTTAGTGCATTGATAGTTGAATAATTGCCTCCTGATAACTGCATTCGCCTGTTAGTGCATTACCATCTGATAGCTGCATTTAGCCTGTTTGTGCATTGATAGTTGAATTGCCACCTGATAACTGCATTTGGCCTGTTAGTGCATTGATAGTTGAATTGCCTCCTGATAACTGCATATTGCCTGTTAGTGCATTGACAGTTGAATTACCACCTGATAGCTGTATTTAGCCTGTTAGTGCATTGATAGTTGAATTGCCTCCTGATAACTGCATTTCGCCTGTTAGTGCATTGCCATCTGATAGCTGCATTTAGCCTGTTAGTGCATTGATAGTTGAATTGCCACCTGATAACTGCATTTAGCCTGCTAGTGCATTGATAGTTGAATTACCACCTGATAGCTGCATTTAGCCTGTTAGTGCATTGATAGTTGAATTGCCTCCTGATAACTGCATTTCGCCTGTTAGTGCATTGACAGTTGAATTACCACCTGATAGCTGTATTTAGCCTGTTAGTGCATTGATAGTTGAATTGCCTCCTGATAACTGCATTTCGCCTGTTAGTGCATTACCATCTGATAGCTGCATTTAGCCTGTTAGTGCATTGATAGTTGAATTGCCACCTGATAACTGCATTTAGCCTGCTAGTGCATTGATAGTTGAATTACCACCTGATAGCTGCATTTAGCCTGTTAGTGCATTGATAGTTGAATTGTCTCCTGATAACTGCATTTCGGCTGTTAGTGCATTACCATCTGAAAGCTGCATTTAGCCTGTTAGTGCATTGATAGTTGAATTGCCACCTGATAACTGCAGTTAGCCTGCTAGTGCATTGATAGTTGAATTACCACCTGATAACTGCATTTTGCCTGTAAGTGTATTGCCATCTGATAGCTGCATTTAGCCTGTTAGTGCATTGATAGTTGAATTGCCACCTGATAACTGCATTTAGCCTGCTAGTGCATTGCCACCTGATAGTTGAAATGCAACCTGATAACTGCATTTCGCCTGTTAGTGCATTGCCATCTGGTAGCTGCATTTAGCCTGTTCGTGCATTGCCAGTTGATAGCTGCATTTAGCCTGATAGTGCATTGCCATCTCATAGCTGCATTTAGCCTGTTAATGCATTGATAGTTGAATTGCCACCTGATAACTGCATTTAGCCTGCTAGTGCATTGATAGTTGAATTAGCACTTGATAGCGGCATTTAGCCTGTTAGTGCATTGATAGTTGAATTGCCACCTGATAACTGCATTTAGCCTGCTAGTGCACTGATAGTTGAATTACCACCTGATAGCTGCATTTAACCTGTTAGTGCATTGATAGTTGAATTACCTCCTGATAACTGCATTCGCTTGTTAGTGCATTACCATCTGATAGCTGCATTTCGCCTGTTAGTGCATTGATAGTTGAATTTCCACCTGATAACTGCATTTAGCCTGCTAGTGCATTGATAGTTGAATTACCATCTGATAGCTGCATTTAGCCTGTTAGTGCATTGATAGTTGAATTGCCACCTGATCACTGCATTTAGCCTGCTAGTGCATTGATAGTTGAATTACCACCTGATATCTGCATTTAGCCTGATAGTGCATTGATAGTTGAATTGCCTCCTGATAACTGCATTTCGCCTGTTAGTGCATTACCATCCGATAGCTGCATTTAGCCTGTTAGTGCATTGATAGTTGAATTGCCACCTAACTGCATTTAGCCTGCTAGTGCATTGATAGTTGAATTACCACCTGATAACTGCATTTAGTCTGCTAGTGCATTGCCACCTGATAGTTGAAATGCCACCTGATAACTGCATTTAGCCTGTTAGTGCATTGCCATCTGGTAGCTGCATTTAGCCTGTTAGTGCATTGCCAGTTGATAGCTGCATTTAGCCTGTTAGTGCATTGCCATCTGATAGCTGCATTTAGCCTGTTAGTGCATTGATAGTTGAATTGCCACCTGATAACTGCATTTAGCCTGCTAGTGCATTGATAGTTGAATTACCACCTGATTGCTGCATTTAGCCTGTTAGTGCATTGATAGTTGAATTGCCACCTGATAACTGCATTTAGCCTGCTAGTGCACTGATAGTTGAATTACCACCTGATAGCTGTATTTAACCTGTTAGTGCATTGATAGTTGAATAATTGCCTCCTGATAACTGCATTCGCCTGTTAGTGCATTACCATCTGATAGCTGCATTTAGCCTGTTTGTACATTGATAGTTGAATTGCCACCTGATAACTGCATTTAGCCTGTTAGTGCATTGATAGTTGAATTGCCTCCTGATAACTGCATTTCCCCTGTTAGTGCATTGACAGTTGAATTACCACCTGATATCTGTATTTAGCCTGTTAGTGCATTGATAGTTGAATTGCCTCCTGATAACTGCATTTCGCCTGTTAGTGCATTACCATCTGATAGCTGCATTTAGCCTGTTAGTGCATTGATAGTTGATTTGCCACCTGATAACTGCATTTAGCCTGCTAGTGCATTGATAGTTGAATTACCACCTGATAGCTGCATTTAGCCTGTTAGTGCATTGATAGTTGAATTGCCACCTGATAACTGCATTTTGCCTGTAAGTGCACTGCCATCTGATAGCTGCATTTAGCCTGTTAGTGCATTGATAGTTGAATTGCCACCTGATAACTGCATTTAGTCTGCTAGTGCATTGCCACCTGATAGTTGAAATGCCACCTGATAACTGCATTTAGCCTGTTAGTGCATTGCCATCTGGTAGCTGCATTTAGCCTGTTAGTGCATTGCCAATTGATAGCTGCATTTAGCCTGTTAGTGCATTGCCATCTGATAGCTGCATTTAGCCTGTTAGTGCATTGATAGTTGAATTGCCACCTGATAACTGCATTTAGCCTGCTAGTGCATTGATAGTTGAATTACCACCTGATAGCTGCATTTATCCTGTTAGTGCATTGATAGTTGAATTGCCACCTGATAACTGCATTTAGCCTGCTAGTGCACTGATAGTTGAATTACCACCTGTTAGCTGCATTTAACCTGTTAGTGCATTGATAGTTGAATAATTGCCTCCTGATAACTGCATTCGCCTGTTAGTGTATTACCATCTGATAGCTGCATTTAGCCTGTTGGTGCATTGATAGTTGAATTACCACCTGATAGCTGCATTTAACCTGTTTGTGCATTGATAGTTGAATTGCCACCTGATAACTGCATTTAGCCTGCTAGTGCATTGATAGTTGAATTAACACCTGATAACTGCATTTAGCCTGCTAGTGCATTGATAGTTGAATTACCACCTGATAGCTGCATTTAGCCTATTAGTGCATTGATAGTTGAATTGCCTCCTGATAACTGCATTTTGTCCGTTAGTGTATTGCCATCTGATAGCTGCATTTAGCCTGTTAGTGCATTGATAGTTGAATTTCCACCTGATAACTGCATTTAGCCTGCTAGTGCATTGCCACCTGATAGTTGAAATGCCACCTGATAACTGCATTTAGCCTGTTAGTGCATTGCCATCTGGTAGCTGCATTTAGCCTGTTAGTGCATTGCCAGTTGATAGCTGCATTTAGCCTGTTAGTGCATTGCCATCTGATAGCTGCATTTAGCCTGTTAGTGCATTGATAGTTGAATTGCCACCTGATAACTGCATTTAGCCTGCTAGTGCATTGATAGTTGAATTACCACCTGATTGCTGCATTTAGCCTGTTAGTGCATTGATAGTTGAATTGCCACCTGATAACTGCATTTAGCCTGCTAGTGCACTGATAGTTGAATTACCACCTGATAGCTGCATTTAACCTTTTAGTGCATTGATAGTTGAATATTTGCCTCCTGATAACTGCATTCGCCTGTTAGTGCATTACCATCTGATAGCTGCATTTAGCCTGTTTGTGCATTGATAGTTGAATTGCCACCTGATAACTGCATTTAGCCTGCTAGTGCACTGATAGTTGAATTACCACCTGATAGCTGCATTTAACCTGTTAGTGCATTGATAGTTGAATAATTGCCTCCTGATAACTGCATTCGCCTGTTAGTGCATTACCATCTGATAGCTGCATTTAGCCTGTTTGTGCATTGATAGTTGAATTGCCACCTGATAACTGCATTTGGCCTGTTAGTGCATTGATAGTTGAATTGCCACCTGATTGCTGCATTTAGCCTGTTAGTGCATTGATAGTTGAATTGCCACCTGATAACTGCATTTAGCCTGCTAGTGCACTGATAGTTGAATTACCACCTGATAGCTGCATTTAACCTGTTAGTGCATTGATAGTTGAATAATTGCCTCCTGATAACTGCATTCGCCTGTTAGTGCATTACCATCTGATAGCTGCATTTAGCCTGTTTGTGCATTGATAGTTGAATTGCCACCTGATAACTGCATTTGGCCTGTTAGTGCATTGATAGTTGAATTGCCTCCTGATAACTGCATATTGCCTGTTAGTGCATTGACAGTTGAATTACCACCTGATAGCTGTATTTAGCCTGTTAGTGCATTGATAGTTGAATTGCCTCCTGATAACTGCATTTCGCCTGTTAGTGCATTGCCATCTGATAGATGCATTTAGCCTGTTAGTGCATTGATAGTTGAATTGCCACCTGATAACTGCATTTAGCCTGCTAGTGCATTGATAGTTGAATTACCACCTGATTGCTGCATTTAGCCTGTTAGTGCATTGATAGTTGAATTGCCACCTGATAACTGCATTTAGCCTGCTAGTGCACTGATAGTTGAATTACCACCTGATAGCTGTATTTAACCTGTTAGTGCATTGATAGTTGAATAATTGCCTCCTGATAACTGCATTCGCCTGTTAGTGCATTACCATCTGATATCTGCATTTAGCCTGTTTGTGCATTGATAGTTGAATTGCCACCTGATAACTGCATTTAGCCTGCTAGTGCATTGATAGTTGAATTAACACCTGATAGCTGCATTTAGCCTGTTAGTGCATTGATAGTTGAATTGCCTCCTGATAACTGCATTTCGCCTGTTAGTGCATTGACAGTTGAATTACCACCTGATAGCTGTATTTAGCCTGTTAGTGCATTGATAGTTGAATTGCCTCCTGATAACTGCATTTCGCCTGTTAGTGCATTACCATCTGATAGCTGCATTTAGCCTGTTTGTACATTGATAGTTGAATTGCCACCTGATAACTGCATTTAGCCTGTTAGTGCATTGATAGTTGAATTGCCTCCTGATAACTGCATTTCCCCTGTTAGTGCATTGACAGTTGAATTACCACCTGATATCTGTATTTAGCCTGTTAGTGCATTGATAGTTGAATTGCCTCCTGATAACTGCATTTCGCCTGTTAGTGCATTACCATCTGATAGCTGCATTTAGCCTGTTAGTGCATTGATAGTTGATTTGCCACCTGATAACTGCATTTAGCCTGCTAGTGCATTGATAGTTGAATTACCACCTGATAGCTGCATTTAGCCTGTTAGTGCATTGATAGTTGAATTGCCACCTGATAACTGCATTTTGCCTGTAAGTGCACTGCCATCTGATAGCTGCATTTAGCCTGTTAGTGCATTGATAGTTGAATTGCCACCTGATAACTGCATTTAGTCTGCTAGTGCATTGCCACCTGATAGTTGAAATGCCACCTGATAACTGCATTTAGCCTGTTAGTGCATTGCCATCTGGTAGCTGCATTTAGCCTGTTAGTGCATTGCCAATTGATAGCTGCATTTAGCCTGTTAGTGCATTGCCATCTGATAGCTGCATTTAGCCTGTTAGTGCATTGATAGTTGAATTGCCACCTGATAACTGCATTTAGCCTGCTAGTGCATTGATAGTTGAATTACCACCTGATAGCTGCATTTAGCCTGTTAGTGCATTGATAGTTGAATTGCCACCTGATAACTGCATTTAGCCTGCTAGTGCACTGATAGTTGAATTACCACCTGTTAGCTGCATTTAACCTGTTAGTGCATTGATAGTTGAATAATTGCCTCCTGATAACTGCATTCGCCTGTTAGTGTATTACCATCTGATAGCTGCATTTAGCCTGTTGGTGCATTGATAGTTGAATTACCACCTGATAGCTGCATTTAACCTGTTTGTGCATTGATAGTTGAATTGCCACCTGATAACTGCATTTAGCCTGCTAGTGCATTGATAGTTGAATTAACACCTGATAACTGCATTTAGCCTGCTAGTGCATTGATAGTTGAATTACCACCTGATATCTGTATTTAGCCTGTTAGTGCATTGATAGTTGAATTGCCTCCTGATAACTGCATTTCGCCTGTTAGTGCATTACCATCTGATAGCTGCATTTAGCCTGTTAGTGCATTGATAGTTGATTTGCCACCTGATAACTGCATTTAGCCTGCTAGTGCATTGATAGTTGAATTACCACCTGATAGCTGCATTTAGCCTGTTAGTGCATTGATAGTTGAATTGCCACCTGATAACTGCATTTTGCCTGTAAGTGCACTGCCATCTGATAGCTGCATTTAGCCTGTTAGTGCATTGATAGTTGAATTGCCACCTGATAACTGCATTTAGTCTGCTAGTGCATTGCCACCTGATAGTTGAAATGCCACCTGATAACTGCATTTAGCCTGTTAGTGCATTGCCATCTGGTAGCTGCATTTAGCCTGTTAGTGCATTGCCAATTGATAGCTGCATTTAGCCTGTTAGTGCATTGCCATCTGATAGCTGCATTTAGCCTGTTAGTGCATTGATAGTTGAATTGCCACCTGATAACTGCATTTAGCCTGCTAGTGCATTGATAGTTGAATTACCACCTGATAGCTGCATTTATCCTGTTAGTGCATTGATAGTTGAATTGCCACCTGATAACTGCATTTAGCCTGCTAGTGCACTGATAGTTGAATTACCACCTGTTAGCTGCATTTAACCTGTTAGTGCATTGATAGTTGAATAATTGCCTCCTGATAACTGCATTCGCCTGTTAGTGTATTACCATCTGATAGCTGCATTTAGCCTGTTGGTGCATTGATAGTTGAATTACCACCTGATAGCTGCATTTAACCTGTTTGTGCATTGATAGTTGAATTGCCACCTGATAACTGCATTTAGCCTGCTAGTGCATTGATAGTTGAATTAACACCTGATAACTGCATTTAGCCTGCTAGTGCATTGATAGTTGAATTACCACCTGATAGCTGCATTTAGCCTGTTAGTGCATTGATAGTTGAATTGCCTCCTGATAACTGCATTTTGTCCGTTAGTGTATTGCCATCTGATAGCTGCATTTAGCCTGTTAGTGCATTGATAGTTGAATTTCCACCTGATAACTGCATTTAGCCTGCTAGTGCATTGCCACCTGATAGTTGAAATGCCACCTGATAACTGCATTTAGCCTGTTAGTGCATTGCCATCTGGTAGCTGCATTTAGCCTGTTAGTGCATTGCCAGTTGATAGCTGCATTTAGCCTGTTAGTGCATTGCCATCTGATAGCTGCATTTAGCCTGTTAGTGCATTGATAGTTGAATTGCCACCTGATAACTGCATTTAGCCTGCTAGTGCATTGATAGTTGAATTACCACCTGATTGCTGCATTTAGCCTGTTAGTGCATTGATAGTTGAATTGCCACCTGATAACTGCATTTAGCCTGCTAGTGCACTGATAGTTGAATTACCACCTGATAGCTGCATTTAACCTGTTAGTGCATTGATAGTTGAATATTTGCCTCCTGATAACTGCATTCGCCTGTTAGTGCATTACCATCTGATAGCTGCATTTAGCCTGTTTGTGCATTGATAGTTGAATTGCCACCTGATAACTGCATTTAGCCTGCTAGTGCACTCATAGTTGAATTACCACCTGATAGCTGCATTTAACCTGTTAGTGCATTGATAGTTGAATAATTGCCTCCTGATAACTGCATTCGCCTGTTAGTGCATTACCATCTGATAGCTGCATTTAGCCTGTTTGTGCATTGATAGTTGAATTGCCACCTGATAACTGCATTTGGCCTGTTAGTGCATTGATAGTTGAATTGCCACCTGATTGCTGCATTTAGCCTGTTAGTGCATTGATAGTTGAATTGCCACCTGATAACTGCATTTAGCCTGCTAGTGCACTGATAGTTGAATTACCACCTGATAGCTGCATTTAACCTGTTAGTGCATTGATAGTTGAATAATTGCCTCCTGATAACTGCATTCGCCTGTTAGTGCATTACCATCTGATAGCTGCATTTAGCCTGTTTGTGCATTGATAGTTGAATTGCCACCTGATAACTGCATTTGGCCTGTTAGTGCATTGATAGTTGAATTGCCTCCTGATAACTGCATATTGCCTGTTAGTGCATTGACAGTTGAATTACCACCTGATAGCTGTATTTAGCCTGTTAGTGCATTGATAGTTGAATTGCCTCCTGATAACTGCATTTCGCCTGTTAGTGCATTGCCATCTGATAGCTGCATTTAGCCTGTTAGTGCATTGATAGTTGAATTGCCACCTGATAACTGCATTTAGCCTGCTAGTGCATTGATAGTTGAATTACCACCTGATAGCTGCATTTAGCCTGTTAGTGCATTGATAGTTGAATTGCCTCCTGATAACTGCATTTCGCCTGTTAGTGCATTGACAGTTGAATTACCACCTGATAGCTGTATTTAGCCTGTTAGTGCATTGATAGTTGAATTGCCTCCTGATAACTGCATTTCGCCTGTTAGTGCATTACCATCTGATAGCTGCATTTAGCCTGTTAGTGCATTGATAGTTGAATTGCCACCTGATAACTGCATTTAGCCTGCTAGTGCATTGATAGTTGAATTACCACCTGATAGCTGCATTTAGCCTGTTAGTGCATTGATAGTTGAATTGTCTCCTGATAACTGCATTTCGGCTGTTAGTGCATTACCATCTGAAAGCTGCATTTAGCCTGTTAGTGCATTGATAGTTGAATTGCCACCTGATAACTGCAGTTAGCCTGCTAGTGCATTGATAGTTGAATTACCACCTGATAGCTGCATTTAGCCTGTTAGTGCATTGATAGTTGAATTGCCTCTTGATAACTGCATTTCGCCTGTTAGTGCATTGCCATCTGATAGCTGCATTTAGCCTGTTAGTGCATTGATAGTTGAATTGCCTCCTGATAACTGCATTTTGCCTGTAAGTGTATTGCCATCTGATAGCTGCATTTAGCCTGTTAGTGCATTGATAGTTGAATTGCCACCTGATAACTGCATTTAGCCTGCTAGTGCATTGCCACCTGATAGTTGAAATGCAACCTGATAACTGCATTTCGCCTGTTAGTGCATTGCCATCTGGTAGCTGCATTTAGCCTGTTCGTGCATTGCCAGTTGATAGCTGCATTTAGCCTGATAGTGCATTGCCATCTCATAGCTGCATTTAGCCTGTTAATGCATTGATAGTTGAATTGCCACCTGATAACTGCATTTAGCCTGCTAGTGCATTGATAGTTGAATTAGCACTTGATAGCGGCATTTAGCCTGTTAGTGCATTGATAGTTGAATTGCCACCTGATAACTGCATTTAGCCTGCTAGTGCACTGATAGTTGAATTACCACCTGATAGCTGCATTTAACCTGTTAGTGCATTGATAGTTGAATTACCTCCTGATAACTGCATTCGCCTGTTAGTGCATTACCATCTGATAGCTGCATTTCGCCTGTTAGTGCATTGATAGTTGAATTTCCACCTGATAACTGCATTTAGCCTGCTAGTGCATTGATAGTTGAATTACCATCTGATAGCTGCATTTAGCCTGTTAGTGCATTGATAGTTGAATTGCCACCTGATCACTGCATTTAGCCTGCTAGTGCATTGATAGTTGAATTACCACCTGATATCTGCATTTAGCCTGATAGTGCATTGATAGTTGAATTGCCTCCTGATAACTGCATTTCGCCTGTTAGTGCATTACCATCCGATAGCTGCATTTAGCCTGTTAGTGCATTGATAGTTGAATTGCCACCTAACTGCATTTAGCCTGCTAGTGCATTGATAGTTGAATTACCACCTGATAACTGCATTTAGTCTGCTAGTGCATTGCCACCTGATAGTTGAAATGCCACCTGATAACTGCATTTAGCCTGTTAGTGCATTGCCATCTGGTAGCTGCATTTAGCCTGTTAGTGCATTGCCAGTTGATAGCTGCATTTAGCCTGTTAGTGCATTGCCATCTGATAGCTGCATTTAGCCTGTTAGTGCATTGATAGTTGAATTGCCACCTGATAACTGCATTTAGCCTGCTAGTGCATTGATAGTTGAATTACCACCTGATTGCTGCATTTAGCCTGTTAGTGCATTGATAGTTGAATTGCCACCTGATAACTGCATTTAGCCTGCTAGTGCACTGATAGTTGAATTACCACCTGATAGCTGTATTTAACCTGTTAGTGCATTGATAGTTGAATAATTGCCTCCTGATAACTGCATTCGCCTGTTAGTGCATTACCATCTGATAGCTGCATTTAGCCTGTTTGTACATTGATAGTTGAATTGCCACCTGATAACTGCATTTAGCCTGTTAGTGCATTGATAGTTGAATTGCCTCCTGATAACTGCATTTCCCCTGTTAGTGCATTGACAGTTGAATTACCACCTGATATCTGTATTTAGCCTGTTAGTGCATTGATAGTTGAATTGCCTCCTGATAACTGCATTTCGCCTGTTAGTGCATTACCATCTGATAGCTGCATTTAGCCTGTTAGTGCATTGATAGTTGATTTGCCACCTGATAACTGCATTTAGCCTGCTAGTGCATTGATAGTTGAATTACCACCTGATAGCTGCATTTAGCCTGTTAGTGCATTGATAGTTGAATTGCCACCTGATAACTGCATTTTGCCTGTAAGTGCACTGCCATCTGATAGCTGCATTTAGCCTGTTAGTGCATTGATAGTTGAATTGCCACCTGATAACTGCATTTAGTCTGCTAGTGCATTGCCACCTGATAGTTGAAATGCCACCTGATAACTGCATTTAGCCTGTTAGTGCATTGCCATCTGGTAGCTGCATTTAGCCTGTTAGTGCATTGCCAATTGATAGCTGCATTTAGCCTGTTAGTGCATTGCCATCTGATAGCTGCATTTAGCCTGTTAGTGCATTGATAGTTGAATTGCCACCTGATAACTGCATTTAGCCTGCTAGTGCATTGATAGTTGAATTACCACCTGATAGCTGCATTTATCCTGTTAATGCATTGATAGTTGAATTGCCACCTGATAACTGCATTTAGCCTGCTAGTGCACTGATAGTTGAATTACCACCTGTTAGCTGCATTTAACCTGTTAGTGCATTGATAGTTGAATAATTGCCTCCTGATAACTGCATTCGCCTGTTAGTGTATTACCATCTGATAGCTGCATTTAGCCTGTTGGTGCATTGATAGTTGAATTACCACCTGATAGCTGCATTTAACCTGTTTGTGCATTGATAGTTGAATTGCCACCTGATAACTGCATTTAGCCTGCTAGTGCATTGATAGTTGAATTAACACCTGATAACTGCATTTAGCCTGCTAGTGCATTGATAGTTGAATTAGCACCTGATAGCTGCATTTAGCCTGTTAGTGCATTGATAGTTGAATTGCCTCCTGATAACTGCATTTTGTCCGTTAGTGTATTGCCATCTGATAGCTGCATTTAGCCTGTTAGTGCATTGATAGTTGAATTTCCACCTGATAACTGCATTTAGCCTGCTAGTGCATTGCCACCTGATAGTTGAAATGCCACCTGATAACTGCATTTAGCCTGTTAGTGCATTGTCATCTGGTAGCTGCATTTAGCCTGTTAGTGCATTGCCAGTTGATAGCTGCATTTAGCCTGTTAGTGCATTGCCATCTGATAGCTGCATTTAGCCTGTTAGTGCATTGATAGTTGAATTGCCACCTGATAACTGCATTTAGCCTGCTAGTGCATTGATAGTTGAATTACCACCTGATTGCTGCATTTAGCCTGTTAGTGCATTGATAGTTGAATTGCCACCTGATAACTGCATTTAGCCTGCTAGTGCACTGATAGTTGAATTACCACCTGATAGCTGCATTTAACCTGTTAGTGCATTGATAGTTGAATATTTGCCTCCTGATAACTGCATTCGCCTGTTAGTGCATTACCATCTGATAGCTGCATTTAGCCTGTTTGTGCATTGATAGTTGAATTGCCACCTGATAACTGCATTTAGCCTGCTAGTGCACTGATAGTTGAATTACCACCTGATAGCTGCATTTAACCTGTTAGTGCATTGATAGTTGAATAATTGCCTCCTGATAACTGCATTCGCCTGTTAGTGCATTACCATCTGATAGCTGCATTTAGCCTGTTTGTGCATTGATAGTTGAATTGCCACCTGATAACTGCATTTGGCCTGTTAGTGCATTGATAGTTGAATTGCCACCTGATTGCTGCATTTAGCCTGTTAGTGCATTGATAGTTGAATTGCCACCTGATAACTGCATTTAGCCTGCTAGTGCACTGATAGTTGAATTACCACCTGATAGCTGCATTTAACCTGTTAGTGCATTGATAGTTGAATAATTGCCTCCTGATAACTGCATTCGCCTGTTAGTGCATTACCATCTGATAGCTGCATTTAGCCTGTTTGTGCATTGATAGTTGAATTGCCACCTGATAACTGCATTTGGCCTGTTAGTGCATTGATAGTTGAATTGCCTCCTGATAACTGCATATTGCCTGTTAGTGCATTGACAGTTGAATTACCACCTGATAGCTGTATTTAGCCTGTTAGTGCATTGATAGTTGAATTGCCTCCTGATAACTGCATTTCGCCTGTTAGTGCATTGCCATCTGATAGCTGCATTTAGCCTGTTAGTGCATTGATAGTTGAATTGCCACCTGATAACTGCATTTAGCCTGCTAGTGCATTGATAGTTGAATTACCACCTGATTGCTGCATTTAGCCTGTTAGTGCATTGATAGTTGAATTGCCACCTGATAACTGCATTTAGCCTGCTAGTGCACTGATAGTTGAATTACCACCTGATAGCTGTATTTAACCTGTTAGTGCATTGATAGTTGAATAATTGCCTCCTGATAACTGCATTCGCCTGTTAGTGCATTACCATCTGATATCTGCATTTAGCCTGTTTGTGCATTGATAGTTGAATTGCCACCTGATAACTGCATTTAGCCTGCTAGTGCATTGATAGTTGAATTAACACCTTATAGCTGCATTTAGCCTGTTAGTGCATTGATAGTTGAATTGCCTCCTGATAACTGCATTTCGCCTGTTAGTGCATTGACAGTTGAATTACCACCTGATAGCTGTATTTAGCCTGTTAGTGCATTGATAGTTGAATTGCCTCCTGATAACTGCATTTCGCCTGTTAGTGCATTACCATCTGATAGCTGCATTTAGCCTGTTAGTGCATTGATAGTTGAATTGCCACCTGATCGCTGCATTTAGCCTGTTAGTGCATTGATAGTTGATTTGCCACCTGATAACTGCATTTAGCCTGCTAGTGCATTGATAGTTGAATTACCACCTGATAGCTGCATTTAGCCTGTTAGTGCATTGATAGTTGAATTGCCACCTGATAACTGCATTTTGCCTGTAAGTGCACTGCCATCTGATAGCTGCATTTAGCCTGTTAGTGCATTGATAGTTGAATTGCCACCTGATAACTGCATTTAGTCTGCTAGTGCATTGCCACCTGATAGTTGAAATGCCACCTGATAACTGCATTTAGCCTGTTAGTGCATTGCCATCTGGTAGCTGCATTTAGCCTGTTAGTGCATTGCCAATTGATAGCTGCATTTAGCCTGTTAGTGCATTGCCATCTGATAGCTGCATTTAGCCTGTTAGTGCATTGATAGTTGAATTGCCACCTGATAACTGCATTTAGCCTGCTAGTGCATTGATATTTGAATTACCACCTGATAGCTGCATTTATCCTGTTAGTGCATTGATAGTTGAATTGCCACCTGATAACTGCATTTAGCCTGCTAGTGCACTGATAGTTGAATTACCACCTGTTAGCTGCATTTAACCTGTTAGTGCATTGATAGTTGAATAATTGCCTCCTGATAACTGCATTCGCCTGTTAGTGTATTACCATCTGATAGCTGCATTTAGCCTGTTGGTGCATTGATAGTTGAATTACCACCTGATAGCTGCATTTAACCTGTTTGTGCATTGATAGTTGAATTGCCACCTGATAACTGCATTTAGCCTGCTAGTGCATTGATAGTTGAATTAACACCTGATAACTGCATTTAGCCTGCTAGTGCATTGATAGTTGAATTACCACCTGATAGCTGCATTTAGCCTGTTAGTGCATTGATAGTTGAATTGCCTCCTGATAACTGCATTTTGTCCGTTAGTGTATTGCCATCTGATAGCTGCATTTAGCATGTTAGTGCATTGATAGTTGAATTTCCACCTGATAACTGCATTTAGCCTGCTAGTGCATTGCCACCTGATAGTTGAAATGCCACCTGATAACTGCATTTAGCCTGTTAGTGCATTGCCATCTGGTAGCTGCATTTAGCCTGTTAGTGCATTGCCAGTTGATAGCTGCATTTAGCCTGTTAGTGCATTGCCATCTGATAGCTGCATTTAGCCTGTTAGTGCATTGATAGTTGAATTGCCACCTGATAACTGCATTTAGCCTGCTAGTGCATTGATAGTTGAATTACCACCTGATTGCTGCATTTAGCCTGTTAGTGCATTGATAGTTGAATTACCACCTTATTGCTGCATTTAGCCTGTTAGTGCATTGATAGTTGAATTGCCACCTGATAACTGCATTTAGCCTGCTAGTGCACTGATAGTTGAATTACCACCTGATAGCTGCATTTAACCTGTTAGTGCATTGATAGTTGAATATTTGCCTCCTGATAACTGCATTCCCCTGTTAGTGCATTACCATCTGATAGCTGCATTTAGCCTGTTTGTGCATTGATAGTTGAATTGCCACCTGATAACTGCATTTAGCCTGCTAGTGCACTGATAGTTGAATTACCACCTGATAGCTGCATTTAACCTGTTAGTGCATTGATAGTTGAATAATTGCCTCCTGATAACTGCATTCGCCTGTTAGTGCATTACCATCTGATAGCTGCATTTAGCCTGTTTGTGCATTGATAGTTGAATTGCCACCTGATAACTGCATTTGGCCTGTTAGTGCATTGATAGTTGAATTGCCACCTGATTGCTGCATTTAGCCTGTTAGTGCATTGATAGTTGAATTGCCACCTGATAACTGCATTTAGCCTGCTAGTGCACTGATAGTTGAATTACCACCTGATAGCTGCATTTAACCTGTTAGTGCATTGATAGTTGAATAATTGCCTCCTGATAACTGCATTCGCCTGTTAGTGCATTACCATCTGATAGCTGCATTTAGCCTGTTTGTGCATTGATAGTTGAATTGCCACCTGATAACTGCATTTGGCCTGTTAGTGCATTGATAGTTGAATTGCCTCCTGATAACTGCATATTGCCTGTTAGTGCATTGACAGTTGAATTACCACCTGATAGCTGTATTTAGCCTGTTAGTGCATTGATAGTTGAATTGCCTCCTGATAACTGCATTTCGCCTGTTAGTGCATCGCCATCTGATAGCTGCATTTAGCCTGTTCGTGCATTGATAGTTGAATTGCCACCTGATAACTGCATTTAGCCTGCTAGTGCACTGATAGTTGAATTACCACCTGATAGCTGCATTTAACCTGTTAGTGCATTGATAGTTGAATAATTGCCTCCTGATAACTGCATTCGCCTGTTAGTGCATTACCATCTGATAGCTGCATTTAGCCTGTTTGTGCATTGATAGTTGAATTGCCACCTGATAACTGCATTTGGCCTGTTAGTGCATTGATAGTTGAATTGCCTCCTGATAACTGCATATTGCCTGTTAGTGCATTGACAGTTGAATTACCACCTGATAGCTGTATTTAGCCTGTTAGTGCATTGATAGTTGAATTGCCTCCTGATAACTGCATTTCGCCTGTTAGTGCATTGCCATCTGATAGCTGCATTTAGCCTGTTAGTGCATTGATAGTTGAATTGCCACCTGATAACTGCATTTAGCCTGCTAGTGCATTGATAGTTGAATTACCACCTGATTGCTGCATTTAGCCTGTTAGTGCATTGATAGTTGAATTGCCACCTGATAACTGCATTTAGCCTGCTAGTGCACTGATAGTTGAATTACCACCTGATAGCTGTATTTAACCTGTTAGTGCATTGATAGTTGAATAATTGCCTCCTGATAACTGCATTCGCCTGTTAGTGCATTACCATCTGATATCTGCATTTAGCCTGTTTGTGCATTGATAGTTGAATTGCCACCTGATAACTGCATTTAGCCTGCTAGTGCATTGATAGTTGAATTAACACCTGATAGCTGCATTTAGCCTGTTAGTGCATTGATAGTTGAATTGCCTCCTGATAACTGCATTTCGCCTGTTAGTGCATTGACAGTTGAATTACCACCTGATAGCTGTATTTAGCCTGTTAGTGCATTGATAGTTGAATAATTGCCTCCTGATAACTGCATTCGCCTGTTAGTGCATTACCATCTGATAGCTGCATTTAGCCTGTTTGTGCATTGATAGTTGAATTGCCACCTGATAACTGCATTTGGCCTGTTAGTGCATTGATAGTTGAATTGCCTCCTGATAACTGCATATTGCCTGTTAGTGCATTGACAGTTGAATTACCACCTGATAGCTGTATTTAGCCTGTTAGTGCATTGATAGTTGAATTGCCTCCTGATAACTGCATTTCGCCTGTTAGTGCATTGCCATCTGATAACTGCATTTAGCCTGTTAGTGCATTGATAGTTGAATTGCCACCTGATAACTGCATTTAGCCTGCTAGTGCATTGATAGTTGAATTACCACCTGATAGCTGCATTTAGCCTGTTAGTGCATTGATAGTTGAATTGCCTCCTGATAACTGCATTTCGCCTGTTAGTGCATTGACAGTTGAATTACCACCTGATAGCTGTATTTAGCCTGTTAGTGCATTGATAGTTGAATTGCCTCCTGATAACTGCATTTCGCCTGTTAGTGCATTACCATCTGATAGCTGCATTTAGCCTGTTAGTGCATTGATAGTTGAATTGCCACCTGATAACTGCATTTAGCCTGCTAGTGCATTGATAGTTGAATTACCACCTGATAGCTGCATTTAGCCTGTTAGTGCATTGATAGTTGAATTGTCTCCTGATAACTGCATTTCGGCTGTTAGTGCATTACCATCTGAAAGCTGCATTTAGCCTGTTAGTGCATTGATAGTTGAATTGCCACCTGATAACTGCAGTTAGCCTGCTAGTGCATTGATAGTTGAATTACCACCTGATAGCTGCATTTAGCCTGTTAGTGCATTGATAGTTGAATTGCCTCTTGATAACTGCATTTCGCCTGTTAGTGCATTGCCATCTGATAGCTGCATTTAGCCTGTTAGTGCATTGATAGTTGAATTGCCTCCTGATAACTGCATTTTGCCTGTAAGTGTATTGCCATCTGATAGCTGCATTTAGCCTGTTAGTGCATTGATAGTTGAATTGCCACCTGATAACTGCATTTAGCCTGCTAGTGCATTGCCACCTGATAGTTGAAATGCAACCTGATAACTGCATTTCGCCTGTTAGTGCATTGCCATCTGGTAGCTGCATTTAGCCTGTTCGTGCATTGCCAGTTGATAGCTGCATTTAGCCTGATAGTGCATTGCCATCTCATAGCTGCATTTAGCCTGTTAATGCATTGATAGTTGAATTGCCACCTGATAACTGCATTTAGCCTGCTAGTGCATTGATAGTTGAATTAGCACTTGATAGCGGCATTTAGCCTGTTAGTGCATTGATAGTTGAATTGCCACCTGATAACTGCATTTAGCCTGCTAGTGCACTGATAGTTGAATTACCACCTGATAGCTGCATTTAACCTGTTAGTGCATTGATAGTTGAATTACCTCCTGATAACTGCATTCGCCTGTTAGTGCATTACCATCTGATAGCTGCATTTCGCCTGTTAGTGCATTGATAGTTGAATTTCCACCTGATAACTGCATTTAGCCTGCTAGTGCATTGATAGTTGAATTACCATCTGATAGCTGCATTTAGCCTGTTAGTGCATTGATAGTTGAATTGCCACCTGATCACTGCATTTAGCCTGCTAGTGCATTGATAGTTGAATTACCACCTGATATCTGCATTTAGCCTGATAGTGCATTGATAGTTGAATTGCCTCCTGATAACTGCATTTCGCCTGTTAGTGCATTACCATCCGATAGCTGCATTTAGCCTGTTAGTGCATTGATAGTTGAATTGCCACCTAACTGCATTTAGCCTGCTAGTGCATTGATAGTTGAATTACCACCTGATAACTGCATTTAGTCTGCTAGTGCATTGCCACCTGATAGTTGAAATGCCACCTGATAACTGCATTTAGCCTGTTAGTGCATTGCCATCTGGTAGCTGCATTTAGCCTGTTAGTGCATTGCCAGTTGATAGCTGCATTTAGCCTGTTAGTGCATTGCCATCTGATAGCTGCATTTAGCCTGTTAGTGCATTGATAGTTGAATTGCCACCTGATAACTGCATTTAGCCTGCTAGTGCATTGATAGTTGAATTACCACCTGATTGCTGCATTTAGCCTGTTAGTGCATTGATAGTTGAATTGCCACCTGATAACTGCATTTAGCCTGCTAGTGCACTGATAGTTGAATTACCACCTGATAGCTGTATTTAACCTGTTAGTGCATTGATAGTTGAATAATTGCCTCCTGATAACTGCATTCGCCTGTTAGTGCATTACCATCTGATAGCTGCATTTAGCCTGTTTGTACATTGATAGTTGAATTGCCACCTGATAACTGCATTTAGCCTGTTAGTGCATTGATAGTTGAATTGCCTCCTGATAACTGCATTTCCCCTGTTAGTGCATTGACAGTTGAATTACCACCTGATATCTGTATTTAGCCTGTTAGTGCATTGATAGTTGAATTGCCTCCTGATAACTGCATTTCGCCTGTTAGTGCATTACCATCTGATAGCTGCATTTAGCCTGTTAGTGCATTGATAGTTGATTTGCCACCTGATAACTGCATTTAGCCTGCTAGTGCATTGATAGTTGAATTACCACCTGATAGCTGCATTTAGCCTGTTAGTGCATTGATAGTTGAATTGCCACCTGATAACTGCATTTTGCCTGTAAGTGCACTGCCATCTGATAGCTGCATTTAGCCTGTTAGTGCATTGATAGTTGAATTGCCACCTGATAACTGCATTTAGTCTGCTAGTGCATTGCCACCTGATAGTTGAAATGCCACCTGATAACTGCATTTAGCCTGTTAGTGCATTGCCATCTGGTAGCTGCATTTAGCCTGTTAGTGCATTGCCAATTGATAGCTGCATTTAGCCTGTTAGTGCATTGCCATCTGATAGCTGCATTTAGCCTGTTAGTGCATTGATAGTTGAATTGCCACCTGATAACTGCATTTAGCCTGCTAGTGCATTGATAGTTGAATTACCACCTGATAGCTGCATTTATCCTGTTAATGCATTGATAGTTGAATTGCCACCTGATAACTGCATTTAGCCTGCTAGTGCACTGATAGTTGAATTACCACCTGTTAGCTGCATTTAACCTGTTAGTGCATTGATAGTTGAATAATTGCCTCCTGATAACTGCATTCGCCTGTTAGTGTATTACCATCTGATAGCTGCATTTAGCCTGTTGGTGCATTGATAGTTGAATTACCACCTGATAGCTGCATTTAACCTGTTTGTGCATTGATAGTTGAATTGCCACCTGATAACTGCATTTAGCCTGCTAGTGCATTGATAGTTGAATTAACACCTGATAACTGCATTTAGCCTGCTAGTGCATTGATAGTTGAATTACCACCTGATAGCTGCATTTAGCCTGTTAGTGCATTGATAGTTGAATTGCCTCCTGATAACTGCATTTTGTCCGTTAGTGTATTGCCATCTGATAGCTGCATTTAGCCTGTTAGTGCATTGATAGTTGAATTTCCACCTGATAACTGCATTTAGCCTGCTAGTGCATTGCCACCTGATAGTTGAAATGCCACCTGATAACTGCATTTAGCCTGTTAGTGCATTGTCATCTGGTAGCTGCATTTAGCCTGTTAGTGCATTGCCAGTTGATAGCTGCATTTAGCCTGTTAGTGCATTGCCATCTGATAGCTGCATTTAGCCTGTTAGTGCATTGATAGTTGAATTGCCACCTGATAACTGCATTTAGCCTGCTAGTGCATTGATAGTTGAATTACCACCTGATTGCTGCATTTAGCCTGTTAGTGCATTGATAGTTGAATTGCCACCTGATAACTGCATTTAGCCTGCTAGTGCACTGATAGTTGAATTACCACCTGATAGCTGCATTTAACCTGTTAGTGCATTGATAGTTGAATATTTGCCTCCTGATAACTGCATTCGCCTGTTAGTGCATTACCATCTGATAGCTGCATTTAGCCTGTTTGTGCATTGATAGTTGAATTGCCACCTGATAACTGCATTTAGCCTGCTAGTGCACTGATAGTTGAATTACCACCTGATAGCTGCATTTAACCTGTTAGTGCATTGATAGTTGAATAATTGCCTCCTGATAACTGCATTCGCCTGTTAGTGCATTACCATCTGATAGCTGCATTTAGCCTGTTTGTGCATTGATAGTTGAATTGCCACCTGATAACTGCATTTGGCCTGTTAGTGCATTGATAGTTGAATTGCCACCTGATTGCTGCATTTAGCCTGTTAGTGCATTGATAGTTGAATTGCCACCTGATAACTGCATTTAGCCTGCTAGTGCACTGATAGTTGAATTACCACCTGATAGCTGCATTTAACCTGTTAGTGCATTGATAGTTGAATAATTGCCTCCTGATAACTGCATTCGCCTGTTAGTGCATTACCATCTGATAGCTGCATTTAGCCTGTTTGTGCATTGATAGTTGAATTGCCACCTGATAACTGCATTTGGCCTGTTAGTGCATTGATAGTTGAATTGCCTCCTGATAACTGCATATTGCCTGTTAGTGCATTGACAGTTGAATTACCACCTGATAGCTGTATTTAGCCTGTTAGTGCATTGATAGTTGAATTGCCTCCTGATAACTGCATTTCGCCTGTTAGTGCATTGCCATCTGATAGCTGCATTTAGCCTGTTAGTGCATTGATAGTTGAATTGCCACCTGATAACTGCATTTAGCCTGCTAGTGCATTGATAGTTGAATTACCACCTGATTGCTGCATTTAGCCTGTTAGTGCATTGATAGTTGAATTGCCACCTGATAACTGCATTTAGCCTGCTAGTGCACTGATAGTTGAATTACCACCTGATAGCTGTATTTAACCTGTTAGTGCATTGATAGTTGAATAATTGCCTCCTGATAACTGCATTCGCCTGTTAGTGCATTACCATCTGATATCTGCATTTAGCCTGTTTGTGCATTGATAGTTGAATTGCCACCTGATAACTGCATTTAGCCTGCTAGTGCATTGATAGTTGAATTAACACCTTATAGCTGCATTTAGCCTGTTAGTGCATTGATAGTTGAATTGCCTCCTGATAACTGCATTTCGCCTGTTAGTGCATTGACAGTTGAATTACCACCTGATAGCTGTATTTAGCCTGTTAGTGCATTGATAGTTGAATTGCCTCCTGATAACTGCATTTCGCCTGTTAGTGCATTACCATCTGATAGCTGCATTTAGCCTGTTAGTGCATTGATAGTTGAATTGCCACCTGATCGCTGCATTTAGCCTGTTAGTGCATTGATAGTTGATTTGCCACCTGATAACTGCATTTAGCCTGCTAGTGCATTGATAGTTGAATTACCACCTGATAGCTGCATTTAGCCTGTTAGTGCATTGATAGTTGAATTGCCACCTGATAACTGCATTTTGCCTGTAAGTGCACTGCCATCTGATAGCTGCATTTAGCCTGTTAGTGCATTGATAGTTGAATTGCCACCTGATAACTGCATTTAGTCTGCTAGTGCATTGCCACCTGATAGTTGAAATGCCACCTGATAACTGCATTTAGCCTGTTAGTGCATTGCCATCTGGTAGCTGCATTTAGCCTGTTAGTGCATTGCCAATTGATAGCTGCATTTAGCCTGTTAGTGCATTGCCATCTGATAGCTGCATTTAGCCTGTTAGTGCATTGATAGTTGAATTGCCACCTGATAACTGCATTTAGCCTGCTAGTGCATTGATATTTGAATTACCACCTGATAGCTGCATTTATCCTGTTAGTGCATTGATAGTTGAATTGCCACCTGATAACTGCATTTAGCCTGCTAGTGCACTGATAGTTGAATTACCACCTGTTAGCTGCATTTAACCTGTTAGTGCATTGATAGTTGAATAATTGCCTCCTGATAACTGCATTCGCCTGTTAGTGTATTACCATCTGATAGCTGCATTTAGCCTGTTGGTGCATTGATAGTTGAATTACCACCTGATAGCTGCATTTAACCTGTTTGTGCATTGATAGTTGAATTGCCACCTGATAACTGCATTTAGCCTGCTAGTGCATTGATAGTTGAATTAACACCTGATAACTGCATTTAGCCTGCTAGTGCATTGATAGTTGAATTACCACCTGATAGCTGCATTTAGCCTGTTAGTGCATTGATAGTTGAATTGCCTCCTGATAACTGCATTTTGTCCGTTAGTGTATTGCCATCTGATAGCTGCATTTAGCATGTTAGTGCATTGATAGTTGAATTTCCACCTGATAACTGCATTTAGCCTGCTAGTGCATTGCCACCTGATAGTTGAAATGCCACCTGATAACTGCATTTAGCCTGTTAGTGCATTGCCATCTGGTAGCTGCATTTAGCCTGTTAGTGCATTGCCAGTTGATAGCTGCATTTAGCCTGTTAGTGCATTGCCATCTGATAGCTGCATTTAGCCTGTTAGTGCATTGATAGTTGAATTGCCACCTGATAACTGCATTTAGCCTGCTAGTGCATTGATAGTTGAATTACCACCTGATTGCTGCATTTAGCCTGTTAGTGCATTGATAGTTGAATTACCACCTTATTGCTGCATTTAGCCTGTTAGTGCATTGATAGTTGAATTGCCACCTGATAACTGCATTTAGCCTGCTAGTGCACTGATAGTTGAATTACCACCTGATAGCTGCATTTAACCTGTTAGTGCATTGATAGTTGAATATTTGCCTCCTGATAACTGCATTCCCCTGTTAGTGCATTACCATCTGATAGCTGCATTTAGCCTGTTTGTGCATTGATAGTTGAATTGCCACCTGATAACTGCATTTAGCCTGCTAGTGCACTGATAGTTGAATTACCACCTGATAGCTGCATTTAACCTGTTAGTGCATTGATAGTTGAATAATTGCCTCCTGATAACTGCATTCGCCTGTTAGTGCATTACCATCTGATAGCTGCATTTAGCCTGTTTGTGCATTGATAGTTGAATTGCCACCTGATAACTGCATTTGGCCTGTTAGTGCATTGATAGTTGAATTGCCACCTGATTGCTGCATTTAGCCTGTTAGTGCATTGATAGTTGAATTGCCACCTGATAACTGCATTTAGCCTGCTAGTGCACTGATAGTTGAATTACCACCTGATAGCTGCATTTAACCTGTTAGTGCATTGATAGTTGAATAATTGCCTCCTGATAACTGCATTCGCCTGTTAGTGCATTACCATCTGATAGCTGCATTTAGCCTGTTTGTGCATTGATAGTTGAATTGCCACCTGATAACTGCATTTGGCCTGTTAGTGCATTGATAGTTGAATTGCCTCCTGATAACTGCATATTGCCTGTTAGTGCATTGACAGTTGAATTACCACCTGATAGCTGTATTTAGCCTGTTAGTGCATTGATAGTTGAATTGCCTCCTGATAACTGCATTTCGCCTGTTAGTGCATCGCCATCTGATAGCTGCATTTAGCCTGTTCGTGCATTGATAGTTGAATTGCCACCTGATAACTGCATTTAGCCTGCTAGTGCACTGATAGTTGAATTACCACCTGATAGCTGCATTTAACCTGTTAGTGCATTGATAGTTGAATAATTGCCTCCTGATAACTGCATTCGCCTGTTAGTGCATTACCATCTGATAGCTGCATTTAGCCTGTTTGTGCATTGATAGTTGAATTGCCACCTGATAACTGCATTTGGCCTGTTAGTGCATTGATAGTTGAATTGCCTCCTGATAACTGCATATTGCCTGTTAGTGCATTGACAGTTGAATTACCACCTGATAGCTGTATTTAGCCTGTTAGTGCATTGATAGTTGAATTGCCTCCTGATAACTGCATTTCGCCTGTTAGTGCATTGCCATCTGATAGCTGCATTTAGCCTGTTAGTGCATTGATAGTTGAATTGCCACCTGATAACTGCATTTAGCCTGCTAGTGCATTGATAGTTGAATTACCACCTGATTGCTGCATTTAGCCTGTTAGTGCATTGATAGTTGAATTGCCACCTGATAACTGCATTTAGCCTGCTAGTGCACTGATAGTTGAATTACCACCTGATAGCTGTATTTAACCTGTTAGTGCATTGATAGTTGAATAATTGCCTCCTGATAACTGCATTCGCCTGTTAGTGCATTACCATCTGATATCTGCATTTAGCCTGTTTGTGCATTGATAGTTGAATTGCCACCTGATAACTGCATTTAGCCTGCTAGTGCATTGATAGTTGAATTAACACCTGATAGCTGCATTTAGCCTGTTAGTGCATTGATAGTTGAATTGCCTCCTGATAACTGCATTTCGCCTGTTAGTGCATTGACAGTTGAATTACCACCTGATAGCTGTATTTAGCCTGTTAGTGCATTGATAGTTGAATTGCCTCCTGATAACTGCATTTCGCCTGTTAGTGCATTACCATCTGATAGCTGCATTTAGCCTGTTAGTGCATTGATAGTTGAATTGCCACCTGATCGCTGCATTTAGCCTGTTAGTGCATTGATAGTTGATTTGCCACCTGATAACTGCATTTAGCCTGCTAGTGCATTGATAGTTGAATTACCACCTGATAGCTGCATTTAGCCTGTTAGTGCATTGATAGTTGAATTGCCACCTGATAACTGCATTTTGCCTGTAAGTGCACTGCCATCTGATAGCTGCATTTAGCCTGTTAGTGCATTGATAGTTGAATTGCCACCTGATAACTGCATTTAGTCTGCTAGTGCATTGCCACCTGATAGTTGAAATGCCACCTGATAACTGCATTTAGCCTGTTAGTGCATTGCCATCTGGTAGCTGCATTTAGCCTGTTAGTGCATTGCCAATTGATAGCTGCATTTAGCCTGTTAGTGCATTGCCATCTGATAGCTGCATTTAGCCTGTTAGTGCATTGATAGTTGAATTGCCACCTGATAACTGCATTTAGCCTGCTAGTGCATTGATAGTTGAATTACCACCTGATAGCTGCATTTATCCTGTTAGTGCATTGATAGTTGAATTGCCACCTGATAACTGCATTTAGCCTGCTAGTGCACTGATAGTTGAATTACCACCTGTTAGCTGCATTTAACCTGTTAGTGCATTGATAGTTGAATAATTGCCTCCTGATAACTGCATTCGCCTGTTAGTGTATTACCATCTGATAGCTGCATTTAGCCTGTTGGTGCATTGATAGTTGAATTACCACCTGATAGCTGCATTTAACCTGTTTGTGCATTGATAGTTGAATTGCCACCTGATAACTGCATTTAGCCTGCTAGTGCATTGATAGTTGAATTAACACCTGATAACTGCATTTAGCCTGCTAGTGCATTGATAGTTGAATTACCACCTGATAGCTGCATTTAGCCTGTTAGTGCATTGATAGTTGAATTGCCTCCTGATAACTGCATTTTGTCCGTTAGTGTATTGCCATCTGATAGCTGCATTTAGCATGTTAGTGCATTGATAGTTGAATTTCCACCTGATAACTGCATTTAGCCTGCTAGTGCATTGCCACCTGATAGTTGAAATGCCACCTGATAACTGCATTTAGCCTGTTAGTGCATTGCCATCTGGTAGCTGCATTTAGCCTGTTAGTGCATTGCCAGTTGATAGCTGCATTTAGCCTGTTAGTGCATTGCCATCTGATAGCTGCATTTAGCCTGTTAGTGCATTGATAGTTGAATTGCCACCTGATAACTGCATTTAGCCTGCTAGTGCATTGATAGTTGAATTACCACCTGATTGCTGCATTTAGCCTGTTAGTGCATTGATAGTTGAATTGCCACCTGATAACTGCATTTAGCCTGCTAGTGCACTGATAGTTGAATTACCACCTGATAGCTGCATTTAACCTGTTAGTGCATTGATAGTTGAATATTTGCCTCCTGATAACTGCATTCGCCTGTTAGTGCATTACCATCTGATAGCTGCATTTAGCCTGTTTGTGCATTGATAGTTGAATTGCCACCTGATAACTGCATTTAGCCTGCTAGTGCACTGATAGTTGAATTACCACCTGATAGCTGCATTTAACCTGTTAGTGCATTGATAGTTGAATAATTGCCTCCTGATAACTGCATTCGCCTGTTAGTGCATTACCATCTGATAGCTGCATTTAGCCTGTTTGTGCATTGATAGTTGAATTGCCACCTGATAACTGCATTTAGCCTGCTAGTGCACTGATAGTTGAATTACCACCTGATAGCTGCATTTAACCTGTTAGTGCATTGATAGTTGAATAATTGCCTCCTGATAACTGCATTCGCCTGTTAGTGCATTACCATCTGATAGCTGCATTTAGCCTGTTTGTGCATTGATAGTTGAATTGCCACCTGATAACTGCATTTGGCCTGTTAGTGCATTGATAGTTGAATTGCCACCTGATTGCTGCATTTAGCCTGTTAGTGCATTGATAGTTGAATTGCCACCTGATAACTGCATTTAGCCTGCTAGTGCACTGATAGTTGAATTACCACCTGATAGCTGCATTTAACCTGTTAGTGCATTGATAGTTGAATAATTGCCTCCTGATAACTGCATTCGCCTGTTAGTGCATTACCATCTGATAGCTGCATTTAGCCTGTTTGTGCATTGACAGTTGAATTACCACCTGATATCTGTATTTAGCCTGTTAGTGCATTGATAGTTGAATTGCCTCCTGATAACTGCATTTCGCCTGTTAGTGCATTACCATCTGATAGCTGCATTTAGCCTGTTAGTGCATTGATAGTTGATTTGCCACCTGATAACTGCATTTAGCCTGCTAGTGCATTGATAGTTGAATTACCACCTGATAGCTGCATTTAGCCTGTTAGTGCATTGATAGTTGAATTGCCACCTGATAACTGCATTTTGCCTGTAAGTGCACTGCCATCTGATAGCTGCATTTAGCCTGTTAGTGCATTGATAGTTGAATTGCCACCTGATAACTGCATTTAGTCTGCTAGTGCATTGCCACCTGATAGTTGAAATGCCACCTGATAACTGCATTTAGCCTGTTAGTGCATTGCCATCTGGTAGCTGCATTTAGCCTGTTAGTGCATTGCCAATTGATAGCTGCATTTAGCCTGTTAGTGCATTGCCATCTGATAGCTGCATTTAGCCTGTTAGTGCATTGATAGTTGAATTGCCACCTGATAACTGCATTTAGCCTGCTAGTGCATTGATAGTTGAATTACCACCTGATAGCTGCATTTATCCTGTTAGTGCATTGATAGTTGAATTGCCACCTGATAACTGCATTTAGCCTGCTAGTGCACTGATAGTTGAATTACCACCTGTTAGCTGCATTTAACCTGTTAGTGCATTGATAGTTGAATAATTGCCTCCTGATAACTGCATTCGCCTGTTAGTGTATTACCATCTGATAGCTGCATTTAGCCTGTTGGTGCATTGATAGTTGAATTACCACCTGATAGCTGCATTTAACCTGTTTGTGCATTGATAGTTGAATTGCCACCTGATAACTGCATTTAGCCTGCTAGTGCATTGATAGTTGAATTAACACCTGATAACTGCATTTAGCCTGCTAGTGCATTGATAGTTGAATTACCACCTGATAGCTGCATTTAGCCTGTTAGTGCATTGATAGTTGAATTGCCTCCTGATAACTGCATTTTGTCCGTTAGTGTATTGCCATCTGATAGCTGCATTTAGCCTGTTAGTGCATTGATAGTTGAATTTCCACCTGATAACTGCATTTAGCCTGCTAGTGCATTGCCACCTGATAGTTGAAATGCCACCTGATAACTGCATTTAGCCTGTTAGTGCATTGCCATCTGGTAGCTGCATTTAGCCTGTTAGTGCATTGCCAGTTGATAGCTGCATTTAGCCTGTTAGTGCATTGCCATCTGATAGCTGCATTTAGCCTGTTAGTGCATTGATAGTTGAATTGCCACCTGATAACTGCATTTAGCCTGCTAGTGCATTGATAGTTGAATTACCACCTGATTGCTGCATTTAGCCTGTTAGTGCATTGATAGTTGAATTGCCACCTGATAACTGCATTTAGCCTGCTAGTGCACTGATAGTTGAATTACCACCTGATAGCTGCATTTAACCTGTTAGTGCATTGATAGTTGAATATTTGCCTCCTGATAACTGCATTCGCCTGTTAGTGCATTACCATCTGATAGCTGCATTTAGCCTGTTTGTGCATTGATAGTTGAATTGCCACCTGATAACTGCATTTAGCCTGCTAGTGCACTGATAGTTGAATTACCACCTGATAGCTGCATTTAACCTGTTAGTGCATTGATAGTTGAATAATTGCCTCCTGATAACTGCATTCGCCTGTTAGTGCATTACCATCTGATAGCTGCATTTAGCCTGTTTGTGCATTGATAGTTGAATTGCCACCTGATAACTGCATTTAGCCTGCTAGTGCACTGATAGTTGAATTACCACCTGATAGCTGCATTTAACCTGTTAGTGCATTGATAGTTGAATAATTGCCTCCTGATAACTGCATTCGCCTGTTAGTGCATTACCATCTGATAGCTGCATTTAGCCTGTTTGTGCATTGATAGTTGAATTGCCACCTGATAACTGCATTTGGCCTGTTAGTGCATTGATAGTTGAATTGCCACCTGATTGCTGCATTTAGCCTGTTAGTGCATTGATAGTTGAATTGCCACCTGATAACTGCATTTAGCCTGCTAGTGCACTGATAGTTGAATTACCACCTGATAGCTGCATTTAACCTGTTAGTGCATTGATAGTTGAATAATTGCCTCCTAATAACTGCATTCGCCTGTTAGTGCATTACCATCTGATAGCTGCATTTAGCCTGTTTGTGCATTGACAGTTGAATTACCACCTGATATCTGTATTTAGCCTGTTAGTGCATTGATAGTTGAATTGCCTCCTGATAACTGCATTTCGCCTGTTAGTGCATTACCATCTGATAGCTGCATTTAGCCTGTTAGTGCATTGATAGTTGATTTGCCACCTGATAACTGCATTTAGCCTGCTAGTGCATTGATAGTTGAATTACCACCTGATAGCTGCATTTAGCCTGTTAGTGCATTGATAGTTGAATTGCCACCTGATAACTGCATTTTGCCTGTAAGTGCACTGCCATCTGATAGCTGCATTTAGCCTGTTAGTGCATTGATAGTTGAATTGCCACCTGATAACTGCATTTAGTCTGCTAGTGCATTGCCACCTGATAGTTGAAATGCCACCTGATAACTGCATTTAGCCTGTTAGTGCATTGCCATCTGGTAGCTGCATTTAGCCTGTTAGTGCATTGCCAATTGATAGCTGCATTTAGCCTGTTAGTGCATTGCCATCTGATAGCTGCATTTAGCCTGTTAGTGCATTGATAGTTGAATTGCCACCTGATAACTGCATTTAGCCTGCTAGTGCATTGATAGTTGAATTACCACCTGATAGCTGCATTTATCCTGTTAGTGCATTGATAGTTGAATTGCCACCTGATAACTGCATTTAGCCTGCTAGTGCACTGATAGTTGAATTACCACCTGTTAGCTGCATTTAACCTGTTAGTGCATTGATAGTTGAATAATTGCCTCCTGATAACTGCATTCGCCTGTTAGTGTATTACCATCTGATAGCTGCATTTAGCCTGTTGGTGCATTGATAGTTGAATTACCACCTGATAGCTGCATTTAACCTGTTTGTGCATTGATAGTTGAATTGCCACCTGATAACTGCATTTAGCCTGCTAGTGCATTGATAGTTGAATTAACACCTGATAACTGCATTCGCCTGTTAGTGCATTACCATCTGATAGCTGCATTTAGCCTGTTTGTGCATTGATAGTTGAATTGCCACCTGATAACTGCATTTGGCCTGTTAGTGCATTGATAGTTGAATTGCCACCTGATTGCTGCATTTAGCCTGTTAGTGCATTGATAGTTGAATTGCCACCTGATAACTGCATTTAGCCTGCTAGTGCACTGATAGTTGAATTACCACCTGATAGCTGCATTTAACCTGTTAGTGCATTGATAGTTGAATAATTGCCTCCTGATAACTGCATTCGCCTGTTAGTGCATTACCATCTGATAGCTGCATTTAGCCTGTTTGTGCATTGATAGTTGAATTGCCACCTGATAACTGCATTTGGCCTGTTAGTGCATTGATAGTTGAATTGCCTCCTGATAACTGCATATTGCCTGTTAGTGCATTGACAGTTGAATTACCACCTGATAGCTGTATTTAGCCTGTTAGTGCATTGATAGTTGAATTGCCTCCTGATAACTGCATTTCGCCTGTTAGTGCATTGCCATCTGATAGCTGCATTTAGCCTGTTCGTGCATTGATAGTTGAATTGCCACCTGATAACTGCATTTAGCCTGCTAGTGCACTGATAGTTGAATTACCACCTGATAGCTGCATTTAACCTGTTAGTGCATTGATAGTTGAATAATTGCCTCCTGATAACTGCATTCGCCTGTTAGTGCATTACCATCTGATAGCTGCATTTAGCCTGTTTGTGCATTGATAGTTGAATTGCCACCTGATAACTGCATTTGGCCTGTTAGTGCATTGATAGTTGAATTGCCTCCTGATAACTGCATATTGCCTGTTAGTGCATTGACAGTTGAATTACCACCTGATAGCTGTATTTAGCCTGTTAGTGCATTGATAGTTGAATTGCCTCCTGATAACTGCATTTCGCCTGTTAGTGCATTGCCATCTGATAGCTGCATTTAGCCTGTTAGTGCATTGATAGTTGAATTGCCACCTGATAACTGCATTTAGCCTGCTAGTGCATTGATAGTTGAATTACCACCTGATTGCTGCATTTAGCCTGTTAGTGCATTGATAGTTGAATTGCCACCTGATAACTGCATTTAGCCTGCTAGTGCACTGATAGTTGAATTACCACCTGATAGCTGTATTTAACCTGTTAGTGCATTGATAGTTGAATAATTGCCTCCTGATAACTGCATTCGCCTGTTAGTGCATTACCATCTGATATCTGCATTTAGCCTGTTTGTGCATTGATAGTTGAATTGCCACCTGATAACTGCATTTAGCCTGCTAGTGCATTGATAGTTGAATTAACACCTGATAGCTGCATTTAGCCTGTTAGTGCATTGATAGTTGAATTGCCTCCTGATAACTGCATTTCGCCTGTTAGTGCATTGACAGTTGAATTACCACCTGATAGCTGTATTTAGCCTGTTAGTGCATTGATAGTTGAATTGCCTCCTGATAACTGCATTTCGCCTGTTAGTGCATTACCATCTGATAGCTGCATTTAGCCTGTTAGTGCATTGATAGTTGAATTGCCACCTGATCGCTGCATTTAGCCTGTTAGTGCATTGATAGTTGATTTGCCACCTGATAACTGCATTTAGCCTGCTAGTGCATTGATAGTTGAATTACCACCTGATAGCTGCATTTAGCCTGTTCGTGCATTGATAGTTGAATTGCCACCTGATAACTGCATTTTGCCTGTAAGTGCACTGCCATCTGATAGCTGCATTTAGCCTGTTAGTGCATTGATAGTTGAATTGCCACCTGATAACTGCATTTAGTCTGCTAGTGCATTGCCACCTGATAGTTGAAATGCCACCTGATAACTGCATTTAGCCTGTTAGTGCATTGCCATCTGGTAGCTGCATTTAGCCTGTTAGTGCATTGCCAATTGATAGCTGCATTTAGCCTGTTAGTGCATTGCCATCTGATAGCTGCATTTAGCCTGTTAGTGCATTGATAGTTGAATTGCCACCTGATAACTGCATTTAGCCTGCTAGTGCATTGATAGTTGAATTACCACCTGATAGCTGCATTTATCCTGTTAGTGCATTGATAGTTGAATTGCCACCTGATAACTGCATTTAGCCTGCTAGTGCACTGATAGTTGAATTACCACCTGTTAGCTGCATTTAACCTGTTAGTGCATTGATAGTTGAATAATTGCCTCCTGATAACTGCATTCGCCTGTTAGTGTATTACCATCTGATAGCTGCATTTAGCCTGTTGGTGCATTGATAGTTGAATTACCACCTGATAGCTGCATTTAACCTGTTTGTGCATTGATAGTTGAATTGCCACCTGATAACTGCATTTAGCCTGCTAGTGCATTGATAGTTGAATTAACACCTGATAACTGCATTTAGCCTGCTAGTGCATTGATAGTTGAATTACCACCTGATAGCTGCATTTAGCCTGTTAGTGCATTGATAGTTGAATTGCCTCCTGATAACTGCATTTTGTCCGTTAGTGTATTGCCATCTGATAGCTGCATTTAGCATGTTAGTGCATTGATAGTTGAATTTCCACCTGATAACTGCATTTAGCCTGCTAGTGCATTGCCACCTGATAGTTGAAATGCCACCTGATAACTGCATTTAGCCTGTTAGTGCATTGCCATCTGGTAGCTGCATTTAGCCTGTTAGTGCATTGCCAGTTGATAGCTGCATTTAGCCTGTTAGTGCATTGCCATCTGATAGCTGCATTTAGCCTGTTAGTGCATTGATAGTTGAATTGCCACCTGATAACTGCATTTAGCCTGCTAGTGCATTGATAGTTGAATTACCACCTGATTGCTGCATTTAGCCTGTTAGTGCATTGATAGTTGAATTGCCACCTGATAACTGCATTTAGCCTGCTAGTGCACTGATAGTTGAATTACCACCTGATAGCTGCATTTAACCTGTTAGTGCATTGATAGTTGAATATTTGCCTCCTGATAACTGCATTCGCCTGTTAGTGCATTACCATCTGATAGCTGCATTTAGCCTGTTTGTGCATTGATAGTTGAATTGCCACCTGATAACTGCATTTAGCCTGCTAGTGCACTGATAGTTGAATTACCACCTGATAGCTGCATTTAACCTGTTAGTGCATTGATAGTTGAATAATTGCCTCCTGATAACTGCATTCGCCTGTTAGTGCATTACCATCTGATAGCTGCATTTAGCCTGTTTGTGCATTGATAGTTGAATTGCCACCTGATAACTGCATTTAGCCTGCTAGTGCACTGATAGTTGAATTACCACCTGATAGCTGCATTTAACCTGTTAGTGCATTGATAGTTGAATAATTGCCTCCTGATAACTGCATTCGCCTGTTAGTGCATTACCATCTGATAGCTGCATTTAGCCTGTTTGTGCATTGATAGTTGAATTGCCACCTGATAACTGCATTTGGCCTGTTAGTGCATTGATAGTTGAATTGCCACCTGATTGCTGCATTTAGCCTGTTAGTGCATTGATAGTTGAATTGCCACCTGATAACTGCATTTAGCCTGCTAGTGCACTGATAGTTGAATTACCACCTGATAGCTGCATTTAACCTGTTAGTGCATTGATAGTTGAATAATTGCCTCCTGATAACTGCATTCGCCTGTTAGTGCATTACCATCTGATAGCTGCATTTAGCCTGTTTGTGCATTGACAGTTGAATTACCACCTGATATCTGTATTTAGCCTGTTAGTGCATTGATAGTTGAATTGCCTCCTGATAACTGCATTTCGCCTGTTAGTGCATTACCATCTGATAGCTGCATTTAGCCTGTTAGTGCATTGATAGTTGATTTGCCACCTGATAACTGCATTTAGCCTGCTAGTGCATTGATAGTTGAATTACCACCTGATAGCTGCATTTAGCCTGTTAGTGCATTGATAGTTGAATTGCCACCTGATAACTGCATTTTGCCTGTAAGTGCACTGCCATCTGATAGCTGCATTTAGCCTGTTAGTGCATTGATAGTTGAATTGCCACCTGATAACTGCATTTAGTCTGCTAGTGCATTGCCACCTGATAGTTGAAATGCCACCTGATAACTGCATTTAGCCTGTTAGTGCATTGCCATCTGATAGCTGCATTTAGCCTGTTAGTGCATTGATAGTTGAATTGCCACCTGATAACTGCATTTAGCCTGCTAGTGCATTGATAGTTGAATTACCACCTGATAGCTGCATTTATCCTGTTAGTGCATTGATAGTTGAATTGCCACCTGATAACTGCATTTAGCTTGCTAGTGCACTGATAGTTGAATTACCACCTGTTAGCTGCATTTAACCTGTTAGTGCATTGATAGTTGAATAATTGCCTCCTGATAACTGCATTCGCCTGTTAGTGTATTACCATCTGATAGCTGCATTTAGCCTGTTGGTGCATTGATAGTTGAATTACCACCTGATAGCTGCATTTAACCTGTTTGTGCATTGATAGTTGAATTGCCACCTGATAACTGCATTTAGCCTGCTAGTGCATTGATAGTTGAATTAACACCTGATAACTGCATTTAGCCTGCTAGTGCATTGATAGTTGAATTACCACCTGATAGCTGCATTTAGCCTGTTAGTGCATTGATAGTTGAATTGCCTCCTGATAACTGCATTTTGTCCGTTAGTGTATTGCCATCTGATAGCTGCATTTAGCCTGTTAGTGCATTGATAGTTGAATTTCCACCTGATAACTGCATTTAGCCTGCTAGTGCATTGCCACCTGATAGTTGAAATGCCACCTGATAACTGCATTTAGCCTGTTAGTGCATTGCCATCTGGTAGCTGCATTTAGCCTGTTAGTGCATTGCCAGTTGATAGCTGCATTTAGCCTGTTAGTGCATTGCCATCTGATAGCTGCATTTAGCCTGTTAGTGCATTGATAGTTGAATTGCCACCTGATAACTGCATTTAGCCTGCTAGTGCATTGATAGTTGAATTACCACCTGATTGCTGCATTTAGCCTGTTAGTGCATTGATAGTTGAATTGCCACCTGATAACTGCATTTAGCCTGCTAGTGCACTGATAGTTGAATTACCACCTGATAGCTGCATTTAACCTGTTAGTGCATTGATAGTTGAATATTTGCCTCCTGATAACTGCATTCGCCTGTTAGTGCATTACCATCTGATAGCTGCATTTAGCCTGTTTGTGCATTGATAGTTGAATTGCCACCTGATAACTGCATTTAGCCTGCTAGTGCACTGATAGTTGAATTACCACCTGATAGCTGCATTTAACCTGTTAGTGCATTGATAGTTGAATAATTGCCTCCTGATAACTGCATTCGCCTGTTAGTGCATTACCATCTGATAGCTGCATTTAGCCTGTTTGTGCATTGATAGTTGAATTGCCACCTGATAACTGCATTTAGCCTGCTAGTGCACTGATAGTTGAATTACCACCTGATAGCTGCATTTAACCTGTTAGTGCATTGATAGTTGAATAATTGCCTCCTGATAACTGCATTCGCCTGTTAGTGCATTACCATCTGATAGCTGCATTTAGCCTGTTTGTGCATTGATAGTTGAATTGCCACCTGATAACTGCATTTGGCCTGTTAGTGCATTGATAGTTGAATTGCCACCTGATTGCTGCATTTAGCCTGTTAGTGCATTGATAGTTGAATTGCCACCTGATAACTGCATTTAGCCTGCTAGTGCACTGATAGTTGAATTACCACCTGATAGCTGCATTTAACCTGTTAGTGCATTGATAGTTGAATAATTGCCTCCTAATAACTGCATTCGCCTGTTAGTGCATTACCATCTGATAGCTGCATTTAGCCTGTTTGTGCATTGACAGTTGAATTACCACCTGATATCTGTATTTAGCCTGTTAGTGCATTGATAGTTGAATTGCCTCCTGATAACTGCATTTCGCCTGTTAGTGCATTACCATCTGATAGCTGCATTTAGCCTGTTAGTGCATTGATAGTTGATTTGCCACCTGATAACTGCATTTAGCCTGCTAGTGCATTGATAGTTGAATTGCCACCTGATAACTGCATTTTGCCTGTAAGTGCACTGCCATCTGATAGCTGCATTTAGCCTGTTAGTGCATTGATAGTTGAATTGCCACCTGATAACTGCATTTAGTCTGCTAGTGCATTGCCACCTGATAGTTGAAATGCCACCTGATAACTGCATTTAGCCTGTTAGTGCATTGCCATCTGGTAGCTGCATTTAGCCTGTTAGTGCATTGCCAATTGATAGCTGCATTTAGCCTGTTAGTGCATTGCCATCTGATAGCTGCATTTAGCCTGTTAGTGCATTGATAGTTGAATTGCCACCTGATAACTGCATTTAGCCTGCTAGTGCATTGATAGTTGAATTACCACCTGATAGCTGCATTTATCCTGTTAGTGCATTGATAGTTGAATTGCCACCTGATAACTGCATTTAGCCTGCTAGTGCACTGATAGTTGAATTACCACCTGTTAGCTGCATTTAACCTGTTAGTGCATTGATAGTTGAATAATTGCCTCCTGATAACTGCATTCGCCTGTTAGTGTATTACCATCTGATAGCTGCATTTAGCCTGTTGGTGCATTGATAGTTGAATTACCACCTGATAGCTGCATTTAACCTGTTTGTGCATTGATAGTTGAATTGCCACCTGATAACTGCATTTAGCCTGCTAGTGCATTGATAGTTGAATTAACACCTGATAACTGCATTTAGCCTGCTAGTGCATTGATAGTTGAATTACCACCTGATAGCTGCATTTAGCCTGTTAGTGCATTGATAGTTGAATTGCCTCCTGATAACTGCATTTTGTCCGTTAGTGTATTGCCATCTGATAGCTGCATTTAGCCTGTTAGTGCATTGATAGTTGAATTTCCACCTGATAACTGCATTTAGCCTGCTAGTGCATTGCCACCTGATAGTTGAAATGCCACCTGATAACTGCATTTAGCCTGTTAGTGCATTGCCATCTGGTAGCTGCATTTAGCCTGTTAGTGCATTGCCAGTTGATAGCTGCATTTAGCCTGTTAGTGCATTGCCATCTGATAGCTGCATTTAGCCTGTTAGTGCATTGATAGTTGAATTGCCACCTGATAACTGCATTTAGCCTGCTAGTGCATTGATAGTTGAATTACCACCTGATTGCTGCATTTAGCCTGTTAGTGCATTGATAGTTGAATTGCCACCTGATAACTGCATTTAGCCTGCTAGTGCACTGATAGTTGAATTACCACCTGATAGCTGCCTTTAACCTGTTAGTGCATTGATAGTTGAATATTTGCCTCCTGATAACTGCATTCGCCTGTTAGTGCATTACCATCTGATAGCTGCATTTAGCCTGTTTGTGCATTGATAGTTGAATTGCCACCTGATAACTGCATTTAGCCTGCTAGTGCACTGATAGTTGAATTACCACCTGATAGCTGCATTTAACCTGTTAGTGCATTGATAGTTGAATGATTGCCTCCTGATAACTGCATTCGCCTGTTAGTGCATTACCATCTGATAGCTGCATTTAGCCTGTTTGTGCATTGATAGTTGAATTGCCACCTGATAACTGCATTTGGCCTGTTAGTGCATTGATAGTTGAATTGCCACCTGATTGCTGCATTTAGCCTGTTAGTGCATTGATAGTTGAATTGCCACCTGATAACTGCATTTAGCCTGCTAGTGCACTGATAGTTGAATTACCACCTGATAGCTGCATTTAACCTGTTAGTGCATTGATAGTTGAATAATTGCCTCCTGATAACTGCATTCGCCTGTTAGTGCATTACCATCTGATAGCTGCATTTAGCCTGTTTGTGCATTGATAGTTGAATTGCCACCTGATAACTGCATTTGGCCTGTTAGTGCATTGATAGTTGAATTGCCTCCTGATAACTGCATATTGCCTGTTAGTGCATTGACAGTTGAATTACCACCTGATAGCTGTATTTAGCCTGTTAGTGCATTGATAGTTGAATTGCCTCCTGATAACTGCATTTCGCCTGTTAGTGCATTGCCATCTGATAGCTGCATTTAGCCTGTTAGTGCATTGATAGTTGAATTGCCACCTGATAACTGCATTTAGCCTGCTAGTGCATTGATAGTTGAATTACCACCTGATTGCTGCATTTAGCCTGTTAGTGCATTGATAGTTGAATTGCCACCTGATAACTGCATTTAGCCTGCTAGTGCACTGATAGTTGAATTACCACCTGATAGCTGTATTTAACCTGTTAGTGCATTGATAGTTGAATAATTGCCTCCTGATAACTGCATTCGCCTGTTAGTGCATTACCATCTGATATCTGCATTTAGCCTGTTTGTGCATTGATAGTTGAATTGCCACTTGATAACTGCATTTAGCCTGCTAGTGCATTGATAGTTGAATTAACACCTGATAGCTGCATTTAGCCTGTTAGTGCATTGATAGTTGAATTGCCTCCTGATAACTGCATTTCGCCTGTTAGTGCATTGACAGTTGAATTACCACCTGATAGCTGTATTTAGCCTGTTAGTGCATTGATAGTTGAATTGCCTCCTGATAACTGCATTTCGCCTGTTAGTGCATTACCATCTGATAGCTGCATTTAGCCTGTTAGTGCATTGATAGTTGAATTGCCACCTGATCGCTGCATTTAGCCTGTTAGTGCATTGATAGTTGATTTGCCACCTGATAACTGCATTTAGCCTGCTAGTGCATTGATAGTTGAATTACCACCTGATAGCTGCATTTAGCCTGTTAGTGCATTGATAGTTGAATTGCCACCTGATAACTGCATTTTGCCTGTAAGTGCACTGCCATCTGATAGCTGCATTTAGCCTGTTAGTGCATTGATAGTTGAATTGCCACCTGATAACTGCATTTAGTCTGCTAGTGCATTGCCACCTGATAGTTGAAATGCCACCTGATAACTGCATTTAGCCTGTTAGTGCATTGCCATCTGGTAGCTGCATTTAGCCTGTTAGTGCATTGCCAATTGATAGCTGCATTTAGCCTGTTAGTGCATTGCCATCTGATAGCTGCATTTAGCCTGTTAGTGCATTGATAGTTGAATTGCCACCTGATAACTGCATTTAGCCTGCTAGTGCATTGATATTTGAATTACCACCTGATAGCTGCATTTATCCTGTTAGTGCATTGATAGTTGAATTGCCACCTGATAACTGCATTTAGCCTGCTAGTGCACTGATAGTTGAATTACCACCTGTTAGCTGCATTTAACCTGTTAGTGCATTGATAGTTGAATAATTGCCTCCTGATAACTGCATTCGCCTGTTAGTGTATTACCATCTGATAGCTGCATTTAGCCTGTTGGTGCATTGATAGTTGAATTACCACCTGATAGCTGCATTTAACCTGTTTGTGCATTGATAGTTGAATTGCCACCTGATAACTGCATTTAGCCTGCTAGTGCATTGATAGTTGAATTAACACCTGATAACTGCATTTAGCCTGCTAGTGCATTGATAGTTGAATTACCACCTGATAGCTGCATTTAGCCTGTTAGTGCATTGATAGTTGAATTGCCTCCTGATAACTGCATTTTGTCCGTTAGTGTATTGCCATCTGATAGCTGCATTTAGCATGTTAGTGCATTGATAGTTGAATTTCCACCTGATAACTGCATTTAGCCTGCTAGTGCATTGCCACCTGATAGTTGAAATGCCACCTGATAACTGCATTTAGCCTGTTAGTGCATTGCCATCTGGTAGCTGCATTTAGCCTGTTAGTGCATTGCCAGTTGATAGCTGCATTTAGCCTGTTAGTGCATTGCCATCTGATAGCTGCATTTAGCCTGTTAGTGCATTGATAGTTGAATTGCCACCTGATAACTGCATTTAGCCTGCTAGTGCATTGATAGTTGAATTACCACCTGATTGCTGCATTTAGCCTGTTAGTGCATTGATAGTTGAATTACCACCTTATTGCTGCATTTAGCCTGTTAGTGCATTGATAGTTGAATTGCCACCTGATAACTGCATTTAGCCTGCTAGTGCACTGATAGTTGAATTACCACCTGATAGCTGCATTTAACCTGTTAGTGCATTGATAGTTGAATATTTGCCTCCTGATAACTGCATTCGCCTGTTAGTGCATTACCATCTGATAGCTGCATTTAGCCTGTTTGTGCATTGATAGTTGAATTGCCACCTGATAACTGCATTTAGCCTGCTAGTGCACTGATAGTTGAATTACCACCTGATAGCTGCATTTAACCTGTTAGTGCATTGATAGTTGAATAATTGCCTCCTGATAACTGCATTCGCCTGTTAGTGCATTACCATCTGATAGCTGCATTTAGCCTGTTTGTGCATTGATAGTTGAATTGCCACCTGATAACTGCATTTGGCCTGTTAGTGCATTGATAGTTGAATTGCCACCTGATTGCTGCATTTAGCCTGTTAGTGCATTGATAGTTGAATTGCCACCTGATAACTGCATTTAGCCTGCTAGTGCACTGATAGTTGAATTACCACCTGATAGCTGCATTTAACCTGTTAGTGCATTGATAGTTGAATAATTGCCTCCTGATAACTGCATTCGCCTGTTAGTGCATTACCATCTGATAGCTGCATTTAGCCTGTTTGTGCATTGATAGTTGAATTGCCACCTGATAACTGCATTTGGCCTGTTAGTGCATTGATAGTTGAATTGCCTCCTGATAACTGCATATTGCCTGTTAGTGCATTGACAGTTGAATTACCACCTGATAGCTGTATTTAGCCTGTTAGTGCATTGATAGTTGAATTGCCTCCTGATAACTGCATTTCGCCTGTTAGTGCATTGCCATCTGATAGCTGCATTTAGCCTGTTAGTGCATTGATAGTTGAATTGCCACCTGATAACTGCATTTAGCCTGCTAGTGCACTGATAGTTGAATTACCACCTGATAGCTGCATTTAACCTGTTAGTGCATTGATAGTTGAATAATTGCCTCCTGATAACTGCATTCGCCTGTTAGTGCATTACCATCTGATAGCTGCATTTAGCCTGTTTGTGCATTGATAGTTGAATTGCCACCTGATAACTGCATTTGGCCTGTTAGTGCATTGATAGTTGAATTGCCTCCTGATAACTGCATATTGCCTGTTAGTGCATTGACAGTTGAATTACCACCTGATAGCTGTATTTAGCCTGTTAGTGCATTGATAGTTGAATTGCCTCCTGATAACTGCATTTCGCCTGTTAGTGCATTGCCATCTGATAGCTGCATTTAGCCTGTTAGTGCATTGATAGTTGAATTGCCACCTGATAACTGCATTTAGCCTGCTAGTGCATTGATAGTTGAATTACCACCTGATTGCTGCATTTAGCCTGTTAGTGCATTGATAGTTGAATTGCCACCTGATAACTGCATTTAGCCTGCTAGTGCACTGATAGTTGAATTACCACCTGATAGCTGTATTTAACCTGTTAGTGCATTGATAGTTGAATAATTGCCTCCTGATAACTGCATTCGCCTGTTAGTGCATTACCATCTGATATCTGCATTTAGCCTGTTTGTGCATTGATAGTTGAATTGCCACCTGATAACTGCATTTAGCCTGCTAGTGCATTGATAGTTGAATTAACACCTGATAGCTGCATTTAGCCTGTTAGTGCATTGATAGTTGAATTGCCTCCTGATAACTGCATTTCGCCTGTTAGTGCATTGACAGTTGAATTACCACCTGATAGCTGTATTTAGCCTGTTAGTGCATTGATAGTTGAATTGCCTCCTGATAACTGCATTTCGCCTGTTAGTGCATTACCATCTGATAGCTGCATTTAGCCTGTTAGTGCATTGATAGTTGAATTGCCACCTGATCGCTGCATTTAGCCTGTTAGTGCATTGATAGTTGATTTGCCACCTGATAACTGCATTTAGCCTGCTAGTGCATTGATAGTTGAATTACCACCTGATAGCTGCATTTAGCCTGTTAGTGCATTGATAGTTGAATTGCCACCTGATAACTGCATTTTGCCTGTAAGTGCACTGCCATCTGATAGCTGCATTTAGCCTGTTAGTGCATTGATAGTTGAATTGCCACCTGATAACTGCATTTAGTCTGCTAGTGCATTGCCACCTGATAGTTGAAATGCCACCTGATAACTGCATTTAGCCTGTTAGTGCATTGCCATCTGGTAGCTGCATTTAGCCTGTTAGTGCATTGCCAATTGATAGCTGCATTTAGCCTGTTAGTGCATTGCCATCTGATAGCTGCATTTAGCCTGTTAGTGCATTGATAGTTGAATTGCCACCTGATAACTGCATTTAGCCTGCTAGTGCATTGATAGTTGAATTACCACCTGATAGCTGCATTTATCCTGTTAGTGCATTGATAGTTGAATTGCCACCTGATAACTGCATTTAGCCTGCTAGTGCACTGATAGTTGAATTACCACCTGTTAGCTGCATTTAACCTGTTAGTGCATTGATAGTTGAATAATTGCCTCCTGATAACTGCATTCGCCTGTTAGTGTATTACCATCTGATAGCTGCATTTAGCCTGTTGGTGCATTGATAGTTGAATTACCACCTGATAGCTGCATTTAACCTGTTTGTGCATTGATAGTTGAATTGCCACCTGATAACTGCATTTAGCCTGCTAGTGCATTGATAGTTGAATTAACACCTGATAACTGCATTTAGCCTGCTAGTGCATTGATAGTTGAATTACCACCTGATAGCTGCATTTAGCCTGTTAGTGCATTGATAGTTGAATTGCCTCCTGATAACTGCATTTTGTCCGTTAGTGTATTGCCATCTGATAGCTGCATTTAGCATGTTAGTGCATTGATAGTTGAATTTCCACCTGATAACTGCATTTAGCCTGCTAGTGCATTGCCACCTGATAGTTGAAATGCCACCTGATAACTGCATTTAGCCTGTTAGTGCATTGCCATCTGGTAGCTGCATTTAGCCTGTTAGTGCATTGCCAGTTGATAGCTGCATTTAGCCTGTTAGTGCATTGCCATCTGATAGCTGCATTTAGCCTGTTAGTGCATTGATAGTTGAATTGCCACCTGATAACTGCATTTAGCCTGCTAGTGCATTGATAGTTGAATTACCACCTGATTGCTGCATTTAGCCTGTTAGTGCATTGATAGTTGAATTGCCACCTGATAACTGCATTTAGCCTGCTAGTGCACTGATAGTTGAATTACCACCTGATAGCTGCATTTAACCTGTTAGTGCATTGATAGTTGAATATTTGCCTCCTGATAACTGCATTCGCCTGTTAGTGCATTACCATCTGATAGCTGCATTTAGCCTGTTTGTGCATTGATAGTTGAATTGCCACCTGATAACTGCATTTAGCCTGCTAGTGCACTGATAGTTGAATTACCACCTGATAGCTGCATTTAACCTGTTAGTGCATTGATAGTTGAATAATTGCCTCCTGATAACTGCATTCGCCTGTTAGTGCATTACCATCTGATAGCTGCATTTAGCCTGTTTGTGCATTGATAGTTGAATTGCCACCTGATAACTGCATTTAGCCTGCTAGTGCACTGATAGTTGAATTACCACCTGATAGCTGCATTTAACCTGTTAGTGCATTGATAGTTGAATAATTGCCTCCTGATAACTGCATTCGCCTGTTAGTGCATTACCATCTGATAGCTGCATTTAGCCTGTTTGTGCATTGATAGTTGAATTGCCACCTGATAACTGCATTTGGCCTGTTAGTGCATTGATAGTTGAATTGCCACCTGATTGCTGCATTTAGCCTGTTAGTGCATTGATAGTTGAATTGCCACCTGATAACTGCATTTAGCCTGCTAGTGCACTGATAGTTGAATTACCACCTGATAGCTGCATTTAACCTGTTAGTGCATTGATAGTTGAATAATTGCCTCCTGATAACTGCATTCGCCTGTTAGTGCATTACCATCTGATAGCTGCATTTAGCCTGTTTGTGCATTGATAGTTGAATTGCCACCTGATAACTGCATTTGGCCTGTTAGTGCATTGATAGTTGAATTGCCTCCTGATAACTGCATATTGCCTGTTAGTGCATTGACAGTTGAATTACCACCTGATAGCTGTATTTAGCCTGTTAGTGCATTGATAGTTGAATTGCCTCCTGATAACTGCATTTCGCCTGTTAGTGCATTGCCATCTGATAGCTGCATTTAGCCTGTTAGTGCATTGATAGTTGAATTGCCACCTGATAACTGCATTTAGCCTGCTAGTGCATTGATAGTTGAATTACCACCTGATTGCTGCATTTAGCCTGTTAGTGCATTGATAGTTGAATTGCCACCTGATAACTGCATTTAGCCTGCTAGTGCACTGATAGTTGAATTACCACCTGATAGCTGTATTTAACCCGTTAGTGCATTGATAGTTGAATAATTGCCTCCTGATAACTGCATTCGCCTGTTAGTGCATTACCATCTGATAGCTGCATTTAGCCTGTTTGTGCATTGATAGTTGAATTGCCACCTGATAACTGCATTTAGCCTGTTAGTGCATTGATAGTTGAATTGCCTCCTGATAACTGCATTTCGCCTGTTAGTGCATTGACAGTTGAATTACCACCTGATATCTGTATTTAGCCTGTTAGTGCATTGATAGTTGAATTGCCTCCTGATAACTGCATTTCGCCTGTTAGTGCATTACCATCTGATAGCTGCATTTAACCTGTTAGTGCATTGATAGTTGATTTGCCACCTGATAACTGCATTTAGCCTGCTAGTGCATTGATAGTTGAATTACCACCTGATAGCTGCATTTAGCCTGTTAGTGCATTGATAGTTGAATTGCCACCTGATAACTGCATTTTGCCTGTAAGTGCACTGCCATCTGATAGCTGCATTTAGCCTGTTAGTGCATTGATAGTTGAATTGCCACCTGATAACTGCATTTAGTCTGCTAGTGCATTGCCACCTGATAGTTGAAATGCCACCTGATAACTGCATTTAGCCTGTTAGTGCATTGCCATCTGGTAGCTGCATTTAGCCTGTTAGTGCATTGCCAATTGATAGCTGCATTTAGCCTGTTAGTGCATTGCCATCTGATAGCTGCATTTAGCCTGTTAGTGCATTGATAGTTGAATTGCCACCTGATAACTGCATTTAGCCTGCTAGTGCATTGATAGTTGAATTACCACCTGATAGCTGCATTTATCCTGTTAGTGCATTGATAGTTGAATTGCCACCTGATAACTGCATTTAGCCTGCTAGTGCACTGATAGTTGAATTACCACCTGATAGCTGCATTTAACCTGTTAGTGCATTGATAGTTGAATAATTGCCTCCTGATAACTGCATTCGCCTGTTAGTGTATTACCATCTGATAGCTGCATTTAGCCTGTTGGTGCATTGATAGTTGAAATACCACCTGATAGCTGCATTTAACCTGTTTGTGCATTGATAGTTGAATTGCCACCTGATAACTGCATTTAGCCTGCTAGTGCATTGATAGTTGAATTAACACCTGATAACTGCATTTAGCCTGCTAGTGCATTGATAGTTGAATTACCACCTGATAGCTGCATTTAGCCTGTTAGTGCATTGATAGTTGAATTGCCTCCTGATAACTGCATTTTGTCCGTTAGTGTATTGCCATCTGATAGCTGCATTTAGCCTGTTAGTGCATTGATAGTTGAATTTCCACCTGATAACTGCATTTAGCCTGCTAGTGCATTGCCACCTGATAGTTGAAATGCCACCTGATAACTGCATTTAGCCTGTTAGTGCATTGCCATCTGGTAGCTGCATTTAGCCTGTTAGTGCATTGCCAGTTGATAGCTGCATTTAGCCTGTTAGTGCATTGCCATCTGATAGCTGCATTTAGCCTGTTAGTGCATTGATAGTTGAATTGCCACCTGATAACTGCATTTAGCCTGCTAGTGCATTGATAGTTGAATTACCACCTGATTGCTGCATTTAGCCTGTTAGTGCATTGATAGTTGAATTGCCACCTGATAACTGCATTTAGCCTGCTAGTGCACTGATAGTTGAATTACCACCTGATAGCTGCATTTAACCTGTTAGTGCATTGATAGTTGAATAATTGCCTCCTGATAACTGCATTCGCCTGTTAGTGCATTACCATCTGATAGCTGCATTTAGCCTGTTTGTGCATTGATAGTTGAATTGCCACCTGATAACTGCATTTAGCCTGCTAGTGCACTGATAGTTGAATTACCACCTGATAGCTGCATTTAACCTGTTAGTGCATTGATAGTTGAATAATTGCCTCCTGATAACTGCATTCGCCTGTTAGTGCATTACCATCTGATAGCTGCATTTAGCCTGTTTGTGCATTGATAGTTGAATTGCCACCTGATAACTGCATTTGGCCTGTTAGTGCATTGATAGTTGAATTGCCTCCTGATAACTGCATATTGCCTGTTAGTGCATTGACAGTTGAATTACCACCTGATAGCTGTATTTAGCCTGTTATTGCATTGATAGTTGAATTGCCTCCTGATAACTGCATTTCGCCTGTTAGTGCATTGCCATCTGATAGCTGCATTTAGCCTGTTAGTGCATTGATAGTTGAATTGCCACCTGATAACTGCATTTAGCCTGCTAGTGCATTGATAGTTGAATTACCACCTGATTGCTGCATTTAGCCTGTTAGTGCATTGATAGTTGAATTGCCACCTGATAACTGCATTTAGCCTGCTAGTGCACTGATAGTTGAATTACCACCTGATAGCTGTATTTAACCTGTTAGTGCATTGATAGTTGAATAATTGCCTCCTGATAACTGCATTCGCCTGTTAGTGCATTACCATCTGATATCTGCATTTAGCCTGTTTGTGCATTGATAGTTGAATTGCCACCTGATAACTGCATTTAGCCTGCTAGTGCATTGATAGTTGAATTGCCTCCTGATAACTGCATTTCGCCTGTTAGTGCATTGCCATCTGATAGCTGCATTTAGCCTGTTAGTGCATTGATAGTTGAATTGCCACCTGATAACTGCATTTGGCCTGTTAGTGCATTGATAGTTGAATTGCCTCCTGATAACTGCATATTGCCTGTTAGTGCATTGACAGTTGAATTACCACCTGATAGCTGTATTTAGCCTGTTAGTGCATTGATAGTTGAATTGCCTCCTGATAACTGCATTTCGCCTGTTAGTGCATTGCCATCTGATAGCTGCATTTAGCCTGTTAGTGCATTGATAGTTGAATTGCCACCTGATAACTGCATTTAGCCTGCTAGTGCATTGATAGTTGAATTACCACCTGATTGCTGCATTTAGCCTGTTAGTGCATTGATAGTTGAATTGCCACCTGATAACTGCATTTAGCCTGCTAGTGCACTGATAGTTGAATTACCACCTGATAGCTGTATTTAACCTGTTAGTGCATTGATAGTTGAATAATTGCCTCCTGATAACTGCATTCGCCTGTTAGTGCATTACCATCTGATAGCTGCATTTAGCCTGTTTGTGCATTGATAGTTGAATTGCCACCTGATAACTGCATTTGGCCTGTTAGTGCATTGATAGTTGAATTGCCTCCTGATAACTGCATATTGCCTGTTAGTGCATTGACAGTTGAATTACCACCTGATAGCTGTATTTAGCCTGTTAGTGCATTGATAGTTGAATTGCCTCCTGATAACTGCATTTCGCCTGTTAGTGCATTGCCATCTGATAGCTGCATTTAGCCTGTTAGTGCATTGATAGTTGAATTGCCACCTGATAACTGCATTTAGCCTGCTAGTGCATTGATAGTTGAATTACCACCTGATTGCTGCATTTAGCCTGTTAGTGCATTGATAGTTGAATTGCCACCTGATAACTGCATTTAGCCTGCTAGTGCACTGATAGTTGAATTACCACCTGATAGCTGTATTTAACCTGTTAGTGCATTGATAGTTGAATAATTGCCTCCTGATAACTGCATTCGCCTGTTAGTGCATTACCATCTGATATCTGCATTTAGCCTGTTTGTGCATTGATAGTTGAATTGCCACCTGATAACTGCATTTAGCCTGCTAGTGCATTGATAGTTGAATTAACACCTGATAGCTGCATTTAGCCTGTTAGTGCATTGATAGTTGAATTGCCTCCTGATAACTGCATTTCGCCTGTTAGTGCATTGACAGTTGAATTACCACCTGATAGCTGTATTTAGCCTGTTAGTGCATTGATAGTTGAATTGCCTCCTGATAACTGCATTTCGCCTGTTAGTGCATTACCATCTGATAGCTGCATTTAGCCTGTTAGTGCATTGATAGTTGAATTGCCACCTGATCGCTGCATTTAGCCTGTTAGTGCATTGATAGTTGATTTGCCACCTGATAACTGCATTTAGCCTGCTAGTGCATTGATAGTTGAATTACCACCTGATAGCTGCATTTAGCCTGTTAGTGCATTGATAGTTGAATTGCCACCTGATAACTGCATTTTGCCTGTAAGTGCACTGCCATCTGATAGCTGCATTTAGCCTGTTAGTGCATTGATAGTTGAATTGCCACCTGATAACTGCATTTAGTCTGCTAGTGCATTGCCACCTGATAGTTGAAATGCCACCTGATAACTGCATTTAGCCAGTTAGTGCATTGCCATCTGGTAGCTGCATTTAGCCTGTTAGTGCATTGCCAATTGATAGCTGCATTTAGCCTGTTAGTGCATTGCCATCTGATAGCTGCAGTTAGCCTGTTAGTGCATTGATAGTTGAATTGCCACCTGATAACTGCATTTAGCCTGCTAGTGCATTGATAGTTGAATTACCACCTGATAGCTGCATTTATCCTGTTAGTGCATTGATAGTTGAATTGCCACCTGATAACTGCATTTAGCCTGCTAGTGCACTGATAGTTGAATTACCACCTGTTAGCTGCATTTAACCTGTTAGTGCATTGATAGTTGAATAATTGCCTCCTGATAACTGCATTCGCCTGTTAGTGTATTACCATCTGATAGCTGCATTTAGCCTGTTGGTGCATTGATAGTTGAATTACCACCTGATAGCTGCATTTAACCTGTTTGTGCATTGATAGTTGAATTGCCACCTGATAACTGCATTTAGCCTGCTAGTGCATTGATAGTTGAATTAACACCTGATAACTGCATTTAGCCTGCTAGTGCATTGATAGTTGAATTACCACCTGATAGCTGCATTTAGCCTGCTAGTGCATTGATAGTTGAATTGCCTCCTGATAACTGCATTTTGTCCGTTAGTGTATTGCCATCTGATAGCTGCATTTAGCATGTTAGTGCATTGATAGTTGAATTTCCACCTGATAACTGCATTTAGCCTGCTAGTGCATTGCCACCTGATAGTTGAAATGCCACCTGATAACTGCATTTAGCCTGTTAGTGCATTGCCATCTGGTAGCTGCATTTAGCCTGTTAGTGCATTGCCAGTTGATAGCTGCATTTAGCCTGTTAGTGCATTGCCATCTGATAGCTGCATTTAGCCTGTTAGTGCATTGATAGTTGAATTGCCACCTGATAACTGCATTTAGCCTGCTAGTGCATTGATAGTTGAATTACCACCTGATTGCTGCATTTAGCCTGTTAGTGCATTGATAGTTGAATTGCCACCTGATAACTGCATTTAGCCTGCTAGTGCACTGATAGTTGAATTACCACCTGATAGCTGCATTTAACCTGTTAGTGCATTGATAGTTGAATATTTGCCTCCTGATAACTGCATTCGCCTGTTAGTGCATTACCATCTGATAGCTGCATTTAGCCTGTTTGTGCATTGATAGTTGAATTGCCACCTGATAACTGCATTTAGCCTGCTAGTGCACTGATAGTTGAATTACCACCTGATAGCTGCATTTAACCTGTTAGTGCATTGATAGTTGAATAATTGCCTCCTGATAACTGCATTCGCCTGTTAGTGCATTACCATCTGATAGCTGCATTTAGCCTGTTTGTGCATTGATAGTTGAATTGCCACCTGATAACTGCATTTAGCCTGCTAGTGCACTGATAGTTGAATTACCACCTGATAGCTGCATTTAACCTGTTAGTGCATTGATAGTTGAATAATTGCCTCCTGATAACTGCATTCGCCTGTTAGTGCATTACCATCTGATAGCTGCATTTAGCCTGTTTGTGCATTGATAGTTGAATTGCCACCTGATAACTGCATTTGGCCTGTTAGTGCATTGATAGTTGAATTGCCACCTGATTGCTGCATTTAGCCTGTTAGTGCATTGATAGTTGAATTGCCACCTGATAACTGCATTTAGCCTGCTAGTGCACTGATAGTTGAATTACCACCTGATAGCTGCATTTAACCTGTTAGTGCATTGATAGTTGAATAATTGCCTCCTGATAACTGCATTCGCCTGTTAGTGCATTACCATCTGATAGCTGCATTTAGCCTGTTTGTGCATTGATAGTTGAATTGCCACCTGATAACTGCATTTGGCCTGTTAGTGCATTGATAGTTGAATTGCCTCCTGATAACTGCATATTGCCTGTTAGTGCATTGACAGTTGAATTACCACCTGATAGCTGTATTTAGCCTGTTAGTGCATTGATAGTTGAATTGCCTCCTGATAACTGCATTTCGCCTGTTAGTGCATTGCCATCTGATAGCTGCATTTAGCCTGTTAGTGCATTGATAGTTGAATTGCCACCTGATAACTGCATTTAGCCTGCTAGTGCATTGATAGTTGAATTACCACCTGATTGCTGCATTTAGCCTGTTTGTGCATTGATAGTTGAATTGCCACCTGATAACTGCATTTAGCCTGCTAGTGCACTGATAGTTGAATTACCACCTGATAGCTGTATTTAACCCGTTAGTGCATTGATAGTTGAATAATTGCCTCCTGATAACTGCATTCGCCTGTTAGTGCATTACCATCTGATAGCTGCATTTAGCCTGTTTGTGCATTGATAGTTGAATTGCCACCTGATAACTGCATTTAGCCTGTTAGTGCATTGATAGTTGAATTGCCTCCTGATAACTGCATTTCGCCTGTTAGTGCATTGACAGTTGAATTACCACCTGATATCTGTATTTAGCCTGTTAGTGCATTGATAGTTGAATTGCCTCCTGATAACTGCATTTCGCCTGTTAGTGCATTACCATCTGATAGCTGCATTTAACCTGTTAGTGCATTGATAGTTGATTTGCCACCTGATAACTGCATTTAGCCTGCTAGTGCATTGATAGTTGAATTACCACCTGATAGCTGCATTTAGCCTGTTAGTGCATTGATAGTTGAATTGCCACCTGATAACTGCATTTTGCCTGTAAGTGCACTGCCATCTGATAGCTGCATTTAGCCTGTTAGTGCATTGATAGTTGAATTGCCACCTGATAACTGCATTTAGTCTGCTAGTGCATTGCCACCTGATAGTTGAAATGCCACCTGATAACTGCATTTAGCCTGTTAGTGCATTGCCATCTGGTAGCTGCATTTAGCCTGTTAGTGCATTGCCAATTGATAGCTGCATTTAGCCTGTTAGTGCATTGCCATCTGATAGCTGCATTTAGCCTGTTAGTGCATTGATAGTTGAATTGCCACCTGATAACTGCATTTAGCCTGCTAGTGCATTGATAGTTGAATTACCACCTGATAGCTGCATTTATCCTGTTAGTGCATTGATAGTTGAATTGCCACCTGATAACTGCATTTAGCCTGCTAGTGCACTGATAGTTGAATTACCACCTGATAGCTGCATTTAACCTGTTAGTGCATTGATAGTTGAATAATTGCCTCCTGATAACTGCATTCGCCTGTTAGTGTATTACCATCTGATAGCTGAATTTAGCCTGTTGGTGCATTGATAGTTGAATTACCACCTGATAGCTGCATTTAACCTGTTTGTGCATTGATAGTTGAATTGCCACCTGATAACTGCATTTAGCCTGCTAGTGCATTGATAGTTGAATTAACACCTGATAACTGCATTTAGCCTGCTAGTGCATTGATAGTTGAATTACCACCTGATAGCTGCATTTAGCCTGTTAGTGCATTGATAGTTGAATTGCCTCCTGATAACTGCATTTTGTCCGTTAGTGTATTGCCATCTGATAGCTGCATTTAGCCTGTTAGTGCATTGATAGTTGAATTTCCACCTGATAACTGCATTTAGCCTGCTAGTGCATTGCCACCTGATAGTTGAAATGCCACCTGATAACTGCATTTAGCCTGTTAGTGCATTGCCATCTGGTAGCTGCATTTAGCCTGTTAGTGCATTGCCAGTTGATAGCTGCATTTAGCCTGTTAGTGCATTGCCATCTGATAGCTGCATTTAGCCTGTTAGTGCATTGATAGTTGAATTGCCACCTGATAACTGCATTTAGCCTGCTAGTGCATTGATAGTTGAATTACCACCTGATTGCTGCATTTAGCCTGTTAGTGCATTGATAGTTGAATTGCCACCTGATAACTGCATTTAGCCTGCTAGTGCACTGATAGTTGAATTACCACCTGATAGCTGCATTTAACCTGTTATGCATTGATAGTTGAATAATTGCCTCCTGATAACTGCATTCGCCTGTTAGTGCATTACCATCTGATAGCTGCATTTAGCCTGTTTGTGCATTGATAGTTGAATTGCCACCTGATAACTGCATTTGGCCTGTTAGTGCATTGATAGTTGAATTGCCTCCTGATAACTGCATATTGCCTGTTAGTGCATTGACAGTTGAATTACCACCTGATAGCTGTATTTAGCCTGTTATTGCATTGATAGTTGAATTGCCTCCTGATAACTGCATTTCGCCTGCTAGTGCACTGATAGTTGAATTACCACCTGATAGCTGCATTTAACCTGTTATGCATTGATAGTTGAATAATTGCCTCCTGATAACTGCATTCGCCTGTTAGTGCATTACCATCTGATAGCTGCATTTAGCCTGTTTGTGCATTGATAGTTGAATTGCCACCTGATAACTGTATTTGGCCTGTTAGTGCATTGATAGTTGAATTGCCTCCTGATAACTGCATATTGCCTGTTAGTGCATTGACAGTTGAATTACCACCTGATAGCTGTATTTAGCCTGTTAGTGCATTGATAGTTGAATTGCCTCCTGATAACTGCATTTTGCCTGTAAGTGCACTGCCACCTGATAACTGCATTTAGTCTGCTAGTGCATTGCCACCTGATAGTTGAAATGCCACCTGATAACTGCATTTAGCCTGTTAGTGCATTGCCACCTGGTAGCTGCATTTAGCCTGTTAGTGCATTGCCAATTGATAGCTGCATTTAGCCTGTTAGTGCATTTCCATCTGATAGCTGCATTTAGCCTGTTAGTGCATTGATAGTTGAATTACCACCTGATAGCTGCATTTATCCTGTTAGTGCATTGATAGTTGAATTGCCACCTGATAACTGCATTTAGCCTGCTAGTGCACTGATAGTTGAATTACCACCTGATAGCTGCATTTAACCTGTTAGTGCATTGATAGTTGAATAATTGCCTCCTGATAACTGCATTCGCCTGTTAGTGTATTACCATCTGATAGCTGCATTTAGCCTGTTTGTGCATTGATAGTTGAATTGCCACCTGATAACTGCATTTAGCCTGCTAGTGCATTGATAGTTGAATTACCACCTGATTGCTGCATTTAGCCTGTTAGTGCATTGATAGTTGAATTGCGACCTGATAACTGCATTTAGCCTGCTAGTGCACTGATAGTTGAATTACCACCTGATAGCTGCATTTAACCTGTTAGTGCATTGATAGTTGAATATTTGCCTCCTGATAACTGCATTCGCCTGTTAGTGCATTACCATCTGATAGCTGCATTTAGCCTGTTTGTGCATTGATAGTTGAATTGCCACCTGATAACTGCATTTAGCCTGCTAGTGCACTGATAGTTGAATTACCACCTGATAGCTGCATTTAACCTGTTAGTGCATTGATAGTTGAATAATTGCCTCCTGATAACTGCATTCGCCTGTTAGTGCATTACCATCTGATAGCTGCATTTAGCCTGTTTGTGCATTGATAGTTGAATTGCCACCTGATAACTGCATTTGGCCTGTTAGTGCATTGATAGTTGAATTGCCACCTGATTGCTGCATTTAGCCTGTTAGTGCATTGATAGTTGAATTGCCACCTGATAACTGCATTTAGCCTGCTAGTGCACTGATAGTTGAATTACCACCTGATAGCTGCATTTAACCTGTTAGTGCATTGATAGTTGAATAATTGCCTCCTGATAACTGCATTCGCCTGTTAGTGCATTACCATCTGATAGCTGCATTTAGCCTGTTTGTGCATTGATAGTTGAATTGCCACCTGATAACTGCATTTGGCCTGTTAGTGCATTGATAGTTGAATTGCCTCCTGATAACTGCATATTGCCTGTTAGTGCATTGACAGTTGAATTACCACCTGATAGCTGTATTTAGCCTGTTAGTGCATTGATAGTTGAATTGCCTCCTGATAACTGCATTTCGCCTGTTAGTGCATTGCCATCTGATAGCTGCATTTAGCCTGTTAGTGCATTGATAGTTGAATTGCCACCTGATAACTGCATTTAGCCTGCTAGTGCATTGATAGTTGAATTACCACCTGATAGCTGCATTTAGCCTGTTAGTGCATTGATAGTTGAATTGCCTCCTGATAACTGCATTTCGCCTGTTAGTGCATTGACAGTTGAATTACCACCTGATAGCTGTATTTAGCCTGTTAGTGCATTGATAGTTGAATTGCCTCCTGATAACTGCATTTCGCCTGTTAGTGCATTACCATCTGATAGCTGCATTTAGCCTGTTAGTGCATTGATAGTTGAATTGCCACCTGATAACTGCATTTAGCCTGCTAGTGCATTGATAGTTGAATTACCACCTGATAGCTGCATTTAGCCTGTTAGTGCATTGATAGTTGAATTGTCTCCTGATAACTGCATTTCGGCTGTTAGTGCATTACCATCTGAAAGCTGCATTTAGCCTGTTAGTGCATTGATAGTTGAATTGCCACCTGATAACTGCAGTTAGCCTGCTAGTGCATTGATAGTTGAATTACCACCTGATAGCTGCATTTAGCCTGTTAGTGCATTGATAGTTGAATTGCCTCTTGATAACTGCATTTCGCCTGTTAGTGCATTGCCATCTGATAGCTGCATTTAGCCTGTTAGTGCATTGATAGTTGAATTGCCTCCTGATAACTGCATTTTGCCTGTAAGTGTATTGCCATCTGATAGCTGCATTTAGCCTGTTAGTGCATTGATAGTTGAATTGCCACCTGATAACTGCATTTAGCCTGCTAGTGCATTGCCACCTGATAGTTGAAATGCAACCTGATAACTGCATTTCGCCTGTTAGTGCATTGCCATCTGGTAGCTGCATTTAGCCTGTTCGTGCATTGCCAGTTGATAGCTGCATTTAGCCTGATAGTGCATTGCCATCTCATAGCTGCATTTAGCCTGTTAATGCATTGATAGTTGAATTGCCACCTGATAACTGCATTTAGCCTGCTAGTGCATTGATAGTTGAATTAGCACTTGATAGCGGCATTTAGCCTGTTAGTGCATTGATAGTTGAATTGCCACCTGATAACTGCATTTAGCCTGCTAGTGCACTGATAGTTGAATTACCACCTGATAGCTGCATTTAGCCTGTTAGTGCATTGCCAGTTGATAGCTGCATTTAGCCTGTTAGTGCATTGCCATCTGATAGCTGCATTTAGCCTGTTAGTGCATTGATAGTTGAATTGCCACCTGATAACTGCATTTAGCCTGCTAGTGCATTGATAGTTGAATTACCACCTGATTGCTGCATTTAGCCTGTTAGTGCATTGATAGTTGAATTGCCACCTGATAACTGCATTTAGCCTGCTAGTGCACTGATAGTTGAATTACCACCTGATAGCTGCATTTAACCTGTTAGTGCATTGATAGTTGAATATTTGCCTCCTGATAACTGCATTCGCCTGTTAGTGCATTACCATCTGATAGCTGCATTTAGCCTGTTTGTGCATTGATAGTTGAATTGCCACCTGATAACTGCATTTAGCCTGCTAGTGCACTGATAGTTGAATTACCACCTGATAGCTGCATTTAACCTGTTAGTGCATTGATAGTTGAATAATTGCCTCCTGATAACTGCATTCGCCTGTTAGTGCATTACCATCTGATAGCTGCATTTAGCCTGTTTGTGCATTGATAGTTGAATTGCCACCTGATAACTGCATTTAGCCTGCTAGTGCACTGATAGTTGAATTACCACCTGATAGCTGCATTTAACCTGTTAGTGCATTGATAGTTGAATAATTGCCTCCTGATAACTGCATTCGCCTGTTAGTGCATTACCATCTGATAGCTGCATTTAGCCTGTTTGTGCATTGATAGTTGAATTGCCACCTGATAACTGCATTTGGCCTGTTAGTGCATTGATAGTTGAATTGCCACCTGATTGCTGCATTTAGCCTGTTAGTGCATTGATAGTTGAATTGCCACCTGATAACTGCATTTAGCCTGCTAGTGCACTGATAGTTGAATTACCACCTGATAGCTGCATTTAACCTGTTAGTGCATTGATAGTTGAATAATTGCCTCCTGATAACTGCATTCGCCTGTTAGTGCATTACCATCTGATAGCTGCATTTAGCCTGTTTGTGCATTGATAGTTGAATTGCCACCTGATAACTGCATTTGGCCTGTTAGTGCATTGATAGTTGAATTGCCTCCTGATAACTGCATATTGCCTGTTAGTGCATTGACAGTTGAATTACCACCTGATAGCTGTATTTAGCCTGTTAGTGCATTGATAGTTGAATTGCCTCCTGATAACTGCATTTCGCCTGTTAGTGCATTGCCATCTGATAGCTGCATTTAGCCTGTTAGTGCATTGATAGTTGAATTGCCACCTGATAACTGCATTTAGCCTGCTAGTGCATTGATAGTTGAATTACCACCTGATTGCTGCATTTAGCCTGTTTGTGCATTGATAGTTGAATTGCCACCTGATAACTGCATTTAGCCTGCTAGTGCACTGATAGTTGAATTACCACCTGATAGCTGTATTTAACCCGTTAGTGCATTGATAGTTGAATAATTGCCTCCTGATAACTGCATTCGCCTGTTAGTGCATTACCATCTGATAGCTGCATTTAGCCTGTTTGTGCATTGATAGTTGAATTGCCACCTGATAACTGCATTTAGCCTGTTAGTGCATTGATAGTTGAATTGCCTCCTGATAACTGCATTTCGCCTGTTAGTGCATTGACAGTTGAATTACCACCTGATATCTGTATTTAGCCTGTTAGTGCATTGATAGTTGAATTGCCTCCTGATAACTGCATTTCGCCTGTTAGTGCATTACCATCTGATAGCTGCATTTAACCTGTTAGTGCATTGATAGTTGATTTGCCACCTGATAACTGCATTTAGCCTGCTAGTGCATTGATAGTTGAATTACCACCTGATAGCTGCATTTAGCCTGTTAGTGCATTGATAGTTGAATTGCCACCTGATAACTGCATTTTGCCTGTAAGTGCACTGCCATCTGATAGCTGCATTTAGCCTGTTAGTGCATTGATAGTTGAATTGCCACCTGATAACTGCATTTAGTCTGCTAGTGCATTGCCACCTGATAGTTGAAATGCCACCTGATAACTGCATTTAGCCTGTTAGTGCATTGCCATCTGGTAGCTGCATTTAGCCTGTTAGTGCATTGCCAATTGATAGCTGCATTTAGCCTGTTAGTGCATTGCCATCTGATAGCTGCATTTAGCCTGTTAGTGCATTGATAGTTGAATTGCCACCTGATAACTGCATTTAGCCTGCTAGTGCATTGATAGTTGAATTACCACCTGATAGCTGCATTTATCCTGTTAGTGCATTGATAGTTGAATTGCCACCTGATAACTGCATTTAGCCTGCTAGTGCACTGATAGTTGAATTACCACCTGATAGCTGCATTTAACCTGTTAGTGCATTGATAGTTGAATAATTGCCTCCTGATAACTGCATTCGCCTGTTAGTGTATTACCATCTGATAGCTGAATTTAGCCTGTTGGTGCATTGATAGTTGAATTACCACCTGATAGCTGCATTTAACCTGTTTGTGCATTGATAGTTGAATTGCCACCTGATAACTGCATTTAGCCTGCTAGTGCATTGATAGTTGAATTAACACCTGATAACTGCATTTAGCCTGCTAGTGCATTGATAGTTGAATTACCACCTGATAGCTGCATTTAGCCTGTTAGTGCATTGATAGTTGAATTGCCTCCTGATAACTGCATTTTGTCCGTTAGTGTATTGCCATCTGATAGCTGCATTTAGCCTGTTAGTGCATTGATAGTTGAATTTCCACCTGATAACTGCATTTAGCCTGCTAGTGCATTGCCACCTGATAGTTGAAATGCCACCTGATAACTGCATTTAGCCTGTTAGTGCATTGCCATCTGGTAGCTGCATTTAGCCTGTTAGTGCATTGCCAGTTGATAGCTGCATTTAGCCTGTTAGTGCATTGCCATCTGATAGCTGCATTTAGCCTGTTAGTGCATTGATAGTTGAATTGCCACCTGATAACTGCATTTAGCCTGCTAGTGCATTGATAGTTGAATTACCACCTGATTGCTGCATTTAGCCTGTTAGTGCATTGATAGTTGAATTGCCACCTGATAACTGCATTTAGCCTGCTAGTGCACTGATAGTTGAATTACCACCTGATAGCTGCATTTAACCTGTTATGCATTGATAGTTGAATAATTGCCTCCTGATAACTGCATTCGCCTGTTAGTGCATTACCATCTGATAGCTGCATTTAGCCTGTTTGTGCATTGATAGTTGAATTGCCACCTGATAACTGCATTTGGCCTGTTAGTGCATTGATAGTTGAATTGCCTCCTGATAACTGCATATTGCCTGTTAGTGCATTGACAGTTGAATTACCACCTGATAGCTGTATTTAGCCTGTTATTGCATTGATAGTTGAATTGCCTCCTGATAACTGCATTTCGCCTGCTAGTGCACTGATAGTTGAATTACCACCTGATAGCTGCATTTAACCTGTTATGCATTGATAGTTGAATAATTGCCTCCTGATAACTGCATTCGCCTGTTAGTGCATTACCATCTGATAGCTGCATTTAGCCTGTTTGTGCATTGATAGTTGAATTGCCACCTGATAACTGTATTTGGCCTGTTAGTGCATTGATAGTTGAATTGCCTCCTGATAACTGCATATTGCCTGTTAGTGCATTGACAGTTGAATTACCACCTGATAGCTGTATTTAGCCTGTTAGTGCATTGATAGTTGAATTGCCTCCTGATAACTGCATTTTGCCTGTAAGTGCACTGCCACCTGATAACTGCATTTAGTCTGCTAGTGCATTGCCACCTGATAGTTGAAATGCCACCTGATAACTGCATTTAGCCTGTTAGTGCATTGCCACCTGGTAGCTGCATTTAGCCTGTTAGTGCATTGCCAATTGATAGCTGCATTTAGCCTGTTAGTGCATTTCCATCTGATAGCTGCATTTAGCCTGTTAGTGCATTGATAGTTGAATTACCACCTGATAGCTGCATTTATCCTGTTAGTGCATTGATAGTTGAATTGCCACCTGATAACTGCATTTAGCCTGCTAGTGCACTGATAGTTGAATTACCACCTGATAGCTGCATTTAACCTGTTAGTGCATTGATAGTTGAATAATTGCCTCCTGATAACTGCATTCGCCTGTTAGTGTATTACCATCTGATAGCTGCATTTAGCCTGTTTGTGCATTGATAGTTGAATTGCCACCTGATAACTGCATTTAGCCTGCTAGTGCATTGATAGTTGAATTACCACCTGATTGCTGCATTTAGCCTGTTAGTGCATTGATAGTTGAATTGCGACCTGATAACTGCATTTAGCCTGCTAGTGCACTGATAGTTGAATTACCACCTGATAGCTGCATTTAACCTGTTAGTGCATTGATAGTTGAATATTTGCCTCCTGATAACTGCATTCGCCTGTTAGTGCATTACCATCTGATAGCTGCATTTAGCCTGTTTGTGCATTGATAGTTGAATTGCCACCTGATAACTGCATTTAGCCTGCTAGTGCACTGATAGTTGAATTACCACCTGATAGCTGCATTTAACCTGTTAGTGCATTGATAGTTGAATAATTGCCTCCTGATAACTGCATTCGCCTGTTAGTGCATTACCATCTGATAGCTGCATTTAGCCTGTTTGTGCATTGATAGTTGAATTGCCACCTGATAACTGCATTTGGCCTGTTAGTGCATTGATAGTTGAATTGCCACCTGATTGCTGCATTTAGCCTGTTAGTGCATTGATAGTTGAATTGCCACCTGATAACTGCATTTAGCCTGCTAGTGCACTGATAGTTGAATTACCACCTGATAGCTGCATTTAACCTGTTAGTGCATTGATAGTTGAATAATTGCCTCCTGATAACTGCATTCGCCTGTTAGTGCATTACCATCTGATAGCTGCATTTAGCCTGTTTGTGCATTGATAGTTGAATTGCCACCTGATAACTGCATTTGGCCTGTTAGTGCATTGATAGTTGAATTGCCTCCTGATAACTGCATATTGCCTGTTAGTGCATTGACAGTTGAATTACCACCTGATAGCTGTATTTAGCCTGTTAGTGCATTGATAGTTGAATTGCCTCCTGATAACTGCATTTCGCCTGTTAGTGCATTGCCATCTGATAGCTGCATTTAGCCTGTTAGTGCATTGATAGTTGAATTGCCACCTGATAACTGCATTTAGCCTGCTAGTGCATTGATAGTTGAATTACCACCTGATAGCTGCATTTAGCCTGTTAGTGCATTGATAGTTGAATTGCCTCCTGATAACTGCATTTCGCCTGTTAGTGCATTGACAGTTGAATTACCACCTGATAGCTGTATTTAGCCTGTTAGTGCATTGATAGTTGAATTGCCTCCTGATAACTGCATTTCGCCTGTTAGTGCATTACCATCTGATAGCTGCATTTAGCCTGTTAGTGCATTGATAGTTGAATTGCCACCTGATAACTGCATTTAGCCTGCTAGTGCATTGATAGTTGAATTACCACCTGATAGCTGCATTTAGCCTGTTAGTGCATTGATAGTTGAATTGTCTCCTGATAACTGCATTTCGGCTGTTAGTGCATTACCATCTGAAAGCTGCATTTAGCCTGTTAGTGCATTGATAGTTGAATTGCCACCTGATAACTGCAGTTAGCCTGCTAGTGCATTGATAGTTGAATTACCACCTGATAGCTGCATTTAGCCTGTTAGTGCATTGATAGTTGAATTGCCTCTTGATAACTGCATTTCGCCTGTTAGTGCATTGCCATCTGATAGCTGCATTTAGCCTGTTAGTGCATTGATAGTTGAATTGCCTCCTGATAACTGCATTTTGCCTGTAAGTGTATTGCCATCTGATAGCTGCATTTAGCCTGTTAGTGCATTGATAGTTGAATTGCCACCTGATAACTGCATTTAGCCTGCTAGTGCATTGCCACCTGATAGTTGAAATGCAACCTGATAACTGCATTTCGCCTGTTAGTGCATTGCCATCTGGTAGCTGCATTTAGCCTGTTCGTGCATTGCCAGTTGATAGCTGCATTTAGCCTGATAGTGCATTGCCATCTCATAGCTGCATTTAGCCTGTTAATGCATTGATAGTTGAATTGCCACCTGATAACTGCATTTAGCCTGCTAGTGCATTGATAGTTGAATTAGCACTTGATAGCGGCATTTAGCCTGTTAGTGCATTGATAGTTGAATTGCCACCTGATAACTGCATTTAGCCTGCTAGTGCACTGATAGTTGAATTACCACCTGATAGCTGCATTTAACCTGTTAGTGCATTGATAGTTGAATTACCTCCTGATAACTGCATTCGCCTGTTAGTGCATTACCATCTGATAGCTGCATTTCGCCTGTTAGTGCATTGATAGTTGAATTTCCACCTGATAACTGCATTTAGCCTGCTAGTGCATTGATAGTTGAATTACCATCTGATAGCTGCATTTAGCCTGTTAGTGCATTGATAGTTGAATTGCCACCTGATCACTGCATTTAGCCTGCTAGTGCATTGATAGTTGAATTACCACCTGATATCTGCATTTAGCCTGATAGTGCATTGATAGTTGAATTGCCTCCTGATAACTGCATTTCGCCTGTTAGTGCATTACCATCCGATAGCTGCATTTAGCCTGTTAGTGCATTGATAGTTGAATTGCCACCTAACTGCATTTAGCCTGCTAGTGCATTGATAGTTGAATTACCACCTGATAACTGCATTTAGTCTGCTAGTGCATTGCCACCTGATAGTTGAAATGCCACCTGATAACTGCATTTAGCCTGTTAGTGCATTGCCATCTGGTAGCTGCATTTAGCCTGTTAGTGCATTGCCAGTTGATAGCTGCATTTAGCCTGTTAGTGCATTGCCATCTGATAGCTGCATTTAGCCTGTTAGTGCATTGATAGTTGAATTGCCACCTGATAACTGCATTTAGCCTGCTAGTGCATTGATAGTTGAATTACCACCTGATTGCTGCATTTAGCCTGTTAGTGCATTGATAGTTGAATTGCCACCTGATAACTGCATTTAGCCTGCTAGTGCACTGATAGTTGAATTACCACCTGATAGCTGTATTTAACCTGTTAGTGCATTGATAGTTGAATAATTGCCTCCTGATAACTGCATTCGCCTGTTAGTGCATTACCATCTGATAGCTGCATTTAGCCTGTTTGTACATTGATAGTTGAATTGCCACCTGATAACTGCATTTAGCCTGTTAGTGCATTGATAGTTGAATTGCCTCCTGATAACTGCATTTCCCCTGTTAGTGCATTGACAGTTGAATTACCACCTGATATCTGTATTTAGCCTGTTAGTGCATTGATAGTTGAATTGCCTCCTGATAACTGCATTTCGCCTGTTAGTGCATTACCATCTGATAGCTGCATTTAGCCTGTTAGTGCATTGATAGTTGATTTGCCACCTGATAACTGCATTTAGCCTGCTAGTGCATTGATAGTTGAATTACCACCTGATAGCTGCATTTAGCCTGTTAGTGCATTGATAGTTGAATAATTGCCTCCTGATAACTGCATTCGCCTGTTAGTGCATTACCATCTGATAGCTGCATTTAGCCTGTTTGTGCATTGATAGTTGAATTGCCACCTGATAACTGCATTTAGCCTGCTAGTGCACTGATAGTTGAATTACCACCTGATAGCTGCATTTAACCTGTTAGTGCATTGATAGTTGAATAATTGCCTCCTGATAACTGCATTCGCCTGTTAGTGCATTACCATCTGATAGCTGCATTTAGCCTGTTTGTGCATTGATAGTTGAATTGCCACCTGATAACTGCATTTGGCCTGTTAGTGCATTGATAGTTGAATTGCCACCTGATTGCTGCATTTAGCCTGTTAGTGCATTGATAGTTGAATTGCCACCTGATAACTGCATTTAGCCTGCTAGTGCACTGATAGTTGAATTACCACCTGATAGCTGCATTTAACCTGTTAGTGCATTGATAGTTGAATAATTGCCTCCTGATAACTGCATTCGCCTGTTAGTGCATTACCATCTGATAGCTGCATTTAGCCTGTTTGTGCATTGATAGTTGAATTGCCACCTGATAACTGCATTTGGCCTGTTAGTGCATTGATAGTTGAATTGCCTCCTGATAACTGCATATTGCCTGTTAGTGCATTGACAGTTGAATTACCACCTGATAGCTGTATTTAGCCTGTTAGTGCATTGATAGTTGAATTGCCTCCTGATAACTGCATTTCGCCTGTTAGTGCATTGCCATCTGATAGCTGCATTTAGCCTGTTAGTGCATTGATAGTTGAATTGCCACCTGATAACTGCATTTAGCCTGCTAGTGCATTGATAGTTGAATTACCACCTGATTGCTGCATTTAGCCTGTTTGTGCATTGATAGTTGAATTGCCACCTGATAACTGCATTTAGCCTGCTAGTGCACTGATAGTTGAATTACCACCTGATAGCTGTATTTAACCCGTTAGTGCATTGATAGTTGAATAATTGCCTCCTGATAACTGCATTCGCCTGTTAGTGCATTACCATCTGATAGCTGCATTTAGCCTGTTTGTGCATTGATAGTTGAATTGCCACCTGATAACTGCATTTAGCCTGTTAGTGCATTGATAGTTGAATTGCCTCCTGATAACTGCATTTCGCCTGTTAGTGCATTGACAGTTGAATTACCACCTGATATCTGTATTTAGCCTGTTAGTGCATTGATAGTTGAATTGCCTCCTGATAACTGCATTTCGCCTGTTAGTGCATTACCATCTGATAGCTGCATTTAACCTGTTAGTGCATTGATAGTTGATTTGCCACCTGATAACTGCATTTAGCCTGCTAGTGCATTGATAGTTGAATTACCACCTGATAGCTGCATTTAGCCTGTTAGTGCATTGATAGTTGAATTGCCACCTGATAACTGCATTTTGCCTGTAAGTGCACTGCCATCTGATAGCTGCATTTAGCCTGTTAGTGCATTGATAGTTGAATTGCCACCTGATAACTGCATTTAGTCTGCTAGTGCATTGCCACCTGATAGTTGAAATGCCACCTGATAACTGCATTTAGCCTGTTAGTGCATTGCCATCTGGTAGCTGCATTTAGCCTGTTAGTGCATTGCCAATTGATAGCTGCATTTAGCCTGTTAGTGCATTGCCATCTGATAGCTGCATTTAGCCTGTTAGTGCATTGATAGTTGAATTGCCACCTGATAACTGCATTTAGCCTGCTAGTGCATTGATAGTTGAATTACCACCTGATAGCTGCATTTATCCTGTTAGTGCATTGATAGTTGAATTGCCACCTGATAACTGCATTTAGCCTGCTAGTGCACTGATAGTTGAATTACCACCTGATAGCTGCATTTAACCTGTTAGTGCATTGATAGTTGAATAATTGCCTCCTGATAACTGCATTCGCCTGTTAGTGTATTACCATCTGATAGCTGAATTTAGCCTGTTGGTGCATTGATAGTTGAATTACCACCTGATAGCTGCATTTAACCTGTTTGTGCATTGATAGTTGAATTGCCACCTGATAACTGCATTTAGCCTGCTAGTGCATTGATAGTTGAATTAACACCTGATAACTGCATTTAGCCTGCTAGTGCATTGATAGTTGAATTACCACCTGATAGCTGCATTTAGCCTGTTAGTGCATTGATAGTTGAATTGCCTCCTGATAACTGCATTTTGTCCGTTAGTGTATTGCCATCTGATAGCTGCATTTAGCCTGTTAGTGCATTGATAGTTGAATTTCCACCTGATAACTGCATTTAGCCTGCTAGTGCATTGCCACCTGATAGTTGAAATGCCACCTGATAACTGCATTTAGCCTGTTAGTGCATTGCCATCTGGTAGCTGCATTTAGCCTGTTAGTGCATTGCCAGTTGATAGCTGCATTTAGCCTGTTAGTGCATTGCCATCTGATAGCTGCATTTAGCCTGTTAGTGCATTGATAGTTGAATTGCCACCTGATAACTGCATTTAGCCTGCTAGTGCATTGATAGTTGAATTACCACCTGATTGCTGCATTTAGCCTGTTAGTGCATTGATAGTTGAATTGCCACCTGATAACTGCATTTAGCCTGCTAGTGCACTGATAGTTGAATTACCACCTGATAGCTGCATTTAACCTGTTATGCATTGATAGTTGAATAATTGCCTCCTGATAACTGCATTCGCCTGTTAGTGCATTACCATCTGATAGCTGCATTTAGCCTGTTTGTGCATTGATAGTTGAATTGCCACCTGATAACTGCATTTGGCCTGTTAGTGCATTGATAGTTGAATTGCCTCCTGATAACTGCATATTGCCTGTTAGTGCATTGACAGTTGAATTACCACCTGATAGCTGTATTTAGCCTGTTATTGCATTGATAGTTGAATTGCCTCCTGATAACTGCATTTCGCCTGCTAGTGCACTGATAGTTGAATTACCACCTGATAGCTGCATTTAACCTGTTATGCATTGATAGTTGAATAATTGCCTCCTGATAACTGCATTCGCCTGTTAGTGCATTACCATCTGATAGCTGCATTTAGCCTGTTTGTGCATTGATAGTTGAATTGCCACCTGATAACTGTATTTGGCCTGTTAGTGCATTGATAGTTGAATTGCCTCCTGATAACTGCATATTGCCTGTTATTGCATTGACAGTTGAATTACCACCTGATAGCTGTATTTAGCCTGTTAGTGCATTGATAGTTGAATTGCCTCCTGATAACTGCATTTTGCCTGTAAGTGCACTGCCACCTGATAACTGCATTTAGTCTGCTAGTGCATTGCCACCTGATAGTTGAAATGCCACCTGATAACTGCATTTAGCCTGTTAGTGCATTGCCACCTGGTAGCTGCATTTAGCCTGTTAGTGCATTGCCAATTGATAGCTGCATTTAGCCTGTTAGTGCATTTCCATCTGATAGCTGCATTTAGCCTGTTAGTGCATTGATAGTTGAATTACCACCTGATAGCTGCATTTATCCTGTTAGTGCATTGATAGTTGAATTGCCACCTGATAACTGCATTTAGCCTGCTAGTGCACTGATAGTTGAATTACCACCTGATAGCTGCATTTAACCTGTTAGTGCATTGATAGTTGAATAATTGCCTCCTGATAACTGCATTCGCCTGTTAGTGTATTACCATCTGATAGCTGCATTTAGCCTGTTTGTGCATTGATAGTTGAATTGCCACCTGATAACTGCATTTAGCCTGCTAGTGCATTGATAGTTGAATTACCACCTGATTGCTGCATTTAGCCTGTTAGTGCATTGATAGTTGAATTGCGACCTGATAACTGCATTTAGCCTGCTAGTGCACTGATAGTTGAATTACCACCTGATAGCTGCATTTAACCTGTTAGTGCATTGATAGTTGAATATTTGCCTCCTGATAACTGCATTCGCCTGTTAGTGCATTACCATCTGATAGCTGCATTTAGCCTGTTTGTGCATTGATAGTTGAATTGCCACCTGATAACTGCATTTAGCCTGCTAGTGCACTGATAGTTGAATTACCACCTGATAGCTGCATTTAACCTGTTAGTGCATTGATAGTTGAATAATTGCCTCCTGATAACTGCATTCGCCTGTTAGTGCATTACCATCTGATAGCTGCATTTAGCCTGTTTGTGCATTGATAGTTGAATTGCCACCTGATAACTGCATTTGGCCTGTTAGTGCATTGATAGTTGAATTGCCACCTGATTGCTGCATTTAGCCTGTTAGTGCATTGATAGTTGAATTGCCACCTGATAACTGCATTTAGCCTGCTAGTGCACTGATAGTTGAATTACCACCTGATAGCTGCATTTAACCTGTTAGTGCATTGATAGTTGAATAATTGCCTCCTGATAACTGCATTCGCCTGTTAGTGCATTACCATCTGATAGCTGCATTTAGCCTGTTTGTGCATTGATAGTTGAATTGCCACCTGATAACTGCATTTGGCCTGTTAGTGCATTGATAGTTGAATTGCCTCCTGATAACTGCATATTGCCTGTTAGTGCATTGACAGTTGAATTACCACCTGATAGCTGTATTTAGCCTGTTAGTGCATTGATAGTTGAATTGCCTCCTGATAACTGCATTTCGCCTGTTAGTGCATTGCCATCTGATAGCTGCATTTAGCCTGTTAGTGCATTGATAGTTGAATTGCCACCTGATAACTGCATTTAGCCTGCTAATGCATTGATAGTTGAATTACCACCTGATAGCTGCATTTAGCCTGTTAGTGCATTGATAGTTGAATTGCCTCCTGATAACTGCATTTCGCCTGTTAGTGCATTGACAGTTGAATTACCACCTGATAGCTGTATTTAGCCTGTTAGTGCATTGATAGTTGAATTGCCTCCTGATAACTGCATTTCGCCTGTTAGTGCATTACCATCTGATAGCTGCATTTAGCCTGTTAGTGCATTGATAGTTGAATTGCCACCTGATAACTGCATTTAGCCTGCTAGTGCATTGATAGTTGAATTACCACCTGATAGCTGCATTTAGCCTGTTAGTGCATTGATAGTTGAATTGTCTCCTGATAACTGCATTTCGGCTGTTAGTGCATTACCATCTGAAAGCTGCATTTAGCCTGTTAGTGCATTGATAGTTGAATTGCCACCTGATAACTGCAGTTAGCCTGCTAGTGCATTGATAGTTGAATTACCACCTGATAGCTGCATTTAGCCTGTTAGTGCATTGATAGTTGAATTGCCTCTTGATAACTGCATTTCGCCTGTTAGTGCATTGCCATCTGATAGCTGCATTTAGCCTGTTAGTGCATTGATAGTTGAATTGCCTCCTGATAACTGCATTTTGCCTGTAAGTGTATTGCCATCTGATAGCTGCATTTAGCCTGTTAGTGCATTGATAGTTGAATTGCCACCTGATAACTGCATTTAGCCTGCTAGTGCATTGCCACCTGATAGTTGAAATGCAACCTGATAACTGCATTTCGCCTGTTAGTGCATTGCCATCTGGTAGCTGCATTTAGCCTGTTCGTGCATTGCCAGTTGATAGCTGCATTTAGCCTGATAGTGCATTGCCATCTCATAGCTGCATTTAGCCTGTTAATGCATTGATAGTTGAATTGCCACCTGATAACTGCATTTAGCCTGCTAGTGCATTGATAGTTGAATTAGCACTTGATAGCGGCATTTAGCCTGTTAGTGCATTGATAGTTGAATTGCCACCTGATAACTGCATTTAGCCTGCTAGTGCACTGATAGTTGAATTACCACCTGATAGCTGCATTTAACCTGTTAGTGCATTGATAGTTGAATTACCTCCTGATAACTGCATTCGCCTGTTAGTGCATTACCATCTGATAGCTGCATTTCGCCTGTTAGTGCATTGATAGTTGAATTTCCACCTGATAACTGCATTTAGCCTGCTAGTGCATTGATAGTTGAATTACCATCTGATAGCTGCATTTAGCCTGTTAGTGCATTGATAGTTGAATTGCCACCTGATCACTGCATTTAGCCTGCTAGTGCATTGATAGTTGAATTACCACCTGATATCTGCATTTAGCCTGATAGTGCATTGATAGTTGAATTGCCTCCTGATAACTGCATTTCGCCTGTTAGTGCATTACCATCCGATAGCTGCATTTAGCCTGTTAGTGCATTGATAGTTGAATTGCCACCTAACTGCATTTAGCCTGCTAGTGCATTGATAGTTGAATTACCACCTGATAACTGCATTTAGTCTGCTAGTGCATTGCCACCTGATAGTTGAAATGCCACCTGATAACTGCATTTAGCCTGTTAGTGCATTGCCATCTGGTAGCTGCATTTAGCCTGTTAGTGCATTGCCAGTTGATAGCTGCATTTAGCCTGTTAGTGCATTGCCATCTGATAGCTGCATTTAGCCTGTTAGTGCATTGATAGTTGAATTGCCACCTGATAACTGCATTTAGCCTGCTAGTGCATTGATAGTTGAATTACCACCTGATTGCTGCATTTAGCCTGTTAGTGCATTGATAGTTGAATTGCCACCTGATAACTGCATTTAGCCTGCTAGTGCACTGATAGTTGAATTACCACCTGATAGCTGTATTTAACCTGTTAGTGCATTGATAGTTGAATAATTGCCTCCTGATAACTGCATTCGCCTGTTAGTGCATTACCATCTGATAGCTGCATTTAGCCTGTTTGTACATTGATAGTTGAATTGCCACCTGATAACTGCATTTAGCCTGTTAGTGCATTGATAGTTGAATTGCCTCCTGATAACTGCATTTCCCCTGTTAGTGCATTGACAGTTGAATTACCACCTGATATCTGTATTTAGCCTGTTAGTGCATTGATAGTTGAATTGCCTCCTGATAACTGCATTTCGCCTGTTAGTGCATTACCATCTGATAGCTGCATTTAGCCTGTTAGTGCATTGATAGTTGATTTGCCACCTGATAACTGCATTTAGCCTGCTAGTGCATTGATAGTTGAATTACCACCTGATAGCTGCATTTAGCCTGTTAGTGCATTGATAGTTGAATTGCCACCTGATAACTGCATTTTGCCTGTAAGTGCACTGCCATCTGATAGCTGCATTTAGCCTGTTAGTGCATTGATAGTTGAATTGCCACCTGATAACTGCATTTAGTCTGCTAGTGCATTGCCACCTGATAGTTGAAATGCCACCTGATAACTGCATTTAGCCTGTTAGTGCATTGCCATCTGGTAGCTGCATTTAGCCTGTTAGTGCATTGCCAATTGATAGCTGCATTTAGCCTGTTAGTGCATTGCCATCTGATAGCTGCATTTAGCCTGTTAGTGCATTGATAGTTGAATTGCCACCTGATAACTGCATTTAGCCTGCTAGTGCATTGATAGTTGAATTACCACCTGATAGCTGCATTTATCCTGTTAGTGCATTGATAGTTGAATTGCCACCTGATAACTGCATTTAGCCTGCTAGTGCACTGATAGTTGAATTACCACCTGTTAGCTGCATTTAACCTGTTAGTGCATTGATAGTTGAATAATTGCCTCCTGATAACTGCATTCGCCTGTTAGTGTATTACCATCTGATAGCTGCATTTAGCCTGTTGGTGCATTGATAGTTGAATTACCACCTGATAGCTGCATTTAACCTGTTTGTGCATTGATAGTTGAATTGCCACCTGATAACTGCATTTAGCCTGCTAGTGCATTGATAGTTGAATTAACACCTGATAACTGCATTTAGCCTGCTAGTGCATTGATAGTTGAATTACCACCTGATAGCTGCATTTAGCCTGTTAGTGCATTGATAGTTGAATTGCCTCCTGATAACTGCATTTTGTCCGTTAGTGTATTGCCATCTGATAGCTGCATTTAGCCTGTTAGTGCATTGATAGTTGAATTTCCACCTGATAACTGCATTTAGCCTGCTAGTGCATTGCCACCTGATAGTTGAAATGCCACCTGATAACTGCATTTAGCCTGTTAGTGCATTGCCATCTGGTAGCTGCATTTAGCCTGTTAGTGCATTGCCAGTTGATAGCTGCATTTAGCCTGTTAGTGCATTGCCATCTGATAGCTGCATTTAGCCTGTTAGTGCATTGATAGTTGAATTGCCACCTGATAACTGCATTTAGCCTGCTAGTGCATTGATAGTTGAATTACCACCTGATTGCTGCATTTAGCCTGTTAGTGCATTGATAGTTGAATTGCCACCTGATAACTGCATTTAGCCTGCTAGTGCACTGATAGTTGAATTACCACCTGATAGCTGCATTTAACCTGTTAGTGCATTGATAGTTGAATATTTGCCTCCTGATAACTGCATTCGCCTGTTAGTGCATTACCATCTGATAGCTGCATTTAGCCTGTTTGTGCATTGATAGTTGAATTGCCACCTGATAACTGCATTTAGCCTGCTAGTGCACTGATAGTTGAATTACCACCTGATAGCTGCATTTAACCTGTTAGTGCATTGATAGTTGAATAATTGCCTCCTGATAACTGCATTCGCCTGTTAGTGCATTACCATCTGATAGCTGCATTTAGCCTGTTTGTGCATTGATAGTTGAATTGCCACCTGATAACTGCATTTGGCCTGTTAGTGCATTGATAGTTGAATTGCCACCTGATTGCTGCATTTAGCCTGTTAGTGCATTGATAGTTGAATTGCCACCTGATAACTGCATTTAGCCTGCTAGTGCACTGATAGTTGAATTACCACCTGATAGCTGCATTTAACCTGTTAGTGCATTGATAGTTGAATAATTGCCTCCTGATAACTGCATTCGCCTGTTAGTGCATTACCATCTGATAGCTGCATTTAGCCTGTTTGTGCATTGATAGTTGAATTGCCACCTGATAACTGCATTTGGCCTGTTAGTGCATTGATAGTTGAATTGCCTCCTGATAACTGCATATTGCCTGTTAGTGCATTGACAGTTGAATTACCACCTGATAGCTGTATTTAGCCTGTTAGTGCATTGATAGTTGAATTGCCTCCTGATAACTGCATTTCGCCTGTTAGTGCATTGCCATCTGATAGCTGCATTTAGCCTGTTAGTGCATTGATAGTTGAATTGCCACCTGATAACTGCATTTAGCCTGCTAGTGCATTGATAGTTGAATTACCACCTGATTGCTGCATTTAGCCTGTTAGTGCATTGATAGTTGAATTGCCACCTGATAACTGCATTTAGCCTGCTAGTGCACTGATAGTTGAATTACCACCTGATAGCTGTATTTAACCTGTTAGTGCATTGATAGTTGAATAATTGCCTCCTGATAACTGCATTCGCCTGTAAGTGCATTACCATCTGATATCTGCATTTAGCCTGTTTGTGCATTGATAGTTGAATTGCCACCTGATAACTGCATTTAGCCTGCTAGTGCATTGATAGTTGAATTAACACCTGATAGCTGCATTTAGCCTGTTAGTGCATTGATAGTTGAATTGCCTCCTGATAACTGCATTTCGCCTGTTAGTGCATTGACAGTTGAATTACCACCTGATAGCTGTATTTAGCCTGTTAGTGCATTGATAGTTGAATTGCCTCCTGATAACTGCATTTCGCCTGTTAGTGCATTACCATCTGATAGCTGCATTTAGCCTGTTAGTGCATTGATAGTTGAATTGCCACCTGATCGCTGCATTTAGCCTGTTAGTGCATTGATAGTTGATTTGCCACCTGATAACTGCATTTAGCCTGCTAGTGCATTGATAGTTGAATTACCACCTGATAGCTGCATTTAGCCTGTTAGTGCATTGATAGTTGAATTGCCACCTGATAACTGCATTTTGCCTGTAAGTGCACTGCCATCTGATAGCTGCATTTAGCCTGTTAGTGCATTGATAGTTGAATTGCCACCTGATAACTGCATTTAGTCTGCTAGTGCATTGCCACCTGATAGTTGAAATGCCACCTGATAACTGCATTTAGCCTGTTAGTGCATTGCCATCTGGTAGCTGCATTTAGCCTGTTAGTGCATTGCCAATTGATAGCTGCATTTAGCCTGTTAGTGCATTGCCATCTGATAGCTGCATTTAGCCTGTTAGTGCATTGATAGTTGAATTGCCACCTGATAACTGCATTTAGCCTGCTAGTGCATTGATATTTGAATTACCACCTGATAGCTGCATTTATCCTGTTAGTGCATTGATAGTTGAATTGCCACCTGATAACTGCATTTAGCCTGCTAGTGCACTGATAGTTGAATTACCACCTGTTAGCTGCATTTAACCTGTTAGTGCATTGATAGTTAAATAATTGCCTCCTGATAACTGCATTCGCCTGTTAGTGTATTACCATCTGATAGCTGCATTTAGCCTGTTGGTGCATTGATAGTTGAATTACCACCTGATAGCTGCATTTAACCTGTTTGTGCATTGATAGTTGAATTGCCACCTGATAACTGCATTTAGCCTGCTAGTGCATTGATAGTTGAATTAACACCTGATAACTGCATTTAGCCTGCTAGTGCATTGATAGTTGAATTACCACCTGATAGCTGCATTTAGCCTGTTAGTGCATTGATAGTTGAATTGCCTCCTGATAACTGCATTTTGTCCGTTAGTGTATTGCCATCTGATAGCTGCATTTAGCATGTTAGTGCATTGATAGTTGAATTTCCACCTGATAACTGCATTTAGCCTGCTAGTGCATTGCCACCTGATAGTTGAAATGCCACCTGATAACTGCATTTAGCCTGTTAGTGCATTGCCATCTGGTAGCTGCATTTAGCCTGTTAGTGCATTGCCAGTTGATAGCTGCATTTAGCCTGTTAGTGCATTGCCATCTGATAGCTGCATTTAGCCTGTTAGTGCATTGATAGTTGAATTGCCACCTGATAACTGCATTTAGCCTGCTAGTGCATTGATAGTTGAATTACCACCTGATTGCTGCATTTAGCCTGTTAGTGCATTGATAGTTGAATTGCCACCTGATAACTGCATTTAGCCTGCTAGTGCACTGATAGTTGAATTACCACCTGATAGCTGCATTTAACCTGTTAGTGCATTGATAGTTGAATATTTGCCTCCTGATAACTGCATTCGCCTGTTAGTGCATTACCATCTGATAGCTGCATTTAGCCTGTTTGTGCATTGATAGTTGAATTGCCACTTGATAACTGCATTTAGCCTGCTAGTGCACTGATAGTTGAATTACCACCTGATAGCTGCATTTAACCTGTTAGTGCATTGATAGTTGAATAATTGCCTCCTGATAACTGCATTCGCCTGTTAGTGCATTACCATCTGATAGCTGCATTTAGCCTGTTTGTGCATTGATAGTTGAATTGCCACCTGATAACTGCATTTGGCCTGTTAGTGCATTGATAGTTGAATTGCCACCTGATTGCTGCATTTAGCCTGTTAGTGCATTGATAGTTGAATTGCCACCTGATAACTGCATTTAGCCTGCTAGTGCACTGATAGTTGAATTACCACCTGATAGCTGCATTTAACCTGTTAGTGCATTGATAGTTGAATAATTGCCTCCTGATAACTGCATTCGCCTGTTAGTGCATTACCATCTGATAGCTGCATTTAGCCTGTTTGTGCATTGATAGTTGAATTGCCACCTGATAACTGCATTTGGCCTGTTAGTGCATTGATAGTTGAATTGCCTCCTGATAACTGCATATTGCCTGTTAGTGCATTGACAGTTGAATTACCACCTGATAGCTGTATTTAGCCTGTTAGTGCATTGATAGTTGAATTGCCTCCTGATAACTGCATTTCGCCTGTTAGTGCATTGCCATCTGATAGCTGCATTTAGCCTGTTAGTGCATTGATAGTTGAATTGCCACCTGATAACTGCATTTAGCCTGCTAGTGCACTGATAGTTGAATTACCACCTGATAGCTGCATTTAACCTGTTAGTGCATTGATAGTTGAATAATTGCCTCCTGATAACTGCATTCGCCTGTAAGTGCATTACCATCTGATAGCTGCATTTAGCCTGTTTGTGCATTGATAGTTGAATTGCCACCTGATAACTGCATTTGGCCTGTTAGTGCATTGATAGTTGAATTGCCTCCTGATAACTGCATATTGCCTGTTAGTGCATTGACAGTTGAATTACCACCTGATAGCTGTATTTAGCCTGTTAGTGCATTGATAGTTGAATTGCCTCCTGATAACTGCATTTCGCCTGTTAGTGCATTGCCATCTGATAGCTGCATTTAGCCTGTTAGTGCATTGATAGTTGAATTGCCACCTGATAACTGCATTTAGCCTGCTAGTGCATTGATAGTTGAATTACCACCTGATTGCTGCATTTAGCCTGTTAGTGCATTGATAGTTGAATTGCCACCTGATAACTGCATTTAGCCTGCTAGTGCACTGATAGTTGAATTACCACCTGATAGCTGTATTTAACCTGTTAGTGCATTGATAGTTGAATAATTGCCTCCTGATAACTGCATTCGCCTGTTAGTGCATTACCATCTGATATCTGCATTTAGCCTGTTTGTGCATTGATAGTTGAATTGCCACCTGATAACTGCATTTAGCCTGCTAGTGCATTGATAGTTGAATTAACACCTGATAGCTGCATTTAGCCTGTTAGTGCATTGATAGTTGAATTGCCTCCTGATAACTGCATTTCGCCTGTTAGTGCATTGACAGTTGAATTACCACCTGATAGCTGTATTTAGCCTGTTAGTGCATTGATAGTTGAATTGCCTCCTGATAACTGCATTTCGCCTGTTAGTGCATTACCATCTGATAGCTGCATTTAGCCTGTTAGTGCATTGATAGTTGAATTGCCACCTGATCGCTGCATTTAGCCTGTTAGTGCATTGATAGTTGATTTGCCACCTGATAACTGCATTTAGCCTGCTAGTGCATTGATAGTTGAATTACCACCTGATAGCTGCATTTAGCCTGTTAGTGCATTGATAGTTGAATTGCCACCTGATAACTGCATTTTGCCTGTAAGTGCACTGCCATCTGATAGCTGCATTTAGCCTGTTAGTGCATTGATAGTTGAATTGCCACCTGATAACTGCATTTAGTCTGCTAGTGCATTGCCACCTGATAGTTGAAATGCCACCTGATAACTGCATTTAGCCTGTTAGTGCATTGCCATCTGGTAGCTGCATTTAGCCTGTTAGTGCATTGCCAATTGATAGCTGCATTTAGCCTGTTAGTGCATTGCCATCTGATAGCTGCATTTAGCCTGTTAGTGCATTGATAGTTGAATTGCCACCTGATAACTGCATTTAGCCTGCTAGTGCACTGATAGTTGAATTACCACCTGTTAGCTGCATTTAACCTGTTAGTGCATTGATAGTTGAATAATTGCCTCCTGATAACTGCATTCGCCTGTTAGTGTATTACCATCTGATAGCTGCATTTAGCCTGTTGGTGCATTGATAGTTGAATTACCACCTGATAGCTGCATTTAACCTGTTTGTGCATTGATAGTTGAATTGCCACCTGATAACTGCATTTAGCCTGCTAGTGCATTGATAGTTGAATTAACACCTGATAACTGCATTTAGCCTGCTAGTGCATTGATAGTTGAATTACCACCTGATAGCTGCATTTAGCCTGTTAGTGCATTGATAGTTGAATTGCCTCCTGATAACTGCATTTTGTCCGTTAGTGTATTGCCATCTGATAGCTGCATTTAGCATGTTAGTGCATTGATAGTTGAATTTCCACCTGATAACTGCATTTAGCCTGCTAGTGCATTGCCACCTGATAGTTGAAATGCCACCTGATAACTGCATTTAGCCTGTTAGTGCATTGCCATCTGGTAGCTGCATTTAGCCTGTTAGTGCATTGCCAGTTGATAGCTGCATTTAGCCTGTTAGTGCATTGCCATCTGATAGCTGCATTTAGCCTGTTAGTGCATTGATAGTTGAATTGCCACCTGATAACTGCATTTAGCCTGCTAGTGCATTGATAGTTGAATTACCACCTGATTGCTGCATTTAGCCTGTTAGTGCATTGATAGTTGAATTGCCACCTGATAACTGCATTTAGCCTGCTAGTGCACTGATAGTTGAATTACCACCTGATAGCTGCATTTAACCTGTTAGTGCATTGATAGTTGAATATTTGCCTCCTGATAACTGCATTCGCCTGTTAGTGCATTACCATCTGATAGCTGCATTTAGCCTGTTTGTGCATTGATAGTTGAATTGCCACCTGATAACTGCATTTAGCCTGCTAGTGCACTGATAGTTGAATTACCACCTGATAGCTGCATTTAACCTGTTAGTGCATTGATAGTTGAATAATTGCCTCCTGATAACTGCATTCGCCTGTTAGTGCATTACCATCTGATAGCTGCATTTAGCCTGTTTGTGCATTGATAGTTGAATTGCCACCTGATAACTGCATTTAGCCTGCTAGTGCACTGATAGTTGAATTACCACCTGATAGCTGCATTTAACCTGTTAGTGCATTGATAGTTGAATAATTGCTTCCTGATAACTGCATTCGCCTGTTAGTGCATTACCATCTGATAGCTGCATTTAGCCTGTTTGTGCATTGATAGTTGAATTGCCACCTGATAACTGCATTTGGCCTGTTAGTGCATTGATAGTTGAATTGCCACCTGATTGCTGCATTTAGCCTGTTAGTGCATTGATAGTTGAATTGCCACCTGATAACTGCATTTAGCCTGCTAGTGCACTGATAGTTGAATTACCACCTGATAGCTGCATTTAACCTGTTAGTGCATTGATAGTTGAATAATTGCCTCCTGATAACTGCATTCGCCTGTTAGTGCATTACCATCTGATAGCTGCATTTAGCCTGTTTGTGCATTGATAGTTGAATTGCCACCTGATAACTGCATTTGGCCTGTTAGTGCATTGATAGTTGAATTGCCTCCTGATAACTGCATATTGCCTGTTAGTGCATTGACAGTTGAATTACCACCTGATAGCTGTATTTAGCCTGTTAGTGCATTGATAGTTGAATTGCCTCCTGATAACTGCATTTCGCCTGTTAGTGCATTGCCATCTGATAGCTGCATTTAGCCTGTTAGTGCATTGATAGTTGAATTGCCACCTGATAACTGCATTTAGCCTGCTAGTGCATTGATAGTTGAATTACCACCTGATTGCTGCATTTAGCCTGTTAGTGCATTGATAGTTGAATTGCCACCTGATAACTGCATTTAGCCTGCTAGTGCACTGATAGTTGAATTACCACCTGATAGCTGTATTTAACCCGTTAGTGCATTGATAGTTGAATAATTGCCTCCTGATAACTGCATTCGCCTGTTAGTGCATTACCATCTGATAGCTGCATTTAGCCTGTTTGTGCATTGATAGTTGAATTGCCACCTGATAACTGCATTTAGCCTGTTAGTGCATTGATAGTTGAATTGCCTCCTGATAACTGCATTTCGCCTGTTAGTGCATTGACAGTTGAATTACCACCTGATATCTGTATTTAGCCTGTTAGTGCATTGATAGTTGAATTGCCTCCTGATAACTGCATTTCGCCTGTTAGTGCATTACCATCTGATAGCTGCATTTAACCTGTTAGTGCATTGATAGTTGATTTGCCACCTGATAACTGCATTTAGCCTGCTAGTGCATTGATAGTTGAATTACCACCTGATAGCTGCATTTAGCCTGTTAGTGCATTGATAGTTGAATTGCCACCTGATAACTGCATTTTGCCTGTAAGTGCACTGCCATCTGATAGCTGCATTTAGCCTGTTAGTGCATTGATAGTTGAATTGCCACCTGATAACTGCATTTAGTCTGCTAGTGCATTGCCACCTGATAGTTGAAATGCCACCTGATAACTGCATTTAGCCTGTTAGTGCATTGCCATCTGGTAGCTGCATTTAGCCTGTTAGTGCATTGCCAATTGATAGCTGCATTTAGCCTGTTAGTGCATTGCCATCTGATAGCTGCATTTAGCCTGTTAGTGCATTGATAGTTGAATTGCCACCTGATAACTGCATTTAGCCTGCTAGTGCATTGATAGTTGAATTACCACCTGATAGCTGCATTTATCCTGTTAGTGCATTGATAGTTGAATTGCCACCTGATAACTGCATTTAGCCTGCTAGTGCACTGATAGTTGAATTACCACCTGATAGCTGCATTTAACCTGTTAGTGCATTGATAGTTGAATAATTGCCTCCTGATAACTGCATTCGCCTGTTAGTGTATTACCATCTGATAGCTGCATTTAGCCTGTTGGTGCATTGATAGTTGAATTACCACCTGATAGCTGCATTTAACCTGTTTGTGCATTGATAGTTGAATTGCCACCTGATAACTGCATTTAGCCTGCTAGTGCATTGATAGTTGAATTAACACCTGATAACTGCATTTAGCCTGCTAGTGCATTGATAGTTGAATTACCACCTGATAGCTGCATTTAGCCTGTTAGTGCATTGATAGTTGAATTGCCTCCTGATAACTGCATTTTGTCCGTTAGTGTATTGCCATCTGATAGCTGCATTTAGCCTGTTAGTGCATTGATAGTTGAATTTCCACCTGATAACTGCATTTAGCCTGCTAGTGCATTGCCACCTGATAGTTGAAATGCCACCTGATAACTGCATTTAGCCTGTTAGTGCATTGCCATCTGGTAGCTGCATTTAGCCTGTTAGTGCATTGCCAGTTGATAGCTGCATTTAGCCTGTTAGTGCATTGCCATCTGATAGCTACATTTAGCCTGTTAGTGCATTGATAGTTGAATTGCCACCTGATAACTGCATTTAGCCTGCTAGTGCATTGATAGTTGAATTACCACCTGATTGCTGCATTTAGCCTGTTAGTGCATTGATAGTTGAATTGCCTCCTGATAACTGCATTTCGCCTGTTAGTGCATTGCCATCTGATAGCTGCATTTAGCCTGTTAGTGCATTGATAGTTGAATTGCCACCTGATAACTGCATTTAGCCTGCTAGTGCATTGATAGTTGAATTACCACCTGATTGCTGCATTTAGCCTGTTAGTGCATTGATAGTTGAATTGCCACCTGATAACTGCATTTAGCCTGCTAGTGCACTGATAGTTGAATTACCACCTGATAGCTGTATTTAACCTGTTAGTGCATTGATAGTTGAATAATTGCCTCCTGATAACTGCATTCGCCTGTTAGTGCATTACCATCTGATATCTGCATTTAGCCTGTTTGTGCATTGATAGTTGAATTGCCACCTGATAACTGCATTTAGCCTGCTAGTGCATTGATAGTTGAATTGCCTCCTGATAACTGCATTTCGCCTGTTAGTGCATTGCCATCTGATAGCTGCATTTAGCCTGTTAGTGCATTGATAGTTGAATTGCCACCTGATAACTGCATTTGGCCTGTTAGTGCATTGATAGTTGAATTGCCTCCTGATAACTGCATATTGCCTGTTAGTGCATTGACAGTTGAATTACCACCTGATAGCTGTATTTAGCCTGTTAGTGCATTGATAGTTGAATTGCCTCCTGATAACTGCATTTCGCCTGTTAGTGCATTGCCATCTGATAGCTGCATTTAGCCTGTTAGTGCATTGATAGTTGAATTGCCACCTGATAACTGCATTTAGCCTGCTAGTGCATTGATAGTTGAATTACCACCTGATTGCTGCATTTAGCCTGTTAGTGCATTGATAGTTGAATTGCCACCTGATAACTGCATTTAGCCTGCTAGTGCACTGATAGTTGAATTACCACCTGATAGCTGTATTTAACCTGTTAGTGCATTGATAGTTGAATAATTGCCTCCTGATAACTGCATTCGCCTGTTAGTGCATTACCATCTGATAGCTGCATTTAGCCTGTTTGTGCATTGATAGTTGAATTGCCACCTGATAACTGCATTTGGCCTGTTAGTGCATTGATAGTTGAATTGCCTCCTGATAACTGCATATTGCCTGTTAGTGCATTGACAGTTGAATTACCACCTGATAGCTGTATTTAGCCTGTTAGTGCATTGATAGTTGAATTGCCTCCTGATAACTGCATTTCGCCTGTTAGTGCATTGCCATCTGATAGCTGCATTTAGCCTGTTAGTGCATTGATAGTTGAATTGCCACCTGATAACTGCATTTAGCCTGCTAGTGCATTGATAGTTGAATTACCACCTGATTGCTGCATTTAGCCTGTTAGTGCATTGATAGTTGAATTGCCACCTGATAACTGCATTTAGCCTGCTAGTGCACTGATAGTTGAATTACCACCTGATAGCTGTATTTAACCTGTTAGTGCATTGATAGTTGAATAATTGCCTCCTGATAACTGCATTCGCCTGTTAGTGCATTATCATCTGATATCTGCATTTAGCCTGTTTGTGCATTGATAGTTGAATTGCCACCTGATAACTGCATTTAGCCTGCTAGTGCATTGATAGTTGAATTAACACCTGATAGCTGCATTTAGCCTGTTAGTGCATTGATAGTTGAATTGCCTCCTGATAACTGCATTTCGCCTGTTAGTGCATTGACAGTTGAATTACCACCTGATAGCTGTATTTAGCCTGTTAGTGCATTGATAGTTGAATTGCCTCCTGATAACTGCATTTCGCCTGTTAGTGCATTACCATCTGATAGCTGCATTTAGCCTGTTAGTGCATTGATAGTTGAATTGCCACCTGATCGCTGCATTTAGCCTGTTAGTGCATTGATAGTTGATTTGCCACCTGATAACTGCATTTAGCCTGCTAGTGCATTGATAGTTGAATTACCACCTGATAGCTGCATTTAGCCTGTTAGTGCATTGATAGTTGAATTGCCACCTGATAACTGCATTTTGCCTGTAAGTGCACTGCCATCTGATAGCTGCATTTAGCCTGTTAGTGCATTGATAGTTGAATTGCCACCTGATAACTGCATTTAGTCTGCTAGTGCATTGCCACCTGATAGTTGAAATGCCACCTGATAACTGCATTTAGCCTGTTAGTGCATTGCCATCTGGTAGCTGCATTTAGCCTGTTAGTGCATTGCCAATTGATAGCTGCATTTAGCCTGTTAGTGCATTGCCATCTGATAGCTGCATTTAGCCTGTTAGTGCATTGATAGTTGAATTGCCACCTGATAACTGCATTTAGCCTGCTAGTGCATTGATAGTTGAATTACCACCTGATAGCTGCATTTATCCTGTTAGTGCATTGATAGTTGAATTGCCACCTGATAACTGCATTTAGCCTGCTAGTGCACTGATAGTTGAATTACCACCTGTTAGCTGCATTTAACCTGTTAGTGCATTGATAGTTGAATAATTGCCTCCTGATAACTGCATTCGCCTGTTAGTGTATTACCATCTGATAGCTGCATTTAGCCTGTTGGTGCATTGATAGTTGAATTACCACCTGATAGCTGCATTTAACCTGTTTGTGCATTGATAGTTGAATTGCCACCTGATAACTGCATTTAGCCTGCTAGTGCATTGATAGTTGAATTAACACCTGATAACTGCATTTAGCCTGCTAGTGCATTGATAGTTGAATTACCACCTGATAGCTGCATTTAGCCTGTTAGTGCATTGATAGTTGAATTGCCTCCTGATAACTGCATTTTGTCCGTTAGTGTATTGCCATCTGATAGCTGCATTTAGCATGTTAGTGCATTGATAGTTGAATTTCCACCTGATAACTGCATTTAGCCTGCTAGTGCATTGCCACCTGATAGTTGAAATGCCACCTGATAACTGCATTTAGCCTGTTAGTGCATTGCCATCTGGTAGCTGCATTTAGCCTGTTAGTGCATTGCCAGTTGATAGCTGCATTTAGCCTGTTAGTGCATTGCCATCTGATAGCTGCATTTAGCCTGTTAGTGCATTGATAGTTGAATTGCCACCTGATAACTGCATTTAGCCTGCTAGTGCATTGATAGTTGAATTACCACCTGATTGCTGCATTTAGCCTGTTAGTGCATTGATAGTTGAATTGCCACCTGATAACTGCATTTAGCCTGCTAGTGCACTGATAGTTGAATTACCACCTGATAGCTGCATTTAACCTGTTAGTGCATTGATAGTTGAATATTTGCCTCCTGATAACTGCATTCGCCTGTTAGTGCATTACCATCTGATAGCTGCATTTAGCCTGTTTGTGCATTGATAGTTGAATTGCCACCTGATAACTGCATTTAGCCTGCTAGTGCACTGATAGTTGAATTACCACCTGATAGCTGCATTTAACCTGTTAGTGCATTGATAGTTGAATAATTGCCTCCTGATAACTGCATTCGCCTGTTAGTGCATTACCATCTGATAGCTGCATTTAGCCTGTTTGTGCATTGATAGTTGAATTGCCACCTGATAACTGCATTTAGCCTGCTAGTGCACTGATAGTTGAATTACCACCTGATAGCTGCATTTAACCTGTTAGTGCATTGATAGTTGAATTGCCACCTGATAACTGCATTTAGCCTGCTAGTGCACTGATAGTTGAATTACCACCTGATAGCTGCATTTAACCTGTTAGTGCATTGATAGTTGAATAATTGCCTCCTGATAACTGCATTCGCCTGTTAGTGCATTACCATCTGATAGCTGCATTTAGCCTGTTTGTGCATTGATAGTTGAATTGCCACCTGATAACTGCATTTGGCCTGTTAGTGCATTGATAGTTGAATTGCCACCTGATTGCTGCATTTAGCCTGTTAGTGCATTGATAGTTGAATTGCCACCTGATAACTGCATTTAGCCTGCTAGTGCACTGATAGTTGAATTACCACCTGATAGCTGCATTTAACCTGTTAGTGCATTGATAGTTGAATAATTGCCTCCTGATAACTGCATTCGCCTGTTAGTGCATTACCATCTGATAGCTGCATTTAGCCTGTTTGTGCATTGATAGTTGAATTGCCACCTGATAACTGCATTTGGCCTGTTAGTGCATTGATAGTTGAATTGCCTCCTGATAACTGCATATTGCCTGTTAGTGCATTGACAGTTGAATTACCACCTGATAGCTGTATTTAGCCTGTTAGTGCATTGATAGTTGAATTGCCTCCTGATAACTGCATTTCGCCTGTTAGTGCATTGCCATCTGATAGCTGCATTTAGCCTGTTAGTGCATTGATAGTTGAATTGCCACCTGATAACTGCATTTAGCCTGCTAGTGCATTGATAGTTGAATTGCCACCTGATTGCTGCATTTAGCCTGTTAGTGCATTGATAGTTGAATTGCCACCTGATAACTGCATTTAGCCTGCTAGTGCACTGATAGTTGAATTACCACCTGATAGCTGCATTTAACCTGTTAGTGCATTGATAGTTGAATAATTGCCTCCTGATAACTGCATTCGCCTGTTAGTGCATTACCATCTGATAGCTGCATTTAGCCTGTTTGTGCATTGATAGTTGAATTGCCACCTGATAACTGCATTTAGCCTGTTAGTGCATTGATAGTTGAATTGCCTCCTGATAACTGCATTTCGCCTGTTAGTGCATTGACAGTTGAATTACCACCTGATATCTGTATTTAGCCTGTTAGTGCATTGATAGTTGAATTGCCTCCTGATAACTGCATTTCGCCTGTTAGTGCATTACCATCTGATAGCTGCATTTAACCTGTTAGTGCATTGATAGTTGATTTGCCACCTGATAACTGCATTTAGCCTGCTAGTGCATTGATAGTTGAATTACCACCTGATAGCTGCATTTAGCCTGTTAGTGCATTGATAGTTGAATTGCCACCTGATAACTGCATTTTGCCTGTAAGTGCACTGCCATCTGATAGCTGCATTTAGCCTGTTAGTGCATTGATAGTTGAATTGCCACCTGATAACTGCATTTAGTCTGCTAGTGCATTGCCACCTGATAGTTGAAATGCCACCTGATAACTGCATTTAGCCTGTTAGTGCATTGCCATCTGGTAGCTGCATTTAGCCTGTTAGTGCATTGCCAATTGATAGCTGCATTTAGCCTGTTAGTGCATTGCCATCTGATAGCTGCATTTAGCCTGTTAGTGCATTGATAGTTGAATTGCCACCTGATAACTGCATTTAGCCTGCTAGTGCATTGATAGTTGAATTACCACCTGATAGCTGCATTTATCCTGTTAGTGCATTGATAGTTGAATTGCCACCTGATAACTGCATTTAGCCTGCTAGTGCACTGATAGTTGAATTACCACCTGATAGCTGCATTTAACCTGTTAGTGCATTGATAGTTGAATAATTGCCTCCTGATAACTGCATTCGCCTGTTAGTGTATTACCATCTGATAGCTGCATTTAGCCTGTTGGTGCATTGATAGTTGAATTACCACCTGATAGCTGCATTTAACCTGTTTGTGCATTGATAGTTGAATTGCCACCTGATAACTGCATTTAGCCTGCTAGTGCATTGATAGTTGAATTAACACCTGATAACTGCATTTAGCCTGCTAGTGCATTGATAGTTGAATTACCACCTGATAGCTGCATTTAGCCTGTTAGTGCATTGATAGTTGAATTGCCTCCTGATAACTGCATTTTGTCCGTTAGTGTATTGCCATCTGATAGCTGCATTTAGCCTGTTAGTGCATTGATAGTTGAATTTCCACCTGATAACTGCATTTAGCCTGCTAGTGCATTGCCACCTGATAGTTGAAATGCCACCTGATAACTGCATTTAGCCTGTTAGTGCATTGCCATCTGGTAGCTGCATTTAGCCTGTTAGTGCATTGCCAGTTGATAGCTGCATTTAGCCTGTTAGTGCATTGCCATCTGATAGCTGCATTTAGCCTGTTAGTGCATTGATAGTTGAATTGCCACCTGATAACTGCATTTAGCCTGCTAGTGCATTGATAGTTGAATTACCACCCGATTGCTGCATTTAGCCTGTTAGTGCATTGATAGTTGAATTGCCACCTGATAACTGCATTTAGCCTGCTAGTGCACTGATAGTTGAATTACCACCTGATAGCTGCATTTAACCTGTTATGCATTGATAGTTGAATAATTGCCTCCTGATAACTGCATTCGCCTGTTAGTGCATTACCATCTGATAGCTGCATTTAGCCTGTTTGTGCATTGATAGTTGAATTGCCACCTGATAACTGCATTTGGCCTGTTAGTGCATTGATAGTTGAATTGCCTCCTGATAACTGCATATTGCCTGTTAGTGCATTGACAGTTGAATTACCACCTGATAGCTGTATTTAGCCTGTTATTGCATTGATAGTTGAATTGCCTCCTGATAACTGCATTTCGCCTGCTAGTGCACTGATAGTTGAATTACCACCTGATAGCTGCATTTAACCTGTTATGCATTGATAGTTGAATAATTGCCTCCTGATAACTGCATTCGCCTGTTAGTGCATTACCATCTGATAGCTGCATTTAGCCTGTTTGTGCATTGATAGTTGAATTGCCACCTGATAACTGTATTTGGCCTGTTAGTGCATTGATAGTTGAATTGCCTCCTGATAACTGCATATTGCCTGTTAGTGCATTGACAGTTGAATTACCACCTGATAGCTGTATTTAGCCTGTTAGTGCATTGATAGTTGAATTGCCTCCTGATAACTGCATTTTGCCTGTAAGTGCACTGCCACCTGATAACTGCATTTAGTCTGCTAGTGCATTGCCACCTGATAGTTGAAATGCCACCTGATAACTGCATTTAGCCTGTTAGTGCATTGCCACCTGGTAGCTGCATTTAGCCTGTTAGTGCATTGCCAATTGATAGCTGCATTTAGCCTGTTAGTGCATTTCCATCTGATAGCTGCATTTAGCCTGTTAGTGCATTGATAGTTGAATTACCACCTGATAGCTGCATTTATCCTGTTAGTGCATTGATAGTTGAATTGCCACCTGATAACTGCATTTAGCCTGCTAGTGCACTGATAGTTGAATTACCACCTGATAGCTGCATTTAACCTGTTAGTGCATTGATAGTTGAATAATTGCCTCCTGATAACTGCATTCGCCTGTTAGTGTATTACCATCTGATAGCTGCATTTAGCCTGTTTGTGCATTGATAGTTGAATTGCCACCTGATAACTGCATTTAGCCTGCTAGTGCATTGATAGTTGAATTAACACCTGATAGCTGCATTTAGCCTGTTAGTGCATTGATAGTTGAATTGCCTCCTGATAACTGCATTTCGCCTGTTAGTGCATTGACAGTTGAATTACCACCTGATAGCTGTATTTAGCCTGTTAGTGCATTGATAGTTGAATTGCCTCCTGATAACTGCATTTCGCCTGTTAGTGCATTACCATCTGATAGCTGCATTTAGCCTGTTAGTGCATTGATAGTTGAATTGCCACCTGATAACTGCATTTAGCCTGCTAGTGCATTGATAGTTGAATTACCACCTGATAGCTGTATTTAGCCTGTTAGTGCATTGATAGTTGAATTGCCTCCTGATAACTGCATTTCGGCTGTTTGTGCATTACCATCTGAAAGCTGCATTTAGCCTGTTAGTGCATTGATAGTTGAATTGCCACCTGATAACTGCAGTTAGCCTGCTAGTGCATTGATAGTTGAATTACCACCTGATAGCTGCATTTAGCCTGTTAGTGCATTGATAGTTGAATTGCCTCTTGATAACTGCATTTTGCCTGTTAGTGCATTGCCATCTGATAGCTGCATTTAGCCTGTTAGTGCATTGATAGTTGAATTGCCTCCTGATAACTGCATTTTGCCTGTAAGTGTATTGCCATCTGATAGCTGCATTTAGCCTGTTAGTGCATTGATAGTTGAATTGCCACCTGATAACTGCATTTAGCCTGCTAGTGCATTGCCACCTGATAGTTGAAATGCCACCTGATAACTGCATTTCGCCTGTTAGTGCATTGCCATCTGGTAGCTGCATTTAGCCTGTTCGTGCATTGCCATCTGATAGCTGCATTTAGCCTGTTTGTGCATTGATAGTTGAATTGCCACCTGATAACTGCATTTAGCCTGCTAGTGCATTGATAGTTGAATTAACACCTGATAGCTGCATTTAGCCTGTTAGTGCATTGATAGTTGAATTGCCACCTGATAACTGCATTTAGCCTGCTAGTGCATTGCCACCTGATAGTTGAAATGCCACCTGATAACTGCATTTCGCCTGTTAGTGCATTGCCATCTGGTAGCTGCATTTAGCCTGTTCGTGCATTGCCATCTGATAGCTGCATTTAGCCTGTTTGTGCATTGATAGTTGAATTGCCACCTGATAACTGCATTTAGCCTGCTAGTGCATTGATAGTTGAATTAACACCTGATAGCTGCATTTAGCCTGTTAGTGCATTGATAGTTGAATTGCCTCCTGATAACTGCATTTCGCCTGTTAGTGCATTGACAGTTGAATTACCACCTGATAGCTGTATTTAGCCTGTTAGTGCATTGATAGTTGAATAATTGCCTCCTGATAACTGCATTCGCCTGTTAGTGTATTACCATCTGATAGCTGCATTTAGCCTGTTTGTGCATTGATAGTTGAATTGCCACCTGATAACTGCATTTAGCCTGCTAGTGCATTGATAGTTGAATTAACACCTGATAGCTGCATTTAGCCTGTTAGTGCATTGATAGTTGAATTAACACCTGATAGCTGCATTTAGCCTGTTAGTGCATTGATAGTTGAATTGCCTCCTGATAACTGCATTTCGCCTGTTAGTGCATTGACAGTTGAATTACCACCTGATAGCTGTAGTTAGCCTGTTAGTGCATTGATAGTTGAATTGCCTCCTGATAACTGCATTTCGCCTGTTAGTGCATTACCATCTGATAGCTGCATTTAGCCTGTTAGTGCATTGATAGTTGAATTGCCACCTGATAACTGCATTTAGCCTGCTAGTGCATTGATAGTTGAATTACCACCTGATTGCTGCATTTAGCCTGTTAGTGCATTGATAGTTGAATTGCCACCTGATAACTGCATTTAGCCTGCTAGTGCACTGATAGTTGAATTACCACCTGATAGCTGCATTTAACCTGTTATGCATTGATAGTTGAATAATTGCCTCCTGATAACTGCATTCGCCTGTTAGTGCATTACCATCTGATAGCTGCATTTAGCCTGTTTGTGCATTGATAGTTGAATTGCCACCTGATAACTGCATTTGGCCTGTTAGTGCATTGATAGTTGAATTGCCTCCTGATAACTGCATATTGCCTGTTAGTGCATTGACAGTTGAATTACCACCTGATAGCTGTATTTAGCCTGTTAGTGCATTGATAGTTGAATTGCCTCCTGATAACTGCATTTCGCCTGTTAGTGCATTGCCATCTGATAGCTGCATTTAGCCTGTTAGTGCATTGATAGTTGAATTGCCTCCTGATAACTGCATTTTGCCTGTAAGTGCACTGCCATCTGATAGCTGCATTTAGCCTGTTAGTGCATTGATAGTTGAATTGCCACCTGATAACTGCATTTAGTCTGCTAGTGCATTGCCACCTGATAGTTGAAATGCCACCTGATAACTGCATTTAGCCTGTTAGTGCATTGCCACCTGGTAGCTGCATTTAGCCTGTTAGTGCATTGCCAATTGATAGCTGCATTTAGCCTGTTAGTGCATTTCCATCTGATAGCTGCATTTAGCCTGTTAGTGCATTGATAGTTGAATTGCCTCCTGATAACTGCATTTCGCCTGTTAGTGCATTGACAGTTGAATTACCACCTGATAGCTGTATTTAGCCTGTTAGTGCATTGATAGTTGAATAATTGCCTCCTGATAACTGCATTCGCCTGTTAGTGTATTACCATCTGATAGCTGCATTTAGCCTGTTTGTGCATTGATAGTTGAATTGCCACCTGATAACTGCATTTAGCCTGCTAGTGCATTGATAGTTGAATTAACACCTGATAGCTGCATTTAGCCTGTTAGTGCATTGATAGTTGAATTGCCTCCTGATAACTGCATTTCGCCTGTTAGTGCATTGACAGTTGAATTACCACCTGATAGCTGTAGTTAGCCTGTTAGTGCATTGATAGTTGAATTGCCTCCTGATAACTGCATTTCGCCTGTTAGTGCATTACCATCTGATAGCTGCATTTAGCCTGTTAGTGCATTGATAGTTGAATTGCCACCTGATAACTGCATTTAGCCTGCTAGTGCATTGATAGTTGAATTACCACCTGATTGCTGCATTTAGCCTGTTAGTGCATTGATAGTTGAATTGCCACCTGATAACTGCATTTAGCCTGCTAGTGCACTGATAGTTGAATTACCACCTGATAGCTGCATTTAACCTGTTATGCATTGATAGTTGAATAATTGCCTCCTGATAACTGCATTCGCCTGTTAGTGCATTACCATCTGATAGCTGCATTTAGCCTGTTTGTGCATTGATAGTTGAATTGCCACCTGATAACTGCATTTGGCCTGTTAGTGCATTGATAGTTGAATTGCCTCCTGATAACTGCATATTGCCTGTTAGTGCATTGACAGTTGAATTACCACCTGATAGCTGTATTTAGCCTGTTAGTGCATTGATAGTTGAATTGCCTCCTGATAACTGCATTTCGCCTGTTAGTGCATTGCCATCTGATAGCTGCATTTAGCCTGTTAGTGCATTGATAGTTGAATTGCCTCCTGATAACTGCATTTTGCCTGTAAGTGCACTGCCATCTGATAGCTGCATTTAGCCTGTTAGTGCATTGATAGTTGAATTGCCACCTGATAACTGCATTTAGTCTGCTAGTGCATTGCCACCTGATAGTTGAAATGCCACCTGATAACTGCATTTAGCCTGTTAGTGCATTGCCACCTGGTAGCTGCATTTAGCCTGTTAGTGCATTGCCAATTGATAGCTGCATTTAGCCTGTTAATGCATTTCCATCTGATAGCTGCATTTAGCCTGTTAGTGCATTGATAGTTGAATTACCACCTGATAGCTGCATTTATCCTGTTAGTGCATTGATAGTTGAATTGCCACCTGATAACTGCATTTAGCCTGCTAGTGCACTGATAGTTGAATTACCACCTGATAGCTGCATTTAACCTGTTAGTGCATTGATAGTTGAATAATTGCCTCCTGATAACTGCATTCGCCTGTTAGTGTATTACCATCTGATAGCTGCATTTAGCCTGTTTGTGCATTGATAGTTGAATTGCCACCTGATAACTGCATTTAGCCTGCTAGTGCATTGATAGTTGAATTAACACCTGATAGCTGCATTTAGCCTGTTAGTGCATTGATAGTTGAATTGCCTCCTGATAACTGCATTTCGCCTGTTAGTGCATTGACAGTTGAATTACCACCTGATAGCTGTATTTAGCCTGTTAGTGCATTGATAGTTGAATTGCCTCCTGATAACTGCATTTCGCCTGTTAGTGCATTACCATCTGATAGCTGCATTTAGCCTGTTAGTGCATTGATAGTTGAATTGCCACCTGATAACTGCATTTAGCCTGCTAGTGCATTGATAGTTGAATTACCACCTGATAGCTGTATTTAGCCTGTTAGTGCATTGATAGTTGAATTGCCTCCTGATAACTGCATTTCGGCTGTTAGTGCATTACCATCTGAAAGCTGCATTTAGCCTGTTAGTGCATTGATAGTTGAATTGCCACCTGATAACTGCAGTTAGCCTGCTAGTGCATTGATAGTTGAATTACCACCTGATAGCTGCATTTAGCCTGTTAGTGCATTGATAGTTGAATTGCCTCTTGATAACTGCATTTTGCCTGTTAGTGCATTGCCATCTGATAGCTGCATTTAGCCTGTTAGTGCATTGATAGTTGAATTGCCTCCTGATAACTGCATTTTGCCTGTAAGTGTATTGCCATCTGATAGCTGCATTTAGCCTGTTAGTGCATTGATAGTTGAATTGCCACCTGATAACTGCATTTAGCCTGCTAGTGCATTGCCACCTGATAGTTGAAATGCCACCTGATAACTGCATTTCGCCTGTTAGTGCATTGCCATCTGGTAGCTGCATTTAGCCTGTTCGTGCATTGCCATCTGATAGCTGCATTTAGCCTGTTTGTGCATTGATAGTTGAATTGCCACCTGATAACTGCATTTAACCTGTTATGCATTGATAGTTGAATAATTGCCTCCTGATAACTGCATTCGCCTGTTAGTGCATTACCATCTGATAGCTGCATTTAGCCTGTTTGTGCATTGATAGTTGAATTGCCACCTGATAACTGTATTTGGCCTGTTAGTGCATTGATAGTTGAATTGCCTCCTGATAACTGCATATTGCCTGTTAGTGCATTGACAGTTGAATTACCACCTGATAGCTGTATTTAGCCTGTTAGTGCATTGATAGTTGAATTGCCTCCTGATAACTGCATTTTGCCTGTAAGTGCACTGCCACCTGATAACTGCATTTAGTCTGCTAGTGCATTGCCACCTGATAGTTGAAATGCCACCTGATAACTGCATTTAGCCTGTTAGTGCATTGCCACCTGGTAGCTGCATTTAGCCTGTTAGTGCATTGCCAATTGATAGCTGCATTTAGCCTGTTAGTGCATTTCCATCTGATAGCTGCATTTAGCCTGTTAGTGCATTGATAGTTGAATTACCACCTGATAGCTGCATTTATCCTGTTAGTGCATTGATAGTTGAATTGCCACCTGATAACTGCATTTAGCCTGCTAGTGCACTGATAGTTGAATTACCACCTGATAGCTGCATTTAACCTGTTAGTGCATTGATAGTTGAATAATTGCCTCCTGATAACTGCATTCGCCTGTTAGTGTATTACCATCTGATAGCTGCATTTAGCCTGTTTGTGCATTGATAGTTGAATTGCCACCTGATAACTGCATTTAGCCTGCTAGTGCATTGATAGTTGAATTAACACCTGATAGCTGCATTTAGCCTGTTAGTGCATTGATAGTTGAATTGCCTCCTGATAACTGCATTTCGCCTGTTAGTGCATTGACAGTTGAATTACCACCTGATAGCTGTATTTAGCCTGTTAGTGCATTGATAGTTGAATTGCCTCCTGATAACTGCATTTCGCCTGTTAGTGCATTACCATCTGATAGCTGCATTTAGCCTGTTAGTGCATTGATAGTTGAATTGCCACCTGATAACTGCATTTAGCCTGCTAGTGCATTGATAGTTGAATTACCACCTGATAGCTGTATTTAGCCTGTTAGTGCATTGATAGTTGAATTGCCTCCTGATAACTGCATTTCGGCTGTTAGTGCATTACCATCTGAAAGCTGCATTTAGCCTGTTAGTGCATTGATAGTTGAATTGCCACCTGATAACTGCAGTTAGCCTGCTAGTGCATTGATTGTTGAATTACCACCTGATAGCTGCATTTAGCCTGTTAGTGCATTGATAGTTGAATTGCCTCTTGATAACTGCATTTTGCCTGTTAGTGCATTGCCATCTGATAGCTGCATTTAGCCTGTTAGTGCATTGATAGTTGAATTGCCTCCTGATAACTGCATTTTGCCTGTAAGTGTATTGCCATCTGATAGCTGCATTTAGCCTGTTAGTGCATTGATAGTTGAATTGCCACCTGATAACTGCATTTAGCCTGCTAGTGCATTGCCACCTGATAGTTGAAATGCCACCTGATAACTGCATTTCGCCTGTTAGTGCATTGCCATCTGGTAGCTGCATTTAGCCTGTTCGTGCATTGCCATCTGATAGCTGCATTTAGCCTGTTTGTGCATTGATAGTTGAATTGCCACCTGATAACTGCATTTAGCCTGCTAGTGCATTGATAGTTGAATTAACACCTGATAGCTGCATTTAGCCTGTTAGTGCATTGATAGTTGAATTGCCACCTGATAACTGCATTTAGCCTGCTAGTGCATTGCCACCTGATAGTTGAAATGCCACCTGATAACTGCATTTCGCCTGTTAGTGCATTGCCATCTGGTAGCTGCATTTAGCCTGTTCGTGCATTGCCATCTGATAGCTGCATTTAGCCTGTTTGTGCATTGATAGTTGAATTGCCACCTGATAACTGCATTTAGCCTGCTAGTGCATTGATAGTTGAATTAACACCTGATAGCTGCATTTAGCCTGTTAGTGCATTGATAGTTGAATTGCCTCCTGATAACTGCATTTCGCCTGTTAGTGCATTGACAGTTGAATTACCACCTGATAGCTGTATTTAGCCTGTTAGTGCATTGATAGTTGAATAATTGCCTCCTGATAACTGCATTCGCCTGTTAGTGTATTACCATCTGATAGCTGCATTTAGCCTGTTTGTGCATTGATAGTTGAATTGCCACCTGATAACTGCATTTAGCCTGCTAGTGCATTGATAGTTGAATTAACACCTGATAGCTGCATTTAGCCTGTTAGTGCATTGATAGTTGAATTAACACCTGATAGCTGCATTTAGCCTGTTAGTGCATTGATAGTTGAATTGCCTCCTGATAACTGCATTTCGCCTGTTAGTGCATTGACAGTTGAATTACCACCTGATAGCTGTAGTTAGCCTGTTAGTGCATTGATAGTTGAATTGCCTCCTGATAACTGCATTTCGCCTGTTAGTGCATTACCATCTGATAGCTGCATTTAGCCTGTTAGTGCATTGATAGTTGAATTGCCACCTGATAACTGCATTTAGCCTGCTAGTGCATTGATAGTTGAATTACCACCTGATTGCTGCATTTAGCCTGTTAGTGCATTGATAGTTGAATTGCCACCTGATAACTGCATTTAGCCTGCTAGTGCACTGATAGTTGAATTACCACCTGATAGCTGCATTTAACCTGTTATGCATTGATAGTTGAATAATTGCCTCCTGATAACTGCATTCGCCTGTTAGTGCATTACCATCTGATAGCTGCATTTAGCCTGTTTGTGCATTGATAGTTGAATTGCCACCTGATAACTGCATTTGGCCTGTTAGTGCATTGATAGTTGAATTGCCTCCTGATAACTGCATATTGCCTGTTAGTGCATTGACAGTTGAATTACCACCTGATAGCTGTATTTAGCCTGTTAGTGCATTGATAGTTGAATTGCCTCCTGATAACTGCATTTCGCCTGTTAGTGCATTGCCATCTGATAGCTGCATTTAGCCTGTTAGTGCATTGATAGTTGAATTGCCTCCTGATAACTGCATTTTGCCTGTAAGTGCACTGCCATCTGATAGCTGCATTTAGCCTGTTAGTGCATTGATAGTTGAATTGCCACCTGATAACTGCATTTAGTCTGCTAGTGCATTGCCACCTGATAGTTGAAATGCCACCTGATAACTGCATTTAGCCTGTTAGTGCATTGCCACCTGGTAGCTGCATTTAGCCTGTTAGTGCATTGCCAATTGATAGCTGCATTTAGCCTGTTAGTGCATTTCCATCTGATAGCTGCATTTAGCCTGTTAGTGCATTGATAGTTGAATTACCACCTGATAGCTGCATTTATCCTGTTAGTGCATTGATAGTTGAATTGCCACCTGATAACTGCATTTAGCCTGCTAGTGCACTGATAGTTGAATTACCACCTGATAGCTGCATTTAACCTGTTAGTGCATTGATAGTTGAATAATTGCCTCCTGATAACTGCATTCGCCTGTTAGTGTATTACCATCTGATAGCTGCATTTAGCCTGTTTGTGCATTGATAGTTGAATTGCCACCTGATAACTGCATTTAGCCTGCTAGTGCATTGATAGTTGAATTAACACCTGATAGCTGCATTTAGCCTGTTAGTGCATTGATAGTTGAATTGCCTCCTGATAACTGCATTTCGCCTGTTAGTGCATTGACAGTTGAATTACCACCTGATAGCTGTATTTAGCCTGTTAGTGCATTGATAGTTGAATTGCCTCCTGATAACTGCATTTCGCCTGTTAGTGCATTACCATCTGATAGCTGCATTTAGCCTGTTAGTGCATTGATAGTTGAATTGCCACCTGATAACTGCATTTAGCCTGCTAGTGCATTGATAGTTGAATTACCACCTGATAGCTGTATTTAGCCTGTTAGTGCATTGATAGTTGAATTGCCTCCTGATAACTGCATTTCGGCTGTTAGTGCATTACCATCTGAAAGCTGCATTTAGCCTGTTAGTGCATTGATAGTTGAATTGCCACCTGATAACTGCAGTTAGCCTGCTAGTGCATTGATAGTTGAATTACCACCTGATAGCTGCATTTAGCCTGTTAGTGCATTGATAGTTGAATTGCCTCTTGATAACTGCATTTTGCCTGTTAGTGCATTGCCATCTGATAGCTGCATTTAGCCTGTTAGTGCATTGATAGTTGAATTGCCTCCTGATAACTGCATTTTGCCTGTAAGTGTATTGCCATCTGATAGCTGCATTTAGCCTGTTAGTGCATTGATAGTTGAATTGCCACCTGATAACTGCATTTAGCCTGCTAGTGCATTGCCACCTGATAGTTGAAATGCCACCTGATAACTGCATTTCGCCTGTTAGTGCATTGCCATCTGGTAGCTGCATTTAGCCTGTTCGTGCATTGCCATCTGATAGCTGCATTTAGCCTGTTTGTGCATTGATAGTTGAATTGCCACCTGATAACTGCATTTAGCCTGCTAGTGCATTGATAGTTGAATTAACACCTGATAGCTGCATTTAGCCTGTTAGTGCATTGATAGCTGAATTGCCACCTGATAACTGCATTTAGCCTGCTAGTGCATTGCCACCTGATAGTTGAAATGCCACCTGATAACTGCATTTCGCCTGTTAGTGCATTGCCATCTGGTAGCTGCATTTAGCCTGTTCGTGCATTGCCATCTGATAGCTGCATTTAGCCTGTTTGTGCATTGATAGTTGAATTGCCACCTGATAACTGCATTTAGCCTGCTAGTGCATTGATAGTTGAATGAACACCTGATAGCTGCATTTAGCCTGTTAGTGCATTGATAGTTGAATTGCCTCCTGATAACTGCATTTCGCCTGTTAGTGCATTGACAGTTGAATTACCACCTGATAGCTGTATTTAGCCTGTTAGTGCATTGATAGTTGAATTGCCTCCTGATAACTGCATTTCGCCTGTTAGTGCATTACCATCTGATAGCTGCATTTAGCCTGTTAGTGCATTGATAGTTGAATTGCCACCTGATAGCTGCATTTAGCCTGTTAGTGCATTGATAGTTGATTTGCCACCTGATAACTGCATTTAGCCTGCTAGTGCATTGATAGTTGAATTACCACCTGATAGCTGCATTTAGCCTGTTAGTGCATTGATAGTTGAATTGCCACCTGATAACTGCATTTTGCCTGTAAGTGCACTGCCATCTGATAGCTGCATTTAGCCTGTTAGTGCATTGATAGTTGAATTGCCACCTGATAACTGCATTTAGTCTGCTAGTGCATTGCCACCTGATAGTTGAAATGCCACCTGATAACTGCATTTAGCCTGTTAGTGCATTGCCATCTGGTAGCTGCATTTAGCCTGTTAGTGCATTGCCAATTGATAGCTGCATTTAGCCTGTTAGTGCATTGCCATCTGATAGCTGCATTTAGCCTGTTAGTGCATTGATAGTTGAATTGCCACCTGATAACTGCATTTAGCCTGCTAGTGCATTGATAGTTGAATTACCACCTGATAGCTGCATTTATCCTGTTAGTGCATTGATAGTTGAATTGCCACCTGATAACTGCATTTAGCCTGCTAGTGCACTGATAGTTGAATTACCACCTGTTAGCTGCATTTAACCTGTTAGTGCATTGATAGTTGAATAATTGCCTCCTGATAACTGCATTCGCCTGTTAGTGTATTACCATCTGATAGCTGCATTTAGCCTGTTGGTGCATTGATAGTTGAATTACCACCTGATAGCTGCATTTAACCTGTTTGTGCATTGATAGTTGAATTGCCACCTGATAACTGCATTTAGCCTGCTAGTGCATTGATAGTTGAATTAACACCTGATAACTGCATTTAGCCTGCTAGTGCATTGATAGTTGAATTACCACCTGATAGCTGCATTTAGCCTGTTAGTGCATTGATAGTTGAATTGCCTCCTGATAACTGCATTTTGTCCGTTAGTGTATTGCCATCTGATAGCTGCATTTAGCATGTTAGTGCATTGATAGTTGAATTTCCACCTGATAACTGCATTTAGCCTGCTAGTGCATTGCCACCTGATAGTTGAAATGCCACCTGATAACTGCATTTAGCCTGTTAGTGCATTGCCATCTGGTAGCTGCATTTAGCCTGTTAGTGCATTGCCAGTTGATAGCTGCATTTAGCCTGTTAGTGCATTGCCATCTGATAGCTGCATTTAGCCTGTTAGTGCATTGATAGTTGAATTGCCACCTGATAACTGCATTTAGCCTGCTAGTGCATTGATAGTTGAATTACCACCTGATTGCTGCATTTAGCCTGTTAGTGCATTGATAGTTGAATTGCCACCTGATAACTGCATTTAGTCGCTAGTGCACTGATAGTTGAATTACCACCTGATAGCTGCATTTAACCTGTTAGTGCATTGATAGTTGAATATTTGCCTCCTGATAACTGCATTCGCCTGTTAGTGCATTACCATCTGATAGCTGCATTTAGCCTGTTTGTGCATTGATAGTTGAATTGCCACCTGATAACTGCATTTAGCCTGCTAGTGCACTGATAGTTGAATTACCACCTGATAGCTGCATTTAACCTGTTAGTGCATTGATAGTTGAATAATTGCCTCCTGATAACTGCATTCGCCTGTTAGTGCATTACCATCTGATAGCTGCATTTAGCCTGTTTGTGCATTGATAGTTGAATTGCCACCTGATAACTGCATTTGGCCTGTTAGTGCATTGATAGTTGAATTGCCACCTGATTGCTGCATTTAGCCTGTTAGTGCATTGATAGTTGAATTGCCACCTGATAACTGCATTTAGCCTGCTAGTGCACTGATAGTTGAATTACCACCTGATAGCTGCATTTAACCTGTTAGTGCATTGATAGTTGAATAATTGCCTCCTGATAACTGCATTCGCCTGTTAGTGCATTACCATCTGATAGCTGCATTTAGCCTGTTTGTGCATTGATAGTTGAATTGCCACCTGATAACTGCATTTGGCCTGTTAGTGCATTGATAGTTGAATTGCCTCCTGATAACTGCATATTGCCTGTTAGTGCATTGACAGTTGAATTACCACCTGATAGCTGTATTTAGCCTGTTAGTGCATTGATAGTTGAATTGCCTCCTGATAACTGCATTTCGCCTGTTAGTGCATTGCCATCTGATAGCTGCATTTAGCCTGTTAGTGCATTGATAGTTGAATTGCCACCTGATAACTGCATTTAGCCTGCTAGTGCATTGATAGTTGAATTACCACCTGATTGCTGCATTTAGCCTGTTAGTGCATTGATAGTTGAATTGCCACCTGATAACTGCATTTAGCCTGCTAGTGCACTGATAGTTGAATTACCACCTGATAGCTGTATTTAACCCGTTAGTGCATTGATAGTTGAATAATTGCCTCCTGATAACTGCATTCGCCTGTTAGTGCATTACCATCTGATAGCTGCATTTAGCCTGTTTGTGCATTGATAGTTGAATTGCCACCTGATAACTGCATTTAGCCTGTTAGTGCATTGATAGTTGAATTGCCTCCTGATAACTGCATTTCGCCTGTTAGTGCATTGACAGTTGAATTACCACCTGATATCTGTATTTAGCCTGTTAGTGCATTGATAGTTGAATTGCCTCCTGATAACTGCATTTCGCCTGTTAGTGCATTACCATCTGATAGCTGCATTTAGCCTGTTAGTGCATTGATAGTTGATTTGCCACCTGATAACTGCATTTAGCCTGCTAGTGCATTGATAGTTGAATTACCACCTGATAGCTGCATTTAGCCTGTTAGTGCATTGATAGTTGAATTGCCACCTGATAACTGCATTTTGCCTGTAAGTGCACTGCCATCTGATAGCTGCATTTAGCCTGTTAGTGCATTGATAGTTGAATTGCCACCTGATAACTGCATTTAGTCTGCTAGTGCATTGCCACCTGATAGTTGAAATGCCACCTGATAACTGCATTTAGCCTGTTAGTGCATTGCCATCTGGTAGCTGCATTTAGCCTGTTAGTGCATTGCCAATTGATAGCTGCATTTAGCCTGTTAGTGCATTGCCATCTGATAGCTGCATTTAGCCTGTTAGTGCATTGATAGTTGAATTGCCACCTGATAACTGCATTTAGCCTGCTAGTGCATTGATAGTTGAATTACCACCTGATAGCTGCATTTATCCTGTTAGTGCATTGATAGTTGAATTGCCACCTGATAACTGCATTTAGCCTGCTAGTGCACTGATAGTTGAATTACCACCTGATAGCTGCATTTAACCTGTTAGTGCATTGATAGTTGAATAATTGCCTCCTGATAACTGCATTCGCCTGTTAGTGTATTACCATCTGATAGCTGCATTTAGCCTGTTGGTGCATTGATAGTTGAATTACCACCTGATAGCTGCATTTAACCTGTTTGTGCATTGATAGTTGAATTGCCACCTGATAACTGCATTTAGCCTGCTAGTGCATTGATAGTTGAATTAACACCTGATAACTGCATTTAGCCTGCTAGTGCATTGATAGTTGAATTACCACCTGATAGCTGCATTTAGCCTGTTAGTGCATTGATAGTTGAATTGCCTCCTGATAACTGCATTTTGTCCGTTAGTGTATTGCCATCTGATAGCTGCATTTAGCCTGTTAGTGCATTGATAGTTGAATTTCCACCTGATAACTGCATTTAGCCTGCTAGTGCATTGCCACCTGATAGTTGAAATGCCACCTGATAACTGCATTTAGCCTGTTAGTGCATTGCCATCTGGTAGCTGCATTTAGCCTGTTAGTGCATTGCCAGTTGATAGCTGCATTTAGCCTGTTAGTGCATTGCCATCTGATAGCTGCATTTAGCCTGTTAGTGCATTGATAGTTGAATTGCCACCTGATAACTGCATTTAGCCTGCTAGTGCATTGATAGTTGAATTACCACCTGATTGCTGCATTTAGCCTGTTAGTGCATTGATAGTTGAATTGCCACCTGATAACTGCATTTAGCCTGCTAGTGCACTGATAGTTGAATTACCACCTGATAGCTGCATTTAACCTGTTATGCATTGATAGTTGAATAATTGCCTCCTGATAACTGCATTCGCCTGTTAGTGCATTACCATCTGATAGCTGCATTTAGCCTGTTTGTGCATTGATAGTTGAATTGCCACCTGATAACTGCATTTGGCCTGTTAGTGCATTGATAGTTGAATTGCCTCCTGATAACTGCATATTGCCTGTTAGTGCATTGACAGTTGAATTACCACCTGATAGCTGTATTTAGCCTGTTAGTGCATTGATAGTTGAATTGCCTCCTGATAACTGCATTTCGCCTGTTAGTGCATTGCCATCTGATAGCTGCATTTAGCCTGTTAGTGCATTGATAGTTGAATTGCCTCCTGATAACTGCATTTTGCCTGTAAGTGCACTGCCATCTGATAGCTGCATTTAGCCTGTTAGTGCATTGATAGTTGAATTGCCACCTGATAACTGCATTTAGTCTGCTAGTGCATTGCCACCTGATAGTTGAAATGCCACCTGATAACTGCATTTAGCCTGTTAGTGCATTGCCACCTGGTAGCTGCATTTAGCCTGTTAGTGCATTGCCAATTGATAGCTGCATTTAGCCTGTTAGTGCATTTCCATCTGATAGCTGCATTTAGCCTGTTAGTGCATTGATAGTTGAATTACCACCTGATAGCTGCATTTATCCTGTTAGTGCATTGATAGTTGAATTGCCACCTAATAACTGCATTTAGCCTGCTAGTGCACTGATAGTTGAATTACCACCTGATAGCTGCATTTAACCTGTTAGTGCATTGATAGTTGAATAATTGCCTCCTGATAACTGCATTCGCCTGTTAGTGTATTACCATCTGATAGCTGCATTTAGCCTGTTTGTGCATTGATAGTTGAATTGCCACCTGATAACTGCATTTAGCCTGCTAGTGCATTGATAGTTGAATTAACACCTGATAGCTGCATTTAGCCTGTTAGTGCATTGATAGTTGAATTGCCTCCTGATAACTGCATTTCGCCTGTTAGTGCATTGACAGTTGAATTACCACCTGATAGCTGTATTTAGCCTGTTAGTGCATTGATAGTTGAATTGCCTCCTGATAACTGCATTTCGCCTGTTAGTGCATTACCATCTGATAGCTGCATTTAGCCTGTTAGTGCATTGATTGTTGAATTGCCACCTGATAACTGCATTTAGCCTGCTAGTGCATTGATAGTTGAATTACCACCTGATAGCTGTATTTAGCCTGTTAGTGCATTGATAGTTGAATTGCCTCCTGATAACTGCATTTCGGCTTTTAGTGCATTACCATCTGAAAGCTGCATTTAGCCTGTTAGTGCATTGATAGTTGAATTGCCACCTGATAACTGCAGTTAGCCTGCTAGTGCATTGATAGTTGAATTACCACCTGATAGCTGCATTTTGCCTGTTAGTGCATTGATAGTTGAATTGCCTCTTGATAACTGCATTTTGCCTGTTAGTGCATTGCCATCTGATAGCTGCATTTAGCCTGTTAGTGCATTGATAGTTGAATTGCCTCCTGATAACTGCATTTTGCCTGTAAGTGTATTGCCATCTGATAGCTGCATTTAGCCTGTTAGTGCATTGATAGTTGAATTGCCACCTGATAACTGCATTTAGTCTGCTAGTGCATTGCCACCTGATAGTTGAAATGCCACCTGATAACTGCATTTAGCCTGTTAGTGCATTGCCACCTGGTAGCTGCATTTAGCCTGTTAGTGCATTGCCAATTGATAGCTGCATTTAGCCTGTTAGTGCATTTCCATCTGATAGCTGCATTTAGCCTGTTAGTGCATTGATAGTTGAATTACCACCTGATAGCTGCATTTATCCTGTTAGTGCATTGATAGTTGAATTTCCACCTGATAACTGCATTTAGCCTGCTAGTGCACTGATAGTTGAATTACCACCTGATAGCTGCATTTAACCTGTTAGTGCATTGATAGTTGAATAATTGCCTCCTGATAACTGCATTCGCCTGTTAGTGTATTACCATCTGATAGCTGCATTTAGCCTGTTTGTGCATTGATAGTTGAATTGCCACCTGATAACTGCATTTAGCCTGCTAGTGCATTGATAGTTGAATTAACACCTGATAGCTGCATTTAGCCTGTTAGTGCATTGATAGTTGAATTGCCTCCTGATAACTGCATTTCGCCTGTTAGTGCATTGACAGTTGAATTACCACCTGATAGCTGTATTTAGCCTGTTAGTGCATTGATAGTTGAATTGCCTCCTGATAACTGCATTTCGCCTGTTAGTGCATTACCATCTGATAGCTGCATTTAGCCTGTTAGTGCATTGATTGTTGAATTGCCACCTGATAACTGCATTTAGCCTGCTAGTGCATTGATAGTTGAATTACCACCTGATAGCTGTATTTAGCCTGTTAGTGCATTGATAGTTGAATTGCCTCCTGATAACTGCATTTCGGCTGTTAGTGCATTACCATCTGAAAGCTGCATTTAGCCTGTTAGTGCATTGATAGTTGAATTGCCACCTGATAACTGCAGTTAGCCTGCTAGTGCATTGATAGTTGAATTACCACCTGATAGCTGCATTTTGCCTGTTAGTGCATTGATAGTTGAATTGCCTCTTGATAACTGCATTTTGCCTGTTAGTGCATTGCCATCTGATAGCTGCATTTAGCCTGTTAGTGCATTGATAGTTGAATTGCCTCCTGATAACTGCATTTTGCCTGTAAGTGTATTGCCATCTGATAGCTGCATTTAGCCTGTTAGTGCATTGATAGTTGAATTGCCACCTGATAACTGCATTTAGCCTGCTAGTGCATTGCCACCTGATAGTTGAAATGCCACCTGATAACTGCATTTCGCCTGTTAGTGCATTGCCATCTGGTAGCTGCATTTAGCCTGTTCGTGCATTGCCATCTGATAGCTGCATTTAGCCTGTTTGTGCATTGATAGTTGAATTGCCACCTGATAACTGCATTTAGCCTGCTAGTGCATTGATAGTTGAATTAACACCTGATAGCTGCATTTAGCCTGTTAGTGCATTGATAGTTGAATTGCCACCTGATAACTGCATTTAGCCTGCTAGTGCATTGCCACCTGATAGTTGAAATGCCACCTGATAACTGCATTTCGCCTGTTAGTGCATTGCCATCTGGTAGCTGCATTTAGCCTGTTCGTGCATTGCCATCTGATAGCTGCATTTAGCCTGTTTGTGCATTGATAGTTGAATTGCCACCTGATAACTGCATTTAGCCTGCTAGTGCATTGATAGTTGAATTAACACCTGATAGCTGCATTTAGCCTGTTAGTGCATTGATAGTTGAATTGCCTCCTGATAACTGCATTTCGCCTGTTAGTGCATTGACAGTTGAATTACCACCTGATAGCTGTATTTAGCCTGTTAGTGCATTGATAGTTGAATAATTGCCTCCTGATAACTGCATTCGCCTGTTAGTGTATTACCATCTGATAGCTGCATTTAGCCTGTTTGTGCATTGATAGTTGAATTGCCACCTGATAACTGCATTTAGCCTGCTAGTGCATTGATAGTTGAATTAACACCTGATAGCTGCATTTAGCCTGTTAGTGCATTGATAGTTGAATTGCCTCCTGATAACTGCATTTTGCCTGTTAGTGCATTGACAGTTGAATTACCACCTGATAGCTGTAGTTAGCCTGTTAGTGCATTGATAGTTGAATTGCCTCCTGATAACTGCATTTCGCCTGTTAGTGCATTACCATCTGATAGCTGCATTTAGCCTGTTAGTGCATTGATAGTTGAATTGCCACCTGATAACTGCATTTAGCCTGCTAGTGCATTGATAGTTGAATTACCACCTGATAGCTGCATTTAGCCTGTTAGTGCATTGATAGTTGAATTGTCTCCTGATAACTGCATTTCGGCTGTTAGTGCATTACCATCTGAAAGCTGCATTTAGCCTGTTAGTGCATTGATAGTTGAATTGCCACCTGATAACTGCAGTTAGCCTGCTAGTGCATTGATAGTTGAATTACCACCTGATAGCTGCATTTAGCCTGTTAGTGCATTGATAGTTGAATTGCCTCTTGATAACTGCATTTCGCCTGTTAGTGCATTGCCACCTGATAGCTGCATTTAGCCTGCTAGTGCATTGATAGTTGAATTACCACCTGATAGCTGCATTTAGCCTGTTAGTGCATTGATAGTTGAATTGTCTCCTGATAACTGCATTTCGGCTGTTAGTGCATTACCATCTGAAAGCTGCATTTAGCCTGTTAGTGCATTGATAGTTGAATTGCCACCTGATAACTGCAGTTAGCCTGCTAGTGCATTGATAGTTGAATTACCACCTGATAGCTGCAGTTAGCCTGTTAGTGCATTGATAGTTGAATTGCCTCCTGATAACTGCATTTTGCCTGTAAGTGTATTTCCATCTGATAGCTGCATTTAGCCTGTTAGTGCATTGATAGTTGAATTGCCACCTGATAACTGCATTTAGCCTGCTAGTGCATTGCCACCTGATAGTTGAAATGCCACCTGATAACTGCATTTCGCCTGTTAGTGCATTGCCATCTGGTAGCTGCATTTAGCCTGTTCGTGCATTGCCAGTTGATAGCTGCATTTAGCCTGATAGTGCATTGCCATCTCATAGCTGCATTTAGCCTGTTAGTGCATTGATAGTTGAATTGCCACCTGATAACTGCATTTAGCCTGCTAGTGCATTGATAGTTGAATTAGCACTTGATAGCGGCATTTAGCCTGTTAGTGCATTGATAGTTGAATTGCCACCTGATAACTGCATTTAGCCTGCTAGTGCACTGATAGTTGAATTACCACCTGATAGCTGCATTTAACCTGTTAGTGCATTGATAGTTGAATTACCTCCTGATAACTGCATTCGCCTGTTAGTGCATTACCATCTGATAGCTGCATTTCTCCTGTTAGTGCATTGATAGTTGAATTTCCACCTGATAACTGCATTTAGCCTGCTAGTGCATTGATAGTTGAATTACCATCTGATAGCTGCATTTAGCCTGTTAGTGCATTGATAATTGAATTGCCACCTGATCACTGCATTTAGCCTGCTAGTGCATTGATAGTTGAATTACCACCTGATAGCTCCATTTAGCCTGTTAGTGCATTGATAGTTGAATTGCCTCCTGATAACTGCATTTCGCCTGTTAGTGCATTACCATCCGATAGCTGCATTTAGCCTGTTAGTGCATTGATAGTTGAATTGCCACCTAACTGCATTTAGCCTGCTAGTGCATTGATAGTTGAATTACCACCTGATAGCTGCATTTAGCCTGTTAGTGCATTGATAGTTGAATTGCCTCCTGTAAACTGCATTTTGCCTGTTAGTGCATTACCATCTGATAGCTGCATTTAGCCTGTTGGTGCATTGATATTTGGATTGCCACCTGATAACTGCATTTAGCCTGCTAGTGCATTGATAGTTGAATTACCACCTGATAGCTGCATTTAGCCTGTTAGTGCATTGATAGTTTAATTGCCTCCTGATAACTGCATTTCGCCTGTTAGTGCATTACCATCTGATAGCTGCATTTAGCCTGTTAGTGCATTGATAGTTGAATTGCCACCTGATAACTGCATTTAGCCTGCTAGTGCATTGATAGTTGAATTACCACCTGATAGCTGCATTTAGCCTGTTAGTGCATTGATAGTTGAATTGCCTCCTGATAACTGCATTTCGGCTGTTAGTGCATTACCATCTAAAAGCTGCATTTAGCCTGTTAGTGCATTGATAGTTGAATTGCCACCTGATAACTGCAGTTAGCCTGCTAGTGCATTGATAGTTGAATTACCACCTGATAGCTGCATTTAGCCTGTTAGTGCATTGATAGTTGAATTGCCTCTTGATAACTGCATTTCGCCTGTTAGTGCATTGCCATCTGATAGCTGCATTTAGCCTGTTAGTGCATTGATAGTTGAATTGCCTCCTGATAACTGCATTTTGCCTGTAAGTGTATTGCCATCTGATAGCTGCATTTAGCCTGTTAGTGCATTGATAGTTGAATTGCCACCTGATAACTGCATTTAGCCTGCTAGTGCATTGCCACCTGATAGTTGAAATGCCACCTGATAACTGCATTTCGCCTGTTAGTGCATTGCCATCTGGTAGCTGCATTTAGCCTGTTCGTGCATTGCCAGTTGATAGCTGCATTTAGCCTGATAGTGCATTGCCATCTCATAGCTGCATTTAGCCTGTTAATGCATTGATAGTTGAATTGCCACCTGATAACTGCATTTAGCCTGCTAGTGCATTGATAGTTGAATTAGCACTTGATAGCGGCATTTAGCCTGTTAGTGCATTGATAGTTGAATTGCCACCTGATAACTGCATTTAGCCTGCTAGTGCACTGATAGTTGAATTACCACCTGATAGCTGCATTTAACCTGTTAGTGCATTGATAGTTGAATTACCTCCTGATAACTGCATTCACCTGTTAGTGCATTACCATCTGATAGCTGCATTTCGCCTGTTAGTGCATTGATAGTTGAATTTCCACCTGATAACTGCATTTAGCCTGCTAGTGCATTGATAGTTGAATTACCATCTGATAGCTGCATTTAGCCTGTTAGTGCATTGATAGTTGAATTGCCACCTGATCACTGCATTTAGCCTGCTAGTGCATTGATAGTTGAATTACCACCTGATATCTGCATTTAGCCTGATAGTGCATTGATAGTTGAATTGCCTCCTGATAACTGCATTTCGCCTGTTAGTGCATTACCATCCGATAGCTGCATTTAGCCTGTTAGTGCATTGATAGTTGAATTGCCACCTAACTGCATTTAGCCTGCTCGTGCATTGATAGTTGAATTACCACCTGATAACTGCATTTAGTCTGCTAGTGCATTGCCACCTGATAGTTGAAATGCCACCTGATAACTGCATTTAGCCTGTTAGTGCATTGCCATCTGGTAGCTGCATTTAGCCTGTTAGTGCATTGCCAGTTGATAGCTGCATTTAGCCTGTTAGTGCATTGCCATCTGATAGCTGCATTTAGCCTGTTAGTGCATTGATAGTTGAATTGCCACCTGATAACTGCATTTAGCCTGCTAGTGCATTGATAGTTGAATTACCACCTGATTGCTGCATTTAGCCTGTTAGTGCATTGATAGTTGAATTGCCACCTGATAACTGCATTTAGCCTGCTAGTGCACTGATAGTTGAATTACCACCTGATAGCTGTATTTAACCTGTTAGTGCATTGATAGTTGAATAATTGCCTCCTGATAACTGCATTCGCCTGTTAGTGCATTACCATCTGATAGCTGCATTTAGCCTGTTTGTGCATTGATAGTTGAATTGCCACCTGATAACTGCATTTAGCCTGTTAGTGCATTGATAGTTGAATTGCCTCCTGATAACTGCATTTCGCCTGTTAGTGCATTGACAGTTGAATTACCACCTGATATCTGTATTTAGCCTGTTAGTGCATTGATAGTTGAATTGCCTCCTGATAACTGCATTTCGCCTGTTAGTGCATTACCATCTGATAGCTGCATTTAGCCTGTTAGTGCATTGATAGTTGATTTGCCACCTGATAACTGCATTTAGCCTGCTAGTGCATTGATAGTTGAATTACCACCTGATAGCTGCATTTAGCCTGTTAGTGCATTGATAGTTGAATTGCCACCTGATAACTGCATTTTGCCTGTAAGTGCACTGCCATCTGATAGCTGCATTTAGCCTGTTAGTGCATTGATAGTTGAATTGCCACCTGATAACTGCATTTAGTCTGCTAGTGCATTGCCACCTGATAGTTGAAATGCCACCTGATAACTGCATTTAGCCTGTTAGTGCATTGCCATCTGGTAGCTGCATTTAGCCTGTTAGTGCATTGCCAATTGATAGCTGCATTTAGCCTGTTAGTGCATTGCCATCTGATAGCTGCATTTAGCCTGTTAGTGCATTGATAGTTGAATTGCCACCTGATAACTGCATTTAGCCTGCTAGTGCATTGATAGTTGAATTACCACCTGATAGCTGCATTTATCCTGTTAGTGCATTGATAGTTGAATTGCCACCTGATAACTGCATTTAGCCTGCTAGTGCACTGATAGTTGAATTACCACCTGATAGCTGCATTTAACCTGTTAGTGCATTGATAGTTGAATAATTGCCTCCTGATAACTGCATTCGCCGGTTAGTGTATTACCATCTGATAGCTGCATTTAGCCAGTTGGTGCATTGATAGTTGAATTACCACCTGATAGCTGCATTTAACCTGTTTGTGCATTGATAGTTGAATTGCCACCTGATAACTGCATTTAGCCTGCTAGTGCATTGATAGTTGAATTAACACCTGATAACTGCATTTAGCCTGCTAGTGCATTGATAGTTGAATTACCACCTGATAGCTGCATTTAGCCTGTTAGTGCATTGATAGTTGAATTGCCTCCTGATAACTGCATTTTGTCCGTTAGTGTATTGCCATCTGATAGCTGCATTTAGCCTGTTAGTGCATTGATAGTTGAATTTCCACCTGATAACCGCATTTAGCCTGCTAGTGCATTGCCACCTGATAGTTGAAATGCCACCTGATAACTGCATTTAGCCTGTTAGTGCATTGCCATCTGGTAGCTGCATTTAGCCTGTTAGTGCATTGCCAGTTGATAGCTGCATTTAGCCTGTTAGTGCATTGCCATCTGATAGCTGCATTTAGCCTGTTAGTGCATTGATAGTTGAATTGCCACCTGATAACTGCATTTAGCCTGCTAGTGCATTGATAGTTGAATTACCACCTGATTGCTGCATTTAGCCTGTTAGTGCATTGATAGTTGAATTGCCACCTGATAACTGCATTTAGCCTGCTAGTGCACTGATAGTTGAATTACCACCTGATAGCTGCATTTAACCTGTTAGTGCATTGATAGTTGAATAATTGCCTCCTGATAACTGCATTCGCCTGTTAGTGCATTACCATCTGATAGCTGCATTTAGCCTGTTTGTGCATTGATAGTTGAATTGCCACCTGATAACTGCATTTAGCCTGCTAGTGCACTGATAGTTGAATTACCACCTGATAGCTGCATTTAACCTGTTAGTGCATTGATAGTTGAATAATTGCCTCCTGATAACTGCATTCGCCTGTTAGTGCATTACCATCTGATAGCTGCATTTAGCCTGTTTGTGCATTGATAGTTGAATTGCCACCTGATAACTGCATTTGGCCTGTTAGTGCATTGATAGTTGAATTGCCACCTGATTGCTGCATTTAGCCTGTTAGTGCATTGATAGTTGAATTGCCACCTGATAACTGCATTTAGCCTGCTAGTGCACTGATAGTTGAATTACCACCTGATAGCTGCATTTAACCTGTTAGTGCATTGATAGTTGAATAATTGCCTCCTGATAACTGCATTCGCCTGTTAGTGCATTACCATCTGATAGCTGCATTTAGCCTGTTTGTGCATTGATAGTTGAATTGCCACCTGATAACTGCATTTGGCCTGTTAGTGCATTGATAGTTGAATTGCCTCCTGATAACTGCATTTCGCCTGTTAGTGCATTGACAGTTGAATTACCACCTGATAGCTGTATTTAGCCTGTTAGTGCATTGATAGTTGAATTGCCTCCTGATAACTGCATTTCGCCTGTTAGTGCATTGCCATCTGATAGCTGCATTTAGCCTGTTTGTGCATTGATAGTTGAATTGCCACCTGATAACTGCATTTAGCCTGTTAGTGCATTGATAGTTGAATTGCCTCCTGATAACTGCATTTCGCCTGTTAGTGCATTGACAGTTGAATTACCACCTGATATCTGTATTTAGCCTGTTAGTGCATTGATAGTTGAATTGCCTCCTGATAACTGCATTTCGCCTGTTAGTGCATTACCATCTGATAGCTGCATTTAGCCTGTTAGTGCATTGATAGTTGATTTGCCACCTGATAACTGCATTTAGCCTGCTAGTGCATTGATAGTTGAATTACCACCTGATAGCTGCATTTAGCCTGTTAGTGCATTGATAGTTGAATTGCCACCTGATAACTGCATTTTGCCTGTAAGTGCACTGCCATCTGATAGCTGCATTTAGCCTGTTAGTGCATTGATAGTTGAATTGCCACCTGATAACTGCATTTAGTCTGCTAGTGCATTGCCACCTGATAGTTGAAATGCCACCTGATAACTGCATTTAGCCTGTTAGTGCATTGCCATCTGGTAGCTGCATTTAGCCTGTTAGTGCATTGCCAATTGATAGCTGCATTTAGCCTGTTAGTGCATTGCCATCTGATAGCTGCATTTAGCCTGTTAGTGCATTGATAGTTGAATTGCCACCTGATAACTGCATTTAGCCTGCTAGTGCATTGATAGTTGAATTACCACCTGATAGCTGCATTTATCCTGTTAGTGCATTGATAGTTGAATTGCCACCTGATAACTGCATTTAGCCTGCTAGTGCACTGATAGTTGAATTACCACCTGATAGCTGCATTTAACCTGTTAGTGCATTGATAGTTGAATAATTGCCTCCTGATAACTGCATTCGCCTGTTAGTGTATTACCATCTGATAGCTGCATTTAGCCAGTTGGTGCATTGATAGTTGAATTACCACCTGATAGCTGCATTTAACCTGTTTGTGCATTGATAGTTGAATTGCCACCTGATAACTGCATTTAGCCTGCTAGTGCATTGATAGTTGAATTAACACCTGATAACTGCATTTAGCCTGCTAGTGCATTGATAGTTGAATTACCACCTGATAGCTGCATTTAGCCTGTTAGTGCATTGATAGTTGAATTGCCTCCTGATAACTGCATTTTGTCCGTTAGTGTATTGCCATCTGATAGCTGCATTTAGCCTGTTAGTGCATTGATAGTTGAATTTCCACCTGATAACCGCATTTAGCCTGCTAGTGCATTGCCACCTGATAGTTGAAATGCCACCTGATAACTGCATTTAGCCTGTTAGTGCATTGCCATCTGGTAGCTGCATTTAGCCTGTTAGTGCATTGCCAGTTGATAGCTGCATTTAGCCTGTTAGTGCATTGCCATCTGATAGCTGCATTTAGCCTGTTAGTGCATTGATAGTTGAATTGCCACCTGATAACTGCATTTAGCCTGCTAGTGCATTGATAGTTGAATTACCACCTGATTGCTGCATTTAGCCTGTTAGTTCATTGATAGTTGAATTGCCACCTGATAACTGCATTTAGCCTGCTAGTGCACTGATAGTTGAATTACCACCTGATAGCTGCATTTAACCTGTTAGTGCATTGATAGTTGAATAATTGCCTCCTGATAACTGCATTCGCCTGTTAGTGCATTACCATCTGATAGCTGCATTTAGCCTGTTTGTGCATTGATAGTTGAATTGCCACCTGATAACTGCATTTGGCCTGTTAGTGCATTGATAGTTGAATTGCCTCCTGATAACTGCATATTGCCTGTTAGTGCATTGACAGTTGAATTACCACCTGATAGCTGTATTTAGCCTGTTAGTGCATTGATAGTTGAATTGCCTCCTGATAACTGCATTTCGCCTGTTAGTGCATTGCCATCTGATAGCTGCATTTAGCCTGTTAGTGCATTGATAGTTGAATTGCCACCTGATAACTGCATTTAGCCTGCTAGTGCATTGATAGTTGAATTACCACCTGATTGCTGCATTTAGCCTGTTAGTGCATTGATAGTTGAATTGCCACCTGATAACTGCATTTAGCCTGCTAGTGCACTGATAGTTGAATTACCACCTGATAGCTGTATTTAACCCGTTAGTGCATTGATAGTTGAATAATTGCCTCCTGATAACTGCATTCGCCTGTTAGTGCATTACCATCTGATAGCTGCATTTAGCCTGTTTGTGCATTGATAGTTGAATTGCCACCTGATAACTGCATTTAGCCTGTTAGTGCATTGATAGTTGAATTGCCTCCTGATAACTGCATTTCGCCTGTTAGTGCATTGACAGTTGAATTACCACCTGATATCTGTATTTAGCCTGTTAGTGCATTGATAGTTGAATTGCCTCCTGATAACTGCATTTCGCCTGTTAGTGCATTACCATCTGATAGCTGCATTTAGCCTGTTAGTGCATTGATAGTTGATTTGCCACCTGATAACTGCATTTAGCCTGCTAGTGCATTGATAGTTGAATTACCACCTGATAGCTGCATTTAGCCTGTTAGTGCATTGATAGTTGAATTGCCACCTGATAACTGCATTTTGCCTGTAAGTGCACTGTCATCTGATAGCTGCATTTAGCCTGTTAGTGCATTGATAGTTGAATTGCCACCTGATAACTGCATTTAGTCTGCTAGTGCATTGCCACCTGATAGTTGAAATGCCACCTGATAACTGCATTTAGCCTGTTAGTGCATTGCCATCTGGTAGCTGCATTTAGCCTGTTAGTGCATTGCCAATTGATAGCTGCATTTAGCCTGTTAGTGCATTGCCATCTGATAGCTGCATTTAGCCTGTTAGTGCATTGATAGTTGAATTGCCACCTGATAACTGCATTTAGCCTGCTAGTGCATTGATAGTTGAATTACCACCTGATAGCTGCATTTATCCTGTTAGTGCATTGATAGTTGAATTGCCACCTGATAACTGCATTTAGCCTGCTAGTGCACTGATAGTTGAATTACCACCTGATAGCTGCATTTAACCTGTTAGTGCATTGATAGTTGAATAATTGCCTCCTGATAACTGCATTCGCCTGTTAGTGTATTACCATCTGATAGCTGCATTTAGCCTGTTGGTGCATTGATAGTTGAATTACCACCTGATAGCTGCATTTAACCTGTTTGTGCATTGATAGTTGAATTGCCTCCTGATAACTGCATTTCGCCTGTTAGTGCATTGACAGTTGAATTACCACCTGATATCTGTATTTAGCCTGTTAGTGCATTGATAGTTGAATTGCCTCCTGATAACTGCATTTCGCCTGTTAGTGCATTACCATCTGATAGCTGCATTTAGCCTGTTAGTGCATTGATAGTTGATTTGCCACCTGATAACTGCATTTAGCCTGCTAGTGCATTGATAGTTGAATTACCACCTGATAGCTGCATTTAGCCTGTTAGTGCATTGATAGTTGAATTGCCACCTGATAACTGCATTTTGCCTGTAAGTGCACTGCCATCTGATAGCTGCATTTAGCCTGTTAGTGCATTGATAGTTGAATTGCCACCTGATAACTGCATTTAGTCTGCTAGTGCATTGCCACCTGATAGTTGAAATGCCACCTGATAACTGCATTTAGCCTGTTAGTGCATTGCCATCTGGTAGCTGCATTTAGCCTGTTAGTGCATTGCCAATTGATAGCTGCATTTAGCCTGTTAGTGCATTGCCATCTGATAGCTGCATTTAGCCTGTTAGTGCATTGATAGTTGAATTGCCACCTGATAACTGCATTTAGCCTGCTAGTGCATTGATAGTTGAATTACCACCTGATAGCTGCATTTATCCTGTTAGTGCATTGATAGTTGAATTGCCACCTGATAACTGCATTTAGCCTGCTAGTGCACTGATAGTTGAATTACCACCTGATAGCTGCATTTAACCTGTTAGTGCATTGATAGTTGAATAATTGCCTCCTGATAACTGCATTCGCCTGTTAGTGTATTACCATCTGATAGCTGCATTTAGCCTGTTGGTGCATTGATAGTTGAATTACCACCTGATAGCTGCATTTAACCTGTTTGTGCATTGATAGTTGAATTGCCACCTGATAACTGCATTTAGCCTGCTAGTGCATTGATAGTTGAATTAACACCTGATAACTGCATTTAGCCTGCTAGTGCATTGATAGTTGAATTACCACCTGATAGCTGCATTTAGCCTGTTAGTGCATTGATAGTTGAATTGCCTCCTGATAACTGCATTTTGTCCGTTAGTGTATTGCCATCTGATAGCTGCATTTAGCCTGTTAGTGCATTGATAGTTGAATTTCCACCTGATAACTGCATTTAGCCTGCTAGTGCATTGCCACCTGATAGTTGAAATGCCACCTGATAACTGCATTTAGCCTGTTAGTGCATTGCCATCTGGTAGCTGCATTTAGCCTGTTAGTGCATTGCCAGTTGATAGCTGCATTTAGCCTGTTAGTGCATTGCCATCTGATAGCTGCATTTAGCCTGTTAGTGCATTGATAGTTGAATTGCCACCTGATAACTGCATTTAGCCTGCTAGTGCATTGATAGTTGAATTACCACCTGATTGCTGCATTTAGCCTGTTAGTGCATTGATAGTTGAATTGCCACCTGATAACTGCATTTAGCCTGCTAGTGCACTGATAGTTGAATTACCACCTGATAGCTGCATTTAACCTGTTATGCATTGATAGTTGAATAATTGCCTCCTGATAACTGCATTCGCCTGTTAGTGCATTACCATCTGATAGCTGCATTTAGCCTGTTTGTGCATTGATAGTTGAATTGCCACCTGATAACTGCATTTGGCCTGTTAGTGCATTGATAGTTGAATTGCCTCCTGATAACTGCATATTGCCTGTTAGTGCATTGACAGTTGAATTACCACCTGATAGCTGTATTTAGCCTGTTAGTGCATTGATAGTTGAATTGCCTCCTGATAACTGCATTTCGCCTGTTAGTGCATTGCCATCTGATAGCTGCATTTAGCCTGTTAGTGCATTGATAGTTGAATTGCCTCCTGATAACTGCATTTTGCCTGTAAGTGCACTGCCATCTGATAGCTGCATTTAGCCTGTTAGTGCATTGATAGTTGAATTGCCACCTGATAACTGCATTTAGTCTGCTAGTGCATTGCCACCTGATAGTTGAAATGCCACCTGATAACTGCATTTAGCCTGTTAGTGCATTGCCACCTGGTAGCTGCATTTAGCCTGTTAGTGCATTGCCAATTGATAGCTGCATTTAGCCTGTTAGTGCATTTCCATCTGATAGCTGCATTTAGCCTGTTAGTGCATTGATAGTTGAATTACCACCTGATAGCTGCATTTATCCTGTTAGTGCATTGATAGTTGAATTGCCACCTGATAACTGCATTTAGCCTGCTAGTGCACTGATAGTTGAATTACCACCTGATAGCTGCATTTAACCTGTTAGTGCATTGATAGTTGAATAATTGCCTCCTGATAACTGCATTCGCCTGTTAGTGTATTACCATCTGATAGCTGCATTTAGCCTGTTTGTGCATTGATAGTTGAATTGCCACCTGATAACTGCATTTAGCCTGCTAGTGCATTGATAGTTGAATTAACACCTGATAGCTGCATTTAGCCTGTTAGTGCATTGATAGTTGAATTGCCTCCTGATAACTGCATTTCGCCTGTTAGTGCATTGACAGTTGAATTACCACCTGATAGCTGTATTTAGCCTGTTAGTGCATTGATAGTTGAATTGCCTCCTGATAACTGCATTTCGCCTGTTAGTGCATTACCATCTGATAGCTGCATTTAGCCTGTTAGTGCATTGATTGTTGAATTGCCACCTGATAACTGCATTTAGCCTGCTAGTGCATTGATAGTTGAATTACCACCTGATAGCTGTATTTAGCCTGTTAGTGCATTGATAGTTGAATTGCCTCCTGATAACTGCATTTCGGCTGTTAGTGCATTACCATCTGAAAGCTGCATTTAGCCTGTTAGTGCATTGATAGTTGAATTGCCACCTGATAACTGCAGTTAGCCTGCTAGTGCATTGATAGTTGAATTACCACCTGATAGCTGCATTTTGCCTGTTAGTGCATTGATAGTTGAATTGCCTCTTGATAACTGTATTTTGCCTGTTAGTGCATTGCCATCTGATAGCTGCATTTAGCCTGTTAGTGCATTGATAGTTGAATTGCCTCCTGATAACTGCATTTAGCCTGCTAGTGCATTGCCACCTGATAGTTGAAATGCCACCTGATAACTGCATTTCGCCTGTTAGTGCATTGCCATCTGGTAGCTGCATTTAGCCTGTTCGTGCATTGCCATCTGATAGCTGCATTTAGCCTGTTTGTGCATTGATAGTTGAATTGCCACCTGATAACTGCATTTAGCCTGCTAGTGCATTGATAGTTGAATTAACACCTGATAGCTGCATTTAGCCTGTTAGTGCATTGATAGTTGAATTGCCACCTGATAACTGCATTTAGCCTGCTAGTGCATTGCCACCTGATAGTTGAAATGCCACCTGATAACTGCATTTCGCCTGTTAGTGCATTGCCATCTGGTAGCTGCATTTAGCCTGTTCGTGCATTGCCATCTGATAGCTGCATTTAGCCTGTTTGTGCATTGATAGTTGAATTGCCACCTGATAACTGCATTTAGCCTGCTAGTGCATTGATAGTTGAATTAACACCTGATAGCTGCATTTAGCCTGTTAGTGCATTGATAGTTGAATTGCCTCCTGATAACTGCATTTCGCCTGTTAGTGCATTGACAGTTGAATTACCACCTGATAGCTGTATTTAGCCTGTTAGTGCATTGATAGTTGAATAATTGCCTCCTGATAACTGCATTCGCCTGTTAGTGTATTACCATCTGATAGCTGCATTTAGCCTGTTTGTGCATTGATAGTTGAATTGCCACCTGATAACTGCATTTAGCCTGCTAGTGCATTGATAGTTGAATTAACACCTGATAGCTGCATTTAGCCTGTTAGTGCATTGATAGTTGAATTGCCTCCTGATAACTGCATTTCGCCTGTTAGTGCATTGACAGTTGAATTACCACCTGATAGCTGTAGTTAGCCTGTTAGTGCATTGATAGTTGAATTGCCTCCTGATAACTGCATTTCGCCTGTTAGTGCATTACCATCTGATAGCTGCATTTAGCCTGTTAGTGCATTGATAGTTGAATTGCCACCTGATAACTGCATTTAGCCTGCTAGTGCATTGATAGTTGAATTACCACCTGATAGCTGCATTTAGCCTGTTAGTGCATTGATAGTTGAATTGTCTCCTGATAACTGCATTTCGGCTGTTAGTGCATTACCATCTGAAAGCTGCATTTAGCCTGTTAGTGCATTGATAGTTGAATTGCCACCTGATAACTGCAGTTAGCCTGCTAGTGCATTGATAGTTGAATTACCACCTGATAGCTGCATTTAGCCTGTTAGTGCATTGATAGTTGAATTGCCTCTTGATAACTGCATTTCGCCTGTTAGTGCATTGCCACCTGATAGCTGCATTTAGCCTGCTAGTGCATTGATAGTTGAATTACCACCTGATAGCTGCATTTAGCCTGTTAGTGCATTGATAGTTGAATTGTCTCCTGATAACTGCATTTCGGCTGTTAGTGCATTACCATCTGAAAGCTGCATTTAGCCTGTTAGTGCATTGATAGTTGAATTGCCACCTGATAACTGCAGTTAGCCTGCTAGTGCATTGATAGTTGAATTACCACCTGATAGCTGCATTTAGCCTGTTAGTGCATTGATAGTTGAATTGCCTCCTGATAACTGCATTTTGCCTGTAAGTGTATTGCCATCTGATAGCTGCATTTAGCCTGTTAGTGCATTGATAGTTGAATTGCCACCTGATAACTGCATTTAGCCTGCTAGTGCATTGCCACCTGATAGTTGAAATGCCACCTGATAACTGCATTTCGCCTGTTAGTGCATTGCCATCTGGTAGCTGCATTTAGCCTGTTCGTGCATTGCCAGTTGATAGCTGCATTTAGCCTGATAGTGCATTGCCATCTCATAGCTGCATTTAGCCTGTTAGTGCATTGATAGTTGAATTGCCACCTGATAACTGCATTTAGCCTGCTAGTGCATTGATAGTTGAATTAGCACTTGATAGCGGCATTTAGCCTGTTAGTGCATTGATAGTTGAATTGCCACCTGATAACTGCATTTAGCCTGCTAGTGCACTGATAGTTGAATTACCACCTGATAGCTGCATTTAACCTGTTAGTGCATTGATAGTTGAATTACCTCCTGATAACTGCATTCGCCTGTTAGTGCATTACCATCTGATAGCTGCATTTCTCCTGTTAGTGCATTGATAGTTGAATTTCCACCTGATAACTGCATTTAGCCTGCTAGTGCATTGATAGTTGAATTACCATCTGATAGCTGCATTTAGCCTGTTAGTGCATTGATAATTGAATTGCCACCTGATCACTGCATTTAGCCTGCTAGTGCATTGATAGTTGAATTACCACCTGATAGCTCCATTTAGCCTGTTAGTGCATTGATAGTTGAATTGCCTCCTGATAACTGCATTTCGCCTGTTAGTGCATTACCATCCGATAGCTGCATTTAGCCTGTTAGTGCATTGATAGTTGAATTGCCACCTAACTGCATTTAGCCTGCTAGTGCATTGATAGTTGAATTACCACCTGATAGCTGCATTTAGCCTGTTAGTGCATTGATAGTTTAATTGCCTCCTGATAACTGCATTTCGCCTGTTAGTGCATTACCATCTGATAGCTGCATTTAGCCTGTTAGTGCATTGATAGTTGAATTGCCACCTGATAACTGCATTTAGCCTGCTAGTGCATTGATAGTTGAATTACCACCTGATAGCTGCATTTAGCCTGTTAGTGCATTGATAGTTGAATTGCCTCCTGATAACTGCATTTCGGCTGTTAGTGCATTACCATCTAAAAGCTGCATTTAGCCTGTTAGTGCATTGATAGTTGAATTGCCACCTGATAACTGCAGTTAGCCTGCTAGTGCATTGATAGTTGAATTACCACCTGATAGCTGCATTTAGCCTGTTAGTGCATTGATAGTTGAATTGCCTCTTGATAACTGCATTTCGCCTGTTAGTGCATTGCCATCTGATAGCTGCATTTAGCCTGTTAGTGCATTGATAGTTGAATTGCCTCCTGATAACTGCATTTTGCCTGTAAGTGTATTGCCATCTGATAGCTGCATTTAGCCTGTTAGTGCATTGATAGTTGAATTGCCACCTGATAACTGCATTTAGCCTGCTAGTGCATTGCCACCTGATAGTTGAAATGCCACCTGATAACTGCATTTCGCCTGTTAGTGCATTGCCATCTGGTAGCTGCATTTAGCCTGTTCGTGCATTGCCAGTTGATAGCTGCATTTAGCCTGATAGTGCATTGCCATCTCATAGCTGCATTTAGCCTGTTAATGCATTGATAGTTGAATTGCCACCTGATAACTGCATTTAGCCTGCTAGTGCATTGATAGTTGAATTAGCACTTGATAGCGGCATTTAGCCTGTTAGTGCATTGATAGTTGAATTGCCACCTGATAACTGCATTTAGCCTGCTAGTGCACTGATAGTTGAATTACCACCTGATAGCTGCATTTAACCTGCTAGTGCATTGATAGTTGAATTACCTCCTGATAACTGCATTCACCTGTTAGTGCATTACCATCTGATAGCTGCATTTCGCCTGTTAGTGCATTGATAGTTGAATTTCCACCTGATAACTGCATTTAGCCTGCTAGTGCATTGATAGTTGAATTACCATCTGATAGCTGCATTTAGCCTGTTAGTGCATTGATAGTTGAATTGCCACCTGATCACTGCATTTAGCCTGCTAGTGCATTGATAGTTGAATTACCACCTGATATCTGCATTTAGCCTGATAGTGCATTGATAGTTGAATTGCCTCCTGATAACTGCATTTCGCCTGTTAGTGCATTACCATCCGATAGCTGCATTTAGCCTGTTAGTGCATTGATAGTTGAATTGCCACCTAACTGCATTTAGCCTGCTCGTGCATTGATAGTTGAATTACCACCTGATAACTGCATTTAGTCTGCTAGTGCATTGCCACCTGATAGTTGAAATGCCACCTGATAACTGCATTTAGCCTGTTAGTGCATTGCCATCTGGTAGCTGCATTTAGCCTGTTAGTGCATTGCCAGTTGATAGCTGCATTTAGCCTGTTAGTGCATTGCCATCTGATAGCTGCATTTAGCCTGTTAGTGCATTGATAGTTGAATTGCCTCCTGATAACTGCATTTCGCCTGTTAGTGCATTGACAGTTGAATTACCACCTGATATCTGTATTTAGCCTGTTAGTGCATTGATAGTTGAATTGCCTCCTGATAACTGCATTTCGCCTGTTAGTGCATTACCATCTGATAGCTGCATTTAGCCTGTTAGTGCATTGATAGTTGATTTGCCACCTGATAACTGCATTTAGCCTGCTAGTGCATTGATAGTTGAATTACCACCTGATAGCTGCATTTAGCCTGTTAGTGCATTGATAGTTGAATTGCCACCTGATAACTGCATTTTGCCTGTAAGTGCACTGCCATCTGATAGCTGCATTTAGCCTGTTAGTGCATTGATAGTTGAATTGCCACCTGATAACTGCATTTAGTCTGCTAGTGCATTGCCACCTGATAGTTGAAATGCCACCTGATAACTGCATTTAGCCTGTTAGTGCATTGCCATCTGGTAGCTGCATTTAGCCTGTTAGTGCATTGCCAATTGATAGCTGCATTTAGCCTGTTAGTGCATTGCCATCTGATAGCTGCATTTAGCCTGTTAGTGCATTGATAGTTGAATTGCCACCTGATAACTGCATTTAGCCTGCTAGTGCATTGATAGTTGAATTACCACCTGATAGCTGCATTTATCCTGTTAGTGCATTGATAGTTGAATTGCCACCTGATAACTGCATTTAGCCTGCTAGTGCACTGATAGTTGAATTACCACCTGATAGCTGCATTTAACCTGTTAGTGCATTGATAGTTGAATAATTGCCTCCTGATAACTGCATTCGCCTGTTAGTGTATTACCATCTGATAGCTGCATTTAGCCAGTTGGTGCATTGATAGTTGAATTACCACCTGATAGCTGCATTTAACCTGTTTGTGCATTGATAGTTGAATTGCCACCTGATAACTGCATTTAGCCTGCTAGTGCATTGATAGTTGAATTAACACCTGATAACTGCATTTAGCCTGCTAGTGCATTGATAGTTGAATTACCACCTGATAGCTGCATTTAGCCTGTTAGTGCATTGATAGTTGAATTGCCTCCTGATAACTGCATTTTGTCCGTTAGTGTATTGCCATCTGATAGCTGCATTTAGCCTGTTAGTGCATTGATAGTTGAATTTCCACCTGATAACCGCATTTAGCCTGCTAGTGCATTGCCACCTGATAGTTGAAATGCCACCTGATAACTGCATTTAGCCTGTTAGTGCATTGCCATCTGGTAGCTGCATTTAGCCTGTTAGTGCATTGCCAGTTGATAGCTGCATTTAGCCTGTTAGTGCATTGCCATCTGATAGCTGCATTTAGCCTGTTAGTGCATTGATAGTTGAATTGCCACCTGATAACTGCATTTAGCCTGCTAGTGCATTGATAGTTGAATTACCACCTGATTGCTGCATTTAGCCTGTTAGTGCATTGATAGTTGAATTGCCACCTGATAACTGCATTTAGCCTGCTAGTGCACTGATAGTTGAATTACCACCTGATAGCTGCATTTAACCTGTTAGTGCATTGATAGTTGAATAATTGCCTCCTGATAACTGCATTCGCCTGTTAGTGCATTACCATCTGATAGCTGCATTTAGCCTGTTTGTGCATTGATAGTTGAATTGCCACCTGATAACTGCATTTAGCCTGCTAGTGCACTGATAGTTGAATTACCACCTGATAGCTGCATTTAACCTGTTAGTGCATTGATAGTTGAATAATTGCCTCCTGATAACTGCATTCGCCTGTTAGTGCATTACCATCTGATAGCTGCATTTAGCCTGTTTGTGCATTGATAGTTGAATTGCCACCTGATAACTGCATTTGGCCTGTTAGTGCATTGATAGTTGAATTGCCACCTGATTGCTGCATTTAGCCTGTTAGTGCATTGATAGTTGAATTGCCACCTGATAACTGCATTTAGCCTGCTAGTGCACTGATAGTTGAATTACCACCTGATAGCTGCATTTAACCTGTTAGTGCATTGATAGTTGAATAATTGCCTCCTGATAACTGCATTTGGCCTGTTAGTGCATTGATAGTTGAATTGCCTCCTGATAACTGCATTTCGCCTGTTAGTGCATTGACAGTTGAATTACCACCTGATAGCTGTATTTAGCCTGTTAGTGCATTGATAGTTGAATTGCCTCCTGATAACTGCATTTCGCCTGTTAGTGCATTGCCATCTGATAGCTGCATTTAGCCTGTTTGTGCATTGATAGTTGAATTGCCACCTGATAACTGCATTTAGCCTGTTAGTGCATTGATAGTTGAATTGCCTCCTGATAACTGCATTTCGCCTGTTAGTGCATTGACAGTTGAATTACCACCTGATATCTGTATTTAGCCTGTTAGTGCATTGATAGTTGAATTGCCTCCTGATAACTGCATTTCGCCTGTTAGTGCATTACCATCTGATAGCTGCATTTAGCCTGTTAGTGCATTGATAGTTGATTTGCCACCTGATAACTGCATTTAGCCTGCTAGTGCATTGATAGTTGAATTACCACCTGATAGCTGCATTTAGCCTGTTAGTGCATTGATAGTTGAATTGCCACCTGATAACTGCATTTTGCCTGTAAGTGCACTGCCATCTGATAGCTGCATTTAGCCTGTTAGTGCATTGATAGTTGAATTGCCACCTGATAACTGCATTTAGTCTGCTAGTGCATTGCCACCTGATAGTTGAAATGCCACCTGATAACTGCATTTAGCCTGTTAGTGCATTGCCATCTGGTAGCTGCATTTAGCCTGTTAGTGCATTGCCAATTGATAGCTGCATTTAGCCTGTTAGTGCATTGCCATCTGATAGCTGCATTTAGCCTGTTAGTGCATTGATAGTTGAATTGCCACCTGATAACTGCATTTAGCCTGCTAGTGCATTGATAGTTGAATTACCACCTGATAGCTGCATTTATCCTGTTAGTGCATTGATAGTTGAATTGCCACCTGATAACTGCATTTAGCCTGCTAGTGCACTGATAGTTGAATTACCACCTGATAGCTGCATTTAACCTGTTAGTGCATTGATAGTTGAATAATTGCCTCCTGATAACTGCATTCGCCTGTTAGTGTATTACCATCTGATAGCTGCATTTAGCCAGTTGGTGCATTGATAGTTGAATTACCACCTGATAGCTGCATTTAACCTGTTTGTGCATTGATAGTTGAATTGCCACCTGATAACTGCATTTAGCCTGCTAGTGCATTGATAGTTGAATTAACACCTGATAACTGCATTTAGCCTGCTAGTGCATTGATAGTTGAATTACCACCTGATAGCTGCATTTAGCCTGTTAGTGCATTGATAGTTGAATTGCCTCCTGATAACTGCATTTTGTCCGTTAGTGTATTGCCATCTGATAGCTGCATTTAGCCTGTTAGTGCATTGATAGTTGAATTTCCACCTGATAACCGCATTTAGCCTGCTAGTGCATTGCCACCTGATAGTTGAAATGCCACCTGATAACTGCATTTAGCCTGTTAGTGCATTGCCATCTGGTAGCTGCATTTAGCCTGTTAGTGCATTGCCAGTTGATAGCTGCATTTAGCCTGTTAGTGCATTGCCATCTGATAGCTGCATTTAGCCTGTTAGTGCATTGATAGTTGAATTGCCACCTGATAACTGCATTTAGCCTGCTAGTGCATTGATAGTTGAATTACCACCTGATTGCTGCATTTAGCCTGTTAGTTCATTGATAGTTGAATTGCCACCTGATAACTGCATTTAGCCTGCTAGTGCACTGATAGTTGAATTACCACCTGATAGCTGCATTTAACCTGTTAGTGCATTGATAGTTGAATAATTGCCTCCTGATAACTGCATTCGCCTGTTAGTGCATTACCATCTGATAGCTGCATTTAGCCTGTTTGTGCATTGATAGTTGAATTGCCACCTGATAACTGCATTTAGCCTGCTAGTGCACTGATAGTTGAATTACCACCTGATAGCTGCATTTAACCTGTTAGTGCATTGATAGTTGAATAATTGCCTCCTGATAACTGCATTCGCCTGTTAGTGCATTACCATCTGATAGCTGCATTTAGCCTGTTTGTGCATTGATAGTTGAATTGCCACCTGATAACTGCATTTGGCCTGTTAGTGCATTGATAGTTGAATTGCCACCTGATTGCTGCATTTAGCCTGTTAGTGCATTGATAGTTGAATTGCCACCTGATAACTGCATTTAGCCTGCTAGTGCACTGATAGTTGAATTACCACCTGATAGCTGCATTTAACCTGTTAGTGCATTGATAGTTGAATAATTGCCTCCTGATAACTGCATTCGCCTGTTAGTGCATTACCATCTGATAGCTGCATTTAGCCTGTTTGTGCATTGATAGTTGAATTGCCACCTGATAACTGCATTTGGCCTGTTAGTGCATTGATAGTTGAATTGCCTCCTGATAACTGCATTTCGCCTGTTAGTGCATTGACAGTTGAATTACCACCTGATAGCTGTATTTAGCCTGTTAGTGCATTGATAGTTGAATTGCCTCCTGATAACTGCATTTCGCCTGTTAGTGCATTGCCATCTGATAGCTGCATTTAGCCTGTTAGTGCATTGATAGTTGAATTGCCACCTGATAACTGCATTTAGCCTGCTAGTGCATTGATAGTTGAATTACCACCTGATTGCTGCATTTAGCCTGTTAGTGCATTGATAGTTGAATTGCCACCTGATAACTGCATTTAGCCTGCTAGTGCACTGATAGTTGAATTACCACCTGATAGCTGTATTTAACCTGTTAGTGCATTGATAGTTGAATAATTGCCTCCTGATAACTGCATTCGCCTGTTAGTGCATTACCATCTGATAGCTGCATTTAGCCTGTTTGTGCATTGATAGTTGAATTGCCACCTGATAACTGCATTTAGCCTGTTAGTGCATTGATAGTTGAATTGCCTCCTGATAACTGCATTTCGCCTGTTAGTGCATTGACAGTTGAATTACCACCTGATATCTGTATTTAGCCTGTTAGTGCATTGATAGTTGATTTGCCACCTGATAACTGCATTTAGCCTGCTAGTGCATTGATAGTTGAATTACCACCTGATAGCTGCATTTAGCCTGTTAGTGCATTGATAGTTGAATTGCCACCTGATAACTGCATTTTGCCTGTAAGTGCACTGCCATCTGATAGCTGCATTTAGCCTGTTAGTGCATTGATAGTTGAATTGCCACCTGATAACTGCATTTAGTCTGCTAGTGCATTGCCACCTGATAGTTGAAATGCCACCTGATAACTGCATTTAGCCTGTTAGTGCATTGCCATCTGGTAGCTGCATTTAGCCTGTTAGTGCATTGCCAATTGATAGCTGCATTTAGCCTGTTAGTGCATTGCCATCTGATAGCTGCATTTAGCCTGTTAGTGCATTGATAGTTGAATTGCCACCTGATAACTGCATTTAGCCTGCTAGTGCATTGATAGTTGAATTACCACCTGATAGCTGCATTTATCCTGTTAGTGCATTGATAGTTGAATTGCCACCTGATAACTGCATTTAGCCTGCTAGTGCACTGATAGTTGAATTACCACCTGATAGCTGCATTTAACCTGTTAGTGCATTGATAGTTGAATAATTGCCTCCTGATAACTGCATTCGCCTGTTAGTGTATTACCATCTGATAGCTGCATTTAGCCTGTTGGTGCATTGATAGTTGAATTACCACCTGATAGCTGCATTTAACCTGTTTATGCATTGATAGTTGAATTGCCACCTGATAACTGCATTTAGCCTGCTAGTGCATTGATAGTTGAATTAACACCTGATAACTGCATTTAGCCTGCTAGTGCATTGATAGTTGAATTACCACCTGATAGCTGCATTTAGCCTGTTAGTGCATTGATAGTTGAATTGCCTCCTGATAACTGCATTTTGTCCGTTAGTGTATTGCCATCTGATAGCTGCATTTAGCCTGTTAGTGCATTGATAGTTGAATTTCCACCTGATAACTGCATTTAGCCTGCTAGTGCATTGCCACCTGATAGTTGAAATGCCACCTGATAACTGCATTTAGCCTGTTAGTGCATTGCCATCTGGTAGCTGCATTTAGCCTGTTAGTGCATTGCCAGTTGATAGCTGCATTTAGCCTGTTAGTGCATTGCCATCTGATAGCTGCATTTAGCCTGTTAGTGCATTGATAGTTGAATTGCCACCTGATAACTGCATTTAGCCTGCTAGTGCATTGATAGTTGAATTACCACCTGATTGCTGCATTTAGCCTGTTAGTGCATTGATAGTTGAATTGCCACCTGATAACTGCATTTAGCCTGCTAGTGCACTGATAGTTGAATTACCACCTGATAGCTGCATTTAACCTGTTAGTGCATTGATAGTTGAATAATTGCCTCCTGATAACTGCATTCGCCTGTTAGTGCATTACCATCTGATAGCTGCATTTAGCCTGTTTGTGCATTGATAGTTGAATTGCCACCTGATAACTGCATTTGGCCTGTTAGTGCATTGATAGTTGAATTGCCTCCTGATAACTGCATATTGCCTGTTAGTGCATTGACAGTTGAATTACCACCTGATAGCTGTATTTAGCCTGTTAGTGCATTGATAGTTGAATTGCCTCCTGATAACTGCATTTCGCCTGTTAGTGCATTGCCATGTGATAGCTGCATTTAGCCTGTTAGTGCATTGATAGTTGAATTGCCTCCTGATAACTGCATTTTGCCTGTAAGTGCACTGCCATCTGATAGCTGCATTTAGCCTGTTAGTGCATTGATAGTTGAATTGCCACCTGATAACTGCATTTAGTCTGCTAGTGCATTGCCACCTGATAGTTGAAATGCCACCTGATAACTGCATTTAGCCTGTTAGTGCATTGCCACCTGGTAGCTGCATTTAGCCTGTTAGTGCATTGCCTATTGATAGCTGCATTTAGCCTGTTAGTGCATTGCCATCTGATAGCTGCATTTAGCCTGTTAGTGCATTGATAGTTGAATTGCCACCTGATAACTGCATTTAGCCTGCTAGTGCATTGATAGTTGAATTACCACCTGATAGCTGCATTTATCCTGTTAGTGCATTGATAGTTGAATTGCCACCTGATAACTGCATTTAGCCTGCTAGTGCACTGATAGTTGAATTACCACCTGATAGCTGCATTTAACCTGTTAGTGCATTGATAGTTGAATAATTGCCTCCTGATAACTGCATTCGCCTGTTAGTGTATTACCATCTGATAGCTGCATTTAGCCTGTTTGTGCATTGATAGTTGAATTGCCACCTGATAACTGCATTTAGCCTGCTAGTGCATTGATAGTTGAATTAACACCTGATAGCTGCATTTAGCCTGTTAGTGCATTGATAGTTGAATTGCCTCCTGATAACTGCATTTCGCCTGTTAGTGCATTGACAGTTGAATTACCACCTGATAGCTGTATTTAGCCTGTTAGTGCATTGATAGTTGAATTGCCTCCTGATAACTGCATTTCGCCTGTTAGTGCATTACCATCTGATAGCTGCATTTAGCCTGTTAGTGCATTGATAGTTGAATTGCCACCTGATAACTGCATTTAGCCTGCTAGTGCTGATAGCTGTATTTAGCCTGTTAGTGCATTGATAGTTGAATTGCCTCCTGGTAACTGCATTTCGGCTGTTAGTGCATTACCATCTGAAAGCTGCATTTAGCCTGTTAGTGCATTGATAGTTGAATTGCCACCTGATAACTGCATTTAGCCTGCTAGTGCATTGCCACCTGATAGTTGAAATGCCACCTGATAACTGCATTTCGCCTGTTAGTGCATTGCCATCTGGTAGCTGCATTTAGCCTGTTCGTGCATTGCCATCTGATAGCTGCATTTAGCCTGTTTGTGCATTGATAGTTGAATTGCCACCTGATAACTGCATTTAGCCTGCTAGTGCATTGATAGTTGAATTAACACCTGATAGCTGCATTTAGCCTGTTAGTGCATTGATAGTTGAATTGCCTCCTGATAACTGCATTTCGCCTGTTAGTGCATTGACAGTTGAATTACCACCTGATAGCTGTATTTAGCCTGTTAGTGCATTGATAGTTGAATAATTGCCTCCTGATAACTGCATTCGCCTGTTAGTGTATTACCATCTGATAGCTGCATTTAGCCTGTTTGTGCATTGATAGTTGAATTGCCACCTGATAACTGCATTTAGCCTGCTAGTGCATTGATAGTTGAATTAACACCTGATAGCTGCATTTAGCCTGTTAGTGCATTGATAGTTGAATTGCCTCCTGATAACTGCATTTCGCCTGTTAGTGCATTGACAGTTGAATTACCACCTGATAGCTGTAGTTAGCCTGTTAGTGCATTGATAGTTGAATTGCCTCCTGATAACTGCATTTCGCCTGTTAGTGCATTACCATCTGATAGCTGCATTTAGCCTGTTAGTGCATTGATAGTTGAATTGCCACCTGATAACTGCATTTAGCCTGCTAGTGCATTGATAGTTGAATTACCACCTGATAGCTGCATTTAGCCTGTTAGTGCATTGATAGTTGAATTGTCTCCTGATAACTGCATTTCGGCTGTTAGTGCATTACCATCTGAAAGCTGCATTTAGCCTGTTAGTGCATTGATAGTTGAATTGCCACCTGATAACTGCAGTTAGCCTGCTAGTGCATTGATAGTTGAATTACCACCTGATAGCTGCATTTAGCCTGTTAGTGCATTGATAGTTGAATTGCCTCTTGATAACTGCATTTCGCCTGTTAGTGCATTGCCACCTGATAGCTGCATTTAGCCTGTTAGTGCATTGATAGTTGAATTGCCTCCTGATAACTGCATTTTGCCTGTAAGTGTATTGCCATCTGATAGCTGCATTTAGCCTGTTAGTGCATTGATAGTTGAATTGCCACCTGATAACTGCATTTAGCCTGCTAGTGCATTGCCACCTGATAGTTGAAATGCCACCTGATAACTGCATTTCGCCTGTTAGTGCATTGCCATCTGGTAGCTGCATTTAGCCTGTTCGTGCATTGCCAGTTGATAGCTGCATTTAGCCTGATAGTGCATTGCCATCTCATAGCTGCATTTAGCCTGTTAGTGCATTGATAGTTGAATGCCACCTGATAACTGCATTTAGCCTGCTAGTGCATTGATAGTTGAATTAGCACTTGATAGCGGCATTTAGCCTGTTAGTGCATTGATAGTTGAATTGCCACCTGATAACTGCATTTAGCCTGCTAGTGCACTGATAGTTGAATTACCACCTGATAGCTGCATTTAACCTGTTAGTGCATTAATAATAATAATAATTTGGCATTTATATAGCGCTACGAACCCTCAGGTATCTGAGCGCTGCTTATTATTACCCACGGTGTGTGGTGCTCATTTATCGACCTCGGAAGGATGAAACGCTGAGTTTGGCGCTGCCGGGATTCGAACCTGCATTCGCAGGCTCTGCACTGATGTCAAAGCGAGCGCTCTACTCGCTGTGCCACTTGACCGGCATTGATAGTTGAATTACCTCCTGATAACTGCATTCGCCTGTTAGTGCATTACCATCTGATAGCTGCATTTCTCCTGTTAGTGCATTGATAGTTGAATTTCCACCTGATAACTGCATTTAGCCTGCTAGTGCATTGATAGTTGAATTACCATCTGATAGCTGCATTTAGCCTGTTAGTGCATTGATAATTGAATTGACACCTGATCACTGCATTTAGCCTGCTAGTGCATTGATAGTTGAATTACCACCTGATAGCTGCATTTAGCCTGTTAGTGCATTGATAGTTGAATTGCCTCCTGATAACTGCATTTCGCCTGTTAGTGCATTACCATCCGATAGCTGCATTTAGCCTGTTAGTGCATTGATAGTTGAATTGCCACCTAACTGCATTTAGCCTGCTAGTGCATTGATAGTTGAATTACCACCTGATAGCTGCATTTAGCCTGTTAGTGCATTGATAGTTGAGTTGCCTCCTGATAACTGCATTTTGCCTGTTAGTGCATTACCATCTGATAGCTGCATTTAGCCTGTTGGTGCATTGATATTTGGATTGCCACCTGATAACTGCATTTAGCCTGCTAGTGCATTGATAGTTGAATTACCACTTGATAGCTGCATTTAGCCTGTTAGTGCATTGATAGTTGAATTGCCTCCTGATAACTGCATTTCGCCTGTTAGTGCATTACCATCTGATAGCTGCATTTAGCCTGTTAGTGCATTGATAGTTGAATTGCCACCTGATAACTGCATTTAGCCTGCTAGTGCATTGATAGTTGAATTACCACCTGATAGCTGCATTTAGCCTGTTAGTGCATTGATAGTTGAATTGCCTCCTGATAACTGCATTTCGGCTGTTAGTGCATTAAAATCTAAAAGCTGCATTTAGCCTGTTAGTGCATTGATAGTTGAATTGCCACCTGATAACTGCAGTTAGCCTGCTAGTGCATTGATAGTTGAATTACCACCTGATAGCTGCATTTAGCCTGTTAGTGCATTGATAGTTGAATTGCCTCTTGATAACTGCATTTCGCCTGTTAGTGCATTGCCATCTGATAGCTGCATTTAGCCTGTTAGTGCATTGATAGTTGAATTGCCTCCTGATAACTGCATTTTGCCTGTAAGTGTATTGCCATCTGATAGCTGCATTTAGCCTGTTAGTGCATTGATAGTTGAATTGCCACCTGATAACTGCATTTAGCCTGCTAGTGCATTGCCACCTGATAGTTGAAATGCCACCTGATAACTGCATTTCGCCTGTTAGTGCATTGCCATCTGGTAGCTGCATTTAGCCTGTTCGTGCATTGCCATCTGATAGCTGCATTTAGCCTGTTTGTGCATTGATAGTTGAATTGCCACCTGATAACTGCATTTAGCCTGCTAGTGCATTGATAGTTGAATTAACACCTGATAGCTGCATTTAGCCTGTTAGTGCATTGATAGTTGAATTGCCTCCTGATAACTGCATTTCGCCTGTTAGTGCATTGACAGTTGAATTACCACCTGATAGCTGTATTTAGCCTGTTAGTGCATTGATAGTTGAATAATTGCCTCCTGATAACTGCATTCGCCTGTTAGTGTATTACCATCTGATAGCTGCATTTAGCCTGTTTGTGCATTGATAGTTGAATTGCCACCTGATAACTGCATTTAGCCTGCTAGTGCATTGATAGTTGAATTAACACCTGATAGCTGCATTTAGCCTGTTAGTGCATTGATAGTTGAATTGCCTCCTGATAACTGCATTTCGCCTGTTAGTGCATTGACAGTTGAATTACCACCTGATAACTGTATTTAGCCTGTTAGTGCATTGATAGTTGAATTGCCTCCTGATAACTGCATTTCGCCTGTTAGTGCATTACCATCTGATAGCTGCATTTATCCTGTTAGTGCATTGATAGTTGAATTGCCACCTGATAACTGCATTTAGCCTGCTAGTGCATTGATAGTTGAATTACCACCTGATAGCTGCATTTAGCCTGTTAGTGCATTGATAGTTGAATTGTCTCCTGATAACTGCATTTCGGCTGTTAGTGCATTACCATCTGAAAGCTGCATTTAGCCTGTTAGTGCATTGATAGTTGAATTGCCACCTGATAACTGCAGTTAGCCTGCTAGTGCATTGATAGTTGAATTACCACCTGATAGCTGTATTTAGCCTGTTAGTGCATTGATAGTTGAATTGCCTCTTGATAACTGCATTTCGCCTGTTAGTGCATTGCCATCTGATAGCTGCATTTAGCCTGTTAGTGCATTGATAGTTGAATTGCCTCCTGATAACTGCATTTTGCCTGTAAGTTTATTGCCATCTGATAGCTGCATTTAGCCTGTTAGTGCATTGATAGTTGAATTGCCACCTGATAACTGCATTTAGCCTGCTAGTGCATTGCCACCTGATAGTTGAAATGCCACCTGATAACTGCATTTCGCCTGTTAGTGCATTGCCATCTGGTAGCTGCATTTAGCCTGTTCGTGCATTGCCAGTTGATAGCTGCATTTAGCCTGATAGTGCATTGCCATTTCATAGCTGCATTTAGCCTGTTAGTGCATTGATAGTTGAATTGCCACCTGATAACTGCATTTAGCCTGCTAGTGCATTGATAGTTGAATTAGCACTTGATAGCGGCATTTAGCCTGTTAGTGCATTGATAGTTGAATTGCCACCTGATAACTGCATTTAGCCTGCTAGTGCACTGATAGTTGAATTACCACCTGATAGCTGCATTTAACCTGTTAGTGCATTGATAGTTGAATTACCTGCTGATAACTGCATTCGCCTGTTAGTGCATTACCATCTGATAGCTGCATTTCACCTGTTAGTGCATTGATAGTTGAATTTCCACCTGATAACTGCATTTAGCCTGCTAGTGCATTTATAGTTGAATTACCATCTGATAGCTGCATTTAGCCTGTTAGTGCATTGATAGTTGAATTGCCACCTAACTGCATTTAGCCTGCTAGTGCATTGATAGTTGAATTACCACCTGATAGCTGCATTTAGCCTGTTAGTGCATTGATAGTTGAATTGCCTCCTGATAACTGCATTTTGCCTCTTAGTGCATTACCATCTGATAGCTGCATTTAGCCTGTTGGTGCATTGATATTTGGATTGCCACCTGATAACTGCATTTAGCCTGCTAGTGCATTGATAGTTGAATTACCACCTGATAGCTGCATTTAGCCTGTTAGTGCATTGATAGTTGAATTGCCTCCTGATAACTACATTTTGCTTGTTAGTGCATTGCCATCTGATAGCTGCATTTAGCCTGTTAGTGCATTGATAGTTGAATTGCCACCTGATAACTGCATTTAGCCTGCTAGTGCATTGCCACCTGATAGTTTAAATGCCACCTGATAGCTGCATTTAGCCTGTTAGTGCATTGCGATCCGATAGCTGCATTTAGCCTGTTAGTGCATTGATAGTTGAATTGCCTCCTGATAACTGCATTTTGCCTGTAAGTGTATTGCCATCTGATAGCTGCATTTAGCCTGTTAGTGCATTGATAGTTGAATTGCCACCTGATAACTGCATTTAGCCTGCTAGTGCATTGCCACCTGATAGTTGAAATGCCACCTGATAACTGCATTTCGCCTGTTAGTGCATTGCCATCTGGTAGCTGCATTTAGCCTGTTCGTGCATTGCCAGTTGATAGCTGCATTTAGCCTGATAGTGCATTGCCATCTCATAGCTGCATTTAGCCTGTTAATGCATTGATAGTTGAATTGCCACCTGATAACTGCATTTAGCCTGCTAGTGCATTGATAGTTGAATTAGCACTTGATAGCGGCATTTAGCCTGTTAGTGCATTGATAGTTGAATTGCCACCTGATAACTGCATTTAGCCTGCTAGTGCACTGATAGTTGAATTACCACCTGATAGCTGCATTTAACCTGTTAGTGCATTGATAGTTGAATTACCTCCTGATAACTGCATTCGCCTGTTAGTGCATTACCATCTCATAGCTGCATTTCGCCTGTTAGTGCATTGATAGTTGAATTTCCACCTGATAACTGCATTTAGCCTGCTAGTGCATTGATAGTTGAATTACCATCTGATAGCTGCATTTAGCCTGTTAGTGCATTGATAGTTGAATTGCCACCTGATCACTGCATTTAGCCTGCTAGTGCATTGATAGTTGAATTACCACCTGATATCTGCATTTAGCCTGATAGTGCATTGATAGTTGAATTGCCTCCTGATAACTGCATTTCGCCTGTTAGTGCATTACCATCCGATAGCTGCATTTAGCCTGTTAGTGCATTGATAGTTGAATTGCCACCTAACTGCATTTAGCCTGCTAGTGCATTGATAGTTGAATTACCACCTGATAACTGCATTTAGTCTGCTAGTGCATTGCCACCTGATAGTTGAAATGCCACCTGATAACTGCATTTAGCCTGTTAGTGCATTGCCATCTGGTAGCTGCATTTAGCCTGTTAGTGCATTGCCAGTTGATAGCTGCATTTAGCCTGTTAGTGCATTGCCATCTGATAGCTGCATTTAGCCTGTTAGTGCATTGATAGTTGAATTGCCACCTGATAACTGCATTTAGCCTGCTAGTGCATTGATAGTTGAATTACCACCTGATTGCTGCATTTAGCCTGTTAGTGCATTGATAGTTGAATTGCCACCTGATAACTGCATTTAGCCTGCTAGTGCACTGATAGTTGAATTACCACCTGATAGCTGTATTTAACCTGTTAGTGCATTGATAGTTGAATAATTGCCTCCTGATAACTGCATTCGCCTGTTAGTGCATTACCATCTGATAGCTGCATTTAGCCTGTTTGTGCATTGATAGTTGAATTGCCACCTGATAACTGCATTTAGCCTGTTAGTGCATTGATAGTTGAATTGCCTCCTGATAACTGCATTTCGCCTGTTAGTGCATTGACAGTTGAATTACCACCTGATATCTGTATTTAGCCTGTTAGTGCATTGATAGTTGAATTGCCTCCTGATAACTGCATTTCGCCTGTTAGTGCATTACCATCTGATAGCTGCATTTAGCCTGTTAGTGCATTGATAGTTGATTTGCCACCTGATAACTGCATTTAGCCTGCTAGTGCATTGATAGTTGAATTACCACCTGATAGCTGCATTTAGCCTGTTAGTGCATTGATAGTTGAATTGCCACCTGATAACTGCATTTTGCCTGTAAGTGCACTGCCATCTGATAGCTGCATTTAGCCTGTTAGTGCATTGATAGTTGAATTGCCACCTGATAACTGCATTTAGTCTGCTAGTGCATTGCCACCTGATAGTTGAAATGCCACCTGATAACTGCATTTAGCCTGTTAGTGCATTGCCATCTGGTAGCTGCATTTAGCCTGTTAGTGCATTGCCAATTGATAGCTGCATTTAGCCTGTTAGTGCATTGCCATCTGATAGCTGCATTTAGCCTGTTAGTGCATTGATAGTTGAATTGCCACCTGATAACTGCATTTAGCCTGCTAGTGCATTGATAGTTGAATTACCACCTGATAGCTGCATTTATCCTGTTAGTGCATTGATAGTTGAATTGCCACCTGATAACTGCATTTAGCCTGCTAGTGCACTGATAGTTGAATTACCACCTGATAGCTGCATTTAACCTGTTAGTGCATTGATAGTTGAATAATTGCCTCCTGATAACTGCATTCGCCTGTTAGTGTATTACCATCTGATAGCTGCATTTAGCCAGTTGGTGCATTGATAGTTGAATTACCACCTGATAGCTGCATTTAACCTGTTTGTGCATTGATAGTTGAATTGCCACCTGATAACTGCATTTAGCCTGCTAGTGCATTGATAGTTGAATTAACACCTGATAACTGCATTTAGCCTGCTAGTGCATTGATAGTTGAATTACCACCTGATAGCTGCATTTAGCCTGTTAGTGCATTGATAGTTGAATTGCCTCCTGATAACTGCATTTTGTCCGTTAGTGTATTGCCATCTGATAGCTGCATTTAGCCTGTTAGTGCATTGATAGTTGAATTTCCACCTGATAACCGCATTTAGCCTGCTAGTGCATTGCCACCTGATAGTTGAAATGCCACCTGATAACTGCATTTAGCCTGTTAGTGCATTGCCATCTGGTAGCTGCATTTAGCCTGTTAGTGCATTGCCAGTTGATAGCTGCATTTAGCCTGTTAGTGCATTGCCATCTGATAGCTGCATTTAGCCTGTTAGTGCATTGATAGTTGAATTGCCACCTGATAACTGCATTTAGCCTGCTAGTGCATTGATAGTTGAATTACCACCTGATTGCTGCATTTAGCCTGTTAGTGCATTGATAGTTGAATTGCCACCTGATAACTGCATTTAGCCTGCTAGTGCACTGATAGTTGAATTACCACCTGATAGCTGCATTTAACCTGTTAGTGCATTGATAGTTGAATAATTGCCTCCTGATAACTGCATTCGCCTGTTAGTGCATTACCATCTGATAGCTGCATTTAGCCTGTTTGTGCATTGATAGTTGAATTGCCACCTGATAACTGCATTTAGCCTGCTAGTGCACTGATAGTTGAATTACCACCTGATAGCTGCATTTAACCTGTTAGTGCATTGATAGTTGAATAATTGCCTCCTGATAACTGCATTCGCCTGTTAGTGCATTACCATCTGATAGCTGCATTTAGCCTGTTTGTGCATTGATAGTTGAATTGCCACCTGATAACTGCATTTGGCCTGTTAGTGCATTGATAGTTGAATTGCCACCTGATTGCTGCATTTAGCCTGTTAGTGCATTGATAGTTGAATTGCCACCTGATAACTGCATTTAGCCTGCTAGTGCACTGATAGTTGAATTACCACCTGATAGCTGCATTTAACCTGTTAGTGCATTGATAGTTGAATAATTGCCTCCTGATAACTGCATTCGCCTGTTAGTGCATTACCATCTGATAGCTGCATTTAGCCTGTTTGTGCATTGATAGTTGAATTGCCACCTGATAACTGCATTTGGCCTGTTAGTGCATTGATAGTTGAATTGCCTCCTGATAACTGCATTTCGCCTGTTAGTGCATTGACAGTTGAATTACCACCTGATAGCTGTATTTAGCCTGTTAGTGCATTGATAGTTGAATTGCCTCCTGATAACTGCATTTCGCCTGTTAGTGCATTGCCATCTGATAGCTGCATTTAGCCTGTTAGTGCATTGATAGTTGAATTGCCACCTGATAACTGCATTTAGCCTGCTAGTGCATTGATAGTTGAATTACCACCTGATTGCTGCATTTAGCCTGTTAGTGCATTGATAGTTGAATTGCCACCTGATAACTGCATTTAGCCTGCTAGTGCACTGATAGTTGAATTACCACCTGATAGCTGTATTTAACCTGTTAGTGCATTGATAGTTGAATAATTGCCTCCTGATAACTGCATTCACCTGTTAGTGCATTACCATCTGATAGCTGCATTTAGCCTGTTTGTGCATTGATAGTTGAATTGCCACCTGATAACTGCATTTAGCCTGTTAGTGCATTGATAGTTGAATTGCCTCCTGATAACTGCATTTCGCCTGTTAGTGCATTGACAGTTGAATTACCACCTGATATCTGTATTTAGCCTGTTAGTGCATTGATAGTTGAATTGCCTCCTGATAACTGCATTTCGCCTGTTAGTGCATTACCATCTGATAGCTGCATTTAGCCTGTTAGTGCATTGATAGTTGATTTGCCACCTGATAACTGCATTTAGCCTGCTAGTGCATTGATAGTTGAATTACCACCTGATAGCTGCATTTAGCCTGTTAGTGCATTGATAGTTGAATTGCCACCTGATAACTGCATTTTGCATGTAAGTGCACTGCCATCTGATAGCTGCATTTAGCCTGTTAGTGCATTGATAGTTGAATTGCCACCTGATAACTGCATTTAGTCTGCTAGTGCATTGCCACCTGATAGTTGAAATGCCACCTGATAACTGCATTTAGCCTGTTAGTGCATTGCCATCTGGTAGCTGCATTTAGCCTGTTAGTGCATTGCCAATTGATAGCTGCATTTAGCCTGTTAGTGCATTGCCATCTGATAGCTGCATTTAGCCTGTTAGTGCATTGATAGTTGAATTGCCACCTGATAACTGCATTTAGCCTGCTAGTGCATTGATAGTTGAATTACCACCTGATAGCTGCATTTATCCTGTTAGTGCATTGATCATTGAATTGCCACCTGATAACTGCATTTAGCCTGCTAGTGCACTGATAGTTGAATTACCACCTGATAGCTGCATTTAACCTGTTAGTGCATTGATAGTTGAATAATTGCCTCCTGATAACTGCATTCGCCTGTTAGTGTATTACCATCTGATAGCTGCATTTAGCCTGTTGGTGCATTGATAGTTGAATTACCACCTGATAGCTGCATTTAACCTGTTTGTGCATTGATAGTTGAATTGCCACCTGATAACTGCATTTAGCCTGCTAGTGCATTGATAGTTGAATTAACACCTGATAACTGCATTTAGCCTGCTAGTGCATTGATAGTTGAATTACCACCTGATAGCTGCATTTAGCCTGTTAGTGCATTGATAGTTGAATTGCCTCCTGATAACTGCATTTTGTCCGTTAGTGTATTGCCATCTGATAGCTGCATTTAGCCTGTTAGTGCATTGATAGTTGAATTTCCACCTGATAACTGCATTTAGCCTGCTAGTGCATTGCCACCTGATAGTTGAAATGCCACCTGATAACTGCATTTAGCCTGTTAGTGCATTGCCATCTGGTAGCTGCATTTAGCCTGTTAGTGCATTGCCAGTTGATAGCTGCATTTAGCCTGTTAGTGCATTGCCATCTGATAGCTGCATTTAGCCTGTTAGTGCATTGATAGTTGAATTGCCACCTGATAACTGCATTTAGCCTGCTAGTGCATTGATAGTTGAATTACCACCTGATTGCTGCATTTAGCCTGTTAGTGCATTGATAGTTGAATTGCCACCTGATAACTGCATTTAGCCTGCTAGTGCACTGATAGTTGAATTACCACCTGATAGCTGCATTTAACCTGTTAGTGCATTGATAGTTGAATAATTGCCTCCTGATAACTGCATTCGCCTGTTAGTGCATTACCATCTGATAGCTGCATTTAGCCTGTTTGTGCATTGATAGTTGAATTGCCACCTGATAACTGCATTTGGCCTGTTAGTGCATTGATAGTTGAATTGCCTCCTGATAACTGCATATTGCCTGTTAGTGCATTGACAGTTGAATTACCACCTGATAGCTGTATTTAGCCTGTTAGTGCATTGATAGTTGAATTGCCTCCTGATAACTGCATTTCGCCTGTTAGTGCATTGCCATCTGATAGCTGCATTTAGCCTGTTAGTGCATTGATAGTTGAATTGCCTCCTGATAACTGCATTTTGCCTGTAAGTGCACTGCCATCTGATAGCTGCATTTAGCCTGTTAGTGCATTGATAGTTGAATTGCCACCTGATAACTGCATTTAGTCTGCTAGTGCATTGCCACCTGATAGTTGAAATGCCACCTGATAACTGCATTTAGCCTGTTAGTGCATTGCCACCTGGTAGCTGCATTTAGCCTGTTAGTGCATTGCCAATTGATAGCTGCATTTAGCCTGTTAGTGCATTGCCATCTGATAGCTGCATTTAGCCTGTTAGTGCATTGATAGTTGAATTGCCACCTGATAACTGCATTTAGCCTGCTAGTGCATTGATAGTTGAATTACCACCTGATAGCTGCATTTATCCTGTTAGTGCATTGATAGTTGAATTGCCTCCTGATAACTGCATTTCGCCTGTTAGTGCATTGACAGTTGAATTACCACCTGATATCTGTATTTAGCCTGTTAGTGCATTGATAGTTGAATTGCCTCCTGATAACTGCATTTCGCCTGTTAGTGCATTACCATCTGATAGCTGCATTTAGCCTGTTAGTGCATTGATAGTTGATTTGCCACCTGATAACTGCATTTAGCCTGCTAGTGCATTGATAGTTGAATTACCACCTGATAGCTGCATTTAGCCTGTTAGTGCATTGATAGTTGAATTGCCACCTGATAACTGCATTTTGCCTGTAAGTGCACTGCCATCTGATAGCTGCATTTAGCCTGTTAGTGCATTGATAGTTGAATTGCCACCTGATAACTGCATTTAGTCTGCTAGTGCATTGCCACCTGATAGTTGAAATGCCACCTGATAACTGCATTTAGCCTGTTAGTGCATTGCCATCTGGTAGCTGCATTTAGCCTGTTAGTGCATTGCCAATTGATAGCTGCATTTAGCCTGTTAGTGCATTGCCATCTGATAGCTGCATTTAGCCTGTTAGTGCATTGATAGTTGAATTGCCACCTGATAACTGCATTTAGCCTGCTAGTGCATTGATAGTTGAATTACCACCGGATAGCTGCATTTATCCTGTTAGTGCATTGATAGTTGAATTGCCACCTGATAACTGCATTTAGCCTGCTAGTGCACTGATAGTTGAATTACCACCTGATAGCTGCATTTAACCTGTTAGTGCATTGATAGTTGAATAATTGCCTCCTGATAACTGCATTCGCCTGTTAGTGTATTACTATCTGATAGCTGCATTTAGCCAGTTGGTGCATTGATAGTTGAATTACCACCTGATAGCTGCATTTAACCTGTTTGTGCATTGATAGTTGAATTGCCACCTGATAACTGCATTTAGCCTGCTAGTGCATTGATAGTTGAATTAACACCTGATAACTGCATTTAGCCTGCTAGTGCATTGATAGTTGAATTACCACCTGATAGCTGCATTTAGCCTGTTAGTGCATTGATAGTTGAATTGCCTCCTGATAACTGCATTTTGTCCGTTAGTGTATTGCCATCTGATAGCTGCATTTAGCCTGTTAGTGCATTGATAGTTGAATTTCCACCTGATAACCGCATTTAGCCTGCTAGTGCATTGCCACCTGATAGTTGAAATGCCACCTGATAACTGCATTTAGCCTGTTAGTGCATTGCCATCTGGTAGCTGCATTTAGCCTGTTAGTGCATTGCCAGTTGATAGCTGCATTTAGCCTGTTAGTGCATTGCCATCTGATAGCTGCATTTAGCCTGTTAGTGCATTGATAGTTGAATTGCCACCTGATAACTGCATTTAGCCTGCTAGTGCATTGATAGTTGAATTACCACCTGATTGCTGCATTTAGCCTGTTAGTGCATTGATAGTTGAATTGCCACCTGATAACTGCATTTAGCCTGCTAGTGCACTGATAGTTGAATTACCACCTGATAGCTGCATTTAACCTGTTAGTGCATTGATAGTTGAATAATTGCCTCCTGATAACTGCATTCGCCTGTTAGTGCATTACCATCTGATAGCTGCATTTAGCCTGTTTGTGCATTGATAGTTGAATTGCCACCTGATAACTGCATTTAGCCTGCTAGTGCACTGATAGTTGAATTACCACCTGATAGCTGCATTTAACCTGTTAGTGCATTGATAGTTGAATAATTGCCTCCTGATAACTGCATTCGCCTGTTAGTGCATTACCATCTGATAGCTGCATTTAGCCTGTTTGTGCATTGATAGTTGAATTGCCACCTGATAACTGCATTTGGCCTGTTAGTGCATTGATAGTTGAATTGCCACCTGATTGCTGCATTTAGCCTGTTAGTGCATTGATAGTTGAATTGCCACCTGATAACTGCATTTAGCCTGCTAGTGCACTGATAGTTGAATTACCACCTGATAGCTGCATTTAACCTGTTAGTGCATTGATAGTTGAATAATTGCCTCCTGATAACTGCATTCGCCTGTTAGTGCATTACCATCTGATAGCTGCATTTAGCCTGTTTGTGCATTGATAGTTGAATTGCCACCTGATAACTGCATTTGGCCTGTTAGTGCATTGATAGTTGAATTGCCTCCTGATAACTGCATTTCGCCTGTTAGTGCATTGACAGTTGAATTACCACCTGATAGCTGTATTTAGCCTGTTAGTGCATTGATAGTTGAATTGCCTCCTGATAACTGCATTTCGCCTGTTAGTGCATTGCCATCTGATAGCTGCATTTAGCCTGTTAGTGCATTGAAAGTTGAATTGCCACCTGATAACTGCATTTAGCCTGCTAGTGCATTGATAGTTGAATTACCACCTGATTGCTGCATTTAGCCTGTTAGTGCATTGATAGTTGAATTGCCACCTGATAACTGCATTTAGCCTGCTAGTGCACTGATAGTTGAATTACCACCTGATAGCTGTATTTAACCTGTTAGTGCATTGATAGTTGAATAATTGCCTCCTGATAACTGCATTCGCCTGTTAGTGCATTACCATCTGATAGCTGCATTTAGCCTGTTTGTGCATTGATAGTTGAATTGCCACCTGATAACTGCATTTAGCCTGTTAGTGCATTGATAGTTGAATTGCCTCCTGATAACTGCATTTCGCCTGTTAGTGCATTGACAGTTGAATTACCACCTGATATCTGTATTTAGCCTGTTAGTGCATTGATAGTTGATTTGCCACCTGATAACTGCATTTAGCCTGCTAGTGCATTGATAGTTGAATTACCACCTGATAGCTGCATTTAGCCTGTTAGTGCATTGATAGTTGAATTGCCACCTGATAACTGCATTTTGCCTGTAAGTGCACTGCCATCTGATAGCTGCATTTAGCCTGTTAGTGCATTGATAGTTGAATTGCCACCTGATAACTGCATTTAGTCTGCTAGTGCATTGCCACCTGATAGTTGAAATGCCACCTGATAACTGCATTTAGCCTGTTAGTGCATTGCCATCTGGTAGCTGCATTTAGCCTGTTAGTGCATTGCCAATTGATAGCTGCATTTAGCCTGTTAGTGCATTGCCATCTGATAGCTGCATTTAGCCTGTTAGTGCATTGATAGTTGAATTGCCACCTGATAACTGCATTTAGCCTGCTAGTGCATTGATAGTTGAATTACCACCTGATAGCTGCATTTATCCTGTTAGTGCATTGATAGTTGAATTGCCACCTGATAACTGCATTTAGCCTGCTAGTGCACTGATAGTTGAATTACCACCTGATAGCTGCATTTAACCTGTTAGTGCATTGATAGTTGAATAATTGCCTCCTGATAACTGCATTCGCCTGTTAGTGCATTACCATCTGATAGCTGCATTTAGCCTGTTTGTGCATTGATAGTTGAATTGCCACCTGATAACTGCATTTGGCCTGTTAGTGCATTGATAGTTGAATTGCCTCCTGATAACTGCATATTGCCTGTTAGTGCATTGACAGTTGAATTACCACCTGATAGCTGTATTTAGCCTGTTAGTGCATTGATAGTTGAATTGCCTCCTGATAACTGCATTTCGCCTGTTAGTGCATTGCCATGTGATAGCTGCATTTAGCCTGCTAGTGCATTGATAGTTGAATTGCCTCCTGATAACTGCATTTTGCCTGTAAGTGCACTGCCATCTGATAGCTGCATTTAGCCTGTTAGTGCATTGATAGTTGAATTGCCACCTGATAACTGCATTTAGTCTGCTAGTGCATTGCCACCTGATAGTTGAAATGCCACCTGATAACTGCATTTAGCCTGTTAGTGCATTGCCACCTGGTAGCTGCATTTAGCCTGTTAGTGCATTGATAGTTGAATAATTGCCTCCTGATAACTGCATTCGCCTGTTAGTGCATTACCATCTGATAGCTGCATTTAGCCTGTTAGTGCATTGATAGTTGAATTGCCACCTGATAACTGCATTTAGTCTGCTAGTGCATTGCTACCTGATAGTTGAAATGCCACCTGATAACTGCATTTAGCCTGTTAGTGCATTGCCACCTGATAGCTGCATTTAACCTGTTAGTGCATTGATAGTTGAATAATTGCCTCCTGATAACTGCATTCGCCTGTTAGTGCATTACCATCTGATAGCTGCATTTAGCCTGTTTGTGCATTGATAGTTGAATTGCCACCTGATAACTGCATTTGGCCTGTTAGTGCATTGATAGTTGAATTGCCACCTGATTGCTGCATTTAGCCTGTTAGTGCATTGATAGTTGAATTGCCACCTGATAACTGCATTTAGCCTGCTAGTGCACTGATAGTTGAATTACCACCTGATAGCTGCATTTAACCTGTTAGTGCATTGATAGTTGAATAATTGCCTCCTGATAACTGCATTCGCCTGTTAGTGCATTACCATCTGATAGCTGCATTTAGCCTGTTTGTGCATTGATAGTTGAATTGCCACCTGATAACTGCATTTGGCCTGTTAGTGCATTGATAGTTGAATTGCCTCCTGATAACTGCATTTCGCCTGTTAGTGCATTGACAGTTGAATTACCACCTGATAGCTGTATTTAGCCTGTTAGTGCATTGATAGTTGAATTGCCTCCTGATAACTGCATTTCGCCTGTTAGTGCATTGCCATCTGATAGCTGCATTTAGCCTGTTAGTGCATTGATAGTTGAATTGCCACCTGATAACTGCATTTAGCCTGCTAGTGCATTGATAGTTGAATTACCACCTGATTGCTGCATTTAGCCTGTTAGTGCATTGATAGTTGAATTGCCACCTGATAACTGCATTTAGCCTGCTAGTGCACTGATAGTTGAATTACCACCTGATAGCTGTATTTAACCTGTTAGTGCATTGATAGTTGAATAATTGCCTCCTGATAACTGCATTCGCCTGTTAGTGCATTACCATCTGATAGCTGCATTTAGCCTGTTTGTGCATTGATAGTTGAATTGCCACCTGATAACTGCATTTAGCCTGTTAGTGCATTGATAGTTGAATTGCCTCCTGATAACTGCATTTCGCCTGTTAGTGCATTGACAGTTGAATTACCACCTGATATCTGTATTTAGCCTGTTAGTGCATTGATAGTTGATTTGCCACCTGATAACTGCATTTAGTCTGCTAGTGCATTGCCACCTGATAGTTGAAATGCCACCTGATAACTGCATTTTGCCTGTAAGTGCACTGCCATCTGATAGCTGCATTTAGCCTGTTAGTGCATTGATAGTTGAATTGCCACCTGATAACTGCATTTAGTCTGCTAGTGCATTGCCACCTGATAGTTGAAATGCCACCTGATAACTGCATTTAGCCTGTTAGTGCATTGCCATCTGGTAGCTGCATTTAGCCTGTTAGTGCATTGCCAATTGATAGCTGCATTTAGCCTGTTAGTGCATTGCCATCTGATAGCTGCATTTAGCCTGTTAGTGCATTGATAGTTGAATTGCCACCTGATAACTGCATTTAGCCTGCTAGTGCATTGATAGTTGAATTACCACCTGATAGCTGCATTTATCCTGTTAGTGCATTGATAGTTGAATTGCCACCTGATAACTGCATTTAGCCTGCTAGTGCACTGATAGTTGAATTACCACCTGATAGCTGCATTTAACCTGTTAGTGCATTGATAGTTGAATAATTGCCTCCTGATAACTGCATTCGCCTGTTAGTGTATTACCATCTGATAGCTGCATTTAGCCTGTTGGTGCATTGATAGTTGAATTACCACCTGATAGCTGCATTTAACCTGTTTGTGCATTGATAGTTGAATTGCCACCTGATAACTGCATTTAGCCTGCTAGTGCATTGATAGTTGAATTAACACCTGATAACTGCATTTAGCCTGCTAGTGCATTGATAGTTGAATTACCACCTGATAGCTGCATTTAGCCTGTTAGTGCATTGATAGTTGAATTGCCTCCTGATAACTGCATTTTGTCCGTTAGTGTATTGCCATCTGATAGCTGCATTTAGCCTGTTAGTGCATTGATAGTTGAATTTCCACCTGATAACTGCATTTAGCCTGCTAGTGCATTGCCACCTGATAGTTGAAATGCCACCTGATAACTGCATTTAGCCTGTTAGTGCATTGCCATCTGGTAGCTGCATTTAGCCTGTTAGTGCATTGCCAGTTGATAGCTGCATTTAGCCTGTTAGTGCATTGCCATCTGATAGCTGCATTTAGCCTGTTAGTGCATTGATAGTTGAATTGCCACCTGATAACTGCATTTAGCCTGCTAGTGCATTGATAGTTGAATTACCACCTGATTGCTGCATTTAGCCTGTTAGTGCATTGATAGTTGAATTGCCACCTGATAACTGCATTTAGCCTGCTAGTGCACTGATAGTTGAATTACCACCTGATAGCTGCATTTAACCTGTTAGTGCATTGATAGTTGAATAATTGCCTCCTGATAACTGCATTCGCCTGTTAGTGCATTACCATCTGATAGCTGCATTTAGCCTGTTTGTGCATTGATAGTTGAATTGCCACCTGATAACTGCATTTGGCCTGTTAGTGCATTGATAGTTGAATTGCCTCCTGATAACTGCATATTGCCTGTTAGTGCATTGACAGTTGAATTACCACCTGATAGCTGTATTTAGCCTGTTAGTGCATTGATAGTTGAATTGCCTCCTGATAACTGCATTTCGCCTGTTAGTGCATTGCCATGTGATAGCTGCATTTAGCCTGTTAGTGCATTGATAGTTGAATTGCCTCCTGATAACTGCATTTTGCCTGTAAGTGCACTGCCATCTGATAGCTGCATTTAGCCTGTTAGTGCATTGATAGTTGAATTGCCACCTGATAACTGCATTTAGTCTGCTAGTGCATTGCCACCTGATAGTTGAAATGCCACCTGATAACTGCATTTAGCCTGTTAGTGCATTGCCACCTGGTAGCTGCATTTAGCCTGTTAGTGCATTGCCTATTGATAGCTGCATTTAGCCTGTTAGTGCATTGCCATCTGATAGCTGCATTTAGCCTGTTAGTGCATTGATAGTTGAATTGCCACCTGATAACTGCATTTAGCCTGCTAGTGCATTGATAGTTGAATTACCACCTGATAGCTGCATTTATCCTGTTAGTGCATTGATAGTTGAATTGCCACCTGATAACTGCATTTAGCCTGCTAGTGCACTGATAGTTGAATTACCACCTGATAGCTGCATTTAACCTGTTAGTGCATTGATAGTTGAATAATTGCCTCCTGATAACTGCATTCGCCTGTTAGTGTATTACCATCTGATAGCTGCATTTAGCCTGTTTGTGCATTGATAGTTGAATTGCCACCTGATAACTGCATTTAGCCTGCTAGTGCATTGATAGTTGAATTAACACCTGATAGCTGCATTTAGCCTGTTAGTGCATTGATAGTTGAATTGCCTCCTGATAACTGCATTTCGCCTGTTAGTGCATTGACAGTTGAATTACCACCTGATAGCTGTATTTAGCCTGTTAGTGCATTGATAGTTGAATTGCCTCCTGATAACTGCATTTCGCCTGTTAGTGCATTACCATCTGATAGCTGCATTTAGCCTGTTAGTGCATTGATAGTTGAATTGCCACCTGATAACTGCATTTAGCCTGCTAGTGCTGATAGCTGTATTTAGCCTGTTAGTGCATTGATAGTTGAATTGCCTCCTGATAACTGCATTTCGGCTGTTAGTGCATTACCATCTGAAAGCTGCATTTAGCCTGTTAGTGCATTGATAGTTGAATTGCCACCTGATAACTGCATTTAGCCTGCTAGTGCATTGCCACCTGATAGTTGAAATGCCACCTGATAACTGCATTTCGCCTGTTAGTGCATTGCCATCTGGTAGCTGCATTTAGCCTGTTCGTGCATTGCCATCTGATAGCTGCATTTAGCCTGTTTGTGCATTGATAGTTGAATTGCCACCTGATAACTGCATTTAGCCTGCTAGTGCATTGATAGTTGAATTAACACCTGATAGCTGCATTTAGCCTGTTAGTGCATTGATAGTTGAATTGCCTCCTGATAACTGCATTTCGCCTGTTAGTGCATTGACAGTTGAATTACCACCTGATAGCTGTATTTAGCCTGTTAGTGCATTGATAGTTGAATAATTGCCTCCTGATAACTGCATTCGCCTGTTAGTGTATTACCATCTGATAGCTGCATTTAGCCTGTTTGTGCATTGATAGTTGAATTGCCACCTGATAACTGCATTTAGCCTGCTAGTGCATTGATAGTTGAATTAACACCTGATAGCTGCATTTAGCCTGTTAGTGCATTGATAGTTGAATTGCCTCCTGATAACTGCATTTCGCCTGTTAGTGCATTGACAGTTGAATTACCACCTGATAGCTGTAGTTAGCCTGTTAGTGCATTGATAGTTGAATTGCCTCCTGATAACTGCATTTCGCCTGTTAGTGCATTACCATCTGATAGCTGCATTTAGCCTGTTAGTGCATTGATAGTTGAATTGCCACCTGATAACTGCATTTAGCCTGCTAGTGCATTGATAGTTGAATTACCACCTGATAGCTGCATTTAGCCTGTTAGTGCATTGATAGTTGAATTGTCTCCTGATAACTGCATTTCGGCTGTTAGTGCATTACCATCTGAAAGCTGCATTTAGCCTGTTAGTGCATTGATAGTTGAATTGCCACCTGATAACTGCAGTTAGCCTGCTAGTGCATTGATAGTTGAATTACCACCTGATAGCTGCATTTAGCCTGTTAGTGCATTGATAGTTGAATTGCCTCTTGATAACTGCATTTCGCCTGTTAGTGTATTACCATCTGATAGCTGCATTTAGCCTGTTTGTGCATTGATAGTTGAATTGCCACCTGATAACTGCATTTAGCCTGCTAGTGCATTGATAGTTGAATTAACACCTGATAGCTGCATTTAGCCTGTTAGTGCATTGATAGTTGAATTGCCTCCTGATAACTGCATTTCGCCTGTTAGTGCATTGACAGTTGAATTACCACCTGATAGCTGTATTTAGCCTGTTAGTGCATTGATAGTTGAATTGCCTCCTGATAACTGCATTTCGCCTGTTAGTGCATTACCATCTGATAGCTGCATTTAGCCTGTTAGTGCATTGATAGTTGAATTGCCACCTGATAACTGCATTTAGCCTGCTAGTGCTGATAGCTGTATTTAGCCTGTTAGTGCATTGATAGTTGAATTGCCTCCTGATAACTGCATTTCGGCTGTTAGTGCATTACCATCTGAAAGCTGCATTTAGCCTGTTAGTGCATTGATAGTTGAATTGCCACCTGATAACTGCATTTAGCCTGCTAGTGCATTGCCACCTGATAGTTGAAATGCCACCTGATAACTGCATTTCGCCTGTTAGTGCATTGCCATCTGGTAGCTGCATTTAGCCTGTTCGTGCATTGCCATCTGATAGCTGCATTTAGCCTGTTTGTGCATTGATAGTTGAATTGCCACCTGATAACTGCATTTAGCCTGCTAGTGCATTGATAGTTGAATTAACACCTGATAGCTGCATTTAGCCTGTTAGTGCATTGATAGTTGAATTGCCTCCTGATAACTGCATTTCGCCTGTTAGTGCATTGACAGTTGAATTACCACCTGATAGCTGTATTTAGCCTGTTAGTGCATTGATAGTTGAATAATTGCCTCCTGATAACTGCATTCGCCTGTTAGTGTATTACCATCTGATAGCTGCATTTAGCCTGTTTGTGCATTGATAGTTGAATTGCCACCTGATAACTGCATTTAGCCTGCTAGTGCATTGATAGTTGAATTAACACCTGATAGCTGCATTTAGCCTGTTAGTGCATTGATAGTTGAATTGCCTCCTGATAACTGCATTTCGCCTGTTAGTGCATTGACAGTTGAATTACCACCTGATAGCTGTAGTTAGCCTGTTAGTGCATTGATAGTTGAATTGCCTCCTGATAACTGCATTTCGCCTGTTAGTGCATTACCATCTGATAGCTGCATTTAGCCTGTTAGTGCATTGATAGTTGAATTGCCACCTGATAACTGCATTTAGCCTGCTAGTGCATTGATAGTTGAATTACCACCTGATAGCTGCATTTAGCCTGTTAGTGCATTGATAGTTGAATTGTCTCCTGATAACTGCATTTCGGCTGTTAGTGCATTACCATCTGAAAGCTGCATTTAGCCTGTTAGTGCATTGATAGTTGAATTGCCACCTGATAACTGCAGTTAGCCTGCTAGTGCATTGATAGTTGAATTACCACCTGATAGCTGCATTTAGCCTGTTAGTGCATTGATAGTTGAATTGCCTCTTGATAACTGCATTTCGCCTGTTAGTGCATTGCCACCTGATAGCTGCATTTAGCCTGTTAGTGCATTGATAGTTGAATTGCCTCCTGATAACTGCATTTTGCCTGTAAGTGTATTGCCATCTGATAGCTGCATTTAGCCTGTTAGTGCATTGATAGTTGAATTGCCACCTGATAACTGCATTTAGCCTGCTAGTGCATTGCCACCTGATAGTTGAAATGCCACCTGATAACTGCATTTCGCCTGTTAGTGCATTGCCATCTGGTAGCTGCATTTAGCCTGTTCGTGCATTGCCAGTTGATAGCTGCATTTAGCCTGATAGTGCATTGCCATCTCATAGCTGCATTTAGCCTGTTAGTGCATTGATAGTTGAATGCCACCTGATAACTGCATTTAGCCTGCTAGTGCATTGATAGTTGAATTAGCACTTGATAGCGGCATTTAGCCTGTTAGTGCATTGATAGTTGAATTGCCACCTGATAACTGCATTTAGCCTGCTAGTGCACTGATAGTTGAATTACCACCTGATAGCTGCATTTAACCTGTTAGTGCATTGATAGTTGAATTACCTCCTGATAACTGCATTCGCCTGTTAGTGCATTACCATCTGATAGCTGCATTTCTCCTGTTAGTGCATTGATAGTTGAATTTCCACCTGATAACTGCATTTAGCCTGCTAGTGCATTAATAGTTGAATTACCATCTGATAGCTGCATTTAGCCTGTTAGTGCATTGATAATTGAATTGCCACCTGATCACTGCATTTAGCCTGCTAGTGCATTGATAGTTGAATTACCACCTGATAGCTGCATTTAGCCTGTTAGTGCATTGATAGTTGAATTGCCTCCTGATAACTGCATTTCGCCTGTTAGTGCATTACCATCCGATAGCTGCATTTAGCCTGTTAGTGCATTGATAGTTGAATTGCCACCTAACTGCATTTAGCCTGCTAGTGCATTGATAGTTGAATTACCACCTGATAGCTGCATTTAGCCTGTTAGTGCATTGATAGTTGAATTGCCTCCTGATAACTGCATTTTGCCTGTTAGTGCATTACCATCTGATAGCTGCATTTAGCCTGTTGGTGCATTGATATTTGGATTGCCACCTGATAACTGCATTTAGCCTGCTAGTGCATTGATAGTTGAATTACCACTTGATAGCTGCATTTAGCCTGTTAGTGCATTGATAGTTGAATTGCCTCCTGATAACTGCATTTTGTCCGTTAGTGTATTGCCATCTGATAGCTGCATTTAGCCTGTTAGTGCATTGATAGTTGAATTTCCACCTGATAACTGCATTTAGCCTGCTAGTGCATTGCCACCTGATAGTTGAAATGCCACCTGATAACTGCATTTAGCCTGTTAGTGCATTGCCATCTGGTAGCTGCATTTAGCCTGTTAGTGCATTGCCAGTTGATAGCTGCATTTAGCCTGTTAGTGCATTGCCATCTGATAGCTGCATTTAGCCTGTTAGTGCATTGATAGTTGAATTGCCACCTGATAACTGCATTTAGCCTGCTAGTGCATTGATAGTTGAATTACCACCGGATTGCTGCATTTAGCCTGTTAGTGCATTGATAGTTGAATTGCCACCTGATAACTGCATTTAGCCTGCTAGTGCACTGATAGTTGAATTACCACCTGATAGCTGCATTTAACCTGTTAGTGCATTGATAGTTGAATAATTGCCTCCTGATAACTGCATTCGCCTGTTAGTGCATTACCATCTGATAGCTGCATTTAGCCTGTTTGTGCATTGATAGTTGAATTGCCACCTGATAACTGCATTTGGCCTGTTAGTGCATTGATAGTTGAATTGCCTCCTGATAACTGCATATTGCCTGTTAGTGCATTGACAGTTGAATTACCACCTGATAGCTGTATTTAGCCTGTTAGTGCATTGATAGTTGAATTGCCTCCTGATAACTGCATTTCGCCTGTTAGTGCATTGCCATGTGATAGCTGCATTTAGCCTGTTAGTGCATTGATAGTTGAATTGCCTCCTGATAACTGCATTTTGCCTGTAAGTGCACTGCCATCTGATAGCTGCATTTAGCCTGTTAGTGCATTGATAGTTGAATTGCCACCTGATAACTGCATTTAGTCTGCTAGTGCATTGCCACCTGATAGTTGAAATGCCACCTGATAACTGCATTTAGCCTGTTAGTGCATTGCCACCTGGTAGCTGCATTTAGCCTGTTAGTGCATTGCCTATTGATAGCTGCATTTAGCCTGTTAGTGCATTGCCATCTGATAGCTGCATTTAGCCTGTTAGTGCATTGATAGTTGAATTGCCACCTGATAACTGCATTTAGCCTGCTAGTGCATTGATAGTTGAATTACCACCTGATAGCTGCATTTATCCTGTTAGTGCATTGATAGTTGAATTGCCACCTGATAACTGCATTTAGCCTGCTAGTGCACTGATAGTTGAATTACCACCTGATAGCTGCATTTAACCTGTTAGTGCATTGATAGTTGAATAATTGCCTCCTGATAACTGCATTCGCCTGTTAGTGTATTACCATCTGATAGCTGCATTTAGCCTGTTTGTGCATTGATAGTTGAATTGCCACCTGATAACTGCATTTAGCCTGCTAGTGCATTGATAGTTGAATTAACACCTGATAGCTGCATTTAGCCTGTTAGTGCATTGATAGTTGAATTGCCTCCTGATAACTGCATTTCGCCTGTTAGTGCATTGACAGTTGAATTACCACCTGATAGCTGTATTTAGCCTGTTAGTGCATTGATAGTTGAATTGCCTCCTGATAACTGCATTTCGCCTGTTAGTGCATTACCATCTGATAGCTGCATTTAGCCTGTTAGTGCATTGATAGTTGAATTGCCACCTGATAACTGCATTTAGCCTGCTAGTGCTGATAGCTGTATTTAGCCTGTTAGTGCATTGATAGTTGAATTGCCTCCTGATAACTGCATTTCGGCTGTTAGTGCATTACCATCTGAAAGCTGCATTTAGCCTGTTAGTGCATTGATAGTTTAATTGCCACCTGATAACTGCATTTAGCCTGCTAGTGCATTGCCACCTGATAGTTGAAATGCCACCTGATAACTGCATTTCGCCTGTTAGTGCATTGCCATCTGGTAGCTGCATTTAGCCTGTTCGTGCATTGCCATCTGATAGCTGCATTTAGCCTGTTTGTGCATTGATAGTTGAATTGCCACCTGATAACTGCATTTAGCCTGCTAGTGCATTGATAGTTGAATTAACACCTGATAGCTGCATTTAGCCTGTTAGTGCATTGATAGTTGAATTGCCTCCTGATAACTGCATTTCGCCTGTTAGTGCATTGACAGTTGAATTACCACCTGATAGCTGTATTTAGCCTGTTAGTGCATTGATAGTTGAATAATTGCCTCCTGATAACTGCATTCGCCTGTTAGTGTATTACCATCTGATAGCTGCATTTAGCCTGTTTGTGCATTGATAGTTGAATTGCCACCTGATAACTGCATTTAGCCTGCTAGTGCATTGATAGTTGAATTAACACCTGATAGCTGCATTTAGCCTGTTAGTGCATTGATAGTTGAATTGCCTCCTGATAACTGCATTTCGCCTGTTAGTGCATTGACAGTTGAATTACCACCTGATAGCTGTAGTTAGCCTGTTAGTGCATTGATAGTTGAATTGCCTCCTGATAACTGCATTTCGCCTGTTAGTGCATTACCATCTGATAGCTGCATTTAGCCTGTTAGTGCATTGATAGTTGAATTGCCACCTGATAACTGCATTTAGCCTGCTAGTGCATTGATAGTTGAATTACCACCTGATAGCTGCATTTAGCCTGTTAGTGCATTGATAGTTGAATTGTCTCCTGATAACTGCATTTCGGCTGTTAGTGCATTACCATCTGAAAGCTGCATTTAGCCTGTTAGTGCATTGATAGTTGAATTGCCACCTGATAACTGCAGTTAGCCTGCTAGTGCATTGATAGTTGAATTACCACCTGATAGCTGCATTTAGCCTGTTAGTGCATTGATAGTTGAATTGCCTCTTGATAACTGCATTTCGCCTGTTAGTGCATTGCCACCTGATAGCTGCATTTAGCCTGTTAGTGCATTGATAGTTGAATTGCCTCCTGATAACTGCATTTTGCCTGTAAGTGTATTGCCATCTGATAGCTGCATTTAGCCTGTTAGTGCATTGATAGTTGAATTGCCACCTGATAACTGCATTTAGCCTGCTAGTGCATTGCCACCTGATAGTTGAAATGCCACCTGATAACTGCATTTCGCCTGTTAGTGCATTGCCATCTGGTAGCTGCATTTAGCCTGTTCGTGCATTGCCAGTTGATAGCTGCATTTAGCCTGATAGTGCATTGCCATCTCATAGCTGCATTTAGCCTGTTAGTGCATTGATAGTTGAATGCCACCTGATAACTGCATTTAGCCTGCTAGTGCATTGATAGTTGAATTAGCACTTGATAGCGGCATTTAGCCTGTTAGTGCATTGATAGTTGAATTGCCACCTGATAACTGCATTTAGCCTGCTAGTGCACTGATAGTTGAATTACCACCTGATAGCTGCATTTAACCTGTTAGTGCATTGATAGTTGAATTACCTCCTGATAACTGCATTCGCCTGTTAGTGCATTACCATCTGATAGCTGCATTTCTCCTGTTAGTGCATTGATAGTTGAATTTCCACCTGATAACTGCATTTAGCCTGCTAGTGCATTGATAGTTGAATTACCATCTGATAGCTGCATTTAGCCTGTTAGTGCATTGATAATTGAATTGCCACCTGATCACTGCATTTAGCCTGCTAGTGCATTGATAGTTGAATTACCACCTGATAGCTGCATTTAGCCTGTTAGTGCATTGATAGTTGAATTGCCTCCTGATAACTGCATTTCGCCTGTTAGTGCATTACCATCCGATAGCTGCATTTAGCCTGTTAGTGCATTGATAGTTGAATCGCCACCTAACTGCATTTAGCCTGCTAGTGCATTGATAGTTGAATTACCACCTGATAGCTGCATTTAGCCTGTTAGTGCATTGATAGTTGAATTGCCTCCTGATAACTGCATTTTGCCTGTTAGTGCATTACCATCTGATAGCTGCATTTAGCCTGTTGGTGCATTGATATTTGGATTGCCACCTGATAACTGCATTTAGCCTGCTAGTGCATTGATAGTTGAATTACCACTTGATAGCTGCATTTAGCCTGTTAGTGCATTGATAGTTGAATTGCCTCCTGATAACTGCATTTCGCCTGTTAGTGCATTACCATCTGATAGCTGCATTTAGCCTGTTAGTGCATTGATAGTTGAATTGCCACCTGATAACTGCATTTAGCCTGCTAGTGCATTGATAGTTGAATTACCACCTGATAGCTGCATTTAGCCTGTTAGTGCATTGATAGTTGAATTGCCTCCTGATAACTGCATTTCGGCTGTTAGTGCATTACCATCTAAAAGCTGCATTTAGCCTGTTAGTGCATTGATAGTTGAATTGCCACCTGATAACTGCAGTTAGCCTGCTAGTGCATTGATAGTTGAATTACCACCTGATAGCTGCATTTAGCCTGTTAGTGCATTGATAGTTGAATTGCCTCTTGATAACTGCATTTCGCCTGTTAGTGCATTGCCATCTGATAGCTGCATTTAGCCTGTTAGTGCATTGATAGTTGAATTGCCTCCTGATAACTGCATTTTGCCTGTAAGTGTATTGCCATCTGATAGCTGCATTTAGCCTGTTAGTGCATTGATAGTTGAATTGCCACCTGATAACTGCATTTCGCCTGTTAGTGCATTACCATCTGATAGCTGCATTTAGCCTGTTAGTGCATTGATAGTTGAATTAACACCTGATAGCTGCATTTAGCCTGTTAGTGCATTGATAGTTGAATTGCCTCCTGATAACTGCATTTCGCCTGTTAGTGCATTGACAGTTGAATTACCACCTGATAGCTGTATTTAGCCTGTTCGTGCATTGATAGTTGAATTGCCTCCTGATAACTGCATTTCGCCTGTTAGTGCATTACCATCTGATAGCTGCATTTAGCCTGTTAGTGCATTGATAGTTGAATTGCCACCTGATAACTGCATTTAGCCTGCTAGTGCTGATAGCTGTATTTAGCCTGTTAGTGCATTGATAGTTGAATTGCCTCCTGATAACTGCATTTCGGCTGTTAGTGCATTACCATCTGAAAGCTGCATTTAGCCTGTTAGTGCATTGATAGTTGAATTGCCACCTGATAACTGCATTTAGCCTGCTAGTGCATTGCCACCTGATAGTTGAAATGCCACCTGATAACTGCATTTCGCCTGTTAGTGCATTGCCATCTGGTAGCTGCATTTAGCCTGTTCGTGCATTGCCATCTGATAGCTGCATTTAGCCTGTTTGTGCATTGATAGTTGAATTGCCACCTGATAACTGCATTTAGCCTGCTAGTGCATTGATAGTTGAATTAACACCTGATAGCTGCATTTAGCCTGTTAGTGCATTGATAGTTGAATTGCCTCCTGATAACTGCATTTCGCCTGTTAGTGCATTGACAGTTGAATTACCACCTGATAGCTGTATTTAGCCTGTTAGTGCATTGATAGTTGAATAATTGCCTCCTGATAACTGCATTCGCCTGTTAGTGTATTACCATCTGATAGCTGCATTTAGCCTGTTTGTGCATTGATAGTTGAATTGCCACCTGATAACTGCATTTAGCCTGCTAGTGCATTGATAGTTGAATTAACACCTGATAGCTGCATTTAGCCTGTTAGTGCATTGATAGTTGAATTGCCTCCTGATAACTGCATTTCGCCTGTTAGTGCATTGACAGTTGAATTACCACCTGATAGCTGTAGTTAGCCTGTTAGTGCATTGATAGTTGAATTGCCTCCTGATAACTGCATTTCGCCTGTTAGTGCATTACCATCTGATAGCTGCATTTAGCCTGTTAGTGCATTGATAGTTGAATTGCCACCTGATAACTGCATTTAGCCTGCTAGTGCATTGATAGTTGAATTACCACCTGATAGCTGCATTTAGCCTGTTAGTGCATTGATAGTTGAATTGTCTCCTGATAACTGCATTTCGGCTGTTAGTGCATTACCATCTGAAAGCTGCATTTAGCCTGTTAGTGCATTGATAGTTGAATTGCCACCTGATAACTGCAGTTAGCCTGCTAGTGCATTGATAGTTGAATTACCACCTGATAGCTGCATTTAGCCTGTTAGTGCATTGATAGTTGAATTGCCTCTTGATAACTGCATTTCGCCTGTTAGTGCATTGCCACCTGATAGCTGCATTTAGCCTGTTAGTGCATTGATAGTTGAATTGCCTCCTGATAACTGCATTTTGCCTGTAAGTGTATTGCCATCTGATAGCTGCATTTAGCCTGTTAGTGCATTGATAGTTGAATTGCCACCTGATAACTGCATTTAGCCTGCTAGTGCATTGCCACCTGATAGTTGAAATGCCACCTGATAACTGCATTTCGCCTGTTAGTGCATTGCCATCTGGTAGCTGCATTTAGCCTGTTCGTGCATTGCCAGTTGATAGCTGCATTTAGCCTGATAGTGCATTGCCATCTCATAGCTGCATTTAGCCTGTTAGTGCATTGATAGTTGAATGCCACCTGATAACTGCATTTAGCCTGCTAGTGCATTGATAGTTGAATTAGCACTTGATAGCGGCATTTAGCCTGTTAGTGCATTGATAGTTGAATTGCCACCTGATAACTGCATTTAGCCTGCTAGTGCACTGATAGTTGAATTACCACCTGATAGCTGCATTTAACCTGTTAGTGCATTGATAGTTGAATTACCTCCTGATAACTGCATTCGCCTGTTAGTGCATTACCATCTGATAGCTGCATTTCTCCTGTTAGTGCATTGATAGTTGAATTTCCACCTGATAACTGCATTTAGCCTGCTAGTGCATTGATAGTTGAATTACCATCTGATAGCTGCATTTAGCCTGTTAGTGCATTGATAATTGAATTGCCACCTGATCACTGCATTTAGCCTGCTAGTGCATTGATAGTTGAATTACCACCTGATAGCTGCATTTAGCCTGTTAGTGCATTGATAGTTGAATTGCCTCCTGATAACTGCATTTCGCCTGTTAGTGCATTACCATCCGATAGCTGCATTTAGCCTGTTAGTGCATTGATAGTTGAATTGCCACCTAACTGCATTTAGCCTGCTAGTGCATTGATAGTTGAATTACCACCTGATAGCTGCATTTAGCCTGTTAGTGCATTGATAGTTGAATTGCCTCCTGATAACTGCATTTTGCCTGTTAGTGCATTACCATCTGATAGCTGCATTTAGCCTGTTGGTGCATTGATATTTGGATTGCCACCTGATAACTGCATTTAGCCTGCTAGTGCATTGATAGTTGAATTACCACTTGATAGCTGCATTTAGCCTGTTAGTGCATTGATAGTTGAATTGCCTCCTGATAACTGCATTTCGCCTGTTAGTGCATTACCATCTGATAGCTGCATTTAGCCTGTTAGTGCATTGATAGTTGAATTGCCACCTGATAACTGCATTTAGCCTGCTAGTGCATTGATAGTTGAATTACCACCTGATAGCTGCATTTAGCCTGTTAGTGCATTGATAGTTGAATTGCCTCCTGATAACTGCATTTCGGCTGTTAGTGCATTACCATCTAAAAGCTGCATTTAGCCTGTTAGTGCATTGATAGTTGAATTGCCACCTGATAACTGCAGTTAGCCTGCTAGTGCATTGATAGTTGAATTACCACCTGATAGCTGCATTTAGCCTGTTAGTGCATTGATAGTTGAATTGCCTCTTGATAACTGCATTTCGCCTGTTAGTGCATTGCCATCTGATAGCTGCATTTAGCCTGTTAGTGCATTGATAGTTGAATTGCCTCCTGATAACTGCATTTTGCCTGTAAGTGTATTGCCATCTGATAGCTGCATTTAGCCTGTTAGTGCATTGATAGTTGAATTGCCACCTGATAACTGCATTTAGCCTGCTAGTGCATTGCCACCTGATAGTTGAAATGCCACCTGATAACTGCATTTCGCCTGTTAGTGCATTGCCATCTGGTAGCTGCATTTAGCCTGTTCGTGCATTGCCATCTGATAGCTGCATTTAGCCTGTTTGTGCATTGATAGTTGAATTGCCACCTGATAACTGCATTTAGCCTGCTAGTGCATTGATAGTTGAATTAACACCTGATAGCTGCATTTAGCCTGTAAGTGCATTGATAGTTGAATTGCCTCCTGATAACTGCATTTCGCCTGTTAGTGCATTGACAGTTGAATTACCACCTGATAGCTGTATTTAGCCTGTTAGTGCATTGATAGTTGAATAATTGCCTCCTGATAACTGCATTCGCCTGTTAGTGTATTACCATCTGATAGCTGCATTTAGCCTGTTTGTGCATTGATAGTTGAATTGCCACCCGATAACTGCATTTAGCCTGCTAGTGCATTGATAGTTGAATTAACACCTGATAGCTGCATTTAGCCTGTTAGTGCATTGATAGTTGAATTGCCTCCTGATAACTGCATTTCGCCTGTTAGTGCATTGACAGTTGAATTACCACCTGATAACGGTATTTAGCCTGTTAGTGCATTGATAGTTGAATTGCCTCCTGATAACTGCATTTCGCCTGTTAGTGCATTACCATCTGATAGCTGCATTTATCCTGTTAGTGCATTGATAGTTGAATTGCCACCTGATAACTGCATTTAGCCTGCTAGTGCATTGATAGTTGAATTACCACCTGATAGCTGCATTTAGCCTGTTAGTGCATTGATAGTTGAATTGTCTCCTGATAACTGCATTTCGGCTGTTAGTGCATTACCATCTGAAAGCTGCATTTAGCCTGTTAGTGCATTGATAGTTGAATTGCCACCTGATAACTGCAGTTAGCCTGCTAGTGCATTGATAGTTGAATTACCACCTGATAGCTGTATTTAGCCTGTTAGTGCATTGATAGTTGAATTGCCTCTTGATAACTGCATTTCGCCTGTTAGTGCATTGCCATCTGATAGCTGCATTTAGCCTGTTAGTGCATTGATAGTTGAATTACCACCTGATAGCTGCATTTAGCCTGTTAGTGCATTGATAGTTGAATTGCCTCCTGATAACTGCATTTCGGCTGTTAGTGCATTACCATCTAAAAGCTGCATTTAGCCTGTTAGTGCATTGATAGTTGAATTGCCACCTGATAACTGCAGTTAGCCTGCTAGTGCATTGATAGTTGAATTACCACCTGATAGCTGCATTTAGCCTGTTAGTGCATTGATAGTTGAATTGCCTCTTGATAACTGCATTTCGCCTGTTAGTGCATTGCCATCTGATAGCTGCATTTAGCCTGTTAGTGCATTGATAGTTGAATTGCCTCCTGATAACTGCATTTTGCCTGTAAGTGTATTGCCATCTGATAGCTGCATTTAGCCTGTTAGTGCATTGATAGTTGAATTGCCACCTGATAACTGCATTTAGCCTGCTAGTGCATTGCCACCTGATAGTTGAAATGCCACCTGATAACTGCATTTCGCCTGTTAGTGCATTGCCATCTGGTAGCTGCATTTAGCCTGTTCGTGCATTGCCATCTGATAGCTGCATTTAGCCTGTTTGTGCATTGATAGTTGAATTGCCACCTGATAACTGCATTTAGCCTGCTAGTGCATTGATAGTTGAATTAACACCTGATAGCTGCATTTAGCCTGTTAGTGCATTGATAGTTGAATTGCCTCCTGATAACTGCATTTCGCCTGTTAGTGCATTGACAGTTGAATTACCACCTGATAGCTGTATTTAGCCTGTTAGTGCATTGATAGTTGAATAATTGCCTCCTGATAACTGCATTCGCCTGTTAGTGTATTACCATCTGATAGCTGCATTTAGCCTGTTTGTGCATTGATAGTTGAATTGCCACCTGATAACTGCATTTAGCCTGCTAGTGCATTGATAGTTGAATTAACACCTGATAGCTGCATTTAGCCTGTTAGTGCATTGATAGTTGAATTGCCTCCTGATAACTGCATTTCGCCTGTTAGTGCATTGACAGTTGAATTACCACCTGATAACTGTATTTAGCCTGTTAGTGCATTGATAGTTGAATTGCCTCCTGATAACTGCATTTCGCCTGTTAGTGCATTACCATCTGATAGCTGCATTTATCCTGTTAGTGCATTGATAGTTGAATTGCCACCTGATAACTGCATTTAGCCTGCTAGTGCATTGATAGTTGAATTACCACCTGATAGCTGCATTTAGCCTGTTAGTGCATTGATAGTTGAATTGTCTCCTGATAACTGCATTTCGGCTGTTAGTGCATTACCATCTGAAAGCTGCATTTAGCCTGTTAGTGCATTGATAGTTGAATTGCCACCTGATAACTGCAGTTAGCCTGCTAGTGCATTGATAGTTGAATTACCACCTGATAGCTGTATTTAGCCTGTTAGTGCATTGATAGTTGAATTGCCTCTTGATAACTGCATTTCGCCTGTTAGTGCATTGCCATCTGATAGCTGCATTTAGCCTGTTAGTGCATTGATAGTTGAATTGCCTCCTGATAACTGCATTTTGCCTGTAAGTTTATTGCCATCTGATAGCTGCATTTAGCCTGTTAGTGCATTGATAGTTGAATTGCCACCTGATAACTGCATTTAGCCTGCTAGTGCATTGCCACCTGATAGTTGAAATGCCACCTGATAACTGCATTTCGCCTGTTAGTGCATTGCCATCTGGTAGCTGCATTTAGCCTGTTCGTGCATTGCCATCTGATAGCTGCATTTAGCCTGTTTGTGCATTGATAGTTGAATTGCCACCTGATAACTGCATTTAGCCTGCTAGTGCATTGATAGTTGAATTAACACCTGATAGCTGCATTTAGCCTGTTAGTGCATTGATAGTTGAATTGCCTCCTGATAACTGCATTTCGCCTGTTAGTGCATTGACAGTTGAATTACCACCTGATAGCTGTATTTAGCCTGTTAGTGCATTGATAGTTGAATAATTGCCTCCTGATAACTGCATTCGCCTGTTAGTGTATTACCATCTGATAGCTGCATTTAGCCTGTTTGTGCATTGATAGTTGAATTGCCACCTGATAACTGCATTTAGCCTGCTAGTGCATTGATAGTTGAATTAACACCTGATAGCTGCATTTAGCCTGTTAGTGCATTGATAGTTGAATTGCCTCCTGATAACTGCATTTCGCCTGTTAGTGCATTGACAGTTGAATTACCACCTGATAACTGTATTTAGCCTGTTAGTGCATTGATAGTTGAATTGCCTCCTGATAACTGCATTTCGCCTGTTAGTGCATTACCATCTGATAGCTGCATTTATCCTGTTAGTGCATTGATAGTTGAATTGCCACCTGATAACTGCATTTAGCCTGCTAGTGCATTGATAGTTGAATTACCACCTGATAGCTGCATTTAGCCTGTTAGTGCATTGATAGTTGAATTGTCTCCTGATAACTGCATTTCGGCTGTTAGTGCATTACCATCTGAAAGCTGCATTTAGCCTGTTAGTGCATTGATAGTTGAATTGCCACCTGATAACTGCAGTTAGCCTGCTAGTGCATTGATAGTTGAATTACCACCTGATAGCTGTATTTAGCCTGTTAGTGCATTGATAGTTGAATTGCCTCTTGATAACTGCATTTCGCCTGTTAGTGCATTGCCATCTGATAGCTGCATTTAGCCTGTTAGTGCATTGATAGTTGAATTGCCTCCTGATAACTGCATTTTGCCTGTAAGTTTATTGCCATCTGATAGCTGCATTTAGCCTGTTAGTGCATTGATAGTTGAATTGCCACCTGATAACTGCATTTAGCCTGCTAGTGCATTGCCACCTGATAGTTGAAATGCCACCTGATAACTGCATTTCGCCTGTTAGTGCATTGCCATCTGGTAGCTGCATTTAGCCTGTTCGTGCATTGCCAGTTGATAGCTGCATTTAGCCTGATAGTGCATTGCCATTTCATAGCTGCATTTAGCCTGTTAGTGCATTGATAGTTGAATTGCCACCTGATAACTGCATTTAGCCTGCTAGTGCATTGATAGTTGAATTAGCACTTGATAGCGGCATTTAGCCTGTTAGTGCATTGATAGTTGAATTGCCACCTGATAACTGCATTTAGCCTGCTAGTGCACTGATAGTTGAATTACCACCTGATAGCTGCATTTAACCTGTTAGTGCATTGATAGTTGAATTACCTGCTGATAACTGCATTCGCCTGTTAGTGCATTACCATCTGATAGCTGCATTTCACCTGTTAGTGCATTGATAGTTGAATTTCCACCTGATAACTGCATTTAGCCTGCTAGTGCATTTATAGTTGAATTACCATCTGATAGCTGCATTTAGCCTGTTAGTGCATTGATAGTTGAATTGCCACCTAACTGCATTTAGCCTGCTAGTGCATTGATAGTTGAATTACCACCTGATAGCTGCATTTAGCCTGTTAGTGCATTGATAGTTGAATTGCCTCCTGATAACTGCATTTTGCCTCTTAGTGCATTACCATCTGATAGCTGCATTTAGCCTGTTGGTGCATTGATATTTGGATTGCCACCTGATAACTGCATTTAGCCTGTTAGTGCATTGATAGTTGAATTGCCTCCTGATAACTACATTTTGCTTGTTAGTGCATTGCCATCTGATAGCTGCATTTAGCCTGTTAGTGCATTGATAGTTGAATTGCCACCTGATAACTGCATTTAGCCTGCTAGTGCATTGCCACCTGATAGTTTAAATGCCACCTGATAGCTGCATTTAGCCTGTTAGTGCATTGCCATCCGATAGCTGCATTTAGCCTGTTAGTGCATTGATAGTTGAATTGCCTCCTGATAACTGCATTTTGCCTGTAAGTGTATTGCCATCTGATAGCTGCATTTAGCCTGTTAGTGCATTGATAGTTGAATTGCCACCTGATAACTGCATTTAGCCTGCTAGTGCATTGCCACCTGATAGTTGAAATGCCACCTGATAACTGCATTTCGCCTGTTAGTGCATTGCCATCTGGTAGCTGCATTTAGCCTGTTCGTGCATTGCCAGTTGATAGCTGCATTTAGCCTGATAGTGCATTGCCATCTCATAGCTGCATTTAGCCTGTTAATGCATTGATAGTTGAATTGCCACCTGATAACTGCATTTAGCCTGCTAGTGCATTGATAGTTGAATTAGCACTTGATAGCGGCATTTAGCCTGTTAGTGCATTGATAGTTGAATTGCCACCTGATAACTGCATTTAGCCTGCTAGTGCACGGATAGTTGAATTACCACCTGATAGCTGCATTTAACCTGTTAGTGCATTGATAGTTGAATTACCTCCTGATAACTGCATTCGCCTGTTAGTGCATTACCATCTGATAGCTGCATTTCGCCTGTTAGTGCATTGATAGTTGAATTTCCACCTGATAACTGCATTTAGCCTGCTAGTGCATTGATAGTTGAATTACCATCTGATAGCTGCATTTAGCCTGTTAGTGCATTGATAGTTGAATTGCCACCTGATAACTGCATTTGGCCTGTTAGTGCATTGATAGTTGAATTGCCACCTGATTGCTGCATTTAGCCTGTTAGTGCATTGATAGTTGAATTGCCACCTGATAACTGCATTTAGCCTGCTAGTGCACTGATAGTTGAATTACCACCTGATAGCTGCATTTAACCTGTTAGTGCATTGATAGTTGAATAATTGCCTCCTGATAACTGCATTCGCCTGTTAGTGCATTACCATCTGATAGCTGCATTTAGCCTGTTTGTGCATTGATAGTTGAATTGCCACCTGATAACTGCATTTGGCCTGTTAGTGCATTGATAGTTGAATTGCCACCTGATTGCTGCATTTAGCCTGTTAGTGCATTGATAGTTGAATTGCCACCTGATAACTGCATTTAGCCTGCTAGTGCACTGATAGTTGAATTACCACCTGATAGCTGCATTTAACCTGTTAGTGCATTGATAGTTGAATAATTGCCTCCTGATAACTGCATTCGCCTGTTAGTGCATTACCATCTGATAGCTGCATTTAGCCTGTTTGTGCATTGATAGTTGAATTGCCACCTGATAACTGCATTTGGCCTGTTAGTGCATTGATAGTTGAATTGCCTCCTGATAACTGCATTTCGCCTGTTAGTGCATTGACAGTTGAATTACCACCTGATAGCTGTATTTAGCCTGTTAGTGCATTGATAGTTGAATTGCCTCCTGATAACTGCATTTCGCCTGTTAGTGCATTGCCATCTGATAGCTGCATTTAGCCTGTTAGTGCATTGATAGTTGAATTGCCACCTGATAACTGCATTTAGCCTGCTAGTGCATTGATAGTTGAATTACCACCTGATTGCTGCATTTAGCCTGTTAGTGCATTGATAGTTGAATTGCCACCTGATAACTGCATTTAGCCTGCTAGTGCACTGATAGTTGAATTACCACCTGATAGCTGTATTTAACCTGTTAGTGCATTGATAGTTGAATAATTGCCTCCTGATAACTGCATTCACCTGTTAGTGCATTACCATCTGATAGCTGCATTTAGCCTGTTTGTGCATTGATAGTTGAATTGCCACCTGATAACTGCATTTAGCCTGTTAGTGCATTGATAGTTGAATTGCCTCCTGATAACTGCATTTCGCCTGTTAGTGCATTGACAGTTGAATTACCACCTGATATCTGTATTTAGCCTGTTAGTGCATTGATAGTTGAATTGCCTCCTGATAACTGCATTTCGCCTGTTAGTGCATTACCATCTGATAGCTGCATTTAGCCTGTTAGTGCATTGATAGTTGATTTGCCACCTGATAACTGCATTTAGCCTGCTAGTGCATTGATAGTTGAATTACCACCTGATAGCTGCATTTAGCCTGTTAGTGCATTGATAGTTGAATTGCCACCTGATAACTGCATTTTGCATGTAAGTGCACTGCCATCTGATAGCTGCATTTAGCCTGTTAGTGCATTGATAGTTGAATTGCCACCTGATAACTGCATTTAGTCTGCTAGTGCATTGCCACCTGATAGTTGAAATGCCACCTGATAACTGCATTTAGCCTGTTAGTGCATTGCCATCTGGTAGCTGCATTTAGCCTGTTAGTGCATTGCCAATTGATAGCTGCATTTAGCCTGTTAGTGCATTGCCATCTGATAGCTGCATTTAGCCTGTTAGTGCATTGATAGTTGAATTGCCACCTGATAACTGCATTTAGCCTGCTAGTGCATTGATAGTTGAATTACCACTTGATAGCTGCATTTATCCTGTTAGTGCATTGATCATTGAATTGCCACCTGATAACTGCATTTAGCCTGCTAGTGCACTGATAGTTGAATTACCACCTGATAGCTGCATTTAACCTGTTAGTGCATTGATAGTTGAATAATTGCCTCCTGATAACTGCATTCGCCTGTTAGTGTATTACCATCTGATAGCTGCATTTAGCCTGTTGGTGCATTGATAGTTGAATTACCACCTGATAGCTGCATTTAACCTGTTTGTGCATTGATAGTTGAATTGCCACCTGATAACTGCATTTAGCCTGCTAGTGCATTGATAGTTGAATTAACACCTGATAACTGCATTTAGCCTGCTAGTGCATTGATAGTTGAATTACCACCTGATAGCTGCATTTAGCCTGTTAGTGCATTGATAGTTGAATTGCCTCCTGATAACTGCATTTTGTCCGTTAGTGTATTGCCATCTGATAGCTGCATTTAGCCTGTTAGTGCATTGATAGTTGAATTTCCACCTGATAACTGCATTTAGCCTGCTAGTGCATTGCCACCTGATAGTTGAAATGCCACCTGATAACTGCATTTAGCCTGTTAGTGCATTGCCATCTGGTAGCTGCATTTAGCCTGTTAGTGCATTGCCAGTTGATAGCTGCATTTAGCCTGTTAGTGCATTGCCATCTGATAGCTGCATTTAGCCTGTTAGTGCATTGATAGTTGAATTGCCACCTGATAACTGCATTTAGCCTGCTAGTGCATTGATAGTTGAATTACCACCTGATTGCTGCATTTAGCCTGTTAGTGCATTGATAGTTGAATTGCCACCTGATAACTGCATTTAGCCTGCTAGTGCACTGATAGTTGAATTACCACCTGATAGCTGCATTTAACCTGTTAGTGCATTGATAGTTGAATAATTGCCTCCTGATAACTGCATTCGCCTGTTAGTGCATTACCATCTGATAGCTGCATTTAGCCTGTTTGTGCATTGATAGTTGAATTGCCACCTGATAACTGCATTTGGCCTGTTAGTGCATTGATAGTTGAATTGCCTCCTGATAACTGCATATTGCCTGTTAGTGCATTGACAGTTGAATTACCACCTGATAGCTGTATTTAGCCTGTTAGTGCATTGATAGTTGAATTGCCTCCTGATAACTGCATTTCGCCTGTTAGTGCATTGCCATCTGATAGCTGCATTTAGCCTGTTAGTGCATTGATAGTTGAATTGCCTCCTGATAACTGCATTTTGCCTGTAAGTGCACTGCCATCTGATAGCTGCATTTAGCCTGTTAGTGCATTGATAGTTGAATTGCCACCTGATAACTGCATTTAGTCTGCTAGTGCATTGCCACCTGATAGTTGAAATGCCACCTGATAACTGCATTTAGCCTGTTAGTGCATTGCCACCTGGTAGCTGCATTTAGCCTGTTAGTGCATTGCCAATTGATAGCTGCATTTAGCCTGTTAGTGCATTGCCATCTGATAGCTGCATTTAGCCTGTTAGTGCATTGATAGTTGAATTGCCACCTGATAACTGCATTTAGCCTGCTAGTGCATTGATAGTTGAATTACCACCTGATAGCTGCATTTATCCTGTTAGTGCATTGATAGTTGAATTGCCTCCTGATAACTGCATTTCGCCTGTTAGTGCATTGACAGTTGAATTACCACCTGATATCTGTATTTAGCCTGTTAGTGCATTGATAGTTGAATTGCCTCCTGATAACTGCATTTCGCCTGTTAGTGCATTACCATCTGATAGCTGCATTTAGCCTGTTAGTGCATTGATAGTTGATTTGCCACCTGATAACTGCATTTAGCCTGCTAGTGCATTGATAGTTGAATTACCACCTGATAGCTGCATTTAGCCTGTTAGTGCATTGATAGTTGAATTGCCACCTGATAACTGCATTTTGCCTGTAAGTGCACTGCCATCTGATAGCTGCATTTAGCCTGTTAGTGCATTGATAGTTGAATTGCCACCTGATAACTGCATTTAGTCTGCTAGTGCATTGCCACCTGATAGTTGAAATGCCACCTGATAACTGCATTTAGCCTGTTAGTGCATTGCCATCTGGTAGCTGCATTTAGCCTGTTAGTGCATTGCCAATTGATAGCTGCATTTAGCCTGTTAGTGCATTGCCATCTGATAGCTGCATTTAGCCTGTTAGTGCATTGATAGTTGATTTGCCACCTGATAACTGCATTTAGCCTGCTAGTGCATTGATAGTTGAATTACCACCTGATAGCTGCATTTATCCTGTTAGTGCATTGATAGTTGAATTGCCACCTGATAACTGCATTTAGCCTGCTAGTGCACTGATAGTTGAATTACCACCTGATAGCTGCATTTAACCTGTTAGTGCATTGATAGTTGAATAATTGCCTCCTGATAACTGCATTCGCCTGTTAGTGTATTACTATCTGATAGCTGCATTTAGCCAGTTGGTGCATTGATAGTTGAATTACCACCTGATAGCTGCATTTAACCTGTTTGTGCATTGATAGTTGAATTGCCACCTGATAACTGCATTTAGCCTGCTAGTGCATTGATAGTTGAATTAACACCTGATAACTGCATTTAGCCTGCTAGTGCATTGATAGTTGAATTACCACCTGATAGCTGCATTTAGCCTGTTAGTGCATTGATAGTTGAATTGCCTCCTGATAACTGCATTTTGTCCGTTAGTGTATTGCCATCTGATAGCTGCATTTAGCCTGTTAGTGCATTGATAGTTGAATTTCCACCTGATAACCGCATTTAGCCTGCTAGTGCATTGCCACCTGATAGTTGAAATGCCACCTGATAACTGCATTTAGCCTGTTAGTGCATTGCCATCTGGTAGCTGCATTTAGCCTGTTAGTGCATTGCCAGTTGATAGCTGCATTTAGCCTGTTAGTGCATTGCCATCTGATAGCTGCATTTAGCCTGTTAGTGCATTGATAGTTGAATTGCCACCTGATAACTGCATTTAGCCTGCTAGTGCATTGATAGTTGAATTACCACCTGATTGCTGCATTTAGCCTGTTAGTGCATTGATAGTTGAATTGCCACCTGATAACTGCATTTAGCCTGCTAGTGCACTGATAGTTGAATTACCACCTGATAGCTGCATTTAACCTGTTAGTGCATTGATAGTTGAATAATTGCCTCCTGATAACTGCATTCGCCTGTTAGTGCATTACCATCTGATAGCTGCATTTAGCCTGTTTGTGCATTGATAGTTGAATTGCCACCTGATAACTGCATTTAGCCTGCTAGTGCACTGATAGTTGAATTACCACCTGATAGCTGCATTTAACCTGTTAGTGCATTGATAGTTGAATAATTGCCTCCTGATAACTGCATTCGCCTGTTAGTGCATTACCATCTGATAGCTGCATTTAGCCTGTTTGTGCATTGATAGTTGAATTGCCACCTGATAACTGCATTTGGCCTGTTAGTGCATTGATAGTTGAATTGCCACCTGATTGCTGCATTTAGCCTGTTAGTGCATTGATAGTTGAATTGCCACCTGATAACTGCATTTAGCCTGCTAGTGCACTGATAGTTGAATTACCACCTGATAGCTGCATTTAACCTGTTAGTGCATTGATAGTTGAATAATTGCCTCCTGATAACTGCATTCGCCTGTTAGTGCATTACCATCTGATAGCTGCATTTAGCCTGTTTGTGCATTGATAGTTGAATTGCCACCTGATAACTGCATTTGGCCTGTTAGTGCATTGATAGTTGAATTGCCTCCTGATAACTGCATTTCGCCTGTTAGTGCATTGACAGTTGAATTACCACCTGATAGCTGTATTTAGCCTGTTAGTGCATTGATAGTTGAATTGCCTCCTGATAACTGCATTTCGCCTGTTAGTGCATTGCCATCTGATAGCTGCATTTAGCCTGTTAGTGCATTGATAGTTGAATTGCCACCTGATAACTGCATTTAGCCTGCTAGTGCATTGATAGTTGAATTACCACCTGATTGCTGCATTTAGCCTGTTAGTGCATTGATAGTTGAATTGCCACCTGATAACTGCATTTAGCCTGCTAGTGCACTGATAGTTGAATTACCACCTGATAGCTGTATTTAACCTGTTAGTGCATTGATAGTTGAATAATTGCCTCCTGATAACTGCATTCGCCTGTTAGTGCATTACCATCTGATAGCTGCATTTAGCCTGTTTGTGCATTGATAGTTGAATTGCCACCTGATAACTGCATTTAGCCTGTTAGTGCATTGATAGTTGAATTGCCTCCTGATAACTGCATTTCGCCTGTTAGTGCATTGACAGTTGAATTACCACCTGATATCTGTATTTAGCCTGTTAGTGCATTGATAGTTGATTTGCCACCTGATAACTGCATTTAGCCTGCTAGTGCATTGATAGTTGAATTACCACCTGATAGCTGCATTTAGCCTGTTAGTGCATTGATAGTTGAATTGCCACCTGATAACTGCATTTTGCCTGTAAGTGCACTGCCATCTGATAGCTGCATTTAGCCTGTTAGTGCATTGATAGTTGAATTGCCACCTGATAACTGCATTTAGTCTGCTAGTGCATTGCCACCTGATAGTTGAAATGCCACCTGATAACTGCATTTAGCCTGTTAGTGCATTGCCATCTGGTAGCTGCATTTAGCCTGTTAGTGCATTGCCAATTGATAGCTGCATTTAGCCTGTTAGTGCATTGCCATCTGATAGCTGCATTTAGCCTGTTAGTGCATTGATAGTTGAATTGCCACCTGATAACTGCATTTAGCCTGCTAGTGCATTGATAGTTGAATTACCACCTGATAGCTGCATTTATCCTGTTAGTGCATTGATAGTTGAATTGCCACCTGATAACTGCATTTAGCCTGCTAGTGCACTGATAGTTGAATTACCACCTGATAGCTGCATTTAACCTGTTAGTGCATTGATAGTTGAATAATTGCCTCCTGATAACTGCATTCGCCTGTTAGTGCATTACCATCTGATAGCTGCATTTAGCCTGTTTGTGCATTGATAGTTGAATTGCCACCTGATAACTGCATTTGGCCTGTTAGTGCATTGATAGTTGAATTGCCTCCTGATAACTGCATATTGCCTGTTAGTGCATTGACAGTTGAATTACCACCTGATAGCTGTATTTAGCCTGTTAGTGCATTGATAGTTGAATTGCCTCCTGATAACTGCATTTCGCCTGTTAGTGCATTGCCATGTGATAGCTGCATTTAGCCTGTTAGTGCATTGATAGTTGAATTGCCTCCTGATAACTGCATTTTGCCTGTAAGTGCACTGCCATCTGATAGCTGCATTTAGCCTGTTAGTGCATTGATAGTTGAATTGCCACCTGATAACTGCATTTAGTCTGCTAGTGCATTGCCACCTGATAGTTGAAATGCCACCTGATAACTGCATTTAGCCTGTTAGTGCATTGCCACCTGGTAGCTGCATTTAGCCTGTTAGTGCATTGATAGTTGAATAATTGCCTCCTGATAACTGCATTCGCCTGTTAGTGCATTACCATCTGATAGCTGCATTTAGCCTGTTAGTGCATTGATAGTTGAATTGCCACCTGATAACTGCATTTAGTCTGCTAGTGCATTGCCACCTGATAGTTGAAATGCCACCTGATAACTGCATTTAGCCTGTTAGTGCATTGCCACCTGATAGCTGCATTTAACCTGTTAGTGCATTGATAGTTGAATAATTGCCTCCTGATAACTGCATTCGCCTGTTAGTGCATTACCATCTGATAGCTGCATTTAGCCTGTTTGTGCATTGATAGTTGAATTGCCACCTGATAACTGCATTTGGCCTGTTAGTGCATTGATAGTTGAATTGCCACCTGATTGCTGCATTTAGCCTGTTAGTGCATTGATAGTTGAATTGCCACCTGATAACTGCATTTAGCCTGCTAGTGCACTGATAGTTGAATTACCACCTGATAGCTGCATTTAACCTGTTAGTGCATTGATAGTTGAATAATTGCCTCCTGATAACTGCATTCGCCTGTTAGTGCATTACCATCTGATAGCTGCATTTAGCCTGTTTGTGCATTGATAGTTGAATTGCCACCTGATAACTGCATTTGGCCTGTTAGTGCATTGATAGTTGAATTGCCTCCTGATAACTGCATTTCGCCTGTTAGTGCATTGACAGTTGAATTACCACCTGATAGCTGTATTTAGCCTGTTAGTGCATTGATAGTTGAATTGCCTCCTGATAACTGCATTTCGCCTGTTAGTGCATTGCCATCTGATAGCTGCATTTAGCCTGTTAGTGCATTGATAGTTGAATTGCCACCTGATAACTGCATTTAGCCTGCTAGTGCATTGATAGTTGAATTACCACCTGATTGCTGCATTTAGCCTGTTAGTGCATTGATAGTTGAATTGCCACCTGATAACTGCATTTAGCCTGCTAGTGCACTGATAGTTGAATTACCACCTGATAGCTGTATTTAACCTGTTAGTGCATTGATAGTTGAATAATTGCCTCCTGATAACTGCATTCGCCTGTTAGTGCATTGCCATCTGATAGCTGCATTTAGCCTGTTAGTGCATTGATAGTTGAATTGCCACCTGATAACTGCATTTAGCCTGCTAGTGCATTGATAGTTGAATTACCACCTGATTGCTGCATTTAGCCTGTTAGTGCATTGATAGTTGAATTGCCACCTGATAACTGCATTTAGCCTGCTAGTGCACTGATAGTTGAATTACCACCTGATAGCTGTATTTAACCTGTTAGTGCATTGATAGTTGAATAATTGCCTCCTGATAACTGCATTCGCCTGTTAGTGCATTACCATCTGATAGCTGCATTTAGCCTGTTTGTGCATTGATAGTTGAATTGCCACCTGATAACTGCATTTAGCCTGTTAGTGCATTGATAGTTGAATTGCCTCCTGATAACTGCATTTCGCCTGTTAGTGCATTGACAGTTGAATTACCACCTGATATCTGTATTTAGCCTGTTAGTGCATTGATAGTTGATTTGCCACCTGATAACTGCATTTAGCCTGCTAGTGCATTGATAGTTGAATTACCACCTGATAGCTGCATTTAGCCTGTTAGTGCATTGATAGTTGAATTGCCACCTGATAACTGCATTTTGCCTGTAAGTGCACTGCCATCTGATAGCTGCATTTAGCCTGTTAGTGCATTGATAGTTGAATTGCCACCTGATAACTGCATTTAGTCTGCTAGTGCATTGCCACCTGATAGTTGAAATGCCACCTGATAACTGCATTTAGCCTGTTAGTGCATTGCCATCTGGTAGCTGCATTTAGCCTGTTAGTGCATTGCCAATTGATAGCTGCATTTAGCCTGTTAGTGCATTGCCATCTGATAGCTGCATTTAGCCTGTTAGTGCATTGATAGTTGAATTGCCACCTGATAACTGCATTTAGCCTGCTAGTGCATTGATAGTTGAATTACCACCTGATAGCTGCATTTATCCTGTTAGTGCATTGATAGTTGAATTGCCACCTGATAACTGCATTTAGCCTGCTAGTGCATTGCCACCTGATAGTTGAAATGCCACCTGATAACTGCATTTCGCCTGTTAGTGCATTGCCATCTGGTAGCTGCATTTAGCCTGTTCGTGCATTGCCAGTTGATAGCTGCATTTAGCCTGATAGTGCATTGCCATCTCATAGCTGCATTTAGCCTGTTAGTGCATTGATAGTTGAATGCCACCTGATAACTGCATTTAGCCTGCTAGTGCATTGATAGTTGAATTAACACCTGATAACTGCATTTAGCCTGCTAGTGCATTGATAGTTGAATTACCACCTGATAGCTGCATTTAGCCTGTTAGTGCATTGATAGTTGAATTGCCTCCTGATAACTGCATTTTGTCCGTTAGTGTATTGCCATCTGATAGCTGCATTTAGCCTGTTAGTGCATTGATAGTTGAATTTCCACCTGATAACTGCATTTAGCCTGCTAGTGCATTGCCACCTGATAGTTGAAATGCCACCTGATAACTGCATTTAGCCTGTTAGTGCATTGCCATCTGGTAGCTGCATTTAGCCTGTTAGTGCATTGCCAGTTGATAGCTGCATTTAGCCTGTTAGTGCATTGCCATCTGATAGCTGCATTTAGCCTGTTAGTGCATTGATAGTTGAATTGCCACCTGATAACTGCATTTAGCCTGCTAGTGCATTGATAGTTGAATTACCACCTGATTGCTGCATTTAGCCTGTTAGTGCATTGATAGTTGAATTGCCACCTGATAACTGCATTTAGCCTGCTAGTGCACTGATAGTTGAATTACCACCTGATAGCTGCATTTAACCTGTTAGTGCATTGATAGTTGAATAATTGCCTCCTGATAACTGCATTCGCCTGTTAGTGCATTACCATCTGATAGCTGAATTTAGCCTGTTTGTGCATTGATAGTTGAATTGCCACCTGATAACTGCATTTGGCCTGTTAGTGCATTGATAGTTGAATTGCCTCCTGATAACTGCATATTGCCTGTTAGTGCATTGACAGTTGAATTACCACCTGATAGCTGTATTTAGCCTGTTAGTGCATTGATAGTTGAATTGCCTCCTGATAACTGCATTTCGCCTGTTAGTGCATTGCCATCTGATAGCTGCATTTAGCCTGTTAGTGCATTGATAGTTGAATTGCCTCCTGATAACTGCATTTTGCCTGTAAGTGCACTGCCATCTGATAGCTGCATTTAGCCTGTTAGTGCATTGATAGTTGAATTGCCACCTGATAACTGCATTTAGTCTGCTAGTGCATTGCCACCTGATAGTTGAAATGCCACCTGATAACTGCATTTAGCCTGTTAGTGCATTGCCACCTGGTAGCTGCATTTAGCCTGTTAGTGCATTGCCAATTGATAGCTGCATTTAGCCTGTTAGTGCATTGCCATCTGATAGCTGCATTTAGCCTGTTAGTGCATTGATAGTTGAATTGCCACCTGATAACTGCATTTAGCCTGCTAGTGCATTGATAGTTGAATTACCACCTGATAGCTGCATTTATCCTGTTAGTGCATTGATAGTTGAATTGCCTCCTGATAACTGCATTTCGCCTGTTAGTGCATTGACAGTTGAATTACCACCTGATATCTGTATTTAGCCTGTTAGTGCATTGATAGTTGAATTGCCTCCTGATAACTGCATTTCGCCTGTTAGTGCATTACCATCTGATAGCTGCATTTAGCCTGTTAGTGCATTGATAGTTGATTTGCCACCTGATAACTGCATTTAGCCTGCTAGTGCATTGATAGTTGAATTACCACCTGATAGCTGCATTTAGCCTGTTAGTGCATTGATAGTTGAATTGCCACCTGATAACTGCATTTTGCCTGTAAGTGCACTGCCATCTGATAGCTGCATTTAGCCTGTTAGTGCATTGATAGTTGAATTGCCACCTGATAACTGCATTTAGTCTGCTAGTGCATTGCCACCTGATAGTTGAAATGCCACCTGATAACTGCATTTAGCCTGTTAGTGCATTGCCATCTGGTAGCTGCATTTAGCCTGTTAGTGCATTGCCAATTGATAGCTGCATTTAGCCTGTTAGTGCATTGCCATCTGATAGCTGCATTTAGCCTGTTAGTGCATTGATAGTTGATTTGCCACCTGATAACTGCATTTAGCCTGCTAGTGCATTGATAGTTGAATTACCACCTGATAGCTGCATTTATCCTGTTAGTGCATTGATAGTTGAATTGCCACCTGATAACTGCATTTAGCCTGCTAGTGCACTGATAGTTGAATTACCACCTGATAGCTGCATTTAACCTGTTAGTGCATTGATAGTTGAATAATTGCCTCCTGATAACTGCATTCGCCTGTTAGTGTATTACTATCTGATAGCTGCATTTAGCCAGTTGGTGCATTGATAGTTGAATTACCACCTGATAGCTGCATTTAACCTGTTTGTGCATTGATAGTTGAATTGCCACCTGATAACTGCATTTAGCCTGCTAGTGCATTGATAGTTGAATTAACACCTGATAACTGCATTTAGCCTGCTAGTGCATTGATAGTTGAATTACCACCTGATAGCTGCATTTAGCCTGTTAGTGCATTGATAGTTGAATTGCCTCCTGATAACTGCATTTTGTCCGTTAGTGTATTGCCATCTGATAGCTGCATTTAGCCTGTTAGTGCATTGATAGTTGAATTTCCACCTGATAACCGCATTTAGCCTGCTAGTGCATTGCCACCTGATAGTTGAAATGCCACCTGATAACTGCATTTAGCCTGTTAGTGCATTGCCATCTGGTAGCTGCATTTAGCCTGTTAGTGCATTGCCAGTTGATAGCTGCATTTAGCCTGTTAGTGCATTGCCATCTGATAGCTGCATTTAGCCTGTTAGTGCATTGATAGTTGAATTGCCACCTGATAACTGCATTTAGCCTGCTAGTGCATTGATAGTTGAATTACCACCTGATTGCTGCATTTAGCCTGTTAGTGCATTGATAGTTGAATTGCCACCTGATAACTGCATTTAGCCTGCTAGTGCACTGATAGTTGAATTACCACCTGATAGCTGCATTTAACCTGTTAGTGCATTGATAGTTGAATAATTGCCTCCTGATAACTGCATTCGCCTGTTAGTGCATTACCATCTGATAGCTGCATTTAGCCTGTTTGTGCATTGATAGTTGAATTGCCACCTGATAACTGCATTTAGCCTGCTAGTGCACTGATAGTTGAATTACCACCTGATAGCTGCATTTAACCTGTTAGTGCATTGATAGTTGAATAATTGCCTCCTGATAACTGCATTCGCCTGTTAGTGCATTACCATCTGATAGCTGCATTTAGCCTGTTTGTGCATTGATAGTTGAATTGCCACCTGATAACTGCATTTGGCCTGTTAGTGCATTGATAGTTGAATTGCCACCTGATTGCTGCATTTAGCCTGTTAGTGCATTGATAGTTGAATTGCCACCTGATAACTGCATTTAGCCTGCTAGTGCACTGATAGTTGAATTACCACCTGATAGCTGCATTTAACCTGTTAGTGCATTGATAGTTGAATAATTGCCTCCTGATAACTGCATTCGCCTGTTAGTGCATTACCATCTGATAGCTGCATTTAGCCTGTTTGTGCATTGATAGTTGAATTGCCACCTGATAACTGCATTTGGCCTGTTAGTGCATTGATAGTTGAATTGCCTCCTGATAACTGCATTTCGCCTGTTAGTGCATTGACAGTTGAATTACCACCTGATAGCTGTATTTAGCCTGTTAGTGCATTGATAGTTGAATTGCCTCCTGATAACTGCATTTCGCCTGTTAGTGCATTGCCATCTGATAGCTGCATTTAGCCTGTTAGTGCATTGATAGTTGAATTGCCACCTGATAACTGCATTTAGCCTGCTAGTGCATTGATAGTTGAATTACCACCTGATTGCTGCATTTAGCCTGTTAGTGCATTGATAGTTGAATTGCCACCTGATAACTGCATTTAGCCTGCTAGTGCACTGATAGTTGAATTACCACCTGATAGCTGTATTTAACCTGTTAGTGCATTGATAGTTGAATAATTGCCTCCTGATAACTGCATTCGCCTGTTAGTGCATTACCATCTGATAGCTGCATTTAGCCTGTTTGTGCATTGATAGTTGAATTGCCACCTGATAACTGCATTTAGCCTGTTAGTGCATTGATAGTTGAATTGCCTCCTGATAACTGCATTTCGCCTGTTAGTGCATTGACAGTTGAATTACCACCTGATATCTGTATTTAGCCTGTTAGTGCATTGATAGTTGATTTGCCACCTGATAACTGCATTTAGCCTGCTAGTGCATTGATAGTTGAATTACCACCTGATAGCTGCATTTAGCCTGTTAGTGCATTGATAGTTGAATTGCCACCTGATAACTGCATTTTGCCTGTAAGTGCACTGCCATCTGATAGCTGCATTTAGCCTGTTAGTGCATTGATAGTTGAATTGCCACCTGATAACTGCATTTAGTCTGCTAGTGCATTGCCACCTGATAGTTGAAATGCCACCTGATAACTGCATTTAGCCTGTTAGTGCATTGCCATCTGGTAGCTGCATTTAGCCTGTTAGTGCATTGCCAATTGATAGCTGCATTTAGCCTGTTAGTGCATTGCCATCTGATAGCTGCATTTAGCCTGTTAGTGCATTGATAGTTGAATTGCCACCTGATAACTGCATTTAGCCTGCTAGTGCATTGATAGTTGAATTACCACCTGATAGCTGCATTTATCCTGTTAGTGCATTGATAGTTGAATTGCCACCTGATAACTGCATTTAGCCTGCTAGTGCACTGATAGTTGAATTACCACCTGATAGCTGCATTTAACCTGTTAGTGCATTGATAGTTGAATAATTGCCTCCTGATAACTGCATTCGCCTGTTAGTGCATTACCATCTGATAGCTGCATTTAGCCTGTTTGTGCATTGATAGTTGAATTGCCACCTGATAACTGCATTTGGCCTGTTAGTGCATTGATAGTTGAATTGCCTCCTGATAACTGCATATTGCCTGTTAGTGCATTGACAGTTGAATTACCACCTGATAGCTGTATTTAGCCTGTTAGTGCATTGATAGTTGAATTGCCTCCTGATAACTGCATTTCGCCTGTTAGTGCATTGCCATGTGATAGCTGCATTTAGCCTGTTAGTGCATTGATAGTTGAATTGCCTCCTGATAACTGCATTTTGCCTGTAAGTGCACTGCCATCTGATAGCTGCATTTAGCCTGTTAGTGCATTGATAGTTGAATTGCCACCTGATAACTGCATTTAGTCTGCTAGTGCATTGCCACCTGATAGTTGAAATGCCACCTGATAACTGCATTTAGCCTGTTAGTGCATTGCCACCTGGTAGCTGCATTTAGCCTGTTAGTGCATTGATAGTTGAATAATTGCCTCCTGATAACTGCATTCGCCTGTTAGTGCATTACCATCTGATAGCTGCATTTAGCCTGTTAGTGCATTGATAGTTGAATTGCCACCTGATAACTGCATTTAGTCTGCTAGTGCATTGCCACCTGATAGTTGAAATGCCACCTGATAACTGCATTTAGCCTGTTAGTGCATTGCCACCTGATAGCTGCATTTAACCTGTTAGTGCATTGATAGTTGAATAATTGCCTCCTGATAACTGCATTCGCCTGTTAGTGCATTACCATCTGATAGCTGCATTTAGCCTGTTTGTGCATTGATAGTTGAATTGCCACCTGATAACTGCATTTGGCCTGTAAGTGCATTGATAGTTGAATTGCCACCTGATTGCTGCATTTAGCCTGTTAGTGCATTGATAGTTGAATTGCCACCTGATAACTGCATTTAGCCTGCTAGTGCACTGATAGTTGAATTACCACCTGATAGCTGCATTTAACCTGTTAGTGCATTGATAGTTGAATAATTGCCTCCTGATAACTGCATTCGCCTGTTAGTGCATTACCATCTGATAGCTGCATTTAGCCTGTTTGTGCATTGATAGTTGAATTGCCACCTGATAACTGCATTTGGCCTGTTAGTGCATTGATAGTTGAATTGCCTCCTGATAACTGCATTTCGCCTGTTAGTGCATTGACAGTTGAATTACCACCTGATAGCTGTATTTAGCCTGTTAGTGCATTGATAGTTGAATTGCCTCCTGATAACTGCATTTCGCCTGTTAGTGCATTGCCATCTGATAGCTGCATTTAGCCTGTTAGTGCATTGATAGTTGAATTGCCACCTGATAACTGCATTTAGCCTGCTAGTGCATTGATAGTTGAATTACCACCTGATTGCTGCATTTAGCCTGTTAGTGCATTGATAGTTGAATTGCCACCTGATAACTGCATTTAGCCTGCTAGTGCACTGATAGTTGAATTACCACCTGATAGCTGTATTTAACCTGTTAGTGCATTGATAGTTGAATAATTGCCTCCTGATAACTGCATTCGCCTGTTAGTGCATTGCCATCTGATAGCTGCATTTAGCCTGTTAGTGCATTGATAGTTGAATTGCCACCTGATAACTGCATTTAGCCTGCTAGTGCATTGATAGTTGAATTACCACCTGATTGCTGCATTTAGCCTGTTAGTGCATTGATAGTTGAATTGCCACCTGATAACTGCATTTAGCCTGCTAGTGCACTGATAGTTGAATTACCACCTGATAGCTGTATTTAACCTGTTAGTGCATTGATAGTTGAATAATTGCCTCCTGATAACTGCATTCGCCTGTTAGTGCATTACCATCTGATAGCTGCATTTAGCCTGTTTGTGCATTGATAGTTGAATTGCCACCTGATAACTGCATTTAGCCTGTTAGTGCATTGATAGTTGAATTGCCTCCTGATAACTGCATTTCGCCTGTTAGTGCATTGACAGTTGAATTACCACCTGATATCTGTATTTAGCCTGTTAGTGCATTGATAGTTGATTTGCCACCTGATAACTGCATTTAGCCTGCTAGTGCATTGATAGTTGAATTACCACCTGATAGCTGCATTTAGCCTGTTAGTGCATTGATAGTTGAATTGCCACCTGATAACTGCATTTTGCCTGTAAGTGCACTGCCATCTGATAGCTGCATTTAGCCTGTTAGTGCATTGATAGTTGAATTGCCACCTGATAACTGCATTTAGTCTGCTAGTGCATTGCCACCTGATAGTTGAAATGCCACCTGATAACTGCATTTAGCCTGTTAGTGCATTGCCATCTGGTAGCTGCATTTAGCCTGTTAGTGCATTGCCAATTGATAGCTGCATTTAGCCTGTTAGTGCATTGCCATCTGATAGCTGCATTTAGCCTGTTAGTGCATTGATAGTTGAATTGCCACCTGATAACTGCATTTAGCCTGCTAGTGCATTGATAGTTGAATTACCACCTGATAGCTGCATTTATCCTGTTAGTGCATTGATAGTTGAATTGCCACCTGATAACTGCATTTAGCCTGCTAGTGCACTGATAGTTGAATTACCACCTGATAGCTGCATTTAACCTGTTAGTGCATTGATAGTTGAATAATTGCCTCCTGATAACTGCATTCGCCTGTTAGTGTATTACCATCTGATAGCTGCATTTAGCCTGTTGGTGCATTGATAGTTGAATTACCACCTGATAGCTGCATTTAACCTGTTTGTGCATTGATAGTTGAATTGCCACCTGATAACTGCATTTAGCCTGCTAGTGCATTGATAGTTGAATTAACACCTGATAACTGCATTTAGCCTGCTAGTGCATTGATAGTTGAATTACCACCTGATAGCTGCATTTAGCCTGTTAGTGCATTGATAGTTGAATTGCCTCCTGATAACTGCATTTTGTCCGTTAGTGTATTGCCATCTGATAGCTGCATTTAGCCTGTTAGTGCATTGATAGTCGAATTTCCACCTGATAACTGCATTTAGCCTGCTAGTGCATTGCCACCTGATAGTTGAAATGCCACCTGATAACTGCATTTAGCCTGTTAGTGCATTGCCATCTGGTAGCTGCATTTAGCCTGTTAGTGCATTGCCAGTTGATAGCTGCATTTAGCCTGTTAGTGCATTGCCATCTGATAGCTGCATTTAGCCTGTTAGTGCATTGATAGTTGAATTGCCACCTGATAACTGCATTTAGCCTGCTAGTGCATTGATAGTTGAATTACCACCTGATTGCTGCATTTAGCCTGTTAGTGCATTGATAGTTGAATTGCCACCTGATAACTGCATTTAGCCTGCTAGTGCACTGATAGTTGAATTACCACCTGATAGCTGCATTTAACCTGTTAGTGCATTGATAGTTGAATAATTGCCTCCTGATAACTGCATTCGCCTGTTAGTGCATTACCATCTGATAGCTGCATTTAGCCTGTTTGTGCATTGATAGTTGAATTGCCACCTGATAACTGCATTTGGCCTGTTAGTGCATTGATAGTTGAATTGCCTCCTGATAACTGCATATTGCCTGTTAGTGCATTGACAGTTGAATTACCACCTGATAGCTGTATTTAGCCTGTTAGTGCATTGATAGTTGAATTGCCTCCTGATAACTGCATTTCGCCTGTTAGTGCATTGACAGTTGAATTACCACCTGATAGCTGTAGTTAGCCTGTTAGTGCATTGATAGTTGAATTGCCTCCTGATAACTGCATTTCGCCTGTTAGTGCATTACCATCTGATAGCTGCATTTAGCCTGTTAGTGTATTGATAGTTGAATTGCCACCTGATAACTGCATTTAGCCTGCTAGTGCATTGATAGTTGAATTACCACCTGATAGCTGCATTTAGCCTGTTAGTGCATTGATAGTTGAATTGTCTCCTGATAACTGCATTTCGGCTGTTAGTGCATTACCATCTGAAAGCTGCATTTAGCCTGTTAGTGCATTGATAGTTGAATTGCCACCTGATAACTGCAGTTAGCCTGCTAGTGCATTGATAGTTGAATTACCACCTGATAGCTGCATTTAGCCTGTTAGTGCATTGATAGTTGAATTGCCTCTTGATAACTGCATTTCGCCTGTCAGTGCATTGCCACCTGATAGCTGCATTTAGCCTGTTAGTGCATTGATAGTTGAATTGCCTCCTGATAACTGCATTTTGCCTGTAAGTGTATTGCCATCTGATAGCTGCATTTAGCCTGTTAGTGCATTGATAGTTGAATTGCCACCTGATAACTGCATTTAGCCTGCTAGTGCATTGCCACCTGATAGTTGAAATGCCACCTGATAACTGCATTTCGCCTGTTAGTGCATTGCCATCTGGTAGCTGCATTTAGCCTGTTCGTGCATTGCCAGTTGATAGCTGCATTTAGCCTGATAGTGCATTGCCATCTCATAGCTGCATTTAGCCTGTTAGTGCATTGATAGTTGAATGCCACCTGATAACTGCATTTAGCCTGCTAGTGCATTGATAGTTGAATTAGCACTTGATAGCGGCATTTAGCCTGTTAGTGCATTGATAGTTGAATTGCCACCTGATAACTGCATTTAGCCTGCTAGTGCACTGATAGTTGAATTACCACCTGATAGCTGCATTTAACCTGTTAGTGCATTGATAGTTGAATTACCTCCTGATAACTGCATTCGCCTGTTAGTGCATTACCATCTGATAGCTGCATTTCTCCTGTTAGTGCATTGATAGTTGAATTTCCACCTGATAACTGCATTTAGCCTGCTAGTGCATTAATAGTTGAATTACCATCTGATAGCTGCATTTAGCCTGTTAGTGCATTGATAATTGAATTGCCACCTGATCACTGCATTTAGCCTGCTAGTGCATTGATAGTTGAATTACCACCTGATAGCTGCATTTAGCCTGTTAGTGCATTGATAGTTGAATTGCCTCCTGATAACTGCATTTCGCCTGTTAGTGCATTACCATCCGATAGCTGCATTTAGCCTGTTAGTGCATTGATAGTTGAATTGCCACCTAACTGCATTTAGCCTGCTAGTGCATTGATAGTTGAATTACCACCTGATAGCTGCATTTAGCCTGTTAGTGCATTGATAGTTGAATTGCCTCCTGATAACTGCATTTTGCCTGTTAGTGCATTACCATCTGATAGCTGCATTTAGCCTGTTGGTGCATTGATATTTGGATTGCCACCTGATAACTGCATTTAGCCTGCTAGTGCATTGATAGTTGAATTACCACTTGATAGCTGCATTTAGCCTGTTAGTGCATTGATAGTTGAATTGCCTCCTGATAACTGCATTTTGTCCGTTAGTGTATTGCCATCTGATAGCTGCATTTAGCCTGTTAGTGCATTGATAGTTGAATTTCCACCTGATAACTGCATTTAGCCTGCTAGTGCATTGCCACCTGATAGTTGAAATGCCACCTGATAACTGCATTTAGCCTGTTAGTGCATTGCCATCTGGTAGCTGCATTTAGCCTGTTAGTGCATTGCCAGTTGATAGCTGCATTTAGCCTGTTAGTGCATTGCCATCTGATAGCTGCATTTAGCCTGTTAGTGCATTGATAGTTGAATTGCCACCTGATAACTGCATTTAGCCTGCTAGTGCATTGATAGTTGAATTACCACCTGATTGCTGCATTTAGCCTGTTAGTGCATTGATAGTTGAATTGCCACCTGATAACTGCATTTAGCCTGCTAGTGCACTGATAGTTGAATTACCACCTGATAGCTGCATTTAACCTGTTAGTGCATTGATAGTTGAATAATTGCCTCCTGATAACTGCATTCGCCTGTTAGTGCATTACCATCTGATAGCTGCATTTAGCCTGTTAGTGCATTGCCAGTTGATAGCTGCATTTAGCCTGTTAGTGCATTGCCATCTGATAGCTGCATTTAGCCTGTTAGTGCATTGATAGTTGAATTGCCACCTGATAACTGCATTTAGCCTGCTAGTGCATTGATAGTTGAATTACCACCTGATTGCTGCATTTAGCCTGTTAGTGCATTGATAGTTGAATTGCCACCTGATAACTGCATTTGGCCTGTTAGTGCATTGATAGTTGAATTGCCTCCTGATAACTGCATATTGCCTGTTAGTGCATTGACAGTTGAATTACCACCTGATAGCTGTATTTAGCCTGTTAGTGCATTGATAGTTGAATTGCCTCCTGATAACTGCATTTCGCCTGTTAGTGCATTGCCATGTGATAGCTGCATTTAGCCTGTTAGTGCATTGATAGTTGAATTGCCTCCTGATAACTGCATTTTGCCTGTAAGTGCACTGCCATCTGATAGCTGCATTTAGCCTGTTAGTGCATTGATAGTTGAATTGCCACCTGATAACTGCATTTAGTCTGCTAGTGCATTGCCACCTGATAGTTGAAATGCCACCTGATAACTGCATTTAGCCTGTTAGTGCATTGCCACCTGGTAGCTGCATTTAGCCTGTTAGTGCATTGCCTATTGATAGCTGCATTTAGCCTGTTAGTGCATTGCCATCTGATAGCTGCATTTAGCCTGTTAGTGCATTGATAGTTGAATTGCCACCTGATAACTGCATTTAGCCTGCTAGTGCATTGATAGTTGAATTACCACCTGATAGCTGCATTTATCCTGTTAGTGCATTGATAGTTGAATTGCCACCTGATAACTGCATTTAGCCTGCTAGTGCACTGATAGTTGAATTACCACCTGATAGCTGCATTTAACCTGTTAGTGCATTGATAGTTGAATAATTGCCTCCTGATAACTGCATTCGCCTGTTAGTGTATTACCATCTGATAGCTGCATTTAGCCTGTTTGTGCATTGATAGTTGAATTGCCACCTGATAACTGCATTTAGCCTGCTAGTGCATTGATAGTTGAATTAACACCTGATAGCTGCATTTAGCCTGTTAGTGCATTGATAGTTGAATTGCCTCCTGATAACTGCATTTCGCCTGTTAGTGCATTGACAGTTGAATTACCACCTGATAGCTGTATTTAGCCTGTTAGTGCATTGATAGTTGAATTGCCTCCTGATAACTGCATTTCGCCTGTTAGTGCATTACCATCTGATAGCTGCATTTAGCCTGTTAGTGCATTGATAGTTGAATTGCCACCTGATAACTGCATTTAGCCTGCTAGTGCTGATAGCTGTATTTAGCCTGTTAGTGCATTGATAGTTGAATTGCCTCCTGATAACTGCATTTCGGCTGTTAGTGCATTACCATCTGAAAGCTGCATTTAGCCTGTTAGTGCATTGATAGTTGAATTGCCACCTGATAACTGCATTTAGCCTGCTAGTGCATTGCCACCTGATAGTTGAAATGCCACCTGATAACTGCATTTCGCCTGTTAGTGCATTGCCATCTGGTAGCTGCATTTAGCCTGTTCGTGCATTGCCATCTGATAGCTGCATTTAGCCTGTTTGTGCATTGATAGTTGAATTGCCACCTGATAACTGCATTTAGCCTGCTAGTGCATTGATAGTTGAATTAACACCTGATAGCTGCATTTAGCCTGTTAGTGCATTGATAGTTGAATTGCCTCCTGATAACTGCATTTCGCCTGTTAGTGCATTGACAGTTGAATTACCACCTGATAGCTGTATTTAGCCTGTTAGTGCATTGATAGTTGAATAATTGCCTCCTGATAACTGCATTCGCCTGTTAGTGTATTACCATCTGATAGCTGCATTTAGCCTGTTTGTGCATTGATAGTTGAATTGCCACCTGATAACTGCATTTAGCCTGCTAGTGCATTGATAGTTGAATTAACACCTGATAGCTGCATTTAGCCTGTTAGTGCATTGATAGTTGAATTGCCTCCTGATAACTGCATTTCGCCTGTTAGTGCATTGACAGTTGAATTACCACCTGATAGCTGTAGTTAGCCTGTTAGTGCATTGATAGTTGAATTGCCTCCTGATAACTGCATTTCGCCTGTTAGTGCATTACCATCTGATAGCTGCATTTAGCCTGTTAGTGCATTGATAGTTGAATTGCCACCTGATAACTGCATTTAGCCTGCTAGTGCATTGATAGTTGAATTACCACCTGATAGCTGCATTTAGCCTGTTAGTGCATTGATAGTTGAATTGTCTCCTGATAACTGCATTTCGGCTGTTAGTGCATTACCATCTGAAAGCTGCATTTAGCCTGTTAGTGCATTGATAGTTGAATTGCCACCTGATAACTGCAGTTAGCCTGCTAGTGCATTGATAGTTGAATTACCACCTGATAGCTGCATTTAGCCTGTTAGTGCATTGATAGTTGAATTGCCTCTTGATAACTGCATTTCGCCTGTTAGTGCATTGCCACCTGATAGCTGCATTTAGCCTGTTAGTGCATTGATAGTTGAATTGCCTCCTGATAACTGCATTTTGCCTGTAAGTGTATTGCCATCTGATAGCTGCATTTAGCCTGTTAGTGCATTGATAGTTGAATTGCCACCTGATAACTGCATTTAGCCTGCTAGTGCATTGCCACCTGATAGTTGAAATGCCACCTGATAACTGCATTTCGCCTGTTAGTGCATTGCCATCTGGTAGCTGCATTTAGCCTGTTCGTGCATTGCCAGTTGATAGCTGCATTTAGCCTGATAGTGCATTGCCATCTCATAGCTGCATTTAGCCTGTTAGTGCATTGATAGTTGAATGCCACCTGATAACTGCATTTAGCCTGCTAGTGCATTGATAGTTGAATTAGCACTTGATAGCGGCATTTAGCCTGTTAGTGCATTGATAGTTGAATTGCCACCTGATAACTGCATTTAGCCTGCTAGTGCACTGATAGTTGAATTACCACCTGATAGCTGCATTTAACCTGTTAGTGCATTGATAGTTGAATTACCTCCTGATAACTGCATTCGCCTGTTAGTGCATTACCATCTGATAGCTGCATTTCTCCTGTTAGTGCATTGATAGTTGAATTTCCACCTGATAACTGCATTTAGCCTGCTAGTGCATTGATAGTTGAATTACCATCTGATAGCTGCATTTAGCCTGTTAGTGCATTGATAATTGAATTGCCACCTGATCACTGCATTTAGCCTGCTAGTGCATTGATAGTTGAATTACCACCTGATAGCTGCATTTAGCCTGTTAGTGCATTGATAGTTGAATTGCCTCCTGATAACTGCATTTCGCCTGTTAGTGCATTACCATCCGATAGCTGCATTTAGCCTGTTAGTGCATTGATAGTTGAATTGCCACCTAACTGCATTTAGCCTGCTAGTGCATTGATAGTTGAATTACCACCTGATAGCTGCATTTAGCCTGTTAGTGCATTGATAGTTGAATTGCCTCCTGATAACTGCATTTTGCCTGTTAGTGCATTACCATCTGATAGCTGCATTTAGCCTGTTGGTGCATTGATATTTGGATTGCCACCTGATAACTGCATTTAGCCTGCTAGTGCATTGATAGTTGAATTACCACTTGATAGCTGCATTTAGCCTGTTAGTGCATTGATAGTTGAATTGCCTCCTGATAACTGCATTTCGCCTGTTAGTGCATTACCATCTGATAGCTGCATTTAGCCTGTTAGTGCATTGATAGTTGAATTGCCACCTGATAACTGCATTTAGCCTGCTAGTGCATTGATAGTTGAATTACCACCTGATAGCTGCATTTAGCCTGTTAGTGCATTGATAGTTGAATTGCCTCCTGATAACTGCATTTCGGCTGTTAGTGCATTACCATCTAAAAGCTGCATTTAGCCTGTTAGTGCATTGATAGTTGAATTGCCACCTGATAACTGCAGTTAGCCTGCTAGTGCATTGATAGTTGAATTACCACCTGATAGCTGCATTTAGCCTGTTAGTGCATTGATAGTTGAATTGCCTCTTGATAACTGCATTTCGCCTGTTAGTGCATTGCCATCTGATAGCTGCATTTAGCCTGTTAGTGCATTGATAGTTGAATTGCCTCCTGATAACTGCATTTTGCCTGTAAGTGTATTGCCATCTGATAGCTGCATTTAGCCTGTTAGTGCATTGATAGTTGAATTGCCACCTGATAACTGCATTTCGCCTGTTAGTGCATTACCATCTGATAGCTGCATTTAGCCTGTTAGTGCATTGATAGTTGAATTAACACCTGATAGCTGCATTTAGCCTGTTAGTGCATTGATAGTTGAATTGCCTCCTGATAACTGCATTTCGCCTGTTAGTGCATTGACAGTTGAATTACCACCTGATAGCTGTATTTAGCCTGTTAGTGCATTGATAGTTGAATTGCCTCCTGATAACTGCATTTCGCCTGTTAGTGCATTACCATCTGATAGCTGCATTTAGCCTGTTAGTGCATTGATAGTTGAATTGCCACCTGATAACTGCATTTAGCCTGCTAGTGCTGATAGCTGTATTTAGCCTGTTAGTGCATTGATAGTTGAATTGCCTCCTGATAACTGCATTTCGGCTGTTAGTGCATTACCATCTGAAAGCTGCATTTAGCCTGTTAGTGCATTGATAGTTGAATTGCCACCTGATAACTGCATTTAGCCTGCTAGTGCATTGCCACCTGATAGTTGAAATGCCACCTGATAACTGCATTTCGCCTGTTAGTGCATTGCCATCTGGTAGCTGCATTTAGCCTGTTCGTGCATTGCCATCTGATAGCTGCATTTAGCCTGTTTGTGCATTGATAGTTGAATTGCCACCTGATAACTGCATTTAGCCTGCTAGTGCATTGATAGTTGAATTAACACCTGATAGCTGCATTTAGCCTGTTAGTGCATTGATAGTTGAATTGCCTCCTGATAACTGCATTTCGCCTGTTAGTGCATTGACAGTTGAATTACCACCTGATAGCTGTATTTAGCCTGTTAGTGCATTGATAGTTGAATAATTGCCTCCTGATAACTGCATTCGCCTGTTAGTGTATTACCATCTGATAGCTGCATTTAGCCTGTTTGTGCATTGATAGTTGAATTGCCACCTGATAACTGCATTTAGCCTGCTAGTGCATTGATAGTTGAATTAACACCTGATAGCTGCATTTAGCCTGTTAGTGCATTGATAGTTGAATTGCCTCCTGATAACTGCATTTCGCCTGTTAGTGCATTGACAGTTGAATTACCACCTGATAGCTGTAGTTAGCCTGTTAGTGCATTGATAGTTGAATTGCCTCCTGATAACTGCATTTCGCCTGTTAGTGCATTACCATCTGATAGCTGCATTTAGCCTGTTAGTGCATTGATAGTTGAATTGCCACCTGATAACTGCATTTAGCCTGCTAGTGCATTGATAGTTGAATTACCACCTGATAGCTGCATTTAGCCTGTTAGTGCATTGATAGTTGAATTGTCTCCTGATAACTGCATTTCGGCTGTTAGTGCATTACCATCTGAAAGCTGCATTTAGCCTGTTAGTGCATTGATAGTTGAATTGCCACCTGATAACTGCAGTTAGCCTGCTAGTGCATTGATAGTTGAATTACCACCTGATAGCTGCATTTAGCCTGTTAGTGCATTGATAGTTGAATTGCCTCTTGATAACTGCATTTCGCCTGTTAGTGCATTGCCACCTGATAGCTGCATTTAGCCTGTTAGTGCATTGATAGTTGAATTGCCTCCTGATAACTGCATTTTGCCTGTAAGTGTATTGCCATCTGATAGCTGCATTTAGCCTGTTAGTGCATTGATAGTTGAATTGCCACCTGATAACTGCATTTAGCCTGCTAGTGCATTGCCACCTGATAGTTGAAATGCCACCTGATAACTGCATTTCGCCTGTTAGTGCATTGCCATCTGGTAGCTGCATTTAGCCTGTTCGTGCATTGCCAGTTGATAGCTGCATTTAGCCTGATAGTGCATTGCCATCTGGTAGCTGCATTTAGCCTGTTCGTGCATTGCCATCTGATAGCTGCATTTAGCCTGTTTGTGCATTGATAGTTGAATTGCCACCTGATAACTGCATTTAGCCTGCTAGTGCATTGATAGTTGAATTAACACCTGATAGCTGCATTTAGCCTGTTAGTGCATTGATAGTTGAATTGCCTCCTGATAACTGCATTTCGCCTGTTAGTGCATTGACAGTTGAATTACCACCTGATAGCTGTATTTAGCCTGTTAGTGCATTGATAGTTGAATAATTGCCTCCTGATAACTGCATTCGCCTGTTAGTGTATTACCATCTGATAGCTGCATTTAGCCTGTTTGTGCATTGATAGTTGAATTGCCACCTGATAACTGCATTTAGCCTGCTAGTGCATTGATAGTTGAATTAACACCTGATAGCTGCATTTAGCCTGTTAGTGCATTGATAGTTGAATTGCCTCCTGATAACTGCATTTCGCCTGTTAGTGCATTGACAGTTGAATTACCACCTGATAGCTGTAGTTAGCCTGTTAGTGCATTGATAGTTGAATTGCCTCCTGATAACTGCATTTCGCCTGTTAGTGCATTACCATCTGATAGCTGCATTTAGCCTGTTAGTGCATTGATAGTTGAATTGCCACCTGATAACTGCATTTAGCCTGCTAGTGCATTGATAGTTGAATTACCACCTGATAGCTGCATTTAGCCTGTTAGTGCATTGATAGTTGAATTGTCTCCTGATAACTGCATTTCGGCTGTTAGTGCATTACCATCTGAAAGCTGCATTTAGCCTGTTAGTGCATTGATAGTTGAATTGCCACCTGATAACTGCAGTTAGCCTGCTAGTGCATTGATAGTTGAATTACCACCTGATAGCTGCATTTAGCCTGTTAGTGCATTGATAGTTGAATTGCCTCTTGATAACTGCATTTCGCCTGTTAGTGCATTGCCACCTGATAGCTGCATTTAGCCTGTTAGTGCATTGATAGTTGAATTGCCTCCTGATAACTGCATTTTGCCTGTAAGTGTATTGCCATCTGATAGCTGCATTTAGCCTGTTAGTGCATTGATAGTTGAATTGCCACCTGATAACTGCATTTAGCCTGCTAGTGCATTGCCACCTGATAGTTGAAATGCCACCTGATAACTGCATTTCGCCTGTTAGTGCATTGCCATCTGGTAGCTGCATTTAGCCTGTTCGTGCATTGCCAGTTGATAGCTGCATTTAGCCTGATAGTGCATTGCCATCTCATAGCTGCATTTAGCCTGTTAGTGCATTGATAGTTGAATGCCACCTGATAACTGCATTTAGCCTGCTAGTGCATTGATAGTTGAATTAACACCTGATAACTGCATTTAGCCTGCTAGTGCATTGATAGTTGAATTACCACCTGATAGCTGCATTTAGCCTGTTAGTGCATTGATAGTTGAATTGCCTCCTGATAACTGCATTTTGTCCGTTAGTGTATTGCCATCTGATAGCTGCATTTAGCCTGTTAGTGCATTGATAGTTGAATTTCCACCTGATAACTGCATTTAGCCTGCTAGTGCATTGCCACCTGATAGTTGAAATGCCACCTGATAACTGCATTTAGCCTGTTAGTGCATTGCCATCTGGTAGCTGCATTTAGCCTGTTAGTGCATTGCCAGTTGATAGCTGCATTTAGCCTGTTAGTGCATTGCCATCTGATAGCTGCATTTAGCCTGTTAGTGCATTGATAGTTGAATTGCCACCTGATAACTGCATTTAGCCTGCTAGTGCATTGATAGTTGAATTACCACCTGATTGCTGCATTTAGCCTGTTAGTGCATTGATAGTTGAATTGCCACCTGATAACTGCATTTAGCCTGCTAGTGCACTGATAGTTGAATTACCACCTGATAGCTGCATTTAACCTGTTAGTGCATTGATAGTTGAATAATTGCCTCCTGATAACTGCATTCGCCTGTTAGTGCATTACCATCTGATAGCTGCATTTAGCCTGTTTGTGCATTGATAGTTGAATTGCCACCTGATAACTGCATTTGGCCTGTTAGTGCATTGATAGTTGAATTGCCTCCTGATAACTGCATATTGCCTGTTAGTGCATTGACAGTTGAATTACCACCTGATAGCTGTATTTAGCCTGTTAGTGCATTGATAGTTGAATTGCCTCCTGATAACTGCATTTCGCCTGTTAGTGCATTGCCATCTGATAGCTGCATTTAGCCTGTTAGTGCATTGATAGTTGAATTGCCTCCTGATAACTGCATTTTGCCTGTAAGTGCACTGCCATCTGATAGCTGCATTTAGCCTGTTAGTGCATTGATAGTTGAATTGCCACCTGATAACTGCATTTAGTCTGCTAGTGCATTGCCACCTGATAGTTGAAATGCCACCTGATAACTGCATTTAGCCTGTTAGTGCATTGCCACCTGGTAGCTGCATTTAGCCTGTTAGTGCATTGCCAATTGATAGCTGCATTTAGCCTGTTAGTGCATTGCCATCTGATAGCTGCATTTAGCCTGTTAGTGCATTGATAGTTGAATTGCCACCTGATAACTGCATTTAGCCTGCTAGTGCATTGATAGTTGAATTACCACCTGATAGCTGCATTTATCCTGTTAGTGCATTGATAGTTGAATTGCCTCCTGATAACTGCATTTCGCCTGTTAGTGCATTGACAGTTGAATTACCACCTGATATCTGTATTTAGCCTGTTAGTGCATTGATAGTTGAATTGCCTCCTGATAACTGCATTTCGCCTGTTAGTGCATTACCATCTGATAGCTGCATTTAGCCTGTTAGTGCATTGATAGTTGATTTGCCACCTGATAACTGCATTTAGCCTGCTAGTGCATTGATAGTTGAATTACCACCTGATAGCTGCATTTAGCCTGTTAGTGCATTGATAGTTGAATTGCCACCTGATAACTGCATTTTGCCTGTAAGTGCACTGCCATCTGATAGCTGCATTTAGCCTGTTAGTGCATTGATAGTTGAATTGCCACCTGATAACTGCATTTAGTCTGCTAGTGCATTGCCACCTGATAGTTGAAATGCCACCTGATAACTGCATTTAGCCTGTTAGTGCATTGCCATCTGGTAGCTGCATTTAGCCTGTTAGTGCATTGCCAATTGATAGCTGCATTTAGCCTGTTAGTGCATTGCCATCTGATAGCTGCATTTAGCCTGTTAGTGCATTGATAGTTGAATTGCCACCTGATAACTGCATTTAGCCTGCTAGTGCATTGATAGTTGAATTACCACCTGATAGCTGCATTTATCCTGTTAGTGCATTGATAGTTGAATTGCCACCTGATAACTGCATTTAGCCTGCTAGTGCACTGATAGTTGAATTACCACCTGATAGCTGCATTTAACCTGTTAGTGCATTGATAGTTGAATAATTGCCTCCTGATAACTGCATTCGCCTGTTAGTGTATTACTATCTGATAGCTGCATTTAGCCAGTTGGTGCATTGATAGTTGAATTACCACCTGATAGCTGCATTTAACCTGTTTGTGCATTGATAGTTGAATTGCCACCTGATAACTGCATTTAGCCTGCTAGTGCATTGATAGTTGAATTAACACCTGATAACTGCATTTAGCCTGCTAGTGCATTGATAGTTGAATTACCACCTGATAGCTGCATTTAGCCTGTTAGTGCATTGATAGTTGAATTGCCTCCTGATAACTGCATTTTGTCCGTTAGTGTATTGCCATCTGATAGCTGCATTTAGCCTGTTAGTGCATTGATAGTTGAATTTCCACCTGATAACCGCATTTAGCCTGCTAGTGCATTGCCACCTGATAGTTGAAATGCCACCTGATAACTGCATTTAGCCTGTTAGTGCATTGCCATCTGGTAGCTGCATTTAGCCTGTTAGTGCATTGCCAGTTGATAGCTGCATTTAGCCTGTTAGTGCATTGCCATCTGATAGCTGCATTTAGCCTGTTAGTGCATTGATAGTTGAATTGCCACCTGATAACTGCATTTAGCCTGCTAGTGCATTGATAGTTGAATTACCACCTGATTGCTGCATTTAGCCTGTTAGTGCATTGATAGTTGAATTGCCACCTGATAACTGCATTTAGCCTGCTAGTGCACTGATAGTTGAATTACCACCTGATAGCTGCATTTAACCTGTTAGTGCATTGATAGTTGAATAATTGCCTCCTGATAACTGCATTCGCCTGTTAGTGCATTACCATCTGATAGCTGCATTTAGCCTGTTTGTGCATTGATAGTTGAATTGCCACCTGATAACTGCATTTAGCCTGCTAGTGCACTGATAGTTGAATTACCACCTGATAGCTGCATTTAACCTGTTAGTGCATTGATAGTTGAATAATTGCCTCCTGATAACTGCATTCGCCTGTTAGTGCATTACCATCTGATAGCTGCATTTAGCCTGTTTGTGCATTGATAGTTGAATTGCCACCTGATAACTGCATTTGGCCTGTTAGTGCATTGATAGTTGAATTGCCACCTGATTGCTGCATTTAGCCTGTTAGTGCATTGATAGTTGAATTGCCACCTGATAACTGCATTTAGCCTGCTAGTGCACTGATAGTTGAATTACCACCTGATAGCTGCATTTAACCTGTTAGTGCATTGATAGTTGAATAATTGCCTCCTGATAACTGCATTCGCCTGTTAGTGCATTACCATCTGATAGCTGCATTTAGCCTGTTTGTGCATTGATAGTTGAATTGCCACCTGATAACTGCATTTGGCCTGTTAGTGCATTGATAGTTGAATTGCCTCCTGATAACTGCATTTCGCCTGTTAGTGCATTGACAGTTGAATTACCACCTGATAGCTGTATTTAGCCTGTTAGTGCATTGATAGTTGAATTGCCTCCTGATAACTGCATTTCGCCTGTTAGTGCATTGCCATCTGATAGCTGCATTTAGCCTGTTAGTGCATTGATAGTTGAATTGCCACCTGATAACTGCATTTAGCCTGCTAGTGCATTGATAGTTGAATTACCACCTGATTGCTGCATTTAGCCTGTTAGTGCATTGATAGTTGAATTGCCACCTGATAACTGCATTTAGCCTGCTAGTGCACTGATAGTTGAATTACCACCTGATAGCTGTATTTAACCTGTTAGTGCATTGATAGTTGAATAATTGCCTCCTGATAACTGCATTCGCCTGTTAGTGCATTACCATCTGATAGCTGCATTTAGCCTGTTTGTGCATTGATAGTTGAATTGCCACCTGATAACTGCATTTAGCCTGTTAGTGCATTGATAGTTGAATTGCCTCCTGATAACTGCATTTCGCCTGTTAGTGCATTGACAGTTGAATTACCACCTGATATCTGTATTTAGCCTGTTAGTGCATTGATAGTTGATTTGCCACCTGATAACTGCATTTAGCCTGCTAGTGCATTGATAGTTGAATTACCACCTGATAGCTGCATTTAGCCTGTTAGTGCATTGATAGTTGAATTGCCACCTGATAACTGCATTTTGCCTGTAAGTGCACTGCCATCTGATAGCTGCATTTAGCCTGTTAGTGCATTGATAGTTGAATTGCCACCTGATAACTGCATTTAGTCTGCTAGTGCATTGCCACCTGATAGTTGAAATGCCACCTGATAACTGCATTTAGCCTGTTAGTGCATTGCCATCTGGTAGCTGCATTTAGCCTGTTAGTGCATTGCCAATTGATAGCTGCATTTAGCCTGTTAGTGCATTGCCATCTGATAGCTGCATTTAGCCTGTTAGTGCATTGATAGTTGAATTGCCACCTGATAACTGCATTTAGCCTGCTAGTGCATTGATAGTTGAATTACCACCTGATAGCTGCATTTATCCTGTTAGTGCATTGATAGTTGAATTGCCACCTGATAACTGCATTTAGCCTGCTAGTGCACTGATAGTTGAATTACCACCTGATAGCTGCATTTAACCTGTTAGTGCATTGATAGTTGAATAATTGCCTCCTGATAACTGCATTCGCCTGTTAGTGCATTACCATCTGATAGCTGCATTTAGCCTGTTTGTGCATTGATAGTTGAATTGCCACCTGATAACTGCATTTGGCCTGTTAGTGCATTGATAGTTGAATTGCCTCCTGATAACTGCATATTGCCTGTTAGTGCATTGACAGTTGAATTACCACCTGATAGCTGTATTTAGCCTGTTAGTGCATTGATAGTTGAATTGCCTCCTGATAACTGCATTTCGCCTGTTAGTGCATTGCCATGTGATAGCTGCATTTAGCCTGTTAGTGCATTGATAGTTGAATTGCCTCCTGATAACTGCATTTTGCCTGTAAGTGCACTGCCATCTGATAGCTGCATTTAGCCTGTTAGTGCATTGATAGTTGAATTGCCACCTGATAACTGCATTTAGTCTGCTAGTGCATTGCCACCTGATAGTTGAAATGCCACCTGATAACTGCATTTAGCCTGTTAGTGCATTGCCACCTGGTAGCTGCATTTAGCCTGTTAGTGCATTGATAGTTGAATAATTGCCTCCTGATAACTGCATTCGCCTGTTAGTGCATTACCATCTGATAGCTGCATTTAGCCTGTTAGTGCATTGATAGTTGAATTGCCACCTGATAACTGCATTTAGTCTGCTAGTGCATTGCCACCTGATAGTTGAAATGCCACCTGATAACTGCATTTAGCCTGTTAGTGCATTGCCACCTGATAGCTGCATTTAACCTGTTAGTGCATTGATAGTTGAATAATTGCCTCCTGATAACTGCATTCGCCTGTTAGTGCATTACCATCTGATAGCTGCATTTAGCCTGTTTGTGCATTGATAGTTGAATTGCCACCTGATAACTGCATTTGGCCTGTTAGTGCATTGATAGTTGAATTGCCACCTGATTGCTGCATTTAGCCTGTTAGTGCATTGATAGTTGAATTGCCACCTGATAACTGCATTTAGCCTGCTAGTGCACTGATAGTTGAATTACCACCTGATAGCTGCATTTAACCTGTTAGTGCATTGATAGTTGAATAATTGCCTCCTGATAACTGCATTCGCCTGTTAGTGCATTACCATCTGATAGCTGCATTTAGCCTGTTTGTGCATTGATAGTTGAATTGCCACCTGATAACTGCATTTGGCCTGTTAGTGCATTGATAGTTGAATTGCCTCCTGATAACTGCATTTCGCCTGTTAGTGCATTGACAGTTGAATTACCACCTGATAGCTGTATTTAGCCTGTTAGTGCATTGATAGTTGAATTGCCTCCTGATAACTGCATTTCGCCTGTTAGTGCATTGCCATCTGATAGCTGCATTTAGCCTGTTAGTGCATTGATAGTTGAATTGCCACCTGATAACTGCATTTAGCCTGCTAGTGCATTGATAGTTGAATTACCACCTGATTGCTGCATTTAGCCTGTTAGTGCATTGATAGTTGAATTGCCACCTGATAACTGCATTTAGCCTGCTAGTGCACTGATAGTTGAATTACCACCTGATAGCTGTATTTAACCTGTTAGTGCATTGATAGTTGAATAATTGCCTCCTGATAACTGCATTCGCCTGTTAGTGCATTGCCATCTGATAGCTGCATTTAGCCTGTTAGTGCATTGATAGTTGAATTGCCACCTGATAACTGCATTTAGCCTGCTAGTGCATTGATAGTTGAATTACCACCTGATTGCTGCATTTAGCCTGTTAGTGCATTGATAGTTGAATTGCCACCTGATAACTGCATTTAGCCTGCTAGTGCACTGATAGTTGAATTACCACCTGATAGCTGTATTTAACCTGTTAGTGCATTGATAGTTGAATAATTGCCTCCTGATAACTGCATTCGCCTGTTAGTGCATTACCATCTGATAGCTGCATTTAGCCTGTTTGTGCATTGATAGTTGAATTGCCACCTGATAACTGCATTTAGCCTGTTAGTGCATTGATAGTTGAATTGCCTCCTGATAACTGCATTTCGCCTGTTAGTGCATTGACAGTTGAATTACCACCTGATATCTGTATTTAGCCTGTTAGTGCATTGATAGTTGATTTGCCACCTGATAACTGCATTTAGCCTGCTAGTGCATTGATAGTTGAATTACCACCTGATAGCTGCATTTAGCCTGTTAGTGCATTGATAGTTGAATTGCCACCTGATAACTGCATTTTGCCTGTAAGTGCACTGCCATCTGATAGCTGCATTTAGCCTGTTAGTGCATTGATAGTTGAATTGCCACCTGATAACTGCATTTAGTCTGCTAGTGCATTGCCACCTGATAGTTGAAATGCCACCTGATAACTGCATTTAGCCTGTTAGTGCATTGCCATCTGGTAGCTGCATTTAGCCTGTTAGTGCATTGCCAATTGATAGCTGCATTTAGCCTGTTAGTGCATTGCCATCTGATAGCTGCATTTAGCCTGTTAGTGCATTGATAGTTGAATTGCCACCTGATAACTGCATTTAGCCTGCTAGTGCATTGATAGTTGAATTACCACCTGATAGCTGCATTTATCCTGTTAGTGCATTGATAGTTGAATTGCCACCTGATAACTGCATTTAGCCTGCTAGTGCACTGATAGTTGAATTACCACCTGATAGCTGCATTTAACCTGTTAGTGCATTGATAGTTGAATAATTGCCTCCTGATAACTGCATTCGCCTGTTAGTGTATTACCATCTGATAGCTGCATTTAGCCTGTTGGTGCATTGATAGTTGAATTACCACCTGATAGCTGCATTTAACCTGTTTGTGCATTGATAGTTGAATTGCCACCTGATAACTGCATTTAGCCTGCTAGTGCATTGATAGTTGAATTAACACCTGATAACTGCATTTAGCCTGCTAGTGCATTGATAGTTGAATTACCACCTGATAGCTGCATTTAGCCTGTTAGTGCATTGATAGTTGAATTGCCTCCTGATAACTGCATTTTGTCCGTTAGTGTATTGCCATCTGATAGCTGCATTTAGCCTGTTAGTGCATTGATAGTCGAATTTCCACCTGATAACTGCATTTAGCCTGCTAGTGCATTGCCACCTGATAGTTGAAATGCCACCTGATAACTGCATTTAGCCTGTTAGTGCATTGCCATCTGGTAGCTGCATTTAGCCTGTTAGTGCATTGCCAGTTGATAGCTGCATTTAGCCTGTTAGTGCATTGCCATCTGATAGCTGCATTTAGCCTGTTAGTGCATTGATAGTTGAATTGCCACCTGATAACTGCATTTAGCCTGCTAGTGCATTGATAGTTGAATTACCACCTGATTGCTGCATTTAGCCTGTTAGTGCATTGATAGTTGAATTGCCACCTGATAACTGCATTTAGCCTGCTAGTGCACTGATAGTTGAATTACCACCTGATAGCTGCATTTAACCTGTTAGTGCATTGATAGTTGAATAATTGCCTCCTGATAACTGCATTCGCCTGTTAGTGCATTACCATCTGATAGCTGCATTTAGCCTGTTTGTGCATTGATAGTTGAATTGCCACCTGATAACTGCATTTGGCCTGTTAGTGCATTGATAGTTGAATTGCCTCCTGATAACTGCATATTGCCTGTTAGTGCATTGACAGTTGAATTACCACCTGATAGCTGTATTTAGCCTGTTAGTGCATTGATAGTTGAATTGCCTCCTGATAACTGCATTTCGCCTGTTAGTGCATTGACAGTTGAATTACCACCTGATAGCTGTAGTTAGCCTGTTAGTGCATTGATAGTTGAATTGCCTCCTGATAACTGCATTTCGCCTGTTAGTGCATTACCATCTGATAGCTGCATTTAGCCTGTTAGTGCATTGATAGTTGAATTGCCACCTGATAACTGCATTTAGCCTGCTAGTGCATTGATAGTTGAATTACCACCTGATAGCTGCATTTAGCCTGTTAGTGCATTGATAGTTGAATTGTCTCCTGATAACTGCATTTCGGCTGTTAGTGCATTACCATCTGAAAGCTGCATTTAGCCTGTTAGTGCATTGATAGTTGAATTGCCACCTGATAACTGCAGTTAGCCTGCTAGTGCATTGATAGTTGAATTACCACCTGATAGCTGCATTTAGCCTGTTAGTGCATTGATAGTTGAATTGCCTCTTGATAACTGCATTTCGCCTGTTAGTGCATTGCCACCTGATAGCTGCATTTAGCCTGTTAGTGCATTGATAGTTGAATTGCCTCCTGATAACTGCATTTTGCCTGTAAGTGTATTGCCATCTGATAGCTGCATTTAGCCTGTTAGTGCATTGATAGTTGAATTGCCACCTGATAACTGCATTTAGCCTGCTAGTGCATTGCCACCTGATAGTTGAAATGCCACCTGATAACTGCATTTCGCCTGTTAGTGCATTGCCATCTGGTAGCTGCATTTAGCCTGTTCGTGCATTGCCAGTTGATAGCTGCATTTAGCCTGATAGTGCATTGCCATCTCATAGCTGCATTTAGCCTGTTAGTGCATTGATAGTTGAATGCCACCTGATAACTGCATTTAGCCTGCTAGTGCATTGATAGTTGAATTAGCACTTGATAGCGGCATTTAGCCTGTTAGTGCATTGATAGTTGAATTGCCACCTGATAACTGCATTTAGCCTGCTAGTGCACTGATAGTTGAATTACCACCTGATAGCTGCATTTAACCTGTTAGTGCATTGATAGTTGAATTACCTCCTGATAACTGCATTCGCCTGTTAGTGCATTACCATCTGATAGCTGCATTTCTCCTGTTAGTGCATTGATAGTTGAATTTCCACCTGATAACTGCATTTAGCCTGCTAGTGCATTAATAGTTGAATTACCATCTGATAGCTGCATTTAGCCTGTTAGTGCATTGATAATTGAATTGCCACCTGATCACTGCATTTAGCCTGCTAGTGCATTGATAGTTGAATTACCACCTGATAGCTGCATTTAGCCTGTTAGTGCATTGATAGTTGAATTGCCTCCTGATAACTGCATTTCGCCTGTTAGTGCATTACCATCCGATAGCTGCATTTAGCCTGTTAGTGCATTGATAGTTGAATTGCCACCTAACTGCATTTAGCCTGCTAGTGCATTGATAGTTGAATTACCACCTGATAGCTGCATTTAGCCTGTTAGTGCATTGATAGTTGAATTGCCTCCTGATAACTGCATTTTGCCTGTTAGTGCATTACCATCTGATAGCTGCATTTAGCCTGTTGGTGCATTGATATTTGGATTGCCACCTGATAACTGCATTTAGCCTGCTAGTGCATTGATAGTTGAATTACCACTTGATAGCTGCATTTAGCCTGTTAGTGCATTGATAGTTGAATTGCCTCCTGATAACTGCATTTTGTCCGTTAGTGTATTGCCATCTGATAGCTGCATTTAGCCTGTTAGTGCATTGATAGTTGAATTTCCACCTGATAACTGCATTTAGCCTGCTAGTGCATTGCCACCTGATAGTTGAAATGCCACCTGATAACTGCATTTAGCCTGTTAGTGCATTGCCATCTGGTAGCTGCATTTAGCCTGTTAGTGCATTGCCAGTTGATAGCTGCATTTAGCCTGTTAGTGCATTGCCATCTGATAGCTGCATTTAGCCTGTTAGTGCATTGATAGTTGAATTGCCACCTGATAACTGCATTTAGCCTGCTAGTGCATTGATAGTTGAATTACCACCTGATTGCTGCATTTAGCCTGTTAGTGCATTGATAGTTGAATTGCCACCTGATAACTGCATTTAGCCTGCTAGTGCACTGATAGTTGAATTACCACCTGATAGCTGCATTTAACCTGTTAGTGCATTGATAGTTGAATAATTGCCTCCTGATAACTGCATTCGCCTGTTAGTGCATTACCATCTGATAGCTGCATTTAGCCTGTTAGTGCATTGCCAGTTGATAGCTGCATTTAGCCTGTTAGTGCATTGCCATCTGATAGCTGCATTTAGCCTGTTAGTGCATTGATAGTTGAATTGCCACCTGATAACTGCATTTAGCCTGCTAGTGCATTGATAGTTGAATTACCACCTGATTGCTGCATTTAGCCTGTTAGTGCATTGATAGTTGAATTGCCACCTGATAACTGCATTTGGCCTGTTAGTGCATTGATAGTTGAATTGCCTCCTGATAACTGCATATTGCCTGTTAGTGCATTGACAGTTGAATTACCACCTGATAGCTGTATTTAGCCTGTTAGTGCATTGATAGTTGAATTGCCTCCTGATAACTGCATTTCGCCTGTTAGTGCATTGCCATGTGATAGCTGCATTTAGCCTGTTAGTGCATTGATAGTTGAATTGCCTCCTGATAACTGCATTTTGCCTGTAAGTGCACTGCCATCTGATAGCTGCATTTAGCCTGTTAGTGCATTGATAGTTGAATTGCCACCTGATAACTGCATTTAGTCTGCTAGTGCATTGCCACCTGATAGTTGAAATGCCACCTGATAACTGCATTTAGCCTGTTAGTGCATTGCCACCTGGTAGCTGCATTTAGCCTGTTAGTGCATTGCCTATTGATAGCTGCATTTAGCCTGTTAGTGCATTGCCATCTGATAGCTGCATTTAGCCTGTTAGTGCATTGATAGTTGAATTGCCACCTGATAACTGCATTTAGCCTGCTAGTGCATTGATAGTTGAATTACCACCTGATAGCTGCATTTATCCTGTTAGTGCATTGATAGTTGAATTGCCACCTGATAACTGCATTTAGCCTGCTAGTGCACTGATAGTTGAATTACCACCTGATAGCTGCATTTAACCTGTTAGTGCATTGATAGTTGAATAATTGCCTCCTGATAACTGCATTCGCCTGTTAGTGTATTACCATCTGATAGCTGCATTTAGCCTGTTTGTGCATTGATAGTTGAATTGCCACCTGATAACTGCATTTAGCCTGCTAGTGCATTGATAGTTGAATTAACACCTGATAGCTGCATTTAGCCTGTTAGTGCATTGATAGTTGAATTGCCTCCTGATAACTGCATTTCGCCTGTTAGTGCATTGACAGTTGAATTACCACCTGATAGCTGTATTTAGCCTGTTAGTGCATTGATAGTTGAATTGCCTCCTGATAACTGCATTTCGCCTGTTAGTGCATTACCATCTGATAGCTGCATTTAGCCTGTTAGTGCATTGATAGTTGAATTGCCACCTGATAACTGCATTTAGCCTGCTAGTGCTGATAGCTGTATTTAGCCTGTTAGTGCATTGATAGTTGAATTGCCTCCTGATAACTGCATTTCGGCTGTTAGTGCATTACCATCTGAAAGCTGCATTTAGCCTGTTAGTGCATTGATAGTTGAATTGCCACCTGATAACTGCATTTAGCCTGCTAGTGCATTGCCACCTGATAGTTGAAATGCCACCTGATAACTGCATTTCGCCTGTTAGTGCATTGCCATCTGGTAGCTGCATTTAGCCTGTTCGTGCATTGCCATCTGATAGCTGCATTTAGCCTGTTTGTGCATTGATAGTTGAATTGCCACCTGATAACTGCATTTAGCCTGCTAGTGCATTGATAGTTGAATTAACACCTGATAGCTGCATTTAGCCTGTTAGTGCATTGATAGTTGAATTGCCTCCTGATAACTGCATTTCGCCTGTTAGTGCATTGACAGTTGAATTACCACCTGATAGCTGTATTTAGCCTGTTAGTGCATTGATAGTTGAATAATTGCCTCCTGATAACTGCATTCGCCTGTTAGTGTATTACCATCTGATAGCTGCATTTAGCCTGTTTGTGCATTGATAGTTGAATTGCCACCTGATAACTGCATTTAGCCTGCTAGTGCATTGATAGTTGAATTAACACCTGATAGCTGCATTTAGCCTGTTAGTGCATTGATAGTTGAATTGCCTCCTGATAACTGCATTTCGCCTGTTAGTGCATTGACAGTTGAATTACCACCTGATAGCTGTAGTTAGCCTGTTAGTGCATTGATAGTTGAATTGCCTCCTGATAACTGCATTTCGCCTGTTAGTGCATTACCATCTGATAGCTGCATTTAGCCTGTTAGTGCATTGATAGTTGAATTGCCACCTGATAACTGCATTTAGCCTGCTAGTGCATTGATAGTTGAATTACCACCTGATAGCTGCATTTAGCCTGTTAGTGCATTGATAGTTGAATTGTCTCCTGATAACTGCATTTCGGCTGTTAGTGCATTACCATCTGAAAGCTGCATTTAGCCTGTTAGTGCATTGATAGTTGAATTGCCACCTGATAACTGCAGTTAGCCTGCTAGTGCATTGATAGTTGAATTACCACCTGATAGCTGCATTTAGCCTGTTAGTGCATTGATAGTTGAATTGCCTCTTGATAACTGCATTTCGCCTGTTAGTGCATTGCCACCTGATAGCTGCATTTAGCCTGTTAGTGCATTGATAGTTGAATTGCCTCCTGATAACTGCATTTTGCCTGTAAGTGTATTGCCATCTGATAGCTGCATTTAGCCTGTTAGTGCATTGATAGTTGAATTGCCACCTGATAACTGCATTTAGCCTGCTAGTGCATTGCCACCTGATAGTTGAAATGCCACCTGATAACTGCATTTCGCCTGTTAGTGCATTGCCATCTGGTAGCTGCATTTAGCCTGTTCGTGCATTGCCAGTTGATAGCTGCATTTAGCCTGATAGTGCATTGCCATCTCATAGCTGCATTTAGCCTGTTAGTGCATTGATAGTTGAATGCCACCTGATAACTGCATTTAGCCTGCTAGTGCATTGATAGTTGAATTAGCACTTGATAGCGGCATTTAGCCTGTTAGTGCATTGATAGTTGAATTGCCACCTGATAACTGCATTTAGCCTGCTAGTGCACTGATAGTTGAATTACCACCTGATAGCTGCATTTAACCTGTTAGTGCATTGATAGTTGAATTACCTCCTGATAACTGCATTCGCCTGTTAGTGCATTACCATCTGATAGCTGCATTTCTCCTGTTAGTGCATTGATAGTTGAATTTCCACCTGATAACTGCATTTAGCCTGCTAGTGCATTGATAGTTGAATTACCATCTGATAGCTGCATTTAGCCTGTTAGTGCATTGATAATTGAATTGCCACCTGATCACTGCATTTAGCCTGCTAGTGCATTGATAGTTGAATTACCACCTGATAGCTGCATTTAGCCTGTTAGTGCATTGATAGTTGAATTGCCTCCTGATAACTGCATTTCGCCTGTTAGTGCATTACCATCCGATAGCTGCATTTAGCCTGTTAGTGCATTGATAGTTGAATTGCCACCTAACTGCATTTAGCCTGCTAGTGCATTGATAGTTGAATTACCACCTGATAGCTGCATTTAGCCTGTTAGTGCATTGATAGTTGAATTGCCTCCTGATAACTGCATTTTGCCTGTTAGTGCATTACCATCTGATAGCTGCATTTAGCCTGTTGGTGCATTGATATTTGGATTGCCACCTGATAACTGCATTTAGCCTGCTAGTGCATTGATAGTTGAATTACCACTTGATAGCTGCATTTAGCCTGTTAGTGCATTGATAGTTGAATTGCCTCCTGATAACTGCATTTCGCCTGTTAGTGCATTACCATCTGATAGCTGCATTTAGCCTGTTAGTGCATTGATAGTTGAATTGCCACCTGATAACTGCATTTAGCCTGCTAGTGCATTGATAGTTGAATTACCACCTGATAGCTGCATTTAGCCTGTTAGTGCATTGATAGTTGAATTGCCTCCTGATAACTGCATTTCGGCTGTTAGTGCATTACCATCTAAAAGCTGCATTTAGCCTGTTAGTGCATTGATAGTTGAATTGCCACCTGATAACTGCAGTTAGCCTGCTAGTGCATTGATAGTTGAATTACCACCTGATAGCTGCATTTAGCCTGTTAGTGCATTGATAGTTGAATTGCCTCTTGATAACTGCATTTCGCCTGTTAGTGCATTGCCATCTGATAGCTGCATTTAGCCTGTTAGTGCATTGATAGTTGAATTGCCTCCTGATAACTGCATTTTGCCTGTAAGTGTATTGCCATCTGATAGCTGCATTTAGCCTGTTAGTGCATTGATAGTTGAATTGCCACCTGATAACTGCATTTCGCCTGTTAGTGCATTACCATCTGATAGCTGCATTTAGCCTGTTAGTGCATTGATAGTTGAATTAACACCTGATAGCTGCATTTAGCCTGTTAGTGCATTGATAGTTGAATTGCCTCCTGATAACTGCATTTCGCCTGTTAGTGCATTGACAGTTGAATTACCACCTGATAGCTGTATTTAGCCTGTTAGTGCATTGATAGTTGAATTGCCTCCTGATAACTGCATTTCGCCTGTTAGTGCATTACCATCTGATAGCTGCATTTAGCCTGTTAGTGCATTGATAGTTGAATTGCCACCTGATAACTGCATTTAGCCTGCTAGTGCTGATAGCTGTATTTAGCCTGTTAGTGCATTGATAGTTGAATTGCCTCCTGATAACTGCATTTCGGCTGTTAGTGCATTACCATCTGAAAGCTGCATTTAGCCTGTTAGTGCATTGATAGTTGAATTGCCACCTGATAACTGCATTTAGCCTGCTAGTGCATTGCCACCTGATAGTTGAAATGCCACCTGATAACTGCATTTCGCCTGTTAGTGCATTGCCATCTGGTAGCTGCATTTAGCCTGTTCGTGCATTGCCATCTGATAGCTGCATTTAGCCTGTTTGTGCATTGATAGTTGAATTGCCACCTGATAACTGCATTTAGCCTGCTAGTGCATTGATAGTTGAATTAACACCTGATAGCTGCATTTAGCCTGTTAGTGCATTGATAGTTGAATTGCCTCCTGATAACTGCATTTCGCCTGTTAGTGCATTGACAGTTGAATTACCACCTGATAGCTGTATTTAGCCTGTTAGTGCATTGATAGTTGAATAATTGCCTCCTGATAACTGCATTCGCCTGTTAGTGTATTACCATCTGATAGCTGCATTTAGCCTGTTTGTGCATTGATAGTTGAATTGCCACCTGATAACTGCATTTAGCCTGCTAGTGCATTGATAGTTGAATTAACACCTGATAGCTGCATTTAGCCTGTTAGTGCATTGATAGTTGAATTGCCTCCTGATAACTGCATTTCGCCTGTTAGTGCATTGACAGTTGAATTACCACCTGATAGCTGTAGTTAGCCTGTTAGTGCATTGATAGTTGAATTGCCTCCTGATAACTGCATTTCGCCTGTTAGTGCATTACCATCTGATAGCTGCATTTAGCCTGTTAGTGCATTGATAGTTGAATTGCCACCTGATAACTGCATTTAGCCTGCTAGTGCATTGATAGTTGAATTACCACCTGATAGCTGCATTTAGCCTGTTAGTGCATTGATAGTTGAATTGTCTCCTGATAACTGCATTTCGGCTGTTAGTGCATTACCATCTGAAAGCTGCATTTAGCCTGTTAGTGCATTGATAGTTGAATTGCCACCTGATAACTGCAGTTAGCCTGCTAGTGCATTGATAGTTGAATTACCACCTGATAGCTGCATTTAGCCTGTTAGTGCATTGATAGTTGAATTGCCTCTTGATAACTGCATTTCGCCTGTTAGTGCATTGCCACCTGATAGCTGCATTTAGCCTGTTAGTGCATTGATAGTTGAATTGCCTCCTGATAACTGCATTTTGCCTGTAAGTGTATTGCCATCTGATAGCTGCATTTAGCCTGTTAGTGCATTGATAGTTGAATTGCCACCTGATAACTGCATTTAGCCTGCTAGTGCATTGCCACCTGATAGTTGAAATGCCACCTGATAACTGCATTTCGCCTGTTAGTGCATTGCCATCTGGTAGCTGCATTTAGCCTGTTCGTGCATTGCCAGTTGATAGCTGCATTTAGCCTGATAGTGCATTGCCATCTGGTAGCTGCATTTAGCCTGTTCGTGCATTGCCATCTGATAGCTGCATTTAGCCTGTTTGTGCATTGATAGTTGAATTGCCACCTGATAACTGCATTTAGCCTGCTAGTGCATTGATAGTTGAATTAACACCTGATAGCTGCATTTAGCCTGTTAGTGCATTGATAGTTGAATTGCCTCCTGATAACTGCATTTCGCCTGTTAGTGCATTGACAGTTGAATTACCACCTGATAGCTGTATTTAGCCTGTTAGTGCATTGATAGTTGAATAATTGCCTCCTGATAACTGCATTCGCCTGTTAGTGTATTACCATCTGATAGCTGCATTTAGCCTGTTTGTGCATTGATAGTTGAATTGCCACCTGATAACTGCATTTAGCCTGCTAGTGCATTGATAGTTGAATTAACACCTGATAGCTGCATTTAGCCTGTTAGTGCATTGATAGTTGAATTGCCTCCTGATAACTGCATTTCGCCTGTTAGTGCATTGACAGTTGAATTACCACCTGATAGCTGTAGTTAGCCTGTTAGTGCATTGATAGTTGAATTGCCTCCTGATAACTGCATTTCGCCTGTTAGTGCATTACCATCTGATAGCTGCATTTAGCCTGTTAGTGCATTGATAGTTGAATTGCCACCTGATAACTGCATTTAGCCTGCTAGTGCATTGATAGTTGAATTACCACCTGATAGCTGCATTTAGCCTGTTAGTGCATTGATAGTTGAATTGTCTCCTGATAACTGCATTTCGGCTGTTAGTGCATTACCATCTGAAAGCTGCATTTAGCCTGTTAGTGCATTGATAGTTGAATTGCCACCTGATAACTGCAGTTAGCCTGCTAGTGCATTGATAGTTGAATTACCACCTGATAGCTGCATTTAGCCTGTTAGTGCATTGATAGTTGAATTGCCTCTTGATAACTGCATTTCGCCTGTTAGTGCATTGCCACCTGATAGCTGCATTTAGCCTGTTAGTGCATTGATAGTTGAATTGCCTCCTGATAACTGCATTTTGCCTGTAAGTGTATTGCCATCTGATAGCTGCATTTAGCCTGTTAGTGCATTGATAGTTGAATTGCCACCTGATAACTGCATTTAGCCTGCTAGTGCATTGCCACCTGATAGTTGAAATGCCACCTGATAACTGCATTTCGCCTGTTAGTGCATTGCCATCTGGTAGCTGCATTTAGCCTGTTCGTGCATTGCCAGTTGATAGCTGCATTTAGCCTGATAGTGCATTGCCATCTCATAGCTGCATTTAGCCTGTTAGTGCATTGATAGTTGAATGCCACCTGATAACTGCATTTAGCCTGCTAGTGCATTGATAGTTGAATTAGCACTTGATAGCGGCATTTAGCCTGTTAGTGCATTGATAGTTGAATTGCCACCTGATAACTGCATTTAGCCTGCTAGTGCACTGATAGTTGAATTACCACCTGATAGCTGCATTTAACCTGTTAGTGCATTGATAGTTGAATTACCTCCTGATAACTGCATTCGCCTGTTAGTGCATTACCATCTGATAGCTGCATTTCTCCTGTTAGTGCATTGATAGTTGAATTTCCACCTGATAACTGCATTTAGCCTGCTAGTGCATTGATAGTTGAATTACCATCTGATAGCTGCATTTAGCCTGTTAGTGCATTGATAATTGAATTGCCACCTGATCACTGCATTTAGCCTGCTAGTGCATTGATAGTTGAATTACCACCTGATAGCTGCATTTAGCCTGTTAGTGCATTGATAGTTGAATTGCCTCCTGATAACTGCATTTCGCCTGTTAGTGCATTACCATCCGATAGCTGCATTTAGCCTGTTAGTGCATTGATAGTTGAATTGCCACCTAACTGCATTTAGCCTGCTAGTGCATTGATAGTTGAATTACCACCTGATAGCTGCATTTAGCCTGTTAGTGCATTGATAGTTGAATTGCCTCCTGATAACTGCATTTTGCCTGTTAGTGCATTACCATCTGATAGCTGCATTTAGCCTGTTGGTGCATTGATATTTGGATTGCCACCTGATAACTGCATTTAGCCTGCTAGTGCATTGATAGTTGAATTACCACTTGATAGCTGCATTTAGCCTGTTAGTGCATTGATAGTTGAATTGCCTCCTGATAACTGCATTTCGCCTGTTAGTGCATTACCATCTGATAGCTGCATTTAGCCTGTTAGTGCATTGATAGTTGAATTGCCACCTGATAACTGCATTTAGCCTGCTAGTGCATTGATAGTTGAATTACCACCTGATAGCTGCATTTAGCCTGTTAGTGCATTGATAGTTGAATTGCCTCCTGATAACTGCATTTCGGCTGTTAGTGCATTACCATCTAAAAGCTGCATTTAGCCTGTTAGTGCATTGATAGTTGAATTGCCACCTGATAACTGCAGTTAGCCTGCTAGTGCATTGATAGTTGAATTACCACCTGATAGCTGCATTTAGCCTGTTAGTGCATTGATAGTTGAATTGCCTCTTGATAACTGCATTTCGCCTGTTAGTGCATTGCCATCTGATAGCTGCATTTAGCCTGTTAGTGCATTGATAGTTGAATTGCCTCCTGATAACTGCATTTTGCCTGTAAGTGTATTGCCATCTGATAGCTGCATTTAGCCTGTTAGTGCATTGATAGTTGAATTGCCACCTGATAACTGCATTTAGCCTGCTAGTGCATTGCCACCTGATAGTTGAAATGCCACCTGATAACTGCATTTCGCCTGTTAGTGCATTGCCATCTGGTAGCTGCATTTAGCCTGTTCGTGCATTGCCATCTGATAGCTGCATTTAGCCTGTTTGTGCATTGATAGTTGAATTGCCACCTGATAACTGCATTTAGCCTGCTAGTGCATTGATAGTTGAATTAACACCTGATAGCTGCATTTAGCCTGTTAGTGCATTGATAGTTGAATTGCCTCCTGATAACTGCATTTCGCCTGTTAGTGCATTGACAGTTGAATTACCACCTGATAGCTGTATTTAGCCTGTTAGTGCATTGATAGTTGAATAATTGCCTCCTGATAACTGCATTCGCCTGTTAGTGTATTACCATCTGATAGCTGCATTTAGCCTGTTTGTGCATTGATAGTTGAATTGCCACCTGATAACTGCATTTAGCCTGCTAGTGCATTGATAGTTGAATTAACACCTGATAGCTGCATTTAGCCTGTTAGTGCATTGATAGTTGAATTGCCTCCTGATAACTGCATTTCGCCTGTTAGTGCATTGACAGTTGAATTACCACCTGATAACTGTATTTAGCCTGTTAGTGCATTGATAGTTGAATTGCCTCCTGATAACTGCATTTCGCCTGTTAGTGCATTACCATCTGATAGCTGCATTTATCCTGTTAGTGCATTGATAGTTGAATTGCCACCTGATAACTGCATTTAGCCTGCTAGTGCATTGATAGTTGAATTACCACCTGATAGCTGCATTTAGCCTGTTAGTGCATTGATAGTTGAATTGTCTCCTGATAACTGCATTTCGGCTGTTAGTGCATTACCATCTGAAAGCTGCATTTAGCCTGTTAGTGCATTGATAGTTGAATTGCCACCTGATAACTGCAGTTAGCCTGCTAGTGCATTGATAGTTGAATTACCACCTGATAGCTGTATTTAGCCTGTTAGTGCATTGATAGTTGAATTGCCTCTTGATAACTGCATTTCGCCTGTTAGTGCATTGCCATCTGATAGCTGCATTTAGCCTGTTAGTGCATTGATAGTTGAATTACCACCTGATAGCTGCATTTAGCCTGTTAGTGCATTGATAGTTGAATTGCCTCCTGATAACTGCATTTCGGCTGTTAGTGCATTACCATCTAAAAGCTGCATTTAGCCTGTTAGTGCATTGATAGTTGAATTGCCACCTGATAACTGCAGTTAGCCTGCTAGTGCATTGATAGTTGAATTACCACCTGATAGCTGCATTTAGCCTGTTAGTGCATTGATAGTTGAATTGCCTCTTGATAACTGCATTTCGCCTGTTAGTGCATTGCCATCTGATAGCTGCATTTAGCCTGTTAGTGCATTGATAGTTGAATTGCCTCCTGATAACTGCATTTTGCCTGTAAGTGTATTGCCATCTGATAGCTGCATTTAGCCTGTTAGTGCATTGATAGTTGAATTGCCACCTGATAACTGCATTTAGCCTGCTAGTGCATTGCCACCTGATAGTTGAAATGCCACCTGATAACTGCATTTCGCCTGTTAGTGCATTGCCATCTGGTAGCTGCATTTAGCCTGTTCGTGCATTGCCATCTGATAGCTGCATTTAGCCTGTTTGTGCATTGATAGTTGAATTGCCACCTGATAACTGCATTTAGCCTGCTAGTGCATTGATAGTTGAATTAACACCTGATAGCTGCATTTAGCCTGTTAGTGCATTGATAGTTGAATTGCCTCCTGATAACTGCATTTCGCCTGTTAGTGCATTGACAGTTGAATTACCACCTGATAGCTGTATTTAGCCTGTTAGTGCATTGATAGTTGAATAATTGCCTCCTGATAACTGCATTCGCCTGTTAGTGTATTACCATCTGATAGCTGCATTTAGCCTGTTTGTGCATTGATAGTTGAATTGCCACCTGATAACTGCATTTAGCCTGCTAGTGCATTGATAGTTGAATTAACACCTGATAGCTGCATTTAGCCTGTTAGTGCATTGATAGTTGAATTGCCTCCTGATAACTGCATTTCGCCTGTTAGTGCATTGACAGTTGAATTACCACCTGATAACTGTATTTAGCCTGTTAGTGCATTGATAGTTGAATTGCCTCCTGATAACTGCATTTCGCCTGTTAGTGCATTACCATCTGATAGCTGCATTTATCCTGTTAGTGCATTGATAGTTGAATTGCCACCTGATAACTGCATTTAGCCTGCTAGTGCATTGATAGTTGAATTACCACCTGATAGCTGCATTTAGCCTGTTAGTGCATTGATAGTTGAATTGTCTCCTGATAACTGCATTTCGGCTGTTAGTGCATTACCATCTGAAAGCTGCATTTAGCCTGTTAGTGCATTGATAGTTGAATTGCCACCTGATAACTGCAGTTAGCCTGCTAGTGCATTGATAGTTGAATTACCACCTGATAGCTGTATTTAGCCTGTTAGTGCATTGATAGTTGAATTGCCATCTGATAGCTGCATTTAGCCTGTTAGTGCATTGATAGTTGAATTGCCTCCTGATAACTGTATTTTGCCTGTAAGTTTATTGCCATCTGATAGCTGCATTTAGCCTGTTAGTGCATTGATAGTTGAATTGCCACCTGATAACTGCATTTAGCCTGCTAGTGCATTGCCACCTGATAGTTGAAATGCCACCTGATAACTGCATTTCGCCTGTTAGTGCATTGCCATCTGGTAGCTGCATTTAGCCTGTTCGTGCATTGCCAGTTGATAGCTGCATTTAGCCTGATAGTGCATTGCCATTTCATAGCTGCATTTAGCCTGTTAGTGCATTGATAGTTGAATTGCCACCTGATAACTGCATTTAGCCTGCTAGTGCATTGATAGTTGAATTAGCACTTGATAGCGGCATTTAGCCTGTTAGTGCATTGATAGTTGAATTGCCACCTGATAACTGCATTTAGCCTGCTAGTGCACTGATAGTTGAATTACCACCTGATAGCTGCATTTAACCTGTTAGTGCATTGATAGTTGAATTACCTGCTGATAACTGCATTCGCCTGTTAGTGCATTACCATCTGATAGCTGCATTTCACCTGTTAGTGCATTGATAGTTGAATTTCCACCTGATAACTGCATTTAGCCTGCTAGTGCATTTATAGTTGAATTACCATCTGATAGCTGCATTTAGCCTGTTAGTGCATTGATAGTTGAATTGCCACCTAACTGCATTTAGCCTGCTAGTGCATTGATAGTTGAATTACCACCTGATAGCTGCATTTAGCCTGTTAGTGCATTGATAGTTGAATTGCCTCCTGATAACTGCATTTTGCCTCTTAGTGCATTACCATCTGATAGCTGCATTTAGCCTGTTGGTGCATTGATATTTGGATTGCCACCTGATAACTGCATTTAGCCTGTTAGTGCATTGATAGTTGAATTGCCTCCTGATAACTACATTTTGCTTGTTAGTGCATTGCCATCTGATAGCTGCATTTAGCCTGTTAGTGCATTGATAGTTGAATTGCCACCTGATAACTGCATTTAGCCTGCTAGTGCATTGCCACCTGATAGTTTAAATGCCACCTGATAGCTGCATTTAGCCTGTTAGTGCATTGCCATCCGATAGCTGCATTTAGCCTGTTAGTGCATTGATAGTTGAATTGCCTCCTGATAACTGCATTTTGCCTGTAAGTGTATTGCCATCTGATAGCTGCATTTAGCCTGTTAGTGCATTGATAGTTGAATTGCCACCTGATAACTGCATTTAGCCTGCTAGTGCATTGCCACCTGATAGTTGAAATGCCACCTGATAACTGCATTTCGCCTGTTAGTGCATTGCCATCTGGTAGCTGCATTTAGCCTGTTCGTGCATTGCCAGTTGATAGCTGCATTTAGCCTGATAGTGCATTGCCATCTCATAGCTGCATTTAGTCTGTTAATGCATTGATAGTTGAATTGCCACCTGATAACTGCATTTAGCCTGCTAGTGCATTGATAGTTGAATTAGCACTTGATAGCGGCATTTAGCCTGTTAGTGCATTGATAGTTGAATTGCCACCTGATAACTGCATTTAGCCTGCTAGTGCACTGATAGTTGAATTACCACCTGATAGCTGCATTTAACCTGTTAGTGCATTGATAGTTGAATTACCTCCTGATAACTGCATTCGCCTGTTAGTGCATTACCATCTGATAGCTGCATTTCGCCTGTTAGTGCATTGATAGTTGAATTTCCACCTGATAACTGCATTTAGCCTGCTAGTGCATTGATAGTTGAATTACCATCTGATAGCTGCATTTAGCCTGTTAGTGCATTGATAGTTGAATTGCCACCTGATCACTGCATTTAGCCTGCTAGTGCATTGATAGTTGAATTACCACCTGATATCTGCATTTAGCCTGATAGTGCATTGATAGTTGAATTGCCTCCTGATAACTGCATTTCGCCTGTTAGTGCATTACCATCCGATAGCTGCATTTAGCCTGTTAGTGCATTGATAGTTGAATTGCCACCTAACTGCATTTAGCCTGCTAGTGCATTGATAGTTGAATTACCACCTGATAACTGCATTTAGTCTGCTAGTGCATTGCCCCCTGATAGTTGAAATGCCACCTGATAACTGCATTTAGCCTGTTAGTGCATTGCCATCTGGTAGCTGCATTTAGCCTGTTAGTGCATTGCCAGTTGATAGCTGCATTTAGCCTGTTAGTGCATTGCCATCTGATAGCTGCATTTAGCCTGTTAGTGCATTGATAGTTGAATTGCCACCTGATAACTGCATTTAGCCTGCTAGTGCATTGATAGTTGAATTACCACCTGATTGCTGCATTTAGCCTGTTAGTGCATTGATAGTTGAATTGCCACCTGATAACTGCATTTAGCCTGCTAGTGCACTGATAGTTGAATTACCACCTGATAGCTGTATTTAACCTGTTAGTGCATTGATAGTTGAATAATTGCCTCCTGATAACTGCATTCGCCTGTTAGTGCATTACCATCTGATAGCTGCATTTAGCCTGTTTGTGCATTGATAGTTGAATTGCCACCTGATAACTGCATTTAGCCTGTTAGTGCATTGATAGTTGAATTGCCTCCTGATAACTGCATTTCGCCTGTTAGTGCATTGACAGTTGAATTACCACCTGATATCTGTATTTAGCCTGTTAGTGCATTGATAGTTGAATTGCCTCCTGATAACTGCATTTCGCCTGTTAGTGCATTACCATCTGATAGCTGCATTTAGCCTGTTAGTGCATTGATAGTTGATTTGCCACCTGATAACTGCATTTAGCCTGCTAGTGCATTGATAGTTGAATTACCACCTGATAGCTGCATTTAGCCTGTTAGTGCATTGATAGTTGAATTGCCACCTGATAACTGCATTTTGCCTGTAAGTGCACTGCCATCTGATAGCTGCATTTAGCCTGTTAGTGCATTGATAGTTGAATTGCCACCTGATAACTGCATTTAGTCTGCTAGTGCATTGCCACCTGATAGTTGAAATGCCACCTGATAACTGCATTTAGCCTGTTAGTGCATTGCCATCTGGTAGCTGCATTTAGCCTGTTAGTGCATTGCCAATTGATAGCTGCATTTAGCCTGTTAGTGCATTGCCATCTGATAGCTGCATTTAGCCTGTTAGTGCATTGATAGTTGAATTGCCACCTGATAACTGCATTTAGCCTGCTAGTGCATTGATAGTTGAATTACCACCTGATAGCTGCATTTATCCTGTTAGTGCATTGATAGTTGAATTGCCACCTGATAACTGCATTTAGCCTGCTAGTGCACTGATAGTTGAATTACCACCTGATAGCTGCATTTAACCTGTTAGTGCATTGATAGTTGAATAATTGCCTCCTGATAACTGCATTCGCCTGTTAGTGTATTACCATCTGATAGCTGCATTTAGCCAGTTGGTGCATTGATAGTTGAATTACCACCTGATAGCTGCATTTAACCTGTTTGTGCATTGATAGTTGAATTGCCACCTGATAACTGCATTTAGCCTGCTAGTGCATTGATAGTTGAATTAACACCTGATAACTGCATTTAGCCTGCTAGTGCATTGATAGTTGAATTACCACCTGATAGCTGCATTTAGCCTGTTAGTGCATTGATAGTTGAATTGCCTCCTGATAACTGCATTTTGTCCGTTAGTGTATTGCCATCTGATAGCTGCATTTAGCCTGTTAGTGCATTGATAGTTGAATTTCCACCTGATAACCGCATTTAGCCTGCTAGTGCATTGCCACCTGATAGTTGAAATGCCACCTGATAACTGCATTTAGCCTGTTAGTGCATTGCCATCTGGTAGCTGCATTTAGCCTGTTAGTGCATTGCCAGTTGATAGCTGCATTTAGCCTGTTAGTGCATTGCCATCTGATAGCTGCATTTAGCCTGTTAGTGCATTGATAGTTGAATTGCCACCTGATAACTGCATTTAGCCTGCTAGTGCATTGATAGTTGAATTACCACCTGATTGCTGCATTTAGCCTGTTAGTGCATTGATAGTTGAATTGCCACCTGATAACTGCATTTAGCCTGCTAGTGCACTGATAGTTGAATTACCACCTGATAGCTGCATTTAACCTGTTAGTGCATTGATAGTTGAATAATTGCCTCCTGATAACTGCATTCGCCTGTTAGTGCATTACCATCTGATAGCTGCATTTAGCCTGTTTGTGCATTGATAGTTGAATTGCCACCTGATAACTGCATTTAGCCTGCTAGTGCACTGATAGTTGAATTACCACCTGATAGCTGCATTTAACCTGTTAGTGCATTGATAGTTGAATAATTGCCTCCTGATAACTGCATTCGCCTGTTAGTGCATTACCATCTGATAGCTGCATTTAGCCTGTTTGTGCATTGATAGTTGAATTGCCACCTGATAACTGCATTTGGCCTGTTAGTGCATTGATAGTTGAATTGCCACCTGATTGCTGCATTTAGCCTGTTAGTGCATTGATAGTTGAATTGCCACCTGATAACTGCATTTAGCCTGCTAGTGCACTGATAGTTGAATTACCACCTGATAGCTGCATTTAACCTGTTAGTGCATTGATAGTTGAATAATTGCCTCCTGATAACTGCATTCGCCTGTTAGTGCATTACCATCTGATAGCTGCATTTAGCCTGTTTGTGCATTGATAGTTGAATTGCCACCTGATAACTGCATTTGGCCTGTTAGTGCATTGATAGTTGAATTGCCTCCTGATAACTGCATTTCGCCTGTTAGTGCATTGACAGTTGAATTACCACCTGATAGCTGTATTTAGCCTGTTAGTGCATTGATAGTTGAATTGCCTCCTGATAACTGCATTTCGCCTGTTAGTGCATTGCCATCTGATAGCTGCATTTAGCCTGTTAGTGCATTGATAGTTGAATTGCCACCTGATAACTGCATTTAGCCTGCTAGTGCATTGATAGTTGAATTACCACCTGATTGCTGCATTTAGCCTGTTAGTGCATTGATAGTTGAATTGCCACCTGATAACTGCATTTAGCCTGCTAGTGCACTGATAGTTGAATTACCACCTGATAGCTGTATTTAACCTGTTAGTGCATTGATAGTTGAATAATTGCCTCCTGATAACTGCATTCACCTGTTAGTGCATTACCATCTGATAGCTGCATTTAGCCTGTTTGTGCATTGATAGTTGAATTGCCACCTGATAACTGCATTTAGCCTGTTAGTGCATTGATAGTTGAATTGCCTCCTGATAACTGCATTTCGCCTGTTAGTGCATTGACAGTTGAATTACCACCTGATATCTGTATTTAGCCTGTTAGTGCATTGATAGTTGAATTGCCTCCTGATAACTGCATTTCGCCTGTTAGTGCATTACCATCTGATAGCTGCATTTAGCCTGTTAGTGCATTGATAGTTGATTTGCCACCTGATAACTGCATTTAGCCTGCTAGTGCATTGATAGTTGAATTACCACCTGATAGCTGCATTTAGCCTGTTAGTGCATTGATAGTTGAATTGCCACCTGATAACTGCATTTTGCATGTAAGTGCACTGCCATCTGATAGCTGCATTTAGCCTGTTAGTGCATTGATAGTTGAATTGCCACCTGATAACTGCATTTAGTCTGCTAGTGCATTGCCACCTGATAGTTGAAATGCCACCTGATAACTGCATTTAGCCTGTTAGTGCATTGCCATCTGGTAGCTGCATTTAGCCTGTTAGTGCATTGCCAATTGATAGCTGCATTTAGCCTGTTAGTGCATTGCCATCTGATAGCTGCATTTAGCCTGTTAGTGCATTGATAGTTGAATTGCCACCTGATAACTGCATTTAGCCTGCTAGTGCATTGATAGTTGAATTACCACCTGATAGCTGCATTTATCCTGTTAGTGCATTGATCATTGAATTGCCACCTGATAACTGCATTTAGCCTGCTAGTGCACTGATAGTTGAATTACCACCTGATAGCTGCATTTAACCTGTTAGTGCATTGATAGTTGAATAATTGCCTCCTGATAACTGCATTCGCCTGTTAGTGTATTACCATCTGATAGCTGCATTTAGCCTGTTGGTGCATTGATAGTTGAATTACCACCTGATAGCTGCATTTAACCTGTTTGTGCATTGATAGTTGAATTGCCACCTGATAACTGCATTTAGCCTGCTAGTGCATTGATAGTTGAATTAACACCTGATAACTGCATTTAGCCTGCTAGTGCATTGATAGTTGAATTACCACCTGATAGCTGCATTTAGCCTGTTAGTGCATTGATAGTTGAATTGCCTCCTGATAACTGCATTTTGTCCGTTAGTGTATTGCCATCTGATAGCTGCATTTAGCCTGTTAGTGCATTGATAGTTGAATTTCCACCTGATAACTGCATTTAGCCTGCTAGTGCATTGCCACCTGATAGTTGAAATGCCACCTGATAACTGCATTTAGCCTGTTAGTGCATTGCCATCTGGTAGCTGCATTTAGCCTGTTAGTGCATTGCCAGTTGATAGCTGCATTTAGCCTGTTAGTGCATTGCCATCTGATAGCTGCATTTAGCCTGTTAGTGCATTGATAGTTGAATTGCCACCTGATAACTGCATTTAGCCTGCTAGTGCATTGATAGTTGAATTACCACCTGATTGCTGCATTTAGCCTGTTAGTGCATTGATAGTTGAATTGCCACCTGATAACTGCATTTAGCCTGCTAGTGCACTGATAGTTGAATTACCACCTGATAGCTGCATTTAACCTGTTAGTGCATTGATAGTTGAATAATTGCCTCCTGATAACTGCATTCGCCTGTTAGTGCATTACCATCTGATAGCTGCATTTAGCCTGTTTGTGCATTGATAGTTGAATTGCCACCTGATAACTGCATTTGGCCTGTTAGTGCATTGATAGTTGAATTGCCTCCTGATAACTGCATATTGCCTGTTAGTGCATTGACAGTTGAATTACCACCTGATAGCTGTATTTAGCCTGTTAGTGCATTGATAGTTGAATTGCCTCCTGATAACTGCATTTCGCCTGTTAGTGCATTGCCATCTGATAGCTGCATTTAGCCTGTTAGTGCATTGATAGTTGAATTGCCTCCTGATAACTGCATTTTGCCTGTAAGTGCACTGCCATCTGATAGCTGCATTTAGCCTGTTAGTGCATTGATAGTTGAATTGCCACCTGATAACTGCATTTAGTCTGCTAGTGCATTGCCACCTGATAGTTGAAATGCCACCTGATAACTGCATTTAGCCTGTTAGTGCATTGCCACCTGGTAGCTGCATTTAGCCTGTTAGTGCATTGCCAATTGATAGCTGCATTTAGCCTGTTAGTGCATTGCCATCTGATAGCTGCATTTAGCCTGTTAGTGCATTGATAGTTGAATTACCACCTGATAACTGCATTTAGCCTGCTAGTGCATTGATAGTTGAATTACCACCTGATAGCTGCATTTATCCTGTTAGTGCATTGATAGTTGAATTGCCACCTGATAACTGCATTTAGCCTGCTAGTGCACTGATAGTTGAATTACCACCTGATAGCTGCATTTAACCTGTTAGTGCATTGATAGTTGAATAATTGCCTCCTGATAACTGCATTCGCCTGTTAGTGTATTACCATCTGATAGCTGCATTTAGCCTGTTTGTGCATTGATAGTTGAATTGCCACCTGATAACTGCATTTAGCCTGCTAGTGCATTGATAGTTGAATTAACACCTGATAGCTGCATTTAGCCTGTTAGTGCATTGATAGTTGAATTGCCTCCTGATAACTGCATTTCGCCTGTTAGTGCATTGACAGTTGAATTACCACCTGATAGCTGTATTTAGCCTGTTAGTGCATTGATAGTTGAATTGCCTCCTGATAACTGCATTTCGCCTGTTAGTGCATTACCATCTGATAGCTGCATTTAGCCTGTTAGTGCATTGATAGTTGAATTGCCACCTGATAACTGCATTTAGCCTGCTAGTGCATTGATAGTTGAATTACCACCTGATAGCTGTATTTAGCCTGTTAGTGCATTGATAGTTGAATTGCCTCCTGATAACTGCATTTCGCCTGTTAGTGCATTGACAGTTGAATTACCACCTGATAACTGTATTTAGCCTGTTAGTGCATTGATAGTTGAATTGCCTCCTGATAACTGCATTTCGCCTGTTAGTGCATTACCATCTGATAGCTGCATTTATCCTGTTAGTGCATTGATAGTTGAATTGCCACCTGATAACTGCATTTAGCCTGCTAGTGCATTGATAGTTGAATTACCACCTGATAGCTGCATTTAGCCTGTTAGTGCATTGATAGTTGAATTGTCTCCTGATAACTGCATTTCGGCTGTTAGTGCATTACCATCTGAAAGCTGCATTTAGCCTGTTAGTGCATTGATAGTTGAATTGCCACCTGATAACTGCAGTTAGCCTGCTAGTGCATTGATAGTTGAATTACCACCTGATAGCTGTATTTAGCCTGTTAGTGCATTGATAGTTGAATTGCCATCTGATAGCTGCATTTAGCCTGTTAGTGCATTGATAGTTGAATTGCCTCCTGATAACTGTATTTTGCCTGTAAGTTTATTGCCATCTGATAGCTGCATTTAGCCTGTTAGTGCATTGATAGTTGAATTGCCACCTGATAACTGCATTTAGCCTGCTAGTGCATTGCCACCTGATAGTTGAAATGCCACCTGATAACTGCATTTCGCCTGTTAGTGCATTGCCATCTGGTAGCTGCATTTAGCCTGTTCGTGCATTGCCAGTTGATAGCTGCATTTAGCCTGATAGTGCATTGCCATTTCATAGCTGCATTTAGCCTGTTAGTGCATTGATAGTTGAATTGCCACCTGATAACTGCATTTAGCCTGCTAGTGCATTGATAGTTGAATTAGCACTTGATAGCGGCATTTAGCCTGTTAGTGCATTGATAGTTGAATTGCCACCTGATAACTGCATTTAGCCTGCTAGTGCACTGATAGTTGAATTACCACCTGATAGCTGCATTTAACCTGTTAGTGCATTGATAGTTGAATTACCTGCTGATAACTGCATTCGCCTGTTAGTGCATTACCATCTGATAGCTGCATTTCACCTGTTAGTGCATTGATAGTTGAATTTCCACCTGATAACTGCATTTAGCCTGCTAGTGCATTTATAGTTGAATTACCATCTGATAGCTGCATTTAGCCTGTTAGTGCATTGATAGTTGAATTGCCACCTAACTGCATTTAGCCTGCTAGTGCATTGATAGTTGAATTACCACCTGATAGCTGCATTTAGCCTGTTAGTGCATTGATAGTTGAATTGCCTCCTGATAACTGCATTTTGCCTCTTAGTGCATTACCATCTGATAGCTGCATTTAGCCTGTTGGTGCATTGATATTTGGATTGCCACCTGATAACTGCATTTAGCCTGTTAGTGCATTGATAGTTGAATTGCCTCCTGATAACTACATTTTGCTTGTTAGTGCATTGCCATCTGATAGCTGCATTTAGCCTGTTAGTGCATTGATAGTTGAATTGCCACCTGATAACTGCATTTAGCCTGCTAGTGCATTGCCACCTGATAGTTTAAATGCCACCTGATAGCTGCATTTAGCCTGTTAGTGCATTGCCATCCGATAGCTGCATTTAGCCTGTTAGTGCATTGATAGTTGAATTGCCTCCTGATAACTGCATTTTGCCTGTAAGTGTATTGCCATCTGATAGCTGCATTTAGCCTGTTAGTGCATTGATAGTTGAATTGCCACCTGATAACTGCATTTAGCCTGCTAGTGCATTGCCACCTGATAGTTGAAATGCCACCTGATAACTGCATTTCGCCTGTTAGTGCATTGCCATCTGGTAGCTGCATTTAGCCTGTTCGTGCATTGCCAGTTGATAGCTGCATTTAGCCTGATAGTGCATTGCCATCTCATAGCTGCATTTAGTCTGTTAATGCATTGATAGTTGAATTGCCACCTGATAACTGCATTTAGCCTGCTAGTGCATTGATAGTTGAATTAGCACTTGATAGCGGCATTTAGCCTGTTAGTGCATTGATAGTTGAATTGCCACCTGATAACTGCATTTAGCCTGCTAGTGCACTGATAGTTGAATTACCACCTGATAGCTGCATTTAACCTGTTAGTGCATTGATAGTTGAATTACCTCCTGATAACTGCATTCGCCTGTTAGTGCATTACCATCTGATAGCTGCATTTCGCCTGTTAGTGCATTGATAGTTGAATTTCCACCTGATAACTGCATTTAGCCTGCTAGTGCATTGATAGTTGAATTACCATCTGATAGCTGCATTTAGCCTGTTAGTGCATTGATAGTTGAATTGCCACCTGATCACTGCATTTAGCCTGCTAGTGCATTGATAGTTGAATTACCACCTGATATCTGCATTTAGCCTGATAGTGCATTGATAGTTGAATTGCCTCCTGATAACTGCATTTCGCCTGTTAGTGCATTACCATCCGATAGCTGCATTTAGCCTGTTAGTGCATTGATAGTTGAATTGCCACCTAACTGCATTTAGCCTGCTAGTGCATTGATAGTTGAATTACCACCTGATAACTGCATTTAGTCTGCTAGTGCATTGCCCCCTGATAGTTGAAATGCCACCTGATAACTGCATTTAGCCTGTTAGTGCATTGCCATCTGGTAGCTGCATTTAGCCTGTTAGTGCATTGCCAGTTGATAGCTGCATTTAGCCTGTTAGTGCATTGCCATCTGATAGCTGCATTTAGCCTGTTAGTGCATTGATAGTTGAATTGCCACCTGATAACTGCATTTAGCCTGCTAGTGCATTGATAGTTGAATTACCACCTGATTGCTGCATTTAGCCTGTTAGTGCATTGATAGTTGAATTGCCACCTGATAACTGCATTTAGCCTGCTAGTGCACTGATAGTTGAATTACCACCTGATAGCTGTATTTAACCTGTTAGTGCATTGATAGTTGAATAATTGCCTCCTGATAACTGCATTCGCCTGTTAGTGCATTACCATCTGATAGCTGCATTTAGCCTGTTTGTGCATTGATAGTTGAATTGCCACCTGATAACTGCATTTAGCCTGTTAGTGCATTGATAGTTGAATTGCCTCCTGATAACTGCATTTCGCCTGTTAGTGCATTGACAGTTGAATTACCACCTGATATCTGTATTTAGCCTGTTAGTGCATTGATAGTTGAATTGCCTCCTGATAACTGCATTTCGCCTGTTAGTGCATTACCATCTGATAGCTGCATTTAGCCTGTTAGTGCATTGATAGTTGATTTGCCACCTGATAACTGCATTTAGCCTGCTAGTGCATTGATAGTTGAATTACCACCTGATAGCTGCATTTAGCCTGTTAGTGCATTGATAGTTGAATTGCCACCTGATAACTGCATTTTGCCTGTAAGTGCACTGCCATCTGATAGCTGCATTTAGCCTGTTAGTGCATTGATAGTTGAATTGCCACCTGATAACTGCATTTAGTCTGCTAGTGCATTGCCACCTGATAGTTGAAATGCCACCTGATAACTGCATTTAGCCTGTTAGTGCATTGCCATCTGGTAGCTGCATTTAGCCTGTTAGTGCATTGCCAATTGATAGCTGCATTTAGCCTGTTAGTGCATTGCCATCTGATAGCTGCATTTAGCCTGTTAGTGCATTGATAGTTGAATTGCCACCTGATAACTGCATTTAGCCTGCTAGTGCATTGATAGTTGAATTACCACCTGATAGCTGCATTTATCCTGTTAGTGCATTGATAGTTGAATTGCCACCTGATAACTGCATTTAGCCTGCTAGTGCACTGATAGTTGAATTACCACCTGATAGCTGCATTTAACCTGTTAGTGCATTGATAGTTGAATAATTGCCTCCTGATAACTGCATTCGCCTGTTAGTGTATTACCATCTGATAGCTGCATTTAGCCAGTTGGTGCATTGATAGTTGAATTACCACCTGATAGCTGCATTTAACCTGTTTGTGCATTGATAGTTGAATTGCCACCTGATAACTGCATTTAGCCTGCTAGTGCATTGATAGTTGAATTAACACCTGATAACTGCATTTAGCCTGCTAGTGCATTGATAGTTGAATTACCACCTGATAGCTGCATTTAGCCTGTTAGTGCATTGATAGTTGAATTGCCTCCTGATAACTGCATTTTGTCCGTTAGTGTATTGCCATCTGATAGCTGCATTTAGCCTGTTAGTGCATTGATAGTTGAATTTCCACCTGATAACCGCATTTAGCCTGCTAGTGCATTGCCACCTGATAGTTGAAATGCCACCTGATAACTGCATTTAGCCTGTTAGTGCATTGCCATCTGGTAGCTGCATTTAGCCTGTTAGTGCATTGCCAGTTGATAGCTGCATTTAGCCTGTTAGTGCATTGCCATCTGATAGCTGCATTTAGCCTGTTAGTGCATTGATAGTTGAATTGCCACCTGATAACTGCATTTAGCCTGCTAGTGCATTGATAGTTGAATTACCACCTGATTGCTGCATTTAGCCTGTTAGTGCATTGATAGTTGAATTGCCACCTGATAACTGCATTTAGCCTGCTAGTGCACTGATAGTTGAATTACCACCTGATAGCTGCATTTAACCTGTTAGTGCATTGATAGTTGAATAATTGCCTCCTGATAACTGCATTCGCCTGTTAGTGCATTACCATCTGATAGCTGCATTTAGCCTGTTTGTGCATTGATAGTTGAATTGCCACCTGATAACTGCATTTAGCCTGCTAGTGCACTGATAGTTGAATTACCACCTGATAGCTGCATTTAACCTGTTAGTGCATTGATAGTTGAATAATTGCCTCCTGATAACTGCATTCGCCTGTTAGTGCATTACCATCTGATAGCTGCATTTAGCCTGTTTGTGCATTGATAGTTGAATTGCCACCTGATAACTGCATTTGGCCTGTTAGTGCATTGATAGTTGAATTGCCACCTGATTGCTGCATTTAGCCTGTTAGTGCATTGATAGTTGAATTGCCACCTGATAACTGCATTTAGCCTGCTAGTGCACTGATAGTTGAATTACCACCTGATAGCTGCATTTAACCTGTTAGTGCATTGATAGTTGAATAATTGCCTCCTGATAACTGCATTCGCCTGTTAGTGCATTACCATCTGATAGCTGCATTTAGCCTGTTTGTGCATTGATAGTTGAATTGCCACCTGATAACTGCATTTGGCCTGTTAGTGCATTGATAGTTGAATTGCCTCCTGATAACTGCATTTCGCCTGTTAGTGCATTGACAGTTGAATTACCACCTGATAGCTGTATTTAGCCTGTTAGTGCATTGATAGTTGAATTGCCTCCTGATAACTGCATTTCGCCTGTTAGTGCATTGCCATCTGATAGCTGCATTTAGCCTGTTAGTGCATTGATAGTTGAATTGCCACCTGATAACTGCATTTAGCCTGCTAGTGCATTGATAGTTGAATTACCACCTGATTGCTGCATTTAGCCTGTTAGTGCATTGATAGTTGAATTGCCACCTGATAACTGCATTTAGCCTGCTAGTGCACTGATAGTTGAATTACCACCTGATAGCTGTATTTAACCTGTTAGTGCATTGATAGTTGAATAATTGCCTCCTGATAACTGCATTCACCTGTTAGTGCATTACCATCTGATAGCTGCATTTAGCCTGTTTGTGCATTGATAGTTGAATTGCCACCTGATAACTGCATTTAGCCTGTTAGTGCATTGATAGTTGAATTGCCTCCTGATAACTGCATTTCGCCTGTTAGTGCATTGACAGTTGAATTACCACCTGATATCTGTATTTAGCCTGTTAGTGCATTGATAGTTGAATTGCCTCCTGATAACTGCATTTCGCCTGTTAGTGCATTACCATCTGATAGCTGCATTTAGCCTGTTAGTGCATTGATAGTTGATTTGCCACCTGATAACTGCATTTAGCCTGCTAGTGCATTGATAGTTGAATTACCACCTGATAGCTGCATTTAGCCTGTTAGTGCATTGATAGTTGAATTGCCACCTGATAACTGCATTTTGCATGTAAGTGCACTGCCATCTGATAGCTGCATTTAGCCTGTTAGTGCATTGATAGTTGAATTGCCACCTGATAACTGCATTTAGTCTGCTAGTGCATTGCCACCTGATAGTTGAAATGCCACCTGATAACTGCATTTAGCCTGTTAGTGCATTGCCATCTGGTAGCTGCATTTAGCCTGTTAGTGCATTGCCAATTGATAGCTGCATTTAGCCTGTTAGTGCATTGCCATCTGATAGCTGCATTTAGCCTGTTAGTGCATTGATAGTTGAATTGCCACCTGATAACTGCATTTAGCCTGCTAGTGCATTGATAGTTGAATTACCACCTGATAGCTGCATTTATCCTGTTAGTGCATTGATCATTGAATTGCCACCTGATAACTGCATTTAGCCTGCTAGTGCACTGATAGTTGAATTACCACCTGATAGCTGCATTTAACCTGTTAGTGCATTGATAGTTGAATAATTGCCTCCTGATAACTGCATTCGCCTGTTAGTGTATTACCATCTGATAGCTGCATTTAGCCTGTTGGTGCATTGATAGTTGAATTACCACCTGATAGCTGCATTTAACCTGTTTGTGCATTGATAGTTGAATTGCCACCTGATAACTGCATTTAGCCTGCTAGTGCATTGATAGTTGAATTAACACCTGATAACTGCATTTAGCCTGCTAGTGCATTGATAGTTGAATTACCACCTGATAGCTGCATTTAGCCTGTTAGTGCATTGATAGTTGAATTGCCTCCTGATAACTGCATTTTGTCCGTTAGTGTATTGCCATCTGATAGCTGCATTTAGCCTGTTAGTGCATTGATAGTTGAATTTCCACCTGATAACTGCATTTAGCCTGCTAGTGCATTGCCACCTGATAGTTGAAATGCCACCTGATAACTGCATTTAGCCTGTTAGTGCATTGCCATCTGGTAGCTGCATTTAGCCTGTTAGTGCATTGCCAGTTGATAGCTGCATTTAGCCTGTTAGTGCATTGCCATCTGATAGCTGCATTTAGCCTGTTAGTGCATTGATAGTTGAATTGCCACCTGATAACTGCATTTAGCCTGCTAGTGCATTGATAGTTGAATTACCACCTGATTGCTGCATTTAGCCTGTTAGTGCATTGATAGTTGAATTGCCACCTGATAACTGCATTTAGCCTGCTAGTGCACTGATAGTTGAATTACCACCTGATAGCTGCATTTAACCTGTTAGTGCATTGATAGTTGAATAATTGCCTCCTGATAACTGCATTCGCCTGTTAGTGCATTACCATCTGATAGCTGCATTTAGCCTGTTTGTGCATTGATAGTTGAATTGCCACCTGATAACTGCATTTGGCCTGTTAGTGCATTGATAGTTGAATTGCCTCCTGATAACTGCATATTGCCTGTTAGTGCATTGACAGTTGAATTACCACCTGATAGCTGTATTTAGCCTGTTAGTGCATTGATAGTTGAATTGCCTCCTGATAACTGCATTTCGCCTGTTAGTGCATTGCCATCTGATAGCTGCATTTAGCCTGTTAGTGCATTGATAGTTGAATTGCCTCCTGATAACTGCATTTTGCCTGTAAGTGCACTGCCATCTGATAGCTGCATTTAGCCTGTTAGTGCATTGATAGTTGAATTGCCACCTGATAACTGCATTTAGTCTGCTAGTGCATTGCCACCTGATAGTTGAAATGCCACCTGATAACTGCATTTAGCCTGTTAGTGCATTGCCACCTGGTAGCTGCATTTAGCCTGTTAGTGCATTGCCAATTGATAGCTGCATTTAGCCTGTTAGTGCATTGCCATCTGATAGCTGCATTTAGCCTGTTAGTGCATTGATAGTTGAATTACCACCTGATAACTGCATTTAGCCTGCTAGTGCATTGATAGTTGAATTACCACCTGATAGCTGCATTTATCCTGTTAGTGCATTGATAGTTGAATTGCCACCTGATAACTGCATTTAGCCTGCTAGTGCACTGATAGTTGAATTACCACCTGATAGCTGCATTTAACCTGTTAGTGCATTGATAGTTGAATAATTGCCTCCTGATAACTGCATTCGCCTGTTAGTGTATTACCATCTGATAGCTGCATTTAGCCTGTTTGTGCATTGATAGTTGAATTGCCACCTGATAACTGCATTTAGCCTGCTAGTGCATTGATAGTTGAATTAACACCTGATAGCTGCATTTAGCCTGTTAGTGCATTGATAGTTGAATTGCCTCCTGATAACTGCATTTCGCCTGTTAGTGCATTGACAGTTGAATTACCACCTGATAGCTGTATTTAGCCTGTTAGTGCATTGATAGTTGAATTGCCTCCTGATAACTGCATTTCGCCTGTTAGTGCATTACCATCTGATAGCTGCATTTAGCCTGTTAGTGCATTGATAGTTGAATTGCCACCTGATAACTGCATTTAGCCTGCTAGTGCATTGATAGTTGAATTACCACCTGATAGCTGTATTTAGCCTGTTAGTGCATTGATAGTTGAATTGCCTCCTGATAACTGCATTTCGGCTGTTAGTGCATTACCATCTGAAAGCTGCATTTAGCCTGTTAGTGCATTGATAGTTGAATTGCCACCTGATAACTGCAGTTAGCCTGCTAGTGCATTGATAGTTGAATTACCACCTGATAGCTGCATTTAGCCTGTTAGTGCATTGATAGTTGAATTGCCTCTTGATAACTGCATTTCGCCTGTTAGTGCATTGCCATCTGATAGCTGCATTTAGCCTGTTAGTGCATTGATAGTTGAATTGCCTCCTGATAACTGCATTTTGCCTGTAAGTGTATTGCCATCTGATAGCTGCATTTAGCCTGTTAGTGCATTGATAGTTGAATTGCCACCTGATAACTGCATTTAGCCTGCTAGTGCATTGCCACCTGATAGTTGAAATGCCACCTGATAACTGCATTTCGCCTGTTAGTGCATTGCCATCTGGTAGCTGCATTTAGCCTGTTCGTGCATTGCCATCTGATAGCTGCATTTAGCCTGTTTGTGCATTGATAGTTGAATTGCCACCTGATAACTGCATTTAGCCTGCTAGTGCATTGATAGTTGAATTAACACCTGATAGCTGCATTTAGCCTGTTAGTGCATTGATAGTTGAATTGCCTCCTGATAACTGCATTTCGCCTGTTAGTGCATTGACAGTTGAATTACCACATGATAGCTGTATTTAGCCTGTTAGTGCATTGATAGTTGAATAATTGCCTCCTGATAACTGCATTCGCCTGTTAGTGTATTACCATCTGATAGCTGCATTTAGCCTGTTTGTGCATTGATAGTTGAATTGCCACCTGATAACTGCATTTAGCCTGCTAGTGCATTGATAGTTGAATTAACACCTGATAGCTGCATTTAGCCTGTTAGTGCATTGATAGTTGAATTGCCTCCTGATAACTGCATTTCGCCTGTTAGTGCATTGACAGTTGAATTACCACCTGATAGCTGTAGTTAGCCTGTTAGTGCATTGATAGTTGAATTGCCTCCTGATAACTGCATTTCGCCTGTTAGTGCATTACCATCTGATAGCTGCATTTAGCCTGTTAGTGCATTGATAGTTGAATTACCACCTGATAGCTGCATTTAGCCTGTTAGTGCATTGATAGTTGAATTGTCTCCTGATAACTGCATTTCGGCTGTTAGTGCATTACCATCTGAAAGCTGCATTTAGCCTGTTAGTGCATTGATAGTTGAATTGCCACCTGATAACTGCAGTTAGCCTGCTAGTGCATTGATAGTTGAATTACCACCTGATAGCTGCATTTAGCCTGTTAGTGCATTGATAGTTGAATTGCCTCTTGATAACTGCATTTCGCCTGTTAGTGCATTGCCACCTGATAGCTGCATTTAGCCTGTTAGTGCATTGATAGTTGAATTGCCTCCTGATAACTGCATTTTGCCTGTAAGTGTATTGCCATCTGATAGCTGCATTTAGCCTGTTAGTGCATTGATAGTTGAATTGCCACCTGATAACTGCATTTAGCCTGCTAGTGCATTGCCACCTGATAGTTGAAATGCCACCTGATAACTGCATTTCGCCTGTTAGTGCATTGCCATCTGGTAGCTGCATTTAGCCTGTTCGTGCATTGCCAGTTGATAGCTGCATTTAGCCTGATAGTGCATTGCCATCTCATAGCTGCATTTAGCCTGTTAGTGCATTGATAGTTGAATGCCACCTGATAACTGCATTTAGCCTGCTAGTGCATTGATAGTTGAATTAGCACTTGATAGCGGCATTTAGCCTGTTAGTGCATTGATAGTTGAATTGCCACCTGATAACTGCATTTAGCCTGCTAGTGCACTGATAGTTGAATTACCACCTGATAGCTGCATTTAACCTGTTAGTGCATTGATAGTTGAATTACCTCCTGATAACTGCATTCGCCTGTTAGTGCATTACCATCTGATAGCTGCATTTCTCCTGTTAGTGCATTGATAGTTGAATTTCCACCTGATAACTGCATTTAGCCTGCTAGTGCATTGATAGTTGAATTACCATCTGATAGCTGCATTTAGCCTGTTAGTGCATTGATAATTGAATTGCCACCTGATCACTGCATTTAGCCTGCTAGTGCATTGATAGTTGAATTACCACCTGATAGCTGCATTTAGCCTGTTAGTGCATTGATAGTTGAATTGCCTCCTGATAACTGCATTTCGCCTGTTAGTGCATTACCATCCGATAGCTGCATTTAGCCTGTTAGTGCATTGATAGTTGAATTGCCACCTAACTGCATTTAGCCTGCTAGTGCATTGATAGTTGAATTACCACCTGATAGCTGCATTTAGCCTGTTAGTGCATTGATAGTTGAATTGCCTCCTGATAACTGCATTTTGCCTGTTAGTGCATTACCATCTGATAGCTGCATTTAGCCTGTTGGTGCATTGATATTTGGATTGCCACCTGATAACTGCATTTAGCCTGCTAGTGCATTGATAGTTGAATTACCACTTGATAGCTGCATTTAGCCTGTTAGTGCATTGATAGTTGAATTGCCTCCTGATAACTGCATTTCGCCTGTTAGTGCATTACCATCTGATAGCTGCATTTAGCCTGTTAGTGCATTGATAGTTGAATTGCCACCTGATAACTGCATTTAGCCTGCTAGTGCATTGATAGTTGAATTACCACCTGATAGCTGCATTTAGCCTGTTAGTGCATTGACAGTTGAATTGCCTCCTGATAACTGCATTTCGGCTGTTAGTGCATTACCATCTAAAAGCTGCATTTAGCCTGTTAGTGCATTGATAGTTGAATTGCCACCTGATAACTGCAGTTAGCCTGCTAGTGCATTGATAGTTGAATTACCACCTGATAGCTGCATTTAGCCTGTTAGTGCATTGATAGTTGAATTGCCTCTTGATAACTGCATTTCGCCTGTTAGTGCATTGCCATCTGATAGCTGCATTTAGCCTGTTAGTGCATTGATAGTTGAATTGCCTCCTGATAACTGCATTTTGCCTGTAAGTGTATTGCCATCTGATAGCTGCATTTAGCCTGTTAGTGCATTGATAGTTGAATTGCCACCTGATAACTGCATTTAGCCTGTTAGTGCATTGATAGTTGAATTGCCTCCTGATAACTGCATTTCGCCTGTTAGTGCATTACCATCCGATAGCTGCATTTAGCCTGTTAGTGCATTGATAGTTGAATTGCCACCTAACTGCATTTAGCCTGCTAGTGCATTGATAGTTGAATTACCACCTGATAGCTGCATTTAGCCTGTTAGTGCATTGATAGTTGAATTGCCTCCTGATAACTGCATTTTGCCTGTTAGTGCATTACCATCTGATAGCTGCATTTAGCCTGTTGGTGCATTGATATTTGGATTGCCACCTGATAACTGCATTTAGCCTGCTAGTGCATTGATAGTTGAATTACCACTTGATAGCTGCATTTAGCCTGTTAGTGCATTGATAGTTGAATTGCCTCCTGATAACTGCATTTCGCCTGTTAGTGCATTACCATCTGATAGCTGCATTTAGCCTGTTAGTGCATTGATAGTTGAATTGCCACCTGATAACTGCATTTAGCCTGCTAGTGCATTGATAGTTGAATTACCACCTGATAGCTGCATTTAGCCTGTTAGTGCATTGATAGTTGAATTGCCTCCTGATAACTGCATTTCGGCTGTTAGTGCATTACCATCTAAAAGCTGCATTTAGCCTGTTAGTGCATTGATAGTTGAATTGCCACCTGATAACTGCAGTTAGCCTGCTAGTGCATTGATAGTTGAATTACCACCTGATAGCTGCATTTAGCCTGTTAGTGCATTGATAGTTGAATTGCCTCTTGATAACTGCATTTCGCCTGTTAGTGCATTGCCATCTGATAGCTGCATTTAGCCTGTTAGTGCATTGATAGTTGAATTGCCTCCTGATAACTGCATTTTGCCTGTAAGTGTATTGCCATCTGATAGCTGCATTTAGCCTGTTAGTGCATTGATAGTTGAATTGCCACCTGATAACTGCATTTAGCCTGCTAGTGCATTGCCACCTGATAGTTGAAATGCCACCTGATAACTGCATTTCGCCTGTTAGTGCATTGCCATCTGGTAGCTGCATTTAGCCTGTTCGTGCATTGCCATCTGATAGCTGCATTTAGCCTGTTTGTGCATTGATAGTTGAATTGCCACCTGATAACTGCATTTAGCCTGCTAGTGCATTGATAGTTGAATTAACACCTGATAGCTGCATTTAGCCTGTTAGTGCATTGATAGTTGAATTGCCTCCTGATAACTGCATTTCGCCTGTTAGTGCATTGACAGTTGAATTACCACCTGATAGCTGTATTTAGCCTGTTAGTGCATTGATAGTTGAATAATTGCCTCCTGATAACTGCATTCGCCTGTTAGTGTATTACCATCTGATAGCTGCATTTAGCCTGTTTGTGCATTGATAGTTGAATTGCCACCTGATAACTGCATTTAGCCTGCTAGTGCATTGATAGTTGAATTAACACCTGATAGCTGCATTTAGCCTGTTAGTGCATTGATAGTTGAATTGCCTCCTGATAACTGCATTTCGCCTGTTAGTGCATTGACAGTTGAATTACCACCTGATAGCTGTATTTAGCCTGTTAGTGCATTGATAGTTGAATTGCCTCCTGATAACTGCATTTCGCCTGTTAGTGCATTACCATCTGATAGCTGCATTTATCCTGTTAGTGCATTGATAGTTGAATTGCCACCTGATAACTGCATTTAGCCTGCTAGTGCATTGATAGTTGAATTACCACCTGATAGCTGCATTTAGCCTGTTAGTGCATTGATAGTTGAATTGTCTCCTGATAACTGCATTTCGGCTGTTAGTGCATTACCATCTGAAAGCTGCATTTAGCCTGTTAGTGCATTGATAGTTGAATTGCCTCCTGATAACTGCATTCGCCTGTTAGTGCATTACCATCTGATAGCTGCATTTAGCCTGTTTGTGCATTGATAGTTGAATTGCCACCTGATAACTGCATTTGGCCTGTTAGTGCATTGATAGTTGAATTGCCTCCTGATAACTGCATTTCGCCTGTTAGTGCATTGACAGTTGAATTACCACCTGATAGCTGTATTTAGCCTGTTAGTGCATTGATAGTTGAATTGCCTCCTGATAACTGCATTTCGCCTGTTAGTGCATTGCCATCTGATAGCTGCATTTAGCCTGTTAGTGCATTGATAGTTGAATTGCCACCTGATAACTGCATTTAGCCTGCTAGTGCATTGATAGTTGAATTACCACCTGATTGCTGCATTTATCCTGTTAGTGCATTGATAGTTGAATTGCCACCTGATAACTGCATTTAGCCTGCTAGTGCACTGATAGTTGAATTACCACCTGATAGCTGCATTTAACCTGTTAGTGCATTGATAGTTGAATAATTGCCTCCTGATAACTGCATTCGCCTGTTAGTGTATTACCATCTGATAGCTGCATTTAGCCAGTTGGTGCATTGATAGTTGAATTACCACCTGATAGCTGCATTTAACCTGTTTGTGCATTGATAGTTGAATTGCCACCTGATAACTGCATTTAGCCTGCTAGTGCATTGATAGTTGAATTAACACCTGATAACTGCATTTAGCCTGCTAGTGCATTGATAGTTGAATTACCACCTGATAGCTGCATTTAGCCTGTTAGTGCATTGATAGTTGAATTGCCTCCTGATAACTGCATTTTGTCCGTTAGTGTATTGCCATCTGATAGCTGCATTTAGCCTGTTAGTGCATTGATAGTTGAATTTCCACCTGATAACCGCATTTAGCCTGCTAGTGCATTGCCACCTGATAGTTGAAATGCCACCTGATAACTGCATTTAGCCTGTTAGTGCATTGCCATCTGGTAGCTGCATTTAGCCTGTTAGTGCATTGCCAGTTGATAGCTGCATTTAGCCTGTTAGTGCATTGCCATCTGATAGCTGCATTTAGCCTGTTAGTGCATTGATAGTTGAATTGCCACCTGATAACTGCATTTAGCCTGCTAGTGCATTGATAGTTGAATTACCACCTGATTGCTGCATTTAGCCTGTTAGTGCATTGATAGTTGAATTGCCACCTGATAACTGCATTTAGCCTGCTAGTGCACTGATAGTTGAATTACCACCTGATAGCTGCATTTAACCTGTTAGTGCATTGATAGTTGAATAATTGCCTCCTGATAACTGCATTCGCCTGTTAGTGCATTACCATCTGATAGCTGCATTTAGCCTGTTTGTGCATTGATAGTTGAATTGCCACCTGATAACTGCATTTAGCCTGCTAGTGCACTGATAGTTGAATTACCACCTGATAGCTGCATTTAACCTGTTAGTGCATTGATAGTTGAATAATTGCCTCCTGATAACTGCATTCGCCTGTTAGTGCATTACCATCTGATAGCTGCATTTAGCCTGTTTGTGCATTGATAGTTGAATTGCCACCTGATAACTGCATTTGGCCTGTTAGTGCATTGATAGTTGAATTGCCACCTGATTGCTGCATTTAGCCTGTTAGTGCATTGATAGTTGAATTGCCACCTGATAACTGCATTTCGCCTGCTAGTGCACTGATAGTTGAATTACCACCTGATAGCTGCATTTAACCTGTTAGTGCATTGATAGTTGAATAATTGCCTCCTGATAACTGCATTCGCCTGTTAGTGCATTACCATCTGATAGCTGCATTTAGCCTGTTTGTGCATTGATAGTTGAATTGCCACCTGATAACTGCATTTGGCCTGTTAGTGCATTGATAGTTGAATTGCCTCCTGATAGCTGCATTTCGCCTGTTAGTGCATTGACAGTTGAATTACCACCTGATAGCTGTATTTAGCCTGTTAGTGCATTGATAGTTGAATTGCCTCCTGATAACTGCATTTCGCCTGTTAGTGCATTGCCATCTGATAGCTGCATTTAGCCTGTTAGTGCATTGATAGTTGAATTGCCACCTGATAACTGCATTTAGCCTGCTAGTGCATTGATAGTTGAATTACCACCTGATTGCTGCATTTAGCCTGTTAGTGCATTGATAGTTGAATTGCCACCTGATAACTGCATTTAGCCTGCTAGTGCACTGATAGTTGAATTACCACCTGATAGCTGTATTTAACCTGTTAGTGCATTGATAGTTGAATAATTGCCTCCTGATAACTGCATTCACCTGTTAGTGCATTACCATCTGATAGCTGCATTTAGCCTGTTTGTGCATTGATAGTTGAATTGCCACCTGATAACTGCATTTAGCCTGTTAGTGCATTGATAGTTGAATTGCCTCCTGATAACTGCATTTCGCCTGTTAGTGCATTGACAGTTGAATTACCACCTGATATCTGTATTTAGCCTGTTAGTGCATTGATAGTTGAATTGCCTCCTGATAACTGCATTTCGCCTGTTAGTGCATTACCATCTGATAGCTGCATTTAGCCTGTTAGTGCATTGATAGTTGATTTGCCACCTGATAACTGCATTTAGCCTGCTAGTGCATTGATAGTTGAATTACCACCTGATAGCTGCATTTAGCCTGTTAGTGCATTGATAGTTGAATTGCCACCTGATAACTGCATTTTGCCTGTAAGTGCACTGCCATCTGATAGCTGCATTTAGCCTGTTAGTGCATTGATAGTTGAATTGCCACCTGATAACTGCATTTAGTCTGCTAGTGCATTGCCACCTGATAGTTGAAATGCCACCTGATAACTGCATTTAGCCTGTTAGTGCATTGCCATCTGGTAGCTGCATTTAGCCTGTTAGTGCATTGCCAATTGATAGCTGCATTTAGCCTGTTAGTGCATTGCCATCTGATAGCTGCATTTAGCCTGTTAGTGCATTGATAGTTGAATTGCCACCTGATAACTGCATTTAGCCTGCTAGTGCATTGATAGTTGAATTACCACCTGATAGCTGCATTTATCCTGTTAGTGCATTGATCATTGAATTGCCACCTGATAACTGCATTTAGCCTGCTAGTGCACTGATAGTTGAATTACCACCTGATAGCTGCATTTAACCTGTTAGTGCATTGATAGTTGAATAATTGCCTCCTGATAACTGCATTCGCCTGTTAGTGTATTACCATCTGATAGCTGCATTTAGCCTGTTGGTGCATTGATAGTTGAATTACCACCTGATAGCTGCATTTAACCTGTTTGTGCATTGATAGTTGAATTGCCACCTGATAACTGCATTTAGCCTGCTAGTGCATTGATAGTTGAATTAACACCTGATAACTGCATTTAGCCTGCTAGTGCATTGATAGTTGAATTACCACCTGATAGCTGCATTTAGCCTGTTAGTGCATTGATAGTTGAATTGCCTCCTGATAACTGCATTTTGTCCGTTAGTGTATTGCCATCTGATAGCTGCATTTAGCCTGTTAGTGCATTGATAGTTGAATTTCCACCTGATAACTGCATTTAGCCTGCTAGTGCATTGCCACCTGATAGTTGAAATGCCACCTGATAACTGCATTTAGCCTGTTAGTGCATTGCCATCTGGTAGCTGCATTTAGCCTGTTAGTGCATTGCCAGTTGATAGCTGCATTTAGCCTGTTAGTGCATTGCCATCTGATAGCTGCATTTAGCCTGTTAGTGCATTGATAGTTGAATTGCCACCTGATAACTGCATTTAGCCTGCTAGTGCATTGATAGTTGAATTACCACCTGATTGCTGCATTTAGCCTGTTAGTGCATTGATAGTTGAATTGCCACCTGATAACTGCATTTAGCCTGCTAGTGCACTGATAGTTGAATTACCACCTGATAGCTGCATTTAACCTGTTAGTGCATTGATAGTTGAATAATTGCCTCCTGATAACTGCATTCGCCTGTTAGTGCATTACCATCTGATAGCTGCATTTAGCCTGTTTGTGCATTGATAGTTGAATTGCCACCTGATAACTGCATTTGGCCTGTTAGTGCATTGATAGTTGAATTGCCTCCTGATAACTGCATATTGCCTGTTAGTGCATTGACAGTTGAATTACCACCTGATAACTGCATTTAGCCTGCTAGTGCATTGATAGTTGAATTACCACTTGATAGCTGCATTTAGCCTGTTAGTGCATTGATAGTTGAATTGCCACCTGATAACTGCATTTAGCCTGCTAGTGCATTGATAGTTGAATTACCACCTGATAGCTGCATTTAGCCTGTTAGTGCATTGATAGTTGAATTGCCTCCTGATAACTGCATTTCGGCTGTTAGTGCATTACCATCTAAAAGCTGCATTTAGCCTGTTAGTGCATTGATAGTTGAATTGCCACCTGATAACTGCAGTTAGCCTGCTAGTGCATTGATAGTTGAATTACCACCTGATAGCTGCATTTAGCCTGTTAGTGCATTGATAGTTGAATTGCCTCTTGATAACTGCATTTCGCCTGTTAGTGCATTGCCATCTGATAGCTGCATTTAGCCTGTTAGTGCATTGATAGTTGAATTGCCTCCTGATAACTGCATTTTGCCTGTAAGTGTATTGCCATCTGATAGCTGCATTTAGCCTGTTAGTGCATTGATAGTTGAATTGCCACCTGATAACTGCATTTAGCCTGCTAGTGCATTGCCACCTGATAGTTGAAATGCCACCTGATAACTGCATTTCGCCTGTTAGTGCATTGCCATCTGGTAGCTGCATTTAGCCTGTTCGTGCATTGCCATCTGATAGCTGCATTTAGCCTGTTTGTGCATTGATAGTTGAATTGCCACCTGATAACTGCATTTAGCCTGCTAGTGCATTGATAGTTGAATTAACACCTGATAGCTGCATTTAGCCTGTTAGTGCATTGATAGTTGAATTGCCTCCTGATAACTGCATTTCGCCTGTTAGTGCATTGACAGTTGAATTACCACCTGATAGCTGTATTTAGCCTGTTAGTGCATTGATAGTTGAATAATTGCCTCCTGATAACTGCATTCGCCTGTTAGTGTATTACCATCTGATAGCTGCATTTAGCCTGTTTGTGCATTGATAGTTGAATTGCCACCTGATAACTGCATTTAGCCTGCTAGTGCATTGATAGTTGAATTAACACCTGATAGCTGCATTTAGCCTGTTAGTGCATTGATAGTTGAATTGCCTCCTGATAACTGCATTTCGCCTGTTAGTGCATTGACAGTTGAATTACCACCTGATAGCTGTATTTAGCCTGTTAGTGCATTGATAGTTGAATTGCCTCCTGATAACTGCATTTCGCCTGTTAGTGCATTACCATCTGATAGCTGCATTTATCCTGTTAGTGCATTGATAGTTGAATTGCCACCTGATAACTGCATTTAGCCTGCTAGTGCATTGATAGTTGAATTACCACCTGATAGCTGCATTTAGCCTGTTAGTGCATTGATAGTTGAATTGTCTCCTGATAACTGCATTTCGGCTGTTAGTGCATTACCATCTGAAAGCTGCATTTAGCCTGTTAGTGCATTGATAGTTGAATTGCCTCCTGATAACTGCATTCGCCTGTTAGTGCATTACCATCTGATAGCTGCATTTAGCCTGTTTGTGCATTGATAGTTGAATTGCCACCTGATAACTGCATTTGGCCTGTTAGTGCATTGATAGTTGAATTGCCTCCTGATAACTGCATTTCGCCTGTTAGTGCATTGACAGTTGAATTACCACCTGATAGCTGTATTTAGCCTGTTAGTGCATTGATAGTTGAATTGCCTCCTGATAACTGCATTTCGCCTGTTAGTGCATTGCCATCTGATAGCTGCATTTAGCCTGTTAGTGCATTGATAGTTGAATTGCCGCCTGCTAGTGCATTGATAGTTGAATTACCACCTGATTGCTGCATTTATCCTGTTAGTGCATTGATAGTTGAATTGCCACCTGATAACTGCATTTAGCCTGCTAGTGCACTGATAGTTGAATTACCACCTGATAGCTGCATTTAACCTGTTAGTGCATTGATAGTTGAATAATTGCCTCCTGATAACTGCATTCGCCTGTTAGTGTATTACCATCTGATAGCTGCATTTAGCCAGTTGGTGCATTGATAGTTGAATTACCACCTGATAGCTGCATTTAACCTGTTTGTGCATTGATAGTTGAATTGCCACCTGATAACTGCATTTAGCCAGCTAGTGCATTGATAGTTGAATTAACACCTGATAACTGCATTTAGCCTGCTAGTGCATTGATAGTTGAATTACCACCTGATAGCTGCATTTAGCCTGTTAGTGCATTGATAGTTGAATTGCCTCCTGATAACTGCATTTTGTCCGTTAGTGTATTGCCATCTGATAGCTGCATTTAGCCTGTTAGTGCATTGATAGTTGAATTTCCACCTGATAACCGCATTTAGCCTGCTAGTGCATTGCCACCTGATAGTTGAAATGCCACCTGATAACTGCATTTAGCCTGTTAGTGCATTGCCATCTGGTAGCTGCATTTAGCCTGTTAGTGCATTGCCAGTTGATAGCTGCATTTAGCCTGTTAGTGCATTGCCATCTGATAGCTGCATTTAGCCTGTTAGTGCATTGATAGTTGAATTGCCACCTGATAACTGCATTTAGCCTGCTAGTGCATTGATAGTTGAATTACCACCTGATTGCTGCATTTAGCCTGTTAGTGCATTGATAGTTGAATTGCCACCTGATAACTGCATTTAGCCTGCTAGTGCACTGATAGTTGAATTACCACCTGATAGCTGCATTTAACCTGTTAGTGCATTGATAGTTGAATAATTGCCTCCTGATAACTGCATTCGCCTGTTAGTGCATTACCATCTGATAGCTGCATTTAGCCTGTTTGTGCATTGATAGTTGAATTGCCACCTGATAACTGCATTTAGCCTGCTAGTGCACTGATAGTTGAATTACCACCTGATAGCTGCATTTAACCTGTTAGTGCATTGATAGTTGAATAATTGCCTCCTGATAACTGCATTCGCCTGTTAGTGCATTACCATCTGATAGCTGCATTTAGCCTGTTTGTGCATTGATAGTTGAATTGCCACCTGATAACTGCATTTGGCCTGTTAGTGCATTGATAAATGAATTGCCTCCTGATAACTGCATTTCGCCTGTTAGTGCATTACCATCTGATAGCTGCATTTAGCCTGTTAGTGCATTGATAGTTGAATTGCCACCTGATAACTGCATTTAGCCTGCTAGTGCATTGATAGTTGAATTACCACCTGATAGCTGTATTTAGCCTGTTAGTGCATTGATAGTTGAATTGCCTCCTGATAACTGCATTTCGGCTGTTAGTGCATTACCATCTGAAAGCTGCATTTAGCCTGTTAGTGCATTGATAGTTGAATTGCCACCTGATAACTGCAGTTAGCCTGCTAGTGCATTGATAGTTGAATTACCACCTGATAGCTGCATTTAGCCTGTTAGTGCATTGATAGTTGAATTGCCTCTTGATAACTGCATTTCGCCTGTTAGTGCATTGCCATCTGATAGCTGCATTTAGCCTGTTAGTGCATTGATAGTTGAATTGCCTCCTGATAACTGCATTTTGCCTGTAAGTGTATTGCCATCTGATAGCTGCATTTAGCCTGTTAGTGCATTGATAGTTGAATTGCCACCTGATAACTGCATTTAGCCTGCTAGTGCATTGCCACCTGATAGTTGAAATGCCACCTGATAACTGCATTTCGCCTGTTAGTGCATTGCCATCTGGTAGCTGCATTTAGCCTGTTCGTGCATTGCCATCTGATAGCTGCATTTAGCCTGTTTGTGCATTGATAGTTGAATTGCCACCTGATAACTGCATTTAGCCTGCTAGTGCATTGATAGTTGAATTAACACCTGATAGCTGCATTTAGCCTGTTAGTGCATTGATAGTTGAATTGCCTCCTGATAACTGCATTTCGCCTGTTAGTGCATTGACAGTTGAATTACCACATGATAGCTGTATTTAGCCTGTTAGTGCATTGATAGTTGAATAATTGCCTCCTGATAACTGCATTCGCCTGTTAGTGTATTACCATCTGATAGCTGCATTTAGCCTGTTTGTGCATTGATAGTTGAATTGCCACCTGATAACTGCATTTAGCCTGCTAGTGCATTGATAGTTGAATTAACACCTGATAGCTGCATTTAGCCTGTTAGTGCATTGATAGTTGAATTGCCTCCTGATAACTGCATTTCGCCTGTTAGTGCATTGACAGTTGAATTACCACCTGATAGCTGTAGTTAGCCTGTTAGTGCATTGATAGTTGAATTGCCTCCTGATAACTGCATTTCGCCTGTTAGTGCATTACCATCTGATAGCTGCATTTAGCCTGTTAGTGCATTGATAGTTGAATTACCACCTGATAGCTGCATTTAGCCTGTTAGTGCATTGATAGTTGAATTGTCTCCTGATAACTGCATTTCGGCTGTTAGTGCATTACCATCTGAAAGCTGCATTTAGCCTGTTAGTGCATTGATAGTTGAATTGCCACCTGATAACTGCAGTTAGCCTGCTAGTGCATTGATAGTTGAATTACCACCTGATAGCTGCATTTAGCCTGTTAGTGCATTGATAGTTGAATTGCCTCTTGATAACTGCATTTCGCCTGTTAGTGCATTGCCACCTGATAGCTGCATTTAGCCTGTTAGTGCATTGATAGTTGAATTGCCTCCTGATAACTGCATTTTGCCTGTAAGTGTATTGCCATCTGATAGCTGCATTTAGCCTGTTAGTGCATTGATAGTTGAATTGCCACCTGATAACTGCATTTAGCCTGCTAGTGCATTGCCACCTGATAGTTGAAATGCCACCTGATAACTGCATTTCGCCTGTTAGTGCATTGCCATCTGGTAGCTGCATTTAGCCTGTTCGTGCATTGCCAGTTGATAGCTGCATTTAGCCTGATAGTGCATTGCCATCTCATAGCTGCATTTAGCCTGTTAGTGCATTGATAGTTGAATGCCACCTCATAACTGCATTTAGCCTGCTAGTGCATTGATAGTTGAATTAGCACTTGATAGCGGCATTTAGCCTGTTAGTGCATTGATAGTTGAATTGCCACCTGATAACTGCATTTAGCCTGCTAGTGCACTGATAGTTGAATTACCACCTGATAGCTGCATTTAACCTGTTAGTGCATTGATAGTTGAATTACCTCCTGATAACTGCATTCGCCTGTTAGTGCATTACCATCTGATAGCTGCATTTCTCCTGTTAGTGCATTGATAGTTGAATTTCCACCTGATAACTGCATTTAGCCTGCTAGTGCATTGATAGTTGAATTACCATCTGATAGCTGCATTTAGCCTGTTAGTGCATTGATAATTGAATTGCCACCTGATCACTGCATTTAGCCTGCTAGTGCATTGATAGTTGAATTACCACCTGATAGCTGCATTTAGCCTGTTAGTGCATTGATAGTTGAATTGCCTCCTGATAACTGCATTTCGCCTGTTAGTGCATTACCATCCGATAGCTGCATTTAGCCTGTTAGTGCATTGATAGTTGAATTGCCACCTAACTGCATTTAGCCTGCTAGTGCATTGATAGTTGAATTACCACCTGATAGCTGCATTTAGCCTGTTAGTGCATTGATAGTTGAATTGCCTCCTGATAACTGCATTTTGCCTGTTAGTGCATTACCATCTGATAGCTGCATTTAGCCTGTTGGTGCATTGATATTTGGATTGCCACCTGATAACTGCATTTAGCCTGCTAGTGCATTGATAGTTGAATTACCACTTGATAGCTGCATTTAGCCTGTTAGTGCATTGATAGTTGAATTGCCTCCTGATAACTGCATTTCGCCTGTTAGTGCATTACCATCTGATAGCTGCATTTAGCCTGTTAGTGCATTGATAGTTGAATTGCCACCTGATAACTGCATTTAGCCTGCTAGTGCATTGATAGTTGAATTACCACCTGATAGCTGCATTTAGCCTGTTAGTGCATTGACAGTTGAATTGCCTCCTGATAACTGCATTTCGGCTGTTAGTGCATTACCATCTAAAAGCTGCATTTAGCCTGTTAGTGCATTGATAGTTGAATTGCCACCTGATAACTGCAGTTAGCCTGCTAGTGCATTGATAGTTGAATTACCACCTGATAGCTGCATTTAGCCTGTTAGTGCATTGATAGTTGAATTGCCTCTTGATAACTGCATTTCGCCTGTTAGTGCATTGCCATCTGATAGCTGCATTTAGCCTGTTAGTGCATTGATAGTTGAATTGCCTCCTGATAACTGCATTTTGCCTGTAAGTGTATTGCCATCTGATAGCTGCATTTAGCCTGTTAGTGCATTGATAGTTGAATTGCCACCTGATAACTGCATTTAGCCTGTTAGTGCATTGATAGTTGAATTGCCTCCTGATAACTGCATTTCGCCTGTTAGTGCATTACAATCCGATAGCTGCATTTAGCCTGTTAGTGCATTGATAGTTGAATTGCCACCTAACTGCATTTAGCCTGCTAGTGCATTGATAGTTGAATTACCACCTGATAGCTGCATTTAGCCTGTTAGTGCATTGATAGTTGAATTGCCTCCTGATAACTGCATTTTGCCTGTTAGTGCATTACCATCTGATAGCTGCATTTAGCCTGTTGGTGCATTGATATTTGGATTGCCACCTGATAACTGCATTTAGCCTGCTAGTGCATTGATAGTTGAATTACCACTTGATAGCTGCATTTAGCCTGTTAGTGCATTGATAGTTGAATTGCCTCCTGATAACTGCATTTCGCCTGTTAGTGCATTACCATCTGATAGCTGCATTTAGCCTGTTAGTGCATTGATAGTTGAATTGCCACCTGATAACTGCATTTAGCCTGCTAGTGCATTGATAGTTGAATTACCACCTGATAGCTGCATTTAGCCTGTTAGTGCATTGATAGTTGAATTGCCTCCTGATAACTGCATTTCGGCTGTTAGTGCATTACCATCTAAAAGCTGCATTTAGCCTGTTAGTGCATTGATAGTTGAATTGCCACCTGATAACTGCAGTTAGCCTGCTAGTGCATTGATAGTTGAATTACCACCTGATAGCTGCATTTAGCCTGTTAGTGCATTGATAGTTGAATTGCCTCTTGATAACTGCATTTCGCCTGTTAGTGCATTGCCATCTGATAGCTGCATTTAGCCTGTTAGTGCATTGATAGTTGAATTGCCTCCTGATAACTGCATTTTGCCTGTAAGTGTATTGCCATCTGATAGCTGCATTTAGCCTGTTAGTGCATTGATAGTTGAATTGCCACCTGATAACTGCATTTAGCCTGCTAGTGCATTGCCACCTGATAGTTGAAATGCCACCTGATAACTGCATTTCGCCTGTTAGTGCATTGTCATCTGGTAGCTGCATTTAGCCTGTTCGTGCATTGCCATCTGATAGCTGCATTTAGCCTGTTTGTGCATTGATAGTTGAATTGCCACCTGATAACTGCATTTAGCCTGCTAGTGCATTGATAGTTGAATTAACACCTGATAGCTGCATTTAGCCTGTTAGTGCATTGATAGTTGAATTGCCTCCTGATAACTGCATTTCGCCTGTTAGTGCATTGACAGTTGAATTACCACCTGATAGCTGTATTTAGCCTGTTAGTGCATTGATAGTTGAATAATTGCCTCCTGATAACTGCATTCGCCTGTTAGTGTATTACCATCTGATAGCTGCATTTAGCCTGTTTGTGCATTGATAGTTGAATTGCCACCTGATAACTGCATTTAGCCTGCTAGTGCATTGATAGTTGAATTAACAACTGATAGCTGCATTTAGCCTGTTAGTGCATTGATAGTTGAATTGCCTCCTGATAACTGCATTTCGCCTGTTAGTGCATTGACAGTTGAATTACCACCTGATAGCTGTATTTAGCCTGTTAGTGCATTGATAGTTGAATTGCCTCCTGATAACTGCATTTCGCCTGTTAGTGCATTACCATCTGATAGCTGCATTTATCCTGTTAGTGCATTGATAGTTGAATTGCCACCTGATAACTGCATTTAGCCTGCTAGTGCATTGATAGTTGAATTACCACCTGATAGCTGCATTTAGCCTGTTAGTGCATTGATAGTTGAATTGTCTCCTGATAACTGCATTTCGGCTGTTAGTGCATTACCATCTGAAAGCTGCATTTAGCCTGTTAGTGCATTGATAGTTGAATTGCCTCCTGATAACTGCATTCGCCTGTTAGTGCATTACCATCTGATAGCTGCATTTAGCCTGTTTGTGCATTGATAGTTGAATTGCCACCTGATAACTGCATTTGGCCTGTTAGTGCATTGATAGTTGAATTGCCTCCTGATAACTGCATTTCGCCTGTTAGTGCATTGACAGTTGAATTACCACCTGATAGCTGTATTTAGCCTGTTAGTGCATTGATAGTTGAATTGCCTCCTGATAACTGCATTTCGCCTGTTAGTGCATTGCCATCTGATAGCTGCATTTAGCCTGTTAGTGCATTGATAGTTGAATTGCCACCTGATAACTGCATTTAGCCTGCTAGTGCATTGATAGTTGAATTACCACCTGATTGCTGCATTTATCCTGTTAGTGCATTGATAGTTGAATTGCCACCTGATAACTGCATTTAGCCTGCTAGTGCACTGATAGTTGAATTACCACCTGATAGCTGCATTTAACCTGTTAGTGCATTGATAGTTGAATAATTGCCTCCTGATAACTGCATTCGCCTGTTAGTGTATTACCATCTGATAGCTGCATTTAGCCAGTTGGTGCATTGATAGTTGAATTACCACCTGATAGCTGCATTTAACCTGTTTGTGCATTGATAGTTGAATTGCCACCTGATAACTGCATTTAGCCTGCTAGTGCATTGATAGTTGAATTAACACCTGATAACTGCATTTAGCCTGCTAGTGCATTGATAGTTGAATTACCACCTGATAGCTGCATTTAGCCTGTTAGTGCATTGATAGTTGAATTGCCTCCTGATAACTGCATTTTGTCCGTTAGTGTATTGCCATCTGATAGCTGCATTTAGCCTGTTAGTGCATTGATAGTTGAATTTCCACCTGATAACCGCATTTAGCCTGCTAGTGCATTGCCACCTGATAGTTGAAATGCCACCTGATAACTGCATTTAGCCTGTTAGTGCATTGCCATCTGGTAGCTGCATTTAGCCTGTTAGTGCATTGCCAGTTGATAGCTGCATTTAGCCTGTTAGTGCATTGCCATCTGATAGCTGCATTTAGCCTGTTAGTGCATTGATAGTTGAATTGCCACCTGATAACTGCATTTAGCCTGCTAGTGCATTGATAGTTGAATTACCACCTGATTGCTGCATTTAGCCTGTTAGTGCATTGATAGTTGAATTGCCACCTGATAACTGCATTTAGCCTGCTAGTGCACTGATAGTTGAATTACCACCTGATAGCTGCATTTAACCTGTTAGTGCATTGATAGTTGAATAATTGCCTCCTGATAACTGCATTCGCCTGTTAGTGCATTACCATCTGATAGCTGCATTTAGCCTGTTTGTGCATTGATAGTTGAATTGCCACCTGATAACTGCATTTAGCCTGCTAGTGCACTGATAGTTGAATTACCACCTGATAGCTGCATTTAACCTGTTAGTGCATTGATAGTTGAATAATTGCCTCCTGATAACTGCATTCGCCTGTTAGTGCATTACCATCTGATAGCTGCATTTAGCCTGTTTGTGCATTGATAGTTGAATTGCCACCTGATAACTGCATTTGGCCTGTTAGTGCATTGATAGTTGAATTGCCACCTGATTGCTGCATTTAGCCTGTTAGTGCATTGATAGTTGAATTGCCACCTGATAACTGCATTTCGCCTGCTAGTGCACTGATAGTTGAATTACCACCTGATAGCTGCATTTAACCTGTTAGTGCATTGATAGTTGAATAATTGCCTCCTGATAACTGCATTCGCCTGTTAGTGCATTACCATCTGATAGCTGCATTTAGCCTGTTTGTGCATTGATAGTTGAATTGCCACCTGATAACTGCATTTGGCCTGTTAGTGCATTGATAGTTGAATTGCCTCCTGATAACTGCATTTCGCCTGTTAGTGCATTGACAGTTGAATTACCACCTGATAGCTGTATTTAGCCTGTTAGTGCATTGATAGTTGAATTGCCTCCTGATAACTGCATTTCGCCTGTTAGTGCATTGCCATCTGATAGCTGCATTTAGCCTGTTAGTGCATTGATAGTTGAATTGCCACCTGATAACTGCATTTAGCCTGCTAGTGCATTGATAGTTGAATTACCACCTGATTGCTGCATTTAGCCTGTTAGTGCATTGATAGTTGAATTGCCACCTGATAACTGCATTTAGCCTGCTAGTGCACTGATAGTTGAATTACCACCTGATAGCTGTATTTAACCTGTTAGTGCATTGATAGTTGAATAATTGCCTCCTGATAACTGCATTCACCTGTTAGTGCATTACCATCTGATAGCTGCATTTAGCCTGTTTGTGCATTGATAGTTGAATTGCCACCTGATAACTGCATTTAGCCTGTTAGTGCATTGATAGTTGAATTGCCTCCTGATAACTGCATTTCGCCTGTTAGTGCATTGACAGTTGAATTACCACCTGATATCTGTATTTAGCCTGTTAGTGCATTGATAGTTGAATTGCCTCCTGATAACTGCATTTCGCCTGTTAGTGCATTACCATCTGATAGCTGCATTTAGCCTGTTAGTGCATTGATAGTTGATTTGCCACCTGATAACTGCATTTAGCCTGCTAGTGCATTGATAGTTGAATTACCACCTGATAGCTGCATTTAGCCTGTTAGTGCATTGATAGTTGAATTGCCACCTGATAACTGCATTTTGCCTGTAAGTGCACTGCCATCTGATAGCTGCATTTAGCCTGTTAGTGCATTGATAGTTGAATTGCCACCTGATAACTGCATTTAGTCTGCTAGTGCATTGCCACCTGATAGTTGAAATGCCACCTGATAACTGCATTTAGCCTGTTAGTGCATTGCCATCTGGTAGCTGCATTTAGCCTGTTAGTGCATTGCCAATTGATAGCTGCATTTAGCCTGTTAGTGCATTGCCATCTGATAGCTGCATTTAGCCTGTTAGTGCATTGATAGTTGAATTGCCACCTGATAACTGCATTTAGCCTGCTAGTGCATTGATAGTTGAATTACCACCTGATAGCTGCATTTATCCTGTTAGTGCATTGATCATTGAATTGCCACCTGATAACTGCATTTAGCCTGCTAGTGCACTGATAGTTGAATTACCACCTGATAGCTGCATTTAACCTGTTAGTGCATTGATAGTTGAATAATTGCCTCCTGATAACTGCATTCGCCTGTTAGTGTATTACCATCTGATAGCTGCATTTAGCCTGTTGGTGCATTGATAGTTGAATTACCACCTGATAGCTGCATTTAACCTGTTTGTGCATTGATAGTTGAATTGCCACCTGATAACTGCATTTAGCCTGCTAGTGCATTGATAGTTGAATTAACACCTGATAACTGCATTTAGCCTGCTAGTGCATTGATAGTTGAATTACCACCTGATAGCTGCATTTAGCCTGTTAGTGCATTGATAGTTGAATTGCCTCCTGATAACTGCATTTTGTCCGTTAGTGTATTGCCATCTGATAGCTGCATTTAGCCTGTTAGTGCATTGATAGTTGAATTTCCACCTGATAACTGCATTTAGCCTGCTAGTGCATTGCCACCTGATAGTTGAAATGCCACCTGATAACTGCATTTAGCCTGTTAGTGCATTGCCATCTGGTAGCTGCATTTAGCCTGTTAGTGCATTGCCAGTTGATAGCTGCATTTAGCCTGTTAGTGCATTGCCATCTGATAGCTGCATTTAGCCTGTTAGTGCATTGATAGTTGAATTGCCACCTGATAACTGCATTTAGCCTGCTAGTGCATTGATAGTTGAATTACCACCTGATTGCTGCATTTAGCCTGTTAGTGCATTGATAGTTGAATTGCCACCTGATAACTGCATTTAGCCTGCTAGTGCACTGATAGTTGAATTACCACCTGATAGCTGCATTTAACCTGTTAGTGCATTGATAGTTGAATAATTGCCTCCTGATAACTGCATTCGCCTGTTAGTGCATTACCATCTGATAGCTGCATTTAGCCTGTTTGTGCATTGATAGTTGAATTGCCACCTGATAACTGCATTTGGCCTGTTAGTGCATTGATAGTTGAATTGCCTCCTGATAACTGCATATTGCCTGTTAGTGCATTGACAGTTGAATTACCACCTGATAGCTGTATTTAGCCTGTTAGTGCATTGATAGTTGAATTGCCTCCTGATAACTGCATTTCGCCTGTTAGTGCATTGCCATCTGATAGCTGCATTTAGCCTGTTAGTGCATTGATAGTTGAATTGCCTCCTGATAACTGCATTTTGCCTGTAAGTGCACTGCCATCTGATAGCTGCATTTAGCCTGTTAGTGCATTGATAGTTGAATTGCCACCTGATAACTGCATTTAGTCTGCTAGTGCATTGCCACCTGATAGTTGAAATGCCACCTGATAACTGCATTTAGCCTGTTAGTGCATTGCCACCTGGTAGCTGCATTTAGCCTGTTAGTGCATTGCCAATTGATAGCTGCATTTAGCCTGTTAGTGCATTGCCATCTGATAGCTGAATTTAGCCTGTTAGTGCATTGATAGTTGAATTGCCACCTGATAACTGCATTTAGCCTGCTAGTGCATTGATAGTTGAATTACCACCTGATAGCTGCATTTATCCTGTTAGTGCTTTGATAGTTGAATTGCCACCTGATAACTGCATTTAGCCTGCTAGTGCACTGATAGTTGAATTACCACCTGATAGCTGCATTTAACCTGTTAGTGCATTGATAGTTGAATAATTGCCTCCTGATAACTGCATTCGCCTGTTAGTGTATTACCATCTGATAGCTGCATTTAGCCTGTTTGTGCATTGATAGTTGAATTGCCACCTGATAACTGCATTTAGCCTGCTAGTGCATTGATAGTTGAATTAACACCTGATAGCTGCATTTAGCCTGTTAGTGCATTGATAGTTGAATTGCCTCCTGATAACTGCATTTCGCCTGTTAGTGCATTGACAGTTGAATTACCACCTGATAGCTGTATTTAGCCTGTTAGTGCATTGATAGTTGAATTGCCTCCTGATAACTGCATTTCGCCTGTTAGTGCATTACCATCTGATAGCTGCATTTAGCCTGTTAGTGCATTGATAGTTGAATTGCCACCTGATAACTGCATTTAGCCTGCTAGTGCATTGATAGTTGAATTACCACCTGATAGCTGTATTTAGCCTGTTAGTGCATTGATAATTGAATTGCCACCTGATCACTGCATTTAGCCTGCTAGTGCATTGATAGTTGAATTACCACCTGATAGCTGCATTTAGCCTGTTAGTGCATTGATAGTTGAATTGCCTCCTGATAACTGCATTTCGCCTGTTAGTGCATTACCATCCGATAGCTGCATTTAGCCTGTTAGTGCATTGATAGTTGAATTGCCACCTAACTGCATTTAGCCTGCTAGTGCATTGATAGTTGAATTACCACCTGATAGCTGCATTTAGCCTGTTAGTGCATTGATAGTTGAATTGCCTCCTGATAACTGCATTTTGCCTGTTAGTGCATTACCATCTGATAGCTGCATTTAGCCTGTTGGTGCATTGATATTTGGATTGCCACCTGATAACTGCATTTAGCCTGCTAGTGCATTGATAGTTGAATTACCACTTGATAGCTGCATTTAGCCTGTTAGTGCATTGATAGTTGAATTGCCTCCTGATAACTGCATTTCGCCTGTTAGTGCATTACCATCTGATAGCTGCATTTAGCCTGTTAGTGCATTGATAGTTGAATTGCCACCTGATAACTGCATTTAGCCTGCTAGTGCATTGATAGTTGAATTACCACCTGATAGCTGCATTTAGCCTGTTAGTGCATTGATAGTTGAATTGCCTCCTGATAACTGCATTTCGGCTGTTAGTGCATTACCATCTAAAAGCTGCATTTAGCCTGTTAGCGCATTGATAGTTGAATTGCCACCTGATAACTGCAGTTAGCCTGCTAGTGCATTGATAGTTGAATTACCACCTGATAGCTGCATTTAGCCTGTTAGTGCATTGATAGTTGAATTGCCTCTTGATAACTGCATTTCGCCTGTTAGTGCATTGCCATCTGATAGCTGCATTTAGCCTGTTAGTGCATTGATAGTTGAATTGCCTCCTGATAACTGCATTTTGCCTGTAAGTGTATTGCCATCTGATAGCTGCATTTAGCCTGTTAGTGCATTGATAGTTGAATTGCCACCTGATAACTGCATTTAGCCTGCTAGTGCATTGCCACCTGATAGTTGAAATGCCACCTGATAACTGCATTTCGCCTGTTAGTGCATTGCCATCTGGTAGCTGCATTTAGCCTGTTCGTGCATTGCCATCTGATAGCTGCATTTAGCCTGTTTGTGCATTGATAGTTGAATTGCCACCTGATAACTGCATTTAGCCTGCTAGTGCATTGATAGTTGAATTAACACCTGATAGCTGCATTTAGCCTGTTAGTGCATTGATAGTTGAATTGCCTCCTGATAACTGCATTTCGCCTGTTAGTGCATTGACAGTTGAATTACCACCTGATAGCTGTATTTAGCCTGTTAGTGCATTGATAGTTGAATAATTGCCTCCTGATAACTGCATTCGCCTGTTAGTGTATTACCATCTGATAGCTGCATTTAGCCTGTTTGTGCATTGATAGTTGAATTGCCACCTGATAACTGCATTTAGCCTGCTAGTGCATTGATAGTTGAATTAACACCTGATAGCTGCATTTAGCCTGTTAGTGCATTGATAGTTGAATTGCCTCCTGATAACTGCATTTCGCCTGTTAGTGCATTGACAGTTGAATTACCACCTGATAGCTGTATTTAGCCTGTTAGTGCATTGATAGTTGAATTGCCTCCTGATAACTGCATTTCGCCTGTTAGTGCATTACCATCTGATAGCTGCATTTATCCTGTTAGTGCATTGATAGTTGAATTGCCACCTGATAACTGCATTTAGCCTGCTAGTGCATTGATAGTTGAATTACCACCTGATAGCTGCATTTAGCCTGTTAGTGCATTGATAGTTGAATTGTCTCCTGATAACTGCATTTCGGCTGTTAGTGCATTACCATCTGAAAGCTGCATTTAGCCTGTTAGTGCATTGATAGTTGAATTGCCTCCTGATAACTGCATTCGCCTGTTAGTGCATTACCATCTGATAGCTGCATTTAGCCTGTTTGTGCATTGATAGTTGAATTGCCACCTGATAACTGCATTTGGCCTGTTAGTGCATTGATAGTTGAATTGCCTCCTGATAACTGCATTTCGCCTGTTAGTGCATTGACAGTTGAATTACCACCTGATAGCTGTATTTAGCCTGTTAGTGCATTGATAGTTGAATTGCCTCCTGATAACTGCATTTCGCCTGTTAGTGCATTGCCATCTGATAGCTGCATTTAGCCTGTTAGTGCATTGATAGTTGAATTGCCACCTGATAACTGCATTTAGCCTGCTAGTGCATTGATAGTTGAATTACCACCTGATTGCTGCATTTATCCTGTTAGTGCATTGATAGTTGAATTGCCACCTGATAACTGCATTTAGCCTGCTAGTGCACTGATAGTTGAATTACCACCTGATAGCTGCATTTAACCTGTTAGTGCATTGATAGTTGAATAATTGCCTCCTGATAACTGCATTCGCCTGTTAGTGTATTACCATCTGATAGCTGCATTTAGCCAGTTGGTGCATTGATAGTTGAATTACCACCTGATAGCTGCATTTAACCTGTTTGTGCATTGATAGTTGAATTGCCACCTGATAACTGCATTTAGCCTGCTAGTGCATTGATAGTTGAATTAACACCTGATAACTGCATTTAGCCTGCTAGTGCATTGATAGTTGAATTACCACCTGATAGCTGCATTTAGCCTGTTAGTGCATTGATAGTTGAATTGCCTCCTGATAACTGCATTTTGTCCGTTAGTGTATTGCCATCTGATAGCTGCATTTAGCCTGTTAGTGCATTGATAGTTGAATTTCCACCTGATAACCGCATTTAGCCTGCTAGTGCATTGCCACCTGATAGTTGAAATGCCACCTGATAACTGCATTTAGCCTGTTAGTGCATTGCCATCTGGTAGCTGCATTTAGCCTGTTAGTGCATTGCCAGTTGATAGCTGCATTTAGCCTGTTAGTGCATTGCCATCTGATAGCTGCATTTAGCCTGTTAGTGCATTGATAGTTGAATTGCCACCTGATAACTGCATTTAGCCTGCTAGTGCATTGATAGTTGAATTACCACCTGATTGCTGCATTTAGCCTGTTAGTGCATTGATAGTTGAATTGCCACCTGATAACTGCATTTAGCCTGCTAGTGCACTGATAGTTGAATTACCACCTGATAGCTGCATTTAACCTGTTAGTGCATTGATAGTTGAATAATTGCCTCCTGATAACTGCATTCGCCTGTTAGTGCATTACCATCTGATAGCTGCATTTAGCCTGTTTGTGCATTGATAGTTGAATTGCCACCTGATAACTGCATTTAGCCTGCTAGTGCACTGATAGTTGAATTACCACCTGATAGCTGCATTTAACCTGTTAGTGCATTGATAGTTGAATAATTGCCTCCTGATAACTGCATTCGCCTGTTAGTGCATTACCATCTGATAGCTGCATTTAGCCTGTTTGTGCATTGATAGTTGAATTGCCACCCGATAACTGCATTTGGCCTGTTAGTGCATTGATAGTTGAATTGCCACCTGATTGCTGCATTTAGCCTGTTAGTGCATTGATAGTTGAATTGCCACCTGATAACTGCATTTAGCCTGCTAGTGCACTGATAGTTGAATTACCACCTGATAGCTGCATTTAACCTGTTAGTGCATTGATAGTTGAATAATTGCCTCCTGATAACTGCATTCGCCTGTTAGTGCATTACCATCTGATAGCTGCATTTAGCCTGTTTGTGCATTGATAGTTGAATTGCCACCTGATAACTGCATTTGGCCTGTTAGTGCATTGATAGTTGAATTGCCTCCTGATAACTGCATTTCGCCTGTTAGTGCATTGACAGTTGAATTACCACCTGATAGCTGTATTTAGCCTGTTAGTGCATTGATAGTTGAATTGCCTCCTGATAACTGCATTTCGCCTGTCAGTGCATTGCCATCTGATAGCTGCATTTAGCCTGTTAGTGCATTGATAGTTGAATTGCCACCTGATAACTGCATTTAGCCTGCTAGTGCATTGATAGTTGAATTACCACCTGATTGCTGCATTTAGCCTGTTAGTGCATTGATAGTTGAATTGCCACCTGATAACTGCATTTAGCCTGCTAGTGCACTGATAGTTGAATTACCACCTGATAGCTGTATTTAACCTGTTAGTGCATTGATAGTTGAATAATTGCCTCCTGATAACTGCATTCACCTGTTAGTGCATTACCATCTGATAGCTGCATTTAGCCTGTTTGTGCATTGATAGTTGAATTGCCACCTGATAACTGCATTTAGCCTGTTAGTGCATTGATAGTTGAATTGCCTCCTGATAACTGCATTTCGCCTGTTAGTGCATTGACAGTTGAATTACCACCTGATATCTGTATTTAGCCTGTTAGTGCATTGATAGTTGAATTGCCTCCTGATAACTGCATTTCGCCTGTTAGTGCATTACCATCTGATAGCTGCATTTAGCCTGTTAGTGCATTGATAGTTGATTTGCCACCTGATAACTGCATTTAGCCTGCTAGTGCATTGATAGTTGAATTACCACCTGATAGCTGCATTTAGCCTGTTAGTGCATTGATAGTTGAATTGCCACCTGATAACTGCATTTTGCCTGTAAGTGCACTGCCATCTGATAGCTGCATTTAGCCTGTTAGTGCATTGATAGTTGAATTGCCACCTGATAACTGCATTTAGTCTGCTAGTGCATTGCCACCTGATAGTTGAAATGCCACCTGATAACTGCATTTAGCCTGTTAGTGCATTGCCATCTGGTAGCTGCATTTAGCCTGTTAGTGCATTGCCAATTGATAGCTGCATTTAGCCTGTTAGTGCATTGCCATCTGATAGCTGCATTTAGCCTGTTAGTGCATTGATAGTTGAATTGCCACCTGATAACTGCATTTAGCCTGCTAGTGCATTGATAGTTGAATTACCACCTGATAGCTGCATTTATCCTGTTAGTGCATTGATCATTGAATTGCCACCTGATAACTGCATTTAGCCTGCTAGTGCACTGATAGTTGAATTACCACCTGATAGCTGCATTTAACCTGTTAGTGCATTGATAGTTGAATAATTGCCTCCTGATAACTGCATTCGCCTGTTAGTGTATTACCATCTGATAGCTGCATTTAGCCTGTTGGTGCATTGATAGTTGAATTACCACCTGATAGCTGCATTTAACCTGTTTGTGCATTGATAGTTGAATTGCCACCTGATAACTGCATTTAGCCTGCTAGTGCATTGATAGTTGAATTAACACCTGATAACTGCATTTAGCCTGCTAGTGCATTGATAGTTGAATTACCACCTGATAGCTGCATTTAGCCTGTTAGTGCATTGATAGTTGAATTGCCTCCTGATAACTGCATTTTGTCCGTTAGTGTATTGCCATCTGATAGCTGCATTTAGCCTGTTAGTGCATTGATAGTTGAATTTCCACCTGATAACTGCATTTAGCCTGCTAGTGCATTGCCACCTGATAGTTGAAATGCCACCTGATAACTGCATTTAGCCTGTTAGTGCATTGCCATCTGGTAGCTGCATTTAGCCTGTTAGTGCATTGCCAGTTGATAGCTGCATTTAGCCTGTTAGTGCATTGCCATCTGATAGCTGCATTTAGCCTGTTAGTGCATTGATAGTTGAATTGCCACCTGATAACTGCATTTAGCCTGCTAGTGCATTGATAGTTGAATTACCACCTGATTGCTGCATTTAGCCTGTTAGTGCATTGATAGTTGAATTGCCACCTGATAACTGCATTTAGCCTGCTAGTGCACTGATAGTTGAATTACCACCTGATAGCTGCATTTAACCTGTTAGTGCATTGATAGTTGAATAATTGCCTCCTGATAACTGCATTCGCCTGTTAGTGCATTACCATCTGATAGCTGCATTTAGCCTGTTTGTGCATTGATAGTTGAATTGCCACCTGATAACTGCATTTGGCCTGTTAGTGCATTGATAGTTGAATTGCCTCCTGATAACTGCATATTGCCTGTTAGTGCATTGACAGTTGAATTACCACCTGATAGCTGTATTTAGCCTGTTAGTGCATTGATAGTTGAATTGCCTCCTGATAACTGCATTTCGCCTGTTAGTGCATTGCCATCTGATAGCTGCATTTAGCCTGTTAGTGCATTGATAGTTGAATTGCCTCCTGATAACTGCATTTTGCCTGTAAGTGCACTGCCATCTGATAGCTGCATTTAGCCTGTTAGTGCATTGATAGTTGAATTGCCACCTGATAACTGCATTTAGTCTGCTAGTGCATTGCCACCTGATAGTTGAAATGCCACCTGATAACTGCATTTAGCCTGTTAGTGCATTGCCACCTGGTAGCTGCATTTAGCCTGTTAGTGCATTGCCAATTGATAGCTGCATTTAGCCTGTTAGTGCATTGCCATCTGATAGCTGCATTTAGCCTGTTAGTGCATTGATAGTTGAATTGCCACCTGATAACTGCATTTAGCCTGCTAGTGCATTGATAGTTGAATTACCACCTGATAGCTGCATTTATCCTGTTAGTGCATTGATAGTTGAATTGCCACCTGATAACTGCATTTAGCCTGCTAGTGCACTGATAGTTGAATTACCACCTGATAGCTGCATTTAACCTGTTAGTGCATTGATAGTTGAATAATTGCCTCCTGATAACTGCATTCGCCTGTTAGTGTATTACCATCTGATAGCTGCATTTAGCCTGTTTGTGCATTGATAGTTGAATTGCCACCTGATAACTGCATTTAGCCTGCTAGTGCATTGATAGTTGAATTAACACCTGATAGCTGCATTTAGCCTGTTAGTGCATTGATAGTTGAATTGCCTCCTGATAACTGCATTTCGCCTGTTAGTGCATTGACAGTTGAATTACCACCTGATAGCTGTATTTAGCCTGTTAGTGCATTGATAGTTGAATTGCCTCCTGATAACTGCATTTCGCCTGTTAGTGCATTACCATCTGATAGCTGCATTTAGCCTGTTAGTGCATTGATAGTTGAATTGCCACCTGATAACTGCATTTAGCCTGCTAGTGCATTGATAGTTGAATTACCACCTGATAGCTGTATTTAGCCTGTTAGTGCATTGATAGTTGAATTGCCTCCTGATAACTGCATTTCGGCTGTTAGTGCATTACCATCTGAAAGCTGCATTTAGCCTGTTAGTGCATTGATAGTTGAATTGCCACCTGATAACTGCAGTTAGCCTGCTAGTGCATTGATAGTTGAATTACCACCTGATAGCTGCATTTAGCCTGTTAGTGCATTGATAGTTGAATTGCCTCTTGATAACTGCATTTCGCCTGTTAGTGCATTGATAGTTGAATTGCCTCCTGATAACTGCATTTTGCCTGTAAGTGTATTGCCATCTGATAGCTGCATTTAGCCTGTTAGTGCATTGATAGTTGAATTGCCACCTGATAACTGCATTTAGCCTGCTAGTGCATTGCCACCTGATAGTTGAAATGCCACCTGATAACTGCATTTCGCCTGTTAGTGCATTGCCATCTGGTAGCTGCATTTAGCCTGTTCGTGCATTGCCATCTGATAGCTGCATTTAGCCTGTTTGTGCATTGATAGTTGAATTGCCACCTGATAACTGCATTTAGCCTGCTAGTGCATTGATAGTTGAATTAACACCTGATAGCTGCATTTAGCCTGTTAGTGCATTGATAGTTGAATTGCCTCCTGATAACTGCATTTCGCCTGTTAGTGCATTGACAGTTGAATTACCACCTGATAGCTGTATTTAGCCTGTTAGTGCATTGATAGTTGAATAATTGCCTCCTGATAACTGCATTCGCCTGTTAGTGTATTACCATCTGATAGCTGCATTTAGCCTGTTTGTGCATTGATAGTTGAATTGCCACCTGATAACTGCATTTAGCCTGCTAGTGCATTGATAGTTGAATTAACACCTGATAGCTGCATTTAGCCTGTTAGTGCATTGATAGTTGAATTGCCTCCTGATAACTGCATTTCGCCTGTTAGTGCATTGACAGTTGAATTACCACCTGATAGCTGTAGTTAGCCTGTTAGTGCATTGATAGTTGAATTGCCTCCTGATAACTGCATTTCGCCTGTTAGTGCATTACCATCTGATAGCTGCATTTAGCCTGTTAGTGCATTGATAGTTGAATTACCACCTGATAGCTGCATTTAGCCTGTTAGTGCATTGATAGTTGAATTGTCTCCTGATAACTGCATTTCGGCTGTTAGTGCATTACCATCTGAAAGCTGCATTTAGCCTGTTAGTGCATTGATAGTTGAATTGCCACCTGATAACTGCAGTTAGCCTGCTAGTGCATTGATAGTTGAATTACCACCTGATAGCTGCATTTAGCCTGTTAGTGCATTGATAGTTGAATTGCCTCTTGATAACTGCATTTCGCCTGTTAGTGCATTGCCACCTGATAGCTGCATTTAGCCTGTTAGTGCATTGATAGTTGAATTGCCTCCTGATAACTGCATTTTGCCTGTAAGTGTATTGCCATCTGATAGCTGCATTTAGCCTGTTAGTGCATTGATAGTTGAATTGCCACCTGATAACTGCATTTAGCCTGCTAGTGCATTGCCACCTGATAGTTGAAATGCCACCTGATAACTGCATTTCGCCTGTTAGTGCATTGCCATCTGGTAGCTGCATTTAGCCTGTTCGTGCATTGCCAGTTGATAGCTGCATTTAGCCTGATAGTGCATTGCCATCTCATAGCTGCATTTAGCCTGTTAGTGCATTGATAGTTGAATGCCACCTGATAACTGCATTTAGCCTGCTAGTGCATTGATAGTTGAATTAGCACTTGATAGCGGCATTTAGCCTGTTAGTGCATTGATAGTTGAATTGCCACCTGATAACTGCATTTAGCCTGCTAGTGCACTGATAGTTGAATTACCACCTGATAGCTGCATTTAACCTGTTAGTGCATTGATAGTTGAATTACCTCCTGATAACTGCATTCGCCTGTTAGTGCATTACCATCTGATAGCTGCATTTCTCCTGTTAGTGCATTGATAGTTGAATTTCCACCTGATAACTGCATTTAGCCTGCTAGTGCATTGATAGTTGAATTACCATCTGATAGCTGCATTTAGCCTGTTAGTGCATTGATAATTGAATTGCCACCTGATCACTGCATTTAGCCTGCTAGTGCATGGATAGTTGAATTACCACCTGATAGCTGCATTTAGCCTGTTAGTGCATTGATAGTTGAATTGCCTCCTGATAACTGCATTTCGCCTGTTAGTGCATTACCATCCGATAGCTGCATTTAGCCTGTTAGTGCATTGATAGTTGAATTGCCACCTAACTGCATTTAGCCTGCTAGTGCATTGATAGTTGAATTACCACCTGATAGCTGCATTTAGCCTGTTAGTGCATTGATAGTTGAATTGCCTCCTGATAACTGCATTTTGCCTGTTAGTGCATTACCATCTGATAGCTGCATTTAGCCTGTTGGTGCATTGATATTTGGATTGCCACCTGATAACTGCATTTAGCCTGCTAGTGCATTGATAGTTGAATTACCACTTGATAGCTGCATTTAGCCTGTTAGTGCATTGATAGTTGAATTGCCTCCTGATAACTGCATTTCGCCTGTTAGTGCATTACCATCTGATAGCTGCATTTAGCCTGTTAGTGCATTGATAGTTGAATTGCCACCTGATAACTGCATTTAGCCTGCTAGTGCATTGATAGTTGAATTACCACCTGATAGCTGCATTTAGCCTGTTAGTGCATTGATAGTTGAATTGCCTCCTGATAACTGCATTTCGGCTGTTAGTGCATTACCATCTAAAAGCTGCATTTAGCCTGTTAGTGCATTGATAGTTGAATTGCCACCTGATAACTGCAGTTAGCCTGCTAGTGCATTGATAGTTGAATTACCACCTGATAGCTGCATTTAGCCTGTTAGTGCATTGATAGTTGAATTGCCTCTTGATAACTGCATTTCGCCTGTTAGTGCATTGCCATCTGATAGCTGCATTTAGCCTGTTAGTGCATTGATAGTTGAATTGCCTCCTGATAACTGCATTTTGCCTGTAAGTGTATTGCCATCTGATAGCTGCATTTAGCCTGTTAGTGCATTGATAGTTGAATTGCCACCTGATAACTGCATTTAGCCTGCTAGTGCATTGCCACCTGATAGTTGAAATGCCACCTGATAACTGCATTTCGCCTGTTAGTGCATTGCCATCTGGTAGCTGCATTTAGCCTGTTCGTGCATTGCCATCTGATAGCTGCATTTAGCCTGTTTGTGCATTGATAGTTGAATTGCCACCTGATAACTGCATTTAGCCTGCTAGTGCATTGATAGTTGAATTAACACCTGATAGCTGCATTTAGCCTGTTAGTGCATTGATAGTTGAATTGCCTCCTGATAACTGCATTTCGCCTGTTAGTGCATTGACAGTTGAATTACCACCTGATAGCTGTATTTAGCCTGTTAGTGCATTGATAGTTGAATAATTGCCTCCTGATAACTGCATTCGCCTGTTAGTGTATTACCATCTGATAGCTGCATTTAGCCTGTTTGTGCATTGATAGTTGAATTGCCACCTGATAACTGCATTTAGCCTGCTAGTGCATTGATAGTTGAATTAACACCTGATAGCTGCATTTAGCCTGTTAGTGCATTGATAGTTGAATTGCCTCCTGATAACTGCATTTCGCCTGTTAGTGCATTGACAGTTGAATTACCACCTGATAGCTGTATTTAGCCTGTTAGTGCATTGATAGTTGAATTGCCTCCTGATAACTGCATTTCGCCTGTTAGTGCATTACCATCTGATAGCTGCATTTATCCTGTTAGTGCATTGATAGTTGAATTGCCACCTGATAACTGCATTTAGCCTGCTAGTGCATTGATAGTTGAATTACCACCTGATAGCTGCATTTAGCCTGTTAGTGCATTGATAGTTGAATTGTCTCCTGATAACTGCATTTCGGCTGTTAGTGCATTACCATCTGAAAGCTGCATTTAGCCTGTTAGTGCATTGATAGTTGAATTGCCTCCTGATAACTGCATTCGCCTGTTAGTGCATTACCATCTGATAGCTGCATTTAGCCTGTTTGTGCATTGATAGTTGAATTGCCACCTGATAACTGCATTTGGCCTGTTAGTGCATTGATAGTTGAATTGCCTCCTGATAACTGCATTTCGCCTGTTAGTGCATTGACAGTTGAATTACCACCTGATAGCTGTATTTAGCCTGTTAGTGCATTGATAGTTGAATTGCCTCCTGATAACTGCATTTCGCCTGTTAGTGCATTGCCATCTGATAGCTGCATTTAGCCTGTTAGTGCATTGATAGTTGAATTGCCACCTGATAACTGCATTTAGCCTGCTAGTGCATTGATAGTTGAATTACCACCTGATTGCTGCATTTAGCCTGTTAGTGCATTGATAGTTGAATTGCCACCTGATAACTGCATTTAGCCTGCTAGTGCACTGATAGTTGAATTACCACCTGATAGCTGTATTTAACCTGTTAGTGCATTGATAGTTGAATAATTGCCTCCTGATAACTGCATTCACCTGTTAGTGCATTACCATCTGATAGCTGCATTTAGCCTGTTTGTGCATTGATAGTTGAATTGCCACCTGATAACTGCATTTAGCCTGTTAGTGCATTGATAGTTGAATTGCCTCCTGATAACTGCATTTCGCCTGTTAGTGCATTGACAGTTGAATTACCACCTGATATCTGTATTTAGCCTGTTAGTGCATTGATAGTTGAATTGCCTCCTGATAACTGCATTTCGCCTGTTAGTGCATTACCATCTGATAGCTGCATTTAGCCTGTTAGTGCATTGATAGTTGATTTGCCACCTGATAACTGCATTTAGCCTGCTAGTGCATTGATAGTTGAATTACCACCTGATAGCTGCATTTAGCCTGTTAGTGCATTGATAGTTGAATTGCCACCTGATAACTGCATTTTGCCTGTAAGTGCACTGCCATCTGATAGCTGCATTTAGCCTGTTAGTGCATTGATAGTTGAATTGCCACCTGATAACTGCATTTAGTCTGCTAGTGCATTGCCACCTGATAGTTGAAATGCCACCTGATAACTGCATTTAGCCTGTTAGTGCATTGCCATCTGGTAGCTGCATTTAGCCTGTTAGTGCATTGCCAATTGATAGCTGCATTTAGCCTGTTAGTGCATTGCCATCTGATAGCTGCATTTAGCCTGTTAGTGCATTGATAGTTGAATTGCCACCTGATAACTGCATTTAGCCTGCTAGTGCATTGATAGTTGAATTACCACCTGATAGCTGCATTTATCCTGTTAGTGCATTGATCATTGAATTGCCAGCTGATAACTGCATTTAGCCTGCTAGTGCACTGATAGTTGAATTACCACCTGATAGCTGCATTTAACCTGTTAGTGCATTGATAGTTGAATAATTGCCTCCTGATAACTGCATTCGCCTGTTAGTGTATTACCATCTGATAGCTGCATTTAGCCTGTTGGTGCATTGATAGTTGAATTACCACCTGATAGCTGCATTTAACCTGTTTGTGCATTGATAGTTGAATTGCCACCTGATAACTGCATTTAGCCTGCTAGTGCATTGATAGTTGAATTAACACCTGATAACTGCATTTAGCCTGCTAGTGCATTGATAGTTGAATTACCACCTGATAGCTGCATTTAGCCTGTTAGTGCATTGATAGTTGAATTGCCTCCTGATAACTGCATTTTGTCCGTTAGTGTATTGCCATCTGATAGCTGCATTTAGCCTGTTAGTGCATTGATAGTTGAATTTCCACCTGATAACTGCATTTAGCCTGCTAGTGCATTGCCACCTGATAGTTGAAATGCCACCTGATAACTGCATTTAGCCTGTTAGTGCATTGCCATCTGGTAGCTGCATTTAGCCTGTTAGTGCATTGCCAGTTGATAGCTGCATTTAGCCTGTTAGTGCATTGCCATCTGATAGCTGCATTTAGCCTGTTAGTGCATTGATAGTTGAATTGCCACCTGATAACTGCATTTAGCCTGCTAGTGCATTGATAGTTGAATTACCACCTGATTGCTGCATTTAGCCTGTTAGTGCATTGATAGTTGAATTGCCACCTGATAACTGCATTTAGCCTGCTAGTGCACTGATAGTTGAATTACCACCTGATAGCTGCATTTAACCTGTTAGTGCATTGATAGTTGAATAATTGCCTCCTGATAACTGCATTCGCCTGTTAGTGCATTACCATCTGATAGCTGCATTTAGCCTGTTTGTGCATTGATAGTTGAATTGCCACCTGATAACTGCATTTGGCATGTTAGTGCATTGATAGTTGAATTGCCTCCTGATAACTGCATATTGCCTGTTAGTGCATTGACAGTTGAATTACCACCTGATAGCTGTATTTAGCCTGTTAGTGCATTGATAGTTGAATTGCCTCCTGATAACTGCATTTCGCCTGTTAGTGCATTGCCATCTGATAGCTGCATTTAGCCTGTTAGTGCATTGATAGTTGAATTGCCTCCTGATAACTGCATTTTGCCTGTAAGTGCACTGCCATCTGATAGCTGCATTTAGCCTGTTAGTGCATTGATAGTTGAATTGCCACCTGATAACTGCATTTAGTCTGCTAGTGCATTGCCACCTGATAGTTGAAATGCCACCTGATAACTGCATTTAGCCTGTTAGTGCATTGCCACCTGGTAGCTGCATTTAGCCTGTTAGTGCATTGCCAATTGATAGCTGCATTTAGCCTGTTAGTGCATTGCCATCTGATAGCTGCATTTAGCCTGTTAGTGCATTGATAGTTGAATTGCCACCTGATAACTGCATTTAGCCTGCTAGTGCATTGATAGTTGAATTACCACCTGATAGCTGCATTTATCCTGTTAGTGCATTGATAGTTGAATTGCCACCTGATAACTGCATTTAGCCTGCTAGTGCACTGATAGTTGAATTACCACCTGATAGCTGCATTTAACCTGTTAGTGCATTGATAGTTGAATAATTGCCTCCTGATAACTGCATTCGCCTGTTAGTGTATTACCATCTGATAGCTGCATTTAGCCTGTTTGTGCATTGATAGTTGAATTGCCACCTGATAACTGCATTTAGCCTGCTAGTGCATTGATAGTTGAATTAACACCTGATAGCTGCATTTAGCCTGTTAGTGCATTGATAGTTGAATTGCCTCCTGATAACTGCATTTCGCCTGTTAGTGCATTGACAGTTGAATTACCACCTGATAGCTGTATTTAGCCTGTTAGTGCATTGATAGTTGAATTGCCTCCTGATAACTGCATTTCGCCTGTTAGTGCATTACCATCTGATAGCTGCATTTAGCCTGTTAGTGCATTGATAGTTGAATTGCCACCTGATAACTGCAGTTAGCCTGCTAGTGCATTGATAGTTGAATTACCACCTGATAGCTGCATTTAGCCTGTTAGTGCATTGATAGTTGAATTGCCTCTTGATAACTGCATTTCGCCTGTTAGTGCATTGCCATCTGATAGCTGCATTTAGCCTGTTAGTGCATTGATAGTTGAATTGCCTCCTGATAACTGCATTTTGCCTGTAAGTGTATTGCCATCTGATAGCTGCATTTAGCCTGTTAGTGCATTGATAGTTGAATTGCCACCTGATAACTGCATTTAGCCTGCTAGTGCATTGCCACCTGATAGTTGAAATGCCACCTGATAACTGCATTTCGCCTGTTAGTGCATTGCCATCTGGTAGCTGCATTTAGCCTGTTCGTGCATTGCCATCTGATAGCTGCATTTAGCCTGTTTGTGCATTGATAGTTGAATTGCCACCTGATAACTGCATTTAGCCTGCTAGTGCATTGATAGTTGAATTAACACCTGATAGCTGCATTTAGCCTGTTAGTGCATTGATAGTTGAATTGCCTCCTGATAACTGCATTTCGCCTGTTAGTGCATTGACAGTTGAATTACCACCTGATAGCTGTATTTAGCCTGTTAGTGCATTGATAGTTGAATAATTGCCTCCTGATAACTGCATTCGCCTGTTAGTGTATTACCATCTGATAGCTGCATTTAGCCTGTTTGTGCATTGATAGTTGAATTGCCACCTGATAACTGCATTTAGCCTGCTAGTGCATTGATAGTTGAATTAACACCTGATAGCTGCATTTAGCCTGTTAGTGCATTGATAGTTGAATTGCCTCCTGATAACTGCATTTCGCCTGTTAGTGCATTGACAGTTGAATTACCACCTGATAGCTGTAGTTAGCCTGTTAGTGCATTGATAGTTGAATTGCCTCCTGATAACTGCATTTCGCCTGTTAGTGCATTACCATCTGATAGCTGCATTTAGCCTGTTAGTGCATTGATAGTTGAATTACCACCTGATAGCTGCATTTAGCCTGTTAGTGCATTGATAGTTGAATTGTCTCCTGATAACTGCATTTCGGCTGTTAGTGCATTACCATCTGAAAGCTGCATTTAGCCTGTTAGTGCATTGATAGTTGAATTGCCACCTGATAACTGCAGTTAGCCTGCTAGTGCATTGATAGTTGAATTACCACCTGATAGCTGCATTTAGCCTGTTAGTGCATTGATAGTTGAATTGCCTCTTGATAACTGCATTTCGCCTGTTAGTGCATTGCCACCTGATAGCTGCATTTAGCCTGTTAGTGCATTGATAGTTGAATTGCCTCCTGATAACTGCATTTTGCCTGTAAGTGTATTGCCATCTGATAGCTGCATTTAGCCTGTTAGTGCATTGATAGTTGAATTGCCACCTGATAACTGCATTTAGCCTGCTAGTGCATTGCCACCTGATAGTTGAAATGCCACCTGATAACTGCATTTCGCCTGTTAGTGCATTGCCATCTGGTAGCTGCATTTAGCCTGTTCGTGCATTGCCAGTTGATAGCTGCATTTAGCCTGATAGTGCATTGCCATCTCATAGCTGCATTTAGCCTGTTAGTGCATTGATAGTTGAATGCCACCTGATAACTGCATTTAGCCTGCTAGTGCATTGATAGTTGAATTAGCACTTGATAGCGGCATTTAGCCTGTTAGTGCATTGATAGTTGAATTGCCACCTGATAACTGCATTTAGCCTGCTAGTGCACTGATAGTTGAATTACCACCTGATAGCTGCATTTAACCTGTTAGTGCATTGATAGTTGAATTACCTCCTGATAACTGCATTCGCCTGTTAGTGCATTACCATCTGATAGCTGCATTTCTCCTGTTAGTGCATTGATAGTTGAATTTCCACCTGATAACTGCATTTAGCCTGCTAGTGCATTGATAGTTGAATTACCATCTGATAGCTGCATTTAGCCTGTTAGTGCATTGATAATTGAATTGCCACCTGATCACTGCATTTAGCCTGCTAGTGCATTGATAGTTGAATTACCACCTGATAGCTGCATTTAGCCTGTTAGTGCATTGATAGTTGAATTGTCTCCTGATAACTGCATTTCGCCTGTTAGTGCATTACCATCCGATAGCTGCATTTAGCCTGTTAGTGCATTGATAGTTGAATTGCCACCTAACTGCATTTAGCCTGCTAGTGCATTGATAGTTGAATTACCACCTGATAGCTGCATTTAGCCTGTTAGTGCATTGATAGTTGAATTGCCTCCTGATAACTGCATTTTGCCTGTTAGTGCATTACCATCTGATAGCTGCATTTAGCCTGTTGGTGCATTGATATTTGGATTGCCACCTGATAACTGCATTTAGCCTGCTAGTGCATTGATAGTTGAATTACCACTTGATAGCTGCATTTAGCCTGTTAGTGCATTGATAGTTGAATTGCCTCCTGATAACTGCATTTCGCCTGTTAGTGCATTACCATCTGATAGCTGCATTTAGCCTGTTAGTGCATTGATAGTTGAATTGCCACCTGATAACTGCATTTAGCCTGCTAGTGCATTGATAGTTGAATTACCACCTGATAGCTGCATTTAGCCTGTTAGTGCATTGATAGTTGAATTGCCTCCTGATAACTGCATTTCGGCTATTAGTGCATTTCCATCTAAAAGCTGCATTTAGCCTGTTAGTGCATTGATAGTTGAATTGCCACCTGATAACTGCAGTTAGCCTGCTAGTGCATTGATAGTTGAATTACCACCTGATAGCTGCATTTAGCCTGTTAGTGCATTGATAGTTGAATTGCCTCTTGATAACTGCATTTCGCCTGTTAGTGCATTGCCATCTGATAGCTGCATTTAGCCTGTTAGTGCATTGATAGTTGAATTGCCTCCTGATAACTGCATTTTGCCTGTAAGTGTATTGCCATCTGATAGCTGCATTTAGCCTGTTAGTGCATTGATAGTTGAATTGCCACCTGATAACTGCATTTAGCCTGCTAGTGCATTGCCACCTGATAGTTGAAATGCCACCTGATAACTGCATTTCGCCTGTTAGTGCATTGCCATCTGGTAGCTGCATTTAGCCTGTTCGTGCATTGCCATCTGATAGCTGCATTTAGCCTGTTTGTGCATTGATAGTTGAATTGCCACCTGATAACTGCATTTAGCCTGCTAGTGCATTGATAGTTGAATTAACACCTGATAGCTGCATTTAGCCTGTTAGTGCATTGATAGTTGAATTGCCTCCTGATAACTGCATTTCGCCTGTTAGTGCATTGACAGTTGAATTACCACCTGATAGCTGTATTTAGCCTGTTAGTGCATTGATAGTTGAATAATTGCCTCCTGATAACTGCATTCGCCTGTTAGTGTATTACCATCTGATAGCTGCATTTAGCCTGTTTGTGCATTGATAGTTGAATTGCCACCTGATAACTGCATTTAGCCTGCTAGTGCATTGATAGTTGAATTAACACCTGATAGCTGCATTTAGCCTGTTAGTGCATTGATAGTTGAATTGCCTCCTGATAACTGCATTTCGCCTGTTAGTGCATTGACAGTTGAATTACCACCTGATAGCTGTATTTAGCCTGTTAGTGCATTGATAGTTGAATTGCCTCCTGATAACTGCATGTCGCCTGTTAGTGCATTACCATCTGATAGCTGCATTTATCCTGTTAGTGCATTGATAGTTGAATTGCCACCTGATAACTGCATTTAGCCTGCTAGTGCATTGATAGTTGAATTACCACCTGATAGCTGCATTTAGCCTGTTAGTGCATTGATAGTTGAATTGTCTCCTGATAACTGCATTTCGGCTGTTAGTGCATTACCATCTGAAAGCTGCATTTAGCCTGTTAGTGCATTGATAGTTGAATTGCCACCTGATAACTGCAGTTAGCCTGCTAGTGCATTGATAGTTGAATTACCACCTGATAGCTGCATTTAGCCTGTTAGTGCATTGATAGTTGAATTGCCTCTTGATAACTGCATTTCGCCTGTTAGTGCATTGCCATCTGATAGCTGCATTTAGCCTGTTAGTGCATTGATAGTTGAATTGCCTCCTGATAACTGCATTTTGCCTGTAAGTTTATTGCCATCTGATAGCTGCATTTAGCCTGTTAGTGCATTGATAGTTGAATTGCCACCTGATAACTGCATTTAGCCTGCTAGTGCATTGCCACCTGATAGTTGAAATGCCACCTGATAACTGCATTTCGCCTGTTAGTGCATTGCCATCTGGTAGCTGCATTTAGCCTGTTCGTGCATTGCCAGTTGATAGCTGCATTTAGCCTGATAGTGCATTGCCATCTCATAGCTGCATTTAGCCTGTTAGTGCATTGATAGTTGAATTGCCACCTGATAACTGCATTTAGCCTGCTAGTGCATTGATAGTTGAATTAGCACTTGATAGCGGCATTTAGCCTGTTAGTGCATTGATAGTTGAATTGCCACCTGATAACTGCATTTAGCCTGCTAGTGCACTGATAGTTGAATTACCACCTGATAGCTGCATTTAACCTGTTAGTGCATTGATAGTTGAATTACCTGCTGATAACTGCATTCGCCTGTTAGTGCATTACCATCTGATAGCTGCATTTCACCTGTTAGTGCATTGATAGTTGAATTTCCACCTGATAACTGCATTTAGCCTGCTAGTGCATTTATAGTTGAATTACCATCTGATAGCTGCATTTAGCCTGTTAGTGCATTGATAGTTGAATTGCCACCTAACTGCATTTAGCCTGCTAGTGCATTGATAGTTGAATTACCACCTGATAGCTGCATTTAGCCTGTTAGTGCATTGATAGTTGAATTGCCTCCTGATAACTGCATTTTGCCTGTTAGTGCATTACCATCTGATAGCTGCATTTAGCCTGTTGGTGCATTGATATTTGGATTGCCACCTGATAACTGCATTTAGCCTGCTAGTGCATTGATAGTTGAATTACCACCTGATAGCTGCATTTAGCCTGTTAGTGCATTGATAGTTGAATTGCCTCCTGATAACTACATTTTGTTTGTTAGTGCATTGCCATCTGATAGCTGCATTTAGCCTGTTAGTGCATTGCCATCTGATAGCTGCATTTAGCCTGTTAGTGCATTGATAGTTGAATTGCCACCTGATAACTGCATTTAGCCTGCTAGTGCACTGATAGTTGAATTACCACCTGATAGCTGCATTTAACCTGTTAGTGCATTGATAGTTGAATTACCTGCTGATAACTGCATTCGCCTGTTAGTGCATTACCATCTGATAGCTGCATTTCACCTGTTAGTGCATTGATAGTTGAATTTCCACCTGATAACTGCATTTAGCCTGCTAGTGCATTTATAGTTGAATTACCATCTGATAGCTGCATTTAGCCTGTTAGTGCATTGATAGTTGAATTGCCACCTAACTGCATTTAGCCTGCTAGTGCATTGATAGTTGAATTACCACCTGATAGCTGCATTTAGCCTGTTAGTGCATTGATAGTTGAATTGCCTCCTGATAACTGCATTTTGCCTGTTAGTGCATTACCATCTGATAGCTGCATTTAGCCTGTTGGTGCATTGATATTTGGATTGCCACCTGATAACTGCATTTAGCCTGCTAGTGCATTGATAGTTGAATTACCACCTGATAGCTGCATTTAGCCTGTTAGTGCATTGATAGTTGAATTGCCTCCTGATAACTACATTTTGCTTGTTAGTGCATTGCCATCTGATAGCTGCATTTAGCCTGTTAGTGCATTGCCATCTGATAGCTGCATTTAGCCTGTTAGTGCATTGATAGTTGAATTGCCACCTGATAACTGCATTTAGCCTGCTAGTGCATTGATAGTTGAATTACCACCTGATAGCTGCATTTATCCTGTTAGTGCATTGATAGTTGAATTGCCACCTGATAACTGCATTTAGCCTGCTAGTGCACTGATAGTTGAATTACCACCTGATAGCTGCATTTAACCTGTTAGTGCATTGATAGTTGAATAATTGCCTCCTGATAACTGCATTCGCCTGTTAGTGTATTACCATCTGATAGCTGCATTTAGCCAGTTGGTGCATTGATAGTTGAATTACCACCTGATAGCTGCATTTAACCTGTTTGTGCATTGATAGTTGAATTGCCACCTGATAACTGCATTTAGCCTGCTAGTGCATTGATAGTTGAATTAACACCTGATAACTGCATTTAGCCTGCTAGTGCATTGATAGTTGAATTACCACCTGATAGCTGCATTTAGCCTGTTAGTGCATTGATAGTTGAATTGCCTCCTGATAACTGCATTTTGTCCGTTAGTGTATTGCCATCTGATAGCTGCATTTAGCCTGTTAGTGCATTGATAGTTGAATTTCCACCTGATAACCGCATTTAGCCTGCTAGTGCATTGCCACCTGATAGTTGAAATGCCACCTGATAACTGCATTTAGCCTGTTAGTGCATTGCCATCTGGTAGCTGCATTTAGCCTGTTAGTGCATTGCCAGTTGATAGCTGCATTTAGCCTGTTAGTGCATTGCCATCTGATAGCTGCATTTAGCCTGTTAGTGCATTGATAGTTGAATTGCCACCTGATAACTGCATTTAGCCTGCTAGTGCATTGATAGTTGAATTACCACCTGATTGCTGCATTTAGCCTGTTAGTGCATTGATAGTTGAATTGCCACCTGATAACTGCATTTAGCCTGCTAGTGCACTGATAGTTGAATTACCACCTGATAGCTGCATTTAACCTGTTAGTGCATTGATAGTTGAATAATTGCCTCCTGATAACTGCATTCGCCTGTTAGTGCATTACCATCTGATAGCTGCATTTAGCCTGTTTGTGCATTGATAGTTGAATTGCCACCTGATAACTGCATTTAGCCTGCTAGTGCACTGATAGTTGAATTACCACCTGATAGCTGCATTTAACCTGTTAGTGCATTGATAGTTGAATAATTGCCTCCTGATAACTGCATTCGCCTGTTAGTGCATTACCATCTGATAGCTGCATTTAGCCTGTTTGTGCATTGATAGTTGAATTGCCACCTGATAACTGCATTTGGCCTGTTAGTGCATTGATAGTTGAATTGCCACCTGATTGCTGCATTTAGCCTGTTAGTGCATTGATAGTTGAATTGCCACCTGATAACTGCATTTAGCCTGCTAGTGCACTGATAGTTGAATTACCACCTGATAGCTGCATTTAACCTGTTAGTGCATTGATAGTTGAATAATTGCCTCCTGATAACTGCATTCGCCTGTTAGTGCATTACCATCTGATAGCTGCATTTAGCCTGTTTGTGCATTGATAGTTGAATTGCCACCTGATAACTGCATTTGGCCTGTTAGTGCATTGATAGTTGAATTGCCTCCTGATAACTGCATTTCGCCTGTTAGTGCATTGACAGTTGAATTACCACCTGATAGCTGTATTTAGCCTGTTAGTGCATTGATAGTTGAATTGCCTCCTGATAACTGCATTTTGCCTGTTAGTGCATTACCATCTGATAGCTGCATTTAGCCTGTTGGTGCATTGATATTTGGATTGCCACCTGATAACTGCATTTAGCCTGCTAGTGCATTGATAGTTGAATTACCACCTGATAGCTGCATTTAGCCTGTTAGTGCATTGATAGTTGAATTGCCTCCTGATAACTACATTTTGCTTGTTAGTGCATTGCCATCTGATAGCTGCATTTAGCCTGTTAGTGCATTGCCATCTGATAGCTGCATTTAGCCTGTTAGTGCATTGATAGTTGAATTGCCACCTGATAACTGCATTTAGCCTGCTAGTGCATTGATAGTTGAATTACCACCTGATAGCTGCATTTATCCTGTTAGTGCATTGATAGTTGAATTGCCACCTGATAACTGCATTTAGCCTGCTAGTGCACTGATAGTTGAATTACCACCTGATAGCTGCATTTAACCTGTTAGTGCATTGATAGTTGAATAATTGCCTCCTGATAACTGCATTCGCCTGTTAGTGTATTACCATCTGATAGCTGCATTTAGCCAGTTGGTGCATTGATAGTTGAATTACCACCTGATAGCTGCATTTAACCTGTTTGTGCATTGATAGTTGAATTGCCACCTGATAACTGCATTTAGCCTGCTAGTGCATTGATAGTTGAATTAACACCTGATAACTGCATTTAGCCTGCTAGTGCATTGATAGTTGAATTACCACCTGATAGCTGCATTTAGCCTGTTAGTGCATTGATAGTTGAATTGCCTCCTGATAACTGCATTTTGTCCGTTAGTGTATTGCCATCTGATAGCTGCATTTAGCCTGTTAGTGCATTGATAGTTGAATTTCCACCTGATAACCGCATTTAGCCTGCTAGTGCATTGCCACCTGATAGTTGAAATGACACCTGATAACTGCATTTAGCCTGTTAGTGCATTGCCATCTGGTAGCTGCATTTAGCCTGTTAGTGCATTGCCAGTTGATAGCTGCATTTAGCCTGTTAGTGCATTGCCATCTGATAGCTGCATTTAGCCTGTTAGTGCATTGATAGTTGAATTGCCACCTGATAACTGCATTTAGCCTGCTAGTGCATTGATAGTTGAATTACCACCTGATTGCTGCATTTAGCCTGTTAGTGCATTGATAGTTGAATTGCCACCTGATAACTGCATTTAGCCTGCTAGTGCACTGATAGTTGAATTACCACCTGATAGCTGCATTTAACCTGTTAGTGCATTGATAGTTGAATAATTGCCTCCTGATAACTGCATTCGCCTGTTAGTGCATTACCATCTGATAGCTGCATTTAGCCTGTTTGTGCATTGATAGTTGAATTGCCACCTGATAACTGCATTTAGCCTGCTAGTGCACTGATAGTTGAATTACCACCTGATAGCTGCATTTAACCTGTTAGTGCATTGATAGTTGAATAATTGCCTCCTGATAACTGCATTCGCCTGTTAGTGCATTACCATCTGATAGCTGCATTTAGCCTGTTTGTGCATTGATAGTTGAATTGCCACCTGATAACTGCATTTGGCCTGTTAGTGCATTGATAGTTGAATTGCCACCTGATTGCTGCATTTAGCCTGTTAGTGCATTGATAGTTGAATTGCCACCTGATAACTGCATTTAGCCTGCTAGTGCACTGATAGTTGAATTACCACCTGATAGCTGCATTTAACCTGTTAGTGCATTGATAGTTGAATAATTGCCTCCTGATAACTGCATTCGCCTGTTAGTGCATTACCATCTGATAGCTGCATTTAGCCTGTTTGTGCATTGATAGTTGAATTGCCACCTGATAACTGCATTTGGCCTGTTAGTGCATTGATAGTTGAATTGCCTCCTGATAACTGCATTTCGCCTGTTAGTGCATTGACAGTTGAATTACCACCTGATAGCTGTATTTAGCCTGTTAGTGCATTGATAGTTGAATTGCCTCCTGATAACTGCATTTCGCCTGTTAGTGCATTGCCATCTGATAGCTGCATTTAGCCTGTTAGTGCATTGATAGTTGAATTGCCACCTGATAACTGCATTTAGCCTGCTAGTGCATTGATAGTTGAATTACCACCTGATTGCTGCATTTAGCCTGTTAGTGCATTGATAGTTGAATTGCCACCTGATAACTGCATTTAGCCTGCTAGTGCACTGATAGTTGAATTACCACCTGATAGCTGTATTTAACCTGTTAGTGCATTGATAGTTGAATAATTGCCTCCTGATAACTGCATTCACCTGTTAGTGCATTACCATCTGATAGCTGCATTTAGCCTGTTTGTGCATTGATAGTTGAATTGCCACCTGATAACTGCATTTAGCCTGTTAGTGCATTGATAGTTGAATTGCCTCCTGATAACTGCATTTCGCCTGTTAGTGCATTGACAGTTGAATTACCACCTGATATCTGTATTTAGCCTGTTAGTGCATTGATAGTTGAATTGCCTCCTGATAACTGCATTTCGCCTGTTAGTGCATTACCATCTGATAGCTGCATTTAGCCTGTTAGTGCATTGATAGTTGATTTGCCACCTGATAACTGCATTTAGCCTGCTAGTGCATTGATAGTTGAATTACTACCTGATAGCTGCATTTAGCCTGTTAGTGCATTGATAGTTGAATTGCCACCTGATAACTGCATTTTGCCTGTAAGTGCACTGCCATCTGATAGCTGCATTTAGCCTGTTAGTGCATTGATAGTTGAATTGCCACCTGATAACTGCATTTAGTCTGCTAGTGCATTGCCACCTGATAGTTGAAATGCCACCTGATAACTGCATTTAGCCAGTTAGTGCATTGCCATCTGGTAGCTGCATTTAGCCTGTTAGTGCATTGCCAATTGATAGCTGCATTTAGCCTGTTAGTGCATTGCCATCTGATAGCTGCATTTAGCCTGTTAGTGCATTGATAGTTGAATTGCCACCTGATAACTGCATTTAGCCTGCTAGTGCATTGATAGTTGAATTACCACCTGATAGCTGCATTTATCCTGTTAGTGCATTGATCATTGAATTGCCACCTGATAACTGCATTTAGCCTGCTAGTGCACTGATAGTTGAATTACCACCTGATAGCTGCATTTAACCTGTTAGTGCATTGATCGTTGAATAATTGCCTCCTGATAACTGCATTCGCCTGTTAGTGTATTACCATCTGATAGCTGTATTTAGCCTGTTGGTGCATTGATAGTTGAATTACCACCTGATAGCTGCATTTAACCTGTTTGTGCATTGATAGTTGAATTGCCACCTGATAACTGCATTTAGCCTGCTAGTGCATTGATAGTTGAATTAACACCTGATAACTGCATTTAGCCTGCTAGTGCATTGATAGTTGAATTACCACCTGATAGCTGCATTTAGCCTGTTAGTGCATTGATTGTTGAATTGCCTCCTGATAACTGCATTTTGTCCGTTAGTGTATTGCCATCTGATAGCTGCATTTAGCCTGTTAGTGCATTGATAGTTGAATTTCCACCTGATAACTGCATTTAGCCTGCTAGTGCATTGCCACCTGATAGTTGAAATGCCACCTGATAACTGCATTTAGCCTGTTAGTGCATTGCCATCTGGTAGCTGCATTTAGCCTGTTAGTGCATTGCCAGTTGATAGCTGCATTTAGCCTGTTAGTGCATTGCCATCTGATAGCTGCATTTAGCCTGTTAGTGCATTGATAGTTGAATTGCCACCTGATAACTGCATTTAGCCTGCTAGTGCATTGATAGTTGAATTACCACCTGATTGCTGCATTTAGCCTGTTAGTGCATTGATAGTTGAATTGCCACCTGATAACTGCATTTAGCCTGCTAGTGCACTGATAGTTGAATTACCACCTGATAGCTGCATTTAACCTGTTAGTGCATTGATAGTTGAATAATTGCCTCCTGATAACTGCATTCGCCTGTTAGTGCATTACCATCTGATAGCTGCATTTAGCCTGTTTGTGCATTGATAGTTGAATTGCCACCTGATAACTGCATTTGGCCTGTTAGTGCATTGATAGTTGAATTGCCTCCTGATAACTGCATATTGCCTGTTAGTGCATTGACAGTTGAATTACCACCTGATAGCTGTATTTAGCCTGTTAGTGCATTGATAGTTGAATTGCCTCCTGATAACTGCATTTCGCCTGTTAGTGCATTGCCATCTGATAGCTGCATTTAGCCTGTTAGTGCATTGATAGTTGAATTGCCTCCTGATAACTGCATTTTGCCTGTAAGTGCACTGCCATCTGATAGCTGCATTTAGCCTGTTAGTGCATTGATAGTTGAATTGCCACCTGATAACTGCATTTAGTCTGCTAGTGCATTGCCACCTGATAGTTGAAATGCCACCTGATAACTGCATTTAGCCTGTTAGTGCATTGCCACCTGGTAGCTGCATTTAGCCTGTTAGTGCATTGCCAATTGATAGCTGCATTTAGCCTGTTAGTGCATTGCCATCTGATAGCTGCATTTAGCCTGTTAGTGCATTGATAGTTGAATTGCCACCTGATAACTGCATTTAGCCTGCTAGTGCATTGATAGTTGAATTACCACCTGATAGCTGCATTTATCCTGTTAGTGCATTGATAGTTGAATTGCCACCTGATAACTGCATTTAGCCTGCTAGTGCACTGATAGTTGAATTACCACCTGATAGCTCCATTTAACCTGTTAGTGCATTGATAGTTGAATAATTGCCTCCTGATAACTGCATTCGCCTGTTAGTGTATTACCATCTGATAGCTGCATTTAGCCTGTTTGTGCATTGATAGTTGAATTGCCACCTGATAACTGCATTTAGCCTGCTAGTGCATTGATAGTTGAATTAACACCTGATAGCTGCATTTAGCCTGTTAGTGCATTGATAGTTGAATTGCCTCCTGATAACTGCATTTCGCCTGTTAGTGCATTGACAGTTGAATTACCACCTGATAGCTGTATTTAGCCTGTTAGTGCATTGATAGTTGAATTGCCTCCTGATAACTGCATTTCGCCTGTTAGTGCATTACCATCTGATAGCTGCATTTAGCCTGTTAGTGCATTGATAGTTGAATTGCCACCTGATAACTGCATTTAGCCTGCTAGTGCATTGATAGTTGAATTACCACCTGATAGCTGTATTTAGCCTGTTAGTGCATTGATAGTTGAATTGCCTCCTGATAACTGCATTTCGGCTGTTAGTGCATTACCATCTGAAAGCTGCATTTAGCCTGTTAGTGCATTGATAGTTGAATTGCCACCTGATAACTGCAGTTAGCCTGCTAGTGCATTGATAGTTGAATTACCACCTGATAGCTGCATTTAGCCTGTTAGTGCATTGATAGTTGAATTGCCTCTTGATAACTGCATTTCGCCTGTTAGTGCATTGCCATCTGATAGCTGCATTTAGCCTGTTAGTGCATTGATAGTTGAATTGCCTCCTGATAACTGCATTTTGCCTGTAAGTGTATTGCCATCTGATAGCTGCATTTAGCCTGTTAGTGCATTGATAGTTGAATTGCCACCTGATAACTGCATTTAGCCTGCTAGTGCATTGCCACCTGATAGTTGAAATGCCACCTGATAACTGCATTTCGCCTGTTAGTGCATTGCCATCTGGTAGCTGCATTTAGCCTGTTCGTGCATTGCCATCTGATAGCTGCATTTAGCCTGTTTGTGCATTGATAGTTGAATTGCCACCTGATAACTGCATTTAGCCTGCTAGTGCATTGATAGTTGAATTAACACCTGATAGCTGCATTTAGCCTGTTAGTGCATTGATAGTTGAATTGCCTCCTGATAACTGCATTTCGCCTGTTAGTGCATTGACAGTTGAATTACCACCTGATAGCTGTATTTAGCCTGTTAGTGCATTGATAGTTGAATAATTGCCTCCTGATAACTGCATTCGCCTGTTAGTGTATTACCATCTGATAGCTGCATTTAGCCTGTTTGTGCATTGATAGTTGAATTGCCACCTGATAACTGCATTTAGCCTGCTAGTGCATTGATAGTTGAATTAACACCTGATAGCTGCATTTAGCCTGTTAGTGCATTGATAGTTGAATTGCCTCCTGATAACTGCATTTCGCCTGTTAGTGCATTGACAGTTGAATTACCACCTGATAGCTGTAGTTAGCCTGTTAGTGCATTGATAGTTGAATTGCCTCCTGATAACTGCATTTCGCCTGTTAGTGCATTACCATCTGATAGCTGCATTTAGCCTGTTAGTGCATTGATAGTTGAATTACCACCTGATAGCTGCATTTAGCCTGTTAGTGCATTGATAGTTGAATTGTCTCCTGATAACTGCATTTCGGCTGTTAGTGCATTACCATCTGAAAGCTGCATTTAGCCTGTTAGTGCATTGATAGTTGAATTGCCACCTGATAACTGCAGTTAGCCTGCTAGTGCATTGATAGTTGAATTACCACCTGATAGCTGCATTTAGCCTGTTAGTGCATTGATAGTTGAATTGCCTCTTGATAACTGCATTTCGCCTGTTAGTGCATTGCCACCTGATAGCTGCATTTAGCCTGTTAGTGCATTGATAGTTGAATTGCCTCCTGATAACTGCATTTTGCCTGTAAGTGTATTGCCATCTGATAGCTGCATTTAGCCTGTTAGTGCATTGATAGTTGAATTGCCACCTGATAACTGCATTTAGCCTGCTAGTGCATTGCCACCTGATAGTTGAAATGCCACCTGATAACTGCATTTCGCCTGTTAGTGCATTGCCATCTGGTAGCTGCATTTAGCCTGTTCGTGCATTGCCAGTTGATAGCTGCATTTAGCCTGATAGTGCATTGCCATCTCATAGCTGCATTTAGCCTGTTAGTGCATTGATAGTTGAATGCCACCTGATAACTGCATTTAGCCTGCTAGTGCATTGATAGTTGAATTAGCACTTGATAGCGGCATTTAGCCTGTTAGTGCATTGATAGTTGAATTGCCACCTGATAACTGCATTTAGCCTGCTAGTGCACTGATAGTTGAATTACCACCTGATAGCTGCATTTAACCTGTTAGTGCATTGATAGTTGAATTACCTCCTGATAACTGCATTCGCCTGTTAGTGCATTACCATCTGATAGCTGCATTTCTCCTGTTAGTGCATTGATAGTTGAATTTCCACCTGATAACTGCATTTAGCCTGCTAGTGCATTGATAGTTGAATTACCATCTGATAGCTGCATTTAGCCTGTTAGTGCATTGATAATTGAATTGCCACCTGATCACTGCATTTAGCCTGCTAGTGCATTGATAGTTGAATTACCACCTGATAGCTGCATTTAGCCTGTTAGTGCATTGATAGTTGAATTGCCTCCTGATAACTGCATTTCGCCTGTTAGTGCATTACCATCCGATAGCTGCATTTAGCCTGTTAGTGCATTGATAGTTGAATTGCCACCTAACTGCATTTAGCCTGCTAGTGCATTGATAGTTGAATTACCACCTGATAGCTGCATTTAGCCTGTTAGTGCATTGATAGTTGAATTGCCTCCTGATAACTGCATTTTGCCTGTTAGTGCATTACCATCTGATAGCTGCATTTAGCCTGTTGGTGCATTGATATTTGGATTGCCACCTGATAACTGCATTTAGCCTGCTAGTGCATTGATAGTTGAATTACCACTTGATAGCTGCATTTAGCCTGTTAGTGCATTGATAGTTGAATTGCCTCCTGATAACTGCATTTCGCCTGTTAGTGCATTACCATCTGATAGCTGCATTTAGCCTGTTAGTGCATTGATAGTTGAATTGCCACCTGATAACTGCATTTAGCCTGCTAGTGCATTGATAGTTGAATTACCACCTGATAGCTGCATTTAGCCTGTTAGTGCATTGATAGTTGAATTGCCTCCTGATAACTGCATTTCGGCTGTTAGTGCATTACCATCTAAAAGCTGCATTTAGCCTGTTAGTGCATTGATAGTTGAATTGCCACCTGATAACTGCAGTTAGCCTGCTAGTGCATTGATAGTTGAATTACCACCTGATAGCTGCATTTATCCTGTTAGTGCATTGATAGTTGAATTGCCTCTTGATAACTGCATTTCGCCTGTTAGTGCATTGCCATCTGATAGCTGCATTTAGCCTGTTAGTGCATTGATAGTTGAATTGCCTCCTGATAACTGCATTTTGCCTGTAAGTGTATTGCCATCTGATAGCTGCATTTAGCCTGTTAGTGCATTGATAGTTGAATTGCCACCTGATAACTGCATTTAGCCTGCTAGTGCATTGCCACCTGATAGTTGAAATGCCACCTGATAACTGCATTTCGCCTGTTAGTGCATTGCCATCTGGTAGCTGCATTTAGCCTGTTCGTGCATTGCCATCTGATAGCTGCATTTAGCCTGTGTGTGCATTGATAGTTGAATTGCCACCTGATAACTGCATTTAGCCTGCTAGTGCATTGATAGTTGAATTAACACCTGATAGCTGCATTTAGCCTGTTAGTGCATTGATAGTTGAATTGCCTCCTGATAACTGCATTTCGCCTGTTAGTGCATTGACAGTTGAATTACCACCTGATAGCTGTATTTAGCCTGTTAGTGCATTGATAGTTGAATAATTGCCTCCTGATAACTGCATTCGCCTGTTAGTGTATTACCATCTGATAGCTGCATTTAGCCTGTTTGTGCATTGATAGTTGAATTGCCACCTGATAACTGCATTTAGCCTGCTAGTGCATTGATAGTTGAATTAACACCTGATAGCTGCATTTAGCCTGTTAGTGCATTGATAGTTGAATTGCCTCCTGATAACTGCATTTCGCCTGTTAGTGCATTGACAGTTGAATTACCACCTGATAGCTGTATTTAGCCTGTTAGTGCATTGATAGTTGAATTGCCTCCTGATAACTGCATTTCGCCTGTTAGTGCATTACCATCTGATAGCTGCATTTATCCTGTTAGTGCATTGATAGTTGAATTGCCACCTGATAACTGCATTTAGCCTGCTAGTGCATTGATAGTTGAATTACCACCTGATAGCTGCATTTAGCCTGTTAGTGCATTGATAGTTGAATTGTCTCCTGATAACTGCATTTCGGCTGTTAGTGCATTACCATCTGAAAGCTGCATTTAGCCTGTTAGTGCATTGATAGTTGAATTGCCACCTGATAACTGCAGTTAGCCTGCTAGTGCATTGATAGTTGAATTACCACCTGATAGCTGCATTTAGCCTGTTAGTGCATTGATAGTTGAATTGCCTCTTGATAACTGCATTTCGCCTGTTAGTGCATTGCCATCTGATAGCTGCATTTAGCCTGTTAGTGCATTGATAGTTGAATTGCCTCCTGATAACTGCATTTTGCCTGTAAGTTTATTGCCATCTGATAGCTGCATTTAGCCTGTTAGTGCATTGATAGTTGAATTGCCACCTGATAACTGCATTTAGCCTGCTAGTGCATTGCCACCTGATAGTTGAAATGCCACCTGATAACTGCATTTCGCCTGTTAGTGCATTGCCATCTGGTAGCTGCATTTAGCCTGTTCGTGCATTGCCAGTTGATAGCTGCATTTAGCCTGATAGTGCATTGCCATCTCATAGCTGCATTTAGCCTGTTAGTGCATTGATAGTTGAATTGCCACGTGATAACTGCATTTAGCCTGCTAGTGCATTGATAGTTGAATTAGCACTTGATAGCGGCATTTAGCCTGTTAGTGCATTGATAGTTGAATTGCCACCTGATAACTGAATTTAGCCTGCTAGTGCACTGATAGTTGAATTACCACCTGATAGCTGCATTTAACCTGTTAGTGCATTGATAGTTGAATTACCTGCTGATAACTGCATTCGCCTGTTAGTGCATTACCATCTGATAGCTGCATTTCACCTGTTAGTGCATTGATAGTTGAATTTCCACCTGATAACTGCATTTAGCCTGCTAGTGCATTTATAGTTGAATTACCATCTGATAGCTGCATTTAGCCTGTTAGTGCATTGATAGTTGAATTGCCACCTAACTGCATTTAGCCTGCTAGTGCATTGATAGTTGAATTACCACCTGATAGCTGCATTTAGCCTGTTAGTGCATTGATAGTTGAATTGCCTCCTGATAACTGCATTTTGCCTGTTAGTGCATTACCATCTGATAGCTGCATTTAGCCTGTTGGTGCATTGATATTTGGATTGCCACCTGATAACTGCATTTAGCCTGCTAGTGCATTGATAGTTGAATTACCACCTGATAGCTGCATTTAGCCTGTTAGTGCATTGATAGTTGAATTGCCTCCTGATAACTACATTTTGCTTGTTAGTGCATTGCCATCTGATAGCTGCATTTAGCCTGTTAGTGCATTGATAGTTGAATTGCCACCTGATAACTGCATTTAGCCTGCTAGTGCATTGCCACCTGATAGTTTAAATGCCACCTGATAGCTGCATTTAGCCTGTTAGTGCATTGCCATCCGATAGCTGCATTTAGCCTGTTAGTGCATTGCCAGTTGATAGCTGCATTTAGCCTGTTAGTGCATTGCCATCTGATAGCTGTATTTAGCCTGTTAGTGCATTATGGCCATTGTGCTGCCCATACTTAGGCATTGTGTTGCCCACACCTTGCCATTGCGTCGTTCACACCTAGCCATTGTACTGCCTTGTATTTGCAGCCTAGGAACCTATACCTAGCATCTGCGGTACACCCTGCCAACACGTCGACTCATCCCCTGCCCCCACACACGCCTTCCTTCCATGTGTTCAAAGCTAATGTCAAACTCTGGCTTCACACCAATGACTGTTAAAGCTTCAACGGTACCGAATATTCTGTATATTTACTTGAAACTGCAACATATCCTATTTGTAAGCTATATGACACTGTAACATAAGAAATTTTGTATATGTGAAACTATAACATAAGCAATGTATAATATCTATGTACCTGTAACCTAAGATTCTACTTTCTGCAAGCGCCCAGTTGCTTAATGGCCCGGTGCGCTCTATAAATAAATAAACAATACAATACAATACAGCATGGGAAAATCCAAGATCTTTGTGGCTGTAGAAATTGATGTTCCAACAGCACACTGTTTGTCACACATGGCAATGTGCAACACCAGAGGACAGTTTATGGGGAGGGACGCCTCATTGATATGGGCAACTGAAACGGATTACCCAGATGAAGACGGCTACGTCCAGGACATCAAAACAAGAAACAGAGCGCATACTAAGAATCACGTGATCAGGTATGAAAAGCCTGAAGTTAAAGGATCAGGAACAAGATGGGAGATAAACCCGAGGGTGAACGTCCAAGGAAAGACTCCAGAAGAGGCTCAAATTTGGAAGAACAGAGGCCAAATGCAGATTTGGGGGACAGTGGTATCCCCAAATGTATGGGAAGAAGGAGTGGTGATCTGCCGAGCTGGGATGGTCCTCGGAGCCTGCAAAGAAGCGATAGAAAACTCACAAGGACTGTGCAAACCTCTATGGCCGAAGTTGGCAAAGTTACTAACCTGGGACGAAGACAGAGGAGGGCCCTTGCAGATAGTGCACTGGAAAGCCCAAAATTGTGCTTCAGGAACAATGGCACAAGAAAGATGGGAGATAATCAGAACTGCGGACGGATCTTCAAGGCCCCAGGAATGACGCATGGAACCGCAGTAATTATGGATCATTATTGGGCGTGTGGATCCAGAGCATACATCAGACTGCCAAGAGACTGGGGAGGCATATGCACAATAGTGAACGTCCACGTTCCTGCACTAGTGATCCCAAAAAGTGACCTGAATATTGACAGTTTTGCGAAAGCAGATGCTCACCTGAGGAAAAGGAGATCAGTGAAGCTGGTATCCCGAATAAAGAGAGAAAATTACTTTTCTGCAAAATCAGAAGAAGCATTCCATGCAATCCCATGTGAACACAGGCTGTTCAGCCTCACCTCATCAGTATTCACAACAATCTTCATGCCAAGAATCCAAGTTGGAGTAAATACGTAATGGTTGCAGATAACCAGATGGGAGTTATTGCAGACAATCAAAACAACCATAAAAGGATTCAATGTGTTTAAGGAAGAACTAAGAGCAATCTGATTGATGACCCTCCAGAACAGATATGTTCTTAACATGATCACCGCGGTGGATGGAGGTGTTTGCGCAAAAATTGGAGAATGATGTTGCACATTTATACCTTTGCATGATGAAGAAAATGGAACCCTAACAGAAGCCATAAGTATGCTGACAAACCTACAGAACCAGATGATTGATTAAACTGACAAAGTAGATGATGACAGCTGGTTTGGAACTATATTCTCATGGGTCCCACAATGGATGGCAGATATATTTAAGTTTCTGGGAGCCCTGCTATTGATGATACTACTAGGATTTTGTGTTATCAAGATAATTATCACACAATGCCAGAAAACTGCGAAGAAAGCCATTGGGATGAAGATCATGATCGATGTCAGACCAGGATGTAAGCCGAGAGACCTGACAGATGAAGAAATGAGAGACTTTGTGAAGGCCAGCGAATTTGCGCCAAACAAAGTTTGTGTATCCCAGAAAACGAAGAAAGTATGAGGGAAAATGGATCGATTGCAGCCCAAATGGACAATGTCAGCTTATGACCTGGAACAAAGACAAACACGTGAAAACAGCAGGAAGCTTGAAAGGAGTGATAAAAATATGGACTCCAAAGAAACACATGTTCACACCATCATGTACAAGCCCAGAAGATGATGAACAAGATACAGAAGAACAAAGCAAGACAAATCCAAAGGAGGAAGCAGAAGTGGTCGATGAACCGACCAGAGGGGGGGTGTAGAGGAGGTCCCAGATATGGCCTGCACTCCAGCCAGCCATTTTGAGGTGCCAGGAACATACTCCCCAAGATATGTGACGTATGAGGAACAAATAAACCAACAGAGAGCGGCACTAGGACTCTGCCCAGTGCCCATCAGAAGAGCAATACCTATTGAAGTGCCTATAACCAGACAACCATGGGCAGCTAGGTACCCGCTGAGACAACCATACCAGCAGCTGACACGAAATGAAGACTACCTACAGGCTGTCCCTGAAGAGACCCAAAGAGCCTTAATGGAAGGCGAATGGTGACGACATAAGAGCCCGGACAGACGTACAGATGAACATAAACGACAATCGAAAGATGACACACAAGGATGAAATGTAAAGAATAATGATGTAATGGACTTGTAAAACGAAACAATGTTGATATATAAAGAAACGTAACCATGAAGTGAGAAGAAAATATGAACCTAACAAATGCCTGTAAATAGGCTTGGAACGCAAGAAGCTAAGGAAACGATACTGCTTGCAATGCTTAGTAGAAGGATAGACCGGCAAGCAGCAACTATATATCTACCTCAAACGCACATTATACAAGTTCGACTCCATTTTACAAAAGCAGAATTAAGCCCAAGCTGCAAGGGCCCAACCAGGCCCAGATTCATATTCCAGCTAAAGCCAGAAGGAAAGAGCGGAATCGAAACTGTGTCTAGGGGTGTGACCTACCCAATCATAATGGACCAAATAATCTAGAGTCCTATAGCTAGTAGAACCAATGAGACGTCGTACTTGTAGTGACGTCTATCACGAGTGATGTTGAGGGATTGGCGTAGACGCCCACTCGATAAAAGTTATCCAATCCTCACACTCTGTTACCATATACAGATATAGCCCCTATACTTAAGTTACCTTTCCCAACCAATAGAATTGCATGACAATTTTGGAGTGTAACACGTCAGTAATGATGAGAATGTACTATAACTATTGCTGTCTGAATGAAGAATTTGGAAGTTGAAGCGAGAAAGGCGATCACATCACTGTTGATTTCCATTTGTTTCCCCATTTTTGTACTTGTCATTTAACGGACTTCCCTTTGCCAAACTACTGAGTTGTCCTTATTGATTGGTGTTGGAGTAAGAGAATCCTGCACCCTATCCTCCTCAAGGTGCAGCTATCTCGTCTTAAAAGTTCTTGAGGGTGAGCTCTAATCCCATGGGCCTGTCAGAGATCGCTCTGCCCTCCTGTACAATGCCTTCTTTTCTGTTCCCTTGCAGGCTGACTCACAATATCTCACTGTGTTTACACATCGGGGAATGCGCTTTGAACACACAAGACTACTTTAAGGGTACTGTGAGTCCCTCAGCATTTTTAACAGGATACTACATGCTGATTTAGGCAATATCCAGGTGACCAGTACAATTATTAAATATGTTGACGATTTACTGGTGTGCATTGTCAGCAAGCACCAGTCCCAAAAAGACTCCATAACACTCCTACAGCTCTTGGCTCACAAGGGATACGGTATGCAGTGTTAATAATGAAAAGAAAATAACAACAAACATTTTCAGTGACACCTGAATAACGACAGAAATGACAAATCTTTTAATACAAGTATATATGGGGGTGGGGTAAGGGATTAAAAGGCGTGGAGTCTTGGGGGGTACAAACGCTGTCAAAATGGCAGTTTGGTGGGACCCCCCAATAAAAATAAAAAAAATCACAGTACTGCCTCCAGGAAGTAGGTTACTTGGGTCAGTTGATCTCTGTGAATGGCAAAGGAAGCCTCTGTGCGCACCACAAAACAGCCCCAAACAGTGAAGGAAATGCAGACATTCTTGGGTCTCTGCAGTTATTGCAGGGCATGGATACTGGACTATGCAGAATATGCCATGGTCCTCAAGGAAGCACAGAAGGGGAACAATAAAATAGCGTGGATAGAGGGCATGATCACAAATGTCAATGGCCTCAAGGAGGTCATACCGATAGCAGCAGTGTTAGCAACGACATATTACACACAAGCATTCTATTTATTTTCCCATTCCAACGGGCAATTAATGACTGCGGTCCTGACACAAAAAAGCTCCATGGACCACAAGCCACTGGCATATTACAGTGCCATGCTAGATTCTGCAATGAAGGGCCAATTTGCATGTGAACAGGCACTTGCTGCTGCTGCATTTGCAATTGATAAAAGTTCTACAATTGTTATGGAATGCTCTGTCACATTGTACACCGAGCATGCAGTTTTTGCAATTCTAGAGCGTTCAAAATCCACTCTGACCTTCCAGCGAGCATCTGCATACAAGGATATATTACCAAGCCCAAACATTCACATTGTGTTATGCAAAACAGTAAACCTGGCTACCTTTCTGACAGAGATTTGCTCTGACGAGGACTTAGCAAACCACGACTGGTAACTTTTGAGGGAGAGGAAGATGATATTCAAAGCACATGATAGAGCGCTCGAGGGGGGGTCCTCTTCATTGACGGGTCAATTTATCAAGACACAGGCTTGCAGCACACTGGTGTGGCAGTGGTCCACCTGGTGGATGGGGAATATGAAACACTACTACAGAAAAGATTACCAATTTATTTTTCAGTGCTGGCAGCAAAGCTCATAGCGCTTATTGAAGCGCCCTAGGCGTGCCACGTGAACATCTACTCAGACCTGCATATGTCACCATGCAGGCCTCTTGCAATTGAAGAGGAGGGGGTTCAGGAGAGCTGACGAATCTCTAATTAACGCACTGACTTAACCATCTGTAGTGGCAGTCATAAAATGTACTGCCAACATAAATAACACTGATGAGGTCTCACTCAGTAATGCTGCTGCAGACGCGGTGCCGAAAAGGACAGTGTATCTTCCTGCCCCAAATATCAGAGTATCCTGTGGTAACACACACCTCTGAACAGTTGCCAATACCTTAAAATGCCTTACCTATTGCACAGCTGATTGAGTTAAAGGGTCAAGCACCACAAAATGAGAAAGAACTTTGGGCGAAAAGAGGGTTTAAACAGTCCCCAACCGATTTGTTATGGAGGCAAGAGATATCTGGGAAAGAGGTTATGCCACATGAGTTATTACTGGTTGCATTTGACCAGTTGCACCATCCATCTCATGTTTCTAAACAACACATTGCAGCAGACATACGGGAGTAATATTCACAACAAGAAAGAGTACTGGTACGTCAAGGATTGGCCCATGTGAGGTGTAAATAAATTAGAACCATTCACCCGGTCCAAACTTATGTAACCACATGGGTTATAAGTGCTACATGTAATTGTATATATCCAAACACTACTCCAAAGAAAACATTAGAGATTGTTAAAATTGAAACGAAACTTTATATCAAAAGATTGTGCATATGGTGAAACCCAACATGTGGGGGCATATATAATCAATAACACAATTTACACATTCAAAAAATTAATTATGAAATCCTTCAAAACATGTATAGAAAACTATGCATGAAAATAACATGAAAAAGCATAAAGAAAACAAAGCAAATCTAAACATCAACAAAAAATTGTTTATCACTTTAGTACTCAGTTTGTCCTATTTAAATCACAACAAAGAATAAAGTTGCTCTGAAAATCAATTACAATGTTTCTGACTGTGTTGTTGCTGTGAGTTGAAAGGTTGAGAGAATGACAAATACTATTTTAAATGTATAGTCATATTCAATTAAAGTAAAATCCCAAGGTAGAGATTATTGTGCATTGGGATTGGGTCTGCATATGGGAGGACTGGTTTGTCCCCAACCTACAGTAAAACGTGACTAACATGGCCATACATTGCACTATGTGTCAAAGCTACAATACAGGGCTCACGCTATGAACTCTTAGAGGTACTTTGCCCCGCCCTGTTGGACCGTTCCGCGAATTGCATATTGATTATGCAGACATGGCGGAAAGATGCAATGGATCTCGATACCTCATTGTGGTTGTGGATCCCTTCTCATGATGGGTGGAGGCAGGACCTTGTGCACATCCAGATGCAAAGTGCGCTGCATAATTTTGAGTGTGAAAGGTTTTTCCTCGATGGGGTGTGTGCGATGTATTAAGGTCAGATAACAGCAAGCATTTCTTCAATTAACCTTTTAAGGACATTTCTGCATCACTGGTCATCAAGCATCAGATGTGCACTATTTACCACCCCTAGTCCAACCGTTTTGTGGAACAGATCAATGGCCTATTGAAAAGCAAACTGTCAAAACTATGCAGCCCCTTAAAGAAAAACTGGGTTCACTGTCTGCCACTTGCATTATTCAGTTTGTGAACACAGCCCTGCAAGACCACAATTCAACACCCCAAGAGGTGGTTACAGGGTGCTGTAAGCATACGCCGCTCTCTTCTGCTAGGTGAGTGTCAGACGCTCGCAGGGCAACATCCATCTTTGGGGAGAATTTAGCAGCTATCTGTCCTCTCTAATGAAGGCCATAAAATGTCTCTCCCAACAGATTGTGCCACCACGGACAGAAGAAGCTACCGGCACCACAACGGACACACCAGCAACATCACCCCCTCTGCAGTTGTTCCCCGGAGACTGGATTTATATTAAAAAACGTTGTCTGCCGGTGGTCAGAACCCAGATATAATGGTCCTTTTCATGTTACCTATGCCACTTCCCTTGCAGTAAAGGTGAAGTAACTATGTTACTGGGTTCACCTCTCTGATGTCCGCAAATCACCCCAGCCTGAGCATGAAGTAAACAATTACTTTTTCCACCTCCATCCCTCATCACAACTCATATGCTCCTTCAAAAACGATAAAAGAACATTGCCGGGTATCCCCAGTCACACGATCCCCACATAAACACTACACAACACTGCTACGCATTACATGTTCACAGGAAGTGCACTCTTGTACTTCCCCATACTCTATTCTATCATATCTTTTCTTCTCTTTTCTTCTCTCTTTTTCTCTCTCTCCTTTTCTCTCTCTCTCTTTTTCTCTGTTTTTAATAACATTCCTATACAGGTAATTTTTGTGATGGACTCAGCTGGCTCTAAAGATTTGGTGTACATTGGAATGAGTACTGTGAATGATACTACATCAAAGTTCCCCTACTCATATTTATGTGCTCTGCATTACATTTCTGGGTTGTTTGCCATGTTTATGTTCGGATTAGGAATTTATTGGGGATGTGCTTTTATATGGGGTGAACATAAAAAAGGGAAGTATAACAAATGCGTGTATCAAGCATGTAAATATTATAAAGGGTATAGACCCAAATGTGTCCCCATTTTCCCAACACACAACACTGTGGCCATGTACCCCATGTCAATAACCAGGTCAAAGGCAACAGTACTGTAAATAGAACTAATGAGTATGAATATGTTCACGCTTTTGATGCAATATATAGCATAGTTTTAGAACGTAGAAGGAGGCAATTTAAAAGGCCCAAGTATTATGATTACTGTGGACTTGGTTTAGATACAATAGAAGACGTGCACCATCCTGAACTTTCGAATAGTTGGTACGCAGACATGAACTTGGTAGGGAGAAAAAGGGTGAAAGCGAAGAGTGTGCAACTAGAAGTTATGGACCATGATCAACTATTGTGCGCTCAAACTCCTAAAAGCATCCAGTGTCTGCTGAGGCCATACTTGAAAGTTGAAGGAGTAAGGTACATGGCAAGCAAGTGGCAAGAAGCATCAATAAGCTGCATTGTGAAAGGCTATTGGGGTTCAGAGACGAAGTGTTGGCCCAAGTAAATACTGCATGGGCACCATATGGAACTAACAGATTGCAAAGCTGACATGGATCGAAGAAATGGAGAAGCCAATGAAAGTGCAAAAGGAAGAGAGTTATGAACTATGTGTTTATAATCAATGAGCTGTTGTTGGAGGTGCCAACTAAAGATGCAACAAAAACTTTGTGCTTTCCAGACCTCAAAAAAGGCACTTCTACAGTAATGGACTATAATTGGGGATGTGGGCAGCAGGCGTTCTTGCACCTGCTGCCATCATGTAGGGGGTTCTGCTCACTGCTCACGTTGCACTCAGAGCTTCTCGTGATCCCTGAAAATCACCTCACAGTGGGATCGAAGAATTGGCTTACCCCAACACCAAGAGCAACAATAGGGGGGCCCACCAAAAGCACAGGAAAAGCCCCCATCTTCTGTATCTTACCTGAAAAGGAAAAAAAACAAAGCCTGTGCAGAAAAAGAAGATCAAATTACCTGTCTCAAGGCTCCTCAGACCTGCTCAAAGAAATACACAATGAATATAGACTTAACAGCAAAGAAGAACTTTTTTCACATCTCTCCAACTGCCTAGGGTCCAAAGAGACGCAAATGCCAAAGGAGGTCAAACAGCTTCGAGAATGACACACAACAAGACCTCAATGCAATAAAGGTTGAAATGCATGACATAAGTATGATGACCCTCCAGAACAGATATGTGAGTGACCTGCTCACGTCGATGTAAGGAGAGGTTTGCCGGAAAATTTTTGAGTCTTGCTGCACATTCGTGACTCCAAATGACGCAAAGAATGGCTCCCTGATGCAAATAATAGGAGCACTGCACAACCTCGGCTCGCGCATGCAAACTGAAGCTGGCAAACAAAAGAATGACTGGTTTGAGGATTATTTCACCTGGGCACAATCCTGGATGAGGGCGATCATGAAAATGCTGGTGCCTGTCCTCGTGTTCGTGTTGGTCCTTTTTTGCACCAGCCAACTGGGGCTCAGATGCTGTGCCAAAGCAGTACCTAACAGTGCCATGATGATGGTTTCAATTGGGGTTTCTAATGCACCTTGTGGTGCAAAAGACAGTGCTGTCCAAACATATGACCAAAACAAACCATGCATGGTGGTCATAGAGCATTGCTTACATCCGCCCGGCACTATCACCACACAACCACCTAACCCGAGTATTATACAGAGCACTGGATGGATTTAGCAGGGGATGGGGGCTGTATATATATATGACTTGTATCTCTGAGGAGTATGCCCAATCTGGCCAGAGTTTGCATCACGTGTGCAGAGCATGGATTCCAAAAGAGGCCGAGGGGTTGGAGGAGGAACGCCATCAGGGCACAAATAAACATGGGCGTATTGGGAAGTTTGTTAATGTAGAATTAACAAAAGGGAGCAATGTTGGGTAGGGGACGCAGTCTTCCTGCACCCTCAGGAGCTTCAGAATAAGGCAAAGACTATCGAAGGTAATCTAAGGGACCAAGGGGCAGTGGTGCCTTTTAAGGCTCTGCACCATCATAATATTGCATGCTTTATAGCTGTAGTGTACATGCAGAAACAAATGCCATCTTAGATATTAGCAGCCATAGTGAAACACAAGGCCTAAATGCAGCACAGCAACCAGCATCTTAGGCGTAGGACGCAAACATGAGGGAAGAACCAGGTTCTATCCTGGCACTGATGAGAAAGGCCAGAGTCACAGAGACAGAGTCACAGAGATCCATAAACCCTTCATTGCTCTAAAAAGTTGCCAGCCACTGTGCTCTGGGAAGAATGTGCCCTGCAAGGCAACAGGAGAAGGGCTGTGCATCTCTGTACAATGCAATCCCATGAGAAGGAGGGCATGGGCCTCTGACCCCCACCAGGCCCAATTCTGAATTATAGTACCCAAATGTCCTAGCCTATTGACCCCTAAATTCCAAAGTACCAGCCAGCCCCAGACCATTGATCGTAAAACTGTTAGACCCCCGATCGATTAAGAAAGATCAGAAAGCATGGCCTTCTTGCCTTCACTCTTGGGTCATGTGATTTGTGCTGCGAGGTGCAGTAAAGGCCGAAATTATAGCCCAGGAGAGTGGAAGACCTTGGAGAGATGTCGGCCTGCCTTGGAGCGAGTGAGGTGTGTGAGTTAGTATGAGCTTGGCTTTCCCTCTGGGCCCCTGTTTGCTCATACCAGGTGCACTGCTACATAGATAGACATGTGTTGTTTAATTTGCAACTAATCACCAATTATCCAGCTTGAGACTGATGACGAATGCAACATTGCCCAAGTGGAAAAAGATGGATGGATAGGGCTGGGACCAATGTCCTGGCATCCCGAATCGAGCAGGCTGTCCATGTATAGGGTCTCACCAACCATACGCGTGGGTTTTCACTGTATGTAATGATGTCACTAATGCCGCCTTTTGTTAAAACCTAGTGTGCACTACTAATTGTTTACTGTGTTGTGCAAACCATTCACAAATGTTTTATTTTTCCTAGGTTACCTCTTCTTCACCAGTGGAGCCAAACAATTTGAGTATGATCACGGTAATAAAACTGTTCTTCGGACCATACTAAACTATGGCTGGTTGAATTGTTATTAACTATTGAGCAACTTGCAAGAACTCTGAATGATATTGTATCATCACTTTAGTGACACCATTCCAACGTTTATGATGCAGCCATTACGGCAATTGGCTTTTATTTGTTTAATGTTTTATGATGTCTATAAATGTTGAGCAGATGCCACAAAGCTGCTCCACAAATATGTTTTGAAATGCACTGTGCAGCTGAACTTTGTACTACGATCCTGGGGAATGTAATAATGGGTGTTAATGGCCGTGGTTGACTATCTTAAGATGCTTTTTACAACTGTGTTAAAATAATTACATGCAGATTATTTCATATCGTTTAATGAAACCTATTTTTGAAATCAATAGCATATTCAAAAAGTTACCTGCTCTTTAAATAGATCATAGTATAAAATAAGATCACTAAAGCCAGAGAAGTTATAGTGAGCGCCCAAATTAACAAAACTAAGTACCAACAACCTCACATGAGTAAGTCATTAGACCATCTTGACAAATTCTGCTTTCAAGAGTCACGACTGTCGACATGCTCAACACCCTGGCATCAATTAAACCCTCATCATGCGCAGAAAATATTCTCCCTCCTAAAATCATACTTGACAACATGGATATATTTGCACCAGTGTTTGTGAAAATGGTTAATGCCTCTTTCAGAGATCAAATGGTACCCAAGAATATAAAAAAGGTGACAATCACCCCTTTGGTCAAAAAGCCTAACCTAGGCCAATGGGAGCGAGGGAACCTAAGACCCATAACTAACTGCAGCTTCATTTTAAAAATAATGGACAAAATTGCTACTGCACAACTGCAGGCATATGTTGAGACCAATGGTATATTACATCACCAGCATTCGGGCTTCTGTGCTGCCCACAGCACTGAAACGGCGATGCTGGATTTACAGACTAAAATGCTGAGTATCATCGAAAGGGGCAATACCGGCCTACTTATCCTGCTAGACTTGAGTGCTGCTTTCGATTTACTAGACCATCAGCTATTACAAGAAGCACTAGAGAAAATCGCCAACTGTTCTAAGGAAGCCATAGGTTGGCTAACGTCATTCTTAGCAGACCGAATCTCTAGGGTACACTGGGGCGATAAATTCACTAGTGAGTCTAACATTTTCTGTGGCGTTCCCCAGGGAGATAGTCTCTCTCCACTACTTTGCAACTTATACCTATGCCTCCTGTGTGAAGCCTTAGACAACATAATCGCCTTTTTTTTTACTAATTATGCTGACGACACGCAGCTGCTAGTAGAACTGAGTGGAGACCACACGAAAGACAACAAAATGGTGAACAAACTTTACAATACCATTGAACAATGGATGGACCACAACTGGATGTGTTTAAATTGGAGAAAAAAAACTGAGCTGATGGTTTTTGGGTCCAATCAAGCCAGGGCCAAACTACTATCCAGATACGAGTCTTTCACAATAAAAGAGCCCCTCATCCAAGTAGTGACTAGTGTCAAAACACTGGGCATGACACTGGAGGCTTCTCTGAGCTCAGATGCTCAAGCCGTCTATGTGAGCAAAAATTGTGCTTACTACTTGAGATAATTAAAAGCCATCACACCTGTACTCAACAAATCCAACTGCGCTACCATAGCCAGAGCGACCATACTTTCTAGACTGAACTATGGCAACGCTTTATTATTGGGTGCAAGTAAACAATGTCTAACTAAACTCCAGCACATTCAGAATCATGCTGTGCGTATAATCAAGCATAAGAAAAAATCTGATAATATCAGTGAGGCTAGGAAGGAACTACATTGGCTTAAGGTTGAAGACAGCGTAATGATCAATCTATGACACTAACACACAAGTGCCTATTCGGTAAAGCACTGGCTTAGCTTAAGGCTAAGATTGTGGGCTACACTCCAACCCGCTCCCTTAGATCTGAGGCACATGGCCTCATTTCGACTAACCTCCTCAGGAAAGCAAACGGTTTGGGCAAAGCCTTTCCAAACCGGGCTGCTCTCCACTGGAACAAACTACCGCCGAACCTGAGAGTTGAATCTAACCTCCTCAGTTTCCGAAAGCAATTGAAAACCTTTTATTTAAATAAACTGAACAACCACGGTTAGTACCTGTCTTCTACCTGTCCTGACTTGTCAAGCGTCTTGTGCTCTGTTTTGTCCTGTCCGTTCACTTTATGTTTGTAACCGTCTTCATATGGCGCCCCGATGCCTGCAGGCTTTCGGCGCCTTACAAACAAATAAATAAATAAAGGTGATGTTTTAGGATTTAGAGGCATGTGGTATGTTTTGCATGAGATTTATCAGAGACAAGTTACAACAAACTAAAAGTATTTGGAAAATAAAAAACTGAGAAGCTCTAATTAATAATGAGCGTAAATTGCCATACAGGTCCCCTACAGGGATTTCACATAAAATAAATCATCATGTAGAAAACATCCTCCGAATTCAGAGGATCATAACAATTATAATATCCTGCTACATCTGAAAAACATACAAGACAGTTCTATATGAAATAACCAGTAACAGCAAAGAAAAACATCCCTCACGCTTACAACCAATAAATGCAATACTGCACAGACCACACACAAGACATAAAAAATAAAAAAATACACCATTAATTTTAATTAACTAAAAAGCTCTGTTTCTTTTTTATTTTGAATTTGGCCAAACAGACGTTGTGCATTAACTAATTATTATTGCTAACAATAATAATAACGGTTACTATTATTATTATTATTATTATTATTATTACTATTTATAATATTAGTAATCATCATACACAAATTACAGATTTAGTCGATTCTAATAATACAGCTTGTGTGGCAAAGAGAGAGAAGGCCCATCGAATATTCACCAGAGATGTAATGTGATAATTCTCGGTAATAAGGCTGGGCAGTGGCCAGGGATGCACACTAAAACTACCAATAGACAACCTTTTCCATTTAAGCGAGAGCCAAGTACCAGATTAATAACTCTATTTTTTGCAATGGCACTTATGTACAGTCCTCCAGGCTCAGTGAACCATTTCCATCATCATGTAAAACTTCCAGGAACAACTTTAAAATACCTAACAGGTTGCATCCTCAAATTCAAGGACTTCAACATATGAACTGATTCTAATGTAACCGGAAGGGTTTGCTGCTGAATATGCAACAAAAGCGGACTGGCGCACAGCAGCAAGTCATCCCGCAATGGCAATAAAGGGTGAAGAGAACAGGTACAAGCTTCTATGTTTCAAATTCCAAGTACGTTTATTTAATCAATCTGCTTAAAGAACCGGCCAATGAAGGTCTGCATGGCAAGGAATTTATGAACACACTGATAGATGCGTGTTTCTCACAATACATCAAAGGAACTACACAGGCCAGGGCACACTCCAGGTCAATTCATTGACAATCATTTTATTTATTGGTATTCCCAACTCTCAAAACATTTTCGGAAAGGTAAAACAAGCCTTCGTATTCAGAAGAAATAATGCATTTAGATCACCCCCTTAACACCCCTTTCTTTGGGAATTGCAAGGGTTTTCCACAATAGCAGATGTTACCTTTCCAGCAGACGCATTATCACAGGTATTTCATGACTTTCATCACTGATGTGCAAGCACTCCAAAATCTTCACACGCCGCAGAATCATGAATAACGGTCGGCACCACCGGGACTTATGCAGAAGGATTCCTCTTCAGGTAAAAATACTAATGTACAACAATATCATCTCTTGTCACCCCCCCCCCCCCTTCTGGCAGAAATGTGCAACACCTCCATTCAGTACAGGCAATAGTCTCCCTCCTTGAAAGAAGCTGATATCAACCTTACATGAAACATGCACACATTCTGAGCTTACTAGCCCATCCAATTTGCATCCTGATTCTAACATCTCATCTGAAGTCACCATGCTGGACAAAATACCAACACCCAACTCTGAACTATAGTGAAAAACAGTATCTATTCAATGACCACCCATTGGGTTTTATCATACATTCAAGTACAGTTTCATCCATACCATTTGAGAGAGAACATACACTAAAATCTTTACATTCATTGTGTGTTTTGATGCTTCTGGACCGGTCAGTGACTTACAAAGATCTATGTGATCACTGGGTAAAAGAAATGCTGAATCCGAAACTGTCATTTTTTGTGTGCACATGTTTACACATTTATATGATGGGTTATTTATAACGCGTTTAATACCCAGAGGTTTCTAAGAGCGGACCCGGGGATCGAACCTGTGTTGCTCCATGTCGTCTTACTTCCAAGGCGAGCACGTTGCTGCTGAGCTATCCTCCCGAGACAATATTCTGTGGGAGACCCCCTGTGGGAGACCCCCGCGGATCCATCATTCTCCCATCCCATTATTTATTACCCTAACCCACTGCGCCACATATCATTGTGCCGAAATGCTCATTAAACATTTCGGCATTTTGGATTCAGTATTTAGGGCCGCAGAATTATGGGGTGATGCCACTTACAATGCATTGTATATCATCAATAGTCCATTGTAATTATAAGCCTTGTGACCGCACACAAAATTTCTTATTTTGGTCATTTTACTTTTTATTTTAGCCCATCAATATTCATGATCTTTCAATTCATTAATAAGAGAAGTGAATAAAATTGAAGTATGGACACGTTTCCACTGTTTCAATAATATTTTCTCCCACTCTGCATTTAAAAAGCGAGATAGATCCACCTTTCATAAAATACATGTTCTTGGTTTTCCTAGTGTGGTTTATCAGAGAGTTTTCCCTCGTGTGCTCTGTGATAGCTGATGTCGCTCTTCCTAATCCTAATAAAGAAGGAGACAGTCTAGCATGTTTCAGGATGAATCGCTTTAATGTATACACGAAATTGCAAGGGAGCTAACAGGCACCCCTGCTTTAAGGCAGTGTTAGTAGAAATGCCCTTTGACAGGTTTCCTGAACTATCTAATCGAATTTGGACATAAGTCCTAGTGTACAAATGTGTATTATACTAAAGAGACCCGTCGGAATAACCCCTTAAGTCATTTTGACCATGGCCAATTTCTGTTTATAGAGTCAAAAGCCGAACTCTAATCAATATAGGCTACATAAAGTGGTGAACCTATACTTTCCTTAGCTCTTCGTGTTTATAAACCTAACACAAAGATATTATGGAGTATAGAGAGACCCTGGTGGAATCCTGTTTGAAACAGGTTCAGGAGATTACATTGCATCGCCCATGTGTATAGTTCTGTGTGGAGAATGGAGGAAAATATTTTGCCCAGCACATCAAATAATGTCAGCAATCTATAATTCTCTGGGTTAGCTTTAATTCTCATTTTGGGTGTTGGAATCACTATAGATTTTCTCTGTGATTTCGGGATGTTATTGTCATTAAACCTCTCGTGTGAACATATTTTATAAAATAGGTGAAGAATACATCTGTATTGGCTTTAATAGTTACATTGGATAGCCCATCTGGCCAAGGAGCCCTACCATTTTGCATCCTCTTTATTAATAATCTAAGGTATTCTTCATAAATATCTGTAATATCAAATTTCTCATCACATAACTCCAGGTTATTTTATTGTAACCCTCACGTTCCTGTTTGATTAGATTTTGAGATTTGATTTGATTTTGAGAATTCATTACGCGCTTGTGACGGACTTAACCATATAGCGGCGCAGTTGATATCGAACTTGAAGATTAGCCAGGCAGTGTATACACCAAGACCAATATTAGTAACAAGGTGGGCCCCTCATTACCCTCCCATTGCCCCGTTACTGAAACAGAAAGGTCTTGAGAGCTTACCGGAATTGAAAGAGCATCTCAAGAACCCGGTTTGCACTGTCGTCTGTATGCCTGATGTATTCTATCATTCCATGATGCAAAGCTGTTCCAGTCTGCATTCACTCATACCTGCTTAGCCTTAATTGCTTGTCTGAATGCCTGATGTAGCCACTCATTCCATGAGGCAAGGCTTTTCCAGTCTGCAGTCACTCATCCCTGCTTGTCATAATTGCATGTCTGGTTTTTCCTAAATGCAGTTTACCTACTTGTTCCTGCACTCTCTTTAACTTGTTTTTGCACTTATTGTACCTCTCACCTCTTTCCCTCCTGCACTTCCCTTCCTCCCCCTTTACCACTTTTTTCATGATTCAGCAATTGCATGTTCCAAATCGTCTCACGACCTAGTCAGAATGTTTTTGTTTGTTTTCTTCCCTTCTACCCCCTGCACTTCCTCTCCACCCCCTAGATCTCTTACCATTGCACATTCTGAATGCTACAAGAACTTCTAAGAACGTTTTTGTTTTTATTTCATACCTTCTTCCTCATCCCTTTTCAGCCTCCTTGTCTTGATGCGCCTCGAAAAACAATGTGTGCTGTATAGTGTGCATTAGAAATAGCCAATAAATAAATAAATAAAGGAAGTGTGACAAATCAAGACTTTGTCCTTCTTCCACAAGGGGGAGCCCCCCCTGTGAGGTTAGAGAGGCGAACCCACTCCGCAAGTGGGACTTCACCAGAGAGACTCCCCCTTAGGGGACAATGACTCCTGTCCCCGTGCGGAACCCCCTGAACTGCACACATTATGGCCTACATGGGACTGTCCAGCAAATCAAACATTGTTAACTACCAAAACTGGATTGAAAGTTAACATGGACCATCATATAGGAGAAAGAGATGGGAAGGCCCCTGATGATGTGAGACCAAGCGGAGGTGGAGCCCATGAAATCCAGAGTTGCTGTAAGCCAGCAAACCAAATGCTGGAAATCCAGCATCTGCGAGAGACAGAGAGAAGCAAAGCCAACAGGAGTCAGAGAATTGGTAGTGGCGTGACCACAGAAGTATTGTGGTGGGCAGGCAGACCTTGCAAAAATGCTGATACTACCGCAGGATGGTCGCAGTGTGACACAGAGAAACTTGGGGAGAGAGTGAGCATCAAGCGACAGAGACGCCGGTAAACACAAGCAGGAAGCGAGGCAAAGGGGAAGAGAGAAGCCAAGGTCCATGAGAATCACTAAGAACCAGGAAGATAACAGGAGGAAGGGGAGGTCTGAAGAGGATCATTATATGAAGTGGGATATTCATCTTAGTTAAAATGGAAAAGGCTTGAAAGTAAACCTGATGAACTTGAACTGTCCTAACAAAAGGGAGAAGATAATGGTGGCCCCGGGAAAGGGAAACACAAAGAAGTATAAAACCAATCGAAGTTCATCTCAGTAACAATGAGAAGAACATAGATAGAAATGTACAGACTCTGAGTTGTTTTAATATAAGAAAGGAACCAATAGAAACCCCTGAGAAATCAAATAATGAGATAGGGATAACTCTGTACTTGAAAGAGCAAAAGTACATCCCTTGACGGAAAGCAGAAAAGTGGGAGATAAGAGAGAATGAGTATGGTAAACTAAAAGCCAGAGAAGCTTCCTGAATACATATCCTAAAAGAGAAAACAGGTCAGAAAAACAGAAAATACAAAGGTCTAGAAAAGCAAAACCTTATACGAAACGTTGTTTCATTAGATTATACAAACCCCCAAAACATTGCTCTAAGAATCCGACGAGAGCCAAAGAAACGCAACTCTAGGGAAGAACGCAAAAGTCACAATCTAATGAGAGAGTTGCATGAACTAATACAAAGAGTCAAGAAAGACTATTCAAAGATTGGTTATTAACCTGAAACACCAAGAATAAGACGACATGTGCGGCAAGCACCCAACAGGAGAAGGTAGACATTCTCCTGTCCTTAGTTGTTTATGTTAGTGGTAGAGTCAGTTAGTATTAGCTTTTGGATAGTGGACTCAGCCTTTTTTTGGACATTCACAGACGACAGACGAGCACCTTAGTTATCATAGGCAGGTAAAACCCCATAGTGATAGGGATAGTTAGACCTTCACATTATTATTTAATAAACATACTTGAAGATAGTCCTCCATGTGTCTGTGCCATTCTTCTGACTCTCCACAGTAGATAACCTGAGAGTATCTTCTGTTTTTTAATTTTTATTTATTTGCATTTATAAAGCACACAAACAGCCCGGAGGCATCGTGGCGCTGTTACATGGAATCGACTTAGTTACAGTTGCACGTAAGTGTACATACTTGGGTACCTGATGCGTTACATGGAGGGTGATATGGCTACACAAAGGTTACATGGTGTATAGCATATCGTGGCATAGCACATTACGTATATCTGTTATTACCTGTGTACACATCACGGCATGGCTGTAAAAGCATTGCCTTAAGAATTCTTGCTATGTATCTTCTAAAGTAGGGCTAATCTGGAACACATTATATAATGACCTACTTATTAGCTATATACCATAATTCTTTTTTATAATTACTAGCTAAAGTTTTTATCATAATTTGCCAATTTACATTTTTCAGAGAATGATGATATTTCTTTATCCATTTCCTGTACCTCAATCTACAGTTCCTAATGATTTAGAATTTACAATAGTCCCCAGGGAAACCACCTTTAGCGATCATACTTTCGGTACGTCTCAACTCACGCTTATTTTTGTCAATTTCTGCATCATAAGTTCCACGTGATCTGTTTTGTGGTCTAGTGACAATCTTATTTGTGCCAATAGGGCTGAAGTGTGATGTAACTTTTTATATCCACTTACAGATCTCTTCTTTTGATGCATTATTATATACATGTTCTTTAGGCCATAATGCTTGTGCTATATATAAGGGAACAGCATAAATGTTTAATTGTGTCAAGCAAATTTGATTACCTTTGTCATTTATTAGAGTTTCCCCTCCGGTTTGAGCAATCATTTTTGATGTAGTGATATTAAGTTTTTATAAGAGTAATGCACGATCACTAAAGGTACTCTCTTCAGTAGACAGTGTGTGGACTTTTTGATAGTCATCATCACCAATAAAAAAATAATCAGGTAGAGAAACATTTTATTTCCATTTTCAAGTTGTTTTACCGGAGATATCCTCTGGTACTTTTCCATTCAACATTCAATCCTGGCATAAAATGCAGTCATCTGCTTCCTTGTTGATTACCTCATGGTTTGAGGAGCTCTGCTTAAAATATATCACCATTTCCCATCATATTAAGAAGAGCGGGCTCACTTCCAACTGCACCCCCTCAGAGGTATTCTACATTTTCTCACCTTCCCCCTGAAGTTCACTGTCTCCAGAGCCCTGGTTTTCTCCAGGCTGGACTACTGCAACAGCCTCTTTCTCAATCTGCCTACCTCTGCTCTTCGTCCCCTGCAACTAATACAGAACAGGACTGCAAGACTTATCTTTGGCTTCAAGCCCAGGGACTTCATCTCTCCAGCCCTGAAATCTCTCCACTGGCTCCCAGTGGCTGCAAGGGTCAAGTAGTTCAAGACTCTCTGCATCATCCACAAGGCTTTCTGGGGCCAGGGCCCTCAATATATCCAACTCTCTCTGCCTAAATACCTTCCTTCAAGAGCCCTTCGCTCGGCTACCTCTAACTCTCTGAGGGTCAGAAGCTTCTCCAAGCAGAGAGTGGAGGGGTAGATCTCTCTCCTCTGCAGGTGGCTCCCTCAGGCATGGCCTCCCTGCCCCTCTCAGACTTGAGCCAGATCGCCTAAAGTTCCGGAAGTGGCTCAAGACCATCCTTTTCTCCTCTCTCACTTCTTTGGTAACTTACCTGCCTGCTGTGCTGACTGGTTGCTTGGTACCCTCAGAATCTCCCCGGGTACCAAGCTCCCCCATTACCAGTCTTCCCTGCACTGCCTCCTCTGCCTACCACGCACTTAGGGGCTGTAAATGTAACCCCTACAGCCCTGCCTCCTTGCACTTACCCAGAGCCGCGCTGCCCTGGCTGCACTTACTCAGAGCCAGTTTGACCTGATCGCACTGCCCCCTATCCTTTCCCCTGCACTTCTCGTTGTCACACTTACACCATTCTGAATGTCACAGGGTCTAGTAGGATAATTTGTCTTGACTTCCCTCTGTCTCCCCTTCCTTGCCTGGTGGCACCTAGAAACACTTATGTACAGGCACATTATCAATATCTTATCATATCATATTTGTTAAACCGCAATGTGCATCCACCAATTCAAAGTATACTGTCCTTATGCTGTCTGTCAGCATATTGGGTAAGTTCCGCTAACGTATCCATTATTGATTGTGTGTCTTGCCCACCAGGAGGGGCATGAACATAAATAATCAGAAGAGGAGGTTCCTTACTTAAGTAAATATTTACTACCAACAGATTCAGAATTGTCTGCCTGGGGCCAGCATCTTGGACGACCGCCAGATGGGAAAGCAAACTGAAGGCATCATTATAATGAAGAACAAAAATAAAAAACATAATCAGGATCCAAGGGTCCAGAAAGGGCTGCCTGTCTAGCAAAACGGTGTGCAAAACTGTTTCCAGTGGTTCTGTCTTTTAATTGCATATTCTTTCATTGCACCTTTTTTTGCCAACACATTTTAACCTTTTTTATCACAAGATGCAGTGAGACACCCACTCCGCATTCCCCGTTCCCCCAACAAAGACCCTCTCCCCCACCCACCCTTCACCTATCCCCATCCCGTATTTCCTTACCCAACCCCTTCCACTTCAAACCCCACTCAACGCCGGCTCGATTTCTGAACCAGCACTAATCACCACCTCCGAACCTGATTCGACCTGCAAAGACAACATCCCAAATCCTGGTTCGCCATCATCAAACCGCCCAAGAACAGATTAAGGTACATCAGGTCAACCAGCCCCCATGGTCCACTTTTGGGCCCCTGGTAACTCCTAAGCCAACCATTTCCACCTTTGTATAACAAGACATACCTTTTTAAGTAGCATTGTTGCAATGTCTAGCCTTTCACCCCTGCTACAGTACCATCTACGTTCTGCAGTTTCTGTGTTCCTTCCACAGCGGAGGGTTTTCGCTAGCTTTTTTGTTATGACGTTCATTCATCGCCCTTTTTTTTTGCTGCTTTTTTTTCCAACAATGTTTATATAGTATAACGAATCAGGATTAATGCTCGGACACAGAGGCATTATGATGACTGCTATAGACTTTTATTAAAGTAAAAGAAGGGTTGGAGAATGATCTATCTCGCCCTATCACTATGAGGGGTTTCTCTGCCTCAACGAAACCAATGGATGACAGTGTCAGAATGTACAAAAATAAAGAGTTCTCCATCCTGTGTCCAAAGTCCTATCCTGACCCTTACAAGCTAAACTCAAAGAAATGTGTAAAAGTCTTTCAGCTCGTCATCTGTAGCTTTTCCAATGTTCCAACATAAAGTTCCAAAAAAAGGTGTACAAACAAGCAAACGATTAAAGTTGCACAAAGTTCCACAATCCTCAGGTGGGGGGGCTTCCCTGCCCCTGAGTTTCTCAGCTTCTTCACAGCTTAAAGTCACAGTTCTTTTCCCAGCATATTTCATTAACCAATCCAGGGGATATGGCTCCCTTCCCCTGGATTCCACACACTCATGTGGCTCTATTCTACTCTGTGCTTTCCACACGTTAGTCACCTTCCCAGCCCAAGAGGTATGATTCCCTTTCCTTAGGTTTCTGACTTCACAAAGGCCTGCCTGGTATACTCTCCTGCCAGGACTTCTCAATGTTTGCTGTATTTGGGTGTGGGTCCCCGACTCCCAATCACAATGCCTGGTTTACTCTCATGCCAGGTCTTTACAATGTTCTCTGTATTTGGGTGCGAGTCCCAGACTCGCAATCACACTGCCTGGTTTACTCTCCTGCCAGGTCTTTCACAGACCTCATCACCATTAAGGACACAAGGGGGTATGCCTCTACTCCAAGTACCTTGTTCTTATAGTCCTTCACTGTTATTTACTTCTGTGTACTTGTCCTTTAACTTCCCCAAGCACTCGCACTATTAAAAAAAATGTAGTATGCAAACCATTGGATTTTGTTCCCTCATTTTTGCTGAGTAATATGTTCCCAGAGCGCAACCCGGTGTCCCAACCCTCTACTGTGGGCTCACCGGCATTTGATGGTTTCCTGGGCTTCCCTGCTCCCTCTTGGATCCTTCACCATGTTCTGCTTCTCATCGTGGTGTGAGCGGCTCTGCCTTGCAGCAGAAGGGTGTTTACCTGATGATCCAGCTTTCCTTGCCGGCGCGAAGCTTCTCCACTGCCTTGTGTCCCAGTTCAGCATCTCTGGTGCCCTATGGGATGCGTTTCCTGGCCGGCCTCTGCCTTTCCTTCTCTCTGTGCTGTGGTACTGCCTTGATGGCTTCTCATTGCGGTGTGAGTGGCTCTGCCCTACAGCAGAAGGGTATTTGCCTAATGCACCGGCAAAATGCCTCTCTGTCCCTAAACCTAAGAGGGGTTTCCCTGCCTCTAAGTAAACTAATGAAATTGTCAGATGGTCCAAATTATAAAGTCCATCCCTTTTGTGTCGCAAAAAGCCTACGTCTGTCCCTAACACTAACAACATAAATCAATTGTGCAAGGATGATATCTTCCTAAAGTAAAAGTGGTCTTTGTGGTTCCAAGTAACAGAAAAGTTCCCAGTCGCTTGGGCAAAAGTGGCTCAAATAAAAAATAATTCTAAACTGTAGGCCTTTTTTTATGTAAGCTCCTGGGCTGGCTGTGGACAACGCCATGTGGCTCTTTGTTTCTGGAATGGCTGGCTTTCTTGTTCAGGCCTCTTATGAAAAAAAACAGGGGGTTCCACAAGTGTAACACTTTGAGCAGTGACCCTAAATAAGAAAGAATAGGAATAACAAATAATGTGTCTTTCTGGAATTCTATACAATAATTGTTAGAATCATTAAAGGTTTATTTCAGGCACCCTTCAAGGGTTAAGTCACTGATTTAATCTGTTCTTAAACACCTCAGCTCAGCCTTTCATCCTTCTGAGGTCGATAAATGAGCACCAACACAGGTTGGGTGATATTGTAAGTGCTTAAGCACTGCTTTTTAAAAAACACATCATTATCATTTAGCCTTGGATGTCTGCTTGCATTCACAGTAATTTGGTATTATGGGCCTATACACACTGATATTAACGATATATATGGTGATCCATTCTTGTATGAAATGTATATCACATTATAGTGATATTGTGCCATATTTTTTGTTGTGTACTTAGGAACAATGCTATGTGATGCCCTTTCCTGTTTTGCCAATGGGTGAAAGGTTGTGTTCCTTTGCTTCCGTTATGTCACTTCAGGGGGCAAGAGCGGTGTGATGTCATTTCCGCTACACCAGGCATTTTGGTGAAATTATGACCCTCGCTATACTCTCCTGCCAAGCCCTCATTCTCCCATGGACTGTCCCTTTATGGGTGCGAGTCCCAGACTTGTAAAATTCACAGTTGCTTGGTTTACTCTCCTGCCAAGTAACAATTCGAACATAGGCTACCTCTCTTTGGGTGTGGGTCCCATACTTGTGATATTCGGTTTGGCTTTGTTTCAGTTTCTCATATGGGTGCATCCGCAAACTCGCACTCGGTTCACAGGGTCCCAGACCCTCTTTCTGCAGCCTCTGCCTTCACCCCTTTGCTCCCCGGACCTCCTGCACTGCACTTCTTCGGCAACCTGCGTGCTTGTTTGCTTCCCACTGGAATGTACCAGCGTTTCCTGAGCAGCTGCAGCTTCTCTAGAGGCTCCAGTCAAGTTTGGGGATTTGTTGCGGTCAGCAGCAGCTTTCCTGACGTCTGTTTCTTCCCTGCAGTGCACCCTGCCTTGCTTGGGGTGCCAGGCGGTTCCAGATGGCAATAACATGAGCATCCTAGCTTCTGGGGACGGGCTTGCGTTCTCCTCCTCCTCTGCTCTCAGCTGGCTCTCGTCCTCACTACTGCATGGCTTGCCGGTTTCCTCTTTGGAGGATACTCTCCCTCATGGATCTGATCTGTTTGATATTTAAACTCCTGCATTGGGAAAGGGAGTTGGTTTGGGCCAATCACGTACATTGGGAAACTAGAGCGCTCATTCTGCTTCCAGATAGTGATCCTTTGGATGCCTGATTATCATCTTCTTCTCAGTACTTATCACAGAGTCAGATGTAACATACTTTGTATTTTCTAAGGTTTGAAGTTTGTCAAGTATATTCAATTGACTATCCTGACTATATCAGATCAGATAACAGATAACTATCAACAAAAGAGAGCGCAGGACTGAACATTGGAGAGGGATTTAGGGGTACCAACCCCGGGGCATACCACGGCCTTGGTACATCGTCATCCCTAATCCCATAAGGGAGTTCATCCCCCATGTGATCCTCCCTCAGTGCACCACCCCCAGGGGGACTAATGTACTGTGGAGGCACAGCCTTGGCCCTTTGGAAAGGTCTCCCCCTAGGGGAGAAGGGATGACATCCTCAGATTTGTCACAATATATATTCAATAAAAAAACTTTAATTACTGATCAGTTAAAGTATAAAATGTAACACAACAACACCCTGAAAATTCTGCTAAAGCAACTTTAACGTTGTGCCCCCTGTTATGCAGCCTATGGCCACAATGGTGACATCACAGATGATGTCATTGTTGACATTTTAGATGACTACCAGTCCACTTCCCATGGCTTTCAGCCAAAGGTAGTGGCCCACTATATTTTTTAACTCGCTACCAGTCCACTAGCCATGACCATCGCCCGTGCCCACTCTATATTTTAAAACGCTAGTGCATTCCCATTGATCTCTCCTGTAATAATGTATCCCCCATAATGTCATTTTCTATAGCATTGTGAATCCCTTCGCTTCTAATAAAAATGTCCCCTTGGGTATTGCAACGGAAATGCACCGATTTAAGTTGGTCCTGAGTTCCCCAATGCATTGTATTTCAGGGCTTTTGTTGCGATAAGTTTCTTATCTTAACTGATCATTGACTAAATGTTTTTCATTGAATTTCAAGGGTTTTGCTATTCCATAGATTGTTTCCGCACCACTGGTCATGGCTAGTGGCCACAGCCTTTAGCCATGCCCACTGTATATTTTAAAACACTTGCAACCCATCTCTCAAAGATGTTCATCAATCACAGAATGCTTTTGACCTTTTTTGACAGTGGTATTTTTATGTATAAAAGATGGCAGACTTTGAGAACAATGTTTGTAGGCAATGCATAGTGAGATTCAATTATTTGCCAAGGATCTCACACTTTGGTTAAGCAGTGTGCTATAAGCCCCTTGTTTTATGGCAGGTCTCTCAGTGACTGTTGTGATACGTCGCACAACCCCAACTAACTGCATTTAAGCAGCACAAAAAAGGGAAAAAATGACTGGCTGCAAGAATAACATATGCTCAGGTACTTTTCCCCCTATAGCGAAAATCAAAACCTGGCACCCATAAATATACACGCGGTAAGTGAACATATATCTTAAAGTGAAATATACAAATGTAGTTCAATTGACCTTCCCCTTAGAAGAAAGTGCGCAAGACAAAATAGCACTGGACTGTTAAAAAAAGTAATAAACACCAGAAAAATAACTTGAGAAAATAAATGTTCCATTAAATATGGTGGTAAATTATAAAAGGTGCTCACCTTTTAAACCCAGCAATCAGTAGTGAAATGTTTTCTGGAAAACAAAATCCCAATACTGATGGCCCTGCCTTGTTGGGCTTCATCAGTAATGCTTGTGGTTTAACCCTTAGATACCCAGGATAAACCAAACGTGGACCCCTTGCTCACTGTGCTTAGAGAGGCACAGCTTCAGCTAACTGAGGAGGCCCAACAAGGCCGAAACATGTGTCTGGGCTTGCTGATAGTTCGCTTGTTCAGAGGAGAATTGCCTCGCATTTCGGTGCTGGACTGCCCTTGTGGGTGGGACAAAGACAAAGACTAATATGCAAATGGGTATTTCCCATCTGTGAAAGGTACAGTGAGCAAAAACATGTTTGAAGACCTTCCTGAGTGGGAAACCTCCGACAGAATAGATTATTTGAAACGTGTTCATTCTCAAAAGAGGGGCGCCCATAATTTTGTATGATCTTGATATCTACAGGCGTTGGATTTTACAGTGTTTTCTAGTTAGTTATTATTGTACATGGTGTGTTTGATTAAAGTCTATATATTGTTATAGAAACTTGATTGGGCATTGCTTTATTTTGGACTGTCATACTTTGCTGTTTGGGTTGCTACTGTTCCACCTTCACAAACCTCTTTAGAGTATAGCCTTCTCTCTGCCCGCGTTACCACAAAAGGCTAAAGAGGTATATCTTTTAACTGTGCCTGGTTTACCTTTATGATTGTGTAAATCTTTCATCAATGTTATGTTAAGATTTTTCGTATCAAGGTACAGTGCAACCGACACCCAAAGGCAACCTGGCACTATGACTGAGAAAACAAGAATAGATGAAGGACAAAGGCTAGAAGAGTAAAGTTTTCAGAGCTTTTCTGAATTGCAGCTGGGCAGACACAGCACGAAGGGCAATAGGGAGGGCATTCCACAAAATGGCAGCTTTAACAGAGAAATAGCAGCCTCCAATTCTAGCGTGACAAAACCTAGGGACAGCCAAAAGAGAGCAAACCCTAGAACGTAGCACGCGGGCAGGAATATAGGGTCAAAACTTCGACTGCAGGTACCCCGGTCCAGCAGCATAGAAGGCTCTATGCACCAAACAGAGAGATTTAAAATGCACACGTTTTGCCACTGGTAACCAATGAAGGGCACTGAGAACTGGCGAAATATGCTCCTGAAAGGTAGCCCCGGTGGCAAGGCGGGCATCTGAGTTTTGGATAATCTGAAGACGGTGTAACAGGTAGTCAGGCTGGGCCAAATATAAAGAGTTACAATAGTCAATCCGACTAAGGACCAGAGCAGAGACCACCGGAGCCTGCAAATGAGAGGGAATAAACTGCAATATCTTTCTGAGTATTTTCAATTGAAAATGATATGATATGATATGATATGTTAGGTTATTTATAACACGCTTAATACCCAGAGGTTTCTAAGCACGGACCCAGGGATCGAACCTGCGTTGCTCTGTGTCATCTTGCTTCCAAGGCGAGCATGTTGCCCCTGAACTATCCTCCCGAGAAAATGACCAGCCTGAAAGACTGAGCTAATATGGGCGGCCATGGAAAGAGAAGGAGATGGCTTAACACCCAGATTCTTGACCACAGGGACTGCAGCAGGAAAGGAACCAAAATAAGAAGGCCATAAAGACGGAGTACAAGGCGACGGGACAGTAGTAGAGCACACAACCATAACCTCAGACTTATCTCCATTCAATTTGAGACAGTTTTCGCTCATCCAGCATCCCACAGCTGACAAGCAGTCTCACAGCTGAGTGACATGTGCTGGATAAAGAAGTTCCAGCCAAACAAGATTCTGAGTATCATTAGCATACGAGTAGCATATAAATCCATGGGAGCGGATCAAAGCAACCAGAGGCTGGATGTAGATATTGAAGAGGGTGGGAGTTAAGGCAGAGCCTTGAGGAACCCCACAGACTAAAGCAGAAACAGCAGAAAGAAAAGGTTGAAGTGAAAGCCGCTGCAAGCGGTCAGAGAGAAAAGAATGGAACCATGAGAGAACAGAGCACGACACACCAGCTGCTGACAGACGACTGATCAGGATGGTGTGATCGACAGTATCAAAGGCGGCAGAAAGATCCAACAGCATCAGTGCCGTCACTCCACCCAGATCCACAATGAGTGTCAGGTCATCAAGCACCGAGACAAGAACGGTCTCGGTACCCCGGCCAGGTCCAAAGGCCAACTGAAAAGCATCGAGCAAAGATGTTGTCTCACAGAAACGCACAAGCAGTGGAGACACCAGGGATTTTAATAGCTTCATAAAAAACGGCAAGAGAGAAATAGGACGGAAGTTGACAAGAGCTAAGGGATCCAGAGCGGGGTTTTTTAGCAGAGGAATCAATGTGGCCCATTTAAGAACAGAGGGAATGGTCCCAATCGATCAGGAAAGATTGACTGCAGCTATGATGTGAGGCAGGATCAAGGGGAAAATGACTTTCACCACAGACAAAGGGATGGCATCAGTAGGAATGGCTGACTTCATTCTTGCAGCTGCAGTGAGATCTGCAACTGTAAACAACAGAAAGGAATCCCAGAAGGCACCAGAAGATAACACAGGCCCTGGAGATGAAACAGGAGAATGACCTGACGTTGCTACACCCGGGTTGCGACAGGTGAAGATATGATCCCAAATATTGTCAGTTTTACAGATAAAAAATTCAGCCAGAGAATCACAACGTTCTTGAGTCCGGGGAATGGAATCATCAGAAGATTCTTTTGCAGACAAAGAACGCAGAACCCTGAAAAGCTCTTTAGGCTGAGTGATACAATTCTCAATTTGAGAAGTAAAAATGTTTTGTTTTGCTTGCTTGATAGCCAAATGATACGAAGAGGTGATGGCACAGAAAACAGTCAAATCCCCAACAGAGTAGAAGGAGCACCATTTGCGTTCCGCTTGCCTATGTTTGAGGCGGAGAGACTTTAGGTCCTCATTAAACCACGGCTCAGACGGCCGACTGCAAACCTGAATCTTCACCAAAGGAGTTAGCAGATCGGCCGCAGTGATAAATATTTTGGAAAGAGCACCAAGATCCAAAGATACAGCACTGCAGCCAGCATTAATATGAGCTGCAAGCAGAGTAGAAAATAGTAATGAAAATCTTTTCACCTGCTGTAATGGTGTGCATTTAAGTTTGTGCTTTTTGGGAATGTTTGTGTGGTCATTGCTTTCATTGTGAGTGCTCTGGTTTAAGAAAAATAGGGCGTGTGAATTACCACACCACAGACCCTTGGTAAGTGGAACGCTGCAGTGCTTAATTTGTGGGGGTGTTTGACAGGGCACAGGCCTGGCACTTATTTATGAGCCCTCGCACTTTTTGTTTCAGACTGTTTTATTATGATGTGGTGTTTTTAGCAATTGTATTATTTTAACTGTCAGTCAGTAGTAGTCATACAGCAGGCAACCACACTGTGTGCTGGCCATGAGTCTCTGCTTCCTGGGCCTGCTCAGTGCAACTAGTGAACCTTAGGACCCACACTAGCACAGCAGTGCCAGATATCCATTCTTATAAATAACAATGAGGTGAGCCGTGGCAGTTGTGGGTGCTCGTGCTTTTCATGCCCACATGATCCAGTCAGCCTGCATGACAATGGTGCAGTTCTGCTACCGCTGGGCGGGTTGACAACAACAGGATAGCTATCCGCACCAACACATGGGCAATTCCAAGGAAAAGTCCACTTCTGAGGCCGAGTGCCTGTCCTGGATAAATCTTGCTGCTGCAGTGTTAGCAGGAAAGTTCATCAGTTTAGTATTGATTTTCACCGTATCTGTCCGTCAATTTACCATATGAGGAAGGCATGTTTGCTCTATTTTCTGTGGCTAGGTGGTCAATAAGTTCCACTTGCCTTCTATACAATCAGAACAAAATAGTTATGATGATATCATTAAAGAAATACATAGTTATCTCATTTTTTGACAGCTAGGATGGTATGGTATTTTGTGTTATGGTGATTGCCATTTGTATACCGCATATCTGCCATTGTCAGCGCATCCGTCAACTCTAATGACTAATGGGAGTTGCTACATAACCCCAAATGTGTTGTCACTGTGGAGAACAACAGTGGGTGGTTGCATTAGTGCGGGGAGAAGCCCGTTCTGGTGAGTTACAGATATGCTAGAAAATATTTGGGCCCTGGCACTTTTAAAAATTAAGAACTGGGCACACATGGGGCAGTGTGATTTAATCAGTTATCCCATTGTTTGCCACATACCGCACAACTCCTAATGGCGGTTTTATGCTTGAAATATATTAAACTTGGTCTTTCCACATATTTATTCACAGTGGGCATGCATATTTGTTGCGATTCGTTTTGCCTCTGCTTGTATGCATTTTGTGTGTGAACTCGCTCCATGTATTTAACTGGCTCTATTATTGGACTCTAGCTTTAATATGCAAATTGTTATGTCAAAAACATTTACAGAGTGCACTAATAGCCAGGCATGTGGCTTCAAGGCGCTCGCTACTGGCGGGAGGATTGTCAATTTGCAGAGGGAAGAGACCCAAGTCATAAAAGCCTTTCTAACGGAAATATGTGAGTCAATCTCACTAAGATACTGTACAAGTGTGTTCCATAGCAATAGGGCCTAGTAAGAAAAGAACAGGCCTTTCTGGGCACGTTTGAACCCGAGGATCACTGGCCACCTGTTTGCTCCCGAACGAAAAGCTCGGGAGCTCATTGCACGAGACCTTGTGGACGCTAAAAATTATCTTAAATGTGAGCCCTGTGTATTGTCAGCCAGTGCAGTGTAAACTGGAGCGGTGTGGCGTATGCGACTGTCTGATGTTTGCAAGAAGTCGCTGTGCCCCATTCTGGTGGCTCTGAAGGCTGTGCGTCAGAAATTCGAGTACCTCTCGATAAACTCCACGTGCGTCATCTGCGCTGGGACGACCGCAGCCGGCCTCTGGCGGGAATGGAGGGTGAACATGACAGGACAAGCTGCAGCATTCCAGCCGTTTTCTAGCGTACGTGGCGTATTTTCCATTTTCAGGGGGAAATGTATTGAACTCAAAACATGTACAGGCCGATTCATGGAATAATTAGCGCGGCGCAAGTGGGCAAAAACGTGCGAATCGCAGTGAAATAGCGAAAATCGCAGTGCAAGTGCGAAAATCGCACGAAAAGCAGCGCACATCGATTCATGGAAGTCCGGGCGCGAGAAAACCATGGTATGTGCGAAAAAAAAGTGCGCGGCGCACGTTGGCGCACAGGCCATCTAACTGCGTGCGCCAGGTCACAGCGAAAATCGCACAGGCCACAGCGAAAATCGCACATAGCGCGGCGCACGCAACAAAAGTAGGCGGAACACGGGGCGTAACACTCGGAATGGGGAACAACTTGCCAAAATGTGGGCGTCACGGGGGAAGTACAGGGTACAAGTGCGCGGAACGCCCACACGCTCGCCTACAACACGTATCCATGGAATAGAATAGGGCAAAAAAGCGCACGCTCAAACCAGCGCACAGGCACAAACACGACCGCCACAAGAAAGCAGGCGGTAGCGTCTCTGCGCCTGGAAGAAATGTGCGCCAAAAGGTGCGCCAACAAATAGCACCTATATACAGCCATGATGAATGTCCTATACTGTGGCCCTCCAGGACAAATGACGTGCAAAGGGGTACCCACAAACACGGACACCCGCTGACAAAAAATACGTGTGCGTGTATACCGGGGTGCGCGGGAAGTCTCACACGCGATTTCGCCAGGGTACGTGGATTTCAGGGGTGCGCGGGAAGTTCCACACGCGATTGGCCCAGTGCGAGCAGGGTACGAGTATTCCAGGGGTGCGCGGGAAGTTCCACACGCGATTTCAGCAGGGTACGTGTATTCCAGGGGTGCACGGGAAGTTCCACACGCGATTTCAGCAGGGTACGTGTATTTCAGGGGTGCGCGGGAAGTTCCACACGCGATTTCATCAGGGTACGTGTATTTCAGGGGTGCGCGGGAAGTTCCACACGCGATTGGCCCAGTGCGAGCAGGGTACGTGTATTCCATGGGTGCGCGGGAAGTCCCACACGCGATTTCAGCAGGGTACGTGTATTTCAGGGGTGCGCGGGAAGTTCCACACGCGATTGGCCCAGTGCGAGCAGGGTACGTGTATTCCATGGGTGCGCGGGAAGTCCCACACGCGATTTCAGCAGGGTACGTGTATTTCAGGGGTGCGCGGGAAGTTCCACACGCGATTTCATCAGGGTACGTGTATTTCAGGGGTGCACAGGAAGTTCCACACGCGATTGGCCCAGTGCGAGCAGGGTACGTGTATTCCATGGGTGCGTGGGAAGTTCCACACGCGATTTCATCAGGGTACGTGTATTTCAGGGGTGCGCGGGAAGTTCCACACGCGATTGGCCCAGTGCGAGCAGGGTACGTGTATTCCATGGGTGCGCGGGAAGTTCCACACGCGATTTCAGCAGGGTACGTGTATTCCAGGGGTGCGCGGGAAGTTCCACACGCAATTTCAGCAGGGTACGTGTATTTCAGGGGTGCGCGGGAAGTTCCACACGCGATTTCATCAGGGTACGTGTATTTCAGGGGTGCGCGGGAAGTTCCACACGCGATTTCATCAGGGTACGTGTATTTCAGGGGTGCGCGGGAAGTTCCACACGCGATTGGCCCAGTGCGAGCAGGGTACGTGTATTCCATGGGTGCGCGGGAAGTCCCACACACGATTTCAGCAGGGTACGTGTATTCCAGGGGTGCGCGGGAAGTTCCACACGCGATTTCAGCCGGGTATGTGTATTTCAGGGGTTCTGGGGAGTACTACACGTGAATTGGCCGTGTGGGTCCTCCCAGGTGTACGCTCCACAACCTCCACGGCCCCTGCATGCAGCCCACACCACGGGGGACTACCCTGCACCCCTGCTCATGTCCCGCAGGCAGCCCATCCACCATGGGCATGCCCCCCAGCCAACCCACATGTCACCTTGCACTACTGATCAACAATGCATGTCTCCCACCACCCCCACCCCCCAGCCACCAGGGGCACCCTCCACCAGGCCCCCACTCATGTCTCCCACCACCCCCACCCCCCAGCAGTGCAGGGGCAGCCTCCACCAGGCCCCCACTCATGTCTCCCACCACCCCCAGCCACCAGGGGCACCCTCCACCAGGCCCCCACTCATGTCTCCCACCACCCGCACCCCCCAGCAGTGCAGGGGCAGCCTCCACCAGGCCCCCACCCATGTCTCCCACCACCCCCACCCCCCAGCCACCAGGGGCACCCTCCACCAGGCCCCCACCCATGTCTCCCACCACCCCCACCCCCCAGCCACCAGGGGCACCCTCCACCAGGCCCCCACTCATGTCTCCCACCCCCCCCGCCCCCCAGCCACCAGGGGCACCCTCCAACAGGCCCCCACTCATGTCTCCCACCACCCCCACCCCCCAGCCACCAGGGGCACCCTCCACCAGGCCCCCACTCATGTCCCCCACCACCCCCACACCCCAGCAGTGCAGGGGCACCCTCCACCAGGCCCCCACTCATGTCTCCCACCACCCCCACCCCCCAGCATCCAGGGGCACCCTCCACCAGGCCCCCACTCATGTCTACCACCCACCCCCACCCCCCAGCCACCATGGCCAGCCCCCAGCAGGCCCCCACCCATGTCTCCCACCACCCCCACCCCCCAGCAGTGCAGGGGCAGCCTCCAGCAGGCCCCCACCCATGTCTCCCACCACCCCCACCCCCCAGCCACCAGGGGCACCCTCTACCAGGCCCCCACCCATGTCTCCCACCACCCCCACCCCCCAGCCACCAGGGGCACCCTCCACCAGGCCCCCACTCATGTCTCCCACCACCCCCCAGCCACCAGGGGCACCCTCCACCAGGCCCCCACTCATGTCTACCACCGCCCCCACCCCCCAGCAGTGCAGGGGCACCCTCCACCAGGCCCCCACTCATGTCTACCACCACCCCCACCCCCCAGCAGTGCAGGGGCAGCCTCCACCAGGCCCCCACCCATGACTCCCACCAACCCCACCCCCCAGCCACCATGGCCAGCCCCCACCAGGCCCCCACTCATGTCCCCTATCACCCCCACCCCCCAGCAGTGCAGGGGCACCCTCCACCAGGCCCCCACTCATGGCCCCTATCACCCCCACCCCCCCCCGCCACCAGGGGCAGCCTCCACCAGGCCCCCACCCATGTCTCCCACCACCCCCACCCCCCAGCCACCATGGCCAGCCCCCACCAGGCCCCCACTCATGTCCCCTATCACCCCCACCCCCCAGCAGTGCAGGGGCACCCTCCACCAGGCCCCCACTCATGGCCCCTATCACCCACACTACCCCCCCCCGCCACCAGGGGCATCCTCCACCAGGCCCCCACCCATGTCTCCCACCACCCCCACCCCCCAGCCACCAGGGGCACCCTCCACCAGGCCCCCACTCATGTCTCCCACCACCCCCACCCCCCAGCCACCAGGGGCACCCTCCACCAGGCCCCCACTCATGTCTACCACCACCCCCACCCCCCAGCAGTGCAGGGGCAGCCTCCACCAGGCCCCCACACATGTCTCCCACCACCCCCACCCCCCAGCCACCAGGGGCACCCTCCACCAGGCCCCCACTCATGTCTCCCACCACCCCCACCCCCCAGCCACCAGGGGCACCCTCCACCAGGCCCCCACTCATGTCTCCCACCACCCCCACCCCCCAGCCACCAGGGGCACCCTCCACCAGGCCCCCACTCATGTCTCCCACCACCCCCACCCCCCAGCAGTGCAGGGGCACCCTCCACCAGGCCCCCACTCATGTCTCCCACCACCCCCACCCCCCAGCCACCATGGCCAGCCCCCACCAGGACCCCACTCATGTCTCCCACCACCCCCACCCCCCAGCCACCAGGGGCACCCTCCACCAGGCCCCCACCCATGTCTCCCACCACCCCCACCCCCCAGCCACCAGGGGCACCTTCCACCAGGCCCCCACTCATGTCTCCCACCACCCCCACCCCCCAGCAGTGCAGGGGCAGCCTCCACCAGGTCCTCACAATCCCCAATCATGTGCGTTATGGTCAGCCTCCACAGCCAAAAAGCCCTACCAAGTAACCCATTCACCCACATGGAAATGGAAATTACATGTTACACCCCCAATGTTCATAAAGCTAATGAACCCATGTCCGTCACACACAATGGATGCAATTGAATGGGAAAACACCCAACATGACATGCATGAAACCAATGAGATGATCCCACACAGTGAAGTATGAAAACAAAATTGTATTAAAAAAAATAAAGAATGCAAAAGAAATGAAACAAACTACAATGGGAATGAAAAAAAGATAAGCTGCATGTCCGGTTAAAAAATTAAAACACCAAATCCTAATCCAAAAAGATGTTGTCCAAAGTCAAATGAAAAATAAAATCAATCCAATTAAGAACTATGTACAAAACATCCAAGGGTCCATGAGCCCAACTGAACAAAGGAAACCTACAAAAAACCCTAACTAAAATGCAACCATATACAAAAAGTGGAGCAGTGTCCGTCGACTCCAAATCATAAGAACAAACAAAGGAAACCTAAAACTAAAGAACTATATACAAAGGCGGCGGGCAAGTCCAGCGGCTCACTCCGTGGTGTTCCGGGCCAGGGCATCATCGAACTCCTGTTCGATGTCCCGGAGGCGGTCCTGTTCCATGGCCCGAGGGTCCGCAGGGACGACGCCATCTGCTCCTCCAACCCCCTGCGGATTGCCTCGAGGCACTCGGCCCGCCTCAGGGCCCTCCGCATGGAGTTCTCCGCCCTGACCATCGTGAGCCGCTCCTCTTCCGCCCGCCGCTGCTCCGCACCTATCTGCTGGCCCAACCGCAGCCACACGGAAGACACTTCCTGTCCTGGGTCCTCCTGCCCTCCGGCCGATGCCTGCCCCTCCGATGTTGATGGCCCCGAGCCATGATGCCTCCCACGTTGACTCTGCTGCTGCCTCCGACGCAACTGCCTCTGCCAGCACGACGGCATCCAGGCTGATGGAATCCACCGACGCCGTCGTGCACGTGCCCTGCCTGATGATGCCGGCACATCCTCCATCTGCTGGGGTACAGTTGGTGTGGTGTCCACCCCTGCTTGACCTCCGACTCCCGACTGTGGCAGGGATGGGATCCTCACCGAGCTGGCTGCATAGGTCAGGACAGGTCCACAGGGGGCCCTGGTGGCATCTGGGCCGGAAGACGGCAAGGAGAACGACTGGCGTATAGCCTCCACAGAGGAGGAGAGGGCCGCCAGATTGGCCGACACATGCAGGAAACCCCCGAACATGGAAGATCCCAATTGGGCCATGTCGGCACGGTGCTCTTCGTGATGATGTGCGTGCTCCTCCCGGGAAGCACGCACGTCATCACGAATTGCACCCGCGCGCATCGCAACCCCAATCAGGACCTTCTCCATACGGACACGGGTCCCCTCGTCCGCAGGTGGAGGGGAGTCAGGTGACATGGACATCCCCTCTACCAGCGGACGGGCCTGGGACGGGGCAACCCTGCTGGTGCATGGTGGTGCACTCACAGGGTCAGGGACAGCGACATGCACAGGCCCCTCCACGGTGACCTGTGCTGCCTCCTGCCCCTGGCCCTGGACTGCACCACTTGCACCAGCAGGGATGCCCCCACCAGGCCCCATGTGTGCCCCTGTGGCGGCCTCCTCCTCCTCTGTGGAAACCACCAACCTGGATGGCTCCTCACCGTCTTCCACCGTAGCAGGCCCCTGTGGGGGCTCACCCACCCCTTCCGCTGCAGCCGTGGGGGCATCCCCGCCGCCTTGCTCCACAGCGCCGTCTCCGCCCTCTTCTTCACTAGCCGCTGCGTAGAGGGAGACAAAGAACACAAGCATCAGGGTACTGTACAATGGTCCCCTAGACAGGAAGCAATAGCAGATGAGTACCACTGTCAAAGTACACTTCCATCATGTCCCTCCACAACACATGGGTCAGTCCAGGCAAAACACACACAGTAACAGGCATGGTGCATGCCATGGACATTTCCATACATGTCCAATGGACTCTTGAAACATACAATGATATGGAACTCACATGCATCATGGGTCATGCCTATCACATGCACACACTTCACCTCAGTCACATCCATCTGGCCCCATACACCCCAAACACAGCGGATACAAGGGTAACTAGGCTGCATCAGTGAATCTGTGCATTGTCACACACATGTGTCATGCATCCATGGCATGCACAAGTCACAGACACGCAGGTCAGGCACACAGACATGGCTACCATATATGTACCTGCCATCAGCACCCATCCCTCACCCCCACCCATGTCCAGGAACAGAGACTGGCATGCTCTCATGTCTAAAATCTGCATAGGGCTCCCCATGTGGCATTTAAACACATGCAACAACCATGTGGTTCACACATCACTGGTCGCACATGCATTACCATGATGTCCCTGCACACATACATGCATACATGGCCTATGTCACACATACAGGCAAGTATCAGAGAACCAGCACACCGCAACATGCCCTGTCTCACACAGCAATGCTTGGACACTTACCGCTCAACTCCAGACGGGTCTCCCTCTCAAGGATCTGGGCGTGGAGCGCTGGGCGTACGCGTTCCAGGACCCTCATCTGGATGGAACTCATGCGGCCCCGGCCCCCCTCCACGAGGCGCCGGGCCTTCACGAGGGTCCTGGACCTCAAGTCCTCCCAGCGCTTCTTGATCTTCTGGACGTCGCGGGTTGCCACCCCCTCCGCGTTGATGGCAACCACACAGTCGGCCCAGATCCTCTCCCGTCCTTCCTTGCTGGCGCGGGACGATCCAAAGAGGGCATCATACTGCCCCAGGACATGCTCCACCAGGACACCAACTTCGGTGGCAGTGAAGCTGGTGCCCCTCTGCCCCTCTGGCCTGGGGTTGCCACTGGTGCCAGATGTGGAAGTGCCCGACATGGCAACCCCAGAGGCAGGTGTGGGTGGGCAACTGGGTCCTGGGGCTGGGCTGTGGAGCGATGTTATCCCAGTCGGGAGTCTTCAGTTCCAGCAGGGGTGGACACAGCAACTGGACCCCTGCAGATGGCTGATGTGCAGGCACCAAATGGCAGGGCACGGTGGCAGCAGGCAGGCAGGCAGGCAGCAGCAGACAGCACGTGGGAGGCTGCTCGGGGCACTGGGGGGCAGTAATTCGGCCTTCTGGGCAGGAGCGTGGTCTTCCGTGTGTTTTCGCGTGGCCAGCTTGATACGGAGTGATTTGGCACGTGAAAATCCTGCACGTCAGCGTGAAATTCGAGGAAAGGCCCTTAGCGCGTAAGCGCGTCAGCACGCATACGCAATTCTATTGGACCAAAGGCCCTCAGCGCGTAAGCGCGTCTGTGACGTGACCCGCACAGGTGTTTCCCACACAGCACGTGATGACAGAGCACACGTGGAAAGACTGCACGTCAGAGTGTCATCGCGTGTAATTGGACAGCACGTCAGAGTGTCATCGCGTGTAATTGGACAAAAGTGCGTGTACACGCGATTGGCCTATGTACGTGTATATCAGGGGTGCGCGGGCACTTACACACCCAAGTACGTCAGCGCACCTGTATCCCGGGGAGCGCGGGAATTTCCACACGCTATTGGACTGGGTACTGGATTTCAGGGGTGCGCGGGTCACACGCTCACCTACAACACGCGCAACGCATAAATTTGCGCGCTAATAAAATAACAAGCTCAGACCCAGGATGAACATACCGTTCCTAGCAGCAGTGGGCGTGGGCTAACAAAGGAGGAGGAGGAGGATAGTCAGGGCCAGAATATTCACACCCAGAACCAGCCTTTTCGGGATGCCTGATGACCAGGTGTATGGGAGGTACAGGTTTCCACCACACATAATACTGGACCTGGTGAGGAGTGGGAGGATGACCTCACATCACCCACCCTGTGCTCCCAAGCACTCAGCCCCCTGGAGAAGGTCCTCAATGTACTGCACTTCTTAGCCACTGGATCATTTCAGCGGACAAGTGCCATAGTGGGTGGGGTATCACAGGCCACCCAGTCACGCTGCCTACACCAGGTCTTGAACATCATCACTGCACGCCCATCAGTCCGCAGGCACATATACCTGCCCAGAACACCTGCAGAAAGGCATGCTGCCGCCCTGGATTTTTACGGTGTGGCACGATTCCCCAAAGTGCTAGGTGCCATCGACTGCACCCATGTGGCTCTACGTCCCCCCAGGGCATCAGAGCACATCTATAGGAAACGCAAGCACTGGCATTCCATCAACGTGCAGGTAGTATGTAATGCCAAGGGAATCATCACCTCAGTATATGCCAACTATCCCGGGTCAACCCACGACAGCTTCATTTACCGAATGTCCACCCTAAGCCGGGACCTAGAAGCTGGGCGGCATGGCGATACATGGCTGCTTGGTGAGTATGAATGCCACTGCACATGCATGCATGTCAGATACTGAGCAAGGTCACAACCCCACCAATGATACCAATCACCACCTCCACAGGGGACAGTGCCTACCCTCTCAGCCCCCACATGATGACGCCAATTCGGAAGCCCACCACGCCACCCCAAGTAAGATATAACACAGCCCACATTACAACCCGGGGCATAGTGGAGCGCACATTCGGAGTGCTAAAGTCACGCTTTCACTCCCTTGACCGTTCTGGCTGGCAGCTGTTGTACGCTCCCCCAGTAGTGTGCAGGATCATAGTGGCAGCATGTGTCCTGCACAACGTTGCAACACGCCGGGGCCTGGCCGTGGACATGGTGGTGGCCCCACATCCCCAACCACATGCACAGCCGCTGCGCATGGGAGGGGAAAGGGCACGGGGGGAAGCAGCCCGTACACAGCTAGTGGCTAATTACTTCACATAGAAATCACACCCCTGTGGAGTGCACACTGCCCTGGCACATTCCATCTGACAATCAATGATGACTCAACCTGACACTGATCCTGAATGTCTGGAGAATCAACCGTGAAAACCATATCAGCCTGAGATTGTTCACCTGGAAGTGTTACAATGTGTGCATCCCTACCCACACAGACACCACCAATGCAGTTTTGTGAAGAAACACATTCAAGCAGCTAAAATGAATACCCACTTGCAAAATGCAACAAGAGGACAGTGCCATGTCAGCCAACCCATCCCCAGCACCGCCACACGACACACCGTGCCATGTCATGCAATTTGCAGGTAAACAAAGTAATCCCCACAACATGACACTAGTGTCACAATGTACAGTGTCCCTAATTGAAACTTGCAACACCTGAAATGCTCACAGTAATGCAGGACCAACAACAAGCTTGAGCAGGTACTACCATTAACATGACATCACAAATGTTTTAAATTAGTAGTCTCACCACCTGGAAATGCCTGCACTCCCACCACTACCAACTGTGCAGTGTTGGCGCCATGTAGAGTTGTAGGTGCACTGCTGCCAACATGGACCCCATCTCCAAACTAGAGGGCCTTGTGTAGACATGAGGAAGGGACCTGCAAATTGGGAGGTAGACACAGATGATGAGTTACACATCAATGCAACATGCAGTGTACAACACAACAGCAATATGCACTAGGAATGTATACACAGTATTGACTAGACTACCCACACATGTAGTGGGAGTCCAATGTCACCATGTACGTCAATGTCACTTGGGCACACCCTTTGCAAGCCCATGGAAACGGGAAGCAGGAGGGGTGTGTGTGACTCAAACCCAAGCATCTGAACCAAATACATGACAAGCCTGCATGTGCCCAGCCACAATGCAGCGTATGCCCACAGGAACCACGGAATGCAACAAATTGTCCCAAAAAAATTGGGAAAAAAATAATTAAAAATAAAAATAAAAATAAAAAAAATAAAAAATGGCCATTGATGGGCCCGGGGGGGTTGGGGAGGCCACCCAGGAGGTCCGAGGACAGGGTGCACACCAAAACCCACCTGTGTGGATCCTGGGAAAAAAAAACACCTCCATGGGCTCATGGCCGACACGGCTACCCTATTGTGGGAGTATCACTGCTGTCGCTATTATCACCCTGTGCAGCTGCATCCGGAGGTGGTTGCACTATGGGAGGCAGCCCACGCAAGGCCCTAGTCTGCTCCTCCATGGCTGCAAGCATGCGGGTGTGGTAGGTCTGGTTCTGGAGGATGAGTGTGCGGAGGTCCCCATGCAACAACTCACGGGATGCCCGGACCTCCGCCCTCGTTGCCTGCATCTCAGCTGAGAGCGTACGGGTGAGACGCTCCAGCTGCTGTTCTGTCCTTTGGTGTGTTGAAGCCTCAAGCTCAACAAGAGTCGTCCTGAGGTGAAGGAGCTCCTGCCTCAGGGCTTCCCTGTGGCCCTGGGACTCTATGGAGATGGCCTCCTGCAGAGTCGCCAGTGCCGGCCGCCTGTCCCTGTTGGACGCCAACATGTCCTCCCTGTGTGAATGGCAGATGGAGTCGGTTGCCTGCTGTAGTCGCTCCATCAGCCTTTCAGGGGGGACAATGGAAGTGGCCACCCTATCCATGGCCTGAGCCATCATCTCGGATGATGCTGCCTGTTGGGTTGCCATACCGTAAATGGATTGCTCCCATGCGGTATTGCCAGGTGGCGTACGGCCACCACGTCAGCGGGCACCACACCTGTCTGGGGCAAGGCGAACTGCGCCTTGCTGTACCGGCACTGCCTGAGGCTGCAGGACTGCATTCCCCCTCTGATCTGCTGGCCCAGGAACAGGATCAGATGTCGCGGAGTGTGACCCTGCATCCGTAACCACCAAAGGCGTAGCTGCCAACACTGACATCCCCATTGAGGGTTCTGACCCTGGTGCAGGTGGGTGGGACAGAACAGAATCCCTCCCTGGAACACTCACCTGCGACGGCACGTAGGTCTCATCATCCGAATCAACACCTGAGTACAGCTCGGGGGAGGTGCAGCCAGAGACACCCCTTGAGAGCACGACCTGCAGCACTTGTGGGTTCTCACCCACCACCACACAACGTCCCTCACTGGTGGTTGGTCGGCCCTCGGACCCCTCCTGGGTCTGCACCATCTCCACAACCCCAGCAGTATCAGGTGCGTCTTCCCCTGCAAAGACATAAAAACAAAGAAATGGAAACAGGCATTAGCACCATGGCACACAATGAGGGCTGAGAAGCAAGAGAACCAGTACTTGATTGACACATGTCCCACATGACTAAAACCCTCCCATGCATGCACCCTCACTGCATATGAAGGGCAGGCAAATGGCACACACTGATGACACCAAGATGGAAGATGAACACATTTTCTGCATGCTGCCTGGCAGTGGCATCACACATTGGCCTGTGATTGCCATGTGAAACACACATGCCATCACACAGATGGCATGTACCATTGCTATTGAGTGAAGATGGAGAGGAGGGCTGCACCTATTCATTCAGTCCAGTTCCCGCATGTAATAGCTTTTCTAATTCAAACAGGTCAGATTTTTCACCTGGAGCTGCCAGTCCAAAATGGTCCAATTGCACAGGGACATGTGTGAACAAATGATATCCAGGTAACAAAGTCACTCCACTTTACCATAGCCATGTCAGACATGTGACTAGAGGACTGCGAAATGCCTAGTAAAAGTGGTGGAATGCTAACAATCTGACTGAATGAACAGTGAAAAATAAGCAACAATGTTGTGGCAAGGTGACACTTCAAGGGCAACTGGCGTGCAGTTGGGCTAGATGTCTACTGTTGGCAGAAGGGATACTGCTATGGCCAAATGCAGCTGCGCAGGATGTATTGCATGAAGCACATGGCTGACACATGCGACTCAGGCGCACACACTCTCACCTGGCACACAAACAGAAGCCCTCACACACACCATGCACATGGTTGACACACACATGCATGTGCACTCACCGGACAATGCCTCGTAATCAGGCAGATCTCCCACGCCTTGGATCTGTTCCTCCGTGACGTAGGTCCCAGCGACTGACTCATGTGGAGTGAGTTCCATGTCTACTGCTGGAGACCCACCTCCAGTCACTAGAGTTGCGGCATGACTTGAGGCCAGCTTACTCTTTGCCCTGCGCTTTAGGTCATTCCAGCGCTTATAGCAATCATTGGTTGTGCGCCTCACGATTCCAAGGGCACTTACGATGTCCGCAACGGTCTGCCAGTGTGCCTGGCGTTGTGCAGGTGTGGTCTTGGATCCTGCAACAATGACCATCTCGTTGTCATGTGCGGACACATACTCGACAAGTGCATTCAGTTCGTCATCCGTGAAGCTGGGCTTCCTCGACGGGCCGGACTGTGTAGCCGTGTCTGGGGCATCAGCCTGTGCCGGACGAGCACTCTTCCTCTTCCGCTTGGAAGGTGGTGGTGATCCCGAGTGTCCTGCGCCGCTCTGGACACTAGGGGCAGGAGCCCTGGTGGACTCTGTATCAGGAGTGTGGGATTGCACACTCAGCATGGGAGTTGGTGCAGGCATTGGCTCAAGTGTAATGGTGTCAGGGGGAATGTCAGCAGGATGGACTAGGACCGACACTGTCCTGGCTGGGTGTGTGAGGGCTGGGGTGGATGGAGTCACAGCTGCCCCTGCAGCCTCTCCGCCCTGCCTACTTGGGGCAGCAGATGACCTTGCTGCCCCAGATGCACGTGGCATGATGACATCAACGTGCACCAGCGCACGTGTCATAGGCCTGCTGACCTGGAAGTCAGCCATGGAGTCAGCCAGGTCTGGTGCCACAATGGGCTGGTCCAACAAGGGCTGAGCATGGATGGTGTCAGCCACATCAGCCTCAACGGGAGGGGGGGGGATTATGGGTGCCCTTGACTGGTCCTCCACACATGGGGGGACAGGCTCACCCTGCAAGTAACGACCACGTCCCCTACCGGATCCACCACGGCCACCACTTGTGGCTCTTCCACCTTTGCCACCCTTACGGAATCCTCGCCTCCCAGCCATGGCACTGATGTTCATGTGCGTATGGGAGTGGCTGTAAACTATTGTCCTGGGCAATTGGGGGTCAAAGGGGTTGGGTACCAGATGGTAATTGTACCCTAGTGCTCTTGCAAGGCTGAATGTAACCCCTGGGGAAAGATGACGGGTCACGCTACGCACAGGAGCCCCAAAAAAGGGAGATGACGTGCACGCAACCCCTCCTAGACCACGTGTGCAGAAAGAAAAACCTGCACTACGCTGTGGCACCCAGTAACACAAGAATGAACGTATGCGTGTCACACGCAGCCTAGAATGACCTCTGAAGGGGTAGGCTACACACGGGGCAAGCACAGATGTTAGATACGTGCGTGACTCACCGTCTGCCAGGTAAAAGAGCGTGAAAAAGGAGCGCGTTTGGTTGGCAACACCCCCGCCAAAAGAAGATTTGTACGCTGTCTGAGGAGACAGGACAACAGTAGAAGGGAACACTGTTTGAGGGAACAGGCCCAGGTAAACCAGTAAAAGAGAAAAAAGAGAAAAAGCTGTCAGAGGTAACAGGGAATACGAACTTGAAACGCTGTGGAGTAAATCGCGTGTGAAACGACAAGAAGTACAGAATTCACCCACTCGCTCTCCACGAAAAGCACGTACAAGGAAATGTTGTTCTACACGTACCTTTTATACAGGCCCACACGTCCAGCGTCACTTACGCGGCGTGTACGCGCTAGGGCCATTTCCACCAATTACACACTTTGTCACTTCTGCGTGTAGGGCCATTTCCACCAATTACACGCTTTGTCACTTCTGCGTGTAGGGCCATTTCCACCAATTACACACTTTGTCACTGCCGCGTGTACGCGCTAGGCCCATTCCCACCAATTACACGCTTTGACACTCGGACGTGTCTTTAATTTTTTTCACACGCAACATTTTCAAATGTGTGCCCAATTCAACGTGCACGTGACTTCATAGACGCGCATACGCTGGCGACGCGTTTACGCGCTAAGGGCCTTTCCTCGAATTACACGCAGACGTGTTGGATTTTTCACGTGCCAAATCACTCCGTATCAAGCTGGCCACGCGTAAGCACACGGAAGACCACGCTCCTGCCCAGAAGGCCGAACTACTGCCCCCCAGAGCCCCGAGCACGCTCCCACCTGCCATCTGCTGCTGCCTGACTGCCTGCTGCCCACGTGCACTGCCATTTGCTGCCTGCACATCAGCCAGGGGTGCTGTTGCTGTGACCACCCCTGCTGGAACCGTAGACTCCCGACTGGGATTCCATCGCTCCACAGCCCAGCCCCAGGACCCAGTTGCCCACCCACTCCTGCCTCTGGGGTTGTCATGTCGGGGCAAACACCATCTGTGACCACTGACAACCCCCGGCCAGAGAGGCAGAGGGGCACCAGCTTCAGTGCCACCAAAGTTGGTGTCCTGGTGGAGCAAGTCCTGGGGCAGTATGATGCCCTCTTCGGAAGTTCCCGCGCCGACAAGGAAGGACGGACTCGGATCTGGACTGACATCGTGACTGCCATCAACGCGGAGGGGGTGGCAGTCCGCGACTTACAACATGTCAGGAAGCGCTGGGAGGACTTCAGGTCCAGGACCCTGAACAAGGCCCGGCGCCTCTTGAAGGCAGCGGATGCCAAGGGGCGCCGGGGCCACTTGTCAGAAGAACAGATGAGGGTCCTGGAACGCATATACCCAGCGCTCCACGTCCAGGTCCTAGAGAAGCAGACCCGTCTGGAGTCGAGCAGTGAGTGTACATGCATCCTGATTGTGAGCAGTGCGTGTGGTGATTATTCGGTAGTGTGCAGGTAGCATATCTGTTTGTATGGGGTCGAGTATGGGTGGGGGTGTACAGGGCCATGGGGCTGACACATGCGAGGGCTGTAATGTGTGAGACATGGATGGTGCTTGTGTGTGTAGGCTTGCATGGCAAATGCAGTTGTGTGGGCACACATGTTTGGATGAATGTGTATGTAAGTAGACATGTCCGTGATGTCACGCATGTATGTTGTTTTCGGCTGCATGCATCAGCACTGTGTACATGTGCATGTGTGTGTATTTGACAAGGGTGCAACAGTGATGCAACATGGATGCATGTGACAGCGGTATGTGGAAGCCTGATTGGCAGATGTGACATGGATGCCGTCTGAACAGTGCGACACTTGGCAGAGGTGTACACATGCATGCAAGTGTGGTGGTGTGTGTACATGTGTGGTGCACTTCCTGTGTTGCATGTGATGTCTGGCTCACCTTTGGCTGCTCATGCTGTTGTATGTGTAGGGATGGTGGTGGCAGTTGCGATATGGCTGTGGTATGGCTCATGTGTGCGAGTTGTAATGACATGTGTGTTGGGGATTGTGATGACATGTGTGAGGTTTGCCAATGCCACTCATGTGCAACTGTCATGTGTGTATGTGTCCATTGTACAGTGCCCTGATGCCTGTGTTTTGTTTCTCCCTGTCTGCAGCGTCAACTGATAAAGAGGGCGGAGAAGGTGCTGTGGAGCACAGGGGCGGGGATCCCACCGCCAGCCGGAGACGCAAGGCCCGGCTCCCCTCCCGTGTTGTCATCTCGTCGGGGAGTGAGGAGTCCGGTGCCGCGTCCCAAGCCGCAGCTGCCGGGGGGAGGTCCAAGAGGCGGAGGTTGGAGTTGGACTCCTCGGCAGCAGAAGGGGCAGCTGGGACCCCACAGGGCCCAACAGGGGAAGATGGCACGGAGTCATCCAGGTTGGTGGGGGGTTTGGTGGAGGAGGAGGCCGTGCAAGCACCAGAGACGGGGTCTGGAGGTGGGGATCCCACTGGTGCTAGTGGTGCAGTGCAGTACCAGGGACAGGAGGCAGCACAGGCCGCCGCGGAGGTGCCTGTGAGCAATCCTGTCCCCGATCCTGTCCCTGCATCATCTTGCACCAGCAGGGATGCCTACGTCCAGACCCGTTTTCAGGCAGGGGATGAGCTGACGTCAACTGGCCTTCCTCTGCCTGCGGACGTGGCTATCCAGGTCCGGGTTGAGCCTGTCCTGGCTGGTGTGGCGTTGCGTCAACGGGCCATGCGAGGTGACCTGCAGTCTTTTCATGGAGAGACTGCACGTCATCTCGAATGGCTCGTTGACCACGTCAGCCTGCTGGGACAGGTCACCCAGGCCGGATTCCTCCATCTGATGGGGCTTGCTCCGACCCCCTCCTCAACTGGACCCCCTACGCGCCAGTCGTCCTCTGTGCCATCTTCCCACCCATCAGTCACCTGGGTGCCCTGTGGTGCTGCCTCTGACGGTGCGGCCAGGCTGGTGGAGGAGGCATCCCTGCCACAGTCGGGAGTCGGACGTCCAGCAGGGGTGGCCACATCTACGACTGCACCCCAGCCGGCGGAGGATGTGCAGGCAGCAGGAGGCAGTGCACGGGCAGAGGCAGAGCAGCAGCAGCAACATGGTGGGAGCCATGAAGGCTCGGGGCCTTCGACATCGGAGGGGCAGGCATCGGCCGGAGGGCAGGAGGACCCAGGACAGGAAGTGTCTTCCGTGTGGCAGCGGTTGGGCCACGCCATAGGTGCGGAGCGGCGGCAGGCGGAAGAGGCGCGGCTCACAATGGTCAGAGCAGAGAACTCCATGCGGAGGACCCTGAGGCGGGCCGAGTGCCTCGAGGCAATCCGCAGGGGGTTGGAGGAGGACACGGCGTCGTCCCTGCGGACCCTCGGGGCCATGGAACAGGACCGCCTCCGGGACATAGACGAGGAGTTTGATGATGCCCTGGCCCGGAACACCACGGAGTGAGCCGCTGGACTTGCCCGCCGCCTTTGTATATAGTTCTTTAGTTTTAGGTTTCCTTTGTTTGTTCTTATGATTTGGAGTCGACGGACACTGCTCCACTTTTTGTATATAGTTGCATTTTAGTTAGGGTTTTTTGTAGGTTTCCTTTGTTCAGTTGGGCTCATGGACCCTTGGATGTTTTGTACATAGTTCTTCATTGGATTGATTTTATTTTTCATTTGACTTTGGACAACATTTTTTTGGATTAGGATTTGGTGTTTTTATTTTTTTAACCGGACATGCAGCTTATCTTTTTTTCATTCCCATTGTAGTTTGTTTCATTTCTTTTGCATTCTTATTTTTTTTAATACAATTTTGTTTTCATACTTCACTGTGTGGTATCATCTCATTGGTTTCATGCATGTCATGTTGGGTGTTTTCCCATTCAATTGCAACCATTGTGTGTGACGGACATGGGTTCATTAGCTTTATGAACATTGGGGGTGTAACATGTAATTTCCATTTCCATGTGGGTGAATGGGTTACTTGGTAGGGCTTTTTGGCTGTGGAGGCTGACCATAACCCACATGATTGGGGATTGTGAGGACCTGGTGGAGGCTGCCCATGGTGGCTGGGGGGTGGGGGTGGTGGGAGACATGAGTGGAGGCCTGGTGGAGGGTTCCCATGGTGGCTGGGGGGTGGGGGTGGTGGGAGACATGAGTGGGGGCCTGGTGGGGGCTGCCCCTGCACTGCTGGGGGTGGGGGTGATAGGGGACATAGTGGGGGCCTGGTGGGGGCTGGCCATGGTGGCTGGGGCGTGGGGGTGGTGGGAGACATGAGTGGGGGCCTGGTGGAGGGTGCCCCTGCACTGCTGGGGGGTGGGGGTGCAGGGGGACATGAGTGGGGGCCTGGTGGAGGGTACCCCTGGATGCTGGGGGGTGGGGGTGCAGGGGGACATGAGTGGGGGCCTGGTGGAGGGTGCCCCTGCACTGCTGGGGGGTGGGGGTGGTGGGAGACATGAGTGGGGGCCTGGTGGAGGGTGCCCCTGCACTGCTGGGGGGTGGGGGTGGTGGTAGACATGAGTAGGGGCCTGGTGGAGGGTGCCCCTGCACTGCTGGGGGGTGGGGGTGGTGGGAGACATGAGTGGGGGCCTGGTGGAGGGTGCCCCTGCACTGCTGGGGGGTGGGGGTGCAGGGGGACATGAGTGGGGGCCTGGTGGAGGGTGCCCCCGGATGCTGGGGGGTGGGGGTGCAGGGAGACATGAGTGGGGGCCTGGTGGAGGGTGCCCCTGGTGGCTGGGGGGTGGGGGTGGTGGGAGACATGAGTGGGGGGCCTGGTGGAGGGTGCCCCTGGTGGCTGGGGGGTGGGGGTGGTGGGAGACATGAGTGGGGGCCTGGTGGAGGGTGCCCCTGGTGGCTGGGGGGTGGGGGTGGTGGTAGACATGAGTGGGGGCCTGGTGGAGGCTGCCCCTGCACTGCTGGGGGGTGGGGGGGTGGGAGACATGAGTGGGGGCCTGGTGGGGGCTGCCCATGGTGGCTGGGGGTGATAGGGGACATGAGTGGGGGCCTGGTGGAGGCTTCCCCTGGTGGCTGGGGGGTGGGGGTGGTAGGACACATGAGTGGGGGCCTGGTGGAGGCTGCCCCTGCACTGCTGGGGGGTGGGGGTGGGGGGAGACATGAGTGGGGGCCTGGTGGAGGGTGCCCATGGTGGCTGGGGGGTGGGGGTGGTGGTAGACATGAGTGGGGGCCTGGTGGAGGGTGCCCCTGCACTGCTGGGGGGTGGGGGTGGTGGGAGACATGAGTGGGGGCCTGGTGGAGGCTGCCCCTGCACTGCTGGGGGGTGGGGGTGATAGGGGACATGAGTGGGGGCCTGGTGGAGGCTACCCCTGGTGGCTGGGGGGTGGGGGTGGGGGGAGACATGAGTGGGGGCCTGGTGGAGGGTGCCCCTGGATGCTGGGGGGTGAGGGTGCAGGGGGGCATGAGTGGGGGCCTGGTGGAGGGTGCCCCTGGTGGCTGGGGGGTGGGGGTGGTGGTAGACATGAGTGGGGGCCTGGTGGAGGCTGCCCCTGCACTGCTGGGGGGTGGGGGTGGTGGTAGACATGAGTGGGGGCCTGGTGGTGGCTGCCCCTGCACTGCTGGGGGGTGGGGGTGATAGGGGACATGAGTGAGGGCCTGGTGGAGGCTGCCCCTGGTGGCTGGGGGGTGGGGGTGGGGGAGACATGAGTGGGGGCTTGGTGGAGGGTGCCCCTGGTGGCTGGGGGGTGGGGGTGGTGGTAGACATGAGTGGGGGCCTGGTGGAGGCTGCCCCTGCACTGCTGGGGGGTGGGGGTGGTGGTAGACATGAGTGGGGGCCTGGTGGAGGCTGCCCCTGCACTGCTGGGGGGTGGGGGTGATAGGGGACATGAGTGGGGGCCTGGTGGAGGGTGCCCCTGCACTGCTGGGGTGTGGGGGTGGTGGGAGACATGAGTGGGGGCCTGGTGGAGGCTGCCCCTGCACTGCTGGGGGGTGGGGTGGTGGTAGACATGAGTGGGGGCCTGGTGGAGGCTGCCCCTGCACTGCTGGGGGGTGGGGGTGATAGGGGACATGAGTGGGGGCCTGGTGGAGGCTGCCCCTGGTGGCTGGGGGGTGGGGGTGGGGGGAGACATGAGTGGGGGCCTGGTGGAGGCTGCCCCTGCACTGCTGGGGGGTGGGGGTGGTGGTAGACATGAGTGGGGGCCTGGTGGAGGCTGCCCCTGCACTGCTGGGGCGTGGGGGTGATAGGGGACATGAGTGGGGGCCTGGTGGAGGCTGCCCCTGGTGGCTGGGGGGTGGGGGTGGGGGGAGACATGAGTGGGGGCCTGGTGGAGGGTGCCCCTGCACTGCTGGGGGGTGGGGGTGGTGGGAGACATGAGTGGGGGCCTGGTGGAGGGTGCCCCTGCACTGCTGGGAGGTGGGGGTGGTGGTAGACATGAGTGGGGGCCTGGTGGAGGGTGCCCCTGCACTGCTGGGGGGTGGGGGTGGTGGGAGACATGAGTGGGGGCCTGGTGGAGGGTGCCCCTGCACTGCTGGGGGGTGGGGGTGCAGGGGGACATGAGTGGGGGCCTGGTGGGGGCTGGCCATGGTGGCTGGGGGGGTGGGGGTGGTGGTAGACATGAGTGGGGGCCTGGTGGAGGCTGCCCCTGGTGGCTGAGGGGTGGGGGTGGGGGGAGACATGAGTGGGGGCCTGGTGGAGGCTGCCCCTGCACTGCTGGGGGGTGGGGATGGTGGGAGACATGAGTGGGGGCCTGGTGGAGGGTGCCCCTGGTGGCTGGGGGGTGGGAGTGGTGGTAGACATGAGTGGGGGCCTGGTAGAGGCTGCCCCTGCACTGCTGGGGGGTGGGGGTGGTGGGAGACATGAGTGGGGGCCTGGTGGGGGCTGCCCATGGTAGCTGGGGGGTGGGGGTGCAGGGGGACATGAGTGGGGGCCTGGTGGAGGCTGCCCCTGGTGGCTGGGGGGTGGGGGTGGTGGTAGACATGAGTGGGGGCCTGGTGGAGGCTGCCCCTGGTGGCTGAGGGGTGGGGGTGGGGGGAGACATGAGTGGGGGCCTGGTGGAGGCTGCCCCTGCACTGCTGGGGGGTGGGGGTGGTGGGAGACATGAGTGGGGGCCTGGTGGAGGGTGCCCCTGGTGGCTGCGGGGTGGGAGTGGTGGTAGACATGAGTGGGGGCCTGGTGGAGGGTGCCCCTGCACTGCTGGGGGGTGGGGGTGGTGGGAGACATGAGTGGGGGCCTGGTGGAGGGTGCCCCTGCACTGCTGGGGGGTGGGGTGCAGGGGGACATGAGTGGGGGCCTGGTGGAGGCTGCCCCTGGTGGCTGGGGGGTGGGGGTGGTGGTAGACATGAGTGGGGGCCTGGTGGAGGCTGCCCCTGGTGGCTGAGGGGTGGGGGTGGGGGGAGACATGAGTGGGGGCCTGGTGGAGGCTGCCCCTGCACTGCTGGGGGGTGGGGGTGGTGGGAGACATGAGTGGGGGCCTGGTGGAGGGTGCCCCTGGTGGCTGGGGGGTGGGAGTGGTGGTAGACATGAGTGGGGGCCTGGTGGAGGCTGCCCCTGCACTGCTGGGGGGTGGGGGTGGTGGGAGACATGAGTGGGGGCCTGGTGGGGGCTGCCCATGGTAGCTGGGGGGTGGGGGTGATAGGGGACATGAGTGGGGGCCTGGTGGAGGCTGCCCCTGGTGGCTGGGGGGGTGGGGGTGGTGGGAGACATGAGTGGGGGCCTGGTGGAGGCTGCCCCTGCACTGCTGGGGGGTGGGGGTGCAGGGGGACATGAGTGGGGGCCTGGTGGAGGCTGCCCCTGCACTGCTGGGGGGTGGGGGTGATAGGGGACATGAGTGGGGGCCTGGTGGGGGCTGGCCATGGTGGCTGGGGCGTGGGGGTGGTGGGAGACATGAGTGGGGGCCTGGTGGAGGGTGCCCCTGCACTGCTGGGGGGTGGGGGTGATAGGGGACATGAGTGGGGGCCTGGTGGAGGCTGCCCCTGGTGGCTGGGGGGGTGGGGGTGGGGGGAGACATGAGTGGGGGCCTGGTGGAGGGTGCCCCTGCACTGCTGGGGGGTGGGGGTGGTGGGAGACATGAGTGGGGGCCTGGTGGAGGGTGCCCCTGCACTGCTGGGAGGTGGGGGTGGTGGTAGACATGAGTGGGGGCCTGGTGGAGGGTGCCCCTGCACTGCTGGGGGGTGGGGGGGTGGGAGACATGAGTGGGGGCCTGGTGGAGGGTGCCCCTGCACTGCTGGGGGGTGGGGGTGCAGGGGGACATGAGTGGGGGCCTGGTGGGGGCTGGCCATGGTGGCTGGGGGGTGGGGGTGGTGGTAGACATGAGTGGGGGCCTGGTGGAGGCTGCCCCTGGTGGCTGGGGGGTGGGGGTGGTGGTAGACATGAGTGGGGGCCTGGTGGAGGCTGCCCCTGGTGGCTGAGGGGTGGGGGGAGACATGAGTGGGGGCCTGGTGGAGGATGCCCCTGCACTGCTGGGGGGTGGGGGTGGTGGGAGACATGAGTGGGGGCCTGGTGGAGGGTGCCCCTGGTGGCTGGGGGGTGGGAGTGGTGGTAGACATGAGTGGGGGCCTGGTGGAGGCTGCCCCTGCACTGCTGGGGGGTGGGGGTGGTGGGAGACATGAGTGGGGGCCTGGTGGGGGCTGCCCATGGTAGCTGGGGGGTGGGGGTGATAGGGGACATGAGTGGGGGCCTGGTGGAGGCTGCCCCTGGTGGCTGGGGGGGTGGGGGTGGTGGGAGACATGAGTGGGGGCCTGGTGGAGGCTGCCCCTGCACTGCTGGGGGGTGGGGGTGCAGGGGAACATGAGTGGGGGCCTGGTGGAGGCTGCCCCTGCACTGCTGGGGGGTGGGGGTGATAGGGGACATGAGTGGGGGCCTGGTGGGGGCTGGCCATGGTGGCTGGGGCGTGGGGGTGGTGGGAGACATGAGTGGGGGCCTGGTGGAGGGTGCCCCTGCACTGCTGGGGGGTGGGGGTGCAGGGGGACATGAGTGGGGGCCTGGTGGAGGGTGCCCCTGGATGCTGGGGGGTGGGGGTGCAGGGGGACATGAGTGGGGGCCTGGTGGAGGGTGCCCCTGGTGGCTGGGGGGTGGGGGTGGTGGTAGGCATGAGTGGGGGCCTGGTGGAGGCTGCCCCTGCACTACTGGGGGGTGGGGGTGGTGGGAGACATGAGTGGGGGCCTGGTGGAGGGTGCCCCTGCACTGCTGGGGGTTGGGGGTGGTGGGAGACATGAGTGGGGGCCTGGTGGAGGGTGCCCCTGCACTGCTGGGGGGTGGGGGTGCAGGGGGACATGAGTGGTGGCCTGGTGGGGGCTGGCCATGGTGGCTGGGGGGTGGGGGTGGTGGTAGACATGAGTGGGGGCCTGGTGGAGGCTGCCCCTGCACTGCTGGGGGGTGGGGGTGATAGGGGACATGAGTGGGGGCCTGGTGGGGGCTGGCCATGGTGGCTGGGGGTGTGGGGGGGTGGGAGACATGGGTGGGGGCCTGGTGGAGGCTGCCCATGCTCTGCTGTGGGGTCGGGGGGTTTTATACATGAGTGGGGGCCTGGTGGAGGCTGCCCCTGGTGGCTGGGGGGGTGGGGGTGGTGGGAGACATGAGTGGGGGCCTGGTGGAGGCTGCCCCTGCACTGCTGGGGGGTGGGGGTGCAGTGGGACATGAGTGGGGGCCTGGTGGAGGCTGCCCCTGCACTGCTGGGGGGTGGGGGTGATAGGGGACATGAGTGGGGGCCTGGTGGGGGCTGGCCATGGTGGCTGGGGGGTGGGGGTGGTGGGAGACATGGGTGGGGGCCTGGTGGAGGCTGCCCCTGCACTGCTGGGGGGTGGGGGGGTGGGTTGGAGACATGAGTGGGGGCCTGGTGGAGGCTGCCCCTCGTGGCGGGGGGGTGGGGGTGATAGGGGCCATGAGTGGGGGCCTGGTGGAGGGTGCCCCTGGATGCTGGGGGTGGTGGGAGACATGAGTGGGGGCCTGGTGGAGGGTGCCCCTGGTGGCTGGGGGGTGGGGGTTGTGGGAGACATGAGTGGGGGCCTGGTGGAGGGTGCCCCTGGTGGCTGGGGGGTGGAGGTGGTGGGAGACATGGGTGGGGGCCTGGTGGAGGGTGCCCCTGGGGGGTGGGGGTGGTGGGAGACATGCATTGTTGATCAGTAGTGCAAGGTGACATGTGGGTTGGCTGGGGGGCATGCCCATGGTGGATGGGCTGCCTGCGGGACATGAGCAGGGGTGCAGGGTAGTCCCCCGTGGTGTGGGCTGCCTGCAGGGGCCGTGGAGGTTGTGGAGCGTACACCTGGGAGGACCCACACGGCCAATTCACGTGTAGTACTCCCCAGAACCCCTGAAATACACATACCCTGCTGAAATCGCGTGTGGAACTTCCCGCGCACCCCTGAAATACACGTACCCTGCTGAAATCGCGTGTGGAACTTCCCGCGCACCCCTGGAATACACGTACCCTGCTGAAATCGCGTGTGGAACTTCCCGCGCACCCTTGGAATACACGTACCCTGCTCGCACTGGGCCAATTGCGTGTGGAACTTCCCGCGCACCCCTAATATACACGTACCCTGCTGAAATCGCGTGTGGAACTTCCCGCGCACCCATGGAATACACGTACCCTGCTCGCACTGGCCCAATCGCGTGTGGAACTTCCCACGCACCCCTGAAATACACGTACCCTGCTGAAATCGCATGTGGAACTTCCCGCGCACCCATGGAATACACGTACCCTGCTCGCACTGGGCCAATCGCGTGTGGAACTTCCCGCACACCCGTGAAATACACGTACCCTGCTGAAATCGCGTGTGGAACTTCCCGCGCACCCCTGGAATACATGTACCCTGCTGAAATCGCGTGTGGAACTTCCCGCGCACCCCTGAAATACACGTACCCTGCTCGCCCTGGGCCAATCGCGTGTGGAACTTCCCAAGCACCCCTGAAATACACGTACACTGATGAAATCGCGTGTGGAACTTCCCACGCACCCCTGGAATACACATACCCTGCTGAAATCGCGTGTGGAACTTCCCGCGCACCCCTGAAATACACGTACCCTGATCGCACTGGGCCAATCGGGTGTGGAACTTCCCAAGCACCCCTGAAATACACGTACCCTGATGAAATCGCGTGTGGAACTTCCCACGCACCCCTGGAATACACGTACCCTGCTGAAATCGCGTGTGGAACTTCCCGCGCACCCCTGGAATACACGTACCCTGCTTGCACGGGGCCAATCGCGTGTGGAACTTCCCGCGCACCCCTGAAATACACGTTCCCTGCTTGGCGTTTGCTGTTTGCCAGCCCGGTGAACTGGTCCAGGGTTAGCGCAGCCCTTTGCGATGATTTAGCGATTTTGATGGCTTTTCCTTGCGCGAGGGCGTTACTGGCGCTTCTGCAGGGTCGCTGCGATTCTCTGCGCCACGGCTGGTTTGGGAGCCTAAAATCCATGAATACGCTGTGCGCGGAAATCGGTTTTAGCGCACGTGCCTGGCGCAGACAATCGCACGCGGACACTCTGCGCCAGCCGCTTGCGACACTTTTCTGCGAAATTCTATGAATTACCCTGGTAATTTCTCTGTCACGTTTATCCGTGGCATCACCTATTCACGCAAATAACAATGCAAGAGACGGGCACACTGAAACTGAGAAATCTGAGGCTTGTGAAGCCTCAGGCAGTTGTTTGCATTCCCGTCCACAAGGCGGGAGACTGCCTTTCATGTTCGATCCAGTGAAAGAGCGGGAACGTGCATGTTATGGCAACGCTTGTGGTTCTCTGGAAGCCACATGGGTGGGATATTAAATTCATGGATGTGTTTTGCTGTATGGGATTCTTAAAAATGCATTTATTATTTAACATTCAGAATAATATACAAATATAGCCTTCGAATGCCCTGCTGTGACGAGTTGTGCCATGATGAGGTCATTAGTCAAATGCAACGTTGATCTTTTTGGCTCAAAGCTTGATTCGTTTTCAAATTTCGAATCATCCCTTATTTCACATAAACGTTAATCTGACAAAAAGCAAGAAACAGGTGTTGCTCTCATATAAAAGAAATGAAAAGTGAGTTGCTGCTGCCTGTGGAACCTGTGAATAAAAACGGAAGTGATGGACCCCCTGCACCACGTGCCACGCCGGTGAAGGGAAGCAACATATACAGCAACCTGCGCTCGAATGAGCTGTGGGCAAGATAGGGGCACACACCCACCTTAGAGGTGTCCCTGAGTTCGTAATGACTTTGTTTTGTTCATACTTCATTGAAGCAATACTGTTTTCTGGAGCATTTCAATGGTATTCCAAGGCATTGTGGCAGCTTTACAGGCCGATTCATGGAATTAATGTGCACCGAAAATTTCTGGCGCAGAGGTGCCAAAACGTGCGAGTCGCAGTGCAAGTGCGAATATCGCAGGGAAACCAGCGCACATCGATTCATGGAAGTCCGTGCGCGAGAAAAATATTGGATGTGCGCTGAAAAAGTGCGCGGCGCACGCCGGCCCACAGGTCATCCAACGCGTGCGTCACGGCCACAGCGAAATCGCACATAGCGCGGCGCACATAACAAAAGTAGGCGGAACACGGGGCGTTTCACTCGGAATGGGGAACAACGCGTGAAAATATGGGCGTCACGGGGGAAGTACAGGAGGCAAGTGCGCGGAACGCCCACACGCTCGCCTACAACTCGTATTCATGGAATCGAATAGGGCAAACCAGCGCACAGGCAAAGACGCGCACAGGGCCAAACAAGTCCGCCACAAGAAAGCAGGCGGTAGCGTCCCTGCGCCTGAAATAAATGTGCGCCAAAATGTGCGCTAACAAAAAGCACCTATATACAGCTATGATGAATGATCCATACTGTGGCCCTCTAGGACAAATGAGGTGCAAAGGGATACCGACAAACACGGACACCCGCTGTGTGAAAAATAGCGTGTGCGTGTATTTCGTGGGTGCGCAGGAAGTTTAACACGCTGTAAAGCAGCTTCACTTCAACACTACAGCTAAGTCAATGCCTAGTCTGGGATGCTGAGGGAAACCCTTATTGATATATTTTTAGGTTCAGTTCATGTACTCTGGATGACAACCCTTATATAACACCCCTCTCTTAGAATCCCCCTGACCCCACTGAGCTAAGAAGTAGGTCTGTTTTGCAAATTTAAAAGGTTTATTTGAGAAATATAACAATATATATCTATCACACTTTTATAATAAATTAATATTGGATATCACACTTAAAATATGACAGTGATCAACAATGGATAAGGTTCTACTGGTAAACTGATTTGGTTACTTAGAAGTAGTATAGAGGATGAGGTAGCTGAAATGCTTTATGGTTTCAAGGAAATGCAAGGTGGAATAAATGCAGTACAGAAAATAAACTGATATGGTTTCACAAGAGATAATATGTTCACTTTTCCCCTGGTGGCAATTCACCCCCCCCTATATGCAATGCAAGGAGATGGAAATAACACACACAGTCTTCAGGAATACAATCAAATACAATACGGAATTCAGTTCCCCCCCAGCAAGCTTAGACAACAGGTATGCTTTTTAAAACACAGGCCCAAAATGCTTTTAAATGTGATGGCAATGGATGGGAAAATGTGCTACCTGATTTTAATTCCCTCTAGAGATTCAGGGTGAGTGAGAGATGCTTGTTGGTATTAGTTCAGGCTCACTTTAGCAATGCTCTATGAGTTATTACCAGGTTGAAAACGGATTTTAATAAAGGAAAGAATGGAGCTGCTATTTTGACAAGTGGAGAAATTGAGCCAAATCGCAAATCGCGGTAAATTTTGCGAGTGCGTAAATCGCGATTGTGGAAAAAGTATAGGGAGTAGGAAGTCGGTTCTAGGTTCGTTGGAAAGCCTAGAATTTCGTTCCTAGCCCAAACGGTTCAAGAGATACGGACGATTTAATAAAGGCTGTTTTTCGGATTTAAAGTAAACTCAAAATGACAGGTGACAGCTTGCAGCTGCAGAATTGACAGGTGACAGTTGTGCAGCTTTAAAAATGACAGATGACACGATTTCTAGGAGGCTGTTCTAATTAGGTTAAAATAGTTTGGATTAGATTATTTTAACTAAGAGATTGGGTTCTGCACAGTTCTGGCGGATACTCGCTCCTAATTTTGAAATGAATGGGCCTCGTCACGGATCTGGTCAACAAGTCCAGCGGTGGTTCTCTCGGCTCGGCGGGTCAATCAGGCACCGGTTCTGCTCACAGCGATCCGGATCTCTGGTTCTGCTCACAGCGGTCTGGTCTGCGGTTCCGGCAAAAGTTCTTGGCACAGAATTCAAACAGCTCGCCTGGCTGTTGAATAGTTTTGTTAGGTTTGCTGGATTCTGAAGGCCTGCTGAGAATACTTTTGCTTGCAGTGGGCCTTCTTGGTTCAAAGTTCTGTAGTCTCTGTTTAGCTTGGAAGTCTAAGTGTTGGATCTCTGGATGTGAAGTCGTCGGTCAGCATGCTCCGCAGCAATGGAAAATGAATGTCTCTACCTGTCCCAGCAGTCTCTTTTTATGTGTTTTGAAAATGGGTGTGTGCCTGGGCCTAGCTAAGCCTGCCCCTCTCTACTTGTCATTGGCCCAATTCTCCCCTCTCCCATGATTGGGGGAAGGAAATGGATTGTCATCATGATGAGGTCTGTTTATGGGTCAGAGGATCCTCCCCTGGTCAATTTGCCCACAAATCTATATTTGATTCAAATACATATTTCCCAGATACACAATTTGTTGAAATTACATGTACACATTATATATTCCTTATGGTCCATGCTTGTCCGCCTCTGATCTTCCTGGGGGCTTGCATTCAAAAATGACAACATTTTGCGCTTTTTGACTGGTTTACCAATATCGGACATTTACCAAAAATTACACACATGTGCACAAGGAGTATGGACATTAATTGATGAACTGTCAGATTTTTAACATGCAGACATTTGGAGTAAGACCCTATTTTCCGCTAGCAACCCCCCAGAATACACCACAGGGTCCTAACACCTCTTAAAACGTGCACAGAAAAATCACCAGAATAATGATATTATTTATATAATTTTGACCAGTCTGCACTATGAGTTATCTATCTTTTTAAAATTATGCTCTGGCCCAGATGGGTGTGGTTTAGGTTCCAAAGCACATGGGGGAAGCTTCTGTCTGCCCCTGCCTCCAGCTCGGTGGCTCCCAGAGGCACTTCTCCTCCCACTTCTCCCAAGAGGAAGCCACTTTACGGCCCCCCCAATATAACATTTGCCTGAGTCCAGGACAAGGCTTTGTGCAACCTCCTGCAGGTGCCCCTCCCCTAATCTAATCAGAGAGGTGTCAACTCCTTTTGGTGGGGAAGCAGGATGCAGCTAGGCCTGGGAAGAGTGGCTGAGCAGGTTTCTCCTGTCGGGGGTAGTTGTCAGGCAGAATTCAGCTAAATGTCACTTTAGTTCCCAGTGTAAATCAAACTTACAATTTTTACATATACATTAAATAATTACTTCCTTCAAGTCATTTCAGAATATAGTTTTACATTGTATCCACCTCTTAGCAAGTCTTTCCTTGGCCTGGTTTCGGTTCATTTGTTCAGTTTTACACAAAAGTCTGGTGGTTTTAAAACGCCGGCTTTCTGATAGTGGTGAGTACCGGTATTGCATCCATTTTTGGGATCTGTCTTGAATTACTGCATTTCAATAGAGTGGTCTTTTGCTTGATAGTATAGGACCCTTGCTTAACATTGTTTTGATGGCATCCTTACAGTAGAGTGGTGATGTGGAACCCCCCACAAGAAGGTTGTATCTTTGGAGTGGTCTTGTGCCAACTGCGCAGTTCTCCTGGATTCTGGCGTGAATGTGGGCGGTGACAGCTCATCCACACATCCACCCAGTCTATTGATTTAGTTTGTTCTGGGATAGAATAATGGGCGGCGAGAGCTCATCCCCACATCTACCCAGTCTAAGGATTCAACATGGCTCAAAACCCTTGACAACGCGATCGGGCCTGGGGGAGCGGGGTATGTGTATTTCAGGGGCTCACGGGAAGTTTAACACGCGATCGGGCCTGGGGGAGCGGGGTACGTGTATTTAAGGGGCTTGCGGGAAGTTTAACACGCGATCGGGCCTGGGGGAGCAGGGTACCACTCACCGTCTGCCTTGCGTGTAGAAGAACGCGTAGCCAACACCCACCCGCTGTGAAGTCATAGCGTATGAACCCCAATGCCTGCAGAACACACGCACCGCACCCCACGAAAAGCACATACAGAGCAATGGAAATCCATGTGGGATCTTCAAGCCCTGCCAGGGCAACGCCCATGTGCGATACGTCACAGACGCGCTTACCCGCTAAAGGGCCTTTGGTCCAATGGAATCGCATATGCGTGCTGACGCGCTTACGCGCTAAGGGCCTTTCCTCGAATTACACGCTGACGTGCAGAATTTTCACGTGCCAAATCACTCCGTATGAAGCTGGCCACGCGAAAACACACGGAAGACCACGCTCCTGCCCAAAAGGTCGAATTACTGCCCCCCAGAGACCCAAGCAGCCTCCCACGAGCCATCTGCTGCTGCCTGCCTGCCTGCCTGCTGCCACTGTGCCCTGCCATTTGGTGCATGCACATCAGCCATCTGCAGGGGTCCAGTTGCTGTGTCCACCCCTGCTGGAACAGAAGACTCCCGACTGGGATACCATTGCTCCACAGCCCAGCCCCAGGACCCAGTTGCCCACCCACGCCTGCCTCGGGGGTCGCCATGTCGGGGCAAACACCATCCGAGACCACTGGCGACCCCCAGCCAGAGGGTCAAAGGGCCACCAGCTTCAGTCAGAAGGAAGTTGGTGTCCTGGTGGAGCTTGTCCTGGGGCATTATGATGCCCTGTTCGGATCATCACGTGCCGACAAGGAAGGACGGGACAGGATCTGGGACGACTTTGTGGTTGCCATCAACGCGGAGGGGGTGGCAACCCGCAACATCAAGCAAGTCAAGAAGCGCTGGGTGGACTTGAGGTCCAGGACCCTCATGAAGGCCCGGCGCCTCGTGGAGGGGGGCCGGGACAGCATGAGTACCATCCAGCTGAGGGTCCTGGAACGCGTACGCCCAGCGCTCCATGCCCAGATCCTTGAGAGGCAGACCCGTCTGGAGTCGAGCGGTAAGTGGCCAAGCATTGCTGTGTGAGACAGGGCATGTTGCAGTGAGCTGGTTGTCTGATACTTGCCTGTATGTGTGACATAGGCCATGTACGCGTGTGTGTGTGCAGGGACATCATGGTCATGCATGTGAGACCAGTAATGTGTGAAGCACACAGTTGGTGTATGTGTTTAAATGCAACATGGGGAGCCCTATGCGGAATGGACACATGAGAGCATGCCAGTCTCTGTTCCTGGACATGGGTAGGGGTGAGGGATGGGTGCTGATGCCATGTACATGTATGGTGTCCATGTCTGTGTGCCTGACCTGCGTGTCTGTGACTTGTGAATGCCATGGATGCATGACACATGCCTGTGACAATGTTCAGAATCACTGATGCAGCCTAGTTATCCTTGCATCCAGTGTGTCTGGGGTGTACGAGTCCAGATGGATGAAAGTATGGTGAAGTGTGTGCATGTGATAGGCATGACCCATGATGCATGTGAGTTCAAAAACAACATTGTATGTTTCAAGAGTCCCTTGGACATGTTTGCTAATGTCCATAGCATGCGCCATGCTTGTTACTGCATGTGTTTTGCCTGCACTGACCCATGTGTTGTGGAGGGACATGATGGAAGTGATCTTTGACAGTGCCACTCATCTGCTATTGCTTCCTGTCTAGGGGACCATTGTACAGTACCCTGATGCTTGTGTTCTATGTCTCCCTCTACACAGCGCAAAGTGAAGAAGAGGGCGGAGACGGCGCTGTGGAGCAAAGCGGCGGGGATGCCCCCATGGCTGCAGCGGAAGGGGTGGGTGAGCCCCCACAGGGGCTTGCAATGGCGGAAGACGGAGTGGAGCCATCCAGGTTTGTGGTTTCCACAGAGGAGGAGGAGGCCGCTACTGAGCCGCACATGGGGCCTGGTGGGGGCATCCCTGCTGGTGCAAGTGGTGCAGTCCAGGGGCAGGGGCAGGAGGCAGCACAGGTCGCCGTGGAGGTGCCTGTGCATGTCACTGTCCCTGACACTGTGACTGCACCACCATGCACCAGCAGGGATGCCCCATCCCAGGCCCGTCCGCAGGTAGGGGGGATGTCCATGTCATCTGACTCCCCTCCACCAGCGGACGAGGGGACCCCTGGCCGTATGGAGAAGGTCCTGATTGGTGTCGCGTTGCGCACAGGTGTCATTCGTGATGAGGTGCGTGCTTCCCGGGGGGAGCACGCACGTCATCACGAAGAGCACCATGCCAACGTGGCCCAGTTGGGAGCGGCCATGGTCGGGGGTTTCGTACATGTGTCGGGCACTCTGGCGACCCTCTCCTCCTCTGTGGAGGCTATGCGCCAGCCGTTCTCCATGCCGTCTTCTGGCCCAGATGCCACCAAGGCCCCCTGTGGACCTGCCCCGACCAACGCAGCCAACTCGGTGGGGATCCCATCCCTGCCACAGTCGGGAGTCGGAGGTCCAGCAGGGGTGGACACACCAGCAACTGGAACCCAGCAGTGATGGCATCATCAGGCAGGGCACGTGCACGACGGCGTCGGTGGATTCCATCAGCCTGGATGCCGTCATGCTGGCACAGGCAGTTGCGTCGGAGGCAGTGGCAGGCTCGACGTGGGAGGCATCATGGCTCGGGGCATCAACATCAGGGGGGCAGGCATCGGCCAGAGGGCAGGAGAACCCTGGAATGGGAGTGTCTTCCGTGTGGGAGCTGTTGGTCCAGCAGAAAGGTGCGGAGCGGCAGCGGGCAGAGGAGGAATGGCTCATAATGGTCAGGGCGGAGAACTCCATGCGGAGGGCGCTGAGGCGGGCTGAGTGCCTCGAGGGTATTCGCAGGGAGTTGGAGCTGGACACTGCATTATCCCTGCGAGACCTCGGGGCCAGGGAACATGCCCGCCTCCAAGCCATTGAACAGGAGTTCGATGATGCCCTGGCCCATGACAACAACCAGTGAGCCGTCGGACTAGCCTGCTGCCCTTGTATATAGTTATGTAGTTAGTGTTAGGTTTCCTTTGCTTTTTTTTATTTTTTTTGGACCTTTTGGACAATGGACCACATTTTTGTATATAGTTTTTTTATTAGGTAGTATTATTAGATAGGTTTAATTTCTTCCGTTGGGATCATGGACCCTGGGTTGTTTATCTGTATATAGTTGACGGTTGGTTTTTATTTTTTTATTTGGAATTTACCCATGGAGCAATGGTTTTCGGTTTTGATTTTCCATTGGATTTACTTTTTTGAACTGTGACTTTGGACACCTTTCCTTTGGATTATGATTCGTGGTTTTACATTATTTTACGGACATGCTGCTTTTGGTTTTTAATTCCCATTGTCGTTTGTTTATTTTTGATTCCATTTACGTTGCTTTTAATACATTTTCTTCATCAAACTTCAATGTGTAGTATCATCTCATTGGTTTCATGCATATCATGATATGGGTTTTGACATTCACTGCAACCCATTGTGTGTATGTGAGGGACATGTGTTCATTTACATACTTGCCGTTGGGGTTGTATCATGTATTGGCATTTCTAAGTGGGTGGATGCAATACTTGGGTGGGTGTTTGGCATGTGGAGGCAGTCCATAAGGGCCAGGGATCTAGATTGTGATGACGTGTTGGCTGGGGGACATGAGTCAGGGCCTGCTGGCAGGTGCCCCGCAATGCTGGGGGATGGGGCTGCAGGGGGACATGAGTGGGACATGAGTGGGGGCCTGCTGGCAGGCGCCCCGCAATGCTGGGGGGTGGGGGTGCAGGGGGACATGAGTGGGACATGAGTGGGGGCCTGCTGGCAGGTGCCCCACAGTGCTGGGGGTGGGGGTGCTGGGAGACATGAGTGGGGGCCTGGTGGAGGGTGCCCCTGACTGCTGGGGGGTGGGGGTGCAGGGGGACATGAGTTGGACATGAGTGGGGGCCTGGTGGAGGGTGCCCCTGGATGCTGGGGGGTGGGTGGTGCAGGGAGACATGTGTGGGGGCCTGGTGGAGGGTGCCCTGCACTGCTGGGGGGTGGGGGTGCAGGGGGACATGAGTTGGACATGAGTGGGGGCCTGCTGGCAGGTGCCCCACAGTGCTGGGGGGTGGGGGTGCTGGGAGACATGAGTGGGGGCCTGGTGGAGGGTGCCCTGCACTGCTGGGGGGTGGGGGTGCAGGGAGACATGTGTGGGGGCCTGGTTGAGGGTGCCCCTGAATGCTGGGGGGTGGGGGTGCAGGGGGACATGAGTTGGACATGAATGGGGGCCTGCTGGCAGGTGCCCCACAGTGCTGGGGGTGGGGGTGCTGGGAGACATGCGTTGTTGATCAGTAGTGCAAGGTGACATGTGGCTTAGCTGGGGGGCATGCCCATGGTGGATGGGCTGCCTGCGGGACATGAGCAGGGGTGCAGGGTAGTCCCCTGTGGTGTGGGCTGCCTGCAGGGGCCGTGGAGGGTGTAGAGGGAACACCTGGGAGGACCCACACGGCCAATTCACGTGTAGTACTCCCCGGAACCCCTGAAATACACGTACCCTGCTGAAATTGCGTGTGAGACTTCCCACGCACCCCGAAATACACGTACCCAGGACATTCGCGTGTGGAACTTCCGCGCACCCCTGAAATAAACGTACCCTGCTGAATTTGCGTGTGAAACTTCCCGCGCACCCCGAAATACACGTACCCAGGACATTCGCGTGTGTAACTTCCCTTGCACCCCTGAAATACACGTGCCCTGATGGAATCGCGTGTGAAACTTCCTGCGCACCCCTGAAATACACGTACCTTGCTGAATTTGCGTGTGAAACTTCCCGCGCACCCCTTGAATACACGTACCCAGGACAATCGTGTGTGGAACTTCCCGCGCACCCCTGAAATACACGTACCCTGCTGAATTCACGTGTGAAACTTCCCACGCACCCCTGAAATACACGTGCCCTGATGGAATCGTGTGTGAAACTTCACACGCACCCCTGAAATACACGTACCCTGCTGAATTCGCGTGTGAAACTTCACGCGCACCCCTGGAACACATGTACCCAGGACAATCGCGTGTGGAACTTCCCGCGCACCCCTGAAATACACGTACCCTGCTGAATTCGCATGTGAAGCTTCCCGCGCACCACTGGAATACACGTACCCAGGACAATCGCATGTGGAACTTCCCGCGCACCCCTGAGATACACATACCCTGCTGAATTCGCGTGTGAAACTTCCCGTGCACCCCTGGAATACACGTACCCAGTACAATCGCATGTGAAACCACCGGCGCACCCCTGAAATACATGTGCCCTGATGGAATCGCGTGTGAAACTTCACGCGCACCACTGAAATACACGTACCCAGGACAATTGCGTGTGAAACTTCCTGCGAACCCCTGAAATACACGTTCCCCGCTTGGAGTTTGCTGTTTGGCAGCCCTGTGAACTGGTCCAGGGTTAGCGCAGACATTTGCGATGAATTGGGGATTTTGATGGCTTTTCCTTGCGCGAGGGCGTTCTTGGGGGCGTAACTGGCGCTGCTGCAGGGTCGCTGCGCCACTCTGCGCCACGGCTGGTTTTGGAGGCTAAAATCCATGAATTCGCTGTGCGATTAAATGGATTTTATCACACGCGGCTGGCGCAGTGTATCGCACGGGGACACTGTGCGCCAGCCGCGTTCGCCACTTTTGTGCAAAATTCTATGAATTACCCAGTTAATATACTGTCCTGGGTGCTTGTAGTTTAAAACGTGTCAATTTTAGAATACAATTCTATGACAAGACAGGAAGCTCATATTATGCATTTCAATCTTTACTCTGAAACCACAGCAGCAAAGAAAAAAACTTTTCCAAACAAAAAAGTTTCAACAACAGAACTAGATAAAGTTCAATGTCAATGCAAGGGGAACTCCCCAAACCATCATGGAGGACAGGTCATGCCCTGCAGGGGACCTATGAGCAGGGACCCTCCTCTATATATGTCCATTACTCTAACCCCAACCCCTCTTTCTTTGCTGCTGACACCACAGCTAAGTCACTCCTTCTAGTTGTGCTTTGCTAGTGAATAATTATCAAATTGTTAATATAATCATTTTATATTGTGTCGTTTTTTTGTTATACGTTATAGCTCCAAGCCGCGTGTGCGGCAGAGTTTATTTTATGGGCCGGGTGGCCCCTCAACTCCAGGCCACGGGTGCGGCAGAGTTTATTTCATGGGCCGGGTGGCCCCTCAGCTCCAGGCCGCGGGTGCGGCAGAGTTTATTTCCTGGGCCAGGTGGCCCCTCTGCTCCGAGTTTGAAAGGCACTTGCTCAGTGTATTCCTCCCTTAAGGTTGGCAGCTTTGTTTAGGTGCTGCATATGTCAGATGTCTTTATATTTCACGTAAGTGTGCCATTACCTGCTCGGTTCCAAGCTTTGCCTGGGTTCTATGCGAGGTTTGCCCCTCGTGGTCTGCTGGTTCCCACCCTGCTAGGGTGAGCAGTTTAACATACACTGGCTCAGTGTATTCCTTGATTAAAGTTCATAACGTTGTTTGTGTACTACATATGGCATTGATGATTACCTTCTCGGTATGTGGGCCATAATCGGCTCGGGGACAGGTGTTTCCCTGTGTTTCTTCTGCGAGGTGAACCCCTCATATACTGCTGGTTCCACACCCTGCTAGGGTTAGCAGTAGAGGTGCATTTGCTCAGGGTATTCTTTGCTAAGCAATATATATTTAAGTGGTGCCTAGAACACATTTGCGTTTTCAGAAAATACCCTGTGAGGGCGTAACCCCTTTTTCTTGGGTATTTTTTATATTATTTTATATTATTTGATATTATTTTATCAATTTCTTAGGTACTTTAAAGAAAAGAGTGTGTAGAATGGTTGTAACAGCTCATGTGGGGGATTTGCACCTTCCTCTCTAGCTATCACTCTAGTGTTATCCTTCGCCTTTTTGCAATAGGTTAGTTTCAGGACAACTCAGTCCTTTCCTTAGGTTTGCTTTCCCGATTTCAAATGCTCCACCCAATAACTGTGCTGATTAAGCTGCAATATTTTCTCTCAACATGAGGAAGAAAAAGGATGAGTTATGCCTCTATTGTGGTCTGCAGGGCTGGAGACTCTCTCTTTAGTGGTAGTGTGTGTTCCCTTACTATAGGTTGCATTTTTGGCATTCATTATACTATTGGAACTATTGGTGGAGACAAGGTCAACTCGAGGGTAACTGTTCAGTTTTGTTGCATGGCAGGTTGAGTAATCGTGTTCTTCTTGGATGAAGTGTTTGGAAACACTTGATGGTATCAGATAGACGATTTGCCACATAATAATTTCTGGCGCCTGCCCATGGGTTTTTTCTCCCAAAGCTTGGCCTGTTGTTCAGCTAACCGTCTAACAGTGTGTTACAATTTCTCCTCTATTCGAGAAGTACAAGCAAGCTTCGGTACCCTCAAGAGAGTTGTTTAACCTCTTTCGTTTTATATATATATACATATACATTTTCTACAGTGCAGCGCATAGAGTGCTGGTTTTCACATCCGTGCTGTCCCTGCTTCTTACAGGTTCCTAAATTGGTAAGGTGTAAATCAGTCTTTTAGCCTGCTGAGATCGATAAGTGATCACCTCACACCACACACTGTTGGTAGTAGTGATGAGCACCTCTAGTATACCTGAGGGTTCGTAGCACTGTATAAGTGCAATTTTGCTATGAATAATGTGCTTAATTTTTCCTTCCCCGGATTTCCTTAGTGACCAATCAGCCTCACACGAATACAGACTCAGACCTCAGGGTTTCAAGGGACAGTGTTCCCAGTTCTTTTGCAACCTTTCATTTACGGGGCATTGGTAATTATCCAGACCCCCCCCTACCCCCCCCATCGTTCCTTTTCATGCCATCCTTGGGTGAGATTGCATCATGACATGCACCTCTTGGAGTAACTCCCGATGGTTTCCGTTTCCTTTTCACAGGAGTTCTGACTCGGGGCCAGTTCAAGCTCACTCTGAGCATTTCCCTCCTGTCAGTTACTTTCCTTTGCGCTATTCCTGGTATAAGTTAAGTGGAGTTCTTCCACGGTCAAGGGGTTGGTCAGTAGTGCCAGAGTGTATTTATTTTAAGGCTGTAAAGCGAGGCTTTAATGTGGTCCTCAGGGTAGCCTTCTTCTGGGTTGCAAGGTTTTTCCTTGGATAAGTGGGAGGGGGTTCTCCTCCTTTGCAAAGACTCAATATCCCTTGGTGGGAAGAGTGGTCTGGGAGTGATACTAATCTCCCATCCAAGTTATTACGGCCCTCTATCACTATGCGTGCCAGCGTCTCTACATTAACTATCAGAAGGTCTCTTTCAGTGTGATTCCCAGAGGGCTGGGATATATATATATATTTAGTTAATGACTGGAGTTTTTCCTCCTCGCCTGCATGGCAGGTGGACCTTTGGGGTTTCACAAGAGTTTGTTTTTTGCGTTAAAGGTGCCAGCTCAGAGTGCGGCGAGCTTCAAGGTTCTTCAAATGGGCTGAAATAGAGGTTGGGCCTCTTCTGGTGGCCAACTTCAGTTTAACTGTTTACTGATCAGTTATTTGCAGTTTAGAGTCTTGTTAAGACTTTGGAATTTAGAGGTCCTCCTTCAGTCAGTTTTGATCCTCTAGGGGATTCATCAACCATGGAGGAGGTAACAAGGTACAAGCACCGGGCATGTCTACAAGGGGGTTTAAATATCGCTATAATGGTAACGATTGGAGGTAAGATACATTTTTCCTCTTTGTCAAGTTTGGCCTCTTAAGAGTCAGGTTGTAAATATATGCCTTTTGTCATTGTAGCAGAGTCCTTCTTCAAGAGCTCGGGAAGTCTGAAGGTCTCCGTGTTGGCGGTTTGACAAGTGTAGCGTTTCAGGTGGGGCCCCTCTCTTCCATTTTGCTGCTGCCTCCAGAAGACTTCCCTCCTTAGTATGCACATATGTCTGAAGACAATTGTAGGTTAATTCTATTGCTGTTCAGCTCCGCTCAGGATGGATTGTCCTATTACAAATTTATAATATGACTTTTTACTCCCATTTTACCCTTTTGAAGATTTGTCTTTCCCTCTTGATTCCCCAGTGTAGTTCTGGGACATGCTCTGTTTCTAATGCGATATCTTCCTTTAATGCAGGGGATGGAACCTACAAGACTTTGACCCCTATGGGGTACTTTTCTTTATCTCCAGGAGAGCTAGGTGTTCGTTTTCTTTGGTTTGCTTTCTAGGTCCCCAAAGATGGTATGAATTTAAGTGTTTTGAATGTTTGATTGAACAACATAGGTGTTTATTTCAGATGGGGTTTGTCCTAACCTATTAGTATAGGAAAACTTTGTTCAATGTTTTCCCCTCTTTTAACCAGTTGGTTTTGGGTGGCCTGTTAAGGAACGCTGGAATTGGTACATTTCCTGTTTTCTTGCAGTGGATTTGACTATGCCTTATAAGACAGTTTTTCGGGCAACCTAGTCTTGGGCAATTCTCTGGCGGCATAATATGAGCCTCCTGTCTTGTCATAGAATGACTAAACCCCCACACTAACGTGAGATGGGGGTTTAAATTCTATTAAAGACAAGGAGGCGATTATTATAAGGATATGATATGGTATGACAATTGTGATACGCATGTACACAGGTGGTTCAAGTGAGAACATCCTTTGATTTGTTGTTCTTCCCAACCACCCACCCTTCTTGCTTGTTGTTCTTACAGCTACGAGTTGAGGTTCTGCTCAGGAGTGTGGCTCGCAGTTACAAGATTTGGAGTGTGTGATTTCGGGTGAGAAGTCCTATCGAGAAGAACTTCATCATTGCTTCAGGCTGCGGAAAGGTTGAGATCTCCGGTTTCGCTGGATCCTTTCTCCGCGCTACACAGTTCAACCGTTCCATTGAGCGTCTGGTGCAAGACAGCTGCAGAAAAAGGGGTTGGGGTTAGAGTAATGGACATATATAGAGGAGGGTCCCTGCTCATTGGTCCCCTGCAGGGCATGACCTGTCCTCCATGATTGTTTGGGGAGTTCCCCTTGCATTAACATTGAACTTTATCTAGTTCTGTTGTTGAAACTTTTTTGTTTGTAAAAGTTTTTTTCTTTGTTGTTGTGGTTTCAGAGTAAAGATTGAAATGCATAATAATCACCTCCTTGTCTTTAATAGAATCTAAACCCCCATCTCACGTTAGTGTGGGGGATTAGTCATTGTGCACTAGTTTATGACTGAATGAAGGAAGTGAATTATGGGAAATGACTAAATATATTGATGATTTAGTCAACATTACAAATATACCGGTGTGACACTGATTGTGCTTCCGAGTCAGCGAGTAGTGGAGAGACTAGTTGTTTCATCACTACTTTTGGCCATTTGAAGTGCATTTTCCACAACCTTTTTTATTCCTTCTTACCTTCTTAGCATTTTGTTTTTGTGTAGTTCATGGTATGTGTTTTTTTCCTCCTTCTGTGCATGTTGTGGGGGCTTTTTCATTTGAATTGCAGGGTTTTTCTTCATTTTCGAGTTTTCGTTTTCTTTTATTTTTTTTACATTTCTCTAGACGTGGAGAGTGAGATCTCTGATATTCATTTGGTTAAGTGGGAGGTTCTGGAAGAGGGCAAGACATCTGCCCCTTGGAGCAAGACTGGAATGGTGAAGCAGGTCGTCATCAGAGGGGAGAAAGAGTGGCAGAGTCCGTGGGTGGACAGCCCAAGACAGCCTGCGTGGCACGAGCCATCGTCAAGGCCACAATCAGACTGCTGGAGGTATTATTGTATGCTAGAAGACCAGTTCTGGTAGAGTTGGAGGCTGTATATTGCACTTTTGTGGGCACTTCTGGAAACGTGGCATGCCTCTGTCTGCTCACAAAGCCATACAACATCTAATTCAGTTTCATTGGGCACACGTAAATAGGCAATTGAAGGATGCATATGCAGAATAGCAGGTGTGGCTGACTGGGATGAGTTCTTTCCACATTGATGACTCCTCCTGCACCAATGGCAGCATCAATTCAACACTCGCACCTCCGCTACCTTCCTCTGTTCCAGCAGTCAATCCAGGGTCCTCCACATCTGCACCATCAGCAGTGGACCTTATGCTATTCAGTCCGAGTCTGGTGGATGCAATGATAATTGCCCTCCGCTGTCATCTCCCTGTCATCAAAGGTGGTGACAGTGTTTGGGCAGGGGTGGATATGTTGAAGGCACACCATGCCAAATGCCATAAACTTTATTTATTTTAGTTGAGCGTTTATTTTAAAGCCTATCATTTTTTATTTTGGTAAAGTTGCCATTATTGTTCTCGTCTTTTCATAAATGGGTCCCATTGTGTAGCTTGTAATACTGTGAGGTACATTTGCCAGCTCCAACAAAGACCCCCCCCCTACAACAAAAACCACAATTCCCCATGTCACCCCAAAGTGGCTGTGCTTTCTTGCCCTGGTGCAGGAGTGGCAAGCTGTCAACACTGCCACTACAAAGAAATGCTGCATTTGCTTCTTTCATCTAAAATCAAGCTGAAAATGACCTCTGATCAGAACGGCATCACCTTTTTCTGTTCTGTCATGTTGAATACTAAAACTGCGCACATGACTCCCAAGAAGGGTTTGAAATTTGCTCTTGATTAATTTTCCACAAAGATAGTGCCCTTCAAGGAAACCCCTCCTGGCATGTTTCATTTCTGCTGAGTAACAAGAGGCGAGGCAAAAGCATTCCGAGAGCAGCTGATGTGCAGGGAAACCACTTGAAAGGCCAAGAATTCGTATTTCTACTGAAACATTGCTTGAATTTACTTTTGGAACCAAGTTAACTCATGTGAGGTACTTCAAAGGAAGCTCTGTCTCTCACTTGCTATGTGTCAGTTTCAAAGAACCCATTTGCCAAGCATATCCATTGGGAATCTCAAAATGAACTGAAATAAACACACGTGTGAAATCTGCTTTTACAAAAGCAAGAAAGGTGCTATTTTGAAAGCTAAATGTGAAATCATCCCAATATACGCACAGAAACAGTATTATATTTGTGGGGCTGGGGTGGTTTAAATGTTTATTATGTTTATTTACAAAAAAGGACTTGGTTTCTGGGGAAGAAAGAGAGAAAAAGAAAAAAAAATGTTTGAAGACTCCATAACCAGTTTGGCAAGGCAGGCACTTCAAAGAAATCCAGCCCCTTGGGAAAGGAAGCCCCTTTACAAATGTGAAAGGGCCAAGGTGTGGAAATGTGCGACCTTGTCAGACTGGGCAGCATTTCCCCAGCAAGTGATAATGGACTGAGGAGAATTAGCACTTCACAAAGAAGTGTGAGTTCCCTCCCATTCACACTCGAGGACTTCAAAGGGGGAGTCATGGCAACCCCTGTGCAAGCTGACCAAGGGGACACATTAAGACATTTTTTCAGTAATCTAAAGAAGCACTAATGTGAAATTATGACAGTTTTAATGTAATTTCTGCACAAGTAAAATAAGACCATGTGGGTCTTCCTGAAATGGGGTGGGCGTGAACGGCAGTAAAAAGGCATTTCTGTGGAAAGCATAAATGGCCCAGATATGAAACTTGATGAAAATATGCCCGACACTGTTAGGCTTATGTGTAGCTATTTGTAGAATTTTAGATAAAATGTTTTCCATGAGAAATTGTGAAAGAGTGCCAAAAGGGTGAAGCAATATCGCACAGACTGGGTGTTTGAACCAGCATATTCCTTGTGAAATATGGGATTTGCCTGATTTTTTATCATGGTGACGTTTGTAAATATAAGGGTTTTGTTCCATAACTTATTTTTGTTAAAGTAACTGTGGTGAAACAAAGCCAGTCATTAAACACCTACCCTTAAACTGGTGTCACTTCTTTGGAACCAATCCACCCGCAGGGAGGAGGGGACACACATAGCCTGACCTATCCCCTCCAAGGGGTACGTTCAGATTACTTCCACCCACATTGTAAAAATCCTCGGATGTCATCCTCCCTATATAAGAAGGAGGCATAGGGAGATACACTCAAGAATCCACACATGCAAAAATACAGACATTCAAAATACACCCTACAGGATTCCAAGACTCCAGAGGTAGCTGATCCAGATCCAGGAAGAACCACCTATCCTAATCTAGATCCTGGCAGAACCACCCATCTAGGTCGAGGCAGAACCACTAATCCAGGGAGAAAAGAGGAGAGACCGTTGATCCCCTTTGGGAGAATCCAGAGACCAGACCCCTTTTGTCCAGCTGTTCCCATAAAGGAGAGCCCAGCCACTGCCCAGTGACCAGACCCTGGCCTCGCTATCCAGAGACCCGGCTAAGCTGTCCCAATAACCCAACTCAAGTCCATTTTGTAAGTATCACCCTCCCCAACACCAAAAAGCTGCATACACCGCTCTGTTACCTTGCATTCTGTCCAAACCTTATAAAAACACCATAAGAATCCTAGTAACTTCCCAAATTGTTAGCATTCTCCGTTTATCCGGTCCTTAGAATGTTTGTAGTATATATTTGTTAGTGTAATTCTTTTCAAATCCTTTCAGCTAGTTGTGTAAGTCCTTAGCACCAATTTTGAGAAAAAGTAATTAATTCCCATATAAAGAGGAATGCGAAGTGAATTGGTTAACATTGCAAATTAACCTCCTTGCATACAGGGTCTTTCTTTAATGATCTAGTCACTAAAATACAGCCTTAGTAGAACAAATCATTTCTGTTAACAAAACCGAGTTTGCCTATGAAATTGTTTCATTATAAAATCCGATTTACCTTTCCTATAAATAATCCCATATTGTCATCCCATAAAAAGTCATCCTTTCACTTTAGTATCTTACCTGTTATGTGCCTTGGCACCCCATCAGAAAAAACGATTTTCGATTTGACTTTTTAGCTCAATTCCTTAACTGTTTGCTTGTTTAAAGCCGTGAAAAAAGAAGAAATTGCAATTCTGCCACGTGTGATTTTTGCTGAATTGCTTTACTTCCCAAAGTCGATTTTTCTTACTTGCATTCATGTTGTTTTAGTTCCCCGTCCTGTAGCTTGTAAGCTTTCTTTCCTCTTTAGTACAGCCACATGAATTCCTGTCCTATCCATTGTACCGCACATGTAAACTGTCCTCTAATTATCCAGTGATTTCCAAGTGCCATTTTGCTCATTCTTCAAGGGTTTTTCATGTTGTTTTGACCTCCCATTCTGGGGTGGAAGGTCGAATTTCAAATCCGATTTTTCCCTCTTAATTGTGACTCCTTGCCACTCCTTTCCACCCACACAAAACTTAGCCAGCAGGTGTTTGGGGGATTGTTGCAGGGGGAGTGCCTAACCATTGTGACATCTATAAGTATGCCCAAAAAGTGACTTTACTTCCACATCCATTTAAACTCATGTGTTAAATATCAGAAAGTTATAGTAAGTGTCTCATAACAGTTAACTGTATATTATCACCACACTGGTGATTGCTGCCCTACCTTTGATTTGTTTGATTTTGAATTTGAATTTAAAAATAAATAACTATTGTATTATTACACAGCGGCCTGGTTCATGGTCCATTGCGACACAGGGTGTTTGTCAAGGGGGGTGTGAGATGGGTTGAGTACCTTCTCAAAGCAGAATCCAAAATTAATAAAATTAAAAGCGTTTTTATCGTACGTCACATCCCTTGCCATTGGAAAGAGTCCTAGTCTGGAGTGTGTCTTTAAATCCGTTACAATACTGTATGGTCAGTATGGTATTGCTTTATGTTTATGTTAACGAGAAGAAAAAAACAAATGGTTTGTATTTAACTGTGGCCTCATTATTGATCAGCAAGATTTTTTATTCTGTTCTTCGCTCCCTGCTCCAAGTACTCTTTTGTGCACTCCATCAGAAATGAGATGTTCATCATAACATACTTTATTTAGCAACCCTACATTCATTTGAAAGTCATACAATAATACAATATTATAAAATAAGAAAAAGGATTTTTTTTTTATGTAAGCCTATGCGCATTCAAATAGACAGTCCTTGCAAGTTCCCAATTCCACAATAATTGCTAGGTACACACTTGTTGGTGATTATAAATTGTTGTGTTTTCGTTTGATTGATTCACATTCATCATAAAGAAAAATCCTTCACACAATATCATTTTTTGTGAACTTGTGCTCATAGTGACATTTATATTGGAATTGTGCCATTTATAGGTAAACTTGTGCCAACATTTCTCTGCTAGGCGGCATGTGCTATTGTTTCGCCCTTACTTGGGCTTTGTCAAGGCACTTAATACATTTATTTGGTTTGTCAAAAATGATCCATAAGATATATTGTCCATTCTTTGTTTGGTATAATACATGCAATTTCTATTTGTACATACAAAAAAGTATATTTCTCAATTCTTTTGTTTCTTGTAGTTCTTGAATGAACAGACTTCCATGGTTCTTGATGTTAAGTGATGAAATCATTCTACTAGTGTCCTGCAGCTGTATGTATGTATGTATGTATGTATGTATGTATGTATGTATGTATTTCATCTTATATAGCACCGGCAGCCCACAGGCATCAAGGCGCTTTGACAAGAACAAACACAAACTAAAATAAAGGATGGGCCTCCTATGTCTAGTACTAAAGAGAAAAAACAGTGGCTGAGAGGGTGGCTGGAAAATTCCTGATTATCTAAAAAGGTGGGGCTTCAGGAGTTTCCTAAACTTAGGATGACTGCCTTCCATTCTCAACGTCGTTGGTAGTGTGTTCCACAACTGAGCTGCCAGCACTACGAAGGATCTGCCCATACCAGACTTGACCTTATACTTGCGTACTATCAATAAGCTCTTACCTTCAGAGCGAAGCTGTCTCTGCGGGGTATATAGTACCAAGCTATTCTTAAGGTAGCTGGGGGCTTTACCATAAAGACACTTATGCACGAGAGTCAGAGATTTGAACTTTATTCTCTCCTCTATCCTGAGCCAGTGAAGAGATTTTCTGGCCAGGGTGGTGTGGTCCCTTCTCCTAAGATGTTTTACAAGCCTCACAGTGTCATTCTGTACGATTTGGCATCTCGCTAGATCTTTGACAGAAGCCCCAATAAGAAGGGCATTGCCGTAATCAAGCCTAGATAATACAATGGCTCTGGCAATTGTGGACATATTGCATTCGTTCAGAAAAGGCCTAATGGCCTTCATGAGCCGCAGGTAATATGCTGTGTTTTTTTGCAGGTAATTAGCCTGTGCTTCAGAGTTGATGCCGGAGTTCAGCATCATGCCAAGGGTTTTACCCTGGGTCTATACTTGTATTGTGGCGTCCTTAATCTGAAAAGACTCATACTCCACCCCAAGTTTAGCTAGCAGGCGGCTGGACCCAAACAGCATGAGTTCGGTTTTAGTGTCATTGAGACACATCCAGTTTGCCTGCATCCATTAATTAATTATGCTATAAACTTTTCTGATCTTAGCACTGTCTACACTTTGGGAGCCCTCTAGCTCAAGTATGAGCTGTGTATCATCTGCGTAGTTAGTGAAAAACACAGCTGTTTCAACCAGGATGTTACATAGATTACGCATATAGATGTTGAAAAGCATGGGCGATAGACTGACTCCCTGGGAACTCCAAATAAGATGGAGATAGGGTCGGAGAAGCTATTACCCCAATGTACTCTGGCTTGGCGGTCTGAAAGAAAAGAAACCAGCCACTTCAGTGCCATTGCAGAGCAACCCACATTGTCTCTCAGTGCTTTGACTAAGAGTTGGTGATGAACTAGGTCAAACGCTGTGCTGAGGTCCAACAGCATTAACATCCCTATTTTGCCCTTATCCAGCAGACTCAACATGTGGTTCTGAAGGTCCAGCATTGCCGTCTCCGTGCTATGTGAGGCCCTGAAACCTGACTGTTGTTGGTGTAAGGTTACATGTTTTTCCACATAATTCTGCAGCTGCTGTGTCGCTATTTTGTCCAAGATTTTAAGAATGAAGTTGGAATTAGTAATAGGACGGAGATTACCCGGGTCCTTGGGATCTTTTATTACTAGCCGCAAAATGGTGACCTTCTTTATCTCTTTAGGAACCAAGCCCTCCTTTAATGAGGCGTTCACTATTTTCAATAGAATAGGAGCAAAATGTTCCTTGTATTGGAGAATGATGTTAGGAGGTAACACATTTTCTGCACAAGACGTTGGTTTCATATGGCCTAGAACTTCTTTTAGCTCTGCTTCGGTGATGGTAGCAAACATGAAGGTCTCCTGACCAGGCTTGATGTTGATCTCCTTGGGCACTGTTACCTGGTTCAGTGTATTTCTGACTTTAATTATATTTTGTCTAGCTTTGTCTATTTTAGCTGTGAAGACGTTTTGCACGATATTGCAGTCTGCCTTAGAAGGAGAAAACAGCGGGGTGAGATTTTTGGGTTTCGCTATACTCTTTAAGATGTCAAAAAGTTTACTGGTCTTTTTAGCTGCTGTTTCAATTTCAGTGTTAAAGAAATTGGCCTTGGCTAACCTTATCTTGTCTTTGTACTCCTTATTAACTATCTTTCATTTCTCTCTATTTTCGGTGGACTTAACTTGTCGCCACTTTCTTTCAAGGGCCCTTTTTTCAATTTTAATTGCCTCTAGCTCTGCAGTATACCATTTCTAGTTTTTCTTTTCTTTTCTGGCTAGCTTGGTTTTAAGTGGCACCACTTTCTCGACTAGCTCTTGAATGTGTGTGGTGTATTTCTATAGCAGTGTCTCACAGCTGTCTTGCTCGTGAAAAGAGAGTAGTATTTTGTCTAAGCATGGCTGGAGTCGAAATGGTCGATTTTCAAATTTCTGAAGTTTCTACTAACCACCTGGACATGGGGTCTGTATAATACTATAAGGTTAAAACAATTATTAGGGGTGAATGTCAACTTCAACTGGATGGATTCACGGCCATTACAATTAAAGTTAACCTTGAAAAATGTCAGCTTCTCTTAGGCTACGATTGCAACCCCACCACCCTGACCTCCCTCTCTATTGACATTGTAGATGGTGTATCCCTCTGGAATCACTATGGGGTCCTTTAGCCATGTTTCAAGATAAGTTTGTTGATATTTATGGCATGTTTAACCATGGAGCGAGTGTTTTACAGACCCACTTTCAGGCTCATGAGGGATTCAGAGGGCCTTACCGGCACATCTTCTTCTATTTTGCTAGTTCCTTGGTTCCCCGTGCCCCCTCCCATCTGCATCAACACTTGCCCCTCACAATAAGGGACTGTCATCATGTTTACACGATAAAAGCTACTTATATAGTTAAACCGCGGCAGTTACAAGGGGGGAGTAGAAGAAGAAAGAGGGAGGGCAGAGCAGAGCACACCCGGAGCAAACCGGAGTTAACCAGCCCCTACGCGCCAGAGTTTACGCACCTGACGTGTGAATAAATATGCACGCGAACTACAATTTGACTGGGAATTGTTGTTCGCTGAAAACTAGTCTGCCTAGAAACCTCGCAGTTGCAAGAGAAGGCGGAGCGTAGCTTTCCTGAACCTCGTAACACTTCAAATGTAAAACAGTTGAATTTAGCAGGCCCTTGCCTACGATGCAACAAATACAAACAGTTCTATATCCCCACAATTCAAAATATTTAAAATCAGATTAAAAGCACAGCTAAGTAAAAGCTCAAGCAACTAGCTTATTAAAAACAATTTTAAGGATTCTCGAGCTGTATGCAATCCATCTTCTGGCTTGTGCCAAGCTTGGTTGAGGTTTTCCTGTCTTTGGCTGATTATATCATTCCCTGTTGGGATTTTCTTCTGGACCCAGCATGATCGCCGTCTGCTAGAGGCTCTAGCAGGAAAGACTGTCCATGCAGTAGAGGTGGAGCCACAGCCACCCGCAAGGCGAGAGCAACACAAAACCTCCATTCCAAGCGACTAGCGGAGCGAGTGCGGACGGAGTGTTTTCGTGAGTAGCAAACTTTCACTGGAATCTTTCTTGGATGTCCATGCAGTAGAAGCAGAGCCACAGCCACCCGCAAGGAGAGAGCAACACAAAACCTCCAGTCCAAGCGACTAGCGGAGCGAGTGCGGATGGACTGTTTTCGTGTTCTCATGTGATGTGTGATGCTGACAAAGGAATCCGCGAGGCTGTGGCCGCTCTGCACCTTTTGTCAGCAGCAGGAAATATCATGTACTGTGTAGCATGGCAATATAACTCCAGCTGTGTTCATACAGTGAGGTGCAAGTGTGATCAAGTGTGATCATAGCCTACTTTACTGCAGCCTTATACATTTGGGAGAAGGGGGTCAGTGAGAGGTTACTACTGGTCAATGCGTATAACCGCCAGGGGCAAAGCAAAAGGAAAGGATCCAAGAAGAATTGCATGAGCTATTTGTGGACTGGGTGGAGGGTCCCACTAAACAGCATATTTTGGTTGGGGGGACTTCAATTGCCATATAATTGGGGGGAAAGGAAAGTCAGCCAATCCCCACTTAGATGCCAGTAGTACTATGGAGCGTCCAGTATGGGACCATGAGGGCCAGAATTGGCTGATCTTTTTTGAGGATTGGGAAACGGAGATCATCAATGGTTGAACCAAGAGCGATTGCCCATGGAGAGCTACATGGAGCAGAGGTAACTCTTGTAGTACGCTTGACTATATTTTTGTAAGTGTGGAATCAGCCCACATGACCAAGGATATGGTTGTTAGTGTAAAAACATGGAGCGACCACAATGCCTTCGTTCTCAGTATGGGCGAGCTGGATTTAAAGGTTGAGATTAGAGCTACATCTGATCAATACTTACCTCAACATTTTTGAGGCAATGTCTCCCACAGAGATTGAAGGATGGCTAACCTTATTCTCTGCTTCCCATGCTACATCTAAGTTAAATTTGGCAACTGGAGAATCCCCGTTGGGCCAGGTTTATGGCAGCACGATTAGGGATGCCAAACGTAAACTGAGGGGAGATATTAGGCGAGCTAAGTGAGTTGCTCAGTCATTGGCGACTTTTTTCGGTGATTGCTAGGAAATTAAAGAATAGGTACCGTAGGTGGCTTAAATACTGGAGATGCTCCAGCAGAGACATCCTGTGGCAACACACAGTGACGACACTCTGCAGTTGGCATCCGCAACATCTGGTCACTCTTGGGGGAAGCAAAGGGTAATAAACAGCATGCAATGATAAACCCTATTGACGCATTGACATGGAGTGTAGTTCTGGCTCAGCGGAATCTCCCTATCTGTGAGCCAAAAACCTCGAGAGTGGAACCTTTTCTTGTGAATCCCCATTTTGTGGTTAAGGTCGAGGACTTGGTAGAGAAGATCAAGAATCTCAAATCATCTAATGGACTTGAAAACCTGGTCCTTAGGGAAAACCCAGACTTTTGGGACAACCTACTTAAGATTCTTTTTGATAAGGTACTCACGGATGGTCTAATTCTTAGCACTTGGCAGAGAGCCATACTAGTACCAGTATTCAAGGGTGGAATTAAAACTGACCCGAGCAATTACCAATTGCTTTCTATGTTAGATTGCACAGGTAAATAATTTGCTTCCTTTTTGCTCAGGGTCTGCAGGCCTGGGTCGATGAGGAGGGCATATTGGATAGATTTCAAAGCGGGTTTAGGTGAGACTATTCTACAACCCATAACTTGTTGGTGATGGATAAATTGACTACTAGAGCACTTCTCCCTACTAACCCGCCCCTCTATGCCCACTTCATCGACTTCAAGGCCGCTTTTGACACGTTATGCAGGGAACGGCTGTGGTGAAAACTCTGGACACTGGGCTGCCCCCCAGCTATCCTCCACTATCTTAAATTGTTACATACTAGCACCTCGGTATGTCTGAAGTTAGACTCACGGGGTACGATGACTGATCCTGTTAGTCAGAACTGTTGGGTGAAACAGGGCTGCGTTACAGCGCCCCTGTTATATAATCTATTTGTTTATGATCTACCGTTACGTTTCAATTCCATCTTGAGTTGCCCCCAAAAATAGGATCGGTTCATTGTACAGTCCTGGCCTATGCTAACAATTTGGTCATTGTAGACCATACTTTTAGTGGTATTCAAAGGTCGGTGGAGGCATTGTGGACATATGCTGACACTAATGGCCTTACAATTAATCATGACAAAACATTAATGATCTTATTCATGAATAAAAAGATTGCTAGAGTGAGACTGCAGGTCCAGGCCAGACAAGTGAATTATACTCCCGTGTACAAATACCTTGGGGTGGAATTTTATGCAAGGGGGGATATGATACATGTACCCAGGTATGCCTGAGGAGGGCAGCCCAGTTAACAGCTCTTATTTGCCAATTTACCAAAAAAAGAAGTGGCTATTCTAACTGGGGAGCCCGTCAATTATACATTCAATGTCTTGTCCCTTCTGTGACCTATGGGCTCGAGACACTGAGTATGACTAATTTGAAATGGTTACAGGGAATCGAAGGAAGGTTCTGGAGGAGGTTGTTGGGACCCCTGCAATGTGTACCTATGGCTATAATCCGCATTGAGCTTGGCATCCTTTCACTTAAATCATTGATATTGAAGAAAAGAGCCCAACTATATATCAAGATGCTCAATGCCCCTACCAATCCAATATTGAATAGTATGGGTGTTGAAGAGCGTAAAACCCAATTGAAGTCAAGCCTGAGCAAAAGCATGAAGGATCTGTTTCAGGAGGTTAGATGGGAACCTAAGTGGGGAGGGGACTGCTTTAATATGAGGTCCTCTTTGGGCAGACATATCGATTTATGGAATTGGCAAGGAAACTTCTCCCATTTGAGCTGCCTGAAGAGTTATGCATTCATACCAAAGGTACTATATACATTCAAACGAGCTCACCGTTATATGAACCTCTGTCCTTCCCCTGCATTGAGGAGGTTTATACTCCTATTGAGAATCAAATGTCTGCCTGTCCTTGCGGTAGTGGGGGTGGAACGGGACATCCCGAAAGAGAACTGCTTCTGTCGGCTTTGCATTAAAAGGGAACAGGGGAAAACAGTGAACCATGTCCTCACAGAATGCCCCACTAAGGGAAGTGCGTATATTGACAATCTTGGCAGATTTGTACATCAAACGGAGACACTGGGCCTCATTACACGGATGGCGGTAAGGATTTACCGGTACCGGTAAAATACCGGTACCGGTAAATCCTTACCGCCTTACTACGAGGTCCCTTTGTGGGTTGGGGGATTTAACGCCTGCTTTTTGCAGGCGTTAAAAACCAACCCGCAAAGGGACCCAGGGAGCTAATTACGGGACCGCAATTTGCGGTACCGTAATTAGCACCTTCCCCATTCCCATTAAGCCCTATGGGCCAAAAATGGGAATGGGGAAGGGCAATGGTGGAAGGGGGAATTACCGCCCCGCCAACCTTGGAATGGGGCGGTAATTCCCCTTTCCGCCAAGGCGGTGCCGGTATTTCACCGGCATGAACCATGGCGCTAATAGCGCCATGGTTCTTCGCCATCCGTGTAATGAGGCCCACTATGTGAAGAAACATTCTGGAATCAATATATTAACACTCACAACCAGAGTTTACATATGTCTCAGTTTAGGGTCTGGAATTTAGTAATAAAACGTCTCGAATCAACCATCTAACCCAAATAATCATGACAAACAATGAAATGGGAATTGGTATGGAAATGATGTGACGATGGAGCACTGAAAGGTACCTAATGGGACTTTCTGGACTGGTCAAGACCCGTGAATATGAATGTGATGTAAGGATTGACTAAAATGATTATGAGCCTGATAACATGTAGAATTGAAAGTAATTACTTGGATCATTGTTTATTTTGGAAATGGATTTTGATTTTGTCTTGATGTTGATTTACCTTGTGATACTAGGTTTTAGTTTAGTGTATGTTCTGTTGTATGTCATATTATATTTTATTATGTGTAAAGTTTTTATAAACAATATCATATTAAATCAAAGAAATAAATAATATCAGAATGGCAAAAGGAAATGTCAGAATGGCTTCAGCACTGACTCCCTTCCCCCAGTTTCAAACCCCCCTCGCTTCCCCCGGGTCTAGAGAGTCTCTCAAAAAACAAAGGATGGGTGTATGACACATTTCTGTCAGTCTTGCACACATTGGGTTACTGGCACAATTTAACAGTTCATTCTTAGGCTTTCATCTTCTGGTAACTCAATCACTTCTCTAGGCTTCACTCGCCTTGTCATCAAAACTTAGTTCATATATTCTCGATTTCTCCCAGGGGGTGGGGGGGTTCTCTTCCCCGTGTTTTTATCTCATAAATCATTTCTCTGTCGAAGTCTTTTTAGACTGCAAGGAATTTACATAGACCTCTGCATGGCCACTTCGACCTACCTCTCTCTCAACAATCCTTTGGTTCACAATTCTCTATCGAAGCAACAATGCCTCTTGGTACTTGCCGTTTTTATTTTGTAGTTCTTATTCTCTCTCACTTACCGTCTTGGCTTTTCTCCACAATCCACAAGCCTTCCACAGCCTCCTTTCCAACAGCCTCGGAAGAGCAGTTCCTTCATGTACCCAGCCTCACTCAAAGTGTGCTTGTGTGCACCATCTTTTATCTTCACAGGGAGTGCTAATGCGTGGCAGGTGTACATTGTTAGAGTTAAATGCCTGACTCTGTCTGGCCTCATTACAGTTATAGGGCCAATGCAAGCCAGGAGAGGTAATCCTTCTAACCTCATTCCTCTTCTTTGGTGCGGTACATTTGTCAGGGAGCCGTGGGGAGGAATTATGGGATTTGTAGTTTCACATAAAATAAGTGGGAATAGGGGTTAGATGGATTGTGGAATAAGGGGGATACCATGTCTCCCCATTGGGTGCTTCTCCCCCACTCCTCGAGCACCCCCTGCCCAGGTGATCCTTCCTCGCTTGTCCACCCCCAGGGTTGGGATCCAAAAGCGATGGACTTCCCGTGGCCACCTGAGTACGGGATCCCCGGGGACTAGGGTGTGAAACACTCTTTTGTCTTTCACACCTTTCTTTAACTGTGCAGGGATTGTTTGAATCTTGGGTGCACTGTTATCATGGGTGGATGCATTCCTTATGAATTGTGGAGGACTGTGCAAGGCTGATTGTATACATTGTTTTCTATATTGTTTGCCTACTCTCTGGGAATCTTTGGGGACTCTACCTGTGCCAATATTGGGGCGTTATTGAAATTGAAGGGTTCTCACCATTTATTCTCTGCGTAAAATGGTATCTGCATTGCAACATTAAAGACCTTCCTGCAATGTAAATCTTTGCTTGCACGACTATGGTGCTTCATGCTATGTCACTGTGCTCCTTCATGATCACATAGGGGACAGCATTAGTGAATGACCTCAGATGGAGAGGTGCAGCTGGGTGGGTGGTTGAAGTATGGAGGTGCTCAGGTTCAGGGCTGGTGCTTCTGATGTGAGACCACCACCCCTAAAAGAAGTGCAAATTACAGGTAATGGTGCAGATGGAGGTACTGTGATGGTGGGTGATGTGAGGGGTCAGAATTGTGAGGCAGACAAGTACATCTGTGGTGAAAGTCAACTTTCAACAAATTAGCAATGCCTCTTGCTGCACATTATAAAGTTCTAAATCATCTTCAGGGAACACAAGAATCACACTGGTGATATGTGATACATGTGTATGATTTCTACACACAATACAGATTATGCTAGACTCCCTCTGAATGTCTCTATCAGAGGGGCAGCCTTACTGCCACTCTTGCTTCCCCACTTTTGCTTTGACCAAATGCTGACAATGATTGTCTTTTTCTATTATACCTCTTTGGCTTTGGTAATGTCGGTTTGAGCCAATTATTCTTCTGAGCTTCTTTATAAATGGGCAATTGGTGTTACAAACATCGAGACTCTCATTTGCCCCTTCTTGGCAACCGTTGTTCTCTTTTAGTGGCCTTGGTATAGTTCTCTTTTGACTTTGGCAAAAGTTTTCACAGTAGTTTCTTGCTGTATTGCCCCCTCTGTTATTGGCTTCCAGTCTAACCCACATATACACAATCACACCCTTCTGGTCTGGTGATTAAGCTCCTCTTATTCCACTTGCTCTTTTTAAGGTCAGTGCGGTTTACAACATAATGGTTATTCTGCTTTAAGTCAGTTCGATATTAAAAAATGCATTTTCATTTGACCTTCACTCTATGTGTGTTATTTTTAAACTGTAGTCACCCGGTGTTGGCAAGCGAGCTGTTACGGAGCGTTCTGGGGTCACACTTGCTTAGTGAACTCACCGATTTAGCGTGCGCATCTGTTTGCCTCGCTGCTTCAAGGTCCTCTTCTGCTGCTTTCCCTTGCGGCCTGGAATCCTCTGCTTCCTAGCTTCCTACAACTCACCCCAGTCGTTGAGGGAGTTCTCCCTGCTCCCACAGCTCGCAGGTACTTGTCTGTCACTGGAGCCCGACTGACATTGGCAAAAGCTTCTAAATGCTGCACCTTCCGCTTCACAACCTCTGCAGTTACGGTCCTCAGGGGGAAAGCTGCCAATTCCAATGCTTCCCGCAGCGCTATTTCTGCATTCACAGTCTTAAACAGCAAAGACCCTCTCAGAACTGACATCCACTCAATGTACTACGATGGCCCCAGCGTCTCTGCTCTGCTTCTGCTACCACGTGGAGGTATGAAAACTACACCACCTCCTGCTACTGCTCTCCTCTATGGCCTGCACCTGAGGGAGTCTTTTATGCCTCCCAGTGTCCCTCGGGTGTGGGCCATCAACACTAACCTGCTGCACTTTGCAGTCTCGGTTTATGCAGCCCTCTTCTTCGTCCCAGCACTTTTGGAATGATGGGACTTGGAGTCCCCAAAATTCATATTATGTTTTTCTAATGTTACTTTCATTTCTTTCCTCAATTATATTCCCCAGAGGGATGGTAAAAGGATTCAACGGGGAACTTGGATTTATAGAGGAACGAGTATTTTCGAGATTGAACTTAGAGTGATTTAACAGCACATCTTTATTATTCCTGAAAAAATGTCATGAGTGCTTTTATATCTATGTATGTCTATGATTTTAAGAGGGGTTTTATTCCTCATAATACCTAAGTGATTATGGTGATTTTCACCCATATTAAGATAGTCACCTTGAGCAATTAACAACTCTCTCTGACAGAAAGCCATTACATATTTTGGTATCACAGATATTTCTTCCCTAGAGGAAGACAAATACTGCGTCTCATCCAACAGAGTCCGCCCATTCCCCTATGCCTTTCTCCTCCCAGGTGAACCTCTTGGCTAACACCACTCTCAGGGTAAGGATCAGCAAGTGTCTGCCTTTCCCTGGGGAACTGAGAGGAGACGTTAGTCAGTGTCACTGGGAGGACTCCACAGGATTCATTACATTGAGGATACCCTGAATTGGACTAATAGTGACATTGGGAAGTCCCCAGTATAAGATTTGTTGAAATGTTGTCCAGAGCTATTGTGGTGATAGGGGATGAAAGGGAATATGGAGGATGCTACAGCAAGTGTGGGTGAAGGGGGTGGGATGGAAGTATGGAAATAAGGTGACCCCCTCAAACCCTCGCGTCCTTTTTACACCACATGATGGTTGGATGAGGGATGGTATGGCCTCACAAATGTTGTCCTGTCAAGTTTACAGCACTTAGGACAGTGTGGGGGAAATAGCAGAGCTTATGTGTTACATGGGGAAGCCTATGTGTGTTTTAGAGTCGTTGTTCTGTTGGAATGTGGAATCATGTATATTGTGGGTGCTTAGTTGCACATCCAAGCTCATATTTTCTGGGTAAACATAAGTTGATACAGTGCAATGGGTTTAAAAGGTTCAATCCTTTTAATAATAATTAATGTTTTTGAAAATGTGGTAATTTAGGCATTTTCCATTGTGCACTTTGTTGAACATCATCCCAAATGTTCCTCCTTAATAAGTTGACATACAGTCACACCAGCTTGCTGACGAACTCGTGTCATGTGTCAAGACAATTACATCATCAGAGTCGCCAAGACTCTGAGGGCTCTGACGACGTCCTTGTCTTGACTAATGTTCTGGCAGATGCACTAAACATGCAGTCACACCATGTCTATGTTTATTTGACTCTGCAATGGCAAGATTTCACAACAAAGGAAGGAGGTGGGTTATGACGTCGTTTGATTTGTGTGGGGTTTCCCCATTGGAAAACCAGGTTCTACTCACTGTTCCACCAACAGTGAGGAATGCAGTATGTCCTTGGACCTGCCTGAGTATGTACTCTCTCCATCATTGTGCAATTAATACTTTAGCCAGGAATACTCCTGAATCTCCTATGTAGGGCAGGCCACTGGGAAGCTCTTGGTCTAGTCAAAGGACATCAGTGTACTTTGCACCCTTGTGGTGGGAAATGGTGGTTCCACATGGCTGGGATTTGGACCTTGCAAACACTTCCCCTCTCCTCCATGGGAACATTGGGAGTTGTGGGTCTCTGCACAATGCTGCTGATTGTACCCTCAGCATGCTAAAAGGTTTCATCCCAGAAGTACTTTAAAAGGACTACCTTTCAGTCAGTTGGTGAGAATACGACGCACTAGATCAGATCCTGTGGAGAATGTGAGAAAATCCAACATAATGTTTCAACGCTTTAAATCAAGAGATTATGACTCTTTGACTCTTGACACAGCTAAAAAATAAAGTGGCAAATTTATATAGAGACAGTCTACTCCAAGAACGTACAACATCAACACAAAACATCTAGTTTATGTTTATACACACTCACAACAAAGCTACAGAGTTAAGAGGATAATAGCTGAACAATGGCCAATATTGCAGCGTGTTTGCATAACAGCTGATCTTTTTCCAGCACTACCGAGTTTTGCTTATTAGAACAAAACATCTATGAGAAAGAATTTGGTAAATGGAGAATGTGAGGCTAAGTTGAAGTCCAGTAATTGTAAAGTTGGTGCTGTACCATGTCATGCATGACAGCACTGCCATAATGTTATACAAGGTTCAACCATCAACCATCCATATTCTGGGAAGGAGATTAAAATCTAACCAGCAAAAACATGTGGCTGAATGAATGTGGTTTATGCATTAAAATGTCCCTGTGTTTTTGTATGTAGGTTTAACTACACATAAATCTAAACAGAGATAGACTGAACAAATATATCACAAATACGAACACAGAACCACCGGTCCCCAGTAGCAGTAATCTTTATGGAAAAGAAGCACACCATCGCACAATTACAATTTGTTATTTTGGAACAAGTGAAGTGTGGGAAAAGAGGCAGTGATCCAGAGACCCTCTCCTCCCTACACCCAAGAGGCATGAACATGGAACTTGATTTGAATTTCTATGTTTAATAACTGGCTTGTACGTTTGGTTCATACAGTTGAGGACTGAGAGATAATCAATACTGGTGAAAACTTTTGGTTTCATAACACTCGGTGTAACTTTATAGCACAATTATTGGATTACTATCTGCTTAATTTCTGTTATTTATTTCCTGTATCCTTTTTTGCTTTTTGCCCATATTTTCTCTTCTTTGTCCTGACTACCTACTTGATAGATGTACCTTATAGTATTTATCTTTACTCCACCTTCCGCTTTTTTGACTTGCCACCTATTAGACATACTCTAGTATTTTCTTTGACTGTGTTGGGATGCATGTCCAGTTCGCAGCGCCTCCCAGACGATTTAGATTGTGAAAAATATACTGAAAAATGGAGAGCAAGTACAGGACATTGTAGGGGCCAGGGGGGCACTTCATGGATGGCAATAATTGACAGAAGTGGGAAATCACATATGGGGAACTAACCAGTAGCTTCACAATAGGATTGCGTAGGATGCAGTATATAAACATAATAGTTATAACATGAAGTATTGCTGCATTTAAGAGTAGGCCCAAATCCTTCCAGGCCGTGTTTGAAGACACAGAACAATGAGGCCTCATCCCTCGCTTGACTAACACATTCCAATTCCCAGGCGTGGCAAGGAACACGCACATACACCCACATCAGTTCGTTTTTTGAACAAATTAGGCAGCAATCTGTGTAGCAGAATAGGCGAAGGGCTGCGGCCCAGTACTAAGGTCACATTCCTGCAAGCTGAGGTACAAACCAAGATTTAAGACACTTACACCCTCCAGAATGACAGTCATTCTATTTGAACTACCGGGTGTGCAGGGAAATGGGTCCTAAATCCTTCACAAACTGGATTGATTAGTGGGACACTAGGGGTATTTTTGGGGAGGATAACTGGTATCGGGGAAAGCAGAGATCAACATGATGCATGATTTGTGCCAGGGAGAGCTAAGAGTGATGCCCATACCGAGGGGAGGGCATGATGGGGATGCCAATGTGTCCATGATGAGAAAAGGGCTGATTTGTTTGCAAGGACAAGGATGACCTTGAAGTTGTCTGCTGAGTACATGTTGATAACCAGGTACATATCACGTGGCTAGGATCGATGGTAGGGTGGTGCCAGTTGAATTTAATCAATTGCTTTGCCGCATTCCAAGATGGACAAGGACAAAACCCATGTGTGGTGATGATGGAAGAGAAGACAGCAGAACCAATTGAAAAATGGGCTATCTGTAATCATTAGCATGTATATAGGAGGTAGCCAATGAGGGTGGGGAATTAATACTGTATATTAAGAGTGTCACGAGTGATGGATTTTGTGTTTATAATCTGAATCTTGTACGACTGACAAGGGAGTGCTCAATGGAAGTGGATTCATAATACCCTGTCACTTTTCCTTTTTGTATACAAAATAAAAGCTCTTGTCTTTCTTGAAAAAGGGTGCACCTAGCCTTATTCCCTAGTGAGTTGTATTTTCTTGGTCTGATCACTGGGGAAATGCCCTACATTTTTGGTGACACCGACGTGATCTCAGAGACTCCTGCAAAGATGGAGGATTCCAGGTCATCTGGCGGGGCCGCGCCTACCTGCAGTGCCCAGTCCCTCTTGTACACAACCTTTGAGAGGTTTACAGGAGTCATATTATCTGTCTGTTCTTTGGAGGGTGCGCTGTCCCCAGATTGTGCCAGCTGTTGACAGGACCCCATCATAGAGGACTTCGGGTGAACACACAGATGTAAGTGCAACCTCTTTGGAGAAAAATAAGTGAGGTATGAAGGGTGAGTATGAGTGTTGGGAGGTGTGAAGGAGAGTGGGTATATAAATGTGGTAAGAAGAGAGTGGATTGATGAGTTAAAAGACCATGTGGGTTTGTATATATTTCTTATGTGTTTTATATCAAAGATTTTGGAGTAATGGGACACTTTCCTGAGGCAATAGGGAAGAAGACAGCGCTGTATAATAGAGGAAAAATGAATATGGATAGAGGCTCAGTTTATTCAGTGAGTCTGTGATCTCTCTGCCCAGTATAAAAGCGGGGGGAGTTGGAACGATAAAGTAGTTGTGGTAGAGGCACTTGTTAGCCTGGGAACCCCTCACCCAATATAAAGGGGGTATTGGAACAAAGAGTAGAGTTTATTACGACTTTGCTATTGGTGATTTCTTGTGGTGCCTGATAGTGGCCGAACTAAGGCCAATTCTGATGTGACATAGGAAGTGTGTGAGAAGTGTGTATGTGTGTTTGTGGGTGAAAGGGGGTAAGTGTGGGGCATAAGGAGGGGGCATTTGGGAGGGGTACAGGTTGTTGGGGCGGGAATGGGATATTGATAACATCGTAGAATGCTGACAGGGAGGGGTGACTACAATGGAGCCACCCACCCCGTTGGAGTACATGTGTACAGATCTTCCTTCGTACCGAGACAAAATTCTCAAGTATCATAAGGAATGGTGTACGGAAACAAGAGAAACGTCGGCTCATTATCCGCATCTCCCTAACCCCACGGCGTCAGTGGCTGTGAGGGTTTGTGAGGGGTAAGGGATATGAGGGAGATAATACGAAACCACAAAAAGAGTTGGTAGATGCATTAAGGAATGTGTAGGGAGAATTGGCGTGATTAAAAATATAAAGGAGGGATGGGGAGCGGACGTCAGTAGGGATGGATGAATGGAGGGCAGGAAATATTTTGTTTCAGACTGATAGCATGGCTATTAAAGATGTGCATATAGAGAAAACAATAGAGGACAGTAGGAGGCCAGAGGGGACTATGGATTACGGCACGGCAAGGTCGGAGGACGAAAATGATTATACACATGGAGGAGAAGAGGAGTCGAACATGGTAGATGAGAGTTGGAAGGGGAAGAGCAGCCACCAGTGATTTCTCCATGAGTAGAACGTTTGTGGGGACCTAGGTTATGGAATAGCTTTGGTGAGATGGCAGTGGCTAAGAGATTAGTGACCGCAAAGAAGAACGTTGGGAAGACGGTAGGAGCATAGTTTCCATTGTTACATAAGAGAACAGGGAGGGCGCAGTACATACCATGGGCACAAATGGACAAAAATAATCTCATAATGGCACTCCGATCCCTTTTAGCAGGAGCGGGCAAGTGGATATATGCATTAGAAAAACACACAGATGGCTCCACCCTTGCCGTAGGGGATTTTAAAAGTTGCTTGCGTTGATATTGAGACATCAGGCAGATGACCTATGGGCTAAAGCAGGGTACAGTGTGCAGTTGGGTGGCGATAGCCATGTTTGTTTGTTTGTTTGTTTGTTTGTTTATTTATTTGGTAATGCGCGCCAAACCCTTGGGTAGCCGGGTGCAACAGTGTACAAGAAATCTTAAGCTTATTACAGTATTTGGCATGAGTATAAAAACACATAGGCAAAGATATATACAAGAATATATACAGACGTATGTACAAGTACAGGGCATATCTTGGGATGTCAAGGGCACTCTAGCAAGTTTATCTAAACAGACAGAAATATAATCAAGTTTATAAGTCAAACTCATAAATCTAGGTATCATATATGGGCTAAGTAGGTAGGTAGTGATGCATGCTTAGCTATCTCAAGTACAGAGTAGTTCATGGAGGCAGAAGTTTCGGTATGGGCCGAGGTGGAGTAGGCTAGATGTCAGTCAGGTTATGTGTCATTGGCACGCAGCCATTTAAGTATTTTGTGTCTGAATTTAGGGTACGGTTGTTCAGATCTGAGGTTGAGTGGTAACTTGACGGAGCACACTTCAATGGCATTAGGCCCCAGTATGGGCGGCACTATGGTGTGCATACCCGGATACGCCTGACCTCCAGTCGATTATTAGTGATTAATGCAGAGGACAATGCATGATGATGAGGATCCTGCCCAATACATATTGCACACACAAGAGATGTGGCAGCCATAAACGGGAGATTTATGGGCTGGATCAATTCCAGTTTTCTATTTAGTGGTCAAGAGAGGCCTTCCGAAAGAGGTACAGAAGGCGCTTGAAAAGATAGCGGGGAATGAGGCGAACGGCTGCCGGAAATTCAGTCTATCATTATTCACAACTGTAAACACTGAACAACCAGACTTTGTCACCAACTTGGTAATCGGGAGCTTTCTTTCGATGCCGGTCCGAGAATTTATTTTGTCTGTCTTTGGCTTGCAGTAAATGTTCATTTGCCCTTTTGAAGGCTTGGGTTATGCTTGTATGTAGAGTCTTTACCGCTGGCATTTCCAAGGTCGTGGGGGAGTCTAGTTCAGAGGTATGTGGATGTCTTCCGTATATTGTGTAGAACAGGCTTTGTGCCGTGCTGGTGTGTATGGAGTTATTGTATGCGTATTCCGCTATCCATAACAAGTCTTTCCAATTCTCTTCCACTTGATGGAGCATGCAACGTAGATACTGTTCTAATGTCTGGTTTGTTCTTTCTGTTTGTCCATCTGTTTGGGGGTGATGGCTAGTGGATAATCGAACATCGATTTGTGCCATGGTACAACATTTCCTCCAGAAGTTGGATACAAATTGGCTTCCACAATCTGAGATTAGGACTGAGGGGAAACCATGCAGTTTTATAATCTGTTCAAGAAATGCTTTTGGCAGACCGGTAGCGTTAGAAAGTCCTTTGAATGGAATGAAATGTGCCATTTTAGAGAACAGGTCTACAACCACCAGAATGGTATTAAAACCTTGACAGGGAGGTCAGTCCGTAATAAATTCAAGAGAAAGAGTATGCCAGGGAGCCGGTGGAATATCCAGTGGTTGTAGGAGGCCAGCTGGTTTCTGTTTTTGTGATTTATTCTGTGCACATATCCCACAGGATAGAACAAATCGAGCAATGTCCGTACGCCAGGTTAGCCACCAATAATTCCGCTTAACCTTGGCTAGAGTCTTAGCAATTCCGGGATGGCCTTCGATCAGGGAATCGTGATAACCAGACATGACCAATTCTTGCAGATCTCTACTTGGTAGATATAGTCGTTCCCTGAAATAGGGTAATCCGTCCAGAACCGTGTGATGTTCATTTTGGGAATCCCATTTCAGCAAGATCTCGGGGTTCATTAAGGTTCGAATCTTATCTTGAAGTTCACTCAGAGTCAATGTGGTGGTGAGTCCCCAGTAGTTTATCACTTGGGATGATGGCAACAGGGTCCAGGGTACTGTTTGTTTTCTCTTCAACACCCATATGAGACAAGGCATCGGCCTTCCCATTCCGAACTCACGGTCAGTTTGTTATTACGTAATCGTATTCTGCGAAGATTAAAGCCCACCGCAACTGTTGTGACGATAGGCCTTTTGCTGACTTTAGGTATTGAAGGTTTCTGTCATCTGTGATTACTGTGATGTTATGTCTGGCACCTAATAGATACTGCCTCCAGGCTTTGAAGGCTGATTTTATTGCCAACAATTCTTTGTCTGTAATTGCATAGTTAAGTTCTGGGGGTGAGAATTTACGTGACCAAAAGGCCACGGGGTGTAATTGGCATGTCTCTGGATCTCTTTGAGAGAGAACTGCTCCCATGGCTATGCTGGAAGCATCAGTTTCCACTACATAGGGGAGATCTGAGCGAGGATGTCGTAAAATTGGCGCGGAGCTGAATCTTTTCTTGAGTTTTTGAAAGGCTGTTCTACCTCTTCAGTCCATTGGAATATTTTGTTGTTTTTTCTCAGTAACGATGTGATTGGGTGGACTATCTGTGAGAAATCTGGAATAAATCGGCGATAAAAATTTGCAACGCTGAGCATGCTTTGGGTTCCTTTAAGTGAAGAAGGTGACGGCCAATTAAGGATGGCTTCTACTTTGTGTAAATAAATCTTGACTCCTTTTGGCGAGAGAACAAAACCGAGAAACTCAACTTCGGTGACATGGAAGGAGCATTTCTCGAGTTTAGCGTACAGTTTGTGCTGGCGAAGTTTTGCAAGGACTAAGCGAACATTTTCCACATGATCTCTTTCAGAGGGGGAATACACCAGGATGTCGTCAATATAGACCAGGGCACAGACATCGATTAATTCCCATAACACATAATTCATGAAGTATTGGAACGCTGCTGGAGCATTCCACAGCCCGAAAGGCATTACCGGATATTCGTAAAGGCCATACTTGGTGCGAAATGCGGTTTTCCATTCATCCCCTTTCTTTACACGTACAGGTCTAGTTTGGTGTAGATTCGGGCACCTTTGACTTGGTCCAACAGTTCCGGGATAAGGGGCAAAGGGTAGCGTTTTTTTACTGTGATTTGATTAAGTGTGCGGTAATCGATGCAAGTCCTCAAATCTCCTTCTTTCTTGGGTACGAAGAATAAGGGAGAGGCTGCCGATGACTTTGACGGGCGGATAAACCCATTCGCCAGGTATTGATCCAGATAGGACTTCAAGTGGAGATTTTCGGTTTCCGTAAGTGCATAAATTCAACCACAAGGAACCTGTGCGCCAGGTATCAGGTCGATCCGACAGTCAAAGGGCCTATGTGGCTGTAATGTGTTAGCCTGTTCCTTCTGAAAAACATCTTGATAATCCTGATATTCTCTTGGTAAGGTGTCCATTGGTTCCGCGATCCCCGATGCTATTCCTTGAACAGATTTCAGGTTTGACTGTGGTATAGATTTTGGGTAGCAAGCGTGGGCGCATTCATCGGAAAAGGTCAGTCTCTTTCCGCGCCAGTCTATGTGGGGATTGTGAGTTACTAACCATGGCATCCCTAAAATCAACCGGAACTGAGGAGCTTTGATGAGGTCAAACGTGATTGCTTCTTGATGTCCATCCTGACAAAGAAGGGTTAATTCTGTTGTGCATTGGGTTACTAGTCCCGAAGCAATTTCTGTACCGTCAACAGTAGTTAGCTTTTCAGTTGTTGGTTTTGTGTATAAGGGACGTCCCATTTCTGTTGCCAGATCTCGATCTATGTAATTACCAACTGCGCCGCTGTCTATATACGCCTCTATGGCATGCTTCCGCAACGGTCGTTGATGATTGATCAAGATTACTGGTAGGGCGAAATGTGAGGTCTGTGACTCATCCTTCTTGCTCGACAGGCGGACCTCTACGCTTGCCGGGCCTGGTAGTTTTCCGATTCCTTTCCATCATCTTCTTTCTCTGTAGCGCCTACTACCTTCCTTGGAGGTTTCACTTGGCATTCTTTGAGGAAGTGACCTGATTTACCGCAATATAGGCATAACTGTAGCTTTCTCCTATTGTCTCTTTCAAACTTGGTTAAAGGGGTCATACTCCTCCAATCTGCATGGGTTCTGTAGTATTTTCTGATGGACGTTGAACATTGTCCTTTGAACGTACGTACATGGCACGTTTTTCGAGTCTACTTCGGTCTGTTCTTCGATCCTGTAATCTGTGGTCCAACTGCACTACAAGGTTGATAAGCGCTGCACAGTCTTTAGGTGGGTCTACCACTTGAGCAAGAACATCCTTCAGGTCTCCTCTTAGGCCCCGATGAAACAACGTGGTTCTTTTGTCTTCAGGCCACCCCGCTTCCACGACCAGTCTATTAAAGGCAGCAATATAAGTCAGCAAATCTTGATTTCCTTGGCGTAGGGACAGGAGTTCGTTATCAAGAGCTTGTCCATGCAAGTGTTGAGCAAATAGCTTTTCCATCTCTTGTTGAAAACCCCCAAAGTCCTGCATTAATGCGTCTTCTCGGCTCACTAAAGGTACCGACCAGTCTGCGGCACTTCCACTCAAATATGATAACACAAAGGCCACCCTTGTCTGGTCATTTGGGAAAGCCCCAGGTCTACAAAGAAAATGGAGAGGGCACTGGTTCATGAATGTTGTGTACCTTCTGGGGTCTCCATTAAATCGTTCTGGTGGTACCAGAGGTACTGATCCCGGCAACGTTATCTGTACTGGGTTGGTTGATGACAGTGTAGCGATGTATGGGGCGAATCCAGGAAATGGAGCTTGTCCCGCCTGTGTTTGTAGTAGCTGTTTGCTTAATTCATCAGTACGGTCTTTTGTGACTATTAATTCTTGTCTTAATGCATTGGTTTCTTGCAGGGTTGCGTGTACCTCGCTGCGTAATTGTCCCAAAAGCTGAGCTAACTGGTCAGTTTCAGATGTCTCCATGATGCCCAGGTGGATAAGTTTTAAAGGCTTTGTGTTCTGTTACGCTCACCTGATATCCCCGGGGGCGTCTGGAAGGCCCTGAGATCTGGAACCCTGGATGTATAGTTGCCCAGTGCTGAATAATGAATCTGTAATTACAGAAGGGAGGACTTGTGATAACTGTCTCTAATGGGTGAATCTCCCACCTCCCTCTGACCGATTCCCTTCCCACTGGGTTCTTTTCTCACCTTAGTTATTTTTAGGGTGAGCTATCAATCCTGCGTTTCTTGTGCATGGGCACTTGACGTTTGTTGTCGAGCTGCCCGAGTTGCTTCACTGGTGCAGTACGCCTTCCTTGGACCCAGGCCTGCTGTGACCCCAGATCTGCTGGTAGGCAGGTAGGTTTGTTAATTGTAAGTCTTTGTTCTGTTTATGGTGGGAATTCGTTAATGTCTTTTATCTCCTTCTTTTCAGGTGTGAAGGTCTTGATGCTGGCGTACCGGATGGAGAGGCATGTTCCTAGGCAAGAGAAAGCGCGCAGCGCCTTTATTGTCTTTTAAATCTAACCTGTGTTTTCTTCTTCTTCTCCTCACAGCCCGCTGTGGTGCTGCAAGTGGATGAGAGCGCGATGAAAAACAGGCTCCGGAATCCGTTAAGGTAAGTACAGCGCTCTGCAGTTGTTTAATATTGAAAGCGAACCTGAATATGTCTCTTTTACCTTTTCAGATGTTGCTGTGGTGCTCCGGATGGAAGCACGACGTAGCGTGATGGAATTCAGGTAAGACTGATGGAATTCAATGTTTTTGAAGCGCGCGCGTTCTAATATTGTTTTTCCTTTTTTCGTTATTGCAGGTCGCGATGTTCGAGCAGCAGCTGTGGTAGCGGTTCGCCGGAAGTCCTTAAGCTAGTACTCACAGGTGAGTGATGTTTCTTCTTCTCTCGGTTTCCACAGATTGCAGCCTGATTGAGATGCTGAGTGCTGGATGGTGTTTTCTCAGGTAAAACAGAATAATCTTGTTCTTGCAGGACTACCAGAAGATGCTGAAGACCAGGAGCTGGACATGGTGAGCGTCACGCTGCTGGTTGCAGAATAACACGAAGCATGTTCTGCAGTCAGGGTGTGGTTTTTATAGCCCAGGTAAAGTAGTACAAGGAAAAGTAGTTCCAGGCCTGCCACACCCAAAACACTAGACCGCATGGCTTGGTTGTTAGAACTAGGCTTTGTGGGTGCTTCCATGTTGGATTTAAAGGCCCATGTACATAAATGGGACCTAGCTTCAACATCCCTTCCTTCCTACATATGAGCCTGGTGCCAAAGGCGCCAGGACTGGCTCCAGGAGCCCTTTTGCAGTGGTTTTAAGGCCCTCAGGGTTCTGGTGGGAGCCTGCTTGTGGCACAACTTGTGCCCCCTCACAGTGGTCATGACACCTCTCTGGCCCGTCTATTCACATTGTTCGTTGTAAAACAGTGAATCCAGCCATCTTTTTATTTAACCCATTTGATGACGAGGTGCATGATTGTGTCACATATGATGGCAATGAGGATGACATTCCTAAGGCATGTGACTATGCTTTAGATGACATAGAAGTATATTTTGTTGATGGTTCCTCGACTATTGATTTGGAGACAGGCGAGCGACATACTGGGGCAGCAGTGGTAAGTTTAGTTGATAGGGAATACAAAGTAGTTCTAAAACAGAGATTACCAGGACATTATTCAGCACAGTCAGCAGAATTGATTGCTGTCATTGAATCACTTGAGGCAGCACAGGGGTGCTGAGTAACAATATACTCTGACTCAGTGTATGTTACAATTGCCCATCAGTGGATGACACGAGGATTACATAGAGGAGAAGGGTCCCCAGTGCAGAATGTGGCTTTGTTCGATCAGCTGATCCATGCTCTTTCACAGCCTACACGTGTCGCAAAAGTGAAGTGTGCCACCCACACAAGTGGTGTGGACTTTGTTTCCTTTGGAAATGGAGCAGCAGATATCACAGCGCAACAGGCTGCTTATTTGCCAGTACCAGATATTAATGAGCATCCAGTGCTTCTAAACATGTAATTACAGTTACAGGCTCCATATACAGCACTTCCTGTTGCAGAAATTATCAAAATACAACGGCAGGTGCCACAAAATGAGAAGTTGGTGTGGCAAAAAAGAGGGTGTGCACATTCGCTAACTGATCTGGTGTGGAGACAGACAAGTACAGGGATGCCCGAAGCCTGGGATTTAGTGGCATTCAACCAACTTCATTACCCTACTCACGTGTCCAAACAGCATATTGCTGCAGACATTCAGGAGGAATGGTATGTACCTAATATTCAGGAATTGCTATCCATGTATGCGTACAACTATGCAGTGTGCAAGACATATACTACTGGCCAAACATTAAGAACATTGAGAGACACGATGTCACATCAAATTCACCCATTCCGTGATTTACTTAGATTTTGCAGACATGAGGGGAGGTGTAATTCTTTCTGTTCCTTAATTGTGGTAGTTCTTCCTTTCCCCCATTGGATTGAGGCTGTTCCTTGGGCACATTCTAATGCCAAATCAACTGCCAAGTTCTTGGTCAGAGAAGTGTTTCACCTGTGGGGAGTGTGTGATTCTCTAAGAGTGACAACAGCAACCACTTCTTTAATGAGTTGTTTAAGGAGATTGTAGCTCTTTTGGGAATAAAGCACAAGCTGTGTTCCATTTATCACCATCAGGCCAACAGAATTGTAGAGAGGATGAATGGTTTGCTCAAAGGTAAGTTGTCCAAACTGTGTGCTACACTGAAAAGGAACTGGATGCATTGCTTCCACTTGGCCTTGTTCAGTTTGAGGACCCAGCCCTGTAAGGACCATCACCTCTCCCCTCACGTTATTGTGACGTGGTGACTTATGCACACACCACTAACTCCTCTGCATAGTGCTGCAGATGCTCACAGGGCTGCATCAATCCTGGGGGAGGAATTCCATTAATATTGAGCTCAGTTAACAAAGTGTATTAAATACCTTTCTCAACTGATAGCTCCATGGCGGTCAGAAGAAGTTGACAACAGCACTGCACCGGGGATCTGCGAGCTTGCAATTGTTTCCAAAGGATAAAGTATATGTGAAAAATGTTGTTCATAGGTGGAGTGAACCTCAATACAATGGTCCTTACACGGTGGTGTATGCTACTCCCCCTGCTGTTAAAGTGAAAGGACTGCGATATTGGGTGCATCTATCTGATGTTAGAAAAGCACTGCAACCTTTGCCTCCAACTTCAAGCATTTTGACACAGTGGGCCTCATTACAACGTAGGCGGCAGCGGAATGAACGGTGCCGGTAAGGGAACGGCACCGTTCATTCCGGGCCACCACATTGCGAGGTCTGCAGCGGGTCCCGCTCTAGACGCCTGGTCAGACCAGAGGTGGAGAGCGGGACCCACTAGCAGACTAGGATGCTAACAACGGGCCCGTCATTAATGGGTTCATTGTTAGCATCGTCCCCATTCCCATTGAGCCCTATGGGGATGTACCGGGTCCGGGTCCCGTGAAAGGGAATTACCGGGCCCTCGAAGGTCAGAATGGCCCGGTAAGTCCCCTTTTGTGGGACCCGGACCCGGTACCCGATTTGGGGGTAGCCATGCTGCTAGAAACGGCATGGCTACCACCAAACTCATGATGAGGCCCAGTGTTTCTAAATTGATGTTATTGTCTGATGAATTTGTTTTTAGTGCTGACAGCAAGTACAGGTTTTATTTTTTATCTTTTGTTTAATATTTTGTAAGAGGAATATTTTTACTTTTAACTGTGATTTTTTTATTTGGAAATGTTTGGACCATGTTAATGAACAATGTTAAATATATGTGTTGCAAAGGTAGTTGCAATACGATTCTGCTTTCACTCATGTGTGGGTTTGCTTTTGTTTTTTTTTTATATATGTCTAGTGAGATTATATGGATAGTGATGGATACTTAACCACAGTGGTGAACTTTAAGTCAATGAAAATACAGGATACTTTGATTTGGAATTTAAACATTTGAGTGAGAAGGGGTTTGGAGGTGGAAAAGGAGTATAATCAATATAAAGGTGTAGTGCTTGATACAATGTCTAGTGTGCACCACCCATAATTTAATAGCATGTGCTATTTTACATGAACTCAGTGGCGAAACAGAGGTATAACGGGAGTTATGTCTGCTCCCTCATCCACCTCGTGGCGGGAGCACCGAAAATGTTGGTACCCCAGGAAATATTGCCCTTGGAGGCCCAGTGTCTGGTACACTTAGCGTTGTGTCGGGTCTTTAGTCTATTCCAGGGGCACAAAGTACATGTTGTACGAATGGACATAGACAGAGAGAAGTGTGCATAGGATGACAATGTCTCCCAATGTAAACCACAGCCCATACTACAATTGGATGGTGTGTTGTTCGTTTCAAACCGATGGAAGAAGACGGTGGTGAGCTGTGCGGCAGGAGGGTTGGCAGGGTTTGGAGAAGAGATTTTATGGATCATTGATAAGAACTGTTTTACAATATGGACTGCATATATACCTAAACTAACATGGATTGAAGCATGTGAGACTCCAGTAAAAGTGCAACCAGGAGATGAGTATCAGTTTTGTTTTCGAGGGCATGGAACTGTTCCAGCAGTCACTGACACCAAGTTTAACAAGACAATGTTAATTCCAGATCTTGCAAAAGGAACAGTGGCATCAATGGACATGAACTTGGTATGTGGCCAACAAGCATACCTGTATCTTTCACCTTCTTGCCAAGGCAGATGCGCAGTAACAACATTGCATTCAGCTATTTTGGTGGTGCCAGAAGTACACTTGACAATAGCATCCAAACACAAGATGTTGCAATCTATTTCACCTTCTATCCAACCCTCCCAAATGAAGAGGAGGTGGTCAGTGAAGTCGAGAAGGAAGAGATAAAATTATCTGTCAGAAGAATCGTCCAAGTTTCTCAAAGCAATTCCAGAAAAATACCGGCTGTACACTAAAACTGAAATTTTGTTTGCATCCCTTTTAAACCCAGGAATCCAGGCTGCTGTGAATGCCAAGGGGTTGCAGATTGTTTGATGGGAGGTGATCCAGTCGGCGAATGACATTGAACAAGGTCTCAATGCCATCAAAAGTGAACATAGAGCGATTCGGTTGAAAAAGATATGTCCTGGATCTCCTGATGGTGATGGAATGGGGCTTGTACAAAAAGATTGGGTTGTCATGTTGTACATACATACACCCAAATGATGCAGAGAACGGGTCCCTGACACACATCATAGGGTCCCTGCATAAGCTGAAGACTGCCATGGGAAATTAACCAGGTGTGTAGGCCGAGGATATCGACACATTGTTCTTATTGGCACCGTCCTGTCTTGGTGCACTGGTGAAGATAGTGGTTCCAATGGTGGTGCTCATCTTGCCGTTGTTTGGTATGTGCCAGATGACGCATGGATGCTGTGCCAAGAGTATTCCGAGCTGCACAAGAATGATGGTAACTATTGGGCTGGGATGGCTCTCTCAGGCTCAAAAGATGGGCAGGCTCAAACTGAGTATCCGAACAAGCCACGTATAATCAGAATTGAACAACCTATCCACCCGCCAGGGACATTAACATCACCCCCACCAGATCCTGAAAACTGCACTGATCACTGGGTAAATTTAGCAGGTGACGGGGACTTTATATCTTACCTGTACCCCAGAGAAATATGCAAGTGATGGGGGTAGTTTGCTTCATGTGTGCAGGGCATGGGTTCCTAAAGATGGACCGGCTAGTCAGAGAGAAAGAGAGAAGTTAGTTAATGAAGTATTAACTAAAGGGGGAATGTTGGGATGCATGCCAAGATTGCAACCCCTCCTAGACAATTTAGACTATGAAAAACATACTGGAGAGTAGGTTCAGGATGGTATAGAGGGTATGGGGTTGCTTCATGGATGGGAATAATTGCCCGGAATGGGAAATCACATAGGGGAAACTAACCAGTACCTTTGCAATAGAATTAAGAAGGATACAGTATATATACATAATAGATATAACATTAAGTAGTGCTACGTTTAAGAGAAGGCCTAAATCCTTGCATGCCGTGTTTGAAGACACAGAACAAAGAGGCCTCATCCCTCGCTTGCATTTCACATTCCGATTCCCAGGCACAGCAAGGCACACACACATACACCCACATCAGTTAGGTCTTTGAACAAATTAGGCAGGAATGTGTGTAGTGAATAGGCGAAGGACTGCAGGCCAGTACAAAGGTCATATTCCTGCGAGCTGAGACAGAGATCTTGGGTTGCCAAAAAACAAGCCAAAATTTAAGACACTAGTGCCCCCCATAATGACGGTCATATGTCATGCATTTTCGACCATGGCCATTATGGTCCTCCTGGAAGCTTAGTTGGTCTAGTGTATGAGGCAGCCTATCGCCGGCTGCAAAAGGCCGCGTTTACTCATGTAATCGCAGACCGGAGCATACTGCATCTCAACACTCGGTATTCTGCGATACCCAGCTCAGCACTTCCTTTTTGATTCTCTGTCCTGTTCTGCTCACCTTGTGTCCTTCCTAGCTTGTTTCCTTTCTGTTGTCTTCTGCCTCGCTCCTTCCCTTTCTGTTCAGGACGCTTCCCCACTCTTGTTTGGAACCTGGCTCTTCATTCTGTGAATTCCCAGTTGATCTTCAGTTCTGCCTTCTTGCGAGCTGCTGAACCACTGGACCCTTGCTCCTGCTTCCAGCACGCAGGTGTTTCCCCTCCTTTTGGGGGTTTTCCTGCATTTTGGCAGTTCTTCCAGGGGTGACCTAGCCTGAAAATTCACCTATCAGGCAGGATGGCTTCTGGGGAGGCTCACCCGTATCTACATGAGACCTGCATAAAGCAGAAATCTCGTCAGGAAAAGGACCACAGCAAGCCATCTCAAAAGAAGACACATGTGAAGCATACCAGTGATTGTACTAAATCTGACATCATTCTATTTGAACTACCAGATGTGAAGGAAAATGGGTCCTAAATCCTTTGTGAACTGCATTGATTAGTGTGACACTAGGGGTACTCTTGGGAGGAGAACTGATAACAGGGAAAGCAGAGAACAGGGCTGCTGGGTTCGCAAGGACCAGGCTGACCTGCAAGTTGTCTGCTGAGTTAATGTTGATAACCACGTGAATATCACATGGTTAGGATCAAAGGTAGGGTGCTGCCAGTTGAATTTAACCAATTGCTTTGCAGCATTCCAAGATGGACAAGGATGCTACCCATGTGTGGTGTCGATGGAAGAGAAAACAGCGGATCCAATTGAAGAATGGGCTATAAGTAATCATTAGCATGTTTTAAAGGTGGTAGCCAATGAGGGTGGGGGATTAATACTGTATATTGAGGGCGTCACAAGTGCCAATTTTTGTGTTTATGATCTGAATCTTGTACGACAGGTGAGGGAGATTTCCATGGCAGTGAATTCATAATACCCTGTCACTTTTCCTTATTGTATACAAAATTAAAGATGTTGTATTTCTCGAAAAGATGGTGCACCTAGCCTTATTGCATAGTGGGTTGTATTTCCTTGGTTTTATTACTGCATCAATGTGTATTTACAACACCGCAGATCCAGCCTTCTAGATGGAGGATGGGTGCTTTTGTTAGCTATTACCATCATTATGTGACCATACCGTTCTGCCCATTTGCTGAATGGCCGTCTTTGGGGCATGCCGGCAAGGGCTTGAACATTAAGGTGTCGATTCATGGAATTCATGTGCGCCGAAAATTCCCATGCAGAGGTGCCAAAACGTGCGATTCGCAGTAAAAGTGCGAAAATCGCAGTGCAAGTGCGAAAATCGCAGGGAAACCAGCGCACATCGATTCATGGAAGGCCGTGCGCGAGAAAAATATCGGATGTGCGCTGAAAAAGTGTGCGGCGCACGCCGGCGCACAGGATATTTAACGGCGTGCGCCTCGGCCACAGCGAAATCGCACATAGCGCGGCGCACACAACAAAAATAGACGGAAACACGGGGCGTAACACTCGGAATGGGGAACAACTCGTCAAAATGTGGGCGTCACGGGGGAAGTACAGGAGGCAAGTGCGCGGAACACCCACACACTCGCCTACAACACGTATTCATGGAATCCAATAGGGCAAACCAGAGCACGGTCAAACCAGCGCACAGGCCCAAACACGTCCGCCACAAGAAAGCAGGCGGTAGTGTCCCTGCCCCTGAAATAAATGTGCGCCAAAATGTGCGCCAACAAAAAGCACCTATATACAGCCATGATGAATGTCACATACTGTGGCCCTCTAGGACAAATGACGTGCAAAGGGGTACGCGACAAACACGGACACCCGCTGTGTGAAAAATAGCGTGTGCGTGCATTCTGTGCTGCGCGGAAAGTCCCACATGCGAATTGCCTGGGTCCGTGTATTCCGGGGTGCGCGGGAAGTCCCACACGCGAAATGGCTGGGTCCGTGTATTCCGGGGTGCGCGGGAAGTCCCACACGCGATTGGCCTGGGTACGTGTATTCCGGGGTGCACGGGAAGTTCCACACGCTAATTCTGCAGGGTACGTGTATTCCGGGGTGCGTGTGAAGTTCCACACGCTAATTCTGCAGGGTACGTGTATTCCGGGGTGCGTGGGAAGTTCCACACGCTAATTCTGCAGGGTACGTGGATTCCGGGATGCGCGGGAAGTTCCACATGCTAATCCTGCAGGGTACGTGTATTCTGGGGTGCGCGGGAAGTTCCACACGCGATTTCAGCAGGGTACGTGTATTTCGGGGGTGCCGGGTAGTACTACACGTGAATTGACCGTGTGGGTCCTCCCAGGTGTTCCCTCTACACCCTCCACGGCCCCTGCAGGCAGCCCACACCACAGGGGACTACCCTGCACCCCTGCACATGTCCCGCAGGCAGCCCATCCACCATGGCCATGCCCCCCAGCCAACCCACATGTCACCTTGCACGACTGATCACCAACGCATGTCCCCCTGCACCCCCACCCCCCAGCAGCCAGGGGCATCCTCCACCAGGCCCCCACTCATGTCCCCCTGCACCCCCACCCACCAGCATCCAGGGGCACCCTTCACCAGGCCCCCACACATGTCTCCCACCACCCCCACCCACCAGCATTCAGGGGCACCCTCCACCAGGCCCCCACACATGTCTCCCTGCACCCCCACCCCCAGCATCCAGGGGCACCCTCCACCAGGCCCCCACTCATGTCCAACTCATGTCCCCCTGCACCCCCACCCCCCAGCAGTCAGGGGCACCCTCCACCAGGCCCCCACACATGTCTCCCTGCGCCCCCTCCCCCCAGCATCCAGGGGCACCCTCCACCAGGCCCCCACTCATGTCCAACTCATGTCCCCCTACACCCCCACCCCCCAGCAGTCAGGGGCACCCTCCACCAGGCACCCACACATGTCTCCCACCACCCCCACCCCCAGCAGTCAGGAGCACCCTCCACCAGGCCCCCACACATGTCTCCCACCACCCCCACCCCCCAGCATTCAGGGGCACCCTCCACCAGGCCCCCACTCATGTCCAACTCATGTCCCCCACCACCCCACCCCCCAGTAGTCAGGGGCACCCTCCACCAGGCCCCCACACATGTCTCCCACCACTCCCACCCCCCAGCATCCAGGGGCACCCTCCACTAGGCCCCCACTCATGTCCAACTCATGTCCCCCACCACCCCCAGCAGTCAGGGGTACCCTCCACCAGGCCCCCACACATGTCTCCCACCACCCCTACCCCCCAGCAGTCAGGGGCACCCTCCACCAGGCCCCCACACATGTCTCCCACCACCCCCACCCCCCAGCAGTCAGGGGCACCCTCCACCAGGCCCCCACACATGTCGTCCCACCACCCCCACCCCCAGCATCCAGGGGCACCCTCCACCAGGCCCCCACTCATGTCCAACTCATGTCCCCCACCACCCCCACCCCCCAGCAGTCAGGGGCACCCTCCACCAGGCCCCCACACGTGTCTCCCTCCACCCCCACCCCCCAGCAGTCAGGGGCACCCTCCACCAAGCCCCCACTCATGTCCAACTCATGTCCCCCTGCACCCCCACCCCCCAGCAGTCAGGGGCACCCTCCACCAGGCCCCCACACGTCTCCCACCACCGCCACCCCCCAGCAGTCAGGGGCACCCTCCACCAGGCCCCCACTCATGTCCAACTCATGTCCCCCTGCACCCCCACCCCCCAGGAGTCAGGGGCACCCTCCACCAGGCACCCACACATGTCTCCCACCACCTCCACCCCCCAGCAGTCAGGGGTACCCTCCACCAGGCCCCCACACATGTCTCCCACCACCCCCCAGCATCCAGGGGCATCCTCCACTAGGCCCCCACTCATGCCCAACTCATGTCCCCCACCGCCCCTACCCCCCAGCAGTCAGGGGCACCCTCCACCAGGCCCCCACACATGTCTCCCACCACCCCCACCCCCCAGCATCCAGGGGCACCCTCCACCAGGCCCCCACTCATGTCCAACTCATGTCCCCCACCACCCCCACCCCCAGCAGTCAGGGGCACCCTCCACCAGGCCCCCACACATGTCTCCCACCACCCCCACCCCCCAGCAGTCAGGGGCACCCTCCACCAGGCCCCCACTCATGTCCAACTCATGTCTCCCTGCACCCCCATCCCCCAGCATCCAGGGGCACCCTCCACCAGGCCCCCACACATGTCTCCCACCACCCCCACCCCCCAGCAGTCAGGGGCACCCTCCACCAGGCCCCCACACATGTCTCCCACCATCCCCACCCCCCGGCAGTCAGGGTCACCCTCCACCAGGCCCCCACACATGTCTCCCACCACCCCCACCCCCCAGCAGTCAGGGGCACCCTCCACCAGGCCCCCACACATGTCTCCCACCACCCCCGCCCCCCAGCAGTAAGGGGCACCCTCCACCAGGCCCCCACACATGTCTCCCACCACCCCCACCCCCCAGCAGTCAGGGGCACCCTCCACCAGGCCCCCACACATGTCTCCCACCACCCCCACCCCCCAGCAGTCAGGGGCGCCCTCCACCATGCCCCCACTCATGTCCCCCAGCCAACATGTCATCACAATCCAGATCCCAGGCTCCTATGCCCACCCAAATCCCACCCCACGTCACCCCAGTCCAAACACCCAATCAAGCTTCACATCCATTCAAAATGAAAATACCCATTATATGATAGATAACAAATAAGCAGTATGCGCATGAGTACAAGTCCGTCAGACCCACACAATGGCAACACATGACTGTGAAAACCCACATTCTGACAGGCATGAAACCAATGAGAGAAGTCCACACATTGAAGTAAGAAAAAAAAATGTATTACAGTGTAAATGAAGTGAATGAAATATAAACAAACAATAATGGCAACAAAAATCAAAAAGCAGCATGTCCACAAAAATAATAAATAACGAAAATGGGACTCCAAAATAACCGCAAAGAAATTGTGTCCAAAGTCACTGTCCAACAAAGCAAATCCAAAGGGAAAGTAAAGTGAAAATCCATTTCTCCATGGTGAAAAACATAATAAAAGATGAAGGCCACAAATCCACTGTCAAACTATGTACAAAGAGCAAATCCAGGGTCCATGATCCCAATGATGTAAATGAAACCTACAATAAAAACTACCTAACTAATAACTATATACAAAAAAGTGGGGCATAATCCAAGTGCCCCAATTAAAAAAAAGAAATAAAACCTAACACTAATTAACTATGTACAAAGGCCGCGGGCTAGTCCAGCGGCTCACTCCGTGGTGTCCCGGGCCAGGGCATCATCGAACTCCTGTTCGATGTCCGGAGGCGGTCCTGTTCCATGGCCACGAGGGTCTGCAGGGACGCCGACATGTCCTCCTCCAACTCCCTGCGGATTTCATCGAGGCACTCGGCCCGCCTCAGGGCCCTCCGAATGGAGTTCTCCGCCCTGACCATCGTGACCCGCGCCTCTTCCGCCCGCCGCCGCTCCGCACCTATCTGCTGGCCCAACCGCTGCCACACGGAAGACACTTCCCGTCCTGGGTCCTCCTGCCCTCCGGCCGATGCCTGCCCCTCCGATGTAGATTGCCCCAAGCCAATATGCCTCCCACGTTGACTCCGCTGCTGCCTCTGACACAACTGCCTCTGCCAGCACGACGGCATCCAGGCTGATGGAATCCACCGACGCCGTCGTGCACGTGCCCTGCCCAATGATGCCGGCACATCCTCCATCTGCTGGGGTCCAGTTGCTGTGGTGTCCACCCCTGCTGGACCTACGACTCCCGACTGTGGCAGGGATGGGATCCCCACCAAGCCGGCTGCGTTGGTCAGGGCAGGTCCACAGGGGGCCCTGGTGGCATCTGGGCCGGAAGACGGCATGGAGAACGACTGGCGTATAGTCTCCACAGAGGAGGAGAGGGCTGCCAGATTAGTCGACACATGTATGAAACCCCCGACCACGGCCGATCCCAACTTGGCCACGTTGGCACGGTGCTCTTCGTGATGACGTGCCAGCTCCTCCCGGGAAGCATGCACGTCATCACGAATGACACCCGTGCGCAACGCAACACCAATCAGGACCTTCTCCATATGGCCACGGGTCCCCTCGTCCGCGGGTGGAGGGGAGTCAGATGACATGGACATCCCCCCTACCTGCGGACGGGCCTGGGATGGGGCATCCCTGCTGGTGCATGGTGGCGCAGTCACAGTGTCAGGGACAGTGACATGCACAGACCCCTCCACGGCGACCTGTGCTGCCTCCTGCCCCTGCCCCTGGACTGCACCACTTGCACCAGCAGGGATGCCCCCACCAGGCCCCATGTGCGCCTCAGTAGCGTCCTCCTCCTCCTCTGTGGAAACTACCAACCTGGATGGCTCCACACCGTCTTCCGCCGTTGCAAGCCCCTGTGGGGGCTCACCCACCCCTTCCGCTGCAGCCGTGGGGGCATCCCCGCCGCTTTGCTCCACAGCGCCGTCTCCGCCCTCTTCTTCCCTTGCCGCTGTGTAGAGGGAGACATAGAACACAAGCATCAGGGTACTGTACAATGGTCCCCTAGACAGGAAGCAATAGCAGATGAGTGGCACTGTCAAAGATCACTTCCATCATGTCCCTCCACAACACATGGGTCAGTGCAGGCAAAACACACGCAGTAACAGGCATGGCACATGCTATGGACATTTGCATACATGACCAAGGGACTCTCCAAACATACAATGTTGTTATGGAACTCACATGCCTCATGGGTCATGCCTATCACATGCACACACATCAACGTAATTTCATCCATCCGGCCTTGTACACCCCAGACACAGTGGATACAAGGATAACTAGGCAGCATCTGTGAATCTGTACATTGTCACAGACATGTGTCATGCATCCATGGCATTCACAAGTCATACAGGCAGGTCAGACACACAGACATGGATAACATACATGTACATGGCATCAGCACCCATCCCTCACCCCCAACCATGTCCAGGAACAGAGACTGGCATGCTCTCATGTGTCCAATCCGCATAGGGCTCCCCATGATGCATTCAAACACATGCACCAACCGTGTGGTTCACACATTACTGGTCTCACATGCATGACCATGATGTCCCTGCACACATACATGCGTACATGGCCTATGCCACACATACAGGCAAGCATCAGACAACCAGCACACTGCAACATGCCCTGTCTCACACAGCAATGCTGGGTCTGCCTCGCAAGGATCTGGGCGTGGAGCGCTGGGTCTACACGTTCCAGGACCCTCACCTGGATGGTACTCGTGCGGCCCCGGCCCCCCTCCACGAGGCGCCGGGCCTTCAAGAGGGTCCTGGACCTCAAGTCCTCCCAGCGCTTCTTGACTTTCTTGACTTTCTGGATGTTGCGGGTTGCCACCCCCTCCGCGTTGATGGCAACCACCAAGTCGTCCCAGATCCTGTTCCGTCCTTCCTTGTTGGCGTGTGACGATCCGAAGAGGGCATCATACTGCCCCAGGACTTGCTCCACCAGGACACCAACTTCGGTGGCAGTGAAGCTGGTGCCCCTCTGCCTCTCTGGCCGGGGGTTGCCACTGGTGCCAGATGTTGCAGTGCCCGACATGGCAACCCCAGAGGCAGGAGTGGGTGGGCAACTGGGTCCTGGGGCTGGGCTGTGGAGCGATGGTATAGCAGTCGGGAGTCTTCCGTTCCAGCAGGGGTGGACACAGCAACTGGACCCCTGCAGATGGCAGATGTGCAGGCACAAAATGGCAGGGCACGGTGGCAGCAGGCAGGCAGGCAGCAGCAGATGGCTCGTGGGAGGCTGCTCGGGGCTCTGGGGGGCAGTAATTCGGCATTCTGGGCAGGAGCGTGGTCTTCCGTGTGCTTACGCGTGGCCAGCTTGATACGGAGTGAATTGGCACGTGAAAATCCTGCACGTCAACGTGAAATTTGAGAAAAGGGCCTTAGTGCATAAGCGCGTCAGCACGCATACGCGATTCCATTGGACCAAAGGCCCTCAGCGCGTAAGCGCGTCTGTGACGTGACGCGCGCGGGTGTTTCCCTCATAGCACGTGATGACAGTGCACACGTGGAAACACTGCACGTCAGAGTATCATTGCGTGTAATTGGATGAAAGTGCGCGTACACGCCTGGGTACGTGTATTACAGGGGTGCGTGGGAATTCTCACAGGCGATTTGCTTGGGTACGTGTATTACAGGGGTGCGCGGGAATTCTGACACGCGATTTGCTTGGGTACGTGTATTACAGGGGTGCGCGGGAATTCTCACACGCAATTGGCCTGGATACGTGTATTACAGGGGTGCGCGGGAATTCTCACACGCGATTTGCTTGGGTACGTGTATTACAGGGGTGTGCGGGAATTCTCACACGCGATTTGCTTGGGTATGTGTATTACAGGGGTGCGCGGGAATTCTCACACGTGATTTGCTTGGGTACGTGTATTACAGGGGTGTGCGGGAATTCTCACACGCGATTTGCTTGGGTACATGTATTACAGGGGTGCGCGGGAATTCTCACACGCGATTTGCTTGGGTACTTGTATTACAGGGGTGCGCGGGAATTCTCACACGCGATTTGCTTGGGTACGTGTATTACAGGGGTGCGCGGGAATTCTCACACGCAATTGGCCTGGGTACGTGTATTACAGGGGTGCACAGGAATTCTCACACATAATTTGCTTGGGTACGTGTATTACAGGGGTGTGTGGGAATTCTCACACGCGATTTGCTTGGGCACGTGTATTACAGGGGTGTGCGGGAATTCTCACACGCGATTTGCTTGGGTACGTGTATTACAGGGGTGCGCGGGAATTCTCACACGCGATTTGCTTGGGTACATGTATTACAGGGGTGCGCGGGAAGTTTTACACGCTCGCCAACAACACGTATCCATGGAACTGAACGGGGCTAAGGCATGCGCACAACAAAACGTGCTAATCCGGAAACACGTACGCCTGCAGGAAGCAGGCGTACGTCGACCCGCGCAGCATAAAAGTGCGCACAAACAACAAACAAGCTCAGACGCCAGGATGAATATACCGTTCCTAGCAGCAGTGGCCGTGGGTTACCAAAGAAGGAGGAGGAGGATAGTGAGGGCCGGCCAGAACCAGCCTTTTTGGGAGGCCTGATGACTAGGTGTATGGGAGGTACAGGTTTCCACCTCACATAATACTGGACCTGGTGAGTGAGTGGGAGGATGACCTCACATCACCCACCCTGTGCTCCCAAGCACTCAGCCCCCTGCAGAAGGTCCTTAATGTACTGCACTTCTTGGCCACTGGATCATTTCAGCGGACAAGTGCCATAGTGGATGGGGTGTCACAGGCCACGCAGTCACGCTTCCTACACCAGGTCTTGAACATCATCACTGCACGCCCATCAGTCCGCAGGCACATATACCTTCCCAGGAAACCTGCAGAAAGGCAGGCTGCCGCCCTGGATTTCTACGGTGTGGCACAATTCCCCAAAGTGCTAGGGGCCATTGACTGCACCCATGTGGCACTACGTCCCCCCAGGGCATCTGAGCACATGTATAGGAACCGCAAGCACTGGCATTCCATCAACGTGCAGGTAGTGTGTAATGCCAAGGGAATCATCACCTCAGTATATGCCAACTATCCAGGGTCCACCCACGACAGCTTCATTTACTGAATGTCTACCCTAAGCCGGGACCTGGAAGCTGGGCGGCATCGCGATACATGGCTGCTTGGTGAGTATGAATGCCACTTCACATGCATGCATGTCAGATGCAGAGTCATGTCACTACCCCACTAATGATACCCATCACCTCCTCACCAGGGGACAGTGCCTACCCTCTGAGCACCCACATGATGACGCCAATTCGGAACCCCATCACGCCTCCCGAGGTAAGATACAGCACAGCCCATATTGCAACCCGGGGCATAGTGGAGCGCACATTCGGAGTGCTCAAGTCACGCTTTCGCTCCCTTGACCGTTCTGGCGGGCAGCTGTTATATGCGCCCCCAGTAGTGTGCAGGATCATAGTGGCAGCATGTGTCCTGCACAATGTTGCAACACGCCGGGGCCTGGCTGTGGACATGGTGGTGCCCCCACATCCCCAACCACATGCACGCCTGATGCGCGTGGGAGGGGAAAGGGCACGGGGTGAGGCAGCACGTACGCAGCTGGTGGCTAATTACTTCACATAGAAATCACACCCCTGTGGAGTGCACACAGCCCTGGCACATACCATCTGATAATCAATGATGACTCGAGCTGACAATTATGACGAACAAAGGGACAGTCAACTGTCAGAACCATAGCAGCCTGAGATTGTTCATGTGGAAGTGTCACAATGTGTGCATCCCTACCTACACAAACACCACCAATGCAGTGTCATCAAAAGACACACTTCCATGCAGCAGAAATGAATACCCACTTGCAAAATACTACATGAGAACAGTGCCATGTCACCCAACCCCTCCCCGGCACGACCACACAACACACCATTTCATGTCATGCAATGTGAGAGCAAACAAATTAATCCCCACAACATGCCCCAAGTGTCACCAACTACAGTGTCCCTAATGGAAACTGGCAACACATGAAATGTTCACAGTATTGCAGGACCTACAACACACATTACCAAATACTTACCAAGATTACCAATCACCTACACAACCTCCAACCTACCTTGAACATGACAGTACAGACTTAAAAAATTGGTCGCCTCACTACCTGATGATGCCAGCACTTCGCACACTTCCAAGTATACAGTGTTAGCGCCACGCAAAAGTGTAGGTGCACTGCTTACAACATGGTCTCCAGTTCCAAAGTAGACCGCCTTGTGAAGACATGAGAAATGGACCTGCAAGTTAGGAGGATGAGATGTATGCAGAGTCACATATCAATACAGCATGCAGTGTACAATACAACAACAATATGCACTAGAAATGTATACACAGTATTGACTACAGACTGCCCACACATCAAATGGGAGTCCAACGTCACTGTGTACGTCAATGTCACTTGGGCACACCCTTTGCAAGCCCATGGAAACGGGAAGCAGGAGGGGTGTGTGTCACACAAACCCAAGCATCTCACCCAAATTCATGACAAGCCTGCATGTGCCCAGCCACAATACAGCGTATGCCCACGGGAGCCACACAAGGCAACACACTGTCCAAAAAATCAAAAGTTAAAAAAAAAAAAAAATGCCCGGGCCCGGGGGGGGGGGGGGGGGGCCACACAGGAGGTCCGAGGACAAGGTGCACACCAAAACACACCTGTGTGGATCTTGCGAAAAAAAACCACCTCCATGGGCTCATGGCCTGCACGGCTACCCTATTGTGGGAGAATCGCTGCTGTCGCTCTCCTCACCCTCTGCAGCTGCCTCAGGAGGTGGTGGCACTATGGGAGGCAGCCTACGCAAAGCTCTAGTCTGGTCCTCCATGGCAGCAAGCATGCAGGTGTGGAAGGTCTCGTTCTGGAGGATAATTGTGCAACAACTCACGGGATGCCGGGACCTCCGCCCTAGTTGCCTGCATCTCAGCTGAGAGCGTACATGTGAGACGCTGCAGCTGCTGTTCTGTCCTTGTGTTTGTTGAAGCCTCAAGCTCAACAAGAGTCCTGAGGTGACAGAGTTCCACCCTCAGGGCTTCCCTGTGGCCCTGGGACTCTATGGAAATGTCTTCCTGCAGAGTCGCCAGTGCCGCCCGCCTGTCCCTGTCGGACGCCAACATGTCCTCCCTGTGTGACTGGCAGATGGAGTCTGTTGCCTGCTGCAGTCGCTCCATCAGCCTTTCGGGGGGGACAATGGAAGTGGCCACCCTATCCATGGCCAGAGCCATCATCTCTGATGATGCTGCCTGTTGTGTTGCCATACCGTATATGGATTGCTCCTATGCGGTATTGCCAGGTGGCGTACGGCCACCACGTCGGCGGGCACCACACCTGTCTGGGGTAAGGCGAACTGCGCCTTGCTGTGCCGGCACTGCCTGCGGCTGCAGGACTGCATTCCCCCTCTGATCTGCTGGTCCAGGAACAGGATCAGATGTTGCGGAGTGTGACCCTGCATCCGTAACCACCAAAGGCGTACCTGCCAACACTGACATCCCCATTGAGGGTTCTAACCCTGGTGCAGGTGGGTCGGACAGAACAGAATCCCTCCCAGGAACACTCACCTGCGATGGCACATAGGTCTCATCATCCAAATCGACACCTGAATACAGCTCGGGGGAGGTGCAGCCAGAGACACCCCTTGAGAGCACGACCTGCAGCAGTTGTGGGTTCTCACCCACCACCACACCACGTCCCTCAGTGGTGGTCGGTCGGCACTGAGACCCCTCCTGGGTCTGCACCATCTCCACAACCCCAGCAGTATCAAGTGCGTCATCCCCTGCAAAGACATAAAAGAAAAGAAATGGAAACAGGCATTAGCACTATGGCACACAATTAGGGCTGAGAAGCTACAGAAACAGTACTTGATTGACACATGTCCCACATGACTAAAACCCTCCCATGCATGCACCGTCACTGCTTGTGAAGGGGAGGCAGATGGCACACATTGATGACACCAAGATGGAAGATGAACACATTTGCTGCATGCTGCCTAGCAGTGGCATCACACATTGGCCTGTGATTGGCAGGTCAAAAACACATGCCATCACACAGATGGCATGTACCCTAGCCATAAAGTGAAGAGGGAGAGGAGGGCACCAATTGTTCATTCAGTCTAGTTTGCTCATGAAATTGATTTTTTCATTGAAATGGTTCAAATGTTTAACCTGGAGCTGCCAGTCCAAAATGGTCCTATAGCACAGGGACATGTCTAAACAAATCGTATCCAGGAAACAAAGTCAGTCCACTGTACCATAGCCATGTCAGACATGTGACAATAGGACTGAGAAATGCCTAGTAAAAGTGGTGGTATGCAAACAATCTGCCTGAATAAACAGAGAAAAATAAGCAACAATGTTGTGGCAAGATGACACTTCAAGGGCAACTGGCGTGGTGTTGGGCTAGATGTCTAATGTTGGCAGAAGGGATACTGCTATACCCAAATGCTGGTGCGCAGAATGTATTGGATGAGGCACATGGGTGACCCAAACCACTCAGGCACACACACCCTCACCTGGCACCCAAACAGAAGCCCTCACACACACACCATGCACATGGATGACACACACATGCATGTGCACTCACCGGACAATGCCTCGTAATCTGCCAGTTCTCCAACGCCTTGGATCTGTTCCTCCGTGACGTAGGTCCCAGCAACATGCTCATGTGGAGTGAGTTCTATGTCCTCTGCTGGAGACCCACCTCCAGTCACTAGAGTAGCGGCATGACTTGAGGCCAGCTTATTCTTTGCCCTGCGCTTCAGGTCATTCCATTGTAGCATTCAGTAGCGGTGCGCCTCACGATTCCAAGGGCACTTATGATGTCCGCGATGGTCTGCCAGTGTGCCAGACGTTGTGCAGGTGTGGTCTTGGATCCTGCAACAATCACCATTTCGCGGTCATGTGCGGACACATACTCTACAAATGCATTCTGTTCGGCCTCATTGAAGCTGGGCTTCCTTGACGGGCCGGACTGTGTAGCCGTGTCTGGGGCATCAGCCTCTACTGGACGAGCACTCTTCCTCTTCCACTTGGAAGGTGGTGGGGATCCTGAGTGTCCTACGCCGCTCTGGACACTAGGGGCAGGAGCCCCGGTGGACTCTGTACTAGGAGTGTGGGATTGCATACTCAGCCTGGGAGTTGGTGCAGGCATTAGCTCAAGTGTGATGGTGTCAGGGGGAATGTCAGCAGGATGGACACCCCAAAAAAGGGAAGTAAGGTGCATGCAACCCCTCCTAGATCACGTGTGTGGAAAAATAAACCTGCACTACGCTGTGGCACCCAGAAACACAAGAATGAACGTATGCGTATGACACACAGCCTAGAATGACCTCTGAAGGGGTATGCGACACACGGGGCAAGCAGAGATGTTAAATATGTGCGCGACTCACCGTCTGCCAGGAACAAAAGCATGAAAAATATGCGTGTGTGCGCGTTGGCAACACCCCCGCCAAAAGAAGAATTGTACGCTGTCTGAGGAGACAGGACAACAGTAGAAGGGAACGCTGTTTGAGGAAACAGGCCCAGGAAAAAGAGGAAAAGAGAAAAAGCTGTCAGAGGTAACAGGGAGTACGAAATTGAAACGCCGTGAAGTAAATCGCGTGTGAACCGACAAGAAGTACAGATTTCACCCACTCGCTCTCCACGAAAAGCACGTACAAGGAAATGGCGTTCTACACGTACCTTTTATACACACGTCACAGACGCGCATACGCGATGAGGCCATTTCCACCAATTACACGCTTTGACACTCGGATGTGTATATTTATTTTTACACGCGCCATTCTCTACGGCCATGCGCGTGATGTCATAGATGCGCCTGGGGGCCTTTGGGCCAATGAATTAACGTACGTGTGCTGACGCGCTTACGCGCTAAGGGCCTTTCCTCGAATTACACGCAGACGTGCTGGATTTTCACGTGCCAAATCACTCTGTATCAAGCTGGCCACGCGTAAGCACACGGAAGACCACGCTCCTGCCCAGAAGGCCGAATTACTGCCCCCCAGATCCCCGAGCACGCTCCCACCTGCCATCTGCTGCTGCCTGACTGCCTGCTGCCCATGTGTCCTGTCATTTGCTGCCTGCACATCAGCCAGGGGTGCTGTTGCTGTGACCACCCCTGCTGGAACCGAATACTCCCGACTGGGATATCATCGCTCCACAGCCCAGCCCCAGGACCCAGTTGCCCACCCACTCCTGCCTCTGGGGTTGCCATGTCGGGCACTGCAACATCTGGCACCAGTGGCAACCCCCGGCCAGAGAGGCAGAGGGGCACCAGCTTCACTGCCACCGAAGTTGGTGTCCTGGTGGAGCATGTCCTGGGGCAGTATGATGCCCTCTTTGGAAGGTTGCGCGCTGACAAGGAAGGACGGACTCGGATCTGGACGGACATCGTGACTGCCATCAACGCGGAGGGGGTGGCAGTCCGACTATTCCATCATGTGAAGAAGCGCTAGGAGGACTTCAGGTCCAGGACCCTCAAGAAGGCCCGGCGCCTCCTGAAAGCAGCGGATGCTAAGGGGCGCCGGGGCCACTTGTCGGAAGATCAGATGAGGGTCCTGGAACGCATATCCCCAGCGCTCCACGTCCAGGTCCTTGAGAGGCAGACCCGTCTGGAGTTGAGCGATAAGTGTACATGCATACTGTTTGTAAGCTGTGCGTGTGGTGGTGTGGCAGGAGTGTGCAGGTTGCACATGTGGTTTTATGTGGCCAAGTATGGGGGGGTACAGGGCCGTGAGGCTGACACATGCGAGGGCTCTCATGTGTGACACATGGACGGTGCTTGTGTGTGTAGGCTTGCATGGCAAAGGATGTGGAAGAATGATTGGCAGGTGTGACATGGATGCTGATCTGAACGGTATTACCCAAATTGGTTGTTTACAATTGTTCGAATGAACAATTGACCGAATTTAAAGGGTCACAATTGACCTTTTCACAATTGACCGAATATATATATATATATATATATATATATATATATATATATATATATATATATATATATATATATATATTCGGTATATATATATATCGGTTTGGTAATATATATATATATATGGGTTTTGGGGGTTTGGCGTTGGGTGGGGGTTGTGGGGGTTTTCCCCCCACATATATGGTACAATTGACCTTCACAATTCGGTCAATTGTGAAAAGGTCAATTGTCATTCGAGCAGTTGTAAAACGATCAATTCGTATACAACCGATCTGAACACTGCGACAGTTGGCGGAGGTGTACACATGCATGCAAGTGTGGTGGTGTGTGTGCATGTGTAGTGCACTCCCTGTGTCACATGTGATGTCTGGCTCACCTTTGCCTGCTCATGCTGTTGTATGCGTATGGATGGTGCTGGCTGTTGCAATATGGCTGTGGTATAGCTCATGTGTGCAAGTTGAAATGACATGTGTGTTGGGGATTGTGATGGCATGTCTGAGGTTTGCCAATGCCACTCATGTATAACTGTCATGTGTTTATGAGTCCATTATACAGTGCCCTGATGCCTGTGTTTTATTTCTCCCTGTCTGCAGCGTCAACTGATGAAGAGGGCAGAGAAGGTGCGGTGGAGCACAGCGGCAAGGGTCGCACCACCAGCCGGAGATGCAAGGCCTGGCTCCCCTCCCAGGTTGTGATCTCGTCGGGGAGTGAGGAGTCCGGTTCCGCGTCCGAGGCCGCAGCTGCCAAGGGGAGGTCCAGGAGGCGGAGGTTGGAGTTGGACTCCTCGGCAGCAGAAGGGGCAGCTGGGACCCCACAGGGCCCAACGGAGGAAGATGGCACAGAGTCATCCAGGTTGGTGGGGGGTTTGGTGGAGGAGGAGGCCGTGCAAGCAACAGAGGCGGGGTCTGGAGGTGGGGATTCCACTGGTGCTAGTGGTGCAGTGCAGGACCAGGGACAGGTGGCAGCACAGGCCACCGCGGAGGTGCCTGTGTGCAATCCTGTCCCTGCTCCTGTCACTGCATCATCTTGCACCAGCAGGGATGCCTACCTCCAGACCCGTTCTCAGGGAGGGGATTGGCTTACACCAACTGGCCTTCCTCTCCCTGCGGATGTGGCTATCCTGCAACAGGTTGAGCCTGTCCAGGGTGGGGTGGCGTTGCGTCAACGGGCCATGCGAGCTGACCTGCAGTCTTTCCATGATGAGACTGCACGTCTTCTCACATGGCTCGTTGACCGCGTTGACCCACTGGGACAGCTCACCATGGCCGGATTCCTCCGTTTCCTGGACCTTGTTCCGACCCCTTCCTCAACGGAACCCCCTATGCCCCAGTCGTCCTCCATGCCATCTTCCCACCCATGTATCACCTGGTGTGGAGCTGCCTCTGACCGTGCGGCCAGGCTGGTGGACAACGGATCCCTGCCACAGTCGGGAGTCGGACGTCCAGCAGGGGTGGCCACATCAACAACTGCACCCCAGCTGGAGGAGGATGTGCAGGCACCATCGGACAGAGCACATGGACAGCAGCAGCAGCAGGAGGCTGTAGGTGGGAGCCACGATGGCTCGGGGCCTTCGACATCGGAGGGGCAGGCATCGGCCGGAGGACAGGAGGACCCAGGACGGGAAGTGTCTTCCATGTGGCAGCGGTTGGGCCACGCCATAGATGCGGAGCGGCAGCGGGCAGAAGAGGCACGGCTCACGATGGTCAGGGCGGAGAACTCCATGCGGAGGGCCCTGAGGCGGGCCGAGTGCCTCGAGGCAATCCGCAGGGAGTTGGAGGAGAACATGTCGTCGTCCCTGTGGACCCTCGGGGCCATGGAACAGGACCGCCTCCGGGACATTGAGCAGGAGTTCGATGATGCCCTGGCCCGCAACAACCAGAAGTGAGCCGTTGGACTAGCCCGCTGCCATTGTATATAGTTAATTAGTGTTAGGTTTTATTTTTATTTTTTTAATTTGGGGCACTTGGACTATGCCCCATTTTTTGTATATAGTTATTAGTTAGGTGGGTTTTATTGTAGGTTTCATTTACATAGTTGGGATCATGGACCCTGGATTTGCTCTTTGTACATAGTTTGACAATTGATTTGTGGCCTTCACCTTTTATTATTTTTTCACCATGGAGCAATGGATTTTCACTTTACTTTCCCTTTAGATTTGCTTTGTTGGACGGTGACTTTGGACACAATTTCATTACGGTTATTTTGGATTACCATTTTCATTATTGATTATTTTGGTGGACATGCAGCATTTTGATTTTTGTTCCCATTATTGTTTCTTTTGATTTCATTCGCTTCATTTACACTGTAATACATTTTTGTTTCTTACTTCAATGTGTGGACTTCTCTCATTGGTTTCATGCCTGCCACAATGTGTGTTTTCACAGTCATGTGTTGCCATTGTGTGGGTCTGACGGACTTGTACTCATGCGCATACTGCTTATTTGTTATCTATCATGTAATGGGTATTTCCATTTTGAATGGATGTAAAGCTTGGTTGGGTGTTTGGACTAGGGTGGCGTGGGGTGGGATTTGGGTGGGCATAGGAGCCTGGGATCTGGATTGTGATGACGTGTTGGCTGGGAGACATGAGTGGGGGCCTGGTGGAGGGTGCCCCTGGATGCTGGGGGGTGGGGGTGCAGGGGGACATGAGTGGGGGCCTGGTGGAGGGTGCCCTGCACTGCTGGGGGGTGGGGGTGCTGGGAGACATGAGTTGGACATGAGTGGGGGCCTGGTGGAGGGTGCCCCTGGATGCTGGGGGGTGGGAGTGATGGGAGACATGAGTTGGACTTGAGTGGGGGCCTGGTGGAGGCTGCCCCTGGATGCTGGGGCGTGGGGGTGCTGGGAGACATGAGTGGGGGCCTGGTGGAGGGTGCCCTGCACTGCTGGGGGGTGGGGGTGCTGGGAGACATGAGTTGGGGCCTGGTGGAGGGTGCCCCTGGATGCTGGGGGGTGGGGGTGATGGGAGACATGAGTTGGACATGAGTGGGGGCCTGGTGGACGGTGCCCCTGGATGCTGGGGGGTGGGGGTGATGGGAGACATGAGTGGGGGCCTGGTGGAGGGTGCCCTGCACTGCTGGGGGGTGCTGGGAGACATGAGTTGGACATGAGTGGGGGCCTGGTGGAGGGTGCCCTGCACTGCTGGGGGGTAGGGGTGCTGGGAGACATGAGTTGGACATGAGTGGGGGCCTGATGGAGGGTGCCCCTGGATGCTGGGGGGTGGGGGTGATGGGAGACATGAGTGGGGGCCTGGTGGAGGGTGCCCTGCACTGCTGGGGGGTGGGGGTGATGGGAGACATGAGTTGGACATGAGTGGGGGGCTGGTGGAGGCTGCCCCTGGATGCTGGGGGGTGGGGTGATGGGAGACATGAGTTGGACATGAGTGGGGGCCTGGTGGAGGGTGCCCCTGGATGCTGGGGGTGCAGGGGGACATGCGTTGGTGGGCAGTAGTGCAAGGTGACATGTGGGTTGGCTGTGGGGCATGGGCATGGTGGATGGGCTGCCTGCGGGACATGTGCAGGGTAATCCCCTGTGGTGGGGGCCGCCTGCAGGGGCCGTGGAGGGTGTAGAGGGAACACCTGGGAGGACCCACACGTGCAATTCACGTGTGGTGCTCCCCGCGCACCCCTGGAATACACGTACCCTGATGGAATCGCGTGTGATACTTCCCGCGCACCCCTGAAATACACGTACCCTGCTGCTTTTGCGTGTGATACTTCCCCCGCACCCCTGTAATACACGTACCCTGCTGCTTTTGCGTGTGATACTTCCCGTGCACCCCTGGATTACACGTACCCTTATGGAATTGCATGTGATACTTCCTGCGCACCCCTGAAATGCACGTACCCTGCTGTTTTTGCATGTGATACTTCCCGCGCACCCCTGGAATACACGTGCCCTGATGGAATCGCGTGTGTTACTTCCCGCGCACCCCTGATGTACACGTACCCTGCTGCTTTTGCGTGTGATACTTCCCGCGCACCCCTGAAATGCACGTACCCTGCTGTTTTTGCGTGTGATACTTCCCGCGCACCCCTGGAATACACGTACCCTGATGGAATCACGTGTGATACTTCCCACGCACCCCTGAAATGCACGTACCCTGCTGTTTTTGTGTGTGATACTTCCCGCGCACCCCTGGAATACACGTACCCTGATGGAATCGCGTGTGTTACTTCCCACGCACCCCTGATGTACACGTACCCAGGACAATCGCGTGTGAAACTTCCCGAGAACCACTGAAATACACGTTCCCCGCTTGGCGTTTGCTGTTTGGCAGCCCTGTGAACTGGCCCAGGGTTAGCGCAGCCCTTTGCGATGATTTGGGAATTTTGAGGGCTTTTCCTTGCGCGAGGTCGTTCTTGGGGGCGTAACTGGCGCTGCTGCAGGGTCGCTGCGCCACTCTGTGCCACGGCTGGTTTCGGAGGCTAAAATCCATGAATACGCTGTGCGATGAAAAGGATTTTTTCGCACGCGGCTGGCGCAGTGTATCGCACGGGGACACTGTGCGCCAGCCGCGTGCGCCACTTTTGTGCGAATTTCTATGAATTACCCTGAAAAAGAGTCTAATTTGTTCTTATCATGGCAGCCCCAGTTAATGGCTCCACACTCGTACATGGAGGAACAACTTCATTGTTGTTCCTGTCCTTTTCATTTGGGTTACATTTTTTACCCTTCGTACCAAAATATTTTTAAGATATTTAAAAAATTCATTTTCCATACATTTTTTATGGTTGTCGTGGTGGATCACTGGGGGTGCATGGACTGCCTACTGACATCCCCGTCAAGTTGTAAGGAAGGCATGGTATCAACCAGTAGACACAGACACATTGGATACAAGTTTTAAAACATTTATTTATGAATTTGGTTGGGGTGGTGAAACTCCTAACTTGCCCTAACTCTACAATGGGAGCAATCTTGAACATTAAACAATAATAAATACGTCCACGTCAGACTGGTCAAAATAAAAAGGTCTATTCTAAGAAAACCCAACCTTGCCCTCCTTCGCAAGATAACAGAGGGAATATAAAAAGGAAAATAGTGCGTCAAAAATAAATGTCAGAATAGCTTCTGCACCAACTCCCTTCGCCGGGTGCAATCCCACAGGGTCTAGAGAGTTTCTCAATAAACCAAGGATAGGTGGATGGCATAGTTATATCAGTCTTGCACACTTTGGCTTACTGGTACAGTTCAATCTCAGGCTTTTAACTCCTGGTAGTTCAATCACTTCCTTAGGCTTCAGCCGCCTTGTGATCAATACTTAGTGCATATGCTTTCAATTTCCCACAGTTCTGCACAGGCTTTCCTCTGCCTGGCTCGAACCTGTCTTTATTCTCTTTATCACACAACTTCTTATAGTTCTGCACAGGCTTCACTCTGCAGGGCTCAAGACTGTATTTCCATGGGGGTTCCCTTCCCCATGTTTTATCGAAGATATCTTGCACTGTCGAAGACTTTCGAAACTGCAAAGAATTTACATAGACTTCTGCATGACCACTTCGACCTCTCTTTCCACATTCCTTCAGTTCACAATCTTTTCTTGCAGCACCAATGCCTCTTGGTACTTAAAGTTCTTATTCTCTTTCACTTGCCTTCTTGGCCTTTTCCAAAGTTCTTAAATGTGACTTTTGCCCTCTTGGCTTCTTTCCCAATTTACATATTTAATGTTCCTCCTATTCAAATTTCTTTTGTTTGCGCCCCGCTTATAGCACGTTTCAAAACAAAGTTCATAACATTTCACAGAGACTTTTCAATTGTGCACGTTCCTTGAGAAGGACCACTCTGCTACTTTGTTTCCTTTCCCTGTAACAATTGTCCTCTTCATTCGCATTTTTTTTTTACTTTGTTTTTATTAAGCATTTCGGCATACAAGAAAACAGCCCGGAAGCACCTGGTGAAAAACCTCAATACATTAATTCAAGATAAAATGCCATTTTCCTTTTATTTTATTACCCCCCCTCCCCTCCCTAACCTCCCCCCAGCTCATTAGCCAACCAAGCTCCACAGTGCGGCAGGTTTGAGAGGCAAGGAGATGTAATGGAACTTTTCAGGGTGAGCAAGACAAAGAGATCCAGCGCTGTATTAACAATAAACACTTAGGGACCAGGAAATGAGGATGACAAAGTAAAATACAAGAACACAATGGCTCAAGCAGCTTATTAGGACTACACTCTCATATCAACACATTCCTCATTCAAAAGAACAACAGTCCAGTCCTGCAAAAATGTAGACATTGGCCCTCATTCCGAGTTTGGAGGTAGCCATGGCGCTATTAGCGCCATGGCTGCCTCCAAGATCGGTCCGACTCCGGTCTGGTGAAGGGAGTAATTACCGGTCCAGTCCGAGGTCGGCGGGACCGGTAATTCCCCATTCACCAGAGCCATTCCCCATTCCCATTTGAGCCCCCATAGAGCTCAATGGGAAGGGGGGAGGCGGCAATAACGGTAGCGCAAATTGCAGTACCGTTATTGACCCGGGTATCTCTTTGCGGGTCCCATACTTAATGCCTGCTAAAACCATGTGTTAAGGGAGGGACCCGCAAAGGGACCTCGGAATGGGGCGCAAAGGGATTACCGGCACCGGTGTCATTACCGGTTGCTTGTATCCCTTTCCGCCCACCCCGTAATGAGGGCCATTGTATCATTGGCGATAGCAGTCAATTTCCCATAAGTGAAAATAGCTAATAGCTTATTGAGCCACTCCGACTTCGTGGGGACTGAGGAGCTCTTCCATTTTTGAGCTAGGGCTAGTCTCCCCACTCTCGGCATAGCAACTATCACCTTAGGGAATGAATGCAGTTCAAAATCAGGCATAGGCGTACCCAAAAGCATCTCCAGGGGCAGAAGGGAGGGGCTCGAGCACACAATGTCTTTGATCCAGCTGAGCAATTCGGACCAGTACACCTGAATAACCAGGCACTCCCACCACACATGGAACCAGGTACCCTGATGTGAGCACATCCTGGGGCACAGAGGAGAGACTTTCTCAAACATCTTCGACAAAGTGGCAGGGGGCCATGCCAAGAAGGTAGAATCTTGAAGCTGTGCTCCATGGCTCAGGTATATAATGACCCTGAAAAGATTTGAAGATCGCCCTCCATGAGGATTCCTCAAGGACAAATCCCAGTCTTTCCTCCCAGATCCGTTTAAATGGCTGCCTACCCTCTAAGTTGGATGTGATAAGAACCTTATGAATCTTGGCCAGAGAGCCCTTCCTGGAAGTGGATTCCACTAAAATCTCTTCAAAGGGAGTAAAGGGGCGAGTCACATCTGATAACCAGGTGGGGTGAGTGAGGATCCCCTTAAGATGCAAGTTTTCAAAGACGGAAGGCGGATTGTCCTTTATCGCCTCAGACAGTTGAGTATGTTCAATGAAAACACCCTGGCGAAAGAGCTGCGCCGCTCTTTCCAGCCCCTTGTCCGACCAGGCTTGGGAATCCTGAAAACCCCTAGCTCCGAGGTTAAATGGGGGGCCCCAGAGAGACGACAGTGAGGAGGGCCAGGAAGAGAGACGTTTATTATCCTTATTAGGCTTCCAGGATGCCCACAGAACCACCAACGTTGGGTGAGACCTGAGATACATAGGGAGGGATTTTGGGGGGGCCCAGAGGAGATCTCTAACTTTTTTGGGTGGGTTTGGACATCCTCCACATAAATCCAGTAAGTCCCCAGGTCGTCTCTCATGTGTTCTAACATGACACGCAACTGGGCTGCTTTGTGATACAATCTGAAATCAGGGAGACCAAAGCCTCCACATGTTTTTGGGAGGGTTAAGGTTGAAAATTTAACTCTAGCCCTTTTGCCATTCCAGATAACCCGGTGGACACGGGTCTGTAATAGATTAAAGAACGTGTCGGGATGACGCAGGGGAGAGCCGAGAAGATATAGAGAAGTCGAGGCAGAATGTTTATTTTAATCGTGACCATGCGCCCAAACCACGATAGAGTGAGAGGAACCCAGCGTACAAGGTTGCTGCTTATCTTTGCCATGATTGGGGGAAAATTGGACTCAAATAGTTTACCTAGATCTCTAGGGATAATGGTGCCCAAATACAAGGTGGCCTTCCTTTCTATTCTCATTCCCAGCACCTCGGATTTACTGCTAATTGCATGGTCAATTGGACCCATCGGCATTATGCAGGATTTGGTTACATTAACCTTAAGCCCTGAGAAGGAACCAAAGAGGTTGATGAGGTTGAGCAAAAGAGGAAGGGAATCCTTAAGGTTGGTCAAATAAACCAAAATATCGTCCGCAAACAGCAATAGTTTAAATTCACAATTCCCACATTGGACGCCCAAGATCTCACTATCAGCCCTGATCACAATGGCAAGGGGTTCCATTGCCAAGGCGTATAAGAGGGGAGACAGGGGGCATCCCTGACGGGTGCCTCTGGATAGGGGTAGAAGTGCTGAGGTAGAGCTATCAACCAGAACCCTTGCCAAGGGGCCATTGTATAGGGCCGCGACCCACGCGTGAAACCTATCTCCCAATCCCATTTTCTGGAGCACCTTACCCATATAAGGCCATTTGACGCGATCAAAGGCCTTTTCAGAATCGAAAGAGAGGAGATAGGCCTCTACATCTCGACTCGTAACCTCATGCATGAGGCCCAGGGTTTTCCTCACATTATCTGACCCCTGACGACCGGGAATGAAACCGACCTGGTCTCCCTGCACCAAGGTCGGGAGGAGCTTCGCCAACCTATTGGCTAGGAGCTTGGCCAAGATTAACATCTGTGTTAAGAAGAGAGATGAGCCGGGAAGGGACTTTCCCCTCCTTGGGGAGAACCACAATAAGAGCAGACATCATGGAGTGCGGAAGGGCTCCTGTGTCAAGGGCCGAGTTGAACAATTTGGCCATGAACGGAGCCAAAGTGGAACGGAAAGTCTTATATAAACAAACTGTGAAACCGTCGTCCCCCGGTGCGGTACCACTTTTCAAAGAGGAGATGGTATCTATTATTTCCTGGGGCGTTATAGGGAGCTCCAGGAGGTCGGCCCTTTCCAGGGGGAGACGGGGAATAGGGAGGGAGTCCAAGAATTGGTCCACGTCAGCCCCATCCCCTGCATACTCAGAAGCATGCAAGCGCTCATAGTACTGCCTAAACTGTTCTGCTATCGGGCCGTCATTTAGAATTTTCTCCCCCTCACGGGAGGAGATGGAATTCACTCTTTTGCTGTTCCTAAGTTCCCTCAGCCTCCAGGCTAGAATCTTATCCGCCTTTTCCCCCTTCTCCATCTACTTCTGTTTTAGAAAAGCTAGTTTTCTTTCCGTCTGACCCACCATGAGGTCGGCTAGTTTCGTCCTGAGCTTTTGTAGTTCTGCCCACTTGCACGGGAGCATCTGCGTCCTTAGTTTCCCCCCCGGTTGAATAGTGGCAATTTGCTCTCTTAATTTTTTCTCCTCATGGTCCCTGTCCCTCTTCTTCTTTGACCCCATCCCCCTAAGGATACCCCTGATCGAAGCTTTAAAGGCATCCCAAACTCCCATGACACCCACCTCCCCATTGCCGTTGATGGCAAAGTATTCTTTTATAGCTGCCAAAGGGGACTGTCTCAGCTCCTTATCTTGCAGCAACGTGTCGTTGCACGTCCAGACCCGGGAAGAGGGGGGAGGGGGGATCCCTAAGCTGATCTTAACCAGATCATGGTCAGACCACGGGATAGCCTCTACCCCAGCCTCAGAAACATGCTCCCGAAGTGAGGAGTCTATCAGAATATAGTCAATTCTAGAGAACGCTAAGTGGGGTTTGGAGAAAAAAGTGAAATAGGGGTTGGGGCCATGACCATGGGTATGCGAGTCAAGCAAGCCCAGATCTTCATTGATCCGAAGAAAGGTGGCCGCCAACTTCGTCTGGAGGTGCCAGTCAGGGCATGGGTTAGGTGACTTCCTATCCCTATCCGGACAGAGAACCATATTGAAGTCCCCACCCACCAATAGGGTGCCTTCCGTGAATCCCATGATTGTTTCCTTCAGCCCCTTCCAAAAGATATCTTGCCCCTCATTTGGGTCGTAGACACACACTAAGGTAAACATCCTATCTCTCAACACTCCCTTAACCATTACATATCGTCCCTCCGGGTCGAACCTCTGCACCTTGGGGGAAAAGTGGGCTTTGGGAGAGACTAGGAGAGCAATCCCTCGTTTCTTTGCGGTATAGGGTGAGGCGAACACATGCTGTATGGTCCTGGCCCTGAAATTCGGCTCCTTCCCCTTAACCCAATGGGTCTCCTGCAAAAAAAGAAAGTGTAGTTTGAGCCTATCAAATTCCCTCATCACCATCGACCTCTTAGTGGGCGAGTTTAAACCTCGCACATTCAAGGACCCCACTGTCAGGGAATGTAGGGGATCACCCATCAAAGAAGTGGAAATATCTCTCAGCTCCCAATAAGGAGCCTGACTTGTCTGTCTTAACACCTTGCCTCTGTGCCCGTTAGCTAACCCTACAGAAACCAGAAAAACCAATACCTCTTAGATGCTCTGGAAGGCTTAAAAAACAACTAGAAAGAACTGCCTGTAACCCCGTTCCCCACCCCCCAACCTCCCTGCCCCTAAACGCCTGGACACTGAGCGATAGCAACATGACGCTAGTCCAGGCCACCAGCATCTCCCCCCTCTGGGCTCAAAAGCTCAACAACAACATGAGGCCCTCCCTCCCCCCAGAACAACATGCAAACGCAGCATAAACATAGCCTAAATGAATCAAGCATTAATATATCTGAAGCCCCCTACTCAGGCCTCGCTTGAAGCCACACCCCTTGGCCTTGATGCCAACATTAAACAATCAAATCAATTAAATCACCACTTTAAGACCAATTGAGGCCCCATGTTGGGACCTCCCTAAAGCCCATATACGCAACTGCCAGGAGCTGGATCATCCTCTCCACTCCAGCCAGTCCCTGGAACGACCAGAGGGCCGTCACCCATCCTTTGATCCCGGCGAGGCTGCAGCAACTCTTCTGAATTTTCTATGACCCCAAACTTTGCGTCTTTCCATGGCTAACTTGGGTGTGTGAGGCCCCGTCGGACCTCTTTCCCGCTCAGAGCCTGAAGGTGCAGCGTCCGGATCACCCAAAAGTTCCTGAGATACTCTGCGGATATCCTCCTCCGTGACTAGGGCATACTTATAGCCCTCCAGTTCAAAAGAAAGTGAGAAGGGGTAACCCCACCTGTACCGTACTCCCTTTGATTGGAGCATTTTCATCAATGGAGCACATAGCTGCCGCCTTGCTAAAGTAAAGGCCGACAAGTCTTGGTAAATCGAGATTTGAGAATTATCCCAAGAAATCGGACCTCTCTTTCATGCCAGCTCCAGGATTTTGTTCTTCTCCGAAAAATAGGGACCTCTGCCTGAGGCACCTGCCCTGTGCGCTCTGTCGATGGTTGGCTTGTTAGTATTGGACCCGTCAAAAAGTGAGCTGACCACAGCGCCGACGGCCTTGAGAATGTCTGATTGCGTCTCACCCTCTCGCTCTGGAAAGCCCATAAATCGCAGGTTGCATCAACGCTCCCTGTTTTCCAGGTCATCCAGCTTCAGAGAACATTTCTCCTCCCTTCTCTCCAGTTCGGCCAGACGCATGTCAAACTGGGTTTCGAGTACATCGAATGACACCGTGTTAGCTTGCAGGGCCTGGACTCTGTCGTCGATGGTGTCAACCTTTTTGTCAAGGGCATCCAGTCTCGCAGCGATGTCCGCTCTAAAACATTGTATCTCTTCCAAAAGAGCGGCCATGCCCTTGGTGACGGAGCTGGCATCGACCATCTCTGGTTGCGCAGGAGTGGCCATGTCGCACGAAGGAGGAGGGCAGGCAGGAGTACGATGAAACCTCTGCAGAGATTTAGACCAACTCAAATGAGCCTCGGCCTACCAAGGGCACAGGTTGAGCAAACAAGGGAGCTGGGTGGAAAGGTTGCCCCATTACCTTTTGAGTGAAGTGCTTGTTAATCATTGCCGAGAAGCTGGCACTGGGGTGTCACAGGGGCAGAGGTTAGACCCCAAGCAGCAGACACGGCAGATCATGTGGGCCATGCTGCGAGGACAGCAACTGAAGAGACCAGTGAGTTTCTGTAACATGAGAAACCCGGTGCACGAAGCACAAATGAATTAACATTTCCATTTGTTTTTTAATACATTGTAGCTAGCAGCAGAGTGGTTGTGTGTGTTACCAAAGCACGTTTCCGATGGTGTCTTCCCCTAGGCCTTTTTCCATTGTGAAGTTCAAAGAGCCAGAAATATTTTGTATCGGAGTAGTCACGTTTCTTTTTTTATTTTATTTTGATTTTATTTCATTTGTTACAAACTTTTATCATAATATTTCTTTCATTTATTATCATTTGTGACTTTACATCATCAAGTCAGGCTCTTAATCAGATCAAAAAGTTAATTCAATTGCATAATTTAAAAACTTTGTTCAGGAATTTCGTTCCTGCTAGAGTATAGGAAACATTTTCTCCTGCTAAAAACAAAGTCCACCATTCATCTATGGACAAGGATTTCAAATCTTTACAACAGCTCATTAAAAATTGAATGAAGTTAGAGCTGTACATTCTGTTAGTAAATGTTTAACAGATTCAATAATAGTCATCCGTTGACAGAATCTGCAGCAGGCTTCAGTTTCCCTTTGGGTTAATACTTCTCGTGTGGGCAAAATGATTAAACGTAGGCGCATGAAGAAGTCTCGTAACTCTGGATAAGGAAATTTGGACAGATAGAGTAGGAGTTGGCCAATTAATCATTGACCTAGCCCCATCAACGCCATTAGCTTGTATGTATGTCTCTTTTCTTGTGTATTAATCCAATCAGCTCTCTGATGAATTTAGCCTTCGCTGGATTCATTATTAGAATTTCTTCTGTAATGTCTAGCGAGTATAGAAAGTTTAGGCATAACGTTTTCCATTTGGTAAAAATCATATTGCTTCGTGTCTGATCATTAGGACACAAGATTGTGAACTGGGGAAGGTTGTCCTGCATAATACATTTGCAATACAGTGCAAGGATCTTCCATAGGACAATTGAGTGAAGAGTTATAATCCCCATTCATATCTCACTAAGGCTATTGGTAGACTTTTAGGAAGTTGGAGTACCCATCACCAGAAGGCACCTTCAAGAAAATCCTAGGATTTCCTTGTTAAATGTAGTGCTGTTTTAGCACTGTAAGTTAAAATTGGCATTACTTTTTGTTTGTAGAATATGGCAATAGGAATTGCAGTATATTTGCCATATTTTTTCTTCAAAAGAATTGCCTGTGAGGATAGAGTCTTACATTTAGATCTTAATGTTGTCATCCATCCACTTTCATTGATGTTACGGGTAATATCAATTCCTAAATAGGTGATGGATTCTACTTTCTCAAGTTTTTGTTCACCAATGTAGCAGATTTCTGTTGCTTTTTGTTTACACGATGCACTCACTAGTGACATTGTTTTGGTTTTCTTAATATTAAGTCTCAAATTATTGGTATTGGTTTCCATGTAGTATTCTAATGCATTGATTCATCATTGAAGACCTATTATTGTCTAATCAAGTTGCACTAAGTCGTCAGCATATAAAATCCAAGGTATCTCAGAGGTATCTCAGTGTCATTCATTTTTGGTGGGAAGGCTCAAATCACAGCTTGGCTCAAGTTCATATCGGCCAAATAGATGTTAAATAGAGCAGCTGCGAGAGGACAGCCTTGCTTTAATCCTCTAAAGGTAGTGTTTTTTTCGGAGAACATACCTTCTTTAGGTAAGCATACTTGGATGGAAGTTGAAGAATAAAGAGCTTCAATTGCGTCTTGCAGATCTTCAGGGCAACCCCATGCATGCATCTTGGCCAATAATTTCTAGCGGCAGACGCTATTGAATGCTTGTTGAAGGTCAACAAATATATTCTTGATTTTGCTTTGATGGTTTTAAGCTTCAATAATGTCAACAAAAACAAGTTGAGATTGGTACCAACACCGCTTACAAAGCCTGATTGTCTGGTGTCTAGTCGGCCAGAACACTGCCAATTTATTTAGATGGTGTAGTAATATCGTGCCAAAGATCTTTCTTAATATATCAAGCAAGGCAATAGGGCGTTAGTTGCTAGATTCTTTACAATTGCCTTTTTTCATATATATCGGAATGATCAGGGTAGTTTTCCAATAGGCCGGAACTTCTTTAGTCATTAATATCTCGTTGAAAAGCAACAAACAGAAGTTGGCCCAATCTTCTGGGTTTTGTTTTAGGATAGCATTGGAAAGCCCATCTGGACCAGGAGCTCCCGAAGAGCTTAGTTTTCTAATAGGTATAATGATATCATATCGATCAAACTTAATATTCCAGGGTTTAGTTGTCGTCTTTTGTTTTGCCAATGTATAATTATTTTGTGCTGCAAATAATTTGGTAAAGTATATAAACCATTGATTTTCTGATACTTCCAGTGAAAAGGTGGCTAATTGGAAAGTCAGGTTGTTATTGAGCAGAGCCCGTAAATGCCGGGATTTCTTTGAACAACTACATTTCAGCATTTGTTCAGCATCGTGTTTATATCTAGCCGCACATGCAGCAATCAGCCTGTGTTTACATCATTGTTTCCTGGCTCTTACAAGCTCAATTTTGTGGATAGTCTTACTTTTTTTAAGTTGTCGCAGATCTGCTCTGTATTTTTGCCTGACCATCATCAGATCTTTATCATATACATGTAGTCTTTAGAATTGCTTGCAGCTTTTTCTTTTATGTCTCAGGAAGATAGCTAAGGGGTAATGCGCTCGCCTTGGGAGCAAGACGATGCAGAGCTACACAGGTTCGAACCTCGGGTCCGCACTTAGAATCCTCTGGGTATTTAGCATGTTAAAAATAAACAATAACAACCTAAACGAAAGAAGGTTGGCTCCGAAACACTGAACAAAAGGGAGGCTGCCGGTCACTCGCCATGACCCAGGCAAGAAGAAAATAGCCATCACAAGACTCAATCACAGGCTCTCACAGTAACCACAAGCCTGCTGTGGCCCCCCCTAATTCCACTCTGAAGTTGGGTTCCTGGAACACAAGGGGCTTCTCGCATCTGACCACCAAGACTTATGCAAATTTGTCAAATTTCGATGCGCTGTGTTTACAAGAAACTTGTCTTATTGATAAACCCTCCCTAGACGGCTTCGAATTAGCCCACTCACTGTCATGACCCTTAGCCCTGGCCCTCACTGGCAAGTCAGCCTTCCAGGTCAAAGGCCTTAAAACCTCATCCAAGACTCTCTTGGAGTCAGTCCTGGCGCCTTTGGTGCCAGGCTCATAACCATCATGAAGACCAACATTAGAATGGGACTATTTACTTGGGACTATTTAACTTGGGGGGTTCAGCCAACATGGAGGCACACACATAGCTCAGTTACAAGGAACTGAGCAATGCGGTCTAGTCTTTTGGGTGTGGCAGGCCTGGGACTACTTTACCTGGACTACTTTGGGTGTGGCAGGCCTGGGACTATTTTACCTGGACTACTTTACCTGAGACTATTTAAACCGCACCCAAACAGTAGAACATGCTTCGCATTATTCTGCTGTGGGCAGCGTAACGCTCACTGTGTCCAGTTCTTTGATGCCAGCTTACCTGAAACCAAGGACCTGCAGAGAGAGAAAGAACACTACGAAACTTACCTGGAACAGTATCCTGTCTTCAATCCATCGCCGACTTCAGTTCCACTCACCTGAAGGTACAAACTCCATCATCCGCACCGAATGCATCCTGGAATACCATAACCTGGAAAGAGGAGAAAGAAAGACAGCATTAGTAAGCGTTTACTCACGTTTCCTCCCGAACAAAGAAAGCCACACAATTCTTACCTAGGTAGTCATCTCCTGGTCAGTATCATCGCTGGAACGTTACGGCGCTCGGCGAGGAACATCGCGACCTGCAAGGAGAGAAAAGACACAGGTTAGCAATACAAAAGGCAAAACAGCACAGCGCATCGCGCATTACTCACCGGACAGCATCGCGCACACCGCGCTTTCGCCTATCGGCCCATGCTCATCTTCAAACTGCATGACAACACCAAAATACCTTTCCATACCTAAAAGGAAAGAAGCAAGAGATTAATATTCGAACTAAGAGGAACATAAGAACTGCATATAAAGACTGTAAAGCAGCAAACCAGCAGAGTCTCAGCAGGCCTGGATTCCCACAGGGGGGCTTGCTCCAGTGAAGTAACTTGGTTGCTGCCCGCCCCCCACAGCTACGCGCCCCTGCCACGAGGAGCAGAACGGAGAATCCACCTTTTACAATATTAAGGTGATGAGAAGGCCCAAGGGGGAGGAAGGAGTTGAGGCCAAGGGAGGTGGGAAAACATAAAAACAATCTGGTATTGAATCCAGCTCTCCTATATTGCAGACCCATCTTTAACCAGAGGCCTTACCAAGGAACCGGGAGAGGGTTCGAGAGTGCAAATCATACAACCAGGGCTGGGTGGCGTCCCCGTGGATACCACGTGAGCATAACAGAACGCGAAGCCTCAATAATATTATCCACCTGGGCGTCATGGAGACTTCAGAGGTTGACAAGTTAGCTCAGTTGTTGGGGCAGTTACGCGCTGAAGTACATTCAGCCAGGCAAGAAACCAATGCTCTTAGGAGGGATTTGATAGTTACTAAGGATCGTACCAACGAAATACATTGATGACATCTTAGTGTATTCTGTTACAAAAGAAGACCATGTCAGGCATGTCCGCTCCGTCCTTCCTAAACTCTGCCAACATAAACTGTATGCTAAACTTGAAAAAGGCTCTTTTAATGCCACCGAAGTGGAGTTCCTCGGTTTTATCCTCATCCCAAAAAGTATCAGAATGGATAGGCACAAGGTAGATGCCATTCCTAACTGGCCGTCACCAACTTCATTTAAAGGAATTCAGAGTATCTTTGGCTTTGCAAACTTTTACCGCCGATTCATCCCAGATTTTTCCCAAATAGTGCATCCAATTACATCACTATTGAGAATAAACAATGAAAAGTTCCATTGGACCGAAAAAGCAGAGAAGGCCTTTCAAGAACTTAAGGAAAAATTCACTTCTGCTCCAGTTCTACGGCATCCTCGCCCAGACCTCCCTTATATAGTTGACACAGATGCCTATAGCATGGCTATGGGAGCAGTTCTCTCGCAAAGGGACCCAGGAAGTGGCCAGTTACACCCTGTGGCCATCTGGTCACGAAAATGCTCCCCTCCCGAACACAACTATGCTATCACAGACAAAGAACTCTTGGCTATAAAATCAGCTTTCAAGGCATGGCGACACTATCTCCTTGGTGCTAGACATACTGTCACAGTCATAACTGATCATTGAAACCTGCAATACCTAAAAACCGCAAAGGCTCAATCATCCCGTCAACTGCGGTGGGTTCTTTTCTTCACTGAATATGACTATGTGATCACCTACGTGCCAGGAGTCCGAAACGGAAAGGCAGACGCCTTGTCCCGCATGGGTGTTGATGAAAAGGTATACATAACTCCAGATCCGGTAGCCATCATTCCAGAAGACAAACTCCTGGGTTTTATGACAACATTGACACAGGGTGAACTCCAAAACAAGATCCAACTCTTAATGGATCCCACTCTCTCACAAGAGTGGTGTACTCAAGGAGAACATTACACCATTAAAGAGCAGTTACCGGAGACCACCAGGGGGCGCAGAGGTAATGGCTGCCTAGTGCCAAGCTCCCGCCAGGACTGGGCCTTTTAAGGGGATTGAACCCCCCCAGACCCTCCAGGCGGAATCGCTGTGCTGCCATCGACCCCCGAGATACGCCTGCACGAAAGAGCGGATCTCGCCACCCCCGGGGGACCGGAGTTCGGGACGCAAAGCAGCCCCGGCTGAACGCCCGAGGACGGGGAAAGGCCTGCGGACGGGTGGAGCCCAGCTGGTGAGCCCAGCTGCTTGTCGGATTGCAGCGCTCCGCCGACACAGACGGGGCCAGCGTGCGCAGTTGGCCGACAACACTCCACGGAGGAGATAGGGGGGCCGCGGTGGCGAGACGGCTTGCTGGCCGGGCCCTCCCCTGACAGATCCCGGCAGACGGAACAAAGAAGCGACTCGCAAAGGTGAGGCCCCAGACGGGCGGGTACAGCCCCTCCCGCCGCCACCAGTTCTCCCCGCCGGCCTCACCCTGAACAATATCCCCCGAAAGGGGAGTCAGCCCCCAGCTCCTCCTCCCCATTCCCGGGGACTGGGCCTCCCCCCGACCGCACCGGCCTGGGAAGCACATATGAGCGGCCCCGAACCCAGCACCCGGGGCCTGGAAATGGCGACGCCGATCCCGAATATCCCCAGGAATCAGACATAGGAAAGGGGGAGCGCACCTGGGAGCAGCAGCCGCCGTGGCTTACCACGCAGCACACGCCGGCCTGTCGCGGCCGCGGCTCACCCCGACCCCAGCAACACAGGCCCACCAGGGCCCCGGCTGTGCCGCCGAGCCCAGCGCGAACAAACTGGGGAGACAGGATTGTACCTACCCATCCACCGAGGAACCCAGTGAGCCCTGAGGCACAGAAAAAAGGTCAGCTTCTATCCGCTTCTGTTCAATCAGGTGGTGGCCCCCGGTACCAATCCCGGGTCGTGTGCCCGCCTGACTCCCCCCCGGGTGGAGAACTCTGACAGCAAACAGAGGTTTGAACACGACGCCGGCAGCCCCCCCCACCCCACGAGACCTCACTGAGACGAGGAAGAGGCCCCGGGTGAGAGGCCCCCGCCCTGACGCCCTGAACGGGTGGGGCGTGTGCCCGCCTGGGGGTCTCCCCGGGGAAACCCCCCCAAAAAAGCTCTTGGCCGACGGCGGACCCCGAGTGGGGCACAGCGGAGGATCGCATGAACTGGCTAGAGTCTCTACAAGCGTGTAGGTACAGGGAGACGGGGAATCACAGCAACAGCTACACGGGCACCAGTGGCCCGACCCACCCGGGAAACATGACGTAATCTACGATGGCGATGGAGAGGGGCTTTGCCTCCATCCTTCAGGAAATCAGGGAAATGCGATCAGACATCGCCCAGAAGTTCGAAAAAATGGACCAGAGGGTGGATAAAGTGGAGGATAGGCTCCTACGGGTAGAAACCAACCAGTCCCCGTCAACAGCACAGGAAGTCCAATTTGACATGAGGCTTTCGGCCCTGGAGAAAAGGGACGAGGAGAAGGCCAGACAGTTAGATGACTTTGAAAACAGGGAAAGGAGGAATAACCTAAGATTTTTTGGGATTCCGGAAACGGAGGGGGAGACAGAGAGAGACCTAACTCGAGTTGTGAAAGACATTTTTACCTTTCTATTCGCGGAGGAGATGACCACGGAACTTACGTTCGACAGGGTGCATAGAGCAGGAGGCAAGGCGGGGAACCCCCGATCTGTCCTAACCCGATTCCACTACTATACGGAAAAGACCAAGGTCTTGGAAGAAGCGAGGAAGGCAGGGATGATCACTTATAACAACGCCCAGATCACCATTTTTCAGGACCTCTCCGCCTACACCTTGGCAAAGCACAGAATGTGCCGCCCCCTGACGCAGCTACTCAAGGAGAAGGGGGTGCGTTACAGGTGGGGGTATCCTTTCTCCCTGTCCTTCGAATACATGGGCCAACGCACTATGTTGGTCACAGAAGAGGATATTAGAGGAGCCATACGCGACTACGTGGTGGACCCTACCCCCCCAAGAAGCCCGATCGGCCTGGAAGCAATGGCTAGGGGTGGTCCAGGTCAGTCAGGATCCAGGAGAAGGAGGACCGCCTCGCGAAAATACAAAAAATTGAATACTCCGCCTCCCTCCCAGGAAGGAGAGCAAATGGATTCGGAGGGCTGACGGCGGGAGAGCCCTGACAAGCTGCGGGACAGGATTGGAAGTTTGTGAGGTCCTAGCGATGACACTGTCCCCCGGAACAGCAAGTATAGAGTGGGCAACCGACGGGACGAGGCCGGGGGGAAAAGGGGGGCTCAAGGAGATGAGCATTGTACTGCGGGCCTGGCCTGGGGAGGTCAGGCTGGTGGTCCGGCCATATGCCAGCAATGGCGGAACTTACTGGCTGGACGTCGGGTAGGGGGGTGGGGGGTTCTTTCAAGTTGGCAGGGGTTGTTCCTTCAGGGAGGGGGGAGAGGGGGATGTTTGGGGTCAGTTTTAGGCCCCCTCGGGAGGGAAGATGAGAGAATCCAAGCAATCCAGAAGCAAGACAAATGAAGCGAGATGGGAGTTTTGACATGATGTGGGTGGCCAACCGGGAGAGTTGCATAGATAATGGCTGATGGCTTGCCGGCCCTGGGGGTGGGTACCTTGAATGTGCAAGGTCTGAATACCCCCACAAAGAGATCCCTGGTTTGCAGGGAGTTTAGAAGGGCCAAACTAGACCTGCTTTTCTTACAGGAGACACACTGGGCCCGGGGGAAGGAACCCAAGATGAGGGGAGGAGGAATCGGCGAGATGTTCTGTGCATCACACAGGTCTAAGAAGAGGGGAGTGGCTATCTTGCTAGCGAGGTTCGTAGGCTTTGAGCAGGAAGCAACTCTGAGGGACCCTGAAGGCCGCTACCTACTGGTAAGGGGCTCACTACAAGGTGCCCCCCTAACTCTCGCAGTTGTATATGGTCCAAATGAAGGCCAAGCACAGTTCTGGGAGGAAGTAAGGGACAGGCTTAAACTCTTTGTGCATGGTAAGATGGTGGTAGGGGGAGACTTTAACATGGTCCTGGACCCGTCCTCAGATAGAAAGCGAATTGGTCCTCCAAACGTTAGACCTGCGGACGAGGCCATGGCACGCAGCTTCCAGAGGGTCAATGCCGAGCCTGGTCTGGTAGACACAATCCCGTCCCCTAGGTCTGACATCCCCTCATTCACGTACTACTCGGCCATACCCACCTCATTCTCTAGAATTGATTATATTTTGGTGGACGAGACTCTTCGCCCATACATCTCGGGCTACAGAGTTGACTCGATCCCCTGGACGGACCATGATGTGGCCCGCATCACTATAGCTGACGGCTGGCACGCGGAGCGCAGAGGCCGCTGGAAATGAAATGACTCCCTTCTTAAAGACGAGGTCCTCGCACAGGAAGTGCTAGATGCCATAACGGAGTTCTTTGATTTGAATGATAATGGGGAAGTCGGCATACACACACTGGCGACCCTATGAGGCGTGCTCATCAAAATAGAAGCCCAGAAGAAAAGGGAAAGGGAGGCCCGGGAAAAGACCCTAAGGGAAAAGATAGCCCAGTTCCAACCCGGTGGCCCTCCGGAACGGCCGCTCAAGCGTGACCAGGTCACTGCTCTGGAGGACTATAGACTCCAACTGAAGGACCTCCTCCTACACAAAACAGAGAGAAGCCTCCAGATGGTGAAACAAAAATATTACGACAAGGGGGATAAGGCAGATAGTATCCTAGCCTGGAAGCTGAGGGAAGTCCAATGTAGCAGAATGGTGAAGGCGGTGAAGGACGCCCAGGGGACGATAGGTTATGACTCTCCCCACATAGGGGAGGCTTTCCGCCACTACTACGAAAAAGTGTACACTTCAGAATATGACGAGGGTGATGCCCAGATAGAGGGCTTCCTGGAATCCATTCAAGTCCCGGCCTTAACAAAAGAGATGTCAGAGGGGCTAGAGGGTCCGGTCACCGAGGATGAGATAGACAAGGTGATTACTGGGATGAAGGGGGGAACCTCCCCGGGGGAGGATGGTTTTACGGTGTACTTTTACAAGAGGTTCCGCTCCACCCTGGCCCCGCATCGGGCGAAGGTTTTCAATTCTGTGCTCGAAGGAGGTATTCTCCCTGACTCCATGATGGGTGCCATCATAGCAGTACTGCCCAAGGAGGGTAAAGATCCCGCAGAGTGCTCCTCTTTCCGCCCAATATCATTATTGAACACGGATGTGAAGATCTTGGCCAAGGTGGTGGGGAGGCGGATGGAGGGGATAATGCCGAGGTTGGTCCACGGGGACCAAGTGGGCTTCATAAGAGGGAGGCAGGGGTCGGACAATATCCGCAAAACAATAGATCTGTTCCACTTCGCGCAGGAATCGGATCTGGACGCATGTGTCCTCTCCCTAGATTCCAAAAAAGTTTTCGACAGGGTGGAGTGGAGATACATGGAACTCCTTCTCCAGAAAATGGGCTTCGGGTCACACATTAGGAGCTGGGTATCGGCACTTTATAGAGCCCCCACAGCGAGGGTCCAGGTGAACGGGAGGTTGTCCGAGTCCTTCGCACTCTCACGAGGGACCAGGCAGGGTTGTCCCCTCTCCCCTTTGATATACGTCCTCACGATAGAACCATTAGCTATAGCGATCAGAGCACATACGGGCATCAGGGGGATTAGCAGAGGCGAAGTGGAATTTAAGCTATCCCTGTTTGCGGATGACATCCTTGCCTATGTGGTGGACCGGGCCGCCTCGCTCCCCCCTTTTTGTCCCTGGTGACCACATTTGGCCGCTTCTCCGGACTGAGAATTAACACAACAAAATCAGTCCTGTTCCCAATGAAAGTACGAGACCCCGAGCTAGACCCGCTGGACAGGTTTGAGGGGATTGCGGTGGGACAGACCTTCGTTCGATACCTGGGCGTCCTGCTAACTAGGGATCTGTCTAAACTAGCCTCCAGCAACTATGACCACATAATGGCAGGGATCACGTCAGATTTGAGGAGATGGGGCAAGATGATCCTGTCCTGGTACGGCCGGATGACAGCGGTCAAGATGAATGTCTTACCAAGGCTTCTGTACCTGTTCACAGCGCTCCCCACCACCGTCCCAGAGCAGACCTTTAGGGTCCTACAAAACGCAGTTCAAGAATTCATATGGCAAGGGAAAACCCCGAGGACCGGGAGAGCGACCCTGACATTGCCGAGGGAGGAGGGGGGGTTCGGGCTTCCTGATTTCCGCCTGTACTTTCGAGCTGCACAGTTGAGGGTCCTCTTGGAACACATGAAAGAAGGGATGGGGACATACTGGTCTTACTTAGAGGACATGGATGCCCACCCCCTGAAGGTCAGGGACCTCCTATGGGCCCCACGCAAATCTAACCCAGGAAAGTTAAGAGGTCACCCGACCCTGGGAGTCCTCTGGGAAATTTGGAAGGAGGGCCCACAGACAGCCTACCTCACTTCATGGCCGTCCCCGATGTCCTCCCTTTGGGGACTCCCCCTCAACCTGGGCAGGAGGGGGTTTCGAAATTCTCAGATCTGGTCTGACTTGGGGATGGAATGGGCAGGGTGGATGTTCAGGGAGGGAGAATTCCTCTCATACGAGGACCTGAGGGAAGCACTGTGCCAAGGGTCCCTAACCATTTTTGAGTACCTCCGTCTCAAGGGCATATTGTGTGACCAATCATGGGGCCAAAATTTGAGGAGGCAGCTGACTCCCTTTGAAAAGTTCCTAGACACAGCGACCTCGAGAAAGGGCGCGATATCGAACATGTATAAAATTTTGAACGCCATCAACCTCCCCGGGAGAAGGGGTTTCCGCTCATTCTGGAACGATTTGGCAGGGGAGGTCATTTCAGAAGACGCCTGGTCAAGGATTTTTTAAATTGCTTTCCACAGGAACTTATTCACCGCGGATATGGAGCATAATTTCAAGATATTGCAGGGGTGGCATAGGGACCCAGTGAAACTGTCTAAAATGTTCCCAGGTGTATATCCGATGTGCCCGAGGGGATGTGGCCAGAGGGGATCCAGGAAACACATGTGGTGGCTTTGTCCGAAAGTTGAGTACTGCTGGGGAAGGGTTCGGGCCTGGATTGCGGAGGTGTCAGATGAGCCTCTCCCCCAGGACCCTTTGTCGATGTTGTTGGGCTTACCCCCGGAGGACATGGAAATATATAGATATCCAAGGATGACGGAAACAATGCTGCGGGCGGGGAGGGTGGCCCTGGCACAGAAGTGGAAGAGCCTGGAACCCCCCTCCAAGGAGGAATGGCTGAAAAAGGTAAAGAATATGTTCTTGATGGACAAACTCACAGAAATGGTGAACAATGACTCAGGTTCTTTCCTGGCAAATTGTTATGGGGTGCAACAGTCTTGGGGATGGGACGTCCACTGACTTGAGACAATAGCCTGCACCTTGGGGGGTACGGGGGGCCCGGAGTCCAGCTGGGTCTGCTTTGAGTGCCCACGACCGGGGGAACGGCAATGTCACCTACCACATCATCTCCTGAGTACAAGATATGATAAGGTTGCTTATTGTCTCACATGTCTGAAGTTATAACAGGATTGCGGGGGGGGCATTGTTGCGGAGGGGGGGCAGAGGGAAGTCGGGGATAAAGGGTTGAACGGGTCAGCTAATCGCATCATGTGCATTCTTGTTTATTTAGCCCGGTTTGTAATATTAAGAAAATGCCAATAAAGCCAAAGTTAAAAAAAAAAAAAAGACCCGTTACCATATTTAAGGAACCGTCTATACCTGCCAAGTTTCGCCCACCGGCCCATGCTCATCTTCAAACTGCATGACAACACCAAAATACCTATCCATACCTAAAAGGAAAGAAGCAAGACATTATTATTTGAACTAAGAGGAACATAAGAACTGCATATAAAGACTTTAAAGCAGCAAACCTACGGAGTCGCAGCAGGCTTGGATTCCCACAGGGGGGCTTGATCCAGTGAAGTAACTTGGTTGCTGCTCGCCCCCCACATCTATGCGTCCCTACCACGAGGAGCAGGACGGAGAATCCACCTTTTACAAAATTAAGGTGAGGAGAAGGCCCAAGGGGGAGGAAGGAGTTGAGGACAATGGAGGTGGGAAAACATAAAGACAATCTAGTATTGAATCCAGCTCTCCTATATTGCAGACCCATCTTTAACCAGAGGCCATACCAAGGGACCGGGAGAGGGTTCGAGAGTGCAAATCATCCAACCAAGGCTGGGTGGCGACCCCGTGGATACCAGGTGAGCGTAACACTCACCCGCCCAAAAAGGAGCCACGGGTAGGCCAAGATCTGGCCTAATCACAGCTATCAGATCGGGCAGTGGCCTTCATCTAAAAAAAATAAAGGCATCGGAAATTCATCTTGGCTACCATCATCGAATGGTCTGGGAAATCTAACCCCATTGAAACCAATCAACAGGAGAGAGATTCTGTTGATAAATACATACTGGAACCCTAAACGAGTGAACAACGAGCACTTCATTGATCAAATGGAACGCCTAATTGATTTGTCTTTGACAAAGAGTAAGTCTAGTCACATCATTATCGTTGGGGACTTGAATGTTGTCCTAACCCAACGGTTGGACTCCTCACAAGGTAGAGCCCGCCTATGGACCAACGTACTGGATGCCAGAGAACTACAGAATCTTCAACAGACGTGGGGGCACAAGATCGAAAAAAATCCCAACATGGGAGAGAAAGGACCAAGCGCCGGCGATTGATTACATCCACGTCTCACGCAGCCTACTGACATTATTGGAATCATTCAAGGTGACCAGGACCATACACAGTGATCATAACATCTTCACTTTCGTCTGGTTTTCACGTAGACTCGACGTTCGCTGCACTAACCCAAATTTGGAATCCAACTTGAGTGGCACAAGGCTGAGATTGACAGAGTCAGCAATCGCCCTGCTCACTCAAAATTATGTAGAAGAGAAGAGCTGAGAAACCTCAGGTACAGACAAATTTAGCCGACTACTCCACAGCTCTATCAGTCTTCAAATCAAGAAAAAGAAAGAATGTAACAAACTCTAAACCAACTCAGCACATATTTAATTAACAACTGGTGGAAAGAAGAAAGCGGGTGAGAAAATTGAGACGCGAAGCAGCCAAGTCGAACTCCAAACTCAAAAGGGAGGAGGCTTCAATTGCATTTAGAAACTACAAATCTTGGCTGAGGTTAACCAGGATTTGCCAACGCCATCAAGAAGATGCAGAAGCAATGCTTCGCACTATCTGTGGAAATAATATACGAGATTTCTGGTCGCTAATTAAAGGCGATGCTAAAGGAGTGAACCAAGCACTACAAAACTCAGTAGGTGACCAAAGGTGGAAAACACATTTTGAGGATCTTTACAGAGCCCTGGAGAACTCGCACACACCACAACCCGCGAGAGCAGGGACCATCGGGTCGGTCCCGACGGATTTAGACACGATGCAATCAAAAATAAAAAAACTCAACAGATCCAGGGCGGCCGGTCCAGACAGCATTACCAATTTTGACTTTAAAAAAAAATGTGGAATCTTGGTAAATTTTTATAAAGGAGGTGTTCATGAACTGTATTCACTCAGCTGCAATCCCACCTTCTTGGAAAAAGGCGATCATAGAACTGATATTTAAAAAGGGCTCAAAAGACAATCCTTCCCACTATCGGCCACTCGCCCTACTAGATTCTGTAGGGAAACTCTTTGGCGCTCTGATTCTGGATAATTTACAGGCTTGGATATCTACTTCCAGTTTGGCCGACCCACTTCAGGCAGGCTTTGTGAGAAATGTGGGGACGACAGCAAACATCTTGGCCCTGAGCGCACTCAAAGCTAAAGTCCTAGAAGGCTGACCAAAAATCTTCATGGCATTTATCGATCTGCTCCAGGCCTTTGACCGGGTAGATAGAGTAATTTTGTGGGAAAAATTGGAACACCAAGCTTGCCACCCAGAGATCTTGGACCCTATAAATGCTCTGTACTCAGACACCTCGATGTGTGTCCGCCTAAGCCACAAAGGCTTACTATCTTTGTGGATAAAGACAGGAAGAGGGGTGAAACAGGGCTGCCTGTTGGCCCCTGCACTATACAATACCTACACAGAGGACTACATGGATTGCGAGGACAGAGTACAATCCTTCCCCCGACATTGGGCGAGAATAACATCTCAAGACGGCTTTATGCAGACAATATAATTCTCATGGATCACACGCCGATAGGTCTACAGAGACAGATCAACAATCTAGCTATATACCTGAAAGACAATCTTCTTCAGATGAATTTAAACAAAACGAAAATCATGGCCTTCGGAAAGAGTATCAGGAAAGTGGGGAAATTCACCTGGTCAATGCACAACAAGCCCCTGGAACTTGTGAACAACTTTAAATACTTGGGAATCATATTGAATAAAAAAAAACAAAGAAGTCCCAATACAAGAGAGCCTAATGACAAAATCCTGCCATCTAATTTCACAGACTTGTGTGCTGGCCACCAAATGTGGGCACTTTACAATATCCCCAACTCTGATCTTCTACAAATCGAAAGTTATCCCAAGTTTAACTTACGGGGCAGAAGCTTTGCACTATATATCAGCCAGCTTCTGGACAAGATTAGAAGGTCTAAACTGGAGGAAGGTTCTTAACCTCCCACAATCCCTACCTATTGCATTGATAAGGAGGGAACTTTCCCTGCAATCCTTGAGCTCAATTGTGGCAAGGAATGAAGCAATGCTTTACCGAAAAACCTTGCTCCCCTCACCCCCCGCACATCTTGAAGTAAATAAATCAGGAAATCCAAGCAGGGTCATGTAAAATGCTTCAGGAGGGAGTGTCCAGGACTCAAACGCTCCTACATTGGGTGGGCAGCTCGGAAGAAGAACTTATCAACAATCCAGTAAAAGTGAAAAAGCACATACTGGAGAGAGATTGGATAAACCCCCTGGAAGAAGCATCCTCCTCCAAATTGGCACAAGACCTGCCACCTAACATGACCAAAGTGAACTAAAAGCTTACCTGGCAAAATGCCTGTATAAGAAACTCCGCAAAAACTTCTTGAGAATTCGCTTAAATATCCTTCACACAAAGGAAATCTTGGCCAAAAGGAAACAATCGGAAACAAAATTGTGCCGGTTCTGCCTCCAACCAGATATGACCGAGACAATAAAAAATCTTCTGTTAAATTGTACAGGGGTGACAACATCACGCTCCCTCCACTTGGGCCATTTGTTCAGAAACTTGCACTGCTACGATGAAGAAGAATGGTGGAGCCGGCTCATGAGTGGGGATAAGACGTCATGGATCATCGCGATGGTGGGATTCTTCCGAAGCATCGGCCTACTCAACTGACAAACAAGGCCCATGGATGTAGAGACATTATCTCACTTGGGAAACTCCGAAAGACAAGCACTGAAGGAACTGATTGGAACAAATAACGACTTGACTAATTCAAGGAACAAGCCTTGTAAAAATTGTTTTTATACATTTAAACCAAGTAAAAAAATTATTTAAAAAATAAATTACATTTACATTACATGATTCGATCTGAAGGCAAGTAAAACTCCGGAACAATTTAGGGGCACATTCATAGTCTTTAAATTTGTGCGATAGCTCTCTATACTGTAATGAATATCGCATAGGTTAATTCTAAGTCTATTGCCTCCATATCCAACTTGTAGAGATGGTAGCGATAGAACATCATTATCTAGTTGAACTGTTTTCAAAGTTATCACTAATAAGTTGTGATTGCTATTGGTTGTTGGATTTATTGTAATAGTGTCTATTAACATTCTCATATTTCAGGAGACATAGAAATAGTCTAAGTGGGCCCTTTGTTCATTACGGTTCCATGTAAACCTAGCTGGTTCATCCCCATTTTGTCTGACCGTTTAATATGAACTTAAATCGCGATCCCACTGTGCTTCTGTGGGATTTAGATCACATTTTTCCATTAGCTTGCCACTACTGTCTATAATGTTGATGTTGAGATCACTGCATATAATTATATGTGGGTCGGTGAACTCAGAGTATGTTGCATCAATAGAAGTCGTTAGAGTATCAAGGAAACTGGAGGTTTCTATTTTAGCTGAATTCCAGTAAAGGTTGAATATAATCAATGTTTTTTTATCAATATAGAAGGTTCTTGCCAATCGAATGCTAGGCGTTGTATGAATGAATTCGGGTTTTGTTCATCAAGAAATGTCAAACCTTGTCCAAGTTTTATTAATGTTAACAGGCCCGAGTATGGTCGCCCTAGTGGTTCTTTTGGGGCTGGATTTAGATAGACATCCAATCTGTCGCAAATAGAATGCTCTCTAAGCCATGTCTCTTGGCAGCATATGATGTCAAGGGTTTGAAAATTCAGCTAATTTTCATTAAATAAATAAATGAATCCTCTTGTATTCCAGGATGCCATTTTTAGCACTCTTTGCTTGTTTTTTCATAGTTGTTAATTCAAGCATTTATTAGCCAGAGCTGCCAATATCCAGGACCAGTCTTGTTGATGTTTAGTTGACAAGTTATTTGGTTGTTCATCTGATATTTTTCTTGAGTGATCATTATTCACACTAAAGATTACTTTTATCTTCTTACCCGAAGTATCCAACAGTTCTTTTTGGAGCTCGTTTTATTTTATTTGATGTTTTTCTGTGATTTGAATTCCACAAATCATCACTGAAGTAAATTTTTTGAGAGGTTTCTCAAAATGTCTTTCATAATGTTCTATGAACGTTATCGGGCACTTGAAGGTCTCGAGACTGGGGTATCGGCACAATTATCTCAAAACCAAAAGTAAGGAGATCTTGCCTCGCAGCTAACAGAGTGCTCTTTATAAAACAGGAGTTTAAATGCCGGACAACCCAGTTGGTTCTAGATACGCTTACAAATTGCGCAATCGAATGTCATCAGAGTACATTTCTCATAACTTGAAGCAACAGTGCAATAGTTTCATTACATTTGCACAATTTAGAATAAGACTATCTTTACAAGTTAATAATCTCTCTATAGTTACTGTCATTAATCGTTGACTCTGAGATCTAGGTTGAGATTCAGCTCTATTTTTCTGTGAGTTGTTCTTGAAATCTGCTCAGGGAAAAATAAGGTTTTCCACATTGCAGCATTTCTTTTTTTCTGCAGTGCCTGAAAATGAAGGGCTTCTTGAGCCTGAGAGTCATTACCAGGAGGTTTGTTTATATGTTTAAAGGGGCTCGTTGTATTTATAACTTCAGGTTGTCTGGGATTATCAATCACAACATTTCTTGTAGTGATCGGAAATGAACTGGTTTGTCACGGGTATAGCAATCTTCATCAGAATATGCTGATAGATACATTAGGTCTATGGTATCTGAGATGTTGTTCTCTTTAAGAGCTGTAGTCAAATTAGGCTTACTCGAATAATCATTTACGGTTGCTTGAGATTATAGGTAAGCTTCCTTGGGTGAAGGTTTCCTTCTTGGGCCTGGGTTTGCAGTATGAGAAGCAAATTCAATTGTCTGCAGTGGGGTGGAGAGGTGTCTTAAAAAGGCACGCAATCCATTTTTTTATTTTCTTTTTTGACTGTTGGTTTTTCAATTTTTTATTTGCAAAACATTTGTTTTTTCTTTTATTGGTTCTGAATTTTTTTCCCATTAATTCAAAAATAGGAAAAAGGCGTTGTGGCACTAGATCGGACACAGGTATGCCTGAGGTTTGTAATGTTTCGTCAGTAATCTCGGATTGTCGAGTTTGGGGATCTCTCAAGGAAGACAGGGTATCATGAGCATCAAGTTCTTCTTCAACCTCTGCCTGTTCCTGAAGATTTTCAGTGCTTGAGATTGGTAGTTACTGTAGAGTTAAGATCGCATGGAATTAGTGGGCTTTCAGTTGGTGGTTTTTAATGAGGAATTGATAAAACCTCAACTGGTATCTCTTGAGGGATGCGTTTAGGTCTTATCTCGTTTCTGCAATTACGTGCCCGTTGATCTTTGGTGCACGTTTAACTGTCTCTAGAGTAGCAGCCGTCATATTTGTATCACTACCATCTCCACGGACCAGATCAAACAATCTCTGTTGCCACCGATTTGTTAATTCTGCTTCTTTTTTCAATCATGCTTGAACTTCCATGGTGAACGATTCTAAAAATATTAATTTGCTGTGAATCATAGCCAGAAGGGTGGCTTGGTCTTTAGTAGTTTCGTTCATCCCCTCAAATAATTTGATAAAAGGATTTAGTGTAATACTGAGGGAAGACATTACATTGGATTGGATTTGGGCCATATGTTGAAGGCAGGGATGTCGGCTGAAGAAAAAAGTGGAGATCGGCTGTTAGATTCACTTTCTAGCGATTCTGATGATTACGAAACATATGAAGCAGAGGATCTCGTCCTCTTAGGAGAGAGATGGTACAGCTCTCTTTCTATGGATGGTGCAGTCTGTGTTGTAGAAATACAGGGTCTTTGTTTCTGAGTTGCTTCTTCAAAGGCCAACTGTGTTGAATCAGATGGGTTAGGCAACAGAGGTTTTTATGGCTGACGTTCGCAAGTAAAATTAGTTTGTCTGATAGATCTCTCTTCCATCGAATTGTGGGTGATTTCGCTGCTTCTAGGTTTGTTTACATTTTTTTTGCTGAATAGTTGTTGATTTAAACACAGCAATGTATCGGGTTAATCTTGTTATCAGCGAAGATTGTTGTGAGGTTACATTTGAAGAATTTCTTGTTTTGTTTATAAAGGGATGTGAATTTCTTGTTTTTTTTATAGAGGGACATAACATGGGTCCCACGTTTATAGATGAATGCAATTGTTGGTATTCCGGGCAATCAGATCACATAATTAGTTTACCCATTAAGACACATTCATCTTCTGTGTACGATGACCAGATATGAATGGGATTTTGTGTTTTAGTCTGAGTAGAATCAGTAGCTGGTTCAGTTCGAAATGTCTGTTCGGAAGGCTGAAATTGTTTAGTGACGCAATACGTTGTCAAGACTTGATTAATTATATTGTTGGAACTACTATTCTGCGTCGTATTTGCAATTAAGTCATTAATTGGCATAGTCTCATTATCAAAGAAAAAGGTCTGTGGTTGCAGAAACGCATTATGAGCATTACGCATTTGAGAGGATTTAAATTCAAGGGACGGCGCAGTTGTCATTTGTGTCTTTTTTGGCAAAGAGTCAGCGTTGATTATCTTTGCAGCACTAAGCACCAGCGATACGAAATTCTCATTAGGATTGGATAACTTCTCTGAGCCTGGTAATTTCTCTCCCTCTGTTTCCACCAACTCACCCGGGGACGGGGGATTACAATCGGGATTATGTACTAAATTATTGCATGCAATGTTTTTCAGATGTTTCAAAGGACTGCAGCCAATCATTATTATTTAGTTTACTGGTGGTAGGTACAAACATAAATGCTGCTGCGGATGCAGAACTAACCTCAGGCTCAGTCACAGGTATTGTTAAAGTAGGTAATGAAGTTGTAGATGTTGGTGTTGAAGTCCTATCATCACAATGTTTCCCTTTGGCTTTAAAGCGCGTGCATAGGCCGTTTGGTATTTTCCTAGTAACAGGAGCAATATCGGGCCGTACAAGGTGGTGGTGGTCAAATGTAATGGCGCACTGTTTTCTTGCTTACCGAGACTGCGAGACTGCTCAACTCTGCGCACTTGCTGGGGGTTTTATAGGTAGTCACTCCCCTTACTGCAGCAACTGAAAGCAGACTTGTGTAGAAAGTCCAGAGAGACTGCGAGACTGCTCAACTGTGCGAAACTCACGTGGTCATGTTTCTTAAAGCAGAACGGTTTCGAAAGTCTCGGAGTATGGGGAAGTTCTCTTAAAGTGAAAGGCACCAATGTTCCATAGCCAGCTGAATGAAAACAAGAGCATAATCCAAACCAATGTCCAGAGAACACTGAATTGAATGCAAACGTTATAATTTAGCAGAAAATACTGCATGATACCTTCAGCAGTGAATTGAACTGTGCAATCACTAAAATTCATTGCATGCTGCATTTTGGACACAACTGAACTTTCCAGGTTAAATAAATTACTGAATGTTGGTTCCATTAACTATATGAAATCCTGAAAATAACTTTATTACATGAAGAAAAGAAGTGAACCTGCATGGGGCAAAAGAAGGATGAAGAAAATATCTAAGGCCTTCTTCTGTTGTGTGTTTCAAATTAAGGTGGAAAACATGACTCAGGGAAGGGAGCCCTGAGACTTTATCCCTTGTTCTTTTGAGTTGTGAATTGTGAAATACAAGTCCTGGAACAGGGTATCCTGAAACTTCATGATTCTATCTTTTGTGCTTTAAACGGTGACAACTTTGAACTGCGGAACTGTTTAATACTGGTGGAAGTGTGAGAAACCTGAAGGTGTCTCCCTGACAAGTGCCTGGTGGTCTGTTATCCAGGTGGCCAGGAAATGGCCATCGCTATTGGATCCAGTTCCTGGGGGTGGACCAACGAGGGAGGATCACCTGGATGGGGGTTCTCGGGGAGTGGAAGTGGGCCAACCATGGGTGAGACGCAGTATCCCCCTTCTTATGACAACCTTTCCTCAACCTTCCACATAGGATACACAAACAATTTACCCCCTGCCCCTCCCCTTTCCGACATGAACTCTTTTGCACATTACGAAGGACAACGGACTAACACTTAAGCTATTTACCTGACATGTCTCAACACCAGGGTCAGGCAAAGTCAGGCATTGACCCAAACCACACACACCTGACAGCCCTTTCACTTTCCCACAGGGATAAAAGGTGGAGCACAAGACAAGCAAGGCAGACCACACGTCCAGGGAGCTAACGCAACACGACAGTTTAAGAGGAGGAGAGAGATGGTGAATACCGAGAGGGTGACAAGGAGAGAAGTGACCGTACTGTTTCCGACCAAGGCCCGTGAGACCTCCGCAGAAGGAATCGTAAGACCGCAAACAATAGCCAGCGTATGTTGCAAGGCGAGCACTTGTTTTCAAAAATGATTAGCAGAGTTTGCTAATGAAAATGTTCTTGATTAGCAAACAACACCATTTGATTAGCAATGGTGTACTAATATTTGTAATGCCACCAAAAGTTACTTGTACCCTAGATATAAAGATTTGCCACAATACAGCAGTTATGTGTACCACTGAAGTAAGACGTTACTGAGATGAGTCAGGCCTTGCAAATTCTTTAAAATTCCACTAAACCTGCAGGTCTAATAACTTGGTTTACACACTTGACATAAGACAAATGCACTCGATCCATGGCAACTGATGATATCACATTTAAATGCACTTTCTGTGAAATGGTGCACGTCACCACAAACCCACTTTAGTTTGGCACACTGCTGCCACCCAGCATCAAGCCATGCACAGTGAAACAGTTGATATTTACTGCAAACAAAGTAAAAAAGTTGAAGAAAAGTTGCAAGCATCCCCTTCAATTAGTACTGACCCTTCTTAAAATCTACTCGACTATGCAAGTGGGCAAAAATACTTTGCGAGCCCTGGCTGAGTGTCTGTAAAATATAAAAGGTTAGCTGCATGAATGGACACAGATAGGTATGATAAAAAAGTATCTGAAAACAGTTTGGTCAGCTCATCCCACAGGTGGCAAGATATAATGCATTCATAGAGCAACGCGAGTTCTTGAGGATTACTACAGTGTATGGTAATGCAGCAGATCTAGAGATATACAGACTAGATAGAACTATTGATCACTTAATTGCGTAAACATCTGGTTAGCTTTGTTCATTATGTTAGAGGATAGAAAGTAAGAGACTAAGCAAAGTGTATGGCCTAGCAGGCAGAGAACTGGGCAAACTACGTGGAATATTGTAGTTTGTGGTTACCTCACTTTCGGCGTTGCTGGCATAAAGCAACAGGGTGAGAAGATAGAATGTCAAAGAGTATGGGATTGGCTGGTGGGTTGAGCACCAGTTGCAAGATGTATGTAGCCAGCAGATTACAGAACTAAGTTTGCCATCAAAAGCATTTGACTGTGTGATCATGTACATTTTCAAAAGTGTCCACTCTTCAACATGATGCATCTTCCCCAGCAAAATGAAATACAGTTGACACTGACATTTAGATACACTAACCTAAACTTTACTGTAAAATGCAGTGGTTTACAGTAGCAGTTCTGTGATAATGCATTACCTAACAAATTACATTTTTAGAAATAGAATGGCATGACTATTTAAAAAAATTATTAGCACATATTGGTCTTTGGCAGAGAGGATACAGTTAGCTTAATAAAAGTATTATCCCGATTACTTTTGATTTTCAATTATTTAAAAAAAGAAAGAACATTCTTGCCTGTCACTCCCACAAAGGCCTTTGGCACATAAGAGTGGAGGAGAGGATTACTGTTGTACTCTCTCTATTGGCCCCTTGGAACTTGCAATGAACAAAGAAAGGGAGAGTGGAGAGAGCCCTGAAGGGAAGAGGAATGTAGGGCGAGCTGTGCTTCCATTAAACACAGTAACTTAAAAAGCTAACTTTGCTACACAATTGCCAATTTATTTAGCAAATCTATAGAATTGCATAGCAAATTGCTACGCGACACTGCCTATTTTATGCCTTGGTGTTTCAGCAGATGTCTACGGTACCCAAGACCCTCCTCCACTGATAACCAAGACAGGGAGAGACGCTTGTCTCTGTGGTACCAACCTTGGTTCATCACAGCCACTTAGTTGAGGGGAGAGTCGATAATAAACCGAACTGTGTTGAACGAAAATTAGCAAACGGCTAATTGAACTTTGAAAGAACAATTGTTGAGAAAGGGGGAAACCAGCAACAGAGGAGTCTGGCACCACGTGGGGGCTCACTCAGGAAACTCTGTGCGATTACCCAAGGATTTGAAATACTGTAACAAGAAGTCCTTGGGAAAGGCGAGAAGACGGGTCAAAGTGGTCATACAGGGGTCTTGTAAAATCCTCTATACAGCCGAAAGTCTTAGACTGACAGATGATTGTAAAGCCAAGGGAAGTGAATTCTGCATCGAAAAAGTTGAATGGAAAAGACAAGACTGGCAAGAGTGAACCTGAACGAGGAATGCCGGTAAAGAGGGGGTGAAGTATAAAGTCCTGAAATACAGTGTGTTGACAAAAGTGAACCCGAACGAGGGATGTCCACAGTGAACTATACAAAAAGATATTCAGACTTGTGAAGAACGCCATAGTGAACCCAAACAAGGGAGGCAAAAAGTCGAGAAGTGTCTGAGCACGAATGAAAGAGATCCAAGGGGTGAATAGTCACCACCCGAAGATTACGTGCAAACAGTAAGGAACTTTGAACTTTTGTTTATTATTTTGAACCACAGGCCAATGAAAACAACGGAAAATAACTATCAGAGGTCCGGGTATCATTAAAGAACTTTGTAAGGGATCCTGATATCACTGAAAAGGAACTCTTTGTTCATTATTTGAATGCGTATTTGATACATCAGGCCCACGGTGGCAAGAGACTATTTGATGGAAAAGAGACTTAACCACTCTATGCCCTGATTGCTGAAATCGGAACTGTTCGCTCGTGCTGGGAAAGCTCAAGTGTGTTCTGTGCTCCAAAATCCACTCTTGTCCCGTGCTGAAAATGTGGGGAAGGGAGACCTTAAGTACTGCATCCTGACTTATCATTTGTGAACACTAACTTCTTTCTTAAGAACATTCTCCCACACTGCTTTTTGTATATAGCGTAAGGATTGGCAATAGGTTTGTCGTAGTATAGACCCTGTTATTTGACACAAAGCCACTAGGACTGCCTTATTATTATTATTTGATGGTTGAAGATTGCTCCGATCTTAGATTTAGGTTTAGATGAGGCTTTATTCCAACCTACCTTTACAGTTTAATAAACGCCCTTGAACTGTGATCACTTGTGTCTGTCTTTACTATTGCCACCATCAGTTCATTACAGAAGGGAGCTGAAAGAAATCTGCGAGCTGGAAGAAGGTCAGAACTTTTGGTTCAACACTGTTACTTTTGACTGTTCCATCCCTACACACTGGTTTGTTGTAGTTGTGAGGGCAAGGAAAGGTTTTGGACACAGACAGACTTTTTAGTTGAACTCTTTGACTTGCCTTAGTTTCATTCAGGTAGGAAAATCCCACCTTAGCGTGGAGCAAGGTAGGCTTTCAACCATCCTGACATATAAGTTAATAAATATCCTTTTGTTCAACTTGATGTTTCTTGTCTGTGTCATACATCATGATGCCTTCTCACTATATACTGATTGATTTATGTGGCATGAAGACCTGGAGTATTATCAATAAGATAAATACAGTTTTTGTATTTAACCTGGTTGTGATACGACAGGGGAACTAATTAGAGCTCTTTATTTTCTGTATATGTGTTTAAGTCAAGATATAATTTTTCTTTGATAATTCCTTTAAATGATTTTGTCAAATAAGGACTAAAATAATATGCAAGGTTTTTACTTTATATTGTAATAAGAATGCTGTTCTTTGTTCAGAAAATCATTTGTGAGTTGTAGAGAGTCGTAGAAACGTAGGAGTGCTGGTAGTGTTCCTGGCCGTCCAAGTCAAAGTCCATGTCCGGACATTATTTTTGTAGGCTTTAGTTCAGGGCTTGGGAGCCAACCCCTCGTGTACTACTAGCACCACAATGAGAATTGTTCTGTACCTGTATACATCCCTTAGCATTTAACAGTTGTGATTTGTTACACGCTGTTTGAGATTTGGAGTGCAGTCCCCATTCCATATAATATTTACATGTGGAACACCCAACTGGAGTATCAATGACCTATGTGCTAGATAAGAAGTACAGATAGAGGTTTTCAAGCGGAAACCACAACAAGACAAGGGTGGTCTACATAGTATTAAGCAGGAATCTAAACTATTGGATGGAGGACAAGGTGAATGCTATGGAGTGTAGACATGTCCTGTGCTGTCTTAATGTGGATAATACCCCTCTGACACTGTGCATTGTCTATAGTTCAAACCCCAAATTCCATGTTTTCTTTTGGGAATTAAGAAGGGTATCAAATGGGTTCTGATGGGGCAACTATGTGTTAGGGAGTGATTTTAACCTGGTTATCGACACATTTCTACATGTGTCCATGCCCAGATCTGGACCTGAGATTAAAAGGGAGGGAAAACCTTAAGGGATCTTGTGAAAAACTATTGTTTAAATGACGCATTAAATATTCTTCACCTGGATGAACAAGAATACACCTTTTTCTCCGGGATCCTTGATTCCTATTCTAGATTGGATTATTTAGTACTTTCTGATGCAATCATAAATATGATCTTAGATTTATCGGTCAAACCCCATTTATTAACCCTGATGCTGTAACCTCAAGTAGTCATGGCAAAGGTGGTGCTTAGCCGCTCATAGCCTAAGTGATGACTGATATACAGAAATGGTGTAAGGGAAGATCAGACCTTTTTTTGGAGGAAAGCAAAGGGTCTGCAGCGGTGGATGTGATCTGGGATGCCTGTAAAGCATCTCTAAGGGGTGCATTTGTAAGAGGTTGGCCTTTTTTTTATGAACTTAGAAGATGTTCTGTGCAGGGCCTGGTTGGGTGCTTGAAAAAAGCTCAAAGCTATTATGCCCTCACTGGCTCACTTGAGGATAAATGTCTACTAAGCACTGTGAATCTGACTTAGAAACTATTGTTGAAGGACAGGCAGAAAAGGTGGTTCAATCAACCTGACAATTCATCTGGTAGATAGGGTGGGGAGGCTACTAGCAGACAGCTTGAAGAAACAGGAAAAGAGAAGTTCACTAGGAGTCTTTGCAGAGCCCCTTCTTCTTCCCGTCCCTCCACTCTCTCCTCACCTGAGTCTTCAGAGTTGCCTGCGTTCCGTAGATTCCGCCGGCTCAGGTAGTCCCGTTCTTTTTTAGGTAGCACTTGCCTGTCTCGGTGAGAAGCCACAGTGACAACTGAATAGACAGCCGTCCTGGGGCCCCGTTACCGGGAACAGGCCGGAATAAAGGGAAAAAACCCACACGTGGGAAAAACCCTTAGGATACTTCTGGCAATGAGGTAGGTGAAGATCCAAGCTTGTAACCAGTAGGACTGGAAGCAGATGCGAGGTCCACAGGGTTGAACACAGGAGAGAAGTCCAAAGCGACACCAATGAGAGGTGAAGGGAGCCGAAGCCACCACCGGTCCAAGGACCTACCAGGCGTGGTAAGAAAGAGAGAAAATACAGGAGAGAAAACAATGGACAGAGAAAACAAGGGAAAACTGGAGAGCCGCGAGAGAAAAGAGCGGCAAAGAGGAGAGAAAAAACACACCTGCCGCCGGAGCGGCGAGACTAGAAGGAAAAAGCGAAGTAGTGCCGAGGGATCGGCAAGGAAGAGGCTGCAGAAAAAAAGGCCACCGCAGAAACTGAAACGGCCATCAGGTAAGTAGAAGAAACTTATCCCAAGGAGAAGGGAAAAGCAAACAGAGAAAACCCGCCACACGCCGAGGCGAGCAGAGGGCAAACGCTGGGAGCGCAAAAACCAGAGCTGCTGGTGCAAGATCCAGCAATGGGTTGAAACGCAGTGACTGCCGGGCTAGAAGGGCAGATAAACACCCGGCAGTGCTGTGATTGGCCATGACTTGTTACCAGACACAAAAAAGGGACTAAAACCTATCTACCTGCCGGTTAGCCTCCAACGTGGAAGGAGCCGCCACCCGCGGTAGCGATTGCGGATGACAGTACCACAGAATTTAAATGTTTGAATGACCTTGCTTGAAGATTCAGTATTCTATAGCCTGACGCAAGAAAGTTGTTTCTACGGCACCAACCTGTTGTTTTCTTATAAACGTTTGAAGAAGTTTAACGTTCCGCCTTCGGAACTCAGTTTTTACCACCTCCGCCGTCAGCAGTAGTGGAAGGGTAAGTTATTAGTTATCCGTGCCTTGGACTCTAAAGCAGCACGATTCTGTTTTCAAAAACAGCAGACTTCATATTGTTACATTCTGCTACAGACTTCATATTATTTCATTCCATTAAACAATTCAGAACAAGTTACGTCAGTCCTGTAGTACCACAGGTGTTTCCACAGAACTTCCTGTCGCACTTGCCAAAACCATTTGCTGGTGCATTTTCAGTCCCCCAAGACCATTTGAATCATCAAGAGCCCAGCAGCTGCTTGACACGTTTTCATTTCTCCAGAAGCTCATAATTTCCAGTACTCCTCCGTATTCTGTTTCAGTCAGGAAGAGTTTTTTCTAAGTTCCATTGTTAAAGTAAAGTCACCATTTTCTTCAAAAAACTCAACCCTCTGAGCAAACTCTCTCTTTCCTCGTGGAAGAACAATTTAGATACCAGATTTATAGTGCTCAACTACAGCAAAGATTTTTTCAGCCTCGGAGCCATCTCTTCAGTACACGCACCCCTGCATGTCAGCAGGATGGAGAGCTCACTAAAAATGCAATACTGGTAAGCTATACAACTACCTTCCATTCGAAAAAACCTTAGTTAAGAACACTACTATTGACACTGAGAACAGAGTTGAGGAGGTGCAATCTCAAACCTACTGAGAACATTACTGTTATACCTTGCAGGGTCTACCTGTTCCGCTCCCCATCAGAAAGAACCCCCCAGAGGAACGTCCATAGACCCGGTGCTCCTGCAGATTTCAGGTAAGCGTTACAGAACGCGAAGCCATACTGAAAAAACTCTGCCTGGGCGCCATGGAAACTCCAGAAGTAGATCAACTGACGCAGTTGCTGGTTGAGTTAATGGCTGAAGTCCATTCCGCTCGTTCCGAGACAAGCACTCTTCGATGAGAGTTAGTGATAAACCGAGACCGGACAGATGAATTGGCCCGTCAGTGTTGCAGGCACAAGCGGGACAAGCTCCACTGCCACATGGCAACCAACCGGCTCCAGTTCGAGCTGTACCACCGGTTCCTGTTCAAGTGGTTGTGCCGGGAAGCATCCCATTGGCACCCCCAGAGCGTTTCATGGGGTACCCGAAACAATTTGCAGTATTTTTGAATCAGTGTAGGTTACACTTTCTTTGTAGACCTGGGGCCTCATTATGAGAAGTGCGGAATGTGTTTAAAGGCGCCGGTAATTGTGCCGGCGCCGTTAAACACATTCCGCACTTTTACGAGGTCCCCTCGCGGGACCCGCTCTGCACGTCTGGTTTATCCAGACGTCCAGAGCGGGTCCCGCGAAGGGACCAGGGAGCTAACAACGGGCCCTCTTGTAATGGGCCCGTTGTTAGCTCCCTCCCCATTCCCATTGAGCCCTATGGGGCCTCGAATGGGAATGGGGAAGGACCGGGCCCGGGTTCCCTGAAGGAGGAAATACCGGGCTCTCCATACTCAGAATGGTCCGGTACTTCCCCTTTCAGGGTACCCGGACCCGGACACGATTTTGGAGGCAGCCATGCCCTTATTAAGGGCATGTCTGCTTCCAAAGTCGTAATGAGGCCCCCAGAGTTTTTCCCACAGATCACTCTACGGTTGCGTTTGTGTTATCCTATTTGGGTGGCTATGCTGCAGACTGGCCAATTCCACTAGGGAATATGGATGATCATTTGTTAACGAATTTCTAGGGTTTTCAGAGAGAATTGGAGAAGCTCTTCACCCGCCATACCCAAGGACAGGCATTGGACAATGAGTTGTTATCTTTGCGACAAGGCAACCCGGATTTACTGGCCTATGTGGCCATCTTCAACCGATTGGTAGCAGAAACTAATTGGCTTGCAGAGAAAAGGACAACCTTGTCTTACCAAGGGTTGCGCAGTGAATTGAAGGATGTTTTGGAGCAGGTGGTAAACCCACCGTAGGGTATAGCTGAATATATAGACTTAACCATTCATTTGGATCATCGTCTGCAGGACCGTAGGGCTGATCAAGCTCATGCAGAGAACCGAACATATTTTGTCCACCCAAAAGAAAATCCAGTGAGTTCAGGATCTGAGGCTCGCCCTGAACCTATGCAATTGGGAGGCGTCAGAGGACCAATCTCTCAGGCCGAGTGGGATAAGAGGCACCAACAGCAGCTATGTCTATATTGTTGTGGGAAAGCGGGCCATTTTCTTAAGGATTGTCTGGTGAAGGCACCTCGAAAACCCTTGGGTGGGGTCAATTCTGATAAAAAGGACCATAGTCTGGAAAACTCCAATGCCCGACAAGTTTAGAGATCAGCTTGTCGAGCATGGAAAAGGTTTCGGGAACCTCACACTTTGTGTTAGCCATAATCCTAATCAGCCAAGAGAAACCCACTCAAATGCATGCCTTGCAAGCTTACATAGATAGTGGGGCTATAGGCAATTATATGGATTTTAAATTGGCGAGCAAATTAGGGTTTCCCTTAATAGATAAGTTGGAAGCCGAGAGTGTCTCAGCGGTTGATGGCACCCCTTTAGTGTCAGGCCCCGTAACTCAGCGTACTGACAATCTTCTTTTGCTAGGCCAAGAAGGACACAGAAAGAGGATATTTTTTGACCTTATTAGTGTACCACAGTTTCAGATAATCTTGGGAATGCCCTGGCTAGAAAAACACAACCCTGCAATAGATTGGCGTTCAAGAATTCTGACTTTTGCACCGGAATGCAAAGATTTGTGCGGTCTGCTGGGAATTTCCAAGAAAACTGTGCAGATCATAATGCCCATGGAATCCACTCTGGGAGTAATTGGCAGGTTACCCCCTGAGTATAGTGAATTTCAGGACTTGTTGAAGGAAGAAAGGCAGGCAGAAGTGTTACCTCCTCATCGGCCATACGATTGCCAGATTGATCTTGTTCCAGGAGCCCAGATTCCTTGCAGTAGGATCTATGCACTAACAGAGCCAGAAAACATACATTTGAAAACGTATCTTGATCAGTACTAGGCCAATGGATTTATCAGACCATCTAAATCCCCTGCAGCTTCCCCCCTCTTTTTTGTACCAAAGAAAGAGGGGAATTTAAGAACCTGTATCGACTACCGGGCCTTGAATCCAATCACAGTAAAGAATTGGTACCCACTACCTCTTATTTGAACCCTTTTGGATCAAGTGAAACAAGCAAACATTTTCACCAAACTTGATCTCAGAGGAGCCTACAATTTAATCTGCATCAAGGAAAGAGACGAATGGAAGACGGCCTTTACAACGCGGTATGGTCTCTTTGAGTACCAAGTGATGCCCTTTGGGCTGTGTAATGCCCCGGCGGCCTTTCAATTATTTATGAATGACATTTTAAGAGAGCTGTTGGATGTTTGTGCGGTGGTATACATCGATGATATTTTAATTTTCTCTGCAAAACCTCAGGAACATGTGAAGCATGTGAAATCTGTTCTTCAGAAGCTTGAAGAAAACTCCTTATATGTCAAGTTGGGAAAATGCTCTTTTCACGTCTCTGAAGTTGAATTCTTGGAATTTCTACTCTCCTCTCAGGGAGTGAAGATGGACAACAGGAAGGTTGACGCAATTCATACCTGGCCAGCTCCCACGTCGATGAAAGGAGTCCAACATTTTTTGGGTTTCACCAACTTCTATCAGCGATTTGTGTCAGACTTTTCTCAGTTAGTGCATCCCGTCACGTCCCTGCTCCGGAAAAATAAGAAGTTTGAATGGACCAAGGAGGCAGGTGAAGTCTTCCAGAAGTTGAAAGAACGGTTCACTGCGGCTCCAGTTTTACAGCACCCATGACCAGATCTTCCTTTTGTGGTCGCGACAGATGCATCTAACGTGGCTATGGGAGCAGTCTTATCTCAGCGCAATCCAGACACTCAAGTCTTGCACCCAGTGGTGTTCTGGTCAAAAGAATTCTCAGCGGCTGAACTCAACTACACGGTTACAGATAAAGAGTTGGTGGCCATTAAGAGTGTATTAAAAGAGTGGAGACATTATCTGCTTGGAGCCCGGCACACAGTCACCATCTTTACTGATCATCGAAATTTGCAGTATCTGCGTTCCGCCAAGGCTCAATTTTCTCGGCAGTTGAGATGGGCTCTTTTCTTTGCCATGTATGATTTTGTTATCACCTTTCGGCTGGGAGTACGAAATGGCAAGGCCGATGCATTGTCTCGATTAGGAAATGATGAAGAGGCCTATGTGACTCCAGCTCCAGTGGACATTATTTCTGGGGAAAATATTTTGTGAGTGATGAGTACTGCAGATGCTTCCCTTGATGGATTGAGAAAAGAGGTTAAGTCTAGCAAGACCACAGCAGAAATGCAAGAGCGGAGTAAGCAAAAAACCCAATGTTCCCTTCAGGATGGCTTGCCCTTTTATCAAGGACGTCTATACTTGCCAACTCAAAAACTACAGACACAGATGATTACAAACTACCACAGCTCTTTGATGGAAGGTCATCCTGGGGTGACTAAGACCCTGGAAAAGATTAATAGGTGCTATTGGTGACCAACCTGGCGCATGGATTTGATTCAATTTATTAAGACTTGTGGGATTTGTGCTCAAAATAAGGCTCAGAAAAAGAAACCTGCAGGTCTTCTCCAACTGTTGGCGATGCTGCCCATTCCATGGCATACTCTTTCTTTGGATTTCATCACTGATTTACCCCCATGCGAAGGATTTGATACCATCCTGGTGGTGGTAGATTTATTTTCCAAGATGGCTCACTTTGTGGCCCTAAAAGGGCTTCCTTCAGCACCTGTTCTGGCACAGACATTTCTGGAAAATATTGAGAGGTTACATGGTTTTCCTTCAGCGGTAGTATCAGATCGTGCAAGCCAATTTATTTCAAAATTCTGGAGGAAATGTTATAAGTTGGCCAAAGTTGATATGCGCTTATCTACCAGCCAATACCCACAAACTGATGGGCAGACTGAGAGAACCAATCAAACACTCGAGCAATATCTTCGATGCATGCTTCATCAGACCGAAGATTCGTGGTTGGACATTTTATGGTTAGCTGAATACGCCTACAATAATTCAATGCATTCCTCCACTGGACTCAGCCCCTTTTACACCTTACATGGTCGACATCCACGAACATCTGCCTATAACCCTCCAGAACCTTTGGAGATGCCAGCGGTAAAAACCATGCATGACAATATTCCCACTGCAATATTTAAGGCCCAAGCCCACTTGCTCACAGCCAACGACTCTCAGACCTGATTTGCTGACCGCCTTCATAGTGATGCTCCAGAATATCAAATAGGGGACTCAGTATAGCTAGCTTCAAACAATCTAGCTCTTAAATGGTCTTGAAAATTTCTTCCGAGGTTCTTGGGTCCTTTTGAAATTGAAGCTGTCGTCAACCCAGTGGCTATGAAACTGGCTCTTCCGAAGAAAATGAAAATTCATCCAGTGTTTCATGTTTCCCTGTTAAAACCTGTTTGCCCAGATACCTAGATTCAAGAAGCCCCAGCACCAATAGAACTGGACGGTGATCAGCCGGAGGACGAAGTCAAGGCGATTTTGGATTCCAAGGTGGTGCACAAGAAGTTATTCTACCTGGTTGACGGGAAAGGTTATGGGTCTCACGATAGAACCTGGGAACCACTCAAGAATATCCATGCTTCTAGGTTATTGAAGGCATTCCACCGGAATCATCCATGCAAACCGGGAAGGAGTGACTCGAACATGAGAGGGGGATTGGGGGGAATACTGTCATGATCACTGGCAAGGTACCAAGCATAATCTCTCAGAAGAATTGGACATCAGCTTATCGCACTTGGTCTTTACATAAAAAGAATCCTGTAGAGAAGGAATTTCTATGAGTGGGTATGGAAGTCTGGATTACCTAAAATGGGCGCCAGGTGGAGCCAGTAAGTTACAGTGTTGCTCCACTCATTCAACTCTGTTGTCCTTATAAGCCCCGCCTACTGTGGGATCTCCGCTTCGCGATGATCCTGCTTTGCAGCAGTGCAACGTTTACCGCGGTTCCCATTTGAATCCTGCAGTCCCTTCACAGAACCCTCTTTCTCCACCAGTTTCCACAGTCTTCAGTTATTTCCCTCATTCCAATGTACCCCCTTTCTGCCCGTCCCGTTTATTACCTTATTTTACCTTTCATCATTCTGAAGCAGTTTTCAGTCAGACTCTCGTACCGTGATACACTCTCAAGCCTTCCCTAGCGTATTTATGTGTACACAGCGCTGTGCCTACATTCAACGAAAAACGCAAGTACCACAGAATTTAAATGTTTGAATGACCTTGCTTGAAGATTCATTATTCTATAGCCTGATGCAAGGAAGTTGTTTCTATGGCACCAATGTGTTGTTTTCTTATAAACGTTTGAAGAAGTTGAACGATCCGCCTTCGGAACTCAGCTCTTACGATCTCCGCCGTCAGCAGTAGTGGAAGGTTAAGTTATTAGTTATCCATGCCTTGGACTCTAAACTTGCACGGTTCAGTTTTCAAAAACAGCAGACTTCATATTGTTATAGTCTGCTATAGACTTCATATTATTTCATTCCGTTAAACAATTCAGAACAAGTTACGTCAGTCCTGTAGTACCACAGGTGTTTCCACAGAACTTCCTGTCGCACTTGCCAAAACCATTTGCTGTTGCGTTTTCAGTCCCCCAAGACCATTTGAATCATCAAGAGTCCAGTAGCTGCTTGACACGTTTTCATTTCTCCAGAAGGTCATAATTTCCAGTACTCCTCCGTATTCTGCTTCATTCAGGAAGAGTTTTTTCTAAGTTCCATTGTTAAAGTAAAGTCACCATTTTCTTCCAAAAACTCAACCCTCTAAGCAAACTCTCTCTTTCGGTTACATACCAGATTTACAGTGCTCAACTACAGCAAAGATGTTTTCAGCCTCAGCGCCATCTCTTCAGAACAAGCACCTGCATCTCAGCAGGATGGAGAGCTCACTAAAAAATCAATACTGATAAGCTATACAGCTACCTTCCATTCGAAAAAACCTTAGTTAGGAACACTACTAGTGACACTGAGAACAGAGTTGAGGAGGTGCAATCTCATACTAACTGAGAACATTACTGTTATACCTTGCAGGGTCTACCTGTTCCGCTCCCCATCAGAAAGAACCCCCCAGAGGAACATCCATAGAGCCGGTGCCCCCGCAGAGTTCAGGTAAGCATTACATTAGTGGAAAAGGAAATGGGGAATATCAAGGGCCAAATCAACATTAGCTGGGTAAGAGCAGCCATTCTGTTTATTAATTGTGGAAGTCACAGATCTAGATGGGTTATCTAATGAAATCTAAATCATTTTAAAGACCTACTGGGCCCTACTCTTCGAGATCTTTTTAATGACTGCAAAAGGGAGGAGAAACTCTGTGATACCCTGAAAGAGGACTAAATTGGATTGATAGCTAAACCAGGCCTAACCTGGAAATATGCTCTTTAGAACTAGATATGAATTTCTGTTTATTGGCTACATTGAACCTCACTTTCTGGAAAAAGGTAAACACTATAACAATGTGCAGTCTACAAAGACCGTCTACATGCTGCAAATGATCCCAGTAAAGGCTAGCACTAAAAGCTAAAAGGCCCTTTACAAGTCACTTAAATGCTTCTTTGGGAGAGGGCAAGAGGCCGTCTGTAAACTGGCATGTTATGATTTACATCAGCAAGATTTAGAGGGAGGATCTGCCCTGTTGGGTTTAGAGAAGCAGGCCATGAGAACAAACAACATGTACCAGTTGGTATGAAGAGGCCTGCGAACAATTTAAATAAATATACCTCCAGTGCTCAAACACACCCATGTTACCTTGAGGGTTTGGCTGATATTTAACTGGAACAACCCATAGTTGCACTGCAAAGCCTCTCTATTGGGCAATTTGCCCATTGAAATAAGCAATTGGTGACTGAACAGAGATGCTTGCCGCGGGAAAGATTTTAGAGCAGTGATTTGCCATCTTCTTTTGACCAGCTGCATGATAAATGTGCCCTTCCTGATGTAGAGTGTGACAGGACAACGGTATTTGGAAATTAGGTAAAGGGTAGGGTTCATATTTGGTGACACGCCCCAAGTTAAGAATCAAATTTGGGTTGTCTGTAGAGTCTGTTCTGAAGGCCTGGATATTGTCACAGTCATCCCACGTGTAACTGAAGAATAAAATGACTCGGGAAAAAAATGGGATGGTCCTGGAAAATCTTTACCAGCAGGAAAACATATCAGAAATGACCTCTCTCAGAGGCTGATCCATTAGCAGATAGCCCATAGGCAATACGGGACTCTTGTCTGGATGGTTCCATGTGATTACAACAAAAACAGGAATAACAAAAACCTTTTTCACAACCCGAAAATAACAATAGATAATGAATTATTGTATTTTATTTTAATTTGGGGGATCCCCCACCAAGCCCCCTGTTTCCCTAGGTCCACAACACCCGCCCATGACCCCTCCCGACCCGTTTTATATCCCTTAGCCCACCCCCATATATATTGCCAATAAAAAAATCGGTATTTTTCGTTATGTTAGTGTCGTTTAAAAAGTTGTTTCTTATTCCTAATTGGTTAGCATCACGGTATACCGTCTGGATGTGTGCTTTAGGGTTACTAAACCTAGATAATTGTCAAGGCTGCAATGGCTAAGAAGTCTCCATGTCTGCTGGTGAGAGATTTTTGGGCAGGGCACATTTAGTCTTCAGGGGTACAGTTGAATGATCGGTAAAAGGGACTGCACTTCAGATGCCCTGGTCCAGAGCACAAAAGGCATGGAGCATAGAAGTAGCTATTTAGGGCTTTACTTGTGGCCAATGATCAGATTCTAGGCGTGTGCAGGACCAGGGGAAACCAAAGGGTGGAAATTGCATTGGGAACTCTTGAGACTGGTGGCATTTTAGGACAGGATGTTGTCAAGGATCACTGATCAATACACTGGCTTCTGGGATGCATTTGTGGAGTTTTACTCTTCTAGGGTCGTGTACGAAAATCTTCCAGACATCTATTTATTTAGTGTTTTATCTCCCCATGTCCTGCCTTGTGCATTTGTCCTTTGTGCTTCGGGTGCCTATCCTTGGGTTGTTGCCTAATCCCCCTATTGTTTCTCCCCGTATATGGTTTAACGGCTTTGCTTGCTTAAAGGTTAGACAATCGAAGTATTGGGTTTTACTTTTCTCTGTATAGATTGTAATGTGAGATAACTATACGTTCTTCAGACCATTATGAATGTATTATATATGGAAAGACCAATACAATGTATCATAAAAAACATATATACAGCCAACTCTGAATTTTGTTCTGTCCAGGGTGCCACGATTAAAAAGGGTATCCCAAAACGTGTGCTTCCCAAGCAATTTCTCACAGCGAAAACATTGCTCTCACCTACAGTTAAACACAACGGATGGATTTGCACAAAACTCTCCTGAGACGTTGGCTATCCCAAATGCATGCCTTTGCTTGTTTCACGAAACTCGGGGCTGCGTTTAAAAAAAAAAAAAATGCACACAAATGAGGCACATTCCTATCAGAGATATCTTGGCTCCTGCACCGCAGGGGGCGTTTCTTTGGCCCCAATGTGTTATTGGCATTGGAGGGGCCAGGCCATGCCTGTGAATTTTCGGAAGGGACAAACAGCCAACATGATTGATTCAGTGTCTTTGAACATTTTCTAAATTGCCGCCTTTGTATCACGTTAAGTCTTTTTTAATTGCAAACATTTGAACATCTGAATCTCACCGCAATACTAGGCAGTGACAGCAAAAAAGGAAATGAAAATGCAATCCCTTTTTTAGGGCTCGTACATCGGGTCATTGGCTTGTGCTGCCCCTCGTGCCTGTCTTTAGCCAGGCCTGCAGGTTTGTGCTGGGCCTCCCAGCTCGAGTTAGGTCTTAAGCCAAGCCTGATCCTACCTTGAAACCACATATTGAGTTCAATCCCAGGGGCTGTGACCGTGGGACTAGTGGTATCCAATGGACCCACCATGGCCATTGGGGATTCACGGTTATGGCCAAAAAATATACACCCATTCTGAATACTTTAGTAAAGTTTTATGAAGTTCCAATTTGAGTGGGCAGGCAAATGTATTGGGTGGAGTGTTCTGAAATGTCCATCTAAAATGAATTTGTTTTAGGCAGATTGTGTTTTCGCCTACAGTTAAATCTGCAGGACCGCATTTGCGCCAAACTTTCACAAGCAGCTGGTGTTACTAGCTTGTTTGATGTAAGTCTGTCCAGCATTTCCCCCAAAAGTGCCCACAACTTATTACAGACATCTTGGCTTGTGGGCCTATCAGCCCAAAGCTGAAAAGGGAGTGAAACTTAAACAGTTAACGTTGAATAAACATATTAAGGGCCTGATTCGCAGAACGTTTTCCAATGGGATTGTTCCATTTATAAAAGGCTTCTTTGAATCGGGCCCCAAGTAATCATGTTCAGCAGGTTATTAGAATATATTTTTGATATGGCATGAAGACATGCATTGATGTGGGCTGTCACTGTGTGCCAGAATAAATACGGCTGCACGCTTGGCTGCAAGGCAGTCACGAGTGGGGACCAGTAAAGGCACCAAACCTTGTCCACGTCCTCATTTGCGCAGCAAAGCGTGGTGTGACACGGCCTACCCTCACACAGGACCCTGATGCGTGTGATCACAGTCACACAAAACAAATGGCGACGAGGCTGTTCCGAACGCGGACCGGCTGATTCTACCACCAGCAGGCAGACGCCCAGCATAGGAACACTCACGCTCGTGCAACCCTGCACAGCCAGAAAACAAACATCACTGATCACGGTATCCCGCGGGTAAGAGCCCCGGAAAATCTTTGTTACCACGATTGTATACACTCAATAGAGGCACCCCGCCTCAAATTTTGGGGATGCCTGATCCATTCAGCGAATTCACGGCCTGCATTGCCCCCACGCTGACTTACTCTCCCTCGAGGCAGAGCGAGCGAGCATGCCATCCACCCCGCTCTGGACCACTTTTGTGCACAACTATCCAATGAGAGTGCTCGTGCACCCGCCCACGGTCACCTGTAGGCATCCCCCGTCAACCACCACGGGTAAAAAAGGGTTGCGGCTCCATTGGAGGGCTCGTGTGACCCACCAGTATAAAGGGGAGGGGCACCAGTTGTCACAGGGTGGCACTGAAACAGTGTCACTATGTCTAGGGAAGGTGATGGTACTCCTGCACCGCCACCAAGTGGAAGAACATCCCTAGCCAGCCTAGGCCCACGGTGGATACTTTGGCGCAAATGCCTAGAAAGGTATTTTGGCACCACAGGTGAGCGCAATGACATGGCTAAAAGGTCCACGCTGATATACTCAGCAGGCCCTGCAGTCCACAAATTGTTTTAGACATTGCGCATGACGTATGACTCACTTGGTGCAGCAGTTCCGGCCCTGTCAGGATACGTTGCACCAATGGTCAACACTGATTACAAAAAGTTTGTAATGAGAACAGCTATGCAAAAAAAGTGACGAAAGTCTGGATGCATACCACAGCTGCCTGTGTATGGACTAATGAAGAACCGGAAGTAAGACTGCAAATAATAATCAGATGTTATTCTGTAAAGCTGCGTCGACTGATTCTCTGCAAGCCTGGAATCACGTTACCAAAAATTTTAGAGCTAGGACGCTCTCACGAATTTGCTGACATTAGAGCCCCCAGAATGGAGTCGCATTAAAATCTGTTAAGTTGGAGGAGGTATGGTGGAAAGACGCCCAACAAGGAACTTTGGTGGTAGAGGAGCCTGGCGATAGAGAAAACAGCGGGTTAGCTCCACCCCAGCTCCATGCATGCAATGCGGCTGTGACCTTCCTCACGACAAAGACTGTCCTGCAAAAGGGTACACATGTACCAGATGTGGCAATCAAAACAATTTTACACAGGTTTGCAGAGCACTGGCACCAGCTGCAGTATCCCGAGGGAAGGAACGACCAAGAGTGCCAGCACAAAGGAAATCACTGCTAAATGCTAATGCAACATCCGCAGAGGGAGTGAAAGAACAGCAACAGGGAGGCGAGGAAGACGAGGACGTCTTTTACATTTCAGCAGAAAAAGCAAGCACCAGCCGAATTACTCGGTGACCACAATGAACACCACCGTCCCTATACTCCTGGACACCAGAGCATCAGTAAATGTGATGGCAGAAGCCCATTATCCAAAACTGCACAACCCACCACCACTCCAGGAAACAAAGGTACGAATATTCACATTCGGGAGAAAGACTCCATTGCCTGCAGAGGAAGCATTCATAACCCCGGTAAAGCACAAAGACAAATCCATCAGAGCACGTTTTTTGTTGTGTTTCAAGTGGGTGACTAGACACTGTTACGATGGGCCGCTGCAGAGGCCCTCAAGTTGATTCAAATTGCACACTGAGTCATCGTGGAAGAGGTGGAAGCACTGGTGGAACGCTTCAAGGAGGTGTTCACAGGCATCGGGTGTATGTCAGGAGAACCCGTACACCTTCACATAAATTAATCAGTCCAACCTGTAGCGCTGAAACACTGACGACTTGAAAAAGAAATTCAAAACCTCATTGATCTAGATATCATCGAAAAAGTAGAAGGACCAAGGCCTTGGGTATCCCCAATAGTTGTCACCCAGAAGACAAAACAACCTGACAGTGTGAGAATCTGTGTGGACATGAGACTCCCAAACAAGGCCATAAAGAGGGAGCACCATATAACGCTGACGATTGATGAAATGGTGGCGGATCTGGAAGGCACTACCTTCTTCTCCAAGCTGGATCTAAGAGCTGGATATCACCAACTTGTGCTCCACCAGGACTGCAGATACATAATCACATTCACGCACGGCGGCCTATAATGATACAAAAGGCATAATTTCGGGATCTCGTTTGCTGCTAAAGTGTTTCAGAACACCATCCGAGGAGCCCTACCCAGACTACAAGGGACATTGAATGCAAGTGACGACATCCTGGTCTTCACGAGATCAAAAAGCGAACATCTTGAACGCCTAGGAGCAGTACTAGAAAGAATACAGTCACTGGGGTTAACGCTCATCATGTAAAATGTGAATTCCCGAAGAAGAGAATAGAGTTTTTTGGGTTCATATTCCAAGAAGGAGGAATATCAGCTGACCCAGCCAAAGCAAGGGAGATACGCGAAACCAAGGCACCAGACACCATCTCTGAAGTAAGAAGCTTCCTGGGCATGATCACTTACTGTGGCCTATTCATAAGAGATCTGGCAACCCTATCGGAACCCCAGAGAAACCTCCCCAAACAGTCTACACCACGGTAATGGACACTGCTAGAGCAGAAGTCATTAGAAGAGATCAAAGCAGCTCTATCAGATGACTGTACATTGGCTTTCTTCGACCCTGGCAGAAGCACCGAAATTGTTGTTGACACAGCCCGTTTGGACTGGGAGCAGAACTCACCCAGGCCGGTCAAGATGGAACTCCAAGGGCCATTGCCTACGCAAGGCGAGCTCTATCTCCAACTGAGCAGAGATACTTTCAGATAGAGAGGCCCTGGTAGTGCTCTGGGTATGCCGCCTTTTTCATGCGTATATATATATATAGGGGCAATAGGCACAGACACAGGAGACAAGGACAAGATGGTACGGAAGACGCGCTCAGGAACAAAAACATTATAGAGACGAATATGGAGCAACAAGATATGTCTATCATCAATCTTTCTTCGTACCCCGAATGACCATCTTAAAGTATTAAAACTTGGCCTCAATTTCTGCCCTGCCAGCCACTACAACTATGCTGAAACTTGAATAGACTTTGACAAATAAATGCGAAAAGTTTGGCTGAAAAAGTTCTTTGCCATCAACCCATCCAAGCAACCTGTTCAGGAAATATCAGAAGGGTACACCCCTGTCACCATAGAGGACATGGAAACATTTGCCAATCTCATAAGCCTGGGATTGGACTGTGCAGAATCTGATGATATTAGAGATCTGGACTGGAGTTCTATGAACATACATACAGATTGGCCGAGCACTAGCGAACTCAGGTGCAAATCCAGATTCAATCCCATGTTCAGTCCGGGAGGACACATAGAAGCGTTCCTGGTGATTAATTAGTTTAGTTTAGTTTATTATTTGATAATGCGCTCCAAACCCAGGGATAGCCGGGTGCAGCAGTCATAAGAATACTTAAGCTTAGGTTACATACATAGGATACATACAGAAGATTACAAGTGATGTTAACGAAATGCAATACATATATACAAAAGATATCAGATGTGGGTGCCTCACATCACAAAGGGCAGTGAGATAGTCTATAGTCTAGTTTCAGCTGTAATTATGAAGGTAATTATGTGCAATGGTCTGGGCCTAGAGCAGGGGATCATTTTTTTGGTCGTCTTTGGTCCAGATCCAGCTAATCACATTGCGTCTAAATCTAGAGTAGGGTAGATTCGCTCTCAATGCAGTAGGGAGTGCATTCCAGGCTCGGGCAGCTCTAACAGGGAAGCTTGCTCCACCCGCTTTTGTTAGTCTGAATCTGGGAGTTTCAAGTAGGGAGTGGTTAGAAGCTCTGGTGTGGTCGCCGAGATGTATGGGGGCGCAGTGTTGTTTAGTCCTTTATGGGTGAGAGATAGCGTCTTGAGGAGAACTCTGTCGTTAATTTTTAACCAATGATGGTCTTTCCTGATGTTGGAAATGTGCGCTCTGCGGGGTATGTCTAAGGCTGCTCTAAGAGCATTATTCTGCAGTATTTGCATTTTGTTTATGGCAGTTTTACTAGCTCCCGCATATAGGGCGTGCCAGTAGTCTAATTTAGACATTACTAGGGCATTGGCTAGTGTGATACAATTGGTTTTGGAAAGGTAGGGTCTGCAGGCCCTGATTAATTTGCAGGTGTAAGCAGTGGAGGATGCCAAGGAGTTGACTTGTTTTTTGAGAGATAATGTGGAATCAAGGTAGAAACCTAGTGTTTTGACCGCGGTTGCCACTTTAATTATATTGCCATCTATGTTGAAGGTGAGATAATTAGGGCTGCGTTTTTTTGAGGTTAGAGTCGGAACCCAGGATCAGTATCTCTGTTTTGTCGTCATTCAGGCAGAGGCCGTGGGAGGCCATCCATGCCTGAATGAGGAGGTAAATCTTGTTTACTAGAGCTGTGTCTTCGACAAAGTTGCCAGATAGTGGTATGAGGATCTGCGTATCGTTGCATAATTGGTATAAGTTACCCTCAGTCTGTCAAGTTTGTCGAAGAGTGGCTTAGTGAAGATGTTGTACATTGTGGGGGAGACACATGAACCTTGTGGGACGCCACAGGTGATTTGTATTGGGTCCGCTGAGGCTAAGGGGGAGAACACTCTCATCGTACGGTTAGCTAGGAAGGATTGTACCCAGGCTATAGCTTCGCTTGAGAAGTAGGCGGCGGACGCTAGGTGGTTGCATAACACTGCATGGTCCACCAGGTCAAAGGCCACCAATAAGTCAAGGAGGAGGAGCATAGCTGTTTTACCTTTATCCTTCAACTCGTCAATTTGTGTCTTAAGGTCAATTAAGGCCGTTTCAGTACCGTGTAGTGATCTGAATCCAGATTGGCGTGATCCTAATAGTTGGTTTGTCTCCAGGTAGTTTTGGATCTGGAGGTAGGCTACTCTGTAAATGATTTTAAGGAGAAATGGGACCGTGGTGATGGTCCTATAATTGGTAGGGATAGCAGGGTCAAGGGTCTGTTTTTTTAAGGAGAGGCAATACCCAAGATTCTTTGAGGTTTGAGGGTACAGTACTGGATCTAAAGGAGGCATTGATTAATTTGGAGATGAAGGGTGCTAGGTCTCTAGCTGCGTCCTTAATCACTTGTGCTGGGCAGCTGTCCCCCTGGCAGTTAGATGGTTTCAGGGATGATATCACCTTTTCAGTTTCCAATATGGATATTCTGGTAAATCTGAATGGTTTGCAGTTACTTTGTGTAGAGGTTCTAGGTGTATCTGTCAGATGAGTGGTATGAGTTCCAGTGGAACTCAGGGACGCTTTCTTCTTTGCAATTTTAGATTGTAGAGTTGTGATTTTATTAGCTAAGGCATTTTGGATGATGGTGCACCATTGTTTGTCCTTGGGGGCATTGTCTGTGGGAGCAATCAGGTTTACCATTTCCCGGAGGATGGAAAAGAGTTCTTTGGAGTTAGAGTTAGCTTTACTAATTCTCTCATTAAATGTGTCTTTTTTGGTTTGAATTATTTCCTTCTTATATGTTTTAGCAAGGTTGTCGAGTAAAGTTTTATTCTCAACTGAGGGTGTATGTCTCCAGATAGTTTGGAGTTTACATTTTTGGATTCGGAGATCTTTGAGGTGACGGGTGAACCATGAGTTGAGATGAGATTCTCGTTTACTTTTACGTAGTTTGATAGGGGCAATTATGTCCAGGGCTTTGGACATAGTGTTATTGAATATCTCAACTAGCGTATTAGGGTCAGAGTTAGTAGTGCAAGCCATAAGAGCTGGTAGGAGTGGGAGTAGTTTTACAGCTGTAATTTCTTTTTTTACTTCTAGTTGGCATAGGTGGTGCTATTTCCGGGTTATCTAATTTAGGGGGCTCTATAGTGGATGAGAAGCAGATGAGGTAGTGGGCGGTCCAGGTTTGTGGTAAGATATTAGAGATGGTAGTAGCACAGTTACGGTTGGCTATCCGATCTAATGTACGTCCTTTTATATGTGTAGGGGCTAGAACTTTTTGGGTGAGGCCATGATCGACTAAGATTGATTGGATGGATTGGGCCTGTTTGTCCTTATCATCATTGAAACCCAGGTTAAAGTGACCTAGTAGTAGGAGCTGGGTAGAATCTTTGATGTTATTAGTGAGGAGGCTGGATAGGTCTTCCTCAAAGTTACCTAGTGGGCCTGGTGGTCTGTACACCAGAAGGACAGTTAGTGTAGTATTATTGGAGATAGGTATTTTAGAAGAAAGAAGTTCACAGGATGTAATTGCTGGGTGTGGGGTAAGTCTTACAGCTAACTTAGTTTTGGCGATGATGGCCAGGCCACCTCCCCTAGAGTTGGGCCGATCGGCTCTTAGTATATTGTAGTTGTCTGGTATGGTAATCATGAGTGCGGGACCTGTGGCATCATGGAGCCAGGTCTCGGTGATAGCGAGAAGATCTAGGTTATCCAAAGCAAGTATGTCAGCAATTTCCGTATTATGTGCTATGAGGGACCTCGCATTGATAAGGGCTCCTGAAAAGGTAGGGGTTGTGATTTTTTCTTGGATGAGTTTAGGATTGGGAGGGTTGGTTCTCTTCTCGTTAAGGAGAAAGACAGTTTGTATTTTAGGGTGCCTTTGTGGACCTTGGGCAAAAGGGTTAGGGTCAGAGGCAGTTAGAGTTGATATAGTACCTGATGGTCTAGTTCTTTTGTTTTTAAGGTCATAAAGACGTGGCAGCCTCGCTCTAAATCGCGTGTTTCACTCTTGCACGTTGAAAGGTGTGGAGTTAGTGTGGGCCATTGTTGTGGTGATAGTTAGAATAGTCCAGAGTAGGGAGCAAAGAGTGTACATAAGACAAGTCTTGGTAGTGCACATGTTGGGAGAAAGATAGCAAAGGGGCACCTAAATTTGACAATCCCAGCAGTGACTTAAATGCATGCAACAAAAGGCACCTAAATTTGGCATTACCAGAAGTGACTAAGAATACATTCCGCAGAGTGCGCCTAAATTTGACAATCCTAACAGTGACTAAGATACATACCGCAAGAGGCACCTAAATTTGACAAACCCAGTAGTGACTAAAAATGCATTCAGCAGAGTGCACCTAAATTTGACAATCCCAACAGTGACTAAGATACATACCGCAAGATGATCTGAAAAAAATCAGGAAGACCGAAGATAGTTTCCATGGGAACCTTACCAACCAAGAACAGAACATTTTGAAACAACTCAGCAGTCTACCAGATTGCATCATAAAACCTTCAGACAAAGGGACCAACATTGTTGTGATGAATCGTGTGGATTACATCAAGGAGGCGGCAAGACAACTTACAGAGCATTCCTGCTATGCAATGTTGGAAGAAGATCCCACTGCAGGTATGAATACGAAACTCTTTGACTTGCTTACCATATATCGGGACAAAGGTCTACTCGAAGAAAATATGTGTACGTACTTACATCCTAAGTTCCCAGTGATGCCTACTATTTATTTTCTGCTCAAAGTGCACAAAAGTATGAGGAAGCCTCAGGGACGACCGATTGTGACACTTTGTGGAGCTTTGTATGAGCACACCTCCAAATTTGTGGATGAGACTTTGGTGACCTTTGTGACTACACTTCCATCCTATCTAAGAGATACCAAAGACTTTTAGAATAAAATTAATGGCATTACTTGGGAATCTACCTACTAACCCTTGATGTAGTATCTCTTTATACCTCCATCAGACACATCGATGGACTACGAGCGTGTGAATACTTTCTCCACACTGGGTCCATGAATTTCTTATCACACAGCAAAATGATATTGGATATGATCCATCTCTGTCTGACAAATAATTGTTTCTTGTTCAATACAGAATTCTATGTACAGCTCCAAGGTACAGCTATGAGTACTACATTTGCCCCTCCCTACGCTAACTTGTTTATGGGCTGGTGGGAAAAGTTTGTAGCTTGGCGACCAGAGAACAATCGCTACACCGCTAAAATTATCCTTTGGCTGCGGTATATAGATGATTTATTCATTATTTGGGACGGAACAAGTTCTGAATGGCTGGACTTTGTCCAGAAACTAAACAATAATGAGCTAAATCTTCATTTCACCGAGAGCCACAACAAGACTGCTATCGTCTATCTGGATATTCTTGTCAAAGTGGCTCAGGATGAACATGTTACAGAACTATACAGGAAACCCACAAGTTCTAATATACCGCTACACGCCAAGAGCAATCATCCCACCGCCCTGAAATGGAGTATACCATATGGGGAATTTATCCGCATAAGGAGGAATTGTTCAAAGTTGGAGACATTTGATGCAGAATGTGCACGAATGGCCTTGAAGTTTAAACAACGTGGATATCCTAAAATAATTCTTGAACGAGCATATCACAAGGCCAGGGACCAGGATCGCGCCTCACTTTTAATAGCCAAAGTTTTGCCATCCACAGACATATGCAGTAGTGAGACTCGACTCATTCTCACGTATGGCAAGGCTTCCCAGCATATACAGCAGATCATGCGTAAACATTGGCATGTTCTACAGCTGGATGAACACATGGGAGGAGCCTTGGGGGATAGAATGAATATTACATTTCGACGTTCGATTTCCCTGTAGGACAATCTGGTATCTAGCTTTATTATTTTTATTTTTTTATTTTTTTTATTTCACAGATTTATGTGGTTTTCCTTATTTTAAACCTTTAATCTGTTGTAGACCAAATTTCCGTAATTTGTCTACCGCCTTTGTGTAGCTCACACGTCTTTGGTAATTGGCCCTTTGTCTGTGTCACTACGAAGCCCTTCTAATTTTTTAAGTATTAAAATCACCAGTCTTACAAGCGCTATATTGATCTTCATTATTTCTTCTTCTATGAGGATCTTCCACCAGTCTTCTGCGCTCCTTGTGACGAAGCTTCTCAGGACATTGCCCAAACATTGCTCACGGGCTTCTCTTAGTCCCGTGCAATGGAGTGTGAGATGTTTCAGGGTTTCTTTTTCTCCTTTGAGCTCACACACTCTACATTTTGCGTCTCTGTTCATGACTTTCCTCCTTTGTAATATTTCTCCCGTTGGCAGGATGTTCAGTCTGAATCTTAATAAAAGAGCTCGAAAGTACCGGTTCGGGAATAAAGTCAAGTAGCTCGGAATCTGGTTCAGTTTTCGTGGTTGTGCCCAGAAGTCTTCATAACCTTTGTATTTGCAGATGGTTTCCTGGGTTTCTATCCAGTCTGCCATGTATAGTTTTTTCTTGGTTTTATCTGGGTTTATCCACAGTTCGTCCTCTGATTCGTTTAGGTTCACCAAGATCTCTCGACACGCTCCTTGCCACTCTGTTAGTGTTGCGTCTGTTTTTTTCTTTTATTGCTTTGTTCAGCACTTTAAAACCTCCAGTTGTGTTTTCCTCCAGGCATTTTCAATAGAAGCTTAGCGTTTTCCATATCACTATGGTTTTAAGTGAAGTTAAGGCCAACTCTCTCCGTATCAGCTCTATTGGTACAGATTTGGGGAGTTGTAATACTTTCCGCCAGAAGTGGCCTTCCAGAATTGACCATGTTTGTGTCGGTATGGGTCTTGGTGATTCAACTCCATATGTCAGTGTGGGCACGACGTTCATCCTGTAGAAAGTTACCAATGGTGTTAAAGTAAATCTACAGTATCTTTTCAGCAGGATTTTCCCTTGAGACGCTAAGTTGTTTGCTTTCCGTTTTAGCCCTTCGATTCTTGGTTTTTCGCTTTTCATGTTATTTATGCAGACTCCCAGGTATGTCAAGGCCTCCACTTCCAGGATTCTTTTGCCGTTCAGTAGCCAACCTGACTTTCTCGTTCTGTTTTTTCTCCCTCCTGGGCGCAGCTTTAGGATCCTCGATTTTTCTGGATTAATTACCAAATAGTTTTCATCCACATACTGTTGCAACGCCGTCAGCTGTCGTTGGAGGCCTATTTGGGTCTGGTCCATAAGGACAATGTCGTCTGCATATAGCAGTCTCCCTATTGAGGTCCATGCAATCTTAGGTGGAAAGCTGCGTATAAGTTCAAAGGAGTCCTCGATGTCTGATGTAAACAGGTTATAGAGTTCTGGCGCGAGTGGGCACCCTTGTTTTAGGCCCGTTCTTATCGGGATTTGGTCTGTCAGTATTGCTGCTTTGTCCAACCTGACTCTTATGCTTGTGTCTGTGTACAGGTCTTTGATGTTCTCTACCAGTATCTGTGGGCATTTCCAGTTCTCCAGTTTCTCCCACAACTTGGCTCTTTTTATTGTGTCAAAAGCTTTTGACAAGTCGATAAAAGCTACGTAGATTTCTAGATTTTTGTTCCTTATTGTTCTTGCTTTCATCAAGTTGATCAGAAAAATATTGAGTCCAGTACCTCTCCCCCTCACAAAGCCAGACTGCCAGGGGTCTCGTCGTCTACTTTGCTGTACCCAGGTAGCCAGAGCTTTCAGCAGGGTTGATGCGAAGACCTCCCCCCCGACGTCCAGGAGTGCGATCGGTCTGTAGTTGTCTGCCGATGTTCGAAGGCCCTTTTTGAAGATTGGCACCACTACCGCTGTCCTCCGGGAGTCTGGAATTTTTTCGGTATGTAAGATGTATTCAAACACGTGGTGTAGGAACTTTGCCCACTCACTTGTATTGCTCTTTAATATTACATTCGTCAGCCCGTCAGGTCCCGGAGCTCTTGAGTCTTTTAGTTTCTTTAATATGTTTTCAATTGCCTCAGTGCTGATGTCTATTATCGCGTTTTCCTTACTTGGCATCTAGCTTTATGAATCCAGTGATATTATCCACAGGCCAAACCTGGCTCAACACACCAACTGGAGGCTTCCACAAGTCCAGAAAATGCAAAGCCTGTCAATATGCCAGAGACACTTTGAATTATGAACATCCCATCTTGGCAAGAAACATCTCTATAGGATCACGCATCACTTGTGACACAGAGTATGTGGTTTACATGCTCGTTTGTCCCTGTGACAAGTGGTATGTTGGGAGCACAATAGGCAAATTGAAGCTGCACCAGCATATCTGTGCTATTAAACATGTAGATCCTACGTACCCTATGGCCTTACATTTTAAACAAGTACATCATGGGAAGTTAGATGGCTTTGCATTTTTTGGTATACACACAGTAGCCAAACACCCCAGGGGTGGCAATAGAGAATTATCACTCAGACAATTCGAAACTAAATGCATCTTGGACCTGGAAACAAAAAAACCCAGAGGACATAACTTAGATGAAGAACTTTACACCTTTCTGGGAACCTAGCATTAGAGGAAAAGATTATTGTTATTATGCATGTTCCTTGTTTCCAGTTGTAGGATTTTGGGCTCTTCATCTACATTATTATCATATCCTGGCAGTACTGTTCGTAGCATTGCCCAGTGGAGTTTTTCATACATATGGTTTCCAGTCTGAACTGTACGAGGTTACTGCTATTTAATCTAAGTATCTGCTTTTCTCTCCACTATTTTCTCTCTTTTCAAGACTTAGCCTTTTTTTGTGTAATGACATTGTCTGTGCTGAGAGAGCACAGTTTAGCCATGTACATTAAGCAACCTTTATTAGCCTTTTGGCCGTATAGGCTACTCCAGGTCTGATGGTTTGTTTGTTTTTGCATTTATTATGTACCAGGGACACCATTTGGTCTACATCTCAGGCAGGTCTAATTGTTATAGCCTTATATTGATACTTCTGTAGTACCCCTGACATATTTTTGGTAGTACACTTTTTACAGTTTTTTAGAATCAGAGATTTTTCTCTCTTACTTTATTAATTTTTTCTATTTTGTTCCATTAGGAACGTTCGATAGTCAAGTACATTTGGACATTTACAACAGCCTCTTTTTGTAGAATCACTCCTTAAGATTTATTAATATTGGCGGGCTTCTTTCATGAATCACACACTAGCACATATGCCACAGCCCAGCACACCACACTACCTGCAATTCCATATAGGACCTTGCACATAGCACTTTATTGATGGGATGACATATACATGAGAGGTTTAAGCATAATAGAGGGCTTTAATGTCATATCTTCTCATCTGGTATCCCATCCCTGTATTAAAATAGTTGTCTATGTTTGCATCCATTTACTGTAGTCAATTGTCATTCTGCTGATTTGCACTAGTCGATATGTTTACCGTGAAAGTTTACGGGCACTAAGCACTTTATCCAATGGGAAACATTATGTTGGAATTAATTTATTCCAGCTAAATTGCTGTGCTTATTTGCACCAATCAATATGTTTACAGTGAAGACATTCACCGGCACTAAGCACTTTATTTATTGATGTAATATAAGGTCCTTGCACACTTCTGCTTAACCTAGGCTAATAGTTTTGCACTGTGCGAGTTATAATCGGCCATTTATTTTGGTAGCATTAGTGTTTACAGGGTTAGTGTGGTGGTTTGGGCAGCGAATCACTAGCACATAGGCAGTTATTTAGCGAGAGGCTACAGTTTTTGCACTCTTTTGGGCAAGCATTATTGAGAGTTTTTTCGCAATTGAAATCAGCCCTATTTTAAAATACATTGCGATATGCCTAATGTCTGTGTTTAGATACATGTATAATAACGTTATATATAGATTGCTAGCAGTCGCTGACAACAAAGTGGTTACTTACTGGTGCATACTCTGTATTTAGCACACCTTCCCATGTGAAGAAATTATTCCACTTTCTTCCTTTTCTATCATTTTATAAGAGTAAACTCCTTTTATTGCAATGTGGTGTGATTTTTATACTTCAATAGATTATAGCAAAAGTGTTTGTAATTGTAAATTGAATGATGTCTTCCGTACTTTGCCTAAGAAAAGCACTTTGCTTTACAATGTGACATTCTATCTGGAGGGGATACCATAGAGACTGTTGTACTATTTTAAGTCACCTTCACAATGTCGACACTCCTAACGTGATCAAGTGGTGAGAGCACCGCGAAATGCGTTGTTTCTTTGCTTTTCCTTGTTATGTTGACCAATTAAAAATAAAGGGATTTGCCAGTCTGGACTTGCTTCGGTGACCCTGCCTCATTGCAGAAGGCAAGTTCAGCGTTTTTGCTCTTTTGGGAGAGCATCCCGTTTTCTTTCCTTTTTCTGCCCTTTTTCTGCAATGGAAAATAATGTTTCTCCTTTCAATATATATATATATTACACAGCCACAGTAGTGGCTGTGTAGTTATGGTTAAGTTGCTAATCCCATAGGAAGAGCACTTTTTGGGCGGCTTGTAACTTCACTCCCCCTGGCCGAATCCACACCAAACTTTGCAAAAAAAGTATACGGCCCACTCTGAAAGTTTGGTGATGTTTGGTCCAGGGGCAGCAAAGTTATAGGGGAAGTCCCAAAATGTCTCCATAGACTGAATGGGTAAAAAACGTCTCGCCTACAGCCCAAACCGCTGGACGGATTTTCACCAAATTTGCGGCAGGAGCAGCGGCTTGGTCCCAAAAGCGTGCTTTTGTAAATTTGGTGAAAATCCATCCAGTATTTTCTTTTAAAAAGACCAAAAAGTAGGTCACAAAAAATGTGTGATATCTATGTCCGCTTCGCGGACACATTTCCCTATTCGCTCCGCGGACAGGACACCGATTGGCTAATCGGCTTGAGTCATGTCCGCAGTCATGCGACGTGTCTGCTGATTGGCTGGAATGAAGTGTGAGGTGCGTCGTATTGTTTCGATGCGATATATGTTGGCGTATTCTAACTGTGTATTTCTTCTTATAATTTAGTGGTACTGATTTATCTGTTTGGTTGTTACAGAATTTTGGGGCAGTTATATACCTGTTGGCGTATTGTAGCTGTTTATAGTTTTCGAATTGAAGTTTTATTAATGTTTATGCACAGATTAGTTATTAAGAATATTAAATAAGCGTTTAAAAGATTTGCTGGTAATCTTTGCTTTAGAGTAATGCTACTATCATTACATTCGAACCATCCACATTTCTTTCTCCGCGTTCACAATGCTGGCCAGTATAGATAAATAGGGTTTAGAAAGGTAAGTCCTTCCTTAGAGTCTAGCGCAGCGGCCATACTATATTCATCCTTCCTCTGAGACAACCTTCCTCTGAGACAACTCGACCACCTGATTTAAATCTGAAAGCCTTTATAATCTATGTCTCCGGTTCCTTTCTCCATTTTTCCACATCCCCATCTAAATTTGATTCAAGCACGGGCTAATTAATTACTGGGCTCCACTTACACCCACACACTTTTGAATATTCAGAGCACTTTATATCACTCCAGTGACGACATGATAAATGATCTATGTAATAGCTTCCTCGAGTGACTTAACATTTCCTATGCTGCCAACAGTTTTACGGCAGAGTTTGTGTCCTAATGTTTTAAAAATAGGTTCACCTTTCACTGGTGTCAATTGAAGAAGATCTCCGAAAACAATAATATGTTTTCCTCCAAAGAGCTCTTCATAGTTTGAGTACTTCTTGTAATCTGAGGTGAATCAAAGCCAACTTTAGGTTGGAGACCATGCTCACTTCATCTATTAGTAGCATTTTCATTTGTTTTAACACTCTGCGTAGTTCCATTGCAACTTCTGTAGAAAGTTTGTAATATTCTAATTTGTTTTGGTGTTCTAATGGAAGGAGTAGTAATCGGTGTAAAGTGACACCGCCTATGTTGTAGCATCTAAACCTGTGGGGGCAGTTACAATAGTTGACAGTTTGGTGTTTGTCAATTGTTGAAGGAACTTGCTGATGATTTTGATTAAGAACGTTTTGCCTGAACCAGCTTCACCACTGACGTATAGTAGTATAGGTTTGTAATTTTGGCAGGTACATTCTTTATTTTCATGTTGTACACCATGTGCAATTTCTTTTGTTACTTCTTGAAAAATGGTACGCTGGTCTTTCTTCAGTTTTGATTGTAGTACAGTTAAGTCTTCTGTATCTTCTTCATAGTGACACATGGTGTTTTCTATTTCTGTCATAGCTAATTCTGCCTCATTTGCTATTAGTGGCTGTCCCAGTGGCTCTTGGCTTCCTGTTACCGAAGGCTGACTACTGTCGGGAGTGTCCTTATCTAGTTGGGCCTGGAGTTATCTTCGTGTTGCTGTTCATTGTGCAACAATGTTTTGTACTGTGTAAAGTTTGCATCGGTTATAGTGCTTTCATTTGCTTTGAAAGTGTCTTCATAGGATTCATAGATATCTAGTATCTCTTCTTCTTTTCTCCATGGTTTAAAAAGTTGTAGCAGGGACATGTAATATAGTTCTTTATGTTGAGGAGTTTTAATGACAATTTGATATGATTCATTACGCTTTGTTTGGTAAGTTTCACTAGGCTGCCTTCACAATTTGTCACTCTGTATCTACCTTTGTTTTCATCGGGTTTTATATTATTTTTGTATGTGAAGTTTTTGGCTATGTGGTATAGAAACATAGTTTCCAAAGTGGTACTCCTGTTTGGGTAGTATATGTCTAGTAAATTGTTTTTCAAAATGTCTTGGCTGTTGGGATAATTTTTGGCTATTGTTTCTATGTCGTCGTATGATTTGAGAACTCTTTTTCTAGATTTAGCAGGACCAAGACTTAGCCATACTATATTTTCAGACTTTCCATACAAAGCAGTACCGGTTAAACGATCTGCAGCTTCATAGCAGCCACATTCTCTATGAGAGAGCATTTTTATGCCTAACTGTACAATTTCTGAGTCAGTGTTTTGTCCGATGATAGGTCATTCCAGAGGTCTTGAAGCTCTGTTTTTTCTGCTTTGGTTAAGTAGGCTGTAACATATTGTTCAACTGCAGTGGAATTGTCTGCAATGTACTGCACATCTATGTTTGCATTCCATAAGAGGGCAATGATTGCATTGTAATCATTGATATATTTTGATTCTTCTGTTCTTTTTATGTAATATGTGTTCTTAGGTGATTTACCTTTAACACTATGGGCCTCATTACACGGTAGGCGGTAAACCATGGCGCTATAAGCGCCATGGTTCATGCCGGTAATTTACCGGTACCGCCTTGGAGGAAAGGGGAATTACCGCCCTATTCCAAGGTTGGGAAGGCGGTAATTCCTCCTTCCTCCATTGCCCTTCCCCATTCCCATTTTTGCCCCATAGGGCAAAATGCGAATGGGGAAGGCGCTAATTACGGTACCGCAAATTGCGGTACCGTAATTAGCACCCCGGTCCCTTTGCGGGTTTGTTTTTTAACGCCTGCAAAAAGCAGGCGTTAAATTCCCCAATCCGCAAAGGGACCTCGTAGTAAGGTGGTAAGGGTTTACCGGTACCGGTAAAATACCGGTACCGGTAAACCCTTACCGCCTACCGTGTAATGAGGCCCTATGTCTAACTGAAGACATGAAGTTGTTCACTTCACCTGTTTCTGTAACTGGTCTAGGGAAACCAAAGTGGCATTTGGTGTAGTATTTCCCTTTGTTTTTTTATTTGCAACAATATTTCCCACATTTGTGTCTTTGAAATTGTACAATTTGTGCATGAAGATCACTATTTGTTGCTTCTGATGGAATTTCACAAGTGACATATTTTTCGATAAACTGTAAAACAGTGGCATCACTGTCTTGACCGAATTTAGGAGCATCTTTAATCCATAAAAGCATGTGGATATGTGGTGCTCCTCTGGCTTGGTATTCTTTTCTCCAAAAGAAGTGTTGCACTTCTCCGAGGAGAGGAACAGTTTTAGTACAAATAAAGTGCAGCATAGCAATGAAGCGATGATGGAAATATCTTGAAACATTAAAAGGATCTAGAGAGCAAAGTTCTCCAGGTGTTAGTGTATCTATGTTTGTTTTGTTTTTGTTTGATATGCGTAGGAAACCATGTAAATCTTCCCATGCATATTCTAAACAACTTAATGTAACACACCAAGTGGGTGGGCCAAGGTTCTCTGTGACGTCGGAACCATCCGTGACGTCGGAACCAGTACTCTTTAGTAACACGCATGTTTGCTAACAGATTTGTAATGCTTGATTGTAAAACCTCATCTTTTTCCTTGCACCTTTTGTAGTAATTGCGTAGCTGACATATTTTGAAAGTGGGTTCCTGATTTCAATGTGTGTGCAACTCTGTAACATAGTCGCTAGTTCACTTTCAAAGAATAGGTGGAATATGCATTTCACATTTTGTCTAAATCTGGGATCTTCAGAATACATTTGTAACGAGCGGTATTCTGATGCTGTTATCTGAATGGGTCTATCACCGTACCTTCCTCCTTTCCCAGTAGGAAAGAGAAGAGGAAAAGCACGTGCATCTATACTTTTTTCCCATATGCTGATTGGTGATCCTTTGGTTAGTCGCATTTGGTACGTTTCTAGTGCATCATCTATGGTGTCATTAGAGTGTAATGGATGAATTGTATAATGGTCTAAAATATTGGATACTGTAGCAGGATCTAGAAGTTCAAATTGACCAGTTTCTGGTGACTCTTGAATTATTTCAATTGTTTCCCTTAAGTTTTCTTCAATATTCATTTCCTTGTAGTATTCATTATTGTATTTTAGATATTGCAAGGTGTTAGGGAGAATTCTCTGTTTAGGCTGAATTTCCTAACCTAGTGAGTGCCCCAGCAGTTTTGCTGGATTTCTGGAGTTTGTTTTTTTCATCCTGCCAAGAGTGAGACTTTTTTCCGCCCACTCTTGGACATGATTTGTGGTATTTCTTTGAATGTTAATGTGTTCTATGGGCTATGGGGTCTTTTACTCCATAGGGTCTCATGTATTTTGTTATATGTGTTACACAGCACCCTCCACGCCGTAACACTGGGGTGTCCTAGGTGACCCCCACCACAGACTCCATACCCTGGGACTGACTACTGTCTCCCAGGGCCTGTAAAGTCACCATTGGCTTTACTAGACCTAAATTTACTAACAGAACTAGTACAAACCATCCTATTGTGGACGTACTGGTAGGGGTAATTCGATTACCCCTGGGTCTGTTGTTCGAGGGGGCACTATCCCGTCCCCCCTCGTCGAGTTTTGGCTGGTGGCAGTGGATACTACTTTTTATATTCAACCACGAATATATTCCTATGGGATTCGTCCCATTGTTCGGGGCTAATACTTTTTCACATTAGTCTCTAACATACCGCCGGTTTATTTATCTTAAATAAATTCACCGGTTGGTATTTTCTGCCAGAACTCGGTTTTTAAAATGGCGTATGTTTTCGACTCTGTAACTCCAAACCAAAGGTTGAGCCCTTTGTTCCACTTTTGGCAGGCTTCTACACAGAAGCCCTCCAGAGTGGTGCCATTCTGTCTGGGTACCACAGGGAGTGTGGGAGGGGGTTTAGGCACCCTGGACTGAGTTGCCTTGCCAACTCAAGTCGCACTCTGGTGTGATTGGCCCAAGTGGTGAGCCGCCACGCTCACCACTTAGCATTTTTGATTGACAGCTAGGCTGAATGAATGGGGTTTTCTGCATAAAAGCAGGGCTTTGGGGACTGGGACTTCAGAAGTCGCCACAGGACCTAAGAATCCGACGAGGGTAAAGCTGAGCCGACCTGCAACGACGACACCTCCGGTGGAGCCCTGCTGAACCGACTCACCACTTCCCAATGACAGAGGAGATCTCCCTGCTGGAGAGTCTTCTTCCCTTGACTGGTGGGAACAACCGGTCCCTTGCTTTTTCTTCGCTTCCAGGACGTCTAGTGGTCGAATTGCCCGTGCTGAGCACCCCGGCAACCGGATAGCCACTAATCACTGTACCGCGACCAAAAGGTGGTGCCTTGTGACGGAGCACTCCGCGGCTGGTCTCTTCCCTGGTGGTGCAACGATCTTCACTTTCCTCTACGACAAGATCATCTCTTCTTCTGGCAAAGTCCCGACTTGCATCCACCACCAGGAACAACTGCCACCGCCGGAGCTGTCTCTTCACTTTCAAGGTACTGTGTCCGCCTGGCTTCCCTTGTGACGGTTAGCGTGAGGTGTCTTAAATCCTTACATTTCCACTGGGTCGCCTCCAGACCTTCTTAACTTTTGTTCTAAAACTGGTCCAACCTTTCTGTGACATTTTGCTACAAAGACTTGAAGTGCATTTCCACTGTGATACTTTTGGACATACCGCCATGCCTCTCTCCGAGTGGGCCTGGCCTCCGAACTTTGTGATCTACAGTAGACCCTGCCTTGCTTGCCTTGCATTTGCTTCGTAAAAGTGTTGGTACTGAGTTGGTTTCATACCCTGCCTTTTCTCTCCCTTTCTAACGAATATTAGAGTGCCATCTAGGTTAATGCACTCACCTCTGTCTGCAAATAAGTGGTGCCGTCGAACCTAGACTTGTCGAAATATCGTTAGGGGATTGATATATACTTATAGTAATTGTGATTGAAGTTGTTTGCCATATTAGTGCCAGTGTGTTTTTCATAGATGTGTTTTTTAAAATAAATAATTATATATCTTTACACCCAAGCTCTGATCAGTGTCTGCTTGTTCTACTGTGTGAATTGCCCTATTTTGTATATTTTGTATACTCTAAATACTGCCTAACTCATCTTGAGAGAAGTCTGGCTGCTACCAGGTAAATCTGGGTGGTACAGACTGCTACCAATTGGGTTTACTGCTAACTCCTATAGTCTTAAACTTTTTGCAGTGGTCCCAGAGGGAACTGCACAGGTTTCTGCCTAACACTGGTGTACAGCGGTGGTATTTGTATCGAGTATACAGTTTAGAGTGCTTTTCAACACTTTAGGATAACTAACCACAAAGCATAGCACTAAAAAGCAACTTTCTAAAAACATGTCTACATGGAAGTGTACAGTCAAGAGTCCTTGTCTGGTGAAAATACTGAGAGTTTGAGAGCTCTCTGTAGACAAGAGAATCTTTCTGTAAGAGGCAAGAAAATAGAACTAATAGCAAGATTGCTGGAAAACCAAAGTCTGGGTACTGGTTCAGAGGAACCAACTTCTCCAGCAAATGTAGATAACAGTAATGGTGTTGACCTAAACCAAAGTTCTGATGATAGTGATGAAGAGGCTGATGAGGAAGGAGAGGCTAATGAAACTGTCTCCCCTGCTCCTCTGTCTGCCTTACCAGCTGTACCTGCTGGGCCTATAGCAGGTCCCACACTAAGTCCTCAAGTCCTTGAACTAGAAAAAATGAAAATAGACTTGGAATTCAGAAGGATTACTGCTCAAACCGAACAGAAGCACCAAGAAATGCAACACATTCTTAGGCTCAGAGAAATGGAGCTCAAGCATGAGTTAGAAATTAAAAAGTTGTCTGTTGAAACTGCTTCTCTCTCTGGCTCCTCTAGAAGTTCCAGTCCAAAAGACCCTGGATGCCTAAGGAATTAATTGGTATGTATGAACCAAAGTTGGATGTGTTGGATTGGCTGAGTTTGTTTGAGTATAATCATGGGCTCCAGAACATCACAGGTAATGAGTTACTTACCTGGTTGTTCTCTAGGCTCCCCCCTGTTGCAACTGATGCAGTAATGGAGTTGGGGGAGGAGGATAGGAAAGAGTATGAAAGTGTGAAACTAGCTCTGATAGCTAGATTTGGGAAGACCCCCTTCCCAGTATCTTAAGAGGTTTAGATCCCTCAAAAAGCATGATGGTACCCCTTGGGCTACCTGGGTGAGTGAAGGGTTGAAAAACATAGAGGGATGGATTAAGGGTTACAAGGTGAACACTTATGAGGGTATGAAGAATCTTTTTATGTTGGAGTCAATTTATGATGCCTGTTCTCCTGAGCTCAGACTGCACTTGGCTGATTCAAAGGAATTGGATTCCAGGAAGCTAGCTAGGGCTGCTGACTTGTGGGTTGCCAACAGGGCTACTCATAAGGATTCTGGGGCAACTCAGAAAAAGGATGAGGGAAAACAGCCTTTAAAATATACTCAAAAGAGAATTCTAATAACTCAAATTCCAAAGAGGGCCCCAAACAAAACCATAAGGGTAAGCCACAAGGAAAACCACAGCAGAATAGTGTACCTTCTGGTGCCAAACCAGAGGGAGGCCAGAACAAGCCATCATTCCAGAAAGCATTCGGTAAATGCTTTGTTTGTGGCTCTACTGACCATGTGAAAGGAGATCCCAGATGCAAGGGTAAACCTTCAGGGGTCCAGCTTGTCTCCTTAGCCTTCGCTCCAGAGGAGGAAGTCCAAATGGCAAGTGGAAACTTTCTACTGCTGGCTGATGAACCCATTGGAGTCTCAGCCAGTGTTTCTTTAGTGTCTCTGGGTTTGTGGGAACAACAGAATTTAGATGTCTATAATTCTATCCCAGATAATACTAAAGAGTATTATCAGGACAGTGTCCAGGTGAATGGTCAGGAGACTCCTGCCATTAGAGACACTGGGGCCAGCATAACTGTGGTGGATAAATCTTTTTTTCAGGCTGAGGAAGTTGCTAAGGCACCCAAACGCCTCACCAAGTTAGCTGGAGGGCCTGTGCAGATGCTTCCCCAATTACCAGTTCTCATCCAGTGTAATGACATGACTGTGAAGATACCTGTCAGCATACAGAGTGAGGTACCAGGACGAGTTCTGTTGGGTAACGATTTAAAAACTCTTGGAGTTGTGTCTCATACCCCCAGACCTGCTAGTAAACGGTTACAGGAGCTAACCAGACCTGCAAGCGAGAGAACCATGAGAGGTACTCCCGAGGAGAGGATGAAGACGGATATCACTCCTGCTCGACTGGATTTGTCAGCTGCTGTCTCAAAGAAATCAGAAGCGAAAGGGAAACCTAAAACTTCTAAACTGAAACCAGCAGCCAGCACGTCAGTGCAGCCAACAAGGACTTCCCCTCGTTTGTCCCCAGTTACACCCGTAACTCCCCCTCCAGCTGAGGCTGAGAGGGTGGTACAACCCTGTGTGGTAGAATTAGACTCTGAGGAAGAGCTAATGGAAGGCCAGGAACTCATTGGAGATCTGGATCCTGTCGACCATCCTGAGCTGCAGTCTTTACTGGCAGAAGGTGGACCCAACAGGGCAGACTTCAGTAAGGGACAGAGAGAATGTCCAACTCTGGAAGGTCTTCGCCACCAGGCAGAAGCTCAGGCTGAAGGGCAAGAGCCTGGGAAATACAGGTTGCACTGGGAAGATGGCCTCTTCTACAGTGAACCGACCGAGTCTGCACCTGGAGACTACAAACGACTTGTAGTACCCCAGGAGAACAGACAACAGTTCTTGCAGTTAGCCCACGAGATTCCTTTGGCTGGTCACGTGAGTTTCAAGAAGACTAAGGAAAGGCTCTCTCTCTACTTTTATTGGCCAAAGATGGGGGCCGAAGTAGAAAAACACTGCAGGAGCTGCCACACCTGCCAGACCTCTGGTAAGGTTGGCTCCAAGAATGTGGCACCTTTAGTGCCTCTCCCAGTTGTGGGAGTCCCATTTGAGAGAGTCGGGATTGACATTGTTGGTCCCCTTGATCCTCCAACCTCCTCAGGCAACAGGTTTATACTTGTTGTAGTAGACCATGCTACTAGGTATCCTGAGGTCATTCCTATGAGGACTGTTACGGCTCCGGCTGTGGCTAAGGCCCTCCTTGGTATTTTTACCAGGGTCGGGTTTCCTAAGGAAGTAATCTCTGACAGGGGGACAAACGTTATGTCCCACTACATGAAAGCCATGTGGAAAACCTGTGGAGTTACTTACAAGTTCTCAACAGCTTACCACCCACAAACCAATGGGTTGGTAGAAAGGTTCAACCGAACCATGAAGAGCATGATAGGTGCTTTAGCGGACCCCCTTAAACGAAAGTGGGATCTTCTACTGCCATGCCTTCTATTTGCTTATAGAGAAGTCCCTCAGGAGGGAGTAGGTTATTCTCCCTTTGAGCTTCTCTATGGTCATCCCGTCAGAGGTCCATTGGCCCTGATTAAGGAGGGGTTGGAGAGTGCTCCTTCCCCCAAGGCAGTCAGAGTGACTGACTACGTCTCTTCACTTTCAAGGTACTGTGTCCGCCTGGCTGTGTCCTCCGGAGGAGAATGTCACACATGATGGCAGAAGCAAGTGATAACTTGAAAGCTGGACAAGCATTGGTCAAGCACTGGCATGATCAAAAGGCTAACATGGTTGAGTTCACTCAAGACCAGCTAGTTCTCGTTATGATCCCAACAAGGCAGAGGGCCTTGCAAGACAAATGGATGGGACCCTTCAGAGTTGTGGGTAAACTTGGAGAGGTCAACTATCTGGTGGACTTGGGCAATCCCAAGGAGGCTCCAACAGTCTTCCACACCAACAGACTCAAAGCGTATGTCTCAAGACCTGATGTAGGAGCGTTGCTTCTAGCATCATCAGAGGAAGAAGAAGAGAGTGAAGCTCTTCCTGATCTCCTCAGAGGCTTACCTTTAGACGAAAAGATTGAAGGAGTAAATCTCTCTTCAAATCTGACACCTGAGCAACAAGAAGAGTGCAAAGCTTTGTTGAATCAGTTTGCCTCTCTGTTCTCACTTTCACCAGGCTTGACCCCTTGGGGCCAGCATGACATATTCACTGGTGACTGTCTGCCAGTCAAAAGCAGAGGATACAGAATGTCAGAAAATGTAAGAACCCACATCAAAGGTGAGGTCAGCAAGATGCTTGATCTCGGGGTAATAGAGCCCTCTACTAGTCCATGGTCTAGCCCAGTTGTGTTATTACCAAAGGCAGGATCTAAAGAACTTAGATTCTGTGTGGACTATAGAGCTCTTAATGCAGTCACCAAGACTGATGCCCACCCTTTGCCAAGAACAGATGAGTTGGTGGATAGACTTGGTTCAGCCAAGTTCCTCAGCACATTTGACTTGACGTCAGGCTATTGGCAAATAGCCCTGACAGCCCATGCCAAGGAGAAAACTGCATTTACTACCCCAGCTGGCTTGTACCAATGTAAGGTAATGCCTTTTGGATTGAAAAATGCACCTGCTACATTTCAACGGATGGTAAACCAGGTTCTGCCTGGGATGGAGGACTTCTGCATGGCATACTTGGATGACATAGCAGTGTTCAGCAATTCCTGGGAAGAACATGTGGACCACCTAAGAGATGTTTTGCAGGCTCTTGGACGAGCCAATCTGACCATAAAGGCGAGTAAATGCCAAATTGGACAGAGTAAGGTAGTCTATCTTGGACATGAGGTAGGAGGTGGAGAAATAAGGCCTTTGCTCAGTAAGATTGAAGCTGTGCAAAATTGGACAACACCTACTACTCAGACCCAGGTGAGAGCCTTCTTAGGTCTCACCGGGTATTTCAGGAATTTCATTGAGAACTATGGGACCATAGCTTCTCCTCTGAATGTCATCTCCTCTCCAAAATTCCCTAAGAAGGTTAGATGGAATGAGGAGTGCAATCAGGCCTTTGAAAACCTGAAAAAGGCTCTTTGCCAAGCCCCAGTACTCAGAGCTCCTGATTACCACCAAACTTTCATTGTGCAGACAGATGCTTCAAATGTAGGAATAGGTGCAGTACTCAGTCAACTGGATGGGAAAGGTAGGGAGCACCCCGTTTGCTTCATCAGCCGCAAGCTAAAGGATCGTGAAATAATGGGGGGAAGCAATCGAAAGAGAGTGCTTTGCTATTGTGTGGGCTCTGAAGAAGTTTAGGCCATACTTGTATGGTTCTACTTTTGTCATTCAGACTGACCACCAACCCTTGAGATGGTTAATGCAAATGAAAGGGGAAAACCCAAAACTACTGAGATGGTCAATCTGCCTGCAAGGGTTTGATTTCACCATTGAGCACAGGTCAGGGTGTCACCACCAAAATGCTGATGGTCTCTCTAGGATGTATGTCATCGACTAGAGGTATGAGATTCATCCAGGAGTGGATTAAATCCTCCTGTCCCTTAGTCTGGGGGGGGCGAGTGTTAGGGAGAATTCTCTGTTTAGGCTGAATTTCCTAACCTAGTGAGTCCCCCAGCAGCTTTGCTGGATTTCTGAAGTTTGTTTTTTTCATCCTGCCAAGAGTGAGACTCTTTTCCGCCCACTCTTGGACATGATTTGTGGTATTTCTTTGAATGTTAATGTGTTCTATGGGCTATGGGGTCTTTTACTCCATAGGGTCGCATGTATTTTGCTATATGTGTTACACAGAACCCTCCGTGCCGTAACACTGGGGTGTCCTAGGTGACCCCCACCATAGACTCCATACCCTGGGACTGACTACTGTCTCCCAGGGCCTGTAAAGTCACCATTGGCTTTACTAGACCTAAATTTACTAACAGAACTAGTACAAACCATCCTATTGTGGAGGTACTGGTAGGGGTAATTCGATTACCCCTGGGTCTGTTGTTCGAGGGGGCACTATCCCGTCCCCCCTCGTCGAGTTTTGGCTGGTGGCAGTGGATACTACTTTTTATACTCAACCGCGAATATATTCATATGGGATTCGTCCCATTGTTCGGGGCTAATACTTTTTCACATTAGTCTCTAACATACCGCCGGTTTATTTATCTTAAATAAATTCACCGGTTGGTATTTTCTGCCAGAACTCGGTTTTTAAAATGGCGTATGTGTTCGCCTCTGTAACTCCAAACCAAAGGTTGAGCCCTTTGTTCCACTTTTGGCAGGCTTCTACACAGAAGCCCTCCAGAGTGGTGCCATTCTGTCTGGGTACCACAGGGAGTGTGGGAGGGGGTTTAGGCACCCTGGACTGAGTTGCCTTGCCAACTCAAGTCGCACTCTGGTGTGATTGACCCAAGTGGTGAGCCGCCCCGCTCACCACTTAGCATGTTTGATTGACAGCTAGGCTGAATGAATGGGGTTTTCTGCATAAAAGCAGGGCTTTGGGGACTGGGACTTCAGAAGTCGCCACAGGACCTAGGAATCCGACGAGGGTAAAGCTGAGCTGACCTGCAACGACAACACCTCCGGTGGAGCCCTACTGAACCGACTCACCACTTCCCAATGACAGAGGAGATCTCCCTGCTGGAGAGTCTTCTTCCCTTGACTGGTGGGAACAACCGGTCCCTTGCTTTTTCTTCGCTTCCAGGACGTCTAGTGGTCGAATTGCCCGTGCTGAGCACCTCGGCAACGGATAGCCACTAATCACTGTACCACGACCAAACGGTGGTGCCTTGTGACGGAGCACTCCGCGGCTGGTCTCTTCCCTGGTGGTGCAACGATCTTCACTTTCCTCTACGACGAGATCATCTCTTCTTCTGGCAAAGTCCTGACTTGCATCCACCACCAGGAACAACTGCCCCCGCCGGAGCTGTCTCTTCACTTTCAAGGTACTGTGTCCGCCTGGCTTCCCTTGTGACGGTTAGCGTGAGGTGTCTTAAATCCTTACCTTTACACTGGGTCGCCTCCAGACCTTCTTAACTTTTGTTCTAAAACTGGTCCAACCTTTCTGTGACATTTTGCTACAAAGACTTGAAGTGCATTTCCACTGTGATACTTTTGGGACATACCGCCTTGTCTCTCTCCGAGTGGGCCTGGCCTCTGAACTTTGTGATCTACAGTAGACCCTGCCTTGCTTGCCTTGCATTTGCTTCGTAAAAGTGTTGGTGCTGATTTGGTTTCATACCCTGCCTTTTCTCTCCCTTTCTAACGAATATTAGAGTGCCATCTAGGTTAATGCACTCACCTCTGTCTGCAAATAAATGGTGCCGTCGAACCTAGACTTGTCGAAATATTGTTAGGGGATTGATATACACTTATAGCAATTGTGATTGAAGTTGTTTGCCATATTAGTGCCAATGTGTTTTTCATAGATGTGGTGTTTTAAATAAATAATTATATATCTTTACACCCAAGCTCTGATCAGTGTCTGCTTGTTCTACTGTGTGAATTGCCCTATTTTGTATACTCTAAATACTGCCTAACCATCTTGAGAGAAGTCTGGCTGCTCAGCCACAGCTAGCAGGTAAATCTGGGTGGTACAGACTGCTACCAATTGGGTTTACTGCTAACTCCTGTAGTCTTAAACTTTTTGCAGTGGTCCCAGAGGGAACTGCACAGGTTTCTGCCTAACACAAGGTTTGTCTAACTTTATGTAAGTGTATGAGTTTTTGCCAAATTCTTTTGTCTTTTGTAGGTACACCATTTACTAAGACAATTAAAGATTGCTCTATTGGACGTTGCACTCCCAGAGTGTGCACATTTTCTTTTAGATCTAATGGTAAATAAACTACTTTGCCACGAATGCCTTTGACTAATTCAGAGGGAGGTAATTTTGCTCTTTTTGGTTGAAGGCGTATTATTGCTTGAAATGTGTGCACTGGTTGAATTATGATGTCTCATATAAAGTGAGTTGTTGCAGGGGTTTTGGTAGTGGGAATAATTCTAAGCTATTTGTGATAGCATGTGAATGAGTTTGGTTGTTGTCAAGATTTGTAGTGCAGTAACTGCAAATTATTAAGGGGTCAGTTATTTCGTATTTGTTTTCTGCTATAAGGTAGAGAGCCAATTCAAACCATTTGGAATCTTCATTGTCTTCTATTTTGTATGTTACGTCTATAGTTTTTGTGTTACTTTTATAAAAAAAAGTTCTGCTGCAACACACATACTCATGGTTTGGTACTTCAGCGGATGTACTTTTAAATTTTAGTATTTCTTTTTTGTATGTGTGTAGTAGAAGGTTGCCATCTGTACAATTGTTGCTAGTCTGTTGTAAAGCTACTGCATTTTGTAAGTGGCTTTCACTTGCAAAATATTTTCTCTGGATATGCTCTATTTCTTCGAGCAGGTCTTTGGCTGTACCATGTAGAAGATTGTTATTTAAATTGGCTAGTGCTAAAGCAGGACTTTTAGCATAGTACAGTTTATAGACTAGATTTCTTATAGTTGAATTATGTGTTGATATAATTTTAATATGATGGAAGGTGCCTTTGCAAATAGGTCCTGAAGCGCAGGCTAATGAATGTCCTTGTAGTCCTGTGTATTTGCGCACTGGACAGGTATCCATATTTTGTAGCAGTTTAATTTTGATTTTGTTTTTGCCTTTCACATACTGATTGAGGAACTGGCGTAAAGATTTTTTGCCAATGTTACACATTGACGTGTATGGCCATTTGTATAATGGACGTTCTGGTTCAGTCAAATGGAGAGGTGATACTGAGTTTTCTGGGGATATTTGTTAAGCAGTATTTCTTGTTGCATTATGGTATTAAGTTTTTCATACCCTCGTCCACTGCTATGTATGACAATTGTGTTTGTTTGCTTTTGTTTGTATGCTTCTTCATTGAAATATGGTTATGTGCTCGTGGTGTGACTCCATTCACCTCCACAGATATTTAAGAAGTCATTTTTGTTTACATTCCGTTTATTGAGAAGTCTTTTTTGTAATTTAGTAGTTAGTTTTGTTAGTGGTTTCATTCTGTTTAACACTAAAATAAATAACTTCCTTTTGAGAAGGATTGCACTGTCTATCAAAGCTTCTAAGATTAATTTTCTACGGTAGGTTTTAAGGGTTGTGCATGATTTGTCTCCTGTTTTTATAAGATTCTGAAGGACACTGTGGTGGACATTTTTGCTAAAATACTTCTTTTGGTATGGTTACTTGCAACTACATCAAGATTTATAGGAGCAGTGTTAGCAGTAGTGGCAGCTGAATTCTTGTTAGTCACTTTCTATTTTGTTTTACATTTTGATATAGGAGGCAAAGTTTCTCTACTGGAAGCTTGTTTTGTTTCGCTTATTGACTGTATTAGCTGTTTTGTTTGAACTTTTTGTACAAATTCTGCTACAGATGGATGCTTATTTTTGACACTTTTATTTTCATTTGATCTACTTCTGCGTTGCTTTCTAAGGACTTGCTTTTTGGTAGGCATTCTTAGGGATCTGTTGAAAAAAAAATAAGGTATGGTTGGGCTGTTCTGCATTGTATGTGTGCTGTGTGCATGAGTGTCTGAGTATGATGGTAAGGATGTATGTGGTGGTGTGTGATTGTGCATTGGGCAGCTACAACTAGTTGGGAAGTATATTCTTCTATTTGTGTGTTACTATACTGGGGTTCAGATGACAGTAGAAAGTAAGCTAGTGGTGAGGATAAGCACTAATACTAAATCTAATGGTATAGAATTAAAGTAGTTCTTTGTTCTGTAATACTAACATTCTAGGGGCTTAGTTATGTCATTTCTGCGCTGAAAAACAAAGATTTGTGCGCCATTCTGCCTGCTAATCCCAGTTTACCAAATGGGGATTTGTGGACAGAATGGTGCACAAATCTCAGTTTTTCGGTGCACAAATTCCATGAATCAACTCCACAGTGTGTTGAGTAACAGAAAGAATATTATGGTAGTATTGTACTTACTCATTTTGTGTGGAATGAGCAGGTTTCTTCTGAGTTGTTGTTTGTACTTCAGATGCTTCTGCTTTTCAGGAGAGTGGTCTTCACTGCAATTGTAAAAGAAAGAAGTTAGTAATTTTATGTGTTTATAGCACTGATGTTAATTTAGACGTTGATTTTTATGTTTTTGTAGTAGTATTCTTGTTTGATATCTGAACATAGTGTGTGCATGCAGTTTCCCTTGACTATGTGCAACCTTTATATTTTACTTACAATATGTTAGTTCAACATGCTTTGCAAATTAGTAGAATATTAAGTGTATGAAACTTACTTGGTTTTTTAAGGCTGTGTTATTGAATGTTAGGAGAAAGAAGAAATAATGATATACTTATTTTGCAATTTTTATAAGGTAAATGGCAGATACTGTATAGAAAAGCATGGAATGTATGCATTTGTGAAGGTGTGGGTAATAAATCAGAAGGATGTGATTTACAGGCAGTGGTGTTATTGCATCTGTGAGCTTTTCAATGATAGTGTCTATCTGTGTGAGTGTATGAAGATGCATGACCTTATCCTGGCTGTGTGTAATTTTACAATACACTACTAAGTGTTTTTCTACAATTATGCTGTTATTTCTCCCATCTGCTAATATTGTAATTTTTTAGATAGCTGCGTGTGTAAAAGAAATTTAGATAGCAGACAGGTTTGGAAGTGACAGTTGATTATGGCAGATGGGAAAAATTACAGTAAGTTCATTTTATAGGTTATACAGGTTAAGTGGCAGTTACTCTGTTTATATGCATTCATAAAAGTTGTACATGTACTGTGCAGAAATATGTATTCCTGTAGTTTGTATTCATGCATGTGGATATGCATGCAGCTGCAAGTAGAAATCTTGGAGACGTGTAGAGTAGTTTTTGTAGTAGGTGCTTTCCAATGATATGAGACTTGTACTCTTGTAGAGTGATCAACAGTACATTTGAAGTGCTGAACTCTGATGATGGAGTTAGATGTAGAGGTCTTGGTTGTGATTGGTGGATTGTTGTGTGACTGCTTAGCTGTATCCAATGAGGGAATGGCACAGAGAGTGATGTGGAAAGGGTAGAAGGACTGTCTAAGAGTTTCACGGTCTGCGGACACCGCAGCAGTCTGTGGACAGGGCGTGCCACATCCGGGGTTTTCCAGAAAATCCAGCAGGGAAAGGGGACTGTAGGGATCAGCCAATCAGATGTTGAGGTTGTGGATTTGTGTTGAAAGAGAGTGTGTGTAGTGAAGATGGCAGAGGTGGTGAAAGTCAGGGTGTTAGTGCTTGGAGATATGTTTGTGCATGGTTTACAGCAGTTTGCTCAATGCAGGCATGTGGCAAACAATTGTGATGTTAAAGGAGTGGAGGTGGTGTGGAGCACTGTGCCTGATTGCAATGTACAGGGAATTGTACAAGTTTGTGAAGATATGGGCAGGATGAACAGTCCCCATGTAGTAGCTTTGCACTATGGTGCTTTCCATTTGGGCTATGTTAGTGCCCCTACTTTGTTGGCAGATTTGGGAGACTTGGTTCAAGCAGTAATGAACATCCTTCCAAATGCGAAAGTAATTTTGTCTGGATTATTACCTAGGGCAATATGGGACAATAGTTCTGTTTTTTGTCCTCAGCGAAACATTGCTAGGTGTGCAATCAATCGAGGCATGTGTGCTTTCATGCTTAGAGCTGGTATGTTCTTCTGTAATAATGAGAATGTTGATTCCAGTAATGCTGTTTATTTTAAAGAAGATGGCTTTTACTTATCTTTTATGGGAAATGCCATTCTGTTTTGAAATGTAAGGGTTGCTTTGGAGAAGGTTATGTGAAGATTTTAGGAGTAAAGTAAGAAAGAAAAGAAGAAAAATACAAAATAACAGGTGTCTGTCAAGCATCTGCAAAAAAAACAAAAAAACGGCTCTTTTCAGAGACAACATCAAAGGGGAAATGGGGCACACTATTTAAATTTACATTCACCACGCTCAGATTTTCGATATGTCCACGGACATGACGGTAGTCCGCGGACAGCGCGTATTGCATGCAGGGATTTTGGGGTGGAGAGGCATGCAAATGAGAATGAGCAGAGCAAGGGATTTGTCAGTAAAATCTACTGGGTGTGTTGTGTAAGGAGAGAGTTTGTCAGAAAGTCTTTTTCCTGAGAGAAGAACAGATAGCTATCGTTGTGTGTTTCAGAAAACAGATTATCTGGATTTTGGGAGACTCATGGATACATTGGTTGGAGGTGCATGCAGAACGCTGTGGAGTAGCTGTAGATCTTGGATTCCCACATGTGGAAGTGCACTGGCATGGAGTGCGTGGAATGAAGTGACTGGACTTGGTACCTCTCTGTGCTACTTTGGAGACAGAGCATCATCCATACATAATTATAATTCATTGTGGGGGGAACAGTTTAGGACATAGGTCTGGAATTTCATTGCAATTTGCAATGAAAGAAGGATTTGGGAAGGTCAAGGTCACAGTGGAAATTCCCAAGTAATTTTTTCTCGTATTGTGCAGAGACAAATGTGGTTGCGTTCTTCTTCATTTGGTCCACAAATGGAGAAAGCGAGGCGCAAAGTCAATAAAGCTGTTTGTGCCTTTCTAAGAGATGTTGGCATGTCCTCTTTTCACAATGAAAATATTATGTTTCATAGCACATACATTTTTCGCAGAGATGGAGTCCATCTTACTTATGCTGGCAATCAGATTTTTCTGAGAAATGTACAAAAGGCATTGAAACCTTTTTTGGAGTTGCACCCATCTATTTTGCAGTAGATGTTGACCATTTCAAGTTTTTCAAACACACAAAAACACCACCAAAAGGCTCTTATCCCAGAGAAAAGTGCAATGGTTTTGATAGGGCAATACCCTAAAATTGTAGATGTCCGTGGACTTCTAAAAAATGCACAGGGCCCTGCACCATTTATTTGCCACTTCTATTTTTAAACTGTGAAAGGCGGCTCTGAAAAGAGCCTTTTTTTTGGGCATTTTTGTTGTTTTATATTTTGTTTGGTTTTTTACACACGACACACTAGGAGAGGAGGGGAAAGGAGAGTAAGAAAGGGACACCAACCACGGGGATAAGAAAGGACAGGTGGAGAGAGGAAGATGTAGGGGGGGCCTTACTTAGGTAGTTAGCAGGTCTTCTGGTACTCCGTGACCTCAGTCTCGAAAGCACTTCGAAGACTCTCCTCCCTGCAGAGTACTGCGTCGCAGTACATACACAATATTGTGACCCTCGAAAGGTAAGGGTCAACAGCATCATGAATGGTCTGTGAGGCAGCTGTAGGAATGCGCTCTCCCACAGGAGTGTCTCTTGTGGTGAGAGGAGCAGAAACGGAGGATGTGGTAGAGGAACTCAATCTACTAAATTGATCACAAGGTACAACCTTGCAAACGGCCCCACCGTGGAACGACCTTAGTTGTCGCTTCATGGATGCCGTACCAAAGCTGTACGAACCATGCCTCCCACAACTCAGCACCATTTTGCACTGGTTGCAGGTGACCTTGTTCGCACGTGCTTTTGGTACGTCACCATGAATGGTTTACAACCGCCACACCCAAGACTCACATTGGGTGCTGGTAGTATGGACTTCCACTACCTCATCCTCTTCATCCTCCTCCTCTACATCCTCAAGCCTATTCCCCTCTGCAGGCCCTTGGGGAGGTGGTGGTGGTGGAGGGGTTGGGGGTGGTGCTGGGGCAGATGTAGTACCAGCTGGAGCAGCAGCAGCCATGGATGCCATCAGGGTTGATGAGATAATCTCAGCAAGAGCAGCAAAGGCAGCAAAAGTCAATCTGCAATAGCCAGAAGCACAATGAAGATCAGCTCTGGGGTGTGGCCTTTTATAGGGGTGCTGGTGCAGGCTCCGCGGACAGCCGCGCTGTCCGTTGACAGATCGAACACCCCAAAAAGGCTCAAAAAGTTCCAAAAAGTATGTAGAAAGCCAGGGTCATTGTCTAGTACATGTTCAATGGTGAATTTTGACTGTAAAATTCTTTGGAGTCTCTGAAAAAGTACTTTTAAAATGTTCGGGGACCCGGACAGTGTCCGCAAATCAGGACAAACGCTCAGCGTGTGTGCGGTCACACGATGACGTTGCAAACAAGTCCGCGAAGGGAACGGGTGGTCGCAGGACACCAAATGCACAGGAACGGTCGTGCGCATGCGCGCGGGTGTTCTACGGACGGTGTTCGGATCCTCAAACTAATTAAAAGTGCGACACAAGTGAGACGGACAGTTACAGACAGGCGCGATGTTCGTAGGACTTATGGGTGTGGTGCGCATGTGCGTAGATGTTCTACAGACTGTACGGACAGGTATAGTGTCCTTAGAGCACCCTCATTTGGGTTAATTGTGAACATTCTGGACACCGGGTGAACAGTTCCATTTTGCTTGCGTACAGTACGGACAGATATAGTGTCCTTAGGACACCTCCATTTTGTCTATTTACGGACATCCCGGACACCGCGCGTGTTCTAAGAACAGTTCCATTTTGCTTGCGTACAGTATGGACAGGTATAGTGTCCATAGGACACCTCCATTTTGTTTAATTACGGACATCCCGGACACCGGGTGTGTTCTAAGAACAGTTCCATTTTGCTTGCGTGCAGTACGGACAGGTATAGTGTCCTTAGAACACATCCATTTTGTTTACTTATGGACATCCCGGACACCGAGTGTGTTCTAAGAAGAGTTCCATCTTGCTTGCGAATGGTACGGACAGGTATAGTGTCCTTAGGACACCCCCATTTCGGTTAATTACAGACGTTGCGGACACCCATGCTGTCCGCGAAAACCTTAACTGCCTTTTACAAAATATAAGACACAAAGGACTGAATTAAAACACACATCATATTTTTTTTATTATATACAGATACAACATTTATGAAAGAGAGGGGGAAATATGGGGGAATTAAGGGTTTGGAGAGGATGGATGGGAGGGGATGAAGGGATGGAAGTCTCATCAAAAGTTTTTCTTGGTGTTGAGGGTTTGGGGAAAGTTGACTGGGACATGGAGAGGGGGAACAGGTGCATGTGGGACAAAGATATTTAATTTTTTCTTTTATGTGGTCCTCCACACAATGTTTCAAAAGATTAAAATTTTCCATAAGCATGTCCATTTTTCGTTCCATGCGCTACAGAGTATTTTCTAATGTCTCTTTTGGTGTATTATTTTCAATGTTTGTATGGTCTGTTAAAAAAAAATATATATGTTAAGTGCACATAAAGTAATGATTATTAATTTGCTTATAAAGAGAAGTGTCTACCATTAGTATCACTGGGCCTCATTACGACCCCGGCGCTGGTCCATGCCGGGGTCCGCCTTGGTGAATGGCGGAATTACCGCCCCATTCCAAGGTTGGCGGGGCGGTAATTCCCCATTCACCATGGGCCCTTCCCCATTCCCATTTTTGCCCCATAGGGCTCAATGGGAATGGGGAAGGCGCTAAGTACGGTGCCGCAAATTGCGGCACCGTACTTAGCACCAAGGTCCCTTTGCGGCACCCTACTTTAACACCTGCTAAAAGCAGGCGTTAAGGTCGGGTCCCTTAAAGGGACCTCGAAATCAGGCGTTAAGGGTTTAATGGCGCCGACACCATTTACGGCGCCGTTAAACCCTTAACGCCAGCGTCGTAATGAGGCCCACTGTCTTCAGACATTTCCTCACGTGGGATATTTTCCTCAAGCCATTCCAAAGTACTGGACATTTCTGTGTGAAACAAAATGTATTACTTTTAGTGTACCTAATACAGAAAGTTTAGAAATATATAAGAAAAATTAAGTTTACTTACTAGTTTCTGGTAAATTGTGTTCTTACTGTTGTGTAGGTCTGCTGTTGCTCCTAGCTGTGCAGTTTCTGTGAGGTACTTATGTTGGAAGCATATCTTTTTTGTTTTGGTATATTCCATTTTAGTACATGTGGTATTTAAATGGATGGTTCATGTGTTACATATATAGGTTTCACTTCTTATTTATTATTACATATAATATGTTTATATGCTGCTTTTTGAACTTGTTCAGTGTTTATATAGCATGATAGAACAATCTAAGATTGCCCCTATGTTTTTGGGTAGTGTTGCTGTTGTCCGCGTCCGTCTGCGGACATACGCACAGTCCGCGGACATACGCACAGTCCGCGGACATCAAAATCACTAGCAAGGGGTTCGGCATGTTCTATGTTACATGTATATAAAGTAAGGGAATCCTAGTAAACATCTATCAAATTCACACTATGTATAAGTGTATATAGTAAAAATAATTTTGATAAAGAGAGGTTATGGTTAAGTTACGCTACTAAAAACCTATGAAATTCAGTAAAAAAAACTTTGTTAAAGGGACGTTATTGTTCAAAGTAAAACCAAATAACCCCTGAAATTCGCAAGTTATGGTAAGCTAAGCAACCATAACTCGCACCAACAATGTGCATTGCTAAGACTAACACCCAGGACATCAATGATGACATCACAAATGTCATTGATGACATCACATGTGCATGTACTTTTCATGAAAAGTCTGTACAAGGAATTATTATTATAATGTTGACAAAAAAAGTGTCAAGGATCATTGGAATAGATGTCATGAGCTATGTAGTGCAGTAAGCAATACATTACTAAAAATAGCATTCTATTATGAAGTTCTTTATAGTATAATAATGTACTCATGTATAAACATAAGCATTGTGTGCAGCATACATGAAGGAGGTGCAATATTCATAATCTTCCCATGTTAAATAGTAAAATGCTAAATGCTTTCTTATTAGAGTTTTGTGTACTGTGCAACATGTTATAAGTAGCTAATGAAACCCACATATAATTTCATTATTACATACACATCATAAAAACATAACAACACATACAAATATGAGTTTATACAGGGAAAGTGAAGTATGCAAAAAAGCAGCAGTAGAACCAGAAATTGTTCATAACCTACCTGATTATCTTTATGCACAGAAATTATTGTTCTGTTCCAAACCTACTACTTCCCTATGTATACCTATCACATGATGTGACTGCACCCTAAAGAGAGTAATGTGAATATAAATATGAGCATATCCAGAGAAAGTACAGTAATAAACAAACAGCAGAACAAAAAGAAAGTGTTGATAACCTTACTGATTGTCTTCATACACAGGCCCTCATTACGATACCGGCGCTAAACCATGGCGCTATTAGCACCATGGTTGGTGCCGGTATCGTAACGAGTCCGCCAATGTTCAATGGGGAATTACCACCCCATTCCAAGGTTGGCGGGGTGGTAATTCCCCATTGAACATTGGCCCTTCCCCATTCCCATTTTTGCCCCATAGGGCTCAATGGGACTGGGGAAGGCTCTAAGTACGGTACCGCAAATTGCGGTACCGTACTTAGCACCAAGGACCCTTTAATCAGGGGTTTTTCGGTTTTAATTTGAACCATAATGGGGAGGTAGAATTTTTTTTGTGAAGTACATAGGTTTTTGGTAGGGCAACTTAACCATAACATCCCCTCAACAAAGTTTTTTTTGTATTGAATTTTACAGGTTTTTGGAAGGGGAACTTAATCATAACATTGTGTCAATGAAGTTGTTGTGCTGAATATACACTGTCATCATGTGATTGTGGGAGATATGTAGTATAATGTATGTACTTGATATACTTTAACATAGAACATACAGAACCCCCTCCCTATTGATATTAGAAAGGGACGGACTGAGCGCATTTTTGCGGACGGGGGCAGACGGGATCAACATTACCCAAACATGCAGGGGGTATATGAAAATGTACTATTGTCTTACACAAAAAATCTGCAACATAGAAGAAGGACATAAAGACATTATAAGTAGTAATAAGTAAATATGGAAACCTAAAGGTGTGAAATGAAAACGACACATTTAATAACCATGTAGAATGAAATGGATGGTACCATAAAAAAAAAGGATGCCTCCATCGTAATCACTTCACAGAAACTCTGCAGCCTGGACCGACAGTGGACAGAGGCAGTAGGACGAAGGGAAATTACATCAAAATAGTGAGTGAAAGTCATTTTTTTGTATGTGTGTGTAATTTGTTCGGTATGTGGTGCAGAAATAATAATTTATTTCTGTTGTTTTGACACAGAAATGGCTAGTACTTTGGAGTGGCTGGAGGAGAATTTTCCGCATGGGGAAATGTCTGAAGACAGCGACAATAATGGTACACACTGCTCTGCATATGCAAAATAATGATCAGTATTTTATAGGCATTTAACTTATGTATATTTTTTTGTACAGACCAGGAAAGAAAAGAAGAAAGGCCAACAAACGAGACAGGAGAAGAGAGGATGAAAAGGATTCAGCAGAAAATGAATGTACTGAATGACAATTTTCAAAGTTTAAGGGAGTTTGTGGAGGACTGCGTGAGAGGAAAAGTACGTTAGCATTGTCCCACCTGTACCTGCCCTGCTTCTCCATTCCCTAGTGAACCATCGCCAAACCTTCAAGAAGAAAATAGACGTTTTGGTGAAACATCCATCCCTTCTTCCCCTCACAAATCTTCTCCTCATAACCAGCCCGTGTTGAATCCTAATTCCCCTATATCTATTTCAGTATCTGCTTCCCCCGCTATTTCTTTGAATTGAAGTGTGTGTGTGTGTGTGTGTGGGTGTGTGTTTGGAATGTTTTTGTATAGAATATGTAGTTAAAGAGTTTGAGGAACATTTTTTTTTTTAAAAAGACTTAAAATGTTTGCGTACAGCGCGCCTGTTCGACCTATCCATAAGGAATGTAATGTAGGTGTTGTAAAGGCAGTACACCTACCCTTGCTAATGTCAAGTAAGATGGAGTTGATGTTTGACCGCAACATCTGTTCAAGTTGTGCATACATAAACAGAAAGGGGCATCCTAAGGACATTATACCTTGCTGTGCCGCTTACAAACGAGATGAAACATGTTCGTAGAACACACCAGGTGTCCGGGATGGCTGTAAATGAGCAAAATGGGAGTGTGTTAAGAACAGTTTACCTGTCCGTATCGTCCGCAGCCAAAATGGTGGCGTCCGTAGAACAGGCGCGGTGGCCGCAAGTACGTAGTCAAACAAAATGGAGTTGTCCTAAGGACACTGGACCTGTCCGTACAGTGAGCATATCATGTATGCACATGTGCAGTACAACCGTAAGTATAGTGAACATTGCGCCTCTCCCTAACTGTCACTTGTGTCGCACTTTGAATTAGTTTGAGAACCCGAACACTGTCCGTAGGACACTTGCGCGCATGCGCAAGTTTGTTACTCTGCATTTGCTGTCCAGCGGACTCCCATTTCTGTCGCGGATGTGTTCAGGAGGTCATCATGTGACCGCACCCACGCTGAGCCTGTAGACTCATTTGCGCAGTTTGTGTGCTTCCGCAGCAGTACAAAAGAACTTATAGACACAAGGCAAAATATTGTAGAGCGTAAAAATATCATTTCACATATCCCAGACAATAGCTTACCTCAGGACTTGTTGTATAAAATTTTTGTACCGCTTTGCAGTGATGAAGACGATCACGAGGCACACCCCTCCACCCCTATAAATGGCCACAACCCCGAGCGCATCTTCATTGTCCTTCTAGCTATAGCAGATTGAGGTGTGCTGCCTTTACTGCTGTAGTGACCAAAATGAAAGTAATCAGTATGGCTTCCATGGCTGCTGTTGGTTCATTAGCCTCTGCACCACCCCCACACCCGCCACCACCACCACCTCCCCAAGGGCCTGCAGAGAGATATACGGGTGAGGATGTAGAGAGCGAGGAAGAAGAGGAGGAAGAGAATGAGGTGGAGGAACTCCGCACTACAAGCACTCGCCGGGAGTCGTGGGTGTGTCGGTTGTTTTCCGTTTATGGGAATGTACCAAAAGCACGTGCGAACCTGGTGAGGTGTAACAAGTGCGAGGTGGTGCTGAGTCACAGGAGATTCGGTGCGTACAGCTTTGGTACGACAACCATGAAGCGACACCTCACTTCGTTCCACACTGCGGACATTCGCATGGTGGTGCCATGTGAAGAGCGTAGTCGATTGAGTTCCTCCACAGCATCCTCCATGTCCGATCCTCCCACCACAAGCGACACTCCTGTGGGGGAGCGCCACCCTCCAGCTGCCTCACAAGCCTTTCGCAATGCTGCTGACCCTTACCTTTCAAAGGTGACAGTAGTGTGTGTGTATTGTGATGTAGTACTCTGCAGGGGGGAGAGTTTTCAAAGTGCTTTTAAGGCTACGGTAATGGAGCACCAGAAGATCTGCTCCTTACCTAAGTGAAGCTCACCCTATATCTTTCTCCGTCCACTTGCCCTTTCTTATCCCCGTGGCTGGTGTCCCTTCCTTACCCTCCTTTGGCCTCCTCTCCTAGTGTGTCGTGTGCTGAGAAGCAATAAACATGAAAACAACAAAAATTACAGAAAAGTCTCTTTTCAGAGCCGCCTTTCTCAGTTTAACAATAGAACTATGAAGTGACCGTTGTAGACCCCCGCGGAGTTGTGGAAAAGTTTGCGGACAGTCGTAGGGAAAAAAAAGGAAGGTGCAAGCGAAGCAAACACAATGAAATGTACTCTGGGAGTAAGTGGTGGCTCTGAAAAGAGCCTTTCGGTGGTGTGTTGTGTGGGTCAAAAACTGTGGATTGGAGAAAACGGATTGTCACATAGGCTATTGTGAATCCAAAAGAGGTTGCAATGCATTTTGTACATTTCGAAGAAAAATCTGATTGCCAGCATATGTGAGATGGAATCCATCTCTGCGGAAAATGAAAGAGCTGCGAAACAAAATGTTTTCATTGTGGAATGAGGACATGCCAACATCTCTTAAAAAGGCACAAACAGTCTTATTCACATTGCGTCTCGCTTTCTCCATTTGTGGACCAAAAGCAGAAGAACGCAGCCATATTTGTCTTTGTGCAATACGGGAAAAAAGTATTTGACAGTTTGGAAACTTGTCCATGAGCTTCGCAAGTCCTTGCTTCATTGCAAATTGCAAAGAAATTCCAGAGTCATGGCCTAAACTATCTGGAGGACGCTCTGTCAGTAAAGTAACACAGAAAGGTACCAAGTCCAGCCACCTCATGCCACGCACGCCATGCCAGTGCACTTCCACATGAGGAAATCCGAGATCTGCAGATAAACTGCAGCTTTCTGCATGCACCTTCAACCAATGCATCCATGAGTCTCACAAAATCCAGATAATCTGTTTGCGAGCACGCAAAGCCATGGCTGTGTGGTCTCCTGTCAGGGAGAAGATGGTCTTACTAAATCTCGCCGTTCAGAACACACCCACTGAACTTTATTGACCAATCTCTAGCTCCACTCATTTTCATTTGCATGCGTCTCCACCCCAGAATCCCCGTTGGTGCTATGCGCTGGCTGCAAACTACCGCCATATCCACGTACATGTTTAGGATCAGAGCGTGAAGACGGTACATTAAAGTATTATGCCCCTTTTTCCCCTTTAAGGTGGGCTCTGAAAAGAGCGGTTTTCTTTTGTTTTTGGGCAGATACCTTACAGACAAAACTGTGTATTAACCAAAGTCGTTAAATATAAATATCTTGGAGTTTATATTGAACATAAAAAAACCCTAAGTACTACGACAACTGAAACTAGGGTGAAGTTAAACTCCTTGATTTCACAATCGAAAATCATTCTCAGAAGATATGGGAAATTCACAGTGAAACATGTTGTGCAATTTTATAAGGCCAAAGCAATTCCAATTCTGCTATATGGTGTTGAGGCCCTGGTCCCACAAAATCGTAAATTTTGGGATAGCATAGAAGCTAGATATTGGAAAAAAGTTTTAACACTCTCGCCAGGAACACCTTTGGCCTTATTACGACATGAATTGGGTCTGATTTCCCTATATACCCATGTATTATGGAAGCAATGCGCTCTCCTCCGAAAAATGTTGGATGGTATGGGGAAACGTAGCCTTCTACATGTATTGGCCCAAAATTTATTAACCATCAAAATTGGTATGTCGTTGAAGTGGAGAAATCATACGCTAAATGCGATTTCTGATGCTTCAGTAACGATCGAGCTTCTATTGACAAATCCTGATCGTGCTAAAAACAAAATTCACCAAGCAGACTGGATATTCAACATGACAATCTGCTCAAAACTTAAGGATTTTAACCCCGAAGCATTTGGTGTCAAAAGATATGGGGTAATATCAGAGTATCTACTAAAATATCCATCACCTACATGCCGTCAGAAATATCTAAGATTCAGACTAAATCAATATGAAACTAATGAGATTTTATATAGAAGGAGAATAATATCAAAGGATCAGAATTTCTGTCGGCACTGTAATGACAAAGGACAATGCGAAACATTGCAACATCTTATAACTGAATGCCCCGCCCTATACAACATAAGAGCAAAATGCTTTGGAAATAAATTGTTGGTCCAGAGTGGTACTAGTCACAGACAGCTATGGAATCTCTTATTTTCTAACCCAAGATTAACAATACAGCTTGCAATTGTGCAATTTCTTAATCAAATATTTCCTGATACGAAGACTGCTTGTATCTATGTGAAGTAAAAGGCAATCTGGTAGTCATAACATTATACATTTTACTGTTTTATGCTGCCTTGTAATGACTTGTAATGATTTGTAATGAGATACAAAGAATGATTGACTTTCTTTTAACGTTGTAAGTATGGAAATGTAACTACAAAAATGATAATGAGTGTAAATATTTGAAAAGTTGGTTTACCAGCTAAAACAAATAATAATAAAAAAAAAAAAATAAAAAAAAAAAAGATACCTTACAGACATCTGTTATTTTGTTTATTTTTTTGTATTGTTTGTCCTTACTTTACTCCTACAACCATTACAGAACCTTCTCTAAAGCAAGCCTTACGTTCCAAAAGAATTTCCCAAAGAAGATAGCGCAACGCCATCTGCTTCAAAATAATCTGCATTACTTGGAACAATGTTTTCGTGGCTGCAGAAAAACATACCAGCACGTAACATAAAAGCATGCATGCTGCGATTAATGATACACCTCCCAATACTTTGATCTGGACAGAAAAAATAATTGTTGTCCCATTTTACTCTAGGGAGTAAACCAGAAAAAATGACTTTCGCAGTTGGAAAGATGTTCATGAGTGCTTGAACCAACTGTCCCAAATCTGCCAACAAAGTATGTGCAGACACGTAGCCCAAATGGCAAGCACTGTAGTGCAAAATTACCACATGAGGAGAGGTCATCGTACGTATGTCTCTGCAAACTTGCAGAATTGCCGCAACATTGGCATCAGTCTCAGCGTTCCACACCACCTCCACTCCTTTCACATCGAAATGGTGTGCCACATGCCTACTCTCGGCATAATGTTGTAAGCCATGGACAAAAATGTCTCCAAGCACCAAAACCCTGACCCTCTCCACCTCTGCCATCTTCAGTGTACGCACCGTCTTTTGACACAAAAGAGTAATGTGAACATCTGATTGGCTGATGCCTTCAGTCCCCTTTCCATGCAGGATTTGCTGTAGAAACCTGTATGTGACACGCCCTACCCGCGGACAAGCGTTGTCTACGTGCAGCACGTAACTCTTACCCAGTCCTTTCACCCTTTCCACAGCGGTAGCAAATTGAGTCCCTCATTGGACACAACTAAGCAGTCACACAACCATCCACCAATCACATTGAACATCGCTAAATCTAACTCCGTCATCAACATTGCGCACTTCAAAATGACTGTCGATAATTCTGAATGGAAGTCGCATATCATTGCAAAGCACCTACTTCAGAAGCTAATGTGCAAGTGTTGCGAATTTCTACGTACAGCTCCATGCATGCGCACATGTATGAGTGTACAGTACAGGTATGTATATTTTAATCAGAAAACATGTGCAACCCTTCTGATTTAATTTAAACAAATTAATGCCGCTAAATGTGCATAGGGCAATACATACCAACGCTCCCCCTTTTTAGTGCAAGATGTCCGATTTATCATTGACAAACCGCACGACTTCTTACTGTCTTCCGCATAACCTATACATACGTTGCAAGCATGCCTATTAAGGGCGAAACTCGATTTTGTATTAGAAAATGTCGGAGTTGTGTACTGTGTACGGCCTACAGTAATGCTACTTGCAATGTAATCGTATGACAAAAGTAAGCGCTCCCGATTGCTGTGGTGACATCTCCCTCTGAGGGTCTCGCGATTTTTCAGCATCGTGCTTTTAAATTGCAAGTAGAACATTTTTTCCCATCTACTACTATGCCCTATCGCTTACAAACCCCTCTCCTATAGATAGTACACCTTGTCAAAACAAGGCATTTTTATAACCTTAAAAATGTTAGCAATTTTGAAGGACTTGCAAGTAACATATTGCAAATACCATGCAAAGGCTGCACAGAGTGAAGGAGGCTCGATGGATCCATCGTTTATCCACTCACATTAATGGACTTAATGAGGATGACATGTTTTGGCTTCCATCCCACACCTGGGTTTTGCCTTGCGGGCGGCTGCCTCCTTCCAGCAGCATGTGTTCTGCTCCCCAGCCGGACGCTTCTCCGCAGGCTTCTGTCTGCTTTCCGGCGCGGCAGCTTTTCTTAGTTGACGTTACAGAGGCCGCTGTCATGGCGCCCTTTTGTATCCACCCAAGTGAGTGACATGTAGGTGGGGCAGCTCTCAGCCTATCCACACATCTTGTTTTTAGGCCCAATGAAATGGCGAGTTAGGCCTCCTGCCCTCTTTAGGCTATATGAACATTCGTGCTCGCTTTGCAGAGTGTTGCGAGAGGGTTTCAAGAAAGGCTGTTCCCCTCGTACATCTGCATTATACTTTGGTCAAGTCGTTATAGGTAAGACGCGATTTTCTCGTGGGTTCTTTCCTAAACACAGTTTAGTGTTTACTGCATATATCCGTCCATTCTTCTAACACGATTTCTCGTGGGTTCTTTCTTAAACACAGTTTAATGTTTACAGTATATATCTGTCCATCCTTCTAACACTATTCATCATTTTCTATTTTTCAGAGGCTGTACACCTTTTATGCCAGTGATATGGGACCACACTAGGCTACCCGACGCATGTGCTCTCCGCACTATATACTCCACAGACTGCACCTTTCAAATGTACATGCTATCTAGTTACAGGATTTAATCCACATGTAAGTACATACCTCTACACTCTTCTCCCCATTTGGATAACCTCTATTTGTACTTTTCTTCACTTTTATTCTGATAAGTTCCCCCTTCCATTTCAGTTGTTGTTTTTTCCAATGTGAGTCCTGACCCGATGCAGTTACACCAAGGGCCCTGTTGGCTCCGCTCTTCAGGCATTACTGTTGTGGGCCCCTGAGCCCGTCTTCACGCCTGTATTTCTAACTTATCCACAGCCTACAAAATTGAGGTAATTGATTTCCTAATTTATTCTCTTTTAAACAACAAGGGCAACTTTACTCAAATTTTGGAGTTCGCTCCCATTATGCTTTTAAATTTAATTCCATTTTCTTTCATGTCTGCTTCCCCACAGGGTTAAACTGTTGTGAGGTTCTTTCGCCCTGAGGAAGGCAACTTTCAACTATGTAAAGAAACTATGGCCAGACAGGCGGCATTTCAGCCGAAACGTTGTTGTGATGATGTCAACCTTGATTTTTCTTGAAACATTTTTTTGACACCTACACGTAGGCAGACCTGTCATTAGGAATATTGGAGTTAGAGTTTGAGAGGATACGGTTGTTCTGTGTAGAGAAGGAAGAACTTTTTACCTTAAGAACCGTCCATATATCTTCTCTCCACTAGTACTATATTCCTTTTTTATTTCAAATACCTTTCTAGAAATTTGCCCTTTTTGTTTTCAGAGAATTTCATAAAAATGCATGATACCAGAGTTTGGTACTTTTTTGAACAATTTAATCATGTTGATTTTGATACATAGCAGTAAGGGATCTACGGTGTTATCAGAGTGAAGTGAAATGCACACATGCACTGGGTTGAAATATGAAAGGAGAATGCTGTGACGAAAGATGCACAATTAATGTGTGCAGTATCAGCACTGCTGTAAACACACAAAGTAATTCATTTTGGGTTTTTTTAATCGCAGAATGGCCTCCTCTCCTGAGAATCAACAGCATCTACACTGCAGACGACATATCCGAAGAAACCTGGTCATTTTGCAAAAAAAAGTAAGTACAGTACTACCTTTATATTGTAACTACTCCTTAAAGAGGCTGCGTGGGTTATTTGTTTAATTTGGGCACCAAAGCAAACATTGATTTCTGAACCAGCAACCTACAAATATCCATTTATTGAACAAAGAATAACAGGCAGAATGGCTCACAAATCCCTGTGTGTTTGGAACTCAAATAACATACGTAATCCTTAGAAGGTTAGATTTAGAAAACAAGTTGCTGTTGCAAGTTTATGGCATTTCGTTTAATGATAATGCTTCTCGTCACCTCTAGCCCACTTTTTACTCTCATCTGAAGCACATTGTAGTAGTATACAAACAGTAAAATAGCCTTACCAAATCATTGCCAGAGTCCAATGCACATTCACACAACATGACAAAGAGCTTCCCCATCAAACTCATGCACGCATGCACACAGCACTCATACATTGTACAACAGACCAAAGTATGCCTTCTTTTTTTCAACAGACACCAAAGAATGCCTACCAAAAAGCAACTCCGTAGAAAGGAACGCAGAAGTAGAGCAAATAAAAATAAAAGTGCCCAATCTAAGAATCCATCTGTTGTAGAGTTTGTAGAGAATGTTGGAACAAACCAGCTAAAGCAGTCGGTTAGCAAAACAAAGGAAGCTTCAACTACGGAAACTTTACCTCCTCCATCAAAATGTGTCACAAAACACAAAGATGTTGGCAAAAAATCGACTACCAGTTCAGCTAACAATGCTCCTACTAATCCTGATAGTGTAACAAGAACCCATAGTAAAAAAAGTATTTTATCAAAAATGTTTCATCATAGAGTCGTTCAGAATCTACTAAGAAGAGGACCGAAATCATCCTCACCCCTTAAAACCTACCGTAGAAAGTTAATCCTACAAGCTCTCGTGGACAGTGCAATCCTTCTCAAAAGGAAGTTGTTTATATTAATGTTAAATAGGATGAAAGCACTAACAACACTAAGTACCAAACTACAAAAGAAACTCAGCAATAAACGGAATGTGAACAAAAATAATTTCTTAAATGTTTGTGGTGGTGAATGGAGTCACACAACAACCACAGAACCATATTTTAATGAAGAAGCATACAAACAAAATCAAACAAACACAATTGCCATCCATAGCAGTGGACAAGGGTATGAGAAAAGCAATACTACCATCATGGAACAAGAAACACTGCTTACAAAAGTATCCTCTGAAAACTCAGAATTACCTCTCGATTCAACAGAACCACACCGTCCAGTATACAAATGGCCGTGCACATCAATGTGTGCCATTCCAAACAAAGCTTTCAAATCTTTACGTCAGTTCCTCAATTAGTATGTAAAAGGTAAAGACAAAAGTAAAATGAAAGTGCTGCAAAATATGGATATTTGTCCAGTGCGCAAATACACAGGACTACAAGGACATTCATTAGCCTGCATTTCTGGGCCTATTTGCAAAAGCACCTTACATGATATCAAAAGGATATCAATACATCATTGAAATGTAATAAATCTAGTGTATAAAATATACTATGCAAAAAGTCCAGCTTCAGAATTAGACAATTTAAATAACACTCTTCTGCATGGTACACCCAAATACTTACAAGAAGAAATTGACTGTATTCAGAGAAAGTATTTTGGAAGTGAAAGCCACTTACAAAATGCAATAGCTTTAGAACATAGTAGCAACAGTTCTGCACATAGCAACCTTCTATTACACACATACAGAAAAGTAATAGTCAAATTTAAAAGGTCATCGGCTGAAGTACCAAACCATGTGTGTGTGTGTGTTGCCGCAGAACGTTTTACAAAAGGAACACAAAAAATTTAGACATAGCATACAAAATAGAAGACAATGAAGATTCTAAATGGTTTGAATTAGCTCTCTACCTTTTAGCTGAAAACAAATATGAACTACCTGAACGCCTAATATGTTGCAGTTACTGTACTACAAAATTAGACAACAAGCACACTCCTTCACGTGCTATTAAAAATAATTTGGAATTGTTACCACTACCAAAAATCCTGCAACAACTCAATTTGTATGAGAGCATAATAATTAAAATAGTTCACCCATTTTAAGCAATTATACGCCTTCATCCAAAAACAGCAAAATGGCCTTCCTCTGAATTGGTGAAAGGCATTTGTGGCAAAGTAGTTTATTTGCCAATAGACCTAACAGAAAATGTACACACTCTAGGAGTGCAACGTTCAATAGAGCATTCTTTAATAGTCTTGGTAAATGGTGTACCAACAAAGAACAAATTCTAAAAGACAATAATGAGTACTACAAGGAAATAAATATTGATGAAAGTTTAAGGGAAACAACTGAAATAATTCAAGAGCCATCAGAAACTGGACAATTTAACTTCTGGATCCTGCTACAGTATCCACTCTTTTGGACCATTACACAATTCATCCACTGCATTCCAATGAAAGCATAGATGATGCACTAGAAACTTACCAAATGCGACAAACCAAAGGGTCACCAATGAGTATATGGGAAAAAAGTTTCGAAGCACGTGCTTTTCCACTGCTATTTACTACTGGCAAAGGTGGAAGATACGATGATAGACCCAATCAGATTGGGGCATCAGAATACCGCTCTTTACGAATGTATTCGCAAGATCCCAGATTTAGACAGATTTAGACACTATGTTACGGAGTTGCACACATTTTGAAATCTGGAACCCACTTTCAAAATATGTCAGCTACGCAGTTAATACAAAAAGTACAGGAAAAAGATGAGGTTTTACAATCAAGTATAACAAATTTGTTTGCAAACATGCGTGGTACAAAGGAACACTGGTTTTGACGGCACGGAGACGTGTGTTGTATGATCAGAAACCTTGGACCACCGACTTGGTTTGTTACGCAAAGTTGTGCAGAATATGCATGGGAAGATTTACATGAGTTCCTACGCATAGCAAACAGCAACAAAAACAACATAGATATATTAACACCTGGAGAACTTTGCTCTCTAGATCCAGTTAATGTGTCAAGATATTTCCATCATCGTTTCATTGCCATGCTACACTTTATTTGCAATAAAACTGTACCTCCACTTGGAGAAGTGCAACACTTTGTTTGGAGAAAGGAATATCAAGCGAGAGGAGCACCACATATTCACATGCTGTTATGGATCAAAGGTGGACCGAAATTTGGTCACAACAGTGATAGCACTGTTTTTCAGTTTATCCAAAAATATGTCACTTGTGAAATCCCTTCACAACAGACACATAGTGAGCTGCATGGGCAGATTTTACAATTTCAAAGACACAAATGTGGCAAATATTGTCGCCGCAAATACAAAAACAAAGGTACATACTACACCAAATGCTGCTTTAGTTTCCCTAGACCAGTTACAGAAACAGGTGAAATAAACAACTTCATGTCTTCAGTTAGACATAGTGTTAAAGGTAAATCACCTAAGAACACGTATTATATAAAAATAAGGGAAGAATCAAAATATATCAATGATTACAATGCAATCATTGCCCTCTTATGGAATGCAAACATAGATGTGCAGTACATTGCAGACAATTCAACTGCTGTTGCACGATATGTTACAGCCTACTTAACAAAAGCAGAAAAAACAGAGCTTCAAGACCTCTGGGATGACCTAGCATCAGACAAAACATTATCACAGAAATTGTACAGCCTAGGCATAGAAATGCTCTCATAGAGAATGTGGCACCTATGAAGCAGCAGATCGTTTAACCGGTACTGCTTTGTATGGAAAATCAGACAACATAGTATGGCTAAGTCTTGGTCCTGCAAAATCTAGAAAAAGAGTGCTAAAATCATATGAGGACATAGAAACAATTGCCAGAAATGATCCCAACAGCCAAGACATTCTAAAAAACAATTTACTGGACACATACTATCCGAACAGGAGTAGCACTTTGGAAAACATGTGTCTATACCACATAGCTCAAAACTTTGCATACAAAATAATGTAAAACCCGATAAAAGCAAATGTAGATATAGAGTGACCGATTGTGAAGGGAGCTTAGTGAAACTTACCAAACAAAGCTTAATTAATCATGTAAAATTGTCATTAAAAACTCCTCAACAGAAAGAATTATATTACATGTCTCTGTTACAACTTTTCAAACCATGGAGAAAAGAGGAAGACATACTAGAAAACTTTGACTGCTATGAAGATGCTTTCAAAGCAAATGAAAGCGCTATCACCGATGTGAACTTTACGCAGTACAAAACAATGATACACAATGAGCAGCAACAGGAAGAAGAACTTCAGGCCCAACTAGATAAGGGCTCTTCTGACAGTAGTCAACCTTCTGTAACAGGAAGTCAAGAACCACTAGGACAACCACTAATAGCAAATGAGGCTGAAGTAGCTAGGGCAGAAGTAGAAAACACCATGTATCTGTATCAAGAAGATACAGAAGACTTAAATGTACAACAAGCAAAACTTAACAAAGATCAGCGCACCATTTGTGAAGACGTAACAAAACAAATTGTACGGTGTGCATGGTGTACAGCACGAAAATAAAGAATGTACCTGCCAAAATTACAAACCTACACTGCTGTACATGAGTGGTGAAGCTGGATCAAGGGAAAACATTCTTAATCAAAATCATCAGCAAGTTCCTTCAACAATTGACAAACAACAAACTGTCAGCTGTTGTAACGGCCCCCACATGTTTAGCTGCCTACAACATAGGCGGTGTCACTTTACACCGATTACTACAGCTTCCAGTAGAGCATCAGTAGAGCATAAATTAGACTATTACAAACTTTCTGCAGAAGCTGCAATGGAATTACGCAGAGTATTAAAACAAATGAAAATGTTACTAATAGATGAAGTGAGCATGGTCTCCAACCTAATGTTGGCTTTGATTTACCTCAAATTGCAAGAAGTACTTAAAAGTAACAACGAAGAACTCTTTGCAGGGAAACACATTATCGTTTTCGGAGATCTTCTACAATTGACACCAGTGAAAGGTGAACCTATTTTTAAAACCTTAGGCCACAAACTCTGCCGGAAAACTGTTGGTAGCATAGGTAATGTCAACCTTTGGCAACATTTCCAATACAGAGAATTAACTGAGAACATGCAGCAATCTGCAGATCTCACTTATGCCAACATCTTAAAAAGTATTAGAGTTGGTGTACTATCGCAAGAAGCACAAGTTGTATTGACAAACCGGCACATTCATGCACTTAATGGCGATAATGCATGTGCAACTGATGTTATGGAACAAATAGCGCACAAAAATATCAATTGTATGGCCTTAATGCCATATCTTGCAAGCTGTTTCAAATTCAATGAAACAATGTTAAATAAAGAAATGCAACCGATAATGGAAATTAGCGCCACAGACAAACTAGACGTACATGGTATGACAGTACCCACGTGTGAGCAAGCCACAACAAGACTAAATAGTTTAGAAAATTCAATCTCCAACACAGCTGGGTTGGAAAAAACATCCTTAAATTGTAGAGTAATGCTTAAACGTAACCTTGACGTCGAGCAAGGGCTAGTTAATGGAGCACTAAGTACAGTTGTTGGCTTTCAATCATACCCACGTGACAGCAACATTCAGTTTGTCAATATTCGCTTTGATACAGTTTCAGAAGTGAAAAGGATAGGGCACTCAATTGCTCGATTCCTTCTCTTCAAAGACATGTATGTACGTAGAGAGCAATTTTCTCTAACTCTTGCGTATGCAGTTACCATTCATAAATCCCAAGGTCTTACCCTACACAAAGCATTGATAGATATAGGAAACACAGTCTTTAAGGAAGGCATGAGCTACGTAGCATTATCACGCTTACGTACACTTGACGGTCTATTGCTAATGAACTTTGATCCAAGTAAAGTCAAAGCTGATATTCCTTGCATTCTAGAATACAATAGACTGCGTTCACTGTACACCCCTCATCTGAAACAATATCCTGTTCAATATAAAGTAAAACATGGTAAGAGAAAACTTAATGAAACAGAAATGCAACAGAATACAACAGCAAATTCCTCAAAGAAAAGAAAAGAAGCTAAAGTTTCAGCAATTACCACAAACAAAGAAGAACCTATTAGGGAATGTAAACCAGGGACGTCGTCAAAGAAGGAACAGAAATTCCAAAAAATGCTCTCAGATAAAGAACTAGCTGGTCCATTCAAATTTGCAAATGAAAGTGGGGTAAATTGCTATGCAAATGTAGCAATGATTTTTCTATTTCAATTGCTACCAATTGTTAACAATATTTACTTGCACAGTACAGACCAATTGTGTTTGCAAATGTTAGTGCTTCATAGAAATGCAACAAGCAATCCTGACAACACATACAGTGTTCATGGAATACGGCAAGAATTGGACGACTGTTCTGGAATGGTGAGATTCACTGTGAACTCACAAGAAGATCCACAAGAATTTCTAATGTACTTACTATTAGTATTGGAAAACAAAAGCATACCTGTAAATGAAATCTTCCAGATTTCGTACATGTGGAAACATACATGCACTCTCTGTAGCAATGTGATACAGGAAGAAATCCCAAATGAGCGATTTGTGTATGTTTCCATACCAAATTGTGTAAGCATTCCATTTCAGCAACTTGTACAGAATGCAAACCATGGCAGATTATGTACTATTTGCAATTCAGACAATTGCTCCACCTTACTGATACAATCACATAATGCCTCCATAATTGTATTGTATTGTTTATTTATTTATAGAGCGCACCTGGCCGTTAAGCAACTGGGCGCTTACAGAAAATAAATCTTGGGTTGCAGGTACATAAATAAGTTACATTTCTTATGTTACATGATCATATATCAAGCATTTCTTATTTACAATGTCGGAAGACTTACATGTGAGATATGTTACATATATCAAAACATTTCTTACGTTACAATGTTGGATGACTTACATGAAAGATATGTTACAGTTACAAATGTTTACAAAAAATAAACAGAGTATTTGGTACAGTTGGGGCATGTAGCAGTCGTTGGTGTTAAGCCAGAGTTTAACGTTAGCTTTGAACACATGGAAGGAAGGGATGGCTCTAAGTGCATCTGGGATGGAGTTCCAGAGATGAGCTGCTAAAACCGGGAAGCTGGACCCACCAGTTCTTTTCAGTTTAAAGTTGGGGTCTTTGATGCTGTTTGAGAGGGCCTTTCTGATGGGACGTTCAGAAGTGTGCTTTGTGAATTTTTCTGTGAGGTATGCAGGAGCTTTATTGTTCAGACAATTGTGTGTAATGTTCAGAGTTTTAAATTTGATACGGTCATTGATGGCCAGCCAGTTGACGGCTCTTCTATGGGCAGATATGTGTTGCCCTTTGGGAATTCCTAGGGCTGTTCTAAGGGCATTGTTCTGCAGGGTTTGGAGTTTGTTGATGTTATGTTTACTGGTGCCTAGGTACAGTGCATTACAGTAGTCTAATTTGGAGAGGATGAGGGCTCGCGCTATGGTGGTGCAGCTATCTGTGGATAGGTATGGTTTGCAGGCGTGGATAAGTTTGCAGGTGTAACTGGTTGCTGAGGCTGTAGCATTTACTTGCTTGTCGAGGGTGAGAGCTGAGTTTAAGTAGAATCCTAAGGTTTTAACTTCCTTGGCTACCTTGATTTTGATGCCATCGATCATGATGGAATTGTACAGCTGGGGTAATTTATTCAGTTTGTTGGTAGACCCGATGATTAAGAGCTCAGTCTTGTCATCGTTAAGACGTAGGCCAGGTGTGGCCATCCAAGTTTGGATGATTTGGTAAATTTTATTTATGAGTCAGGTGTCCTTTTCATAGTCACCCTGGATTGGGATAAGAATCTGGGTATCCTCGGCGTAGTTGGTATATGAGACCCCTAGTTTGTCCAATATATCAAAGATAGGCTTTGTAAAAATATTGTATAACGTGGGGGAAACGCATGACCCTTGAGGGACCCCACAGGTGATGGGGACTGGATCCGCTGATGATGAAGGTGAGAAGACTCTTATGGTTCTCTGGTCCAGGAATGAATTTATCCATGCCGTGGCTTTTGTAGAGAAGTTGGCTGCCGATTTGAGGTGATTGCAATATACCTAGTGATCTACCAGGTCGAAGGCAGCTGATAGGTCTAGGAGTAGGAGAATAGAGATTTCTCCTCTGTCTTTGTGCTTGTCTAGTTGGTGTTTAAGATCAAGGAGAGCCGGTTCCATGTCTTGGCCTAAATCCTGATTGTCTTGTCCCTAGTAGATTGTTGATCTCCAGATAAGCTTGGATCTGAAGATATGCAGCTTTATCTAAGATTTTAAGGAGGAACGGGACAGTTGTTATGGGCCTATAGTTCGTTGGGACATTGGGGTCCAGGTTAACTTTTTTTAGGAGAGGTAATATCCAGGCATCTTTAAGGTTAGTTGGCACAGAGCATGATTTAAATGAGGAGTTAATAAATGATGTGACGAAGGGGGCATCGGCATCGGGACGGTTTCAAGGGCTGTCATGATGCCTACCCCCGCGGACCCAGACCAAGTCCAGCAACCCCGGAAGCAGGCATCAAGTTATCCTAAGCAAGCCCAACAACCCCTGCTGGGGGCTATTTGGGTCCAGTCCTGGCGCCTATGGCGCCAGGCTCATATGGAGAGTCAGTCCTGGCGCCATAGGCGCCAGGCTCATAGATTAAAACTTACCTGATGCAGAACATGCTGTAAACTTACCTGATGCAGACCATGCTGCAAGAGCTCCAAGCCAAAAGAGGCTTGGAAGGGACTACTTTACTTAGGGACAATTTTTTTACTCGGGCGGGGCTGGGGAGGAATACTTACCTGGGACTACTTTGGTGGCTATTTAAACCACGCCCGAAGAGCAGCACACGCTTTGCGTTATTCTGCATCCAGCAGCGTAACGCTCACCGCGTCTGCATCCAGCCTTCTGCCACGCCCGCCTCGAGTTTGGAGCTCCTAGAAAAAGGGAGAAAGAAGGAGAAAAGGTTAGAACAAGAGCAATACCTTTGATCCTTACCTGAATTCCCGATCCATCGCGCCTTCGAGCTGGAAGAAAGAAGTTATTTAACGCCCGTCGCCTCACCTGCTGCAGCGCCGCGCTGAACTAACCGGCCTTCGCAGCATCTTCACATTCCACTGCATCCTCCTGCATGTTCCCGCCGCACTCCGGCACCTAAGGAGAAGACAAGAACAGCAAGGTGAGCCAAGGGAATACACAGAGGAATATTAGTTACCCCCCCATAGACTTACCTGATTTTACCACCGGGGGTACTATTCCTCTTCATGGGTCGGCGCAGCTTCCACTGCAACTTCGCCGAACCCCGGCCCCTAAGGGGAAACAAAAGGACAGCAAGGTGAAACAAAGGGACTAACAAGGGGAACCCTCCTCACCACAATAGACTTACCTGATTTTATCGCCAGAGGTATTATTCCCCGAGACTTCAAACTTTCTCTCAGCGCCTGAATAATCCTTACCAGAATACTACCGGTTGCCACGAGGAACTCGTCATTAGGGTCAAGCTGTAACCTACAAGGAATCGGACAAGAGTGAAAGTCAGGCATTTGAACTCTTACGAACTTTATACTTACGGCGTCTTGCCGGGAAACTCGGAGTCAATATTGTTCTGGAACTCACCAATTCCTTCGAGCCAGTGAAGCAACTGGTTATCAACGCGCCCCTGCGCTCAATGCAGGATGGAGAGCTCATCTTTTCAAACCATCAGGTGAGACTATAAGAGGGGACATCAAAGGTGATCTGTGGGGAGAACAGCGGGGGTGCGGGGATTTACGCTCAACTCCACGGGTGGTTAATTCCCTTTCTCCATTTGCAGAAGAATATTCATACGGGCCAAGCAAACAAAGCTAGGTGGGCCAGTCCAGTCCGTCATCTCGGCCCTACGCGTCACATTGGTGGAGACCACAGCTGTCCAGTTCCGATCGACGCCTCTGTGGGAGCCAGGTGAGTGTAACAAGGACAAGATGATGTTCTTAGTTTCCGCAGTAGAGATGGCTCTAAAGCTAAATTGGTTAGGGGGTTTAGTTTGGTTGGCGGCAAGTTCCTGGAGGATGGTTTCTTGCGTAGAGAGGGCAATGTTGTGGAGGGCGGATTTTTTGGCTAATATTTTGTCTTGTAACATTCTGATTTTGTTGCATAGGGCTTTTTGAATGTTAGTGCACCAGGCTTTGGCTTTGGTACAAGAGTCTATGGGTGCAATTGGGGATTCTAATTCTCTCAGAATGGAGAAGATTTCCCTGGTATTCGAGTTCGCTTTATTGATTCTGTCATTAAAGGTCTCTTTTTTTGCCTGAATGATTTGTTTTTTGTAGCTGTTAGTAAGGGCAGTGAGAAGGTTTTTGTTGTGGGGAGAAGGGTTTTTTCTCCAACAGGCTTCTGCATGTCGTTTCTCTTTGCATAGGGCTTTTAGCGTGGGAGTGAACCAGGTGTTCAGATGGGCAATAGGTTTAGATTTAGTGATTTTCAGCGGCGCAATGGCGTCGATCGCCGAGTTGATGGTGTTATTGTACAGGTCGACTAGATCTTTAGGGTTAGAGATCTGGCTAGAGTGATTAGTGATAGGTTGGATCAAGGGGAGAAGATTTGCGAGTGTTATATTTCTTTTAATACTTATGCTTCTACGTTATAATGCAGATGGTACCAAAAAGAACTGCAAACTGACTGGATTCACACACGGTCAAGTATCAGTTGGAAAGAAAACCTTTACAACAATAGGTATAATCTACCATGCAGGAGCTACAACCAATGCAGGTCACTACACTGCATACATTAAAAAGAAATGTGGATGGTTTGAATGTAATGATAGCACTATTACTCTAAAGCAGATATTGCCAGCTAATCTTACAAATGCGTATTTAATCTTCTTAAAGCCAAAATGTAATAAATAATGTGTACTTCAAGATTGCCAAAACATTATGTGAAAGACTACAAACAGTTAGAATACACCAACAGGTATCTAACTGCCCAAGAGGAAATAACAAAGACACAAATAAATGAATATCACAGATTTGTAGGAACAAATGCACAGTTAGAATACGCCTACAGGTATCTAACTGTTGTTAAGAATCGGCAGGAAGGCAACAAACATAACATTAATCAGAAAGATGAAGGAAACAGGATATAACAACAACACAAATAAATGAATGTCACAGATCTGTAGGAACAAATGCACAGTTAGAATACGCCTACAGGTATCTAACTGTTGTTAAAAATCGGCAGGAAGGCAACAAACATAATATTAATCAGAAAGATGAAGGAAACACTCAAAGGAAACAAGGAAGTAGTTAGTATCATAGCAAATGAAGGGTTTTTTTAATCCGACAAGGATTTTTTTTCCCCAGACCCAAGGATTAGAAAAGCAAACACAGAAACTGAGCACAATGCACAGTACACTGGTTTTTAAACTAAATATGAGGGTAAAAAAATGGTAAACTGTCTATTGTGCAATGTAGTAAGTTTTCATAAAATGCAAAGACTAACATACCTTTTTCTTTTATCACAGAAATTAAAAAAGGGATACTTCCGCCAAGTACGAAAGGCATTTAAAAAATATATGTGGATTCTGAACAAAGTAAGGAGTAAGTATATTGGCAGTCATTTTCTACACATGCGAATCTACACGTCTAATCTATGGTAGTAATATGCTGCAGTGGCTGTAGGCTGGCCCTTACATCTTCGGTGTGTAACCTACGCTTTACGACCAAGGTACAAAGAGTATAGTTCCTAGCCACAACCAAGGCTGCATATCGAAACCATGGTCCTTGTAAATTAGCTACTTATACATTTTCCTTTTGGGACCATCGTCTGCAGCCATGCAGCCAAGACATTAGGGCATGCACACAACTACCGCATTACACCACACCCATATTCACTTATAACTCCACTGCTTATGACTTCAGTCTTGGGTGCATGGCCTTTGGGCATGCAGTCAAGACTCTGGGTCCTGGCCAGAAACACCACAGCATATCAGAACCATTGTGCCTTGTCATTTCACTATGTACAAAGTTGGTTTTGGGAGCATGGCCTTTGGCCATGCTCCCAAAATGCTACGCCCTCCCCACAACCATCTTAATGATGTTGCATATTACAAGTGTACCAATAGCTGTGATATGGTGCAGTAGTTTGTAGCCACAGGCTACAGACTTGAGTTTGAAGCCATAGAATTATGAATGTATGGGTGTACAGTATATATATTGCACAGTTGCTTACAACTGCAGTGCTTATTACTTTGTTCAAATACTCTGCATCCTGGACACTACTACCACACCATATGACATCCATTGCGGCATATAACTACACTACATACAAATGTGCTTTTGTGGGCATGGCCTTTGGCCATGCACCCATGATTGCAGCCCCTCCCCACAGCCGCCTGAGTGATGCACTACCACACCATATCACACTCATTGTTCCTTGTAAGTACACTACATATAACTGTGCTGTTTGGTGCATGGCCTCCGGCCATGCACTCATGACTGCAGACCCTCCCCACAGCCACCTGACTGATGTTGAATACTAGGGGTGTCTCTGTAGCTCTGAAATGCTGCACTGTTTGTGGGCCGGGCCTACAATTTTAGGTGTATGTCTATACATTTCAATATATGGTTGTGAAGTGGCTTATAACTCCAGTGCTCACAAGTTTCCTTTTGGGTGCATGCTTGGGTGTATGGCACACAGCCTGCAACCATGCACCCAAAAGTACACATCTTGGCCAAAACCACTGCACTAGATATAACCCATGTGGGCTTGTAAGTGAAGAGGTTATAGCTTTGTTGTTGGGTGCATGGCCTTCGGCCATGCACCCAAGACTGCACACCCTCCCCACAACCAGGCAATCGATACGCATTACTATGGGTGTATCCATGGGTGTGACATGCTGCAGTGTTTGTGGCCAGGGCCTAGAGTTTTGGAAGTAAGGCCTTCGGCCTTCGGCCGTCGGCCATGCATCCAAGACTCTAGGCCCTGGCCACAACCACCGAAGCATGTGACACCCATGGCGGCGTACTAATGAATACAATACCCATAGGAAAAAGTAATGCAATTACGGCATGTTGGCAATTTCAATGTTCCCTAACACCACGCGTGTCCTTACAACAGTTACAAGTTCCCTGTGCACTGCACGGACTGAAATACTGCCCTTATTGAACCCCTCATTTTCTGTGCGTACAAGGTTGCCATAGAAAATACATCATGAAGAGGTTATAACTTTGTTATTGGGTGCATGGCCTTCGGTCATGCACCCAAGAGTGCAGGGTCTCCTCACAACCACCTCAGTGATGTGTGGTAGTGGGGTTTTTTCTATAGGTGTGGTATCCTTCACTGCTTCTGGCCAGAGGCTTCACTCCTAGCTGTATGTCCATAGATATTACATGGGATGGGTGTGCAGTGGCTTGCACGTCCAGTACTTATAACTTTGTTCTTGGGTGCATGGCCTTTGGCCATGCACCCAAGACTGCACACACTCCCCACAACTTAGCAAACGATACGCAATACTACGGGTGTATCCATGGGTGTGACATGCTGCGGTGGTGGTGGCCAGGGCCTACAGTCTTGGAAGTAAGGCCTTCGGCCTTCGGCCGACGGCCATGCATCCAAGACTCTAGGCCCTGGCCACAACCACTGTAGCATGTGACACCCATGGCGGCGTACTAATGAATACAATACCCATAGGAAAAAGTAATGCAATTACGGCATGTTGGCAATTTCAATGTTCCCTAACACCACGCGTGTCCTTACAACAGTTACAAGTTTCCTGTGCACTGCATGGACTGAAATGCTACCGTTATTACACCCCTCATTTTCTGTGCGTACAAGGTGGCCGTAGAAAATACATCATGAAGACCGACCCCCAGAACAAATGCATTAATCACCCATGTCTTACTGTCTGAACCTGTCCCAACGCTCTGTGACACAGCAAATGAGTTTTATAAATATAGCATGTGTACACTGGTTGTTGCTCCGCTATCGGCAAATCCAAGATGTTGGGTGCAGCCAAACAATCTGACGCAGAACACGTCTCGCAGAAGCCAATCGGCAGAGACGTCGCGTGTCCGCGGTCATGTCTGCGGTCATGACGCCAGCCCCTCAGCCAATCGGTATCTTGTCTGTGGACCGAACAGGGAAGTGTGACCGCGAAGCGGACATAGATATCACTACTTTTTTCAGTCCTACTTTTTGGTAATTTTAATGAAAAGTACTGCACGGAAGGTCACCAAATTTACAAAAGCACGCTTTCTGGACCAAGCCCCTGTACCTGCCGCAAATTTCATGAAAATCCGTCCAGCGGTTTGACCTGTAGCAGTTTTTCCCCCATTCAGTCTATGGGAAAAAAGACATTTTGGGGAGCGGAGTTATAGGCCACCCAAAAAGTGCTCTTCCTATGGAAACAGTAACTTAACCCTAACTACACGGCCACTACCGTGGATGGGTGTGCAGTGGCTTGCACGTCCAGTACTTATAATTTATAACTCGCAGATGGGGAGCAGGTGCAAGTGGATCTAGGTCACCTGGCCTAAACCCTGCCCACCTGGTGCCTTCCTGCCTGCTCCTCTTTTTCACCACTTAGCAAGCCCCGCCCACCTGGTGCCTTCCTGCTTCCTGTTCTTTTTCACCAATTAGCAAGCCACATCCACCTGGTGCCTTCCTGCTTGCCGCTCTGTTTCCCTACTTAAGGAGCCCTCCAGCTTCTTTTCCTTTGCAGATGGGGAGCAGGTGCAAGTGGATCTAGGTCACCTGGCATAAGCCCCGCCCACCCGGTGCCTTCCTGCCTGCTGCTGTTTTTCACCACTTAGCAAGCCCCGCCCACCTGGTGCCTTCCTTCACCATCACCGTCGTGTGGCCAATGCTGGATTTGACTTTTATGGACTTCATTCATTCACGGTGCGTCACTCTTTCTCAACTCTCATGCTGGACTTCCTTTGCATCTTGTACTCATGGTGGCCCTGAATCATGCTATTCCCATCCTCATCTTGTATCCTGGCTTGCAACATTATGTGTTACTACTGACTTCTGCAATTGTATTCGCTCTCCACTCTTGCTTCTCCACTCTTTCTGACTGCTTACTCTCTGTTCTCTCCTCCTTTCCCCTCTCCCTTTTCCTATCTCCTCCCCTTACTTTCTTCTATGCACTTACTCTATCAGAATTGTCCCTGGACCTAATACGATAGCAACCTCGTCTGTTTCCTCCACCCTCCCATTACTGGTTTTTTCCTCCCCACCACCTCTCCAGCACTATCTGAAATGTCTTCAGGCCTAGTATGATAGTTGCTTGTTTTGTTCCTCCCCTCCCTTTCTGCACCCCTCTCCCTCACCTTTTGTTTTTCTCTGGCTCCACCAGAAATGTCGTCAGGCCTAGTACGGTAGTCACCTGTCTGTTTCCATTTCCTTCCCACTCTCCCCCTCCCTTCCTTATCTATGTCTTAGCTCTTGCACTATCTGAAATGTCGTCAGGCCGAGTACGATAGTTCATTTCATATCCTTACTGTTCATGGCCTGTAAGAATGTGGTTGTATTTTCCCTTATTCCCTCCCTTGCTTTGAAGCGCTTTGAAACACATTGTGTATAGGCGCTATATAAATAAACTATCATATCACATATATATATATATATATATATATATATATATATATATATATATATATATATATATATATATATATATGGAAAACGCACAGGCCCCTGAACGGTGGTAACACTTAAAAAAACCGCTCAAGCAGGCATATGCAAAAAATATTCCAGCACACAAGACTTTAGCTATTCTAAAATGTCATTTTATTTAGGCATAATACAGCACATTACAAAGACAGGGATAAATAATGCATCCCTGTGACAGACACAAGGTGCCACAAAGCACTCACCCCACGGGTGGATGAAAAGTCACACGTTCCGCCTGAATGCTCAGGCTTCCTCAGACCTTCTAAAATCCAAATGCGGCTAACACATCATGGAATATAAAACCACAAAGCAATTACAGAGCGCCTCCGTGCGTTGCACATCACGTGCCTGTTTTGCGGTCATGTGACTGCTGCTAATGTAAGAGTTGAAATCTCTCCAACACAATGACCTCCATATTGGAATGGTCAAGTGTCTATAGAATAGATATACATGAAGGCATGTATATTGGGGGGGATCAGAAAAGGGGGATCAATCCGAAAGTTTGAGACTCTGCTTCGTTCAGACGCCTCCACTGAAGACGCAGATCAGATTTACCAGCCAGCCTGTGACAGACCCCCTCCAGCACACATCTTGTGCACAGAGGAGGAACTTGTCCCCGTTTCAGACACTCTGAAACTTTCGGATTGATCCCCCTTTTTTGAATCACGGTCCTGATGAAGATGGCCCTAATTTTGAGTGCCATTGAAACTGGTCGACCCCACAGGTCATGAGGGCTCTCATGACCCACACCAAATATCTTCACTGAAAGGAATAAGATATTGCGAGAGAACAACTGTTCCTGCGCACACCCAGATGGAAAGAGTGTGCAATTTTTAGAAGAGCTTTCCCTCACCATTTTGGCCCCTTGGCCATTTTTAATTTGTGCATTTCCAATCGTTGAACCTCAAGTATTCCTGACTCCCTGTGAGCCACGGGAACCATTAAAATAACAACACAGGAAAACAGAATATGAACAGTTGACCTTTTCCAGGTCGGATTACCACCACACAGCTACAGAATCTAATCTTCAGTTCTGGACAGCTATGTAACAACCCTATTGGATTTGCCACTCTCTTGTCACCCCTTGCACTTGAGTTCGAGGATATGAACTCCCAGTTTTTTGCTTCAGATACTCTGAGTAATTAAAAACATTTTCCTACAAAACCGCTGTTTTGTGCTACCACGTCTGACCCCTTTAACGGTTAAAAGGAAACCAACGGCTTGCCCGTGCCCTCCCTTGTTTTTTCTACAACAACGTAACCCTGTTTGTTGTTATACACACAGAATACCAAACAACCGCCCGATCCCAGGGGCAGCACCCCATCCCATCATCGCCAAATTACTACATTTCAGAGACTGCAACCTAACACTCAGGCTGGCCAGAGACAAAGGCGACATTCAATAAGATGGAGACAAAATCCAGATTTTTCCAGACTTCTCATCAGCGGTACAAGCATCGCACAGAGCCTTCGGAGGGGTAAAACGCTACCTATGAGAGGGGCAAATACAATACTCAATGCTGTTTCCAGCTAAACTACGCATCCTCCACGCAGAAAAAACACAGTTCTTTCTGTCCCCCGAAGAAGCCAACTCCTTCCTAGATAAAATCAGATGCCGCCCACTGCAAGATCTGCCTAAGCCACAAAGAAGAGAGAGAAACGGCAGAGAACCACCATGAAAATAATCGAACAGGCACACTTCGTACCATGTTAAAGTCTTAAGAAGAAGCATGAGCACATGATCTCTGTTAACAATTCGGGATCAGCAGTTCTTGGAGGGCACTAGCGCCCTGAGCACAGCACTGTTTATGTTACCACGGGGGGAGGGATCCACATTTGGCGGGTTGGGGATTGCTCGACAGGGGAGGGGAAAGAGAAGACGGGACTCAATTTGGGGAAAGAGTTCCCAGTTGGAACAAGTTAGTAATCTGAAGCATGCACCAACCAGAACCAAGACATCCCACATCCACACCCGACCAGAACCGCTAACCACACATCAATCACTAAGGCGGCTAAATCAAAACAATATATGGCTAGGGACAACCACCCAAACCCACGAAGTTAGTCAACCCAAATCCTCACAGCTTAAACAACGAAAGGAACCCAGACAAATTCAAACCGGCTACGTGGAACATTAAAGGAGGCAACCAGCCAACCAAAATAAGGAAAATAATTCAATACCTACGTCGGCACAAAATCGATGTGGCCTTCATCCAAGAGACACACCGACGCCCCACCTCAGAAAACCATTGGGTGAGAGAATGGGAATGCCACAGATATTTTGCCTCTTTTTCCTCTTACACCAGGGGTGTGGCCGTGCTGATCAACAAAACAACCAACTAAAAGCTGATACAAACCCAAAAGGACTCTGAGGGCAGTACACTACTGGTCCACGGAACTATAGATGGGGAAGAACTTATCCTGATCAACTCCTACGGCCCCAATATAGACAGCCCCATCACCTTCAACTGGGTCCAGACACACCTCGAATCCAACGGAGAAGCTACAATAATCTGGGGTGGCGACCTCAACACACCACTTGACCCACGCAAAGATAGAATCACACAGAACATCGTCCTCATCATCCAAGGCGAGTCTACAGGTCATAGAAATATGCAAAGCCTACAACCTCAGAGACATCTGGAAAAACAAACATTGGGATTCCCAAGAATATACTTTCTACTCCTGGGTCCATAAATCCAGTTCGAGACTCGATTACATACTTGTATCAGCACATAGCAGACTCCACTGGGGTGAATGCCGGTTTCTACCCAAATCACTTTCAGACCACTCAGCAGTCACTCTTGAATGTATCACATCCCTAAGCAACACCACTAGACCCCAATGGAGGTTCAAACACGGATCCCTCCTGGATCAGGTCTTCGCCAACGAGCTACAAACCGAATTGATAACCTTCCGTAAAACAAACTAAGGCACTGTGTCATCAGCTGGTATACTCTGGGAAACATTAAAGAGCTTCATTAGAGGAGTGTGCCTAGCCAAGGAAAACGGAATCTTAAAGCTGATACATAGAGAATTGTCAGCAAGTGAAAGTCGCCTAAAACACTTGAACAGACTCTATTGTCTGCAAACAACCCCTGCCCACTGGCAGCGCTCATACTGGAACTGGAATCCTTCAATACAACAGCAAAGAGAGAAGTCAAGTTCCTAGCGAGGCACCGCAAGATTCAAGCACTCCTAGCTAGACTCGTTACAGCGGAGAGGAAGCCCACGACAGTCGAATCAGTCCTAGACCAATCTGGCAATCTCGTACACTCCGAGGAAGATATTGTAGAAGCATTTTGCAAGTTCTACCAAAACCTATACGACTCCCACTACATCATGGCTTCCAACGAAATAGTACAATACCTAAACACAATAGAACTCTACTGGACAAACGCCGGACTCCGGGAGCCCCTGAATGCACCCATCACCAAAGAAGATATCCTGGAAGCAATAAAAGAACTGGCAAACACCAAAGCTCCTGGCCCAGACAGCCTGACAGGCGAATTCTACAAATTCTTCGCAGATCTCCTAGTCCCACTCCTGCTTCAAGTATATGAGGAAGCTGTAGAAAAAGACCAGCTACCACCAACACTCTACAAGGCAAACATCATACTCCTCCATAAACCAGGCAAACCAAAAGAAGATTGCGCCTCCTACAGACCCATTTCACTAATCAATTTAGACAATAAAATCTTTGCGAAATCCTCACCAGGAGGCTGATGCCACTAATGCCTGCACTGATATTGGCAGACCTAGCAGGGTTCGTCCCAGGCAGAAATACATCATTCGGCCTGAGAAGGATGTTTGGAGTGATGGGAGCCCTTAACCCGGAAACTTAGGCATTAGCAGTCCTTTTAGACGCTGAAAAAGCTTTCGACTCTGTCGAATGGCCCTTCCTCTTTGCTGTACTAGAACGGATGGGCCTCGGCAAACGGTTCATACAAATGATAGCCCTCCTGTATAAACGACCGACATCCAACATAATCCTTGGCAATGAATGCTCTATTGAAATACACTTGCGAAGAGGGACAAGACAAGGCTGCCCATTATCGGCGTTGCTATTCGCCCTGATTATAGAACGCTTAGCATCGGAACCCAGGCTATGTCATCTGCACAGAGGCCTTGCCCTAGGACCACACAAACTAGTGGTGTCACTGTACGCCGACAACATTGCACTTTTTCTCCACAACCCCCGGGAAAATCTGAACCCAGCGATGCGAGCAGTGCTCAAATTTGACAATTTCTCCGGGCTAAAAATCAATAATTCAAAATCAATCATCTTTCCTCTCACAGAATCAATGGAGGAATTTGCAGACGACTTTGGCCTCAAGTGGCAGCATACAAAAGTCAGGTGCCTAGGCATCCTAATGTCCAGATCAAGCCTTGACATTATGCAGGATAACTATGAAAACACGCTAGACATAATCCAAATCAAAGTGAACAGATGAAAAACACTCCCACTCACACTCTGGGGCAGAGTATCTCTAACCAAAATGGTAATCCTCCCCAAACCGCTCTATTTTTTCACAAACATCCCCCTAATACTGCCACAGCGGTTCCTCCAGCGAATTAGGACTATGATCCTTGACCTAATCTGGGCGGGCAAAGTTGCCAGAGTGGCCCACAGCACCATGATTCTCCCTGTGGCACAGGGTGGACTCGCCCTCGCGGAAATAGAAAGCTACTACTGGGCAGCACAGGCACAATACCTCAGCCACTGGTACGCGGTACAATTCATTCGACCCCACGTACAGATCGAGAGAGCCTTGGCAACCCCCCCCCTCCGAGCAGTCATTTTTGGCCAACAACAATTACCCTCAACACCAATGAATACCATGTACACGATTTACGCAATCTGGAAAAGAATAGCCAAAAGAAGTGGAATCCAAACCAGATATTCCCCACTCCTCCCAGTGAGAAGCATACCAGGAATTCCAATCACGTCGGAAAAAGTATTCCAACAATGGACAATAAAATTATAAATGAATACACTGGGGGACCTCTTTCCAGATGGTACATTCATGTCCATGCAACAAGCTTGTGAAAAAGGCTGCAATAACGCCCTAGACATCTTTATCCGTGATTCCTACCTTCCCACTCCCACCCCCAACTTGGCCACTGCTACATGGCGTAATACAAGCCCAAGGTGAAGGCCGATTAGTAACAAACATCTATAAAGCCCTACTGGCCGAAAAACCCTCACGCTGCCTAAACTCCAGAAGACGATGGGAAAGGTCACTAAATACCACGATATCCGAAGATGATTGGACATACATACGAAGACTCACGAAAAAAGTAGCACACAAGATACAAACAGGTACACTTTAATTACTTCCACCAAGCGTACTACACCCTAGCAAAATTACATGCCCAGAGAGCAACGATAACCGCCACATGCACCCGATGAACGCAGACTTCGTCCACCTCGCACGGTCATGCCCCGAGATAGCAGCATTTCGGAACTCCGTATTAGAGAGAATGTCAACAATTATCGGGGTACAACTGAGCCCCGACCCGATGCTGACCTTGCTGAGCTTGACCAACCAACTACCCGAACACACCAGGAAATTGACAAACCTGCTGCTTGTTTTAGCACGCACACGAATAGCATGCAACTGGCGGAGAGGCCCACCACCGAATATACAGAAATGGCTACGAGATGTCACATACTGTCAAGACGTTGAGCCCAGCTATATTAGGACATTGCCCCTCCACGCCCGTCCCCCAGATATTTGGGGCCTGTACATATCATATCTAATGACAACAGATGAAGAAGCGCTACCGCAGAATCCATCTCCGACACAAAGCCAAAATGAACCACCAGAGACTGAGACAACAACATCTGATGCAACGCATCATTCGGACCTGTAGCCTCGGACAACACAATCTCGGCTGCTTGGCAGAACACGGGAAGAGACGGAAGAAGAAGAGGGAGGGGAGGGGGGGAGACTTGGTTTATGTAGACCGGTGCATGGTCTTGTTGCTTATTGTTTAATGGTGTTGAAAACCCAATAAAGAAATTAAAAAAAGAAAACATTCACAATTCTGTGTAGAAGTGACGCAAGCTTATATTCACAATTATATCTAAATATGGCACTGGCTAACATTCACAATCCTGTCTAGAAGTGACGCAAGCTTATGTTCACGATTATATCTAAATGTGGCATAGGCTAACATTCACAATCCTGTCCAGAAGCAACGCAGGCCAATATTTACAAACAGGTCTAGAAGTGATGCGAGCTAATATTCACAATCCTATCTTGATCTGAGGCAGGCCAAAATACACAATTATATCTAGGCAGGACTGGGGATCAGGAAGTGGGACAGAGGGTGTAGGGGGAGCACAGGGGTCTGCTAACTGGCTAGTGCTTTTGGGGGCAACCAAACTAGCACCGCTTACCTGTAGCCTGGGTATAAAAAGGCCCGGGAAGCGTCTGTGCAGAGGGTTAGGCCCTCACTGAGCGCATCCTGATTTGATCAATCAGGGCCTGGGGGAGGGCGAGGGAGGCTGGAATGGGGCTCGGGAAGTGGGAGAGAGGGTGTAGGGAGATCGCAAGGGTCTCCTAACTAGCCAGTGGTTTTGGGAGCAACCAAACTAGCACGGCTTACCTGTAGCCTGGATGGAAAAAGGCCCAGGAAGCTTCTGTGCAGGGGGTTAGGCCCTCACTGAGCACAGCCTGAATCGACGAGGGCCTGGGGGAGGGAGGCAGGACTGGGGATCGGGACGTGGGAGAGAGGGTGTAGGGGGAGCGCAGGGTTTGCTAGCTGGCCAGGTTCCATGTGTTAATATCCCCGCAAAAATATTGCGATACAACAACATTGCCATATTTTTGCGGCGATATTGACCCATGGAACCTGCGGGGGACGCACCCGCAACCCCTGCATTATTTTTAAATGTGCGGGGGACACCCCCGCAACCTCCGCTCCCACAAATTATCGCCCCAAAATATATCACCTATGGCGAGACAAACGACCAATGTACGTAGATATTTTTGGTGGGGATAATAAGTAGGAATACCGCTGGCCGGTGGTTTTGGGGGCAACCAAACTAGCACCGCTTACCTGTAGCCTAGATGGGAAAAGGCCCAGGAAGCATCTGTGCAGAGGGTTAGGCCCTCACTAAGCACAGCCTGATTCAACCAATCACGGCCTGGGAGAGGGTGAGGGAGGCGGGACTGGGGATTAGGAAGTGGGAGAGAGGGTGTAAGGGGAGCACGGGGTCTGCTAGCAGGCCGGTGGTTTTGGGGGCAACCAAACTAGCACCATTTACCTGTAGCTTGGATGGAAAAAGGCCCAAGAAGCGTCTGTGCAGAGGGTTAGGCCCTCACTAAGCACAGCCTGATTTGACCAATCAGGGCCTGGGGGAGGGCGAGGGAGGCTGGTCTGGGGCTCGGGAAGTGGGAGAGAGGGTGTAGGGAGATCGCAAGGGTCTCCTACCTGGCCGGTGGTTTTGGGAGCAGCCAAACTAGCACGGCTTACCTGTAGCCTGGATGGAAAAAGGCCCAGGAAACGTCTGTGCAGGGGGTTAGGCCCACACTGAGCACAGCCTGAATCGACGAGGGCCTGGGGGAGGGAGGCAGGCTGGGGATCGGGACGTGGGAGAGAGGGTGTAGGGGGGGCGCGGGGGTTTGCTAGCTGGCCGGGTTCCATGTGTTAATATCCCTGCAAAAATATTGCGATACAAAAACATCGCCATATTTTTGCGGCGATATTGACCCATGGAGCCTGCGGGGGACACACTGGCAACCCCTGCATTATTTTTAAATGTGCGGGGGACACCCCCGCAACCTCCGCTCCCACAAATTATCGCCGCAAAATATATCGCCTATGGCGAGACAAACTACCATATGTACGTAGATATTTTTGGTGGGAATAATAAGTAGGAATACCGCTGGCCAGTGGTTTTGGGGGCAACCAAACTAGCACCGCTTACCTGTAGCCTAGATGGAAAAAGGCCCAGGAAGCATCTGTGCAGAGGGTTAGGCCCTCACTAAGCACAGCCTGATTCAACCAATCACGGCCTGGGAGAGGGTGAGGGAGGCGGGACTGGGGATTAGGAAGTGGGAGAGAGGGTGTAGGGGGAGCACGGGGTCTGCTAGCAGGCCGGTGGTTTTGGGGGCAACCAAACTAGCACCATTTACCTGTAGCCTGGATGGAAAAAGGCCCAAGAAGCGTCTGTGCAGAGGGTTAGGCCCTCACTAAGCACAGCCTGATTCAAACAATCATGGCCTGAGGCAGGGTGAGGGAGGCAGGACTGGGGATCAGGAAGTGGGAGAGAGGGTGTACGGGGAGCGCAGGGGTCTGCTAGCAGGCCGGTGGTTTTGGGGGCAACCAAACTAGCACCACTTACTTGCAGCCTGGATGGAAAAAGGCCCAGGAAGCGACTGTGCAGAGGGTTAGGCCCTCACTAAGCACAGCCTGATTCAACCAATCACGGCCTGGGAGAGGGTGAGGGAGGCGGGACTGGGGATTAGGAAGTGGGAGATAGGGTGTAGGGGGAGCACGGGGTCTGCTAGCAGGCCGGTGGTTTTGGGGGCAACCAAACTAGCACCATTTACCTGTAGCCTGGATGGAAAAAGGCCCAAGAAGCGTCTGTGCAGAGGGTTAGGCCCTCACTAAGCACAGCCTGATTCAAAAAATCATGGCCTGAGGCAGGGTGAGGGAGGCGGGACTGGGGATCAGGAAGTGGGAGAGAGGGTGTACGGGGAGCGCAGGGGTCTGCTAGCTGGCCGGTGGTTTTGGGGGCAACCAAACTAGCACCACTTACTTGCAGCCTGGATGGAAAAAGGCCCAGGAAGCGACTGTGCAGAGGGTTAGGCCCTCACTAAGCACAGCCTGATTCAACCAATCACGGCCTGGGGGAGGGTGAAGGAGACGGGACTGGGGATCAGGAAGTGGGAGAGAGGGTGTAGGGGGAGCGCGGGGTCTGCTAGCTGGCCGGTGGTTTTGGGGGCAACCAAAAGCACCGCTTACCTGTAGCTTGGATGGAAAAAGGCCCAGGAAGCATCTGTGCAGAGGGTTAGGCCCTCACTAAGCACAGCCTGATTCAACCAATCACGGCCTGGGAGAGGGGGAGGGAGGCGGGACTGGGGATTAGGAAGTGGGAGAGAGGGTGTAGGGGGAGCATGGTGTCTGCTAGCAGGCCGGTGGTTTTGGGGGCAATCAAACTAGCACCATTTACCTGTAGCCTGGATGGAAAAAGGCCCAAGAAGCTTCTGTGCAGAGGGTTAGGCCCTCACTAAGCACAGCCTGATTCAACCAATCATGGCCCGAGGCAGGGTGAGGGAGGCGGGATTGGGGATCAGGAAGTGGGAGAGAGGGTGTACAGGGAGCGCAGGGGTCTGCTAGCTGGCCGGTGGTTTTGGGGGCAACCAAACTAGCACCACTTACCTGCAGCCTGGATGGAAAAAGGCCCAGGAAGCGACTGTGCAGAGGGTTAGGCCCTCACTAAGCATAGCCTGATTCAACCAATCACGGCCTGGGGGAGGGTGAGGGAGATGGGACTGGGGATCAGGAAGTGGGAGAGAGGGTGTAGGGGGAGCGCGGGGTCTGCTAGCTGGCCGGTGTTTTTGGGTGCAACCAAACTAGCACCGCTTACCTGTAGCTTGGATGGAAAAAGGCCCAGGAAGCATCTGTGCAGAGGGTTAGGCCTTTACTGAGCACAGCCTGATTCGACCAATCAGGATTTGGGGGAGGGCAAAGGAGGCGGGACTGGGGATCGGGAAGTGGGTGAGGGGGTTTAGGAGGAGCGCAGTAGTCTGCTAGCTGGCCAGTGGATTTGGTGGCAACCAAACTAGCCCCGCTTACCTGTAGCCTGGATGGAAATAGACCCAGGAAGCGTCTGTGCAGAGGGTTAGGCCCTCACTGAGCACAGCCTGATTTGACCAATTAGGGACTGGGGGGGCAAGGGAGGCGGGATTGGGGATCGGAACGTGGGAGAGAGGGTGTAGGGGGAGCGCGTGGTCTGCTAGCTGGCCGGTGGTTTTGGGGGCAACCAAACTAGCACTGCTTACCTGTAGCCTGGAACGAAAAAGGCCCAGGAAGCGTCTGTGCAGAGGGTTAGGCTTTCACTAAGCACAGCCTGATTCAACCAATCAGGGCCTGGGGGAGGGGAGGGAGGCGGAACTGGGGATCAGGAAGTGGGAGAGAGGGTGTAGGGGGAACACAGGGTCTGCTAGCTGGCCGGTGGTTTTGGGGGCAACCAAACTAGCACCGCTTACCTGTAGCCTGGATGGAAAAAGGCCCAGGAAGCGTCTGTGCAGAGGGTAAGGCCCTCACTGAGCACAGCCTGATTCGACCAATCGGGGCCTGGGGGAGGGCGAGGGAGGCAGGACTGAGGATCGGGAAGTGAGGGAGGGGGTGTTGGGGGAGTGCGGGGGTCTGCTAGCTGGCCTGTGGTTTTGGGGCAACCAAACTAGCACTGCTTACCTGTAGCCTGGGTGGAAAAAGGCCCAGGATGCATCTGTGCAGAGGGTTAGGCCCTCACTGAGCACAGCCTGATTTGACCAATCAGGGCCTGGGGGAGGGCGTGGAGGCAGGACTGGGGATCGGGAAGTGGGAGAGGGGGTGTAGGGGGAGCGTGTGGTCTGCTAGCTGGCCGGTGGTCTTGGGGGCAACCAAACTAGCACCGCTTACCTGTAGCCTAGATGGAAAAAAGCCCAGGAAGTGTCTGTGCAGAGGGTTAGGCCCTTATTGAGCACAGTCTGATTCGACCAATCAGGGTTTGGGGGAGGGCAAGGGAGGTGGGACTGGGGATCGGGAAGTGGGTGAGGGGGATTAGGAGGAGCGCAGGGGTCTGCTAGCTGGCCGGTGGATTTGGGGGCAACCAAACTAGCGCCGCTTACCTGTAGCCTGGATGGAAAAAAGGCCCAGGAAGCGTCTGTGCAGAGGGTTAGGCCCTCACTGAGCACAACCTGATTTGACCAATCAGGGCCTGGGGGAGGGCGTGGAGGCAGGACTGGGGATCGGGAAGTGGGAGAGGGGGTATGGGGGGAGCACAGGGGTCTGCTAGCTGGCCTGTGGTTTTGGGGGTGTGATGTGTGAAGGAGGCGTGAGGAGGAGCAGGCCCAAATGATGTGATGCACGCAATAATACGGGCAGTAACTGACACGGACAGACAGTGTTGGAGTCAAGAGCCGGAACTGCCGTTGGCAGGCTCTGCGCTCGTCTTTATTTTCAGATGCGGTCCTGTGAACATCACATTCCTCCCCAACTTTGGGATAATTAATCAAACATAAATGATGTTCAGTATTTAAAACAAAAATGCTCAACATTAGGAAAACTTTTAAACAATCTGTTTAGACAATAAAGCATCTATGTTGATAAGAAATATTTTCATAAAACATTAACATTAGTCCTTTAATCTCTATTGGCTCTCATATGTTTTCCATCAATTACAACTCTGACTTCTTGTAGATACTATGAAGAACATAATCTTTCAGCCTCGTCGACGGTAGTGGTTGTCTCCTCAGTGTGTACCTCTCGCTCCTCTCTCGTATGGGAGTGTGAGGCATTTCTTCATCTGTTTCTTCTTTTCTCAGATAAGATGGAGACCTGTAATTTGTCTCTTTACTTGGTCCTTCGTCAGAGTGATTGTTTTGAGGTTGTTGATTTTCATCGACACAGTTTTCTCTTTTTCTTTCCTCCCACAGAACTGATGGTATTTTTTGGAAGTGGGAGGCATTTCTTGACACAGACTCTCCATCGCGTAGCTGACACGAGGCCATGTTTTCGTTGGGTTACTGTCCAAGGTTCTGATTCATATGGTAACGACATCTTCCCTTTCCGACTTCTAGTTTTCACTAGTACGGTGTCACCAACTTGTATTTTACTTGTCACTGCTTTCCTTTTTACATCCTCTTTTGCATTATGTAATTGCCTCTTCAGCTCACTGTTATCCCAAACAACCTGGGATGGTTTCCATGAGGGGTGCAAGGGCAAACCACCCTGGATGGGCACTTGGAACATCAAGTCTGCTGGGCTCACATGAGTAGAAGAATGTGGTGTCAGACGATATGTGCGTAGAAATCTGTAAAGTTCAGGAAGCCACCTGCGGCCTTTGTCTTTTGCAATTCGAATAACTTTATTGATAGATGCCATAAATCGTTCCACATCTCCATTTGCTTGAGGCTAGTATGGTGTAATATGATGATGATGACGTATCCCTACCTCGTTTACATATCGGTGAAATTCTTTACTTGTAAATGGCGGGCCATTGTCACTGCGAATCACTGACGGAATGCCATGTATAGCAAACATTTTTTCCAGAGCTGTGGTAACTTCTTCCGTTTCTGTTGAGTATACCGGTTCTATTTCAGGATATCTTGTGTGTTCATCTATTGCTACTAATAAGTAGGCTTCATTAGCGATAGTACAAAAGTCAATGCTAATAGATTCCAACCGGCGAGTACTCCTTGGCAGGTATTCCATGGGTTCCTGCGGCCCAAAACGACGAGAAGATCGGCAAGCACTGCAGGTCTCCATGAAAGCTAACACTTTTTGTTGCATATGAGGCAGCTAGACACGAGACTTTAAGTATGCTAACGTTTTGACAACACCCTGGTGTCCTTCATGTGCCAGCTGAACTCCTCTCTCGTGTAATGACAATGGCAACACAATTCTATGTCCTTTTAGGATCAGCCCTTCTTCTGATATGGACAGTTCATGGCGTATCCCAAATAGTGTCTGTAAGAAGTCTTGCGCTGACTGTGTCCTTCCAGCAACAGCCGATAAGAAGGTCTTCCATTCACCTGTCAGAGCAGCGGTTTTCACAAGCTGTAAACATGGGTAAATATCTGTTTCAGACAGAATTTCCTGTAACGTCATGGTTTTTGGTCTAGCCAGTTCAACAATTTGGCAGACATGTTCTTCAGTAATCTTTGCAGCTTCTTCTTCAGATGCAGTGGCTGCTCGTGGATGGCGTGATAAGTAATCTGCTGGGTTGTCAGCTCCTGCACGATATTGTACATTTAAATCAAACTGCTGCACTTGCAGTAGCCATTGTTCAATTCTTGCAGACGGGTGTGGAGCTGTGCCTCCCAAAATTGGGATGAGTGGTTTGTGATCACTGAGTACGGTTACTCGTTGCCCTAGGATATACACCTGAAAATGCTTACTTTCCAACATAATGGCTAGTGCTTCTTTTTCTATTTGAGCATAGTTCTTCTCTGCCGGAGTGAGTGCTCTGCTTGCGTATGCAATAATATAGATGAGTCCATTCTTGTCATTTTGTGTTAGCACTGCTCCTAAACCAACTGGACTAGCATCCACAAGTAATTCCGTTTTACGAGTAATATCAAAAAATGCCATGGTGGTATCACTGGAAAGTGACTCTTTTATCTTCAGAAATGCGTGTTCTTCTCTGACGCCCCATTGCCATGCAGTTTTCGCTTTTGTAAGTTCTCGTAGTGGGGCAGCAACCGTGGCAAGATCTGGGATGAAACGGCCACAATACGTAGCCATGCCTAAGAAACTTCTTACTTCCAATGCAGTCAAATGTGCTTTTGTATTTTTGATATTGTTTACTTTACTGGGATCTGGTGAGACACCATTTGTATTGAATACGTAACCAAAGAAACTCAGTGACTTCTTTGCAAACTCACATTCCTCAACATGGAGTCTGAGTCCTGATTCTTCCAGTCGTCGCAAAGTCGCTACTAACCGAGTTGTATGTTCTTTTTCTGTTTTTCCATAGACTAAGATATCATCACTAAAGTTGGTGACACCTGGCCGATGCTGGAGCACTCGTCGAATTTCATTCTGGAAAATCTCCGCTGCTGAGGAAATCCCAAAATTGAGCCAACGATATCGTCAGAGCCCTAAATGTGATGAGAAAGTGGTAATGTAGTGCGATTCTTTGGCACGCCGAATCTGATGATAGCCAGATCGAAGGTCAAGTTTGCTAAACACAGTTGCACCAGTAAGGTCTACAATCAGTTCATCAATTGTTGGCGTAATGCGTCGTTCACTGCCAATAGCTGCATTAGGAAGATGCATATCAATACAGATACGCACTGCATTTGGTTGCTTTGGTTTTGCCGTAACTACCATGGGAGAGACCCAGGGGGTAGCTCCTGTCGTTTTTTCAATCATTTTTTGATCTTCTAGTTTATTCAATTCAGCCTCTACAGCAGCTCTCATATGAAAAGGGACCCTCCTGTGCCTCACTACTCTGGGTTCAATAGTTGGGTCAATATGTAATTTCACTGAACAGCCTTTGAGGCATCCAATTCCATTGAAGAGTTTTTCATGTTTCTTTAAAAGATTCTCAATGTTCTCAGGTTGTACTACAAGATTGAACTGTATTACCTCTAGGCGTTCAGCTGTGGTGCAACTGAGCAATGTTTCAATGCCAGCATCTACAACATGGATCCAAGTTTTTGCAGTTTACACCACGATGTGAAAGTTTTGTTTTAAAATATCCTGTTACGGGGAGTGGCTTCTTACACCCATAAGCATACAACAGGACTGAGCGCCGTTTGAGCATCGGTTGTGGTTTCAAGTTTGTCAAATCTGGAGACAGGTATGACATTTACAGTGGCTCCAGTGTCTATCATCATGGTAACTGGAATGTCCTCCACTAGCACTGTGCACAGTCGTAACTTGGCATCACTGTGATTATTATTGTTTCCTGGTTTCACAGCTGATATCATATGCACTTTCTCTTTCTTCTGACTGTAGTTCCATCTGGAGCTGCTTGGTGATATCTCCCTGCTAGATTGACTTTCTTCACTGCTGCTAACACTGTCAGACTCTTCACCTCCAATGGCACGTGCGCGCCCACTTTTGCTTTGCCTGGGTTTGTCTTTTGTTCTTTCCCAATGGTGCTGTTGTTTTTCTCTGTGCGTGGCAGGTCCTCTGTTTCCTACACCATTTCTGTGTCGTGGTGTTTTCCCCTTGCCAGTAGTATCTCTAGTTGGCTTAGAACTTAAGCATACTCATGCGTAATGGTTCTCTTTCCCACACTTATGGCACGTGGTGCCGTATGTAGGGCATGGCTCATTTCTGGTGTGTTGTTCTCCACACCAGATGCAGTCTCTCAACTTCTTGTCGGCTGATTTTCCTTGTGGCCTCTGATGCCTCAGGGCATTTACAGTTGGAGGATTGCTATTTAACAGATCAGCGTCTAGTGATAAACGGCTTATAATCTGTTCCATCTCTGCTGCATGTTCCTCTGTCCTTTCACGTAATCGTCCCATTGTCAGAATAGTGTCGAGTGGGAGGTCTTCTTCAGCTAAAACGGCACGTCTTAGCTTCTCTGAAGACAGCCCGTGTATAACTTGTTGCCGGACTGTAAACTCCTCATCTGGAAAATCACATGACAGTGCCATCTCTCTTAGCCGACTGTGAAAATCATCTATGTTTTCTTGTGGACGTTGTCTGGCTTGACTCATCTTGAATCTCTCAAAATCATGGCTGGATTTTGGTTTGAATTTCTTTGTGAGTACATCTCTAGCAGTGGCGTAGTCATCATCCGTACCTCGGTTTGGCAGGGCATTGAAAATGTGAAGGGCCATGGTGCCTAGATTAAGCATAAGAAACGCTCTTTTCATCTCTTCATCTTCACTTTTACGGGTGTGGAGGGAAAGTTCAAATTGTTGTAACCACAATTCCCACCTAAGACCAATGCGGGTCCCAAATGGTTGAAAAGGTTGCATGAATGTACCCTGTGCAGTATCTAACCACGTGCTGGTATCTGGGTTCCGGCTTTGGCTTTGTAATCTCTGTGGCGTTGTGATATCATCTGCCACATTTGCACTTATTTCTTTGCCACCTCTTCTTGACAGAATGTGACTTGGCTATTGGGGAGTTAATAGAGTCACCACATATGTGAGGTTTCAAAACATGCTCTTCACGTAAAATGAGATAATTGAGATGCTATATTTGAGTTTCAGTTTTTCTTCAGACACTGCAAAATTAGTGTATATGCCACTAAACGCTCAGCATCTGCATGTGCTGTGTTGTTGTTTTTACCTGTAGTAGAAAATGTGTGTCTTTTAATTGGGTTGCTGTTCCTGTATATGTTCAGTTCTAGTATATGTTGTATTACTGTTTTCACTGATACAGCACATTTTCTGAGCTAAAGTTGGGTTCCTTGTTGTTGTTCTCTCTTTTCCTTATAATGTCCATGAAGTAACTACTCCTCACACATGGATTTTCCTCTCTTCAGATGAATTATTATTATTATTTTTTTTTTCACAGCCCCTCCCTCACGCGTTATGCGGGCGTGCAGGGGCACAGCTGGGCTTGTCTAGTTAGCCATTAATTGTTGCGCATGGGACAGGAGGCTCTGCACTTACTGATCAAGTCCGCGACGGCGGGCTTGTGACATCGTGTTTTTTTTTTTTGTTTTACGCTCCCCGACTTTTCCTGCCTGGCGCAAGTAACTCTGCGAGCCTGGCTATCAGGGGAGCGTGAACAGCTGGGGGTTCACAGGGAATCTGACGGGTTCACAGGGAATCCCCAGCCTCGTCGCCAGTGTGATGTGTGAAAGAGGCGTGAGGAGGAGCTGGCCCAAATGATGTGACGCACGCAATAATACGGGCAATAACTGACACGGACAGACAGTGTTGGAGTCAAGAGCCGGAACTGCCGTTGACAGGCTCCGCGCTCGTCTTTATTTTCAGATGTCCACGTGACTGCGGTCACGTGAACATCACAGGGGGCAACCAAACTAGCACTGCTTACCTGTAGCCTGGATGGAAAAAGGCCCAGGAAGCGTCTATGCAAAGGGTTAGGCCCTCACTGAGCACAGCCTGATTCGACCAATCAGGGCCTGGGGAGGCGAGGGAGGCGGGATTGGGGATCGGGAAGTGGGAGAGAGGGTGTGGGGGGAGCGTGTGGTCTGCTAGCTGGCCGGTGGTTTTGGGGGCAACCAAACTAGCACCCCTTACCTGTAGCCTGGATGGAAAAAGGCCCAGGAAGCGTTTGTGCAGAGGGTTAGGCCTTCACTGAGCAAAGCCTGATTCGACCAATCAGGGTTTGAGGGAGGGCAAGGGAGGTGGGACTGGGGATCGGGAAGTGGGTGAGAGGGTTTAGAAGGAGCGCAGGGGTCTGCTAGCTGGCCGGTGGATTTGGGGGCAACCAAACTAGCACTGCTTACCTGTAGCCTGGATGGAAAAAAGGCCCAGGAAGCGTCTGTGCAGAGGATTAGGCCCTCACTGAACACAGCCTGATTCGACCAATCAGGGCCTGGGGGAGGGTGAGGGAGGTGGGACTGGGGATCGTGAAGTGGGAAATAGGGTGTAGGGGGGGATCAGGGTCTCGCAGGTGTGCATATGGACTTCGGCTCCACACATCGTGACTCTCACTTCCTTGTGATGGTGGACCAATGGTCACAGTACCCAGAGGTGGAGTTTGTGCCATCCATGTCCCTGCACGATGTAGTACCCGTAATGCAGAAAATCTTTGTCACTCACGGATTCCCTAAAGACAGTATGTTATGACAACGGACCACCGTTTTAGAGCGCTGGCCTGGACGAGCTCCTGCCAAAACGCAGAATTAGACACCGAAAGATCACCCTGGTATGGCCAGATGGGGAGACTGAGCGTCTAATGCGCACCCTAAACAAAACCATCCGGATTGCTCAGTCAAGGGCTATGCGAAAAGAGGGCCTTGTTTCAATTGTTACTTGAATATCGCATTTCCCGCATTGTTCAACGGGGGTGGCTCCTGCAGAAGCAGTGTTCCAAAGATGCCCATGTACCTTCCTCCCCAAAGTGGAAGGGAGAGCCCCAGACACCATAGACAATGAGGTAGTGCATGTGAACAGAGAAATGCTGATTGAGTGAGAAAACACCCGCTGAGGCCTCTGACACTATGCCATTGCAATAGGGGACATGGTTCTAATCCAGACCCAAAACCCTGGGGCGAAGATGTCACTCAACAATGAACCTCCACCGCTCAGGGTGGTTAAAGTACATGGATCGCAAGTAACAGCAGCAGACAGCCACGGACAGGTCACCAGCTCCAGTTTGTTCCATAAACTGTCTGAGTCACCAAACCAAGAAAGAGAATGGCATGGGAGAAGAGCGAGTGGTCAGGCCTCTCGCCTAGAGATGAGTGATGTGGCGATGACGACCATGGATGGACGCCTCCAGACAGAGCAGATGACCTGATGACAGGAGCCCCCAGTGAGAATGCAGATGTGCCAGATCTGGTAAGTGAAAGAGGATACCCCATGTGCAAATCCAGGTGCCAACCGACATATCTGTGAGACTATGATACAAACACGTGAGCTTAGTCATGGGACTAGAAAGATTGCCCAGTTGGCAATTACTTGCATATGTTATGTTGAACACTGGTGGAAGTCTTGGTTGCTTGCATATGTTATGTTGAACACTGGTGGAAGTCTTGGTTGCTTGCATATGTTATGTTGAACACTGGTGGAAGTCTTGGTTACTTGCATATGTTATGTTGTACACTGTTGGAAGTTTTGTTTCTGTATAAAAAGGGAGGGGTTTGATGTGGCGTGAAGACACGCGGTGACGTGGGACGTCACTACGTGCCGGAATAGATACGGCTCCACGCTTGGCCGCAAGTAAAGGCACCACCTTGTCCATGTCTGCACTTGCGCAGCGAAGCGGGGTCTACCCATGCCCTGCTGCTTGTGATAACAGTCACACACAACAATATTGAGCAATAAACATTGATAATGAAAAAAATGAAAATATAAAGCACGATGGATCTGTTTCCAAGAACAATATTGTAAACATGTGTGGAGAAAAATGTCTCATATGGAATAGCCTCCTGATTTTTGATGTGTGCTATGCTAACCAAATAACATCCGCAAACTAACTTTTCAATATGGAGATTTAGTGTCGCAGCCCGCAGATGGCGCCATAATACAATAAAGCTCAATACACCATTCCCAACAGAACTTTCAGTCAGTCGCATATAACCGGTTAAATAGCGTACTAGCAGTTTGCAACAACCTACGTTTAATACTTTGATCAGATTAATCTCGGATGCTTTTGTATTTGTATGTGCTGAAAACGAAGAAATGCAATGTTTTTACGGTTACATTCTGTATAATCAAATCTGCCGTTGCCTGCGTCATGGATAAAGACCAAAGCGTTTTAGGTTTCGCAAGATGTATTGGCTTTAAAAGAATAAGTAAACTAAAACTCGTGAATGACATCATTGAAGCAGTGTTGTTCCGATGTGGACACTGAATGATAACAGTTTACAGTGTAGTGTACCAGCTGTTAAAACTAATCCACATCCCTCGTGACCACATGCATCTGATCCCTGGTCACCCGGACTTCGTTTGATATGCATCATCATACGCAAGGATCAGGCGTGCTTTCTGTACAGTAAACATCGTGGCTGAACTCTTGCACAGGACCTTCCCCCAAAACACACACTGCGCCGCCGTGTGCAGAGCATGGCTTGACGGCAAATCCAAACAAACCCAGACCAACGAACCGCACGTGACAATAGAAATCCTGCGTTATTGTGACCTGGATAACCTCTGACCCAGCTGATGTACTTCCTGCCTGGGCTAGGTCACGTTAATGACTTCCAGGTGTCAGGAAGCAGGGCTCATATACTGATTATTAGCTAGTTGCAGCCTGCTAATTATAACGCATACCACCTCAATAGAAAAATATGTGTGATCTCTTTAGCTTGGTATCTGTGGGACTGCACCAAATATTGATCATTGGTATTTTGATTATTGATTCGAGCATTCACTATGGTAGCCATGCACCTAGACGCTATGGTATCATATATGCCAGCATGCCCAATTAAATTATTTATTGATTGAACATTTGAATGGCGCCTATACAGCAGAAAGTGTTTCAAGACGCCACAAGACTAAGGGGAGAGGGGAACAGAGGAGGATAAACAACAATAAACGGTCTTAGGCCTTGTGACATTTGGATCGTGCAAGTGCAGTAAACAGGAAGTGCAGGGGGGAATAGGGGAGGGCGGGCAGGAGTGGGTCCAGGGACTGGGAAATGCTGTGGATAGGGGGCCCCAGGGGCTGGGTAAGTGCTATGGGGAGCCCAGAGGACAAGTGCGCTAGGGGACAGGATAAGGGTCAACTAGTGGGAGGAGGGGGCTAGACCAGACTTACTAGTCTAGTTAGGGAAGGGGGCCCGAAGGTAAGAGCTGGTAAGGAGGTGCTGTCATCCGCCGCCGCCGAGACTGGGGGATACTTCTGCGGTGTCGCTTGCAGTATGGATTTAGGGGCTGGTAGTCCTTCCTCAATTTTAACGGCTCTAGCTGCCGTCCCAGTTCCCTCAGCGCGGAGCCCGCCGGGAGTATTTATTCCTCCTCCTCCCGGTGGATACTGCGTTGCAACCCCTCTGGATAGTGTTCCCAGCTTCCGGGGTTACGCTTGCTGCTGACACTCCGTCTGGATCGTCAGTGCTTTTGTCTGCTACTGGCTTCGTCCTCTGTACGAAGTTTTCCTTCTCTTCGCTACTTTGCCTCTTACCGGTTTCATTCCGGTTCCTTCACCCGGGTCGCGTCTCCCTCCTTCAAGACCCGGTGCCTTTGCTCTTTCTGCTTTCTCCTCTCCGTTTCCCCTAGTCCCCTCTCCAGTTGGTTTTCCGGTCTGTTTCCTATTTTTCGTCTTTCTCTTCTCTTACCTGAGTCCTGTGCTCCCTGTGTCCTGCTTGGCTGCACTGGATACCAGCCACGCCTTCTGGCTTCACGTTTGCTACGGATTCTCGTTGTTTTGAGTCTGCGCCACTTCCTGCTACAGCCTTCCTTCCCGTCTGCAACACCACTTCGGAAGTTCCTACTTGGAGTCGGACAGAGTGCATTGCGGTGCCTGACAATGGTTTTTTCTGCCGCTTGGCTTTTTCCCTTGTGTATCGGCTTGTTCCCGGAAAGGGAGCCACAGGCTTGCTGTTCCATCAGCGTTCACTGTGGCTTCCCTCCGTGATAGGCAATTACCACCAAAAAAGGAGAAAGACCACCTCGCCAGACGAAACCTGTCCTCCAAAAGCTTCGACTCAAGCAGCTCAGGTGAGGAGAGCTTGGAAGCAAGGGGTGAAGTGGGAGCAAAAGGGTCACAGAAAGGACAGGTGCTGAGGCAGATTGGTAGAGGGGGACCTGGCCCCTGTATGACTCAGAAGGAGCCAGGCAGCCAGTTGCAGCAACAGGGGGCATTAGCAAGGAAGGGGGAGAGGGAAGGAGGAAGAGAAAAGGAAGGTATTGAGAAGCTGCCCGAACTTAAGGAGATCCGGCTCAAGTCTGAGAGGGGCGGGGAGGCCATTCCAGAGGGAGGCTCCTGTCGAGGAAAGAGATCTACCCCCCACACTCTGCTTGGAGAAACATCTGACCTGCAGAGAGTTAGAGCTAGAGGACCGAAGGACTCTAGCAGGGAGGTATTTAGGGAGAGAACGCTGGATGTAGCATGGTCCCAGGCCCCAGAAAGCATCGTGCATGATACAGAGGTTCTTTAATTCTATCCTTGCAGCCACCGGGAGTCACTGGAGAGATTTTAGGGCTGGCGAGATGCAGTCCTTGGGCTTGAGGCCAAGGATAAGTCTTGCAGCCCTATTCTGGATTAGTTGAAGAGGGCGGAAGGAGGAAAGAGGCAGATTGAGGAAGAGGCTGTTGCAGTAGTCCAGCCTTGAGAGAACCAGAGCTCTAGAGACATTGAGTTTCTGGAGGAAGGTGAGGAAAGGGAGAATGCCTCTGAGGAGGTGAAGCTGAAAGTGAGCCTCCTTGGCAAGATCAGCGATATGAGGTGAGAAGGAGAGCAAGGAGTCGAAGATGACACCCATGTTTTTGCCTCACAAGACAGTCAGGTGAGGGGGCCCAAGGAGGACGGCCAGAGAGTAGAGGAGAAGAAAAGAGGGGAGTTCCATTGCGAAGGATCTCGGTCTTACTGGCGTTAAAACAGAGATCATTTGCAGCACACCATGCCTGAATAGCAGTCAGAGAATCGGGAATGAGAGAGGAGGGAGAGGAGGGAAGCTTAAAGGTGGGATGAGTGTCATCCGCGTAACAATGGAAGTGAGGAGAGAAGGTAAAGATCAGGTGGGCAAAAGGGGCAAGGTACATGTTAAAAAGCTACGGCGAGAGGATAGAGCCCTGAGGGACTCTGCAAGTAGAGAGTGAAGTAGAGGAGAGAAAAGGGCCCATTCAAACCTGGCAGGGCCGGTTTGAAAGGAAAGAGATCAGCCAAGCCAGTGACTGGTCCGTGATGCCCAGAGTATCGCGCAGTCGATTTAAGAGCATGGCATGATTGACAGTGTCGAAGGCAGAGGTCAAATCAAGGAGGATGAGAACAGAAGGAGAGTTGGAGTCGAGGTTTGAGAACAAGTCTTCACAGGTGTTCAGGAGAGCAATTTCCGTGCCTCTGGCTGCTCTGAAGCCAGATTTGTGGTCGTAAAGACAGCCAACAAATTCAGAGTGGTGGATTAGTTGGGAGATCATCAACTTCTCCAAACATTTGGTCAAAAAGGGGGTAGTGGAGATAGGGCGGTAGTTAGCTGGGCAGGAAGGGTCTGCAGACAGCTTTTTAGGAGGGGCTACACAAGGGAGTGCTTGAGAGGTAATGGGAAGGTGCCAGTGGCATCAGCATGATTGCAGAACTCAGCCAAAGAGGGAGCGAGGGCGGCAATATTGTCCTTGCTAGGTCTAGAGGAGCAGGGAAGCACAGATTTGGAGGAGAGCAAACAGTCTTTGTGACCTCTTCCGGTGCTGTGGGTGAGAAGGAGGAGAGTAGGAGGGATGGAAAGAGAGGGGCCAAGCAAGGCCTAAATTCAGGGGGGGCGAGGGGAGTAGAGGAGGGTGAGGACAGAATGTCCTGAATTTTGGTTGTGAAGTAGAAGGCCAAAGCCGTGTAGAGCACCTGGGAAGGAAGAGGAGATGTAGAGACTGCAGTAGGATTGGCAAGTTCCTTGCAGAATTCGGAAAGTTCAGCCGTGATGTTAGTGTCCTCAGATATGCAGGCTTGAATATCGGCCCACTTCTTGAACTGGATGGAGAATCTGTAATGCCCATGGAGAAGCGACAGGCCAGCTTGTCAGAAGATGTGCGAGAAGCCAATCACTTCCGTTCTGCAACTCTGCACTTGCTTTTCAGCGAGGCTAGGTCGGAATCATACCAACTGTTGCACTTGGAGGCAGGCTTCATGCGGACCCTCTTGGCAGGGGCAAGGATGTCAAGGATGTTGGAGATGGAGAGGTGAAGGTTAGCAAAGACTGAGTAAGAGCATGAGTGGAGGGGGGAATAAAAGAGGTGGCAATTGCGGCTACTGACACTCTCTTCATCGGTCAGATGACGGAGAAGAAGGCTGGCAGTGTGAGCAGTGGCTTAGCCAAGGAGCCCAGGAGCTCCAGATGTGAGGAGAGGAGAGATTGATCATACCAAGAGAGAGGTGTACTGAGAGGGTAAGAGTAGATAGGGGAGATGGAGAGCTGCACAGTGCACAAAAGACCTCACCAGGCAGCCTAGCAGCCAAGCAGGCACAGATGAAGCAGGTACTTTAAACAAAATTCAGACAAGGGCAGCAGATTTTAAAATACACGGTGCGCCGTGTGTATCCGTACTGCTGAGAGCTGAGGAAAATCTTTTGGACACTACCAGCATACAATGTTGCTAGTCTGCTTTCCATTGCTACTGTTGGAGCTACAGAGGGTAGGGCTCAAAAGCCCAACACACGCAGAGCGCGCAGTGTGCGCTGTGTGTTTCCGTACTGCTGAGAGCTGAGGAAATTCTTTTGGACACTACCAGCATACAACGTTGCTAGTCTGCTTTCCATTAATACTGTTGGAGCTGCAGGAGGTAGGGCTCAAAAAGCCCTACACACGCGGAGCGCGCAGTGTGCGCCGTGTGTTTCCGTGTTCCTGCTGTGCCCTCTGAGTCCGCAGTGCTGTGCTACGCTTGTGATGTGACGTAGAAGAAAGCTTCAACCAGGTACTTTCACACATACACTTATATTTATTTTTGACTGAACAGTGTCGAAGCTACGACGAGTGGCAGTTTTAGGCAGTCGATGGCTGCCCCTCCGCTCATGCCTGCAAAAGCCCTATCAACTATAACCCAGGAAGACGACCGCAGAAGCATCCGCCGACTTGAAGATACTCCTGAAAACGGACTTAGGCATTCCACAACGACAACAAAGACTTCCATTCAAGCCCCAAATGATCCACCTGTAGACTGCGGTCTGACACTGCCTCTCAGAGGAGAGACGGCGTCTGACGCAGGGTGTGGATCTCCAGCGACTCCCTTGTTTCTTTCGCCATGCCTGGATAGCGGGTCGGCTGCCTGTGGGGCTGAAGGGGAGGCGGGCGGGGCTACGGTGTACCCCAGTGAGCGGGGGCTGGAAGCGGACCTGGCCTGCACTGGGGTGGAAGCTGAGGGACGGAGGGACTCCGGACATGAGGGTGAGCCATTGCCAAATCTTTGAATGGAGATGCGCGTGTGTGCGCAGGTCCATGGAGTGCACTCTGGACCGACGTCTACACTGCTTCAGGATGATGGTATGAACGAACCAGACATTCAAGTTCACCCATTGAGTGCAGCGACCCCTGTACTACATGCCCTGCAAAAAGAGGGGTGCACCACCACCATCACCAGGGGGAAACACTCGACTCCTAGATATGTGACAAAAACAAAACTAAGACTCAAAACAAAGAAACCTTGGTGAAGTTACCTGGACCTGATATTCAAAGGAAGCAAGACAAAACAACCAGGCCCCGACTAAAAAGACTCCAGTGGGGACCCTCTACAGAAAGAGTTCTGGTCAAGTTTGCCTGAAGCCAAACAAATATGTGTCCAACAAGAGGGCCCAACAGAAACCAGCTCTGGACCAGCCTCATTTGGAAAACACTTTAAAAGCCTTCTTTACAAAACAATGTAAACGGAAATTTGACTCCTTGACAGAAGTCTCAGATGTGGAAATGTTGGATGCTTTTTTGGCACCTGAAGCTCAAATGAAACAGCGTAAAGTGGACAATGGAGTTAATGTACCTGTCAAAAGCCCGGGGAAGACTTCTCTAGAACAGCTGGGTGAGACGACAGAACTACCCACTAACTCAGGGCTACACCCCCCACTTGAAGTACTAAATCCAAAGCCCGACAGTAGTCACTTTATCTCTGATACAACGAGGCCTTCGGTGGCAATATTAATCCATAACACCATGAAAAGGACGACAAACCAAGGCCTACCGAAGCTTTTTTACATCTGTCTGGCACAATATGTAATTTTGAGCAGCTGCCCTAGCTAAACGGCAATGAAATGAAAAAAATAGTTAATTTCCAGACACCAATTTTAGAGGAACACCATCTGGTTAACTCAAACCAAGTGCTACCCTCTAACTTAAGACGAAAGCAAGCAACCGCAACCCCTGAAGAAGACGTCATCTTCATAGAAGAGAAGAGTAACATCAAAATGACGAATACTCAGACCCAGGAGGACGTGTAGAAAGACTTTGCAATTTTTGATCGACCTAACGTCCAACCCAAAGCCAACTCATCAACTAACAAAGTCTTAGTCCTGTGCCCTAATCCACCTCATCCCTCTACTTCATTAGCCACTTCACCGCCAGACACTAGTACTCTTCCTGTGACCAAGGGTCTGTCGGAAAGGCCATTGAGGGAAAACAAAGTGGCCATTAATACAACTTTAAACCAATTGGTGAAGTCTACGAAGAAACCATCATCACCAGGAACAGTCAAAGACTTCCTTGAGTCAAGCAAATTAATGGAGCTTAGTCAGCATCATAAAACCTTGAAGAGCTTTCCTCTTCGGAACAAGGTTCATTAACTAGTACTCGACCAGATAAAGGAAAGCGTCAATTAGCAGATGAAACAAGTCTTCCAACTTTAAATGATCGCTTTAAAAACCTGCTCCACACAAAGTCTGACCCCTCCAAAGTGGATCCTCACTTGGACTACTCAAGAAGCAACAAACTAACTCAATCATCCCATTGGTCACCAAGGAAAAATTCTGATACGTCAAGGCATATCGCTACGACCTCAGCAGTGAGCCCTTCACAAAGACAGCGCAAATCCTCTTATCCAAAAGACCAAAACTTTTCTACAAGACGTGATTTTGCCCGTCCAAGTAGGAGGGAAAAGATACACTACCACTCACAGACCACAACGAAAATGTTACCTACTTTCAAGTTAAGACAACGCACAGCCAAAAATAAATACACTGTCCTGAACAGACGGACTGTTTTGAAATTATTTCAAAGCCTATCATCTCTTCGTGCTTTGAAATCAGAAGACTTCAAAATCATTGAACCAAGCCACAAAGCAAAGAAAGCAATCTCCCACCTTTACACTTCCTCAGAAGCGGTAAACACCACGCTAAGAGACTCGGACAAGCAGCTATACAGACAAAGTTTTGAACTGATGGAAATAAAAACCTGTCTTGATTCTTCTCCATCTAAGAACCTGAAAACTCTAGTAAAAAGAGACCTTAATCGACCTTGTGAGTTAGACCTCTCGTTCCAACAGGTTAAAACTGATTTGTCAGATCAGAATCCCTCTTCAACTAAGAGACAAGTCTCAAGACGAAATAGTCCAGCAAAACTAGAAACAAATGATCAACTCTTAAATGGAAACGTAAGATGCCCTCCTGACTCCAGAGCAAAAGGCTCTGCTGCCCGTACTACGCAGTTAGACCCTGAGAGATGCCCTTGTGGCCCACCACTAATGGTAAGGAGAACTATTATCCAGGACATAGAGGGAAGACCTCTGTCATCTGAAGAAAAACTAGAAACATCTCCAAAATTTCAATTGTGGTCTTGGCTTCCTAAGATCTTATCGACACGGCTTCCAAAATAGCAATCCACTACCTTGGGGTCCCAAAATTTAAGTCCACCAGCGACAACCTTGTCCCTGGGTTCCTGGAATACCCTAGGCTTTCTGCACTTAACAGTGTCAGGTACAATCGACCTCGGGTCTTATGACATCTGGTGTCTACAGGAATTATGGCTGACCGACAAACCAAGTCTGGATGGTTTCTCCTTGGCCTTCTCTCCGGCGCGAAAAGGAACGAAAGGACGTCCTTCTTCAGGCCTATTGACGACCATACTTTCGGACATCGGTCTACAGTTGGAAGCAGTATTGTTGGCGTACCGTTCCTTCTTGACAGTGCTCCTATCTTGGTCACATGTTGAAAGCATGACTGGTAATCTCCAGTCTATACCAGTTGTGACTATTAACATCTACTGGAACCCATGTGCCATACAAGTGGAAGTCCTACTCAACAAGATCACCTACCAAATCGACCAAGCCTACGTGAACCACCAAGACACCCACTTGATCATCTGTGGCGACTTAAACGCAATCTGTAGACCTGCTGGCCCACAAAATAAAGTATCAACAACTGCTACTTCAGCGGTAAACAAGGAAAAGCTTGGCTAGAGTTGATGACATCAAGAAACCTTGACGATACAGCAAATATTTTAAAGCCTCTCAAGGCCATACCCACGTGGGATAGAGGAGTATCATCTGCCTCGATAAACTACATCTTTGTCTCATCAGTCACTAATTTCAGAATTGAAAAAAGTAAAAGTTACAATTACAACAGAAAGCGACCACAACTTGCTGTCCATTGAATGGGCCTCAGTAAACCATGCATAAATGTATCCCAAATTTAGAATCTAACAATCGGGGCAACCGCTTGAAGTTGACGGCACAAAACATCCTGGCGCTATCAAATCACTACAAAGGAGTAAATGAGGACAAAATAACAACTGAGGCGCCCCTACAAGTGGACTATAAACCACTCTTAGACCTATACGGAAGCCACCCAAACAGGAACAGTAAAAAAACAAAAACAGGAAAGTAGAAACCACTTGCATAGATTTGACCCGTTTTTGATGGCCAAACGAAATGAAGTACGAAAAGTGAAAAGAAGAGCTGCCAGAGACGATACCACACCTAATAGTGAAGCAGCTTGAGTCTTGGCTCAAATCCCATCGGCGGATATTATACCAACGAGATTCCGAAGAAATGCTGAAACACGTCAACAACCGGAATTCTCAAGACTTCTGGTCACTAATAAGATTTACGGGTAAAGAAGCTATCAATGCTTTGACAAATGCCATAACTGAACACACTTGGGCACCTTATACTCGAATTTGTTCAAATCGCCTTCAACTCCAATCCAGAAGGGTATCGTTGATCCGATCTTGCCTGGATAGACCTTCATGACAAGGAATCCATCAGATCGACGATTTCCAAATTAAAGAACTCGAGAGCACCTGGCCCCAATGGGATTTCTAACATTGACCTAAAGAAAGCACCGGAAGAATGGTCATCCTTTATAAGCCTTATTTTCAAGAGGTGTGCAGACCTTAAGAAAATTCCATCACCTTGGACTGAATCAATCATAGTGCCGATATTTAAAAAAGGCTGCAAGGATGATCCCCTAAACTTTCGACCAGTTGCTTTATTAGACGTTATCGGGAAGGTCTACGGTTCACTAATTTTGAGCAAATTTCGAACATGGGCAAGCAATGCACCATGTGCTGACCCCTTACAAACAGGCTTTAAGAAGATCACGGGGACAAGTGCTAACATCATGACCTTGAGCATCATAAAGGCTAAGACTCTCAAAGGGGGGGCACAAGTGTTTCTTGCATTTATAGATCTTACCCAAGCATTTGACTTAGTCAATCGTGTCAAACTGTGGCAAAAGCTGGAAAATTGGAAGTGCCCGTCAGGAATCTTAGGACCCCTAAAAGCTTGCACAGCGACACCAACGTTTATGTACGGTTAAACCAACAAGGTCTACTCTCAGCTGGCATTTGTACTACTAGAGGGGTAAAACAAGGCTGCCCCCTGGCACCAGCACTTTTTCTATCCTATTTTGGGGATTACAAAGATGTAAACTTCTTAACAAGATGCTTTCCTCCGTCTATCGCAGACGACCTGATTCAGCTTGACCAGACAGCTATCGGGTTACAACGTCAACTAGACAATCTCTCCAACTATGTATTGTCAAATGACCTAGAAATCAACAAGGCAAAAACAAAGATAATGACCATTGAGAAAAGCAAAAAGAAAGGAGAAAACTTGAAATGGTTTCTGGATGGTAAGCCGATAGAAAAGGTAGCTGAGTTTATTTACCTGGGAGTATCACTGGACAGCTCGAAAACAGAAAGCTCACAGCAGCAACTTCTCCAGAGGAAAATATTAAATCTGTCCTCGCAAGCTAAAATCTTGGACAGAAAATACGGCAGCTTCTCACTTTTGCCAACAGTGAATTTTTACAGAAATAAAGTAGTACCAGCCAACACTTACGCAGCGGAAGCCTTACCCAGTATTCCTACAAAAACATGACAAACCTTTGAGAGCTTCTTCTGGAGATCTGTTTTAAATCTCCCAAAATCTACACCCATCACTCTAATTAGAAGGGAATTGTCCCTGACTTCCTTAGAGGCAATTTTGGAGCGAAACACAATTATGCTATATAGGAAAATAGTGGACCCATCAAGTCCGCCGATATTTAAACTGATACGGACGGAGATGGAAAATGGTTGCTGCATAATGTTGATTTGCTGGGAAAAAGCTTGCAAAGACAAACTTCTGCTGATTGGGAGTTCGACTGAGGAGCTAGTCCAAAATCCCACCAAGACAAAAAAAAGGTTGGACGACCTTGACTGGACCACTACTTTAGACAAAGCAACAAAATACAAGCTCACATCACATCTACCGGCAGTAGCTAGAAAATTAAATGACCTCCAGCCTTTTTTGAAGAAACATCCAAGCAGACGAGTTTGCGATATCTTACTTAGAGCAAGGCTGAATCTCTTGCCTTCTAAAGAAATCTTAAAAATCAGAGGCCTTTCAACTTCAAATAGTTGCAGATTCTGTGGAAATGTCCTTGAGACTGAAACAATACACCATCTTCTTCTGTTGTGCCCTGGCACAAGTAGCTTCAGAGCTCCTTTCTTTAATAGAACTTTTGGCTGTATCACGAACCCATGAGGAAGAACTTTGGTGCACCCGCCTTATTGGTGGGGTGAAAACTCCCTGGACAATTGCAACAGTCAAAATTTTAGAACAAATTTTCTACTCGACAAAACGACTATTTCTTCACCTTCAGTTTTGCCCGCATAATCTAAGAAAAACTCGCTACACAAGTCTTTCTCAGATTGGAGTAGTTTTAACAATTCTAACTAGACTTGAACTTATCTTCAACTGCACTATTTTCATGTAAAAATCACTAATGTAATTGAATCTCGTAATAAAAAATAGAAAAATGACTCAGATTTTAGGTTCAACATACATGAGAAATGTCAGCAATTAAAAAGGGCAACAGGTTTTAAATACACCCACATTTGGAAAAAAAGCAGGGAAAATGCAGCAATTCAGCACGGGTAACAGATCATTACATACACCCAGATTTGAAAATCACACATACATGAACGATGTCAGCAATTAGGCAGGGCAACAGGTTTTAAACCAGCATAGCATTTGGCACAGCCAGAGGATTTTGAGCAGCAGGATTCAATATTCAGCAATGTAGACAACATACAACTATTAAGTATAGCCTGCAGAGCCAGAAAAACATCTAGTTTTGAATTTAAAATAAGCAGCCACAAAAGCATCATTTAAGAATTACGTCAAAATAGTTAAAATGCAGATTTAAAACATATCTAGATTCAAGTTTCAGGAATACAGTAAAAACAATTAACAAAATGCAGAATTTAACTAGAGATAGTAGTTTCATAAAACAACCCAACATACAGATATGCAAGACGGATCGGGGTTGAAAGACTGAGGTAGAAATGTTCGAGGGAGAAAAGACTGAAGATTATTTTTTCGAAATAACCTTTGGTCTTTTCTCCCCTGAACATTTGTGACCTGGCCCACACCCCAACACTCCTTTACCCCCACCCCCCTACTACTTACCTTACTTCCCACTCTCTGGTCCCTGCAAAGCCTGTTCCCTTTCACTTTCGTGATCGGGAACCGGCACCGCAGGGTCCTTTGCTTTTTTTTCTTTTCAGGACAGCTGCGGGGGACACCCCTGCAGCCCCTGCTCACAATACACACAATATAGTGAGCAAGGGTGCGGGGGACACTGCCATAGCCCCCAGCACCGAATGCGTGATCTGGTCGAACTTTTGGGCAGTTTAGAATTTTCGAACGTCTGAGATTTGGCCAAATCACGCATTCAGTCATTTTCTTTCGGTCATTTTGGGTAATTCCATGCAAGAATTGCAAATAAGGTGGCACAGTAGTCAAGCCCTGGTAATAACTGCATCCAGGGCTGCCCGAGGCATGGGCAGTGTGTTTGGCTGAGCAAGGACCCGCGGCCATAGGGGCCCTGCAGGCAAAGGCATTGCTAGGTGCGAGGGGCTAAGCGGGCTATAGACCTGGGTCCTTTGGTTGTAGCCAGAAGCTCAGGGGCTACAACCAAAATGCTAACTAGCCCTGAGTCCCGACAGTCCCGACATTAGCATAGACCCAGATATTTTCCAGACCTAGCAACACCCCTGGCACCAGCTGCCTGGCCGTATCACGAACCCATGAGGAAGAACTTTGGTGGACCCGCCTTATTGGTGGGGAGAAAACTTCCTGGACAATTGCAACAGTCAAACTAAATTTTAGAACAAATTTTCTACTCGACAAAACGACTATTTCTTCACCTTCAGTTTTCCCCACATAATCTAAGAAAAACTCGCTACACAAGTCTTTCTCAGATTGGAGTAGTTTTAACAATTCTAACTAGACTTGAACTTATCTTCAACTGCACTACTTTCTTGTAAAAATCACTAATGTAATTGAATCTCGTAATAAAAAATAAAAAAAATGACTCAGATTTTAGGTTCAACATACAAGAGAAATGTGAGCAATTAAAAAGGGCAACAGGTTTTAAATACACCCAGATTTGGAAAAAAGCAGGGAAAATGCAGCAATTCAGCACGGGTAACAGATCATTACATACACCCAGATTTGAAAATCACACATATATGAACGATGTCAGCAATTAGGCAGGTCAACAGGTTTTAAACCAGCATAGCATTTGGCACAGCCAGAGGATTTTGAGCAGCAGGATTCAATATTCAGCAATGTAGACAACATACAACTATTAAGTATAGCCTGCAGAGCCAGAAAAACATCTAGTTTTGAATTTAAAATAAGCAGCCACAAAAGCATCATTTAAGAATTACGTCAAAATAGTTAAAATGCAGATTTAAAACATATCTAGATTCAAGTTTCAGGAATACAGTAAAAACAATTAACAAAATGCAGAATTTAACTAGAGATAGTAGTTTCATAAAACAACCCAACATAAAGATATGCAAGACGGATCGGGGTTGAAAGACTGAGATAGAAATGTTCGAGGGAGAAAAGACTGAAGATTATCTTTTCTAAATTACCTTTGGTCTTTTCTCCCCTGAACATTTGTGACTTGGCCCACACCCCCAAGACTCCTTTACCCCCACACCCCTACTACTTACCTTACTTCCCACTCGCTGGTCCCTGCAACGCCTGTTCCCTTTCACTTTTGTGATCGGGAACCGGCTCCGCAGGGTCCTTTCCTTTTTTTTTCTTTTCAGGACAGCTGCGGGGACACCCCTGCAGCCCCTGCTCACAATACACACAATATAGTGAGCAAGGGTGCGGGGGATACTGCCGCAGCCCCCAGCACCAAATGCGTGACCTGCTCGAACTTTTCATCAGTTTAGAATTTTCGAACGTCTGAGATTTGGCCAAATCACGCATTCAGTCATTTTCTTTCGGTCATTTTGGGTAATTCCATGCAAGCATTCCAAATAAGGTGGCACAGTAGTCAAGCCCTGGTAATAACTGCATCTAGGGCCACCCGAGGCATGGGCAGTGTGTTTGGCTGAGCAAGGACCCGCGGCCATAGGGGCCCTGCAGGCAAAGGCATTGCTAGGTGCGAGGGACTAAGCGGGCTATAGACCTGGGTCCTTTGGTTGTAGCCAGAAGCTCAGGGGCTACAACTAAAATGCCAACTAGCCCTGAGTATCGACAGTCCCGACATTAGCATAGGCTCAGATATTTTCCAGACCTAGCAACACCCCTGGCACCAGCTTCCTGCTGCCTCGACAGCCCGAGGGCCAATCCCTGTCCTGACATGACATCCTTGGAACTATCTTAGAGTTTATTTCTTTCGACAGCCAAAATAATCCTTATCTGTAGCTTCTGAAATAAAAGCATATTGCTAGTTTGGACAATATGGGCAAATATATCCACAATACAAATAAAAACAATTGGGAAATGCCTGCAAAAACAGTAGTTAAGGTCAGTTAGCAAAATACAAGCACCATATTTTTGCCTTGCCTTCCACAGTCAGATGGTGTTTTCAAACAAAGATTTCAAAACTACCTTTTATAAACAATATTTCTACCAATTACATCTGGGAAGAGATGTGTTCAAGTCCCCGAATTGCAGACTGGTCACAAAGCCGGGCTTCTCCACTTAATCAAAGTGTGTGCTCCCGGCCAAATCCTTTTATCTCACTACCCCTTATCTGCCAACATTAAAAGTCTATTTAAGGTGTTCAGCTCACACTGTCTGCTTCTTCAAAAAAACTCTCACTCCTGATATTTCCACAAAGGTAAATATTTATAGTGACAAGTCATATACTGGAAACTCACAGTTTATTATTTCTCCCCTACCTTACTCATGGGAACATGTTTTTATTTTAACTTCACATGATGCCATTGCGTATTGAAGATTTTCCTGTGATATCTCTGATGTCACTATTTAGGCAAATAAAGGGGGACCCCCACACACCTTTTGCCACCAAGTGCCCCGCAAATCCTAGGGCGGCCCTCACTGCACTATGGGCCCTCACTGCATTATGGAGTTTGTATTCTACAAGTTCCAGACTGGAGAGAAAAAAAAACAGGACTGGTATAGCTTCTCCAGAATGGCAAGGGGCATGTTAACACACATGATACCATCATGCCCCATTCCAGTCGAGCCATTACTCCAGTCATGGATTTTGACATTATTGATGCAGAACTACAAATCCCAGAGTGCAAGAAAACAGGGCTGGAGTAGCATTTCCCAATTGGGATGGGGCATGTCGATATGCATGTCACAATAAAATATGCAGTTAGTAGGTGGCATTGAGGAACCTATTTAGACCTGTGCAAAAATGTACACCCGATATTTAGACGTGCCCTGATTATATGCAAATATATATACTTTAATTAAACGTGCCCTATGCAATCAGCTATATTAGAAAACTCTACAAAAACCCACAACTGTGGAGAAAAAAGAATATGCAGAACATAGAAAGATGCAGCACTCTGGATAATAAAACGGGGGTCTAAGGTTAATAACCACCATGTTTGTCAAAAAGGATATGTTTTTGAAGAAAAAGGTGCAACAAGGTGGCTTACTAATATATATAGGGTCTCATAAGTGGACAGGGGGACCTGGCCTTTTTAAAGTACCTTTCTGTTATTTGGTGGTCCACCGCATCAAAGCAGGCTTCTGTGTGACATTCTGCAGGTCGAACCAGTTTGAAGGCTTCAAGCAGCGGTTCGGAGATCAGCAGAATGCCAAAGTAGCACTGCGGGTCCTGTATTTGTTCAAAGGGCGTTGAATGCAGTTTTAATTCAGTTGAAACCTGTCTAACCAGGTGCCCTGTATTGGTTCAAAGAGTGTTGCATGCGGTCCAAATTCGGTTTGAACCCGTAATGGTACATATGGTTCGACAAGTTTTATTAAAGAAAAAGAAAACCCCTCACTAACCCTGTAACTATAGGTAACTAACTTCAAAGAAAATAATAAATTGGTGCTCATCAGGATGTCCTCTGTCCAAAACCTATTCTATCCTATGCTCTCACTACCACTACCACTACAACTAAACAATGTAACTTGGCCTAAGTAAGTTGACTCCCACTTTCCTTGGTTTCTGGTGGCTGGTATCTGACCCACACCCAGTTGTAGCTTTAGTTCTCTCTCCTGCCCAAGCCCTGGCCTCCTGAAAGAGTTCAAAGTTGGGTTCTGTCAGTCTTTCTCTTCTGCTGGAGACGATTACTCAGGACCCCATGCAGTCTGTCTCAAAAGTTCAAAAAGTTCCTTTCCACATAAGAGTGGTTGGTGCTCTTGACCTTGCCTTGCTTGACAATAACAATGAGTCTCTTGTTCACCCTGATCGGGTCTGGTAATGTCTTTATATCTTGTAGATCGAGTTGAGCTGTCTGGTCCTTCAGGCCGTTGCTCTCATGGTGTGCTTTCACCCCCTTATGCAGTGTTCTCACTGTCAGTGCCACCTGGGCTTGCCGGTTTCTCAGGCCTTTGAGTTCTTGGGTTGCTTTTACCCTTTGTGGGGTATTCTCAGTGTCAGCCCCTTGTGGGCTTTGCACCTTCTCGGACTCTTGGATACATGGGTTGCATTCAGCTCCACATGGGGTATTCTCTGTGTCAGCCCTTCGTGGGCTTCTTCGGAACCGCTCCACCCTCCTCCAGCTTCCTCTGACCTGCCGCGTACCTGTTTTCACGCATCAGTGTGCGACGGGGAAGGCGGCTTCCCCGGGTACTGCAGAATCGTGACTCCAACATCTTTGAAGTCGGGTCTTCCACCACAGTTCCTCCTGGTGACAAATGACAGGACTTTGCCATCAGGATTGTGGAAGGCCGGCGGACTGCTTTGGCAGTGGTTTAGTCTTCCGTCAGTTAGGCGGCTCTGGACTCTCAGCCTTCCTCCTAGGCTCAGCAGCATTTTGTGGGCTCTCTGCCCACCATGCCTCCAACGTGGGCATACCTCCAGGGTCCTGTAAGGGAGATGTCCCCTCATCTACACTCCAGCGCAGGTTCTCGGTTTCACCACCCAACTAGCTCTCTCTCCATCTCAGCATGGTCCCAACTATTTTAAGTTTCTTCTGAGAACGCGAGAAGACATGCCATTGGTCCTGTGCTTCAGGTAGGTGTGTCAACAGAACTGGGTCTGAAACCAAGCCAGTCCCTTTTAAAAATCCCTGCACATTAGGATACTGCTCAACTACCATATATCCAACCATTACCTGGGAGTCTGAATAACAGGGAGGTATGGTAGAAGCTCTGCTTGGGATGCCCTGACCCCTAAGGGGGGTCACGCCCAGTGAGATCCCACTTGCCACGTCCCCTAGGGAGTGTTTTGCTTAGCAGGCTCACCTCCCTAGTCCCTGTGTGAATAGGGGTTCTGTTTTGATTCATATTCAGTTTGAACCTGTGTAAACAGGCGCCCTGTATTGGTTCGAAGGGTGGTGAATGCGGATCAAATTTGGTTTGAACCTGTGTGAGTAGCGGTACTGTATTGTTTGAACACGGTTTGAATGCAGTAAGAAAATGAGTTTGAAAACGGACAGCTTTCCAGGTGCTTTGTCTTCTCAGGTGCTGCGGATCCCTTCCAGGGGCTTGGGGACAAGATCGGTCCTTGTTCCCATTTTCCCAAACACAGGGGAGGCTGGCACGCACTTTCAGGAGTCCTACATCTCCAATGACTTCCTGGATACAGCTGTAGCTGGCAGAGAGGCAGGCTTACTCCAGAAGCCAGTCATACCCAATGTTCACTCTCTGGGAATGGTTAGGAAGCAGTGCTTGCCTCTACCTTGGACACTCTGTCTTCAACTCACTGGCGGAGGGCTTTGGAAAATCAACTCTCCCAACAGAGGTCCAATGAATTCTACATTAAGTGTCTGTCCAAATGAGAATCAAAGAAGGAGTGAGAGACCCCAGCTTTTGTAGGTAAAAGTCTACAGGTGATTGGACTAATGAAAGCATGGTTTAAGGTGTCCAATCCCTGTCCTTGAGACAAGTGTTTTTTGTCTTCTGACATCTAACCCAAAGTAGAGGGTACTGGAATGAAAAGAGAAATATAGAGAGACAAGATGGTGGAACCTTCCTCCAACTATGCTGAGCTCCCTCTCTCTACACTAGCTCCTCCCCCTACCCTTGTCAATGGCATCAACAGATGGGTGTGTCATTTGACTTCTATTTCCAGGACAGCTCTTATGGAAGGCCTGTCTTGCTGAAGAGAGGTGATACCAAACCTCACAAAGGATCAAAGGAGAGACACAGCCATTCAGTATCTTGCTCTGCGGGCTGGCAAGGCCAGGCTGTCAGATCAGAATACACACAATCCTTCCACAGCTGGCCTCGGCTCACAGTGCTGACAGATGTGTGATATCAATCTTAATTGGCTTCTTATAGTTATGCGAATTACTAACCACTGCGTCCAAAACTCAGGTATGGCTTTATGTTTAAAGGTTAAACTCCTTCCAGAATAGTAATTCCTCTTGACTATCTGATTTTGGAACATAGATGCACACTTTAAATGCAACATCTGCACTGAATTGGCTTGGCTGCCAAAGCAGCTGTCAAATGGGTACCTGTGACCTCTGGACTTGCTCTGTGCCACTGGAGAGCAGGCACTGCAGATCAGGAAAACCCATTTGCATCAGATACTTTGATGCCCTGCATATATTCAGTTAATTCAGACACTTGGGACTGAATAGATGTAAATGTGTTGGAAATGTTCAATATCCCCATGTATAGCTGTTATTGGACTAACCAATGAGTCTGCACATGACATCCAAGATATCTCATAAATCACATAAAGATTAGATGATTACACTCAACCGAGATGTTGTGTCCCTGTTTGACAGTATCTAGACCATAAATTAATCGTCGTTCCAATCTGTGTAATTGTTCTGCCACATTACCTCCACAGGGGTGTGACTTGAAGGTCTGTAGAATGAACTAGAAAATGTCCCTAGTTCGTGTAATGCAAGAAACAGAAGGTATGCACTATTGTGTTACAATTCATTTGATTCAGAACATTATATCAGATGATTAATTCATTTATAAAAAGCGATGTGCAGACAGAGCTTTTAATGGGGTGTAATTTGTTTTTATTGTAGACACTTTGAACACACCGAAGTTTAGTAAGGAGGGCAGGCTATTTGGATGCCACTCTTTGTCCCGATGATGGCTGGAGCAGGATTTAGCATGAATTTTTAGCTAAAGAGCTCCGCTTGAAATACATGTCGACAAAAAGATCCACCATCTGTTAAACATTGAAAGGACTATGTGAACACTGTATTGAGTCATTTGAATTTGGTGCATAGGCCAGAGGATATGATATGCTAGTTTACCTAGGAAAAGCAAATGTGCATGAGCTTCAGATATGCATGGATTCAGTCGAAAAAATTAAGGTGTTTTTTATGTAGAAATGTTGTGTCAGTATTTTTATACAGATTTGTAAAGTGCTAATTTAACAATTGTATCGAAAAGAATAAATGAATAGTTAATGTGAATTAAATCGCTCAGCTTCTATTTTTAAGAGGCGAAAACACTAATTCACTGGTGCTGTCCTCTGTTCTGTGCAACTGGTATTGATCAATATTTTGTATAAAAATGCCAAGAGGGGACAGCGCCACACCCCAGGATCTACATTGTTCTGGCCAGCACCTTTGGGCAGGGGACCGGGCAGGCAAGTGGCAAAAGGTGGGGGCCAGGTCCAGGCATTTTTGGCCGCTCGCCCAAAGCTAAGGAGGAGACCAATGGAGTTGGGGTCCCGGATTTCAACTAGACTGACAAAACGAAATCAAAGCCATAAAGGTGCAGGGGGAAATAAACCAGCAGCCAGCAGAGGAATGCATCTCACAGGTGAATCTGAGTGAAGAGCACACTGGAGCAGAGGAGAAAACCCGGAACAGCCACCCCTGAAAGGTGGGCTCAGAAGAGGCGATCTTACGGTGTGCACGTGAGAGTAGGCCCAATGCCAGCCAACAAGGGAAAGGGCAGCCCCAGCAAATGATCGAAATCGGCAGCGGCCTGGGATGGCCCTATCCAGTGCTGTTGGGCTAGGGAATTTGACTCCCAGGACCAGCACTGCTTCCAGCATGCACCCCCTGACCAACCAGATGGAGAAATGAGTAGTGTCCCCTCCACAGGTGCTGCATCCAAAGCAGACTTTGAGGCATGTTTTCAAGTATTCCAAGGTAAACTAACTGCTTCCTTCCAAGCGCAATTTGCCACGTTTGTGGGGGAGGTGAAGCAGGCACTCTTGGATATGAAAAAGGACATATCTTGTATGGAAGAACATGTGGATACGACAGAGCGGGCGCTCTAAGAAATTGTCAAAGATAACCGCAAAACCGATGAAGCTCTAGAAGTCAAGATCGAACATCTGCATTCATAATTTGCCCGAGTTAGTGGGGGACGTGTAGCTAAAGGAAACGGTCTTGCAAATCTTCACAGAGATCCAGGGAGAAGAAGGGCCTGCGGATATCCCTATCGACAGGATTCATAGAAACAGACCTAAAAGGCAAGAACCAGGCACATGGCCTAGAGATGTACTGGTGGCTTTGGCAAGATACCCCCAAAAATAGTCCATACTTCGGCCACCCACCTAGTGGAGCCAATCACATACAACGGTGCAGAAATACAACTCTATTAGTACCTGGCCCAGGCAACCCTACAGAAGCACAGAGAGATGTGGGCCCAGTGGTAAAAGTGTTACAAGTGAATTCGGTCAAATATAAGTGGACCTTTCCATTTGGCCTACTCTTCCAGTGGGAGGGATGACAGCGCAGAATCACTACAAGGGAGAAGGGGATGCATCTACTGAACATCGATGAGGAGGACACTCTACCAAAGACAAAAGAAGGGTCCGGTCCCCCACTGACCCAAATCATGGGAATGGTTGCAGACAAGGAGGAATCGCAGACTCAACCACCCACATGGTCCGCACACCCAAGACAACCAGGATAGGTGCAACCAAAGCACGTCACCCAGGTGAAGGAGTATGTAAAAAGGGGACAAGAACTGATAGCGGAAATGGCAAGTAAAAATTCAGGCCCATCAGGCAGATTGGAATCCTGTTCAGGGCTTTAGGATGGCCCACAAGTTGGCCCTGGCTCTATATGCGAGCTGCAGCCACGGGCGTTCGGCCCCGGGACAGTGTAGGTACAGCGGCTCGTACTGGGGGGGGATGGAAGGGAGAGGGAGGTAGGACTGTTAAAGGGAAGTGTGGGGTGTACAGCAAAGGAAAGGAGCCCAGGAAAGGGAAAGAATCTAAAAAGCGGTTATTCCAAAGAAAGCAGCTACGGAGGATAGGACAAACAGACACACATGGTCAAGCTACTAACACTTAACATTCGGGGGCTGAACACCCCGGTAAAAAGAAAGAAACTTGAAAAACTCCTATCACACCATAAGCAGAACATTGTGGCATTACAGGAAACACATATTAAGCCGGCGGACAGGCACACATTCAAGCTACGGCATTATCCTCTAACGCAACAGGCGAATGCCCGGGGGAAGGGATTGATGTGGCAAATACTGAATACATGGGTGGACAAGGAGGGGAGGTTCCAGTTTCTTAATGTACAAATTAGAGGATTGACACTAACGCTGGCGGTCATATATGCCCCAAACTTGGGCCAAGAAGGCTTCATAAGATCAGTGCTGTCGGACCTGGAAACATTTGGTAGGGGCGAGAAGATAGTGATGGGGACTTTAACTTGGCATGGGACCCCAAAAAGATAGAAGAAACAAAAACAGATTCGGTCACACACCGCCATCCTCCTCCTTCAAGATAAGAATGGAACACCTAGCTCTGAAGGATGTGTGGGAAGAGGTGGGCTTTACCTTTTACTCACATGTGCACCGTTCCTTCTCTCGAATGGATTACTTTTGGGCATCCACCACACTCTTGGGCAAGATAACACAAGTAGACCTACACACAAAAGCTCTGTCGGATCATGCCCCACTCTCAGATGACATTAAACCTCCAGCAGAGTAAAAGAGCAATCTGAAGTTGGGGATTTCCCACTGAGATACTAACAGACCCAATTATACGGGAGGAGATGGGAACCAAAATGAGGGCCTATTTTGAAACTAACTCTACCCAGAGGTGCCCGAGAATATTTTGTGGGACGCCTTCAAGGCAACTCACAGGGGAGAAATTATAGCCCTTAAAGCTCAGCGGCAAAATCAAATGAGAGCCCTGAAAATGGAACTAGAGCAGGATTTACAGGATCTCATGCAGAAGATGGTCTCGGACTCCATCACAAGGCTACAGAGGGCTTACAGGAATGCAAGGTGAAAATTATACCTTCTCCAGACGAAAAAAGCGCAGATGGATCTTCTCCATTTAAAACAAAAATATTATGTGAAGGCCAATAAAGCGGACAGACTTCTGGCCAGACATCTTAAACAAAGGGCCGCCGCACAAACAATTCAGGGGATAGTAGGTCCACAGGGGGTTAAAGTAAACACCACCCCCCCCAGAAATCACTGAGCAGTTCATTGATTTCTATTCCACACTAAATAGTTCAGACAGCCGGGATAACGCTAACCAAAAGTCATACCTGCAGTCACTTCCGCTTCCCAGGATCTCTCCAGAAGACTGGGAATCTCTGGAAGCAGATATCACATTAGAAGAGGTGACCCACATGATTAGAAACCTCCCACTAAATAAATCCCCTGTTCCAGACGGTTATCCAACTGCATTCTATAAGACATTCCAGCAAACCCTTGCGCCCAAATGAGTCCATCTATTGAATCCATTCGGCAAGTGTGGCCAAATAAACCAAACAATGGAGCAGGCAAATATAATACTATTCCCCATGCCGGCCAAAGACATGACACAGTGCAGATTGTCCCGGCCCATTGCCCTTATAAATGTAGAAGCGAAGATTTATCCGAAGATACTGGCAAATAGATTAGAGGCCCTCTTACCAAAATGAATCCATACAGACCAAACAGACACATGGCAATATTCGTAGAGCTTGCCATCTCATAGAAAAGGTTTTGGGGAAGGGGGTCCCAGCCATTCTTCTCTCGTTGGACATGGAAAAAGCTTTCGACAGAGTCGAATGGTCTTTCCTATTCAATACTATGGAGGCAATGGGGTTCGGGTCAACTTTTCTGAATACAATTTGGGCAAACTACCAAAACCCAGTGGCCCCACTTCTAAATAATGGTCAAATTTCCAGGCCAATCCTACTTCAGACGGGCACTAAACAAGTATGCCCCCCCTCCTCGTTATTGTACATGTTACACCTGGAACCCTTCCTAATTAGGTTATGGACTAAACAGACAATCCGAGGGATCCCTTTCAGAAAGGAAGAGCATACAGTAATGCCATATGCCGACAGCATTCTCCTGACCTTATCAGATCCAGAAATCTCCCTACAAGTCAACGTGTCAAAGCCCGAAATCCTGAACCTTTCACTGGCGGGGGACAGCCTACAACGGGCTATGAGTGGGACACAATTTAGATGGGTGCAGGAGGGGTCAAAATAACATGGAAACTAGATGGGCTATACAGGGTAAACTATGAACCTCTGCTTCCACAACTTAAACATTAGTTACTCAAATGGGGCGCCTTATCGGTTTCATGGTTACGACAGATAAATGTGATTAAAATGGTGGTTCTCCCCAAGATCTTGTATTATTTTCAAGCCCTCCTGAGACCGGTCCCCCGTCATTTTTACGAGCGCTGAACAAAATGATCACCCCATTCATTTGGAACAACAAAACCTCCTACATAGCACTGAATACTGCCGACTACCATGAACAAAGGTGGCCCAAGGCTGCCAAATTTCAGAATATATTATTTGGCTGCCCAACTCTGAGTGCTTAGGGATTGGTGTGTGGAGGGCTCTGAGAAAAGGTGGATGCAGATGGATTAGGCGGTAAGTGGGGCCCCGCAGGGAGAGGTTCTTTGGCTTCACAGAACAGATCGCCTACCAAATATGCACAACTGCGAGATTACAAACAGTCAGGCACCAACAGATCAGCTCTTTTCCGTCCCACTTCACGCCAAAATTTGGTAACCCCCAATTTACCCCTGCGCAAGAAAGGGGCACCTTTCTCTGCAGGAAAATAGCTAGATGCACCAAACTAAGAGACATGTTTCAGGGGGAGGAAATCACCCTTTACCGAATGCAAGAGCAAGCTGAGGTTGACAGAAGGCGATAGGCTGCAATACTACCAATTCCAGCATTGGCTCCTAGCTCCTATCAATGAGGGGGCAGCAAGCGGACCTCTAACAGCACTTGAGAAATTCTTGGTAACTAGCTCAGGAGATAAACACCTCATCTCCGCCCTCTATAAGGTGGTGGTTGAAGCAGAAAAAGACCCTCTCCTAAAGTACATGGCCAAATGGGAAAAAACTGTGGGTGAACCCATCCTGATGCAGACTGGGAGCAACTTTGGAGAGATATCCCCAAACTAGCACAAGCCATACACATCAGGGTGTTTTGCTATAGATTTGTGAGTCAATCGCAAGACACCAGAGCGCTTACACCGGATGCACCCCAATGTCTCTAAAGACTGTTGGAGGGAGAGCAGGGGCTTAGATGACTGCTTACATATCTGGTGGAGCAGCCCTAGATTGGGGGAATACTGGAAGATGACAAATAGCAATATTCAAAAGTTGTTCGGAATCCACAGCACCAGAGGTCCCAAAGAAAGACTGCTGTGCATTCGGGAGCAGAATGACCGAGCATGGACAAATGTTACGCTCACCTGATATCCACAGGGACGCCACACAATGCTGGATGGAGGCTGTGCGCAGTCCTGGTGCCCTTTCTGCTTGATTGTATGTTGGCTGGTGGACTGGTCCTATGACAGGAGAATGGGGGTTTAGATACTGAGCCTGTGATGGGGGTTCCCACCACCCACTGACCAAGTCCCTTCCCTTAGGGTTATGCCTCACTTTATTTTCTTGTGCGTGAAGCTCTCCGTCCTGCGTCTCCGTGCAGGGGCGCATGTTGGTTGAGGGCATTCTGAGGGCCTAGTTACTTCACTGGTCCTGTGCCCTTGTGTCGGGTCCAGTCTGGCTGTGACACCGACTTGTTTGTGTGCTCGGGTGAGTGTTTTTAGTCTTTGTTCCCTCTCCTGTCTTCTTTTCGTTCCCTGTGCTTTTCGGTGTTCTCTTTCCCTTCTTTGCTCTTAATGTCTCTTTCTGTCTTTCACAGAGATTGTTGCTGTTGCGGAGCCGCAGCGCCGGATAGTTAAGGCTGAGGTAAGTAGATTAGCGCGAAGCACGGCGCTGCACAAGGTGAGCCAGTTTGCTAACTTGTATTCCTTTCTCTTCTTCACGCAGGATACAGTGCGCTGATGATCCGGAATGCAGTTCGTTCGGTGACCGGGTATGCAGGTAAATGGTTAATGGTGTTTTGCGTGTTTTTTCAGTCACCGTAGCAGATTAGCGTAGCGCGATGTTAGAACCCACTGTTAATGTTGTCCTTTACCTTGCAGGTTGCAGAGCACTCCGGAGATGGCGAAGTCACTGAGCGCGGACGGATGAAGAAGCTGTTACAGGCAATTGTTCCCTGCTAATGCTGTTCTTATTCTTGCAGGCCGTAGAGTGCTCCGGAGATGGGTGAGCCACCGAGCGCGGGCTGATGCGCGGATGGATTTTGGAGCGGCTGGTCACAGGTAAGTGTTTCTTGATAATGCTGTTCTTGTTCTTGCAGGTTGTCGGTGGAATCCAGGGATGATTCTGCAGATTCAAGCCGCCGGAGTAGCAGATGAGCTGGAGCTGGACACGGTGCGCGTTACGCTGCAGGAGTGCAGAATAACGCGAAGCGTGAATTCCAGTTCGGGCATGGCTTACATAGCCAGCCACACCTGAAGATTCGACCACACCCAAAACACTAGCCTGCATGCTTCAGTTCATGAAACTGAGCTGCAGGAAGTGCCTCCACGTTGGATTAAGGCCCAAAGTGGGCTTGTCTTATTCTTGATAATGAGCCTGGCCCCAAAGGCGCCAGGACTGTCTCCATGTCTGCTGTTGATGGGTTCTTAAGCCCTTTGGAGTCACTGTGGGGGGCTGTAACCTCACTGCTGTCAGGGGGCTGTTACAACTGAGGGGGTCAGGGAGAGGGATCATGACACCGAAGCATAGCCAGAAGGCATTTGTTATCCACAGTCTTGCAGCACTGTTGGTCATTGCACAGAAGTGTAAATCCAAAGATATCCCTCATAAACATGATTGGCTAGTGAAGGTTTGAAACTTTGTCGCTCTGGAATGGATCACGTACTTCAAACTGGAAAAGCAGTCAAGATTCTCGAGCGAATGGGAGTCAGTGTTATCCTTCCTGAAAGATGATTTCAGGGATCTATATGTTCCTCAAAAACTTGGTATCCTATGGGATTGAGTGACTGTAGTGGGTACTCTGCCCACCCTGAACTTCAGGGAGGGTGGGAGGGTGGCAGGGGGACAGAAGAGGTTGTTGGGGTTAATAGTGATGTTTGTTTAATTAAAATGCCAATACCAAGAAATTTCAAAAAGAACAGGTAATTAAATGAAAAGGTCAAGTGCCAATTTCCAGCAAATGTAATGTGCCATTGGATCCCTTTATAGTCCAAGGTAGCTGAAAGCTAATAGCTGCTTAAGATCATCCAAAGGATTCATAATTTAGTAGACAGCTGGGAGAGTTGTCAAGAATCCTGCCACGAGGGAATTCACATTATATCCCTCTCAACACAAATCCATTTCTGGGTAAGGTCCATAATAGTTGAAGGCTAGTTAAACAGACACATTTTCAAAATCCCAAAATATGTAATCAGTTTCTTATATTGCGCTTCATGCCGGACTACAGACTCTAAGCACAATACTGGGAATGGGTACCGAACCCATGCTGCTCACTGGAGTTTTGTTTACAAGACCAGAGCATTGCCCTGAGCTATCCTTTCCAGACAACATGAAGTTATTACCCAGAACCTTCTCTGACCACTCTGATGTACAAGCCAAGATAAGTAAAACTGGGCCTTTATGAGACTAATGTAGATCAAAGCTGGATAAATCAGTTTACCAAGAAAGCATCCTTTAACCAGATGATTTTAGTGTAGACTGCAGACTACTTTAGCATTCATTTGGGATCTGGTCATTTTTACTTTTTTTTGTATCTAGTTTAAATTAAACCATTACAAAACAAACCATCACAGATAAACACAGAACAAAATTTAAACATAATAAATCAGAACATTAACATAGATTACACAAAAGCTGGGCCACTGCTAAACAAATATAGGAACAAGCAAATACTTTCATAGCATGACCTTTCAGTTACTCAAATTACAGTTAAAGAAAGAAATATAAAACCTAATAACAGAGCACATCACATTTAGTCTCTGACAATGGAGACACACAGATATAACAGCAGATTGAGGCTTTTGATAAAACCCAATATGGCTAATCCTTTATGGGTATTTTGGATGTTTAAACAACGTTTCCATAGGTTTTCATCTATGCATCCTAATCGATACTTCAAAAGGGGCTCCATATGTTTAGTCCTGCGTGGTATTAGCACAACACAGTCAAGTACCAAATGCTTTATCGATTCCAAGCCAGCATTACAGAATCTACATACACTCTTAGCGTCAGTAATTAAGCTTCTCCTAAGTAAGATCTCCTTTGTAGGAAGCAAATTCCAACCTAGCCAGAGAGGTATGCCCCTATGAAGTCGATTAGGGAATTGGGAAAGCAATATAGACAGAATTCCCCAGCGTTTGTGCTCATGACATAGGTGTCTCATAGATTAATAAGAATGGAATAAATCAGTTGTTATTGCCCAATCAAGGTCAAACAGAGCCCTTTTTACCTTGGTCTGATTATTAATTACGGTCTCCAAATCCAAGCAGATTCTTAGAAGGATAGCTTCACATCTCTTACCAAGCTGAGCCAGATAGTGAGAGTTCACCTGCAAGTACTTTTTTACAATTAATAGAATCACCCAAGGTCTCATACAAGGAATCTACAAGTGGTGAGGCTAATTTTGAATATAAAGTCAGCAGCTGGCACTCAATTTGGGCTGTTAAGCATATCACCCCCTGTTTAAACCTAATAGCCGCAAGAGGTATAGCATTAGGACTACCCAAGATCTTTTGCCACAGCTTACCCTTGATCCTATTCAGTAGTTTAAATATTGCATTGTTCTAGAGTTCAAGACCATATATTAATTTTGGAACAAATTTCCCTTCATAAAACACGAGAGCCGGCCTAAGGGAAAATCTGGTCCTTTGTATTGTATTATATTGTATTTGTCATTTATATAGAGCCTTTTACCATTAGTATAGTCTCAATGTGGGAATGCCCTCGGAGGACTGAAGTCCAGATTGTTGGAGATATTGGAGTAAGATTAGGATGTGCGTGTGCATTTGGCCAAATAAGGCTTAGCAGGGCTGACCAGGCTCAGGTAAAGAGCATTTGATGAATCACTGGGATTCCTGCAAGGCATGCGTATTATAAATGCTGACACAATTCCTAAAACTAAAGCTTAGATGTAAGAGTGAGGAATATAAAGGGGTAGGATGTGAAATTACCAGCCTTGAAGTGAAATTTGAGGAAGGTATTTAGGCAGGCTTAAACTATGTGAAGGGCATAGCGTGGCTTCAAAGCATAGCAACACAACAGTATTTCTCTAGAGCAGGAGTGGTCCAGATAGGGGGAACTTTTAGAATATGATGACAGAACTGTGGTGCTTTTCTGGTATGCAGAGTTAAGCTGCAATGCTTAGGACATGTTATAACATGAATAGGAGTCCCCATAAGGGCTGTTAAAAATCACCTTTAAGACAAGTACACCTTTACATATGATCCACCTAGTGCCATGACTCCTGTTCCTCCGACCTTATGATGTGATGCCTCGTTTGGTTGAATCCTTCTTTGCTTGTACGACTAATCAGTACACCCCCTTCACTTTCTGAGCTTCATCAGTCATGAAAACTGTGAGCTGGAAGCACTCACCTAAGGTTTTTCAGTCTACTAAAATTCCCACGTTTTATTGTCTGTTGGATTGTAATTATAACACAGTTGATTTGCCCTCTTTCCCTTTCCCTGTACTGTCACTGGTCTGAAGCCTCCAAGAACTGTGCATGACCTTTTAATTGTACTTATCCTTTCTCTTTGTTATCACCCCTCCTTCCTCTTGGGGCACTACAAAGCTATTGGTGCCATTTACATGAATAATACATAAATACATCATAAATAAAGGTCTTCATGCCATCAAATGATATAGATATGCAAGCATTCTTTGTGCAATTCAATCCCTCACCATATTGGTTAGTTTTCTCACTCAATTATCAATTTGTAAAACAATAATTTCATAGCTTACAGCTACCAAGACTGTCTCCTTTAAATTTATATTTGCATTTATTTGAAGACAAGGATGTCAAGTTCAATCAAAAACCACATACAATTTGCACATGGCAGAGGCATTATTGTGCATTGCTGGAGGGAGTCCCTGGGTTTATTAGGGACAGTGAGAAGAGGTTGGCAAGCTATATCTGAGCAGCAGGTAAAGGTTAAACTGAGGATTTTAAGAGATCCACAGTCAGCGTTGGCTTTGATTGTGATGTATAGTGTCAATAGAGCGGGGTGAGTAGAGATTTTGAGAAGACAGAGATACAGACAGCCAGGTACTGAGGAGCAAGACCATTGATAGCTATATAGGTGAGGAGAAGGAACTTGAAAAGAGAGTGGTTGTGCATGGAGAGCCTTTCAGCATCGTATAGGTGGGTAGAAGTGGGGGTGGATCTGAACGTGGAGTAGAGACTGTGGGTAGTGAAGTTGAGGACTTTATCTATAGGGAGGAAGGAGTATAGGGGCAGCCCAAGGAGTACATACATGCGGCACTCAGTTTAAATTTGCAAAGCACAAATGTTATGAGTAAGAAATAGCTGAATTCTCTAATTATTCAGAAGGCTAATATCAGTATCAGTGGCCATTGTAATGAAGAATTAATGACGTTCGAAGTCACTATCAAATAGGACCCCAATGCAGCAAGCCTTGGTGGGAAATGAAAGTAAAATGAAGATAGGAGAGTGGAGAGGAGGGATGGCATTGGAAGCATGTAGAAAGATGACTTAGATTTTGAAGAGTTCAGCATGAGGCAGCGGAGAGCCATTCAGTGGACAGATTGCAGTGAGGCAGTTCTAATTTGGCTGGGGTGAAGAAGGGAAATGACAAAAAAGATTTAACTGTCTTTGGCAAAGAGTTTCTACTTAAAGCCAAAGGAAGAAATACATCTATCTAAGGCAGATGTATAGAGCGTAATGAGCTTAGGTACAAGGAATGATCCTTGTGGGACACTGAGAGGGGTGAAGTGTGAGGTTTTTGAGTTCCAGGAGATTTCAAAGGTGCATCCTTCTAGGTAGGAGGACATCCATTGCTAGAGGAGAATTTGCGAAATATAGGGTCCAGAGAGTAAGGAGGAGATAGTGTTGAAAGCAGCAGAGTGGTACAAAAGGATGAGTGTAGAGTTTGGAGTGGTGAGCATGAGAGAGAAAGTTGGAAGCATGCATTAGTGCAGTCGCAGTTGAGTGCTTACTACAGAAGCCAGATTGAAGAAGAACTCCAAGGTCATTATCCTCCATGTATTTAGCGATCTGGTTGAAGACCACCTGCTCAGTGACCTTTGAAGAATGGGGTAGGAGGAAAACTGGGCCATAGTTTCGCCGGGAAATGTGTGTGGCAAGGAGCTTCTTCAATACGGGTAGAACAGTTGCAGGGTTGAAAGAGGCAGGAAAGAGTCCAGTACAGAGGAAGATAGGTTACTGAACTCAGAGAGATAAGGTCAGGAGATTGGGACTAAGGCTTTCAGCATTTAAGGAGCATTGCAAAATGGGTTAGAACTGTGAAGGATTGGTGCTAGTTCAATGGGGGTGAAGGGCAAAGTAGTCAAGAGTAGACTAGGTAGGGGGTGGTAGACAAAAAGGGGCCATTGCAAAGTGGCAGTCCAGTAAGCGATGGATGCAGAGCAGGGCTTCAGGCTGGTTAGTTAATTCCACCAGCCCAAAGGAGGAAGGCAACCGGTTTACGTCTTCCAACTCAATCTGAGGGAAGAGGTTCTAAATACAGTGGTTGGCATGACCAATCCTGGTCGTGGCAGAATTCCTCTGCTGGGTCTCTGGTGGTCCTTCAGCTTCAGATGCTCGGATCTTGTGATCAACGGTCTCAAATGGTTTTAGGTCCTCTCTTTTTATCCAGATTTCAGGCTGAGGGCTGTTTCAACTCACCTATGGAAGGGACCTGCAACATTCAATCAGATGGAAGCTGTCCAATCAGCCTACCACATCACATTCTGCCCAGCAATAGGACCATTGGCATACTTTTAGGGGGGGACAAGGGTATTTGTCCCCCCCCAAGTTGCATGGCACACCATTTTGTACCCCTCATTTGTCAGGGGCCCCTTTCCTTTAGATGTTATGTCCCACACAACATTTTCAGCAAAGTTACTCACCTCAGGAGGATATTCCTTGGATGAAGTGGAGATTGGAACTACACACCCAAAAACACCTAGTTCCAGATAGTTCATTCACACAAACCACTGATCGATAGTCCGGAGCTGGACGACTGTTACAGTGCATGCCCTTATTTGGCCATTTCTGACTGGTGATGATACTCAAAAGGTCATTGCCACTGTAAACAACAAAGGTGCACAGCAATGAACCGCGAAAAGATGAAAAATTATCTGATGCCACCAACCTGTTCAGTATACTTCATAAATGTAGCTGGAATGTTACGTAAAGAACAATAAAGGGGAGGCAAAGCATTCCTGCAGCACACCTCTGCAGGTGGGATGTGTTACATTGTAACAATCAAGGTGAAAAATAAAGAAAGACATATTCCTTGTACTGGTATCCTTTGGTACTGACTAGTACAGCCTAAATGAAATGAGGGAAGCAGGTTAGTAGAGCAAACAGGACCTTATTTCCCCCAAAAAGCCAAAAGGATCAGACAAAAAGTCAATTTGCTTCGGGATGCCATTGAAATGAATAAAGGAAAGGTGCAAAAAAAAAAGAAGTCCTAACACCCAGAAACCTCAGTGCACCTGATAAGGTACTCAGTGGGATGGCACACCTACAGCAAGGGGACGCAGGGATCCTCTGTACCCAACGGAAAATGGGAGCTAGCAAGGGAGGAATATATACTAAAAATAAGGGGAGTGGCCCACTGGCACATGAAAAGTAACGAAGGAAGACTAAGTTCCAAATAGTCCACAGTTCAAAATGACCCTTCTAGGAAAGTAATTCCAGAAGTCTAAGCATGCAATGGAAGACATCCAAAAGTTAGATTGGGATCCGGAGTAGGAGAATGGGAACCAGAAAGCAGACAAGTGCATAAGAGAATTAATTCAGATGGTCAGAACTTTATTGGGCTAAATAGAAAGTGTAAAACAGGAACTGAAGGCAGACAGACAGAAGCAGATGGAGCTCAACGAGGCAAAGATGCAGAGAAGAGTGGGAGCAGGAGGAAGAAGGGCAGCCTAACAATAAAATAAAGCAAGGACCAGAAGAGGAAAAATAAATCCATCCAGGAATAGCACAGGGACATGAGGGGTGGCTAGGTATGTGACAGAGGTACCTGAGGGCAGACACAGGTGACCCAGAAAGCGGGATGGGATCAGTGCTAGATTAAACCCCTTTGGAGGCCCCTAGTTACTCTAAATTTCAGGGGGGCCCTCACAAATTATCTCCTAGTAACCCTTCTTTTCGGGGGTCGACATTATGGGTCTACAAAAGACAGATGACAAACAATGTTCATGCTTTGTTCAAGAAAATGAAAGAATTCTTAAGTCTCAGCCGCAAATGAGTAAGTAAGTGCCTGAACAAGATAGATTTGTTCTGTTACGGTAGACAGTGAAGTTAATTAAACTTCATAACAACTCAGAAAATCTAACTCACTTAGTAACACAGACGTCGGGTATATATACTCGTCAGTGTTCTCAAAGCTTCTACTCGCGAATATTCTACTAGGGTCTGGAGTCGGCTGGAAGTCACACCACACTAACTCACAGAAAACGTAGTTTCTGGAGGTTTCTCGGCCACGCGATCTAGTGGGCTAACATTGAACTAAGTAGGGTGCGCGTTGGCCGCTAGATGGAGATTACCATCACTACTGTACATTACACGTATGTAGTTTGCACCAGATTGTTTTACAAACTGACAGATGCCAGAAGATGAACTTTTAAGAGACACACTGTTATGTAAATCTGATATCTCTGGTTTATATAATTTCATTTGTTAATGAGTCTTTAATATAAAGTTTTATTTTCTTTGAGTTGATTCATTTTTTTCTATCGTTTGGAAACAATTTAAGAAAGCTTGGTTGTAATTTTCTTTCAAGATCAAATCAATATTATTTTGATTGGTTGTTGCGGGGCCCCCAAAAGGAGTGGGGCCGATAGGCCGGTGCCTACTTTGCCTATTTGGCAATCTGGGGCTGGATGGGATAAGTAGACTAACAAACCAAGTCTGTGGGAGAATGCAATTATCAGGTCAATAAGAAGGCAAACAGGAAACAGTTATCAACAGTTCAGGTGCATACACAAGGAGGTGCTGAAAAACGCAAAAGTATTCTGGGCTACGACAGGCGTCCATTATGTGATGTCTCAACCTCAGTGCAGCTGGCATGTATATTCTGGGACAGGTCACCATTGGTACAGATGCCATTCATGCTACCTGTAAGTAGTACAGCACAGGCCATACAGCCAGCCCCACAACAGCCAGGGTCGAGGTGTCTGGAACCTGGCACTTAAACACCTGCCAGACTTTCACCCTTTTCCTTGTGAGCACTTTAATGCCAGGGTTGCTTTGTACGCTGGCGAGTTACCTATTTTCATTTCAGACACAGTGTTAAGTATGGAAGTGATTGCCCTGAAACTTTATACATATTCAACAATAATTCAGGGTTTAAGTTTAAGATGATAAAAATGTAAAGGGAATATTGGGTTAACAGAAATCTGGGAGACGTAAGCAAGCAAAGGAAGTCCAGCATTAGGTATTTGGGGATTAGAGTTTGGAAGGGGTTTGGTGAATATGACGATTCACAGTATTTCGTCACTTCTCCCCAGAGGGAAGCCCTTCCCTTTGAGGCTAGGGAGGTGATCCCACTATGCAACTTTCCCCCTAAGGGTGGCGGCAAGCAGGACCTCACAGGGAGGGACTCCCCTCTTGGGGACAAGGACTCCCGTTCCATTAAGAAACTCCCTAAGCCCCTCAATGAAAGTCCAAAATATCATCAGGACTTCCTGAGAACCATCCCACCCAGGTCAATGTTTGTTATTGCAACATCACAGAATACAACCAACATCAAGACGAACATACTGCGAAGAAGAAGAGTCTGCAAGACATGAAGATTACTCAATGCTTGGAAGCTAACCATACTGGGATGAAGAAGATCGAGCGAGTAATAAAAAACACTCCAGGAAGAGAGAAGAAGGACTTCACTTATACACTGGGCAGGACCCAGCACTTTCCAATGAAAAGGAAGGAAGGACCGACATACAGTGTTGTGAAGCACTGGAGTCTCAAAGCTGTCGAGACATAGAAACACAGGGAGCCAGGGAAGTCCTAAGTCAAGAGGACTCTAGGAACCGAGAACGGAAGGAGGCACATAGAGGGCACAAACCCAATCCATGGATGTTCAAGAGAAGTACAGGCAGTAGCGTGACCCAAAAGAGGTGGACCGCCAGGTCCTCAAACAACTCAGAGACCATGAAAGAACATGCTCTGTGGAGCCGCACGTTGAAGCAGGAAGAAGGCAAGAATGCAAGAAGGATTCAGGAAACCCGAGGAAGCCTCTCCACAGAAAGACCCAGTGATGCCGACCCGGCAGTACGACGTGTGGTGTGGTAGAGTAAGGAGTGGGACAAAGGGGTGGCATGTTTCAGCAAAGTTTTATTTAAGAAATAAAGAAAAGAACCTACCTCTACCTATCTCTAAAGGATTATCCCTACCTAAACAAATATCAACTTGTGTGCTCATCGTCAGGATGTTTGTCCAAATAAAAAGTGTCCGTCCTCTGTCCAAAAACCTACTCTACCCCTACTACTAATCTACAAAAGGGTTCAGCATCCAAATGAAAATAGTACCAGAAAAAATGACTCCCTTCTCCTGGTGAATGAGTTCAGTCTATATCTCTTTTCCATCAATCCTTTGCTCTGGTTTCTGATTAAACAAAGAGAGTATAGTCACGTGAATGACTCCTTTCTCCTGGCCCATCTTGCATAGCATTGAGGGCTGTTTTAGGATAGTCTTTTGCAATAGTCCTCAAAAGCCTATTCACTTCTTCCCAAGGGCTCCTGAAAGCTTGCTTTACAGTTCCAGCAATTCGTCCCTGTCTTATGACATTATGAAGATTACTTCCATACAGCTCTTGTTGTCTAGTATCCTCTTCACTCTTACTTGGATTACCACGGTGACAAGGGAAATTCCTTACGATGCGCTCTTGCCTCTTAGGTCTTTGGATTTCACTACTGACACGAGGGAGATTACTCCCAAGGCTCTCTTGACTCTTGACTTTTGGGTATCACTGCTTTGACAAGGGAGAACACTCCAGAGACTCTCTTGACTCTTGGTTCTCTGGGTATCACTACTGTGACGAGGGAGATTACTCCTGAGGTTCTCTTGACTCTGGATTCTCTGAATGTCACTAATGTGATGAGGGAGATTACTCCTGAGGTTCTCTTGACTCTTGAGCTGCCCCAATCCCCTACCGGGTCTCACACTTCTCCTGTTACCTGTTGCATGTCAGGACTGCATCACCATTCTTCTTGGCCTTTCATATTGTCTCGCTACAGAGTATGTGATTCACTGTGTCAAAGCTGGTCTGATCTTGTTTTTCCCATCAGAACTTTTGTGGTTCTGTATTCTTTATTTATCCATTAAACATGATGTTATCATGGAATATCTAGGAATACATCTATGATAGTACCCTGTGAGACCCAGAAAAGCACAAAGATCTTTCTTCCTCTTAGGTAGTGTCTTGGACAGCGCTTACTTTTTCTAACTGGTGCTGCACCAACCCCTTGCCAACAAAAACCTCAAGATATTTCATGGCTGACTTATCCAGATGGCATTTCATGAGATTGACCATCAGCCCTGCCTTTCACAGGGCCCTCACAACTTCATATAAATGGAAAAGGTGTTCTTCCCAGGTTTGCCTTTGGATTAAAATGTCATCTAGGTATTCGCCGCAAAAATGGGAAATCAGTCACAATTCCTTATCCATCAACCTTTGAAATGTTGCTGGTGCCCCGTGTATTTATTATTTATTTATTTATTGTATTTCTTTAGCATGAAACAAAGGTCCGGAGCCATGGAGGCGCTTAACAAGACACACAGCAATCAACAAACATTAGACTTAGTAGAGAATGGAGAAAAAGCTGAATGTAGTCCAAAAGCGAGATCCATGATCTGAAACAAACCCCAGGGAGTGGAGAAAGTGGAGTGGAGAAAGCTCAAAAGGAGAGAAACCCAACGAAGCCTATGTGGGGTTTCATATAGCAAAAAGTAGCCAGGGTACCATTGTATCCCAATTGCACCGATCAGCTTCAACCAGCTTCTTAAGAATGTTTTGCAAAATCTGGTTAAAGCACTTCACTGAGCCATCCGTTTGTGGATGATAAACAGAGGTACGCAATGTTTATATAAGGTTATCAAAATGGATGTTGGATTGTTTATGGTACTTACATTTGGGCACAGTAGAAAAACACTCACAGAAAGATGTAATATTCAGGTATTCAGGTGAGAGGTGGGCAATTAGTGATGCCCACTTTTAGCCCTGTTACATGGCCCTTTGTAAAAACGTGTTTCACTCTATTGAAGGGCAGCACCTGCACTTCCCTTCTGTACATTAAAAAAGTTTTTAAAAAATGTGGGGTCAATTTGTACTTTTTAACTCCATCTCCAAGGTGAAGGTAAAAATATTTAGAATTTCTGCAGAAAGTCTGCCTAAAATTCCTCTGCTAATATTCCCATGGAATACCGCTTATCGTATTTGATCAAACTCTCAATCGAGTGGATGGTATAATTGGCGGTACTTGCCAGATTTTACCATTACCGCTCAACTCTAAATGACTCCCTAATTCTGTGATCATTTTGCATTGTCATGTCCAGAACATTCTTATCTTATTTGAGCCACAAAGGACACGCATGCAAATCAACAATCGATTTAGATATTTAGCTACAAAGTCACACAAGCATATGTACATCTACACTTTACAAAGGGACAAATATGCTCAAACACATCACATATACATACAAAAAACACACACACATACACACACACTCCACCTTACTTGAAAACAAACAATAAAGTATGCAGCTCAAGCTCCCTCTCCATCACCAGATCCCAGGAGGATTCCCCTTGCAGTTCCCTCTGCTTCCATGAACTGAAATATGCAGCCGACTTTCCATGAAAGTGCATGGCATATTTTACTCTGTGTTGGCCAAGTGCAGACCCCATAGCCACAATTACCAGGAAGTCTGCAACCATGGTTTTGTGTCTGGTAGAGGCTGACTGGCAAATCATGGTGTTCTACTGTCTATATGTGAGCCAGGGCAAAGGTATATGTTGAGGTGCAAGTCATGCTCTTGGTGTGATCGTTACCTTAAGGGGGTGATTTGCAAAGAATTGATGACTGTGTAATGAGGACAAGCAAAGGAGGTGTGTTCAAGGTGAGGGGATGGGATTTAGTTAAGGGTTAAAGTATGGAGCAGAAGGGGGACATGGGCATGAAAATTAATTATAAGGAACAGAGAGGCATTGAGAATGTGGTGCGAGTGATGAGTAAGGAAAATAGGGTAAATTAGATGAGATGCGCATCTGGAAAGGTCAGCAGGTTGACAGACAGTTGTTGTCATCTGTGCCTGACCTGCATGCCACTGCACCTGATTGTGGGACTGCTCAACCTCTTCCATTGTTCTGACAAACTGATGTATACTTGTTTTATTAAAATGGTTCCATTACAACCTCTCTTCTATTTTTCAGATTGCTGTATCATGTGATTTGGTGCTTTTAAAGTACATTAAATTGTACAGACTAAAATTATAATTATAGTGAGTTTTCATTATAATCTTAGACTGTACAATTGTTTGCACTTTCAGATGTATTTGCCTCAGGATACAGACAATTAATAAGCGTCCCTCTTGCAGATCCATTGGTGCATTGAAAGCTCAATTTATTTAAGAGTGTACTAGCTTATCCCTTAAATAACAACTTTGCAGACAGTTATTTATTGTTTCCAAAACTGAAGATGGATTAGGAGAACATGAAGTCTGCCCTGCTCTCTTAATTGGAAACAGTGGAAACAGGAAGACAAGACAGCGCTCAAATTCCCACCTTTCACGCTTGTTACATTATGTGATCTTGGGCAAATCACTTCATCAATGTTACTTATTTTCTATCACTATCTGTAGAGTGAGTCTCACTCATATGGGTTCATAGTCTATGGTGTTAATCGATAAATAATTATGATTTTAACCATTCACATAATGTGTACTGGTGGGCAAGCAGGATGCCAAGTGAGGGTCTCATGTTGTGGAGAAGGGATAGACATAGTACCCGGTGTGAATATTGTGCTGTGGGCACGAGGGGCAGGAAGCCAGGTATGGGTCTTTTACCATGCCATCTCATGTTTTGCTTTGTGAGAGAAGCCAGACACCCTGGTTCAGCAATGGCTCGGCTCTACCAATGAATTATCTCGCTTCATCACTTCTTTACATTGGCCTAAAACTAAAGATGGTATAGGATGGGAAGTTATGTTGCCTACTGTCTAATTACAAAGTGGGGCACAATGAAACCTGAGCTCAAATACCAGCTTGCACATTTCGCCAAATATATTATCCTGGTGAAATCATTTTACTATGTTTGGTATGTGGCAGAGTTTCCTGGGGTCCCGGGATGTCATTTCACCAAAATGCCAGGGGTAGCGGAAGTGACATCACACAACCCTTCATCTCTGATGACATCACAGGAAGTGATGTCATGGGAAGCGATGGCACACAACCTTTCACCCCTTGACAAAGCAGCAACTGGCATCACATAGCATTGTTCCTAAGTACACTACGAAAAATATGGTTACAATATCACTGTAATGTGATATACATTTCATACAGGAAAGGATCACATATGTATCGTTAATATCAGTGTGTATAGGCCCATATTACTGTGAATGCTAGCAGACTTCAAAGGTCAAATGATAATGAGGTGTTATTATATTGCACTTAGAGCAAATGTGCATACAATATCATCAAACCTGTGTTGGTACTCATGTATTGAGTTGGCCTTGCTAGGATTCGAACCTGCAAACTGCAGATCACACAAACATCGCAGTATCGCAGCATTGAGCGCTCAACCCACTGAGCTATTTTACCAGCTATAGTAACATTAGCAAATACATGCCTGAATGTTCTCAAAGTCAGAAAGCAAATTACACTCTGTAGTGGATACAATTAAACTGGTAACTGAACAGCAGGCCAGTTCATCTGCAGGTCTGGTACATATTTGTCCACATGTCAAGCTTGTGTGGATCTATTTTTCAGGCTTCAGAGGTTAGCAAAATACATACCGTTGAGAGGGTTCATAACTGTGCATAAAAGAATTTAAAGTAGCGCACGGAAAGCAGCGCACTCACACGGCATTACTCTAGGCACTCGTTACCTGATACATGCAAACATCCTGAACAGTATGCCATGGAGATAGGAAAGATAGACACATTGCAACAAAGCATTTATTGTGGCACAATGAAATCAAGAGCCACTTTATGTGCTATGGTCAAACATGTCTACACTGTACACAAGCTTTTCGGCACAAGGATTTTGTCAAGTGACCTAGGACAGCGAGATGGAATGTCTTGTGATGATCGTAACAGAGACAACGGCAGAAAAAAACATGCTATAACTGCAAACTACGAAAAACAAAATACATAGTCCGAAATGGATACTTATTCTACTCTGAATGCTTTTTGGAAGTTTGTGTCTGCATTGTGAATTTGAGGGGTTTAAGAACAGACTAAATCACTGTTTCAACCCCTGAAGTGTGCCTAAAATAAACCTTTAATGAGTCTAGCAATTATTGTATACAATTCCAGAAAGCCTAATTATTTACTATTTAGAGTCACTGTTACATTTGTGGGACCCCTTGTGTTCTTTAAGAAGCCTGAACAAGAAAGCCTTTCACTCCAGAAAGAAAGAGCCACATGGTGCTGGCCACCGCCCAGGAGCTTCTGTTTTTTTTTTTAAAAAAAAGAAGGGGGAGGGGAGTTTATGGGTAGTAAAGGAGACCACAGGGTTCCCATTTGCGACCCCTGGCGACCCGTAAATGATGTCCCTGAAAGTAATGTCAAAAATGTCTACTGTGTATACTTAAATTACACTTGCCCCGTAGGTTAAATGTTGCCAGTCCTCCCCTGCGTGTGGTTCACCACGCCAACCCCTACCATGGCCAAACCCGAGCATTCCAGTCAAGCGAAAGTACATGAGGAGTACATCTTTGGTGGTACAGGGTGAGGGAAATTAGCCTTCTTTTGGGTGAACTGATACATTGCAGATTAAATGTATCGCTTCTACCCTGCGACCACTCTTCCTCTCTCGACCCCCAAACCAGCTGCTTCACCAACCTGAAGACACTTTCAGGCCAACAATTAAATCAGGCTGTTATGCAGTGCTGTTGCAGGAATCATATGCCCTCTCATTCTTTTATGTGGGAATTTATGGTTACTGCTTCTGTATGGTTTCCATTTTCAGTGCAGGTCTCGGTTTTGATGAAGTTTCTGCAATGTTTGCTGTTTCATTTCTTATTCTTGCTGTACTCCATGTTCCTCTCCTGTTCTTTTTTTGTCCTTTCATTGGTGTCACCAATCACCCATCACTCTTCATAACTGACAGACTTTCCCGCTTGGCCTATTTGTCACCTTATTACTTCATTATTCTCTTTTTTCACATAACAAAACATATTTCCCATAAACCACGTGCGTGTGTTTTTAACAGTTTCATTTGTGCCTGTCCCTTGGTGTGATTTCCAGTGCACTTCCTGCTTTCACCTTCCTTCTCGAGTGTGTGAGCTCTTTTACACGTAGTTATGGATGTGGTCATGTACAACGTGACTCTGTGGTGTAGTATCGGTTCTCGGTTATTGTCATTGGCGGAATTTTTCAAGATGTGTAAAGATTTAGCTATAAGCGTGGGAGAGTCAGGGCCTGATTTACAAAAAACTCTTTTGAATGGGAAAACCCCATTTAAAAAGGCTTTGAAAATCAGGCCATAATGTTTCTGGTGTCTGTTACACTTATCTGATGTTTTAACAAAGGGAACAAGAATACAAAATAAGGAGAAGCAAAATTGTTGAGGCTACCTTGACAAACTATGTCAAAAAGAAACTATGATGTGGGGTGATTTCATTTACTCTATTGTTTGAGGCCAGGTGTTTTTGTTGTATGTCTAGTGAGCACCATGAGGCCTTCTTAAAACTTAAAAACGCAGTATGGGCCCAGTCCCCATTCAATTTGCCATTCGACAAAAAAGAACATTTTTGCTTGAGCACGCAGCGAAAACCACTGGACCGAATTGGACCAGGTACAAAACAACTTGTGCTTGAAACATTGACTCGGTACCCAGGATGGTCTGGGGTTATTGAGTCCAGTACTTTTGTAAATATTTGACGGAGAAGTGGGTGCCACCTTCTCCCAAAATTATAGGTAGATCTCCCATGGTACATTGGTACATTGCAGCAGAAAGGCTTTTCAGAAATGAAAAAGCTGTCATTTCCTTTTTGTCCAATGCAAGAGATATTCCCGAATATTCTGGGTAATATTCAAGGTAATCAAGGTAAATCCAAAAACGTAAAGTTGGAAAAATGCCATTCATTTTTCAGGACAACATGTAAATTGGGAAGTTAGGGGGACAGGGGACCAAGTTCAGAGCTCGAATGCTTTCACATATTCAGGGTTATTTTTTTCATATTCGGGGGTTATTTTGAAAGCGTGTAAAGGGCCCTGGCTAGTGGCTCCGGATTTCATATACAATGCCCATGGCCAAAGGCCGTGGCCACCTAGTGGGTCAATAAGAAAAATATTGGGGGAACATATACAGTGGACATGGTCAAAGGATGTGCCTAGTGGCTTGGTAGCTTTTTAAAATATACAGAGGGCACGGCTATTGGCCGTGCTCACTTTGGCCCTGGTCAGTGGGCCTGAAAGACATGTATAGTGGGTCTGTGTCTACCTAGTGGGTCCAAAAGAAGCATATTGACCCATGGTCAAAGGTCATGGCTAGTGGCCCGGTAGTGGCCCTAGCTGAAGACCATGACTAGTGGCCTGCAAGAAAAATATAGTATAACAAAACCCTTGAAATTCACTGAAAACCCTTAGTTAAGGTGCAGTTAAGTTGGGCAGACTTAACTCAACAAAACCCTTCCAATTCAGCAGATGTGGGAAGTCATGACCAGATTAACTCGGCACGTTACCATTGCAAAGCCCATGAGCACATACATATTATAAGAGATGGGATTTACAATGACGTACAATATGGCATTATGGAGGACATGGGATTGTGGGTGACATCAATGGGGAACATGCCAAGTTAAGCTGGTCATGACTTCCCACATCCGCTGAATTTCAAGTGTTTTGTTGCGTTAAATCCGCGCAACTTAACTAAACCTTAACTATGTTTTGTAAGTGAATATATATATGTATATATATATACGTGAACAAGCTGCGAGTAGGCGGCGAAACGCGTTGTACCGTGCGCTTTTAAATCTGGCAGATGCCTAATAAAACTGGATAATGAATTTAACCCTACACTGCATTGGTTTTTGATTCGAGGAAGTAACTGACACCAGCGTTTTGTGTGTTGCCGCGAGTGCCATCCCTCCCTGGGAGAACTGGAAATTCTTTTTCCCTGCTTTGCAAATATATATATATATATATATATATATATATATATATATATTGCAAAGAAAGGGGAAAATTACTCCTTCTTTTCCCCTAAGGAGGATGGCACTCCGGACAGTGAGGTACTCCCCAGGATAGGGCTTCGTCCTTGATTAAAAGACAATTAGTTTTATCTTTTAAAAATCCAGTTTTATTAAGGCATCAGCCAAAAATTAGAAAAAAACACGGTACAACGCGTTTCACAGCCTACTTGCTGCTTGTTCACGTACAAGTGAGTGCTCTAAGACATTGTGTATATATTCCCACGAATTCCCAACTCTATGGTTCTACAGGCTGTGTTTGTCCCTTTTCAGTTTTCATTACTGCCTGTGCTCGGTACCTCGCAGTTAGTAGACATGGTTGCCATTTTGTAACGGCTATTGCCAATGCTTAGAAATACTAACTGCTGATGAACCAAAGCCCGGACAGAAGAAAACACAATGTGACCCCCAAATATCTCTGCTGAAATGGCAATATGTTTCTTACAATTAAGAGGCATGTTGTCCGTAGTGGAAAAAACAATTATGTAAACTTTTTGCCATAAAGTGCATAGTGCTGATAAATAGTACATGGGTCACAAAAATACATACGGTTAATAACAAGTTGATCAATGCATAGTGCTTCGTTAAGCATGGCCATTTTAAAGAGCAGTTTTCTCTATGTGTAGAAAAGAGAAAAGATGAAAAAATCTAGCTCAGAATAGGTTCGTAAAGTGCTTAGTGCAAATGTAATCCTGGTAATAGATTAATAAAGTGCATAGTGCAGGTATTATCCATAATTAAAAATAACATTTGAATAAACATAAATCAGAGCTAAACTTTAAATGTCCAAATAAAGGTAGTAAAATTGGCTCCTGCTTAAAATCATTCTTGTAAACTCTATGCTGGGACCACCACAGAACCAAATTTAAGATAAATGCAACCACATGTGTATAAAAGCACCAATAAAAACATACAATACACATATATATATATATGCACTTTACTGATATTGTGAGTGCACTACGCACTTTAGCGTTTATTTGCAGCACCATGTCACTACTTATTGCATGACTCAGTCACCAGCATCTGGAAGTCCAGCCTGCATGCTGCTAACGTGGGGGGAAAAGTACTGATGGATGTAAGAGTGCCAACCAATTGTAGGGGGCTGCGTAATTAAGAGCCCTATAGCTTGTGTGACCAATAGGACGTTGTGTATTTAGTGACGTTAATAGTGGCTTGTTTGAGGGGCGGGATTAGTAGTCCCACCTGATGGTGAAGAGCCTATCATTTTATAGACTAGTATGGAATGTACACTTAGATATTCCCTTTAAGCCTATCACATTTGCCACTAGGGTTTTGTAGTTTGCCACGTATGATGACATCAGCCAATACATAGGTTAACGTCATTAATGACAAGTTTTTGCTATAGAAAGAATGATTTTTATGAAATGCATTGAGAGACCATGCTATGAGACGTCCGTTGATGTCCGTTGTACTCCCTGTTTTAGATAATTCATATTAAAACAGTCAACTTTGCCAACTTCCTGAGTTGTTTTGATTATTGATGTTTGAGTATCTTCTGCATCCCCATTCATCTCAAAGTATTGCTACCTCATCTGAAAGGGCTGGGTAGGCTGTCCCGGTTCAATATCAGTCCCCCATATTACAAATACTATATACTCACCAAACAGTACCTATAATTACTATACACATATAACTATGGCTGTGGTCAGAGGCCACAACCACCACAATAGAATTAAAAAATATCACAAGTACGTACAATAAACTTACAAATAAACACACTCACCCTGAACCTCCCCACTCCCAATGACATCCGTGGAGAGTAAAATTGACCCCGGACTCAGTGGCCCCATCATGGCTTTTTTCACCGTTGAAAACATCTCCCAGTCAACTGTTTCCTATGTAGTTATCTACATCCGTTCTTTAACTCATGAGGTGTTTGGTACACTTTTTCAACACAGTGAATTGCATTGGTATGGTTTTTACCCTTGGATACTACAGTTGGGAACCAGTTTTGAACATACTAACTTTATTTTGGTACTTCTATCACCCAATATTTATATCACATAATACAGAATAAATATGACCCTGTCTTTTGGCTAGTGGGTACTCATTATGAAATTTGTGCACGTAGGACTATACATTTAATATAAACATACCTTGAATATTTGGAATTGACTATGTACTTACACATTGCAGTTTTCTACTATACTGACAGTCTGTCAATTACATTGTAGATTAATGAAATGCACCTGGTGAAGGGAACCTGCATCTCGAAATGCATTGTGCTGATGACCTTGAATATAAAGAAAGATGTGAACACTAAATGTACCTCAATTTGTATCATTACCACTAAAAGATTTTCGTATGGAATGTCATTTGCCTTTCAAGTTTAAAATTGCTTATCTAATTTTGGCTGATTTACTCAGCATCAAGGTGTGCAGAGGGTAGGAGTGTCCGATACTTTGGACACCCTTTTGTTGCTCTTGATATCCAACCTCGTGTCAGGGTTGTGTTACCTCCTCTGCACCCAAATTTGTTTTGAATCAGAACTGATGACCATTTTGTAACCTTATTCTTAAGAAGGAGTGCACATATACCATGTGGTTGTTTAAACTTTTTCCCACTGTCCCACCCTTTATAGGCCCTCTTTCAGCTACAATATAACCCCAAATTCATTTTCCAGACTTTTTTCTCACTGAACTGTCCGCGGTTAGCTACGATGTTCACAGACCCAACATGGCGACCATTTCAAAAAGTCAGACGCACCTCACTATTTTTAACATCCCATCAGCGTGCTATTTTAGTGTCCACGGACATGGAGCCGCCCCTGATTGGTCCAGGGCTGTCTGCGGACTCTGAACCAGCAAATGAGTCAGCGGACTGGACCCAGGTGTCACAAATTGTTTGGCCTACTTTTTGGCCATTTCTAAAAAAAAATACTGGAAAGATTTACAATAAATATAAAGAAGCAAGCTTTTGGGACTAAGCTGCCGCTCCTGGCGCAAGTTTGGTGAAAGGGATTGCAGCAAATATGCATGAGGAGGGTGTTTTGTGCCCTCCCTGACTCTACGTGTAAAAATGAATAAAACAGACACTCCCTGGACAGGGAATAAGGCACAAAAGAGCAGGCTGTGAGAGTTCAAGGAAAAGTTTATCTAGATCTCTGAGAGCGCTCTGACCACATCAAGGTTACAACACATTTATATAGTACATTGACATTTTTAACATATGATGCTACGTTAGACCTGGATTGGTCAGCCGGGGTGGTGTCATAGGTGTGGGCATCATCTCTTTCTCCGGGTTGGTTGCTTGGTTGGCGGGAGGATTGACGTCAGACATCTGTGCTCCGGATGGGTGAAGGTCAGGTCGCTGTGAAACACGGTGGTCACTATCTAAACTAAGAAAATACATTCAGAATAATGCATGCACTAAATAATGGTTGATCAAAAAGACCCTCAGTAGTGTATCATGTCATTGTACAAATCACTCAAGGGTTTATATCATCTATAACATTTGGGTGATACAGGTCACAGGTTTACAGACCTTGACCACTATAATACTGTCATTGAACTGTAGGGTTAGTCTCACAAGAATCTCAGGTATGTGGCATTTGTTAGTATTGGGCACGATATACTGCAGCAGGGGTCTAATGTTAGTTGAGGGTTTGTTGGGTGGGTTTCATAGCATGGTTGGCAGTCTGGCACATGAAAGGAATGCCTTGCAAGGACACAGGGTTAGAATGGCAATAAGTTTCAACTGGCGAAGGTAAGAGGGCAAGGACACTTTTGTAGAGATGGGCGAGCTATGTGCTTGGCTCATGTTGGTTCACATGCAGGACAGTGATCTCAGAGGAAAAGAGATGTGTTACATTTATTATTTGTTGCAAGCAGCTCCGGCTTCAGCGTGAGAATGGAGCTGCAGAGTTTTCCAGTTAGAGTGGGAACGAGGGTGGGGGCCATGTGCTCGAGCTGCTGCGGCGGGGAAAAGGGAGAGAGGCATTTTGTACTATCGCAGTGAGGCCTGGTCACCAAGATGGAGTCGAAAGGGGTTACAAAAAATGGATGCCCCTTGTCCTGCTCGGTGGTCCCATCTACGCGAATGTAACCCAAAGTTAACATCGCGTAAGGGCGAGGGGCGTACCCACCACTAGAGGCACTTGGTCCGAGTTTTGTACTGAGAAGTGATGGCAGAGAGGGGCCCATTGGCCCCTCGCTCCCACACATTCCCCCCTTTCGTTACATCAAAAAGTAACGAATATTTCTACTTTTTATTCTTTTCATTCTCCCTTCGGTAGTACTCAGCTTCCGCCACAGCCTCGTCCCACGCAGGGGTGCCTTTTATTGGCATCCACGCTCTGCATACACTTCTTAAGCTATTCCCTCTTCTGGCATATTCGTCTGGTGTACACATTAAGTAAATTCCTCCATCCCGTCTAGATCCACCCAAACTTCTTGGTACCATTGCAACTCCCTTGGTTCTTTGATCGTTGTATGATGCAAATTATCAACTATATCCCCATATTGCCTGTAAATTGCAGTCATCCTATATTGAGGTGTACTGTACTCCCCTGTTTGCATTTGTGCATCTATCATGGTAGCTACCGTTGTCGGTCGGCTCATTGTTACCATCATCATAGCTGAGGTTGGCATGCTTTTCTCACAACACCGTAGTCCCAGTTGGCACACACAAAAGAACAGGAGCACAAAGACGATGATGGGGATCAGTATTTTCATTGGCACATTTACCCATGATGGTATCCAACTGAACAAACTGTCGAACCATGTGCTTTCTTCTGCTTCTCCTTCCGTTCTCATTCTCTCTGCTAGATTGTGTACTGCTGTTATCACATGAGAGAGTGTCCCATTACCAGCATCTTCAGTTGGCACGAATGTGCAACACGCCCCCCAATTTTTCAGCAAACACCACTGTCCATCGCCGTGAGGAGATCTAGGACATATCTGTTTTGCATTGTCATTAGGCGCAGCGCGCGGAGCTCTATTTTTATCACGTTGAACCCCTCTTCAGTGTCGTTAGCCAGTTGAATGAGCTCCCAGCGCACTATCTGCAACCATTTGGCATTTGCTCGTGCTTGCAGTCCCGGGACAAGAAGTGAGGCGAAGAATGTCTCTGCTGATGAAAAGAGCTTGTATTTCTACGGGATCTCAGCAAGGAGTTTTGATGATTCGGATGAGATGTAATTGGAGGATCTTTTACTTCATGTCAATCTTTTCTTTAGTCATATTCTGACAATAGTTCATACTCTGGAGCTTCTGTTATTATTAGTTGGGGCGCTGTCGATGGTTCATCCGATTGCCCTGCTGCCGATATGCCAGCCGATTGCTCTGCTGCCGATATGCCAGCCGATTGCCCTGCTGACCCTTGGATGTGGCTCTCTGGTATTACCATCAGGGCTTTGAGGAGGGTGGCTAGAGCACAAGTTCCTTTCCACGATGCGAGTAGGTGCAGGTAGGCTTGTTTGCCGCAAATCCAGTACATGTCCATCAGTGCAGCGGTGCCTTTCTTCATGTCAGGTATTATGACCGTCTTGTTACATTTCCTTGTCTCTCCCATCTTCACTCTTCCCTCCCCATGGAAACACAGCTCATGTGGCACCTCTTTCTGTATTTTGATAGGCTTTTCTAATGCTGTGACCCACGTTAGCTTTGTGATATGTCGCAACCAGATGGGGTCACATACCTCCTTTATCCATTGGAAAGTGTCATTGGATAGGCCTTGAAGCGCTTCTGCTTTGCATTCGATAGTTTCTTCGTGCCACTTATTTTCTGCATATCGCGTCCCCTTGATCACAAGAAATGGCTCCTTGAGGCAAATTACTCTTGGCGTCTGCTTTTGCACGTTTTCTCATTCTCCAGTTTTTTCAATGTGACGGTGTGCACTTGGAATGTGCTCTTTATTCTGCATAAAACCAGATGAATTAAACATTGGGCCTCCGACAAGGGCACTTCCTGCGGTACTAACATTTTCGATGTTCTTGATGCGTGCAGAATGAGTGAACAGACGTAGCAGCTTTCATTTGTTGCTTGCTTCGCCGTGGCACTCATATCGGAATACCATTTATTTGATTGATTAGGGTGGCGGGGATCTTCTATTTCGTCTTACCCCAAGTCATGATGAATGTCGTATCTTTTCCCTCCCGCCCCCCTTTTTCTCTTCCTCCTCCCTTCCTTGTTATTGTTTTTCACCTTTTTGGAATGTATTGGAAACATTCCAGCCCGGGTTGTATCATTGCTATTCAATATGGTATGTGTATCGTCATCAGTAGCAGCAATGTTGTGTGATGTAGGGTGTGTGGTTGTCTGTGAATTAGTACTAGTGTTAATTAAATCATTTGGCCAATAATAATCTCCATCATATTAATTATATCCATAAGCATTACTCATATTTATATTGAAACGTAACACTGACACACTTGTTGATCCTACAGTGATGTATTCTGAGAGTTGCATCACATCTGTATTGTTGACGTTAATCTCATGTGACTCTTTCCATATAGTCTTTACCCCAGTCCATATCATGTGCGATCCTTCTCGTATCATGTTAGCCCCGCTTCCTCCCCTGTGCATGTCATTAACAAAAGATAAAAGGGTATAATACCAAGCTGCGAAAAACAACATTACTGATATCAAAATTGCAGCACATTTCAAAACACATTCAATGTTACTGAACCTTTTAACCCTAATGGCGTCCCTATCACTATCTAACATTAATTGGTTCTCCGCGATTGCAGTTCCTTGGGCCATTTGTCACCTGGAGGGGCGATATAAATTCGTTAAGTCACCACAATATATACATGTATGTACATTTTTTTGTTCAACTTCATGTTTAACCATTATTTTTAGTCATGGTTGTTCATTTACTCTATTGCACATGTACTTTTGCTATGGAGAGAATGATAATAAAACAGTGATGGAGAAAAGCGTGGCACAATAATCGAAACGAAGGTGGGAGATAGAGAGAGAGAGAGTTGAGGTGTATGTAGAGGATATTTATCAATCAAAGAGGAAAGGAGGAAAACATAGAAAAGAAGGAAGTAGGAGATAAGTTGTGCAGAAAAAAATACATATCATAACTTTTATCTCTGCATGTTCTCTTTACAGACAATTTGGTTATCCTTTTTCAACCTCATTTGTGGTACCAGTGGCACCATCTTGCGCCTCCTGGGGGATTGTACTATCGTGGGCCCTCCTCATGTCTGATAAGTGCACCCAATACTTCAATCCTTTCACCTCACCACAGTGGGTGTACTATAGATGGCCATGAAACCTGGGTGAATTCCAACTATTCACAAAGCTCCGGACGTACACATGTGATCAAAAGGTGGTGCTATTTGTTGCGCTATGCTGCGTACTGCGCGTGTTAACTGGGTCAGGTATTCCTTGAACTCTTCCCCCAGCACTGTGGCAGCCCTGTGCGCATCCGATGCTCTTCTAGTCGGGGATACTGGCGTGTGTATTCGCCTCCCAGTCACAATTTCGTGGGGGCTCAGATGGTGGTCTTTACATGGTTGCGTCCTGAGTTGGAACAGTGCTAAGGGCAAGCAATACACCCAGTTCTTCTTCAGTGTGTTACACAGCTTAGATAACTTACTCTTCAGTAATCCGTTGATCTTTTCTACCATCCCATTTGCCATTGGATGATAAATTGAGCATCACTTCCTTAAAGAGGTCATTCACGAAGTGCGTACCGTTGTCTGATCTTATCACATCACATATTCCCCATCGGGAAAACACTTCCCGAACAAGGAACTTGGCCGCACACTTCACGTCTGGGTGGGGACATGGGCCCGCTTCAACCCATCTTGAAAAGGGGCACACCACCACAATCAAATATCTTGCTCCATTACACCGCTCCCCCATATCAGCATAGTCTATATAGAGCTCTCTAAATGGTCCTGTTGGTCGGGACAGGGTACCGCGCAGTGTTCTCAATGTTATTCCTGAATTATATGTTTGGCATGTTGTGCATTCTACAATGAATTTCGACAGGTGCTCTTGCAAATTGGGGACGAACCACTGTTCCTGGATGTCTGCGGCAATGTGTTGCTTTGCTACATGGCCGGTGAAATGCAGCTGTTGGAATGCTATTTCTAGTAACTCTATGGTCATTACAACCTTTCCTGTTGTCTCCTGTCTCCAAATGAGATCTGTGGCTGATTGTTTACATCCCTGTTTGCTCCACAGTTCTTGCTCCTCCTGTGGGGCTCTTCTTTGTAATTCTATTATCTGTGCTATTGGGGTATTATTGTATGCTTCTTCTAGTGGGTCTGTGGTGGTTGCTTTTACAATGCATTCGAGTGTTGGTGTCACATTGAAATACGAGGCCTCCTTCGCTGCTGCGTCGGCTGCCGCGTTTCCCAATGAGATTGCATCTGTGTTGTTGGTATGGGCTTGGCATTTCACCACTGCCACTACCGATGGTACTGCTAATGCATCTATTAGCTCATTCAACAATGTTGCATGCTGTACCGGAGACCCGTCTGCCCTCCTGAATCCCCGTCTATGCCACCGCGCCAACCCTGAGTGCACTGTGGTAGTTGCATATGCTGAGTCTGAGTATGCCCTTGGCTGTGTGCAGTGCTTCGATCAGGGCAGTTAGTTCGGCTGCCTGTGCTGAGTAATGGGATGGGAGGCGCTTCCTCCATGCGCACTACCGCCATTCTGACGTATTTTTCCCCTGTTTAAGGGTTTTTTGATGCTGACCCATCTATGAAATATATTTCTCCCTCCTGTAGGGCATTTTCACTTGCTTTTGGGATGTCATCACCTTCCCCCTCATATGTGGCACAATCGTGTTCCTGTATGTCCTCTGTCGTGCATGGCTCTGTAATAAATGTTGCTGGGTTTACTGTTTTGCACCTTACAACATGTACGTTGGGGCTTGAAATTATTATTTCATACGCTGTTGCTCTTTGTGTCGTTAGTGTTGATTTTGATCGCTCAAGGATGGCGAATAGGGAATGCTCCGCATATAGCGTTACTGAACATCCCATGACAATGGTGGCGCACTTTTCAATCGCGAAGGCCGCAGCTGCGAGAGCCTGTTCGTACCTGAAATGGCCTTGCATTACTGGGTCAAGTGTCCCACTGTAATACGCCAATGGTTTGTGACCTAACAATGTTTTTTGCGTCAGTACTGCCGTCATCAGTGTTCCATTACAGTGTGAAAACAATAAAAATTCCCTCTCATAATCTGGGTTCGCGAGGACTGGGGCATCAGCAATGAGGTATTTTAATTTCAAATACTGTGTTATCATTTCCTGCGTCCATTTTATTGCAGCTCTGTTTTTCTGTGCTTCTTTTAACGCTTGTAGTAAGGGGCGTGTGTAGGCCGCGTAATCAAGGATCCATGCTCGGCAATATTTGCAAATGCCAAGAAACTTTTGCATGTCTTTCACAGTTTCTGGGATTATTATTTTGCGTATAGCAGTTGCTCTGTCTGGGAGTATTGGCTTCCCATCTTTTGAAATTAGCTGTCCGAGGTATACAACCTCGGCGAGACAGTATTGCAATTTTCCTTTGTCCACCTTGTACCCCTTGGTAGCTAGCACATTCAGTAGTGCTATCGAGTCTTCTCTGCACTTTTCTTCTGTATGGCTACAGACGAGTAAATCGTCTACGTATTGAATGATGGTGCTCTCTACAGCTATGTTTCCAATGTCTTCCCGTAACACCCTGTTAAAAATGCTGAGGCTTTCACAATACCCTTGTGGGAGTCTGCGATGTTCATACCTGTTGTTCCCTAATGTGAACGCTGTCAGGTATTGGGATCCTGGGTTGAGTGGTATGGAGAAGAAAGCATTCTTCAAGTCAATTACAGTGAAACATGTTGATTCTTTTGGTACGCTGCACAATATTGATGCCGGGTTAGGCACTAATGGGAACTCTTTTTGAATGACGTCATTGAGTGGGCGGAGATCCTGGATCATCCTCCACGCCCCTCATTTTGCTTTTATGATCCGGAAAATCGCCGTATTACATGGGGAGTTTGATGGCACTATGATGCCTTGTTTTAGGAGTGCATTTATGGTTTCCCTAATTCCCTCCTCTGCTTCTCTTGATATAGGATATTGCTTTACCCTCAGCAGTATTGCACCTTGCTTGAGTTTTATTTTTATTGGTGTCACCTCATGCAGTAACCCTACATCGTGTGGCCCTGTGGTCCAAATTTCAGGTGCTACCTTTGCCATGTCTTCCTCAAATATAGTCAGTGGGGCATTAATGCTAGCCATCAGTGGGTTGTGTACCTCTCTGTACTGGATCATAATATCACATGGTATGCTTATTTCCATTATTATTTCTCCATCATTTTCACCATCAGTGAATAATTCCTCGTCTGTTATATCTCGTAGCATTATGTTTGGGTCTATGCATAACACAGTTCTCCACTCGCACCCAAGCGCGTCCAGTCCTATGACCACAATACGTTTGCTGGATACTTGAACTGCCTCGATGTCTATGGACATTATCGTGCCTGGCACGACGTCTGTGTGTGCAATTGGCCGGAATATGAAATCTGATGGTGTTCTCCATTCTTTTCTCGTTATCTCTGGCACCGCTCGTGCTAATACCTTGATGCCATAGATAAACATACTTATATCAATGGGTATTCCTCGCACCACAACTTCGTTCATTACTGTGCTGATCATTCATATGGCTCGTACTGGGCATACTCCTGGGGTTGAGCACACTATTCCTCGTTCTGTAAACGAGATGGTCATATTTAATTTGCTTAACAAATCTTTCCCCAGCAAATTGATTGGCGCGTCTTCGTGGTATAGTAAGGGTGCGCACATGGTTTTTCCCCCCACCGTTATATCAGGATCTTTAGTGTAAGGAACTTTTAAAATAGCCCCAGAGAACCCCTGCGCCTCTAAATTCCTGCCTGAGAGCGGAAACCGCCCTTCCATAAGACATGATTTCTCTGCTCCTGAGTCTACCATAAAGATAAACTGCTTATTTCCTATCTCTGCCCCCACTAGTGGTTCCTCTTCTGCACATAGGGTGGTGGGTAGGACTGGACACGCAAGTGTTCCCTGTGGGCTTCCTAATCTGAATGTCTTTCTTGCCCTGGCACTGAAAAGACATTGGGCCTCATTACACGATAGGCGGTAAGGGTTAACGGTCACCGGTAATGGTACCGGTTGCGGTTAACCCTTACCGCCGTTTTACTACGAGGTCTCTTAGCGGGTTGGTAATTTAACGCCTGCTTTTAGCAGGCGTTAAAAACCAACCCGCTAAAGGACCTTGGTGCTAATTACGGCACCGCAAATTTGCGGTACCGTAATTAGCACCTTCCCCATTCCCATTATGCCTTATGGGGCAAAAATGGGAATGGGGAAGGGCAATGGTGGAAGGGGGAATTACCACCCCGCCAACCTTGGAATAGGGCAGTAATTCCCCTTTCCACCAAGGCGGTGCTGGTATTTTACCGGCATGGACCAAGGTGCTATTAGCACCTTGGTCCACCGCCTACCGTGTAATGAGGCCCATTGTCTCCAACCACGGTCACGCCACGGTATGGTGCGGCGCCACGGTATGGTGCGGGCGCACCGTTTGCAGCTGTTGCATAACAATTATTGTTTGCGTTTCGTACTGCGTTTTGTCTTGCCATAGGTTGTGGCGGTGGTTGCTGTCTGAGGTTCATTATAGCATTGGTCTTGCTGTCTTCCTCCTCCCATTGGTAGTCCATAGGGGCTACCTGGGTGTGGGCACCCCCAACCTTGTTCGCTCTCCATGGGCTGTTGCCCCTGGAAATACCCTGAAGGCCGCATTCTACAATCTCTGGAGTAGTGTCCCCATCTCCCACAATTCCAGCATCACCCTTGTAGTCTGCCTCTCATTCCTTGACCACCAAATCCTCTATTCCCCATACCTCCAAACCCCCCTCTCTGGCCACGGTACCCACCTCTTCCTCTTGCTGGTCTTTCTTGCCACTGTTGTCCACCGTATTGCTCTTCTCCGTTCCAATGTCCTTGTCCTCCTGTGGCCCGCAGTGCCGCTATTGTTGCTGGTCTGTTTCCTGCTCCTTCATCCCCCTCGTTTTCTCTGTCTGTGGCTATGCTGGCGTTGACGGCGGCGACCTTCACTAATTTGTTCTGTACCAGCTTTGCTTCGTCTGCCAGCCTTTTTTGTGCTATCTCCTTTTCCCTCTCTTTGATCCTCCGTCAATGGTGCACAATTATGCAATGTATTTCAGGCCAGCCCTTAGCTTCTATCCCAGCTATTTTGTCCAAGGCCTTCTGCACCTTCTTCGGGAGCCCCTTTTTAATGATAAAGTAAAACAAGGCGGTGGACTGGTTCCACGCCGTGCCAGTTTCGCTTCTCCATAAATCCTGCACCCGCAGTATGAATTGCGTAGGATCCTCGTTCTCCTCCATTGTGCACTGCATCACTAAATGTAAATCTGGAATATCTGGAAACTTGCGCCTCAATGCATCCCATACTTGTGCTCGAACGTCATTGAACGCCGACCCATCGCGGCGGTCACAACTCATCGTTACTCTGGGGAATCCGGCCTTTTCCCACACTGCGCCTGCTTGGTCACCAATTGCTGACACTAATAAACTTTTCACATCCCCTATCGCTAATGGCACTCCTGCTGTGTTTTTCTCAAAGGCGTGTATCCATTTCCCAGCCCCTCCCGATAGTGGGGGGAGGACCTTTAGCAAGTTGTTTTTATCCATTTGAGTCCATGGAATGTAGTGTGGCCTACCTGCTCCTTTATGTATCAATGGCATTTGTAACTTGTGTTTCTTTCCTACCTTACTTACCGCACCTTTCTTTATTTTACTTACCATCATATTTCCCCCTCGCTGCCTTAGTCTACCCTGCCATAGTGGTGGCGATGGTGTGTCTGGGTAACGGCGGTTTGGCAGTGGGGACCCGGCCTCGGCAGCTGCCTCTTCATATTCGTCTAAGTCACTCCACACCTCTTCTATTTCTGATTCTTGCTCATTGTTTCCTTCACATCCTTCCCCTCTCTCACTTTCTGGGGTGGGTGGGCGTATAATCCTCACGGGTTTCTCATTTAGATGAAACAGGAACTCCCCTGACCGCCAATCTTTCTCTTGCCCTTGTGGTATGCGTGTTCCTTGTGATGATACTGATTATGCTGGCTCTGAGATCGCTTGCGCCACTTCCCCTGCTGTGCTCAATGTTGGCGTTAGATCCGCCATGGATAATGGTGGCACCTCTCCTCCCCCTGGCAGCATTTGGCCTCTATCGCACAATGCTCTTAGCCGCGTTATTTCCATCTGTGCATTGCGCTACCTGGCGGTCTAATTCTCCAGTGAAGTGTGCCAAATTCACGGGGGGTGCACTTGTTGGGCCATACAAACCTCCTTTATCATAGGGTGGCGGTGCCGTGGCAACTGCTCCGGTTGAGGGTGCGGGGGTGGGACATGGTGGTATGTACAGGGGCTCACTGTATCCTACTGCTGGCCTTGACATTAAAGGATATATTTTGGTTGTATCACTTTCAGCTGTAGTGGTTGTGCCCCTTATACCTTGCTAACAAGTGTGTGGATACTAAATCTAACACCCTTTTATCGAATGACCCGCCTTCTGGCCAAATTGGCGTCACACTGTCTCCTTTTATGTCCTTCAACCATTGATCGTGGTATTTTTGTATTTTCTCACTGTATAACGGAAGGTGTTGACAAATATGTGCTAGTGGTGTTATTCCCCCCATGATGTTATTTTTTCTTCTTTCCCTTTGTCTGTACTTGCCCTTCAATCTCTCTTTCCCTTTAATCACTTCTTCACTGGTCTTTCTTTCCTTCTAGCTGGTCAATACACCACGAATCTTCTCAGTTACTTGTAGTTTGTATGCACATATATGTATCAATATATTTATATAAATCAATTTTCAATGGTACCCTTATACTGGTTGCATGTTCAAATTCAACAGTTCATTTTTGCATATTTTGCCACTTTTATCCACAAATCAATCACAGTATTTGGATATCCTTGACAAAAATGGACAGAACACAAAAGCACATATAACACTACCTGCGCGCTTTTTCTCCCCGTTTTGTTCTTTTTTATCCCCCTTCCCTGTTTCGCCTACTCTTCTCATTCACTCCCCACCTCTTACACCCTCTTACTCTTTTCCAATAATCCTTTCGTACCGAGAAAAAGAATGTTCTAAATAACTACTCCTAGTCTACTCAATATACAAGACTCCTACTATTTTCTCTGTATCTTCACTTATTTATTCTGCACTGGACGAGACAATGCTACGCGGCGCGCCTTCTACCCCGTTCGGGCTAGGATACCACTTCTCTTTTTTCTCTTCACTTCTTACAAACACCTAATGGCCATATAAAGGACAGATCAGAAAAGCCTCATCATCACTCACACAGGCCCTACTCTTCCCTATAACCCATTACCACCTGTCCCCCCTATTTCACCCTTACCTTTCCTTCGTAACCTTCGCAACCGGCACTCACGTGTTCAGTCAGGTGACTAGAGAGTCGCCGCTCGCAGTCCTACCCCAGTCAGGCTCGCACCCCAACCAAGCTGTGGCCCGCCTCGGCGAGCAGCTTTTCAGTCGGGTATTTGTCAACCGGGAACCTTTGACCCTTCTTCGTAGTGCACACAGGCTGGTCGGCCGCGGAGGCGATGGTTTTGCTGGGGGGCATCCCGGATCTCGCCGCACGGCGCCGGCCTCAAGGCACCTCTCCGATCACGTCGCTGGGGGTCACCAAATGTTTGTGCCCTCCCTGACTCTACGTGTAAAAATGAATAAAACAGACACTCCCTGGACAGGGAATAAGGCACAAAAGAGCAGGCTGCGAGAGTTCAAGGAAAAGTTTATCTAGATCTCTGAGAGTGCTCTGACCACATCAAGGTTACAACACATTTATATAGTACATTGACATTTTTAACATATGATGCTTCGTTGGACCTGGATTGGTCAGCCGGGGTGGTGTCTTAGGTGTGGGCATCATCTGTTCCTCCGGGTTGGTTGCTTGGTTGGTGGGAGGATTGACGTCAGACATCTGTGCTCCGGATGGATGAAGGTCAGGTCGCTGTGAAACACGGTGGTCATTATCAAAGCTAAGAAAATACATTCTGAATAATGCATGCACTAAATAATGATTGATCAAAAAAGACCCTCAGTAGTGTATCATGTCATTGTACAAATCACTCAAGGATTTATATCATCTATAACATTTGGGTTATACAGGTCACAGGTTTACGGGCCTTGACCACTATAATACTGTCATTGAACTGTAGGGTTAGTCTCACAAGAATCTCAGGTATGTGGCATTTGTTAGTATCGGGCACGATATACTGCAGCAGGGGTCTAATGTTAGTTGAGGGTTTGTTGGGTGGGTTTCATAGCATGGTTGGCAGGCTGGCACATGAAATGAATGCCTTGCAAGGACACAGGGTTAGAATGGCAATAAGTTTCAACTGGCAAGGGTAAGAGGGCAAGGAAACTTTTGAGGAGATGGACGAGCTATGTGCTTGGCTCATGTTGGTTCACATGCAGGACAGTGATCTAAGAGGAAAAGAGATGTGTTACATGTATTATTTGTTGCAAGCAGCTCCGGCTTCAGCGTGAGAATGGAGCTGCAGAGTTTTCCAGTTGGAGTGGGAACGAGGGTGGGGGCCATGTGCTCCGAACTGCTGCGGCGGGGAAAAGGGAAAGAGGCATTTTGTACTATCGCAGTGAGGCCTGGTCACCAAGATGGAGTCGAAAGGGGGTACAAAAAATGGATGCCCCGTGTCCTGCTCGGTGGTCCCATCTACGCAAATGTAACCCAAAGTTAACATTGCGTAAGGGCGAGGGGCGTACCCACCACTAGAGGCACTTGGTCCGAGTTTTGTACTGAGAAGTGATGGCAGAGAGGGGCACATTGGCCCCTCGCTCCCACACAAGGGTCAGGAAGAACTGGAAAGCATGGTTTTGCAAATATGTGCAGTTTTTTGTTTTTTTAAGTGTAAAATGTAAGTACACAACACTGTGATATCACATTGGTGTCTGGGCAATGAGCCTGGCCATCAGCAAGGAGAAATGTGTTCTGTGATTTGCTTAATGGGGTATGCAGCATGGCCGGAGCGGTAGCTTTGAATAGGAACACATATTCTGCTTGCGATTGCAGCCTGAAGTGGTGGACTAGATTACAACACACTTGCTTGATGAGCATTAACAAGGACCTGAAAGCCTGTTTTTGTAAATATGTATTGTTTTTTATTTTTTGAAAGTGTAAGAATGTAAGTAGAAAAACTAGTGATGTACATTTGGTATCAAGGACCTGAAAGCATGGTTTTGCAAATGTGTTTGTGTTTTATTTTTTGAAAAGTGTCATAATGTAGGAAGAAAAAAAAGTGACATACCTTTGGTGACTGGGCATAGCCTGGGGCTATGGGCAGTGGCCAGATTGACTGCGTCATGACCTAAGGCCATGATCCGGACAATGTGGCTACTGGACATGACTACGAGGGACCAGCAATGGGGTTAAAGTGGGCAGATGGGGAGCAGGTGCAAGCGGGTCTTGGTCACCTGGCCTAAGGATCGCCCAACTGGCGCCTTCCTGGTTACGGCTCTTTTTCCCGACTTAAGGAGCCCTCCAGCCTCTCTTCCTTTGCAGATGGGGAGCAGGTGCAAGTGGGTCTAGGTCACCTGGCCTAAGCCCCGCTCACCTGGGGCCTTCCTGGTTGCCCCTCTTTTCCCAATTTAGCAAGCCCCTCCCACCTGGTGCCGTCCTGGTTGCCGCTCTTTTTCCCTTCTTAAGGAGCCCTCCAGCCTCACTTCCATTGCAGATGGGGAGCAGGTGCAAGTGGGTCTAGGTCACCTGGACTAAGGCCGCCCACCTGGTGCCTTCCTTGTTGCCGCTCTTTTTCCCTACTTAAGGAGTGCTCCAGCCTCTCTTTCTTTGCAGATGGGGAGCAGGAGCAAGTGGGTCTAGGTCACCTGGCCTAAGCCCAGCCCACCTGGTGCCTTCCTGATTGCTGCGCTTTTCCCCCCTTAGCAAGCCTCGCCCATCTGGTGCCTTCCTGGTTGCTGCTCTTTTTCCCCTACTTAAGGATCCCTCCAGCCTCTCTTCCTTTGCAGATGGGGAGCAGGTGCAAATGGGTATAGGTCACCTGGCCTAAGCCCCGCCCACCTGGTGCCTTCCTGGTTTACGCTCTTTTCCCCACTTAGCAAGCCCAGACCACCTGGTGCCTTCCTCTTTGCCGCTCTTTTCCCCTACTTAAGGAGCCCTCCAGCCTCTCTTCCTTTGCAGATGGGGAGCAGGTGCAAATGGGTCTGGGCCACCGGCCTAAGCCCCGCCCACCTGGTGTCTTGCTGATTGCCGCTCTTTTCCCCACTTAGCAATCCCCGCACACCTGGTGCCTTCCTGGATGCCGCTCTTTTTTCCCTACTTAAGGAGCCCTCCAGCCCTCTTCCATTGCAGGTCACCTGGCCTAAGGCCGCCCACCTGGTGCCTTCCTGGTTGCCACTCTTTTCCCCACTTAGCAAGCCCCGCCCACTTGGTGCCTTCCTGGTTGCCGCTCTTTTTCTTTACTTAAGGAGCCCTCCAGCCTCTCTTCCTTTGCAGATGGAAAGCAGGAGCAAGTGGGTCTAGGTCACCTGGAATCAACCCGCCCCCCCTGGTGCCTTCCTGGTTGCCGCTCTTTTCCCCACTTAGCAAGCCCCGACCACCTGGTGCCTTCCTCTTTGCCGCTCTTTTCCCCTACTTAAGAAGCCCTCTATCCTCTCTTCCTTTGCAGATGGGGAGCAGGTGCAAGTGGGTCTGGGTCACCTGGCCTAAGCCCCACCCACCTGGTGCCTTCCTGATTGCCGCTCTTTTCCCCACTTAGCAATCCCCGCCCACCTGGTGCCTTCCTGGATACCGCTCTTTTTCACTACTTAAGGAGCCCTCCAGCCCTCTTACATTGCAGATGGGGAGAAGGTGCATGTGGGTCTAGGTCACCTGGCCTAAGCACCACCCATCTTCTTAGCCCTGCCTCGTCCTTCCTTCTCTTAACTCTTAGATCAAGGGCGTCTCTAGCCCGGGCATCCGAAGCAAAGGGCAGACAAAGAAAATGGCACTTCATGTTTGGACCTGTTCGGACCAGGAGGACCCAGGGCCCGAACCCCTGCTCAGACAGCAGGTAAGCATGCTGTGATGTTGTGGGCCGTTCCCATGCCCCCCACACCTCCTTTCTGTTTGCTTGTGTTTCCTGCCTTGGCTTACTCCTGTCTATCCTGCCTTCCCATCCCTCTTTGCCCTCTCCCTCTGCCCCCTCCTTACATCATACCACTGCAGGAGTTTTGTCTTGATACACTATTGCTCTCCCATCACAGTGTTGTTGCAAATGTTTGATTTTGATTTTGTTGACTCTTGTATCATGCTGTGCCATTTTCATCTTGAATCCTGTCTTGCATTTCCTGTTCCCTGCAACATTATGTGTTATCACAGACTCTGCAACTGCATTAGTCTCTCCCCACTTTTTTATGTATATTGTGTGTTACAGTTTAAAAAAAACTTTTCACACAAATTGCATGGAGAAAAGAAAAATGTTTGCACATACAGTTACATCTTTACATATAAAAATGGTGAATGAACAGCTATACAAAATTAAAATCTGTCTAATTAAAAACAATACAAAACCAATCGGATATGTTCAGAATTAAAACATTCAAAGAATAAGAGATCAACCTTCAACATGACAGTGTGCAATGAAACATAGCTTTGTCTCATATTATCTCTTCTTGTACGCCTACGCAATCCTGCTAAATTTCATTAAATTGAGACCAACGTTTAAGGTGAAGAGCAGTGCAATTCATTTGCCTTTACAAAGATGTGTGTCTTGCCTTTTAGTTAACCATAGCGTGATACAATATACAACATCTAAACAAAAAATAGTTAGATGAAAACCTTTTAGGATCTTAAACTGTGTAAACACTCAATTCCACAGCTCATCAAAAACAGTCCCAGCGACATCTAGATTTCTCTGCTTGCAGTAAAAATCAGATTTTCATATGGGCTGCTCTAACAGTAGCATACATATGCATCAAATGGCGTATAACCATTACATGTGAAATTCTAAATGGTCAACCCCAGTACATTAGAAGTCATAAAAGCTGAAGTGTGCTTCCATCTAAGTAGGCGGTATTAGCGTAACATTCATCAATGCAGCATGAATATTTGTTAAAAGGCGTCCATGTGAAAACATGAATGAATTGTTGGGCCTCATCATGCATTTAGAACATAATGATTCTCTCGTCAAAGAAGTACTTCTAAGATTGTTTTCTCCCAAACAGACATTTCTCACACTCTCAAAGTGGGGACAATAGATAACTAAATGCTTGATGGTAACTTTCTGGCTGTAATTGTTGGAGACAAAATCTACAACTTGCTGTCGTACTTTTAATCCAAGGTTTAATGCTCACTCTGTTCTCTCCTCTTCTCCCCTTCTTCGTTTTCCCTTTCTCCTCTCACCCTTTCCCTTCTTTACTCTATGCACTTACTCTATCAGAATTGTCCTCGGCATAGTATGATAGCTGCATTGTTTGTCCCCCCCCCCTCTCGTTTCTCTTCCTCCCCCTTCCTCTACAGCACTATCTGAAATGTTGTCAGGCCTAGTACGATAGTCACTTGTTTTGTTCGTCTCCTTCCTTCTCCTCCCCCTCATCCACTCCTCCTGTAATCCTCCGGCTCTATCATAAATGTTGTCAGGCCTAGTACGTTAGACACCTGTCTGTTCCCTTTCCCTTCCCACCCACCTCCTCCCTCCCTTATCCGTGTCTTAGCTCTTGCACTATCTGAAATGTCGCCAGGCCAAGTACATTTCACATTCTTATTGTTCAAGGCTTTATAAGAATATTCGCTGTTTGTATTTTTCTCGTGTTCCCTCCCTTGCCTTGAAGTGCTTTGAAACACATTGTGTATAGGCGCTATACAAATAAACTATCATACCATGGTCACCAGGACCAGCATTGTGATACGGTTTTTCGAAATTGGGATAGGTTTGAAAGGGAAAGAAAATGTGCTTGTGGGTATAGGTTGAAGTGCGGGATGGGATTTCAGCAAATATGCACGAGGAGGGTCAGCAAGAACTGGAAAGCATGGTTTTGCAAATATGTCCTGTGTTTTTTTTTTAAGTGTAAAATGTAAGTACACAACACAGTGATATAACATTGGTGTCTGGGCAATGGGCCTGGCCGTAGGCAAGGAGAAATGTGTACTGTAATTTGCTTATTGGAGCATGCGGCTTGGCCGAAGCGGTAGTTTGAATGGGAACAAATATTCTGCTTGCAGGTACAGGCTGGAGTGGTGGACTAGATTACAACAAACTTGCACGGTGAGCATTAGCAAGGACCTGAAAGAATGTTTTTGGAACTATGTCTTGTGCTTTATTTTTTTCCGGAAGTGTAAGAATGTAGAAAAACTAGTCACATACATTTGGTGTCTGGGTAGTGGGCCTGGCCCTTGGCAAACGCAAATGTGTACTCTGATTATCTCATTAGATAATGCGGCATGGCCGAAGCCTATGCCCCATGGATTTGGAGACTGGCCATGGTTGCAAGCCATGGGAACTGGCCATTGGTTACATTATTAGGGTATAGTGGACACTGAGCTCGGATGCAGGGTATGTGCAGTGAATTATAGGGGTGGTTTGGTTCGGCTGGGATCATGTTGGAGCCTTATGCCGTTGGCAATTGAACAATGATTTTCATTCCCAGCATGCGCGGCAGTTAACGGCAGACATAAGTATGTGTTGCAAAAATATGTCTCTTAAAGGAGGTTTATAGTTCTTTCATATATATGAAAAGAGGAATTATTAATAATGTATATGTAGTGATGTAACACCATGAAACATTTTCACTTATAAAAACCTATTAAATTGACAGAAAACACGTTTTTAAAGGGATGTTATGGTTAAGATGCATCCCACCGTTGGGAATCCTCTGCCCCAGTAGTTACCCAGTGGTGTCCCACCTTGGCATACCTTGGCATTTTCCTCCTGGGTTCTCATGAGGGCTTCTCCATCCGTACTGCCTCTTCTATTTATGCACTTCTCTCACTGCACAAAGCATATGTGCATTTATAGGAGCTTTGTGTACATTTGTTTTGTAAAAGTAAGGGAAATGCAGATGCAAAAAATGTGTAAAAGATTGTTAAGTAGCAGTTGGTGTGTGGAAGCTGTCGCCCCCCTTTCTTGTTTTTCTTGGGGTCAATTGTTGTCCATTCCCAGGTTTTCTGAGTAGCTTTTTGGCTGGATGGCGAGGGGTGCGAGGTTTGGGTTTAATCATTGATTCCAAGGACGGCTGCACCCTCCTTGCATGTTGTTACTCTATGTAGTTTCCCTTGCCATTTGAAGATCAGCGCAAAAGGCTACAGCCACCTGTACCGTACTTGCTGACTTTGTCGGTGAGTCAGGACTGGAGCCATACATCGCCTTCTGTTTAATGTGGTCTGGGATATGTACTGGCCGAGCTGTATCTGTGAGTCGTTGTATGTGATTTGGCCAGCGGACCCAGCCTTGGCCAGGATCTGCTCTTTTAGAGTGTAGCTGTGGAAAGCGATTAGGACGTCTTGCCCCTGGTTCTTGCCCCTGGTTCTTGGTGTTTCGGGCCCACACTGTGGATCCTGTCGAAGCAGATTTCTGTGCTCTGATCTGCGTCTACCAAGTAACTAAAGATAGATTTCATGGTTTGGGCAAGCTCTTGGTCTGGAATGGATTCTGATAGGGATTTCACTCGTATGTTGGAGCGGCTAGAGCGGTCCTCTAGGTCTTCAGCCCGTAACTCCAGGTTATGGGTGGCCACGGCTAGGGTCTCCAGCAAGGAGTCTGCTTTGTGTGCTTCTTCAGTTATTTCCTGGATTGCCCTCTCATTTATGTCCACTCTCTCCTCTATCTTGTTAATGTACCTTTTCATTTCTTGGATCCCCTCAGCCAGGTCTTCTCTTAGAGTCTCCATTTGTTTTTGTCCCGCGCTGGTGACTTTCTTCACTAGATCCCCAGTAGATCTTTGAGGGCGGAGTAAGTCAAAGGTCTCTCCTAGTGGTCCTCTGAATTTTCTGTGCCAGCTTGTGCTCCCCAGGCGGTATTAGTCTGGGCTCCCGTTGTTTCCATGTCTCTGTCTCAAATCTGCGTAAGGGTGCCCTCCTGTACCTTCTTTGCCATTTTGGTGGGGACCGGAGTGTCCCTACTCCTGTTCCTACACATCTTGGGAGGCTGGTCGTTAGCTCCTTCGCCGGAGGCGTGCCAGGGGAGGCCCCCTGCTTTAGTTGGCCACTGGAACTGGGTTCCTTGACAGGGGTGGTTACTGCTGCCCCCCCCCATCGTTCGTGATCCTCCTTGGCGCCTACGCTTGCTTGTGGGTGTATGTTTGTGCGGGGCTCCCCCTGCACCCAACCCAGAGCTGATGTGAGGTTCAAGGCAGAACGGGTGCCCCGTCGGGTGGTGGTGGAGTTCAGAGCTGTGTGCTGGGGGGCCCCACGCTTCCCGGCCGAACAAGGAGGATGCTTTATTATGGTGTCACTAGCAGGTCGGGGGGCGGGCAGCCCTCGGTCTGCTCCGGGCCGCGGGTCTTCAGCTGGATGCGCCTCCGGGGCGTTCGGTTCCGGGTGGCCACAGAGTAGCGGTGGTGAATCGCGGGGCGCTCCTGCACCCTCAGGTTCGGCCTCGTGGAGCGTGTCAGGATTTACTGGTTGCTCCCCCCGCGGGGGTGTTTGTCGCAGAAGGCCCACTTGTGAACGGCCAGCAGAGTCTCCCCGTTCAGCCCTCCACGTACTGGCAAGGTTAGGTGGGCTGCTGTCCGCACTGGTGCCCCTGTCCTGTAGTTGCTTCTGTGAGGCGAGGAGGCCCTTTGCCAGCTCAGTGCTTATCGCCGCTGTCCTTCCCGCGCGGGGGTCGCGAACGGGTGTGCAGGCCACCGTGCACTGCTGGGTTGATCTCGCTGGGCGTCCAAGGGCACTGGGTGTCGGAACCGCTTCCCCCACCCTGCCTCGAGTCTATTGCCGGTGGCTCTGAGCAGCGGTTCCTGGGGAGGGCGTATCCGCTATTTGCTATTCCATTTGCCAACTTTTCGGTGCGAAGCTGAGGGGACGTGCTGCTTACACCCCGGCGGCCATCTTGTAATCCCTTGCACAGATTCTTGAGATGCCACCCTCCTTTTCCTTTATTTGACATCTCCATGCAAATGCGTGAGTTCACATGAGGGATTACTCCCAAGTTCATAAGAGGGGGGCTGTGGCCTGAAGGGTAGAGGCTTGCCATATTGGGATCCTCCAGAGCCACCGCCATGGTTTCATCACTGTCCCCAATCGTCACTTTGTCTCCCGCCATATTTATATGTTTTAGGTTCAGCTTCTTACCAGCCGTTCCAGGGGATTCGAGCAGCCACATCTGTTGGCATGTACTAGTTGCAGCCATTGACATAGTCCTTCCCTCTGCAGCGGATTGCTTTGCCTCCTCTCTTGTCAACGTGATTTGATCTCTGCCCAGTCAGATGTTTAAGTAACCTGGCGCAAGCTCACTCTCACACCAAATACAAAACACTCTGCGCACTCCGCTGAGGCTTGATGTTTTATAGCCCCGCCTCCAAATTTCAGTTGACAGGAATGACAGACTCCGATCTGCAAAAAGTAATAGACAGCAATGCACAGCAAGGCACACAGCGCACTTCACAGGGTGCTTCACAAAACACTCTGCGCACAACCCCCGTGGCTCAGCAGAGGCTTGATGTTTTATAACTTTGCCTCCAAATTTCAGTTGACAGGAATGACAGACTCCAGTCTGAAAAAAGGTAACAGGCAGCAATGACACAGCGCGCTTCACAGAGTGCTTCACAAAACACTCTGCGCACTCTGCCGCGGCTCCACCCAGGCTTGATGTTTTATAGCTCTGCCTCCATATTTCAGTTGACAGGAATGACAGACTTCGGTCTGCAAAAGGTAACAGGCAGCAATGCACAGCAATGCATACAGCACGCTTCACAGAGTGCTTCACAAAACACTCTGCGCACTTCACAGTAAAAAGGTATCTACACGCTTCTTATAACTGCTGTGACTTATGTGTGTTTAAAAGCGGGAAAACGCTACACAGCAGTCCCCTGTTACTGACTGCCAATATCTTGCTGAGCACGTCTTTGATGATCCCGACAGTGACCGCATATTTATAAACTCAGTTTACATGGAGACAATACTTCCAGCACCAAAAAAGTGGTGGAAAATTGCTTGTGAACAGGTCAAGGGGATAGAAAACCGTTTCTGCTGTAATATCTCCAGGCTTATAAGATCATATTTTCAGGGAAGACATTTAAAGGAAGCATGAAAATGTGAGATTCACTCCATATTACTTACTCTATTATTAGTATATAGTCAGTGAAAAAAGGGTTTGTGACACATCCTGTGAGGCAATAATGGCACAGGAGCCCTTCTGTATTGCTTCCTCTAGAGAATAGCATGGGTGTCCTTGGTAAGAATACCCCAATGCTGACAGCCTACTGGAAATGGGTGGCACTTCGGCGGCAAAAAGTGAGAATCAGTTTAGGCGTGAACTTCTACAAACACCCACCCACTACCTCGACAGGCCCACTGTCTCCACCCCATAGCCCCACTCTCTCTACCCCACCCACCCCACTCCCATTCTCTCTACCTCCACCCACTCACCCCACCCCTATTACATGAGTAGATTGTTTTTTGTTTCGGCTATTTTGGGCTACTTTTCATAAGTCTTCCCGAGGATTCTTTGTTCATGTTTTTCCCCAACCAACTTACATCACATACCCACCCATCCACCACTATCTCTAACCCCACTCACTGTAAGTGATTTCAATCCGGCACACACCCAAGTCAAAGCCCAGCATGTAGTGCACAACTGAAACCCTTATTTATTTTTGTCTATAAATTCAATATTCTGAACGATATACCACTCATTTCACACCCTTCTCCTGAAACCCCCACTCCCCGGTCACACTGAACCAGGAATCAGGCTGGTTTGCAAAGGTCAATATTTATTTATGTATTTAAAATGTTATCACAATATGTTTTAATGGGTAAACAATAATCACCAATGGGGTGACAGAACCCTGAATTATATCTTTAATTCACTAGGAATAAGTAATAAGCAAAACATATGCAGCACATAAAATAATATTTTTGTGTTGGTTCAGATCAGATAGCACTATGGTTAGAGGTTCCCCCTACAACACCCCTCAACCCCCAATAGGCAATGTAAAGAGATAGCAGGAGAGAGCAGGAATTCAGGAATAGCACAAATCAAACAGAATATCAGTCCCACCTTCCCCCCATAAAACACAAGAAAAAAACGGAATTGACCTTTCAGCTGTCAGAATGGCTTTTTACAATTGTCTTAAGAATTGGATTCTCTGGATAGCTAGGGATGTTAGGTACAAGTGGGAGTTGAAATTTCGTTTCTATCACAAAAACTGAGGGAGTTATAGGGGTTTTAGTAAAGGTCGTTTTTGTAAAATAGGCGTGAGAATGGAAAACAGAAATGCACTTTTGAAAATGACAAATGGGTTTGCTTACACTAGAGGATGACTATGAAAAAGCAAATACCACACAGGAATCTTACAGTCACTTGATCAGGGTGACCCGCCTGCTAAGGAAACTCGACTTCTTCAGATGAGAAAAAGGTCAGCGCAAAGATGGTTCTAACAATACTGGTTCTGAAGGAAAGCTAGGATGGGTTTGAGATAGGGATAAGACAAAGTAAATATACTATAGGCCACAGTTCTTCCTATTAATACTCACAGGCTAAGTTTTTAAATGAGACCGTCAGCTCTGGTCAGGGGATTGAGTCTGGTCTAGGAAAGACAGCACATCAGGCACGGTACTGGATCATCTAGGCCGGTCGCAGGATTGGCACAGGATCTGCTCTCCTAGTCTGTGGGTATTTGAATCAGCTGCATGGCGAGTTCCTCAGGCAAGCCTAGTGGTGGCAAGCCAGAGAATTTCAGGATACTGGTTCAAAAGGCCTTCTCACACCACACAGCGCTTTACTGAGTGGAGAGAATAAAATTGAGGATTTGGGCCTTGCTGGAAATCAATGGAAATCAATCTCTATTGCTGGCAAGAGATTTGGCATCTGGATCTGAAAGAATATTAAAGCTGGATGTAGAATGCTGGATCAGAGTGCTTCGCCGGAATCAGGAAAGTGGTTGGATCAGTGAGTCCCTATGTGTTGTCAGCTGTTTCTATTTATCCTTTAAAATGACATCACAAAGGGGGTGTATGGGCCGGCTTGGCTAAGTTTGCCCCTGTGAGCTGGGATAGGACCACACTTCATCTCTGCCTTGCAATTTGAGTGATTGGATCAAGGCTGGATGATTTCACATTTTATGATTTGCTTTACAGTCCTCAGAGACCTCCCTTTAGCCACTAGTCTCCAAATCAGATTTGATACTAAATGTACATTTCTACATTGGTCACCTTTATACAAATCACAAAGGGGGTGTATGAGCCGGCTTGGCTAAGCTTGCCCCTGTGAGCTGGGATAGGACCACACTTCATCTCCGCCTTGCAATTTGAGTGATTGGATCAAGGCTGGATGATTTCACATTTCATGATTTACTTTACAGTCCTCAGAGATCTACCTTTAGCCACTGGTCTCCAAATTGGATTTGATACTAAATGTACATTTCTACATTGGTCACCTTTATACAAATCACGCACAAAGATGCCATATTTTACGTAGCAGCTATTCCTCAAAACCCTGCAGCGGTGGGATCTTGTCTCAACTTTCTACAGAATTTTACCCTTTTCGCTATGAACACAATTTCCAAATTGTATGCAAATTTCCACAAATGTGCATGTTTAACATAGGGATATGCGTGTCAATTTTCACAATTCTAACAGTCATATGTTTTTCATAAAACCACATTTATTGCCATTCCTGTCCAGAACATGTCACACAGTTCTAATGCCTCTTCACACGTGCAGCCAGATATTAAATTAACAACTATGTCCTTTTTTTATATTTTTCACCATTTTGAATAGCAAGTTATGAGTCTTTTAAAAATGTGTTCTTTGTTCATGTTTAGCAACAGATGGTCCGCCCCTTTTTGTCTCCATGCAGTCCAGGCCATCCCCTCCTTGTTTGAGGCCATTTACGACCCCCTTCACACTTCCAATTTCCTGGGCTGAAGCTTGGTCATTGTTCCTCCGCTTTCTGTAGACAAGATTCTGTTCTAACCCGCAATTAACACCTCCCATTGAGTTTCTGCTGAAAGGAAGGCCCTCCTTCTGGGAGAAAACCCTGCTTTTCCAGTTCTTGCAGCTTCAGCCAGGCTAATGAACTTCTTCAATCCAGCAAAAACTAAATTTGTTATATCAAACATAAATGCATGTCTTTCTTGGCCTTAAAATCTGTGGGAAAAAACACAACTAAAATCTGTATTCCTTTTTGGCAACAATCCTTTTTATGTTTGCTAATCCAGCAGACATTTTAGTATTAGGTCATTTTAAAGTTTCCTCAGTACTCCTCTGACAGCTGTCATTCAGGTAGCCCCGGGTACTGCACCCAGATTTTGGCATATGCTGTCAGTTTTCAGACAATCCAGTTTGTCTGAAGAATGTTTTGCTCTTCACATTGGGACTCTGTATGTTCACAATGTTTCATTAGATACATGAATTTTAGCACTAGGCAAGATTTTGAATGTTGAGAAGTGTTGTGTTATGGCCATTTTGGAGTTTTTGGCAACAAAGCAAATGTCATTTGTAGGCACATTTTGGGGTTTCACTTGCAAAGTGCTGCTTTTCTCTCTGCACTCTGTTTGCTGGTAATGGAGTCCACTGGCACATTTCTGCAGGGTGTGCTCTATTCCACCGCACATGTACCATGGGTGGCAGGTTGTGCATCCCTCTTTTTGTGTGCTGAAGTACACGGTTTTTGTAGGTTTTTGTAGGTTTTTGGCACGCACAAGGGTTTTGCCGGCATTGTTGCTGTTTCTTTCCCCATAACTGGCAGGGTGATGCCGCATAGCATAGCGGAGTGGGTCAATACATCCCACAGAGCCCCCCCTCCCGACTTGGTTTTGACCGCCCGTCAAGGGGAAGTCAGAAGATTGGGATGTTCTTTTCTTTTGTCCATGTGGAGAAATTTAGCTGCTTCTCCCGTCAGTGCTGGAGACGACCCGCTCTCCTCGCCGGTTCTGGTCAGTAGTATTGCTGGTTCTGGTTGGGCATATTGCTGGTTCTGGTTAGGAGTATGGAGTGGCATTCCGGGCTCCTTGGGTCTTTCCTCCTGGTCCCCGAGTGGTCCTCCTTGGTAATCCTTTGTATGATTCTTAGTCCAGATGCTAGAAGATAGAACAGAGCATGGTTATGGATATTTTCCCACTACTGTGTCCACACGTCATCTGGGGATGTCAGCAGTGGGAAAGACACTTGCATTGGTTATAATTGGCAATATTCCCCATCTATGTTTACTAATGGTCTTAACACTCTTTTTGCACATACACGGTGAACATTTAGTGATTCTTCTAGGTTTCTGGATTTTCCCCCTCTGGGTTTCCGGTCGGCTCCTCTATTTGCCGCAAAGTATGCCTGGGATGGCAACTCTTCAGCTGGTTTATGTGAACCCACTTGTCTTCCCCTTCTGTCAAACTGCCCTTGGGGATGCAGATTCTGTAGGCGACTGCTGAGATTCTGTCCCAATTTCAAAAGGGACCCGCCAAGTTGGAAGGAATTTGCGCTTTTTGGCTTGGTTCCTTTGGAAATTGTAGTAGACCGGTCTCCTACTTGGTATTCCTCTTTAGTTGTCTTGAGATCATAGTGGGTCTTCATACTGTCTGCAGATCTCTCTAGATTCCGCTGAGCATAGGCAAAAGCATGTTGAAGGTGTTTTCTCAGATTCTCAACATACTCATGAGTTGTGGAGGCATTTATCAAGGTCTGCTCTTGGGTTCTGTAGAGCAGATGCTGGGGAAGCACCATCCTTCGTCCAGTCATCAGCTCAAATGGAGACATTTTTGTTGCAGAAAAAGGGGTAGATCTGATGGCCATCAAGACAAGGGGTAATCCAATGTCCCAACTTGGCCCAGAATCTGCCACAAACTTTTTTAATATGCTCACAATAGTTTTATTGTACCTCTCAACTCCACCACTAGAGGACCGCCGGTAGGCAATGTGTAGTTTCCTTTTGACCCCAAGTATCTCCCACATCTTTGTCATCACTTTGCTAGTGAAGTGGCTACCTCGGTCTGACTGAATCCTTTGGGGTAGTCCAAAACGCGAGAAGATGTGATTGATCATCAGGGCAGCTGCTGTTTCTGCCTTGCAATTTGGGGCCGGGAGACATTCCACCCATTTAGTGAAGAAGCATGTTACGGTCAACATGTACTTGTTCCCCCTAGAGGAGCGAATCATGGGCCCGATAAAAACGACTTGCAAATCTGACCAAGGCAGTGTCATCCCCCTCTTTTGGAGGGGAGCACAGTGTGTGAGTGATGTTGGCTGAAATTGTGCACACACAAGACACCCCTTCAAGTATTGGTCGAGGACCTGCCCCATGTGTGGCCAGTATGCAACCTCTCGCAAGATTTCTAATGTCGTATGAAACGCCTGATGACCGGCTGTGGCCGCATCATGGGTGTGACTTAGCATCAGGCTTCGGAATGAGGTGGGGACCACCCACTGGTCATGGCCAGCTATGGATCTCAACAACAAGCCGTCTTGGATTCGGAACATTTTTGGACATTTCATCAACACTCTGAGGTCCTCTTTCCCAATGTAATCGGTATCCTTCAGGGGAACGTTCTCAGGGTCCTCAATGTGTTGATAAAACTTAAAAATTATTGGATCCCCTTTTTGAGCCATAATCAAATCAGCATCTAGGGTCTGTCTCCTTACTCCATTGTGCAGTTGAGAGTTCATTGTGAGCATTTGTCTGGGACCTAGTGATAGCAGTGACCTGGATTTTCCCCAACAGGGACTCGATCTCAAGTAGATTCCCTTGGATGGCTCCGGTTCTGGCCAGCTGATCAGCTAGGTCATTTCCAGTTTTGTCTGGTCCCTCTACTTTAGAATGACCCTTGATCTTTTTCCAGTAGATGGTCATCCCATTTGATGTGAAGAGATCATCAATATTTTGTATTAATTTTCAGTGTTTTAATGGTTTATTATTAGCGCATAGCATGCCTCTGGTTTTCCAGTTAACCAGGTGCTCCACTAACCTGTTCCGTACATAATCTGAATCAGTGATTTTGACCAGTTTGTGGAGTTGGTGTTGGACAGCAGGGAGGATGGCTTGATGCACAGCCTTCAGCTCTGCCACTTGACTACTTCGGGGACCGATTTTGTACCCAGCGGAGGGTTCTGGGGCATCATTCACCGATGCATTCCCCACGCCGGCCACAAGTTCCTTTTCCCCGTTGTTGTCAACATGGTATGAGCACCCATCCACATAGACAGTGGGCATTCCCCCACACTTGTCTTATTCATAGACTTTGTGTGGGGAATTAAGGTATGCCTCCATGTTGTCCTTGATTTTAAGACTTTCGTCCTCGAGACAGTTTTCTCTGGCACAATCATGCAAGTCAGCCAGACTTTGCGCGAGGGGACTCTTCTTGTTTTGGCCATATCTGACCTCCACAGAATCCAGGAAGTAATTTGGGAATTACTCACATTTCCGTCCCAGATTCTGTCACTTTGAAGATATTGCAATTGTTGGTGTGGAGTCTCCACTATAATATGTTCCCCCTGGATAAACGGGCGGTAATTCTTCAATGCCCACACCGTTGCCAGGAGTGCCTTCTCACAATTGTTGAATTTTTCCTCCACAGCGGATAAAGTCTTACTCGCATAGGAGCTTACTTTAATGACCTTGTCATGCTTTTGATATAATACTGCAGTCAAGCATGTATTTAAGTACCCTGTTGCCAAGAAGAACTCCTTGTTTTTGACAGGGTAAGCTAGGCAAGGTGCTTGTGAGAGGCTTCTTTTGAGTTGTCTTACTGCCTCGTCTTGTTCTGGACTCCACTCCCACTTGACCCCTCCTTCAACAGATGGATCAGGGGTCTTGTGATCTCTGCGTAGTCCTCAATGAACTTTCTGCTGTAATTAGTTAGTCCAAGGAGGCTCCTTAATTCCCGCAGAGTTGTGGGGTCTTTTATTTTCTGGAGTGCTTCTACTTTCTTTTCCTGGGGACAGAGACCTTCAGGAGTATTCTCATGCCCCAAGAAATTGACACGGGTCCTGCACCACTGTGCCATTTGGAAAGAGAGTTTTGCTCCGGCAGCCCTTAACTGTGTTAGAACATAACGGATCTCTGCTATGTGTTCCTCCACAGTTTGATTAGAACATCATCTACATAGGCCAGGTTACCCCTTTCACCCAAGTCGGGCATGGCCTTATGTAGAAAGATGTTAAATTCATTGCCGGAGTTGATGTATCCAAAGGGAGTCCGGGTCCAAGTGTACTGCTGCGCCCCCAAAAGTAAAGGCCAGCTTGTATTGTCCTCCCTACTGACAGGTACAGTCCAGTACCCATTGGTCAAGTCAATGGCAGTGTATACCTTTGACCCCTGGATCTGGACCAGCCCTTGGTCAATGCAGGGAAGAGGCCATCGGGAAGTATGGACCCATTTGTTGAGCTCCCTTAGGTCAGCACAGAGTCTCCACTAGCCGTTTGGTTTCAAAATCCCCAGCACCACATTATTGAAGGTGCTGTGGACTGGACAAATTATCCCATGGGACTCAAGGTTCTTAATTATTTCAGTAAGGGACTCCATTGATGCGTGAGGCAAGCAATATTGCTTCACAAACACTGGAGTCATGCCAGGGTCCGTGGGAAGTGTTGTTGTGTGGATGTCGGTGCGACCGCAGTCATATGAGTCCACCGCAAAGAGATCTTGAAAATCAAAGAAAACGTGTTTCAATTTTTGCTTTTGCTCCAGAGTCTCACAGGCATCAGCTAGGTTGAATCTCTCTTCAACCACCTGCTTGAAGCCTGGAAAGACTTCTGGTTTGGCTATCTCAGCTGCCTCCTCCAGCTGGGTGGAGAAGTCCCCGGTCAAAGTATTGACTTGGACTGATGGCTTCAGGTGGGGAAGGCAGTCCTGGTGGACTTGAAAGATCACCTCATCCCTCCTGAAGTCACAGGTCACATCTTCCTTATCATAAGGGCAGGAAGAGTACACCAGGAAATTCGCCCCATGCCGCGTGAAGATCCTGTCTGGTGTTCTGTCATCATCGCTATCATTGTCAAAACAGTCCTTGGGGATTGGTCCTAGCAGTTTGTTACCTAAATCTATGGAAAAATGCTGGTCATCAACCACCATTCCAATAATGGTTCCTGTGCCCAGAGTGATACTCTTTAGGTCGCTGTTATCTACCTCTATTGGAATGGTGTTGTGTTCTATATTGACTAGCGATGTTGGGTTTACCCCCAACCTTTGCTGTTGGAAATGAGCATTGAGATGAACATAGGCGTCAGGATTTTTCAGTTTCTATCCTCTTTTCATTTTTACTTCCAGTGAGAATTGTCGGGTCTGTTTTGGGATGGTGACTTCCCCTCTAATCTGAATTTCAACTGCATATGGCAGCAGTTGAGCTGACTGAAATGCTTGCTCTGAGTCATCAAAGTCCATGGGATTACCCGCTAATCGGGACCAGGCTTTGAAGTTTATTAGGTCCAAACTAATGGCAGAGCGATTGAGAATGTCACTGCCTAAATAAAATGCAGCAGGGACTTCTCGCACGACCCAACAATTATGGACTATGCTCTTGTTGCCTATGGAAATTTTGAGCATACACCTGCTAGGAAGGAGATGTTTGGAATTAGGTGTCCCCAGGTCCATTTCCCATTTGTCTACCAATTTAAATGTGGGAATGGCTGGATCTTTTGGGAGTTTACGGGACATTGCCTCGCTGATGAAGCTCTTACTGTTGTTCACACATACTCGGGCGAGAATGGAGTCCTTCCCTTCATTTAACTGAATAGGGATGAACAACTGCTCTCCAATTTTCTGAATATCAGCCAAGCTTTGAGCTGATTTCTCATCATTTTGGACTATAGGAGTAGGATTTTCTGATAGCGAATTTGTATAGAATTTCAGAGTGTTGCCTTCCAGTGTGGAATGTCACCTTAGACTGGAAGGAAGGTTGATTTTCAGAAATAGAGAGGACTCCCCATCACCAGTTTGTTGTCCTAATGCAATTACTGTCACGTCTGGGATTTGGTTGTTCTGGAAGGGGAATTCAATTTGGTTAGGTTTCTGTTCAACCATGTGGCATGTGCCATTTAAACTAACATGGTTGACACTATGCTTCAATTTTAATGGTCAGTTAGTCTGGGTCCAGAGGACCTTGTTTACACAATCTATGAGGGGACACAATCTACGCAGGATGTCATTCCCTAGTAAACATGGTGTGCCCTCTGGAGTCACAACTATGACCGGGTGCTTCACCTTGTGTCGCCCAATTTTAATGTCTAAATCCGCAGTCCCCTCGACAGGAATTTCCTTCCCATCGAAGTTCTGAAGTTGTCCAGGAAGAGGGGTGAGAGGGATTTGGTATTTCTCCCCCCTTCCCGAATTCAGCTGATCAATGGCCCTTTTTGACAGAAGGGTGGCTTGGGATCCAGTGTCCACCAGTGCCAAAATTGTACATTGCCCCTGTATTTGGACCGGGGCATAAAATCTTCCCTCCTTTTCCTCAAGGGGGCAAAGATAATGCACATTGTTGGCCAATTGGTGGGTTAATTTCTTTGCTTTGGATTATGACAGCGGGGTGATTTGGGCAGGATTTTGTTTGGGATCTTGGGAACCTGTAAGAAAAACGGTGGCAATTAGATATGTGTGAAGGTTTGGGCTCCCCTGGCCCTGATTCTGGGCTGCCCCCCCTTTTTGGAGGCAGTCACCAGAATTGATTTGAACAAGGGGATTTTCTTGCTTGTCATTCTGGGGTTTGATGATGGGCGGTTTTAACTCGGTCCCCACATCTACCCAGTCTTGATCATGATCTATTGGGACCCATTTTTCTTTGGGAGGAGTTCCCCCATCCCTGAAGGAGAAGATCCTTTTCTCAGAATCCTCTGAGGACCCCTCTCCTTCAAATTGGAAGATTTGCACCTCCTCCACAAAATGGGCCTTTTTAGGCTCTTTATTTCTCCTACCCACCCTCTGTTCCTTAGATTGCAGACTTCCGGGGGCAGGAGATTCTGGTTCCGGTTCCTGGGTTTCCAGGGGCTTTTCACAAGTGGGGAAGGAAGCTTCCTCTAAGGCTTTGCACCCCCCTTCCCCCTGTGCCTCCTCCCTGGGAACGGGTGGGTTGTCGGGGTTGTCTCCCAGTCATTGTTCTGGAGCACCAGACCCTTGATTTGAGAAGTTCTGAGTCGCAATGCTCATCTGGGGGTTCTGTTGAGCCCTCAGCATGCGACCCAGATCCTGTGCCATGTTCTGGACCTGGCGCTCTAGTTGGGACACCCACTCTGGCTGGTACTGGGTCCTCTGGTCTACCCTTGGTTGATCACGGTAAGGGTAGATGTCCCTTCTCCCCTAATACCCTTGGTTGGGATAGTTTTGGTACCCCTCCACCCTTGGCCTCCCCTCTCCCGGATTGGGCTGTCTGGGCTCAGGAAAGTGGGGAAAGAAAGAAGGGTTGTTTTGAGGGTTGATGTTTGGCAGGTACCGGGGAAAGAAACTCACCCCGGCATTTGGGGGATTACTGCCCTCCTGGGGAAAGTGAGGAGGGAAGTTTCCTGGGTTGGCAGCTGCCTGGTTGGATCCCCCCCCTTTGGGCTGGAGGAGTCCACACATAGCCCAGGATGGGTCTGTTGCCCTTGTAACGGGGGCTGATGTAGTCCGGGGACTTAGGGGTCCCATTCGTGGGGTTACCTCCCTGACTCCCTGTTTGGGATTGGCCAGAGGGCCTTCTGGGTCTTGGGTTAGTAGGATTCTGTGTGGAAAGGTTTTTAGGCCCCCCCATCTCCAGACCTAAAATGGGGGCAACCTTCCCCCCCCGCCACCTTAGCAGCAGCAGGGGTGTTGGTTGGATTTGGGCTTTTGTTAGCACTTTTAATTTCTAGTGGCTTCCCCACTTCGTAGATGTGAGTTGCTTGTTCAATGACCCAGTCTAGGGATCTTTTCTCATGAAAGTCCCTCACCAGCTGGGTCAAAATGTATTTAGGGAGTGCATGAAAGAAGGTATTAGTAAATTCCCTACTGTCAGTGCGCAGCCTCCTGGTGGTTTGCGCAAAGGCACGTTTCAGTTCTTGGACAAATTCTTGTGGGGCCTGGTCTTCCTCACATTGCAGGTTGTAGGCTGCCTTGCGGGCCTCCTGAGGGTTTCTATGGATTGAAAAATGCTTTAAGATGGCCGTCCTAAATGTGGACCATCTTAAGTGGTTCTGATCCTCCAGCCCCGCAAAGAAGCTGGAGAACTCAAGTGAAAATGCCCACTTGACATACTGAATACAACTTTGGCTGTCCTTCAGGTGGAAAGTCTCCATCATTTGCTCAAACAGCTCCAGGCGCTCCCAAACTGAATATTTGGCATTTTTATGGCAGGGCATGATGACGCTCCTAATAGCCTTGATTTGCTTCAGGGGATCTTTCAGTAAAGCTCTCTTAACTTTGTTGGCCTTTTTATTTCTGGTCACCCTGGTCCACTCATCCTCTGACTCAGAGGCACTGCTACCTGAGGTGGCTGTCTGATCTTCTAGGCTCTCCCTGATTCTGCAAGCTTGGGAATGGCTGGCAGAATAAGGGGGCCTAGTTTCTTGAGACCTGTGGTGCTCAGAAGAGTCTTCTGACTCTCCCTTGCTCCCAAGATTGGCTGAGTACCCCCCAGGCCCCAATGTCCTAGCTGGGAAGAGGTTTTTAAGATGCTCTTAGTGGGCCTAGTCTCATGGAATTCCCCACCAAATTTGACTGACTGATCTCTAGGTAGGTGATATTTCTGAGGATCCAGTTCTCTGATTCTCCCCTCAATGGAGTCTCCCTGATCAGAGAGACTGGCCCTATTATTTGGGGCCCTGTACATAGATGCCCGCCCATCCATTTCTGGGAGGCGTTGATCTATCAGTCCCATATTTCCATTGTTTTGAAGTCTACCATCCCTGTGGCCCTTGGGTCATATGAGCCAGTGGACATGAGGGTGGCAGAGTCCATGGAGTTGAAGGGATTAAAGTCCCTGATGCCAGGGTTCCTGAGGTTATGCTCAGGGGTTTCTCTCTCCCATCTTACCTCATCTTTTTCAACCCCTATTTCCTAATGACATGCCAATATCTGACCTTTTTGCTCCTCTATTAAGGCCTTACTGGTCTCTATGAGTTGTTCTTGCATGGCTATCTGTCTATGGAGCCTGTCATTCTTTTCACAGAGAGCCTCATTGTCTCTCTGTGCTTCCTACCTGAATTGGGAGTATTGTGCCAGTTTTTGCTGCAGGAGACTCACCTCCTGAGTTTGGTCCTTACTTGTCTGATCATTCTTCGCCAGAGCATCCGCCACCCGCCTGGTGTGCTCTAGTAGCTTTTTGTAATCCATTTTGATTTAACTAAGTTCCTGAAGGGCCAGGTGATTTTCTTCTTTCTTTTTTTTTAAATGGCTGACTTCCTGTCCTAAGGCGTCCCTTTCCTGACATAGAGTGCCACTCTGCTCAGCCAGGTCATCCCTCTGCTTTTTAAGTGCCCCAGCTTTCTGGCGCTCCTCATCAAACTCTGTTTGAGATTCTAGGTCTTTGATAATGAATGTGTAATTTTCCTCTTTTAATTGGTCTATCTGGTCTTGTAAGACAACCATCTGTTCTGCGCAGACTCTATTAAAAGTGAATTGTTGCACCAGTTTTTGTTGGCTCTGTTTTAAAGAGTCCAACCTTTCTTGACACTCTTTTTGCAGTGTCAGTACCTGGGCATCTTGCTCTGCATTCTTTTGCATTAAGAGCGTCAGTTCTTCTTGCAGTTTGGTGGCATACTGCGTAGCCTCTGTTTCAGATTCCTTGCTATCCTGGAGCCTTTGCTCTGCAGAGTCCAGATTGCTCTGGAGTTTCTGCAGGGCTTCCCCTGCCTCTTTGTGAAGTCTACATGGTCTGCATACTTTTCCTTTATGACTCCAAAGTGGAGGTACAGGTAGTCCGTTATTTTGGCAATTTTGCATTGCTCCTCTTTTATTTTAGGGGCCATGTACAGCTCACTGAGTGCTTGATGTAATGGACCCTTATCCTGCCAGATATTAAGGTTGATTTCAGTACCTTTTTGTTTTATTCCCTGCAGCTATACCTGTTCGTCCTGTTCTAGCCATTCCCCCCTGACAAACAATTTGTGCAGTGGGTGTTCCCTTGCAATATTGATTTCCACTGGGGTTGCCATTCCAGAAATATTAATTTCCTTCCGGCTTATCTCAGGGTTACTTACTTTTGCAAACAGGCCCAACTCCTTTGAGTATTTCTTTTGAGGGGTGTTTGTACAGTGTAGCACAATATGGTAACCCAACAAGGTGTGTGTACCCCGTCAGGTAGCACGCTGTGTTAGACTGTCACGAGTGCTATGTCTAATTCAGGATCCCGGATGAGCCCCCAAGCTGAAAGTGATTTCAATCCGGCACACACCCAAGTCAAAGCCCAGCATGTAGTGCACAACTGAAACCCTTATTTATTTTTGTCTATAAGTTCAATATTCTGAACGATATACCACTCATATACACCCTTCTCCTGGAACCACCCCCCCCCCGGTCACACTGAACCAGGAATCAGGCTTGTTTGCAAATGTAAATATTTATTTTTGTATTTAAAATTTGATCACAATATATTTTAATGGATAAACAATAATCACCAATGGGGTGACAGAACACTGAATAATATCTTTAATACACTAGGAATAAGTAATAAGAAAAACAAATGCAGCAAAGAAAATAATGTTTTTGTGTTGGTTCAGATCAGATAGCACTATGGTTAGAGGTTCCCCCTACAACACCCCTCAACCCCCAATAGGCAATGTAAAGAGATAGGAGGAGAGAGCAGGTATTCACGAATAGCACAAATCAAACAGAATATCAGTCCCACCGTGCCCCAACAAAACACAAGAGAAAAACGGATTGACCTTTCATCTGTCAGAATGGCTTTTTACAATTGTCTTTAGAATTGACTGGGCAAAAACACCAAATGTGGTCAAAATACTTAAATTGTTCTAAATTCTTATGGGAGCCGATGTGAATAGTTACACACAAGCAATAATTTAGTCCAAAGAAAACATCTGAGATCTTAACGTCCAAGTCGGAAGCAGTTCAAAACTATTTTACACGTGTAAACCTTTCAGATTTTTTAAATCATGGCAAACGTTTCATTGCGCGATATTCGTGATAATGGGGAATCGCAATGTTTTGGGTTCTATGGATAGCTAGGGATGTTAGGTACGAGTGGGAGTTGGGAGTTTAAAGGTCATTTTTGTAAAATAGGCACGAGAATGGAAAACAGAAATGCACTTTTGAAAATGACAAATGGGTTTGCTTACTGTGATGCTGGAAATGCATCAGAGGGACAGGGCCTCCGTATCCTTGTCCTTTACTGTTTTTATCGTGTGTTCTGTCGTGTTTTCCGCGCTGGAGTTCATGTGGGACTCCTGGCAGTGCAGCTCTCTCTCTCTTGATTTGGTGAACAGACTCGTGGGATACCCTTATGGCACCCATGGGTAGGGGTACAACCCTGTGCCCCTGGTGTATGTTTTTGGGCACCTTTGTGTGACCCACAGAGCAGGGTACGGGCTGGTGGCATCTCCGTGCTGAAATGACTGGTGCCCTGAGCGTCCTCCATTTTGGGATGCCCAGGCCCTGTCATTGGAATCGGTAGATTCCTGATGGAGACAAAATGGCCCCCATGGCCTCTTGCCGTCCATCACATGTTACCTTGATCTTCCCGAAGTCCCGGGAAGCCCTGCCTCTGTCCCTTCCCCCTGACTGGCTGTTGGGTGGAAGTTCTGTATATGGTAGTGTGGGGAAGTGCCGACCAGACTGGCTGGAGCCTTCTCAACGACCGTATGTTATGGGTACGCCTGTGGGTGGGACCTGGGTGAATGGAGTGTGTGACGAATATGCATTCTATGTTGTGTCTGTTTAGTATCTGGTGTTTGACACAATGGTTGAGACAGACCTGCCCGAAACCGGTATGAATGCAGCTTGGAGTGGCTCGATACTTGTCCCAATACTCATAACTTGTTGTGAGTGTCTGGAGAGAAGTGAATGGCCTGAATACCTCGTGTGCCTGATTGGCTGCCTGCCTGCATGAATGCCCGTAGTCATGATTGGATGCTTGAGTATGACCAGCGGAATGAATGGGAGATCAACAGTATATCTGGGGACCTCTCACTGCTAGGAATCGTGTTCGGAAGCTGAAGTCCACTACGACGAGTAACTGGAGTAACTGAAGCTTAACCTTGATCCCTGCTAGATGAGAAGAATTGCTGTTGCTCTACTTCACAATCTGAAAGCTGCTGTGCCTTCAAGGACTGACCCAGAGAGGACCTGGTAAGGCGCCCTGTTCCCGAGCTACGAGGGACCATCGTGCACAGCTAATCTTTGTCTAAGCTCCCTGGTAGACAGACCTTCGACAGGCTGCCGACACGATACGGGGATTGCTGCGGAACTCCAAGGAGAAGCGCCCGGACTGTTGCCCACCACCGTCGCCGACCGCCGTCGCCGTCTGGAGCCGCCGTGCTCCTGCTGCCTAAGAATTTCATTGATCCAAGGACGCTCTCGTCCGCATCGTCACCGCTGTATCCTGCCGGAGAAAGCCTGACCGTCGACGCGCCGAGGAGCATCCACCGGTGGGTTTCCCACCACCCAAAGACCACAGAGACGCCGATGACTCGACGCCCTTGCTGGGCCACAGTTCTTCAACTCTTTGCAGTCCAGAACTATTGACACCGAGGTGCCCTGCACGCCTCTTCCTTGCAGGACGTTTACGCTTCCCCATCAACGAGCACCGCTAGATATGACGCGGCCACTTCCCTGTCGTAGCTCGACCTATTCTCCGTCGGACGTTCAACGACCCGTGACTCCTGCCTTAAAGGGAAGGCACTCAAGAAGGGTTGTCGATTTCCCCGACGTGGAACGCTACAACGCCAGGTACTTTGGGGTTGCAGAACTATTGGAAAGTCTAGTGCGAACAATATATGGACTGGGCTTGTATCTTTCTTCTACAGGTTGCCCAGGTGGGGGGGATCTCCACACGGAGCTGTGTTTAACGGTAGTTACCAGTACTCTGCCTATTGCTCAACCATCTTGCTTTCCTTTCTCTCTCTACTGCTGGTTTCATCTTTATTTTGAACTGTGTGTCATTCTGACCATATGCACTTTAATGAGATCTAATAACGTTAGTGGTACGACTTTAGAATTGTATATATTTGCCATTGTTGATTTCTGCGTACAAAGTGAGTTATCGTGATCGTGTACACCACTTCGAATATTAATTATATAAAGACTGTGTTTTGACTGATACAGTGCATGGACATTCCTTTGTGGGTGCTTAAGGACTACTTAAGAACCAGCTTGCATCCACTCTTGAGAAGCTAGGCCTTGATTGCTCAACTACATTACCAATATAAGAGAATCTTTGCAAGGGTCTCTGTGTCTCTCCTCTACCAAATAGAGAGCGGAAGTACAGACCCCCCCCCCGGTCTTTACAGCTGGTGGCATCGGTGGGATGCTTATGGTTTTAAGACTCAGTGTATAACCGTGCCACTTACGAAGGATATCTGCAGTTTGTTAAATTAAGGTTTAGTCGTGTACAAGATAACTACATTACAAGCAATGGAATCTATTGCGAATGGTAAATTGACTCGGATGAGCTTAGAGGCTCTCCAGAGTGCTTGTGAAGCCAGGGAATTAGACTTTGTGGATAAGTCTAGGGCTGAGCTGATAGCTGCCCTGGTGGATTACCAGATCGATTGTGAAACTCTTGAAGGGGGGATGCAACCAATGAGGACTCTACCCCGGGGGTTGGCACCGAATCCGATTCTGGGAATGCCACCCTTCCTGCTGCCTCTGTTCCAAACCCCAGCAGTTCTTTAGAGCTTGAGTTATTAAGGATGAAGTTGGCCTTTGAATATCGCAAGTTGGAAATAGATGCTGAGCTCAAGAAAGAGGAGCTGGCACAGCAAGTGGAACTCAAAAATAGGGATCTTGAACTCAAAGACAAGGACACTGAATGTCAGCGAATCCAGCTAGAGAAAGTTTGAGTGGAGACTTCAGCGAACCAGTTGAGAGTGTCAGGTTCCCAGTAACCAAGTTTATGAAATATTTGGTTGGTGCGTATGTGGAGGGTTCTGATATCCTCCAATGGATTGAACCGTTTGAAATGGCTTGTGCAATTCACAATGTTGAAAAGGGAAATTGGGCTAAGTGTTTGTTACGAAGAGTGCCTCAAACTGGATATGACTGTATTCTGAAACTGAGTGTGGAAGAAAGGGGTCAGTATGAGTGCATGAAGTCTGCTTGAATTGCCAAGTTTGGCAAGACGCCTACCCACTATCTTAAACAGTTCAGGGATTTTAAGAAACAAGAGAATATGTCTTGGATTGACTGGATGAGCGCTACGCACATGAACATGATGGGGTGGATTGATGGTTACAAAGTGAAAACGTTTGTTGAATTGTCTCACCTCTTGTTTTTTGAGCATTTTTTGGAAGCCTGTTCACCAGAGCTGCCTCAGTATGTTGCTGACCAGAACATTTTAGACCCCTTTAAGCTGGCTAGGTTGGCTGACAATTGGGTCTCCCACCGGGTGTTCCCTAAGGACTCCAGTGGGAAGGACAAGTACAAAGAAAAGGGGGCCTCTCAGAAAGCTGAGGAGTCCCAAAAGCAGTCACAGTCGGGTAAACCCAAACCTTCCTCTCTGAAGACCCAAAAACCTAGTGGGGATAAGTCTGTTGTGGGTGGGAGGAAGAGTAGTGGTCCGCCTGCTGCAAAGCAGGGTCCCAGTGGCTCCAGTACCGTACCCCACACTCATGGCACTTGTTGGGATTGTGGGGCTCTGGACCACCGAAGGGGTGACCTCAAGTGTAAGGGTAAGGTACTTGAAGTCCAGGCTGCCAGCCTGACCTACCCCTACTCCGTACCTGAGGTGAAGGCCACTGTCCTCCCCTCCTCTACTGGAATCACCTTTGGTGCTCCCGTAGAGATTTCCTTAGTGTCCCTTGGGGCCTGGGACCAGTACGCAGAAGTACTGGCGACTATCCCACAAAACACTCGTAGGTTTTTGAGAAGTGTCCTCTTGAATGGCCAGCCTTCTACTGGTTTGAGAGACACTGGGGCAAGCATGACAGTGGTGTACAGGACCCTGCTCAAGCCAGAGGACTATGTAGGTGCTCCTCTGAGAACCACCAGGTTAGCTGGTGGGCCTCCCAAATTATCGCCTGTAGCCTTAGTCAACATTACAATTGGAGACAAGAAAGCAAAGCTTCCGGTCCTGGTTCAGGACAACATGCCTGCGAACATTTTGTTGGGAAACTATTTGGTCGAGTTGGGGATGATCACAGATGGTATACCCATGGCTGCTGTGGCGGTCACCCGGTCGCAGGTCACACAGGGTCCGGCTGCGAGCCCGGTATCCTTGCCGATGGGGAAACCCAAGGAACGAAAGAAACAGAGGAGTAAGAAGGCCGCCACTGTGGAGGGAGCCCCTACTCTTCCCTCTGTTCCGACAGCACCCATTGGGATCCATGCTCCGGACGGGCTGGGTCCAGTGGTGAATCCCGTCTCAACTCCTGTGGGAGACGAGCCAGAAGACTTTCCTGTGGGAGAGGCTCTTAACCCAGAAGATCATCCCGACCTTCAATGCTTGCTAGCTGAAGGGGGACCCTCCTGGGCAGACTTCTGTAAGGGACAGAGAGTCTGAGGACACAGGCCCTGTCCCAGGCACAAGGAGAAGTGCCTAGGATGTTTCGGATTTATTGGGAGGCTGAGCTCCTTGTTAGTGAGCCCACTAAGCCTGAACCTGGTGCCCTCAAGAGGTTGGTGGTACCCCAGGTTTTCAGGCCCTTCCTGCTGCAGTTGGTGCATGAGGTGCTCTTAGCTGGTCATCTTGGTACCAAGAAGACTAAGCAGAGGCTTTCGGCACATTTCTACTGGCCCCGGATGGGAGTAGAAGTGGAGTCCCACTGCAGGACCTGCCGAACTTGTCAGTTGTCTGGTAAGACTGGAGGCAGAGTCATTGCCCCACTGCAACCGTTGCCAGTGGTTGGCACCCCGTTTGAGAGGGTGGGCATCGACATCATCGGTCCCCTTGACCCTCCCACCTCGGGTGGACACCGGTTCATCCTGGGCTTGGTAGATCATGCCACCAGGTACCCTGAGACGGTTACGGCCAAGATGGTTGCCAGGGCTCTCCTGGGCATTTTCACCCGTGTTGGATTCCTTAAGGAGGTTGTCTCCGATAGAGGATCCAACTTCATGTCGAGTTACATGAAAACAATGTGGAAAGAGTGCGGAGTAACTTACAAGTTCTCCACCTCCTACCACCCAGACCAACGGTTTGGTTGAGAGATTTAACAAAACTCTCAAAGGCATGTTGGGTGCTTTGGAAGAGCCCCTCAGGAAGAAGTGGGATCTTCTCCTGCCATGCCTGCTGTTTCCCTACAGAGAGGTACCTCAAGAGGGTGTTGGTTTCAGCCCCTTTGAGTTAATCTTTGGACATCCCGGAAGGGGGCCCCTTGCCTTGATTCGAGAAGGTTGGGAGGCCACCCCTCCAGGTCCCGCCAAGCAAGTGGGGGACTATGTGTTAGGCCTCAGACAGAGGATGACACAGATGATGGGTCAGGCAACCACGAATCTTAAGGCCAGCCAGGAATTGAATAAGTACTGGCATGACCTTAAAGCATCGCAAGTGGATTGGACTCTGGGACAGGAGGTCCTCGTGATGGAGCCTACCAAGCCTCTGGCTTTGGCAGATCAATGGACTGGACCCTTCAAGATAATCTCCAAGATGGGTGAGGTCAATTATCTGGTTGACATGGGAGCCTCGGGGGTAGCCCCTCAGGTATTTCATGTCAACAGGCTCAAGCCTTTCCACAGGCGAGCCGAAGTCTCATGTCTCTTGTTAGCTTCAGAGCAAGAAGAGGATGTGAGTGAGTCCCTTCCTGATTTGCTACATAGCAACCCTCAGGATGGCTCAGTGGAGGGAGTACATCTCTCTCCAGATCTGACAGCAGAGCAGCAGAGGGCCTGCAGGGCTTTGCTCCGGCAGTACGCCTCTCTGTTTTCCCTGACACCAGGCCTTACACCGTGGTGTAGGCACAAGATTGACACTGGTGACAGTGTGCCTGTCAAAAGCAGGTGCTACCGTATGTCAGATACCGTCAAGAACCACATCCAGGCTGAGGTCGCCAAGATGTTGGATCTGGGTGTTATTGAACCCTCAACCAGTGCATGGTCAAGTCCTGTGGTCCTTGTCCCCAAGGCAAGTTCCCAGGCAGGTACCAAGGATTGGAGGTTCTGTGTTGACTACCGAGGAGTCAATGCTGTCACCAAAACTGACGCGCATCCATTGCCCCGGGCTGATGAGCTTGTGGACACCATAGGTGCTGCCAAATTTGTGAGCACCATCGACCTTACCTCAGGTTATTGGCAGACAGCTCTGACGGACCATGCCAAGGAAAAGACAGCGTTCTCAACACCAGAGGGACTCTACCAGTTTAGAGTCATGCCTTTCGGGTTGAAGAGCGCCCCTGCCACTTTCCAGAGATTAGTCAACCATGCGCTCAGTGGGCTGGAAGCCTTTTGTGTGTCTTACCTAGACGACATTGCCGTCTAGAGTTCCACTTGGGAAGAGCATTCGACGCATCTGGATAGAGTGTTGCAGGCGTTAAAGAGGGCTAACCTCACTATCAAGGCCACCAAGTACCAGATAGCTCAGGGGAAAGTCACGTATCTTGGTCATGAGGTAGGAGGGGGTCAAATCCAACCCCTCCCCAGTAAAGTACAGGACGTACATGACTGGGAGACTCCCACTACTCAAACCCAGGTGAGAGCCTTTTTGGGCCTCAGTGGGTATTATCACAATATCATGGCAGACTATGGAACCATAGCTGCACCTCTGACAGCTCTGACTTCGCCCAAACAACCGCGGAAAGTTAATTGGACGGAAGACTGTCAGAGGGCCTTTGATGGCTTGAAGGTCTGTGTAGGGCACCCGTGTTGTGTGCGCCTGATTACAGCAAGCCCTTTATCGTTCAAACTGATGCCTGTGACACCGGAATTGGAGCTGTACTGTCCCAGTTAGATGACAAAGGAAGAGAACATCCGATCATATTCATCAGTAGACAACTTAAGGGTAGGAAAGTTAAGTGGGCTACTGTTGAAAAGGATAGTATAGTTTGGAGCCTTTGGCGTTTTAGGCCCTACCTTACCGGGTCTACCTTCAAGGTCCAAACCGATCATAAGCCCCTTAAGTGGCGTATGCAGATGAAGGGTGAAAACCCGAAACTGCTCAGGTGGTCCATTAGTCTGCAAGGGCTATACTTTACAATTGAGCACAGACCAGGGAAGAGTCACGATAATGCAGATGGCCTTTCCAGAACGTATGTTGACCGTCTGGATGAGGGTGTCTATCTCGTGGGAGATTAGGCACCCTAACCTCCGTCTGGGGGGGGCAACTGTGATGCTGGAAATGCATCGGAGGGACAGGGCCTCCGTATCCTTGTCCTTTACTGTTTTTATCGTGTGTTCTGTCGTGTTTTCTGCGCAGGAGTTCATGTGGGACTCCTGGCGGTGCAGCTCTCTCTCTTTTGGTTTGGTGAACAGACCTGTGGGATACCCTTATGGCACCCATGGGTAGGGGTACAACCCTGTGCCCCTAGTGTATGTTTTTGGGCACCTGTGTGTGACCCACAGAGCAGGGTACGGGCTGGTGGCAGCTCCATGCTGAAATGACTGGTGCCCTGAGCGTCCTCCATTTTGGGATGCCCAGGCCCTGTCATTGGAATTGGTAGATTCCTGATGGAGACAAAATGGCCCCCATGGCCTCTTGCCGTCCATCACCTGTTACCTTGATCTTCCCGAAGTCCCGGGAAGCCCTGCCTCTGTCCCTTCCCCCTGACTGGCTGTTGGGTGGAAGTTCCGTATATAGTAGTGTGGGGAAGTGCCGACCAGACTGGCTGGGCCTTCCCAATGACCTATGTTGTGGGTACGCCTGTGGGTGGGACCTGGGTGAATGGAGTGTGTGACGAATATGCATTCTATGTTGTGGCTGTCTAGTATCTGGTGTTTGACACAATGGTTGAGATAGCCCTGCCCGAAACCGGTATGAATGCAGCTTGGAGTGTTGAATGGCTCGGTACTTGTCCCAATACACATAACTTGTTGTGAGTGTCTGGAGAGAAGTGAATGGCCTGAATACCTCATGTGCCTGATTGGCTGCCTGCCTGCATGAATGCCCGTAGTCGTGATTGGATGCTTGAGTATGACCCAGCGGAATGAATGGGAGATCAACAGTATATCTGGGGACCTCTCACTGCTAGGAATCATGTTCGGAAGCTGAAGTCCACTATGACGAGTAACTGGAGTAACTGAAGCTTAACCTTGAGCCCTGCTGGACGAGAAGAATTGGTGTTGCTCTACTTCACAATCTGAAAGCTGCTGTGCCTTCAAGGACTGACCCAGAGAAGACCTGGTAAGGAGCCCTCTTCCCGAGCTACGAGGGACCATCGTGCACAGCTAATCTTTGCCTAAGCTCCCTGGTAAACAGACCTTTGACAGGCTGCCGACCCGATACGGGGATTGCTGTGGAACTCCAAGGAGAAGCGTTCGGACTGTTGTCCACCACCGTCGTCAACCGCCGTCGCCGACTGGAGCAGCCGTGCTCCCGTTGCCTAAGAACTTCATTGATCCAAGGACGCTCCCGTCCGCATCGTCACCGCTGTATCCTGCCGGAGAAGGCCTGACCGTCGACGTGCCGAGGAGCATCCACCGGTGGGTTTCCCGCCACCCAAAGACGACAGAGACGCCGACGACTTGACGCCCTTGCTGGGCCACAGTTTTTCAACTCTTTGCGGTCCAGAACTATTGACACATAGGTGCCCCGCACGCCTCTTCCTTGTAGGACGTTTATGCTTCCCCGTCAATGAGCACCGCTAGGAACGACGCGGCCACTTCCCCATCGTAGCCCGACCTGTTCTCCGTCGGACGTTCGATGACCCGTGACTCCTGCCTTAAAGGGAGGGCACTCAAGAAGGGTTGTCGATTTCCCCGACGTGGAACGCTACAACGCCAGGTACTTGGGGGTTGCAGAACTATTGGAAAGTCTAGTGCGTACAATATATGGACTGGGCTTGTATCTTTCTTCTACAGGTTGCCCAGGTGGGGGTATCTCCACACAGAGCTGTGTTTAATGGTAGTTACCAGTACTCTGCGTTTTGCTCAACCATCTTGCTTTCCTTTCTCTCTCTACTGCTGGTTTCATCTTTATTTTGATCTGTGTGTCATTCTGACCGTATGCACTTTAATGAGATCTAATAACGTTAGTGGTACCACTTTAGAATTGTATATATTTGCCATTGTTGATTTCTGCATACAAAGTGAGTTATCGTGATCGTGTACACCACTTCGAATATTAATTATATAAAGACTGTGTTTTGACTGATACAGTGCGTGGACATTCCTTTGTGGATGCTTGGGGACTACACTGTACTTAAGAACCAGCTTGCATCACCTCTTGAGAAGCTAGGCCTTGATTGCTCGACTACGTTACCAATATTAGAGAATCTTGGCAGGGGTCTCTGTGTCTCTCCTCTACCAAATAGAGAGTGGAAGTACAGACCCCTCCTCCGGTCTTTACACTTACTCTAGAGGATGACTATGAAAAAGCGAATTCCACACAGGGATCTTACAGTCACTTGATCAGGGTGACCCGCCTGCTAAGGAAACTCAACTTCTTCAGATGAGAAAAGGGTCAGCGCAAAGATGGTTCTAACAATACTGGTTCTGAAGGAAAGATAGGATGGGTTTGAGATAGGGATAAGACAAAGTAAATATACTATGGGCCACAGTTCTTCCTATAAATACTCACAGGATAAGTTGTTAAATGGGACCGTCAGCTCTGGTCAGGGGATTGGGTCTGCTCTAGGAAACACAGCACATCAGGCACAGTACTGGATCATCTAGGCCGGTCGCCGGATTGGCACAGGATCTGCTCCCCTAGTCTGTGGGTATTTGAATCAGCTGGATGGCGAGTTCCTCAGGCAAGCCTAGTGGTGGCAAGCCAGAGAATTTCAGGATACTGGTTCAAAAAGCCTTCTCACAGCACACATCGCTTTACTGAGTGAAGAGAATAAAATTGAGGATTTGGGTGTCATGATCACTGCTTCCAAGGAGCTAGGACCAGCCCAACGTCCTTGGAAGCAGGCCCCTAACCTTCATCCTAGGCACCAGCCGGTCCCCACTGGGACCTTTTGGACCTTGTCCTGGCGCCGGTGGCACCAGGCTCATCAAAGTCACTGGTCCCGGCACTGGAAGCGCCGGGCTCATAATTTGTATGAAGATGCTTGGGTGGACTTACCTGCAGCAGACCATGCTGCTTACTTACCAGCCACATAGGAATCCTCTGTGAGCCGGGACTACTTTCTTACCTGGGTGGGGCAAGCTCCACTCCCTGGATACAACACTGGAACTCTTCTGGAACAGGAACTCTTTTCTTACCTAGGCGAGGCCGTGGAGGCCGTGGAGGAAGACGCCACACCCGATTGATGAAACGTGCTTCGCGTTATTCTGCATCTGCAGCAGAACGCTCACCGTGTCTGTTCCAGTTTTCTTCTTTCCGATCCTGAACCTGCAAGAACAAATGCTTACCATTCCTGTATCCAGCATTCAGTAGCACCTGCAAAGACAAGAAACAACAGGTTAGCACGGCAACCTTCACGCGCAGTGCTTTCCTCACCTGATCCGTCGGCAGCTACCATCTCTTCACGCTGCTCCTCCGCCTGTGAAGACAAAAGCATAGTTATTCCTGTGTGGAATTACTAACCGGCACTCCGCAAATTCCGGTTTTCTTCAACACTGCAATCCTGCACCTGAAAGACAAAAGAAGAGACATTAGACAGGTATTTTACTTACGCGCCATCGCGCCCGCCACAATAGGGCGCCTGCAAATACTCTGGCGTTTCCAGCGTCTCTTCAACACCCGAACTCACAACTGCAAGGGAAAAGAGACAGTTAGAGAGCTTTTGAAAAGCAGGCAACCGGCATTTACTTACGCATTTCCAAGCGCTTCATTCCAAGACTCTGGCTCGAACTTCGGCTTTCTTCACACCATCTTCTACCTCAAGAGCCCTGCAAGACAAATAGAAAAAGCATTATACAGAGCCCTGTTCCACATTAACGTGCCCACGCACCTAAAGACTGTAAGGACTTAAAAGGTGTCCGGAAACTCACCGTTCGTGCAGTTAACGACGGTAGCAATCCTCTGATGTCAAGAGGCCTACGTTTCACCCAGTGAAGGAACTGGCAACGGCACCCTGCACCAGACGCAGATGGAGAGTCCAGCATTCACCTATCTAAGGTGAGCACGTTGACCTTGGGGCTCCACGGAAAAGCGAGGAAGGGAAAGGGAGAGAGATACCCGACAACCCCAGATCATTAACCCCATATTCTTTCACCTGCAGATATCTCACTCTTCGAGTTAGACACACAGTGCGAAGAGGCTCAGCCCCGGAAGCCAATCGAGTCCTGCACTTAACTTTTCGAGTCACAGACACCATCCTGCCAAGACCGGCGCCTCCGTGGGAATCAGGTGAGCGTTACAGAACGCGAAGCCCACCGCAAAACTCCTACCCAGGCGCAATGGAAACCTCGGATACTGATCAATTGGCCCAGTTGCTTGGGGAACTAAGAGCAGAAGTACAGGCAGCTCGTCAGGAAACAAACGCTCTAAGAAGAGAGTTGATAATATCCAAGGAGCGAACAGAGGACCTCGCTAGGCAATTGCTACAAACGCAGGCAGGACAAACACCTTTGCCCGCTCCAGGAGGAAATTATCCTTCAGCATCCTCCTCATATCCAGTGCAAATCAATCTACCCGGTAATGTGCCCTTGGCTCCGCCCGAACGCTTTTCTGGTGACCCAAAGAGATTTGCAGTGTTCATTAACCAGTGCCGCCTACACTTCTTATGTAGACCAGCTGCCTTCCCAACAGATCAGACCAAGGTGGCTTTTGTGCTTTCTTATCTCAGTGGCAGTGCCGCAGATTGGTCGATCCCTTTAGTCACTCAGGATGATCCGGTTCTTCATGATTTCCAGGCCTTCCAGTCCAGCATGGAGAAACTGTTCGCAAGACATGCACAAGGGCAGGCCTTGGACAATGAACTCCTTTCATTACGACAGGGTAATCAAGACCTCTTGACTTACATTGCCTCATTCAACAGACTTATAGTGGAAACTCAATGGCCTGAGGATAAAAGAATAACGCTTTTCTACAGAGGCCTGCGTGGAGAGCTCAAGGATGTGTTAGCTCAAGTTGTGGATCCTCCACAAGAATGCTCAGACTATATTGACTTAGTTGTTCAATTGGACCACAGATTACAGAACAGAAAGGCTGATCGTTCCAAATTTGATACCCGAGTGTTTTCTAAACCGCAGACCTCTACTAGGGGAGCTGACACCGTGGAACCCATGCAAATAGGGGGCATGAAAGGACCTTTAACCCAAAAAGAGCGAGAAAGGAGAAGACAGCTGCAATTATGCCTCTATTGTGGAAACTCGGGGCACTTTCTTCGAGACTGTCCGGTGAAACCAGCTAAAAAGGCTGTAGTAGCCGCAGATACCTGTACCACAAATTCTGAGCAGGGAAACGACCTAGCCCGACAAGTGTAGAGGTCCTCTTGCCGAGCGTTAAAATCTGTTCCATGACCTCGCATTTCGTGGTGCCTATGGTCCTCATTAGCCCTGAACATCCGGATCGTTTGCATGCAACTGAAGCTTACATCGACAGCGGAGCAATCGGTAATTATGTGGACCGTGAAATGGTATCAAGGATGAATCTACCTCTTGTCCCTAAGGCAGTAAAAGACGTCATTACTACAGTGGATGGCACGGAGATAGCCTCCGGACCAGTAACTCACGCCACCCAAGAAGTGACGTTAGTGAGCCAAGAGGGACACCGGGAGAAAATCGTGTTCACTCCCTGGATACAACACTGGAACTCTTCTGGAACAGGAACTCTTTTCTTACCTAGGCGAGGCCGTGGAGGAAGACGCCTCATCACTCCAAGGCTATTTAAACCACACCCGATTGATGAAACGTGCTTCGCGTTATTCTGCATCTGCAGCAGAACGCTCACCGTGTCTGTTCCAGTTTTCTTCTTTCCGATCCTGAACCTGCAAGAACAAACGCTTACCATTCCTGTATCCAGCATTCAGTAGCACCTGCAAAGACAAGAAACAACAGGTTAGCACGGCAACCTTCACGCAGAGCGCTTTCCTCACCTGATCCGTCGGCAGCTACCATCTCTTCACGCTGCTCCTCCACCTGTGAAGACAAAAGCATAGTTATTCCTGTGTGGAATTACTTACCGGCACCCCGCGAATTCCGGTTTTCTTCAACACTGCAATCCTGCACCTGAAAGACAAAAGAAGAGACATTAGACAGGTATTTTACTTACGCGCCATCGCGCCCGCCACAATAGAGCGCCTGCAAATACTCTGGCGTTTCCAGCGTCTCTTCAACACCCGAACTCACAACTGCAAGGGAAAAGAGACAGTTAGAGAGCTTTTGAAAAGCAGGCAACCGGCATTTACTTACGCATTTCCAAGCGCTTCATTCCAAGACTCTGGCTCGAACTTCGGCTTTCTTCACACCATCTTCTACCTCAAGAGCCCTGCAAGACAAATAGAAAAAGCATTATACAGAGCCCTGTTCCACATTAATGTGCCCACGCACCTAAAGACTGTAAGGACTTAAAAGGTGTCCGGAAACTCACCGTTCGTGCAGTTAACGACGGTAGCAATCCTCTGATGTCAAGAGGCCTACGTTTCACCCAGTGAAGGAACTGGCAACAGCACCCTGCACCATACGCAGATGGAGAGTCCAGCATTCACCTATCTAAGGTGAGCACGTTGACCTTGGGGCTCCAAGGAAAAGCGAGGAAGGGAAAGGGAGAGAGATACCCGACAACCCCAGATCATTAACCCCATATTCTTTCACCTGCAGATATCTCACTCTTCGAGTTAGACACACAGTGCGAAGAGGCTCAGCCCCGGAAGCCAATCGAGTCCTGCACTTCACTTTTCGAGTCACAGACACCATCCTGCCAAGACCGGCGCCTCCGTGGGAATCAGGTGAGCGTTACATTGGGCCTTTGCTGGAAATCAATGGTTCTCTATGGCTGGCAAGAGATTTGGCACCTGGATCTGGAAGAATATTAAAGCTGGATGTAGAATGCTAGATCAGAGTGCTTCGCCGGAATCAGGAAAGTGGCTGGATCAGTGAGTTTTATGATTTGCTTTACAATCCTCAGAGACCTCCATTTAGCCACTGGTCTCAAAATCGGATTTGATACTAAATGTACATTTCTACATTGGTCACCTTTATACAAATCACACACAAAGATGCCATATTTTACGTAGCAGCTATTCCTCAAAACCCCGCAGTGGTTGGATCTTGTCTCAACTTTCTACAAAATGTTGCCCTTTTCGCTATGAACACAATTTCCAAATGTTATGCAAATTTCCACAAATGTGCATGTTTAACATAGGGATATGCATGTAAATTTTCACAATTCTAACAGTAATACATTTTGCATAAAACCACTTATATTGCCATTCCTGTTCAGAACATGTCACACAGTTGTACCGCCTCTTCACACGTGCAGCCAGAAATGTAATTAACAACTCTGTCCTTTTTATATTTTTTACCATTTTCAATAGCAAGTTATGAGTCTTTTAAAAATGTGTTCTTTGTTCATGTTTAGCAACAGATGGTCTGCCCCTTTTTGTCTCCCTGCAGTCCAGGGCATTCCCCTCCTTGTTTGTTCTTTTCAGAGTCCATTTACAACCCCCTTCACACTTCCAGTTTCCTGGGCTGGAGCTTTGTCATTGTTCCTTCGCTTTCTGTAGACAAGATTCTGTTCTAACCCGCAATTAACACCTCCCAGTGAGTTTCTACTGAGAGGAAGGCCCTCCTTCTGGGAGAAAACCCTGCGTTTCCAGTTCTTGCAGCGTCAGCCAGGCTAATTAACTTCTTCAATCCAGCAAAAACCAAATTTTTACATCAAACATAAATACATTTCTTTCTTGGCCTTAAAATCTGTGGGAAAAAACACAACTAAAATCTGTATTCCTTTTTGGCAACAATCCTTTTTATGTTTGCTAATCCAGTAGACTTTTTAGCTTTAGGTCATTTTAAAGTTTCCTCAGTACTCCTCTGACAGCTGTCATTCAGGTAGCCCCGGGTACTGCACCCAGATTTTGGCATATGCTGTCAGCTTTCAGACAATGCAGTTTGTCTGAAGAATGTTTTGCTCTTCACATTGGGACTTTGTATGTTCACAATGTTTCATTAGATACATGAATTTTAGCACCAGGCAAGATTTTGAATGTTGAGAAGTGTTGTGTTATAGGCATTTTGGAGTTTTTGGCAACAAAGCAAATGTCATTTGTAGGCACATTTTGGGGTTTCACTTGCAAAGTGCTGCTTTTCTCTCTGCACTCTGTTTGCTGGTAATGGAGTCCACTAGCAGATTTCTGCAGGGTGTGCTCTATTCCACCGCACATGTACCATCAGTGGCAAGTTGTGCATCCCTCTTTTTGTGTGCTGAAGCATACTGTTTTTGTAGGTTTTTGGCACTTACAAGGGTTTTGCCACCATTGTTGCTGTTTCTTTTCCCATAACTGGCAGGGTGATGCTGCATAGCAGAGTGGAGTGGGTCAATACATCCCACATCACCCAACCCCTACCCTGTGCCTCTCTACCCCACCTACCGACCCAATCCCCACTCTCTAACCATACCCCCATTCTCTCAGTCCCCACCCACTCTGCCTCCACTCTCTGCCCCCACTCACCCACCCTACCTCCGATCTCTCTACCCTCAAACACCCACCCTACCCCCACTCTCTATCCCCACCCATCCACCACTTTCTACTCCACCCATCCACCCTAGCCCCATTCTCCCTACCCACACTCTCTCTACCTCCACACACCCACTCTACTCACCACCACTCTCTCTACACCCAAATACCCACACTACTTCCACTCTCTCTACCTCAACCACCCACCCTACCCACAAACATTCCCAATCTCTACCCCCACTTTCTCTAGCCCGACCCATCCAACTCTCTCTACAACCCATCCACACTCTCTACTCTTCTAATCCTTCCTCTCACACTCTTGCTTTATTTCGTACCCTTTCACTCTCAACCTTTCTCCCTCATATTTCCTCTTGCTTATAATCGAAGCCACACTCTTGTTTCTTCGTGTTTACTCCCTTCGTCTATTCTCCTTCCTTCTCATTCTCTTGCACAACCTCCTTTCATACTGTCCACTCTCCTTTTTATACCTTAGTAAATCTAAATGCAAAATGCAAATGTAGCCGCTGGATTGCCGGCCCTGGTCTGTGCAAGGGCGTGCTCTCCCCTTCCAGGAGCAGAGACTGTTCCCATGAATACCACCCCCACCCCCCAGTCAGCTGTGTAGGGAGGGGCGCTGCACCTGCCATAAAACATTTCTGTAAACAGGAGATGAGCTACACCCTGAGTTATGTGATGATTAACAGACATAGACACCAGAGTGAACTTTTATAGGGATCCCAATGAGGACCCCTCTTTATTGAACATATCCATTCTTAAAATCTAGACCATAGGATTCCCCTGACGTGAACCTCCATCTAAGCGGGATCAGCTACGTCAGCTCATCCTTCCTTGGGGGGGTCTCATCAGGGGTGTCCAGTCAAAGGTTCGACTGCAAAGGGTCGAATGACCTTTTGATCGAAATCAAAAGGACCGAAAAAAAGGATTGAATTTTTATTAAATGTATTTATTTATATATTTTGTAGTTTTGCATGTATTAAAAACTTTTTTATAAAAGGAAAACGGGGGGCTGGGGAGGAACCCCCCCATAAAAAAAATGAAAAAAAACATTTCAATCCTTTTTTTCGGTCCTTTTACTGTCGAAAAAAAGGCATTCGAGCCTTTTGTATTCGAAAATGTTACCTAGAACCAGTCTCAGGTACTCTAAGGATGAGCTTGCCGCGACCAATCCCCTTCCTAAACCCAGGTACCACCCACATGGAGAGCGAGGCCAGCGGATGGCCTTTGTGGATGCTCCCATCTTGCTAGGCGGCCTTGGGCAGGCCGCCAACCAAACCCCCTATCTCTACCTCCAATTAATAACAATGGCCATCTACCTAATATCGTATCTATCCCTACTTAACAGTTACCCTACTTAACATTCCCCTAATACCCCAACTCTCTACTTCCCCCTACTTAGCATTTACCCTACATAACATTAAATAAAATATACACATAACTACTCATACATATATACATAGACTCACAACATACATACAACATAAAACACTGTATTACAATGTGTGTCTGCTGCAGTCAGTCACCCCTTCACAGTACCTTGCAGGTCTGTCCTTGTGCAGGGCTGCTTGCTCTTGATAGCCACAGATGATGGGGCCTGACTCCCTCCTCATCCCCCAGGGTGGCCCTGTCCATCACGTGGGGCCACCACACAACATGCACCGTTAATAATATCCTAGGTGGCCCCCTATGCATCTGGGGTCCACCCACACTCAGCGCCATGACCCGTGGTATATAGCTTAACTTAGGGTGGGCCCAGTTGGTGGGGGGTCCACCCAACATCACAGCCGCGGCCCGCAGCATATATATCATTTTAGGGTGGGCCTCATTTGCTGGGGGACCCATCCGATATCACTGCCACGGCCCACGGCATCCTTTCATTCCATGGGTGGGCCCCGTTAGCAATATGTTGTGGAAACGCTGGTGGGCTGGTGTGTCTTCACCTGGGCCGCTCGGCTGTGCAGCCCAGGGCTTCCTTCATCCAGGCTGCTCAACGGAGCAACCCGGGAATTCACCACAGCTTCAATCTTCACTGCTCCACCCTCTGGGGTGGAGCGGTCTTTCCTTCCGCACAGTGCTTCTCTGCATTCCCTCTCAGGCTGCTCGGGAGGATTTCATTGACGACAGGCCTGCCTTGCTGGCCACGTCACGAGGTGGGCCTTTGGGGGTATGGCTGGGCAGCCTGGTCAGGGCCGCCTCTCACACGCGGTCCTGGCAGCACTGTTCATGATGGGCCTGTGCAACCACTGCCATGCTACCCGGGCCATAATTGTCTCTGGGGCCAGTCTGGTCTGGCCCCCGGGCGGGCCAACAGACGCCATGGCTCAGGGGTGGCCGAGCTGCCCCAGACAAAGCAGCTCATCCCCCCTGCTCCTAGTCCCTGCGGGCAGCCCCATTCACTGCACGCTGCTCATCAGGAGATTAAGGCCCTAGGGGGCTGCTCGAGACAGCGACCGCCAGGTAAGTCCCTCTCTTTCTTCTCCCTTTCTCTTAACTGTCTCCCCAACTGCCTTTCTTTTGTTATCCCTCTGGATTCTTTTCTCTCCCCTGCCCAGCCCATTCTTGGGCAGGGCAGTTCTTTTCTATTGTTCCTTTTTCTTGACATTTCATCCAGCCCCATGGTGGGCTGGATGGTTTCTCCCAGATACATAAATATAAATAAAACACACACACACTACACATTCAATAAAACATTTATTACTACAATGGTGTCTGTGTCGTTTCTTTCCTGTGTGTTCCCTCAGAGGGCCAGCATCTAGCCCAACTAGCCAGGCTCCGTAGGGCCACGGGTTACATTACTCCCATCCCTGGGAATGCCATCTACAGGTACGCTAGGGACATCGCTTTGAAGACAACCCCAGGCCCTCAAGGGCCTAGCCAATCTCAGTAGTGCCACCAGTGTACCCCCTGGGTTCCCGGCCTTGGTCCAGGCAAGGGTGTCCTCTCCCCTTACCAGGAGCAGAGACCATTCCCATGAATACCACCCCCACCAACCAGACCACTAGCTAGGGAGGGGCGCAGCACCTGCCAAATAAAATTGCTTAAACGCGAGATGGGATACACCCTGAGTTCTTTGATGATTAAAAGACACAGACACCAGAGTGAACTTTTATAGGCATCCCAATGAGGACCCCTCTTTATTAAACATACCCATTCTTAAAATATAGACCCTAGGATTCCCCTGATGTGATCTCCATCTAAGCAGGGACCAGCTACATCAGCTCACCCTTCCTTGGGAGGTCTCAGGGACCTTAAGGATGAACTTGCCGCCACCAATCCCCTTCCTAAACTCAGGTACCGCCCACATGGAAAGTGAGGCCAGAGAATGGCCTCTGTGGGTGGTCCCATCTTGCTAGGTGGCCTTGGGCAAGCCGCTAACCTAACCCCCTATGTCACGCCAGAGTACTTCCCCTCTACTCCCAATTAATGACAATGGCCATCTACCTAATATCCTATCTATCCCTTAACAGATATGCTACTTAGCATTCCCCTAATATCCCAACTCTCTACTTCCCCCTACTTAGCATTTACCCTACATAACATTAAACACATATACACATGACTACTCATACATATATACATAGACTCACAACATAAAAACTAAATTACAATGGGTGACTGCTGCAGTAAGTCACCCCTTCAGAGTACCTTGCAGTTCTGTCCTTGTGCATGGATGATTGCTATTGATGGCCACAGATGATGGGGCCTGACACCCTCCTCATCTTCCAGTGTAGCCCCGTCCACCACGTGGGGCCACCGCACAACCCGCAATCTTTATAATATCCTGGGTGGCCCCCTATGCACCTTAGGACCGCCCACACTCACCGCTGCAACCCGCTGTATATATCTTAATTTAGGGTTGGCCCCGTTGGCTGGGGGGCTCACCTTACATTATTGTTGCGACCCGCAGCATAAATATTATTTTAGGGTGGCCCCTGTTGTCTGGGGGGCCCACCTGACATCACCGCCGTGGCCTGGGGCATATATATTATTTTAAGGTGGGCCCTGTTGGCTGCGGGGCCCACCAGACCGTATCACCGTGGCCCGCGGCTTCCTTTAAGTTCATGGGTGGGCCCTGTTGGCTGGGGTGCCACCCGAAGTCACTGCGTGGCCCGGGCACCATTTTTTATTTTGGCAGTGTCCCTGTTGCTATGGGGACGCTGACACGCTCACACTCCGGCCTCCTCCTGGCCTGCCCCCTCAGCAATGCGTTGTGGAAATGCAGGGGGTGGGCCGCGTCTTCACCCGGCCCGCTCTGCTGTGCAGCCCGGGGTTTCCTTCACCTGGGCCGCTCAACGGAGTGACCCAGCACTTCACCATGGCCTTGCAGGATGAAGCAGGCTTTGCTTCCGCATGGCGCTTCCCTGCATTCCCTCTTGGCTTTTCCTGACATACACAGCCCGGGAGGATTTCATTTGGGGGCACGGCCGGGCAGCCGAGTCGCGGCCGCCCCCCAAACGCGGTCCTGGCTGGGCTGTTCTTGATGGGCCCTGGCAGTGTGAGAAATCTGAGGATATTCTCCCAGGTTAACCTCAAGAATCCCTTATTCAAGTGGCCATGGAAGGGCTGGCAACCTCAGATCCCAACCCTGGGTGGACGAGAGAGGGAGGATCACCTGGGCAGGTGAGCCCAGGGTTGTACTGTGGGAAATGCCCCAGGTGAGACGCAGTATATTACTGGGGAAGAAGAAGAGGAGAATGAGATCCCCGAGACCTTTTTAGGATACTCCAATTACAAAAATCCTCCTCCCAATGAATCTCCTTTGTCTGAAGCCAATAACCCATCCGTCATCCATAAACCCTGTAAGAACCCAAAACCTGGTGCCGTGGGAAACTACATCTCCCAGAATCCTGGTCTTTCTGTTACGTGCCCAAATAATCTGATCTTTCTTTTCCACGTCCCTCTGATGATTCTTTTTCAAACACCCAGTATACCATTAACAGACGCTACCATTCCCACAAAACCACCTGTCCATCTCAAGATAATATTCCCGGTCATTCCTGACTGTTTCATAAACCCTACCAATCTTCCCTTTCTAATGTCACCAACCCTCCTGATATGAGGGTTGTAATTCCCTATAACACCTCTTCCTTATCCTACCCGGTAGGATACTATGACACTCCAACCCCTCCCCTTTCCAACACAAACACTGTTTTACCTCAGGAAAGACAACGGACTGGTAGTAAAACTGTTTACCTGACACGTCCCGATACAAGGGTCCGGCAAAGTCAGAATATTGATTTAAAGCACACACACCTGATGACCCTTTACTTTCCCCACAGGGATAAAAGGTGGAGCAAGAGAGCACAGTACAAGCAAGGCAGACCACAATACGAGACAGCTATCCAGACCCGGCAGATCAAGAGGAGGAGAAAGGCGGCAAAGATTGAGAGGCCGACGAGGAGAGACACAACCTTGCCCTTCTCGACTAAACCTTGCAAAACCTCTGCAGAAGGAATAACCCAAATATGACCACCTATGGAACCCTCCCTCTAAAGGAACCACTCAAAACCCATGTGGGGTTGATAAGCCTCCGATAGACCGTCCATTCCTCTCCCCTGAAGACCCAAAGCCTGGCAGACAGGAAGTAAAAGCCCTAATAACACACCATCTCCCTGGGCATAGGAAATATAAAATCTCGTTGATCGATAAGTTACTCCCAAACTCATTTCAGGGGAAAAGAGGAAGTGTCAAGGAAGATGAAAGAAAAGTAGAAAACCAAACACCTAAGGAACCCAAGTTGGAGGAAAACATAAAACAAATACCAGAAGAGAACCCAATATTTAAGATCATCTTGGGGGGGGGGGGTGCCATCTTGTGAAACATCAGGAGGAAGTCTTCAAACCCCTTCTATCGAGAATGAAATCCAGGAGTCCCATGTTTGCTATTTAGAAGGGGAAATAGATGGCAAACAAATAATAGAAGAGGTAAGACACTCGAATGAGAGAAGGTAAAAAGAGCAAAAACTATAGACCCCTAACACCCTAGACATTTTTTTAGCCCACTGAACAAGATCAGAAGAGGGTCAACATCTGCTGTATCTCCAGATGGGTCAGAAACCTCTCAGTTCGAACAATGCTTATTTTGTGGAGAGTGGGGCCATGGTACGGAAATCTGCCCTGATAAAATAGAGGAGGAACTGATGGACATTCAAGAAAGGGGGAGGAAAATAGAGAAAGAAAGAGAGGTAAGAGAACTCTTAAAATCATCTCCCACCCAATCCCTGATCAAGCGTTTTAAAATTTCGAAAGGACCAATAATAACAATTCAGGTCATATGCTGGAATACTTGGACCAACAATCTGGGTGTTCCACGACAGAATATCTTAGTGAAACACTGCAGTCCAACAAGCACAGGGGAAGGGCATGTGAGAAACCTGAGGATATTCTCCCAGGTCAACCTCAAGAACCCCTTTTCAGGAGGTCAGAGAAGGGCTGGTGCTCTCAGATCTCAACCCTGGGGGTGGACGAGCGAGGGAGGATCACCTTGATAGGGAAGCCTGGGGTTGTACGCTGGGAAATGCCCCAGGTGAGACACAGTATATTACCGGGGAAGGAAAAGAGGAGGATGTGATCCCAGAGACCTTTGTAGGATACTCCAATTACAAAAATCCTCCTCCCAATGAATCTCCTTTATCTGAAGCCAATAACCCATCCGTCTTCCGTAAACCCTGTAAGAACCCAAACCTCAGCGCCGTGGGAAACTACATCTCCCAGGATCCCTGTCTTTCTGTTACGTGCCCGAATACTCCCTACCTTTCTTTTCCACGTCCCTCTGATGATTCTTTTTCAAACACTCAGTCTACCATAACCAGATGCTACAATTCCCACAAAACCCCCTGTCCGTCTCACAATAATAATCCCGGTAATTCCCACCTGTTTCATAAACCCTACCAATGTTCCCTTTCTAAAGTCATCAACCCTCCTGATATGAGGGTTGTAAATCCCTATAACACTGCTTCCCGATTCTGCCCCGGAGGATACTCTGACACTCCAACCCCTTCTCTTTCCAACACGAATACTGTTTTACCTCATGAAAGACAACAGACTGGTAATAAAACTGTATACCTGACATGTCCCGACACAAGGGTCAGGCAAAGTCAGGCAATTGACTTAAATCACACACACCTGACGACCCTTTACTTTCCCCACAGGTATAAAGGGTGCAGCAAGAGAGCACAGTACGAGCAAGGCGGACCGCACGACGAGACAGCTATCCCGACCCAGCAGTTCAAGAGGAGAAAGGTAGCAAAAATAGAGAGGCCGGCGAGGAGAGATACGACCTTGCCCTTTTCGACAAAACCCTGCGAAACCTCCACAGAAGGAATCGTAAGGCCAAGGACAATAGCCCAAGTGTCCTGCAGCAGATGTCAATGGTACACAGAGCGTGTTGGCACTAATATGCCGGAGCGCGGGAGACTCCTGCTTCCGTGGTACCGACCTTGACTCCAGTTAAGAGGAAAACCAAGCGTTTCATCACAGCCGGTGAGTTAAGAGGAGAGCCATTAAGAACTGGGATGTGGTGAATGAAAGACGCAAAGTGGCAAAGTTAAAAGACATTCAATGAACTGTAAAAGTTATAAAGGGGAGACCAGCTGCAGAAGGGGACCGGCACCACGTGGGTGCTGCTCCGAGAAACTCTGGTTGAACCCCGTCTGAGTAAAACTAGATACCAGAAGGCCGTAGGAGAGACGACAGGATAGGTCAAAGTGGTCATACAGGAGGTCAAGCAAAATCCCTGTACAGTCGAAAGCCTTTGACCTAAAATCTGTTAGAAAGGAAGGGAAGTGAATCCCGCAAACCAACTGAAGGTGAATGTGAAGTTGGCAAGAGTGAACCCGACCACGGATGCAGACGAAGAGGGGGCAAAATCTAAAGTCCCAAGAAACAGTATGGTGACAAAGGTGAACCCGGCCGAGGGAAGTCCACTGGAACCCGGGGTGGAGCTATCACCCAAAGTTTACTGTTTAAAAAGACATTAAGATTTGTGCCTGACGAGAAAAGCCATAGTGAACTTGGTGGAGGGAGGCTGAAAGCAAGGAGGGGTCTGCCCCCGGAAGAGGGGGACCAAGGGGTGAAGCCATCACCCGAGAGATATATAGACCAGAACTTTGTGTTTGTAAGTTGTTTTGTGAACCTATCAGGCCCTCAGAAACAGGAGACGCAACCACTGAAGGCCTTAATATCAATATGGACTGTTTTGGGATCTAAGCACGGAAGAGGGAGATCCAGGGGGTGGAAGCCTGTCACCCAACAACATGAGGAACAAGGGTCAGCGACCCCGAAGCGGTTGATCCAGGGGTGAAGAATCCTCACTCTAAGTGAAACCAAGAAACAAACTTTCATTTTGTTGAAAGAACTTTTGTTTTGTTACTTGAATACGTCAGATCCTCGAAGGCAAGAGACTTTCAAGTAAAACAAGACTTGGCCATCGACGGCCCTAATAGCTGGAAGAGGAACTGTCATCTTGTGCTGAGGAAGCTTGACAGTGTACTGTGCTCCAAGATCCCACCTTACCCCATGCTCAAAATGTGGAGGAGACCCAAGCTACTGCATCCTTACATATTATTTGAGAACACTTCTTTCTTTTTTTTTAAACTATCCCGCATCCTTTTTTGTATTAGTTGTAAGGTTTGGCAATAGGTTTCTTAGTATAGGCCCTTTTTTCATTTGACACATCACCACTAGGACTTGCATATTTTTCATTTTGATGGTCGATGCTTGCTCCCATCTTAGAGTAAGGTTTAGATTAGACGTTTTTCGAACCTGCATTCAGTTTAATAAACACCCTTGAACTGTGATCACTTGTGTCTGTCTTTAATGTTGGCAGCATGAGTTCCTTACAGCAGGCGCTGCCACGCTGCCCAGGCCATAAATGTCTTTGGGCCCTGTGTGGGCCAACAGGGGCAGCGACCCAGGGGTGGATGAGCTGCCCCTGATATAGCAGCTTAGCCCCCCTGCTCATAGTCCCTGCGGTGAGCCCCATGCGCTGCCCAGTGCTCATCAGAAGAGTATGTCCCCAGAGGGCCGCTCGAGGCAGCAAACCCCCAGGTAAACCTCTCTATTTCTTCTCCTTTTCTCTTAACTGTCTCTCCAACTGTCTTTTTAAAAAAAATCCCTCTGGATTCTTTTCTCTCCCCTGCCAAGCCCATTCTTGGGCAGAGGAGATATTTTCTATTCCTTTTTCTTGACATTCCATCCATCCCCATGGTGGGCTGGATGGTTTCTCCCAGACACATAAATAAAACATACACACACTACACATTTAATAAAATCTTTATTACTACACTGGTGTCTGTGTCCTTTCTTTCCTGTGTACAGACATGCCAACATTCTGGAGCCCCTGAGAGGGAGCTTTCACCACAGAAATCGGGAGAATGCATTTTCCCCATAGGATTGCATTGGGGATACAATTATTTTAGGCGGGAGACGGTAAATAATAGCACTATTTTTAATGTAAAAATCGGGAGTCTCCCGCCTAAATCGGGAGTGTTGGCATGTATGTGTGTACCCTCTGAGGGCCAGCATGCATAAATGCCAACAATCCAACGCACCTAGGAGGGAGTTTTGGGAGAGAAAATCAGGAGACATAGCATAGGAATGTATTGGCGCTGGAATTATTTTAGGCGGGAGAACATGAAAAAAAGCAATATTTCTCACTGAAAAGTCGGAAGTCTCCAGCCTAAATCGGGAGGGTTGGCATGTATGCACATGTAGCCCAACTATCCAGGCCCTGCAGGGCCATGGGTTCAAAGAACAGCAGTAAACACCAAAACTGTTGGCTTTGTCAATGCTTGTTTTATGTTGAAAATCCATCACTTTATTATGGGGCAATGTGTTACAAAGAGGTAACTCTTGCAAGAGGTTGAGGACGAGTTCCCAAAGAATAAATACTTTTCTCTGAAATTCTTCAGTACACCTTATACAAAGCAACTTGAGTGGAAAATGACTCTGAAAATGCTACTAGAAGAAAAAAAAAACAAGTAACAGAGATCTCTATTTTGGTGAGGATAACTAGCAAGGGACCTACTCCTGTCCCCCAACTCATTCTTTTGCTCGGTCACTCACTCGCTATAACAACAAACACTGGCGTCCCAGATTCAACCGATATAACGCTGGTAACCTTAGGCATAGTGAAAGGCTGTTTGATCGAGATAAACATTAATTCGCCTACGAAACGCTCCAGATGATTCAGCCAACTACGTAACCATGTAGGCGTTATGGGCGTGGCCGTAGTAAAACTGCGCGGCCATGTCAGAATCAGGCATCGGGTCCTAGTATAGCAAACGGGTTTACTGACAAATGTGTCACGTTCACAGACTTCGACCATAGAACGTCTTAATTAGAACTCTGGGTCACGTCCTGGCTGAGATGCTTTTTACTTCGGCCGGAAAACTATGCCTGACCCTAATATGGCCGCCACTGAACCTGCTCCTAGCCTTACCAAACCACGGCTTGTGCCGAGCTTTGAATGCGCGTGGTGCTCCCACGTGACCGGTGACAGCTCTGGGATGTGCAGCTCTGGAGGCAGAGTCGCCCATTGAGCCCGGACAAGCGGTGTGTTGTGATCTCTTACACTGACAGCATGAGGCCTAACCCTGCACCCCGGCGGCTTTGGCTGCTCTTTGCAGCTGTGTGTGTTACCTTGCATTACTGCACCGCAAACGAGAATGACACCGGTGAGTACCGCTAGGAGGGGCGCAGCTTAACTGCGATCATATACCTCTGTGTTCAGCCTGTGTGGCAACCCCGTCCTGATCGATCCAGCGCTTCTTCAGCCTCATCCCGGGAAACCACGAACCGAATCCCGTGTACCAACCCAGGCGTCATCCCGTTTGACCCGAGTATGCCCTTTTGTTCCACAAGTTAGCCCTAGTGCCCCACCCACCCACCCTGCCATAGTGCACTCTTGCCTGGGATTACACCAGAGTGAAGTTTTGAGAGAGATCTAGGATTTACTTCTATGGATAAAAATAAGTTTCGGCTAAAAAAAATCAGCGCTGGCTTGAATAGTGACAGCTACCCAGCTGTGTGTGCCAACCTGACCGCACGCCTATTCTGTCACTGTGTTGCCCAGCCCACCCATGTGTACCTCATGCTTGAAGCCACCCATAGTTTACCCCTGTGCCTGTGCATCCCGCACCATCTGAGTTCTGGGGCATTCTAATTTTGTCACCTTGTTTTTTTTATGTTACACGGGATTTATGAAGCTTAGATCTGTCGTTTATACTAGACTTAAGTCCTTAAAAAATATTGTTTGGAGGTGGAGGGGTCATGAATACATGACAAGGAAAGTGGTGTCGTGTCACCCTAAATTAACGTATATGCAAATTTCATTGTTAGTCATGCCTAATGGAGGAAAGTGTACGGGAAGAATGAGCTGCCCCCTTTTCCCCTGAAAATCAACAACACACGAAAAATAGCACGAGAGTGTGTGCTTTCTTAATGATTGCTTGCAAAGTAGAAAAGGTGACCACTTTGTAAGCCCAATGAACTGTATATAATATTTTCTGAACAGCCTCCGGCCTGCGCACCTGTAGACAGCTGTTCGAATCCCAGCATCTGAACTTAATTGCAAGCTAGCTTGTTTTTAATACCAGCCTCAAAAACGCCCAAGGGACTCCGTCCGCCCTGAGGGAAAAAGTGGGCAGATGCCGTGTACCCTCGCATTGAGAATTTAAATGTTTTTTTGGTGTTGATTACCAACACGAGTGATTGCCGATGGGCAGTACTTTTTAATGTATGTCATGGTCAGGGCTCCAGGTAAGATTTTCATGTAAGTGTTTTTACTTCCTATTCTTTGAAGTTGGGAGTAAAAAGATGATTACCATTACCAATGTGGTATTTTCTGGGACAGTACAACCATACGTTATAAAACATATATTTTTCTGTAATCCATAAGTACTTATATTTAAGAAGTCATTAGCTCTATTTCTGTAATGTTTCTAGTGGCACAACTCTTCTGGTGCCAATGATCTAAACGTGTCCAGTTAGAGCTGGATGGGTGGAAGCATGCTCCCATGTGTCTATTGTTTACTGTTTTTTGTTGAGAATATTTTTGCTCTGTTTTATTTTACTGGGAGTATTTGCCTGTTTCTAGAGTAAAACCTGCTCGTACATCACTAATCTGTTTGTTGATCTGGCCATGGCATACCTGTTGTGTAGATGATGCGAATTGTGCTTATGGGTTGAGGGGGGAAGATGGTATCTACAGGTACTACCCATCTTCTATCAGCCTTGGTTTTTTAAGGTGGTTTTACATGAGTTTGGACGATTTCCTCAGATACGGAAACCATGCCTGAGCCACCACACGCTTCAGCCACGGTGCTCCAGCTTTTCCCTGAACACGTAGAAGAACCTACCTCAGAGGATCTCTACTGCAGTTTCTTTGTTTTGCGTTTAGTCACATTACAGTGCCATTAACTGAATGGTTGTATTGAGGGGTGATTTGGACCAGCAAATGTTTCTTTAGAGATGCTTTTGGTGGCTTATTAGAAATGGGAGGGTGTTCTTCATTTGCTTTTAGTGTGGTTCTTTAAACAATTTTACCCAATGCTGGGGTTTTCATTTAGCCCCGTATTTTGTTTACACTTTTTATAAGCCTATCACAGATTACAAACTCAGGAATCAAAAGCCCGTGCCCTTCCAAGCCACCATAATACACTGCACCCAAAGTGAAATGGCTACTCCCAATGCCTGAAGATATTCCGTGCTCAAACATCTCTGATTTCAGCTTGTGAATTTAAGCATATTAAAGGGCAGTTAACATTACATGGCTGCAGAAACAGCAGTGAGTGACTGGTTAGGGGTGTGAATGGTAGGTTATTAAATATGGGAGTGGTACATAAAACTGCATAGTGTGTGCCACAGTGATTAAAATTGGATGCATTTTCTTTCACTGTATTTCTTTCCAGATCCACAGGTGTCTTTCTTTTTAATGACTTGCGTTAATCTGCATGCTGGCAGTTGTATTTTATTTTCAAATTTGTTTATTGGCATTTATTATTTAACACATTTGCAGAACAGCATATATGTCTAAGGTTCAAGGATAATGAGCATTACTGAGAAAAAACAATAACAAACGAACGATACAACATTAACTTTCTCCCAATGATTTGCGTGTTGAGCAGATGCCACGCAGTGGGCCGGGGGGGAAGGGGGTTCCAGGTGGTTTGGAGAGGGGGGGGGGGGGGAAGAAAAGAAAGAAGGGGGGGAAGCAGCATGAGGGTTTGCGAGCTCTAGTCCCAGGTCTGTTTTACGGTGGACACATACCAGTTCATGGGGGCTTGTCATCTGAGGGGTATAACAGGGAGTCTGTGAGTTCCTTCCAAGCTTCCAGGGCCATACTGGAGTCCTCTGTGGACCTGGTTACACTGTCCTCCCAAGCCGAAGTTTCTGCTCGTATCCAACGTTTCAGCTCAGAGTACTAGCTTTTCTGTTGGGGCCCAGCTGCTTTCTTCCAGGACATTGCCATAGTCCTTTTTGCCAGTATGCACATAATGTCCATTAGTCTGGTGAAATGCTTTAGTTTAGCTGGCCTAGTATACATGCCCAATAGGCATTCCTCAGGGGTCCATTTGTGTCCGGTCGCCCTCATATTATTGCTTGTCTGCTGTATGGCGGTCCACAAGGATTGCGTCTTAGTGCACCACCAGAACACATGAATCAGGTCCGCATTACTCTGTCCACACCATGTGCAATTGGAGGGCAACTTGTTATTGAGTTTTGTCAGCCTGGATTGCGTCAAGTATGTTCTATGTAGCAGGTTAAGTTGTATTTGTCTGAATCTGTGGTTTCTAGAGACAGATTTAGGGAATGACAAGGCCCTCTCCCATTCTTCATCAGACATTTCCCGGCCTATGTCAGCTTCCCATTTACCTCTCAAATTGGCGCTCCGTGGGTTGGGGATGTCACTTAGTTGGGCGTATATCTGGGACACCGGTTTCCATCCTTCTCCCAAAGCGTAAAGAAGCATGATTAGGGGGTTTGTTTCCGGTTCCTCTGGCCATGACGTCCACTTGGTACGTGCTACGGCCCTCAACTTCTGGTACCACAGGAACTGGCCTGTGTGGACTCCATCTTCTTCCTGGAGTGTTACAAAATCTTTAAAAACCCCGTCCGTAAACCGGTCCCCCCATGAGTATATCCCCTTTCTTTCCCAGTGTCTGAGGTGATGCAGATCTGTGATGGACCCACATAGGTCCGCGAGTAGTGGTATGTCCGGGGCGTGCTGGTGCTTGGAGCATGTAAGGGTTTCTGTCCTGCGCCAGATTTTTTGTCCCAGGGCGGCCATGAAAGGGGCATTCCGCATTAGGTGGGAAGGGGCCCAGATGAGTTCTCTCATGTGCAATGGGGATACTAGGGTCTGTAGCAGGGTGGTCTCAGATGTGACTTCGTCTGCTAGCCATTTGGTGACGAAACTAAGCTGTGCCGCCAGATAATACTTTTCGAAGTTTGGGAGTTGGATTCCCCCCTGGGTGTATGGCAGCATCAGGGTGGAGAGTGCAATTTTGCGTCTTCCTGACCCCCACAAAAAGTCCCGGATTATCCTCTCTAACAGGCGGAAGAAAGGCACATTGATGTAAAAATGAATATTCTCAAACCCGTATAAAAATCTGGGAAGGACAATCATTTTAATTATTGCCGCTCTGCCCATCATGGATAGGGGAAGTTTCGCCCAGAATTGCATGGATTTTCTCAGGGCAGGAATCGCAATCTTCGTGTTGTGCTCATGCATTAGAATAGGGGTATGCATTATGTGTATCCCTAAATACTTGAATGAGGCAAGTTCCCATTGTATTCCTACCACCGGGAGATCTGTTATGTCTTTCCCCTTGAGGCCTGCCAGGGGGAATGGGCAGGATTTCGCCCTACTGAACTGGATACCAGAGAACTTTGCAAAGTTGTCTAACATCGTGGGCACGTTGTTTAGTGGGTCCCTGACGTATAGCAGTACGTCGTCAGCATAAAGGGAGATAATATGATCAACTCCCCCAGCCGTATCCCAGCGTCAAAAAATTGTCTACGGACCCTAGCACGTAAAGCATGGGGGAGAGCAGGCATCCCTGCCTGGTGCCCCTACATATATCCCAGGCCCCGATACGTATTTTCCTGTTTTTACTCTGGCTTTAGGTTGGTTATAAAGTAACTTGATCCAACTAATGAACCCCGGGCAGAAGCCGAAGCCAGCAAGAACCGCCACTAGCCACTCCCAAAATATTGAATCGAACGCCTTAATGGCATCAAGGGACAGCAGTGCATATGGCTCCGTGCTAGCCTCTGTCTGAGCAATAATCTGTTGCACTCTACGTAGGTTCATGGTCGTGTTCCGACCCGGTATGAAACCACATTGATCCTCATGCACTACCTCCCCTATAATTTTGGCCAGTCTATTTGCTAATACCGTGGTCAATATCTTCACATCATAATTAAGCATGGCTATCGGGCGGTAGGAGTCACATTTGTCAGCAGGCTTATTGGGCTTGATGATTGGAATCAACAGGGTCTCCCTCATACTATCAGGAAGTATCCCTCTCTCATGTGCTTCTTGGAAGACCTCATGCAGCAAGGGCGTTAGGGAGGTCTCATATGCCTTGTAGAACTCAGTGGGCAGGCCGTCGCTCCCAGGGGTCTTACCAGTGGCTAGAGACTTGATTGCCTCAGTTATATCCTCTGCTGTGATAACTGCGTCAAGAACTGCAGTCTGTTCCAAGGAGATTTTGGGGAGTCCTATTTCCTCCAGGGTGTCTATGATTTGTTCTCGGGGAACCTGGTCACTATGAGAATAGAGGAGTTTGTAGAAGCCCTTAAAAGTGTCATTTATATCTTGCTGAGTCTGTACTACCATACCTTCTTCAGTCTGTAACTTGGTAATAGTGTGTTTAGGGTGCTCTTTCCTACATAGCCAGGCCAGCATTCTACTAGGTCTATCAGCTTCTCTGTGCATTCTGTTTGTTTTGGTAGCATAATCAAATTTAGCTAGTCTTTCCCATGCGAGGGCACATTTAGTTCTGAGTTCCTTAAGGTTGTCTTCCCTTTGGTGAGTGCTCACCGGGGTGGCTTCAAGCTGCTTAACCTGACGTTCCCACTGATCCAACTCTCCCCTCAATTGTTTCCTAATGCCCCCTGCTTTTGTGATAATTTCACCCCTCGTCACTACCTTAAGAGTGTCCCACATCGTACTCAGGTGGTCAACGCTCCCCCTATTTCTTTCAACGAAGTTATCTATGAATTCATGCAGTTCTTCCCTGAACGCAGGGTCACTGAGAGCGTCTATCGGCATCCTCCACATAGGGATGGGGGGTCTGGGGCCAGTTTGATTCCATTCTATTAAAAGCGGGGAGTGGTCAGAGATGGTTCTGCCTAAATGCTGTGCTTCCTCTATTTGTGACAGGTGTTCTTTGCCTATGAAGATGTAATCTATCCTCGTGTGGAGATCATGCGGGGAGGAGAAGTATGAGTACCCCCGGGAGTCCGGATGACGTTCCCTCCAAGTGTCGGCTAGGTTCAATCTATTTGTTAATAGGGACAGGGCTGTGGTTGCCGGTAAGGGGCCTTTCGGGTGGGGCTGGGATCTGTCTAGGTTCACATCATGGACACAATTAAAGTCTCCCCCCCCCCAGAGAAAAATGCCATGCCTGTAGGGTGCGATTTTAGCATACATGGCGTTCAAATGAGCTGGGATGTTAGTATTGGGGAGGTAAGAGTTTATTATGCATACATCTTCGTGTTCCAGTCGGCCCCAGAGTATGACAAACCTCCCCTCAGGGTCAATATCTGACCTGATTAGATGAAATGGGAGTTGGGGGTGGATCCAGGTGTACACACCCCTTGCAAATTTAGAGTAGGTAGTGCCCACTCCCTGTCCTCCCCAGTGTTCCCCCAGCCTGGCCAGGGAGTCCGCCGTGCAGTGTGTCTCCTGCAACAGTGCAATTTGCACTTTTTTCAAGTATGACTTGATTCTATTTCGGCGTAAGTAGGTTCCCAATCCCCTCACATTCCATGTCATTATCTTTATTTTTGCGTTGGATGCCATGCCGGGTCACTCAGATTGTCACCGAAACAGTCCGGCACCCATCGATGCCTTCTGAAAAATTCTCCTAATCCCAACCATCCCCCCACCTGTCCGCCCTTTCCAGCAGCATTTGTTTCGCTCATGGGAGATTTTGTAACTTGGGTAACTCCCATTGCCTTGAATGGGGAAGGTGAACAAAACAGTAAAACCTTGAACTGCCCCCAGCAGTTGCTTCGAACTTGCAACGCTCAGGGGTCCCGAGCCTTCCAGGCCAGTCCTGGTCTTCCGGATCGGGAGGCGTGTAGGTAGATTACCAACACAGTTTCCGGAGTGGTGGGTCATTCTGCAGGTGCTCTTGTGGTTCTTGGAGTTCTTGCCCTATCTAGCGTTCGTCTCAGTAGGATTCTGGTATGGTGTAAATGTCTGCTTGATTAAGCTCGCGGGTAGAGATCTCGGTATACCTCTTAATTCAGTGTGGAGGTGGTCATCCCATTTCCGACCTCGGGGGTCTTCCTTGTCGTCGGCCAGGTTGTTATGTTCTAGCCACAAATTTGCTGCGGCTGGGGTCTCCAGAAATATAGCTCTTCCTTTGTAGAGAATCTTGAGGCGTGATGGATAAAGCAGCATGTATTTTAAGTTGAGCTTTCTTAATTACGCTTTTATTGGAATGAAGGAGTTCCTTGCTCGTTGCACAGTGGGGGTGTAATCTGGGTATATGACTATTGTCGAGTCCTTTCGTTTGATCTCGCCTCCTTCTCTGGAGTATCGCAGTATTATTTCCCGGTCGCGAAAATTCAGAATTTTGGCTATAATTGGGCGTGGGTGTGAGCCTGGAGGTGGACGTTTCTGGAGGGATCTGTGGGCTCTTTCCACAGAGAACCCCTGTGAGAGGTTCCCTGGGTCAATTTCCTGTAGCAGGAGTGTTTCAACAAGTTCAGTCAGGTCTGAGCCTTCCATGTCCTCGGGGACCCCCAGCAAGCGGATGTTATTTCGGCAGGCTCGGCCCTCGGCGTCCTCCGAGCGCGCCTCCAGCCTTGCCACCTTTTGTTCCAGATCCTGGACTCTCGACTTCAGGTCCTGGGTGCCTTCCACATTCTCTTGTAGGGTGTTTTCTGCTTCCGTCACCCTCTCCGTGAGGTTACGGGCATCCTGACGCATGAGCTGCATATCCGATCTCATCTCCTCTATCTTCCCCTCCACTGACGTGCGGAGGGCCGCTATCGCCTGCAGGACTTGCACATGCTTAAGGTCTTCATCCTGCTGAGGGGGCTCTTCTAAGGTTTCCTGGGCCTGTTGTGGTAGCCTTTGGGGCCTGACTGTCGTGAAGGAATCCATTGTGACCAACTTCGGCTTGCTTTTGGTGGGAGACATCTCCCTCCTTAGGTCCTTCAGCTTCTGGACCAGGTCCTGCTTTACAAGATATGAGGGTGTCACTTACGGCCCTTAGTCAGTGTTTCAGAACTGGAGTTACCCACTGAGGTTCCCCAGACAGAGCCCCCTATCTGGCCAATGTCCAATAGCTGCAGTTATAGTGCGGACCTTGCAAGTTCAATTTCCCCGCCCACAGATGCACGCAGAGGGGGTACCGTACAGACCGGCTTCTGGCTATTTCAGGTGGGTTCGGCCTTCCGTGGTGTCTCAGCCACGAGTGCTTTTTATTGTTCCAGATGCCAGCTCCAGCAGCAGGGGGCCCCTGGGTTAACCGTCAGTTAGTAGTCTTTCCACTGTGCTTGTTATGCCACCTGCTTAGCTCCAGGAGAACCCTCGCCTGCCAGTGGGTATCAAAGTATGGCTAGGAGAGCCCCGGGCTCCAGGTGAGCCAGCGAACCTAGCCACCTTCACCTTAGTTATTCGGAGACTCACAGGTCGCCATGGTGTCCTCTCCGCAGCCTCAACGGCGCCGCAGTGGCCGATCAAATGGGCTGCGCTCACCCCCTTGGAGGAGCCGTAATGTTTGTGGGCCTACCCGTAACGTTGGGGCTCTGCCACTGTTCTAGGGGTCAAGTTGTAGGCACCTCCCCAGCCCCCCGCTTGCCAGGCAGCCGTGCAGATTGGGATCGGGGGCCACTGATAGGGGGGTAATGGAAGGGGCGCCCCAAGCCTTGCGCTGCGTTATGCAGCAGCCCACCACCACCACAGCTCCGGCAAGCCCGCTTAAGCGTGGTTCCAATCAGGCTCACCTGTGTGTGGGCAGCGTCAGCTCCTCAAGCCCGGAACCTCGTCTCCGTATCCTCACGTCTCGGCGGATAGGCCTGTCCGCCCCGCTTCAGCATGTCTGGTCCTCCAATGCGTGTTGTCGTTGCTGGAGCAGCAGTCCACAAGGTTTCTCAGGAAAGTAGCCTCACATTAGCTTCGGTCCTCGGCGGTCGTCGCCATCTTGCGGGTTCTGGGAGCGCGAATTCCGGCTTCCAGCTTCGGGTCTCCGGTGCTGTTTTATGCTGATGTCCTTTGCCCACGTTGTACAGGCAAGTCCGCTTGAACGCGACGCCAACCTCTCCGGTGTGCGGGCGTCATTAGTGCCGCAAGCTTAATCCCTAGCTTCTTTGTTCACCCGTCTCGGCGGGCAGGCCCCAGTCCACTCCCCCCTCAGCCCAACAGGTCCTCCACTGCGTGCCGATGTTGCTGGTGCCGCAAGGCTCCTGCCTCGATCCCTCCGTCTCCGAGTCTCCCCTGCTGGAGCTGGGATGCGATCAGGGGAGCCGGCGGGCGGCCCCTCGACGTCAGCGCCAGAGAAAGCTCTTCGTCGTAGCGGTCTGCGGGGCGTCCTGGGTCTGCCGCTTCAATTAGCTTCTCTCCTTCGCGGGCACCGCCATCTTGTGGGTCCGGGGGGCGCGAGTTCAGACTCCCCGTTTCAGGTCTTTCGCCTCAGCAACGCCGTCGGGCTCTGGTAATCGGATCCCCTTCAAGAATATGCGTTTGTTTTATTCCGCAGAGTGGTTTGTAGCGATAGTTATTTGATTATCAAGGATCGCGGGACGGAGCTCCGAAGAAACCTGTCTTCACGGCATGCCTGCTGGCCACGCCCCCCTGCATGCTGGCAGTTGTAGCTTTCCATTCAAGAAAATGAAGCTATAATTGTATTCTTTTTGCACAACTCTTTTGTCGGGTTGGTTTATTATGTTTGTGTTCGTTTCAAGTAATCTCTTCAGAACGTAGTGTTACTTTAGTCCCATTTTTTACACCCTACAAGCCTCTCATGGCTTCACCCCTGGTTCTCCCCTGTGGAATCCGTCATTTTCTTTCTATTTCCAGTATATGAACATTGTCATTATACCCAATCACGGTTTATGGTCATTGCATCAACATGCATTTGCATCCAATTTTCTCCCATCTAAAAAATTTGCATCAAATGCATTTTTTTTTTCGGGCCCCCCTCAAAACCCCTGTTTTTTACCCTTTAAAATGCACCTGAACAAAAATGAACCCTTTACCACCCAAAAATATGCATTAGATGGACATTTCTTTTAGATGTAATGACATTAGATGCAATGACCAGATACCCCCAATCACTGCTGTTCGCCAAATCTAGATCGTTTACTTGGGGGACACGGGATGCCGTGGTTTAAGATGGAGAATTGGGTAATTGTGCAGTTTTGGCAGGGACTCGCGTGCCTACAACCCCATCTTACTTAGTTCCTTTCATTGGCGTGTGAAGGTGATCAGAGGGTCTCCAATTCTTTTGAATGCTTTGGAATGGTTGTTGATGCACTGGCCCATGGAAGGCCTGCCATCGTCTAAATGTATGTGGTAGGTGAGCTGCGCAGTCCTATGAGGGGGCCGGTTACCTGTATGCCCTCCCCACATGCCTGACTAATTGTAATTAAATCTGATCCTTATGATGTATGAATTGAAAGGTTTAATGAACATTTATGAAATTGTGTTTTATGTAAACTTTTTATGAAATGGAAACACTTTAATGTAATTGTGTTGATTGTTATAAACATAGTGTTAAAAGGTTTATTTAACCGCAAAACACTTAAATAAAACAATTGTTCTTTGTTGATTTTGTGTCTTTGTGATTTATTATAAGTTCTCTGCAGTGGATGCTGCCACTGAGAAGTTGGCGTAAAAAATCAAACAATGCTCTACCTACATTAAATTGATTCTCAGTCGCCACAATACCCAGGGCCTAACCTAGTTTCAGTCTCTGCTGATGGTGAATCATGCACTTATTCTAGGGGCCTCCAGTACCCTGGGGCCTCTGCAACACACAAGCCTGTCCATGTTGTCTAGGCTTCTGGATGAGCGTCTGTGTGCAATCTGATATATTAAAGGATTTACCTTGCTCGGGTTGGATTAGTGCTTTTTAAATGTCTTATCTTGTTTACTGTTGTAATTCATGTTTTACCTAGTGTGGAATTCTACTGTAGTAGAATTCCACACTTGCTCCTACTTGTTGTTTACTTCTGTTGTGGGTTCTATGTTCTAAGGGGGAAGCAGTTGAGTCTTGCAGTAGAGAAGTGAAGAGCAGCCTGAGTACTGCTGGGCTCAGGCTGGCTACCAATAAAGAGACTTCGCTTACCTCCAGTGTGTGTCTCTCTTCCTACACTGGCGACAAGGGTAACCAGCCTGCCAAACCCGTGCTGCCATCTCAGCAGTCCAGCAGTTGCCTGCTCCTCTCCTAACGCCCGTTGTTCGAGGGGCGAGCACCCGGTGTCGGAGCCGGCCTGTTGCCTTCCTGGCAGCCGACGTACCAGGCGGAGTTCCCGCAAGGAGGGGAGGAGTGCGCGCAAGGAGGGGCACTCTCCTGTCAACGCCGTCCGCGTTGAGCAATCACCACGTAGAAGTGCTCGTTCCCAGTGTGCTGTGAGCTGCCTGTCTGGGAAGGGAAATATTCTACAAACGCATCGACTGCCGACGTGCCTGCAGGCCTGTGCTCCCCAACCGGGGTCGAGCGCGGGCCACCGCATCTGCTTCCTGGAATCTTTGGGACACCCAGTTGAGAAGGGAAGGCTCCCTGCTCCCTGTTGCGTGCCGTTGCGGCGGGGAGGAGGGCAGGGAGGCCAGAGGGAGGCAGCTATCTGCAGACTGTGTCTGTCAGTCATGTCCTCATCTGCCGAGCTCCGCAAATGCCGGAAGAAACGTGTCGGACACTCCTCACCCAATCCCTGTACGCTTTCGTCAAGGGGGTGTTCCCTCCAACAAAGGTTTGAGAAGTTAACCACTGGTGAGCTCGCTGTGGATTTCAAGTCTTAAACGAGGTTCCAGTGCATAGGAGTGCATGCAGGTTGCACTAGCCACTCATACACGGTCTTGAATGGTGATTGCTTATGCTTATAGTAATTGCTTCCTGCCAAGCACGGTGGCCATAGTGACAATTGCTAATTAGCTTCCTCAATACTCTGCTGGAGTTTATAACATTAACATGCAGCACAGCAATGCACGCCCACCTCCTGCATTTCTTCCCAGTCCCGGTGAACCAGCAATTGCATGGGACTTGTGGGTTGACACATTCAAGGTGTACCTCAGAGCGGCAGGCGGTGCAAAATTTACAGATGATGAGAAGGAAGCGGCTTTGCTGAATTGTCTAGGGACTGAAGGACTCTTCCCGGTGCCAATGTGTATGCTCCCGAGCAGAGGGTACTGGGGATGGCGAGGCCGTACGAGAAGTGGTACTTGCTTATGAAACGGCTTTGAGCAAGTTGGAGGCGCAATTTGGCAAGAGGGCCAATCTTGTAATTGAGAGGTACCACTTCTTCTCGAGGGCTCAGGGGGCTAGTGAAGGTATTGATGCCTACGTCACGGCTCTATGCACCCTGATAGCAACGTGCAAGTTCACCGGTACCATTGATGAGTATATCCGTGACCAAGTTATGATGTAGACATGCGATGCGCGTGTCTGGGAGAGACTGTGGATAGAAAAGGATCCATCCCTGGAGAAAGTTATTGAGATTTCTCGTGCCATTGAAGAGTCCAGGAAAAGTGTGAGAGAAATGGCAGATAAGGGGGAAGCAGTGCATGCTGTAATTCCCCGCAGCACTATTGACGTCAAGGGAAGGAACAAGGATGGCAAGGGAATGCCCGTGCCAAAGGAGGTGTGCAGAAGATGTGGTTGGCGTAGACATGTGGCAGGGGCAAAAGAATGTCCTGCTGGCAATGTAGAATGTAGGAGACGCAAAACTAAAAGACATTTTGCGCGCATGTGTAGGAGTGCTGCACCCAGTAGAGAAACACTGAGAATGGTGAATGCCAACGATGATGAGGAGGAGGAGGTACATGGGTTGTTTGGACAAGGAAAGTGGTGGTGCAGCTGAGGGAGCGTTGTTGAGCGTAGGGTGCTGCAAGAAGAGAGCATGGGCAATGCTCATGGTCAATGGTACCCCTATAGACATGATGGTGGACAGGGGTTCTCCGTACACAATGATATCCCCGGAACTGTATGTGTCCAAATTTCAAAAGAAAGTGTCTGATTTGTCTCCCTCGGATATAAGTCTGTGTGCGTATGGGCATGTACCCATCAAGGTTCTAGGGTTTGGAGACCGGATGGCCAAGGGAAAGCTGTATGTGGCTCACAAGGGTGATCCGGTTGTAGGGTGGGATGAGCAAGCTGCCCTGGAATTGGAAATAAGACCGGGGAAAGCAGTTCCTGTAATGGCCGTGAGTGAAGTGAATGGGGTTTCTGAGTCGCCCATGGAAGTCACGGCGGAGGTTCTTGAAAGCAGATATCCCTTGGCTTTCACTTCCAAGTTGGGAAAATTGAAGGGGTTCGCACACAAGATGGTCCTCAAGAGAGGTTCTGTGCCTAGTGTCCACAAGGTCAGTAGAGTTCCTAAAATGGCTCGGGATGCCTTGAGGGACGAGCTGGCCAAACTTAGAGTCCGGGGTCATTGAGGAAGTGCAGAGTTCGGAGTGGTTGGCCCCAGTGGTTTTGGCACGCAAGAGTGATGGGGGCATGAGAATGTGCGTTGATCTCAGGGACCTGAATTCGAGTATATGGGTGGACAGAGACCCCCTGGCTAATATGAATGAAATGCTCTCTTTGGTGAGTGATGCCTCCTGTTTCTCCACCTTTTGACCTTTCTTCTGCCTATCATCAGATAGATCTACATGTTGAGTCCCGCCCCCTCACATCTTTTATTATCCCTTTCGGGGCATTTCGTTTTTGTAGGATTCCATTTGGATTAGCGTCCGTGTCGGCTGTATTCCAGAGGGTAATTCAGAAACTTTTTGCTGGTGTGCGTGGGGTGGAGTGTTTCCAGGATGATATTCTGGTATGGGGAAGATCTCGATCAGAACATGATTGTAGAGCCCTCGAGGTGATGGACGTCTTGAAGGCCAGTGGTCTCTCTGTCAAACTTGGCAAATGTAAGGTGGGCGTTCCCTGTGACGTATCTGGGTCATACTCTGGATATCGAGGGTATTCACCCAAAGAGTGAGTTGATGAAGGCGTTGAGTGATGCGCCGTCCCCTGAGAACAAGGATCAGTTGAGGTTGTTCATGGGTCTGGCAGAGCATTACAGTAGATTTGTGCCTTCCTATGCTGATAAAACTGTCTGCATGAGGTCGTTGCTTAGGAAGGGTGTGCATTTTTCTTGGTCTGATCAGTGCCAAACAGAATTTCTTAGGTTGAAGGGAGAAATTGAGCGAGCCCCATCCTTGAGTTCCTTTTCTCCATTTAGGAAGACCTTTCTCACAGTTGACGCGAGTGAATATGGCATAGGTGCTGTGCTGGAGCAAAGGGTTGATGGTGGACTTCAGCCCATTGCCTTTGCATCTAGGGTGCTTAGGGATGCTGAAATGAAGTACGCAGTCATAGAGAGGGAAGCTCTCGCTGCGGTGTGGGCTTCAAAATATTTTAGGATCTTTCTATGGGGGATTGAGTACACTCTTCGTACCGACATAAGCCGTTGGTACATGTATTAACAACGAAAGGGTTATCTCACGCGTCTTCAAGGATCATGAAGTGGATGGCTGACATGGCAGAGTTTAATTTCAAGGTTGAATATGTTCCAGGCATGAAGAATGCAGTGGCAGATTGCCTGTCGCGCTTGCCGAGTACCGGTTGTAGTGGAGAAAGTCAAGAAGTGATTGAGGACGATTGTACCTTGGTTGCCACTGTGTTACCCGCGGTGTCTGAACAAGTATGGAGCGTAGAATGTGCGCGTGACCCTGTGTTAGTTGAAATCAGGGCAGCACTCAAGAGTGGTCTTATGATTGCAGAATTGTCCAAGCTTTGCGGCCATGTTTGGCAAGAATTGTCTGAAGGTCCTTGGGGTGTGGCCAGGGGTCTGAGGTTAGTTCCCCCTGACTCCCTTAAGGGGAAACTTGTCGAATTGGCCCATGAGGGGCATTTAGGCAGGTCCATGACCAAGAGGAGGCTAAGGGAGGTCTATTGGTGGCCCAAAATGGATATTGATGTGGAGCAGGTGGTGAAGGATTGTGCGGCATGTTCGGCCAGTGACAAGAGCAAGGTTCCCACCCCCAACCTGTTTACCCAGTAGAAGTGCCCCGTGAGGTGTGGTCCAAGGTGGCCCTTCATATAATGGGGCCCATAGACTCTTTGGGGGGAGGTTTAAGATTCATAGTAGTCATGGTGGATTATACATCTAGATGGGTTGAGGCCACTGCTTTGTCCACTGTGACGGCCGAAAAGATTGTGGAATTCCTTTCTGCGGTGTTTGATAGGGAAGGCGTGCCCGCTGGTATAGTGACCGATAATGGGTCTCAGTTTGTGTCAGAACACATGCAGAGATTTTTGGATAATCTAGGTATACGCCATCATAAGGTTGCGTTGTATAATCCTCCAGCCAACGGTCTTGTGGAACGCATGAATCGCTTTGTGGAGGGAGCCATTCAGTTGGCTCTTGCCAATGGGCTTCCGTGGAGTAGTGTAGTGTCTGAGTCGCTCAAAGCTTATAGGCTGACTCCTTCTGTTGCCACAGGTTGTTCTCCATGTGATTTGATGCGGTGGAGGAAACCCGGCACCAAATTGAGAATCCCCGCGTTAGGTGGTGGTGTTCAATCTCAAGTCGACATGCAGGGAGTGTTAGATCGGGTGCGGGGTAGGCAGGAACGTTTCTTGCAAGAGCAACTTGCCCGTAGGAAGCCCTTACCAGTGAAGACTGGTGATTAAGAATCCTAGGTTCGTGGCAAAGGGGCACAGCAAATATATGCAACCACGAGTGGTCGTCAAGTGTGGTCGTGGTTATGTAAAGCTTGACGACGGGTCCAGGTGGAGTCTCAGGCGTGTTGTAGTGGTGGATAAGGTCAAGGTGTCTCAGGGAGATGGTGAGTCCGTGGGCAGTGGAGGTGATGCTGGGGTGGTGTTTGAACGTCCGTTGGGACGTTTTTCCGCTGGGGAAACCAGTGATTCACGTGTTGCCTTGCAGCCCACGGGCAGTGGGGTGTCTTTGGAGGGCCAGGATAATGAGGTTGGTTCTACACCGGTTTCTGTTCCCATTCCGGTTTCTGTTCCGGTTCTTGATACCACCGGTAGTGTAGTGGATGAATGTGATAAGGGGTTGTCCACTGCGGCCGCAGGCTCTGTCGAGAGTAATGCCCGTTCTGTCAGGGAGAGGAAGTTTCCCTCCAGGTACAAGGATTATGTGTTGGGAGTCATAGTTCAATAGCTTCTTTAGCGCAAGTAGTTTTTTTTCTTGGTACTTTGTTTCATTAGCATTATTCCACCATATTTTCTTCTCTTTTCCTTTGGGGTTGTTTGTGAGTGGTGTGAGTGTATGTCAGTGTGGTGTGTCTGTGTGTGTGTGGGAATGCATGTAGATTGGTGTTATTACGTGTTGCTGAGTAAGGGGGGGAGAAGTGTTGTAATTCGTGTTTTACCTAGTGTGGAATTCTACTACAGTACTACTACAGTAGAATTCCACACTTGCTCCTACTTGTTGTTTACTTCTGTTGTGGGTTCTATGTTCTAAGGGGGAAGCGGTTGGGTCTTGCAGTAGAGAAGTGAAGAGCAGCCTGAGTACTGCTGGGCTCAGGCTGGTTACCAATAAAGAGACTTTGCTTACCTCCAGTGTGTGTCTCCCTTCCTACATTTACCAACCCTTTTGTCAAATTGTTTTGTGGTCTTCAAAGAAAAAAGAGTTCAGTCTTTTCTGTCAGTGTTCTTAGGGGATGATACTTGCTACGTGGAGACTGGACCGGCATCAGTGAAGTAAGATGCAGTCTTTAAGTTGTTAGATAAAGGTTGTTCATGTATTGCGGTCTGACTTTGCAGCCTTCCTCATTACTTGAATGCAAATGTTAGTGCAAGTTTATTCTCTAGAGAAGGTAGTGAGCAGTGTGACTTGTTCTCTCAAGGTGTCCAGCCTCCCCCCGACACGTGAATGCTGGTGTAGGTGTGCTCTGAAGTGGTTGTTGAGTGTGACTTTTTCTCAAAGGATGATAAGGTTTTTCAACCCTCACTGACATCTAATGTGTACTTTGCATGGAGGTGGTAGTGATGATGCTGAGGCTGATGGCGATGCAGAGGCTGAGGGCGCATCCTCCTGTACTTGTGACAGTACCCAGTGATTTCAATGTAGAATATCCACCACCCACCTTTTCAGTGCAGAATATTCATCCCCAAGAAATTAACCTGCAACATATCATTTAAAAACGTGTATATATAGTATGTTTGGGACAGGTGGTAATGTTTTTTAGGGGTGGGGTGAATATTGGTTGTTGTCCCCGAACATTTTGTGGCTGTACAGAGTTCAAAATAGTCGGTGAAAAATCAAAAATGAAACCTTTCGGGGATGACAAAAATCAGGGGTAAAACGCATCGAAATCTTGTGACACCTGGCCAATGCAGCAATCCGGCTCTAATATTACTCCAACATCCAGTTACTGCTTCCTGTAGCAATGTGGCGTCTTTGTCCAATGGCTTTCTGGCCCTATAACCTCTTGTTCTCTGAAAGTCTGGTGGTGTTGTCCCTTGTGCTTGTCAAAGACTGATTTGGTGCCACCTTATATATTTGAAAGCCTGACCCTTCCACCTCTCATGCATCACAATGGCTGTTCATGTTGGTTCCCCAAACACCCATTGCCTCCAATCATTGGACAGTACGGCCCTCTTGTCGGCAGGACGTTTCACCCTCTATAATACCAATAGCATTTTAGCACTTAATCCTATGACCTATGCTTCTGCCAGCAGCTGTATCCTGCGGTACCCACCATGTTACAGTCTGACCCTGTGTGTTTCCTGACACAGATTCCACTCACGTGTAACACTACCTCCTTACAATGCAGTTCCCTAGTCTCTGTCATCTGTTTGAAGAATTATGATCCTATCCGTTGGACACCTGGTTTTGTGCAAAATAATTATTTATAATATGAATTTTTCAAAATGTCGTAACTAATGGCATTTGTAAAAAATAACTTTTTGCAAGATTGAATAAAATGTAATTCTTGAAACATTCCTACAAATGTGAGAATCAGTTTCAGGGGGTGTGTATACAATGTTTATTGCTTTATCATTAGTTGTACCCTTTAGTATCTCTTTCATGTGATAGTCCTGAGGTCTCTGTGGCAGCCTGACTTTGCAATCGCCTCAACCCTTGTGGTACCAAGGGTCTTATAATCCTGGCACCCTACCTTCCGGCGCCCACGCCTGCCGAGTACGTTTTAGCCACACCTTCAAATAATCAGCAAAACGCCCGATATACAGCCGTGCCTATTGCGCATCTTATCGAACTACAAGGCAAAGTGCCAAAGGAGGAGAAAGAACTGTGGATATGTAGAGGGTGCAAACAATTCCCAACTGACTTGTTGTGGTGCCAGGAGTGCACCGGCAAAGCAGTAATGCCATATGAACTGCTGACGTTAGCTATTGACCAACTCCATCACCCCTCCCACAGTTCAAAGCAACATATTTCAGCAGACATACAGGAAGATTGGTTTGTGACCTTTCTTCAAGAGCACCTCACGAACGTGATCATACACTGCACCACATGTCAAACGTTCAGCACAGGCATGACACTCTGAACCTTAAAGGGGACCTTGCCCCGCCCTATTGGGCCATTCCGCGAGTTACACATAGATTACGCGACATAGGAGAAAGATGCAATGGGTCCCGGTATTTAGTAGTTGTGGTCTACCCCTTTTTATGGTGGGTTGAAGCAGGACCATGTGCACATCCGGATGCCAGATGTGCAGCCACATTTTTAGTTTGTAAGGGTTTTCTCTGATGGGGTGTCTGCGATGTATTAAGGTCTGAAAAACAGCACACATTTTTACAATGAGCTCTTTAAAGAGATCACAGCACTACTTGGCATCAAGCACTGGATATGCTCCCCCCAGGCCAACTGCGTTGTGGAGAGGATAAACAGCCTTCTTAAGAGCAAACTATCTAAGCTTTGCAACATGTTGAAAAATAACTGGGTACATTGCTTGCCCTTGGCCCTCTTAAGTTTTTCTACGCGCACAGCCCAGCAAGGACCACCATTTATCACCCCACGAAGTGGTAACTGATTGCCGCATGAATACGCCCATATCCCCTGTCAGGAGGGCATCAGATGCCCATAGTGCAGAAACGATTTTAGCTGAAGAGTTTAAACAATATTTTACAACCCTATTAGTGCCATGCCATTAAATGTATCTCCCGAGAGATCGCCCCACCCTGACCAGAGGACACATTAGGCACTGCAAACACAACTGCAACAGGTTCCCCAACCTACCAACCGCAGCTACCTGGTGACCTCATTTACATAAGGAGTTTTGTCAGGAAATGGAATAAGCCCAGATTTCATGGTCCCTACGAAGTGGTGTTTTCCTCACCCCTCACTGTAAAAGTGAAAGGGCTTCGTTATTGGATACACCTTTCTGATGTCTGCAGGGCGCCCCCAAGCAGTACTCAATCGCCTTAAAAGAGCACTCCGTATTGTTCATACACCTCAGGATTAGTAATTGATATCAACCTTCCTCTCATTACTGCACATGCATGGCTACAGACATATTTTATAAAAAAAATCTTTCTTTCTTTCTTTCTTTCTTTCTTTCTTTCTTTCTTTCTTTCTTTCTTTCTTTCTTTTCCCCACTCTACCTTTGTGTGCATTATTTTTTTTCTTCCTTGGGTGTGAAGACAATGGAACCAGCAACTTCAGATACTTTAATTTGTGTTAGAAAACGTGCTACTTATGAAATTATTCCTAGTTGTTCATACTCCTATATGTGTGATTTGCATTTTTAGTGCTTTTTAGTGCTTGATTATTTACCATTTTAATTGTTATTTTAGGAATTTATTGAGGGGGTTCTTTTATATGGGGAGCTCATATAAAAGAGGGGGTTAGGGGGTGCACTCAAAAACATAACCAACATTACTGTGAATATGTATAGTAACAGTGGTGAGCGTAATAACAACGATCACAAATCAACAAGCAACCCTGTACGTCTGAGTGTGACTGTGAGCACGATATTAGAACACTTTTTTCCATTTGTTTTTAAAAATGTTTACCACAACATAACCATTTATGATGATGTTAGCAATAGAAGTGTGCTTAGCGAGGCCACAGGGCTTCATAAAAGAATGAAACTGCAAGCACGAAGGGCGAAATATGACGCCTATCATGGGATTGGCCTTCATGCTATTGAGGATGTAAGGCAACCCGAGATGGCCAACAGTTGGTACACAGATATGAGTGCGTTAGGGAGACAAACAGCAAATGGCAGCTGCTATGTCTGTTCACTAATCCCACATGGGTCAGGCGCACCCAAGGTATTAGTACCCCCAAGAAGTACCAATTATAGAGGCACAGTGCCTCGTTCATCTTGCGCTATGTAGGGTTAAAGGCACATTCCAGGCACACAGAGTGCTACTCGAGCTCATCGATTCAGATCCCTTGCAATGTAATGATAATACGAGAGACATTAAATACCTGCAGCAACCATATTTGATGATGCGAGGACTTAAATATATAACCAGCAAATGGCAAGAGACGGCAGAAAGCCTCCTTAGATATGAAGAACTACTCCTGGCTTGAGTGGAAGCAACGTGCCACAAATCTGGACAGAGCACATTACAAAGTTGACATGGATAACAGCGATGGAAAAACCAGTGAAAGTGCACCGAGAAGAAACATATGAACTTTGCATCCACAGTGAAGGAACTATCTTTATCGGCTCCAATGACACAACAGGACCCTCCTGATGCCAGACCTGAAGAATGGCACAGCAGCTGTGATGGATTACTATTGGGTCTGTGGCCAAAAAGCATACTTGCACCTCCCACCATCGTGGAGGGGCCGTTCGCTGGCACCACTGCACTCAGCCCTATTAGTAATCCCGGAAGAACACTTGCAAGGGGGGGCCAATGCCTGATACGGCCCAATCTTTTCTCCCGTGTTCAAGGAACAGAATCTGTTACCACCACCAGAGTTTCACATCCTACCCAGAAGAGGGCAGTATGAGCAGTTGCGGAGGAAGAAAATATCAAACTACCTATCTAGAGACTCAGCCGCGTTGCTCGCTGAAATCCCTGATGAATGTCGACTATTCAGCACACTGAGCGGAAAACCTTCTTCGCCTCCCTGTTAACTGGCATGCAAGCTGCGGCCAAAGCAAAATGGCTGCAAATTGTACGCTGGGAGCTGGTCCAGTTGGCGAATGATACCGAACAGGGGTTCAATGTCATACAGGTCGAGCTGCGTGCCCTAAAATAGATGACGAAGTAGAACAGGTACGTCCTTGATATGCTGACGGCAATGTAAGGAGGTCAGTGCCGAAAGATTGTGGATTCGTGCTGCACATTCGTACCTCCCGTAGACGCGGGGAATGGGTCATTATCCCACATAATTGCAGCCGTACATGGCCTTGAAGTTTGCATGAAGAAAGAAGGGGAAATACAAGGAAATTACTGATTTGATGTTGGATTTGATTGGGCTCTGCCCTCGTTAGACGCCATTGTGAAGTTGTTGGTACCTGTCATCATGCTCTTCTTCAGTTTGGGCTGGACGGCCCCTTTTGGGGTAGGACAAAGCCTGATTTGCATATGGTTTTTCGCCTTCTGTAATGGCTTGGCAGGCTGAAAAACGATGGTCTGGAGGGTTGCCCAGAGCTGTGCCTGTGGTTATGATTAATTCAAAACCTTCCAGCCATCACCTTTTTGTTTTGCTAAGATCATGTTTATCTTGGTCATCTTCTGCACCTGCCAAATGGGCCTCCGCTGTTGTGCCAAAGCAGTACCTAGTAACGTAATGATGATGGTGTCAATTGGGCTTTCAAAAGTACCTCGCACTACAAAAGATACAGAAATACAAACTGGCCACGCCATCCCTCACATGATCCCCATCCCCCGTGTAGACGAGGTAGACTGTTTATATCGCACCACTGTTGTCCCACCCCTTGACCCTGAAATCTATGAACAAGTACAGGTGGATCTTGCAGGCGATTGGGAATGCATTTGTATGACCTGTACTCCCGAAGAATATGTGCGATCAGGGGAATGCTTAGGTCTGTGTGCAGGGCCCGGATACCACAAAAGGGAACCCCACCATATGAGGCAACAGTAAGAAGGGAAAATGAGCGCATTCGTGGGTGGGAGTTTGTTACTGTAAAAGTAATGAAAGGTGGTTATTTTGGGAAGGGAGCAAACCTATCCCACCCCGTAGGCACTTTAGGGTGAGGCCAGCCCAATTGGAAGACCTTGAATAGCCCAGGGGAGCGGGGGCATCCTAAGGTCCCCACACAACCATAATATTATACATAAGTTAGACTTTTAAACAGTGCACGCATATATGCAGACACCATTTTGTAGCTATGGTCAGAGCATAGGGCCTGCTTGGCTATGCAATATTTAGTTTGTTAGACACAGGCTGTGAGCCTGAAGAGGAAATCTGAATAGGCCCAAGCGCTGATGAGGGAGGCCGACGCTGATAACTTCCACAGAAACCCTTCTTTGTTCTAAAATTGTTGCCAATATGTTTGTTCTAAGAAAGAATGTGCCCTACAAGGCCACGAGACATTACTGGGTGCAGTGGTGTACGTGTTATCAAAATGGGCCAGAGCAGTCCTCTGACCCCCACCCAGCCAATTACTAGTTATAGCCCCTGCAACTGCCCCAGCTCTAAGACCGCTGAATTCCGAGATACCAACTGACCCCAGACCACTGACCATAAACCAACCGGCCATAAACGATCTAAGAGCATGGTTGTCCCACCTTTATTTCACAATGGCATGATTTGTAATGCGAGGTACAGGGATGGATAAATTATAGTTCAAAATCGAGGGTGGAAGCCCTGGAAGCTGATGGAAGCGATCGGGATGAGTGATATGTGTGTGGGTTAGTGTGTCCTCGAGAATCCCCCTCTGCCAGTCTTTGAGCATGCCGGGTGCACTATATAATGATAGATTAGCACTATTCGCAAATGTAACTAATTGCTTCTTTGGCGTTGGTTCCTTGGAGATGAGCCCAGCAGACCCCACTTGATAGAAGACGGACGGACGGACGGACTGGGCTGGGACCAATGGCCTGGCATCACCTATGGAGTAGGCCAATCATGTATAGGGTCGAACAAACCAGCCATGCAGGTTTTTACTATATATAATGTCGTCTATGACGCTGTGCCTCCTTTTAAGCTTCTGTTTGTACCCTTCTTCCTCAGAACGTTCCTTGGCATGTTAAGGATTTCAATCAGACGACGCACACCTTAGTCTCGGCCTAGTATGCAGCGCGCATTTGAAATGCTTATGTTTTCATGTTAGATTCAGTATTGAGATGGTACACCACTCATATCACACCCCCTTTTCAAATACCCCGGGTCACAATGGACTATGAACCAGGCTGGTTGGTAAAATATCATATTCATTTATTTGAAAATTAAAAGAAATCATACAATTTTTAATATGGGACAGCAATCGCCAATGGGGTGATAAGAACAATAGGAATGTAAACAACACCTTCTGTTGACACATCTACAAAACACCAGGGAATAGGAACACTTTTTGATTTTAGGTAAGATAGCAGTTGAGTTAGAATTTCCCCCTGCAAGGTTCCCTCAACCCACAAATAATCAATTCTACTTGGATAAACAGAAGCAGCAGGTAATTGGGAATAATAAATGGAAAACAGAATTGAAATCCGACCTTCCCTCCCCAAACAAGAGAGAAAAACAGATTTTAAACCCTGGCAATGCTAAAAATGACACTCGGAAATGGATGAATAAATCAATGAATGTGCGCAAAAACCTTAAACAAATACAGTTCTACACTAGAGCAACAATGTAAAAGTGTAAACCATCACAAGCAATGGATTAGCAAGAGCATACAGTTCGAAAATGAGTGGCAGGTTTTAAAACATGTTTGCAGCAAATGACACGTTGGAAAATTAGCAAACTTTGCAATTCCCGCCTGAAATTATCAAAACGGTTTTTAATGGAGTGTAGCTATAGATCATAGGTACATTATGGAAGTGAAATTAAGTCTGTAGCTGGTAAATTGAGGGAGTTATGCAAGATCTAGAAAGGTGCGTTTTGAGTAAAAAGAAGCAAGGAAAAAGGAAAGGAAATCAGTTTTGACAAGAACAGTTTTACTCTACACTAGAGCATTCAGGCTAGGATACCAAAGAGGGACACAGTAAGCTCCAGGGTTGATTCGCAAATTCAACCCTAGTTCCCCAGCGCCGGCCCTGGCGGAACCAGTCCGATCACTCAAAATAGGATTAATAGTTTAGGATTTACACAAGGCAAAATTACTACAGAGATGGCGCTAGCACTAGAAATCCATGACAGGGTGGCAAGAATGATTGTGACAGTTTGAACAAGGTATCAGGATAAGGATAGGGTGACTTAGAGAGTGGGATGAGGACAAAGACAAGATAGACTATAGGTTTAGATGGGGTGGCAATTTATAATCACAGTCCACTTTTTAGTTTTGGATTTTGGACAGTCAGCAGTTCTGGTCACCACATGGATCTGGTCTAACAAAGGACAGCCGGACAAAATCGGCGGGACAGGATCAGCTGGGTAGGGACTAGTTACCGGGTAGCACTTCTGGACTGGCAATTCTGGTCACTTGATAATATAGGTTAGCAGGATGGCAGCAGCATGCAGTGAGTGGCAGCAAGCCAAGCTGGATCAGGATGCCAAAGGTACCACAGTTTTCCCCTTTTAATGGGAAATTTCCGTGGCTTTCAGAATGTGAAGCCTTGCTGGAGCAGGATCAGCATAGCTTGGCCTTGTAGTTGGGATTTGGAGTCTGGATAGATTGAACAGGAACGCAGCGCAGGATATCGGGGAAGCGTGTGTGTGTCTAGGGTCTTGTCAGGGACCCTTATTTATAGTGCAAAATGACATCATCAAAGTATAGGCTGGGCAAGGTTAACTACGCACGCCCCTAAACTACTTGGATTGGACAGGGGTGCTAGTCTCCGCCTTGCTCTCAACTGGTTGGATTTCTAAGGGAATGATGTCAGGTTTATGAGGTGAGTTTTACAATGTCCAGAAACTCCCATGTTTACTTTACTGAAAATCTGATTTTACCAAAAAGATACATTTCTACAATTGCAATCTCTTGGCAAATTATACACACAGGTTACATATTATGTGCATCACATATCAGTCCAATACTCAAGTCTGTGCGATCTTGTTTCGCCTTTCTGATACATTTTGGTAATTTTAAACATGAAAGATTCAGCCTAAAATTCCACAATTTTATACACAGATGCAAATTATCCCCAGGGATGTATGTACAAAATATGTTTGCATCATTACTACTTTCCGTGGAATCTGTCATATTTTGTAACTTCTGTTCCCCATGCGGCAATGGGTTCTACCAAGTTTTAAAAGAAAGACCCATAATTATGTTTGAAACTGCGAACAACATTTTTACTAATTCTTGCTGCAGAGATTAAAAAGTCTTTAAAGTTTCTTTATAAAATAGTCTTTGTAACCAAAAGGCAGTCCATTGTTACTAGATTGTTTTTGTTTTCTTTTTTTTTCTTCCTCCAACTGCAAGCAACTGTCATTTCCTTCAAGGCAAGGGGTTTTTCTCATCTTAATTGAAGGTTTTATTGCCCCTTACACTTGACAGGTTAGTTCTATTGTCCCAGCCTGGAACACAGACGAATGTCTGATGAGCGTGTGAACTTTCTTTGTCCTAGCCCATTAAAAGTTTTTCAATCTGGTAATTTTCACTTACGTGTCCTGGATTTATGGTGTGTCTCCCTTCCTTGGGGAAGTTTCATGGCTGGCAACTGGAATGACTGGTTTTTCTGAGAGCTTGCAAATCCAGCCCACGTGTTTTAAACTCTTTAATTTCTTATTTTGAGTCCTCGATTAAAACAACCTGTGAAAGAAGATAGCCTATGTGTGTATTATCACCACTAACATGATCCCTTTACATTGCTAAGTAAGCAGGCTTTTATTCAACAATTTATTTTTAAACAGGCCAATTTTTTTCTTCAGTCAGCAAAGCCCATTTTCCACATGTGTTAAAACTGCTAGCATTTTTTTCTTTACATTCGGTTTGGCAACTGCCTCAGATTGCCCATACTGTCTTTGCAGCTGTAGTCTTTTCCTTGAAGCAGGAGTTTTATCTAAAGCATAGATACATTTGACACTGACCTGGCTCAGAGAGTCTCTTTGAACTGCTGAGCCTGGATACATTTGGAAATAAATAAACACGTGTACCCTTGCAAGTGAAAGTGAAGTTGCTTATTGGTTTCTCTGAGTTGGTTTGACTGGGCCTGTCACTCAGGAATTATTCCTGGTTTTGGTGAAGCACATTGAAATATCCTGGGAATGACAGGGCCTTTTGAACTCACAGTGGTTTCAAAATGAACAGGTGGAATTAGCGTCAAAGCAGCATTTTTAAGGGGATTTTTGGCTTTTGCTGCAAAGCAACGCTACCTTTTCACTTGATTCCATTTATACGTTTCAGAACACACTGGCATTTTTTTTCAGTGTGTCCCCTTGTAACATTTTGCCTGAAGTGTGCTAGGCAGGATGGTGCAGCCACCTTTTTGTTGCTGCCAAAACGCAGTTTTGAGGTCCTGGTGTGCACAGGAGCCAGCGCAGCCAGGTTGCTGTTTCTTGCACAAATGCAGCTTAGTGATGTGGGTCAATATATCCCACAGGCAGCAGAGTTCTTTGCTCACAACTATTTTTGTAGAACTAAAACGTGTTAACCTTGCAAGAGTTTCTTGGGCCTTTTTTCCCTAGTGGGTTGTATTTTCTTCTGGTGTGAGCGTTTAGGATGTGCCTTCACATGGCACAGGGATTTGAAGATTTCTGCAGAGTTAGAATGGAAAAGTGATCCAGAGAACTTGCACCTTGCAGGGAGAGACTCTAGTTGGCAGATGGGGAGGTGGGAGAAGGAAGGGACAACTGTTGGGGTTGAAACCTTTGGAGCTGCGTTACTTGAAATATTTTATCTGACAATCAGGATCTTGCTCTAGAAGAAGGAAGCTAGGTAACTGAAGATTTCTGTAATGGGAATGTGAGGTGTTGGAGTCCATTTGCTTCCTTGCCCTTCAGCAGTGAGATGCAGTTGCCCAGCATACCCTCCCCTGCAGTCATTGTATTATACCTCGGTTTTCCTCCCATTCACCAGCGTAATACTGTCTAGCCTTCCTCTATTTCTTGTAGTTGGTGGAACCCCCTTTTATTTCCCTGTGCTGCTAGTAGGGTCATTGCTCTTTTTCCTCTAACTCGTACCCATCAGCAAGATTTTTTCCTTCATTACTTAGCTAGCCCCACCATGCATGCAACTGGATTCCATCTCTTACTCATCCACACTCCCACGGCAGCAGCAATAATCCCCCCAACCCACCTTTTTTAACAGCAATAAAATCCTGTCATTCTTTCCCTCCTCGATCTCAGCAGCAGCTAGATCATATGCCTTCATCTACCGTGTAGCAACATGATCCTGCACCAAGCACCAGTTTACACCCAAGCTTTTGATTTCTTAGTTGCGCCTGTTTTTGGGCTCAATTCCCCATTATCAATGGCAGTTAGACCTCCACTGATCTACCTATCCTATATCTAGTGCCTTTAGCGAAACCATATCCAACTCCCTCAATTGCAGAAGCCATTTGTAGCTCAGTTTGATAGGGTTTAATCCCTCGGCTACCTTTCCCCGTCCCACCTTAAATAAACAGTACAGTTTACCTGCTCTACTTACAAACCAGATATTCCCACAGTTGAGAAAATCTACCTGCTAACCAATGAGTTATTGAGGTTTTCCTCTAGGGATATAGACGGTGCATTAAGTGGGATTAGAAATCGAGGGGGGCTCTCCCTGTGGGAATGGCCTGCGTAGGGCACGCCCCCAAGGAGAGCCCCCCGCCTAAGTGTGGAAGGTGGTGGAGCTGGCACGCACTGGCATTATTATCTTTGATGCGCCCAGCCCCTATTTTTAAACAAAACAAGGGGCTGGGCGCACCAAAGGTGTGACACCAGTGTGTCCCAGCTCTCACACAGCAGGCAGTCCTTTCATCCAAGGAGCCGGTGGTAGGCAGTGCCTTAACCACCAGCTCCTTGAATGAAAGGTCACCCTGCTGCTGATGTCTCTGTACTCAGAAACAGGAGGAGGGCTGGACTGCCCAGCTCTCCTTTTGTTTTCGAGTTAGGTCATCAAGCAGCATGAAGGCCCTTGGCTTCATGCTGCGTGATGGCTATTTACTCGGAAATAGTAAAAAATTGTAGAAAAATGTACTTGCCTGCATGCGATTCATACCTTAACCCTTAAGAGTTGCAACAGATCCTACCTCTCTGCATAGAGCGTTATTAGCCCTTATCTTAACTTTCACATTTAGATGGACCCTGCTGTTGTTATAAACAGTACCTCCTAGCCTCTGTTTGTGCTCCCGCTGCCCGCCTCCAAAATATTGTGCTCCATACCTACCGCCTTCTACCCCTGTGTAGACTCTTCAGTATTGTATGCCCTGCCTAATAACTGCCTTCAGCTGCTAATGGACTGCCTGCAAACGTTCTCCTAAGAATTGTATGTACTTCTTTTAAAAAGGCCCACGAACACACTACTTGCATATGTCTGCGATCGTGCTTCTTGCACATTGTGTAGCTGCTCCTTTCATGGACCTGCATAGTGCATTGCCCCATCTCTACGCCTCCGCTGCCATTACCTATTAATATCACTGGTCATTGTATGACACATGTACCTAATGCACCCCAAGCTCACTGTGCAACTGATTCCACGGTTTTTTCTATGCATTTGTACACTTTGGCCCGCTCAGGTCATTATGTTGTCTGCTGATATTTAAACTATGCTAGACATTTGCTTTCATCATGTCATTTTGGTCACTATATGGCTAATGCTATTTAGTCAACTCTAGGCATCTGTTTTCATTGTGCCGCTTTGGTCACTGCTACCACAGTCCCATTTAATGAGACCCAATTTTGACTCGGTGTGAACAATTTCGACAGGCATCTAGTACTACCACCATGCACGTCAGTGTGCTCCTTCTACTATGCTATACTCTAGCCCTATGGGCGGCACCAGTCACTCAGTTACCCACTGCAACAACCCTCCCCCTCTGGGCCAAACCTGCTCAGCTACCTAATAGTCTGGCCCGTCTGAACTGACACCACCAGGCACTGTCCACTATGACTGTGACTTCTATAATGAGCCTTGCAGCAACCACCATAGGTTCACATTACTCCAGTAACCATACTAACCAATACCTTAATAACCCAGCTTTGTGGCTGGAACACTTCGCCAGGAAACCCACACCTAACCAACCATGCCCTCTCTTTCTTAGAAACAAGAGACTAGGCACTAGACTCCGCCTACGACACTCCCGCAACACCACCAGGCTCACCCTCATCTACCGCTACATGCAAATCCACTACCACTGGGGCTAAACTCCCTGTGTTCAAGGGTGCCCTTATCAACGCTAGATCTCTCCCAGCACACGCACTAGACATCGCTGACCTCATCACCACCTCTGACCTTGACTTCATCGCTATATCCGAAACTTAGCTACATGCCACATCTGGCCCCTCACTATCCTTGGCTTTACCGCCTGACTTCGGCATCACGCGATGTGACCGCACCACTGCCCAATCCAGAGGCGGTGGCGTGGCCTTCATCCATAAAAACTCTCTTGATCTAAGAGTGGTACCCGACTCCAAACTCGAATCTGCTGAGTCGCTGTCAGTGAAACTATCACTAACGCCTAATCAAATAGCCACCCTCCATCTTATTTATAGGCCCCGGGTCCGGCACCGACCTTTATCGGTGAAATATCCACTCTCCTCCTTGACAAAACTAAAACTCACAATCAATCATCCTAGGCGACCTTAACTTAGGTCTTGGTGACCCAAAAGATCCTGTGATTTTAGATCTGGAGAATGCTCTAACTGACCTCGGCCTCACCTTGTATATCCAAGAACCTACCCATATCAAAGGCAGGACCCTTGACTGGTTAGCCGGCTCTAACTGCAATATCAAGGTTCTCGACAACACCCCTTGCTTATGGTCTGACCATCACATCATAACTTTCAACATCGAAGCAACCCGGCGAGCCCCGACCTCGATAGCCCCAGCACTTCCCACTAGAAGTAAAAAGGACATAACCAAGGAGAAACTCCTCCCACTGTTACTCCCATCCCTCAATGCGGCCACCAACCCTTGCTCTGATCCCACCTCCCTAGCAGACACCTACAACCAAACCATGCTTACTGCTATGGACTCTATAGCACCCATCAAACTTAGGAAGGCCAAACCACGAGCACATCTTAACTCATGGTTCACCCCACAATTAAGAGCGCTCCGCAAAGCTAAACGCTGTGTGGAAAATCATTGGAAAAGCCACCCTTCTGATGAGCATAAAGATGGCTTCCTTCTTGCCTCACTCACCTGCAAAGATGCTATCATCTCTGCTAAAAAAGAGTCTCTTAATAACCGGATTCTGCAAGCTGATTCGAATACAAGAGAACTCTTCAGGATCCTAAAAGAGCTAGAAACTCCTACCTTCCCCCCAGACACTTGCACTAAACATAGTAAATGGTGTGCTAACATTCAAGCAGCCTTACTGAATAAAATCTCTACGCTACAATCTAAAATTAAAGACAAGCAGGACAGTCTGAAGCTCGACAACCGCTAACTCTCCCCTGAGAGGGCCCTCCCTCTAGACACTGCTACCACCAAACCATTTGCCTTCTCACCGCTCACCGTCACTGAGGTAGAAAATATCATCCTGAGAATTAAACCATCCAACTGCTAAGGTGACCCTTGCCCAGCTCCCATCACCAAGGACTCTGCACATGATCTAGCCCCATTCATTACGCCCTTCATCAACTCCTCCTTTAAAACGGGTATCGTCCCGGACAACCTTAAGGACGCTTGGGTGATCCCATTGCTCAAAAAACCATTGCTAGACCCTAGCATACCTACTAACTTCCTACCTATCATCACAGTACCGTTTTTGCTTAAGATATTGGACCGTGCTGCATACCTTCAGATCCAAGACTACTTGGAATCTAACAATTTGCTAGGTCTACGACAATCAGGATTTCGTCCCAGACACGGGACGGAAACTGCTTTAATAGACCTAAAAACCCAAATTGAGGTATTGAAGGATGAGAGTAAACTAGCAATGCTACTTCTCATAGACCTCTCTGCCGCATTTGATCTGGTCAACCACCAGATCCTATGCAGGCACCTCCACTCTGCGGCCAACTTCTCGTCCTCTGCTGCTGCCTGGATCAAATCCTTTTTGAGCAATAGATCTATGGGGGTCTTTGCCCCATCTGCAGCCGCAGACCCCTGCCCAATTCATTGCGGCGTACCTCAGGGATCACCTACACTTTATAACATCTTCACGAAACCACTCTTGATGTGCTTGACTATCTGGGTGTCTCCTACACCAACTATGCGGACGACACCCAGATACTCATTCCCATCACAGGTGATTATCTGGCTGACACCAAGGCCCTCAACGACATCTACTTGGTCATCCAAGCCTGGATGGCTCAACACCAGTTATGCCTAAACAACGATAAGACGGAGCTCCTTATCTTGGGCACCACGCAACGCCTGAGCAAATTAGAGCCATCCTATCAGTCATTCACCATAGACGGTAATGCCATAAGAGTCTCGAAAGACACCAAAACGTTAGGTTTTTACCTTGACGTCCCCTTATCTCTATCTCAACAAAGAAATGCAGTCAGATCTGAATCTGCATACACGTGCAAACTTATTGCAGCTTGCAGACCGTTTCTTACCACCCCTAACAGTGTCACACTAGCGAGAACTCTCATTATGGCCAAAATTGATTATTGTAGTGCTCTTTACCTAGGTACCAGCCAAGAGAACTTGAACAAACTTCAAACAACCCAGAACAATGCCATTCGAGCTGCCCTAAACATCCCCCGTAACCACCACATCTCAGAATCCAGAACTAACCTAAAATGGCTACCTGTCAAGCAGAGAATCTCACTAAAAACACTTTCCCTCACGCACAAATGCTTGGCTAACAAGGCCCCCATCTACCTCTGCAGTCGGCTATCTCGCCAATCGACCTCCCGACCTCTAAGAACTGCCCAGACCCATTGCCTTTCGATCCCTAGGTTTAAACTTCAAAAAGCGGGTGGCACTAGCTTCCCTGTCCTAGCCTCTAAGCTTGGAACTCCCTACCCACCACAATCAGATCTGAAGACTCATTCAACACATTCAAGTCCAAAACCAAATCCTGGCTCTTCGACCAGCACTAAGACATGTTCTGCTCCCTTGCCCTACATATTTGGCCCGCTGACCTCCTTACTATATTCTGCACATCCTAGGAGTATATCCACTGTCAAGCCTGTAGCGGCACTGTAATTTTATGTATATAGAAACTTTTCTAGTAGTCTGTTAATGTAATTTTTATGTCTGTATATTTGCATTATTGTAACCTTGTACAAATTGCTCCCTGATGCCTCCGGGCCTGATGGTCTGCGCGTTATAAATAAATACAAATACAAATACAAAAAGAGAGCTGGGCAGTCCAGCCCTCCTCCGGTTTCTGAGTACAGAGACATCAAGCAGCCTGTGTAGCTGAAGCGCTGCAGGTTACACAGGCTGCTTGCAGGTGTCAGTACTTACGAAGTGCTGACACCTGTCAGCAGCCTGTGTAACTGCAACACTTCAGCTACACAAGCTGCGCCACGACTAGCCCTGGCTCACGTAAAGCCCTGGATATAGATATGATTCATGGCGCCAGTAAGCAAGCTTATGGTGTTTAGCGTTCACCTTATCCTTGTGCAAACAGCAGTGACGGGTACGAATCATTCAGAACTTCATCCTTCCGAGTTTGATGAATTGGTAATACCTGCTTTTATTGTTATTGTTCTTTAATAAAAAAGAAAAGCCAACTAATCCCTCAGTTCTTGCATGTTCTCAATGGTGCACGCATGGTAGTTTCAGTTTTTGTCTGGCGGTCCTAAATCCTTGCTGCTGTTAGCACAGAAGCAGAGCACACCATTTCAGTTACTTAAACAAGTAGCCTTCCTTTGTGTTTTTGGCACTAGCTGCTGTAATTTGTTTTTACTGCGTCATTTCGACTCTGAGGTACTTAAAATAACAGCTATAAATAAATTCAGGGCTCGCTACAGCGTCTGGGCATAGGGCGAGGCCTGAAAATGCAAGTCTCGCTCCCTCCACAGCTCCCCCCATACGAGAAAATGACTGCAAATGGTAATCAGAGTCCCAGCATAATCTGCACCCCTGGACCCACTCGTGCACCAACGCAATGCTACAGGGTCTGGGGGGAGCTTTCATTAACATCCTGTCAGTTCTAGCTGTGCATGCCAAAGGAATTGAGAGGAAGTGCCTATAGATGTTCTTCAAAACGCACAGCCCTTTCTCTGTAATGAACCACCCAGCTGAAACATGCCCCCCTTAAAGACTACCTAAACAATAAGCTAATTCATATGCATTCATGTTTTCGTTAGTGCAGAGCGAAAGTATTCGCTTGCAGCAGAACAGCCGTCATATTGTGTGACCTCAGAAGCAAATGCAATATACAGTGATAACCTATAGTTCTTGGAAGAGCCTATAGCACTATAATTGAAACTGCCAAGAAGTATTTACAAATGTAACTGCACAAACAGATACATTTTTTACATCATATACACAGCGTAAAAAGTTGGTATTTAGATAATTTTCATGAAGTGGAGGCAAGTCTGAGCAAATCTTTAGAGCTTTTTAAGTTGTTTCCGTTTTAAATTCAGGGGCCACAGAAAGCATTGTCAAAGTTGGATTTCGAGAGCCAACTTTTGATCTAAAGTGAGCATAATTTCCTCAGCTTTGCTGTGCTGGAAAGCAAAACCCTGGATATTCCATGGCACATGCAATATCTTGGCTGATTGCCAGCATTCTATTGCAGTTTCAGATTCAGCAACTGACCTTACGTAAAATATGAACACAGTCAAGATCCAAAACTCCCTTTCGCCTCACATTGGCAAACTAAGCATCAACAAGATCACTGCAAAGATATACGGTTTGTTGGACTTCAACATATCATGCAATTGATGTGAGGCCTGCATGATTTGTAAATTGCGTTGTCTCAAACTTGGACTCAAGAACGCAAACTAAACGTCTTTTTGTGAAACTTTCTCGCAGTTGCGACATATATGGGACTTCAATATTTTTCTCTTTGAGAAACGATGTTGTATTAAGGTTCTTAGACTCACAAGATCGTTATCAATCTAAACAGTAGTACTTAACAGTTGAATTATGTTTGTGGCTCAAACAATGTTTTGTTTTAGCATATTTGTAATTATGCACCCAGGCATAACGAGTGAGGAGCCAGGGCGTATGATCAAATAATATCAAGAGAATCTCTCTTGCGTTACACCTTTTCTATGCATTTAGTTCATCCTTGTTTGAATTAGTATTTACATTACCAGTCTTTATATTGGTAACACATACTCCGGGTACCAATATGAAACTTGATGTTTGTCCACCATAGCATCAGAAGAACATATCGGGGAGTTCAAATTAGTTGGCATAAAGAAGCCCATTTCACTAAATATGCTTCTAGTACCTACATGCACTATATGGCGCAATATCGGTGTGCGCCATTATTTTTCTTACCATAGCAGTATTTAAATGCGTATTTTAAACAACTTGCACTGCCAAGACAATAATTAATATTCACAAATGGAACTGCTCTTTGTTTTAACCATATAAACGGCACTTAGACTTCTCTCCGTTTATGCTGGTAACGATGGCAACTGTGACGTATCACGTGATAATTCACGTGACAGGAATGCGAAAGTAGAAATACAGCGGCGGTAGAGACTTGCGCCCCTTTTTTTGTCAAGCCGTCAAATCCAATCTGCAATTGAAGCAGTGCATATTGTGTGGCCAGCATTGAAGCTAAAACAGGAAAGAGCTTAATAGAACATGTAGCTATAACGAACGTAGTGGCCTCAATCAGACATCAGGTAACCCTAAACAAGCATGAGTCCAATACTTTGTTAATTTTTACTTTCAAATGCCTATAGACCAATTACTATAGCAGAGCTAATATCCACAAGACTTATTACCTGCGCGGCAGCAGGTGAGCTATAAAAATGTTTTGGACCAGTAGTAATGACAATATGTTAACTGTGCCAAGGTCATATATTACCGAGCCTTTTCTTGATACTAATTTTGATGCGTTAATAATTTCTTTTTATTATAAATATTACTATAGCGCGAATGCTCACTTATTTCTAACTCATTTGCCCAACAGGCAGCATGAGAACTTAACTTAGCTAACGCGTAGAGAGATGCAAACCAATTATATGAATCACATGGCGACCTGCCCATTAATAGATTATTATTCTTCAGCCATTATCACGTATGCTCCAAGCAACTCGGTAATTATGTGTCTACCAATGTATCAAATAATAATGCCCTAATACAATATCTAATTCTATGTTCCCTCTTTTTCTTCCTCTCCACCTCCCCATATTATTCCCTTTCTTTGTGTCAATACAGGCACACTTGTATATGCTAACTCTGTGTACTTAAAGTTGTTGCATGAATTTAGCCCTGACGACGACCCCAAGTGGTTGAAACACGTCTCGGCAGTCAGATATATACTGTACCTATTGGATAGTTCAATTACGATTCTCTTTGTATATATTTCAGAAGGTGTTGGTAGAAATTCTCTGTGTTATCAAATGTTTCATATAAGTTGTACCAGGAATATAGTTTGTGAACATAACAAACACACCAGTAACACAGTGCAGCATAACCCCTAGAGGCTCAATTGTATTATTTCAGTATTAGACATATAATGAGGACAAGATATTTTCATATCAAACTATTTGAAGTGTTCACACCAATAAATATAGCCTTTCTGGCAAACACCTTAATGGCATGTTCTGCGTATTTTGCATTTGACTGGGAATATTGTGTTCAGCGCGGCAAGTAGAGGACAACCACCCCCTTTTTTCTTTAATTACCTAATAGGTGACCTAGGGTAGTCACCAGTTCCTCCACTACTGCAGCACATTATCACCAACAAAACTTCCCTCACCTTTCACGTAACTCAACTTTCCTTTTCTCAGTGATTTTGAGTGTATGCGCACTCCATTCCTACCTTCACAATCAGACATTTGTGTAAGAATCTTTAGAAAATGTAGCCTTGCAAAACAGCTTCACAGGTCGAAACGCGTGCCGGCAACAACAACTCGAGAATAAGGAATTTGAGATAAATGTATTGTAATGCCCATTTTGGGAAGACACCGATATTTTCGTGTTTAATAATATCGTTCTTCACTATTTTTTATGCAAGTAAAAATATTTTGTAACTTGAAAAATTAGCGCTTTCTCTTTTAATCTAAACTTTCTTTGTATTCCCTTAAATTAAAAGAAGCATTCTCAACATGTAGTATGTCTGCACACAAGGCACGCCTTTAGTAGAGGCCCTCTTTGGGAGTATTGGGGCTAATTGTATGGAGTCAAATGGAAAGCTGCACCAATTATCTGAAGCTCTGATACTAGAGATCTGCAACAGTCTGAAATGCTGTGCTGTACTTGTACTGCCTTTCTGTACATTTTGCAATGCTTCTTTAGGGCCAATCCGAAATCCCTTAACAATCTCCCTTCATGCCCGCAGCTTGCGCATTTGGGATTCTGTGGTGGTGCTGAAGTGGGGGAGTGGATTTGTAACAGACCGGTCAATTCATTCTTTGTAAGGTTTCACTGGTTAGTCGTTCAGCAGCAAATGGCTCTGGAGGAGTTAGATGGAATTTGATTGGCAATAGATATTAAATATGTACGTGTGGCTGTTGAATAGCAGCATGCATTTCCCTAGTCCGGTTCTTCCCCCAACTGTTGGGCACTTTCTATACACACATAAATACTTGTTTACGGAGCTGGGTGTGCAGGGTTTCTGTGGGCATTGCGTCCAATTCTGCATGCTCATTTTGGTGCCACCAAAATATCACCAGCACCATTGCTACAGAGATGAGAGATAGAGTAAAAGGGGGACAGAAAGAGAACTTTCAGGTTGGCATGACAACTGGAAAGGCTGTTGCATAACCAATGCACTATATATAGTTCCCTTACGCCAATGTTATCCAATAATGACTTGTTTAATTTCTTTTCTCCCAATCAGGAGTACTGTAACATGTCATGTGTGTGTGTGTCAATTTCAAAGCTGGCGCTGCGTAGTGATCTTTATTTTCTCCTGAGTCAGAGGCCTCTGTATGTTGTCAGTGGTACAGTATCTCTCAAAAATGATGCTTGTAATGCAATGTAATGCTCAGATCCCAGGGTTTTCATATCTGCCTTACATTTTAATTGCTGGAAAAACGTTTGTGCTCTGAGTGTGTTGTGTACATCGGTCAAACATTTCTATCTCTGTTGGAGGTATACAAATTAAAAATGGCATCACCGGGTCATGAATGACCTGGATATGGATTATGCATTATCCTGCTCCCAACCGAAACATGATTTATGCACATTTCAAATCACATCTGGTTCTGAATTTGGGATGCACTTTGAAATGGGTAGAAATGCCTCTGGATGTACATCTTGTTCAATTGCATAAAACGTGGGAAAATGGGTATTGTTATGTGTTCTTCTATGACTATTAAGAAATGTCAAATTTCTTTTGAGGACATCTGAGCCGGGCCCAAAATGAGCCCCATTAATAGCAAAACTACAATATAGGACAACTATGACCAGGCTGCAATTATACATACAACCAACAGATGTACTCCCCAATTGCGCTGTTGCTCCTTATCATCCTTTGGGCTTCCTCTCATCCCCCCAATTTGCGCTTTCTCTCCTCCCACCCCTTTGCGCTTTCTCTCCTCCCCCTTTGCGCTTTCTCTCCTACCCCCCTTTGCGCTTCCTCTCCTCCCCCCCCTTTGCGCTTCCTCTCCTCCCCCCCTTTGCGCTTCCTCTCCTCCCCCCTTTGCGCTTCCTCTCCTCCCCCCTTTGCGCTTCCTCTCCTCCCCCCTTTGTGCTTCCTCTCCTCCCCCCCTTTGTGCTTCCTCTCCTCCCCCCCCCTTGCTCTTTCTCTCCTCCCCCTTTGCGCTTTCTCTCCTCCCCCTTTGCGCTTTCTCTCCTCCCCCTTGCGCTGCCCCACCTCGCCCCCCTTTGCGCTGCCCTTCCTCCTCCCCCTCTTTGCGCTGTACCCCCCCCAGACCTCCCTTTGCGCTGCATATTTGTTTCCATGCAGGATTGCAAAGCTGCTGGTGATGTGGCGTGAATCATTGACTTGCACTTCCAACCTGGACAAATTGTTATTTGCAGCACTATTTCTGAAAAATGTCTAAAGGCGGGTGATTGTATTTAATCTCACAGGGCTGTCCGGTCATTTTAACTATCTTCTCTTGACCCTTTGCAATTTATGCTGTTTGAACATCTAGCAATGATTTACAGGAAGAATGTAGCAAACTGGTGGCATGGAAATCATTGTGGAGTGGAAGCATTGGGCATTGTGAAATGGAAGCATTGGAATTCTCTTTAATGGCACATCTAGAATAAAGCACATTGGCTAAGCCTGTAGGTCTGGCTTTTCAAATGTAGAGGGTACAATGTTTTTTTCCTGTTAGCAAAGGTACCCAACCTTTTGTGGGAAGTGAGCAACATTTGCACCTCACATGAAATGGGGAGCAACAAGCACACCTTGATGGAACATATTAGCTTTAAGGTGATGGCAAAATTATTGCAACCCAACTCATAAATGTAAAATTACAAAGAGAACATGCTAACGCGCAGCAACCAACAGTAAATCTAATCCGGGTGCAAATCTAGTCAAAGTGGATTTGCAGTAGCTGATAACTTTGTTTGGTGTTCAGTTGATGTTTATAAGTAATGTTTAGCAATCTAAGTGGAAAATTGGGAATTTATAAGCCCACAAAACCATTAATTGTGGTCGAAACATATCTGATTTCAAGACCTTTACTGGGGATTTGGAGTTATTCCCCAAAGAAATTTTGGGAAACATGCTAGCAAATGATGCATTTCTAAGCCCATTAGGCCAAAAACATTACTCACAAACTGAAGCCTTCAAAGACCGCTGTACAAAACAGTTTGGGTGTTGTATTGATATTTCGGGGTATGAATTAATGAATTGGCATTTTAATAAAACATATTAAGTGTTTATTTGATTTGAATGAAAAAGTATGCACATAATTAAGTAAAGGACTATTTGCCAATTATCTGAATGCTGATAGGTGAAGTATCAGGCGATGGCTATTTTTTACCAGGACACTGCATTGAGTATGGAACATTTCTGACAAATGAGCATGACAGCATCAAACCGATTTGTTGCCTGTACAAAATAAACATATGCAGATTATTTAATGATGGTGATTTTATACTTTAATTGAGTGCTGGATTACCGCGGTCGCGCCCAGTCCTCTTTATTCGACTTCTAGGCGTTCCTGCGCCTCGTTCTAGTACTTGCTCACAGCAATTATGTGCCGGTTCCTACTCCCGCGCAGCGGGCGCGCCTGCCTAGGCTGGGCCCTGGATGTGCCCCAGCTCTGACTCCTCCTTACAAGATTCTTGTTATCCGTGGGCAGAGATTTTGGCTCTGGCCCCCGCTGCTACTAATTGGCCTAATAACTTCTGTCTTCGCCCTACATCTGAGGCTATAACGCTGGTGTACAGTCGTTTATTGAATGCTCGTTCGTTGGCAGCTCAACCTGGCTGGGTCCACACTCGGACTGTAGTATTATTCAACTGCTTCCTCCCAATTATTTAATAATGAGATGTGACCGCCCGCCCCCGGCATTGGCGGAGGTGTTGCTGTTGTTTTTAACTCGAGTTTTCAAATTCGCACTATGTCATTGGATCATGACTTTAACATGGATGCAATTCTGGTTAGCATCTCTGTCTGTTTCCAATACCCACTAAGTACTACTGATCTATCGCCCTCCAGGCTATGACAAAAGGTTCTGTGATGAGTTTCCTGGGCTGGTCGCAACACTCCTCCTGAAACATTCCAACCTGATTATTATGGGTGATTTTAACCTTCCAATAAATGAAACTGGTAGCTTATTGGCCAAGCAATTTTCGCTTTGTGTTTGACTTGGGTCTTCCTCAGCAGATTAATTATCCTACACATCGGCTTGGGAATACTCTCGACTTTATTTTTGCTCCGTCCACAACTTTGACAGTTGCTCCAGTGTTGCCTATTATCTGGTCTGACCATTTAGTGGTCCCTTTTTCTATGCCTATTGAGTCTCTTCCTACTTTTGGTCCTCAACAATTTGCTTTTAAGCGAGGCTGGCATAAAGTCTCTCTTCCAAATTTGACATTCTTGAAATAGGGTTACTAGCTGCACACTGGCTACTATCTCCCATACTCTTACATCTGTTGCTGATAGCCTGGCCCGCGCAAACCTTGCCCTATAAGGACTTACCGGTCAGAGCTGTGGTCTACCTCTGAGATCAAAATTCTTAAACTTCACTGGAGACAGGCAGAGAGGATATGGAGGCATGCCCATCTGCCTGAGCACTGTCTTCTTTATCGGCGTGCCACTTTTGAATATCAAAAAACTATCCGGGTGGCAAAACAATTCTACTTTAGTAGTAGAATTTCAACATGCTATTAATCAGCCCAGAGCTCTTTTTGAGGTTGTTCAATCTCTTGCCGTGCAGGCTAAGCCCCTGCCTGGTTTTCCACTTCCCAGGAATTGTGTGACTCTCTTTCTCTCTCTTCTTTGATCAGAAGATGGCTAACATCCGAAAAGGCATTGTTTCATCCCATCCTTCTCACTCTACAAACTGTCTTGCCCCTTCTGCTCACGTCACAACTGCCAAATTGGTCTCCCAATGGTCCTCATTCACAGTGTTCTCTGAGGAGGAAGTGCTAGCCGCACTTAATGGCCTTAAGTCAGCCTCCCCTCAGGAGTCTGTTCCGTTATCCGTGCTTAAAAATATTTCTGGAGACATTGTGGTATGACTCACAGAGGCTGTCAATTACTCCTTTTCTTCGGGGATCATTCCAGAAAACCCGAGGCAGGCTCTTGTTATTCCTCTGCTGAAAAAGCCTGGCCTCGATCCAGTGGTGCTGTCCATTTTTCACCCCATTTCCTTACTCCGATGTTTGATGAAGCTGTTGGAATCCCTGGTATGGCCACTACTTAGCACTTTTCTGGAATCCTCAAATGTTTTTAATCCTTTTCGTTCTGGGTTCCGTCCTGGCAGGGGCATGGAGTCAGTCCAGGTCTCCGTTGTGGATGACCATACATGTCTGGTTGACCAGGGTGGGGTAGGTGCTCTGATTCTGCTCGACCTATCAGCAGCTTTTGATACCATCGACCATCCTACCCTGATCTCCCGGCTTTCCTGCGCTAGCCTCTCGGGCCAAGTATTGGCCTGGTTCTCCTCCGTTCTCACAGGACGTTCTCAGTCTCTTTCACTTTCAACATTCTACTCTCAGATAATTTCTCTCCTATGTGGTGTTCCTCAGGGTTCTTCCTTGTCCCCCACTTTATTCAATCTATACATTCGACCCCTTCTGGCCATTATCCATGCTTTTGGCCTGCTATGTCATTCCTATGCCGATGACACCCAAATCATTGTGCAGTTGGAATTTACTAAATCTGATTCGGCAGGTCAATAGAAACATTGTCTGCTAGCCATTGGTGAGGGGATGGTGAGAAATTGGCTTAAGCCTAATGCTGAAAAAACAGAGGTGTTGGTTGTGGGTACGGCTACTCCTTCTCTGTTTTGGACCCCAGAGTTTTGGCCCTTTTCCTCAGCCGGTTCCCTCAGTAAAAGATCTAGGCGTTAAAATCACTGCCTCTTTCCATGGCTGAGCAGATCTCTCTTGTCAGCCAAAGGGCCCACTTTATGCTACAGACTCTCCGTAAAGTCATTCCTTGCATTCCTGCTAAGTTCCACGCCCCTGTTGTCTCCTCCTTAGTCATTAGTAATATCGACTATTGTAATGCCCTCTACTTGGCTCTTCCTAAACATCTTCTGCAGCGTCTCCAGCTGCTGCAAAACGCAGCAGCCAGAGCTGTACTTCGCCCCCCATGGGGTGCTCATATGACCCCGCTACTGCGCCATCTTCACTGGCATACTGTAGAGCAATGTATTAGTTTCAAAGCTCTATGCATAGTGCACAAGTAATTTTATGGACTAGGGGCCTAATTTCTTCAGAATAAATTTGGTTTGTATATACCTTCCAGGCCTCTGCGTTCCTAATACCTGAAGACCATAAGCTCCCGAGGTTCAGGCTTGTCCGTATGGGTGGGCGTGAATTCTCGGTGGTGGCTGCATAGGCCTGGAACCAGCTCCCTTTCTCCTTGCGCAATATTGAATCCCATTCATTGTTTTGCCGAACACTTAAGATCTTCTTGTTTTTGTTTTCCTGTGGATTGGACGGACCCATCTCATCCTAGCGGCAAGATGCCCCTGGGCTTATACTGCGCTCTACAAGTTTCCTTAAAATAAGATGAGATGGAAAGTTGAGCATGCATGCGCTTAGTCATCAACTATGCACTTGCCAGATGTTTAAAAGGAACAGAGGATGACAATTGCTAATCAGGAGACACACATGGGCAGGTGGGTCACTTATTTTGTCCATTGATTAGTACATAAAATGTTCTAGTCTGAACGATATTGTCGCTTATGTCAAAACCAGTTAATAGCAGAATCAGGGAGTCATGTGTTAACTAGTTGCCCCAAACTACGTATGACATACCAGACTTACTATGGGGGATATGTACATAACTTTGATTTTATTTCAGAATTGGCTTTCTGGTGGAGCAGCATAAATTCACAGTATATAGGCCGCTTGATCGCAATGTATAATGTCTGGTTGGTAGTAGAAAGCCAATTGGGTATCTCCATCTGAAGCATCTGTGTGTTATGGCCATATATTCTTAATAGGGTCGGTACTTAATTTTTAAGTTGTGATTTATTATGAGTGACATTTAGGATTTTATAACTTTTGCATGATTTTAGGGTTATATGATTGAATAGCTCTGGTAGTATGTATTCATTGTGTAGTAGTTAATGTTTATATGGGAAAATAATATGTATTTGTATAATATTTTTTTCTTTTTCTCCTTTTTTTTCTTCTTTTTTTATGTGTAAAGTTTACTTATAAACTACATCACATTAAAAATAAATAAATAAAATTTCTAACAATACATGGGAATAGTGGATACAAACACTAGCCTCACATGTACAAAAAAGCCAATTGTATTCGATTTAACTGTGAATAGTGGGAATTCCTATCTCTAATTTGCCCATTATGCACTTGCTGAGCTACTGCTTAAAACCCAATTCCACCATACCGGGGTGCAGACCGGGCGAATGCAGTTGGTTACAGGGTTGTTGCACACATGTATTAACTACTGCTCACAGTGTGCTGCAAGCGGTGCAGCAATTGTAGAGTGCTGCTTCATTAACCTGGTCCAGTAAATGAAGATTAGAGGATTATTGCAGCAGTCACATTGGTCTTCCCTGGGCTTGCCCAGCTGGGCCAGTTTTTGGCTCTCAGGTTCACAATTGCCACGTCATTAGGCCACTCTGCATTGCACCCCTTAATGGCCAGCAGTGTCGTAGCAAGAGGTGGTTATTGCGTCTGTTTTCAGCAGTAGTAGTTTCGTTTTTATCATGAGGGGTGCCTAATCGATATCCACTTCAGTCTCCTCCTACCATGCTCCATTTGCAGTGCATACTCATGTGACTACCCAAAGTGATAGTGCAATAACATGCTCTCTATGCTTTAGTTTATCGGACCCTCCCACCAACCACTAGGTAGCCCACTGCAATGATGCCTCCACAACAAGTAATTGATCATACCTATCTGCAAGGGCAGGGTGCCTGGCTCACTTTCCCAGGTTTTCCTGGCTCAGTCTACACTGCTGTTTTTGTCTCATCACTGTAGCACCTCCCCTGCTTCCACACAGTGGCACAGAGCAACTTGTGAGCAACATTTTACGGTGCGTCGTGAAACATCTGTTGTTTCACGACCTCACTGTGTCAGGGACTTTACAAAAATGTTCACGCTTTTACATTTTTAAAACTAGATCTCTTGGTTTTGCCATTAGTTTTTCAATTTCTAATGGGAACTTGCCAAATACACCTACATGCATGGAAGCAGATGTACCAGGACCAAATCGGGTGGGAGCAGGGAATGAAATGGAGTTCATAAGGGGGGAGATATTCGCACCTCCTGGTTATGAAGCCTCACAAAACGAACAGGAATTTCCTCTGGGGAACAAAGAGCCAGTGTATAGCATGTAGCAAATCTAACTTCCACATCAGATGGAAGCTATAACTTGTGCATTATACGGGGCCCATTATTATTTGCATGTTTTCTACATGTGTCCTAGTGCTCCTTTCCACACACTATCAAACGCAGAGAATTCAGATTTTCCACACATACGTTACAGAAAGTCATAATTCTATTAAAGACACGGAGGCAAAGGATTATGCTTTTCTTCCTTTACTCAAACTCGAGCAGTGTACAATATAACAGTTTAACTCATCAAAGAATAAGACATCCAAAAAAACCGACATCTCCGAATATAGCCTTTTGTGTGTAGTTCATTCTTTTGATGCCCATGAAAAAACAAAATCACTTGACCCCTTCCACCAATCATAACATACACTGTCCTTTATCCCCCTTTACAGTCCTGTGTCCTTTCTCTTTCTTTGTCTGTGTCCAACTTTAATTTCAACCTTGCGTCCCAACAGGTAAAAGCTGTAATCCTCGACATTCTATTCCTCCCGTTTACATAAACAATTGACCTCATGACCCTTTAGATTTATTCTCCACTGTAAACCTGAAACACTGTTAAGTGACTTCAATTCAGCACTCCAACTAAGTCAATGCCAAGTCTGGGATGCCCAAGGGAAGCCCTTATTTATACATTTTTATGACAAGTTCATAGATCTGGATGATAAACCCTTGTATAACGCCCCTCTCTTTGAATCCCCCTGACCTCACTGAGCCAAGAAGTAGGTTTGTTTTGCAAATTAAAAGATTTATTGAAAATTAAACAAGATATATATCACACTTTTATGAATAAATTAATATTTGATACCACACTTTACATTAGCACTCTTTTTTAATTACTTAGGAGTTGGTATAGAGAGGATAAGGTAGCTGAGAATACTTTATGGTTTCAAGGAAATGCAATGATGGAAAAGAATGCAGCACAGAAATAACTGAGATGGTTTCCACAAGAGATGAATACGATCACTTTTTCTTTTGACAATCCACTCCCCCCCCCCTATGCAATTTAAGGAGATGGAAGGAGAGCACACAATTTTCAGGAATACAATCAAATGCAATACCAATTCAGTCCCCCCCCTAGCAAGCTCAGAGCAACAGGGATGATTTTAAAACACGGGCAAGAATACTTTAAATGGGATTTGCAAAGAAGTGAAAATATGCTAAAAATTATTTTAATTCCCTATAGGAGATTCAGGGTAGGTGATAGCTACTTAAGATTGGTTCAGGTCAACACTAGCAATGATTCATGAGGGATTATCAGGTTGAAAACGAATTTCAGCAGTTGCTAGCAAAAGACAGCGATTTTGACAGGTGGAGAAATTTGATTCAAATTGCATTTCGCGGCACTTTTTCCGAGTGCGTCGATTACGGAAAAACTATAAGGAGTAGAAAGCCCGGGTTTGGGCTTGTTGGAAAGCGTAGATTCTTAGCTTTAAGATGACAGTTAAATCTCGTTCCTAGCACGTATGGTTCAAAAGATACGGACGATGAAGTGGAGGTAGATTCTCAGAAATAAAGTAAGATTTAAATGACAAATGACACTTTCGCAGGTTTGAAATTACAGAATGGACACACGATTTCTATGCAGTCCTAAATAGGTGGAAATGGTTTGAATTAGATTATTTTAAACTAAGAGATTGGTTTTGCACAGCTCTGGCTGGATACTCATTCCTAATTTTGGAAGGAATGGACCTCGTCACAGATCTGGTCAACAGGTTTAGCTGCAGTTCTCTCTGCTCTGCTGGTCTGGATCTCTGGTTCTGGAAAAAGTTCTGGCACTGCACAGCGGTCTGAGTCTGGTCTTCTATTGGCACTGCACGGTGGTCTGCATACAGCTCTGCTTTCTGGGTTCTGGCACAGGGTTCTAGCCAGAATCAAACAGCTCGCCCGGCTGTTGAATAGTTTGGTTAGGTGGCTGGATTCTGAGGCCTGCTGAGAAGGATTCGGCTTTTGGTTCAGGCCTGTCTGCTTCAAGTTCTGGAGTCTATCTGGAATCTATGGTCCTTCTGGATATTGTCTGGTCCGGCAAAGTGCTTTGCAAGAAAGTGGAAAGTGACTGTCCCTATCTGGCTTTCAGTGGTTCTTTTTATGTCTTTTGAAAGTGGGTGGGAAGGCTGACTTTCTATGCCCAACCCTCTGAGGATCCTGATAGGCTATTTGGATTCTCTGTCGCCTGACTGGGGAACTGAATTGTGAGTCATCTGGCATCCTTTTTATGGCATACAGAAAGAACACTCCCCTTGTCACTTTGCACACAAATCTATTTTTGACTTAAATGCATATTTATCTATGTACAATTTTTCTGATATTATATGTCCAGTTAACATATATTTCTGTAGCGCCAAACCATCCGATCCCTGTCTTTGTAAGATGTTGTGTTCACTTCTAACAGAATTCTGCCCTTTTCATCCAGATTACAACCTCTAAACTTTTCCAGAATTTACACAAATGTGCGCAAGGAATATGGGCTTCAGATGATGAAGTGTCAGATTTTTAACATACATACATTTGGAGTAATACCCTATTTTCCGCTACTACCCCCCAGAACATACCACAGAGTCCTAACACCTCTTAAAATGTGCACAGAAAAATCGCAGGAATCATGATATTATTGATATAATTTTGACAATTATGTACTATGAATTATCCATCTTTCTAAAATTGTGCTTTGGCCCAGATGGGTGTGGTTTAGGTCCCAAAGCACATGGGGAATTCCTTGTTCGTCCCCGCCTCCAAGCTCAGCTGGCTCACAGAGGCAGTGCCCCTCCCATTTCCTTCCAAGAGGAAGCCATTTACGACCCCCTGATTTAACATTTGCCTGAGCCAAGGAAAGTTCATTGTTCTGTTTCCTGCAGTCTCAGGTACCCCTCCCCTAATTCAATCAGAGAGGTGTAATCTCTTTTTGTTGGGGGCAGGAGAAGACAGGCCAGGCCTGTGAATGCAGTTGCTGGGCAAGTTTCCACTCCTGTAGGGGGTAGTTGCCGGACAGAATTCAATCTCTTTAAGCCAGGCTTCAGCCAAATGTCACTTTTGTTCCCATTTTTCTTCATTCAAATCAAACTTACAATTTTGACACATGCAGCTAGAACGCTGATTCTAAGTTCAAAACTATGACATTTAAACAGTTGCAACCTATGTGACACTCCAAAGTAAATCACTTATTTATTTTATACATTTCGATTTTAGTGGCTTTAAGTCCAATTTCACTTAACCTGCTGACATCCACAGCTCAGCCAGTTTTGTTATGAACATTATTTTAGGCTCTTCATCTTTCCAGATTTGGTATGCGCACAAGACTTCATTCTACCAGACGTCTGCTGGTGTTCAGTAAGATTTTTGAATATCTTGCGATGTTTGAAATAGGCATTTTGAGCTTTCATTCAGAGAAACAAAGGTGATTTCAAAGCGCTTTTTGAGCTAACAGGCACTGCTGTTTTTCCTTTGGCACCACATTTCACTCATGGCGCTTCTGGCCCCTCACGCTCGCACTAGTGGGTGGCAGGTCAGGCAACCATTTTGGTGTGCTCAAAAACTGCGTGGTTTTCCTGGATTCTGGCGCAAATGTGGGCTTTACGGCCATCTTGGATTTTCTAAGCCCACGGCACCAAATGTTGTAGCATAATGATTCAAACGTGGGTCAAGACACCTGACAACACAAACCATATTTCAGACTACTGTCCCAAGGGTGGGTAATTGACATGAAAAACTTTCCCTTATATCTTTTGTCAACAATACAATCTTTTACATTATCATCACAGAATGCAACACATTCACATTTATAACATCGGTTATTGGGTGGGATAATCCTTCGCCTCTGTGTCTTTAATAGAATTATGACTTTCTGTAACGTATGTGTGGAAAATCTGAATTATATGTCAAGACACAGAGGCTCGTATTATGCTTGTTTAAAGCTTACTTACCACCAACGTAGCTACTTTTCCCACTGGCTTAAAATAAAAGGTTTTAAATGTTGATTCTTTGGACCAGTCTGCTGCCTTCATGATGTCCTCTAGTCTGGCCCCTGCTAGGAAAGTCTTAGAGTCCATTGCTCCTCTCACTGAGTGAGCCCCATAGGAATCTGTATCTACTTCAGCCTGTCATCACCCATCTAATCCATCTCGCTAGCGTGGCTGTCGCTACTGCCCCAAACGGTTGCCTTATGTCTATGATTAACTGATTCACCTCGGTGGGTCTCCATCCCCTAGTCATGGACTCGTGCTGTAATAGATCTCACTGGACATGATTTTGGTTGTTCTTGGAATGCTTGATATGAAATTGATCTCAAACACGTTTTGGTCCCCTTCACTATATCAAAGTTTAATCCTTGAGGTGATGATGACTTCCTATTCATCTCTAAAGCCTTGACGTCTGATACCCTCTTGCATGACCGTAAACATAATGGCATAGCTTGCTTGGCTGATAATGCCTTCCTAGTTAGTTTGTCATTGTCTGCCCATGATAGGAACATTCTCAAGACTTTGTTTACGTACACTACTTGTTCATATTTATGCCTTGGAGGTCTAATTATTCTAACCCCTTTCAAAAGTCTGCAAACTAAAGGGTGTTCTCTCATGGTTTTCCCTTCTATTCTCGGGTGTCCCGCAGAAATAGCTGAGTGGGCTGTGTTAATCGTCCTATACGCTTTTCCCTGGGCTGCTAACTGTGCCAGATAATTAACTACATGAACTACATCTGTTCTAGTGGGATTTATGTCCCTTTCCACACACCAATTGTGCCAACCTGACCAGGCTGTTCTGCATGTCTTCTTGGTCCCAGGTGCCCAAGCTTTATCGATAATCTTTTCAGCTTGTTCCGATCTAGTCCAGGCTCCCCTGAAATTGTCCATGCAATGTAGTTGAGGATGCCTGACCTCACTAGTGGATGACCTTCTCCCGTGAGATCCCTCACTATGAGGTCTGATCTTGGCAATGCTATCGGATTGTCGTAGGTCATCTCTAGCATGTCCGGGAACCATGCTTGAGCCCTCCAATCCAGCGTAATTGGTACCATGGATACTCGCTGTCTCCTCACCTGCGCTAGAGTGTCCTGACTGCAGGTGTCCGCCAACTCCCGTTCCTCCCCACTCTCCTCACCTGATTCCAAGTCCTCCAGGTGCAGTTGTCTATGTGAGAGGTAGTCCTTCTCCTTCTTGTGTGAAGCGTGTCTGTCTCGAGAGGAAGCCACAGTGAGCGCTAATAAATAGCAAACCTGGGACTTCCTTCCCGCGAACAGACAATTGCGAAGGGAAAAAGCCTGAACAGGCAGAAAAAACCCTCCGATGAGAAAAGCAGCTGAAGATGGTCCGGAGCAAGCAGCTGGTAGCAGAGTCCTTGAGGTAGGTAGCAGAAGAAAGCAGGCGAAGCCGGAATCCAATGTAGAGGAGGAACCGAAGAAAAGGCAGCGCTACTGGAAGAGAAACCAGCTAACGCCTCCTCCGGAAACCAACAGAGAACCAAAGCGGCTGGGGGGAGAAACACAGCCGGGAGAGGAGCAGCAAGAGGCGGGCGCGGGAAGGGAGCCGCAGCTGGCAAGGAAAGGCGGAAGTCAAAGGAAGGGAGCGAGTGGAGAAGGAAAGCGGAGCAGAGAGAGGAGAGAATCGAAAGGGTAAGGCGGCCCGGAGAGGAAGTGGACCGAAGACCAGAGAGGTGGCCTGACAGGCCAAAGCAGGAAAACTAGAGACAAGACCCAAAGTTGCGAGGAAACGCAGTAAGGAGGGTTGCAACGCGGCAATCGCTGGGAGAGAGGGAAAGGAGTACTTCCCAGTGGGCGCCATGTTGGAAAACCTCTAGACCGTCAAGTGCGCTGGGAAAACAACATAGTGGAACATCCGCTCGACCTCCCACCACGTAGCCGCCAACGCGGATACAAACGCCAAACAGGGCGGCGGATGACAGAGTCCTTGCGATCATCTCAAAGGGAGGGAAAGTGTATTCTTTGCTCGGACCCCACTGTTGTAGAAAAGCGTCTATCGCTTCCGCCTACGGTCTCCAGCTGAAAAACCAAGAAAGTTGCTTGTTCAACCTCGATGCTAGGAGGTCTATCCTGCATGGACCCCATCTCTCCATCAGTGTCTGGAATACACTTTCGTCCAGCTTCCAATCGCTGGCATCCCCAAGGAATCTGTAATTCCAGTCTGCTATCTCGTTCTGATAGCCTGGCAAGTATTCTGCTGTCACTGATGTCCCTCTCTGTAGGCACAGATGCCAGAATTCTTTCGCTGGCACTGCTAACATCCTTGACCTTCATGCCTCCCAGTCTGTTCATATAACAAACTGCCCACACGTTGTCCATCTTGAGGAGTACGCAACATTGTGCCCTCTCCTGTGTCCAGCATCTCACCACAAATGATCCTGCCAGAAGTTCTAGGCAATTTATGTGGAGATTGAATTCTTCTCCTGACCATCTGCCCCCTGTCGACAGATCTCTGCATCTGGCTCCCCGTCCCCACCCGCTGGCATCGGATTCTATCACTAGGTCCGGGGATGAGCCAAATATTGCCCTTCCATTCCAGGCATCCATGTGCTGCAACCACCATTGCAGTTCCTCCTTTGCCTCTATTGAAAGGGGTATCTTATGTTCGTAGGATGGTCCACTCCTGAGGTGTTGGATTTTCAGTCTCTGAAGGGCCCTGTAATGTAGAGGGCCCGGGAATATCGCCTGAAATGATGAAGCGAAGCGTCTCACTAATCTCGCTAGCTCTCTCAGGGATATCGTCTCTGATGTTAATCTGTTCCGTATCTCTTTCTTTATATTGTTCACCTTGCTCAGAGGGAGGTTTAACGTTCCCTGCACTGTCTACTCTGAAGCCCAGAAATCCCATGTTCTGGTCTGCCTGCAGGCTCGATTTCTCCCTGTTAATTAGGAACCCCATTAGATTTATAGTAAGTTCTATCTGTTCCTTGATCAGCGTTTTGTCCTGGCACATTATACAAATGTCGTCCATGTAAATGATTAGTCTGATCCCTCTTTCTCTGAGGAAAGTCACTACCGGTTTCATCACCTTCGTGATGCACCAAGGGGCAGATGCTAGACCGAATGGTAGGCAGTGGAACTCCCAAACTTGCCCCTGCAAGCGAAACCTCCGAAATCTGTTGTTCCACTGCCATGGGTATGGTCAGATAAGCATCTCTAAGATCTATTCTCGCTAGCCAATCCCCTTGTTGCAAAATGTCTCTCAGTAGGTGTATGCCCTCCATTTTGAAATGTCTGTAGACTACGAACGTATTTAGTTCTCTTAAATTTATTATCGGCTTTGTCTTGTGACGGCCTCTCACTATAAACATGTTGCTTATAAAGCTTTCTGCTATGTTTAATACCTGTTTTATAGCTTGTTTCTGTGCTAGTTCTCTTATTTCTGTATCTAATAACTCTTTGTCTGTTGTGCTGAGCATTAATATCTTAGGCTATTTCTCTTCTTTTGGAAAACTTAACCAATCTATGTGGAAGCCCTCTATGGTGTCTAACACCCAAGTATCTAAGAGATCAATCTCCATTTCTCTACACATTTCGCTACTCTTCCCACCCTACTGCGTGAATATGCGTTTGTGTTTTCTCCGCTTGCGCATTTATTCTCACCTGTGTTAGGCTGATTTTGGTTTCCTGGGTGTCTCGACCCTCGCACTCTTCCTCTTGACGGGAAGAATGGGTTTGGTTTTCTTTCGTCCTGTTTCCAGTGGTATCTGTCACTTTGGAACCTGTTACTTGTGAAACGGCTGGCGGAGTGGCCCCTGCCTATTCCAGCCCTGTCAAAAACCCATCTGCCAAATACTTTTTTCAGAGAGGCTTGTGCCTTGTCTATCACCACATAAGAGTTGGCGAATTTCGTTAACTCTTTTTTAAAGGCATCTCCAAAGAGCTTCCCTTTCGCAGAAGCTGCTGCCTCAGATGTGGCCAACTCACTCGGCTTGGGATCAATCTTGACCAGAATTGATCTTCTTCTTTCCGCCATAATCACGCTGTTGGCGTTACCCAGTAGACATATCTCTCTTTGGGCCCAACCCGATAGAATAGTCGGGCTAATAGATTCATTTTTTCCTTTCGCCTCTTCTGCCATTTCCATTATTTTCGTAAAGTGGTCTGACCACATCCAACATTATATCTTGGTATGAGCGCCAGGATCTATCTAATCCTCTTTTAATATCCATACGGTCATCAATGTCCGGGGTTTCTGCGATGCCTTTCCGGCAGGTGTGGCTTTGGGCATTCGGCCCTCAAATTTGTTTCTGGCTTCTTTTGCTAGCAGTGTTCTCAATCTCTTCTTTATTTACACCGCTAGCTTGTCTGCGGCTCCCATTCTGAGGACCAAGGATGTATCAATGTGTCCGGGTCAAATTCGTCCTCCCCTGCCTCCTCTTTTTTTGTCCTCTGTTCTCTTTTTCTTGGAAGCCCCATCTTCCTCCTCTTCCGAGGATATGACTTCTACCTCTTCTTACGATGATTGGCTCCCCCAATCATCCTCCTCATACCCCTCTGAGCTGTCAGATGTGTCATCATGCTATTTGCGCTCTTTAATTTTACGGCTTATAGCCTTTCTCTTGCTCTTGCCTTTCAGTGGCAGGCCCGAGGAAGGGAGTCGGAGGGGAGGGGGTCTTGGAATTCTTGGCCTTGCAGGCTTTCTTTGTTCCCCCTTTCTCCATTCATGTACCCCTTGTCCCCCTCAGCTCCTCCATACCTCTGGAGAACTTTAACCGGTCCTCCATGACTGCCAGCTGTTGGGAATTATGCCCCATAGTGTGACTCAGGCCCTGTTGCAATATCTCTCCCATACCAGGCTGCAGCCTTTTTTGACTCACTTGAGCCCTTCCTTCTTCGCTCGAGCTGGACATGATGGGGTTTATTGGAGACAGGAGTGCGAATGTATAGATTATCACAGGTGTCTTGGGCCTGTACCCATTTTAGTGTCTTTAGGGCAGATTGTATCCTTCTTTGACGTGTTAATTGCTTGTATTTTCGTTTTGAGAGGCTGTTATGCCCCCTTTTGGCCACCAGGTGGCGCGGTTGTAACATTTATACGTTTCTTTCACACGTTCTAGACATGTAAATCTGTATCCCCAGAACGCTCTGATGCGTTCGTTCTTGAATCGCTTTCTCCTTCGTTTGATCGAATGTTTGGAAATGCTAGTTTATAATGCTCTTGAATCGCTGTTCTACCGAAATGCGGGCCAATCTCTGCTACGTCACGGAAGTCCTAAACGAGGAGTACCGGAACTCTAAAGAGTCACTGTCGTGCTCCTCGTCCTTCCGTGACTGCAGTGCCCTCAAAGTAGTATGTGCGTGCCTGAACTACACATGCTGTGGCCTATGGAATTTACTCTCATAAACTAAAACCTGCAGATATGCTCCGCCACTATTCCTGCACGCTGTGCGCATTGTCCCTCGCTATGCTTATACAACAGCTTACACCATGAATATCAACATCATATCTAACACAAACCTTACCACGAGACTCGCTACCCCATCCGCATTCCAATCATGCGAGGTACTTGCAGCCAAACTTCTTCTATGCAGTAACCGTACCTTAACTATTCATCTAGTATAATAGACCGCCTGGTCCTTTGGGAACCTTTGAGGAGGATCTAACTAGCCTCTTGACCAGCAACACAAAAGACTTCTCACAGATCCTACTAATGACCCTGATAATAAACATGCCCAATCAGCAGCTGCCTTATTGGCAGATCATGGACTAGTTCAAAGAATCCTCTCCCCGACCCACATAAAAGGCAGGACCCTCGACTGGGTGGAAGACCTGAATTGCAACATTTCAATTACCAATATTGACCCGCAATCATGGACGTAGCACCACCTAATCACCTCCACTTCCACTCTTGAACTCCTTAGCCCTAAAACTATTGCCATGGCGCCACCACTTCCAACTAGAAGTAAAAAGGATATCACAGCCGAAAATCTACTCCCCCACCTCCTCCCGTCCATTAATGATCTTGACAGCAATACTGACCCTAACAGTCTAGTGGAGATCTTCAACAATGCCATGACCAAAGCACTGGACACTGTTGCACGTGTCAAACTCTGCAAAAGCAGGCAGAAATCACATCTCAATGCCTGGTTTACACCACAACTCAAAGAACTAAGACTTCAAAAGAGAAAACTTCAATCCACCTGGCGCCATTCTCCTACTGCTGGGAACAAAGCCAAGCTAACTGACTATGCCAATATGTATAAAAAAGAAATAATCCGCACAAAGAAGAGTGTTCAACAATAGAATCTCAAAAGCGAATTCCAATACCAAGGAATTATTTACTATCCTCCGGGAAATGGAAGCACCTAACCCACCTTCTGATAATGTCCCCAAAGATAAGCAATGGTGTACCGACATACAAAATGCTTTGTCTAACAAAATTGCATCACTCTAACTCAAAATAGCCAACAAAAAAGCGTTGCTGCTCCCATCTGAACTGCAACCCATCCTGCAGTCCTCGCCCGACAGCACTACCCTACCATTCAGATTCACCAAAATCTCCATCCTTGAGACAGAGAAAATCATACTCTACCTAAAACCATCAAACTGCCAGGATGGTAATTGCCCGGCTCAAATGATAAAGGATACAGCTAGAGACCTAGCCCCATTCATCTCGAAGCTCATTCACGCCTCATTCAAGACCAATACAGTCCCCAACAATCTCAAAGAATCCTGGGTCCTCCCACTGTTGAAAAACACTAGACCCCTCTATCCCGACTAATTATAGACCCACAGTCCCCTTCCTCCTCTTATGTAAAACATTTTTACCAAGCCCCTCTTGGATAAGTTGGACAGACTGGATGTCACCTACACTAACTATGCAGACGACACCCAGATCCTCATTCCCCTTTCGGGCAACTTTCTCGAGGACACAGCCTTGGTAAACAAGATATACCTCCTCATTCAGGCATGGATGGCATCCCATGGCCTCTGCTTGAATGACGACAAAACTGAGATACTGATACTGGGCTCAGAGGCGAACCTAAAAAAACGTGGCCCCAGTTACACCTCATTCAACATTGACAATAACACAATCAAGGTGATGCCTGCAGTTAAAACCTTAGGCTTCTACCTTGACTCCACTTTAAATCTCAAGAAACAAGTCAAATCACTAGCATCCTCAACTGCCTACACTAGCAAACTTATCTGTGCTTGCAGACCATTTCTATCCGAAACTAGCTGCATCACTTTGGCTAACGCACTCATAATGTCCAGATTGGACTATTGCAATGCCTTGAACCTAGGCGCCAACAAATATATCCTTTACAAAATTCAAAGGCTTCAAAATAACGCCTTGAGAGCAGCCCTGAACATCCCCAACCGTGAGGATATATCCAAGTTCAGAAGAGATGCCCAATGGCTAAATATAAACAACAGGATTCTTCTCAAAACTGCTTCACTCGCCTCTAAATGTCTGAACAACATAGCACCACCATATCTATCATGAAGAATAAACAGGAGAACCTCAACACACCCCACCAGATCTGCTAACCCCCACCAACTGGAATTCCCCAAATTCAAGCGAACCAAAGCAGGTGGTTCCAGCTTCCCAGTTAAAGCAGCATTAGCCTGGAATGTACTCCCCAGAACTTTAAGAATGGAACAGCCCTACCCTAAATTTAGACTTGACATGTTAAACTGGCTACAAACTAACGACTATTAATATATCACCCTACTCTAGCCTGGACTCTGCCTGATGCCTGACACCCTCTCCCCGGCCTCACATCTAATGCGACTGTCTTATGGTAGCTACGGCCGGGCCGCTACCGTTATTTCTGTATCTATATGTATCTATGTGACCCTTGTACTACTTCTTGTATTATGTGACCTACTGTATCATTGCCTCACTGTAACCCGCAAGTGGCAATGAAACCTGTCTTTACATGTTTTACCCACTGTTCTTCTCTGTAACCAAGCCTAAGTATACTTGTTCTGTGGCGCCCGACTACCCAAGGGTTCGGTGCGCATTACCAAAAAAATAAATAAATAAACAAACATAAAAACATCATCACTTTCACTCAATGAATTAAGATAACGCTAGGTACTTAACTGGCTGTCCGAGCAGCAAAGAAAGAGGAAGAACACGCGAGTGTAAAGGAGGATAAAGGGCATTATATGTTATGATTGGTGGAAGGAGTCACGTGATTTTGTTTTTTCATGAACATCAAAAGAATGAACTACACACAAGACTTTATTGGGAGATGTAGTTTTTTGGATGTGTTATTTTTTGATGAGTTAAACTGTTATATTGTATGCTGCTCGAGTTTGAGTAAAGAAAGAAAAGCATAATATGAGCCTATGTGTCTTGACATAGAATTAATGTCAAACCGATGTATTTGCGTGGCACCATTTCGCCAGGACAGTAACGTCAGTGGCACCAACTAAGAGATGGCTGGAGTTTTAGTTCCTAACCCTGGAAACCTATCGACCATGGATTACAGGGGATGAGAAGCAGCCAGAAATGCCCCTCTTCACCTAGTGGCAACAGTGATAGATCGACAAAGTACAACCATTTTCTAAAACTGAAAACCACCATTTAATGTAACTTCATGTATGCTTAGTTTTTTGGTGTGAATGCAACTTGTGTTCACATCACCCATATCAAACCGACGCGTTGCTGTTTAAAATACTAAGAGTGGATGATATTATCACACATGCTTATTAAAGACACGCTGGCCCATGTGAGATGCTATGTGAGTGCTGGCTTTTAGGCTCCCATCTGATTGCATTCTAATACATGAAGTTTCTTTTTATACTGGCAAAATAAAACAAAAAATACTGTACAAGAATACAGAATGATGTGAGGGAAAAAAGTCAGAACTTGCCAAGGGTCCATCCGTTACCCGGAACAACTGAAGATGCAACTGGAAAATGAACAGTGTGAAGCACAAAAATGTGCAAAATGTGTAACAGAAAACCAGGGGTCACAGCCAGGCTTCCCCATGTGAACAATGTAGATTCTAGGCAAATCACTCTACCTAAAAGGATTTTATTTTCTTTGCTGGCCATAATTGGGACCACCTGGAATCGATTTTCTAGTGTGAACTATACAAAAAGCCTCACTCTCGCATGTTATATGGCTTTTATTCTGCAGAATCACCACTGTGGTGGTCTTAAAGCGCTGAGTCCTTGACTGTGGTTGAGCTAATTGTGACCCCGCCCCAGGGGTTAAACAAAACCATAGTCTGAGGGATGGGAGGAAAAGGAGAAAGTGAGAAGAGGGAAAGAGTGAGTTGGGGAGAATGGGTGAACGAAATATGACTAACCAGGATAAAATCACAACCGGTTGAATGCAGTTGTGAGCAGGGATGCATTTCTGAGATATATAGCAGTTGTTGGGAAATACAAGGTAAAAAACCGGGAGGAAGAAAGAACGTTCCTTAAGGGCTACCTCTTCCTTTATATTGTTTGCAAATATAAATGTGTTTAGGAGATTTATTAGTAATAGTTATGGAGGTGTGATGGTCTTGAGGTGTGCGCAAGAGTTCCAGATAGTTTTGTTGGCTGTTTATACTAAATGAGAATGTCAAGACCCTCTCTTGATGAGAGTTCTTGTAGGCTGCATAAGGCAAGTCTGGTTGAATGAAGTGTTTCAGAGCACAAGAATTGCTATGAATAGAGAATATGCAGCTGAAAACGATGGGAAAGGGACACGAGGGAAATCCCAGCATGAGCCAAAATCAAAGGCGTCTATCTGGTCTGAGAAAGAAAATGGTCCTCAATGCAAGTTTAGTGGTATCACGCCGGTAAATCCGGCGGGATACCACCAAACTGGGTTACCGTTACTTGGTCTGCCGAAATTACCAGCAGATTGCAAGTGCAAGTAAGGGTAGTTACTCCCCATTCCATGGAGTCCCATAGGACTCCATGGGTGGGATTTGCTGGTATTACCGGCACCAGCAATTCCTGCTGGTGGTGTGGTCAAATTCCAGCCACCCCACCTGCAAACTTGGAGTTTGCTGGTGCGTTAACGTGCCGGTAAACAGAATTACTGGCATGTTAATTCCGCAAACTCCTAATGAGGCCCAATGTCTATTCTCAATTAGAATGATACTTAAGGGGTTTGGGCCCTTAGTTTATTGAATTATCCTACAGAGATATCGCTAGAAGGTGTCGGTTGTCATATAGACATTGATTTTTGTGTAGAAATCAGTTTTATTAAGCAAGACTACACAGTGTGCACTTTATGGTTGAGCAGTAAACTTTTATTATTGAAAAGGGCGACTAAGGTGCCTATACATACAGTAGGGGGGAGAAGGAGAGTCATAGATTTGGGTATGGAATGAGTCGGTAGTACAGCCAAAATGTGATGAGCAAATATAATCGCAGTAGAGCGTATTGATAATCAAAATTGTAGAGTACACATGTGACCGCATGAATTTAAATAAATAGAGCAAGAGGTATCCAAGAAAATCACAGCCCATTGATTGAGAAAGATCGATCTGTGAAAAACTAAGCAAGAGACAACACTGAGCGAGGGAGAGAGATCTATCGGTCTCTTAAGATCTAGATCTTGAATACCAAGAATCTGCAACCTTTGGCTCTCCAGATGTTCCAGACCACAGCTCCCATCCGCCTCAACCAGCATACTCCAGGGTGAGGGGTCATGGGAAGTGTAGTCCAAGACACCTGGAGAGCTGCAGGCCGCTAGGCCTTAGTAAAAGAACAGAGAAACAGACTCAGATGGAGAACCGGGCTCTGAAAGACCAGCCAAGGGGGCAGAACCAGACGTTAAGCAAGAACAGAGGAGACCTTGGCTCAGAACGATGGGTAACCCTGGACAGCTGATATAAAATAACAGTCTGACATCTATACTAAGTAAGGGGAAGACCTACTTTCTGGTTGGTGAGTACCAAGTGTTAGTAAGTGTTTCCTGATGCCCTGGTCCTGTCCATTTGCTGTATCTTCCTGACCTAGGTACTGCTAGTCATTCCCTCAAACTCTCCAAGTGGTAGTCGTGATAGAGGAGCCCCCTTCTAACCCAGGAGGTAGAAAACTGGTATGGTGTGCACATTTTAATCTATACCCAATGGGAGAATGTCCACAATCTATATTTTTATAAATTGCAATCTTTATAACAGAAAAGGTAAAGAAAAAGGAAAAATCACTATTCTACAGATTTTGTAAAACAAAAGATGCCACAATGCATCTAGTAAATAGAAACCGTTTCAAGGAGAGTTCTCTGGGGTTCAATATAATTATTTCCTAAAAAATGAAAATGCAGAAACCGGTAGCTAAAGAGTTCCCCTACGTAAGCCAGCAGTTTTCAAGAGACCAGTAGTGTGAGTAGAGTCAGTCTTTGGGGACACTTTTGCAGAAGGTTAACTCTTTCCTGCCAAAGATCAGTTTCATGTGCTCCAGTCGGGTGAATCCCACAGTAATGCCTTGGTGAAAAAGAGTAAGAGGAAAAAGGATGAGGAAATGCACAAAGAAGAAAAGGACTTCCCATCGTTGCCAGAGAGTCAGGTGAGCAACGCCCTGGGACAGAAAAAGGAGTTCTGTAGCATTGGTTGACGGTTTCCAGAGGAGGTCACTGTGCATGTTGTTGGAAGACCACCTTAACTCCCAGTGATGACACAACGTTAAGGGGAAGACTGCAAGACCCCTTGGGAAAGACGATTATTGAAGATTTGTTAATTCTCATACCGAGGTTTGGAGCCAGAGGAGCAGAAAAGTCAGTCAGCTGTGGTCCTTGATAGTCCTCTATGCAGGGTTGCTACTTCGTCATCAAGCACAGAATTTGGCTTTTGAGGAAGGGGTGCAAAGGGTAAAACCCTAAGGCAGAACAAATGTTCAGGAAAGGTTGAAGAAGTCACACCGGAGAGGAGCCAGCCACGGAAGAAGGACCCGGAGGTGAGTTTGGCCGTACCGTTGCAGAAAACGAAAGGTAGCATAGTTCCCTGGATCTTTCAAGTTGGGTGGGGTAGATCGAACTAGAGTGCTTGCCTGATGTCCTAGGATAAAGTTCCTCTGGTTGGTTCTCAGTATAGTCTTCAGAGTTCGGTCAGTGGAGGGGCACCTGCTTCTGGGTCCAGCAATGCAGGCACCACTAGGACCTTAAGGGACAATGGGCCATCGAGGGATGTGATCCAGTTGTCTGATGATATATTTTATTTGTATTGCGCTCATACACCAGTGTTTCAGATCAGAGGAAAGGAGCAGCACAAAGGGTTCCTTCTGGTCATGAGGAGCAATGCTTTGCTGTGATTTGTCAGAGCTGCAAAGAATGCTGGGGGAAAGCTCTGGTCTTTCATTGAGCAGCAGAACCCTCTAGGAATGCAGGTACAGAGTTCCAGTAGTAGACCAGGTGAAAGTGGATAAGGGAGGTATTATTTTATCCCCCCTCAGGAGTGTGATAAGTGAGACATCAGAGCCAGACAAGAAGACATGTTTCAAGTGTGTTTATTAAAGAAAACAAAACCTGGTTAGCCCTATGTCTACGATGAGGTTCCCTATCCTATGCTAACCACACCACTAAAATCAAACAATGCAATTAGGCTCAGTATACATTTGGCTCAGGGTGGCTGGTTTCTGACCCCCCACTCAGTTCTCGCTTTGGTTCTCTTCTTTAACTCAGGCCCCGGCCTCGTAACGAAAGAAATGTTGAAAGTTCAGTTCTTGAACTAAGAGATGGCTCTGGGTCTCCAGGAAGATTGTCCCATTAATTTCCGAAACTCTTGTGCAGTGAACACTGATAGGTATTCAGCATCTCTCTCTGCTCAAAGTAAGTCTCTAGTTCTAGTGAACACAATGCTTTTACTCTGTCACTTAAAGTTTAGTTTGCACTATCTGGCCCATCAGGCCTCTGGCTTGCTTTTCCCTCCTGGGCCAGTTTTGTCAGTTACTAATCAGCTTGTTGGCATCTTTGTTTTCAGGCTTCAATTAGGACCTCTACTCCATCTCTGAGGTCCTTACTCTTGTCCCTTCTTGCGTCTACTCGTTCTCTTGGTATTCTCCTTCTTGGGATATTGGTACTTCTATACACCTTAGGTTATTTTCTGTTTCGTCCCCTTCTAGGTCTTTTACAGTATTAGCCCATTGCGGGTTTCGTCGTTGTCCATCACTGCCCTGTGGGGCAGTCTCATTCGGTGCCCCTTCTGGGTCTTTTGATTCACTAGGTTCTCCCCTTCCCATGACATTCAGACTTGTAACCCCTCAGGTTTGTAGCAGCTTCGGCCTGTCCTGGGCCCTTGTATTAGCACCTTGCGGCCTCCTTCGGCATGCCTCCGGCTTCCACCTGCTTTCAGTCTCCAGCCGTGTACCCGTTTGCTTGCTTGGAAGGCAGCGTCTCTTCTGGTAGTGGAACCGTCTCTTCTGGTAGTGGAACTGCAGGTCCGACTTCCTTGCTATCGGATCTCCATTTGTAGTTCCTCCGATAAGTCGGTTACCAGTCTTCAGTGTCTGCTTTCCTCTATGCTGGGGTGCCACGCCTAAGGCGTTTTTTCCTCGGCGGCTCTGGTCTCTCCGCCTATCTCACCTGGACTCAGCAGCGTTCTGCAGGCTCTCTGCTTACCGCGCCTCCAATGTGGTCATGTCGCCAGGTGACTGTGAGGGATAGCGTTCCTCCTCTGCGCTCCAACTCAGACGGCTGTTCTCCAGCCACGGATTGGCTCTTCCTGCTGCTTGAGCCCAAGCCTTTAGTCCCTGCTTGAGGTAAAAGAGAGAACTACATTGGTCCTGCAGGGTCAGAAACCAAGCCAAACCCATTTAAAGAGACCTTTTTATATTACAAGTTTCTACTGCCATGTATTCGGCAAACATTGGTTATTCATCAGAATAGGGAGGTATATAACCATCTTTGCTTGGGGAAGTCTTGTTTCCTAAGGAGGGGTGAAACTGCAGTGTTTGCTCTATGTATATACGTATCATATATAATGTACATCATCTGTTGCATTGTCTCTTGGTTTGATCATTGCTCATGTCACGATCACTTATGAGCCAAGGTGCCATGGTCACCTTCTAACAGAAGGAAATGAATTACATTAGGTTCTACCATGTTTGCTTGGCAAGGAGGCTTGGCTGGGCCTTGACTGTGTGTAACAGGTCTGCCAGCCTGCACCTATCTGGTGTGTGGCGAACCAGACGAAGGACTCTGACCGCTGGGAGTCATTTTTAAGGACTTTATTGCAATGAAAAGGATCAAAATGTCTAATTTGCCCTATTTGCATGAGGTAATTGCCCTACTGTGACGAAGTGCAAGGCATCGTCACTGATAAAAGAACTGGACAATGTAAACAAGTTCCCATAACTTCCCTTCCAATGACTACTTCAATCTCAGACAAATCAATGTATTTTGAACCCATTTCATGACGTATAATAATACAAAGAAGAGGAATCACAGAAGTTCAATGAGAACTAAGGATAAAGAGAATGGGAGGAGGAAGCCCCACACAGAGGAAAGACGATTAGAAAATCCGAAGCAGTGCTCTAGTCCTTTTTGCATAACAGAAAACAATTTAAACGATAAGAAAGAAAAAAGACAAGACCCGTTGTTGTTGAGGAAGAGGAGAATTAGTAGCAGTGATAGTAGTGGTCCAGAGCGGGAAAGAAGTGGAGGCAGGCTGAATAAGAGTAGTAATTGGAAAAGCAGTTGTGGATGCAGTGGCAGGAGGGTCAGAGTCGGAAACGACGTTAGAGAAGGAGAGCAGAAGAGAAAATCAGAATAACTTTAGCTGGTTCTCGATCCATAAGCGAAGTGGAAGACCAGAAGGAGAACGGGATGGTTGTCTTCGAGAAAACTTTGATCGAGTGGCTACACCGGCAGCCCAGGGTGAGACATCGAAGCCTCACATGGGACATAATATCCAAGTCCCGCCCTGAAAAGGCAAACCGACTAGAACAGCCGGCGAAAGTCTGGGACTGGGATGTGGCGGCAAGTTGGGTTGAGAAACTGTGAGCGGGTATCGGAAATAGCTCTTCCATGACACCCAGTCGAGATGCCACCCGCGAGGTCGAGAGAGCAGCCTGCTGAACAGGGGCTTCAGCAGCTGGTGTACGGATCAAAGGGAGAGTTGCCACATCCCTGAAAGCCTGTAGGGACCTCCACAAGCAGCTGGGAGGCGAAGCATAGAGCAAATTCATCTGCAAAGGTACCGCCTGGGGAGAGTGTTCCAACATCCTGGATGCGTGATTACAGGGTTGACCGGCAGTGAATATTATTGAAAGAGTATTGTCAACCCTTAGAATTATTGTACCACATTAACTCCCCCGCCATAAAATAGCAAAGCATAATCGGGAGCAAACAAAAATAAGTAGAACAGACATGTTGGAAGTTTACCCTGTTCTCCCTCAGCCCATTGTTTTGGGAAATGACTGAATATACTTGGCAGGCTAGTGAAACAAGTGTATTTGGCCATTGAATAAGGAACACAGACCTTGGCAAGATAGTAAACCAGGGCTGTGACTCGAGCAAAAGTTAATTAGAAGGAGTAACGCTCTTGGGAACCATAAACACCATGAAAGGGAAGCGAAGCAAGCCCTTTGAGTTTGTGGACCTTTCTTTTTGGAATTCTTTGGTTTTGCTTTTCTTATTGGAACTTTATCTGGACAAATTGAAATTGACTAAGACAAATGTCCTAAAAAGAGGAGAGAGCCACCAGAGTGGAAGCTTTTTTCTGGAAGTACTAATTTTGACGTTAAAGCAGTGCTGCAGGAGGGCGGCCCACAGACGTTTTTACCCTGTTCCTTTCCTTTTTATTAATTATAAAGTATGAGGGTCCGATTAGGTTTTGGACGTTCTAACAGAGACATTAGTTAGTTTTTGTTGAGGTAGGGAAAACCCTCTTGGTGTTGGGGCTAGCGAGGCATTTCCCCAAATCCCTTCTTTTCTTTTACTTTCAATAAAAGTAAAGTCAACACTCCTGTGTCTGTCGCCTACTTCTGATTTCTTACACTACCTAGCAAAAATAAACTAAAGGTGGATGTTAAAGTCCAAATTAAAATTCTTGAATCCGAATCCTAACCACTCACTGGCTGTACCACTTAAAAAAATAAAAAAAAAAACGCATGTAACTAAGAAAATGAAATGGGAGGCTTGTTACACTAGCCTCAGTAAGGCTTCTGCCTGGCCCACTTATACTTGATTTTCTTCAGTTCCGTTCAGTACACAAAAGTTTCTTTTTTACCACAGGATGTTCTTCTTCTCCTTGGCATAAAATTAAAGGTTTCATTCTCTCCCTTTGTGATAAGGAAAATCGGTTTCTTTATCCAAACAATTCCAACCCTTTTGTATCTTTTCCTTAGGTGAGGCGCTGGGTCTCCCCAAAGTCCTGTAACTTTCATACTTATGGTTTTCCTTTACACAATTTATTTGTGTAGGGCTGTGGTCCGCATTGGTTGATCAAGATTTTCCAATTTCTTTGACTTTCTTGGCCTTGGATCAAAATGTTCATAACTTTCTTTCCTCTTTTCAGGGTGCAAGATTTCAAGCTGAAAGCTGCTAGCCGCACACAAAAGTCACTCGCCCCATTTGTGAATGAAAGGCAGTGCAATTATGCGACTGAGTGCACTACGCATCATAACAATGTACCTGTGTATCCCGTCTAGGGATGTAACGGTATACCGTTAAAGATACCGTGAACCACTTAATTGAACAATAATAACCGTCACATTGTTTATACCGGTATACCGTTTATACCGTTAAGTGTGCTTTTCAATCTGATTTGGAAAGGCTGCAGTAAGCAAGTGCTGCACAGTCTTGGTCTTGCACTGTTGGATGTGCCGTCTGCCAAGTAGTTTCAGTTGGAGCAGTTTTTAATGCCATTCCATAAACCACACATGCCTGACATAAAATCAATATGTTAGCAATAGGAAGAATAAATACAGTGCCAAGAAGGAAACGGGTTTACTTTGGGATGGCGGCTTTGGGATTTATATATTTATAATGGATATTGTTTGCTAAACATGTGACAATGGGGGATTTCCCTGGTTCCATCATTGAATTTACATATAATGAGTCACACTGCGAAATTCACTCAGCTCTGTGGGTATTCCCTGCTGCCATACCAAAGGGTAACATGTCCGTGATTACTGAACACCTTTTGGCCCGCAAGTAAACTAAAGGCTGTAAAGTAAAGAGAGCGTGTGTGCGTATGCGCACAAGCGTATACTACCATCAGCCTCCATTGATCTGTCGCATGCAGGTTATCAAGATGGCAACATGTTCATCTTCACCAGTAGCCCGTGGGGGAGCTAAAAGCCTAAATGACCACTTAAGAAAAGCTATTCAGTTTGCTTTGCCAGTCGCAGCAGGGCTCCCCCCACAATCCCCTCCTCCTCTTCACACGTGTGTTTGGTGGAAATAAGGGGTGGCATTTCAGTGGAAAGTATGTTGAAAAGCCCAATTCTGGCCCTGGGTGGCTGGTTTTGTTTGTGATGATAAATCTGACAATTTATGACCTTTTAGGAAATATTTGTTAAAATTAGTTAACTCCACCTGCTATACCGCGATAACCATGATATACCGTCATTTGGCAAGAAGGTTATCGTACCGTCATAAAACTAATACCGTGACACCCCTAATCCCGTCTAGCACAAACCATTACATGTACATATTTTCAATCACTCTATACTAAAGGAAACAAGTCCAGATATGTTGCACCCTGTCCTAGGCTTAAACAAAGAAAATATTGCAGTCAATTTTAAAATAATTCACAATAAATATATTTGTGTGGGTTTGCTGGTTATAGGTTTTCCTGCTGTGCCAATATGTTTGTACGAAACTGATGTAGGAGGAGAATTAGAATTTGCGACCAGGAATCGACCTGTATTCCAACCTTGGCTTCCTTGCATCACCAACTCTTGTGGCCGTGTGAAGTGTACATTTCACTCTCGATCACAAAGTGTCATCATCCTGTGCACAGACCCACAATCTTTCAGGCCTCAGCACACAGACCTGGACTGACCCCCAAGATCAGCTAAACCTTGAGTGCTTTAAGTGCATCAGTGAGTTGCCTTCTGCCTGGAGGGCAGACCTGCTGCATCTGAAGGGCGGGGGAAAGATTCGACATGACCTATAGTTCGTTGCACAGGATGAAGTGTTTATGTGCTCTAAGTATGCCCATACTGCCAACGGCCTCTTTCCATGTGGCCCCCCCCTTTGCATTTCTCTCAAAAGGACAAACGTGTCGAAAAACAAACACGAGTGATTGGTGCCATGAGCACAGTATGGAGGGGCAGCATCTCCTGCTTGATTTTCTTTTCGAGCGTTCTTTTCACTTTTCACTAAGCAAAGACAAATGAAGCAGGAAGCTGTAGGTAGAGTACATGTGCCGCATGCACATAATTACTTACTCGCCCCATTTAATGACTGTTAATTTTGCGGCCTGCTCTTTTCATATGTTTGTATATTTGGGCTTTTCAGGTTCCAGTAACCTAGGCAGCTTTCATAGCCATTATTCAAAGTGTTAGTACTTTGTATCGTTTTTTTTTATTCTCGGGTTTCTAAGATAGCTTTTCCAGCCAATATTTTTCACAAAGTTTGTATAATTCTCACTCCTCCTTGCATAGGTTATTTGTACACTCATGTTCCTCAAGCTCTTATAACCCGGATAGCTTCCACAACTATTACTCACAATCTTCTTGTTACTCGCAATCCCCCTTCCATAGGGTATTTGCACATTCAGGTTTCTCTGGCTCCCGTAACCTTGATGGTATTCACAATATTTGCACCTTGTAATGGTAGGCTCTCCCATCTGGTTTCTTAGGCTCCGGTAACCTTGTCGACTTTCCCAGCGGCTACTTGTCTCTGTAGATAAAGTCCGACGTGTGTGGAGCTCGGAGATCCATAAGGTCTGGGCTTGGTATTCGTTGCTGGCCCTCCAGGTTACCACTGCTCCTTCCTGGTCGCGCCACCAGTCTGAACGCCCACCGGTCGACCTGGACTTCTCGGTCGATTCAAACGCCAACCCACAGGCGTTCGGTTAGCATTCTCTTTGTGCTCCTTGCTTCCACTGGACCCGTGGCCCAATGTGGCACCGCCCCTCCAGGATGTCAATACAGCAGAGGCTCGCCTCTGCACAACAATTCTCCTGTCTCCGTAGAAGCCCCAACCCCCCATTGTACAATCAACCTTCTTCTTATACACGTCGTAGGGGCAAATTGAATGTTGTCCTCTGTTGACTGTGGCATTCAGGCTGTGTTCAGCAATGCCTGAAGCTAACAGGATGGAAGGAGGATGGATGGGTGTTGTGGTGAAAGAGTTCGAGGAAATGTCACTATTCATTGAAAGCAAAGCGATGTCCCAGCCAAGGGGATTCTGTTGATTTTCTTTGCCTGTGGTGTTCAGGGGAGATCCGAGAGATCCAGCACTATCTTAAACCAAAGAGATAGAGGAACTGTCACTGTTTGGTGTTTTCAAAACTGGAATATTTAAGACAGAAGTAACAACAGTTTTCTTAGTTTTCATATATGCAGACCAAGTGTTTCGGGCTGGGTGTTCCTTATCCGAATGGTAGTCCTTGTCCCTGAGAGGGAAGTCACTCCCAGTGAGGTCCCACTTGCCTAGACCACTAGGGGAGGATCTTGCTTAGCGGGCTCACCTCCTTAGCCTGAAAGGTGGTGGCTCCCCTATGAGGAGAAGGGATGAATACTCTGGGTTCGTCAAAGGTGCCTTTGAATTTTTCTCACACCATTCATACAGCTACCTGCAGATCTCACGTTTGCCTGCTGGGGAACTGTCACCTAGGGCTTAAGCCTGTACTAGCTCTGTTTGCAGCTTGTCTGTCGCTTGCCAGGTTACTCATTATATTAGCCTTGGAAGGATTGAGTAATTGCTGGCGCATCCAGGATACAAACGTGTGACCTACAGCTTGCATAAAGATTGTTGTAGCAGGTGCATCAACCAACTGAGGCACTTAAGAAATTATATTCAAATGTAGTTATTCTGTGGGTTTAGCTACTTTGAGGACAGGTGAATTATAAGAGTTGATTTATGAGAAATACAATTCTGAAAGGGAACGCAGAGTAAACAAAATACTATGTAATGTTAGTGGGTTTAGGATGGCACGTCTTATTCAGTTTGGGTGACCTCTGTGCACTGCCAAAATGATAGAGGCAATGCTTTGAATTAATAATGACCAAAATCATTGTATAGGAATACATCCAAGCCATCATTTTTTAGCAATCATGCCCGAGTGCAGAACGGGACCAGCCAGTTGTCACCCAGTCTTAGTCCTGCAGCCAAGGTTTGGTATGTAAGGTTGCCCAGAGCAATGCTAATAGTTTTGATTAATTTAAAAGATTCTAGCCATCATTTTCTATTTTTGGTGGAAAGCAGACAGTAATTAAAAACCAGACCTGGGCAGTGTGTCACACACAGGTACATGCCTATGATGGCAACTCCTTTGACATCACTTCCCATGACATCTCCTGGGCCAAAGGTTGCACCATAAGATTCACCCCCACAAGTAATGTAAAATAGCTTCATTCAGCTCCTGGAAGCGGCCCATTGTCACGTGGTTGAAGAGAAGGGAGGGCAGAGGGAGGAGGCGAGGCAGATGTAAATATTATGGGGATGATTGTTGCAGGTCACAATTACTTGAATCCTGTGTGCAGGTGTGTTTCTAGGTGATTTATGGTGGTGACACTTGGGTATCGCTATCCAGAGGGGAGAACTCAAGATAAATTGGTTACCTGTATCAGTGTAACGAGAAAGCCTTTGGCCAGGGAGCGTACGTGTGGTAAGAGGTAGAGGTGTTGCACTGGTTAGTGTGGTGATAGGGGTGCTAACAAATGTTATGTGCATGTGGTCAAAAGTAGCTGCTTGTGTCGAGCTAATCGGACATTTCTAGCCCATCCTGGAGAGCAAACAACTAATGTAGGGCAAGTGCAGACACCTGCTCTTACATTACAGGCACGCGCCCAACCCTCCACCCCCAAAGCGGAAAGACCTAATTCCTCCCAACCTGTTGTCTCTCCTCCAATGGTTAAGTCAGGTTGTTTAGGTCGGAGGAATTGAGGTCAGTGTGATTCTTGTGTTTGTACATGACCTATTGAATTGCCATCGTTTTGTCCACAGTAGCATCATCCAGAAAGGGTAGCGTTTCCTCTCCCACTTAAAATGCAAAGCCCATGGCGGCAAAGGGCCTCCCCCTTATTGCTTGGTGTTGGCTATTCAAGCTAACTGTGTCAGCTGAGGATGAGATATGAACAATTCATATATTTTATTTAGGATGGGGGAGTGAACAACTTGTGATGCACGCTCAGTACCCCCCCCCCCCCAGACCCTTTTAATTCAACATTGGTTTAAAACGGTCAGCCTGCACCCAAGAGTGAAATAATCTAAAAAACTATATTATCCATTTGGAGATAAAAATGTTGACTAGTACATTGGTTATAATTAAGCGTGTAGCAAGGGTGTTTAACGAGGGACTCTGGGCCGATGCCACTCGACCCGGCATACCCGATAGGATAGTAACGCTATTAGCACCCCCGGTTGCCTATCTGGTAATTTGGGGTGCTGAGAGTAAAGTATTTTGTTTGAATGAGTAACACCTTGTGTGAAGGTTTAAAATAAAGAAAGGAAGGGGAGGGAGGATGGGGCGGTGGGTGTAAGATGGCAGCGGGGGAAGCAACCATCAGGTGGCTCTGAACGCGGGCTTGCACTCGGAGATACAACCTGCTTGGTTGCACACCCGTTCCCGGGTGCGCCGATTAATTGTATAGCACCCGCTGGTGGGCAACTTCTTTCGGACACCAGACCATACTTACATATTTAGACTGGCAATTCTGCTGAGGAACTATCTTTTCATAAAAACTGGGTCAGATGGTAAATAGACATTTGTCCTAAAAATGGCACTAGAGGAATACAGTGCACACCCGGTGTCCTGGCTTGGCGAGGTAAGTGCCCACTATTTTCACTCTTGGTGCCCCCTCTTCCACTTAGGCCTGTTTCTTTCTTTCCTTCTTTCTTGCCGTTTTCTTGCCCTTTTCCTCGCTTTTCCCATGCATTCTCTTGCTCTATCTGGCTCTTTTCCCCTCTCTCGACCTCTGTGCACCCTCCTCCCTGCGGCCTGTTTACTGCTTTCCTGGTGTTTTCTTCCTTTTTTCCTTGCCTTTCCCTTGCATTTTTAATGCATTTCTCTTGCTCTCTCTTGTGCTCTCTCTTGTGCCCCCCTCCCTCTCTCGCCCTCTGTGTGCCCCCTTCTCCACTGAGGCCTGCTTTCTTGACTTTTTCCTGGCCTTTCTCATGCATTTTGAATGCATTTCTCTAGCTCTCTGGTGCTATTTTCCTCTCTCTCGACCTCGGTTCCCCTTCCTCCCTGAGGCCTGTTTCATGGAATTTTCTTGCCTTTTTCATGCATTTGTAATGCATTTCTCTCATGCTCTTTTCCCCCTCTTTCGCCCTCTGGGCATCCTCCTCCACTGAGGCCTGCTTTCTTGCCTTTTTCTTTACCTTTCCCATGCATTTTCAATGCATTTCTCTTGCTGTCGCATACTCTTTTTTTTTTTCCCCCTCTCTCACTCTCTGTGCCCCTTCCTCCAGTGAGGCCTGTTTCCTGCTTTCTTGCCATTTTTTTTGCCTTTTTCCTTGCCTTTGACGTGCATTTGTAATGCATTTCCCACTCTCTCGAACTCTGTGCCCCCTCCTCCCTGAAGCCTGTTTCCTGCCTTCCTGGCGTTTTCTTGCCTTTTTCCTTGCCTTTCCCATGCATTTGTCTCATGCTCTTTCGCCCCTCTCTCGCCCTCTGTGCCCCCTCCTCCAGTGAGACCCCTTTCCCGCTTTCTTGCCGTTTTCGTGCCTTTTTTTGCCTTTTTTATTTTTTTATTTATTTGCATTTGGTTATAACATCACCTTTACAAAATGATTTTATTTACTTTTTAACATAAAATACAGTCATTGTTGTTTCCTCTTCACATAATAAAACATATATAAGTTAAAATCCCACTATAGTTAATTCCATATATGAGAAAAAACATAAATAACCTTAAAAACTAAATGATCACACATATTCTCCAAACAGTATATATAAAAAGCCAATTGCCGAATATCATAAACTGCCACATAACTTATGCCATCAGCTAAGACAACTCCCACTTCAGAGCCTCTGAGTTCAAACATTAATATTTGACATTCCAGAAACTCAAAAATGAGACCACACTATAGCTCTCAACCATGTACCATTGGCAAATGAGTACCACTAACGTGGATACACTGAGTAGTATATACAACTGCATTCTAATCTGAGTTGACATCAGTGCATGGGCCAATATATAGAAACCAATACTCGCTACAAATTCTTTACTATGCTCTTATCATGTATTTAACATCTTCTTTGTAATGGTATTTAAAGTGGGTTATCGCATCAGAGTTTCTGCTTCACTTAACATTTGAATCAACATAATTCCCAACCATTGGTCTTCAGGTTTCGAATCAATAGAGAAAGGATTCTTAAGCCATATGATCACTTAAACATTCTTCCATATATGCAGGTAAAGCTGACATTAAGTTGATCAAATCAGATTCAAGTTTTGTTAAGAAGCGACCCAGTGCAATGTGCAATAAAAAATGAGTTGTTAGTACCCACCATACACTTATGCCATAATGCTTCCCTTGCCAGTGCCGTATTTCTTATGTTGTTTTCCCCCATATAATGAATTCTCAAAGTTTCATAATATAAACAATAGATAACTAAGTGTTTGATAGTTTCTGGTTGTTGTGAATGCAGACAAAATCTACAACTATCTGATACACTTTGATGCCAATGTTTAGTACGCTCCAGAGTATGAAGCTGGTTCATTCTAAATCGAAACGCTTTGTATCGTGAGCTTTTAATTCCGGCGTATGCCAAATAAAACTGGAAAATGAAACGGACTTCATGCTGCATTGGTTTTCATTTATGAAGGAAGTGACTTTCACCGGCGCTTTCTACACTGCCGCGAGTGCCATCCCTCTGGGAGAATTGGAAATCCTTTTTTCCCTTTGCATATGTATATATATTATTTCATCTATAGTTTGTACCCAATCCCATTTATACAGTTGCTTCTTTGCATATGCAGGACGCAACCATAGATCATCTTGTGTGATATTGATGATCTTTAGAATTTTTTTCCATTCTATTTTGAAAAGTTAAGATAGATTGAGGGTTTGACATCACAAGCATCTTTACAAGTTCTTGATATAATGAGTTTCTCTGAGGTTGGAGAATCTTTGCATAAGTATTCAGTTGCCTCCTCTGATAGTGAGCGGACAAAGAAGATAGACCCAGTTCAATTCGTATACAAGAGTTTGGCACCAAATTGGCCAATCCAAGCGTTTGCTTCCATGTTCGTGCTTGTATTGAATTGAGGAAACTATTCATATCATGCAGGCATAAGTCCAAGCCATATAATAATATTGGTTAAATTTTCATTAAATAAAATTGAATTGCCGGATGTAAAGAAAACTTGCAGTATCTTTTGAACACAATTTTTTGTTGTGAAATAAGAGGTCTAACTTTATGAGATAGTGATTTGAGCTAATTGGGTTGAGAAGACACATACGATAGATCGTAGCCCAGATATCTACGTTTGGGCAACCTTTCTATAGCTATGCCATTTAATGTCCAGCAGTAAGAGGGACTTTTCTTCCTGCTAGTGAATACTAATGTTTTGGATTTGGTAACATTAGCCCAAACGTTATTTTCAGAGGCATATTTGGAGAATGCCTGTAGTCTGTTCTGTAACCCATATGGCGTTCTGTCTAATAACAAAATATCATCCGCAAACGCAAGCCAATTTAATCGTAGATGTCCTATTTTTATCAGAAAAGTAACCAATTGATGCCAAATAGTCAGTATCGCAGAGGTACAATTTGAAAAGGGTGGAGGCGGGGTTTTCACCCCTGCTTCACCTCTGTCTGTGTAGAAATCTCCCCTGTCAGAGCCCCTTGCCTATTGATTCACACTCTGTAGCATGTATCCTTGTGTAACATGGCGATTACTTAAATGATCTCGGTTGAGAAACCCAACCAACTCATTTTGAACCATAGAAGATTGCGAATAACGCAATCAAAAGCCGAACTTAAGTCCAACGAGGCCACAAAAACAGTGCCTCCTGTAGTTGTTTTAACAGCATCAAGCACGTGAGCTAGAACGGTTGCCTTTAAGGTAGTCCCCATATGTTTCCGAAAAACCTGTTTGATATAGAGATAAAGAATCATGCACTTGTATGAATTCTTCAACTCTATTTAATATTAGGATGATAAAGACTTTGTATGAGGCATCCATCAAGGCTATCGGACGATAGTTGTTTGGTTCAGACGGACTGCCTTTTTTATAAATGGGAATGATTAACAAAGTTCTCCATGAAGATGGAATTCTGTTGGTATTGAAGATGTTTTCAAATTTTATCTTGAGAATACCTGCCCAAAACAAGCATCCGTTTTTAACACACATGCTGGAATGCCGTCAGGACCTGAGGCCTTCGTAAAGTGTAATTTGCTAATGGCCCATATGATGTCATTTATAGACCATTTGTATTCTCGTTAGAGAAGATAATTTGATTGTTTGAAAAGTGATGGCACGTTACACATCAGGAAGTTGAAAAGCCTCCATAATATGTTCAGACCAGATATCGGCTGAGATGGAACTCTTCATGTTGTCTAACTTCTTATATGTTTTATCTTTAAACATGTTCCACATGGATTATGTGTCATGTTTGCAAAGAGAATTTACAATAGCCTGGTTATCAGCTATCTAAAGTTTATATTTGAGAGTCACAGACATTCTTATGTCTCTGACAAATACGTTTTTTTAATGCTAAGTATAGTTTACTGTAGATAAGTTTGCTCTTGCTAGTATCCTTAATTCTTTTGACGCTTTGAATCAGCAATTTCCCACTGATAATTGTGTTTGTTTATTTATTTTAATTCTTGTAATGCGCCAACATGCCCATAGGCCTCAGGGCGCCCATAAAACTGGACGAACAAACAGACACACATGGCAAAGAAAGAAGAAGGGTCAAAGAGTTATTCCAGATTGAAGAAGTGGGTTTTTATGGCAGGTTTGAATACATGTGTGTTGAAATGTATTGGAAGTATTGTTGCGTGCTAAAAGTACAAGTTGTTCATGAACAATAGTTATTATATTCTTCTATGCAAGTGATGTCATGTATTGAGTACACTCGTCTTGGATTAAATTTCACAGTAGATTCAAGATTGGAAACCAGACGATTACAAAGTTTCTTGTTCCAATGAACTGAGATGAGTGGACGCTCTATTTCCACTAAGCATAGTTCTGGAACCATTTCAAGATGTTTACTTATTATAGTCAGTTCGATTGAGATGACACAATAATCACTAAAACCCACATTGGAGATTTTACATATTCCACTCAGAAACAAATCTATGATTGAATGTGAAAGCCCTCTTTGCCAAGTGTGAATTGGAACATCATGCCTTTTTTCAATTACAAACATATTCCATGTAGCAAAGTAATGATTCCAACATCGACTGAAATTACCATAATTGTGGTCAGTGTGTGAAATGTGTTATTACTGGATAATTTAGAGCAGTTCGAATAAAAGTCCCCTCCCACAATGATCTTCTAAAGGGGATTATATAATCGGGCATTTTGGAAAATAGTACGCAGCATCTCAAAAAGATTATTTAACATCATTCATGGTGGATTCCAATAAAGAGAATTAGAAGGAAAGCATCCAGATCATTATTATTGTGAAGTAATTTGATGGCTAGTAAGGCATCGGAGGAATGAATGAGAGTCGCGTGCACATTCAAGGCATTATTAATTAAAATGGCAAGACCGCCATTAGGGCGTCCCAAACCTGTTTTTTTTTTTTTTGCATGAGAGGAGAGAAAAAGGAGGTGTACCCATATACACACAGCTGATTAATATACATTGTTTCCTGCAACAATATTACTGAAGGCATGTCAAAAATAGATTGGGACTTCAAACAGGCAAAAAGATTAACAAAACCACATACATTCCATGAATGGAATTTAAGCTTGCTGCAGCTAAGAGTTTGCTTTTGGAAGCTCTATGGACATTATCGTTTTCACGAGGTTTTGCACCCACGACCAATCTTTAATGTTTGATGCAATAGCAGTGAATTGAGATAGAAGATCCGTTTGCATAGTGGCAGAAGACAGATTGACTGATGATGGGCCGCGACACTTGCAGCCCGAGGTAGTTGGTGCTCAATTAAATCATGAGCATGCTCATCTTCAGTAAAGATGACCATTTGAATTCCCAACAAGATATGGTCATCGCGATGTTCCCATATTTATCACGATGTTCCCATATTTATCACGATGTTCCCATATTTGTTTTAAGATAATTGGTGAATTTACTTGACATATCAATCTTTGATTATTGTCAATTGCAAGTTTCACCCACTCTAGAGTTAAGTAATCGTAACATGCGAATCCCATTAAACACTTTGAAAATGAACAAGCGACTAAGCCATGAGAGACCGTTGACTGCCGGATCGCTAATCCATCCGATGATTGTGGATGTGTTAGCGGATAGGATCAGCACTCCATTAAAGTCTAATTGTTCATCTTCATCATGTGTTTTCTGCTCAATATTCCCAGTTACATCAAGGTGGCTTGCCTCCACAAGCTTGAGTTGCTTTGTTTTATGTGCTTCTTTGTTGTCCATAGTCATCCCTTCAAGCTCTGCAGGCAAAAAAGATTGCTCTTTGCCGTCAATACTAGCTGTTGACGTACCCGGAATGCTGGAGCTATCGAGGTCATGCTTGAGAGAGGGTTTCTGACCATCATTGTTTGCCACTTTTGTGGTGTTTTTTATGAGCAGGTAAAAAGCAGATAGTTGAGATTGTTTATGTTAGGCTACCAGACAGTTTGGGAGGCGTAGAAACCTTACAGTTGACCTCAGAAAGCACATTTTTCACTTTTTTTGTGGCAAATGTATTGTCACTGGGTCAGCAGATGAGTTGAGGGCGGGGCCATACAATTGAAGCGCTCTCCTGCTTTCCTCATTCAACTGCTCTAAATCCAATACTACCTCCTCCTGTACGAGAACACCAGTATCATTCCAATTGACACTAATACCAATGGAATCTGAAGAGTGAAAGAAAACCCACCAAGGCAGGCTCGTCAGTACCCACATCCACAGTTTTGTTATCACTTGGAGGCATAATATCTGTCTCTTGATTTCTCAAGCCCATCTCTTCCTGGTCAATGATTTTTGTTAGGCCAGAAGGGCTATCAGGTGTAACATTAAAGGGTGTGGTTTCTATATCGCTAAAGCGAACAGCAATATGATTGGCCAGATGCGCTAAATTGATAGAAAGATAAATCATGTTTTCCAATTTGAGCAATTGCCCATAAGTGCGGGCAGTGTTTGGCTGCCCATTGCCAACCCCCTCTTGCCTAGGATCCGGATCAATACAAGTAGGAGCACTCAAAGCCTGAGCATAGGAGCATGTAGTAAAGGAGAGAGAAGACCCAGAAAGGTGTCTGTGACTGCTTTCAACACACTGAGTGTCCGTATGTTTGGGAACTCTTCATTTGAGTTGGTTTACCTATAGGTTCCTCTAATGTGCCTTTGTTGGAGTTGGCATAAATCGACACTTTTCCGCATAAGAACCTCTGCATTTGGCTGATTTTTGCAATCGGTTCCATTGAGGTTCGTTTAAAATCTCTAATTCCAAGATGGGTCAGTTTGTGCCCTTTGTCGTGCAAGTTGAGTATGCGGCTTAAAACTGGAAATTGTTGCTCAGTTTTCTCTATGTCCTGCAAAGCAGATGAAGTCCCCTCAAAAGTGATATGGGATGCTTCATGAATAGCCATTGGGGGTTGTTTGGGGTGGACAGGGCACAAACAGATTTGTGGAACTTGTTCGGTGTCAAAGTTTGGATTACTCGCTTGGGGTTCACTAGACAGAGTGAATATCCCAAGGGGTTCTTGCATGCAGGAAGCAGTACAGTGGGCATATTCATACGCGCTGTAGATTGCATATTGTGTAAAATGCACATTATCAATCCCCCCTCCCATCCCACTAGCGGGCATGGACGGTCCAAGGGGCAGATGAGTGTGCTTACCTAGTTCTGCCAACACCGCATGTGCAATCATAGAGACGTCCGGTGCCACTGGGGGCAAACCTATGGATCAAATGGGTTCGCGCATTCTAAGAAAACTATGTTGCACAGAATTATCACAACCATTCATTTCTTTAAGAGGAAACGATTTCCTTTTATGAGCATTATCAACATCTGCCTGAATTTGCACATGCATAAAAGAAAGCGCCACTTCTCGACCAATGACCTCCTTTCTTGCTAGCCTGCATCGCATTAGCAGGGACTGATTCTCCTTTTGTAATACATAATGAATTTGATGTAACTACTGACACTATGCCGCCACTCATCACAGGAGGAGAACGAGTGCAGAGAGAACCTACTTTATGTGTGGAGCTAGAAGCTGGTATAAATGTCTTGCAAAGTTTTCCGCTCCATAGGCTACTTGCCATGTTTGCTTTGAGAAGCAAGCAACAATACCGCTATGACACAACTTCGTCGAAAGCTAAGGGAACAGAGCAACCCTTCAAGATGAAGGATACAACCCCAGTATACTCGTGGAATGTGCTCTCCCCCACACGTCTCAATAAGCCACCTACCGTGTCTCTATGATTTGCAGTACTTTGTTGCAAAGAATATGATACCAAGAGGAGGAGGTGTTAAGGATTTCAATCAGGCAATACACCCTGGTCTCAGCCTAGTATGCATTGCGCAAATTAATTACTTATTTGATTGTGTCTATAGGTTCAATATTCTGAGTGATATACCACTCATATCACACCCCTTCTCAAAATACCCCCAGGTCACGATGGACCAGGAATCAGGCTGGTTGGTAAAGGTAATATTTATTTAAAATTCTAATCAAACATATCTTTTAATATATGGGGCAGCAATCACCAATGTGGTAACAATACAAATAAGAAAGTAGGTAATGCAGTGGAATTCACTTTTAACAACACAGAATAGAAAACGCAGAGAAAAGAACTGTTTTGGCTTTTTTGAAAGATAGCTCTTAAATTAAGATTTTCCCCCTGCAAATTCCTCAAAACACAAATAAGCAATTCCACACAGATGTAAGGGAGCATCAGGTATTCAGGAATACAGAACAATCAACAGAATCTAAAGATAACCTTCCCTCCGCAAACAAGAGAAAAAAGGTTTGGAAATCTTACACTTTTAAAATGACATTCAAAAATGGCTTTGTGAAACAATGAAAAGTGTGCAAAAATCCTTAAACCAACATAAATTCGTATGGGAGCAACACTGAAAAGATGCTAAAATCACACGTGTAAACATTTGCACGATTGCGAATTCCGGCCTAAAATTCACTAAACTGTTTTTAAGAAAAACGGGTGAAATACACTGTATGATACGATTTTTGTGTTCGGATGTAGCTACAGGTCATATGTTTGTCAGAGTTGAAATGAAGTCTCTAGCTATTAATTTGAGGAAGTTATGCAAAGTTGAATGTGTTGGGTGTCTTGACCCTAGTTCAAGTTATTATGCTGCAACATTTGGAGCTGTGGGCTTAGAAAATCCAAGATGGCCGAAAAGCCCACATTTGCGCCAGAATCCAGGAAAACCGCGCAGTTTTGCGCACACCAAAATGGTCGCCTAACCTGCCACCCACCACTGCGAGCGTGGTGGGCCAGAAGCGCCATGAGTGAAACGTGGTGCCAAAGGAAAAACAGCAGTGCCTGTTAGGCATTTGTAGCTTGCATTTCAGAGAAACAAAGGTGATTTCAAAGCGCTTTTTGAGCTATTTTAAACATTGCAAGATATTCAAAAATCTCACTGAACACCAGCAGACATTTGGCAGTCTTGTGTGCATACAAAATCTAAAGATGAAGATCCTAAAATAATGTTCATAACAAAACTGGCTGAGCTGTGGATGTCAGGAGCTGAAGTGAAATTGGACTTAAAACCACTAAAATCGAAATGTTTAAAATAAATGAGTGACCTTCTTTTGAGTGTCACATAGGTTGCAACTGTTTAAAGGTCATAGTTTTGAACTTAGAATCAGCGTTCTAGCTACATGTGTAAACATTGTAAGTTTGATTTGAATGAAGAAAAACTGGAACAAAAGTGACATTCAGCTGAAGCCTGGCTTGAAGAGATTGAATTCTGCCCGGCAACTACCCCCGACAGGAGTTGAAACTTGCCCAGCCACTGCATTCGCGGGCCTGGCTGCCTTCTGCTGTTCCCACCAAAAGGAGATTACACCTCTCTGATTGAATCAGGGGAGGAGCACCTGGGAACAGGGACACAGAACAATGAGCTTTCCTTGGCTCAGGCAAATGTTAAATTAGGGGGGGTCGTAAATGGCTTCCTCTTGGAAGAAACTGGGAGGAGCGATGCCTCTGTGTGAGCAACCTGAGTTGGAGGAAGTGGACAAACCAGAAATTCCACCATTCTTTGGGAAACCACACCCCTCTGGGCCAGAGCATAATTTTAAAAAGATGGATAATTCATATAAGGACTTGTCAAAATTATATAATTAATATCATTATTCTTGTGATTTTTCTGTGCACATTTTAAGAGGTGTTAGGACTCTGTGGTATGTTCTGGGGGGGTAGTAGCGGAAAATAAGGTATTACTCCGAATGTCTGTATGTTAAAAATCTGACAATTTATCATCTGATGCCCATATTCCTTGTGCATGTTTGTGTAAATTCTGGAAATGTTTAGAGGTTGTGTTCTTGATGAAAAGGGCAGAATTCTGTCATAAGTGGACACGACATCTTACAAAGACAGGGATCGGATGGTTTGGTGCTACAGAAAATGTGTTAACTGGACATATAATATTAGAAAAATGGTAGATAGATATGTATTTGGATCAAAAATAGATTTGTGTGCAAATTGACAAGGGGAGTGTTCTTTCTGTATGCCATAAAATGGATGCCTGCTGACACGTCATTCCTTCCCCCAATCAAGGGAGAGAGGAGAGCTTGGCCAATAAGTTGTGAGGGGCAGGCTTAGGTATGCCCACGCACACACCCATTTTCAAAACACATAAAAAGAGACTGCTTTGGACAGGCAAGACTACACTTTCCCCTTTCTTGCGAAGTGCTTTGCCTTACCAGACAATATCCAGAAGGACCATCTCCAGAACTTAGAATCCAGACTTCAGAACTTGTAGCATTGAGGCCTGAACCACCAGCTGAATCCTTTTTCAGCAGGCCTCAAAATCTTTTGCAAATTATTCAAACAGCCGGGCTGAACTGTTTGATTCTGGCTAGAACCCTGCACCAGTACCCAGAAAGCAGTGCTGTATCCAGAATCCACTTGATCCAGACCAGCAGAACCAGAGACCCAGACCAGACTGCAGTGCCGTTAGCAGACCCAGACCAGATCACTGTGAGCAGAACCGGTACTAAAGACCGCCCATGGCGAGAGAACCGCAGCCAACCTGACCAGATCTTGAGGCCTATTTCAAATTTATAGTGTGAGTACTCAGCTAGAACTGTGCCAGAACCAATCTCTTAGTCTAAAATAATCTGATTCAAACCATTTTAACCTGCCAGAACTGCATCATAGGAATCGTGTGTTCATTCTGTCATTTCAAAGCTGTAAAAGTGTCATTTTGTCATTCTGAAGTTTACTTTAATTTCGAAAAAAAACTACCTTCACAAAATCGTCCGTATCTTTGGAACCGCGTGTGCTAAGACTTTCTACTCCTCATACTTTTTCCGTAATCGCGCTCGACACACTCGGAAAAAGTGCCGCGATTTACGATTTGGCTCAAATTTCTTCACCTGTCAAAATAGCCGCTTTTGCTTGAACTGCTAAAATTCATTTTCAACCTACTAATCCCTCATTGAGTATTGCCAGTATGGCTTGGACTAATCTTAAATAGCTATCACCTACCCTGAACCTCCTACAGGGAATTAAAATCATTTTTAGCATATTTTTCCCTTCTTTGCATACCACATTTAAAAGTACTTTTGCCTGTGTTGAAAACCATCCCTGTTTCTCTAAGCTTGCTAGGGGGGAACTGAAATTCGTATTGTATTGTGATTGTATTCCTGAAAACTGTGTGCTTTACTTCCATAGTGAATTGCCACAAGGGGAAAAGTGAACATATCTCTTGTGAAACCCTATCAGTTTATTTCTGTACTGCAATTTTATTCATCATTGCATTTCCTTGAAAACATAAAAGTATTCCCAGCTACCTTATCCTCCCTATACTAACTCCTAAGTAATTAAATCAGTGTGCTAGTGTAACATCATCCATTGTTGATCACTGTCACATGCCTAAGTGTGCTATCAAATATTGATTTATTCATAAAAGTGTGATATATATATATATATATATATATATATATATATATATATATATGTTTACTTTCTCAAACCTTTTAAATTGCAAAACAAACCTACTTCTTAGCTCAGTGAGATCAGGGGGATTCAAAGAGAGGGGCGTTATATAAGGGTTTATCATCCAGATTATAACTTGTCATAAAAATATATAAATAAGGGCTTCCCTTGGGCGTCCCAGATGAGGCACTGACTTAGTGGGATTGCTGAATCGAAGTCACTTAACAAATGAGAGGTGTTTTTAGAAAAATTGAGCAGTAAAAAACAGAAAATCGGTCCTAAAATGACAGGTTACTTTTACTTAAACTAGATTTAATGGCTAAGAAAAAGAGAATGCCACCCGTGAATCTCCACAGTTACTTGGCCACTGTAAGCCTTCACGTGGTGGATACACCGTTTCCTTTATGGGAATTACTTGATTTAATCCAAATCACTAATGGCTTATGTTCCAGTAAAACAAAAATGAAGATAAATAGGCGCTAACACTAGGAATAACAGACAGGGTTGCAAGAATGGTTCTGACAATATTATAGGTTCTCAAGGTAAAGACAGGATGGTTTAGAGATGGGGATAGGATAAGGCAAGATATGCTATGGTTTACTATGATTCCTATTTATACTTACAGTCCACTTTATTTTAAGATTTTGGACCGTCAAGGGTGCTGGTCATCACACGGGTCGGGTCTAACAACGGACAGCAGGGCACATCTGGTGGGATAGGTCAACTAGGCGGTTCTGGTCAGCTGGACTGGCACCTCGGACTGGATTGGAGTGGCCGTTCTGGTTACTGGACACTGGAATCAGTGGGATGGCGAGTTTGGAGCAGGCAAGCATTTAGTGGTAGCAAGCCAAACTGGATCAAATTGCTTCCCTTAAGTTTTGGGATTGCTTCAGGATTTGGGCCTAGCTCCAAAAAGAATTCAGCAGTGCAGAGGCCTTGGTTTTCCAAAGAAATTTTCCAAAGAAATCTGGAATCAGGAACAAAGATGGAGAATTCAGGAACAGGGCGCCACACAGAAAATCAGGATTGAGTCGGGAATCAGTGTGTCTGTGTGTTGTGAGGTTCCCTTATTTATCATGCCAAATGACATCACTAAGTTTATGGTAGGGGCAGACTTACCACCCACACCCACAAGGCTATGATTGGTCAAAGGCACAGTTCCTGCCTTGCTCTTTGCTGGTTGGATGACAGAAAGGTGTGTCATGTTTTATGATGTGAGTTGGAAACCTCCCATAGGTATTGGGACCAAAATCTAACTTTCCCACAAATACATATTTATGTAGTTATGCCCTCCTAAGAAAATCGGATACATAAATTACATATTTCGTGGGTCGCATTCTAATCCAACTCCCAAGTCGGTGGGGCCTGGTTTCGTCTTTCTGTTCAATATTGGCAATTTCCACCATAAAAGGTTTGACCTAACATTTTCCAGTTCTGTACATATATGCCCAATTACCCCTAGAACATGGGTACACAATATTACAATTGCAACATTAATAGTTTCTGCGCCATTCTTCATAACTCCAGTTCCTTACGCAGTAAGAAATTCTACCAAGAGTAGCAGAAATTCAGATTTAGATGTATGTACTTTTCACTCTTTTTCTTATTCTGGCTGCCAAGTTAAAGGTCTTGAAGTTCAGTGGCCAAATAAGCATTTTAAACCCAAAAATAACATCAGTTTTTTTTCCCTTCCCAAGTGTGAGCACATGGCAAGTCCTTTGAAGTTGAAACAGTTGAAACCTGGGGCACAGACGAATGTCTAATGAGGTCCTATGTCGTGAGTATGCGAGGCCTCCCAGCAGCAATTAGCTTTTCCTACCAGCAGTGGAGTTGTCAACCTTTCTCAGGCTCAGAACAGGGTATTTTTTGTTTTTATATAGTCAGAATAGGCTTAGCTTTAAGTTTCACCTAAATCTTTCATTTAAACATTAAAAATTAATCCGGTTTATAGGTGGATTTTTAACATTAGCAATCCTTTGACATTCTTAAAGAATTAAGCCTTTAAACAAGAATATACTTTAAAACAGGCGATTTTGCCTTTCATTCATGAAAAAGCACATTAAACTGATCTCTTAACATCCGATTTTCCTCTGCAGCAAATACACGAGTGCTGGGATGGTTTGCAGCATGGATACATGTATCATGCCTTTGTTTAGATTTTCTCTGCACAGCTGATTCTGATACTTGTTGCAAAGTTTAGCCGTGTTGTTCCCGTGGAAAATGAAAACAAGGGTTCTTGGGTTGCTTTTATAAAGATACATTTTGTAGCAGCTGTCATTAAATGAGGCCCGGTTCCTCTGAGCCACAATGGATGGTCCTGGGCATTGCAGGTCCCTTTTAATCTCAATGATTCAGTAGCAAGGAAGGGATCTAGCGCCAAAAACAGCACTTTTTAAGGTTGAAAAAGGCATTTTCGGTTTTCAGCACAATTCCTTCACTTTGCTCCATGTTGACTGTGGCAGAGCCCACTGTCATGCTCCTGCAGTGAGAACTCTGTTTTCGAACCCCCCCCTTTGTCTGAATGAGGCAGGGTGTGCATCTTTTGTTTTTATGGTTGTGACCCAAACGCAGTTTTGAAGATTTTGGCGCGCACATGAGCGAGTGCGGTCATTTTGGGCTGTTTCCTTCACCATTTCAGTACAGTGATGTAGTAAGGCACTTTTGAATGGGTCAAAATATCCCATAGAGGCAGACACTCTTTTCAAATATTTACACTAAAGGTTTTCACTAACCCGCTCTCTGTTAGAAGGAGCAAAAGAACAGCGTAATGAAACTTAACCTTGCAATGGTCATAAGTGGCAGCAAACTGCACCCGACTATACACAGTGTTAATCCAATGAAGTGGTTGAAACAGACAATGAACCCATCTCTGACACCCCCACAGCCCCACACCCTAACAGCCCAACAGCACTTGCAGGGCACTTCCAGGTGCACATATACCAGGCAATTTAGTGGCTTGCCGGGAGTAAAATGGAACGTAACGTAAGAAAAGAATAAAGAGGAAAAAGACTCCCACAATATAATCGGATAACGTAGCTGAGAGTTCCACTATGTTGCTGCAGAGTACAAAAAGTCTCCAGCTTTGAAAGAGTTTCAATACGTTGATACAAGTACCGAGATGGAGAGTTATATTCACTTTGGGAAACAAAGTCCTCTGACACGTTTCGCTGCAGTCACAGTCGGTGAAGCATCATCTTGAGCATACACGTGCCATGAAGTTTCTCCACCATGGATTGGGTCAAAAGGATTCCGGCAGAAAATAGCCTAGCGCACAGCACAGCCCAACAGCACTTGCAGGGCACTTGCCTTTCCCTTACGCTTTTCTGTCTCTTTTGTGCTCTCCCCTCTGCTTTCTTTTTCCCTGATTGCGACCCCTACTCCCTCCCTCCACCGCCCTCCCCTACCCATGATTGGCTGCACCTGTCTGTGACGCTAAAGTACCTCTACCGACCAAGGCCAGGACACTTTTTCACATCCCGTGTCCTGGCCTGGCGAGGTAAGTGCCCACTCTTTTCACTCTCGTTGCCGTCTCCTCCACTTAGGCCTGTTTCGCTCTTTCCTTCTTTCTTGCTGTTTTCTTGCCTTTTTCTTCGCCTTTCCCATGTATTTTGAATGCATTTCTCTTTCTCTGTCGTGTCCTTTTCCCCCTCTGTCGCCCTCTGTGGACCTTCCTCCACTGAAGCCTGTTTCCCGCTCTCATGTGTTTTTGCCTTTTTTCCTCGCCTTTCCCAAACACTTTTCTGGCTCTCTCGTGCTCTTTACCCCCCTTTGCTTTTTTTTTTTCTCTGATTGTGATCCCTCCACCGCCCTCCCCCACCCGTGATTGGCTGCACATCTCCCAACCAAGGCCAGGACCCTCTTTCACATCCTGTGACCCAGTGGTGAGTACTTTCCCTGCTGCGGCATCCCATACTGCATCCACCTATATTTGGCCTTTTAAAATAAGTTTTGACCAAAATTCGCATTGAAATAGCAAAATAGCCCAGGCGATTCCTGCGTCTCCCCTCCAGCACCCTGTCGTGATTTGCGTTCCCTGTTCCCACCCACCTCACGGCCCTCCGGCCACCCCTGATTGGCCCATCGTCCTTTATTACTCCACTCCCAAAGGCAGCCCCCTGCCCATTACAGCCTTCTCTGCAAAGGGCCCCAAGGCAAAGGGCAGCTCCTACAGAAGCAGCTCCAGATCGTGTCTGCCGGTGTAAGCCGGGGAAGTAAGAAGCCAGCAGCCGTCAACCAGCAGCGACTGACGAGGTTAGTGTGGTGCGGACAGGGGGCGCAGCAATCGCTGCACCCCACAAAACTGCCCCACCTCTTATTACTCCTTCTTCACTCTAAAGCTTGCATTCAGACACACTGTGTTAGCCCACCATAACTAGGCAGACTGTGTAGCCTAGAAACCTCTCATCTAGGTGAACTGTGTCCTAACTGTGCCAGTTAGCAACATCTTGCATCTGGTCCAGACAGGGAGAACAAACATTACTGCCCCCCTTTGGGCTGCCATGCCACTCTTGGTGCCTAGCGACTTTAGTATGATGCACAGGGCCTGCAATGGGTTGGTGATCCTATCCTGCACTAAAGCCATTATGTTAGCTAGTCATTCTGGATAACCCTCTAAGTACCCACCTGCAGCATCACCAATCTTCCTACTCTGCCTCCCTATTTCTATCGGCCATGGTCGGCATTTACCACACTTGTACAAGGTAGCCATCCTACAACCAGCCTCATTGTGTAAGTTAAGCACACTTTGCATTGTGCCAATGGTGTTGGCCACCCACGGTTTGCATTCGAGCATGTAGGGATGGGATAGTATTGTGAACTGATTAAAATGCGTCACATCTACACCGAATTGTGGAGATAAGCTTGCGTCACTTCTAGATAGAATTGTGGAGATTAGCATACGTCACACCTAGCTAGAATTGTGAAGATAATCTTGCGTCACTTCTAGATAGAATTGTGGCGATTAGCATGTGTCACATCTAGATAGAATTGTGGAGATTAGCATGCGCAACATATAGATAGTTATTAAACAACCCTACTGAAAATATCACCCCTCTGCATACACCTCTCATACTCAAACCAAACACAACCACACCTTGACCCGGTATTAACCATCCTGCAGCGATTAATGATTCAGCTGGTGTGATACACAGCTCCAACTAGAGCACATTCTGGGCAGGCATTAGTAAAGCAGAGGCTGGCCTTCTGCGCGGATTAATTACACATCATCATCCCTTTAGAAGTCCTCCTGCTTACATAGCTGTGGCAAGAGCTAATGAATGACTACGTGGCTCAAGGATGTGCAGATGTTCCGGTACAGAAGAACGCAGCTATGTTAAGACTCTTCTATGTAGTTTCAATTGAGGTTTCAGGTTAAGCCAAACTGCACAGGTGTAGCACGCACATAATTTAAATTCAGGAGCATGCTGGACAGGTTTCTTTTTTAAGGCGACGCTCCTTTTTATCACATTTGTCAACTTTTGCTATTTGAAATTCTCTTTAAAGCCGTAATGCTCTCTCCTTCACTGAAGTTTCGCCTTTCACAACATTTCGCTGCAGTCCCACTGGCCTAGTATTCAACTTTTATAAAATGTCACAAATCCTTCTGCAATGGTCTAGCCAGATCCGCCATGTACGTGATACCGTTCTGTAGACATTGTCAGCTACTCGTCTCTCTTTATTCTATATTCTAGTACGTGGCCATCTCTCTCTTCTCCCAATAACTTTGATGTAGCCTGAAGAGAGCATCATTTTTAGTCCTTTGTGTCAGCTTCATGTTAATCTCGTTTATCTCTCAAATTTCTCTGGTGCAGGTGTGCATTCTTTACAGAATAATTGGACTCTCTCTTCAGAACCTTCGGCTTCATTTCCATACGCTTACGGTCTTTCCTAGCTTTTTTAGTGTGGGTTATTAGGTGGCAAAGCCACCTATAAACCAAAACTATTGCATTAGAGTACAGATGAGGAAAAATGGCAAATGGGCGGGGACACAAAGCTTGAAGGTGTAGTTTGATCATTTGCACACCCATTGACTGCCCCTGGCCATGCTAATCCCTTGGGCCATTCCCACGCAGTACCTGCCCAATACACCTCTTCATGGACCTCCTTGAGCTCCCTTTTCTCAAGCCTTACCATCAAACTTTGCACTCAAAGTACCTGCCAGTGTTTTTTTCAAAGCAGTCTTCTTAGAGTTCATGACTTAAATGGCGCTGTAAACGCACTACTGCTGTAATAAAAAATGTCTTATCCATGTTTGCCTTCAGTCACTCAATTTATAAGCACTATGCTTGTCCTTCACTGAAGTCCTGTTAAAAACGAGCATTGGCAAAGTCAACCGTTTTGGCTTGTGTATAAGTATTAGGCGTTTGCCAGGCATTACTATTGGATGCCCAGGTACTCGCACCATTTTGCACATACTACCATCAATGGACAGTTAATACCACTATAGCAGTGCCTGGCAAGTGCCTTTAACAATGCCTACACAAAAGACTAAACTGTTGGCAATGCCAATGCTCATCTTAATAGTGGCTATGTGTGCAATAAAAAGCCCCTTTGGGTAGGCCTTTCGAGCTTGCAATACTCTGAACCAAGCCTATATTTCGAATAATAAAACATTTGATCTCATTCTTAAAGGAATGATTTTTTTTTGTTTGACTTTTTTCTATAAATGAATGTGAAGAGTCAGAATGTTTAGTCCGGAGTGAGTCCAAATGTGTTATTTAAATACAGAGCTTTGTCGCCTTTGATCTTGGAGAAGAAAACTTGGCATACCGCTGAAATGTGCCACTTTCATATATTTCAAAGAATATGAAGTGACCAGAATAAAATACTGTCCAGGAAATCACCTGGAAAGGCACTGTACAAAATAGTTATTTATTTTTCACTTCATACATCCAAAAAACCCGTATGGATGGCACACAGTCACTCACCTTTAGGTGAACACTTGAAGGTTCAGTAGGACTGATGAAGACTGAGATTTTCCAGTGAAAAGCGCATAGGTTTGGTTAATAGTTAATGATGCCACTGGCACTGCCCTGGCCCCACTGCATTAGATGCTAAAAAATTAAGTACGCAAAAATTATGACAAAATACCAACGATTTGAAAATGAATTGTATTTCTACATGGACAAGTTGAGATTTATTTTTTCAACTTTCGTTACCCTGCGTGGAGTTATGCTTCAATCTATTATTTCGAAACCATATTTTATTGAAAGAATAATATTTAACCTAGTGTTATGTAGGATCTCATTTGTTCTATTGTTCATTATTTTCACACGTGACCACTCAGAGCTGTAACTTGGTCCTATCGGATAACTACCAGAACACTGGCTCCTGTGTGAAAGGCGACATCATGAATTGCTTGTGAAGAAACATTTTCACTGCATTCTTAATGGCATCATTAAGCCGTGTTGCAACCTGTTCGTTTGCATGCCCAGCTAGAGGAGCCAGCACTTCCCCCTATCCGTTTTTAATCTCGATAAATGTATTAATATCAGGCATCTTTATAGGAAGGATCACTCTGAAGAGGCTAGATTTCGAATGTAACGTCAAGCAGCAGCTATTTCCAATCTCCCCTTGTGCTAGGCGCCTAACCTTATTTTCTGTCTTTCGTTGGTTTATTGTTTCGAGTGTCATCTAACATTGTCTTATGCTCAGACTGTTGTGCACTGTTGACTTCTTGAGACTGCATCATTTTCTTCATGCTTGGATCGTGCCTCCCTCTTAAACCAGACGCGTGCTTGGATCGTGCCTCCCTCTTAAACCAGACGCATGCTTGGATCGTGCCACCCTCTTAAACCAGACGTATGCTTGGATTGTGCCATGCTTGGCCATTGCATTCAGCTCACATTTCTCATGTGGTCTTCTCTGATGAATCAGACTGTCTGTATTTTTCATATTTGGCCTCATGGTGGATTCTTCTCCTGTTTTGTGCGTTCAATGCCTATCATGTCTGAGTTTTAATCTGGTTGGTGTATAAACTGTGCTGTATATTTTTAGTCCAGCTAAAGTTCCTAGGTTTGAAGGGCACTTACGTATTGCACGTCCTTGTATATATTTTAGTGGTTTTCAGCCATTGGAATAAGTATGCTTCATTGCCTTTGGTAGCAACAGATTTGCTTGTTTAGTTTTTGCGTGCTGAGTTCAGTCCGGACCATTCGGCATGCAGCTTTCTTGGCTCGTAATAAGACAGATCAAGCACTTTCTATTTAGGTCAGTGTTCGAAAGACATGGGTGTCAAATATCAAAAAAACTGATTCAAGATTTCATCTTTTCAGGGATCCATTGCCGATCGACTGAGTGCCGTTTGTTTGGATAAACATATTTATATGGATACAGAACTTGAAGATCTATTGTTGCAAACAGTATTGTGTAGGGTCATGGGTATGGCCCTGTTCAGGCGGGCCGAGGGACCCTTTTTAAATTTGGGGTAGGCATCTTAGCATGGCAATGCCATAGCTAGACCTACCCCAGAGTACTGGCGTGCTTGGAGAAAGTGAATGTAAGGTATCTGGACCGAGAGAGAGGCACCAATTTTGTTTTAAGTTTGGTTGTGAATGTGAGAGCAAAAAAGAGAGCGAGAGAAAACATATTTGTCATCCCCCTGTATAAAAACAAAGTTAATATAGTTATAGGCTGCAGGCTGAAATCCGTTCCAGTATCATGGATTCTGTCATCGTTCTTTCCAGATCTGTGCTTTCTAATCCATACAGGGTTAATGTCCCAAGACGTCCACCCCTGTATTTGAGAGTCCCCTTTTCAATATGCCCGCTTTCTTGTATGCTCGGGGGCTAATTTCAAGTCACATCTTCTCTACCCTGTGACGGGCATTGAGAAATTTTGGCTTGCCCTATGCTTTATTAGGAGGTGCAGTTCTATAGTACACCTCCCATGAGGAGTCATATGCTTCAATCTCGAGCCTACAGAGAACCAGATCTCTGGAGACAGTGAGCTTCTGGGGGAATGTGAGGAAAGGAAGAATACCTCTGAGGAGGTGCAGCTGGTAGTGTGACTTCTTAGAGATGTGAGGAGAGAAGGAAGGTGTGGAGTTGAAGATGACCCCGAGGTTTTTAGCCTCACACGTGGGAGCGGGCCAAAGGAGGCCGTCCAGAGAGTGTAAGGAAAGGAGGGAGCAGGTGTGCTGATGAGAAGAATCTCAGTCTTACTGGCATTAAGGCAGAGATCAATGCACGCCACTCCTGGATAGCAGACAGACAGACAGTCAGAGATGAGAGAAGGAGAAGAAGTGGAAGAAGGGAGCCTGAAAATGAGCTGGGTGTCATGCGCACTGAAAGTTGGGGCAGAGAGCGGCAATGCAGTGGGAAAAATGTCCAAAAGGGATTTGTATTGCCAGAGTTTAAGAAGGGTCCAATCTCGAAGCATAGAGGCACATAGACACACTACATTTAAATTTTCCTCATGTCCCGACTAGGCAAACACCTTTGAACAATGGCTCTGCTTGTAGTAATACTCTGCTTGTCTCTTGCCTGATCCAAGGTCTTGACCTTTTCCAGAACCTCCACAAGTCCTAAGGGAAGACACTTTACTTTCTTGATACTTGATGCTCAAATAGCATTGCACGCACAGCTGCCAAGACAAAGTACTTCCCACTCATCATGGAAAACCATCACAGAGTTTGCTTGTCTAATCCTGTCTTGCAATCCAATAATTGGGCAAGTTGACACCAGCCTGTCTCCTTGTAATATGGTCACAGTTATCCCCAATATGCGAAAAGGTTTGTGGGTTCTAGTTTGGGTTTTTTGTACAGATTATGGGTTACTTGGTTGATGGAAATGCAAGCCCCTTAAAGTCATTAAACCTAGATTAACCAAACTGCCTACTACCCTTGTTACCAGCATTGTTGTGTTAATGCCAAGTGGAAATGTATTCGGTTTGAGGTACTCCACGCCTTGTGCCACACTTCACTATAAATCCAGTATTGCTCACACGGTTCTATGTGAAAATGTCTGCAGGAAAATGTAGCCAGCGAAAAGTCGTTTTAAAAAATGTAGTTATTTAATACAATCATTGCAAGTGTAAACATGTCCAATAGTAAGGTCATCAAAAAAGCGATTTATAAATACACAAGTACAAAGTTGTACCCCTAACAATGACCCAAGCCGTTAATAAAACCTCCACTATCATCCTAGCTCCATTCCTAAACCTTCCCCCAACTCTATTACTACCCTGAACTCTTGCAGAATACAAAAGATCCAGCGCGTTAAAGCATTTGCATGTTACTCAATACAAAATCAATGGAAAATGAACAGTGAACCTAACTCCAACCCCCATCAACAGCTTGCAACAAATGACTTTGCCCTAACCCAAACCCTTGCTCCAGTCCTAACCTTAGCCTTACCCTAACTGCAACTCTAACACTTACCCTAATGCTTACTTTGCTCTAACCAGTAGGTTTATCCTAACCCCTATCCTACGCCAACATCACCCAGCCCTCCCTAACCTTTCTATCCCTTTCTTTAACACTTACCCATACCATTACTCTGTTAGCCTTAGCCTTATCATAACCCCTCTCCTAACACTTAGGACCAGACCCCAACATCACCAGCCCTGCAGCAACCACCTGACCTCTTATTCTAATTCTAACCAGAATCTTTACTCTATCCCTAAACCCTATCTTTACCCTTAACCCAGCAATTACAAGCCCACAAAACCCTCCTTAACCCTAACAATTATCCTAGCAGCACTACATGTTTGGCTACATTTCAGCTGCATTTTTGACTACTTTTTGCTTTGCAACTTCATCACTCCAGGGGTATTTTCACCACAACTCTTTCACTGACTAAATTGTTTTCTGGCAACATTTTCACCGGATACTGCTCACACCTGACTAACTTGAAAGACTTGTCTCTCTCCATGCTTTGTGTCACAAACCACAACCATTCGGTATCGTTCACACCTACTCTCTTCATTCCCAGGAAGCTATCAAACTAGGTGTTCCCAAGCGATGTGATCTGCATGTATTGTGATTTTCCAGACACTAATGTGCAACTATTAGCATGCACGAGGCACTAAACTGTTGAATCAATTGGAAGAGAGTGCCCCGGCAGCGTCGACTCACGCATTGGCTGGCTCTACGAATAAAGATTGTGTGGTTCCATGTGTTAATATCCCCGGAAAAATATCGCGATATAAAAATATATAAATATATCGCCATATTTTAGCGGCGATATCGACCCATGGACCCCAAAAATATGTATGGCAATATTTTTGGTGGGGATATTTTGTAGGGATACCGATTCTGTGATATTGTACACTTTGAAATTGTGGTTTATTGGAACTTCCTCTTTTTACAATTACTTGAACTTAGCTGGATTGCAAGGGGTATCCTGTTTCTTTTTTACTAATATGCAACTGTAGGTTAACCAGGTGTGGCTGGAAGCAGCCCTTCAGATAAGGGGTGTATGATCCCCTTTTACTACCTAAAATGGGCAAATCCTCCCAAAGAAGAAAAATAGGGAGTAATAATACTCTGTTTCCTGTGGCCATGCGTGATGCCATCAAGTTCTGCTTTTTCCCTCTGGAGTCTGGTACTTGTAGTTTTATTTGGGAAAACAAGAATTCCAAGCAAAAACGGGGCTGGATGGCCTCTCACACATGACGACAGGAAACGTGTGAGCTCTGCTATTTGCAAGTCGAAAATCGCCTTGTCCACCACAAAGGAACATCGCAGGGGTTCCTGTTCTGCTTCTTCTGACTGCTTTTTGCAAAGCACTGGCAGTGACTTGCAAGATGTTCTCTGGAGCTGAACATGCAACCACATTATTTCTTGTAGAGTTTATGTAGCATGTATACAGTCATGCAAAATCACACTTTTCTCTGTCTTTTTGCATTGGTGAGTTGTGTACTGGTTATTGACATTGTTGTTCTGTTTTGTAACTATTCCTGCATCTCTCTTATGTACGCCATAATTACTAAGGTAGTATTTCTCAACTTACATCAACTCTTTCCGACGGATGGTACTTCAGCCATTGCAGAGTAGGTCAAGCCAAAACCTAGCTATATGCAACTTCACTTGGCTAATCAGATTTGATATATATTGAAACGGTCATCTCCCATCCGATAGCAAAACTGTGGCACCAGATCCCAATGGAGATTACTAAAAAGATGTCTATTCAACTCGCTGAGAGAGACTTTGAGCAACTATACACCAATTACTATCTGCTCACTATTCTCTGTCTACTTTCTGAAATGTACAATCTCTAAAAGGCAGATGTTTATCTCAGTTAATCATTTTGCATAGTTTAAAGATGCATGTCTGGGCACAAAATGTGCACTTGTCATTGGCCACTGGCTAGTGATATTTGACTCTTGGTAAGTGAGAAATGCTGTGCTCTCTGTATGTATAGAATTGAGGTGACGAGTGACTTTTTTATGGCTGGCTAGTAACTTGCAACTTGACGTCTTGCCCCATTGCATGTTTATGGGGATTTAAAATGATATCTGCAGCCCAGACAGATCCCTGCCGCTGGCACACGTCCTATAATTGCTAGGCTTTTGAACTACATGGACCTTGTGTTCCACCGTTGCGGAATTAGGAGTCCAAGCTCCTCCTATTTCTGAATTATAGTGTGGTGATGCAGCAGCACAGGACAACCTTTTTGTGGTTTGGGAGCAGGGGAGTTGATCACCAGCGCATGTCAAGAATTCATTGATATTCGCAGTCAAGTTAAGACTAGAATATAAGAATAAAACTCAGTTCTTTGGCACACAAGAAGCTACCCATTACTTGATGAAGTGCCAGGGTCTCTACTAGTCAATCTGGTGGGGAGCGACGACCGTACAAGGCTTAGTCCTCTGTTAACTATTTTGGTCCGCTGCATGAGAAGCTTCTATGACAATATACATTGTTGAATTGTTTAATATGTGATGGCCCTTCTCATAATTGCCTTGTTTAGCCGTAACTGTGCCCTGGTTCCCAAGGGAATTGAATTGATTTTAGAAAAAAAGCCCTCTGGTGTGTTTGGGTTGTAGAATGTTACATTTTTCGCATGCTGCCACCACATCCAAAACTCTATGTTAAATCACAAAAAAGTCACCACACTCGAAATGTAGGCCTCTAAAAATGCCAGCAGGGTGTTCAAGGTACAGGTTATAAAGCTAAACGTTGCCATTTAAAGAGCTCCTGTTCTAAAACAGTGATGGCTCTTGGCCCTTGGCCTGTGCTTAGGGAATTGCATGTACCCATGGGGCAGAATGCATGTTTGCCCCCCGTTTTAACATTCTCATCTGCTGTGCATTAGACAAGATATTACAAAGGTTGAATTGGCACAAATGTATGATTTGTGGTCTGCAGTGCCAACAAGTCTTCAACCTGAGTTGCAGTAAAACGAGGAGTGCCGTAAAAAGAAACAGAGGGGTAATTCTTTGCTTTGTTGCAAATATATGGACTCTTTTAAATATTCTGTGTAATTTGCTTTCTAAGCCGAGCCCCCAACATTTTACCTGCAATCCGAGTTGAAGCCTTGTTTGTGGCGTTGCAGCCCACAAATCACAAATGTTTGCCAATTCAACCTTTATATCATCTTGTCTAATGCACAGCAAATTCATTTCAGATTTGTATTGCTAGTTTAAAATACAGATGTGGTTATGCAAGACTGCCGGAAATCATTATCACTGTTGCTTTCAACTTGCTTACCAGCAAGAAGGCATTTCTAATTGATCTCTTCTGTTTTTATTCTTTGTAAGGCCGTTATTTTATTTTTTATGATTTACTTCCTGGGCCCATGTCTTGCACTCTAGGTTGTGGCAGAGCTATGGTGTCTTGTGGTGGATGCTAGAATAACGAAGTAATGAATATATCACAAGCTAAGTAATGAATATATCACAAGCATTTCACTAACGTTGTTGAGCATCAGTCCTGGGACCTGGGCATCGTGAACAGTGTGGTCAGGTCATTGATGTAAATTTTAATCAAAGTAGGGCCGAGCTTTCATCACTGTGAAACGCCACATTTATGTTGGAAGGTCCCAGTTTTACGCTGTTTACCTTCATCTTTCAGCTGTTCGGGAAATGCATAGGTTGTATTATATTATAGAACACACCCATTCTTCACAATTCCAGCCTTCCATAATGCATTATATAGTCCTAATTGGCTCATCAGTCAATTGCATTTCTAAAATGTGTTAAACAAGCACATAGTCTGTTTGGACAGTTTTTCTGAAGTCCAACTAAGGGCTTAGTAAAATCATGCAACTGAGACACTACAAAACTCCACTCTTAGTATAAGGCTGTAGCACCCGAGTATTGGTTGTGCCTATTCCCAAAAGTAATGCTGTTGGCTTCACTTTACTATTTCTTTTAGGATATACATGTAAACGTATACCAACTGGGTCTAGCTTCCCCTGACCTGTTTAGCCTGTCAAGAATAAGTCTGCCTTTGGTTTTTCCCGCCTTGAATAGCTGTGTGCCATTCCTAATACGTGTAGAGTCATTGCTTACCTTGGTCTGTGTTTCACTGGTCTGAAAGGTTTTACCTGCCTACAATAGCTGTGTGCCATTCTTAAAAAGTAAAAGTGTCCCCTAGGTGTAGCTGACCTTGGTCTGCCTGGTGCAATCCTACATTAGTGTAGAAAGTTATTGCTTACCTTAGTCTGTGTTCCACTGATCCAAAAAGTAACTGTAAAGTACACCATTAGGTCTTACTCAGCTGATATAACTGTATGTTATCCTGAATGTAGTTTAAGGTTTATACTGTTCCTTGAATTTGTGTTCCACTATTCAGAAATGTTTCCTGGCAACAGGGTTGGTTTACTAAGTCATTCCTTAACTGAGTGTCACTGCATGACTGACCAGGTCTACTACCCTTGATTTACTGTAAAATAAATAGGTGTGTCCTATACTAAATGTGTTTGATAAGGTCCGAGTTCCCTAGAAATACTGTTAGGGAACAGGGTCTATGCTTTGGCCTGTGTACTTTAAGGCAGTTTGTGGTATTTATAATGTGTTTATGACTCCTTGTACTTACCCCAAGACTTAACTTGGCCTAAGTGTCTTTATAATAAACCTTTATTTTGTATAATACTTCTGGTTGTAAGTGTTTGTTGAATCCTTGGTATACTACAAGTACTTTGTACTTTCCTAAGAGCCCTCTCTCCCTGCTATAAGCCTGGCTGCTCTGTCTACGCTACCATATACTCGGGTGGTACAGCCTTATAATAATGGAGTTTTAGTCTCCTTTGTTTTTGTTTTGGTAGACACACTCTGTCAGGTCTCCTATTTGGCTCGTAGGCAAACTGCTGTTGAGGCAGGCTAGCTACATTCAGTATTTCTGGATTATAAAACTGCAAAACGTTTGTGGATGGTACAGTTATAGCAGACCCCACTGTAACTGTTTGGCTCCAAGGTATCCTGTCTTATTGAATTGTGGTGATTAGTTTGCAAGATAAAGGTGAAGCAAATTCGGTTCATTGTATTGTGGACTGACTTCGAACTATATGTATATATGTATGCATTCATAGTATCAGGGTCATGTGACTTTTTTTAGTAGTCCTTTTAATTCTAGTGCTACTTATTTGTCAGTGAGGTATTGCCAAGCTTTAAAGATTTGCTGATGGAAGCATACCTTTTATACAGTAGTAAAGTGTTTATGGGTTTAGGAAGCGGCACATTCAGACTTCACTATTCTGGATAACGTGCACAGATTTTGTAACTGATTGAAATTCTGCCACTGCTTCCAAAATGTTTAGGTTTCAATTCCATCTTTAAGTTGTGCCATTGATTTTGGGCCAAGTGTTGTGTTTTATTTTTGCCCTTTCCTGGTCGTTAATTTGTGTTTTCTAGAATGTGATTTGGCATGCATAGAGAAATACAGAATGTAATGTGTAGGGTTACCTGTATTTCTGGTGCAGTTCCTTAATTTTGTTATCAATTGTCCCCAAACCATGTGCCTAGTTCATCTCACGGTTTTACAGTTATTACTTGAGATTAACTGACTGTCATTTTATGGCTCTTGTTGTCCAGAAGGCAGGTTCTGTAGTGTTCATCCTGCTGATTACGTTTTGGCTATTAATAGTAGACCTAGAATTCCAACCATCTCACTGTGACCAAATGAATTTGGTACGACGTCCTTTCATCGCCTGCTTTTACATCCCCAGGCTTTTAAACGTGCACATTACATCGAATGTGCTCATCGAATTTTTTAGGGGGGGGGGTGGGAAAGGGCAAATAAGGGTTTGGGGGGGTGGGCAATAGTAAAAAATAAGTGTGGGTGGAGGGTTTGGGGGGACTCCCTCCCCCCCAAAAAAACAACAAAAAAAAACCATGAGCACATTCGATGGAATGTGCACGTTTAAAAGCCTGGCGATGTTAAAAGCAGGTGATGATGAAATGACATGGAATCATTAATTTGTCTTGAAGGATGTATCTTTTCTTGGGTCTTTCCACATTTATTTGATCATTCAGTGAGTTCTTCATGTATATGATTTTATTGTGATGCGAGTTTGTAGATTTTTGTTTTGCCCTATGTGATGAGTCAAAATCAATGGTACTATTAACATTTGCACTGCTGCCGCGTGTCAAGGTGAACTGCCCAGATAGTAATCTTCTCAGCTTTCCAATTAGAATGAGGAGATCTATTGATTATAGCCATTTGTTATCACGTGATGCTCTTACAGCTATTTCAGTGTGCTTGTGTTCCATCTTGTAGGGAATATTTCCTGAGAATAGTCCAAACTATCTTACTGGGATTCATAGGAATTAACATCGAACAGGGTGAGCAGTATGGTATGATTGACAGCAATATTATTACTTGTGAAAAACAAAAATGAGGAGGGAACATCTCGTGTGATTGTTGATCATCTTTGAGAAATATGTTTCATAGTGCGAATGTACGACTCCCAGATCTCTTTTGGACAATGAAGATTAGTAACAAATGGGCAATTGAGGCTTTTATATCCCTACCTCTAGCTGCATTGTGCCACGTCCAACAAATGTACCAGTAGGGATGTTTTAACACTTTGACAGTGTTTCCTCCTGTTAAATGATGGAAATGATTGTTCCCTCGGAGATTTGTCTGTGTGCATTCAGGTTTTCTGTTTCTCATTCAAAGCCAGGCAAGCTGCTTCCTCTTCTACCTCCTGCTGTCATCCAGCCCTCAATTTAACAGTGCAGCGCTAAGTCACTCTGCATTTTTGCTGCTCGCCCCTTGCACAATTAGTGTCTCATCCTGTGGGAGAACTAGCAGTTTTGTGCCCAGCATCCTCCATGTCCCTAATGCCCCCAAACGCAACCACAGCCCTCTTAAAAGTGGGGTTTATACAGTCCAGTCACACAAGCAGTTGGAACCTGTCCCTTAGCACACCAGGCTGTGTGAGCTCACTTTAACGTTTGTCATTGACCCCTGTGAAAAGCCAGTCAGCCTAGTGAAAGGAAGGGGTGTGCACTTGGTAGTGCTCCCCTCCCTTGCACTTCCCTTCCTCCCTTTCACTCTCTTTAGCTCTGGGCTCCCAGGTAAATATCTCCATCAGGGAGAGCCTGGGAATGGAGGGCCTCTCTATAGACTCTGTTGGAGATACTAGTGGAGAATAGATAACGTCATTCTTGGGAACTCTTAGTCCTAGTCTCGTTCTCACTGTGCTCTTGATCTATGCTCTACCTCACTGACAGATCCTGTTTCTTTTCACGGTCACCCCCGATTTTCTTCTGCAGCCTCACCACCTCTTCTTTCCTTCTTCCTCCTCTACCTTTTCCTTTCTGCTCTTCCTTCACAGCACTTGGAAGCAGCCTGAAGGCGACTTTAAGCGCCATACATTACACAAGACACCTAAATACAGCACCTTTCTTTAGGGATGAGGACGTCTACTATTTCACCATTGTGCCACACAAGATTCTTCCCTCTTCCCCCGTGTAGCTTCGTGGTTTTGAAAGCCCTTACTAAAGCCCTGCTAATTTGGCAGCATAGGACCCCAAAAATAACGCACTTTGCAGGACGTCTGTATTTAGGCTTCCAAATAGGGATAAGAACATACCCCAGATATGATATATGATAGTTTATTTATATAGCGCCTATACACAATGTGTTTCAAAGTGCTTCAAGGCAAGGGAGGGAACAAGGGAAAATACGATGACATTCGTACAGGCCATGAACAGTAAGGATGTGAAATTAACTATCGTACTTGGCCTGATGACATTTCAGATAGTGCAAGAGATGAGACATAGATAAGGAAGGGAGGGGGAGAGTGCAAGGAAATGGAAACAGACAGGCGACTACTGCACTAGGCCTGACATTTCTGCAAGAGCTGGATAAAAACAAAAGGTGAGGGAGAGGGGTGCAGTAAGGGAGGGGAGGAACAAAACAAGCGACTATCGTACGAGGCCTGACGACATTTCAGATAGTGCTGGAGAGGGGGGGACAAATAAGGGGTGGGGGGAGGAGACAGACTGGGTTGCTATCATACTAGGTCCAGGGACAATTCTGATACAGTAAGTGCAGAGAAGAAATTAAGGGGGGGAGGGGAGGAGATGGGAAAAGGGAGAAAGGGGGAGGAGGAGAGAACCGAGAGTAAGCAGTCAAAAAGAGTGGGGAAGCAAGAGGGGAGATATGCATTTTACGATGGTGAAGGGACTTTTGTTTGGGGTTCTGGGGTTAGTCTGAGTACACAACACAATATTACTAGCTCAGAGTACTGTTACAGATGGGGGTGAACACATTTGCACAATACACATCATAATAACTACACCATAAAAAATATACCTAATAATAGATAATCTAATTGCTAGACAAGTATACACAACAAGTGTATTAATGACTAATTATAATGCTAAGTATCTCGGTAAAATGTTATGAACTAGCAGTAATCCGATGCGTCTGACCAGAGCAGTGAAATGCATTCATCTTGGGCTGTGGATATTTGAGGTCCGGGTTCACCATTGTTATTAAATGTGTTTGTATCTGATTCACTGCAATTGCTTAGTTTGCCTTGTATCCTTGTCTTTTTGGGCCATTCCTCTGGTCCTGGCTATTTGCGTTAATTCCTTAAAACTCCTGTTCCTCCTGTGTGCAAGAAGGTCGTCTCTGTGCTATTGGTGTCAGTTCTGGGTGTCCTTTGAATTTCCATACGATTGGGTGTCCTGGGTGTTTGGGAGTTCTCAGACAGGTTGAATCAGTTTGCAGCATTCTCGTGCTGATTGATGATGCGATAACTTGCTCTGTTTGGCCCTCCTCCTCTTACTGCTGGGGTGCGAGGTTCAAGTAAATTGATATTTAACATTACATAAGGGGGCAGGATTGGAAGGTGTTGAATCTTTTTTGTTATTTTAACAGTCATGCGCTAGAGCAGTGTGCTTTTTTCTTTTTGGAAGTATCTGCAACTCTGCTTGGTTAAGGTGCCCTGTGTCGTGCAGATGATCTAGTTGATGGATTTCATGGCAATGGTCTCCTTAGCTGGACCTGAGCAGGACTTGAGAGCTTTAGGCCCAGCTGATCTTCTTACTGCCGGTCACGCTTATGCACCTATATAGCAGCCAGACGAAACTTGCTGCCAGCTTTTCATTCGTTTCCAAGCTCGCTCAGCTTTGTGTGGGCTCTCTGCCCTTGTGTACATATCATATAAGCCATTGGGGATCAGGGGAGGTCAGGGGGTAAACCGTTGTTATTTCAGGTGTGTTGGATACTTTGAGCTGTCGGTTCTACACAGGCACTTTCTGTCTGAAAATCTGTGCTGTTGAGAGTTCCTCCCGCGGATGGTTCTGCTGTTCTTTCTGTGATGTTACACAAGGAGAGCTTTTGGTTAAGCGGACCGTTCCTGATGGTCTCCTTGGCCTGAACTCTCGGGTAACGTTTCTTCCTGCCCATCCTTTCGTTGGTCATTGCTGCCTCTCTGCTCATTTATAGAAAGATGCGGTTCATTCAGGTGTAATTTTTCTAGCTGCTTTACGACGCTCCTCATTTCTTCTTGTAGTTCCTCATTTTTGTGCCTGTGTTCGGAAACTTGAGCTTGAAGCTTTTGCATATCGTTTTTGTGCACACACATGTGCTTTGTGAGTTGATCCTGGAGTTCTTCAATCTTCCGAGTGAGCGCCTCAGTTTGTAAGGCCAGTTGCGGTATGGCACTGTGCTCCTCGAGTTTTGTGGGAGACTGCTGTAATTCCACAATATCTCTCTGCAGCTGCTGTGCACTGTCAGGTTTTCTTGTGTTCGATGGGTCGTTAGCACTTTGCTCATGCCCGGATGGAAGGGTGGTACGGGTGCCTTCAGCAATGGTCTCAGATTGTAAGGTCTGTTGCGGTATGGCACTGTGCTCCTCGAGTTGTGTGGCAGACTGTGGTAATTCCACAACATCTCTCTGCAGCTGCTGTGCACACGCCTTTAACAGTACCTCAGGTTTTCTTGTGTTTGATGGGTCATTACCACTTTGCTCATGGCCGGATGGAAGGGTGGTACAGGTGCCTTCAGCAGCCCTTGCCGTGACGTCACCTGCTTGGCGAGTATTTCCAGTTAAGGCTTTGTTAACCTCTGCCTTAGATTTTAATGTTTCGAAGTTATTCTCAAAGGCTTCAAGATCATCTTCACGTCCCTGGATCAGTACAGTGCCAGTGTTGTTGTATATGTGTATGGTGTAAATGGTGGTCTCTGGGTCATTAGTTGCATATGTTTTGATAGATCCATCCACCGTGTCCTTTGGGTGAATGTTGAAATGGCCATCAAATGCCTCTTTCCAGGCACCGCAACGTCCTGTAAAGAAGACAAAGTTAGTTTTGTGCTTCACTCCGTTGGTGATCTTGAAATCAGCAAACAGTTTGTCTGGGTAGGCTTTCAAGATTTCCTTTTTAAGCTCTTTTCTTTTTTTGGCTGTGAGCCCTGCATCATGCCTAATCTCAAAGCTAGCAGTCCCACATTTTGCAACTGTTGCTAACCCCTTCCATGCGCCCCTGTTTGCAGGCTGCATCCTGCTAGCACAGAGATTCTGCTTTCAGGCTGGTGCAAGGAATATTCGTATTGTTTTCCTCTGGGAGGTGTGGGGCATCAAGGTCTGGACAATGCCTCTGGTTGCTGCGAATAGCCGCTTTGATGCCAGTATTTCTTCCACTTGCCAGAATGTATTTCCTTTCAGTTGTACCTCTAGTTCATCTTCCCGTTCCCGTAAAATTGTCGTTTTTGTTTCTAAGATTGTCCTGGTGAGATGTTCGCTCTGTTCATTGATGCGGATCTTCCTGTCGGGATGAGCAGTGCTGTAAAAAGAGAAGAGAAGAGAAGGTGAAATTATTCATAATGCTTTGAGGCGTCGGCAGTGAACCACATCTAGCCGTTTGAAAACGTGTTTTACCTACATCATGAAAAACGCATTAGACTGTTAGGGGGGCAGGCTGCAGGGCAACGAACACCGATTAGTTATCCAGGAAGGTGAGTGTATGTAACTTTGCTCAGCATTTGCCTTTCTAACCGCCCTTCCTGGTTTGATGCTGCAAGTTGTGTGTGCCCTTCCTGTGTGTTGCATTAACTCTGTCTCTACATTTCCCCATCGTCCAAATGCTGCAACTTTTCAGATGCTTCTTCTTTTGAAGACGGTAATAAGTAAAGCGGTAAATCAGTTTTGACTTTCTGATGTGAAAATAATTTCGAAAACCAATTGAATGAGGAGGACATGCACATCTGGACTTCACCAGTGCCTGCAATACAACAGAAAACAACTATTCCTGAAGGACTGAATTTTCTCACTGGATGAAGCATACACTTTTCATGCCATCTTTCTGTTCATTTTTCCTCAAAATTGCGCCTGCCTTAAAGTGTTGTGGGGATACCAGAGCAGAGTAATCATTAGATTGGGCTTTCAGTGGTGGAAATTGGGTGAGCATAGGGGTAAAAACAGGCTGTCCGATTGGCTAAGTAATGGTGTGGCATCTTGGGAAGTGCTGGGGTCTAGACCGCTGCCAAGCTAGGGATTAATTTGCACACAAGGTCCTGGGAGCCAGAAAAAGTGTGTGTGTGTGTGTGTGTGTGTCTCACTCAGACAACACTAGAGAGAAAATGTATTTCCAACAGCATTCTATCTAAATAAATCTCGTCCTGTGTCCGCCCTATGGAAGGGGCCTCTGAATTGTCACCAGTGGGGTCTAATGCAGTTGTACTAGTGTGTAGGATGGGTAGACATGGAAGAAGATATTCTGTTTATGCTCCGAAGAAGCATGAATAAGGTTTAACTGAAATCCCCCCTCTCCTTTTGCCTCTGCCTCGCTCTCCCTCCACATTTGAGCAAAGTCAACATTCCTTAATGTCACACATTCCACAATGCTACCTAGTAGCCATTGCTGGAAGTTCACCTCCAGTTCCAAATGTCTGTCTTGGGTTTATTAACTATGTATAACGTAGCACTGTCCTCTAAGACGAAGACAATTGCAAGGACAACCACATACCTGGTTTCACCCTTATTAGGCATCATCAGTACTGCACTGATGATCCCTAATAAGGGTGAAACCAGGTATGTAGTTGTCCTGGCAGCCTTGCAAATGACGGTCTTGGGTTGATTAATCTATGTATAAAGTAGCACTGCCCTCTCAGACAAAGACAATTTCCTGGAGAAAAAGTTTTGTATATGGGCTAATTTGAATACCCACAATGCCTTGCTGATGTGGCGTGGAGGTGAACTTCCAGCGATGGCTTCCAGCGATGGCTACTAGGTGGTGTTGTGGAATGTGTGACTTGGCTCAAATGGGCTGTCTTACTTTATTATTTCAGGTATTTTTCCAAGCCCTTTTTTTCACATAGGTTTTTATTGACATTTGCAACACACACAGTTTTTTTAACTTGTTTATTTTTTTATTACTTGTATTTCTCCAGCATGGGGTCTGGCATGGATTCACATGCTCATGAATATTCCCCGTCGTCAGGCTGGGAATCCTCGGTAAAGAAAAAAACCAGTATCAGTTTCGTTTCTGATCTGTCTTTCGTAGTAGTAACCAATCACTGGTCTCTGCGTCATACTGACCACAGCCAATGACTGCCCTCTACCTAAGCCCCGCCTCTGGCAGCCATCTTCAGATTTTTACCGCACGTTCATGTGTTGGGATCCTCGTGCTATTGCTCTCGAGCGTTAGTGCTATTTTTTCACGTTTTTTCTCAAAAACTTTGTTTTTTTCGGTCAAAAGAGCCTCAAGCTCCACCGACTCTCCATCCGATCAACGGGGACCCGTGTCGGATTGTTCTACGCCCCTCAAGGGTGAAGATTCGTCGAGCTACGCTTTTGGAGGACTCCAGAAGTTTCTCAGGCCCATCTCGGTCATGGCCCAGGAGAAGGGAAGCTCGACGCCCGGAAAGCTGTTCAGGGTCTGCCCTGGATGCCAGCTGCAGAATGTCTTTAAGGAAGACGAACACTCCTTTTGTCTTTACTGCCTACATGAAGACAAGACGCACGTGGAGAAGGACTGTGCGTTTTGCGGCAACATGTCGGAGCGGACCATGAAGGACCGCCATCAACGTCTCGCCAACTGGCTGGAAGGGAAGAGCCCGTCCGGCGAGAAGAAGAAGAAGAAGAAATCCGAGCGGTCTTCTAAGACCTTTGAGGACGCCCCGGCGACAGGGGTCCAACATAAAGCCAAGCACCGCGAGTCCGCTGGCACCGGGAGCGCCGAACGGTCGGGCTCTACGGTCACCAGGCAGGGCGCACCCTCCCCGGCACCATCAACCACGAGCCAACGCTCTGGGTCGGGTAAGAGGAAGGCCGAGCACCCGACGAAGCTCCTGGAGAGACCCCGGTCGAGCTCGAAGGCGGAGTGGGAGCGAGGCAGTGTCCCCCCCCCTCAAGGAGAAGGCGGTGAGCGCACCAAGGGTGGTGAAAGCCTTAATCCATCCGGCCAAGGCCTCTATCGAGACAGTCGCGGCGGCCCTGGCTCAGCCTGTGGATGCTACGCCGGTGGTGGCGACCTCGGGGCTCAGTCTCCCTGCCACCACGGAGGGAGTCCTCTTTTATGCCCATCGACAGGACCCCCGTGAAACCTCCGACGGAGAAGAAAAAGGGGGGGCAGGAGGTTGCCGTGGATTCGGCCTCAACCTCTGAGGAAGAACTGATCGAGGTCTTAAGCCACTGCGTTGGCGTGGAAGAAGACCAGCCCGTCGGGAGGGATCCCGACGCAGGAGACGACGACATCGTCGAGGGTACCGACGGGGCCCCTGACCGCCCGTCGGATTCCCCTCTGCCAGTGCCGCAAGACAACTCGGCGGCCATTTTGTTGGCTATACAGTCCTTATGCTCAGAGATAAGGACGAGACTGCCGTTACCAGTGGAGGAACCACTCCCGTCAGGGGACCCGGAACCAGGCCCTTCGGGCAGCCCCGCTCCTAAGAAAAGAAGGATTCACCCTCCACCTCCTTTTCAGCCGTCGCGCCCCGTTCAGCCCTCCTCCCCGTCCACGACTTGAGGGGAGGATACGGGGACTGACACGGCCGCAACGGGTACGGACGACGAGGTGTACGACGAGAATCTGCCGTCGTCTCCTCCCACCCGGGCTTCCCCGCCCGACGAGATTGGATCTTTTCACTCCATGATCGCCAGGGCATCCGAGCTCTTCCAGCACTGCCCTGAGGAGAAGAAGAAGGAAGGTTTCCTTTATCAGCGGCGCGAGGCCAAGAGGAAGACGGTCCTTGCGGTACCTCTACTGGACGATATTTGGGATGAGGGCCTCGCCCTCCTCAAGAACCCATCCACGACGCCGGCTAGAAGAGACCGGTACGAGAAGAAGTACCGGGTCCCGGACGCGGCCCCCTTGTGCCTCCGGGCGCAGCCTACCCCGGACTCCGTCGTCTCCGCGGCGGCCAGGAAGAAAGCGGGGGGGGGGGTCGCGGCCTCCACGTCGACTTCCCCGCCGGACGCTGAGGGAAAGAAATTGGACACGATGGGGCGCAGGGTCATCTCGTCTGCAGCGACGACAATTAAGGCGGCTAACGCCTTGGCTATCGTAGCCCAGTACGACAGGGAGCTGTGGTACAAGCTGGCTCCCCTGCTGGACTTCCTACCGGATGACAAGAGGGCGGATGCCCTGGAGATCTTGCAGGAAGGTGAGGTGGCGTCGGACCACGCCATCACTATTGCGACGGACATCGCCGACACTGGATTTCGCCAGTTGGGCAACGGCGTGTGCCTTAGGCGGCGTGGATGGCTCAAGGCTACTGACTTCCGTCAAGACGTACAGACCAGAGTCCTGGACATGCCGTTCGATGGGAACAACCTGTTTGGGAAAACAGTGGACGATTCCCTTCAAGCCATTAAAGCGGACACGGAGACAGCCCGGGCTCTCGGGGTTCTCCAGCAACGGCGGCCGCCCTTTCGGAGCGGCGGAGGCAAGGGCGCCTCCAAAGGTTCCGGCGGCGGATTTTCCACCTACGTCAAGTGGCCCGTTCGTCGTCTCAAGAAGCTTACAGGGGACGAGGCAAGTCAGGCGGACCCCGCCGTCGTCGCCAAGGAGGTCAAGGCGGCAAAGCCTCGTCTAAGCAGGATTGAACCAGCCGTGGGGTCGGGCCCCCACCAAAGCACCCCGGTGGGAGGCCGGCTGGCGAGCTTCGTCAGCGTGTGGGAGTCCATCTCCACCGACCGTTGGGTGCTGGACGCCCTAGCCCAGGGCCACGCGCTCGAGTTTCAAAGAAGGTGCCTGCGTGTCCCCCCTGTGGCCAGGAAAGAGCTTCACGTCCCTCAGCTTCTCCGGGAGGTAAGGGCGATGCTAAGGAAGGGCGCCATTGAACTCGTCCCAAGGAGGCTTCGGGGCTCCGGAGTTTACTCAAGATACTTCCTCGTGAAGAAGAAGACGGGAGGATGGCGCCCCATCCTAGACCTACGACGGCTGAACAAGTTCATCAAGGCTCAGAGTTCCGGATGGTCACCTTCCAGCACGTCCTGGGTCAGCTGGAGGAGGGCGACTTCCTGTCGTCGTTGGATTTGGAGGATGCCTACTTCCATATTCCCATCCTAAAGGGGCACCGAAAATTCCTCAGGTTCGTGGTCCAAGGGCGTCACTACCAGTTCAGAGCCCTTCCCTTCGGTCTACGGTCGGCACCCAGGGTATTCACCAAGTGCCTTGCACCAGTGGCGGCGCAGCTGCGCCGAGAGGGGATCCACGTCTACCCCTACCTGGACGACTGGCTCATCCGAGCCAAGACGAGGGAGCTCGCCGTGGAGCACACGGCAAGGACCGTCCAACTTCTCACGGACCTGGGATTCTCCGTGAACTACGCCAAGTCCCACCTGGTACCCGCGCAAAATGCACTGTTTCTGGGAGCGAATCTCGACAGTGTCCCTTCTGGCCTCCCCGTCGGAGGAAAGGACCAGGTCCATCCTGGGCAAGGTACAGCGGATGTTGGTTTCCGACGCGGCCAAGGTGAGGTCCATCAAGTCCCTCCTCGGAATGATGTCTTCTTGCATCTACCTCATTCCCATGTGCAGGCTCCGGATGCGCCCGTTGCAGGAGTTCCTGGACGCGCGCTGGATCCAAACGACGGGCGGCTTCGAGGAGAGGATCACACTCGACGAGAGTTTCCGCCGAGCGATCCGGTGGTGGGGCACCCGCGCGCATCTGACGGCGGGCATGGACTTCCAGACCCCAGACCACCAGGAGACAGTGACCACGGATGCCTCCCTGGAAGGGTGGGGAGCGCACACCAAAAATCTGCACGCGAGAGGCCTTTGGCTCCCGACGGAGAAGTCCCTCCATATCAACGTCCTGGAGCTCCGTGCAGTGTTCTGGGCCCTCAGGTCCTTCCTTCCGTCCCTCAAGGGCAAGGTGGTGTGGATCTTCACCGACAACACCACCACCATGTTTTACATCAGGAAACGGGGCGGAACCAGGTCCCCAGCACTGTCCAAGGAGGCGCAGGACCTGTGGCATTGGGCCGTCGCCCAAAGGATGTTTCTGGTGCCGTTTCATCTGGCAGGGATAAAAAACGCCATCGCCGACTCACTCAGCAGGGAGCTGCGCTCGTGCCACGAGTGGGAACTACGGCAGGATCTAGTGGATCGCCTCTTCCGACGGTGGGGCACACCCCAGATCGACCTGTTCGCGACGGCGACGAACTCCAAGTGCCGGAGGTTCGCCAGCAGGTTTCCCCAGGCGAGGAGCATGGGCGATGCATTCTCGTTCCCCTGGGAGGGCCTGTTCCTCTACGCGTTCCCTCCTTTGCCACTGCTAATCCGGCTCGTCAACCAGCTCAAGAGGTCACGGTGCAGGATGATCCTCGTCGCACCTGCGTGGCCGAGGCAGATATGGTTCCCGGACCTTCTGGACTTGTCAGCGTCCCCGCCAATCAAGCTGCCAGTGGACGCGGATCTACTCTCCAGGGAAGGAGGCGCCATCCTCCACCACGACCCGAAATCGCTGAACTTGCAGGCCTGGCTCCTGCAGCGCTAGAGTTTGGAGGATACGACATACCGGCCGACTGCAGAGAGGTTCTTGCAAAGGCCAGGGCGTCCTCGACTCTTAAATGCTACGGACACAAATGGAAGAGGTTCTCTGTCTGGTGCCACGCACAGAAGATTAACCCTCTACGGATTACGGCTCCCCAGGTACTGCCGTACCTGCTGACGCTGGCCAAAGCTGGACTGGCACACGCGTCCATCAAGATTCATCTTGCTGCGATCTCCCGATACACCAGAACCACGGGGCGGACGTCCTTGTGGTCTCATCGTCTGGTGAAAGAGTTCATGAAGGGACTGTTCAGATCAATCCCGCCGGTGAAGGCTCCGGCCCCGGCCTGGGAGCTCAACGTGGTTCTGACCAAGCTCATGGGACCTCCGTTCGAGCCTCTGCACTCGGCCCCGTTGAAGTTTCTATCGTGGAAAACAGCGTTTCTTGTGGCCATCACCTCCGCACGACGGGTGGGAGAGATCCAGGCCCTTTCCTGCAAGGCCCCGTACTTGTCTTTTCACGACACGAGGGTAGTGCTCAGGACGCACCCGTCCTTCATGCCCAAGGTACTGTCGGACTTCCATCTCAACGAACCCTTGGTTTTGCCTGTGTTCTTCCCGTCGCCTTCGTCGCCGGCTGAGAGGACTTTGCACTCGCTGGATGTGGCTAGAGCGCTGAAGTTCTACGTGGACCGCACGAAGTGTTTTCGGAAGACGTCACAACTCTTTGTGAACTTTGGACCTGTCAATCAGGGGAAGGCTCTCTCGAAGGCTTCCATTTCCAGATGGCTCTCCGGCTGTATCATGTGCTGTCATCGGTTGGCAAACCGACCGCTGCCTGGCCGTCCGAGAGCCCATTCCACCAGAGCGATCGCAGCTACCACGGCGTTCCTTTCTGGTGTGCCCCTGCTGGACATATGTAGGGCTGCTACGTGGAGGTCGACGCACACCTTCACGAAATTCTACTGCGTCGATCGGGATTCCAGGGAGGAGTCCAGGGTCGGCCAAGCAGTGCTGCGCAACCTGTTCGCCTGAGGTGAGCCTGGTGAGGAGGTAAGATGCTTAATGTTGAGTTTGATGTAATGCTTAATGTTGAGCCTTTGCCACCTCCCGTGGTTGTGCATGTGTGTACTGCTATGTATTCTTTATTCATGAGCATGTGAATCCATGCCAGACCCCATGCTGGAGAAGGAACAAGTTACTTACCTGTAACTGTTGTTCTCCAGCATGGGTCTGGCATGGATTCACATGCGAACCCTCCCGCCTACCCCTCTGCGGCTCTTCACTTGGTCATACTGCCACTTCACGTGCTTCCAAATCTGAAGATGGCTGCCAGAGGCGGGGCTTAGGTAGAGGGCAGTCATTGGCTGTGGTCAGTATGACGCAGAGACCAGTGATTGGTTACGACTACGAAAGGCAGATCAGAAACGAAACTGATACTGGTTTTTTCTTTACCGAGGATTCCCAGCCTGACGACGGGGAATATTCATGAGCATGTGAATCCATGCCAGACCCATGCTGGAGAACAACAGTTACAGGTAAGTAACTTGTTCCTTAATCCTATAAAAAAGATTTTTACAAGAGTGAATTTCATTCTGGTCGATTTCATATTCGCATTGCGTCTTAAGATCAATGCCAGCCTTACAGTTAGATTAGTTGTTAGGTCGTTGTAAACCCAACCTCCGGTGTCAGTTTTGTTCTTTCCATTGCCAAGTTCAAAAGTTTAGCAGCTGCCGTAAGCAATCGAGTCTTTTCTCCTGTGGCGATTCCACCAGATGTATTCGTTTCCCGCGAAGGAGGTGGCCGTCAAAGGGGTGAAGTAGGCAATCCTGGCTTGATGGAGAGCAGGGCAGCGCATCAATAGATGTTTTATCGATTCAATCTCTTCGGGGTTTGCACAGAGTCTACAGGTTTTTTCCACTGGACCTGTTCTGATCGCTAGAATTTCTTGGGTTGGTAAGACATTTAGGCGAGCTTTTAAGAAAATTCTCATCAGTGATTTGTCGGGGTATCTTTTGCAATAATCCATAGGTTCCTTCAATTTATTAATATTCATAGGAAGGTGGGCTAGAAGTTTGTTTGCTGATGCTTTTTCAATCATGTTAATCCAGTCTAAACATTCCAGTTTTATTTTGATCCTAGTTGGATTATCCTTCAGTTCTTCTTCGGTGCACACTATTGTCTGTAGTTTTTGTTTTTGATCCATAGCCCACAGATTCATAGTGTGATTGGAGCCTTTTTCAATTTCTTCTGCTATCATTTGATAGATTTCGAGACTCTCCGGGTGAATGATTTTTCTATATAGCTGAAGTGAACTGTGGTCCACCACTGCTTTCAGGGACAGAAGGCCAAGTTCTCGCCTTATAGGAGCTATTGGGGTAGAGTTTGGTAGACCCAGGACCGCTCTCCATATGTAGCCTTCAAGTTTTTGCCAGAGTAGTGGAGGGATTGAAGGTGTGGCGTCCATGCCATAGGTCACCGAAGAACAATCTTCGCCTTGTAGTAGTTTATTGCCGGTTGAAGTGAGAACTTGCTGTATTTTCGGTCTACTAGTCTCAGTTGCGCTGTTAGATTTTTTTGTTTTCGACCATAAGCTAGCTTGCATTCTGCAGGATTTCTTCGAGCTGTCAAGTTGTACTCCCAGATATTTGAATGAGTCCACCACTTCAATTTGTGTCTCGTTGAGATGCCATTGAAACCGCTCCTTTTTACTGGCAGGTTTTTGTAGGATCATTATTTTTGTTTTAGATTTGTTAATCTCCAAGTTATTTTCCTGTATATAGGTTGAGAAATTATCCAGTTGCCGTTGGAGACCAACCTGGGTCAGATGAAGTAGAATTAGGTCATCCGCATACAGCAGTCTTGAAATTCTTGCTGACCCTATTTTTGGTGGAAATTACCTGATCTTACTTTCGCTATCTTTGAAATCCCCCAGAAAAGATATAAACCGCGCCGGAGCCAGAGGGCAACCTTGCTTTACTCCGCGACACATCGGAATGGAATTTGATAGTAAGCCTTGGTTGTTTAGGCAAACTTTTATGCTGGTGTCGCTATGTAGACTGATTATGGGCTCCAAGATCGAGTCCGGACAGTCCCATGTCCTCAGTTTTGCCCACAGTTTCTGCCTGTCCACTCTGTCGAAAGCTTGAGATAAGTCGACAAATGCAAGAAAGATTTGAGGGGCTCCTGTCGGGACTCTTTCTTTAAGTATGGTCAGACACATTATGTTTGCGCTGGTACTTGCATTTTTCTGAAAACCTGTTTGCAGAGGATCAAAACACGTGGAGGTAAGTGCCCATTTCCGAAAATGTGACAAGAGGGTGGAGGCGAAGATCTTTCCAATAACGTCAAGAAGGGCTATTGGCCGATAGTTCAGGGGGTCTTCTCTGGAACCTTTTTTTAAAGATTGGGACGATCTGTGCTTTTGACCATGATTCTGGACCAGTTCTTTTTTCTCTACACATTTTGAAGATTGAGCTGATAAGATTAGACCACTCGTCTGGATGTTGTTTTAAGTCGCAGTTCGCCAAGCCATCAGGCCCTGCTGCTCCTGATGAGTTTAGTTTCATTATTGTGGCTTTGATGTCACTTATGTCCGTCAAATCCACCCACGGTGAGTCGGTTGCTCGTATAATCTCCTCCTTGTTGCCTTCTGGTGGTTGAAACAAATTCAGAAAGTGCATACTCCAGTTTTCTTCCGGGACTGGGTTAATCATGTGTGAATTTGAGAGCTTATTGGGTTTGTTTATCAGTGCCCAAAAGTCTTGGGATTTTTTGTTGGCGAGTGCCTTCAACATCTGTTCCGCGTCCGCTTGATATAGGAGGCTTCTTGAATTTTTCAACCATTGCTTGTAATGTCTTGTTTCCTCTTTAAGAGTTTCCCGATCTGATGGTAGGGTCCAAATTACTGCTTCTCTTCTTAGTTCTCTTATAGCTCTGTGTTTGGCGACCAAGTTGCATTGTATTCATGGGTGTGCTGGTTCGACTGTGTGTTGACATTTTTTCTTGGCTTTTTGAAAGCCAGAAGAAGTGGAATGTTACTCGATCTAGCCATACCATCTTGCAATGCAGGGTCAGACATTAAGGTTGTGAACTGGTCTATAAGTTTACAGACGTCTGATGTGATCATACGTAAACAAGTTTGTTGCGGATTAGTCTCGATTTTCAGATCATAGAACTGCGACTTGGTCCCCTTGTTTCTGCATGTGACATTCAGTAAGTTGTGATCGCTATGGCTTGTTTTAATGACGCTGAAGGAGGCTATATAGAGATATAGAGATTTGGAGACAAAGATGTAGTCCAGAGTGGCCGATGACGAATCACGTTCCCAGGTTGGAATCGGGGCATCTGAGTCAGTCACCATGGCCGAGTTAAGGAGATTACGAGATTTCATAATTGCGTTCCATGCCAAACCCCTATTTGAAGCAATTGAATTTATGGATTGTTTTCTTGGAGTCATGCAAGATGTTGCGCAATTGGCGTTGAGGTCACCGCAGATCAGAATATTAGAAGATTTATAGTTAATTGCGATTTCGTCGATTGTGTTGGTCACTTCCTCACACATGTTCGCAGTTGAGGTCTTTTGAGGGTTCCAATACACATTTATTATTGCTACAGTATCCTGTGTTCCAGACTTTGTCAAAAAGGTTTCCGGATTCCATGTGGTTTGAACTGCCAAGATTTCATAGGTCCGCTTTATGACCTTTATGATGGATAGACCGGAACCAATCCGGATAGCTGTGAGTAAACCTGACGAAGGACGTGGGCCGGAGATATTTCAATGCAGTAGCCGTCAAGTGCCGGTTTTTCGCGCAGCCACGTTTCTTGCAGACATATGATGTCGTAGGGGCTTAGGTCGTGACTCTCATGTTCTGTAAAATGAACATGTCCCCTAGTATTCCATGATGCTATGCTTAGGATTTCCCTCACAGGTGTTTTCGAAGATGGATGGGATGCGAGTAGCATCGACTTAGCATCCCCAGATGATTGCTATCTTTTCGACCCCGGAGTTAGGACACTGCGAAACCAGCTCCATTTGTCATTCTTTATTAATTTTTCTGGCTCAGTCGGGGTTTGCTTAGAGGCTCTTCTTACGGACCTGTCATTGAACGGCGAGGTTCTTCGTTCATGGTCTCGAAGACGTGGGGTTGTAGCAGGTTTTAGACACCGATCAGACTTGTGTTTTTGTCTCCGATCTTCTCTATGTTCAAATCTTTCGTCGCTGCTTGTCTTATGTGTCAGGTGGCCAGTTCCAGAAACTCCTTCCGATGAAGTGCCGTCGGATCTCAGGATCTTGTTCGATACTGATATTGGGCTTCTTCCCCTTCTTACTGATCGATATAAATCTTCAGTTCTGGCTTTGAATCTATAGTTCTTTTTTGGGGAAGTTCTGTAGCCAAGTCTTGGAGATTCTTTGGGGATCGCAGCAGGAATCTCGCATAAGTTGAACCCCAAGTGTGCTAATTCCCCGTATACATCTTGGGAGAGTTCTTCCAAGGCACGTTTTTTGATGTGCAAGTACGCCTTTGCAGGCTTCTTTCTATGATAGGGCTCAATCAGGACAAAATCATCCGATTTTAGGTTTCGTAGAGTTTTTACCTTTTTACGTGTCTTGAGAACCGTATTGCGATTTAAGACCATGCAATGGTCAATTGTGGTTTTTTGTTCGATTTTGAAAAGACGTGTCTCTGTTAGAGACGGACCTCTTTGTCTGGCATGTTCGTTTCTAGAGCATCTCGATGGACTATTTTTGCGGTTTGTATGAGTGCCTGGCACTGGAAGTTGTTTTTGATGCTTCTGAGCCGCCGAGTCCGGTGCTGATTTAAGATTTATTTTATTCTGGTTCAATCGTTTGCACCGAGGGAGTAGTTACCTCGATAGGATCGATGGTTTGGTCGCGGTTCCCTTTTGTATTCACTGGGCTCGTTATTCCACCTTCTACTCCATCCAAATGTTGAGTTAGGTCCATCATCGAACTCTGGACTATAAATTCTTCCATCGACCTGGGAGAGGTGGAAATGCAAATTACTGAGTTGTTGACGCTTTGAGTTGACTGAGGTAACTTCGGGGTTTCTTTTGATGATTCCTTTTGTTTATTTCTCTTTGTCATCAGGGAATCCAAAGCTGACACTGTTTGCTCTCCGCTTCCTCTTGATTCGTTGATGGTTGCAATTTTCAGCAATGGTTTACTTTTAGTCGTCAATATTGTCGTTTGTTGATTTTCCGTAGTCTTCTGATGTTTAGCCACTATTGGATTGGCTTGGGGAAGCTTTTCTGTTTGTTTTTTAAAGACTGGTGCCAGATCTCGCGGCATATCCGGCACTTCGGTCTGGGATTCTTTTTCCACAGTAGCCGGAGAAGCTGGTTTAAGACGGGACAGGAGGTCTTCTAGTCAGCTCAGTTTTGCGTCCCATATATCTCTCTGATCTTTATTTTTTTGGTCCAGCGCTGTAATGAAACCTTCTACAAATATTAATTTGCTATGCATCATTGCGGCTAGGACCGAACTGTCTTTCAAAGAATCATTGATGGCTTCATACAGCTTTCCGAAAGGTGCTAGAGCTATTGTAATTGCTGACATGAATATTGGGAGATCTGTTATTTTTTTTTTAAGGCAAATCTTTGTTGCCTGAGGCTTTAATTTCACTGAGTCTTTGATTTTTTGGGGGGGATCTGGGAGACGCTAGGTTTGAAGCTTGCAAGTGGTCGTCAGATTGAAAAGACCCCACATCTGGGACCCGATGGTCAGGGAGAGGCCGTTTTTCTGGTGGCGTCGAGAATGGGCCAGCTTGTGATTCCGGGCTACGTTTAGGTGTGGACGAGATTTGTTTGGCCCGTGTTTGGGCAGAGTCTTTGGGGCTAGACAGCTTGGTTAACTCGTGTTGATTGTCCTGTGCCACACGAGAGTTGTCAATGCTAGATCGGTTTGCACCGATTGTGTTGCGGATCGCTCCCTGTGATTCTGGATTTTTGTTATATTTCTTTGTCCGATGGAACCTTGTTGATAAGGTTTGGTACACCCCTTTCGGGTAGCTCTTCTTGTCCGGGCGCCTCAAAGGCTTCTTTCGATCCCATTAATTGGTTTTTGATGGCCGTTTGAATCTGGGCCTGATTGGGCAACCCAGAGGTTAGTTTCCTTGCTTTGCTCACGGGTGGTAGGTCCTGAATGGCCTCAAATTTCTGCATCTGATAATTCTTTGGTTTGGTCCAATTTTCTTTTGAATTGCTTATTTATAAAGTCTTTCAGTGCACTGGAGAGAAGGGGTGCCGGTAGGGTTGCCTTTCCTGTTTTCTTTGCTCTATTTAATTTTGTTTTTGCATTTATCTTTTTTTTTTTCTCTTTTGACTTTGTTTAGTGGCTTCTTGAGTCTTTGACTTCTGATTCCGGCACAGTAGCTAATTCCAGATGGGAACTAGACAAATCTGAAAGCAAGTCCGTATGGAGAAGTGCGTTTGGATTCCTTGGATGGACAGGAAAACCCTTTAGGGTCGCACATGGTACTTCCACTTCCACTGCTGTTTCAGCGTTTCCCTGAGCGGAAAAATCCACCCGATCTGTTAATGGGGGGGGGGCTGAGGGGCCGAAAGACAGTCTGTATTGCTTGACACTTCTTGAGAGGCGTGGTATTGGGCCTCCACCGTTATTGTCATTGAGTTTGCGATGGAACTTTTGTCCGTCGTGGAACCCTTTATGGGGCCCTCTGGTTCAGACAGCAGAGCAACGACGTTCTGGGCGGGCTTTGCACTAAAGTCTTGCACCATATTGGAACTTGCCGGGCTCAACTTTTCTGCAATTTCCGCGGTTAGTGTCGGAGAGGAGTCCCGTTCTCCAGCGGCATCCGCCTTTACCTTTGCCCGAGGCGACCCGCTTCCAAAGGGGCACGTCCCACACCCATCGCCCACGACCGGCTGCACAGGGGTCTGGGCCAACCGTCCTTCGACGGGTAAGCCCAGAGCACCCCTTGTCTCGTTTTCGAGACAGGAAGGGCAGAGCCTGTCGGGCAGGGGAGTGGTTGCCAAAGAAGAAATGTAGCGAGCCGGCTGCACCACAACAGGACAGAAGGCGCCGGAGGACCCAAGCCCTGTATCCGAACCACTGGAGAAACAGGTATAGCAGGTAGTGTGTGCATGTTAGGCTCGGCAATTTCAATGGGCGTTATTGCTGTTTCTGAATCAGAAATGTCCGACACATTAAGGGTCGTATTAGCCGATAGACTTGATGATTCAGAAAGAGTTGTCGAGGTACTTAAGGGTTCCGCCGCGCCCCTATGAGCAACTTCTAAGTTCTGGTCCTTACTGCCAGTCAGAGCCGTTGTTTGTGTCGGAAAAAAGATAGTGTTCTCCGTGTTTGTTAAACTCGTACTGGTCGTGGGTATGACTATTTTTGTCTTCGGTGGTTATCTTTGTTGTTTTAGCTTTTTAAGGCTCAGCGCTGATTTAAATTTGATTTTCTTGTTGTCAGCTGTTTTCAGGGAGCTCTGTAGTATTCGGAGGGAGGCCTCAGAGGAGGAATCCATTTTGGCGGCGTTTACAAGCTGTCGAGGCCGAGTCTCGGGCGTACCAGTCGGCTTCAATGGCTCCATCGTCTGCAGCAGACTGCAGACGACTGCTCAATCTCTGCTCACGCTCTGCTCGCCGCTCCGCGGTGTTTAACTGAATTAAAGCGTTTTCCAGCAAAGGACAGCGTAGAAAGACCAGCGTGTGACTGCAGACGACTGCTCACCCTCTGCTCACGCTCCGATTTATTTATATTTCAACACACAGGCTAACAGAGCATTAACAAAGTTTACATCTCACAGGGCATATCAGACCATAGTGTCTCGTCCCCCACCCCCAAAATCCCGGAAGGCAGTAATATGTGTCTCATTCGGCCTGGGCAGGCAGCGAGTCCTCCCCTACCGTGTGGAGGGCTCTCGCGATCAAGCGTGGTTTGAAGGTCAGAGCCGGGTAGTTCTGGTCCTAGTCCAGGACCGGGGCCCAAGTGTCAGTAAATCGGTAGAGCAGACCCGAATTGGCTGCCGTGACCGTTTCTGCTATCAGTATGTCCCATAATTTAAGTCACCATAGGGTCACCAGTGGGCCGTCCGCGGACTTCCAGGTGCGGGCCACCGTGATTTTGGCGGCCAATAGAAGTTGGGATATCAGCCCTGCCCTCCTCCCCGTTCTCGGGTATACGCCCGGGAGTGGGATTCCCAGGAGGACCTGCTCAGGCATTAAGGGGATTACGATCTGGGTGATGTCCCGACACTGGGCCAGACACTGGGTCCAAAATTCCTTCACTCTAGGGCAAGTCCACCACATGTGGAAGTAGGAGCCTGGGTTGCCGCAGAGGGGCCTCTGGAGTGGGGGTCCAAGGCGCTCTGAAAGTGGTGGAGGCGTAGGGGAGGGTAATACCAACGCAACAGGAGTTTGTGGGCGCATTCCCGGTTGGTGACGCAGCGGGATGCCGTATGTGTTCTGGTCCAGACATCCACCCATGTGTGGTCCTCAATCGCATGGCCCAGGTCCGCTTCCCAGTGGCCCATATAGGAGGGCCTGACACGGAGGGGGTCTTCCAGCAATAGTTTGTAGAGGGCCGAGATCTTTCCCTGGGCTGGCAAGTCCTTCATTGTGAGCTCCAGCTGGGCCAGGGGCCTTGTTGTGGCTGCCCGGGTCTGGGGGTGGGAGCACCAGTGCCTCAGTTGAGCATAGGTAAATCTGTCTGCCTCCGTCAGCTGGAAGGTTGATTTACAGCGTTCGAAGGTGAGGGGGGCATCCCCCTTCAAAGAGTTTTCCCCAGAGTTTCGAGGCCTCCCGCTACCCAGTTCCTAAAATTCCGTGGGCAAGCCCCCGGGCGAAGGCGGGGTTGAGGAAAATCGGGGAGGATGCGCTGAGGCCTCCTGGGATGTCTCCCCGTTTGCGGGCCCACTCCCATGCCTTCATCAATTGCTTTGGTGGCGGTCAGCACATCTGGCCAGGTGCAGCGTAGCGCTGTAGGAATGAACGGGAGGAAGCGGAGAGGGAGGCAGGATTGTTCAATCTATACCCATTTCGGGCCTCCAGAGGCGAGGTTCCCATGCTTGGAAGTGGGCCAGTTGCGCTGCAATATAGTATTTTCGAAGGTCCGGCACCCTGAGTCCCCCCAGTCTTGTGCTGGCCATCAACATTCTCAGAGATCCGTGGTTTCTTGCCCTTCCAGATGAAGTCACTGATTTTCCGTTGAAGTCGTTGCAAAGGAGGGAGGGGAATTGCGGTTGGGAGGGCAGGGCACATATAGAGAAAGCGAGGAAGGAGATTCATTTTGCTCTGCGTTATGCGCCCCAGCAGTGAGATCTCTTGGGTTTGCCAGCGGGTTAGGTCCTTTTCCAATTCCGCAAAAAGTGGGGGGAAGTTGACCTGGTAGACCTTCGTTGGGTCGGCGGGAATCTGGACCCCTAGGTATGGGATCGCTTGGGTGCTCCATTGGAACGGGCTGTGGCTCTCCAGGGCTTCCCTTTCGCCTGGGGGCAGGCCCACTCCGAGTGCAATGGATTTGTGGAAATTGATAGCGAAACCTGAGACTCTCCCGAAGGCCCGGAATTCAGCCAGGGCCGCCCTCATGGAATTTCTGATGTTTGTGATGGTCAGCAGTACATCGTCCGCAAAGAGCAATTTTGTGGTGGGTTGTGCCGATCCTCGGGCCAGAGATCAGGGGATCCCGGCGAACTCGCTGGGCCAGCGGCTCCATGGCCAAAGCAAAAAGCAAGGGGGATAGCGGACACCCCTGTCGTGTTCCACGTGTGAGAGGGATCGGGTCCGACAGGCGGTCATTGACTCTTAGTCGGGTCCTCGGGGCCTGGTAGTTCGCCAGTGCCATCCTCATAAACGTAGATCCCAAGCCGAAGGCCGCTAGGGCGAGAGACAGATAGGGCCAGTCCACCTTATCGAAGGCCTTAGTGGCGTCTAGCGCGATCAAGGCTAGCTGCTGGGAGTCCTTACTGGCGATTTCAATCAAGTCTAGTACCCTGCGAATCTTGTCCGTTGATCTGTGGAAGATAAACCCTGTCTGATCCGGGTCTATTATGCTTGGGAGAACAGGAGCAAGGCGGTTGGTCAGGACCTTGGAGTAGATGTTGGCGTCCAAGTTCAACAGGGAGATGGTGCCTGTTCGAGCTATTTTCTTGGGGGTCCTTTCCAAGCTTGAGAACCAACACCGTGATGGACTCCTGCATTAATGGGGTGACTGTGCCAGAGGCAACAAACGAGTTGAATAGGTAGGTCAGAGGACCCACCAGTTGAGGGCGGAAGAGTTTATAAAAGCGTGGGGAGAACCCATCCGGGCCAGGGGCCCTCGGCTTTAGACTCTTATTGGCCCCTTCACTTCCTCATTGGTTATAGGTGTCTCTAGTTCCTCTCTCGCCTATGGTTTCAAAAGCGGTAGCGACGCCTCCTGAATGTAAGAGTGCTGCTCCTCTGGGTCCCACGGGACAGCCGTCATTATTTCTGATTGGTAGGCGACCGCCAGCCTTAGTTTTTCGCCCTCCGTGTGATGGATCTTCCCTTGTGCGTCGCGGAGACCCAGGATGAAGTTTCTGCTCTTTTCCTTGGCTAGCTTGCTGACCAGTAGTTTATTAGCTTCATTGTTATGAGCGTAGTACTACTGTTTGGTTCTGGTCAGCAGGTTAGCTGAAGCATCGGCGTAGTGCGCCTCAAGTCTTTTCCTTGCCATTTGTAGGACCCTGTAGGACTTCGGGGACCAGCCCTTATGTTTATGGGTGGCTTCGGCCTCCTGAAGATCAGCTTCCAAAGTGGCACGAGTTGCCCTCATCTGTTTGTGGTACGCGGCTCCTTGGGCAATCCGCTCTCCCCTAAGCACCGCCTTCATGGCGTCACAGGTATTAGCCGGGGAGGTGTCCTCGTCAGGGTTTTCCGCAAAGAAGTTTCTGATGGTTCTGGCAATCGTGTCTCTCGTCGCCATGTTCCCCAAGATAGGGTCGTACAAGGCCATTGGCGGCGGGGAGGGGGGATCCGGGTCGTGTGCCCGCAGGGTCAGCGAGACCAGAGCTTGGTCTGAGAGGATCCGGGAGCCAATTGTGACATTGTCCGTAAAGGTCAGGATCTGAGGGGAGACCAGTAATAAGTCTATTCTGGAGAAGGTACGGTGGACATATGAATAGAAGGTAAAGTCTTTCTCCTCTGGAGTTAGCACTCTCCAGGAGTCAACGACGTTCAGGGCGCGGAATAAGCGGAGCAGGGCTGTTGTCAAGTTCAGGTCCCTGGCCGTTGGGGGGTGAGATCTATCGCTGAGGGGGTCCGGGACCCCATTAAAGTCCCCGCCGACCACCACTTGCCCTAAAATAAATGGAAGAAGGGAGTCCTCCAACTCCTGATAGAATCCCACCTGGTGCTCATTCGGGGCGTAGGCCGAGACCAGGGTGTAAAGTTGGCCGAGGAAAGAGCACTTAACCGCCATAAAGCGGCCCTCGGGGCAACTCAGCGAGTCCAGCATCTGGGGCCGTAAGTCCTTAGCGAAAAGAATAGCAGTGCCTCCCTTCTTGGTTCCATTGGAAGCTAGGAATTGGAGAGGATAGACTACTTCGTAAGCGAGAGAAGTCTGCTGGGAGTAGGTGCGTTTCTTGTAAAAAAGCAATTGAGGTCCCTTTTAGGGAGAATTCTCTCTTTAGGCTGAATTTCCTAACCTAGTGAGTCCCCCAGCAGCTTTGCTGGATTTCTGGAGTTTGTTTTATTCTCCTGCCAAGAGTGAGACTCTTTTTCTCCCACTCTTGGACATGATTTATGGTGTTCCTTTGACTGTCAAAGTGTTTTATGGGCAATGGGGTACTTTACTCCATAGGGTCTCATGTGTTTTTACTATGTGTGTTACACAGCACCCTCCGTGCAGTAACACAGGGGTGTCATAGTGACACCCCACCCTAGACTCCATACCCTGCCACTGACTACTGTCTCCCAGGGCATGTAAAGTCACCATTGGCTTTACTAGTCCCAAATTATTAACAGAAACCGGTACAAACCATCATATTGTGGACGTACTGGTCGGGGCAATTCGATTGCCCTGGTGTCTGTTAGTCGAGGGGGCACATCTCCGTTCCCCCTGATCGAGTTTTGGCTGGTGGCAGTGGAAACTACTTTTTATATTCGACCGCGAATATTTCACTATGGGATTTTCCCATTGTTCGAGGCTACCAACTTTAATTATTTAATTCTCATAGCCTCGAACATACCGCCGGTTTATTTAATTAATATTAATTCGCCAGTTGGTATTTTTTGCCAGGACTCGATTCTAAAATGGCGTTTGTGTTCTCTTCTGTGACTCCAACCCAAGGTGAGCCCTTTGTTCCACTTTTTGGCAGGCTTCTCCACAGAAGCCTCCAAAAGTGGTGCCACTCTGTCTGGGTACCACAGGGGGTGTGGGAGGGGGTTTAGGCACCCGGGACTGAGTTACCTTGGTAACTCAAGTCGCACTCTTGTGCGATTGGTCCAAGTGGTGAGCCGGCCTGCTCACCACTTAGCATGTTTGATTGACAGCTAGGCTGAGTGAATGGGGGTATGCTGCATAGAAGCAGGGCTTTGGGGACTGGAACTTCAGAAGTCGCCACAGGACCTGAGAATCCGACGAGGGAGAAGCTGAGCCGACCTACCACGATGACACCACCGGTGGAGCCCTGCGGAACCGACTCCCCACCTCCCGACGACAGAGAAGATCTCCCGGCTGGAGAGGCTTCTTCCCCTGACTGTTGGGCACAACCAGTTTACCTTCTTTTCTTCGCACCCCAGACCGGTTTGTGGTCGAACTGCCCGTGCCAAGCACCCCGGCAGCCGGATCGCCACTTACCACTGGACCGCGAATCAACGGACCGCTCCTTGTACCTAAGAAACTCCGCGGCTGGTTTCTTCCCTGGCAGTGCAACGGACTCCTGTCTTCCTCCCCGACGAGATCCTCTCTCCCCCCGACGAAGCACCGACTTGCATCTGCTGCCAGGAACAACTGCCCCCGCTGGAGTATTCTCACCACTTTAAGGTACTGTGTCCGCCAGGCCTCCCTTTCTAAAGATTGCTACAAGGTAATAATAACCCCTTAACCTTCTGGACTGGGCTGGCCGCCTTGACCCTCTAACTGGTCCCTTTCTTTGGTCCAACTCCTTTTTGAACCGTTACAAGAGTTTTTGTGCACTGCAACCGTGTGACCTTGGACACATTTCGTTTTGATCCTCTTAAAGCGGATCCGGCCTACTGACTCTGAATTCACGGTGTTACTCTGCCTTCCTCTCTTGTTGTGTTCGTGAAAAAGTGTTGGGATCTGTTTCAATTTATTCTCTGCTTTTCTCTCCCTTTTTAAAACAAATTATTAGAGTGCCATCAACGTTAAGCGCTCACCGCTGTCTGAAAATAAGTGGGGCTTTACTTAAGACTTGTCTAATATTCTTTTAAGGGAATGTATATCTTTTAGTGACCGTGTTTTTGAATTGCTTACTATTAGTGCCTGTGTGTTTTTCTAGATGTGGTTTTAAATAAATGATTAGATCTCTTTTACACCAAGCCCTGGTCAGTGTTTACTTGTTCTATTGTGTTCTCTTGACCTATTGTGAATACTCTGTATACTGCCTAACTCTTCTTGAGGGAAGTCTAACTGCTCAGCCACAGCTACCAAGTGAATCTGTGTGGTACAGACTGCTACCAAGTGGGTTTACTGCCAAACACCTGTAGTCCTAAATCTTTTGCAGTGGTCCCAGAGGGAACTGCACAGGTTTCTGCCTAACAGTCCCCTCATCGTGCAGTCTTTGGAGGATGGATTTCCTCTTCGGGGGGGAATTCAAGCCTCTGGCTTTTAAGGTGGTGAACTTTAATTTTAGGTGTGGGGGCTGGTGCTCCAAGTCCAATTTCTGTGGGGGGGGGGGAATGGGAACGGATTAGGTCAGCCATAGCTGTGAGGAATACGCTGCATTGGGGTCTCCTGTGGCTGAGGGTTTTTTAGAAATGGTCTCCAACGGGAGATAAGAACTTCCAACGGCGGCCTCCAACGGGAGGGCCAAACTGTGACCGGGGGTCGATTTTGATCAATCGGTGGCTCCCCCGGCCACTCCGGATGTCACAAGGTGACATCTCCAACATAGTTGAGAGTCTCTCCAGGAGTAAAAAAGATGACATCCACCCTGGAGGAGGGTATGGACCGCATTGGGTCCGCGGCGAGCTTGCGGGAATCCTGGTGGTTCCTGCGCTATGTATGCTTCAGAGCTACCAGCCCCAGTTATTTAGGTTTACGGTTTCTCTGCACCCTTGACCACGGGGTCAGCCTTGGCTTGGGCGAGGCAGCGACCTGTTAAGAACTTGTCTGGCTCGAAGAGTGCGGTTCTATAGTCCCAGGGGAGTCCGGGCAGAGGATGGATGCTGCGTCATCCAGGTGACTAATGGTGCGGGGAGTGCCCTTATACGAAAACTGTAGTGCCGTGGGGAACAACCAGCGATAGGGGATCTGTTGGTCTTGCAGGAAGAGCGAGAGAGGGCGCAGCAGCCTGCGCCTCTGAAGAGTTAAGGGGGAGAGATCCTGGAAAATCTGTAATGGGGAGCCCTGGAAGGAGAGTTCATCCTTTGAGCAGCCTATAGCTGAGATGGCCTCCCTGGTAGTGTAGAAGTGCACTCTTGTGATGACGTCCGGAGGCGGATCCGTATCCGATCCTCGGCGGGGGCGCAACCGATGAGTGCGGTCAAGCAGGAGCTGCGTCTCATCCAGGTCTGGCAGCAGGGATTGAAAAAAGAGGCTTATGTATCCGGGAAGCTCCTTATCGGTGATCGCGGAGGGGACCCCGCGAATGCGGAGGTTATTGCGCCGGGAGCGATTCTCCAAATCCTCCTGTTTAAACTCTAGGATTTCAGCTCTGTCCATTAGTGCCTGGATGGAACGCTGGACCTCCGTCAGTGCATTAGAGTGATCCGATGCCAGCTCCTCAGACTCCCCCAACCGATGTTCGATGTTGCTGACTCGTTGTTCTGTTTGCTCCAGTTTGGTCGTTAGTTCGGCCATGCAGGACCTGAATTCCGACTTAATGTTGGTCATGAAAGCCTGGAGGTCTTCTTTAGTTGCGAGCGACACTTTATCTTCAGTGGATTTCTGGGGGTTGAGTTTGGGGGGGGTCGGTCTTCTTCCCCCTCTCCGGGGCCAGCAGCATGGTGGAGATGTCGCCAGACTTAGTGGTTTTTAAAGCTTTAGTCATGGCTCCAAGGTGAAGGACCGCTTCAGGGGGCTCGGCAACTGCGCACCGGGACTCCAGGCGCTGGTCAGATGGTCTGGGGATAGCAAGGGCTAGAGAGGTGGAGTGGGCCGGGGCGCCCCAGGAGGCTGTGCAGATAGTCAATGGTCAAATCCCCTCAATAGTGGTCAAATACCTTGGTGGCGCCGCTCCCAGAACCCGGGTGGTTGCAGGTCCGCAGGTCTCCTTCCGTGGACTAGTCCGGGCCACAGGGGTTGTCGGTCCGCTCCCTTCGGCTGTAGAAACAGCGGTGGGCAGGGGCGCCCCAGGAAGTCAGTGGCGTAGCTTAGGCTGCAGAAGAAGGGGAGCAGCTCCTCTGGGCCACCGAGAAGCAAACGCCAAGCCGCACCGCTGGAGGGAGGCAGCGGGCGAGGGCCTGAAGATGGAGTTGGCGGCTCAGACCCCGCAGGCAGGTTCGTGCACGCGGAGGACCCCCGGGCCAAAAGTCCTGGGCCAGCCAGAGTTGAAGGGAGAGGCCGCTCAGCTAGGCAGCGCCCGCATCGGCGTACCTCCGGTTGGAGCTGGAGGGGGTCCAGTCTCCGAAGCTGGGCCCTGGCGGGCTAAATGCAGCCAACGAGCCGTGGGGGGAGGGGCACACAGGAGCGATCGCCATCTTGGGGGATCATCATGCTGGCGCCGGAGAGCCGCCCTCGCCGTGTTTCGGCAAGCCCGGACCCGTTAAGCGCCCAGAGTGCGGACGGCGATGTAGGGGAGGCTTCCGCAGCACATCTCAGGTCGTGCAGGTGAGTGGCATGGCAGGAACCGGAGAAATTAAGTTAATGGCCGCGGACCCGTCGGGAGGCCATCAATGGAGCTGCCACATCGCTGGCGCTCCAGGCCACGCCCCCCAACACACACAGTTTAAGCCCTTTCCCCAGCTCTCCCCCTACCCCTCTCACAACCCCTGTCTTGACCCAACCTTAGTCCGTTGCACTAATCAAATGCACCCTCTCATACCTCCCCTCTCGCTCCCTTCTTTCCCCTCGATCGATCTGGCATTCTCCCCTTTTTCTCTCTTCCTTGTATCATTTTCCCCAATCTTCGCTAACATCCTGGCCATATGAGTCTAAGACAATGGGGAGGGTGGGTCCGTTTTAGTCGTATCATTCCCAATAGTTTCATTTTCCTCGGGCACCAGGCTCATCTAGAATCCTTCTGAATAAACATCATTACTAGGTCCCAGTTCGCCAAGAAATCCTGATGGTCTCTTTGTATGGAGTAAGTTACCCACTCTAGAGCCACAAAGTTCCACACTTTTCCCACCCATTCATGTGCTGCGTGTGGCTCCCTCGCTTCTGCACCACCGAAGGGGCTCCTGCCATCATCAGTACCACTTATTCCTTTTGCTGTGCTTTAAATGGCAATTCCTCCAGTATCCCCCTTAAGCCCCAAATTGACAAACCTTGGCAGCCCTCTACCCTCACCCCCAGGATCTCATTTATTGCTCCTTGGATCAGTTCCCAAAATGGCTGTATAAGTGGGTACCCCCACCAGATGTGGATCCAGGTCCCAACTGCAACACAACCCCTCCAGCACTCCTTGGGAACAGACTGGAAAAACGTATGTAGCCACACAGGGGTGAGATGCCACTGCAACATCATCTTTACCCATATCTCTTGTACCTGCATCGATCTGGTGAGTTTGGGAATGCTCGCCCACAACCATGGCCACTGCTGCTACTAGATCGGGTGACCCACCTCATTTTCCCAGTTACCCATGTATCGCCCTACCCCTAGCTCCTCGCCATCCTTAATATATCAGTATATTGCTCCGACTATGTGTTTATCCTGTGTGTTTGCTGTGAGAAACTTTTCAAAGGGAGTAAGGTATCTTCTTAACTGATGGGTTCAATAACCATTGTCTCAATTGGTTGTAGGGAAACCTTTCCCCCTCACCCACTCCGAAGTCTAGCTTGCATTGGGTAAAAGATTGTATCTCTCTGCCCCGTATTTTGTAGCAGCCTCCCTCTTGCCATTTGTGGAATTCTATCCCCCTAGCTCCTGGAGAACGGGTTTTGGAAGATCGGAGTGAAAGGGGATGGTGAAGTGGTTTATCTTGCTTGTCTCGCCGGTTCGTCCCAAGATTCTCCCGCCAGGGACGCTATGTCGCTGCAGTACATGTCGTGCGGTCTGTCTTCCCTGGTCTTTCAGAGAACTTCCTCAAGATGACCCCCAACCACTGCACTATCCATGGATCCCCAATTTTTATCCCGGTCATCCCTTGACCAATTCCCGACGACTTTAATCTGTGCCGCTAGGTAATATGCACTGAAGTCAGGTTCCCCAATACCCCCTTATTTCTTAGCATACCCATTACTCGTCTCGGCACTCTAGGTTTTTTTATGATTCCAAATAAAGGCCCCTGAACATTTATGAATTGTGCAAAAATAGGACTTGGCTACCCATGTTGGGTGAGTCATCAAGTGATACAGGAGTTTCGGAAGGATAATCATTTAAAGGACATTGAACTTTCTGAGCCAGGATTTTGATAATGGATGCCAGTCAATTATAATTTTCTTAATTGTCTGTAATAAGGGTGGGTAATTGGCCGAACATTGAGTCAGTAGTTTTAGTGATTTTGACACCTAGAATTGTATATCCAGGTAAATGGAAGGGTTTCTCTAAGCAGCTTTTCCCTTTGAGGGGATCGTCAGATTCAGGATCTTCAATTTATGTGTATTTATTTTCAGTCCTGCCACTTCCCCAAATTGATACAATTCACTATCCAGCGCTCTAAGGGACTTTTCGGAATCTGTGATTGTTAGCAACATGTTTCCTGCAAATGCGGCCACTTTGTGTTCCCTCCCACCGAAGGCTATTCCTGCAATTTCCCTGGTTGCCATTAATGTAGCTAAGAGTGGTTCTTGATGGATCGCATATAATAATCGAGGTAATGGCCACCCCTGTTTTCATCCCTCTAGTCACTTTTATAGGTCAGGACAGATGACCATTGATCATGAGGTGCAGGGACGCATTGCAGTAGCTAGCCTTTATCCTGGCCATGGATTTAGCTCCAAAACCCATCGGAACAGCAATTACCACTCCACCATATCCAAGGATTATTCTGCGTCCAAAGCAATGAGGGCCAGGATATTCTTTTTGTTTACTTTTTCTATCAGATGGGTGATCCTACGGGTATTGTCGCTAGTCTGTCTACCTCGAATGAACCCTCATTGGTCAGTGTCAGTGAGCATAGGGAGAAGCTGATCCAGACAGGTTGCTAAGATCTTTGCATATATTTTTGCATCTATATTGATTAATGCAATAGTCTGTATGAGCCACAATTGGTCAGGTCCTTACCAGGCTTTGGCAGCAACACTATCTTTGCCTCTTCCATGGTTAGTGTGGTTCTCCCCGCCTCCCCAAAGCATTTAGAGTTGGACCAGCTGGGAGATTAAGAGTTCCCTGAATGCTTTATAGAAGACGGCCGTGAAACCATCTGGACCAGGTGATTTATTGGTTAGCAATGCCGATATGGCCCTACGTAACTCCTCTGCTGAAATCTCTCATTCGAACTCTATTTCCTGTCCATATATTTTTTGAAGGTGACATTTGTCTATGTAGTCGAATTGGGCCTGCTCTACGGGATTATCTGATTTATATAATGCTGTGTAGTATTGGGAAAACTGCCTAGTTATATTGGACAGCTCAGAACTTTATCACCCGCTACTTGTTTTGATTTTTAAAATGGTCCTAGCTTTTTCTTCCTTCCTTAATAGCCTGGCCAGGAGATGATCTGCCTTGTTTGCTTTTATGTAATACCTCTGTTTGAGGTACATTAATAACCGTTTGCCTGCTCTAGTTTGTATGATTTCCAATTGGCCTCTAATCGCCCTGTATTCCCTCCTAAGTTCCCCAGTTGCTTCCAATACCATCCGGAACATTACCTGTTTTAGTTTCTCCTCCAGCTCTGATTCCAGGAGTTTTGTCTCTCTATCCCTTTGGGCCTTTATGGCAATTATTGTCCCTCTGAGCGTAGCCTTAAAATGTGTCCCATATCATATGTTGGCGCGTTTCCACCTGATTGTTGCTCTGAATGGATTCCTCCATCCCTATTTGTAACTCCTCCCTCAGTATATCATCTTTGAATATGTGTGTAAGGTATCTCCACCTCCATAGCCCAGGGGAGCCAAGCATTCTTGTAAAATTCAGGATAATGGGAGCGTGACTGGAAAGAGCGATTGCACCTACTTCTATGTCTGACACCTGGCCCAACAAGGAACTTGAAAGCCATATATAGTGATTCCTAGAGTAGGTCCTATGTACATGCAAATAGAACGTATACCCCTCCTTGTTTCCTCTTTTACCCTATACCTCCACCAAGGAGAGCCTTGTGAATTTCTCGCACATTTCCTTTGAAGGTTTGTTCTGGGTGTGCGACATCTTTGCACTCCTATCTACCTCAGGATCCCATGCCATATTAAAATCCCCTGTCAACACTATTCGACCCTCCGCAAATCCCTCCAGTTTGTTGACTGAATTAACCGATCTTGACCAGTATTGTGCGCATAGATGGTGGCCAACGTGTGTTGTTCCCCCCCCTACCCTGAAGAATCCGTGCCCAGTATCTCCCTTTGGAGTCCATATTCGAAGCCAATACCGTAAGGTCCAAGTTATTCCTGAACGCTATTAAGACCCCTCCCTTCTTAACCGTGTCGTTGGACTGAAACATTTGGCGGTATCTCTGTATCCTAATTTTGTGCCTATCTCGGGCTTGGACATGTGTTTCCTGTAGGTTAACGGGTCCGGCTTTTCCCTGTGCAAGCGCTGTTCCATGTTTTTTCCTTTCCACAGGGGAGTTTATACCATTAATAAGCAAGGTCATGTTTAATGTGGCGGCCCTAGCCATGGTCGAAGTAGTTCATCGAGGCAGCTCTACAAAATACAGACATTCGATTGGGTTCCCTCATTGAATCTCCTCCCCCCACTCATCCTCCCCCTCCCCTGCGGTGGGTGGACTCAACCAGCCCCTAACCCCCCTCTCAGGGATTGAACCCAGTTAGTGCCCTAGCCCATTCTAGTGCGGATCCCCCCCAAATCCAAAGCGAGTTCCTAAATCCCACCTTCCCTAACCTCCGTTATCTTTGTCGTAAAAATGACTAGTCAACTATTTAATTATCAGGCTCCTTGGTTTATCCTCTCAGGTGGTTGCAGCATCCTTCAACGTGAGGGATTGATCTCCTGTATTGTCCCCGCTAGGCTCCTGCAGGCCTGACAGAGCACGTTTCTTCTTGGTTACTTTTGGCTTAACTAGTCCATTCCCATACCTTCCTCTTGAGTGAGCTCATTGCTGGGGCATTGTTTGGTGACATATCTTCAACTCCATCTGTTCTGAGAATTCTCGCCCCTTCTTCGCAAGAAGAGATGCAGTGTTGCCTTCCTTCCTATTCAAAGATCATACCAAAAGGAAATGTCCATCAGTAGCGTATGCACTTTCTTTCCTTCTGATTATAGTTGTGAAGGGCAGCCAATATGTCCCTGGGCCTGGTCCCTGGTTCTCTCCTTAAGGAGTCCACTCTGTGTACTCTGTCAATTTTAAGGCTTGTGTCCTCGTCTATTTCTATTAAGTCAACGAATATTTGCTTGATCACAGCTTTGAGCTCTTTGTCGTGCACCTCTTCTGCCAGGCCTTTTATTTGAATATTTGATCTTCTCAACCTGTTTTCAGGGTCTTCGGTTTGACTCTCCAGGTTATGTGTTGCTCTTGCTAGCTGTCCTACTACCTCATCTGTCTTAGGTGCTTTTTTGACTAGTTCCTGTAGCGCGTTTTCGGTTGTGTCCACACGTTCCTCAAGCCTGTTGATGTCTCCTCTTCTTGTAACTTAGAAGTTAGCTCTTCCCTCATTTTGACCATTTGTGACTGTATGGTGCTTGCAATCTTATCCTCAAAGTCATGGAAAGATTGTTGAAGGACTTGTGTAACTGCCTGGTCGGTCCAGCTATATTTTGGGATCCTTCATATTCTGGTTTATCCGAGCTTTGTTCTTCTTTTAGTGGAGACCCACCTTCCCTTCTCCATAGCTTTTGTAAGTTACCCATGTGTTTTTTTTGTCCCTTTCGTCCCGCTTTGGGCCTCTTTAACTTTGCTTTTATACATAATGACCGCCGTCCACTCTTGTGGGATAGTGGCCTTCACCAGGGTCTCTGCCCTTTATTTGTCCAAGTCTGGTCCTTTTCCGGGTCTTGTACTCGGACTGGGTATATAGGCGGCTGTCCCTTTCTTGTCTGTCCTCCGGTGGTATTCCCTGCCTTCTCACGGAACGGTCTGGGCCCTATCAAGCTGCCCTCTGATTCGTATTCATTCCTTGTTTGCTTGTGTGCTCTTTCGATCCCCAGAGCTTCCCTGCCCCTTGGAAATCCTGCTTTTTTTATATGGGCGCTTCGATGAATGTCTCTTTATTTGTCTGTGTATTGCAAGGGCACTGGATGAAGTGTGAGGGCTCAACAAGGTTGATTGCCTCTCTTTAGTCTGCTTCTCCGGGCTACTGAGGCTTATGGTGAACGGGGAGAAATAGTCCACATAAGAGGAGTTTCCTGAACCGCTACCGGCGGGTTAACCCTTCTTCCCTTGCTCCCCAATGGTTTACTGCGGCGGCTTCTAGACAAACACGTTTTGATCTCTGGATGGACCTATGTGGAAGCAGTGGTTTGGAGCACTGTCCGTCACCCCCACGTCCTCGATTTCAAAATGAGGATTTTCACTTTGTTGGAGCTGCTGAGGGGCAGAGCCATAGAATATTCAGACTAGGCGAACGCCAGGATCCAGTGGTCATGCGTCCACTATGCGCTGACTAGGGAGCAGGCTATTCCCCCACACATCCCCAAAGCTCTGCGTGTCTCCCCGGCGCACAGCATCTACCACAGGGTCACTTGTCGGAGGGCCTGTACCCGACGAGCTGTTCACCTTTGTATTGTTCTAGTCCAGTCTCGCCTTGTCACTTCCCTGCAGGAGAGATCTATTTGTCTGCCCCGGTTTGCTTTCGGATGTGTTGATTTCAGCACCGTACAAATGTAATAACCTACAAAGCCTTTAGCGGGTTGTATCCGTCAAAAGGGGTGCACTCCTGTTGCCTTCCTGCTTTGTTGGGAGTCCTCCGATCCCCTGTCCCACTCAACGTCGGGCCACTGTCCTGCGGGTCCAGTCATGACGCCATCGGCCACAGTCTACCGGAGCTCCATGCCTTTCCCCTCCTACAACGGAGCAGTCCTGGCCTGTGCGGATGCACTGCAAGCGCGCTGGGGTGCTCTCCTTTCACAATGCGTTTCTCTGAGATTACTAATCTTTAGAGCTCGGGACCAGGATGATTGTTGTCCCCCAGTTTAACTGAGCTTTATTCCTGATGTTTTTGCGCCCGGGGAGGGATTCGCATTGCGGTTCTCTTAAGGAGGTCCTGTGGGGCTGGAGAGCGTTAATCACGGTGCTCTCCTCCTAGTGGCCATTTTGAACTTCTCATAGCCTTTAAACCCACCATAACATTTTTGTTGGGGGGCAGGGTTGGGAGGGGGTGGGTGTGTGTGTGGGGGTGTGTGGGGGGGGGGTGTGTGTGTGTGTGTGTGTGTGTGTGGAGGTGTGTGTGTGTGGAGGTGTGTGTGTGTGTGGGGGGGGTGTGTGGGGGTGTGTGTGTGTGTGTGTGTGTGTGTGTGTGTGTGTGTGTGTGGGGGCGGGTGTATGCGTGCGCGTGTGTGTATGCGGGGGTGTATGCGTGTGTGCCTGCGCGTGTGCCTAAAAATATGCCTGTCAGGAATTAGAGCTAGGTTTTTACGCCCCAAAAATGTTATCCCCAGCTTCGGGTGCATCAGCAGGGGAGAGGAAAAGAGAAGGCGGAAGCGAAAAGGAAAGTCTTTGAGTTGCTTCCGGAACCGGAGGTGGTTCTGCTCAAGTTTCAGAGGGGCAGGGAGGCTGATCCAGAGGGAGTCTCCCGCCAAGGAGATGGATCTGCACCCAACTCTGCTTGGAGAAGCGTCTGACCGTCAGAGAGTTGGAGGTGGATGAGCAGAGAGCTCAAAAAGGAAGATGTTTTGGAAGAGAAAGTTGGAGGTAGAGTGGTCCCAGGCCTCAAAAAGCTTTGTGGACGATGCAGAGGGTCTTGAACTTGATCCTTGCAGCCACGGGGAGCCAGTGAAGAGATTTCAGAGCTAGAGAGGTACGATCCCTGGGCTTGAGGCCAAGGACAATTCTTGCATTCCTGTTCTGGATAAGTTCTAAAGGTCGAACAATAGAGGCATGAAGAATTAGAAAGAGGCTGTTGCAATAGTCCAGCTTAGTGAGTACCAGAGCTCTGGCGACAGTGAGCTTCTGGGGGCAAGCTGCATGTTTATACTCAGCAATTACTATAGTGTAACCTTATAGCGATGTAAACCAGAGGAGACTTTTCACACTTGCACTACTTTGCATTCTTGAAATGTTAATGGGTCATGGTCATTCCCATTTTAATTGCACCTTTTGCCCTATTGTGCAAAATGTCCCCTCCATGACATTTTCTCCTTTCCAATAAATGATGGAAAAGTGAGGAGTAAAACATTCACCTTTAGTGCTCACTTTTCCACCACGTTAGTGCAAAACTGTAAATGCCTTCTGCAAAGTATGCTTTGCAAGGGGCATTTAAAATGGATTTTTATGGATGATCCACTTGCTTTTTACCAGGTGTCAGGAATCCATTACGTTAAAACTAGCATGAAAATCCACGCTTGTGTTAATGCACCCAAATTTGTATGGCAGAGAGGGAAACGTTATGCCCTCCCTGTTCTCCAACTGCCTCATATAATTTAGCAAAATGAGGTTACCTAAAAGAGAGTCGGCAGGCTAAATGGGGCATAAACAGAGATATTAGTGGTGGGTCCTTCCCCTCTGCTAAATTCCTGGACCTTGCTCCATTGGCCGTCAGATCTTGGCCCTCTTCCTTGTGGTGGGTCTTCCCCTCTGCTACATTCCTGGACCTTGATCCATTGGCTATCAGATCTTGACCCTCTTCCTACCCCTGCTAAATTGGTGGAAAATCTTGGGGTGAAATTCTCTGCTTCACCAATCATGGAGGCTCAAGAGCCATCGGTAGTAGTGGCTTCCTGAAGCAAAATACTTTTTTTTAGAAAGTTCTACCTTTTATTCCTGCTGAGTGTCACGCTCAAATCGTTGTAGCAACTTTAAAGGGCAATCAGGACTATTGCATTGTTTTATTGCTATCACAACTTGGTTATCTGTTGAATTGCTTGCAGATTTTACAAAATGCAGCGGTTCGATAGATCACAGGTATCCCCTATGTAAATCCAGTAACGGCAGCCTGGCGCAAATTGCACTGGCTACCCGTTGTGTCACGCGTCCACTTTAAATCTCTATGCCATATTCATCGGGCCCAGCGGGGTAAAGGCTGTAAAGCTATCCAGGAGAGAATCAAGCCATATGGCCCCCCTAGATCCATGAGATTGGCCTCTCTGGCCCAGCTTGTAGTTCCATGTTATCGCCTGGAGCGCTGCGGAGGACGGGCCTTCGCTGTGGCAGGCCCGAGGTTGTGGAATTCTTTGCTGGTAGTGCTCTGTCAGATTCAGGACTTTAACAAATGTAGGCAGTATTTCAATAACAATTTTGTCAACTAAAATCGATTAGTCTCTTTCATGGCCCTTTATTGGCGCACTGATGTCCATGGTGAATTTTGCGCCTTACAGGAACCTGATTGATGGGTTTGTCTTTATTCATTTACTTTTTATAAATGCTTGCTAACATTCTTCCACTGAACCCACCTGCCCAATTAGTAAGGACATCACTATTGTGTGCCTTTATTTTTTTAAACTCCCTCCCATGGGCTTCTCGTTGCAGTCTTCCACTACCTGCATTACTGGTGTGGACTGACTAGAGCCTTAGACCGTAGGTGTGTGAGATGACTGGCAATGATACATTGAAGAGGTACATTTTTTAACAAAAAATTGTCTGTTGTGTGTATGTTCGAAAGTTCTTGAAAGAGTGTGTGAGACTGAATTTTGGTGTGTGTGGCATCGGCATCATGAATTGTGAGGGCCTGGTCCTTGAATGGAATTTACTGAGGCAATCTGACATATATTGTGGGTATCACCGTGAAAGGGTTTTGCAGTGGTATTATTGGCATATGTTTGGGCACAGGTACTGTAAAGTGTTTTACAGGCCAATGCTGGAATATCATAGATACAGTTGACATGAACATGGGCTTTACATTTGCAGCGCTTGCAAATATTATGAACAGGACACTATCATGAAATTATTTAACAGTGGCAACACTGGCATATGTTTCTTCACAGGCAACATGAAAACATGTTTGAAAGGCAGTGCTGGCATAATTCATAGACATTAGCACCATGAACATGTGCTTCACAGTGGCAGTGCTAGCATATATGTTTGGTACCATCATGAAAGTGTCTCACAGTGGCAGTACTAACATATCTGCTCACAGGCAATGTGGAAAAGTGTTTTATAGGGCAATGCTATCATACGCTATAGATATAGTCCTCATAAACAGGCTTTAGAGTGGCAACGCTGTCATAATTGCACAATGCCATGTGTACACTTTGTGACCTTGCATCCATCAATAGGAGATTTTCACAGAACAAATTGTATGGCTTTTTACCAAGTTTTCTATCAACAATTGCACTGTAAATTGCATAATGTTCACCCATTATTTAAATAAATTCCTCAGGGGGAGAAATCCATATCAAACCCTCCCACACTGGTTCAGGCTCCCTCCCTACGCTCGGTAGCTCATACAAATTCAGGGGGAACCATTAGCGCACCATCAGTGAAAACATCTCCATCTGCCACTGACCGGGCATCATTTGTAATAGAGGTGCCCTCTTACTAACCCCGTTTCACGTGGCACCAAAAGCTGCCTCAACTACTTCCACCACTGTAGAATAGCAGCACCCTTCGCTAGTTTACGATTTGGAGAAGGATGAATGAACTTGGAGGGGAAAGGCTGGTTTTCTAATACTGAGCATGGGCAGTGGTAGAAGAACACTCAAAATAAAACTAAGAGTAGCAGTATATCCTTAGAAGGCATACTTTCTCTATTTCCTCTTTAATTTTCTTTCATTCACCTTTCTTTTGTTTTTCCAATAAAGTTTAGTTCACCACATCATTTAGTGAGTAAAAAGATTGTCCATGTTTTCAACTGCAACCCTAGTACTGTTACCAATGTATGTTTTTTCTTTTTTATTACGATGATGTGTCCACAAAATGATGGTACATAGCACACACAAGCTCTGGTCACATGTGGCTAACCACAGATGAATCACTGGTAACCATGTTTTGTGAACCATCGTAAAACTGAGAAATCTCCCCGAGTCTCCTGTATTTAGGAAACCATCCTTTAATGATGCAAGTCCCAGCATGTTCTGTTTAAAGCTAGGACTGCTTGAAAGTGGCATACATGATATGGAGCCACTTGACAGCTATGCACCTCTTTTAATGTACATACATCTTCATAAGGAACCTCACAAATATGAAAAAGAATGTCTAAAGGAATGCAGGTTTAAGGGTAAGAGATTGTTTTATTTATTTTATTTGTGTTCATTTGTTACACGCCCAGACCCTGGGGTATCACGGCGTGGTTACCGACATCTTTAGAATATATTGACATATACAGTTGGTTATACATAAGACCGTGGTATTACATAGTCAATACAAGCCCTTACAGTGGTGTTGCTTCTGTTCTGTGCTAGTATAAGTTAAACAACCATGTTTTCAGTTGTTTTTTGAAAAGGGGGAAGGAGGTCTCTTTTTTAATATGGACCGGGAGAGAGTTCCAATGTGTAGGGGCTAGGACGTAGAAACTGCTACCCCCTGCTTTATTAATGTTGTAACGAGGTGTTACTAGACTTTGGTTATCGTTAGATTTTAGGGATCTCACAATTTCTTTTTTTTTGCAGTACACTGTTGGGTGCTTTGTTGGTGATACATTTGTGTGTGATAAACAGTGTTTTAAAGATAATTCTTGCTTTAATGAGCAGCCAGTGGGCATCCTTCCTGACCTTGGATATATGCTTGTGTTTTTTTATCCTTAGTGCTGCTCTTAGGTCTTTGTTTTGCAAGAGTTGGAGTTTGCTAAGGTTGGTAGTGGAGATCCCTGACAGTAGTACATTACAGTAATCCAGTCTGGAATAGTACCAATGCTCTGGCCAGGGTGAGGCAGTTGGTCAGGATTAGGAGTTGTCTACTTAGTGCTATGAGTTTTGATGTATATGCTGTAGAGGATGCAAGCGTATTGGTGTGCTTGGTCATTGTAAGGTTGGCGTCTAGGTATACAGCTAACGTCTTCACTTGTTTGAGGACTGGGATCAGGGTGCCGTCAATGTTGATGGAAGAGTAGTCGGAGTGGAGGGCCGCAATTTTGTTAGGTGATCCAACGATGAAGATTTCTGTCTTTTCATCGTTGAGACAAAGGCCATTTACTGCCATCCAATTTTGTATGATGGAATACATTTTGTTAATGGTTTGGGTGTCTTGGTCATAGTCGCCTGTGATGGGATGTGGATCTGGGTGTCATCTGCAAAGTTGGTGTAGATGACACCCATATCATCTAAGGCGGAAAAGAGGAGTTTGGTGTAGGCGTTATATAGTGTAGGTGAAAGGCACAAACCCTGGGGGACTCCTATCGGTACGGGTATGGGGTCGGCGGCTTCCTTACCTATGGCCACTCTGGAAGTACTTTCAGCAAGAAAAGATTTGACCCACTTGGTGGCATCATTAGAGAAATTGAAATCATTGGTTAGGGATGTGCATAATTTGCCGTGATCTACCAGACCAAAAACTGCAGATAGATCTAACGGCAGAAGCATGCAGAGTTTCCCTGAATCTCTGATGGTATCCATATGGTTTTTCAGATCTAAAAGGGCTGTTTCAGTACTGTTAGGCCTCAAGCCTGATTGTCTAGTTCCTAGAAGTTTGTTTTGTTCAAGATGGGCTTGAATTTGCATATAGGCAATTTTGTCCCGAGTTTCAGGAGGAAAGGGACTGTTGTTGTTGTGCGATAGTTGGTGGGTACCGTGGTGTAGGGAGAGGCTTTTTTTTTTTTAAGAGTGGGGTAACCCAGGCTTCTTTAATGCTTGCTGGCACTGTATTAGTGTTGAAGGAGGTGTTGACAAAATTGGTGATGGTGGGGGTAAGATGGTGAGCACACTCTTTCACTAGTTTAGCTGGGACACTATCTCCTTTGCAATGGGAGGCTTTCAATTTAGATAAGGTGTTGAGCATCATTTCTTGGGTGACTGGGGCACAGTTGAAAGGGGTATTAGTCCTTTCAGGGGTGGTGATGAGCGGAGGGATGGGTATGTTTTTCTCTGCTAGGGATTGTCTTTTAGTGGAGATTTTACTTTGAAGCATGTTGATTTTGGCTGAGAGTGCGTTTTGGATGGTGGTGCACCATTGATATATGATATGATAGGTTATTTATAACGCGCTTAATACCCAGAGGTTATTAAGCGCGGACCCGGGGATCGAACCTTTGTTGCTCCGTGTCATCTTGCTTCCAAAGCGTGCACGTTGCCCCTGAGCTATCCTCCCGAGACGACGTTAGTGACGTTGTCCTTTACTGACGTTAGTGGGTGATGATGTGGGGGTAGTGTTTTCTAATTCCCTAGGGATAGTGAAAAGTTCTTTGGAGTCTGAGGCGGCATTACTAATGCGTGTGTTGTAAACGTTGGCTTTCTGTGATATAATGGCTGCTCTGTACGTTTTATTAGCATCCTTAAAGGCTTTGGCAGTGTCAGGGGAAGGGTGTTTGGTGTAAGCATGTTCCAGGGATTGTTTGGTTTTTCTCAGTGATAGGTTTTCATCAAACCAGAATTGTTTTTTTTTGTCGATTCAACGTGTTTTGCAAGAGATGGGTGCTACTTCATCAATGGTTGAGTGTGAGGCATTTGTGGTAATAGTCGGCAATGCTGTAAGGGTCATAACTATTAACTAGATTGGTTTCAAGAAATTTGTTGAGGGTTGGTACGAATTGCTCCGCCATGAGTTTACGGGAGTTTCTGGATTCAAAGGTGTCGGTAGTTTTTGTTTTAGAAGAAAAGGTTCATCACTATGGAGAGTGAAATTGATGCAGTGGTGTTCTATGCTGATGTGTTGAGTGATAAAATCCAGTCCAGGATTCTACCTTTGAGATGTGTTGGGGCATTCACCTACTGAGTAAAGTTCATGTCCTTGAGTGCAGAGTGCAGTTTGGCTGCTTTGGGGTCAAGTTCATCATTATACCCGAGATTCAAATCTCCAAGAAGGATGCATTTTGTATTAGGCTTAATCAGAGGTGTGAGGAGTAATGGAATGTCAGTTTCAAGATAGTAGTACTGGGTGTTTTGTAAACCACTATAATATTAATTGTGGTTTTCTCGTTCATTGCAAGTTTAACAAACAGTAGTTCATAGCCTGGTATTTCTTCAAGTTGGCTGGTTCTAAATTGCATATTGTTTCTCGCTATAATGGCTACGCCACCTCCTGTGGCATGAGTTCTATCGGCTCTGAAGATGTTATAATCTGGTGGTAGGGCCAGAGCGAGAATGGGGTCCTGAGGCTTGGGGGAGCCAGGTTTCTGTGACCATCAGTAGGTCTAGTTTATGTTCAGTAATTAAGTCGTGAATTTCGATGGCATGGGCTCCTAGTGAGCAAGCGTTAATGAGAGCACTTTTGAAGGTGGACAAGGGCTTAGGTTTGGTTGTGGAGGCTGATTTGGGTTGTGCTCGGAGTTTTGTTGGTAGTCGGATAGTGGATCGTCTAGGTGTCTTGTTACTTATGTTTTTAATCTGGACGTAGTTGGGGTTGGGCAGTTCTGGTGTTCTGTGTGTAGTGGTAGGGAGCGTATAGAAGGGATGGGTGCGTGATCTAAGGTGCGATATTCTATCCGTACCAACACTAGGGTAGGATTCTATCGGTACTAGGGCCTCAGTAGTTATATGGGAAGAGGTATTCTCTCTGATGGTGGTGTTGGTGGTCAGGTTGAGGTTGCGTGTGAGGTTGTTGAGAGGTGGAAATGGTTGCAGGGATGGGAGGAAGGGAATAGGGCTAGGGCAGGGTATCGGAAAGTGTCTGGGGCATGCTAACCTGGATAGTCCATTTCTGACTGCTATAAAGTGGTTGTCTGTGCAAAGGGTGTAGCTTGGAATGAGGCAGTATGGGAGCATGATGATAAATAGCCAGCCTGGCATTGTTGGAGACTGGCCAAATAAGAGGATGGGTGTGTGAGGCAGGGTGGCTCACTAATCACTAGGATCACAAGGGCTAGATGTGGGGGTACTGTGGATAGTGTATCCTGAGATTGCACTGAAAACACAATAAACTGAGTGCGGTAAGAACACGGTTCACTAGTTGCGCTAAATATAGTAGGCTAAAGTCTTAAGTCTTGGTTAACTAAATTCAGTAACAAAACAGTAGGCCAGATGCACTAGAATCGTGGATGGCTAAATGCAGTAACAACGCAGTAGGTCAGATGCACTAGAATCATGGATGGCTAAATGTAGTAACAACGCAGTAGGTCAGATGCACTAGAATCGTGGATGGCTAAATGCAGTAACAAAACAGTAGGCCAGATGCACTAGAATCATGGATGGCTAAATGCATTAACAACACAGTGGGCCAGATGTGCTAGAATCATGGATGGCTAAATGCAGTAACAACACAGTAGGCCAGATTCACTAGAATCGTGGATGGCTAAAAGCAGTAGCAACACAGGCATACTAGGAGCGGAGTATGGGAGTTTAACATTGCACATGAGATGTACAGTAGATTAGATGCAGCAAGTACCAAGTCCTGATGGCTGGGCGAGTGGGCCCCGGGGGCTTTCAGTACTGCTAGAAGTTAGTTCGGTGAGACAGATGCAGTTAGCGGCTAAGAGTGGCATGAGGTGTCAGTACTCAAAGTGGACAGTAGGAGCGGGTTCGTGTGCCCGTCCGCATCGGACCGCGGACGGACGCAGACAGGCCCTTTTGTTGGCCCTTCTGTTGTGGACTTCCTGCCCACGGCTTCTGCCTGTCGGTCTAGGCTGGCTGGCGATAAGCTGCTGAATAGCCAATCGGGGGTTATGATTCGGGAGGCTGGCCCTGCAGGCACGGAGCTGATCGTGTGTTGCTGGCGCGGCGGCCATTAACCGCATTGTATACAATGGCGGTCTATGGGTGAATGGCTTCGGTTTACTGCTAAAATGCACATCCAGGCCGGCGATGGGGTGTTGGAGGCCCTTAGAACAGTGCAAGCAGTTCGAAAGCAAATCTCGTGGCATTAGTCGGTTGATGGCAGACAGGACTTCGGTTGTGGGGCATAACTGCTGAAGGGGCTCTTACCCTAGGAGAGAGCAGTTGGAGTGGGGTAGAGGGCTCCTGCCCTATCTCAGCGACGATGTTCTCAGGATGGGATGGGCTTTACAAATGTTACGCAGCATTGCCATTTGAAAGAAGCACTGGCATTTCTCCAGCTGTAGCAAATGAAACATGTGCAATCACTCCACCACTCACTCACTATCTATATCTTTATCACTCTTCCTTCTCTGTGACTAATACTCAGCAATAGGAAAATGTTAAACAGTGGCATACATTGGTCAGGCAAGTATCATGATGATCTCTGGGCACAAGCAGCATATAAATGATTTACGATGGCGTATATTGTTGAGGCAATACTCATGACCGTCTTTGGGTACAAGTAGCATGACAATGTTTTACAACAGCTTATATTGTTGAGGCGAACCCCATCGTGGTCTTGGGCACAAGCTGCATGAAAATGTTTTACAGTGGCAGTGCTGGCATATATTTGGATGGGGACTCTGAATTTTCTTTGAGCACGCCTAACTGAAAAAAGGGCATGTGCTGGCATATAGCCTCAGGATGGTTTACAGTGGCAATGCCTGCATTTTTAATTTGGGCAGGAATTATAATTTTCCAATTTACAAGGGGGCAGTGCTGGCATATATTGGTAAGGAAACATCCACAATTTACAGCGTTCTAGCGCATTGAGACTGCTAAAATAGACAGATTGTTCCAGAAGTAAACACACTGTAAATAAAGAGATTTAAAAACTGTATGTCCATTCTCTTATATTGAATACATTTGTTTTGGGTATGTTACAAAATGTAAGCATTTAAAATCGTTCTCCTTTCATGACCCCACCCCCTTGGTGTTGCACCTTTGCAAACTGTTGAAAGCCGCCAGTGCATAGGAGGATGGTGTGGTTAGTGTCAAAAGTAGAAGGATCTGAAAGTACCAGTGTAATGACACGCTGCCACCGTCCTTTATACTGATATTCATCACGGTAGTGACCACAGCGCTAGTCCCCAACCCAGGGTGGCAGCCTACTTGGAAAGTGTCTAGGAAATTAGCATTTTTCACATGCCCCTGCCATTGACAGGCAGCTGGTGTTTTCAGCGGTTTCTGGACATTATTTTTAGAAATATGAGCCAACAGCTGGTGTGCCAGTGAAACTTAAAAGAAAGGATGAACAGTAGTTTGTTTACCTTTTGCTAGCACCGGATAAGATGTCAGTGAGCTCTTAGCATTACGCCTGAGATTTTGACTACTGCGCTGGGCCACGAGTGCTTAGGTGAGCCAGATGATTTAGCACTTCTGAATAAACTGTCAGATGTGTAAACGGCTAAAAGCTTTGAGCTTGCTGAGGTGGCAGAGTTCCAACAATGACTCATAATCACCACTGTGCTTATAGACAGAGACCAAAAAGTGCCACCAGGGGTAAATGGGTGAATGGACGCAAGGGAGCCAGATCTGAATTACTGAGGAATGGGAACCCAATAAAAATGGCGGCAGCAATAAAATGTACCCAAAATCACAAGGACACATTATTTTACGATTTGTCTGACAAAATGTTTACTTCAGTAGAAATGTCAGTACTAACAGAAGCCCTTCATTCCCATTAACTGATGCAATCGTCAGACAATTGGAAATTGACATGTGCCCATTTTCCAGAAAGCTAAAACTCCCAAAAATTATTTGCAGACCACCTGAGACGAAACCCTCGCCAAGAAGGCAATGAACATATCTCTGAATTAGCAGTGATAAATATGGAAGATATTAAAGCAATATGACCCGAGCGGCGGGGGCATTACCAACTCAGGTAATGCCCCGGGGCCCATAGTTATAGGCCCGAGCGAAGCAACCTGAGTCGGTAATGCCCCCACTGTGAGAGTCATATTGCTTTTAGTACCCCGGCCTGCAAGATTTGCATGACCGGGGCACTAAAAGCATTTTTTTCTGTCCCGAAACGTTTCGGGACAGAAAAAAAAAAGAACAAGAAAATGGCCACTGGGAAAGGGAAAACGGAGTCTGTTTTCCCTTTCCATGGCGGCCATCGGGAGCAGACGCGCTGGAAACAGAAGTGTTCCCAGCGTGTCCGTTCCCGAAAGAAGACCGAGAAGAAGGTAAGTGGGGTTGGGAGGGAGGGAATGGAAAAAAACTGAAAAAAAATCGTACCTGCGTCCCCAGCGGGGGGACGATGGTAGCCTACAGCCGTGTGGAGGCACGAAGCAGGGCCCCGCTCCGAGTCTCCACACGGCTGGAGGCTGCCATCGTCCCCCACGAGGGACAAAGGAGCAAGAAGGTAAGTGGGGTGGGGAGGGCAGGGAGGAGGGTAAACAAAAAAAAGAAGCCTTACCCGAGTCCCCGGCGGGGGCGAAGGCAGCCTCTCAGCCGTGGGGAGGATCGGAGCGGAGATGCTTCGAGCCTCCTCATTGGCTGAGGGGCTGCCACGCCCCCCACCGGGGACAATGGTCCCAGCCGAGTAATGCCTCGGCGAGAGCCAATCAGAATGGCTGTTTCATTCTGATTGCGCCCTCGCCGGGTACTAAAGATGCTTTATTGAATCGGAATGATGGCAATTACATGAATTTACAGTCCTTAGCGGATCTGCTTAGCGAGTAAAAGTTACTTGGCTTCCCCCATCTCATTAGTGGATGTTGGGGAGATTCAAGATCCAAACTCTGGAAAACATGTTCAGGATGCGAAAAAGGAGAGCAGATTAATAAAAAAAAAATCCACCTTTGTTCTAAGCCCACACCAGGATAATGCCATCAATGTTTTTCATGAAGCAAAGTAGGATATTGCAAAATGGCAACAAGAAAATGACGGCCAATTTGATTAATTTTCTTGTATGAATGTTCACTTGTGTGAAACATATAACCACGGATTACAAGTAGTGTCAGATTTCTTTTTTCACATTAAAAGAAAATCTGCATCGTTTTACAAAAAAAATAGAATTGGCCATTGGTGTGAATATGTTTTTGTTAAAAAGCAATACTTTCTGTTACCAATCAACTATCGTCAACCCAGGACACAGTGATTGGTAGAAAGCCCTCTTTTTAACCGATGAGGCACCCCCCTGTACTTTTGACAGTTTATTTGGATTTTATTTTCCCTCCCAGTAAGGCTTAATTCAAAGCCGGTCTGATGGTGGCTCTGTTTTTTTGTACTCAGCCATAAGATCCTCTGTAAATCCTAAGGCAGGGGCCCAAAAGTGTCCCTGAAAGGCTACCCCTTCTGTTAGGTTTGTGGTGTCTTTCACCTGTGAAATATGGTTCCACAAGGTGGAACCCATTCTACTTGACCCCCCCCCCCCCCCGCCTCCTTCATTTTACAAAATGGAGGCTGTCTGTCTCGAAGATCGCATGACTATCCCTTGTCTCACTTTGTGTATGTTTGAGGATGTGGCACTCAAAAGGAAAAACCAGTTACCCCTCTCTCGGTTCATGTTATGTTAACTGATTAGCCAAACACAATACTTCTACATTTCTCCGCCATGAAACATAAGTGGGACGAAATAGAATATTTCAAAACAGTGACAATTTATTTTCAAAAAATTTGCACATTTTATTTTCCACAAATAAATTTGCAAATGTTTCTGAAAATAAATTGTCAATGTTTTGAAATATTCTATTTCGTCCCACTTATGTTTCATATAGAGGTAAGTGTTGTAATTTATTTCTTGCCTTTTCTTATATAAAAATAATGTTTTATTTAAATGCAGTGTGTGTACGTTCTCACGTTTTGGAATTTGTGAAAAGTGTGCAGTGTACCTGTTAACCACCCAACTCCACCTTCCGAAAGTTAGTCCTGGGCTGCCCTGCCACACTACCACTTTGAGAGCCTGGTGAGCTGCAGGCAATTACTGGCACCCCTTGCGATAAACCTAGCGGTATCACCCGTTCGTCTGGGACAGCGAGCACTACTCCCATGGTGACAAAACAGGTCCAAAACATTTTTTTGACTTTCCCTACTGGTAATACTAATAAAACACAACATGACATGCATTCTAATAAAATGACAGCAGTCATGAATGAATATACTACTGGGACGAGGAGGCCACGTAAGGAGGCACAGAACTGCGTCCAACGGTCTAGTGTTTTTCCAATAATAGAAACTAACCCATCTATAAAAACACCCAGAAAACAACACAAGTCTAGGGGCTGGGAAGATGCTCTCAGGAAAGGAGGCGACTCTGAAATCAGGAGCAGTGCACAAGAGGACCAGGGCACCTTAAGGTACCGGCTGCAAAAGGCGAACAAGTCAGCAAACCATTGCCTGATCGACAATAGCAGAGACAGATACCAGTGCGGAGAGACTCACGGAGCAGAAGCTGAGTGACAGCAGGACGAGCTATCCGGTAACTAGGAAACGCAGGTACCGGGTGGGGAAGGCAGACTCTTGCACAGGGATTTATAAAAACTGTAGACTAACAGAACTTCCAGATAACACTATGGCACAAAAACGTGTGACATGGAATTAAGTTGAGGAAAATAGAGAAATAAGTAAACCCGCTCCCAAGAGGGGTTAGGATAAGGGAGCCGCAGAAAACCCTGAAACCCAGATGAGAGTAGTGGGTCCTACTCTTCCTCGTTGTAGTGATTCTGGGAAACCTATGTGGACATAGCCTGGCAGTAAAAGAAATTCAAGTCTAATATAGATAAGAGAGCACTAATTTTGTAGTGATTTACAATTACCACTGGAAAGTAAGACCAGGGGAAGTTGATTGTCCCCCTGGCATGCTATGTTCCGCTTGAAGGGAAGGATACCACTTTTCCTAGCCATAAGAAGACCGCAAGTAACATCTTACTGGCAGCTTTAGGAAACTGTTTTGAAATTTCAGTTTGAGTTGCTGGACTTCTCTGCTTAAACCTGGTATAAGCAAGTGCAGAAAGGCTGCAGGGAATCCGCCAAGTACGCTCTATTTTCTCCTATAGTCGTTTTTGCGTCAGTGTGAGGTTATGAACAGGTTTTGGACACAGGATGTGAACTTTATTTCTGGACATCCTGACGAGGACTCATTAGTTTTGTTGAGCATGGGAAACCCCTCATGGAGTTGGGGCTAGTGAGGCATTTCTTTACGTCCCCTTTTATTATTTTAAATCAAATCATTGTGGAACAAGTAACAGTGTCTGTCTCCTTACTCCGACCCCCTCATGCCCTATACTTAAAGAACATGACCACAGAGCTTCAGGGAAGGTCTCCCTAACAGCAATCAAGTTGTCTTCACCCCTCCTGTACTATATTGTCTATGGGGCATATTGAGAAATCACACTTGCACAACGATGTCCAAAAAATTGCTTAATGGGGACGGCTAATAGAATGTATCTTAATCAGTTGGGAAGGTGACTTGCATTCCCACAGTGACCATTTAGACTTTGTGAATAACATGTACAACATAGATCTTACTCTGGAGTATAAACGGTCTACATTAACTTTCATAAACTGCTGAATATACATTAAGAACAGTGAAGTGCATACTAGACTGCATAGAAAAAAACACAGCAACAAATTGCATACTCCATATTAAAAGCTGGCCTCCGAGCAATTTATCAGGAAAATACCATACTGCAAAACATGTCCCTGCTTAACACATGTCATGAAACTCACTTTTTCTTCGCTACTGCGTCTGAAACCGAGACGCCCTATGCAGCACTTCACAGTCTGACTGTAGTAGCAGACTTTGATACGGATCCGCAGCAGTCCTCCCTAACTTTGACAGGGAAGAAATGAGCAGCTTTTAGCTCAAACCCAGCACCGCTCAGCCCGAGCAACACGCTCCAGACATAACAGCCTGCACACATCTTCGCTCCTACGATCTAACCTCAGGGATCTAACCTCTCTCCCTGGCTGTTCAACCAGTACTTGGCACTTCTTGCCCACTGCATCGGCGCTCTGTGCCCCAATTTTCAGTGCTATGCGGATGATACCCAGCTCATTTTCAGGCTACCCTCGGCCTCCTCCTCTCCTTCCCTCTTCTCTGACTGTCTTTCTGCTATCCAGGAATGGTGTGCCGCCAATGACCTCTGCCTTAATGCCAGTAAGACTGAGATTCTACTCATCGGCACACCCACTCCATCCTTCCCTGCAGCTCTCTGGCCGGCCTCTCTTGGCCCTCTTCCTGCTCCTACCTGCAAGGCTAAAAACCTTGGGGTCATCTTCGACTCCACACTCTCTTTCTCTCATCACATATCTGACGTCTCTAAGAAGTCACACTACCAGATGCACCTCCTCAGAGGTATCCTTCCTTTCCTCTCCTTCCCCCAGAAGCTCACTGTCTCTAGAGCCCTGGTTCTCTCGAAGCTGGACTACTGTAACAGCCTCTATCTGAATCTGCCTGCCTCTACTCTCCGCCCTTTGCAACTCAAGCAGAACAGGACTGCAAGACTTGTCCTTGGCCTCAAGCCCAGGGACCGTATCTCTCCAGGACTGAAATCGCTACACTGGCTCCCAGTGGCTGCGAGGATTAAGTTCAAAACCCTCTGCATTGTCCACAAGGCCTTCTGGGGCCTCGGGCCAAAATACCTTCAACTCTCTCTTCCTAAATATCTTCCTTCTGGAGCTCTTCGATCATCCACCTCCAACTCCCTCAGGGTCAGCCGCTTCTCCAAGCAACGAGCTGGGGGTAGATCTCTCTCCGCAGAAGGGGCATCCCTCTGGAACAGCCTTCCTGCCTCCCTGAAACTTGAGGAGAACCATCTCTGGTTTCGGAAGCACCTCAAAACCTTCCTCTTTGCCTCCGCTTTCTCTCCCCCTCTCCCCTGTTAACATTACTGAAACTGCACTGAATCTGCAACAGGGCCACTTACCTATCCCGGTCCGCGGCCCTGCCACTCTCCCCTGCACTGCCTCCCTGGCAACCCCTGCACTGTGGGACTGTCTCTGTATTCCCTACAGCCCCTCCTCCCAGCACTTGTCTGCGCTTATGCTGCACTTGCCACCAGCTGGCCCTTATTATTTATCTTGTTGTACTAAACCTGTTCTGCACTTCTCCTCTCCCTTTCCCCCTTGCACTTTTCCCTTCCCCTCCACCCTGCACTTGCGCGATCTGAATGACACCTGGCCTAGTAGGATTGTTGTCTGTCTCCCCTTGTTCCCCCCCCACCTCGTCGCGCCATGAAACACTTGTGTATAGGCGCGTTATAAATGCCATATATCATATCATATCCTACGACAGAGCCTCCACCTTTCCCGTTTAGATACTCTACCTCTTCTGGCGAAGTCTACCCGGTCATTCCACCCTTCAAGACCCATCACGGGTATGCTCAGATGCAGCTTTGCATGTCATCTCATGTTTAAAACATATGTCAAGACTACCCTGACCCCTCCTGCGCATATCAGCCCAGAGGGTCCCACTAAGAAATTGTATACAGTCCTGATGAAGGCAAGGGTCCAGTAATAACCTGATGCCGAAACGTCTTCCCAAATGGACGGATGGGCCAGCAGCCATCATCTCTTGGTCATTAGGGGAGATACAATTCATAATTCCCCCTCCATCTAAACTATGCAAATGTATTTTGTTTGACGTAGACCCGCATTGTAATTGAGTTCAACAGTCAGCCTAGATAGGTAGTGGCTCATCCCCGGAAGCACTGCCTGAATAGTCTGATTCACAGAACGTACACTTCAAATCATAACGTGTAAAGCATTTTGTTTTATTTGGTTCAAAATCTTTTTAATCTGTTGCATATGACTGTGATGTTCTGGTGCACATAATTTCAAGGTACAGTTATTTTTGTATTGTGAACACTGATGAGTACTTCCTTTTCTCCCAGAGGTGCTTTTTTAGTATATGTATGTCTATCTAACTATCATGTGTTTTTTATATCAACCTATGTATTCAGAGTCAATGAATAAAATTGACCCACACAATATCCCTTATGTGTCCACATTTATAAAGACAAATGTGTTTTCCTCCATTTTAAGGAGAGAAATATATAAAGTTAAGCTTCTAGGGCTTCTTGCTATTACAAAGAACCTCCTCTCTTTCTTCTTTATTTATGTATCCTTAACAATTCTTTGATTTACTCACCCTTCTAAGAAACCATTTTTTGATTTAGTCACTGTTCTACATTGTGACATCGTTTGAATACTACTACAGATGTTGCGTGCCCACCTATGTAAAGTCATGAAACGCAGGAACAGAACAAATGTTTAATTCAAACTGGTGACAGTTTGAAACAATTCTATTTTACACCAAGCATTGCGTTCACTCTACAGACTTAATTGTGTCTCAAGGAAACATCTACGTATGCCCAAAAACCAAAAGAAAGGAGAACAAATTAAAGTCCTCAGACTAATTATACAGTACAATACTAGCAGCCAGGATATTTTTAGACTCTACAGAAAAAGTGTCTACAACCAGAAGCTTGATTAGCCCAGGTTTCATGATCACAACACCAGAAACTATATTGGTAGCGCTATAAACTCCTCAATGAAACGTATACTGAAACCTCCATGAGCCACAAAAAATGTCAATATATCTATGTATCCAGGCTGTTTTAATTTAAATGGATATGAAAGTGTACAAACTATGAAATAAATGGTTATCTTTTCAGTGTTAACCAGAGGTTAAAGTGTTACATTAACAATGTTAATTAAGCCTTATTGGCTGAAGCAGGGGAATGGGTCATGATCACAGGACAATGACTCTCTCCCAAATTATTGACCGGGGTGAACCTGAGGACAATCACTTGGAAATGTGTCATTATTTTAAGCAACCATGAACTCTCCAGAGGTCTTTGAGGCTATTAGCACATGGAGTTGTGCAAAGTGAAAGGAAAGTGAATGATTTTAGGCTGCTGGTCGTGTCAGAATGTTTAGCATGAAGTCTATAGTAGTGATTGGCACCCTTGGCAGGTGCAGGAGCCAATCAGGTTGCGCCAAACCCGGGCTGTATCAAACAATGCAAGCCTGGGTTCAGAGCAACCCAAGTGCTCTCTGCGCCTGCCCTCCACCCGGCGCTTCTGTTTTTCCCCCCTCCCCTGAGTGATGAATCCAGTGGCATCATCACGGATTCCTTGGGTGGGTATTTCCTCCCATGTGGCCAGGGGAAGGCAGCCGCTTTCTGACCCTGTGGGCAGCTTTATGAGAGAGGATCACATGTGAAGAGACGACTGCCGGGGAGATGTTGTAACTTCATTGGATGAAGTGCATTGTTTCCCCTATTTCCCTAAGGAAGATACCCAATACATTAATGACATGTTGTCATTTAACACTTCCCCTTTTAAAGGAAATCAAGAAAACTTGACCTCAGAGTATTCCAGTCAGGCCCCCACCTTTCACCACACACCCACACACCCACTACCCACACATACCACCTTTTGTGTCTAATATGCTTTATTGTAAACAACCTTAGAAAAACATTTGAAAAGTCGACGCCCAATAACCTCCATGGGCTCAAACTTCCATAATCACTCAGGTACTGAGACGAGAAACAGGAGGATGCGAGAGTTTGTGCAAAGTGACCAGTGCCCAAAGTACATCGTGACGGCTAGTTCTTTTTCAAAGCCTACGTTGTGCAGCACATTTAAATATGGTGTACGCACTAAGAAGTGGAGCAGAAGCATGAGCAGCAGTGCAGGAGAGGACTGTGCACTCCAGGCGGAGACTCGCCAATGTGAGCAACACAGAAAAGCTTACCAGGACGGGAATAGGGTATGCAGCAGACGAGCAGGATAAACTGTGGGGACTCTAGGAGCTGTGCAGAAGCTCCTGGGTGTCGGACCGCTTGTGGAAGCAAAATTCATCCATCTGGGAGGAGAGGGGAAGCCAGCATGTGACCACGGGGAGGCACAGAACGCTGGAGAGACCTCTGCTGACTCCAGGGAGCAATGTGAACGAAGCAACATTTCCACAAAGGTGCAGAAAGATTCAGAGGAGAGACCGGTGAGTCTACCCAAAGTAGCTGAGGACCCTCAGGCGTTCCGACAAGTGCCAGCCCGCATTTGATAAATATGAGATTGTTAATAATGAAAGAGCATTAAGACGAATATTTGAATTCAGTCCAGACAAAGTATTATCGCAATACCCAGAAGGAAGAATGTTTGTATGCAGACAAGACACAGAGCCAAGAGAAACCCCATCCCAATAAAGGGGCATGAGATGCCCGTGTGGGAGAGAGGTTTGAGCAAGTGCTACCATAGGCAAATATTCCAAGTACCTCACGGTATAAGCCATTTTGTATAACCAAGGAACTGTGAGTCAATTAAGAGATTTCCTGGCAGGTGAGTATACCAGGTGGATGAGATTGAATGAAGATTCCTGGCAAGGGAGTACACCAGGCAATCTGCAGAGTTAAAGGAAATCTTACAGAAAGACTGTTGTGATTCAAACAAGAACTTTGTGAGTGCAATGACAGAACAAAGGAACTGTTATAAGAAACCAGGGAAAGGGAGCCACTCCCTGGATCCAAGGGTCTCTAACTTGGAGAACGTTTTTCTTGGAGTCATTATTCCACTTTGGTTTCAAACACTTTTTGCTAAAAGACATTTTCCTTGCACGCTTTGTTGTTTTGTTTTAGTGTGAGGCTCAGAATACGACGTTTTTGACACAGGCACGACTTTTTATTTACAGACTTCCTGACATGGACTAATCCTTAGTTTTGATTTTTAGGTAGGGGAATTCCTCTTAGAGTAGGGCCAGTTGGGCAGTTTCCTAACCTGTTCTAGCTTCAATAAATGTCTTTACTCGAGAATATGTCCAACTCTAATTTCTGACTCCTCACACCTGCTTCCCTCCACCAAATGCAGCCCCTGAACACCTCCCTGCACCTCCTCGCCTATCCTTTACCTCCAAGGAGCTCCTCCGCCCAGTTTCTGGTGAAAGCCATGAAATGGAAGAGGGGCTCTGAACGGAGCCCCACCTTCCATTTCCATAGCAACCCTGCTGCATTCTCCCCAGTCCCTGCTGTGAACGGAGCAGCGCGGCCAACATTTTATTTTATTTGTTATTTTATTAGCACCTCAAGGGTTTGCCTCAGGATGCTAATATCAATAATCCCACGTTCTGCATGCTACACCGGCCTGTAAACGGCACTGGGGCTCGGCGTTACAGGCCTCGTTTCTCGCAGACCTGTAACTTGGGCCCGGACCGTTACTGGCCGGTGGGGCCTGCAGAACTTCCTAACATTCTGGTTGTCTCAGAGGAAGTCTATAATGGAATCCTCATGTTTATTAGTGTAAATGTTAGTCATCACGGGGACTGACACATTTCCATTTCGAAACCAAAACCTCCACATACTCTGCAGCTACAAGCTCTGGTCCTTGTCAACCAGTACCATAAGCACATTATCTGTTAGTTTTGTACCATGAGTCTAAGGTGGTAAAGCAGAGAAGTTTGTTACAGAGATCTCAGGTTACCCCTGCTATGGGTGAGATCGGTATTCATTCCTAGCTTTTTAGCTACCCTCACTTTGCATTCTGCAACTTCTAGTCCGGCGTTTCTATTGTAAAATAAAACTACAAAGACTCTTCAGGAATTCAAAATGATCTCAGTTTAAAACACTGGACTTACATTAACTTGTGAACTCTAATTTTTTCAAGTGTTTAAGATATTAGTGTGAATTACAAAGCGGCCTTTGAAAAAAAGGGCAGTAGTTTGTAACAATACTATATGTAAGAGCCTGCAGAATGTACTTGCTCTGCAGATACTTTTTAACACAGGTTACTGTTGTTTGAGAGAAGGGACACATATTCTAGTGATAGACTATAATATTTTTGAGGTAGAAAAAGGGAGTAGCATTGAGCTTGGTAACGGCATAGGTTGAAAATCATAATAGGATGAGTGTTCCTTGCAGCTGTACACATTTTTGATTAACTTTGGCATTGCTTCATATTTCATAGTTCCTGTGGCTCATGATTTCCATACTTTGTTATCTGGCCCTCTGCAAGCTTCAGAAACGACAATGCCCAGGTTGGGAAAGTGGGTGGAAACCAGTAGGGGCATGGGAGAGCGCAGGTGGGCAATTAAGTTTCAAATGAAATGCATGTTCTTTCAAATATAATTCAACATTCGTTCCAGGCTTAAACTTTCTTTTAAAAAGCAATTGCTTTTCTGTGAGTTTTCAGTCGTGCTTGACTTTAATTGAACTAATGGGACTAACCCACCTGATAACAGTGATGTGTAAAAGCTAAAACCGAACACTGGAAATGTGGTGTCCCTATGATACAGCATTGTGCTAACCGATTACCATAAAACCTGCCTCGCTCTCCAGTTCTTCCTATTTCCTCCTTTACATCGCTCTTCTATCTCACTTCTCCCTACCCCCTCTCTCTCATGCTCCTTCTTTCCTTCTTTCTCACTTATTCTCTCTCTCTCTCCCTTCATCTTCCCTTCCTCCTGCAGCATCCTGTTCTTCTCTCTCCCACCTTGCCTCTTGTATAACTCATATTGGTGAATTCATCCTCCTGGAGAGGCCATGCAGATAGGACTCTTGCAGGGCAATTTTCATTTGTTGCTCCCTACTCCCCCTTCCCCACTGTTTCACAATTTTACACCTTCCTTTGACAGCCATTACTTGGCTCTGTCACTTGTGGCGGGTCAGAAGAAGGGCACAGACTCTGATAAGTTATTTTACTATAAGGTTTATTAAAGAAAAGGAAAAAGGCCTAACTTTCTCTGTTATAAGGCATCCCTACCTAACAAAATTAGCTAAGGTCAATCATCGGTGAATGTCTAACAGAATCTGTCCACTGTCCAAACTAAGCCTAACTGTCCCTACCACTATAATAACTAAAGACAGGAGACTTCTCCTGCAGTCTATTTGCTTCTTGCAAACTTTTGTCCCAATAGTTAATTTTTCAGATAGTCACTGGTGACTGTTTTGATCAATTCATACAATTTGTTCAAGACTTTGCTTGACTTCGCCTTTCCTTGATGGTTACCCTTTTGGGTTCTATTACTTACCTCTTGATTCTCTCTACAGAGATTTGTTCTTATCTCTACCCATGGTAAAGTTATCCAACATTTATAAGTCTCTCCTTCGAATGGATTGTGTCCTCCCACGTATTTGTTAGCTTTGATATTTCCAATATCCAGCTTTGCTGCTTCTGATTTTTTTTTTTCAGAATGGGGCGCTGTGCGTTGATGCCTGTCGACTCAATGTCCCTCGGAGGCCACTGTCTCGATGCTGACGTCACCAAAGGTATATGTAGCACGCGCAGCGCCCGTTGGCCTCAGTACTATTTTTCTGCGCTTACGCTTTGGATGTGGTACGCCTCGTTCCTTGACAGCAATATCTTCGATAACGTCTTCAATAATGTCTTCATTCTTCGAGTGAATATGTGAAGATGGCTTTGCTTCTGCGTCGTCCGCTCCCAGATCCGACTTCAAAAAATGCTGTGACTGCGGTGCGAAGATGTCCGTGACGGACCCTCTCAGGATGTGCCTGGGGTCGACTCACCTGTCATCGGAGTGTGAAGACTGCCTATCCACGATGGCCAAGGACCTGAGAGAGCGTAGAGGGAAGCTTGCGGCAGGTAGGACCAAAATATCCCCTTTGACTACGTCAGAAAAGCAAAAGGCTTCGGACGAGTCGAGAACAGTTTCTCCTTGTCACAAAAAGAACAAACATTCCCGGTCACAAAGTGGTTCATACCACTCGTCGACCTCTAGACACGGAAAGAAACGGCGCCATAGATCGCCATCTTTCTCGTCTAAAAGTTCCTCAGTGTAACTGGTCGTTTGCCCCACTAAGTGTAGTTCACTGGCCCAGTGGAAAGAGTTTTTAGATTACGAATGTTGAAGGTGTTCGAGAACGCGGCCTTGCCCTTCGACTACACCCAAAACCCATGCTCTGGTCGAAATACCTCATAAGCACAAGAGCCGTGCGTCTTCGGTCCAGGCGGGTAACACTCCTCGAGAGCGATAAAAAGATCCCTTGAGTCGAGAAAAAGTCCCCTCGAGGACTGAGCGATCAACGCCGAAAGATTCAACACCATCTGCGCCGATAACTTTAGAAAAGCCATCTATGCTTCGAGCGTCAACCTCCTCGACGCCACAAATGTCGAAGCCATCGACGCAACCGTCGATGTTGACAGTCTCGACGGCTCCTCTAACCACTAATATAAAGACAATTACATTGGAAAAGACATACTCCTTTGCCACGGTCCGATTTTTTATTTAAGTGCCTCTCTATTTATGAGGATGCAGAGGAATCTTCTGATTAATCCAGCCCCTTTGGTTTAAAATATGGAACACCATCAGTGCCCGAGGCATTCATTTCAGAATATTCTAGAATGAAAAACCTACAGGGATGCCTACATGAGGCCAGTGGGATAGACGCCTCACCAGAGGTTGAATTCGGCTGAGCAGACCCCAGTGACCACGCAGAAGTGACATACAGGCAACTGATGTCAAGAGTTATGGAATATATAGCCGGTCCGATAGCACAGCGAGTAGAGCGCTCGCTTTGACATCTGTGCAGAGCCTGCTGATGCAGGTTCGAATCCCGGCAGGGCCAAACTCAGCCTTTCATCCTTCTGAGGACGATAAATGAGCACCACACACCGTGGGTAATAATAAGCAGCGCTCAGATACCTGAGGGTTTGTAGCGCTATATTAATGCTAAATTAATATTATTATTATATGGGGTGGTCAAGATCTACACCAGTCTTTGAGCAAGACGATGTAACTGATATCTTGGACAGAGGGCCACAAGAGGACCCAATTGTGCCTTTTCATCAAGCCTTACAAAGGCGTGTGGCTATCAACTGGGAGATACCAGAGGCTCATTCCTGCTGTCAACAAAATGTTGACCGCAAAGTACAGAGTTTCAAGCTCTGACCCTTTTTACTTGTCCAAGCACCCAACACCAGAGAGTCTGGTGGTTCAGGCGGCCACCTCCACGAGTAGGCGGAATGCCTATCCTACAATACCTCAGGATAGGGATGACAAGCGTTACGGCGCCATGGCCAAAAACGTTTTATCGGCTGGGAGTATGGCATTGAGATCGGCCAATGCTACCTGCACGTTAGCAAGGTTTACACACACCCTTTGGGAGTGCATTTCCATGGCGGTTGACCATATCCCCGAAGGGGAAGAGCGAGACGCATGTCTAAACATTGTCAAGTATGGGAAAGATGCAATGTGCAAATCCCTCCAGACTGGTCTCGACTCTGTTGACAGTATGAGCAGAGCTATGGCGGCAAGTAAGTGATGCACAGATTTGCCTGGTTGAGAAAGTCAGGATTTGCCCCAGATGTACAATCTATGCTTCTCAACATGCCCTTTGACGGCACGTATTTATTCGGAAACAAAGCTGATGAGAGTTTGGGGAAGCTGCCAACTTCCAAGGCAGCAGCCAAATCCCTCGGTGCTGCAATCAGACAGCCTCCAAACCGCCCCACGGGTACACCCTGAAAGGGTAGGTCCTTTCGTCACTACTCCACAATTTGAAGGAGCAGAGGACCGCCAGCTCAGAGGACAAAGAAGATTCCCCTGCGGTGGACAGGGAAGAAATACTAAGACCGCGACAGCAGCGGCTACCTTACCTTCAGCCACTGCGTCAGCCTCTCCAAAACCTCTCTGAGGTCTTAATTTCCAAGATTGGAGTAGGAGGCAGGTTTTCACAGCATCTGACAGAATGGCAGGCTATTACTTCAGATGCATGGGCATTGGAAACAGGTGCCCAAGGTAACTGCCTCCCTTTTTTCCAAAAACCTCAGAGTCATACACCAGGGAAAGTTCCAGATCCGCTCCTTATGCAGGAGATTTTAACCCTGCTAGAGAAAGGTGCTATAGAACCAGTACCTGTAGCGGAGAGGAACAAGGGTTGGTACTCCCTGTATTTTCGAATCCCCAAGAAGGACGGAGGATTGAGACCCATCTTGGACTTAAGAGACTTGAGCAAGTTCCTCAGGAAGGACAAATTCAAGATGGTAACCCTTTCTCAGATCCTTCAGGCCCACCAGCTTCAGGATTGGATGGTATCATTGGACCTTCAGGATGCTTCCTTTCATGTGCCGATCCATCACAAGCACAGACAGTACCTGAGGTTCGTAGTTGGCAGTTATCAGTTTTGAGTCCTGCCATTTGGGCTGACCTCCGTCCCGAGGGTATTCACCAAACTGATGGTGGTTGTGGCAGCGAGTCTCAGGAGAGAGGGAGTTCATGTTTACCCCTACCTAGACGATTGGCTGTTCAGGGCCAGTTCCCCAGAACAGGCCTTGGAACATCTCCGCTATATCTGCCACTCCCTTCACAGACTGGGCTTCTCCCTCAACTTCAAGAAGTCCCACAAAGACCCTATTCATTGGATCAGTCCTGGATGCTTCCCTGGGAAACGCCTTGCTGCCAGTGGGGAGGGCTCAAGACATTCTGCAGATGGTGACCACATTCCAGAATGGCCAGCATCAACCGGCCTTCGATTTTTGGAGGTTGCTCGGCTTCATGGCATCCTGCATCGAGTCTCACTGGATCTTCAGTGGTGGGCCTGTCGGGAGAACATCTTAAAAGGAGAACCAATCTGGCAACCATCGCCGGAGATAACAGTAGTGACGGCCCCGTCCCTCACGGGGTGGGGAGCGCATACCAGCGAAGGCTTTTCTGCCATCTGTACGGGGAAAGAATGTCCTGATAATGACGGACAATATAGTGGCCATGTACTACCTCAACAAGAGAGGTGGTGTAGGGTCTCTACCACTGTGCAAAGAGGCAATTCAGCTCTGGTTCTAGGCAATACAAGAAGGAATTTCTCTGTTGGCAGTTCATTTACCCGGAGAGAAGAACACAACAGCGGACACTCGCAGCAGGCAGAACAGTCTCAGGAAGTCCTTCAAGAGATCTTCACCCTTTGGGGAACCCTTCAAGTGGATTTGTTCGCTGTACTGCTCAAGGGAATTTCCCCCAAGAGGAGCTCTAGGAGACGAGTTGGTAGTTGACAGGGAATTTCCACTCCTATACGCGTTCCCTCCAGTCCCCGTCATTCCTCAAGTAATCAGGAGGTTGAGAAAGTTCAGGAAATCCATGGTTCTAGTTGCCCCAGATTGGGCCAGGAGAACTTGGTACCCGGACCTTCTGAATATGTCCATCTGCCCTCCGATATGTCTTCCACAAAGAGAGTACCTTCTCTTGCGAGTTGAGGGTTGGGTTCTCCATCCGGATATCAGGACGCTCGGCCTTCACGCATGGTTTCTGAGAGACTGAGATACAAGGATTGGGACCTCCCAGATGACGTAATGGAGATTTTGCTTTCGGCCAGAAGGCCAGCAACCAAATCTTTGTACCGCTGCCGTTGGTAGAAGTTATGCAGCTGGTCTAGAGATAAGAATGTTGATCCGTTTACATGCAATACACTGATGGTGTTATCATTTTTGCTACATCTGGCAAATCTGGGACTCCAGATTGGTACCATCAAGGGATATTTGGCAGCGCTTTCTATTTTTAAGCGCACTTCAGAGCAAGTCTCTTACTTTAAGATAACTCTAATAGTACAATTCTTAAAGAGGCTGACAAATGTTTTCCCTCCAATCCCCTTTCAAGTCCCACTTTGGGATCTCATCTTAGTGTTAAACATTTTGATGGCAGCTCCTTTCGAGCCTTTACACTCCTGTCCTCTAAAAACCATCTTTTTGGTAGCAATTACTTCTGCCTGAAGGGTGAGTGAGCTACCAGCTTTATCTGCAAGCCTCCTTACACTATCTTTTATAAAGACAAGGTGGTACTGAAAGTGAAGGCCACTTTTCTCCCCAAAATTGTCTGAGTTTCATCTCAATCAAAAGATAATGTTGCCATCTTTTTATCCTCCACCACATCCTGGGAGGGAAGAGGAAAGGATTCACAGGCTTGACCCTAAATGTGCACTGAGCTTTTACATCTCCAGAATGACAAGGTTGAGACGGGATGACCAGTTATTTGTGGGATATTCAGGTCACAAATTGGTTTTGGCTATTACCAAACAAACTCTACCCAGATGGATTATATCGGCAATATCGGAATGCTACAAACTGGCGGGGAAAGATCCTTCGGAACACCTAAGAACTAATTCGACCAGGGGCATGGCAACTTCTTCTGCTTTTCAGAGGGGAGTTCGAGTAATGCATATATTTGCAGCTGCCACATGCTCGTCTTTACATACCTTCACTAAACATTATAGCTTAGACTCTTCTTCGGGTCAGGAATCTGCATTTGGCAAAGCAGTGTTGCATTCAATGCATACACAACCATGACATTTTATGTCATACTAAATTCTACTCCCTCCTCCAAATTATTTAGACTGCTTTGGGAGTGTATCAAAGATAAGGAATACGTGGGAGGACACAATCCATTCCAAGAACAAGTTACTTACCCCTGGTAACGTTCTTTAGACTGGATGTTCCTCCCACGTATTCCTTATCGCCCCTCCCAACCTACCCCGACGTAGAATTTCCCTTGCGGTTACAGTCTACGCTCTCTCAGGAGGAGTAACTGTCAGACACAAGATAAATGCTTCACTCGTAAAAATGGAACTGCGACCAACGGGCGCTGTGCATGATACATATACTTTTGGTGACGTCGACATTGAGACGGAGGCCTCCAAGGGACATCGAGTTGACAGGCATCGACACACAGTGCCCGCTGCTGAAATATTTTTTCCCGCAAAGCTGGATATTGGAAATATCAAAGATAAGGAATACGTGGGAGGAACATCCAGTCGAAAGAACGTTACCAGGGGTAAGTAACTTGTTCTTCTATTTTACTTTCTTGGACTTCACTGATATTTCAATATTGATTTCCATTCACTTCTTGATGTTTCACTATTTGTATTTCTTTATCTTGACTGAGACGAGTAAGATTGGTCTTATAACGATTCTCATTCATTCCTTTTGGTTTAAGAGTCGGTCTCTTTACTTTGACTGAGACGAGTATGATTGGTTTCATAACAATTCTCTGTTCCCCTCCTGGGCCTCCCATTCTCCCTGTACCTGGAGCTCCTAGGGATAACATCACTAGCTGATAACAAGCTGCTTTTGGCCCATGCTCTGTACTGTCCGTGTTTTCTCTCTTGCTTCTGTAATGCTTCCTCTTTCATGCCGTTGCTGAGGATGGTCGTATGGTACTTCCCGTACCATTGGGTTCTGCATCTCCATCTCTGGAGTGGTTTCAGCGTTGTTTGGGGGACTCCTGGTCCACCAAGAGTCTTTCCCGGTCATGCCACCACCTTCAGTCTCCCCCTCCCTAACCCCCCCCACCCTCCCACCTTCCAGGATGCTCAGCGGCCGACCACTTTGCTCGCTCTCCTCCAAGTAAGACGCTGTGCATTTAAATCAGCTACACGTTCCTTTCTGGTCACAGGATGCTGTACATTGAACCCTCTCTCTGCCGCAGGTAGTTGCCACCTTTTGTAACTCGGAGGCTTTTCTCTTTGCCAGTCTCCTCCAACCTCATGCGTGACGTGTGCTTGGGGCTTCCCTAGCATACGCCTGGGTCTTCCTCTTTCCCTCTCGCATGGCTTCTCTCTTCCTCTGTATATCTTCCTCCTTGTCCCAGTTGAATTGGATATTTCATTTAAAGAGATATTTACAATTTCTGGTTGACAGTAGCAGATATTGGTTTCCTCTTTGTACATGTTTCCATAGTAAATATTCTTAGAGGTATTGTTTAAATGGCCTTTAGGGAGTTCTTCATCAGAACTAGAGTCCTTGTCCCCAAATGGGGAGTCTCTCCCGGTGTTACGATATCCCCTCGCCTCGGTGCCTCCGCCGTATGGCAACGCTGGAGGTTACCATGGAGACGGGGACTCCCGTTCTCACAGTCCCGATTCCGTGGAAGTCATGTGACTTCACTGTCACGTTTACGGCGGGATAGGCTCCGCCCCCCTACAACTAAGAGGTGTTCAAAAGGAGCCCGCGGAGACCAGAACGCTGCTTCTACTTAGCGTTACTTTACCGGACTTACTTACCTTGTGCTGATCAATTGACCTTGGAATTCCTTCACCGACCCTTCTTTGCCTGTTCCTTGGATTTGTCGACTCTGCTTCTTCGACAGTGGTCTCGTCCGTCTGCCGAACACCTTGCCTCCGGGCACCATCCTACCCTTCCCTTCCGCTGGCTCCGCGGAGTATTTCCTTACCTCTACAATCCCTTCCAGCCTTGCGCAAGCGGCGCTGTGAACTCCCAGCCGCCCGACCCTCCAGCCTTGCGCTAGCGGCGCTGTGAACTCTCAACCGCCCATAGATCTCTATTCATCACGTTTCATAGCTGCCTACGAAGAACTGCTGCCTTTCATTCCTAAAGTTAGACTGTTCTTTCTTTTTCTATCTCCTTTGTCAGTACTGTTGTATATTCGTGGTTTAGACATTTTTCTCAGGATTGAGATTCGAGCTACTGTGCCTGGCCTGCTTTCCTTTGGATCAACTTAACTGGAATACTTCAACATCATAGTGATTACTGTGCACCTGAACGCTATCCTGAACCAGTGCACCATCCCGGACCTAGTTGCGTCCCTCGTGCCGTTCGGGGTAGTATCCCATACTAATTACCTATTTTTTATTTTATCCTGACGTTGATTTTCCTATTCTCTAACTCTCTCCTATTAGGGTAAGCTGTCCAACTATATTCTGTACATTCTGGGATTCTGTACGGGCATAATTAAGGTTAACCCAACATTTTCTTTTTTCTCTTTTCTTAGTAGTTGCCTCTCGACTACTCTTCTTGATACCTTTTACCAAGCCCTTATCAAGCCTCCTTTTCAGGTATTGTTCTCTCCTGCAAACACCGTACTTGTGTTGTGTTACCCAATCATTGCCTTGTAACAGTGTTTCCTTTTTTTCCACAGCTTGGTATAGCGGTGTGGGTATCTCCGCTCTTTTGGGTAACCAATTCCTTTGCTTGTATTAACGCAAACAACAAAGGGGTGTGTTGCATTAAAGAGCTCCTCCGGTTGAGGAGGTCTGGTTCTGGAGAGTTCAATATCTTGAACATACCAGCTTAGACTGAAGGCTTACCGGAGCTGCTCCCTCTACCCTAGTGCCCAAAGGTTGAGCAACGCCCCGGCCTGTTAAACTAGCGGTGAGTAACACCCGGTGAGGTCCCACTTGCCTCTACCCTTACGGAGGGTATTGCAGTCCAGGTTCATCTCCCTAGCCTCACAAGGGGAGGACTTCCCCTTGGGGAGAAGGGATGAAGTCCTGTGATTTGTCACACACGTGATTTGACCCTTAGCCCGACAGCCCTAGATTATAATCATATTTGTAGGGGGTGCCTTTAGAAAAAAACATTACCTGGTAATTCTGGCCTCCACACTTCAAGGGCTACCAAGCACATCTCAGAGCCATGTAACGAATCCAAGGATTTTGTCCCCTTTCCATCTCCGGGGCGTTGCTCGACCTTTGGGCACTAGGGTAGAGGGAGCATCTCCAAGGAAATTCTGCTCCAGTGACTATATCCCACTGAGGCCAAAAGCTTCTTACAGCTTTCCCTATTAAGGAAACACACATACCAGGCCAACCAGTGTATCTTTGGAGAAGGGAATTAATTCTCAGCCCATGTAATACTGCGACAAGGAAAAACCCTAAAAGACGTACATTTAATAATATACTTTTTACTATGACTAGGAGGCCCTGCACGGATGCAAAAGAGAAGCTCCAACAACGTTCTAGTTGTTGCTCAACTACTGAAGATTCATCAGATAAAAAGGGAAGAAGGATGAAACGGACACAGAAGCAGTCCTATTCGCAGCAGTAGTGGGTGCAGACGATGTTGTAGTAGCAGGAGGAATTAATTGAAGGACAATCTAAACTATGGAAGCAGTGGCCTTAGAGTACAGAGTCACAGACGAAGTGAAAAAAGAGCGGAAGAGAAGAGGAAAGTAACTTTAACCAGTGCTCAGCCCCTAAATAACACGGAAGACCAGAAGGAGAATGGGATGGCCTTCTCCAAGGAGGATTAGTATAACTAGCTGTGCCGGCTTCGCGAGGTGAAATATCTCACGGGACGAAATATATACGTTCATGCTGGCAGGGAGAGTTTGGGAGCGGGACGTGACTGCAGACTGGAGCGAGGAACTGTCTGTGAGCGGGAGTCGAAAACCGCTCCTCCACGACACATACTCGAGTGGAGACGCCGGCAACCGAGATGCTTGATCCGGCACTGCACAAGTCCCATAAAGCCGGAGTCCTGTAACATCCAAATGGGACACTGGAAACATGCAGTGCCTGCCTGTACTCACCAGATTGGAGCCCCGTAATGTCGGAGCAGGACACTGGAAATATGCAGAACCTAAGAGGTTGCAGGGGTCGGTGGCGGAGTTACACATGCGACTGATCGATGGGCGCTTTTCCCAACCTTCAACCAGTTCGTTATTACAGTATGTAGTGCTGGACCGCAGACAGAGTGAACCCAGCCTGCCAACAAGCTAATAAGAAACAGACCTGGGATACTCAACAGCAGTAAGGATTTAGGACACTGAAGACCTCTGCTATATACTGAAGTAATAAAGACCCCTTGGCAATGCGAACAAAGACTAGGGGAAGAGGATTGTCCCTCCTTGGCAATGTAGATTACCCCTGCTATCTGCGCAGGGAGTATTAATTCTATTAAAGACTAGGAGGCGAGCATTATGCTTCATCTAGAAGATGAAGCATAATGCTCGCCTCCAGTCTTGTCATAGAATGAGAAAGCAGAAAAAGTAAAAAGGGAGAAAACGTTCGCATCACCTGAAGATTTGTGTGTAAACTATATATAGATAGAATAATATAAAACGGGCTAACATGACACAAGGGAAGTTCAGATGGAAGTTTCCATTTTTTTTCACTACGTTTTGAACTGTTATTTTGGGAAACTGCAAGGCTGCAGGTGAACAGCGGAGAGACATTTTTTTTCCTTTTTGTAGATTTTAGATGTGAGGGTTAGATTAGGTTTTGGACACCGGATGGAGAACATTGTTTGGGACATCTTGACGAAGACTGTTTCACTAGTGAGTATTGTTGATGCAGGGAAACTCCTTATAGTTTTGGGGTTAGTGAGGCATTCTTCCAAACCCCATTATTATTTAAATAATCCTTGGCAAGAAACCTACCACCAGTGTCTGTCACCTATGTCCGACTCCTCACAGCCATCGTACAACATGCTTCCACTAATTCTAGTACTTCTTTCCAAGCTACTAAACTGTCATCACTTACAAATTGCTTGCTACCACCTTATTTCTGAACTTTCCTCTTTCATGATCACCTTTCTGTTTGATACACTGCCTACCATTACACTCGCAAACCTACTTATGCAACCACATTCCCTTTTCCTCAAATCCACCATATTGTCCCAATTTGTTAGAACTGTGCGTCACTTTTCTATTCCCCCGGGCCCCTAGTTCTCACCTTTGCCTCTTCTTTCTCCGTAGAGAACAGTCTAGTTACCCTGGATGGGGGCACAATATGCCAATCTCTCTGAAAAGGTACCAGCACCGTAAGATCACTATGGTGATGACTGTCTCAGTATAAAAGCTTTATAACAGAAGATCCCATAGCATTTCTGTTGCAAATGAAGCTATATCTTTTTCTTGAGCAGAGACCCAGGAGGCCGTAAAATGTCATTGGTGTACTTTAAAATCTTTCTTGCCTCACCTGAGCAAAAAGAATCCCCATTCTGAGTAATTTATGCCACAATGTGTAAATAATGGCTCTCTGCAGAGCATCAGCGCAGAGTACAAGGTGGCAAAGAGGGCAACTGCCCCCATTGTTCTTGAGCAACGGTGACCGCAACATCATTTTACCCCCACTGAGATCCCCATTAGAGTTATGACAAAGAATCTGTTCTTTGTTCACTACAGTACATGCTGTTGATTTATGATACACCACTGGGCTTTAGCCCACCACCCACTTGCTAGCCTATGGAGCTTTGTGGCAAGATGCCGTTAACAAGCAGCGGGCACTGCTGTTTGGTCAGCGCCTATGCATGGAAATTACTTTTTTGTTTTTACTACTATTACCTCCGTTTTGAACAGTGCATTTTCGTGAATGTTTAGGCAATTAGAGCTGTGATGGGACATTTACAGCTGAAAGACCTCACATAACTCCAGTTACCAACCAAGTATATGCTTGCTGTTAAAGATTCTAATCGGGCGTCGCACACTAGACCAGGACTCTTGCCACTGGCCTAGGATGCAGCGCACAATTAAAGCACTCTTACTTTATTTCCTAAGAGTTCAGATTGAGATGGCACACAACCCGTCTCACACACCCTTTTACAAATACCTCGGGTCACAATGGACCAGGAACCAGGCCGTTAGGTGGTAATACAAAATGTATTTATTTTAAATTCAAATGAAATCACACATTTAATATTGTGCAGCAATCACCAATGGAGTGATAATTACAAGGTACATTGATGAAATACACTCAGTTTGACCTTCTAATATAACATAAACAAAGCACAAAAGAATGATAGCAATATTACTTTTCGGGTAGATAGCACCCCAGTTAAGATTTCCCCCTGTAATGCTCCCTCAAACCCCTATTAACTGAATTTTGGGTAGGTAGGAATGAGTAGCAAGGAACCAGGTATACTAGGCAGCAAACAGGTAAAATCTGACCTTCTGCCCACAAAATGAGAGGCAAAATCGGATTGAACAAAAAGCACTCGGAATTGGTAAATATTTAATTTACATGTGCGGTTGAATAAATGAGGTGAATATGAGTTATAAAAGCATCAGGGATGTAAGAACACTAGCAAGCTGTCATGATGCCTACCCCCAGGGATCCAGACCAGGTCCAGCAACCCCGGAAGCAGGCATCAAGTTATTTTGGGCAAGCCCAAAAATCCCTGCTAGGGGCTGTTTGGGTGCGGTCCTGGTGCCTATGGCGCCAGGCTCATATGGAGAGTCAGTCCTGGCGCCAGGCTCATAGAGTAGAACTTACCTGATGCAGACCATGCTGCAAGAGCTCCAAGCCAAATGAGGCTTGGGACTATTTTACATAGGGACTATTTTTTACTCGGGCGGGGCTGGGGAGGAATACTTACCTGGGACTACTTTGGGGGTTATTTAAACCACGCCCAAAGAGCAGCACATGCTTCGTGTTATTCTGCATCCAGCAGCGTAACGCTCACCATGCCTGAAAGTCTGCATCCAGCCTTCTGCCACGCCCGCCTCGAGTTTGGAGCTCCTAGAAAAAGGGAGAAAGAAGGAGAAAAGGTTAGAACAAGAGCAATACCTTTGATCCTTACCTGAATTACCGATCCATCGCACCTTCGAGCTGGAATAAAGAAGTTATTTTATGTGTGTCGCCTCGCCTGCTGCAGCGCCGCGCTGAACTCTCACCGGCCTTCGCAGCATCTTCACATTCCACCGCATCCTCCTGCATGTTCCCGCCGCATTCCGGCACCTAAGGAGTAGACAAGAACAGCAAGGTGAGCCAAGGGAATACACAGAGGAATATTAGTAACCCCCCCCATAGACTTACCTGATTTTACCACCGGGGGTATTATTCCCCGAGACTTCATACTTTCTCTCAGTGCCTGAATAAGGGAGAAAGCAACAGGTTACATATTGACATTATTTATCGAACTGTGTTGGAAATAGAAATCCTTACCAGAATATTACCGGTTGCCACGAGGAACTCTTCGCTAGGGTCAAGCTGCATTCTGCAAGGAATCGGATAAGAGTGAAAGTCAGGCATTTGAACTCTTACGAACTACATACTTTTAGGAGTCAATATTGTTCTGGAACTCACCAATTCCTTTGAGCCAGTGAAGCAACTGGTTATCAACGCGCCCCTGCGCTCAATGCAGGATGGAGAGCTCATATTTTCAAACCATCAGGCCAAGCAAACGAAGCTAGGTGGGCCAGTCCAGTCCGTCATCTCGGCCCTACGCGTCACATTGGTGGACACCGCAGCTGTCCAGTTCAGATCGACACCTCTGTGGGAGCCAGGTGAGCATAACACAAACTACAAGCAATGTCCTAACAACGGGCATACAATTCAGAAAATCTACTTGAAAGCCAAATCACACCAGTAGAAATTGCATTTGCTTACTTTCACAGGTTTAAATGTCAAAACGGTTTGAAAAACGGGTTGAATAGGCAAAATCGGAATGCGGTTTTTATGCTGAGTGACAGATGCACATCACAGGGATAATATGAACGTGAAAGAGCGACTCTAAATTAATGACAGGATGAGATTCTCAATGGGGAAAGGAAATTCGGTTTTAAAAATAACAGCAGTTCCGGGGGCGTGGCTTGGCGCCATGGTGAACGGTTGGGTCCGGTGAGAGCTCCCGGCCGCGACCGAGTATTACCTAAAATGCCCCAGTAAACAGCAAGACTAGGCGAAGGAATTCGTTACCCTGCAAAGCCCGGAGGCTCGGGCGACTCATGCCTTGATCTCAGCAGTTCGAAGTGGGGATTGTGCTGGGCCTGTCTTCCCCCAGTGGAGGACTGCGATTTGCGCAACGTACCAAGATGGCGGACTGCGGCCCTACATCACGAAGGCACCTCTGATGTCCGAACGAATGCGGAACTAGAGGAGCCTCCCCCTCCGAAGCACACAACCGCGGATCTCCCCGGAGGAGCCTGACTGGTGGAGCCGCCCGCACCCCCCGATCGCGGAGATGGGGGCCGAGCCCGGTCCGGGGATCATCGGCACTGGTTCTCCCCTCCCCCGGCGTTTCCGTGAGCCGCAGTGCGAGCCCCGCGGAGCCCGCGGCTCCCACAGTCACCCACCCCTAGGGGGGCTGCAGGGGGGAGTGGCAACAGGCGGGGGACCCGCACAATACTCCGCCATGCACAGAAGCAGGGTGAAACCCCCCCTCTCCTCCCCGAGAGCCCCGCTGCGGACCCAGATCTCCCGCTCCCACCACCCTTGCATAGCTGGGCCCGCGCCCTCCCCCCGATAACTGTTGGCTGCTGCCGGGGACTCTGGGGGGCCGATCACACCATACAACGTCCCCCAGTGACCGCCAACGGAGAACGCGGGGCCCGGCCTGCCTCCGGCCTTCCTCCGGGGACTTGCCTCCGCCCCAGACCTGCACGAGGAGCCCGGCCGGCCCCACCAGGCGAGGGGGAAAAGAAGACGGCCCCCCCATCCGACGGCCTGGTGGGTTCGGGGCGGGAAGATCCTCGTAGCCCTGAACAAGGGAAAAGAGACTGGGGGACCCAGCCTGCCGACCCCCCCGGGGGCGCGGTGCCTGAAGAACGCTCCTGGAGGGAAGGTAAGGCGGCACCTGCCGCAACTGCGGGGGGGTTTCCTTGCCCCTCCGGTCTCTCCTAGCACCCCTGGAGCGGCCAAACTAGCCGCCTAGATGCGGTCCTTTCCGGGGAGCGGCTCCGAGAATTGAATTGGCGGGCCTGTGGAGGAGGCGTGGGGGGGGGTCCGGAGAGAGGCCCAGGTGCTCCACAGCGGTCACCCTACCCCCGAGTGGGTCGGGCCCCAACGTATCCCACAAGAAGCAATGTCCAGAAATCCGAAAGTAACCAAACAGACAGACATCGCGACCCTGCTGTCCACTAACATGGGTGAAAAGAACAAGAAAGGAGACCGCAGTGACATGGGGGGGAACTGCCCAAGAATCCACCGGGGGGGCCACAGCCCAAGCGGTGACTAAAGCCGACCTACAGGAGCTCCTCTCCGCCATAACCAAGGAATACCAGAAAGGGACAGAGGAACTGAAAGACAAAATTGCGTCCCTGGACAGGAGAGTGGGCGAGGTCGAAACCAGAACAACAGAAATAGAAACCACTCTGTGTGAACAGAACTTTGAAATTGGGGAGGGGGCCGATAGACTCTCCGCTCTCGAGGCCAGATGTGAGTCCCTCGAGAACAAACAAGAAGAGGCCGAAAATAGGTCTAGACGCAACAATATTCGCCTGAGGGGAATCCCGAGCTCAGTCTCCGACGAGGAGCTCAACTCCTATGTCAACGACTTCTTTCGCTTCATTATAACGCTCCCAGACGGAGCCCCTTTAGAACTGGATAGGGTCCACAGAGTTAGAGCTAGACAAAACGCAAATGTGGCGCCTGACGTCCTCGCAAGAATCCACTTCTATAAAATAAAGGAAGAAATTATGCAAGAAGCCAGAAGCTCCGCCCGAATTCTCTTCCGGGACGCCGAAATATCCCTATACCAGGACCTAGCGGCGTCCACTCTCACGAAAAGGAAGGCTCTTAAGCCACTAACCGAGTGGCTGCGTGAACGAAAAACAACATACCGTTGGGGCTTCCCCACCTCTTTACTCTTCACCTGGGAGGGCAGATCCTGGTCTATCCCTTCCCCCAAAGAGGCCGAGCGGTTCATGAACCCGGAGAGCGAAGAGGGAGCCCCCCCTAATGCTGCCGAGGTCCCCGGAGATTCACGCGGGGAACCCACCAGAGCCTGGTCCAAGGTACCCAGCCGCCGTAGACCCCGTGGTCCCGCGGGCAAATTCAAAAGGGACAATAACCACTAAAGGGGCAGTCTAGAACACGGAAAACACAAGCTCCCCCCAGGCCGAGCCCTCGGCCCCTCTGATGGTGGAGCCGAGCCTCCCTGAGACGACTACCGTACTCAAATCAGTTAAACTTATCCTGAACATTTACTGGCCAAAGGAAGAGGCACAGTTGCCTCCACGCCGAATTCACATACCGGTCCGGCCGTATGCCCCGTTGGTTGAAGGCTGGCCCGGAAGCCTTGTTATGATCTGGGGGGTGGGGGACTGGGGGGGGGGGCGAGGGGCAGAGGACAGCAAGTTAAAGACGAATGAACGGAGAACTTTGTCACGAAAGAACAAGGAACAAGAGAGCTTCAAGGAACTATCTGAATCGACTCACACGAAATCCAAAAGATGGGCTCGCTAGATAAAACCCTGACCATCACAACCTGGAACGTGCAGGGGCTCAACGCGCCCAGAAAGCGGAAAGCAGTGGAACACAAACTAGACCAACTAGCAGCCGACATTGTCTGTATTCAGGAAACCCATCTCATTGCGGACGACCAAAGCCGACTAAGATTCTGGCGCTACCCAAAATGTTACTTCGCCTCACCCACACAGAAAAAGAGAGGCGTAGCTATCCTACTAAAAAGAGATCTCCCACTTACACAGATCACCATCAAAAAAGACCCCGAGGGCAGATTCCTACTCCTGAAAGGTCTCCTAGTGGAGCTACCGATCACCCTGGTGGCCGCTTACGCGCCAAACAAAGAACAAGACCAATTCCTCCTTAGCCTCCTCCCAATCATCACGTCCTTCGCAGAAGGCTGCCTAATAATCGGAGGGGACCTCAACCTCCCCCCGGATCCGACGATGGATAAGACGCTTCCAGCCTCGAGGGAGGACTTCCGCAAATCCCTCGCCTTGGCGAAACTCTTGCGGGAAACTGAAACAATCGACATATGGAGATTCCACAACCAAGGGGAAAGGGACTACACCTTCTTTTCGCACGTGCACAAAGGCTACTCACGCATCGACCTCCTGCTCGCTACGAATAACCTGGCCCCCTGCGTGGAGAAGATTCAAATCGGACCAATCGCAATATCGGACCATGCTCCAGTCACGATGGTGGTGTCTATCCACGGGGCCCCGGAGCCTACGCAGAGGCAATGGAAACTGCAAGATTACATCCTGACAGATATATCGACGAGCTTGGACCTCGCGGAGGCAATTCGGAATTACTTCTCAGAGAACACGACCCCCGACTCCTCAACAGCCACGGTGTGGGACGCCATGAAGCCGGTGATCCGAGGGGTCGCAATGGACCTAACAGCCAGACTCAAGCGCCAAAACCTACTCGAGCAACAAAAGCTCGAGCAAAAACTCACAGCCCTAGAAGACAAACTCAAAGCCTGCTACAAGAAAACAACGCACCAAGAACTCAAGAAAACTAAAAGGGAGCTCGAGATCCACCTGGCGGACCGAGCCGCCAAAGCATTAACTTATACCAAACAATACTATTACCTGAACAGTAACAAAGCGAACAAACTCTTAGCATACAAACTGAAAAAGTTACATCCCGGGTCGGGGTACCCAAGACAACATTCGCAGAACCATCAACATCATTGAATCAGCGAACAGACTGGGCAAAAAACTGGCAGTCCTCTCCTTAGATGCGCATAAAGCTTTCGACATGCTCGACTGGGGCTATATTAGGAACACACTAGAGTACTTCGGCTTTGGCCCAAACTTCGCAAAATGGGTACTGGCCATCTACCAAAAACCCACTACAAACCTTCGCCTCAACGGGACAAAATCCAGTAGAATAAACATAACTAGAGGCACGAGACAGGGATGCCCTCTTTCCCCACTTATATTTGCCCTATCTATGGAACCATTCGCTGAAAGGGTCCGCCGAAATGCATCAATATCAGGCCTAACGTACAAAAAAGAATCCTACAAAATTGCGCTCTACGCAGACGATGTGCTCCTCACACTCACCAGTCCGGAAGAGTCAATAAGAGCCCTATGGCAAACACTCGAAGAATTCCGAGCAGCCTCGGGATTCACAATAAATATCTCTAAATCCATTGCACTGGGCATTAACATCCCAAGAAAGACCAAGGCTCATCTCGACGAGGAGTTCCAAATTCCCTGGGCCGGAAGCAGCTTCAACTACCTCGGGGTGCAGATACCCAATAAAACAGAGAAACTGTACAAGACCAATTTCCCGGCACTCTTCAGAGACCTGAGAAAGGACATTAACCGCTGGAAAAAACAGGAAATCTCCTGGTTCGGCCGAACGACTGCGATAAAAATGAATCTCACGCCACGGCTGCTATACCACGCCCAAGCCCTGCCGGTGTCGATCCGGGAAAAGGCCCTGCAAAAACTGCAAAGGGAGGTGTTGAATTTAGTCTGGGAAGGAAAGAAATCCCGCATCCCAAAACGCATCATGCTCCGAAGCACTGCCCTGGGTGGCCTAGGGGTCCCAGACGTGTCAAGATATTGCCTCGCAGCCCAACTAGCCCCGGCCTTTGCCTGGACGCTTCCAACCAACCGACCCCGGTGGTTAACTCTGGAGGAAGATTGGTGTCAGACCCCACTGGAATCCTTGCCCCACTCCAGGGAGCTCGGGGGGGCCAGGGACCTTGGCCCCCTATCAGCAACAAGAAACACAGTTGCCAGCTGGAGGGCGGCTGCACGCCGGTGGAAATGCAGGAGCACAATGGGTCCACTTACGCCAATTTGGAACAACCCTGACTTCTCCCCCGGAATCACACCAAACCAGTTCACGGAGTGGCGAGCCGGCGGCTTAGAAACGATCTCCGATTTCTTCGAAAACGGCCTCCCCCTGAACTTCGAAGAGTGCAAAACAAAGTTCAAGATCCAGGAAACAGAGGTTCCGCTACTCCCAGCTGAGGCACTGGCTATCGCACCCTCTGGTTAGGAAACTAGGCAGCAGGGAGCTAACAGCACTGGAACACTCCCTCTTGACAACCCCCCCTAAGGGGAAAATATCAGCCCTGTACAAAATCCTAGACAGAACAGACCCCGGAAAAAAAGAGCCATATATGGTGAAATGGGAAGAGGACATCGGGAGACCGATTGAGCTGGAGGAATGGCAACACATCTGGTCCCGCGCTCTGAAAAGCTCGAAATGCGTAACGAACAAAGAATGTGCGTTTAAAGTTTGCTATAGGTGGTACAGAACCCCGTCATTCCTCAACAAATGCAACCCGGCTATCCCAGCGCAATGCTGGAGGGGATGCCCGGACCGCGGGACTCTATTCCACCTCCTCTGGTCCTGCCCCAAAGCCGCCCTATTTTGGGAAAACATCCTGGAACAAATTAAGACAATCACCGGACTCAACATCCCCTGGGACCCAGGGATTGTGCTTCTGGGGTCGACAGGAGAAGGCCAATTCCCTCTGACCGGCAACATGGCAGACCTATGCTCCCACCTCTTGACAGCCACCAAAATCTCCATCGCCAGACTCTGGAAAAACCCGGAGGGTCCATCCACACAGATGTGGTGGTCTAAATGCTGGGAAATCGCCGCAGCGGAGAAAGTCACAGCCATCAGGTCAGGCAATAAACCCAAATTTGAATGCACATGGGCGCCCTTTCTGGACTATGCGCAGCAATTCCCCGGGGTGACAAGGCAGCCACCTAACTTACGCTGGATGGAAACCCAAGACTGAAAAAGAAAACACAGCCCTAAGCCAGACAAGCAACTGAGTTCTTCCAGTTCTCCGAAATGCCACGAACGATAAACCGAGTTCCCCGGACTTGGAAGACCTGACACCAAAGCACCCCAGCAGAATCCAGTGAAAGTGCCACTCCGAACCCTTGAAACAGACTCCTTGGCGAAACAGATAGTAACCTGTTCATGTGTAAAATCAGCTCCTTGTGAAAACTGCTCCTTGTCTCTTGCCCCCCCCCTTCTTTCCCTTTCCCCCCCCCCATCCTGTTGTAGTTGTTACTGATATTATTTCTTTTGCTTTTATTAATGAAGAGAACGCAAGATTAGCTTAGACTAAAGCACGCAAAGTAATGTTCTCCTATCTATACGTTCTAACAAGCCGACATACATGTAATGATCTTAACCTCAGCATGACTTGTTACGTTGAAAATAATAAAAATAACTTTGGAAAAAAAAAAAAAATAACAGCAGTTGACAGAGAAAATCGGGTTGGAAAGGAAAGGACAAGTTTCACTTAAACTAGATTTTAGTGGCTAGAAAAGAGAAACGCCACACGTGAATAGAAAGGTTAAGCTGCAGTTTTAACCCCTTCACGCTGTGTGCCTCTTTTCCAGAGAATTTATTTATTTAATCAAAATAGTAATAACGACTTACACCAGGACAGGCATGAGTGGAAGAATGGCACTAACACTAGGAGATCACTACAGATGTTCCTACACAAGGTACACAAAGGATTCTGACCGTTTTAAGGATTTCTGCTAAGGCAGTTATGGGATTTCTATTGGATTGGACCTAATACAATGTAACAGAGCAAGGGATGCAGTTTGTGGTTGTTGGGGAAGGGAAATACTCACAACCAGCACTTGAATGGGGTATTTTGGACAGCGGCTGGGTTTCTATCTAAACAGCTGGGCAAGGTCTGGTCATGGCACAGTGGCACCTCAGCCAGATAAAGCGGGTAACAGGACAAGCAGGTAGCACTGGATAATCCCAATGAGGACTCAGCCACCTTTCCCCTTTCTCCCTGAGTTATTAGGATTTTTAGTGGGGTTTTTCTGGATCAATGGTCCTACCTGGATAGGGTCAGCTGTGCTCCGGCCTGGCAGTGGAATCTGTAATCTTGCAGAGTGAATACGAAAAATCTGGATACACAGGAGCTGGAAAATTCAGAAGAGTCTGTTTTGTCTCTGTGCCTCTACCTTTTATAAGGCGGGTGACATCACAGGATTCACTATGGGGGCAGATCTTTGGCTTGACATGCCTCCAACAACTGGATTGGTCAGGGGTGACTGTTACCGCCTTCCTGTCAGCCGATTGGACTTCAAGGACATGACATCAGTTTTAGGGGGTGTGCTTATAATGCCCATGCCCTCCCACAGTTAATTTTGCCAAAAATCAGTTATGACATAAATAGCATATTTTTACAGTTGTGGCACTTTTGAAAATCACATAGGCAGATTACATATTTCACACAGAGCATACCATTCCAACTCCCAAGTTTGTATGACATTGTTTCGCCGTTCTAATAATCTTTCACCATTTCTAGTGTGAACTGCTTCACCTAAAATTCTACAATTTTAGATGTGTACCTATTATCACAAAGCATGTTTGCAGTAAATTTAAAAGTTGCACAATGTATACTTTTGCCGTGATTTTCATTTTTCTGCCGTTTGCGTCCCCCACATGCGAGGGAAAGCTAGAATGTCATGTTTTAATGCCACGGGAATTGCATTTAAACTGTTAAACTGTCGTATGAATTGCGTTTTCCGGTTACAGAAATAAGTCTTAAAGTTTGTTAATTCAGAACAGTCTTTTGCCCCAAATGGGCCAGGATTGCCTTCCAAATAAGGGATTTTTTTCCCAATCCACAGCCAACTGTCAGGCACTAGCCCTGTGTTGCCATGGATTTGTCTTTTGAGCTCCCCAGTTTGATTTGAGGGCAGGTGCTGCTAAAAAGTCACACCTATGTGTCCAAGAAATCCATTGTACCAGGCTGGAGCACTGCCACAGAGTCTGACGAGGGTGTGAGATCCACCACCCTTGCCTATTCATATGCCCCGGGGGCTATCCACTGGAAGGGAGGCAGATCCTGTTCCTAGGAAGCAAAGTCCTTTGAAGACAGGCCAGGAAAAAACATGTTCTTTGGCTTTAGCGCTATTTTTTTTTTCCTGAACCAGAAAGCAAGACTGTTGGAATTAAATATTCTACATCTATTTTTAAACAAACCCCACTCACTTTTCTATGTAAGGACAGGGCCTTAGTTCAACAATTTACTTTTAAACCGGCATTTCCTTGTTTGGAAAAAAAAAATACCCATTTTACACGTGGTTAATTTTCTTTGGCTGTCACTTTACAATGCGGTTTTCTGTTACATATAGATTCTAAACATTATTTGTAGCCCTAGTCAATTTCTCATACACAGAAATCTGTTCAAGGCAAGCATCCACTGAAACTGACATAATCGCAGAGAGATGGGGCTTCTTGTGAAGAGTTTAACATGTGATATTTTGTTGCAAAAAGTCGAGCATTTTTCCATACGGCTTAGAGTGAAGTTCTTTGTTATTTCACAGATCTTGCCTGACACATCCTGTCATTCAGTGAGACATGCCCCCTTTTGCTGGAGCACAACCTGAATATGGATGGACATAGCTGGGTCTCACTGAAACTGAACTGTATTGTAGGACCGGTGGAAAAGAGCATCTGGGCGCAATCATTTTAAATGCAAAATATTTCCTTTTTCAGTGGTAAATTTTTAACTAGCAGCATTGCAGCTAGTTTCAATTCTTTTCTTTGGTGCACATAAGGAAAACACTGGCAGCCTTCCTCCGGGTGTTCCATGTTCCATCTTGCCCCATATGTGCTTGGCAAAGACAGTGCAGCCATTATTTCGGTGATTGCAAAATACAGTTTTGGTGCAATGCAATGGTGCTCACGGAGCCAGCGCAGCCATTCTGCTGGTACTGCTGAAAATGCAGTTTGGTGATGTAGGGAAGTTCTCCCAGGCACACTTTGCGGCTGATTGAGGAGCCAAGGGATAGTCCAATAGAGGAGACATCTGGAGAATGAGAACAAGAAAAAGAACCAGAAGGGAACAGGTAGGTCCATAGGTATAGCTATCTAACCGGGAGTACTTTTCTTCATTATCATTGCAAAAGTGCCTCACATAACCATGTTGTAAAAATCACTACCTTTGCCTTGTTGAGGAATTATTTGCTGAAATGGTTCAAATACAGTAATGGCGCATGTTCGTGAATGTTTAGGCAATTAGAGCTGTGATAGGACATTCACAGCTGAAAGACCTCCCATAACTCCAGTTACCTATCAAGTATGTGTTTGCCCCCAGGACCATTAATGTGACTCACAAAAATAAAATGGCTCCTTTTTTAAAGCTTAGATTACACCTATGACGTCTACTGGTTTGACTGTGGGATCGTCAGGTAGGTATTTGAGCAGTTTTGTAGCTCTTTGTTGAGGGATTTCTTTGCTTGGGTGAGAATCTTGTCTGACCCATGTTTGTGGGTAGGTTTCACATGATTAACATTGTGATGGGAGGATTGAAATGGCAGCAGGCAAATAGTTAACATCACTCCCAGTTTGAAAGAGGTGGAGAAAGTTCTCAGTCAAAACTTTGTCATTATTACAAAGCCGTAGGCAATTACAAGTCTGGTTGCGTTCAATGGACACCGTCCAATGTGCAGGAGTTTACGACAAATTGGCATAAGATCATGTTCGCTGGCTGTTTTTTGTATGACTTCAAATGTTTAGACGTTGGGCAAACGACCAATTGGTTTATAGGGGCAGGTTGGTTTATGGGGGCAGTCTCCATTTGGGTAGCTGTTCATCATATGCAGGTCTCGAGCTGTCAAAGTTTCCATTAGTTTGGCAGCTCGCTTAGCCTCTTTTGGAATTCTGAATTTTCACATCTGTATTGATACATGAGCAGTTGAAGTCCCCCTTATCCCCCAACAATGATGAAATGGGGATTGAAGGCAGCAATTCCTTCATCGATCACTGTAGTTGGAGCAGAGATACATTTGTCAATTGGTATTGCCGCAGGATTCCAATAGGCATTCAATACCAAGTAGCGTTAAGGCTGATCGTTTGTATGCAGATTGAATGTAATTCCTATAGCCTGTAGGAAATGAATTGGACATTCAAAGGCTTCGATCCTATTATTATTAGCATTTTTGATCAATGTCAGCAGCCGGTTGTAGGTCGGATTCAATATCGCTTTGTATCCGTCGAGCGATGGATTAGATAGTAGCCAAGTTTCTTGTAGGCAGATGATTTGAAAGGCTCCTGAGAACAGATTAGCATCGTTGGAAAGATGGGAAAAGCCTCTATTGTTTCAATAAGCAGCTTTCGACAAGAGTTTGTCGTGGTTAATGTGAACTTTCCAAATCTGTCCGTTTTCCTTTGGCAGATTGTGAGGAAGCCGATTTAGGCTTTTGAGATACTTAAAGAAAGAAACTCTTCTTGAAGATGTGTCTTTGGTTGCCGTGATGACAAGTTGATTATTGTGATCTTCGAATGAGAATGGCTCTGCTAGTTAATGGGAAGGAAGCGGTATGTACTTATCTACGGCAATCTCAATGAATTTTGATGTATGGGACTTTTGGTAGGAATCAGAGTTGTAAGGGTAGAAGCTGATGCGTGCTTGTCTAAGAGACGGCCTAAAGGTTCCCTTTGTGAAGACTGGAATCTCTCTACAGTCAAATCCCATCGGAAGTAGCAAATGAGCCATTTCTAATAGGGAGGACCTTATCAGGTTCGTTTTCAAGTGTAAGATCACTTTATCCAGGACGCTTTCTTTTGGAAATTCTACGATCCTGATGTCCTGATCACAGAAAACGTAAAGACGGAATAATAAGGAATAATTTCACAACATTGTTGCGATTCAAGATTAAGTCATTGTGCACGGGAAACTGACGTTCAAGCATACTTAACGGGTCTTCAGGCATAGATTTAATTTCATGTGGTTTGAGTTGCCGTCTCCGATGACTAAATCTGAGGCCAGATGAACCTCGGTTCAAAAACTGCACTTATGCGCATTGTGAGTCTCTTCTTTCCAGCATCGATCAGCGTTGAGAATCAATGATTTTCTGACTCTTCTCTGCCAGGGTCGAAAATGGCCAGGATGGGGTATTAAGATCAGAGTGGGCTTTGTGTAGAGCTGAGTCTATGTATTGAATCTTTGTTTGGGTGTTTTCAACCAATGGTTTCACATTTTTGAAACCGTCGGCCTCAGTGGGGTACAACGCCAACGGGACCCTCTCAGGTTGTACGTTGCCATCGTCTGTCATGCAAAGATCATCGTTGATGGTATAGGTTGAGAAATTCAGGCACTCTTCGTTGTCACTGACAAGGGAAGAATCTCTGGTCAGTGTGGTCTTTTCTGCACCATTGGAGTTAAAGCCAAGACAGGACTTGATAGCTGTCGTCTTTAGTAGAGAAGGCAAGTCTTTAGCAGCATAATCTGGGGTTTCACGCACATTCGGCACACTGTGAATAAATCGTCAACCTTGGTTAGAGTTTTTGTGTTTTGCATGGATTGGTTCTTTGTTTTCTCTCCTGACGTCTTCTTCTTTTGGGGATTGTCGAATCAACTTCTGTTTTTTTTCCTTTTAGGTCCAACAAAGAATGGGTGATATACTGCGTATGTATTCAAGAGTGTATCATCGTTTTTTATTGGAGGCAACTCTGTGACACGAATTGCTTCATCTTAGGTGGTTGTCCATTAATTGGTGAAGTCAATACAGTTGGTTCTACTATGGTGTTTAACAAGGGTGACAGACCGACTTGTAAAGTCTCACAGGTTGTCTTGTCTATGGGTAGCACTCCCTGTAGTAGAACCGTTGTCTGAGCAGGTACAAGTTCAGTGAGTTAAGCTGAACAAGATGTAACAAGCTGAAGTTACTGTCATCATGATTTGTTCTGCATTCTGTATCAGCGGTTTCAGATGTAAAAGGTCTAATGCAGAGTTAAGCAGGCATTTTCTAGATTAAGAGCAGCTTCCAGCTGCTGTCGGATAGACTCAGCACATTCCATCTCTTGTTCAACACGAGTTTGCAGCGATGTAATAAAGGCTTCTATGTACATCATCTTTGAATTAATCAAAGCAAGCAGATTTGCCTGGTCTTTGATGTTTTCATTCATCCCTTCGTATAGTTTAAAACAATGGTGCTAACGAGATGGAGAGTGCAGACCTCAAGTGTGAATGTGTTGCGAATGCAGCAGGATTTGTGTCGGACAGCTGCTTGTTAGTCAATGGTGCAAAGTGGTTAACATTATCTGTCGTGCTAGCTTCTGAGCAGTGATCTTGTATTCCTGTCATCGGGTGTAAAGGATAAGACTCGGAAGAGGGAGAGGAGGTCTTTTGTCCCCTGTCCCAGAGCAATTGCCGTTGTGATAGTGGAGTTGCCTGTCCAAAGCTTTGGAATTGTTGTAGATTTATCAGGGCAGTACTGGACAAGGGGGTTCATTTTGAGCAGAAACCGGGCGAGGGGCCGATGATTAACTAGGAGGGGCCACCTCGGGACTGCAGTGGACCGTGGAGGCATCAGGCAGTAGACATGGCATTGAATCAGGACACGTATACATAGCAGTTTGAGGAGCTGAGGGACTCGAGAATCTAGGTGACTCGGCCGTCTCGCTGTGTTCATTTTTAGTGTTTCATTGCAAGCTCTCTTGGGAACACATCAGGGAAATTAAGGTCTGTTAAATCAGACTGCATCAAGCCGCCCTCACCGCGGCAAGTCACTGCGATGGAAGAACTGCCGGTCTTTGGAGGGGAAGGAAAGTGTGTAGCTGAGGTTGCCACATCAACGGACGCGGGCAATATCACTTTTCGTAATGAGGATGCATTGTTGGACAGCTTGTTGTTTGTAGGGGCTGTATCCAATAGAACAGCGGACACATTCGCTAATGTAAAGGCAGGGTCAGAGTCCGACATAACTGCTTTGGTTTCTAAGATTTTGGTGTCCGTTCGGTCTAACTGTTGGTGATCTCTTGGATCGTTGAAGGGATGACCATCGGAAGAGTGAATTTCGATGAGACAGATGGCGGGAGCATCGAACGCTGCACTGTTGGAGGCGATTTTCTTCTTTTTAAGCACAGTGTATAGTCCCATCCATTCAATTCCTCCACTAGCGTCATGCAGCCAACTAGTAAGGGTGTTTGGTGCTGGTTCACCAAGAGGTTTTTTGAGAGCTTTAGGGTGGGGTGATGGACCAGTGTCCACTTTGGACAAGTTGGAGGAAGAGTCAGAGGAAGGGCTCACCCGTGTCTTGAGATGCTGTCTTGATCTCGTCATCAGGAAGAAGCAAAGAGCGACTTTCGTCTTCTCCATAGGTAGAGACCTGATGCCCACGCAGCCACCCATCCAACACAAACAACACTCTGAAGCACTCTGCTGGTGGTTATATGCACGTAGGGAGGAGTCGTGTCCCAGCAGCAGCCACAATGGTAGAAAGACTTGCACAGGCACATAGACAGAGTAGCAGGGAGCCAACACAAACAACATTGAAGCACTCTGCTTCGCTCCGCAAGTGTTTGGTGGTTATATGCAGGTTGGGAGGAGTCGGGTCACAGCAGCAGCAACAATGGTAGAAGTGAATTGCACAGGCACGTAGAAACCGAGTAGCAGGGAGCCAACACAAACACTGACGCCCAATGTATTTCTTTACATTCACTCTCCCACACAAGCCCATTGCCAACATTTTTATTTGAGCGTTCCTTTTATAGATTTTAAGTGTATGCAAGATTTACATGTTCAAAATGTCCCCACTAGCCCACACCTTCCACTGATTCTGTGATCTATTGCTGAAAGATTTGTGTCAACTTCCTGTTTGTTCCATTACAAATGTTCTGTGTTCTCCTTGCCTGCTACATTTCAAATGCTTATTGTTTTGCTGTTGGGAATCAAGGGAGTTCAAAAATTATTTTAATTTGTGCTATAAAAAGTATTTTGTCTATGTAGCCTGGGATATCTTGACATGTTTGGAACACACCAAACCCATATTGTCAACAGGTGTTAGCCCCCCCCCCCCCCCGGAGTTAGTGACAGTTTTTCCCTGCAGTAAGTATCTTTCTGCTCTAATTCATTATGCAGAGAAGGCCCACCCTGTGGAACCTAATTGAATGGTGAGAGCGTGTTACTCACCTAGACAGGCAGTTTGTGGCCAGAGGGGACTGTGAGTTCCCCAAAGTGGGATGGAACCATAAGGAGGTTACTAAGATAGATGGGATCCAACATGCCTTGGAACATCAACGGGTAGCTGTAAGCTGATTTAATACACCGACCAAGAATTTGGTTTGTTTGACCAGTCTGATTGCCCCACATCCCCCTAAAAAACACTAGGATAAAGGGTTTAACCTGACCAGTATTGAAAAGGAAACCTTTTCGAAAATAGAATGTATATACAAGTTTATTTGCACATAAGGCTTCTAGTAGAAAACATGAATCGATATAAAATGGCAAAGTTGCATCTGCATCATGCCGGAGCCCAATGTCCATCTTGATTGTGCCAGGTCTGGTGACCCCACGCGTGGGACCAATATACACTGACTGAAAGCCTGGCAGACTGGAGACCACTATGGCGGTAGTTGGCACAATACAAATTACTTTTTAATTTCACTCACACCCCACTTTCCATCCCTGAGTGGTCAGGATGAACTAGGGCTCCCTTGCTGATGTGAAATGGTTTCCTTGATATTTCCATACTCTGTTTATTGGATGGGTTAAAGATAGATCTGAGATAATACCAAATGCAGTGTAGGAAATGGGTATACACTGTGAAGCCCCCTGCTTTGGGGTACCTGTGACAGTTGTGGGATCCAGTGATGGGACATAATGCAAGAAGAATGGATGATGGTGATACCCAGTTATCGGGACACAACAGGTTCTTGAAACAAGGTTCTATGGTGATATACAGGGGTCTGTGTTTTGGTTTAATGCCAACCCACCAACTTGACCAAGCACACACAGATGTACTTAAATGATCCACGTTCAGGCTACTGGGCTCCGAGGGCTTGGGTAAAGTTGTCACCCTCTTATTCATGTTCCTGTTCATCCTCCTCCACCTGTTAATCACTGCTCAATTCCTCAGATGGTATCTTTACAGCAACTGCAGTGGCCTTAATATTCCGTGTGGGGACTGCTGCCATCAGGGTGCTAGGGATTCCCGCTCCATCTTTCAGAGCAGAGCTTCAGGAGCCCCTCAGCAGTACGGTCCTGCCCTCTGTTCTGATGGGTCTTCCTATCACCACATCTTAGCATTGGATTACGATTTGTCATCAATTTCTCTGTTTTCCCAAGGAGGGTTTTAACATGGGTCTAGCTTGCTCGTCCCTTTGGGCTAATTGGGCGGATGTCCATGCTCCAGGATTCTCTGATTGGAGTCTGGTCCTCATGACTATGCTGTTTTATAGAGTCTTTGGGGAACGTTCATCTCCTGCCCTAGCTACTTTTCCAGTGTCCTAAAGGAGCCCCTTTCGATTCTGTCTCGTCGAGTTTAACACCTTACATTCTGCTAGCATGTTCAATTGGCTGTGCGCCCTGCTCTGCATAGCCTTTAGTGATGCTGCATTCAGTCCCAGGGCGGTTGCTACTTACATGTGTAGAAATGTATTTATTTTGACACGCTTAAATTCTGTATTGTGTGGCGTTAAAGACGTAGGAGACTTGACCCACTGGTACTTTTATACCAAGTTTTTATTTAACAGAAAGAAAATGCCTATCTCTCCCTGTACTAAGGTGATTTGCTTACCTAACAAAACTGTAACTGGGGCAGTCAGGATATCAATCGCGCCCACTTAGTCTGGATCAAAAACCTACCTACTTACTGTGTTTATGGCACAGCGCCGTCAGGACAACATTCAGGTCCCATGGCGGGTGCGGATTACGAACTGGAGGGTAAAGGCGTGTTAAACCAGCGAAATGCCTCTTTACCACTGGGTTAGTCAGAGAATATGAACACTGATACGTAGAAAGATAAGCGGAGACCGCTAAAGGGTAAGTCCTGCATGACAGAACATGAACCCCTGACTCTGCTAGGGAGGGCACAAAGGACAACACCGTGTCAACTGTAGCTCCCCTTGGATCCAATTTCTTCTCTAGACACCAATGACAGAACCTGAGCCATTTACTCTTGTACAGAAACCTGTCAAGGGTTTTCTGGCTGCCTGGATAATACGCATGTTATCCGCAGACAAATTCAAATGCTCTAAAGACCTGAACTCAGGCACCATGCCGCCAAGCTGAGCGATTGTGGGGAGGGGTGCCACAGCTGCTGCTCCCCCTGGTGGAGAAGATCGGGAGTTACCGGTAACCTGATCGGCGGATAAACCGACAGATGTTGGAGTTCTGAGAACCAAAACCTGGCCGGCCACCACGGGGGCATCAGTAGAAGAGAACAGTTCACCGAGTTCTTCAACTTCCAAATTGCCCGGTGAACTAGAGGCGGGAAGGCGTGAGCTCTCATGTTGTGCCATGGAATCTCTAGAGCATCCCCCAGAGAGGAGGCTCCCAGCCCCGCTCTGGAGGCATACAGAGGAAGCTTCTTGTTCGCCGCCGTCGCGAAGAGGTCCACCTGCGGTGTGCCCCAGCGCGAGAAAATCCCTGAAAGCACCTCCGCCTTCAACTCCCACTCGTAGCTGACCACTGTCCGCCGACTGAGGGCATCTGCTGTGACATTCAGCTGGCCCGGGATGTGCACTGCAAGCAGCCAGACACCATGAAGCACGGCCCACTCCCAAATCTGGATGGACAGGTCCACGGGGGGGGGAGACTTCGTTCCCCCCTGCTTGTTGATGTAATACATTGACACCACATTGTCCGTTCTTATGCGGGCCACTTTGTTGACAATGACCGGTCTGAACGCCCTGAGCGCCAAGAAAATCGTCAGAAGCTCCAAATGATTTATGTGCTGGAGCTTGTCCTGAGGCGACCAGAGGTCCGAGACTTGAAGGAGATCTAACGTCGCACCCCACCCGAGGAGGGAGGAGTCCATCGTGATCGTCACCATAGGGACCGGGTCCTGAAACCCTGCGCCCCCAGACAGATTGCTGAGAGATGACCACCAGTCCAGGTCCACTCTCATGGAATCCGGAATCATTATCCGCATGGAGTCTGGGTCCACTGCCTGACGCCATGAATTCCGAAGGGCCATCTGGGTCCGTCTCATTTTGAGACGAGGAAGAGCCAGCACACATGAGGCCCAGAAGCCTCTGGAACCACCAGGCCGACATGCTCTCCGCCTGCGCAAACATCTGACACGTGGCCAACAGATCTGCCATTCTGTCCCCGGTCAGGTATACTCTGCAGTCGATCATGTTCCAACGAAAACCCAGAAAAATCAGGTCCTGAGACCGTCATGGAGGATTTCCGCCAGTTCACCGACAGCCCAAGATGGAACAGGAGCTGAAGGAGAGACTGGAGGTTGGGCCTCTCCATCTGCTTTCTGTAAGCATTACTGCCTCGATATGAGTTCTAGAGCTGATGCTCAGTTTGGTCAGGCTGTGCTGAAGAACCTTTTCCAGTAAGGGGTATTTCCATCCGCCCGTAGTTCCTGTAAGGAGTGCTTGGGAATTTCCCACAAGTATGGAGGAAAGGGGACGGGACATAGGAGTATTACCAGGTTACTCACCGTAGTGACCACCTTACTCCTAGTCCATAGTCCCCTTTCCTCCATACGCCCGCCCGCCGTCCCCTCTAATAAGGTTCCTCTGTTATTGGTAATGGGTCTCTGACCTGGCAAAGAAAAGGACTGAGGGGTGATGCGCGGGGCAAAGCCAAGGTGGGCGGGATTACGGCCGCGTGCCGGGCCCCGCGCAGGAAAGAGAGGAAGGACACATTTTTGGAAAAATTTGGATGCTTTTTACAAAGTGCTCTGGTCTCATCCCACAGGACGGAGAGATGTCCCACAAGTATGGAGGAAAGGGGACTATGGACTAGGAGTAAGATGGTCACTACGGTGAGTAACCTGGTAATTTTCTTAATTCACTTATGAAGTGACCCAGACAACCAATTACACTTGGCTGTCTTTACACCTCATGGGGCTTGTACCAGTTTATAACCTTTCGAAGATTGAACACAGACTATTGTAGCAGAAGCAATTTCTGCCAAGGAGCCCACAACTATAACGAGGACTCTTGATTCAGCTTTTGTAAGGAAGGCATGGTATCAAACAGTAAGACCGACACAAGTGATCACAGTTCAATGGTGTTTATGGAACTTCAATTGGGTTTGAAAAACGCCTATCTAATCCTAAATCTAAAGATGGGAGCAAGCTACGACCATCAAATAATAACGCAGTCCTAGTCGACTCTTGTCAAAATTAAAGGGCCTGTACTAATAAACCTATTGCCAATCCTTACTTCTAAATACAAATAGTGTGGGAAACAATGTTATGCAAAAAGTTTTCACAAGATGATATGTCAGGATATTCAAGCCATTGGCTTCCCTTCCCCACGTTTTCAGCACGGGACAAGGCTGTACACTCAAGCTTTGCACACTCTCTAACTTCTCTAGCATGAGGATGCAGTTCAAAATCTCAACATCGGGGCCTTTTTTCCCAAAGTCTCTTTGCCATTCAAAGTCTCTTATTTCAGTGGGCCTGATGCAACACAACAACCATTAAAGTACTTTTCTTCTTAGGATTTCACACGTACAACTTCTCAGGTGATATACTGTCCACCCCGGGCCCCCCTCTGATGGGCTCAGATTCACTTTAACACAAAACCTTCAATTGGTCTCCCTCTGCCGGGCTCATACCAAATTCATCTAATTTTCTAAACTTTCTTTACTTGGACAAAATCAAAGACTTCTGACTGTGCATGGGATTTTGCTCGACCCGTCGCAGGACCACTTTGATTCACAATTACTTGTTCTTTTCTTGATATAACCTTTTTCTCACTTTCACTTTTGCCACTTTTCAGCTGGATATCTTACAGAGACCTTCGATTGAGCACCCACGCTGTGCCAGACCACTCTGTCAAAGGTATTGTATCTTGGTTTTAAAGTTCAATCACTCATCAGCAGTTCAACTTTACTTGCGTCTCTTATCACATGCGTTTTAACCATGTTCGTTCCATCACTCGCCATAAAATGTTGCAGCTTGCAACCTTGGCTTCAACACAGACCAGTCTTGTATCGGTCTCTCTGACTCACCGACTATGTTGAGTTCACTGACGCTGCTTTGTGCTTGGAGCCAAGGACGGTACCACAGCAGCTGCTTCTTCTCTCCGCCTTGATGATTGACACACGAGGGCCCCGGGTATCTCCGACACACAATGCAGGATTCTTCAGCCTGGTGGTCCTGGTCTTACTCATTCTTTTCTCGAGGGTTCTAGAAAGCAACGGTTCCTTGTCGAAAATGTCAAGGGAATTTCCCTCCTTGCGACCCCCCCCCTTCTGTTTTGCTGTCTTTCTTCTCCCGTTTAGCTGCTGTCTCGAAACTTCTATTTCCGCGTGTACTTTGCCTCGCTCAGAGTGTTCTCTTGTGCTCCGCCTTTTATCCGTGTGGGGAAACTTAATGGAAGTCAGGTGCGTGTGATGGTCAGTATTTGCATGACCTCGCTTGACCATTGTATTGGGACACGTCAGGTATACGGCTCAGGTGTTAGTCTGTTTTCTCCCATAGCGGGCTGTCTGTGTGCAAGTGTTCGTGTTGTAAAGGGGTAGGGGTAGAGTTCCTAAATATCCTATCTGGTTGGATGGGGTAAAGGTGTTAAAGGGAAAGGGATACTGAGTCTCACCATCCGGTGTCCTACTCACACTCCCGAAGACCTCTCACCCAGGTGATCCTCCCGCACTGGTCCACCCCCAGGAACTGGATCCAAAAGCGATGGCCGTGTCCTGCCACCTGGATGAAAGATACCTGGTCACTAGTGGGTGAGACACCTTCTGGTTTCTCACACTTTTGCACTCCTTATTTTCTTACACCTTCTCCAATTTGGCTTCCTTTTCTTACGATTTGTAGTTGATTTCTCAACAGGTACCCGATTATCCACCAATAGAGTAGTAAATCCATACTCGGGTGAAACGATTACAGGACAACTTCCTGCAGGCCCCTAGTCAAACCACCATCAAGACAACTAGTCTCTAGAATGACGCCCACGATACAGCTCACCACATGAACCAGTTCTTTGTTCATGTGCCATATTAGTACAGAGAACATATAATGCCTTTACTGTCGTAAGAAGTTCAGCAGATTCAGAATGTTAGGGCACCGACCCAAACGAAGGATGCTCATCATCAACTTCTCCATATAATTCATCAGCAAGTTGCTCTAAATCGGGAGTTTTTGAAGCATTGCAGCCTATAATATTACTACACAGCCCCGATAAGTAACCATGTGCAGTGATCTTTTGAGGACCCACAGAGTTGCGCTCTAATCAATAACAAAGATTCAATAAAGATTGTCTATTTCTGCAAAAGTAGAAGACTCTGGTACCTCCTCAGTACTATCCGAAGATAAGCAGTCTATGGGTAACGCCTGCCCCAGGATAACCTTTATCGCAGCGCTCTCAGATGAGGGGTGGATAATTTCCCCTTTGGCCTTTGGATTCATAGTCTTCCTTCCCACGCCAACAGGCGTTGCAACAGTTAATAAGGAACTACTCACTTCCTAGGCAGTTGTGCTAACATTCGGCAAACCGTTGTTGATCTGTTTTAGAACGTGCCGATCTCCATAGTTGATACTTCCTTTATTTTGTCAGAATTTTAAATGAAATTATTCCCTACTAGTAAAAGATTGACAAAGCTCAGCAAAAGAACACTTACCCCAGCGTCCGTGTGAGAAGTTAGAAATGAGAGCCAGACACAAGGTTGTCATGTTTTCATGCAAAGACATTTATTAAATAAAATGGGTTGGAAAATGCCTCTCCGACCTTATGCTAGAGCGGAAATTCCCTACCTAAAACCAAAACTAAGGATCTGTCTGTGTCAGAATGTCAATAACTGAAAAGCCGTCCTTTTGTCCAAAGCGTCCTATCCTGACCCTTGAACTACAAAACAAACCTCCAAAAATGTGCCAGGAAATGTCTTCCGCTTGATATTGGCAAAACATGTTCACAACTAAATAAGACTAGCTCCAAGAAAAATCTTCTCCAAGGTGGAAGTTCTTGAATCCAGAGGGTGGGCCCCTTCCCCTGGATTCTTAAGTAGGATAGCAAATGTCTCTTTTGCCAACAGTTTCTTGGTGTCTCTCCTTGATTCACAAGGTTCCCGTTTAGGCAACAAGTTTTGTAACAGTCTTTCTTCGACACCATTTTTGCCTTGCTTTAGAAAACAGTCTTTCTTTAATAATTCTGGAAGCTTTGCAAATTGCCTGGTATACTCCCCTGCCAGGACATCTTGAGAATTTCAACTACCTGGGGGTTTGCCTTGCCTGGATTTCTGATGCAGGGTAATTGCATGGGCTTGCCTTGCCAGGACTTCTCATATGTTTCTCTGTATCACCAATATTGGATGTATTGCTCTTGGCTTGGTGAATGTGCTTGCAGTAAGGTTTGTTCAAGTTTTGCCCCACACTTGCGGCACGGCAACATAGCTTTATTCGGCGAAAAAAGCCATAAAAGCATAAAATACATTGCATTACAAACGAAGATAAATCAATCATGCAATTTATCAAATTACAGTACATGAATAAAAGTATGACAAAACATGTGGCGACATTTCATAACATTGTAGAGAATTACAGCCATTACACACATCCATAGCTCATTGGGGGTTGCATTAATTCAGTTTTCTTGTCGCTGTAACGTTATCATATGCAAATGTTTCTTGGCACGGTTGCCCGTATGGCCCGGGGTCCCCGCTGGCTTTGGGTAGACTCTTAGGTTCTCTCTAGCGTCTCTGATCCTGTTTGAGCTTCTGGGGTGTGAGGCTTTCACCCGCTTCCCACACTGGAGTGTGCGTCAGCCCTTCTGGCTTCCTTCGCGGCTCCGTGGTCACATTCCTGCTTCCCTTCAGATCCTAGAATGGAGAACACTGCCTCTGCAAGCTGCCGAGCACCCAGGACCTCTCTCCCGGCTCCCAGCGTCTCGACAACACTTCTGTTTCTTGTGCAGCGGTTCCCCTTCCGACTTGGTGGCCTTCTATTCTCCGCCACACCTGTACATGATCTTCAGGTTCATGAGCCTTCACACAGGAGCCAAGGTCGTCTTCTGCACTGCCTCCCTGATCAATTAGCTTTCCATGTTTAAATGCCCCGAGCACAGGTGGTTTATTGAGTAGAGAACAACTAGACTGCATGCTGTACTTCAAGTTTTGTCACCTTGTTCAAACTCCTTCATATTTATCGTCTCAGTACTTGAGTGATTCTGGGATTTGAAGTCCATAAGTGCCATTGGACACTTAAATAGTCTGTTTTAATGTCTTTACATAAAGGCATCTCAGAAGCAGAAGGTTTTGTGTTGGAGCCATTTGTGTTTATGTCACAGGTGTTAGACAATCCAAATATAAAGAAGAGGGTTCTTTACTTCCTCTACAAGGGGGACGAGCAGCTGACAACATGCCATTAGGGCCTTGGGTATTAGAGGGTCTTCCTCATGGAAAAAAGTCTTGGGAATTAGAGGGTCTTCCTCGTGAGAAAGTGGGAGATACGGCGTCTCGTCTATTGAAGTCATGACATCTCCCCGGTAGTTGTCTCCTCCCATTTGATCCTCCCTCATAAAGCCGCACCGAGGTCAGGATCATGTAGCGGCTGCTGTCCCCTGGCCAGGAAAGGAGGTCACCGCTGGGGAATCTGGGATGACTCCACTGGATTCATCACATCGGCTTCAGATGGATTCCCACAGCAAGACAGTTCATTGGGCAATGCACTGGAGCTGTGCATGTGCTGTGCGCACCAAGGGGAGTTTAAATCCGTACAGTCAGATGATATCGTAGAGCCAATAGGAAGAGCCTGGTATTTCAATACATCCGTCCAAGCAAAGAAGAAATGCCAAACACTGAGCGTTTCATCAAGACTGTGCACTCCGTGATGTACTCGAGCCGTGCCAAATCATATTTTAAGAGATTTCCATATTTAACGAAGTAGGAATATGCCACTCGCTCATCTGTTCTGCCATTAAACGGCAGAGACTCACTCCAGACTGGGCCCGGAGGACGTGGTATCGGGAGTTGCTGAACATGTCTATCTCCCCTCCTTGGCGCCTTCAGAGGACAGTAATCTTTCTCTCCCAATCAGAGGGGCAGGTTATCCGCCCTAAACTCAGCATTCTCAATGTTCATGCTTTGATTCTGAAAGGCTGGGATACAAGGAGTGGGGCTTGTCTGACAATATCCTTGCTGCACTCCTTTCAGCTCAAATACCCACCACAAAGTCTATTTATGCCTGCAGAGGGCGTACATTTTCAGCTTGGTGCTCGGAGAGGTATCTGGAATCTTTATCATATCCGCTATCCCGTTTTAGATGTTTTGCTGACCTTTGCCCAAGCGGACCTGCCGATTTGCACTGTTAAGGGATACCTTGCTGCTATTACGGTCCCCAGAATGGGGCTTGTTCTTCACAATCCAATCTATCATGCAGTTCTTGTGGGGTTTGTGTAACCAGTTTTCTCAACGCCACTTTATGGTTCCGGCGTGGGATTTAAATTTGCTTTTGACATTCCGAATGGGTGCTCTGTTTGAGCCCCTCCAGTCCTGTTCTATTAGATGGCTCACCTTTGAGATGATTTTCCTGGTTGACATCACTTCTGGGAGACTGGTGAGTGAGCTCCAGGCATTCTGCCACCTTTTCTCTTGAAGCGTAAGGACGAGCCAGTAAGAAAGCCTGTTTCCCTACCCACTGTAAAATCTTTTGGGAAAACGGAAGTCAGTGGAGCTATGGCAAGACCCATTCCGCCCATCGAACCAACCTGTTTTTCATGCGGGGCAAAGGGGTATTGCCTGAGTGCGCCCCAGGGACCAACAAGAAGAACTGATGTAAATAGGGTGGTTGGATGCAGAGGAATTGCATAGGTAGGAGGAAAGAGGACTGGAACCATCGGTTTTACACACTGATGTCCTTGTGTGTAAAACCGACTCCCTCCCATCTCGAGAAATAGTGACTCAGGGAGTAAAGAGGCTGCTATCGGATCGTACCTCATCTTCACTAACACCTTATACTCTAGGGAGGCTGTACAGATCACTCGTGTACATGGTGATGCTGAGCTCTACCCAAAAATACTGATCACCATGGAAGTCCAGGTAAGTCCAACATTGCTAAAAGCAGTGATGGTTGCTGGACTCCTAGAGGTGGTGATTATCTGTACTTACTTCCCTCATTCACAGGATCTACTTCAATTTTCTCCCAAGGAGAGAATCTAGAAATGTTGACCTCAAAATGGGGTTGGAATAAAATAGTCCTAACCAAGATTTCAGACACACTAGGGAGGGCCTAAATCAAACGGTGAAACAGTGGGGGTATGGAACGTATCGAAGGGGATAGTCACCTCTTCACCCAGGGGAGCAAACCCACTTTGGGACTAGGGAGGTGAGCCCGCTATGTTTGACCACCCCCTATGGGACAGGTGAAGTGGGATCCATCCAAAGGTGACACCAGAGAGGGCTATAAATCATCATCCCTCCCCAGATACTAACACCTTTATGGGGTAATGAGATGCCAGGGCGTATGAAACTGCTATAAACCCTTTATATTGGTTGACTTTGCTTTGGACCCATGCCCTGCCCAATATCTATGGAAGATGGTAGCGACACGACATGAGAAAACCAGCCCCCTAGAGGAGCATCTTTTAAATAGCGTATCAAAAGACATATTATGTTTGCTTTTCAACAGCAATGTCCGATTCCCGTATGGACTCCGATGAACAATCTTTGTCTTGATCATCATCCATATAATCATTATTACGGTCTAGCCCAGTGGTTGGGGTGGCAAAGATGGGGACCTGGGATTTTAAGTCTTCTCCTGCTGTTCAAGTATTCTTGTTTGATTTGCCCTGATCTTCAGTAGATAAGATCTTCGGCTGAGATCGTGGATGGAACAAAAAGCAGAGCCTTTTCTGCCAGTCTTGGTGGATGTTAGTTGTCATGTTGTGATATCCACGCATTTTCTTGTACTGGTCCATGTACTTCAGAGAGACTTGTGACTGGGCATGTAGCACATGAGTTGGATGATGCCCTCAGTTGCCAGTGTGCAATTCTGGCTTCCCCAGTACACACAAGTGCAGCTGAAGGAGTGTATAGACTATGAGCAGCACACCTCCCCCTGCCGCCGACTCATTGGGTGCTGACAAGTTTCCTCAAATATGTGTTGCCTGCAGCCTCCCCAAATCTGTGCTGCTCCCTCCCAGCAAAATCAAGTGTTGGTGCCTTTCACACAAGCTGCCCTTGGGGATTCCCGGCTTCTCCCACTCCTCCTCAAAGGCGATACCCGATGGCAAGTATCACTTCCACTCACTGCCAGCAACGGACACTGACTGGTGCGTCACTTGCTGCCTCCCCGAATCTCTGCTGCTCTCTAGCAGCAGAATCTGGTGTGTGCCTCTACTACAAGCTGTCGTCCCTGAATCTTTAGTGATGGCACTTGTGTTATTCACACACTGCAAATCACTGAAAGTGCTGCACTGCATGGCATAATTAAGCCCAACCCTGAATCTCAATCTGACTTGATCCCGTTCAATCGCTGCCTTGGTCCCAGTCATTAACTACCTCTCTCTACCTTTAAACTCCTCTAAATGCACTGCAGTTTATTAGGCCTTCCTTAAATATTTTAAGCCCCTCTCTAGCAAGGGGGTCTTGCCTCTATGAAACCTGCTTGAGACTGAATGATTGAATGGGAACTCCAGCTATATATCCCACTTTAAGCCATGTGGACTAACATTAGACAAAGTTTCCCAAAATTTTTTCCTTTACGAGTTACCCAAAACTCAGCAGATTCGGTTTTATGGTCCAGGCCTACCCACAGAGGAAGAATTATTCTTTTTACTTTTTTAAAAACTTTTTATTGCTCAGTGTCACAGACATCAATATCACAGTACGAATTTGCAGAATGCTACTAGTCATTTGTGGTGCAGTATTGACATTAAAGGTATACCTTGTGAAAGAGCAATTACATCAGACTTCATCCACCTGTTCTGATATAGAGACATCATTCAGCAGATACATTTTGTATTTATGCCAGATATTGATAGGTCGATTGTAGATTGGTGACAGAGAGATCTACATTTCCTCTAGATTATTGGGCCAAGCTACAGCTTCCAACCATTGTTCTTTGGTGGGGGCTCGCTGGTGTGTCCATCTTTGCTAGCAGAAACGCAATTTAATAATTTACGTTAGTATGTATGCATTTCATTTTACTGACCAAATAGGCACGTGATTGCTGTAGAGTAAGTCTGGTTATTTTCCTATGAGTGGTACACATCTTCCCAAAATGCCATAATTTCAGACAGGACCATATCATATGCATATATGTTGTATCTACCGATCCACATCTGGAGCACTTGCCCTCACAATGTTGTCTAAATAGGCGCATCCTAGCCAGCGTGTAGTGCCACCTATTTAGTATTTTCAGTTCTATAGGCCAATATCTTGTGTTTAGCGATAACTCTCTCGCGTCATGTAGCACATGCTGCGCCATGTATCCTCTGTTATATCAACCCCCAAATCATTGTTCCATTTCACCCGAACTTTGGATGTGTAGTTAGGGGTCCGGCTCAATATTAACTTGTATAACGCTGATATTGACTGGCAACATCCCTCGTTACTAAAATGAGAGGCGTGGGTCGTTTGGGGGTTCCCCTGGGAACTTGGCGCACCTAGATTGGAAGGCTGAGCACAGTCTGTGATATTGCAATAATCTTAGGGAATTTCGTCGCACGTCAGGAATGGCGTCCGAGTTAGTGATAAAATGTTTTTCGCAGTACATGTCCCCCAGTTTAGTGTAGTGTAGCCTGGACCAAGTTGTAGCCAGGTGCGAGGGCTAGGCGGTTCCACAGGGGCATTTCTGTACAGTACGATTCAGTCACCTGTGTGTACATATGCAGGGGAAAATATAAAAGATATGACATCATATGGGCTCACTATGTTCCTCTCCATTTGAGAATGTGGGACTTCGATTTCCGGCCTGAACCAGTAAGATGCATTGTGGGGCTCTGCAGCTATGTAGTATAATCAAAGGTTCGGGGCCATAAATCCTCCTCTATCATGTGGTGCAGTCAATGACCACCATTTCATACGACCGCCCCAGAGTGCCACATGAACTTTAATACCAGTGAATCATGATCTTTAAAGGAGCGTCGCGGCCATATGGGTATATTTTTAAATTAATTTAGAAGTTTCAGGAGGACCACTATCTTTAGCAATAAAATGTTGCCCGCCATTCTGATTGGCAATCTCTGCCATCTGTCTATTTTACTTGCCAACGCACTGGTTATGGTCATGCAGCAACTCGCATGTGTTAGATACTCTGATACACAGGTATGTAGTCCTTTGTGGGTACGAATTAAAGTCATAGGTATCTGTAGGTTTCACTGTTATGATAGTGAGGGGGAACAGTTTGGATTTGGATCTAGTTACCCACAGTCCCAATACACGTCCAAATGCAGCCACACCAACCATAATTGACTCCAAATTATTTTGTGGCCCCAAACGTGTAACAAAACATCATATGCATAGAAGTAGATAATATTTGTTAGTGTTCTTATTCTAAGCCCTTTACGTAAGTGGTGGAGTCGCACCATGTCACTCCCTACCTGTATTTGTCTGCAATAGCTGATCGCACATGCCACCTCGCACTTCTTAGTCTGCACATACGATATCGCGCCTCTGGTAATCGTAACGTATAGCTAACTATGCCTGTGCTACTGACTTCGAAATAGTCTGACCTATACCTCCACAAACTCATCAATGCCACCCCGTTACACCTGAGGATGCCTTGATCAACTGGGTATATTTACATCCCCCTTTAAAAGTTGGCCATTTTGCTTTCTCACGATAATTCAGGCATCCCAGCCTTATAGTTGAACATACCTGCTCGTTGTTTTCAGCACTCGGACCTCCTTCACTTAAACGTACCTGCGCCCTCACTGCCTCTGCCTAGTATCTTATAATAGCATCCAGTTTCTAGTTGCTTGCTACCTTGCACGTTTTTACGGCCACAGTTGCCCGCCCTCCTCCATGCAGTGACTTTAGCAGTCTTTGCTCCCTCTCAACTGCCACCTGCCATAATCTGCCACCCACGCCTGCACGTCTGACCGCGGCAGCGACTCCCAGTGTGAGTTCACACCATGCCTTCCCTCACCTAAACTTACTTCACCGTATATGTTCTCTGTGCCCTGATTGATCTCTACACACTGCAGTCACTATCTGCCCACCTTGGCATTCGCCGTACTTTTGCCTATTGTACACTGCCTATCGGATGCATATAATGGGTCTCAATCTGAGTTAATTTATTGTTTGTAACGTGCTGTATACTTTACCTAACTGTACTCTGCTTACTTACTGCCACCAAATACACCAATAGAGCGGAAGCCAATCTAACCTCTCCGAATGAGTGGCAAAACTCTGTGCGTTCCGCCCCGCATGTTGTCTCTTTAGCCCCATTCTGTATATTGCATTACAATATTGTATTTCCTAAACTTGTGTTACCACTGCCCGCCGCATTGTGCTTGCATCACTATATCCAATGTTTAACCTAATTTTGGCACAAAGCTTACGCGTTCAGTTATCACTCTGCATTGTATTAGGCTATTACATTTGTTCTCCACCCGCCCAATGACACTTTTATCTTCACACCAACTATCCTTAATGTTTAAGCTGGCTCCTCGTCCCCAAGGTATTGCCACAGCACTACCACACTGCTTGTGTGCTTGCTACTGCAACACAGCAGCTCTCCACATTGTTGGGTATTACTGCACTACTTGGCACCACTGCACTCACTGCGCCACACAACTCACAACACTGCTCATCCTTGCTTTCAAGCGTCCCCAGCTTCACCCTTATCTAGCATCATACCTGTAAGCTATGACCGCTTTAAGGAGAGTGACACTCACAATGGCAACTTTTCTCCCTTTATACCACAAAATATTTCTTTCCAGGGTTACCCCACACTGTGGTGATGATCCCTCCTACCAAGTGAGGATACAATCTTTATGTTCAACCAAAGGAAGGGATACATAAATAACACAACATATACCCTATGATATCAGGTGGCTAGACACAACCATTTAGCAAAATATGGGTTGCGTATTGTGTAATAGATAACTGATGCAATTTTTTAAAAAACTTTTATTTTTGTCGGCAGAGGTTCACAAGGCCCATACGTCAAGGCAACAAACAATGAAATCAAGCATAGCATAAAGCATCGTAATGGTTACAGAATACAGTTCCAACAGTGGGTATAGAGCATCAACAATACAGAAGTACACAACAAAATCACGGTGCATGGATAGAGACCGGAGACAAGCCAGAACCGGGCGTGTTCTCACTTTGATTGTTGAGATATGTATTAAATTCGCTCCAGATGTTCCTGGGGCGTGATTGGGCGGGCAGCGTTGTCAGGTATTCCTCCTCACAGTTCCGCGACCATGTGAGCATACCCAGCCATTTCTGAGAGGCCGGTGGGGAGGTGCGCTTCCAGTTCTGAAGTATACATTTTTTGGCAACCATGCAGCTTATATTCAAAAACTTTTTCAAGCGCTTAGTTTCGTCAGACCCCCAGACCCCAAACAGAACTGCCAAAGGATCGGGATCAATTACAGTTTCAGTTACCGCACTTAATGTATGAAGGACAATGTCCCAGAAACCGGACAATTTGCTACAGGTCCAGAACATATGCAAGTGATCAGCATCCTCCGCCCTACAGTCCGGGCAGAGGTGCACCTTTGAGCGAGCAAACCCCGATGTCCTGCGTGGTGTATAGTAAAGCCTATTGAGGAGCTTGTATTGCATGGCACGAAAACGGAAATTGAGGGACACTTTTTGTGTGTGGCAGCACATATCCTCCCACAATTCATCAGATATTTCTAGACCCAGTTCAGCCGACCATCCGTCGCGTGCCCCAAGAGTCGGAATGGGGATGATGTCTTGTAGGATTTGATGCAGTGAAGACACGACGCCACGTGCACCGCCCGAGTTGGCGATGTAGGCTATCGCCGGGTTGTCTGGGGGCTCATCCGGAAAGGAGGGCCACATGGTGCGGAACGCGGCGCAAAGCCTGTAGTATTGGAGAGTCTCTAGGGGGGATCTGGTGTGCCCCGGTCTCCAGGTTTGGGGGCCTATGAATGTGCCCTCGGGATAGAAGTCGGACAGGGCCCGATACCCCAGTGCACCCCAGTGTCGGGCCAAAGCGGTATCAAGCGTGGGCTCCAGGCCCAGAAAGGCCCACACGGGAAGCCATTTGTAATATGGGGAGGGCCCACTTGTCGAGTGTAGCAGACGTGACCAGGCATACAGAGTCACAGCAATGGGGTCAACGGGGGAATCAGATGTGTAGCGTCGATGTAGTATTAGGGACATCAAGTTGATACCAGCGGAAGCAAGCCGTTCCAGTTTGACATGTGGGCGCACTGGGGAACCCGGGTACCAATGAGTAGCATGCTGGGCCTGGGCCGCAATCCAATATAGTTCTAGGTCCGGAGCAGCAATACCACCCCGTTTGTATAAAAGTGCCATGTCAGTCCACTTCTTGTACACCGCACCGGAGTGCCAGAGAAATTGTGCGCAGAGCGTATGCAATTTAGTGAAGTAAGCCCTCCCGGGCCATATAGGAACGTTGCAAAAGGTGTATAAGAGCTTGGGGAGCAAGATCATTTTAATAAGGGATAGACGACCAGCGACGGACAGCTGGAGAGTGTGCCATTGTGAAATTTTTGTCTCAACTGTTCGTGCTACAGCCGAGTAGTTATCGGCAAGCAAGGTGGGCTTAGTGAGGGACATCTGCACCCCAAGGTATCTCACACCCTCAGGGGCCCAGTGCAGGGGGTACTCGGTGGTAGGCTGCAGGGTAGCCTTAGTGAGCGGGAAAATCTCAGATTTGGAATAGTTAATCGTAAATCCGGAGTGGGTGCCGATCCGGGTGATGTCTCTCAGTATGGGATCCAGATGGGTTGTGGGATCTCTGACGTATAGTAGGACATCATCAGCATATAGAGATATTATTTCAGGGTCGTCAACCAATCATACTCCTTTACGCGAGTGCCGTGCTCGGATAAAGTCCGCCATCGGTTCTATCACCAATGCAAAAAGGATCGGGGAGAAGGGGCAGCCCTGTCTGGTGCCTCTGAATAGAGTGAACATCTCGGATGTTAGTGAGTTGACTCGTACCCGCGCAACGGGGGAAGTGTACAATAGTTTAATGAACCCTATCATGTTAGGGCCGATGCCCATTGTTTCGAGGACCAGCCACATATATTTCCAAGAGACCATGTCGAAGGCCTTCTGAGCATCCAACGTAACCGCTACGGCCTGGACGTCTTGGTCTATACGGGACATGCCATTGAATAATCTCCTGATGTTATGGGAGGTGGATCTGCCGGGGACAAAGCCTGCTTGGTCCTCTTGTACCAAGTGCGTCATAATGGGCAGAAAGTGGTTAGCAATGATCTTAGCAAAGATCTTTGTGTCTAGGTTCATGAGGGAGAGAGGTCTATAAAGACCCGCACCCGTCCTCAGGTTTACCTGGTTTGAGCAGTACCGTGATGGCCGCTTCCCGCATGGAGGGGGGGGAAGGATAGCGGCTCGGAGTGCCTCATTCCATGCCTCCAACAGCCGGGGGGGCCAGAATAGCCACGTGCTCTCGATAGAAGTCCGCCGTGAGGCCGTCAGGTCCCGGCGCCTTATCTATAGGCAAGTCTGAGATAGCCGATACTATCTCGTCTAGCGTGAACGGGGTATCCAGCTGGTCCCGGATCTGTGGGGAAATTTCCGTGGTGGGGATCTGGTCAAGGAGTTCTCGCATATGTTGTTCAGTGTGCTCTACGGGCTGGGAATAAAGGGATCTATAGAACTCGGTAAATATATCCAGTATTCGATGGTCTGCCCATTGGGCGTCACCGTTCTGATCTTTTATGGAAGTGATCTGCGTGCGGCCCAGTTCCCCCCTCACAAGTGTCGCAAATGTCTTACCGGGTCTGTCCCCCTCCCCATATTTCCTAGCGGCCTGCGGGCGGCTGAAATAATGAACTTCGCTGGTTGCTAGAGTGTTAAACACCTGGAGCTTGTCGGAGATTTGGGCCAGAGTGGTGGGGTCAGACCCGGAGGAGCAACATTGCTCCAACCTTTTCAGTTTGGCCTCAGATCGCCCAAGGGCGGCTCTAATAGCTTTCAACACCCCCGCCTCCCGGGAAATGGGAATACCCCTAATGTAAGCCTTAAAAGCCTCCCATCTGATCGCGGCGGTCGTGTCTTGAAGAGAGTTGAGCTCAAAGAAGGACTCGATGTCCGCTAGAATCTCAGATTTAAACACAATGTCTTTTAGAGCTTCGGACTTAAAGCGCCAGGTGCAGAGTGTTGGGATGGGAATTCCCAGCCCCAAGGACAGTATGATTGGAGCATGATCCGAGAATGTGCGGGGCAAAATGCGTGTATCCTCCACCCTACGCATGACCTCTCTCGAGACCAGAAACAGATCTATCCTGGACGAACTATCGTGTACAGAAGAGTAATAAGTGTAGTCCCGCTGCTGGGGGTGAAGTGTTCTCCAGGCGTCGCAAATGTTGAGCGACTGCATGTGTCCATGCAGCCTACGCGCCGCGCCAGACAGAGCTCTGGGTGTAGTGGCAGTTCTGTCCAGGGCAGTGTCCAGTATAAGGTTCAGGCCCCCCCCCCCCCCATATGATCTGCACCCCCACAAAGCCCAGCAGTATGGTAGTTACAGTGTCAAAGAATTCTGGAGAATCTGCATTGGGACAGTAAGTGTTAACCAGCAAGTACTTTTTATTGACCAGCGTGTAGTGTATTATAACATAACGACCCTCAGGATCAACATAGCTTTTATGCAGCACAAACTTGATTGATTTGTGGATCATTGTGCTGTCACGCTCACCTGATTCCCACGGAGGCGCAGGTCTGGCTTCGAGTGCTGATGCAGGCAGGGCCCCTCTACTCCGGCTTCTCTGGCTCACAGGAATATTCCCCTTAGGGTCTGGAAGGATGAGTTCTCGATCCTGCTTCTGATGCAGGGGCGCGTTGAAACCCAGTTACTTCACTGGAATGAGGTTTGATGGGAGTTCAAATAAGCTTGACTATTCAGGTAAGGCGCTGTAAGAGTTCTGTAGCAAGTTCAAAAGTTCAAGCTTATAATAATGTTCATTGTCTTATTGCAGCAAGCGCTAACGCTTATGTCTTTTTCCCCTTAGGGGCCGGGGTTCGGAATGCCGGAGATATGGCGCTGACCCGATGTGAAACGTGCAGTTCCAGTAAATGACAGGTAAGTTTTAGATGAGCGTTCGGGTAATGTCTTTGCATTCGCTCATTGAATGTCTTTGTCTTTTTTCCCCATAGGGGCCGGGGTCCGGAATGCCAGGAAGCGGCAGGGCCCGAAATGAAATGGGAATCACCCAACAGGTAAGTCTTGGAAGGAAACTGAGCTTTTCCTATTCCCTTCCTTCTCTCACTTTGTGTTCTTGTCTTTTTCTCTCTAGGCTCTGGGAAGTGGCTGCGGATCCGGATGATCGCTGCTGAAGATGGAGGTGCCCAGGAAAGGTGAGTGAAATGCAGCGCTGCAGCGATCGAAGCGAAATGCTTTTAAAAAGATGTCTTCCCTTTCAGGATCGTCGGTGTGATGTCTCCGTGATGCAGCTTTAGCAGGTAAGGTCTTCTTTCTCTCCAATTCTCTCTTAGCAGGTGACCCAGGATGCTGACAGGCGTGGCTGAAGTCCAGATGCAGGAGCTGACACAGTGAGCGTCCAGCTGCGAGGAGCAGAACAACGCGAAGCGCGAGTTGCTGATCGGGCGTGGTTTAAATAGCTTTGGAAGAAGTTCCAAGGTATGTATCCTTCCCCGACCACACCCAGGTGGAAAGTAGTCCCACAGGTAAAGTAGTTCCATTCAGGCCTCAAGAGGGCCTGGATGTAGCAGCATGGTCTGCATCAGGTAAGTGCACATTAAAACACTTGAACACATGTCTAACAGAGCCTGGCGCCTAAGGCGCCAGGACAGGGGTCCAACATGAGCCTGGCGCCTAGGGCGCCAGCTAGGGCCCGCTGGCACTTCCCTGGGGGAAATGATGCCTGCCTCTGGGGTTGCTGGGTCGGACCTGGCTCCTTGGAGGTAGGCATTATGACAAACGCCCCTAGATTGTGTGGAGTAAGAGGTAAAGAACCTGGCAGAACCCCATGATGGGGCAACAGCCCTCGGAATGAGGCCATCGGAGTGTGTCTCTTGTAGAAGCAATATCTTGCAATTGTGTATGTTAGCATATGCAACGATCTTGCGGGCCTTAGTGTGGTTGCTCAGCCCCCCAATGTTCCAGGACATTATGAAAGTAGCCATTTCAGAGGTAGGTATCTACAGACACAGTACCCATAAATCGGTGAACATCCCAGCTCCCGTGATGGTATGAGTTCCCAGAGTTGGAACAGCAAGTGGGCATGTGGCCCTTCAGCATGCGCGCCGCGAAACCTTGTGTGCCTTTTTGTAAAACAACCCCTTTCCCACCCCCCACCCTCACCACTAACCATGGATCAGCAGTGTAAACATCACCCACCCCTATCAGCTCACAGTTGGGCCGTCCCCAACCTGGCCCGATCTGCCCCGAGGCCCAACTGGGGCCAACACACAACAATAAATTGAGCAAAAACAGTGCAATCGCAATGGGGTGCGCCGTTGCCGTGCACCAACACGCTTGGAGCCAAATGTCTCAGTTGCAAAAACGAACAGTGGTGGCGGACTCGCGGCGCAGGCCCTGCCTGCGAAGCGGGTGATCGGGGACCGCACACGAGCCCCTACGGTTCCAAAATAAACCAAAACAGTTTCGACAGTCAAATATTGTACATCTACGCATCTCAAATGCGGCGAATGGGGTATATAACTGAGAGATTAAGGACCTGAACAATAGAAAGACAGAAATTGAGGTAGGACAACAGAACAATGTGAGACCAGCTCTGTGGAGTGCATAGCAAGGATGTGTACACAAACGCTGCAGCTCGCAGGGACTGCAGGGGCAGAGCGTCACAATAAACAGAGCAGCCTTACCAGTACCACAGTGCAGATTAAGTAAACAAGTTCAATAAGTGTCCACAGTCCGAGTCATTAGCAGTTGATTAGCATCCACTCAGCCTTCTCCAGAGCTCTGAAGCGGTATTTGCATCTTGATGAATTTCACCGCCTCGTCTGGGACTGTGAAAAAGTACAGTTTGCCCTTATGAGTGAGTTTGAGACGAGCCGGGAATAAGATGGCAAACGGTACATTGCGTTCCCTGAGCATTTTCTTGACGCCAAGGAATTGGCGTCTCTCCGGCTGCACCGCCACCGAAAAGTCTGGGAAGATCCTGATGACGTGAGACTCCAGTCGCAGCTCCCCTTTCTCCCGCGACAGGCGAAGGATGAGGTCCCTGTCACGATAATTAAGAATCTTGGCTATAATGGGTCTGGGGATGTCGCAAGGTCTGGGTCGCGAAATAGGGGGAAAGGTCCGGGTCCCCCAGCAAGTCCTTGATTAGTTGTTCGACTGTTTCCTCCGTGCGCCCCTTCAGGGCAGTTTCAGGAACCCCAATGATGCAAAGGTTGTTTCTGCGGGAGCGGGACTCCAAGTCATCGCACTTTGCTTTAACACTCTTCATGTCGCGCGATAAGGTGGCCACTGTGTCCTGAAGTACGTGTATCGCATCTTCATTAGTGGAGATCCGGTTTTCGGCCTCAGTGATTCTAGATCCAGCCTGATCTACCCGGGTCTTGAGCGAGGCGACATTCGCATTGATATCGTCAAGCTTCTCAAGAAAGGAGGCAAAGTTCTTAGCCATCGATTCCATCATGGCGGTGAGGTCAAGCGCCGCCACCCCCGGATTAGGGTCGTTGTCAAATTCTTCCTGCGGAGTCGACGTGTGGCCCACCTCCGGTCGAGGGACCGTCTTAGTGAATTTGTCCATGGCACCCCCTTTAGCAGATCCTTTGGAGCGACTCGACATGGCCGGAACCAGAGGGGGGGGGGGCAGCAAGATGAAGGGATCCGGCCGCGGGCACGATAAAGCTCGGTCGGTTCAGGCAGTGAGTCGGGTATTGAAGAGATCCCGTGAGGACACGACAGCTGTCCCTGCCGGCCAGCACCAGGCAGCCCAGCCCAGGCCCCCGCAGCTGCTGATGGGGCGCCGGCGTGCCTAGGTCGTCTGTGGCCTAGGCCCCCAGCGGATAGGATTGTCCGGTGGGACCGGGGCAGGAGCAAGCCGGCCCACGAGTGTAGTGTGTGCCCCAGGGTACCAGGAGCAGAGCAGCCAGCAGCGATTCCGGCGGGAGGCACCCGGTCAGGTCACGATGAGAGCAGGGCCCAGCGAAGGCCCAATGGCGGCGAGGCACGGCGGGACAAGTATCTCCCGTTCCGAGAGTCCAATTTCTCCCAGAACTCGACGTGCGGATAGAGCTCGATGGCCACAGTGCAGGGATCGTGGCAGGTACACAGGATCCAAAGCAGAACCGCAGATGTCAACAGATAAGAGGTGGCTAGGCACGGAGCTCTTACACTAGGCAGCCATCTTGCAGGCTGCTCAACAGCGTCCCCACTAACTGATGCAATTTTTCCTAAAATATCATTTTTTAATTCATTAACAAATTCAAGCACAAGTATCAAAAAGCACATAAAAAATACATATACACGACATGGCAATATACAATGATAAAAAAGTTCATATTCCACCTCACACAATCAAGTTGACAATTACTTGAAATCCCAAACACAGTAGCAACCCAATTTGTCTTGCTTTCTACTGTATTGACATAGCCCAACTTATATAAGTTTCTGTCCTTATTGCTGTAAATAACGGGACATTCTTCAGGGGCAGAAATTTGACTTGTGCTGTTGGTAGATCTCTTTTCGTTCCTCTACACATCAGACTCCTATATCTAAGGGTACATACAAAAAAACACATACACATTACTAAGTGGGCATCTTGGGTTTGATTAATAAACCTAGCCAAACCCTAGTCACCAATAGGGAGGACAAGTATGTAATTAATAATATACCTGAACCGTGAACTTGTAGAGAGAAATGTCTTCAAGTTCGTAAACAATTCCAATTCTTGTTCATCACTTTTCTAGTAGAATGGAAAGTACACTCTCATGGACCAGAACCTACAACCAATTGAAGAAACAACTACTCTCAATATTGTGCAATGATAAATATTCACCAGTTTATTAAGTCTCGACCCCACAACTATCAGTGGATATAGATTTTAGCCTCACCTATGACAATGGAGACAGGGCTCTTCGTAATGGAGAAAGGTATTTAATCCTCTCTTGAATCATATGGCGACAAATCTTCAATGTTTCAATTCCATGGATACATGCCAGACTTTTGATTTCTACAGACCCAAGGATATAAACAAAACAAAAAGCTCAATGAGTACAACTTCTACCTGTACTGATATGCCTACATGTATTTCAGCCCACTTCGGCCCCTTACCTTAATTACTATTGTCTAAATGCTTTCAGTCGAAACAATGGCCCGTACTTGTTCAGGTGTCGTATATCTTCAAAAAAAGCCCTTCTGCTTTATTCCAGGCAAAACCAAAACACCAATGCCATTCGAATACCTGTAGTTCAATACAGACTCCACATTAGTCCAAACATGCTAGACAAAGTAACCCAAATGTCAACATATCGCTGGATTTAGCCACTCATACCAGCCTTCCTCTTACCTCTAACTGGTGACACAAAGTGATTCAATACAGCGTCTGACCAAAACCTCTGTAAAAACGTAACAGATCCGAAATCGCGTCCGTTTGGTACTACAAACGCGCGGGTATGTGCAACGTGATGATGTCATCACGTTACGTATAGCGCGATGACGTCACGCGTCATCGCGCCCGCAATTGCAAACAATATCACGGCACCAAGTATGCACAGAGAATACCCCAAATAGGATGCCAAAGTAAAACCCAGACGTATAGTAATCTTTTCAGCATCTTACAACATATTTTCAATTTGAATTATGCATCATAAATACAATGTATTCATGTAAATGTACATAAAGTAGAATGACACCCTTTATATCTATTGTACACATACAGTATGAGCATAATAAAAGAAATAAGACAAACTACTTTGGTAAATAATGTAAGTTACAGATATTTCATAATCATTAGACTGCCCCATGATCATTTTTACTTTCTTACAGGCAGAACAATTATAGAAAACTACATAGGAATTGACCAATCCGGAAGTGCAACACTCTGATTGCCGTGCTCCACTCATATTGATCTTATTTGATATTATGCCACTCAATATTTTCATTTAACCCTGTCACGTGGCTATTTGTTAGAAAAATGAGTTTCTGCTCCAAGTTAATTAATTTTCTATTTATTTCTTCCTGTGTTCTCCCCTTAACCTTCTTCAAGATACACCATTCAAATTCCAAAAAGGAATGACCCATTTCATCAAAATGTTTGACTAACGGGGCTTTGTCAGTATGGTTCTTAAGACAGCTTTTGTGTTCAATCATACGTGTCTTGCACTTCCTGTTGGTCTTACCGATGTATAACAAGGCACAGCGACATCTGATCATGTAAATTACATTTTCTGTTTGACAATTTGTATGTTCCTTTAAGTCCCATTCTGAATTCAAACCCAGATTTACAGAGGTCATTTTGCCTGTCAGAGGGCACATAGCACAATCGTCGCAGGGGTGGTGTCCCACTACTGGAGGTAACCCCCACAGTGTACTTTGTGTGGCCTCAATATCTGTATATCATTTTTCATTACTAAGTCAAGGATGTTAGTGCTCTTTTTAAATGCCACCAGTGGAAGAAGAATGGTCATGGTCTTTTTCCAGTTCCTACAAATAATGTTCTTAACTTTGTAGGAGACATTACTGAAAGTCTTGATGAACACCAGAAGAGTCTCGTGCTTGTCTTTACTTTTCTTTTCAAAGAGGGCCTCACGATTATTATTAAAGGCACGCTTTGCAGACTGTTTGACAATTTTCGCAATTTTCTATCAGTTTGTTCATTAATATATTAGCCCCCTCTTCATAGTCAAGTCTGGTGCTACTATTGCGTTTAAGACGCAAAAATTGCCCTAAGGGCAGGTTGTCACGAACATGCTTAGCATGATGGCTCTTATAGTGGAGAAGAGCATTTCTGTCAGTACTTTTCACAAACGGTTTTACCCAGAGCTGATTATCTCTGGAAAAACTGGAAAAAGACCATGACCATTCCTCTTCCACTAGTGGCATTTAAAAAGAGCACTAACATCCGTGACTTAGTAATGAAAAATGATGTACAGAAGATTGGCAATATTGAGGCCACACAAAGTACACTGTGGGGGTTACCTCGAGTAGTGGGACACCACCCATGCGGCGATTGTGTAATGTGCCCTCTGACACGCAAAATTACCTCTGTAAATCTGGGTTTGAATTCAGAATGGGTCTTAAAGGAACATACAAATTGTCAAACAGAAAATGTAATTTACATGATCAGATGTCCCTGTGCCTTGTTATACATAGGTAAGACCAACAGGAAGTGCAAGACACGTATGATTGAACACAAAAGCTGTCTTAAGAACCATACTGACAAAGCCCCATGTTAGTCAAACATTTTGATGAAATGAGTCATTCCTTTTTGGAATTTGAATGGTGTATCTTGAAGAAGGTTAAGGGGAGAACACAGGAAGAAATAAATAGAAAATTAATTAACTTGGAGGAGAAACTCATTTTTCTAACAATTAGCCACGTGACAGGGTTAAATGAAAATATTGAGTGGCATAATATTAAATAAGATCAATATAAGTGGAGCACGGCAATCAGAGTGTTGCACTTCCTGATTGGTCATTTCCTATGTAGTTTTCTATAATTGTTCTGCTTATAAGAATGTAAAAATGATCATGGGGCAGTCTAATGATTATGAAATATCTGTAACTTACATTATTTACCAAAGTAGTTTGTCTTATTTCTTTCATTATGCTCATACTGTATGTGTACAATAGATATAAGGGGTGTCATTCTACTTTATGTACTTTTACATGAATACATTGTATTTATGATGCATAATTCAAATTGTAAATATGTTGTAAGATGCTGAAAAGATAACTATACTTCTGGGTTTTACTTTGGCATCCTATTTGGGGTTTTTTCTGTGCATTCTTGGTGCCGTGATACTGTTTGCATAGTGCGATAACGTCACGCGTCATCGCGCTATGCGTAACGTGATGACGTCATCACGTTGCACATACCCGCGCGTTTGTAATACCAAACGGACGCGATTTCGGATCTGTTACGTTTTTACAGAGGTTTTGGTCGGACGCTGTATTGAATCACTTTGTGTCACCAGTTAGAGGTAAGAGGAAGGCTGGTATGAGTGGCTAAATCCAGCGATATGTTGACATTTGGGTTACTTTGTCTAGCATGTTTGGACTAATGTGGAGTCTGTATTGAACTACAGGTATTTGAATGCCATTGGTGTTTTGGATTTCCCTGGAATAAAGCGGAAGGGCTTTTTTTGAAGATATACGACACCTGAATAAGTACAGGCCATTGTTTCGACTGAAAGCATTTAGACAATAGTAATTAAGGTAAGGGGCCGATGTGAGCTGAAATACATGTAGGCATATCATTACTGGTAGAAGTTGTACTCATTGAGCCTTTTGTTTTGTTTATATCCTTGGGTCTGTAGAAATCAAAAGTCTGGCATGTATCCATGGAATTGAAACATTGAAGATATGTCGCCATATGATTCAAGAGAGGATTAAATACCTTTCTCCATTACGAAGAGCCCTGTCTCCATTGTCATGGGTGTGGCTAAAATCTATATCCACTGATAGTTGTGGGGTCGAGACTTAATAAGATGGTGAATATTTATCATTGCACAATATTGAGAGTAGTTGTTTCTTCAATTGGTTGTAGGTTCTGGTCCATGAGAGTGTACTTTCCATTCTACTAGAAAAGTGATGAACAAGAATTGGAATTGTTTACGAACTTGAAGACCTTTTATCTCTACAAGTTCACGGTTCAGGTATATTATTAATTACATACTTGTCCTCTCTATTGGTGATTAGGGTTTGGCTAGGTTTATTAATCAAACCCAAGATGCCCACTTAGTAATGTGCATGTGTTTTTTTGTATGTACCCTTAGATATAGGAGTCTGATGTGTAGAGGAACGAAAAGAGATCTACCAATAGCACAAGTCAAATTTCTGCCCCTGAAGAATGTCCCGTTATTTACAGCAATAAGGACAGAAACCTATATAAATTGGGCTATGTCAATACAGTAGAAAGCAAGACAAATTGGGTTGCTACTGTGTTTGGGATTTCAAGTAATTGTCAACTTGATTGTGTGAGGTGGAATATGAACTTTTTTATCATTGTATATTGCCATGTCGTGTATATGTATTTTTTATGTGCTTTTTGATACTTGTGCTTGAATTTGTTAATGAATTAAAAAAATGATATTTTAGGAAAAACTGCATGTGTTATCTATTACACAATACGCAACCCATATTTTGCTAAATGGTTGTGTCTAGACACCTGATATCATAGGGTATTATATGTTGTGTTATTTATGTATCACGCCCTTTATACCACGCCATAACACCTTTCAACTTCCTACCTGCCTTGCTGCCCCAAGTTCCTCCAGTTACACTGGTTCCAGTCACCTCCATTATTGAATTGCCGCTATCACCAACAGAATGGATCACCCGATTCGCCACCCCTCTAACACCGCTGATTCCATGCCCAACCCATATGAGAAGCGCAATAGTAGGCCTTCCTCGCTGTCACAGAAACTTGTTTACACCCGGCTGCAGGTCTATCACAATCTCTTGCCATTCCTGAGAATTACACTATTATCCGGGCAGATAGAAACACAGGGAAAGGGGGCGATGTGGCCTTCATAGCAAAATCCCACCTGAACCTCTGAGAAGTCCCCAATCCAGGTCTACCCTCAGCAGAACTATTATCAGTCAAACTCTCCCTATCCAACACCCGCACCATACTACTCCACCTTATAAACCGACCCCCAGGTGCCATCGCCTCTTTTGAGGAAGACATTTCCCACCTACTAACATTAAATACCAAACCAGGCTCACAAATCATTCTATTGGGCTACCTTAATTTAGGTCTGCATGATCCTAATGCCTCTCTGCTTGATGACACCATCACACAACTAGGCTTCACACAACGTATCAACGAGCCTACACACACCAAAGGCAGAACATTGGACTGACTGGCCGATTCTAACAGTGACACTTCCTTACTTAACATTACACCCTGTGCCTGGACAGACCACCATTGTTTCACCTTACCTAAAGATTCTCACAAGAGCACACCCACCACCACTGCACCACAACATTTGTCCAGGAACAAACATAATATCGCCATAGAGAACCTGAGACCACTTCTACAGCTGATCACCAACCTTCAGCCCAACACTAACACAGAACCAGCCTCCCTAGTTGACCTCTACAGTGTCACCCTGGAACAAGCCCTAAACCAATCTGCACCACTAAAACTGAGAAAGGCTAAACCGACCGCCCATCTAAACAAATGGTTCTCCGCAGAACTAAAAGTGCTAGGGAATATCAAAAGAACATTGGAAGCTAGCTGGAGAAATGCCCCATCCTTTCCCACCAAGGAAAGGTTCTCCATCGCAGCTGCCACATACAAAGCTGCCATTGCTAACACTAAAAATGAGATATTCAACACCAGAATTCAGAATGCTGAATCTGGTACAAAAGAACTTTTCTCTATCTTAAGATAATTGGAATCCGACGCCGCCTACCGATGACTGCACTAAGGACAAAGCTTGGTGTGATAACATCCAGCAAGCCTTATCAAACAAAATAGCTCTCCTGCAAGCCAAGATATAGTCTTAAAAGGCCATCCTCGCCCCTAAAGACCATTCACGTAATGTGCCTAGCTGTCTTCGACCAGACTGTCCCCCTTTCCACTTCTCCCTAGTCACTGCGGACGAAGTAGTAAAGATAATTGCAATCCTCAAACCTTCTAATTGTCAAGGTGACTCATGCCCAGCTTCAGTTATCAAGGATGGTGCTAATGATCTAGCTCCCTTTATTACCACCTTCAATAACTCATCTTTCAAGAACTCCTCAGTCCCTAACGACCTTAAAGAAGCGTGGGTCATGCCACTACTCAAAAAACCCAATCTAGACCCCCACATACCAACTAACTACAGACCTATTACGACTGTACCATTTCTCCTGAAGATACTAGACAGAGTTGCATACCTTCAAATACAACATTTAGAAGCCAGCAACCTCCTAGGTCTGCGGCAATCTGGCTTTAGACCCAGGCATGGGACTGAAACAGCCCTCCTGGACCTAAAAATCCAAATGGATGAAGCAAAAGACAAGGGCAAGCTGGCCATCTTGCTCCTGTTGGGTTTGTCTGCAGCTTTCGACCTGGTTGATTATCAAATCCTGACCAAACGCCTCGCCACGGCTGCGGCATTCTCCCAGAATGCCACTAACTGGATTCAATCCTTCCTTTCCAATAGAACGACTAGGGTCTTTGCTCCGTCGGCTGCGGCTGACCCAGTCCCTATCCAATGCGGAGTCCCCCAATGGTCCTGTGTTTCTCCCATGCTTTACAACATCTTTACCAAGCTCCTTTTTGATAGTCTTGACGACTTGGGTGTCACATACACGAACTACGTGGACGACACCAGGTCCTCATCAGCCTCTCCGGTTGCTATGAGAAAGATGTTCTGAAACTAAATCAAATTTACCTTTAAATCCAGGCTTGGATGGCAACACATAGCCTCTGCTTAAACGATGACGAGACAGAATTGTTGATGGTCGGACCCCAGGCCCGCCTTAACAAGCTCAACCCCCGTTACTAGTCTACCACTATTGACGGTAACATCATAAAAGTCGCCAAAGAAGTCAAAACCCTGGGTGTCTATCTCGACTCCACTCTCTCGCTTAAAAAACAAATAAACGCCACAGTGTCCTCCACTGCCTACTAGGGATGTAACGGTAGAACGGTATACCGTTAAAGATACCGTGGACCACTTAATTGAACAATGATAACCGTCACATTGTTTATACCGTTATACCGCTTATACCGTTAAGTGTGCTTTTCAATCTGATTTGGAAAGGCTGCAGTAAGCAAGTGCTGCGCAGTCTTGGTCTTGCACTGTTGGATGTGCCGTCTGCCAATAAGTTGCAGTTGGAGCAGTTTTTAATGCCATACAATAAACCACACATGCCCGACACAAAATCATTATGTTCGCAATAGGAAGAATAGATACAGTGCCAGGAAGGAAAAGGGTTTACTTTGGGGTGGCGGCTTTGGGGTTTATATATTTATAATGGATAATGTTCTCTAAACATTACAATGGGGGATTTCCCTGGTTCTATCATTGAATTTACATATAATAATTCTCACTGCAAAATTCACTCATCTCTGTGGGTATTCTCTGCTGCCACACCAAAGGGTAACATGTCTGTGATTACTGAACACCTTTTGGCCCGCAAGTAAACTAAAGGCTGTAGCATAAAGAGAGAGAGAGAGAGAGAGAGAGAGTGTGTGTGTGTGTGTGTATGCGCACAAGCGTATACTACCATCAGCCTCCATTGATCTGTGGCATGTAGGTTATCAAGATGGCAACATGTTCCATCTTCACCAGTAGCCAGTGGGGGAGCTAAAAGCCTAAATGACCACTTAAGAAAAGCTATTCAGTTGGCTTTGCCAGTTGCAGCAGGGCTCCTCCTCCTCTCCACACGTGTGTTTGTGTCTGGTGGAAGCAAGGCATTTCGGTGGAAAGTATGTTGAAAAGCCAAATTCTGGCCCTGGGTGCCTGGTTTTGTTTGTGATGATAAATCTGTCAATTAATGACCTTTTAGAAAATATTTGTTAAGATTAGTTAACTCCACCTGCTATACCGCGATAACCATGATATACAGTCATTTGGCAAAAAGGTTATCGTACCGTCGTAAAACTAATACCGTGACACCCCTACTGCCTACACTAATAAACGTATCAAAGCATGCAAACCCTTCTTGTCCACTAACAGTTGCCTCACCTTAGCGAGGGCACGGATTCTGTCCACACTGGAGTACTGTAATGCATTATTTCTCGGCTCCACTAATCACAACCTGAACAGATTACAAGTTCTTCAGAACAACGCCCTCCGATGCGCCCTTAACTTACCTCGTACCACCCACATCTCCACCTTCAGAAATGATGCTCGCTGGCTTCCAATACGTGACAGAATTAAGCTACGGGCCCTTGTCATCACTCACAAATGCCTTTCCGTGACAGCACCCCAATACCTATCTGACAAATTCACAAGACCGTGTCCCACCAGACTCACCAGAGTCCCATGTTTACACCAACTGAACATTCCCAAGTTTAACTTGAAAACAACAGGGGAGCGAGCTTCCCTGTTCTGGCAGCAAAATGCTGGAATTCGCTCCCCACAGACATTAGAGCTGAATCCTCCTTTTGGTCTTTTAGAGCCAAGGTGAAGGACTTGCTTTTCACTCAGCAGTGCTAATCCCTCGCTTTCAGACTTGCCATATGTTCTACAAACAGTTTTTTGGTTTGATTCATGTACATTGTTTGCTTCTACTGTTCCATGTTTGATGTATTCTTGTTGTTAAACTGTAAAGCGCCTTGGATTAAGGCAATATACAAATACAAATACATATCTGCAGTCAGATCTATATAGCCTGCCTGCTGCAATTTACTGTATTTGTAACGTATGCGTTGGCCTTCGACGATGACCACTCTGTAACCTGGTCCTCCTAATGTATGTATTCTATTCATTTGTAACCATTCTCTCACATTGCACTTTGTATGTGTAACCTATGTTTTGCTCCAAGTTTAATGCGCCCAGATACCCCAGGGTTTGGCTGTGCTATACAAATAAATAAACTAAACTAATATCTCTTTGATAATGACAAATAGTAGTGCGAATAATGGGCATTCCTGTTGAGTGCCTTTTCCAATATTTATAGGGTGTGATAGCTCACCATTGGTGCAGATCCTTGCCGTGGCTTATGTTTATAGGAGGTGAATATGAGAGATGAATAAAGGACCAGTTTGTCAGCACCCTGTACATGTATTGCCAAAAGCCTTCTGAGCATCCAGCATGGCCAGGACTGCTTGCATAGACTGGTCTATATGAGCCATGACTGTAAACACCCAGCGCAGATTCAAGCTTGTAGACTTGCCCGGTATAAATCCTGATTTGGTCTGGATCTATTATGTGTTCCATCCTTGACATTAGTCTATTTGCCAAGATCTTGTCGAAGATCTTACCATCAGAATTTATTAACAATAGTGGCCGATAGGATCCACAATTATCCACTGGTTTCCCAGGCTTCAAAAGTACTTTGATGATGGATTCTCTCATTGACCCCAGTAGCGACTGCCTAACCACTGCATCTTCCCAGACCTCCAGTAGATTCTTGCTGAGAAAGTCCTTGTGATGTTTGTAAAATCCTGCAGTGGGACCATCAGGCCCAGGGGCTTTGCCAGATGGAAGTTCATCTATGGCTTTGTGGATTTCTTCTAAAGTTATTGGTGTTTCTAGCTTTGTTTTGGTGTCTTCTGATAACTGTCTCAGCAGTAATCTTACCAGAAATTCATCAATCTGCCCTAGGTTGCATGTGTCTTGCTGCATCTAAAGGGTGTCATAAAAATTATTTAACACTGCATTTATTTCTACATTAGTATAAACTTGTTGACCCTATGAATGGTGAATGCAAGGCATATTAGAGCTCATTTTTGTCCTGCTGGATAAATCGTGCCGAGGTCTTCCCAGACCTCTCCCCTTCACCATATCGCCTCGTCATCGCCAGGGTTCCTAAGAGTTAAAGTCCCCTATCTGCATTTGCACGAAACTTGTCTAATGCTTCGCTAATGAGTCAGAGCTGAGCCGGTTTAGAGATGGCTGAGTAATCTTGCTCAAGTCTCTGAATTTCCTTCTCACTATCATGTATGCTTTTTATGTATGACTTTCAGTACTCCAAATTCTGTCGACATAGCTACTCCCCTGATGTACACTTTTAAGGCATACCATAGTGTTCCCGTCCCCTTAATTTTGCCTTTATTGATATTGAAAACCATTTTGATATTGCCATGAACATTGGAAAAGAATGCTGTATCCTTTGATGCACAAAGTGCTAAATTGATCATGTCTTGGCGTCTGCCATAAGTGCAATAGGATCGGCAAATGGTCAGAGTATGTCCTGGGCAGTATCATTGTGGAGGTGAATGTTCCCATTAACACTGGAGAAAGGCACCCTAGTTAAGTTCTATATGAGGAGTAGTGTGCTGTGTACGTATATTCCTGCGTGTCTGGGTTTTGTGCCTGCCACACATCAATGACCCCAAGAGACTGTATACCCTCCAATATCACTTTAGCTGAACGTTATCAGGCTTCTAGAGGTTGTCCCAGTGTGATCAAGTGTGACATCTAAGATCATATTAAAATCTCCCCCAGCCCCAATAGTATTGGTACTAGCAGGAAGGAGTGGCACATGTATATGATAGCAGTATAGAACTGAGGGTCGTCAATGTTAGGTCTGTATGTATTTAACAGCAACATTTCTCTAGTCTCTTTTCTACAATGCACAACCACATATCGACCACAAGAGTCCACAAGCGACCTAAACCGCTCAAACTGAAGTCTCAGGTGTACCAGAATCAGCACTCTTCTTGTCTATGAGGTGTAGTATTTGTTCCCCACATGAGCGAGCACATTGTGGCGTGATGTTATCTGTAGCATGTGTTTCCTGTAGAAATAGAATCTGTATCTTCACTGCATTTCGATAGGGTTGCCCATACCCCGGACGTTCCAATTCATACACACAATCTCACCTGTCATACCAGGGTGTTATCATAAGCAGTGCAGCAGATGGACATCGTCTGCAGTCTCCCCAATCCCCCACAGTTCGAAAATGCTTTGCACATAACATACGCCGTCTGTATTCACTGAGAATAGCTTTTACCCTTTTTCCAGCCCCCCCCGACCCTCACTGCTATATAGAACCATGTGATGTAGACTCCCACCCCATGACCCTCAAACAAGAAGAAACTTAGCCCGGGGAAGGCTGTGGCAGGCTGGCTCATCACCGTCCGAATTCCAATAGATCAAAATATAACATAAAGGTATGATATGATATTTTATTTGTATCGCGCTCATACACAAGTGTTTCAGAGCACGACGAGGCGAGGGAGGGGAACAAGGGAGGACAAAACAACAATCTTACTAGGCCCAGTGACATTGAGAACGCGCAAGTGCAGGGGAGAGGGAAGGGGGAAAGTGCGGGGGAGAAGTGGGAAGTGCTGAGCAAGAGATAAAAACAACAGATAGTGCACCCACCAAGGTTGAAAGTGCAAGATTTAAAGCGCAGACACGGGGTGTCTGATAAGTGCAGGTAGGGGGAATGTAGGGTTACAGATACAGACCCAAGTACAAGGGTTGCCAGGAGGCAGTGCGGTTGTGTGGCTGGGTGGGCAGGGACCTGGGCCTGAAATTAGAGGGTAGCCAGGTGCACGGTGCCGAAGCAGGCCGATCAGCATGGGAGAGGCAAAGTGAAGGCAGAAGCAAAGAGGAAGGTCTTGAGGTGCTTCCGGAACTGGAGATGTTCTCCTACAGTTTCAGAGCGGCAGGGAGGCTGTTTCAGAGGGAGGCCCCAGCTGAGGAAAGATCTACCCCCAACTCGTTGGTTGGAGAAGTGACTGACCCTGAGGGAGTTGGAGGTGGAGGACCGAAGAGGTTGGGTGGGAAGGTATTTACGGAGGGAGAGTTGAAGGTATTTTGGACCCAGGCCCCAGAAAGCCTTGTGGACAAAGCAAAGTGTCTTGAATTTGATTCGATCCCAGGGCTTGAGGGCAAGGACAAGTCTTGCAGTCCTGTTCTGGATGAGTTGCAGAGGGCGGAGATTAGAAGCAGGAAGATTTAGAAAGAGGCTGTTGCAGTAGTACAGCCTAGAGAGAACCAGAGCTCTAAAGACAGTAAGCTTCTAGGGAAGGAGAGGAAGGGAAGAATACCTCTGAGGAGGTGCGGTTGGTAGTTTGACTTCTTAGAGACGTCAGAGATGAGAGGAGAAAAGGAAAGTGTGGACTCGAAGATGACCCCGAGGTTCTTAGCCTCGCAGGTGGGAGCAGGAAGGGGTCCAAGGGAGGCTGGCCAGAGAGTGACAGGAAAGGTGGGTGCAGGTGTGCCGATGAGGAGAATCTCAGTCTTGCTGTCATTAAAGCAGAGATCATTGGCGGCACACCACTCCTGGATAGCAGACAGTCGGAGATGAGAGAAGCAAAAGAGGTGGCAGAGGGAAGCCTGAAAACGAGCCGAGTATCCTCTGCATAGCACTGAAAGTTGGAGCAGAGAGCGGCAATATGGTGGGCAAGGGGTGCCAGGTTTTGGTTGAACAGCCAGGGAGAGAGCTTCGACCCCTGAGGAACATGACCGGTAGAGAGTGAGATAGAGGAAAGGAAGGACCCAAGTTGGATCTGGGAGGGTCGATCAGAGAGGAAAGAGGAGCCAGGCCAGGCCCTGATCAGTGATACCCAGGTTATCACTTAGACGGTTGAGCAGGATGTATGTAAACTAAAGCACCCAGTAAATATGAGCAAAATCTCAAGCAATTGAACCAGGATTTCACTTCACCAGAGACCGATCTCCCTCTCCATGGCAGGGGCTATTATTTTCGATGAAGGCAGCCATTTTGCTTGGTAGTGTAAAGGAGTATGATTTGTTTTAGGAAGGAAATCTCAATTTTGCCAGATACAGCATGGAATATGCAATGGATATGTCCCGTAGGAGTTTCTTCACCCCCAGGATTGTTTTGTTCTTGTTGGGCCACGACCGAGATGTCTGGATAGAGGAAAACCCTGTGAGATCCAAGATGCCATTTGCCTTTCGCTCGGGCTGCCCGTAATATAACATCCTTGTCCCTGTAATTAAGAATCTGTGCTATCTCAGCCTGGGAGGGGCACCCGGTTTGTGGCGGGGAAGGAGCATCAGGGACCTGTGGGCGCTTGTTCCACCACAAAGTGAGGAGACAGAGGGGGTTGATCTAATATTTCCTTTAAGGTGTTTTCAACTAATTGTTCCATACTGTCTCCAGTTGCGCGCTCCGGAACTCCCAGAATTTTAACGTAGTTACTTCGTGATCACAATTCCAAATCACTGCACTTCCTCTGGGTGTTCTTATATGTGGTGGCTAGGGCATCCAGCGCGGGTTTTCATGGAGGCTACATCATCTTCTACCAGCCCTACTCTTGTTTCAGCTTCAGTGATGCGGAGCTGAGCCTTCTCAAATTTAGCATTCAATGCTGTGATATTAGTGGTAATGTCATCTAACTTGGAGTTGGCAGATGAGAATCCCACCGCCATAATGTAAAGGATTTTCTGAAAGTCCCATGGTTCATTTATGGCTGCTGGAGCATCAGTACAACTAAGGGTTGGGACTGGGGCCCCTCGTTAGTCTTTGCATAGTTGTCCATGCTTCCCTCTTTTTTTTCTGCAACCCCTTTGTCTTCCTTCCACTTTCGGACTTGAAGTTCAGCGCGGTAATATTTATCTTTGTGTACCCTCTGTACCGGCAAGGAGTTGGGCGAATCAAACATGCATTATTACTCGAGCTCGGTATGACCCCAATAAGACGACATGCAAGTAGAATTGCAGGTACCAAACCTCTTCCCATGCACGAGTACGGGACATGGCTTAGTCCATCCAAAAGCCTTATGTCAGATCGTTTGGGAACTTGAGAGAAAGGACTTCTAGGAAAACATACTAGTGCTGAAAATCATGACAATGCTATTCTACAGTTCCGATAAAGTGATCTTTATAGATCAAGGTTAGACATTTAGGAAACTGAGAAGGGTGAACTAACCTCTTAGGTTTCCCCATAGTAACTGAAATCCAACAAGAAATCAAACCTAGATTAATTTGCTATCTAGCACCACTGTCAATAAAGAAAATATAAAATCAAATTACCTTACCAATTCTCAATACGCCTGGAAATCTGTGTCACAGTATGGAGCTACACACGTGTTCACCTGAAGTAACTTATTGCTATCAAGCCATTTGCTCATATGATTTGAAATGAAAATAAAAAGTCTTAAGACAAGTAAAGATCATCACAAACATTTGAAGATGAAATAATCTTTGATTGTTGACTTTAAGCACTTAATCCCAGCAATAGTTTGGCACCTTTGCTTTAACATGATTCCAGGATTCAAAATTTGATTAGCTGTATTGTTTACATAAAACCTTCTGCTAATATTTAAAAAGTAGATGTTAAATAGGTAGATTGATACAAAGCAACAGAAAATTATTTAAATAACAATAAACCTCCTCCTTTTTACAAAAGTATAAAACTGAAATTATTTAAGAACTAATTAACTTGTTCAAACATATTTATTCTACAGATTTTGTAAATATTTGCTAAACACTGTAGTCCAGAATATTACAGTTGATATCACCAATGAAGTTTGCTTCCATGACATCTGTCTTCTCCATAATGTATCGCTCTTTAATGTTCCCACGCTGTATACAAAACGTCCAAAACAAGGGCCTTGGAAATCTTGGAAATCAATACACTTCGTATGTAGATGATGCAATGATCACATGCAGTGAGATCCCTGACCGATACAACAAATTAGATGATATGGGACCTTATCCCAAGCCCACGCCACCTTTTTAGCTGGGAACACATTTAGTAGAAATCTCATAGATTCTTGCTTATGTTTTGTTTTTTTAAAACAATGTACCAAAAAGCTTTGTCTCAGATGGCAAGAAAATCTCCACATCTCAGTGGTGGTTTAAGGGTTTTTATTGAAATCGCGTTATGCTCTATGGCCGTCCCTCTCATTCTCTGATCAATGCACCTCCTCTCTAGCCAAGACTCCCTTAGCCACAGGTTAGTATGTAGTGATGGTTTCATCCTCCATATGCTAATTTCTAAGTGAATGGAAATGTTGACCTAATGGCATTTGCCCTCATCTCCCTAAATTCTCTTGGGGACTTCCTAACTTTACCAACTCTAGCCAGTTGTTAGTGATCTCAAGGGATGTGGGATTTGTGCCCTGCATACACTCTGCTTGATTCCGTCTTTTCCTCTCGCTCACTCTTCGCCTTTCTACTACAGTCCATCTGCCTCTATTCCGCCTCCTGTCCTGCCAATGTCTCTCGTACCTTTTAGTCCTCCCCCCTTGAGTGTTACTCCTCCTTACTACTACTCCTTCCTACTCACTACTCCTTTCCCCCAAAACTACTCTTCTCGCTACTATCTCCTCCTTCAATACTACTCCCTTCTCCACTCTGCTGCTTCTCCTCCCTCCACACTCCTACTACCACTCGAATACAAACTCCACCCATCTCTAGCCCAGACAGTCTTTCACTCAACACATTCACTCCCTACTCTCCATTTAAGCCCTGCTCACTTCCGCACAGGCCTGCTGCTTACCAGCAATGGCGGCCCAGTAAATTGAATGCACTTATTTGTGTTAGGGGACCTGAGTCCCATGGTTGCAAGGGCTTTGGTCTCTTGATTAAGTACTCGGTGGTCTCGGGGGCGCTCAGTGACGCGCGTGCATGCTCGCCACCATCACTCAGCAGCACGCGATACTCTGTATGCTGCGCATAGATGGTATTGCTGCGTCCCTCTCTCTCTGCTGGTCGGTCTTTGCCGGGAGTGTTTTGTGGAAACCTGGGGCGCTGTCTGCTAGTGGTCAGGTTGCAGGATTTCTGCGGATGGCATGCATCTCTTGGAAAAGGCTTTGACTTTGATGCTTCTTGTTTACTTGCTCTGATGGTTGGTCACTAGAAAAAACACAAAAAGGCTGGGAGACCTTGTTGGGGAGTTAGGGCATGGGACAAAGGTGCACTGCTCAAAAACAGACTGGCATATGGTGGGGGGACAGGAATTCGAGCCCTCTCAATTACTGCCGTCCTCTTTGGAGGTGGACTGGCTGTAGATTTCTCCCTTGTATGCCTCCGACTCCCAGCTGAGAGGAGTTCCCGTCTCCCCTTGACAAGAACAGGGTACTATCACAGTTGAGTCTTTATAAATTGGGATCCCTTAATATTTTTTGCTAGACATGGTTTCACACTAATAAAATCATAATTCCTAATTTGGTCCGACAATGCAATTCTATATGGCAAAATGTTTCTAAAAACCATAATATCAAATGCAGTTTCGTCAAATTCCATAGATTTAATGAAACCTTGACTTTCCTTAATAAATATTTGTACAAATTCCAAGGCCATTTATGTATTTGAAACACAATGTTGTGCTGTCATTGCAGGAAAACCTGGCCTAATAAGGGGCTATATTGGGGGCTATATTTTACAAGTTCCATTTACTCATTTCATAGACACCCATCTACTGTTAAAAGCAATGAAGCGTGAAATGCAATAGATTTCATGAATTGAAAAAAAGCAATAATTCTAACGCTCCTCAAATCACTCCAAATCTCGGGGGTGGTTTAAGGGTTTGTATTGAAATCTCATTTGGCTCTATGGCCGTCCTTATCACTCTCAGATCAATGCACCTCCTCTCTAGCCAAGACTCCCTTGGCCCCAGGTTAGTATGTAGTGATTGTTTCATCCTCCAAGATCACCTCATAGGGCAAGGTAAGTTTTGTGGTCTCATATAGTACCTTTCAGACAATAAAGTTGGCCTCACTGTGCGTGTCTCTGTAATAGAAAGCGAGTGAGCTTTCGGGGTGTTGGTAGCATAGTAGGAAGTAGCGGAAATTGTGGTGTGGATGAGGCCAGGTCAGATGCACACATTGCCTGTGTTTCAGTATGAGTTCTACTATATTCAGAGTGGGTGTGATGGATTCACTTGGGCAGGTTGGTCCTAAGAGATGCCGCAGGGTTGAGAGATTTTTGATGGGTGCATTGGATGTTGATAGTAACTGGACAGAGTCTGTTTAGTATACTAGACCTTGTGTGTTGTGTGATGAATCTGAGTCATCACTTCTTTCCCGGCGGTAGCCTCTCCTCATGTGGCCAGGGGACGGCAGCCGCTACCTAATCCTGACCCTGGGGGAGGCTATTTGAGGGAGGATCACACGAGGGGAGGCGACCCTCATGGGTTGTGGGGTATGATGGGGGAGGGATTGGTATAATCAGATGAGACATAGTATCCCCCTTTTCCTTTTAGGGATGGCCCCTCCATTCCTCATGCCTTAATGGCATATTGTGGTAACCCCTTCAACATCCCACCAGAAATGGAAAGTGAGAATTGCAAGTCCATGATTGTTAGAACCAAGGGACAATATTTTAGTAAAGGTATTCCTAAGCATTTGTCTTTGTCAGTTGAGGGAATTGAGGGAGGAGTTGGCATTGTCACAAGAGCTGTGCTAGATTTATTGGTGGCACACCACATAATACTTTTCCAGCATCTGGTGTGTCAGATGGTCGTTGCACAGTTAGATTTAGGCTGAATAAATACAATTTAGGTTGATCATCTTTGAGGATTGAGGTCAATGGATGGTTCTACCTATGAGAGTTGCTTAGGTATATGTGTGTGGCTTGTGAATTTGTTACAGATGCACCCCAATGCAATGGGTGAGAAACAGAATGTTTCATCACTACACACTGTCCATCAATACAAAGCAGGAAGCATAATGCCCCACCACACAAAACTCAACTAAACAATAGTCCCAAGGATGGTCACCCCACGGAAACCAAAGAACTAGTCAGGATAGAAGGATACGAACGTCTGAATACACAGTCTTACCAAGACGGATCCACCAGGACAACACATCAACACGACTCCGACCCTGAACCATTCAAAGCCTTAACCGACCAGGGTCACACTAGATAACCTGAGAATAGTTATTACCCACCCAGTCCCACACCTGAAGATTAGGTTGAGACGCACCTACCAATCCAAACTACTCAATAGGATACAGTTGGATCAGCGCAACATCACCAAAGCGAGTCGGCCCACGAGGAACCAGCAACATCCCAACCCACAGGTATACAACTGTAACGGAACCATAAGTACCTGAATAAGGATACAGACCCCACTAACCCAACCCTCAATCTTCTGCATACTTAAACCCACACAAAACCACACAACCATGTCTCTCCCAGCAATCCGCACGCACTTTACCACACAGCATCAACAACACATAAACTTTACCCACAGCACTCGAGGCCTTGCCCCGATCCGATACTAGCACCAAAGCCCAGCACTCGGTGTATACCGAGCTGAAGCTGCCAACAGCACACCACCTCTCCGACTCACCTCTTCCCGACTAACCCTACCCACCCTTCCTGTTTACAGATCCGCCAGAGCGCCTGGGGACCAATTCCGTTGGTGACGGTGCGCTATACAAGTACCGCTAACATAACATAACTTGCTAATGGCATCCCACAATATCCTGTAATGACAAATACTATATAAATAAGTCCTTTAAAGATAATGGGACGAGGAGGAGGAACGAAGTTATGAAGATCGCAAGAGCATTGAAGCCCACGCCACGCTCTAGTTGTTGGAAGGAGTGGCACTGTGGCGGGAGCTTTAAATCCCTAACAGCTGATGAAGCCAGAGAAGCTGACGGGAGCAGGTCGCTGCCGTTGGAAGGAGAAACGGCTTGGCAAGAGCCCAGCTGCATGTGAAACCCGCAGAAAAGAGAGGAGCAGACCAAGTGTTGCTTGATGCGGAAGGCCTGACGGTCCCGTCAGGAAGGAGAAGCGGTAGAACCGGAGCCCTGCATTGCTTTGGCAGCGACAGCGGAACTCTGCCCCAAGTATGTGGAAGTCAGGCGACAAGGGACGGGACGCTCTCCTGACTTACCAGAGTGTTGCAGCAACCACAGAAGCTCGTGAAGGACGCCGAAGCAGCTGCACATAACTGGTGAGCCCAGCTGGGGAAGATGGGATGCAGGGGCGCTTCATGGCAAGTGCTGCATACCGTGGGATGGGGGGGAGCCTTGTAGAAGAGATTGAGAAAGGGTCGCTGACTAACTGGATATCAAAAGCATGACAAAGGCTGATGCCTGCAGTTAATGAGTCTAAGACCCACACTTGAAAAGAGAATTGTGAACCTTTTGTAACATACAGTCCTGCCAGGAGGCAATGTCCGGCATTTGCGAATCTGGGATTCGCACCCAAATTGTGTGACTAAAGAACCTGGCAGGGTGTACACCAGGTGTTTCATGAGACACAGAATCCTAAAGAAGACCCATGCCCTTGGGATTGTGAATTGAGTAGGAAAGTCCTGGCAGGAGAATATACCAGGCAGAGCCAAGTCTGTGAAGTGAATTGCAAATATCTGGAAGAGGAAGTTCTCTTCTTGAGTTAAAAAGAACCTGGACTTGGTTATATTTTTTGAACTTTTGTTTTGCTGAAAAGAAACCTGAGGAAGGGAGACATCCCCAGGAAATGTGAACACTTTGTAAGTGGAAACCTTTGTGTTGGAGTTCATATTATTGAACTTGAACATTTGACACCTTAGAGTTACTTTTAAAATGTGAGGGCCAGAATAGGATTTCAGACATAGGACATTTTGCTTTGGACATCTCTACATTGGACAGACCCTTAGTTTTGGTTGAGGTAGGGAAATACCTCCTAGAGCAGGGACAGCGAGGCGTTTTTCCAACCCTCTTATTATTTGAATAAAAGTCTATAACAATCAACATGACTCCTCTGCATACACGTCTCACTCCTGGTTTATCACAGTTCTCTGATCGGGGATGAATGTTGTGTGAGTTTGATAGATTTTAGTAGGGCGGAGTTTAACAAGAGAGGGGGAAAAGGGAATGGGGTTATAGCTTAGAGAATTCGTCAGGTGTGACGGTAGAGTTCTTTTTCTGTTTTACATCTCGTGGGCTGATGTCGTAAGAGGAAATGGGCGTCTGTACGAGGTACCCCCAAATTAAATTGTTTACTCGCATGGGTACAGCTGGCCACTCTCGATTATACTGTCGTGGATTGGTAATCTATGTGCCTGGTCTCTGTGCAAGCCGAGACTCCTTATGCATGCATTGTGCCGTGTGGTATGTTCAAAACCTTCCATCCTGAGGACTCTGACCACTGTGTTTTGTACTCTTTGTAGTTTTTGCATGTGGTACCCAGGAGTCCAAGACCTAGACTCCTTACATAGATTTGTCTTGTTGGGACTTTTGTTCTCCCAGTCCAAATTAAAAAAGCATGGTGCTTGCAGTTTGGTTCATGGACAATCACATGTGGGAGAATGGGAGGAGCTTGCCTTTGGCTATTTCGTATTCAGCTTGTTTCTACACTAGGTGAAAGATTTAAGATTTGATTAAAACACATACATCTTCACGTATTGAAGTATGCATCGTGCCCCTGCAACAGCATGATGATCATGCGCATTGCACATGCTTGGTTTGGAGGGTGGCACAGCCTGTGCTTTGTTGATGAGCTTGGGGGGAGCCCCACATTTCATGTTACATTTCATGTTACGACACTGAACATGCAGCCTATTCCAATGTCCTCCCCCGAGCCACATGCTTCCAGTTTTAGTAATCTCCTGAGAATCATACATCTACGAACTAGGGATAATGCTTGCCCAACCGGGTGTACTAAGCTCAAATAACTTAGCTGGGAACCAGCCACGCCATTGCCACGCCATTGCCCTAGAAACTAGACAGTCAGGAAAGAAAGAGAAAGAATATACCTATTATTCGCACACGCACCCATACACTTGCTCATTCATTCATAAACACCCATTTTACGAAATACACCCTGACATGCAGACAAACTTAATAAACATGCAACACCGTCTCTCTCTCTCTCTTTCTCCCTCTCCCTCTCCCTCTCCCCCCACACAGACAGGGAACCGGGAAGCTGGGAAAGCTTCCTGTTTACTAACTTGCGCACTGGAGCCAGAGGGCCTCCAACTCGCACCTCAACCAGAGCTGAAATAATTTCTTTCTGATGTTAGAGTGCATGAGTCTGCGGTTTGAGGGCCTCCTCCACCCCCGCCCCCCAGGAGATAGGCCCCCGCTATGCCAGTGTTATGTTAATTAAGTATTGTAGTGGACTTTACATGCCAATTCAAGATTAGGATACAGCGCTAAAGACCTGGTGTCCTCGGCCAGACGGCCCGCAACAAAGTCCCTGTACCGTTGGCGTAAGTTCTGCGACTGGTGCAGGGTTAAGAAGGTGGATCCTTTTGCATGTGACATTCCCATGGTTTTGTCTTTTTTGCTTTCTTTGGCTGACAGGGGCTTGCAAGTGGGTACCGTTAAAGGTTACCTGGCGGCGCTGTCCATATTTAAGCGCTTGTCTGAAGAGTGTTCCTATTTTAAAATTCCTTTAATGGATCAGTTTCTGAAAGGGCTCACTAATGTGTTCCCTCCGTCACCTTTCCAGGTGCCCGGTTGGGATTTGAACCTTGTTCTCAAGTTTCTGATGGGTGCTCTGTTTGAGCCTTTGCATTCATGCCCTTTGAGACTGTTAAATCTTAAAACTGTATTTTTGGTTGCGGTCACTTCCACTCGCAGAGTGAGTGAGTTACAGGCACTTTCAGTTAAGCCACCATTCACTGTGATTCATAAAGACAGGGTTGTCCTTAGAGTTCGTCCTTCCTTTCTTCCGAAGGTGGTGTCGGAATTTCATTTAGGCCAGAAGGTGGTTCTTCCAGCGTTTTATCCTCCTCCACATCCTGGTAAGGAAGAGGAGAGGCTCCATAGGCTTGATCCTAGGAGAGCGTGAAGCTTTTATATTGCACGCATGTCCTGGGACAGAGTGGACGATCAATTCTTCATTGGTTACGCTGGAAAGCGTTTGGGACTAGCTGTGATGAAACAGACTTTGTCTCGCTGGATTATTTTGGCTATCTCTGAGTGTTACTGCTTGGCGGGGTAAGGACCCACCGGTCGGCTTACGGGCCCATTCTACCAAGGGTATGGCTGCCTCTACTGCCCTACAGAGGGGTGTTCCTATTCGTAACATCTGTGATGCAGCCACCTGGGTTTCGCTACATACTTGTGTACGTCACTACTCCCTCGATTCCATCCGGGGACCGGATCTGGCCTTTGGCAAGGCGGTCCTTTACTCCGCAATTTGATTGGGCATTCTAAATTTCTGTTTTCTAAATTCTTTTCCCACCTCCTTGCATTGGTACTGCTTTGGGAGTCTGTCATAGATATGGAATACGTCGGAGGACCCAATCCCCTCGAAGAACAAGTTACTCTCTTACCTGGTAACGTTCTTTCGATAGGATGGTCCGACGATGTATTCCATATCGCTGCCTCCCTGCCTTCCCCGCTACAGAATTTCTTATGCGATTGCAGCTTACGTTTCCGCAAGGCTTTGTGTGTCAGTCTGGCACAAGACTGGTGCCACACGTTCTGGGAAAAAAGTATAACTGAGGCTACGGGCGTCGTGCGTCCTACTTATAACATCTGGTGACGTCGGCCGTCAAAGGAGGTCCTCGAGGACGGCGTATCAACGTCATCGACGCAGGACGCAGACGCCGAAAGATTTTCTGAAGCAGCACAGCTGTGGCGATTACTGTCATAGATATGGAATACGTTGTCGGAACATCCCATCGAAAGAACGTTACCAGGTAAGAGAGTAACTTGTTCTTCTCGCTGCTTGCGGCCCCCCAGCCGACTCCACAGGCAGTTCGGTACCAGCCCCTGGCCTCTGTACGTACCCCAGCCCCCGGCTCCAACTTCTTCTCCGCAGGATCAGGAGGAGGAGGATCCGGACACACCATCCTCAGCCAGGGCCTTCCACTAACGTCTTGCGAGGCTGGCTTAGTATCTGGGCCTACTCCAACCTGAGGTCGAGCAGCCGGCAGAGGGGGTTCTCGCTGAAGTCCTCACGAGACGCCCCTCTGCCAACACAGGGATTCCACTGCAAACCGATGTAGTCTCCCTGTCCAAGAAGGGTTGGCTCAAGCCCCATTCGGTCCAGCCGGTCAACCGACGCCTGGACGCCAAGTACATGCAGATGGAGGGGATACACTCTTGCTCTCGACCCATCCTCAGCCACACTCCTCGGTGATCGCTGCGGCATCACTATACTCCAAGCCTCAGCCGCCTCCTCTGTGGCGCTGCTAGGCAAGGAGGAGATGATCTTGGAGACGTACAGCAAGAAGATCTACTCCAATGCCTCCTTGCACCTGCGTCAGGCCAATACAGATGCCATGCTGGCTGCCGCCAACCATCGGTTATGGTGGGAAATTGCGGACTTCCTCCCGGAACTCCCCACCCAATGCCAATCACGTACATATGGTGGGTTCCGTGGCTTCCAGGAACGCAGATCCAGACAGCCAGACCGCTCGGCATCTCAGGACCAGCGCAAACAACAAAAAGGAGGGGTCGGGGGGAAGTAAGGGCTTTTTCCAGTCCCCCTCCTCAGTGTTGGCCCTACTGTCAGTGGTCCTGTTAGCCGTGCCGCACACGAGACTAAGGATGAGGATTCATGTGCACTTCGCGGCCTCATGGAATCTGGAGCGGGGCTCGCAATCCGAGATCAACGTTCCTCCATCTCTCCACCTGGACCTAACTTGGTGGTCCATGGACTGCAACCTACGGACGGGCAAGCCCTTTCGGCCGCCCTCTCCGCAGGCCACCATCACCAGACTCCTTGTTTGAAGGCTGGGGAGCCACTCTGGACAATCTCTCGGTCCACGGCACCTGGACTCGAAAGGAGCAGGAATACCACATCAATTGGTTGGAGCTGAACGCCATCTGGCTAGTGCTCAGAGCATTCCTACCACTTCTCAAGGGGAAGGTTGTCCTCGTCCAGACAGACAACTCGACCAGCATGTATTACGTCAACGAGCAGGGAGGCACCAGATCCCCTCTTTGCAGACTGATGATCAGCATGTGGGAATGGACCCTGAAATAACATTTTCCTCTCGGCAGTCCACCTCCCAGGGGAATCCAACCTGGAGGCGGACATGCTCAGCAGGCTGGCAGCAGACAATTATGAGTGGCAGCTAAACAACCTCGTTATTCAGGAGATCTTCAACAGGTGGGGTCACCCCAAGTCGATATCTTTGCCGCCTGACCGGTATGAGGGCCTCCGCCTTTCCTCCCACTCCCCTGATCCACAGGGTAATTTGCAAGATCAAGGAGTCTCACCGACTCCTCATTCGGCAGCCCAAGGCTAATGGCCCCAAGGCAAAGGACGGCTCCAAGACGTGTCTGCAGTTGTCCGCAGGGGAAGCCAGTGAAGCCAGCCGTCAACAGACACCAACAAAAACTGTAAGTGTGGCATGGGCGGGGAGTAGAGCAATTACTCTGCTCCAGAAAGCCCTTGCCACTCTACCTTACCTTTCCTTTAACATAACATAACATAACATAATAGCGTCACTGTGTTAAAGTTGAATCTAGAAAGTATGACCTAATGGCGTCACTGTGTTAATGTTGAATTTAGAGGGTACTCCCAACATCATTGAGTGTGCCTTAGTAGCATCACTGTGTTAGAGTTGAATCTAGAAAGTATGCCATAATAACGTCACTGTGCTAACATTGAATCTAGGCGGTATTCCCAGCTTCACTGAGTGTGCCCCAATATAGGGGCACTGTGTTAAAGTTGATTTAGGATGGTGCCCCAATGGCTTCACTGTGTTAAAGTTGAATCTAGAAGGTATTCCCAACATCTTTGAGTGTGCCCTAATAGCGTTGCTGTGTTAATGTTGATTATAGGAGGTACGCCCGAATAGCACTACTGTGTTAATATTGAATCTACAAATGTGCCCCATTAGCATCACTGGGTTAAAGTTGAACTTACAAGGTGCACCCTAGCAGCGTCACTGTGCTAATGTTGAATCTAGACGGTATTCCCATCATCACTGTGTTAAAGTTGAACTTAGAAGTATGCCCTAATAGCGTCACTGTACTAGAGTTGAATTAAGATGGTAAAGGGTCTTTAGAGGGTATTCCCAACATCAATGAGTGTGCCCTAATAGCGTCACTGTGTTAAAGCTAAACTTAGAAAGCGTATATAATAGCGTCACTGTGTTAATGTTGAACCTAGAAAGTGCACCCCAATAGCGTCACTGTTAAAGTTTGAACTTAGAAAGTGTGCCCTAATAACGTCACTGTGTTAAAGTTGAACTTGGAAATATGCCCTAATAGTTATGTTGGCAATACCTTCTAAATTCAAGTTTAATACAGTGATGCCGAGTGTGCCTGGTCGCATACACTTTACTGATTACCACAATATCACACTACTACGCTTACTCTCTCCTATACACCATCATTCAACTAGAACACAGCAGTACTATGACACATTCGGTAAAGCTGTTCTCATACTAACATGACTCATCAAACTACCCATCATCCTAATAAAACACAGCAAGATAGCACATACCCGCTAGCTTAGGCGTCTCCTCGGGCCTAACGCAGCCAAAACTCAGTCTGGATGTCCACCCTCCAGACTGAACACATTCAACTGATGTCCTCAGCACCACACCTACTGCTATGAAGCAGCTATCCTGCAACAACCACACCAGCTGCACATCTCTCTCTCTCTCTCTCTCTCCCTCTCTTTCTCTCTCTCTCTCCCTCTCTTTCTCTCTCTTTCTCTTTTTCTTTTTCTCTTTCTCTCTTTCTCTCTTTCTCTCTTTCTCTTTCTCTCTTTCTCTTTCTCTTTCTCTCTCTTTCTCTCTTTCTCTCTTTCTCTCTTTCTCTCTTTCTCTCTTTCTCTCTTTCTCTCTTTCTCTCTTTCTCTCTTTCTCTCTTTCCCTCTTTCTCTCTTTCCCTCTTTCTCTCTTTCCCTCTTTCTCTTTCTCTCTCTCTTTCTCTCTCTCTTTCTCTCTTTCTCTCTTTCTCTCTCTCTCTTTCTCTCTTTCTCTCTCTCTCTTTCTCTCTTTCTCTCTCTCTCTTTCTCTCGAGGGCGTTCAACCTACCAGCGCCTTGAGATCATACCAATGATACATAAGGCGCTATACAAATGCAAAATAGCATAACGTATATAATTATAATTGTTCTTTTATAACGCGCTTAATACCAGAGAGATTGGTTTCTACGCGCGGAATAGGGATTCAAATCTGTGTTGCGCTGCATTGTCTTCCTTCCAAAGCAAACCTGTTGCCCCTGAGCTATACCCCCCTCACCATGAGAGAATGTTAATTATCCTCGCTCCTCTCATTTAAAAGATTGTTTATATGTCTTATTCCACTGCTATAGTTCATTTCTCTTTTGTTGGTAAATTCTTAATAAAGATTATAATTCAAAAATATTTAATACAAAACAAATAGGGAGATTCATCACAGAAATTAAAAAGGGAATTGCCTTTTTTGCAGTTAAGTTACAGAGATCTATGTAAACTAATGAAACACTAAACTATAGAAGAAGCAATGTTAGCGGATTATGTTAATGTAGAAATGACAGCCATTTTCTGATCTATTCTAAATGTGCAGATTGACGCAGGCTATATGTATATGTTTGTAACTTGTCTTTCATCAAAGCAATACTTAAGCACATTGATTACAATCTTGGAAAACCAACAACTCAATGTTATGGCTTTTGAGGAGAACTTGCGCTATAAATGTTGAATTGGTAAAAAGTGTGATTTGTGGGCTGCAACACCAACAACAAGGCTTAAACCTTGAGTTGCAGAGAACATTTGTAGAGGCGGGGTGTTGAATGCAAATTATACAGAATATTGAAGTCAATATATTTGCAATAAAGCAAAGAATTACCTCTCTGATTCGTGCATTTTTGCCTACTAGTTTAACCTAAAATGGATTTTGCTTGGCATGAAAAGGATATCATAACGGTTAAATTGGCACAAATGTATGGCTAGAGGACTGCACACAATGAAAAGGCTTCATCCTTTGGTGCAGAGGTAATGTCGGGGAGGGTAGAAAGCAAATTATCCACAATGTTTAAAAGGGAGGCTGTAATAAAGCAAATAATTGACTATTTTGCTTTACTCCTCTCATCCTGCTTTTTTTGCACATTTGAGAGCTTGCAAGATATACAGAGACGGGTTGACAAAAGAGGAGGGGATTTACATTCCAAGGGAATGCAGTTTGCTTCAGAACAAAAAACCTTAGGGTGTTTTTGCAACCTGTTCTTGTAGAATGCTACATACTCGCCTACTGCCACCACGTTACACTCAGAATGTGGAATCACAAAAGTGACCAAATTCACGGTGTAGGTTTTTAAAATGCCAGCTTGCTGTACAAAGTTTAAAAGAATTAGGAAAGTTTAAATAATGCTGATTAAGTAATTTTGAGCTAGAACAACATCTACATTCTAAATTAGTAGAAGGACACAACGATGTGTAAAAGTTGCCTGGCACATTTTGCTTGAATTTGATTTTTTTGGTAAAAATGTCATTTCTATAACAAGACGCTCCTGTAGATAATACATAGTTTGATCAAATTGAAAAGGTTTTGCCTATAGCAAACGGAATTGGTGTACGTTGAATACCGCGTGGCAGAAAACATTGAGGATGAAAGGGTTCTAATTAATGTGGGGGGAGTGGTTATAATTAATGTGGGGGGGTATGAGGGCTCTGCCGGGGGTATCCCTGCATATACTTGCATTGAAATTACCTAAAAGAAAAAAAACCTCAGTTTTCGTCTATTTTCTTTCCATTACTAAATAAGGGTGTGTCGCGCAAAGGAAAAATGTAATATTTTAGAGGATTTTCTGTGATGCTTGTTTTAAAAGTATTCAAAATGTTTAAATAATGCCTATTACATATCTTTTTCGATTTGTTACAAGGACAGGTGAGCAACCCTTCAGATAAACGGACCAGCAGACACTTTTACTCTAAAAAAAATAAAAAAATTTTTTGTAAATAAATATTATAGGGATTATAAAAATTCCCAACAAAAAATGGAAAACAGACGCATACTAATATGCAGAAGAACATTAAGCTAAATGTCAATTTTTTGATTTTCAACGAAGTATGGATTACAAAACTAGATTTGTTTTTGCGTTAAAATATATTTATACTCCCTAAAAATCACTCTACTTCCAACTTCAAAAGATGGGCAATACAATTCTTATAATATCTGGAGCTCTGCAGATCTGCATGTGAATGCCTTTAATTCAAAACAAAACTACTCTCTCCAATAATTTAAGCCAATCTGTTGTGGGTGGATGGATAATTCTGTAAGGATATAACAGTTGGTGACAAGGTCAATATAATGTCAGAAGAACAATACAATATTTGTCATGTCTGCTGAGCTGCGTAGATGGATTGTGTTCCAAAAGATGATGGTATACATGTGTGGGCCTTTGAAATCTGATGGAAAGTGATGCATAAATAGCAACTGTATTTAATTTATATGTTCTTCTCTTACAGTCTTGACTCCACCTACCAGTTCTAATGGGACAGCCCAAGATACTACAGCCCTCCCTCAAACTGTGCCTTCTTCTAGTGCAACTGCAAGCACCAATGCACATACAAACACCAATGCAACCACTATGGCACCTGGCAGTAATGCCACATCAGTGACATCACCAAGCAGTAAGCCATACATTATATTTTTATACTTTTAAAGAATAAATGTGGATGTGGCGTTTATAAGCAAAAATAATTAATTACGAAGCGGCACAAAGGAATGATTTACAAACGCTATATGGCAAGATCATTGTTTTTCATACTTTCTTTTCCACAAATGGTTATAATCAACCTCTCGGTACTATAATATAATTTCTAAAGCCTACTATTGTACCAAATGAAATAATTCATAGGTCTGACTTTTAAGTCTGCTTTCAAAGACAAATATTTGTCTCGTACAGCTGTTTCTGCAAATAGATTTGTACATGTAGTAATTGCTTTGTGTCTTATTGCAGAGTGGATGTTTGTAATAGCGTCCATTATTTATTATTAAATACTTAAAAAGGAGGGGTGGAGCTTTCTGTTCTCAGGAAAATTAGCTGCGTGCATGTTCACTGGCTCTACCACGTACTCCACGCATGCCAGGAGTTTGACATTTTCACTGAGAAGACTGAGGAAATCTAGGTGAGTACAGGGCAAAGTCTGGGTTGACGCTTGAAGATTCAGGATGGAGGATATGCATTGCTGGACCGCAGGTAAGGGGAGAATTGTTGTAAATGGCCATTGAGAAGGCCACCTGGCGGCGCAGGCAAGATGGCTGCTTGAGTCTTGAGCACTGTCCCAACCCCGGGCTTCAGGCGGTGATAATGTGATAAGATAATGCGATCCCTGCTTCTGGATCAAATTTAACTAGGTGGGAACCTAGGGTCGAGCGAGGGGTCGCTAAGCGAGGACCCGAAAATCTCTGGAGCGCTCTTAAAATAGCCGGGAGTCGGCTGGCGCCCCTCTCCCTCTGCTGTGCACTGCTCACCGAAGGAAGAAAGTGAAACTGCTGCACCCGCAGCTTCGAGGAGCGAAGCAGCTGTGACCTGGGCTGTAGGAGTGGCGATGCCATGGCCGTGGTAGTGACTTTGCCGGGCTGGTGCTGAGGGAGCCCCCGGGTCCAGCATGTGCGAGGAGTGGGGTGAGGAGGCCCCCCTAGAGCGTGGTCTCCCCTGCCCAGGCCAAAGCAGGAGCACACCCTTGCCAACGCAGGCTGGGAGACTGGGAAAACAACAAACTACGCGACAGGTGAGGAGGCAGGACAAACACCAACCCCCCCCCACGCAAGGAGAGACGGCAAAGCTAAGGCTCCTACGATATGTGCTGGGGGCTGGGTGCAGGGGAAGTAAGGTGGCCAAAGCCTGGGGGAGGAGCTGACCACCCTGTGGACCCCAGAGCGCATACGGAGGCCCAGCGGGGGGAGTGAGATAGGGAGCCTGCAGGGAGGCATCACAAACTGGAGTCTCCCCCTCAGGTGCAGACAAAAGTGGTGGCATGCTTGGGGGGACAGCGGCCCATAAATCGGGCACACGGCAACACAAGCAAGAAGAAGAAGAAGAGGAGGAAGGAATGGACGGGGGGCAAAAGGGAAGGGGGCCTGAATCTCGAGGCCTGCCGAGGAGGAGTAGATGCATCACAGCACACAGCAGTGACCAACGGATTAGGCACACAACAACGTAAGCCCCAAGAAGAGGGAAGAACGACTACAAAGGAGGCCAGAACTGAGGCCCATGGGCGAGAATTAGGTTTACCACAGTATCCAGTAACATAGGTTGGACACCTAAGGGTCTGCGCTGAGGGTGAGACCAGGCCCTGCTGTAACAGACAATCATTCTCCCGCAAGACGGGATGCGCCAAACCCCAGGGGGCATTGGCTATCGAGGGGGATTGATGTGAGGGGGCTGGGATCAAACCTGCATCCCACGTACGTGGCAGAGGAGACACCCTCTTCCATACTGACCAACGAGGGGGACACAGAAACCCACCCTGGGGACAGAACATCAACAGGGGGGGCACCCTTGGGGAGTAGAAAAAGCAGGTGACTAAACACACAAGCTGCGGGGACAAACCTGGTGGTACTGGTGCTGCCCCCACACCCATGAGCAGGGGGCCAACCACCAGCGTTCATCAGTTCTGACACCGGGTGGACTGCCCATGGACTGAGTCGCGCTGCAGATCCCTGGAGAATAAAGGAGGTGCGGGAAGTGGGCAACTCATGAGCTGGAGGGGTCCTTGGCGAAATTCCAGTCTCAGGCGGACGACACAGTGATGGAACCCGGGTGTGCTTCTGCGGGCCCGGCGGAGCTGGGCTCTATAAAAACATCCAGACCATCCTTGAGGAACTCTGAGGGATGAGGACGGACATGGGGGCACGACTAGCCGACCTTTCAGCTAAAGTGACCACATTGGAAGACAGAATGGATGGGATAGAGGCCAACCAAACATCCACTGGGCTCCTGGAGACACAGATGGAGGTGCGCTTAATCGAAATGGAGCGTGGAGAAGAGGAACTGCACCCCAAGGTGGACGACATTGAGAACCGCAAGAGAACCTTCGCTTCTTCGGATTGGTGGAGGCAGAGGGTGAGACCCTGTTTGGAACACAAGGTGCAGGACATAATAAAGATAGTCCATGGAGCGGAAGCTGGGGAAGGAATCATGATTGATAGAGTCCACCATGCAGGCGGAGGAGCAAGGGGCCCCCGAAAAGTACTGGCACGCACGCATGCACTATTATGGGGACAAGGCGAGGATTCTCGAAAAGGCCAAAAGCCTAAGGGAGATACAATACAGGGACTCAAAAGTGGCCATTCTCAGGACCTCTCGGCCCACACCCTAATAAGAAGGAAAATGTGTGGGGCCCTCACCAAATGCCTGCAGGAGAAGGGGGTCAGGTATCGTTGGGGATACCCGTTTTCACTGGTCTTCAAATGGGAGGGGGAGATGCACCATCTGATGGCCGAAGAGGACATTCGAAGGATCACGGAGGACTTGGTCGGCATTCGGGTGGGCCCTTCAACGGAGCGTGGTGGGGCGGCTAGACCCCACCCAAGGGCCCCGAGGCATGAAATCGGCCAGATGAAAGTGTAAGGCGAAGGGAGCTAGAAAGTTTCAGAAGCTGAGCACTCAGTAGGGAGGAGTGTGAATGACGCTGCTCATCCGCACCATATCCAAGTTGCCTTTGACCTGCTTGGAGGCCCGGTGGGTCGAAGTTGCCTACGGAACTCCCACTGTTTGGCTGCTGGTTGCTGGCATGCAGGGGGCTAGCGATACAATGTTTATGTGGTTTTCCTTGTTAAACTGCGTGCACTGTTCCAAGGGTTTGTTTTATGGGGTGAAGTAGGGGGAAATGGGTTGTCGGGGGTGGGGGGGGGAGTTCAGGTCCTCTGCTTGGTACTATCGGGGCTCAATTGACCCTCCGGATTGGCTTGAGGGCATGGAAGCAACAGACCTGCTTGACAAGGGTACCCGGGGCAGGGGACGAGTCCCTGGTGGTTCGTTGACCATGCCCAGTCTTGCTGGGAGTTGCAGACGGACGCCTCAATCCAGGGCAAGGGGGGGCTGGGCAGGGGGGAGAGAGTGGGGGGAAGGGGAAGGGTGTGGGAGGACAGGGAGTGCCATGGATTCTTGATACAGGGAAGGCCTCGGGCTAAATGGGATGTAAGAGACGTCATGGGTGAAGGGTGACTAGGGTTAATGGTTAATGGTTGAGGGTCTAGTTGGTACGCTGAACGTCAAGGGCTTGAATTCTCAGAATAAACGATCCCTTACTAGTAATATGTTTCGCAAACAGAAACTGGCGGTTCTATTTTTGCAGGAGACGCACTACAGACGGGGCGCAGTCACCAATAAAAGGCAAGGGGATAGGAAGAAACTTCTGGGCTTCTCATAAATCCTCAAAAAAGGAAGGGGTGTATATACTCATCACTTCACTTGATGGAGATCAAGACCAAGAGAGGCTTCAGGGGTAGATTCTTGGGAATAAAAGGCCCTTGCAATCGAACGCGGTTCGCACTGGCCACCCTTTATGCCCCAATGTGGGTCGGGTGGGGTTTCTGCGTCGGGTGTTGAGGGTGATGGATGGATGGGCTGAGGGTGCTAGAATGCTGGGTGGAGACTTCAATTTGATTATGGCTACAAAGGATAACCTCGCTCTGGGAGATCTTCTGCAGGAACACTTTTGGGTGGACGTGTGGCGTATGTCGTGGCCGGGACCGGGGGGCTATACGTTCTTTTCTCCAATCACATCAATCGTATACGAGAATAGACCACCTGCTGACATCTGAGGAGGGGAAAAGGGAAGTCGGAAGCCTGAGGGTGGAGGCCCTCACATGGTGAGACCATGAGCTTGTGGTAGCTGAGTGGCGGATACCGAAGGTCCCGCTGAGTTATAGGTGGTTATTGGGGAAGGAGATACAGGCCTACTTTGGAATTAATGATAATGGGGAAACTGGTATGGCGATGGTGTGGGATGGGGCCAAGGCCACTTTTCGCAGTCTCTTTGCAGACGGCTCCCGTAGGAAGCGTGAAAGAACGTTGATTCAGGGTAAGCTACGAGAGGAATTGAAAGCCATGCGGGTGCAGCTAAACCAGAGTGGGATAGACAGGGATACTCTGTTGGGGGAAATGAGAGACAAAAAAACAGGCACTTCACACAATCCTAATTGGACTGGTTGTCAAAAGAATGAGATACACCAGGCAAAGGTACTATGAGAGGGGAAACACGGTGTGGATCCTCCTGACAAATAGGACGAGAGGTTGTAGGGTGGATAGGAGGGTAGAAGGTATCTGAGATACAGGGGGACGAATTTCGAAGGGTGGGATGGACGTAGCAGAAAACACTTTGCAAGTTTCTATAAAGTGTTATACACTGGGCAGAAGGAGGAGTCTGTGGAGGATATACATGCCTACCTGGCCGGGCAGAGCCTCCCTAAACTTACGGACGCAGAGAGAGAGGCCTTGGAGGGGGAGATAACTGGGGAAGCGGTTGTGGAAGCTATTAAAAGGTTGAAGATGGGGAAGGCTCCGGGAGGTGACGGCTTCAGTCAACTTCTATAAGCAATACCAAACTCTGTTGGCGAAACCTCTGACCAAGCTGTTTAATCTGATAATGGGGCAGGATACAATACCGCCAACGTTCCTTCAGGCTCTGATCGCGGTGATTACGAAATCGGGGAAAGACCCTGCAGAATGTGCATCAAACGGGCCTATCTCCCTTCTAAATGTGAACGCGAAGGTCTTCGCTAGGGTTCTAGCATCACGTTCGGAGGTCTATATCTCTCGACTGGTTCACCCGGACCAGGCGGGGTTTGTGCTAAACGCACAGGGTGCGGACAGTATGCGGAAGACTCTCCACGTGCTGAATACACAGGCAGGTGGGGAAGAGGGTGCACTCCTGCTATCCCTAGATTCCGAGAAGGCGTTCGACCGGGTGAGTTGGGCCTTCTTGAGGGAGGTTTTCTTGACATTGGGGATGGGCTCGAGGTGGAGGGGATGGATATCGGCTTTGCATTCAAAACCTACGGTGAGAGTTGTAGTTAATGGGAATTAATCAGGGTCCTTTCCGTTAGGGATGGGTATGTGACAGGGATGCCCCCTACCCCCCCTCATATATGCGCTGGTTATGGAACCATGGGCTTCCTCGATTCGGGGCAATGAGGAGATTAGCGGCATCATGGTGGGTGGGACATAATGTAAGTTGAGCTTATTTGCGGACGATGCACTACTTTATATCACCAGGCCATCCCAATCGATCCCCAGCGTGTTTCAATGCCTGGAGCTTTATGGGAAATTGTCAGGCTTCAAGGTCAACCTGGAGAAGTCCGGGGTGTTCATAGCAGGGGGGTTGTCGAATGGAATATGGGTATCTGGGGCAGGGCTCCCTTTCAAGGTGCAGAGGGAAGTGTTCCGCTATATGGTGATTCAGGGGACACAAAGTCCTAAGGGGTCTCTTCACGAGCAACTTTCTTCCACTATGTACGGCAGTGAAGCGAAACATGGAGAGGTGGACAGGGGCTGGGCTGTCACGGATGGCCTGTTTGAGCTCTATAAAGATGGTGGTTCTCCCTCAGTTCTTATTTTTATTCCAGATGCTACCAGTATCGTCCCCAGCTCATTCATAATGAAGGTGAAGCGTTCTGTGCTGTGGTTCCTCCGGGCGGGGAAGAAACATAGGATCTCCTATGTGATATTAATAAGGCCAAAGGAGGAGGGTGGAGTGGGACTCCCAGACCTAGGGACGTACTATAGGGCATCCCAGTTGAGAGTCTTGGTGTATCACTTTAACCCAGGGTCGGAGAAGCAATAGGTTGCAATGGACAATGAGGTACTGGCCCCGGTTACGTTAGACGAATGGTTGTGGGTCCATCAAATCTGCATTCCAAGGAGAGTTCTACTACACCCGGTCCTGGAGGACCTTTGATCCATCTGGAGGGAGGGAGGGGACAAAAGGTGGCCAACGACATGGCCATCACCCTTGAGCTGTATCTGGGCACCCCCACTCAGGGACGGGATCGAGGAGCTGCTGGCTTTGCAACCTTGGTATGAAGCAGGGCTCAACCAGGTGGGACAGTTGTGGGATGGGGGAGTCCTTATATCGCTGAAGGTATTGGATTAGGCCCTGGGTCTGAGCATGTTGTCGCCCTTTAGCTACCTGCAACTGAAGGGAGCCCTGACTGAGGATAGATGGTGGGAGAACCTCAGGAGCTGGTTAACAGACTTTGAAAGGTTTTTGATCATGCAGAAGGGATCCAAGGGATTGATAGGCAGCTTGTACAAACTGCTCCTTTTTGGCGGCTCCAAGGGAAACTCCCCCAGCCATCCTCCCTGCAAGAGTGAGGTCGGGACAGGACTGGGGTAGGGATATTGAGGACATGTGGGCCGGCATGTGTAGGTAGGATAATCGCTCCACCTTATCCCTCCAGTACAGCCACCAAGCCCTGAAACTATTACATAGGTGGAACTACCCCTCAGTGAGGTTAGCTCGGATACAGGATAAGGATACAACCCCCACTGCTGGAAGTTTCACAGTGAAAAGGGGTTATTACATACACATGTGGTAGAAATGCTCGAAGGTGCAGGCATATTGGAGAGCGGCCTTGTCTTGGATAAAGGGGGCAAAATGGGATCCAGAGGAACCTCTCCCCGTGGCTTGTCCTTTTTGATGTGAGCATGGAGGGGGGCTTGGAGGTGGCATGGGGCCACATGTTTTAAATTATGTTGGTGGCAGCAAGATTCTGTTTGGCCCAGCAGTGGAAGAGTCCGCAAATGGCGGGAGAGATGGAGTGGATCTCCAAAACTCATGCAATTTATGATATGGAATATTTGACCCACCTCCTAGATGAGTCCAGGTCCAACATTGAGGGAATGTGGCTCCCGTTTTTTTAGAAATATGGACTCCTGGCCCATTGAGGCTGGAAGATGGTGGGAGGCAGGTAGGAACTGAGAAAGTTTCTGTACAGGATTTTATGGTTGACTGATATATGGCCTAAAGCCAGGGATTCGGGTGGGAGGGGTTAATGAGCACGAAGTTCTAGCGTTTTTTTTTCTTTTTAGTGTTGGTGTTAATGAGTATTGCATAACTGCTCTTCTGTGTTGTTACAATTTAAATGGCAATCAAATTTGATTTTCAAAAGAAAATGGCCATTGATTTGTACCTGAGGAGGCACCTGATGATTGTGCAGAAGGACATGCATCAAGCTTCAGGGAGGCCATTTTTTAACCAGAGAGAAGTACAAACAGGAGGAGGGTGATGGAATGCCACCAGCAGTTGCAGAGGCAAGCTCACCTGGAAGATGCTGCCAGGGGAGTGCTGACAGTTCCCCTCCCCACTGACGGTCCTGACAACCAGCATTTGAAGGAGACTGGCTACCCATGGCGATGTGAATCACAGATGGGCAATACCCTTCACCTACCCCTACCCCCATTTTGACAATTATTGGTGCGGACATGCCTCCAGGCTAGTGCACCTGGTAACTGAATGAATGCACTTTACGATGGATGGTTCACAGTCAACAGCACGTGCTGTGGGACTTGTGTAACCCCTGGTCGGAGGAATGAATGAATCAGTCAATCCCCAGCGCGTAAAGGATCCCAAAAATGATAAAAAAGAAAATCTGATCCCTGGCATGAGAGCCGTGCTGGGGACCAAGGGAGAAAAGCTAGAGTAAGGGACCTTTGTGCATTACACTTAAATTCTTTTTTTTTTAAACTCGTCACCTCCGGCGTGAGCGGAGTGCCTGTTGACAATTGTTGAAACCTTCCACAGGATTTCAGGTGCTCCACTCGACACCCTGACACTGCCGTGTCCCTGATTAGCAGGAGAGTGCCTGTAAGTATTGCCCCCTCCACCCCCCCTTCCACCAGGCAGCATCCCATCACCTGGGCCCCGGGCATCTTTAATGACTGGCGCTCCCCATAGTAGGGGAGCACCCAACATTTGTTTTTAGCCCTCCTGTAGCCTGAATTTAAATTGAGGGCCACCCCCTTTCAGGTGGCCCACCTAAACTCCCTGGGCCACACCTGGTAGACGTGGAGTGAGTAGGGTGTGGCCCAAACGTTGCCTCTGAGTGCTGGGCTGCATCTGACATGCGCAGCCCAGCCCATATAAAGACTTTGGTGCCCCCACACACTGTTGTTGCCGCTGCTGCCTGTCGCCACCTACTGCCAGCCCTACCAAGACTTTGGGTGTCCCCAACACTGTTGCTGCTATTGCTGTCTGCCGCCTACTGCTACAAGAACCACCACCAAAGAGTGCAGGAAGAAAGAAGAACTCGAGCAGCAGTTAGCAGGTAGCAGCAGTTTGTAAGAATGGACATTTTAAACTGTGCATACTCATGGAAAGTCCTCCTTTTTGTGCCAATAGAAAGTCGGGGTCCGGTGGTAGCAGCACTCGTTCTGAGTGGCGTAGACTACAGCAGCTCACTGTATCTCGCCCAGTCCCGCTACGTGATCCATTGATTACAGTTACTGCAGAACGCCACTGACACCTATTCTGCGGCCTCCTATGGGAGCCCACAGCACTCCCCTGCTCAGGCAGCTCCACTGGCTCCCGGTGGACAAGAGAATACTGTTCAAATCCTTGTGTAGAGTACATCGGGCTTTCAGCGGCCGTGGGCCGGAATATATCCAAGAAAAGTTTCCCCACTATTTTCCAACACGGTGTCTCCGCTCTCACTCTGCCTACCTGGTCAAGGTGTCCCCGTTTAGACTGACCCGTACCGGCGGCCGTGCCTTCTCGGGGGCTGCCGCCAAGGTCTGGAATGCCATTCCCCTGGCGCTACTAATGACAGCCGACCATCTTGCTTTTCGCCGTCTGCTCAAAGGTTGGGTGTTCTAATTGTTGTCAGGCAGCTCTGTATTCTTTCCAGCGCCAGGGTGCCCTCAGGTGTTTGTGCGATCTATAAATTTGCATAACATAACAAGGACCTTGAGACAACCCTGGCCAGGTTGTCTTGCAAGTAAGGTCTTTATAAATAGTTTTTAATACAGTACACTTTATAGACTTGTATATATTCCTTTAAATACTCTTTTACATTTTTTATATTTTAGTTAGGCAGCTGCTAGGTTTAGTGTAATCTGTATATAGTGTCTTGTGTTTGCCCCTTGTTATACAAAAACCCACAAAACCATGCGGTGTACCGGAAACGTAAATGTGAGCTTTAAACAGCTAAAGAACCGTACACCAGCATTCCTCTTGTCTGCATTTCCTTTTGTGCTCCCGTTACTCTAGCCTTGTGTTTTCTACTTAGGGGTTTTTGGGGAACCTGCCTGCCCTAACCTCTTGATCTTCCCTAACCTTACCACTTTTAGCGAGACACACCGGGGTGATCTTGAACCCAGGAGAGCGAGGTTTGGAGATGGGTAAGAGGTGGGTCAAGTTACAAGTGAAGGGTTTAGCTGTCTATTTTGTGCCTGCCTGCACCTGTCTCCCTATAAGGTGTGTTGGAAGATCAGCCCACAACATTTTTTGGAGGTACTGCTGAGATCACCTTTGATGTACCTATACCATCCCTATCCTACCTACTTACCCTATAAATGCCTTTTTTGCTTTCTGGGGTAGTGTATGGTTTGCTAGCATAAGTTTCAGTTTTTTGCAGTTTTTTGTGCATGTTTTGGATGGGGATTTGTATATAGTAGTATAATCGCAGTGTCTTGATTTTACCGGATTTGCCAGCTTATCTGACAGTTACCGCCCATCCTCATGGATCAGCTTCAGGTAGCTAGCTGGGCTGAGGGTGAGGGGATTAAGCCGGACCATTGCGTTATTATAGGTGGCGTCTCTTGGAGCACACCTCTACACCAGGTGCTCAGGTTGACGGAGTCCCTAGAGCCCCTAACTGGCCAGGTACAATGCCTGGTTAAAGCCCCTGGTCAGGGTTGCAGGCTAGTGCACCAGTCACACCACCTATGCTTAGCCCAAATCCTGCATTACCCAGCGCTGCGCCCCGTCATCCTGCAGCACCCAGTGTAGATGCCAACATGGCTGCACTCGTAAGCGCCCCTATCTTACAGGGCCTAGAGCGCATGCATGTCAGTGTTACACCAGAGGATAGAGGCGCCAAACTAATCTCTTCCTCTATGGCCAATGCTTTAAAGGACGTGTTCCACGAGGCCATCACAACACCATCTGATCATGGCCCCTTTGTCTGCCTGTGACCCTTCTCGGGGGTGAAACCACCCCTAAGGGTTGAAGAGGAATACCAACTTTGGGTGGACCAGACCAACCAGATACACAACTGGAGAGCTACAGACCGGGAGAAGAGGTGTTGCGTCATTGAGAGTCTGAGCAGTCCTGCATTGAGTCATCCAGGCGATCCGTGGCACCCATCCAGACCCCACAGCGAAAGACATCATGTACACGCTGGATGGAGTGTTTGGAGTAACTGAGTCTGGTGCAGAGCAGATGGTGACATGTTACGCCATCCGCCTCCAACAGGGTGAGTGTCTCTCCGAATATCTGGCCAGGACCAAGCCGATTTTTCAGCTGGCTTTGCAACGGAAGGTGAATGAGCGGAACAGCCTGAACCTGGTCAGGTTGCAACTGGTTACGCACGGAGCCAAATCACTGCTGCTGTTACTTCTGCAGCTACGACTCAGAGAATGGATCCAGAAACCACCACCCTTTGATGAACTGGTCAGAGAGGTGCATACTCTGTTGGGCGAGATGGAGGATGCAGTGTACAGTTTACTGAGTCAAGAGTCTCCATGCGCTGCCCCAGAGTATGATCTATGACATCTTGTGGAGGAGTTGCGCCAAACCATCCAGGCGATGCAGCTGTAGAGGGTGCAGGCCAAGCAACCGCCTGTAATGACATCCAGGCCACCAGAGCGCAGAAGGGGCTCTACACCGCCATCCCGAGAGAGAGAACACCAGCTCTTCCGGTGCACTCGAGAGCAACGGCAGCCCCAAGTGAGCCAACAGCATACCACACTGCTCCAGCCTTTGCAGTTAAACCATAGGTGTGGACAGGAAGGTGATTATGGAGGTGTTGCTTTCGGCTAGAAGACCAGCAGCTAAATGTCTATCCCACTGCCATTGGAACAAGTTTTGTAGCTGGTGTAGAGCTAAAGAAATAGACTTTCTCTTGCAATAAACCTTTTGTACTTTCCTTTTAACTGCAGCTTGCCCATCAAGGGCTGCAGGTGGCCACCATTAAGGGGTGCTTGGCGGCGCTTTCAATATTAAAGCGCACACCAGAGCAAGGCTCTTATTTTAAGATGCCTATTGTAATCCAATTCCTCAAAAGACTAATACCTGCCTGCTGGTCCCTTTTCTGGTTCCATCATGGGATTTTAACCTGCTTCTTAGATTTGTAATGGGAGTGCCATCTGAACCACTCCACTCCTTCCTTCTCAGGCTACTAACCTGGAATAACTTCTTTTTAGTGGCAATCATGTATGTTCGCAGGGTTCGTGAGCTGCAAGCCACCATTAACAGTATTCGCCAAAGTGTTCGTCCATCCTTCCTTCCCAATGTGGTATCTGAATTGTATTTAACACAGAAGCTCACACTGCCAGCTTCTCTCACCTCCCCTCATCCTTTGCAGATGAAGAGAGGGTACACAGACTTGTTCTGAAAAGAGCTCTTAGCTTTTATATTGCAAGAATGTCAAATATCAGACAAGACGATTAGCTATTCATTGGCTAAACTGGTCACAAGCTAGGCAAAGTTGTAACCAAGTAGACACTTTCAGGATGGGTGATTTTATGCATTTCGGAATGCTATTCCATTGCTGGAAAGGAAGTCCCTGATCATTTCAGAGCCCCTTCCACTAGGGAAGTGGTAACTACTTGAGCTCTACAACGAGGTGTACCAGTGCAGGACATTTGTAATGTCGCAACGTAGTCCTCCCTCCATACATTTTCAAAGCACCATTGCTTAGATACCCTGTCTGATCAGGACGCTCGATTTAAACATTTGAACATTATGTGCTCATTAAAACATCGTAAGGTTCCGCTTCTCCTTCTTCCATCTTTAAAACTGCTGTGGGAGTCTATTTAAGATGAGGAATCTGTGTGTGGACGCAATCCATTATAAGAACAAATCACTTACCCCTGGTAATGTTCCTTCTCATGGATGTTATATTGTATTCGTTATTTATATATTTATATAGCGCTCTTTCCCCATTTGTATGGCCTCAATGCGCTTAGTGGTTGGAACACCCTCAGTAACCGCAGTCAATGTGTAGGAGGTTCTAAGAGTTTAGATTAGGAGATGCTTGTGTGCATTTTCACCGGCTTAGGACTTAGGTGGCTGGCTAGACTCCAGTAAGCAGCCCAGAGGTCAGGCACGTGGGTGGGCGCTGTTGGTGGTTTAGGATAGACTGCTATTGCTGAATATTCGATGTGTGCCCAGCTATACCGAATTTTATTTTAGTTGTTAGTCGCTGTATGCTAGTGGCAGAGGTGTTGAGGTACGTCAGGGTTTCAGTGTGGACGGCTATGTGCGCTGCTAGACCGGAATGGCATAGCCATAGCTGCATTCATGGATGGATGGCCGTGCCTGCGGCCTGTGTCCACAGACGCGGTTTAAGGTATACGTACCGTATGCTTTGATGTAGTTCGGCTGCTGCATTCCTTTTCTTTGTCGAATGTGGACGGCATGGTCTCGTTATTCGTGGTCTCTATGGAACGAAAATCTGAGCATCATTGCGAGTCCTAGAGGGGGGTGGGTGTGTGGGATGAGGAGGACGATAGGGGCAGAGGGAGGACAACTGTGAGGGTATAAGTTTGTTGTGGAGTGCCCTTTGCGAAAGCAAAGGGGGAGGGGCGAGCGCCTAACAAAGGGTCCTACAGTAGGAAGTATGGTGCTTTAGAATCTTTCTTGATTTTGGGATGAGGGGGGGGTAACAATGAATGGTTTAATGCAGTGGCACCTGGATTTGGGAACAGCTTGGTGGTGGGAGAGACGCCTTACTGGCGTACAGCAGTAGACACTAAACAGACTGGCACCTAGATTTGTAGGCAGTGAAGCACAGAGGTACCTGGGTTTGGGACACCTGTATAATGGGAGAACACACCTGATGGGTCTTTTCAACAGCCAAATACAGTAGCGCCTGGGTTAGGGGCACCTGGATAATGGGAGAAACGCCTAATGGGTTTTGTTAGGCAAGATGTTTAGTAATGATAAATCTTCTTGACCTGTGTCAACCCCAGAACTGTTTGATTTTACTGGTGGATTATTGTTCCTTATACCTCTGTGAGTGGGAACCTTTTCCCACACTCACATAATTGTTTACTCTTTTTATGGGTGTCATTTTTGAGACTATCCATAGTGTCTTTTAAAAGTTATCCTCTTTCACAACCTTTTGGTGATAAGTGCCTAATGTTGCTGGGTTGCCCTAGGGCTCCCCTTTTAACTTTCTCTGGCTAATTTTGTGTGAACTACAGTTTCCATGGGTAGAAATGATCTTTGGATCCCTTTTACATTTAATAGTGAGACCAGCACCCCCACCGCATGTGTAGTGCTGGGGGAGATACGGAGTATTCCCTTTCTCATTTTAAATGTAACATTTATGTTACAGTGACAAACTTACCTTTAATGGCTGGTGGCAGTGATACCTTTTATTAATTTGGTTCACAGTTAACGCGGGCTGTGTTCACAGCCCCGGTAAAGGCACCCATGGGTGCTCATTTGACCAAAATAGTTCCCGTCTTGTTTTTTCACCATTTTAGTGATCCTTGTCCTTTCTTGTACCTTCCCCAGGACGGGAAATTCTTTTGTGTGATTTTTTTTTTTTATCTTTGGCGGGAGTCATTTGGACTCCCCACCCAGGCTCCAGAGTGTCTGTGAAGGCAGGAAGTAAGGGAGGAGTCCAAAACTCTGCAGCCCTTTGTCTTCCAGCCTGAGTGTGGGATTCCAGCTCAAATTGGAAGACTGGCTGATTGCCAGCCTCCCCAGTATGAATGTTGCAAGGCTGTTTGATTGACTGGGTCCCTGCATAACAGTCAGAACTGGAAGCTGAAGAGATAGTCGACCACTGGAACCAAAACCAAAGAGGATGATGAAGCAAAATTGGCTGAGACGATTTCCAGTAAACTGAGTCTCCAGTTGCCCTTCCTTCCAATCGACCTGGGGACTCTGAAAACGACGACCCCGACGCAGAGTCTGGTGAGACTCACCAGACTCAAGGAGACCTGCATTTTGGGCCATCCCACGCCATGCTGCGACCCTGTGGGGCTGCAATACCCCAATACCCTGAGACCTCGAGCCATTGTGCGGCGCACAGTCTTCCGAATCTCACTGAAACTTCGTGGGCATCTTGCTGGATCTCCAGAGACACAACTCAAGTCCGAAAAGTCCCCTCACCAGAGTGCTGGACCTTTTGTAACGATGAGAATCCGACTGGTGATATTCTGTCTTCTGCGCTCCTGAAAAGGCGCCAAATTCACAGAATCACATCCAGTCGCGAGGAAAACCTTTCCTAAAGCCTTCTCCGTTGATTCCTGCCTCAAAGTCCCTTCCAAGGTCCTGTTTTCAGTCACCATAACAAAGAATCCACCGACCAGGTTTTTGGCTGCTGATCCTGAAGTCCTCCTGCTGCAAAATCTAAAATCTTCTTCTGTGCTGAAGTACTGTGCTGGCTTGAGTATTTACTTACCTCAAGTCTCTTGTGATTCCTGTGTAGTTTTGGGGTGCTTACTGTGATTGGGGGACCTCTCGTCCAATGCACCCAGGCTCCTGCTGGTATCCTCCTTGGGTGTTTTCTGTGAAGCCCCTGGACCCTCAACTTACTCTAAAGTAAAATACTCACCTGTTTGAACAGTCTTCCTAAGGAACTCTGACTTTTGCTACTTAAGAACCTATCCTGACACTGCCTGTTGGACACTAGCCCCCCTTCTGCCACTGAGAACACTCATGCTCCAAGAATAATGGAAAGACTTTTAAAGGATTGGGCCTTTTGCCTAGAAAAGAGAATTTGTGTTTAAAAGTTACTTACTTGCAAAAGAAATCAGTTGGTAACTGTAACTCTGAGAGTGAACAGTTACAAAAGTTCTTACTTACCTTGAATGTGTGTTGCACTATTCTGAAAAGTCTAAATAAGGTTAAGTTACTCACCTGTGAATTGGTTGTGCCTCTTCCCCAAAAGTAATGCTGTTGTTTTTTTTTATTTTTATTAAGTTGTTTTAGCTGATTATCAACTTTACAACACATCAAAAGAATTATCAAAAAATAAATTAATACATTCCCTTTTTGTTATAAAATCTTTACATAAAAGTTTACATAAACTTAGCAAGTACGAATAGACTCGCATCTGTGACATGTGTAAAAATGTGGTGACATAAAAATACAGTCTTTCAGACATCCTGCATTACATCATACCATGAACAATACTTCCAAAAATCTGTTTATGGCTACATACACAGATGTTTGATTTGTTGAAAAAAATATGCTCCATCTCTCTTCTTGATTAAGAGTTTCATATTGCTGACAATATGTATACAAGAATAATTCTCGCTCTCTCACCACCCCTGGACACTCCATAAACAGATGTCGTAAGGTTTCTTTCACTTCTGTATTTTCACAGAATCTACAGAAGTTTAAAGATATGGCAATTAGTTTTCGCTTACCCATTAACGACTGTGTTGGCCATAAATTTAGTCTGAATCGTAATATGGCTGAGCGAAGCGACATAGATGGAGACCGGTTTAGATAAGGTTCACAATTACCAAACTTTTTAATTGCAAATGGGTTGTCTCTGAAGTCTCTGTATGCGCCACATAGTTCTCTAGTTCGAATCCAGTCATGCATGTATAGTTTTTTTTTTGGCTCTATCAGGATTTTCCACTAATGTCTGCAATGATACATCTGCAGCAGCCATTGCATCATACGCACTTTTGCACCAATTGAACGGAAAACTATGTGCTGATTTCATGATGTATGATGCAAGAGAGAACAGCAAGGTATTGGGATTGTCGGCAAGAACACATTTTCTCAGCAGAGCACACTGCCGCCACTGGAGTCTAACGTGCAAGGACAATAAGCCAATTTCATGTCGTATACGTACAAGTGGCGTACACTGTGGCAAGTTAAGAATTTTCCTCCAATATCTCCCCTCCAATTTTTGCAGAGTGATTTGGTTCACATTGGACCATGTATCTAGGCCATACAAAAGTATTGGTACAGTCTTCTGATTATAATAGGTAATTACCGTTTTTATGGAAAATTTTCCATGTGTGCGCAGTATTTACTTCAATTGCCGTCAGCCGTTGCTCCAGTGTTTCTAAGTGTGCTCTGTTCAGTTGGTGATCATCAATTCGCATTCCCGGGTATGTGTACCTGGTCACAACGTCTATCACTGCACCTTGTAAAACCCATTTGTATCTATTGGAGCTCTTCTCACAAGCATTACAAACTATGATTTTGGTTTTATCAGCATTCGCTGTGAGCTGATTAGCATTTATATACGTAGTCGCAGCATGTAGTAAGTTTTGTAGGCCGGTAGGCGTTTCCGAAAGCAAAAATAAATTGTCCGCGTATAATAATGTAGGCAGTGTTCCAATGCCCAAACTTGGAGCATCCGTGATTAAATCTTGAGACATCGGGCAAGTCGTGGATGAAAAAGTTAGAGGGCCGAGAGAACCCTCTTTTAGTCCACAGGGGAGTTGACAAGAGGCCCTCCATATTCAATCTCACCTGCAGCGAAGTGTCCGTGTGCAACTCATGTATAATGTCCACAATAGTGTTTGGGCATTCTGCCCTCTGCAATTTGGAGATCAACAACTCTCGGGACACAGAGTCAAATGCTGCGTGGAAGTCTATATATGCGAGATACAGCGGTTGTTTCAAAATATAGGCCTGCTGTTTAATGGCCTATAGAGACATCAAGTTGAGACCCGTGCCCATCCCGCGAATAAAACCAGTTTGGTGGGGGTCTCGTTTGTGATGTTGTACAGTCCATGAATTAAAGTACAAATTGTGCAAATACTTTCCCAGTGACATCAAGCAATGATATCGGTCTATAGTTAAACGGAAGAAGACGGTCACCACTTTTATAAATTGGTACTACCACCGCTTTGCACCACGACTCTGGAATGGTTTTTGTTTTTAGGACATTTACAAAGATGTTATGTAGGATCCTTGCCCAATCCTGAGGAAAGGCCCTAAGCATAGCATTGCTTAAACCATCTGGGCCCGGGGACCGTGAACTGGAGGACTTTTTAATAAAGCCCACTATGTCTTCCACCGAAATATCCAGCTGCCAGGTGGTACATGTCGTGATCAGAGCCTGTACCGTGCTCCATTTAGTTGGGCTGTAAAGCTCCTGAAAATGTTGTAACCAACAATCCTCCATGACTCCATTAATCTGCACCAGTCTTTTATTGTCTCCGGACTTGTTAAGAATTGACCACATAAGAGCTGTGCTTTTCGATATCCAGACTCGTAGCATTATTTAACCATCTCACTGATATTTCATCGCGCTCCGGCTACGTGTCCAGTTTCTATATCTCCATTTTATGGAGCGTAGAACAGTTGTTCTATCAGGCTCAGATAGTGAACTGGCAGCTTTTTTTATCTCTTCTCATCTGAGCTTTCATATTCTTCTGTTCAAGTTCAAAGGAATGGGCTATGTGAAGCTTTAGCTCACTGACCGGCACATTTAATCTAAATAAGAAGAGTGCCATAGTATACGGGGTCTTTTCATCCTTAAGTAAATTCTGTAATAGTACTTCATTAAGTTTTTACAGCTTGTGTTCGTTCCATCTAAACCTGATTTCTGCACTGTTGATCTCCAAGTCATGAGTGTAGTAATTCCTCGCTTCAGGCGCTTTTCTCAAATTTGAGTTCCAGAGCATTGTTAGCATGTTATGATCACTAAATGACTGCTCCAACACTTGAAGCCTGATTATATAAGGCTCTGTCAGCATATATGAAGTCGATTATGCTGTTTGACTGGCCCCTGGACCATGTAGGTCTTGGTGGTAGATCTCCAGGGAGTGATCCATTGATCATGATCAATCCTCGTTCTTCCATTAAGGCAGTCCACTTGGACACATCTGGTCTTTTTTGTGCTACTCCGTCAAGACAACGTAAATTTAAGTCTCCCACCAAGATTGTGCTGGTCACTTGTGTGTCAAGAGCGATTTCATCCAGCATATTTATCAGATCTTGATAGAACTTGGATTCAGATATGCCAGCAGGATTTCTATAGATACTTAACAATGCGATCACTTGTTTGTGCTGGAATATCTTGACCAGCTGGATGTAATTGTTGGGTGTCAACCATGGTTGCAAAATGCATCCTGTACTAATTTTAGTCGCCACCATTAGTCCAGACGTAGGTCGGCCTTTGGTGGCAGCAGTCGCAGGAAGTAACAGGGTATTATGGTCTTTCCACACTGGGTCATTTATTAACCACGATTCTTGGAATGCAATTATATCAAAGTCTTCCAGTTTGCTACTCAAGGATTTGAACAAGTGAGAATGTCCACGAGTATTCCAGCTGACCAAACTAGTCTGTTTCAATCTGATATCCTTGTCATGATCGCTTAGTTTGAGATCCAAGTTATGTTTGGCGAGTTCCCCACTCTGTGCCTGTGTAATGTCCAGCACTGATGTATTTTTTTTGTTGATGGTCTCACCATATTTAAAGGCTCATAGCCTTGGTTGTCTTGCAAGATGATAAAGTCCAATTCAAACAGTTCGAGATTTGCATTCCAAATTGCCTGCGCCACCATGCCTGATGGAATTCACAGCCTAACAGTCTCCGGTTTGTATAGGTTCGGGAACTCTACTTGCGCAATATCAACTGAAGTAATGCTATTTAAGGTAGAAGTGTCCTTAGAGATGTTTAAAATGTTAGCACGACACAGCCTGAATTGTTTAGAAGGTGCTGGACGACACCTCATAATCAATGTGTGTTGAGCTGGTTTGGTTTTAACATTTGTGTGGTTGATATTTTTCTGATTTCCCACAAGACCCACTAGTGAGTCTTTGCTTATACGAGTCCGCCGCTATTTTCGGCGGTATATTGTGCCCTTCTTTATGCTGCAATTGACTATATGCTTGACTGCTGGTTTGCGTGTTGGCAGCTGCATTTTGAAGCTTGCTCGAAGGTGGCACATGATGGAGCATTGCCAACACTGCTAAATTGAAGCTCATTATTAGGTTTAGCTGTCGACGGTATAAGTAATGTATTGTTTCTATCCTCTGGCAATCGCTGATTGCAGAGTTGATCCTCTTGTTTTTTAACATTACAACCACATTCTGAGTGCTGGGGTAGTTGGCATGGACTGACATATTACTTTCTGGCTGAATCCTCTGTTGGGTATGTTCATTTCTTTGGGAGCTTAGATACACGTCAACCGCCTCTCGAATTTCTTTCCTTTGGGATTAAATTGCCAACTTATCCAGTTCTTTACTGTCAATTTGATCCGTTTGTTTTCCCTTTCGTGCGTTAGGTAGCTCAGATCTAGCTTCCTGTGCATGGTTATGTTGTTGTTTAGTTATTTCGTCGACCAGTTCATTTAGCGGCTCGTGGGTAGGAACTTGAGCCAACACTGAGCCTTCCAGGTCTACTTCCCTATTTTTCTGCATGTTTTTGTATTTGTTTAGAACTGCCAAACTGGCATTCTGTTTTTGAACTAAAACAATTTTCTTTATGAACTGCTTTGCTGCTGGTTGACTCGCAGTTTTGACGTTTTTTATATTCTTAGTTTTTTTCTTCATTTCCACTTATACATTTTTTTCTTTTGATAGATCCTTTAGAGGCACGTATGGCTTGTAGATCTGGTTGGAAGATATCATAGGTTTTTTGGGCGATTTCGTTTGCACTCACAACCAGTGGGCTCTTTTTTCTAATGGCAGCTCCAGTGGTCTGCTCTACAGCTGGTCCAATTATTGTATCGAAAATCGGTAAAACTGGAACCAAAGTTACATCACTCTGCAACTCCTGCACTGGTGCACTGGCCATTTTTTCTTCCCCACAGCTTTTATCTGTTGTGGATGGCCGTACTTTGGTTTCTTTTGTATATTTTTCCCTTAGCATCCATTCAGTGATTTGATCTATTTGCATCGTTAGATGCATGATTTTTGCATCCATGGTTTCGAATAGCCGCCCCAGACTCACTAAGGCATTATTAATCGCCGCAAGAGTGATTTCCTACAGCGGCTGTTGGGGATTCATCTCCCTTGGTTAAGGGCAATGTTGTGGGACGCGTTGGAGTAGGGGCGACAAATGATACCGAGACCGAAGGTGAGTGGGAATCTCTTGTCTGTGAGATTCGTGATGAGCTTAACGCGTCCTGGTCCTGCAGGGGTTCCGAAAAGCTTGCATGTAATAACAAATCGGATAGTGTTGCCTGGGCTTAATCAATTGTGGGAAAAGCCTGGATATCCGGCGATGAAATGGCCTCTATGGTTTCGTTCAGTGAGTGAGGTTCACATAAAGATGTTTCAGATTTATCCAGGTAAGCTCTTTTATGTTTGTTCCCTCTTGTTCTAGAGTAGTTAGGTGGGGAGCTTGGCGTTCTTGGTACGCAGTTTTTTCCTTTTTCTGTTTCGCTCCCACATGTCGTCTGCTCCAAGTCTATTGTAATTGGTACCTGGGCATCATGTTCACTTATTCCGCTGTGTGTCTGCAGTTTTGCATTCGGTTTTACTATTTTTTTTGTTCGAACTCGAACCAACACAATATTCCCAAATGTCACTCGTAGCAAGGACTTTCTGGTTTACCGGTGTTAACGTTATAGATTTTTTGGACACCTTCCTTAATGTGTGAGGACTAGGTCTGGTTGGCAGAATTTACACTGTAGCCGTTGCATGTTTGTTTTAAGTGTGTAAGGTATATTGGCCATAAGTAACGATTTCGACAATGAAATCAACACAAGAGGGGGGACACACCAAAATTATTCACGTAGTTACCAACAACCAAACAATGATAACTATGTGGCTAGAAACTCACTTGTAACAAACATGCAATTGTTTTGTAGTTCTCATTTAGCATGTGTCATTGACTCTTAGCACGGAGCACACGCTTGTGGAATCGTTCTAAAGAGTAAAACAGAAAAGCAAGAAGAACCCACTTTGTAGCTGGCTTGACTTCCAAAGGGTGCCCCCCACCACTCTCACCAGCCGTAGACAGCCCTTACTAAACAGCACTTCCTTAAAAGCGTGTGCGCAAAAGCGCAAGATCTTCACTCTATATGGATTGTGGGTAAAAAGGGCAGAGACCAAAGGACTTTGCAAAAAGTTCAGAGTATTTTCTCTTTCCTACGGAAAAGAGAACAATAAAGTCACTATTAAAGTAAATCTAGCATAAGCTTCCACAGCTCCCTTTTGTTAAGTTCTTGCGATCATACCAGTGATGTTGTATCCGCTTTCTCAGCGGCAGCAGGCAGGAATCCAAACAAACAGCGTCCCTAGCCGTAGCCGTAGTTGGTTTCACTTTATTATTCCTGTTTGGATAATTGTATGAGTGTCCCCCAACTGGGTTTTGCTTCCCCTGACTTGCTGTCAGCCTGTCCAGAATAAGCCTGCATTAGGTTTTACCTACCTAGAATAACTGAGTCATTGATAAAGTGTAACACTGGGTTTTGCTTTCCCTGGTCTGTTTTAGACGGCCACAAAAAGAGTCTTAGGTTTACACCTTCCTTTAAGTTGCTTATAGCTCCTGTAAAAAGTGTATAGGTTTTACTTACCTTGAGTATAATTGTGTTATCCTAAAATAAGTTAGTTATTGCTTCCCTTAGTCTGTGAACTGAAAAGCAACTGTAATTGTATATTACACAGCAAATATCCAACTCCCCTAGAATAACTGTTATCTTGAATCAGAGTTATAGGTCTATACTGTTCCTAGGATCTGTGTTTCACTAGATAAGAAAAGTATATTGCCCAGTTGGTAGTACTATGTGATTTCCTGCTGAGCGTCACGGTACAACTGATCAGGTCTACTACCCTGGTATTACTGAAAGTAATCTAAAAAGTAACTTTTGTTTTTGACTCCCGTAGAACTCCTGTTAGTTGTTCCAAATAAGGTTATATGATTTGGTCTGTACACCTTCAGGCATAGTGTTGTGTTTTTATAATTGTGGTTATATATAATGTGATAGTACTTATTTCCCCCAAGATTTATCTGGGCCTACTTGTGTTTAAATAAACCATTTATTTTTGCAATGCATAGTGTTTCTTTGGACCAGTTGTATTACAATTTCATTTGTACTGATTCTACAGCCCGGTCTCCCTCCTAAAATAAGCCTGGATGCTTTGTCTATGCTACCCTGAACTCAGGTGGTATAGCCTTATACTAAGAGTAGAGTCTTGTACTTCCTCACTTGAATGATTTTACTAAGCCCTTAGTTGGACTTCAGAAACACTGTCCTAACAGGTCTTTCAACAGTCAAATACAGTAGCACCTAGGTTTGGAAACCTAGATAATGGGAGAATGGATTCCTCATCGCCCTCCAAATATTCCTAGAAAATGAGGAAATCTACTTCTCCAGCATTGGATCTTTCATGGATTCACATGCTGTGAATATTCCCCGTCAGGCTGGGAATTCCCGGTTACTTTGACTTAATAATTTTCCTATGGAAAAACTTGACACTTTGAGTGTCCCATCGACGTCGTTGTGGGTGCTTTTGGTCCCCACCAATAGGATGTCGAGTGTGTAGCTCCACCCCAGCAGCTTCCCCTCAGATTTCAACCGTCTTTCGATCTGGTGGGATTCCTTGCGTCGTTCTATCCCGAGAGAAATTCACATTCCTTGAAAATATTCATATTTCTTCAATTTACTCCATCCGGAGCAACCGCTACGACTAACGGTCCTGTGTGCGCCCATGGAAACCTCTGGACCTAAGAAGTCCTTATTCACGCCTTGTGACACCTGCTGCCTAAAGAATGTCTATGAAGGCGACAGACATACAGAGTGTCTTTATTGCCTCTACTCTAACCATTACATGGAGGAATGTGACATCTGCCAGGGGTTCTCCCAAAAAACCCTCAAGGACAGAAACCGTTGCTGAATTTGTTGGCTCAATGAAGGAGCATACCCAGCGTCGTAAGTGGGCTCATCAAGCACCGGCAGAGCTATCACTCCCTCTGACAAGAGGTCCCATCACGTTAGAGATCCAAATCTGAAGAACCGTTGGCGAAAAAACAAAAAACAGGTGAGCCAAACACTCCTCTTCGTTTAAAAAAACACCAGGTAGCGGTGAGGGGTCCCATACTGGGTCTAAACACTCGTCCAAGGGCCCGCCGACAAAGACGCCGTCTGAAAAAGGGATAAAGCCGCACACAGTCACACGCATCGAAACCCACATCCGTTTCGTCGAGAAGGTCCTCTCGGACGATGGACAAGCATAGATCCAAATTGCCCATGAAGGCTTCCTCCTCTTCGTCGTTCGGCAAAAACGAAACATCATTCGTCCCCAGAGTCTCACAAATTCTCTTCTTGACAAGAGTCGTCCTTGAGACACCCACCGACAACCAAATCGTCATCATCTACTCCGACAACGACTTCGGCGACAACAACAGGACGTTACTCGTCGACGACCAAAACACACAAATCGCCCGGGAGTAAGCTGGCGCAGCCTTCAACCCCGTCGACCACTGTTGGGAAGGAGGCCACAGGGATACCTGTACAGGACAACATATCGTCCTTCAAGAGTATATTAAAAACCCTGACAAGGAACACGGTAGAGCATGAGCATGTTCCTCTAGGAATATCTCTGATAACCTACCCAGACATCATGCCTGTAGACATTTTACAGCACAAAATCACTTTGGATTTTGAGCCTCCATCAGGGGTCACTGACTCTGATCCAGAGAAAGGTACTTCCCATCCTTCCATTCAGGACAAACCCTCTGATCGCCTGCCATCAAGAGGAGAAGACACACCTACTCTACCTACAAAACTATTGTTAGGCAAGATAGTATGCAGTACCCTTTGGGTGCACTACAACAACCATGACCTCCTGGCAATAGGAACCCGACCTTTGGGATAAGCTTGTACTACACAGGTTGGTAGCGTGTTGAGCAAGCAGGCTTATCTCAAGAGGGGTCAATGTGAGCTGTAGGGGAGTTAGAGATTCACAGTGACAAGTATTCAAATAAACTCTTACCCACAAGATTTCTTGAACAAACAAGTATTATTTATTTATCAGTCAGTTAGAATAAGCCTTCTTCAGAAGGGAGCTATATAACAGTAACACGTAAATACACCTAAGAAATACACTCTTAATATTTCTAAATCCATAAGTACCCTTTTGGGATGGTCCACAGACACTACCTACACCTTCAGGTGACTTCAATAGTTAAGGTGCTGGGGACATTAATATATCACTGTTGCATTTAGAATCAGGTTTAAGAGTTTGTCAAAGAGAAAGGTTATTATGACACAACAAGAGATCTCACAAATATTTCTCAAAGCAGGTAAGTACTTTTGTAAACCCCCAATGCAAAATTAGTTAACCCTTTCCTGGAAGAAAGACCAAACACATTCACAGAGGGAAGAAGAGTCATTCAGGGAGCCAGGCTAAGCCAAAGCCAATTGAGCAAAAGTCTAGGTGAAAATTAAGCACTTCTCAGAGGTAGGTAAAAGTCTTGCACAATGTTTTTAAAAGTCGTTGTAGAATGAAGAATTCAAAGTAGGGCCACAAGCTGTTTAGGCTTGTGAGGTAAAGAAGCTATCGGCAACTCTACAGAGCAACCACACCAAGTCTCACCAACAGAGAACAAGTGCAGCTACACAACAAGAGGTAAGTTCTCTTAGACTGTACAGTACCTTTAGGTTGAAGGGCAGCAGATGAGTTCAGTTCCTGTGCAGCTGTGCAGATCCTGGTGTTCCCGTGCCTCAGTCATGGGGACAAGAGGGAGGACTTCTGGGGACTCCTACACTGCATTGGGACGGTCACCGACCACAACCGGCAATCTTCAAACAAGTGGCACTTCAGTGTTTCAGTTCCTTGGTCTACCGCAAACAGTGAGGTGGCTCAGGCTTGGTCAGTCCTGCTTCCTGGGAGTCCAGAGGATCTTCCTGGATCTTCCTGTAGCTCTTGGCCAGCTTAAAAGCAACACACACAATCTGGTGTTCCTCTCCCTGGTGTTTCGGTTTCCAGCAGCAACTCTGTGGAAATGCAACTAGATCCGAGAGGATGTCCAGTTGGCTTACTTTGGAGTTGATTGGTCCCACCAACTCATAGGAAGAAGGCTTCTCTGTTGATTCGAATTTGGAGTTTCAGCACAGCAGCAGTGCTTCACCGGCCAAACCAACGGTCCAGGAGTTGCAGCAGGCATCCTCTTGAAGTTCGTCTTCGGTTCCTTCATCCAGTGGTCGACTCTTGCCTTACAGGCCAAAAAGCCTTGCCTTTTTATGCAGGTTTCTCCCATTCATTCCAGCCAAGCTTGCCAGACAGTCAGCGGCCAATCACCACAGAGTGCATTTGGGTCTCCTAGGAGGCTAAGCACAGGCACCTCCCTCACTTCCTGCCACCACCAGACACCCTGGAGCCAGAGACAGGCTTCACTCGTGAATCCCACCAAAGGCAAAGCAAACAAAGCGACCAAACCTGGTTTGGCGCGCGGAATAAATCGCAAGGAGGACCTTTCCAAGAAGAAATGGTGAAAAAAGACCCAGGCCATTTTGACAAAAATGGCACCCTTGTGTGCTTTACTGCAGCTGCAATGGCAGCCCGCGGTAAAAGCACACCATGGTAGTTAAAAGTAAACCACTGCCACCAGCCATTCATCGAGGAAAGGGTAACATAAAATTGTTACATGAGAAGCTAGGCATAGGGGATACTAGGTAACCCCTCCAGCACCCTATGGTAAGATAGTGTGTACTGGGTATAGAAAGTTACAATTATAAGTAAAGTCAATTTCACTTTACTGCTCTTGGAAACAGGAGTTTATCCAAGAGAAGGTATTTAAACCTTTGGGAAATCTGAACGATTTCCCTGTGTCACTGCACTGAGGGTGCTGTGTGACACAATGTAAAGGATGATGCCTATGGAGTTTGTCAGACTCCATAACCAAAAGAAACACAAGAGTTCAAAATCACAATAAAATACATGAGAGAGTGGGAATAAAGGGTCTCACTCTCTCCAGGTAAAAAAATCAAGTCCTCAAAATCCAACAAAGTTGCTGGGGGTCTCTAAGGTAGAGGTGAATTAACACATTTCTGAGAATTCTCCCTAACAACCATCGGGAAGGGGGGGTATAAATCTGCAATACCCCCTCCTAAACTTGCAATCCTTGCTCTCCCTGCAAGTGCTTTCCACACTACAGTCACTATTGGGACAGCTCAATGCCAGGCTTCCATCCCCGCAACCTGTTCATGTATTCGGAACAGACCAAGGTATGCCAAGGTAGCAACATGAAAGGGATTCAAGCCATCCCCTTAAGGACCAAGACAAACGTCTACGAGCTCAATCCCCTCCTAGACCTCCACTTCCACAAAGACAGTCCACGTATACGAGTGCAAGAAGAGGGAGAATTGCTAGACACGGACCAAGACACCGGTCCACGGGACACAAGCTCCACTGCCTCTTCGTCTCCTCGCAGAGCCGACACGTGGGACACGGATGACCCGCACCAAGATATGCAGGGTAGTCCTGCTCAACCCTCACCTCCAGATGGCATTGGAGATTTCCACTCCATGGCTTCTAAGGCATGCCAGGAATTCGGCTTAATCCCTGCAGAGGAAAAGGACTGTTTCCTTTTTGACCACATGGGGAAGCGCAGGAAAGCAGTGTTTTCCATATCCATCCTGGATCATGTTTGGCAGGAGGGTCTTCGCACTCTTAAACATCCATTTACAGAGCCGACAATTAAAGGGAGACTGGATAAAAAGTTTAAGGCTCCTGAAGCAACACCAAAATGTCTCACCTCACAACCCACCCTAGAGTCAGTGGTGTCAGCGGCAGCGAGTCGCAAGGCTCTTATGCAGAACAAATGCTCCACTCCCCCAGACAATGAAGGCAGGAAAATTGAGGCCTTCAGTAAGAAGGTGCTCGCCATTGTTGCAAAAACTGTCAAGGCAGCAAATGCCCTCACTATAGTTGCTCGTTACGATCGAGAGATGTGAAATTGGTTGGCTGGTCGCCTTATGCGGGGCTCGTACATTGCTAAGTTATATTTAATTTTCCACAACCAACGGTCGTTTACGGTCGTTTAATCTTCGTCCTTTCATCATCGACGACTACTTCTGGACCTATGCCCAAGACGACTACAGATTTCGGCGGCTGGTGCTTCGGTCGACGCTGTTGACCACGTGGCCTCGGCTCTCCGACCAGGCCTATACAGTAGGGGGAGTGGGGCCCCGGGGTTTATTTCTTTTGTAGAATGCATTTCCTCTCCACCCCTCTTTTCCGTTCTGGTCTTGCTGTCACTTTTCACCTGAGCTATGTACAGGACTCTAGTTTTGCCCGTCCTGCAACAGCAAATACCCATGGAAAGACCCTCACCGAAGGTGTAACAAGTGTCTGCCTCGTGATCACGATGAGCAATCCAGCAAGTCTTGCCAACTTTTACGTCCAAAGACGCTAAAAGTTTGGTGGACGGCCTACGCTATGCAGCAGGCCGAGACTGGTTCCCCCATCGGCGCAGGCGCCCCGAGTGACGAGGATTCAAGCGGCAGCTATGGCTCCGATGTGGAGGCCATCGAATTCTCTGCAGAACCAGCAGGTTCCGAAGTGTCCGGAGCACACAACCCTACAAGCTGCCTCGACAGACTCGTCGAGGAAGCTACAGACGCCAACGGGCCAGTCAAAAGATTCAACGGCGCCCACTGATCCCCCTCCCCCCCCTGATTGGCCGCCCTCCCTGCAACCTCTGTCACGGCATGTGTCCGGGCATACCCATAAGGGTGCCTCTACCAAACATAAGAGCGCTGAGACGCCTCATAAAAGCGCGTCAGCACCAAAGGTTTCGCCGGTGCCACAAACATCGATGAGGCCCACAAGCACGTCGAAACCCTCCCCGATCCGCCGAAGCTACGTGAGAGTCTTGCGGCCATTGTTTTGGCAGAAAATAAGTCTACCGTCAAGAGGAATATTCAAAAGAGTCATGGCCCCTCTCTAGGGCTATGACTGACAAATCTCGACCTCCTAGGGAACCCCTGTCCCCCAGAAGAGCCCCCTGCCCCCCTCTAGACCCCTTTGGTTCATCGCTATGGACCAGAGTTAGGTTTGAGGGTTATATGGACAAACTTTCAAAATTTGTTGACTTCTCTGAGAAATATATTACCCTAAAAAGACCTAGGGAGGAGGATTTCTGCCCTACTCTTTCAAAGGTACAAAGAACCTTCCAGTACATTCCCCCAGGAAGAGGGTTTCGAATTCTAAGAACCTGAAGAACTCTGAGGACCCCTATGGTCAGGAAGAAAATCCTTTTGAGAAGACACCAGACCAATGCCCAGACTGGGGTCAGGAACAGCCAACAGGGGAAACGCCATGGCTTTCCTCCACTATTACCCCAGATCCAGATGCCCTTTGTCTAGATCCTCACTCCTCGCCTCCTCAGAGGCAAGCCTCACCCATTGACGACCAAATGGCCTTCAACACAATCTGGGCGGCAGACCATTTTGAAATGGTCACACAAGAGGCAGTACAGGACACAGACTTTGTGGAAGATATATTAAAAGAAACCCCCCTAACCCCCCCCCCACAAGTCAGGCAATACCACTGCTTAACTCTATCAAAAAGCGCCTTGCGCCCTCATTGTACTCCCCATCTCTTACAAGACCGGTCAACCCTCGGGTAGAGAAGCTTTTTCACCCCTCCCCTTCAGACCCGCTGTACATCCGGGGCCATGCCAATCCAGACTCCCTTGTAGTCACCACTACAAGAAAAAGGGCCGGACGGCCGTTGTCAATGTCCGAGGCACCACCAGATAAAGACTGTAAAAAGTAATACGCCCTCGGAAAGCACATCACTAAGTCAGCGGCATATTCCACCTGGATTGCCAACAACACTACACTGCTGGCAAGTTATAATTACATACAATGGAAATTACTTCAGGAGGGCCTACAAGAAGTCCCGGAACCGGTACGATCTCGCCTGCTGACGGTTGTATCGGAAGAGAGACAAGTCAACCAAAATATCCTGAAGAACACCTTGGATGCAGCAGAAACAGCGGGCCGGGGCCTAGCCCAGGGTACCCTTCAATTCGGGCTTTAAACCCGAGACACAGGCATCCCTTCTAAGCAAACCAGTGGAGGAGGCTAATTTGTTTGGAAAGGCAGTAGATGATGCCTTAGAAACAGCAAAAAAGGAGCATGAGACTCTCAAGTCTCTAAATCAAATTACAGCAAGACCCTACCAACAGCGAGGAGGTAACTCTCGCCGTTCCGTTTGGGGGGGCAATCCTTCTCACGTTTTCCCCACAACCAGTATGGGACAGGGAGTGCACCATGGTCCTCCGGATAGGGCACAACTGCCACAGGGCAATACCAACGGAGGGGTCAGCGGAGAGGCAAGGGCAGGGGTAGGAACTCCACCCCAAGAGGCTCCCTGCCTTCCTCTCAAAAATGACTCGCCAGTCTGGGTCCCCTCCCATGCCTCCCTGGTCGGGGACGAATAACCTCTTTCCTTCACGCATGGGAGTGGGTCACTTCAGACCAGTGGGTGCTCAAGACCGTCGCCTACGGTTATTGTTTCGAGTTAAGCCGGCCACCTCGATACCGTCCACCAACATCCAGACGCCTATCGCCAGAACACCTGAAGATTCTGCTACAAGAGGTGGAGATCCTTCAAGAAAAGGGCGTCATCAAAGTCGTCCCCTTTCTACAGGTAAACAAGGGTATTTATTCATTGTACTTCCTTGTACCCAAAAAGGATCTCACCATGCGCCCTGTGTTAGACTTGCGCCCAGCGAACAAGTCTGTACTTTCATATTTCAATGTTGCCAGCGCACAGAAAGTACCTAAGGTTCATGATAGAGGGCAAGCACTATCAGTTCAATGTCCTCCCCTTCGGCATTGCCTCAGCCCCAATGGTGTTTACGAAGGTACTGGCGGTAGTAGCGGCTCACCTGCACAGACAGTTCATCCCAGTCTTTCCTTACCATCGACGACTGGCTAATAAGAGGGGATTCGTACAGAACATGCCTAAATACCCAGAAGACGGTAGATCTCTTCAGTCTGGGATTCTCGATCAACGAGAAAAAGTCCAGCCTAGACCCCAGCCAAGTCGAGCAATTTCTGGGGGCTCTAATTCGGACCAAGGACGGCCTTGTCTTCCCCTCCAATGAGAAGTTCAGAACATGCTGTTCCAGATCCCTCACTATGTAGCCAATCGCAAGGTGACCGTACCCAAAGCCATGCAACTGTTAGGGATGATGGCCTCCTTCATTTATCTAGTCCCACACGCATGTTTGCGCATGCACCCCATGCAAGAGTGGCTCTCCAGCCAATGGTGTAAGGCCAACGGACAATGGGACGATCTAGTGGTTGTCTCGGCAGCCCTCGTTCTGGCTCTGAAGTGTTTGTTTGTTTATTTTATTTATATAGCGCACCTGACCCAGAGGTATCTGCCGCTGAGGTGAAGGATGTGGTTACATACATGCAGTGGTGGTCGAGGGAAAACCTTTTGCAGGGGAAAACCGTCGCCACCCCCGCAGTAGAAGCCACTCTTAGCACAGACTCATCTCTCACGGGGTGGGGGGCTCACCTCCTTTATCACACAGCGCACAGCGTTTGGTCCCCAGCAGTAGCATCCAACCATATAAACCTGTTGGAATTGTTAGCAGTGTTCAAAGCCCTGAAAGCTTTTCAGACACAACTACAGGGAAAGACAGTAGTGGTCCTCACGGACAGCACCACGGCCATGTATTACCTGAACAAACAGGGGGGCACGCACTCTCCAGGGCTATCCAAACTGTTTCAGAACATATGGAAGTGGGCTCTCAAACACAAGATGTTCTTCCTGTCTCAACACGTTCCAGGGGAACGCGATCTTCTGGCAGATGTGCTCAGCAGACTTCCCGCTACACACAGAGTACGAATGGCGATTACACGGAGACATCGTGTCCAACGTCTTTGCAGAATGGGGCTTCCCGGAGATTGACTTGTTTGCAACTCTGGAGAACGCACAATGCCCAGATTACGCCTCCAGGTACCAGCAGAACCGCTCCAAGGGGAACAGTCTCTGGATAACATGGTCAGGGAAATTTGTTTACGCTTTTCCTCTGACTCCCCTACTCAACAAGATAGTGCACAAGATGCACCAGAAACCAGTCACTATGATTCTGGATGTTTATCTGAGGAAACAAGGCGGAATGCGGTCAAACACCTTGTCCCAAGAAGCACGGACCATTTGGCACTGGGCCATTGGCAACAACATTATGCTCCAAGTATTCCACCTCTCGGGAATATAAAACAAACAAGCGCATAAACCAAGCAGGGATTGGTCACAGTCCCACGAAGGGCAACTACACAACAACCAGATATCGGAAATCTTCTCGACATGGGGCCATCCTCCTCTGGACCTATTCGCCACACAGAGCAACAAACAGTGCAAGAAGTCTGCGAGCAGGGTCCCTCAACCCGACTCTCGGGGGGGACGCATTCTCGTTCCCATGGACCGCAATGTTCACATATGCGTTCCCGCCGTTCCCTCTCACCAGGAAGACAATACAGATGATATGCAAATATCACTGCAGGATCATCCTGTTAGCCCCGTACTGGCCCAGACAGACTTGGTTCTTGGACCTCCTTCAACTGGCAGCGGACAATCCAATCCATCTAGGATCTCACGCCAATCTTCTGTCGCAAAACACCGGGCTGATTCTGCACCACGACCCGGCCTCCCTCAAATTAACAGCGTGGCTCCTGACCACTCCGAATTTGGCCACTTAAACATCCCTCAGGACTGCCAACGCATTCTCGCGGCGGCTAGGGCTCTGTCCACTAACATTTCCTGCAACCACAAATGAAAAAGATTCTGAACATGGTGCGCACAGCAGTCCAACCTGCAACCACTGGCCATAAAACCTCAACAGGTTCTTCCCTACCTTCTCAAATTGGCACAAGAAGGTCTCGCGCTCTCCTCCATAAAGGTGCACTTGGCGGCAATTTCTAGATTCACAAGGAAAAGAGGATCTCCTCATCTATACAGCGACAGGCTACTCAAACACTTCTTAAAAGGCCTTTTTCATACTTTTTTTTCTTCCAAAGAAAAAGATTCCACCAGTATGGAGCCTGAATCTCGACCTGTCCGGTCTTATGAAAACTCCTTTCGAACCTCTATCAAAAGCGCACATTAAGTTTGTGACCTGAAAGGTGGCATTCTTAATAGCCATTACATCCTCTCAACGAGTTTTGGAGCTACAAGCTCTAGTAGTAGATCCTCTATATCTCCGATTCGCAAAAGACAAAGTGATACTTTCCACAAATCCTCACTTCATTTCAAAAGTGCCATCAGAGTTTCACAAGAATGCAATCATAACTCTGCATACATTCTTTCAAAACGCCACTTTGCCAGCAGAGAAAGCCCGGCATTCCCTGGATGTGAAAAGGGCACTAAAATATTATTTAGACCGGACAAAGTAATTTAGATATACTAGTTTGTCCCATCCAACAAGGGGAAAATCAATTTCAAAACAGGGCATTGCAAGATTGGTTTCATCCACAATCTCCTTCTGCCACTCGAAGGCCAACGGGCCTCTGCAAACTGCGGGCTAGAGCGCTTTCTACAAGGGCTACGGCTGCCTCTGCGGCCCTCTAGACCGGAGTGCCCATCAAGGATAATTGCCATGTGGCAACATGGCCAGTGCCTCACACTTACAGGCACTACTGCTTACAACAACAGCACGCTGAAGACGTGCGCATGGGACGAGCAATCCTTCAACGACTGTTCCAGTAAGGAATGCCCCGCAGCTTCCGGTGTCTTTTATTTCTTACACTTAGGTATATTTACTTCTCGCATTAGCACAGAAAAATGTGCAAGTGTCTAATTCCGGATTGCCTGTTTTATCTCCTCCTAACATGTATACTGCTATAAAATCTATTCACAGCATGTAATTCCATGAAAGAGTCAATGCTGGAGAAGGGAGTAGTTCCTTACCTGTAACTCCATTTCTCCAGCGTTGGTATCTTTCATTGAATTACATGCGCCCTCGAGCCTACCCCCTACATGCAAACCTCCTCTACAGGGGGATATCCCACAGCTGGAGTGGTTAAAATCTGAGGGGAAGCTGCTGGGGCAGAGCTATACACGCAACGCCCTATTGGTGGGGGGACCAAAAGCACCCACAACGACGTTGATGGGACACTCAGTGTCAAGTTCTTCCATAGGAAAATTACTAAGTCAAAGTAACCAGGGATTCCCAGCCTGACGACGGGGAATATTTACTGCATGTGAATCCATAAAGGATACCAATGCTGGAGAAATGGAGTTACAGGTAAGAAACTACTCGCTTAGCCAATGAAGGCATACCTGAATAGGGCCTCTTAATCTTTATTTGAGAAGCCATAAGAAAATGTCTTAATCTCCTTCAGAAAAAAAGATCAGAATCACGATCATTCATTTTTGGGGATGTAAAGCCCCTAATCAAGTTCTCCAAAGCTTTCTCCACTACTTACGTAGTCAACTTCCTAGCATTGTACGAGGTATACGGCAAGGGTCCCTTACCAAAATCCACACAAAACACTTTGATAACGCTTCTACTGAAATGGGAGAAAACAGTGGATTTATTTGGGTACCATTGCCCTATTTCCTTAGTTATTTTTCATAACCATGTTTTTTTAAATGGTCTGCAAAAAAAGCGAATTTGTGTCCATTGATTTCACTACAAGAGACTTGTTAAGATTGTAGCTGGTAATCTATACTGTCTTTATCTACCTGTTCAATATTTAATCAAGTTTATAGATTTACACTATCTCAATCCTCTTTGTAAGGGAAAAAGGCATAGCCATATTGGAATTACTTTTTTGGGAAAAGTATTTTTAATTTATAATTAATTCCTTATACTTTAGCATGTCTTTAACAAACTTCATTTTCCAGAATCGTGGCACACAATATATGCCAGTTTAAATGATTTTGAGTAAGATTACATAGCATTCATTAGGTTGAAAGTGATGTCCATTGGGTTTCCTTCCATTATCGCATGAAGTTATTCTTTGAATTGATTTTTCGGTAGAATTAACACATAATTGTGTCCATTTAATTGTCTTCCTGTATTGAATGTAGAAATGTCTAGCGCCAAGATGCCCTTTGGGTGAACATGCACAGTATGTTTTCTAACAACAAAAGGAAACACTGTTCCAAACCTATGCCCTCAAACCTCACCACAGCTTCCTCAGGAGGGATTGCCATCTTGCATAATAATTTAGATTAGTAGATGGCAATCCCTCCTTTGGAAGCTGTGATCCTCCACTCTGTTGATTTTTTTAAGGCTTCTCATGCCCATTACAGCTTTCCTCACAGAACAGTGTAGTTAGATGGGATTATACCTTGATGGCAGCATATATTGCATAGCTAGGTTCACTTGTTGCGTAGCCAGACTTGATCCTGCACAGCCAAATTAATTGTTGCATCGCCGGCTTGGCGTCCCAGAAGAAAGACTCGGACCAGAAGGCATACTTTTACTACAGGAGTTTTGTTTAAATTAATGAAAAAATCTTACTGACCCTATTGCTAATAGGGAAGCTCCATACCTAACAAACTAAACTAAGGGTGCTCGTCAAAATAATAAACAACTGAAAACGGAAAGCAGGCAATATGGGCTGCCCTCTGTGTTTTTTTACTGTGTGCTCCCCCAGTGTTTCCAGAAATCTCTCCTAGTTTCATTTCCCACAATTATTTAATAAGAGACAGGTCTCCTGACTTTCAGTTTGTGTCCATCTTGTCAGAGTTCCAAATAAAGAAAAGGTTTTCCTCCGGTAAATAGCATGATGAACTTTCAGGTGTCAAAAAAAGTCAATTCTCTCAGTGCCGTAGCTGAAGGAATATTTCTTTAATGCTCCTCCATCTACTGTGTGGGTCTCTCCCCAGGAGATTCCAGTCTTGCTTGTTTCTGATTTCCCCTTGGGATGATTCTTTACTTGCTTGATGGGACCCTCTTGGCTCAATTGATTCTCTTGTTCCCAGTTTCTCACTTGATTCATAGGGATATGGGCATCCCCCTTACTATATCTTTCTCTTGGTTTTTGTGTGCGGCTTTGAGCCATTTGGCTGATTCCAAGGCTCAGGTTTTGAGGACTCCTGTAACCACTTGTATTTATGTCCGTCCACCTCTGTGGACCTCGTTGCACTTTGTAGGGATCAAGACTCTTTGTTCGTTCTCCTGGTCTGATCTCTGTGCTCCCCTCTACACTGCCAGTGTACCTTCTCTGTAGCAAGTCCTGCTCCAGTGAGGTGGCTTCAACCTGGTGGCACTGGTGTTCTCCACGTTCCTGGACATCCTCTCCAGAAAGCAAGCGGGAGTGTTTCTTCACTCGCTACTATGTTGCTCTCTCTAGTTTTGCATTGCGGGGGCTGTGCTTGTTCCTCCCTCTCTCGCCGGGTTTGGTGTTGTTTCCTGGGCACCAGGCCCACCACGTGGTCACGCCTTCCCTTAGTCCCGCCTCGTCGGCCACGTTTCTCATTCTCTCTGGCTTCTCTCCTGGTTTCGCTGTAGGTCTCCCTCCGGACCTCCTTCCGGGTCCTTCTCCACACCAGTCGGCTCAACTCAGCAGTGCGCTCCGCCTCCCAATGACATTGGTAGGTTGGAGGATAGCCTCTGCATGCACTTCTCCTCTTCCATTCAAGGGGGAAAGTCTTTTTATTGCGTTGTGCCAACTGTTCAAATGCACATACTACATTATTTGGAGTTCCACAGCTGACAGTCAGATCCACTTCGGGTATTGCCAAATATGCAGACAATGGGCCTCATTACAAGCAATGCAGTCCAGACGGTGCCGGTAAGCTCACCGGCACCGTTGTTTCCGGACTGGCACAGTACAACTCTGCCGGGCGGGTGCCCTCCCTCACTCCCACCCGGCCGGTCTGACCTGCTGGGCAGAACGGTACCCGCCTGCAGAGTTTCACGGAAGCAACAGCACCGTTATAAACGGTGCCAGTACTTCTGTGGTCCCCACTCCCATAGAGTCCTATTGGACTCTATGGGAATGGGGACCAACATTTTACTGGCACCTGACTTCCCGGCCGCCGAGGTTGTAATCCCCCGGTGTTACCGGGTAGTCGGGCACCAGAAAATATTTACGGGTCTGGTGGCAACCTGCCGCTATCACCGGCACGGTTACCGCCAGACCCTTGATGGGGCCCAATGTCTCAGTTGTAGGGAGTTCCTTACCAAAATGGGAGTCACTGCCCCCTGGTGAGGAGTTACTCCCAGTGAGTCCCGCTTTCCAAAACCCCAAGGGAAGGTTTTGCTTACAGACTCACTTCCCTAGCATTAAAGGGAGTGGCTCCCGCCCCCAAGGAAGAAGGGGAAAAAACCTCCAGATTCGTCACACTGCGCATAATCCGATTATTTGCTAAATAAACAGATTTACCTTCCACAGCCAGATGTATGTGTTTTATACTCAGGTTAATCGGTTAATAGTCAGGCTTAGCATATCCACATGACTATTGCATAGCGAAATTCACTTACTCCACAATAGGATAATTCTTGCATAGCCAGATGTAACCTTACATATACACATTTTCCTATACCATGGCCCGCACCAAAGGTAGATCACAATTGTTTTGTACTTCTATTTTGGCACTTTTAAAAAATAAAACCATTGATGGATTAATACCAAATTTGCAAAAACAGGCTTCCAGGACCAAGCGACCGCTCTTCGTGCAGGTTTGGTGCAAATCTGTCCTGCCGGTTGGGCTACAGGTACTGCAAAAAATGTTTTACCATTCAAGTCTGTCCTGAGTTTGAAACATTTGGGACCCCTCTCTACAACTTCTTGGCGATTCCGCACCAAGCGGATCTACATTTAATTTGCAAAGTTTTGTTCAGTTTTGCTGAATGGTGCCAAACATATAAACTGCGCAATAAGTGCTTTTCCTATGGGAAAGCCAACTTAAGCATAACTACAGGGTCGCTACCGTAACCCCTGTAAAGTAGACATAGCCTTGAATGTTCTGAACATCTGTGAAGTTCACTAACCTCATAGCAAGGCTCCTAAACATCAGAGATGTTTGCGGACATCGAAAGAGAAAAAACACCTGTTTTCTTGCTCTTTACTGAAATATTCCACCCCATCCTTACCATCATGTGCCTCCCCAGTGGTTGTTTCATTTGTCAGACAAGTGTAATGGTGCAGTTCTGATTATTTTATCACTCCGATGTTCGCAGACAGCGGGCGCAGTTCACGAATCCAACTTGGCGGATGTTTCATAGGTTTTGACGCACCTCACGTTTTGACATTTTTTTTAAATTAACCAATCGGCGACCTCGTACAATTTCAGCCGATGTCACAAGGCTCTGATTGATCCATAGATTTCTGCGGACACTGAATCATGAAGAGAGTCTGCAGATAGGACCAATATATCATTCATTTTACTAATCTAGTTTGTGGTCATTTTTGGTGCAAATCCATACAGCGTTTCGGCTGCAACCGCTAGCAACACTTTTTTCCCTTTCAAGTCTAACCGAATTTCAAAAATGTTGAGACCCCCTACAACTTTGATCCTCCCTCCCCCTTGATGAAATCGCACCAAACTTTGCAATAAAATTCAGTCGGGTCCATATTGTTTTTGCAAAGTTTTGTGCACATTCATTGAACAGCGCCAAAGTTATAAGCCGCCCAAAAACTGCTCTTGCTATGGGATCCGGATCTTTTATTCTCTTATCGCTATGGAGGGTGCCGCTCACCATCTGTCTGAATGGAATAAATCAGTAAACTTTAAACATATATATATTTCTGAGGCTTGTGGAATCTGCTTGGATCACATGCTGTGCGTAGGCCGACTTCTAGTGGAAGCTGCAGAGTATTACAGTTGTTGTTTTCGAAACTCGAAAAGGGAGGTCGACAGGACGTGCCAGTAATACTATCGCTAGTGTGACGTCTACTGTACCCATGATCCCTCACGCGTCGAGGTCCCTCAGATTGTTTTTGTCCACCATTCTAGACCGACGCGTATAGCGTAGTTCCTCTTTCGGCATAAAGCCATTGACTTATTTCAATTATCATTAGTTCATTCTTTCTGTCCTTTACTTCACCGACCATCGAAACATCATGCCGGTGAAGACAAAGAAACTGCCCGTCGAAAGACTTAACGCGACGGACCGTTCGGCCTTGGAAGGCCACCCCAGGCCTGTGCCCAGACAATAGGGAGAGAGGGGGGAGGTCATTTTAGGATGCATATGCCCCTTTTCCCACACTATTTTCGCCCAGCTGCCATAATTTGTGGTTATGGACAAGACCCCATTTAAATTCTGCTCCAAGTGCAATCGTAAATTCCCATGGGTCGACAAGCATTTAGTCTGTAAATTGTGTCTCCAAGAGACCACGTCGAAACGTCTTGTCGAGCGTACACGCTCTTCAAGCATAAGAATTTAAAGGACCGCTCCACAAAACGCTGGGCCCACTACGCCAGGCAACTCGAGGCCATGGAGGTAGAAGGCGCTTTCAGTGATGGCAGCAATGTCACCGTTTCGGACGGTGAGTGCGGCGGGGTAGCTCCGGCTACCCAAGCGCAGGCCCCCGACCCCGGAGGACAGGTCGGCGGCGATGTTGTGGGGACTACACCCGGCGGCAAAAGTGCATCAAAATCACACACCACTAAACACATAACCCCAAGTCGAGACTCGACACATGGGTCGAGTGTTGGAAAACGCATGGCACCCAGGGAAAGGTCCGTTGAGTCCCTGTCCTGTGGACGTTCTCGTTCGAGATCGCTGCATGATAGGACCCAACCATCGAAAGACGGAAAGGGTGTCACGCACAAAACTCTGCGAAGGCCGGTTGTCTGCAGATGAGGCTTTGGCCCTTCCTACTCCCGAAAGTCGACGCTCGGCATGAAATCGGGTAGTAGGCCCCAAAAAGCCCAAACAGTCGGATACGCACGGCTCTGGGCGCTGGGGGGGGACAGTACATAAGAAGTCCTCAAAGACCCCCCATAGGGATAAAAGCCCTAATAGGGAAAAAACTTCTCAGACAGAGAAGCCTAAGGAAACTAGGCCCATCCCTAATAAGGACAAATCTGTAGAGACTAGGCATAAAAAATCTGGGGTTATTCCTCCCACAGATGAAGACTTAGGACTTCCTTCCCAACCCTTGGTAATCCCAAGTTCAGCAGAATGGTCTTCACAAGACATTGATAGGGTCATGAGGAGACTGTCCTTTATTGCCAATTTCTATAAAAAAGACCCTGCATACTTCCAGAACTTCCAATGCCGCACCCCCAACCCCCCCCCCCCCCCTGCCCACCACGTCTCCCCCTGGGTCTCAAGTCTCTGCTCAGCCTTCTCAACTTGCTTTGAAATGGTCTCGTACAGAAACTCAGTGCATAGCACAGTCAAAGACCTCTGACCCGGACTCCGGAAACGAGGACCTCTCAATTGTGGAGGCAGCTGACCCTCAGTACGACGAGGAGCCAGCAGATCCTTATTAGGGGGACGATGAGGACCAAGAGGCTGACCCAGAGGCCAATATGTACCCGATAGACTAACCTATCGATCAGGATCCTCCTATAGTTGATTCTCCTATTGACAACCAACCCCTTCTTATTGAGGTGCTAGCCAAGGCGGCAGAACACTTTCAAATTGACACCCAAGAAGTGCAAGAGGATAAAGACTTTGTAGAACAGATCCTTGGGGACAAGAAAACGGTGGGCATTTTACTCCTTTGCTCAAGTCAGTACAGCGCAGGATTCAACCGTCATTAGAAGCTCCTAACCTCACACGGGCTGTGATCCCACGTGTAGAAAAGCTTTTTAAACTTGCACCTTCAGACCCACTGTATATTAGAGGGCAGCTGAAGCCAGACTCATTAGTTGTAACTACAACTAGGAAAAGACCGGGCACCCCCCCCCTTGCTTCCTCTGAGCTCCCACCCGACAAGGAGAGCAAAAAGATTTACACCATGGGTAGGAACGTCGCCTCCTCCGCCGTTTACCAAACCACAATTGCAAACAATGCTACCCTTTTGGCTAGTTATAACTGCCACAAATGGGAGTAAATGTCGGCTCTACTATCGTCTGCCCCAGAACCACTGAAATCCCAGCTAGCACAGGTGTCCGCAGACGGGAGGGCAGTGTCAAGCTGCTTCCTTAAGACCAACCATGACGCGGTGGACAATGCCGGAAGAATCATTGCTCAGGGTACGGTTATCAAATGTTGTGTGGCTGCGGCAATCAGGTGGTTTCAGACCAGAAAAGCAGGCCACACTAATTAACATGCCTATTGAACCCAATGGGCTCTTCGGCAAGGCCGTCGAGGACGCCCTTAAAACAGCCAAAGACGAGTATGACACACTTAAATTGTTGGGCCAACTCACCAAAAAACCATAATGACAATTTTTGCCGTTTTCGCGGCCAAGGTTCTCAACGGGGGTCCAATTGCAGTCAAAACCAGGGTTCCTCCTGGGGAAATAATCAGAGTCAATCCTCCCAGGGCTATCCTAGAGAACAACGCAGAGGTCGTGGAAGTGGCAACCCCTCTAGAGGTGGCACCCCACCTCGGAAGCAGTGACATTCCGCTTCAGGTGCCCTCCCATGCCTCTCCAGTAGGAGGGGGCATTTCCAGCTTCACCCACGCATGGGAGGGTATCACCTCAGACAGATGGGTGCTGTCCACAGTAGCAGGCGGATACTGTATCGAAATCCTCCAATGACCCCACGACAGAAGATCCACTCAAGAGAACACCAGCGTATCCTCTAATAGCCTCTGCTCCAAGGGTATTCACAAAGGTACTGGCGGTGGTGGCAGCGCACCTACGCAGGGAGGCAATCCCAGTGTACCCTTACCTGGACGACTGGCTCATTACAGGGCAGTCCCCCCTAATTTGCAGACAAAACATTCAAAAGACAATCAACCTCCTTTTTCAATTGGGCTTCTCCAAATGGAGAAGAGTCGTAATTTGGTGCCAGTCTAAACAAATAAACCCCATAGAATGTACTCCTTCCCACATTCTAACTTATATGCTCCATTTGCTAGATGCAGGGTTAGTATTCAACTCCCTAAAGGTCCACCTGGCGGCTTCATCAGCCTACACCACTTCCCATAATAAGGTTTCATGGTGGAAGGTACCTATCATCAAGGCATTCATGGAGGGAGTAAAGAGACTCCACCCTCCTATTTCTAACCCACCGCCGGGATGGGATCTCAATGTGGTACTCGCTAAGCACATGGGACCCCCTTTCGAGCCGATGCACAAGTCTAGTCTAAAGCACCTGACTTACAAGGCCGCCTTCTTAGTGGCTATCACTTCCATGAGAAGATTGAGTGAAATACAAGATTGTCGGTGCAGGATCCTTTCTTTGTTGTACACAAAGACGAGCTGGTTTTACTTACTCACCCTAGGTGCTCCCCTAAATTCATCTCCAGATTTCACGTAATTGAGCTACCGGCTTTCTTCCAGGAACCCAACAGCTCAGCTGAGGTAAAACTCCACACAATGGATGTGAGGCGGGCGGTCCTCTACTATGTACTATGTAGAGATCAATTGTTTGTCTCCATTGCGTCAGGCAGAGAAGATGACTGCATTTCAAAGAATGCCATCTCTAGGTGGATAGTCGGATGTATCCAACTGTGCTATTCCCTATCAGATAAGACATTGCCTTTTACACCCAGTGCTCACTCCACAAGAGGCACAGGAGCCACCCTGGCTTTCATTGCAAATGTCCCCTTAGACAGTATTTGCAAAGCAGCTACATGGAGCTCAAGACATACTTTCACTCAGCACTACTGCTTTGACACTCATTCCAAGACAGATGCACAAGTGGGACAAGCGGTTCTAAGACATTTATTTGCTCATGAACCTTCTCACATCCCACCTCCTTTTTCTAACACAGCTCACTAATCTATGAACAGCATGTGATCTAAGCAGATTCCACAAGCCTCAGAAGGGATACATTAATCACCGTAATCGTATTTATGATGCTTGTATCTGCTTAGATTCACATGCGACCCACCCTTCCTCCCCTCTGAGAGAAGGCGCATGGATGCTTATGAGCTTGTCTGATACGTATCTGCTTGGATACAACTGTACTCACGCTACACCTCATGTCAGAAAAATAACAATCTGAGGGACCTCGACGCGTGAGGGATCATGGGTACAGTGGACATCACACTAGGGATAGTATTACTGGCATGCCCTGTCAACGTCCCTTTTCGAGTTTCGAAAACAACAACTGTAATACTCTGCAGCTTCCACTAGATGTTGGCCTATGCACAGCATGTGAATCTAAGCAGATACAAGCATCAGAAAATCAGAAATACGATTACGGTGAGTAATGTATTATATATATATATATATTTCTGAGGCTTGTGGAATCTGCTTAGATCACATGCTGTGCATAGGCCGACATCTAGTGGAAGCTGCGGAGTATTACAGTTTGTTTTTCGAAAGTCGAAAATGGGCGTCGACACAGGCGTGCCAGTAATACTATCCCTAGTGTGACGTCCACTGTACCCAAGATCCCTCACGCGTCTAGGATCCTCAGATTGTTTTTTTCCGCCATACTGGTCGGAAGCATCTTGCGGAGTTCCCTGGCCTTAGCCATACTTTTACTGTTATTATAATTATAATTCTTATTCATTCCCTTCCCCACCCCAACGTCGACCCTCGACCTCGACGACGGCTGGAGAAGTCATCGACCGTCGACTGCTGCACGACGGATCTGGGCCTCGGAAGGCCGCTGGCCTCGGCCCGGGCCTAGTAGGCCGCTGGCCTCGGCCCTTACAAGTAGGGAGAGTGGGGGGGTGGTACATACTCTTCACTCTTATATATTCCTACACTTAGCAGCCCGCTGCCTTAAGGTGCGTATGGAGAGTACCCCTTTTCAATTCTGCCCCAAGTGCAATCGCAAATACCCTTGGGTCGACAGGCACGCCACGTGCAATCTCTGCTTCCCGAGGGATCATCCCGAAGCGAACTGCAGAGCGTGTAGTAGGTTTAAACCTAAGACACTTAAGGACCGTTCGACAAAGCGTTGGGCCCACCACGCCAGGCAGGAGGCCATGGCAGCAGAGGGCGCCTTCAGCGATGGCAGCGACGCCGTACTTTCGGACGGTGAGGGCATTATGGCGTCGAAAGACAGCCGGCAAGCGCAGGTCCCCGACCTCGGAAGGTCGTCCGGCAGGGCGGCTATGGGGAAGACCCCCGGCGACGCAAGCGCTACACACCTAACACACACTAAACACACTAAGACCAACCGGACCTCGACGACGTCGACTTCCCGGAAAGAGGCACAAAAAGAACGGTCCGACTCGGTGTCCTCTGGGCGCTCTCGATCGAGATCACCTCACGACGCAAGGCAATCATCCACTCTTGCCAAGAGTGCCTCGCTACACACATTAACGGAAGTTCGATCGTCGGTAGACGAAGACGACTTCCACCCCCAGGCCGCGCTCCAAGATACCGAGACCGCGGTTAACACCAGTGAGGCCCCACGCCCGAAGCACACAGATACCTCTCCAGACCCTCGGCGCCAGGCGTCGAAAGTCTCTGGGGCCTCCAAGGGACAGGGAAAACATTTTTCCACGCACGGGGAGGGGGGGAAACAGCGTAAAGCACAGCCTTCCACTCCTGTAAAGCCATCCTCTCACCCTAGGCAGACAAGCAAACACAAGTCTACCCTTGAAAAGTCCCATAAATCAGCACCTACTAAAGTAATACCCTGTTCCAGGGAATGGTCCAGTGAAGACATAGACAGGGTTATGTCTAGAATGTCGTCCTTGGCTGATTTTTATGATAAGAACCCAGAACATTTTCTTTCATAAAACCCTCAAGGGGCCACACCCTCAGGCTCCTCCGATCCTATCCCGCTAAGTAAAAAGCCCCGGTTCGAAAGACCTGAACCCTTCGACGTTCAGCCTTACTCCACTCCATATTCTACTCCACTCCCCAGTTACCAGGGACAAGTTTTCCCTGAAGAGGACCAGGAGTTTGAAATTATGGAAGAACAAACCGGGACAGATTACTATGCAGATGATGAGGACCTGGAGGAGGGAGAAGATGAGCAGGAAATTTACAGAATAGATTCCCCAGTACAAAGCGAAGCCCCAGTTACCGACTCTCCAGTTGATAACCAGCCCCTCCTTAACGAGGTTCTCGCTCGAGCAGCGGAACATTTCCACATCGACACCCACGGTGTACAGGAGGAAAGGGACTTCGCGGAGGAGTTTGTAGGAGAGAGGAGACCGGTCGCTCAGACCATCCCTATCCTCAAATCCATCCAACGAAGAATAGATCCTTCCCTGGTGAATCCTAACCTCACCAGAGCTGTCAACCCCAGAATTGAAAAGATTTTCCGGGCAGCCCAGTCTGACCCTCTGTATATAAGGGGACATCTTAAACCAGATTCCCTAGTGGTTACCAACACTAGAAAAAGGGCTGGCACGCCCTTATCTTCATCAGAAGCTCCTCCCGACAAGGAGAGCAAAAAACTTTACGGGTTTGGCAGGAAGGTAGCCTCAACGTCCGCCTACCAAGCAAGGATTGCGAATTCCACCACCCTGTTGGCTAGTTACAACTGCCATCAATGGGAAGAAGTCGTGGCGCTCATTGCCTCTGCTCCAGAACCGTTAAAGGGCCAGCTGGCTCGAATCTCGGCAGAGGGGAGAGCCGTGTCTGGTTGCATTTTAAAAGCAACTTTCGACGCCGCGGACAACGCAGGGAGATTGATAGCAGAAGGTACTGTTATCAAGAGACATGCGTGGTTACGGCAGTCGGGATTCAAGACAGAAACCCAGGCTTCTTTAATAGACAAGCCAGTGGAACCCGACCTATTGTTTGGGAAAGCGGTCGAAGACGCACTTAAAAATGCCAAAGATGAATATGAGACTCTCAAATCCCTTGGCCAGCTTACCAACAAACCCCCTAACCAGAGGGGGAACAGTAATTTTCGTCGCCCACGCGGCCAAAATTCGCAAAGAGGCAACTATGCCCAGGGACAGGGTACACAATGGAATAACAACCAGCAGTCTACCCAGAGTTACGGCAGGGGTAACAAGAGAGGTCGTGGAAGAGGCAGAGGCAGCCCCAACAAGGGAGGTGGCACGCCCCCACCAAAACAGTGACGCTCAGTTCAAGGTCCCTTGTCACGCAACCCCAGTAGGGGGACGCATTTCCACCTTCACCCAGGCTTGGGAAGGGATCACCTCAGACAGATGGGTGCTGTCAACAGTATCCGCAGGATATTGTATAGAACTACTGCAGCGTCCCCGGAACCATCCTCCACGACAAAGAGTGCACTCCCTAGAGCATCAGAGGATCCTTCTTGAGGAGATCGCCACTCTGCTAGAAAAGGACGCGATAGAACTCGTCCCAGGACACCAGGTAAACAAGGGTATCTATTCAACTTACTTCCTTGTGCCAAAGAAAGATTTGACAATGCGCCCAGTATTGGACTTACGGCCTGCCAACAAGTATGTCAAGCCCCAAAAATTCCGTATGACCACGCTACAAGAGGTAATCCCCCTCCTAAAAAAGGGGGATTACATGGCAACCTTGGATATGAAAGATGCTTATTTTCATATTTCCATGCTCCCAGCGCACAGAAAGTACTTGCGCTTCAAGGTGGACAGTCGCCACTACCAATTCAAGGTACTGCCCTTCGGGATAGCTTCAGCACCAAGGGTATTCACCAAGGTACTGGCGGTGGCAGCTGCACACCTACGCAGGGAGGCAATCCCGGTGTACCCTTATCTGGACGACTGGCTCATAACAGGGGAAACCCCAGGAATTTGCAGGTCAAACATTCAGACTATCGACCTCCTCCACGAATTAGGCTTCTCTATCAACGAGAAAAAGTCAAGTCTGGTGCCAAGCACCTCAAAACAGTTTCTAGGAGCTATCCTAGATACTCAGAAAGGATTGACCTTCCCTTCGGAAGAGAGAATTCGGAATATACTTCTGCAAATTCCGCATTATCAGTCAGGTCAACAGATAACAGTACGCAAAGCTATGCGGCTACTGGGCATGATGGCGTCATGCATTTACCTGGTCCCCCACGCGCGTCTGCGCATGCGTCCCATGCAGGAATGGTTGGCGAAACAGTGGTCTCAGGCAAGTGGTCAGTGGGACGATCTAGTGGTCGTTTCGCCAACACTCGTACAGAGCCTACACTGGTGGACAAGAGAGAATCTCGCAAAGGGGAAACCCTTTTACGATCCCGAAGTACAAGCCGTGGTGACTACAGATGCATGCCTGACTGGGTGGGGAGCTCACCATCTCCACCACACAGCTCAGGGTCTCTGGTCTCACTCAGTAGCCAAGAACCACATCAATCTGCTAGAGCTTCTGGCAGTATTCCGAGCGCTAAAGGCGTTCGAGCCCCATCTACTGAACTTGTCGGTGCAGATCAGGACGGACAGCACGACAGCCATGTTCTATCTGAACAAGCAAGGGGGGACTCGTTCGCCAAATCTGTCCAAGCTTGCCCAGAAAATATGGATATGGGCACTCAGACGGAACATCTTCCTGTCATCGCAACATGTTCCAGGGGAGTTCAATTCCCTAGCGGATGCTCTAAGCAGAGACTCCCTCCCAGAAGAACACGAATGGGTCCTTCACAGAGACGTAGTAGAAGATCTCTTCTCTCAGTGGGGTTTCCCCACTATAGACCTATTCGCCACAAGCGAAAACAAACAATGCCCAGGATTTGCATCCAGGTTCCCCCAGCCGGACTCCCAAGGGAATGCCCTGTGGATGAACTGGTCAGGGAGGTTTGCGTACGCTTTTCCACCAACTCCTCTCATCAGGAAGGTGGTGTACAAGATGAACAAGGAATCGATGACGCTCATCCTAGTTGCTCCCATGTGGGCGAGACAACCATGGTTTCCACACCTACGCAGGATGGCGGTGTGCGAGCCCATCAGACTCCCAGCCTGGTACAACCTACTGTCCCAGCAACAGGGTCAAACAGTGCATCAGGAACCCAACTCTATGAACCTAGCAGCATGGCTCCTGAAGTCATAGAGTTTGGACATCTCAAATTACCACAGAGGTGTATGGACATTCTAAAGGAGTCCAGGAAACCAAATACAAGGCACTGTTACTTTGATAAGTGGAAAAGATTCGTTATCTGGTGCCAGAATAAACAAATCAACCCGGTTGATTGCACTCCTTCCAACGTTGTGACATACATGCTCCACCTGCTGGATGCAGGGTTGGTTTTTAACTCGCTGAAAGTACACCTGGCAGCCCTCTCGGCTTACACCACATCCCATAACAAGGTCTCGTGGTGGAAAGTACCAGTGGTTAAAGCCTTCATGGAAGGAGTAAAGAGACTTCACCCTCCTATTTTGAACCCACCGCCAGGATGGGACCTCAACGTGGTGCTAGCTAAGCTCATGGGACCCCCATTCGAACCCATGCATAAAAGTAGTCTCAAACACCTGACTTATAAAACGGCCTTCTTAGTAGCCATTACCTCCATAAGAAGGGTCAGTGAAATTCAGGCTCTGTCAGTGCAGAATCCTTTCTTTACTATCCACAAGGACAAACTGGTTTTACGGACACACCCTAGGTTCTCACCTAAATTCATATCCAAGTTCCATGTAAACCAGTCCATCGAGCTTCGAAACTACACACCCTAGATGTGCGTAGGGCGGTCCTATACTATGTAAATAAAACCAGACCGCTAAGGAAAACAGATCAACTGTTTGTCTCCGTAGCTACAGGCAAAGAGGGGGATCGCGTCTCTAAGGGCGCTATCTCGAAGTGGATTATCAACTGTATACAGCTGTGTTACTCTCTTTCTGAAAAGACTCTGCCTTTTACGCCAAGGGCCCACTCTACTAGAGGCATTGGTGCCACTCTGGCTTTCATTGCAAATGTTCCCCTCGACACCATTTGCAAAGCAGCTACTTGGAGCTCTATTCACACTTTTACTCAGCATTACTGCATTGACACTCATTCCAAGACAGATACACAAGTGGGACAAGCGGTTCTAAGACACCTGTTTGCTCATGACCCTTCTCACATCCCACCTCCTTCTTCTGGTACTGCTCGCTAATCTATGCACAGCATGTGATCTAAGCAGATTCCACAAGCCTCAGAAGGGATACATTACTCACCGTAATCGTATTTCTGATGCTTGTATCTGCTTAGATTCACATGCGACCCACCCTTCCTCCCCTCCGAGAGAAGGCGCATGATTACTTGTAGTCTTACCTTTCTGTCTATCTGCTTGGATTATCTGTACTCACGCTACTCCTCATGCTTCCTCATGTCGGGAAAAAAAAATACAATCTGAGGATCCTAGACGCGTGAGGGATCTTGGGTACAGTGGACGTCACACTAGGGATAGTATTACTGGCACGCCTGTGTCGACGCCCATTTTCGACTTTCGAAAAACAAACTGTAATACTCCGCAGCTTCCACTAGATGTCGGCCTATGCACAGCATGTGAATCTAAGCAGATACAAGCATCAGAAATACGATTACGGTGAGTAATGTATCCCATATATATAGCTTGATATGTGATCAAGCTGCAAGTCGTAGCGAAACGCGTCATCGCCGGGGTTTTCCTCTGTGAGAAATTTTAACCTGAAGGATGTTGCAGTCAGCTCTGTGAGAAACGTAAGGACTAACTTGTATTTTTGGCACAATACTCTGGGAGTGCGGCTCAAGACTGCATCGTGTTCACGGTGCGGAGAATGGTGATTTTATGTGTGTATATATATATATTTTAAAGAAAGGAAAAGTAATTGCGCTTCTCCACACAGGGACAGCACTCAATGCGGTCAGGACGCCAGTATAAAACTCCAAAAAGTAAGTCAATCCACCATTCGCCAGAGTTCTTATGCCATATCCAGTTTTATTCAAGGCATTACAACCTATATATAATTTTTTTTTTCTTTTTTCTTTTCAATGAAAAAACTTTGTTAAAGGGACGTTATGGTTACAAGTAAAACCGAAAAACCCTTGAAATTCGCCAGTTATGGTAAGCTAAGCAACCATATCTCGCGTCCCCACCGTGCACTGCTAAGACTAAAACCCAGGACATCAAAGAGGACATCACAAATGTCATTGATGGCATCACTGGTGACATCACATCACATTAATTCTGATGAAAAGTCGGTAGAGGGGATCGTGTGTACAATGTTGGAAGCAACATATCACAGATGATCAGGGGACCTCTAATGAACTATTTAATGTATTAAAAATATGTACTCATTTAAAGTAAATGTTATATTGGAGTGTTCTTATTAATAAAACAACCTAATAATACATAAACATAGGAAATGGGTGCAGCATACACCACAGAAGAACAGTATTTTTCATCTGGTAATATCGGTCAGTGAAATAATGAATGCAAGGCTATCGGAATTATGTCTGTTAAACTTGAAAATGAATAGCGAACAATACAAGATTTACTACACACTTGTGTTAGTACAAACAATACATGTAAAGAGACACAATGCATTGCAATCTGAGGCACATACAGTGAAACTGCAGTAAGAAGGAAAGAGTATCACCAGAAAATGAAAATAAGTTTAGAGTTTATTATCATGTATACAAATTGTGTGTTTGAGGCGTGCTTATTTCCCCATGTATGTGTACCATGAGCTGAGGGCAAACTGTAAGGCAAGTACCTTAACAACATAGAGCAAGGCAACATTTAAGCCATCTAAAAATGTTGAGCCCCCCCCCTAATGTTGCCCCCTCTTGACAAAATCCCACCAAACTTTGCAAAAGCATTAAAATATGAGTCTAAAATCTTTTTGCAAACTTTTGTGCAGATTTGTCAAGCAGCACTAAATTTGTAAGCCTTTCAAATATTTTGGGACACCCCGTCTAATTTTGCTCCCTCTTGGCGAAACAGCACCATAATTTGCAGAACCATTCAGGGCGAGGTCCAAAAGTATATTGCAAGATTTATTGCGGTTTCATTGAGTGGTGCCAATGTTATAAGCCATCCAAAACTGCTTTTCAGCAACCCTGTAAGTGCAGAAATATGTATGGATGTGCCTGAACATCCAGATCGTTTGTGGACTTCGTAAAAGAAAATCACTTTTTTTGCTTTTTACGGCCATATCCCATCATCATCACCCCTCACCTCCCCAAAGATTGATTCATTAGTTTTACAAGTGCAATGTTGTGTTTTAAAATATGCTTTTACCGCGATGTTCGTGGACACCGGCCGCTGTCCGCAGATGCAACATGGCGACCGTTTAAAAAAAAAAAATGATGCTCCTCACGTTTCTGAACATCCAATCGGTGGGAACATCGGCCTGTGCATAGGCCGACATCTAGTGGAAGCTGCGGAGTATTACAGTTTGTTTTTCAAAACTCGAAAATGGGCGTCGACACAGGGCGTGCCAGTAATACTATCCCTAGTGTGACGTCCACTGTACCCAAGATCCCTCACACGTCTAGGATCCTCAGATTGTTTTTTTCCACCATACTGGTCGGAAGCATTTTGCGGAGTCCCCTGGCCTTAGCCATACTTTTGCTAAAATATTGATTAATTTACATCCTTTCCCCATCCAAACGTCGAACTTCGACACTGGCTTGGAGAAGAAATCGACCGTCGGCTGCTGCACGACGGATTTGGGCCTTGGAAGGCCTCTGGCCTCAGCCCTGCAAGTAGGGAGAGTGGGGGGTTGGACATACTCTACACTCTTGGTATATAGGTACACCCTATACATTTCCTACACTTACCAGCCCGCTTCCTCAAGGTGCGTATGGAGGGTACCCCTTTTCAATTCTGCCCCAAGTGCAATCGCAAATACCCTTGGGTCGACAGGCACGCCACGTGCAATCTCTGCTTGCCGAGGGACCACCCCGAAGCGAACTGCAGAGCGTGTAGTAGGTTTAAACCTAAGACACTTAAGGACCGTTCGACGAAGCGTTGGGCCCACCACGCTAGGCAGGCGGCCATGGCAGCGGAGGGTGCCTTCAGCGATGGCAGCGACGCCGTGCTTTCGGACGGCGAGGGCATTACGGCATCGAAAGACAGCCGAGCGCAGGTCCCCGACCTCAGAAGGTTGTCAGACAGGGCGGCTATGGGGAAGACCCCCGGCGACACAAGCGCTTCACACACCACTCACACAAAACACACGAAGTCGAACCGAGACTCGACAACGTCGAAAGAGGCACAAACAGAACGGTCCGAATAGTTGTCCTCTGGGCGTTCTCGATCGAGATCGCCGCATGACTCCAGGCAATCATCCACTCTTGCCAAGAGTGCCTCGCTCCCTAGGCTAACAGAAGTTCGATCGTCGGAGGACGAAGACGACTTCCACCCCCAGGCCGCTCTCCAGGAGTAGGAGCCCGCAGACGAGATCAGCGCGGCCCCACGTTCGAAGGACAGGGACTCTACCCCCGATCCTCCGGAGCCACAAAGGGACAGGGAAAACACTTTTCCACTCACGGGGATGGGGGAAAACAGCAGAAGAAGCAGCCACTGCACTCTTCCACACCTGTGAAACACTCCACTCCTCCTAAACAGACAGACAAGACCAGGTCTGCTGATATTTCTAAAACCAGCAAATCTACTCAAGATAAATCTCCTAGACTTTCTGAGAGAGTCATTCCCAATTCCAAAAAATGGTCGAGTGATGACATAGATAGGGTCATGTCAAGGATGTCTTCTTTGGCAGACTTTTATGATAAAAATCCAGACCATTTCCTTTCATATAATCCACAAGGGGCTACACCCTCAGGTTCTAATGATCCTATCCCCCCGAGTAAGAAGCCCTGGTTTGAGACACGGATGAGGTCTGCAGACCCCTTCGAGGTACAACCATACTCACGACCATACTCACTGTATCAAGGAGAAACTTCCTTTGGTGAGAACCAAGATTTTGGCATGGTAGAAGAGCAATCCGGGACGGGCTACTATGGGGATGATGAGGACCAGGAAGAGGAAGACCCTGAAACCTACAGAGTAGATTCCCCGGTAGAGAAGGAAGCCCCGGTTACCGACTCCCCTGTCGATAACCAACCCCTCCTGAACGAGGTGCTCGCACGAGCAGCAGAACATTTCCATATTGACACCCACGGTGTCCAGGAGGAGAGGGACTTCGCCGAGGAGTTAGTGGGAGAAAGGAGGCCTGTTGCCCAGACCATCCCTATCCTTAAGTCTATTCAGCGAAGAATAGACCCGTCCCTGGTGAACCCGAACCTCACCAGAGCAGTCAATCCCAGAGTTGAAAAACTTTTCAGGGCAGCCCAGTCTGACCCTCTCTATATAAGAGGACATCTGAAACCAGACTCCCTGGTTGTTACTAACACTCGTAAGAGGGCTGGAACACCCTTGTCATCGTCCGAAGCTCCTCCAGACAAGGAGAGCAAAAAACTATATGGTTTTGCCAGGAAGGTAGCCTCAATGTCCGCCTATCAGGCAAGGATTGCAAACTCCACCACCCTGTTGGCCAGCTACAACTGCCATCAGTGGGAAGAAGTCGCGGCACTCATAGCCTCTGCACCAGAACCCTTAAAGGGCCAGTTAGCACAAATTTCCGCAGAGGGTAGAGCCGTGTCTGGTTGCATTTTAAAAGCAACTTTTGATGCAGCGGACAACGCAGGCAGATTGATAGCAGAAGGTACTGTTATCAAGAGACATGCGTGGTTACGGCAGTCTGGTTTTAAGGCAGAAACCCAGGCATCATTGTTGGACAAACCGGTGGAAGCTGATCTGTTGTTTGGTAAGGCGGTCAAGGACGCACTGAAGAATGCCAATGACGAATACGAGACACTCAAGTCCCTTGGCCAGTTAACCAATAAACCCCCTAACCATAGAGGGAATAGTAATTTTCGTCGCCCACGCGGCCAAAATTCCCAGAGAGGATCGAACTATTCCCAGGGGCAGGGTACACAGTGAAACAGCCAACAGTCTACCCAGGGTTACGGCAGGGGTAATAGGAGAGGACGTGGTAAAGGCAGAGGCAGCCCCAGTAAAGGAGGCGGCACGCCTCCACCAAAGCAGTGACGCTCAGTTCAGGGTCCCTTCTCACGCAACCCCAGTAGGGGGACGCATTTCCAACTTCACCCAGGCTTGGGAAGGGATCACATCAGACAGATGGGTGCTGTCAACAGTATCCGCAGGGTACTGTATAGAACTACTGCAGCGTCCCCGGAACCATCCTCCACGACAAAGAGTACACTCTTTAGAACATCAGAAGATTCTCCTCGAGGAGATCGCCAATCTGCTAGCAAAGGACGCGATAGAACTCGTCCCGGGACACAAGGTAAACAAGGGTATTTATTCAACTTACTTCCTTGTGCCAAAAAAAGATTTGACAATGCGCCCAGTATTGGATTTACGGCCTGCCAACAAGTATGTCAAGCCCCAAAAGTTTTGAATGACTACGCTACAAGAGGTAATCCACCTCCTAAAAAAGGGGATTACATGGCAACCTTGGATATGAAAGATGCCTATTTTCATATTTCCATGTTCCCAGCGCATAGAAGGTACTTGCGCTTCAAGGTGGACAGTCGGCACTACCAGTTCAAGCTACTGCCCTTCGGGATAGCTTCGGCACCAAGGGTATTCACCAAGGTACTGGCGGTGGCGGCTGCACACCTACGCAGGGAGGCAATCCCGGTGTACCCTTATCTGGACGACTGGCTCATAACGGGGGAAACCCCAGTAATTTGCAGAACAAACATTCAAAGGACTATCGACTTCTTCCACGAATTAGGCTTCTCAATCAATGAGAAAAAGTCAAGCCTGGTGCCAAGCACCTCCAAACAGTTCCTAGGAGCAATCATAGATACTCAAGAGGGGTTGACATTTCCTTCAGAGGAAAGAATTCGGAATATACTACTGCAAATTCCGCAATATCAGTCCGGTCACCAAATAACGGTACGCAAAGCAATGCGTTTGCTGGGCATGATGGCGTCATGTATTTACCTGGTCCCCCACGCGCGCCTGCGTCCCATGCAGGAATGGTTGGCGAAACAGTGGTCTCAGGCAAGTGGTCAGTGGGACGATCTAGTGGTCGTTTCGCCAACACTAGTACAAAGCCTTCACTGGTGGACAAGAGAGAATCTTGCACAGGGGAAACCCTTTTACGATCCCGAAGTACAGGCAGTAGTCACTACCGATGCATGTCTGACGGGGTGGGGAGCTCACCATCTCCACCACACAGCTCAGGGTCTCTGGTCTCCCTCAGTGGCCAAGAACCACATCAACCTGCTAGAGCTTCTGGCAGTATTCAGAGCGCTTCAAGCGTTCGAGCCCCACCTACTAAACCTGTCAGTGCAAATCCGGACGGACAGCACGACAGCCATGTTCTACCTGAACAAGCAAGGAGGGACTTGTTCGCCAAATCTTTCCAAGCTTGCCCAGAAAATCTGGATATGGGCACTCAGACGGAACATCTTCCTGTCATCACAACATGTTCCAGGGGAGCTCAATTCCCTAGCGGATGCTCTGAGCAGAGACTCCCTCCCAGAGGAACACGAATGGGTTCTACACAGAGAGGTCATAGCAGATATCTTCTCTCAGTGGGGTTTCCCCACTATAGACTTATTCGCCACAAGCGAAAACAGACAATGCCCAGGATTTGCATCCAGGTTCCCCCAACCAGACTCCCAGGGGAACGGCCTGTGGATGAACTGGTCAGGGATGTTTGCGTACGCTTTTCCACCAACTCCTCATCAGGAAGGTGGTCAACAAGATGAACAGAGAGTCGATGACGCTTGTCCTAGTTGCTCCCATGTGGGCAAGACAACCGTGGTTCCCACACCTACGCAGGATGGCGGTGTGCGAGCCCATCAAACTTCCGGCCTGGTACAACCTACTGTCCCAGCACCAAGGTCAAACAGTGCATCAGCAACCCAACTCAATGAACCTGGCGGCATGGCTCCTGAGGTCATAGAGTTTGGACATCTCAATTTACCACAGAGGTGTATGGACATCCTAAAGGAATCTAGGAAGCCAAACACAAGGCACTGTTACTTTGACAAGTGGAAGAGATTTGTTATCTGGTGCCAGAGTAGACAAGTCAACCCAGTTGATTGCACTCCTTCCACTATTGTTACATACATGCTCCACCTGCTAGATGCAGGATTGTTTTTTAACTCACTGAAAGTACACCTGGCAGCCCTGTCGGCATACACCACTTCCCATAACAAGGTCTCGTGGTGGAAAGTACCAGTAGTTAAAGCCTTCATGGAAGGAGTAAAGAGACTTCACCCTCCTATTTCAAACCCACCACCAGGGTGGGACCTTAATGTGATGCTATCTAAGCTCATGGGCCCCCCTTTCGAGCCCTTGCATAAAAGCAGTCTCAAACACCTGACTTATAAAACGGCCTTCTTAGTAGCTATTACTTCTATAAGAAGGGTTAGTGAAATTCAGGCTCTGTCAGTGCAGGATCCCTTCTTTACTGTCCATAAAGACAAACTGGTTTTACGCACACACCCTAGGTTCTCACCTAAGTTTATATCTAAATTCCACGTAAACCAGTCCATCGAGCTTGCGGCTTTCTTCCAGGACCCTCAAAGCTCGGCTGAGGTGAAACTACACACCCTAGATGTGCGTAGGGCGGTCCTCTACTATGTAAATAAAACCAGACCGCTAAGGAAAACGGATCAACTGTTTGTCTCCGTAGCTACAGGCAGAGAGGGGGATTGCGTCTCTAAAGGTGCCATCTGGAAGTGGATTATTAACTGTATCCAGCTGTGTTACTCACTCTCTGAAAGAACTCTGCCTTTCACGCCAAGAGCCCACTCTACTAGAGGCATTGGGGCCACTCTGGCTTTCATTGCAAATGTACCCCTTGACACCATTTGCAAAGCAGCTACTTGGAGCTCTATTCACACTTTTACTCAGCATTACTGCATTGACACCCATTCCAAGGCAGATACACAAGTGGGACAAGCGGTTCTAAGACACTTATTTGCTCATGACCCTTCTCACATCCCACCTCCTTCTTCAGGTACTGCTCGCTAATCTATGCACAGCATGTGATCTAAGCAGATTCCACAAGCCTCAGAAGGGATACATTACTCACCGTAATCGTATTTCTGATGCTTGTATCTGCTTAGATTCACATGCGACCCACCCTTCCTCCCCTCTGAGAGAAGGCGCATGGTTGCTTGTAGTCTTATCTTTCTATCTGCTTGGATTACCTGTACTCACGCTACTCCTCATGCTACCTCAGGTCAGAAAAAATACAATCTGAGGATCCTAGACGCGTGAGGGATCTTGGGTACAGTGGACGTCACACTAGGGATAGTATTACTGGCACGCCCTGTGTCGACGCCCATTTTCGAGTTTCGAAAAACAAACTGTAATACTCCGCAGCTTCCACTAGATGTCGGCCTATGCACAGCATGTGAATCTAAGCAGATACAAGCATCAGAAATACCATTACGGTGAGTAATGTATCCCATATATAATGTATATTTATCAGATTTTTAATTTTGCACAATTTCTGGCTTTTCTCCGTTTGGCTGTCATTCAGGATATATTCCCATCGTCACTGTAACACTGAATTGTGTGTACAGTTTCCAAAACATCCTTGTATGTCTGTAGCTTTTAAATCTGGTATACCATCAGGGACTTTGGTGCGGCTGGGACAAGTGTGAGAAACCTGAAGGTGTCTCCCTGGCTAGTCCCCAGGGATCTGTCATCCAGGTGGCCAGGACACGGCCATCGCTATTGGATCCAGTTCCTGGGGGTGGACTAGTGAGGGAGGATCACCTGGATGAGGTGTCCTTGGGGAGTAGGAGTGAGACACAGACGGTGAGACACGGTATCCCCCTTCTCTCAACACCTTTCACCATCCCACCACGTAGGATATTCCAAAACACTTACCCCTCCCCCTTTTCCGATACAAACACTTTCACACAACACGGAAGGCAGCGGACTAACCCCAGAGCCGTTTACCTGAGATGTCCCAATACAAGGATCAGGCAATTGATCTAAATCCCTCACACCTGACAGCCATTTCCCTTCCCCAAAGGGATAAAAGGTGGAGCACAAGAGCACATGATGAGCAAGGCAGACCGCACGATGTGAAGGTTAACTCAGCACGGCCGTTCAAGAAGAGGCGAAAGATGGCGAATACGGAGAGGGTGCCAGGGAGAGACGTGACCTTGTCCTTTCCAATCCATGCCTGTGAAACCTCTGCAGATGGAAACCTAAGACTGCGAAAAAAGGCCAACGTGTGTTGCCGCAGATGTCTTTTGTACGCAAGACCCTCCTCCGCTGTTAACCAAGCCGGGGAGAGACGTTTGTCTCATTGGTACAAACCTGGACTCCAAAGCCAAGCGGTTCGTCACAGACGGTGAGTCGTGGAGAGTGTCGATAAGAAACCGAACTGTGTTAAACGAAAAATAGCCAAAGGGTAATTTGAACTTTTAAAAATACGAGAAACAAGGGGGCAAACCAGCAACAGAGGAGGCCGGCAACATGTGGGTGCTGAAGATGCAAACACTGAGCGATTACCCGATGGTAGAAAAACTACAATAATCAAAAGGCCTTTGAAAGAGGCGACGATAGGTCAAAGTGGTCATGCAGGGGTCTTGTCAAACCCTATGTACCGTCGAAAAGTCTTTGACCGGCAGTTGATTGAAAAAGCTATGGGAAGTGAATCCTGCATGATGAATATTGATACTTGAACTGTTTTCCATAAAGATTGGCAAGTGTGAACCCTGTAGAGGGATGTCTACGAGAATGGTTTGAAAAGACATTGAGATTGGAGAAAGTAAAAAAGGTGAACGGTCTTTGTGCAAATCCATAGTGAACCCGGAAGAGGGAGGCTGAGAACCGAGACAAATATTTGAAAGGGGTTTGCACCCGGAAGAGGGAATCCAGGGGGTGACGAATCCTCACCTGAAGTTCAAAAAGCAAGTATTGCAAGACAAGGGGAAGGGAAGTGTCCCCCTTGTCATTTGGGACTCGAGCCCGGCCGAGGGAGATCCAGGGGTAGAAAGTTATCACCCAAAGTTCACTGAGAAGGGAACCATCTTGTGAATTTGTTAAATATGATAGTGTGAAGGGTCTGTGCCCGGAAGAGGGGGGAACCCAGGGGTGAAGCCTTCACCTAACTTCTACATGAAGCAGAACTTAGTGTTTGTTGAGTACATCAGGCCTCGATGGAAAGACTTTTATTGAAAGGAGACTTTACCCTCGAAGAACCTGATAGCTGGAACGGAACTGCCAACTCGTGCTGGGAAGGCTCAAGCGTGTACTGTGCTCCGTCCCACCTTGTCCCATGTTAGAAACGTGGGGAAGGGAGACCTCAAGGCAATCACATCCTGACTTATTATTGGAACACTATTTCCCTTATTTTGATACCCTATCCCACACTCTTTCTGTAATTAGTTGTAAGGAATTGGCAATCGTTTTTATTTTAGTATAGGCCCTTTTATTTTGACACAATGCTACTAGGACTGCCTTATTTTTAATTTGATGGTCGACGCTTGCTCCCATCTTAGATTTAGGTTTAGCTTAGGCATTTTTTCCACCCTGCATTCATTGTTCATTAAACACCCTTGAACTGTGATCACTTGTCTGTCTTTACTGTTGCCACCAGGAGTTCCTTACACAAGATGCTGCTGTCATCTGGCACGGTCTATGAAAATCGAGGATGAACCTTACCCATGACAAACCCCTCTGTTTGCCATATAACCTATGCTCATAGTGTTGCTTCTTATGCATCTTCCTTCCTATAAATCACCAATCTCCTCTTTCACGTGCTTGTTTTCTGTACTCTTCCATTGTTTTCATCTCTGCTTGTGTTCCTCCCATACTCCTTCCATGTGTTCTTTATCCCTATGTTCCTAAAGTCTAAGCCCCATTCCGCCTGGACCCCTGAAACAAAATCATATCATATTACAAAAGCCAAACACATTGGCTTGGGCAAGTCATGTTTTGCTAACATCTGAAGCCTTATACAGTGGGTCGACAAATGTGGTGTGGACACTTTATCTTAAAGGCATCACATCATGGCGTCTCCTAGCCTTACTGGCTAAATTGTGAGCTTATTTGAGTTTATTCAGCATAGACGGTGGCATGTGAAGAACGGGTCCAATTTTTGCTATATTAATGTGAAGAACAGGTCCCTTTTCCAAGTCCTGAAAAATCGAAATCACATGCATGTATTAAAAATTGAAGAGTAGAATTGCTGGGTCATGTTAAGTGTTTAAAAGCTTCAGTTTAATTTGGTAACAGGCACTTGTGGTATATCAGTGTACTATTTACAATAAATGCACAATATACGTGCACGCATTTGAGCTAGCATCTACAGCACTCTATTATTGTTGGACAGACTATATTCATCCCCATGATGTGGATATTGGCCGGTCCTGAATGCGGAAACCAATTTCTTTAGCTCGCCTATCTCCTTGTACTTGGCTAGTGAGAGAAGTCCTTGAAGAAACAACTGTGAAATTACTGCTTTGTGAAAAAGATTTAAAGGAGCAGGACGCAAAATTACAAATGCCAAATATGGTAGTTATTTATGTTTTTTCTTGGGTTGTGTATTTGCAGGTAATAGTACAGCAACAAGCATTGTGACGGCTACCACACAAGGTATTCTTATGCAAATAAAAGCAGTTCTTTTTTTGCTAAAAGATGAAAAATGAATGCCTGCTTCTCCTATTTCGTAAGTTTATTTAAACAGTATGTCTAGAATGTAAATTGCATTAGGTTATTCTGAGATTTTACCTGACTCTATATTAATTTAGGTGCAAAGGGACATTGTATATATATGGATTTCTTTTTGTATCATGATACAAGCAATACAATAAATTCGACCTATTGAACAGTAGGCAAGAAGGATGGCTAAGACGAGGAAAGTTTTGCCAGCGGTAGAGGAAGAGTAGGAGAGAGCAAGGGTGGGGGAATAATTGGAGTGAGACCATTTTCAAAAGAAGTCCTCTGAGGGAGAGAGGACGGAAAGAAAGGGTATGGTGAGGGGGTGATGACATTTATACCACAAGGTGTCAACTTGCAGATCTCTAATGAAAACCTTTCGATTTGTCGACTCTGAAGAGCTTATGCCGAAGAGCTTGAGAAGTGAGTTCTGGAATGCTTGTTTGAAAAGGACAGTCTTTGGATCTTGGGTTTAAGGTGATTGCGATTGGCGAGATGTTAATTATGATTATATAATTGGTTATTTAGAACGTGTGGACCCGAGGATCGAACCTGTGTTGCTCCACATCATCTTGCTTCCAAGGCGAGCATGTTGCCCCTGAGCTATCCTTCCGTTATGTTCTTGATGAGTATAGTCTGCAGGTCCTTCCTGAACTGTAGGATGCATGGGGTCAGTCTTATTTGGTAACTTGTTCCAGAGGCAGGGTGCCTAATTTGGCTGATCTGGCAGCCCCGGGGAATGAGCTCTGAGGAGGGAGCCATCCTGCCGTGGGAGAGTGGTGGTGCGGCCGGCTCTGTGAGGCTGGCACTCGGCTCATCGAGGCGGGATCTGGCAGCGCTCTGACATGGGGGTTGTGTAGAAGGCGGCAGCCGACCCAGAGCAGTGGTTAAGAGGGATCGGGAGGGAGAAGAAATCCACCCAAAGCTCAGCCCCAGGGTGCAGGGGCCAGCAGGGAAGTGCAGAGTCTGGGCATGGTAACTCAAGAAAGACGAAGGAAGCCTGAGCAGAGCTCACGTTGGGAGACTTGATTGGGGGCGGAGGAGCCCTCTGGGCACTGGGGCCTGAGGACGGCAACCCATGATTGGAGGCGGAGATCCTTGCCTGATGGGCCAGTGGTACCTGGACAGAGCGGTCCACATGAAGAGAATTGAGGCCCAGAGGCGTGCCAACGCTGCCTGCGGTGCATGGTAGTAGGGCGTGAAGGCCCACTTGGCAAAGATGAGCTTTTAACCTGAAGTTCTAAGTGGTAAGGAAGCCAGTAGCGGGACAGTGGCTGAGAGTAGAGAGGTGTAGAACGGAGCCCAGGAAGAGCCCCCATCAAAGAAAAGTGAGGCTGAGTGATTTAGGCAAACCCAGGAGGGCCGGCGAAGGGCTAAGAAACTGGCAGTAAGGAGGCCCTCACCCCAGAGGTATAGCACTCATGACACAGCGTGGAAGAGGAGCCCTGGGGTACCGGAGGATGGCTCTCACGAAGCAGTGGGGACTATGGTGAAGGGGATCAGGTCCGACCGGGGATCGACCAACGGTAGATGCCATCGCGCAGGACGACGCAACAAAACTAGACGATAGTCTTTCTCCAGCATGGGGTCTGGCATGGATTCACATGCTCATGAATAAAAGAATATTCCCCGTCGTCAGGCTGTGAATCCTCGGTAAAGAAAAAATCAATTTCGTTTCTGATCTGTCTTTCTTAGTAGTAACCAATCGCTGATCTCTCGGTCATACTGCCCCCAGCCAATGACTGCCCTCTCCCTAAGCCCCGCCTCTGGCAGCCATCCTCAGATTTTTACCGCACGCTCAAGTGTTGGGAGTCCTCGTGTTTAGCTCTCGAGTTTTTTACTGCGTTTTCACGCTTTTTCAGGGGAATTTCTAATTTTTTCAGTTTAATCGAGCCACAAGCTCCACCGTTTCAACTTCCAATAACGGGGACCTGTTTCGGAATTCTTCTACGCCCCTCAAGGGTGAAGTTTTCGTCGAGTTTACACTTCTTGGAGGATTCCGGAAGATCTGCGGCCTACCTCAACGGACATGGCCCAGGACAAGGGGAGCTCGACGCCCGGATCCAAGCTGTTCAGGAACTGCCCTGGATGCGGATTATATAACGTTTTCAAGGAGGACGAACATTCGCAAGGCCTCTACTGCCTCCCTGGGGACAAGACGCACGTGGAGAAGGACTGTGCGTTCTGCAAGAAACTTTCAGAACGGACCAAGCAAGATCGTCGTTCCCACCTCGCCACCTGGCTGGAGAAGGGCACAGCAAGTGAGAAGGCGAAGAAGAAGTCTGAGCGGGCTTCTAAGTCCTTTGAGGGCGCCCCGGCGACGGATCCCAACAGAAGGCCAAGCACTGCGAGTCCGCGGGCTCCGGCAGCGCCGAAAGGTCGGGCTCTTCGGTTGCCAAGCAGGGCGCTACTTCCCCGGCATCGACCACGAGCCAGCGCTCTGGTTCGGGGAAAGGAAGTCCGAGAACCCGGGTAGGCCGCTGGAGCGCACCCGGTCGATCTCGAAGGAGGAGTGAGGCGCTGACCCTCCCCCCAAGGCGAAGGCCCAGGACGCACCTAAGGTGGTGAGGCCTTTGATCCACCCGGCTAAGGCCTCTACTGAAGTGGTCGCTGCGACCCTGGCGGAGCCGGCTGAGACTACGCCAATGGAAACGGCCTCAGGGCCCAGAGAATCCCTGCCGCCGCGGAAAGGGAATCCTCTTTCCAGCTCATCGCTAAGACCCCCGTGAAGCCCCCGGCTGAAAAAGAGGGGGGGCGGTGGCCATTACAGACTCGGAATCAGCCTCGGAGGTGGAACTGGTGGAGACCGAGAAGGGCCTCAAAGAAAGGTCCATAGGCCTCAACGAGAGGTTCAGAAACCTTAACGAGAGGTTCGAGAAGGTTCGATCCCAGGGGACGGTCCCTGCTGACGTGATCGAAGATAGCGACAACAAACAGGGCCCAATGGAGCGGCCATCCCGTCCGTCGCAGCTATTGCCCGAGCCCCAGGATAGCTCGGCAGCCATTCTGTTGGCAATCCAATCCTTATGTACCGATATAAGGACGAGATTACCACGCACCCAGATGGAGGAGCCAGAACCAGGCCCCTCAGGAAGCCCTCCGAACAAGCGGAGGAGAGTCCAGGACCCCTCATCCCCCTCAGCGGGAGAGGATACGGCGACTGATACGGGGACGGGCGATGACACAGCGGACATCCGTCGTCAAAACCCCCTCCACCCCTGCGGGCGTCCCCAGCTGACGAGGTTGGCTCTTTCCACGCCATGATAACTAGGGCATCCGAGCTCTTCCAGCTCTGCCCTGAAGAACAGAAAAAGGAGGGGTTTTTGTACCAACGACGAGAGACTAAGAGGAAGACGGTCCTCGCGGTGCCTTTACTCGACGACATCTGGGACGAGGGGCTTGCTGTCCTCAAGAACCCTGCCACGACACCGGTCAAGAGGGACGGGTACGAGAAGAAGTACCGAGTCCCGGATGCCTCCCCCTCGTGCCTCAGGGCCCAGCCCACGCCGGACTGGGTCGTCTCGGCAGCGGCTAAGAAGAAGGCAGCGGGCGCGGCGGCTTCAACTTCCACTTCCCCGCCGGACAGCGAGGGCAAGAAGTTGGACTCTATGGGACGACGAGTCATCTCATCGGCGGTGACGACGATTAAGGCTGCCAATGCCTTAGCGATCGTGGCCCGCTACGACAGGGAGCTTTGGTTCAAGATGGCTCCCCTGCTAGCTTTCCTGCCTGATGACAAAAGGGCGGAGGCCCTTGAAATTCTGCAGGAGAGCGAGGTGGCGTCGGATTACGCCATAACGGTGGCGACGGACATCGCCGATACCGGATTTCGCCAACTGGGCAACAGAATTTGCCTCCGATGACGGGGATGGCTCAAGGCGACAGACTTTCGCCAGGACGTCCAGACCAGAGTGTTGGACATGCCGTTTGATGGCAACAACCTCTTTGGTAAGGCGGTGGATGAGTCTCTACAGGCCATCAAGACCGAATCGGAGACGGCCCGAGCCCTTGGGGTGCTTCAGCAGCAACGGCCCTTTCGGAGCCCCGGAGGCAGACAGGGTGCCTCCAAATGAAACAGCGGTGGTTCCTCGGCTTACCGCCAGGCGGCCCGCTCCTCTACCCAGGAGGCCTACAGAGGTCGCGGCAAGCAAGGCGGTTCCCGCCGTCATCGCCAAGGAGGCAAGGCCTTTTCCAAGCAAGACTGACCCGGCCGGGTTGTCGGGCCCCCACCGAAGCACCCAGGTGGGAGGCCGGCTGACGAAGTTCGTCAGAGTGTGGGAGTCCATCTCCACCGATAGTTGGGTGTTGGACATCCTGGCCAACGGGCACTCGCTGGAATTCCTAAAGAAGTGCCCTCGCCTTCCTCCCGTGGCCAGGAAGGAGAATCACGTCCCTCAACTGCTGTTGGAAGTAAAGGCGATGCTCAAAAAAGGTGCCCTCGAGCTCGTCCCCAGGAGGCTTCGGGGCGCCGGAGTGTACTCGAGGTACTTCCTCATCAGAAAGAAGACAGGCGGTTGGCGCCCCATCCTGGACCTGCGTCGGTTAAACAAATACATCAACGCGCAGAAATTCAGGATGGTCACCCTCCAGCACGTGCTGGGATAGCTGGAGGAAGGCGACTTCCTATCGTCGTTGGACCTGGAGGATGCTTACTTCCACATCCCCATTCTAAAAAGGCACAGGAAGTTCCTCAGGTTCGTGGTTCAGGGACGCCACTACCAATTCAGAGTCCTACCATTCGGATTAAAGATTGCACCCAGGGTTTTCACCAAGTGCCTGGCACCACCGGCGGTGCGGCTGCGCCTGCAGGGGATCCACGTCTACCCCTACTTGGACGACTGGCTAATCCGGGCAAGGTCAAGGGAACTCGCCGTCGATCATACGGCGAGGACCGTCCGGTTGCTCACGGAGCTGGGGTTCGCCATCAACTACCCCAAATCCCACCTGGTTTCATCACAAGTAGCACTGTTTTTGGGGGTGAAGCTCGATACAGTGGAGCAATTGGCCTCCCCTTCAGAGGAGAGGACTAAGACCATCCTGGGCAAGGTGCGGCGCCTGTTAGCCACGGACGTGGCCAGGGTGACGTCCATCAAGTCCCTTCTCGGGATGATGTCCTCATGCATCTACTTTGTGCCCCTTTGCAGACTTCGGATGCGTCCGCTACAGCAGTTCCTCGACGCCCACTGGTTTCAGGCGAGGGGCTGCTTCGAGGACAGGATCCCCCTCGACGAGGAGTTCCGTCGGGCGATCCTATGGTGGGGCACCCGGGCTCACCTCACGACGGCCATGGACTGTCAAACCCTGGCGTTTCAAGAGACGGTGACTACGGACGCCTCTCTGGAGGGTTGGGGGGGCCCACACCGGAGATCTCCACGCAAGAGGCCTTTGGCTCCCGGAGGAGAGGTCTCTTCACATCAACATCTTGGAGCTCCGAGCAGTGTTCTGGGCGCTCAAGTCGTTGCTCCCGTCCCTCAAGGACAAAGTGGTGAAGATCTTCACAGACGACACCACCACGATGTTCTACATACGGAAGCAGGGAGGCGCCAGATCCCCAGCCCTATCCAAGGAGGCCCAGGATCTGGGGGATGTTTCTGGTTCCCTTCCACCTGGCAGGAATAAATAACACCATCGCCGACTCACTCAGCAGGGAGCTGCGCTCATGCCACGAGTGGGAACTGCGCCAGGATCAAGTGGATCGACTCTTCCAACGATGGGGCAAACCCCAGATCGACCTGTTCGCGACGGCGACGAACTCCAAGTGCCAGAGATTCGCCAGCAGGTTCCCACAGCCGAGGAGCATGGGCGATGCTTTCTCGTTCCCTTGGGACGGCCTGTTTCTATACGCGTTCCCTCCATTGCCGTTGCTGCTCCGCCTCATCAACCAGCTCAAGAAGTCCAGGTGCAGGATGATCCTCGTCGCACTGGCGTGGCCAAGGCATGTCTGGTCCCCGGACCTTCTGGACTTGTCGACGTCCCCGCCAGTCAGGCTGCCGGCGGACGTGGATCTTCTCTCCAGAGAAGGGAGCGCCATTCTCCACCACGACCCACAGTCGCTGAACTTGCAGGCCTAGCTCCTGGAGCACTAGAGTTTGGAGGGTACGATATCCCAGCTGATTGCAGAGGCCAGGGCGTCCTCAACTCTCAAGTGTTACGGTCATAAATGGAAGAGGTTCTCCGTCTGGTGCCGTGCACAGAAGATTAACCCTCTGCGAATTACGGCCCCTCAAGTGCTGCCGTACCTGTTGTCGCTGGTCAAGGGTGAACTGGCTCACGCGTCCCTAAAAATACATCTGGCTGCGATCTCCCGATATACCAGGACGACAGGACGGGCGTCCTTGTGGTCTCATCGCCTGGTGAAGGAATTTATGAAGGGACTATTCTGATCATTCCCGCCGGTGAAGGCTCCTGCCCCGGCGTGGGAGCTTAATGTGGTGCTGACCAGGTTCATGGGGGCCCCATTCGAGCCTATGCATTCGGCACCTTTGAAGTTCTGTCATGGAAGACGGCGTTCCTCGTGGCCATCACCTCTGCACGACGAGTGGGAGAGATTCAGGCCCTATCTTGCAAGCCTCCATACTTGACTTTTCATGACACAAGGGCTGAGGACGCACCCCTCCTTCATGCCCAAGTTGCCGTCGGACTTCCACCTCAACGAGCCCTTGGTGTTACCAGTTTTCTTTCCGTCGCCTTTGACGCGGGCCGAGAGGACTTTACACTCGCTGGATGTAGCTAAAGCGCTGAAGTTCTACGTGGACCGCACAACGAGTTTTCGGAAGACGTCACAACTGTTTGTGAACTTTGGGTCTGTGAATCAAGGGAAGGCTCTCTCGAAGACTTCCATTTCCAGATAGCTCTCCGGCTGCATCATGCATTGTCACTGGTTGGCAAACCGACCGCTGCCCGGCCGTCCGAGAGCCCATTCGACCAGAGCGATCGCTGCTACCACAGCGTTCATGTCCGGTGTGCCCCTGCTGGACATCTGCAGGGCTTCTACGTGGAGGTCGACGCACACCTTCACAAGATTCTACTGCGTCGATCGGGACTCCAGGGAGGAGTCCAGGGTCGGCCAAGCAGTGCTGCGCAACCTGTTCGCTTAAGGTGAGCCTGGTGAGGCGGTAAGAGATGCTTAATGTTGAGTTTTTGTATTGCTTAATGTTGAGCCTGTTGCCACCTCCCGTGGTTGTGCATGTGTATACTGCTATGTATTATTTTATTCATGAGCATGTGAATCCATGCCAGACCCCATGCTGGAGAAGGGACAAGTTACTTACCTGTAACTGTTGTTCTCCAGCATGGGTCTGGCATGGATTCACATGCAAACCCTCCCACCTACCCCTCTGTGGCTCTTCACTTGGTCATACTGCCACTTGGCGTGCTACCAAATCTGAGGATGGCTGCCAGAGGCGGGGCTTAGGGAGAGGGCAGTCATTGGCTGGGGGCAGTATGACCCAGAGATCAGTGATTGGTTACTACTAAGAATGACAGATCAGAAACTAAACTGATACTGATTTTTTCTTTACCGAGGATTCCCAGCCTGACGACGGGGAATATTATTTTATTCATGAGCATGTGAATCCATGCCAGACCCATGCTGGAGAACAACAGTTACAGGTAAGTAACTTGTTCCTTCTGGCCCTCGGTAGGAATGTTTGCAGCCACTGAAGGAGGGGCAGACTCAGTCGGTCCGAGCAGAAAAGATGTACGCCACAGAGGAAATCGGGAAATCAATAGCAGAGCTGTCAAGGGACACGCAGCAATTAAACAGTAGGATGGCGATTCCGAAACATCAGTATAATCTCTTGAGGAGGATGTGGTGCATCTCCAGGAGGAGTTTGCCAGCGCCAAGCAAGATATGGTGATGCTTGGAACAACAATTGAGGACTTGGTCAACAGACACAGGTGAGATAACCTACGGATATGGGGAGTAGCTGAAGGGGTGGACGTCCCTGATCTTAGAAAATGGGTCCAACAGGTGTTCCTATCAGTGTTCCCAGGAGTGGCAAAAGGAGGCATCGTCCTAGACCGAGTCCATAGGGTAGGTCAGCTGAGGAGGGGATCAAGGACACTTCCAAGGGACATTATCATGAAGTTCCACTCCAACACAGCTAAGAAGGAGAACCTCTGAGCCTCCAGAGGGATAGGCACGATTGCGATCCAGGGTCAATCTCTCCTGATATTCCAGGACCTAGTGGCACTGACTTTGCAAAAGAGGCAGGCATTTCCCCAAATTACTGAAAAACTACAAAAGAATAAAGTACTATTTATTTATGTATTTATTCATTTTGAGTTTTTATACCATTGCTCCACAAGCCTGCAGGCCTCAGTGCGCGCAAACAACAAGTAAAAGACTGAACACCAAAACAAAAAGAATCAGTAAGCAGAAGACAGCCAGGAGACGGAACTCGGAGGTCGGGAGAGAAACCTTGATCAGATTAAACACTTAATCAAGTGAGAAGTTGAAGAGGAAAGGTTTCAGATCCTTCTTGAACTTTGTTGGAGTTTCAACCGCTCTAATACTGAGAGGAAGCGCATTCCATGCAATGGAGTCTTGGGCATTGAAGCTGCTCCCTGCACCCTTGAAGATGGACATTTCCCTTTGGTCTGGTGTTCAGCTGGAATGGGAAAGAAATTAGATTTACATCCCACAGAAGAAGCAGCACAGATTGTGGGATTCCAACTGTCAGAATGCTCCGGTGAGCAGGGAAGCAGGCTGTGGTCAAGACCCGGTGGCCGCAGGAGACCACGTGGGCCGAGGGATTTATGGAGGAAGCAGAGGGGCATCAGCAGATTACCTGAGAATGGGGTTCCTCGTTGAATTCTGTACAAGTGTGGGCGAGTTTTCTCCCTGGGGCTACAGTGGGTAGTGGGCGAAGTGGGCGTTCACGCAGAGGAGGTTGTTGGCCCAGACCACCATCTCATGCCTCAGTGTGCAGGTTTTGGGCTAAGGGGGTTTCTTGGGGTGGGGTAGCTAAGCAAGGGGGGCTTAATAATGTTCATCTACATTAAGTGTTGGGAACACTGTGATAATCCCCACTATGGATTTGCTACTTCTCAGGGGATGGAGGTCTTCAGTTTTATTTGCAGCTCTGTTACTACCAGACTGGTGAACATTCAAGTTACTCGCCTATAACGTGAGGGCTCTCACACCCTGCAAAAACGATGGAAGTTACTGTCTGAACTTAGGCGCCAGTAGGTGAATGTTGCATGCCTCCAGGAGACACATTTGAAGAGAGAACATTGGGGAGGTTAAAGTGTTAAGTATTTTCCCCACCAATTTTTTGCTGCAGCTAAAAAAAAAAATATGGGGTTGGGTATCCTGATTAGCAGAGATGTGCATCTTGAGGTGGTTAAAGGGGAAGTTCGAAGAAAAAAAGTGTCCGGTGAAATCTTCATCCGACCTGGGGTCACCAAAAATGTAGTGGAGACTACTGTATATTATGTTTATATACTCAATTTTTCCTTGGTTGGAATTTGTCACCACAAATGATGAAGCCCTATATATGTTGAATACAAAAGTTTCTTATTTTTTTTAGTTTCATTTTCCATTTAGGTTGAGCAGAAGCCTCTACCGCAGATGCATTTCGAACTGAGGTCCTTCTTCAGGGCGGGTTCTGTCACACACGCATACCTCTTCCGCAGTGGGCGTGGTTTACTGTCAGGCTCCACTTGGTTGTCCATCGCGTGGGCATAATTGTCTGTGTACAGTGGCAGCCGGGACCCTCTGGAAGTTCGCCCAATGGATAGGGCATGTATTTTTTAGCATATATCGATCCTAAAAAAAAAATTCCAATGCATCTTACGCTATATTTTGTCACATTAACAGATGCAAAATTCACGCATATGGAAACCTTGTGCTAATCTTATCCTTCGATTCATCACCCTGTGCCCCGTGCCAGTAAATCATGTGACCCTCCCCCCTCAAGCTGACATCTTTAGAAGCTTACGCCAGTCCACGTCTCTCAAGTCAACATCTCCCATCAGCAAGTCTCCCATCCGCAAACCAACCAAGGTTGATCCTGCTTTCCTTCACGGCGGCAGGGTCGAGCACATCCAGGCTGTAAAGCCAAACAATATACCCTGAATGCACCTTATTACCTGTGAAGCTAAGCATGGTCGGCCTCGGTTGGTTTGCGAATGGAAACCGCTGGGATAATAACAAGCTTAGTGATTGATGCACATGGATTGTGTTTATAAGTTTTAATTTAATTTGATCAGGGCTAACTCGAGAGACCCACTTGCTGACTGGTTAGAGCCTGGGTTTACCAGGTCCAGGGTCCAGGGTTCAGGTTTCGGTACACACATTGACTCAGCACAGTTTCATCTGTGGGGAAGTTCACTCCAAAGTTTTGATATGCCCATCCATGTGTAGCAATCATTAAGCTTGGTATTTCCCAGGCAGTCTCCCACCCACAAATCAACCAAGTCCGATCCTGCTTAGCTCCATGGCCGGCAGGGTCAGCAAATGATTAGTGGCATTAAGGGTGCTGCGATGAAACACTGATTGTATTGGGCTTTACTGCCTGGATGGGCTTGACACTGGCGCTCGTGAAGCTAAGTAAGAATGGCCTTGGTTGGTTTGCAGATCGGAGACTGACCGGGAAACACCAAGCTTGGTGATTTCTGTACATGGATTGTGTTCATAGGTTTTAATTTAATGTGCTTAGAGCTTGGGTTTACCGGTGGCAGGGTGCAGGTTTCAGTACATGCATTCACTCACCACAGTTTCATCTGTGGGGAAGTTCACTCAAAAACGTTATGATTTTAAAAATGTTGCCCATCCACGAGCAGCAATCACTAAGCTTGGTATATTTCTTCTATTGACCAAATAGAAGAACTTGGTATACAAATACTAGTCACAGCTTGCAGAAATGTGTGTAGACTTATGCACTCTTGCAACAGCATTTACCATGATGGCTGTACTGGCTGAAAGATTCTGGCCCTGACTTGCTGGCTGGAGATGCTCACCATCTAGCGAGATGATATGGTATGTCATTTATAATGCACCTGTACACAAGTGTTTCTAGAATCTAGGGGAAGGAGCAAAGTAGCCCCTCCAGAAATCAAATAGCACTGGTTTAAAACCTTGTGACAACCATTGTCATTTTTGGCTTTGCGTAAAATAATAATCACAATAGTGCTTCTTTGTGACATCTAATGTTGAAAGGTGAACTGAGGTTTTTGTATTGTGACAAATCGAGGGCATTCGTCTCTTCTCCCCAAGGGGAAGCCCAGTGAGTCTGGGGAGGTGAGCCCGCTCTGCAACAACTTCCTTTAGGGGGTCGAGGCAAGCGGGACCTCACCAGGAGAGACTCCCTCTTTGAGGACAAGACCCCCTGTTCCCACGAGGAACTCCCTAAAGCTCTGCAAACTGTGGCCTACATGGCATGCTCCACAATGCCAGAAACGTTTAAATATCATGACTGGGATGAAAAAAAATTCCTAATAGATGCCAATATCTTACAGAAAAGAAACATGTCCCTTTAAAGCCAAATGCCGAGTACACTGGGACGAGTAAGTTAAATGACGTACACTTAATGAACCACAGAGAGAGAGAGAGAGAGAGAGAGAGAGACTCATACGCTGAGCCGGGAAAGGCCCTGCGCTGTACACCTGGAAGCGTCAGGGCAAGCACAAACCAGGAAACCTGTGCGTTTCAAACACGCCCAAGACTGCAGACTGGGACAACAGAGCCACGGCGTGGCCCCACCACGAGAAACCCATAGGAATGTGGTTGCGAGACGATGGAAGACCTGTGGTGGACGACCGGTCCTACAAACCTCGCTGATACCACCGCTTAGAAAGTCATAGGGAGTCCGACCCTTTATCGTTAGACCGGGGACACGAGAGAAGAGAAAGACCACAAGAAGGAACACTCTGAGGAAAGGAAGGTGATGACGAGAGAAGGCCACAGAGGAACAAGGCTTCCGATTGCGTTCTCCTTCACAACAGAAGGTAACTTGGAGAACGGGAATAAGGGGAGGCAGAGAAAGTATCATTATATCCTGCTAACCACTTGTCTCAGTGGGAGTCACAAGGTAAAGTTACCCTTGAAGCAAATAAACCAAAACTGGTGGGATACAAGAGAGAAGTAATATTAAGAGAAAAGCACAGCGGATCACAATACCGTGGGAAATGGGGAAGGCACTAGACATTTTGTACAAGAAGAACAGAATATAAAAAGGAGAGAGTATTGTGAGCAAGCGTTCGGAGGAACTATACAATTGAACCCAGTAAAGAACCAAGTAGGCCAAAGCAAGCCGAGTTATAATTGGCCAGGAGAGAAAAACTATCCGAATAATACTTTCTTCCCAAGATATGCTGGAGACAGCAACCAGGAATCTATAACTTGTAAAAGATTCCCAAAAGGGGCCCCCAACGAGAAGGGAAAACTCCAAGCTTCATCAGAGGAATTAAAAAGATTGATCCAAGAAATCGGTAGAGACTATTAAAGGATTGCATATTGGTAAAGAATCCTACATCACTGGTGCCCGAAGTACCCTCAGGAGAAGGGAATCCTTCTTCACATATAAGTTAGTTTTCATAGTGGTAGGGTGAGTTAGGGTCGTTTTGGGACAGCAAACTTTATCCTTTTGGACATTCAGGACTGACTGACAAGCATCTTAGAAACATAGGCAGGGACTACCCATAGAGAATAGGGGCAAGTAAGGTCTTCTATTATATTTGAATAAAAACTTGTGACCCATGTTCACAAATAGTCTGCGTCCTTCTTCTGACTCAACACAGCGTGCAGTATGGATAGTGAGGCACCAGAAGGCCGGGGCAAAAAAAGTCCAACAAAAAAGCGTTCTGTGCTGTGCCCCGAGCTTCCGGGGCCTGCGCTGTCTAGACCGCACAAGGAAGGAAGCTGGAGGCCGAAGCACGCAGCAGGTAAATGGGGGAGGGAGCAGGAGCGGGTGGACAGGGCGGAGGGTGCCATGTAGCAGCTGGGGGTTCACACAAAAGGTTGCATCTGCGGAATGTGGCCTTTTGTGCTGCAACCGTGGGTGCAACCTTTAGTGCGCAGCCCGTAGACATAGAACCGCGGTTTGGGCCGCCTATTTTAATTTCGGACCTTTCTTGCAGTACCTATATATTTTGGCTTTTAACCCCATGCAGAAATCTTAAGACTGCTTTGATATTCATCTTTTCACATGGGACCTAGTTGCGTGCAGGTGAACATGGGGAGAGCAGCTTGAGCACTTAAGATTTGAACACACATTTTTATGAAGACGTCTGCTTATTTTAATTCTGTAGTTCTGTAGGTCTACAATAAACAAAAAGAACAAATTATAATGCCAATTCCAAAAGGAGCTGTCGGAAGTGGTATTCAGACCTAGCACTCACGACTGCTGCTTTTTCAGAGAGCTTTGCCAAATCCACTTGCCAAGCCATTGCCATGCAAGTGAAGCCCACAGATATATGGGCTTTAACACATCCTCCTATGTCACCCTTGGGTTGAGCACAGAAAGTGCAAGTGCGTAACATGGTTTCCGTCTTGCACCACACTGTACTGTGGTGAAGGTATTTTCTCATAAGGTGTATCAGCGACAGGACACAACATGCAGGGTTATCACAGCGAGGCAACTGGTACTGTATGTGTTTGGAGCCAGGAATAAAATGGGAAAACCTGGCATGTTAATGGGTGTATCTGGGCATGAGAGTTGTACCTAACACACATGGCTTTATTTGGGATATGAGTTGCAGCTGATCTGATGGCAACACCTGACACCAAAGCCGGATCTGGCCACGGGCTGGCTGTATTTGCTCAGGTTTTACACAAATGCATATGGGTGCCTAAGCAACTGAAGCAGCACTTTTCATATCATGGCAGCAACTCACTCTGTAAGGTTGCATCCTAGTATCATGGCATTACTTTTTCATGCGCAGCAGTCCCTGTTCCTATTGTATGTGTATTTGACATACGAGACTGGAAATTGCATAAAATCAAGCTAGACATATTAAGTCAATCTTTGATATTTCAATCTTGAAATGTTAACATGCGGCTCTCTTAGACTTGTGCTTGTCAGCATTTTCTATTCAGGCCTAGGAGTGTCCTTACTCACCTGTTCTAACAGATGTTTCGCCAATATTTCAAGTCTGTGTACCCGAAGCAAATGTGGTAGAAAGAAACGAAGGAGTTTAGACACTGTGTTGTTGGTGGCAGTTGTACCCTAATGTTGTGGTCTACTTATTGATTGGTACGCGCAGTTAATGAACAAAAGTAAATCAGAAGGTCAAATCTGGTCCTCTAGTATACACTGCCAATGTTGAGCACAAAGGATAATAAGTTAACATTGGTGAGAGCAGGGAAATTGGATCGAACGCGTTGCTTAAGCAGCAATGCAACCTTTGTTCTCTCGTGTGAGCAGTGTTTGCGTTGGCTGTTGCTATGTTACTTTTGACCCGCTTTAGGATGGCAATTTATGCAAAAGATTGTTTGACAACAAACACTGCAGTCCCTGTGTTTGCAGCAACAAACCAGCTCAGACTAGTTCTAACTAAGGAGTGAAGTGATAGTTCTGTTTGAATAATGGGTAAGGAGGATGAATTCAAATACACGGGCACATCTCCATCGACATGGTTAATATAATGCCACCTTTTGCAGGGATCGAAATTGAGATTGGATAAGCAGGAACTACAAGCCGCTCCTGGGTATCCAGCAGTGACCAGTCACCAGGAGCTAACACTGGGGAACGAGGAGCTAGTACATAGCTACGCAAATCTAGCTTTAACATACAATGCAAACATACAATTGTATCTATTTATGACCCCTTATGCTTTAAATGTCACAAAGATGTGTCCTATGGTGTATTTAAAGATTGTCCCAAATGCACAGAGTTAAATTCAAAGTTTGTTTTGTTCTTGGCATCAGTTGGAGTGGGGAGCCAAAAGTAGTTCCTGGTAACTGTTGATTTTAAGCTAACCGGGCTTTTCTAGGCTATAAGCAGGAGTTAAATAGCTAGCAGCTCCCCTCAATTTCAAACCCTGTTTTGTTTGCTTTGGCATTTAAAAGTTTTGTAAGACGTGACCTGTTATTATTTTTATTATAAGTTTTAAGTTTGAGAAGTATGTTTTAAAATTCTTGAAACTCTAATTTCAGAAATGCATATTTTATATAGTTTGCATTTCTATGTCTTTAAGTTTGAAAATATTTACATGACACATTTCAGTAATGTATATCATGTTCACAGTGTTTCCTTCTCCTGCCTCCTAGATATCCCTCTATCCCTTCATATATTCTACCCTCGAATTTAGGTTTCCCATGTGTTTTATTGGATCATTATAATGGGGACTTTACCCAAGTTTTGCCTTGCAGACTTTGCTGCAGGCCAGGCACATGGTGATGGAGGGGATGAGAGTAGGCAAGTGGATGAGGATGAGAAAGCCTTTGACATAGAGGGAGAAGAATGGCACTCAGTTATGATGAAATCGTTGCTTTGTCCTTTCTGAATAGGGGTTTGGTCATGTCCTTTCTGAATACCATTCCACGTTTCCAAGGGAAGTGCCCGAGCACCTGAGGTTGTTGTCTGTGAGGACTGTTTATACTACCGACTCTTTCTAGCACACAGTTGAGACCGTGCATGGGATTCTCCTACCACATTCTTTTTAAATCTGGAGGCAGATCTTTGATCAGTGGTCGAAGTGTATGAAAGGAAGTCGTGGAACTATGTTCACTGATGGCATGCCCCATCTCACCTGCCACGCACAATCCAACCCTCAAACAAACACATCTGCTATTTATGGGATTGTTCAATCCAGTGCACTGTAGTGCAAGTTTCAAATTGTTCCTACACTTTTATTTTAAAACGAAACCATTCAGAAATGGTTTCTTTTTAAAATAAAAGTATAGGAACTACAAAACTTTGTTTTTGAAAGTAGAGGAGCACCGCTCCTGCCCACTTAGACCACTGTCTTTGATGATAGGTCGTGCAGGATTACCCAGAACATAAATGTTCAGTTGGATCCACAAGGGATCAATGACTTGAAGTTGCACTTCTTCGGATGTGGTAGAGGAACATAATGCTTTATGGTAAATAGATTTGAGTGGACATAATCTACCTAATAGTTCATAAACGCGATGAGCTGGATTGGTCAGTCATGTTTATTTTGTCTGCTCATTTTAATGATCCATGATGTTTTTCTTTTTTCTTTTTAACGAAAGTTAAAAATGTAATTATTTATTGGTACTAGTCACAGTAAGTGGTGCTACTGCATGTGAACTGAATATACTTGTCTGGTTTGGGTCATCCAAGAGGATTTCCCTTCAAACCTCCCAAAGTCCTGCCACCACCTTCCCCCAACCAGACCTCACTAGACTGACGCCCAGGGACTGAGCTCAAAGGTGGAAGTGATGGGCAGCACAAGTTGCCGCCCTACCCCTCGGCTGTCGAGTAAAAGTTGATGCAAGTGAGTACCACCTAGAAACAACAAACAAGGTATGCACAAGGACAAGAAGGCAAACAAAAAAAATGTACACTACACTGAACCACATGAAATTGAGGCCCAGAGAATGGGCATGCAGACGTTTAAGTAGAGTGTCGGCATAGTCACAAGGAGGGCTAGCTGAAGCAGGTTTGATACCATTGTAGGGACTCTGGATTAGTGGAGAAGAAAGAAACATGAAAGCAAAGGAGAAGGAGGACATAGAGGATTGAGCACACACAACCAGACGACTCTGAGATCATAATGACAAACTGAGATGAAGACCCAAGTAGGTACTCTGAGAAGTGCTGAGAGACTCTTGATTAGGAACGGCACTAACAGAAAAACACAAAGCAAGGACTGGGAGGGTTGGGAGGTGGCATTAACCACTGGATTAAGGACAGTGTAGCAGGGCAGTCAGTGACCTATCAAACCGGCAAGGGGTATGTCACACTGCAGAACACTGCAGAACACGGCGGAGGGCAGAGACAGGTCACGCAGTCATAGAGATCAGAGATCATGAAGCGCAAACACAATCTAAGTACTAGTGGGAATGTCCACATTGGAGCTTGTTGTTGAGTACCGAGTGCAGGGAGTTGTGCAGATTTACTTCATTATGGCCATGCCAGTGACATCAACACTGTCTCCAACACATGTCTGAAGGCTACGAATATAGGCAGTGCTGCACATTTCAGTTCCCCTAGTGGTACCAATCTTGGAGATGCCACTGCATCCGCCAGTCTCGGCGATCCAGAGTGTGAGGGACACGCATCATGCAAACTCTGACAGTAATCTCCCATGCAACGATAGATCACTGCACGTCCATGTTTGATACAGATTCTCACGTCCGGACCTTAGTTCTGTACTCCTCCCAATCCACCTGGTTGCATAAATGTCCATGATGAATGTGAGAGTCCAGAATGTCATGGACCTCACATTTCTCACCCCTTGGTACTGGCCAAGCAGCCAATCATGTGTCTGCTTGGCCAGCAGTAGTGGTAATGTGAAATTGTGAAAGTGTGACACAATGTGTCTTCAAGGACGAAGGTAGTACTAAACCTACTGCCCCAAGATTGATAATCCTTCCAACGCTGTCGGCACGCATATTTTGGCAATAATATATGTTTTCCTTTCAGATGCTGTGCATATAGACAGACCTTAACCCCCATGTTGCAATTCGGACTCGTTGAACGTTACCTATCTGCATGTAACTTATGTGTCTCTTGAGCAGCTTTGAGGCTCTCATACTACGTATATGTGCTGTCGGTATGCTGTTGGAATCGGGGTCATAGGGAGCATGCAGCGTGATAACCTTGTGATGCGGTTGATCCTGTTTTGATCCTGATGGAAAGGTGCGTCCACGGGGGCCGGCCGACGCTGGAAATCGATGTCCAGGTGTGGGAATGCCACCACTACACCCGCTGAAAGTTTGTGATGTCTGGGAGACCCGGAAACCGAAACAAATGCGATTGACTGGGATGAGCCCTGAGTAGGCGGACAAGACAAAATGGCGGCGACACTTTGTGAACACCGAGGACCGTGAAGTCAGCGTCGCGATCACGAGTGCAGGACCTACGGGTCCCTTCGTTTGGGGACTAGTACACGTGAGCACCGCCTAGGACGCACGGTGGCCCGGCGAGCTGGAGGGCCGAACGGATGTAGCTGTGACGACGAGACCGTGGGCCCGGGAGCTGGGGTGCTTTGGGTGTGTTGGACGCCCCATGGTGTGGTGGGCCAGGCTTTGCGCATTGAGTGGCGTGATTCCCCTTCGGTGCCTGGCGGGACGGGCCCCCGCCCGACTCCTACAACAGTATGACCACGAGAGGTGTGAGACCCAAGGCCAAACAGCCCACGATGGAGGCTTACGCCAAGTCCCCCTCAGGGGCGGAAGGAGGCAAGAACAAAGAGACCCCCGTGACGGTCGCAGAGTCGCCGGGCACGATACAGGAGGTGCTGGCGGCGATTGCGGACTTAAAAGTGTCATGGGAGACCAAGTTGGGCCTTGCCATGAAAGGGCTGCAGGAAGGCTTAAACCTTAAGATCGGTGCCGTCCAGGAGGAGGTGAATCTGCTAAGACTGGATGTGAGGGCGATCTCGGAGCGCACGGGGACCATTGAGAAGGAGACGGCCACGAACACGGCAGACTGCGCTGCTCATAAGAGGGAACTACACGCCCTTGTGCAACGGGTGGGCAACCTAGAGGACAGAGCGGAGCAGGCGGAGGAACGTGCCAGGCGCAACAATATTCGCATTGTGGGCCTACCTGAAGGAACGGAAGGACCAGACCCCACGGAATTTGTGGAATCCATGCTTTTGCAGGAAATTACTGGCGGGGTGCTGACCCAGGGGTTTGCAGTCGAGAGGGCGCATGGGGCCCTAACCAGGAGGCCGCCTCCTGGGGCCCCCCCGCGGCCGGTGATCGCAAAAATTCTGAACTACCGAGATCGCGAAAAGATTCTTGAATTCTTTCGAAAAGGGGGAACGATTGACAGAGGATCGGCCAAGATCACGGCCTACTCTGACTACATGCTACAAGTACAGCGGAGTCGGATGCACTTCGGGGCGGTGAAAAGGAGACTGCGTGAAGCTGGCCATCGCTACATGCTACTCTACCCGGCCAAATTGAAAGTTTTTTACAGAAACAGATCCCTGTTCTTTGAAACACCGACTGAAGCAATGGACTGGCTGGACGCGCTGGGCAGTCCTCAGGAACCGGGCATCCAGGCGGAGACTACGGAAGATAAGTAGCTTACGGCTGTGTCGCCTAGGGCAATGGGGCCGAGACATTGGGACTCGAATATAGTCATTTATACGGCATATGGTGCGTGTGATGTGGTGCTGACTGGCTGGCCCATTGGGCGTGCCTACCCGTGGTTACTTGGTTGGGAGCTCCGAGAGGCTTCCTTTGTCCCCAGTAGTAACATATCTAGTTAGTTAGGTCGCTATTAGATCGGCCACGCCCAGCGGGGTCCTACTCCTTGAATACGGGATGAGACCAGACGCGGGTGGGCCTGAGATCCAGAGATGGAGCTGGGCTTTTGTTGGGGTGGGATGGGTTGTTTGCTGTGGTGTGTAGTTGGGAAACAGGGAGGGGGGATGGGGATCAAGGATGGAAGAGCCGGCGGAGAGTTAGACAAAGGGAGCATTGTGGGGAGGGCGGGGTTGAGTATAGACCGAACTGATGGCATCGGATAATCTTCGCATAGCTACCTGGAATGTCCGAGGCCTCAATAGCTACCTCAAGTGGAACAAGGTAATGCTATACCTGAAAAGGATGCGGATAGATATAGCCCTGCTACAAGAGACCCACCTCACTAGGGAGAAATTGGAGGTGGTCAAGAGAAAGTGGAAGGGCAATGTGGTGGGTGCCACATACTCGGCGTATGCTAGAGGGGTTATCACCTGGGTGGCGCCGCACGTGCCGTTCCGGGTGCTTGACTCGATAGTGGACCCGGAGGGCAGAATGGTGGCGATAACAGGACTCCTGGAAAACAGGGAAGTACACATCCTCAACCTGTATGCCCCCAATCATGATACTGCAGCCTACTTTAGATCCCTCTATGGCAAACTAGGCCCCCTGGTAGGGGGTGCGATGGTGTGGGGTGGGGACTTCAACTGCGTCTTGGATCCCAGAATTGACCGGTCCGCTGATACCAAAGGGAAAATGTCGCCGGCGGCCAAGGCGCTCGGGACATTGCTGGGAGACCTGGGACTGGTAGATGTGTGGAGGAAACTCCACCCCACAGATAGGCAGTATTCGCACTATGCGGCGCCATACGATTCATACACGAGATTGGATTATGTGTTTGGAACTGCCGAGATAGCGGGTGAAATAGTGGGGGCAGAATACAAGGCCCGAGTATTGTCGGACCATTCGCCCCTGGTGGTAGAGTGGCGACACCAACCCCCTAGGCCTCGGGTCCCCACATGGAGGCTTCGGTCGGAGGCACTGCAGGATGAGGGATTCCGGGAGGACCTGAGGGTTGCCATCGGGGAATACTTTGAGATAAACACGGGTAGCGTGCGCTCTGTGGGAACCCTGTGGGAGGCCTTTAAGGTAGTGGTGCATGGAGTGGCCATCTCTAAATCCAAAGGACTTCAAGGGGGTATCGAGAGGGAGCTTCAGGACACCGAAAGGGAACTGGAGAGCCTAGCTCGTCTCGAGAACGCCACTCAGGAGGACAAGACTAAGGCGAGGGACCTTCAGGTGGCGTGCAGTGCTCTTTGGGATCGACTATGCAGATTGAACCATAGGAAATACACCGAGAGGCTGCACGCGGGGGGCGACAAGCCAGGCAGACTGTTGGCTTGGCTGTACAAGAGCGAGTCCCCCCGGGTGGTTATTCATGAGATCTGTGGTGAGGACGGTTGTCTTCGCAACACTCAGGACGGGGTGAACGAGGAATTCCTCAGGTTCTACAAACGTTTGTATGAGGACACTGGGGAAGACAGGAGTCAGGACATCCTGAACACACTCGAAGACATTGGTCTGCCCACCCTAGACGACCTGGAGCGGGAGGAATTGGACACCCCTGTCACTTCAGACGAGCTGGAGGTGGTGATCCGGGGCCTCCCCACGTGTAAGGCACCTGGAACGGATGGACTTCCTAGTGAGTTTTACAAGGTGTACGTGCAGGAGCTGCTCCAGCCACTGCTGGCCTTGTTTAACGAGGCATACGAACAGGGAGAACTCCCGTTGTCCCTCCCTGAGGCCATGATTGTCCCATTGCTGAAACCAGGCAAGCCGGCTGTTGAGTGTGGATCTTATAGACCTCTGTCCATGCTAAACCAGGACAGCAAAATACTCACGGCGGTGCTGGCCAACAGGTTGAAGAAGGTGATCGGCATGCTGATCCACCCGGATCAAACGGGATATGTCCCAGGCAGGAATATCACTGATAACCATAGGAGGCTGCACCATGTTATCGACCATACTAAGGATGACATGGGCGAGATGGCGGTAGTGTCGCTGGATGCGGTCAAGGCCTTCGATTCAGTGAGATGGCCTTGGCTGAAAGCGGCCCTGCAGGGATACGGCGTGGGCCCTGGGTATATCAGATGGGTCCAGTTGTTATATAGCAGCCCGGTGGCGAGGGTCAAGACAGGGGCCACAGTCTCGGATGCCTGGCAACTCAGCAGGGGGACCAGGCAGGGATGCCCTTGGTCACCCATGTTATATATACTCGCGCTGGAGCCGCTGGCAATATGCCTGCGGCAACAATACGGAGAGGTGGGCATTAACACCGCCAGCGGCAGTCACTTAATATCTCTGTATGCGGACGATATGCTGCTTTACTTGCGCTACCCGGAGGAGAACCTGCAGTACGTACTGGAGGTACTGGATCATTACGCTGTCCTCTCGGGCATATCAGTGAACCCCAGGAAGTCTAGCCTGTTCCCCCTGGGCGGGTACAGGGACGTCCCGCTGGAGAGGCTGCCTGTGTTGCCAATACCATGGCGGACCGACACGTTTAGGTACCTGGGGGTAAATATTTACCACCGGACTGAGGCGGTACACAAGCATAACACAGAGAGAGCCATAGAGGGGGTCAGGAACAGCATGGCATTCTGGTCCAGATTGCCCCTGTCCATGACAGGGAGGGCAGCTTTGCTGAAAATGGTGGTCCTTCCCAGACTCCTGCATTTCTTCGTGAACGTCCCGTATTTGATCCCTAAGAGCCTATTTGTGCGACTTCATAGTATGTGTAGGGGCTTCGTGTGGGGTAACTCCAGGAATAGGGTGGCCCTGTGGAAGCTCCAGAACCCGCACGAGAAGGGGGGTATAGGCTTGCCCAACTTCGAAATATATTATCTGGCGGGGCAGCTGTTGTATGTGGCCAGGTGGTTGTCTGATGGAGATTCGGCGGAATCTAGGTTGCTGCGGGAGGATGCGGCCCCATACTTCCTGAGAGAGGTGGTGTGGCTACAAAGGAATAAACTGACGGGAAGAGGGCGGCTATTGAGGTTGGGATGGGAGGTCTGGCATAGAACGTGGAAATTGATGGGGGAGCCAGAACCGCTATCTCGGCAGGTCCCGCTGGTGGCTCTGTGCGAAAACGACTCCCAACTGTTTCAGTCTGTCCGTAGGCACTGGGAGCCGGTGGGCCTGGCCACGCTCGGGGACATATGGCAGGAGGGGGAGGTGTTGGACTTCCAAAAGTTGCAGGATGAGACAGGGGTGCATAGAGGCCAATACATCACCTATGCCAGGCTAGTGAAACGAGTAAGAGAGAGATGGCCGGTGACGGCACTGGCAGATGACCCTGATGCCTCCCTTGAAACTATGTATGATGTCTCAGAGGGCGGGCATGAAATATCACGGATATACGAACTCCTTAGAGCGAAGGCTGGGAAAGAGTTGCTCCAACTGAGGCATGAATGGGAGGAGGAGATGGGTGGACTCATGACGGAGGGTCAGTGGAAGAGGGTCCTGGGGTATCATAAAAAGGTGTCCCGAAATGCACGGCTCCAACAACTCCAGTTCTACATTACACACAGGGCCTACCTGACTCCCCAGAAGATCGCACGGTTTGGAGGCTCGATCACTCAAAAATGCCCCAGGTGCGGGGAGGTGGACGCAGGGTTGCTACACATGTTTTGGGCCTGCCCGGAAGTGTATAGATTTTGGGAGGAGGTCAAGATGAAGCTCGCAGGTGGGGGAGTGGTGTTGGACGTGGGATCGGCCTGGTCGTGTATGCTTGGGATCTTCCCCAGGCCCAGACACTCTAGGCACCTGAGCAAGATAAGGGACCTGGCATATGTTCTGGCCAAATGCAGGATTGCCATGAACTGGAAAGCGGCCAGCAGGCCGAGAGTGGAACTATGGTGGGCGGACCTCGTGAGGTGGGCGGAGGCGGAATCCGTGGTATGGTTTGAAGCGGTCACTAGAGGGGGCGAGGTGGAGATAGGGCCCTTGCTGGCCTGGCGACAATTGGTGGCCTCTATGACCAACCCACAACAGGGTTTGGACGAATCTGAGAATTCGGATGACGGGCATACGGACAATGCTCCACCTGACGGTGCCCCGACTGAGGATACAAGGGAGCCGGCTCTGGCTTGATGGGGGTGGGGGGAGTTTTTTCGTATTTTCTTTTGTGTTTCTGTAATGTAATATGGTGCTTCGATGCTGTAACAGTTGTATTGTGTTGTGTGTGGTTTGGTTTTCTAAAATATAAAATCAATAAAATATTTTAAAAAAAAAAAACTTTGTGATGCAAAGAACACAACCTCCACAGATCCATGTGTCTTGTTATTATAGGCAAACTCCACTGTACATAACAAAAACCAGTCTGTCTTTACAAATCAAACCAACTCTGTTAATGCATCATCGTCTGGATTAGCCGATCTTCCTTCCTATCATTATGCTACTAGTAGGCAGATAAAAGCCATGGTCGTGGGCAAGTAAGGATGTCAATGCTTTCAGAAAACGAGAACTGCAAAGAGCCCATGTATATTGAAGATGTGCTCGAAAACAGGCAAACCAAGATGGTGAGTGTAAAAACACGTTGCATGCAGTGAAATGTCCGGTCTTTGTCAATGAATTGACCACCAGCAATATGGTGTTATTTCCCTAGACTTCAGGCAACTTGACAATGAAATCCATGGACACTGTATGACAGAGGTCTGCTACCTATGGCGCTCCAGAAGTTTTGGACTACAGCCCCACCATTCCTTGCCAGCTTATTTAATGGTGAGGGATCATGGGAGCTGCCACAGATTGCAGACTCCTGCTGTATGGTAGTGTGTAGTCAAACAGGAATTGCTTGTTACAGACCAATTGCTCAGAACACATACCACGCACATTAACACGTTTCATCGACAGTCATTTTACATAAATGACTTCCAAGACCAATTGAAGCAATAAGTCCATAGTTCTCTGGTAACCAGTATCCCCTGCAAACTTAATTTCATGGCACCAGGTCAATTCTCCTTGCTAAGCTGGTAGACTGTTGAATCCAAGAACCGATTGGCATTGCAGCATTGTTTCTCCGAGTCATGTAAGTCGGGGAAAAGCTCTTTCGGTGTGGTGCACAACCAAACACTGTGACTGATGAGAAGAATTGATTCTTGTGTGAAAGATTTTTGGTCTTCAGCCCTGTGCATCAGTAGTTCAGCACAAAATCACATGTAAAAATAAACAAATGGCACCAGCATGCCTATCATTTGTACGTTGTGCCAAACCAAGCACATGGGTGTTTTTATGATCAATGTAAATATGTAATATGGCGAGTCAATGTTAGGACTTGGACAATGGGACCTATTCCTAGTAGGGTTTATTCTAATTAAGTTCAAAAGAAACTACTTTCCCAAATTCTATGGTCCAGTACGTAAGGGGTGCTTATGTTCTCGTCAGTAACCGAATACAACAGTCCTCTGTCTAGAATATTCTAACCTGCACACTTAACCTATTCCAAAACAAAAAACCTAATAACAAAACTAAGAAAAGGAGACTGTTGGGGATGGATGCTGGCTTCTGACTCCAACCCTGTCTCCTTAGTATAGGTCATTCCCCATAGTCCAAGTTTCAAACAAGCAGTTCTTCTTGTGCTGGAAGATTATCCCAGGATTCCAGGCCCAGTATCACACTGTCCATTTCCACTTTGAGGTTCTTTCTTTCCTTCTCCTCACTCTCTACTGTTGAATTTCCCTATTTCTTTCCATGCTCTAAGGGGAGGGGGGGTGCTGTTTATTTTTACTCTGAGGCTTCTATTTTACTTCCTCCCCACTCTGGGTTTCGGTTTCCCCTCTTTCTCTACTTCGGGGTTTCGGTTTCCCCTCTTTCTCTACTTCGGGGTTTCGGTTTCCCCTCTTTCTCTACTTCGGGGTTTCGGTTTCTCCTTTTGCCCTACTTCGGGGGTTCGGTTTCGCCACTTTCCCTACTTTGGGGCATTCGGTTTCTCCTCTTTCCAGACTCCAGGGATTGGTCTCTCCTTCCCCCTTCCCCACAAACACCCACCCCTCTGGGTTCCTTTGCTTGCTTGGTCGCCTACCTCCCTATATTGTTGAGGAACTACGTACCTGCTCTCCTCTCCATTGGTGGTGCTCCTCAGGGGGGCTGTCAAGCTTCTCCTTTTCTTCGGCTGGCGCAAAGCTGCTTATGTGACTTTTCAGCTTGGTGCCAGGCCCCTCTTCTGTGGCATCTCTCTTGCTTCATGGTGGCCGCTGTGGTATGTCAGAAGAAGGAAACTGACGAGTATTTATCATGTTTGGAAAGTCGTTTAAGTAATAAGAACATGACCTTTCTATCCCTATTCTATGGGTTTCCCTACCTAATAAAACTAACTAGTATGCTCGTCGTCAGTAGTGAAGCCCAAAAGCAAACAGTCTGTCCTCTGTCTCAAACCTAATCTATACTGGCCCTATCACTAAAAGAAAAAATCAAAAAGTCCAGGAGAATCTCTCCCTACGCCTGGATGGGCTTTTCCAGCCCTATTAGGTCATTTTTAAATAGTTATTTGCTATTTGTTGGATTAGATTGATCAATTATTCTAGAGAATTTAACCCCTTTGTTCTTTGATTGTTCTTTGATTTCTTGAAGTGTCTCTTTAAAACTTCCTTTCTCCAGCACCTCTGGGAAACTGAAATATCTCTTGTCTTGATCTTGGTTCTGTGTTCTGTTGATTCTTTACTTTCTCATGAATAGCATGTGTTATATTTCCGTTGGTTTGATATCCTGACTTTCTCTTTGGTCCAAATATAGCAGTGCCAAATACTTTGTTTCTCTCTCTGTTTGGTTCCTGCCTTGTTATACTGAGCGAGACAGGTTCCACTGGCATTCGCCTTCTCATGGGTCTTTGCCTGTTTGCTGGGACAAGTAAACTGAGTCTCAGAATTATTTTCACTCCTATGGGCACTTGTCGATCCACTGGGACCAGAAGGCTGAGTCCCATAGTTATTCTCACTCTTTTGGATACTTGTCCGTTCACTGGGACGAGTAGACGGAGTCCCGTAGTTGGCCTACTCGTCTCACTGAATGGACAAGTGTCCATAAACGTGAGAATGAGTCCCATAGTTATTCTCACTTTTATGGGCACTTGTCCGTTCACTGGGACAAGTCTGCTTAGTGTGTCCCTGATCCCTGTATCCCCGCCCGGGTCTCCCGCCTCTCCCGTTACCTACTTTCTCACAGGCTAGCGTCACCAGGTCTTTCTCCAGGGTCGAGCGACACTGAGTTAAACGACTCCTGCGCGACTCGCCTACACTGTTGCTCTCCAGGTCTTCTGTAGCTTCCAGCTCTTCATGGTTCGAACTTCCCATGCTTCACAACACTTCCTTAGTCCTTCTTCCATTTTAATGGTCAACTGCTGGATCCTCCCCAGTGGAGAATTAAAGTTCTTTCCAAGTTTTTGTTGAGCATTCTTCCTTGCTTATTCATTCTTTATCGTCAGTTTGTCTGGCTTCCAACTGTGGAGCGATCAGTATTACTTGCTCACTTTTCTTCTTCTCTGTATTTTTATCAGCCATTTCTTCAGGTTGGCTGTTTGATCTAATGTTACAATAACAAACAGTGGCTTGTTCTGATCGACTTCTCTGAAGCCTGGATGTTACTGATGGCCCACAGGAAAGGTGTCCAGGGAGTTCCTCAACGAAAAGGGAGTACTTGTCCTCAAAAGGGGAGTCTCTTCCTTGGAGATCCCGCATACCAACACCCCTAGAGGGAACGTTGTGTAGCGGGCTCACCTCCGTAGCCTCACAAGGAAAGGCTTCCCCCTGGGGAGAAGTAACTGAACCACTCGATTCATCACACTTCTCAGGGCTGCTACAACCGGTGTCCGTGAAGTACTAGTGAGCATCCGCAGGCCTGGCGGCAGTGCTCTTGTAGTGAACTCGCAGGTCTCTCCTTTCCTCTTGCTGACTCGGTGCCGCTTACGCGGCACTTCATTGTACGTCGCATCAGGCTCCCTTCACTGCTCTGCTACACCTTCCCGCACCGTCTCCCACCTCGGCACACCAATGCTGGAGTGCACTCTGTTTCCGGCCCCACCTTCTTGTGGCTGTATCCCTTAATGAAACTCTGCGGGCCCTCTGACACTATTCCGGGATTGGCTGTATCCTGGACACCCCTCCAGGGGGCTGGTTGATAAGTCTGTTATCAGGGTGCAAACATTCAGGTTGCAAGCTACTAGCTACCCATACAAAATTCCCTCTCCACCCCAATTCTATACATACACAAAGCATACTATTTATTACTCGACAAAAGTCAAATATCACTAGCCAATGGCTAGCTGCAAGTCCACATTTTGCACTCTGTTGTTATTAATTGTTGGAGATTGTACACATTCAGGATCAGAAGCCAAGTCGGCCATGTCAAAAGGGAGTATATGAGACCCTGCACACCCCATACATTAACAAGAGGGGGGGAGGGAGGATGACTGGTGTCCCTGATAGTGGGTCTCTGTGTCTGAAGGAGGAGTCTCCTCCAGATGGATCCCGCTTACCTGCAGAGGTGTTAAGCATAGCGGGCTCACCTCCCTAGTCAGAAAGAAGGTGGCTCCCCCTTGGGGAGAGGTGACAATCTCCTTGGATACATCACAGTACTTGATGTTTGGCCCCCCCAGTAAGTGGTAACTCCACTCCTGAAAGGATGCCTGGATGGACAGCAGCTCTTTTATCAGTGATCATATGATTATTTGGTAGGGTGAGTTTTGTTGTGAAAAACACTACTGGGTGTAGGCAATGATTCGGAGAGCACTGCTGGTGATGTCAGAGGTTCCGCCATAAGTATGAACAGTGCTTTGAGTTCATAGTGCGGTACCCTCCGTGCCAATGTGATTGCTTGTTTGAGGTACTTTAGCCTCAGAGGTTCAGTGAAAAGGGTACCTTTTACATGCCAACCTTGTAAAATTAGCTGTCAACCAGAAGTAATCCTGAATAAACCTGGGGTAAAAATGAAATAACCCCAAAACAAACAGCCTGTAGGGTCTCTAAAGGTGTTCAGGACAAAACAGAAGGACCTTAGTTTTATCTGTAGTAATCCCACCTGGTAAGAAAGAGGTGTGGAACAGACATTTCTCAAATCGGGCAAACTAATGCTGTTCCCTTAGTCATTGTAACATCTTCTTTATATTATGTGTTGAACATTTTGAGATAAGAAGGTAGCGAGAATGATGTCATTGAGGTAGATGACCACTTCCAAATGAAAGATGTCCTGGAAAACCTAACTGACACATTTCTGGAAAGTGGCACTGGCGTTAAATGGACACAGGGTATGATTGTATACTTGCACAACCCATAACCTTCACGAAATACTTCCTTCTTCACCTACTTTCATACGGGCGGCTTTATACAACCACTATGGTTGAGTTTCATGTACATCACCACCTATTTTTCCTTCATGATTAGAACAGTTATCAGGGGCCCAATGCATGGGGCCCTTTTACTGCTTCTTTCTTCTTAAAAGCATCTAAGTACTCTTGATAACAGTAGGGGAGGGCAACCTGTACCACTCAGATATCATGTATCGAACTGATCAGGATGTTGCTGGTACTGGCGAACGTGCCTCAATTTCTCTAAAATAACAGAACTCTTTGCAATGCGCAGACCAAAAAGTGACTGTTCTTCCCAATTAATGTCAGGGTTATGCAGGGCCAACCAAGGAAGCCCCATTATGATTTCAAAAGGTAGGACTGCAATCAAGTCCACCAACAATTTATTGGTATGATCCTGTGCACATTTCATGGCCAACTCTGCATTGTTCTATGTGATATGGCCCGAAGACTACTCTGTGCTATTGATGGTCTTTACAGGCACAGGGTGTGGTTTCTTCAGTCCTAGAATGGACGTTTGAAGGCAGAACTCGTACCCATACTGTAAGGAACTCATGGTGGCAACAGTAAAGATCACAGTTCAAGGGTGTTAATTAAACTGTAAATGTAGGGTGGAATAACGCCTAATCTAAACCTAAATCTAAGATGGGAGCAAGCTTCGACCATCAAATGAAAAATAAGGCAGTCCTTGTGATGTGTCAAAATAAAAGGGCCTATTGCCAATTCCTTACAACTGATTACAGAGAGTGTGGGATAGGGTTTCAATAAAGAAAGGAGTGCTCACAAATAATGCATCAGGATGGGATTGCTAGGGGTCCCCGCCACGTGTTCAGCACAGGACAAGGTGGGACCTTGGAGCACAGCAAATGCTCGAGCTTTCTTAGCCCGAGCCAACAGTTCCATTACAACTATCGGGTTCTTCGATGGTTAAGTCTCTTTTCAATAAAAAGTCTCTTGCCTTCGAGGGCCTGATGTATTCAACAACAAAAAAACAAAAAGTTCCTTTCCAAATTGACTTTGGGTGAGTACCTTTCACCCCTGGATCTCCCTCGACAGGGCTCGGACCCACTTGACCAGGGGGACAATGCACTTCCTGTAGTCTTCTAATATTTCTTACTTTTCACGAGTCTTAATGTCTTTTTAAACAGTTCTTCAGGATTCGCCCCTTTGTGTCGGCTTCTGCCAGGTTCACTCTTGCCAACTTTTACCAAACAGTTCACTATGGGACTTTAGACTTTGCCCCTTCTCCAGCATGGGGTCTGGCATGGATTCACATGCTCATGAATATTCCCTGTCGTCAAGCTGAGAATCCTCGGTAAAAGAAAATCTGTTTTGGTTTCATTTCTGAACTGTCTTTCTCCGAACAACCAATCACTGAGCTCTGGGTCAAAGTTGCCCCAGCAAATGACTGCCTTCTACCTAAGCCCCTCCTCTGGCAGCCCTCTTCAGATTTTTACCACACGTTCAAGTGTTGGGAGTCCTTGTGCTTTGCTCTTCGAGCTTTTGCTGTATTTTTCGCTTTTTGAGAGTTAAACTCTATTTTTCAGTCAATCGAGCCTGTGTGCTCCATCGATCATCCTTCCGACTAACGGGGACCTGATTTTCGGATTTTTCAACACCCCTCGGGGGCTATTTTCCTTGAGTGTTCTTCTTGGAGGCTTCCAGAAGATTCCTCAGGCCTACACCGCGTGGGTCATTTCAGACGAAAAGGAAAACCCTTCCCTCTTCAAGCTGTGCTCTGACTGCGTTTTGCGGAATGTATGCATGGACGACAAGCATTCCCAGTGCTTGTATTGCCTGCACCCGATGCAAAAGGAGGAATATTGTCCATTTTTCCGTGGCTTCTCAAAGCGCACGTTGAGAGACCGACATCAACGGTTGGAAGCGTGGCTGCAGGCCAATGCCTCTGCACCGGATGGTACCCAGGGGCATGCCTCTTCTGGATCCGGGAAAGCTGAGCGGGCTTCTCAGTCCTTTGAGGGCCTTGCACTGGGTGGTACCCAGGGGCATGCCTCTCCCGGATCCGGAAAAGCTGAGCAGCTTTTGAAGCCCTTTGAGGGTGCCCCACCCTTGGGGAAAAAAGCTGTGGGTGAATCCCTCCAGGCCATCAAGGTGGAGACGGCACATGCCCTAGGCACTCTACAGCAATGACGGCAGTCCTTTCGTTCCTCAGGGGGGAAGTCTAGCCAGTTTTCGAGGGGTTTCGGCAGGGGCTCCACCTCTTAACGCCGGCCCCCACGCTCCTCGACCCAGGAAGCTAACAGGGGCCGCTCCAAGGACTTCGGGGGCAGTCATCGTCAGGGACCGCAGGATGGCCCGTCGACCTCCAAACAGGATTGAACCGGCCAGGACGTCGGGCCACCACCCGTGCTCCCCGATGGGAGGCCGGCTGGGGAACTTCATCAGCATATGGAAGACCATCTCCACCGACCGTTGGGCACTGGACGGTCTCGCCCATGGACACACTCAAGAATTCCAACAAAAGTGTCCACGAATGCCACCGGTGGCCCGGCAGGAAAACCACGCCCGTCCCTCAGCTGCTGCTGGAGGTGCGGGCCATGTTAAAGAAAGGGGCGATAGAGCTAGTTCAAAAGCGGCTCCGGAGTATACTCAAGGTACTAACTAGTACGAAAGAAGACCGGGGGCTGGAGACCCATCCTCGACCTACGACGACTGAACAAATACATAAATTCCCAGAAGTTCAGAATGGTCACTCTTCAACACGGGCTCGGACAACTGGAATAGGGAGACTTTCTGTTGTCTTTGGACCTGGAGGATGTGTACTTCCACATCCCCATCCACAAAGGACACCGCAAGTTTCTGCGCTTCGTCGTTCACGGGAAGCATTACCAATTCAAGGCCCTTCCCTTCGGACTGAAGTCGGCACCCAGACTTTTCACCTAGTGCCTGGCTTTGGTGGCGGGCCATCTTCGACTGCGAGGGATCCACGTCTATCCTTACTTGGACGACTGGATCATCCGGGCCAGATCAAGAGACCTCGCCGTCGACCACACAGCGAGGACCGTCCCCCTACTGACGGATCTGGAGTTCAGTGAATTATGCAAAGTCCTGCTTGATTCCATCGCAGGACACCCTGTTCCTGGGATCCCGGCTCGACACAGTGCCATGCCTGGCGTCACCGTCGGAGGAGAGGATAGCGGCCATCTTGGGCAAGGTGCAACAGATGTTAGCACTGAAGACCGCCACGGTGAGGACAATCAAGTCTCTTCTCGGCATGATGTTGTCATGCATTTACCTCATTCGGCTCTGCAGGTTGCGGATGCACCCACTACAGGAGTTCCTTGATGCCCGTTGGGCTTAGGTGTCCGGAAGCTTCCAGGCCAGGATCCTGCTCGACGAGAAGTTCTGTCGAGCAATCAGGTGGTGGGCGTGCGCGCCCATCTAGCCGGAGGCAAGGTTTTCCAGACCCCCCCCCCCCCCGTACCAAGAGCCAGTCACGGGCGGACACTTCCCTTAACGCCAGAGGTCTGTGGTTGCCGGAGGAGAAGACATTACACATCAACGTCCTGGAACTACGGGTGGTATTTTGGGCCCTCAAATAATTTCTGACCTCCCTCAAGGGCAAGGTGGTGATGGTCTTCACGGACAATACCACCACAATGTTTTACATCCGGAAACAGAGGGGCACCAGATCCCCAGCGCTCTCCAAAGAGGCGCAGGATTTATGGCACTGGGCCGTCGCCCAGGGGATATTCCTCATCCCATTTCACCTGGCAGGAGTAAAAAAACACTGTTGCCGACTCCCTCAGCAGGGAGCTACGATCTTGCCTCGAGTGGGAGCTTCGGCAGGATCAAGTGGACTACCTTTTCCTCAAGTGGGGCAATCCCCAGATCAATCTGTTTGTGACGGCGACGAACACCAAGTGCCCGAGGGTTGCCAGCCGGGGAGCATAGGGGACGCATTCTCATTCCCTTTCGGAAGGCCTGTTTCTGTATGCGTTCCCTCTGTTGCCATTGCTTCTTCGAGTCATCAATCACGGACGGTACCGGTGCAGGATGATCCTTGTCGGGCCGAGGCAGATCTGGTACCCGGACCTTCTCGGCTGTCAGCGTCGCCGCCAGTCAAGCTACCAGTGGATGCAGATCTTCTCACCAGGGAAGGATGCGCAATTCTTCATCACGACCCGGGGTCTCTGAACCTTAAGGCCTGGCTCCTGCAGCACTAGAGTTTGTGGCTACGATCGTCCGGCGGACTGCAAAGAGATTCTCGCCAAGGCCAGGGCGGCATCTACCTTAAAATGCTACGGACACAAATAGAAGCGCTTTGCAATTTGGTGCCGTTCTCAGAAGATCAATCCTCTGCGGGTCACGGCACCTCAAGTACCTCCGTATTTACTGTCATTGGCTAAGTCGGGACTGGCTCATGCCTCTATTGTACATCTGGCGGCTATCTCCCGCTACACCAGATCTCCGGGACTGTGTTCTCTGTGGTCACACAATCTAGTTAAGGAGTTCATCAAAGGACTGTTCCACTCGTTCACGCCGGTGAAGGCCCCGGCTCCGGCGTGGGAACTTAATGTGGTGCTGACTAGGCTCATGGGGGCCACATTCGAACCTATGCACTCGGCTCCGCTCAAGTTTCTGTCATGGAAGACGGCTTTCCTGGTGGCCATCACCTCTGCAAGACGAGTAGGTGAGATCCAGGCCCTGTCATGCAAGCGACCTTACTTGACTTTTCACGAGACGAGGGTGGTGCTGCGGACGCTCCCCTCCTTCATGCCCAAGATTCTGTCGGAATCCCACCTCAACGAACCCTTGGTATTATCTGTGTTTTTTCCGACACCTTTGTCGCCGGCTGAAAGGACTTTGCATTCACTGGATGTGGCTCGAACACTGAAGTTTTACGTAGCCCGCACAAAGTTTCCGGAAAACTTCTGAGCTTTTCGTGAACTTTGGTCCTGTGAACCATGGGAAGGCACTGTCCAAGGCTTCCATTTCCAGGTGGCTCTCCGGCTGCATCACTCACTGTCACCGGTTGGCAAAACGACCGCTGCCTGGCCGTCCGAGAGCCCATTCTACCAGAGCGATCGCTGCTACAATGGCGTTCCTGTCTCGTGTGTCCCTGCTGGACATCTGTAGGGCAGCTACGTGGAGTTCGACGCACACCTTCACGAAATCTTACTGCATCAACGAGGATTCCAGAGAGGAGTCCAGAGTCGGCCAAGCAGTGCTGCGCAACCTGTTCGCTTGAAGGTGAGCCTGACGAGGAGGTAAGAGATTGCTTCTGTTGAGCCTTGCCACCTCCCGTGGTTGTGCATGTGTGTACTGCTATGTATTCCTTATTCATGAGCATGTGAATCTATGCCAGACCCCATGCTGGAGAAGGAACAAGTTACTTACCTGTAACTGTTGTTCTCCAGCATGGGTTTGGCATGGAGTCACTACCAGAATCTAGTTCCTAGAGGGGTTTCCCTGCCTCAACTAAATACTAACGATTCAGTTAGGATGCCTGTCCAAAGTAAACAGTCCACCGTCCTGTGTCAAAACCTATTTCTGACCCGTACACTCTAAACTAAAGAAAGTAGTGATCTTCTTGCTCCAGAAGAATGACTCCCTTCTTCTGGATGTTTGATCAAGTGATGGAGAAAAATAATTCTCCACCAAAAAGCGTAAATCAAAAGTCACAGAGGTTTTCTTGCTCTTGTGCTCCACCAGCATGTAACGCAAAGAAAGTCTCATAGGTTCACAAATGTCAAGTTCACCAATGTTGGTGGGATGACTCCCTAACCCTCTTCAGGTTCTCCAACTTGTTTCATGTCAGGGGGAATGACTCCCTTTCCCTGGCCTTTCTCAGATTTAGGCAGTTTGCAATGCCAGGGAGAATGACTTTGTCTTTCTCAAACGTTGTTGGGCACATTCAAGCTGGTTCACTACCCTGCCAGGTGCTGTCACTATGGAGAACAACAGTGATTTTTCTGTCTTACGGTTGCGGGCCCCAGACACTCCTTTTGTGCTTGGTTTTCCTCCTTGATAGATGTGGTTCACTCTCCTAAGTACTAGGGATGTAACGGTATTAAGGTATACCGTTAAAGATACCGTGAACCACTCAATTAAACAATAATAACCGTCACATTGTTTATACCGGTATACCGTTTATACCGTTAAGTGTGCTTTTCAATCCGATTTGGAAAGGCTGCAGTAAGCAAGTTCTGCGCAGTCTTGGTCTTGCACTGTTGGATGTGCCATCTGCAAAGTAGTTTCAGTTGGAGCAGTTTTTAATGCCCTTCCATAAACCACACGTGCCTGACAAAAAAAAAATATATGTTAGCAATAGGAAGAATAAATACAGTGCCAAGAAGGAAAAGGGTTTACTTTGGGTTGGCGGCTTTGGGGTTTATATATTTATAATGGATAATGTTTGCTAAACATATGACAATGGAGGATTTCCCTGGTTCTATCTTTGAATTTACATATAATAAGTCACACTGTGAAATGTACTAATCTCTGTGGGTATTCCCTACTGCCATAACAAAGGGTAACATGTTGGCCCGCAAGTAAACTAAAGGGGGGGGGGGGGGGGGGGGGGGGGGGGGGGGGGGGGGGGGGGGGGGTGTGTGTGTGTGTGTGTGTGTGTGTGTGTGTGTGTGTGTGTGTGTGTGTGTGTGTGTGTGTGTGTGTGTGTGTGTGTGTGTGTGTGTGTGTGTGTGTGTGTGTGTGTGTGTGTGTGTGTGTGTGATTAGTTAACTGCTATACCCCGATAACCATGATATACCGTCATTTGGCAAGAAGTTTATCGTACCGTTATAAAATTAATACCGTGACACCCCTACTAAGTACTATCGTGCGGCCCAAGGTGTGACAACTTTTTCACTAGGCCAGGATGGCAGACCCCTTTATTCTCGGCTCCCCTCTCCCCTCTGGATTTTCCACCACCTTCTCCGGGCCCCAGCCCCTTCCTGGCAACGTGCATAACTTTTCTTGTGTTCCGCGATGGGTTACGGGTCTTCCTAGATGCCTGCAACCTTGTGGTCTTCCTTCGGGATGTAGCGCCTGAGCAGTTGTAATCTTCCTGTGGGCAGCACAGCTTTTCCTTCCCGTGCTGCCCAGGCTTCAGGATGGCTGGAGCTTCTCTTTCCTGGCTTGCCGAGCGGTCCTTCCACTATGGACCGGCTCTGGACCTTCTCACTCCTGTCTCCGCGTCCCGGTCTGCCGCCTTCTTCTTTGCTGTACCGTGCTGGCTCTCGCGGTTCCTCAGGTGAGGGCTCGACGAATGGTAAAGTCCTTCTTCTATTTTATTTGGATTTTGACCAGTAGGAAGCCAGCAAACGCTAGACCGCTCAAGGTAGTTCCCAGAGGTATGACATGATATGGCATTTATAACGCGCCTGTACACACTTGTTTCCAGGTGCCACAAGACAAGGGAGGACAAGACAAATGATCCTCCTAGGCCTTATGTCATTCGGATTGTGCAAGTGCAACAACGAGAAGTGCAGGAGGAAGGAGAGGAGGAGATGTGCAAGGGAGAGGAAAGGGGGACGTGCGATCAGGGCAGCATGGCTCTGAGTAATTGCAGCCAGGTCAACGCGGCTCTAGGTAAGTGCAAGGAGGCAGGGAGGTTGTAGGGGTTACAGTTACAGCCCTTACGTGCCTGGAAGGACAGGAGGTAGTGCAAAGGAAGACTGGTCGTGTAGGAGCCTGTTACCCAGTGAGACTCTGAGGGAACCAAGCAACCAGTTGGCGCAGAAGGCAGTTAAGTTAGCAAGGGAGCGAGAGGGAGAAGGCAGAGGAGAAAAGGAGGGTCTTGAGCTGCTTCTAGAAATTCAGGTGGTCCCTCTCAAGTCTGAGAGGTGCTGTTCCAGAGGGAGGCACCTGCAGAGGAGAGAGATCTAGCCCCCCAATCTCTGCCTGGAGAACTGTCTGACCCCAAGAGTTGGAGGAAGCTGGGCGAAGGGCTCTAGAAGGAAGGTATTTCGGAAGAGAGAGTTGGATGTAGTGCGGGCGCTGGCCTCAGAAAGCCTTGTGGATGATGCAGAGGGTCTTGAACTTTATCCGTGCAGCCACTAGGAGCCAGTGGAGAGATTTCAGGGCTGGAGAGATACGGTCCCTGGGCTTGAGGCCAAGGGTAACTCTTGCAGTCCCGTTCTGGATTAGTTGCAGTGTGCGAAGAGTAGAGGTAGCCAGATTGAGAAAGGTGCTCTTCGTATCCCTGCACTTCCTCTCGTCACAGTACTAAACTGACTATTCCCCACGAGTCAATAGAGTTCTTCTTTGTCTCAGTGGTTGGTGAAGAGGCTCTACTTCGGTAGCTCCTACTCATCCTCGTCCCAGTACTTTCTGGGGAGCTGGGTTCCTTCACCCTACAAACATACATAGAGGTCTGAGGTTCAGAGGTGGAAAGGATATGTGGGTGAGTGGGGTTTAGATGGTGTGAGGGATTTGGGTAAATACTGCTTTCCCTCTTGGATGTTTGTCCCAGGTCCCATAGGGGGTTGTGATGAATACTGCAGTGTCCTCACAGAATCCCTGCCTGAAGTCTACTCCCAGGTGGCCAGTGAAAGGCAGACGCTTCCTGATCCTAACCCTGGGGATGGCATTGGTTGGGTGGATCACCTGAGAGTAGAGGGCCACCAAGAATAGGGTGACTCTGTTAGGAGAGATGCAGTACTCTTCTTCGGAGGAAGAGACTTCCATAATGCCAGAATACCTAATGGCGTGCAGTCAGAGTAAGGCTCCACTTTCCAAAAACACTCAAAAGTGATAGTAAAAAACCCTTATGGTCAGCATGGGAATAGAACATAGAAGGATCAGAACATCAATACCATTACTTCTGGTAAATGTGATTTCCCCCATTTATTTGAATTATGAAATCAAGAATCAACCATGGATTGCTCTAAAGCCATTTTCTAGAAATACATTCTATAAACGGAATTAGTTAGAGAAAGCTAAAACTGAAACCTTTGATAAAAAGGGAAATAAGAACATTAGGCACTTCGAGTCCCATAATGCCCTATGTACTGGGACGAGGAAGATTTGCTTAGAGGCGCAGAACCACAGTATGCAGTCTAGTGTTTCTAATGGCCCACACCTGAGTGGGACTTTTGATTATTTAAAGCCCCTTCATGTGCAGCCCATTAGAAGGAGTTGGAGAAGCAGACATCAGCCGTGTATGCAGCAAAGTGCCAAGAAATTCTGACACTGGTACCGCCGTTGTTGGTGTAGCGGATTATTGTTTCGAGAGAGTCGCAGGAGTGGGAAGCCTAAACTGCAGAGGTCGCGCAGTGGGAAGCGTTACAGTGACAGGCTGCCCCATGAGAGAGAGAAGCTCTCCATTCCCTGGTCTTTACTCCGGTGGCTGGCGAGCATCAGAGAACATTAGAAACAAATCAGGCTCCTTTGGTGACGGACTTGGGATACAGGAACCCAACTGGAGCTGTCAGAGGCTCCGAACACGAAGACCGAAGAAGTGTCAGTAGCAGCAGTTAAAGTAGATGTGCAAGGAGAGACCAGTGAGTTGGCCTGTGATCGGTGACTCTGGGGCGCTCCGTGAAAGACTGCTGGCTGCTTGTAGAGATTTTGAATGCTGAACCCAATGAAAGAGATGTGTGGTACAATCATTATATTAAAGAGGAAACCAGAGGAAGAGGTTTACAACTATCATTGCCCAAGTAAAGAGGGGATAAGTTTGAACCAAAATTGGAATCAACATTACCCAAGCCAACAGGGGGCAATATTGAAAGCATACTATAACCAACATTGCCAAAGTAAAGAGGAGGCAATAATTAAGCCTAATAACAATCAGCATTGTCCAAGCCAAAGAAAGGCTATTACAGAGAATAGGCAAAACAGTTTGTTTAAAGAAAGAAACTTGTATAAGAAATCGTATTAGCAGTATCCAGTGTGATAGTGGAAACCCGAAGGTGGCAGGAGAGATCCGGGAGGAATCGGGGAACAACTACAGAGCACGAGATAAGAGGGTCTGGGACCCTGAGAATAACAGATACAGAAAGAAACCATTGTATGCTTGGCAGGTGAGTAAACCAAGCGGGCAAGACACATTACTGCGAGTGTGGGACCTGCAACCACATGAAAGCCAGAGAATAATAGGGCCTGGGACCCCAAGAGAAACAGAGACAGTCTAGAAAGGAATATAAGCTTGCCAGGAGAATAAACCAAGCAATTGTGATAGCGCACTGCAGGTCTGGGATCAGCACCCATATGAGAAACGGAGAATAAGAAGGTCTGGGCCCCATTAAAGCAAAAGAGGCAGATAAGGGAATATATGCTTGGCAGGAGAGTACACCAAGCTGGTATAATACACTGTTGCAAGTCTGGAACTTCCACCCATATGAAGGTTTAAGAAGTATGTGAACTTCATACAAGAAAAAACAGGGTCTGGGACTGAAGGAGTTAGAAAGGAAGATACTAACCAGGGGTATGTTTGACAGGAGAGTGACACAGACATAAACCCTCTGTGAACAAGGAAGCAGTGTTATAATCTGTGCTTGGGGCCTGATTATGGCAATGTCTTGTTATGAGGGCCTGATGTCACTGTGTAACCTGGGAGGTGCCTGGGTATTCTAAGAATGGCAGTTGGTGCTGCTGATCTGGATGGGAAAGGATGTCCCGATATTTTCTCTACTTGTTATCTTGGATGTGGCGATAAACTCACATATATATATATATAACTTACCTGACTCGGGTACTTCAGTTATATCACTGGCGACGAGGGTGGGATGCTGCTGGGAAGGGGCAGCTGTTTGAGTAATACCGCCTTCCAATGGTGACATCTGTTCCAGATCCTGCCTGCCAGAGGAGGTTGGTCGGTGGGTCTCTGCTAGCCGGGCGGTGGCAGAGGGCAGCCAGGGTAGCGCAGCAAGGGTGCGGCAGTGGTGTCCAGGAGGAGAGCTGTGGTGCGGTACAGGGATCAACAGTCCAGTGGTCCTTGTTTTGCCAGGCAGGACAGCAGGGATAGTCATCCCAGGCAGGCTGTCGGGAGGCTGAGGTTGCCGCTGCTGGCAAGGGAAGGCCTGTACAGAGTGTCGGTGGCCCGGACATTGACCGGGGAGGAATGGGCCGTTTTGGTGTTGCCTGAAGGCAAAGGAGGTTGGAGAGCGCCAGTCAGGTGCTGCACAGTTGCGGTGGCCATGCTCAGGAGGCAGTCGTTGGAGGCTTAATGGTGTCTTGGATGCGGGCTGCATTTTTTCTAAATCTGGTGCCCGTTGTGGACATGTTGGCCTCTATGTGTCAGCTGAGGGGGGCTGTGATGGCTGTTCAGGAGCAGCAGTCAGCAGGTGCAGGGCTTCTGGAGCTAATGCTGGGGAGCGGAGGTGTTTGCTACTTGGAGCCGGCGCAGAGAATGATGTCGGCTAGCAGCGAGGGTATGTTCCTACGTGAACAGTTGGAACGCGACGTTGAATCTCAAGGCGATGTTCAAGTAGAACGCACAGCGGGTGCCGTAGTATCTCCAAGGGAGCCGGGGTCACTCGTTGATGAGGCGCAGCCTGTTGCAGGTGCGGCGGGCGTGAGATACGATGCCCGGATGACCTTGGGCAGTTGGAAAGAGTTTGGTGCTATGTGGGACTTACAATGGTATGGTTTGGAGGCCAGTGCAGGAATGGAAAGTTCGTGCGACGATGTTAATGGACGGAACAATGAAGAGTGGAGCAAAGTACGGACACTACGGCGACTCTGTGCTAATTACGCGTAGGTCGGCTCCGGTGGGCACATGATCATGTGCCGTGTGGTTGTGCAAAACCTCAGGGAGTTGAATCCCGATCTATGGGGTCTGTCTTTGAGGATGAAGGCACTCAGGAAGTCGGAGGACTAATCAGAGGTAGGCGTTGGGGGAGGCCGTTTTGCTGTAAATGCCATTTGTGTATATGTTGTGGCTTCCGTGGTTAGTACATGTATTGGTTTGGTCCTGGGTCATGTTAGTTTGTTTAGGGCCTGTGATGATGAATTGTGGACTGTTGTCTTCATGTGGTGGCCTGTTTTGTTTAGGACTCCTTTTTGGGGTGATTTGTGGACTGGTGGGTGCGGGGTCGTGAATTTGCAGTGCACATGTGATTTTCTTTTGCGGGGGTGGTCTGAAAATTTCCTGTGGGGTTTGACCTATTGTTTTATTTTTTCCTCTCCTGCATCGTGGACTTGAGGTTGTGGGGTGGAGCGCGGGACTTTAGCGCAATGGACATTTGGTTAGGGGTATACCTATTTGCATCTCATTATGGGACCTTATTTCTATTTTTGTTTTATATGTTTGTGTGTGTTGTTTTTGTTTGTAGGGAAGATTTCCCCTGGTAATCTCTGGGGTGGCCGGGTGTGCTCTGGGGGGGGGGGGGGGGGCAGTGATGCCTATTTTAGGTTGACAGTTTTGTTCTGTTTGTCGGTTGACAGTGGGGTACTGTCTGTTTACGTTATAGTTAGGTGTTTCTTAGTTAATATGTGGGCAATGAGGTGCTTTCCAGGTTAAGGGGCAGTTAGGTGCTGTCTAGGTTTTGCTGTCTAGGTTAAGGGGCAGTTGGGTGCTGTCTAGGTTAAGGGGCAGTTGGGTGCTGTCTAGGTTAAGGGGCAGTTGGGTGCTGCCTAGGTTAAGGGGCAGTGAGGTGCTGTCTAGGTTAAGGGGCAGTGAGGTGCTGTCTAGGTTAAAGGGCAGTGAGGTGCTGTCTAGGTTAAGGGGCAGTGAGGTGCTGTCTAGGTTAATAAGGAGCAGTTGGGTGCTGTTTAGGCTAATGGGCAGTGAGGTGCTGTCTAGGTTAAGGGGCAGTGAGGTGCTCTCTATGGTGCGGTTAAGGGGCAGTTAGGTGCTGTCTATGGTGCGGTTAAGGGGCAGTTAGGTGCTGTCTAAGTAGGTTGTGGGGATAGTGTGTTGATGTCTGGCGGTAGGCACAGAGTTTTGTTTTGAGTTTGTGGGCCATTGGATTGGAGTTTTCGAGTTGGACGTAGACATGGTGGCCACATGTCTGTGAGGGGCTTAGAAGTTGATTGGGTTAGTTTTCGGTTATGGTCTGCGTGGTCTCCACCGGGGAAGGATCTGTTGTTTGGTTTCTTCCATTGTTGTTGTTCATCAGTGGGTTTTATAGCTGGTGTGGGCGTTCAGGCTTTGGGGTGGTCCGTGGTTTTGGCTTAGTTTATCTTGTGATTTCCATTTAAGATCTTGGCAAGATTTTTCTGGCGGTGCAGTTTGTTTCAGTGGTAGTTATCTCTGAGCTAGTGTGAGCCGCGTATTTCTCTTTTGACGATTGGGTGTTTTTCCATCTTTGTGGGTTGGTGCGCAGTATTGCAATCAAAGTGTTGTGTTCTAGATTATGCTGTGTTAGCTGGTGTAAGGAGGGAGGTGGGTCATACTCTTTCTTGCAGTTTGATTATTGAGGTACAGCTTGATTATTGAAGCTGGTGATGCTGTGTGAATTGCTTGTGGCTTGTTTAAGTGGTCCTCGGTTGTTCAATAGTTGTGCCAGTGGTAAGGAGGGAGATGTGTCATAGTCTGTGCTTGGGTCCTGATTATGGCTATGTCTTGTTATGAGGGCGTGATGTCACTGTGGAACCTGGGAGGTGCCTGGGTATTCTAAGAATGGCAGTTGGTGCTGCTGCTCTGGATGGGAAAGGATGTCCCGGTATTTTCTCTACTTGTTATCTTGGATGTGGCAATAAACTCACATACATATATATGTATATATATATATATATAACACTTACCTGGCTCAGGTACTTCAGTTATATCACAGTGTTCACGGGAAAGCTCAGAACTTTCATTGTGCATCTTATGAGAAAAGCTTGGAAAATCCAAGGGAAAGGAGCCAAACCTTTGTCATTGGTATAGAACATTGTGGAACACTTTTTGACAACCTGAGACATTGGGACCTTTCTGTTGGCAAGAACTGTCATCACTTTTGTTGTGAATATAGCATCCTTGCACATTAGATTTAAGTTATTAGTGTTGGGGTCAGAAGCAGGGTTTTTGGACACAAAAGTGGCAGACTATTTATTTGACATCCTGACATTTTCTTTAGATTTTTGAGCCAGTGAAAGCCCTCTTAGCTTTGGTCGTTTTTCCAACCCTTTTACTAGTCAATAAAAGTTTATAGCCGAAACTGTCACCTTTGTCTCCGAGCCTTACCTCTGCACACTTGCAGTTAAGACAAACTGATATTGACAGTTGGAGTGCAGGGATACAGAGAAGAATGCTGATCACAGATCTAACCCTGTGAAATAGGTTGCTTCCCGCAGGTATGCAAGACTGAATGGTTGCAGAGTTAGGGAAAATTGAAAAAGTGGACAGAGCACCTGCATTCTCAGTAAGGAGATCTTGTACAAAATAAGAAGTCTCCTTGCAGCGATTCAATGACAGCTTTTATAATCTGATTTTCTTTTTTCTTTTTTTTTTTAATGACTCCTTGTTGGGCGCAGGGAAGCAATTTGACTGAGTTCAGAGTAATACATACAGGTTTTACACTCTTTCCTTTTGCGTATACCTTTTGCGTTTAGTATGAGGATCATAGTTTTGGAGGATTGAGGTCCAGCCGTCCTGTTGCAAAGAGAGAGGATTATTACATGGTTCGTTTGTCATTCAGACGGCAGATGGTTCCTGTAACACATCCAAAAATTAGTATTCCCTTTAGTGTGACCTGTGAAGAGGGAGCGAGGACCCCTCGCAACTTGGACAGGATGCCTACCAGGGTGTTTAACAGTGCCAGCCCTGCCCCAGAGATGGGTTGAGGAAATTGGGAGTGCCCCAGTCTGTCTCCTCCTAGATGTGCCTGTATAACCTTGCACAGTAAGACTTTTGTTCTTTCTATACCTGCCGTACAACCTGCTGGCCAGTGTTTTCTCTCTCTCTTGCCTTTCAGGGCTGCACAGACCAGCATTCCTTGCGAAAGAGAATGGAGCATAAACCTCACAAGCGAGAGAGGCAGCGGCGGACAACAAGCCTGCAGAATGGCACTCACAGCGGACCAGTAGTCCAGATGCTCATCCAAAACAGAATACGAACTTTGAAAGAGACTTTGGTAGTAGCAGGCTACCATTGTGGGACAGTAGCTGACCCACACTTGAAAAGGGGCAGAACCTAATTGGTGTTTTGTTTCTGCTCACTGTAACTCGGCCCCTGGGTTAAAGCAAGGCAGAGATTGGTCCAGGGAACTAGCTTAGGCTGAGAGGCGTAATGGGTTATGTGAGAGTGAGTACAAAGGGTGAATGATCGAGTGAAAGCAAGGTGACTGAGGGGAGCAGTGGTCAAGTGTAGTGTAGAGTGGGAGGAGAGAATAGTGGGAGTAGAGTACTAGAGAGGGACAAGTCGTAGAGTGTTGTGGTTGAAGAGAGGAATGGAGAGTAAGAGTAAGGAGAGAAGGAGAGAGCACAACATTGGAGGGACAGAGGAAGAGGAGAGTGGGAGGAAGAGAAAAGAAGAAAATAGAAGGAAGGGAAAGGAAGGAAAGCGGAGTACGAGAGCATGAGCGGTACAGATAGAGTGAGACCTGGGTGGTTGGAAAGCACCACTTCCTAATATCATTCTTTTTGTGGGATCCCAGGTTAAGGATCCAGCTAGAAGACCCGTAGGGAGTAAGAAAGAGAAGGCGATTGCCAGCCAGACTACAGACAGTCGGGGTTACCAAGATGATAATTAGCAAAGTGTGGGGTAAGGTGGAAGGAGACCCAGCAAAGAGTGGGGGAAGAGGGCGAGGGAGAAAGAGAGACAGGGAGATTGATTAAAATACTTAATAAAACCCCCTGAACCATCTTGGAGAGTTGATGTGTTCTTGAGGCCATCTGTGACACTAGGTACCTCCATCTGGGAAACAATAAATGTTGCATGTTATGTTACACACAGATCTACCTCCAAAAGGTTTACAGGTGACGAGGACTCAGCAGGAAAGCATGCTGCTCAGAGATGGGACCTAACACTCATGAGTCAAGCACCAGGGTATGATCTAGTCTGACCTCCAATGCCTATTTTGACGTTGGGCATGTGGAAATTCAGAGGTCTTTTAGTGTGGAGTGAAAAGTCCCAATATCTCCAGACAAGACACATTTCTACCACCAACAGAACGTTTTACATAAGGAGCAGATGGAGCAAGCTAAATTAGCAGAGCAATGATATTGCTAGGTTTTTGGCTGTCTTATTGGATGCTAAAGGAAAATGGGGGTGGAGTGAAAGATTTTACAGTTTGCTGTGCTGACCAATTCAGACATTCTGGCATCCAGTGTACAACTTCCTTACAATAATAACGCTGACTACTGTATGTATTGAACACAGGCAGGGGTTTGGATTGGAATAAACAAACCAAATCCCTCCCCTACCCTTTCCCCTGCCTCCTTGCCCCAGTCCTGCAGTGTCTCTTGTGTTTCTCTGCCTTTTCATTGGCTTGCTGGGTGGCCAACAAAACATCTGTTGATTTCTTTCTTTCCCATCCTTATCAGTACTCAATTTATACTATACCCAAACTTAGACTGCAGCGCCATTACAGACACGGACACAACAGATTGTTGTACTTGCTCTGTTTTTTGGGTTATTCCACAATACTGTTCAAAACAGTTTTTCTAGTAATCTGCTGTATTCTCATTCTCATTTTTGTTCAGTTGGCATGCATTCTTCTTAATCCGAGCAGTCTTTTTAGGGCATATCTCTAGGATGATACAGAGAATTCTAGAAGTAAATAATTTTACATTTTCCTGTGCTGGTTCTTGTTGAGGCCAGTTGCATATTTGTTGAAGTAGAATGAATGTACCTAGGGCTTTAGTAGCCTGGAGTAATAGTTTTAAATGTGTGCATGTTGCATTATAACCAAGTATTATCACCTGAAGTTCTACTTCAAACCTAGCAGTATCATCTTGTACTTTTGGGGAACGCTCAACAATGTTAAACCAATCTGCGGAGCTCAGTGGGGCATGGGCAGTTAGTTACTACTGGTTGATCGGGTGGCATATTCAATTAGGCTGGACTTTAAGGGTTAAGGATATCTTCACAAGAAGACATCCTTTTGGTGGAGATCCCCCTTGCAGCAATGGATACATCCGGCTATAGATTTGGTTTGGTCTTTGAGAGTTCAGTTTGCTCTGACGTCTTAATTTATTTAGTTGACCTTGCAATTTCCCTTGACCATTTTTTAGAGCTCTTGTCTGTGACTTGGTTCGTCATTTGCTGGTTTCTCTGTACCAGTCGGAAAAAGGCAGTCTGTGCTAAATGGACAATTGTACCCAAATCAAATATACCTTTCGAAGGGATTGTGTCCTCCGATGTATTCCTTATCTTTGATAATACGTTTCCAGCTTGCTGGCCTCGGAAATTTTTTCTGTAGAGGGCGCTCTGCGTCGACGTCCGCTGAGTCGATGTCCCTCGACGGCCACCGTATCGGCGCCGACGTCACCATGCCCATTAATAGCCACGCGCGGCGTCCGTTGCTCAGTTCCGTTTTTCCGCGCTTTGTGGGGCCTCAGAACATCGTTGCTCAGTTCAGTCAGATAATCTAATCTACATCTACTCGAAATATACCAACTCGTTCTCGATGGCATCTTCATCGGAACCGACAACGCCGCGATCCGGCTTCAAAAAATGTCGAGACTGCGGTAAAAAAATGTCGATAACGGATCCACACAGGATCTGCTTGTGGTGCTTGTGAGCCGAGCACCATTGTTCGCATTTGTCGAGATCAAGACACTCAAAAAAGAGACATCGAAGATCCCCTTCCTCGTCGTTTTCTGTTTCCCCAGAAAGGGTCTCCTGCCCCACAAAACGCAGCTCTCAGGCTGAGTGGGAGGAATTCAGGAAGAAAATGTTAAGCGTCTTTGAGAAAGCGGCCTTGACCCCCTCAAAGACAGCTGAGGGTGATACCCTGGGTGAAAAACCGGTGTCGAAGGGTTCTTCGGCGCATCGGTCGATCGACTCGACGCCGACATCGACGCCGATGAAAGAGAAGACCACGGCTACTCCACAGCCAACGGTGATTCCAAGAGCCTCCGCACGACGCCGAGACTGTCGTCGATGTCCTCGAGTAGGATCCCGATCCTCTCGAGTTCTTCGAGGCCTCTTCCGGTTTTCTCGACGCCGTTCTTCGGCGCCTTCGAGGCCTGTCACATTGGCGTCGACGACATCGACGTTTTCTCGCCCAATAATGACGAGTTTGGCTCCTTCTGCCTTAGAAATGGGTTTTATACCATTTCAGAGGTCAGAGTACCCTGGATTATCTTCAATTTATGAAGAAGGGGAAGATTCTGACCAGGAAACCTTCGGGTTGCAGAGGACCACACTACCTATTTCAGAGGATTTCACCTCTGAGGAAAGAAGGTTGAAAGACCTACAGGATTCATTACATGAGGCAAGTGGGCTGGACATTTCCCCAGAAGTGGATTTTGTTAAGCCAGAGCCAGGGGAACATGCCGAAACACCCTATAGAACCCTGATGGCAAGAATTATTGAATTCATGGGTTGGTCTGCGCCTTCGCCTGTTTTTCAACAGGATGACCTGACAGACATATTAGACAAAGGTCCACAGGAGGATCCTGTGGTCCCCTTCCATACAGCCTTATAAAGAAAGATTGCATCTAACTGGGAAACTCCTGAAGTTATCCCTGCTGTCAATAAAAGATTATCAGCCAAGTATAGGGTAGCTGCTGCTGACCCTGAATACTTATCGAAACACCCGACCGACTCCAGAGAGCCTGGTGGTCCAAGCGGCAACTTCATCAAGCAGCAGGACCACTTACCCTACTGTCCCACAGGATAGAGATGACAAGAGGTACGATTCTATGACAAAGAAAGTCTTCTCTGCTTGTAGTATGGCGTTGAAGTCCATCAACGCCACCTGTACGCTCGCCAGGTTCAGTCACACACTGTGGGAGTGTGCTTCATCAGTGGCTGACTGCATACCCAAAGGAGAGGAAAAGGAAGCCTTCCTTAACATTATTAAAGATGGCAAAGATGCCATGTGCGAGTCACTTCAAACTGGCATCGATTCCGCTGACAGTATCAGCAGTGCCATGGCGGCAAGTACAACAATCCGCAGGCATGCATGGTTGCGAAAGTCTGGCTTTGCTCCAGATGTACAGGCCAGACTTTTGAATATGCCCTTTGACGGCTCTTCATTATTCGGAAAAAAGGCTGATGACAGTCTGGAAAAGTTGCAGACATCTAAAGCAGCAGCAAAATCTTTAAGAGCTGCTATCTGCCAAACTCCTTTTCGCCCCTCAGGAACCTCTGGGAGAGGAAAGTCCTTTCGCTATTATTCCGCATTCGAGAAAGGCAGAGGACAGCTGGCTCAAAGAGGCCAAAGGAGATCCACCCGAGGTGGACGGGTCAAAAGTACTAAGACCGCAGCAGCAGCAGGTGCCTCTTTACCCTCGGCATCTGCAATAGCCGCCCCCAAACCACTCTGAGGTCTTTCCACACAAGACACCTGTAGGGGGCAGGTTAACTCAACATCTGACGGAATGGCAGGCTATTACGTCAGATGCTTGGGCATTGGAGTCAGTTGACCAGGGTTACTGCCTACCCTTTCTACACATCCCTCAGTCATCCACCGGGGAACAGCTCTAAAAGTTCCAGATCCGCTCCTCTTGCAGGAAATTATAGACCTGCTAGAGAAAGGTGCCATAGAACTGTTACCTGTAGCGGACAGGAACAAGGGCTGGTACTCCCCCCTACTTTCTCATACCAAAGAAGGACGGAGGACTGAGACCCATCCTGGACTTAAGAGAATTGAACAAGTTCCTCAGGAAGGATAAGTTCAAGATGGTAACTCTCTCTTAGATCCTTCAGGCCCTCCAGCTCCAGGACTGGCTGGTATCTCTGGACCTTCAGGATGCTTATTTCCATGTGCCAATCCATCTCAAACACAGGAAATACCTGAGGTTCACAATTGGCGACTCTCATTATCAATTTCGAGTTTGCCATTTGTGCTGACCTCTGCCCCGAGGGTCTTCACCAAGCTAATGTCGGTAGTGGCTGCGGCTCTAAGGAGGGAAGGGATCCACGTCTACCCCTACCTGGACGATTTGCTGATCAGGGCTGTATCTTCGGAACAAGCTCAGAACCAGCTAGATTATGTCTGCCACTTCCTTCACAAACTGGGCTTCTCCCTCAATTTAAAGAAGTCACAGATGATACCATCACAGAGACTCCAGTTCATTAGAGCGGTCCTGGACACTTCCCTGGGAAAAGCCTCGCCACCAGAGGTGAGGGCTCAAGATATTCTACAGATGGTCAACAAGTTTCAAAATGCCCAACGTCTCCCAGCCTTCGACTTTTTGAGGTTGCTAGGCCTCATGGCATCCTGCATCTTCCTTGTGCCAGAGGCTCGCCTGAGAATGAGATCTCTTCAGTGGGCACTGAGAACTCAGTGGTCGGAATTCTCAGGGAGAATGACAGATCTCCTCCGGATTCCAGACAAGGTAGCCCGCGACCTTCAATGGTGGGCCTATCCAGAGAACATCTTGAAAGGAGAACTGTTTTGGCAACCATGGCCGGAGATAACAGTAGTCACAGACGCCTCACTCACGGGGTGGGGAGCCCATGCCAACGACTTGACCATCAGTGGTCGTTGGCCTCCATCGGAGTCCAGACTACACATCAACCTATTGGAGCTGAGAGCGATCAGACTAGTGCTGAAAGCTTTCCTGCCATCAGTACAGGGGAGAAATGTCCTAATAATGATGGGCAACACGGTGGCCAAGCACTACCTCAACAAAAGAGGCGGCGTAGGGTCACTTCCACTGTGCAGAGAGGCAATGCAGCTCTGGTTTTGGGCAATTCAGGAAGGAATCTCTCTATCGGCAGTCCTAGCCGGAGAGAAGAACTTGACAGCGGACGCTCTAAGCAGGCAGAGCACAGTCTCCCACGAGTGGGAGCTAGCTCAGGAAGTCCTTCAAGAGATCTTCGCCATTTGGGGAACCCCTCAGGTGGATCTGTTCGCCACAAGCACCAACAGGAAGTGTGATCTGTTCTGTTCAAGGGAATTTCCCCCGAGAGGAGCTCTAGAAGACGCGTTCGTAGTGGACTGGGAGTTTCCACTCCTTTACGCGTTTTCACCAGTCCCTGTTATTCCTCAAATGATCAGGAGGTTGAGAAGATTCCGGAAAACCATGATCCTAATTGCCCCATACTGGGCCAGGAGAACGTGGTACCCGGACATTCTAGATATGTCCATCTGCCCTCCAATCCGTCTTCCACTCAAAGAGAATCTTCTCTCGCAGAAGAGAGGTCAGGTTCTCCATCCAGACGTCAGAACCCTCAACCTTCACTCTTGGCTTCTGAAAGGGTGAGGTACAAGGATTGGGATCTCTGATGACGTCATGGAGGTGTTGCTTTCGGCCAGAAGGTCAGCAACAAAGTCTTTATACCGCTGCCGTTGGAACAAATTTTGCAGCTGGTGTAGAGAAGAGAATATCGACCCTTTTTCATGTGGTACACCAACGGTGTTATCGTTTCTACTCTACTTGGCAAACTCAGGCCTTCAAGTTGGCACAGTAAAAGGCTATCTTGCAGCGCTTTCAATCTTCAAGCTCACTGCGGAGGAACCATTGTATTTCAAACTACCTCTAGTGATACAATTTCTCAAGTGGTTAACTAATGTTTATCCTCCAAAACCATTCCAAGTTCCCTTATGGGACTTAAATTTAGTCTTAAACGGGGCGGGAGGGGCGCTGTTGCACGCAACGCTGATGGCCGCCTAAAGGCAGAGCTCCGGCCCGGAATACATCCTGCTCTGAATCAATCCTCGTTGGGGCTACCGGCACACTTGTAAAGCACACAGACTTGTAGTGGTGGGTCTGCGGCACCATCCACCCAAATCCGGAAAGAAATCGTACGTGAACCCGTGAGATACGGCTCGAGGAACTTTTTGCCAGGACAACAGGTGGAGGCGGCCCGCGCTGCGGCTCCACGCCAAAATCAATATACGCCGGTGGCGTGCTTCTGCCGTTGGGCCAGGTGGGGAAGGGGCTGTGCTGCGCGCCCTCCGGCTTTGAGTCCAGCCGTACACCGTGCTTCCTGACCTCCCGCCTGCTGAGGGAGCTGATCGCCCGCACCCCCCTCCATCGACTGCCCGCCGCGGAGGAGCCTGCGGCTGCGGCCGCCCCCGGTGCTAGCGGCGTGTCACACCCACGTCCCGCGTTTGAGGGACGTGGGCACAGAGACCATCCTTGTTGAACGGGAGCTGCTGCTGGTCCGGCCTCCTCCCCCCCAACCCCCCACCCTCCCTCCCCCTGGGAGCTACATTCGAATCGGCGGCGGACCGCCGGACTTAGACATCTCCCCGGGGCTTCCCCCAGGGACTGCTGCTCCTCGTGTTTCGACCCCCATTGGGATACAAGACTCTGCAGAGTCCGCTGCGGACGCAGGATTGGGCCGCTGATGTGCAGTGCGCGTCCCTGGCAGACTTCATCCTGGTTCCGCGGCTGAGACGCCCTGCAGTGGTGACCCTGGGTGAGGGGAGCTGGCGCCCTGATACCCTGCATTCAAGAAGGTACCACCCCTGCACCCACACTCCCCTAGCCTGCATATGGTCAAGCCTGATAGTGTTTCCTCTCCTTTGGGGCCCTGGAGCTCTGGGGAGCCCGAGATAAGGCGTGGGCGGGAAGAACACAACGCCAACCATCCAGGCCTAGTGGACACTTGCGTAGGCCACATATTGACCCCATTCTGTGGCGTGGGACCCTGCGAATGCCGAACTGCTAGACGGGCGAGGCTCGAGTAACTCCTTCAACATTGGTCCTTGGCCCTGCTCTAGGGTGCGCACTTCAGCATACACATTACAATCCGGGACGGAGGTGTATCGGGACCCGGCCTGCGGGGGCAATCACCATTGTGGTTCACTACCATACCACGTCCCACCCAGAATACATAGCCACAATACAATATATATAGGAGCGACGTGGGAGAACACAAACCACTCGGTCTGATATATGGGCCGCCACGACAAGAGGGGAGTAGGCCCAAAAAAAAACTGGCCCAATGGACTCCTTCACCAATTCCCAGCCGCAGGGGTCCACCACGCCGCCGCCCGGGCCGGCGGATGGGCAACCAGAACCTCCGATGGACGAGAGAGTGGACAAGCTGCTGTCAATGGTTCAGAATGGTTTTTGGGCAGTCAATAGTAAGCTCAATGATATTGGGGCAACGATTAGTTCCTTGAAGGCAAGGGTTGACAAGGAGAGCGCGCGAACCACTGAAGCTGAGGGCAGGATTAGCGCCGAGGACTCAATCCTTCAACATGGTCGGGACATCGCACAACTGAAAGGGGAGCTGCAGAAAACCCTGAATACGTGCGAGGACCTTGAGTCGCGGTCCAGAAGGAACAACATCCGACTGGTCGGGGTGGCTGAAACCTTTGGTAAAGGATCGATGGAACGACAGGTTGAAAACCTTTTGAAATCCCTTCTGGGCCCCGACTCTTTCTCAGACCATTTTCTTGTGGAACGGGCGCAGCGCACCTTGGCGCCCCCTCCTTAGCCTGGAGCACCATCCCGCACCATTATCGCTCGCCTGCTCAATTACAGGGACAGAGATGCTATCCTGAGAATCTCCAGGGAGAAAGGTTCCCTATTTTATGAGAACAGAATTCATAGATACCCACGAACATGCTGGCTGACGGTGATTGATCTACGTTGCACCACCACGACGCTGAAATCCATATGACTGGCAAGGTGGCCCCAACTACCACACATGTTAAAGGCCATGAGCCCCTTTTGGTAAACGGCCACGTGAGTACAGCTCTTACCCCCAAGAGATTTGTTAAGCTATGTTTCAAGGGATACATCATCTAGTTGGGGTTGATGATGCGGGTGGTGGTTGGTGGGGAAATCGAGAAAGGGTTCATCCCGGCACTGAGCTGGGACTGTTTGGGGGAAGTTAAATTGTTAAAATCAGAGAGCGGTTTAGTTGCAGGATACCCACACCTCTGGAGGCAGGGGCAGCTCCATCATGAACAGAAGATTTTACCACGGCATGTTTATGACCCAGGCTAATAAGGGATTAAACATGAAACTACTCTCATGGAACATCCGTGGCCTCAATAATCCGATTAAGGCAAGGAAAATCGCAGCATACATTGCACGTCACAACCCTCACATCCTCTTTCTACAGGAGACACATGCACTGGGGACTGTTAATGCCAAATTCTTCCCTAGGCGGGGCCCGTATAGATATTATACAGAATACTCAGCACAATCAAGGGGAGTGTTGACCCTCATACACCCCAATCTGGGCTTCAAGTATCACTCCAGTAAAATTGACCCACAAGGCAGGTACACACTGGTTTGGGGAGACCTGGTAGGACACCAAGTCATTCTGGTCAACACATATGGTCCTAATGTGAACGACCCACAATTTTACTGTACAATGCTCGATTTACTGGCCGCCTCTAGTGAGGCACAAATTCTTTGGGGTGGAGACTTCAATACGATACTGGACCAGTCCCTAGATCGTTCATCGACCTCCCCCAGAACCCCATCCAAAGCTGCACTAGTCGTGAAACAGATAATGAACAGGCGGATATGGTAGATGTGTGGCGCGCGCTACACCCAGGCGAAAAGAAATTCACCTTTTACTCGTCTGTCCATGACTCCCACTCACGCATAGATTATTGGCTCATTAGTTCATCCCTGGCCGGGACGGTCACTGATTGCGCAATACACCCCCTCACTCTTTCAGACCATTCACCGGTAACACTTGACATCCAGTTGGGCGACACCCCACCACCGGTTAGGAGATGGAGAATGCCCCCTGCGATCCTTAAGGATCCCAATGTCTGTGAAACCTACATACAGAGATAGCAGAATTTCTGGAACTAAATGAGGGATCGGTGACCACCTATTCTACCCTATGGGAGGCATTCAAGGTCTGGATCCGGGGTACCATCCTGGGCAAATCTACGGGTATGTTGAAATCTGTTCATAGGGAATTAGGTATAGCCGAATCCAAACTGGACTCATTACAAACCCAATATGGTGTTGTGCAGGACAAGAAAACACTATCGAAGATTCAGGCCACGCTAGAGGAATTCAGTGAGTTAGCGAGGAGGGAGGTTTTGTACATGGCCGCACCAGCCAAGGCCCGCAGATATGGGGAAAGTAACAAAGCCGGGAAATTTCTAGCCAATATGCTAAAAACCGACAGGCACCACAACCCAATCCCCGGCATACAGACACCAGCTGGGGTTATGGTCAATAGGGAACAGGACATCAACTCCACCTTCGCTGAATTTTATTACGCCCTATACTCCAACCACGATAGAAAAACGAGAGAGGACACGTTCCGATACTTAGATGGCCTTGACCTCCCCACACTGACCACTGAGACACGCAATATTCTAGATCAACCTATTAAAGTGGAAGAAATTATAGAAGCCATCAATTATAGAAGCCATCAAATCCCTATCCGGAGGCCGTGCTCAGACGGCCTAGGTGCTGAACTATACAAAGAGTTCCACGGCGAATTGGCCCCAATGTTACTGAAGGTGTGGGAGGAGGCGCTGAATCATGGGGTCCTTCCAGAGTCAATGCGTGAGGCAATCAGAGTCCTCTTGAAACCTCGTAGACCGGCACAAGACATGGCATCCTATAGACCCCTCTCCTTGATAAATACTGACGTGAAGATTTTCGCCAAGGTACTCGCCACCAGACTCCTTCTGTATATGCCGATCCTGGTCCACCCCGACCAGGCTGGATTTATACCAACTAGATCCACAGCCCTCAACTTGAGGCGCCTGTTCAACGTAATGGCGCAAATAGACCCCGATGCAAAGGCGGCCGTGGTGCCCCTAGACGCCGAAAAGGCCTTTGACTCCGTCTCCTGGACATACCTCTTCCTGGTACTCGAACGGTTCGGCCTTGGCCAGTATTTTATTAAATGCGTGCGGCTACTATACACCCAGCCATCCGCTAAAGTCCTCACCAACACCACCTTATCCTCGGCATTTCAATTACACAGAGGGACCAGGCAGGGTTGCCCCTTTTTACCTATTCTTTTTGCACTCACCATTGAGCCAATGACGGAATACATTGCTCAGAACCATTCACATAGAGGTCTTAGGATGACCGGTCCCCCACAGATCATATCATTGTACGCAGACGATACCCTGCTATATGTCCGAGACCCACAGGAGAATGTGCAATACATTATGACAGACATACATGAGTTTTCAGAGCACTCTGGGTACAAAATCAACGTCCCCAAGTCCGAAATATTCCCCTTGACCGATGGTACGGGTGACCTATCCGAGATAGCAGGGCTAAGACCTGCTCCTACCCAGGTACGCTATTTGGGAATTTTGGTGGCCAGAGATAAACAACTGCTATACACACATAATTACAGTGAATTGCTGTCACACCTGACAACTAATTTCCAACTGTGGGCCAACCTCCCGCTGTCCCTGTATGGCCGAGTGGCATTGCTTAAAATGATAGTCCTCCCCAAACTCCTATATTATTTTAACAACATCCCAATCTGGCCTGGTAAACCCTTTTTTGCGAAGCTCAAGTCGCTTGCCTCCTCCGTCTGGAACGGGAAGACGGCCAGGCTGGGCTGGGATAAGATGGTGGAACCTTTTTCACAGGGCGGTATTGCCGCTCCAGACTTTGAACTATATTATTTAACTTCACAGGCACAATTTGCGAAACATTGGTTCCACCCCGAAGATACGGCCCCGCACACTCCTCTTGAAAAACATGCTGTCCGCCCCAACGACATACAATCAGTGCTCCTTAACCCTGTCTATGGGGATATTTGCCCGTTCGACCCGGTGTACACAACAACGCGTGCGTGGTCCAAGATCTATAAAAGGATCGGCCTTGAGACCCCCTATGATCCAGAGGTTCCCCTATGGAACTTCTCCAGCATATCCCCGACATTCGATAAAGCCCTTCAACAGTCCTGGGATCCCAATAGGCTTTTCACGTTACGGGACATGTTCCTTGATGGCATGTTCTGTGAACTCACGGACTTCATTGGATCGGTGGGAGGGGGGTCAGCTCAAACGCTTCCAGTACCATCGCATGAGAGGTGCTTTTGCAGGTAGATGGCCAACGTTCCCGGCAGAACCCCAATCACACAAATGTATCAGAACGATAGTGTCAATGAACAGCCACAATAAGGGGGTCTCGATGTTATACTGTCTAGTGCAAACCCATACCCCGTCTCGTAACACGATAAAAGAGACCTGGGAACGAGACACAGGCACCCAGATCGATGATATCCGATGGGCCCGGTACTGTCAACTCACTAGATCGGTCTCCATGAACTCTGGGCTCCGACTGATCCAGTTTAAAGTCTTAAATCAACTACACTATGCCCCGTCCAAATTAGCTAAATTTGTGGAGAGCTGTTTGGAATCGTGTCCCAAATGCAATGCCCCAAATGCGGGGCCATATCACATGTACTGGTCATGCCCCCTAATTGTTGAATTGTGGCGGGAGGTGGCGGACCTTCTTGAGGATATTACGGAGATTCCAGCAACCCTTTCTCCTTTGAAGTATTTACTAGGTGACATTGGCAAAATTAAGGAAACCACGAGACACTTATTTAATATTGCATGTATTGTCACTAAGCGCTGTATCCTCAAATGCTGGAAATCGGTAACTGGACCGACACAAACCAATTTCCTAAAAGACCTATGTATGGTCAATGACGATGAGGAACTCTTTGTGCTATCAGTCCCATCACCTTGCCGCCCTAAAGACATTTGGACACTCCTGCGCCTATACTTGTGTAATCTAAAAATGTAGTCTTAAACTTCCTAATGGGCACTCCATTTGAACCACTTCACTCTTGTTCGCTGAGATTTCTCACGCTTAAAACTGTTCTATTGGTAGCACTAACATCTGCTAGGGTGAGGGAGCTACAAGCTCTCTCCTGTAAACCCCCACATACAATTTTTCACAAGGACAAAGTTGTCCTACAGGTGAAGCCTAATTTCCTCCTAAAGGTGGTTTCTGAATTTCATATTACTCAGAAAATTACCTTACCTCCGTTCTACCCTCCTCCCCACCCGGGGAAAGAGGAAGAAAGACTACATAGTCTGGACCCAAGGCGAGCTCTAAGCTTTTACATCAGCAGAATGGCTAGGATCAGGCAAGCAGACCAACTGTTTGTAGGATACTCGGGTCACAAGTTGGGATTACCCATAACAAAACAAACCATTTCCAGGTGGATTATTTTGACCATTCTGGAATGTTACAAACTGGCAGGGAAAGAGCCACCCCAAAATCTTAGGGCTCATTCAATCATGGGTATCGCAGCCTCTTCGGCCCTCCAAAGAGGACTACCGGTCAGAGACATATGTGCGGCTGCCACATGGTCGTCCGCACATACATTCACAAAATTTTACAACCTGGATTCCTCCACTAGTCAAGAGACCAGATTTGGCAAAGCCGTATTACATTTGGTCCATCCCTAAAGGGATACATGACATTCTTACTCCCACCTCCAATTACATGCCACTGCTATGGGAGTCTATTAAAGATAAGCAATACGTCGGAGGACACAATCCCTTCGAAGAACAAGTTACTTCTTACCTTGTAACGTTCTTTCGATGGGATGTTCCTCCAACATATTCCTTATCGCCCCTCCCATCCATCCCCGCAGTAATACTTCCCTTGTGGTTGCAGCTTACGCTCCTTCAAGGTCAATAACCAATTCAGGCATGACTTTTCTTATGCTACAAAACGGAACTGAGCAACGGACGCCGCGCGTGGCTATTCATGGGCATGGTGACGTCGGCACCGATATGGTGGCCGTCGAGGGACATCGACTCGGCGGACGTCAACGCGCAGCGCCCTCTACAGAAAAAAATTCCGAGGCCAGCAAGCTGGAAACCTATTATCAAAGATAAGGAATACGTCGGAGGAACATCCCATCGAAAGAACGTTACAAGGTAAGAAGTAACTTGTTCTTCTCAGGGAATTGCTTAGTGACATCATCACTTGCAAAATAGTGCCATTGATCCAGAAACTTGTACGTTTTGGGAGAGTAATTTATGTGCACATATAATAAACTGGGCTCCCTTGGGAGTGAGTGCACTTCCTTCGACTGACCATTCACACCAGTGTAAGCCGAGGGACTTGAATAGGGGCCTGTGCCGCTCTTTCACAAAGCTCCTGCCACTGTGCCAAGACAGTTCAGGGCCACGTCTCATTGGTGCCACTTGGTTACCCTGCCCCTGCTATAGCACCTAGGCAACTTTATACCCACCAGTGGTTCATTGATGAGGATAAGGGAAGGAGACCACCTTACATGCAAGTGGGAGTGGAAGGCAGAAAAGCAGAATTAATTTGACTCTTACTAGGACAAAAGAAGGGTGGGAATAAGGATAAAAAGACATAACTATTTTATGAAAGAAAAAGACAGATCATAAAATAACAAATGAGTGCTGAGTTGCAAAGGCCTCCTTATGGAGGGCACATGATATAAGACTCGCACCGAAACGAAAATCGGAAGACTTCAAATTCGCATATGGCTTTGCACAGTGCCACTAAAAAACAGAGTGGTTGTCGCTGCTGACAGTTTCTGTATGACAACCTATCCCTGGTTAAAGTGCCTGTTGGAGCTTACGTTGGGTGTGCTGGTCACTTTTTGAATTGTTGGTAGACCATACATTTTTAAAACAATGACTCAAAATAAGGTAAAGCAACAAACTCATTCAATTTGAACAGCGTTCTTGTGAAAAATAGATTCCCTGCACTGAACCCCTTAAGTGCAATACATGGATACACGTCTTTTTCAGTCGGTTACATTTTCTTTCAGACGGATTTTCAAGAGCACGCTACCATTACAGCCCTGTATAATAGTTTAAAATAAATACAAAAGACAGAAGGGTCTAGATTTTTGAACTGACCTTAAATACAATGGCCTTGGTTCATGAAGTGTCTAGCAAACAAGTCACTTTTCGCAGAAGAACACAAACTCTACTCACTCAAACCACATTCACCAATACTTTCTCTGCATGCCTTATCCATTATTTGTTCTATGCCTACTGCCCCATGCTCATCCTGAAAACTGTGACCCAAATGTGTTCTGCACAACCTCGCCCAAATGTATTGCACAGTGTGATGGCACACGCACTGCACTGCCTAACTCGTACTCTCACACTGCCCAGCCTAACACGTACACTGCAGACCCTAACTGACCTGATTCATGGTCACACTGCACAACCTGAACCAGACTGTGCACCCATCAGCACACAATTTTGCTCTGCTCACCCTGACCCACACTTAGTCTGCACAGTGACCCACATTCACTCTGTACCGTCTGTCATGCTCTGTTAAGTTTCCGCCTTCTTGGGTGTGCTCCCAGCCATGCTGTGGTGCATCCTCAAACAGTCCCTGCTCAAATTTAGCCATGCTGTGTGCGCCATCAGCCACATTCCACACACCATCACCCTCTAATTCACACCACTGCCCTGCTCACTGTGCACCTGTAGGTAATTCGCTCTGCATTAATGTGCACAGTTAAGTGTTGTTACACTCTTATTCTAAAACACATTTTTTTAAGCCCCATAATTTTTTTTTCTGGTTTACCTTTTCACCGGTTGCATTTTAGTACTGCTCCTACTTCTACTTCTTATCATTTATGCTGCCTCTACTATTTTTTTATTTTTCTAGTATCTTCGCAGGTTTACTTCTGGTAAAGTGGAGGTGACAGAAAAATACCTACGTTTGTGGGGGAGTAAAGATTAAAGACTGTCTGAGAAACCAGGCTCACACACCAATTTAGAGTGATTACAAACAGTCATATTTACTTGTTTTTGTGCAAGCCAAGGAGAACAGCACTCTACACCTAATCAGAACAGACCACACTAAACCACCCGTGTTCCTTACCCCTCTTCATAGGTCGGTGGTCACCTGACCGAATTTAAACTCAAAAACATTTGAGAACATACTGCTAGGCCTTCTGACATACTTGCCCGCCTCCCGCCAACAATGACCTCATTCATCCCCACGTTCACTACCAGTTATGATGTGATGTGACAACTTCCGGTCCCACTTGAGGGCCATTGGTCCTCTACCCACATGATGACTTGTGGTTGCTGATGAGCAGTCCTATTGTCTGGTCTAGTTTAAGCTGGTTATATCAAACACGCGGGTGTCTTCAGCTTTGGCACAGTGGTCCCACTGGTCAGCGATTTTCCAGTTAATTTTATAGAGCACATGCTCAAGCAAGTCCATAGAGGAACACACAATAGCAAAGCCAAATGGAATGGGGAAATGTCTTTAAAAAGGTCAGCTGAAAAGTAAACCTTGCATGAAATGGGCGCGTGTCCAACTTTTTCATCCAAGGGTATTGTCCCCCTGCAATTTGATTTGCTTTATTTATGCATTTTATTTTTATGAATGTATTTATCATCGGTTTCCCCATCAGTACCCAGTTATGTACTAGAGTGCAACCAAAAATAAATCAAAACAACCTTATTTCAAACATTTCCTAGTCCTCTCCCTATTGCAAACATAACATTTCGAGGGGATTGGGTCCTCCGACTTATTCCATATCTATGACATATAATCACCACAGCTGTGCTGCTTCGGTAAATCTTCGGTGTCTGCGTCGATGACGTTGATACGCCGCCCTCGAGGAGCTCCTCCGATGGCCGACGTCACTGGAAGTTATAAGTAGGACGCACGATGCCCGTAGCCTCAGTGCCGTTTTTTTCCGCAAACGTGTTCGCTTCGGAGATCTCGGCGCGCCTCGACTCTTTGGAGTTTCTGTTCTTTGAACCTGTTCGTATTGTGAAGCATATTCTTTGTGAAGATGTCTACCTAGACTTCCACCCCGCGTCCAGGCTTTAAGAAGTGCCGGGACTGTGGGTCCAAGATGTCGGTGACAGACTCGCACGACGCCTGCCTCTGGTGCCTCAGGGAGGCCCATGACACGGATGACTGTGTCGACTGCCAATCGCTCACGTCCAAAGCCTTGCGGGAGCGCAAGAAGAAGTTGTCGGTAGGTAATGTGTCCAAGCCACGGAAGTCGAGGTCTGCGGGGCTTTCGACGGACGATTCAAGGGGCGACTCTCTGCATCGTCGTCGGAAGTCCAGTGGGTCTCGGTCCCGCCACTCCTCTGCCTCTTCGAGGCACTCCCGGACGCGCTGTCATCGCTCGCCTTCCCTGTCCTCATCCGAGGACTCCGCCTGTCGGCGGGTCGCTTATCCCACCAAGCATGCAACGCCGGAGGAATGGGCTTCCATCGGGAAGAAAATGTTAGCGATTCTCGAATCGCAGGGCACTGGTCCGTCCGCACCTCCGAGTGGGGTCGGTCGTGATCAGTCGAGGGACACAGCTCGCACGCCTTCGGGCTCGGGTGGTCGGCATGATTCGCGGGAGAGGTCCCGCTCGGACAAGGGGAATCGTTCTCGTCATGCCCGGTCCAGGTCCCGGTCCTCGATGCGCTCGAGACCGTGTGCACCTGTGGTGTCTTCGAGGAAGACGTCGACGCCAGTGGCGCCGAGGTCGTCGACGGACTCTTTCAAGGCCCCACCTCCGAAGAAGTCATTGACGCCATTGGCACCCAGGCTGTCGAGTGACTTGGGACTCGATGCCATTGATGCTGTCGGCGCCGCGTTCGGGGTCGACGCCGATTCACTCGACGCTTTTCGAGGCTGTTTCGACGGGGGTACCCCGGGGCTCGGTGGAACCCCCTAGAAAGGCTCTGGCCAAGGTCAAGCATGGCTTTGTTCCACATTCTGTGCCTTCTTACCGCCATCTTGAGTTTATTTCAGAGGTGGATGAGGGCTCTGATGATGGCATGGTTCCTGATACAGTGCCAGACGAGATTCTCTCGGGCCATAGCCAAATTGAGGACCTGAGGCAGTCCCTGCACGATGCCAGTGGGCTGGACACCTCTCCGGAGGTGGAGTTTTGTAGGCCTGAGCCTGGCACTCATGCCGACTCCTCGTACCGGCGCCTTAGGTCTAGGGTCACCGAGTACTTGGGGTGGTCTGCTCCCCCAGGGGATTTTCTTCAGGATGACCTTACGGATATTCTCGACCAAGGTCTACCAACTGACCCGGTAATGCTGTTCCATATGGCTCTACAGAGGAGGGTGGCAGCGGCTTGGACTGCTCCGGAGAGTCTCCCGGCAGTGGGCAAGTCTTTGCCGCGAAAATACCGCCCAGCCAGTAGCGACCCCTGCTACTTGACCAAGCACCCCACTCCAGAGAGTTTGGTGGTGCAGGCGGCTACGGCCCCGGCAAAGCAGGCGTTGTATCCTACCATCCCTTCTGATAGGGGCGACAAGCGTTTTGACGGCTGGGCAAAGAAAGTGTTTTCTTCAGGGGTTATGGCGCTTCAGGCGGCCAACTCCGTATGTGCCTTGTCACGTTTCACGCACACTCTGTAAAACTGTTTCCTTAGCGGCTGAACATATTCCCGAAGGGGACGAACGGGATGGTTTTCTTGCCTTGCCATGGTTCAGGATGGCAAGGATGCCATGTGTGAGGCCGTTCAGTCGGGTTTGGACATGGCAGATTGCGTCAGCCGGTCCATGGCGGTGAGCACCGTAATACGCAGGTTTGCGTGGTTGAGGAAGTCGGGGTTTGATCCTCATGTGCAGGCCCGGCTCCTCAACATGCCCTTTGACGGGGAACATCTTTTTGGCAGCAAGACTGACGAGAGCCTTGAGAGGTTGCAGACCTCAAATGCTGCAGCGAAGTCGTTGGGAGCTGCAGTTCGCCAACCTCTGCCTTTCCGTCCTAGGGGATAGCAATGGAGGGGAGGTTCCTTTCGTTATTACTCCTCCTTTGGTAAGGCAAGAGGAGCTGTCAGTCATTGGGGCCACCGTAGACGTGCCAGAGGTGGTAAACAAGGTACTCGAGGTGGCAAGGCCGCTCGGGCTATTGCCTCTTTGCCCTCAGGCAACGCCGCAGCCGCTTCAGCTCAGTCATGAGGCCATGTCCCATGGTTCGCCGGTTGGGGGAAGGCTGGCGCAGCATCTTGTAGAGTGGCATGCCATTACTTCAGATGTGTGGGTTCTGGAGATCATAACCCACGGCTACTGTCTTCCTTTCCGGCAGAGGCCTCGAGACAATCCACCGGGGAATCTCTTTGAAGAGTCCGGATCCGCTCCTTGCGCTGGAAATTCAATCCCTGCTGGAGAAAGGCACCATTGAACTTTTGATTTCCAAGAAAGACTGGGGTTGCGACCCGTCATGGACTTGCGCGGTTTGAACAAACTCCTCAGGAAGGACAAGTTCAAGATGGTTACTCTCTCAAGTCCTCCAGGCCCTTCAACTTCAGGACTGGTTGGTGTCTCTCGACCTCAAGGACGCTTATTTTCATGTGCCGATACATCAAAGCACAATAAGTACCTGAGGTTCGCAGTTGGCGACTCGCACTTTCAGTTTCGGGTCCTGCCGTTCGGATTGACCTCCGCCCCGAGGGTCTTCACCAAGCTCATGGTAGTGGTGGCAGCTCACTTCAGGAAAGGGGGGATTCACGTCTCCCACTACCTGGACGATTGGTTGATCAGGGCGCACTCTCCCGAGCAAGTCGTGGATCATCTGTCAGTCACCTGCCACTCCTTCCACAAGCTGGGCTTCTCCCTCAACTTAAAGAAGTGCCATTTGACGCCAACTCAGAGGCTCCAGTACATCGGAGCATTGCTCGACACGTCCCTGGGTCAGTGGTTTCCTCCCCAGGTGAGGAATCATCACATTCAGCAGATGGTGTACAAGTTTCAGCTTGCCCAGAGTCTCCCAGCATTCGAGTTCTTGAGATTGCTCGGCCTCATGGCATCCTGCATTCTTCTGGTGCCAGAGGCCAGGTTGCGGATGAGATCTTTGCAATGGGCACTCAAGCTCCAATGGTCTCAGTCCTCCGGCAGGTTGTCGGACCCTGTTCGGGTGCCGTCCTCGATCGCCCAGGACCTTCTGTCGTGGGCCGTCGAAGACAATCTAATGATGGGGGCTCCATTTGGCTACCCTGGCCGGAGGTGACAATCGTGACGGACGCATCCCTCACGAGATGGGGAGCTCATGCCAACGAGTTGACAGTCAGCGGTCGTTGGTCTCCGTCGTAGTCCAGACTCCATATCAATCTGTTGGAGCTGAGGGCCGTCAGGCTAGCCCTGAAGGCTTTTCTGCCGACTGTGCGAGGGAGGAATGTCCAGATCCTGACAGACAACACGGTGGCCATGCACTACCTCAACAAAAAGGGGGGGGGCAGGGTCACTTCCTCTGTGCAGGGAGGCGATGCAGCTCTGGTTCTGGGCAATCCAGCAGGAAGTTTCGATCTCGGCAGTTCATCTGGCCGGAGACGAAAACAAGACGGCGGACGCTCTGAGCAGGCAGAGCGTGATCTCTCACGAGTGGGAGTTGGCTCAGGAGATTCTCCTGGAGATCTTCGCCCTTTGGGGGACCCCTCAAGTGGATCTCTTCGCCTCCAGTGTCAACCGGAAGTGCGAGAGGTTCTGCTCGTGGGAATTTCCTCCAAAAGGAGCCTTAGGAGACGCGTTCGTGGTGGAGTGGTCATTCCCACTGCTGTACGCGTTTCCTCCAGTCCCTGTCATCCCGCAAGTACTGCAGAGGTTACGGAGGTTTGGTTCCCGGATGATCCTCATTGCTCCGGCGTGGGCCCGGAGGACGTGGTACCCAGACCTTCTCGACTTGTCCATCTGCCCTCCACGTCGTCTTCCCTACCGAGACGATCTGCTCTCACGGGAGGGGGGTCAGGTTCTCCATCCAGAGGTCAGATCCCTCAACCTTCACGCTTGGTTTCTGAAAGGTTGAGGTATAAGGATTGGGACCTCCCTGAAGACGTGATGGAGGTGTTGCTCTCGGCCAGACAGCCAGCAACAAAGTCCCTGTACCGTTGCCGTAAGTTCTGCAACTGGGGCAGGGTTAAGAATGTGGATCCTTTTGCATGTGACATTGCCATGGTTCTGTCTTTTTTGCTTTCTTTGGCCCACGGGAGCTTGCAAGTGGGTACCGTTTAAGGTTACCTGGCGGCGCTGTCCATATTTAAGCACTCGTTTGAAGAGTGTTCCTATTTTAAAATGCCTTTAATTTCTCAGTTTCTGAAAGAGCTCACTAATGTGTTCCCTCCGTCACCTTTCCAGGTGCCCGGTTGGGATTTGAACCTTGTTCTCAAGTTTCTGATGGGTGCTCCGTTTGAGCCTTTGCATTCATGCCCTTTGAGACTGTTAACTCTTAAAACTGTATTTTTGGTTGCAGTTACTTCCGCTCGTAGAGTGAGTGAGTTACAGGCACTTTCAGTTAAGCCATCCTTCACTGTGTTTCATAAGGACAGGGTTGTCCTTAGAGTTCGTCCTTCCTGTCTTCCGAAGGTGGTGTCGGAATTTCATTTAGGCCAGAAGGTGGTTCTTCCAGCGTTTTATCCTCCTCCACATCCTGGTAAGGAAGAGGAGAGGCTCCATAGGCTTGATCCTAGGAGAGCGTTAAGCTTTTATATTGCATGCATGTCCCGGGTCAGAGTGGACGATCAACTCTTCATTGGTTACGCTGGAAAGCGTTTGGGACAGGCTGTGACGAAACAGACTATGTCTCGCTGGATTTTTCTGGCTATTTCTGAGTGTTACCGCTTGGCGGGTAAGGACCCACCGGTCGGCTTGCGGGCCCATTCTACCTGTGGTATGGCTGCCTCTACTGCCCTACAGAGGGGTGTTCCTATTCGTAACATCTGTGATGCAGCCACCTGGGCTTCGGTACATACTTTTGTACGTCACTACTCCCTTGATTCCATCCGTGGGCAGGATCTGGCCTTTGGCAAGGCGGTCCTTTACTCCGCAATTTGATTGGGCATTCTAAATTTCTGTTTTCTAAATTCTTTTCCCACCTCATTGCATTGGTACTGCTTTGGGAGTCTGTCATAGATATGGAATACGTCGGAGGACCCAAACCCCTCGAAGAACAAGTTACTCTCTTACCTGGTAACGTTCTTTCAATGGGATGGTCTGACGACGTATTTCATATCACTCCCTCCCTGCCTTCCCCGCTACAGAATTTCTTATGGGATTGCAGCTTACGTTTCCGCAAGTGTTTGTGTGTCAGACTGGCAGAAGACTGGTGCCACACGTTCTGGGAAAAAACTACAACTGAGGCTACGGGCGTTGTGCGTCCTACTTATAACATCCAGTGACGTCGGCCGTCGGAGGAGGTCCTCGAGGGCGGCTCATCGACGCAGACGCCGAAGATTTTCCGAAGCAGCACAGCTGTGGTGATTATATGTCATAGATATGGAATACATTGTCGGACCATCCCATCGAAAGAAAGTTACCAGGTAAGAGAGTAACTTGTTCGTTTCATGGGAACAAGGCCTATGCAGAGAGGGCTTTACTTCTACCCTACATTACAATATAGATTTTAATGTTCATCAGGGAATCCACTTCTAATTCATATGGCTCATAGTAAAGATCTTGAAATATTACTCTACGGTAATACAATTCATTATTAAGCTTTTTTCAAAGTCTGGAGCAGGTGGTATTAACAATTATGCAGTCTTCTCTATCTCGGCAACTACAGCAACACACAATAATTCCTGCTAAGAATAGTACTCGACGCACAGTGGTGGTGGGAAAAGGACTTTCTTTTATATCTTGACAAATCAGATCAGATGTTGGGCACATAGTGGCACTTGGGTGAGCAAACTGAAAGGCCTACTTCTTGCTATTAAACACAACTTCTTAGATATGTAACTCACTTTGAACATCTGTTATCGTTTCAACCTAGTACCTTATTCTAAAAGTCCTTCTGAACTTCGAGGGATACTTTTTGTCCAATCCTGCTAAACTTCAACATGCAACCTTACCATCCGCTTCTTTTCTGCCCGACAGTAAAAAAAAGTTGTTTTGTTTAAAACTATAAAACAAAATGAATATCTATGAAATGCAATTTCGTCAACTAGACACAACTCTTATTCACTTGAAAGAGTATCATACTTCAATTCGGGGTGCATAACCTTTTTTCTTAACTTTTTTGTGCATTTGGATTTAAAAAGAAACCTTAATCACATTTTAACACATCATCATTACATTTGTATACAATAGCCTACATAATTTGATGCATAACCTTCCCAACATATCCCACTAACACCACCTGCCCACTTTCTAGCTTTCTAAGACATTGCAGCTATGGAGTTTGCAAAGGCCATAAGTACCAATTGTGCCTATGCCTGTGCACAGATCAGGGGTTATTTCTGGGGCAGAAGTCAATTAGCCATTAGGACTTCCTGGGGGTTATACCCCCAACACATCATGAGTGACCCAGTCCCAGTCTGCACAAGGACCACCTACAATTTTACTGTAGGAGCGCATTTTGAAAGGAGCATGCTCTTCTTCTGCATCTCCATGCATTGTATTTCCGCAGGTTTTGCCAGGGCCACAAGTCTTTAGGGACTCCAGAATTATTCCAGCTGGCTCTTGACCTGCTATGACTAAGCACAACTTCCTGGATGCTGAATAGCTGATTATTCTGAAAATCTTGAACTTCGGCACAGGCGAAGTGGCAGTTTTCTGCGGTCTCTCCAGCTGTTACCATTCCACGAATCAGCAGGGTTAACACCTCCCCTATGATAGTGCTGAGAGTACCAATAACGTGGAACTCACCCAAGCACCCATATGTGTTGCTGAGCTGTGCTCCAGCAATATGTTATGTTGCTCTTTCTATGCAACCAAATTGATCATTAAGTGATTTGCCTTGATATACACTCCAAGCTGCAAGGGTTGTTTTTGCTCCATCCCCCACCTTGTTCGATGGCTCCTAGGCAAAAACATTTCCTTCTTTTGTTCCAACTGTATAGCAGCTCCTCTTGAGCAATTTACAAACTGAGTAATAACCTGGAAAGCAGACAAGGGGTTGGGAAGGCAATCACTCTTAGAAATGAGTTTGATAACATATCTATTTCCTGACTTATCTATCTCACTAACTGTAAGATGTTATAAAGGCTGAGAAACCACTTTAATAATGTTATGAAATACTGACACTTCAAAGATTTGTGATGTTGATTGTTGTGTTACCGAACATGTCCTGTTTTCTTTACCCACCAGTGTGCAGGCAAATTACCTGTGATTCATTTGAGCATACCATATTGGTCACTGTTAAAATTCATCGGATTTATAGGGGATATTAAAAAACGAAACCTCTCTTTAGACTGATTAGCTGTTGTACCAATGTCTGACTCTAGCTTGCTTATACCACATTGTTCCATCACTGCCACTGTGTGTGTGCGCGCTCCCTGTAGGATATTTACCATTGCGTGAACCACCTCATTACTGGTCTGTTTACCGGTCACATAAACCACTGTTGTGTCCATAGTACCATCTTCGTCCAGTGAATCTGCCTCGCCATATCACAATCTACAAAATACAGTACAGAAAAACAATAAAAAGACCAGTCTGATAAATTTATAATTTCATGCTAGACCATTTCATTGGGATCTGCTGTGGGTGATGCAGTCAGTTTTAGTTTGATCAGCAGGTGCTGGGGTTATTGACTGCAGCTTTGCTGCTAGGGCCCCAGATAATCCGAATCTGAAACCCAATTTGGAAGGCCTTCACACAAGTAGGGAATATGACCTGGTTCACATTCAGCTGGTTCTGGGAGTGGCACAGTGGGTTTGCACTGTAATATGTCGATCCAGGTAGAGAGCTCCTTCACTTTAATTGCAGAATTTGTAACGAGGCACACTTGGAATGGTCCATTACATCTAGGAGCCAGTGCTAATTTACATTGATAACTTCTGGCCAGGTACACAATCAGATGGCTGAAGACTAAATGATTACCAGCACATATACCAGAGGAAATAGATAGTTTTGTTAAAAAAGGAGACATGGTTCATGTAAAAGAACAACAAAATAACACATAGCAGCAAACCACCAACTGCTTGGTAGGTGTCTTTGCAACAAGTAATATTTACGGCGAGACGATAGTGTTCACACCATAGAGTTGGTACACCACCTGTGTATCTATATTATACTTTTTCATCGCCACAAACACAAGACGTTTCTTAAACACAAGGTGTAATATAATGTATCACACTTTGCTGAGCCTAATACATGTAAACGGATACACGTATGTCGATTTTAACAGTTTGACCCTGCTCATGTTGTGATAAAGAAATTCTATTGTCCTTTTTACGATAGGGACTAGTAACATTAAATGTAAAGTCCGTTTGTAAGTCGACACAATGTGTTTGGGCCATATTGACCAGATACGTCTGTCCTAAAACGTTCTCTTAAGATTTTTCAGTGGGCCTTCATCGGGACGAGAGATTTCTTTGATGTTGCAAATCAACATGGTGAACCCCGTTGTCCTTAAAAATGGAGAACTACAAAACAAACACGTACTAAAAAAACTTTAAAATGTTTTCTCTGGACTCCTTGAGAGATTTTTATTTCTCTGCAAGATGGTAAAACCCAGAACTGACTTTGGTTTTTCCATGGAGTCTTTAGGGCAAATATAATATCAAATATCCTAATTCTTTTCTTCTCAAAATCAATGCAGAAGGCTTTACTCTTCCACTAAATTGGGTGAGAGAAATAGCCTAGACAGTTGCCCTAAACACTCCATGAAAGAACAAGGTCAGTATTCGGCTGGGCAAAGTATGATGCATTACATTACGTGTTTAAGACATTTCTTGTGTTTGTGGTAATGAAAAATGGTCATATAGAAACACAGGTGGTGTACTAACCCCAGGGCGTGAACACCATTGTATCGCCGTAAATATAACTTGTTGCAAAGACGCCTACCAACAAGTTGGTGGTTTGCACCTATGTGTTATTTTGATCTTTCACATGTACCATGTCTATCATTTTATCAAAACTAATGAATGTTTGAAATAATGTATTTAATCTATTTTCTCTGGTATATGTGCAGCTAATTGTTTAGACTTCAGCCATCTGATGGTGTAATCTGTTGCAGTTAGTGTGTATAAAGGAGGGAGTTCCAGGTAGAGACCAGCCTGCCTGCCCCGGCGGCCTTCCGTGTGGGTCTGAGGTGGGGCAGAGCTGAAAGAGGGGTTGGGCCCATGATTCCTCAATATGTTTCCATCTGGCCGGATCATTGGTCTCTTGACATGCGAAGGAGAAGGATAATTGCGCTGCCAGGCAGTCCCTGGAGCCATCTGGGATGCCAAGGCTGACACTGGGGACCCCGTGAACATAACCCTTTTGGCAACCCGCTGTTTCTTCCTGCCCCATACGAACTTCCTCAACCCCCTTTGTAGTTTCCCCAGCTGCTTCTAAGGTATCGTAAAAGGCAGTGATAAAGGAGCCTCGGGACTGGATTCATTTTAAGGGCAGAGATTCTCCCAAATCACGACACCTCTTGCTTGTGCCAGCGGTTCAGGTCATCCATCAGGTTACTAAATAATTGCTAAAAATAGGCCTGAAAGACTTGTGTAACCTTGTTTTGGGTCGGGACACCTATGTAGGTGATGTGGGCCTGGACTCCCGCTCGCCACCTGCTTTTGCCGTCTCTGTGGGTTGTTTACCCCCATAACCCTGGATTTTGAGTAGTTAACCCTAAAAACCTGACGCTTTGCCAAACACATTGATTTCGTGCCATATCGTCTTGAGGGGGGAGCCCAGTTGTGTGAAGGTCAGTAGCACACCGTCCGCATATAAGGAGATTTTGTGGCAGTGTCCCTCTACTTGCATACCCTGTATCCGCGGTTTGGCCCGTATGCTGGTGGCAGATGGCTCCATTGATGGTGCAAAGATTACGGGCGATAGGGGGCAACCCTGGTAGGTGACCTGCAAGATTTCTAATTTCTAGGATCTGCACCCGTTGGTTCTCAGTGAAGTTGTGAAGGGTGCAGTGAGCTAAAATGTGATTGTAGACCAGGGTTGTCCGACTCCAGTCCTTGCGGGCCGGAAACCTGATGGGTTTTTAGGATACCCCTCATTAATATTCATGAGCTAAAATGTGCATACATTTGGAGCCATTCAATGCAAATGTATCTCATGAATATTAATGAGGGGTATCCTAAACATCTGACATGGATTGGGCCTTGAGGCTTGGAGTTGGACAACCTTGTTGTAGACCCTCCTCAGTGGAAGAAATTCCATAGAATAGGGTATACGACCTATGTTCATTCTCAGGAGAGGGGCTCCCACAGTGTCTTTCAATAGTGGGTCGTTGATAGTTGGCTAGGACCCATTTTTTAAAGTTCAGGTCCAACCTGTAGTGGGCGAGAACCCTACTCATGTACCCCCAATCCACCAGATCAAACGCTTTGTGTGTGTACAGTGAGACGCGCCCAGTTCCACTCCTTCCCTGGAGGCGCTCTCAATAAGGTTGAGAATTTGTCTGATCTTGGTGTGGGTGGTGCGGCCCATCATGAACCCCGCTGGTCAGGATGCACCTAATGGCGCAGGACCCCAGAGAGTCTAGATGCCAGGATCTTAGAGAAAATGTTCGCGTCATCGTTCATCGGTGTTATCGGCACGCAGGAGCCGCAGTCTTCTAGGTCTTTGCCCGGCTTGGGTATGAGCATAGTTAGAGATTCCTTCATGTATGGTGAGAGACGCCCCGTGACTAGGAAGGAGTTAAAGAGGGTAGTGAGGCGGGGGTTAAGGTTTGGGCATATACCTTTTATAAAATTGCGTTGTTAAACCTTCGGCTCCGGGGCCGTGTGTTTCAGGGACTTAACTGCCCACGTTACCTCCACAGCCAAAACCCTCCAGGGTCTGCAGTTTTGAGCCCACAATCACAATCTCCTCCTGGAGGATTAGGTCTTAAGACTCTTTGTGACATGACTTGTTCTTTTGGGCCCTCTGTACATTATCCACTTACAATGTGGACCTTGTTTAAGTGACTGACGGTGCCGGTACTTGAAGTCAGCTGGATTCACTCTGCTGTATCTTGATCATATTTGAACATGTATTGGCCAGCATTTTATGCTCTACATCGAATACAAAAGTTTTTTAGTAAGAGCTAATAAACACCACTCTATTTTGAACACCTTCTCCCATAAGGCATACATCAAGGCAATGGCCTATTGTACTCAGGGACGTCATTTCACCAAAATTCCAGGGGTAGTGGAAGTGACATCACATGACCCTTGACCCCTGACATCACAGGAAGTGATGTCATTTGACCCCACCCCGAAGTGACATCATGGCAAGCGATGGAACACAACCTTTCACCCCACGACAAAACAGGAAGTGGCATCACATAGCATTGTTTCTGAGTACACTACGAGACATATGGTTAAGATATCACTGTAAAGTGATATATATTTCATACAAGAATGGATCACCATATGTAGGTCACCATATGTATCGTTAATATCAGTGCGTATAGGCCAATATTTCCAAATTACTGTGAATGTAAGCCGACGTCTAAGGCCAAACGATAATGATGTGTTATTATATAGCACTTACGCTTAAGCGCTTCATATAGAACAAATATACATACAATATCAACCAACCTGTGTTGGTACTCATTTATCAACCTCAGCAGGATGAAAGGCTGAGTTGACCTTGCTGGGAGGCGAACCTGCAAACTGCAGATCACGCACACATTGCGGCAGCCAGCACTCAACCCACTGAGATATCGTACCAGCTATAGCCATCAGAAAACCAGCCACTCCAGAAACAAAGAGCCACATGCTGCTGGCCACAGCCCATGAGCCTCAGTGTAAGTAAAAAATAAAACAAATTACATTTCTTTTGGCCTTTTTTTTTTTCAAGGGAGACCACAGGGGTAGCAAGGGAGACCTCAGGGGTCGCAGTTGCGACCCCCAAATGACGTCCATGATTGTACTAGTGGTGTCAGACTCTTTTGTAACATATGAAATGTAGCTCCTGAAATCTTGATGAAGCACATGCCAGTTAGTCGCTTATCAGCTGGTTAGCCTTGTTTACTAAACCGATGAGTAAAGCAACTGTGCTAATAAAGATTGAAAACCTCCTTAATGATATTCCACTAGGAAGTCTAGACTTATTTAAAATCCTGTAACATCTCACACAAGGATGTTAGGCAGTAAGAGGTGACAAGGCAAATGGGCCAAACGCATCGGACTTCATAAGGGAGATGGGAAGCCATTGCTGAAACAAACTAGGATCAACTTCCCAGACATTGGAAACTTCTCCATCACTTTGTTTGTGCACATTTTCTTAATAGACCTACCATCCTATACTCAACCAGGCATTGCTGTAGTACTGCCCCATGCACCAGATCAGGAATCTGGATAGTCTGTCATATGTAATCAATGGTTGTGTTCCTTTAAGTAACATGTTTTCTCCATTATTTCATCTGTCCCCATTAGCTGATGTTGGATGGGGGTATTTGTATTTTGTATTTTTATTGCATTAGTATAGCGCTTAATGCCTAACTGCGGAACAGAGTAACCAATGTAAGGAAGGCATGGCATCAACAGTAAAATGGACACAAGTGACCACAGTTCAAGGGTGTTTATTGAACTTCAAAAAGGGTATGATAAACGCCTATCTAAACCTAACTCTAAAGATGGGAGCAAGCTACGACCATCAAATAATAATAACGCAGTCCTAGCAGCAGGACCTATACTAAAAAACCCATTGCCAATCCTTACCTCTAAATACAAATAGTGTGGGATAATGTTAAGAAAAAAAGAAAAGTGTTCAAAATGATGTCAGGTTTTCAGGCCATTGACCTCCCTTCCCCACGTTTTCAGCACGGGATAAGGCGGTTCACTCGAGAGTAGCACAGTCTCTGGCTTCTTTAGCACAAGGTTACAGTTCAATCATCAGCATCAGGGCCTTCGGAGCGTAAGTCTGTTCACTCAAAGGGCCTGATACAACCAAATAAACAACAAGTTCTTTTCCTCTTTAGATTTTCACAAGTATTCTCATTGGGTGAGTCACTCTCCACCCCGATCCTCCTCAGCCGGGCTCGGATCCTTTTAGCATAGAGTTCTGCACAGGCTTCCTTCTGCCGGGCTCGAGGCTGTCTTTCACCTTTCACTTTATCACACAATGTTCGTAGGTTTATTTTTCGGGGTGATTCACGATTCAACACAATTGGTCTCCCTCAGCCGGGCTCCGACCAATGTCAATTTTACATCAAGTATCGAAGACTTTCGAATGTGCACAGGGTTTTGCTTGACCCATTGCAGGACTTATTTGATTTCACAATTCTCTTTCTTTTAACATTCGCACCGTTTCGGTTGCATACCAAACAGATACTTTAGAATTAGCACTCAAGTGATGCCGGACAACTCAGTCTATGGTATCGTATCTTCGCTTCAAAATTCATTCACTCATCTGCTGTTTTAATCTTCTTTATACAATGTTGCCGCTTGCAACCTTGGTTTCCAAGCAGATCGGTCTGGTATCAGTCATTAACTCACCGGCTGTGCTGAATTCACTGGTGCTGCTTTGTTGTAGGAGCCAAGGACAGTACCACGGCGGCAAGCGCTTCTCCCCGCCTTGACTATCAACGCTGGAGAGCCCCGGGTACCTCCGACACACAGTGCAGAATTCTTCAGCTTTAGTTCTAGGTCTTGCGTTTCCTATTCTCGAAGGCTTATGAAAGATGCTGTCTATCGGTGAAAAGGTCAAGCGCATTTCCCTCCTTGCAGTCCTCTTCGGTCTTGCCGTCTTCCGCCTTGTAAACTGCCATCTTGGAGCTTCTGCTTTCTCGTGTGCTTTGCCTTGCTGTGAGTGTGCTTTCGTACTCCGCCTTTTATCCATGTGGGGAAGTGTGATGGAAGTCAGGTGTGTGTAATGATCAGTAATTGCCTGACCATTGTATTGGGACATGTCGGGTATACGGCTCGGGTGTTAGTCCGTTTTTGCTCACATTGAGTTGTCTGTCAGAAAAGGGGGCTAAAGGGGGGGTGTTGAGTCTCTACATATCCTACATGGTAGGATGGGTAAAGGTGTTACAGGAAGGGGATACCTTGTCTCCTCATCCGGTGTCCCACTTCCACTCCCCGAACCATCCAGGTGATCCTCCCAGGAACTGGATCCAATAGCGATGGCTGTGTCCTGGCCACCTGTATGACAGATCCCCGGGGACTAGCGGATGAGACACCTTCAGGTTTCTCATACCAACTGTACAATACAAGTGAGAAAATCAATAAGGCAAAACCAACAGATCAGTGAGAGTGAAAATGGGCTTTAAGGCAGGACCTAAAAAGAGGAAAGGAAGATATGGAACGTAAATAAAGAGGGAGAGAGTTCCAATGTGTAGGCTTGAGCAGAGCAAATGAACGAGAGTGGGATGGGGCACAGGGAGAACTGGGTACAGCTAAGAGAAAAATGGATTGGGAATGGTGCAAGTTGGCTGGAAAGTAGGAGTTTAAAGAAGGATAAGGAGGAGCACGGCCCTAGAGGCACTTAAAAACAATACAGAGAACGCTGAAGAGCACGCAGGTTCAAAATGAGAGTAGGTATAAACAGTTCAGAGCAGAGGTTATAGAGTTCTGAAAAGAGAGAATGCAAAGTACACGAATAATAGAGTGGTAAATTGAGCAAAGCGAAGCAAGATATGATATGTCATGTCATTTATAACGCACCTGTACAAAAGTGTTTCTAGGCGGAGATGCAGGGAGACCAACAAAGAGAAAGGAACAACAGAACAGCCTTGAAAATACTAGAGTAGAAACAAGGAGTTTAATGTAAGAGAAAGTAAGGAACCAGTGTGCTTTTTGGATATTGAGCAATTGATAGCGGCAGGAACGATAGATGGAGGAGATGTTAGCAGAGAAGGAAAGTGAAGAATCAAGAATGCCACCAAGATTGCGGGCCAGCAAAGAGGTCGAAAGAGTTCGAGGGCGAAAGGAGACAGAAGAAGGGGGAACAGGGAGGGGAATGGTAGAAGCAGGGAAGAGAACCTCACTTTTTGAGGGATTGAGATGGAGATAGCGAGAGGACAGCCACGACTGAATAGCGAGAAGACAGGCAGACAAAGAAGAGTGAATGGGCTCTTTAAAAGAGGTAAACGAAAGAAAAATTAGCAAATTATCCACATAGAAGTGATGAGAAGCCAATAAAAGAGATAATGAGCCAAGAGCACAGATGTAGAGAGAAACCAGTAGAGGGGCAGAATAGGGGAAGAATGACCAGCCCAGGAAACGGAGAAGGTGCATCCTGAGAGGTAAGAATGAAAACAGTTAAAAACAGAATCACAAAAGCCACGGTTGACGAGAGAAAAGAGAAGAATAGTGTTCTCGAACGTAGCCAAGAGATCAAGAAGGACGAGAAGAGTTTAGAGTAGCGAGAAGTAAAAAGTGAGTTGGTGCCGGACAATAGAGCAGTTTCCTTAGAGTGACGGGCCTAAAACCAGACCGGAAAGGTGGTAGGAAAGAATGCAGATCAATGAGAGGATTCTTGAGAATAAACAAGGGGCTCCAGAAGCTTTGAGAGAATGGGAAGAAGAGCAAGGGGTGCTGGTGCCCAATCCATGACATTTAAGAAACAAAATGAGACCATAGAGCAGCATTAGGTCCATTCAGTTATAACAAACCATGAAGCGAGAACACCTGCTACCTACTCACTCAATACAAATAACTATTGTTTTGTGCCAATCCACCTGATTGCCACCATTAAGGGATCAGCATTACTCCCAGAGATCAAACTCAAATGTATGACCTGCTGGATCCCCCTCGCACAGAGGATAATGCAGTGATGTACATGACAGGGGTACCTAAACTTGCTAAGGGGTCCCATGAATGTGGATACTCTCTCCTATATAAGTATACCAATTGGTTTAAACATAAGCGCAGTTTCTTACCTATCATACGCAAAGGTATAGTGTGGGTTAATTGATACCCGGATGAGTGTAACAAGAAGTTTAAGTAAATTGGTTATTTTACACAAATCTCTTGCAAAGGACACCCTGATGATTTGAGCCGGGTGTGCGGGGGGAGAATGTCACAAGCCCAACTGCCGAGGTGATTACTTAGATCAACACCATCCATCGCCCACTGGACTGTTGGAGTATTGCTGAAAGGTTTTCCTCTTTAAACATGTTCACTTGGAGTGTGTGGCTGGCTTAAACAGTGGACTTATGTATAGCATCTGGCAGGAGTTCATAAAAGAAGAACAAATAGTTTGCTTTCAAGAGGAGGGTCAGTAGAGCCCTAGACTAAGCCAGCATATGCCACATTCCGTAGCCCTGCAGCAACAAATCAACAAGGGATGCCAAGTTTGGGTACAGGATAGATCAGCGGCAACGTGCTCGCCTTGGAAGCTAGACGACACAGAGCAACACAGGTTCGATCCCGGGTCCACGCTTAGAAACCTCTGGGCACTAAGCATGTTATAAATAACATATCAAATATCATACAGGCACAGTTAATTCACATTTCTCTTTATTCGCATGACATCCAGAACATATGAATCAACAACATGGTTCTTAAATTTCCCATGTTTCAAATGTATTTAACTTCTAATTGAGACCATCCATTTTGGCGTTACATTGATTTGAAAGATTCCTGGAGGATGTCCGGGTGATTTCCCCCTTTTTACAAAGTATTTAGGTACTGGGTGACTTAAATATTCAATTTTAATCCCTACAGCTGATTTTTGAATTGTATTGTGAGGAGGACGAAACTTGAGGTATACCAGCTGGGTGGAATCAGATGAAGGCCTACCTTCCCCTTTCATTTTGGGTTGTCCCTGCCTGTTACTAACTAAGGTGCTTGTTCGTCAACTGTAAATGTCCAAAACAAATCGGTCCGCTGTCCAAAACTACCCTATCTGACCTTACCACTTATGAAAACTAACTTAAATCCGGAGATTGACACCCTTCTCGTGGAGGTACCCCTGGTATTACTATAAGTGTTCCTGTTCGGATAGGTTGTCCTTACTGAACAGTTATATGTCCCCTTCAGTTGGGCTGCTTCTCTCGTTATATTTTTCAATTGTCTATATCTCTCAGACCTTGGCTCACACTGGGTTTGCTCCTTCTCGTTATACTTTTCTTGTGTGATGTTATTAGTTACTTTCCCCTTTTCCCACAGTATTTCATCATTGATTCCCTTTCTAGTATTATCACAATCCCAGTTAATTTGTTTCAAAATATACTTTTTTTCATATTCGTCACTGGGACAAGTTTTTTGTGTTGTACAATGATTCCCTGGGTGTTCCCCGTCCTTCCTGTACCTTCGTTCTTAACGGGAGACGTCCTCGGGAACTTTGTCGTTTTGGCACCTCTTCTCAGCTCACAGACTACTGTTGGCTTTGCTTCGCTGGTGTTTCCCTTTATGCCTTCCTTGACTTCTCTGTAGCATCCCGGTCTCTTATGGCATGACCGGATGTCTGCAATCTCACTTCTGCTGGTGGTATCGGCGACCGTCTACCTCTGGGCAACCTCCTCTCCTGCTGGTTTCTCTTTGATCGGCTTCTCAATGTCACGGGTGTCCTGCATTGCTTTCTCTGGCGAGTTTGAAACTTGCAGGCTTCCGGGTTTCCATCTTCCCCAGGTATGACGAAGCAGGGTAGTTCCCCAAGCATATGTACGTGCTTGTGTCTCTGCTTCTCTCTGGCTTATCACAGAGTATTCCTTTATCAACCTCCTCATCTCAGTAGCTTGATCACTTCTATTTAAAGGGGTATGCTAGTCTTCCATAAGATAATATCATTAGTTAGTTGCTTCTTTATCCCAGTTTGGATACTTTATATCATCTGGTTTTCTAGAGAATCTGGTGTAGGCTACAATATATCCAGCCTGGGTACGTTCCTTATGGGAACGGGAGACCTTGTCCCAAAAGGGGGAGTCTCTCTCGGGGAGGTCCCACTTGCCTCTACCCCTAGGGAGGGTATTGTGGAGCGAGCTCACCTTGCTAGCCTTGAAGGAAGGAGCTACCCCTGTAACGCTCACCTGATTCCCGTAGAGGCGCCGGTCTTGACTGGGCGTATACCGTATCTTCAAAGGTGATGTGTAACACACGGCTGGCTCTTTGGGCTGGACCTCTGTGCACTGTTTGTCTGACTCAAAGGGTAAGATGTCTGCAGATAGAAAATATGGGATTAAGGAACTGGCTTATTGAATGTCTCTCTCTTCTTCCCTTTCTCTTCTCCTGTAGAACCCCAAAGGTTAACGCTCTCACCTTAGGTAAGTGAACGCTGTGCTCTCCATCTGCCTCGGGGCAGGGTGCTGTAACCAGTTTCTTCACTGGATAAGGGGAGCAGGCCTCTTGACTTCAGAGGACTGCTGTCCGTCGTTTACTGCACGAACTGTAAGTTTCGAGTAATTCTAATGTCTTTAAAGTCTTTAGTAATGATGTCTCTTGTTTTGCAGGGTTCCGGCGATGGCGGATGACGGGCTGAAGTGAGTTGAAGATGGAGCCCATGTGATGAATAGAAGCGCCTGGAACCACGTAAGTAAGCGCTTGTTGCCTGCTTCACGATGCGCTCTAACTGTCTTTTTATTTTGCAGGCACAAGGTCGGAGCGGCTGCAGGGTGCCGGAATACCCACTGGGTTAGATGTGGAAAGGAGTAATGGCACGTGAGTATTAAAGTTCCCCAATGTCTTTAAACGCACCTCGTTTTGTCTTTCAGATGCGGGATGCAGCGCCGAAGGCCTCCGGAGCGTGCGAAGAGTTGGTAAGCTTTTGTCTTTCAGATGCCGGAATGCAGTGTGAAGACCTCCGGATCGCACGAAGAGTAGGTAAGCCTTTGTCTTTCAGATGCCGGAATGCAGCGAGAGGCGTTGGTGACAGCCGATGGACCAGGTAAGTGAAGAGCTGTCACTGAAGACCGTAATGCTAACCTGTTCTTTCTTGTCTTTATAGGTGTTGCTGAAGACTGGATTCAGGATGGTAAGCCTTTTTCCTTAGGCCCAGGATCAGATGCAGAAGACACGATGAGCGTTCTGCTGCAGAGGATGCAGAATAACGCAAAGCAAGATTCATCCATCGGGTGTGGTTTAAATAGCCTCCTGTAGTGCTTAGGTGTCTCCTTCCACAGCCACGCCTAGGTAAGAAAAGAGTTCCTGCTTTCCAGAAGAGTTCCGGTGTTCTGAATCAAGGGAGTGGCTCCTGCCCCACCCAACAGGAAAAGTAGTTCCAAACAGAAGAGGATCAGAGGCTCAACTGGCAGGCAAGTAAGCAGCATGGTCTGCTGCAGGTAAGTCCACCCAAGCATTATGAGCCCGGCGCTTCCAGCGCTGGGACTGGGCATATTTATGAGCCTGGTGCCACTGGCGCCAGGACTGGGTCCAAAAGGTCCCAATTGGGACTGGTTGGCAATCGGAACCTGAGTTATGGATCTGCTTCCAAGGGAGTTGGGAAAACCCTGACCTTTTGGAAGCAGAGATCATGACAACCCCTTGGGGAGAAGGACTAATTCCCTTGATTTGTCACACAGCTCTATAAGCCTCATGGCAGTCTTGTCAGTACTTTAACACCCTCAGATGATGCTCAGCTTTAAATTGCACAGGCCTATGGGAAACCAACCAAACCCACTCATAGGTTTTTATCAAAACAGAGTGTAAGGTGTCGGAAGCATGAGGCTGACACAGTGGTGGCATGTTTTAAACAATGTTGCTTTATTTAAAAGAAAAGAAGGAAATCCTACCTATCCCTATGTCTAAGAGGGGTTTCCCGGTCTCAACTGAAACTAAGGCAACTCCCAAGATGTCAAAGAAAACAAAGAGTCCACCATCATGTGTCCAAAACTTATTTCCAACCCTTACACTAATACAAAAACGAAAGGCTTTGCCAATGTTGTTGGTCCAGGAGTATTACCCCCTTCTCCTAATCGTTGCTTCACTATTCGTATGAGGGAGAGGATTGTTCCTTGAGGGGATGGCTCCCTTCCCTCCAGATTATCCTTTTTAGGTGCAAAAGAAACGTTCCCCAAACGAGACAAATCAAAAGTTCCAAAGTTCAACACTAAGTCTCATAAAGGATATCAAAGCAAAGTTAGATCATCAAGTGTTCTTCATACAGTTCATAAACACCAGTGGGTATGCTTCCCTTCCCATGGCTTCTTGTAGCTTTTACCGGGTCAAGAGGATGCCTCTCCTCTCTGGGCTGCTTGACAATGTTATTAGACATCCCTGCTATACTCTCCTGCCAGGAACTGCCTTAAGTCCTTCGACTGCTTCCTATTGGTTTGCAGGCATTCAAAAGTTAACCCTGGTATAGTCGCCTGCCAGGGTTTGACTTGGACCTTATGTCTCGTTCTTGTTGGTTTGCTGATTTTCTAAAGACAGTTCTGGTACTCCTGCCAGGGTTTGACTTGGGTCCCAGACCCCTATATCAGACTACTTTATTTGTGGGTTCCAAACCCCCTCTCTTTGGTTTCTTAATCGTGGGTGCCAGACCCTTTTATACAGGTTGCTTTATTGTGGGTCTCAGCCCCTTTCACACTGATTTCTTGCTTGTGGGTCCCGACCCCTTTATTTCCGGTTTCTGGACTGTGGGTTCCCGACCCTTTTATACTGGTTTCTTGCTTGTGGGTTCGGGAAAGTTACTTTGATTCCTTGAGTTTCCCTTCTCCTGTTTAGCTGGGCCAGGGTATCCCACTTCTCCCTTCTGCCCCTACCAACCATCCCAGTCACCCCTGTACCTTTAGGGTTTCTCCCGGTAGTCTTTGGTCGGTCTTGGGTCTTTCTGTTTCGCTTTTGGGCTTCTGCAGTCTTCTCCCCTTCTCTGGTATGCTGCTGCTGCAGCTCTGCAGCATCTGGTCCTTTACTGCGAACACGTCTCCTCTCGACCGCGCAGTGCCCTGACTTTGCCTGCCTGGACTTCTGCTTCTACCTCTAGCGAGACAGTCCTTCCATTTTGGAATGCTTCGGAGAACCTCTGCAGCCTCAGTAAGCCCCTGTTCTGCAGCCCCTTCTGTTCACCTGCTTCTCTGTCGGTTCTTCCAGGGAAGTCTTGACTCTTTGTCAAGTCTTTTAGAGAGGGATTCTCCTGGGCCTCCCCCAGTCCTTAGCACTTTACCGGCGTGCAAAGGTTCCCCCTCTCTCTGGCAAGGCCTCTAGTACACAGCCCCTTCTCCTGCAACATGACTTTCCTTCTCCCTGCTCCTCCAGGGAGGCCGACAACACTTCCTGGTTCCCTTTCTCTATTTCATCTACTGTTCAATGGGGAACCATGCGCTACTAGACCGCTCACTGTGTTTCCCATAAGTAATCTCTATTCCTCTGCCCCTCTCCCTAGTCTCAGTACTGATGTTATGGCTCCCTTGTGGGTTATAGGGTAACTCCACAACAACCAGACATAGAAAAAACAACCCACTACGGAAAAAGGCTAGGTGCACCCTTTGTCGAGAGAGACAAGAGCTTTATTTTGTATACAAAAAGGAATGGGCGACAGGGTATTATAAGTCCACTAACACCAGAGCTCTCTCTCTCCTCCTCAAAGTGATTCATCCTATAAATGTACAAATCTTCATTCATGACACATTCGATATATACAGTATTCATCCCCCACCCTCATAGGCTGCCGCCTATTTACATGCTAATAGTCGCATATAGGTCCTTCTCTAATTGGTTATGTCATCTTCTCCTCCATCTTCTCCACACGTGGGTGACGGTCTCTTCAGCTCAAAGCAGTCTCTTCACCTTAAACTATAAATGGCACCACCCTGTTTTTACTCCTAACCATGTGATGTACACCTGTTCGTCAACATGAACCCGTCAGATAACTTCAAGGTCAGCCTGGTCTTTGCAAACAAAGCTACTCTTTTCTCATCCCAGATATGCAGGTGCCCCCATCATGCCTCCCCACTACAATTTTGTAAGCATTGACATCACCCTTTGCTCTCCCTGGTACAAATTATAGACCTTGTTGTTCGCTGCTGCTCCCAGTATCAGTTACCCCTCCCAAGAGGTAGAGCTGGTGTCCCGCTAATCCATCTACTTTGTGAAGGATTTAAGAGTATTATTCCTGTACATCTGGTAGTTTAAATGGAATGACCATTATTCTGGGCGGGTGCTAGTGTCCTAAATCTCAGTTCATGTTTTGGCAGCTCAAGACCTCTGCCCAGCTCCCATGAGTGTGGCCTTCTTACTGGGCTGCAGCCCTTTTCCCATTTAGCTGCTTGCATTCCTACCTAATTGTTCAAAGGTCTGACTTGATACATTTCTATGTGGGTCTACGTGCGTGTTCCTTTGCCGCACCTGGGAATTGGAATGTGATAATCAAGCAAGAGATGAGGCCTCGTTTTTCTGTGTCTCCAACACGGCCTGCAAGGATTCAGGACTGCTCTTAAATACAACATTAGTTCATGTTATGACTGTCACGCAAATGCAATCTGTTTTACATGACACTATCGCAAAGCAATTGGTAGTTCTCCCCTATATAAACTTCTAAAATACATGTGTCCCCCACCGGTGGCTTCCACCCATACGGTCCCCCTAACCCCTTACACCACCCTCTACGCATTTTCCACATGTTAATATATTTTCTGCAATCTAAAGCGTTTGGGAGGGACTGGGATTTGCATGTGCATCCCAACATTATCAATTGACTGCCTCCTCGTCACAGTACTGGGAAAGGGATCTTCACTTGGGTAATTCTTATTCTTCCTCGTTCCAGTACTTACGAGGGGGGATGTTAGGGTAACAGTAACTCGTGACCCTCTTAGGGAAGGGGTTGCAGTTAAGGTTGTAGGAAGTGGGTCTAGGGTCAGGTGATTGGCAGGGATACTGCGTTATCCCGATATGGTCGTCACTGGTCCCACAGGGGGTTCCCCCTCCCATAAGATCTGCCTGCTGAGAGCCACCCCCAGAAGGACTATCGGGTAGAGGCCTCAGGGGAAGTGGCTCTCCCTATGGAGGTAGTGGCAATACCCAGAGATTCCTCTCAAGAGCCTTTTAGGTAACGTTTTGGTGGATCTAGCATCATGGTATGTGTTAGGCTGAATTGGTTGAGCACATTGAAAGTGATCAAGTTTCATTAATATTGGCATAACAAGCAAGTTGGGAAAACAGAGTAGGAATAATAGCGCAGGGGCAGGTAGCCAAATGTCCAGTCTCTCTCCCCAATTTGTGGACAAGGGTGAATTTGGAGGCTTTTCTCCCACACCTATATGCAGAATGATTGTGCTTATTTGAAGCAGTTTACTATTCCCTGTGCTCTGATATCGTAGTTTCTAAATGTATTACAAACCTACCTAAATCCTAAATAATCTAGCCAGTTGTAACAAATGAGTATGATCATCAGAGGAAACACTGTAAAGCAGTTGGCTTATTTGATTTGGAATTGTGGTAAGCCAGAGATAGGAGACCGACTAGATGACATGAGGTAAGGTAGAAATGTATTAAAGAAAAAAGAGAAATACCTCTCCTGTCCCTGCCAATTACGGTGATGATGTTGTTCCTTACAAGGTAAAGGAAATAACAAAACCAGGGCTCGTTTGTACGTCTTACAAAGATTCAGTCCTCCTTTCCCAACCTGATCTGTCCTATACGCTCCCTTGCACTACTGATCTAAATAACAGAAATTCTATCTAACTTAGTTAAGTTCACTAATGTAGGCATTGGGTGGCCGGTCCGTGCTCCCCACCCAATAATGTCTTGGTCTCTCTCCTTCTCCAGCCTGCTCGACAAAAAAGATAAAAACAAAATTTCCTCTAAAGTTCAGTATTCAAGGGGCTGATACAGTTTATTTCCTTCACAAAGTTTTGCTCCCTCTGCAAACATTTATTGTTTCAAGTTCTGGAATTCCTCAGCTTGGTATAAGCGGTCAGGCCCTCCAGGCCTTATCCTTCAGTGTATGGGTTTATCCCATGGTATGGTATCCTCTATTCCAGCCCTTTGTGGGACTCTCTGCCCTCCAGGCCTTATGACTCAGGGTTCGGGTTTACCCGTTGGTATGGTATTCTCTATTCCAGCCCCGTGTAGGACCTTTGGTCCTCCAGGTCTGATGACTCTTTAGTGTAGTCCACCCTTCTGGTTCAAACCCTTGTAGTTTTTTTCAGCTATCTAGGCCTTGATTCTCAAACTGGTTTCACCCCTTTGTTTGGTATTTTCTAGTTTTGACCCCTTTGGGCTATTCAGCCCTCCAGGCATGCTGATTCTTTGATGCGGTTTACCTCTTTAAAGGATAATTTCTGGTACATTCCCTTGTGGGTTGTTCAGCCCTCTAGGCTTTGATTTTCAACTTCATTTCACCCCTTTTAGTATTCCATAGTTTCACCCCTTTTGGGCTACTAGGCCCACCGGGGCTGCTGATTGTTTTGTGTGCTTCACCCCTTCTGGGATAATTTCTGGTCCAGCCCCTTTTGGGTTTTCAGCCCTCAAGGCTTTATGCTTCTTTGGTTTGCATTACCGTTTTGTTTGGTGTTCTCTAGTTTCACCCTTTTGGGTGGGATATTCGGCCCTCCTGACCTGTTTGTTCTTGGGTGCAGTGCACGCCTTTGTCGGGTGTTCCCAGGGTCTGGCCCTCCAGGGCTTCTTCGACCCCCCCCCCCCCCTCGTCGTCCTCCTGTTTCTTTCCCGCGGCTGCGTACCTGCTCTCCTGCAGTTCATCATGACTGGGGAAGCTACTTCCTTCTGCGTCCCTGGACCGCAGCTCTGCCGTCCTTGCCATCGGGTCTGGTTCATCGGTTCTTCTCGCCTCTTCTTGGCAGGATTTCGGCATCAGAACAGCTGCATGCCGTGTGCTGCTGCAGAGGAACTAGACCTCCCCCTTCGTGTGGCAGCTCTGCATCTCTCGGGCTCTATACGAGGCAAGGCGTTAACATTTATGGAGGGGAAATATTTATACCAGTAATACAGATCCCGCGTAGGTCAATAGAAGTAACTTGCCACATAAATCTCGGTCTCTTGCAGGACCGCAATTCGTGGTAGATCAACATCAATAGAGGAAACCTTATGAGTTTGATCTGTTCTAGCTCATATCTGTTGACCCATTTATAATATCCACTACATGTGGAAACAATCGGAGTCTGGCAACATCATGATTTCTTTTACATTTTAGCTTTACTTTCATCATCTTGCCCACTGTGAGAAAAGAACAGTGAGTAGCGGATATACTTTTTAATCACGTTTGACCAAGACATGCACTGCTTTACATATTGGTGACCCGAATTCCCATTGAGCAGAAGATTAGCTCATTTAATATTCCTTATAATATTTTTATATTCTTTTACTAGTTCATCCATATCAGAGGCTAATTGAGATTGTTGTGTCCTGAGCACAACCGTGACATCGCAAAGTCAGTACATCCTGATGAGGTTTTCCTCGAAGTGTGAATAATATTCCCTTTGTCATTGAGATTGAGGCTATATTTAACTGTATTGCTTCATTTGAGAAAGACAGAGTTTTATTTCACCATATGAAGGGAGAGCAATATTTCCGAAATGCGTAGTGATGACAGGAACCCCATCTTTGAGCACAACATCTTAGTTAAGAAATGGGACACTACTCCTGTGTAACTCAATTCTGTCATATTTCTTTGAAGAACTTTTGAGTTTTTAAAAATAAGGTTTGCAACTTTTTTGCAGAACTTAACGTACTTGTGAATTAACAATATGTGAGGTGAAACCAACTCATGTTATGTATCTGAACAATATTAGTTTATAATCCCAAATGTATTTTATGAATTCATACATAAAACATTTGATTTCTTTTAAATAGTTGTGAAATATTGTTTTGCTTATATTCAATATTTGTGAAATCTTGTTTTGCTTATATTAGTCAACATGTTAATATAATTTTTTGCATGAAAACATTTGGGATTTTTCCCATAAGAGGGCTTTGGCATTTCATTGATACATTTCAAAGAACACTCCTTTTCTCTAGGTTTAGGTTCCCTGCCAGATCTCCACCTACTTCAACCCAACCTTTCCAAAAACTAGAGATTGACATAAAGCTATGTGCCCTTGGAAGGATTGTTGCAGTTCTTACGTTGAAGCAAGGCAATTTGTGAGAAAATGGAGGCAATATATGTTTTTGCGACTGAGCAAGGCATCAAAACATTTGGGCTTAGCCGAAGGAGTCCCAAACAGGATTTATTTGGTTCTTAATTACAGACATTTGTTAAGGGAATGCTAGGGGACTAAAAGAGGTACATTTTAAGAACAAGTGCCACCTACCAAAAGTAAAGCATGCATAAAGAACTGGTGATTGACAGGTATGAGCACCAGTTTTTCCAGGAACAACTGAGAAACCTCGATCCATTTGAACTGGTCTGCTTTCCCGTGACTAGGTTAAGAATTTGCAAAGTTGAGAAACTAAGGAAAGACTAAACCAGTTTAAGATTGGTCTAACGTATTGGCACATTGTGATTTTAATCTGTCTTTACACCTTGACAGACAACTGATTTGCTGATAGGCATTTATTTTTAACAGGTCAATGGCGCATCAGCAATGGGAATAATAAATGTGAGATGCATTATTTGCTAATATTTAGCGTATTGTTTCATGAAGTGCAACACATAAGGTAACAGTTAAGATTATTTACAGTGTTAAACTGTACCGTACACAAAGCCTTAATCTCAACTTGACTTCAAAAAGCTTATGACCTCTATTGAGAATTCCTCTGGATTTTCCAATGAGTCTGGGGCAGGTTTGAAGCAGAAGCCATTGATGCAGGTGAGTGCTTTTTATTCCAGACAGTACTATCAGAGGAGTACAGTGGTAGGTGGAATGGAAGACAGAGGCAGATTCAACCAGAAGACATGGCATCACCACATCCAGGATGGAAAGATATACTGAACTAACTGCCACACTTGGAACTCTCACACAAAACTTCACAGCCTCACTCTCTCAGAACACACACAACATTCTAACCACAGTAAAACAGGCATGACAATGCATACACTCAAGTCAACAGAAACATTACGGATATACAAGACAATATGATAAAAACCGAGAAGCATGACAGGGCCCTTTTTCTTCCCTTCCACTTGCTACAGGATTTATTAGAATTTTCACCATGGTCTGTATTTTCTTTTTATCCTTACTGATGATCACGTCTTCCCTTTACTTAAAAAACTTTCCCTTCTTAAACTCATATCCGGCATTGACTTTATTCAGTGGCCCACATCTCCATCTCATCAGTTATCACAAAGATAGCCCTTGCTTCCCTAGTACAAGTGGCTCTCCCGGACACGTTAAGCAAACTATTATCCTTAATGCTTTTGATTCTTGTGCACAATTTCTTTAATGTACATCACTCTGTTACTTGCCGGTTAAGTTTGGCTATAAAAATTCCTTTACATAAATCACTGTACACCTGACAAATAGCATGTCAGACAAATAAAAGCTCTGGCAAGTATTCAAACATTGATAAGGTATTACATATATTTGGTTGCTGACTTTCAAGACTTGGGTCCTTTCTTCAAGTAGTTATCATACAAATTAAACTAATCCTGCCTTTATATATGTAGTAGCAGTCTAATTGCATTCATTTTGCATTCCTGGATACCGCTCTTGCATGCATTTCCCCCCTATCATTCCGATCCATCGTTTGGAACCTTGGTACTGCCACGCTGCAAGGGTGTCTCTAATTACGCTCACACCAGAATGAATACACCCCTATAGTGAAATATGGCCAAAAGGCGATCTTTTAAGGATAACAAGTTTAATCTTACAAATGAAGATGGTAGCAAAGGATTCTGCTGCCTGAACGGTCTTCTCCTGTCCCTCTTCCCGTTCCTTCCTGCCAAAGTGGTTTCAAGCAGGGGTTTATATAGGTCATGCTTGCCATGATGATGTCACTGGAGCTGGATCATGACTTCAGCCAATTCCGTCCTTTTTCCATAATAGGTATGCTCCAAAGCCGCCTTTCTTCGTTGTTAGCAGTTTTGTCAGGGCATGCCGTTGTACATTTTGCTAGCTATGCACAAACACACTGCAGCTCATGCTTTCCTCTACTTTGCTAACTATGCAAAAACACACTGCAGCTCTGCAGACTTTTACAAACCTTGAGGCCTGCCCCAAAGAAAACTAAACATTGTTATCTATGTACAAACAATTTTCATTCATTCTATCCATATTTCACTCATCCTGCTCACGTTATCTGTAGTTTTCTCCACAATTTACACTTATAATTTATCCCATTCTGCATTTTGCTGCACTAAACAGGTGAATTCTATTTTTAACCCACATGGACCCTTGACGGACAGTGGACACCTGGGGCCAGATTATAGAAACCTTTCACCGATGCAAGTGCAATGTTTGCACGCCATTAGCACTAGGGCAAAGTTTGCCCTATTTTTAAAAACACTGGGATACATTAAAAAACCATTGCACCTCGAAAAGTGCACTTTGGCATATTAAAAGCACCAGGGCTAAAATTGCCCTAGTGCTAAAAAGATACATTTTTGCATCAGGGCAAATTTGCCCTAGTGTTAATACCATTCCGTATTAGCACTAGGGCAAACTTTGCCCTGGTGCAAAAATGTAGTGAAAATGCATCTTTTTTGCACTAGGGCAATTTTTGCCCCGGTGCTTTTAATATGCCAAACTGCACTTGTCGAGGTGCAATAGGGCAAACTTTGCCCTAGTGCTAATACCGTGCAAACTTTGCCCTTGCACCCGTGCAAAGTTTCCGTAATCCGGCCCCTGGTGAGTCAGTTCGTGCTGGCCATAGTGAGAACACTGCACACTAAGCCTGTGGTCTATTTAGATCCCATGGGCCACATTCCTTCTGGGGAGGAGGGGGGAGTTTGACTCCTCTGCAGCACTAACTAAGCTTTTAAAATGCCTGGGATCTGACATTATAAATCTATCCAACTAATAGTTAGTGGCGCCTTATATTAAACAATAACTACCTTCTTCAGTGCTTACCTATGTCTGTGATTTATGCTTGTACAAGAGAGCCTTCCCAGTGCCCCTCCTCCCCCCTGGTCCTTTATAGTGCCTTAAAGATGTCTTGCCTAACTCTAAAGCACTTAGGGGTTCGGGAGGTTGCTGGTTCCTTCCCAACATTCCCCCTCTTTCGTTACTTCTACACGAACAAACTCATTCCCATCCAACATATCGACAACCCCAAAAGTATCAGTTTGAGTTTTGTTGTTGATTATATGTCAAGGTGCATTAGAATCCCAAATTGATACCATAATCTTTGCGCTACTATGTACTACATTGGTACAACATCGGAGACCCAATTGGCACGTGCAGAAGAGAACCAAGAAGAACACGATAATGGGCACCAGTATTTTTACTGCTGCCCCCAGCCATGACGGGGCCCAATCAAAAGCAAGCGATAGCCAATCCGTGTTCCGAACTACACCTTCTTTCTTCATTTTGAACACCTAGATTGTGCACCGCCTCAATGATATGGGATAGTGACCCATTATCGGCATCCTCCGGGGTACAAAAGTGCAGCAGCTGCTTACCAACTTTTTACACACTCCTCCTTCTATGGCTGTTAACAATCCAGCATATAGCGATTCTGCTTCGTCATGAGTCTCAACGCACGGAGCTCTACTTTGATGGTGTTGAACCCATTCTCTGTATCATTGGCGAGTTGGACTAGCTCCCATTCAATAATCTGAACCCACTTGGCGTTAGAAGCTGCTTGTACCCCAGGAGCCAAAAAATATGAAAAAGTCTCTGCTGAGCTAAAAAGTTGATACTAGTCAGGTATCACTCTTAGCAGTGTAGAAGAGTCTTTTAAGATATCCATCTCTTCTTTCTTTTCAGCTGTTGAAATCGTTCTTTTTCTGACAGCATACGGAATTCTTGTGTGATCTGCAAGTCTCTCCCTGCTTCTTTAGGTGCTGGAGTGGTTGTTGGCACCTTGACGGGCAGTTATTTTCCCTTCAGGTGTTCTTCTGGGATTGCTAGTAGTAGTGAGTGCAGGGTGGCCAGTGAACACTTGCTCCTCCAGGATGACGGGAGGTGCAAGTAGGCTTGTCGGCCACAAACCCAGTAGTAATCCATCACCATTGCTGTACCTTTCGTCATATCAGGGATCACAAGAGTGTGGTTGCACTGTGTTTGCGCCAACAGGAACTGTTCCTTCATTGCTAAAACAAAGTTCATAGTCTTTATCTCTATGTATTCGCACTCGCTTCTCCATTGTCGCAATCCATGTCAGCCTTGCGATGTATTGCGGCCGTATTTGCGCACACATAGTCACTACTCGGGCTATTATTTCTTTGCTGTAGTCTATCAGTCCATCTGACGGGCACGTCACTGTGGTGCCCTGCCATTTGTTGTTGACATGTGAGTGACCTCCCAAGGAAAAATATGGTGCTTGTAGACACTTGCTATATTTCATACTGGCATTGCATAGCGCTGGGTCTAGATCGATGCTCCTCAACTGCACGCTGTGTGCCTGGAATGTGTTTATCCTACATAGTAGAAGATGTACCAGGCATTGTGCCTCTATAATTGGGACTGGTCGTAGATCTAAAACCTTAGGAGCCCCTGACGCATGCGGAATGAGTGCACATACATAACAGCTTTCATTCATCACATCTCTACCCACAGTACACATATCGTATTACCAGCTATTAAATAACTCTGAATGCTGAATATCAGAAATGGCGTCAAAGCCCAACCCCTTGTATAAATTATACGTCATTTATACTGCCTGTCTTATTCATCTAAGAAAATACGTGTGGGTGGTCGTCAAAAAGTGAGACATTGGGGCTCATGACGGGTCGGGCAGCAGTAACTGTGCCAGTGTTACTGGCGGGTTGCCGCCGGACCCGTAAATATTTACCTGCACCTGACTTCCCGGTGCCACGGGGGGATTACAACCCCGGCGGCCCGGAAAGTCAGGCGCCGGTAAATGTTCCCCATTCTGAATGGGGACACGGAAGCACTGGCACCGTTGTTAATGGTGGCGGTGCTTCCTTGCGGGTCTGTCTATCGTGGCCTCTGTGCCTGGCAGGGTCAGACCTGTCGGGCACAGCGGCTCCAGCAGCCAGACCTGTAATATGCCGGTACGGAAACAACGGTCCCAGTAAGCTTACCTGCACCCTTGTTTCCGGACCGGCACTGTCTGAATGAGGCCCTTTGTTTGATTCTTATTTATCATAGACCTATTCATACCATTGATCATAAATCTACTAACATTATTTTCCTTTATATGACTTTCCATCCCCCCTTTATATGGCCACCCATATAACAGACATACCTTCATACACTCCGACAACCACGACCAGTGTCGCACAAAACAATATAATCATCAGTCTACCAAGAAAGTATAATGCAGAATTCCTAGAATGAATTACATTCAGTTTATCATTATCCCTACATAACAGGGAGGTTTGAACACGTCGGTCGGGTATCCTTGCTTATCCCTGGAGAGGAGAAAAAAAAGAGGGAAGAGAGAGAAAGAGAGGGAGGGGGGAGAGAGGAGAAAAAAAAGAGGAAAGAGGAAGAGAGAGAAAGAGAGGGAGGGAAGTAGGGGGGAGAGAGAGACCCTTTCCCCACCGGGCCAACCAGGTTCTGGATCTTTAAAAATTAAAAAATCAAAACATTGAAAAAAAGATACAAAATAAAAGAATTAAAAATCAAAAAAGAAAAGGAAAATCAGGGGTGTGCCACTGGACACCACCCTGGCATGGATCCCTTACTAAACGTCTTCTTCATCAGTTATGTCCTTGATCTGTCAATTGAGCTATGTAATGCACTTTGTCTCAGGTGCTCCTCGGACATCCGAGAGATGCACCCAATATCGTAACTCCTTCATGCGGACGGCGAGAGGCGTACAGAAAACCCCCTCATATGGACCTTAAAACCTGGTACTGTTCCATCGACGAACTACATTTTGCACGTAGATCAGCTCCCCAGGTAATAATGGTCCAGTTGTGGCAGATATGTTTGCAGTTGCTGTCCCTTCCAGTGTGCCCCGTCCTTCGCTCCTGGGAGGCGCAATCTGTCGGGAGATATATTTGATAGCACGTGTTAGTTCCGTTAAAAATTCCCTCAATTCCTCTACTAGTACTGTCGCTGCCTGATGTGCATCTGGCGCTTTTCTCACAGGGGATATGGGGGTTTGCATGCACCTGCCTGTGACTATTTTGTGTGGTGTCAAATGATGGTCCTTAATAGGCTGCGTGCATAAACTGAAGAGGGCCAAGGGCAAACAGTCTACCCAGTTTTTCTTCAATGTGGAACACAATTTTGACAGTTTAATTTTCAAAAGCCCATTGATCATCTCCACATCGTCATTAGCCTGAGGGTGGTAAATTGGGCACACTCAATGTTTTATGCCCAATAGCGCTGCAACATGCTAAAATAGTGCATTAAAGAAATTTGTGCCATTATCCGATCTTAATACTTCGCACACGCCCCATCGTGAAACCACCTGTCTGACCAGGAACCATGCTGCACACTGCGCATCTCGGTGTGCAGATGGTCCTGCTTCCACCCATGTTGAAAAGGGGCAAACCACCACAATAAGGTACCTATATTCATTGCACTTTCCCCCATATCTGCATAATCTATATGCAATTCATGGAACAGCCATGTAGGGCGAGGCAATGTACCGCTTAATGTGCGTATGTCCTCCCTGTGCTGAAACTTTGGCATGTCAGACAGTGTATTACTTTTTTTGAAATGCTCTCCTGGAGGTTTGTCACAAACCAGTCCTCCTGGCTATCTTCCACAATATGTTTGGAGCTGTGGGAGGGGAAATGTAATTGCTCAAATGCCACAGAGTAATTCTTGGGGCATCACCACCTTCACAGAACTCTTCTGCCTCCACAATAAATCAGTGGGGAGACTGTTTGCATCCCCTGCGCAACCATGGCTCCTTTTCCTCCTCAGGTGCTTTCCGTTGCAACTCTATGATCTATGATATGGGCAATGCTGTACGGAACTGTGGTCTCGCTTCCTACATGGTTGGTCACTATACACTCTGTTAACATTGTATCTGGGGGATAGGCTGCCAACTTGGCTGCCTGTTCCGCAGCCACATTGCCCTTAGAGATTTTATCCGTGGTGTTGGTATGGCCAGCGCATTTAACAACTGCCACAGCGGAGGGCCATGATAAGGCTTCAATCAGTTCTTCCAACAGCCTTGCATGCTGCACTGGAGCACCATGTGCCCTCCGAAACCCTCTCCTCTTCCACCGAGACAGACCCGCATGCACTGTTGTCATGACATATGCCGAGTCTGAGTAGATGGTGACACACCGCCCTTGAGATGCTCTCAATGCCTCGATGAGAGTGACAAGTTCTGCTGCCTGAGCTAAATAGTGCATAGGTAATCTTTTCATGATTAGAACTTCATGCTCTCCCCTTTGCCAGGCACCACTGCCGCCCCTGTGTGCCCCCGTCCTGTCTACTGGTCAATTGTTGATGACCCATCAACATATAATATCTCCTTCTGTCAATGCACTGTCTCTAGCTTTAGATTTACCCTCCTCTTCACCCTTGTATGTAGCACAGTCACGCATTTTCAGGTCATCATCAGTGGGTGCCTATGTCAAAAATGTTGTGGGATTCACTGTCCTACACCTTACTATATGAATGAGGTTTGGATATTATAATCTCAAATGCAGAGGATCTCTGAGTCGTCAAGGTCGATTTGGACCTTTGCAAAATGGCGAATAACATGTTCCACAAATAAGGTAACAGAGCACCCCATGACAATCATGGAAATTTTCTCTATTGCCAATGCAGCCGCTGCAAGTATTTGTTCGCACGCAAACTGTCCCTGCATGAATGAGCCGAGTGTCCCACTATAATGAGCAAATGGCTTGTGGCCCATTGTGCTCTTTGGAGTCAACACTGCAGTCATGAGCCGTCCATCAGAGTTGGAAAATAAATTAAACTCCTGTGTATAATCTGGAGTTGCTAAAACAGGGGCCGTGCAAATAGCTTCTTTCAAGTCCTCAAATTGTCTATTGATTTCTTCAGTCCATTCCAATTTACAGTTTTTTGTCTTCTGTCCTTCTCTGATACTTTGTAACAGCAGCCTTGTGTAGGCTGCATAGTCTAGGATCCATACCCTGCAATAATTACATAAGCCCAAAAACTGCTGCATTTCCTTGGCACTACTGGGTCTAGGAGTGGCGCGTACTGCCGCCGCCCTATCTGGTAGTATTTTTTTCCCATTCGCAGAGATAAGTTGCCCCAAATATAGTACCTCCTGTTGGCAGTTTTGTAGATTCTTTTTATCTGCCTTGCACCCTTTGTAAGCCAGCAATTGCAATAATGCAATACTATCCCTCCTGCACTGTTGTTAATTTTCACTACATACCAGCAGATCATCCACATACTGGATGATCGTGCTAGGCACCTGAATATTTCCCAAGTCGGCATGTAGCACTCTATTGAAAATACTCACTTTCAAGGTACCCTTGTGGCAATCTCGTGTGCTCGAAGTGCCGTTGACCATGCGTAAACGCAGTGAGATAACATGAATCAGGGTGGTGTGGTATTGAGAAGAAGGCATTCTTCAGATCCACCACTGTGAAGTGCGTCGCTGTCTTTGGAATACTACATAGGATGGTCTCAGGATTCGGAACTACCGGAAACTCCTTCTGCACCACTAAGAGGCCGTAGGTCCTGGATCATCCTCCAATTACCCCCTGTAGCTTTCTTGACTGGGTATATGGCCGTATTACACGGGGACGTGAATGGCACAACGATCCCTTGCTCTAATAGAGCCTGAATAGTGCCTTTTATCCCGACCTCCACTTCCTTTGACAACGGGTACTGACGCACCCTCAGGAGTACTGCTCCTGACTTCAGCATAATTTGTACTGGGGTCACATCTCTCAGCAACCCAACATCATGCGGATTAACGGTCCATAATTGTGTTGGCAAGTATCGCATGTCCTCCTCAAAAAATAGACTGCGGCACCACTGCCATCAGGGGGCCCTGTACCTTCCTATACTGCAGCATGATATCACAGGGGATGCACATTTCCCAAATCATCTCCCCATTTTGCTCACTGTCCTCAAATAACTCCTCGTCAGTCATTTCCTTCAATTGTACTGTCGGATCTACACATAGTACTGTGTGCCACTCACACCCGTCCTGATCTGTTCCAATCAGGACTACTCTTTTGTCTGACACTACTAGTCATTGCAAATCTAATGACAATGTTGTCCACACCACAACCTCAGGTGGCACCATGTGTAGGAAAATAAAATTTGTGGGCACTCGCAAAACATTTTGTCGAAATTTGAGGCGCTGCTTTTGCTAGTACCTTGATGCCATAGACGAATATGTCCGGGACCACAGGAGCTCCATGGATTACTGACTCCCTTGCCATTGCATTGATTATTACCATTGCTCGAGCTACCCACATCCCCAGAGTGGAACACAGTACCCCTTGATTTTTGAATGATAGTTACATTTAGTTTACTGAGCATATCCCTACCCAAAAGTTACATGGGGAACTCTCTGAATATAACAAGGGGGCTCGTACTACCCTTCCTCACACTTTTATATCCAGCTCCTCAGTGTATGGAACCATAGAAATAGCCCCAGAGAATCCCTGTGTGTCAAGAGTTCTACCTGATAATGGAAAGGTCACCTCCATAATGCATGATTTAGTTGCACCTGAATCTACCATACATATAAATTGCTTGTTTCCTATTTCCGCCTCCCCCAAGGGCTCCTCTTCAGGGTGTGCGATTGCCAATAAGATTGGACACGCGAGTGCTCTCTGTGGGCTGTCTTAATCATAATATGTATTTGCCCCGGGGAATGAAAAAGGGCCACCCCCACCATCGTAACTCCTTGAAACGGGGCGTACGTTCCCCCTGCCATCCCTGCTGCTGCGGTTGTTGCCCACATTGCCCTTGCCTGTCAGACCCATAAGGGAACTGATTTTGGCCCCCTTACCCAAATTGCGGGTGTCCCATTTCTTGAGGCCCTTGGAATCCCTGCCCTGGAGGGTGATGGTCTATAATGAAATCCTATCCTCAGCCTGTTCCTTCATTCCCTTGCAAAATGCCCCCACCTCCATCAATACCAGCACTGTGATGTTCTCAATCCTCCTCCCTGGGGCCCTATCCCCCCCAAGCCTCCTGCCCTTGCTCCTTAAAATCCCCCTCTTCCCCCTGGTGCTCCTCCATACTGCCACTGTGGGTTGGAGTACTGTCCCCCTCCACCCAATCGTCCCAATTGTCCCTGTCCTCCTTCGGCCCATAGTGCCGCAACTGTGGCATTCACAATCTGTTGAGTATCTCCTGTCCTCTCCCCCTGAGCCAGTGTCGTCATTGGTGCTTAGACTACAACCTTATTTACCTTATTTAGTTTCTTTTCCACTAGATTTACCTCGTCCGTTTGCCGCTTCTGGGCGGTCTCCCTGTCCCGCTTTGATCTTCCCATTCATTTTCCCTCGCTGGTTTGGCTTCTTGTCCCAGAACCGTCCAAACCCTCTCCCAATCAACTTTTTCGACACAAACATTTCTTATTGCCCCAGGGTTGAATCTAACAAAAATCTCCTGACTTCCAGTCCCCTATTTTCTGCACTGTTACACTTATTTCTGGTGGTACTTCTCCAGGTTCTTTTAACCTGACAAATCTTTCGCGCAACGCTCTTAACTCGTTCATATCTGCTTGTGAACCCCCTGCGTACACTGATGCTACGGGCATGTCAGCGCTTGTGGGTGGGTTATATGGAGGTGGAGGTGCAGAAGCTCTTGAGTTCCCCCCGTAGTTGCTGATCCTGACGATACTGTTGTCGACAATTTCTCTACCACTGGAGGCTTATAGACTGGATTCGTATATCCTACTGCAGGTTTAGACGTTACGGGGTATATCCCCTTATATTGGATCTCTTTTTTTTTTTCTTCCTGATCTTCCATATCCTCGAATAACCGCCAGAGATCTAAAATCTCTTTTCTTTTTTGTAACTTATTTCCCTTCTATTTTGCTGCTAAAAAGATGGTCATTTTTTCTAGTGTGTTTCTGTTATGGGAGCCCTACTCTGGCCAGGAGCAGGACAGCCCCCTTCCTTTGTTTCCAACACCCATTGTCTATATTATTCTCTCCTGTCACAGTACAGTGCCAGGGCCCTATGCATGTGTCTTATTGGTGTTTCTTCCCCATACTAATATTGCACGCGTCCCTTATGCTTCACTTAGACCTTACTGCTATGCTGCGCACAGTGCTGCTTGTTACACCGAAATACAGATCAACCCACTTTTTCCCCCACCCCTTTTTTCCCACTTTTTCCTTACACACAAACACACCGCCTCTCATCCACCTTCCTTCTTTTTTACCACAAAAGACAGCAAGAGCAAATATACTAAAATAATGTACTAAAATCCAGGCCCATTCCTTCTACCGAGCCACTACTTATTTTTTTCCTTATATCCTCCTAGTACCACTTTCTCAGCTTTTTTTACAGGCTGAGGATCCCATTGCTTTTATCATCATAAAGGAAATCCGTGTGGCACTACCTTCTCAACCAATTATGGCTGATAATCCCTTACCACCCAGTCTTTCTATGCTGAGGCTCCCTTTCTTCAGTCTTTACACGCTGAGGCTCCCTTTTGCCATTAGAAAAAGTATAAAAACAGAAATGCGTGACAATTTCAATACATAACCCACATCCTATCCAATCTATACCTTAACACATTACCGAAATCCTATTCAATCTATACCTTAACACATCACCAAAAGTCCTATCCATTCTGTCATTGACCTCGTACTCCATCCATCCACACCTCACATACTGTCATACATACACGTCTCCTTCTTGTTATCTCTTACAAAAGTCTACTTATATGTGCGTGTTCCCCTGAGTTTCTCCGTTACGTGGTCCAATACCGGCCTGTCCTTCTCTCTGGAGCCATGCCCCGCTTAAGAGAGCAGAGAGGATTTCTATTAAAATGGCTCCTTCTAAAACCGCTCAGGAAAGACGTGTTTTTGATTTGGGGGACTGGTCGCTGTAGGTGGGCGTGGCTCCTTCCTGGAGAAGTGGCCTGAAGCCTCCGCAAGGTAAGGGGAAAGCTGGGATCACATCTGGATAGTTGCCACTTGTAAGGGTGTCCCTAATTACGCTCACACCAGAATCAATATACCTCTCTAGGGAAATAAGGCCAAAAGGCGATCTTGTAAGGATAACAAGTTTAATCTTACAAATGAGGATGGTAGCAAAGGACTCTGCTGCCTGAACTGTCTTCTCCTGTCCCTCTTCCCATCCTATTCAATCTATACCTTAACACATCACCAAAAGTCCTATCCATTCTGTCATTGACCTCGTACTCCATCCATCCACACCTCACATACTGTCATACATACACGTCTCCTTCTTGTTATCTCTTACAAAAGTCTACTTATATGTGCGTGTTCCCCTGAGTTTCTCCGTTACGTGGTCCAATACCGGCCTGTCCTTCTCTCTGGAGCCATGCCCCGCTTAAGAGAGCAGAGAGGATTTCTATTAAAATGGCTCCTTCTAAAACCGCTCAGGAAAGACGTGTTTTTGATTTGGGGGACTGGTCGCTGTAGGTGGGCGTGGCTCCTTCCTGGAGAAGTGGCCTGAAGCCTCTGCAAGGTAAGGGGAAAGCTGGGATCACATCTGGATAGTTGCCACTTGTAAGGGTGTCCCTAATTACGCTCACACCAGAATCAATATACCTCTCTAGGGAAATAAGGCCAAAAGGCGATCTTGTAAGGATAACAAGTTTAATCTTACAAATGAGGATGGTAGCAAAGGACTCTGCTGCCTGAACTGTCTTCTCCTGTCCCTCTTCCCATTCCTTCCTGCCAAAGTGATTTGATGCAGGGGTTTATATAGGTCTGGCTTGCCATGGTGATGTCACTGGAGCTGGATCATGACTTCAGCCAAATCCGTCCTTTTTCCATAATAGGTATGGTCCAAAGCCTTCTTTCTTCGTTGTCAGCAGTTTTGTCAGGGCATGCTGTTCTACATTTTGCTAGCTATGCAAAAACACACTGCCGCTCATGCTTTCCTCTATTTTGCTAATTATGCAAAAACACACTGCAGCTCGGGCAGACTTTTACAAACCTTTAGGCCTAGCCCAAAGAAAACTAAACCTTGTTATCTATGTACAAACCATTTTCATTCATTCTATCCATATTTCACTCATCCTGCTCACATTATATGGGTCCTGTAGTTTCCTCCACAATGTACACCTATATTTTATCCCATTCTGCATTTTCCCGCACAGATCCTATTTTTAACCTGCATGGACCCTTGACGGACAGTGGACACCTGGTGTGTCAGTTCGTGCTGGCCATAGTGAAGAACACCATACACTAAGCCTGTGGTCTATTTAGATCCCACAGGCCACATTACTTCTGGGGAGGAGGGGGAGTTTGACTCCTCTAGAGCACTAACTAAGCTTTTTAAATGCCTGGTATCTGACATTACAAATCTATCCAACTAATAGTTAATTGCGCCTTATATTAAACAATAACTACCTTCTTCTGTGCTTGCCTATGTCATGTGTATGTGATGTATGCTTGCACAAAAGAGCCTTCCCAGTCCCCTCCTCCCCCCAGGGTCCATTATAGTGCCTTAAAGATGTCTTGCCTAACTCTAAAGCTCTTAGGTGTTCAGGAGGACCCCGGTTCCTTCCCAACATTCCCCCCCTTTCGTTACTTATTCAGTAACAAACTCATCCCCATCCGACATATCGACAACCCCAAAAGTATCAGTTTGAGTTTTGTTGTTTATTGTATGGCAAGGTGCATTAGAACCCCCAATTGATACCATCATCTTTGCACTACTAGGTACTACATTGGTACAACATCGTAGACCTAATTGGCACATGCAGAAAAGAACCAAAATAAACAAGATAGTTCATCAAAGATGCATTCATAATATATAAATGTACATCAACAATACTTTTTCCGTATTTGACAGATCACTCATAAATGGTCAGGAGATGTTAATCTGTCTTCCTATAAGATATAACATTATACGTAAATACTGTTGTAGCAAAAAGGTATTCCAACTTCATGCTTCAAAAGTTATCTACTAACATTTCAGTTTTCAATGATCTCCAATGTTCTTAACATTTCAAGTACCATAACAAAATAGGAAACTGCTATTTTCTGTTGCACATTGTAGGTCTGTGGTTCTGCAGACTAATGCATTCATTACAGGGGCCTGTGATTGACTTCATGGTCACAAGTTTGAATCCCGGCACCTCCACTCAGCCCTTCATCCTTCGGAGGTCGATAAAATGAGTACCATTAAGTTGGGTAACAAACATCCGTTATCTGTCAGTAGCACTAAGATAACCCCCACCCCGGGAGTGAACAAGCTCCACAAATACACCTGCTATGTTATGTTATGTTATATAATCTCTCTAAAATTAAGAAAGGGAAAAGATATATTCGCAGACTGTCAAATCAATTATCTAATGTATCATAAAGTCAATCACATATACTCGCATATAAATATGATCCCGTTGTTCTTAGTCCAGTTCAAACAGCGTATTATGTGGTATTCTGTTGTATGTAGTAACCTCTAATCTCGTTCATCAAATTCCCTTTCAATCATTATATGATCCCCCTGTAGTCCAGAGAAAGGGAAAATGTATTCCCAAACTGCCAGATTAACGCTATAATTCTTATGAAAGACAAGAGTATACTCACATCGATATGTGTATTTCACAAGCTGTTTATATGTTTTAGAATATAGCTTTATTGCTTGGTAATCCAATGATTCAAAAGCTGCATGGATTTAACTACATGCTGAAAACAGTTGGGTACGGAATTCAGGAAATTACTTCATACAAATAACTTATTTGTCAGTTGGCCTACTTGGAATAGTGTTTAATGCAGGTATAAAAAATAATCACGGTGAACCATTGATTTCATTATTTAAGAAATACTGGACAACGTATCCAACGATCTTTGAGTGATAAAAATCCAATGTAACAGTCAAATTGACTGATTTGATAGCCCACTAATTACTATGAAGTGTTGTTAGAGCTGCCCTTTTTTTCACATCATTAAAAGGGCAAGACTGACAACCTATATTTCTGTTCCTCCCAAAATCTCCTAACAATTCATTTAGACCAATAATTGAATGCTTCTGTAGCCAAAATAACATTTGAGAGTTCCAAGGACCAAGTGTAAGATCAAATATGGAATGGGAGATCTAGGTTTGAAATGTGCATAGATTTGAAGTAACACAGACATGCACATTTCTGCAAAGGAAATGCTTGTGCAAGGGTTCTCGTAAGACACTTGCAGAGGCCCATTGAGTTTTAAGGTAGTCAACAAAGAGACCCAGAGAAACCCCTTTCCTAAAGAACATTCAAACTTTCTGAGGATCATAAGAGCGGAACCAGCCCAGTCCTTGAAGCTCAAGCGAGCTGGAAGATAAGTTGTGGGTGCCTAGATGCCTATAAGGATAGGCATATCTGCTTTGGAATGCCCCTCCCTTGAAAGCCCTACATTCATACTTAAGGCAGTCAGATGCAAATTGCAGAAAAAAGAATTTTCACCTCCAGAGGGGGGCATCTTCCCTTGAGCTATTGTGAATAACCTAAGCTAGAAGGGGGAGAGAGGGAAAAGAAGTAGCGCATCGAAAGGTTACCTGAGAGAGGGTAAACGGCTCACATCTACACCTGGGATCTTCACCATGGAGTAGTAGCTCACAAGCAACCTGTTCTGACTGGAAGCAAAGCAATCTACCTTCAGAATCATTTGTCATATCTGTTGGAAGATGCAGAGAGGCAGGGAACAGTTCACCAAAGAAGTGGCGGCTTAGCTTATCTACCACAATAGTTTCAACCTCGCAAATGTAGGAAGCTTTGAGACACAACTCTGCAAGCTCAAACAAAAGGAGGGCAATCCCAGTCGAGTGGTGTGGGAAGAAGTACCGGGCGTGGAGTAGCCTGGTTTTTCCCCTTAAAAAGGTTGAACCCATTCAACCACCGTTGAAAGGTTTGGCAAAGAGCTTTTGTGACTGGATTTAAGCTAGAGTAGTTTTAGAAACAGTGACAGTCTTGTGCCTGACCGCATCCCAAAACCTGCAGGGGTCTCTACAGCCCAAAAAAGTCTGCCTGCCAGAGCCTAGTTCACAGAGCCATGAGCTACCTTAAAGCAATACACGGGAAGGGCTGCATAGGCTACCACATGTTCCAATCCCCTTCCAATTCTCAAGGACCTAGCTTCTGATTGTAGTTAAGTATCGGTGCCCCTCCTTTATGTAAGAACGTGGTAAAGGGTCCCAATACCAGAAATATCCCATAGTTATATATCAGGCAGGCTCCATTTCAAAGCAGCACAGGGACCCCCATAGACACAAAACTGCAAGAAACCAGTAAACAGAAAGATTATTACCCAGTGACAAAGAGAAGGAAGACCTGTCGGCAGGAAGCAAAGCCAGTGAGAGCGGATATACACCCATTCGCTTTGCTGGGTCCCGTGTGGATGAAGGATTTCCATGGTCACTTACCAGGAACCCAGCTGAAAAAAAAGAAGGACTGGAAGGTAGCATTACTGCCAGAGTTCAGGATGCCACAAGAGGACCAATTGGAGCATGGCCACAGATGCATGGCAGGTGGTCTTCCCATAACAAATATGGTCATCAAGGCTTTTAAATCTTTGGGATAAAACAGACCCACAGTGACTGGGGAAAAGGGAGGCCAATGGAACAAGAGGGCTGTGAGCAAGAGACACATGGGCCCAAAGAATCAGAGGCCCTGTTAAAATGGGACATGGACATGGAGGCCTAAAAAGCAGGGGCTGACTCGGAGGAAGGCAGTTGGCCCGATGCAGAACAACCTGGATGCCAAGAATCTAGTTATGAAAGTGTAGGTACTGCTGGAAGCCTGAAGGAGCATGAACAGCTGAAGTCCCTGGAGAAGATATTGAGCCTGACTGAGCTGGTGATCGGGCACCAACTAGAGAACCTGGGAAGCTGCAAAGCCTAACCGCCCTAAGAGATCTGCAACCATTAAAAATATTAGAGGTTCACTATATAGCTTATAAGTGAAGAGGGCACTATGTCCTATATAAGAGAGAAGGGTGCTATCTCCTTTGAAGCTGTTAGCGTCACTACTATACTGGAATGTAACAAGTGATGCTACTGCTTGAGAATGAAAGGGACTCTAGCTCCCTTAAAAGGACACCACATCCCTTGACCTTGTGAGTGACCCTATAACCTTGGAAGTAAGGGTGCTCTATATCCCTGATGTGCAAAAGCAGTGTCCCCCTTGAAACTGGAAAGGACACAATATCACTTGAGTTGTGCCGTATATCTAAAGGGAGAGCTGGACATAATCTTCAATAAAGCAGGAAGAAGCGAGCTAGGCTCTACCATCCTGGATGGATTACAAATGGCAATCTGAGCGCTGTGTACCTGTGATTGTGATTTCTGCAAAGACGCCAGTTGGGTTCTATGTATTTAGCTGTAACTGTTATTTGGCACAAAGAGGCAGCTGGATGTTATATCACAGCAATCGTTATTGTGAGTGGTGATCCTGAGAGACGATTATCCCTTGTAGGAACCATAACACCTTTTAGTTGGACCCATCCTGATAACTTGTGCTCAGTTCCCAAGAATAACGTCTGTTTCAGTTGTAGATGAACACTATAATTATTTAGCCCAACCTTATCCTGACCAGAAATGAAACCTAAAAAGCCTATCTTTTGTGTTGCATGCTTTGTCCGTCCACTAGAGGACTTTGGATCCCAATATTTTTGGGTGTGCCTCACTAGGGGTTGAGGTGGAGCCCTGTCCACTGGCACGATGCAGACAAGGGGTGTCACCATGTAACTACAAGCTTTGAAGAACCGGATAAAACTGAACCAGAAGAAGGGAAAGGACATGGGGCCTCATTACCAATCAGCCGGTCCGAAAAGAACGGTGGCGGTAAATCCACTGCCACCGTTGTTTCAGGACCGGCTGACTCCGAGTCCTGCAGGTGGGAGGTGTCACTCCCGCCAGGTCTGACCTGGCATGAGTAACACCACCTGCCGGCAGGCGGACATGGAAACACCGGTTCTGTCATAGACGGAACCAGTGTTTCCATGGTCCCAATCCCCATGGAGTCCTATGGGACTCCATGGGAATGGGTATTTACAGAATTCCGCCTCCGGAATTACTGGGTCACCGGGGTTGTAATGCCCCAGTGATTCCGGCAATCACGGAGGCGAAATGGTATTACGGGTCCGGCGGCAGCCTGCTGGTTTTACCGGCACGTCTACCGCCTGACTCGTAATGAGGCCCATGGTCGATAATATGTCTAACCTCTATGGTATAAAAAAACTGTCCTAATTCCTTTTTAAAGTGTGCTCTGATAACTCCAGCTGTCTGAGCACCAACGATCAATTTAATAGTCATATGCAACTCCTGGAGTATAATACATACTCTGAGTATACCTCACTATCTAGAGGCTCAAATCGGCCTGCATAATTAGTTTTTTCCAGGTACGTGTTGAACTAAGAATCAAGTGATGAGCACCAACCAGTATGGTTGTCCTCTTGGGGAGCGGACCTCAACACAAACTGAAGTACTCTGTTTTGAAGCTAGCACTCCTGGCCCATGAAGTGTAGAAAGGTCTGGGTTGCTGACACCACAGGGTTGTCGAAGTGTGCCTCCTCCACATCTGTGGAGTTTGTCCTCTTGATGGATTACAGGGATCATTTCCTTATCTCCATCTTCAGTGTGACGATGCTGCCATACCTGTTCACTCTTTTCAGGTTCGTGATTGACCTGAATTTCTCTCAGGTTTTGTGGACCAGGGAGATTATTGGGAACACTACAAGGCACTGGAATAAGACCACCTTTTCTCAAGAGTCCTTTAATGCCTTGCCTCATTGCCTCCCTTTTTTAATGGTTTCCCTGTGTGTTAGAATGACTACAGAATTCAGAAGGAGGTTGAGGAAATTGATGATATTTCCTCCCTGACCAATTCCTGTAGCCACGTGTCTGAAATGCAACACACTTGGGTGGAAGCTAAGTGATGTAGTCTTCCCCATCTTAAAGAAACAACAGTAACCTCTAACTGTAAGCCTGCCTCGTGACACAATCCTTCTTATGAATGGATGGCGGCTAGCTGTGGAGGTCGTTTGACCCTGACAGAATATGTATGTTTAGCATTGTTCACAGCCTGCTTAACCAGCTCTTCTAACTAAGAGTCGGAGAGCTTCTGGTCATAAAAGGGAAGTTTGAGAAGCATTGCTCTTTAAAAGGCTGCTCCCTTCCATAAAGTCAACCAGAATTGTCTACTTCAAGCCACTATTGAGAACACTCATGTAAAACGTCAAAGAAGATGCCAGAAGATGCAGTTGGCTTCTTCATTTTCTCACCAGAATGGGGCCAATGTCAGAGCCCTCCTGTGTTTTGAGAGGCACACTAACATCTCCAAAAAGGTATTGGGCTGTGTGAGCCACATATGTTTCTGCCTCTGTGGCAAAAGTAGATGCGTCAAAGGACCCTTTAAGGGAGGAGTCTTCATTTATGTAACATGAGAACTGCTCGGCTGCAAAGGAGGGAGCTGCCACTTTAGTGAACTCCTCTTCAAATCCCTCAGTAGGGTATGTGTTAGCCTAGTATTTGGAAACAGAAATGTTCTTTGGGCCTTTCCCTTCCTCTAGAAGCATGGTAATGAGGCTGGGGAAGATGAGCAGCTCCTAGACAGGAGCTTGAACATATTAACTGTATGCATTTTTCACTCTAGGGACAGCTCAGGAGGTTCCTAACGTGCCGTATTATCCTGCAGATGAAAAGAAACACGGGTGAGAGGGTAGAACACACTGTGTATATAGGGTGGGGTAAAGACACAAGAACAAGGGCTCTTCACCAGTACCATCATAGTCTGTTTCACTAGATCTTGTGCATTTGTCCTGAGAATTATTAAACGGCTAACGTTGATTGAAATTCTAATCCTAATATAGTCTTCGAAAATCGCAAAAGGTGCAATGCTCAGTGGTCAAGTAGATCTCCTTTTAAACTCACCTAACTCAGAACTTCCAATATCATTATGTACAACACGAATTGCAAAGAGAGTAGAGAGGAAAAGATCCAAGAAATTGTTTTTGTGGCCTATCCAAAACCAAAGTGTAACCACATAATGCTTCAAATGATTCAGTAGTGCTTAACATGTGTACCTTTTTAAAAGGCAACTTTTTAAAATCACAAAGGAAACTTCCCCCAAGACATTTTAGATACTTTAACTAATGGCTTCACCATTTCAAAATACTCCCAAAAAAGTATCTTAAGAATTAAAAATAAATGCAATTCCAAGTCGTTTGAATCATGAAAACAGGAGACCTGGCTGCTTTGGCCCTTTGGATGCCGTGAGTCCCACTGCAAGAGGCTCTAGGGAAAGTTGAGTACTTTTCCATCCATGCTTTCTGAGCCAAAGGGGTTTTTGCAGACAAGTCGTAGGCTTTGGTCCACATAAAGTTTATCTCAAAGGTGCCCTATGGGTGGGCATGAAATAGAGCTTTCCTCTGCCTTGGCACACCAGTCTCCACCTATGGCAGAGAGCTTTCTTAAAGGACTGCTCTCCCAACACAGTCCAAACACATTCTTCCTGATGTCTTTAACGGTCCAAACGAGAATCAAAGGAAGAGTGAGAGACCCCTCTTTTAAAGGTAAAATCCCACAGGGATTGGATGAGAGCAAGCCTGCTTTAGGGGGTCCAATCCCTGTCCTTGAGACAAGTGACCCTTGCCTTGTGATGTCATACCCAGAGTGCCTTGTTCTGAAAGACCTGGAGTAGGCAGTAAGGGAAGAATAGACCACAGTAAAGCTTGATGAGGAACTCTTCCTCAAGCCCTTTTGTGCTCTCCTACTGACCTAACTCCACCCCACTCTCAACCTTCAGCTTCAAAGGCTGTCGATTGTTCACCCCCCTATTGTGAGGCAGGCCTTTGATATAGAAGTGCCTTATTGTTGCCAGGTTCCCAGAAGATCTCCTGGTGAGAATTACCAGGTCTGGAAGGGAAGAATTATCGATCCTCCCAGAAAGCCAACAGAGGTAGGCATTCTGCCTTTTGTCTCATTCGCTGGAATGCAGACAGTCAGGCTGTCTGGAATCCACATAGCCTCTCGTAGCTGGTCTGATCACACACAGGTGACACTGGCGTGCTGCAAATCCGACGTGGCTTCAATAAATATGTGAGCTACCAGCCACCATACCAAAATGTAGGTATGGCTTATTTTGTAAGATTATCCTGTCACTAAGCAGGAGTTAATCCTAATTTTATGGTTTTGGATCAGAGATGCAGATTTAAATGCACCGTGTCTCTGCATTGACTTTGCTGTTAGCTACAGCTGCCAAACAGGATACCTGTGCTCTCTGAACATGCTGTGTGCCTCTGGAAGGCAGGCACTGCAGAGCAGGCAGACTGATACACTAGGACACAGATGAACACTATGCATTTGACGCAGAGCTTTCCGAAAGGGAAATCTGGTTAGCAGACACCCCTTTCAGAGATGGATTACTTGAATTATTTTATCGCTAATATAAATTGAAAAAGCTAGCACTTTTGCACCCATGCCAGATGGCAATCCTTCACAACCACTGTCAAATACCATAACAGAAACCCCTACATGCCTCAGTCAGTAGATTTTACCCATTTATTGCATGGATCATCTCATTTGCATGGTCAAGCGCAATATTGCCTTTTCCTGAAGCACATCAGTTGGCTTTGTTAGAGAATGACCCTCCTTATGGTCCTTTCATAAGATGGTTGAGGTTGAGAACAGTGGCCTTCAACGTACCCTCATACAGTTTCCTATACTGTGGTCGTATACAGCCCAGCCCATGAGAACATTTGTCTGCAAGCCGGATTTGAAGGTCTGTTTCTTGTCATTTGTTGCCCTGGTTGAAAAACAAAATGTCAATTTCACTTTTTTCCAAGGCCCGTCATTCCTGCAAATTAAAATGCGCGCACCAAGCCAAGTACCAGCGAAGTACCGCTTGACTGCAATCTCTCTTCTCTGCCTCGTGGATTTGTGACATTTATTCAAGCCTACGGTATATATTGCTCTGAATTTGTTGTATTTTTGTAAAGACTTTAAATAGCCAACTACAAATCTGTATTTCTTTCTTCTTGTAGAACGTTTTTGGGTTTGATTTGTGCAGAATTGGCAGAAAACAACCACAGATTGCCAAACCACGCCCATCTGGGCGGAAACCTACAAATTTGGCCAGCACGCGCACGCACCGAGCCAAGTACCGGCGAAGTACTGCTTGACCGCTTTGCCGCGGCGTTGCGGCCAAACGGTACTCCTTGTCACCCTTCCAGTGTTGCTCGCTCTCTTTTGATTCATCATTCGCTGACGGCCGTGGTTGGTACTGTGCAGTTTGACGGCAATCGTCATTTGTCGCCGCCCAGTTTCGAAGTTAACCAGCCTTGCTTGTCGGCAGGAAAGAGTGATGCAGTGCGTGCTGATGACTTTGAAGTCAGGCATGCCGAATTCAAATTTACTGTCTCTGCATAAAAAGACCCATGGATAAAAGCTTTCCAATACATCCTAACAAAGACCAGGAAATGACGTATGTTTTTCCACCCAGCTAACCCAGAAGATTAACCCGCTTCGCAAACGTTCAACGGGAACAGCAGGAAATACTGATATGCGTTTGTTCTGTAAAGAATCTAACGAAAGCGCTAAGAAGGTAAATGAACCAGTGGTGGCAAAAATTCCATCTCCAATTACTGCGACACCCATAATTGTTCCCGAGACTACATCACTGGTACATGCTATTGCAGGTATGGTTTATACTGCTGAACCGGATATCTCTTTGATTGTAGTTGAAGTTGGACCACCTGATTTGGCGATAAATACTACTGAGAGGTCACTTACTGATAGCGTTCTGTTGGGTAATGTATTCACAGCTCCCGCACAAAATAATACTAAACAAACACAGGACAAAATCTCTGGCCAGGCTATATTAGAACTTGGGAACAACACCTCTTGTCAGTTTTCACACACCACAATACAAAATCTGTCTGCTTCCCCTGATTTATTCACGGATATTAGCCATTCGCACTCAGAGCTAGCGGTGACTTACTCTGCTCCAACTCTGTGTGATCCGAGGAATAATATGACAGGACTGGAAAAATCTGGTGCTATAAATCCAACGAATAATTTGTTGGAAATTACGCTAAATTCAATGAATTTGGCCATGCAATCTATGGCCAAACTCTTTGAGACACTTGATTTAAAACTTCTCTCTCAAAATGCACAACTTGAAAAAGTCCTGCAATGGCAGAACTCGATCATGCAAACACCCCATTTCAAAATGGATCCTATTCAGAATACAGATAAAGAGATTATCACTGCCATTTGTGTTGGCACTCAAACTGGTCCTTGTGCGGAACTGATGTCTGCTTCAAATAGCATACCAATAGCTATTCCTGAATCACAATGCTCTTTACTCCCACACTTTCCCAATGTTATTCATGATAAAGAACATACAGGAATACGATCAAGTAATGAGGGTCAGTCTGTTGATACTCATAATAGCATCAATACACCAGCTAAGCCATCTGTTTATACAGTTTTTGAATCAAAACAGAATTAAAAAAAATAGCTGTACAAACAAAAACGATGAAAAATGTGAGTACAACGAAGAATAACTATTTCTAAAACTAAACAGTTTATTAAAACAATTACACACTCGCATAAAGGTGCATTGTTAGTTTCAAATGCAATTACTAAAAAATATCAGTTGCAGCCGCAAGCTCGAAAAGATACAGCCAAGATCAGTAACCCAGCTAACATTTAATTTTACGGTCCTCTTGATGAGTTACTGGAGGCAGCAGCGGTCCTGGATGGGAAAAAATCTGCACCGACCCCACTTATACCTGTAACAAATGATACAAGAAATGAGTTCCATTTGACTGGAATTACACAGCAGGCATTGGAAAATAATGGGAAGGAAATTAGATGTGCTGTAGATGTGTATATGAGTGCCCAGCCATCACAGAAACATTTGACTCACTGTGAATCTAGAACAGAATCCCAATTACAGGCTAAACCTCCTGTGGATAAACTGGCCAAGACCATGGTTTCATCACAGTTGGTTCATAAAGAATCTTGTCATTGTCAAAGCAATTTTCCAGTTCAATCAGATACCATACATAACCCATCATCAACTCAATTCCAGGTTGATGTACCTCGTCTGGCTTCTTTACCATCACAAGGAGTTGGGGAATTGAACATGAAAGTTGGAAGCGTAGATAACATAGCTGCATTAGCACCTGAAATGTATCGCTCAATTCAAACAACACTCCTAAAGACAGCTGAAGCAAAACCTTCCATGGTCTCATCCAATAGTAATATTAGATTTGAACCCTCTAACCTGAAAAAACACTTGAAAATGAATACCAAACGGCCGGCATTATATTCATTAAGTATAGCTTGCCGACCAATGCCAAGTATTCAGTATGATCTGAATCGCAAATCCATTTTAACCATCTTTTCACAAATTCCTGAATTGGAAGATATCAACTCTGTTGATATACAACTGGTTGAATTTGATGATATACACACACTTTCCTCAGTAAAACTATGGATCAATTCTAGAGTAGTTCTGAATACAATATGGCTTGCAAAAAGACAACTCTATGATCTAGGATTCATTATTGATGTTAACTCATCGAGTCTCCCAGCCCCATCCATTATGCCTTTGACAACTACAACTGCTAATGGACAATATCCCACAATCGGAATCAAATGTAAGAGAACTTGTAAAGAAGGCTTGTAAGTGTCACTCAGACCAAAATACCCATTAACTAGACCACTCCATAAAGCAAATTCCAGTGTCTCTCATTAGCTGGAGTACAAGAGGGTTCCATCATCTTATAAACAATTCCAACATGGGCATTGAGAATGTCGATATAATTATGTTACAAGAAACATGGTTTACTGAAATGCCAATCTGGGATCGCCTTTGAAATCTGAACATTGGCTTTCTCCCAATCCATTTTTGCAGGCTATAAAACTTAAGGTTGGTGGCATTTCATATGCCTTAATTAATATGTATTGGAACCCGGCAGGTATATCCGAGTATTCCTTTATGAAAGATCTGAATTGCTTAACGGATTTGATATGTATCGATAAAACAATATTGTATGTGATTATAGCAGGGGATCTTAATTTGCATTGTCTAGGACCATCAAAAGACACTACTAGATTAGCCATATGGACTCATTTTGTTGAGACTCGAAACCTCCAAATGTTAAATGGTACATTTATAGATGATATCCCTCCACACCCCACATGGCATAGAGGTACATCCTGAGCAATAATTGATTATATCTATGTTAATCAGGCTTTCATCATAGAAATTACTAAATTTCGAATGAATCCAACAACTTTAAGTGATCATGATATCCTATTCACGAATTGGAATATTATAGAAACTATGAATGACCTGCCATCCAAATTTCCAGCAAATTTGGTAACAGCCAATACAGGGTGTAACAGATTGCGGTGGTCTGAAACATCTTTGAAACAATTTAATCAATTCGATGCAATGGAAATACACAGAGCCAATGAGGGATCATCTAGAGAGATATTTCATGATTTGATGCAGATGTTTCAGACTAGACCAACTAACCATACATCGCCTAGATTGTCACATTTGCATGTATTTAACAAAGAGGTTCAAACAGTCAAGAAAATGTACCGATCTATGAAGAGACAGATTTTAAAATTGCCATTAAAAATCAAACTGAAGACAAAACATAAGAACTGGATACGGAGACAGAAAGCAGTCTTATACCAAGATGATGGTTCAACAATGCTGAAAAATATAGCTGGGAAAAATACAGCCCAAATCTGGGCTATCATTAATCAAACAGGGCATCAAACTGCATTACAATCTAATAATGTATCAGAACAATCGTGGATCAAGCACTATTCAAATCTGTATATGGCACCACAAAATTCAAGTTCCAAGACTACAAACTTGGGGAATGATAGTTTTTTTCTCATTTTTGACAAAAAAGACATAACTTACTATTTAAATAAGGCTAGCAGTTCGAGGGCCCCGTGGCCTGATGGACTATCGAATTTTATTTTAAAACAACATCCAGAAATTTGGACTAACATACTATTTAACAACATCAACCAAACTCAAATCATTCCCCAGTCATGGAAACATTCCATTATTTTGCCGGTCTACAAGAAGGATTGTAGGGACAGATCCAGCCAGTTATAGGCCCATTGCCTTGTTAGATGCACCTGGAAAAATCTTTAATCGCATTGTTCTCAGATATCTTAATATCTGGGCCACCAATCAACGGAAAAGAGACCCATTCCAAGCAGGCTTCGCCTCTGGTTTAGGTACCTCCCCAAATATCATCAGTTTAAATATGATAAGATCTAACTGTGCCACCCGGAATCAACCTCTGTATTTGGCATTTCTCCAGCATGGGGTCTGGCATGGATTCACATGCTCATGAATATTCCCCGTCGTCAGGCTGGGAATCCTTGGTAAAGACAAAATCAGTATCTGTTTCGTTTCTGATCTGTCTTTCTTAGTAGTAACCAATCACTGGTCTCTGGGTCATACTGCCCCCAGCCAATGACTGCCCTCTCCCTAAGCCCCTCCCCTGGCAGCCATCCTCAGATTTTTACCGCACGTTCAAGTGTTGGGAGTCCTCGTGCTATAGCTCTCGAGCTTTAACTGTGTTTTGCGTTTTTTCAACAAGTTTTATCTCTTTTTTTCGGTCAATCGAGCCTCAAGCTCCACTGTTTCTACTTCCGATCAACGGGTACCCGTTACAGAATTTTCTACGCCCCTCAAGGGTGAAGTTTTCGTCGAGCTACGCTTCTTGGAGGATTCCAGAAGATCTGAGGCCTACCTCGTGGACATGGCCCAGGAAAAGGGAAGCTCGACACCCGGATCCAAGCTGTTCAGAAACTGCCCTGGATGCGGATTACAGAAGTGTTTGCCTTCGACGACGGGGGTGGCTCAAGGCAACTGATTTCCGCCAGGACGTGCAAACCAAAGTTTTGGACATACCCTTCGACGGGAACAACCTGTTTGGAAAGACCGTGGATGAGTCACTTCAGGCCATCAAGACCGACACGGAGACGGCTCGGGCCTTGGGAGTTCTGCAGCAATGACGGCCGCCCTTTTGAAACTCCGGAGGCAAGCAAGTTGCCTCCAAAGGATTCGCAGGTGGCTCCTCGACGTACCGTCAGGCGGCCCGCTCCTCGTCGCCTACAGAGGACGAGGCAAGTCGGGTGGATCTCGCCGTCGTCGCCAGGGAGGCCAAGGCGGCAAGACCGCCGCCAAGCAAGACTGAACCGGCCGTAGCGACGAGCCCCCACCTGAGCTCCCCGGTGGGAGGCCTGCTGGCGAAGTTTGTCAGCATGGGAGATTTTATCTCAACCGACCGTTGGGTGCTGGATGCCCTGGCCCACGGGCACACTCTCGAGTTTCTAAAGTGCCCTCACATTCCTCCCATGGCCAGGAAGGAAAACCACGTCCCTCAACTGCTGTTCGAAGTAAGGGCGATGCTCATGAAAGGAGCCATCGATCTCGTCCCAAAGAGGCTCCGGGGCTCCGGAGTATACTCAAGATACTTCCTCGTCAGAAAGAAGACAGGCGGATGGCGTCCCATCCTGGACCTGCGGCGATTAAACAAGTACATCAAGGCACAGAAGTTCAGGATGGTCACCCTCCAGCACGTGCTGGGACAGCTGGAGGAAGGCGACTTCCTGTCGTCTTTGGACTTGGAGGATGCGTACTTTCACATCCCCATTCTGAAAGGACACTGAAAGTTCCTCAGGTTCGTGGTCCAAGGACGGCACTACCAATTCAAGGCCCTCCCATTAGGATTAAAGTCGGCACCCAGGGTATTCACCAAGTGCCTGGCACCAGTGGCGGCACGGCTGCTCCTGCAGGGGATCCACGTCTACCCCTACCTGGACGACTGGCTCATCCGAGCAAGGACAAGGGAACTCGCCGTCGAGCACACAGAGAAGACCGTCCAGCTGCTCACGGACCTGGGATTCTCCATCAATTTCTCCAAATCCCACCTGGTTCCGTCGCAGGTCGCACTGTTTCTGGGAGCCAAGCTCGATACAGTAGCACGATTGGCCTCGTCGGAGGAAAGGACGAAGGCCATCCTGGGCAAGGTGCAACGTCTGCTGGCCACGGACGTGGCAAGGGTGAGGTCCATCAAGTCCCTCCTCGGAATGATGTCCTCATGCATCTCCTGGTTCGCCTATGCAGGCTACGGATGCGTCCCCTTCAGGAGTTCCTCGACGCCCGTTGGATCCAAGCAGCGGGCAGTTTCAAGGACAAGATGCCGCTCAACAAGGTTTTCCGCCAAGCAATTCGGTGGTGGGGCACCCGCGCGCATCTCGCGGCGGGCACAGACTTTCAGGCCCCGGCACACCAGAAGACGCTGACGACGGATGCCTCCCTGGAGGGATGGGGAGCGCACACCGGAGATCTTCACAGGAGAGGTCTTTGGCTCCCGGAGGAGAGATCACTCCACATCAACATCCTGCAGCTCCGAGCAGTGTTCTGGGCCCTCGGGTCGTTTCTCCCGTCCCTCAAGGGCAAGGTGGTGAGGATCTTCACCGACAATACCACCACGATGTTCTACATCTGGAAGCAGGGAGGCACCAGATCCCCAGCCCTGTCCAAGGAGGCCCAGGACCTGTGGCACTGGGCCGTCGCCCAGGGGATGTTTCTGGTGCCCTTCCACTTGGCAGGAATAAAAAACACCATTGCCGACTCACTCAGCAGGGAGCTGCGCTCGTGCCACGAGGGGGAACTGCGCCAGGATCAAGTGGACCATCTGTTCCAAAGTTGGGGCAAACCCCAAATCGACCTATTAGCGACGGCGACAAACTCCAAGTGCCAGAGGTTCGCCAGCAGGTTTCCCCAGCCGAGGAGCATGGGCGATGCTTTCTCGTTCCCCTGGGACGGCCTGTTCCTGTATGCATTCCCTCCGTTGCCGTTGCTGCTGCGACTCATCAACCAACTCAAGAGGTCCCGGTGCAGGATGATCCTCGTCGCACCGGCGTGGCCGAGACAGATCTGGTTCCCGGACCTTCTGGACTTGTCGGCGTCCCCCCCAGTCAAGCTGGCGACGGACGCAGATCTTCTCTCCCTAGAAGGAGGCGCCATCCTCCATCACGACCCGGAGTCTCTGAACTTGCAGGTCTGGCTCCTGTAGCACTAGAGTTTGGGGAGTACGATATCCCGGCGGACTGCAAGGAGGTGCTTGCAAAGGCCAGGACGTCCTCAACTCTCAAGTGCTACGGACACAAGTGGAAGAGGTTCTCTGTCTGGTGCCGTGCACAGAAGATTAACCCTCTGCGAATTATGGCCCCTCAGGTGCTGCCGTACCTGCTGTCGTTGGCCAAGGCTGGACTAGCGCACACTTCCATCAAGATGCATCTGGTCCTGTGGTCCCATCGCCTGGTGAAGGAATTTATGAAAGGACTGTTCCGATCATTCCCACCGGTGAAGGCCCCGTCGTGGGAACTCAACGTGGTACTGAACAGGCTCATGTGGCCGCCGTTCGAGCCTTTGCATTTGGCGCCGTTGAAGTTCCTGTCGTGGAAGACAGCATTCCTTGTGGCCATCACCTCCGCACGACGGGTGGGAGAGATTCAGGCCCTATCCTACAAGCCTCCATACTTGACTTTTCACGAGACGAGGGTGGTGCAGAGGACGCACCCCTCCTTCATGCCCAAGGTGCCGTCGGACTTCCATCTCAACGAGCCCTTAGTGTTGCCAGTTTTCTTCCCGTCGCCTTTGTCGCCGGCCGAGAGGACTTTGCACTCGCTGCATGTAGCTAGAGCGCTGAAGTTCTACGTGGACCGCACGAAGAGTTTTCGGAAGACATCACAGCTTTTTGTGAACTTTGGACCTGTGAACCAAGGGAAGGCCCTCTCGAAGGCTTCCATTTCCAGATGGGTCTCCGGTTGTATCATGCACTGTCACCAGTTGGCAAACAGACCTTTGCCCGGCCGTCCGAGAGCCCATTCGACCAGAGCGATTGCTGCTACCACAGCGTTTCTGTCTGGTGTGCCCCTGCTGGACATCTGCAGGGCTGCTACGTGGAGGTTGACACACACCTTCACGAGATTCTACTGCGTCGACTGGGATTCCAGGGAGGAGTCCAGGGTTGGCCAAGCAGTGCTGCCCAACCTGTTTGCCTGAAGGTGTGCCTGGTGAGGAGCTAAGAGTTGCTTAATGTTGAGTTTATGTAATGCTTAATGTTGAGCCTTGCCACCTCCCGTGGTTGTGCATGTGTGTACTGCTATGTATTCTTATATTCATGAGCATGTGAATCCATGCCAGACCCCATGATGGAGAAGGAACACGTGACTTACGTGTAACTGTTGTTCTCCAGCATGGGTCTGGCATGGATTCACATGCGAACCCTCCCTCCTTCCCCTCTGCGGCTCTTCACTTGGTCATATTACTACTTTACGTGCTAGCAAATCAGAGGATGGCTGCCGGGGGAGGAACTTAGGGAGAGGGCAGCCATTGGCTGGGGGCAGTATGGCCCAGAGACCAGTGATTGGTTACTACTAAGAAAGACAGATCAGATATGAAACTGATACTCATTTTTTTCTTTACCGAGGATTCCCAGCCGGACAACGCGGAATATTCATGAGCATGTGAATCCATGCCAGACCCATGCTAGAGAACAACAGTTACAGGTAAGTAACTTGCTCCTTATTGATTTCCGGGTCGCGTTTGACTCTGTTGATCGTGAACTCTTGTATAAAAAAACTAACACAATATGAATGTCCATCCTCACTGCTTTCTATAATTAAAAATCTACATACCAATACTACTTTGCAAGTTAGATTAACAACAGAAGGATTACTCTCTGCATCAATTTCTACAGGACGAGGCCTTAAACAAGGCTGTATTTTAGCCTCATTCTTATTTAATCAATTTATTCTGGACCTGGCTCAATCGTTTGCCACTATAACAACTGATGCACCAAAATTGGGGGCGCAATCCATAGCTTGGATGTTATATGCAGACTATTTAGTCCTTTTATCAAGAACACCTAGCGGGTTACAGAACCTACTAGACAAATTATCCGCTTATTCATCAGAAAATAACCTTGTCATTAATCTGGAAAAAACACAGGTGTTGTACAAACAACATTTTTGGCAAAAAATATAAATGGTACCTACAGGATGCCGAGCTAATGAATGTACCTGAATATAAATACCGAGGCATAACAATTTACAACAAACTGTCTGAAACTGCATATTTTACATCATTGAACTGTAAGTTACAAACATTGAAATCACAGTCAACCATACTAATGTCTAAATATGGCAAGTTCTCATATCAGCATGTTATGACCTTCTATCAGGCGAAAGCGGTTCCAATTTTATTGAATGGTGCCGAAACTAAAGTGGTGATTAAATCAAAGTCTTGGGATCTATATGAATCCCGATTCTGGAAATCAGTGCTAAAACTACCAAACTGCACCCCGCTACCCATAATAAGATTTGAACTCGGTCTGCTTTCACTACATGTGCAATTGATATGGAAAATGTGCAGTTTTTTCCAGAAATGCCTACTGGGTCTTGCGAGCAACAACATTCTAAGTGCTGTTGCACACGATCTTGTAGTTTCAAACCATCCCTTTCCATGTACATGGAGAAGTAGTGTTTTAAATGCTTTATCTGATGCCTCCATAACATTAGATATTCTATTAACAAATCCAAATCGTGCCAAGTCAAAACTGTACCAAAATGATTGGATCTGTACCAGAGCAAAATGTTGCACCTACAAGGACTTTAACACGCAATTGTTTGGTTATAAAACATTTTGCATCATGTCAGATTATTTAGTAAAGTTTCCTTCACCTTACATAAGACAGCAATATTTGCGATTCAGGTTCAATCTATTACGAACAACTGAAATCATGGCTAGGAGAGGCTTAATTCCTAATGAATTGAATCATTGTCGGTTCTGCCATAACAAGCAATGTCGAGAGACATTGAAACGTGCAATAGTGATTTGTCCAGCTCTAAATTTGATGAGGCAAATTCATTTTAGCAAATTGCTACGGTTATACACTCCAATGAACGATGATGAAATCTGGTATATGATTTTCATGAGTAAAAGATTGGGAATAAGAGTTGCAATAATACATTTTCTGGATGCCATCTTGTCAACTGATAATGAGAGTTTCAAATAGTATCTTGAATGATGTTTTGATATGAGATGCTATATAATTGGAACATAAATGAGATGAGATCATAATGCTTTTGATTCCGCACAAGCTATAGTGTATGAATTCAGTTTGAAAACAAATCGAGATGATATGATTAGCTTATTGAGATTTTAAATTGTTTTGTATAATTTTATCTATTTCCTAATTGTAAATTGTTGATGATTGGATTTCATTGGATATTATTTTTGTATTTGAAAGGTTGATTTAATCAGCCAACCAAATAAAAAAAAAAAAAAATTTAACTGTGAACTTGTAAGTTCAGGAAATTGAGCATGAAAATGCAGGAACTTTGCAGGAAAGAATGATCTTTTTCTGGCAACTACATTTTTAATTTCAGCAAGGATCACCAAGCTATTTAACTGTCCTTTTTCCCTCCTTACACTGGTTGAACTTATGGTTCAGTCATAATGAAGTTCCATCGGGGCTACACCCGTAGCTAAGAGATGCAGTTATCTCCAATCACATTTTCATGAGTGAGGTTGCTCGTGTTCCAAGTACAATTTTACCATTGATCTCAAGTCTATGCTGTTTGTTTTGTTGCTGATTTATTGCTGCTTTCAACCTGGATGACCTGTGCAATGGACATCTGCACCCTGTGAGGTAGTAGCTTTGATTGACAGAATGGTTAATATTATATTAAGATCCCTAACCAAGAAATACCTTGCCTGAAAAAAATACATTTAGATGACAATCTCCTGGCGAACGCTCACTTAATTTCCAGCCTTCACTTTCTGGGGGAAGATCACCAAACTATATTAAGGCTCCAACTAATGTGTTGCCTGGTGCTGTGTGGACAGAGGATATATGTCAGTTGTTGAGATTCCTGAACTCTGTGTTTTTTTGCTCAATTGCTCAAGGGATACTGCCATGACTTATGCAGTACCAGTAGTGGGTTGACTGTTTTACAATGTACCTTACCTGCATAAAACAGCAAATCGATATGGTTATCCCATTCGTTGTCCTTCCTACTTGGGTCTACCATCATTTGATCGTGGTTGATTCTGTCGGCCATGTTACATCGTGAACGTTTGTAGCCAATGGATTATTTTGATATGGGTTTTTATTAATGTGCTGGTGATCTAGATGTTTTATCCGAAATTCTATTTTATGAATTCCAAAATCTACTTTGGTTAAACTAGGTGGAGAAAGAGAAACATCTAATTATTGGGGTCACATTTCTTCCTTCTGTACCTTAAGTGTGACCACTGTGTCCTTAATAGGCAGTCCCAAATAGTTGCAGAAGACATAGCAGCGTTTTACAATCTGAGTGCTAGCAGAATGTGGCTATTTGTTTATGCCTAAGACCTAAAATCAATCATTAATGGTCCACCTTTAGTTAAAAACATAGCTTCCCTTTGTTCTGAATTGGAGACTCCAGTTGGCGCAAAAGTCTAATTTCTCAGATGCTGGCACGCTTCTCCTTTTTAAGACATCAAAGCCAATATCTGTACTGGCTTCAAGTGCCATTTTGCATCTCTTTAAAGTTGACTACTATAACATGTCACGATCTGCAGTGGAAGGTGCTTAACTACCTCTTGTATATATGGGCGACACCTTGTGCTGGTCGTTTTGCCCACATCTTCTTAGAGAAGTACTTGCTCACTGTGCCAGCGTTTCACCCACTAGACTGTGAAAGGTGGACCATTTATTGTGTCCAGAGACCAGAATTTGAAATTCCCTGCTCCCAGAGAGGTGTTCATGGAGTATGCATCAGTTTGGGAGGCTTAGAAACGCTCAATTTTGCATTTGTCCTATCCTTTCATTTTTTCTTTGTCTTTTTGATTATTACCATTTTATGATTTGTTTCATTTCCAGTATTGTGATTCTTTAGTGTTCTGTGGTGTGATGTTTTTCACAGTTTGCAAATGTACTGTCCCCATGTTTAGAAGGTATAAAATACTACCTTTTTGGGGAAAGGCAGCAATTTGTTTAATATTGGATTACAAAATGTAAAATCTGGTTTCAATGAATGTCCCTGTGCCTATGTTGATTACATCTCAGGCTGCCTCTCCCTACATAAAGTAGTATCTAACTAACAACTAGGGAATTGTTTGCTTGCCAATAAAATTTCATTTGAAGACATCTATTTTATGAAACGTGCAACATAATATAACTGCATGTGTACCATATCATAAGCTAGACTTCCACTTAAAGTACATGTGTTTAGTGATGATAGCTGTTCATTGACTAATAATGTTTGGGGATAGGTTTGCCATGTGTTTGTGATGTTTGTAACACCATGTTTTTTCGTTAACTAAACACAACTATGCAATTCAACATGTATTTTAATAAGTTTATTTTACACATGCTTCATTAAGGAGCCACACTCTACAATTGATGTAAGGTAAGCATGCTTAATCTTTTTATGTGCTTGGATCAGAAATTATATATGTCTAATCGATCCAAAATTCCCCTTGGAACTTCAGCATTTCATTAATTAATCTCAGAACATAAAACTAAATTCATATTTTAAGATGTTGCCATTTCCATTTCATTACACTCTGATTTCAAATCCCATTTCTTTGAAAGACATTTTGAGCAGATTTGGTTTACCATCGGTTATTTACACCCACAAAATGTTTTGCATTCTTAAATTCTGAAGAATGTAGTGCTCCCCAAGCTAATCGTAAAATAATGTATGTAGTCCTCCATTCAGAACACTCCATTTTCTATTCTCGTGGGCTGGACGCTCCGCCTGCCCTCTCGAGGACTAGAACATTTTCCATAGCAAAAAGAGAATAAAAAAGCTTTTGAGGCTGAATTCAAGTGCGATCCTGACCCCATCCAGGCCCGCACCCAGATTGCATGCTTTTGCTTTTCCCATTCTTTGCTTTGACCAATGGTGTAGCAAATGGACATTCTGTTAAGCCTCTCCCCTCTTTGCAATGAAGCATAGTGTTTTTTCTTTCTCTGAATGTAAATTCTATCAGATTGTTTTTCTGCCAGCCAGCGCCCTGCCAATATTCCAGATTTGCCTAACTTGCAGAGGAATGCTGCTGAAGAAGTTGGATCCTGTAACACAGGTTCCAAAACCTGAGCCTCTCCGTCACACTTTTCAGTGTCTTCCGAATATCTCCCCCATCATATTTGTGCTATTATGTATTCCATTTTGGACAGAACTTTGAAAATCTGCCTGCACCATTGGCAAGGCAAATATAGAGTTCATCGTCCTCAAACCTTTCAGTACTTTCGGAAGCAGAAGGCAACTGATCAAATGTTCCCGGGCTTACCTGCAAGAGCAATATGAGTTGCATACCAGATATAAGTGATCGAAAGGACAACAGGGGCGCCTGCAAGAAACCGTTATGACGTTGCGCTGGATAACTGCAGTAAATCCCCCTCGCTTAACACTAAGGGGGGTCTGCAAAGTGCTAATAAAGCCTAATGCCAGTTGTAGTGTTAAAATGCTCCCAGACCCCATACAGGCTCATAATCCCAGTAATGGTTTGAAGTGCCCTAACCCTGAGTCACCCAGGAATCCCAGGCTACTCCAACTTCCTTATGTGTTTTCAGATAATGGTAGAAGCATTCAAGATGCTGGATCCCACTAAACGTGTATTGGTGCTTCATTGTCCTCCTACACAGTTTGTAGGTGTGACCTGGCTCCTGTGTGATCTACATAGGAATAGAACAAGGCATCATGGTCCATTATAATCCTATTGTCGTGCAACATGTAATTGCTGCAAAGGAAGGCTTAGAACAGGTACATTATTTTGTTTAGGCAGGTGAAATTGAAGGCTGTCAGAGGTAAGCTTGATATGTTTCTCCCTACTTGAAAAAATAGAGCTCAACAAACCGAAGAAGTGCCCAGAGACCTTTTTGACTACAACCAAAAGATTACTGTGTACAACTAACTCAAAGGCTTGCAATAAATCCAGACGTATGTGTGGAGAAAGGGAGCACTCATCAGAGGAACAGGCTTTCATCCTTGTTGGCAACCAAGATAACCATGATTCTATGATGTAGCCAGTAGCATGGTTGTGGATGGGTTTGTGATGAAAGCTGGTAAATTACTTCTGTATTTAGGATCTCAGATAACTTGGGGATCAATTCCTGATGAGAATGAAGATTTTATAACGGCCACTCTTGACCAGCTTCTAGCTTCTCTAATGAAACAATGGCAACAAGCACCTCGGTATAAAAAAATGCAATAGGCAAGGCATATAGGATAGAGAATGTTTTAGGCAGTGCTTTAAGTGGGGTAAGAAATTGAAGGGGGGCCCTCATTTGGGGGTGCAGCCTAAGAAGTGATGGGCATGGCCTAATCGATGGGCGTGGCCTAAAGACAAACATGTAAAACTGGTCTGGCCTACATTGCTATATGCCTTAAAGTATAACAAATCAAAGCTCAACACCGAAAAAGGTTGAGGGGAAATTAAACAGGGCTTGAGATTTGTGTGAGTTGCCAAGTGGACTATGAGGGCAAGCAGTGGCAAACCGCACACATGGCGGCATTCAAGAACAAACCTTCATTCCATAACGCATTAACAACTCCAGCTCCCCGCTCAATTCTCACCCACATCAAACCCCAGAACATAGTTACAGTTACAATAAACACCAGAGCCATGGGAAAAGCATGAAGCAAGGGAGTGGAAACTCAGAAGGCTGCCTTACTCTTCCGTATCACAGCCATGGGGGCTGTGGCCTGCAGCCGGAGATGTCTGTTTGGGTTTTGGTGACATTTAACTCCATCCCTCTGCTGTGCATTGTGCCAGCAGGACTCCCCGAGCTTAAGAGCGCTCTCTCTCTCCAGGCACTGTCATTTATAATTAAGCAATGGCAATGGGCACGTCTTTCCCTGGCAGCAAGCATCCAACTGACTGCTGCGAAGCAAGCTGTCAAGGGCAGCCAATGGGCCCGGCCCACACAACCAGGCCCTTCACCAACTGCCTCGACACGAACAAACGGGAGTGGGCGAGCAGGTCGTCACTCATAGGCATGCCAGCAGAATGCATAAAAAACACAGCACTGTATGTGGGGTGTGTGTGGGGGCCACGGGGTTGGTATGTGCGTTTCCTTGGTAACTTCAATTTGTTTACAATAGTTGCTTTAAAAGCCCCACTCCAGAAACTCACAAGTAATATATAAGCATGATTATTCTGAACTGTTATCACCTTCACCATCCAGCAGACCCTCTCTGACTCCTCTTCAACCCTAGGACCGTCAGCCCTCACGTTAAATAAACGTAACATTACAGCTGAGAAACTACTGCCTTTATTACACCCTATCACTAACTACACAAACAACTCTAATCCGGACCCATCTTTGATGGTTGAGCTTTATATCCAAACCTTACTTAATGTTGTAGACACAGTAGCACCGTTAAGTATGCGTAAAGCCAAGCCACTTGCCCACCTTAACACATGGTATACCACCAAGCTTAAAGCTTTATTATCGCCTCTAACAAATACAAACAAGCCATCCTCCAAACTAAAAGTGACACGTACAACGAGAGAATCACGAAAGCAAACTCTGGTACCAAAGAGCTATTCGCTTTTCTTCGAGAATTAGAATCTCCTGTGCCACCGCAAGATTCTTGCCTCAAAGACTCAACCTGGTGCATAAACATTCAAAAAACCCTTCTGGACAAAATCTCTTTACTACAAACCAAAATTTAAACTAAAAAGTCTAGCCTATCACCTGACGTACAATTACTGAACCCAATTGATACCCTACCGAAACCTAACATTCAATTTGATTTTGCCCCGGTCTCCGTAACGGAAGTGACTAAAATCATTTTGAGCCTCAAACCGTCCAGATGTCAAGGGGACATGTGTCCAGCTTCAGTCATCAAAGACTCGTAGATGAGCTCTCTCCCTTCATCACCTCACTAATAAATGCCTCCTTCGAAACAAGCACCGTCCCGACTAATCTTAAAGGTGCCTGGCTCCTCCCGCTACTCAGAAAACCTACGCTAGATCCTAACAGCCCAACTAACTATCGGCCCATAACAACAGTACCATTCTTACTCAAAATTCTGGACAGGGCTGCCTACTTGCAAATTCAAAACCACCAAGAATCCAATAACCTCTAGGGCCTTCGCCAGTCAGGTTTCAGACCTGGTCACGGCACAGAATCAGCTCTTATAGACCTTTAAAATACAAATGGACGAGCTCAAAGACAAGGGCATTCTAGCACTCCTCCTCTTACTAGATCTATCAGCAGCCTTTGACCTGGTCAATCATAAAGTACTCTGTAAGCACCTTGCCTCGGCTGCCCATTTCACAACCAAAGTTACACAATGGATACAATCCTTCCTCCCGAACAGAACCATGAGTGTTCCCCCCCGACAGCAGTTGCCAAGCCCGCCCCAGTCTCCTATGGAGTTCCACAAGGATCATGTGTTTCACCTACACTATACAACATCTTTACGAAGCCACTTTTTTGACCATCTGGATGACTTGGGTGTCACCTATACTAACTATGCGGATGACACTCAAATCCTCATTCCTATCACAGGATCGTACGACACTGACTCTAAACTACTAAATGAAATCTACCAAACCATCCAGGCCTGGATGGCTATCCACGGTTTATGCCTAATCGACGATAAAACGGAGCTACTCCTTATCGGCTCGCAAAACCAACTGAACAAACTAGACGACCAATTTAAATCCTTCGACATTGACAGCATCACTGTTTAAGTATCCAAAGAAGTCAAAACCCTAGGCGTCTACCTCGACTCTGCCCCTAGGCTAACTAGACAAGTCAATGCGACGGCTTCTGCGGTGGCCAATACATCAAAACTCATTACTGCCTGTCGACCCATTCTTTCACTTTGGCCAGAGCCCTCATATTATCCAGACTACACTACTGTAATGCCCTATATGCTGAAACAAACAATCGCAACTTGGAAAAACTCCAGGTGATAATAAATAATCCCTTAAGAGCGGCCCTGAACATCCCTAGGAAGAATCACATTACCTCAGCAAGACGGAATGCTCATTGGCTCCCAGTGCAAGATCGAATTTCCATCAAAACCCTATCACTAATGCACATGTGCCTCAAACTCAGCCCCTAAATATCTAACGCACAAATTCGCAAAAAACCTAACCAACACACCTACGCATCTACACAAGCACACCTTCCAACTATACCTAGATACAAACGTCAAAAAGCAGGGGGTAATAGCTTCCCTGTGGTAGCAGCCAAACTCTGGAACACTCTGACATTGATATTAAGAGCTGAAACATCCTTTTGGACCTTTAGAAAAAGTTGGAAAACCTTTCTTTTCGCACATGAGTGGTAATGTGCCACTGTTCTCATCTACAATCACGCGGTTTACCAAAAGTTGCCTGTATACCAACTGCCACGCATTTCCATGTTAGCCCTCCTCTGTAATTATGATGTAACTGTACATACTGAAATGGTAGCTACCTACTCTATTTTATTTTTTAAACTTTATTTAATGCTTGCGGTACATAACATTGCAACAACATCACATATTGTATATCTCTGGAACAGCAACATTCAGTTCAGTTTTACAACAGAATACACAGTATTACTGACTTTACACTACATCGGGTACTGCCGGGCTGTTACCGGCTGAGTCTGCTTCGCATAAATATATTCTAAACGGGCCCCAAATGTCCTTCGGCTTACATGAACTCGGGAGTGACATTACATAGTGTTCTTCACATTCATTGACATACATCAATTCCTTAAGGAAATGGCTTACTTGCGGTGCCTGCGCACTCTTCCATTTTTGCAAAATGCATTTCTTGGCCACTACGCATGCAATGTTGAAGAGCCTTCTTGTCACCTCTGACTGTTTTCCAATATCCCCAAACAGATATTTCTGTGGAGTGAGGTCTGCCGGTATCTGAGTTACTTCCTCCAAGATGCTTGCTATCTTGCCCCAGAATGCGTGCACCTGAGGACAGTTCCAATACATGTGTATCGAATCAGCCTGATCAGCTCCACATTTCTGACAGCTACCGGACTGTTATTTGTAAACTTAGCAACTTTTTTGGGGGTATAGTGCATTTTGTTCAATATCTTAAATTGGATCAGCCTGAGGCCCGCATTCATGGACACTCTCTTAGTCAATTCACAATACCTCACCCAGGTTCTGTCATTTATACTTTCCCCCAGATCTGCTTCCCAGGAGGCCTTTATCACATTTACCGTTGGAGTGTTAGCCTGCACGGCGCATATAGCCCCGAAACACTTGTTCCCGATCGGGTTGACACGGCCAGCAGACACGGGTGTGGCGGGGGTTCATCAGGGAACATTGACCATCTGGCCTTAAAGGCCATTCTCATTCTATGATATTGTAACACCATCAGTTGGTCCCTTCCCATCCCTATTTTAAATTCTTCCAGCGTTATAAACTTGCCATTGGGGAATATGTCTCTGATTTTAAATTCCTCCTCCGGGTCCCATTTGTTTTGTATACCTGGATCATATGTGGGTGTTATACCAGGGAAGTTCCAGAACGGGGCTTCTGCATAGTATGGTGTCTACTCCAAGCCTACGGTAGAGTCTGTTCCAGGCCTGTACGGTTGTACTAACTGGGTCAAATGGGCACTCATCTCTGTGTTTGGTTTCAAAGATGACTAACCTTATATCAGTTGGGCGTGCAGAATGTTTTTCTAGACAGATGTGGGGTGAGGTGTCTTGTTCATCGTACCAGTGCTTAACGAACTGAGCCTGTGCAACTAGATAATACAGTTCGAAATCAGGAGCTGCTATTCCACCTTTGCTATATGGTTCCACCATTTTTTCCCATTTCATCCTGGCCGTCCCCCCGCACCAGACAAACTCCACCGCCATGGATCTAAGAGTGTCAAAGAAGCGCCTTCTAGGCCATATTGGTATATTAGTAAATATATACAGTAGTTTGGGGAGAATGACCATTTTTAGTATAGCTACCCGACCGATAAGCGAAATGGGGAGTTTAGCCCAGAAACGGAGTTTAGTGGCGATCGTATTCAATAGAGATTCGTGGTTATTCAAGAGTAGGGATGCTTTGTCTCACGACACAATTACCCCCAGGTATCGTATCTTGTCCGGGGACCATTGCCGGCCGTGCGTGTTGTTTGGGCATCTAGTGGCCGGGGTAATGGGAAAAATTTCAGATTTAGAAAGATTAGTTTTATATCCCGAATATTTTGTAAATTTATGCTTTGCCTCCATCGCTGGACCCAGATGTATGTCTGGTTACCGAATGTACAATAGGGCATCATCTGCATATAGGGATATTGATTGGGTCAAGCCCGCCATCCATATACCCCTCTGTCCCTGGTGTTCTCTAATAGCTGCCGCAGCTGGTTCCATTGTCAGGGCGAATAGTATGGGGGAGAAAGGACAACCCTGTCTCGTGCCCCTCCCTAGCTCAAACCATTCTGACATGGTGCTGTTGGTCAATACCCTGGCCTCTGGGTTGGTGTATAGTACCTTGACACATTTCAGGAAGTATGGACCTAGCCTAAATTTCTCGAGTACCATGAATAGGTACGTCCATGACACAGAGTCAAACGCCTTTTCGGCATCTAGCGACACAGCCACTGCCTGGGCCTCTGGCTTAATCTGGGCTATGATCCCAGACAACCTACGCAGATTGAGTGCTGTCGATCTAGTGGGGATAAATCCGCATTGGTCCGGGTGTATCAGTACTGGCATGTGTGGCAGGAGTCTAGTGGCCAGGATCTTCGCAAATATTTTAGCGTCACAGTTTATAAGGGACAGGGGCCGGTACGAGGACATCACATTGGGGGGGTCGCCTGGTCTTAGGGAGTACTGTGATAATGGCCTCTCTCATGGATGCTGGAAGCGTCCCCACCTCTATGGCCTCCTCCCACACGGACCGCAATATCGGGGCAAGCTCCTCGCTGAGTTCCTTGTATAATTCAATCCCCAGGCCATCTGAACCGGGGGCCTTCCCGTTGGCTAGTGATTTAATCGCTTCCTTTATTTCTACAGTTGTGAGGGGCTGGTCTAACAGTGATTTGTTTTCTACTAACATTCTCGGGAGCGTAATTGTTTCCAAATATTCCCTAATGTCATTTGGAGTTTTCAAGTCATGATTGGCATATAATTCTGTATAAAAATGGGAGAATTCTTTATTTATTGCCTCCTCGCTTGTTGCTATTGTGCCGTCCCTCGCTATTACACTAGAGATTGGAGTGTGGTATCTTTCTGTTTTCAGTAGGTTAGCTAGGGTGCGCCTCGCCTTATTTCCCTCACCATATCGGCGTGCCCTGGCCGGGGTAGCCATATACAACAATTTCCCTGGTAGCCAATTTATCGAATTCTTGCAAGTTGCTATTTATGCCTGCAAGGGTGCTTTCTTCATGCAAGGAAGTATATTGTTCTAATTCTCCCAGTCGTTTCTCCACCTCCATCAGTTCCCCCCTGACCACCCTCAACAGTCCCGTGGATTTGGAGATCAGGATACCCCTCACCCATGCCTTAAATGTCTCCCACAAAATAGCAGGGCTATTTACTGAGCCTTTATTAGTTTCAAGGAAAAATTCGACCTCGGTGTGTAACTCCTCCGCCACCGCAGGGTCCCCAAGAATGTTGGGGGGCATCTTCCATCTCCTGACCTGGGGTCTAAGGTCACCCAGTGTCATGTCTAGCAATATAGGGGAATGATCTGAGAGGGTGCGGGGATATATTTCACTGCCAACAATATTACACATCAGAGACGCAGTCATCAGCCAGTAATCAATGCGGGACTCGGTGTCATGCACAGAGGAGTAAAAGGAATACTGTCTTTTTTGGGGATGTAGTGTTCTCCAGGCATCTACTAGCGACAATTGCGACATGATTTGTTTCACAGTGTCAGCTGTTTTTGTGGGGTTCCTGCGTGTGGAGGTGGATCGATCTAGGTTAATGTCTAATATAGTGTTGAAGTCCCCTCCCCACAGTATTCGCTCATAGTCACACACACTGATCTCTCGCATTACATCTATGTAGAAATCGGGGTCGTCCACATTTGGTCCATATGCGTTTACCAAAATCGGTTCTTCCCCTGCAATGCTCCCCCACACTATAACGTATCGGCCCAGTGGGTCTATTTTACTTCTCCCCTCTCGAAACCCGACGGATGGATGAATCAGAACAAGTACTCCTCGTGCCTGTGAGGAGTATTCTGTACAGTATATATGCTTACCCCATCCTTTCAAAAATTTGGCGTTAACCTTCTGGTGCGCATGAGTTTCTTGTAACATAACAATCTGAGGATGGTGACGAGTGACATAGGCACCCACTTTATTCAGCTTGGCTCGGTTGTTCAGTCCACGCACGTTCCATGTAAGTAGTTTCAGTTTAAGCCCTCGGGCCGTTCTAGCAGGATTAGCCATGTCTGTATATCCATTTTGCACTTTTTGGCCTGCTGTTGCTTAGGAGAGTATCATGTGTTGCAATGTCACTGCTTTTCGTGACTTGAGGGACTCCTCCAACTGAGTCCTGACCCCAGAACTTCTCCCCCCTTTCCCCACACGGCTCAACGGAGCTGAACTTCCCATAACATTTCAGTCCCCCACCCACATCATCTTCCCCAACTTGACGATGCTGCCCTGTAACGTACATCCCCGTAAACTTGTGGAGCTTTCCTGAGGGTCTCCTGTTGCATGCACCTGGCTTGTCACGACGGAGGCTCTCGGCTTGCTTCACTATAAGGCATTCAGTTCGTCTTTATTTCAAAGTTTCCCTTTCTCGGGGCGGCAGAACTTCGGTATTCGCCACTGATATGGAGTCTCCTCATCTTGTCCCAGTTCTTTCCCCAAATCAGGGCCTGAGGATGTATTCCGGTTAGTCAGCCGAATCTGGTACCTCATCATTCAGTTGTGGTCTGGCGTTTTGGTCGACCCCCCGGTCTCTGGGAGGTAAAGGAATGGATGCCTCAATGTAAGCCGTGGCTTCTGTGGGGTTTTCATAGAAGTGGGCTCTCCCGCCGTGTTGAATTCTTAATTTCGCTGGAAAGATGATGGCATATGGTATATTGCGTAGTCGTAGTTATTTTTTAACCAGCTCGTAGGACCGCCTCTGTGCCTGTACACTAGCGGAGAAGTCCGGATATATGTGAATTCTGTTATGTTCAAATTGCAGAGTTACTTTCTCCCTGGACAGTCTAAGTATCACGTCCCTATCTCTATAATTGAGTGCTATTATGGTGCGGGGGGGTGCCCCGGGCTTCAGCAGTGGCGCCAACGTGCGGTGAGCCCTTTCCACCAGGAAATGGTCGGAGAAGGAATCTGTTCCCAGGATGTTTCTCAAAAGGGTTTCCACTTGCCTCTCCATGTCGCCCTTCCCGAAAGTTTCTGCAACTCCGACGATCCGGATATTATTTTTCCGAGATCTTGACTCTAAGTCTTCGCACTTATTTTGAGTTTTCCGCAGCTCTGTCTGGAGGTGGGCTATGTCTCGGCCATGTTGTGATAGCGTATCTTTGTTAGTGCTTATCCTGATCTCTGCTTCCGTGATGCACACACTCTTTTTCTACTCTGGCTTTAAGGGACCCGATTGTTGCGACTATGTCGTCTAGTTTGACGTTGACTGCCATGAAGCCATTCTGGACCAGTGCTGCCAGGCGGTCCAAGGGATCTTCCCTTTGATTGTCGTTTTCCTGTGGCGCCTCCTCGGCCGCTCTGTCTGGCTGGGATCTGGCGAAGGTATCCATCGGACCTGTCTTTCTCCCCCCCCCCCCCGTGCCCTTCTTCTCGGTACGTCCCATGTATTATGGTGTGCGATCCCTGAGTGGACTGCGTCCTCCCACGTAGCGCAGGCTTCCGTGTAAATGTTCTTGGGTGGGCAACAGTGTGGGTATTGTGGGAGCAATGATCTGCCACACACCTTCCGATCTCCTGATGTTCAGCTATCTTTGTGTTTCTTCCACAGGGCTAGGGTCTTCCCCGAATGTTCGTACACATATACTGTCCCCGCAAGGTTCATAGCGGGATGACCCTCTCGTTCCACTACAGGTGCCGCCAACCTTTGTCTGCACACATTTGGGTGTTAATAATGCACCCATCCCTTCACCTCATAAGTGTATAAGTGTTACTGGTGTCCTAGTGGGCGAACCCCGCCGAGTGCCGGGGGGGAGAGGGGAGACTCGGCTTTCTGCCCCAGGATCCAGTTCCCCAGCTACCACGTTCTCGGCAGCTCCGCTGCACCTCAAGGTGTGTGTTGGGCGCTGTGTTTATTCAAATGTAATCCAAATGTTGATCTGCAGTATTTATCCTCCCTTCTGCCTTTCCATGAGGATTATGGTGTAGACTAGGCAGTTTTCGTTGGGGGGGGTCCGCCCGTCCCACTTCACTTACTTGGATTGGGGTTGTGACACGACCCCCTTGCGTGTCCCTGCGCCGCTCTCCCGTGTCCTTCCCCCTCAAACCGTTAGCCCGGAGGAGAAGGGGCCAGCCTGTCAGCAGTGGTCGTGGCGCCAAGCGTGCGGCGGCCGAGAGAGCCGTGTGCTGCTCCCATGGCCTCTCGGTTGTGCCCCCGATCCTCCTTTCCGAGTGCAGCAGCCACGGGCGCCGGGTACACCCGGCGGCTGCAGCAGCGGGCGTTAGTTGTCTCCGGCGGCAGCAGCCGTATGGGTGTTGGTGCCCTTCGTCCACGGTCCCCAGAGCTCCAGACCTCCCCAGCCGTGTCTTCCTTCTTTTGCAGGCAGCGCGGCACAGGATCTCTGCGCCCCTCCCCCACTGCGGCCCGCTCCTCCCAGCAGACCTCGGGGCCCACAGTAGTCACGCTGTGGAGCCGGCGGCTGGCCGCGGCCGAGCCTTCAGCCCGCACAGGACGATTCTGAAAGGATTAATTTGATTCAGGATTGATGATAAAGCCGGAGCGCTCCTATCAGGCAGCCATGTTGGTCGTGCGCAACAGCGCCCCAGCTACCTACTCTATTTTTAACCGTAAGGTAATGTCTGTTCCTGCTGTAACCTTAATGTATTCTCAATAACTGCGCCTAGATACCTTTGGGTTAGGTGCGCTATATAAATGCATAAATACATTTCTGAGGCTTGTGGAATCTGCTTAGATCACATGCTGTGCATAGGCCGACATCTAGTGGAAGCTGCAGAGTATTACAGTTTGTTTTTCGAAACTCGAAAATGGGCGTCGACACAGGGCATGCCAGTAATACTATCCCTAGTGTGACGTCCACTGTACCCATGATCCCTCACGCGTCTACGACCCTCAGATTGTTTTTTTCCGCCATGCCGGTCGGAAGCACTGAGCGGAGTTCCCTGACCTAATCAGATTTTGCAAATATTGTTATATATTTCCCCGTTTATTCCACCTATACGTCGAGTCTCCGAACATCGACACTCGACGCCGGATCGGAGAAAATTCAACCGTCGGACTACAGCGACGGATTTGGGCCTCGGAAGGCCTCTGACCTCGGCCCGGGCCTCGGAAGTCCTCTGGACTTGGCCCTGCAAGTAGGGAGAGTGGGGGGTGGCACATATCCTACACTCTGATTAATATAGGTACATTACCTATATTCCTACACTCCCAGCCCGCTGCCACAGGGTGCGTATGGAGGGTACCCCTTTTCAATTTTGCCCCAAGTGCAACCGCAAGTATCCTTGGGTTGCACTTGGTTGACAGACAAGCCACGTGTAACCTGCTTGCCGAGGGACCACCCCGAGGCGAATAGCAAAGCGTGCAGTCGGTTTAAACCAAAGACCCTTAAGGACCGTTCGACAAAGCGTTGGGCCCACCACGCCAGGCGACAAGAGGCCATGGCGATGGCAGCAACGATGGCAGCAACGCTGTACTTTCGGACGGCGAGGGCAATGTGGCGTCGATGGACAGCCAAGCGCAAGTCCCCGACCTCGGAAGGTTGTCCGGCAGGGCTGCTATGGGGAAGACCCCCGGCGCCACGAGCGCTACCCACGCCACTTCCAGCAAACAAAGGTCCAACCGAGACTCGACACGCACGTCGAGTTCTCGGAAAGAGGCACGAAGAGAACGGTCCACCGAGTCAGTGTCCTCTGGCCGTTCGCGTTCGAGATCGCCTCATGACACCAGGCAACCCTCCACTGTTGCTAAGAGTGCCTCGCTCCCCTTAGTGACTGAGGTGTGGTCGTCGGAGGACAAAGCCGACCTCTACCCCCAGGCCGCACTCCAGGAGTCGGCGTCTGCAGGCAGCGCGAAGGCTGCTACCGAATCCCTTACACTCTCCAGAGACAGGGACTCTACCCCCGAATTTCGGCGCCAGGCACCGAAAAGCTCTGATAGGGCCCAAAAATCGGGGAAACACTCTTCCACCTGCTGGGAGGGGGGAAAACAACGAAGTAAGCAGTCCCAGCCTACTTACACTCCTAAACTACATTCTACTCCACCTAAACAGATGGACAAGTCTCAGTCTCTTGTCCCTAAGGCCCCTGTTCAGGCCAGTAGGTCTAGTCAGGAGAAATCTCAGTCTGTTGTCCCTAAGACCCCTGTTCAAACCAGTAGGTCTAGTCAGGATAAAACAGGGAAAGCACTCCAGGAAACAGTTATTCCCAGTTCAAGGGAATGGTCCAGTGATGACATAGACAGAGTAATGTCAAGGATGTCATCATTGGCAGATTTCTACGCCAAAAACCCGGAACACTTTCTCTCTTATACCGCAGAAGGGTCAACTCCCTCAGGCTCTAAGGATCCAAAACCCCCAAGTAAGAAGTCCCGGGGTGAAGCACCAACTCAGTCTTCAGACCCCTTCTATATACAGCCCTATTCTCAATATCGGGAAGATCCATCCTTTGGTGAGGATCCAGACGTGGGCATGTTCGAAGAACAAACTGGGACAGGCTATTATGGGGATGATGAGGACCAAGAGGAGGAGGAGGAGGAGGAGGAGGAGGAGGAGGAGGAAGACGACCCAGATACATACAGGGTAGATTCCCCGGTAGAGAAAGAGCCTGCGGTTACCGACTCCCCTGTCGACAACCAGCCTCTCCTGAATGAGGTCCTGTCCAGAGCGGCACAGCACTTCCACATTGACACCCAAGGTGCTCAGGAAGAGAGGGACTTTGCAGAGGAATTGGTGGGAGAAAAGAGACCTGTTGCTCAGGCCATCCCTATCCTTAAGTCAATACAAAGGAGGATAGACCCTTCCCTTGTTAACCCCAATCTCACTAGGGCAGTAAACCCCAGAATTGAAAAGCTTTTGAGGGCAGCCCAATCTGACCCACTGTACATAAGGGGACATCTCAAACCGGACTCCCTGGTTGTTACAAACACCCGTAAGTGGGCGGGAACACCCTTGTCATTGTCCGAAGCTCCCCCCGACAAGGAGAGCAAGAAGATTTATGGCTTGGGCAGGAAAGTAGCCTTCACTTCCGCCTACCTGGCAATGATTGCCAACTCCACCACCCTGCTGGCTAGTTACAACTGCCACCAGTGGGAAGAAGTCGCGGCTCTCATAGACTCCGCCCCAGAACCCTTAAAAAGCCAATTGGCACGAGTTTCGGCAGAGGGGAGAGCCGTGTCAGGTTGCATTTTAAAATCAACCTTTGATGCCGCGGATAACGCCGGCAGATTAATGGCTGAAAGCACGGTCATCAAGAGGCATGCTTGGTTACGGCAGTCTGGTTTCAAGGCCGAAACCCAAGCATCATTGATAGATAAGCCGGTGGAGCCGGATCTATTGTTTGGAAAGGCGGTCGAGGAAGCGCTGAAGAATGCCAAGGACGAGTACAAGACACTCAAGTCCCTAGGGCAACTAACCAACAAACCCCCTAACCAGAGAGGGAATGGCAATTTTCGTCGGCCTCACGGACAAAACTCCCAAAGAGGCTCAAACTATTCCCAAGGCCAGGGTACTACATGGAACACTAACCAGCAGTCTACCCAGAGTTATGGCAGGGGTAACAAAAGAGGTCGTGGTAGGGGTAGAGGCAGTCCCAATAAAGGAGGGGGCACGCCTCCACCAAAACAGTGATGCTCCGTTCAGGGTCCCTTCTCCCGCATCCCCAGTAGGGGGACGCATTTCCATCTTCACCCAAGTTTGGGAAGGGATCACATCAGACAGATGGGTGCTGTCCACAGTGTCCGCAGGATACTGCATTGCTTAGAACTCCTAGAGCGTCCCCGAAACCACCCTCCACGACAAAGAATACACTACTTAGACCACCAGAAGATCCTACTCGAAGAGATCGAATATCTTCTCGCAAAGGACGCGATAGAACTCGTCCCGGGACACCAGGTAAACAAGGGTATTTATTCAAATTACTTCCTTGTGCCAAAAAAAATTTGACAATGCGCCCAGTATTGGACTTGCGGCCTGCAAACAAGTATGTCAAGCCCCAAAAATTTCGCATGACTACTCTCCAAGAGGTAATTCCCCTCCTAAAAAAGGGGGATTACATGACAACATTGGATATGAAAGATGCCTATTTTCATATTTCCATGTTCCCAGCGCACAGAAAATATCTGCGCTTCAAGGTGGACAGTCAGCACTACCAGTGCAAGGTACTGCCCTTCGGGATAGCCTCGGCTCCAAGGGTATTCACCAAGGTACTGGCGGTGGCGGCGGCACACCTACGCAGGGAGGCAATCCCAGTGTACCCTTATCTGGACGACTGGCTCATCACGGGGGAGACCCCAGTAATTTGCAGGACAAACATTCAAAGAACTATCGACCTCCTCTTCGAATTGGGCTTCTCCATAAACGAGAAAAAAATCGTCTGGTGCCCAGCACCTCCAAGCAGTTCCTAGGAGCTGTTCTAAATACTCAAGAGGGTTGGCTTTTCCTTCAGAGGAGAGAATTTGGAATATACTACTGCAAATTCCGTAATATCAAACCGGTCGCCAGATAACTACGCAAAGCAATGCGTTTGCTGGGCATGATGGCGTCATGTATTTACCTGGTCCCCCACGCGCACCAGCGCATGAGTCCCATGCAAGAATGGTTGGCGAAACTGTGGTCTCAGGCAAGTGGTCAGTGGGACGATCTAGTGGTCGTTTCGCCAACACTTGTACAAAGCCTCCACTGGTGGACAAGAGACAATCTATCCAAGGGGAAACCCTTTTACGATCCCGAGATACAGGCGGTAGTCACGACGGACACATGCCTGACAGGATGGGGAGCTCACCATCTCCACCACACAGCTCAGGGTCTCTGGTCTCACACAGTGGCCAAGAATCCCATCAACCTGCTAGAGCTTCTGACAGTTTTCAGAGCACTTCCAAGCGTTCGAGCCCCACCTACTGAGCCTGTCGGTGCAGATCCGGACAGACAGCACGACAGCCATGTTCTACCCTGAACAAGCAAGGAGGGACTCGTTCGCCAAATCTGTCCAGACTTGCCCAGAAAATGTGGATATGGGCACTCGGATGGAACATCTTTCTGTCATCTCAACATGTTCCAGGGGATCTCAATTCTCTAGCGGACGCTTTGAGCAGAGATCCCCTTCCGGAGGAACACGAATGGTGTCTACACAGAGAAATCGAAGAACATCTCTTCTCTCGGTGGGGTTTCCCCACTATAGACCTATTCGCCACAAGCGAAAACAGACAGTGCCCAGGATTCGCATCCATGTTTCCCTAACCAGACTCCCTAGGGAACGCCCTGTGGATGAACTGGTCAGGGATGTTTGCGTACGCTTTTCCACCAACTCCTCTCATCAGGAAGGTGGTGAACAAGATGAACAGAGAGTCGATGACGCTCGTCCTAGTTGCTCCCATGTGGGCGAGGCAACCGTGGTTTCCACACCTACGCAGACTTTCAGTGTGCGATCCCATCAAACTCCCGGGCTGGTACAATCTTTTGTCCCAGCACCAAGGTCAGAAGGTGCATCCTCTACCCAACTCCATGAACCTAGCAGCATGGCTCCTGAGGTCATAGAGTTTGGACATCTCAATTTACCACAGAGGTGTATGGACATCCTAAAAGAGTCTAGGAAACCGAACACGAGGCATTGCTACTTCGACAAATGGAAGAGATTCGTTATCAGAATAAACAAATCAACCCAGTTGATTGCACTCCTTCCACAATCGTAACATACATGCTCCACCTGGTGTACGCAGGGTTGGTTTTCAACTCACTAAAGGTACACCTGGCAGCACTGTCAGCGTACACCACCTCACATAGCAAGGTGTCGTGGTGGAAGGTACCCGTGGTTAAAGCCTTCATGGAGGGAGTAAAGAGACTTCATCCTTCTATATCTAACCCACCACCAGGATGGGACCTGATCGTGGTGCTATCTAAACTCATGGGCCCCCCATTCGAGCCCATGCATAAGACAAGTCTCAAACACCTGACCTATAAGACTGCCTTCTTAGTAGCCATTACATCCATAAGAAGGGTCAGTGAAATTCAAGCTCTGTCACTGCAGGATCCTTTCTTTACTATTCATAAGGATAAGCTGGTTTTACGGACACACCCTAGGTTCTCACCTAAGTTTATTTCTATATTCCATGTAAACCAGTCCATCGAGCTTCTGGCTTTCTTCCAAAACCCACAAAGCTCGGCTGAGGTTAAACTACACACCCTAGATGTGCGTAAGGCGGTCCTTTACTACGTAGACCAGACAGCTTAGGAAAACAGATCAACTGTTTGTCTCCGTAGCCACAGGCAAAGAGGGAGATCGCATCTCTAAGGGTGCCATCTCCAAGTGGAATATCAACTGTATCCAGTTGTGTTACTCTCTTTCTGACAAAACTTTGCCTTTTACGGCCAGAGCCCACTCGACAAGAGGCAGTGGAGCCACTCTGGCTTTCCTTGCAAATGTTCCCCTTGACACCAACTGCAAAGCAGCTACTTGGAGCTCTATTCACACTTTTACTCAGCTCTACTGCATTGACACCCATTCCAAGACAGATACTCAAGTGGGACAAGCGGTTCTAAGACATTTCTCAAATCCCACCTCCTAACACTGCTCGCTAATCTATGCACAGCATGTGATGTAAGCAGATTCCACAAGCCTCAGAAGGGATACATTACTCACCGTAATCATATTTCTGATGCTTGTATCTGCTTAGATTCACATGCGACCCACCCTTCCTCCCCTCTGAGAGAAGGCGCATGGATGCTTGTAGTCTTATCTTATCCATCTCCTATCTGCTTGGATCATCTGTACTCACGCTACTCCTCATGCTACCTCATGTCAGAAAAAATACAATCTGAGGGTCCTAGACGCGTGAGGGATCAGTGGACGTCACACTAGGGATAGTATTACTGGCACGCCCTGTGTCGACGCCCATTTTCGAGTTTCGAAAAACAAACTGTAATACTCTGCAGCTTCCACTAGATGTCGGCCTATGCACAGCATGTGAATCTAAGCAGATACAAGCATCAGAAATACGATTACGGTGAGTAATGTATTCCATATAAAAGAAGCACCACTTAGTCCTGGCAGTAGGTGAGATGAGCAGAAGGTGGGTGGGACAGGGCTTCTGGGACCATGAATCTCTGCTTGGGGCAGGACAGGACGCCAGGGAGACACCACCTGCCCCTAGAATAGCAAGATCATTTTTTTCCTGTGTGTGCATAGTTTTTTCATCTGGTGCAGGTGGGGTCTAAGACTCTGTTCCGAGGGCACATTGGCTCAAACCTCGATTTGGGCTCCAATGACCCACATCTGGCTGGACTGGCTGTATTTTTGTGGTGTTTACTGCTTCAGTTTCTTCTATCACTCCGTGCTTCAAAACAGACCGTACCAGGATGACGTTTTCTATCGTCACATTGCAACATGGTCCTCTATTCCCAGGCTGGACTTCAACTGGATGGGGCTCACTCTAGCTGGGCTTGCCTGAAATGAACCATCAGCACTAGTGTCCCAAAAAGCAGCGTTTTCTTGTACCAGCCTTAGACTGATGGTATATTTGCGGTTACTTACACTATACAGGGTTTGAAATTGCCAGCAGCTGGGAGCTCTTCAGCTCCTGCTTGTAGCGTAAAGTCTGGTTAGCTTGAAACCAACAACAACAAGGAGCTACTTTTGACTTCGAAGGAAAAGCGGTGTCATGCAAACCTAGCTTTGTTATTACTTGGATATGTTACACCATTAAAGCATAATGGATTGTAAAAGGGGCATTTAAAGCATAATGTATAATATATGGTGGACAAAATCTTGGTTCGCATCTTGCGCACAAGTAAGATTTGCTGTCCACGGTGTACCTATCTCATGGTTCCATAGAGGTAGCTCCTGCCTAACGGGTGATGATGCCTCCTATCCAGGAACTGTTTTTGGCTCCTGCTCATTAAATCCCAATTTTGATCCCTGCTATAGATGTACTTTGTTTATGTTGAGGCTATGGCAAATCTTAGAAAAGTACTTTCTCCTTGGAAATGCCTGTATAGTGTTTGCAAATATATTTTGTATAACTCTGTTTAAGGATCCAAACAAAAGAATACTTCAAGAAAGTGAACATTTCTCTGTTGCCAACAGACATTTTTCTGCGTCAGATTGGTTAATGGTCTCTATGATGTTGATTATAACCCAAAATGTTGCTTTTTTGTTCTGTGCCGAATCGCTGCCATAGTGGTTTGAAACCTTTGCATCCTTGTCTGGGGTTTATTGTGCCCCACCTCAGACAAGAGCATTGTGGGTGCCGTTTTTCTTTTTTTTTTATAAGAGTCTTCTGTTGCAGTGTCAAGGGTTTTCTTTGTCTAGTTAGCCATGGGGGGAAAGGGAAGCACAAAATTTTTTTTTTACAGATAAGAGTAAAAGGAAAACATGGATGACACCTAGGACGAATTGGAAACTACCTTAAGAAGCTGAAGAGTAAAACTTCAGAGGTAGGAGGAAACGTCTATGCTGATAGTAATGGCATTTTGCTTCATGGTTTTGGGAGATAAGGTGATTTAATGAGGGTGGTGCAAATAGGAATATTGTGGGCCATTGTAAAATATACAGGGTAGTGCTCATTCATGTAGTAAATCTATGATTTTTCCTCACCTAGTTTGTTAGGCTTGGTTGAAATATAGAAGAAGTGGAGTGATTAGTACAGAAGGAAAGCAAACTGGGAGCTGCATTTAGAGGTTAGTTTTGTTGATTCTCCCCAGTCCTCTGAGATGGTTACAGTTGCTCTAGAAAGTGATAGTGCTAGGGTGACTGGGTCAATCTCTCATTTTAAGATATCAACAAGAGAAAATATTTTAATCTTGAATGTGGTAGATAAAGTACAAGATCTGAATACTCATGCCTCTAATGGGAAACCTTCTAAAGAGTTATGTTGCAGTATATGGTACTGTCATTATTGAACAAGGTTGATTGTTTAAAATGGCTTCCGAATTAAAGGAATTGACATTTGGGCCAGTAAGACAACCATATCATATCAGAGCATTGTCTCCTATAGAGCTAGGCAAACATATACACAAATTGAGAGCACAGGAATGGAGGATGCAGGGAATTGTGGGCTACATTGACCCACTCAGCAGAATTTCCATTCATAACCAAGCTGTGCTTTTGCAGTCAACAGCAAAATGGCTGCGCTGGCTCCTTGGAGCACCATTGCATCAAAACTACGTTTTGCAACGACAAAAGGATGGCTGCACCATCTTGCCAAACCCCTATTGGGCGAGTTGGAACAGGGGGCACACTGAAAAAGGTGCCAGTGTGTTCTTGGGTACACCCAAAAGAAGCAAATCAAAGCAGCGCTGCTCTGCTGCTTGCAAAAAGTTCCCATTGAAAAGGGAACATTTTACAATGAAAAGGATGCTGCCCTGATGCTATTTTCAACTATTCCACATCACATTGTTTTTCTCGAAAAGACCCTGCCATGCCCATCCATATCCACATTGTGCTTCAGCAGAAGAAAGCATGATCCATGAATGACAGGCTGTGCCAGCCAAATCTTCATTTTCAGCCGCAGAAAACGCTTGACATTTGAGTCACAAAATGTCAAAAAGATCAATGCTTTAAAGAAACCCCAGCTCTCTGGGCCTATGTCAATTTCAGTGCATCTGTGTTTCAAATAAATTGCTGCATACATGAAACTAACTATGGCTACAGAACAATGTGGGAATTCAGATGGAAGAGAAAAACCGAATTTGAAAGGAAAATGCCAGCAGTCACCACCTGTTTAAACGAACTTTTGCAAATAAGAAAAATACCTGTTTAAAAGTGTATGTTGGATAAGGCCCTGCCCTTATCTAGCAGTTTAAAGGGGTGTGCTGTGAAACATATATGGGAGGTTTTATTCAACAGGCTTTCTTCTGATTCAGAACAAAAATAGATAAAGTAAGGATTTACATTGCATTGGCGACATGGGGGAAATCAGCCCCAAACCGGTTTCTGCTTGGTGGTTGCTAGCAACAGAAGGCCCCAACAGTAGATTCCAGGGCACGCATGGGTGATAATTGCTACCTTGACAGACTTTTGTCTGGGCTGAGGCCTCTTACAATAGACATTCTGGAACACCAACCTGTGAAGTAGAGAAGTGGCAATAAACATTCAATCAAACTGGGAAACCCCCATCCCACCTTAGGCTGAAATGGCAGTTGGTGGTAGCTGAGAACAAAATGGGCCAAGTGAAGGACAAAGGCCCACCCCATTTGTTTGCAAAGACTATGTTATTCATAAAATGTAAGACTTTTATCTTTGCAACATGACTTTGCAAAAATTTAAAAGGTTAACAGTGTAAATGTAATTTTGTGGTTTTTAGTTTAAGACGTGGTAGCTTTCACTGCCATGTTGGGAACAGAAATGGCAGAGAAGTGGACATTCTGAGGAAAGTGTACATGATGCCATTGTGAAATTCAATACTGATATGCCTAATAATAATCTATAGACTTGTATAGAGTTATAGAATTTTAGGCCAAATAGTTCTCACTGAAAACTACAAAAAATTGTTAATCGGACGTAACAAGGTCCTACAACTGTGAGAATTGGACTGCCAGGCTCTACATAAAATATGTAATCTGCCCATGTCATTTGTTAAGATGCCACAACTGTAAAAATGTGCCATTTATGTCAAAACTGGGTTGTGGCAAAATTAACTGTGGGAGGTTCTGTACATAGTAAACCCACATCGTAAAGCTGATGTCATGTCTCTAAGAGTCCAATCAGTTAACAAGAAGGCGGTAACATTCACTTCTGACCAATCCAGTTGTTTAGCGGCGTACTCGGCTAAGCCTGCCCTACCATAGTTCTGTGATGTCACCATGCTTTATAAGAAGGGTGGCTGACAGGACTCTAGACACTCTCTCCTGAATTTCCAGCGCCTGCGTTCCTGATCTTCTACACTCATCTTGCCAGATTCCAGATCCCACATCAAGGCCAAAGCATAGCTGACCCTACTCCAGCTAGGCCAAAGCATAGCTGACCCTACTTCAGCAAGGCCTTGATCTAAAAACCCCACTAACCAAGGGGAAAAACTGTGGTACACTTTTTGGGGAGCATCCTGTAACCAGACCGGCTTCTTGCCCGCTAGCTGCATGCCCGCTGTACCTCTGTCATCCAGCTGTACTGCTATCCAGTGACCCAAATTGCCCAGCTGTTCGCTACCTGGTGACCCGAGCTGCGCAGTGACCAGAACCCGGTTGACTGTTCCAAAATCCCAAATTCAAGCGTGGACTGTGAGTATTCTCCCCATCCCATAGAAACACATAGCCTATCCCATATTGACCCTTTGTCTTTGTTCCACTCTTTAAGCAACCCTATCCATGCCTTGGTAATTTGTCCAACTGTCGGAATTCTTTGTGCATCTTGTCTGTGATTTCCTAGTGTTAGCGCCATTCTTTCATTCACCCCATCTGGTAACTCCTTAGCAATATTTTGAATAATTTAATTAATTTCCACGCAAAGAGAAACATTGCATGGAGCAGGTTAATGCGGCCCACTTAACCTGTTTCATAGGCAGCGCTATCTAGCCTTGATAAATCAGTTTAAGTAAAACTTGTCTTTCTTTCCCAGACGATTTTCTCTCTTTCACATCTTTATTTTGCCAAAATCGAACCTCCTTTGATGTTGCAAATCTCATCCAAATCTTCAGCTACAACCATCCTTTCACTCTTATATTGTCCCTGTGATATACATCTATTCTCCAGCCAAAAAACTGCATTCCAAATCCGAGTATTTCACCCGTTTTTCATAAAAACCATTTGCGACATTTAAAACTGCATCCGTGTAAAATGCAACTTTCCAACGTGTGATTCGGCTGTATCTTGTTCTTACTTTCAACTTGTTATTGAACTGTATGCCTTTTGTTGACAACTTGCCTTGTGATTGCTACTGTTTATCCATCCCTGCTATCGTGAGAAATTATATTTGCCTCATAGATTTAACCGCACAAAAATTATTTATTTGTCAATTTCCGAGTGTCATTTTGTGCCATTGCAGAGGGCGTTTGCCTCTTATTTTATGGGGGAAGGTCGGATTTTGATTCTGTTTGCTGCACAATATCCCTGCCTCCCTGCTGCTTCATTCTGTCCACTCCAAAGGTGGAACAATGTACATGAAGATTGTGTGGCCATTTCATTTAGCGATCCAAGCTTTATAAGATATGTGTTAGATTCGAATATAACAAGAAGCCATCAACGCAAGGGCTTGATGGTAAAAACTCTTGCTTTACTTTTCTACCCCAGCAATTCAGGAGGGACGAAAATACTGGGTTGGGGGGGGGTTTGGATAACTAATGTTAGATAGGAGCTTAAGGAGTCTTTTGATTGCACACGGTTAAGACCCCAAAAAAGGGAAAACTGAGGTGTCTGTACCGTGTATTGTGCACATTGATCAAGGAGTGATTGTGTCATCTGCTCTCAGCTCGCCTACTATAATTACATTAAGTAATCATTACAATATTTTTACCACCATTGAAGTCAATGATTGATCATTTACCATGGCCTAGGTTCAGCACATACGGTTTTGCCAAACTTTTTGCCAACCTGGAAATGCTGTGATGCAGCCAAGGCCGTGGGGAAAGAGAAGATTAAACATTCTTCCTGGAAAGGTTCTGGACTTTTATCAGTGTTTAAAGTACCTTCTTTCACATAATTCATTAATTAATTGGATGTGGTGATAGTTGCAAATAACTTGGGCTGTTTATGAATTTGATTGTTGAATACTCTAGGGGTAGAGAATCCCGTTGTTGATTTGGGTGTCAAATGAAATATGTTTTTTATACAACTCGATTTACATTTAGAAAGTGTTGTGATTACGGCTCCTCAATATCATGGAAGCATATTATGTTGAACACATTTCTAGAACTGAATTGATCCTACAAATAGAGGTAAGGCAGTGTCTGTATTGGGGGACGGTGCAGAATGTTGCAGAATTTGTTTGAAGGTAGAAATGTATTTGTTGATTGGAGGGGAATTTACTGCAATGTTAGGCAACAGCCCTCCTGAAGGGCTTTTTGATTACAACAAAGAATTTGGCTATGGAATCCGTGCCCTTGTTATGCTAGACAATAGTTGTTTAAAGATCCATGCATTGCTTCATGAATAGGGGAATGTCTTCCCTCAATGGACATTTTTAACAGTGCCTGGCCTGGAAAACGGACTTAAGTTTGCATGAGGGGTGAATCAAAAACAATTATTGTGTTGCAAGTCTTCTCTTACACAGTGATCTGTCTCCTCTCAGCAATTTTGAGCGGTTCAAAAAACATTTTTAGCAGTCACTTCCTGTTAATAGTAACATTATGGATTAATAATGTATTCAACACAAGGAATTGTAAAACTATAAGTAATGGCCAATTACCTGCAAATCGGAGAAGAATGAAGTGGGATAGTCCATTTAACTGGTAACATAAGAGCTAAGATGTATGCTATGATTATGAATGACATAACCTTTTGCCTAAATGATCACTAGTCCAAATAAACGAAAGAGATACTAACAGTAATAAAGTCAGTCCTACAGATAAGGGATGTATCGGCCACTGTACTAAAAATAGGCAAATACGGGCAAAAAATAAAAATGGAGTAAAAATACTTCCAACAAAAATAGGAAAGACGCACATAGGAGCCCGTTCCACGGCTTTCATCCACACAGCTCCATCGATATGTTTGCACCAGTAGTACAAGTAGTGCCCAAGGAAGAAACTACTTTTATTACTGCCTGATCCAAGTGGTAAAAATGTATGTTTCAATGTGCATAACTAACTAGGTGAAAAGAAGTGTTTATTACAAAAAACATTACTGCTTTACGGTTAAACATACTTTTACTTGCTTATTAAAATGACTTCCATTGTGAATGGCACTTCGTTTTTTACTCCCTAAAAAATCATTTTACTCCCAACTTTAAAAAATAAGGCGTAATACTCCCACTGCAAAATCTTATCTGGAGCACTGAATATAGTGAATTCAGTGGGGTAACTAGTTCTAAATTAGCCAAATGTTAAAGTGGCTATTCTTCTAAATTAGTGTATTAGTGGTTCTCACCAGAGTGCAAACTGGCTAGAGCATTTCTAAAACTAGTGCTCATGGACTCACCTGCCAATTGGAAGGAGATCCTTAGGACTCGGTTCTACTCTAAACTGTTATTGGAACAGGCAGCCAAGACTCCGAATTAGATGAGGTTTTGGGAACTGGTAACTCATGGCCCTGAGGGAGGTGATAGAAATATTATTGGCACTCATATCTCCCCTCACAAGGGATTAAACACTGTCAGAATATATATCTAATTGGGCAGTGTGAGCCTGATAAGTATGGATCCCCAAATCCTGTTGATGAAAATGTATGGGGTGACAAAGATTTCACACGCTGACAGTGCCTTTAACCTCTGAGGAAGTTCTTAAAGCTATTCATTCCAAGAGGATGGGTAACGTGACGGGTTTGATTGTAGACCAGATTATTTCAGTGAATGTGCTCAGTGCAGTGGCCTGAATCCTTCTCAGTCATGGCACTGTGCAATTCTCACTATTTACAAAGCGTGCCACCTGAAGATATCATCTGACTTCTTATAGTCCAATGTCTTTATTTGAAAATTCTGTTAAAATATATGTGAAGTTAATCCTATCCGGGATAATGAAATGGGTGGATGCTAATGTCATTTCAGCCATGGTACAGTATGGTTTCAGACAGGGTGTTAAGACTATTGCTCCAATTCCATTTTTTTCCTTGGTTTTGGACAAAACACTGTATATTAAGAATGACAATATTTCTTCAGCCTTTATGGATCACTCCATGACCTTTGATCTGGTTGATTTGGGGGGTTGGAGAAATATGGGATTGCCATCTGGACTTAGCAAGAGTTAGATATACCTCCCACCAATCACGACGGAACAATTAACAAGCCTAGTGAACAGAAGCAACACAGCAGGCTAACTGACAGACATGTACAAGACTATGCTTACCCAAAATATACCTGCAGACTATCACAACGCATGTAACCACCCACTGGCAACAGGAACATTACCATGAAGCTTCAAATTGGCAAACATCAAACCACTCCTGAAAGAGCACTCTGGAAACACAGAAGACCCAACCAACTACTGACCAATATCAAACATCCCATACCTGGCAAAACTCCTAGAAAGCTACTTATACAAACAAATCTTGGAACATATAGAAACGTTTCCCAGGGTGACAATACAAGTACAAGGTAGAGCTATTATTTAAATTTTATTTATCAGTTTCTAACGCGCCAGAAGCCTGCGGGCAACAGGGCTCACATATACACAGGACAATAAAGCGAGGTAACAGGACAGGGTTGAGGAGGGAAGCCCACGTTCTAAGGATCAGTTACTTGAACAGCACAGTCTTAAGTGATTTCCTGAAACTGAGCAGGTTTTCCGCCGCGCGGACTGGGAAAGATCTACTAGGCCTTTAGAGCGTTTAACTACCGGGCAGGAGACCAGGGCCAGAATCCCCTACCAATCAGATGGAAAGGGCTGTAATGAAGGAGAAGAAATGACTGTGCAATGAACAGTGACAAAGGATAAGGACTATAATGAAGCACAAAGACCTTGATGAAGGTCTGTGATCAACGAGGAAGCATGTGATGGACTGTGATTTGAAGAAATGGTCTGTGATGAAGGAGCAGGACTGTGATGAAGGAAAAGGACTATGACTATTATGTGTGCATCTGTTTCACTTTGTAAACTGCGTGACTTGGCTCATCTGTGTGCTGTGTATAAAAAAACAAAATACTATATATGGAGATATTTTACATGCTTTCTAAAATTCTTGAGACAAATGCTGGCTTTCACTGAAATACAACTCTTTTTTTTCTGCTGCTTAAGGAACGTAGTTAAGGTGTTGCAAATTAAAATATCATTCCATTTTTCACAGTGTTCGTAAAAGCTTATAAATCACCAGCTCAGTGCTGAAATTTTAAACGTTAGTGCATTCATTCCAAAGATTGTGTATGCATAGTGCAAAGTACATTTACTGATATTGTGGCTCTTTAACCCATGTAAGTGAGGCGGACTAGCATTTCACAGAGAAGTGCCTCTCCTGTTTTAGCTGTGTCATACCAATCGAGGGTGGGACTCTTAACTCCCAGCAGCTCTGCTCAGCGCACCACTTGCACATCATCTAGTTGTGACCTGTAAGCTCAAAAGGCCTTCGGAGGCGCAAAGAGCCTACGCAAAGGCATATTTAAAGCAGATTGGAAGCTGGGAAGCCAGAGATGCTGCCCTCTTAACCTTCTTTTCTCTACCATGCCTCCATTCTTTTTTTACCCGCAACACCAACTATTGCGCTTGCATGCTCTGTCTTCCCCTTTGTCTAGCAGAAATACAAATTACTCTGTTTAAAGGCACCATCTATGCCAAATCTCCTTTTGCTAACACCTGCCTCACCCGTTCTTCAACTGATAAGACATAATGCACAAATCCCTATGTCCCCCAATACCTACACCTCGTGGTTATGTACTCCTGTTCGGCTAATGCACATGCCACGGACATTGCCCTGCACATTACAGAGAACAACATTGATGTTTGCGCCATCTCAGAAACGTGCTTGTGATTTATTTATTTGTGAAGCGCACCTACACCAACGGGAGCATCATGGCGCTACCTGGGGGCAAAAAAGCAGCGAAGAGAAAAGAAAGAACCGCTAGAATAGCAGCGTCTTCAAGGTCTGACGAAACTGGAGATGATCCTGTGTTGCACGTAAATCCAATGGCAATGCATTCCATAGCCTGGCAGCCGCTACTGAAAAGGCACCGTCACCGGACCTGGAGTGACAAAAACAGGGGATCTGAATGAGCAGTAAAGAAGCAGAACGGAGAGGACGAGTGGGAACATATGGGGGAATCTTTTTTTCTGTACGAACTCTGGCCCAGTAGCGTAGAAAGGCCGGTGTACGGTGCCCAGTGCCTTGAATTATACCCGTTTCACTACAGGGAGCTAGTGAAGTGAGGCTAGTATGGGGGAGGCAGAAGCCCAAAAGGGAGCCCCCTTGCCATTCTAGCTGCAGTGTTCTGTAGGACTTGCAGCCGATGGAATAGGTAAGAAGGGTGAGCCAAATACAAGGCATTGCAGTAGTGCAGAGAGCCTGCCACCATAGAAAATACCACGACTGCATAAAAGTACTCCGGGAGGAAAATGAGAACTTTACGAAGAACTTTGAGCTTGAAATAAACAGACTGGCAAACCACTCCTTACGGGGGCTCAAAAGACAAAGAGGAAGATAATGTAATGCCTAGTTTCTTCACTACATGCACCAGTTTAGGCAGCCGGCCGAGAGAAGGCGGCCAAAAATCAATGATCCGCAGAACAGAGCTTGAAGGTGGATCGACTACCAACACCTCGGTCTTGTTTCCGTTCAAGAGGAGCCAGTTGTTGCTCCAGCTGTTAATCGCGAGGAGACATGCCTGGCAGCGTGCTGCCATTTGTAGCAGCAGCAAGTCCAGGCGAACAAAATGTGGGTGTCATACGCATATGAGTAGCACCTAAAACTGTGAAGTGAAAAGCTCAACATAGGGTTAATATAAATGTTGAAAAGAAGAGCGGAAAGAGCCGAACTCTGTGGCACCCCACAAGAAATAGGAGAAGGGGCTCAGGAGAAAGAAGTAAGCAAGAGAGAATGTGACCGCCTAGACAGAAAAGAATAGAACCAGGCGAGCACTGTGCCCTCGATGCCCGCCGGTTCACCAAGATGGAAGGATCGATGGTGTCGAAGGCAGCCAACAGGTCAAACAAAATCAGCGCCCAACACCACCTGAGTCCACCCGGTGGGCCAGATCATCCACAACGGAAACCAGCACCGACTCAGTTCCTCGCCCAGGCCATAAATCTGATTAAAAAGGGTCCAAGAAACCAGAGCCTTCCAGAAAGGACTGAAGTCAGGGCATCACCAATAAGCAACTTTATGAAGAAAGGAAGGAGAGAAATAGGCAAACAATTCAAGAACAATGGGATCCAAAGAAGGTTTTCTTAAGAGAGGAATAACCATAGCGTGCTTAAGACCAGAGGGGATACACCTATTACCCAAGGAACTATTAACAGCGGATGACACCCAAGGACTGATCAAAGGAATAATCCTCTTCAGGAGGGACAAGAGGATTGGATCTGACGGAAAAGCAGATTTGAGGGCATTAGTAGTCCTTGTGATATCCCAAGAATGAGAAAGGACGAGAGGGCTACTGGGGTCGGCAGTGGAGAACGACCGGGATCCTGCGTCAACTATATTCTGACAAATCGTTGCTATGTTGTTAGAGAAAAACCTGGAAAGGAAATCCCACAGAACTTTGGAAGGAACGATAGGATTAGCTGAAACAGAGGATGGCAGAGACTGGACAAGCCTAACAGCTCTCTAGGCTGATTGACAGCAGACACCACGCTCGAAGAGAATCATCCAGCCCAAATACTCTTTTATGAACTCCTCTAGTTTTCCTCTCCTCAGACAGAGGTGGCGGACTGGCTCGGCCATATCACAACTAAAACCCCACATCTAAAAAAATTCTGGTCACTCCTTTGAATGCCTAGTAACTAGAATACATCCTGATGCAAACTCTTCCATCTTAATAGCAAATCTTTACCTCCTGCCTGACTCTAACAAACCCTTGTTCTTAACACAAATGTCAGAGTTACTTTCAGAATTCATGTCTGCATATTAGCAGAGGTGTATCGGAAGCGCAGCAGATGGGCGCAGCGGGCGAGAGCCTCGTGCGCAGACCGGGCCTTAGAGTTTACCACCAACTTCAGCTACGTGTGCTTCCTCTGCTGGCCATTTATTACGTGAGGATCTGCTGTCTCTTGCTCCTTTTTAATACCATTTATCCACAGTATTTCAATATGGCTGGCCAAACTACCATTGACCAGTCTAATACTGGGAATTCCTTTTTGAATAGTTATTTATTAAATGCGCGTTCATTAGTTGCTCATGCTCATGATTGCTACAATTTGATGGCTGTGTGAGCACTCCAACCCCTCTGTAATTTTCGCTTTACCCCCCAATTATGGCATTCTCTGTCTGGATCGAGTGTGGATCCATTCGGGTGGAGTTATTGCAGTGATTTTTAAAAATCTTTGTTGATTGGTGGAGGAGGGATGGAGGGAGTGATGTAATCTCTGATGGATGGCATAGTTTATCGACTTTGTCGTAAAAAAACTGATTCTGTTTATCTGCCATCTCCCCATGGAATGGGGGTTTATTCTCTAGCTCTTGAAGGGATTTAAAGATTTCTCTGGGTGAATTGGTTGCCGCTAGTATTTTTCTGGTGAATGCTTCTTTTTTTAGCTTTTTCGAATTTCAAGTCTGTATTTTTGTTATTTGATATTAAGCTCCTTTTTATGGGTGTTCCGTCCGATTTGACCCATTTCCTTATAAACCTACGAACCGTGATATGGTGTGATTTCACATCAGGGGTAAACCATGCGTGTCTAGTAGATGGATGGCAGGTTTTATTAGATAAGTGGTGCCAGGAGGTGATGACTTCAGTGTGGGAGATATAGTATAATTCTGCGAGTAGGGCTGGGTTGTTCTTTACCAAAATGTTGTAGTGGCCGAGGTCTGTTTCTACAGCAGGACCCAGGAGTTGCAGTGATAGGTGTTTTTTGTTCCTAATCAAGATTGTTTTAGGGCTAAATTGCGTGACTTGTTTGTGTGGGAGTGTGAATGAAAGTATGTTGTGGTCGGTCCAGTAGACCTGAGTGTTGGATTGGTTGGGGGTGTTATATTATGCTAGTATATCTATAACGCGCCAAAGCCCGAGGGTATATAGGGGCCGAAAGATGAGAAATAGGGAGGCCTAAATATACTATAATAGGGAGCAATCTTATTCGTTATTCAGGAATAAGGCAGTTTTCAGCTGTTCTCTGAAAATCAAGTGATTGTTTTGCGCAACTGTTCTGGTAGGGTATTCCATGCCCGTGCTGCGTGAACATGAAAGGCGCGGGCATATCCACGGGCTCGCTTTACGCAAGTTACTTCCGGCAAACAGGCCGAGGATGATCGCAGATTTCTTCTGGGTTGGTAGACAGTCAGTCTGTCTTTCAGGTAGACTGGGACATTTCCAAAGACGCACTTATGGCAAGTAGACAACAACTTGAACTGGATCTGCGCCGATACTGGCAACCAGTGCAGTTTCTTTTGTGCCGCCGATGTTCGTTCAGAGCGCTTCATCTGGTATATAATACGGACAGCAGCATTTTGGATCTTTTGCAGTCCTTGAATGTCTGCCCCATTGGCGCCTCCCATCAAGGCATTGCAATAGTCTATGCGAGGGAGAATCACACGATTTGCTACAGAAACTAGTGGGGCGACTTGCCGAAGCACCTTAAGATGGTAGTTAGTGCTTTTAGTAATAGCTGCCACATGGACGTTGCTGTCTAAACTGTCTTCCAAATAGGTGCCTAGGGTCTTTACCTTGCGCACTGCCATAATCTGACTGCCATCAATTTCGAAGCTGGCATACACATGAACCAATCTAGCTCTTGCTTGCCGGGGGTCAAACAACATAAGTTCTGTCTTTGTCGCATTCAGGCAAAGCCAGTTAGTTGACATCCAGCTCTTAATGATCTGATGCATTGAGTCCAGCATCAGTTGGTCCTTTTTATGGTCCCCACTGATCTCCAGGGTGAGCTAAAAATCATCAGCATAGTTGCAGAAAAACAGATCTAGGGACTCCAGATCCATGCATAGTGGGAGAATATAAATGTTAAACAACAAAGGAGAAAGACAAGCCCCCTGAGGCACACCACAAGTGATGATTTCTACTTCGGACGCACTGTCACTGCAATGGACTCGCGAACAGCGGCCCTCAAGAAATGACTTAAGCCAGCTTATTGCTTCCATGGAGAGGCCCCGCACAGTAGCCATCCGGTCCAGGAGGATTCCATGATATAGCAAGTCAAAGGCTGCTGATAAATCCAACAGCATCAGCAGCCCTGACTTGCTGTGTTCCAGTTTACCGAGCATGCAAGTCTGCAAGTCAAGCAGCGCACTTTCAGTGCCATGGAAGCTCCGAAAACCAATAGTTTTTTATGTAGGATACCAGCTCCCAAGACATGAGACTGAAGCTGTAGGGTGGCAACCTCATCAATTAACTTAAGAAAAAAGAGGGTGTTTGTGATGGGCCTAAGGTTAGCCGCATCATTGGGTTCTAAAGCCACCTTTTTTAATAGTGGGGTAACTGCAACACTTTTTATGGCTTGTGGGATAAGGCTGGTTCGAAATGAAGCATTTACGAACCTGCAGAGGAATGGGGCAACAAGGTCCTTATGCTCCAATATATTTTTAGATGGAAATAATTCTCCAGGGCAATTAGTGGGATGCATAGTTTGAGGACGTTGAGTACCTCTTCCGTGGTTAAGTCCTTGAACCTGAAACCAGTGAAAGGTTCCGGCTGGGTTTGGGTTTCTCGTTCCAGACGTGAGGGGCCCTTTTGAATATTAATAGGATCCTCTTTCTTCATAGTCTTATTGCGAATCGCTGTAGTGGCTAAAAGGGGGGAACCTTAAGGTATTTATTTATTTTGCATTTCTAAAGTGCTCACACAGCCCGGCCATCGAGGCGCTGTTACCGGAATATGTCTTGGTTGTGTATTTATAACGCGCTTAATACCCAGAGGTTTCTAAGCGCGGACCCGGGGATCGAACCTGTGTTGCTTCATGTCGTCTTGTTTCCAAGGCGAGTACATTGCTGCTGAGCTATCTTCCCGGGACAAGGGTAGATTCTTCCATGATCTTTTTTTGAGCCTTTTTCAATTTATCAGCAAAAGCTTTCTGTACTCTGTTACAGTCTTCATTAGTAGGTTTAATGGAGGGACTGGTAACTGCAGGTTTTTCCCAGGACCTGAATAATCGAAAGAGCTCCTTTGTTTGATCCCTGGCATGGTTAATTTGATCGTTGTAGTAGCTACTTTTAGCTTCTAAGATCTTAGCCTTATATTCTTTGTCTTTAAGTTTCCAGGCTGTCAAATTTTCCAAAGAATTCTCTCTCAACCAAACATGCTACGCCTGCCTTTTTATTGGCTTTAAGTTCTGCTAAGGCTGGGGAAAACCATTTCTGGTGGTTTAGCGAAATCTCTGACAGTTCTAGCTTTTAATGGGGCAATCTGGTCTAACATACCTATGATTTCTTCATTGTAGATGTTAATCAAAATCTCAGGACCATCAGAGTAATTTGTTTTGGGGGTCTGCATGAATGATCCAATCCAATGTGTTGCCCTTGTCATGGCTGGGACTAGTGTGGAGGGGGGAGGAGAGATTTAGGCCCAGGAGTTGAGAGAGGAAAGAGGTGACTAGAGGGTCTGTGGTATCATTGTCTCGTAGTTTAAGGTCAACCCAGACAATACATTTCTCTGTGTAAGTTTGTCTGTGTGGGAAATGTTATGTTATGAGAATTTTTAAAGCGCAGCATTCACCCGAAGGCATCTTGGCGCTAGACCAGAGGTAGACCGATTAAAAACAGGCCAATAGATCAGAGAGCTTAGAAGAGATAGGTCTTTAATGCACGACGAAAGGACAAATGATGTTCCATTTCACGCAGGACAAAAGGTAGGGTTTTCCATGCTCTCGATGCAGCCACAGAGAAACCACGCCCACAAATACGAGAACGTTTAATCCAGGGAATTTAAATACTCAGAGAGGTTTGAGAGCGAAGCGCTCTAGATGGAATATAGGGGGTGGGAGGACCTCAGGTTGTGCTCGATAGACCGCATTGCAGTAGGCAATACCGCTCATTACCAAAGAGGAAACTACAGGAGCATGACAATGTAATGGAATGTAGGGAAGAACCTTACGAATAACTCTTGACTTAAAATTGCCTGTTTGGCAGATAGATGATACCTGACCAGACATTGAAAGAGTGCTAGACATTTTAACACCTACATCCTTCACTGTAGTGACAGGAGAAGGAAATGAACCCAAACTAGGTTGTCAGAAATCAGGAGTCAAGAACAATAGAGGATCAGCTGTACCCACAACCAGCACCTCCGTTTTATCAGCATTTAGTTTCAGCCAATTCCTGAACATCCATCCACACACAGCCTCCATGCTCCCCCTAAGCCGAAAAGGCAGTATCAGAACAGGACAGATCGAGCCGAAGGAGGATCTGTGTGTCGTCGGCAAAGAAGTAACATAGGAAGCCGTGGGACTGGATGAGACCGAGAAGAGGCTGGATATAGATGTTAAATAGAATAGGTGAAAATGTGGAGCCTTGAGGGACTCTGCAAGACAGAGGAGCTGGTTTGGATTTAAAAGGAGGAAGAGAAATAGATTTAGATTGACCTGAAATAAAGGACGTAAATCACTTAAGTACTATGCCAGATAGACCAGCAGAGGAAAAGCGGGCAACCAGGGTGGGGTGGTCAACGGTGTCAAAAGCAGCTGATAGATCTAAAAGAATCAGTGCCCCAATCTCGCCCTCGTCCACCAACCGGGCCAGATTTATTTATTTATTTGAGTTTTTTGTAAACCACGCCACATGCCCAGAGGCCTCAGAGTGTGCACATACAATGGACAGACAAAGCAGAAAGCAGTTCAGGGAAAGCAAGAGATCCATGGGCAAAAGGACAAAAGGGAAGGGTAGGACCAATTAATCAGGGGATAGGTTGAAGATGTATGTCTTCAAGCGTTTTAAAAGAATTTTTTTAACTCCACAGTTGTCGGAATAGTTCTATGGCTATACGGAAGCCAAGCAATTGGACTCTGGACATTAAAGCTGCATCTACCAGCCTTAGCAAGTTTAAATCTGGGCTGTACAATTCTGAGTTGGTTCTGTGACCTGAGAGTGCGCGATGTAACCTAAAGCAAGGGACGATCCGCATGATATTTAGGAGCAACATTAAGAAAACATTTATGAGTCAGCGTAAGAAGTTTGAATTATTCTGACCTTCACGGGCAGCCAATGAAGGTCCCGCCTGGACACCATTAAGATAGCTTGTATTCAGAGACCAGAGATGGCACGAACTGCTTCGTTCTGTGAGACCTGAAGAGATGACAAGTTGGACTGCGAGCAGCCACTCAGAAGGCTGTTACAGTAGTCAAGGTGGGAGTTAATGAGAGCAGTGGCAAGAATTGCTGCATTTCTGTGCGTCAGAAAAGGTGGAATGTTACACAATAGTTTGTTGATCAGCCCACAGGAGGATTGGGTCTGAGCAACAGCTGATTCATTGTTAGCTCTGCATCTAAGATAACACCGAAGGTCTTCACATTTTTGCCTCAGGAATCATTGTGCCAAAGATGAGAAACCTCTTATATTCAGGTGGTAAAGATTTCAGTTTAGAACTGGAACCAAGAATCGACAGCTCGGTCTTCCTGGTATTCAGAGAAATACAAGCGATTAGAGCTAGGGGGTCCTCTTTTTTTAGGGGGCTGTGTGGCTGAGGACCAGATACAGGCATATACAACAAGAAATGCCACTGAACAGCTACCCACCTACACACACACTAGGTGTGTCTAGTTGCAAACAGTGCTACCAATCATGTCGGTCAATGGAGCAAGACAGGAACAATAGAGATAACCCTTTTTTTAATCAATAAGTATAAAAACACTCGAACAGTTTCCATATAAAAAAGACAAAAGTACATTTTGTTTACACAAGATATCACATAAAACAACATTCTGTGAAAATCACTGATTGCGATGAATCAAAGCTACCGCAATTCCCAAATTCTAACAGTATTGTGAGGTTAGTAAGGGTGTGTGGTGGACATTTAGTTGTTTCGTATGTCTCTAATTCATATAGCTTGTCCAGGATAGCAAAAAGTTCCTTAGAACTGGAATTTGCAAGCATAATCCTATCATTATACAAAGCAGATTTAGCAGAGATAATAGCTTTTGTATTGCTAGACCAAAGTTTTAAAATTGGCCAAAGTGGTGGATGATGGGTTCTTGCGCCAGCAACGTTTACCAGTCCGTTTCTTCAGCCTAAATTGAATTATGGTGTCATCAAACCAGCCTTTATGAATCGCTTCACTTTTTATGGACCAATTTTCTAAAGGTGCTAGCTGATTAATAACCCCCTCAAGGGTATTGGTGATATGACAAACTAGCTCTTCGGCTTTTCAGATACCCTCCAGATCCACTACCGCAACCAGCACTGATTCAGTACATCTACCAGAGGCGAAAATCAGACTGGAAGGTGTCCAGAAAGTGAGAAGATTCACAAAAGGCACATTTCCCCAACGATCAACTAGAATTCGCTCTTACTGAGGTCTACAATCCAAGTTAAGATTAATTTACCACCCTCTTCTGATTCAAGGTTATTTATTCCTTCTAACCTGTGCTTAACACAACCCAAGCTTATTAGAACACCTTAGCCATTTGGTTAATCATGATAACAATCCAAATTAGCATTATCACTAAGAAATTACTAACTTGCACGTGTTACTTTTGTGCTGTCACCCATTTACGTAACCCTGCAATCGCCATGAATAAGACCATATATATGCATGATTTACGTATTACAGAGTGCTTTTGCTAACCATGTGCTTAGGATTTTTCTTTTCTTCCCTTTTTTTTGTTATATTCTCATTAATTTTATTTGTATACTTACACACCTAATGAATTAATTGGAATATAACTTGCATTGCACTACTACTACCTACAAACCTCTTTCCCCGTAACTTTGGACACAGTTATCCAAACAAAAACAAAGAGATTACAGACAATTTAGGACGCCCATAGAGTAAAATACTAGAACTGTATATTACGTATTTCCTTGAAAAAGCGCTAAGTGAGTAAGTGGGGTTATGGCACATTAAGCTGAATTGTCATACAGTAAAGTCACTCATTTACTAACTGAGTAAGTGTAGCAAACAATTGCAGACTAAAGCCCAAACCCAGCACACAGTGACCGTTTATTTCAAACCGAAACTACCAACACCACATCAAAGCTCTTGTGCGCTCTCACTCTTGATCCCACTAACTAATCCTCTGAAACCCTTCTTCCTTTTCAGATCGGCCAGAGCACCTGGGGACCATGAAAATGGCAGTCACACGTGGTATAAATCACAATAACATAACCTAACATTGCTTTAAACTCAAATAATTCAGCAAGAGTTATATATGCTCAAGGAGGGGTTTGCATCAATAGTATTAGGGCAAAGCTGTGGCCTTACCCCACTGCTTTTCAATCTTTTTACAAATGAATTCCCTTAACACTGTTTTAAAAATACTAGTGTTCCAATGATGTTGGGTTCAGATACCCAATTCCGGTTTATGCCAGCGGCAGTCTTAATTGCACCAACCCCTAGCACTCTACAGAGATTGATTGCAGCTTATGCTTGTTACATGAATACCAGGGGTCTTGAAATAAATACCCAAATCTGTGACAGTGGTTTTGAGAGCAAAAGCCTTGAAGACGCATCATCATAGATTTAAAGTGGGGGAAGGAATCCCATGGTAGACCATACCTATTTCTTAGGAGTTCGTTTTGGAAAGAACCCTGAGGGGTATTTTAATTTTGAAGTCAAGCTGTGAGCATGGCCCACAGTGTGAATGGTATATTTAGCTTTGGTAGACATTATTCATATCATTTGGTAAAAATGGTAGTGACTGTTTATAAGGCCAAGGAGATTGTATTATATGAGGCTGCAATCTGTGGCTTTGACGATTGTTATGATTTATAAATAGTTGAAAATAAATTAATCAAGCGATAACTTTCTCTCCTGCCCCTTGCACCATCATAATCCACCCACTTGGCGCTTGGCCTGACTCTGATGGAAGATGAGCTGCGGATTGCTAAATCTTCTAAGTATGTGTGATGTATATGATATGATAGGTTATTTATAATGCGCTTAATACCCAGAGGTTTCTAAGCACGGACCCGGGTATCGAACCTGTGGTGCTCCGTGTCATCTTGCTTCCAATGCAAGCACGTTGCCCCTGAGCTATAAGATTGTGTGGCTTAAAACAGTGTACGCACTCCTGGTAGGATGTGATCATGGTCAATGTTTTGAAAATCCTTCATACTTTAGCAAGAGAATTAACTAAAATAAGCCATTTGAATTTTTGTAAAATTGTGAATACTAAAAGCAGCCCTACAGATTATTTGTGTTGGGCACTGAGGCAGGTCAGAAGAAGGACACAGACTCTTAGATGACATGATGCACAGTATTTTATCAAAATATCTTAAACAGGCCTATCTTTCCCTATCACTTTGGGTGTTCAATGCCTACATTACCAACTAAGGTGCTTGTTCATCAGTCGTGAATGTCCAAATGAACAAGTCTGCTGCCCAAAACTACCCTATGTGACCCTACCGCTACGAAAACTTACTTAAATAGGGAGAATGGCTCCCTTATCCTAAGGGTACTCCTAGTACCAATATAGGGGTTATTTGTTAGTATTTAATGTGCAAATAGTGTCTTGTGACTTTGTGGATCAGTCCTCTCTGTATTATCAAATCTTCCTTTCTTTTTGGGAATCCCTGTTGGGACTTTCCCATAGTATTCATATCTCTTTCCATTCCTGTTAGTGTATCCTGTTAAGGTATTGTTGTTCTGGTAGGTCTCCTGGACAATTGTATATCCTGTTCACTTAGGCTACTTCTCTTAATGTATAGTCCAATTGTCTAGTTCTCTCAAACTCTGGTTCATACTTTGTGCTCGCTCTCTCACTCACATTACACTCTTCTTGTAAAAGGTATTTAGTTACTCTCCCCTGTTTCTAATTGATCTCTGTTTTATTTTCTTTACTGATACGAGTTGTTTGTGTGGTATAACGATTCCCTGGGTGCCTCCCTTGCTTTCCGTCCTTCCCGTTACCTTTGTTCCTGACAGGGACGTTCTTGAGAGCTTTCTCGGTCGGGCACCTCGTCTAGGGTCACAGACCGCTATTTGCTTCATTTTGCTAGCGTCTCTCTCCGCCTTCACTTACTTCTCCGTAGTGTCTCAGTACTTCACTGTGTGACAGACACCTAGTGGCTTGCTTCTGGCAGTGGTCTCAGCCATAGTTTGTGGATAGTCTATCCACCATGACTTCTCATTCCTGATCGAGCCACCACCTTCTTGCAGGCTCCTGCCTTGCTGGTTTCTCTTTGTTAGCGTTCGCATTATCATGGGCGTCCGATGAGGTGAGTTCGAAACTAGCAGGATTCTGGGTTTCCGTCCCTGGTTATGACGTAGCGTGGGAGTTCTCCGAGCCTACGCACGTGCCTGTGTCTCTCTTCTCATTGCCTGCTCATGGAGGACTCATTAATCAATCTACTCGTCCCAGTAGATTGGTAATTTTCATTTGAATGGATATGCTTGCTATTCATAAGATTATGGCATCAGTGTTGTGTTTCTTCGTGTTCTTTTATATTTTATATCTTCTGGTTCTTTTGAGCATCCCATGTAAGCAACAGTATGTCCAGCTTTAGGGAGGCCCTTATGGGAACGGGAGTCCTTGTCCCCAAAGGGGGGAGTCTCTCCCAGTGATGATCGACTTGCCTCAACCCCTTGGCAGGGTACTGTCGGAGCGGGATCACCTCCCTAGCCCCAAAGTGGGGGGGCAGAGAAAGGACAAATTCCCTTGATTCGTCACAGCACCTACTGCTTTGAGCAGATTATTATGCTGTTAAAACAGTAACCGTGATTTGGTTGAAGTTTCAATTTCACTGTATATCCAAGCTGCCATTCTGCAGTGGCGATGGTGCTGCATTTGCTTTTGCTTTGTCCAGCTTCTGATGCTACTGGAACCTATATGTTTAAAATGCTATTAAAAACCTGGTGTTCATCAATGTAAAGTTGCCCTTATGTTTCCTCAAATGATGACTGGACCCCCATGTTCCTTGGGCCATTGGATCTTATATTAAACGGGCCTCTACGTTTCATAGGAGAATTATAAATGACGCTATTGAAGATGTTAGACTAACTCAATGAACCCTAATTTTCTTTTTTTTATTTGTTCAGTGTTTTGTAGCTACAGCTTAATAGATAATTGTGAGAATGTCTATTGAATGTATGCTGAGATTTCTGCTAGTCGAATATTTTAATTATCAAATTGCCTTAGACCAAAGATTGAATAAATGATTGTGTGCCCAATTTTATGGTAGGATAGTGGTATTTGTTTGTACTGTATTTGGTAGTTTATTTCTCCTGCTTTTATTGATTTGGCTGCAGTTTCCTTTTTTACTTTTCTATGTACCTTTATGGATTGTGTTTCATTTCCAAATAAAGTTGATTTATTATGATAATGAGACAAATATTAAAAACATGATCAGAAAACCCTAATGAATTCAAACACCTACATAAAAACAAAATCCATTTTATTAAACAGATTACATTTAAATAATTACAAATAAAATTAAATTCTCATAATGTCACAGTAATATTTGCATTCGTTAGATGATGCATTCACATTACCCGTAATGGTTTGCGTTGTTGGGTGCATAAAATGCAATCATAATTAAGGTGATTTTTGTAAAAACTTTGATCTTGCTTGCCAGGCCCTCTTCAGAAACGTTGCTAGAGGAAAAACCATGTGCTTCTGAGAGGTGGATTTAGCAATAATTGGAGCTTGACTCAGTGTCCTCACATTGCATCCTTTCAACCACTTTTTGAGTAATTTTTGTCCAGTAAACAAATAAAGGCGAATGTCGTACCATGGACCGCGACCTGAAGCAATGCACCTTACAAAATATTGTATGTGTTTAAGTTTTATTCTAACCCTTAAAGGTAGTGTTGCAAAGCAAGAAAATAACTCAGTAACTTGGGCAGAACTCCACTCTAATCTCCCCGCGCCTGAGGTTCCTTAAGGTTGACCCTTATATCTTCTCTCAAGTTCTTTCAAACACCTCTTTCTGAAACAAATCACAGTTCGAACCAATCAGGATGGTGTCTCCGGGAATGATTTGCTCTCGCTCTGCAGAAACAAAATCTCAGTCCCAAAGGTAAAGATTCAGGCACCTCTCCATCACTGAGTCTCTTTCTTTCAAGTCTTTTGGCTTGGGTCCAGTTTGCCAATGAGATATGACCATCTCCACGTGTCAACTCTTGCCACCGTAACTGTGTTTTTGATGCAAGTTTCAGAAACCGGAGGAGTTCCTTTTTGACTTTAGAACAAGCAAACCAGTTGGCTCTGTGATCGTTTTCAGAGGAGCTTCACAAAACCCTATCACCTCTCTTGATTTCTACTCTGTTGACTCTTTATACTCCTGTTGTGGTCCTGGTCCTCCTCCTGTATCATGCCACATGCTCTTTCCTACCGGATAGTGGATTTGACGGCTACCTACCTCTACCCATGCCTTAGGCTTAGCATGCCTGCATGCGTGCTCTTTCAATACTGCAGTTGTGTGATTGGTGAGCTTTTATTGGTGTGATTTGATCAGCAGTGGGACTGTGACTTTAAAACACTGCCCCACCATTTTGGATTTTCTACCAGCATACCTCTCCACATGCGGTTCTGCATATCACCATAGGAGCCACGTCTGCAGCGGTACAGACACAAACCCTTTTAAGAGCCTCTTTGTTGGTTTGACATCTTTGAGTGATGGGATGGGGGGAGCTTGCGCTTGGTTGGTCATTGATTAAGAAGCAGAAAGTATGCTCCTGCCGCCCCCACGGGGCCCTCGCATGTCTCAGATTAGCCCTTAAAGAGCAAGTGACTGATTGCTACCCCATCGTGGGGGCTCAGTAAAGACAAACAGGAGGGGGTCCTCTCCGTACTGCCACTGTGGCCATCATCCACTAACTCTGGGATGTCCCCATCCTCCTTGGCTGCTCCGTGTAAAGTCCCTAGACCAAGGCAGTAGGTTATTTCACAGAACATAAACATTGAAAGTGCAAGATGTGCTTCCTGTTTGACAGTGGGCACACCCATGTGACTAAAATGTAATCTTTATAAAGCCCCACTGAACATTTTTAGAAGTAGCTGCTGATGCACAAAGAGGAGTATCTAAGACCAATTCAAACAAATGGCAACCTGTCACATGGCATGCATACGGATCCCCACATCTGGCTGCTCATGCACATGTATTGTGGAGATCCTGTGCACTGCAGGTTATGTGTTTTGTGTGGCTAGTTTGCGGATGAGCTAGGGAGTAGGCATTTGTAAATAAAGCAGTTAGTGCCTCCCACCTGACAAAACTGTAAGACCTGATCCTATTAACAAGAAACCACAAACGCCCCTACCTAGTCATTTTCTATTATCACAACAACCTTGAGCCTACACTTGCTATCCCAACTCACAGGCCCTCCCAGACACCTTTTACAGTACCAACCCCAAGTATTCCCTCATAGCACCCCCCCAATACCCGTGCATTCTCTCTGCAGCACTACTGTACAATCACTATTACCTTCCAACTCACACCCACATCTGTCTGGGCTAGTTACACAGCTGTGCCTCCTTATCTGCCCATGGGAAAATGTACCATGCTTTGCCCTTAAGAGTGTGTGTGTGTGGGTGATTTGGATCCCTTGGTCGACCCATGACAATGGGGGCTTCAGGCAGGGGGGGGCAGCCATGTGAATTAAGAGGCCACTACGGGCCCTTTAAAGGAAAAGATTCCTGATGTGGGATTGACATCCACTGGCCCTGTGATCCTGTACATGTAGAGTTCTGTTTGCACTAATATTGTTTCAAAGCTAACCAGTTCATAATCATTTCCACTTTCTTCTATGGCAGAGAGCGGGCTGAGGCCATACAAGCAATTGTGGGTCCTGCTGGCTCTGACCACGGAGTGCAGAATAGCAATTCCTGGACGTATGCATTTTTCTGCTCATTCCAAGATAGCCAACTGCCCTTTTTAAAGTGCCGTACATGGTTGGGGCAAAAATGAGTAACTGCAAACAGGATACACGTGAGTAAGTGAAGCTCACATACTCAAACCAATTGCTGTGTAGAGAAAATGAGGGCACCCAGCTGCAGATCTTCACCCGAAGCCCAGTCAATGGGCCAGGAGAAAGCCACTATAAAAACTCTTGCAGTAGAAAGACGGTACAACGTTCATTCATTGCCATTTCTTTCACTGAGTTTTTTACCAAACATTTGTTGCTGAGAAAAACTCATCTCAAAATATGGGGGATTGGGGTAAGGGCATATAAGGGCTAGGGTGGGGGGATAGGAAATACATAAAAGGGGAGGGGGCTTGGGTGAGGAACCCCCACAAATAAAACATTCTAAATGATAAATGTTTTTTCTTCAAAAAACTGCGCAGGAAAAAGGGGTATAAAGAAGAAGCGTGTGAAGGACCAGTGCCATTTCAAGTGTGGATGTTTTGGAGGTACAGGATCATTTTCAGGAGTTAGAAGTACAAGAGGAGAGCTAACCTTTAGAGGGAGAATCGGAGGCAAAGCGTGAAGAGGAATTAATGTGAAAATGAGGTTGAAGAAGGAAAATAGAGAATACATAGAAGAGACCCACTCTTAGAGGATGGAGAAAGGAGACAGAAAATTTGAGAAGCTGACAATGAGAAATTCCTCTGAATAGTAGTGAGAGTACAGACAGAGAATAGCAACAGTAGCCTTTTTGGTGTCAGGAAGAGGTGGGAGGAAAAACGGGCATGTAGTGGAGCGGGATGGTGGTTAGGCGACAGCCAGCTCGAGGGCTAGACATGAACATTAGTGCGAGGCTCAAAGGCACAAGTGAGTGATGGCTCGGAGAGGAACACAGTGAGACAGTGCTTGGAGAGAATAGATTGAGAACTCTGAGAGGGAACCGAACGAGGTTCTGATCAAGCACTCCGTCTCCAGGCCTGCCTCAACTCTGGAAGATGATGGAGAACCTCTCCAGAGAGTTTTGCAACGGAAATATCTGAGGCATCATGGCAACCTCATACTTGGTCGCTACCCACCCACCAGGACTGTATTCCAGGGAACAGCCTTGTACATGAGGCTGTGAGTGACAGTGGGCGAGACTCAAAGACTTTTAGAAAACTCTTATATTCAAGACAACATTTTCCACTCTGAATCTTTTGAGTTTCCTAATACTGTATATAATCTCAAATAAAACTTGTGAAATTACTTCATGGCTTGTGTCCTTTCTAGAGTCCACTTGCATTTATGATGCCCTTCTCCCTTATAGTTCACAACTCTCCATTTCAGCTCAAACTTCACACTCTAAACAGCCTCCTCACAACCCTTGATGTTACTGCATTTTAATAAAACATTAAACTGCAGCTCCTCACCTCCTAAAAATGTTTACCATGACCACTAGTATCCATCATCTGGCCAGCGTATTCCAAAAATGATTGTACAGTGATGCACCATATTAGGACACAACAGATCACACATTCAGCAACAAATGGCAGTTATTCAAATATTGTCTGCCATGAAGGCCATATGTCATGTCCCATATTCTTTGTCCCAACAGCTGTACTCCTACGTCCACCTTCTTTGATACTCTCCAGGTGCTGGCCTCTACCCACCAGTCCATTTCTTTGCACCAGGTGGGTTGAAGCCTCCACCTTTTGGTACGCCTCAAACTCTTAATATTTCCCCTGCTTTCATTTTTTGATCATTCTTTTTCACTTTAGGGCCCACACTGCACATTGGGTTGTTTCCACAACTTTAGCTGGGTGATACTGGTTTCTTTTCGTAGGCTAGTAAAGACAGGCAGATTTTTTCTGTGGACCTACACTCCTAGCTTGGAATGTTTGGTTCTGAAACACCGACCATTGCCTCTACTGTGACGCTCTTTCTGTCAAGATGTTCGACTCTGGTGCTAGAAAGACCTTCTCTCTCATCCTCTGCCACAACACTTGAAGGGTGTTTTGGATAAGAAGAAACCGCAGTAGGTGAGCAATGCACTTGTTTAATGTTTTTAGAGCACTCCAAACTGGGGTCTCAATTCTGAGGTCTCCCAGTCAGTAGGGGATCTGTGTGACCCTTCTTTGATTGGCGGCAACTCAAGGATTCCCACTTAAGGGCTAAAACTGGGGGCAACACAGAGGCTCTCTTTAGTGGGGCTAAATAGAGGCACAGGCCCAAAGATCTCAGTCAAGTGAAAAGGCCCAGGCCCACACCTGAGGGTGCCCATCAAGAGGCTAAGAATTGGGCACACGCCCGAGGAAACTTGTGTTGAGGCTAATTCATGATCCAAGTATCAGGTCCTCCGTGTAAGGGTTATGCCCAGGATCCTTATAAGAAGTATGAGAGATGGACTCTTGGCAGGGTCCACTGATCTCCAGGGACGCAAAAGAGGTTCCCATGCTTCCGAGGGCTGTGGTGTCAGCCTCAGTGACTCGATGCAGACAATATTCTGTGGATCAAGCCTGGGTGCTCAAGAAAATGTGGGCAGCATGCCAGAAGACAGGGAAATGGGAGCCATTTCCTCGGCAGTGCCTTGTTGCTTTCAGGAGTGTCTTCTGCAAGGGAGTCTCATCCCTCCGCAGCACTGCGCATGCTCCTCCAGTGGACGAGTGGTTAGCGCTTATGTACATGTTACTTGTGCCTATACGTGACCTCCAGCCCACATCCTCGTCACTATTCTATAACGTTTGTTGGCTGTCACAGAGTGAGGGAGCACTCAGGGCTCCCGGCATCTACCACCTCTTGGGGTCGTCCTGCGCCCACAGCTCCTCCATCAGAGGAACAACTACTTGGTTCCTGCAGGTCCTTGATGCATTCCCCAGCTATGAGTGGTTATTTCATGAACATCCTAAGAGAGTTATTACTAAAACCACTAGGCCCTATGTTCCCCCAGGTGGTGTTCTGGCTCAACCTGACCCGGTGATGGCAGTTTCCTTGTGTTGACGGCCAGCTCTGATCCTGTTCCTTTGCCAGTGGAATCGGCACCTATATTTCCACTTGTTCATTTGCTGCCTTAGGGCCACCCCTGGCTCCCTCAGCTCCTCTGCTGTATCATTGCAATTGCTTCCCCTCAGATGAACCCCATGGCTTTGTTGGTGCATTTGTGGTTGTTGAAGTGGTGCCTTCCTCTGCTCATGCATTTGATATGGGATTCTGGGTCTCCCACAATTCCTGAAGATTCCTGTGCCGGAGTCTCCGCAGACAGACCTGGGTATTCCTTCAGCCATGCTGGCCTCCAGCAATGCAGAATGTTTGGAGATCCCGGTACAAAAGGGCTTGTTGGAAGAAGCCATGAAATTGTGGCAGAAGCCTCATTTGTCAACTGTGGTGAATAGGAGGATCGACATCCGCTGGCACCCCCTACCGATGAAGACTTGCCTCACCTGCATCCCCTGTACTCTGTGTCTGCTTTTTGTTCAGCATTGTCTGTTCTTGTTTGTTTTTATTATTTGTAAAGCGCACCTAACCCGTGGGTAGCAGGGTGCAAAGCAACAGGAGGAGTGTACAGCTTAAGTTACAGAGCACGCAGAAGATGAATCCAACTAAGTTACAGTGTTGGAAGAATCAAACATTTGGACCAATACATCAAAGTATAAATTATTGGTGAATATACATAATTTACAAGTTGTAGATATATCTAGGCATAGAGGTGAGGGGATATACAATTTATACACAATTTACAGTAGGCACGGCAGTGGAAGAGATTAGATGTCATAGCATTAGATGTCATGTTCCTTGATCCAGCGGATGGTATTAGATCTGAATTGTGGGTAGGGAAGCTCTTCCCTAAGAGAAGGTGGTAAGGAATTTCAAAGCTATTCCCTCCAGACATGGTACGTTTGAATCTTGGGACAAGGAGGAGGTTTGAGTGGGCCTTTCTAGAGAGGCGGCAGGAAGTCGGTCTGGTGAATCTCGTTATCAAATATTGAGGGGCCGCTTGGTGTAGGCATTCATGGGTCAGAGAGACCGATTTAAGGAAAATGTTATCTTTTGTAGATAGCCAATTGTGCAATCTTCTAGTCTCTGAGATATGTGCTTTCCTTGGGAGACTTAGGGCTGCTCTTAAGGCATTATTTTGTAGGGTTTGAATTTTATTTGTAATGTATTTGTTGCTACCTATGTATAGTGCGTTGCAATAATCCAGCTTGGATAGAATCAATGCTCTGGCTAGAATGATGCAGTTGTTTGGAGAGAGGAACGGTTTGGATGCCCTGATAAATTTACATGTGTAAGATGTAGCGGAAGCCATGGCATTGACTTGTTTTTTGAAAGTGAGCGTTGAGTCAAAATAGAATCCTAAGGTTTTAACCTCCTTAGCTACGGTGATGATATTATTGTCAATGACAAAAGAGGAGTAGTTTTGGCCTAATTTATTGAGGTTAGATGCGGTGCATAAGATGAGGAGTTCAGTCTTGTCATTCAGGCATAGACCATGAGAGGCCATCCATGCCTGGATGATGAGGTACACTCGATTTACAAAGGCCAAATCCTTGTCATAATCCCCCGTCAACGGGATGAGGATCTGGGTATCATCAGCATAGTTTGTGTAGGTGATACCCAGGCCATCTAGATCATCAAAAAGGGGCTTTGTAAAGATGTTGTACAAGGTGGGGGAGACGCAAGAACCCTGTGGCACACCACAGGTAATGGGCATAGGGTCAGCGGCCGCTGAAGGGGAAAAAAACTTGCATAGTGCGGTTATTGAGGAAGGACTGGATCCATTCAGTTGCCTCCTAGGAGAAATGAGCTGCCGGCTGTAAGTGTGTGGAGAGGATCTCGTGGTTGACCAGATCAAATGCAGCTGAGAAATCGAGAAGTAACAGAAGTGCTGTCTTGCCCTCATCTCTCAGCTCATCCATCTGTGCCTTAAGATCAATAAGCGCAGTCTCGGTCCCATGCTGAGGTCTGAAACCTGACTGTCGGACTCCTAAGAGGTGGTTGAGTTCAAGGTATTGTTGAATTTGTTGGTATGCTATTTTATCAAGGATTTTGAGGAGAAACGGCACTGTAGTGATGGGACGGTGGTTAGTAGGGGTGGCAGGGTCTAGATTCGGTTTTTTAAGGAGTGGCAGGACCCAGGATTGTTTCAGATTGTTAAGTATGATACCGGCTGTAAAGGATGCATTTATTAGTTTAGTTTAGTAATAAATGGTGAGAGTTCTCGAGCTGCATCTTTTATCAGTTGTGCATGGCATAGGTCCCTATGGCAGTTCGAAGGTTTCAGTGCAAGAATAACTTTTTCAACCTCTTCAGTAGAGACTTTGCTGAAGTTGAAGAGGGGGGTGGGCACAGGAGGAGACGTCCGGGTGGGCTGAGGTGGAGTAGAACTGGTATTACTCAATTTTGAGATGGAGAGAAGGGAATCTTTTTTAGTACTGATTTTGGTTTGCAGAGAAGTAATTTTATTGGCAAGAGCATTTTGAATATCTGTACACCAGTTTTTGTCCTTGGTGCATGAGTCAGGAGGCTGGACGGGAGTTTCTATTTCTTTTAGAATTAAGAAGAGCTCTTTGGTATTAGATTTCGCTTGAGAGATTCAAAGGTTAGAAGAGGTTTGTTTTGCAAGGATAATTTCTTTTTTGTACTGGGAAGCTAAATTACTTAAGTTTATCTTATTAATTTCAGAGGGACCTGATCTCCAAAAAATGTCATAGCGTCGTTTCTCCTTAAGGTGAGGAGAGAACCAATTGTTCACATGTTTGCGAGGTTTGCTCTTTATCACTTTGAGAGGTGCTATGGCATCAAGGGAGGATAGCATTACTTTATTGTACTGATCTACAGTGGTTGAGGGATCTGTATGGTCAGGAATAGCGCAAAGAGTAGGTAGGATCAGAGGAATAAGGTTTTCAGGAGTGATGTTTCTCTTATTTCTAGTTGGGACAGCTGGAGCTATGCTGTTAGATTGTAGCAGTGGTGTGGGCTCTAGGGAGAATGTGATCAGGTGATGATCAAACCACGGCTGTGGAATTATAGATAAGACTGTAAGTGGGCAGTTATGCACGGCTAGCCAGTCCAAGGTTCTACCTTTTGGTATGGGTAGGAGCTGTGATTTTCTGAGTGAAACCTAGTTCCTCTAGGATGTTATTAATTATTGTAGCATTATTGTCTAGCTGGTCGCTAAGACCAAGGTTAAAATCTCCTAGTATAATGCTTTGTGAAGAGTTCTTGAGATTATACGATATAATATTTGTTAGGTCATCTTCAAAGGATCCTAGTGGACCAGGAGTTCTGTATATTAGGTGAATGGATACAGACTGCATATTAGATAGTTAACTTAGCCGTTAGGGATTCACAAGAACTTAAGTTGTGTGGCGGTGAGAGATTCACTGATAGGTTGGTTTTAGCTATGATAGCAAGGCCACCACCTCGAGAGGTGGTACGGTCGAGTCTTAGGAAGGTGTAGTCGTCTGGCACGGCTAGCATAATTGCTGGGCCGGCTGCTGGGTGGAGCCAGGATTCGGTAACAGCTAAGAAGTCTACGTTTTCATTGTGTAGTAAGTCAGCTATGTCAGTAGCATGAGCTACCATAGAGCATGCATTTATAAGAGCGGCTCTCATCCCAGACTGAACTGGTTTCAGGATTGCTAGTTGTGTTTTAGGTTTGCAACAGAAAACAAACTGTTAGATGCTAATGATAAAAAAATATTCTGGAACGTGTCCCTCCAGTTCAGACAGGCTAACTGTGCAACCTTCTTAACTGCTAATCAGAGGCTGTGGAAGGATTTGTGTCTGCGTTAATGTGGTTTCTTGAACCCTAAAGTGGGGATTGTTCATGGCAGGATTTGCAGAGGCTCGTAAGGTGGCACAGGAATTGCGTCAGTCATCAGTGGATCACCTGGATACTTTCTCCAGGAGTATGTAGGGATTGGCATCGCCACTCGCCAATAGACCTTCATAAGGCAGCCACCAAGTTCAATATAGATATTCAGAGCAGGATTCTGTAAGGGAGCAAGAGTAAGACTCGGACACAGTAATCGGTTTCAAGATGATTTATAACTTATTTTCAAAATAACAAAAGGGTTGGGAAAAATCCTATCTATCCTTAATCCTAAGAGGGTTTCCCTGCCTCAACAAAACGAAGGTACGTCTGCATCAGGACGTTAAACAAAAGAGCATCCTCCATCCTGTGTCCAAAAACGCTAATCTGACCCTCAAACTCTCAACTTAAAAGAATGTGCAGAAGGGGATTTTTATAGACTATGCATTTGTAGTCTCCTTTCAGAGTCCCAAAAATATAACGTTAAGCTGCAGAAAAGAAATAAAGTTCCACCAGGAAAAGGGATCATCCCGTTTCCCTATGTTTCTTCGTATCCTTCTGTATTTATCCAGTGCTTCCTGATAAAGTTTCACTATTCCACAAAAGTAGAGCTCGTTCCCTGTGTTTCCCTTCCCTTTTTAAGGCTACCCTTTACAAATTCAACAATAACAACTTCCCCCTTGAGCTTCTCTATCTTTCTTTAGGCCTTCACACTTTTAAGGAAAGATTCCTCTTTTCCCTTGTATTCCTTCACCCGTCAATGCGTTACTTAAGTATTCACAATCGTAAATTATATGAATCTTTCCATGAGTTTCCTTTACACATATGGTGCTCTTTACTTCACAATTACATATGTGTCATTAGAAATTTTTACTGCAAGACTATTTTGCTCTAGTATTCTTCTGTCCCTCTGGAGATTGTCTTCCCCTACGTGGTGCTCCCGCAGATAGCCACTCCCAGTGACAGTCAGGTAGCTTCTGTTTTTCCCTGGCCACGTAGGAGAAGCTTCCCCCAGAGAATCCGTGATGATATTGCTAGATTTGTCACAGATCTATCTCATACATCAATGCTGTGTATACGTCGATGTTCCCTCTCCGCCCTTTGACGTGGCCCCATCCATTCACCCCCTGTCGCCAACACCTTCGAAGGGGCAGTTCCCGCCCTCATTGCAACGAATACCTTGCCAATTCCCCCACACTTACCTTCTTCTAGCAACACTTCTTACTACCCGGGACGCATGGGATGTATGGTGTCCCTGGCCCTGCCCCCTTTTCGCCCACCCACTACCTCATCCCATACCCTCCAGCAACTCCCGCCGACACATGGTATTTTGCTGCGGTGCAAGGGCAGCATGGTAAAAACCTGCGTTTCACTTGCAGCATAGCAAAGACATGCCACACAGGGCAGAATCCTGCATCTTTCCATTGAGGGTTCAGCCCTGTTTCACTCTTTTATTGACAAGGAGCTCCTAAAAATGAGAACAAGCACTCGGATGGCTAAGTCTCTAGCTGTGTTGTTTAAGCCTACTAAGAAGTCCTTTCCGTCTCAGATGTTATGTGAATTTTGGCAATCTGCAGGTACATTAACTTTAATCTCAAAAAGAGTAGTTTCCACATAAACATCTTAGAACTGCAGACGATATTCAACACGCTGAAGTTATTTCTACCAGTCTTAAGAAGACCCCTCAATGCAAGCCCCAACAGACAACACTGCGGCCTGTTCGAACAAACTAGGCACCACCAAAATACCCTCCACTGGCTCTTATATTTGTGGACATTTATATATATTACATGGCCTGCGGTTGTGGCCGTTTAGGTATGGTTAAGTTGCTTAACTCCTAGGAAGAGCACTTTTTGGGTGGCTTATAACTTCGCTCCCCCTGGACAAATCCTCACCAAAATTTGCAAACAAAAGTATATGGCCCGCTTTGACATTTCTTGGCAAGTTTGGCGAGGTTTAGTCAAGGGTGGGCAAAATTATAGGGGGGTCCCCAAAAAATGTTTTTTCTATAGACGCGATGCAAATAAATTTTGCTCATGCCTAATGCCCAAACCGCTGGACGGATTTTCACCAAATTTGCGGCAGCAGCAGCGGCTTGGTCCCGAAAGTGTGCTTTTGTAAATTTGGTGTAAATCTGAATGGTGAAAAGTGTGAAGTGCGTCAGATTTTTGGAAACGCCAGCCATGTTGGATTAGCGGACAACGCGGTAAAAACATAGAAAAACACGCAACATTGCACTTGTCAAACTTATCAATCTCTGGGGAGGTGAGAGGTGATGAGGATTGGATGGGATATGGTCATGAGAAGCCAAAAAACATGTGTTTTTCACCACCGAAGTCCGGGGACAGTCCTGTGAAGTTCGCGGACACTTCAGATGTTCGGGGACATCTATGCCTATTTCTGCATTACAGGGTTGGTGAATAGAAGTTCTTGGATGGCTTATAACTTTGGCGCCACTCAATGAAACTGCATGAAATTTTGGGATTTTTATTCTAGACTCTGTTCTGAATGATTTTGGAAAGTGTGGAGCTGTTTTGTCAAGAGGGACACATTTAGAGGGGGGGTCCCAAAATATTGTAAAGGCATATAAATGTGGTGCCATTTGACGAATCTGCACAAAAGTTTGCAAAGCAATTTTAAATCTAGATATAAATGTGTTTGCAAAGTTTAGTGGGATGTTCTCAACAGGGGGCTAAATTAGAGGGGGTGTCTCACCATTTTTAGATGGCTTACAACTTTGTTGCCGTTTGACGAATGTGGACAAAGGTTTTCAGAACGATTATAGACCCAACCTGTATATACACGTAAAAAGTTATATACTTTTGGTGACTGTGGTATAGCCTGTGGCCATGGGCAGTGGCCAGATTGTCCGGGTCATGATATAAGGTCATGACCCGGTTAATCTGGCTACTGGCCATGACCGCTAGGGACGAAAAATTGTGTTAAAGTGCCCATGTCCACCCGGGACCGGCTATGTGGCAAAGTTATTAGAAAGTGGGATAGGTTTGAAAGGGAAAAAACTTTCATTAGTTTGACAAGTGCAATGTTGTGTTATTGTAATGTTTCCACTGCAATCTCTGCCGACGACGGCGGCTGTCCGCGAATCCAACATGGCGGGCGTTTCAAAAAAATCTGATGCAACTCACGCTTTTCACCATCCAATCGGCGGGCATGCCCAATGTCCGCAGACATCACGCCGCCCACTGGACCAATCGGAGGCCCGTCCGCGGAGCAAACTGGAAAGTGAGTACCCGGACCGAACCCAGATATCATTAATTTCTTTTTACCTACTTTTTGCCTGTTTTAAAAAAACAACTGGACGGTTTTACACCAAATTTACAGAACACGCTTTCGGGACCATGCCGCTGCTCCTGCCACAAATTTGGTGAAAATCTGTCCAGCGGTTTGGGCTGTAGGTGTGAGCAAAATATTTTTTCCTTCACGTCTATGGGAAAGACCCCACATTTTGGGACCTCCCCCCCTATAACTTTACCCCCCTGCATGAAACCTCGCCAAACTTTGCAGAATAAATCTGACTATGCCATAAACGTTTTTTGCAAAGTTTCATGAGGATTCATCCAGGGGGAGCGAAGTTGTAAGCTGCCCAAAAAATGCTCTGCCTATGGTTTGAGCAACTTAACCATAACTACAGGGCCGCTACCGCAGGCCCTGTTTTTTATATATATATCTTCTTTTTGTAACTTGCACTTTGCATACCAATCAGGGGAGATTGAGAGGCAAATTTCTGAAAATAATTGCACCCTGCGTTAAATGCCACTGTATGTATAGGGCTTGGAGATGGTAAAATGGGATATTAAAAGACGATTGTATTGAATAAGCTGTACTCCATAATAGGATTGTACTTTACGAGGATAAAAGCTGGCCACTACAACACCCATCAGGTGTGCACACTTGCGATGGCCGAATGGATGCTAGAGTGAAAGGGGCTGGAATAGCAAGTGATGAGGGTTAGCCACATAACATTGTACATTCACTGAGGCTCAGATAATGCAGTGCCGTGTATATCAAAGAGTAGAACACTTTCGATACATGCAACAAAGACAGTACACTATATGAAGTGTGAAAACATGTTATGTTACGAATGAAAATGGGATAAGAAAAGTTACGAACATATTGAATTTAATTTCATGATGTGTAACAGTCAAAAGAATAAGTGTACTTATAGTATAGATCAAGCGTTTCATTTATTCACGCCTTGAAACACTTGTGTATTGGCGCGTTACAAATGCCATTAATCATATATCATTATGTATTGGCAGTTATGTAGGACACACAGCGATATTCAAGCACTAGGCTGCAACAAATGATATGTATGTTTTAAGATAGCAGTCTCTATGTATGATGCTGAGAATGAGGAAACATATGGGCCAATTAAATGAACAAGGGACTTAGTACGGTCTCAACAGAGAAGTGGTGTTGACTCTGCCGAAGTCCAGAATGGGTGAAACCCGTTACTATGTATGTTTTTTTCCTTTTTCCACTTGGAGCCTAATAAAGATGATTTAGGTACTTCTACTAATGGGCTGAGCTGATATATTTTTTACCTGGAGTGAGTGCTGCAACATATATATAATTTCTGTGGCTTGTGGAATCTGCTTAGATCACATGCTGTGCATAGGCCGACATCTTGTGGAAGCTGCAGAGTATTAGTAGTTTTTTCGAAATACGAAAAGGGACGTCGACAGGGCGAGCCAGTAATACTATCCCTAGTGTGACTTCCACTGTACCCATGGTCCTTCACGCGTCGAGGTCTCTCAGATTGTTTTTTTCCCCCATCGTAGACGGACGCACAATAGCAGAGTTCCTCTTTCGGCATATCGCCATTGATTATAATAATTAGAGCTAGATCTCTCTTTCTATCCTTTATTCACCGACTATCGAGAACATCTTCGACAACAGTGAAGGAAGACGATCTTCAAAGAAGATCCTTCGGCCCACGCAGTAGGAAGAGAGGGGGGAGGTCATTGAAAATGTATTTGCCCCTTTTCCTACATTACATTCGCCTGGGTACCATTACATGTTATCATGTATAAGACCACTTTTAAGTTCTGCCCAGGTTGCAGGAAACAATTCCCGTGGGTCGACAAGCACCTGGTGTGCAATATCTGCCACAAGACCACGTCGAGGAGAAGTGTCGAGCCTGTAGGCTCTTCAAACCGAAAACATTGAAGGACTGTAAAACGATACGCTGGGCCCACCACACCATGCAGGCCAAAATGCCACCATAGACGTGGAAGGGACCTTCAGCGATGGTCGCAACGCCGTCATTTCGGACGGCAAATGGGAGATGCTAATTTCCCAAGCGCAAGCCCCCGAAACCAACAGACAGGCCCACGGTTCTGTTATGGGGATGACCCCCTGCGGCACAGGTGCTCTCACAACCCCTACCTCCACTAAACACACAACCAAGGGCCATGACACGACGAGGTTGTCGTCTAAGGCCCCACGTACGACGTCTAGGCAGAAGTCCACAAGTTCACTGTCCTCTGGGCATTCGCAATCCTGATCGCCACATGACAGGCCCTGACTGTTGAAAGACAGAACAGACGTCATGCATAAATCTGCATCCAAACGTTGCATGGCGGCTGCCAAGGTTTCGGGCCACTCCACGACCGAGGTTTGACGTTCTTTGTCGAAATCAGGTAAGGCCTCAGTGCAGGCAGGACTAGCCCACTTGGTGGAAAAACACCCCCGAAATGGCTTAGAAAGGATAAGTAGTCTAAGAAGCACTCTTCCAAGACGCTTCATAAGGCTAGGTCACTCTCCAAGACTTCCCACACTCACAAGGGTTCTCAACCTCAGGGGAAAGGTCCCTTACCAGAGATTCCTTACTCCTTAGTAGGCACTGTAACCCCTCAGGCTTCCACACTAGGCGCTATGTCCATCCCGAGCTCAGCCCAGTGGACATGTGAAGACATAGATAGGGTCATGAGGAGGGATGACCTTTAGGGTCATGAGGAGGGATGACCTTTGTTGGCAATTCTTTTGAAAGAAATCCAGAAGCTTTCCAAAGCATCCAGAACACTCCTCCTACTACAGCTGTCTCTGGCTAACAAGCCATTGCAAATGCCCCTACTAATCAACCCCCATCTAAAAAGTCTCGTCCGGACACCCTGGATATTTCACCACAGGTTAACCCTCCCTACGTAGATCTTTGACACAGACTATTGTGATGATGATGCTGATGCTGTAGACACTTATACAGCTCAAGAGGGCACCGAAGAAAACTATGGTGGCGACGAGGATGAGACAGATATGTATATAGTCTCTCCCATTAACCAGGACCCTCCGGTGGCTGATTCGCTTGGCAACCAGCCCCATTTGAATGACATGCTTATTAAGGTGGCTGAACACTTTCAGATCAGAACACAAGAGACTCAGCAGGACAAGGATTTTGTTGAGGATATCCTGGGGGATAAGAAATCAGTTACCCAGTTTATACCAATCGTACAATCTGTCCAGAGAAGGATCCAACCGTCTCTGGAAACACCAAATCAAAACGTGTGCGGTTAACCCACGCATAGAGACGCTCTTCCGCCCAGCACCCACAACCCCCTCTATATCAGTGGACAGTTTTAAACCTGACTCAATCATGGTCACAACCACAAGAAAGAGAGCGGGTACTCCACTAGCTTCCTCTGAGGCGCCACCTGACGAGGAAAGCAAACTTCTTTACACCATGGGCAGGAAGGTAGCCTCTTCTGCGGTTTTTCAGGCTGGAATAGCTAACAATACAACCCTCTTAGCTAGCTATAATTGTCTTAAATGGGACAAGGTTTCCGCACTACTATCATCAGCCCCGGAACCATTAAAGACTCAATTGGCCCAGGTAGCAGCAAAGGGCAGAGCTGTCTCGAGCTGCATCCTCAAGAATAATTTAGACGCCACTGACAATGCCGGAAGAATAATTGCGGAAGGCACTATTCTCCAGCATGGGGTCTGGCATGGATTCACATGCTCATGAATATTCCCCGTCGTCAGGTTGGGAATCCTCGGTAAAGAAAAAATCAGTATCAGTTTCGTTTCTGATCTGTCTTTCATAGTAGTAACCAATCACTGATCTCTGCGTCATACTGACAACAGCCAATGACTGCCCTCTACCTAAGCCCCGACTCTGGCAGCCATCGTCAGATTTTTACCGCACGTTCAAGTGTTGGGAGTCCTCGTGCTTAGCTCTCGAGCTTTTACTGCGTGTTTCGCGCTTTCAGATGAATTTTCAAATTTTTTCGGTTAATCGAGCCTCAAGCTCCACCGTTTCTACTCCCGTTAACGGCTACCCGTTGCGGGATTTTCCTACGCCCCCCAAGGGTGAAGATTTCGTCGAATCAACTTCTTGGAGGATTCCAGAAGATTTGCGGCCTACTTCGAGATGGCCCAGGATGCGAGTTTGTCACCCGGACCCAAGCTGTTTCGCAGCTGCCCTGGATGCAGGCTGCAGAATGTGTTTAAGGAAGACGAACATTTGCGATGCCTCTACTGTCTTCATGGGGACAAGACTCATGTAGAGAAGGACTGCCAGTTCTGCAAGAACTTGTCAGAGCGGACCATGAGGGACCGGCGACGGGGGCCCAACACCAGGCCAAGCGCTGCGAGTCCGCTGGCTCCGGGAGCGCCGAAAGGTCGGGCTCTTCGGTCGCCAGGCAGGGCGCACCTTCCCCGGCGCCGTCAACCACGAGCCAACGCTCTGGTTCGGGGAAGAGAAAGTCAGAGACCCCGGGAAAGCTTCGGGAGAAGCCCAGTCCGATCTCGGAAGAAGGGGAGCGAGGCGTCGCCCCACCCCCGAAGGGGAAGGCCCAGGACGCACCTAAAGTGGTGAAGGCCCCTACCCAGCAGGCGAAGGCCTCTATCGCGGCGACTCTTGCCAAGCCGGCAGAGACACCGCCAGCGGAGACTGCCTCCGGGACTAGAGTTTCCCTGCCGCCAAGGAGGGAATCCTCTTTTCAGCCCATCGTTGTGGCCGCCATGATGGAAGAAGCGAGGGGGGGCACGGTGCCCTCCTCGAGCTCGGATTCAGCCTCGGAGGAGGAACTGACCGAGGCCGTGAGGAACCTCGAAGTCCAACGAGCGACTTTCGAGAAGGTTCGACCCCGTCAGGTAGATCCTCAGGAGATAACCGAGGAAGACGACGAGGGTGAGGAAGAGCGGCCTTCCCTTCCGGCGCAACCGGATCCTAGGCCTCAGGATGGCTCGGCGGCCATTTTGTCTGCCATCCAGTCCTTATGCTCCGAGATAAGGACGAGATTCCCGCGGCCCAGGCCGGAGGACCCGCAACCTGGCCCGTCGGGGAGTCCTCAGAACAAACGACATAGGACCCAACCCTCTCCTCCGCTCGCCCCCGTAAGGCCTACAGTTCCCTCCTCATCCTCCCACGAGTCGGGAGATGACGGTGCGTTGGGCTCGACGACGGGTTCCGAGGGCGACGACAACGGAACGGGTCTCCCGTCGCACGGGCCTCGCCGCCCGACGAGATTGGCTCATTCCACGCCATGATCGCCAAGACGTCCGAATTGTTCCAGCTCTGCCCGGAGGAGCAGAAAAAGGAAGGTTTCCTATATCAGCGCCGGGAGGCCAAGAGGAAGACTCTCATCGCGGTGCCCCTAATCGATGACATCTGGGAGGAGGGCCTGTCGGTTCAAAAAAACCCTCCACGGCACCAGCCAAACGGGACCGGTACGAGAAGAAGTACCGGGTCCCCGATACTGCCCCCCCCCTGTGCCTCAGGGCCCAGCCAACACCAGACTCGGTCGTCTCGGCGGCGGCGAAGAAGAAAGCGGCGGGGTCAGGAGCCTCGACGTCAAATTCCCCGCCGGACGGCGAGGGAAAGAAGTTGGACGCCATGGGGCGGCGGGTCATTTCGTCGGCGGCGACGACGAGCAAAGTGGACAACGCCCTGGCGATCGTGGCCCGTTACGACAGGGAGCTCTGGTTTAAGCTGGCCCCCTTATTGGACTTCCTGCCTGACGACAAGAGGTCCGAGGCCCTGGAAATACTGCAAGAGGGCGAGGTGGCGTCGGACCACGCCATAACGGTGGCAACCGATATTGCTGATACCGGGTTCCGCCAGCTGGGCAACGGTGTTTGCCTACGACGACGGGGTTGGCTCCGGGCGACCGACTTCCGTCAAGACGTCCAGACCAGGGTGTTGGACATGCCGTTCGACGGCAGCAACTTGTTCGGGAAGACGGTGGACGAGTCCCTCCAAGCCATAAAAACGGAGATGGCCCGCACCCTAGGAGCCCTTCAGCAACGACGCCCCTTTTGGAGCTCCGGAGGCAGACAGGGTGCCTCCAAGGGATCCAGCGGTGGCTCGTTGTCCTACCGCCAGGCGGCACGCTCCTCGTCTCAGGAGGCCTACAGGGGTCGCGGCATGCAGGGAGCGCCTCGCCGCCGTCGGCAAGGTGGCCAGGGCGGCAAGGTGGCCAGGGCGGCAAGGCCACCTCCTCCAAGCAGGACTGAACCGGCCGTGGTCTCGGGCCCCCACCGAAGTACCCCGGTGGGAGGCCGGCTGACGAATTTCGTCGGCGTGTGGAAGTCCATCTCCACCGACCGTTGGGTGCTGAACTCTATCGAATTCCTGAAGAAGTGCCCTCACGTTCCACCCATGGCCAGGAAGGAAAATCACATCCCACAACTGCTGTTGGAAGTAAGGGCGATGCTCAGGAAAGGTGCCATCGAGCTTGTCCCGAAGAGGCTCTGGGGCTCCGGGGTGTACCCAAGATACTTCCTCTTCAGGAAGAAGACGGGCGGCTAGCGCCCCATCCTGGACCTTCGTCGTTTGAACAAATACATCAGATCACAAAAGTTCAGGATGGTCACCCTCCAGCACGTACTGTGACAGCTGGAGGAAGGCGACTTTCTATCGTCGTTGGACCTGGAGGATGCTTACTTTCACGTTCCCATCCTCAAAAGTCACCGAAAGATCCTCAGGTTCGTCGTCCATGGACGCCACTACCAATTCAGAGCACTGCCGTTCGGATTGAAGTCGTCCCCCAGGGTCTTTACCAAGTGCCTAGCACCAGTGGCGGCGCGGCTGCGCCTACAGGGGATTCACGTCTACCCCTACCTGGACGACTGGCTCGTCCGCTCAAGGACGAGGGAACTCGCCGTCGAACACACTGCGAGGACCGTCCAGCTACTCACAAACCTGGGATTCGCCATAAACTATCCGAAGTCCCACCTGGTGCCGTCGCAGGTGGCCCTGTTTCTGGGAGCGAAGCTCGATACAGTGAGGCGCCTGGCGGCCCCGTCGGAAGAACGGACGAAGACCTTTCTAGGCAAAGTGCAGCGCCTGCTAGCCACGGACGTGGCCAGGGTGAGGTCCATCAAGTCCCTTCTGGGGATGATGTCCTCTTGCATCTACCTGGTGCGCCTCTGCAGACTACGGATGCGCCCCCTTCAAGAATTTCTCGACGCCCTTTGGTTACAGGCGACGGGCACCTTCGAAGACAGGATCCCCCTCAACGAGGTGTTCCGGCGGGCGATTCAGTGGTGGGGCGTTCGAGCGCACCTCACGGCGGGCAAGGACTTTCAGATGCCGGCGTACCAGGAGACGGTGACGACGGACGCCTCCCTGGAAGGTTGGGGCGCCCACACCGGAGATCTCCACGCAAGAGGCCTCTGGCTCCCAGAGGAGAGGCCCTTGCACATCAACGTCCTGGAACTCCGAGCCGTGTTCTGGGCTCTCAAGTCGTTCCTCCCGTCGCTCAAGGGCAAGTTGGTGCGGATCTTCACGGACAACACTACGACAATGTTTTACATACGGAAGCAGGGAGGCACCAGATCCCCAGCCCTATCCAAGGAGGCACAGGATCTGTGGCACTGGGCGGTCGCCCAGGGGATGTTCCTGGTTCCCTTCCACCTGGCAGGAGAAAGCAACACCATCGCCGACTGGCTCAGCAGGGAGCTGCGCGCGTGTCACGAGTGGGAACTGCGCCAGGATCAGGTGGATCAACTCTTCCGACGATGGGGCAAACCCCAAATCGACCTGTTCCCAACAGCGATGAACTCGAAGTGCAAGAGGTTCGCCAGCAGGTTACCCCAGCCGAGAAGCATGGGCGATGCATTCTCGATCCCCTGGGACGGCCTATACCTGTATGCGTTCCCTCCGTTGCCGTTGCTGCTTCGACTCATCAGCCAGCTCAAGAGGTCCCGGTGCAGGATGATCCTCGTTGCACCGGCGTGGCCGAGGCAGATCTGGTTCCCGGACCTTCTGGACTTGTCAACGTCCCCTCCCATCAAGCTGTCGGCGGACGCGGACCTTCTCTCCAGAGAAGGAGGCGCCATCTTCCACCACGATCCGGCGTCGCTGAACCTGCAGGCTTGGGTCCTGCAGCACTAGAGTTTGGAGGCTACGATATACCGGCCGATTGCAGAGAGGTTCTTGCAAAGGCCAGGGCGTCCTCGACTCTCAAATGCTACGGTCATAAGTGGAAGAGGTTCTCTATCTGGTGCCGAGCACAGAATATCAACCCCCTACGGATTACGGCCCCTCAAGTGCTGCCGTACCTGCTATCGCTGGCAAAGGCTGGGCTAGCCCATGCCTCCATTAAGATTCATCTGGCGGCGATCTCCAGATATACCAGAACCACAGGACGGACGTCCCTGTGGTCCCATCGACTGGTAAAAGAGTTTATGAAAGGACTGTTCCGGTCGTTCCCGCCGGTGAAGGCCCCGGCCCCGGCGTGGGAACTTAGCGTGGTGCTGACCAGGCTCATGGGGCCCCCATTCAAGCCGATGCACTCCGCACCGATGAAGTTTGTGTCGTGCAAGACTACATTCCTGGCACCATTACCTCCGCACGACGAGTGGGAGAGATCCAGGCCCTATCCTGCAAAGCACCGTACTTGACTTTCCATGCCTCGAGGGTGGTGCTTAGGACGCACCCCTCCTTTATGCCCAAGGTGCCATCGGACTTCCATCTTAACGAGCCCTTGGTGTTACCTGTTTTCTTCCCGTCTCCTTCGTCGCCGGCCGAGAGGACTTTGCACTCGCTGGATGTGGCTAGAGCGCTGAAGTTCTACGTGGACCGCACGAAGAGTTTCCGGAGGACATCACAGCTGTTCGTGAACTTTGGACCTGTGAATCAAGGGAAGGCTCTCTCGAAGTCTTCTATTTCCAGATGGCTCTCCGGCTGCATCATGCACTGTCACCGGTTGGCTAACCGACCGCTGCCAGGCCGTCCGAGAGCCCATTCGACCAGAGCGGTCGCTGCTACTACGGCGTTCTTATCTGGTGTGCCCCTGCTGGACATCTGCAGGGCTGCTACGTGGAGGTCGACGCACACCTTCACGAGATTCTACTGCGTCGATCGGGATTCCAGGGAGGAGTCCAGGGTCGGCCAAGCAGTGCTGCGCAACCTGTTCGCTTAAGGTGAGCCTGGTGAGGTGGTAAGAGATGCTTAATGTTTAGTTTTTTGTATTGCTTAATGTTGAGCCTTTTGCCACCCCCCGTGGTTGTGCATGTGTGTACTGCTATTAATCTTATATTCATGAGCATGTGAATCCATGCCAGACCCCATGCCAGACCCCATGCTGGAGAAGGAACAAGTTACTTACCTGTAACTGTTGTTCTCCAGCATGGGTCTGGCATGGATTCACATGCGAACCCTCCCGCCTACCCCTCTGCGGCTCTTCACTTGGTCATACTGCCACTTCACGTGCTACCAAATCTGAAGATGGCTGCCAGAGGCGGGGCTTGGGTAGAGGGCAGTCATTGGCTGTGGTCAGTATGACGCAGAGATCAGTGATTGGTTACTACTACGAAAGACAGATCAGAAACGAAACTGATACTGATTTTTTCTTTACCGAGGATTCCCAGCCTGACGACGGGGAATATTCATGAGCATGTGAATCCATGCCAGACCCATGCTGGAGAACAACAGTTACAGGTAAGTAACTTGTTCCTTATTAAGCGCCATGCTTGGTTTCGGCAATCTGGCTTTAAACAGGAGACACAAGCAACACTGCTAAATATGCCTATCGAGCGCAACATCCTCTTTGGAAAGGCAGTCGAGGAAGCTCTAAAGTCTGCAAAGGACGAATACGATACTCTGAAATGCTTGGGACAGCTTACAGAGAAACCCTCAGGCCAAAGAGGGAATAGTCATTTTCGTCGCTTCAGAGGACGAAATTCCCAAAGGGGTTCAGGGTATGGTCAAAACCAAGGGTCATCCTGGGGTAACAATCAGGGCCAATCCTCACAGGGTTATCCAAGAGGACAGCGCCGATCTGGTGGCCGGGGGAGGTCCTCCACCTCTAAAGGTGGAGTAACACCTCCAAAACAGCGACATTCTGCTTCAGGTGCCCTCCCATACCTCTCCAGTAGGAGGGTGCATTTAAAACTTCACCCAAGCATGGGAGGGGGATCACCTCAGACAAATGGGTGATATATCCACCGTGGCGGGCGGGTACTGTGTGGAACTAATCCAGCGACCCCGGAACCATCCCCCACGCCAGAAGAAAAACTCAGAGGAAGAACAACGCATCATTCTCGAGTAAATCGCAACGCTGCTCCTAAAGGACGCCATGGAAGTCGTCCCGGCAAACCAGGTAAACAAGGGTATTTATTCAACCTACTTCCTTGTGCCAAAGAAGATCTAACAATGCGCCCAGTATTAGGCCTACGCCCTGCAAACAAATATGTCAAGCCACAAAAATTCTGCATGACTACGCTACAAAAAGTAATCCCTCTGCTACAGGGGGACTGCATGGCAACTTTGGATATGAAAGATGCTTATTTTCACATTTCAATGTTCCTAGCGCACAGAAAATTCTTGTGATTCAAGAACGCAAACCAGCACAACAAACTGAAGGTGCTAACCTTCTGCATAGCCTCTGCTCCAAGGGTATTCACAAAGGTACTGGTGGTAGTGGCAGCACACCTGCGCTGAGAGTCAATCCCAGTGTACCCTTACCTGGACGACTGGCTGATTACAGGGGAAACCACCCAAATTTGCAGGTCAAACATTCAAAGAATGATAAATCTTCTCTTTCAATTGGGCTTCTCAATAAACGAGAAAAAATCAAGCCTAGTGCCAAGCACAACCAAACAGTTTCTAGGAGCTGTAATAGACAAAAGGGATGCCTTAGTCTTCCCCTCAGAAGAAAGAGTCCAAAATATGTTACTGCAAATACCACATTATCAGGCTGGTCGCCAGATAAGCGTACGCAAAGCTATGCGATTGCTAGGCATGATGGCATCTTGCATTTACCTGGTGCCGCACGCACGCCTGCGCATGCACCCCATGCAGGAGTGGTTGGCGAAACAGTGGTCTCAGGCAAGCGGTCAGTGGGACGATCTAGTGGTTGTTTCGCCAACACTAATACAAAACCTCCCCTGGTAGACAAAGGAGAATCTTTTAAGGGGCAAACCCTTCCACGACCCAGAAGTGCAAGCTATAGTGACGACGGACACGTCGCTTGCCGGTTGGGGGGGCTCATCACCTTTATCACATAGCTCAGGGTCTGTGGACTCATGCCACGGCACAGAACCATATCAACCTGTTAGAACTGCTGGCAGTATTCAAAGCCCTGCAGACATTCGAGATACAGCTAGCAAATCTGTTGGAACAAATTTTCACCGACAGCACAATAGCGATGTTTTAAATCAACAACAGGGGGGCACACGCTCTCCAAATCTGTCCGAACTAGCACAACGGATTCGGAAATGGGTGCTCAAATGGAAGATATTCCTATGCTCACAACACGTTCCAGGGGAACTCAATACGTTAGCAGACTCTCTAAGCAGAGATCCCCTACCAGAGGAACACGAATGGCAACTAGACACAGAAGTCGTAGATCACCTCTTCCGAAGACGATAAAAGAACGACGAGTAAAGCGATGGGCAGCCTACGCCATTCAGCAGGCCAAGGTTAGCTCCGCCACCGGCCCAGGCGCCTCGAGTGACGAGGAAGTAAGCGACAGCCGTGGCTCAGATGCAGAGGCCATTGACCTATTTACGGAACAGCCAAGCAGGCCACCGGTTCTGCTATGGGGAAAGTACACCCCGGCGACAAGGACACACACACCCCCCCCCCACCCCCTGAGCCTCCTCGACGAACTCGTTGGTAAGGCCACAGATGCCAACGCGTATGCTAAGACTCTCGACGGAACCCACCGATCCTCCGGATCGGCTGCCCTCCCTGCAACCGTCCATACGGCATGCGTCCGGGCAACCAAGTCAGAAGGGCGTCTGCATCAAAAACCATAAGAGTGCCGAGACGCGCTATAAGAGCGCATCAGCGCCAAAGACTTTGGCGCACCGAAGACCGCGACAAAGCAGTTAGGCCCGTCAAAATCCCTCCCAGATACGCTGGAGATCTGTGCGAGCCTCGCCAACATCATCTCAGCAGCAAATAGGCCTAAGGACACGTCGAAAGACATGTTGAGAACGTCAGGAAGAATATTCAGAGGGTTCCCAACCCCGGTCTAAGACTCTCGCAGACAAATCCCGACCGCCTAGAGACACAAGCCCTCAAGAAGAGTCCTTTCCAACTCCACACCCCTCTGGGTCATCCTTATGGACCAGGGACAGGTTTGAGGGGTACATGAATAAACTCTCCAGGTTTGTGGACTTTTCTGAAAGATGTATCACCCCTAAAAGGCCAAGAGAGGAAGACTACTACCCTACTATGTCCAGACTTCAAAAAACATCCAGTCAGACTCCTCATGAGGAGGTGTTTGACCTAACAGAGCCAGAGGAAATCCCTCAGGACCCTTATGATCAGGGAGAGGATCCCTTTTGATGAGACTATCGACCAGCCCCCAGATTGGGGTGATGGACAACCAGTGGGTGAGGCACCATGGCTGTCACCGTCCACTACCCCTGATCCAGACACACTGTGCATAGATCCTCCCTCCTCACCTCCTATAGGACCAGCCTCTCCCATCGATGACCAGATGGCAGTCAATGCTATCCTTAAGAAAGTAGCTGAGCACTTTCAGATTGCCACTCAAGAGGCGGTACAAGACACCAACTTTGTAGAGAATATTTTGAAAGAAAAACCACCCTCAAGTCAGGCGATACCTCTGGTAAACTCAATCAAATGGTGCATCGCCCCCTCTTTGTTGACTCCATCGTAAACGAGCAGTAAACCCACGAGTCGAGAAACTCTTTCGCCCCTCACCTACAGACCCGCTATATATCCGGGGACATGCCACTCCCGATTCCCTAGTGGTCACAACAACTAGGAAGAGAGCAGGAGTACTCCTACTGAGGCACCGCCGGACAAGGATTGCAGGAGGTTGTATGCCCTGGGGAAGCGCATTACGACATCAGCAGCCTAATCCACCAGGATAGCTAAAGCCACATTGCTGGCTAGTTACAGAGACGTCCAGTGGAATTTGCTCCAGGAGGGCCTGCAGGAAGTCCCAGAGCCAACACCATCGCAGCTGCTGGTGATTGTGTCGGAGGGGAGGCAGGTTAATCAAAACTTTATTAAAAACACCCTGGATGCTGCAGAGACAGCGGGACGAACACTGGCCTATGGTACCTTGCTGAAAATGCACAAATGGTTAAAGAATTTGGGATTTAAACCTGATCCCAGGCATCCCTCATTAACAAGCCAGTAGAAGAAACTAACCTATTTAGAAAGGCGGTGGATGAGGCTTTAGAGACTGCAAAAAAAAGAACATGAAACCTTAGGGCCTCTGTGTAATCTGGTTTAGTGACTATCAGCAGCGAGGGGGTAGCTCTTGCCGCTCCTTTCGGGGACAATCTTTCGCACGTTCCCCCCACAATCCGTACGGAACAGGAAATGCATCATGGTCCTCAGGACAAGGGGCAGCTGCCACAAGCCAATATCAGCCAAGAGGACAGCGATGTGGAAAAGGAAGGGATAGAAGCACCACCCAAAGGGGCTCCACGGCCTCAAATCAAAAATTCAAAAATTACTTACCGACCCTTGTCACCTCCCATGCCTCCCCGGTCGGGGGACGGATAACATCCTTCTTCCATGCATGGGAGGGAATTACCAGAGACCAGTGGGTGCTCAAGACATCCATGGTTACTGTATCAGGTTCAGCCGACCACAACGTCCAGAAGCTTATCGCCAGAACATCTGAAGATCCTACTGCAAGAATTCAAGATCCAGCAAGAAAAGGGCACAATCAAAGTCATCCCTGTTCTACAGGTAAACAAGGGTATTTATTCAGTGTACTTCTTGTACCACAAAAGGATCTCACCATGCGCCCTGTGCTGGACATGCGCCCAGCAAAAAATGTATCAAACCACAAAAGTTCTGAATGAAATGACAACAGTGCAAGAAGTAATCCCTCTACTAACACAGGAGGATTACATGGCAACATTGGATATGAAAGATGCATACTTTCATATTTCAATGCTGCCAGCGCACAGAGAATACCTAAGGTTCATAATAGAGGACAAACACTATCAGTTCAAGGTCCTTCCCTTCGGCATTGCCTCAGCCCCAAGGGAATTCACAAAGGTGCTGGCAGTAGTAGCAGCTCACCTGCGCAGGCAGTTCCTTCCAGTCTACCCTTACCTCGACGACTGACTAATAACGGGGTTCGTATGGAACATGCCTATCAAACACCCAAAAGACGGTAGATCTACTCTTCAGTCTGGGTTTCTCAATAAACGAGAAAAAGTCCAGCCTAGACCGCAGACAAGTCAAACTATTTCTGGGGGCTCAAATTCGGACAGAAGACTGCCTCGTTTTCCCCTTCATTGAGCGGGTTCAAAACATGCTGTTCCAGATCCCTCACTATGTAGCCAATTGTGAGGTGACTGTTGGGGATGATGGCCTCCTGCATTTATTTAGTCCCACACGCACGTTTGCGCATGCGCCCCATGCAAGTGTGGCTCAACAGCCAATGGTTTCAGGCCGGCGGACAATGGGACGATCTAGTGGTTGTCTCGGCAGCCCTCGTTCTCTCTCTGCATTGGTGGTCGAGGGAAAACCTCTTGAAGGGGAAAACCTTCACCATCCCCGCAGTAGAAGCCACTCTACGGACGCATCACTGGCGGGGGGGGGGGAGATCACATCCTTCAGCACACGGTGCACATCGTTTGGTCCTCAGCAGTCGCATCCAACCACATAAATCTGTTGGAGTTGTTAGCAGTGTTCAAAGCCCTGTAGGCTTTTCAAACACAGCTACAGGGGAAGACAGTACTGGTCCCCACGGACAGCACCACGGCCATGTATTTCCTGAACAAAAGGGGGCACACACTCTCCAGGGCTATCCAAACTGTCCCAGAACATTTGGAAGTGGGCACTCAAACACAGGATGTTCCTCCTGTCTCAGCAAGTTCCAGGGGGACTCAATCTTCTGGCAGACATACTCAGCAGGGAATTCCCTCTGCCCACAGAGTACAAAGGCGATTACACAAAGACATCGTCTTCGCGGAATGGGGCTTCCCAGAGATCAACTTGTTTGCAACTCTGGAGAACGCACAATGCCCAGATTACGCCTCCAGGTACCCCCAGAACCGCTCCAAGGGGAACGGTCTCTGGATAACATGGTCAGGGAAATTTGTCTACGCTCCCCCCCGACTTCCCTACTCAACAAGATAGTGCACAAAATGCGATTCTGGTGGCCCCTATGTGGGTCCGCCAACCCTGGTTCTCCCATCTGATCTCAATGTCAATCTCTCCTTTGATGAAGCTACCTTGCCCATACAACATGCTCTCACAAGACAGGAGGGGGGGCACTACATCCTTGCCCGCAAACTCTCAACTTAGCGCCCTGGCTCCTGAAGTCCTAGAGTTCGGGCACCTCCAACTTCTTCAGAGATGCATGGACATTCTTAAAGAGGCAACAAAGCCGAACACTAGACAATGCTACTCCGTTAAATGGAAACGCTTCGTTATCTGGTGCCATTCTAAGAGCATCAATCCCATAGACTGCTCTCCAACCCATATTGTTTTATACCTAACTCATCTACTCGACTCAGGTCTGCTTTTTAATTCCCTAAAGGTCCACCTAGCTACACTTTCAGCTTACACTACGTCCCAAAAGAAGGTGTTGTGGTGGAAGATCCCAGTGATCAGTGCATTTATGGAAGGGGTTAAAAGACTTCATCCTCCAATTTTAAACCCAGCTCCTGGATGGGACCTAAATGTGGTATTGACTGATGGGATCTCCCTTTGAACCTATGCACAAGGCTAGCCTTAAAGCACTCCCTTACAAGACCACCTTCCTACTGGCAGTCACTTCAATAAGAAGAGTTAGTGAACTACAGGCCCTTTCAGTTCAAGACCCATTTGTCACAATTCACAAAGATAAGGTGGTTTTGCACACTCACCCAAGGTGTGCACCTAAATTCATTTCAAAGTTCCATGTGAACCAATCAATAGAACTACCCACCTTCTTCCAGAACCCCACTTACGTGGCAGAAAGAAGTCTACACACGCTTGATGTGCGCAGGACAGTCATATTTTATCTGGAAAAAACAAAACCATTAATAAAGTATATCAGTTTTTCGTTTCAGTAGCGGCTAGTAGAGAAGGGGACCATGTCTCGGTCAGCCATCTCAAAGTGGATTGTAAACTGCCCCACACTCGGCTACATTCTTGCCAAGAGAGATCTGCCCTTCAAGCCTAGAGCACACTCTACTCTGGGCACTGGGGCTTGCATAGCATTCATTGCAAATGTTCCTCTCGAATCCATTTGAAAAGCTGCAACCTGGATTTCTGTACACACCTTTAGAAAACACACTACTGCCTAGATACTCACTCTAGGTCTGATTCTCAGGTGGGACAAGCAGTACCAAGATATCTCTTTACTACTGCTCCTTCTTACACCGCACCTCCGGATCTGGGTACTGCTTGCTAGTCTATGCACAGCATGTGCATGTGACTCTAAGCAGATTCACAAGCATCAGAAGAAGCGCATTACTTACTGTAATAGCATTTCTGATGATTGTATCTGCTTAGATTCACATGCGCCCACCCTTCCTCTCCGCTCGGAGTAGAAGGAACATAGACCTCTTACTATTCTCTCTCTATCTGTACTCGCGTTAGTCATAAGACTCCCTCATGGCAGAAAAAACACAACCAGGGGGACTTCGACGCGTGAAGGATTTTGGGTACACTACACGGCACGTCTGGGATAGAGTTACAAGCATGCCCATGTCGACGTCCCCTTTCGATCTTCGAAAGAGAAGATGCAATACTCTGCGATTACCACTAGATGTCAGACTATATAAACAGCATGTGAATCTAAGCAGATACAATCATCAGAAATGCTTTTATAGGCCGAATAATATAGTGGAAGCTGTGGAGTATTAGTTTGTTTTTCGAAACTCGAAAATGGGCGTCGACACAGGGCGTGCCAGTAATACTATCCCTAGTGTAACGTCCACTGTACCCATGATCCCTCACGCGTGTAGGACCCTCAGATTTTTTTTTTTTCCGCCATACTGGATGGAAGCATTTCGCGGAGTTCTCTGGCCTTAGCCATACTTTTGCAAAAGAAAAGAAATCGACCGTCGACAGCTGCACAACGGATTTGGGCCTCGGAAGGCCTCTGGCCTAGGCCCGGGCCTCGGAAGGCCTCTGGCCTCGGCCCTGCAAGTAGGGAGAGTGGGGGGTAGACATACTCTACACTCTTTTGGTATATAGGTACATTCATATATATTCCTACACCCAACAGCCCGCTGCCACAAGGTGCGTATGGAGGGTACCCCCTTCCAATTCTGCCCCAAGTGCAACCGCAAGTACCCTTGGGTTGACAGACACGCCACGTGCAATCTCTGCTTGCCGAGGGACCACCCCGAGGCGAACTGCAGAGCGTGTAGTAGGTTTAAACCAAAAACACTTAAGGACTGCTCGATCAAGCGTTGGGCCCACCACGCCAGGCCTTCAGCGATGGCAGCGATGCCGTGCTTTCAGACGGCAAGGGCAACGTGGCGTCAAGAGACAGCCGAGCGCAAGTCCCCGACCTCGGAAGGTCGTCCGGCAGGGCGGCTATGGGGAAGACCCCCAGCGACACAAGCGCTACCCACAGCACTTCCACAAAGCACATGAAGTCCAACCGAGACTTGACGCGCATGTCGAGTTCTCGGAAAGAGGCACATAGAGAACGGTCCGAATCGGTGTCCTCTGGGCGTTCTCGATCTAGATCGCCGCATGACTCCAGGCAATCATCCACTGTTGCCAAGAGTGCCTCGCTCCCCAAGGTAACGGAAGTTTGATCGCCGGAAGACAAAGCCGACTTCCATCCCCAGACCGCGCTCCAGGAGTCGGCGCCCGCAGACCGCGTAACGGCGGCTCCTGAGTCCCTACCTCCACGTTCTAAAGATGGGGACACTACCCCCGAACCTTGACGCCAGGCGTCGGAAGGCTCCGAAGGGGCGAAAGGGCAGGGAAAACACTCTTCCGCCCACAGGGAGGGGGGGAAAACAACAAAGGAAGCAGTCTCAGCTTCCTTACACACCTCTAAAACTTTCCACTCCACATAAACAGACCGACAAGTCCCAGTCTTCTGTTATCCCAAGGACCCCTGCTAAAACCAGTAAGTCTAGTCAGGATAAGGCGGAGAAAGTCCCAGAAAGGGTCATTCCCAGTTCGAGAGAATGGTCTAGTGATGACATAGACAGGGTTATGTCAAGGATGTCATCATTGGCAGATTTTTACGCAAAAAACCCTGAACACTTTCTCTCCTATGCTCCCGACGGGTCAGCACCCTCAGGCCCTAAGGATCCAATACCTCCAAGTAAGAAGTCCCGGTTTGAAGCCCCAACACGGTCTTCGGACCGCTTCTATATACAGCCCTACTCTCAATATCAAGGGGATACATCCTTTTGTAGATTTGGGAATGTTGGAAGAGCAAACTGGTACGGGCTAATATGGGGATGAAGAGGAAGAGGAAGACCCTGAGACCTACAGAGTAGATTCCCCGGTAGAGAAAGAACCCCCGATTACCGACTCACCTGTTGACAATCAACCTCTCCTGAATGAAGTTCTGTCCTGAGCGGCAGAACACTTCCACATTGACACCCAGGGTGCTCAGGAAGAGAGAGACTTCGCTGAGGAGTTAGTAGGAGAAAGGAGACCTGTGTGCAGGCCATCCCTATCCCTTAAGTCTATTCAGAGAAGAATAGACCCTTCACTCGTAAATCCCAACCTCACCAGGGCAGTGAACCCAAGGATTGAGAAACTTTTCAGGGCAGCCCAATCAGACCCACTATACATAAGGGGCATCTGAAGCCGGACTCCCTGGTAGTTACAAACACCCGTAAGAGGGCGGGAACACCCTTGTCATCGTCCGAAGCTCCTCCCGACAAGGAGAGCAAGAAACTATATGGATTGGGCAGGAAGCTAGCCTCCACTTCCGCCTACCAGGCAAGGATTGCCAACTCCACCACCCTGTTGGCCACTTACAACTCCCACCAGTGGGAAGAGGTCGCAGCACTCATAGACTCCGCCCCAGAACCCTTAAAGAGCCAATTGGAACGAATTTCCGCGGAGGGAAGAGCCGTGTCCGGTTGCATTTTAAAAGCAACCTTTGATGCCGCGGATAACGCTGGCAGATTGATAGCAGAAGGGACTGTTATCAAGAGACACGCTTGGTTACGGCAGTCTGGATTCAAGGCTGAAACCCAAGCATCATTGTTAGATAAACCCGTGAAGCCGGATCTCTTTGGTAAGGCGGTCGAGGACGCACTGAAAAATGCCAAGGATGAGTATGAGACACTCAAATCCCTAGGCCAACTAACCAATAAACCCCCTAATCAAAGAGGGAATGGCAATTTTCGTCACCCACGCGGACAGAATTCCCAGAGAGGATCTAACTATTCCCAGGGGCAGGGTACACCATGGAACAAGAACAACCAGCAGTCTACCCAGGGTTATGGCAGGTGTAATAAAAGAGGACGTGGTAAAGGTAGAGGCAGCCCCAGTAGAGGCGGCGGCAGGCCTCCACCAAAACAGTGACGCTCCGTTCAGGATCCCTTCTCACGCAACCCAGTAGGGGGACGCATTTCCAACTTCACCCAAGCTTGGGAAGGGATCACATCAGACAGATGGGTGATGTCCACAGTATCCGCAGGGTACTGCATAGAACTGTTGGAGCGTCCCCGGAACCATCCTCCACGACAAAAAATACATTCTTTGGACCACCAGAAGATCCTCCTCGAGGAGATCGACAATCTGCTAACAAAGGACGCGATAGAACTCGTCCCGGGACACCAGGTAAACAAGGGTATTTATTCAACTTACTTCCTTGTGCCAAAAAACATGCGCCCAGTATTGGACTTACGGCCTGCAAACAAGTATGTCAAGCCCCAAAAATGTTGCATTACTACTCTCCAAGAGGTAATCCCCCTCCTAAAAAGGGGGGATTACATGGCAACATTGGACATGAAAGATGCCTATTTTCATATTTCCATGTTCCCAGCACACAGAAAGTACTTGCGCTTCAAGGTGGACAGTCCGCACTACCAGTTCAAGGTACTGCCCTTCGGAATAGCTTCGGCTCCAAGGGTATTCACCAAGGTACTGGCGGTGGCGGCAGCACACCTACGCAGGGAGGCAATCCCGGTGTACCCTTACCTGGACGACTGGCTCATCACGGGGGAGACCCCAGTAATTTTCAGAACAAACATTCAAAGGACGATCAACCTTCTTCTTCGAATTGGGTTTCTCAATAAACGAGAAGAAGTCAAGTCTGGTGCCAAGCACCTCCAAAAAATTCCTAGGAGCTATCCTAGACACCCAAGAGGGGTTGACCTTTCCATCCGAGGAAAGAATTCGGAATATACTACTGCAAATTCCGAATTATCAGGCCGGTCGCCAGATAACGGTACGCAAAGCAATGCGTTTGCTGGGCATGATGGCGTCATGTATTTACCTGGTCCCCCATGCACGCCTGCGCACGCGTCCCATGCAGTAATGGTTGGAGAAACAGTGGTCTCAGGCAAGTGGTCAGTGGGACGATCTAGTGGTCGTTTCGCCAACACTTGTACAAAGCCTTCACTGGTGGACAAGAGAAAATCTGTCCAAGGGGAAACCCTTTTACGATCCCGAGATACAGGCGGTAGTCACAACCGATGCATGCCTGACAGGGTGGGGAGCTCACTATCTCCACCACACAGCTCAGGGTCTCTGGTCTCACTCAGTGGCCAGGAATCAAACCAACCTACTAGAGCTTCTGGCGGTATTCAGAGCGCTTCAAGCGTTCGAGCCCTACCTGCAGAATCTGTCAGTGCAGATCCGGACGGACAGCACTACAGCCATGTTCTACCTGAACAAGCAAGGGGGGACTCGTTCGCTAAATCTGTCCAAGCTTGCCAAGAAAATTTGGATATGGGCACTCAGACGGAACATCTTCCTGTCATCTCAACATGTTCCAGGGGACCTCAATTCTCTGGCGGATGCTTTGAGCAGAGACTCCCTTCCAGAGGAACACGAATGGTGTCTACACAGAGAAATCGTAGAAGATATCTTCTCTCAGTGGGGTTCCCCCAATATAGACCTATTCGCCACAAGCGAAAACAGACAATGCCCAGGATTTGCATCCAGGTTCCCCCAACCAGACTCCCAGGGGAACGCCCTTTGGATGAACTGGTCAGGGATGTTTGCGTACGCTTTTCCACCAACTCCTCTCATCAGGAAGGTGGTCAACAAGATGAACAGAGAATCGATGACGCTCGTCCTAGTTGCTCTTATGTGGGCCAGACAACCGTGGTTCCCACACCTACGCAGACTAGCAGTGTGCGAACCCATCCGGCTCCCAGGCTGGTACAACCTACTGTCCCAGTACCAAGGGCACAAGGTGCATCCTCAACCCAACTCATTGAACCTGGCAGCATGGCTCCTGAGGTCGGAGAGTTTGGACATCTCAATTTACCACAGAGATGTATAGACATCCTAAAAGAATCTAGGAAGCCAAACACGAGGCACTGCTACTTTGACAAATGGAAAAGATTTGTTGTCTGGTGCCAAAATAAGCATATCAACCAGGTTGATTGCACTCCTTCAACTATTGTCACATTCATGCTCCACCTGCTGGATGCAGGACTGGTTTTTAACTCACTAAAGGTACACCTGGCAGCTCTGTCAGCATACACCACCTCCCATAACAAGGTGTCGTGATGGAAAGTACCAGTAGTTAAAGCCTTCATGGAAGGAGTAAAGAGACTTCACCCTCCTATTTCAAACCCAGCACCAGGATGGGACCTTAATGTGGTGCTATCTAAGCTCATGGGCCCCCCTTTCTAGCCCATGCATAAAAGCAGTCTCAAACACCTGACTTATAAAACGGCCTTCTTAGTAGCTATTACATCTATAAGAAGGGTCAGTGAAATCCAGGCTCTGTCAGTGCAAGATCCTTTCTTTACAGTTCATAAAGATAAACTGGTTTTACGCACAAACCCTAGGTTCTCACCTAAGTTTATTTCTAAATTCCACATGAACCAGTCCATCGAGCTTCCGGCTTTCTTTCAAGACCCACAGAGCTCGGCTGAGGTGAAACTACACACCCTAGATGTGCATAGGGCTGTCCTCTACTATGTAAACAAGACCAGACCGCTAAGGAAAACAGACCAACTGTTTGTCTCCGTAGCTACAGGCAGAGAGGGGGATCGCGTTTCTAAAGGTACCATCTCTAAGTGGATTATTAACTGTATCCAGCTGTGTTACTCCCTTTCTGAAAAAACTCTGCCTTTCACGCCAAGAGCCCACTCTATAATAATACATTTATTGTGAATTAGTTCATATTGAACTTTACACAAACCATACAAATACATATAACTAATACATACATACTTAATGCATACATACTTACAATCAGAACATTAAATATAACGCTTATATAAAAATCATATAAAATTATTTAAAATATATCTTTCATATGAATACATAAATACGATCACGATACATATCCAGGTATCAATCATAGTCATCATACTTGTAATCATAAACATACTCATAATTGTAATTGTAATCGTAAGGGGCCATGCCACAGGGTTCCAATTTAGGAGCAGGTTCCGTGAGGCCCCCCTCATAATGCCGATGTAACCGGCTGATTTTGGAATAAGCTTTTAACTTTAACCCAAAACCTGTAGAGGGCCAACTGAGTCCTAATCGAGTCCGAGTTTAAACAATAATCCCAGAAGGCCTCTCCCTTAATAGTCTTGTAATTGTTTACCAGTTTTCCCAATAGGCACATGTACAACGGACCCAAATGAGGGCACAAGGTCAGGACGTGTCTAGTAGTTTCTAGAAGTTCTTCCTTCTCACAGATCCGGCAACACCTATCCTTTGATGGAATGCCCAACTGTGGTCCAGTGACCGCTAACACCTGAAGCTGGTTCGTCCGCAACCTTAGCATGAATTGACGCACCTCAGGATCTGGACATAATAACAAATATTGTTGAGGCTTTCTATATCTGTATTACATGCGTTACCGCTTCATACCCCTTCAAAGTAGCCAGGTGGATGTAGTTCTGAGTCCAATTCCATCTGTTCATTTTTTGTATAAAAGATTTTTTTTGGTGGATAAATGGCATTAACTGCATCTTCTCGTGGGACCAGTCTATAGCCGCAAAGAGAGACTCATTTAACTGTTTATAACTGTTCCCTTGAGGTGACTTTTCTTTATCAAGGTTAGCACCAACCAATTTGAGCAATTTACACGGTGGGGAGGACATAGCTTTCAGATAAAACACACCTCGGGCTCGCAATGCCATACCTTTCAATGATGTTAAACCCAGTTCTAGCCTAAGGTACTGAACTGAACACGCCGGGCCCATGCCCAGTCTACAAGAGGCATTGGGGCCACTCTGGCTTTTATTGCAAATGTCCCCCTTGACACCATTTGCAAAGCAGCTACTTGGAGCTCTATTCACACTTTTACTCAGCACTACTGCATTGACACCCATTCCAAGACAGATACCCAAGTGGGATAAGCGATTCTATGACATTTATTTGCTCATGACCCTTCTCGCATCCCACCTCCTTCTTCAGGTACTGCTCGCTAATCTATGCACAGCATGTGATCTAAGCAGATTCCACAAGCCTCAGAAGGGATACATTACTCACCGTAATTGTATTTCTGATGCTTGTATCTGCTTAGATTCACATGCGACCCACCCTTCCTCCCCTCTGAGAGAAGGCGCATGGATGCTTTTAGTCTTACCTTTCTTTCTATCTGCGTGGATTATCTGTACTCGCGCTTCTCCTCATGCTACCTCATGTCAGAAAAAATACAATCTGAGGGTCCTACACGTGTGAGGGATCATGGGTACAGTGGATGTCACACTAGGGATAGTATTACTGGCACGCCCTGTGTCGACGCCCATTTTCGAGTTTCGAAAAACAAACTGTAATACTCCGCAGCTTCCACTAGATGTCGGCCTATGCACAGCATGTGAATCTAAGCAGATACAAGCATCAGAAATACGATTATGGTGAGTAATGTATCCCATATATATATATATTTTTTTTTAATTATTTTTATTTTTTCCTGGAGGAGTCGAACTAGGAAGACCAACTTGCTCAGCAGATGGGGTCTCCAGTCATGAATGGGGGCCTCCATCCACTTGTGGTGCACGATCTCTCCATGAGATTCAGTTTCTTTCAGTAGGTGTTTTTGCCACCCAACAGAATGCCAAATGCACCCTGTTTCCTTTGCAGCAGAGCTGCATGTCTCTTTGCAGCCGTCCAGGTTTTGGTTTTCAGACCTCAGGAGCCTGATCAGGGTTCCCCATCTTCACCTGCTGCAACGACCAGACATTCTGTCACCGGGGACGAGGAGGGTTCATCACCTTTCCCCCTCAATCCCTGCACTTGTCACCATATTTCCTGAGCTCTTGACCTTCAGGCTTATGGGACTGTCTGATTGCAATGTGATCATGGCAGCCTGGAGGACCTCCACCAGGAGTCAGTATAAGAGCAAGTGTTCCTGGTTTTTCTATTGTTCAGGTTAATCCTCTTTCACTTGGGCTGGATTTTGTTCTGTTCATTTTGCTTAGTTTAGCGAAGTCCAAATTAGTGCTTGACTCTTATTGGACTTACATCTCGGCCCTGGCAGGTTTCAGGACTTTGCAACAGATGTCCTTTTCCCTATCCAAACTTCTGGTTAATCACCAATATGAGTGTCTCAAACTGTGCTTTCCACCAATTCGACCCCTCCTCGCTCCTGAGACCCTAATATGGTGTTCTCATTTCTCGCCCATATGGGTTTGAGCCTATGGCCTCAGCCCAGTTAGTGACTGACAAGATTCTCAATAAGTCATAGGTGACCTACACAGCGTAGTCTTGAATGCCCTGTTGGGCCTTTCCTCCGATGAGTCTTTCATTCGTTATCCTGCCTCTCCTCTCGCTGCTCCTGTGTTTGTTCTTCTCCTCCCGCCTGATTGCACCGCCCTTTCTCACTGTGCCTCGCTACTCTCCTTCTCCTGGTCTTGTCATTTCTCCCATTCTCCCTGCCCCCACTCTCGCCCCTCCTGATCTTATCAGCCTCCCTCTTGATGTTACTTCTCCCCTTGCAATTCCTTTCACTCTGCCTCTCGATTCTCCTTAGCCCTCCTGGGTTTATCAATCCTCTCACGTCTCCCATCTCTTCAATCTGCCTTCCTTCTGGCTCTGCTGCCAGCTTCTTAAATATCCTGATCGTACACCTTTCAATCATGCCCTTTCACTCCCTTCCCAATGCACAACACAATTGTTAGCACTCTCAATCCCAGCACCTTACACTTGCTCCCTTCAAACACGCCAAAACTCTCCTCAAAGTCCTGCACCTATTGATGCACCCTTCTCGCTGGTTCTTGGTCATCCTTCACCCCCTCCACCCTCATCCAAACACCTGTCACTACAGTCTGATACTGCTGACTTTGTATGGTCTCCTCTTTGTGTTTCGAAGCCTTCTTGCGTCTACATTGGATACTTGAGTGAGCTGCTTCCCTGGGCCAATCTCTTTCTGATTGGTCCCAACTCCTACCCTTGTGGGCTCAAATGCCTCTTGGGAACCCCCATAGGGGCCTTTTGCCCCGTCCCTTTTAGTCCCCATTTCTCTCCAGCCTGCCATTCTGTCTTTGGCATTCTTGATCCTGTTGTTCCCTCCTGTACTGGGTAAGCCATTGTCCTAACAGTCTGGGTTTGTGTTCCCTGGTCTCCCCTAGTATTCTGTATTCCTAGACTGGTCCCAGCTCCCCCTACTCTTCTCCCTTATAGCAAGTAGTAGGTGTTGGGTGTCTCATCTCATTTGGCTCCTGAGTCAGTGAGAATGGTCCATTTGCACCAGAGCACAGATTTCTTTCCTCCAGTGCTGGGTTTTGGCTGTTGTAATGTGCCTTGTGATACTAGTAATCTTTTTTTCTCTGCTCTGGTACATGCTGGTAGCTATATTCCCTTGTGTCGAGATACCAAGCTGTTCTGTTCACCAAGCCTCAAGTCAATCACCTGCCAAATTAGCAAGAGACCTGACCAGGGCAGCGGCTGATGGGCACCAGTATAGAGAAGAGGTATCGATACACCCAACTCCTTGCCAACTCCATGCATACCAGGTACAGGGATCACTCTAAGCACCTTCAAACCACCTATGGGGGTAGGTCTGGCTCCGGCATCACCCTGATGGGCTGTCTACCCCAGCTTGATAGTTTTTCTTATAGCCCACTTGACAAGAGAATATCCCTCACCATGATGCACCTAAAACCTCACCTTGACAGTTCAGTGGGCTGCAGTCCACATTTCAGCTGTGGAACCTTACTCGGTTTCAATCAGTTTATTACAAAATAAAAACATCCAAAAACATTACATACATTATAGAAATTAGATAAAACATTGACATACCATCAAATACCAAAATATAAATAAATACATTAATATGGAGCATGTAAATATTCAGTATCTTAAAGTTTGCAAGCAAGTTAAAATGGATAGAGGCAGCTCTATCTAGTTTTACTTGTTTTACTAAGGAAACCATGTGGTTCTCCGAACACATCCATCTCTTATTCCCAAGGTGGTTTCTGGTTTTCACATTAATCAAGAGATTGTTTTGCCTATGTTTTTTCCAAACCTTTCTTTGGAGGGTAGGACCACCTCTGTAGAATTTGGATGTTCACAGAGCTCTCAAACTCTGTCTAACCCTTTAGTGGTTTGGAAAGTATTGATGTTGTTTATTGAGGATCCTCTTGGGAGCATTTGTCTCTAAACTAAAGCAACTATAGCCAGATGAATTGCTGGCTCTTGAGCCCGCTAGTAATGACAGTGTGGGTTAGAAAGGTAAGTCTGAGTAGCTAGTGGGTCGAAAGGGGCAGGAACGGAAGAGACACAGAAGGGGGCCAGAGGCATAGAGTAGGAAAGCGGACGAGTGGAGCAAGGGCAGAAGAATTCTATCGGATCATGGCCAGAGGGAGATGGCAAGGGCGGAGAGGGGGTGAATGTGAACAGACCTTACTTCGATGAAAGAACCATTGCACAGAAGAGTGAATTGCGTCGGAGACAGCGCAGCAAATGATGATGCGTTGCAAAGACATGTAAGCGTCTCCTTTCAGAGGCATGTCGCTTTGTACTTTATTGCCTGGGGCTGCTAGATGCAACTCGCACTCTGCTTTTGTAAGCATTACTGTCTACATCCAAGCACTTGGGCTGTTGCTTAATTTGGTCAAGCAATGCTGCAGAACCTCTAAGGGTAGATAACATAGGATCTCTCATGGTAATATCCAAAGAGTGTGAGGGAAGTATAACGGGAGGTCAGTGGTAAGTGAACGTTTCTCAATGTAGTGACTTCTGTACTCCTAATCCATAATCTCCCTCCCTTCATATGTCCTCCCAGCTTTCCTGCTAAAGTTAAAACATCAGTAAGCTACGACGAATGTGGGTGGAAAAGGACAGGCAGGGTAAAGCATGGGTGGGCCCTGGATTAACTATTTTTTTGGTGGCAAAAATGGCTCTAGCTCATCCCTGTGAGTGGGTGGCCCCTAGATTATTTAGGATAGGGAGACTATAGAAGTCCAGGGGTAAACATTTTAACTTGCAAGATACCAGCCATGCATAAAAAGTCACTTGCAACCTTAATTCTCCCCATGCACACTGCACACCATTTCATACTCCCCAATAGTCAATTATCACTCGCCACTAGCTAGCCTCCGTTGGTCCCTATGGTGAGCAACTCTTATTTTTCTCACGTCACAATGCGGTATACTTAAGCGATTTATAAAATATATGTATATATTGTATAACATTGTTTAAGTGTTTTATTGGTGCACTCTTTTGTGTATTTGGCTATATTCCTTAGCACATCTGAATTTAATCCCCTGAGTGAAGTTGACTTGCTCTTTGATGAATTTGTGGGGATCTCTGGTGCTGTCTGGGCATAGTTTCTGGTGTCGTTTGGCATATGTTCTGGTATAGTTTGCCACCAATAGCGTCAGCAAATATGCCAGTCCGAGGCATACATTTGTTTTCAAAAATAAATTAGCGGAGTTTGCTAATTAAAATGTTCTTGATTTGCAAACAAACCCATTCGATTAGCAATGGTATACTAATATTTTTAATGTCATCAGAAGTTGTTTGTACCCAAGACATAAAACGAACAACAATACAGCATTTTTGTTTACCGCTGAAGTAAGACATTAGTGAAAAAGAGTCAGCCCTTGCAAATTCTTTAAAATTCCACTAGACCTGCAGGTCTAGTAACCTAGTTTACCTACTCGACCTAGGGGAAATGCACTCCACCCTTGGCAACAGATGACAAAACATGTAAATGCGCTTTCTGTAAAATGGTGCAAGTCACCAAAAACCCAATATGTTTGACACGCCAGCCATGCACAGTGAAACTTTTCTTTTAAATTTCATGAAAACAAAGTAAATATTAAATGAGAAGTTTCAAACGTCCCCTGCAAATGGTACTCGCTCTTCATAAAATCTACTTGACCATGCGAGTGGGTGAGTAGACTTTGCATGCCCTGGATGAGTGTCTGTAAATGGTTAGCTCCATGAATGGACACAAATAGATATGATAAAAAGGCTCTGAAAACAGTTTGGCCACCTTTCATGTTTGTCCTATTATACAAGACAATCCTAATCCTATAGCAAAGTGAGCTCTGGAGGCTTAATACGGTGGATGGTATTTCAGAAGATCTGTAGATGTACAGATTGGATGAAACTATTGATAGTTACTTTGCATACACATCTAGTTAGTTCTGTGTATTCAATATGTAAGAGGCAGGAAAGTAAGAGACTAAGCAGAGTGGATGGCATAGCAGGCAGAGAACTGGACAATCTACCTGGAGAATTGTAGTTTGTGGTAATCTCACTTTCAAGGTAGCTGGTATAAAGCAACAGGGTGATAAGACAGAATGTACAGGAATATGTATTGCAGATGTATGCAACCAGTAGGTCACAGAACTAGGTTTGCCATCAAAAGTATTTGGCTGTGTAATCATGTACATTTTCAAAAGTGTTCACTCGTCTATATGATGCATCTTCCCCCAATAAAGTGAAATCTAGTTGACACTGAGATTTAGATATACTAAGCTATGCAGTGTTTTACAGTAGCAATACTGAAATTATGCATTATGTAAGGAATGGAATTGCATGACTGTCTTTTAAAAAAATATATAAAGTTAACACATACAGGACTTTGCCAGAAAGGATATAGTTGGCTTAATAAAAGTGTCATGCCGATTACTTCTGGCTTGCAATTATATGAATAAAAATCATTCTTGAATATCACTCCCACACAGGCCTTTGCCGCTTAAGAGTGGAGGAGATGATTACTGCAGTGAACAGAAGAAAAGAGGTTGGAGAGGGGCCTGATGGCAAGACAGGAATGCAGGGCAAGCTCGGCTTTCATTGAACAGGGTAACTTAAATGGCTATTTTGTTACGCTCACCTGGTTCCCACAGGGGCGTCGATCGGACCCGGACAGCTGCGGTCTCCACCAACGTGATGCATAGTGAAGAGATGACAGTCCGGACTGGCCCGCCTAATCTTGTCTGCTGGACTCGTAGAAGTATTCTCCTGCAAGTGGAGAAAGGGATTTAGCCACCCGTGGACTTTAGTGATGCCCCCCCCCTCCCCCTAACTGTTCTCGTTCTCCCCACTAATCACCTCCGATATCCCCTCTTGGTAACCTCACCTTATGTTTTTAAATGATGAGCTCTCCATCCTGCATGGCATGCAGGGGCACGTAGATACCAGTTACTTCACTGGTTTGAAGGTACTGGAGGAGTTCCGGAGGAATATTGACTCCAGTGTCTATAAAGTTCAAAGAGTTCAATATGTCCGATGTTCCATTCCCTCGTTAGGTTGCAGCTGGGTCCAAAAGAATATTGCCTGGAGGCAGCTGATGGCGTTCAGGTAAGAGTCTGTATTACCAAACACTGTCCGGTAAAAGTTGCATGAGTTTAACTTGCTGTTTTCTCTCCCTTTATAGGTGCGGCATAGAAAGATGCAGCGAATTAAAGGATAATACCTCCGGTGGCAAAGCAGGTAAGCCTATGGTGGCAAAGAGATTGTCTTTGTCGGTTTTCTCGGCTCGCCTTGTTATTCCTTTTGTTTTCCCCCCAGGTGCTGGGTTTCGACGAAGAAAATGATGGAGGCAGCACCGAGTTGAAAGATGCGGTGGACTGGTGAGTATAACGCGGCGCTGCTGCTGGCGAAGCAACGCGTGCTGAAATAATGTCCGTTCCAGGCTCGGAGATGTGCTGGGACCGGAATCAGGTAAGGAATCAAGTAATGTCCGTGATCTAACCTCTTCTCCTTTCTTTTCCTTTTGTCTAGGAGCTCCGGATTCGAGGCGGGCGTGGAAGAAGACTGGATGCTGACTTGCAGACACGGTGAGCGTTACGCTGCTGGATGCAGAATAACACGAAGCATGAGCTGCTGTTCGGGCGTGGTTTAAATAGCCTGCAAAGTAGTCCCAGGTAAGAAGTTCCCCAGAACCACACCCGAGTAAAAAAATAGTCCCTGTTATAAAATAGTCCCATCCAGGCCTCACGTTGGCTTGGACTCATTTGCAGAATGGTCTGCATAAGGTAAGTAAAGTCTAAGAGCCTGGCGCCAGGACTGATTTCTATGATGAGCCTGGCGCCTAAGGCGCCAGGACTGAATCCAAACAGCCCCCAGCCGGGGCTGTTGGGGTTTTCATGAGTATCTGGATGCCTGCTCCCGGGGCTGATGGACTCGATCCGGATGCACGGGGGTAGGCATCATGACAGCACTCCCCCCCAAGGCCCTCCTAAAGTTGTTCTTCCCCTTGGCCCTGGCTTGTCTGGGAAGTCCCGATGGAATTTTTTCACAAATCGAGGAGCATGAACGTGGTCACTAGGTTCCCATGACCTTTCTTCTGGTCCGTAACCCTTCCAGTCGATTAAATAAAAAAGTCTTGATTTAACCATTTTAGAGTCCAGGATTTTTTTTTATCTCGAATTCAGGTTCTCCATCTATTAGGATGGGGTCAGGTGGTTTGGTTAATCTTGTCCCGGGTTGAACTGGTTTTAGAAGTGAAACATGAAAGACAGGATGAATCCGCATATTAGAGGGTAATTCTAATTTGACGGCCACCGGGTTGATAACGGCCTTAATGGTGTAAGGTCCCAAATATCTAGGATTAAAAGTCTGAGTTCCTTTCAGAGGTATATGTCTTGTAGCCAGCCAAACTTGGTCTCCGATTCGATATGGTGGGGTCTCACTTCTATGTTGATCAGCATTTTTCTTGAATTTCACTTTTGCTTGTTTCAAATGTTTTGTTGCCTCTTTAAAAGCTTGTGTAATAGTAGAATGCAGATGAGTTACTGCCGGCATTTCTAAATGCTGGGGCGAATCGAGTTCTGAGGTTCGAGGATGATGTCCATATATGGTATAAAAGGGGCTTTGTCCGGTTCCTGAATGTACAGAGTTATTGTATGCGTATTCAGAAATCCATAAAATGTCCTTCCAATTACTTTTGGTTTGGTGGAGCATACAACGTAGGTATTGTTCAAGAGTCTGGTTGGTTCTCTACGTCTGACCATCGGTTTGGGGATGGTGACTGGTTGATAACCTTACGTCGATTTGTGCCAATTGACAACACTTCTGCCAAAATTGCGAAATGAACTGACTACCTCGGTCAGAGATCAATACGGAAGGAAATCCATGTATTCGAACAATATTTTCAAGAAATTCCTTGGCCAAGATTGAAGCAGAAGGTAATCCTTTTAAAGGAATAAAGTGGGCCATCTTGGAAAAAACATCCACAATAACTAGAATGGTGTTGAATCCATTACATGGCGGTAGATCTGTAATAAAGTCTAAAGACAGAGTGTGCCATGGTGTGGGTGGAATATCTAAAGGTTGTAAAAGACCAGCTGGTTTCTTCTTTTGACTTTTGTTCTGGGCGCAGATGCCACAAGACAGTACAAATGACTTTACATCTTTTCGCCAGGTGGGCCACCAGAATTGTCTTTTAATTTTAGCTTCAGTTTTTGCAATACCTGGGTGCCCTTCCATCAGAGCTTCATGGTAATTGGAGATGACTTGTTCTTGTAGTTCCTTGTGTGGTAGAAATAGACACCCTTGATAGTAAGGTAGGTCATTGACAACTGAATAATCTGGGCCCTTTTTAACCCAGTCCTGCAGGGCTGCTGAATCGAAAAGTTGTTGGATCTTTAAATGAATATCTTCTAAGGTCTGTAGAGTAGTTATCCCAAGAATTCTTTGTTCAGGAATTATAGGCACCGGTTCCGGGTCCCAATTCGGGATAAAGCGTCTGCCTTACCATTCCGGGGAGGATAGCTCAGCGGCAGAGTGTGCGTCTTGGAAGCAAGACGACACGAAGCAACACAGGTTCGATCCCCGGGTCCGCGCTTAGAAACCTCTGGGTGTTTAAGCGCGTTATAAATACGTAACTAAGACAAAAAAAAAAACACAATTACGCAACTAAGAAAAACAAACAGCGCCTCGATGCCTGCGGGCTGTGTGAGCGCTTTATAAATGTAAATAAATAAATAAAATAAATAAATAAAATTCTTACAACCTGGTCGATAAGTGATCACGAAATCGAATTCGGCAAGGAATAAGGCCCATCAAAGTTGACGCGATGATTGGGCCTTGGCTGTTTTTAAATACTGCAAGTTCCTGTGATTCGTGATTACAGTAATGGTATGCCTGGCACCAAGAAGATAATGCCGCCAAGCCTTAAAGGCGGATTTGATGGCTAACAACTCTTTATCGGTAACTGCATAGTTTAATTCGGGGGCCGAGAATTTTCTGGACCAAAATGCTACTGGATGAAGTTGACCGGTTTCCGGATCCTTCTGGGACAGGACAGCCCCCATGGCTAAACTGGATGCATCGGTTTCAACTATGTATGGGAGCTCGGGCGTGGATGCTTTAAGACAGATGCCGACGTGAATTTCAATTTCAGTTCTTGGAAGGCTTTTTCAGCCTCTTCGGTCCACAAGAAGCGTTTGTTTTTTCACAAAAGTGAAAAGTGCTGTGATGGTGCTGTGTACAACATATGAGAAGTCAGGAATAAATCTGCGGTAGAAATTAGCAAATCCAAGCATGCTTTGCACCCCTTTAACTGAACTGGGTGATGGCCACTTGAGAATTGCGTCAACCTTTCGAGAGTCCATTCGGACTCCTATTGGAGTCAGGATAAATCCGAGGAATTCAACTTCTGTAGCATTAAAAAAACATTTTTCCAATTTTGCATATAACTTGTGATGGCGTAGTTTCTCAAGGACTGCACGAACGTGCTTAACATGGTCTGATTCTGAGGAGGAGTACACTAGAATATCGTCTATGTATACGACAACACAGACGTCAATGAGTTCACGAAGGACATCGTTCATAAAATACTGGAAAGCTGCTGGTGCATTGCACAACCCGAAGGGCATCACCTGATATTCGAATAATCCGTACTTGGTGCGAAAAGCGGTCTTCCATTCGTCGCCCCTCTTTACACATACCAGATGATATGCCTCTCGGAGATCTAATTTAGTGTAGATGTAAGCATCCTTTACTTGGTCTAGTAGTTCGGGGATCAGAGGCAATGGATATCGGTTCTTCACCGTGATCTGGTTTAATGCGCGGTAGTCTATGCACGTTCTTAGGTCACCTTCCTTTTTGGGCACGAAGAATAAAGCTGAAGATGCGGGGGACCTAGATGGACGAATGAAGCCATTAGCAAGGTATTGGTCCAAGTATTGTCGTAGGTGACGGTTTTCGGGTTCCGTAAGGGCGTAGATCCTACTGCATGGAGGTTGTGCACCGGGTATGAGTTTGATTTGACAATCGTATGATCTATGAGGTGATAAGGTGTTTGCCTGTTCTTTTTGGAAAACATCCTGGAATTCTTGATATTCCTGAGGTAACTGCATGACTGGATTAGCGACTGTGGCCAGGCTTTTGTTCAAGGTTTTTTTCCGGGTAACAGGTGTGTGCACACTGGTTACTCTCTTCTCTCGCCAATCAATACAAGTATTATGTGTTTCCATCCAAGGTATCCCCAGTATTATTTGGAACTGCAGGGTTTTGATTAAGTCAAACACAATAGTCTCTCGATGCCCATCTTGACTCAACAGAGTCATCTCTGTGGTGGAATGAGTTACAGGCCCAGAAGCAATTTCAGTTCCATCGACTGTGGTGATAACATCCGAAGTGGTCTTTTTGCAGAGAGGTAGATTCATCCTAGAAGCCAATTCGTGGTCCACATAGTTTCTTAAGGCCCCGCTATCAATGTATGCCCTAACTGCGTGCATACGTGATGGCTGCCATGGATCAATAAGGACCATTGGTATGATTAGGTGCGAGGTCTGAGTGTCCTTCTTTAAGCTCGGCAAGCGGACCTCTACGCTTGTCGGGCGTGGTCGTTTCCCGAATCAGGCTCTGTTTGATTTCTATCAGCAACTCCGACTACTTTCTTGGATGGTTTTATAGGGCAATCCTGTAGAAAATGTCCTGAGGGCCCACAGTACAGACACAACTGCATCTGTCGTCTCCTTTCTCTTTCTTTTTGAGTAAAGGGTCCCTTAACCCCCCCGATCTGCATTGGTTCTGATGCATCTGTTCCTTTGGGAGTAACACTGGGTTTAACCAATACCCGATTCTCGAATTTAGCTCGATCAGCTTTTCTATTCTGAAGTCGGTGGTCTAGCTGGACCACTAAGTCTATATATTCTGCGCAATCCTGAGGTGGATTCACAACTTGGGCCAAAACATCTTTGAGTTCACCCCGAAGTCCACGATGAAATAATGTAATTCGCTTTATCTCTGGCCATCCGGTTTCCACCACCAACCTATTGAAGGTTGCGATATAAGTTAGCAGGTCCTGGTTTCCTTGTCGTAGGGATAGAAGTTCGTTATCCAGGGCCTGTCCCTGTGAATGTCTGGCGAATAGTCTTTCCATGATCAATTGAAAACCCTGAAAATCCCGAAGAAGAAGGTCATCCTGGTTGACTAATGGAATTGACCAATCCGCTGCACTGCCACTAAGGTATGACAGTACAAAGGCTACTTTGGCTTGGTCGTTTGGAAAAGCTCCTGGTCTGCATAAAGTGCAAGCGGCATTGGTTCATAAACACGGCAAACCTTTTTGGGTCCCCAGCAAAGCGTTCGGGTGGAGCTAAAGGAATGCTCCCTGGTAGAACCACTTGCACAGGGCTACTCGATGAAACGGGGGTTGAATTCACCCCAAGTCCAGGTAGTGGTGTTTGCCCGGCTTGGTTTTGCAGCAGTTGTCTGGCAAGATCATCAGTGCGCTCCTTGACACAATCAGTTCTCTCTTGAGGGCATTAGTTTCTTGGCGCGCGGAGTGTACTTCTCCCCTAACAATTGGGCTAGTTGGTCAGTTTCTGAGGTCTCCATTACGCCCCGGTGTGGATTTGTAGATAGGCTTCGTGTTCTGTTATGCTCACCTGGTTCCCACAGGGGCGTCGATTGGACCCGGACAGCTGCGGTCTCCACCAACGTGATGCGTAGTGAAGAGATGACTGTCTGGACTGGCCCGCCTAATCTTGTCTGCTGGACTCGTAGAAGTATTCTCCTGCAAGTGGAGAAAGGGATTTAGCCACCCGTGGACTTTAGTGATGCCCCCCCCCCTCCCCCTAACTGTTCTCGTTCTCCCCACTAATCACCTCCGATATCCCCTCTTGGTAACCTCACCTTATGTTTTTAAATGATGAGCTCTCCATCCTGCATGGCATGCAGGGGCGCGTAGATACCAGTTACTTCACTGGTTTGAAAGTACTGGAGGAGTTCTGGAGGAATATTGACTCCAGTGTCTATAAAGTTCAAAGAGTTCAATATGTCCGATGGTCACTCTTGTTCCATTCCCTCGTTAGGTTGCAGCTGGGTCCAAAAGAATATTGCCTGGAGGCAGCTGATGGCGTTCAGGTAAGAGTCTGTATTACCAAACACTGTCCGGTAAAAGTTGCATGAGTTTAACTTGCTGTTTTCTCTCCCTTTATAGGTGCGGCATAGAAAGATGCAGCGAATTAAAGGATAATACCTCCGGTGGTAAAGCAGGTAAGCCTATGGTGGCAAAGAGATTGTCTTTGTCGGTTTTCTCGGCTCACCTTGTTATTCCTTTTGTTTTCCCCCCAGGTGCTGGGTTACGGCGAAGAAAATGATGGAGGCAGCGCCGAGTTGAAAGATGCGGTGGACTGGTGAGTATAACGCGGCGCTGCTGCTGGCGAAGCGACTGTGATGCTGGAAATGCATCAGAGGGACAGGGCCTCCGTATCCTTGTCCTTTACTGCTTTTTATCGTGTGTTCTGTCGTGTTTTCCGCGCAGGAGTTCATGTGGGACTCCTGGCGGTGCAGCTCTTTCTTTTGGTTTGGTGAACGGACCCGTGGGATACCCTTATTGCACCCTTGGGTGGGGGTACAACCCTGTGCCCCTAGTGTATGTTTTTGGGCACCTGTGGGTGGCCCACAGAGCAGGGTATGGGCTGGTGGCAGCTCCATGCTGAATTTGACAGGTGCGCGGAGTATCCTCCCTTTTGGGATACCCCGGCCCTGCCATTGGGATCAGTTGATTCCTGATGGAAAACAAGATGGCACCGGTGGCCTCTTGCTTTCTATTACCCATTACCTTGTTTTCCCAAAGTCCTGGGAAGCCCTGACTCTGTCCCTTCCCCCTGACTGGCTGTTGGGTGGAAGTGCCATATATGGTGTTGTTGTGAAGGCCCAGTCAGACTAGCTGGAGCCTTCCCGATGATGTATGTTGTGGGTACCTCCTGTGGGTGGGACCTGGGTGAATAGAGTGTGTGACGAATATGCATTCTGTGTTGTGGGTGTCTAGTATCTGGTGGTTGACACAATGACTGAGACAACCCTGCCCGAAACCGGTATGAATGCAGCTTGGAGTGTTGAATGGCTCGGTACTTGTCCCAATGCACATAACTTGTTGTGAGTGTTTGGCGAGAAGTGAATGGCCTGAATACCTCGTGTGCCTGATTGGCTGCCTGCCTGCATGAATGCCGTAGTCGTGATTGGATGCTTGAGTGTGTCCCAGCGGAATGAATGGGAGATCAACAGTATATCTGGGGACCTCTCACTGCCAGGAATCGTGTTCAGAAGCTGAAGTCCACTACGACGAGTAACTGGATTAACTGACCTTGAAGCCCTGCTGGATGAGAAGAATTGCTGTTGCTCTCCTTCACAATCTGAAAGCTGCGGTGCCTCCAAGGACTGACCCAGAGAGGACCTGGTAAGGCGCCCTCTTCCCGAGCTACGAGGGACCATCGTGCACAGCTGATCTTTGCCAACGCTCCCTGGTAGACAGACCTACGACAGGCTGCCGACCCGATACGGGGACTGCTGTGGAACTCCAAGGAGAAGCACTCGGACTGTTGTCCGCCACTGTCGACGACCGCCGTCGCTGACCGGAGCCGCCGTGCTCCCGTTTGCCTAAGAACTTCCATTGATCATCGGACGCTCTCGTCTGCATCGTCATCCGCTTGTCTCCCGCTGGAGAAGGCCCGACCGTCGACGCGCCGAGGAGCATCCACCGGTGGGTTTCCCGCCACCTACAGACCGCAGAGACACCGACGACTCGACGCCCTTGCTGGGCCACAGTTCTTGATCATCTCTTTGCGGTCCAGAACTATTGTCACCGAGGTGCCCCGCACGCCTCTTCCTTGCAGGACGCGAACGCTCTGTCGTCGACGAGCACCGCTAGGAACGAAGCGGCCACTTCCCTGCCATAGTTCACCCTGTTCACCATCGGACGTTCGACGATCCGTGACTCCTGCCTTAAAGGGAGGGCACTCAAGAAGGGCCGTTGATTCCCCAACAACGAACGCCAAGTTCCCCGACACCTCTAGACGATCCGTGGCTCCCGCCTGAAAGGGAGGCACTCAAGAAGGATCGGTCGGTGCATCGTCGGAGAACTCTACTCCACCAGGTACATTGGGGGGTAAAACCTTAATAGGAAGAAGTAAGACTATCGAACCTTATATGGACTGGGCTTGTGCTATATATCTTTATTTACAGGTTGCCCAGGTGGGGGGGGGGGGATCTCCACACAGAACTGTGTCTAGGTAACGGGGCCAGCATTCTGCCTATTGTTTCAACCGTCTTACGTTCCTGCCTATCTCTATTGCTGGTTTACTCGTTATTGATCTTTGTGACATTTTAACCGTACAGTTGATGCACTTTAAAGGATAGTTCCGGGACTTTTTTTTTATTGTTCCTATGGTTCGGCCATGTGTTTTTAAGCATAAATCGGTAGATCGTAGAAAACTTTCCTATGGACCTTACCCGACTTTTCGTCCATTAACGCACTCGAAAACATCCGCCATTTTATGATAATCCTCTCACTTGCCGCATCGCCCTGGCTCACCTGCTTTTGCGGCACTAAATCAAATCCCCCGCCCCTGAAACAGACTTGATCAAAACATTCATATTCCCCGCCTCTATCCGTGACGTGACTGAGCTGCATAGGCAAACGCGCCCAGGCGTCTTCTACGCGACTCCACACAGAACCAGGAAATCAACACAGATGAGCTCAAACAACACAGCGCGCCACAATTGGGAATATGAAACTGTACTTTTAAATTAAACCGCAAGATTGTAAATTTGGTAAAGTACATTTATTTGACATCAAATTTTTTGAGAATATTCAGCGATTAGCATTTTTATTTGCTCACGTTCCAAAAAGTTCGTTTCGAGGCACACGATGTTCCTTTGCTGTACTCAGGGTCTTAGATCATCTCACAATACAGCGCCACAATTCGGAATATGAAACAGTGGTTTAAAAGCAAACGGCAAGATTGTACATTTGGCAAAGTACATTTATTTGACATCAAATGTTTTGATAATATTCAGCGATTTGCATTTTTATTTGCTCACGTTCCGAAAAGTTCGTTTCGAGGCACACGATGTTCCTTTGCTGTACTCAGGGTCTTAGATCAAAGAATTTTTATTTGCTCTCGATCCAAAATATTTCGTCTTGAGGCAAGCGATGTTCGTGTGCAGTAGACAGGGTGTTGGTTTACGATAAAATAAGCTCTTCGGTCGCACTGATAATCGCATGGTTATTCCAACAACGAGGCACTAGGGCACCACAACGGTCTGTATGTTGCATCTAGCCGTTAGTACCGCGTAAGGGCATACTTGTACTTGGCGATCGTCCCACAAAATGGTCAGGGTGCTAACGTTGTTCACGCGGAGAAGCAACTGGCGATTATAGAAGCCATCCGCCGGTGTCTGGTACTCGTGACACAGACAATAATGGACGATGTATCTATTTGAAAAACATAAAAAAAGGAAATTAGTCTCACCATCAGATCTTTATTAAAATTATTCATTTTATATATTAGGTCTGGAAATTATTTCATAGCTAGGACAGTGCAACTGGGTTTTATACGTCAAGGGGGGGCTGTAGGATACTGAGACAGTCCCCCAGTGCAGGGGTTGACAGGGAGTGCAGGTGGAGAGTGGAAGGGCCCAGGACCGAGGTCGCAGACAGTAGACAAGTTGTAGCAGGGGAGAGGGAGAGAGAAAGCAGAAGCAAAGAGGAAGGTTTGGAGGTGCTTCCGTAAAAGGAGACGGTTCTCCCCAAGATAGTGCGCGGTACAAAACAATATGCCACATAGAATGAACAAGTACAACTTAACCCGTCTTTAAAGCTACTGTATAGTAATTAAATTGCAGTATAAACTCATCTAAAGAGTTACTTACATTATATTTGCATTTTCCATTGTGTCTGTGCGTAGGGCAGCCCCGAAATACAACTCCTTCTATGCCGACGTTTTATTTCTTCTAATGAACGAACATGAAATGGCTTTCGTTTCTGAAATTATATTCATTATCGTTTCTTACGTGGTCCTGGCCTGTCGAGGTCAAATAACAATAGAACCTTATACTGAGTCGTGGGCCATTCTGGCACCCGAGAAAAAATCAAAGCAGCTGACCTTCACTTTGAACGAACACACATTCCTAGTTAGCTACATTCAGTGTAAGGCCGTCTTACAGGACTTGAAATTTACACTCCATCTTTGCATTTTGTCTGCGTGCTTTGCTGCCCCACAGAACCATAAATACGGAGACATTCTATATTTTTGGAAAAATCATTTATATTACTGTTTGGTTTAATTTAATGCGCAAATGAACAAGGTTGGATAGATAAACATATTCAATGGGCCTGCGACATGAGGAGACTCGAGAGAACAGACAATCAAATTACAATCATTTAAACCGTGATGTGTATTTCTCAATGAGCTCTTCTTTAGGTGGACATGGAACAGAGGCAATGTTGGGTGGCAATGCAGTTGTCACCTGCACAGGTTCGTTCACAACTCCATTTATGTGCCTATCTAGGACGTCAACAATAAGTCTCTCAATAAACTCATATTGCATATCCTCAAACACTGGTTTGATCACCCATTGTTTACTTCTTTTAGTGAAGGCCTTATTGTAGCGAAGCGTCCCTAAAGTTCCGGTCGTCCTACTTTGTTGACGGCCGACATTATGGTTATGTGCCAAGACCGCTAAAAGAGTCCGATTTATCATGTCCTCCATGCCAAAATGCAATCGTTTTGGCCTGTACTTTAGGCACATATTGTGGAACACCTCCAAATCTCCTGTGTGGCAGAATTCCGCGAGTCCCCTCAAAGCTTTTGTTATAGTTTTATCAAATACAATCTTTTCAATGGCTTTGTGAGTGGGTGATGAAGGAATCAACCACTTTTTCTTCCGTGCCTCCTCTGTGGACAAATGGCCATGTTCACAATTGTGGAAATGTTGGTTCGTGTTCCAGCTGTGCACGTTTGTACAGTGTAGCATTACTGACCGCCATTTTTCCAGTAGAATTTCCAACGACCCTCCACATGTTTTTGAGCTCCACCAAAGATGGTTGCTGATTGACTTGGACCACTTTGAAATACCTTGCATATCTTTTTTTTTTACCTGCAGCCGACAATTTTTTATTGATTGTTTTTGCAAGATGCCAAACGTCAAATTGGTGATTTATATTTTTGTACTCTTCTCTCATTGTCTTGGCAATTGAAACGTGTCTGTCCGTGGCTATCAGGTCGATCACCATTCCCCGCGATTGTAGTTCTTGCAATGATGCTACAAAGCCAACTTTCTCCATGGCCACTGAGGATGTACTTTGTGACACCTGCACGACCACCGAACTCACAATTTTCTTACTTTCCATGTCCTGAAAGTGGTAGGTGCAGTACTTGGCTGAAAATCCTGGGCTGTCGCACTGTCCATCACCGGCTAGCCTGAACCGTTTGCCCGCGAATGTACTATCAATAGTCATTTTTTCCATTCTCCAAGCTTCGCTAATGGCTGGAAATAGATAATCGGTTTGGTATTTGTAGGACTGAGTTTTCGCAATGAAACGGATTCCCACAAACTGAAAGAAAGACTCTAATTTTTTAAAACTTGAACCACTAAAAAGTGCAGCCGCTGCACAAAGTAGATTGCCTGCTGGCAGTTGTCCCAGCATGGGTTGTGCAGACCATGAGAAAGGATGATATTTTGTACAGGTGGCATGTATTTTAAGGTTAGTGCCTCGAATTGCACGAGTCGCATTAATCAATGGCTCCCCACATACTTCCCCACCTACCGAATGCCCACATTTCAACCGAATAATAATATCAATCAAACAACTATCGAATACAATGAATTTGGCCTCTTTCCTTATACTGTCACTCTGCATCCCAGCTGGTTCGGCCTGTAACGTTGAGGACATGTCACTCACATGAAAGGTAGAATCTCTGATATCGTCTTCCGCTATGTTCAGTGATATTGAAGGTGTTTCATTGTAGTCCACTTCATTCTCTTCCATTGCAACATCTGTTCCTTCTCCGGCAATGGGTGAATAGGACAATTTCTTCAACTTTCTCGCGGTCTTAGTTTTTGCGGGTGTGGATTCTGTGAATTTATCTCCAACTGCATCCGAACTACCAGGAGGACATTCACTATCAATGGCTGGTGGTGGTATAGCTCCGTTGTCAATCACTTCATATTCTTCCCATTGGCACAATGCATCTCCAGTCTCAAGTCCCTGCCAAAATGTTTGACAAGCAACATCTCTCGTTCGCTTCACTGTCTGTGTAGATCTAGTTCGTACACCCACTCGCAACTAGAGGACAGATTGGAAAAGGGATGTTCAGTTTAAACACAACTTACAGTATTGAACTATTAACAGTGAAAAACAACATAATATAGTGACCAGGACACTAACCTTCTTTTGCTTTCTTTTCTTTGAAACTTTCTTGCCTCGAACTTCAACATCAGGACGCTGTTGCTCTGACTCGTGTGTGCATGTCTCCACTTCCTCTTGCGCTGCAACGACTACATTTTCATGATAAGCACATCCATCACGCACTGACGCTCCATCGACTCCCTGAAACATAGAACTTTCTTTAGTATGTATAATAATATCGAAAACACAAAATGTACTTGGGGACCAATACCGACGTACATCTCAATAGCAAAACACGAATGAACGCTTTGTGTAGAACATTCAAACGACAATTATTCACGCATTGTTCATCTAGTTAGATGGAACTGTCAAGATCCATACCTCGGGCTCCTCATAGACTTCCATTGAATATATTATTGAAGATGATGCTTCAGTGACTCCCTGAAACACAGTAATTGCATTAGTATGGTTTTCTATTTTGATAAAAAGAACAGAAACTTTGTGCAGGCGTGAACGGCTCATCTAAATAGACCTGCACAAATGATCAGTTGTCTAAAATAAATAATGGATATGTAAATATGATTCGATTTGCTCGATCGTTGGAAGTGTCACCACCCAGAGATCTGCATTAACTACTAGGGGTGATGTTCTTGTAGAAGAAGCTCCGTCATCTCCCTGAAATATAGTACTTGCGTTAATAAAGAAGGAAGTATAGCGGATGTAATCACGTCATATGATTTCGCTTGATCGAACTGTCAGTATCCATACCTCGAAATGCATAAGAACATCAAGGGACGATGTAACTGCGGTGCACACTTCTGCAAGCTGTTGCGCCGACCCGTAACTGCATGCTCCCCCTTCTTCTTGGACTAATGCTCCATCGACTCCCTGAAAAGTAGGACTTTCATTAGTAATGAACACAAAATTGAAAAAAGAAGACACATAGGAGGGCGACGGAACTGTCCTGAAACGTACCTCGAGCATCTGAGTGACATCAACGGTTGTCGTCAATACGTTGGACTCCTCAGCATCTCCCTGAAAGACAGTACTTGCGTTATTTTGGATAACAATAATTATAACTGAAAACAAAGACTAGAGGACGAGTACAAGGGTGTACCATTAGGTAACATAATTACACGATAAATTAAAACTATTGATTTACATGCCTAAAACAAGTCAGTGGCAGAATAGCCAAGTAAGATTACCCGATAGGCGCTTGAAGTGGCTGATGACTGCAATAACGACACGGATGGAGAATCTTCCGCCTTCATATTGAGTGGATACATAAATGGGGAAATTATTGTTAGCTAATGCTACACACTACCGCAAGGCCAAGAGATAAATACGTAAACTTGACTCACCAGTGGAGGGATGTGGACGAATAGAGTGGGAATAGCGGTTGAGAGCAATTTTCGCCTCGCTCGCGGTGTGTTCTTCTTTATTAGCAATGATGTGGAGTACATGTCAGAGGTAAAGTGCCTGCTGCAGATGCGGTATCGATCACCCCTCTTGTCCGCAAAGACCTCTAGGACTCTACTTTCAAGCTCAGACGGTGGATATCCGCAATATCGGACCCATTCTCTTATCTGATCTATTGTCTTAGGGAAAACATGCATTATAGTACCTTCAGATTTATTATGGGTCTTCGAAGGGCAACCGCCAATGGAACAGGCAGGCATTGTGGAAAGTTCTGAAAAGTAAAGATCAACAATTCTCTATGAATACCAATGTAAACTCAGAACATGTGACTAGTTCCTTGCATGTACTGTCTTGAACGAAAAGAAATTGGACGCAAAATGATTATGGTACATGGCCTTACCTTGACGAACAAACAGTTAGATGCAGGGATCAGAGTAGTTTCTTGTCGTAGAACAGGGAGCAGTTCACAGGTTGCAAACTGACGAGTTTCCTCGAAGTGGTCACGGAAGTTCACAGAGACGAAGAGCAGATAACCAGCACCTTCACGGGTTGACTAGCAAAGCGCAAAGAAGTGCTCATTAGAAATATGAAGTGGGTTATAAAGAATTCGAAACAGGGGTGTGTTTGTGAATGAATGACGTGTATATGTCGTGGCATTATGTGGATTGCAGGGGGCCGTCCAGCGTGAGGGGGGATGCTTGGCAGGAGACACGGGGTCTGGAGGTAGACATGGGAACAACAACCCATGCTCTATAGACCACTTTGAAGTGTACATGGTCTTTGGCACCTCTTGGCCTTTATCGCTCCCTGACTGCTCCAGTTGCCAGCACAAGTACCCCGGTGCGAACTGCCTTTGATAGGGCGGGGGGTGGATTGGGGCGGTGGTCGTGCAGACAAGATACAGGAAGACTCGTGAATGGAGACACACTTATGTGGATTGCAGGGAGCCGTCCAGCGTGAGGGGGGATGCTTGGCAGGAGACACGGGGTCTGGAGGTAGACATGGGAACAACAACCCATGCTCTATAGACCACTTTGAAGTGTACATGGTCTTTGGCACCTCTTGGCCTTTATCGCTCCCCGACTGCTCCAGTTGCCAGCACAAGTACCCCGGTGCGAACTGCCTTTGATAGGGCGGGGGTGGATTGGGGCGGTGGTCGTGCAGACAAGACACAGGAAGACTCGTGAATGGAGACACACTTATGTGGATTGCAGGGAGCCGTCCAGCGTGAGGGGGGATGCTTGGCAGGAGACACGGGGTCTGGAGGTAGACATGGGAACAACAACCCATGCTCTATAGACCACTTTGAAGTGTACATGGTCTTTGGCACCTCTTGGCCTTTATCGCTCCCTGACAGCTCCACTTGCCAGCGCAAGTACCCCGGTGCGAACTGCCTTTGATAGGGCGGGGGGGTGGATTGGGGCGGTGGTCGTGCAGACAAGACTCGTTTGCCGCAGGGCCTCACCAAGGAGAGGCCATCTAACTGCATGTAAGAGGCTGGCTGCAAGATCTAGTACATGGAAGGCAGGGGGGTGAGTTTATAAATACCTCACCCTCCCAGGAGAATATATGGGTGCAGTTCACCCTGGAGACCCTGGATGCCTAGGCAGTTAGTCAGCAGCAGGCTGGCCTGTGGTGGCAAGGCGGCACGGGCCAGAGGTGGTCATCTCTGTACCCGGTGCCCAAAAGGATGATTTATTATGATCAACCATATTTACCTATAACCATGTTTTGTATCAATAAAATACAACGGCCTTCCTTTTATTGCTAACGCTTGAACAAATCAAAACAACCATTGTTAAAATATATATTGGGTTTTATTTTGGATCTTAATTTCAATTGAACATAAATAAAAAACATTACACATTGTAAATTTGCGGTTGCAGCACATCCAGGGAAAATCCGCGGTATTGTCCACTGTCGCTGGGGAAATGTTGTCTAATGGCAAGTACCGCACAGGCAGGTATTACTCTCCGAACGCGGTGTCCGAGCCTCCCGTGAAGCCACCAAGTGAAGCAACGATAGGCCACCAGCCTGTACCACCTGTGAAAATGAAAGATGCAAACTGTATTAAAATGACAAAACTTTCTTATCACTGTCGATTCAGGTAAAAAATGTCATTCTGCTTTGAAAAAAATTCTATCTAGAAAATGCACAATATGGAACCAATTTACATGCATTCGAATGATATATAGATGTAATTTTATATGTGGGAGACGACCATGACATAGTAGTGGCATCACTGACATCACAACCAGAGTATACTTACTCGTTACTCGGATTACGCGGACGAACAGTGCCGCGAAGTTCGTGCATAAGCACCATCATCATCCTCAACACGGTCCGTGAGAGGCAGGCTTCCCTGAACTCTGGCAGCTCGGTGATGCATTGCGGACTTGGCTCGCCTTCCGAAATGTAGGCCAGGCATCCCGAGTTTTCTCGGCAGCAGCAGTTCTCCTCCTCAGTTGGCATTAGCTCGCACCGTTTGCACGTGCACCAGGTGGAGACGCCGTCCATGCGACATGGTCCAGGCTCTTCATCCGTTGACTGGTCCTCCCAACTGCCGTCCGAATCCCCATCGTTTTCGCGTGCTTGCCTTTCCAGTAGTTCTTCCTCGGTGTACTCGGGCTCGTACATATACGGCATTATTGTAGCCATTATGTGGTAAAGAAAGTAAAATAATTTATAGCGGTGGTACTGGTATCTGTTCACACGGGCTACAATCAACGAAGGTAGCTGACCAGAGCACAGAAACGAGTCACAGAATACTCAAAGTAACACAGAGAGAGGAATGGATTCGAAAATCTGCTGCTGTGTGTTGTGAAACGGTCTGTTTATACTTATTGAGGAAAGAGGCGTCCTGCCATTTCCATGGTGACACTTCATTAGCTGAGGCGCAGCGATTGTTGACACGAAACGGGAAATGGGCGGTACGCGTCTGCTGATGTCAGGCTCAGGGGCGGGGGATTTGATTTAGTGCCGCAAAAGCAGGTGAGCCAGGGCGATGCGGCAAGTGAGAGGATTATCATAAAATGGCGGATGTTTTCGAGTGCGTTAATGGACGAAAAGTCGGGTAAGGTCCATAGGAAAGTTTTCTACGATCTACCGATTTATGCTTAAAAACACATGGCCGAACCATAGGAACAATAAAAAAAAAGTCCCAGAACTATCCTTTAATGAGATTTGATAACATTAGTGGTACCACCCTAGACGTGTATATATTTATCATTATTGACTTCCAAGTACAAAGTGCGTTATTGTGATCGTGTACATACCTTTGAATATTAATTATATAAATACTGTGTTTTCAGTAATACAGTGTGTGGACATTCCTTTGTGGGGGTTCGGGGACTACACTGTACTTAAGAACCAGCCCGCATCACCTCCTGAGAAGCTAGGCCTTGATTGCTCGTCCATTGCTACCACAATAGAGAATCTTGGCTGGGGTCCTCTGTGCCTCTCCTCTACCATATAGAGAGCGGAAGTACAGACACCCCCTACCAGTCTTTACAGCGACGCGTGCTGAAATAATGTCCTTTCCAGGCTCGGAGATGTGCTGGGTCCGGAATCAGGTAAGGAATCAAATAATGTCCGTGATCTAACCTCTTCTCCTTTCTTTTCCTTTTGTCTAGGAGCTCCGGATTCGAGGCGGGCGTGGCAGAAGACTGGATGCTGACTTGCAGACACGGTGAGCGTTACGCTGCTGGATGCAGAATAACGCGAAGCATGAGCTGCTGTTCGGGCGTGGTTTAAATGGCCTGCAAAGTAGTCCCAGGTAAGAAGTTCCCCAGAACCACACCCGAGTAAAAAATAGTCCCTGTAATAAAATAGTCCCATCCAGGCCTCACGTTGGCTTGGACTCATTTGCAGCATGGTCTGCATAAGGTAAGTAAAGTCTGAGCCTGGCGCCAGGACTGATTTCTATGATGAGCCTGGCGCCTAAGGCGCCAGGACTGAATCCAAACAGCCCCCAGCCGGGGCTCTTGGGGTTTTAATGAGTATCTGGATGCCTGCTCCCGGGGCTGATGGACTCGATCCGGATGCCAGGGGGTAGGCATCGTGACATATTCTTACAACACAAATGTCAATTTAATTAGCAGACCTTCAAAATTGCATTGCAAATTGCTATACGACTCTACTTATTTTATGCCTTGCAGTCTCTGACACCATTGGGTGAGTTCTCTGGCTCCATATTGCAGAATCTCCAGCACAGAAGGCAACATTTCCAATTGCAAGCTGCTAGGCCGCCATAAGTATTACTTGCCCCTCAATTCAGCACAGCACACCATTTCTTACAAGCCAAAAATCATTTTGCACTAGCGGCGAGTGTACAACTTGAGGCCTGCTGTAGCACCATTAGCAGTGTTCTCTGGCATCCCTTGGCACAGTTTCGGGTATTTTCTGACACCATTGAGTGTGCATCTGTGCACATTTGTGACGATTATCTGTTGCTCTTGGGCATGTGTTCTGCTGCCATTGGCAGTATTCTGTGATGCCTTTATATGTAAGTTCTAACTATGGCGAGCAAGCCTCCCCCACACCCCCATTGTCACTGAGTATACCCACCAGTGCCTTTGGCATACTCTAGTGCTGTTGAGCGTACACTCTAATGGGTCCTTGGGTCCCCTCCCCCCCACGCCCTCCTGTAAGGCTAACAACCTTGGGGTTATCTTCGACTCCTCCCTCTCCTTCTCTCTGCATATCACAGACCTTGTCAAGGAGTCCAACCTTCAGCTCCTCCTCCTTGGGGGCATTCTTCCTTGCCTCACTTTCCCCCCAGAAGCTCAATGCCTCCAGAGCTCTGGTTCTCTCTATGCTGGACTTCTGCAACAGCCTCTTCCTCAATCTGCCTCTGTCTTCCCTCTGCCCTCTTCAACAAATCCAGAATATGGCTGCAAGACTTATCCTTGACCTCAATCCCAGGGACTGCATCTCTCCAGCCCTAAAATCTCTCCACTGGCTCTCTGAATGCAAGGATCAAATGCAAGACCCTTTGCATCATCCACAAGGTTGTCTGGGCCTGGGACCTCTCTACATCCAGCTTTCCCTCCCTAAATACCTCCCCGCTAGAGTTCTTCTATCTTCTAGCTCTGACTCTCTGCAGGTCAGATACTTCTCCAAGCAGAGAGTGGGAGATGGATCCCTTTCCTCGGAAGGAGCCTCCCTCTGGAATGGCCTCCCTACTCCCCTCAGACTTGAGCCGGATCTTCTTAAATTCCGGAAACTCCTCAAGACTTTTCTTTTCTCCTCCTCCTTCCTTTACCCCCCTTGCTAATGTTCCCATGCGGCTATGACTGGTGCCTGGTCCCATATGAGTCTCCTGTGGCCAGGCCCCCTTGACCAGTCTCCCACCACCATTTGATACCAGCACTTGCCTTCTGGGCCTGGACTAGCCTGATTGTGGTCCACCCTGTCCTTGCACTTCTCCCTTCCCTTCTTCCTCTGCACTTGCCCTCTGTGTCTCCCCCTATCAGTTGGTCAGTGCCCCATGGCCCCCTACTCCTCCACTTCTCCCCCTCACTCCAAACCGCTCTTCCCTGCCCCCTATTTCCACCCTCCCTGCACTTGCACGTGAAGAATGTCACAAGCCCTAGTACGACCGTTACTGTTTTTGTATCCTATGTCTCCTCCCCGCATAATACTGAAAGTTAGCAGAATGTAGAGATGTGGTGGGCAAGGCAGTGGTTGAAGAGCCAGGGAGAGAGGTTAGACCCCAGGGGAACACCACAATTAGAAAGAGGGATAGAAGAGAAGAAAGACTCAAGTTGGACCTGGGAGGGTCAATCGGTGAGAAAGGAGATCAACCAGGCCAGGGCATGACCAGAGATACCCAGGTTGTCACGGAGGCGATTGAGCAGGATGGCGTGGTTGACTGTGTCAAAAGCGGAGGATAGATGAAGGAGAATGAGGACAGAAGTAAGTTTGGAGTCCAGATTGGAGAGCAAGTCTTCACGGTTGTTCAGGAGAGCAGTTTCTGTGCTTCTGGCAGCTCCGAAGCCATACTGGTGGTCGTGCAGACACCCAACGGATTCAGTATGTAGATTAAGCTGGGAGATGGCCAGCTTTGCAAGGAGTTTGCCCATTAAAGGAGTGCTGGAGATTGGGCGATAGTTTGAATTAACAGTCGACTGTAAAACATGTCGTATTCTACACAATGAGAGGTTATAACTTCAAACCAGTTAGTCTCACTATCCAAATTCAATATGTTCTTGGTAACATTTTCCTTCAACTTTCTCGTTCGAGTGGAGGACCATCCATAATGCCTTTTTTAAATCAAGGTTGTCTATGTTCTAGCCCCTCATCCAAAAGATGGCCTTGAGTGCTGGCTCGACCGGCTGGGCCGCGGAAGGAATTGAGGCTCTGGTGTGGTTTCTCCAAGGTACACCCAGGTAGTTGAATCGCTGGGACATGTAGCTCCCTGTTTATTTTGCCAGTGGGAGACATTTGAGTTGAGTAGCTTATCCTCTTTGGCAGAAAAGGGGTTTTCAAGATGGTAACGTCTGGATGCAGTGGAGGAGGCACACCCCCTTGTTAGTAATGCGTTGCAGCCTTGGTGAGTCTCGAGTGTGCCGGGGCGAGATGGACCCTATGGAGAGTGGTGTCATACTGAATCCAAGACTTTGGGTCTTTTGAATGTCACATTCTAAGAGGCAGAGTCGTCCATGGATGCTGGAGCTGAGTGGGTATGTAGCTTGAGTGTCCTGGAAATCCTGCCCCCCTGACTTCATGATGAGTGGGACCGAGCACCCATCTATACGAGGCCGAAGATGAAGATTGAGTTTGGTATCGAGTCTCTGGGAAATGCCAATGTGGAGCAGCCCTTTTATTTGGCCGGGGAATGGAGTCTGGCTCCTATTCGGAAAGCTGCAAGAGATCCGTCAGACCCTTGATCGGAATTTAGATCTAGTTGGCAGTTGTGGTAATTCGGCAGTTGTGGATTAAGATGAAATGGATGGTGTATTGAGGAATGCATTGATGGGAATGGTGTGTGGGGGGAGTATCCTAACAAATGGAAGACAAATGCATGCTGTATACAGGTGGCAAGGTGTTCCCGGCACTAGATTCCTGGAAGATGAGGCATGGTCTGTTAAGCTGGCATTCACTCCCCACATCTGGCAATGCCACTGGCGCAGGGCAAAGGAATGCTTAGCCTTGAGGTTGCAGCCTGAGAACAGAGGTGGGTAAAGCGTCCCTTCTGCTTGGGCTTCATTTAAACTGTTAAATGAATATAGGGAGGTAATATGGGCTGGTCTGAAGGGTTCAGGCATTGGGTGGTTGAGACATTGGATATATTATGGTATTGTCTGATAATTAGTTGCAAAGTCGAGTGTCTTCCTTTTGTTTCAATCCTTCCTCCTTTTTTCCTTATCAGTGTTTTGTGGGAGGAAGTATGCTTTTGCCTAGGAGCAGGAATGCAGGTGAGGAGGTAAAGATTATCTGCACGAATGTCATTAGTCATGCTATTTGGTGGTATGTTATGGTGGTGATGCAAAAAGGAGATTGATGGTATGTTTCTCTCCAGTGAATGCCCCAGTTTAAATGATCATAAAAAAGATTCCCCTCCGAGGGACAGGACGTGTTTTCCTTTTCATTCCTATATCCCAACAAGTAAGAAAAACGTCAAGCCCAATGTGGGTCTGGATCTTTTAACAACTGTTAAAAAAAGAAATACTTAAGATCAGTGTTTGTCCAAGTAATTTTTAACTGTCGGAGAAGGTGGTATTTGTATGTTCCCTAGGTTCCGATACATTAACTTTACATCGCCACATGACCAACATACTAACATTTTTTATTCTAATTCAGTCCTCATTCAGCGTAAGCACATGTGTACAAGTGTTTAAAAAGGCAGTCAGTGGTGACTGCTAATCTGCAGGGTTTACCATATGTAAACATCACTAATTCATCAGTGCTCTTTTCTAAGAATCAAGACTATTTGAATATGCAGATCACTACTCTAGTTCTCAACTTTTATTTTACTATTAACTAGGAGCAGTCTTAGTTGCTCACATCTCAGTGCTGCCTTTTTTGGGCTTGATTTTAGCAATCGCATGACATGTGTTTCCATCTCTCCTGTCTATGCTTTGAAGTGCCTTCCCCTACGCCAGCGTTTGCTTTTAGTAGTCATTTTATTTGTACTATTGCATTGTCATTGTGATCCTCAAGCAGCTATTTATCCTGAAAAAACTCCTCTCTGTTACTAATCACTTCACATCTTGTAATTTTAAACTCTTGTCTATACTCCTGCTAGTTCAAATGTCTGCCGTCTTTCATACTTGCATCGTTTGTTCTTTTGGGTGTCACTAATACTGTTCTTTTGTTCCCATCTCACTGTATAATTTTCAGAATCCTGATTTGGTCTGCACCTGCTGCTCTTTTACCACCCCTTGTTTTGTCAGTGGTATTCCTTTCAAATTGATCATCTCAGGGGCTGGAATAAAGATGTGATGAGCAGGAGATGCAAGCGGTCTTGTTCATGAGGCATCACTCGACAGGGATTACGTGTGGGGATCGCAACACTAGTAGATGGTTTGCTGCAAATCTAGTTTCTACATGCGATGGAAGCTATAACTTTTTGTCCATTGTATGCTTTAAATGTCTTCTAGATGTGCTACTACTCCTTCATAGACAACCAAAACAGAGGTAATGTCACATAGTTGGCCTGGAGAGTCAAATGTAGCCCCCAGTAGCTGTTATCGTGAACCTACCAAGGCTTTTTTAGGTTACGAGAAGGAGCTACTTAACTCCCAGCAGTATCAGGCCTGCCATCACTTCCTTTGACTTGTCCTTTAGCAGAGGCAATTTCCAAATATCCATACCCTTCAAATCCCTGTCCAAGTCTATACAGAAGTCTAGTTCTGACAGCATGCGCTCACATTCCCTTTTTCTTAGCCTCTCCAAAACTGCTATCCTCTTCTGTTTTAGCCGTCAACCCAATGCTTGTGTTAACTCCTCTGCTGTTTCCTTTCCCTCGTCTGTGCTCCTCCTATCCTCTACAGTTTGCACCGCTTGCTGTTGTCTTTGATTCCTCACAATTATCTCTACTTCTCCCCTACTTTAGACTATTAAAAGGGAATGTTTGGAAACTGTAACCTCTCATTGCCTTTTATGCCACCAAACTCCCAATCCTTAATCTGTTCTATCCCATTTTGAAAAAAACACGCCTCATGCCTAATTAATTTCCTTTGTCATTTGGCCACGTTTTTTCTTGGCAATAGTGTCTTTGTTATATCAAATTAGTATGTCTCAAATCTTGGAAGATGCTTTGTAAGGTAGATAGCTGAAGGTTGCTGAGCTTGTGCATCAGATTAAATAATTACGTCCGGTCATCTTCTCTTTGTGAGTTTTGATCAAAACGGTATACATAATTGTTTTTTGATGTAGCTGAAGATGCTGTTCCGGGTTGACTGTAGGATTCCTATTATACATTAAATAATAGGGTGTCAATCATTATGCCAGATATTGTGAACACATTTAAACAACCTTTGCTGTTCTTACTTACCCTAATGAGCTAAAACCAAATGTTGGTGGTACCTTGAAGAGAGAGCAAGACCCGGTTTGTTTCAGGTGACTGATCTTGGTTCATAGTGACCTGTTCTGAACTCACAAAACAAGTATCTTTGGTCAGGGTGACAAGACAGTCTAAAAAATATTGAATGTCCTAATAAACAATTACCATGATATTCTGTATGATGTAAGAATATAAAAATGAAGAAATATTGATTCTGTTGTTGATGGGGTTTTTTTTGGTTTTTTTTTTAGTTTGTGTGTTTTCATTTTTTGTTTTTATATGACTTGGAGATGGCAGAGAGAAATCCATTATCTCAAAGCTAAGTGCACATGTGCAATACATTTTCCTCCGTTTTAGATATATATTTTAAATGTGGATAAACTGATAGCTTCTCCTCAGCAGGCTAAACAAACAAGTAATTTAGTTGTTCTTGTTACTTTTCTGGTGACCAGTGTTATTGGAAAATATGTTGTAATTGCAGGGTTTAATGATGGGTAATGGGTAATTACTAACACATTTGTATTTGCATCATTTAGCTCCCTCCATTTCGAGTACCTCATTGACAGCAACAACAAAACCAGCAGCAACTAACTCCACCTTCCCCAAGACATCAGCAACTGTGCCAAGTAGGTGTTTCTCTGATGTCATGCTATTTGAGAAATGTCCATGTGCTCTAGTCTTTTTTGTTAATCAGGTCTTTATACGATTTCTTGATGTTGTGTGTTATTGTGCTTTGTTGTGGCTCTTTTATCAAGCCATTTACTGTGTGTATGTGCATATTTAATATACACTCTGTACTCCTATATCCTGTCCCCTTTCCTCCATTCACCATATGGAACGTCAAACAGTGTCAGAAATGTCAGTCACCTTTATCCTTGCAGACGTAAAAGCCTTGTTTGGGTACTCATGGAAAGGGGGTCAGCAAAGTTTCCCTGAGAGCTTTGAACATGGTAGTATGTATTGTCTGTAGCCATCACTGCAATGCTTTGTCAGATCATTGTTGGAATTGCATTGAATAGGTGGAGAACCGTAATCTGGAAAGACATATTTTAGAATTAAGATCATAAGAAAAGGCCAATCCATTCACAGGGGCAAAAACTAGTTCCTACGGGAGCATCAAGAAGAATACAGGAAACGTGCATGAGAAATCCCAAATGCTTTTTTGATTACCATTTGAAATCTGAATATGCAGGGATAAATGAAAGACACATGTAAACTGACCAAACTACTCAATTTGAAGAGAAATGTGTCTGATGCCTTAAGGGCCTGGATTAGCGCAAATCAAATTAGCTTTCCCTATTAATGGTAAATCAACCAAGAGCAACAAATGTGGAGTCCAAATTGAACAAAAGGTCTTTCTCGCACACATGGCTGGGGTGCCTTATATTAATGCCATATAGACTTTTAGACTGAGGGAGTGGTCTTCGCTGAGGGTCATAAGTTGGGGAAGGGTCATTACACCAAGCAATAATTACTGGTCCTGAGGTCTATAAGGCTACTAGCACATAACAACAATAGTACTAGTAGCAATACATGTTTTGGAGCAGTGGTTCTGAAGTTAAAAATGTTAGTTTAATAATGAGACAGTAAAAAAACAAAACTGGTTGGGTGGGCTGCGTAAAAGTAAACAGTTTATGGATAAGATCTCACTCCGATTGGCTCACTCTATACTCTTAAAGCCACCTCCCCAAGGCAGCCCTCTGCCCGGCAGCCCCCGCAGTTTAGGGCCCCAAGGCAAAGGGCGACTCCAACAGAGGTGGCTCCACAAAGTGCCTGCAGGTGTCAGCAGGGGAAGCCAAGGAAGTCAGCAGACACCAACAAAACTGCGAGTGTGGCTTGGGTGGGGTGTAGAGCAATTACTCTACTCCAGAAGGCCCCTGCCACTCTACCTTACCTTCCATAGCGTAGATTGCCATAGACTTAGGCAATACGTACTTAGGGAGACTAGTGACCACTGTAAATGGATTGTAAATGTTGCCTTGTGATGCATATCAACTTACATGCCAATTTTAGCTAGTGCCACACCTGCAGGGAACTGAAAATTAGCCTGCGTCGCATCCAGATAGAAATGTGATTGTTAGCATGTGCCACACTCGTAAGGAATTCTGAACTTTGGCTTGCATCGCATCTAGATAGAAATGTGATTGTTAGCATGCACCACATTTAGAATTCTGAACTTTGGCCTGCGTCACATCTGGATGGAGATGTGAATGTTAGCATGCACCTCACCAAGATGGAATCCCATAATTGCAAGGATAGCAATGCCAACTAACCAATCTACTAACAATTTCATCCCCCTGCATACACTTCTCAAACTCTAACCAAACACAACCACAATCCTAAAATGCAGCAATCCGCACAAACTTCACAACACTGCAACAACAAAACAAACCACACAGACTTGCACAACAGCACACGATGACTACCGACCGTAAAACACCCCAAGCTGAGGGTGCCAACAGCACATCACGGCTCTCTTGCACTTTTCCAGTTTATTCCCACTAACCCACCCACCTCCCCCTTTTTCAGAGCGCCAGGGGACCACTCCGGTGATGATAGTGCGTGGTACAAATATCCTTTAACATTAACATAAGAAAGTGAAAGCATTTCCCCATGTTTTAGCTTTCATTTTGCTGTGCTAAATAAGATATTGCAGTGAAATGAAAGGTTCTCTTAGACTGGACATGTCTTGTGGAAAGACGTCTTGCCTGGAAATGGCATAATTGCTTCCCGGTCTGCTTTTAAAGTCGTAATGCATTCAATACCAGTAGTTATTAACTGCACTCTGAGCATTGTGATTGGCTGAGAGGAGGTCCATAACGATTTTCATGTGCTAATAGTACTAAGTAGCCGTGGTAAATTTACACTGGGTATAGTCTGATGCAATGAACAGCAAGAGAGGACTCCACAGGCAAGATCAGATTAAAATATAGAGAACAAGATTGACAATACAGTTTTTTTACACATAATAAAGTATTACCACATGTTGTGTATACATCAATGTTTAGGAGAAGATAAGGAACCAGCAGGGGAGGGGAATACCAAATGGCAACTGAGGTGTTCCTTCCAGTGTGACGAAATGCACTTTTAGGGCAGTTTTCAAGCCCAGTAGAGTGAACATGAACTTGATGTTAGGGGGTTGGGAATTTCACTGGTGGACTGTGTGAGTAGGGTGAGGGAACGAAAGCGAGAGATAGCATAGGGAGTACGAGAAACAGAGCGGTTTACATGAGCTTGAGATCTCAGAGTGAGGGGAGTAGCAACAGTGGGAGTTAGCTATGTGTGGAGCCAAAACCTAGTTAGATTTTTAGACTAGAAGGAGGAATGTAGACCAGCAGCGATTGTGCATAGCTAGCCAAAATACATTAAAGTAGTGCACAGAGGTGGGTGAAGGCTGTGCTACGTTGCTGGAAGTACTAAATGTAGTAAAGGAGTTATCCAGTCTTGACAGCATGAACGGTGAGAAAGAGGTGGATTTTACAGATGTTGAAGAGGTTACGCCTGGCAGCTGTACAGGTAAACATACTTCATTGTTGTACTTTCAGATGTCTGTCAAATGCAACCTTAAGGTTGTGAGCCATTTGAGGTGGGGTAAGGCTTTTAGGAGAAAAGGAAATGGAAGAGAGCAGGGGGGTTGAGACACTAGAAGCCACGAGTAAGATTACGTCAATTTTGGAGCTTATGTATTCCTTAAGAAAACAAATGGTCGGATCAGCATACTTATCACCCATGGTCAATGAGGGCGTCACTGCTACCATAAGCAAACAACAATCCCACATGTCATCTGTGGGTTAAGTCAGATACACCTTTAGTTTACAAAAGCAGTCCTAATCCAAACCAATGATAAAAAATATCATCTTAATCCAAATAATAAGAGTACATAAACAGAAAAAATCAAACCTTCATTGCTTGATTCTTCAAATTTTTCAGTATGCCGAACAAGGGCAGGGTTTTGCCAAGAAAAATAAAATGATTCAAAAAATAGTCCCAATAAGGCTTCCGAAAAGGACAATTATTTCTGTAATGGTAAAGTCCTCTCTATCCTTTCAGCAGAGGCCTGATTGGATTCCAATTTAAAGCAAAGAGACTTAGTCTGATGAGGACATATGAAAAGGAAACCCTTTCAGTATCCATACAGCCCCCCACCTTTATTTGATTTCCAGCCAAGCCCAATAGTTCTGCGAGAAATTCCTATTCTTAAATCGCCAAACGTTCTTCCTACGCAGGTGTCTCTTATAGCATAGCAATGTCTGCATCAAGGTTATTGAGATGCTTCAGGATTGTCTCACCTTTTGGGAGAATTAAGACCATTCACATTGAGGCTAATAAAGTTATGACTCACGGGTCTTGCAACAATAAAGCTCATCCACTAATGACATCCTAGCCCCCGCATAGATGGGCCTAGCGATGTCTCCACCAACTCCATTTCCAGACCCCAACCATCAACAAACCATGCCCATACATCCCTAGGTAGGGTCAGCAACAAAGCATTTTTTTGTAAATTGATATGATATGATATGGCATTTATAACGCGCCTATACACAAGTGTTTCAAGGTGCGAATTTGTCAACCCTTCACCCCTTTTGCCTCCGAAAAACTCCCAGTCCATTGTGTCCCACACTAGTGGCATTAGTACAGGATATTGGAAAAATAAGGAAGACTTTCCAGGAACCCTCTCTCCTTTCAGAATGCACCCCCACTGTCCACAAGAAACATCCCATCGTCAGTTTTGCGAATAATTGGAACCCCTGATCCTCACCAGTCTACCATAACTCTGTTTAAGCCTTATACAATGATCAATATCCAGGGGTCACAATTGGACGTCGTGGAGCAGGAGCCGTAAGTAGCTCCTAGACGTCAGGATTTTCCTCTAGGCAGCAGCTACTCATAGTGGCCTAGGAGCTATCTGTGTGTGATGAAAGAGTACCCAGGATTGTGAGCCTTTAATTAATGCAAAGGAATGAGTGCATAAGAAGACTAAAAGAAATGCAGAGATTGAAAATAAAATCTATTTTTGTATAGTGATTTAACATTAAGAAATACATGTGCCGGAATAGCAGATCTGAAGTGCTGAAAGATGGTAGGATTTGCTTATCGTACCTAAAACAAACTGTGGCGTGCACACACAAATTCACACACTGTAAACCTGTCTTACTATTGCTCTGTTGCTCTGTCATTCACTCTAGGGCTGACTGTTTATGTTGCATTCCTGTCTCTTTGATTTCCTTGTGCATTTCTTTCCTGCTAGCTATTCTGTCGTACTGCTATTTCTTGTTTGATCATTCACTATCTTTGTGGTACGTGCAAAACTCTACCAATACATTTGTTTCTGTATCAATCTCTGTTGCTGTTGCTTTATTACCACAACATTTTTATGTGTGGCCATCTCTTTTCTCTGATGACACCTTGCTCATTCTTTGCTCTTTTTCTCTCGGCTGCTCCTGCAGAATTAGGAGCTTATACATAGCAGGCCACAAATCTAACTTTCATAAGAGAAGCAAATTGTAACCCATCATGCTTTGAATGTCTTCTAGAGGTTTCCTAATGCACCTTTTATACAAATTCCCAGACACAAGAGTGCATGTCAGATAGGTATGGTTGTAGGGCACCAGGCACCAGGAGCCAAACGTAGCTCCTGATAGCTTGTGATGTCAAGTTAACATTGCTCTCCTATACTATATGCAGGAGCTAAATAGTTCTTAGCAGTTTCGAACCCTGAAAATACCTTGCATAACCATAACTGAGAAAAATTGTAGTTTTTGAATCCATTGTTCAAGTCTCGATAATAACATCCACTGAACCCATCAGCCCAAGCTCACATCATTTGCCTCCTCGGCTTTCCGTCAGTTGGTGCCCATCTTGTGCTGAATTTGGCTTGCTTCCCTTTTCTAGATATAGCTCTAGTTAATGCTGGTTTCTGTCCTCGGTTTTCCATAGCCTCATTATCTGTATCTGCCCCTGTGGTAGGGTGCCCCTCAATACCCATTAGAGCAGTCGCTTCCTCCACAAACAATGTGGTTTTGATGAACCATCAAAGGTAAACCTGAATTTACAGGATAATCCCCATCTGTGTTTGATCTGGCTGTACTTTAGCCCAGACAGGCCACCGCTTGACCTAAGTTGTTCTGCTTCTGCAGAGTAGATACTAAGAGATCTTGAAACAATTGAGTCCTAGCTCCACAGATCCTCTCACTCTATTGTCATGCTTGCCGTAGGATGTCTTGCTTTATTTTTTAGACATGTACCCTTGTCAATCTCTGTAGAAGCAAGGTCTTCAGATGCTGGAAGGCTGAATAAACTCTATGCCTCCAGTCCAACCTTTGACCCACATCATCCGTTGCTTGCACAATGCTCTTTAAAAGGTCATGGATCTACTCCTTCATGTCATCATAGCGAACATCAGCTGGTACAACTCTCACATGGTGGTCATTCCTCTAGGATGTGTTATATGCATTTTCCACTTTATCCGAGAGTAGAGTGCCCAGCATTTACTCTGCAGATGGTTCACCTTGTTTGCAAGCTCAGAGTGCTCATGTACCATCGCACAGTGTGCGGTTTTCAAGGATTCCTCTCTGGCACGCAGAGACTGGATGCTTTTATTTAGGTGCTCTCTGGAGTGCATGTCCTCATCCCTCGAAGTAATTTCTTTCTTGAGCTCATCGAGACAGTTCGTTTTTAGTCTGAGGTTGTAAGTTGTTCAGAGTAACTGCATGGGCCTCTGCTACTATGATCAGTTTTCTAACAGAGTCCTGTGATTGTAGCATGTCTTTTATTTGCCCACCTTTGCATCCTTACTCTTGGGAGTGAGGATCATTTGTATTTGTATATATTTATAGTTAGTTAGCGATTTTGCCAAAGCGCTTTACAAATCTTTAATAAACAAACAGTACAATAATTGCCAATGATAACAATCAAATTAAAGGATAGTTCCGGGACTTTTTTTTTATTGTCCCTACGGTTCGTCCATGTGTTTTTAAGCATAAATCGGTAGATCGTAGAAAACTTTCCTATGGACCTTACCCGACTTTTCGTCCATTAACGCACTCGAAATCAGCCGCCATTTTGTGATAATCCTATCATTTCCCCCCATCGACCTGGCTCACCTGCGTTTGCGGCACTAAATCATATCCCCCGCCCCTGAAACAGACTTTATCAAAACATTCATATTCCCCGCCTCTATCCGTGACGTGACTGTGCTGCGTAGGCAAACGCGCCCAGGCGTCTTCTACGCGACTCCACACAGAACCCGGAAACCAACACAGATCAGCTCACAACACAGCGCGCCACAATTCGGAATATGAAACTGTACTTTTAAATCAAACCGCAAGATTGTAAATTTGGTAAAGTACATTTATTTGACATCAAATGTTTAGAGAATATTCAGCGATTTGCATTTTTCTTTGCTCTCGATCCAAAATAGTTCGTCTTGAGGCAAGCGATGTTCGTGTGCAGTACACAGGGTGTTGGTTTACGATAAAATAAGCTCTTCGGTCGCACTGATAATCGCATGGCTGTTCCAACAACGAGGCACTAGGCCACCACAACGGTATGTATGTTGCATCTAGCCATTAGTACCGCGTAAGGGCATACTTGTACTTGGCGATCGTCCCATAAAATGGTCAGGGTGGTAACGTTGTTCACGCGGAGAAGCAACTGGCGGTTGTAAAAGCCATCCGCCGGTGTCTGGTACTCGTGACACATACAATAATGAAGGATGTACCTGTTTTAAAAACATAAAAAATGAAATTAGTCTCACCATCAGATCTTTATTAAAATTATTCATTTTATATATTAGGTCGGGAAATTATTTCATAGCTAGGACAGTGCAACTGGGTATTATACGTCATTTCCAGTAACCCACCCCCTCTCCTCCGCCTTTTTCAGAGCACCCTGAGCGCCAGTGGACCACTTCGTCACTGATATGATATAATATGGCATTTGCAACGCGCCTATACACAAGTGTTTCAAGGCGTGGCGAGGCAGGGAGGGGGGGGGGACAAGGAGAAGACAGACAACGGTCCTACTAGGCCAGGTGTCATTCAGATCGCGCAAGTGCAGGGGTAGGGGAAGGTAAAAGTGCAAGGGGAAGGGGAGGGGGGAAGTGGAGTACAAGGTAAGTAGCATAAAATAATAAATACATAGGGCCAGCTGGTGGCGAGTGCAAGGTAAGTGCAGAACAAGTGCTGGGAAGGGGGGGCTGTAGGATACTGAGACAGTCCCCCAGTGCAGGGGTTGACAGGGAGGCAGTGCAGGTGGAGAGTGGAAGGGCCCAGGACCGAGGTCGCAGACAGTGGACCAGTTGTAGCAGGGGAGAGGGAGAGAGAAAGCAGAATCAAAGAGGAAGGTTTTGAGGTGCTTCCGTAAAAGGAGATGGTTCTCCTCAAGATAGTGCGCGGTACAAAACAATATGCCACATAGAACGAACAAGTACAACTTAACCCGTCTTTAAAGCTACTGTATAGTAATTAAATTGCGGTATAAACTCATCTAAAGAGTTACTTACATTATATTTGCATTTTCCACTCCTTCTATGCCGACGTTATTTCTTCTAATGAACGAACATTAAATGGCTTTCGTTTCTGAAATTATATTCATTATCGTTTCTTACGTTATTGCACCACGCCCCCAAATAGAAGTCTTTCGGGATGGTCCCGGCCTGTCAAGGTCAAATAACAATAGAACCTTATACTGAGTCGTGGGCCATTCCGGCACCCGAGCAAAAAATCAAAGCAGCTGACCTTCACTTTGAACGAGCATACATTCCTAGTTAGCTACATTCAGTGTAAGGCCATCTCACAGAACTTGAAATTTACACTCCATCTTTGCATTTTGTCTGCGTGCATTTGCAGCCCCAGAGAACCATAAATACGGAGACATTCTATATTTTTTTGAAAAATGATTTATATTACTGTTTGGTTTAATTTAATGCGCAAATGAACAAGGTTGGATAGACACATTGCATGTACACTGAGCAATCACTTTTATTTACACAATACATAGCTACACATATTCAATGGGCCTGCGACATGAGGAGACTCCAGAGCAAAGTCACAGGTGACACCCGGGTGGTTCGCACTACTGCACGGTGAAGGGAGGGGCAAGGGTGGAGAGACACATTGCATGTACACTGAGCAATCACTTTTATTTACACATTACATAGATACACATATTCAATGGGCCTGCAACATGAGGAGACTCGATAGAACATACAATCAAATTACAATCATTTAAACCGTGATGTGTATTTCTCAATGAGCTCTGCTTTAGGTGGACATGGAACAGAGGCAATGTTGGGTGGCAATGCAGTTGTCCCCTGCACAGGTTCGTTCACAACTCCATGTATGTGCCTATCTAGGACATCAACAATAAGTCTCTCAATAAACTCATATTGCATATCCTCAAACACTGGTTTGATCACCCATTGTTTACTTCTTTTAGTGAAGGCCTTATTGTAGCGAAGCGTCCCTAAAGTTCCGGTCGTCCTACTTTGTTGACGGCCAACATTATGGTTATGTGCCAAGACCGCTAGAAGAGTCCGATTTATCATGCCCTCCATGCCAAAATGCAATCGTTTTGGCCTGTACTTTAGGCACATATTGTGGAACACCTCCAAATCTCCTGTGTGGCAGAATTCCGTGAGTCCCCTCAAATCTCTTGTTATAGTTTTATGAAATACAATCTTTTCAATGGCTTTGTGAGTGGGTGATGAAGGAATCAACCACTTCTTCTTCCGTGCCTCCTCTGTGGACAAATGGCCATGTTCACAATTGTGGAAATGTTGGTTTGTGGTCCAGCGGTGAATGTTGCTACAGTGTAGCATTACTGACCGCCATTTTTCCAGTAGAATTTCCAACGACCCTCCACATGTTTTTGAGCTCCACCAAAGATGGTTGCTGATTGACTTGGACCACTGTGAAATACCTTGCATATCTTTTTTTTTACCTGCAGCCGACATTTTTTATTGATTGTTTTTGCAAGATGCCATACGTCAAATTGGTGATTTATATTTTTGTACTCTTCTCTCATTGTCTTGGCAATTGAAACGTGTCTGTCCGTGGCTATCAGGTCGATCACCATTCCCCGCGATTGTAGTTCTTGCAATGATGCTACAAAGCCAACTTTCTCCGTGGCCACTGAGGATGTACTTTGTGACACCTGCACGACCACCGAACTCACAATTTTCTTACTTTTCATGTCCTGAAAGTGGTAGGTGCAGTACTTGGCTGAAAATCCTGGGCTGTCGCACTGTCCATCACCGGCGAGCCTGAACCGTTTGCCCGCGAATGTACTATCAATAGACATTTTTTCCATTCTCCAAGCTTCGCTAATGGCTGGAAATAGATAATCGGTTTGGTATTTGTAGAACTGAGTTTTCGCAATGAAATGGATTCCCACAAACTGAAAGAAATACTCTAACTTTTTAAAACTTGAACCACTAAAAAGTGCGGCCGCTGCACAAAGTAGATTGCCTGCTGGCAGTTGCCCCAGCATGGGTTGTGCAGACCATGAGAAAGGATGATATTTTGTACAGGTGGCATGTATTTTAAGGTTAGTGCCTCGAATTGCACGAGTCACATTAATCAATGGCTCCCCACATACTTCCCCACCAACCGAATGCCCACATTTCATCCTAATAATAATATCAATCAAACAACTATTGAATACAATGAATTTGGCCTCTTTCCTTATACTGTCACTCTGCATCCCAGCTGGTTCGGCCTGTAACGTTGAGGACATGTCACTCACATGAAAGGTAGAATCTCTGATATCGTCTTCCGCTATGTTCAGTGATATTGATGGTGTTTCATTGTCGTCCACTTCATTCTCTTCCATTGCAACATCTGTTCCTTCTCCGGCGATGGGTGAATAAACCAATTTCTTCAACTTTCTTGCGGTCTTAGTTTTTGTGGGTGTGGATTCTGTGAATTGATCTCCGACTGCATCCGAACTACCAGGAGGACATTCACTATCAATGGCTGGTGGTGGTATAGCTCCGTTGTCAATCACTTCATATTCTTCCCATTGGCACAATGCATCTCCAGTCTCAAGTCCCTGCCAAAAGGTTTGACAAGCAACATCTCTCGTTCGCTTCACTGTCTGTGTAGATCTAGTTCGTACACCCACTCGCAACTAGAGGACAGATTGGAAAAGGGATGTTCAGTTTAAACACAACTTACAGTATTGAACTATTAACAGTGAAAAACAACATAATATAGTGACCAGGACACTAACCTTCTTTTGCTTTCTTTTCTTTGAAACTTTCTTGCCTCGAACTTCAACATCAGGATGCTGTTGCTCCGACTCGTGTGTGCATGTCTCCACTTCCTCTTGCGCTGCAACGACTATATTTTCATGATAAGCACATCCATCACGCACTGACGCTCCATCGACTCCCTGAAACATAGAACTTTCATTAGTATGTATAATAATATTGAAAACACAAAATGTACTTGGGGACCAATACCCACATACATCTCAATAGCAAAACACGAATGAACGCATTGTGTAGAACATTCAAACGACAATTATTCACGCATTGTTGATATAGTTAGATGGAACTGTCAAGATCCATACCTCGGGCTCCGCATAGACTTCCATTGATGATATTATTGAAGATGACGCTTCAGCAACTCCCTGAAACACAGTAATTGCATTAGTATGGTTTTCTATTGTGTTAAAAAGAACATAAACTTTGTGCAGGCGTCAACGGCTCATCTAAATAGACCTGCACAAATGATCAGTTGTCTAAAATAAATAATGGATATCTAAATATGATTCGATTTGCTCGATCGTTGGAAGTGTCACCACCCAGAGATCTGCATCAACTACTAGGGGTGATGTTCTTGTAGAAGAAGCTCCGTCATCTCCCTGAAACATAGTACTTGCGTTAATAAAGAAGGAAGTATAGCGGATGTAATCACGTCATATGATCTCGCTTGATCGAACTGTCAGTATCCATACCTCGAAATGCATAAGAACATCAAGGGACGCTATAACTGCGGTGCACACTTCTGCAAGCTGTTGCGCCGACCCGTAACTGCATGCTCCCCCTTCTTCTTGGACTAATGCTCCATCGACTCCCTGAAACATAGGACTTTCATTAGTAATGAACATAATATTGAAAAAAGAAGACACATAGGAGGGCGACGACAGAAGGACATATCAATGGCTAAAAACGAAAGAAACATTGTGTGTAACAATCACGCTACAAGAATGCAAGATCTGATGATCTCCATCGATGGAACTGTCCGGAAACGTACCTCGAGCATCTGAGTGACATCAACGGTTGTCGTCAATGCGTTGGACTCCTCAGCATCTCCCTGAAAGACAGTACTTGCATTATTTTGGATAACAATAATTATAACTGAAAACAAAGACTAGAGGACAAGTACAAGGGTGTACCATTAGGTAAAATAATTACACGATAAATTAAAACTATTGATTTACATGCCTAAAACAAGTCAGTGGCAGAATAGCTAAGTAAGATTACCCGATAGGCGCTTGAAGTGGCTGATGACTGCAATAACGACACGGATGGAGAATCTTCCGCCTTCATATTGAGTGGATACATAAATGGGGAAATTATTGTTTAGCTAATGCTACACACTACCGCAAGGCCGAGAGCTAAATCCGTAAACTTGACTCACCAGTGGAGGGATGTGGACGAATAGAGTGGGAATAGCGGTTGAGAGCAATTTTCGCTTCGCTCGCGGTGTGTTCTTCTTTATTAGCAATGATGTGGAGTACATGTCTGAGCTAAAGTGCCTGCTGCAGATGCGGTATCGATCACCCCTCTTGTCCGCAAAGACTTCTAGGACTCTACTTTCAAGCTCAGACAGTCGATATCCGCAATATCGGACCCTTTCTCTTATCTGATCTATTGTCTTAGGGAAAACATGCATTATAGTACCTTCAGATTTTTTATCGGTCTTCGAAGGGCAACCGCCAATGGAACAGGCAGGCATTGTGGAAAGTTCTGAAAAGTAAAGATCAACAATTCTCTATGAATACCAATGTGTTAAAAAATTAAATGACACACAAAAGGTTCAATGCAAGGTTCGTTTTGGTTCTTGGAACTATACACGTTATTCACATGCGGATAAGTATTTGAATAACTTTAAAAAAATAGAAAAATAATTTGACTAAACTCAGAAAATGTGACTAGTTCCTTGCATGTACTGTCTTGAACGGAAAGAAAACATGGATGCAATTTGATGACTACTAAATATAAATTAAAAAATTGGACGCAAAATGATTATGGTACATGGCCTTACCTTAACGAACAAACAGTTAGATGCAGGGATCAGAGTAGTTTCTTGTCGTAGAACAGGGAGCAGTTCACAGATTGCAAACTGACGAGTTTGCTCGAAGTGGTCACGGAAGTTCACAGAGACGAAGAGCAGATAACCAGCACCTTCACGGGTTGACTAGCAAAGCGCAAAGAAGTTCTCATTAGAAATATGAAGTGGGTTATAAAGAATTCGAAACGGGGGTGTGTTTGTGAATGAATGACGTGTATATGTCGTGGCATTATGCGGTTTGCAGGGGGGCGTCCAGCATGAGGGGGGGATGCTTGGCAGGAGACACGGGGTCTGGAGGTAGACATGGGAACAACAACCCATGCTCTATAGACCACTTTGAAGTGTACATGGTCTTTGGCACCTCTTGGCCTTTATCGCTCCCTGACAACTCCACTTGCCAGCACAAGTACCCCGGTGCGAACTGCCTTTGATAGGGCGGGGGGTGGATTGGGGCGGTGGTCGTGCAGACAAGACACAGGAAGACTCGTGAATGGAGACACACTTATGTGGATTGCAGGGGGGCGTCCAGCGTGAGGGGGATGCTTGGCAGGAGACACGGGGTCTGGAGGTAGACATGGGAACAACAACCCATGCTCTATAGACCACTTTGAAGTGTACATGGTCTTTGGCACCTCTTGGCCTTTATCGCTCCCTGACAGCTCCACTTGCCAGCGCAAGTACCCCGGTACGAACTGCCTTGGATAGGGCGGGGGGTGGATTGGGGCAGTGGTCGTGCAGAAAAGACTCGTTTGCCGCAGGGCCTCACCAAGGAGAGGCCATCTAACTGCATGTAAGAGGCAGGCTGCAGGATCTAGTACATGGAAGGCAGGGGGGTGAGTTTATAAATACCTCACCCTCCCAGGAGAATATATGGGTGCAGTTCACCCTGGAGACCCTGGATGCCTAGGCAGTTAGTCAGCAGCAGGCTGGCCTGTGGTGGCAAGGCGGCACGGGCCAGAGGGGGTCATCTCTGTACCCGGTGCCCAAAAGGATGATTTATTATGATCAACCATATTGATTATTTACCTATAACCATGTTTTGTATCAATAAAATCCAACGGCCTTTTATTGCCAACGCTTGAACAAAGTGGTGTGGTAAGTATTTTTGGGGGAGGAGGCAAGGCCGGGAGGCTTGATGCCAACCCGAAAAACAACATATGTATGTCTGCTGCATATGGGTTCAACGGTTATGTGGATTGAAGGTGGGCGGCCAGCGTGAGGGCGGATGCTGGCCGGAGACATGTGGTGTGACAAGACAAGGCACAGGAAGACTATTCAATGGAGACACACTAGATTCATTTAAAAAATCAAAACAACCATTGTTAAAATATATGTTGGGTTTTATTTTAGATCTTAATTTCAATTGAACATAAATAATAAACATTACACATTGTAAAGTTCCGGTTGCAGCACATCCAGGGAAAATCTGCGGTATTGTCCACTGTCGCTGGGGAAATGTTGTCTAATGGCAAGTACCGCACAGGCAGGTATTACTCTCTGAACGCGGTGTCCGAGCCTCCCGTGAAGCCACCAAGTGAAGCAACGATAGGCCACAAGCCTGTACCACCTGTGAAAATGAAAGATGCAAACTGTATTAAAATGACAAAACTTTCTTATCAATGTCGATTCAGGTAAAAAATGTCATTCTGCTTTGAAAAAAATTCTATCTAGAAAATGCACAATATGGAACCAATTTACATGCATTCGAATGATATGTAGATGTAATTTTATATGTGGGAGACGACCATGAAATAGTAGTGGCATCACTGACATCACAACCAGAGTATACTTACTCGTTACTCGGATTATGCGGACGAACAGTGCCGCGAAGTTCGTGCATAAGCACCATCATCATCCTCAACACGGTCCGTGAGAGGCAGGCTTCCCTGAACTCTGGCAGCTCGGTGATGCATTGCGGACTTGGCTCGCCTTCCGAAATGTAGGCCAAGCACCCGGAATTTTCACGGCAGCAGCAGTTCTCCTCAGTTGGCATTAGCTCGCACCGATTGCACGTGCACCAGGTGGAGACGCCGTCCATGCGACATGGTCCAGGCTCTTCATCCGTTGACTGGTCCTCCCAACTGCCGTCCGAATCCCCATCGTTTTCGCGTGCTTGCCTTTCAAGTAGTTCCTCCTCGGTGTACTCGGGCTCGTACATATATGGCATTATTGTAGCCATTGTGTGGTAAAGAAAGTAAAATAATTTACAGAGATGGTACAGGTGTTCACAAGGCCTAGAAGCGGCGAAGGTAGCTGACCAGAGCACAGAAACGATTCACAGAATACTCAAAGTAACACAGAGAGAGTAATGGAATCGAAAATCTGCTGCTGTGTGTTGTGAAACGGTGTGTTTATACTTATTGAGGAAAGAGGCGTCCTGCCATTTCCATGGCGACACTTCATTAGCTGAGGCGCAGCGATTGTTGACACGAAACGTGCTTTGGCGTTGGGAAATGGGCGGTACGCGTCTGCTGATGTCAGGCTCAGGGGCGGGGGATTTGATTTAGTGCCGCAAACGCAGGAGAGCCAGGTCGATGGGGGGAAATGATAGGATTATCACAAAATGGCGGCTGATTTCGAGTGCGTTAATGGACGAAAAGTCGGGTAAGGTCCATAGGAAAGTTTTCTACGATCTACCGATCTATGCTTAAAAACACATGGCCGAACCGTAGGGACAATAAAAAAAAAGTCCCGGAACTATCCTTTAAGCAGTAGAAAGAGAAAGAAGGAGGTGAGCTTTTAGTTGAGAACGAAAAATGTTGTAGGTTTAAGAAGTACGAAAAGAAAGCGGAAGAGCAGTTTTTAGTTGCAAGGAGTTAAAAGAACAGAAATGAGAAGAAGCACAAGGTGTAAATGAAAACAGCAGGCTCACCTGCTGTTCAACTGAACACTCTTGTCACCTTAGGGACAACCCCTATAGTGTGATAAAATAATCATTTGAAGGGTTTGTGTCCTCAGACGTATTCCTTATCTTTGATAAATCCACTTCCAGCTTGCTGGCCTCAGACAAAATGTTCACAGTAAAGGGCGCTGCGCATCGACGTCCCTCGAGTCGGTGTCCCTTGAAGGCCTCCGTATCGGCGCCGACTTCACCATGGGTACAAATAGTCTCGCGCAGCGTCCGTTGCTCAGTTCCTTTTTTACGCGCTTCATGAGCCTCGGAGACGTAACACTTGGTTCCAGTCTTCTAAAAAAAATCTTCATAAATTCTTCGAAAATCTTTCCAACGATGGCATCTTCACCCGAACCATCGACTCCACGATCCGGTTTTAAAAATGTTGAGACTGTGGAAAGAAGATGTCTCTAACAGATCCTCACAGGATCTGTTTGTGGTGCTTGGGATCAGAGCATCAGTGTTCAGAGTGTGAGGACTGCATGTCCATGACGGTGAAAGCCTTGAAGGAGCGTGAGGAGAAGTTAGAAAGCGGTAAGGCTGTTAAAACTTCTACCCCTTCAAAAGTTTCCTCGGCTGAGTCGAGATATTAGTCTCCTCGCCGTCAAAAGAAACATTCCCGATTGAGATTTCGAAGCGGTTCCCATCACTCTTCGAGATCGAGACAGTCTAAGAAGAGGTGCCATAGATCTCCCTCTTCCTCAAGTTCCCCGGAAAGGGTCACCTGCCCCACAAAACACAGCTTTCCAGCTAAGTGGGAAGAATTTCGTAAAAAAATGCTTAGGGTCTTCGAGAAAAAGCGGGCTTGACCCCCTCGGAGATGCCTAGAGGTGATACCCTTGGTGAAAGACCCATGAAAAACAAAAACGCACCGAGTCGTTGATCCCAGCGAGCAAAAATACTCAAGAGCGCCATGAACCCTCGAGTAAAGGCAAAACATCATCGGATAAAACTGTGTCATCGACGCCGTTGTCGACTCCGATGAAACATAAGCCTTAAACCTCTACTATGCCACGGGCACCAGAGGTGTCGAAAGCCCCGACCATGACGTTGAGAGTGGCGTCGACAATTTCGCCGACGCCGAGTAGGATTCTGATCCTCTCGAGTTCGAGGCCTTTTTCGACGTTTTCAACGCCTTTTACGGGTTTCTCGAAACCATCGTCTACGTCAACAACCACAACGTTTTCACTGGTAGTAACCACACATTTGTCTCCTTCCTCTCTAGAAATGGGTTTTACTCCCTATCCAAGATCTGATTACATCACAGCTTTATCTTCTATATATGAGGAAGGGGAGGACTCTGACAATGAGAGACCTTTTGGACTACAAAGAACAACAGTACCCATTCCAGAGGAATTAATTTCTGAAGAAAACAGATTGAAAGATCTACAATAGTCTTTACAGGAGGCCAGTGGTATAGATACTTCTCCAGAGGCAGAATTTGCTCGACCAGAACCTGGAGAACATGCAGAGATACCTTACAGGGCCCTTATGGCTAGAATAATGCAATTTATGGGGTGGACTACACCTGCACCCTCTTTTCAGCAAGATGACCTTACTGACATATTAGATAAAGGACCCCAAGAGGATCCCATCGTCCCTTTTCATGCTTTACTGCAGAGGAAAATATCTGTAAATTGGGAGACTCCTGAAGTTATCCCTGCAGTAAATAAAAAACTCTCTGCTAAATACAAAGTGTCGGCTTCAGGCCCTGAATATCTAAGCAAGCATCCAACTCCAGAGAGTCTAGTTGTGCAGGCAGCAACATCATCAAGCAGTAAGTCTGCATACCCCACTATACCACAAGACAGGGATGACAAAAGATTTGACGCCATGTCAAAAAAAGTCTTTTCGGCATGCAGCATGGCGCTTAAATCTATCAACGCCACTTCTCCAGCATGGGGTCTGGCATGGATTCACATGCTCATGAATATTCCCCGTCGTCAGGCTGGGAATCCTCGGTAAAGAAAAAACCAGTATCCGTTTCGTTTCTGATCTGTCTTTCGTAGTAATAACCAATCACTGGTCTCTGCGTCATACTGACCACAGCCAATGACTGCCCTCTACCTAAGCACCGCCTCTGGCAGCCATCTTCAGATTTTTACCGCACGTTCATGTGTTGGGATCCTCGTGCTATTGCTCTCGAGCGTTAGTGCTATTTTTTCACGTTTTTCTCAAAAACTTCGTTTTTTCGGTCAAAAGAGCCTCAAGCTCCACCGACTCTCCATCCGATCAACGGGGACCCGTGTCGGATTCGTCTGCGCCCCTCAAGGGTGAAGATTTCGTCGAGCTACGCTTTTGGAGGACTCCAGAAGCTTCTCAGGCCCGGACATGGCCCAGGAGAAGGGAAGCTCGACGCCCGGAAAGCTGTTCAGGATCTGCCCTGGATGCCAGCTGCAGAACGTCTTTAAGGAGGACGAACACTCCTTTTGTCTCTACTGCTTACATGAGGACAAGACGCACGTGGAGAAGGACTGTGGGTTTTGCGGCAATATGTCGGAGCGGACCATGAAGGACCGCCATCAACGTCTCGCCAACTGGCTGGAAGGGAAGAGCCCGTCAGGCGAGAAGAAGAGGAAGAAATCCGAGCGGTCTTCTAAGACCTTTGAGGACGCCCCGGCGACGGGGGTCCAACACAAGGCCAAGCACCGCGAGTCCGCTGGCACCGGGAGCGCCGAACGGTCGGGCTCTACGGGCGCCAGGCAGGGCGCACCTCCCCGGCACCATCAGCCACGAGCCAACGCTCTGGGTCGGGTAAGAGGAAGGGCGGGCACCCGGCGAAGCTCCTGGAGAGGCCCCGGTCGAGCTTGAAGGCCCCATCGGAGGGGGAGCGAGGCAGTGTCCCCCCCCCCTCAAGGATAAGGCAGTGAGCGCACCTAAGGTGGTGAAGGCCTTAATCCATCCGGCCAAGCCCTCTATCGATACTGTCGCGGCGGCCCTGGCTCAGCCTGTGGAGGCTACACCAGTGGTGGCGACCTCGGGGCTCAGAGTCTCCCTGCCACCTCGGAGGGAGTCCTCTTTTGTGCCCATCGATAGGACCCCCGTGAAATCCCCGGCGGGGAAGAAAAAGGGGGGGCAGGGCGTCGTCGTTGATTCGGCCTCAACCTCGGAGGAAGAGCTGATCGAGGTCTTAAGCCACGGCCTTGGCGTGGAAGAAGACCGGCCCGTCGGGATGGATCTTGACGCAGGTGACGACGACATCGTCGAGGGTGCCGACGGGGCCCCTGATCGCCCGTCGGATTCCCCTCTGCCAGCGCCGCAAGACAACTCGGCGGCCATTTTGTTGGCTATACAGTCCTTATGCTCAGAGATAAGGACGAGACTACTGTTGCCGACGGAGGAACCTCTCCCGTTGGGGGATCCTGAACCGGGACCTTCTGGTGTTCCCCCACCCAAGAAAAGAAGGATTCACCCTCCACCTCCTTTTCAGCCGTCGCGCCCCGTCCAGCCCTCCTCCCCGTCCACCCGAGGGGATGATACGGGGACTGACACGGCAGTGACGGGTACGGACGACGAGGTATACGACGAGGATCTACCGTCGTCACCTCCCACCAGGGCTTCTCCGCCCGACGAGATTGGATCGTTCCACTCCATGATCGCCAGGGCATCCGAGCTTTTCCAACTCTGCCCTGAGGAGAAGAAAAAGGAAGGATTCCTTTATCAACGGCGCGAGGCCAAGAGGAAGACGGTCCTCGCGGTGCCTCTACTGGACGACATTTGGGATGAGGGCCTCGCCCTCCTCAAGAACCCTTCCACGACGATAGCTAGAAGAGACCGGTACGAGAAGAAGTACCGGGTCCCGGACGCGGCCCCCCTGTGCCTCCGGGCGCAGCCTACCCCGGACTCGGTCGTCTCCGCGGCGGCCAGGAAGAAAGCGGGGGGGGTGCGGCCTCCACATCGACTTCCCCACCGGACGGCGAGGGAAAGAAATTGGACGCTATGGGACGCAGGGTCATCTCGTCTGCAGCGACGACGATTAAAGCGGCCAACGCCTTGGCTATCGTGGCCCGCTACGACAGGGAGCTATGGTACAAACTGGCTCCCCTGCTGGACTTCCTACCGGACGACAAGAGGGCGGATGCCCTGGAGATCCTACAGGAAGGTGAGGTGGCGTCGGACCACGCCATCACTATTGCGACGGACATCGCCGACACTGGGTTTCGCCAGTTGGGCAACGGCGTGTGCCTTAGGCGGCGTGGATGGCTCAAGGCTACGGACTTCCGTCAAGACGTACAGACCAGAGTCCTGGACATGCCGTTCGATGGGAACAACCTGTTTGGGAAAACAGTGGACGATTCCCTTCAGGCCATTAAAGCGGACACTGAGACGGCCCGGGCCCTTGGTGTTCTGCAGCAACGACAGACGCCCTTTCGGAGCAGCGGAGGCAAGGGCGCCTCCAAAGGTTCCGGCGGCGGTTTCTCCACCTACCGTCAAGCGGCCAGCTCGTCGTCTCAGGAGGCCTACAGAGGACGAGGCAAGTCTGGCGGACCCCGCCGTCGTCGCCAAGGAGGTCAAGGCGGCAAAGCCTCGTCGAAACAGGATTGAACCGGCCGTGGGGTCGGGCCCCCACCGAAGCACCCCAGTGGGAGGCCGGCTGGCGAGCTTCGTCAGCGTGTGGGAGTCCATCTCCACCGACCGTTGGGTGCTGGACGCCTTAGCCCGGGGCCACGCGCTCGAGTTTCAAAGAAGGTGCCCGCGCGTCCCCCCCGTGGCCAGGAAAGAGCTTCACATCCCTCGGCTTCTCCTGGAGGTAAAGGCGATGCTCAGGAAGGGCGCCATCGAACTCGTCCCAAAGAGGCTTCGGGGCTCCGGAGTTTACTCGAGATACTTCCTCGTGAAGAAGAAGACGGGAGGATGGCGCCCCATCCTAGACCTGCGACGTCTGAACAAGTTCATCAAGGCGCAGACGTTCCGGATGGTCACCCTCCAGCACGTCCTGGGTCAGCTGGAGGAAGGAGACTTCCTGTCGTCGTTGGATTTGGAGGATGCCTACTTCCATATTCCCATCCTAAAGGGGCACCGAAAATTCCTCAGGTTTGTGGTACAAGGGCGTCACTACCAGTTCAAAGCCCTCCCCTTCGGACTACGGTCGGCACCCAGGGTATTCACCAAGTGCCTTGCACCGGTGGCGGCGCAGCTGCGCCGCGCGGGGATCCACGTCTACCCCTACCTGGACGACTGGCTCATCCGAGCCAAGACGAGGGAGCTCGCCGTGGAGCACACGGCAAGGACCGTCCAACTTCTCACGGACCTGGGATTCTCCGTGAACTACGCCAAGTCCCACCTGGTACCCGCGCAAAACGCACTGTTTCTGGGAGCGAAGCTCGACACAGTGTCCCTTCTGGCCTCCCCGTCGGAGGAAAGGACCAGGTCCATCCTGGGCAAGGTACAGCGGATGTTGGTTTCCGACGCGGCCAAGGTGAGGTCCATCAAGTCCCTCCTCGGAATGATGTCTTCTTGCATCTACCTCATTCCCATGTGCAGGCTCCGGATGCGCCCGTTGCAGGAGTTCCTGGACGCGCGCTGCATCCAAACGACGGGCGGCTTCGAGGAGAGGATCACACTCGACGAGAGTTTCCGCCGAGCGGTCCGGTGGTGGGGCAACCGCGCGCATCTGACGGCGGGCATGGACTTCCAGACCCCAGACCACCAGGAGACAGTGACCACGGATGCCTCCCTGGGAGGGTGGGGAGCGCACACCAAAAATCTGCACGCGAGAGGCCTTTGGCTCCCGACGGAGAAGTCCCTCCATATCAACGTCCTGGAGCTCCGTGCAGTGTTCTGGGCCCTCGGGTCCTTCCTTCCGTCCCTCAAGGGCAAGGTGGTGAGGATCTTCACCGACAACACCACCACCATGTTTTACATCAGTAAACAGGGCGGAACCAGGTCCCCAGCACTGTCCAAGGAGGCGCAGGACCTGTGGCATTGGGCCGTCGCCCAAAGGATGTTTCTGGTGCCGTTTCATCTGGCAGGGATAAAAAACACCATCGCCGACTCACTCAGCAGGGAGCTGCGCTCGTGCCACGAGTGGGAACTACGGCAGGATCTAGTGGATCGCCTCTTCCGACGGTGGGGCACACCCCAGATCGACCTGTTCGCGACGAACTCCAAGTGCCGGAGGTTCGCCAGCAGGTTTCCCCAGGCGAGGAGCATGAGCGATGCTTTCTCGTTCCCCTGGGAGGGCCTGTTCCTCTACGCGTTCCCTCCTTTGCCACTGCTAATCCGGCTCGTCAACCAGCTCAAGAGGTCACGGTGCAGGATGATCCTCGTCGCACCTGCGTGGCCGAGGCAAATATGGTTCCCGGACCTTCTGGACTTGTCAGCGTCCCCGCCAATCAAGCTGCCGGTGGACGCGGATCTACTCTCCAGGGAAGGAGGCGCCATCCTCCACCACGACCCGAAATCGCTGAACTTGCAGGCCTGGCTCCTGCAGCGCTAGAGTTTGGAGGATACGACATACCGGCCGACTGCAGAGAGGTTCTTGCAAAGGCCAGGGCGTCCTCGACTCTTAAATGCTACGGACACAAATGGAAGAGGTTCTCTGTCTGGTGCCACGCACAGAAGATTAACCCTCTACGGATTACGGCTCCCCAGGTACTGCCGTACCTGCTGACGCTGGCCAAAGCTGGACTGGCACACGCGTCCATCAAGATTCATCTTGCTGCGATCTCCCGATACACCAGAACCACGGGCCGGACGTCCTTGTGGTCTCATCGTCTGGTGAAAGAGTTCATGAAGGGACTGTTCAGATCGTTCCCGCCGGTGAAGGCTCCGGCCCCGGCGTGGGAGCTCAACGTGGTGCTGACCAAGCTCATGGGACCTCCGTTAGAGCCTCTGCACTCGGCCCCGTTGAAGTTTCTGTCGTGGAAAACAGCGTTTCTTGTGGCCATCACCTCCGCACGACGGGTGGGAGAGATCCAGGCCCTTTCCTGCAAGGCCCCGTACTTGACTTTTCACGACACAAGGGTAGTGCTCAGGACGCACCCCTCCTTCATGCCCAAGGTACCGTCGGACTTCCATCTCAACGAACCCTTGGTGTTGCCTGTGTTCTTCCCGTCGCCGGCTGAGAGGACTTTGCACTCGCTGGATGTGGCTAGAGCGCTGAAGTTCTACGTGGACCGCACAAAGTGTTTTCGGAAGACGTCACAACTCTTTGTGAACTTTGGACCTGTCAATCAGGGGAAGGCTCTCTCGAAGGCTTCCATTTCCAGATGGCTCTCCGGCTGTATCATGTACTGTCATCGGTTGGCAAACCGACCGCTGCCTGGCCGTCCGAGAGCCCATTCCACCAGAGCGATCGCAGCTACCACGGCGTTCCTTTCTGGTGTGCCCCTGCTGGACATATGCAGGGCTGCTACGTGGAGGTCGACGCACACCTTCACGAAATTCTACTGCGTCGATCGGGATTCCAGGGAGGAGTCCAGGGTCGGCCAAGCAGTGCTGCGCAACCTGTTCGCCTGAGGTGAGCCTGGTGAGGAGGTAAGATGCTTAATGTTGAGTTTGATGTACTGCTTAATGTTGAGCCTTTGCCACCTCCCGTGGTTGTGCATGTGTGTACTGCTATGTATTCTTTATTCATGAGCATGTGAATCCATGCCAGACCCCATGCTGGAGAAGGAACAAGTTACTTACCTGTAACTGTTGTTCTCCAGCATGGGTCTGGCATGGATTCACATGCGAACCCTCCCGCCTACCCCTCTGCGGCTCTTCACTTGGTCATACTGCCACTTCACGTGCTTCCAAATCTGAAGATGGCTGCCAGAGGCGGTGCTTAGGTAGAGGGCAGTCATTGGCTGTGGTCAGTATGACGCAGAGACCAGTGATTGGTTATTACTACGAAAGACAGATCAGAAACGAAACTGATACTGGTTTTTTCTTTACCGAGGATTCCCAGCCTGACGACGGGGAATATTCATGAGCATGTGAATCCATGCCAGACCCATGCTGGAGAACAACAGTTACAGGTAAGTAACTTGTTCCTTGCACGCTAGCAAGATTCAGCCACACCCTTTGGGAATGTGCTTCATCTGCGGCTGACTGTCTTCCAGAAGGGGAAGAACGAGAAGCATTCTTGAACATCATCAAGGATGGGAAGGATGCAATGTTTGAGTCCCTCCAAACAGGCATTGACTCTGCTGACAGCATCAGCAAAGCCATGGCGGCGAGTACCACAATCCGCAGATTTGCGTGGTTGCGAAAGTCTGGTTTTGCTCCTGATATACAAGCCAGACTTCTAAATATGCCCTTTGACGGCACTTCTCTATTTGGAAAAAAGGCTGACGGCCTAGAGATCTTGCAGACATCCAAAGCAGCAGCAGAATCTCTTGGTGCTGCAATCTGGCAAACTCCAAATCGCCCCACAGGTACACCCTGGAGGGGTAAGTCCTTTTGTTTTTGTTCCGCATTCCGAAAAGGCAGAGGACAGCCAGCTCAAAGGGGCCAGAGACGATTTACCCGTGCTGGACTGGTCAAAGGTACCAAATCCACACCAGCAGGTGCTACTTTACCATCAGCATCTGCGTCAGCCACTTCTAAACCCCTCTGAGGTCTCCCCTCACAAGACACCAGTAGGAGGCAGGTTAACTCAGCATCTGGCAGAATGGCAGGCTATTACCTCAGATGCTTGGGCATTGGAGACAGTTGCCCAAGGTTACTGCCTGCCTTTCCTACAAACTCCTCAGAGCCATCCACCAGGGAAAGACTCTTTGAAGTTTCCAGACCCGCTCCTTATGCAGGAGATTTTAGACCTGCTAGAGAAAGGTGCCATATAACTGGTACCTGTAGCGGAGAGGAACAAGGGTTGGTATTCCCCCTACTTTCTAGTACCAAAGAAGGACGGAGGATTGAGACCCATCTTGGACTTGCGAGAATTGAACAAATTCCTCAGGAAAGAAGAGTTCAAGATGGGTAACCCTTTCTCCGATCCTTCAGGCCTTCCAGCTTCAGGACTAGTTGGTATCTCTTAGACTTTCAGGATGCTTATTTCCATGTGCCAATCCATCCCAAACACAGGAAATTGGTAACTCTCATTATCAATTTCGAGTTCTGCCATTTGGGCTGACCTCCGCCCCGAGATCCTTACCAAGCAAATGGCGGTTGTGGCTGCAAGTCTAAGGAGGGAAGGCATTCACGTCTACCCCTACCTGGACGACTGGTTGATCAGAGCAGTATCCCCGGAACAAGCTCAGATCCATCTAGATTATGTTTGCCACTTTCTCCACAAGCTGGGCTTCTCCCTCAACTTAAAGAAGTCACAGATGATACCATCACAGAGACTCCAGTTCATTGGAGCGGTCCTGGACACTTCCCTGGGAAAAGCCTCGCCGCCAGAGGTGAGGGCTCGAGATATTTTGCAGATGGTCAACAAGTTTCAAAATGCCCAACGTCTCCCAGCCTTTGACTTTTTGAGGTTGGTAGGCCTCATGGCATCCTACATCTTCCTTGTGCCAGAGACTCGCCTGAGAATGAGATCTCTTCAGTGGGCACTGAGAACTCAGTGGTCGCAATTCTCAGGGAGAATGACAGATCTCCTCCGGATTCGGGACAAGGTAGCCCACGACCTTCAATGGTGGGCCTATCCAGAGAACATCTTGGCAACCATGAACTGTTTTGGCAACCATGGCCGGAGATAACAGTAGTCACAGACGCCTCACTCACAGGGTGGGGAGCCCATGCCAACGACTTTGTTAGGGGGAATTCTCTGTTTAGGCTAAATTTCCTAACCTAGCGAGTCCCCCAGCAGCTTTGCTGGATTTTTGGGGTTTATTTTTTTCTCCTGCCAAGAGTGAGACTCTTTTACCCTCACTCTTGGGCATGATTTGAGTGTTTCTTTGACTCTAGATGTGTTTAATGGGCTATGGGGTCTTTTACTCCATAGGGCTTCATGCGTTTTTGTGATGTGTGTTACACAGCACCCTCAGTGCAGTAACACAGGGGTGTCATAGTGACCCCCCAGTATAGACTCCATACCCTGGGACTGACTACTGTCTCCCAGGGCATGTAAAGTCACCATTGACTTTACTAGTCTCAAATTCTGAACAGAACCGGTACAAACCATCATATTGTGGACGTACTGGCCAGGGCAATTCGACTGCCCCGGGGTCTGTTATTCGAGGGGGCAAGTCTCCGTCCCCCCTGATCGAGTTTTGGCTGGTGGCAGTGGATACTACTTTTTATATTCGACCGCGAATATATCCCTATGGGATTTTCCCATTGTTCGAGGCTACCAACTTTAATTATTTAATTCCTATAGCCTCGAACATGCCGCCGGTTTATCTAATTAATATTAATTCTCCGGTTGGTATTTTTTGCCAAGACTCGGTTCTAAAATAGCGTTTGTGTTCTCTTCTGTGACTCCAACCCAAGTCGAGCCCTTTGTTCCACTTTTTGGCGGGCTTCTCCACAGAAGCCTTCAAAAGTGGTGCCACTCGGTCTAGGTACCACAGGGGGTGTTGGAGGGGGTTTAGGCACCCTGGACTGAGTTGCCTAGGCAACTCAAGTCACACTCCTTCCTGATTGGCCCAAGTGGTGAGCCAGCCGGCTCACCACTTAGCATGTTTAAGTGACAGCTAGGCTGAGTGAATGGGGGTTTTCTGCATAAAAGCAGGGCTTTGGGGACTGGAACTTCAGAAGTCGCCACAGGACCTAAGAATCCAACGAGGGAGAAGCTGAGCCGACCTGCTACGACGACACCACCGGTGGAGCCCTGCTGGACCGTCTCACCACTTTTCCCAGCGACAGAGGAGATCTCCAGCCCGGAGAGTCTTCTTCCTTCAACTGGTGGGGATAACCAGTCTGCTTCCTTTTTCGCTTCCTGGAACAACTCGTGGCCGCCTTGCCTGTGCCAAGCACCCCGGCAACCGGGATACCACGTTTTGCCACTACCGCGAATCAAAGGGTAGTACCTTTAACCGGAAAACTCTGCGGCTGGTTTCTTCCCTGGCAGTACAACGACCTTCATCTTTCCTCCACGTCGAGATCTTATCTTCCTCTGGACGACGCCGCGACTTGCACCTGCTGCCAGGAACAACTGCCCCCGCTGGAGGATCCTTTCCACCTAGGGTACCGTGTTCCGCCTGGCTTCCCTTGCAACCGACTGTACGGGGTAGATTTAGCCCCCGGCTTTCGAACCTGGGTTAGCCTGGGACACTCTGGCTAAACTTTTCTGATCCTAACTAAAACCTCTCTGAACTCCCTGCAAGACTTTTTAAGCCTGTTGTCATTGTGTGATCTTGGGTACATGTGTGCCCTGCTCTCTCCAAGAGTGGGCCCGGCCTATGGACTTTTGCTCACAAGTAACTTTTGACTTTCCTGCCTTGCTTAAGAGTTCCTAAGTATTAGTGTGGTGTATTTTCCTACATTCTGCCTTTTTCCCCCTCCCTTTTTCGTTAACTTATTGGAGTGCCATCTATAGTTAAGCGCTCACCTCTGTCTGGAAATAAGTGGTGTTAACTAAGACTTGTCTGATAAGGAATAAGGGATGTATAAAAATAGTAACTGTGTTTAGAGTGATTTACAATATTAGTGCTGGAGTGTTTCAATAAGTGTGTTTTTAAATAAATAATTATATACCTTGATACCAAAGCTCTGGTCTGTGTTTGCTTGTGCTATTGTATCTGAGTGGCTATTGTGTATACTTTACATACTGCCTAACTCTTCTTGAGGGAAGTCTGACTGCTCAGCCACAGCTACCAGGTAAATCTGGGTGGTACAGACTGCTATCAAGTGGGTTTACTGGCAACACCTGTAGTCTTAAATCTTTTGCAGTGGTCCCCAAGGGAACTGCACAGGTTTCTGCCTAACAGACTTGACCATCAGCGGCCGTTGGTCTCCATCGGAGTCCAGACTACACATCAACCTATAAGAGCTGAGAGCAATCAGACTAGCGCTGAAAGCTTTCTTGCCATCAGTACAGGGGAGAAATGTCCTGATAATGACAGACAACACGGTGGCCATGCACTACCTCAACAAAAGAGGAGGCGTAGGGTCACTGCCACTGTGCAGAGAGGCAATGCAGCTCTGTTTTTGGGCAATTCAGGAAGGAATCTCTCTATCGGCAGTCCACCTAGCCGGAGAGAAGAATTTGACAGCGGACGCTCTGAGCAGGCAGAGCACAGTCTCCCACGAGTGGGAGCTGGCTCAGGAAGTCCTTCAAGAGATCTTCGCCCTTTGGGGAACCCCTCAGGTGGATCTGTTCGCCACCAGCACCAACAGGAAGTGCGATCTGTTCTTTTCAAGGGGATTTCCCCCGAGAGAAGCTCTAGGGGACGCGCTCGTAGTGGACTGGGAGTTCCCACTACTTTACACGTTTCCACCAGTCCCTGTTATTCCTCAAAGGATCAGGAGGTTGAGAAGATTCTGGAAAACCATGATCCTAATTGCCCCGGACTGGGCCAGGAGAACGTGGTACCCGGACCTTCTAGATATGTCCATCTGTCCTCCAATCCGTCTTCCACTCAAAGAGAATCTTCTCTCACAGAAGGGAGGTCAGGTTCTCCATCCAGACATCAGAACCCTCAACCTTCACGCTTGGCTTCTGAAAGGGTGAGCTACAAGGATTGGGACCTCCCTGATGACGTCATGGAGGTGTTGCTTTCGGCCAGAAGGCCAGCAACAAAGTCTTTATACCGCTGCCGTTGGAACAAATTTTGCAGCTGGTGTAGAGAAGGGAATATCGACCCTTTTTCATGTGGTACACCAACGGTGTTATCGTTTCTACTCTACTTGGCAAACTCAGGCCTTCAAGTTGGCACTGTAAAAGGCTATCTCGCAGCGCTTTCAATCTTCAAGCGCACTGCGGAGGAACCATCGTATTTCAAACTACCTCTAGTAATACAATTTCTCAAGGGATTAACTAATGTTTATCCTCCCAAGACCATTCCAAGTTCCCTTATGGGACTTAAATTTAGCCTTAAATTTCCTAATGGGTACTCCATTCGAACCACTCCACTCTTGTTCGCTGAGATTTCTCACTCTTAAAACTGTCCTATTGGTAGCACTAGCATCTGCTAGGAGGGTGAGCGAATTACAAGCTCTCTTGTAAACCCCCCCATACAATTTTCCATAAAGACAAAGTGGTCCTACAGGTGAAGCCTAATTTCCTCCCAAAGGTGGTTTCTGAATTTCATATCACTCAGAAAATTACCTTACCTTCGTTCTACCCTCCTCCCCATCCAGGGAAAGAGGAAGAAAGGCTACATAGGCTGGACCCAAGGCGAGCTCTGAGCTTTTACATCAGCAGACTGGCTAGGATTAGGCAAGCAGACCAACTATTTGTAGGATACTCGGGTCACAAGTTGGGACTACCCATAACAAAACAGACCATTTCCAAGTGGATTATTTTGGCCATTCTGGAATGTTACAAACTGGCAGGGAAAGAGCCACCCCAAAATCTTAGGGCGCATTCAACCAGGGGTATCGCAGCCTCTTCGGCCCTCCAAAGAGGGGTACCGGTCCGAGACATATGTGCGGCTGCCACATTGTCATCCGCACATACATTCACAAAATTTTACAACCTGGATTCCTCCACTAGTCAAGGGACCAGATTTGGCAAAGCCGTATTACATTCGGTTCATTCCTAAAAGGGATGCATGACATTATTACTCCCACCTCCAATTACATGACACTGCTGTGGGAGTCTATCAAAGATAAGGAATACGTCGGAGGACACAATCCCTTCGAAGAACAAGTTACTTCTTACCTTATAACGTTCTTTCGATGGGATGTTCCTCCGAGGTATTCCTTATCGCTCCTCCCATCCATCCCTGCAGTAATGCTTCCCTTGTGGTTGCAGCTTACGCTCCTTCAAGTTCAATAACCAATTCAGGCATGACTTTTCTTATGCTACAAAACGGGAACTGAGCAACGGACGCCGCGCGTGGCTATTTATGGGCATGGTGACGTCGGCGCCGATACAGTGGCTGCCGAGGGACACCGACTCGGCGGACGTCGACGCGCAGCGCCCTCTACAGAGAAAACATTTCCGAGGCCAGCAAGCTGGAGACGAATTATCAAAGATAAGGAATACGTCGGAGGAACATCCCATCGAAAGAACGTTACAAGGTAAGAAGTAACTTGTTCTTTACCCTCGTTCTATCCTCCTCCCCATCCAGGGAAAGAGGAAGAGAGATTACACAGGTTGGATCCAAGGCGTGCCTTAAGCTTTTACATTAGCAGACTTGCAAGGATCAGGCAAGCAGACCAATTGTTTGTGGGGTATGCAGGGCACAAATTAGGTTTGCCCATTACAAAACAAACCATTTCAAGATGGATTATTTTAACCATTATAGAATGCTATAAATTGGCAGGAAAAGAGCCCCCTCAACAGCTTAGGGCTCATTCAACCAGGGGTATCGTATCCTTTTCAGCTCTCCAAAGAGGAGTTCCAATTAAGGACATGTGCGGCTGCCACATGGTCGTCCACACACACACACACACAAACTTTTACTAAATTTTACAGTCTTGATTCCTCCTCTAGCCAGGAGACGAAATTTGGAAAAGCTGTGTTGCACTCTGTGCATCTTTAAAGGGGAAACATTTCATTTTACTCCTGCCTCCTATATATACTACTGCTATGGGAGTCTATCAAAGATAAGGAATACGTCGGAAGACACAATCCCTTCGAAGAACAAGTTACTTACCAAACTGGTAACATTCTTTCGATGGGATGTTCCTCCGACGTATTCCTTATCGCCCCTCCCATTCTTCCCCGCAGTAAAACTTGCCTTGTAGTTGCAGTGTACACTCCTTCAAGGTTATTAACCAACTCATGCAAAGCAAAACAGCACCTCAAAACGGAACTGAGCAACGGACGCTGCGCAAGACTATTTGTACCCATGGTGATGTCGGCGCCATACGGAAGCCTTCGAGGGACACCGACTCGAGGGACGTCGACGTGCAGCGCCCTCTACTGTGAACATTTATTCCGAGGCCAGCAAGCTGGAAGTTGATTTATCAAAGATAAGGAATACGTCGGAGGAACATCCCATCGAAAGAACGTTACCAGTTTGGTAAGTAACTTGTTCTTCTCCGGCATGGATTCATATGCTCATGAATATTCCCCATCGTCAGGCTGGGAATCCTTGGTGAAAGAAAAAACAGTTTAACTTTCACTTTAAAACTGTATTTCTCCTCTAAACTAATCACCGTCCTCTGGGTCATACTGCCCCCATCCAATGACAGTCCTCTCCCTAAGCTCCACCCCTGGAAGCCATCTTTAGAATTTTACTGCACGCTTCAGTATTTGGAGTCCTGAAGTTGCTCACCAAGCTAATTTTGTGTTTTTCATAAAGAAAATTACAAAATAGTTAGAATGTGACAGATTTTTTTCATCTTCGACAAAGGATAGAGAACAGCAGCAGGGCTCCGCTACCGGCGAAGATCTTCATCCACCGTCGGATCATCGAAGTTTCAAGAAGGCCCGGCCTTGGGGCCTACTTCGCGCCCTTTCAGCATGGCTGAGGAGAAGGCCGCAGCCTCTTCACACTCTGCGCGAAGTGTGGTTTAAGAAACGTCTTCTTAGAAGATCAACATCATACATGCTTGTACTGCCTGCATCAGGACCACAATGAGGAGGGATGCGAGGTGTGCCATGGTTTCTCAAAAAAAACAAGAAAGGCTGGTACAGCAGACTGTCGGCTTGGCTCAAGTCGAGCAAGGCCTCTGACGCAGCCTCAGGGCAGGGTCAAGCCTCATCCAGGACCGGCCGGTCCAAGAGGCGTTCTCCCTCTGGGAGGAGGTCGAGATCCTTTGAGGGCGCCCTGCGTGCGGGGGTCCAAGAAAAGGCCAAGCTCTGCTCCGCTAGCTCCGCTGGGTTTACCGCTGATGCGGGTCCCAATTTGGACAAAAGGCATTCACATCACCATTATCCTCCACAGTGAGCGTGCCAATAAAAGGAGCGTCTTCGAAGAGAAAGTCGCTAACCCCATCCAAGCTCCGTGTGTCTGCGGATAATCCGACGAGGGAAAAGTCTGAGGAGGACTCGTCGAAGCCAGCTAAGGCTTCAACCAAGGCCAAGTCGATGACGGCACTGTCAACGAAGGCGGCCACAAGCAATTCATTGTCTGTCAACGAAGTCCACCGCGGCTCTGAAACTGAGCAGGTCCAGGAAAGAAGGGGCTACCCAGTGGGTGTCCTTGCCCCCAAAGCGAGATACGGCTGAGGAAGCAGCGGTGAAGGAACCAGCTCCAGGTAGAGACCAAGCGGCCGCTCTGGCCCAACAGCCTCCTGAGAGGGAGAGGAAAGCAGTCCCACCTGTGGACCCTCCTAGGTATGCGGACCAGCAGACTACTGAGGATAGACCGGAGCAGATCTACTCTAGTACCGATGAGGACAACGATCCTCATGAGGGGTGCTGCTCAGACCACGGAGGTGGAGGCCCTGAGGGAGGACCTCGGTCCCCAGTACGGAAGAAGAGACGCATTAGCCCGGATCCGCCTCAGTTGGCTCAGTTTACCCCTAGACCTACAGATGTGTCTCTGGACATTCTATCCACCCTGCACACACTGGTAACCGAAATCCAACAAAGGTTGCCGCCATCGGGCTGTCACCTCCAGAACCTCTGAGGGTAAACTCTACCCCGCTGAAGAGTAAGTCCAAGGGGGGGGCGCGGGTCCTCTGCATCATCCGAACCTGCCGCCACCACCTCGTCACGACAATACTCCTACCGGAGCTCCAGATCCACAAATGGACACAGGCACGGACACAGCTACCACGGGTACTGGTACCGACGAGGATGACTATTTCACTGTGGCAGACGGGGAGACTCTGCACGCGGACGTGCCCCATAGGGCCTCCCCTCCGGAAGAAGTTGGGTCTTTTCATTCGGTCATCTCGAGGGCCTCAAACTATTTCAGTTAGTCCCAGAGGAGACGAAGAAGGAGGGCTGCCTGTACCAACGGCACAAGTCGAGGAGGAATACCATCATGTCCGTTCCCTTCCTGGATGAAATCTGGGAAGAGGGCCTAGCCCTAATGAAGAATCCAAGTACAGCCCCGACTAAACTTGACAGATTTGAAAAGAAGTACAGGGTACCCAACTCGGCTCCCAGGTGCCTAAGATCTCAGCCCTCGCCGGATTTGGTGGTCTCGGCTGCAGCTAGGAAAATCTCAGCAAACCCGTCATCGGCAGCCATGGCAACTCCGGACCAGAAGGGGAAGAAGCTGGATGCGATGGGCAAGAGGATCATTTACACGGCAGCCTCTAACATCAAGGCAGCCAATACCCTAGCCATTTTGTCCCGTTATGACCGGGAACTCTGGTACAAGCTGGGCCCTATCCTGGACTTCCTACCCAAATAAAAGAAGGTTGAGGCACTGGAACTCTTTTCAGGAAGATGAAGTGGCCTCGGATCACGCCAACACGGTGGTGGTGGACATCGTAGACACAGGTTTTTCGCCAGGTGGGGAACGGGGTGTCTCTGTGCCGCAAGGTTGGTTGAAGGCTACAAACTTCCGCCAGGACGTTCAGACAAAGGTGCTGGATATGCCGTTCGAGGGGGAAAACCTCTTTGGAAAGGCAGTCGACGAGTCTTTACAGGCGCTAAAGACTGACAAAGAGACGGCACGTTCCCTTGGAACTTTGCAGCAGCGACGATCCTCGTCCTTTCGCTCCTCCAGAGGAAAGCCAGGAAGATCTTCAAAGGGTTATAGTACCCCTTACAGACAGCCCTTGCGCTCTTTCACTCTAGAAGCGTACAGGCGGCGCTCTCAAGGCAGCAGCAGAACACCTCCCCCCAAGCAGGCCTGAACCGCCCATGGCTCTGGGTCCCCACTTATGCACCCCAGTGGGAGGCCGACTGGCAAAGTTCATCAGCACGTGGGAACAGATCACCATGGACAGATGGGTGCTGGACGCTCTCGCACAGGGCACACCTTGGAGTTCCAACACAAGTGTCCTCGTATCCCTACGATTTAGCAGCAAGAACTACACGTGCCGCAGCTTCTGCAGGAGTTGTGGTCCATGTTACAGAAAGGGGCAATAGAGCCCATCTCCCAGCGATTCCGGGGCTCCGGAGTATATTCCAGATATTTTCTAGTTCGAAATAAGACGGGGGGTTGGAAGGCGATTCTGGATCTACGTCGTCTCAACAAGTACTTAAAGTCTCAAAAGTTCCTGATGGTCGTGTTGCAGCACGTGCTCTGCGAGCTGGAACAGGGAGATTTTCTGGTGTCATTGGACCTGGAGGATGCCCAATTCCACATCCCCATTCACAAAAAGCACTGCAAGTTCCTGCAATTTGTAGTTCAGGTTCAGCACTACCAATTCAAGGGTCTGCCTTTTGGCCTGAAGTCGGCCGAAAGTGTTTACGAAGTAACTGGCCCCGGTGGCGGCAAATCTTAGTCTGCAGTGTGTCCACGTATACCCCTACCGGGACGACTGGCTGGTGCATGCTCTCTCGCAGTCCCTGGCCAGCGAACACACAGCGAAGACTGTACGTCTGCTGACAGAGCTGGGATTCACCATAAACTATCCAAAGTCTTGCTTGAAGCCATCTCAGGACATTCTATTCCTAGGCACACAGCTCAACACTGTGAGGTGCTTGACGTCTCCCTCGGCGGCGAGGGTGAAAACCATACAAGGCAAGGTGCAGCGCGTGTTGTCGGCCCAAGCAGTCTCTTCTGAGCATGTTGTCCTCCTGCAAAACCTTGTCCGCCTCTGCAGACTGTGTATGAGACCTCTCCAGGAGTTCCTGGATGCGAGATGGATGCAAATATCGGGTACCTTTACGTCAAGATCTCTCTCAATATGCCTTCAATGTCATCATCCTCGAGAAATTATCTTTCCGAAGCAGCTAAAGCTGGATATCGAATATCAAGATGAGGAATGCATGGGAGGAAATAAGTAATTAAAAACTGTCCATGAGGTCCTGGCGGACCATTTGTCCTTCCCTCACCTCCCCACGTATGTCCTGATGCGTCCTGTATTCACCTGCAACGTCTTCCTCATCAGGGCTGTGGGGGGGTACGGTCCTCATCTGGAGGAATTTGTATGTTCCTTTGTATGCACATGTTGGGCAGCATTGCACATATGACTACGATTATTTCCACTTTCTCAGGGCTGTATATGAGTGCACCACCTGTGTGGTGGGGCCACTTGAATCTATTCTTCAGCCGTCTAAAGGTGTACTCAATACATGTCCTGGTCTTCCTCATTATAGGCATCCTCCTGTGGTTTACCAGGTTCCCTCACAGGTGTCATCAGCCAGGGTAACTGCGGATAGCCAGAGTCACCTACAAGAAATTGAATGTACAGTGTTGGACATGGCCGTTTGTGTGTAGAGGTACATGTATATGGGCTTATTGTGCCATTGACCCATGTGCGCTCATCTGTGCATGTTGATGACGCACCTTGCATCAGTTGTGGTGGAGGGGCATTGGCCTACAGAGTGAACTTTCAGTCATTCACAGTATATGCAACATCATTCATCGTATGTTTGTCTATGTGCTGGCGTCACGCATGCAGTTCACACTATGAAGATGGCAGTAGGCCATGTACAGCCCCATGACCATGCATTAGCAGGGAATGGCTTTGACCGGTACCTTGCTTGGTGTCACTGATTGTGTTCTGCTACCTTGTATTAATTATGGAAGAAAACCAGAGGATACAATTTTGGAGACAGAAGGAATCAAGAAATTTAATTGAACCTGATCCATTATTTAAATATCAAATTTTAATCGAGAATTAATCATTCAATAATTTTACATCGCAGGAAAGGAATTAAGAACACATAATTTCACATAGTTTCACATATAATGCTACCTTGTATGCCAGGATGTCCTGTGGAGTCACCTGAGGTCAGTATGCATCCTGGGTTAAGTCAGTAATGGTTGCTCGCCTATTCATTGCTTTGTTGGTGATGCATTATGGGAATTGTAGTTCTCCAGCATGGGGTCTGGCATGGATTCACATGCTCATGAATATTCCCCGTCATCAGGCTGGGAATCCTCGGTAAAGAAAAAATCGGTATCGGTTTCGTTTTTGATCTGTCTTTCTCAGTAGTAACCAATCACTGGTCTCTGGGTCATACTGACCCCAGCCAATGACTGCCCTCTCCCTAAGCCCCGCCTCTGGCAGCCATCTTCAGATTTTTACAGCACGCTCAAGTGTTGGGAGTCCTTGTGTTTAACTCTCAAGCTTTTGCTGCGTTTTTGCGCTTTTTCAAAGAGAATTTCTCATTTTTCGGTCAAATAGAGCCTTAAGCTCCACCATCTCTACATCCGATTAACAGGGATCCGTGTCGGATTTTTCTACGCCCCTCAAGGGTGAAGATTTTGTCGAGTTACGCTTCTTGGAGGATTCCAGAAGTTTCCGAGGCCTACCCGAACATGGCCCAGGAGAAAGGAAGCTCGACGCCCGGAAAGCTGTTCATGGTCTGCCCTGGATGCCAGCTACAGAATGTGTTCAAGGAGGACGAGCATTCAAAATGTCTCTACTGCCTTCATGAGGACAAAACGCACGTGGAGATGGACTGTGTTTTGCAGGAACATGTCGGAACGGACCATCAGGGACCGACGCCTTCGTCTCTCCAACTGGCTGGAAGGAAGGAGTCCGTCAGGTGAGAAGAAGAAGAAGTCCGAGCGGTCTTCTAAGTCCTGTGACGGCGCCCCAGCGACGGGGGCCAGCAGAAGGCAAAGCACCGCGAGTCCGCGGGCACCAGGAATGCCAAACGGTCAGCCTCTTCGGCTGCCAGGCAGGGCGCGCCTTCCCCGGCACCATCAACCACGAGCCAACGCTCTGGTTCGGGGAAGAGGAAATCCGAGAACCCGGGTAAGCCTCTGGAGAGGCCCCGGTCGATCTCGAAGGATTTGGCTGAGGGGGAGCGAGGCGGTGACCCCCCCAACCCCCCCAAGGTGAAGGCCTCAAGCGCGCCCAAGGCGGTGAAGGCCTTCATTCACTCGGCCAAGGCCTCTATCGAGGGAGTCGCGGCGGCCCTGGCGCAGCCTGTGGAGGCTACACCAGTGGAGGCGACCTCGGAGCCCAGAGTCTCCCTGCCTCCGTGGAGGCAAGCCTCTTTCAGACCCATCGAAAAGACCCCCGTGAAGACCCTGGTGGAAAAAGATGGGGGGGGGCAGTGGCCATTGTGGACACGGACACAACATCCGAGGAGGAGCTGGCAGAAGTCCTCGACGAAGGCGTAAAACAGGCCCGTCCCCACCGGAGGGATCCCGACGAGGGTGACGATGAGAGTGACGGTGGCACCGGCGAGGGTCCTAGTCAACCGTCGCTTACGGAGCCGCAGGATAACTCGGCGGCCATTTTGTTGGCAATACAATCCTTATGTTCAGAGATAAGGACGAGATTGCCCTTACCACCGACAGAGATCCCAGTACCCGGTCCAACAGAGGAACCAGAGCCGGTCCCGGCGGGTAGCCCCCCGAACAAGAGAAGACGGATCCATCCAGCCCCGCCTTCTCAGCCTGCTCGGCCTTTACCCACATCCTCCGTCCCTGGGGATGACACGGGAACAGACACGGCCACGACGGGTACCGACGACGACGGCGGTGACGAGGGGACGGAGCTCCCATCACCAGCCCGGGCCTCCCCGTCCGATGAGATCGGATCTTTCCATGCAATGATCACCAGGGCATCCAAGCTTTTTCAGCTCTGCCCCGAAGAGAAGAAGGAAGGTTTCCTTTACCAACGGCGCGAGGCCAGGAGGAAGTCAAAGTCCTCGCCGTGCCTCTGCTGGATGACACCTGGGACGAGGGTCTCACCCTTCTCAAGAACCCGCCTACGACGCCTGCCAAGAAGGATCGGTACGAGAAGAAGTACCAGGTCCCCGACGCGGCCCCTTTGTGCTTTAGGGCACAACCTACCCCGGACTCAGTCGTCTCAGCGGTGGCCAAGAAGAAAGCGGGGGGCATCGGTCTCAACGTCAACTTCCCCGCCGGACGGCGAAGGGAAGAAGCTGGACGCAATGGGACGCCGAGTTATCTCGTCGGCGGCAACAACAATTAAGGCGGCCAACGCCCTCGCGATCGTGGCCCGCTACGACAGGGTGTTATGGTACAAGATCGCTCCCCTGTTGGACTTCCTACTGGATGACAAGAGGGCCGAGGCCCTGGAGATCTTGCAAGAAGGCGAAGTGGCGTCGGACCACGCCATTACGGTGGCAACGGACATTGCCGACACGGGTTTCCATCAGCTAGGCAACGCCGTTTGCCTTAGACGTCGAGGTTGGCTCAAGGCGACGGATTTCCCCCAGGATTTACAAGCCAAGGTGCTGGACATGCCGTTCGACGGGAACAACCTGTTTGGGAAAACGGTGGATGAGTCCCTCCAAGCCATCAAGGCAGACACAGAGACTGCTAGGACCCTAGGCGTTCTCCGGCAACGGAGGCTGTCCTTTCGGAGCGCCAGAGGCAAGCAGGGTGCCTCCAAGGGATTCGGCGGTGGCTCCTCTACGTACCGCCAAGCGGCCCACTCCTCGTCGCAGGAAGCCTATAGAGGACGAGGCAAGTCGGGGGGGGGGGGGGGTGCCCCCCGCCATCGTTTTCAGGGACGCCTGCTGGCCACGGACGTGGCCAGGGTGAGGTCCATCAAGTCCCTCCTCGGGATGATGTCCTCCTGCATATATCGTGTGCGCCTGTGCAGGCTTCGGATGCGCCCTCTGCAAGAGTTACTCGACTCCCGCTGGATCCAAGCGACGGGCAGCTTCGAGGACGGTATTACGCTCGACGAGACCTTCCGGCGAGCGATCCGGTGGTGGGGTACCCGCGCTCATCTGACAATGGGCACAGACTTTCAGACCCCATCCCTCCAGATAACGGTGACGATGGATGCCTCCCTGGAAGGGTGGGGGAGAACACACCGGAGATCTTCACGCAAGAGGCCTTTGGCTCTTGGAGGAGAAGAAGCTCCACATCAACATCCTGGAGCTCCGTGCAGTGTTCTGGGCCCTCAGGTCCTTTTTCCCGTCCCTCAAGGGCAAGGTGGTGAGAATTTTCACCGACAACACCACCACGATGTTCTACATCCGGAAGCAGAGAGGAACCAGATCCCCAGCCCTCTCCAAGGAAGCCCAGGATCTGTGGTATTGGGCCGTCGCCCAAGGGATGTTTCTGGTGCCCTTTCATCTGGCAGGGATAAAAAACACCATTGCCGACTCACTCAGCAGGGAGCTGCGCTCGTGCCACGAGTGGGAACTACGTCAGGATCAAGTGGATCGACTCTTCTGACGATGGGGAAAACCCCAGATCGACCTGTTCGCGACGACGACGAACTCCAAGTGCCAGAGGTTCGCCAGCAGGTTTCCCCAGCCAAGGAGCATGGGCGATGCTTTCTCGTTCCCCTGGGAAGGCCTGTTCCTTTATGCGTTCCCTCCGTTGCCGTTGCTGCTCCAACTCGTCAACCAGCTCAAGAGGTCCCGGTGCAGGATGATCCTGGTCGCACCAGCGTGGCCAAGGCATACCTGGTTCCCGGACCTTCTGGACTTGTCAGCGTCCCCACCAGTCAAGCTGCCGACGGACGTGGATCTTCTCTCCAGAGACAGAGGCGCCATACTTCATCACGACCCAGAGACGCTGAACTTGCAGGCCTGGCTCCTGCAGCGCTAGAGTTTGGAGGGTACGATATCCCGGCTGACTGCAGAGAGGTCCTTGCAAAAGCCAGGGCGTCCTCAACTGTCAAGTGCTACGGACATAAGTGGAAGAGGTTCTCTGTCTGGTGCCGTGCACAGAAGATTAACCCTCTACGGATTACAGCCCCTCAAGTACTGCCGTACCTACTGTCGCTGGCCAAGGCTGGACTGGCTCACGCCTCCATCAAGATACATCTGGCTGCGATCTCCCGATACACCAGAACCACAGGACGGGCGTCCTTGTGGTCCCATCACCTGGTGAAGGAATTGATGAAGGGACTGTTCCGATTATTCCCGCCGGTGAAGGCCCCTGCCCCGGCGTGGGAACTCAACGTGGTGCTGATCAGGCTCATGGGGGCGCCATTCGAGCCCCTGCATTCGGCGCCGCTGAAATTCCTGTCGTGGAAGACTGCGTTTCTTGTGGCCATCACCTCCGCATGGCAAGTGGGAGAGATCCAGGCCCTATCCTGCAAGCCTCCATACTTAACTTTTCACGACACAAGGGTGGTGCTGAGGACGCACCCCTCGTTTATGCCCAAGGTGCCGTCGGACTTCCACCTCAACGAGCCCTTGGTGTTACCTGTTTTCTTCCCTTTGTCTCCGGCCGAGAGGACTTTGCACTCGCTTGATGTGGCTAGAGCGCTGAAGTTCTACGTGGACCGAACGAAGAGTTTTCGGAAGACATCACAGCTGTTTGTGAACTTTGGACCTGTGAACCAAGGGAAGGCTCTCTCGAAGACTTCCATTTCCAGATGGCTCTCCGGCTGCATCATGCATTGTCGTCGGTTGGCAAACCGGCCGTTGCCCGGCCGGCCGAGATCCCACTCGACCAGAGTGATCGCTGCTACCACGGCGTTCTTGTCTGGTGTGCCCCTGCTCGACATCGGCAGGGCTGCTACGTGGAGGTCGATGCACACCTTCACGAGATTCTACTGCGTCTACCGGGATTCCAGGCAGGAGTCCAGAGTCGGCCAGGCAGTGCTGCGCAACCTGTTCGCTTAAGGTGAGCCTGGTGAGGAGGTAAGAGATGCTTAATGTTGAGTTTTATGTAATGCTTAATGTTGAGCCTTGCCACCTCCCGTGGTTGTACATGTGTACTGCTATGTATTCTTATATTAATGAGCATGTGAATCCATGCCAGACCCCATGCTGGAGAAGGAACAAGTTACTTACCTGTAACTGTTGTTCTCCAGCATGGGTCTGGCATGGATTCACATGCGAACCCTCCCTCCTGCCCCTCTACGGCTCTTCACTTGGTCATACTGCCACTTTGCGTGCTACCAAATCTGAAGATGGCTGCCAGAGGCGGGGCTTAGGGAGAGGCAGTCATTGGCTGGGGGCAGTATGACCCAGAGACCAGTGATTGGTTACTACTGAGAAAGACAGATCAGAAACGAAACTGATACTGATTTTTTCTTTACCGAGGATTCCCAGCCTGACGGGGAATATTCATGAGCATGTGAATCCATGCCAGACCCATGCTGGAGAACAACAGTTACAGGTAAGTAACTTGTTCCTTTTCTCACATTACTTCAAATTCTGTTCTCCATCTGTCACAGTTGTGATAAACATGAAGGTGTGCCACCTGCTAGTCCCTGGGAATCTGTCATCTAGGTGGCCACGACTCGGCCGTCGCTTTTGGATCCAGTTCCTGGGGTGGACCAGTGCAGGAGGATCACCTGTGTGAGAGATCTTTGGGGAGCGGGACACTGGATTGAGAGACGCTGTATCCCCTTCCTTGTAACACCGTAACCCCATCCTACCAGGTGGGATACTTCGGAACTCCCCGCCTCTCCTTTCCCAACACAAACAGTTCCTCACGGACAGCTCACTACAAGTGAAAACGGACTAACACCAGAGCCGTATACCTGACATGTCCTAATACAATGGTCAGGCAATTACTGACCATTACACGCACCTGACTTCCATTACACTTCCCCACACGGATACAAGGTGGAGCACGAGAGCACACTGAGGAAGGCAAAGCACACGAGGAAGCAGCAGTGCCAAGATGGCAGTTTAATACAAGGCTAAAGAAGGCAAAACCAAAGGAGAACACAAGGAGGTAAGTGCCCCTGACCTTTTTAAAGAAAGACTGTTACTTTCATGAACCTTCGAGAATTGGAAACGTAAGAATCAAGGTCAATCAAGATTGAAGAAGCCTGCATTGTGTCTGAGGTACCCGGGGCTCTCCCAGGTCGATGGTGAAAGCGGGGAGAATCGCTTCCCGCCGTGGTACTGTCCTTGGCGCCTACAACAAAGTGGCACCAGTGAGGTTGTCACAGAGAGTGAGTTGGGGAGACTGATGCCTGAAATGTCTGTGTTGAAGCCAAGGTTGCAAGCGGCAACACTGTATAGTGAAAGCTGAAGAGACCTGTGTATGAAGCATATGTGGCAAGCGACGCAAACAAAATTAAACTGATGAGTGATTGAACTTTGACGCCAAGATACGATACCTTGGACAGAGCGGTCCGGCACCACGTGTGTGTTAATTCGAAAGTCTCTGTTGGGTATCCAACTGAAAGGTAGCAAATGCTAAAGAGTGGTAAGGAATTGTGAAATTGAAGTGGTCCTGCAGTGGGACATGCAAAACCCTGTGCACTTTTGAAAGTCTTCAATAGTAATAGCATTAAGAAAGTAGATGAAGTTGCTCCGATCCTGGCGGAGGGAGATCAGCCAAGAGCTTTGCTTGAAGCAAGTTTGCGTTAAAAGTTTCATTGGAAATTGAAATTGGTCCGAGTCCGGCGGAGGGAGACTAATTGAATGTTGTGTTGAAAAGGGATCTGAGCCCGGCTGAGGCGGGTCCGCGGTGAACAGTGAATCGCCTGAGAAATTGAGTACTTGTGAAAATCTGAAAGGGGAAAAGAACGTATTGCTTGTTTGTCACGCCAGGCCCTCTGAAAGAAGAGACTTTGAAAGGCAAAGAGACTTGAGTACGAAAGGCCCTGATGCTAATGATTGAACTGTATCCTCGTGCTAGAGATGCCAGAGACTGTGCTAAGCTTGAGTGTACAGCCTTGTCCCATGCTGAAAACGTGGGGAAGGGAGGCCAATGGCCTGAACATCCTGACACATAATTTTGTGAACACTACTTTCTTTTTCGTAACACTGTTTCCCACACTATTTGTATTTAGAAGTAAGGATTGGCAATCGGTTTATTAGTATAGGCCCTTTTATTTTGACAAGGCACAACTAGGACTGAGTTATGTTTTGATGGTCGTAGCTTGCTTCCATCTGTAGATTTAGGATTAGATAGGCATTTTTCAAACCCTTTTTGAAGTTCAATAAACACCCTTGAACTGTGGTAACTTGCGTCTATCTTACCATTGATACCATGCTTTCCTTACGCAGTGCTATTTCTTTGTCAGATTGACTACTACTTACCCACAACCCAGGTATGCTGTCCTCTGTGTGTTTCCCGGTAGGCTGGTAGGGTGCTGTTCCTCAGTATCATGCCATCATGTGTATCCGGTACAGCAGTGGCTGATTGTGAGGTCGGCATCACATGTCATTTGGGCATTCATGGAATGGAACTGTTTCCTGTTCTGGTATGCCTGCCCCATTGCCTCGGTGGGAGGTCTAGGGGGCGGAGGGGTGCTAATGGCACATTGTGAAATTCACTTCCGCTATGGTGTGGAGGAACTAGGTAGTGGCGTAGAGACGTGCCTTCGCTGCGTGCACCTGGGTGGTGGGCACGGAGATGTACAAGTGGGCATTCCTCATGATCGCATCCAGGACTTGTTCCAGCACCTTTGAGAAAGTTGGCTGGGACATCCCATGCAGTGTGGTGGAATCTGCCTGTGGCACAGAAGTGTAGGATGGACACAAGCTTTACCAGAGGGGAGAGCGGGGTCAGCATTTCTGATTGTGATGGCTATCTGGAGAACAGCCTCGATCAGGGTGAGCAGGTCTGTGATGGTGCGACGGTCCAAGCGATATAGTGTCACTAATTGGTTGTCCGTCAGTGTCCAAGGGGATGGGTGGACACGTGGTGTGGGTGGCCTCCACAGCACATGTCTCCTGCACCTTTGTGGTGCCTGTCTCCTTCCCTGCTGGGGTCTTGCATGCTGCTGTACCTGGATAAATAGAAGCAGGTTGTAGCTATTGTAATCGACATCTGCTTGTGGCTGCATGTTGCTTGGATGTGTGTTTGGGTAAGGTGTGGGCCTTTATGTATTCCCCCTGAGTGGATTGGGTGCACCTGTGACTTGATTTTCATCACCTGTGTGCATTTACATCCAGCTTTTCGGTGGAGGTAACTGTACTGTGTTATTGGCTGAATTACTGCCAATTTCCAGTGGTAATGCAGCTGTTTCTCCAGCATGGGGTCTGGCATGGATTCACATGCTCATGAATATTCCCCGTCGTCAGGCTGGGAATCCTCGGTAAAGAAAAAACCAGTATCAGTTTCGTTTCTGATCTGTCTTTCGTAGTAATAACCAATCACTGGTCTCTGCGTCATACTGACCACAGCCAATGACTGCCCTCTACCTAAGCACCGCCTCTGGCAGCCATCTTCAGATTTTTACCGCACGTTCATGTGTTGGGATCCTCGTGCTATTGCTCTCGAGCGTTAGTGCTATTTTTTCGCGCTTTTTCACAAAAACTTCGATTCTTTCGGTCAAAAGAGCCTCAAGCTCCACCGATCCTACATCCGATCAACGGGGACCCGTGTCGGATTCATCTGTGCCCCTCAAGGGTGAAGATTTCGTCGAGCTACACTTGGAGGACTCCAGAAGCTTCTCAGGCCCGGTCTCGGAGATGGCCCAGGAGAAGGGAAGCTCGACGCCCGGAAAGCTGTTCAGGGCCTGCCCTGGATGCCAGCTGCAGAACGTCTTCAAGGAGGACGAACACTCTTTCTGCCTTTACTGCCTTCATGAGGACAAGACGCACGTGGAGAAGGACTGTGCGTTTTGCGGCAACATGTCGGAACGGACCATGAAGGACCGCCATCAACGTCTCGCCAACTGGCTGGAGGGTAAGAGCCCGTCTGGCGAGAAGAAGAAGAAATCCGAGCGGTCTTCTAAGACCTTTGAGGGCGCCCCGGCGACGGGGGCCCAACATAAGGCCAAGCACCGCGAGTCCGCTGGCACCGGGAGCGCCGAACGGTCGGGCTCTACGGGCGCCAGGCAGGGCGCACCCTCCCCGGCACCATCAACCACGAGCCAACGCTCTGGGTCGGGTAAGAGGAAGGCCGAGCACCCGGCGAAGCTCCTGGAGAGGCCCCGGTCGAGCTCTAAGGCAGAGGAGGAGCGTGGCAGTGCCCCCTCCCTCAAGGATAAGGCGGTGAGCGCACCTAAGGTGGTGAAGGCCTTGATCCATCCGGCCAAGCCCTCTATCGAAACGGTCGCGGCGGCCCTGGCCCAGCCTGTGGAGGCTGCACCAGTGGTGGCGACCTCGGGGCCCAGAATCTCCCTGCCTCCTCGGAGGGAGTCTTCTTTTGTGCCCATCGATAGGACCCCCGTGAAACCCTCCGTGGGGAAGAAGAAGGGGGGGCAGGGCGTCGTCGTAGATTCGGCCTCAACCTCAGAAGAGGAGCTGATCGAGGTCTTAAGCCACGGCCTAGGCGTGGAACAAGACCAGCCCGTCGGAATGGGCCCCGACGCAGGTGACCTGTAACTGTTGTTCTCCAGCATGGGTCTGGCATGGATTCACATGCGAACCCTCCCGCCTACCCCTCTGCGGCTCTTCACTTGGTCATACTGCCACTTCACGTGCTTCCAAATCTGAAGATGGCTGCCAGAGGCGGTGCTTAGGTAGAGGGCAGTCATTGGCTGTGGTCAGTATGACGCAGAGACCAGTGATTGGTTATTACTACGAAAGACAGATCAGAAACGAAACTGATACTGGTTTTTTCTTTACCGAGGATTCCCAGCCTGACGACGGGGAATATTCATGAGCATGTGAATCCATGCCAGACCCATGCTGGAGAACAACAGTTACAGGTAAGTAACTTGTTCCTTTTCAACTTTTCATGCAGTGGAAATATCATTTCTGGTTCTAGCCGGGAGGATAGCTCAGGGGCAGCACGTTTATCTTGGAAGCAAGACAACGCATAGCAACACAGGTTAAAATCCTGGGCTTGAGCTTAGAAACGGGTCCCCGCTATTAAGCGTGTTATAAAAGAGCAATTATAATTATAGCAGTAATTCCAGCGGCAGAATCAACCCTGGTGCGAATTCCTCCGGATCTCAGTGGTAATTCCGCTGGCGATGATTCCCCCAGTGGAAATTCCACCAGTGGAATGTACGTGGAGTCTGTAATTCGGTCTTGTGGTAAAAGTGTTGATTACTCCGTTACTGCCACTTTGACCACTTACCGCCAAACGAATAATGAGCCCCTTGGTGTCCAAGGATCCCTGTGATGAGTAACCTGTATGATTTTCACCAGTCAGAAGTGATGCCAGATGTTATGTTGTGAGTGTACTTTTAGAGCATCAACATTTGTAGTCTCTTAGCACTATACACTAACACCAAAGCAAGGTCAGAATACACGAGCCATTGTTATTACTCAGTCTTAACGGAAAAGATCTGTGGAAAATTTTACATGGCCTGCCTACTCTGAGATACTAGTAAAAATACAGAAAACCAAACTTCTACCAATACAATGGCTTCAAATGCTGGGTGCGAAAACAGGCGAAAAAAACGCTGATAATGTCACAATAAATCCCAGTGTCTTTACACAACGTGATCCCACAATTTCCAGCATCCCTGATTTTGAAAGCAAGCATCTCCTTAATGTGTCTGTCTGTTTTTATTTGAGCTTTTGCGTGCAAATCTTCTAAATATCTTAGCAAGGCGCCAAGCTGATAGATGTTTCTGTATCGCAACTTACAAGTACAAATATTATACCAACTGAATATGATATGTCATTTATAATGTGCCTGTACACAAGTGTTTCTAGGCGTGACAAGACAAGGTGGAGGGAACAGAAGGAGGACAAAACAACGATCTTACTAGGCCATGTGTCATTCAGATCGCGCACCTGAGGGGAGGAGGGAGGGGAGAAGTGCCGTGGGTGCGGGGGGAGTGCAGGTTACTCAATAAGTGCTGCTGGAGGGTGGCTCATAAGTGCAGAGAGACAAGGGGCTGTAGGGTTGCAGATACAGACCCTTTAGTGCGGGTGGAGTGCAGAGGCAGTGCAAGGGCAATTAAACATGCAGGAGCCTGTGCCCGAGTTTCAGTGGGTGGCCAGGTGACCAGTGTGCGGAGCAGTCCGGGACATCAGCAAGGAAGAGGAAGAGAGAAAGCGGAATTGAAAAGGAAGGTCTTGAGTTGCTTCCGGAACCAGAGGTGGTTCTGCTCAACTTTGAGAGAGGGGGAGAGGCTGTTGCAGAGGGAGGCCCCAGCGGAGGAAAGAGATCCACCCACTTACTCTGCTTGGAGAAGCATCTGACCCTCAGAGAGTTGGAGGTGGATGAGCAGAGGGCTCGAGAAGGAAGATGTTTGGGAAGGGAAAGTTGGAGGTAGTGCGGTCCCAGGCCCCAGAAAGACTTGTGGACGATGCAAAGGGTCTTGAACTTTACCCTTGCAGCCACAGGGAGCCAGTGGAGAGATTTCAGAGCTGGAAAGATACGATCCCTAGGCTTGAGGCCAAGGACAAGTCTCGCAGTCCAGTTCTGGATGAGTTGTATAGGTCAAAGAGTGGAGACAGGCAGATTTAGCAAGAGGCTGTTGCAATAGTACAGCCAGCCTAGAGAGGACCAGGACTCTGGAGACAGTGAGCTTCTCGGGGAAAGTGGGAAAAGGCAGAATACCTCTGAGGAGGTTCAGCTGATAGTGTGACTTCTTAGCAACGTCAAAGATGTGAGGAGAAGGAGAGGGTGGAGTAGAAGATAACACCAAAATTCTTAGCCTCACAGGAAGGAGCAGGAAGAGGGCACAGGGTGGGCGGCCAGAGAGAGAGAGGGGAAAGGAAAGTGCAGGTGTCCTGATGAGAAGGATCGCAGTCTTACTGGCGTTAAGGCAGAGATCATTGGTGGCACGCCATTCCTGAATTGCGGACAGACAGTCTGGTATGAGAGCTGGGTGTCATCGGCATAACACAAAGTTAGAGCAGAATGTAGCGGAATGGTGGGCAAGAGGTGCCAGGTAGTGGTTGAAAAGCCAGGGCGAAAGGTTGGACTCCTGCGGAACACCACAAGCAGAGAGAGAGAGGGATAGAAGAGGGGAAAGACCCGAGTTGGGCCTGGGGGGGTCTGTCGGTGAGAAATGAGGTCAACCAGGCCAGGGCCTCGACCAGTGATACCCAGGTTGTCGCGGAGGCGATTGAGCAGGATGTCGTGGTTGGCTGTGTCGAAAGCAGAGGATAGATCAAGGAGAATGAGGACAGAAAGAAGGTTGGAGTCAAGATTAGAGAGCAAGTCTTCACAGGCGTTCAGGAGAGCAGTTTCCATGCTTCCGGCAGCTCTGAAGCCAGACTGGTGGTCGTGGAGACAACCAACCTATTCAGTATGCAGATTAAGCTGGGAGATGGACGGCTTTTCCAGGAGTTTGCCCAGGAAAGGAGTGTTGGAGATCAGGCGATAGTTAGTCGGAGAGGAAGGATCGGCAGAGGGCTTCTTTATTTTTATTTTTTTTAACTTTCTTTATTAATTTTCTAACAATGAAATAGTGAGACATTACAAGACCGTGCACCGGTCAGAGGACCCCTTAACCCCCCACCCCGCCTCGGAACGATCTACGCTTAATGTCGGGTTCAGTTTCATATCAGTTCTAGTGTTGTTGTTGTTCGGCACTCGTGGCTGCTATTCAAGTGTCCGGTTGCTCGCTACAGTTTTGTATTGGAGGTGAAGACTGCGAACTCGAGTTGTCATCTGCGTTTAACAGCTATGCAATATAGAGGCCCCAGATATCGGGGCAGAGTTCGTAGGTAGTTCGTTTCGGTGGTGTTTGACAGTAGGTGACATCTTGGAGCCATCGCTTTAGTGTTGGTGGCGGTCCTCTGCCCCAGTTACAAGCTATTCGTCTGCGTGCCAGGACCAAAAGTAGATTCGCCAGTTTTCTGGTATCATCTGGTAGTTGGTTGGTTAGTCCTAGCATGGTCAGTGTTGGGTCAGGTTCTAGTTGCACTCCAATTATTGCTGAGATTTTCTCTAGGACTGCTGTCCAGAACGCTCCTATTTCGGGGCACGACCATGCCAGGTGGACAAAGTCGGCTTCCGGGTGCCCACAGCGAGAGCAGGAGGCAGATATTGTCGTCCTCTGGGCGTGAAGTCTTGCTGGAGTGTGGTAGACCTGATGGACAAAGTTGAAGTGAATTTGTTTGTACCTTGTGTTTATTGCCACTTTTTTAGTGAGTCGTAGTATGTATGCCCAGTCTTCGTCGGGTATCGTAGTGTTCAGCGCTCTTTCCCACCTTGTTCGGGCTTTTAAGCAGCGAGTGAGTTTTTCTGTTAGCAAGGCCTTGTAGATATTTGACACGAGGCGAACATCACCTTGGGCTTGAATCACTCCGTGGAGCAGTGGCCAGGTCGGTGGTTGGAGCGAGAACGTGGCAAAGCTAGACTGAATGGCGTGTCGGGTGCGGTTATACATGAAAACGTAGAGGGCGTTGTTTCCACCTATGTCTCGAGCTTCCTGAATCGAGAGGAACGAACCGTTCAGAAACAGGTCGTCTAGTGCATGGATTTGCAGTTTCTTGGAAAACCTTTTCAGATGTTATGGGTATCCCTGGGATACTTCTCACCAGAAGGAGGGGGGAATATCTGGTTTGGATTCCGTTCCTTTTGGCGATTTTCTTCCAAATCGTATGCGTCGTGACCATTGTGTTCATCGGCGTTGAGGGCGCCAGTGGTTCATTAAGTATAACTGCGCGGAGAAGGTAGGGTGTTGCTAGAGCTCTTTCAATTTGCACATGTGGCCGGATGAAGTGTGTTGCATACCAATGGCTCAGGAACTGCGCTTGCGCTGCCCAGTAGTAGCTTTCTATATCAGGTAAAGCCAGTCCGCCTTGCGTTATGGGCAGGATCATAGTGCTGTGTGCTATTCGGGCAACCTTGCCAGCCCAGATAAGGTCGAGGAGGATGGATTTGATTCGCCGTAAGAATTTTTGCGTGAGTAGTAGGGGGATGTTTGTAAAAAGATAAAGTAGTTTAGGGAGGATCAGCATTTTCACTAGGGACACTCTGCCCCAAAGTGTGAGGGGGAGCGTTTTCCATCTGTTCACTTTCGTTTGGATAGTGGCAAGTGCCTTCTCGTAGTTGTCTTGCATGATGTCGGTGCTGGTTCTGGACCTGAGGATCCCCAGATATCGCACCTTCGAGTGTTGCCAGAGGAAGCCGAAGTCATCCTGGAATTCTTTGGTTGATTCCGTGAGAGGGAAGATTATCGATTTTGCATTATTGATTTTTAGCCCAGAAAAGTTGCCAAATTTAAGGATTGCTCGCATCACCGGATTCAGGTTGTCATACGGGTCGCGGAGGAAGAGTGCTATGTCGTCGGCGTAGAGTGAAACCACCATTTTGTGAGGGCCGAAGGCGAGACCTCTATGCAGATGATAAAGCCTTAGGTCAGACGCAAGGGGTTCCATGACCAGGGCGAAGAGCAATGCTGACAGTGGGCAGCCCTGTCTGGTTCCTCTGCGTAAGAGGATTTCGGAGAAGGATTTGTTGCCGAGTTTGATTTTAGATGTCGGGTATTTGTAGAGAAGGCCTATCATTTGGATGAATCGTTTGCCAAGGCCCATTCTTTCTAATATTGCAAATAGGAAGGGCCATTCCACAGAATCAAACGCCTTCTCGGCGTCGGGAAGCACTGCCACCGCTTTGATTTTCTGGGTTGAGGGCCTCCATCGCTCCAAACATTCTTCTGAGGCCGAATGATGTATTTCTACCTGGAACAAATCCTGCTTGATCCGCCAGAACCATTGCGGGCATGAGTGGCATCAACCTCCTGGACAGGATCATTGCAAAAAATTTGGTGGCCAGATTAATTAGTGATATGGGCCTGTAGGAGGCGCATTCGTCCTTGGGTTTACCTGTTTTGTGTAGGAGAATAATATTCGCTGTGTAAAGAGTTGGTGGAAGTTGGTCCTTGGCTATGGCTTCTTCGAAGACTTGGAGCAAGAGCGGGGCAAGGATGTCTGCGAAAAATATGTAAAATTCACCTGTTAGGCCATCAGGACCTGGGGCTTTGGTGGACGGTAATTCTTTAATGACGTCTAGGATCTCCGCTGAGGTGATGGGTGCATTCAATGGCTCGTGTAGATCGGCGCTCGTCCAATATAGTTCGCTTGTATTTAGGTATTCTGTTATTTCGGCGGGCTCCCTGGAATAATTGGAGTTATATAGGTTTTGATAGAACTTGTGGAATGTTTCCAGTATGTCGTCTTCAGAGTATACGAGGATTCCCGACGTGTCCCGCACTGCTTCGACTGTCATGGGTTTTCGTTCCGCGGTGATTAGCCTTGCAAGTAGCGCACCGGGTTGTTGCCCTCGCCGTAATGGCGGATTTTGTGGTGGCTTGCTAGGAATTTGGCTTCTCTATCTGCTAGTGATCTGAAGGAGTCCAATTCTGTCTTGAGAGCGGCTAGCGAGCTGGGAGTATTTGTAGCTGTAGCTGATTGCTCAAGTATTTTGAGGCGATTTTCGCATGTGTTTAGCTCTTCCCTTAGCCTCTTTAGGATTCCATTTTCTTTTGCTAGGCACACTCCTCTGATAAAACATTTCAGTGTCTCCCAGAGTGTTCCCGGCGAAGCCACCGTGCCTTGGTTTGTCTCAAGAAATGCGCTCAGTTCGGAACGCAGTTCATCGGCAAAGAGTTGATCTTTGAGGGCTCTGGGCTTGAATCTCCATTGGGCCCTGGTAAAGTTGCTCCGAGATGTCGTGCACACTAAGGTGACCGCTGAGTGGTCTGAGATGGACCTGGGTAGGATTTGGCAATCACCCCATTGGAGTCTGCTATGTGCCGACACTAAGATGTAATCGAGTCTCGAGCTGGATTTGTGTGCCCAGTAATAAAAGGTGAATTCTTGGGAGTCACAGTGTTTGCTTCTCCATATATCGATGAGATCGTGCGCTTTACATATTTCGGTTATCTGCATACTCGCCTTGGAGCGAGGAGCGGTTGTTTTGTGTGTTTTTTCTGTACGGGGATCGAGCGGGGTGTTCAGATCGCCATCCCATATTATTGTGGCTTCCCTGTTTGATGCGATGTGGGTCTGGACCCAGTCAAAATTGTTGGAACCGTCGATGTTAGGGCCATAGGAGTTGATCATGATTATTTCTTCCCCGTCTATGGTTCCTTGAACGAGCAGTGTTCTCCCTTCGGAGTCGCTCTGGGTCCGAATTAGTCTGAAGTTTGTTGATTTGCTGATGAGTATGGCGACTCCTCTTGCGAGGTGAAGTATCTGTGGCATCCCCACGTTTTCGCCCAGTGGTTTTCTGAGTTCGGTCGTAGATGCTTCTCTTGTATGAGAGCCACTTCAACGTTGTGGCGTCGGAGGTAGTGTAGTAGCTTCCTGGTTGTGGAGGGCTGGTTGCCTCCTTTAATGTTCCATGTAGCTAGCTTGAATTTTGCTTGGAATTGCTCCGTTGTTTCTGCTGCGCTGTCACTGTTTGGTGGTTTTGAGTGCTTAAGGCTGCTTTTTTAGAGTGTATGATGATCCAAGTCCAGGGTGGGGACTGACTCGAGAGATTGGGCGGGGTATTGACTCGGTTTCTTGTTCCATGCTTGGAGATGGCGCCATCTCTCGATTCGACTGCTTGGGAGTTTTGGCTATGGCCCCGGTTTCAAACAACAATTTTCGCTGCGATTTGTCCATTTTGCCCATGCTGATATGGATTCCCGACTTCGTTTGGTGCGGCGGGAAAGGGCCCACTCGTCTGGCTTGGGTGACAGTTGTGTGGCGCTGTGGTCGACGTGTCCCGGTGTCGGGGCGCTGAAAAACAGCAGAGGCCCTCCACGCGCGCGGCCGCCGCTGCCGAGGAGTTGTCGCAGCACGTCGCGGGCCCCAGCAAAGAGTTTTCCCGCTATGTCTTTTAGTCGCTCGACCGCGCTCGGGGCCCCCACCGGCCGGGCGCCTCGGAGATGACGGGGCCCGGGCCGTGTAGATCTAGAAGGCTGGAGAGTTTGAGTTTTAAAGCCCTTTCACGGCCGGGCTCGGATGGCCTGGGTGGGGCAGCCGCGTGGGCCTCTCGTCTGATTGTTTGCTGGAGATGGGCCTGTGGTTGGGGCCGTTAGCAGTTCACGGAGTGGGAGGCCTGTAGAGCGCGGCCGGGCAGCCGTGCGGGGATCTGTGGGCCGGGGAAGAGGCCCGGGGCGGGTGGGGGGGGAGCTGCTCCTACCTGGTGCCGATGGTGTGTTCAGGTGTGTTCCCTCACTCTCCGGCTGGATCTGGAGGGCTCTGTAGGCTGGATGCAAGTGTCAGCGCCCCGACCGACCGGAAGGCCGATGGCGCAGGTGGGCCGGGCGGGCTCTCAGCCGTCTCCGCTGTTCTCGGGCCGTGGATTTCGGGCATGCCGCGAGCGCCACCTCCAAGGGGCCCGGGCGCCGCCCACCTCACCTGGCAGCCCGCTCCTTGATTGAATCCGGGGACGGTCGCTCGGGCGAGGATGATGCTGGAGGGTCGGACGCCCCACCGCCCAAGCGCCGCGGCCTCGCCCCTGCTGCCGCTGCGTTGACCAGGATAATGGCGGACGGCGATGAAGTTGGGAACTGCTAGTCGTTAGAGACTTGGGGTATGTTATCGAGGTGGATGGGGGGGGGATTCGGGGGAGAATAAAGCTATTTTATCAGGATCTTTCTCGGGATCGGTGCAGAGCTCTCTAGTGAGCAGCCATCTTGGACGGCTCTCTAGCCGCAGAGGGCATCTTTAGAAGGGGGTGCACAAGGGAGTGCTTAAGGGGGGAGGGCAAGGTTCCAGTGGCAAAAGAGTGATTGCATAAATCAGCCAAGGCTGGAACAAGGGTGTCGACATGGTCTTTGATGGTTCTGGATGAGCTGGGGAGAACCTGCTTTGACAAGACTTTCATCATAGATCGGACTTGTCTAGAAACATCGTCGGAGGTGAACAGGGGAAAGGAGGAGGAGAAATGGACAAATGTGTGCCAGGGGTGGTAGAAGAGGAGGTAGAGGAAGAGAGTGTGAGTTTTAGTGGTGAAATGAGAAGCCAGGTCCGCGCAGAGGGCCTGGGAGTGAACAGGAGAGGTAGAGACTGCAACAGGATTGGCCAGCTCCTTGCAGATTTTGAAAAGTTTGGCCGAGCTGTTAGATGCTGCAGAGACGCGGGCTTGGATGTAGGCTCTCTTCTTAGAGAGGACAGTCTGGATTGGCCTTGCAGCTGGCAGCAGGCCAGTTTGTCAAGGGGTGTGCCTGATGCCCTCCTCTTTCTCTCAGCTGCCCTACACTTGCGTTTAAGGGTGGCAAGGTCGGAATCATACCAAGAGTTGCACTTGGAAGTGGGCTTCAAAAGGATCATGACAGGGGCAAGGGCGTCCGTCAAGGGTGTTAGAGATAGAGGGATGAAGGTTGGAGAGGGCTGTGTCAGAGTGTGAGTTAGCCAAAGGTGAAGGAGGAGGAGAGAAAGTAGCGGAAAAAGCCTCAACTGACAAACGCTTAATGGGCCGAATGACCAAGCAGGTGGGTGGCAGTGCTGGGGTCGGCTTCACCTGAGGGGTAGAGGGAGAAAGATAGGAGAAAAGAAAAAAGTGGTTGCTCCAAGAGAGATGGGGCTAGTAGCATCCAGGTGGATGTTCAGGTCTCAGAGGAGGAGAAATTGAGAGGTAGAGGCAAGGAGGGAGGAGAAGTGGTCAGCCCACTCAGAGGAAGAGGGTGACCTGGCCAGGCGGCCTGTAGATAGTGGCCACAGTGAGAGAGAGGCCAGGAGAGATGGAGAGCCTGCAGACCAGGCATTCAAAGGAGTAGTAGTCCTGCGTTGGAATGACGGAAGCAGGGATCCACCCTGCGAAAATCAGGGCTACACCCCCGCCAGGACAGTTGGTTCTGGGGTCGGATAGGATCTTGTAGCCATCAGGAAGGAGAATGTCAAAACATGTGACAGAGCTGCCAGTGAACCAGGTCTTGTGAGACCGAGTACATCCAAATCAAGCTCTTCCAGAAGACTGCAGATATCAAAGAAATGTTTGACAACAGAGCGAGAGTTGAGAGTAGCGATGTGGAACAGGTTGCCACCTTTGAAGGATTTCCGGAGAGGGGTAAAGGTCAGAGGTACGCCCTGCAGTAGTGTTGGAGGTGCCCGAGAATGGGCAGAGGAGGAAGGAAGAGAAGGCAGGGTAGTCGGAGAGGAAGAAGAGTGCCAGAGAGGTGGCAGAGGAAGGAGGCAACAGGGTGGCCAAAGAAGCAGCGAAGTGTGCCGGAGAGGTGGCGAAGGAAGGAGGTGGCAGAGGAGCTAGAGAGGGTTAAGTAGCGACTGAAGGAGAAGAAAGGACGTTTTTAAGGCGCAGGAAGCGTCTATCAAAAAGGAGGAGATTGGCCTGAGGGCCCTGGACCAAGACGGTGCCATTTAAGTAGACATTAATGATGGTTTTAGAAGAGTGGAAGGGAGCCAGGAGGGCCACCCACCGGGTGCCACCATTAATGAGAGATGAGGAAGAAGGAGAGAGAACAGAGACCATCTGGGGGTCCATAGGCCTGGAGGATGTCGGTAAGGGTCTGTCTGGAGGAAGCACCTGGTGTTGAGTATCAGCGATAGGAAGGCCTGGATTGGAGGCCAGGATGTCCCTTTTGAGCTTCCTCCTGCCAGACTTAGTGAGAGGGATAGAATAGTCGATAGAATAGCAGTTGGAGAGGATAGGGGAGGCAGAGCACCATAGAGAGTGCGGATGGAGAGTAAGGGGTGGGTGGGAGGATCGAGGGGAGTCCAAGCAGGGGTGATTGCTAATGCTGGGGGCAGGATGCGAGAGGAAGGTAGGGAAAACGCTGGGAGAGGAAGCGTAGACAGGATGCTGGGGGCCTAAGATGCCTAGGAGCGCATGCAACTAGGTTTAGCGGGAGTACACACACAGCCTAAGTTGTGGCGCAGCCTGATGCAAGGGAATGCATGCGGCCAGATTAGCAGGGAGCGAGTGTGGCCGAAGTTGCAAAGGAAGTGCGCAGCCTCAGTTGCGAGGGAGCGCATGTTGGAAGGGGAGAGGCAAGCGCGTAGGGGGGGGTGCGAGGATGGTTGCAGGGCGAAAACATGTGCAGAGGGAGAGGGGCACAAGGTCGGGGGGGGGCCATAGTCAAGTATAATCTCCTAGCACTGTAGACGAATGCCAGTGCCGGTGAGACGTAGAGTAGGAGAGCTGGGCAATGGGAGGACGCATGAGGAAGTGGCAAGTGTAATCACAGAATTCTTTCTGTGGGGGGTTTCATGAAACAATACAACTGTGTTCATACAGTGGTCACAATCGGCATCTTCCCTATGGCCTGCACAAAGCCCCTAGGCCCAAGTCTACTTTGCATCTGTGGTACTGTGCTCGTGCTATGGGCACATTGTTTCCAAAATTAGGCTGGGCCCTTTTAGATACAGATCTGTATCTGTACAGGGGGATGGAAGAACCCATGAAAGCGCATTTTCGAAGCTTCAAAGGGCAAAGCGAGGCAGCCTAGCAGCAGACAACAACCCCACAAAAGAAACAGCAGAGGTGACCTAGGATGGCCCAACAAAACGGGAGATGCACGGGATTGAGGTGCCAATACCCATCTGAGCGACGGCAGCTTCCTAACCCAAGATGCAGAGCGAAGGTGGTAAAATGGAAAATTAGCTGTAAAACGGCCCTGAGCCAGTCCTAGTCCAGCCAATGACGAGGATCAGGGAGAGTTACATTCAGCAGCCAAAAATCCAAACTGCAACTAAGGTCATGAGACCAACCCTGCCAGTATGGCCATACTTGGTCCCAGATTTCAGCAGCAGCTTTTCGCCAAGAAACCTTCCAGCAGGTAAGAAAGCCTGCAGACCACTACCAAAAATCCAACAGAACAAAGACAGCGGCATGGCTAAACGAATAAACCTATGCACTCATGGGCTAGCTTGAGCCAGCCTTCCAATCACTCACCAGGGCACTGTCACGGGTCAGAAGCAAGACACAGACTCTGAGTACATTTAAACATGGTTTTTATGTAAGAATAAGGCCTAACTTTCCCTATACCTATTCTTCCTGATGTAACCTGTATGTGTGCAACCCAATAAGGTAACGTAAGGACTTACTACAAAGATGTCTTCTGAACTTGCTTTGTAACACTTATCGGGCCAACTGAATGGGTTTTGATCAGCTTGGCATGCGCTAGTTATTAATTGGTTTTACATTAGTTTGTTTTTCAAATGTATCACTGGACTCGGCAAGCGGGCGTTCACAGAGCACTCCAGGGTCACAATGCAATAGTGAACTCACTCGGTGTGGCTTGTGCTTCCGTTTGCCTTGCTGCATCCAGCTCTTCTGCTTCTGTATTCTTACGCGGTCTGGCAGTCTTCTCTCTGTGGCTTCCTGCGGCTCGCGATTTTCACTTCCAGAGCCCTTGGGGCTCTCCCAGCAACCCGATGCTCGCCTGCCACCAGTGAATGCTCGGCAATGGGGAAAGTAAAAAAAAATATAAGCGCTTTGCGCTGCGTGTCCTCTGTAGACAGAATCTCTAGCACATATGACCCTCTCAGGACCGGCACCAACTTCACTTGCCAAAATGGTCCCAGCGCCCTGCCTCTTCCGCAATTCCTTCCTCTTCTGCTTAGTGGAGAATCCAGAACTCCTTCCTCCACCCACTACTACTGCTACTGCCCTCCTCCTGCTGCGGCTGCCTTGCCCGCTTCTGCCTTGCTCTAATGGCCTGCACCTGAGGGGGTTTTTTAAGCCTCTCAGCCACCCTCAGGTGTGGATCGTTGGCCTTAATGGGCTTCACTTTGCAACCTTGGGCCTCTGCAGCCCTCTTCCTCGTCTCATTACCCCGGGAATTTTGAGACTTGAAGTCCACCATATCAGAAGTAGTTTTCTCAATGAAATTTGTATCACCAAGTTCTTTTCTCTTCTTATGTATATTCCTTAAAGGAATATCATACAAATTCTAAGATACATTTGGTTTTACAGAATAATGAGATTTGTCAGGATTGAAAGGAGTAGCCTTTAAAGACTCCCCTGCGTGATTTTCCTGGGACTCGTAGGGTTTCTTAATTTTAAGAGTGTCAGAAGTTTTACAAGAGTTATTCTCATTCTTAATACATGACTGGTTAAAATTGTCTTCACTCATATTCCAACACTTGACTTTAGGGAATAATGGTTCCTTTTTACAACATGCCATTACATGTGCTGGCATTAATGATATTCCTTTTCTTGAGGGAGACAAATACTGTGTCTCATCCCACAAAGTCCTCCTGTTACCGTGGGACCCTGCTCCTCCCAGGTAATCTTCCCGGCTACCACTGCCCCCAGGGTCAGGATCAGGCAGTGTCTGCCTTTCCCTGGCCACCTGAGAGGAGGCTTTAGGTAAGGCTATTGTGAGTACTTTGTAGGATTCATCACATCCCTCTTCTCCACTATTGCTTTCCAAAAACGTTTTCTCTCCTGAATAATATTCCTCACATCTGCCTTCCAGATGGTACCCCTCACATTCCTCTCCAAGGCAAGCTCTCACATCTCCCTCCTGCTCCACACAACTATTACCCCCCTCCTCTAACAATACAAACTCTTCCCGCAATCCAATCTCTCGCTCTTCTGTGCACTTTATTTAATGCTTGGAATGTGAACAGTGTGTCTTCTGCGATGCTTGCCAGGGCGGCAGAACAATGCCTGCTTGTTCTGACTCTTGTGCATTTGTTTTTTTCTCAGGATTGTGTTCTGACAATGTAAAAATATTACTCCCTTCTCCAGCATTGGATCTTTCATCGATTCACATGCTATGAATAGATTTGATAGCAGCAGACATTACAGGAGGAGAAAAACAGGCAAACCGAGATCAGAAACCCTGCATTTTATGCCTGTGCAAGAAGTGTACATGCATAATGATAACCCTGGACGCTGCGGTGTCTTTCATAGAGCCACATGCTGTGAATATTCCCCGTAGTCAGGCTTGGAATCCCTGGTTACTTATATTTTGATTCCTTTCCTAAGGAAAACCTTTTGACACCCTAGGTGTCCTACCCACATCATTGTGGGTGCTTTTGGTCTTTATCAACAGGACGCTGAGTGTATAGCTCCGCCCCAGCAGCTTCCCCTCAGGTTTTAACCACATTTGCTGGAGAATTAGCCCATACAGAGGGTGTTTGCCTGGAGGGGAAGGCTGGAGGGTGCATGTGAATCTATGAAAGATGCCAACACTAGAGAAATGGAGTTCTAGGTAAGAAACAATCGTGGGAGTCCTGCAAACTCTCCCTTCTGATCTCCCTGGCAAGGGTGTTGAAGGCAACGAATATGCCCACACACCTGCCTGGGGAAGTCGGAATGTTGCAAGTTTATTTTCTTGAAGGCAAATAGTTTTTCTCTCGTTGTTGGGTTGCATCTGGCTGATGGGAGCTTCAGGCTCTCTCCATCCTTTGGGGATTCTTTCTCTTGGCTCCCACTGGCTCCAGTGGGTCGTGGGGTCCTCAGAAAGGGCACCTAGGGCCTGGATGCAAGGCATAGCTAAAACATGGTTATAGAATTAAGAATGCTTCCTACTTGTGTATTGTATGTGGCTTACTGCAGTAAGACTATTGGTATTGGAGGAATCTGGTATAGTACCATCATATTTCTAATATAAATGACTATTGTTACGGATATTGAAAAATAAATTGTTAATAAAAATACAAATGTGAGTATGGCTAATATAGCTGGATATGGTGTGGAGGGAGATGGGTGGTGTGGCCTCTGTGCCAATGTTTGGTAATGCTCTGCTGCAGATAACTAATTTTCTGTCTGGTGTTTTAAGGGGACACAACTTGGTCTCAGCCATCGGAAGACAACCGGTCATTGGATATGGCACTGATGTTTGTCGGTACCAAGTGACTAGTGCTACTGTAAAAAAGGGTCCCCAGGCTCTGGCTGTTAGGGTATCTTGGGTGGCTCAGTGAGTCCCAGATAGCAGACCCTGGACCTCACAAGCTTGTCAATTAGGGATGTACTTGGTACAGACAAAGAAAACAGAAACGGGAGAGATTACAATGGCACTCCTGCTACGAAAGCAGTCTGACACATAGAGAGCTGGTACATAAAGAGGGCGAGCTGACAAAGGCATGCATGCATGGATATAGTCACTGTAGATTAAGTGATTGAGCGAGCCTGGCATGCACATTCACCCAACCAGCCAGCCAGTCAGTCAGTTGCATACTGGCTCAATCTCGCAAGGATCACATTTTTGCTATTCTGGCCTTTTAGACAGTGGCACTTTGCATGAAGGGGCTTGTGGTTTTTACTATGTTGTGTTATGAGTATTGGGATTCATATATAACCATGCAAAGTATTGTTCGCTAAAAGGCCAGGAAAGGCTAAAGATGACCCTTCCAGTATAAGACCAGTTGCCAGCTATGCATCCTGCTATTACAGTGCTTCGGGCTCCCACACACAGCTCTGTCAGTGTGCCCAATCCTCCTGACTGCAGCAGCTTCTCCAACCCTGCTATTCCATTAAAAGAGAGATCCACACCGCTGTCGGTGCAAGTAAATCCTATTCTGTAGCACCCCAACTATTTCAGCTTGGAGTCGGGCTCCGATTGCCCCAGCCCAATCACAAAGGTGCCCTTCAGTGGACTCTGAATCATAGTGACCTTGGCCACTTTGGCGTTTGTCATCAGGAGGGTCCTATAAAAGGTTCCCAGCTTTTCATTGCACCTCAGCACTAAACTCGAACAGTGCTTACTACCTCTTACACTGCACCAGCAACACCTCATATACCTGTATTAGATGTAGCACCCCTGCCTCTACCATAATTTACTTTATTCAATTTATATAGCGCAGGCCATGGTCCCTGAGGCTTAGGGGCGCTTGACCAAAAAAAAGACGCATGAAACATAAATTCAGAGGGGTGTATCAGCTAGTCGGGAGTAACTGCACTTTTCTATAACAGGCATTAGGAGAACAGTGTTAAGGATTTTAAAGATGCGGCACACTCCAGACCAGAACTCTTTCTACTGGCCAGGGATGCAGCGCACAATTAAAACGCTTTTAAGTTTATTGCATTCAGATTCAATTTTTGAGAAGGTAGCCAACCCGTCTCACACCCCCTTAACGTACACCCCGTGTCGCAATGGACCATGAACCAGGCTGGTGTGTAATAATTAAATATATATATATTTTTTTAATTAGGAATGAAAAATCAAATGCATTCAATATAGGGCAGCAATCACCAGTGTGGTGATAATTACACAATAAAATGATAGGATACACTTAGTTTAACCTTCTAACATAAGATAAACAATGCACGAATGAATGAAAGCAAGATTACTTCTCGGGTAGTATTTTCAGATAGCACCACAGTTAGGCATTCCCCCTGCGCCACTCCCTCAAACCCCTGTTAACCAAACTTTGTGTGGGTGGAGAAAAGTAGCAAGGAGTCAGGTATACTAGGCAAAATTTGGAATGAAAATCCGGCCTACCACCCCTGAATGGGAGGCCAAAATCGGATTAAGCTCCCTTGGAAAAATTAGCAAAATGGCACTCAGCATTACTAAATAGTTATTTTACATGAGCGGTTGAATGGATAAGGCAAGAATGTGTGTGGCTTTATCAAAGAAGCAAGAAAACTCGTAAGCTACAAGGCAAGGTACTAAACAACGGGCATACAGTTTAGAAAATTGACTTTGGAAGGAAAAAACAGTGCATCAAGAATCGCACGTGGCAAAATTGCAATTGGTTCATTTCACAGGTTTAAAATAGCAAAACAGGTTAGACAATGAGCTAAACGGATGGAATCGAAAATCGGTTTTGCAGATGAAGGACAAAGGCACAACAGGTATGATACTAAAGTGGAAGGGTGACTCTGGATGGGGACAGTATGGGATTCTTAATGGAAGGGAAAACTTGGATTTTATAATAAAAGTAGTTACACAGGCATAATCGGTTTTAAATGGAAAATGACAGGTTCTACTGAAACTATTTTTTAGTGGCTAGATTATTAAAGAAAGACTGCCTGCGAAAAGGTTAATTTGCAATGTTAACCCATTCACGCCGTGTGCCTCTTTATATGGGAATTAATTAATTTATTCTAAATAGTACTAAGGATTTATACAATGGACTGAAATGATTTGGAAAGAATTGCGCTAACACATGGAGATTAACACAGATTTTCCTAAGGACACGATACACAGAGGATTCTAACAATTTAAGATTTTACTAGGGTATTTATATGATTTCTATGGGATTGGACATAATACAAGGTAACAAAGCACTGGATGCAGCTTGTTGGTTACTGAGGAAGGGTGATACTCACAAAAAACACTTGAATGGAATAGTTTGGACAGCCAGCCGGGTCTTGGACAGCGGGACAGAGGTCTGGTCACTGTGCAGCGGCGGCTCTCCTCTAGGGACACAGCGAGGCAACTGGGGTCTGGTCTCAGTGGACAGCGGGGTGCATCAGCTGGGCAAATAGGTAGCGGGGAAAAGCAGGTCTGGTCACTGGATACTCCCAAAAGGGTTCAGCAGCCTTTCCCCCCTTTCTCCCTGAATTATTGGGATTTTTAATTCTGGATAGTGGTTCTGCCTGGATAGGAGTTACAGCATGGATCAGGATCAGCTGGCCTGACACTGGAATCTTGCAGGGTGAATGTGGAATGTCTGGATCTCTGGATGTTGCGGGTTGGATTTTGAATGCTGGATTTTTTTTTATGTCCTGAATTTTGAATGTCTCCTCCTTTATATAGGCTGTATGACATCAGAGGATTTTTACTGTGTGGGCAGAACTAAGCTGGACATACCTCTAAAATCGGTTAGGTCAGCCTGAGGAGGTCGCCGCCTCCCTATAAGCAGATTGGACTGAGGGAAGTGGCTCAGTTTTAGTGTTTGTGTGTTTTTATAAGGTGCTTTGTTATACCAGTTACTTTTGCCAAAATCAGTTATGAAACAAAACCCTCATATTTATAAACGTCACCCATATAAAAATTAGATGGGCAAATACCATATTTCACATGGAGCATACTATTCCAAACCCCAAGTCTGTACGATGCTGTTTAGTCCTTCTGGCAATTTTTCGCAATTTCTATGGCAAATAGTTCCCCTAAAAATCTACAAATGGGTACACTGAAGCTTATCAATGTCGGACATATTTGCAATAAGTTTCATAACTGTACCATGTATGATTTCCCCAGAAACTTAATTTTACTGGCGTTTGCGTCCCCCACATGCTATGAAGATCCACATCGTCTTATTTTCATGGTGCAAAAATTACAAACTGTCAAAATGTTACATTGCTGCTTCTTTAGATTACTGACATAAATGTCTTCATATGAAAAGTCTTTTCAATTATATGGTCCGGCTTTGTTCCCAAAAGTAGGCAGTCCTTTCAACCCCCAAGCCACATGTCCTTCACTGGTCAACCTTGTACAGGGGTTGCCATGGATTCTCCTTTGAAGTCCTTGGTTTGAATGTAGAGGATTTTCACAATTCTGAGGGAAACACATGGGTTGGAGTCCCCCTTTGTTCTTAAGAGCATCACACTTGGCAGTCCACAGAACTAGGTCCCTGCCCTGGCAATAGGAAACCACGGGGAGATGCGAGATTTGGCCTTTGAGCCAAACTGGTCTAACAGAAAGGCCTGAGTCAGCTAGGCTGTTGAAATTCTTTTTGTATAGACAATAAAATACAATAAAATACTAAATATACCTATATTGTTGCAGCTTTTCTTCCCCCAATGTACAGTTGTGTTTGTGGGCATTTTACAGTATTCTTTCCCCTTTAGCTTCAATCATGTCCTTTAATTTCTCTGCAGGGCAAAGTAACACAGATACATTTTATTTTTATACATTTAACAAAATGCAGTTTTCCTCACATTTTGCTGTCTGAAGTTTCCCGAGCTCCAGTCAATTTCTGTACACAGGGATAGGTTCAAGAAAAGGGGTCTTTGAAACTGACATAAGCAAAGGGAGAGAAAGAGCTTCTTGTGAAGAGTTTTGCCTGTGTTACTTTGTTGCAACAGTAAACGCTTGCCATACGGCCTGAAACTAATTTCTCTGCTCTTTCAGAGATTTTACTTGACACGCAATGCCTTTCAGGGAGGAATGGCCCTCCGTTGATGGTGTTCATTCTGAAGGTAGCTGGGCATGGCTGTGTTTTACTGGAACCAAACTGTGTAATGTTGAAAGATGAAAATGGCACCAGTGCAAAAGCCATTTTAAACGCACAACATTTTCTTTTTTCAGTTGAAGGTTTTGGGCTGGCAGCATAGCAGCGCTGAGCCAGGCTGCCTTTGGATTCTTTTCTTTGGTGCACATGTAGAAAATAAATGCAGCCATTCTCGGGGTGTTCCATCTCGCCCCATATGTGCTCAGCAGAGACAGCGCAGCCATTATTTTTGTAACTGCAAAATGCAGTTTTGGTGCTGCAGTGGGGATTCTGCTGGGCTGGTAAATGTACCCCACAACAGAAATGTCTTCGGTTTCTTTTTGAAGACCTCTATAGCTTCTATGCTTCTTAGCTCCAAAGGTATGTCATTCCATGCCCTCGGCGCACAGGGCATAGAAGGCTCCATTAATGGCTTTCTCTGTGCTACACTTGGGGATCATCAACTGATCCTGCTTGCTTGACCTTAAATTTCTACTGTGGGTTTTATTCACAAGCAAGGCTTGGAGGTAACCTAGCATCTTCCCCTGTCTACACTTTTGCGTGATGACCAGGAGGCGGAAGCAAATTCTTGCTTCATTCGGCAGCCAATGAAGAGCCCTTCTAGCGGAGGAGACATGATCTCTTCTAGAAAGGCCCATAACAGCCTTAACAGCGCCATTTTGCGAAACCTGCAGTCTCTAGTACAGAACACTGCTCTGCCAAATCTCATTTCTTTTGACCCACAGCACAGTGGTAGTGGAACGCTCTGCTTTCCATTACTGAGACCCTGAAAAGCTTGTTAGGCCTCTTTGTCACTAACAGTTCCTCCTCTCTACCGTCAGGCTCGGACTGGCTTATTGGGCAATAGGCCCATGTCCGAACCAAAAACGCTAAATGATTGTGTGGCCCATTTATTTGGGTCAAAATGGGGCACGTTTTTGGCCAATGTGGGACAATTTGATGAGTTACTGCGACTAATAGTTTTGACCAGTGTTGCTGAATAAATATTCTTTAAAATGTACAATTTGCACAATTTGCATCACATATTATCAAAAACCTCCCCCTTGGTACTATTCAAACAGTCACAAAAGGAATAAATTCCCATTTGCAACTGTGGGCAACTTTTTCGTTGGTGCCCGAGACCATTTTATGCCCCAGTCCGACCCTGTCTACCGTCTGTCTCATGCATGGGCTTTGGCTGCTGCAAATGTGTGGGCTGTCATAAAAGGCAGTGTAGGAGGAAGTGTTATTGTAAGTATGTCAAATTATTAATAGTATTCACTTCTGCTATGAGTTGCATTTTTTTATTTTTCTAACTTTTTTCCAGTGGTACGTGAAGTGAAACTGAACTTGCAGGTAGCACAGCTGCAGTGGAGTGCATGCAAGGGAGAATCACCACAGTAACCTTTCATACAAAACCATCTAGTAGCTTTTTAAAAATGTTGTCACTTGAATTTATAACATTGCTAGTTTCATTTGCCCTCGTTGACCACCTCCTGCCTCCTAGATTTTGACCCAAATGTGAGGCATGGTCTTTGACCAGTTGGCGTGTTTCTGACTCTGAGATGGAAAGGTTGCTTAGGATGCTTGGATGAGAGTAGGTAGTTTGAGTGGATAGAGCTTTAAGTGGATGTGGGTATGTTGTGTATTGAGTGGATGTTGGTGTATAATGTTGTGAATGGATCCGATATTAGACACTATTATTGTGGATTTCTGGCCAATGTCAGTTGCGTTTTCTGTAGATATTGTTGCTAGTAGGATACAGGTTGTGATATTCAGTAAAGACTGCTCTGGGATTCAATGACAAACGATGCAAGAACATGAATCAATAAATAATGCCATCAGAATCGGTGTTACATGTAAGTAGTTTTTCATTTCATTCTCAATCTGTTCATTAAGTTCATCAGCGTTCATTTGTCTGTTAAATATACACACATGTTAAAGCTGCATCTAAAGTGTCTTTATTTTCTTCTTTTAGATACCACGGGCACTGCTGGGCAAAGCAAATCCTCCAAATTTGATGCAGGCAGTTTTGTAGGTGGCATCGTATTGACATTGGGAATTCTAATAGTTCTCTATCTGGGCTGCAAGTTTTATGCTTCTAAAAGAGGTGTTCAGTATAGGACTATGTAAGTTTTCCCATTTACTTGTGGACTTGTAACGTATGACATGGTTACTTATTTTGACACACGTAAATAAAAAATATATTTGCATTATCCGTCACAATCAACCTTTACAGGAAAGGAAGAGAGATCGACACTCTCTCCCGAACCACGGAAGCCGAATGAACTCGACCCTCCCACCGTGGTTGGCACAGACACCTGATATATAAAACAGGTCGCCACGTGGCAGCCAATGGGGGGGAAGAGGGGTTAGGGAGAGGTTGTGGATAGGATGGGGAATTTAGGAACACCGGAAAAAGGGTAAGGAACTCCTACTTTGGATGGGACAGGGTAAACACCAGGAAAGAACCCTACTCTGTCCAGCATGTAACACAGACCACGTATATAGCCTAACTTCCTACCTAGTACACCTTACTACGTGTACTAACCCCTGTTGGTTCACAAGAAAACACATAAGCAAGCAACATGATGAAAACAAACATTAGGAGAACTTCCCATCATGATAAACTTCCCATCATGATAAACAAGACACATGGCCCTTCGGGCAGCAAAGCAAAATATAACATAAAAGATTTCCCTCCTACACTAGTTTACTGCACCAGTGAAGATTTGGTGAACTTGATAAACGTAATGTCCATGCATCACATTGAGTCTTTTGTCAGTAAATAGTTCATTACTCATAGAGACCCATTAAAGATGCAGATTCACTATTACTTGATACACACTGGGTTTGCCCAACACAACGGTAAATGAGTGAACACCCTGGATTTCCCAACGCTGCAGTACATGAGTGAATACACTGTGTTTTCTCAGCACAACATTCCAAAAACGTTCGCCGCTACTTATCTTATGTCTGGGAGCCCCTCGGGACTTCCCAGACAAAATGCGCCCGCTGTAAATCACTCCCAACAATGTAAGCAATCGCCACGCATTTCCCCGTACTTATCTTTGGTCTGGGTAGCCCCACGGGACTTCCCAGACAATGACCGTACAGCCGTGATCCTTATCTGCACTCTCCTGCTCCTTCCGAAATGCGGCCGGCTGTAGTTCATGCAATCCTGCTCTCCATCGTTCCTCTCCGCAGGCGGCCTGCCTCCACGCTGAATCAGAATAAGCCACACCTGCATGCTGCGGTTTCCAGTTAATATGCTGTCCTTAATCCCAGACAGCTGGCCAAGCGCGCGCGTGTTGAACTACACGCAGACCCAGAGAATGCTGGGAATTATAGTTTCTAGACCTTCCCAGCTTAAGAGGCATATCTAGACACTCCTCGTCTTTGCCAGCCCCGAGTCCTGACATTATCTATCTTTGCGACATCACAGTTGGCAGACATTTTTATTTTACTATTATCTTAAACTCTTTCTGCATTTTGGGTTTGTTAGTTGAAGAAACTGACTTCAATATTCTGTGACCTGGATTCAATACGCAGCAAAAATTGTTTCCAGCTCTTTTTGAAACTGAATGAACTGAATGAACAAATGTTTAGCTTTACACATTGAGGCTCAAGTTGAATGAGCTATAGTGTAAAATCAATGCTTAAATGTCATGAGTAAACCTTCCACATAATGACTTTACGGTACACCTTATTTTCATCCATTTGTATGGTGGAGAGGGGGCACGGATCCATTTCCGCCTCCCTCAGCATTTGCGCCAGCATAGCATTTTCATGCTCGTGTAAATGTTGTGGATTCCTATGGAACCTGCTTGATTTTTACACCACCAAAAAGCAGGCGTGTTCCATATGAAACCATTGTAAAGGCTGTCAGCCATGCATAAAGGCAGAGAGCGTTCACTCAATTTTCATGGCAGCGTGCATAAGGGGGATGTAAAGGCGAGTACACCTCCACTTTGCACCCCGATGATGCAAAATGAGCCGCATTATGTTTCAAATGGTAGCACTCTAAATACTGATTGTATGGGACAGGGGTTTTCAGGTAAATGCAACTGTACAATGCAGACTGCTGTCGTTTAAAAGAAATCACTTTATATTGTGTATGGGGTGGGTCTAATTTGTGTTACAAATATATAGTTGCTTCTGACAAACGATGTGTGTGTGTGTGTGTGTGTACACGTGTGTGTGTGTGTGTGTGTACTATTTCTACTGCTGTCCCCAATTCCTACCTTCGCTCTGAACCTTACCATTCTACCACGTTTTCTCCATCTCCCCCCATCCCACTTTCTCCCTTATGACACCTCCTCTTCCATTCTTCCTCTCTCGCCCATCTCAGGGGATGGGGGTGGCTTCCACTCACCTCTGCGTCTGATAACTGTCTGTGGTGTGTACATTCCAGTGTATGTGTCATCTTTCACCTCTACTACTCGGGTACCTCTCTCGCACAGCTGTGTGGTTACAGACATTGCTGGCCGCACTTTCAGTGCTGCACTAGCTTTTGAACCTCTTCTATTGTTTGGGTGCTTTTAAAAATGCTATCACCCCTGAAATAGCCCCTGAATACATTTTTATAATAAGAGACCCAAGTTTACATATATAGGGGAATTCAAGGGTTAAGAACATTCTCAATAAATGCATACTTTTTTTACTTTGCTTTTATAAATATGCTGCTGTTTTTCTGTTCCTGGGTTCCTGGGTTCTAAAAAACAAGAATTGCACAGTTTGGGCGTTTGTGTAGGCATAGGAAAGGCACTTGCTAGCCACAGCCATAGTGGTATCAACTGGCCATTGTTGGTAGCAGGTGCAAAATGGTGTGAGTGCCTGTGCATCTAATTGTAAAAGCAAAAGGAAATATCAAGGCTGAGTACCCCAAAACGAAATACACCAAACACGGGCTTATAAAGATTCTCAGATCTTTATTCCAAAAACTGTACAGTTTAACAAAGAAACAGTCAGATCTGATACAGATAGCTATCTGGCCCTCAGTACATCACAGCGAATACCAGCCCTTTCAGTGTGAGAAGTGAGAGGTACTGGACATCTGGACAGTTGCAGCTTTTATACATTTCTGATCATAGAGTCCAGCCCCCCTACAGGTTAATCAGTCTCGGTCTAAGGTTCGTGCCGAGTTCACTTATGGCTCACATAACAATATGCACATGGATTACATTTGGTTTACATACATACAAGTTACAATGGAAGCAATGTATTCCCAGATTTAGTAGTAAGCCTTTGCACGTATCCCTTCACAATGCAGTTCAACAAGTGTCCATGTTCAGTATTTTGACAGCATTGTATTTGATGTATGTCCGTGGATCGGACTTGTTGGCACAGATAATCCTCTGTCTACAAGTCAGGCATGGGACAAGGCCTCTTTACTTAACCCAGACTTTCGGCCAACGTACAGTTATACATTAATGTATGTACAAAGGTCAGGATGGCTCAGTTACAAACGGAAAACACTGTCAACCATTTTAGAACACAGAGTTACATTTGGACAGAAATCAAAATGGCGGATGGACCCAAAATGGCGGCTAAGTCGATCTAAGATCAGAACTTTGCAACGTGGATTTCTTCGCAGAGCGGCTGGGCTTAGGCCAATATATACAATAAAGGAGGCACAATATGATATCCCGTTTAACAAACCCTCCTTTTGGCCTAAGCCAACCGCTAAACTACTTCTAGTCACTTTACGAGTAACTCCACGTCTCAACGTCCATACATCCTGAATCACTATCAGAGATATCATACATCCTGAATCACTATCAGAGATATCAATTGCCATAAGGTCGGATACCGAGATCTCCTTCAGCACAAATTCGTTAGATATTTTCTCTGGGGCTTATACCTTATTTCCTAATGTACCCATCGCTTGTGCACAAAATCCTCCGAGCATCGAACACATGCCAGGAAGACATTGTATACAACAATAAAAGAACAACAGAATACCCAGAATGATCAGCTCTATTGAGAGCAGCTTCCATCCCCAAAATCGTAAGAAGTCCCAGAACCAAGCGCTAAGATCCCAGTTTCCCTCGGGAACATGTACTTCAGAACTAAGGACGTGCAGATTTTGGATCGCCTTAAAGATAGTTGAGGAGGAATCTGGCACGAAAACAAAGCAAGCGGACCCCACTAATTTACATACCCCTCCACGTTCAGCCAGGATGACATCTAATGCCATCCGGTTCTGAAGTGCCACTAACCTTATTGCTTTCTCTTCTAACGTCATATTATAGAGTATGTCGGTGGTCCGGTTGATGGTCCTCTCCAGTACTCTTGCTAATCTTCTGATATCTTCAGAGTTCAGTATTTGCCCCAAAATGGCACAAAGGATTTAGCTACATCGCCCAGAACTTGTGCTGAAGTATCGCCATTCTCGTCCCGCCGTGGACGAGCCTTTGAAATTTCTACAGTGCTAGCAATGAATACCCCGGGTAACAGAATGCCCAAATAACAGGTTCCCTGCCAATCCCTGGGTAACCATGGAAATGATACATTACCACAAAAAAAGTAGACAGGTTCGCCTACATACAAAGGTCTGTCCTCACTAGTCAAATTCGCAACGTTGGCGCAACCCTTGAAATCACCCATTGACTGAGTACCATTCCTTTGTATGCAGAAAGAAACTGAATCGGGGCTGTGGCTAACAGAATAAGAAGGTGGCGTGGTATCCTCATTGCCTATAGGAGCCATATTGAAAGAGATCAAAGATTGAAAAGGACGGGACAGTCTATCAGAAGGCCTAATAGAAGCAACATTTGGCTTGCTTCTGTTCGCGAAGAGTGAGCATCCCAGGGGCGTTGGAACACGCCTCTCAAAATCATTCAGATTAGTCCCATCAAAGTTCCCTGAGATGCTATCGTTCCATCGGCCAAAGAATAGTGCTCTAAGAGAAGCATAACAAGCAGTTGTCAAAGGTAAAGGATGAATATACCAACCCAGCCCCTTATCCCCGTGTTGCGGTAAATGCGAACAGACCCAACAGTTGGACCTATTAAAAATGGCATGTGTAGCATTCATGATGAGTAAGGGAGTGTTGTTGTGGTAACTTTGTCTGTGCTGAGAGTCTCTAGGAGATAGTGTGCAGATGCACGAAAGGAGTAGAAATAGTGGTTGCATTTTCAGTGGGTAACACATTTACAAGCAGATGTACTTCCTCCAGATACCAAAATCCTAAGGCAATGACTATTGTGAAACCAGTTAACATGATTATAATACAACAATACGTTTTCGGGGCCTACACGTTTAACTGTTCGTTTTCATATCCGGTCAGGCAGTCTCTTATCTGTTTCGTACAGGCGGGAGCGGTTGCAGGCATTGTTCTTCAAACGATTTCCACCAATGTTATTTGCTGGCGACCTCCAGGCCGAGAGTTTTCTTAGTCCTTTCACAAACCCTAGCCAAAAGAATCCCCTTATCAAAAAGATTGGGCAAAGAGACAAGCCCTCGGATAACTTTCTTTGATGGCACAGCCGAACCGTGCAGTAGGTCTATTTCCTCGGACACAGATCGTACCGTGTGCTTCCTGGTACTGAGTGATCTGTGAACAACGTGTCGTCACTACCCGATGGAAGCGATGAATCCAAAGGTGCAAAATTTGGAGCAAAAGACGGAACTGTTCGAGAGTGTGGAGATGAAATGGCTGTTTCTTCAGGCCCCACAGGCTCAGGGAGAGTCTCCGATGCACACTCGATGCTGTTTTCTGCTTCGTGATCGTTGGTTGCAGTACTGATGAGGGGTTCTGTATCTTCTGTAGCGTGTGGCACAGGGTGTGGAATTCGTTTGGTATGCGACGCGTGGATCCAGTGCTTCCGTCCTGCTACCCACACCGCCGTCTGTGTGACCAGAAGGACCTGGTATGGGCCCCGCCAACGAGTTGCGAGACAAGAGGATTGTTCAAATGGTTTGGTGAGGACCCAGTTCCCTGGACGTATGCTGTGACTTGGGCCCTCGAATTTAACAGGTAAAGCCTCTTGCACCTGGTGATAAATCAAATACAGATTTTTAGTCAACTGGCCACAGTAATCAGAAAGAAGTACATTTTCGACTCGCGCAAAGAACGGGGCTTTCGGATGTTCCAAATATTGGCTGGCCTACCCAGGAACACCTCAAAGGGAGAGAGCCCATTCTTAGTTTGAGGGGTCGTCCTCATGGACAATAACACGATCGATAAGGTGTCCGGCCATTTTAGTTTGGTGCCGGCACACGTCTTAGCGAGCTTGTTCTTAAAGATGCCGTTTCTCTCTACTAGTCCAGCACTCTGTACGTGCCTGGCCGAATGGAACCGTTTATCGATCTGTAATCCCGCACATATCTGCAGAATTACAGCAGCGATAAAGTGTGGACCATTGTCCGTCCAGATGACTCTCGGCAGACCAAATCTAGGAAAATATTCCTTCAGCATAGTCTTTGCTGTGGTCATAGCTGTGGCATCTTTGACGGGAAAGGCTTCGACCCACTTGCTAAAGGTGCAGATAATAACTAACACATATCTATAGTTATTACAATGCTCCATTTCAATAACATCAAAGTGGATGACCTCAAAGGAGACAGACGGTGGACCAAAACTACTCCTAGGAGTTGGTGTACCTTTTCCCACATTATGCTGTAAACAAATCATGCACCCTTGAACGAAACGTTCAGCTACCTTGGAGATTGTCATTTACCCACACCACCTGCAACATTTTGGTGACCTTCCGTGCACAAATATGGGTAGGACCATGAGCCATAACAACCATCATCATAACATATGCGTCAGGCAGTAACCACTTCCCTTCAATCTTGTCCACCCAACACCTATCATCATCCAATTCTGCCAAACCCTCAGCCCATTTCTTAGATTCTTCTAATGTGGCATCAGCTTGAATGTTCTTTATGGGCTCAATACCCTCATCCAAAGTACAGGCATTTATGGCTTCCCTTGAAGTATATATTTCTGAAGAGAAATCAGTGGCAGTCTGTTTGGCTATCTGGTTAGCGAAAGCGTTCCCTTTTCCTACATTATCTATGATTTTCTGATGTGCTGCGCATTTTATGATAGCTAGCTGAGTAGGGAGTGCAAGCGCTGAGAGTAACTGTACTATCAAGGAGCCATGCTGGATTTTTGTACCATGTGAAGTCAAGAAACCTCTTTCTAACCAAAGTCTACCAAAGTTGTGAACCACCCCAAAGGTATACTGACTGTCAGTATATATATTTACTGTAAGCCCTTTGGAAAGTTCACAAGCTCGGGTCAAAGCTATAATCTCTGCGGCCTGCGCGGAGTTATGCGTGATTCTTTTGGTTTCCACGACCGTGCTCAATATGGCGATTGCATAAGCAGCTGTGGATGTACCATCCGGGAGTTTGAAGCGGGAGCCATCGCAAAATAGCTCCCCTTGTGGATTATTCAAAGGAGTGTCTTTCAAATCGATTCTGCCTTTTGTCTCTTGCTCTTTGTTGTAGAGACTGTCATGTGACTCTTCGTCACTGCAAGCAGTACCTTGCGGAAAAGGTAAAAGTTCAGCCGGATTAAGGACACAACACCTCTTGATTTGGATGTGCTGTGCAAACCAGATCAATTCATATCTCGTTAATTGTGCGGAAGTGAGGTGTTGCGTTTGTGTTCTGTTTAATAGAACATCTACAGAGTGAGGTACCATCAGGGTTAAAGCATGGTCTAGGACCATTCCCTTGCTCTGTTTTACAGACGCATCAGCGACAGCTATCAAACATCTTGGCAAAGCGCATGCAACAGGATCAAGGGCGGAAGAAAAGTAGCCGCACGACCTATTCTTCCCTCCATGTTCCTGCGTTAATACAGCCAAAGCACATCCATCACATTCATGCACATACAACACAAAGGCCTTTTCATAGTTTGGTGTGCCCAAAACCGGTGCAGAGCACAATGCAGTCTTGAGCAGATCAAATGCTTGCTGGTGTTACAAGTTCCACGGCAATGGCAAAGAAAGGCCCTTCTTCGTCAAAGCCAAAATTGGTTTAATCACTAAGGAGAAATTTGGGATCCACTGTCTACAGTAAGAAGCCATTCCTATCAAGGCTCTAACTTCCTTCTGTGTATTTGGGACAGACATGCTAGAAATGATTTTTATTCGTTCAGGCGTCAACCTTCTTCCCTTCTTTGACAGGAGATAGCCCAAATAGGCGACCTCCTGTCGACAATATTGAAATTTTTTAAGTGAAGCTTTGTGTCCATGTTTTGCTAGATGGATAAGCAACAACGCGGTGACCTCCTTACAGGCGCTTTCTGAGTCAGCAGCTAAGAGTAAATCGTCTACATACTGAAGCAGTGTACAAGTAGTGGGCAACTCGAGTGTGTCGAGCTGCTCTTTCAAAGCCCTACTGTAGATGCTAGGACTTTCTGTGTATCCTTGCGGTGCACGGGTGAAAGTAAACGAGCGTCTGTCATGATCTCTGCTTCCAAAAGGTCAGGGTTTTCCCAACTCCCTTGGAAGCAGATCCATAACCCAGGTTCCGAGTGCCAACCAGTCCCAATTGGGACCTTTTGGACCCAGTCCTGGCGCCAGTGGCACCAGGCTCATAAATATGCCCAGTCCCAGCACTGGAAGCGCCGGGCTCATAATGCTTGGGTGGACTTACCTGCAGCAGACCATGCTGCTTACTTGCCTGCCAGTTGAGCCTCTGATCCTCTTCTGTTTGGAACTACTTTTCCTGTTGGGTGGGGCAGGAGCCACTCCCTAGATTCAGAACACTGGAACTCTTCTGGAAAGCAGGAACTCTTTTCTTACCTAGGCGTGGCTGTGGAAGGAGACACCTAAGCACTACAGGAGGCTATTTAAACCACACCCGATGGATGAATCTTGCTTTGCGTTATTCTGCATCCTCTGCAGCAGAACGCTCATCGTGTCTTCTGCATCTGATTCTGGGCCTAAGGAAAAAGGCTTACCATCCTGAATCCAGTCTTCAGCAATACCTATAAAGACAAGAAAGAACAGGTTAACATTACGGTCTTCAGTGACAGCTCTTCACTTACCTGGTCCATCGGCTGACACCAACGCCTCGCGCTGCATTCCGGCATCTGAAAGACAAAGGCTTACCTACTCTTCGTGCTCTCCGGAGGTCTTCACACTGCATTCCGGCATCTGAAAGACAAAAGCTTACCAACTCTTCGCACGCTCCGGAGGCCTTCGGTGCTGCATCCCGCATCTGAAAGACAAAACAAGGTGCGTTTAAAGACATTGGGGAACTTTAATACTCACGTGCCATTACTCCTTTCCACATCTAACCCAGTGGGTATTCCGGCACCCTGCAGCCGCTCCGAACTTGTACCTGCAAAATAAAAAGACAGAGCGCATCGTGAAGCAGGCAACAAGCGCTTACTTACGTGCTTCCAGGCGCTTCTATTCATCACACGGGCTCCATCTTCAACTCACTTCAGCCCGTCATCCGCCATCGCTGGAACCCTGCAAAACAAGAAACATCATTACTAAAGACTTTAAAGACATTAGAATTACTCGAAACTTACCGTTCGTGCAGTAAACGATGGACAGCAGTCCTCTGAAGTCAAGAGGCCCGCTCCCCTTATCCAGTGAAGAAACTGGTTACAGCACCCTGCCCCGAGGCAGATGGAGAGCACGGCGTTCACTTACCTAAGGTGAGAGCGTTAACCTTTGGGGTTCTACAGGAGAAGAGAAAGGGAAGAAGAGAGAGACATTCAATAACCCAGTTCCTTAATCCCATATTTTCTATCTGCAGACATCTTACCCTTCAAGTCAGACATACAGTGCACAGAGGTCCAGCCCAAAGAGCCAGCCGTGTGTTACACATCACCTTTGCAGATACGGTATACGCCCAGTCAAGACCGGCGCCTCTACGGGAATCGGGTGAGCGTTACAGAACGCAAAGCCTACCACAAAACTCCCGTCCAGGCGCTATGGAAACCTCGGATACCGACCAGCTAGCCCAGTTACTTGGGGAACTAAGGGCAGAAGTGCATGCAGCCCGTCAGGAAACGAACGCTCTAAGAAGGGATCTGATTATTTCCAAGGAGCGAACAGATGATCTCGCTAGACAATTGCTACAGTCACAAGCCGGACAGACCCCGTTACCCGCATCTGGGGGAAATCTTACTTCTACATCCTCTATGAATCCAGTGCAGATCAACCTACCTGGGAATGTACCTCTTGCTCCGCCAGAACGATTTTCTGGTGACCCAAAGAGGTTTGCAGTATTTATCAATTAGTGCCGGTTGCATTTCTTATGCCGGCCAGCAGCCTTTCCAACTGATCAAGCCAAAGTAGCTTTCGTGCTTTCGTACCTTAGTGGCAATGCGGCAGACTGGTCGATCCCTCTAGTAAATCAAGATGATCCTCCATGATTTTCAAGCTTTTCAGCTCAGTATGGAAAAACTGTTCGCAAGACATTCACAGGGGCAGGCCTTGGACAATGAGCTTCTTTCGTTGCGACAAGGTAATCAAGACCTTTTGGCTTATATTGCGTCTTTCAACAGACTGATAGTGGAAACTCAATGGCCTGAGGACAAAAGGATTACGCTGTTTTATAGAGGTCTACGTGGAGAGCTCAAAGATGTGTTAGCCCAAGTAGTGAATCCCCCACAAGACTGTTCGGACTATATAGACTTAGTCGTTCAAATAGATCACAGACTGCAGAACAGGAAGGCTGATCGTTCCAAGTTTGATGCTCGAGTATTTTCCAAACCGCCAACTCCTTCCAAAGGAGTAGACTCCGAGGAACCCATGCAAATAGGGGGTCTGAAAGGTCCTCTAACACACAAGGAGCGGGAAAGAAGAAAACAGTTGCAATTATGCCTCTATTGCGGAAACTCAGGGCACTTTCTTCGAGACTGTCCGGTGAAACCTGCCAAGAAGGCAGTAGGAGCTGCAGTTACCAAAGTTACAAACTCTGAGCAGGGAAACGACCTCGCCCGACAAGAATAGAGGTCCTCTTGCCGAGCGTGAAAACCAGTTCCGTGACCTCGCATTTCGTGATACCTATGGTCCTCATTAGCCCTGATAATCCGGATCGATTACATGCAATTGAAGCTTACGTCGACAGCGGTGCCATCGGCAATTATGTGGATCATGAAATGGTTTTGAGGATGAATCTAACTCTTTGTCCCAAGGCTGTAAAGGACGTCATTACTACGGTGGATGGAACGGAGATAGCCTCCGGGCCAGTAACGCATACCACTCAAGAGGTGACGCTAGTAAGTCAAGATGGACACCATGAGAAGATCGTGTTCGATGTGATCAAGGCCCCTCAGTTTCAGATTATTCTAGGAATACCTTGGTTAGAGAAACACAATCCTCTGATCGATTGGTGAGCAAGAACGGTCCAGTTTCCAGAATGTGTCTCTACTTGTCACCCTCCACCTGGTGTTGCACTGGCAGCAATTTCTTCAGAGACTCCCCAGTTACCTCCCGAATACCTAGAATACCAAGATGTTTTCCGGAAGGAACAGGCTAACTCTCTACCTCCTCATAGGTCTTATGACTGCCAGATAGACCTGATACCTGGATCTACTCCTCCTTGTAGTAGAATTTATGCCCTCACCGAGCCTGAGAACCTTCACCTTCGACAATACCTGGATCAATACCTGGCAAATGGGTTTATTCGTCCTTCCAAGTCCCCTGCTTCTTCAGCTTTGTTCTTCGTTCCAAAAAAGGAAGGAGACCTTAGAACTTGTATAGATTATCGCTCCCTGAACCAGATCACCGTTAAGAATAGATATCCGTTACCTTTGATCCCTGAACTCCTGGACCAAGTCAGAAAAGCATGCATATATACAAAGCTGGATCTTAGAGGAGCTTACCACTTGGTACGAGTAAAAGAGGGCGATGAATGGAAGACGGCCTTCCGCACCAAGTATGGGCTATTTGAATATCAGGTCATGCCCTTCGGACTTTGCAATGCCCCGGCCGCCTTTCAATATTTTATGAACGATGTCCTCAGAGAGCTCATAGATGTGTGTGTTGTTGTTTACATTGACGACATCCTCGTTTATTCTTCATCGGAATCTGAACATCGGAAACACGTGAGAATGGTCCTCGAAAGATTGCGTCAACACAAACTTTTCGCTAAGTTGGAAAAATGTGTTTTCAACGTGACTGAAGTTGAATTCTTGGGATTCATATTATCACCTGGCGGAGTGCGTATGGATTCAAAGAAGGTCGATGCAGTTCTCAAATGGCCATCACCATCCTCCGTAAAAGGTGTGCAAAGCATGTTAGGCTTCGCTAACTTTTACCGCAGGTTTATCCCCGAATTCTCTCGAATAGTCCAGCCCATCACTGCCTTGTTAAAGAAAAACAAACGTTTTGAATGGTCTACCGAGGCGGAACAAGCTTTCCAGGATTTGAAGACTAAATTTATCTCTGCACCAATCTTAAAACACCCTCGCCCCGAACTCCCCTACATCGTGGAAACTGATGCTTCAAGCCTTGCCATGGGGGCAGTTCTATCACAAAAGGACCTGGTAACCAATCAGTTGCATCCCGTGGCATTTTGGTCCCGCAAATTCTCGCCTCCTGAAATCAATTACACGATTACTGACAAGGAACTTCTGGCTATCAAGTCTGCCTTTAAGGCTTGGCGGCATTATCTGCTGGGGGCCCGACACACCGTTACTGTGATTACGGATCACCGAAACCTGCAATATTTGAAAACCGCAAAAGCCCAATCCTCTAGACAACTCCGTTGGGCATTATTCTTTGCCGAGTTTGACTTCATAATTACCTATCGACCTGGTACAAAGAACGGTAAAGCTGATGCCCTTTCTCGGATGGGAGTGGAAGAACACTTGATCAACCCTAAACCTGTACCAATCATTCCCGAACAAAGAATTCTGGGTGTAATCGCCACAGAATCCATAGAGGAAGTTTAGGATAAGGCCAGGCAACTTGTTACTCCAGCAGACATACAGAATTGGCATCTGCAGGGAAAGGACTTTGCAGTAAAGGACAACTTATTGTATTTCCAAGAACGATTATACCTACCCAGCACAGATTTACAGAAAAAAGTAATCTCTTGTTATCACGATTCTTTAATGGAAGGACATCCCGGTATGGCCAAGACCTCAGAAAAGATCAAGCGCTACTTCTGGTGGCCGTCTTGGAAAAAAGATATCAGAGACTTTATAATGTCCTGTGGAGTATGCGCCCAAAACAAGAGTCAAAAGGAAAGACCAGCAGGCCTCTTACGCCCTATTGACATCCCACCTCGCCCTTGGCATACGCTTTCTATGGACTTCATCACCGATCTACCTCCATGCTCCGGATACAATACGATTCTAGTAATCGTGGACTTATTCTCCAAGATGGCGCATTTCATTCCGCTCAAAGGCTTGCCAACAGCAGCAACTCTGGCCCGAGAATTTCTCGAAAACATCGTCCGACTGCACGGTTTCCCTTCGGTTCTAATTTCGGATCGAGGTAGTCAATTTATTTCTCATTTTTGGCGAAGTTGCTGTCGGTCGGCTCAAATTGATGTGAGACTATCGACCAGTCACCACCCTCAGACCGACGGACAAACCGAGAGGACCAATCAAACTCTGGAACAGCACTTACGCTGCATGCTGCAACAAACTGAAAAAACTTGGAAAGACATCCTTTGGATAGCCGAATATGCCTACAATAACTCTGTCCATTCGGGAACTGGGAAAACCCCGTTTTTTCTTTTGTACGGCAGTCACCCTCGAACCTCGGAGTTGGATCCCCTCCAAGATCTTGAAACACCGGCAGTAGACTACCTGCATTCTACAATCACCCAAGCCTTTAAGGAAGCTGTTTCTCACCTTCAAAGGGCTAAAGAACAATACAAGAAAGGAGCAGATCAACATCGGAAGGAAGCCCCTCAATATCAAGTAGGGGATCAAGTCTGGTTATCCACCAAATATCTACCTCTAAAAGGGCCACGCACATTCAACCCAAGATACCTTGGTCCCTATTCCATCACTACCATAGTAAACCCAGTAGCGGTCAAGTTGGACTTGCCCCCGCACATGAAGATACATCCGGTCTTCCACGTCTCTCTATTAAAACCCGTGCAACCTCAAACCCGACTAACTAAATCTCCAAAACCTATCCTAGTTGATGGAGAACTCGAGTTTGAAGTCAAAAGCATTCTGGACTCCAAGATCTCCAAATCTAAACTATTTTACCTAATTGACTGGAAAGGCTACGGCCCCCAAGAGAGATCCTGGGAACCTGCTGAATATGTCCACGCTCCTCGCCTAATCAAAAGATTTCACCGAACATTTCCTGACAAGCCAAAACCCCCGGAGAAGCCCGGTTTGGGAGGGGCCTTGAGGGGGGGTACTGTCATGATCTCTGCTTCCAAAAGGTCAGGGTTTTCCCAACTCCCTTGGAAGCAGATCCATAACCCAGGTTCCGAGTGCCAACCAGTCCCAATTGGGACCTTTTGGACCCAGTCCTGGCACCAGTGGCACCAGGCTCATAAATATGCCCAGTCCCAGCGCTGGAAGCGCCGGGCTCATAATGCTTGGGTGGACTTACCTGCAGCAGACCATGCTGCTTACTTGCCTGCCAGTTGAGCCTCTGATCCTCTTCTGTTTGGAACTACTTTTCCTGCTGGGTGGGGCAGGAGCCACTCCCTAGATTCAGAACACTGGAACTCTTCTGGAAAGCAGGAACTCTTTTCTTACCTAGGAGTGGCTGTGGAAGGAGACACCTAAGCACTACAGGAGGCTATTTAAACCACACCCGATGGATGAATCTTGCTTTGCGTTATTCTGCATCCTCTGCAGCAGAACGCTCATCGTGTCTTCTGCATCTGATCCTGGGCCTAAGGAAAAAGGCTTACCATCCTGAATCCAGTCTTCAGCAACACCTATAAAGACAAGAAAGAACAGGTTAACATTACGGTCTTCAGTGACAGCTCTTCACTTACCTGGTCCATCGGCTGTCACCAACGCCTCGCGCTGCATTCCGGCATCTGAAAGACAAAAGCTTACCAACTCTTCGCACGCTCCGGAGGCCTTCGGTGCTGCATCCCGCATCTGAAAGACAAAACAAGGTGCGTTTAAAGACATTGGGGAACTTTAATACTCACGTGCCATTACTCCTTTCCACATCTAACCCAGTGGGTATTCCGGCACCCTGCAGCCGCTCCGAACTTGTACCTGCAAAATAAAAAGACAGTTAGAGCGCATCGTGAAGCAGGCAACAAGCGCTTACTTACGTGCTTCCAGGCGCTTCTATTCATCACACGGGCTCCATCTTCAACTCACTTCAGCCCGTCATCCGCCATCGCCGGAACCCTGCAAAACAAGAAACATCATTACTAAAGACTTTAAAGACATTAGAATTACTCAAAACTTACTGTTCGTGCAGTAAACGACGGACAGCAGTCCTCTGAAGTCAAGAGGCCTGCTCCCCTTATCCAGTGAAGAAACTGGTTACAGCACCCTGCCCCGAGGCAGATGGAGAGCACGGCGTTCACTTACCTAAGGTGAGAGCGTTAACCTTTGGGGTTCTACAGGAGAAGAGAAAGGGAAGAAGAGAGAGACATTCAATAACCCAGTTCCTTAATCCCATATTTTCTATCTGCAGACATCTTACCCTTCAAGTCAGACATACAGTGCACAGAGGTCCAGCCCAAAGAGCCAGCCGTGTGTTACACATCACCTTTGCAGATACGGTATACGCCCAGTCAAGACCGGCGCCTCTACGGGAATCAGGTGAGCGTTACAGCGTCCCCCCTAAGGTGAAAGCGATCAAGTATCTACTGTCTTTATGTATAGGGATATTAAAGAAAGCGTTCTTAAGATCCACCAAACTAAAGTGAGTAGCTGAGGCCGGAATCATGGTTAATATTGTTGTCACATCAGGCATAATAGGAAATTGTCGAGCAACAAGCTTATTAATGGCATGTAAATCAATAATGAAACGGAAAGGAATTGCATTATCACCTTTCTTGTACACGGGCAAAATCGGACTATTGCACAAACTACCTGCAATTTCCTCAATCACCCCTCGATGCACAAAATCGGAGACTATGCATTTCAAAGCTTGCTCACCATCGACCGAAATCTTATACTGGGGAATAGGTGGCAACTTCACTCCATGTTTCAAAATAATCTTAACAGGCTCAATTTGCAAAACTGACATCATTGTCGTCAATTTCCCACAAACACTCCGGAACATTATTGAATTCCGGCGGCAAAGGTCTGGTTAAGAATTGAGAGACAAAGTTGCTGTGGTGAAATCGTCAAACGCACTCCATCAGAAGAACAATGAATTACCGCATTTAATTCCTTCAACAGATTCAACCCCAACACATTCTCTCCACAATTCGTAGTCAAAAGGAATGGACAGTGGTCCGAAAACGGACCCAAATTAATAGCTACCGGCGAAGAAACCGGACAGACAACTGGTGTGCCAGAACACCCTACAGAAACATTGGTTTGCCCTGACAGTGGAATGTTTGGAACCTGTGAATGGTCAATGGAACACTTCTGTGCCCCTGTATCTATTAAGAATAGATGTTTCCTATTTCCCACTATCATCTCAACTAGGGACCTTTCTGATTAACGAGAAGAGGCGTTGCTTCCAAACCCTGCTTCGGGCAATCCTAGCGAAACAGAATGTCGTCGAAAGAAAGTTCTTCAGAGAGGTAAGCAGCAGAAGGATGATCAAAAATGTTTCTATTGTCCACACTCGGTGCCTGATTGTCCTGTGAAAAAGGTTGCTGTGAATCCTGTGAAAACTGACTTCTACCAGGGCGGCCTCTGGATAGTCTACCCATATTCCCAAATGCGTTATTTGACCTCTGCTGGATGATCGGGCATTGTGCACGCCAATGACCCTCTTGTCTACAATAAGCACACTGGTCTATGTTTACAGGACCCAATGGCGCATTTCCCTGTGGAACATACTGACCCCTAAATTGCGAATTACCCCCTCAAGGGCCTCTAACAATTTGTTGCAATAATACTTTTGTCTTTAAGTCACCTTTTTTCTTTTGAACTCTTTCCTTTTCGTTATTGACACGATTCTCATAGTACTGAGCCATATGCAGTACTTCTGACTGAGACTTTGCTTGCCAAGCGCTCTCTGAGGACATAATTTGTGACTGTATGTCAGGCAGAAATCCACGCACAAATGTGTCCACGAATAGTCGTTTCCCAGACTCTGTGCTCAAATCTTGTCCACTGAAATCTGAAAATACTTGTTTGAACCGATTAAAAAAACTCGGTAGCACCCTCAGACTTCCCTTGGACACAGGCCGTAAGCTTGTCCCAAATAATCCTTCTTTCAGGAATTATAGCTTTCAATTTTGTAACTATTCTATCAGGCAAAGTTAGTATTACCTGTGGTGGTCTCTACCCAGCTGGCATTTCTCTATCGAGTCTAGCCATGTTATTCCATGTATCTCCTAACCCTGGTACATCGTCTACAGTTCTAATCTGTTTCCACAAATCGACAGGCAGGAGTACTGGAAATAACAGATCAATATCACTTAAGGTGAATACTGATGATTGCAAGACAGACTCTATTTCTTTGTAGAACCCTGTCGGGTTCTTCCTAATGTCAGGAATAGATTGTTTAATGTTGTTCACTTTCTGTCTCGAAAATGGGACGTGAACAAACTGCGACACATAATGTGCAGGAATGTCTTGAGCAGGTGCACCCGTCGCAGCGTTAGCGGGGATCTCAACTTTTGGGACAAATGTCGGAGGAACCTCTCTCATAGGCAACGGAGAAGTAGGCAACTCCGAACGCTTACTGAGCAACAAAGCTAGATCGAGCGCTAAAGCAGCTGAAGAAGTGTCAAGCGAAAATATTCAACAGTTCTGCGGGACAACGAATCTTTCTTCTTATACATTCATCCTGCAGGTACTCTACCATCACCTATATCGCTTTCCTCTGCATTTCTGGCGTATACTGACTTTATACGTGTCATATACTTCAACAGGAGTTATCGACGTGTCTGAAATCCACCTTATACAAATTTGTGTCTCCTCATTCATCGACTTACGACAAGGAAAGAACCGTTTCTGTACTAACATAGAGTTCAAACTATCACCATCTACATCTTCATTCCATAACCTTTCCAACTCCCTTCTATACTCAAAAACCCTCTCGACGTGCTCATTTACTTTCTCCGCAGTATGTCTAGAAAATGGTAAAGTATTCAGATCCCTTAACCCTTCTGGGAGATCTATATCATTTAGCCTGTTCCACATTATACATAAATGGATCCCCAATCCTTCAATAAAAACGTTTTTCTCAGGAAAATTGTCTAAATTAGAGAGTGTGGCAAAAACATCAGCTCGTTCACCCCTCTCCATACAATGTTTAGCCCATGCAGTCAATTCATGCTTCCTCTATGGAGACACAGTATTACGAGTTACAATCCTTGGCCCCGCTCCCCGATCAACTACAAGCGGTGTAGAACCACTTGCAAGAGGGAGAGTAGGCAAATCTTGCACATTCGGTAACAGAGGTGCTATCACTGGTGCAGCAGGCAAACCCACCGGACCCGTAACAGCATGCAAAAGTGGAGGAGCAGGTGGAGGAGCAACGACAAGAGGAGGAACAATAACCGGAGTAAGAGGAGCAATAGGCGGAGCAGGAGGAGCTACTAGAGGAGGCAAAACAGCAGGAAGAGGAACATACGGAGGTGGTGCAGTGGCACCAGGCCTTCGTTCATTTAAAAGTTTATCAATGAGCTCATCAGATACATGAAAGTCTTTAGAAGGATACAGTTTCTGGACACCAAGCGAAAAAGCCCTATCCATATTCCTGACTGACTCAGACTGTTCATTCTGGTCATATAACAACGCTTTTTGGCATTCATCATGTGTCGGCGCGCATGCTTTTTTCTACTCTTAAGTTGCTGCATAGCTTCTTTCTTCCAATTCTGTAATACATCGAATGCTGCAGGTCTAGCCTTTTTCTTTAATAATATAGATTCTAAGTATTCAATACGAGGAATTTCAAAACTACCATTGATTGGCCACTGAAGTTCGGAAGCATGTCTAGTTTCTGTGCCAAATATCATTAAACACTATACTGCCAATGCCATGCTTACAGTACATAGTACACGCCGGAGACCCCTCTGTTGGTGCTGGTCGGCCAAATTCCAAAGATTCTGTCCGTACGGAATAATGCCCTGAAGCAAGCAGTCAATTTCCCAGGCATATCAGAATACTGGTGTTACCTGGTCAATAATTGTACTCGCGAGTGCAATGCACCAAAACAAATTATCAGGATACTTAAGAATCGGGTCACGACTCACCTGATCAATCCTAAGGAGGTCCGATCGGATTACAAATTTTCTAACCAACAAAAGTCCCTCGTAGCTGGTGATTTTGGCAAACCTGCCCGCCTCGATATATGGACCCTCGTCAAGATGCCGGCTCGGACCGCGTGCTCACCGTCCAGGGATCGGATCGTGCAGCGCTGTTGAGGTGTTGCGTCTCATCCAAGAAAGGGGCCCCCTTTTACACCGTCCGATCCCGGTCCGATAGCCGCGTCAACCTTCAACGAGCTGGCATCAATCTTGAGGGTCCCTATTCGGGCGCCATCTGTGAAAGCAAAAGGAAATATCAAGGCTGAGTACCCCAAAAGGAAATACACCAAACACGCGCTTATAAAGATTCTCGGATCTTTATTACAAAAACTGTACAGTTTAAGATAGAAACAAAGTCAGATCTGATACAGATAGCTATCTGGCCCTCAGTACATCACAGCGAATACCAGCCCTTTCGGTGTGAGAAGTGAGAGATACTGGACATCTGGACAGTTGCAGCTTTTATACATTACTGATCATAGTGTCCAGCCCCCCTACAGGTTAATCAGTCTCGGTCTAGGGTTCGTGCCGAGTTCACTTATGGCTCACATAACAATATGCACATGGATTACATTTGGTTTACATACAAACAAGTTACAATGGCAGCAGTGTATTCCCAGATTTAGTAGTAAGCCTTTGCACATATCCCTTCACAATGCAGTTCAAGTTCAACAAGTGTCCATGTTCAGTATTTTGACATCATTGTATTTGATGTATGTCTGTGGATCGGACTTGTTGGCGTAGATAATCCTGTCTACAAGTCAGGCATGGGACAAGGTCTCTTTACTTAACCCAGACAATCGACCAACTGACAGTTATACATTAACTTATGTACAAAGGTCAGGATGGCTTAGTTACAAGCGGAAAACACTGTCAACCATTTTAGAACACAGCGTTACATTTGGACAGAAATCAAAATGGCGGAGGGACCCAAAATGGCGGCTAAGTCGATCTAAGATCAGAACTTTGCAACGTGGATTTCTTCGCAGAGCGACTGGGCTTAGGCAAATATATACAATAAAGGAGGCACAATATGATATCCTGTTTAACATAATGGCAACGCTTGACACTTGACACATCCCTAATACTTATACACAAGCCAAAATTGTTGGCTTTGCCAATACTTGTTTTTACCAGGACTTTAGTGAAGGTCACGCATAGTACTTATAAATCGAGTTGCTGAAGGCAGACCTGCTTAATGCTTCTTTATTACACGAGTACGTGTTTACAGCTCCAATTAAGTCATTAACTCTCAGATTTGAAAAAACACTGCCAGGCACTTTGAGTGCAAAGTTTGATGGTAAGGCGTGATTAAAGTGAACTCAAAAGAGTTCTCATGAGCAGGTGTGTTGGGCGGGGAGGGACAGAAACTGGGAATGGCCATAGGAATTAGCGCGGTCATGGGCAGTCAATGGGTGGGCAAATAACCAAACCACCTTCAAGCTGTGTCCCTCCTCTATGCCATTTTTCCCTATCCCTATCTGCAATAATGTTGGCGTATTGGTGCTGCCACGTAATAGCTCAAACTAAAAAGTAATTCCCTTTGTGGGCACGATGGTATTCAGTGCACATTCTGCAGTGTACTGTCCAAGGTCATAAGGTTAGAAGCGGAAGAAGGAAAGGGGCGCTTGCTTTTCTTTTCACAATTCTGTTCATTGTAGTTTTGTCCAGAATCAATGTCATAGCATTATTTTCCATTGTGGTTAGCAAATCAGGAACGTTGACATTGAATAACTAAATGTAATTGAAAAGATATGCATTGTTAAATGGTGCCATGAAAACCCAGAATGACTTTTAGTGCCATGAAAACCTAGAATGCATTTTAGTGAGATGGTATGGGGCCACCTGGAGAAGGCTCTGAACAGCACATTGATGCCGTCTTTCTTTTTTAAACTGTGCATTAAATATGAGAAGTATTCAGAGAAAATGTGTCCTGTAAGCATGAGAAGGATTTATTTTATTTATTTCAGTGTTTGGCTTGAATAATCGAAATTTTCGCTAAGCCAAATCACAAAAGGAAGAATAAAACAACAATATTCATATGAGTCACCATAGCATACAACTTCCACGTTCGTCATAACAATCCAAGTCACCAACCCAAGTCCCCCCCCCCTGCATTTGCGCGATCTCAATGTCACCTGGCCTAGTTAGATCGCTGTCTCCGTCTTCCCTCTGTTCCCCCTCCCTTGCCTCGTTGCACCTCGAAACACTTATGTATAGGCGCGTTATAAATGCCATATCATATCATACTAAAGGTGTAAAGGTGTATAAATAAAAATACATCAGGTTAAAAAAACAATCTTAATTTACAAATGGAAACACCAGTCTGATCCATTAAAATAAATAAGACATTAATCTAATATTCTAAAATATTGAACACTTACCTAATACCGATTAACACAATTTGATTGTTAGAATCAGATATGCGCTCAAAGTTTAGTTGATTCATATGTGCTAGATAACTCTTAATAGAAACTGCAGGATTACGGTTTTAAAAATCTTACTACTGCACGAGTTACATTAACATATCGCCCGCTAACCATAATGGACAACTAATCCTCTCGCGATAAAATTCTATGCTGACTAATACATTTGTCAAAGACTTGCCTTCTCATCTCCACTAACTCTAAACAGGCCTGCAGCAATCAAGTCTCTTATCCAGACTTTATCTTTGGCTTCCTCAGGATTGTACAATAACAGATCTAAACTAATATCAGTCGTTCATTATTTCGAAACAGTCCTTCTCCCACAAGGAAAGGACACAATCCAATGTTGCTATGAAAGCACCTTTCAGTAGGGAGAATAAAGAATTCTTTTGAGCCAACAGACATTTCTTAAACAGTGCAAGGACTTTCCACTGCACCATTGCATGCAGAGAAAGCAGGCACAACTCAAATCGGATTAATTGGATAGGTGTGCCTTTCAGAACAGCCCGAACTCTGTTCCAAACACACACCCTCCAAGATGTTCCAATGCAGGAGCGGTATATCCAGTCTGCTCTCCGCTCCATAAACCAAAGTAGGCGCAACTTTCTGCATATAAAACTTCAAAACAGGGCATAGGGTGTAACGACCAAAGCTATAATGCACAGCCACCCCTCTGCCTTTTGCCTAAAAATACAAATATTAGGCAAATCCTTAGCATTATCATTCATATTGAGGCCCAGGTACTGATATTCATCCACTCGGGTAAGAGATGAATTATACAGATACCATTTAAAATGTATGCTCTTCTTTCTTCTCGCAGTCGCCAATAGCACGATCTTTGATTTTGACAGTTATTGTCAGATTCTTCTTGGAGACATAATGCTGGAGTGTGTTTAGCTGCCTCTGTAGCCTTATGGGCTTCTGGTCCAAGATCATCAGCATATAGGAAACACTGGATAGAATCTCTACATATCCGAGAGGGGATTGCCTGAGCTTTCTTCATAATCAAATTAAACCGAGCTGGGGCAAGTATACACGCCTGCTTTAAACCCCAAAACCTCAGGATATGCTTATAGAGCTTCCCCAGCTGATTTAATCGAACTAGTAGAGAGATCTGGCTATAAAGGTTATTTAAAAAAATATAACAAATAATGTGTACACCCCCATGTTCTAAGTTTATTCCACAGTAATGCTCTATTCACACTATCAAAAGCCAGTTAAAAATCTATAAAAGCTGAGAGTTGGCATTAGAGAGTCCAGCCGAGATGGGATGGCAGCAAGCCTGTGAGCTTCCTGCCACTAATTAATCCGGACATGATCTTGCAGTCAACCGACTTGCCACCGCTGCGATTGGCATTTCATCTGCCGTGTGAAGTTTGATGGTTCCTGACCACGCCGTAGTGCAAATTTGAGGCGGCGTGGGAGCGGTGTGCTCCCTGGAGTGGTGGCGCTTGGGCGGGTGTTCGTCCCATGTAGAGAACACTAGGGAGGCCCTGTGAGAAGCGTTAGTGGGAGTGCGCTCATCGGAGCCTCTGTCCATTAACCTGCTGGATTCTGCAGCGCGACTCTGCGAGTGAAGATCAGATCCTGGACAGCGGAGGAGGTGACTGTGGTGGGGGCCTGCAGTGCGGTGCCCACACCAGGTACAACGTGGTACCAGTCCAGGTGGCTCGCTGGTGTGTGCCGCGGCCCTGTGGCCACGCGGCTGCAGAGGGAATCGGGAGACAGGAGTCTGTGTGGAGGGGGGGGGACTCGACCACTGGGGACACCTGCACCAGCAAATAACTTACACAGCCTGCATTGCAGGGAAGCAGCGCAGGAGCGGCCCTCAGCTCCTGATGGCGTCATCTATTAGGTGAGGCGCCATTGTGTTTGAATCACAGGCGACACTGGCAGCATTGATGTTGGTGGCATGAATATTGGTGTTGGGCCTCAGCTGTGAATTACAGTCTTTCCACTGCTCTGGGAGCTGATGGCAAAGAAGTCTGTATGAACAGTGAGTGTTGTCCGCCTCAGAACTGAGAGCTGGTGGATCCCCTAGAGACCCAATGTGTCTAGCTCCTAGGCGGGACAGTGCCTGAGTAGCAGAGCGCACTGAGTTGGGATGGTGAGCCAGTGTGGGGACTGGAGCGATATCTGGAATCGGGAACAACGCTCTGCCATCTTAAACCCTGGTATTTCGCCCTTTTAGCGAGGGACTGAGGCGACCCATAGATTAGAACCTGCAGCCTGGGACCTGGGGGCACAGTATTAAGCCATACACTCCTTAATGTTTGGATATGCAGTGAGCTGGACAAAGTGTTGCTGTGGATTGCTGGATTGGAGTGTGAGGTGCAGAATTTGATTACTGGGGTGCCAATAAGTAGTCAGTGCTTCTGGCTCAGGAGGAGGTAAGGCCATTAATAGAGAACCAGTGTGCAGACCTGCGGAGTGGCTGTGTACTGTGCAGAGAGAGCATTGCTGCTTTGGTGACCTAAGGGTCCGTGTAACCCCTATGGCCTGGAAGGGGGAAGTGTCTGCTATAGGTGGGTGCCTGAGCAGAGAACACTGCAGACTTTGTTGCTCCATTGGGATCAGTACTTCAGCAGAATCCCAGTGGGACTGTGGGTATCGTAGAGGGCCAGGGCCTGAGGCTCAGCAGTATGTCTGAATCAGGAAAAACAGGGAAACAGCAAAGCTACAATTTAAGATGCCCACTCACGTCAAAAGTAATAAAGTAATGGGTGATCTTCCGGGTGCGAGCTCTCATCTTAATCCCTAGATTCAAGTGGAGCATTCAACGATATAAAAGTAATGTTCAATCAACTACAGGCCAATATACAATCGTTGGATGGTAAGATGGACACTTTGGCGTGCAAGGTGGACCACATGCAGGTTTGCTTGGGCAAACATGGGGAGAGACTAGGTGAAGTTGAAGTGCGGGTCTCTGCGGTTGAGGACCAGTCTTCGGCTACATCACGAGTCCAGGTCAAGAAGACTCTTAAGGAACTGGCTGACAAACAGGAGGATCGCGGATCAAGGTCTAGAAGGAACAACCTGAGGATAGGAGTCCCTGAATCGGTGGACCAGCGGTCCATGGAACCACTGATCTAATCAATCCTGCGTGAGGCAGTAGGAGATGAGGGCTTCTCTGCAGTTTTAATTGTAGAAAGAGTGCATTGGATTCCTAGTGGCAGGAAACCGATTCCTGGAGCACCTGCCCGACCAATCCTAGTTCGAATGCTAAATTACCGGGACGGGGATCTAGCTCTCCGCGAGGCCACGGAGAAGGGATCACTGATGTACAAGCAGGACTCTATTAAAACGTTTCCAGACTTCCCAGATAAGGTTCAGGCATCAAGAAGTACATACATTGGCGTTAATAAACAGCTCAGGTAGAGGGGCATGAGATATGCCATGCTTTTCCCTGCAAAACTCAGGTTGGAGCATGATTGGCGAGTACTGTTTTTTCACTCCCCAGATGATGGTAATGCTTTCCTAGAGTCGCTGCCCAGAGCTCCTAGACGCAGGGGCAACAATGATTGCGGGGGGGGGGGGGGGAGCGCAGTGATTCCCCATGAAGATTTGCTGTATGGTACTGGTGGATGACTAACATTGTGCTATTTTGGGTGGAGGTGATGAGATGGTGGCACCTGTTGTGGTTGGGGGTGCTAGGGTGGCTGGGAGCTGGAGCTTCCCTTGAGCGGAAACTTATGAAGGACAGTGTTTATGGGTGGGTTGGAGGTAACTGGCATTTTGGGGTTGCCGGTGGGGAGGGGGGGGGGGGTTGTAGGGATTGGGGTTGTTTTTGGAGGGAAGCAGCGATTAAGGGGTTCAACGTTGTCTGGTTTCTGAGTCCCCCCCCTCCTATATGGTACTGTTGTGATGGAGGAGTCTTGATGAGGTTTATTTGGGTTTGCAGGCATTTCTCATGTTTGGGAATAGAGGATCAGACTGGAATACCTGGGGAACTGTATAGATGTTTTGCAATGGCAAGGCTAAATGGCTGAAATGTATGACATGGAATATTAGAGGCCTGAAATGCCCGTCCAAATCCTGCAGGGTGTTGTTATACATGTTATCAAATAGATATAACATTTTTGCAGGAGATGCACCTGACCTCACCCGTGTAGTCCTGATTTGGGGATGGTTGGGGTTGTCATCGATATTTTTTATCTTATTCCTCTTACTCCAGGGGGTTTATACATTGATACACAGCTTGGCTGGTTTTCGCCTGACAGAAGTGGTTAAGGACGAGGAAGGGAGAGCGCTGTTGGTCATGGGGGTTGTACATGGTCAGGCGATCACCCTGGTGAACTAGTATGGTCCTAATTAAGTTCCATGGTTCACCAGTCAGCATCTCGGCTGGATTACTTTTCGATCTCGGATAAGATCACAGGGTGGGTGCCAGAGGTTACCAATTTGGTGCTTACGCTGTCTGACCACACGTCGGTGGTAATGGTGCTGGATGTGCTAGGGCGACCTGGGTGTTTAAGAATGATGGTCTCTCCGATGTGGTGTTTCAAACGGGGATCACACAGGTTATTGAAATTTGTTTTACTGAAAATGTGGGTTATGTTACATAGTTTTCAGTACTGTGGGAAACTTCAAATGTGTGGTGAGATGGAATGTATTTTGAGGGCGTCTGGAATATTGAAAAAGTTAGGGGAGAACTGGCAGATACTGAAGTACACATTCAGCGTTTGCAGGTGGAGGCTGGCTTTATGGGAGACTACACTAAGCAGAAGGTCAGGGGTGAATTGGATAGATTTAGGAAAGCTGTCCAGAGGGAAGTGAAGTTCCTAATGGGGAAAGCAGCAATTAGGCAATAGAGCGAGGGTCAACGCCCTGGTAGACTGTTGGCGACACGCCTAGAACACACGTTACATCCATTAAGGATGAGCAAGGGAATCCGAAGCACACGGATAAGGATATCGTTCAGGCATTCTATGAGTTCTATACATGCTTGTACTCTTCACACACACTGGTTTCGCAGTCGGAGTTATACCGATTTCTTCATCAAGTAGTGCTTTATTATGTACTGTGGAGGAGAGGGACTGGCTGTGTCAACCCATCACGGTGCAGGAAATTCTTCAGTCGATTAAGGCGCTGTCATCGGGGAGAGCCCCACGGCCCGATGGCTTTACGGCCGAGTTTTATCAGCATGTTGCATCGCTTTTGGCCCCCACATCTTTTAGAGGTGTATCAGCAGGCCTTGCAGGATGGGAAACTCTCGGACTCGATGAGGGAGGCGGTGGTCACCTTACTGTTGAAGCTGGGAAAGCCAGCAGTTGAGTGTTCCTCCTACTGCCCTATCTCGCTTATTAAATGTGTTAAATCAGATCAGTCCGGCTTCATCTCGCGGTGTTCTACCTCCTACGGGTTGCAGCGTATATCTGGTTTGATGTCAGCTGTACGACGAGAAGATTCCATTGTGACAGTGCTGTTGAATGCCGAAAAGGCGTTTGACCCAGTGGAATGGCCTTTTCTCTTTACAGTTTTGAGGAGGAGAGGGGATGGGGAGTTTGACTATGGTTTTGTTGCTTTACACCTCTCCTAATGCTAAGATTAGAGTGAACAGCCAGATTATGTTGATAATTCCGTTGGGAAGAGGCACCAGACAGGGGTTTACCCTCTTTCGCCCATGTTGTTCACCTTGTCGATCGAACCACTGGCCGAATTGATTAGAGACAGGCATGTACACAGAGGGATACAATGTATAGCCATTAGTTGGTGGTGTTTCTCTATGCAGATGACATGGTGCTTTATGTCAAGAATCCACAGGATAATCTGGCGCCGATGATGAAGGATGTGTTGGACTTTGGAGAATTCTCGAGGTTGAAAATAAATACCACAAAGTCTGTGCTTTTCCCACTCACTGCCTCTAGTGGGCAATATTTTTTTATTTGTTTATAGTTTATAAAAACCTTTATAAAAATATATATTTTTTAATAGAATCAACAAGAACATTAAACCTTTACTCACATTACTTAAATCTTCTTAATATCTGATCAATAACTTTTACATTCCCTACACAACAGGTGCATATACACTTTGTCCTTACAGACTAATTACCTTTTTAATCTATTTTACATACATTTTTTAAAAATGCTAAAACTCTTAACCTCAATGACAACTCTTCAACATGTAACATCCTAAGCCATAAGAGGTCTCTCAATACACCATCCTTATTTAAAAATTCTCCAAAGTACCTTAATCTAGCCGACAAAGGTTCTGGACATTCTATCATTAAGTGTAATAACGATTGTATCTCTCTAGGATTTTTACAGAATCTACAGGTTCCCTTTTCCATCTCCTTTTGAAGCTGTATACATTTTATTTCATTTGAGGAAAGGACATTCATTCTGAATATCATGAAACTTTTCACCTTCTTACATGGCAATTTCTTTAAATATGATTCCAATTCTCCTGGGATTTTTTCCGGAGATAATATATGTGCATACATTTTTGATTTTGAGATTGCAATTCGATTTTCTTTTCCCAATCCATTCCCTTAAGTATTTTCTTCACCTTATTTCATCATTTCCATTGATCCTCCAATATCGTTCCACATTCCATCCTTAGGTTATTTATACAACCCACTGTATCATTCATACCCATTTGTTGATAGTGTTCCCTCTCTTGAGTATTCACATTTACACAAAAGGCATAGTTTCTTCCATTGAATTAAGCTTACGATCGATTGCACCCCAACCTCGTACCTTATTACCTCTAACGGTACACATTTCGGGAGGAAATATAGTATGGATCTCCATATACTACTTTCAGCTAATCTATATTCTGCCTCCAGGACTTTTGGCTAGAATTCTAACCCATATAGTATGGTTGGAATTACTTTACTTTTGTAAAATTCTCTACATGGTTCAAGAGAAAATCTTCCATATTTGCAATCCACCCGCTTCATTTGATTTAACATACCACTTACTTTTGTTTGCAAGTAATTTATATAGAACATTTTCCTATACTTTGCCACTATAGGATACCCCAAGAATTTGAAGTTATCTTTCACTGCCAGTGCATTGTTTTACCAGTTCCATGGCAACTTAAGCTGTTCTTTCTCTTGTCCTTTAGATATCTTCATTATGACGGTTTTAGATGGATGGATTGATTTTTAATTCCATCGTTGACATGTAATTACCGAAAGCTTGTATTAGTCTTTGCAGGCCCACCTGCGTATTGTCTATGAGTAGAAAATCGTCAGCATATTCTGCCCAGTTTACTTTGAGTCTACCAATTTTGGGTGACACAAGGGTGTTTGTCAAGAACCCGTCCTACATCAGAGACATCCAAGTTGTAAAGGGTGGGTCTGAGTATACACCCTTGTCTGATTCCCTTGTCAGTTTTACACTCTTTAGTTAGTAGGCCTTCAGAATTAAGTCTGACTTGAATTTTAGAATCATTGTGTAAGTAAATTATCATGCTCAGTAAACCTTTCGGAATTCCATAATTATCCAATTTCTTTCAAAGGATATTTCTATTTACAGAATCTAAAGCTTTACTAAGATCCGTTGATGCCACATATATTGGGGAGTTACTTGATGTCCAAGCATGCTTCTGCAGACAGTTCAACAATAGAGCCCCACAGTCCGTTCCTATACGGAATCCGATTTGTCTATAGTCCAAAATGTTGTTTTTTTCAACTCCATTCATTTATACTATCCAGCACCAATGAGGCAATAAATGTTGAGTCTGCATCCATTATACAGATTGTTCTATAATTTGACTGTAACAATCTGGATCCTTTCTTAAATATCGGGACCATGTATGATCTTTTCCATGTCTCTGGGATATGGGTCTCAATGATATCTTTGAATTCAACACTTAATATCTTGGCCCACAGTAGTGATGTATGTTTTAACACTCCATTTGTTAATTTATTTGGGCCAGCTGCCCTTGATGGATTAGCCTTCTTAATTGTTGCCTCAATTTGGTCCAGCGATACTTCCAATTCCCATTCCACTAATTCCTCATTGTATGGACTTATTTCCTCACTAGTAAAGTTTTCTCTGATGTATTGTATTCAGGTATCCTCAGCTATCGGATTACTCGGGCGCAGCACATTTTTTTTCCTCAGTTTTATTAATTGGATCCCAAAAGGCCCTCGATTTTTTTTTTTTCCCTTGGATGCTATCAAACATTTTTTCCCCGTCTGCCTGAAGCACTGTCCAATGTTCATACTTTAACCAATTTTTATATTTTTGTTTTTGCAACCTTATGGCTTCCACTTTATCCATACATGTATCTTTTGATTTCGAGATTTTCCTGATCTCCCTAGGCAGGGCATTTTGTTTCTCTTATTTCTAAATTAAATACATGTTTATTCTTTTTATTCAACTTAATTTTTTTATTCACTCTCTCTAATGATTCCTCTACCCTTGATTCAAGATATTCTGGAATCCCTTAACTGAGTATTGCTCAACTTTGTCTTCTAGTGCAAACAATTCAAATTCTTTTAACATGACTGTGTTCGTCCACCTAACTCGGTTTCCTTTAGTATTGATACTTATGTTCTTTAAGTTGCTATCCACCTTTGCAACTGTCATTTTCCCCTCATTATTCCTATTCACTAGTCACTGGGCCATTCTAATTCCAGTAGTAACATAGCATGGTCACTTACATACGAGTCTTTGACATGGAACCTCCTTATGTTTTCAAAGACTTTAGCAGTCGTAAATATGAAGTCTATTCTGAGTAAGAACCTCTTGCTGCCCACGTTGGTTTATCATTTAGGAGCCGCCTCAAACCCCAATTTGAGGCCCAATTCAACCACACCCCCCCTTCCATTTTCTTTCTCTGACCCATAGCAACATGATCATACTCAGTCATGAAACAGTCCCTTCTATCCCGCTGGTCTAGATTGCAACTTGCTTTTAGATCCCGTGCTAGAATTACGTACCTCCCTTCATGTCAAGTGAACCACTCCTCCAATTTATGATTTAGTTTCAATAAAACCTTATACAGGCTCACTTCAGATGACCTATATACGTTGACTAGGAAAATAGCCACCCTTTCAGCCCACCCTTTCACTTGCCATCCCGTACCCAGAATGTTATCATTTATGCTCAATTCCTCGCATTTTGCAAAGCCCTTTCCCATCTTTACAAATGTGGTTATACTTCCCTTAGGTCTCCCTAATGCTCCCTGGGTTGCACATATGCTGGCCGAATCATAACCATCCCAAGTCAATTTGGCAGTGGACCAATACATTTTTTGTTTTTAATTCTGCACATATTTTGCTGTTTTCAAGTAGATGTTTATTCCCCTGGGAGTTCCAGCTGAGTATATTCAATACACCCGCTCGGTCTAAAGAGGTTGACTCGGAGCTCTTAATTGCCCAATCGATTCTTTTAAATGCCTATGCCAACCATCTTAACTTTGGATCTTCCATTGCATTTAGTTTTTCTGAACTTTCTTCATGATTTACAGTAACTTTCTCATTGTACCTCCTTTCTTCTCTATTCTTTCCTTCTCTCACACAACTTATATTATCCCAGATAGAGACATCATATCCGTATTTATGAAGGCTTTCCGCTTCCTTCATTATATTTCTCACCAAAGGCGAGTATATTAACGATCTTACATAATCGTACCTCCACGGATGGATAAAATCCACCAATTGAATGTCCACAGAGGAAATTAACCTAATTTCTGGAATAGCGTCAAACAGCTCCAATATTCTCTTCCTATTTAATGAATTTGGGCCCCCTTCCTCAGACAAATACTGCAAGATCAGACCTGGTGCATAGGGCTGCTTGGGTGTTCTTAATTTCAATTTATTTGGAACAAACATCCATCCCTTCCCCTCTCCAAAACTGTTCTCCTTCCCCCATTGATCTTTTGCATCTTTATCTATTTCTTTTCTCCCCTCCTCCCCTCCCTCTTTATAATCGCTCAAACTCTCTTCCAAATGACCTTTCCCCCCCTCCTCAGTTCCTACAATTCGTTTCACCCCTTGAGGCTTTCCCAGGTTTTTGCCTTAAGTATTTCCCTAACTATGTTCCTCACATTTTCTTCTGAGAATATAGTTGCTCCATTGTTGCCTTCATCTTCGCTAGCAACCTTCTTTTTTCCTTCATTTTCCCTCTGTACAATCATTTTGGCATCCCTCCCGTAATGCCCCAAATTTTTCGCCGGCTTTAGCACCCACATCTTCTATCTCCCAGACACTCTCCCCACTTGATCTTTGAGAGATATAACGTGGCCTAGGTAACTTTCCCACTAGATGTACTGGGTGGTTGAATATCCCAAACAATTGTTGCCCTTCCCTCTTATTTTACCCGTTTCTCAGGTTTTTTTCTGCTTCAATACATCCTTCAATCTTCTCTCTGTCTTGCTGTAATCCGTCTGCTTTCCTTTTTCAACAAACTTCTATTTCTTATAGGGGCACTCATTATTCTCACTCATCTCCTCCTCTCCCTCGTCTTCCCTTATTGTCTGTTCTGCATTTAACCCCCTTCCCAAATGCCACAGAAATGTTAACGAGGATACCTTACTCGTTGTCAATTCTGCTGCTTTTAAGATCTGTTTCTTTTTTTCCCTTTTTCTTGCGTTTTTGGAGATTACGACACAAAGCGGTTCATCCTCTCTATCATCTTTCTCTTTTTCTTCTGGTATATCTTCGGGGATCACTATCACCTCACCTTTACCATTTTTTCCTACATCTATTAGGCCTTCCCCTTCTTTATGATTTTCTTCCCCTTTCCCCGATTTTTCCCCTCCAATTGCACCTTTCTGTTGTATTTCGACTTTTTTGCCCCCTTCAAATTCATGCCTTCACAAACTAGAGCATCTTTCTCCACATTTTTGCCACTCGGCTCTAGTTTCATTATCCTTTCTAGGATACTTCTCAAGCAGACTGATTGTTCTTTCAGTTAATTTTTTACCCAGGCTCTTGTTTCAAGTAATGTGAGCAGGATGAGTTTTCTCTCAGATTTCCCACTACTTTCTTCATCCTCCTCTTCCCCTTTCTCATCTCCTCCTCCTGCTCCATAGTCTATTGGTTTGACCATCCTTGCCATTTGTGTAATGATACCTTTTGAAAATATCAAAGGCGTATCAGGCATTGGGCGACCTTGTTCTTCATCATTAACCATGCCTTCTCCCCCTTGCTCATGTCTACTTGCTGCCAACCCCCACCCCTTCCCCATCTTCTTCAAACAGCGATTGTGACTTCCCTGTGTCAATTTCTCCACTCTCCCCTTTCCCACCCTCTAGCTCTTCTATCGCCTTAATCATTTCCCCATCAGAACCCGGCAGGCATCCGTTGTCTTCCGCTTCCTCTTCACAATTCAATGTCTTTTGCCTCAGTGTTTGCGGAAGAGGCATAGCTAACGCCCTTGCTAGTGTACTTCTCCTAGTTGTAAAGACCAAAGGGCCTAGCACTGTATCCTTCCTAGAGCAAATTATTTTTTTCCTCATATCTTAGGTTGAAGGTAACTTCAGTTCACTTATAAACTCCTTTTATAAACCACGTTCCTAGGTAGGAGTACACTTATATTATCACTCCTCAACCACATTCATCCAAATTATTAGGGGTGAAGCTCCCTAAGAAAAACAAATACTTGTTGCACATTACTGTTCTGTTTATTTATCTCATCGGTTTGTACCCTTGCATTTGTGTGCCATCCCTTAAGATCAGTTGTTCAATGCACCTTAAGCACTGTTTAGACAAAGTTATGTTTTTTTTCTTTTTTTAGTACTGAAATTGCGCCCGCTGTGATTATTTTCTATCAGGCATATGTGTCTCAAATTTCCGTTTACTTTTATTTTCTATTACTCACTTCTTTGTTACTGTATGACATATTATGACCACTTTAACCCATTACATTACTTTAGTTCTACTTTTACCAATCCTAAGTTACCCTGCATGGCTCACTTGCAATGTCCAGGAAGTCTGTGCCGTTCTTGTTCCTCTATTCCGATTTTCATATGCTGCATGTGAAACTTTCAATACAATTCTGTATGCTGTATTACATCTCACCTTGTGCACAGCAACTTTCCAAACGTGGAATATCCTCGGCAGCATGACCTCACTGGAAACAGCCTCCCCAGGCTAACCGGCACTTCTGGGCACTTCTTTGTGCACGTGCGCAAGTGCGCGCGCCCGTGCCTTCTTGTGGAATTCTGGGGCTGGTGGGCAGGGCTTATCCTGTGCACAGCAACTTTCCAAACGTGGAATATCCTCAGCAGCACGACCTCGCTGGAAACAGTCCCCCCCCCCCAGACTAACAGGCACTTTAGGGCACTTCTTGGTGCAATATAATGATGGTTTAGCGTTTCAGTGGTACATGGATTATACCTGGTACCTGGGGATAGACATAGCTCACTCGCTCCCCGAGGATTTTGTATCAACGCAATTATGAAAGGGTGTTGGAGCAGCCCAAGGTGGTCGTAGGGAGGTGAATGGGGCTGCCCCTTAACCTCTATGGGGGGATTTCACTGGTAAAATGGTCACGTTACCTCAGTTTCTTTGTGTATTTTAAAATGTGCCCCATGTGTTGTCTAGGTCTTATTTCAGTGAGGTGTAGTCTGCTTTCCCAGTTCATTTGGGTGGTTAAGCAATCACGTATGAACTACGAGAAATTGGATACGCCACTGGATAGGGTGGTTGGCGCTGGCCGATTTTGTGGCGTATTATGCAGCAGCTGATGTGGCATTCCTGGTATATTGGTTTAGTGTTGTTGCGGACAGGAAGCACATGGAGATAGAGCCCTTGCAGCTCTGTCCTTATTACGGGCAGTTATACTAACAGCCCCTAGTAAATTGTCGAAGCTGAAGAACGTGGTGGAGCTGACCTGCAGGGCCTTGGTTCACTTTGATTCACATTCCGGTACTGCCGTTGACTAACGAGCTTGGATTTGTACACTGTATGAAGAGGCTGCGCATCTCTCGCTTTCAGGATTTATTCCCGGAGGGGCAGTTCCTTTCTGTGGAAGTGTTTAAAGAGAGGGGACATTTTTACGTCCCTGGATCTGTTCTTGTATTTCCGGCTATGAGACTCCCTGAAGGGTCTGTTTTCGACATTTCCAAGATCGCTGGAGGTGGCCCTTGTATTGGATTGAGTGATAGGGATAGCAGACACAAGCAGGATTGTGTCCAATCTCTGTAGTAAAATATTGGAGGCTAGAGTGGGATGGGCGGAGTCATCCTGAGGGAAATGGGAGATAAGCCTGGGCTCTGTTATTACTGGTGGGGTATAGCGGTATTGTTGTGCACAAACTAGGAAAATAGCTATTAACTGCAGATTTAAGCTGATACATTTTAAATACTTTCACCAGTTTTACTACACACCTATGATGTTACATTGGTTTTTCCCCAACACCCCGGATGAGTGCGCTAGATGTGCGGTCTCACCGGTAGACTTCCTCCACGTGGCGTGGAGCTACCACCGAACCCCTTTGTTACGATTCTGGGAGGTGATTTTCGTGATATTGGGTGACATTATAGAGGAGTGGGTCGACCCTATACCGGTGGTGGGCTTATTGGGATACACTAAGAAAACTACTGGTTGTGTGAGGAGGTAGGTGGGGCTGTTATTACTTTTGGCAAAACGGAGAGTGGCAATGGTTTGAGGAAGGGTGCAGCGTCCTGCAATAGAATGGTGCAAAGAGAATGTTCTGTATTGTAATGAAATGGAAATGGAGTATGGAACGATGGTGCATCCCTTTGCTAAACCCAAGGATATCTGGTACCCGTATAAACAATATCTTATCTCACAGGCACAAGAGATCGGGTCAGAATCTGAGGATATGACCTGAGAGACTGGCAATGAAGAACAATGGCAGACTTGATGAGGGATGTGTTTGATGGGTATTTTGTTGATGCTTGTTATGTTAACTGCTTCTATAAAGTGTGCATTCACCAGTGGTATCTTGGCGGACAGGAGGACAAAAGGGCGTGTGGGGGTCCCAACTGTTGTTGGTGGGGTAATTGGGCAAGAGGGGAATATATGTTGTACAGTAATTGGGGAAGGAGGAGGCTGAACCACTGTTTCATTTGACTGTTAGCTGTTTGAAAACAATAAAAATATATTTGTTCAATATAAAAGCCAAGTAAATTGCTGTACCCGTTTTCAGGGCGCTTTAAAAAAAAAAAAATACTTAAAATAAAACTATTTAAAGGAATACAAATCTTGATTGGTTGGTGTCAAATTCAGAACTTTTTCACCCATTCTGTCAACTTAGCCAGTATTAATGATACAAAAATGTTTCCCGGGGCATCTGGGAGGGCAGTAAGCTGATAGTTCTTAGAGCAAGTTTGAGCGCCCTTTTTAAAAATTGAAATAACTATTGACGATTTCCACAAAGGTGGAATTTGCTTCTTTTTTTCACATGGGACAAAACCGTCAACCGTTCATCGGCCCATAGGTCCGGGTGGGCTTTAAATCTAGAATATCTTCCTTGTCCAACTCCAGAGACCACTCTTCCCCCAAAGGCCGCCACTCCACACTTGGAGAGGACAGAGTATCTGAAAATAAATTGATAAAATACTCTACCCAGGCCTCCTCCTGAAACCGGGTTTATGTGGAGCACAATCTGAGGGCTGTCTCCGCTCTTCATTATTTTCCAGACTTCCGAAGGATTTCTGGAAGTCAATGCGGACAACATGCCTTCTGCACCATTACCACTCTATAGCCACGCAACCATTTCTTGTATTTGAGCCTCAGTTTCTTAATTTTGGAGCACAAATTTTAGGGGCCAATTTCCTAATCTCAGACCTTAAGCCCCTTTTTTTGTTTTTGTATTAATAAATCAAAAGTGCGCTTGTAGCATGGTCTCTTGTATTCCGTTTGTTAGAAACCAAAGGCATTCAAAACTGCCAATTACGACTCAGCAGCAAAGGTTTTATCTGTCTATACTTTGTCAAATTGGTCTAATAAGTATTCATTTAACCTTTCCACAAGGGGTTCACTCCATATTATTCGATTTCTACCTGTGCCAACTTCCAGTCTTTGGGCATGTTCACCTTGCACCCGTGTCCTGGAGGGAACTATCCATCTTGTGCTTACAATTCCATGATCACTATGAGGGGCAATACTACCTCCAACTCAGAAACACACATGAACATATTACCTGAAACAAAAATGAAATGTAGGATGGCTTCCTGGGTGTCTCTTCTCTAAGTTGTCTAGGTTGGATTATCCCCCCTGATACTGCCATTTTTAGCACGCACAGCCCCCTAGACTCCATTAATGAATTCCAAACCTTTCCACAAATCCTGGTGGGTGCCCAACCCTGCATTTGTGAAGGCAAATGGCCAGCCACATTTGGACGTGTGATGTTTAAATCTCCACACAAAATGATCACTGACATTTTGGGATCCGCCAAACATGCATCCAATATACCTGCTACAGATAATGGCCCCAACCAAGAGGGCAACCGGAGTCCAATACACATTGATCACAACAAAGATTCCTAAGTCAACAAAACTGGAATAATCCCAAATAGGTTTGGAAGACTGCAAAAAAGGGTTAGGTGATGACCACTCCTGAACAACCGTCCCTCTACTGTTACAGACAACTATCATAAGGCCTGACATGGGTCTTCCTTTAGGTACTTTTAGGGCCGGATTCAGTATAATAGAATACCCATCCAAAACCGGTATATCTGTAAGTCAAGTTTCTTGTAAATAAAAGGGACATCAAAAGACGATAAAATATTATCATCATGTTGAAAAAGATGGGTGAAACCCTGTGGATTACATGAACCAATAAACATATCAGTCGGCCCTATGACGTGTTCTAGTTATACACACTTTCTGCCACCCAGTAAGTTGCCTGCTAACCATAACAAACTCTCTTCCTTGGCCTTAGGCCCAAAAACTATACAAAGTTCCAAAACTCTTCTAGTTTCTGAGTTTGCATATGAACAAGTCACTTTCAGAAGTGAAAATGGAATTATCATTCTATCCACACTACTTTCAGAAGCCTCTGCCTTGATTAAGGCTAGGATATCTGCACTCTTTACTTCAGATAGGTCATGCCCCATAGGGATCAATAGAGTAGCAGCTTCCAATATAATATTCATTACCAGCCTAGAGCCATTGTGCAACAAAACCTGATCTAAAAACAGATTGTTACAAACTGTATCTTGTTCAGTGTCCCTTGATTGATAAAATGTAATGTGGGCACTGAAACCAACAAGTTAAGTGCATTGGATCGATTCAAGATGGTAATGTCCTTGGATATGGGCAAGTGTTGCAATACAAGTAATATGTACTGATCTTGTTGGAGGGAACGTTGGGGCACCTGTCTCTGAAGCTTAGTGTCTTGCTTCCTAAGACCATGGCTTAAAATAACTTTTTTTAAAAAAAAATGTTTGTTCCAGAGTGTAAAAGCAAGAGTCCACGCTAGCAGTTCCTTTGATTGCAATCTGAACTCTGGTATATAAATTAAATGATTCTGAGGAGTTCACCTTCCTAGGTTGCTTGTTTCCATTTTCACTCAGCTTGATTGCATTTGGGTCTGGCTCCACCTTTGGCGTACCCACTACTCTTTCAGATGAGTAGATGGATAAATCCATCAAATCTCCCATTAGTACCGGTTCCATTGCTATTATCCACCTGGGGTGAATCGCTAATTAGGCTGTGCTCTAGCAGCTCTGGGATCTTACACACTTTTTCTTTTCCCCCACTTTTGGACCCCATGTAGCTACTGCCTCAGCAGAATGAATTAATGGAGATCATAAGAACTTCCTAGAGTCACAGTTGCACGATTTAGCCATGATTTTCTGATTCTTAGATTTCTTCAAATTATTGTTCTTCTTCCCCATCTGTCTTGGCTTTCTCTGTTGATAAAAGATAGAGTAATTAGCCTGTGGGTCAGAGACAGCGTCCACTGGGATCGAAGGTCGTTGGGAGAGGAGGGTGGGCTGGAATAGATCATGTACTGAGGAATGGTCGTCTAAAATGACAATAGCCGATCTCTTATGTTCAGGGTGCTGTGTTCATTAACTTTCCGACCTCCTAGTTGTGTCTTGCTCACTCGCGTTCTACATAATCTCCTCTTCCGGCAGGATGCTCGAGGGAGGTCTACTAGAGTTTGTTTGTTGGAGCAGTGGTTTACAGGCTGTAACGTATCCCTCTGTGAAGGATATTTTTGAATTCAACAATGCAACATGGTCATTTATTTTAGTGTTAAGTGATTTGTACAGTTTCGCCAGGGTGATTAGGTGACATTTTGTGCCGGCAAGGCTAATGGACCTCAGAGAAGCTGACGGGGATGTTTCGGTGGAGCTGGAAGACTTATCTGGATACAGAACTGGTGATGCCGACAAAGGAACCTCTGAGAAGGGTCAATCGGCATTTGTGAACCAATTTGTCCTTATTACTCACAACTTCTCCTGTAATCGTGTTACTATCCCGAACATCATGTGCTTCAGTCGGGGGGTGGGGGGGAGCCTGGTAACACATTTGAAGCGGTCCATATTCATTCAGCTTAGTTTTCAGATGATGGCGGAAGTAGATTTACAATAGCTGCTTTCAAAGCCTAGTTTAGTATATTAAAAGGTGTGAAAGCCGGCTGATAGTCTTTCAAAGTAAGTTCCAGTGCTTGATCCCCCAATAAAAGGGAAGCAACCGGGACCTTGCACAGATCTATCAATTGCATCACATCAGTCTCTTTAGAGAGCGAAGGATGAGGCACATGTTTTTGAAAAAAACGTCCTAATTTTAGGGGTAGAGGCTTTTGGTGAACTGAACTTGGAGCTAGAAAGCGAAGCCAGCTGCGAGTGTTAATCAGGCACAAAACGATTCTGAACTGCCAATTTCAGAGTTAATGTGGAATTCTTCCGGCTTGTAATTGTTGGACTACCGATAATACACCATTTTGGACCTATCATCGCGGGATACAAAGAGGTCTCTAGAGCCAGTACATTAGCCTCTACCATAAATGCCTTGCTCCTTAAATCATATGCGTCCAACATCCTACAAAGTCGTCTCGACTTCATTAGTAGGGAAGGGTGCAAAAAGAAAATGATATACCCTTACTGAGTCTTTCTTAAATCTGCCGCCTTCTGACTCCCGTTGGACTACCGGTAGACACCAACACTTGCCACTGCACTGCAGCGCCGGCGCTACGTGTTGAAGGCTTTATAGTGCCTCTCCGCCACCAGCCTTAAAGGAGCAGGCCCACACCGCACACAGTGGTTAAGAGTCGTCTTCTCAGTATTTCCACCGCTAGACTTCCACCAACACTTGCCACCGCACTTTCAAAGCCTTTAATTAAAGCCACAGTTAGGCGTTTTACCCTTGGCCATCATGAAGAAAAAGCATGGGAAATAATCAAAGTGCTTGCTGTCATGAGAAGGAGACTGCAGCACTTCATATTCTTCTGTTCCTGTTATCAAAGCTCTCGATCCAGAAATCTCACCATCTGTTTGAAATCATGGCAGAAATGCATTAAATTCAGCTAAAACATTTTACAAAAGCACCATTATTTTGTTTTTTTGCAGTGGCAAATTTTGTCTGTAGTGCTTGGTCGCCAAGAAAAAAGTCTTTAAGCATGTGAAGTTCTTTATTTTTTTCAGAAGATGTTTGCTGTAAATGTATGTATTACGTGCGATGTTGTATACTGCTTTTATGTCTGAAGTCGAATAAAGCATTTATCAATCTGAATGATATGAGCACTGCCCTTTCTTATATACATAATAACAAACTACCCGTTTTCCAGACATCTAGCTGAACGAATAAGTAACGTGATTTTTATATTTTTAGAAATGAATGTATGCATTGTGAAGGTTAGGTGGTTCAGTGCTTCTTTTTGTATTGCATGTACACTGCCATCCCTTCCCAGTGTTTGATCATTATTATTTTTCTGTTGCAGAGATGAGCACGAGGCTATCATTTAATCTCATGTCACCAATGAAGAGGAATCTTAATCTTGGACCAAACGGCTTTATTGTTTTATGTTATCTTTAAAAATCGGATGTAAACATTATATATATACTGGGAGGCGTCCGAAATCTTGTGTTTTACTCAGTTTAAAATGATTTGCCACAACAGATTCATTTTTTGTACTGTGAAATCTAACTTGGAACCAGTAAATCTTTGTTGTCTGGCCACCTCCAATTCTATTGTTTCTATGATCATCACCTACTTTGGAACCATAATCCTTAAGAATAAAATGTGATTTTAGCCAAATATATTCAGAACGCATCTATGTGGCAGTCATATCAAGAAACTTGGGGAATACATTTTGTACTTCAGAGCATATAGTGCCCAAAGGACTGCATCTCTGACCAGCTCAGAGTCAAAACACGATCATGTTCATAGTTTGTGTCTTCTAATTTGAACCCTTACTGCGGTCACCTGCTATGAGATCGCAGTGTGCCGATCATTTGTCACTGAACAGTTGCAATACAATGTAAGTACCACTGGGTTCCTTGTTAAACCACTTCCAGGGCAGTTCTTTTAAGCACTGTGCTTAGACGGTTCGGATGCAGGATAGACCAGGCTGACCAATTTGTCTTACTTTGTAAAAGCCATCCTTGAACGTGTGTATTTCTTTTATTAGCCTAAGTATTGGAGAGGTGTGCTACCATCTAAATCCAGAATTATAGCATTCTAGATTGGTTACAGTGTTGCTATAACATGCCACGAAGGGCATTGATGCATGTGTAGGGGATGGAAATAATACTACTTACGGGCCACGTGTCATTATTTTACCCCATTGTTCAGTGTCATCTACCACTCAGTGCTTCTATGGTAGTTACTGGAGATAACAATCACGTGTAAGAGCCTGGATGAGTTTACACATACTCCATTGCCCTGCGATGGTAGTTTGTGATATTACTTCACGGCTATCTGTTGTCCCCAATTGTGCTAAATGAATATACTGGCTGACATCATTGTTACTCTTGAGCAACCTTTTTTACTCAATTGGATTTAATCAAATTTACTATAACTTCATTTGCTAGTGAATCAGACCAATAGCATCCCTCATTGCATGGTCAAAGAGTGGATGGAGGTGTTCTGAATTTTTGCAATTAACATTAGCCATAAAACGACCAATGCTTTTCCACTAAACAGAGGTTGACCATAATGGCTGCACTTCTGTGTTGTGCAAACAGTTTATTCTGTGTGTATTTTTTCAAACACATTAATTTCTAAGATTTAGAGCGAAAAGACATTTATTCAGACCCTTGTGTAACTATATTGGGAGTCATATCCAGTTTTCCACTATCCTTAAGGTAAATCCGCTAGGATACCTGCAAACTGTATTTCCTTTACTGCCACTTGGTCCGGCGCCCATTGGACTCGATGGGGCATTTTTGTCAGAATTACTGCTGTAGAAATGCCTCTGAAAATGGGCAGAATGTCAGTGGATTTAACTCCAACTCCGAGCTGGAGGTGAATCCTCTGACTTTCTGCCAAACTTCTAGTTGGGCGGTGTGGGAATGTGGCGGTATATGGTAATAATTCTGCTGCATTTTTCCTGCAATGCCCAACTCAAAATGAGGCCCTTTTTTTGTCGATTGTAGTTTTCATTTACGTGAAGATATTTAATTGCCTCTTGCATACAAGCTCTTTCTACTGGATCCAGGACAGTTTGGTAAATGATGTCACAATACACAAGATGCTCTCAAACAATGGCACATTTGAGAATAGTTCTTGTTGGTGTTTGATTGGGTAAAGAGAACTAGGATATTTTCTTCTCACTAGCTGGGCCATCCCTTCAAGCGTCACGAGCCTATTGTCGTAGCTTTTCTGGATAGGTAATAGTAAGCCATTCGTATACAGGAGCTGTAGTGAGGATTAACAAACTATGTCGAAGAGGAATACAAAAACAGTGTCTTAGTGTAAACACACAGAATGTTTTTGATGTCACTTCTTATCCAGCGCACATATGTATGAATGTTTTCATTATGAGGTGTATGGCTTTGGACGTATGGAATTTAGGAATTTTGGTTTTGCTTTAACAAAATTATATAACATTTTCTTTTGCACTGCAGTAGAACACGAATGAACAAGAGAATATTTTAAGCGGTTTTTTTTTTATTCCTCACATGTGCTGTTTCTCAACTGCATACACCCAAAAAAATGTAAATAGAACTTTGTGTTTTAATTTTACTGGCAAATACATTGTAATTGAAGTGTATGATATTTAAAAAATGTCGTTTTTCTGAAAGCCAAAGTGTTTCTTCTGCTACGGTTGTTTAAGCACGTGGTGCAAATTCCCAATGTTTTTCTCTTTGCACTGGAAACAAATAAAATGACAGATTTGCACTTTCCGAAAGACGGTGTCCGTTGTACTGCATTCTTTTTCATTCAGCAACCAAACACCAGCATGAATGTTATTTGTGTCTAAGCTGCTTGTGTGAGAGCAGTCAACCTAATGATGTGGTCGCGAATGTTCTTGGCTCTTTCCTGCCCACGGATGCAATCATTGTGCTGCAGCAGTATTCGCTCTTCAACCATTGCAAGGGTTGCACAATGAGACATTCTATTTTTCTCTGTACTATTTACATTGCAGTTACTAAACCCAACGTATTTAGTATTTCTTTGAGCTATGCTGTCCAAGTTTAATGTCAGGCCTTTCAGGCTACAAGATTGTCCCGCCCCTTGATCCCCCAACGTGGGGGACGATGGATGGGTGAGTTAGTCTGTTCTTTTATGGAGTTACTAGGTAGATGGGTATTGGATTGGTGCCTTTGTGTTTGGATCGGTGAGAGAGTAATAGATAGTGTGCGTTGGAAGGTGGGTGTGTGTATTGATGACAACATTCTTTTTTGTGTTAATTTGCAAAACTTGATACAAAAATGAACATCAGCAATTAACATTATTGGCATTTGCCAAATACCGTAGGAAACATTTAACAAAAATAGTGCTTTTTGTAATCATTATATCAGCAAATAAACCCAAAATATAATAAACACTACACTCCATAACTGGACAAAAAGCTGAAAATTGGAAAACTTAGGTAGTGGTTTAAAGTAGAAGTAAAGAAGCAACTATTGCCAAAAGAAATTGAAGATGCTGGCATAAAAGGAGAAAGTGCACAAACTTTATAAAACAGTAAAGTAACATATAACATGTTTATTATTTCCACAGCTGTGTTTTTTGCATTTTGCTCGACCAAAACACTCAACATACAAAGCATTGTCCCACAAACCAAATTCCAAAATCTCAAATTAATTTCCACTAATACGCCAATAAGAACACGGATTGGTATTACATTTGTTTGCTATAGACTCTTAAGGTCAAGAAAGGATTTACAAGATTTGGCCCCCAGTAGACTCCTCAGGGGGAAGGGGACAAAGGGGGCCATTGAGACAGTTAGGAGGGGACACAGGGGGCCATTGAGACAGTTAGGAAAGGAAAGGGTGACAAGGGAATGGGAGGGCAGAAGGACAGTAAGTAGCTGCATACATTTTTTATTTTATCAAGACAGACAATACTCAAATGTAAAGCTTGTTGAACGTGGATCATATCAGCTCATAGGTGTCAAAAAATCCATGATGCTTGTGCAAGATTTTCTCTTAAACAGAGAGGGTAAACAGTCTTCCACTAGGAGTTTCAATGGGCTTTTCCAACATCTTAACACTTGTTTAAGCGCCACTTTCCAGGGACGGCACAACCATCTGTTGGGTTGCCAGGGCTGTGCCGAAGATCACCCTAATAGAGACAAGTGGGGTATGTGGTAACCAAACGAGAGCACTAGATACTTTCCAACACCTCCTACCGAAATGGTTTGGCAATGCCATAACCTATGCCCCACTGAGCCTTTCCCCTTCTTGCATGACCAACAGGTGCTTGTTTCTAATAATCGAACCCTATGCATTTTACACTGTGACCAGTTTTGCCAGAAAATGATACGTTGTTAAATAAACCTAGAAAAGATATCTACTTTCATATTCACCAGGTTGGAACAGATAGACTTCAATCGTGAATCACTAATCTTCAAACCAAAGACCATTTAAAACTTCTTTTTGTACTTCGATATCATAGAAACATGATTTGGAGGGCCAATACATGTATGCAAGTTGGATGCATAGGATGTGCAGTCAATGTTAGAAGTGCAGGGGTTCTCGGGTATGGAATGCATGTACAGAGACCAGTGAGTCCAGGATCCGTTTCAGTAGTAATATCCGATTCTAGCTACCTTCTCCACCTCAGGCTCTTTTAGTTAAGTGCAATTACAGGAATCGTCTAGAGGGTTGCCACTTTATGTAAAAGCTATTTTTCATCAGGGAATAACTTTGCATCAAACCTAAGCCATGGCAGGGACATATAAATCATTTAATATATTTACTGTCAACGAGTAGCCAGATCCAAATCTAAAATGCAATCTCATTAATCTAGGGCTAACATTTGTTAAAAGGTATTGTTTTACTGGAAGTTTAAAATCTGACAAACAGGGTTTTCTCAGCCATCTGTAGGGAGCCTTTAATAGACGGACTGCATTAACCCTGTGGATTTGCTGTCTTTGACTTCTTTGCGGTTTTTTCACTCTCAGCTTTAAATCATTTTCAAAGTGCAAGAATGTTTTGGACTATAGTGCTCCACAAAGTTAGACAAATAGATGAGAGCCATCCCAGATGCCTATTGAAATGGTCTTCTATTATGCGCCAGTTATAGCTGAATCATGCTTTTGATACTTATTTTCCTGAGTAATGGGATAGAGCACATATCCTGGTTTTTCATTGCTTGTATTTGTTTTCAAATATATTTTTGCCCGAGTAGAGAGACATGCAATACTGCATCCTGGGCCTTCCCACAGCTTCAACCAGCATTTTCCTAATGATTTGGATACAGGAGGGTGCAAACCATCCTAAGGTTAAAAAAGATGGTAATGAGGCATGGCCGACGGCGCACAAAATGGCCACAGTCTATAGTTCTCCGGGTGGAATTGGCCCGCACGCAGGCCATGCTGGGGCTCCAGTGTGAGTCCCAGAGCCTTGCTAAACCGCCGTAAGATGGGTTTGGGTCACTGACTGGGCCCAGTGGATGACAGTGACAGGGGCCACAGCGAGGCTTCCAGAGCCAGGCGGGTCCCACAGCGTGGTGCCCAGTGGTGAAGCGGGTGAGTGGGGCTGTGGGTGCTTGAGGCAGGACATGGTCCCCTGTCCGTGGAGGTGGGTACTATAGGAAGATGGGGGAAGGGGAGCCCAGGGATAGGGGTGGTCCTGCTACATGGTAGGTACACACCTCGCCTCCCTCTGCCCTCACCTTTTTCGGTACAGGGACTGCGCTGCGGGCATGCAATCGTGGCCTTCCCTGCTTTTCCCGTACCTGGCTATGAGCAGCTGTGTCGCCACGAGCAGCCTGTTTCCCTTAGGAGGGAAGCGGACTGTGGAGCCAAGTAGCCAGAGCTTCCAGTCTGACTCTCGCACAGGGGGCACACCTGCTCTCCCACGCAAACTAAAGAGCATCAAGCGGATTAGTCCCTTCTCCCAGTGGGGATGCCCCCTCTGAGGCTAGGGAGGTGAGCCCGCTCTACAACACCCTCCCTAGGGTTCGAGGCAAGTTGGGCCTCACTGGGAGAGACTCCTGTTCCTGTGAGGAAACCCCTTAGTCCCTAAATCACATGCCATGGTGGCATAGATGGGAATGTCCACTGCACAAAACAGTATACAATCCAGAGAAAACTAAAATATACTTTTGCCAGCCAGAATGATGATCTGTCCCTTTAAACATAAATTCCCATGTAACTGGGATGAAGAGACTGGAAGAGGAGAAGACGCTGACGTGACTCGAGGAAGAAATACAAATATACATGCAGAGGAGGCCCCCTTACTGCGTAACACCTGTGAGGGGAGGATTCCCAGGGAGCCGTATAGCCTGCAAGCTTCAAAACTGCCTTTGGAGTGAGAGAAAAGGACCAGACATGCCGCAGCCACCAAGAGAGAGAGAAATCGAGGAACTGATGGTGGTGACGTGACGACGTCATGGTGGGCAGGGTGCCCCCAGAACAATGCCGAAACCACTACACTGCAAAAGCAGAAAACTGTCTGGATACCCGCAACGTCACCAGCTCACATGGAGAGGGAACACGCCGACCGGGACTCCAGTGAAGACAGAGACGTGAAGAAAGGAGACAACCGAGGAGACCCAGAGCGAATAGAAGCCCCAGAGACATTTACCCACTGTATCCAAGGTAATTGGGACAACGAAGGGCCGAAAGGGGATTATGGAATAGCCGAAAGTCGTCTCAGTAGAATGGACGAGAAAGTAACATTGAAGCCGAAAAAGTAGAACTTTGATAACGAGACAGAGAGTAACGATAATGTTGGAAAATAGGTCAAAGACTGAGATGCCTATACCCAAGGAAGAGGGGAGAATCCTGTACATGCTAAGGAATAGAGACTGTAAACCAGAAGGATAATCCTACGAAGGGAAGGAAAGGGAGAGCCCCGAGAGTAGAGCTAAGACAAACAAAACACCCCAAGAGTTGGGCAAATTTAACTATCAGGAAAGCATATCACAGCTAAGAAAACCTGTGCTACAAAAGTACAGAAGTTACTTCATTGTAAAGGAAATTATACAGTGGAGAGAGACCATAGCGACTCATGGAACGCAATCCATAAAGAGCAGATAAACCCCACAAAGCTTGTGAAAGAACTACAAGAACTGATAGCAAGAGTTTCAGACTATTTGAAATGAACCTACTAATAAGAAGCTTGAACCCAAAGAGACTACCTTGAGTTAAGACAATTGGGAGAAGGGGAGGCATTCTCCTGACTTTATTTTTGTTAGAATAATGGTAGGGTCAGTTAGGATTAGTTTTTTTGGACAGCGGACCTTTTTTGTGCTTTGACTTCCCAACAATGGACGAGCACCTTAGTTAAGTAGAGCTATCCCAAACAGTCCAGAAAGACATATGAAGAACACGGAGAACATGGAAGTCTCTGGCCAACCTGGCTGGGCATATGAAGCAAGTTGCACGATTCTCATTAAAAAAAACATATCTTCTTCCATGCACTTGAGACATAAGTAGAAACATCAAATATGACATCCACCGTTTTTAAAGTTTTACAAAGATGTTCAGCAACAATCATAGTTGGAATGTCCCAGTTCAGCATGCAAGCTTTTAAATTCCTTTTCCTGATTATATCATATTGCGGCCAAATAATAAAGAAAATGTTGCAAAGACCCTCTCTCGCCAGGATAAAAGGGGCACATAAGGTGGCAGATTTTCATCCCTCTTGGCAATCACTGGAGCTAAAGTTAAATTATCAAGCTGCATCTTAATGGAGTGTGCATTCCGGGATCATCCACGAGGGATAGATATTCTTCCATTACAAAATCATCCTTGTCCAGCAAATATTCATACCTATGGCTAAGTTTAGACATTTTGTAACATAGTCACCCCAGAGAAGTTCAGTGTACTTCTCTACAACTGTTGTTTTACATGAAGCATAAATGGACTCATGATGATATCATATCATTACTTTGAGACAGCATATCTCTCAATGCCTCGCAGAATTTCTGGTGGCTTTCCCCTGCCCAAATGCATATCCACAGAAAAATTGGTTTAAGAGCAATCAAATCAACTAAACAAAAAAGCCCAATTCCAAATGCAGTGGTAAATTAGCAGTACTGCTCTGTAACCTCGAGTTTTTTCAGAAAATTATTTTCAGTTACTGCCACCATTCTAGTCTTGCTTGCCCCCCACATTTCTGCTCCATAGAGGGCACCTGCTAGAACTTGGGCCCTATAAATTTCGACCGCGGGTGGCAGAGAGTTGCATTTTGCCCTGTTGGAAAGAACCAAGATTCCAGAAAATATTCTTCCCATGCTCACTTCAACCTTGGGAATATGCTGTTCCCACGTTCCATTAGAATAAATGTTTACACAGAGATTCTCAAAACTAGAAACATCTTCAATCTAGGCACCATTAATTTCAGGGATCATATGCGAGCGCCACCCTGAGCTGCTGCCACACCTCATATATTTGGTTTTGGCAGCGTTTACCTCCAAACCTTTTTGTTGTCAAAACTGAACAACATGGGCGATCTGCTTCTTTAAGCCCATCTGGGTGCGTGAGAGGAGGACAATATCAGCGAAAAACAGGATACCTATTTTCTCTCCTGCCAGCATTGGGGTGTCTGATGACCCAATCAGGAAATCATCCAATACTTGAAAAATAAATTAAAGAGTAAAGGGGCCAACGTGCATCCTTGCTTGACACCCTTCATTACTCCAAAGGTGTCAGTGGTTTCACCCCCCATACCTCATCTTACCCCTAGCACTGGAATCATTGTACAATTCAATGATTGCCTTCAGCAGACTCAATGGGACCCCTTCCTATATAGCAACTCTCATAGAGCCCGCATCAGGATGCTATCCAAGGCAGCCTTTAAATCCACAAATGGGAGATAAAGATTGCCCTTGTTTAGCCTCACATACATTTGCCAGATCAGGCTCAATGATATGATATTTTATTTATAGCGCGCCTATAAACAAGTGTTTCAAGTCGCGACGAGGCAAGGGGGGGACAGGAGAGGACAAGACAATTATCTTACTAGGCCAAGTGACATTGAGATTGCGCAAGGGAGAGGGAAGGGGAAAAGTGCCAGCGGAATGGACGGAGGAGAAGTGCAGGACATAGGATCAAGACATAGAAAAAAGAGTGAGGCCACCAGGTGGCAGTGCAAGGGTTAAGTGCAGACAACTAGTGTTGGATGAGTGCAAGTGGGGGGACTGTAGGGATGCAAATAGAGCCCCCTAGTGCAGGGATGCCAGGCGGCAGTGCAAGTGTGCAACGGGGAGGGCAGGGACCTGGGCCCGTGATTCAGAGGGTGCCCAGGTAACCAGTGCATTATCAGACCGGAGATCAGCAGGGAAGTGGAAATGGAAGGGAGAAGGCAGAAGCAAAGAGGAAAGTCTTCAGCTGCTTCCGGAACCGGAGGTGGTTCTGCTCAAGTTTCAGAGGGGCAGGGAGGCTGTTCCAGAGAGAGGCACTGGCCGAAGATAGAGACCTGCCCCCAACTCGTTATTTAGAAAAGCAACTGACCCTCAGGTAGTTGGAGGTGGAAGAGCGAAGGGCTCGAGAAGATACTTCTGAAGAGAAAGCTGGAGGTATTTTGGCCCCAGGCCCCAGAAGGCCTTGTGGACAATGCAAAGGGTCTGGAATTTGATCCTTGGAGCATTGGGAGCCAATGGAGAGATTTCAGTGCTGGAGAGTTACGATCCTTGGGCTTGAGGCCAAGGACAAGTCTTGCAGTCCTGTTCTGGATGGGTTGCAGGGACAGAGACTGGAGGAGGGTAGATTTAAAAAGAGGCTGTTACAGTAGTCAAGCCTAGAGAGAACCAGAGCTTTGTAGACAGTGAGCTTCTGGGGAAAGGAAAAAATACCTCTGAGGAGGTGCAGTTGGTAGTTTAACTTCTTAGAGACGTCACTGATGAACCAGTCAGTAATTGGCTGAAGATTGTGTGTTGTCCAGATCCCCAAATACCGAAAGCCATGTTGTTCGATTCTGTACGGGCAGTCTTGTGGGGGGGGGGTAGCCTGCACTCCACCCTTCACTGGGAAAAGGACAGATTTCCCCCAGTTGCTTCTAAGTCCGCTGAAGTCACCAAAACGAATAAGCATCTGTGTCACTATGGGGCAAGTCTGGACTGGGTCTCCCAAATATATCAGAAGAACGTCTGCATATAGGGATGTCCTGTCCTCGTATCCCTCCGGCCATCTGAATCCCGTCCAAGCTGTGCTCTGGCGAAGCCACAAAGCGAGGGGTTTGATCGCAAGGGTGAAGAGGAGGGGGGAAAGAGGGCATTCCTGCCGTGTACCTCTACCAAGAGGGAAAGGTTGAGAGGGCCACCTGTTCACCTTGATTTCTGCCTGAGAGTTGGTATTTAGTATTTGTACCCAGCCCAGAAAAGTGTAGCCAAACCTCATGCGCTGCATGGTCTCCCAAAGGCTGTCCCAGCGAACCGAATCGAACGCCTTTTCAAAGTCAATTGCCAATAAGGCAAGTGGCGTATCTATGATGGGAGCCCGTTCTAGTAAGAGATGAAGGCGTCGCAGGTTCATTTGTGTCGATTTATGTGGCATGAATCCGCATTGGTCCGGGTGAATCAGGGTGGAAATAACCAATTGTATTCGGTTAGCCAGGAGTTTGGCAAGGACCATAGTATCGCTATTAATTAACGATATAGGCCTATAAGAGGCACATTGTTCAGGGGGTTTGCCTGATTTGGGAATAACTCTGATTGTGGCCTTGCATAGGTCTGGCGGGAGGATGCCTTATTCCCGGTCACAGAGAAACATTTTGTGAAGGGGGGATGCTTTTTTTTCCCCAACCAACTTCTTCCATGTTTCGACCGGGAATCCATTAGGTCTCAGCGTTTTCCCAGACTGCAATTGTGCCATGGCTTCAGTGATATCCGTTTCAGAAAGATCAGAGTCCAATTGCATCTTCTGTTGTTCTGACAGGTATGGCAGCGTAATTTTGTCTAAGAGGGAAGGGTTGAGTGGGGATGTCGGGGCTCGATATGGATCGGCGTAGAATTCAGCAAATGCTTCCGCAATTGCAGAATCCAATTGCCATTTTTCATTTTGTGGGGTTATGATCTCCCTAACATGGCGTTTACTCATCTCTTTTTTCAAGCCAGGCCAGCATTTTGCCCAGCTTGTTCCCATATTCGTATATCCTCGCCCGGGAGTCCCAATGGGCCCGTTTAGCGTTGTCCAGCATTATATTTCGAAGGTGTTCTCTGGATCGCCTAAGGGACCCATGGATCTCGGGGGTCGATGGAGAATATATTTGGTTTCCCAATCACTCATATCTCTTTCAGCCTCCGATATTTTTTTGAATTCGTTCTTTTCTTTTGTTTGCCGTCCAGGAGACTATTTCTCCTCTCAGCACCGTTTTATAGGCCTCCCATACCGTCATGGGGCTGTCCACTACGGCTTAATTTATTGCGAAGTATTCCTTAATTACTTCAGTAAGGCAATCAACAAAGTCTGGGAACCCGAGGTGATAGTTATTCAGTCTCCATGACCTGGGGGCGTAATACTATGCATACGCAATTCGACCAACAGTGCTGAGTGGTCTGAGATACCCCGGGGAAGCAATTCAGCAGATATTGCCCTGTGTAGTTCTGTGCTCGGGAGGAAGAGGTAATCCAGTCTGGACAGGGAGCCGTGGGCTCCCGAGTGGAACAAAAACCACTTGACTCCAAGGTGGAGTTCCGCCATACATCATAGAGGGCAAGGGCAGATATAAATGTGGCTAGCTTTGTGGGGGTGTCTGGGTTGCGATGCCTAATGTGGGTGCAATCTATGGTGTTGCACATGACGTCATTGAAGTCGTCCCCCAGGATCCACACATCGGGTTGGTGTTTTGCCATAAGCGTGGTCAGTTCGGCTAGTAATTCTTCCCCTAGTCCCAGTGGTGAGTACACTGAGACAATGGCCAACGTCTCTTCCCCAGAGCATACCAAGGATTAGCACATAACGACCCACGAGGTCATGCTCCACCACCTGTGGGACGAACGGAAGGCGCTTATGTATCAGGATCAGAGTGCCCCTGGATCCCATCGTGTATCCCGCATGTAGTGCGGAGCGGTAGTTGGTTCTTTTGAAGAAAGAGCAGTTTATTCCTGACAGATGTGTTTCAGTTATTAGGGCCACATCAGGGGAGTGTCTGTCTATTCAGAAGTTGCGTTACAAGGCGTCTTTTGATCCCGGAGCACATCCCATTCACATTGCATGTGAGCAATTTTAGAGACCTAGTATTACCCACAAATGGTATTTGGGATCTTGCTAGCACCATTTAGAGCATGCAGTAGAGGATCTGCAGGATTTTGTAGTCCGAGAGAAGGTACGGTGTCCTACCAGCAAGTACTGCGGGAATGTGGTGTCTATGTGAGGTGACATGAGATATCGCATATTGAGAGGTGTGATTGCTTTGCCATGTGAGCATGCGGTAGTTTAACAACAATTGAAAAAATACAAACTCCCCGACACCCCCCTCCACTCCAACTTGAAGTACCTGTTGCCCGAACATTGCTGGCCCACAAGAACTAGGGCGTCAGCTTAAAACCTGAAAAGGAGCTATTCACTCTCCGGAAGGAAATGACTCACAAAACCAACCGGGAGTGTGGGGTCCCAGGTGGTGGCCTCATTGGCCGCTGACATTGTAGTGTGCGATATGGCGGGGTGGTGAGCGCAGAGATGATGCCACCATCCCTAGACGGGTATGATTTCCTTTGCGATACAGTGGCCACCAGGAGGGCTGCTAAAGTCTTGGGTACATCACTGGGTCCTGGACAAGTTGAGAGCGAGGGTAGAATCTGATGGGTTCCAGCCGGAAACGGGATCTTGATGGGGATTGCAGATCCAAGTCCCACTTGAAGAAACCGGGCTGGAGGCAGCAAAATTATCTATGTCTGCGAGACTCCCTGGCTGTGAATAAGGCCACCGAACTGTTGATGAGGTGGTGGGGGGCTGTATTCGTCCAGAGCTAGAAGGGTGTGGTTTCTCAGAGTAGTAGAGTGCCTCCTTCAATGAGTTTGGAACAGACGATCTCCAACCTTCAACGCCTACTGGTGTTAAGTGTTTGAAATTCTGCATGTTTTTAGAGTTTGTTCGTGAAGCGTAGGGTCAAGAATTGGGCCATGTTTCTTTCCAAAGCTGGCGTATTAGGATATGTGGGCGATGCAGGGGTTTGGGGGCCTCTCTGGGGGAGCGGGTCGATGCTACTAGGGGCAGTAAAACATAGGATTACCCCCCGGGTGGATGGAGTGAAAGTATGAGACACACAATGTAAGGGGCCTTAACTCCCCCAGAAAGGGGTCTCCAATTTTACAGAAAAAGAAGCATGATATGATTGACATAGCACTCATTCAAGAGACCCATTTGCTTAGAAAAGACACCCTAAAACAGCAGATGACTCTTCCCACACCAGTTCTTTGCCAATTACTGCCAGAAGAGGGGAGTGGGGATTGTCATAAGCAGTAGAGCCCAATTCGAGGCTGCTCATATCAAAGTTGACAAAGAAGGAAGATATCTATTTGTGGCAGGCACCTCGAGGGAAACCAGGTTACACTTGCATCGATATATGAGCCAAATGGAAGTCAGAATGGTTTTCTCTGCACTGCCCTAAAGGAACTTCTGGCCTTTGCCACTGGGCATAGCAATCTTGCGGGTGACCTTAACCTCCCTATGGAGCCCAACTGGGGCATATTGAACGGGACCTACTGGGGGGCCATGCATCTGTCAGGGGACCTAATCACGTAGAGAGCTGAGATTGATGTATCAAGACCCACCCACCCCACTTCCAGAGATTATACCTTTTTTCACATTCCCACGGAATGTACTCCGGAATAGATTATGTCTGGGTCAGCAGTGAATTGGCTCTGATGCTAAGGGGGGGTAGAAATTGGGAACATATGTTTCTTTGGCCGCGCCCTATAGTTAGGACTCTAATAAGAATTCCGATATCATTAATGATATCGAGTACAGACTTGATTACAGACAAAGGGCTTTGAATGGAAAATATCACAACCATGTTTTTCTGTGTGAGAATTAAAGAAATATAAATTACTTTGATTTGTGAAATTGGGTGGCTCTGTTATTGTTCCTGTGTTGGAGTGCGGACCCTCAGTGGAGTTTCCTTCCTCTGGCTCTTGGGCATTTAAGCATTTCAGGACCAGAAAGTGGAGTAAATCAATTCAAGATTAGAGTATCCTTTTTTAAAAAAAACAAATTGTTTAATTGTAGAAAGACCATTCCAGAGAAATTAGACATAGTGAGAAGAGGTACAAACAATCAATACCCAACCAAGGTCTTCAATTTGTACATTGACGTCATGTTAAGTGACATTCAAAACACTTTTACATGAAGCAGGAAGGAAGAGAAAACAAATACAATACAGAGAAACACAGCAGTAAACCCATGGATTAAACACATGAACTCTGCTAATTTCTTATTTTGGTAGCAATCTGTGAAGGTTCCCCTACTCAGGAAAAAATGATCAACAGCATGATGAGAGAGAAAAACTAGTCTGGAAATACAGTCCAGGACCAAACTGCCAAAGCACACCTAGTCATAAAATTCACAGTATTTTTTCCAAATCCTGAGGGACTTCAGATTTCCTTGACGATAATCCTCTGCATCGGTGCCAGTTGTGACAGTACCTCTGTTCATTGTTCTGCTCTGTGAACCTTTGTTTTTCAAATTCTGTATTATTAGATTCTCTGTAATTGAAAGACTCCTAATTGCACATAACGGCACGTTTCTACTCCTGGACCTCAAAGTTGATGTGTTTAATAGAGCCATTTTTATGTCTATTGTAAAGTGATACATTGTATTCTTTTAATGATTTTGGGACAGTCCATAAACATATTATGGTAATTTGCCTCTGGATTATTGCAGTGCAAATGTGTATAAGGCGATCCATTGTTCAGTTTTCCTCTGGGTCCAATATACACACCATTTCCAGAGAAGGTAGGATCACATGCCTATTGGAACAAGGGTAAGTCTTTATAAACCAAAAGGGAGGTTTCCATGTAAACATTTCTCTTAGAAAGGACATTCTTTTTACCATGCTTTGAGTCTCTGTACTAGTCCAGCCACTCTAATCTAAACACAAAAGGTATTCACAGTTCAATGAAGGATCTTTCTAGACCATCGAATCCTCCTGGCCCTTTAGGGTTTTTCCTGCAGACCTTGCACCCTTCATGTTTCTCTGTTGGTTTCTTTGTAGACTGTGTTGATTCTCTCAGTAAAACGTTTCTCTGCATTCTCTGGTGGTTTTTTGGTTGAGCTTTTCTCTTAATTCTCCTGAGGTGTCACAGTAGATCTTTTCTGTAAATTAATTCTCGTTTCTTTGAAGGTCTTTTTTCAGACCTGGTGTTTGTACATCTTCAAATTTTCTTCAGAGTCTTGGGTAATTCCGCCTTTCATTTAGGGTCCTTTGCAGGCAATCAATATTCTTTTATACCATGGGCCACCTCTTTCTGTGGGTCACTGATGGAAAACCTTTCCCTATGTCTTTCCAAGTACCCCAATAACTGGCGAGGAACTGTTGTTTCTTGGCCAGCCTTCTTCCCCCAGTGCTTCATGGTTTAGCAGCTCTACCACCTCCACTTCCAGTCTCTCCAAGCTTCCCTATTAGTCCAGTTTGAGTATTACTTTATTGGGTAATGGCTTCTAGAACTGTAAGATTTCATAAGCGCCTGTGGTGTGCAGTCATGGCAATTAGTTGGACGTTTGCTGTGGCTCTGCAGCATTCTGTGGTTCCCTGGAGGTCCTTAAAGGTAGAAGTGCTTTATTTCTTCTTTGTGCATCTGCTCAGGTTCTCCCTGTTTCAGGAAACATGCCCTGCTCTGCTGCCAAGTGTTCAGGGTTCTCTTTGGCACTGAATGCAAAGTTTGTGAGTGTCAGTGGGGTTCGGTCTGTGAACCACTGATATTGACAGGCCGAGTGGATATCTGCTTATCTCTCCCTGTTTCATTGGAAGAACAGTATTGTGTCTAGGAGGGGGTCCAGAGTCAGAGGATCCTGCTTCCACCACATAACTTTTAGCGGCCAGACTAACCTAGTCCGTGTGGCTCAGCAGCCATACTAACTCGGATGGGAAGCGGGTCCAACTCACTACATATCCCTTCTGTTTCTCTGTGCCTCTAACATGGGTTCCTGTAAGAAATGAACTCACAAAGTCTGTTTCCTTGTTCTCTTTCCTTCTGGTGTTGTACATCTAATTTGAAGATTAGTAACCAATGTATTATCCAAGCCTTAGTGTCCTGGTTTTCTGGCCAGGTCAGTGGGGCATAGCCCAGTACTCCGAGTACATTGCCTGCCTTCTAGGTAGTAGTCGAGAGTTTTGACGGTACAATTACTCGCAAAGGCCTCTAACTCAATTTTATCATAGTTGTATTCTTTTGGGAATAGTTTTCATCTGGTGTGGAGGACCAGATGTTCATGCACATAATATATCTATAATAACACCGCACACAGCCCAACTGTGGAGGCATCTATCTGGAGGAAGAAAGATTTTGTAAAATCGGACATCCTTAACATAGGTAGGCTGCGCAGGCACTCTTGAGTTTTTGAAAGGCTTGCTGTTTTTCGTTTCCCATATAATCTTGGCTGGTTGGTGTGTATTTAGTTTCTCTGTTAATGTGGCCACTATAGAAGTGAAAGATGGAAAGATGGTATGCATCTTCTATAGTACCCAATCAGGCCAGAGGAAGGATAGCTCAGGGTCCACTCATTTATCTTGGAAGCAAGACAACGCAGCGCACCAAAGCTTTGAATCCCGATCCCGCACCACTCATTGGTATTAAGCGTGTTATAAATGAACAATTAAAATAAATAAAGTTAAGGTTTATTTTCATGGCAAATGTAGAGGTGTTTCATACAGCCTCCATTTTCCTTTCCTGCACTTGGATAAGTTAGTTGCCCAGTTAAACCCTGGGTACTTAACTACATTCTGGGCCAGATGACAATTTGTGCCATTAGCTGCTAAACCGACTTACCTAAGGGTCCATGAGTAAGTGGTTGGCCCGAGTGTTAGTAAATATTATGATGTAATCTGGGTAAGCCCCGGCGAAGAATCTATATGGTTTTAATAATATGTCCATCAACCTTTGAAAGGTGGAAGGAGCCCCATGTAATCCAAATGGTTAGATAGTGAAGTGGAAAGTCCATTTGGGTTTGAAAAAGTGTTTTTTCCTTATAGGAGGGAGCTAAAAAAGAACTGCCAATCAGGTCAAGATCCGAGATGTATTTGGCTATCCTTAACTACTTGTTAAGATAATCAATCATGGGCATTGGGTAGGTATTGAAGGTGGAGATGTCATTCACGTATCTAAAGTCCTTACTAAATGTGCATGTGCCATCGTATTTTACAACACTATAGGAGATCAATGATGATGGGTTGATGACTTTTAAATTTAACATCTTCTCCAATTTGCAGATGACCTTGTGTATAGGCTCTGGTATTCCATAGGATATTGCCCGACTTGCTGTTTGAGTGGAGTACCCATGTGATGATAAAATCATGACACTCCACCTTGGTCTGGGGAAAACACGTTGAGAAACTGATTAAATAAACTCCAGTATCGGGCTGTTGCTCATCTGTCATACGGATTGAAGTGGATGTGGTGGAAACGTTTGGTGTTTCTTTCTATTCTTTCATTAGATTGACCTGTTATAACTTTCTTTAGATCAAACAGTAGTTTAGTTTTCTTACTACCTCCATAGCCTTGTAGGGCCCATGTAATTTGGCAAAAATGTATTCGAAGTTGGCAACAGAACCAGGAACCCTGTCTCTGACTTAAATCTTCCAAGGTTTGGCCTTTGTCATATAAGGTTTTCTGGAAGTCTTGGACTTTGTTAGGTGTTAAACTCTGAGGTCTTGTATATTAGACATCCTGGCTCGGCTATTAATTGTTTGTTCTGCCAAATTCTCTCCCTGATCTGGTCGTCTCTCTGGATTTTCTCTCAGCATGTCTAAGACATTTGAAGGTTGCCGTCCTTAAACTAATTCGAAGGGAGATAACCCCATAGATGCCAGAGAGCACATCCATAATGCAAAGAGAATCCCACAGAAGTAAGATGGCCCAGTTTTTCCTCATCTTTTTCTGGAGTCTTTATTAGGATGCACTTTAAGATGTGGCTGAACCACTTGACTAATCCGTCGATTTGAGTGGTACACAAAGGTTCGTAGCATACTAATATGTAGAAATTCTTTACCTCTGCCATCAGCTTTGACATAGAGGCCCTCCTCTTAATTGTGAGGATCTTTTTTGGGAAAATCCAACTCGGGAGTAAAAGGGTCACTGCGGTGGAGTACCAGCGGGTTGTTTCTAACAGTAATGGCAAGAAGACGTGTGTGAGCAGAGCTCTAGCTTGAAGCCGCAACGATCCGCCTATAATTCTAATCCTTTTAAAGTGTGGAGGAAGCAATTATCCTGTATGATGAGATAGACTAGGAAACAAAATACAAACGGACCACCAAAGTACAAACCCGGAAACAGTATTTTCATACTCCTTCAGACGGAGATACAATAAGGAACTCTTTATGGAGAGGGGGAAATTGAGATATATTGGCAAGAGAAACACTCTCATACTCTGATGGACTGACTCCTCTGATGGAGCCATATGTCACTCTCTACAATGCATAGACGGGAGACAGCCAGGTATGCTAACCGCATAGCCCACAAAACCAAATGGCAAGACATTAGGGAAGTGATAGAAAGTTGCAATTGCAGCTCATAATTTACACCAGAAAACATGCCATTGGGAATCTAAGCATAGGAATCTAGCAGGTGTTGGGCACTTGCCAAGTCCTAAGGTCAAAGCAGGTGAAAAGGGATACCTTTTCGTGCCTTGAAACACTTGTGTATAGGCGCGTTACAAATGCCATATCATATCATACCTGTGCACACAAACTGCAGAGAAGGGCAGTACAGAGGGTGCTATACAAGACAGAGCCCCAACAGGAGAATTCTGGGGACCAACAGGTACTGCCGGTGCTTCCAATGTCCCTGGAATCCATGATTGGAGAAGTGAAAGATTTGTTGTGGGGTGTTATTGCGCAATGGAAATACCTGTGCATTTCTGGTTGCATGTTCTAAAATAACTAGAACGTATTTGTTCTCTTGGCGTAATGTTTCCAGGGAACCAACAAGATCCATGGTTATCTTAGCAAATTGCACTTCTGTAATGGGGAGAGGTAGGAGTTGTGCCTTTGACAAAGGGGTCAAATCTGGTCACAATTGGCAATGTATTGCTGGATTAGCATGTGTACGCTGGGCCAGTAAATGCTGGATGTTCTATACATGATGTTGTCTGATAAATTGCCATGTGATCCCCCATACCCCTGTCTCAACCTTTCATGCTGTTTATAGTATTGCAAAGTTTTTTTTTTTCCTCACAGCAGAGTATTCAGTTAAAATATTTTTATTCGGGAGAATTGTCAAATTGACCTCACTGCATTCCACCTGCTGTACATGTTCGAATCTCCAGGTTGGAAAAGTCGTGTGAGCTACAACCGGAGAGATAAACCAATTCCAATTTATAGAACTGGGTGTTCTTTGTAGGAAGAAACTACTTGATTGAATAAACATACCGTGACCTGATGACCTACTGTAAGTATGCCTCTAGTTTAATACTGGCGATGAGCATATTGATCGCCATGTTTACCTAGAACACTGACTGCAGAGCTTACTAAAAGCAGATTGCCCCGGGTGCTGGCCATCGGCAACCATCTCAAGAGAAACCTCAGCAGATTGTGGTTTGAGCAATTTATTGTGGAGTTGATCTGGTGATATACCACGTCTTACATCTGAGCGCTGCAACACTCTGCCTGTGAGCCAGGAAAGGATTTGGTTTGTGCAGGCGGGAGCATAACGTACACAGCTGGGTATTTGTGGCATGGCGGGGATTGCAGGCTGTCTCGATTCGATATGTGCAAGCGAATGAATTGTAAAAGAGGACAGCTTTGTAGCTAAGAGTCAATTGACCCTAGATTCAGAAAGAAGGGGAGAAGGTCAATTCAATTTGTACAGCCTGTTCAACTATTGGCTCAACCATGTCAAACATACCTGGTCCTGTACTATTTTTGCCATCACAGGGCGAACGGTCCGTAAAATGGAAAGACTGGAAGGAGGGATTTCTCAATTACATGTAAGGGGGGTATGGGCCTAACTTTGCTAACTACAGGCAAGATGCGCTGCTGTTTCACTGTTTGGGTCGTGACGGTCAGACTATTCTTAAGGTTGCCAGAGCTCACTGCTCAAGAGATAGATGGTCTCAGTACATTTGAAGTGAATCTGTGCAGGTTGGACAAACACCTAATGACAAAGGAGTATAAGCTATTAGTTGTGTACTGTTTGACGAGAGAACAAAAGAAAGGCAAGTACATAGCTGAGTTTCTTGGAGGTCTGAGAGCTTTGGCCATCAAGTGTGATTTTGAACACTGCCATGAAGAACATTTGGGAGATCAGCTAATGATTAAAGTGTCTAATCACAAAGTGACAGATCATCTATGGAGAGAGAAGAACCCCTTATTAGAGCCGTCAATTAAAATAACTGAGATGATTGATGATACTGAAACTTGAATCGCTGATTAGAAGCCACAGTTTCCCAAGGCTGTTGGAGAGACATGGAGGAAAGAGGTGATCTGATGGGGAAACAAGACAAAGGATGCAGGTTCTGAGAAGATTCCTGCAGCTTAGTGCTCAAGCGATGTTTCTGATCTGGCAGTACAGAACATTTTGCCAATGATCAGGAGGGTTTTGTACTTGGTCAGCTGTTGCAGGTGGTGATTATAACAAATCAATACAAAACATTTCAGACTGCTGTTTTAACCTAATGCTGCAAGAAGGGAGTGAAGAAGTTTACACTGTCGGTGCAGTTCAATGTGCAGCTCAAAGAAGAACCAAGCCTCATGTGACTGTGAGGACCAGTGCCACTGTTACCGACTTACTAATTGATACTGATGCAGATTGCACATTGATCAAGGCCCACAGTTGGTGGCCAAAATTCTTTCTGCACGCTTAAGGATACAGATGTGGGGCAATGCCTATGGTGAGATTCCAATAAAGATATTGGGGGAGTTTGCTGTGGGCTTTGAGTTTAAGAATTGCTGTTTTACTGGAATTGTACATATTACAAATGAGCAGGCAAACCTTGTAATTAATCGGCATACCGACCACGTGTTGTCAGTATAGATTTGGGGTATGGCAATGGAGGGAGCCACTGAAGAGATCAGTGTTCGAAATTGAGGGGAGCTAGAGCTATTTTTTTTAATTTATTTATTTATTTTGAATTTGTAAAGCGCACTGCAGCCCTCTAGGCAACGAGGCGCTATAAGTATACTTAAGGAGGCTTGCTTGTGGGTTACAATAAGCGGCCCAATGTGTGAAGCTTAACAATATGCAGTTGTTTATACAGTAGAGTTACTGAGTACAATGTTCTACAATACAGAGTATGTGGTATAACAGTCGTATGGACATTGTACACGAGGAATAATACATTAGCCAAAGAGCCTTGTTTTTAGGGCCTTGCGGAAGACGGCATGGGACTCGATAGATCTAATCTGATCTGGGAGTTTGTTCCAGAGAGTGGCAGCCATAGTTGGGAAGCTAGAGCCTCCAGCACGCACTCTGCGTGTGTGAGGTACTGTGATGCGGTTAGCATATGCAGTTCTTGTGGGTCTGGTGGCTGTTTGTCTGGAGATCCTTTGCGTAAGGTATCTGGGGGTGAGGCCATGGATACATTTGTGGGTAAGGGCTAGTGTTTTGAAGACGACCCTTTCCTTAATAGGTAGCCAATGGGCCTGTCTCCTGATCGTGGTAATGTGTTCCCTGCGTGAAAGGCCAGTGGCAGCCCTTAGGGCGTTGTTCTGTGCTATATGAAGTTTGGCCAGGTTCTTTTGAGATGTGCCAATGAAGAGGGCATTGCAGTAATCCAGTCTAGAGCCAATGAGGGCTCTAGCTATGGTAATACAGTTCTGTTGGGTTAGGAATGGTCTGACAGCGTTAATCAGTTTGGCATGGTACGCTGCAGAGGATGTGATGGCGTTGACCTGCCTGTCCATGGTGAGGTTTGGTTCAAGGTACACGCCAAGTGTTTTGATAGTTTGTGATACTGTGATAGGGATGTTGTCCGGTGTGAAGGTGTGGTACTCTTTGGCAAGTTTGTTGAGCGTGAAGGGGGATCCTATAATCAGGAGTTCTGTTTTGTCACTGTTTAAACATAGCCAATTGCCTGCCATCCAAGATTGTATGGTGGAGTAGATGAGGTCGAGGGTGTTGGAGTCAGCTGTATAGTCTCCTGTGAGAGGTATGAGCACCTGGGTGTCGTCTGCATAATTGGTATATGAGATGCCCAGTGAGTCTAAGATTTTCAATAAGGGTCTGGTGAAAAGGTTATACAGCATAGGGGCTATGCATGAGCCCTGTAGGACCCCACATTTGATATGGCTCGGGGTGGCATTGGCCGATTCAGAAAAGACCTTCATTACTCTCTTGAAGGAAAGAGTTGATCCATTCGCAAGCCTTAGAAGAGAAGTTAGCCGTGGAGGTGAGATGGTGACATAAGGTTTTGTGCTCAACGAGGTCGAAGGCCGCAGAGAGGTCTAGTAGCAGGAGGAGAGCAGGTTTGCCTGCATCCCTGAGGTTGTCTATTTGGTTTTTCAGATCTAGCAGTGCCGTTTCTGTGCCATGGCGAGGACGAAAGCCCGATAGGCGAAGTTCAAGAAGGTAATTGTCCTCAAACTTTTAGGTAGGCCGCTTTGTCCAGGAGTTTTAATAAAAATGGAACCGTGGTGATGGGTCTATAGTTCCCTGGTGTCATTGGATCGAGAGAAGGTTTCTTTAGTAGGGGTCTCACCCAAGCTTCTTTAAGGGAAGTGGGTACATGGGCTGTTTGGAATGATGAATTAATGAAGGCAGTAACAAATGGCGCAAGTGCAGGTGCACATTCTTTGATGATGTGAGCTGGGCATGCGTCCCCCTTGCAATTTGAGGGCTTAATGGATTTTATGAGGGCCGTGACCTCTTTTTCATTCATGGCAGTGAATTTGAAATTCGGTGTCCGGTTGTCTGCAATGGGTGTGCAGGGTGCTTTGTGGGAGGCTATGAGGCCAGCAAGGGCTTCTTGATGGGCAAGAATTTTGGTGTGCAGGGTGTCAAGTTTATCAAGCATGGCAGATTGGATTTGGTTGCACCATGATTGATCTTTGACAACTGTGGTGGGTGGCGATGACGGTGCTTCCAGTTCCCTAAAGATCGCAAAGATTTCTTTGGCCCCTGATTTAGCATTGTTGATCCTAGTGTTGTAGGAGTAAGCTTTGGCATGAATGATGGCTGTTTTGTATTCCCTCGCAATCGTCTTGAATGCGGTTTTGTTCAGGTCAGTGGGGTTATGTTTCCATGTGGAAAGTGATACCCTTTTTTTGGCTCGGAGATCCATGAATGCTTGGGAGAACCAAGCATTAGAGTGCTTGGTTTTCTTGGCTTTTTTGGCTGTGAGGGGGGCAATGATGTCTACCGCAGTGGTAACCACCTGGTTGAAGGTATTGGCTAGGATTACAGGATCGTTTAAAAAGGGAGGTTGTAGTGCTGTAACTAGAAGGTGAGGTAGGAGAGTGTCTTTCGTCAGCTTCTTGGAGCTCCTAGAGAGAGTGGCAGGAAGAAGGATGGAGGGTTTAGGGGGGAGCTGAGGATAAGTCAATGTGAAAGTTGATATAGAAGTGGTCTGACCACGGTAGGGGGGTGGCGGTGGAGAATGGGATGGGACAGTTGTGATGTGCAACCCAGTCCAGTGTACGTCCTTTGATGTGGGTGGGCTCGGTGATGCTTTGAAGAAACCCAAGGGAGGCTAGTCCTTTCTGAAGTGTGGAAGCATAGGAATCATGGGGATCACCTAGGCCGAGATTGAGGTCGCCAAGTAATACTACTTTGGAAGTAGTTTTCAAGTTGTGGGAAAGGGAGTGGATGATGGATTCTTGGAAGTCACCCAATGGGCCTGGCGGGCGATATATGAGATGGAAGGCAATGGAGGAGTTGGGGGATGTCTCGAGTTTAATGAGGAGGTATTCCGCATTATGACCAAAATCACATTGAATTATTTTAATGTCAAGGGTGTCCTTGGCTATGATGGCAACCCCTACCCCCCTTTGACCCAGCCGGTCCTGCCTGAATATAGTGTAACCTGGTGGGATGGCCAGCGAGAGGGCAGGGCCGGAGGTATCTTGCAGCCAGGTTTCGCACACAAAGAGAATGTCTAGCTTATCTTTGGAGATGAGATCATGCACGTCAAGTGTGTGTGCAGGGATGGAGCGGGCATTAACCAGGGCGCATACGAGGAGATTGGAGTTGGGCCTGCAGTGTTTGGTAGGTGCGGTCGATGTGGGCTTAGGGTCAGCAGAATCTAACGAGGCACTATCAGATGCAACTACTGGCATAGAACTGGCAGCAGCAAAATCTAACAAGGCACTGTCAGATGCAACTACTGGCACAGAACTGGCGGCAGAGTTTAACAAAGCATCATGCATGGCAGTTACAGACATAATACTGGGGGTATCTGTATGTCGCAGGGCATGGTTGGCAGTGTTGCCGGATTGGGCACAAGATAAGGCAGATACATTATCGCAGTTAGCACTTACATGGTGTGCTGAGGGTGCTTCAGCGCTCGACTCCATCCAGTTACAATGGCGCGATGTGGTGGCTGTGGTAGTGAGCAGCTTCAGCTTCAGGTGAAAGTCAGCTGCAAACGTCTGGCGAAGCATTGGATGGGGAGCAATGTTCTTGTTCCCGAGTGGATCAATATGCACTCGGTTTAAATACGCCTTGCCCATGTTGGTGAGATATTGAATATTAGCTCCTGCTTGTAGCCTAGAAGAGCATGGTTAGCATGACAAAAAAAAGCTACCATAAATAAACTTTTGGACACATCGATGACATTTAAAGCCCAAGTGGTCATAAATAACGGATTAAAGTATGTTTCTCCAGCATGGGGTCTGGCATGGATTCACATGCTCATGAATATTCCCCGTCGTCAGGCTGGGAATCCTCGGTAAAGAAAAATCAGTATCAGTTTCGTTTCTGATCGGTCTTTCGTAGTAGTAACCAATCACTGATCTCTGCATCATACTGACCACAGCCAATGACTGCCATCTCCCTAAGCCCCGCCTCTGGCAGCCATCTTCTGATTTTTACCGCACGTTCAAGTGTTGGGATCCTCGTGCTGTTGCTCTCGAGCTTTATTGCTTTTTTCGCGCTTTTTCTTAGGAACATTTTCTCTTTTTCGGTCAAAAGAGCCTCAAGCTCCACTGTTTCTTCATCCGATCAACAAGGACCCGTGTTGGATTCTTCTACGCCCCTCAAGGGTGAAGATTTCGTCGAGCCACGCTTTTGGAGGACTCCAGAAGTTTCTCGGGCCGATTTCGATCATGGCCCAGGAGAAGGGAAGCTTGACGCCCGGAAAGCTGTTCAGGGTCTGCCCTGGATGCCAGCTTCAGAATGTCTGAGGACGAACACTCCCTTTGCCTCTACTGCCTGCATGAGGACAAGACGCACGTGGAGAAGGACTGTGCGTTTTGCGGCAATATGTCGGAGCGGACCATGAAGGACCGCCATCTGCGTCTCGCCAACTGGCTGGAAGGGAAGAGCCCGTCAGGCGAGAAGAAGTCATCTGAGCGGTCTTCTAAGACCTTTGAGGGCGCCCGGCGACGGGGGTCCAACAGAAGGCCAAGCACCGCAAGTCCGCTGGCACCGGGAGCGCCGAACGGTCGGGCTCTACGGGCGCCAGGCAGGGTGCATCCTCCCCGGCGCCATCAACCACGAGCCAACGCTCTGGCTCGGGTAAGAGGAAGGCCGAGCACCCGGTGAAGCTCCTGGAGAGACCCCGGTCGAGCTCGAAGGCCCCATCGGAGGGGGAGCGAGGCGGTGACCCTCCCCCCAAGGAGAAGGCGGTGAGCGCACCTAAGGTGGTGAAAGCCTTGATCCACCCGGCCAAGGCCTCTATCGAGACAGTCGCAGCGGCCCTAGCTCAGCCTGTGGAGGCTACACCAATGGTGGCGACCTCGGGGCCCAGAGTCTCCCTGCCACCACGGAGGGAGTCCTCTTTCATGCAAATCGACAGGACCCCGTGAAACCTCCGACGGAGAAGAAAAAGGGGGGGCAGGAGGTCGTCGTGGATTCGGCCTCAACCTCTGAGGAGGAGCTGATCGAAGTCTTAAGCCACGGCATTGGCATGGAAGAAGACCAGCCCGTCGGGAGGGACCCTGACGTAGGAGACAACGAGAACGTCCAGGGTGCCGACGGGGCTCCTGACCGCCCGTCGGAATCCCCTCAACCAGTGCCACAAGACAACTCGGCGGCCATTTTGTTGGCTATACAGTCCTTATGCTCGGAGATAAGGACGAGATTGCCGTTACCACCAACGGAGGAACCTCTCCCGACGGGGGACCCGGAGCCAGGCCCTTCTGGGAGCCCTCCTCCTAAGAGAAGAAGGATTCATCCTCCACCTCCTTTTCAACCATCGCACCCTGCTCAGCCCTCCTCCCCGTCCATGACCCGTGGGGATGATACATGGACTGACACGGCCGCGACGGGCACAGACGACAAGGTTTACGACAAGGATCTCCTGTCGTCACCTCCTCCCCGGGCTTCCCCGCCCAACGAGATTGGATCGTTTCATGCCATGATCGCCAGGGCATCCGAGCTTTTCCAGCTCTGCCCGGAGGAGAAGAAGGAAGGTTTCCTTTATCAACGGCGCGAGACCAAGAGGAAGACGGTCCTCGCTGTACCTCTACTGGACGATATCTGGGATGAGGGTCTCGCCCTCAAGAACCCATCCACAACGCCTGCGAGAAGGGATCGGTACGAGAAGTACCGGGTCCCGGACGTGGCCCCCTTGTGCCTTCGGGCACAGCCGACCCCGGACTCAGTCGTCTCCGCGGCGGCCAGGAAGAAAGCGGGGGGGCCTCGGGCTCTACGTCAACCTCCCCTCCAGACGGCGAGGGAAAGAAATTGGACACGATGGGACGTAGAGTCATCTCATCGGCAGCGACGACGATTAAGGCTGCCAACGCCTTGGCCATCGTAGCCCGCTACGACAGGGAGTTGTGGTACAAAATCGCCCCCCTGCTGGACTTCTTACCAGACGACAAGAGGGCGGAGGCCCTAGAGATCTTGCAGGAAGGAGAAGTGGCGTCGGACCACGCCATTACGATAGCGACGGACATCGCTGACACTGGATTTCGCCAGTTGGGCAACGGCGTGTGCCTTAGGCGGCGTGGATGGCTCAAGGCAACTGACTTCCGTCAGGACGTGCAGACCAGAGTCTTGGACATGCCGTTCGACGGGAGCAACCTGTTTGGGAAAACAGTGGACGATTCCCTACAAGCCATCAAGACGGACACGGAGACGGCCCGGGCTCTTGGTGTTCTCCAGCAACGACGGCCGCCCTTTCGGAGCGGCGGAGGCAAGCAGGGTGCCTCCAAAGGTTCCGGCGGCGGATTTCCCACCTATCGTCAAGCGGCCCGTTCGTCGTCACAGGAAGCCTACAGAGGACGAGGCAAGTCGGGCAGACCCCGCCGTCGTCGCCAAGGAGGACAAGGCGGCAAAGCCTCGTCGAAGCAGGACTGAACCGGCCGTGGGGTCGGGCCCTCACCGAAGCACCCCGGTGAGAGGCCGGCTGGCGAGCTTCGTAAGCGTGTGGGAGTCCATCTCCACTGACCGTTGGGTGCTGGACGCCCTGGCCCAGGGTCACGCGCTTGAGTTTCTAAAGAAGTGCCCGCGCGTCCCCCCCCGTGGCCAGGAAGGAACATCACGTCCCTCAACTTCTCTTGGAGGTAAAGGCGATGCTCAAGAAAGGCGCCATTGAGCTCGTCCCAAAGAGGCTTCAGGGCTCCGGAGTTTACTCAAGATACTTTCTCGTGAAGAAGAAGACGGGAGGATGGCGTCCCATCCTGGACCTACGACGACTGAACAAATTCATCAAGGCACAGAAGTTCCGGATGGTCACCCTCCAGCACGTCCTGGGTCAACTGGAGGAGGGCGATTTCCTGTCGTCGTTGGATTTGGAGGATGCCTACTTCCATATCCCCATCCTAAAGGGACACCGAAAGTTTCTCAGATTAGTGGTCCAAGGGCGTCACTACCAGTTCAGAGCCCTTCCCTTCGGATTGAGGTCGGCACCCAGGGTGTTCACCAAGTGCCTTGCACCGGTGGCGGCGCGGCTGCGCCTGGAGGGGATCCACGCCTACCCCTACCTGGACGACTGGCTCATCCGAGCAAAGATAAAGGAGCTCACCGCGGAGCACACGGCGAGGACCGTCCAACTACTCATTGACCTGGGATTCTCCATAAACTACGCCAAGTCCCACCTGGTTCCCGCGCAAGACGCACTGTTTCTGGGAGCGAAGCTTGACACAGTGGCGCTTCTGGCCTCTTTGTCGGAGGAAAGGACGAGGGCCGTCTTGGGCAAGGTGCAGCGGATGCTGGTTGCGGACGCGGCCAGGGTGAGGTCCATCAAGTCCCTCCTCGGAATGATGTCTTCTTGCATTTATCTCATCCGCCTGTGCAGGCTTCGGATGCGCCCGTTACAGGAGTTCCTGGATGCTCGCTGGATCCAGACGACGGGCAGCTTCGAAGACAGGATCACACTCGACGAGAGCTTCCAACGAGCGATCCGGTGGTGGGGCACCCGCGCGCATCTGACGGCGGGCATGGACTTCCAGACCCCGGGCCACCAGAAGACAGTGACCACGGATGCCTCCCTGGAAGGGTGGGGAGCGCACACCGAAAATCTGCACGCGAGGGGCCTTTGGCTGCCGACGGAGAAGTCCCTCCATATCAAAGTCCTGGAACTCTGTGCAGTGTTTTGAGCCCTCAGGTCCTTTCTTCCGTCCCTCAAGGGCAAGGTGGTGAGGATCTTCACCGACAACACCACCACCATGTTCTACATCAGGAAGCAGGGCGGTACCAGATCCCCAGCCCTGTCCAAGGAGGCTCAGGATCTGTGGCATTGGGCCGTTGCCCAAGGGATGTTTCTGGTGCCGTTTCATCTGGCAGGGATAAAAAACACCATTGCCGACTCGCTCAGCAGAGAGTTGCGCTTGTGCCACGAGTGGGAACTACGACAGGATCTAGTGGACCGCCTCTTCCGACGGTGGGGCACACCCCAGATCGATCTGTTCGCGACGACGACGAACTCCAAGTGCCAGAGGTTCGCCAGCAGGTTTCCCCAGCCGAGGAGCATGGGCGATGCTTTCTCGTTCCGCTGGGAGGGCCTGTTCCTATTTGCGTTCTCTCCATTGCCGCTGCTGATCCGGCTCATCAACCAGCTCAAGAGGTCACGGTGCAGGATGATCCTCGTCGCACCTGCGTGGCCGAGGCAGATATGGTTCCTGGACCTTCTGGACTTGTCAGCGTCCCCGTCAATCAAGCTGCCAGTGGACGCGGATCTTCTCTCCAGGGAAGGAGGCGCCATCCTCCATCACGACCCGAAGTCGCTGAACTTCCAGGCCTGGCTCCTGCAGCGTTAGAGTTTGGAGGTTACGACATACCGGCCGACTGCAGAGAGGTTCTTGCAAAGGCCAGGGCGTCCTCAACTCTTAAATGCTACGGACACAAATAGAAGAGGTTCTCTGTCTGGTGCCACGCACAGAAGATTAACCCTCTACGGATTACGGCTCCTCAAGTACTGCCGTACCTGCTGACGCTGGCCAAGGCTGGACTGGCGCACGCTTCCATCAAGATTCATCTTGCTGCGATCTCCCGATACCAGAACCACGGGACGGACGTCTTTGTGGTCTCATCGTCTGGTGAAAGAATTCATGAAGGGACTGTTCAGATCGTTCCCGCCGGTGAAGGCCCCGGCCCCGGCGTGGGAGCTCAACGTGGTGCTGACCAAGCTCATGGGACCTCCGTTCGAGCCTCTGCACTCAGCCCTGTTGAAGTTCTTGTCGTGGAAAACAGCGTTTCTTGTGGCCATCACCTCCGCACGACGGGTGGGAGAGATCCAGGCCCTTTCCTGCAAGCCCCCGTACTTGACTTTTCACGACACGAGGGTAGTGCTCAGGACGCACCCCTCCTTCATGCCCAAGGTGCCGTCGGACTTCCACCTCAACAAACCCTTGGTGTTGCCTGTTTTCTTCCCGTCGCCGGCTGAAAGGACTTTGCACTCGCCGGATGCGGCTAGAGCAGCTGAAGTTCTACGTGGAACGCACAAAGAGTTTTCGGAAGACGTCACAACTTTTTGTGAACTTTGGACCTTTCAATCAGGGGAAGGCTCTCTCGAAGGCTTCCATTTCCAGATGGCTCTCCGGCTGTATCATGTACTGTCATCGGTTGGCAAACCGACCGCTGCCTGGCCGTCCGAGAGCCCATTCCACCAGAGCGATCGCAGCTACCACGGCGTTCCTATCTGGTGTGCCCTTGCTGGACATCTGCAGGGCTGCTACGTGGAGGTCGACGCACACCTTCAGGAAATTCTACTGCGTCGATCGGGATTCCAGGGAGGAGTCCAGGGTCGGCCAAGCAGAGCTGCGCAACCTGTTCGCCTAAGGTGAGCCTGGTGAGGAGGTAAGAATTGCTTAATGTTGAGTTTTGGATGTAATGCTTAATGTTGAGCCTTTGCCACCTCCCGTGGTTGTGCATGTGTGTACTGCTATGTATTATTTTATTCATGAGCATGTGAATCCATGCCAGACCCCATGCTGGAGAAGGAACAAGTTACTTACCTGTAACCGTTGTTCTCTAGCATGGGTCTGGCATGGATTCACATGCGAACCCTCCCGCCTACCCCTCTGCGGCTCTTCACTTGGTCATACTGCCACTTCACGTGCTACTAAATCTGAAGATGGCTGCCAGAGGCGGGGCTTAGTGAGATGGCAGTCATTGGCTGTGGTCAGTATGACGCAGAGATCAGTGATTGGTTATTACTGCGAAAGACAGATCAGAAACGAAACTGATACTGATTTTTCTTTACCGAGGATTCCCAGCCTGACGACAGGGAATATTCATGAGCATGTGAATCCATGCCAGACCCATGCTGGAGAACAACAGTTACAGGTAAGTAACTTGTTCCTTCCATTTTATGTGGAAATTCGATTTGTGCAATGCTATGTACTAGCGCCTTGTTCCCCAGTGCTAGATCCTGGTCACTGGTTAATGCTTGATGCCCAAAAGCTGCTTTTAGTTTCTGCTTATGTAATCTGAATTTTGAGTCCTGGATATTGCGAACTAGTCTCAAGGTTTTAGCATGCTACATTAAACTGGTACTCGATGCTCAATCTGTATCATTCAAAGTTAGGACTGTGTTTCTGACGTTAAAATGAGATGTGGGGAAAACCTTGAAGAGAATGCTTGCGGAAGAGATGATAGAATTTGTGGATGCTTCTCAGTGAATCAGCCCTATAGTTGGTTTACAAAAGAACAATGGAACAGCCAGGATATGCATTAATTTGAGGGGCCTGATTTTAAATGTTGTGGCTGAGAAATTTCTCTAACACGAGTCAATGATTTAATTGTATACATTTTAGGCACAGTAGTATTCTCTTATTGATCGCAAATCAGCATACCATCAGGTGCAGTTACATCCACATTCAATGGCCCCAACAACATTTATCACACCTATGAGTTTGTTTAGATGCAAACGTATGCCATTTGGTATAATCTGGGCAGACAGCATTTTTCAGAAAATCATGCACAAACCAACAGGAGGAGGGCACAGGTGTCAAATGTTATCAGAAAGACATTCTTATGTGTAGAAGTAATGTGCAAGAGCATTACTCACACCTACGTCAGGTGCCTGGTTTTATGGGGAATGCCGGATTAACAATATCACTGGAAAAATGCACATTTGTGGAGAGAAAACTGAATTATTTTGGGCATGCATTGTCAGCCAATGGCATACGTCCAAAAATTATGCAGTTAAAGCTATTGTGGTGATGCCCTGAAACAAAAGGAAATTAGAGCTGGCATCATTCCTAGTTATGTTGGGATTTTATAGGGCATTTCTTCAGACTCTCTCAAACACGACATGTACTCTTAGATCACTCCCAAGGAAGTACACTCATTTTAATTGAAGAGATGAGTGAGGAGGAGTTATGGAACATCAACAAGGATTAAAAGCTCCTGCATTTAAAGATTTTGATAAGCAATTGCATAAGTTGCTCTTCACTGATGCCAGTGAGGGTTGCTTGGGTTAGATCCTGATGCAGATGGATGGGAAATATGAGTTCACAGTGGCGTTTGCTTCCAAGATACTTAAAGGACCTGAACGACGCTATTCTGTGGTGGAGCGAGAAGCCCTAGTATGCATGTCGACTGTGACCAAATTTAAGACCTACTTTTGGGGCAGAGAGATTACAATAGTGAGTGATCACAAACCTCTTGTGAGGATTTGTAACACAAAAGGGTTGGATGGGAGAGTCACAGACCATAGTAAAGTGGATAGCAAGTCTTGGGTTAGATTTTACTGTTGTACATGTGTTGGGGCGGAGGAATATGGTGGTGGATGCTTTTTCACATAATGCAGTTTGACTTCAGCTGGTGATCAGGATGGGGAGAATGACAGTGTGCAAGACATTGGGGCCATATTTCAGGTTGTGAAGGCTCTCAAAGACAAGGATTGGTGATGCAAAATGTACTGCAAGATTGTCCTTCAGTGGGTGTGAAAGAGTGTCTCATAAGTTTTGGGAGAGTTGAGGATGAACTGGACATGCAAGGAAAATTCATTCTGAGACAATATTGTCTCGTGGTATCTTTGGGCATGAAGCATAAAGTGGTAGAGTTTGGCCATCTTGACATATGCAAAACCAGGGCCTTAATCAGGGAGGATTTTTTGTTGGCCTCCGATGGATGCGTGTATTGAAAGGAAATTGGCTGATCGCTATCAATGTGCTGAAAGAGACAAAAAGTCCTTGTGACGAGAATGCCACCAATGTTGGTACCACCTAGTACTACAAGACCTTGGGATGAGATTTCTTTGGAACTTCTAGGCCTGCTGAACTGGGAATCTGTGATGCCTATTCAGTTTTTGCAGTTGACTTTTACTTATTTCCCTGCTCCCCTGAAGGTGACGAAGTGTTACATTCCATCCCAGTGGTTGCTGCATACTGGTGAAGCAAGTGGGTTATATCCATTGGGGCATGTGATAAATTGGTATGGGATCACTTATACCCCTGTCTCACACTATAATGCTGTTTATAGTGTAGCAAAGAGTTTATCTCACAGCAGAGTTGCATCTTGCTCTATCAGAACCATGCCTCACTGACATCACCCCATGCCACCCTCTGTTTGAGCTCGAGGGTGGAGGTAATGCTCGGCGCTGGAGACTGAAATCAACCTAGGTTTGTCTGTCTTTGTAGGAAGAAACTACTTAGTTGAATAAACCAACTTGTGACACGAGAACCTCCTGTGAGAATGCCTGTTACTCAATACTGGCCAAGTCTTGGGTCTTTGAGACCCCAAGGTGGCCCACAGTAAGATGTGTGTGCGTGGCCCCATCACCTCTTTCTGGAAAAGAGAAGGGTACGAGTAATTGGAAATGGAGTTTCCCATCTACATCCAGGTTTCTTTCTCACTTGTACAATAGGCTATGCCTCTGCACAAAGTATGGTCAGTCCCTCTTTTTTTCCTTCCCTCTTCCTTGGAAATCACCGGCTAGAAGGTATCCCTCAATGCTGCGTTATTCTGTTGGGTTCTCGCAAAATGTAGGGTGGAGGACTACGAGATGTTCAGTCCAGCTTATTGATTCTGGCGTGGAGGTTTTACTCTTTTGGAATCTTCCCAGAACTGAAACCAAGTCCCCTTGTTCTCTCTGGGAGACGGATATAGGTCCCTGCAGTGTTGTAGAAGCGGCATCCTCTGCAGTGTACAAGTCCAGTGCGTCTGTGCGTGTCCTGATGGGAAGTAGGGCTGTGGGGCCAATTAGTTTTACCTGTAAAGCTGAAAGGGAGGTCTGGGTTGGATGTAATGTGTTAATGTCCTTACCTATAGGTGAATGGCTCCTAACCAGGAACACCAATGAATGCCCTAAACTAATTACCTACAATAAATACCTGAAGTACAAAACACTGGATGCATGGATTCAGGTCTACAAACAATATGGCCGTTGCGGGAACGGCACTGCTGTGCGCCTTCTAAGGCTTTATAGCCGGTGTGTGCCTAAGGATGCGATAAAGGACCCAGGTAATGTGGTAGGTCACATGACCCAAGTCATCTCCGCGTATTCCTAGGGATGCTGTTTGACTTCCTGCAGCCGCCAGGGCAAGCAGTACCAATATAAAAAAAAGTTACCCAGAGTCCTTCTGCGTTGACGGGACCCATCTGAAGAGCAGGTAAGAGTGGGGTCGGGGACCGGCATGACGAGCGTCTGTCCCTGGTCCTAACAGAATGCCTCTTCCCAGCAGAACATGAGGAAGAAGACATTGGGCCAGGTTTTAAAGGAATCAATTTATTAAACTTTTGTGGAAGTAGGAAGCAGGCCAAAATGGGGGAGGCCATGTGGGAGACCCCAGTCGGCCCATTTTTGGACATCGGGGTGCGTTGTGTATGCAGACGGACTGGGTCCCCCCTCTGGCAATAACAGGCAGGCTGCATTGAAAAGTGGGAACACAATGAATACCCCAAAGTCTTTATAGAACCCAGGAGCAGATTTATAACAGGAAGAGGAGTAAACTCATTGCAGCAGGACAAATTAGACACATGCGATTGCCTACACTGGGCTGCAGGCACAAGGCGGGGCATTGATGGCAGGCGTACTAGCTAGGCACACCCACTGGCATGGAACCTGTGGGCCCAGGGACTACTCTTGGATGTAGGGGGGGCAGGGACCCAAAGGGAAGGGTTGGAGAGAAAATGGGAGAAGGGGGTAGGTAGAAACAGATGGCTGAGTGGGGGTGGCAGAGAGAGAAAGGAAGGGAGAAGGCACCTAGTGAAAGAGTGTTAACATGGGCACACGAGGGAGAGAGAAAGAGAGAACGAGAGGGACAAAGAGACAGTGATGGAAATAGAAAGTCCAGGGGGAAGCAGGACAGAGAGGAGAAATAGAACAATTTGGGAAAGAAAGAGAAAATGAAGGGTAAACTGGGGACAAGGGTACCGTAGATAGGAGGCCTCTCTGCCCTCAACCCTCACGGTCAGCATACACTGCCAGCATGCAAAAAAGAGAGCCCCAGTCCTCTACACAGGCTTATATAAGACTTGCTCTGGCCCACTCCAGGGCCAGTCCCTCACCCAGGAACACATTTGCAGTTGGTTTGTTTGTTGGGGCGGAGGAATAAGTTTTAAGGGATAAGTTTTGTTTGTGGTTACCAGGGGAGATGGGATGCATGGCTGGGCACACATGTTCAGGTAATTACAGGGTGGAGGATAAGTGTACTTCTTGAGCCCGCCGCCACCCATTCCTACAACTGTGGAAACTAGATTCTGTGTGATTCCCAGGTCAGGAGAGTTGCAATTATAGAGTGCAGGGAAGTTGGGGCCCAGAGGGGAGGTTAATTGTCAGGTGTGGGGCAAGTGGCCTTCTAGAGCCTGTCTCCCCACCCATGATGGACACACAAGTGGAACTCATTTTGCAGGGCTCAGGGAGGACAGAACAAAGTGGGGATGGATATTACAGGGTAGGACAAGTGGGTAAAAAGGTCAGGCCAGATTGTTGGCTCTGGAATTATGGGAGATGGGCGGGGAACAGGTTTAACAACTGGGTAATTGGTTTTCTTTGGAATCCTTTGCCAGGGCTGGAGGGATTCCACAAACCGCTCGCATACCCCAGATGCAGGGGACAGAGTCGACTAAACCCAATGACAGAAACTCAACACAGGTCCACCCTAGTGCGCCCTGATGCTTGCTGGATGTCGGTGCACTATAAGTGCAAATAACAAAACATAACATAGCAAAGCAGGATCCCCTACACACACACACTAAAGACACAATTTCAATGATGGGCGACGCACAGTTTACCAGATGCAAAATACACACCCATGGGGGATTAAATCATATGCAGTGCAAGGTGTTGGGAAACCTGAGAGTCACACATGGCTATTTCCACAGCTCCCCTCTAATCCCGAAAAGGGGCCACGTCTGGGCTGCGGACCAGCATTGCACCTTGATACAGGTGAGTTCTTGGTTTACGGAGTCTGGATTCCAGGATGTGAGGTGGATATGGTCAATTAGGGTCCAAGGGTTTGACAACAGTTTGATATGAGGTACCAGAGTAGTTTGCAGATGATAATTAGTACAAGCAACCCCCCAATAGCATACAGGATATATGAAAGCAGTTTTCCCCAGGAGGAACTGAACCAGTCTTTTATTCCTTCTAGAAAGTCTTTGGATCTATCCTTGGGGGTGGCCCCAAAGGAGGTGATGTGAGTGGCATGGTCAAAGATTTCATCAGAGGAGTCGGACACAAAAGCACAACACTCTGACCCAACAAGTGCCACACTCCACCATGGAAAGCGAATATCATGTCGAGGGCCATGCGGTTTTGGAGAGCCCATTTTCTCAACTCCCTCTGCTCAGTGGCCAATGTTTCCAGTGATACAGCAGTCTAATTCGCCACCACCTCCATAATTGCTTGCAACCGATAGACAGCCCACACTATTCTCATGACACCCATCTGTGGTACTAATGCAGTGCCATTAAGCTTTGTGTCCATTAGAGGAGTGTAGGTGTTCACTATGTCACAGGCTTGTTGTAGGTCACATGCATTTCAGATCTTGCCAGAAGGTCTTTCTTTGGTGACCCTAATGGCGGGCACCACGTGTCCTAGGGCACACCTGCCACTCTAAAGTTGAGGCAACTGCTTGTAGGCTTTGCTGCTGCAGATCCAGAAGAGGTCTTCAGGTGCCAACCAGGTGTCTGTAGGCTGGCACTCAGACAAGGGTAGGTTCCATACCCAGCAAGCAATGTAAGGTAGGAGGCATAGCTGTATTGTTGAAAAATTAGTTGGGACGTTTTTACAGGGAGAGGACGTGCGGTTAGTTGGGTTGTCAGGACAGTCCATATTGGATTGTGCCAGTTTCTTCACAACCTGGGGGCCCTTGTGTGACTGGAGTACCGTGGACTGGCATCTGGTAGTGCCCACATCTTCTGCCCCTTCAATTGTCCACTCCAAGCACACAGGGAGCCTTGTACCACACTGTTAAAGCTGCTTTTTCCGGGTGTGCACTGGGCTTCCCGGGATGGCGGAGGAATAGTTTTGAGACGCTGGCAGGTACTGCTTGGAGCGGGAACTCTGTGCCCTGATGAGGAGACATATGTGCACAGACCCAGCAGTTGGTTTGATTGAGTTTGCGGGCTGCCAAATGGCATATCTGGAGGAAAGCGTTCCCTTGGTAGTTCATTAGCGCAGGAGGGAGGAGCAGAGCAAGCATGACTATCTGGCTGATGACAGACATTACGAATTGGCTTTGGGGATCCACGGGGAGCATGAACACCCGGTTGTTGTAGAGCATTTGTAGAGTCAGAGTGTCTGTTTTTTAAGTCCTTTGGGGAGCAGATGAAGAGTTCACTTGATCCAGAGGAAAGCAGAGATCTCATAAGAGAGCAAGCTGGAAAGAAATCAAATATAAAGGCAGGAAAAGGGAAGGCTGGTATGCTGGAACAGTAAATTAAAAATAAATGCACTTAAAGAAAAGTGATCTTGATACACTGTAGCTGTATGGTGGTCACACTGAGATACTAGGGAACAATCAAAAACGTAGGTCGAACTGCAAACATATGATACTCCAAATATTGCAAATGTTGAAAAAAATGATATTAAAAGGATATCTGCTTCTAAACAGATACAAACACAAATTGAAAGTTCCACAATTAAAATCCAAACATAACTAATTATAATTTGAAACTAAAATCAATCATAACATTTGACATACATTAAATATGAAAGTTTAAAATGTTAAAATTAAAAAATGCAAAACATTAAATTGAATTAAATATTAAAATTTAAAATTTAAAAATTAAACAAAAGGTAAAAAAATACAAAATGTTGTCCAACAAAATCACTATTCAAGAGACCAGAATCGGAAACCGATTTCCAAAAACAGTGGTGTACCCACATGTATGGTGTTGTGTGCCAGGCGAATCAGGTATTCCTGTGCAACACTTGGTGCCATTGGTTTCCCTTTCTGGCAGTGCCACAATCCTGATTCATCCTGGGTGCACCCTATCCTTCTATGTTTCTCTAGCTCTGGTGTCCCCTGGGTAGCCTGCAGTGTATGTAGCAATGTTGTCAGTTCTGTGACAGGATCTTGTACTGGCAAATTGGGGAATATGAGAGCTGTGTCTTGTGTCAATTCAGAAGTGCTTTGGGCAGCCTGTTCAGCTGTCTGGTCTGCCAAGTTGTTACCTGTTGCCTGCCAGGATGTTCCGATCTGGTGCGCTTTACAGTGCATTATTGAGATATTGTCGAGTAAGAGCAAAGCATCTAAAAGGGCAGCAACATTGGAAGCATTCCTGATTGGGGTCCCAACTGATGTGAGATATCCCCTTTCCCGCCAGATGATGGTAAAATCTAGGCACACGCCTAGTGCATACCTGCTGTCAGTCAAGATATTAATTTGTTTCTCTGACATCAGTGTGCAGGCTCTGGTATGGGCCACAAGCTCTGCTACTTCATCAGAACACGGAGGAGATATGTGCTCTGCTTCCACGACATGGAGGGTGGTGTTCACCTCATCTCAGGACACAATGGCATAACCGTATATATGGGGGCCCCATCAACATTGTCTGTTTGCCGGACCCATTCACAAATAGTGTATTTGCCCCTGGGATTGGAGTGTCTGAGAGGTCAGGGCAGACAGTAACCTGCTGATGTACTACCTGGAGGCAGTCCTGCTCCTCGAGGTACTGATCACATGCTGGTACTAGGGAGGCGATGTTGTAATCAGGAGTCCGCTCTGCAGTGATAATGTTCCTGTTGAAAAGGATCTCATCATATCTCAGTTTGTGGGCTGGAGAAAGATGTTGGGTCCTGCTATGTGTCAAGAGAAAGAGAGAGTGCACTGAGTGGGGTACCCTAACAAGGAGATCACTGTCCAGCATAATATTTTTGCTCTTCTGAACCAGTGACACCGAGCTTGCAAAAGTGCACAAGCAAGAGGGTATGGCAGCAGCGACAGGGTCAAGCCGAGTGTTGTAGATGGCCAGAGGATCCACAATGATCTTGAAGCAGTACCCCCTGAAACTATTCCTTTCCTCTCATGACCGTAAAGGATTAAACGATTGTCGTAGTCAGGTAAGCCCAATGAAGGTGCACTGCACAGGGCTGCTTTGACTCGTACAAAAGGCTTCTCTCTGCTCAGGGGTGCAAGGCACAGGGTCTAGCTGATCCAACAGGATGGCATCCTGCAGTGGTCTTACTGAGATGTTATAATCATAGATCCACTGTCGGCAGTATCTACCTACACAAAGGAATGAGTGCCGGTCACTTTGAGCCACTGGGGGAGGTAGGGTTGAGATAGCCATCTCTCTATCTCTCTCTGGATCCAGAGACCTGCAACAGGCTTCGACTGTGATGCCTTGTGGCCTCTGCTAGCCAGCTCAGTGAGCAGATGAACCATTTCAAGAGTCCAGAGTTCCTCTGTCATAGGACAGATCAGCAGATCATCCACATAGATCAAAAGTTGGCTGGAGCCGGGCAGCACTATCTCTGAGAGGTCCTGGTGGAGAATTGGGGAGAACACTGAAGGGGCATGGATATACCCCATTGTTGATGTTGGATTGATGCCCAAAACCATGAAAACCACAAATATAGAAATTGTGCTCTGGACATGGAAAGGTTACAAGCACAAGCTTTCTTTTGTTTTTCAGACTTGCCTGCTCTGGCCAAGGATTGAGGTTCATTCTTGACATTCATGTGTGCAAAAATGCACTTGCCCTAGTGAGACCAACTGAGAGATTCAGATCATTAGGTAAATATTTTGCATTGAACAAGGAGCTCCTTGCAAAGAAATCACTATTTAAAAAATAACACCCTCACAATAGAGTTACCCATTGAATTTTCTGAATGTGAAACAACTTTCATTGAAACTGGTTATGTTTCAATGAAACTGGTTATTTATGGCAATATCAAAGATGTCACACTGAAGAGAGAGAATGTAAACGTTCTGAATGCTCCAAGGCTTGAACAGAAAAGCATAATGTATTGATACATCAGGGAAATCTCACTGGGGTGAAACCATATACATGTTCAGAATGTGAAGTTTTTTAAGCAATTGAGTGAACTTGTGATACATTGGAGAAATCACACTGGGAAGAAACCATATACTTGTCCTGAATGTAGTAAGACTTTCAGTGAAATGATCAACTTCTGAAACATCAAAGAAATCACACTGGGGTGACAATGATCAGAGGCTGACACTGGTGCAGATTTGATTGCAGGACGCATGGTTTTTGGAGGCAGCCGCAGGCTTTGTCCTTGAAGGATACATGTATCAGCCAGAAGACCCTGCAGTGTCTGACTCTGGACACCTTGTATCTCCCTCACCATCAAAAGTTGCATCAGATCACTCCACCCTCGTGCTTGGCCCTGGGGCTTCCCCCCTTCTCACTGCTGTAGCAGACCAACACCGTTTTCCAGCGACCTAGGATGTCTCGTGCACCTGACTCGTCTGCGCCTGTCTTGCTGCTAGGATGCCTGGTAAATTCATCATGCAGTTTCTCAGTCTCTATCACGCCCCCTTTCCGTCTCTCTGCTCTCTCCTTCCATGTTGCTGTCCATATCGCCTATTTACTCGCACTGCTACTCTATCACCTATCCTACCTCTCTTTCGAAGCCTGGAAGGAAAATGTTCAAACATTTCCTGGTCTCCAATCCAGGCCTGCCCATCGCGGACACCTGAGACAAGGCTTTTTCCAGGCAGACTGTCACTGACATCGGCACTCATTACGGGGTTGCTGGAAAACCCGCCGGTAGGTGGCAGGTTTCCGGCAACCCTCTAACAGCCATACCACTGCCTGATGTCCCAGTACCACCGCGATATCCCAAGTGGCGGAGGTAATGGTAAATTTCCATGGAGTCCCATAGAACTCCATGCAAATGGGTTCACTAAAGCACTGGCACCATTGCTAATGATGCCGGTGCTTCAGTGAGAGACATGCCGCTAGGGGCCTGAAAACCCGGTATGTCAGGCCTGCCAGGGGATCTATGGCCCCTACCGCCATTCTCATAGTATGGCGGCCCGGAAAGGGTGCTGCTACGTTACTACCGGCACCCTTATTTCTGGACCACCATAAATGAAGGCCATCCTCTTTGTCGCTCCCTCTCCGGACCTATGGACTCCCCACATAGTCTCAGTCCTCTCTCCTTTCTCTTCATCTTCCTTTAATGATGGAACCAGATGGGTAGTGCTCTTGGCATGCTTTCCATCCTCTAGGTGCATCATTAATGTCTTTAATGCCTATCAGAATGGCACTGTCGTGCCCCAGGGCTCTCAGCCCATCCTCCTCCTTCTTGGTAGGCATCTTCCGTCTCTCATCAACTTCCTCCCCTCCCCTGCCACTCCTCCGTCTTCCACCTCTCTTGCCTCTTCTCCACCACCGACGGGCATACCACATCCCTGTAACCCTCCTCGGACCTCTAAAGGTGGCAACCAGCTTCACCTAGCTACCCTCCACTCTCGTTCTGCTGTTAAAGACTCCTCTGATATCTTTCTCCTTCTTGAAGATTTTGACCTTGATGTTCTCGCTCTCAGTAAGACGTGGTTCACTGCCAGCTCTGTCACTGTTTTTGACACACTACTCCCTGAGGGCTACAAGATCCTCTCTAAGACCAGGCCTAACCGGTCTGGAGGCAGAGTGGCCTTGTTCTTACCTGAATGGGTCCCTGTTACTATCATTCCCACTCAGACCTACTCCTCCTTCGAATCCCTTGTCTGCAGGCTTGGTGTCTCTCCAATCCTCTTGTTGACTCTCGCCACCATCTACAGGACCCCTGGTCCGGTCTCCCTATTCCTCTCAGAGTGGTCTGAACTCGCCTCTTCTCTTCTTGCCTCCACCTCCAAGCTTATCTTCCTTAGAGACATCAATACCCGCCTTGACTCTCCTGATTCGGCCACTGGACTCTTTCGCAGCCTCTGTGACTTTCTTTCCCCCACCATTCTTTCATCCGGCCCGACGCACTCAGCCGGACACACCTTGGATGCTCTTAGCAGACATCTGCATCTCCAACCCTCTCACTACACCTCTCTCCTGGTTTGAACATGCTCTCCCGTTATCACACCTGCATCTCTTAGGTACCCCGGCTATGCCTCTACCTGTACTGCCAGTCTCCTTCTCTGTCATTCGACCGATGAAGCGAGTGTCAGTTGCTGCTTTTGCCACCACTTTCATTCCCGCTCCCACTCCTGCCATGGACATCCACACTGCCTCTGCCATTGCTAATTTTCACCTCTTGATCACCAACACCCTCGGTATCCTTGCCCCTGTTGTAAAAATCTGCATGAAGCCCGCCTCAAAGCGCAAAACCTGGTATGACTCTGACCTAGCCTCTCTGAAACGCAAGTGCAGGGTTGCTGAGTGGAAGTGGCAGGCTTCAGGCACATTCTCTGACAGACTGGCCTGCTGCCTGTTCTCTCTCCATCTGCTCAAAGAATAGGGCGCATATACACACCCATATCTCTGGGGCTACCAACAACATGGGTGAACTGTTTAAAATCTGCAAGGAACTTGCCAATCTTACTGCAGTCTCCACTTCACCCCTGCCATCCCTGACCCTCTGTACCTCACTGGACTCCCATTTCTTAACCAAAACTCAAGACATACTGTCCTAACTCACCTCAACACCCATGTTCTCCCGTCCTCCGTCCCCAGCTCTCAGGCCTCCCTCGGTCCCTCTCCCTCTTCCAACCTACTATCCTCTTTCTCGCCCATAGCACTGGATGAGGTCTCTAAACAAGTCCTCTCTATGAAAGTGTCCTCCAAACAGGTGCTCCCCTGCTCCTCCAGAACTATCAAGGACAACATTGCCTCCCTTGCACCAGCCTTGGCCGAGTTCTGTAATCCCACCTTTGCCACTGGCCCCTTCCGGCTACCCCTCAAGCACTCTCTTTTGGTTTGTCTCCTCAAAAAGCCCTCCGCCAACTCCTCCTGTCTGGCTAACTACCACCCTACCTCCATTAACCCCTTCATGGGCACACTCTTGGAGAAGCTGGTCATCTCCCAATTGATCCAACACACTGAATCTGTTGGTTGTCTCCACGACCACCAGTCTGGCTTCAGAGCAGCCAGAAGCATGGAAACTGCTCTCTTGAACATCTGTGACTTGCTGTCAAATCTCAATTTCAACTCTCCATCCATTCTTATCTTTCCTCTGCCTTTGACACGGTCAATCATGCCACCCTGACAAATTGGCTCTGTGACACCCTTGGCATCATGGGCCTGGCACTGCACTGTGTGACCAAGGATTGACCATCACCCTACTAATGTGCAAGATTTCACTATATAACAACAGAACTTAGCTTCTCTAACCAAATTGCATAAAATCAGATTTTGTACCTGAGATGTGTGCTCCTATTCTCCTGACCACAATGTTTTGTAAACAGCTACTGAATAGGCACTCACAGAACACGTGTGTATTTTCTGTTTGGTATAATCGTACTATATTCTGATGCCTTAAAACACTGACTGTACTAGGGAATACTTTAACTCTGCCAAACAGACCACAGCAGCAGCATAATTGTGTACACAGACGATTTTTTAGTTTCCGGTTCAAATATCAAGAACCCCTCTCTGTTATATATAGGTTCATGTAAAGGCAATATCTTTCTAACTAAATACAAATGTTGGTTGTATTCCTGTATACAGAATCTATGCTTTGCTTTGAATAAGGACAATCCTAGTGTTCAACATTGTTTAATTTTCTTTGATCCACACACCATGGCAATACGTTGCACAATGAGTTATTTTTGCCTTAAGATGTCAATGTGATTTTCCTTTAGACTACATGTAAATAAACACATGTCCCCTGATTGAATAGGGTGTATAATAATTGACATGACTTACTCTGTTTTGTTTTACCATAGAACAAAGTTCTTGCAGTCTTGGAATAGGGTGATTACTTTTAAAACATCACTACAGTTTACTCTAAATAAAACATTCTAAAATCGAAGAATTGTTCAAACTTGATCGGCGGCAACCAACCCCCCCTTGTTATACAGTTTGTACTTAGCCTAAGGTTCCGCCAGTACGGCTTCCCCCTTCTGTGACAACACTGCACTGTGCAAAACCTTCCCAGGTTCAGTTGGACCCTTTTCTCTCCCCTATCACACACTCCACCTGTGTCCTCCCTGAAGGCTCTATCCTCTCGCTGTGGCTCGTCAACATCGACCTTGCCCCTCTGGCCCACCTAACCTCCTCCTTCTCTCCCCACTTCCAGTGTTATGCAGATGACACACAGCTCTACTCCAAGCTTCCCTCCACTGCCTCCTCTTCCTCCTCTTTCATCCCTGACTGTCTGACTGCTATTCAGGCATGGTGTGCTGCCAATGATCTCTGCCTTAATGCCATGTGAGAATGAGATGCTTCTCATTGGGACCCCAGCAGCTCCCTCCTTCCCCCCTTCCCTCTGGCCATCCTCTATGGGGTCCCCTCCTTCCCCCTCTTGGGAGGAAAAAAACCTTGGTGTCATCTTTGACACCTCTCTCTCCTTTTTTCCTCACATCGCGGACCTTTCCAAGAAGGCCCACTATAAGCTGCACATCCCCAGAGGCATTCTCCCTTTCCTCACCTTCCCCCAGAAACTCAATGTCTCCAGAGCCCTAGTCCTCTTTAGGCTGGACTACTGCAACAGCCTCTTCCTCAATCCTCAATTTGCCCGCTTCAACTAATCCAGAATAGGACTGCAAGACTTATCATTGGCTTCAAGCCCAGGGACTGCCTCTCTCCAGCCCTAAAATCTCTCCACTGGTTCCCAGTTGCTGCTAGGATCAAGTTCACAAGGCTTTCCGAGGCCTGAGACCCTGCTACATCCAACTCTTCCTAAATACCTCCCTGCTAAAGCCCTATGATCGTCTAGCTCCAACTCTGCACATCAGATGCTTCTCTAAGCAGAGAGTGGGTTGATCTCTCTCTCCTCCTCAGGAGCATCCCTCTGGAATGGTCTCCCTGCCCTTCTCAGGCTTGAGCCAGACCTACTTAAGTTTCGTAAGCTCCACAAGACCCTCCTTTTCTCTTCTTCCTTCCCCCTCCTCTGCTAACACCCCGTCTAGAGTGACTGGCTGCCTGGTTTCCATCTGAGTTCTACAGGGCACCAGGCCCCTCGCCCAGTCCACCCCCTTCCTCGCACTTAGCATGTAGACCCTCTCCCCCTGCACCCCATTCAGCCCCTGGCACTTGTCCACCTGTCCTCCCCTTAGCACTCTCCTTGCTCCTGTGACCCTCTTCCCCCCACCCCTTCTTCCAGGCCTCCTCTCACTTGCACTCTCTCCTCTTAGTCCTGCACTCCCCTTCTCACTATACCACTTTGCATTTCACGCAAACCAGCACCCCCCCCACACTCCTTTGCACTTCTTGTTACTGACCTTGCACGATCCGAATGTCACAAGGCATAGTAGGACCATTATTGTTTTCTTTGTCCCTTGTCCCCACCCCTTTTTTGTCTTGTAGCGCCTTGAAACACCATATGTTGTATAGGCGCCTTACAAATATCCAATAAATAAATAAATTGCCATTCTTTTCCAAATCATCTGGACACCCTTAAAGGAAAAGGTGAACAGATGCCAGGAGTCTGGGTGCAGAGGAACACTGAAGAAGGCACTGCAAATATCGATGACACTGAAGTGGGAGTCAGTCACAGGGATGGCAGCTAAGAGTGTGGCAGGATTTAGGGTGACGGCCGTCAGGGGCTCCAGTATAAGGTTAATGGTTATGAGGTCCTGAACTATGCAATGGGTGTTAGAATTGGGCTTTTGCACTGCCATGATGGTGGTATTGGCAGGGGACCGTGCCACTGCCAGGATGTCCTGTCTTAATAAGGCATTAATGACAGGGACCAGCCCCTTTCAGTGTCTGGCTTCATAGGGTACTGTGGATTCTACGGCAGGGAGGACCCAGGGATCACCTGAACATGCAGGGGTTGAGCAGATTTGAACAGTCCCATTTCTATGCTCTGGGTGGCCCACAGGGTGTCTGCTCATCAACCTCATTCAGAACCAGGGCAGAGATTTCTGAATCCTTCTGTTTGGGCTCTGGTTTTGCAGATCTCCTGAGCTCATCGGGATTAGAGAGAGCACCTTGACCCTTTTTGCAAAACATCACTGCATCCACCTTTCCCAGGAAATCCATCTCCAGCAGGTTTTCAGGGGAGGAAGCGCTCAACATGAAAGCCTGTGGGCCACTAAGGGGGCCCATACTAACCCTAGTGGGCAAGCTGATGGACACATTAGAGGTGATGCCCTCTACCCCTACAGCTGTGACCGTCAGTCCAAACACTTGGGTATCCGGGGACTCTCCCAGCCTGAGCCTGCTGAAGGTGGCTTCTGTGTCCACCAGCATCCTGGTGTGCTTTTTACCTACCTGGGCTGTCACATAGGGGCCACTGGATGGAAATGGGATGGGTAGGGCAAGGGGTTGGGGTGCCGGGGGTACTTCATCTGGGTCCAGTTCCTGTCAGGCCTGAGGGAACTGGAAAGGGCTATGGCCTGGCTGCTGAGAACTGGGTTGCAACGTGGTGCCAGAGGAGGCACCCTGGCTGTTCTGACTGCTGGCTGAAGGATAAGCATTTGTCTGGGTTCCGGCCTGTGGTTGTCCAAGCTGGGGTGCTGGGTCAGAACTAGCATTCTGATTTGGGGGTCTAGGCTGAGTGAGGAGCTGAAAGGGACCAGGCGAGTATGGTCCAGGTAGCTGTGATTGGGCCTGAGCAGACGGGGCTGCGGCTTGGTTCTGCTCATGCTGGATCCGCTGAGGACAGTTGTACGGTTACATGTGATTTTAACAAATCACAAAACAATTAATTAATTTTTAACTAACCCAAAATACCTACACAAAATAATAATGAATTGTTTTTGTTGTTTTTGGGCGAATACTTTTCCCACACCCCCAAAACTACTATTCCCATTCCCAACCACATATATATATATATAGTTTTAACAAGTTTGTTATTTTTCTTTTAGGTGTTTTGGGTTCGTTAAAAATTCAATTTGTTGTTTTTCATTCGTTACAATCGCTGCATACCCAGTTGTACTTCCAAAGGCCCTATTCCTTACAATAGGTGCACTGGTCCTGATGCAGGAGGGGGCCCAACTGGGATGGGTACCGACCTGGGGGTGGATACTGTCCTGGGACAGGCTGAGGCATATACTGGGGATTTTGATATCCCCAGTACTGGGGGTTGAGACTGGGCATCTTTGAGTGGTAAATGATTCCTCCTCCTCCTCCTCCCCTGCTAAATCCATGCTGTCCTCTAGAGGCCCCATACTGGCCCCCATAGGATGCATACACCATCTGGAGGGCAGTCTCATCCAGGTCTGGAGATGCACGCCTAGCAGAAGCAGTGGCAGCAGCAGCTTTCTGCATTTGCAGAGTGGCAAACTTCAGCTGCATTATGCCCCTTCCTATGCTGACTGCAGTAGTGCCTGGCTTGTGCCAGGATGCTTGAATAGGACATGCTGTCCCACCCCACACACATCCGCTTGATGTCTGCGCATGGCTTGGCCAGCAGACCATCTACAAACTAGGTGATGATCTGGGGCCTAGCTGTCTTCACAGGGCCATCCATCCCAGAGTATTGCTGGAAGACCTGTTTTACCCTCTCAAGATACTCAGCCATATCCTCATTTTCATACTGCTTACTTGATTTGATCCTTTCAAAATCTGTGATTGCAAGGTAGTGTTTTGCTATTGCGTTTACAATTTCTTCTAACTTCCGGGACAGGGCAGGTTTAGCTGGAGTCACTCCGTCACCTCCTATCTTCTCATGCAGATTTTGAAGTTCCATTTCTATGGTCCAGTTAGCCTTGGTCATAATGGTGGTCAACTGGTCAGAGGATAGGAGTGTCCTCAGTAACGGATTCATATCAGCCAGATAAGGGGCATAGGTGTCTATAACATCCCTCAGAAATACTACTAACATTGGGGAACTGGCCCTTTAGGCTCAGTGTCTCTGCTGGGGACCAAGGCTGATCGACCATGGCTAATGGGAACACCTGAGGGGCCGCCACAGTCCTCATGGGTGCTACCACCCCCTCCACCTCTTCTGAAGAGGAAGAAGAGTCAGTGTCAGAAACCCTGGCCTTGTCAAACAGGTAATTGATAACATCAGCCTCCCTACATTTCCGGCAAGACAGGGCTTGGCCCAGTAAATTCTTAGTTAACCTTGGATCCCTTGCCCTCTTGGGGTACTGCTCAATGACGGGGTGTTCCACTCCATACCTTTGGACAGTTGCTCTGGTCCTCCTACACTCTACGCATGGGGGAAAGGGATCTGACATATGCGCCTCTAACCGCTGAAGGGCTCGCGCCTGTTTAGAGGTTGGCACTCGGGGTAACGCAGGAACCAGGGAAGCAGGGAACTGGTCAGTAGACCTGGTAGACACAAACTGGCTGGCCAGCACAGGTTCCTCAGTGGCTCATACTACAGGGGGCGCAGGTGCAGTGGGTTCAAACAGTACAGGGGCTGGGGCAGCAGGGGCATACACACACAGGCCAGGGGCTGGAAAGGAAATAGAAAAGCTGGGTGGGGGAGCAAGCGCAGAACATTCTAGAACATCCTCTGGGGGCAGAAGGGGTTATTGGGGGGTAATACTGAGAACAGGCAGGGGTCACACCTAGAACGGGTCATTTCTCTTCTTCTCTAGATTATGCTGTTCTAGCTTTTTCTCTAGGTTCACTTGTTGTTTCGGCCACTTACTCTTTGCCACAGGCACACTTTGCTGGGACCACAAAGTGTAGGCCTCCCAATGCCTAACTGCTGAGTTCCCTTTCTCCATTTTAACAACCTCATGCACCGCAGCTAGGTGAGTCTCAGCAAAGGAGCCTTCTTGGGGCCAGACCAGTAGGTTCTGACGCTTGGTCTGTTTATGCAATACTGGCATCCATCTGACAATATCTGGGCCATACACTGTAGCAATGAGTGCCACAGGGGAATCGAGGGGAGGGTGGGTGGAAGGCTCACTCCCCGGCTTGCAGAATTTCTCATTCAGATAGGCAAAAAGATGTTGTACATAAAATAAGATGTATTGATAAATACTAAATCACTGTAAGGTGATATTGCGACTATTCCAACAGGTGCTAAGCACAAAATGCGTACCAGACTCCTGCTGTGAAGCGTTGGTAGTGCCAATTTATAAGAAAGGTGATCGAGCGGATCCCAATAATTACCACCCTATTGCGCTCCTGGACTCGATGGGAAAAATATTTGCCGTAATATTGCTGCGAGACTTAACAGCCTGGGCCAATAGCGCTCAAATCCTGGATAACCATCAAAACATTTTTGTCAAGGGAATAGGAACCTCACTCAACATCTTTTTACTGGGAATTCTGAAAACTAAAGCATTAGAAACTAACTCCAGAATATATACAGCCTTTCTAGATCTTGAAAAAGCTTTCGACTGCGTGAATCGTAACAAGCTATGGGAGAAGCTGAAGAACTGGAACTGTCCCTGTGACTTAATTGAAGCAATGCAAACCCTTTATTCCGACACCACTGTCCAAATTAGATTGACGAATTTGGGAGCATTGTCAGAGAAAATTCCAATTTACCGCGGCCTAAAACAAGGCTGCACTTTAGCAGCATTTTTATTCAGCTTATATATCTCAGATCAGGGAATATTGCAAAGTAAAATCCATGCATTCCCTCCAAGTATGAATGGCAAACTAATCCCTTGGATTCTTTATGCAGATTATATTGTTTTTATTGATCTAACGCCAATAGGTCTGCAGCGAAGACTCCAATACTTCTATCAATATCTTTGTGAAAGTGAAATGAAAATCAATGCTCCTAAATCAAAGATCTAACAGCTGAGCCATGCTCGATTATTAAATCTGAGGAACCACAACTGGTGGATCAACAATGAAAAATTAGAAATTGTTGATTCAATGATCTACTAGGGCGTAAACATTAATAAAAATGTCAATGATGCAGGTCATTATCAATCTCTGACAAGTAAAACCAAGAATTTGGCAGCCCAAGGAAGGCTCTTCGCATTTCATCAGCAAAAGGTAGCCGCCATACTCTCGTACGGAGCAGAAGGTATGGTTTGCTTACCATGGACTATTTGGTCAATACTAGAGGGATTATTTTGGAGGAGTTGTTTGACCCTCCTGAAGTGTCTGAAAATGGCAGTAATTTGTGAAGAACTAAAACTTCAATCACTGCAAAGCATGGTACTGTGGAAGTCCATCGTATTATACAGAAAATCAATGCTCCGTTAAAAGAAACTGACCTCTAAATATTCTTCAACCTAAACAAGGGAAAGATAAAACATTCCAAAATTGGCATACAAAAATCTCAGATATAATGCACGAGTTTCATCTAAGTGAGGAAGAGCTAATCGGTAATCCTATGAAGATCAAGAAGAAAATAATTGAACATGATTGGATTAAGACAGTTAATGAAAGAAATGTTGATCGTTTGAGACCAGTAAAAGAACTAGAGAAAAGAGGTCTTAACCTTCCTAACTACTTTAAAAAATTCCCTTCCATTCTTCTATCTATCGAGATCTGCTGATTCGTGTGAGGCTGAACATCCTGCCCACTATTGAAGTTGCATTGGAGAGAAAGTTGATACCTCAAGATGATGCAAGATGTCATTTTTGTGGGGATACTGAATCTGTGGAATCTCTAACCCATTGGGTGATGACATGTCCTAAATTAAGACACTTACGAACTAAGTATCTGCAAAAAACTCAGCAAATGAACTGCCTAGATTTAGATAAAAATTGGTGGGACAGAGTTATAACGGGCGAACGCTCAATTTTATGCATAGAGCTGTTGAAATTAATCAAAGCAATTTTGAAGGAAATCAAGCAAATGAATCTGGTCGCAGAAAAGACTTGATGAGTCGATGAGAATATGTGAATTTATTTACACTGAAGTGAAATGAACTAAGAAATTGATGGAATGGAAAGGAAGAAATAGGAAGAAATGTAAATGGTTATTTAAAATTTTGTAATACTTTCCTGTGATAAAGTTTACTTATTTTTTCTTTATAAACCAATAAACATTTTAATACATTTTTATTTTATTTTTTTAAATCCCTACAGGGCGTAGGTCAGTACCACTGAGTCCCTACTATCCAAGCATGTCAATCAGGGTTACTCTAGCACACTCGCAATCGTTCACAGAAACTCACCGATGCACACTCGCATGCGCTCAACTAGGGAAGGGGTTGGATGATAAACTGTTGCAGGACAGGGGGCACAGTAATACCACGCTACTGGTCCACTTCCAAAAGGAGTACCTGGAAAAATACTCTCATTGAAGCAGGCAGATCAGGCCGGCACTCTGCACAAAAGAGTTCCAAGCAAAGATGATCCTAAAGAAATACCCAGCTCTCATGACCAGGATATGAACCCAATAAAAATGGGTAAGTGGGTAAGGTTGGGCCCTCTACCAGCCTTGTTCACTCCTAGTGAGTGTCAGGGAGATGAGTTTGGTACATACTAGCTGGCTCCGGTGTTAGTAAACTGAATTAGGCACTTTAGCGGGGTGAGGGCTTCAGCTGCCCAGACAAGCAAACTAAAGAGTGCCAAGTGTATACTCCAGGGAGGTATCTATAGGTTGGACTTACCATAAAGATGCCACCTCACCCCTGGGTGAGGGCTCCAGCCAACCAGACAAGCAAACTGAAGGGTAACAGGGCACACTCCACAAAGGTATCTACAGAAGGACTTACTATTAAAATGCCACCTCACCACTCTTTGTACCCAGATTCAGGCAGACTAGTAAACTGAATTAAGCGACAGGTAGTGTGCTCTTAAACAAGGGTCAAGGTGGATCGGTACCCTAAGGAGAACAATGAGCCACAGCTACCCTTGTTCTTCCTTCAGTATGGGCCTAGAAGGTGAGTTTGTTACGGGGTAGGTGACCCCCCTCTTCTGAGGAACTCCGAGTGTGAAAGCCAAACACAGGACAAAAATAGGGTTTCAGATCTGGATGCTATAACTAGTTGGGTAGATTATCCGGAAAATGTACACCTTATAATTTGCCAGTACAATTGTGTGATGTTGTGTGGGTGTTGTAAGGAAGGCATAGTATCAAACAGTAAGACAGATACAAGTGATCACAGGTCAAGGGTGTTTATTGAACTTCAGCTGGGTTTGAAAAACACCTATCTAAATCCTAAATCTAAAGATGGGAGCAATCTATGACCATCAAATAATAATAACGCAGTCCTAGTGGTGTCTTGTCAACATACAAGAGCCTATACTAATAAACCTATTGCCAATCCTTACTTCTAAATACAAATAGTGTGGGAAACAATGTTATACAAAAGAAAAGTGTTCAATAAATTATATGTGTGTTTGCATTACCTTGGAGCTTCATTTTGCAGTTTGAACTCTACCCTGCTATTCACAGCATTGCGAGCTGCAGATAGCTCTTGCTGTGGCCCCTTCTGCTTCTTGGAGGAGGCGGAGCCACGCTGCATCACGTGACGGATCACGTGACTTATCCGGACCTTTTATTCAGCCGTGAGTCACCCTCGCGGCGTTAAGCCCGGCGGGGAAAAGCCCATCAGCTGTTGTGCGGCTGTTAGGCGCTGGTGGTGCCAGATTCTCTCGGGAAGTGCGCCTATGTGCAGACTGTGGCAGGGAGACGAGAAGGCAGCAAGGTAACTGCAAGATCTATTTATTCTGAAAAGACCTGTATATCAACCTGGTACTTCTGAAATCTTAGTAATTCGGCCTGGTCTTACTGACTAACTGTTCACAATGGCGGACTCACCGGTCTCAAAGCTCTCGCCATATAGGACAGGGGTGGGCTGCTACCCCGAGGTAGCCATTACATGCAGCACTGCCTCATTCGAAAATATTTTACAAACAAATGTGGAAACGGCTGAGGAGGTGGTGAACGGATCAAGTATAGGAGAAGGGTAAGGCTCCCGCACACAGCTTCACCTACAGCCCCAACAGTCTTCCAAGACCCCGGATACATCAGTGCCCCCCATAGAAATTGAAAATCAGGGACTTTTTAATAGCACGGTGGTCATTGACGATAGGGGCCAGAACGCGAAACCACAAATAGGACTGTCCCCCAAGGCCACAGTGTGGGAGGTTTCGCCCAATTCGATTCCCTTAAATTCTACTCTCTCCTCCCCAAAGGACTTGGGCGCAACTTATGATGATGAGACGGGTTCTCTAAGGCCAACCGCACCTCCTGTTGTGAACCCCTTTGTCTTCGGTTCCTTAAATGGGAACAAAAGAGATCAGCCTCCAGCAAAAAAATCGGACAACGGTTGGAAACCCTTCGGGATTTCTTTACTGAACACCGATTTCCACACAAACTATTCAAATACGAACCAGCAAAACAGGGTGACTATTCGAGAGTGTCTTCTGGACCCCTCTACGCCACGGTCTAGATCCCAACAAATGACCACCCCAGGGTCGTACACATTTATCCCTGAGCGTAAGGGGTCATCACCAAAAAAATGGGGGGGGTCTCTTGCCTCAGTCAACAAAACTTTACCTCAGGGACCCCCACAAAGATTCCATAAAGGAGTATTCCCCCAGCAAGCGCTGTTTCCAAGTAAACGGCAAAGAAGACAACCCTCTCCCACAGACGAGGATCTCTTGTCTGTCTTGGAATCAACTCAAGGAGATGCTCCTTCTAAAAAGGATCCCCAAATCGATCCTGGAATGATCACAGCTTTTGCTCTTGTAATGGCCCCCTTTATGAAACTTATTGAGTCGCAAAATGATCAGCTTCGGGACCATACGACAACAATCGCAATGATGTTTTCTAAAATGATCTTTATAGAAGGCTTTGTTTCGGCAATTCAGTCGAAACTCGAAAAAAATGACGAACATACGACAAACATTTTGAAAAGTATCATCGAGCCAATCATAAAAGAAAAAGAAATAAGAAGATCGGAAAGGACAAGTCTCAGGTTAGGGAGTGCAGGTGGCCCGGAGAGTGGTCCGACTTCCCTGGAACAGACTCATAACCAGCAGGTGGTTCTGTCTACAAAGAGTACTTTTGAGGAACTTTCCACTACTAAATACAAGGACAGTTCTACCAACACGGACCCTGCTGTGCGGGCAATTAGCCCAGTAATGAAGGAGGGTAGGCTAGCACCGAAGGAAGGTTGTTCAGCATCTTCCATTGCAACTAATACTCTGCGCCTGTTTACACGGGATCAGCTCGAGGCTCCAGTGCCAACTAGCAACATCAAATTATTTGACTTATTTAAGAAACCAAAATCAGGTTTATCCCCAATGAAGGAAGGTCTACTTAAAGTAAACAAGAAAGGCGACAAAAACTATGGGAAAATAGTCATACCAACGGACAAACCTATAGGACAGAGACCTTTGCCTACAAGAAAACCCACATTGAGATCTAAAATTGCAACTGGTCTATCCCTTCCAAGGAACTTGGCACTTCCCTGCAAACTGCCAACTCATGAGAGACCAGTAATAAAAAAAACAGAAATTGCTCCTGCTGCCCGCCTAAAAGTAACTCCTGATGAGTCCCCTCGCCCACTGGACATCACGTCGACAAATGACAACATGGACACCTCTCTCATGGACTTATCTGTTTATTCAGACATAAACACCACATGGGAGGTGGAGTCAGGATCGAATACCTCCGGAACAGAAAGTGGTATTGAGGAAGAAGATCCAGAAATATACAGCAAGATAAAAGAATTCGACCTTAAAGAGACGAAGGCTCAGACGATTAAAGACAGGGCGGTGCGGCTGGTGTCCTTCAAAAAGCCCTCAATGCCCACGTTATCGATTCCGAACTCGGTCTTCGATAAAAAACTCAAGTGGAAAACTAGAGTGCACTCCGGTAGAGAAATATCGGCCAGCCCCACAGAAAAAGAGAGGGCAGACATACACCCATCTAACGCCTTGGTTTACACAACACTGGAAGACAGACAGAACTTTCTTGTCCAGAGATCCCTGGAAACTACCAGTAATAAAGGAGCCAGCCCTGACGCGTCAAAGGAAACAAAAAGAACAGTGTCATGGGCAGAAACGATTGAGAGAAAACCGACATGTGGGCCCAACAATCACAATGCCCACAATGGACCGGGGGCAAAAAATGCCAAGGAACATTACAGAATACTATTGGAAAGAACAATAGGCTACGAAGACAACTTAATTATGAATCGGGCTAACGTTATGAGGCTCTTACAATCCCTGGATCTTCTGGAGAAATTAAAATCGAGGGATTTAGACTGGATCGAATTTCATAATGAACAGCGACACGACAGTGTGATTCTTCACACAACTGATCAAAACACTAAAAATGTACTCTTAGAGTTGGGCCCAAAACTTAACTTATGTGGATTCGTGCTTAGGGAGTTGGAGGAGGAAAACAGATCCGACCGTGTAGCTACTCAGAAACATCTACTACACAACCACCGACGTACCACTACCAAACCCTATAAGGATCATCTGATGAAAGCAGGAAATAGTGGTAGAGGGACCCGAGAGGTTGATAGTGGAGGAGACCAAGTGCATATTCAATCAGAAAAAGCAGGACTAAACTTGGTGAATAGTCAAGACGACTGGAGTTGGCTGGCTGGGGTCCTATCTGCTAAGTCATAAAGCCAACACCCATCTACGAGTGCCCACTCCAACTCCAAACCAAAAGGGATAAAGATCATGAGTTGGAACACAAGGGGTTATGTGCATTTACTTGGCAATTCAGCAACACACCTGTCCTCTTACGACCTATTTTGCTTGCAAGAAACCTGGTTGTGTGATCTACCTCTTCTGGACAGGTTTGAGCTATATCTAAACCCCGCAACAAAGGGCTCAAAAGGCAGACCTAGCTCGGGTTTACTGTTGGGGGTAAAGCGCACCAGTGGCATAAAAGTGCTCTCTTCTCTAAACAGAAACCCTTGGATCCAACTTACTAGGATTTCATCCACATCAGAACCAGCTTCACTTACTTCAGACTGGCAGTTGCTTATATGCAACGTATACTGGGGCCCGACAGCCCGAGATGAGGACAAACTTATGGACGTCCTACTGGAAGCCATAGACGACGCCAGGATTGAATGCCCACTACTTGAAATTCTGCTATGTGGTGACTTGAACATGGAATGTTACGACAAGAAGCAGAGGAAAATAGAGTTCCTGCCTTTGAACGCCTCAAAAAAAATAACGAGAGGCGTGGTCATGGAGAAGGAACTACTCGCCAGAAATATATACTTGGTAAACGGTAACTTGGCGGGCGACAAACCAGCCGCCCGCACATGGAAACGGGGTGCCCAAACAAGTACACTGGACTATGTTTGCATCAGAAAATCTCTTTGGCAAATTAATATCGTTGGAAGTGATCCCCACGATCCAGAGTGATCACAACATCCTGGAACTCAAATCTGAGGCCTGGAACAAGCTCTCGTCTGTACCAGGCAAACATCTACCAAACCAGTTTCTTGAGTCAACTCCTGGTGGCAATAGACTACGCATGGGAAGAAAAGAGATGGCCCTGGTGCTGGATTCCTTAATCAAGGACCAAGGTCCAAACCTGATAGAATATGCTGAAACACTGAAGATCTTTCGCCCAAAAGTAGTCGCCAAGGAAATTCACCAATGCAAGCGGCACCACTATGACCACCAAGTAGTGACAAAAAAAAAACTGGTTAAAAAAGCCAGGAGATTATATGTTAAAACTAGAGCACCAGCTGGCTTAGTCCTGTATAATAAAGCTAGAAACACCTACAGGAACTGGCTTAAGCAACACAAACATCAAATAATGCAACAAGACAGTGAGAAGATGCTTCACCTACTATCTACTAAAAACATCTTTGGTATTTGGAAGTTGATCAATGAAATAAACATCCCTTCCGACTCAAAAATGGTAAATCCAATAGCCTCAGAAGTTTGGGAAACTCACTTTCGGAACCTTTACTCTATGGGGATAATCTGTGGTCCTGCCCCATTCTTACCATCGAATGAGCCCTGGGACTTTAAATTTGGAAAACAAGATATTCTAGACCTTATTAAACAGTCCAATTCTTCAAGGGCTGCAGGACCTGATGGTCTCACCAACGACATCCTCAAAAGGGACCCGGAAAAATGGGCTTCGTTCATGCTGGATTTGTATAACAACATAACAAGACTAAAAAAGTTACCTAAATCTTGGACAACGTCCATAATTGTGCCGATCTTTAAGAAGGGAGATAGGTCTGTGCCCACTAACTACAGACCGATTGCCCTTTTGGATGTCGTCGGCAAAATATTTGCAGTACTAATCTTGAAACATCTAAATGATTGGAGTCGGCTGGCAGACCATCTGGACCCTTGGCAATCAGGCTTTCGAAAGGGCATTGGAACATCCTTAAATGTGCTACTCATCAACATAATCAAATGCATGGTTAAGGCCAAGAAATATAAGAACATCTATATCGCGTCAATAGACTTGGAACAGGCATTCGATTCTGTTGATCGCGGAATGCTATGGCACAAATTAAGGAAATGGGGATGTCCGACCAACCTGAGAGAACCTCTCGAAGCACTACACACGGGGACAACCCTCAGAGTAAGGTTGGACAGACAGGGCAACCTCTCAAACAATGTGGTGGCCATGCACGGTCTGAAACAGGGCTGTCGGTTGGCTCCCGCTGTTTTTTGCCTTTTTATATCCGACATGCAGGAAGCTTTCGAAGCAGTGAGGTGTTTCCCCCCAAAAGTCGCGGAGACCGTCGTGGGAAGGCTGTTATTTGCGGACGATCTTCTGTTGCTAGACCAAACGGCCATCGGACTTCAGCGGCAACTAAAGGCACTCGAGTCATACACACAAGGAAACGGCCTCCGTATAAATCCAAAAAAATCAAAGATCTTGAGGCTAGGACCTATCATCGGCATGAAAAATCTAAGGTGGTACCTTTCCGGGGAAGAAGTACCAGTGGTTTCGTCCATGATATACCTTGGAGTAACTTTAAACAACAGCATCCAAGATGGTCCAGGTATCTGCAGGCTTAGAAGTTAAGTTACGAACTTAGCTTCGCAAGCCTTGTTAATCAAGCGACGATACTGTTCTTTTTCCCTTCGTCCTCTGATAGATTTCTACAAACTGAAAGTTGTGCCAATTCTCACTTACGCAGCAGAGGCGAATTTCTTCATCAATTCAGATGTTTGGAAACTGTTGGAGGGCCTATTCTGGAAAAGAGTATTGGGCTTACCGACATCAACTCCAATGGAAAGTGTGCGTAAGGAACTAGGCCTATCGTCCCTTTACATATCTACGGTCTGGAAATCCCTGACACTCCTCTGCAAATGTCTGCACCCCCAGGAAAGAAGTGGATTTGTGGCAATTAACGAAGCAATCAAAAGACAATTGATTCCGGTCCTAACCAAGTGGCAATTAATTTGTTTAGAAATCCTGAATACCATAGCACTAAAACCAGACAATCTCATGTTAAATCCGCTCATGGTAAAGAGAAAACTCTTGGACTGGGACTGGATAGCCACCCTGGACAGGCTCAGTGCTTTGCCATCAATCACCCAAGGCATGGACGAGCACTATTGCAGAGGCACCGTCCACCCTTACTTGGATAAATTTCCCTCAAATACGGAAAGACAGCGGTTCTTAAAATTCAGACTAAACCTCTTCCACACAAGAGAAGTCTTAGGGAGAAGAACCAAAAAAGAGGAAAAACCCAGTCTGCTGTGTCGAGGCTGTGGGCAAGAGGCTGAAACCTTACAGCATCTAGTGATGAATTGTGTTACTTTAACTAAGTTCAGAGAGAAATGGTTGGGGACGCACCTTTCAAATTTAAGCACTTTAACCTTGCAGGACAGGTGGCTAATTCTGAGAAGGGGGGGGGAAGTATCTACGACCCTGGCTCTGTTGAACTTTGAGAGAAACCTTTACAATTTTGGACATTTAGTTATTTTTCTCGGGTTATACTGTTTCCCCCCCTATATATATATAATTGATGTAACTGTGTTTTTTTTTTTTTTTTTTCTTCTTCCTTTTCATCCTTTTTTTCAATTCTTTTCTTTTCTTTTTATCTCCACAATGCATTTAAAGTTTCCTTTGGTAACTAATTGATGCAATAAAATAAAAAAAATAAAAAATCATATGCCAGGATATTCAAGCCATTGGCTTCCCTTCCCCACGTTTTCAGCACGGGACAAGGCGGCACACTCAAGCTTAGCACACTGTCTAGCTTCTCTAGCACAAGGATACAGTTCAAGAATTCAACATCAGGGCCTTCTGTGCCAAAGTCTCTTTGTCATCCAAAGTCTCTTGTTTCAGAGGGCCTGATGCAACACGATAAAACAATACAGTTCCTTTCTTCTTAGAATTTTCACTTATACAACCTCTCAGGTGATTTACTGTTAACCGCAGGCCCCCCTCCGCCGGACCACTTTAACACAAAATCTTCAATTGTTCTGCCTCTGCCGGGCTCAGACCAGATTCATGTATTTTTTCCAAACTTTCTCTATTTCATCAAAATCGAAGACCTTCGACTGTGCGCAGGATTTTGCTTGATCCATCGCAGGACCACTTCGATTAATATTTATTTGTTTATTTAAAATGATTTCCCTACACCGGGCTCGAATAAAATGTATATACATTTGTGCCGGACCACTCTCTAAAAGGTATTGTAGCTTGCTTTAAAGTTCAATCACTCATCAGTTGTTTAACTTCACTCGCGTCTCTTATCACACATGTTTTAACAATGTTTTTTCCAGCGCTCGCCATACAATGTTGCTGCTTGCAACCTTGGCTTCATCACGGACCGGTCTTGTATCGGTCTCCCCAACACACCAGCTGGGTTGCTTTCACTGATGTGGCTTTGGAGCCAATGACGGTACTGCGGTGGCTGGTGATTCTCCCCACCTTGATTATTGATGCGGGAGGGCCCCGGGTATCTCCGACACACAATGTAGGATTCTTCAGCCTGGTTTTCTGGTCTTACGTTTTCTCTTGAGGTTTCGGGAAAGTAACGGATCCTTGTCGAAAAAAAGGTCATGGGAATTTTCCTCCTTGCGATCCCCTTTGGTTTTGCCGCCTTTCCCCTCTTGCTCAGCTGCCGTCTCGAAACGTCTGTTTACTCATGTGCTTTGCCCCGCTCAGAGTGTTCTTGTGCCTCGCCTTTTATCTGTGTGGGAAAGTGTAATGGAAGTCAGGTGTAGTGTCGATAATTGCCTGACCATAGTATTGGGACATGTCGGCTACACAGCTCGGGTGTTAGTCTGCTTTCCCTTAGAACAGGCTGTCAGTGAGAAAGTGTTTGTGTTGTGAAGAGGAGAGTAGAGTTCCTAAATATCCTATAGGGTAGGATGGGTTAAGGTGTTACAGGGAAGAGGATACCGCGTCTCACCATCCGGTGTCTCACTCCACGAAGACCCCTCACCCAGGTGATCCTCCCGCACTGGTCCACCCCCAGGAACTGGATCCAAAAGCAATGGCCATGTACTAGCCACCTGGATGACAGATCCTCAGGGACTAGTGGGTGAGACATTCTGGTTTCTCACAGTATGCAGGTCCTCCTTTGACAATGGCAATGTGCCAGTGCCTTGCCACTGCGGGAGTGGGACCTGTATTGACTGGACCTACCCTCAGTGTTACCACCCCCTCAGAGACTAGGAGCCCTCCACTCAAGCTACAAGCTGGCAATGTCAGTCCGCGTGACTGATGTGGCAGGTCTTACCTTACTACTTGATCCGGCGGACAGACACTGGTACAGCAGGCAGCATGGAGGGCAGATTCACCTTTTCTCTGGGACTGGTAGCACTTGGTCCATAGATTGCTGGATAAGGGGAAAGTTTGAATCCACATGGCTAGAAAGGGCAGTTGCTAAAGCCAGGAAAAGGACAGAGGAGAGGTGTGCTAGCCGCAGAAAAGGGGTGAGTTTAGTCAGAGGAGGTGCAGACGTTAAGGTGCTCTTAAGGTGATCAGGGACCTAGACCTGGTTCTGGATCCTACGCACAGGCACCAGAAAACTTTGAAAGTGAGAGGCAGGACAAAAAGGGGGAGGCCATGTGCGAGAGAGCCGGTCAGGATCACAGTTTTGGATCCGGGAGCCAACAGACCCTTTGGGGCTGTATCATGTACGCAGATGGACTGGGTCCCTCTTCTGGCACTAACAGGCAGGCTGTACTGAAAAGTGGGAACAAAATGAAGGTACCAAAGTATTTGAATAAACCAGGAGCAGATTTATTACAGGAAGAGGAGTAAACTTATTGGCAGCAGGACAAATTAGACACACTGGAGACAGGTGATTGCCTACAATGGGCTGCGAGCACAAGGCTGGGCATTGATCACAGGCATACTAGCTAGACACACCTACTGGCAAAGGATCCCATGAGCCCAGCTAGTACTTTGGATGCAGGGTGAACATAAGGTCCTTAATCAGTAACACGTCATGCAAAGGATAGGATGTAGAATAACTCTTACACCAAATAATCTGACTGACTCAGGAAGTTGGCAAAGTCTAATTTATACTGTTTTAATTTCAATTGTCTAAAACAGGGAGTTACAACGGACATCAACGGGAGTTTTCTCGAGCTCTCAATACATTTTACATAAAAACACATTTATATACTGAACATCATACGTGATGTCATACTATGTGGCAAATAAGGAAAGCCTAAAGGGAACTGTGGTTGGCTCACGGGGAACATCGAAGTATATTTTCTATATGGGGGTAGGTTGTGATAGGACCTCTACTGTCAGGTGGACAACTTAAGCCTCCCTCTAGTGCATATCATCCTCAACACTTATTAAGTACACAGAATACTATTGGCTCTTAAACTATACAGCGCTTAGTTATATGGCCCTCTACAATTGGTTGGCACACTCGTGCCATGTCTGGAACATTTGGCTCCTTAGCAGCACGTAAGCTCAGACCCACGTGCCGAGGGGTGGCCATGACTTTGCTTTCCCACCCAATTAGCCCAACATCACTCCTGGTCTATGCCTTCTGCCATGAATATTGCCTTTGAACTTGGCCTTGCAATGTATTCTCGTCTCTGGGAATATAAGTGAGCACGGGCAGCCTCTTATCACAGTTATGGTCTGCATGCCTAACTCCTATTCTCATCCTTGGTCCACGTGACAGGAGACCGCAATTCGTCCTGGTTTGCAGCATTTAATTGTCTTGGATTAATAAACTTGGCACTCATGGTGTTCTTTCTTTGCACCTTAATAAGGAGTGATTTAGCTTCTTACATTTGCTACCTTTGAGAATAGATATGTGGCCTTGGTTTGCTCCAACTTTGATACCAGGCCAAAGAGCTTCACACTTCAAATCCGCGATCCCCAGCTAATTCTTTGCTGCAACATGCACAGCTATCAATCCTTCTTTCTCCGTAGGTTTGAACTTACTAATGGTTATGGCACTGAAGTCCAGACACTATCTGATGGCGGCTTCGCCTGCAGTCTATTCATTATGTATAGCTAGCTTCTATTATCACTCAGTCTACTTGCGTTGCTGCATCTGTACAGTTATTAAACGGCTTGCATTTTCTTCAGTGCGTCACACACACATACAATCTTCTTTCATCATAGCAAATTTTAATCGATTCCTTATTTTCGTCATCAGTTTCTACAGGGACATACATCTTCTTCTCCTTATCTTCTTAATGCATTACTCTTACTTCTTGTGACATCTCCAGCTTCTCTTTCTCTCGTTCTCATATGTCTTCGGAGACCTCTTCCATAAGATTGTCATTTCTTGGAGCATACATCCGTTACGGTCTTCTTAACGGATACCTTTTTTTCGTACACTTGTCGCGGTATGGTCACAACTACTGGCGTTGAAGCATGGTTCAATTTCAAACTTCCAACATACAGGCAGTACAGGGGCGGAACTCCCTGCATAGGCACTCGGCTGCTCCTCTACACTCCCCCCTCTGGTCGAGTCATCGACCACACCTTCAACAGTATTCATATCTTGATATCTTCGCTTAAAGAAGAGCTTCTTCGGGGGCCATATCTTCATCACTCCCTTCAGGGCACCTGCTGCTTTTACATGTTCATCAACACTCCAGGTCATGTAACTGCACTGTCCATTCAGATTGCAATAGACCCATCGCCCTACGTACTTTTTGTGATTTCTTGAATGCAGAAACTTCGTTCCCTCAGGAGCTATGATGCTGGCTTGTATACATTTTCTGATTTCTTCATCAGTCAATTCCTTGGATCCTGGCCTTGATTCGATATTGATCATAATCTTCATTCCTACTGCCTTCTTTGCTGTCTTCTTGCACTGTGTAATTATTATCCTGATCACACAGAATCCAAACATTATCATCACCAACATTGCTCCAAGAAGCTTGAAGTTGTTCGGCATCCAATGTGGAACCCATGAGAAGATAGATGCAAACCAACTGTCGTCTGCAACATCCTCTGTCTCGTCTTCCATCTTATTGTGCAAGCTTGTCAGCAACGTTATGGCCTCTGTCAAGCTCCCATTCTCGTCATCGTGAGAAGGTATGAATGTGCAACATGATGGCCCGATTTTGGCACAAACTCCTCCTTACATCGCTGTAATCATGTCAAGGACATATCTGTTCTGGAGGGTCATTAATCTTATGGCGCTCAATTCTTCCCTGATAGTATTGAATCCCTATGGTAGTGTTAATTGTCTGCAGAAGCTCCCAGCAAGTGATTTGCAACCACTTTGCATTGGCCATCATCTGGATTCCAGACATAAAGATAGTCTTGAAGATTGAAGCAGTCTTGCTGAACAACCTATTCTCATATGGGATAGCCTCATATGCGTCTATTGATTTTGCTGAGAAATAGTTCTCTCTCTTGGTTCGATTGAGAAATTCGAACGATCTCCTCTTTCTCAAATGGGCATCTGCTTTCGGAAATTCTCCAATGTTCAGGTCACTTTGCGGAATCACTAATGCTGGAACATGAATAGGCACTAGGTGTCAGGACCCTGGCAAGTGTTGGGGTGGTGGCAGGGAAAAGGGCCCCTATGTTGGGTTGTGGAGGGAGGAGGGGGCCTCTTTGGCACCCAACTGGCTTCTCAAGACGTGTTCTCCACCCCTTTAGCAGGTCGTGAGGCCAGGGGTGGAGAACAGCCAAGAAACTACGTTTCCCAGCAACCCCGGCGGCAGGACACATGGGAACCGCGCCCACGCGAGGGCGCATGCGCGAGCCATGCCCCACGAGCGCCGCTCGCAATCCTGACCGGCAACCTGAGCTGACGTGTATTTGATGAGCTCCGGTCGGCAAGCATCAGCGGGGCACCAGCCCGCCTGAAAACATACCCCAGGCCCCGCGTCACAATTAAGATAAGTAGCCCATGGTCCTACGCGCAGTGGCTAATTGCATGGAAGGGGTTTTTTCATAAACTAACAAGAAAACCACGAAAACCAAGTCGCGTGCAAAACGAAACTAACTCTTGGGGCACAAACTATTAATCCTGCATGGGTAGTGCTTGCATAACTACTGCATGCATCTTGGGGGGCATTGCATGGTCCAGACTACTAAAGACCCGTGTGGGGAAAATGAAAGACACGGGCCGCTCGATCTCAGAACAATTAACCCTTTAAGGGTAGAACTAGCGCACGCATTCGTTCTGACATTCCTTGTTTGTTTCTAGTGGAAGACGACTCCGCGGAACGGTGCGTGGACAGAAAAGACGGCAGTCGCCGCAGATCACCTGAAAACGAAGCTAAGTTCAAGTTTATGTTTCTTGTTGCTTTTAATGACAGAGTGAGCCTAGTGAGTCACGTATAGCAGAACTGCACCTCACATGAAGCAATGTGGGGAACGCTTATTTCTACAAGCAGTAATGTGGGAATCTTGCATGCAATAATCTGGGAAATGTTTTGTAGGTGTTTGTGAACAACATTGGCATCCTCACAGGCTCTGCAGAAGCAGTAGGCCAAACTGGTTGGAGCTCCAGCACAAAGGCTCCCGTATTGAGAGTTTACTAGATGTTGTAAAGAGCATTGGAGTGACAGGTTACAACTTCACCGAAAGGAAGCAGGAGCCAAGGAGCATGTTACCCTAATTCCCTCATTCCTGTCCACAACTCCTTCCTCTACCTCTTTCCGGTGATCCTAAAACCCTCAACCTATCCATTCCACGGACCCTAACCCTCTTTCCCCGAAGGGTCGCGGAAGCCTGCGATGGTGTAATCTCCAGGCCCCAAGACCTAACGGGAAGGGAGGCGTTTGTGCTGCCTCTGCGCCAGGAGAAGAAGACTGAAGGCTCTGACACTAGGGAACACGTTCCTCCCCAGTCTTTGGGCAGCTTCATATAGGCTCTGGTTCCACAAGCCCAATATCGATCCACCAGGACGGCTGTCCCCGCTCCCATTCTAGAGACATCAACTGTAGTCTTGCAACCTATATTATCTCCCACATGCTTGTTTCCTTCTCTTCGAAAGAACAGTGTCGCATTTGTCAATGGGAACATGAACATTGGGCCTGATTTACCTTCGACCCACGTTAGTAATTTGGCATGCTGGGCCCATGACTTCAAAACTTCATTGCTCGCTTTCTGTACCTCTCGTATATATTTTGACTTCAATAGATGAGCTGCACAGGACATCAACCCTGCTTCCCATCCCTTCTTGGATTTCACTTGTCCATAGACTAGCAGCTGGGATTGTTCCCAGCATCCAGGTGCCCAAGCTATTTCTACTTTGTCAGGACAGTCCGTTTTCTTAATTTCTTCTATGACCACTTCATCCTTTTTTGCCCTAGGATACGTAAGCATCTTGCTCTTCCATGCAGGCTCCTTTTTCATCTGTGTAGTCTTATTATAATCATGCTGGAATGGAAAAAACCATTTCGATCTCCATTGCAGAGTGGCCCAATTTCTTTGGAACAGTCCTCGAGTCATGCATGCTGCAAGATGAATAAGACACTTGGCATCGTGTTCTGGCACTTCTCTTTGGACAGCATTCGTGGCATAGGGTATGAGAGCGCAAACGTAACAACTCTCTTTATCTGTTCTCTCTCCCACCTTCCTCGTGCTGATACAACATGTTGTGACCCAAGTGTGCTGCATTATCCAAGTATGTATTTATCCCCTCATTATCTTACTCACTTCTCCTGTGTCTAACAAAACGTTTGCAGCCCATGAAACGACTCTAATGCAGCACTACTGTCGGGAGATAGCACAAAGGGTTTTGGCTCTTTGGTAATAAGCAAATCAACAGTAGTTCCTGGAGTGGGGAGGATCAAAGGGACATCTGCCTTGGCCAGAGCATTAATATAATGAGGAATGCTGATCAGAAGAAACAGAAAAGCACAGAATATAGTTTTACATAAGTATATCACAAACCAACATATTAACCCCCACCATTTGTGGCATTCTGAAATTGGTTGGGCTTGCTCATCCTCTAAATTTGTACTATCTACGGCATTCCTCATTTCTACTGTAATCATTTAAGGAAAGAAAAACATTTTACTCCTGCAGTAGTAACACTTCCTCTATTATTGCCACAAGCAATCTTTTGATTACAGGGCCATTATTAGGATCCTGTAAAAAAGTGTGAATATTAACATTTCTTCTGATAAGAGCAGGATAAGCTTGAAGGATAAATACAAAACAGCCAATATAAGTCTGTGGGCATCCCTGTCTGTTAAGACCATAGATTCAACCAAACGGGTATGCAGTGAGAAACAAATCGGGCTACTGCACTCGCTTCCAATCGTCGGACTCAAAATCCAAATCGGGCATATTCGTGATACATTAATACTTTTCTAAAGTAAATTTTCAAAGGATTCCTGTGACTCCTGGCAAAAAGTTGCAAGCCTGCTATAATATCTATAAGGAGTGTCCAAGGTGAGTCACAGTCCAAATGCAAATCTGCGTTTATCAGCTAGTAGATTTATCATACTTTTTCTTGGTCATCGATCGAGTCTGCACACGCTGAAATTCTTCTTCTTGTCTTGCTTCTGAATCCACAGCTGGGGGTGGTGTGGTCTCACTGGTGTATGACTTCATGTCATTCAAATTAACCCAAGCTCGTCTGCCTTGGACATTTACTGCTGAGGGAGTAACATTTTCAACAATGAATGGTCCATTAAAACGTGGCTCATGCCACTTCCTGGTAACATTTCTAATTAATATGGCATCGCCAATAAACAGTTTAGGTGTCGATAATAATTCAGTTGATCGGTTTGCTGAATGGTTTTCATCTGTGTTCTGAGACCCACCCCACTGGCCCTTAACTTGATCTGAAATGAGAGAGATGCTAGAGGTCATAAATTTCAAATATTCACTGAACTAATTTCCTAACATTTTTGCTGTGCTCTGGGCATCATTTCTACTCCTCGATGGAGTTGTAAGAGGCGTTCTCATTCGCCTCCCTTACACCCCCCTCATGGGGTGTGAGATGGTGGTCCGAACCAGGCTGATGCCTAAGGGCAGGCTATATAGCCATCCCCTTTTCAACGTTAGCTTGAGTTTGGAAATCGTTTCATTAAGGAGGCTGTTGAGTCGCTCACATATCCCATTCGCTTGAGGGTGATAAGCAGAAGAAAACTTGTTTTTAATACTCAACAATAGTCCTATCTGTTTGAACACTTCATTGACAAAATGTGGTCCATTATTGGATCTCAGCACTTCACACACACCCCATCTTGGAAAGAATTTGCACACTAGAAACTTTGCTGCGCAAGTGGCATCAGGGTGTGTACACAGACCTGCCTCGATCCACACCACCACTATCAGATATCTGTTTCTACTACACAAATGCAGCATGTCAACATAATCAATATGTAAATGCTGAAAAGGACCATTTGGTCGAGGAATTACTCCTCTAACTGTTCACAGTGTATGCCCAGCATTGCACTTTTAAAATACGATGCAGTTTACTACTTAAAATGCAATGTGTTCTAACAAATTTGGAATAAACCAGTCTTCTGCAATCATTGCAGCAAGACTTTACCTAGTTACATGCGCGGGGTAGAGCAGCTGTTCCAGCGCTACCTTTAACAATGCTACTGTCATCACTGGCTTTCCAGTGCTATCCTGTCACCATAATGTTTCTGTGGGGGGATAAAGAACACCCCCTTCGCTTCCATACTTCCAGCTCTTCCTGCGGCGCACTGCCTTGAATTTCCATTAGTTGGGTCATGAGTAATTTATTAAACCCTTCCTGCATCACCATAACTGTTGCAACTTTTTCTTTGACATTTGGTGTATCAAAACTTGAAATATCTGGAGAATATGCAACCCTTTCGGCTTCTGTGTCTGTGGCTTCGTTCCCGCAAGAAATAGTCTGTTTGCCTAGTGTGAGCTATGCACTTGACGACCGCTATTGCTACTGGGAGTTGTAGTGCTTTAATAAACCTGTCCAATAAAGATGCGTGCTGCACTGGAGTGCCACCCGCATGGAGGTAGCCCCTCCTTTTCTAGCGTGCTAGCCCTGCATGTACGATTGACGTCATGTAGGGGGAGTCACTGTACACCATCACTTGCTGCCCTTTGTCTTTCTCGAGCGCCACAATAAGCGCTACCAATTCTGCTGCTTGAACTGGAAAGTGAGACGGAAGTCTGGCACTTGATACAAACTCGCCATTTTCTCTGTGCCTCACTACAGCTGCGCCAGAATACCTTTGTCCACTAGTTTGATCAATTTTCGAAGAACCATCAATAAATAGAATTTCCCCTCCTGGCAAGGCATTCTTTTTCACACAAGGTATATCATCATAGAATTCAATGTAATTTGAACAATCATGCACAAAGTCACTTTCTGTCACTGGCTTAGCTATAAACGTGGCAGGATTCACTATTTTACAACTGACAATTTTGATTGTTGGGTTCAAAATCATTACCCCATAGGCTGAAGCTCTCTGAGATGTCAATGTACCTTTCGGTGTCTCTAAAATGGCAAATAAGGTATGCTCCTTGAAGAGGGTCATAGAGCAGTCCATCACAATACTTGTAGACTTGTCAATTGTGAACGCGGCAGCTGCCAATGACTGTTCACAAGGAGAGTGTCCTTTCATAACTGGGTCTAACATCTCACTGTAATATGATAAAGGCCTGTACCCTAATGTGGTCCTCTGTGTAAGCACTGCGGTCATGACTGTGTGCGGAAACAAATGCAATTCCTCATCATAATTGGGAATTCCTAATATAGGAGATGTGCAAATTGCTTTTTTCAACACTTTAAATCCTCCCTGCATCTCCTCATTCCATTCTATTGTAACTTTGTCCACTTGTGCCTTTTTTAAAGACTGCAAAGGGGTCTTGTGTATGAACTATAATCAAACAACCAGGCTCTAATATAATTATATAATCCTTAAAACTGTTGCATCTGTTTTACCATGTGCGGTTTTACAGTTTTCATAATCGCCTCAGGCCTTTCAGGTGTCACCTTTTTTCCCTCATGTGAAATCAACTGTCCTGTGTATAACACCTCTTCTTGACAATACTGCAATTTCTCCCTGTCTACCTTGTATCCCATGTCTGCTAGGATAGCCATCAGCTGAATCGGGTCTTGTATGCACTCATCTTCCGTCGTGCTACAGATTAAAATGTCATCTATGTACTGTATCACTGCACTTTTCAAATCAAAATTGCCTAGGTCCATCTGTGGGACCCGGTTAAAAATCAATGGAGAATCACAGTACCTCTGGGGCAAACGAGTATGTTTCAGCTGAGTTTGGCAAAATGTAAATTAAATCAAGTCTTGTGAGTCCTTGTGTGAAGGGATTGAGAAAAACACATTTTTTCAAATCAATCACCGGGAATTATCGAGCTTCTACTGGGATACTACATAGTATCGTCACTGGGTTGGGAACTAAAGGAAACTCTGCCTCTGCAATCTGGTTAATCGGTCTCATATCTTGTATGAATATCCATGATCCTCCCTTTGATTTCTTGATAGGATACACTGCGGTGTTGCACAATGTATCTGATGGCACTAAAATACCTTGTTCCATCAGTGCTGAAATGGTTTTGAATATACCCTGATCAGCCAATGGAAACATGGGATACTGTCTTGCTCGAGGTAAAATCGCCCCTGGCTTCAACTTTATTTTGACTTCCCCCTATCCCTTTTAACAGACCTTTGTCATAGGGACCTGTGGTCCATAGGACACTGGGCACCTTCTCCAAGCCCTCCTCAAAAAATGTATATTCTATTCCAATATGTGAAGCTCATGAAGAACACTACTTCATCGTCTGTTGGGTCACCTCTAACCATGTCATTGTCAGTAATGTCAGTCAACCTGTACCGTTCTTCAATAGCTATCACTGTCCTCCATGGTCTCCCCTCGTCATCCGTCCCTTCAAGCATTGCCATTTCCGTACTGTGGCTGCTTCTAATTCTAGAGGGATAGTCTGTCCCCTTAATGGATACAAACCTTCATCTTCTATATCAGCTCCTTTCACTTCAGGCGATGCAAGGGGAGCTGAGGGCTCGACACCTTCCTCCTTACACTGGTCAAGCTTCCACTCCTCGGGTGGCAGATCTTCCTGGTACATCTTCCAAAGCTCTAAAATAGCAAATATTTTCTCTAATTTCTTCCCCTTGTACACATCGTGTAAGTATGTGGTCATGTGTTGCAAAAACGCTTTTGACAGCGATCTCCCTTGTGGCCATGGCATGAACACAGTACCACGTTTATCTAATATAATCGCGGTAGAAAAGTTAGGGTAGATACCACTGCCACCAGCCAAGTCTAAATGGTAAAAGAGCAAAACAATGCTCTAGGAGATACAGATAAAAAGGGATACGAATTAACCCTTTCCAGTACTCCATGGAAGATGGGGTGTACTGGATCTGTGGTAGATTGACTATGTAAGGTTAATGGTAACTTTACCCTTTTCTGGGGGTCAGTAGTCGCCTCAGAAATGGAGTCGAGGGAAGTCTCAAAGGCAACCCTGTGCCACGGCACTGAAGGTGCTGTGTGACACACAAAAAGAAGAGGGCTACTGAAGTGGTGTACTTCAGAGTCCACAATCACAAAAAAAGGTGGAAACACATAGCAAAACACAGGTAAGAGGGGGGAAAAGCTCTCACTCTTACCAAGTGGAAAGAAAATAAACTCCAAAAGTCCAGCAAAGCTGCTGGGGGACTCACTAGTTGAGGGAAATTAGCCATAGATGAGAATTCTCCCTAACACTTGGCAGTCACAGTTTTCAATGGGATGGCCTCAGGATACCTGGTGGCATGTTCGACCAGCACCAGGATAAACCTATTGCCTGAGGATGTTTGGGGGTCAAGGGGACCAACAATGTTGATCCCTACCCTCTCAAATTGTACCCCCACAACTGGGAGTGGTACCAATGGAGCTTGGATTGTTGAGCCACTCTTACCAGATAACTGGCAGGAGGCACAACTCCTGCAGTGACTTTCTACTTGCACCCCCATCTTGGGCCAGTAGAAGTGCATGGATAACCTTTGCTTGGTCCTCTTAATACCAAGGTGACCAGCAAGGGGCACTTCATGCGCCAGCTGCAGGAGGAAGGGTCTTACAGCAAGGGGAATCACCAACCTCCTATGGTCTCCGTCTGTAGACTCTTTAGGCTCACTATACCTTCCCAATAAATCCGATGCTTCCCAGGAGGTTCACCCTCAAGCTGGGAGCAGGCCTGTCTCATTAAGCCTTCCAGAGATGGGCACTCACATTGGCCTTTACTGAATTCTTCCCTGTCAGGACCACCTTCTACTAACAAATTGTTTAGTTCAGGATGGTCATTGGGGTCAAACACTTCAGGTATCACCACCTCCTCATCAGGTCCTGGTGATAGACCAACTACCTCCACCTCAGTGGTAGGTGAAGTAGGGGGAATATTCTCTTTCCCTCTGTTTGTTTTTTTGACTCCTTTAGCTTTGGGTTTCCCCTTTGGCTGGGGCAGTGCATTGGTCTTGGCCAGTGCTGCCCTTGTTTGAGACCTTGTGCAGGATTTGTCAGCAGTATCTCCCATAAGCCCTAGAGCTCTGAGATCATTGCCCAACAAGACCTTTCCTGGAACACTCCTCTGAATCCTCACTGGAATCCTGACTGCTGTACCATTGATAGTAAGTTTCACAGGTATTACTGGGAACATGAGAGGTGGGCCGTCAGCCAATTTAGTGGGCATCAGAGTAGCTCTGGCAACTTCCTCTGGGTCTACTAAGGTAGAATCCACTACAGTTTCACTGCACTCACTATCCATAAGAGCTGGAGTATCTACTCTATTGATCAGCACACTGTCTTTAAAGTAGTCCTTGGTGTTATCTGGATTCCTAGCATAAGCCTATGAGACTTTAGGCTCCCAGGAACCCAGGGAAACTAAAACTACCTCAGCTTCTATTCCACTGGGGAAGGTGTCTGAGGAGAAGAATGCTCCTGTAATCTCTTCTTCCTCATAGGAGGAGAAGGCCAGATTAGCAAAGTGGACCCCCAAGGTTTTGACCTTACATCTGGGATCCCCCTTCACGTGGTCAGTTTCTCCACAAGCAAAACAAGGTCCATTGGGTCCGTTCCCATAGGGAGGCTTACTATAACCAGAGTTCTGTTTCGGAGGCTGACCTCCACTACCCTGCGAGTTCTCTTGTGTCTTACGCTTATTTTTCTTTTTGTGGCCCTTTTGGGAAGAAGATTTATCAGTTTCCCCACCCTCTTTATCTTTGGACTTTTTCCCTTCCTCCTGCTTAACAGCATGAGTCTTGTCCTTATGGGACACTCGATGTGACACCCACAAATCTGCTGCAATAGCTAGCTTCTTCGGATCTATCTCCTTTGAATCTGCCAGGTGCTGCTGAAGCTCAGGGGAAGAAGATGCAAAAATATGTTCCACCATGACAAGACGTATCATACCTTCAAAGGTAGAAACCTTATAACCTTCAACCCAGCCAGTCAAGTTTTTTAAGGATTTGGTTACATAAGATACCCAAGTACCACCTTCTTTTTTTCTTATACTCTCTGAATCTTTTTAAGTATTGGGCAGGAGTCTTTCCAAACTTTAAGATGAGAGTCTGCTCCAACATTGCAAAATCTGCTCTCTCAGCTTTTGACATTTCCATAATGCCACTGCAGCCAGAATGGGGCAGTCTGCTACGTAACCAGGCAATTTTATCAGCATTGTCAACTTGTTGAACTTCACAAGCATACTCAAATGTATTCAGCCAGTCTATAATGTCATTCTTTTCCTCACACACACTGAGCAGATCTTTTGGAAACCTGGGATGAGAGGAGGCCCCAGACCCATGTCCTGGACCCTTGGATCCATTGGCAACTTGAAGCTTGGCCAGTTCCAACTGGTGATCCCTGTCTTTCTGTTTTTCTGCCTGCTCTATCTTTAGTTTGGCCATACTGAACTCAAGCTCCTTCTGCCTAAACAGTAGTTCTTGCTTCTTGAATTCAAGTATGGCCTCCCCATCAGCACTGGCAGAGGAAACATTAGACATTACATCCTCCATGTCCTCATGGTTGCTGTGGATCAGTGCAGCGGCAGAACCATCAGTTCTACCAGTGAGAGCAGCCCCACCTCCTTCTGCACTGTCCTCAGAAGCTATAGCTCTAAGCTGAGCTTCTTGCCAGTCCATGATTCTTTTGATCATTTCCACTTTCGTGCCTTGAGAGGAGACACCTCTCTGAGCACACATCTTTCTTAATGTGTCAGATTTAGAAGCATTTAAAGTTATCAAGGTACTTGTTTCCATACTGTTAGATAGGACTATGGCCTTTTAAAAGTTATACTACAGCAATTCACTATGTGTACTGGTAGAAATAACTCAAAATGCCTCCACTAGTGCGCAACACTGGATACCTTCAGTCCTATCCCACCGCTGTACACCAATTTGTTAAGATGGATTTCTGAACTCTGACCTGGAGGGGCAGAGGTTCGGAAGGACAGCCTAGTTTCTTGGAACAGGGTAACCTCTGGACAAGCCAGACCAAGTAGGGTAGCGATGGCGGCGGTCAAGACTAAGTCTCAAGAGGGGTGAGGGTGACTGAAAGACCTCAATGAGCACACAAAGTAAGGACACTTATGAATTACTCCAGACAGGTGTTATATTAAAAATATAGACACATTTATTACAAGGCCTTTGCAACATAGACCATAGCAAAGAATTACAGTAACACTAAAGTAAACCAATACATCACAATCAATACAATATATATACAAGACCGAGGGGTCTAAGGAGTTAACAGCACGGAATATGTAGACCACCTAGATGGGGAGGAAAACAGGCAGTGCAGGTAATCTTTAGACCCAGTTCATCATCAGAAATACACCTAACTAAGAGGCAGTCCAAGCCCTACGAATAGAGGAGCCTTATACTCAATAGTACCTGCACGCACTGGTGCCAATGGACAAAATAGGGTCTTTTCAAGGGTCACTAGCAGCTCAGGAAGGTGGATGCGGTCGATGAAGAACAAGTCCCCACTACTCAAGCAGGACCTCCACTTGCGGGCAGAGGCAGGTTAAGAGTGCGGGATTGAGTCGCTATTTCGCAACAGCGGTAGAAAAGAAATGGGCTCCTGCGCTAGGGGCCACCGGTTGGGGTATGGACTACTCACCGGTCCCCGACGCAGGCAGACCCAGACTTCGCCAGTTCCGCTCACTTTGCTGGCAGGTTCGAATGCGACAATCAGGACATCTCGACACCGTATAGTTTCCGTGGTAGCAGGATTCAGGGTCAAGGGGGTCACCAATGCAGCGAACGTGCACAGGTTGTTGCCACAGCAGGGCAACACGGCAACCGCGTTTACTCGGGTCCGGACGCACTCGTCTCACTTCAGACCTAGGAATGCCAAGTGTACGAAATTCAGTGTGAGGGTGCCGTGGACACAGAGCTAGCAGTATGCCAAGTTCCGAGGGCTTCCTCAAAACGGTGGCGGTGACAGAGCAAACATCCCATGACGCTGGTCAGCCCACTGGTTGGCCCAGGGACACTTCCGAAGAGGCTTACTTGCAGGGTTTGATGAAGGTGCCGAAAATAGTTGGTCCCACTATTCCAATGTGTCGAAGCGCCTTCGCAGACCTTCTAGGACGATCAGATGCAGAGGGGTCTCGCAGGACGACAGCAGGCTCAGGGTGCCAAACCTTCCAGCGGATCACCAGCGGTTGCTCGACTCGGCTTCTTGTTGCAGGATACCTGGCTCCTTATCCTTTGTTCGGTGTGAACTCAGGAGATCGACATGGTAGTGGGGTTTTCGGCCTCCGCTTATCCAAAGTTCCCTTTGCGCCAAAACGGAGAGGACCCAATGGAAGATCTGCTCACAAACACTCACTCCATACGTGGACCAATCATGGACCACAGTGGTCCTAGGTATTCAGGACACTCTAGACTCTCTGGCACCCGGGATGTGTATTGGGAACAGACATCCCAGCCCACATCCTGGAGGCACACACACAAGGCATGCAGAAGCCCGCAAAAGCATTGGGTTTCACGGGAAAGTGCATGACCAAATAAGGACTTGCCCGGGTCGGCTCGACCTGGGGAAGGTGAAGGGGCAAGATGGCCAAAGGACAGGACAAAGAACCTCGTGGCATGGCTATTTTGGAGCCAGGCCACCTATTCGTGCCAAACACGGTTAATGCGGTTAACATGGCAAAAAAGGGTTCAAAACATAAGATAAACGATAGCTGCCACCAGTCCTGTCCGCGACACACCTGCACAGTTCATAATAAGTCCAGCGAGAGTTCCTAGGGCCTTTGGAATGACTAGAGACACAGGTGTACTGTAAGGTAAGTTACATTGTACACCTGTTACATGTTGCACAAAAGCTGCAAAATGAGGAAAGGACTAAGGGAAAACGAAGTCTCCCAGTACTGACTGTCTTAAGGGCATGTCAGTTTCCCCATAAGAATTGAGCGAAAGTCCAGAGGAGTGCGGCTAAGGGCTGCGCTTCTCTGGCAAAGGTTAGATCAGGGTGTAGAACAGCAGCAAAAAGTTTGGGGTTGACACATTGAGGGAAAATTACATTCAAATATGAAATCTTTCCTAACACCTTCACTTCTCTAGTTACCACCCGGTGGGTTTGAAGTACAATCTCCCCTACAGACAGTTCCTGAGGGTCAGGAGGAACTGTAGCGATAAGATGAAATTGACACAACACGCAGAGAATCTTCAACAAAGGGCCTCATTACGAGTTTCCCGGTCCGGAATCCGTTATTTCCCTGACGACGGTGACACCGTTTCCGCGACCACAAGCATGTGGAATCAACGGCTGATTACGGCCTGGTGGTCGCACGCACCAGTCCGTTGCGGAAACGGTATCACCAACGGCATGGAAACCCCCACGGACATGGATGCACCGTGAATACAGCAGTGCAATATCCGTATCTGCCTCCGCCCTCACGGAAGCGGAAATACCGATTCTGGAAACACTGTGATCGCGAAAACCGGAAAGAGAGCAGCTGCCATTACTTAAACCACAATCCACTGCCATCCTCTGAGACCACAGGGCACATCAACTCCTGGAACTGCCAAAACCCACCACCACAATGGCATCTCGCATCCCGGCCACCAGACAGCGCAAACCACGCCTCAGCGAGCCAGAGCTGACGATACTCGTTGAGCACATAGTGGAAAATGCACCCATGCTCTTCAGCGCTGGCCAGAGACCCAGCAGCGGCGTAAGGAGGTGTGGGCGGAAGCAGCATGGAAGTGCACTGCTGTCGGGGGGGACCATGCGGACAGTGAAAGATTATCACAAAAGGTGGGACGATCTACGGCTGCGAGTGCGCAACCTGATTGCAGCACACCGCCAGCACAGCACTGGCACAGGTAGAGGCCCAGCATCGTCTCTGAAGCTACAGTCATGGGAGGAGAGGTGTAGCAGTGTCCTGCACCTCGAAGGAATACAAGGCGTAGTAGATGCAGAGGCCGGAGTCAGCCCAACTGGTGATGCTAGTAAGTACACAGAGTTTAAACCAATGAGTGTCAATGGCCCCCTGCCAGCCAGGGCAGGAGTGACCTGACACATCAAACAATGAACCCCCCCCAGCCAGGGCAGGAGTCACCCAACACATCAAACAATGAGCCCCCCAGCCAGGACAGGAGTGACCCGACACATCAAACAATGAACTTCCTCCCCACCCCCCCATCCAGGGCGGGAGTGACCCTACACATCAATGACCCAGACCACAACCAACACGCACATGAGACATGCAGACAGCGCGTGACTGAGTACAAGCTGAGACACACACACCTGAGTGCATCACCCGTCAAATGTGTGCACATGCAAGTGGACGGAGAATGTGTAGTGAATTGCATGGGATGGACCCTTTCACATCCCACCACACAACTAACAGCATGCCCTCCATTCCCCCACAGGCACTTCAACCGACAGTGACACAGCGCAGCAGGCTACACCACATCCTCCCGCACATGGCCGATGCAACCGTCCTGCGCAGGATGCCACTGCCAGCACCTATGCTACACAGACACTGGCACCACCGACTTTGGGCACAGATGCCGCAATCCCCGCTGAGACCCCTGTGCTGCCTGTTGCCACACAAGCTACACCCGTTACCACGTTGGCCGCAGAAATCAGTGCCCATACTGTTGCCACTGGGGAGGAGGTGGAATCAAGTGGCAACGGTGCACCAGTTGTACTTTCAGATGATGCACAACAGGCGCAGGATGACATGGGTGACATCACTCCCCTACCTCACCTGGAGTTCAGCCCCTCAGGACTCCACAGCCCCATGAGGTTGCCCACACCCTCGATGGCCGAAATGTGCACACGCCTCCAGCGCATAGAACAACAACAAACCGGCCTCACACAGCTTGTCGAAAAACAACTGGAGGAGGCTTGGCAGCAGTGGGAGGAGGCAAGGCAGCAGCGGGAGGTGGCAAGGCTGCAGCATGACTGTACTGCCACCTCTGTGCGCCGGCTGTCGAGGGCAATAGGCCATTTTGCCACCAATGTGACCCTGTCACGGCATGTGAGGGAGGGTAACAGCATGAAGTCCTCCATTGCAGAGTCAATGTTGGTGGCCCAGCAGGCTTATTTTGGCAATATGCCACCAGTTACGCCACCAGTGCCATCCACCAGCCCCACCCCCTCCAGTTCCGTAGTGAGTAGCCCACGGAGGCGCTCAAGCCGGCTTGCCAGACCCTCTGGGAAGGACGCATCCGCACACAAGCGCGGCCGTAAATAGTAGGATGAACATCTGACTGTCGTCAAGACATTTGGGATTGGTTGGCTGTATGGGGGTGGGTACATTGGGGGGAAGGTACATTGGGGAGGTGGGTGGACACGGGTGCACAGCTTTCCCTTCCAATTCACCTTTATCCCTGCATAGTTGAGAATAAAGCACTGTTGAAAAGGAAGTGACGAGTGGACATTCCTGATTTAATTTGCATTCAATACATTTGATGTTGTGCTCCATATATTTGTGCCATGCCATGCATGTAGAGTCCCTAAAATAAAACTGTGAATGAGTGCTTCCCGTGCATGTTGTCCATCCTGTGCGCCCCTGCTAGGGAGTGCACCATCCCATCCCCATTGTCGTCATCCACATCATCATCATCCTCTGTGTCTGGGGGCAGAGGAACGTTCCTGCACATGCACAGATTGTGTAACATGGCACATACAAGCACTATTTCAGTCTTCACTGGCCTGTACAGCAATGATCCACCAGATCGACTCAAGCAGCGGAACCAGGCCTTCAGTCATCCAAATGTTCTCTCTATCATGCCACGTGTACGAACATGCACCCTGTTGTTGGCCTCCTAATGCCTGTTCCTTGACCTTAGTATGGGGGCGTCATCAGCCATGGTGTGAGTGCATATCCTGCATCACCTACATGGAATTGGGAGGAAGGGTACATGTCAGTGTTCGTGGTTTCCATGTCTGAATCAGATGCAGTACAATCATGTTCCATTTGTGATTTGGCTTGCCATCCGGACCTCTACTGGTGAGTGGGGCTTCCAATGTGACCCCAATTTTTAGCTAGAAATCAGTGAAAAGGGCATCCAGGCCCCCGTGTCTCTGTCTCCCTTCCCGGCACCTTCTTCCTGCCTCTCCCTCCCTCCTCCCGCCTCCCAGGACCTGCCAACCGCCCTGATTTCCCATTTTGGGTGACCCGTGCTAACTCGTGCCTCCTCTTTCCATCCAGACCTCTGCAACCCTAAACTTGATCCCCTGCCCTGTTTCTGCCCCAGCATCCCTTTTCGCTTCCCCACTTCCTAGTTCTCTCCATCCCGCCACCCATCCCGCTCTGATTGGTCCCGACTAGAGTTTTCCCCTCCATTGCCGACTCTCCCAGGGCAGCCCCTTGCCCGACAGCCCATCGGCTAAGGACCTGAGGCAAAGGACGGCTCCTGCAGAGACGGCAACAGGTCGTATCTGCAGGTATCCGCAGGAGAAGCAAGAAGCCAACAACAGGTAAGTGTGGCAAGGGCGGGGACAGAAGCAACTACTTCACGCCATACTACCCTACCACTCAACCCTGGAAGCTAATCTGTTGTAAAATCTTCATTCTGCAGAGTAGTTTGCCTTCAGAATGTCTGCCCAATAGCATATCTGTGGCATAATTGCATTTAGAAAGTCCACCTAATAGCATACCTGCGGTGAAGTTTACATTTAGAAAGTTTCATTAAAAATCCACCCATTAGCATATCTGTGGAGTAGTTGCATTTAGAAGGTGTGCTGAATAGCATATCTGTGGTCTAATTGCATTTGTGGTCTAATTGCATTTGAAAACCTCCTAATAATCGGATCTGTGGTCTAGTTTGCATTTAAAAATCCACCCAATAGCATATCTGTGGAGTAACCACAATCAGACATATCTATGGTCTAGTTGCATTTGAAAGTCTGCCTAATAACATATCTGTGGAGTAGTAGCACTCTACAACCTAATAGCATATCTGTGATCTAGTTTGCACTTAGAAAGTCCACCCAATAGCATATCTGTGGAGTAACCGCAATCAGATAAGCTGCCTAATAGCATATCTGTGGTCTAGTGGAATTTGAAAGTCCACTCAATAGCACATCTATGGTCTAGTTGCACTTGAGAGTCTACCTATTAGCATATAGGTGGTCTTGCTTGCATTTGAAAGTCTGCCTATTAGCATATCTGTGGTCTAGTTTGCATTTGAAAGTCTGCCTAATGACATATACATGGTCTAGTTTCCATTTGAATGTCTGCCTAATAACATATCTGTGGTCTAGTTTGCATTTAAAAATCCACCCAACAGCATACCTGTGGAGTAGTAGCATTAAGAGAGTGTGCCGAATATCATATCTGTGGCCCAGTGGCATTAGATAGTCTGCCTAATAGCATATCTGTTGTGTAGTTTGCATCTAGAAAGTCCGCCTAAGAGCATATCTGTGTTGTAATTGCATTTAGAAAGTGTGCCGAATAGCATATCTGTGGTGAAATAGTATTTAGAAAGAGTCCCTAATAGCATCTCTATGGTGTTATTGCAGTTGGGAAGTGTGACCAATAACATATCTGTGATGAAATAGCATTTAGAAAGTGTTCTTAAATAGCATATCTGTAGTATAATTGCATAAATATCATATCTGTGGTCTAATTTTGCTTCTTGGTGTAATTGTATTTAGAAAGTGTGCTTAATAGCATATCGGGGGTGAAATAGCGTCTAGTAAGGGTCCCCAATAGCGTATCTGTGGTGAAATAGCTTCTAGAATGGGTCCCTAATAGCATTCTGTGGTCTAGGTTTGCCATTGGTGTAATTGCATTTAGAAAGCGTCATATAGCATTTAGCATATCTGTGGTGTAATCGCACTTAGAAAGGGTGCTGAATAGCATACTTGTGGTCTAACTGCATTAGAAAGTTGGCCAAATAGCATATCTGTGTGCAGTAGTTGCATTTAGAAAGTGTGCCTAATAGCATCTCTGTAGTCTAGTTGCACTTGAAAGTCCACCTAAAAGCATATCTGAGGTGATGTTACATTCAAAGGTCTGCCGAATAGCATACCTGTATCCTAGTCTGCTAGAATAAAATCGAAATAATAGCGTATCTGTGCTGTAGTTACAGCTAGATAGCCTGCCTAATAGCATATTTGTGGTCCAATTGCATTTACAGAATCTACCTAATAGCACGTCTGTGGTGTAGTTCAGCTTAAAAACGTGTGTTCAATAGCACATCTGTAGTCCAGTTCGCATTTACAAAGCCCACCTTACATCATATCTGTGGTGCAATTGCATTTGATGGTCTGCCTAATAGCTTATTCTGTGGTCTAGCTACATTTGAAAATCTGCCTAAAGCATATCTGCGGCCTAGTTTCCATTTATAACAGTAAAACTTAGAATACGTGAATAATATCTCCATGTCTAGTTGAACCTAGAAACTGTGAATAATCTCACCCGCTGTATAGTTGAACTTAGAAAGTGCAAATAATCGCTAGGTACAGCTATATCACAGTTCAAACCATGAGTGCACCCAATCCACCAAGGTCTGCCGAAAATGACCTTTGTGCACCCCCCCGCTCTACCCCCAGCCCTACCTCCCCTTCCCCTTCCCTAAGTCATCCCACCCTCCACCACACTCCCTACACATCCCCTTTCCAAACACCAAGCCGGAGGGGCACGATGGCGAGCCAACCACCCTAAAACCACTGCTCCTCCCATCCCCTCCACCCATCAGCCTACTATGATCATACCCGCCCTCCTCACTAGCCTCCCAGGCACACCCAGCCCAGCAACCATTTGTATTTGTATTTTATTTATTTGTAAAGCGCACCAGGCCCAAGGGCATCCGGGCGCATGATTTAGGTTACAGGCATGTTAAAGGGTCCATACAAAAGGAGAACAAGGGAAGGGAATAAAGGCAATTTAGAATAAAAATGCAATTTAGAAAATATACATGTTAACAATCATACAGAGCAGCTAGCAGGTTAGTGCAAGTGTAGCGGAGTGCCGGTGGGTGCTAGTAATCAGACTGGTCTAGGGCTGCCAGCCAGGCTTTGGCTTTGCTCTTGAAGGCCAGGAAGGATGGTTCTGCTCTGAATGGATTGGGTAGGGAGTTCCATAGTTTCGCAGCCATGACTGGGAAACTGCTCCCGCCTGATCTCTGGAGGTTGAAGCGGGGGATGGAGAGGCAGTTGGTTTGAGCACTTCTAAGTGGTCTTGAGGAGGTGTGTAGAGAAAATCTACTAGCCAGGTAGCTTGATGCGAGAGGCTTTTGTGTGTTAGTGATAGTGCTTTGAGAGAAACTCTTTGGGAAACTGATAGCCAATGGAGACTTCGTCTGGTGTCTGAGATTTGGAGGTTCCTAGGGATGTTTAGTGCCGCTCTAACGGCATTATTTTGAATGATCTGTAGTTTGCTGATGTTGCATTGGTTGGTGCCGAGGTAGAGGGCGTTACAATAGTCAATGTTAGACAGAACCAGGGTCCTGGCTAATGTAGTGCAGTTGGCTGGTGATAGGAATGGACGACATGCCGTGATGAGCTTGCATTTATATGATGCAGCAGAGGAGACAGCGTTAACTTGTCTCGAAAGTGATAAGGTGGCGTCGAGATAGAAACCAAGTGTTTTAGTATCTTTGGCCACTTTGATGGTATTGCCATCAATTATGAAGGATTTGAAGGACGGGTCCAACTTGCTAAGTCTTTGGTGAGATCCTAGGATGAGAATCTCCGTCTTTTCATCGTTCAAGCACAGTTCATGCTGCGCCATCCAAGCCTGGATCACTTGATAGATGGAATTGATGGCTAGAGTGTCAGTTTTGTGGTCACCTGTGATAGGGATGAGTATCTGGGTGTCATCGGCGTAATTGGTATATGTGACACCCAGATAGTCCAAAATATCAAGGAGTGGTTTCGTGAACACATTGTAAAGTGTCGGGGAAACACACGAACCTTGAGGAACCCCGCAGGTGACTGGCGCGGGATCAGCAGTGGCAGAAGGGGAAAAGACTCTCATGGATCTATTTTCCAAAAAGGAGGTGATCCAGGCCGTGGCTTTGTCCGAGAAGTTGGCGCCGGTTGTGAGGTGACGGCAGAGGATTTGGTGATTTACTAAATCGAAGGCTGCAGTGAGATCTAAAAGGAGTAAGAGGGCAAGCGTGCCCTTGTCTTTTAGGTCTTCAATCTGAGTTTTTAGATCTAAGAGGGCAGTTTTCATCCCATACTGAGGGCGGAAGCCTCATTGTCTCGTCCTAGGAGATTATTAGTTTCCATGTAAGCTTGGATCTGCAAGTATGCTGCGCGATCAAGAATTTTTAAGAGGAAGGGGACTGTGGTAATGGGTCTAAAGTTAGTGGGTATGTTAGCATCCAAGGTGGGTGTTTTGAGGAGGGGAATGACCCAGGCATCCTTTAGGTTGTCAGGGACAATCCCAGAACTGAATGATGAATTTATGAGTGTGGTAATGAAGGGAGCTAGACTATGCGAGACTTCCTTAATAATGGCGGGAGGACATAGGTCGCCCTGACAGTTGGACGGTTTGAGGTTATTAATGATGTGCTCAACTTAAGTAATGGATAAGGGAGAGAAGGAAAATGGTTTTAGAGTATCGCCGCTAGCATAGTGCAAGCACTGGTCAGATGGATTTTGTGCTGCACGCTAGTCTGTAGGCTGTTTTTTTGTCACTGATTTTGTTTTGGAGAGTGGTGATTTTGCCAAGGAGGGCCCTTTAAATGTTAGTACACCAGGTACTGTCTTTGGAACAGGTGTCAGGAGGAGTAGCAGGAGACTCCAGTTCCTTTAAGATTCTAAATAACTCCTTGGTGTTTGACTGAGCTTGTTCGATGCGTTTGTTATACTCATCTCTTTTGGCCTGAAGTATGGCCTCTATATAGTTTAGAGTGGCTAGAATAACGCTAGCTTCGTTAGTTTCAGTGGGGTTACTTTTCCAGTGTGATTTGAGGCTCCTTTTTTCTTTGTGAAGGGTTCTCAGCTGTGGCGTGAACCAGGAGTTCACCCCCGCCTCCCTCATCAACTCCCACCATCATCGCCCTCTGACAGCACTCCTTCCCCTCCCTAAAAACTGCATGTCTTGCCCTTGCAAGAACAGTAGCCACGTCCCTTTCCCCTTCTGACCCCCCTACCCTCTCTCACACACTGATCGCAACAAAGACACTGAAGAGAAAACATACCTGGTCTCCCGCAATCTCTCAGTACTCATCACCTCTCCTGTCTCGACCAACCACCTCTTCCTCCCATTCACGATCATCACTACCCTCCCCCCCAGCCTCCTCCTGCCTGAAACCCCTCTCCATCGAATTCTCACTGTCCACAACTGAAACTGCTAACCCCCCACAACCCACCTTCAAATCCCCTGTGCCAAACCCAATCATCCCAGCACACCTGTCCATCCCCTCCACCCCCAAACCCACCAACGCTTTGGCTCGCCTACTCTTCCCTTCGACCACCAACTACCCCATCCCTCTATCCCTCCAGTTTCCACCCTCTCCCCTCCCACCCCCATCTCTGCCACTCCCACATCATCCTCCTCTACCGAAGTAAATTGCATCCTCTTTAATGCCCAATCTGTAGCAAAAACAGACACAGCATCTTTGACCTCCTCGCCTCTGACAAACCAGACGTGGTCTTCATCACGGAAACCTGGTTCTCTGACGACTTTGCCCCTATCGCCAATGAAGCCTTCCCCCCTGACTACTCTCTCATCCCACTGAACCGTACCTCTAGAGAAGGAGGAATAGCAATCGCCTTCAAGTCTCACTTCCAGACCTCAATCATCGACAACCAACCATCCATCCCTTCCTGCGAATCCCTCCTCGTAAAAGTATCCCTCCCCCCGCATTCTCCCACAGCTTCCTAATCATCTATAGACCCCCCGGCTACGATAGATAATTCTCAAACTACCTCTGGAACTCCCTCGCGACCCTCCAACTAAACTATCCTAACCTCACCCTGTTCGGAGATTTCAACATATGGCTTGACATCCCCACCAACCCTATGACCCACTCTCTGGCTGACGGCCTAGATGTGATTAACCTCCAAACCCACATAAACGGCCCGACTCACTATAAAGGACACACACTTGATGCCATCTTCAGCTCCCACAACCTGTTACATCTAAACCCACCTCCCCTATCATCTGGTCCGATCCCTTCATTGTTTCTTTCACCATTCGCTCACCCAACCCGCTCCCGTTTCCCAAACCAGAACTTCCAAATCTACGCAAATGCTGGAAGAAACTAAAAATCCTTCCTGACCTAGCTAACGCCCTCCTTCAGTCTCCTCCGCCTACCTGCCTACTCAATGAACAATTAACCTCCGACGCCTTTGACTCATGGCTCAACACTGCACTGATGCGGCTCACACCCTCTTGCAAACCATCAGCACGCCGTGGCCTTTTTCCTAGGTGGTTTACACCCGAACTGAAGACCACTAAACAACTATATAAATCCTTAGAACATAAAAATGGCGTAAAGACGAAACACCCCTGAGCAGATCCACCTTGGCCTGGCACCTTCGGCTGTACAAGGCTGAAATCCGGCAAGCAAAAAAAAAACCATTACAACTCCTGAATCCTAAACTGTAAAAACCCCAGCAAAGAACTTCACAAAATCATCACGAATTCACCAAACCGACATGTACCACCACCTTTCCGACCCTCTCACAATCGCTGTGCGACTCACTCTCTCTCCACTTTTACACCACAGCTCTCGAAAAACGCTCTAACCAACAAACTAGCTCTCTTACACCAATCCAGGCTATCCATCCCCCATACCAGCCATCCCACCGCCTGCAACCACTACCCAACCAACGTTTGACTCCTTCAGTCCAATATCAACCGACCAATTTCTCAAACTTCTCTCTGCCCCAAACCATCCGTCTCTCCGCTTGACCCTTGCCCAGCCACAACCCTCAAAGAAATTTTCGCATCCACCTGCGCAGGAGAACATGCAAGAACCATCATAAACGACTCCCTTTCCTCAGGAATTTTTCCCGACGCATTCAAAACGGTTCATGTCAAACCTCTTATAAAAAAAAACTTCCCTGGACCCTCTCGAGCCTAAAAACTACCGCCCCATCTCAAACACCAGGTTCCTTGCCAAACTAATTGACCGAACCGCCTACTCCCAACTAAATGACTTTGTCGAAGCCAACAATCTCCTAGAATCCGCTCAATCAGGTTTCAGAGCCCGACACGGAACCGAAACCACCCTAACCTCAATCTGGGATGATCTTAAAAACACTGCAGATTCTGCGGGATGCGCCGCATTAATCCTTCTTGACCTATCCGCTGCCTTCGAGACAATCAACCACTCAATCGTCCTTGACCGCCTCCACTCCCTAGGAATCTGTGGAAACGCTCTCAAATGGATAGGATAGGAAATAACCCTACTCTCCACCTATTCTTCCATCGCCCGACCAGTCAACACTGGAGTTCCACAAGGAGCATGCCTATCAGCCCTCCTGTTTAACCTCTATATGGCCACCCTCCCACGAATAATTTGTGCGCACAATATCCTGTGCTACAACTACGCCGATGACACTCAACTAATTCTAAAACTCCTGAACTCAAATCCCAACTGCCAACCTGACCTCGCTTCCTGCATCCTTGACATAGATCACTGGATGACCACAAACCACCTCTTGCTAAACCCCTCCAAAACTGAAATCATGGTATGTGGCAACACCGAACTTCCACATCCGCTACCCTGGCCATCTGCCATGGGAAACTCACCGACACCCTCTATTTCAGTAAAAAACCTTGGATGCACCCTAGACTCAGACCTAACCCTCTCGCGCCAAGTCAACAAAGTCTCAAAGTCCTGCCACTACCACCTTAAAACTCTTAGGTGCATTTTTCCATACCTCTCCTTTCCCAACAGACTCTCTGCGGTCCAATCAATTGTTATGTCAAGACTCGACTATGCTAACCCCCTCTACCTCAGAGTCCACGCATACCAACTGACTAAACTACAAAGAGCACAAAACGCTGCAGCCAAACTGCTACTAGCACTTGGCCCAAGAGACCACATCTCCCCAGCCCCCAAAACTCTGCACTGGCTTCCGGTTGCCCGAAGAGTGACCTTCAAAACCTTATGCATCTCGCACTGAGCAATGCATAAAACCGGACCTCAATATCTTCAAACTAAAACCCTATCACCCTGCACGTACTCTAAGATCAAGCTCGGCCTCCTAGTCATACCAAAAACAAACTCAGTCAGGTTAGGTGGATCATCATTCTCAGCCATGGCCCCCACTCTGTGGAACGCACTCCCACCCCACATCCGAATCACTGAGGACCTCATGTCTTTCCGCAAATTACTGAAAACATGGCACTTCCTCTAAAATCGACTCCTAACTCAAACTGGATAACAATGACATTAGCCTAAACTTCTAGATCATAAATAACATTCCAGTATCATGATCTGAGCGAGAAACCGAAGACTAATAACCACTAATGTAAATTAAAAACAACAAACAAAATCGTACGAGTAAAATGGAAGTAAGCAGTGAAGCGGATGAAAAGAATAAATTGTATGAAAACAGTAAAGTGGTTAATATTAATGAAAACGGATTAAATAAATGTAATGGACGAGAGGAACAAACTTCTAGATCATAAATAACATTCCAGCATCATGATCCGAGTGAGAAATCAAACTAATAACCGCTAATGTAAATTAACAAGGTCAAACAGAATAGAACGAGTAAAGTGGATCAAAGCAGTGAATTAGATGAAAACAATAAATTGTATGAAAGCAGTAAAGTGGTTAAAATTAATGAAACCGATGAAACAAATGGAATGGACGAGAGGAACAAAGTGGATGAGAGGAATAAAGTGGAGGAGAGGATGGAAAATATGAATACATGATACGGATGAGTGCACAGAGTGCATAGAATAGATAGAATACATGTAACGCATAGATGGCATGGAATGTAAGAGTGCATCGAATATACAGAGTATGGAATAAATGGAGCATGGAATAAACGGAACAAATGGAATAGACGAATCAAGTGCATGAGATAGATGTAGTGCATGGGACGAATGGAATACATGGGACGGATTGAGTGCGTGCGACGAATGACGTGCGTTGAACAGATAATGCAGGATGAACAGATGAAGTGAATGGAGCGTATGAAGTCGATGGAGCGTATAAAGATGATGGAGCGTATTAAATCGATGTGGTGTATGTATGGCGTGGAGCGGATGTAGGGGGCGGAGCGAACATAGAGTGTGGAGCGGATGAGAGTGTGGAACGGATGAGAGCATCCATCGGATGTAGAGTGTGGAGCGGATGTAGAGTGTGGAGCGGATGTAGAGTGTGGAGCGGATGTAGAGTGTGGAGCAGATGTTGAGTGTGGAGCGGGTGTAGAGCATGATATGTGGGAGGAACGGGTGAAGTATGTGGATGGAACAGGTGAAGTATGTGGATGGAACGAGTGAAGTATGTGGATGGAACGGATAAAGTATGTGAATGGAATGGGCGAAGTATGTGAATGGAACGAGTAAAGTAGGTGGATGGAATGGGTAAAGTAAGTGATGGAACAGATGAAGTGGACGGAACGGATGAAGTGGATGGAACGGATGAAGTGGATGGAACGGATGAAGTGGATGGAACGGATGAAGTGGATGGAACAGATGAAATGGAAGGAACGGATGAATTAGATGAAACAGATGATGCTTGTAGAACAGATAAGGTGGGCAGAACGGGTGAAGTGGGCAAAACAGATGATGCTTGTAGAATGGGTGAAGTTGGTGAAACAGATGAAGCTTGTAGAACAGATAAGGTGGGTAGAACGGATGAAATGGATGGAACAGATGATGCTTTTAGAGCTGATAAGGTGGGTAGAACGGATGAAATGGGTGTACAGAGAGGATGAAAGGGTAACATGCATAGATCGGACGAAGTGCATGGATCAGAAGGAATACATAGAACTGATTGAACAAATGGTGTGCATAGAACTGCGCGAGTACATGCAACGGATGGAATGCACGGAACAGATAAAGGGCACGGAATGGACACTGTACAAAAATGGTTAGGGTGCATGGAACGGTTGGAGTGCATGAAACGGTTGGAGTGCATGGAACGGTTGGAGTGCATGAAACGGTTGGCGTGCATGGAATCGGTTGGAGTGCATGGAACGGTTGGGGTGTGCTCAATCACAATTACCTAATGTAAACCACCATATCACATCTCCACGCTTATTCTCTTCTATCCACCACCACTCAATTAGAACACAGCCATACAATGACACATCCGGTATAGCTGTTCTCATACCATCACTTGCCTTATACTCCCCATCATCCTAATTAAACACGTTAACAAATTAAGCGTTCTCCTCAGGCCTAACGCAGCCAGAATCGGTCTGGATAACAACCTGCCAGAACAAACACGTACTCATGATCTCCCAACCACCACACCTACCGCTAAGAAGCAGCTATCATACGACCTGCTGCACACATATCCGGTGTTCACACACACCTTATGACTCTCTCTCTCTCTCTCTCTACTGACTTGAACCACGGTTCCAGAGGGCGTTCAACCTACCAGCGCCTTGAGGTCATACCAATGGTACATAAGGCGCTATATAAATGCAAAGTAACATAACATAACATATGGGGCATCCTATGATCTGACTTGTACGTCTCTACCATTCCAGGGCCATTGGTGGTCACATTGGTGCTTTGTCATTGGGCTAAGACTTGATGCACACAGGTAGATGGCCATGAGCCCATGTGTGGCTGGTAAGTATGGCATTGTGGAGTGATGTGCAGTAATGGAGCAGTGAGACAATGGTCACTGTGAATTTGTGGTCAATGCACAATGCCGGATAAGCACACATCATGTGCATTGTGGGGGCACAGGAGCATTGGGCGGGTGAGGGACTTGCTTCCTCATCTCGGCTTTGCTTGTCGTGCAACGTCATGTCTAGGGTGTGCATCGCCTTTGGTAGGGTGGGTACGTGCACACTGTGCCAATTCGGATTGTGAAGCAATGCGATGTGTGGGGTGTGGTGACTGTCCATGCCATTGTCCAGGGGTTATGCATTGTCAGTTGTACCAACACATACACACAGGACATTTCTTTAGCCACCCCACCTTGCACAGGGGTCATGCATTGGCAGTTGTACCAACCCAAACACACAGGACATTGACTTAGCCACCCCCCTTGCACAGGGGTCTTGCATTGGCAGTTGTACTCACCCAATAGCCATGTGCTTTGTCATGTGTCGACCACGGGAAACATGCACAGCAATGGGTTATCACTTGTCCAGCATCACATACCATCTGGACATTCAGTGAGTGGTATTGTTTCCTATTGCGGTACACCAACTCAATTGCACGTGGTACTGTCAGCTCTATGTGGGTGAAGTGTAATGTACCGATGCAATTTGACATGCCAGCGATGGCATGGAAGGCCAACTTGATGGCAATGACCTGGGCAGGGTTACGGGGGAGGGCAATATATTCCGACACATGGCGCAGCAGGGCATCCAGTACCTGGTCAAGCATTTTTGAGAAACAGGGTTGTGACAGCCCGTGCAGTTCACCGACAGTGTGCTGATATGTTACAGTTCCAAGGAAATGCAGTACCGAGACCTCCTTCAGCAGGGGCGGGATTGCTGTACGGATGCCGATGCGGCTGCTGATGTCATCCTCGATCACGGTGACGATGGACATGATTGTTGGACGGTCAAGCCGGTATAATGTGTGGATCTACCCTGGGGTCAGGTTCCAGGGTGAGGCCCTGATGCAGGGTATTGCAGGCTGCCTGCGGGGTCGTGCCGGCTGCACATTTGGGTTTGGTATGGGTGCCGGGTTAGCAATCTGCCGCCTGCGCCTCCTCCTCCTCCTCTACTGTAATGCTGCCATAATGTGCACTGCTGCCCAGTGTTGCTACAGCGGCTGGCTGCATGGTTGTGTTTGGAGTTGGCCTGGGTGTGGGTGTGGCCCTTTTGTAGGCTCCCAGTTACCTGCAGGGTGCAGCCAGGCTCATTTTGTGCACCTATGGCTTGATTCAGCTCACCTGCCACTGTTTAACGCCATATCCACGGTGGCGGCGGTACCGCCACAATGTTCACGGTGTTTCTGCCATTGTTGTCACAGTGTTTCCGTTTCTGTGCTACTCATAACGCACACAGTGTTACGTATTGCCGGTAACTGGGGGTGCGTTGGTGTGTCGATGTGCTGTTTCCGCCGACGCAGATTCCGGGTGCGTTGTCTATGCGGGGGTGGCTCCAAGGTGATGGTGTTTCTGCTATCACAGGTCAGAATTCGCCGATCCGGTAAATGGTGCCAGTACGGTTTTACCGGCACGGTTAAGTCCAGACCGGCATACTCGTAATGAGGCCCAAAGACTCATTGACAGGGGGTATCCAAGAAAAGCGGTCGGATGTCCAAAAAGAGTGCAGCGCACACATGTAGAGAAACATGTCTCACGCCTAAGACATAAGGACCTTTGTAGAGACTGGTATGCGTCACCACATACAGCCCACTGAGCAATGTGATCAAAAGCACAATCAATAAACATTGGCATTTAATCAAGAACAAAGGAACCCTTTCAAAAGAAACTTTCTTCGCCTTTAAGAAAAATCGCAATCTTAAGAAAAGATTGGTTCACACCTGAACCAGCCAAATCATCAACCACTGAAAGTCTGTGGGGGCTACCGACCGTAACGTGCCACTACAAGTGTGGCCGGTGCGCGGCATGCAACTTCACTGACACCAAAAAGGTGTTTGAATACAACATCCGATGGGTGCTGCAAGCACACACCAATTGCAACAGCAACATGGTCATCTAAATAATGGAATGTCCTTGTGGCCTGCTTTACATTGGCAAAACCATCTGGGCGGTGAAACAACATATTTCGGAGCACCGTTCCTGTATCAACCCTTGGTTGAGCACTATGCCATTAAGAAACACACCAATTAAGAACTAAAATGGTTTGTCCTTCAAATGATCTCCCTGCAAAAAAGGGAAGAAGACATTAAAAAAGATTTAAGCACTGGCCACCAGGGGGTGCGCGGATGTGGTCTGACTTCGCGTGAGCTCTGCCACTTTGGGTCCCTAAGAGGGATTGAGCCCCCACTTTGACGACCCCCCCAAGATTCTACGTCGGTGTGCCACCAGCAGAGGACCCCCCCCTCCGTTCGGTCGAAAACGGCCCCTGCAAACCAGAGATATACATCCCTCAAAAAGACGTCACACACAACGGCTCCGCGGCCCGCTCGCAGGAAACTGCGCAACGATCGGAAGCGGACCCTAGGCCTGCCAAACTGAGAAAACCTGAAAGACCCTGAACCCCGGCCACGGAATTCACATTCCCGGTGACGTTCCTCGCCGCAAAGGGGACGGGACAGCCTCGGTCGAGTCGGCGGAGCCTCAGAAGAGCGGGAGCGGCCTAGGCCCTGAGACGCACTGAGCAGGGAGATGGTAGGCCCATTCCATCTACCCCGTGAACAGCGGCGCCATCACCACGCAGCAGCGGTTTGGACCCCTCTCGGCCTGAATGTTTCACCCTGCACAAGAGGAAAACACCCCCAAAGCGTCGCCGGACCTGAACGCTGCCTGAAGGGCACCCCGGGTAACCCATACGCAGTACTGAACCGCCCGTACCCTGGGCATATCAATAAACGCACAACAGACATCTCTCCCAACACCTAATTTACAGAGAATGTCGACATCGGAGTGCAGAGGGTAGGGCCCCCGACCCAGGGGCGTGTGCCTCCTCTGCCCCGACTCCATCTCCCCATCGAACAGCATTGGTGACACTAAGGAGCTTTGGGAGAACCAATGGACATTAGGGAGAAACTAGCCACATTCTCCTACATCTCGACTTCATCCGTAAACTGTGCCCATACCATGGCGAACCCAAATCCCTCGGGAAGTGAATCCACAGCTACCAAAGGGGACATTGCCGCCTTGCTGGGCGAAATAAAGAATATGGGCGCCAGCATTGGCTCCAAAATTGACAAGATTACCCAACGTCTAGATACCATGGAGGAGAGGCTCGAAGGGGTCGAGAACAACCAAGCGTCCATAGACACTCTTGAAACGCAACTCGACCAGCGGATGACCGAACTGGAGCATCGAGAGGAGAACTTCAAACTCAAGCTTGATGACTTGGAAAACCGAGAGAGGCGGAACAATCTGAGGATTTTCGGAATCCCGGAACGAGAAGGGGAGACGGAGAGCGATCTGAAGAACACCCTGCACGACATCATCAAACTCTTAGTCGCCGACGATGCAGTTGACAAACCTAAGACAGAGAGGACACACAGAGCCGGAGGGCCCCCAGGCGGACCAAGATCTGTCCTTGCTCGATTTCACCGCTTTCAGGACAAAACACAAATCCTCGAGAAAGCAAGAGGCAGCGACTCAATTACCCTCCAAGGATCCGGAATCTCGATATATCAGGACCTATCATCCATGACCCTGGCACTTCGATGCATGTGCGGGCCTATCACCAAACATCTAAAAGAAAAGAACATAAGATACAGGTGGGAGTACCCCTTTTCTCTATCCTTTGAATACGACGGAAACAAAATCAAGCTAAGCTCAGAGGGGGAGATCAAGACGTACTTATCTGACCTCCTTGGATCAAACGCAGAGGGACACGATCGGGGAGATCCGCGTCACAAAGAAAGAGGATGGCGTATACAGGGCACCAGAAGGAAATGTGTCAAGGGATCGAGGACATTTCGGAGAGGTAATACCCCCCCAGGGGGTGAACTGATGATCCACAACACTGGTAAGACGACATATACTCTAATACATATGTCCGTGGCCCGAACTGCGTAAGGATGTCTAGGCTCAAAAGAAATTCAGACCATGTAAACAATGGTGGGGGGTGAATGGGCGCTCAATCAAGATTATGATGTTATAATAATCTTGGGGACCCAAGGCGACGGTCCATAAAGGTGTTCGATGCAGGACCAGAGTCTTTATCTGGGTCCGCACGGACGCCGTCAATGTGGGGAGGGTGGAGGGTGGGGGGCTTGGGCAGACAAGAAATGTACAGAGGATGAAGCATTATCGGCAACACAAAGGATCACTCAAGACGATGTGAGTCCTTATCAGCAATATACTCACTTGACATGGGTCTCGAATCCACAACCGAAATACTCTGATAATGGCACCAATTGAAGAACAGAAGGGTGGGGAGTCCCTAAGGATAGGAACACTTAACGTGAAAGGCCTCAACTCGCCGACCAAGAGATCACTTGTGGCAAGGGAATTCCGCAGATCTCAAATAGACATTCCCCTTCTACAAGAAACAAAGTTTGCCAAGGGGGAGGAGAGAGGAATACTTGGAAAAAGAGGGGGAACGGAATTTTGGGGCTCAGGCCCACTCAGGAAAGGCGGAGTCGGAATCTTGATCAAGAAAGGAATCCACTTCGAACTGGATAAGACCTAGTCTGATGTAAGCGGGCGGACTCTCTTGATATCTGGGACAATCGCAAAGGTCAAAGTAACAGTCGCAGTAATATACTCCCCCAATGCAGGACAAGCCAAGTTCCTAGAAAAGACAATACCCAAAATAATGTTGGAGGCATCCGGCCAGGTTGTCATTGGAGGAGACTTTAACCAGTGGGCAGACCCGACCAAAGACTGGGAACCAGGCAACTCTGAGATAAGAAGTCAAGTTAGAAGTGAACGCACTGGACTTTCAGACATAATGAAGATATATGATCTGCAAGATATGTGGAGAAGTAAACATCCTGATGAAAGAGGCTACACATTTTACTCCAATCCGCACAAAACATTCACCAGGATTGATTACCTATACCTCACCAAGGACCTCCTCGACACCACAACACTATCTGAAATAGTTCCGATAACATGGTCAGACCATGACATGGTCCTATCAGATATAAGGTGGGCAGACTTACCTGTTTCAGGAGGGAAGTGGCGCTGTAATGAAAGCCTGTTGAAAGATTCAGTATTTAAAATTGAAATGGCAACTGAAATTGAGGAGTACTTCAAACTGAATAACAATGGGGAAGTCTCCAAGCAGACAATATGGGAGGTGGGCATCCTGATAAGAGAAGGATCTACCAAAAAAAGAGAGAGAAAGATCATTGAGCACAGACTTAGGTACGAAATATGCCAACTGGAAAGTGAGAACAGGGAACACCAGGGCACGGACGGCGACAACATCAACATAGCACAACAAAAAAGGGAAGAACTCAGACTATTGGAGCACGAGCAAATTGCGCGTAAACTCTGATTCCTCAAACAGAAATTCTACGAGAAGGGGGACAAGGCCGACGCGCTGTTGGCAGCCAGACTCCGAGAACAAAACGCATAACGGAAAGTGAAAGAGATAATTGAAGAAAACCCTATGAACCCCCCACACTATCCCGGAGAGTTTTGCCAGCTTCTACGAGGCGTTGTACACCTCGGAAGTGACTTCAGGGCAATCGGATACAGAACACTATCTTTCCCAGATAGATATGCCCAAAATCTTGTGCCCCGAAACTTAGCTCTTAGAATCTCCGATATCCGAACCTGAGGTCCAAGAGGCAATTAAAAGACTAACTGTAGGCAAATCCCCTGGAGAGGATGGTTATACCGCTGGGTTTTATAAAACCTTCAGCGACCAACTAACACCATTCCTGACAGAGCTCTTTAACGAGATATTAGAAACAGGGACGGCCCCGACTCCTTTACGAAGGCGCTCATAACAGTGATTGCAAAGGAAGGAAGGAACCCCAAACTTTGTGGTTCATACCGGCCAATTGCGTTGCTCAACTTGGATGCGAAAATGTACACCAGGGTATTAGCCGCTCGATTGGAAGTACTGATCCCTCACCTCATACACAATGACCAAGTCGGATTTATATTGGGTAGGCAAGGGGCTGACACCATGTGCAAAATGCTACATCTCATCCACTCAACACCAGAACTTCCAAGTGACCCTGCCCTATTGTCAATAGATGCAGAAAAGGCTTTTGATAGAGTGGAGTGGGAATTCTTGAGGGCAGTCCTTCGCAAGGTGGGGATAGGGTCGAGATTTAGGAAAGGGATACAAGCAGTATACACATCCCCAACGGCACCTATCTCTGTTTATGGGGAGTATTCCAGATGGTTTGAAATGGGACGGGGTACTAGACAGGGGTGCCCCCTCTCTGCAATACTTTTTGCGCTCTCCCTAGAACCCCTGGCCCAAAAGATATGATCCGACTCCAGAATAGAAGGCATGCGATTGGGAACAAAAGAATATAAGATAGCACTCTATGCTGATGACATACTTTTACACATTACCAACCCCTCTATATCTGTCCCCAATGCTCCAACTATTAGAGGAATATGGCAAAATCTCCGGGTTTAAGGTGAACAAGACTAAATCAATATTGTTCCCTTTGCAAGGAACGAAAGAGGAAAACGAAACTAAGTTCTTGCCCTTAGGCCTCAAACTCCAACACTCTGCCTTTAAATACTTGGGCATCCAGATCACCAAAAACATAACGGACCTATATGAAGCCAACTTTCCTCCCCTCCTCCAGAGCTTCTCAGCCGATCTGAACAGGTGGGACAAACTTACGATTTCGTGGTTAGGACGGATTAACGCCATTAAAATGGTATGCCTCCCCCGATTCCTACACCCTTTCCAGAAGTTACCTATCAAGATACCAAATGCGTTTTTTGATGAAGCTAAAAAACTTATGCTTAGGTTCCTCTGGCAGGGAAAGAAGGCGAGGATTGCATTCAACACTCTGACGCTCTCCAAGGACAAAGGAGGAGTAGGTCTCCCCGACCTGTGAGCATATTACAAAGCCTCACAACTACGTATCCTTATCCCACACTTACGTGATCACAACCACCTACAATGGGTCCACATGGACAACCATTACTACATGCCGGCCACTGTGTCAGAATGGCTATGGACCCCTCACATAAGGATACAACAGAAAATTAAGGGCCACCCGATACTGAGTACCATCTGGAACATCTGGCAACCAAGCAAGGCAATGAAAAAGATCACCACTTGGCCGTCCCCACTTAGCCACTTATGATCCCCTGGTATAAACTATCATACATCTGAGGTAGGAAGATTCCAATCCTGGTACGAGGCGGGACTAGAAAGGGTAGGGCAACTCCAGCAGAAGGACAAATTCATTACTCTTCCAGACTTAACTGAAGCCCTAGGAATAGGTCCATTATCCACCTTCCAATACATCCAGATACAAGGAGTCCTCACAAAATCAGCATGGAAAGAAAAACTGCAGAGAGAACTCGCCCCATTCGAACAACTCTTGGATTCCAAGTATGAAATGAAGGGTTTGATATCGGCTATGTACAAAGAACTTATCGAAGCAGGCACCGGGTCCACAGAACATCTTAGAAGCAGATGGGGGAGGGATTTAGGAGAGGAGATAGACCCAGAACAATGGGAAATGATATGCAAAAACGCATCCAAGACGTCCTTATCCAGCCAATACAAATCACACACCATCAAACTCCTACACAGATGGCAATACGACCCACTCAAATTGTCCAAGATGTTTCAGACCCTGAGCCCGAGATGTTGGCGAGAATGTGGAGAAACTAGCGACTATTGGCACATGTGGTGGAGCTGCCCACGCATTAATGTATTCTGGGAGGAAGTCCTGGCATGGATTAAAGACATAGATGGCATACAAATAGACGTTGATCCACGTTTGGTTCTCTTCGGAATGGAAAAAAACGAGGATGAGTGGTCTAGACTCAGGGGTCTTGCCCCACACCTACTACTAGCAGCCCGTGCACTCCTAGTAACAAAATGGAAATCCAAAAAGGTTCCAAGTAAGAAAGAATGGATCAATTTGTCAACCAACATTTACACAATGGAATTGATCACGGCATCCCTGAATAACAAAGCATTGCAATAAGAGACCTTATGGTCGGACTTTCGAGGCAAACACCTCTCCGACACGACAGACTCCCAACCCGAAGACGCTACAGGATCTTAATTGAACCAAGAATCCCAAAAACTCCCAATACAGGACAGTTATGGCCCCAAAATCAAGGAAACCTCACAATAGTGAACCGAACATTACTCGCTATGAACATGTCAACAGAGAAACGATGCCGCAATGTCGTCTGCCCAACCATGTGGTGGAGGGGGGTGGGTAAGGAAGATGTTATACTGATTGTTAGTACTAGAGATCGGAAACGAACACAAGAACGATCAAGTGTATGAGACTTTAGTTTTGTTCTGTTGATGTAACCATATGCTAACAGAGCTGTAACAATTGAAACGCTTAAATCCCTTGTTCATTTTTTGTTTTTATTTTTGTTTCAAAATCAATAAAACCAAATTAAAAAAAAAAAAAAAAGATTTAAGCAAACTGGAACAAAGATGGATACATCGTCTAGACACTGTAAACAATGTTTTAAACCTCATGGTCAAGTGGAACCATTTTCTAGGGCCCTGACAATCTAGTTCCATGCCCAGTCTCACGCGGGTATGCTCCATGGACATTATCTTTTCGAATTCATTGTATTTCTTTTGTTGTAAAAAGAGATTTGTGATAACCAGAAAATGTTTAGGTTATTCTCTGTTATAAGGCAATATGAGGTAGAATTGTCTGTTTTTGTAAACATCAAAAAATTGCCTTTCAGTGAGGATCAGATACAGCAAATCAGGTACTATCTGGCCCGTATGCTGTGTTTTTCTGTGTTGCTTGCTACATTTGTATGCTACCATATACGGGTGCCTATGCATACGCCAGCACTTGTCCTTACGCATCTCACATGTTTTTCCATAGACCTCTAAGAACCTGTGTTTTAGACCTCCTTGCCCTGGACCTTTGGAACGTTGTCCGGTTTTTTGGAACTTTGTCCAAATTCTTTATTGCCTTTTGTTTACATGCTTAAGAACAACATGGCTAGGATTCCAGCATTAGCACCGGGGTCTTTTCCAAAACCAGCATATTTTGCTGGCCTGTATACCCTTCCAAAATGGCCACCATGCTCACAATCTGTCGCCATAGCAACGGATACCAAAGGCTTTATGCGTACGGCTCAGTTACTGCAGCTTCCATACTGAGACAAACGCCTATCGCAAGCGCCTCCATGCCGTCCTATTGATTGATTGAAAGCTAAACAGGGTATGATTTTTCTTTTTTCTTTTCCCTGATGCATGATCAGAAGACACTCATGATGTCACTGTAGATATCCCCAGTGCGTGAACGGATCACTGAGTAGGTAACTGCTGCATCACAGATACATCCAGTAAGTCCTTCACCAGCCTGCTCTCCACATGGTAACAATACCATATGTCTGTGGGAGCAGACCCGGTTTTGTTGCGACACACACAACATGTCCACGATCCGTCCCTCACTTTCATCTTCCCCTTCCAATATTGGTCTGACGCGTGGGTATTCACACGGTGCGCATGCTTGAAAAAAAGAGGAGGCACATTGCGATGCACTAACCACATTGGATGCTATCATTCTCACAATCAATCACACCAGTCGGTATGGAACGCTAGACATTAACAGTGCGCCTTACATCCACAGCGCATTTGACATGCGCACATTTTTCCTTTTTCCTATCCACTGTGGTCCACTTCCAGAGCATTGACCAACCACAACCTCGCTATAACCTATGTTTTGCTTCAAGCTCAATGCGCCCAGTTACCTGAGGGTTTGGCAGCACTATATAAATAAACTAACTAAACTAAACAGTCAGAGTCCACACAGTGTAATCGCAACCCTAAGGCGACTCTCTTCTATTTGTAACAGACCGTCATCCACAAGGCTTTTACATGAGGAGTTTGCTTCCCCAGTTTTTACCTGGACACCCTTCAACCAACATTAGTGTAGTCCCGCTCACACCGTGTTCAACAAGGTTCACACAGTAAGCCCCCTAAGAGTTCCCTTATTAACTGAAGCAATAATAGCTTATTAAATAATCAGTGATTTACCTGAATGGCAACCGAGTCTCTCACACACCACCCTCTGTCCAGTTTTCCACAGAGCAACACAGGATCCAGCATCTAATGCCCTTCCACCCACTTTTCTTTCATCCTGATGAAGGCCACCAAATCTTAAGCACCCCAGATTCTGCTACAAGTGGACGAAATACACCTGTGTTGGCATTTCCTTCTACAGCGTGAAACGTCAACACTGCCATTTCAAGGCTGCTTAAATCAGCAAATGTTTTAAAAAATGGGGTTCCCAATAGACTACATGGGGCCAATCTGTTCAGTAACCATGTCTTGTGAATAATGTTTCTGTTGTTTTTCCATATGTGCATTTGTCTTCTTGCCAATTCCATCAGATCACATAAATATAATGTTCTGTTTTGTCCTGTGTAACTAGGATAACTTTTTGTATTAGGCAATCAATATTGTGATGACTAACTTCTTTTGGTAACTTGTTATGAGTAAAGCATTTCGTAAATGTCTCTGCATCACGAGAGTTTGTCGTCCATTCGGGATGCCCTGATCAATTGTGCACATTATCATGATACCAAGGACCTTACTCTCTTTCGTGGCTCAGAGATAATTCCCTCACGCAGCTCCTAGGATCTGGAATGCTCTTCCTTTGGATCTGAGAGCATGTCATTCGCATGTTACCTTCAAGCAAAGGCTGAAAACTGTTCTGTTCACCTGAACTCCCTTGATATCTTTTTTCCTAATCTGCGTTCTTCATTATGCCCCTGGGCCTGTGTTACATACTATACAATCAAAATAAATAAATCAATCAATACATTATTTAAATTGAGTTTAAACCTCTCCACTCCCTTTAATTAGCCATGCTGTCGCCGGACAAGGTAGTAGTCTGCGGACCCACACGTGCCATCCAGGTTTTTTAAGGATGCCTGGCATGGAAATAGGACCGTGGAAACCGCAGCCTGTCACAAACATCCACGGACACCGGGTGATTAGCCAATCAGGTTTTGTGGTTGTGGTGTACCGGAAGACAGGGTAACAAGAGTTTTCTTTCTTGTGTGCAGTTAAGATGGCTATGGCTTTGAGGAAGCAGAGTGTCTGGATGGTGAGCGATTCTTGGTTCCATTGGTCAAAGTTGTACTGTGAGCAGTGTGGATTATCTTTAAATCTTGGATTTGAAGAATTTGAGGTTTCCTGGTATGAAGTTCGAGGAATGAGGTGAGCGGAATTGCTACTGTTTTGCGAGAGTATGGTTACTTTGAAGCATCCAGACATTATTATAGTTCCCTCTGGAGGCAACAGTTTGGGCTATGTCACTGGACTATTCTTACAGTTTGCCATGAAGGATACATTTGCAAAGTTAATGGAACTGTACCACGTTCAAAGATTGTTTTTTCTCGGATAGCACACAGGCAAATGTGGAAACATTTTCATTTATTTTGTCCACAAATCGAGACAGAAAGGCGGAATGTAAATAAAGCTGTATGTGCATTTTTGCAGGCTGTTGGAATGACATCTTTTCACAATGCAAATATCAAGTTTAATATTGTGAATATTTTCAAAGAGATGGAGTGCATTTGACGGAGATTGGAAATCAGATTTTTCTTTTGAATGTTCAAAATGCATTGAAACCGTTTATGTGAACACATGAAATATGTAGTGCAGTATTTGTTAGTAGTTGTCTTTATATATAAAGCTGAATGTATGTATGTGTGTATGTTTGTCCGGCTATACAAATCCACACCGTTGAACCCACGTCTACCAAATTTTGCATGGATACCTTTTTTGTCTGGGGCAAGATCGCAGTCTGTTTGTATGCAAAAATGTTATTTGCAAAAAGAAAATTGTATGTGTGTGTATATGTTTGTCCCGCTATACAAATCCACACCGTTGAGCCCAGTGCTACCAAATTTTGCATGGATTCCTCATTTGTCTGGGTCAAGATTGTAGTCTATGTTTGGATGCAAAAAATGTACTCAGTAGACACCCTCATTTACTGATTCTCACCCCGATTCACTGCAGTAGTGTGATAGAAGGAGGCAAAATCTGGAAGTGTCTGAAGCAAAATGTTCGATATGCTGGTTATTCTTTTAAAATGTATTACTACTGTATACAGTTCGAAACTGTTTATTAAACCATTTTTAAAGGGAATAAAAAAAAATGGTTACATTTTTTTTATCACACCACTCCAAATAGGGGAAATGACAAGGTTACAGTTCACTTAAGTTAATTCACGAGAAGAGAGCACAATCAATCTTTCTTGGACATTTTCTCAAATGTGCTAAAGCCATTGAGTGGCAAACATAGCGCACAAAAAATGAACATCACTTGGAAAAGCTCCATCTGATGCAAAGCGAAAATCAATATCAAGAGCTTCTGAAACCCAACAACAAACAGCAGCACAACTTGCCGACCAGAGCACAAGGGCAACTTTCTCCAGGGCAAATGAGATGCCAGAGCAAATTGAACCAAGACTTGCTGACATAAGGACAAGAGCAACATCCTCCAGGGCACATGAGACACCAGAGCAAACTGAAGCAAGACTTGCCGACAAGAGGACAAGAGCAACATCCTCCAGGGCACATGAGACACCACTCAATCAGGACATGGCAACGCCCGGTACCCCAGATAGTAATAAATAAAAAGCAAAAACAGAAACAAGTTAGAAGCAGTTTTTGTGAAAGTTTGAAAAAATAATTAAGTACCGTAGAACATTTGTTAGTTTAGCATATAACCCCCCCAAAAAGGTTATTTTAAGATCCACCATTTTTTAACCAACAACAAGTTAATTAATTTGAACTTCCACCAACCCTGGAATTTTTCTGGGGTCTGTGGACTATTATACTGTCTATGCAGGTTGCGCAGCCTATGCAGGGTACAAAGGGTGCTTAGGAAGTTATGGTCCTTATTGTATGCTAGAGAAAAGTATTTGGAACAGAAAATTGTTTGTCCTTTTTTCTTTATCTCTAGTATACAATCGTCCATTACTTTCATTAGCATAGTACACATTGCTAATGGAAATGTAGGATAATCTTATTGAGTCTAACTACTTTACTGAAAAATGTAAAACAGATGGAGTATGTTTTTTATTTCTATTTTTTAACTGTGAAAGGTGGATCCAAAAGGAACCTTTTTGGGGTATTTTCTGCTTTAGTATTTTTGGGGGATTTTCTTTTTTCCCCAGGAGCGACAAGGAGGTAAGGTGGAGGAGGGAAGGAGCACCAACCACAGATTTGAAGGGGCAGGTGGACAGGGGAGGATGTTGGGCGTGCCTTAAATTTAAGGTAGGTGGCAGTGTTTCTCATGCTTCTTGACCGCAGACTCGAAAGCACTTTGAAACTGCTCCCCCCTGCAGTGTGGTGTGTCACAGTACACACCGAGTATGGATCAGCAGCCTCTTCTATGGCCTGCGAGGCAGCCGCTGTGATCCTCTGCCCCACAGCAGTAGTCAGTGCGGTGGCAGGAGCAGTTGAGGAAGATGAGGTAGAGGAAGACAGCCTACTTCTCCCTGAGAAAGGAACAGCCTTTCTCAGAGTAAAGCGGTGGTTGCAGAGAGTGTGGCGGCGCATGGAGGTAGTCCCCAAGGAGTACTGCCTGTGTTGTCTGTGACTGAGTATGACCCCACAATCAATGCATTCAACACGGGCAGCCTGAGCCTTTGGTACACCTCCTACGGTCTTGAAGAACCACCTTCTCCAGCATGGGGTCTGGCATGGATTCACATGCTCATGAATATTCCCCGTCGTCAGGCTGGGAATCCTTGGTAAAGAAAAATCAGTATCAGTTTTGTTTCTGATCTGTCTTTCGTAGTAGTAACCAATCACTGATCTCTGCGTCATACTGACCACAGCCAATGACTGCCATCTCCCTAAGCCCCGCCTCTGGCAGCCATCTTCAGATTTTTACTGCACGTTCAAGTGTTGGGATCCTCGTGCTATTGCTCTCGAGCTTTATTGCTTTTTTTTAGGAAAATTTTCTCTTTTTCGGTCAAAAGAGCCTCAAGCTCCACCGTTTCTTTATCCGATCAACGGGGACCCGTGTCGGATTCTTCTACGCCCCTCAAGGGTGAAGATTTCGTCGAGCCCCGCTTTTGGAGGACTCCAGAAGTTTCTCAGGCCCATCTCGATCATGGCCCAGGAGAAGGGAAGCTCGACGCCCGGAAAGCTGTTCAGGGTCTGCCCTGGATGCCAGCTTCAGAATGTGTTTAAGGAGGACGAACACTCCCTTTGCCTCTACTGCCTGCATGAGAACAAGACGCACGTGGAGAAGGACTGTGCGTTTTGCGTCGGAGCGGACCATGAAGGACCGCCATCTGCATCTCGCCAACTGGCTGAAAGGGAAGAGCCCGTCAGGCGAGAAGAAGAAGAAGAAGTCTGAGCGGTCTTCTAAGACCTTTGAGGGTGCCCCAGCGAAGGGGGTCCAACAGAAGGCCAAGCACCGTGAGTCCGCTGGCACCGGGAGCGCTGAACGGTCAGGCTCTACGGGCGCCAGGCAGAGCGCATCCTTCCCGGCGCCATCAACCACGAGCCAACGCTCTGGCTTGGGTAAGAGGAAGGCCGAGCACCCGGCGAAGCTCCTGGAGAGACCCCGGTCGAGCTCGAAGGCCCCATCGGAGGGGGAGCGAGGCGGTGACCCTCCCCCCAAGGAGAAGGCGGTGAGCGCACCTAAGGTGGTGAAAGCCTTGATCCACCCAGCCAAGGGCTCTATCGAGACAGTCGCGGCGGCCCTGGCTCAGCCTGTGGAGGCTACACCAGTGGTGGTGACCTCGGGGCCCAGAGTCTCCCTGCCACCGCGGAGGGAGTCCTCTTTCATGCCCATCGACAGGACCCCCGTGAAACCTCTGACGGAGAAGAAAAAGGGGGGGGCAGGAGGTTGTTGTGGATTCGGCCTTAACCTCTGAGGAGGAGCTGATCGAAGTCTTAAGCCACGGCGATTGCCGTGGAAGAAGACCAGCCCATTGGGAGGGACCCCGACGTAGGAGACGACGAGAGTGTCGAGGGTGCCGACGGGGCTCCTGACCGCCCTTCGGAATCCCCTCAACCAGTGCCGCAAGACAACTCGGCGGCCATTTTGTTGGCTATACAGTCCTTATGCTCTGAGATAAGGACGAGATTGCCGTTACCACCAACGGAGGAACCTCTCCCGACGGGGGACCCGGAGCCAGGCCCTTCTGGGAGCCCTCCTCCTAAGAGAAGAAGGATTCATCCTCCACCTCCTTTTCAACCATCGCGCCCTGCTCAGCCCTCCTCCCTGTCCACGGCCCGTGGGGATGATACATGGACTGACACGGCCGCGACGGGCATAGACGACGAGGATTACGACGAGGATCTCCCGTCGTCACCTCCTCCCCGGGCTTCCCCACCCGACGAGATTGGATCGTTTCATGCCATGATCGCCAGGGCATCCGAGCTTTTCCAGCTCTGCCCGGAGGAGAAGAAGAAGGAAGGTTTCCTTTATCAACGGCGCGAGACCAAGAGGAAGACGGTCCTCGCTGTACCTCTACTGGATGATATCTGGGATGAGGGTCTCGCCCTCCTCAAGAACCCATCCACAACGCCTGCGAGAAGGGATCGGTACGAGAAGAAGTACCGGGTCCCGGACGCGGCCCCCTTGTGCCTTCCGGCACAGCCGATCCCGGACTCGGTCGTCTCTGCGGCGGCCAGGAAGAAAGCGGGGGGGCCTCGGCCTCTACGTCAACCTCCCCGCCGGACGGCAAGGGAAAGAAATTGGACACGATGGGACGCAGAGTCATCTCATCGGCAGCGACGACGATTAAGGCTGCCAATGCCGTGGCTATCGTAGCCCGCTACGACAGGGAGTTGTGGTACAAAATCGCCCCCCTGCTGGACTTCTTACCAGACGACAAGAGGGCGGAGGCCCTAGAGATCTTGCAGGAAGGAGAAGTGGCGTCAGATCCACGCCATTACAATAGCGACGGACATCGCTGACACTGGATTTCGCCAGTTGGGCAACGGCGTGTGCCTTAGGCGGCGTGGATGGCTCAAGGCAATTGATTTCCGTCAGGAAATGCAGACCAGAGTCTTGGACATGCCGTTCGACGGGAGCAACCTGTTTGGGAAAACAGTGGACGATTCCCTACAAGCCATCAAGACGGACACGGAGACGGCCCGGGCTCTTGGTGTTCTCCAGCAACGACGGCCGCCCTTTCGGAGCGGCGGAGGCAAGCAGGGTGCCTCCAAAGGTTCCGGCGGCGGATTTTCCACCTATCGTCAAGCGGCCCGTTCGTCGTCACAGGAAGCCTACAGGGGACGAGGCAAGTCGGGCGGACCCCGCCGTCGTCGCCAAGGAGGACAAGGCGGCAAAGCCTCGTCGAAGTAGGACTGAACCGGCCGTGGTGGGAGGCCGGCTGGCGAGCTTCGTCAGCGTGTGGGAGTCCATCTCCACCGACCGTTGGGTGCTGGACGCCCTGGCCCAGGGTCACGCGCTCGTGTTTCTAAAGAAGTGCCTGCGCGTCCCCCCCGTGGCCAGGAAGGAACATCACGTCCCTCAACTTCTCTTGGAGGTAAAGGCGATGCTCAAGAAAGGCGCCATCGAGCTCGTCCCAAAGAGGCTTCGGGGCTCCGGAGTTTACTCGAGATACTTCCTCGTGAAGAAGACGACGGGAGGATGGCATCCCATCCTGGACCTACGACGACTGAACAAATTCATCAAGGCACAGAAGTTCCGGATGGTCACCCTCCAGCACGTACTGGGTCAACTGGAGGAGGGTGTTTTCCTGTCGTCGTTGGATTTGGAGGATGCCTACTTCCATATCCCCACCCTGAAGGGACACCAAAACTTTCTCAGATTCGTGGTCCAAGGGCGTCACTACCAGTTCAGAGCCCTTCCCTTCGGATTGAGGTCGGCACACAGGGTGTTCACCAAGTGCCTCGCACCGGTGGCGGCACGGCTGCGCCTGGAGGGGATCCACGTCTACCCCTACCTGGACGACTGGCTCATCCGAGCAAAGATAAAGGAGCTCGCCGCGAGGACCGTCCAACTACTCACGGACCTGGGATTCTCCATAAACTACGCCAAGTCCCACCTGGTGCCCGCGCAAGACGCACTGTTTCTGGGAGCGAAGCTCGACACAGTGGCGCTTCTGGCCTCTCCGTCGGAGGAAAGGACGAGGGCCATATTGGGCAAGGTGCAGCGGATGCTGGTTGCGGACGCGGCCAGGGTGAGGTCCATCAAGTCCCTCCTCGGAATGATGTCTTCTTGCATTTATCTCATCCGCCTGTGCAGGCTTCGGATGCACCCGTTACAGGAGTTCCTGGATGCTCGCTGGATCCAGACGACGGGCAGCTTCGAGGACAGGATCACACTCGACGAGAGCTTCCGACGAGCGATCCGGTGGTGGGGCACCCGCGCGCATCTGACGGCGGGCATGGACTTCCAGACCCCGGGCCACCAGAAGACAGTGACCACGGATGCCTCCCTGGAAGGGTGGGGAGCGCACACCGAAAATCTGCACGCGAGGGGCCTTTGGCTGCCGACGGAGAAGTCCCTCCATATCAACGTCCTGGAACTCCGTGCAGTGTTTTGGGCCCCCAGGTCCTTTCTTCCGTCCCTCAAGGGCAAGGTGGTGAGGATCTTCACCGACAACACCACCACCATGTTCTACATCAGGAAGCAGGGCGGTACCAGATCCCCAGCCCTGTCCAAGGAGGCTCAGGATCTGTGGCATTGGGCCATCACCCAAGGGATGTTTCTGGTGCCGTTTCATCTGGCAGGGATAAAAAACACCATCGCCGACTCGCTCAGCAGAGAGCTGCGCTCGTGCCACGAGTGGGAACTAGGACAGGATCTAGTGGACCGCCTCTTCTGACGGTGGGGCACACCCCAGATCGATCTGTTCGCGACGAACTCCAAGTGCCGGAGGTTCGCCAGCAGGTTTCCCCAGCCGAGGAGCATGGGCGATGCTTTCTCGTTCCCCTGGGAGGGACTGTTCCTATATGCGTTCCCTCCATTGCCGCTGCTGATCCGGCTCATCAACCAGCTCAAGAGGTCACGGTGCAGGATGATCCTCGTCGCACTTGCGTGGCCGAGGCAGATATGGTTCCCGGACCTTCTGGACTTGTCAGCGTCCCCGTCAATCAAGCTGCCAGTGGACGCGGATCTTCTCTCCAGGGAAGGAGGCGCCATCCTCCATCACGACCCGAAGTCGCTGGACTTGCAGGCCTGGCTCCTGCAGCGTTAGAGTTTGGAGGTTACGACATACCGGCCGACTGCAGAGAGGTTCTTGCAAAGGCCAGGGCGTCCTCAACTCTTAAATGCTACGGACACAAATGGAAGAGGTTCTCTGCCTGGTGCCACGCACAGAAGATTAACCCTCTACGGATTACGGCTCCTCAAGTACTGCCGTACCTACTGACACTGGCCAAGGCTGGACTGGCGCACGCTTCCATCAAGATTCATCTTGCTGCGATCTCCCGATACACCAGAACCACGGGACGGACGTCTTTGTGGTCTCATCGTCTGGTGAAAAAATTCATGAAGGGACTGTTCAGATCGTTCCTGCCGGTGAAGGCCCCGGCCCCGGCGTGGGAGCTCAACGTGGTGTTGACCAAGCTCATGGGACCTCCGTTCGAGCCTCAGTACTCAGCTCCGTTGAAGTTCTTGTCGTGGAAAACAGCGTTTCTTGTGGCCATCACCTCCGCACGACGGGTGGGAGAGATCCAGGCCCTTTCCTGCAAGCCCCCGTACTTGACATTTCACGACACGAGGGTAGTGCTCAGGACGCACCCCTCCTTCATGCCCAAGGTGCCGTCGGACTTCCACCTCAACGAACCCTTGGTGTTGCCTGTTTTCTTCCCGTCGCCTTCGTCGCCGGCTGAAAGGACTTTGCACTCGCTGGATGTGGCTAGAGCGCTGAAGTTCTATGTGGACCGCACAAAGAGTTTTCGGAAGACGTCACAACTTTTTGTGAACTTTGGACCTGTCAATCAGGGGAAGGCTCTCTCGAAGGCTTCCATTTCCAGATAGCTCTCCGGCTGTATCATGTACTGTCATCGGTTGGCAAACCGACCGCTGCCTGGCCGTCCGAGAGCCCATTCCACCAGAGCGATCGCAGCTACCACGGCGTTCCTATCTGGTGTGCCCTTGCTGGACATCTGCAGGGCTGCTACGTGGAGGTCGACGCACACCTTCACGAAATTCTACTGCGTCGATCGGGATTCCAGGGAGGAGTCCAGGGTCGGCCAAGCAGTGCTGCGCAACCTGTTCGCCTAAGGTGAGCCTGGTGAGGAGGTAAGAATTGCTTAATGTTGAGTTTTGGATGTAATGCTTAATGTTGAGCCTTTGCCACCTCCCGTGGTTGTGCATGTGTGTACTGCTATGTATTCTTTTATTCATGAGCATGTGAATCCATGCCAGACCCCATGCTGGAGAAGGAACAAGTTACTTACCTGTAACTGTTGTTCTCCAGCATGAGTCTGGCATGGATTCACATGCGAACCCTCCCGCCTACCCCTCTGCGGCTCTTCACTTGGTCATACTTCCACTTCACGTGCTACTAAATCTGAAGATGGCTGCCAGAGGCGGGGCTTAGGGAGATGGCAGTCGTTGGCTATGGTCAGTATGAGGCAGAGATCAGTGATTGGTTACTACTACGAAAGACAGATCAGAAACTAAACTGATACTGATTTTTCTTTACCGAGGATTCCCAGCCTGACGACGGGGAATATTCATGAGCATGTGAATCCATGCCAGACCCTTGCTGGAGAACAACAGTTACAGGTAAGTAACTTGTTGCATACTGATGATGCTCTCCGGGTGATGGAGGTAAACACTTTCTCTACCTTATCTTCCAGGTCCTCTTGATCCTCCTCTGCATCATCGCGCCTGTTCACCTGTCCAGGCCCTCCAGCTGGTGGTGGTGTGGTGGTCCCTGGGAAGGAAGGATGGCCATGACTGATGCCATTTTTGATGTCAAATAGCAGGTCTGCCAATGAACTCCAAGAAGTCTTGCAAGCAGGTGCTCTCTCCTGGATTGACAGATTGAGAATGACTAAAAGTAATGGGTGGGTCCCTTCAGAGAAACCATCTGTGGACCTTGTGACTGTCCGCAGACTACCGAGTTGGAAATAGGCCTTGGAAAGTTGTAAAAAGCTGAGAGATCAATTGAGAATGACTCTACGAGCTCTGGAAGGGTAAAGTTTCAACTTGAAACTCTGCGAAGCACAGACATTGATCATGGACACGTCATCACGCCAGACGGGCACGGTCACATGATGACGACTGCGATACTGTCAGACGTTCGCAAATTTCTGTGAATTTAAAATGGCATAAAAAGTTGTAGAAAGTTGATAGAAATGTTATGAATGTTGTTAGGAAGTGGGGAGTGGCAACGTTTTTACTTGAAACTTCCTAGATTGGCCGAAAATGAACTTTAAAAATGTCAGAGATCGTGGACACGTCATCACGCCACATGGGTGCGGTCACATGATGACGTCTGTGGGTGTCCGCGATGCCATAGTGACGTCCGCGGACCTCAGCGCGGGTGGCCCACGGGTGCATGCGCAGTCACGTCCGCGATCAGGCGTGCAGGTTCATGAACTAATTCAAAGTGCGTCATGCGAGACCGGACATTTCCATATAGGGCGCGTTGTCCGCGAAAGACATCCTTTGCGTAAAGGGACCCCAAACATGCGTATGGTCCATGGACTATCAAGTGGAGTTTAAAAAAATAATATGTATGACAGAATAATAAACAAGATATTTATAGTATAAACAATAAATGTATTTATGAAAGGGATGGGGTATCGGAATGGGAAACATAAATGGGAGAATTTGGAATTTCAGTAAAGTCATCATTGGGGAGGGAGAAATGTTTTATCAAACCGTCTTTGATTTGTTTTCTGAATTTGATTGGGGTGATGGCTGGGGACAGGTACAAGTAGGACATTGATAATCAACATTTCTAATAACATGATTTCTAACATAATTTAGAAGTTCTTTGTCATTGCTAAATTCATCAATTTTGAGGACAAAGGGGCTCATTACGGGTCTGGCAGTAACTGTGCCACCGGACCCATAAAAAATGATCAGCGCCTGACTTCCCGATGCCACCGGTCTATTCCAAGTCTGGCGGCCGGGAAGTCAGACGCCAGCAATTTCCCCATAGACTCCAATAGGACGGTGCCAGTACTTCTGTGACAGGGTCTGCCTACCGTGGCTGCTCTGCCCGGGAAGGTCAGACCTGTCGGGCACGGTGGCTTCGGCAGGCAGACCTGTAAAATGCCGGACCGGAAACAACAGTGCTGGTAAGCTTACCGGCACCTTTGTTTCTGGACTGGCAGGGTCTGAATGAGGCCCAAGGTCATGATTTGATTTTGTACAGTTGGGATTGGGATTGTCTTTCTGATTGTTGGGATTCTCCATCATTTATCTGTGGTGTAGTTTCTTCATGTAAACTATGAACTATAAGAAAAGAAGACATTATTTTAATGAGCTCTGTATAAATTAAAAAATATATTGAAAGATGTATTGTTTACCATTAGAGATTTCGTCTTCACTCATTTCTTCTTTGGGAAGGTTTTCTTCTTGCCACTCAAGTGTGTTTGCCATTTCGGTCTAAAACAAAAAATGGTGATATTTGTTTATGAGAATTTTTTTTTAATGAATAATAGACAAATAAATACAGTGTACTTACTATGTGGTAAGTGGTTCTTTTGCAATGAGCTCCTGGCGTATTTCAGTGTCTATGACGAGTTAATAATATGAGGTGATAATATGAGGTGTGCAGTTATGGTTTGTGCTTGGTACTGTGAGGAAGGCATGGTATCAAAAAAAGGACGAGGACACAAAAGATACAAATCACCAGTTTTATTTACTTCAAAAGGGGGTTGGAAGAACTCCTGTTTTGCCCCAACACTAAAGATGGGAGCACACTCTACCATCTAAATAAAAAGAAAACCGTCCTAGTCTGTCCTAAGTCCAAAACAATAACAATTAAACTAGAAATGCCTTTTACCTGCCCCCACTCTAATAACATACAAGTGAAATAGGGAAATGTAATGCAAAGGGAAAATCAGTGGGAAACAAAAGGATATCAGAATGGCATATACAGATTCTTGCCCACATTGTATAGCATGTGGGTGGGGTTTAGCACTTGATGTATGGGCACACTCTGCTATGTGAGTACACCTGGGGTAGCTGGCTCAGCCCTCCAGAGCCTGCTTGGCATTCACATACTCTGTCTCAAAGTTCAGGGTTTTGACCTCTCTGGAGCTCCCTTTTTCCACCAAGTCCAAGTCAATCCCTACTTTTTACAGCACAAACACAAAAGTTCCAAGATTTTCAGCATGAACACAAATGTTACAACGAAAAGTGTATTTTTAAGTCTCTACAGGCCCCGTAAACCGGGCCCTAGCCTCTTACTTTCAACTTGTTTCTTGGTTCCCCTCTCTTCGGCTGAAACCGTTTCAATTTACTGTCTCAGGGTTCGCTTCCCCTAGATTTATTCTTGAGCGTTTGCTATGCCTTTTGGTACTCATATTCTTTTCACACAGTTCCAACTATTTTACCAGATTCAATAGTTTGCACAATCTTCTCAGGCTCTCTTCCGTCTTGCTTTGCCTCAATACTTTATCCACAGTTTCTGTACCGTTCTACACGTGCAACCTCTCAGGTGTTCCTTACCCAAGTCCAGGCCTCGCAGAGATTGCAAAGTCTCCCAACTTTTGTCAGAATAAAACACAGTTTTCATACAACTTCTTCAAGCACAATTCTCATGTAGGCTTCCCTCTGTCGGGCTCGAGCCTAAACACAGTGCACAGAGTCTTTCGAATGGGCGTATGTTTGTTTGCAGGGCCACTCTATTACTTTATTTTTGCAGTTCAATTTCACTTCATTTAAAAAAGAACTTCAAGTCACATAATGCCTTTCATGGGCCTTTTTATTTCCTGCTTTCTTTCTCAAATTCAATTATCAGGTTCCCACTCCAGCAAAACACACTCACCAGGATTTCCTCTCTCTTGCCATGAGACTCACCCAGTTAGCGTGGCTCTGACAAGCAACTTCCTGGAGCTCTCTGGGTCGAGGTCAGGGTCTTCCCACCTGCCCCTCAGGTACCTGGGCTTCCGTTCATATGCTCAGGGAAAACAAGTACTTCTGTGGACAGAGTCAGCAGGATATGATCTGCCCTCTCTGGCTCTTGGAAGGCACAGCCCTACTGCAGCCCTTCAAAAACACAGGATTAGCATCTTGGCCTTCAGCACCCTTCCAGACTCTACTGGGTTCTTTAAGCACTCCCCTCTGCTCCTCAGTTCCTCTGATCCACACTGCAACCCCAGCTCGCTCAAAGTGTGACTCAGTGCTCGCCTTTATATTGACAGGGAGTGTTAATTGGAGTCTGGTGTGCGTGGTTGAAAAGGGAGGTCTGACTCTGTCTGTCCTCTTTAATGGGACAAGACGGAGACTGCCCGTAGGAATCTATGGTACATTGTTTCCTATGGGCAATCTTCATAGCTCTATTCCTCTTCTTCATCCCAGTGGTTTTGAAAGAAAATGGGGAGGAAGTTTGGGAGTTGTAGTGTTCCTTCATTATGTATGTAAACTTCTGTAAGTGTTTATCAGAGCGAAGGGGGCATATGTGTGGTTGTAGTTGAATGGGTTTTAGATGATAATGTCCCATAGTGACTGTGGAGATTTCGGATAGGGATATATTTCTTCGCCTACGTCTCCCTTTAATGTTAGTACCTGTTGGAATTGGGGAGGGGGCAAGAGGACAGGATTCATAACAACCTATAAGGGTGCAGGAAGTGTCGGGTAGGGGTTTGAGAGAAAGGGAGGAATACCGCGTCTCTCCCGAGGGCATTCCTCCAATTGTCTCCAGGGACTCCCTGCTCAGGTGATCCTCCCTCAATGTTCCACCCCCAGCGTCTGGTTCCAAAGGCAATGGCTGTGCCGTGGCCACCTGAACAAAGAATCCCTTGGGTCCATATGTGAAAAAACCCTCCGGTTTCTCACATACCTTTCCCCTAACACCTTGGCCTTCCGCACAAGGAACATTTCTAACTGTCACTTCCATGAGTTTTTCCTCCCTATTTACGGGACAATCTTTTACAAATTATTCTCAGGGGGACTGTCATTCTCTTTCCTAACTTTTTCCAGGGTCGTCTCTTCTGGCACTACGTCTCTCGGATTCTCTGAACTTGATGTCATAGGAGAAAGCATGGGCTCACAAATATATTCATCTCCATCAGATGGAATAGTGGGGTTTTCTAAATCCTGGGGAGGTATTTTAACCAGGAGGATCTTGCTTTTTGCTTTCTCTCCAACCCTGGATTGCATACAGGGATTTTTGTAAAGAAAATTGAGGGTTCCAATACCACAGGACAGAGGAGCTCTCCCTCCTCTTCCTCACTTTTCTAAACTTTGGGGTATGAATTTGAGAGATGTATCTGGGGAGAATGATTCCTGTTCCCTAAGCTCAAGAGTGTAATGACTGAAGGGAAATCTCCACTCTTCCCTCTAAGGGTTCTGAGTCCTGCAAGGAAATGAGTGGACGTTTAGATGGTATCCTATTGTCAGAAAAAGATGTTATTCCCTGGGTTTTATAGTTCTTAGGATAAATTACCTGTTCCCGTTCTCCTCTGAATAAGTCAGGATGACTGCTCGAGGAGAGGTCAAACAGATGCGTGTTCTTGTTAGTTTTCTCATACAAAGGGTCTTGCAGGTTCTCATATATTGGGCTTCCCAGAAGTTTACCCCTATTGATTTTCATGGGATCAGTGGAAAATGTCATGACCACTATTAAGGGCCACAAGTTGTGCCACACGCAAGCACCCACAAAACCTCTGCAAAAGGGCTCCTGGAGCCAGTCCTGGCGCCTATGACACCAGGCTCATATGCTGTAAGGAAGACACATAGCAGGTTTGCTTTCAATTATAAACATTGGAACTTTAAATCCAACATGGAGGCCACTGCATAGCTCAGTTCTTAAGAAACAAGCCATGCGGTCTAGTGCTTTAGGTGTGGCTGGGCCTGGAACTACTTTGCCTGGAACTACTTTAACTGGGCTATTTAAACCACACCCAAACAGCAAAACACGCTTTGCGTTATTATGCATTTAGCAGCGTGACGCTCACCGTGTTCAGCTCCTGGTCTTCAGCAGCTCCCTGCAGTCCTACAAGAACAAGATTACTCTGCCTTACCTGTGAGTACACGATCCAGCATCCAGCATCTCAACCATCTCTCGCCGGAAGACCGCAACCTGTGGAAATAAAGAGAGAAGAAAAGCATCAACATCACTCACCTGTCAGTACTAGCTTGAGGAATTCCTGCAATCCGCTCCAACATCGCGACCTGAAATAACAAGAAAGGGAATAATATTAAAAAGTGTGCGGTTTCAGAACATCGAATTTCATTATTCTTACCTGAATTCCATCGCGCTACGTTGCGCTTTCATCCAGAACACCACAGCAGCATCCTGCAAGGGAAAGGGAAAAAATATATTGGTTTGCTTTCAACATTTAACAAACCCGCTGTGCGCTATGCATTACTTACCTTAACGGATGCCTGGGCCCAGGTTTCATTGTTCTCTCGTCCACTCGTAGCTCCACAGTGGCCTGTGAGGAGAAGAAGAAGAGAACACAGGTTAGTTTTAAATAGAAAATAAAAGAACGCTGCGCTTTACGCTTTCTCTTACCTAAAGTGTGCATCTCCACCCAGCACGCCAGCACCAAAAGACTTTCATACCTGTAAAGAAGGAAATAAAGACATTAATGAAACTTCTACAAACCACCATATAAGAGCAGACAAAGACTGATAAAACATCAAACCTACCTGTATACAGCAGACTTGGGGTCACAGCAGGCCTGGACCCGAAGGAAGGCACACTGCACCATGTGAAGTAACGCGATCGGAGCGCCAGCAACCCCTAAGCGCCCCTGCACAAGAAATGCAGGACGGATAGCTCACCATACTCGAAAATAAGGTGAGAAAGACTCGGTGGGAGGGGGATTGATTTGAGGGAGGTGGGAGATTCACCCACTAAAGACAGTTATTACAAATCCTCCCTCCTGTATTGCAGATTCATTATTTCCATGTTGGGCAACTACTTATCCAGGGTTCCAGACCTCAGAGCTTTCCAGGTGCCCCCAGAGATATCAGGGAGCGTAACAGAAAATTAAGTAGAACTAATCGCAAGTCTTTTCCACTAGCAAGGAGAGGTACTGTTTTTAAATATTTGTTACTGGAGGGCATCATGTAGACCATCATATTTCTGGGGAAACTTATTGTAGTTCCAACGATATCAGGCTTTTATCTCTCCCTGGTACTAAGTGGTTGTGGGGTCATATAAGGTGATAGATGTTCCCTTCTACACACTTCCTCGCCGAGAGGATAGCTCTTGGAGTCAAGGGATGAAAGGTGATCCCCATCCTATGACTTAAGTGCTCATGTGTCTGGTTCGGGTTTGTCAGGCGGCTTGCTTCACTATTTGTCCCTGCTCAGGTGATCCTCCCGCACTGGTCCATAAGTGAGCAAGCCCTCAGGTTTCTCACAGTACATTGCATAATATTGTTTACTAAATTAAAACATTATTTTGAAATGTTGAATTGTGCAAAATGGTATATTTGGGTGTTGTAAATAGAAGTAATGTTGTTTTATGTATATGTGTATATGTTTTTCTTGGTCTAAGGCTACAACATGTTATTTTGTCCCCTGTGCTTCTGGGTTTTGTTGATGCTACCTGCTGTCCACAGATTTTCATGCTGTCCACGGATATTAGAGCAGCTACATTGGAGGTGAATGTGATTTTTAGGTGTATTAAAAATAGGTATAAGGAACTTGTAGGAAATTAGGATGCACGGGTAAAAACCTATGAAATTCAGTGAGAAAACTTTGTTAAGGGGACGTTATGGTTAAGTTGCACTAATAAAAACCTATTAAATTCAGTGAAAAAACTTTGGGACTTTATGGTTACAAGTAAAATCGAAAAACCCCAGAAATTCACCAGTTATGGTAAGCTAAGCAACCATAGCTCATGCAGCTACTGTGCACTGCTAAGACTAACACTGAGGAGATCAAGGATGACATCACAAATGGCATTGATGACATCACCGATGACATCACATATCAGATTAATTCTACAAGGGGTTGTGTTTACAATGTTGGTAGCAACATGTCAGGGATGAGAAATGTACCCATTTAAACAAAATGCTATATTGGAGTGTTGTTGTTAATACAACAACCTAAAATTACATACTCATAGGCAATGGGAGGAGCATGCACCACAGAAGTATAGCTTTTTTAATCTGCTAATATTGGTCAGTAAAATAATGAATGCAAGGCGATCAGAAGCTTGACTAATGTTAAACTTGGCTGGATTACTGCAATAGCCTCTTCTTTAGTCTGCCTCATTCCTCTCTCTGCCCTCTTCAACTAATCCAGAATAGGACTGCAAGACTTATCCATGGCCTTAAACCCAGGGACTGCATCTTTCCAGCCATTAAATCAAATTCAAGACCCTCTGCATCATCCACAAGGCTTTCCAGGGCCTGGGACCACTCTACATCCAACTCTCTCTCCCTAAATACCCCCCTGCTAGTTCTTCAGTCCTCTAGCTCCAGCTCTCTGCAGATCAGACGTTTCTCCAAGCAGAGAGTGAAGGGTAGATCTCTTTCTTCAGCAGGAGCCTCCCTCTGAAACGGCCTGCCTGCCCCTCATCTCCTTAAGTTCCGGAAGCTTCTCAAGATCTTCTTCCATTTCTCCTGCTCCTCCCCCCACCTCTACCCTGCTAGTTTGCTCCTGCCGCTGCGACTAGTTACCAGTGCCCCTTATGAGTCTTACTGGGGTTAGGTCCTCATTCGACCAGTCCGTCCCCTCAGCACTTCCTTCCAACACTTGCCCTTCAGCAAGTTGTCCCTGACCAGTCTTCTGAGATTGATCCACCCCTGTCCTCGCACTAGTTGACCCCTACCCTGATTCCCCCTGGCACTTGCCCTTCTGGGCACCCCTCAGCACTTGCTCAGCCCCCCTTGACCACCCTACCTCCTGCACTTCTCCCTCTTAACCCTCTTCCTATCCTGTCCCTTTGCCCTGGTTCCCCTGGCACTTGCCCCTCTGGGAACCCCTTATCACTTGCCCAGCCCCTTAGGCCCCCTACCTCCTGCACTTCTCCCTCTTTACTCTCTTCCCTAGCCCATCCCTTCACCCTGATCTATGCCCCTGCCCTTCTTGATACTGCACTTGCACGATATGAATGTCACAAGGCCTAGTAGGACCGGTATCGTTGTTTTTCTCCTCTGCTCCACCCCCCCTCATTTGTCTTGTAGCGCCTACAAACAGTTTTTGATGTATAGGTGTCATACAAATGTTCAATAAATAAATACAATAAAATAGGAATCTGAGACACATACAGGGAAACTCCACTAAGGAGGAAAGAAACAACATCCCCATAAAATGACAATAAGATTAGAGATTATTATCATGTATACAAATTTATTGTGTGGTTGTGGCGTGCTTATTTCCTGTGTATGTGCACCATCAGCTGAGGGCACACCCTAAGGAAAGTACCTTAAGAACAGAAGACAAGGTTAACGTCTAGATATAAGGCAGCTTTTTATTATTTTTCTTTTATTATTTGCCTTTATCAAATCAATGATTTTGCAAAAAGAAAGATTCTTAGGAATTCAGTCCATACGTTTTCAGTGTTTTCAGAGTTTTGTTTCTTTTGGTTTCTGATGTTGGAACTTAGTTCAGGTTCCTTGGATAACCAGGGCCTGATCGCGCGTCACGATTGGCTGTGAAGCACATTCCTCTAAAGCTGCCCTTAGAACTTTTGCAGTCGCTATTGACCATGATGTCCTAGTTCCACTCAGGAGGTGGTTCCACCAGACTTCTTCTTTATACAGGATACTAGATTCAATTAGGGGACCGAAGTATGCTCTTCTCCATTTTATCGTTTGAGGGCATTACATCAAGAGGTATTTTACTGATTCGGTTCAGATTCGGTTTCACATAGGCGGCAGTGGTTCGTTTGAGACTGGCCCCTAATGGCCCGTATTTCGTTGGTCGGGAGTAAATTTAGACATGACCTCAAAAAGATGGATCTTAGGGGTTTATCTGGGAACCTTTTAAGGACTTCGGTGGTTGAGTGCAGTTTTTTGGCCTGGAAGGCTAGTGGAGAAAGAAGCTTGTTTTTTTCCGCAGATGTTAATGTCTCAATCCAGTCCGCTTGGTCCATTTTTCGTTTAACTTTTGTGGGGTTCTGAATCAATTCTTCTTCAGAGCATCCAATATCGTCCAGGTGGGTTCGCTGCTTGGCCGCCCAGACTGCGAGTGCCTTGCAACCTCCTGCTGACATTTCAGTTTTGATTATGCTGTACAATGGCGGCGAGTCCTGCATTATTATTATCCTGAACAAAGCCATTTCCCCTGCTTCGATGACTGCTTTCAGGGAGAGTGCTCCCAGTTCTCTTCGAATGGCCGAAATAGATGTTGAGTTGGGAAGTTGAAGGACTTTGCGCCAGAAATAGGCCTCCAATTTAGACCATTTTATCCTAGGGATTGATGGCATTGCTTCTCCTCCATACATACCATATTTCCTGTCAATTATTTGGGTCTGAGAGGTGAGTTTTCGGACCTTGTCCCACAGATGGTTTTGCATCGACGTCTCTGCTTTAGAACTGTCCATCATCACGCCCAAGTATTTAAAGGTCTTTACCACTTCAATGGTCGAATTTTCAATATGCCACCTGAAGGTTTTAGAGTTCTTTTTTTTTTAAGGTTGTCCAAAGGTCAGGATTTTTGTTTTCCCTTTGTTTATCTATGAGTTATTTTTTGAGATGTATTCGGCCAGATTATCGAGTTGTCTTTGAAGGCCAATTTCGGTCTGATTGAGGAGGATAAAGTCGTCAGCATAAAGTAGGCGAGTCACAGGTGTCTCGCCTATTTTGGGAGGGAAGGATCTTATGCAGCAAGTGTCTTCTCTAAAGTCACCAAGAAACGAGATAAACAGGGCCGGGGCCAGCGGGCAACCCTGTTTTACCCCTCTGAACATTGGGATTTCCTCAGACAGTATGCCCATTTGATTTAGCTTGACTCTCATGGAGGTCGTGTTGTGAAAAACCTTAATCGGGTCAAGAAGTTTACTCGGACACTTCCAATGTTCCAGTTTGGACCATAGCAGAGCTCTGTCTATTTGGTCGAAGGCTTGGGAGAGGTCTATGAACGCCAGGTGTACTTTCCCAGATCCTGGCATCAGTTTGTTTTTTATGGCGCTTAGTATCATAATATTGACTGTTGTTCCTGAGTTTTTCATAAACCCTGCTTGGAAAGGGTCATGACATGGGGCTGATTTTGCCCAGGCTTGGAAGCTCCTTAAGAGAAATGATCCATATAACTTGCCGATTGTGTCCAGAAGCGCAATAGGGTGATAGTGGCCCGGGTCAGTTCTCTCCCCTTTTTTGTAGATTGGAGCAATTACGGCAGAGCACCAGGACTTCGGAATCATTTTAGAGAGGCAGCATTTTTTGAACACCTGGCTGATGAAACTCACCCATTCTGTCGGATGGTTTTTTAGGTCTATATTAGTAATTCCGCCCGGGACAGAGGCTCTAGAAGATTTGAGTCGCCTGATGGCCGTCACAATGTCATCTTTGTTTGAGAAATCTTCCCAGATTGTTGTTTCTGGCTCCGCCTTAGTAGTGAGCCTAGTTGGCCTGGGGAGCTGGAAAATCCCGGTGAAATGCAGTTTCCAGGCTTCTTCTGAGACGCTGTTTGTCCCTGTTGAGATAGATCCGCCACCGGAATTCCTAATCAGTTGCCAGAATGCCCCTGGGTTTTTATCTGCCAGCTTTCTCAACATTTCTTCTGTGTCTTGTTGATAGAGAAGAGCTCGGTGGAATCTTAACCAGGATTTGTACAGTTTTTGTTCGTCTGAGTAAGCTTTCTTTGGACCGTCCGAATCCGCGTTTGCGGCCAGTTTCCTCAGTTTTCTCAAATTACGTCGTTTTGTTACCAGCTCCTTACCGTAATTATGTAGTGGTTGTTGGTTTCCTTTTGGTTTTGATTTCCTGGCTGCGTAGTACGGGAGTAATAAAGGTTGGTAGTCGGTTGGATTAATTGCCCCTCTTTCTTTCCGTGGACGGTGTGTTGCATAATTTTTTGAGAGCTCTTTCATTCGTTCCGCCGTAAGTCTTAGGCGGTTTCCTTGGGCGTTAGGTTCGGTTGTTTCAGGCATTTGAAGTCTAGGGCAGCCTTCAGTCGGCCAGACGATTTTCAAGATATTGTGGTTGCTTGCCTCGGCCCGTATGACCTCGAAAGATATGATCCGTCTCAGCATTGCTTCCGATACGAAGATGTAATCGTTAGTCCCTACTTGTGAGCCTCTTTCCCATGTCGGAATATAAGAGGCCGGAGGTAGAGACTGCTCGATGTTGTAGAGATTTCTAGAGTCCATGAGTGATTGCCATAGTTGGCCACGCGATTCTACCTGGCATGTCGGACGTGTTGGATTACTTCTTGGAACTCCGTTCGGGCATTTGGCGTTCAGGTCCCCGCTTAGTATTATGAGTGGGTCATTTTGCTCGGTCATGATGCCGTCGATCTCGGTTTCAATGGCGGTTAGGAAGAGCTTGTCCGAGATAGCTTGCGGATTCCAATAAGTTGTAATTATGGTGATCAGAGAGGTCGTCATGGAAAGAGTCTGAGCGTCAAATCGCTCCCACTTTACTGATACTGCTAGGTGCATTTGGGTGGCAGCAAGCCTTTTTTGGATTGAGAGGCCAGACCCAGATCGGACTGCCACTAGAAGACCAGTTGAGGGGCGGCCCAGGCGACCTTTAGTTGCTGGAGAAACCGCAACCGAGAAGCCGTCAGTTGAAGGGGGACCTAGGAGCCACATTTCTTGAAGGGTTATGATATCGAATTCCCCCAAGTTGATGCCTCCTGTTTTTGTCAGGTGGGTATAGCCCCTGGTGTTCCATGACATCATTTTGAGGGTCCGGATTGGATGTGCTTATTCAGAGCTAAGGTCTTTTAGGTTTGCTGGATCTTTGAAACTTCTCGAGGTTTCGCTGGATGGTATTTGTTGCTATTTCTTCGTGTGATTTGTTGAAGTTTTCGGAATGCCAAAAGTTGTTTAATTGTTGCAAATGTTGACAAGTTGTTTCGGGTAGTGGGAGTTTCCAAACGGCTCGAGGCATTGGGGGGTCTGTCGGAGAGCTTTTGGTCTCTCTTAGTTTCAAAACTAAACTGGGTCCGGCTTTTAGGGGACTTTTGTGCTTCTTGAGTTCCTCTTGATCGATTTGAGTTCTTTTCGATAGGTCTCCTTGTTGGAGAGTGTTGGTACTCATGCTTGTCGGTGTTAGCCGACGTTCGAAAGAAGTCCCGCTTGGGTGTTTGAAACAGGTTCCGTGTGTTGGATTCGGTTTTCAACCTATAAAGTGTTTTTTTAGTTGGATGAGGGTCCCCCCGGCTCTGAGTTGGTTGCTCGTTTGATGGTCTTTTTAGATCTGTGGCGTAATGGCCCCTTTTCAGAAAGTCTGCTTCACCTTCCTTGGACCGTCTGCCTAAAGCGTTTGCTCTCACGTGGAGGTAGGCCTTTGCTTTTTGGTCTTTATGGTAGGGTTCAACTAGTATCAGGTCTTCCGTCATCAGATTTTCGAAGTCTCTGATGTATTTCAGGATTTTGAGAACCGTTCCCCTGTTAAGGGTTATAGGCTCCGAATTTTGCGGAATCTATTCCACCTTGTGAATGGTAGACGGTGCTTGCCGTTGTTGATTTGTTGTTTTTTGGGCAAGGGCTCTACCCCCATGGGAGAAGTTTTCTTTCTGTTCGGGAGAATCCTTTAGTCTTTTGTGCGAAATTGATCTTTCTCTTCGCTCTTCATTGACTTTATTGGGTGATTTTGTTTCTGTATAATTTCATTTTAATGTCGAGGGTTTAGTTCTAGAAGGTTCAGGCCCCCTAGGGTGTCTCAAATTGGATCCTTGTGTGTCAGTCCTCTTGTTGTCATTGTTCTTCCTTCGTTTTTTTGATATTGTGGGAACTGCACAATTAATTTTGGAGGTCTAGCTTTTACACTCGATTTCCTCGTTTTGGTTTTGAGAGAAACTCGTCGGTGATTTATGAAGGGTGATGTTCATAGATGCTTCGTCTCTCATAAAGTCTTCGGCGGTAATTGGCGAGTGCGCTGAGGATGTCTATGTAGAATTTCTGGCGAAATGGCAGACCTGAGCGGGAGAATTGGGGATTCTGCAGTTCTCATTGGGTCTTGGAACCGGCTCTCTTTTCCTCAAGGGGGAGTCAGGCCCGTTTCCCAGTACTGGGCCCGAAAGAGCTGAGGCTGCCCCTGGTAGTTTGAGGTTTTTTTGACCACCAGCTGGCTTGGTGGCAGGGAATGTGATCACCTGGGAGGAGCCTTGAGTTGAGTTTGCAGAGTAGGGCAGGGGTGCTTGTTTTAGATCAGGTTCTTCAAGCAAGATTTGGTCTCTCCTTTTTTGCCCCCTACAAATAGAAATTGATAGGTAGATGCAGAGGTTTCCTTCGATTTCTGTTTTTTTTTTTTGAAAGTCAAAACAATTTGTGCTAGGAGTCGGCTTTTCCACCGTAGGTTTTTGGACCTGCGGCACTGTTTCTTTAGGGATAATGGAGTCTGTTTGAGACGCACTGTCTCTTGAGTCCTTGATTTGAATTGGTTGGGACAAAGGAGCAGATGAGGAGAGGTTGATTTGTGCAGGGTGTCCTATAATGTTGTTGTATATCGCACTGTCTGCTTTTTCTTTGGCTGTAATGTATCCCTCAAAATAAGTCATTTTGGTATGAGTCATTGCAATCATCGTGGCTTGGTCCTTCAACGTGTCATTTAAAGACTCATACAGTTTTCCAAATGGAGCAAGCACAATTGTTAGTGCTGACATCAATGTTGTCAGATCAGGTTTTTTGGACGGTGTGTCCTTCTGAGCTTCTTCTGTTGGTCCCGCCCCTCTGCTTTTCCTTCGAGGTGGAGTTTGGGAACAGATCGGTGGGGTGGATGCTTGTAGTTGGCTCTTCAAAGAGCGCTGCTCTTTGGTCGATAAGGAAACAGAACGGTCAGGGTCAGGATGATTTTTTGCTGAGGACCCGGGAAGTGGGGCAGCCACCCCCTGCGTTGATGGATCTTCTGCTCCCGCCCTTGTTGTGATATTGTTGGGGTGGTCATCTGAAGTAGGTTTTGCAGGGGGGAACAACGTCTCCATGGGTTCAAAAACCCATAGCATAGCAGGAGAGGAAGAGGGTAGTCCCATTGAGGAGGTATTGAGTGGGACTTCTCTCGAGCCCTCAAGTGTTGCAAATGAACAAGCTTTCGGACTTGGCAGTGGGCTAAAGTCAAAAGGAATATTTACGGGAATTCCGGGGGTCTGGGGCGTTCCCCTAAAAGGCTCTGGTTCAGTTGAAGTTCCCTCTTTTGGGATAAAGGGGGATTTGCAGGCTTTTGGGCCAGCAGGAAGGTCTGACGTCGTGTCCAGCAGTTCTGCGTTGGTCAGTTCAAGGAGGACGTCATACTTCCGTTTACCTTGACTGGCGAAATATGCTTTTAGCGAATTACATATCGCTGAGTTGGTTAGGAGGTTCGCCGAAGATTTCTTTTGTTTGTTTAGGGATGTCTGGCCTGCTGGTCTTTTCTTTTTTCCATGTGTTTTTTGATTGTTTTTTATTTTAGGAAGAGAGGACTTTTTTGGGGGGGGTGGAAGAAGCCGGGGGGTCGGCGTGTATAGCTTCAGTTTCTCCGTTAGGCTGGATTTGGGGTGTGATGGATGGCTCCTCTTTGAGGGACGAGGGCCCTCCTCCCTGGTGATCCTTGGCCCCGCCCCCTTGAGGAAGTGGAGCCTCGCTCTCGGCAGCGTGTACCAGAGCATGCACCTCCCGCAGCTCCGATGACACACGCGGGGCCGAAGGGGCTGCAGGTGTGCTTCTCTGTGGGCTCGAAGCAGGTGGGCCAAGCAAGAACTTCGCCCGAGTCCACACGCAGGGACCGGCTGACGGGGACAGATCGCTGGGTCCCGTGTGATCGCATCCGTCCGCGTCTCAGCATTCACGGTAGGTGGTGAGAAAATCGAAGATATTCTTTGTTGAGCCTCCTGTTGTATGGCGGGCGTCATGGACCGGGGGTCCCCTTGCAAGTCCCTCGCAGCCCACCCTTCGGTCGGTTGCACTGGGAACTTGACCACGGGGGGTTGCACCGAGTCCTGCACCGAGTCCTGCTCACGGCCCTCTGGCTCAATACAATTGTCTTCTTCGCCGGGTTGAAGTGTGTTAGCGGATCTTCCTCGTGTCCCATGGCTTTTACTGGTAGCGGGGTATTTTGCGGACAGATTAATGGAAGCTCCTCTGCACTCTGGGGTGGCTCTTCCAGAGGAGGCGCTTGCTGTGTGTGTTGGGGGCGTTGGCATGGCCAGACCCCTGTTTCGGCGAGGACCGAGATCTTGAGGGGAGGCAAGCCGGCGGGGGGCGTGGAAGATCAAATCAGTAGTGGCCATGCCTGGAGCTTCTCACCTCCTCGTCTTCTCTGCCCAACGGCGGTGTAATGGGCATGGCATCGCATCCTTCCTCCATGTTGGTGAGGGCCTGCCCAGCCTGCTCACAGACTGTCACAGACTGCCACAGACTGCCACAGACTGCCACAGACTGCCACAGACTGCAGCAACTCTGCAGCCAACTCCGCGGCTTCTTGGGGTTTTTATGGAACCTCCCACAGAAGGTAACAGGAACTGTAGAGACACTCAGTTCACCTGAGTGTAGAGGAGAGTAGACTGCCACAGACTGCAGCAACTCAGCAGCTAACTCCACGGCCGCTCCGCGGCTTCTGGGGGTTTTTATGGAACCTCCCACAGAAGGTAACAGGGACTGTAGAGAGACTCAGTTCCCCTGAGTGTAGAGGAGAGTAGACTGCCAAAGACTGCAGCAACTCAAGCACCTTTTTAATGTAACTTTTTTTGCTGTCAGTGAACAAAAACAAGTTGCCCAGTTATGTGATGTCATCTTTGATATCCTGGGTGTTAGTCTTAGCAGTGCACGGTGGTGGCATGAATTATGATTGCTTAAATTACCATAACTGGCACCTTTCTGGGAGTTTTCGATTTTATAGGTTTTAATTGGTGCAACTTAACCATAACGTCCCTTTTACAAAGGTTTTTCACTGAATATGAACAAGCCACAGCTGTGTGGCGAAACGCGTTAGCTAGCCTCCCTGCTACTGGGAAGCTGTTTTTTATTGTAAAGATTATAGAATTAATATTTGAACTTTTTAAAAAAAGCAAACTGTTTCAGTGTAGTCGTTCGCTGTTGGTTTCCCTTGGTTGGATCCTTGGACAAGCAAATGCTGCAGGATATTTCTGGATTTCGTTGTGATGGGAGTGCAGCTTCTTAAGAGACAGGACCATGCGGTCCGTGTTTGCTTTCTTTCTCATATATGTATATATATATATATATATATATATATATATATATATATATATATTCACTAAAAAAAACTTTGTTTAGGGGACATTATGGTTAAGCTGCACTACTAAAAACCTGTGAAATTCCCTAAAAAAAACATTATAAACGTCAAATTATGTTTCGAAGTAAAACCGAAAAACCCCTGAAATTCGCCAGTTATGGTAGGCTAGGCAACCATAACTGCCCACACCACTGTGCACTGTTAACACTAACACCTAGGACATCAAAGATGACATCACAAATGTCATTGATGACATCACTGATGACATCACATGTGCATTTACTTTTCAGACAAGGGGTTGTGAATGTAATTTTTGGGAAAAAGTATCAGGGGTTATCGGGACATGTGTAATGATGTACTTACTTAATCACCTAATGTAGTGTTGCAAAGAAAATTCCATTGCAGTGTTCTTTCTAGTACAGGAACCTACTCATACAGAAATGAAGGTATAGGTTGCAGCGTACACCACAGAGGTGCTATATTTGTATTTTCCAAAGATGTATAATGTAACGGTGAATGCTTCTGTACCAGACTTTTCTGGTCTGTGAAACATGTACTAAGTTGCTAACAATGCATCACTTGATACATATTTCTAGTAATATGCACAAAACAGAAATAGACTACAAATCATACAAATATGGGGCTTATATGTGGAGAGTATAGTAAGCAAACAAGAGGCAGTATCATTAGCAACTGTGTATAATCTACATGATTGTATACAGGCACAAAAAAGATAGCTGTGTTTCAGGCCTGCTTCTTCCCCTATATATGTACATCATAAGATGCGAGTAAAATGTAAGGAAAGTATTGTAAGAACATGTGAGAATACCAATATCTATAAATGTGATACCTTTTGAAAGGTAAGTTTCTGACTGTCAGTAAATAAACCCACCTAGCCTAGATGTGGCAATGAACAACAATGAAGGGGCTACACATGTGATGTCATCAGCGATGTCATCAATGACATTTGTTATGTCATCTTTGATGTCCTAGGTGTTAGTGTTAGCAGTGCACAGTGGTGTGGGCAGTTATGGTTGCCTCGCCTACCATAACTGGTGAATTTCAGGGGTTTTTCGGTTTAACTCCGAACCATAATATGACTTTTATAAAGTTTTTTTAGGGAATTTCACAGGTTTTTAGTAGTGCAACTTAACCATAACGTCCCCTAAACAAAGTTTTTTTAGTACAGATTTTTAGTAGGGAAACTTAACCATAACGTCTCCTTAACAAAGTTTTTTTTAGTGAATTGTACGGGTTTTTAGTAGGGCAAATTAACCATAATGTCCCTGTAACAAAATGTTTATTGTAACTGAATTTCACAGATTTTCTGGAGGGGAACGTAATCATAACATTGCGTTAATAAAGTTTTTCTGCTGAATATACACTGTCATCATGTGATCTTGGGAGATATGTAGTATAATTGGAGTACTTTATAAACATAGAACGTAGACCATACAGAACCTCCTGGCTATCGATATTGTGAAAGCGCGGACTGAGCGCCTGTCTGCGGACGGACGCGGACGAGGTCATCCCTACCAAAACAGTCAGGGGCCATCTGAAATTGTACTAATGTATTACAGAAAAAATGTTCAACTTTGAAAAATGACACATAAAGAAATTATAATTACTAGTAAATAAATAGGGAAACCTAAACCTCTGGAACAAAAACCATGCATTTAATGACCATGTAGAATGAAATGGATTGTACCATAAAAAAAGAAAGTATGACTCCAGCGTAACTACCTCTCAGAAACTCTGTAGGCAAGACCGACATTAGACACAGGCACTTCAACAAAGACAAATTACAGCAAAAAAGTAAGTTAACTTCATTTTTCTTATATAAGTGTGTAGTTTTTTTATTATGAGAGGCAGAAAAAATAATTGCTTTCTGTTCTTTTGATACAGAAATGTGCAGCACTTTGGAGTGGCTAAGGGAGAATTTTCTGCATGAGGAAATGTCCGAAGATAGCGACAGTAATGGTACACAGTGCTATTTGTAGCACACCAGGAAAAAAAAGAAGAAAAGCCAACAAACGACACAGAGGAAGACAGGCTGAAAAGGATAGAACTTAAAATGGAGACACTAAATGACAATTTTAATAGTTTAAGGGAATTTGTTGAAGAATTTGTTAGAGGAAAAATACGTTACCACTGTCCCACCTGTACCTGCCCCCTTCTCCATTCCCTAGTGAACCGTCCCCAAACCTTCTAGAAGAAAATAGACGTTATGATGAAACATCCATCCCTTCTTCCCCACACAACTCATCTCCTCACAATCAGCCCGTGTTGAACCCTAATTCCCCTATATTTGTAGTTTTTTAGAAAGTTTTTGTATAGTTGTTGTTGAATACGGGGTAGAGAAACATTTTTTTTTTTTAAAAAGACTTAAAATGTTCGCGAACAGTGCGCCTATTCGAGCTAGCCGTAAGCAATACAATGTGGATGGTCTAACGGCAATACACCTACCCGTACCAATGTCTACCAAGATGGAACTGATCTTAGAATGCACCATCTGTGCAAGTTGTGTGTAAAGGAACAGAATGGGGCGTGCTAATGACATTATACCTCTCTGTACGCCTCACAAACGAGATAAAACATGTTCCTAGAACATACTTGGTGGGCTGGATGTATATAAATGAGCAAAATTGTAAGTGTCCTAAGTACACTATATCTGTCTGTATCGTCCGCAGCAAGATGGAACCGTCCGTAGAACAGGCGCGGTGGCCAACATGTTCGTTATCAAACAAAATAGAGTTGTCCTAAGGACACTAGACCTGTTCTTACAGTCAGCAGATCAGGTACGCACATGTGCAGTACTCCCATAAGTACTGCGAACATCCCGCCTGTCCCTAACTGTCCATCTCACTTGTGTTGCACTTTTAATTAGTTGCAGGAACCAAACACTGTCCGTAGAACACTGGCGCACATGCTCATGTTTGTTAGTCTTCATTTGCTGTCGCGCAGGCATGTTTTTCCCTTGCGGATGTGTTTAGGACGTCATCATGTGACCGCACCCACGCTGAGCGTGTGGACTAATTTGCGCACTTTTTCTGCCTCCGCAACATAGCAAAATAACAGACACATACATGGGAAATTATTTTTCAGTATGAAATCACCATTTCACATTTCCCATACAATAGCTCCACCTGTGAATGTGTCGTTTACAATTTTTGCAGCGCTTTTCAGCGAGCAATATGGTCATGAGCCGCATCCTTCGACCCCTATAAATGGCCACACCCCCAAACTCATCTTCATTTTGCTTCCGGCTATAGCAGTTAGAGTTGTGCTGCCTTTACTACTGTAGCGACCATTTGGCAAATAATCCTTATGGCATCCATGGCTGCTGTTGCTGCATTACCCTCAGCACCACCCCCAAACCCTCCACCGCCACCACCTCCCCAAGGGCCTGCAGAGGGATATACGGGTGAGGATGCAGAGATCGAGGAAGAAGAGAATGAGGTGGAGGAACTCAGCACTACAAACACTCACTGGGAGTCGTGGGTGTGGCGGTTGTTTTCCGTTTGTGGGAACGTACCGAAAGCACGTGCAAACCTGGTCAAGTGCAACCAGTGCCAGTTGGTACTGAGTCGCGATAGACCTGGTGCGTACAGCTTTGGTACGACAACCATAAAGCGACACCTAACGTCGTTCCACAGTGCGGACATTCGCAAGGTGGTGCCATGTGAAGAATGTAGTAGATTGAGTTCCTCCACAGCATCCTCCGTGTCTGATCCTCTCACCACAAGAGACACTCCTGTGGGGGAGCGCATTCCTCCAGCTGCCTCACAAGCCATTCGCAATGCTGTTGACCCTTACCTTTCGGGGGTCACAATATTGTGTGTGTACTGTGATGCAGTACTCTGCAGGGGGGAGAATCTTCGAAGTGCTTTTGAGGCTACGGTCACTGAGCACGAGAAGAAGTGCCCCCTACCTAAGTGAAGGCCACCCTATATCTTTCTCTCTCCACCTGGCCCTTCTTATCCCCGTGGTTGGTGTCCCTTCCTTACCCTCCCTTGCCCTCCTTTCCTATCGTGTCGTGTTCATAAAAGCAGTAAACTGAAAAATTATAAAAAGTACAAAAAAGGCTCTTTTCAGAGCCGCCTTTCTCAGTTTAACAATAGAGCTATGAAGTGACTGTTGTGGGCCCCCTCGCTTTTTTTTTTTTAAAAGTCCGCGGACAGTCATGGGACACACAAAAATGGAGGGTGCAAGCAAAGCAAAACCAATGTACTTTTCGCTGGAGTAAGTGGTGGCTCTGAAAAGAGCCTTTCGGTGGTGGTGTGTATGCCTCATAAAATGTAGGTTGGAAAAAACGGATTGCCAAATAGGACCGGTTCATAGACATAATTTCGAATACAAAATATTCGAAAGTCAAAAAGTCGAAAAAAAACGTCGAAAAAAAAAGTCGAATTTTTTTTAATGACGTTTTTTTTTTCGAAATGGGGGGGTTCCCCCCACCCCCTTTTTTTTATTTTTACCTATTTTTTTCACAGAAACTAGAGCCCAAAAAAAAATATCGAAAAAAAAACAATTCAACATTTTTTTTTTCGACATTTTTGATTCGACTTTTTTGACTTTCGAAATTATGTTTTCGAAATTATGACTGGACACCGGTGACTATGATTCCAAAAAATGTTGCAATGCATGTTGTACATTGCAAAGAAAAATTTGATTGCCAGCATATGTGAGATGGACTCCATCTCTGCGAAATATGAAAGAGCTGCGAAACAAAATGTTTTAATTGTGGAATGAGTACATGCCAACATCTCGTAGAAAGGCACAAACAGCCTTATTCACATTGCGCCTCGCTGTTATGCTTGAACTAAAATGGCACTAGTGCGCAGTGTATTCTGGGAGCGCTCGGAGCCATGATGGATATTTACTTCATGCCGCAGTGAAAAGCTGCACACATTTTGCTGAGTGTTAGATTCACGGTGCTGAGGAAAACATGCTTTCCAAACCTGGTATGCGGTCAAGGACATTTCTGCTGGGAAAGCTAACTTTGTTATGGTTTGTTACGAGCGTGTTTTTAGAGAAGGGAGGCACTCTGCTCCTTGAGGGTGGCTGTCGATTGACCCAGCTGGCAACCGACGACTGCTCATCGACTGCGCAAGAGCCATTTCCAGAAGGTTCGAGAACTGCCACCCCTTTTCGGAGTGTGTATATATGCGGAAACCCGGAGGTGGTCAGGTGAGACTTCAGCCGGAGGAGGACGCTGACGTCCGGCATTCCTGTGAACTGTGGTGCTCTCGGCCTGGCTGTTCCCCGGGTCTTCCAGCCGCTTCTGGGCGAGATGAGGAATCCAGTTACGCTCAGGGTGATGTATTTCCTTTTGAATTCTTTGCTTCTTCTATGATTTATGTCTATGTTATTTCTATGTTATCACTGGATGCTTCTAAGCTTTGAATAAATAGCCGTATAAGTGCTCATTATTTCTGTAAGAGTGTGTGGTTGCGAGTTATTGAGTCTTTCTGCGTTCAAAGTATTTGCTCTATAATTGCATTGGTGATTTATGTTTTTCCGTGAACTCTGGGGAGAGCAATACACTCGCTTTCTCGATTTGTGGGCCAAATGCAGATGGACGCAGCCACTTTTGTCTTTGTGCAATACCAGAAAAAACTATTTGACAATTTGGAAACATGTCCATGACTTTCACAAGTCCTTCCTTCATTACAAATTGCAAAGAAATGCCAGAAACATGGCCTAAACTATTTCCTCCGCAATGAATAAGTATATCAGGATGACGCTCTGTCTGTAAAGTAGTGCAGAGAGGTACCAAGTCCAACCACCTCATTGCACGCACACCATGCCAGTGGACTTCGACATGAGGAAATCCAAGATTTTCAGATAGACCGCAACTTTCAGCATGCACCTTCAACCAATGTATCCATGAGTCTCCCAAAATCCAGATAATCTGTTTTCGAGCACACAGAGCCTTGGCTGTCTAGTCTCCTGTCAGGGTAAAGACATTCTGACTACATTTCTCTGTACAGAACACACCCACTGACCTTTACTGACCAATCCCTACCTTCGCCATTCTCATTTGCATGCGTCTCCACCCCAAAATCCCTGTTGGTAATAGGCGCTGCCTGCAAACTGCCGCCATGTTTGTGGACCCGTACAGGAGCAGAGCGTGACGACTGTACATTTAAATATTATTCCCTTTTTCCCCTTGAAGGTGGGCCCTGAAAAGAGCCATTGTTTTCTTTTTTTTTGGGCAGATGCCTTACAGACACCTGTTATTTATTTTTATTTTTTAATATTTTTTGTTCTTACTTTACTCCTACAACCATTACAGACCCTTCCCCAAAGCAAGTGTCACATTCCAAAAGAACATGGCATTTCCCAAAGAAGATAACGCAACACCATCTTCTTCAAAATAAGCCACATTACTGGGAACAATGTTCTCATGGCTGCAGAAAGACATACCAGCACGTAACATAAAAGCATGCATGTCGCGATTAATGTTACACCTCCCAATAGGTTGATCAGGACAGAAAACAGAACTATTGTCCCATTTTCCTCTAGGCAATAACCCAGAAAAAATTAATTTCGCAGTTGGAAAGATGTTCATGACTGCTTCAACCAACTGTTCCAAATCTTTCAACAAAGTACATGAACTCACGTAGCCCAAATGGCAAGCACCGTAGTGCAAAAGTACCACATGAGGAGTGGTCATCGTTCGCATCACGGTGCAAACTTGGAGAAGTGCCGCAACATTGCGATCAGTCTCAGCGCTCCACACCACCTCCACTCCTCTTACATCAAAATGATGTGCCGCGTGCCGACTTTCGGCATACAGGTGTAAACCTTGCACAAAAATATCTCCAAGGATCAAAACCCTGACCCTCTGCGCCTCTGCCATCTTCAGTATGCGCTCCGTCTTTCGCCACAAAGGAACAATGTGAACATCTGATTGGCTGATGCCAAAAGTCCCATTTCCATGATCGATTTGCTGTAGATACCCGTATGTGGCAAGCTCTACCCGAGGACAAGCGTTGTCTACGTGTGGCACGTAACTCTTAGCCAGTCCTTCTATCCTTTCCACATCACTCGCGATTCCATTTCCTCATGGACACAGCTAAGCAGTCACTCAACCATCCACCAATCACATTAACCATCCCTACATCTAACTCCGTCATCAAAATGTTGCACTTCAAATGTACTATTGATCACTGTGAATACAAGTCGCATATCATTACAAAGCACCTACTTCAGAAACTACTGTACAAGTGTCATGGATTTCTACGACGTACAGCTCCATCCATGCGCATATGCATGCGTATAAACTACAGGTATGCATATTTCACTCAGAGAACATGTGCAACCCTTATGATTTCATTTAAACAAATTAATACCACTAAATCTGCATAGGAAATACATACCAACGGTCGTCCTTTAAGTACAAGGTGTCTGATTTTTCATTGACAAACTGCACTACTTCTTACTGTCTCCCGCATACATAACCTATACATACGTTAGAACCCTCCCTATTTAGTGGGAAACTTGATTTGCCATTAGAAAATGGAATAATTTTTTACTGTGTACCGTCTACATAAATGCTACTTCCAATGCGATCGTATGAGAAAAAGTAAACGCTCCCGATTGCTGTGGTGACATCTCCCTTCGAGGGTCTCCCGATTTTTCAAAATCGTACTTATAATATGAAAGTACAGAATTTTTCCCCATTTACTATAATGACCTATCGCTTACAAAGCTCTCTGCTATAGATAACACAGCTTAAAAGAAACAAGACATTTTCGTAACCTAAAAAGTACGCATTTCTTAAGCACGTGCAACTGACACACTGCAATTAACATAGAAAGGCAGCACATAGTGAAGTAAAATGCACACATGCACTGTGTTTAAATATCAAAGAAGAATACTCTGACGAAAAATACAAAATTAACGTGTACTGTAACATCACAGCTTTAAACACTCAAAGTTACTAACTTCTCCTTTTTACAATCGCAGTGAAGACTACTCTCCTGAAAATCAACAGCATCTACACTGCAAACAACATATCCGAAGAAACCTGGTCATTCTGAAAAAAAAGTAAGTACACTACGACCTTTATATTCTAACCATTCCTCAAACAAACTGTGTGGGTTATGTATTTAATTTGCGCACCAAAGTAAACAGTGATTTCTGAACCATTCTACCCACAAATCGCCATTTACTAAATAAAGAATAACAGGCAGAATGACTCACAAATCCCTGTATGTTTGGAACTCAAATAACATACAAATCCCTTACAATGTTAGTACTAAAAAAAAATAGCTGTTTCAATTTAATGCCAGTACGTTCACTATTGATGCTTCTCCTCACCACCACCCCACTTTCTACTCTCATCTGAACCACATTGTAGTAGTATGCAAACAGAGAAGTAGATTACCAAATCACTGTAAGAGGCCAATGCACATTCACACACCACCACAAAGTGCTTGCCCATCGAACTCATGCACGCAAGCACACAGCACACATACATTGTACAACAGTCCAAACCATGCCTCCTTTTTTTCAACAGACCCCAAAAAATGCCTACCAAAAAGCAAGTCCGTAGAAAGGAACGCAGAAGTAGACCAAATAAAAGTAAAAGTTTTCAGCTTAAGCATCCATCTGTAGCTGAGTTTGTAGAGAACGTTGGAACAAAACGGCTAATACAATTGTTTACCAAAACAAAGGAAGCCTCATCTACCGAAACTTTACCTTCTCCAACAAAATGTGGCATGAAGCACAAAACTCTTCACAAAAAATCGGCTACCAGCACTGCTAACAATGCTCCTATTAATCCTGATATAGTAACAAGAACCTATAGTAAAAAAAATATTTTTGCAAAATTATTTCGCCATAGTGTCCTTCAGAATCTAATAAGAGGAGGACCGAAATCATCCTCACCCCTTAAAACCTACCGTAGAAAAAGAATCCTAAAAGCTCTTGTGGATAGTGCAATCATTCTCAAAAGGAAGTTGTTTATATTAGTGTTAAATAGAATGAAACCACTAACAAAACTAAGTACCAGACTGCAAAACAAATTTATCAATAAACGGAATGTGAACAAAAATAACTTCTTAAATATTTGGGGGGCTGAATGGAGTCACACAACAACCACAGAGCCATATTTTAATGAAGAAGCATACAAACAAAATCAAACACACAATTGCCATCCATAGCAGTGGAAGGGGGTATGAAAAAATCAATAATAGCATCATGGAACAAGAAACACTGCTTAGAAAAGTATCCCCTGAAAACTCAGAATTACCTCATGATTTGACTGTATCAGACCGTCCAGTACACAAATGGCTGTGCACGTCAATGTGTACCATTCCTAACAAATCTTTCAAATCTTTACATCAGTTCCTCAATCAGTATGTGAAAGGTAAAGACAAAATGAAAATGAAAGTGCTGCAAAATATGAATACCTGTCCAATGCGCAAATACACAGGACTGCAAGGACATTCATTAGCCTGCATTTCTGGACCTATTTGCAAAAGCACCTTCCATCATATCAAAAGGATATCAATACATCCTTCAAATGTTAGAAATCTAGTGTATAAAATATACTATGCTAAAAGTCCAGCTTGAGAATTAGCCAATTTAAATAACACTCTTCTGCATGGTACACCCAAGTATCTACATGAAGAAATTGACCGTATCAACAGAAAATATTTTAGAAGTGAAAGTCACTTACAAAATGCAATAGTTTTAGAACAGACTACCAACATTTCTGCACATGGCAACCTTCTATTACACACACACAGAAAAGAAATACTAAAATTTAAAAGTGCATCGGCTGAAATACCAAACCATGTGTGTGTGTGTTGCCGCAGAACGTTTTACAAAAAGAACACGAAAAATGTAGACATTGTATACAAAATAGAAGACAATGAAGATTCCAAATGGTTGAATTAGCTCTCTACCTTTTAGCCGAAAACAAATATGAAATAAGTGAACCCCTAATATGTTGTAGTTACTGCACTACAAACCTAGACAACAACCAAAGTCCTTCACATGCTATCACAAATAACCTTGCAACAACTCAATTTGTACGAGAGCATCATAATTCAAACAGTTCACCCATTTCAAGCAATTATACGCCTTCACCCAAAAACAACAAAATTACCTCCCTCTCAATTGGTGAAAGGCATTTGTGGCAAAGTGGTTTATTTGCCATTAGATCTTACAGAAAATGTACACACTCTAGGAGTGCAACGTTCAATAGAGCATTCTTTAATTGTCTTAGTAAATGATGTACCAACCAAAGACAGAAACATTTGGCAACAACCGGTGGGCTTACATAAAGTTAGACAAGCCTTGCAATATCTAAAAGACAATAACGAATACTACAAGGAAATAAATATTGAAGAAAGCTTAAGGGAAACAACTGAAATAACTGAACAGTCATCAGAAACTGGACAATTTGAACTTCTGGATCCTGCTGCAGTGTCCACTCTTTTGGACCAGTACACAATTCATCCATTGCATTCCAATGAAAGCATAGATGATGCACTAGAAACTTACCAAATGCGACAAACCAAAGGTTCACCAATGAGCATATGGGGAAAAAAGTATAGAAGAACATGCTTTTCCACTGCTATTTCCTACTGGCAACGGTGGAAGGTACGATGATAGACCCACTCAGATTACGGCATCAGAATACTGCTCATTACGAATGTATTCGCAAGATCCCAGGTTTAGACAAAATGTGGAATACATATTCCACCTACTCTTGGAAAGTGAACTAGCAACCCTATGTTACGGAGTTGCACACATTTTGAAATCTGGAACCCACTTTCAAAATATGTCAGCTACGCAATTAATACAGAAAGTACAAGAAAAAGATGAGGGTTTACAGTCAAGTATAACAAATTTGTTTGCAAATATGCGTGGTACAAAAGAATACTGGTTCTGACGGCACGGAGACGTACGTTGCATGATCAGAAACCTTGGACCACCGACTTGGTTAATATGCATGGGAAGATTTACATGAGTTCCTACGCATATCAAACAACAACAAAACCAACATACATTTATTAACACCTGGAGAAATTTGCTCTCTAGATCCAGTTAATGTGTCAAGATATTTCTATCATCATTTCATTGCTATGCTACACTTTATTTGCAATAAAACTGTTCGTCCCCTCGGAGAAGTGCAGAACTTCTTTTGGAGAAAAGAATACCAAGCGAGAGGAGCAACACATATTCACATGCTTTTATGGATCAAAGGTGCACCTAAATTTGGTCACGACACTGATGCCACTGTTTTGCAGTTCATCCAAAAATATGTCACTTGTGAAATCCCTTCACAACGGACACATAGTGACCTGCACAGGCAGATTATACAATTTCAACGACACAAATGTCGCCGCAAATACAAAAACAAAGGGAAATACTACACCAAATAGACCAGTTACAGAAACAGGTGAAGTGAACAACTTCATGTCTTCAGTTCGACATAGTGTGAAAAGTAAATCACCTAAGAACACGTACTACATAAAAAGAACTGAAGAAAGGAAATATATCAATGATTACAATGCAATCATTGCCCTCTTATGGAATATAAACATAGACGTGCAGTACATTGCAGAAAATTCCACTGCTGTTGCACGATATGTTACAGCCTACTTAACAAAAGCTGAAAAAACAGAGCTTCAAGACCTCTGGGATGACTTATCATCAGACTTATCATCAGACAAAACACTATCTCAGACATTGTACAGCCTAGGCATAAAAATGCTCTCTCATAGAGAATGTGGCGCCTATGAAGCGGCAGATCGTTTAACTGGTACAGCTTTGTACGGAAAATCAGACAACATAGTATGGCTAAGTCTTGGTCCTGCTAAATCTAGAAAAAGAGTTCTGAAATCATATGAGGACATAGAAACAATTGCCAGAAATGATCCCAACAGCCAAGACATTTTAAAAAACAATTTACTGGACACAGACTATCCGAACAGGAGTAGCACTTTGGAAAGCATGTGTCTATACCATATAGCTCAAAACTTTGCATACAAAAATAATATAAAACCCAATGAAAGCAAAGGCAGATATACAGTCACAGATTGTGAAGGCAGCTTAGTGAAACCTACAAAACAAAGCTTAATTAATCATGTTAAATTGTCATTAAAACTCCTCAACAGAAAGAACTATATTACATGTCTCTGCTGCAACTTTTTAAACCATGGAGAAAAGAGGAAGACATACTAGATAACTATGACTGCTATGAAGATGTTTTCAAAGCAAATTAAAGCACTATCACCGATATGAACTTCACGCAGTACAAAGCAATGTTGCACAATGAACAGCAACACGAAGAAGAACTTCAGGCCCAACTAGATAAGGACTCTTCCGACAGTAGTCAACCTTCTGTAACAGGAAGTCAAGAACCACTAGGACAGCCACTAATAGCAAATGAGGCAGAATTAGCTATGACAGAAGTGGAAAACACCATGTGTCACTATCAAAATAATAACGAAGACTTAACTGTACAACAAGCAAAACTTAACAAAGATTAGCACACCATTTTCGAAGACGTAACAAAACAAATTCGACATGGTGTACAACACGAAAATAAAGAATGTACCTGCCAAGATTACAAACCAATGCTGCTGTACGTCAGTGGTGAAGCTGGGTCAGGAAAAACATTCTTAATCAAAATCATCAGCAAGTTCTTTCAGCAATTGACAAACAACAAACTATCAGCTGTTGTAACTGCCCCCACAGGTTTAGCTGCCTACAACATAGGTGGTGTCACTTTACACCGATTACTACTTCTTCCAGTAGAACACCAGAACAAATTAGACTACTACAAACTTTCTGCAGAAGCTGCAATGGAACTACACAGAGTATTAAAGCAAATGAAAATGCTACTAATAGATGAAGTGAGCATGGTCCCCAACCTAATGTTGGCTTTGATTCACCTCAGATTGCAAGAAGTACTTAAAACAAACTACGAAAAACTCTTTGCAGGGAAACACATTATCGTTTTCGGAGATCTTCTACAATTGACACCAGTGAAAAGTGAACCTATTTTTAAAACCGTAGGACACAAACTCTGCCGTAAAACTGTTGGCAGCATAGGAAATGTCAACCTTTGGCAACATTTCCAATACAGAGGGCCTCATTATGACCCGGGCGGTAAGTGAATAACGGTGCCAGTAAAGGATTACCGGCATCGCTTACCGCTCCACACGATTAGGACACGCCAAACCGCTATTAGCGGCACCGTAATTAACGGTGCCGCTAATAGTGGCAGGAGCGCAGGCACGCAACCATTCATGCCACCAATACCGGAATGGCGCAAACAGGGGAACATCACAAGTCAGCTGTTGTAACTGCCCCCACAGGTTTAGCTGCCTACAACATAGGTGGTGTCACTTTACACCGATTACTACTTCTTCCAGTAGAACACCAGAACAAATTAGACTACTACAAACTTTCTGCAGAAGCTGCAATGGAACTACACAGAGTATTAAAGCAAATGAAAATGCTACTAATAGATGAAGTGAGCATGGTCCCCAACCTAATGTTGGCTTTGATTCACCTCAGATTGCAAGAAGTACTTAAAACAAACTACGAAAAACTCTTTGCAGGGAAACACATTATCGTTTTCGGAGATCTTCTACAATTGACACCAGTGAAAAGTGAACCTATTTTTAAAACCGTAGGACACAAACTCTGCCGTAAAACTGTTGGCAGCATAGGAAATGTCAACCTTTGGCAACATTTCCAATACAGAGGGCCTCATTATGACCCGGGCGGTAAGTGAATAACGGTGCCAGTAAAGGATTACCGGCATCGCTTACCGCTCCACACGATTAGGACACGCCAAACCGCTATTAGCGGCACCGTAATTAACGGTGCCGCTAATAGTGGCAGGAGCGCAGGCACGCAACCATTCATGCCACCAATACCGGAATGGCGCAAACAGGGGAACATCACAAGTCAGGCGGACATGCAAATAACACCCTACTGAAGCCTGAAAAGTACCTTACCGGCATGGAGCTAATACCGGCATTGCGGACCACCCGTAAACGGCCATATGCAGTGTTCCCAACTGCCACAGGTGCACACAATCAGCACAGGTGGAGGCAATACAGACTGGGCCAGCACAAAAGGAGCACACCCCACCCCTTCCCACACCCAGTCACACTCCAAAATGATTCCAATACTACTAGCAATGCTGGGGCTGGAGGACATGATTGCAGTGGAACTGCTGCAACAACAACAACAACAACAGGCAGCACAGAGGAGACGCAGGAGGAGAAGGAGGGCGAGGCAGAGCCAGCATGCCCCACCAGTGCAGCCAGTGGCACCACGCAGGCAGCCCCCAATCCCTCGCATCAGAGCCAGTCCATTCAACCTAACCCCTGAGCAAATCCACATCCTGTACCGTCTGGACCGGGCCATCATCACCACCATTGTGGACATGCTATATGATGACATTGTCAGCCTGATTGAATCACGCACCGCCATCCCACCTCTACTGAAGGTAGTGTCTGTGCTCCACTTCCTGGCCACAGGCACCTACCAGCACACAGTGGGGCACATGCATGGCATATTACAACCATTATTCTCACGTACGCTGAACCAAGTGCTTGATGCCCTCCTGAAGCACACAGGCGACCACATTTCCTTACCACGGTCTGCCCAGGAGATCTCAAACACCAAAGTTGGTTTCCATTCACTAGCCAGCATCCCTGGTTGCATTGGCACCATTGACTGCACACATGTGGAATTGGTGGTCCCACATGCCATGGAGGTAGCGTACCACAACTGTAAACTATACCACTCAATCAACGTGCAAATGGTATGTGACTCAAACAAGATCATCACACATTGTTGTGCCCGATAACCCGGATCAACCCATGATTCAATGGTCCTGCGGAACTCCACGATACCACGTTACATGGAGCGACATGCAGGGCAGAGATCCTGGCTTCTTGGTGAGTCACATGATAGGCTCATGGAAATGCGATGTGGGTAGGCGATTGGGGGAGAGATGCATACTTCACCTGGCTGAGATGGGGGGGAGAGATGCATACTTCACCTGGCTGAGATGGGGGGGAGATGCATACTTCACCTGGCTGAGATGGGGGGAGAGAGATGCATACTTCACCTGGCTGAGATGGGGGGGGGAGATGCATACTTCACCTGGCTGAGATGGGGGGGGGAGATGCATACTTCACCTGGCTGAAATGGGGGGGATGCTTAATTCACCTGGTTGAGATGGGGGGGTGGAGATGCATACTTCACCTGGCTGTGGTTGCCTGAAAGAATGGACCATGCTCATACCCCAAAGCAGGCCAGACCGGACCTGACACCTGACCACATAATGCATGATGAAAGCTGCCCTACCATGTAAATGATGCAGTGTCACAACCATTCCATAGCCATCTACATGTGCACTGTACTTAATCAGACCGTATCCCCCTCAACACAATGCAGCTACAAGCAATTACTATGGCCAATACACAGCACCAAATACTATCAACTGAAAGGACAGTCTCCCATTACTGCGTACAAAGGAGTCACATGAGGGCCAAATACATTAATACACCACTACACTGACACAGAGCTCCAACAAAAGTGCCTGTCACCATTTGTTGTGCATAGTGAGATCATCATGAGGCTGACATCAACGGTGCCAGGATGAAAGCATACAAATTACTGGACATCAGCCAGATCATGGAAACAATCGGCGTGGACTAACACAGTGCATGAGCACTCACAAGGAACTGGACCCCCCTGCGCCCACTAGTTGATGGCACACACACCAGTCCATAAGTGGAATACACACATAGCAGTCACATTGTGTGTCTCCATTCATGCATGGGAATGTGGTTGCTATCAGGAAATCAATGCATGCTATGGTGTCATTGATACAGGTCCCATATGATGTGATGACTTACACATATACATTGTTGCCCACATGCAGGTGATGCAGGATATCCCTTGAAGAGGTGGCTCCTTACCCCAGTCCGGAACCCACAGAACGGGCACGAGGAGGACTATAATCGTGCACATACACGTACCCGTGTGGTGATTGAGCAGACATTTGGCCTCTTGAAGGCACGGTTTCGCTGCCTCCGCAGGTCTGGTGGGGCACTCCTGTAACGCCATGAGAAGGTGGCCAAGATCGTCATGGCATGTGTCATGCTACACAATATGTGTATCAGACGGAATGTGCCCCTGCCCCCTGACGCTGAACTGCAACCACCTGACGAGGATGAGGAGGGTGGGGATGGGGCAGCACCTCAAGGAGGCAGCGATGCACAGGAGGGACGTGCCATGCATCAGACTCTGATCAACCAATGTTTCTAGCACACATGGACGGGGAGTGGGTCATTACCGGCATGGTGCAAAGCTTGTGCCCACGTACTCGTAATAGGGTGCTTTTAGCAGTCTATTGCCAGCACGGACACGGTACTTCTGCCATGCCGGTAATAACCGGTACTTACCGCCCGGGTCGTAATGATGCCCAGAGCATTAACTGAAAACATGCAGCAATCTGCAGATCTCACTTATGCTAACATCCTAAAAAGTATTAGAGTTGGTGTACTATCTCAGGAAGCACAAGCAATATTGAAAAACCGGCAGATTCATGCACTTTATGGCGATAATGCATGTGCTACTGATGTTATGGAACAATTAGCGCACAAAAATGTCAGTTGTATGGCCTTAATGCCAACTCTTGCAAGCTGTGTCAAATTCAATGAAACAATGTTAAATAAAGAAATGCAACCAATAATTGAAATGTGCGCCACAGACAAACTAGATGTACATGGTATGACACTACCCATGTGTGAGCAAGCCACAACAAGACTAAGTAGTTTAGAAAATTCAAAATCCAACACAGCTGGGTTGGAAAAAATATTAAAATTATCCTTAAATTGTAGAGTAATGCTTAAACGTAACCTTGACGTGGAGCAAGGGCTAGTTAATGGGGCACTGGGTACAGTTGTTGGCTTTCAATCATACCCACGTGACAACAACATTCAGTTTGTCAGTATTCGCTTTGACAAACTTTCAGAAGTGAAAAGGATAGGGCGCTCAACTGCTCGATTCCTTCTGTTCAAAGACATGTATGTACGTAGAGAACAATTTTCTCTAACTCTTGCATATGCAGTCACCATTCATAAATCCAAAGGTCTTACCCTAGACAAAGCATTAATAGATATAGGAAATACAGTCTTTAAAGAAGGCATGAGCAACGTAGCACTATCACGCTTACGTACAATTGATGGCCTATTTCTAATCAACTTTGATGCAAATAAAGTGACCGCTGATATTCCTTGCATTTTGGAATACAATAGACTGTGTTCACTGTACACCCCTCATCTGAAACAAAATCCTGTTCCAGAAAAATTCAAACGTGGTAAAAGAAAACTAATTCAATCTGAAATGCAACAGAATGTAACAGCAAATCCTTCAAAGAAAACAAAAGAAGGAAAAGTTTCATCAATTACCACAAGCAAAGAAAAACTCATTAGGGAAAGTAAACCAAGTACTTCTTCAAAGAAGGAAGAGAAACTCTGAAAAAACCACTCTGATACTGAACTAGCTGGTCCATTCAAATTTTCAAATGAAAGTGGTGTAAATTGCTATGCAAATGTAGCAATGCATATTCTATTTCAATTGCCATCAATGGTTAACAATATTTACTTACACAATACAGACCAATTGTGTTTGCAGATGTTAGTCCTTCATAGAAACGCAACAAACAATCCTGACAACACGTACAGTGTTTACGGAATAAGACAAGAATTGGACTACTGTGCTGGAATGGTGAAATTCACTATAAACACACAGGAAGATCCACAATAATTTCTAATGTACTTACTACAAGTACTGGAAAACAAAAGCAAACGTATAAATGAAATCTTCCAGATTTCATACATGTGGAAACATACATGCACTCTCTGTAGCAATGTCATACAGGAACAAATCCCAAATGAGCGATTTATGTATGTACCCATACCTAATTGTGATTCCATTTCAGCAACTGGTACAGTATGCAAACCATGCCAGATTATGTACTATGTGCAATTCAGACAATCGCACCACTTTGCTAATACAAGCACATAGTAAGTACATAATACTTATGCTGCTACGTTATAATGCAGATGGTACGAAAAACAACTGCAAGCTGATCGGATTCACACACGGTCAAGTGTCACTGGGAAAGAAAACCTTTACAACAGTAGGTATAATCTACCATGCAGGTGCTACAACCAATGCAGGTCACTACACTGCATACATTAAAAAGAAATGTGGATCGGTGGAATGTAATGATAGCACCATTACTCCGAAGCAGAGATTGCCAGCTAATCTTACAAATGCGTATTTAGTCTTCTTAAAGCCAACATTTTATGACTAATGTGTACTTCAACATTACCAAAAAATGAAGTGAAAGCCTACATGCAGTTAGAATACGCCAACAGGTATCTAACTGCCCAAGAGTGTATTACAATACAGAGAAATGAATACCACAGAAGCATAACAAGAAAAGTACAGTTAGAATACGCCAACAGGTATCTAACTACTGTTAAAAATAGCAACAAGGCAACAGCATAACATTAATCAGAAAGAAGAAGGAAACACTCAAAGAAAGCAAAGAAATAGTTTGTAGCACAGCAAATGAAGGTTTTTATTTAATCCGACAGGGATTTTCTTCTCCCAGACCCAATGATTTCAAAAACAAACACAGAAACTGAGCACAATGCACAGTACACTGGTTTGTAAACTAAGTATGAGGGTAAAAAAAAAAATCAGCTAAACTGTCTATTATGCAATGTAATATGTCTTCATAAAATGCAAACTCTAACATGCTTTTATCTTTTATCACAGAAATTAAAAAACGCTAGGTGCGCCAAGTACTCCAGTCATGTAAAACATATGTGGATTCTGCACAAATTAAACAGTAAGTATAATTACAGTCATTTCATACATATGCGAATCATCACGGCTAATCTATAGCAGTAATATGGTACAGTCGCTGTAGGCCGGACCTAGCATCTTTAATGTATAACCCACCACCTACCCCCTACGGTTAAGCGAACCACATTATAGGTCCTACCCACAAACATCGCTACATATCAAAACCATGGTGCTTCTAATTTCAGTACTTTTAAGATTAGTTTTGTATGCATGGTCTGCAGCCATGCACCCAAGACGGTGGGTCCTGGCCAGAAACAGCAAAGCATATCACAACCATTGTGCCTTCTAATTTCACTACTTATAAAGATGGTTTTGGGAGCATGGCCTTTGGCCGTCCTCCCAAAACGCTACGCCCTCCCCAAAACCACCTCACCGATGTTTCATAATACGAGTGTACCTATGCCTGTTATATGCTGCTGTAGTTGTGGCCAGAGGCTACAGACGTGGGTGTAAGGCCATAGAGTTTTGAATGTATGGGTATGCAGTGTATAAAATCCATAGTGGCTTATAGCTCCAGTGAATATAACTTTGTTCTTGGGCGCATGGCCTTGGGCCATGCAGCCAAGTCTCTACACACTCTCCACAACCATTTCACCCATAAGCAATACTACAGTTCTATCATTTTCTGTAATATACCGCGGTGGTTGTGGCCAGGGCCTAGAGTCTTGGAAGTATGGCCTACGGCCAACGGCCATGCTCCCAAGACTCTAGGCCCTGGCCACAACCAGCACAGCATATAACACCCATGGTCACTTATAAATGAGTGACACACCCATACAATGAAAGATTATAAGCATAGCATGCACTCATTTTGTACCCAGGACTCTGGGCCCTGCCCACACCTACCACATACATAATGGAATATGTGGGTGTGATGTATGAATGAGATATCATGCACTGCTTGTGGGGAGGGTCTGCACTCTTCCGTGTATGGCCTATAGCCTGCAGCCATGCACCCAAAACTGAAGGTCCTGGCCACAACTACCGCATTATGGAAAATCCATGCTGGCTTATAACTTTAGAGTTGACAAGTGTGTTTTCAGGTGCATCCTCCCCACAACCACCTGAGTGATGTGCGGTAGTACGGGTGCAGCGATAGGTGTGGTATGCTTCAGTGGTTCTGGCCAGAGGCTAGACTCCTACCTGTATATCCATGGATATTACAATTTATGGATGTGCAGTGGCTTATACCTCCAGTGCTTATAACTTTATTCTTAGGTGCATGGCCTGCGGTCATGCAGCCAAGACTGTACACATTCCCCAGAACCATCTAATCGATAATCAATATTACAGGTGTATGCATAGGTGTGACATGCTGCAGAGGTTGTGGGCAGGGCCTAGAGTCTTGAAAGTATGGCCTTCGGCCTACGCCCATTCATCCAAGACTCTAGGCCATGGTCACAACTACTGCAGCATGTCACACCCATGGCGGCGTACTAATCAATAGCACACCCATAGGAACAAATAATGTAATAACGACGTGTACTCAATTGCAATGTTTGCTAACACCACGTGTGTCCTTACAACATTTTCAAGGTGCCTCTGCGCAGCACGGACTAAAATAATACCCCTATTAAAACCCTCATTTTCTGTACGCGCAAACATTACGAACAAGGCGTGATTATAGAACACAATATTAACACCTACCGCCTGAACAAATACATTTTTTCACCCATCTCTTACTGTGTGAATCACCCCAAGCACTATGACACAGCAAAATATGTTTCCAAATAGCATGTTGCCGCTGGTCGCCTCTGTGCTGGCGGCGGAATCAAGATGTCGGGCGCATCCAAACAATATGACGCACAACACGTCTCACTGCAGCCAATCGACAGAGACGTTGTGTGTCCGCGGTCATGATGCCATCCCCATAGCCAATCGGTATCGTGTCCGCGGAGCGAACAGGGAAGTGTGATCGCGGAGCGGACATAGATATCACTAATTTTTTTAGACCTACTTTTTGGTCGTTTTAAAGAAAACTACTGGATGGATTGTCACCAAATTTACAAAAGCACGCTTTCGGGACCAAGCCCCTGCCGCAAATTTGGTGAAAATCCGTCCAGGGTTTTGGCCTGTAGCCACGCGCAAAGTTTTTCCCCCATTCAGTCTATGGGAAAAAAAAGACGTTTTGGGATCCCCCATATAACTTTTCCCCCCCTGGACCAAACATCGCCCAAAAAGTGCTCTTCCTATGGAAACAGCAACTTACCCATAACTACACAGCCACTACGTGGCCGTGTAATATATATATATATATATATATATATATATATATATATATATACAGGGTTCAAAACTGAGGGGAGCTGGGAGCTGTTTAGCTCTTGCTTGGTGCCTAGTAGAGCCTGTTTAGCTTGACACCAACAGCTACCAGGAGCTACTGTTGGCTCCCCAGGCCAACTGATGCTGAACAAACACACCAAAGTGACTTTTAAAGCATAAGGGGATCACAAAACCATAAATAATGGACACAATTATATGTTTCCATCTTATGTGAAAGTTAGATGTGCGGAAAGCTATGCACTAAGTTCTCGTTCTCCAGTGGTAGCTCATGGCCACTGGTTAAAGGAATAGTGCGCTCAAAAATGTTATTGTCCTGAGCGTTCGGGCATGTGGTTTTAAGCAAACTGTGAACGATCATAAAAACATGTCATGATTCCTACCCCCGGGCATCCGGACCAGGTCCATCTGTCCCGGGAGCAGGCATCCGGATACTTGGGAAAAACCCAGCAGCCCCGGCTAGGGGCTATCTGGGTACAGTCCTGGCGCCATAGGCGCCAGGCTCATGGAAGGGGTCAGTCCTGGCGCCATAGGCGCCAGGCTCATTTGCTTTCACTTACCTCATGCAGACCATGCTGCTCAGCATTCAAGCCAATGTGAAGTCTGAAGGGGGACTACTTTGTCAGGGACTATTTTCTTACTCGGGTGTGGTCTTGGGAACTTCTTACCTGGGACTACTTTGAAGGCTATTTAAACCACGCCCGAAGAACAGCTCACGCTTCGTGTTATTCTGCATCCTGCAGCGTAACGCTCACCGTGCCTGCAAGCCAGCATCCAGTCTTCTGCTACGCCCGCCTCGAGTCTGGAGCTCCTAGAGAAAAGGGAGAAAGAAGGAAAAAGGTTAGAACAATAACAATACTTTTTCCTCACCTGATTCTGGATCCATCGCGCCTTCGCATAGGAAGAAAGACATTATTTGATGCACGTCGCATCTCCTGCTGCAGCGCTGCGCTATACTCACCAGCCTTCGCAGCACCTCCACGATCCACCTCTGTCTTCTTCATTTCTTCACCAAACACCGGCACCTAAGAGGAATAAAGAACAGCAAGGTGAGCCGATAGAATAATAAGGCAATATTAGTCACCACAATAGACTTACCTGATTTTACCGCCGGAGGCATTCTTTATCTCCACGGGCCGGCGCAGTCTCCTTTCATCTTTGCCGAACTCCGGCATCTAAGGGGAACAAAAGGACAGCCAGGTGAGCCGAAAGAACAAACCAAGAGAATCTCCTTCACCATAATAGACTTACCTGATTTTACCGCCGGAGGTATTATTCCTCAAAACACCATAATTCTCACTCAGCACCTGTAATAAGGGAGAAAGCAACAGATTACATACAGGTGCCATTTACCGGACAGTGTTGGATACTACAGACTCTTACCTGAACTTTACCAGCCGCACGAGGCAATCTTCTCTAGGGTCAAGCTGCAAGCTACAAGGAATCGGACAAGAGTGAAAGTCAGACATTTTGAACTCTTACGAACTATATACTTACGGCTCCTCGCCAGGAACCTCAGAGTCAATATTGTTCTGGAACTCTCCAATTCCTTCGGACCAGTGAAGTAACTGGTTATCCACGCGCCCCTGCATTCTACGCAGGATGGAGAGCTCGTCCTTTAAAAACCTAAGGTGAGAATATAAAAATAGACATCGGAGGTGATTAGAGGGGAGAACAGTGGGGTGGGGGGGGGGGTTATCACTCAAATCCACGGGTGGCTAATTCCCTTTCTCCACTTTCAGGAGAATACTTCTTTGGGTCAAGCAGACGAGATTAGATTGGCCAGTCCAGTCTGTCATCTCTGCACTACGCGTCACGTGGGTGGAAACCGCAGCTGTCCAGTTCCGATCAACGCCCCTGTGGGAGCCAGGTGAGCGTAACAAACATTTCCTATGCACCTTACCATAGTTTTCCGCACTTTTACCCAGTGAAATCAGGCAGCGGGGTGTGGCCATCTTGTGCCAATCTTATCCGTTGCCGCATCCCCCTTAGTTGAACTGCCCTCGCGGCACTAATTCATATCCCCTGCCCCTGAAACTGACATCACTAGACGTGTACGCCCCATTTCACAACGCGAATGCACGTGTCATGTCAACGTTCTCTGTGCGCCAGCTAATGACACGTCTCTGTGGAAATGGCAGGATGCCTCTTTCCTCAATAAGTATAAACAGACCGCTTCTCATCAGACAACATCAGAGTTGCTTTTTCAATCGTTTCATTGTCTTTTTTTGTATATCATGTGACTCGTTTCTGCTCTGTTCAGCTATCTTCGTTGCTCGTAGCCTGTGCGAATGATACTAGTATTAGCATTACTATCGATTTTAATTTTGTCGTATAATGGCAACAATACAGCCCTGCCAGTACGAGCCAGAGTATTCCGAAGCTGAATTAGTTGAAAGAGAAAGATGAGGAAATGATAGGGCATCGGACGACAGTTGGGAGGACGAATCACTGTATCATGAGCCAGAGCCTAGTCGCATGGACGACGTCTCCACCTGATGTACCTGCAATCGGTGCGAGGTCATGCCTACCGAGGAGAAGAACTGCTGCTGCCGAGAAAACTTTGGATGCTTGGCCTACATATCGGAAGATGAGACACGGCCGTTATGCGTTACCCAGCTGCATGACTTCAGGGCAGCCTGCCTCACAAGGTCCGTCTTGAGGATTATAATGGTGCTTATGCACGAACTTCGCGCAACAGTTCGCCCTCACAATCCAAGTAACGAGTAAGTGTACTCTAGATCTTATGTAACTTAGGAAACCTAACATTTTAGGTTTGTCTCCTATATTATCGTAACTTTGATCTATCACTTCCAAATAAATGTAGTCTGGTAACTCAATACATCTCTCGCGATTTGAGGAAATCATACTGGTCATCTTATGTGTCTTTCACGTACAGCCATGAAACAATATTTCTATGTCCCCCAAATGTTATGGATTGCATGGGTGTTCACATTTGTAATGTGTCTACACTTCAATGCCCAAGTCGATTGATCCATGAAGTCACATTTGTACTGGCAACTATGCCATAGGATACAAGATTGCATTTTCAACTAAGGTGTGTATACTTATCAGGTTCATTGAAATACACTTTGTATGTTTCTCTTCCACAAGTGGTACAGGCTGGTGGCCTATCGTTCGTTTACATGGTGGCTTAATGGGAGGCTTGGATACCGCGTTCGACGAGTAATACCCGCCTGTGTCGTTGGAGCCATTCGAGCCAAATTCCCCAGTGACAGCGGTCAGTACAGGGGATTTTCCCACACTGTGCTGCAACCCGAAGTATACAATTTGTAGTACATTTGTGCCATCAATATCAGCAACAAAATAAAATAAAAATCATCTTTATGAATAGTTGTTTAACTTTTTCATTGAATCAAGGACACGCTCACTTGTCCTGGCAGGGTGGGAACAGCCAAGGTGCCAAACACCATGTACACTTCAAAGGCATCTTCCACACAGGGACAATTGTACACATGGTCTCCCCTGACCCAGTGTCTCCGGGCAGGCTCCCATGAAGTAGGCCGGACCTCTGCAATCCACATTAGTGTGTCTCCATTCAGCAGTGTTCCGGCCCTTTTCTGCATGCCCCATGTCCCTACATCCCCCCTCCAGTATCAATGGCAGTTTGCACCTGTGGCCATGCCCTCCCAAGGGGTCTGGCAGGGTGGGAACGGCCAAGGTGCCAAACACCATGTACACTTCAAAGGTATCTTCTGCACAGGGGCCATTGTACACATGCCCTCCCCAGACCCAGTGTCTCCGGGCAGGCTCCCATGAAGCAGGCTGCTCCCCTGCAATCCACATAAGTGTGTCTCCATTCAGCAGTGTTCCGGCCCTTTTCTGCATGCCCCATGCCCCTCCATCCCCCCTCCAGTATCAATGGCAGTTTGCACCTGTGGCCGTGCCCTCCCAAGGGGGCTGGCAAGGTGGGAACGGCCAAGGTGCCAAACACCAGTTTCATTTTCTGACCGTTATTGCTGGATTAAATTGTAATGGGTTGTTGGTTGGGGCAGATTGTGACGACACGCAAACACAACCTGTATGCATTTGTCTTTGTCCGGGACACATGGGAAGTCCAGCACCGAAATGCATGTAGTCCACATCTGGGTTCTCCCACGTTGCACCAACGCCAAGTTCGTTGCTAATATTCAGTTAAAATGACATCTATCTGTTGTTCTAATTCTTCCGTCACCTTCCGCATCCCGATCCCATTGCAAGCTAAACATACTCCACAGCACTAACCTCTCAAGCACATTGTGTACTCAAACTATCCGCAATGTTTTCTCTGTGTTTCCATTGCTTCTGGTTTGTGTTCATCATTAGTTGTCACACGGTGCAGAATTAATGGTTAAATGGATAAATTAGAATAAAGAACGGTTATTCAGACACATTTCTCTTATGTTGTTTACACAGATACATCCTACCATTCTACAAATGTCATCGTTTCCATATACCAATTGATGGCTTCTTTAGCAGGCAGATACAGATACACCTAAATGGCTGGCTTTCCATCACGCTGTTGTGGAACGATCGCCCCTGGCCGATATGCCCTTTCGCTGTACCAGCGACTAGGAGCAACCTGACATTGTTTACAATGGTCTAGCAAGAACCTGATACCAAAGACTTGGTGCGTCCAATCCGCTTCTTCTACCGAAATGAACACTGTGCGCCTCATGACAAACAATTGATGTTCGAAAAAACACATTATACATAGCAGAGTATTAGTGTTACCTTTTAAAAATGGTGTTTTCTATTCTGATTTGGGATGCGCTGTTCTGTGAGAGGATGTGTGTGTTGATATTTTGGGTTCTGCGTCAACTGACGTTTATACGTATGTGATGACTGGGTGCGTTTGGTTTCGCTGCCCACTATTGTCATGAAAATAGGTGGAGAATATTGCTAGGAATAGTGATGTCAGCTTCAGGGGCGGGGGATATGAATTAGTGCCATGAGGGCAGTTCAATTTAGGGCGATGTGGCAATGGATAAGATTAGCACAAGATGGCCTCGCCCGCTGCCTGATTCGCATGTGTAAAAGTGCGGAAAAAGTATGGTAAGGTGCATAAGAAATGTTTTTACGATTGTTCACAGTTTGCTTAAAACCACATGCCTGAACGCTCAGGACAATACAATTTTTGAGCGTGCTATGCCTTTAATTCTGGAAACGCAGGAGCTGCTTTTAGCTCCAGCTTATCCAGTCTGAATTTCGAGCCCTATATATGGTCCGTTATGTCTTCAATAACTCCCAGCCTCTGAAGATATGGAAAGGTTTTTATTTTCCAATTGGTTAAAATTACTGTTTTTATTCTAGTTGGGGTGCATGTAGGGTAAATTAATGAGCTTCCCTCTCTCAACCTCCTTTGGTCACCCTCCACGCTAACCCAGGTGTACCTAAACCCCAGGTTTTCCAACTAACGGTCATTAACATCTACTAGGCAAGTCTTGTTATGGGTGAGGGCTTAAAGGCAAAAGGCCTGATCTGTCTTGCTCTTTCCAGAGATTTCCTAGGGTTGTCCTAGCCTAACACTCCCCAGATTCCTCAACAGGAAATATTTCTAATGTGCCAGTGTCAGACACTCTGGTTCACCTTCTCCCACAGTCATTCCCTTTCTTTGCTCTCCCACGATATTACTACTCCCCTTATTCTATTTTCTTTCAAATTCACTGATCTTACTATTGCCCTTATTCTATTTTCTTTCCATTTCTCCCGTCCTGTCTCATGCCCTCCGGTCATCTTTTCTGTTCACACTCTTCTGTCCCTCCGATGTTTACACTTTCTCTTAGCTCATTTGATCTCATGCCTCTTCTTTTCTATCCTCACCCTTCTCCTCATCCCTCTCCACAGCTCTTGCCTCACTACTCTCCTCTCTCCCCTCTTTCTCCCTCCGTAACCCGTGGCTACTCCTCTGACTATTGATCGTATGCATTGTCTGCCTTGTTCCCCAATACCTTCCTCTTTTACCGCCCTCCCCACTAATACCAAATTTTACTCTCCATCACACTCCAGTCACACACCCTCTGTCACTTACACTTACACCCTCTCTGAATCCCCATGATGCACTCATTACCCAAATCACAACTGGTACCATGTAAAGTGTGCAGTATACTATGTGTACAGCACCCAAGAATCCTAAACATAATCAATGCAGATTGCTGCTTCAACACATAATGCTCACCGCACAGTGCCAACTGTATTAAGGAGAGTTGCTATGTGTTGTGGCACCACTGCATTGTACTGAGAACTGTTTGGAACAGTGTATTCATTCTTGATACGATGATATAATACTGGGAATAATTTCCTTTTTGTTCGTATTGAACTATTGCAACTGCCTTGATAATGACTGGTTGGTTGAAACACGGGTTGGCACAGGGTATGTTAATTGGGGTAGCACATGTAAATTGATCTATAGCACAGAATATGCCAAATGTCTCAAGTCAAACTAATTTAAACACCCAACGAATCCCACTGACCACCAGAGAAGGCTCGGACAGACCCAGACCCAGAGTCACATTTGGGTTGTCTTCATCATGGCAATCCCTGGCAGGAGGACAAACCAAGGGGGCCGGGTAGCAGAGGAGAACCAGGGTTGAGGACCCCAATGAGAATCTACCCTATGAGTCATCTTCCTCGTGGCAGTCCTTGGCCAGAAAGTGCATCAAGGGGGCTGAGAGAAGGAAGAGAACCAAGGGTCATGGACCCAACCCATGAAATTCTGCATTCTGAGAAGTCCTCGTGTCAGTAGTGGGCAGAGGCAATTCATTGCAGGAGAAGAGTCATTCCCCTGGTATTTACCAGCCAGGAACAATTGAGAAAGAAACCAGGGGAAAGGTAGTCATTCCCCCTGGGATTTTTGCTGTAAGAAGAAAACACTTGTTTTGTGACGTTTGTTTGAATCTAACAAAGGAGACAGGATTAATTCTCCTGGGAATGGAACTTTGAGTTTTTTAGACTTTTAGGTTGAGGTCTAAGGGACAATGCAAGGATTTGACATGATTTCAGTTACAGACATTCTGACACCCCCCAACCTTTCCTCTTCCACCACCCCACTCCTCACACCACTTGTCCTACAAGAAAACACCCCATGACCCTACCCCGGGCAGGCCCTCCCACTCACCATTCTTCACCAACAACACACACAGATTGACCCCTGCTTTCACCAGTAATACACCCTGCACCCCTCCCCCCTCCCGGAAATCGAACCTGCTTCTTAGACACTCATCAATGCCAGGTCTGTCTCCAAAAACAAATTTAATATCTTTGATTTTATCTCAGATAAAAACCCAGACATCCTCTTCATCACAGAGACCTGGTTTGCAGATGATTATGAACCTATTGCACACAAGACCTTCCCTTCCCACCGGGTACAATCTGACTGTTCAGGACAGACCCAGAGAGGAGGAGGGCTGGCCATGCTAGGAAAACCCTAGATCCCAGTCCTACGTAAGGACACCTTAGCCTGCAGCACTGATTGTGAATCATTGCTTGTAAAACTCCAACTCTCCCCTGCAATCTCCCACAGCTTTCTACGCATATACAGGCCCCCTGGCTACAACAGGAATTTTGCAGCCTCCCGGATTGATGTACTATCGACCACCTCAAATCAGCATCCTTGTCTCGCCATACTAGGAGACTTCAACATCTGGTTTTACACCCCCTAAAATCTCATGACCCGCTCTCTTACAGATAACCTAGAAGCCTTCCACTTGGCACAACTCATATCCCTCCCAACCCACACCACAGGCCACACCCTTGATGCAGTAGTCAGTACCACAAACCTTATATCCAGCCTCCCCGTCTCCTAATCTGGACAGATCACTTCTTCTCGCTCCTGACCTACCTCCCCCCTCTCCCGGGTCACCAGCCTGCCCCCTCCAACCACATCCTCCCACACCCCTCTCTGGAATAAAATCACTATTAACCCGGATCTAGCCAATTTCCTCCTCAACTTTCTCCCAGCACTCTCACTCCAGAAAGGTCCTCCCCCATTGAACTCTTCGATCACTGACTCTCCAGCGGCCTCATCCCCCTCACTCCAACCAAATGTACCTCTGAGATCCTGGCCCCAGCCCCAAATGGTACATAACCCACCTCAAATCTATCAAAACTCTCAAGCACTGAATGGAGCAGACTTTGAGAACCAACCCCACTCCTCAAAACACATCCTCTCTTAAAAGACTGACAAGAGCCTACTGGTCAGAAATTAAGAAAGCCAAAAAAACTCCTACCGCAACCAAATCCTGAACTCCCGCAACCCAAGAAAGGAACTGCACAGAATTATCACAGAATTCAAGACGCCAGGTTGCTCAACCACCTACCCCGCTAACTCCCAATCTCTATGCGACGCCCTGTCTGAACACTTTCACAATATCGCTATTGATAGATACAGTGCCATCCGTTTTAAAATAGCACTTATTCCCCCTGCTCTCCACCCGACCCCAGACCCACCTCCCTCTCTATGCCAGTCTTCTCCTCTTTCTCCCCCATCTAACACCAGGAGTTCATCACACTCCTAGCGCAAAGCTGTCCATCAGGCTCTCCTGGAGTCCCCTAGTCCCCGCTCTCCTCAAGAGCATCCTAACAACAACCTATGCAGGCAGCATTGCACGGTCAATCCTTATCCAGTCCCTCCCCTCAGGAATATTCCCAAAAGCCTTCAAAACCTATATTAAACCTCTCCTCAAAGAACCCTTGCTCGACCCACTCATTCCCCAGTACTACGGGCCTTTTTCTAACACCTGCTTCATTGAAAAACTCCTGGACCACACATCATATAACAGCTCTGTCTCTTCACAGAATCCAACAACCTTTTTGATCTAGCCCAAACAGGCTTCAGAATGAGTTCCTCCTTGTGTCGGTTTGGGGTGACTTAAAAAGAACAGTGGGTGTAGAAGGATGTGCAACGCTCATCCTTCTTGACCTACCTGCCGCCTTCGATACCATTGACCACATCATACTCAGAAAGGCTACACTCCTAGGAATCGAGGACTCTGTTTTAACATGGATCTCCTACTTTGTCTGGAATCACTCGCAAATCATGATCCTCTCCCCTTTCTCCTCCCTCTCTCCCCAGTACTGAAAGGGTTTCTACAGGGAGCTTCCCTGTCTCCCCTCCTGTTCAATATCTACCTCAGCCCTCTCCCTGCACTCATCTGATCTCATAACCTCATCGGTCAAAACTACGCAGATGACACCCAGATCATCCCCAAGATCCTAAAATCGCCTGCCTCTGCTCACCCGGACCTCTCCTCCTGCCTTTCTGATTGATTTCGACCATTGGATGACAACCAACCACCTCCTCCTCAACCCTGGCAAAACAGAAATCCTAGTATGTGGCAAAACCGCTCTCTTTTCCCAGCAAATCCCCTGCCAGACTCCGTAGGATCCCCCCACCCAGCAACATCCGCATCTGTGAAAAACCTCAGATACATACCAGACTCAAATCTCTCCTTCTCCCAACACATGAACTCCGTGTCCAGAACCTGCTTCCTTTCACCTACACATCCTCAGGCGAACCTTCCCGTACCTCAGCTACCAACACCGAATCTCTGCTATCCTTGCCATCATCCTCTCCCGCATAGATTATGCAAACTGCCTTTATCTAGGGGCCCCAGCATTCCAGCTCAGGAAACTCCAAAGAATCCAAAACGCTGCTGTCCATCTGCTCATTGGCCTCTCACCTAGAGAACATATTAGCCCTGTACTCAGAGTCCTACACTGGCTACCTATCGGTTAACAGGCTACCTTTAAAGCCATGTGCATCATTCACTTTGCCCTCCACAACACCAGACCTGAATTCCTCCAGGATAAACTCATACAGGATTCCTGCCGGATAATTTCTCTCATCCCCTCCTAATATTGTCCCTTCTCGTTCTGTGAACTCTGGACCTCCCACAGCCACCCCACCCTCTTTCCCGTCCTTTCCTCTTTTCTCTCCTGCTGAGATCGCTAGACAAGTCTGATCTATTAAAGTCTCGTCAAAACAGGTTACTCCCCGTTCTTCCAAAACCATCAAGGACCACATTGACACCCCCGCTCCTGCCCTGGCTGATTATGGCAACCACTCCTTTGCCTCAGGAGCCTTCCCTTCCCCTCTGAAGCACACCCTTGTGCACCCTCTTCTCAAGCAACCTACAGCTGACCCTTCTTGCCCTGCCAACTATCGCCCAAACTCCATCACTCCTTTTCTGGGCAAACTACTGGAAAAGCTGGCCATCTCGCAGCTTACTCTTAACTCTGATTCTGTTGGTTGTCTCCACGACCATCAGTCTGTCTTTACAGTGGCCAGAAGCATGGCAACTGCTCTCCTGAACATCCATGAAGATATGCTGTCCAACCTTGACTCTAACATCCCCTCTGTCCTTATCCTACTCAATCTCTCTTCTGCCTTCGACATGGTCAACCATAACATCCTGCTCAACCGTCTCGGTGATACCCTGGGTATCCCCGATCAGGCTCTGGCCTGGCTGACCTCTTTCCTCTCTAATCGACCCTCCCAGGTCCAACCTGGGTCCTTCCTCTCATCTATCTCGCTCTCTACCTGCAGTGTTCCCCAGGGGTCTAACCTCTCACGCTGGCTTTATAACCAATACCTGGCAACTCTAGCCCACCGTATTGCCATATTCTGCTCCAATTTTCAGTGCTTCTCTCGGCCACCTCTTCTCCGTCTCTCATCTCTGACTGCCTATCTGCCATTCAGGATTGGTGTGCCGCCAATGATCTCTGCCTGAATGCCAGTAAGACGGAGATCCTCCTCATCGGCACACCTTCACCCTCATTTCCTGTCACTCTTTGGCTGGCCTCCCTTGGCCCTCCTCTTACCCCCACCTGCGAGGCTAAGAACCTTGTTCATCTTTGACTCCACGCGTTCCTTCTCTACCCACATCTCTGATGTCTCAAAAAATCGAACTTCCTACTACACCTCCTCAGAGGTATTCTGCCTTTCCTCCCCTCAGAAGCTCACTGTCTCTTGAGCCCTGGTTCTTTCTAGATTGGATTATTGCAACAGCCTCTTTCTAAATCTACCTCCTTCTATTCTCCGCCCTCTGCAACTTATCCAAAACAGGACTGCGAGACTTGTCCTTGGCCTCAAGCCCTGGTATCGTATCTCTCCAGCCCTGAAATCTCTTCACTGGCTCCCATGACTGCAAGGATACATTTCAACACCCTCTGGATTGTCCACAAGGCCTTCTGGGGCCTGGACCCAAAATACCTTCAGCTCTCCCTCCGTAAATACCTTTCCTTCTGAGCTCTTCACTCCTCCACCTCTAACTCCCTCAGGGTCAGTCGTTTTTCAAAGAAATTAGCTGGGGGTAGATCTCTGCATTCAGCTGGGGCCTCCCTCAGGAACAGCCTCCCTGCCATTCTGAAACTTGAGGAGAACCATCTCCGGTTCCGGAAGCACCCCAAGACCTTCCTCTTTGCTTCTGCCTTCTCGCTTCCTCTCCCCTGCTGATCTGCTCTGTCTCAGCATCGTGCACCTGGTCATCATCTGACTTTCGTGCCCAGGTACCTGCTCACCCTGGAACCCACCAGCATTGCCTTCTGGCAATCCTTTGCACTGGGGTCTGTATCTCTAACCCTACAGTCTCCCCCATGTTCCTGTTTTTCTGCACTTATCAGACACACTCTGTCTGCTGCCTCTATCTAGCACTTGCCACTTGATGGCTGCACCACCACTGTTTGTTTCCTTTATTATTTATCTATTTATGTTTTATTTATTTTTATTCCTTTTTGCTCAGCACTTTCCACCTCTTCCCCTCCCATACACTTCCCCTTTTCCCCCTCCCATGCACTTGCACGTTCTCAATGTCACTGGGCCTAATAAGATTGTTGTTTGTTCTTCCTTGTTCCCCTCCCTTACTTCGTCACGCTCTGAAACACTTGTGTACGAGCTCGATACAAATAAAATATCAATATCAATATATGGTATCAGGAACCTCAGTTATAGCTCTGCTTGTCTCCTCGTTATCCTCCATTACAACTTCACCAGATTGGGAGGATCCTCTTTCTCTATCCATGCCCATGCCATCTGAAACTCGCTTCCACATCCGCTGCATTGATAGCCACCTCTCATTCAGAAAGGCCCTCAAAACTTGGGTATTTCCTACTATAACCTGAATCCTCTCCCTCTCCTCATTTCCATAACCACAGCCTTGTACACAAGCACCAGCCTCACTCATCAAAACACTAACACGTCATGTTTTCAGCAGATGCCAGCCATTGTCGCAGCGGTACGGCCCTGCCCTGCTAACTCAACCCGCAGACCACTCTTTGCACACAATCACACATCAGCACCAATGCCTCCTTCGCTCTGGCTGGTGTGGTCAGGCTACTGGTATACAACACCCAACAGTCTGATGGTAGCTTGTACATTACCAATAAAAAGGACAGTCAATCGGAACTTGAAATTAGATGCATTTTTTGGGGGTAGGAATTGACTCAATTAGATGGATTGTTGTGGGTAGGAAATATATCAAACCTACATGGAGTTTGGGGGTAGGCAATGTGACGCAAAAGGTTTTTGGGGGGAGGAATATGTCACACTAGGATGGATATTGTGGGTGGGAAATGTGACACATAGAGATTCATTTTTTGGGGTAGGAAATGAGGTTCACTTAGAGGAACTTTGGAGGGTGGGAAATTTGATGCACTGGATGTATTTTAGGGGGAGTCGGAATGGTGGAAAACTCTCTCAGTAGCCCGTCCATTTACACAGATATTTTATGATGCTATCCCCAGCAATCTGAAATTATAGGGAGAACCGGCCCAATGCGCCTGAAGTCCTTTGAGCACAGACTGTTAATTGCACCAAGAAGAAGTATTATCTTGGGGTTCTCAGGAACAGAACACAGGCCTCACGACTTGGGGTTACACAGTAAACACTCAGAATAGCTCTAGCACAGATCCCCAATGGATGCGAACAGTAGCCGCAAACCCCCATCCACAACCTCAGCCTCCCGCACTCATGCTGGGATTACAGGCGCGCGCCACCACGCCCGGCGAAGAAGTATGAGGATTGCCCCTTCGGTGCTTAAAGATCTGTGAGGATAGCTTGCCACTGCTCTGGGACCTGGTACTGGACATGAGAATTTCTTTATTTTAGCCTGCTTATACACTTATAATACCTGTAAGGACAGCCATGGAATTGTACCTAGAGATGTGGGTAGCCTGGCAATGCAACTAGAAGAAAACACATGCAGGTTAACACATAGGGCCTCATTCCGAGTCCGGCGGTAACCCTGCTGGTGCTACCGGTGGGTTGCCGCCAGACTCATAATGAATTACCAGCGCCTGACTTCCTGGTGCTACCGGGCTATTCCAAGTCCTGCGGCCGGGAAGTCGGGTGCCAGCAAATTCGTTAATCCCTAATTCGCATAGAGTTCTATAGGACTCTATGGGCATGGGGACACAGGAGCACTGGCACCATTAACAATGGTGCCTGTGCTCCCATGCCAAGTCTGCCTACCATGGCCGTTGCGCCCAGCAGGGTCAGACCTGCGGGAGCAGGCAGACTTGTAGTTTGCCGGTCGAGAAACAACGGTGCTGGTATAGCCTTACCAGCACTGTTGTTTCCGGACCAGCAAACTTATAATGAGGCTCATTGGTTATACCTAGAGCATTTACGCCTTATAATGTTTAACCGGCCCGTGACACACAAAGATATATGTTGGTAACCCTCCATTGCACTTATAACTGCCTAGGTTAGCCATTGTAACGCACATTGATTATATGCAGGTATCCTTGATATCACACTTAGCAGACTCCTTTGGCTAGCGTTTGTAGAACATGGAAGATATGCAGTAAGACTATAATAGTAATCTGTCTATTGCGCTTAGAGAATCACATTATCCTTTAATTTGGTCTAGCTGTTCACATAACCTCTCCGCAATGAAACACAAGACTTGCCTCAACACCCATGTCATTAGAATACAGCGACAACCTACGACCAATTTCAGTCTAGCTGGGTACATATCGAGTCTCCTACACTAGCGCTCTGTCGTGACCTCCCTAAGCACCCGTCCACATGCCTGGGCTCTTGGGTTGCTTACTGGAGCCCAGCCAACCATCCTAATTCCTAATTTTGACCAAATGAACACAGACACATCTTAAGCCTCCTCTGAGAACTTTCCGAAACCTGGACTTTAGGCCCCCAAAGGCGTTCCTACCCCAAAGCGCTTTGATGCCATACAAATGGGAAGAGGCACTATATAAATGACTACTACAATACAATACATTAATATTTTAGTTGAGGAAGGGAAACCCCTCTTAGAGTTAGGGAAAGCTAGGTTTTCTCTTTCTTTTCATTATCTAATAATAAGCGTGTATAGTCCCAAACATTCCATCTGTGTATCAGTCTCCTTCTTCTGCACCCTTACATGTGGTGTCAGGGTTGGGATACTAATCCATCTGATAAATAGTAGAGGAACCCTGAGATGTGCATGGCCAGGGCAGGCGAAGGCTTACCACACATAGGACTACTAGGAATAAAACCCAGTCTGAAAGACCACCCCTTTTACCTACTGTAAGAAAATACCTAACCTCCTTATTACCAGAGAGCTCGGGGAGTGAGGAGGATATAACAACCCCCATCCAGGAAAATCCAGGAAACCTTATAGAAGAGGAGACCAGGCCACTTCCCCATGGGCCAGCTCTCTCTGATATGTCAGAGGAAGAAAGATCAGAGACCTCTGACCGTGAAGAACCCCTAGTGAACCCTCAGACATGTCTGAAACAGACAAAGAGGACAAGGGGAATTCCCAGGACTGGGAAGAAGTAATATCAGAGACTTCCCAAGACTCAAAATCAGTAAAGTAGAAAGGAATTCCTAATTCACCAGTTCAACTACCGCATAATCCCACAATGAATTCCCTAGAGGCCTTATTAGAACGCCTTGTGTACCATCAGATAAAGGCAGACCCGAGACATCAGGAGGGTATTGAGAAAATAGCGGCTAATCAACAAAGACCACTTCTCCCACATTGTATCTTACAACCTTACCAAGAGGGAGAAGATCACAGACTTGTTTTTAACTTTGAAATATTAGCCTAACAGTTTCAGTGGAGTGATGCAATTAAAACCTGTTACCTCGCTCCTTTGTTGAAAGGAGAGTTGCAAGTCTCCTACCAGACCCTTAACCACTTAGGAACTACCTTTTTTGAGGAAATCAAAAGGCCGGTTACATAGAGTATGCCAAACCAAAGGGTTTTATCAGCAGAAATTCAGAGAAATTAAAATGGTTCCTAGTGAAACACCTTTAGAACTGGGGGCCAAAATGCTAAACACCTTGTCCCAATGGCTAGGAAAAAAACTTGTCAGAGGTGATGGAAGTTCTTGCTTTAGAGCAGTTGATTAATAGTTTACTGCCCTCTCTACAATGTGCGGTTCTAGAATTAACTAAACCGACATTGAATAACACAATCGAGACTGCCCAAGCTTATGCAGAAGCCACCAGACATTAAGATTCATGCATAAAGGTGAGGATATAGGGAATGACCCCAAAGTAAATCCTAAAATAATACCCCTAAGGAGTTACGGTACAGTACAGAGAAGAACCTAAAAATTATAAAAGTAGAGCCCCGGGAACTTAAAAAGACAGAAGAGAAGAAACAATCATCCTTTAGGGGAAAAAGTTTCACAATGCCTGAGGAGGGAAACAGCTCTATGACTCTATCCCCCATCTGTTTCTCCTGTGGCACAAAGGGGCATATGGCCAAACAGTTCCCTAAAAATCAGAAAGAAGAACCCATGAAGACTGTATGGGAGGAGAAGAATGGGAAGAAACAGAGGCCACAAAAGAGACCGACCTAGAAGTGGTCAGCAATTGTTTCTGTCTCTCTACTCCTTTTCAGACCCACAAGCCCATTAAGGTTAATGGAACCCCCGTATCTGCATTAATAGATTCTGGCATCCAGCAAATGGGGGTAAGAGCTGATTTGATCTACGCTGATGAGGTATAGCTGGGAAGACCAATTAAGATCACTTGTGTCCACGCAGAAGAAGTATATCCCAGGGCCCCAGTTACCCTTAACACTAGGGGTAGGGATACTATAGTAAACTCTGCAGTGGTGTTAGGCAGAATCACCTGCAGTACCCTTTGGGAACACTACAGGCAATTAGGACTACAAGTGTAAGCACAAAATCACCTTTGGTACAAGCCTCCACTACACAGTAAAGTGGTTGCGATGGCTGAGCAGCCAGACTTATCTCAAGTGTTTAAATGAGCAGTAGAACAAGTTACACAAAGGACCAGCCAATACAGTGATTCAAGCATAGATTGTTAACCATACGCCTTTCTCGTTCGGCCTTTGTTAATGGGTCCCTGGTTGTCCCTATTTGCATGGGTTCAGCATCTCCTTGTAAAGCAGGAGTAGCTCCATCCGATCTGGAAGAGGTGCGAATATCGGGGAACCGACGTCCCCACATCTTTGCCGAAGTTGGGCATGGACCTGCAAGACTAGGTCCAATAATTCAGGAAAACCGGATGGAAAAGCAGGTACCACAGACAGGGCATCTTTCAATTCATCTGATAGTCCTTTATAGAATACAGCTGCCTTCTTTTGTTCTGGCCACGTGGTCTCAGCCGCTAATTGATTAAAGCGGGCGAGATAGGTCAGGAGATCTGCCTTGGCTAATAGCCAGGAACTCCAGATCTGAGGTCTGCACTCTATTACGCATATCGAAAACACTGTTCATCGCTTGAATTAAGGCATCAAAGTCATACAGAGCTGGGTTGTTTGCTTCTAGCAACGGGTTAGCCCATGCTGCTGCAGTGCCACCCAAGTGATAAAGAACAAATGCTGCCTTAGTGGTAGCGTCTGGAAACGCCAAAGGGCGCCAAAGGAAATTCAAGCAGCACTGATTCACGAAAGTCCGTTAAGCTTTGGGGTCACCCAAAAAAGCGTTCCGGTGGGGCCAAAGGAAAAGGCCCTGGAAGAACAACCGGGGCTGGAGTAGGAGGTTACTGGGGGTACAGGCTGTGGCAGCAGCGTCACCAAACTCCTAATTGTGAGGTAATGGCTGCACAAAACTCTGTAATACGTCCATGCGTTGATGTAAAGTCTCATGGGCAGATGCCATGTCGCTACGTAAGGCAGGAAAGGCCTGCATAAGAGCAGCCATTGGATCCGCCCCAGGATCCATAACCAACAGGCAATAGTAGGCTCCTTAATCTGTCACAACCTGAGACGATACCACAATCTAAGGCGATGCAGATACAACTCCCACTTTGGGTGTCCCTTCACTCTTTTGCGAAAGTCTAGAACGCGATGTAATTAAAGACTTTCCCCCCAAGAGCACAGCTTGCAGGAACTTAATACACCTGTTAGGCCGGGGGCTTGAGTGAAAAGGCAGGAGCAGCAACAACAGAGCTAGGGCAACAAAGAATAATACAACAGTTCAGAAAACGCAGCCAGGAATGCCGGAATACAGCAATTGCCACCCACGATTTCCCACTCTTACCTGCTCAGCCGAAGAAGAATAGCAGCAACCTACTTGTATTCAGTGAAAAGGTGATGGCAGTGTTTGATGAAAAGAGGAAGTCCCAAATCCAACACAGTTGTGCAGCGCCACCTAACCCGAACGGCACGAGGGCGCAAACTAAAATGATAGTTCAGAACCAATCCAAAATGTGAAAACAGCAGAACGTTCCAAAGGGTTCAAAAAGCAATCCAAGTGTGGAAACAGCAGAGCATCCCAAAGGGTTCAAAATGCAATCCAACTAGTGATCTGGTGAGCAGAAAAGCATCCAATAGGCCACTGATGTGTTCAGGAATCTTGAATGAGTTGGTGAGTCAATGAGTGCTAAATAAAAGTTCACAAAAAGAAAACAATAAACTTAAACCAGGGATTGCAGCATTATTATCACGCTAGTCCCTACGAATAGCAAGGTCCAAAAATCAGAGGCGTCATAACATAATGGATAAGCAAAAATAAGTCGATATAACGTGTAGCCGAGTTCGATAATCCAAGGGGACAGCAGAGGGAGCCAGGCATCGGGAGACCAGATAAGGACAAAGGCAGAGGCAGAGTCCTTATTCACAAACCGGATAGAAGTAACAGAATATAGATACCAGGATACAAGTGCTCATAACTAATTCAGTTAAGGAGCACCCAATGTTTGAAACACTAGGAATTAAATACGGCGGTCACGGGAAGACGTGGAAGCGCATTACGTGCGTGTCACGTGACCACGGGAAGGAGGGCTGATGGGAAATGTAGTCTGATGAACACTGTGCGCCAAATAGTGCTGTGAAAGACGCCAGGGTAGCCTCCAGGTGTTGCTAGGCACCCCCAGGCGCCGCCACCTAGGAAACCGGGGTATGACACCGGGTCCTGGCCACCTGGATGACAAGTCCCTGAGGGCTAGCGGGTGAGACACCTTCTGGTTTCTCACATACCCTTCCCTTATGCGAGGTGGATATGCTTGGTGTTTTCTTAGGTCCTCTAAGTTTAGGACTTAGGAGCAAGGAAAAGATGTATCCAGGTGCTCTCGCATATTCTGTGAGTTTTGCTTCCTCTGGTTTAGTAGAGGCGGGGTTTTTCGCGTTTGACTCCTGAAGATATCCTATTAACTGAGACTGAGGTGGTGACGTTGTTATTAGATAATTTTGAGGTTCAAAAGGTACCTCTTGGCTAATGGTAGGTTCCTGAAATTCGGTGTCTGTCCACTCCCACAGCAGAACTGTTTGGGAGCAACCATCAGGTTGCCAATACGCCTGGGGTATGAACTCTCTAGGGGAATTTGGGAGATTGTGTAAGAGAGTAGAAAATGCATGAAAGTCTCTTGCCATAATGACTTCTTCGGAGAGTGCAGGAATAATGGCGAATGACACCAGCCATGATTCTCCCCAGATGTTAATGTACACAGGTGCGATAGATTTCATTATCTCTGTGTATGCATGTGACTCCAAATAGACTATAATTTTCTAGATCTGCTGTCGTCACAAAATCAGCCCTTATAGCGGTCTTTTTGCTACCTGAATCAATTAGCGCATTTACTGTCCTTCCATTTACTAGGGCCTTTTCATATGTAAAGTCAGTTGAAGAACGTCATAGACATATGCTTAAGGTTTCTAGATCGGCTTCTGTTTCTTCCCACTCGTCTTCTCTGAGACACCCTATTTCCATTGGTTCTTTTTTTAGATTCTTAGGGCAATGTCGAGCCAGATGGCCTGTTTCTTTACACGAAAAACAAATAGGAGGTGATGGCTTAATCCCTTTAAATTCTTCTCTTCTGCCTTCCTCTCTACCTTTCGGATCTGGCCGTCTGATTTCTATTCTTTCTTTCGGGATCCATTCTTTGGTTTTAGGGAGCCCTCTATCTTGTACCTGGGTTTGAGAATGGTATGTAGGTTTGTGATCGTTCCGTCCTTCACCTCTTTTTAAAAAAAGAAAATGTTTTGCTGCGTGTTTGAGTTTGGGCAGTTTCAATAGCCATGACTAGGGTAGGTCGGTTTAGCTGTAATACTGCTTTCTGAAAGAAAGGAGTTAGAGATTTGGTGAATTGCTCCAGAATTATCATTTTGACCAAACTTCTAGGGTCTTGTTGTTAATCCAGAGGGCTAATGTGTTCTTAATTCATTCCCCCAATTGGAGGGGAAAGTCCCTGGGGTTTAATCTGAAAGCCCTTTGTTTCTGTCGATAAAAGTTACAGGTTTGGCCTACTCTTTTTAAGAAGTCCCACTTTTATGGATATAAAAGTAGCTCCTCGGGGAAGGTTGAGTAGCTGGTAGGTGGTTTGTAGATCACCTCTCAATAGGGGTCCTAAATAAAAAGAATTTAGATTTTCTTCCCACCCCAATTGCTCTGCTAATCACTCGAAATTCAAAAAGAAATTCCCTAGATCTTCGCCCTCCTGATAAGGTTGTAGTTTCCCTTGAGGTAGTATGGGTCTGGCCTGTAACTCAACACGTTTTGTTACATTTTCTTGAAGATGGGTTTCGGCCTGCATTTGATGGGTGGACAGTTTGGCCATGACATATTCAAGGTCGGCCATATCTTTCGGGGGAGTAAGGGTGACCTCTATGACATTTTCTGAATCGGAAAAAAAGGGTCTCAACTTCCGAAAGGGTTTTAAAGTCTGAATCTTCTGAATTGGATCCTGAGGGAGGAGAAGATTTGGGAGGGTTGTTTTTTATACCTGATGGGCCAGGAACTTAAACTAGATCGGTGTCAAAGGAAAAAGGTTTGGGGAAAGGTGGATGCAGGGCGCTTGGTCTAATGAAGATGTGGGCAGGTCTTATTTTTAAGACTATTCAATCTCATTGTTGGATATTATAATCGGAGAGTGCAAGGGTATCTAACAATACCTGGGTTTTGAAAAACAAATCTTGTTGGCCAGTTGGGATTTGAAGCTGGGAGTACAAGGTCTCTTTTATGGTATATATTCTATCAGACTCAAGGCGTTCACTAATCCTATTTTCTCCTTCTGGTGTTATGATGATTAATAGCGTGGGCTTTTACATTTTTGTCAGTTGCATCATATCCCACCCCTGACACCACATGTAAGGAAGGCATGGTATCAAACAGTGATGACAGACACAAGTGACAAGTGAAGACAGTTCAAGGGTGTTTATTGAACTTCCATGGGTTGGTAAAATGCCTATCTAAACATAAACCTAAGGCAAGCTACGACCATCAAATAATAATAACACAGTCCTAGTGGAGTCTGTGAAAATAAAAGGGCCTATACTTATAAACCTATTGCCAATCCTACTTCTAAATACAAAATGGCATGGGATAACAATGTACATAAAAGAAAAGTGTTCAAGAAATATGGCAGGATAGTTCAGCAGTTAGCTTCCCTTTCCCATGTTTTCTGCATGGGGCCAGGCGGCACGTGCGGGCTTCGCACAAACTCTAGCTTCGTGGCCACGAAGTAACAGTTCACCACATAGGCATCAGGGCCTCCTGCCCAAAGTCTCTCTCGCAATAACAGTCTCTTAATGCAGAGGGCCTGATGTAGCAAACAAAACACAAATGTTATTTTCCTTTGCCAAGGTTTCACTTTCAAAAGTTCAAGACTGGTCTCCCTCTGTCGGGCTCGGACCACTGGTCCCCCTCATCTGGGCTCAGAACCCTTTTCTTCAAGATTCACAGTTTGGTCTCCCTCATTCGGACTCAGATCTCCTTTTGATACCAGAATCGAAGACTTTCGAATGTGCAATGGGTTTAGCCTAACCCGTCGCAGGACCACTTCAATTCACTTCACACTGCACATGTATCATCTGCTTTAGTTTCCTTTTGGCAAGATACCATACAGAGACCTTAGATTGAGCTGGACCACTCTGTCAACAGTATTGTATCTCTTCTAATATTCAAATACTCACCAGCAATTTAGCTTCACTCGCAAATTACATCACATGCGTTTAACAATGTTTCTTCTTGCACTCACTTTACAATGTTGCCGCTTGCAACCTTGACTTCAACACAGACCGGTCTCCCCAGCTCACCGGGTCTCCCCAACACACCGGCTGTGTTGTTCTCTGTCGCTTCTTTGTTCTTGGAGCCAAGGACGATACCATAGCGTATGCTGCTCCTCCCCGCCTTGGTCAGTTCAACGGGAGGACCCTCGATATCTCCGACACACAATGCAGGATTTTTTAGCCTGGTTTCCTGGTCTTACGTTTTCTGCTTTGAGGGTTTCTTGAAAGTAACAGATTTCTGCCAACATGATCAAGGGTGTTGCCCCTTTCACAAACCTCTCGTGCCTGGCCGTCTTTCTCCCCTCATTCAACTGCCAACTCGAAACTGCTGTACCTTTATGTGTTTTTCCTCACTCAGTGTGCTCTCGTGCTCCACCTTTTATCTGTGTGGGGATGTGTCAGGTGTGAGTGATTGTCGATAATTACCTGTCCTCACCTGACCATAGAATTGGGACATGTCATGTAGACAGTTTGGGGGTGAATCTGTGTTTTCTCCCCGAATGGCTGTCTGTGAGAAAGTGTTTGTGCAGGAAAAGTGGGGGATGTGTTTGAGTTTCTAAATATCCCATCGGGTAAGATGGGATAAAGGTTTTACAGGGAAGAGAGGGATGCCGTGTCTTGCCATCCCGTGTCCCACTCCCACTCCCCGCAGACCCCTCACCCAGGTGATCCTCCCACACCGGTCCACCCCCAGGAACTGGATACGAATCGATGACCGGGTCCTGGCCACCTAGATGACAAGTCTCTGGGGACTAGCCCCTCCCCATGAGGCCAGGTAGGTGAGGCCGCTATCCGACAGTCCCCCTGGGGGTGGTACACAGTGAGAGAATAGCATGGGGAGGGACTAGGACAAACATCTAGCGGATAGCCCTTACAGGAATATCAGACTGCCCACACACTTTGGCCCCTCTTTCTTCTTCTAACCTCTCTTCAATCAGTAGAGCCACGTGTTATTGTCAGGCAGAAGACCACAGTACGTCTGAGGGCACTGGGACGAAGAGGGAGGCCAAGTGGTTCAGTTACTGGGACGAGTTGTCCCCGTGGAGCTGTGAACATAAATCCATCAAAAGAGATGAAGGACTTACACACTAGGCCCAGACCAGGTTACGAACATGTGATAAAAACTGACAATGGACTTATGTTATGGTCGAGTCAACCCAGGAGTAGCTGCAGGTGTGGAAGCAGTCAGGAGCGGGAGCCATTGCAAGGCACAGTCCGGATAGTAGAGCAGGCTGGCGGCAAGCAGAATGCAGCTCTACAGGACCCAGGGTCGACGGGTCCCACAATATACATGCGAGGCAGTGGTATTAGCTCAGTGAGAGGCGGGACTACATGTTTCCACCCGTAGTACCGATACTGCAGGGAGCCTACGTGCGTGAAATAGAGAACCGCTGAAGTGGACAGCCAGAGGAAGCAGACTGAAGACACACTCCAGTCCTGGCAAGTGCCGCCACCGTATGTGGAGGTCCCTGAAGTTAACGGGAAGTACGAGCACACCGACAGGGATACAGGGAGTGCAGGAGGTTCTCTGGAGCATGCTGCAAGGGTCACTGGACTGAGAAAAAGACTGAAGAGGGGCTGGGACCTTGAGAAACCAAGACAAGAATTGGGAGGAAGGCTGTCTTGGGCAGGTGGTCAAATGAATCCCACTGACCACCAGGGAAGGGTCAACCGCAGAGAAGCCACATTTTGAGTCATCCTCCTTGTGGCAGTCCTTGGCCTGAAAGTGCATCAAGGGGGCTGGGAGAAGGAAGAGAACCTAGGGTTTTGGACACAACCCAGGAAAATCTACATTCTGAGAAGTCCTCTTCCTTGTGGCAGTATTGGGCAGCGGCAAGTCATCCCAGGAGAAGGGAGTCATTCTCCTGGTATTTACCAACCAGGAACAATTGAGAAAGAAACCAGGGGAAGGGAGTCATTCCCCCCGGGTTACCATGGGTTACTGTTCTAAGAGCTTTTGGCCAGGGCAAGGGAGGCATTTCCTTTGGCTAATTTTTGGGAACTATAATTTTGGGACTTTTAACCAGGGGAAGGGAGTCATTCACCCTGGGATTTTTGCTGGACGAAGAAAACCCTTGTTTTTTTACTTTTGGTTGAATCTAACATCAGGGGAAGGGAATGGAACTTTGAGTGGTTTAGCAATAGGATTTGACATGATGGTGGACTCTTTAAGTTACTGACATTCTAACACCCCATTAATATTTTAGTGGAGGCAGGGAAACCCCTCTTAGAGTTAGGGAAAGCTAAATGTTCTCTTTTCATAATCTAATAAAGGTTTATAGTCCCAAACATGCCACCTGTGTGTCAGTCTCCTCCTTCCACCCTTACAGTACACTTTCACGTACAAAGGTCCCTACCACCTTATTTTCTTCATGTGCACCGTGCAAAAGAGAAGGGTAAATGGGTGGCATACACTCATGTACACTGCCCTTTTGCACTCTGCCGTATAAATAAGGTTAACGTTGCCTGCCATATATGCATGGCACGCAGCATTTACAATGGGTTTCTATGAAGTCAACCTGTTTTTTTCTGTTGCAAAAGCAGCTGGGCTCCATAGGAATCCACAGCATGTGCGCCGGTATGAAAGTACATGCTGGCGCAAATGCTGTAGTAATTGTATGGCGGAGAGGAAGGGAGCGATGGAAACGCAAGTCACGTTCCAACCCTCCTCTCTGCCATCCAAATTAAGGAAAATGAGCTGTGACGTGATTAGAAGGCCTAAACGCCGTATGCAAGGCTTTTAAGTCTTCCATTTATGTTAAAGGCTCATAAAACATGAGCTCCAAAGTGTGCAAGATATTGATCCATTCCTGCATTACATGGGCACCTCGTACTATTTCCGGCCCACTTCCTTCTAGCATTTAAAGGAAGAATATTTAGGCGAAGTATCAACACTAGTCTCCTGCAATCTGCTAACTTTTTTTCACAGCTTTGTCCTTCCCGCTGGGAATTGTGAGGGTTCAGAAATGTGAGGCGGACAACTTGGTAATGGTTTTTCAAAACAAGCCATTTTATTAACTCAAAAAGGTTGGATAAATGCCTAACTAACCCTAACCTATCAAGGATTTCCCTACCTATCAAAATAAACTAAAGGAAAACACTCTATCAAAAGGAATCTGTCCCTCACACTTATCCATACATCAAACTCATAAAGGAAATGTATGGCAATTCAACTATAACAGAAATAACAGTTATGTTCAACATAGACCTGGTAACTGTATATCCTTAATTTGGATCGGTTCCCCTTCCCCAAATTCAAAGCAGGATTTTCACTCCAAAAGTTTAAATAAGCAAGCTAATTTTTAGTAACCAAGTTTGTATCATAAAGTTCTCTTGCTCCAAAAGCCTTCCACTCAGACTTTAACCAATAGTTCCTTTAGAACATCCATCTTTGTCTTTCTACTTATATAAAGTTTCAGCGCAACTTCTTCTTCTTGAGCAAATAAAAACTTCTATAATTCTTCTGTATGAACGAGTGTCAGGATGATTCCACAACAATTCATGAAACACTTTAGTGACGTTGGCACTTTTTCTTCTTCTCACATAGTAAAGGTGTTATCAGGAAAATTCCAAAACTCACCAGTTCATAAAACACTTGGGTAATTCTTTTACTGCTTCTCCTTAATTCCTTCAACCACAGTATAGTACTTCAATGATTTCTTCCTGGTCCACTAACCTGCCAGGACTACCACTAAAAGGTCCCTATCCTGGTATACTTGCCTGCCAGGACAAAAGCTCCTAACACTACTATAAGTACGTTGTGGTAAGGTCTACTTCAAATCTTTAGGATAGTCTTCAACTTTTAATCACATCAATATTCAAAACTTCTTTTAGCAAAATCTGTTACACATTGGTTTTGTTTATTCCACATCTTGATTTTGCCACAGGCAATGCAGGTTATGCTGCCTTTCTCCTGAACACTTTATACCAGGAGGGCTTCTCTCCTCCTGTTTTCCCACTACCACATCAAGAAACTGCTTATAATGTTTCTTTCTTACTCTTGCTTCGGTTTGGCTTAGGCAATGCTTGTTGTTATCTTGTTTAATGATTGACTCTCCTTTACTTTGGCAACAACAGTTACAATCTTCCTGCAACAAAGTTATCTTGTCATTCAGCCAACGTAATTTACAAGCGCTGTATAGGATTGCCCCCTCTTTACTTTGGCAATGCTGGTTATAATTTGCTTGTTTCTGGATTGCCCCTTCTTTACTTTGGTATTGGTGTTTGCAATTAGCTGGCTTTTGGTAATACTGAGTAGAAAAAGAAGGTCAGGCGCGCACTCTAGTTCCCAGTCATTTAATCCTGATGCAAGTAATAACAGGGTTAAATCCCAAAATGTTAAAAAAATAACAGTTTTGAATCCCAGATACAAGTTTAACAGGGTTAAGTCCCAACAATGTTTAAAAAAATACCAGGGTTAAATCCCAACTGCTGCAGTTTAAATGCACAATAGTTCTACGCCTCCAAGTATTTTCAAGTCTCAAACTCTCTTCAGGGAAGCTGTGTTCCTTTTCAGGTGTTGCTAATTACTTGTTTCATTTTCAGTCTTAAGGGATTCTGGTTACTGTAGTGATGGCACAATTGTTTCATTCAGGAGACCAGGAACCAACTCCCCTCCAAACACACAAATCTTACCCAAAATTGGGGGAGGGGATAAAACCATGACTATGGCTCTCCAAAGTGGGGGCATAATAACCCCGGTGCTGCTGCCTCTGGAGCCCGGGTCTCCTGCAACATTAAGTAGAAAAAGAAGGTCAGGCGCGCACTCTAGTTCCCAGTCATTTAATCGTGATGAAAGTAATAACATGGTTAAATCCCAAAATGTTCAGAAAATAACAGGGTTGAATCCCAGATGCAAGTATTAACAGGGTTGTTGCCGAAACTGATTGGCCTGACAAAAAGAAATCTGCACTGTTTTACAAGGGTCTTTCAGAAGGCTTAAAGGATGTTTTGGCAACAGTACCAGTGGTTCCTACTGGTTTCCCAGAACTGGTTGATCTGGCCTTACAAATCGATGCCCGCCAAGCGGAACGTAAAGGAGAACAAAGAACCGCCCTAACTGTTCCTATGCCAGTGACTCCTGTTTCAGCTGCAGAACCAATGCAAATTGGTGCAATTTGAGGTCCGCTTACTCCCTCAGAAAGGGAGCTTTGAAAGCTCAACCATTTATGCTTCTATTGTGGTTCATCGGGTCATTTCCTGAAACTTTGTCCTAAGAAACCTAAGAAGGCGGGCAACACCAAAGCTCGACAATAGTGTCCCTTTGTCGAGTCAAACTGTCATGGACCCCAGATCCTCGGTTCTTTTCTCAGTTTTGCCTACTTTGTCTTGTACTCCTGAGACTATGTGGTCTGTTGAACCTATGATTGATTCCGGTGCTACTGGAAACTATGTGGATGCACAATTTGTACGTGATTATTCCATTCCTCTAATTCCCAAGAAAACACCGGAATTAGTGAATGCAGTAGATGGTACATCGCTGATTTCTGGGCTGGTGACAGAACAAACCATCGACCTTGTTTTGTCGATTGGTGACAGTCATTCGGAGAACATCCAGTTCGATGTCATTTCAGCTCCTCAACTTAAACTAATTTTGGAGTTACCATGGTTAATGAAACACAACCTTTCCATTGATTGGAGGTCACGTACGGTCGAGTTTACCTCTGACCAATGTCAGGAGTTTTGTCATCTGAATGTGGTTGAACCAGGAAGCCCTAGTGCTAGACTCCTAGATTCAGCCTTAACTATTGGGGCGGTTACCACAATGCTTCTTCCACATGAATACGATTCTTTTAAGGACGTGTTTGATAAGAAAGCGGTGGAAAAACTACCTCCTCATCGCCCTTATGATTGTCCAATAGAATGAATGGCTGATGCCCATATTCCCTCTGGAAGAATCTATTCGCTTACACAAAAGGAGGATGTGCATATAATCTGGTGAGAATCAGAGAAAGCGACCAATGGAAGACAGCTTTCAAAACCAAGTATGGGTTGTTCAAGTATTTGGTTTTGCCATTCGGCCCTTGCAATGCCCCAGCCACCTTCCAGTATTTCATCAACAATGTCTTCAAGGATTTACTGGATCGGTTCATGGTTCTTTATCTTGATGACATACTCATTTATTCTTCTACTTATAAGGACCACGTCAAGCATGTATGCACTGTTTTACAGAGATTGCGTGAAAACAACCTGTATGCTAAATTGGAAAAGTGTGTCTTTCATGTTGACCAGGTGGAATTCTTAGGGTACGATATTACCAGTGAGGGGGTGAAGATGAGCAAGAATGAAGTTAAAGCCATCTTGTACTGGCCTGTCCCAAAAGATATAAAGTCTCTTCAGTCTTTTCTAGGGTTTACAATCTTTTACAGGCGGTTCATACACTCTTTTTCGGCCATCGCAGCACCCTTGACTGCATTAACCAATGCTAAGAAACACTTTGTATGGTCTGATCAAGCCCAAACAGCCTTTGAAACACTAAAGTTCACGTTCACTTCTGCCCCGGTCCTACAACATCCAGATCAAAAGCGCATGTTTATTGTTGAGGCCGATGCCTCGGATGTGGCTGTGGGAGCGGTGCTGTCCCAAAGATGTGAAGACACTGGTCTTCTACATCCTGTGGCATACCATTCCAGAAGGCTCACTATGTACGAGATGAACTATACAATCACAGAACGTGAACTTTTGGTTATACGCGATGCGTTCTTGGTATGGAGACACCATCTATTGGGTACTATTACTCCCGTACAAGTCTTCACTGATCGCCGTAATCTTCTTGCTCTTAGGTCTGTACGGTGTACCACTGCTCGCCACACAAGGTGGCATGAATTCTTTTCCATGTATAATTTCCAGATCACGTATCGTCCTGGCAAGATGCATTTTAAGGCTGATGCATTATCAAGACTGAATGAAGATGGTATGATGCCTCACCGGGAAAGCACTGTGTTACAACCATTGTTTGTCTTTTGTTCTTGTACCATAGACTTATCCCTGAAGGGTATGATTACATCTTGGATAGAGACGAACCCTTCTGAACTCCACAATCCTGAAATACATATCATCAATTCCATGCCTTTTGTACAAGAACGGTTGTATCTCCCTACCTCAGAAACACGTATCTTGGCCCTGCATTGGTGTCATGATGCCTTGATGGCCGCATATCCATGGAGACACAAAACGCTCAAATTGTTAAAACGTTGGGCGTTCTGGCCTTCTATGGTTAATGATGTTTCGGATTACATCAAGGAATGCGCAGTTTGTGCTCAGTGTAAAGGTACGGTGTCTAAACCTATGGGTTTAATTCAGCCTATCCCTATTCCTAAAAAAACCCTGGCTGATGATCTCTATGGATTTTGTGGTGGAACTACCTCATGTTCAAGGTTATGATACCATATGGGTTGTCATTGACTACTTTTCCAAGATGACCTTGTTTGTACCATGCCAGGGTATACCTACAGCACCGGTTCTGGCGGATATGTTCTTGCAGAATGTGTTCCGTCGTTTTGGCCTCCCTGAGATCATCATTACTGATCGTGGCTCACAGTTTACCTCCCGTTTCTGGCGCCACCTGGTTACTGCATCGGGCATCAATGCTCGCTACTCTACGGTTTATCATCCTGAAACGGATGGACAAACTGAAAGAGCTAATACCACTATGGAACAATTCTTACGTTGTTTGATTACCCAGCATCTGGAATCATGGTTAAAAGTGCTGGGGGCGACAGAATTTGCATACAACAACTCAGTACATTCATCTACCGGTACTTCTCCGTTCTTTGCTCTTTACGGTCTCCATCCTAAGTCATTTCCTGAGGATCTAACACCTACCACTGAAGATCCGCCAGCCCAGGCTTGCATTCGTGATTTCATCTCCCTTACAGAAGCGGTCTTTGATCATTTGAAAACCGCTCAACAGCAAGCCAAACTTTACGCCGACAAACACCGGAGGCCGGCTCCTGATTATCAAACTAGAATGTTGGTGCAACGTAGTTGTCCACACAGGTCCAGTGCGAGGCGTGCTCACCCTTCCACTGGATGCTGCAGGACGAAGGCGCCAAAATATTACCCTTGATAGGATCACCAGCAGAGTTGGGCACTGAACTGTCCACCCCACAGCAGGATGTTCCTGATGATGGTTGTGCAGATGAACCCAAGCTTCAAAATTGTCCAAAACGGACCACAATCTTGGCTAAACACACAGCCTGTAGTACCCAGAGGCAGTGAAAGTTCAAAAAATTCGCGAAACACCCAGACGTGCCCACCCCACAGCAGGATGTTCTTGATGGTAGCTGTAGAAGTGGACCACAACATCAGAATAGTCCAAAACTGTCCACAAATGCGACTAGAAACACAGCCATAAGTGTATCACAGCTGTGAAGGTTCCAGAAATTGAGGGATACGGCGCATGAGCACCCCGTGAGGGGCCCCTACCGTCTGACACAAAATGGCAGCCGCATGTGCACCGCGCGGGTATCAAGTCTAGTGAGCGCAGAGTAAATTGTTGCAGAATCGAGTGATTGATCCCAAAATTCTCTCCCCACTCAGGCGTGACCTCATCGCCAGTGTTAAATGCCACTGCGAGCTCCGGGTCTCCTCCGTAGCTAGGCCCTCTGCCCCAGTACCTGAAAGAACACACAGATAGGTCTGCTTGCTACGGAGTCCCGGCTGCAACTGTGGGAACGGGCTTCCTTTATATTAAAGCACATGCTCAGCCTCGTTGTGGCCCGCGCATGCGCACGTCACTTTGTAACAGGCTGGACATGCTTGTGACCATGTGAAGACATTTTTTCACAATTCCATACATCAGGAAGAGTGCCAGCACTGTGAACCAACGAGAGAGCAAAGGGGCGGGAGTCATAGCTTTAGTATTGTGTCAGCTTAGTAGCTGACAGATGCATTCTCTGTTTAGAATGTTATTGCATTGAGGTCTTGATTTAGAGTTAGGAATGTTATGTTTTAATAGGGGACAGTTGAGATGCAGTTGTTCCTGCTGCAGGTCAGAGGTTGAAGCAGTGGTGCCCGTGGATTTTTATTACTTATATCATAATGGAGGCCTAAAGCATAAAGTCCTTGCAGCACAAGGCCACAGTGTTGTGTGACGCAGGTACACAGGAGACGCTGCCTGGTGACACGTAGCACTTAATGAAATTTTGCACGCTCCCGAGCCTTTAAGAACCGAGGATCGGACCCTCTGCGGCAAAGCCCTTGCAGGACAAGGCTGTTCTATTGTGCGACACAGGTGTGGCAGCGATGAAGTAGCGGCGCAGATTGTGAGCATGGACGATTTCTCCCTCCACCTGCGTCCACAAGGTAAGAAGATTGCTGCACTGCATGCAACTCCCTGACCTTGCGTGTCTGTCCCATTCTCCCTCTTCCCCCATGCGCATCCTCCTTGCATCTGTCCCCCACCTGCGCATTCTTCCCTTCTCCCTTCCGCAGTTGCATTCCTATGCAAATTAGGTTCTGCTTCTTGCACGCCACGTGCGTCCCCACGCAATCTGTCCCCGCTCCTCTGGCCTAGCGCATCCTTCTTGCGTTGCTCCCCACGCAACTTGCCCCCGCTCCCTTTCCCCACTAGCATTCCTTCCCAATTTAGGCCTCCTCCGTTTGCCCCTAGCGTGTAACCTCCTCCCATCCCCCTCCTACCTGGGCTGACCCCCACCCCTTACTCTCCGCTCGCACCCTATATGGCACGATCTGTCTCCACTATCTCCTCTAACTGCTATTCTATCGACTATCCTATCCCTCTCACCAGGTCTTGTAGGAAGAAGCTCAAAAGGGACATCCTGGTCTCCAACCCAGGCCTCCCTATCCATTATACCTACACCAGTGATCCCTCCAGACAGACCCACACCAACATCCTTTGTCGTTCCTTCTCCAGGCCTATGGACTGCCCATGTGGTCTCTGTTCTCTCCCCTTGTTCCTCCTGTCCCATTAATGGTGGCACCCGGTGGGAGGCCCTCCTGGCCCCCTTCCACTTCTCTAAGACCATCATTAATGTCTACTTAAATGGCACGTTTTTGGTTCAGGGCCCTCAGGCCAATCTCCTCCTTATTGATAGACGCTTCCTGTGTCTTATCAATGTCCTTCCTTCTCCTGCTACTCCTACCTACCCCCCTCTGGCTCCTCAGCCACCTCTCTGACATACTCCTCTACTTCTCTGGCTGCTCTGCCACCTCCTTCCTCTGCCACCTCTCTGGCACCATCTGCTGCTTCTCCGGCCGCTCTGCCTTCGTCTTCCTCTGTCACCTCTACAGCACCCTCTTCTTCCTCTCTGACTACTCTGCCATCTCCACCTTCCTCCTCTGCCCATTCTCAGGCACCTCTAACACTTCTGCAGAATGTATCTCATGCCTGTACCCCTCCACTGATGTCTTGCAAAGGTGAGAATCTGCTCCATGTCGCTACTGTTAATTCTCGCTCCGCTGTCAAACACTCCTCGGACATCTGCTGTCTCCTCAAAGAGCTTGATCTGGATTTACTCAGTCTCACCAAGACTTGGTTCACCGCCAGCTCTGTCATGAGTTTTGAAACTCTCCTTCCTGATGGCTACAAAATCCTCTCTGAACCCGGCCTATGAAGCGTGTGTCAGTGGAGGCTTTCTCTGCTACTTTCTCTCCTTATCCTACTCCTTCGGCTGCCTCACAATCTGACACAGCCCTTTTCAACCTTCTTCTCTAAATCTCTAATACTCTGGATGTCCTTGCCCCTGTCATGTGGATCCGTTTGAAGCCTGCATCCAGGTGCAACTCTTGGTACGATTCCGACCTTGCCACCCTTAAGCGCAAGTGTAAGGTAGTGGAGGGCATCAGGCTCATCCTCTGACAAACTGGCCTGCCACCTGCTCCAAAGGCAATACAGACTCTGTCCTTTCTAAGAAGAGAGCCTACATCCAAGCCTGTATCTCTGCGCCTTCTAACAACTCAGTCAAACTTTTCAAAATCTGCAAGGAGCTGGCCAATCCTGCTGCAGTCTCCACCTCTCCTGTTCCCTCCCAGGCCCTTTGCATGGCTCTGGCATCTCATTTCGCCACTAAAACTCAGGACATTCTGCCCACTCTCTCCTCTTCCACTACCTACTCCTCCTCTCTCTCTACCACTCCACACCCCTCTCCGGCCGTATCTCCTCTTACTTTCTCCTCCATCTCCCTGTTCACTCCAAACAATGTTTCTAGACAAGTCAGATCTATGAAAGTTTTATCAAAAGGGATATAGGGACTTTCTACAATCACTCTTTTGCCACTGGAACCTTCCCTGCTCCCCCTTAAGCACTCCCTTGTGCACCCCATCCTTAAGAAGGCCTCTGCCGATTCTTCCTCTCTGGCAAACTACAGGCTGATCTCCATCACTCCTTTCCTGGGCAAACCCGTGGAAAAGCTGGCCATCTGTTACGCTCACCTGGCTCCCACAGAGGCGTCGATCTGAACTGGACAGCTGCTGTCTCCACCAATGTGACGCGTAGGGCCGAGATGACGGACTGGACTGGCCCACCTAGCTTCGTTTGCTTGGCCCGTAGGAATATTCTTCTGCAAATGGAGAAAGGGAATTAACCACCTGTGGAGTTGAGTGTAAATCCCCCCACCCCCGCTGTTCTCCCCACAGATCACCTTTGGTGTCCCCTCCTATTAGTCTCACCTGATGGTTTGAAAAGATGAGCTCTCCATCCTGCATTGAGCGCAGGGGCGCGTTGATAACCAGTTGCTTCACTGGCTCGAAGGAATTGGTGAGTTCCAGAACAATATGGACTCTGAAAAGAATGTAGTTCGTAAGAGTTCACATGTCTGACTTTCACTCTAGTCCGATTCCTTACAGTTTGCAGCTTGACACCAGCGAAAAGTTCCTCGTGGTAGCTGACGAAGTTCAGGTAAGGATTTAGCTTACCCTACACAGTTCAATAGAATAAGGCCAGAATGTAACCTGTGGCTTGCTCCCTTATTCAGGTGTAGAGAGAAAATATGAAGTTCAGGGAATAATGCCTCCGGCGGTAAAATTAGGTAAGTCTATTGTGGTGAGAAGAGTTCCCCTTGTTTGTCCCTTCGTCTCACCTTGTTGTCCATTTGTTCCCCTTAGGGGCCGGGGTACAGCGAGGATGCAATGGAGACTGCGCCGACCCGTGAAGAGGATTAGTACCCCGCGACGGTAATCAGGTAAGTCTATGGGGGTAGTTACTATTGCCTCTGTTTATTCCCTTGGCTCACCTTTGCTGTTCTTGTGTTCCCTTTAGGTGCCAGAGTGCGGCGGGAACGTGCAGAAGGATGCGGTGGATCGTGAGGATGCTGCGAAGGCTGGTGAGTTAAGCGCGGAATTCAGGTAAGGATCGAAGGTTTTGCTCTTATTCTAACCTCTTCTCCTGTTCCTCCCCTTTTTCTAGGAGCTGCAGACTCGATGCGGGCGTGGCAGAAGACTGGATGCAGGCTTGCAGATACAGTGAGCGTTACGCTGCTGGATGCAGAATAACGCAAAGCGTGTGTTGCTCTTCAGGCGTGGTTTAAATAGCCTCCAAAGTAGTTTCAGGTAAGTATTCCTCCCCAGCCCTGTCTGAGTAAAAAATAGTCCCTAGGTAAAATAGTCCCTTCCAAGCCTCAATTGGCTTGGAGCTCTGCAGCATGGTCTGCATCAGGTAAGCTTGCAGCATGGTCTGCATCAGGTAAGTTCTACTCTATGAGCCTGGCGCCTATGGCGCCAGGACTGACTCTCCATATGAGCCTGGTGCCATAGGCGCCACGAACGCACCCAAACAGCCCCTAGCAGGGGTTTTTGGGCTTGCTCAAAATAACTTGATGCCTGCTTCCGGGGTTGCTGGACCTGGTCTGGTTCCCCGGGGGTAGGCATCATGACAGCACTCCCCCCCCCAAGGCCCCTCCTAAAGTAGATCTTCCCTGTGGTTTTGGTTTGTCTGGGAAATTTCGGTGGAATCTTTTCACCAATCGAGGTGCATGCACGTGGTCACTAGGTTCCCAAGACCTTTCCTGTGGTCCGTAACCTTTCCAGTCGATTAAATAAAAAAGTTTTGACTTCACCATTTTGGAGTCCAAGATGTTCTTAACTTCAAATTCGGGTTCCCGTCTATAAGGATGGGGTCTGGTGGCTTGGTTAGTCTTGTCCCTGGTTGCACTGGCTTCAAAAGTGACACATGAAAGACGGGGTGAATTCGCATATTAGCAGATAAGTCCAACTTGACGCCCACTGGGTTGATAATGGAATGGCCTTAATAGAGTAAGGTCCCAAATATCTAGGGTTAAAGGTCCGCGTTCCCTTGAGAGCTGTGTTTTGTGGCCAACCAACCATACTTGGTCCCCTATCTGGTACTGTGAAGTATCACTTCTATGCCGATCAGCATATTTCTTATATTTCTCCTTCGCCTGTTTTAAATGTGCAGTTGCCTCCTTAAAGGCTTGTGTAATCGTAGCGTGTAGATGGTCCACTGCGGGTATTTCTAAGTGTTGGGGTGAGTCAAGGTCTGAGGTTCGAGGGTGGTGCCCATATAGGGTATAAAAGGGGCTTTGTCCAGTTCCAGAATTTACTGAATTATTGTATGCATATTCGGCGATCCAAAGAATGTCCTTCCAATTACTCTCAGTCTGATGTAACATACAACGCAGGTATTGTTCAAGAGTCTGGTTGGTCCTCTCCGTTTAACCATCGGTCTGGGGGTGGTGACTGGTCGATAATCTCATGTCGATTTGCGCCAATTGACAACATTTCTTCCAAAAATGTGAAATGAATTGACTGCCCCGGTCAGAGACCAACACGGACGGAAATCCATGTATGCGAACAATGTTTTCGAGGAATTCTTTGGCCAGGATTGAGGCTGAAGGTAGTCCTTTTAAAGGAATAAAGTGGGCCATCTGCCATGATGCCTGCCCACAGGCATCCTGATCGAGTCCATCAGCCCCGGGAGCAGGCATCCAGATACTTATTAAAACCCCAACAGCCCTGGCTGGGGGCTGTTTGGATTCAGTCCTGGCGCCTTAGGCGCCAGGCTCATCATAGAAATCAGTCCTGGCGCCATATGCGCCAGGCTCATAGACTTTACCTACCTTATGCAGACCATGCTGCAAATGAGTCCAAGCCAACATGAGGCCTGGATGGGACTATTTTATTACAGGGACTATTTTTCACTCGGGTGTGGTTCTGGGGAACTTCTAACCTGGGACTACTTTGCAGGCTATTTAAACCACGCCCGAACAGCAGCCCATGCTTCGTGTTATTCTGCATCCAGCAGCGTAACGCTCACCGTGTCTGCAAGTCAGCATCCAGTTTTCTGCCATGCCCGCCTCGAATCCGCAGCTCCTAGACAAAAGGAAAAGAAAGGAGAAGAGGTTAGATCACGGACATTATTTGATTCCTTACCTGATTCCGGACCCAGCACAGCTCCGAGCCTGGAAAGGACATTATTTCAGCATGCGTCGCTTCGCCAGCAGCAATGCCACGTTATACTCACCAGTCCAGTGCATCTTTCGACTCGGCGCTGCCTCCATCATTTTCTTCGTCGAAACCCAGCACCTGGGGGGAAAAACAAAAGGAATAACAAGGTGAGCCGAGAAAACCGACAAAGACAATCTCTTGCCACCATAGGCTTACCTGCTTTACCACTGGAGGTATTATCCTTTAATTCGCCGCATCTTCCTATGCTGCACCTATAAAGGGAGAGAAAACAGCAAGTTAAACTCATGCAACTTTTACTGGACAGTGTTTGGTAATACAGACTCTTACCTGAACGCCACCAGCTGCCTCCAGGCAATATTCTTTTGGACCCAGCTGCAACCTAACGAGGGAATGGAACAAGAGTGAACATCGGACATATTGAACTCTTTGAACTTTATAGACACTGGAGTCAATATTCCTCCAGAACTCCTCCAGTACCTTCAAACCAGTGAAGTAACTGGTATCTACGCACCCCTGTATGCCATGCAGGATGGAGAGCTCATCATTTAAAAACACAAGGTGAGGTTACCAAGAGGGGATATCGGAGGTGATTAGTGGGGAGAACGAGAACAGTTGGGGGGCCATCACTAAAGTCCACGGGTGCCTAAATCCCTTTCTCCACTTGCAGGAGAATACTTCTACGAGTCCAGCAGACAAGATTAGGCAGGCCAGTCCAGACTGTCATCTCTGCACTGCGCATCACGTTGGTGGAGACCGCAGCTGTCCGGGTCCGATCGACGCCCCTGTGGGAACCAGGTGAGCGTAACACATCTTGGAAAAAAGATCCACAATAACTAGAATGGTGTTAAACCCATTACAAGGAGGTAGATCGGTAATAAAGTCTAACGATAAGGTGTGCCATGGTGCAGGCGGAATGTCTAAAGGTTGTAAGAGTCCAGCTGGTTTTTTCTTTTGACTTTTGTTTTGGGCGCAAATGCCACAAGACATCACAAATGCTTTAATATCCTTTCGCCAGGTGGGCCACCAGAATTGTCTTTTAATTTTAGCTTCAGTTTTTGCAATACCTGGGTGCCCCTCCATTAGGGTATCATGATAACGGGAAATGACTAGCTCTTGTAGTTCCTTGTGTGGCAGAAATAGCCGCCCTTGGTAATAAGGCAGATCATTGGTGACAGAGTAGTCCGGGCCTTTCTTTACCCTATTCTGCAGGGCTGTAGGATCAAAGAGTTGCTGGATCTTTACCTGAATGTCCTCTAGTGTCTGTAGAGTAGTCATGGCAAGAATCCTTTGTTTGGAAATTATAGGTACTGGTTCTGGGTTCACTTCTGTCTCTCCCATCCCTATTCGGGATAAGGCGTCTGCTTTACCATTCTTACAACCTGGTCGATAGGTTATCACGAAATCGAACTCGGCAAAGAACAATACCCATCGGAGTTGACGTGACGATTGGGCCTTGGCTGTTTTTAAATACTGTAAGTTCCGGTGATCAAAGTAATGGTATGCCTGGCACCGAGAACATAGTGCCGCCAAGCCTTGAAGGCGGATTTAATGGCTAATAACTCCTTGTCGGTAACCGCATAGTTTAACTCTGGTGCTGAGAACTTTCTGGACCGAAATGCTACTGGGTGAAGCTGGCCAGTTTCAGGGTCCTTTTGAGACAGGACAGCTCCCATGGCTAGACTGGATGTATCAGTTTCCACTATGTATGGAAGTTTAGGGCGTGGGTGCTTTAACACAGGTGCAGACGTGAATTTCGCTTTCAGCTCTTGGAAGGCATTTTCAGCTTCTTCAGTCCACATAAAGCGTTTATTTTTTCGCAAGAGTGCTGTGATGGGATGTACAACATGTGAAATATCTGGGATGAATCTGCGGTAGAAATTGGCAAAGCCGAGCATGCTTTCTACTCCTTTAACTGAACTTGGTGATGGCCACTTAAGGATTGCGTCCACCTTTCGTGAGTCCATTCGGACTCCCTTTGGGGTCAGGATAAACCCAAGGAATTCAACTTCTGTGGCATGAAAAACGCATGTTTCTAGTTTTGCATATAGTTTGTGCTGGCGCCATTTCTCAAGGACTGCTCGGACGTGCTTCACATGGTCAGATTCTGAAGAGGAGTATACTAGAATATCATCGATATACACGACAACACAAATGTCAATGAGTTCACAAAGGACATCGTTCATGAAGTATTGGAAGGCTGCTGGTGCATTGCACAACCCGAAAGGCATTACCTGGTATTCAAATAACCGATACTTAGTGCGGAAAGCAGTCTTCCATACGTCGCCCTCTTTTACACGTACCAGATGGTATGCCACCCGGAGATCTAATTTAGTGTATATACAAGCGTCCTTCACTTGGTCTAGTAGTTCAGGGATCAAAGGCAATGGGTATCGGTTCTTAACAGTTATCTGGTTCAATGCGCGGTAGTCTATGCACGTTCCGAGGTCACCTTCCTTTTTGGGCACGAAGAACAAAGCTGAAGATGCAGGGGACTTGGATGGGCGAATAAAGCCATTGTCAAGGTACTGGTCTAAGTATTGCCGTAGGTGAAGGTTCTCAGGTTCCGTAAGGGCATAGATCCTGCTACAAGGGGGTTGTGCACCGGGTATGAGATCGATTTGACAATTGTACGATCTGTGAGGAGGTAAGGTGTTTGCCTGTTCCTTTTGGAAGACATCCTGGAATTCTTGGTATTCTGGAGGTAGTTGCATGACTGCTGTGGTTACTGTGGCGAGGCCTGCGTTCTGATTTTTCTTTTGGTAACAGGTTTGTGCACAATCCAGGAAGGTTATTCTCTTCTCTCGCCAATCAATACAAGGATTATGTGTTTCCAACCAAGGTATCCCCAGTATTATTTGGAAATGTGGGGCTTTGATTAGATCAAACACAATAGTCTCTCGATGCCCATCCTGACCCAATAGTGTCATCTCTGCAGTGGAATGAGTTACAGGCCCAGAGGCAATTTCAGTTCCATCGACTGTGGTGATGACATCTGAGGTGTTTTTTTGGCAGAGAGGTAGATTCATCCTGGAAGCCAATTGATAGGCCACATAGTTTCCTATGGCCCGCTATCAATGTATGCCCTTACTGCGTGCATACGCGATGGCTGCCCTGGATATACGAGGACCATTGGTATGATGAAATGCGAGGTCTGAGTATGCTTCTTCAAGCTCGGGCGTGGTCGTTTCCCGAGTCTGACTCACTATGGCTTTTATCAGCAGCTCCTACCACCTTCTTGGGTGGTTTTACAGGGCAATCCCGTAGAAAATGCCCAGATGTGCCACAATATTGACACAATTACATTTGCCGTCTCCTTTCTCTTTCCTTCTGGGTTAAGGGTCCTTTAACCCCTCCGATTTGCATGGGTTCTGAAGCATCTGCTCCTTTGGGGTTAGCGTGGGTTTTGACCAACACACGATTCTCAAACTTGGCTCGATCAGCCTTTCTGTTCTGAAGTCTGTGATCTAACTGGACCACTAAGACTTTATATTCAGCGCAGTCTTGAGGTGGGTTCACGACTTGAGCCAAGACATCCTTGAGTTCTCCTCGAAGCCCTCGATGAAATAACGTGATTCGTTTTACCTCAGGCCATCCAGTTTCCACTATTAACCTATTAAAGGTCGCGATGTAGGATAGAAGGTCCTGGTTACCCTGTCGTAGGGACAAAAGTTTGTTATCCAGGGCCTGTCCTTGGGCGTGGCGGGCAAATAGTCTTTCCATGCTAGTTTGAAAGCCCTGAAAATCCTGAAGAATTGGGTCATCCTGAGTAACTAGTGGAATTGACCAATCAGCTGCACTGCCGCTGAGATATGACAATACAAAGGCTACTTTGGCTTGATCGTTTGAGAAGGCTCCAGGTCTGCATAAGAAGTGAAAGCGGCATTGGTTCATAAACACAACAAACCTTTTGGGATGTCCGGCAAAGCGTTCGGGTGGGGCTAATGGAATATTTCCTGGTAGGTTTATTTGCACAGGGTTACTCGATAACACAGGAGCTGGATTTCCCCCGGAACCAGGTAGGGGTGCTTGTCCAGCCTGGCTTTGCAATAGTTGCCTAGCAAGGTCATCAGTTCGCTCCTTTGACAAAATCAGTTCTCTCCTAAGAGCATTGGTTTCTTGACGGGCAGAATGCACTTCAGCCCTCAGTTCCCCTAGTAATTAGGCCAATTGGTCAGTCTCTGAGGTATCCATAACGGCCGGGTGGAAATTTGTCGGTGGCTTCGCGTTCTGTTACGCTCACCTGGCTCCCACAGAGGCGTCGATCTGAACTGGACAGCTGCGGTCTCCACCAATGTGACGCGTAGGCCGAGATGACGGACTGGACTGGCCCACCTAGCTTCGTTTGCTTGGCCCGTAGGAATATTCTTCTGCAAATGGAGAAAGGGAATTAACCACACGTGGAGTTTAGCGTAAATCCCCCCACCCCCGCTGTTCTCCCCACAGATCACCTTTGATGTCCCCTCCTATTAGTCTCACCTGATGGTTTGAAAAGATGAGCTCTCCATCCTGCATTGAGCGCAGGGGCGCGTTGATAACCAGTTGCTTCACTGGCTCGAAGGAATTGGTGAGTTCCAGAACAATATTGACTCCGAAAAGTATGTAGTTCGTAAGAGTTCACATGTCTGACTTTCACTCTAGTCCGATTCCTTGCAGTTTGCAGCTTGACCCCAGCGAAGAGTTCCTTGTGGTAGCTGATGAAGTTCAGGTAAGGATTTAGCTTATCCTACACAGTTCAATAAAATAAGGGGGGTAGTTAGTATTGCCTCTGTTTATTCCCTTGGCTCACCTTAGCTGTTCTTGTGTTCCCCTTAGGTGCCAGAGTGCGGCGCGAACGTGCAGAAGGATGCGGTGGATCGTGAGGATGCTGCGAAGGCCGGTGAGTTCAGCGCGGCGCTGCAGCAGGCGAGGCGGCACGCGTAAAATGCTTCGTTCTTCCAGCTCGAAGGTGCGGTGGATCCGGAATTCAGGTAAGGATCGAAGGTTTTGCTCTTATTCTAACCTCTTCTCCTTCTGTTCCTCCCCTTTTTCTAGGAGCTGCAGACTCGAGGCGGGCGTGGCAGAAGACTGGATGTAGGCTTGCAGACACGGTGAGCGTTACGCTGCTGGATGAAGAATAACGCGAAGCGTGTGTTGCTCTTCGGGCGTGGTTTAAATAGCCTCCAAAGTAGTTCCAGGTAAGTATTCCTCCCCAGCCCCGCCCGAGTAAAAAATAGTCCATAGGTAAAATTGTCCCTTCCAAGCCTCATTTGGCTTGGAGCTCTGCAGCATTGTCTGCATCAGGTAAGCTTGCAGCATGGTCTGCATCAGGTAAGTTCTACTCTATGAGGCTGGCACCTATGGCGCCAGGACTGACTCTCCATATGAGCCTGGCGCCATGGGTGCCAGGACCGCACCCAAACAGCCCCTAGCAGGGGTTTTTGGGCTTGCTCAAAATAACTTGATGCCTGCTTCCGGGGTTGCTGGACCTGGTCTGGTTCCCCGGGGGTAGGCATCATGACACCATCTCCCAGCTTAATCTACATACTGAATCTGGTGGTTGTCTCCATGACCACCAGTCTGGCTTCAGAGCAGCCAGAAGCACAGAAGCTGCTCTCCTGAACACCTGTGAAGACTTGCTCTCTAAACTTGGCTCTAACCTTCCTTCTGTCCTCATTCTCCTTGTTCTATCCTCTGCTTTCGACGCGTTCAACCACCAATCCTATTCAATCGTCTCTGTGACAACCTGGGTATCTCTGGTCAGGGCCTAGGCTGGTTGATTTACTTTCTCTCGGATCGATCCTCCCAGGTCCAACTTTGGTCCTTCCTCTCTTCTTTCTCTCTCTCTACATGTGGTGTTCCCCAGGGGTCGAACCTTTCTCCCTGGCTCTTTAACCACTACCTGGCACCTCTAGCCCACCGCATCTCTACCTTCTATTCTGACTTTCAGTGTTATGTGGATGACACTCATCTCTCCTTCAGGCTCATCTCAGCCTCTTCTTCTCCTTCTCTCATACCTGACTGTCTGTCCAGAATTCAGGAATGGTGTGCCTCCAACGATCTCTGCCTTAATGCCAGTAAGACTGAGATCCTTCTCATTGGGACACCTGCTCCCGCCTTCCCTCTCTCACTCTGGCTGCCCACCCTGGGCCCTCTACCTGCCACCCTCCTGTGAGGCTAAGAACCTTGGTGTCATCTTCGACTCCACCCTCTCCTTCTCTACTCACATCTCTAAGAAGTCACAAAATCTGCTGCACCTCCTCAGAGGTATTCCTCCTTTCTCACTTTCCCCCAGAAGCTCACCGTCTCCAGAGCTCTAGTTCTCTCTAGGCTGGACGGGTGCAGCTGTGCATATCCGTGGACTGCTGCTGGGGCGTGGCCCGGACCGCTCTCCCTGCTCCTGGACTGTTTATCAGAGCTGCCTGCGATGTGCGCTGTCTACCCACCCACAACCCGAAAAGAAGAGGAACGACTGGCTCCGGACTTGACGGTGAGTCTCTCTCATGGGCCCACCCGGTTTCTGGATTGGGCGCAGCATAATTTGCATGCCCGAGAATACATTAGAGACCACCACACAATCACGGAGACTGAAGCCCTGGCCTGAGACTAGGAGCTCACTAGACTGTGGCGGGGTAACCTGCTCCTCCTTCATCCCCATCCGGACTAAAGGGAGCGCAACCGGTCTGATTAGTCTCCCCCGCAGACTAGTCTACAACATGATATCGCAGCACAACAGCCTCTGGGAGTGCAGGCTGCGCAGGACCCAACAGGGGGGTGTGCATAGATTATGTGCTGTGCGGGCTCATGGGCGCTGGCATCACGGCAGTAACCATACGTGCTTATGAAATCCAGTTGAGAGATCACCACTGATCTCCCTTGGTAGACACTGCAACTGAGCCGTACCGTCCTACAGAACAACGAAGATCAGGAGGATCTAATTAATTATCCGCAATGAGTCTCTCTGTATAGCAGCAGTTGATGCCACCCAGGCCATATGACGACTGGGCTCCTACTTCATCGGATAGCTGCCTTCAAGCTTGCATGTGAGTGATTGGGGAATCCTGTCCTCAGCACCCGGCCTGACATTTCCCCATACTGAAAGTTGGAGGAATAAGCGCCAGTGGATCGGGCAGCCTGCGACATCAACAACCCTGAATCCCCCTGCATGAGCACGGAACAATACCCAGCAGTCGGGCTACCCCGCTTCGGGGTAGGGTCATATAGAGGGAGCTAAAATGGAGGGCGACTACGGTGGGCCCGCACGGGATGACTTCACCCTGGTTTGCTGTGTGAGCTCTGGAAGCAGGGCGGACACGGCTGAGACCACATTGGCCTTACCCAACTGGTGCCTCTCCGCACCGGAACTCTGAACATGGACTCGTGTAGAGGGTGTGATATACCGTGATATACCGTGAGGAGAACACCCGCTGGGCGGACTGTCTTGGGCACGTGGCAAACCAGAGCTACGACCACTCCACATAAAGTAAACAATGCAGATGAATGGTCAGCACCCCAGGGCAACTGATCTCACAAACGAGACTACTGGAGGTAGATTACCCGTTTACTCAACAATAATTTACAACATGACAAAAGGGAGCAAATAAAAAGAAGGGCCCAATGGACTCCTTTGCAGGACCCGACCCTCACCCGCAGAAGCTGGGCCAGTGACAGGCACTGACCAGGGAGAACCATCAGAAGCACATACAAGAGATTATCACCTCCTTAATGTTATGCAAAGCAGATTCATGGCAATCAACGTAAAACTTGATGACATTGTGACAACCATAGGATCCCTTGCGGCAAAGGTGGAGAAAGAAGGTGGGCGCATGACCGAAGCACAAAAAAAGAATAGGTGCCACAGAAGACACAGTCGGCCAACATGACCTAGAAATGGCAGCCCTTAAAACAGAACTCGCCAAAATGAAGACCAAATGCGATGACTTGGAATCGTGCTCAAGAAGTAACAATGTACGAATAATTGGTGTGCTCGAGTCAGCATGTAAAGGTCCAAAGGAACACTTCACTGAAGCACTCCTGCAGACCCTCTTTGGTTCAGCTGCCTTTTCAACACAATTCCTTGTCGAACAAGCACATCGCACTCTAACCCCGAGACCACGACCCAGCACCCCACCCATACAATTATCACAAGAATGCTGAACTACGGGGACAGAGAGACTATCCTGAAACTGTCCAGGGAGATGGGTACACTGCGATATGAATCAAACAACATCCACCTTTATCCAGACTTTGAGGCCAGAATCCAGGCACAGAGAAGAACCTACGATCAGGGAAACAACTGCTGAGAGCGCACCATGTGCCCTACGCCTTAATATTCCCAGCACAATTGAGAATCCAATACGGCGGAAGAGCACATTTCTTTGAATCCCCCGCTGAAGCAATGACATATGTGAAAGCAACAATTCTTGGACTACCGCCGGTCCGAGATGGTGACCGTAACCGAGCCCCAATGGAAGGGAATGAAATAGAAGACATTGATGGCTGACCTGGGATTGATGCGCTAATGACTAGGATATTTCAAACTGATGATGGCAAGCACGCCAGATAACTTGTTATAGCTCTGAGCCGGAGCTCTATCGGGGTGGACCGAGAGCCATGGTCACAAGAGATGCACCCCAGGGAGCATCCAAAGTTTTGTTGGGTATACATCATCAAGTTGGGGTAGATGGTGCGGGTGGGGGCGGCGTACAAAGCTTTTACAAGTTGGTAAAAAGGTGGTAGAGGGGTAGTGGGGATGCCTAGGGAGAGGGCACTTAAGTGTAACAGAACCAAGTTATAAAATTCACCGATGGGCGAGTGGGTTGACAACACCTAGAAATACATTTTGGCGATTTTAAAAACAGACGTCGAGCCACCCGAATCAATCCTTGATGGATGAAACTCTGACGTTGATATCATGGAATGTTAGAGGCTTAAACAGCCCCATAAAAGCTAGGAAAGTGTGGTCCTACATTGAAAGGCACACACCCAATATTGTGATGTTGCAAGAGACACACGCCCTTATGGCGGTACACCAAAAACTGGTGCCGAAGTGGGGGCAACAAAGATATTACACTTCATACTCATCTCAGGCTAGAGGAGTGATCACACATATACATTAGCCATTGAGATTCCAAACTAGCAATGCCCAAATAGACCCCGAAGGGAGATAAGTCGTTGTCTCCGGGACAATCAATGGAGAGAGCATCACGCTGGTGAACACATACGGGCCAAACATTGATGACCATAGCTTTTTTGCCCATATATCCAACCTACTAGGGAAGACAACTAAGGCCCCCGTCCTGTGGGGAGGAGACTTTAACACGATCGTCGACTTCACTAGGGATAGATCTAGCACCAGACATCGGGGGTCCCTCAGGCTGCCCAGACGGTGCTACAAGTTATGGCAGAACATGCACTCATAGATGTATGAAGGGAAGAACACTAATGCTAAAGAATTCACATACTATTCCACAGTACACGATGCATTATCCAGCATAGACCTTTGGCTGGTATCCACTGAGTGGTCAGATAGAATATGGGGAATCAAGATCTTGCACCGTACACTCTCGGACCTTACCGATGTTGATAACCCTTGCATTGACAAATACAACAAAACCCTGCCCATTATGGAGGATGGCATCGACCGCCGTATTAGATACTGATTTGGTATCCACCCTCAACCATGAAATAGAACAATATTTTACGGTAAATGAAGGGTCTGTGACAACTTATTCCATAGTATGGAAGACATTCAAGGTGTGCGTGCGGGGCATCATGATATCTTCTACATCTGGGAAGCTAAGAAAAATAAGGCAGGACCTAGGTGAATTAGAAAAGACACTATGAAAACTCGAGAATGAATATAGGCTATCTGGGGATAGAGCAATCCTGGAGTTAATTGGTGGCAATCTATCGAAATTCTGTGAAATGGCGGACCAAGAGGTACATTTTATGGCAAAGCAGGTTCAGGCCCGCAGATATGGGGAGGAGCACAGACCTGGGCAACTCTTGGCCAGAGTGGTCAGGGGGGAGAGAGAGAGGCAATATATAACAAGCATAAACGGGCCAGTAGGTCAACATATAACCAAAAGTGAAGACAATAATGCTGTATTCTTGGCATACTACCAAGAATTATATGCTAACGCAGACACTTGCACCATAGATGCAGTAGATGCCTATTTAAGGGAGATTGCCCTACCCAATTTAGGCGCCGATGCCAAGGAAAAATGAGACAGTCCTATCACAGTTGAGGAGGTTACCGAGGCTATCTCAGCCCTGGCCTTGGGCAAAGCCCCGGGCGCAGATGGGCTGGGAATAGATTTCTATAACACATATAAAGATATCCTTACACCTCGCCTGCTGAAGGTTTGGGAGGAGTCGTGCTTGAGCGGTATCTTTCCGCCATCGCTATCAGAAGCAGTAATAATAGTCCTCCCGAAACCAGATAGGCCCCCTGAGGACGTATCCTCCTATCGCCCATTGTCATTAATAAACTCTGATGCGAAGGTATTTGCGTAATTTTAGCAAATAGACTGGTCTTGTAAATGCCTGACCTGGTGCACCCTGACCAGTGGGATTTCATACCAGGTAGATCAACGGCCCTGAATTAGCGGCATCTACTTGGGATTATAGCGCAGATCGACCCGGTGCCTCCGCAGTTGCAGCCTCCCTAGAGGCCGAAAAAAGGCATTCGATTCAGTCTCGTGAAACTTCTTATTTGGAGTACTTAAACGCTCTGGCATGGGAGAACGATTTATACGATATGTGAAGTTATTGTACACTAATCCATCAGCCAAGGTGTACACAAATGGGGTACTATCGACTACATACCCACTTGCTAGAGGCACTCAGCAGGTGGGCACCTTCTCTGCCCTCTTGTTCGCACTTACCATAGAACCACTGGCGCGACGAATTAGAGACCATCATGAACATAGAGGAATACTTATAGCGGGACCCCCGCAGATAATCTCATTATATGCAGATGATACTCTATTGTATATATGAAACCCTAACATAAATATAGAACCAGTAATGGTGGAAGTGGCAATGTTTAAGAAACACTCTGGATATAGAATTAATACCACCAAGTCCGAGCTATTCCCACTTACGAAAAACACAAAAAGGAACCAGAGAACATTCATGGTTTTCGGTGCGCACAAACAACTGTTAAATATTTAGGGATGAAATTATCTCGCACGAGACAACTGTTATATGCGAAAAACGCAAATATGTATTTGAATGCACTGGAAGTTAAATTGCATCTCTGGACCAAATACCCCATATCATTATATTGGAAAATGTCCCTCCTAAAAATGATAGTTGTACCCAAATTACTATACTATTTCAATACCATCCCAATTTGGCCAGGGCGCAAATTCCTTAGCAGACTGCGATCATTAGCGGTGCGGTTTATATGGGGAGACAAAACTGCCCGAATGAATTGGGAAGACATGACAGAGCACTACGAAAGAGGAGGCCTGGCAGCCCCGGATTTCGAATTGTATCATATAACATTGCACGCTCACTACGCAGAGTACTGGTATAGGCAGGATCTTAATCCGCCACATTTGGTACTAGAATGCTATGGAGGTTCCCCAGCTGACCTCAGATCAGCTATACTTGACGATCAATATGCTGACTCATGCGTATTTGATCCTGTGTGCACAACGGTAAATGCCTGGAAGCAACTGCACACTAGACTGGTCATAAAAGATCCCTATTGTGGTAGCATCCTGCACATACTCCCCCCTACATTCAATGTCGACATACAAAGAGCATGGGACCCAGAGGGAAACATGAAATTAGGAGATTTATACCCAGGAGGGTAGATTTGTCACGTTGGGCGAATTTACACTGCAGCTAGGAAACAACCCTGTTCGGATACTACAATATTATCGTATGCATGCAGCGGTTAGGAAGAAATGGCCATCCTTCCCTCAAGAGCCGGAATTATGCGTCTGCATGGAAATGGTGGTCAAAGGGGATGCCCAGAGAGGGATGCTGTCTAGACTGTATAGGAAAGCGCAGGGCGAAAAGGAACACACCGCACAGTTAGATAAAAATGGGAAGACGACACAGGGGCGATTATAGATGAGACCAAATGGCAGAGATACTGTTCACTTACAAAAGAGGTCTCGCTCAATGCACGACTTTGACTCATACAGTTCAAGGTGCTGAACAGACTGCATTACACACCAGCGAAGTTAGCGGGATTCTCTCCCAACACATCTGATCAATGCCCAAAATGTAAACAAGAAGGAGCAAACACAATACACATGTTCTGGAACTGCCTGGCAGTACCGGGATTTTGGCAAGAGGTAGCCAAAGCGTTACATACAAGGACCAATATTCCCCCCACACTTCTCTGTCTCAAATACCTGTTGGGGGACATCGGAAAGGTTAATATTAAAATGTGCCAATTGTTTAATATGGGCTGTATAATAGCTGAGAAATGCATTTTGATGATATGGAAATCCAATTGTGCACCGACCCTATGCGAATGGCTTATAGAACTGGCATATGTAAATGAAAGGGAGGTAGGATATGATAAATCAGTGATCACAACGAGCAGGCCGAAAGACATTTGGGGACCGCTCTGGAACTATTTGAACGGCACCATGACAGAGAGTTGACATCACACAAACTCTTGACTAGAAAGTCGAATTGTACCATTGTGTAATTATGATATGGATGTATATTGTTTTGGTCTTTCTGTAACTCATCTGTAAATATTTTAATAAAGTTTGAAAACTTGAGCAGGACCAAGTTTGGAAACTTGTGCAGGACCACCTAAGGTTCCGGAAGCAACTCTAGACCTTACTTTTCGCTTCCACTTTCTCTCTCTCTTGCTGATGCCCCTGTCTGCTGCACAAACTGGTTACCTGGCCACCCACTGAACCTACGGACCAGGCTCCTACATGACTAGTTGCCCCCTGCTGGACTGGGAGCACTTGCCCCCACCCTTGGACTTCTGTCTGTGCACTTGCACGACCTTGAATGTACTAGGCTTAGCATGTTTGTCTGTTCCTGTCCTCTTCTCCCTTCCCTCCCTAGCTGCCTGCATGCATAGGCGCATTGATGACCAACCCATTCTTTGTCTTGTATGTGCCTCCCACCCCCACATGTCCCCCCCCCCTCTTTGTCACGCACTTATACTAGTAGAAATGCCCTAGCATAGTATCCTAATTATTGCTGTTAGTTCATTCGGAATCTTCCTGGCCTAAGAATGACAATGTTATCCCCTTGTTTCCCCACGCGCTTTGAAGCACTTCACTTGTGTATAAGCACTTTACAAATAAAAAATTACAAGCGTAACCAATTACTATTCTTGGGAGTGATTATTTACTACATGCATCACTCACACAAAGCAAACGAGGGGCAGGCAGATATACCAGTGCTGCGATATGGTGCAGAGTATCTGTGTGCTGTTTGGCTTGCAGGATAAATGCCTACAGGGTAAGGAAGAATAAATTGGCCTGCGCACACGGTTTCCTGCACGGCGCTGCTGAGGGCTGCAGTCGGCGGTTTGGCGCGCAGGCTTTCCCGGGGCTACGGGTGCATTTCTGGTTTGCTGGCGCTGGCTTTCCAGTTTCTCGCAGGCGCTGCACGACTAGGGGTAGTGCAGGTTTTTGGCATGGGAGAGGGAGTGGGATCGATGTTCACACTGTCCTTTTGAAAAAATGGGAAGGTAATGCAGTACAGTAGTCCGGTGGGTTTAGTACTGGCGGCAGCCAGTGTACAACCTGCTGTTGTCATGATTGGAATGTGGTTGATTTGTGCCCATCATTACTACGCTCTCGAAAGTAGGAGTAACGCTGAGTTGGGTCGATTAATTAGCTTGCAGAGCTGTTACAAGATATGGTGAGGCCCGGCGCAAAACATTTGGTGAGGCCCCCTTAAGATTGTTTGCACTGGGCCAGCCGCGGTACCTCCGCAAACAGCAGACTCGAGAAATATCCCCTCGACTTTGTGTAGAGGAACCCAAATATGGTTTATAAATGCAAATAAACTAAAGCAAAGTTAGATTTCACTACTGAAGACCGGTTTATGGCAGATTAACTTTTGTATCATATGCATAAATATATATAAGACGGCATGGCAACATGTGGTGCGTGATGCCAGCTTTAAGAACACACATTGACAGATAGCTGATGTACAGTGGAGGCTGGTGAATTTCTGAACTGAAGAGGCTTAAATGTTTGCACCAATTATGCAGGATCGACAGAGCACGGTGAGGAGCCCCAACCAAATAAGGGTTGCTTGAGGGGGTTTCTCACTCCCATGAAAATGTTTGAAACATTGGGCTAAAATTATGCAATTTACAGCACTTTCTTTGCAAAATTGGGTAGAAATCCTTACAGTTGGTTTTGTATAGAAGCACATGGAAAAACACAATAGTTGCAAGTCACCAACCATGCACAGGAACATTTTCCAATACATTTCATGCTTGCTGCTTTTGCACACAACATATAATAGTATACAAATATATTCTTTCTGGTTGTTCCCATGTATGTCCATGCAGGCTGCACCAATATATGCCATTATTACCATGTACGGACTCCCAGTCAGTAAAAATGCCATGCCACAGAATGTATGTCCAGGCTGACTGTGCACCATAAGTGTTACTACTGGCTAGATTGGTCTAAATTCAATGTGGGACAATTTAGCCAAGTAGTATGTTTGCTTTTACCTTGATGCATAGTCCTGTGCATCATGGGTAAAGCAAAACAAGCATTGGCAATGCTAACACGTTTGTGTAGGCATGGGAAAGGCACTGCTGTATTGGTATTAACTGGCCATTGATGGTAGCAGGTGCAAAATGGTTTGGGTACATGAGCATCGAATAGCAGTGCCTGCCAAATGCCTAATACTTATGCACAAGCCAAAGCTGTTGGCCCTGCGAATGTTTGTTTTTACCAGGACTTCAATGAAAGACACGCAGGGTGCTTTTAAATCGAGTGGTTGAAGGCAGACCTGGTCAAGACATTTTTATTACACCAGTACCATGTTTACAACTACAATTAAGTCATTAACTCTCAGAAGACTCCTTTGAGAAAACACTTGTGGGCACTTGGAAGGCAAAGTTTAATGGCAAGGCTGATTAAAGCTATCTCAAAGAGTTCCAATGAGGAGGTGTTTTGGGCGGGGAGGGCAGGAACTGGGTGAGGGTTTTAATAGGGATTAGTATGGTCATGAGAAGTCAATGGGTGGGCAAATAACTAAACACAATCTACAAGCTTTGTGTCCCTCCTCATATGTCATTTCTCCCTATGTGTACTCAATGCTGTCATTGGGAAGGATCGTCCCAGATCCGGGATCCAGCAGAAAATGACTCACCGGATCTCAGCTCCACAGTCCTGGGAAATCTATGTGCACTACAAGTTTATTTTACAATACTGTGGTGTGTTTGTGCTTTAAATTATGCTGTGCAGGGATTTGAACTGTGGCCGCCAGGTTCCAAAGTTAGACCCTTTGCCACAATGTCACTTGGGGGTCTGAGTAGGAGCCCTGTGAAATCCCTTGTCAATGTTGCACTGTACTGGAAATATTGATGTGCATTTTTTAGGTTTAAAAGGGATACAGATTTTGAACTTTGCCAACGATAAATCCTCTGAGAGCAAGAGGCAAATGTTCATGGGGGTGACTAACATACCTGCCCTACACCCTTCTAATCTTCCCGCCACTGGACCCAGCCCCTTACTGCGGTAGGAGGGATGCCCTAGTAAAAAAAAGTCTATTTCCACCACTGTCTTTCCGCTAAAGAAATTGTTTTGGCTTATTGGTGGCACACCTAATAACCCAAGCCCCACATTGGGCGCGCTCACTATCCACTTTCAAAACTGTCACCCAGCCCCTGCCAGGCTGACCAACAGAGCCGTAGCCAGACAGAACAGGACAGACGTTAAACAATGCCTGGGCTGCGCTGTTAACAAAGGCCCTGCAAGCACCTGCATTCATATGCATACATGTTTAGGTAATTTATATTGTGATGTGAGGTTAGCACTTGCATGCCATGGGAGTGATTAGAAGGGAAGTGATGACATGAGTCATCTCATTCCACAGCAGTCCTTAAGTGTGATGTTTCAGAAATGAAGGAGAGAGATAGCTGCATGTAACATCTAAGCTTCACCAGAGTAGTTTAATTCGAATGTGGAATGATGTTAGATGCCTCCACACAAGTAGGACTGCACCCCCCCCCACAGCCTCTGAAGTTAGCGCCTCTCCCAACATTTGAAGTGTTAGTACCACCCCCCATAATTTTAGCCTAGGGGCACCTCTGTTGCAATGACCCCCACTCCTCAATTAAGAGGGCAGCTAAATTTAGGTGGGGGCTGGCACACACACTCACATACAACACTTTCACCCATCCATTCCTCCACCAGTCACAACTCCTTGCAAGCATGTTAAGATGGATTTCTAAACTCTGACCTGGTGGGCAGAGGTTTAGGAGGCCACCCTAGTTTAGTGAAACCGGGGAACCTTCTGGACAAGCTAGACCCATCTAGGTAGCTTGGCAGGCAGTCAAGACTAAGTCTCAGGAGTGGTGAGAGAGATCGGAAGCCCACAATGAGCACACACAGTAGCGAACCACAAATTACTCTTAGACAAGTGTATATGAAACATATCTATACATTTACTGTCGGCCAGACCAATTGACACAATTAACCGTTAGCTATATGAAAACTCTTACTACAAAAAAACAATACAAGATATTATATATACAATACGTTTCCTAATGCAACAAAGGAGTCAAACACAGCCACAGCCTGTAAAGAGAAGGGTGAGCTAACACACTAGGTGCATTAGACAATCCATTCAGAATCGTTCCCTAACTTTTGAGTACAGCCATAAGAAGTTGGGAGCCTTGTGCTCAACAGTACAGTTGTGTGTAAAAAGGCACGATTGCACAGATGGAACAAAAAGTGAGTCTTCTTGAGGGGGCTGTAGCGAGTCAGGAGAAGGGGGTTAAGGTGATGAAGAATTGGTTCCCACTATTCGAGTAGGATCTGTCCTTGGTGGCAGAGCAGTTTTGAAACGGTGGGAGTAGCTAGGGTGCACAGGCTAACCCAGCCAAAAGTGAATATGTTTTTGGGATATTCCTGCGTAAAAGAGATCAGTTGTGCCAGGGGGCCACTGGTAAGTGATGCAAGTACTCATCGACCCTCAGCACAGTCCGGACCAAACTTTGCCAGTTTAGTCACGGTTGCTAGTAGGTTCGGGTCCTGCAGTTTCGTGGCGCTCTGGCTCTCAGCGGCTGCGGGATAGAATCTTCTTTGACGGGACAGTTGCCTTTTCTCAGCTTCTGAAGGAGATACAAGGAAAATCCTGGTGCAGCAGGCTTCAGGGCACAGGAGAGCAGGTCAGCAAGACACCTATAGCGACTGTCACCAACAAGTAGTGACGCAGGAATCACAGATGTGTGCGACATTACACACTCTCCTAATTCTGGACCCAGAGGAGCTAGGGCTACAAAATCTGGCGGGAGAGGGCACAGGACCACAAGCAAGTCTCAGGTTTCAACTTGAGACGGCTGCGGTTCTGTGGGACAGCCCCAGGTAGAGCTGGACAGTTCACTTGATGGTCCAGGAACACTTCCGAAAGGGCTCCTTCAGTGGATAAGCAGAGGGCACTGAGAGTAGTTGTTTTCACTACTCCAAAGGGGCAAAGTATACCCTTGCAGGCCTTCTTGATTGATGATGAAAACAGGGGTCTGATGGCACAACGGAGGGCAAAGGATGCAAAACCTTTCAATGTGCCTCCAAAGGAGGCATGAGTGTTTCTTCATTGCAGGATACTTAGCTTCTTCTGTAGTTTCAGGAAGAACTCAGGTGATCGACCTGGCATGGATACAGAACCCCTTCTCTTATCCAAGATTAGCTTCACGCCAAAATTGGCAACTTCCAATCGAAGATCTACTCTCATGCAGGCATCCGAGTCGTGGACCAATCACGGCCCACAGTGGTCCCAGTCATTCAGGCACTCCAGACATCATGGCACCAGTAGTGTGGATTGGGACCAGGCAATCCCAACCCGCTTCCTGGGCACACACGTGGCATGCAGAAGCCTGCGAAAGAGATCGGTTTTCGCGGGAGGCTGCATGCCCAAATAAGGAAAACTCGGGTTGCTAGATCTGGGTGAAGGCAAGGGACAAACTGGCCAAAGGAAAGAACAAAATGCGGCAAGGCCATTTTCCGACCTGGCCACAGTCTTGAACCAAACGCGGTAAGCGCAATATGATTCAGTGAAAAGAAGTAAAACGAAGTAACTGCTGCCACCAGTTCGTCCTAGGCACGCTTGAACAATCACCAACAAATCCTTCGAGGGTGTCTAGGGCCATAAACCAAAAAGGACCCCGGCACACGGTACTGGAAGGTACATTGTGCACTGTTAAAAAGTTACCAAGAAATGGCAACATAGTCGAAGACTACGGAAACAGTTTCCCAGTACTGACAGTCTGAAGGACTTGTCGGTTTCCCAATAACAAGTGAGCAAAAGCACAGGGGAGCCCAGCTGAAGGCTGTGCTCCACTGGCAAAAGTCAGGATAGGATAGCCAAACAAAAGCAAAATGTTTGGGGGGGTCCACAAATGGAGGGAAAATTACACATTGATGAAATTGTTCATAACAATGCATGCATACATAAAACCCAAACACAGCTTTGACACAAACACCAACATGCATGCATTCATACACATATACATACTAATTTAAAAACACACATATACACATTTAATTTAAAATAAAAAACACTTAGCTTACCTCCATGCACCCTTCAAAAGCACCCACGCAGCCAACACGTAGACATGCTGCCTGACAGGAGAGAACTCCTCTCCTATCAGTCAGCCTGTTCACACTGAGCAATGTGAACACACTGACTCTCTTGTCATTCAGCAGGTCTACGTTGTCAGCTGAATAACGGGAGACAGCAGAGCTCACTTCGGAGCCCTGCTGTCTCCCATTATTTTGCTGTTTGTTGCGGAGCCAAACGACTTTGCAACAAACAGCAAAATCATTGCGGGGCAACAAACAGCAAACTCATTGCAAGGGCAGAGAGCAGACAAAACAGTTCCCTGTGTCAATAAAGGACACGGGTGGACTGTGCTGCCTTCTACTCAGGAGCGGGTGACGCGAACCCCCCAACAAGCACGAGGCCTGGGGCAGTTTGCCCCTCTTGCCCTTACCCCTCCTGTGACGGCCCTGCAAATACATTGTTGGGCATCTCAATTTTGCCGGCAGAATACCACAGCCCAACTTCATCAATTGTTTGCCCTGTATGAACACAAGTGAAAGTGTAAAACAGTGTTACATCCACCTCACGTCTTGCAGGTGAGGGTCATCAAGATGGGAAGCCGTTAGCATAGACTTCTGCACAGTACAGGATGGGACATAACTTCTCGTGGCCATCAATGACTACTCACGTATCCAGAGGTAGAGATATTGTCGTTGACAGCAGCAGACACAGTAAAGCCAGCACTCGAAAAATAATCGTCACACACGGACTACCGAGGCAGGCCAAAAGTGACAATGGACGACCATTTCAAGGGAAGGAACTAAAAAAGTACATGGAAGAATTACACATCCAGTGAGGTGCGAATAAAGGACCTGCAACACCAGAGGCTCTGCAGTCTGGGACATGCAAGGCAACTGGTGTGACGTGCATTTCTTTGCCTCTGTGCTCTGCAACTCAGGGCCTATGCGCCCAGCCCAGCACGGCCTTGATCCTTGCCGACAGCACCGACCAGGGATCTAACACTGGCGATAAGTACAAACAACTAGCACATGCACGCAGCTGACAACATGATCTCGTTCTGCTGAACGAGGACATTTGCAGAATTTTTGGAAACACGGAGGAGCCAGTCTCCTCCTCACGTGGAGATATCCCAAGCATTTTCACGATGTACACATGGAATCCAGCCCAGGAGAAGTCACAGGAGACCCATCCTGACCACAAAACAACCTGCAGCTCACCTCAACAAACCAACAGGTGAGAAGGAGTGATCGCTCAGCACCCACAGCTACGGTTGGGGACATGCACAAAATCCAACATGGCCACTGGACTATCCACATCAAGGCCCAGCACTCCAGCAAGAATGGCAGCATCACTAACACCTTTGGTGACACCATGGGGTGCCACGGCGGCATTGGGACCTTTTGACCCTTACACGGATCCATCTTCAGTGGGGCTCCGCTGGACTATATGGATTCAGAAGTTCGAGATGGCAATGGATTGTAAAGACGTCACGACACTGAGAAAACTGAGATCACATCTCCTACTCAATGTTGGCGACGATGTGCTACACATCTTTAACTCCTTGTCTGTGAGTGATGGCGTGGTTGTGTACAAATTAGCAAAGGATGCCCTGATGGCACACTTCGTGCCACAATTGAATCCTGATTATGAAACCTTCAACTTCCACACCACCGTGCAAACGGAAGAAGAGACGCTCGATGCATACCACACAAGACTAGGAGAATGGCGCTATCATGCAAATTTGACGATATTGAAAAAGAAAAAAGCTGCCAAATCATCAACGGGATGAGCTCGGAGAAGCTAGGAAGAACAGTACTGAGTGAAAAAGGAATCATCCTAGCCAGGATATTGGAATACGGGTGGCAACGACTCTTCAACAGGCAAATCTGGGGAAGAGTATGAGGAAGCAGCAACGATCGTGGAAGCGGGAAAAACAAGAAGAGGAACAATCTACCTCGCCTCGGCATCAGAACTTGGAGGCGACACACCGAAAAAGAAAAAAGAGAAGACCGAAGTGCCTCGTCAACATACAAGGTCAGGGGACAATGATGACAATCGACACAGGGGCATCGGTGAACGTCATGCCAACTGATATGTTCTGACGATTGAGTCCACGGCCAGCACTCAAACACACGGAGAGACTTCTTTTCACCTACGGCAGCAAAATGCCACTGCCAGTGGTGGGACGATTCAGAACCATACTGAGCAGAGGCGAAAGGACAATTTAGTCAAAACTGTACGTAGTCAACGCAGGAATTGAACGCCTACTAAGTTGGGAGTCAGCTGAGGAACTAAGACTCATACGTTTCATCTGTGATATCACCGACTCCATGGACATCACAAGCCTGCTGGCCAAGCACCCAAGCATTCTCCAAGGCATAGGATGCCTCAAAGGCAAGCTGATAAAGTTACACATCGACCCCACAGTTCAACCCAGAGCAGTAAGACACAGAAGGACCCTGTTCCACATGCAAGACTTAGTGGCAAAGGAACTACAGGAGCTGGAGAAGGCTGGCATTATCGAACAAGTGACTGGGCCAATGCCATGGCTATCCCCGATGGTCGTCACGAAGAAACCCAAGCAACATGGAAAGTAAGGATCTGTATAGACATAAGCCTACCCAATGCAGCAATAAAAAGGGAATGGCACATCACCCCCATGCTCAATTAAATAATAATATACCTCACATGATCCAAAATAGTCTCAGAACTAGACCTCAATGCAGGCCACCATCAACTGAAACTGTACCGTGATTCGAGACACATCACAACCTTTTCGACTCACATGGGCCTAAGACGATATAAGAGGTTACGTTTTGGAATATAGTCGGCGGCGGCGTTCCAGCAAGCCATTCAAGAGGTCATCCAAGGAATTCCAATGGTGTTAAATGTCAGCGACAACATCCTCATTTACGCCTGCAACAGGGAGGAACACATGAGCTGACTAGAAATAGTCATTAAGAGACTAGCAACAGCAGGCCTCACAATTCACTGCGACAAATGTGAATTACTGAAGGAAGAAATAACATTCCTTGGGTACATCTTCAACAGTGACAGAATATCTACCGACCCTCACAAGGTGGCAGACATAAAGGGAGCCACCCCACCCAATACCCACAGAAATATGCAGCTTCCCGGGTATGGCCACATTCTGCAAAAGGTTCATCCCTAACCTCGCAACCATGTCAGAACCACTCAGAGCTCACCAAATCCAACATCAAGTGCGACTGGATCCCCAAACGCGAGGAGGCATTTGAACGGATCAAGGAATCATTGTCGTCGGACACAACCATGGGATAATATGATCCACCCTACGAACAGAATTATACGTAGAACGCGAGACCCGTCAGACTGGGAGCAATACTGGTACAGCAATCAAAAACTGGTGAGACCAGACCCATTGTCTACGCCTTCCGAGCTCCAACACCCACCGAACAACGGTATTCACACATCGAGAAGGAGGCCATAGCTGTTCTTTGGGGCTGTACACATTTCCACATTTATCTCTATGGGCGGAAGTTCAAAGCCTACACAGACCATAAGCCTCTCATCCCAATCTTCACTGCCTCATCAGCACACCCACCAGCCAGGATCGGGAAGTGGCTGCTACACCTCCAACAATATGAGTTCGAACTGGCATACCAGGCAGGGACCGACAATCCGGCTGACTTCCTGTCCAGACACCCAAGAGCTGCAACACAGCGAGGTGGAAGAATCGGAAGAGCACATCTGCCAAATCCTCAACTCCATGAAGCCTAAGGCAATCACTATCGCCGACATCGTGGAAGCCACACAAGCTGAACCGTGCTGCGACATCATAAAGGATACCATACTGGCAGGAGACTGGAAATCGTTCCTCCACCACGTACACAATCTCACGCTGGCGGCCAAAACTTCCGCACAGTGATGTTACCGGTACGCCAGTAACTATCAGTTACCAGCAAAGGGCTCATTCAAAGGGGCACCCACATAGTAATACCCATCAGCCTACAAGACAGGATTGTCACACTAGCCCATGAGGGACATCAAGGAATGGTCAGAACAAAGGACAGAATACAACAGAGTGTGGTTCCCACAAATAGACACCAAGGTGGAAGAAACCATCACAACCTGCCAAACATGCCAAATAACAGGGGCACCGGCAAACCCTGAGCCGATCCAGTCAGCAGAGCGAGGGTCATCAAGATGGGAAGCCATTAGAATAGACTTCTGCACAGTACAGGAGGGGACATACCTGCTGGTGGGCCTCAATGACTACTTGCGGTATCCAGAGGTAGAGATAGTGTCATCGACGGCGGCAGACACAGTAAAACAGCACTCGAAAATAAATTCGCCACACATGGACTGCCGAGGCAGGCCAAAAGCGACAACGGATGACCATTTCAAGGGATGGAACTAAAAAAGTACATGGAAGAATTACACATCCAGTACCACCACATCACGCCCAGGTGGGCGCAAACCAAATGGAGACGTGGAGAGATTCATGAGGGCGCTCAACAAAATCCTACGAATATCCAAGGCCCAGAACAGCTTGCGGCAAGTTGACCTGTACCGTTTTCTATGCAACTACAGAGTGACTCCACAGCTCCACAAACATTCCCCCAGCAGACCTTATTTATGGGACGATGGTAAACTCATCAATACCGCATGAGCTTGACAAGAAGGCAGAGGATCTCAACAGTGAACGCATACAAGCTAAGAGAGTAGCGGCAAACAGACGCATGAGCATCAGGAGGAGAGCAAGAGAATCTAAGCACAGGGTGGGCGACTAGCTCCTGGTGCTACGTAACCTCACAAAATCAAGGTTGGAAACTCGATATGATCACAAGCCGTGGAGGATAATCCGAAATGAGGGAACAATGGTAACAGCGAGCCAAGGGCAAGAGACAATTGCCAGAAATGCATTGTGGTTGAAAAGGGTGGCAGAAGAGATGTGGACCGAAGGGGAGAGACAGCCAAGTGAAGTAGAGATACACACATGGCATGCCCCAAGACAATGGACTGAGGAAGGCGCTACACAAGACTGTGACCCAGGAGAAGTGTCAGAAGGAGACAAACCGCCTCCCCAAGGTATAGGTGAGCCAAAAGGGGGAGGGGAATCAGAGACAACACCACAACAGTGACCCAGTGGTTTCAACCCGAGGGTAGCCCCCCCGGGCCTCGCGGAAGCTGAGAGACTATGTGCAGGGAAAGCACATGTGACTATATTGACTTTCTAAATCTTTGGGTGAATGAACCTGTGCAGGACTAGATAGCACAGAGGACAATGTAGGTTATGGTTAATGGTTTTGTTATTTGGGATAAAGGAGGAATGTTACACCCGCCTCAAGTCCCGCGTGCGTGGTGACGTGAGGCATGAATAAAGGACCCACGACGCCAGAGGCTCGGTAGTCGGGGACATGTAAGGCAACTAGTGTGACGTGCATTTCTTTGCCTCTGCGCTCCGCAACTCAGGGCCTATGCGCCTGGCCTCGATCCCTGCCAGCAGCACCGGCCAGGATTCTGACAGCTCTCCCCTCCCCCAAAGCACTTTTACTATTTTGACCAATGATTATGAAGTGGCTTGATTCCCACTGTGATATCCATGTGATCTGTGACTGACAAGGTCAGGACAGATCACGTGAAATAAAGTAAATAAAAGGGAGCGAGAAAGCCCACCAAGGCAGTCTCCGCTCCGACGCCTGAGCAGAGAGTGTCGTGTCCCATTATTACATTACGCAGCGTGCTCTGCAAGCAGGCCCTGCCTCCCGTTCCCGCTAGCTCACAGGCCTGCCTGCCCTGCTGACGGTACACATCACACTGGGACGAAGAGAGGGAGCGGACACACGCCAGCTGATCCCACAGACCCGGCACCGTGCCCAAGGCACCCAGGGCCCGCAGAATCATGTTGCACCCTCCCCCGCCCACAGTGCCTGGGCATCGGTGGAACACCGACGCCAGAAAAAAATTTACATTTTAAAAAAAGAATTAAAAAAAAATACAGGAGGTGCGCTGGATGCACTACTCGTGCCGGTAGAAGCAGCACCCCCACTGCCACACATCGGACCACACAGCCCCCTACGCTGACAACCCCAGGGCCCCGAGTCACCACACCTGCCACAGCCCCACCAGCAGGAGGCCCTACACATGCACGAGCTTCCACAACACCGGCAGCAGGAGGCCCACTACGGGCCAGGAAGCTCAAGCTTTTACAACACAAGACACAGTGCACCGCTTCCAGCCCCAAGCCCTCGCAGCCACCAATTATAGCTCAGTACTGGCCACTTACTGGCCCCTGTACCTCACCCAGTGGCCCTGCCAGCAAGGAACCACCACACATCACGGCAGCTGGTGCTGCACCTGTCACCAGCCAGTACCAGAGCCACTGGTAGGACACCCACCGAGCAAAGCTGCTGGGTAGCAACAGCTAAGGCACATCTGAGGGGAGAAAGGCGATCACTGAGTGCCCGTGCCCGCCTGTGAACCACACACCATGGCAGAGGACACTGCAGCAAGGCCAGAACCCCGACACCAACACGTGGTTAAATACCATGCAAGGAACATTCATGCAGCCTTTTCAACATTTTGGCCCCTGTGCATGGCTCCGCTGGGAGCTCTGGAACCAGCAATCTGAACTGAGCCTCAATACACGCGATATCACCATGGTTGAGAAGAAAAGGACATTCCTTATGCTCAACCTTCGCATCATGGCACTCAGGCTATTCAACACACTCCCAAATACAGGCACAGAAGACAACTATAAGACAGCGAAGGCTGTCCTCATGAGGAAATTCAAGCCCCAGGTCAGCCCAGACTTTGAATGGTTCAAAATGACCCAAGCCAGACAACGGCCACAAGAGAGCATTGATGACTTGCATGGCCATCTGAGGGAGATGGCCATCGGCTGCGACTTCCCTGACGACGGGTTTGCAGTGAGACAACAGGTCATACATGGCCTCTCCTCTGAAAAACTCCAGAGGTCCATCCTGTCAGAGACGAATCTCCTGCTAGACACCATCCCGACCATGGGGCGACAACGAGAAAGAACCGATGAACACTTGGCAGAAATGGAGCAAATGATCATCCGCCTGCTACTCGCTGCTAGACGCCATGCAACAGCATGACCACCATCAATGCCCTGCGGCAGAACAAACCCCCACAGGGGCAAACAGGAAGCAAGCCCAGAGAATGCCTTTGGTGTGGAGGACAACACAAAGGAGAACCCTGCCCAGCATACGGCACCACATGCTACAAGTGGGGGAAATTCAGCCATTATGCGTCAGTATGCCTCAACTCCCAGAGAACCAGAGACCATTCCCCCCAGAGGATAACTCAAGACTGGAGGAGTGACACGAGGTCCAAGAACACACAAACGTTCCGCCCAAGACAATCCGACCGCTGCCAGCAGAGACAACCCAACCCGGACCTGGAACACCCGGAAGGGACGGGCCCGAGCAATTGAGGGAGAACACACGGACAGCCGCAGCAACGATGACAACCACCTGAACAGAGAACAGTCCCCAAGCCACACATGCTGGTACCGCAGACCAATCCGACACACGGCTGACCCAACGACGACAGCAGAACATGCAGTAGCTGCACTGTCACCGTAGGGGACATCCCAGTGACAATGGTGATCGACACCGGAGCAACTATGAATGTTATGCCGACCACACGGTTCAACAAGCTAGACCCCAAGCCACCCCTGTGGCGAACAACTGTGCTATTATTCGCATCTGGATGCAAAAAGCCCCTCCCAGTCGTGGGGTACTTCAAGATCACTCTCACACACAATGAGAAGAGCTGCAGAACCCGCATCTACGTGGTCGATGCAGGAATCGAAACGCTATTTAGCTGCCCAACCGCAGAGAGGTTGGAATTAATCCTGTTCACCTTCACCATCTACTCCCCGGAGATTGACCACCTGCTAGCCAAACAGAGGAAGCTATTGCAGGGCACTGAATGCCTAAGGGGAGTACAGTAAAGCTCCACATCGACTCCACCTTTCAACCGAGGGCAGTCCGGCATCGAAGATCCCCCTTCTGCATGAGAGCGGTAGTAGAGCCAGAACTAAACAAGCTTGAGGACCTTCGAATAATTTAGAAGACAACAGGCCCCACACCCTAGTTTTCCCACATGGTCGTGACTGCGAAGCCCAAGCAACCCATAGCAATGCGGATATGCATTGATATGTGTCTGCCAAATGTGGCAATTTGGCGAGAGAGACATATAACACCAACAGTAGATGAACTAATTGTGGATCTGACAGGCGCCACAGTCTTCAGCAAGCTGCACTTAAGGTCAGGGTACCACCAGATCCGCCTGGCAAAAGAATCCGATATATCACGTCTTTCTCGTCGCACCTGGGGCTGAGGAGATACCGCTGGCTTAATTTTGGAATTTCGTCTGCAGCGGAAGTATTCCAACACGAAATACGAAAAGTACTGCAGGACCTCCCTGGGGTCACAAATGTCAGCGATTACATCTTGGTGTATGGCAAAACCGAAAAGGAACACAACAGCCGACTGGCTGCCACACTACAGCGGCTGGTAGAGTCAGGGCTAACGCTTCATGTAGAGAAATGTGAATTCGGGAGGTCTACATTAAGCTTTTTCGGGTACGTCTTTAATGAGAAAGGTGTGTCCCCAGACCCAGAGAAAGTAGAGGACATCAAAAATGCCCGAGCCACCAGCATCGCCACCGGAGTCCCCAGATTCACCCCCGATGTGGCCGATTGCCACCCCCCTGCGGGAGCTCACAAAAGCAAAAACGGCATGGGAGTGGGGAGCGACCCAAGAGACAGCATTCCAAAAGATTGAGGATTCACTGTCCAGCAACGCCACCATGGCATTTTTCGACATCCAGAAAGACGGAACTACTGGTGGACGCCAGTCCAGTCTGCCTCAGAGCTTTCCTCACCCAGACTGACCGGGATGGCACCGTTGCCCCCATTGCATCGCCAACCGAGCCCTCACTTCCCACGGAGAGAAACTACGCACACAGGAAAGGAGGCCCTCGCCATCATATGGGGGTTCAGACACTTTCACGTATACATCCTGGGCCACCCTGTGACGGTACTAATAGACCACAAACCCCTGGTACCAATATTCAAGGGATCAGCACCATACCCCCCAGCCAGAATTTAACGCTGGATGCTGCAGTTACAGTAATTCGACCTTGAAGTACAGTACCGTGCAGGAGCAAATAACCCTGCAGACCTCTTATCCCAACACCCCGATCAGCCACAGCAACTGAATGTGAAGCGGCCAAGGAGACAGAAGAGCACGTTTGCCTGTGCCGAACCAAAGGACATGAAGCTACACAAAATCGTGGAAGAAACAGACAGGGACCCCTGCCTCCAAAAGACCAAAGAAGCAATACTCTCTGGGGAGTGTAAAACGTTCCTCTCTGATGTTGCACTCCGAATACTGCACGTGCAGATGATGCAATCCCTGTTCGGAATACAACACAAGCTGTCTGTGTCTCTGGGAGGCCCAATCCTCAAAGGACACTGCATCGTATTGCCCACCAACCTTCATGAGAGAGTGCTCCAGCTTGCGCATGAGGGGCACCAAGGTATCGTAAAGACACAGGCCTTACTCAAATCTCGAGTGTGGATGCCACAGATACAACTGAACGTCATGAATCTTGTTGAGGCCTGCCCAGAGTGCATAGCCACCCGCATATCAGGACCGCCAGAGCCCATGGCCTGTCCCCCAGAAGTGAGTGTCGCTTGGACGCAGCGAGCACAGACTTTTGCACTATCACCAATGAGGCCTACCTTCTGGTGGTATTAGACGAATACACAAGATACCCAGAGGTTTAGCAGGTCAAATCAACCGAAGCAGCCTCTGTCACAACAGCGCTGGAAAAGATGTTCACTGTCCACAGCATACCATCGTCGGTAAAGAGGGATAATGGGCCCCCATTCACGAGCAAAGAGTTCAAACGCTTCATCGATGACATGGGAATCCGCCACCACCACATCACACCATACTGGTCCCAGGCTAACGGTGACACAGAACGATTTATGGCACTAAATGGAACTAGAAAAAAATTATAGGACAGATGAAACCATCACAGTGCAGAGGAGATGCTTGTGCATCCACAATAATCAAATCATGTGCTCCAGCTCTAGTAAAAGCAATCTGCACATTCGTTAATGCCTCACTTAAGGAGGGGAAAGTGCCATTGGAATTAAAACAAACTAAAGTTACCCCAATTATTAAGAAACCAGGGCTGTCAAGAGACAATACACTGAACTTTTGTCCCATCTCGAATACTCCATTCTGATTTAAAATTCTTGATAGGGTGGCTTACTATCAAATCGCTGAACATTTGAATAAGCATCCTATCCTGCATTCTCACCAATCAGGTTTTAGAAAACTATTTGGGACTGAGACCTTTCTTCTGGAGCTTAAATCCAGGCTATTAACACAAATGGATAAGAGTGGGCTCTCACTGATCACATCACTGGATCAATCTGCAGCCTTTGATTTAATTGAACATTCCATATTGAATATGAGGATCAAGGAAGTGGCTAATTTCTCCAACCAGGCTGCTGCTTGGATCGCTTCCTTCTTAGAACATAGACACAGTAGTGTCTGTTCGGATACAGCGGAAGCTGACTCAATCCCGGTTCTCTATGGAGTCCCACAGGGGGCTAGTACCTCGCCATGTATTTACAATCTTTTCATGACACCTTTCTTCTACATGTTGGCGCAGGAGGGTGTAATTTTTTCAAACTATGCAGACGATACCTAATGTGTGGTTCTCTTAACTGGCTCCCATGAACAGGACGAGCTTGAAGTAAACCAGAGTCTTTAGCCTGATTGAAAACTGGATGTTGAATAATTATCTGGCTCTAAATAGGGCTGAGACTGAGCTAATGATTGTCGGCTCCCCACATTCTCTTAAGGTTCTAAATCATGCCCATAGCTTTTTCAAGCTAGGGGATGATATTATAAACCCACTTCCAAAAACCAAAATATTGGGATACATCCTTGATCAGTCTCTCAATATGAAAGAGCACGTTTCGGTTGGGTCTTCCTCGGTTTATTATGTTAAACTGTTGTCACACTTGAGGGCTCTCCAATCACAGCAAAGCACAGAAACCATCGTGAGAGCGATAATAGGGGCCAAGCGTAACTAAAGGCACAGTGACTTACGCCATAGTGATACAGGTCAAGACAACTCCTCATGGTGCGTTTAAACCGTCTGTTTTGCCTCTTGCCCTCAGAAACAATTGCTTTCTCGTCGTTTAGTTTATTTGATAAACACATGTCGTGCCATGCTCCTTCCTTAATTTTGACACACTGACTAGTGAGAAACTCGTGATTTTGAGGAACATGCAGCGTCTAATTTTGTTTGGGCAAAATGAAGAATGTGACGTCTGTGTCGCAAGATAAATTGGGGATCCTCTGCCAACTCTTTCTACAGAACTTCACTCAAAAGTCGGGGAGGGGCACAGGAATTACTGGCCGTTCTTTAAACACAGAATGTAATTTTATCCAGCCCAGGAAATGAGCCGGAACAAGGCAATGTCAACGCTCCGTCCTCCAGATTCCAAGGGGTGCCAGACACGACTCTCACAGATCACTGAGCAGACCACTTTCAGAAGACTAGCAGTCTGCTCCCGCTCCACAACCCATTTGAGCGTGAAGAGCGTGTTCAAACAGTATTACAGACCCTCCAGTTTATAGAGATTTTGCGATCCCGCAAAATGCCGCAAAAACGGCCGTTTTGCGCAAAATGCTGCAAAAACGGCCGTTTGGGGCAAAAACAGCAACTTTTTTTAAAAAAAGATTTTTTTTTACATTTTTTTTTTAAAGTCATCTGCAAAAATTACTGTTTTAAAAAAATTAATACTCAGGGTGCCAGGTTCTCAACTTTTTTTTTACACAAGAAATGAAATGCACTAACACATCTCATCACTTGCGCCCCAAAAAAGTGCAACCCAATCCAAGGATGGCCCTTTTCACCTCCTTGATCAAATAAAGTGGCGCTTCTGTCAATTTAAAAGCACATCCCTCATTTCCAAGCAAGATGCACTTTTAAATGTGCAGAAATTGTAGGCAACCCTATGTGCACGGGATGTGGGGCTGCCACTGCATGACAGGGTCTTTCCTGTCATTTTTTGGATCGCATTTTACAGCAGCAGGCACCTGGAGGGCCTGTCCCTGTGAAAGGCCCTGGGAGCTTGCAGAACACTGTCGGGAGAGCGAATCTATTCAAAGTACTGCCCATTTTGATGACAAAAATCTATCGAATGTTACATTTTGACCTATTTCGTCCAGTACTATTCGATCGATTTTTATAAATACTGAACATGTGTTGCGGGGGTGTCACCCACTCCCCATGTTCAGTATTTTTGGTCAAGGGTGGTTGCAGAACTGTTTTCCCCTTTTTCCTCAAAATTGGAGGCGGGGACAGAAAAAAAAAGAAAATAACGAAAAAGGGACTCTGCAGAGTCGGATCCGACCCACGTTAGAGGGACGATCTGGCACCGCAGGGTTGCAGGGGAAGCGGCAGCGACCAAGCAGTTAAGTAGGGGAGGGGGTGGGGTGGTGGTGAAAGGTACTTTTTGGGTTGTTTGGCTGAAGTGCAAATCAATTCACAGCGAAATTGACTACAGTCAATTCTGCCGCAAATAATTACACTTCGGTCAAACAACCCAGAACACCATTCAAGGCAGCTGGCCAGCGCACAATTTGCGCTACAGCTCAAGCCTGTGGAAATGCACCGGTCACCTTTGCGAATAAGGTGACCTGCTCATTTCCAAAAATGGGTTGTCTAAAAATAGCATATCCTCTGTTCTTTTTTTTACATGCCCCATTATTTGAGGAACTGGGTCAAAATCTACATTTAAAAAAGGAATTGTAGAGTGTAAGGTGTGAGTTGGGAGTATGATTTGGAGTGTGGCATGGGTTGGGCAGTGCAAATTGTGACTTGACAGTGTGACATAGCACGTATTTGTATGACGGAGTGAGAGGTTAAGGAATGTAAGTTGTGATGGAGAATCGGTGAGAGAGGTGTGTGGGTGTTTGGAGGATTGGAGAACATAGAAGGGGAATATTTTCAGCATTACAATTGATAATGATCAATTTAGTTAATACTATTAAATAGGCATGAACATTAAAGCAGAAATGTAGCCAAATCAAACACTGTTCTGCCAAGCCAGAGATATCTGGGACTCTTCCTATTAAATGAATACAAAAGATACATAATAATGATACCCTGGCTCTCTTGTAGCCTTGCACTCTGCCTATTTCCTGCAATGTGGAAATCTTACACCCTCCAGATAATACAAAATGTCCCGCAAAAATGCAGCAATAAATAAAGGTTTGTGCCGCAAAATTGGCCATTTCATGCTGCAAAATTCTGGAAGGTCTGAGTATATACGTCCTGCATCTCTTTATTAGGTTGAATATTGTGACCAATCAAAGTGGAAGAGTCCATGATTCCCTTAAACGGTTTTCTTAATGAATCATTATAAGGCATTTTAAATTATCGGCATTATGTTGTTCCCATATTGCTCTTTGCTTTTATGCAAATCGTCAAGATTGAGTTATAGAGATATTGTTACACAACATGGTTGGGGTCCACGCCACATTGATTTGCCTCGTCCCCTCTTAAGAAGTGACTGTTCCCCCAATAAATGTTTTCCATTTTCAGCACTGTTTAGACCGATAAAAGTTACTCGACCCGCTCCCCACAGTGCGCGACCGTGACGCTTCAATTGCCTCGATGTAGAAAGCCCGGTGCTTTCCAACGCCTTTGCTTTGGTGAATGAAAGCTCTCTGTGGTGACGTTTTCTCACGTGACCGAAACTGGATATTTTCCTTGACTTCACATTTAAGAATCGAAATAGAAACTGGCTTAGTCAGCACGCAGAGGCGGCGGGCTATGTAGGCTTGAAATTAGTGTAGATGGCAAGCTAAGTAAAAAAACGAATCATAGCTACACGGCGCCCACTCTGAATTCGACTCCGACGTGCTAGCCTGGGGGCGTGGAGGGCGCGATTCGCAATAGCGATGATAAGAGCCGAACACTGAGGCGCCGCTTCGTCATCGCATTACTAAGCAAGCACGCAGTGTCGCGCGGGGAGCCCCGCCCTCGCGTTGCGACGTGAGATCTGGGGGGTAGGGTGGGTGTGCGGCTGGCTGGAATGCCCCTGTCCTGGCAAGGCAAGTGCTTAGCCCTCGCTGCTGCACTTTGCACGCAGGAACGTGGAAGATCAAGATGTGACATGGCGCACTGAACGCACGACTTCTCGCAGGTGAGAGGTGGCCAGGTTTTCCGAGGAAAGCATCCCGCACGGATTGAAGGTGCGGGCCCTGTCGTCTCCAGAGCCACCGCTTCTAACGCCGTTCGTGTCCGTGACAGACGGTGGTCTACTAGGCACTTTCCTCTCCTAGAAACCGTCTTTTGTTTTTGATGTTCCTCTATTACTGCGTATGTTACCTCAAAGTCCCGCCTCCTTCGTCCCATTTTTTTTTCTTCTTGAGTGGGACCAACCTCCATGACAGGAACCAGTCCTTCTCTTCCGCAGTAGGGATATGTGACGCGTGCCACCAAGTGACACGTGCCAATGGCAGGTGTGATATACCATGGCACCAAATTTCATCTTTGAGAAAAAAACTCAGCTGTGGATGTCACTATATGACAAAAATGTCATAAAAGGGGAAAGAAACACCTTCGCTCTATCGTTTTAAGATAAATATGAAAATCCGTTGCGGGACTCTTGCCTATTTCCTTAACCACTAAGCCACCACGTCGCTGTAGCAAACGTTATTTAAAAGCCACCTCCTTTGTGCACTGTTATGCGCTTCAATGTTAGTCCTTTTTTCTGTTTTAAGTCAAATCCTATTCTATAATGCTAAATTTAAAGAACCGTTTAATACACAATCTGTTACGGTCTAATGCTTCAAATGTCCAGTTGTATTGTTGACATGTTTTCCAAAACAGTATGGTAACAATATTGAAGTTTGTGTCTGTATGTATATTAATTCATACTTTTCACACTTAACTGTATGAAGTGTGATAAATACAGTACATGACTCTTTCCTTTCCAGTCTTGAACATTAGACACTGTTTTACTTCACGTTTTTTTTCTTGTTGAAAGTGTTCTTGTAAAAATATAATATGATTATATGCAAGTAATAAAAAATACAGTACAACTACAATTTACTGATAGCATTTATAACTTATATTGCAGAATATATGCCGTTGCACGCGGCTGGCTCTGGCCGCACGCAAGAACACGCGCTGCGGCACACGCTGTGGGGGCGTGTTGGCTCTGCTCCTACGAGCCCCTAAACTCAACACATCTCCCCCCTTCCAATGACACATAGTTACTCTAATACATAGTCTTGCAACCAAAGAGGTTTTCCCTCTCCTCCTTTCTACACTGGTATTAACATTTCTGTCTTGTTGAACACTTTTATCAACTCCTCCAGAGTCATATACCAACTCATTTTCATTGCCGTTGTCATTATCATTACCATTTTCCCCATCCTCTACTGCTTGACCATTGTTATTACATTTTACTAATCTGGACATGGACCAGCATTCTTCACCTTCCATTATGACCACATTTCCTCTTACTACAGCTATTTTCTTGGGCCCAATGAATTTGCTTTCGATGCATTTAGGGAACAACCTGGGTTTTTCTACATATACAAGTTCACCTTCTTTCCAAACCAAACTCTTGGATTTCTTTTCCATGTCAAACCTTTCCTTGTATTCATTTTGGACTTCTTTGATGAGTGTCATAATCTTATTCCTGTCAACATTCACACTCTTGGCCAAGTCAAGCCACCCTGGACAGAGTTTTGTGCCCGGCTGTCTGCCCTTGAGAGACATAAAAGGTGACACTTTGGTAACTGTGTGGGGTGTCGTGCAATAGTTCCAAACCATCTCTCTCAACACTTTCTGCCACTCCAAACCTGCTCCCATTGCTAACTGCAAACCTCCCTTCACAAATCCATTGGCCCTATCTACAGGCCCATTAGCCCTGGGTTGATAAAGTGCCGTTCTGTAGTGCCTTATGCCAAATTTTCTGAAGAACTCCACCATCTTGTCAGAACAAAATTGGACACCATTATCTGAGACTAATTCCGTGGGGAAACCTTTCCTGTAAAATGTTTCTTCAAAAAATGATGTTGGGCCGTGGTGTCCGCACCAATTGCCTTCCGCTCAATCCACTTTGAGTGGTAATCTACTAGCACAATTAAGTACTTGAGATTCTCCCCCAAATTCTGCAGTGGACCCATCAGATCCACAGCCACCTTTTTCCAGGGTTCATCCAGAACACTCACAGGTCTCATGGGTGCTTCCCTAACCACTTTACTCTTATCACTCCTCTCGCACTCTCTGCAGTTCTTAACACACCTCTATACTTCACTGTCAACTGCCGGCCACCAAAAAAATTCCCTGATGTATCTCTTGGTTCCTCCCATCCTTAGATGGCCTTGATTAGCTATAATCACCGATTTGGATCTAACGTTACTGGGTGGGACCACTTTATTACCCTTCCTGAGTTTTAGACCGTCTTCTGATAGACTCAGCTCATCCTTTATATCATAGAAGCAGTCACATTTTTTTTCTACTACATTTTTGTGAGGCCACCCTGTCTTGGTCCATACTTTGACCAGTTTTAATACAGGACCATCACCAATCTCCCACTCATCTTTACTTATGGCATTGTAGTCAATCTCATAAATACTCAAACCTTGCTCTAAAGGTACTTCCTCAGTATCTTTACTCTTCACCGGTAGCCTAGACAAACAGTTTGCTACTACATTGTCTCTACCAGCTATGTATACTACCTTGAAATCATAGGCTAGAAGTTCAATCATCCATCTAGATATTCTAGGTGATCTTTTGGCCCATTCCACACTACCTAGTAGTTGAACCAAAGGCTTGTGATCAGTTTTTACCGTAAAAGTTTGACCCTATAGGTAGAACTTGAAATGTGCCACAGCCCAAGAAACTGCCAGCGCCTCCCTATCAATAACAGTCGTTTTCTTCTGCTCCCTTCAATGGTCTAGAGGCAAAAGCAATGTTATGTTCAGTTTTACCAGAGTCCACCTGAGACAAAGCCGCACCTAGGCCCATATTGCTTGCATCAACCGATAAAATAGTTTTTCTTCCTGCCACAAACCCTCCCAAAGAGGGTGCTCGTACTATGCACTCTTTTATTTTTTTAAAGGCTTCTTGGCACTCACTCGACCACACAAACTTCATGTTCTTCTTCAACAACTCTCTCAACGGAGTGGAAATGGTGGCAAAACCATTTACGAATTTATGGTAGTACTCCGCCAGCCCCATGAATGAACGTAACTGATCTTTGTCTTGTGGCTGGGGAGCACTGCTAATGCTATCAATAAGAGACTTTTTTGGAGCAATACCATAATCCAGAAATTCTATGACCTAAATAGTCTTCTCTAACAGCAATTTTGCATTTTTTTCTTTGTACAGTTAAACCAGCTTCTCTAAGTCTGACTAAGACAGCCCTCAAAATCTCATTGTGTTCTGCTTCATTTTCAGCAAACACTAGTATGTCATCTTGGAATAACGTCACTTTCCTTAACCCTCTAAGAACTTCCTCCATCACACTTTGAAAAACAGATGCAGCGGAAGCTAATCCGAATGGCATGCGACTGTACTTAAATACTCCCTCAGGAGTGATGAAAGCAGTAAGATGCTGACAATCCTTGGACAAAGGAACTTGATGATATGCTGCTGACAAATCAATGATGGAAAATATCTTCGGTTCCCCCAGGGTGGAAAGGGTCTCGGATATGTTGGGAAGGGGACGTCTCTCCACAACAATGTTCCGATTGAGGCTGCGCAAGTCAACACATAGTCTCAGATTTCCATTTGCCTTGACTACTAGTACAATAGGTGATAACCATTCAGTTGCTGTTACTGGCTCAATTACTCCTTTGTCCACCAAATCATTAAACTCATAATGAAGCTTACTTCTCATCTTCAATGGCACTTGCCTTACCTTGTGTACCACCGGTTGTGCACTATTTTTAAGGTTAATGTGGTGTTCGAAATTTCTGAGTTTCCCTAATTTCTCAGAAAACACCTCAGGAAACTCTTTGGTCCAGACATCTTCCACTTCAGCAATAGTTACTGGTTGGGAGGCATTCGCCTGTATTCTTACACCCAAGTTCTTTTGTTCCTCCCAGCCTAATAAAGAGGCTCCCTTTTTTGCTACCAGAATGTTAGCCTGGCATTCTTTTCCTTTGTACCGCACACATGCGGAAAATTCTCCCAATACCTCTATTGTGGATTCTCCATATCCACAGGCTCTTACATCAGTGGGGCTGATTACGGCTTCGCTCTTCTTCAATATGTTCACTAAGGTATCCTGTGACACTATGGTCCAAGGGGAGCAAGTGTCAACTTTCATGACCAAACTGCGCCCATCAATAAGGAAGGTGTCTGCCGGTCCCTTCGCCTCACCTGAAATGGCCGAAATTTCAAAAACAAACTTGGGGCCTGGTTCCTGGGTACTCGATACTTCCTGAATATTGTAATTTCTCCTGACCGATTCTTCAATGCTGGGCCTGTTCTCCACTCTGGGTTCAAGAAGGTTGATTGAAGCAGCTTTACACACATTTGCAAAGTGCCCTCTACTCTTGCACTTAAAGCATTCGGCGAATCTGGCAGGGCACGACGGAAAGTTGGCACCATGTCTGGGGTTACCACATCTAGTACATGCATTCCTCGCAGTCCAATTTTCTTTCTTTCCCGTGGGAATGTTTGCCCTCTTCTTCTGATCTATGGCACAGACCGACATGGCTGGTGGAATTTGTTTGTCACTCTTGAGCTCCTTGACATATAAGGACGTCTGTTCAATGCTCCTGGCTAATTCAAGTGCCTCATCCAGCTTCATAACTTTGGCCAGTAACTTCTCTTGGATCCTGGCGTTATTGGTGCACCTGAGCAACTGATCCCTGATTAGTGAATCAGTCAGGTGCTCAAATTCACAAGAGTAACTCTGCGACCTCAAGCATGCAACATAGGATTCAACAGACTCCGACTGTTCTTGTACTCGCTGGAAGAATTTGTGCCTTTCGAAGCTGACGTTTTTTTTGGGTTCAAAATGGTCCTGTAGTTTTTTGGGAGCCAACGCATACTCATCCGCATCACCAGCCTCTAACACCTGGTCGCCAGCTAGTCCATCGAAGATCCTGCGTCCTTCCACGCCCAAGTTGTGGACCAAGAGGGCCTTTTTGCGAGCTGAGGAAAATCTGTCTCCGCCCATTGCCACCAGATAATTTTCAAATGTGTCCTTCCACCTGTCCCACCTGAGGGGGGGACAGCCTGGTTCATTGAGAAACGAATTGGGTGGCGGAATTGATGCAGCCATGGTGGACAAAGAATGGCACCGACTATGTAAATACAATGAAGGTGTGGCTGTGGTGGCTGTGATGTTGCTGGACTTGCAATGTCAAGTCAAATGACTATCAGTGCATTGATTTCTGCAGGAAACGATTTTCTCCGGTGTACAAGCCCCTCAATTTCAGCGAATAGAGCTTTATTGTTGCATGTGCCTTCCTGGGACAAAGTGTCTTTGTTGTTGCTCTGTTCTAGCGTTCCTTTATATCTCCCAGGCGTGGGAGTCCGGTTGCCAGGCAACTGATGTCACAATGGAGACCGGGGCTCGTAGGAGCAGAGCCGACACGTTGCCAGGCAACTGTCACAATGGAGACCGGGGCTCGTAGGAGCAGAGCCGACACATTGCCAGGCAACTGATGTCACAATGGAGACCGGGGCTCGTAGGAGCAGAGCCGACATGCCCCCACAGCGTGTGCCGCAGCACGTGTGCTTGCGCGCAGCCAGAGCCAGCTGACAGCCGCGTGCAACGGCACGAGCGTGGTGAAAAGCAGGGGCCTGCGCGCTAACAGCAGTGATCGCGCGACTCCCCCACGGCTCTCCTCCTTCCCAAAAATAAACGCTGACCTGCCTGGGTGGTCCGCCTCTTCACCCAAATGCTATACGCCGCCTTCCGTCATTCCGCCTGCTGGAGCTCATGCGGAAGGGGCAGAGCACCCCGCCGACACTGGGCACGGAGAGCAGATCGAGGCACAGCAGCTCCAAACGGGCACCCAGGGGTCCGTGAAACAAATCCTTGTCGCCAATATGAAGTAAATGATCCGGGTAGAATAAACAGTTCAGACTCCTTTAGTTAAGCTCAGCTCAACAGCGACAGCAGGCACCGTCCTTAAAGGCAGAACCCAACTGAAGCTTAAAGAACACACACAAACAATAACGCTCTGAGAACACATATAGATCGCAGTCGAGCCAAAGTCATAAAGCAAGTGAATGGAACACTGATTGATCTAAATCCACATCTTGAACTATGTTGCATATAATTCATTGCCCAATGCATGCTTACTATGTAAACATAAATAAGTAAACTCAACATTCACAATCTGTTACGGTCTAATGCTTCAAATGTCCAGTTGTATTGTTGACATGTTTTCCAAAACAGTATGGTAACAATATTGGTGTGTGTTTGTGTCTGTGTGTATATTAATTCATACTTTTCACACTTAACTGTATGAAGTGTGATAAATACAGTACATGACTCCTTTCCAGTCTTGAACATTAGACACTGTTTTACTTCACGTTTTTTTTTCTTGTTGAAAGCGTTCTTGTAAAAATATGATTATATGCAAGTAATAAAAAATACAGTACAACTACATTTTACTGATAGCATTTATAACTTATATTGCAGAATATATGCAGATTAATGTAAACTTTTTCATTCACAACTAAATCTTCAGATTTAGGTGAAACAGCACTTACTCATGATATTCATTGTTTGCTTATTAGGTGCTTATACAATAAGAAAATACTGTTTCAAAGCGCCCACAGGGCAGGGAGGGAGCAGGTGTGGGGAAAAAAAAAACTTTAAAACACAATATTTAAGAGCAGATGGGGGAAAAGATGGAAGAGACACACCTACCATACTTTGCATGTATTCAGAACGTGCAAGGAAGAGGAAGTGCTAGGCATGTTTAGTGCTACATGGACTGGGGCCGCGGGAGGTGTAAGTGAAAACCTTCAGGGCGGAGGGTGTGTAGATGCGAGTGCTGTGGATAGACAGGAGCTGGGCAGAATTGGTGTGGAGGTTTGGGCCTGAGGATGCATAAGGGCACATAACACCAATCGCAGCAACTGTGGGATTAACAGAGGAGTGAAGAAGGGAAGGAGGAGGAAAAGGGCAAAGTCTTAAGGAGCTTCTGGAATTTGAGAAGATCCTGCTCAATGCATAGAGGGTGGTTGAGGCTATTCCATAGGACGGAGCCCGCTGAGGAAAGTGAATGACCACCTACTCTGTTTAGCAAAATTCTTTACAGAGAGTTGGTGTATGAGGAACGTAGTGGTCTAGAGGGAGAGTATTTAGTGAGATAAAGTTGAAGATAGTGTAGTCCCGGGTCCCAGACAGCCTTGTGGATGATGCAGAGGGATTTGAATTTAATCAGTGCAGCAACTGGGAGCCAGAGAAGACTTTTTAGTGCAGGAGAGATGCAGTCGCTGGTCTTAAGGCCAAGGATAAGTCTCACTGCACTTTTCTGGATTCGATGGGGGGGTCGCAGAGTGCAAGATGGTACATTCAGGAGGAGGCTATTGCAGTAATCAAGCCTAGAGAGAACCAGTGCTTGGGTCACACTGAGACTCTGAGAGAACATGAGAAAAGGTAAAATTCCTTTGAGAAAGAAGAGCCGAAAGTGGGACTGTCTTGCCCAATGAAAAGTTTTTAGATGCTCTGCAAGGTAATGTAATATAATTGTTCATTTGTATAGCGCCTTTTCCCATTGGTATGGTCTCAAGTGTTGTAGGTGAATGCCCTTGGGGGACTAACGTTAATGGTTTGAGAAATTTGTCAGATGAGTTTAGAATACGTGTGCATTATGGTGTGGTCTCCTTTAAGGTGTGAAGACTGGGTAAGTCATTGAGCCATGTCAATAAATACAGCAGTATTCTGCACTGGGGCAGTGCATAAGCAGGGATCGAAGACCATACATGCTGTGTTTATGTCTCTGTTCGGGGCAGATAGGGCACCCGTGCACCCAGGCCCCCTTGTCCCATCGGGACACTACATGAATTATGGTCAATGCGAAGGAGGGTAGGGGTGGCCAAGTCTCTACCAGCTACCCATATCGAGCTGGCATGTGGATGGCTGCTGTAGGATCATCTGGATAGTATGCGCATGCAGGAGGTTCATTATGTGTCCAGCTAGACTGAATTTCTGTCATTGGGGATAGCTGCAATTTTATGGCAGAGGTGTTGTGCGATGTGTCTTAAGAGTGGTGTGTGGTGGCAGGTGTGTGTGGGTGGGCAATTTTTCAAGAACATGGAGTTTGATACGTACCCGTATACTCTTGCTTTGTTTCCTGTTTTCGTAGATGTGGTGTGCATTCTGTCCTGTTGTCTGCTGGAGTTTATTTTCTCTGCTCTCGGTACATTTTATTTGCAGGTTCATTGCTGCACCAGCCTACCTGAGAGGTGCTTGAATAACCCAATGCGAGGCATGGGTTTGGTGCCTGATCGAAGGTTTTGGTTGGGTTGGTAATGGAGTAGTTTCTGTTGGAGGTATTCTGGGCCTGTCTTGTGGAGGGCACGGTGGGTGATGCGCATGACTTTGAAAGTGGCCCATCGCCCGACAGGGAGCAAGTGGAGGACATGGTGGTAGGGTGTTATGTGCTCTCTGGAGTCATGGTTCTGGAAGAGCCTAGCTGCAGTGTTTTGGACCTGTTGGAGCTGTCTGAGTTGATATTCAGGGCACCCAGGTAACATGAATTCCCATAGTCCATGCTGAAGAGGACGATGGCCATGATTGCGGGGACTCTGTGAGGTTACGAGAAGTAAGACCAGATGCATCTGAGAATGCAGAGGTGTAGATAGCAAGATTTGGGCACAGTTAATGTGGTGAGAGTGTCCGATCAGTGTCCATGGTGCATCCCAGGTTCTTAACTGCATTTGATGCGGCATGGGGAGGACCTAGGGAGGATGGCCAAGGGGTGGGTTGGAGAAAGAGAGCCGTCTTCCCACAGATCATGATTTCTGTTTTTCCGGGGTTGAGGAAGAGGTAGTTGCCGGGAGGTCTGAAGTTAAGTAAAAAGCTGTGGGTAAGGGATGTGTTAATGAGAAATTGCGCAGTCTGCATTGCAGGCTTGTTGCTCAGAGTGTGAGATGGAGAGGTGTGATTTGTGGAGGATGACGACTGCTCTGCAAGTTCTGTTATGGGTGAGTGTGTAGTCTGGGGGGAATGCCTTGTGTGCGATAGGTCGGAAGTCATCAGAGAAACAGGTTTATGTGATGAAAGGGATGTCTGGACTTTCTGAGGAAATGAGGTCATATATGTTGTCGCTTTTTGGCGACAGATCTGGTGTTAATGGGGATGCATGAGAGTAATGAGTGGGGGCGGGTGTTGTTTGCCCCTGGAAAGGCGGGCTATGGAGTGCCTGTGGGGGGGTGGTGGTGGAGGGCAGGAAAGGGATCCCCTGGTGGGGCCCCCATTGGGTGGTGCAGTATGAATAAGGGAGAGGGTAGGGCGTGCAGGGAGTGGGAGAGTGGGTGGAAGTAGATGGGGAGAGGTAGTTGGGGGAGGGTGAGCTGTCTCTGATGTCATGGTGGGATGGGGAGGCTCTGAGTAATCTTGAATGTCAGAAAGGAGTGCTCATGATGGACTGTTCCAAGGAAGGAGGATTGGAGTGGTGGTAAAGGGAAGAGTGTGAGAGGGGATTGCAGGTGTGGAGTCAGGAGGGTAGGGGTCAGGAGAAGGTGCAGGGTGGTGAATGGGGTTCCTGAGGGTTGTTGTTGATGAAAGGGGTTTGGAAGAAAGGAAGGATGTAAGGTCTTACATGAAGATGGGTTTCTGATTTCCAGGGGATTGTCGAGAGGAGTGAAGGCGGTTAGTGATGACGGAGTTGAAGAAAGTGTTGAAGGTGGATTTCACTGGATTGTGAGAGTTGGCGGAAGTCGTAATGGTGTAGGTGAGGGGTGCATGCAAGGATCTGGGGGAGAGGTGTGCAGAGATCAGAGGGTCTTTGTGTTTCAAATTCTGGTGTTTGAGGGGGTTCTTTGGTACCTGTTTGTTTATTTGCTTAAATAGCTATAGCGCACCAAACCCAAAGGTATCTGGGCGCTTATCTTGGGTACGTAATTGCAGTAATATACAAAAACCATAGATAATACAATACAAAATAATTACAATAATATACATATAAAATTACAATAATTACAAAAAAGTAGATAATATAATAGGAGATACATGGTAGTTACAAAAAATATACAGAATTATACAACGTGCAGAAAATGTACAAAAGTTGCAGGATCAAGACATAGTTAAGGTAGAGGATTGCAACAGGTCAAGGTGACCTCTGGGGGTATCATACCTACGCAATGGGCAGAATCGGTGAGGATGCTAAGACGTGATCATGATGATAGACAATGGTCCTTAGTTTGATTGTGAAAACAACCAAGTTTTTACTTTGTTCCGGAATGATAGGAACGTGGGATCGGACCTTAGCGCCGGGGGTAGTTTGTTCCAGGTCTTGGCTGCAAGCACTGGAAAGCTGGATCCCCCTGCTTTGATGAGTTTATATTTTGGGATATTGAGACAGTGGGCATAGTTGGATCTAGTCAGTCTAGAGAGTTCCTTTCTGGAGAATTTGTTTATCAAATACTTCGGTGCTGAATTGTTTAGGCACTTGTGAGTGATCATAAGTGTTCTAAAGGTGATCCTGCCTTCGATGGAGAGCCAGTTGATATTTTGATGGGTTTGTGAGATGTGGCTGGAGCGCGGGATATTAAGAGCCGTTCTAAGCGCATTATTTTGCAAAACATGTAGCTTGTTAAGGTTTTCTGGCTGGTGCCCAAGTAGAGAGTGTTGCAATAATCCAGTTTGGACAGTATGAGGGCTCTTCCATGGGTGATACAGCGATCAATGGTCAAGAACGGTCTGCAAGCGTTTGTTTTGTTGTGTAGGCTGTTGAGGATGAGGTGAATTTGTCTTTGGAGAGTTAAGGTCGAGTCGAGATAGAATGCTCAGTCTGCTTCCTTGTCAAACTTGATGAGGTTGCCATCAATATTGAAGGAGGCGTATTTAGGACCAAGCTTGTTAAGTCTTAACTTGAATCCGATGAGAAGGAGCTCTGTTTTGTCATCGTTGAGGCAAAGGCCATGATTGGCCATCCAAGCTTGTATTTTGCTGTAGATTTAATTTAGGAGAGTGGTATCTGATTGGTAATCGCCTGACAGTGATAAGGATTTTCGTATCATGAGCGTATGATATGCCTAACTAATCTAGGTGGTCAAATAGGAGCTTGGTGAATATATTGTAGAGGGTGGGGGATACACAAGAAAGAGCCCTGTAGCACTCCATAGGGGAAGGGATGGTTGACGCAGTGGGGGGAATAAAGCTCTCATGGATCTGTCCGCCAGGAAGGACTTGACCCATACTGCAGCTTTATTGGAGAAAGAGGCGGCTATGGTGAGGTGGTTAGTTAAGATATTATGGTCGAACGCTGTCGACGGGTCCAGTAGTAGGAGTAGAGCAGGTTTTCCATTGTCTCTAGCCTCATTCATTTGGATTTTCAGATCCAAGAGGGTTGACTCTGTCCCATGTCTTGGTCTAAAGCCAGATTGTCTGAGGCCTAGGAGATTATTAGTCTCCAGGTGATTTTGAATCTGGATATAAGCAGCCTTGCCTAACATTTTTAGGAGAAAAGGCACAGTGGTGATTGGCCTGAAGTTAGTGGGGACATTAGGATCTAAGTTAGGTTTTTTTTGATGAGGGGCATGACCCAAGCGTTTTTGAGATTTTTGGGAACAGTACAGGAGGCAAAGGATGCATTTATAAAGGGAGTGATAAAAGGGGCAAATTAATTTGCTCCTTCTTTTATGATGGAGGCTGGGCATATGTCTCCTTGGCACCTGCAAGGCTTAAGACTTCTAATGATGGACTCAACCTCTGATGTAGTGACGTGGGTACATTTGAATGCTTTGACTTGACTGGTGGGTGTGGCATTTTGGGAGTTCATATTAGACAGTCTAGTCTTTGTGTTGCAGGTAGCTGATAGGCTAGGCCTTTTTGCTTCGAATTTCTTTTTTTTTTTTTGATTGGAGTAGTGTGATTTTATTGAGTAAGGCGTTTTGGATGCTGGTGCACCAAACACCATCTTTTTTTGCAGGAGTCTGGAGGGGTGCTAGGAGATTCCAATTCTTTGAGGATGGTAACAAGCTCCTTAGTACTGGATTTGGTATTGGATAGTCTTTTTTTAAATTATTATTATTTTTTTTATTCTCGGCATTGGATATTCTAATGTTGTAGTTTTCCCTATTTGTTTCTAAGATGGCTGTTTTGTAAGTGGCACTTGTAAAAGTTAACCTTATTCTGCTTAGAGGTTTTCTTTTCCACGACGCCTCTGCGTCTTTTAGCTTTGCGTAATGTTTTTAGTTCAGAAGTGAACCATTTATTAAGGTGTACTGGGGGTTTGGCTTTCCTTAATTTGAATGGGGCTAATTGGTAAGGTCCTTCAGTAGATTTTGATTGTATAGTTCAACCAATGTGGCCGGGTTAGAGTTGGGCGGCAGCTGTTGATAGGTTGAAGTAAAGGGAGCATGCCTTCTAATGAGATTAGTCGATTATTCCTGGTTAGAGCAGGTGGGGCTTGGCTATCCTTGGGTGGTGCTTGTTTGGAGTCATTGATTTCAAAGGTAATAACATTATGGTCTGACCAAGCGCATGTTGTGTTAGAGGGGATTTTAGTGTTGCAGTTAGTCTGCTACCCAATCTAGAGTGCTGCCTTTGCAGTGTGTAGGATCGGAGATCCTCAGGGAGAAGCCTAATTCTGAGATGGTATTTTGGATGACTAAGGCATTGGTGTCTCAGTTGTCGTACAGCCCTAGGTTCAGGTCCCCTAAAAGCAAAATTTGAGACCTAGGTTTTGTGTTTTGAGATAGGCCAGTTATATCTTCCTCAAATGAGGATAGTTGGCCCGGTGGTCTGTATAGGGTATGGAAAAGGAGCGTGGCTCAGACGATAGAGAGAGTTTCACAGAGAGGAGTTATCAGCTTCTCTGATGGCCAGGTTTTTTTTGGCAATGATGGCTACCCCACCTCCCTTCTTGGCGGTTCTGTGGCGTGTGTGCGTGTGTGTGTGTGTGTGTGTAGGTTGGTGGGGTGGCCCAGGAAGGGGTGTTGGTAAGGGAAGCATGAGTGGCGCTAAGAGATACCAAGACTGAGGAGTGAAGGGGTCGGGGGAGGGTGGTTGCAACGGTGTTAGTGGGCAGTGTGGGAAGGTTAGGGCTAAGGTTTGTGAGGGGGCAGAGGGAGGTGTCTGAGGGGGCAGTTCTCCCCCCAAATGGCTGGATGTGTGGAGGGGCAGTGGGGACTTGTCCGCAGAGCAGTTGGCCATATTTCTGGTGCACCAAAGTGCCTCTCTGATCTGGGAGTTGGTTTTCATGGTGGATATAGCATGTTGCATCTGCTCTTGTAGTTAGAAAGGCTCATTGGGGGCTGGGGGTGCCTCCCTATCATTGTACTCCAAGGAGGCTAGATTAGGGAATGAGGCAAAGCTTGAGAAGCTGCTGTAATCAAGATGATGGCTACAGGGAGATTCATTGCAATGGCTATTCTCAGAATGCAACTAGATTTTATACAGTAGTGAACTTCAAAGCGCTGCTAGCGTGGGATCGCTGGAGAAGTTCAAGTACAGCTAGAGTTAAACAGTGACTGCACTCAGAATGCAGCTAGGTTCAGTGCAGCTCAGTGGCAGTTAGGTTTAACACAGTGCTGTGGTTCAAGCACAGCTAGAAATAAAGCAAATGCTACCCTCAAATTACAGCTAGCTTCATTGCAGAGGCTATACTCAAATACAACTAGAAATAACACAGTGGCAGATTCAAAGTGCAGTTTAATTCACTGCAGCTATGTTCAACACACTGGCTATACTAAAAAAAATCAGTTGCTTTTTTTTTTTATACAGTGGCTATTGTAAGGGTGCAGAAGTAGACTCGGCACACAAAGGTGGCATGCTTGTTGGTATAGACTTATATTGGACTGATAATAAGCAAGTACCCTACCTGTCCCTGAGACTAAGAGGGTTTTCCCTGCCTAAGCCAAAACTAGGTATAATGTCGGAATGTCTGTCACAAGTATAAAGACCACTGTCCTGTGTCCTAAACCTATTTCCGTCCCTTAAACTTCAACAGAAAACCAATAACTAAACTACACCCTGCTTACAACAGGATGACACCCTTCTTCGGGAGGCTTTAGGTAGTTCATAGTTCCAAAACAATATTGGGAAGGCGTCTCCCTTCCCCAAGCGTTCCTCAGCTTCTCTTTATCAATAGTCTCTATCAAAGTCCTGTCTTCTGACAAAGGATATGACTCCCTTCCTCTGGTCTTCTCGCGATTTGTGCCAAAAGGGTCTCCCCCCCCTTGGGCTTTCTGTGACCTTTGCTAAAGAGTCTCTCCTCTTGGACTTCTTGTAACTTGTGTCAAATGTTCTTTGCTCCTGGTCTTCTCGTAACTTATGCCAAAGGTTCTCTTCCCCTGGACCTCTCGTGCTTCATGCCAAAGGTTCCCTTACCCTGGACTTCTCTTCTTGTTCTGTGGTTCCCAGACCCCTTTTTCAACTCTGTAATGTATCTTAACTAGGCCCGGTTCACTAACCTGCCAACCCTCTTTCATTCTCTCTGGGGTACTCTTTCACCCCTCCCTTAATTTGGCTGCGTTGATGTTTGGGTCCTTGACCCCTCTTTCAGCTTTGCAATCTCTTTTAACTAGCCCCGGTTCACTATCCTGCAACACCTCTCTTTCAGTCTCTTTGGCGGGCTCTTTCACCCCCTCCATTCTCAACTTTGCTCTCTTCAGTGTTTGGGTCCACCCTTCTTTCAGCTTTGCAATCTTTTATATAGGCCCTCTTCACTATCGTGGAAGGCCTCTCTTTCAGTCTCTTTGGGGCGCTCTTACACCCCCTCTGTTCTCAACCTCTCTCTCTTCGGTCCCACTGCGACGAGAAATATGGCTCTGCACTTCCTCACAACCACTGCCTCTGGGGTATCCGTGTGCCTTCCCGGTCCCCCTCCCCATACCTTTTGTACTTGGTCTGCGAGGGTTCTGTTCCTCTGCAACACTAGACAGTTTCCCCATGGCTCTCAGTCTTCGTTCAGTGTTCAGCAACTGTATCACGCTGGTTTGTTTCTGCGTGTCGGGTCTTGCCTGGACCACTCGGGAGACTTTGCTTCTGCCACCGGAACCCACAACCATGTAAGTCGTGTTGCTTCCCTGCCTTGTGGTTCTCTGCCTCTGTTCCAGGCAGCCGGGTCTGCCAACGGACCTCTCCTCCTTGGCATTCGGCTCCCCGGCGGTAAACTGCTCTGGGGCAGGGCAGACTCCATGGGGACCCTTGTGAGTGTTTATTTCCTGACTGCTTTCTAATTTCCAATAGCTAGCATGGTCGTATCGGATTCGCGTAAGGCTCTGCATTGCCCTGGTCTTCCTGGTGATAGTACTTTTGAAGTTATCCATATTCACTCTTCCTCGTCATAGTTTTGCCTGATAAATACAATTACTATGTATAACGAAATTAGTTTAAGCAAGAGAAGAGAGTATGGGGGTATCAGAGTTCAACAAATACAAGTACCCCCACCTCCCAGAGAGGGGGTCCCCACCCATGGGATCCTCCGCTGAGTACCACCCACAGGGGGACTTTCGGGTAGCGGCCTCACCTCCCTGGCCCCATGGGAAGGGTCTCTCTCCCGGGGAGAAGTGACGACATTGCAGGATTTGTCATACTATACTCAGAGATGCAGCTAAATTCAGTGGCTATACTAAAAAATACAGCTGATATTTTTTATTTATTTATTGCTTAAAACAGTTTAAAACAAAACTTTTAGCAAGTCCAATCCAATCATTTCCCCAGTTATCTCCCGCGTTTATTATCACCCAGTTCCGTCTTTGTCCTCGGTCCTTTAAGCCAGTGGTCAGGCTTTGTGAAAACAGTTTCCAAAAATGTCACCAAGGCAATCGACTTGCTGATTTTGTCCCCTCTCAAAGCCGGCCCCACCAGTCTTCAGCTGAGAGTGAGTGTGCCGATTCCACAAATTTAGCAAAGTGCAGCAACCTCAGTTCTGTTCGACCAGTACAGGGGGTGCAGAGATGGGGAAGAGTTTCCAAAACGCCCGGTCCCTTACAGAACCTACACCATGAAGGTTCTGAGCTGCCACCCGCTTTTGCCATAATGATTTCCCTAGTACGATATAAGTTGAATCTAATCCTCCTCAGCTGGGTTTTGAGTTCTGAAGTGGCTATCAGGGAATGTGTTGATGTAGGCCGGCGTCAGGCCTTTCATATGCTAGTTGGGGGAATAGTGTTGGCTTATTCGCTTTGTCAGAATTGTTAATCCAGTCTCTCTTCCATAATCTTTTCTTAACCTTCGCTGGTTTTGCTAGCAACTCATCCACTGATGACCCCAGATCTTCCAGAAGCGATCTTCGGGTCTGATCCCACTGCGTCCTCCCGCCTTACTGTTTCTTGACTGTATTTTGCTTTTTATTAGCTGAACATCTGCGGGGAGTTGGGGTCTGAATAGTTCCCAAACAATGCCCTTAAGTGAGATCAGACCCATTTCTCCTCTTGCAACCGGAATTGGAATGGACTTCGGCAGAGCTAGGGCTTTTTTCCAGAAGCGCCCTTCTAGAAGTGGCCATTCGGACACTGGGGTAGTACATCCGCCCCATATGTCAACGATGGCACCACTTTCGCTTTGTAGAAGTCGATCAGTGGCGTTAAGGAGAATCCACAGAATCTTTGCTTCAAGATTTTGGCTTGGTTTGCCACAGCACACATTTTTTAAGGATTTTAGTAGTTTTACCATACGCCCGAGTTTTGCAGATCGGCACTCCCAGATATTTAAAGGAGTCAGCTACTTCAATTTTCTGACTCCCAAGACGCCAGGTAAATATGTTATGGTCTTTCCCTCCGCTTCTCTCCATGACCAGGATTTTGGTTTTCGCTATGATGATTTGCAAGCTGTTGGCCGTAGTATATTCAATCAAGTTGTTTAATTGCCTCTGTAGACTGACTGACGTAGAATCTAACAGAGCCATGTCATCTGCATAGAGGAGCTGATTTACCTCCGATTCATGGTGGGGAAACACCTGATGTTAGCCATTGAGGGAGCCAGGTCTGAGATGAATAAATTGATGAATAAATTGAATAATGCCGGTGCCAAGGAGCAGCCTTGGTATCTTCTCAACTGGCCCGATGCATTCAACCTGATTCTACACAACGACTTGGTATGAGGGGACATGATCTGATCGACCAGGTCCTCCATGCAACTCCATAGCAGAAGTTTGTTCCAAAGCCTGCTTCTGCTGATTCCGTCGAAGGCTCTTGAAAGATCGGCAAAGGTGATATAGGTCTTCTGGTCTCGTTCCTGGGCTCTGCACATCAGTAGCTACAAAAGAAAGATTGGGGGTGAGGTCCCCAAGCCTTTAGTGAAGCCAGCTTCAAAAGGATCTCGTCGGCCTTCCTCCATCGACCACTTGGAGAGTCTGCCTAGAAGAAGGGTGGTGTAGAGTTTTCCCAACACATCGAGTAGTGCAATCGGATGGTAATTATTAGGATCACCTCAATCTCCTCTTGTAGATTGGAATCACATTAGCCTCACACCAAGAGTTCGGAATAGCTTTTGAGAGTAGGATCTCCTTCAAAATTTGATGGAGGATCTGCGCCCATTGCTCTGAATTTGTTTTAAGCATTACATTCGAAATACTGTCAGGCCCCGGCACGCACAAGGGTTTTGCATGAGTTCTTGGGTCGATCAAGTCAGCAACTTCGTAATTCAGGGTCCATGTTAGGCGCAGACACAGGGCCTCTTTCGCTATGTTGTTTTCTGAGAAGAGGCTCTTGAAGAAGGAGACCAATTGCGCCTTCTGCGACTAGCCAGGTCCTGTTGAATTGATTATGGACCAGATGGCAGATGAGGTTTTGTCTCTTAAAGTGCACAAGTTCCTCTGGGCATCACTTAGGAGCAACTCTTTTCTTCGCCCTATTATCCAATTTGTATAGGCATTCATTAAGGCAGTGATGGGTTTTCCCCGTGGATGTAGCTGTCGTGGGCATGCAGATGATCAGATGGTAGCCCCAAACCTTTACCATTCTTATCCTGGAAAGGCACCAAGAGTGCATGTATTCAGCAGTTTAACGGCCATCACAGGAGGGTTTGAACAAGGTGTTTCTCACCAGGGACTGGCTCAACCTCTCCACGTCCAATTTCGACATCTTGAGCTTCACTCAATTGTTTATTTGCTCAGCCTGAGATGTCATACAGAGGACAGGCCTCCTCTTTTCATACCTCCAGCACGCCTTAAGCAAGTTGTGGTCACTTGCCCGAGACGGTATCACTTCAAAAGATGTTAACAGTTCTATTAAATCTTGTGATAAAAATACATAGTCTCCTCTTAAAGTTGCTGTTTAGGATGTGGAGATCACAGGACTTCATTAATGATGCCTAGTCCCTGCCTCTATTGGCCACGTTGCGCGCCCCTATATTGAGGCTGTTGATGTTTGCTGTTTGGTCATCTCCGCATTGAGAATTTAGGTCTCCACACAAAATAACTGTGGAGTTTTCCAGTAGGTATGCATCGTCAACAGTTGTACTGATGATGTTGAGCATCTGCTTTGACCTGATCTTTAACAGGTTCCAGTAGATATTGATTAAGGATAGATGTCTGCACCCAGTTGGCCGCGACAGTGCTGATGGAATCTTCTTTTTCAGGATAGTAAGCTGGACATGTGGGCTGTGGTTGGAAGAATGAATTATTCCAAAGCCTGTTCTCGCCCTGAGCCTGCCATCGGTCAGCCTCGCCAAGTTACCCGTGCCGGATTTAAGAAACACTTGTAGCCATCTAGGACTGTTTTCTTTTAACAGCCAAACTTCTTGAAGGCATATAAAGTCTGCCTCTGACCACTGTGTCTCCCCTGGCTTCAAGTGTGAGAAGCCCAGTGTGTTCCATGAAGTAAGAGCGAAGCAGGCCCATCCACTTGTTTGCCTATACAAATGGCTCGGTCCTGCGTGCCTCCGACATCTAGGACTATGAGCTCTCCTCCAGCAGGTCAGATGGTTTGTGTATACCAGTGTTTGCAGGGCGGAAGGGATGGAGTTCCAGGGCCCCATTATAGTAATGGTAAGGTTCGAATTGCTTAATAGCTGGTGCAGGCCTTTGGGCTTTGACCTCTCCTGGTCTGACTCTTAATCGCTCGGCTCCTTTTCTCCACATCCACCATCGCCCTGATCCATAGCAGCGTGTGGAGGTGTCCTCCGCCTCCCCCCCCCCCCCCCCCTGTCCTCCCTCGCTCTCCATCTTTTGAGTTATCACTGCCCAGCCTAAGATCTATTGGCTTTGGGTGCCTCAGTGCTCTGTGAGGTCATAACCTAGAGATAGCAAGGACGTTGCCGAAGCCATCAGCAGGTTTTTGACCACCCTTGAGTGCAAATGCAAGGAAACAAGAAACCAGATCTTCTTGGATGAATTCCACTATTGTGAAGTCATTTGAAGAAAGTTGGTGTGAAGGTGGATGCTGTGGCAGAGATTTAGCACATTGTGTTGATTTAGAATGCACTCCACCTCCTGGTCAATCACCCTCTCCAATGTAAGGCAGCACAGAGCCCCTTCGGCTAGTTTGAAAAGCTGTGGCCATCCTGGTCTACGTATCGCCAAGTCCGATTGAGCCTTTTGTCTGTGGTTGCTTAAAAAGCTAGCCGGTCTTGGGCAAGGTTTGGTCGGCACTCTGGCCTCCTTCACCGAGCCAAGACTGGGTGGGCCAGAGATTTCCCATTGTTTGCTGGGGCCGACCTTAAGCCCCCCCCCCCTGCCTCTGGTCCAGCCAGAGTAATCGTGGCACATTTCTTGATTGCGCTCTCTCTTTTCCAATGTCAGAAAATGTTGAGTGTCTGCCCTGATGGTGCTGCTAGGGGCTCCAGCATGACTCGCTGATGATGGAGCTAAATTGATCGCCTCTAGATCTTCAGTGTAAGAGCTGATATTTTCAGAATCCACTGAGTGGGTAGTAAGATCTAGGAGGATGACTCTGTCGTCCTCACTGAGACTTGCGTATGTCACTCATCTGTGTAATGTAAGATTTGCACGAGGTTTACTTGAGTCTGGCTCTGGTTTTGTAGCTTGTCAGTGTTCGTCATTTGTGGGGATGATTTTTCTCAGTAAACTTCTGGAATCTTTGTTGTGGACCATCGTAGGTATTTTAGTATTCCTTTGCCTTCATTCGGGTTGATGCTTCTGCTTTCTGTTTCCCAAAGACAGCAAAGACTTCCAGCGGGGAATTCCCCTTCCCGGCCCCCTTTGGTCTGCCGTTTGCACAGGAACGGGCTTGCGAGGCGGCAGGTTGTCTGTGCCAGCACCCTGTGTCTCTTCACCAGTCAAACCCAATGCCTCACTCGCCGGAATAGATGGTTGCTGGGTGAGAGCCCGGTTAGGATTGTCACAACCAGGTTGTGGTTGTTGCCGGCTGTTCTCAGTGGCAGATGACGTTATGTAAGCCCGTTGGCTTGCCGCCCTCCTTTCGATTTACTCCCCCAGTTGTGTGGTCACAGGGACCTGAAGGCACTCCGTTCTCGATTTATCGGAGGCCGTAATAAAGCATTCTAAATAGATTATTTTTGTATGTAACATTGCCAGTAAGGTGGTCTGGTCTTTTAAGGTGTCATTAAGGGCGACGTAAAGCTTCGTGAAGGGAGCCAGTGGTGTTTTCATCACTGACATCTGGCTGAATACATCCTCCCCCCCCCCCCCGACTTTTCCTTTGAGTCTGGTCTCCTAGGGGCAGCTAGATTTGCAGAAGGGGACCGTTTCAGCTCTAAATGGTGTCTGTTTTGCTGGTCATCTTCTTGAGCTTGTTCGACGGGGTCAAAGTATATGATCCCTTTGTAGGCAGCTGTAAGGTCGTCAACCCTCTTGGCCAAAAGTGCGACATCCCACCACAGGTTGCCAGACTCGTTTGTGGGCTGTTGTGGGTCTTGGTGACCAGAGGGCTTCAGCGGATCTCCGCTGCTTCCTTGCCCACCGGGGCTAGGAGAGTACAATGGCGCTTTAGCAATCTGCCTGTCCTGTGGGGGTTGGGGTTGAGGCAGTAGGGGGTCTCTTTTGGGCCGGTGCGCTCTCCACCATTTGTGGGATGTTATGTGTTAAGGACGACCCGTTAGTTCCTTAGGGTCCCCACCTGAAGATAGTAGTGGCTTCACAGGGACGCCGGGATCCGCTGGCAGAGATTTAGGCCCCAAAGTTATCCATTTATCGAGGCCCGGCCCCTGAGGCTGGGCGCCTTTCCATCGCCATTTGGTCAGGGGATGACGACTCAAATTAATAGTAGGACGTTGCACATGTTTATTTCCCCATTGGGATTATCGGAGGGTCTGCCGGTTTCGGTCGTGCAGCAAACGAGACAATCTCTTGAGGACCACACTTTATGAGAGATTCCAACAGCGTTGCTCATCGGCCTACGGGTTCAACTGCCGGTAAAGCCCCCGACGTTAAGGACACATTTGCGTCAATGTATAGAACCGGGGTGTCAGGTTCAGGTTATTGTAGGTGTCTGTCTATGGTGCTCGCCAGGGCTAGACTGTTCATTAGCCTGGCGGAAGATCACCCCTTCCCCCACCTGTGCAACCCGCAGACGTGTCCTCGATCTGGCATTGATGTTAGGGGGTGCCCATTCCCAGAAGCTACTGTAGATGAGAGATGTGAAGCCGTTGGTGCCCCGGCAAGGTTTGGATGGGATCTTGATCGCACTCACTGCGCGCTCTCCCTCCCTCCACCCCCCCTTCCCAATCGCAGCCAAGTCCAGAGAGGAAACCGCCACTACACCCCTGGATGGCGATGGACTGGGGGTATTTGTCTGACCTTACTCTGTAAGATATTGGCTGAGTGAGAGATCTCTCTCCATCGAGGTACCAGAGGGTGTGAGAGGGGGGGCAATGTCTGTAGGTCACTCAAAAGACTCTAAAATCAATGCAATCTAAAAGAATTCCATATTCATATTAATAATCCAAATTTATACTTTTAACTGGAAGTTACACAGGAAACTAGAACAGCCCCCTTCTCTTCAGAGTCTCACATGGGATGTTGTCGAGACTTGATAGCGGCGGCGCTCCAATGGGACCGAGTTCGTTCCGTGCCGAGGCTGGCGTCCCTGTTCCGCGTCGTCTGCTTCCTTAGTTTGGACTGCAGGTCCTGCTCCATCGTACCTCGCCTGGATAATGCCAGTCGGCTCACTGACGAGTGACTGGACTTGGCGCTGGACTCTCCGAGCCTCCCCCAGGCAGATATAGGTTTGCTTAAAAGCGTAGCACGCCACAGCAACACAGTGTTGATAGTTTTTCGGCTTCAAGTACAGCGACCAGCCTCCTTTTGGCGAGTGACTGGACACTGCACCAGACTTTGTGCTGGCGCTCCACGGCTTCCCTTAGGCAGATATTGGTTTGCTTAAAGGCGCAGTACACCACAGCAAACATTGCGTTGATAGATTTCCGGCTGCAAGTACAGCTGATATTTATACAGTGGCTATATGACATTTATACGGTGTCTCTCACTGTACCAAACTTGGCAGACACTGACATTGCAGAATATTTTATATAAGATGATGTGAATCACCATTAGTGGCCTAATAAAGGATGCTATACAACTATCTCAAGGTTAGTTTTCATTTCAACAGTTAGTCCTTGTATTAAAATAAAATGGCAATTGCTCACATCTCATGTTGATAGGGATTGTTTCCTGTGTAACTTCCAGTTAAAAGTATAAATTTGGATTATTAATATGAATATGGAATTCTTTTAGATTGCATTGATTTTAGAGTAAATGTTGTTACAGCTACATGTTAAGCTGAAAATACCTTTTCAATTGAGACCTTAATTTAAAATCCACCCATAAATAACAGAAATATTAAGGATTTTATGAACTTTGTTGGCAGCAGTATTGGTACTTTCTGATGACTTGAGCAGTCCCACATTTCCCCCACTGTCATGATCTCTGCTTCCAAAAGGTCAGGGTTTTCCCAACTCCCTTGGAAGCAGATCCATAACCCAGGTTCCGAGTGCCAACCAGTCCCAATTGGGACCTTTTGGACCCAGTCCTGGCGCCAGTGGCACCAGGCTCCAGCGCTGGGCTCATAATGCTTGGGTGGACTTACCTGCAGCAGACCATGCTGCTTACTTGCCTGCCAGTTGAGCCTCTGATCCTCTTCTGTTTGGAACTACTTTTCCTGTTGGGTGGGGCAGGAGCCACTCCCTAGATTCAGAACACTGGAACTCTTCTGGAAAGCAGTAACTCTTTTCTTACCTAGGCGTGGCTGTGGAAGGAGACACCTAAGCACTACAGGAGGCTATTTAAACCACACCCGATGGATGAATCTTGCTTTGCGTTATTTTGCATCCTCTGCAGCAGAACGCTCATCGTGTCTTCTGCATCTGATCCTGGGCCTAAGGAAAAAGGCTTACCATCCTGAATCCAGTCTTCAGCAACACCTATAAAGACAAGAAAGAACAGGTTAGCATTACGGTCTTCAGTGACAGCTCTTCACTTACCTGGTCCATCGGCTGTCACCAACGCCTCGCGCTGCATTCCGGCATCTGAAAGACAAAGGCTTACCTACTCTTCGTGCGCTCCGGAGGCCTTCGGCGCTGCATCCCGCATCTGAAAGAAAAAACAAGGTGCGTTTAAAGACATTGGGGAACTTTAATACTCACGTGCCATTACTCCTTTCCACATCTAACCCAGTGGGTATTCCGGCACCCTGCAGCCTCTCCCAACTTATACCTGCAAAATAAAAAGACAGAGCGCATCGTGAAGCAGGCAACAAGGGCTTACTTGCGTGCTTCCAGGCGCTTCTATTCATCACACGGGCTCCATCTTCAACTCACTTCGGCCCGTCATCCGCCATCGCCGGAACCCTGCAAAACAAGAAACATCATTACTAAAGACTTTAAAGACATTAGAATTACTTGAAACTTACCGTTCGTGCAGTAAACAACGGACAGCAGTCCTCTGAAGTCAAGAGGCCTGCTCCCCTTATCCAGTGAAGAAACTGGTTACAGCACCCTGCCCCGAGGCAGATGGAGAGCACGGCGTTCACTTACCTAAGGTGAGAGCGTTAACCTTGGGGTTCTACAGGAGAAGAGAAAGGGAAGAAGAGAGACACATTCAACAGCCCAGTTCCTTAATCCCATATTTTCTATCTGCAGACATCTTACCCTTCGTGTCAGATATACCATGCACAGAGGTCCAGCCCAAAGAGCCAGCCGTGTGTTACACATCACCTGTGAAGATACGGTATACGCCCAGTCAAGACCGGCGCCTCTACGGGAATCAGGTGAGCGTTACACCCACTGAAACCACCACAAACCTGTAAATGTTCACTTACTATCAGTGTGTTTTTCCCCCCCAGAGGCCTTTTGTTATTTACGTACTAGTACTACAGTCTATGGTAACTTGCAATTTGGGGTCAATTTGTAGGGATCGCAAGATATTTTTGTGCATGAATAGTTTGAAGTTGCTGCTCTGGAACATTTTGTTGTTTTCCAAAAGAATGATAGGTTCACTCAAAGACAAGTCCCAGGTTCTTTACTTTCTTGTGTAAGGGTGAGTTTGTGCGGTAGATTGTGCCCATAAGAACGGGACAGTTTTTTCCTGCAGTGCCATACACTTAACAGTAGATTTCGACCTATTAATACAGAGGTAGCACTCCTTCGTCCAGTAGATATTGTGATGTTTCCCTGGGCATTATTGGTGTTTGCCTAAAATTGCAGATGCCTGGTCCGAATACTGTACAAGACTGCATGTATCCTCTACAAAGCGATCCCGAGTAGCTCACAAGCGTAAGCTCCACATGTTGGCAAAAGCTCCTTGCACAGCAAATGGACCCAACTTGCTCGAATTGCAACATGTTCGCAAAGAGAGGACCTGAAAACAAGCCTTCTGTTGTCACACACCCACCCTCTGGAACTCGATCCTGGTATTAAAAAAAAAGTCTTCAAGTCCATAACTCTTTCAAAACTTTGCTTTTTCAACTCCTGACCAAGGACTAATCCCAATGGACACAAACTGACGAACAAACTGTAACTCGCAATACTGCGCTACTGTTAAATGATGCCAGCTGTAAAGGCATAATGAAGCAAGACACAGACAACCGATTCACTTTCTTAACAAAAAGAACTTTATTTTCAAATGTCAGAAATGCAGCACCCTGGTGTGAGGCCTCGCCCTTGGTGAATTCCTGTTCCAAGACAGACTTCCTGAGAAGTGGCTGTCTCTGGGGAAAGGGTGTTACCTGCCTCTTACAAAGGAACAAATAGAGGCAATACCTCAAGGCTATTGACCTATCTGTGAGCAGAGGAGTGTGTTGTCTGGAATGAGTATACATCACCCTTCCACAATTGAACTGGGTCCACAGGGCTGGCACATGTGATATCCATTTAATGTGGCTGGGATTACCATGAGAGATGCTGGCCACCCTACCCTAGCTCCGGTATGGCTTATATTTAGAGTTTACTGTGCCAGGATCCTCTGGGTTATGCAGTTTTTTGGAACAGGGGTGCAGATCTTAAATTGAGCCCCTACGCTGTATAGACGTGGCTGTCAGTGCAGCTGTCAAGGGGGCACTTGTTACTTTGGGATCTTTTCTGTGCCACTGCTGGAGCAGGTTGAAGAGGGAAAATCGAGATCAAACCACTGCCCCCTCACCCAGGCGCATATACAGAAGAACAGCAGGAAGAACAAGGAGCACACTTATCATTTGAACCAGGCCCCAGCGCACCCATGGGTGACAAATATGCTGAAAGACGCCCACTTCACCAACAGTGCAACTTCCATGCTACATTACAATCAATGCAGCAATATCACAATCTACAAACACAAAAATCCCTGTTTAAAGGCTTGCAAATACCTATATGAATTAACATGGTCTAATTGCACAGTGTAAAGCCATGTTTCAGGAAAATTACAGCCAAGTTCATTTCTCTCACTGAACACTAGCTGCAGATGCCTTTACCAATACTCCTCGCAAACCCACGAGCAGCCAAGGTCGCACAGTCAGATAACATTGCTTTCTGCAGACAAACATTTTTTAATTCTCCACTAATGCTACTAAGCCACGGCAAAGCACCAAAGCCCAGTGTGTTTTTTTTTCTTTTCTTTCTGGGAACAAAAGATATTTTCGCAAATACTTGCACAACATTTGAAACATAATTGTAACAAGAATGGCTCAGCCCTAGCCAATGAACACTGAAAGCCCAGGGCGAAAAAACCTGTTTCAGCTAAAAAGTTATGGGAACAAATTCATAATGCAACAAGCTAGAATTAGGTAATGGTGGGCTGTCACAGCTAAACCAACCCACTGACGCAAAAGTCTAACATCCAATTATCAGGCTCTCTATAAGGGCTACATAGGTAACCTATTACTCAGCAGACAATAGCAGGAGGAGATAGGTTTCTGGGAGCTGATCCAATTCTGTGAGGTCAGCCTGCAGTGTGATTACAAAGCTGGCTTGCAAGCCAGCCCCGGGGGAGATGGCGCCTGAACTCTCGATGTGCACGACGCTCTGCGTGTTTTCTTTCTTTTTTGCTGCCCAGAAATAAACGCAGTTTGGAACATGTGACTGCCTGCTGGGGTCTCTGTTGCATTTCTGTGGGCCATATGGGAGGTATTGGGGTCTCCCATAGCTGGTGAGGGTATAGCTGCTGGGCCCCACAGCCCTGGTGGGGGTCCAGCTGCTCCCCAACAAGTTGCTGCAAATCAGGATACTGATGAAGCAGGGCACAAGCACACACTATGCTTTTGGCATGGAGTCTATAAAAGGGGAATCTGATCAGATTTCCCTTTCTGGGATGAAATAACCTGCATCATTTTATTGATAAAAATATCAAAAAGCCACGCTCCTACACCCTTGCCAAATGGCAGTTCATCACACCTACCCTTCCCAGCCCTTTCCCAATCCTAATGCCAAACTGACGTGTTCCTTAGCTCCGTCATGATTTACTAAAGGCCTCTTCAAGATCTTGGACCTCAGAATTCCTGGATGGCCCCTTCTGGACCTTTGGCTTCAGGCTTCGTTAAATTTTCCTCCTGGGCCTTACGCCCTCTTGTCTCCCATTCCATCCGGATTCTTTCTTCCACTGTCTTTGTATGATTCACAGTAGGCATTTATCATAGGCCCTAAGGTACAGGATTCTTAGTAAACCTTTCTCATAGGCCCTTAGTTTAGCTGGAGGCCTCTCTTAGGACTTGGGTAGCAGAATATATAACGGACCTCTCCTAGACCTTTGCCTGTCTCTCCTTTTTTATATAGGTTCTTTCTTCTGTCTCTGTAAAGAGCAGTTGTTACTCGGTCAGACTCTTATAGGCACTTTGATGCAGAATTCGCAGTATGCCTCTCCTTGTATTACACAGCAGCATTAACAATAGGCTTCTCAGTTAGGCGTTTAGTTACAAGACTCACAGTAGGCCTCTCTCATAGGCTTGAATGCCATCCTGCCAGTGCCCCAGACCTCTCATCTTCCCCTGCGTTTGCAGGTGGAAAGCCCCAGGCTTTGGTTGTTTTGTTCCCCCAAGGAGTGAAGAGTGGCTGTGGTGCCCTTCAGGTTAGCCTACCCTTCCAGGGCTCATAAGGCCTCTCTCCTCTACTTCCAGCCTTCACTCCATGCACCAACATGTGTTTACTCTCTCTGTCACCACAGGCCATCCCCACCCCCTCTGGCTACCCTGTGATGTTCCGTTGTGCCCCCCTCCCCCTTCTCGCACACAGGTGTTGCCTGTTTTGCTTGATTCTTCTACCCTGTTCACCCCCCGCCCCCAAACCCCCACCATCACCGTCTTGTGGCCAATGCTGGATTTGACTTTTATGGACTTCATTGATTCACGGTGCGTGACCTTTCTCAACTCTCATGCTGGACTTCCTTTGCTTCTTGTACTCATGGTGACCCTGAATCATGCTGTTCCCATCTTCATCTTGTATCCCGGCTTGTGTTATGTGTTACTACTGACTTCTGCAATTGTATTCGCTCCCCCCTCTTGCTTCTCCACTCTTATTGACTGCTTACTCTCTATTCTCTCCTCATCTCCCTTTTTCCCTTTTCCTCCCCCGCCTGCCCCCCGTCCCTTACTTTCTTCTATGCACTTACTCTATCAGAATTGTCCCTGGACCTAGCATGTTGGCAACCTCGTCTGTCTCCTCCTCCCTCCCCTTACTTTTATTTCGTCAGGCCTAGTCCAATAGTCGCTTGTTTTGTCCCCCCCCTCCCTTTCTGCACCCCTCTCCCTCAACTTTTTGTTTTTCTCCAGCTCTACCGGAAATGTTGTCAGGCCTAGTACGGTAGTCGCCTGTCTGTTTCCATTTCCTTCCCACTCTCCTCCTCCCTTATCTATCTCTTCGCTCTTGCACTATCTGAAATGTCAGGCCGAGTACGATAGTTAATTTCACATCCTTGCTGTTCATGGCCTGTAAGAATGTCATTGTATTTTCCCTTGTGCCCTCCCTTGCCTTAAAGCGCTTTGAAACACATTGTGTAAAGGCGCTATATAAACAATCATATCATATAATTCCTCCAGGCAGCAGTCCTTCCAGGAGTCCTCTCTAGCAGCGTCCCCTTGTTTCAGGGGAGCAACAGCAGCTAGCTCAGGATCCAAAACACTGAATGACTTTGCCCAGCCCAGTTTATACCCATGAAGCTCTGATGTAAGGGACCCGATTGGTTCTATCCTTGGTTCCTTGGTCTCCCTCTCTGTGATTGGCTAGACTAGGTGATGACCTAATTTCCTCTTACCATGGTTTTACTGATTGGTTCTTTAAATTTCTCAATAGGTCTATCAATGTCCTCCCTTAAAGCATGCAATTGAGAGGTTTTTAGGATGCCTGATGCCCAGCACCAATTTGGTGGTTTATAGTATCACTGCCGGTATGGTCGGTGAGCGCCCCACATCTTGCTTCTAGTCCAGTCTTTGTGCGGATCTGGTCCCTTGTAGTGGATTTTAGGGAATGTAGTTTCCAGGTGTAAGAAACTATGGCTGTTCCTGAGGTCGAGTTATTGCACCTCTGCAGGAGTAATTAGCATTTGAGATCCCTTCTCATCCACCCTCTGGTTGATATTATCCGACGGCGACCAAGTCAACTCTGTCCCATGTGGCTCGCTCCCCTCATTCCAGAGTTTGGGGAACTCCTCTAACTCACCACAGTTACGTAGACTGCTTATTTTAAACCAAGAATCTCCATTTTCTCTTACGGCTTTACTCCTGTCTGTTCTAGTGCTGGTCAATCAGTGCAGTGGATTTTATGGAACCACGTGAAGGGAAACAAATCTGTTTAATTCCTTGATCTTATTTTCCTGTCTTTTAGACACATTTGGCTAATGTCTGATAGTCACAAATACTAGTGTCAATTTTGAACTTGCAACAAAGGCTTTTTCATCTCCAATCAAGTATTATTCTCACAATAATGACAAATTGCATAGGCATGGTAAAGTAAATCCCTAAAGTGTCCTGGAATTGCGGCTACATTTTTAATTCTGTAGCAGACTTGTAGAATCCTGTGATGCTATTGGGAATGTTGCCTATGTAATGTATGGAATGTGGAACTGGTAAGGGTTGAACAAGTTTGTTTTGTCAGTTGAAAGGAGCTGTGGACAAGGCCAGTGAGGCAAATGCAGATCTTATGTTATGCAAATAAATAACCATCATTGCCACCTCTGTGAGGAGAATCATTTTACTGTCTACAAGGATTAAAGGAGCCATCCATTAAATTCACTGACACCACTGCGGCCCCACCAAGTAGCCGTGGTGTCATACAACCATCTCTCGGCACTCCCACCTTGCACCTTGGACAGTGTCAAGAAACCAGCACTACAAACAAGTAAGAGAGTGCAAAGTGTCGCGAAATCAGCAGGCTTAGTTCACCAACAGAAAGGTGAGAGCGCTAGTGGCACCCGATCTCCCCGTGCCTAGCCGACTTAAAAGCTACAAGCGGACTGCCTCAGGCTGCATTAAGCGATACAACCTAAAGACGTACACCATCAAGAAACCGCAATTATTACAGTGGCGCCGGTGTTTGTGTTATCATGTAAACGCTTAATCTTTTAAATGCACGCTAGTGTAAAGAGGGCATCTAGGATTGAAGCGGAACTCTAACCCTTGTGTAGATCTCAAAATAAAGCAGTTTTGCGCAAAGCTACATTCAGAGAGGGGTAGCAAACCATAAACGAAGAAGGGAGCTGAAGCCCAGCTATAACTGAGTGTGCATGTTTCAAGCATAAACAAAGTAGCTTTATTTGGCCGTAAGTGGTCCCCGGACTTTGTTTCCTGAGAGGTTAGGTGAAGAGGCCTTAACCTATTCAGTGCTTCAAGAATAAACAAAGTGGCATTATGTTATAGCACGTGTCCTTTGAGATATTGTCCTGCAGCTTCGAAAAACAAAAGAGGGAGTTCTTCATTATGACGACCGCATCTACGAACGAGAACTGAACATGTGCAGACATACCTTCATGACCAAGCACAGATGTGTATTTTATGATGAACGCTCATTCATAGAACCAAACCCATTGTGAGCGCATGTCACAGTGGCATAAATGCATGCCAAATGAGTCCTGCTGTTTCATTGTGTCTGTAACAATCTCTTCACCAAGAATACAAAGGATTTTGTTTTCTTTTCACCATTCCCAGAAACTCTTTCCTTGATTGTTCTGCCATTAAAGTAACAATTTTTATTAAAGTAACAGCATTGCCTGCAACATTGAGACCCTGCAATAGCATCAAAAAGGTACATTTATTTTTATGCGAGCACATAACCCTGCTCCTACAGGTGTGTAGACCACATACAAAGGAAAGGTTCATTGTATGAAAGCCATACAACAACCTACCACAGCAAGGAGCGCCTATACAACCAACACTGAATTATTGTAGCACAATTACAAGTCAGCCAGTGTGCCAGTTCAAGTCTCCGCTAGCTGCAAGCAAGCTCATCGCGTATCTGCTTCCCTCATAGCATCATTGCGGGCAACCTTCTAGCAGGCACAGTCCATGTGCAAGACTGTGGTTCTGCATTTGGTGACCCTATTACAGGTGCACATTGAATCTTTGATCTCCTAATACCATGGATAGAATTGCTTTACAAGGAGTACCACCTCCAAACTACATTCTGGAGATGCAAAGAGATCCAAGTATACCTTGGAAGAGGTGGAAGAAGAGGTTTGATCACTATGTTTTAGCTATGCATGGAGTAAACTTTGCAGGAGAAAGGAAGACATTTCTCCTTATGCACTGTCTTGGTAATTATGGACAAGAGCAGTTTGAAAACATACCTTCTCTATCGGAAGAAGAAGCTGATGGCTTATCGGAATATGAAAAATGCATCAAGATTTTGGACAAAAACTATGAGAAATGCACAAGCATTTTATTAGAAAGATATCACTTTGGAAAAAGGAAACTGGGAAAGGATGAGTCAGTGGAACAATATATCACAGCGCTGAGAGGTTTAGCTGCTTCGTACAAATTTGGTCTTGCGTTGAATGAAAGGCTACGTGATTAGTTCATGCTTGAATGTTGCAATGAACAGGTGAGAGAAACACTATGGGCCAAGAACAATCCAACCATTGATGTCATAAGGGTAGCGAAAGAAGTGGAGCATACCCACAGATGTGTCAAGGAGTTGGAGAACAGGGTTGGAAGATATGAGAAGAAACCAATAGAAGACCAGGTTAGGCAAATAACCACCATCAGACAAAGAAATACGACCACAAGAAACAGAATGTTCGGAAGAATAATGGAAAAAGGAGAAATACAAGGAGCAGGGATAGAAAGGATGAATCCGAAAAGAAAAGGTGTTTTTGTTGTGACGGGCCTTCCCATTTCGCAAGCAGTGACTAATGCCTGGCAATTAAAGCCATGTGCAAAAGATGCAACAGGTGTGGACATTTTACCTCATGTCGCAGGACAAAAAGTGAGAACATTGCTCTCTTGGATGTGAGGATATGGAAGACTGCACATGTATTGTTGATTTTACCTCCGATGCTGTCACTGCAATACAGGATGATGATGCTGACACCGAAAAACTCATGACTTCCATCGAACTTCAAGGGAGGAATCTGAATATGGTGATAGATTCAGGGGCGAAGTACACGTTACTGCCCAAACATTTGTTTGAAATGGGATTACAAGGTTCCATTTCCCTCAATGCAGTGGATATACGCCTTGTTGCTTATGGTGGAAGGAGAATAGGTTTGGAGGGTTGGTTCTGGGCTTTGTTGAAATTCAAAAACAGGTCAGCAAAGTGTATGTTTCTAAGAAAGGTAGTAATCCTTTACTAAGTTGGTTCCATCAGAAACGGCTTAAGATAAAAATAGATCCTAATGCTGAGGAAGCTATGCTGTAGAAGGCAATGTTAATGTGGCTCACCATGTTGCGTTTCGTGATGATGAGTTGGGGAGCCTCGAGGGTTTTATGTACAAAATAAGAGTGAAACCAGAATCTGTCCCTGCTGTACATCAGGAGTGTGCCATTAGCTATCAGGGAGGCAGTTGAGGAGGAATTGCTTACCATGGAGAAAAATGATGTTATTGAAAGGATAGAGGCTGCCCAATGGGTCTCTCCTTTAGTAGTGGTATGTAAACCCAATGGAAAATTGAGATTATGCATTGATATAAGATCTGTGAATCGTTGTATAATCCCAGACAGACATCCCTTACCCAACATCTCAGAAATGCTTGGTACCATTAAAGAAGCAAAGATCATGAGCACATTAGATTTGAGGTCTGCTCATACATCGTGCTCCATCCATCCTCCAGGAATATGACAGCATTCATTACACCAGGAGACATATTTCAATGTAAACGTATGCCCTTTGGATTTATTTCAGCTGCATCCGTTTTTAATGTATTGTGTACTAGTTATTTCACAATATGAATAGTGTTCTGTGTTTCCAGGACGATGTGTTGGTATATGGCAAAGATCAGGAGGAACATGATAAGAGGTTGAAGAGTGTTACATATTTTTATGGAAGCAGGATTAACCTTGAGTAAGGACAAATGTAAGTTTTGTAAGATCTCTGTCCAATGTTTAGGATGTACTATAGCTGAAAGAGGCATTGAGCCAAAGGCTGAGTTAGTAGACATTATTAATTTTCCCAGTCCCTCTGACAAGGAGAAAATAGTATTCTTTTTTAGGCATGGCGGAATACTATTCCAAATTTGTGCCAGGTCTAGCAAGCAGATCTACGAACATGAGGGAATTGGTAAAGAAAGGTGTAAGATTCCCTTGGTATGATCAGTGTGAAAGGGAGTTCCAAGAGAAGTTTGCTCTCACCAAAGCACCCACATTGAAGAGCTGTGATTCCAGGAGATGTACCATAATCACCACTGATGCTAGTAACCATGGTCTGTGTGCTGTGCGGTCACAAAAGGGTGTGATAAGAGGAGCACACCATTGCATTTGCCTCCAGGTTGTTGAGGGCTGCTGAAAGAAATTACTCCACGATAGAGAAAGAACATTTGGCCAAAAAATGGGCAATACAGCAGTTTTGTCCCTTTCTGTGGGGGGTACAGTTTGCCATTAGATTGGACCATAAACCTTTGAAGGAGATTCTCATGTCTAAACTTTTGGATAAGGTGTCATCCAGGATACGCAAGTGGGTGGTTGGACTACAAAACTTCAATTGGAATATTGAGTATTTAACTGGTGTTAAGAATAAGCCAGCAGATTGTTTATCCAGGCTCACTAATGTAGTTGAGGATAAGCCAGCAGATTGTTTATCCAGGCTCACTAATGTAGTTGAGGATGAGCAAGATGATGAGGAAAAAGCTGAACACATTTTGAGTATAGACCAGTGTGCGGGAGAATTCTAATTTCTGTGCTAATTCCCTTCAACCTTAGAGACGCCAATCTCTCTTGCTGGACTTTAGGACTTTTGATTTTAATCCTGGCGTGAGACAGACCTTTTTCTCACTCTCTCAAGCATTTTCCTCTGATTTGGACTCTGTTTATTTTGGTTTTGGGGTCTGATAAACTCCCTAGGCATCATCTTTTGTATTGTGACACAGAGCACCCTCAGTGCAGTATCACTCATAAGGTTTAAATACCTTCTCTTGGGTAAACTACTGTTCCCAAGAGTAGTAAAGTGAAATTGACTTTACTTACCTTTTTCTCTTTGTAGACTCAGCACACATCATCTAATGTGGAGTGCTGAGGGGTTACTTAGTATCCCCTTAGTATCCCCTTTGTCTACTTTCTCCTGTAACATTTGTTTGTTACCCTTCCTTCAATAAATGGCTGGTGGCAGTAGTTTAATTTTCCTACCATTGTGCGTTTTTACCGCACACTGAATCCTCAGCTGCAATATTGCACCAATGGGTGCCCATTTTGCCAAAATGGCACCAGTCGTCTTTTTTTTTCGCCATTTCTTGCTTGTGAGGTCTTTCTTGGGTTTTACTCTGCACGCCAAACCAAGTTTGGTCCCATTGTTCGTTTTGTCTTCGGGATTCACGGCTGAAACCCGCCTCAGGCTCCAGCGTGTCTTGCAGGGCAGGAAGTGTGGGAGGTTCCCAAAACACCCTGTGCTTGGTCTCCTTGGTTACAGGAATGCATACAGGAATGCATCCAAAGGTGATTGGCCGGCTGGCTATCCTTCGAGGACAGCCACACTGCTGTATGAGTGACAGCTAGGCTGCGAATGAATGGGAGAAACCTGCATAAAAGGCGAGGTCTCTGGAAGAGAAGGCAGAGTTTTTTTTTTTTGATAACACATTTTATTGTATTTTATGCAATGAAACAACAACATATCAAACCTCAATTATAAGACTTTGCATACAGGTGACAGAGTAGCACGGTTAAGTATTTCAGATATAAACAATCGCAGAGATATCAGTAGTGTAGATACATTGGACGGTAAGATAGCTGGCAGTTTGTGCATCCTGGTATTGTTCAAGACTTCTAGAAGGATAGTATGAGCGGGTACAGGTCTGCATGCTTTCCCAATAATACAATTTGACGACATTATAGCAGGGTTACATAGTCTTTTCCCATTTTCCCCAGATCTTATCTGCTTTGCTCGGACAGCCTCTGGCCTGGTAGACACGGCGTTCCATTAGGATGACTGATTCCACGTCCGTTATCCAGTGACCATATTTTGGGGTGTTTTCTGAGCCCCACAATTGTGCGATGTTCTTCTTAGCAATTCCCGTGGCTGTTGATACTAGTAGTTTTTCAAATCGAGCCAATTCTATCGTGTCAGCGATGCCCAATAGAAGGAGTTTGGATTCCATTGGGATCGGGCGGCATATGGCCCTGGAGAGTCTTGCGCTGCATTTGTGCCAGAATCGCTGTATGCGTGCGCATTGCCAGAGGATATGATAGAAGGAACCTTCTTCTTGTTTGCATCGTAGGCAGTTGGGATCTGATGTTCTGCCCCAATTGAACAGAGCTATTCGAGGATAATATATCCTGTGGAGTATCTTGAGTTGTACTAATCTAATGCGTGCTGAGATTGCACATTCTCTAGGGTACATCAGGATTTCAATCCAGTCTTCAAGTAATACAGGGCCAACATCGCTTTCCCACTTTGCCTTCAGATTCAGCAGTTCCTTTGTGGCAAATGAAGAAATGACATTGTACATGGTAGATGTAACTTTATTACTCACACTGTCAATGACTATATTTCTTTCTATTGGCGTGCATTCTGGCATGTCCACAAGTTGAGTCCTGTGCGAAGCTAGTGCGTGCTGCAATTGCCCATAGTGATATTGTTCAGTCTCTGGGAGGCCATATGTGGTAGTGAGCTCAGGGAACTGTATTAGTTGGTCATTCACGATTATCTGTTGGATTGTCTGTATTTCAGCTGCGGCCCAGTTTGGCCATTTTGGGAGATCGACAAGGTTTGGGAGCCTAGCATTGTTCCATATGGGTTGGACTGGGGTAATCTTGGTGTCCCAACCTAAATGTTTATGCGCTTCTTTCCATACCAAGGCTGTATGTACTGCTATCGTGCATTCGGGCGGGTTACTTTAGAGTAGAGGCTTTCAAGTGGGGACATACCGTGTCTCGCCGCTAGCTCTGCTCTTATGTGTGGGATGGTCGGGTCACCGTGTAGTATGTCATTAACTGTCGCCATCTGATTTGCCCAGTAATAGATCTGAATATTCGGGAGTCCGATTTTCCCCCCTCCCATATCGAGCGCTGGAGAGTTGAGAGGGCGATTCTCGGGTGTTTCCCACCCCAGAGAAGTATACGTGTTGTGGTATCTATTCTGTGGAATTCCGCAGTGGGGACATGTAGGGGGGCGTTCTGGAGAATGTATAAGAGGCGGGGTAGAGTCAACATCTTGAAGAGTGCTGCCCTTCCTAGCAGTGTCAGTGGTAGCGCCTGCCAGTGGACTACGTCTTGTTCATATCTTCTGATAACTGGGTGTAAGTTTTGTTTTATATAGCTATCCAGCCCGTTGGTTATTAAAATACCCAAGTATCGGAATTGATTGGTTTCAACCTTATATGGGGAGCCGGATGTCGGTATACAGCCTACCCCTTTAACTGGGAACAGCACGGATTTAGACCAATTTACTTTGAGTCCGCTGAAGGTTCCATAATCTATTAGGAGTTGTGTGACCACAGAGCAGGAGGTCGCTGGGTCACCCAAGTATATTAGGAGATCATCTGCATAGAGGGATACTCTATCTTCCCAGTTTAGACCCCATCTGAAGCCCGTCCACGTACTGGAGTCTCACAGGAGGGCTGCTAATGGTTCTATTATTAGTGCAAATAGCATTGCCGAGAGTGGGCAGCCTTGCCTGGTTCCTTTGCCCAAACGGATGATGCGTGACGGCCACCCATTTACTCTAACTTCAGCCAGTGGGTTATTATACAGGAGTTGTACCCAACGTATGAACGGTTCCCCGAATTGCATCTTGCGCATTATGGCCCATAGTGCCTCCCAGTGAAAAGAATCGAATGCTTTTTCGAAGTCTATGGCCAACAGGGCCAGGGATTGTTGTAGGGCCGGTGCTCTCTCTAATGCGAGATGCAGTCTACGAATGTTCATTCTGTTCGACCTCTGGGGCATGAAGCCACATTGGTCCGAATGGATTAAAGATGTAATGACTACTTGTAATCTATTGGCTAATATTTTAGCTAGTATTTTAGCTTCACAATTAATGAGGGATATGGCCCGATAGGAGGTGCATTCTTCAGGAGGCTTATTCTTTTTGGGAATTACTATGATGCTGGCCTTGCGGAGATCTGTTGGGAGCTCGCCATGTGTTAGGGAGTATTCAAACACGTTGAGGAGGTGAGCGGGTATATCGAGGTGGTTTAGCTTTTTCCAGACGTCTACCGGAAATCCGTTTGGGCCAGGGGTCTTGCCTGCTTGTAGTTGCCCGATGGCGGTTGAAATTTCAGTAGTGGTGATTTTGGAGTCTAAAGCGGAGATTTGCTTTGTGTTGAGTGTTGGGAGGGCAATAGTGGTTAGTATATTAGTATCTCTGGCAATGGTGGGGGTTTGTATAGGTCTTCATAGAACTCGGCAAAGTGTTCAGCAATCTCTACATCAGTGTAAACTAGGTTTTCGTCTAACGTTCTAATATGGTTCACCTTCTGTTGTCCTTCGTCTCGCTTTTCGAGCCACGCAAGCATTTTGCCTGCCTTGTCACCTGTCTCATATACACGTGCCTTCATTGCAGCGTGTGCTTTCCTGGCACAGTCCAGAGACAGATTGTGCAGTTTTTTCCGTGCCAACAATAGGGCCCTATTCGTCTCTGGGGTGTCACTGGCTATGTGTTCCATCTCTTAGGATAGGACCTCACTCTCCGCCTCGATGAGTTTTTCACTGTGCTTCTTTTTTTTATGGGATGTCCATGATATAATTTCTCCGCGAAGGACCGGTTTATACGCCTCCCACAATGTAATGGGATTATCCACCGATTCTGCATTAAGTTCGAAATAATCGGAGGTGGTTGTTTCCATCATCTCCTGAAATTCTGGGAATCCTAGGTAGTAGGAGTTCAACCGCCATGAGGGTGGCGGTCATGGTCTTGCTGATTCCAGTTCAAGCAGGAGCGGGGAATGGTCAGAGATTCCACGTGGGAGAAAGGATGCACTGCTTAGTTTGTGGATAGATTGTTGTGGGAGGAAGAAGTAATCTATCCTTGACATCGAGGCATGGGCTCCCGAATGGAAGGAGTACTGTCGCGTTTGAGCGTGAAGGGTTCTCCACGCATCACATAGGCCCATTGCTGACACGAAAGAAGCCAGTCTCGTCGTGGTGGCCGGGTTCCTGGTTCGCAGGTGTTTGCGGTCCAGGGTATAATCCATGACCTCGTTGAAGTCCCCCCCATCACCATTGTGTCTGCCAGTCCCGTTGCCACGATAGGGGTAATTTCGTTTAGCAGGTCATTAAGGAGAGCTGGCGGTGAGTATACCGCCATGAGTGCCAGTGTTTGGTTCCATAGCGTTGCTTGGATGTGCACATATCGGCCTCTCGTGTCTTGCAATATGTTTGTAATTGCCAAAGGAAGCTTCTTGTGAATTAGTATGAGGACCCCTCTCGCGCCCATAGAGAAGCCAGCATGTACCGCAGTGCGGTAGTTTGATCTTTGGAAGAATTTGCATATGTTACCGGCTAGGTGCGTTTCGGTCAACATGGCTATATCTGGGGAATATCTATTTAGATGCTGGAGGACCAGGCGTCTTTTGATACTATTACCTAATCCGTTCACATTCCATACCAGGAGTTTGAGTTTTCTTTGGCTTGGAGTGTTCTCAGCTGTCATTATTGTTCTGGGATTTGTTTACACAGGTGGAACTCCTCGGTCGCATCCCCGTCTTATCCATTCCGTCTAATCTACATATCATACTCCTCCTGCCCCTGTATGCTGAACATTGAATACATATAATAAATCCAACTCCCCCCTCCCCATACTCCACCCACAACTGAAGCATCTGTCGACCCATTGTTTAACTTTTGAACAACCTAACTGTAGACTACATCAAACTGCCCTGTGACAGTCCGAATCCAGAGCGCAAGTGTGCCAGGTGCTGACACTGAGAACAACACTGGGCAGGGCAGTGGGGCTCCGCTATGGGTGCTCCGAGTTTACTTTATGCCCGGTGGGGGGGGGGCCGCCGCGTGGGTGGCCGCCAGCCGGGGTTGCCGTCGTCAACACCCTTGCAGTGTGCGATGTAGCATCTTGCGGTATATTTGTGGCGAAGTGGACGTCCAGGATCTCGGCGATGTTTGCTAATCCGCCATCTGTTGTGGGATTCGTATCTGCTGTTGTTGTTGCGGTGCATGTTCAGGTGGTCGCTCAGGGCGAGGCCTATTCCGTTCTCCTCTCCGTCTCTCGTCGGCACTCCAGTCGCCATCTATATGCTCCTCAGCCCATCTCCATGCCTCCCTTGGATCTGTGAAGTGTACTGTTGTATTTTTGTGAAAAATCTTAAGTTGGGCGGGGAATACGAGCCCATATTTAACTCCCATTGCTTGGAGGTGTTTTTTGAGGGGGTCAAAGGATTGGCGCACTTTCTGAACTTCCCTGGTGAAATCAGGGAAAAAGGCAATTCTTGATCCGTTGTACGTGATAGTTCCCTTAGACCTCGCCAGCTGCAGCACTGCATCTCTGTCTCTATAGTTTAGGAACCTTGCTATAATTGTACGAGGCGGTGCTCCTGGTGTGATCTTGCCGGCGGGAATACGATGGGCACGCTCAATAGAAAAGAACTTGGAGAAAGACTGTACGTCATATATGTCCGCGAGCCAGCCCTCCAGGAATAGCTCCATACAGTCTCCCTCTGTCTTTTCTGGAAGGCCGAGAATACGCATTGTTGCGCCTCGATCTGCCCTCAGTGTCATCTGCTCTTGCTTCCAGGAGTTTTATTCTTGCCATCATGCCAGCCATCTGACGGTTGACTCCGCGGAGGTTGTCTTCAGTTTCGGAGATCCGCATCTCTGCCTCCCCGGTGCGTGACGTTAGCTTCTGGAGGTCGTGTCTTAGCAAGGATACGTCTGCACCTATGCTGTCCATCTTTTTCTCCATGGAAGTTCTAGAGCTGGCAATAGCACTCATAATGTCTCTGAGGGAGATATTCTCTTCCATGCTATCCGGGTCTTGTTGTAGTGGTCTCTCTGGGGAGCGAGGCATTGGTGTAGTTGCATATTGTTCAATCCTGCTTTGCGTGATGGTCTTTCTGGGCTTATCTTTCCCCATTGCCGGTAATTTGGTGAAGTGGCTGTGCAGGTCCAAGATCCGCCTGGAAGGGGGGGCTCGCTGTAGGACAAGGGGGCAAGTATTGCCGAAAGGGAGGGAGATTCCGGTATGGTCGGTCCAGTCTTTCGACTCTATGCAGTAGGGACGTTTACAGTTCCTGAGTGCATGTCAAGGACAATCTCACAGTGGTGAATGGGAGTCCTATGAGTGTGCACAGGGAGGACAGTTGTGCTTAGTTTCCCATAGTTGCATTTATCGTTGTGGGAAAAACAGTGCTGTCCAAGCTGAGGAGGCACAGGGGTAGCCGTCTCTTAGAGCCTCGCAGCAATGGCGTGGTTGTTTTATTGAAGGCCTTCTGGTGTAAAGGCAAAATCTCTTGGAATTTTTTGTCGCTGCTTGCTGGCATTACGCGCTAGATTACTACGTTTTTGGGGCTGGGAGCGTGGTCTTTGTTCGTGTATGTCTGGGCAATGTCACACAGGATGATCGGGTTCTATCACGCGTCCCCAGGGACGCCGGCGATATGGGCAGGAGTTGGCGCAGGAGCAGTTGGAGTGCTCCCCGCGGCTCTGTGCACCCGGGTTGTTTCGTTTCTTCGCTTCCGTGCAGAGCTCTCCACATGTCTCTTGGCGATGGGATTCCTGCGGCCTATGTGAGGAGGGGCGATGGTTCACTGCCACCCGCCAGGATCAGCTCTCGTTCCCTCCCCTCTCCTTACCAGCATATGATTGTCCGCGGCGCGGCCGCCGGGGAGGACGTGCGGGCGCTCTACGTGGAGCGGAGCACCCGCGTCCACAGCATAGGAGCCGGATTCCGCCTTGCGTTGGCCCCCTCCGAGGAGGTGTGGGGGGGCCTCTCCGGCGCTTACCCACGCGATCGGGTGACAGCCTCAGGTTCTTTCCGACGCGATGGACTCCCGGCTGTGCGTTCCGCACGTCCGCCGGCAGTCTTCTGGGTCCGTTGCTGGCGGGAGGTTCTCCCTTCGCAGTTGTGCACGCGGAAGCGTCCGATATTAGTCGGTGTAATCCGGCAGCTGTGGAGGCGGCTCGAAGCAGCCGATTCTTTTTCCGGAGCCGGTGGGTGGGTGATTGCGCGTCGCCCGTTCTCTCCTGGGCCCGCTGCAGCTCCAGGCCTCGCGGTCTCCACCTCTCGATTCCTCAGGCGGCCATCTTGGTTTCCCACCACTGTTTACCATCCGTGATCTCCGCGGTTTATATCTCGCACAGCACGCACCGATTCCGATCCAGGATGTTCCGGATCGAAGCAGTAGAGTTTCGGACGTCTCTACAATAGTTTTGGGACTCCGCAGAAGTATTTTAAGAGCAGGATGAATGAAGGATTGGGCTGGCGGCCGGGAGCGGTGAGGGATCACGTCCTCATCGTACGCCCGCTGGCCACGCCCCCCCAAGAGAAGGCAGAGTTGACCACTGGACGTAGGAACCAAAGAAAGAAACTGGAAGAGGAGCTTGCTGCACCCCCTGGACCGTTGGTTTGCCCAGTGAAGCCCTGCTGCAGTGCTGAAGCTCCAAATTTCATATAGACTAGAGAAGCCTGCAACAGACAACTTCTTCCCTTGGGTTGGTGGGACCAACTGACCCCAAGACGAACATGATTGGAATCCATCTCGCTGCTGGCTGTACTTCTTCGCTGCGGCTGGAACCGAGTGCCAGGGAACAGGAACACCAGGAATGAGTGCATTGTCTTTAAGCTGGACCCGAGCTCTGGGAAGATCCTGAGGAGGTGATCCAAGCCTGAGCCACCTCAACAGAGTGCTGGAACCCAGAAGCAAGGGGAGCCCACAAGGTGTCGAAGAACTGCGGTGGTACTATTGACTGGTAGCTGAAACAGCAAAGTGCTGCTGATCTGGAGGAAGTCCATTGCCGCCGCCACTGACCTTCAAACTGCAGTACAGGAGTCCTACAGATGTCCTCCCTTCGGTCCCCATGACTGAGGCCCAGGAACTACAGGACTGCAACCAGAAGAGAAGCAAGCTGAATACTTTTTCTTCAGAACTAAGGTACTGCCTACCTAGGGGTACTTGCCTCTGGTTGTGTGTAGCTTGCTTGTTCTCACTGGAGACTTGCAGTAGCTGCCTGTTGCAGAGTGACTTGCATCTTTGCTTTTCACAAGCCTCTCAGCTTGTGGCCCTACAGTGATTCTTTTCTACAAACACTGTATACAACATTGTGCAAGACCTTTGTGCCATCCTCAAGAAGTGCCTGTGCTCCACTAGACATAGCTCAATTGATATTGGCTGTCCTGGCTCCCTGCAAACTCTTCTAACCCTCTGACTTTGTGTTTATCTGTCCCTCAGAAAGTCATACAAAAGTGACTTTTACTGCTGGGAAAGGGTTAAAATATACTTCACTGGGGGATTGTAAAGCACTCACCTGTTATGAGAATGTTCTAACCTTTGTTTCCTTCCATAACCTTTTCCTTTTTCCACCACTCAGCATTGCATTTAAGTGTAAAAGTGACATATCGATGTCCACATTGTCCTAGCTATTGAAGTCACCTCAGGGTGTAGGAAGTGTGTGTGTGTGTGTGTGTGTGACATCCCAAAAGGGTATCTACTTAAACTGTATTTTTGAAGTGTATTTTATTGTTGCCAATTGCCCTTTCTGAAGAAGGCTTATTTTAAAACTGACTGTTAAATTAATAAATTATTTTACTAGGAAACCTTGAGTATAAGTGTTATTTGACTACTTGTATTTGTGAACCTCTGTTACACCACTAGAGCTCACATTGACCCCTCTTGAGATAAGCCTGGCTGCTCCGTCACTCTACCAGCTTGTGTAGAACAGGCCTATACCAAAGGTTGGGGTTACCTATTGCCAAGAGGACTGGTGTAGTCTCCCACAGGGTTACTACATACAATCTTGCCTAACAACCAGGCAGTAGTAACACAGGACTAATGGTGTGAGGCTATGTTGGCTGATGAGGTCCTCCTCAATGTTAAGGAGAGGTTCAAGTGTGGTATGAAAGGTGCCGAGTTAAGAAAAGGGGTTGTGCCTGATACCTTTAGGCATGTTTTTGATGTCTTCTGCATAATAGGGGATTTTATTTTAAGGGGTGATAAAATATTACCTCCAACAGGTGTTAGGAAGAAGATCCTCGAAGTGGCTCATGAAGGCCAACAGGAAATGACTAAAACCAAACAATTGGTTAGACTGGATTATTGGTGGCCAGGGATGGACATACAAATAGAAATGATAATCTGGGAGTGTGCGGTCTGTGAAGAATCGGCCAAAGGGTGTGTTTCTACTAGAGTTGAACCTATGACCCTTATGCCTATCGTTCTGTTCCCAGGGAAAGAGAAGGTTTGGATATAATTGGTTCAGTGAGATCTCCAGGAGTCGATAGATTTGGTATAGTGTTAGTTGATATGCTGTCTCGTTGGGTGGAATTGACGTGGATTCAGAATGTGTGCGCCAGGGACGTGATCGCATTTCTGGATAATATATTTAGGAGGGAAGGCTATCCCACTTCTATTGTAATGACTGATAACGGAGTACAGTCGGTAGCAGATGAGATGAGAGTATCTTACGACCAATGGTATTGAGCATAAGACTAGTTCCATTTACCAACCAGAAACCAACGGAATAGTCGAACGGTTTAACAGAGTTATTAAGAACAGTATAAGGGTGGCTATCTCGAAAGGTGGGGATTGGAAGAAGGCTGCGGAGGACACTGTGGTAGCATACAGGTTCACACTCCATGATGCAACTGGTATCTCTCCTTTTGAAATGTTAAGAGGAAGGAAGCCAACACAAGAATCTGCCCAGGGTGGTTGGGCAGAGCATGTCAGAAAAATGAGCAATAGGCAATATTTGATTTAAGGAAAGCGACCAAGCGGTGTGTTGTTAAAGAAGGGGATTGTGTGTGCCTAAGACTCACTGATAATAGAATGGAAGGGGGTTTGAGATGGTCTGTACCCATGAGGGTCATTTAAAGAATTACATGGTGCTGTAAGGGTGTCGGATGGGCGAGTGTGGAACATTAACAGGGTGTGTAATGTCAACAAGGATGTTAAGGTTGTGCAGGAGACCGGACTGTGTAGACGGGAAAGCAAGATGGTGAGTGATTCATTAAGGATTAAGCAATATTGTGTGTTGCACGGGACTGTTGATTTGAAGTGTTCCTACTGGGGATCATCCTCTTACTGGAAGTGTGGGAGACCATCCTATTTAAAGATCATTTGGAACAGAAAGCTGATTTTATGATGTGTCCAGATGAGCTGTTATTAGTTATCACCCTGTATTCATGACTTTTAGTTACTGTATTATCATTGCAGTTATCAAGTTTCAAGGAAATGTTTCCAGATACGTTTTTTCTTGTGTACGTGTTCCTTATAATAATGCTCCGGCATTGTTAATTTCATTTTCTGCTTTTCTTTATTACTCTTATGTTTCTTTTATGGAAAAAAGGGAGATGTGTAGTATCCTGTGATTCTATGGGGAATGTTGCATATTTAATGTATGTGGAACTGATAAGGGTGGAACTAGAATGTAGTGTTTGTTTTGTCAGTTGAAAGGAGCTGTGGACAAAGCTGGTGGGGGCAAATGCAGATCGTTGTTATGTAAATAAATAACCATCATTGCCACCTGTGCGAGGAGAATCATTTAAAGACTTTTTCTGATCCAACATACACATGGAGAAGGGGTATTTAACTGCCAGTTGTGTCCTACAAAATGATATGCCACCCCTTTCTGCAAAAGGGGTGGTGACCATCCACATACATTCTAGCAATTTCGACAAAAGGTTTGTGAGCTGTCCGGGAGACCTGTCTAATAACATTAATGCCTATTCTTTAATGGTCAGTCTCAGAGATTGTCTAAAACCCACTATGAGTTCAAGCTTGGGGTTAACGATGTCATGATGTTTTAGTAGGTATAATCCAGATTACAATATTGAACCTTGTAAAATGTGTAACCATCTGGGCTGAGAAATGTTAATGGGCCAGGATAGAATCAAAACAAGCTAAAATGGTATTGAACTTAGATGGACCCGAACGTTCAGGGCTGGGACAACTCTGTTTGGGGGATCAACATTGTTGGGAGCTTGAAGCTGTTTAGCTCAAGGCTCTTTAGCTCCTGCTTGTAGCCTAGCAAAGTGTTATTCGCTTGACACTGACAACTTCCAGATGCTACTTTTGACTTAATGTGCCAAGTAGCACCATACCCATATACCTATTCAACGTTAACTCTGTTAGGAAATGAATTACAAAAAAAAATAAAATAACACATGTAGAAGCGATTTAAAGAATAATGGATCGTATATAATGGACATAAAGTTATAGTTTGCATTTGGATTAGGTTTGGAGTACACTATGTAATAGCTCCCTGTTCCCTAGTGCTAGCTCCTGTTTACTAGGTGACTCCCGGTACCTTGGAGCTGCTTTTTACGCCCGCTTATCAAATTTTTATTTGGATTTACTGGCTTCCTTATCTTAAAATTTCTTGATTTTGCTGTGACTGTTTTAAATTCTGTTGCAGGTCCAGGATTGTGCAATGGTTACCTATGTGCACAACCTGTTTTATATAGGATTTCCTGGTTTTACTTTTAGCTTGCAACCATTTTAAATTTAAAGGTATTGTGCAGTTATTGATGTATGGTTCTGATGTTTAATGTATTTTTTTTCTTTTTTTCTTTTTACTTTTTAGGTTTTTTGCAACTGAAAGACATCCTGGATACTTTAATTTTTAATTTCTTCTCTTGGACAGTACATTTCAACATGGGAGCTTAAATATTCTAAAGGGGATGATAGTCTGAACTCTGGGAGGTAGTTTTGTGAACCAAAAAAGAAACCCAATAATCAGTAATTACCTTTAGTCCTTCCTCAAACAATGGTTCTATAGTGAAGCACCTCTTTTGGAGGCTTGTTGAGTATTTCTATAAGGCGGCAAATGATTGAAGGACCCTAGCTAGTCTCAGCATCTGGACTAGTGTTTCATTTAAGTTTTGACAGTAAGCAACATCATGAGTTGGCAAAAATGGCTCTGGGGGTGCTTGTGCAAGACCTTATACAGCAACTGGCTTAGTCCTTGATCCATCAGACATAGCTGAGTGAAGACGTGGGATGGATAACAATTGAGTGGGCCGTGATTGTTGTATGTGGCTTCCTTTTGACAATTATGTAGTTTCTTTTTTGGTGAGCTTACTTTTGCCAAATTGTTTGAAGTTAAAATATTGAGGTAATTGGAAAGCCTTAGAAAACAACAATTGAACACACTATATATGCTTAAATATAAGTGCACAGAATTGAAACCTTGCTTGCACATCCCTTATATATCATTTTGTTTAGAGTCCCTAGCTACTGCAGGGCACTTATGTTTTACATTTGATATTGCACATTTTAACAGATTCTGTAGGTATAATAGTTTGATTATAATGTTTAATATTGTAATCGCACACCTTTGCAAGTCAATGGTATCACTGCTACTCCTACTAATTTGAATTTAGCAGGTCCTCTTCTATTCCAGTTCACACTTCATTACAGATGGCCTTGCTGCTGGTTGTGGTGGAAGTGCAGAGAACCCGTCTATTTTGAATACGTAACATCTGCACGCGTGTTACTGTTGTTTTCTAAGTTTAAGCTTTCTAGATGCTGAATCAATTAAATTAAAAGATTTTATTTGGAATGACTATGAATAACAATTTCGCAAAACTGCAGGACCTCTTATAACTCACTGCAGCGCTCACAATTTCACTGTGGCAGATTTCCACTGTTTCATTTTTGATTGTGTAAGATGGTGTGCAATTGGCACTATTGCTTCACTGGACTTTTCAGTTCTCTTTCCTTTTTCCTGCTTTGATTGAGCCATTTGTGAATGTACGAATAGAGGGAACCTTTTTCTCCACTCAAGTAATATGCACATTTATTATGTAAGTAAGTAACATACCATGAAATGGAATGTTTAATTAGAGGGTTACTATACGGTTAAAACCAAGAGTGGTGTTTCTATTGAATCTTACTCAGTGTTCCTGTTGAATCCCCTCTGTGTTCCAACACATTCACAAATGGAGCAGTTTAGACTGGAAGAAGGTTGAACAGAAGCAACTGTGTGAATTAATGTTAAAAGCATAGACTGCTAATTCTATTTTATTGCTTGAAAGTGACCTAGTGAAATGATGCACAAAACTACCTCTCAGAGAGAGACTTTCCCCGTTTTTCTCAAATATCCCATTATGAATGTACTGCAGAGCGGTCAGTTCCTTGAACGTCTGATGAGTAACAGTACTGTACAAGATCTGAAATACGACCTCTCCTGTGAACTCTATAGAATCTCCACATTTTCCAATTTTCCACCCAACGTACCAGTGTCCGAGCGAAGCTTGGCCCGGGCTGGCTTTTATTATACCGGATTGAATGATAAAGTGAAATGCTTCAGCTGTGGCTTGATGCTGGATAATTGGAAAAAAGGTGACAATGCCCTCGAAAAACACAAGCAGCTGTATCCAAGTTGTAACTTCCTCCAAGGCCTGCATTCAGTTAGCAATCTTGGATCTTCTTCTCATTCAGCTTTCTCTCCTCCAGCTACCAGTAGCCTTTTGCAGCCTGTGTCTTCTGCTACTTTAACAGCAACTTTAGATCGAAGTGGCTATTTCAGCAGTTCCTTTTCAAGTTTTCCTCAGGATCCAGTAGCAACCCAGAGTGTGGAAGATTTTTCGCATCTTCGACATACCCAGTGCAACTCTTTGAGTACCGAAGAAGCCAGGCTGAGTACTTATAGAACCTGGCCACTTCCCTTTCTCTCCCCAACAGAGCTTGCCAAGGCTGGCTTTTATTACACAGGACCTGGAGACAGAGTTACTTGTTTCACTTGTGGGGGTCAGCTGAATAATTGGGAACCTAAAGATAATGCTTTGTCAGAGCACCGCAGACACTTCCCTAGCTGCCCCTTCCTGGAAAGCCAAATGACGGAGCAGTCTCGACTTAATGTTTCTAACGTCAGCATGCAAACCTATGCTGCTCGGGTGAAAACCTTCATCAGTTGGCCATCAAGAATCCCAGTTCGGCCAGACCAACTGGCAAATGCTGGCTTTTATTATGTGGGTAAGTTGTAGGAAAACGAAGCAAATACTTATTTGTTGAACCTGCTCACTAGTTAAAATGTCTAACCACTAATTTTTGCTTTTTTGTGTTTTGTTTTTCTTTGAGGTCGCAATGACGATGTCAAATGTTTTTGCTGTGATGGTGGACTGAGGTGTTGGGAATCTGGAGATGACCCATGGATTGAGCATGCCAAATGGTTTCCAAGGTATACAGTTGGGTTTGTAAGTCAAGTGACTTTGTGTTTCAATATGATGTACAGTGCAAGTGTTTACGTTGCTGTTTATTTTTACTCAATATGTTAATATTTTAGTGTCAGTCGTGTTTATCTTGACCATGCACATTTAAACCATACTTTTTCATCATTGTGCTACCGTTGTGTGGTTTTTGTCCCATTCGACTTTCTTTTTAGCTATTTATAAAATGTAATGTAGACTTGAGAGTAATGTTTCATAACTGCCCCTTCATTTATTCAGAAATGTGCGGCACGTTTAGTAAAGGGGAACAAGACCATGTCACTTCCAATATGAATCCACAAGACTGAACAGCAGAGCCACGTCTCATCCGAGACACTGATGCATCCTTCAAGAACTCATAAGGAAGGACCCCCGTTGTGCAAAGCATTGTCCCAAGCTTGATTGCAATTTTCTAATGTGAATGGCAGGATTTCCCTGCCAGAAAACCTGCTCGCCATAACGCTGTGTTTTGGTAGGAAGTGTTTGCCTTTCAAAAGCAGAGATGGCTGTATAGAATGAATGCTCTGTCCACTGTCCGGAACTCCTTATTGAACTTTTATTTATGTACTCAATTTATTTGATTCCTTGAAACCCCTAAAAGCATGAAGCTGCTTTCAAAAAATGAGTAAAAACAGAGGTGCCTGGTCAAAATTAGCACGTACTAAAATTACAATGTAAAAAACGAACTAGAAAGAAAAGCAGAAATAAAAATTGTAGCAAAATGTGTGCAAACTGGAACACAATAGAATAAACTTGTTTTTAAAAGGTGTCGCTCCTTTTTTCCTCGCAGACCAATTTGTTCGAAGCCCATTTCCTCGCACACTATTACTGCATTTTTCCCTACATTGTAGACTTGGGACGGGGGTTGGGCTTAGATATTTAGAAAGGTGGCAGGGTGTGAGCGAGGGGTGTTGCCACCCCTACATTTTTTTTAAAAGTAATATGTGGTCAACATTGTTTTTGAGGAAATGGGCTTCTAAAACTTTCCTGAAAAAGAATCAAAATGGGGGACAAACCGATGACTTACTAGTTGCAGAGCTGTGCTGGAGGTTTAGGGTAGAGGTGGGTATGGACAACTAAAAAAGCGATCGCTTGTCACTGCTTTTTGGGGATAAAGGTCTCTCGAGCTTCAAGAGCAGAACTAAGACTAGTGAATGACCACTTGTTTGCTTGAATGTAGAGAGCCAGATGAGGATAAGGGGTAATGTGACTGAATTTGCGGGAACTTGACACTTCACCAACCGCTACACATAGGATTAAGAGTGCAACAGTCTCTACTTGTATTTCTCGAAATGCCAGATCCATCAAAACCAAATGATAGAACAATGATGCATGGATAATCCCAGGCTTTAATTCAAGAGATCACATGCCCAACACTGAAAATCCACAGATAAGCCGTAGTTTAGATTATTCAACCATCTCAGATCTGCTGGCACAATGAAAATTGCATTCACAACCGGGGGTGGATGCTTAGCCAATCAGGTGGCTGGAAACGCGGACGAGAACCCAATGCACCACCCACGTTTTACCAGCCAGTTGAGGCCCTTCCCCAGGGGCCACCATCTTGATTGTGTGGAGGCAACAGAGAGCCTCTCGCCATTGACTCCCCCCGGCACCTCCATCTCCCAACACTTCCTGCATTTTTTCCCCCACCCCCCTCCTTCGCTACGTACTTACTTGCTGCACTGGAGCTTTCCACTCCGTTCCCGTTGCTGCCTCCTAGTCCTCTATGCACATCATAGAAATAGAAAAGGGACCTGGTGCCTGACGTGCAGAGCCTGTCCCCCAATTATGTGTACCATGACAGAGCCCCGGGGTGTGAATAGCAATCACCCCCCTTGTTCGGGGTGCGTACATGCCAGTAACGGGCCTTAGACCTCAGCAAGGCCCTCTTCGATTTGGCCCAGCCTAGGCTCAGATTGGCGGGCCATTACTAGTCATATACACCCCCTGACACGGAGGGTGATTGCTACATCACTACCTTCAAGAAAAGATCATAGGAGGATGGACCAACCGTTGCACACATGGGTGCTGACCTTTTGGAATGACCTCCCACTGCAGAGTGATAAAAATCTCTTTAGGTTTAGAAAACAGCTGAAAACCTTTGACTGCATAGCCATTGGCCTGCTGCACAGCCTGTTCGTCTTAACCACTGTATTTTGATTCCCTCCCTGCTGTGACAATTCGCAAAGTGTTGTCACTTCTCCCCAGTGGGAGCCCTTTTCCTTTCCCACTAGGCTAAGGAGATTTTATTTATTGAGCATTTGGCACCTATACATCAGAAAGTGTTTCCAGTGCAGCTGCTACTCAATAGTCCCCCCTAAAGGTGGTTTAATGCGGGAGGACCTCATGAGGAGGAACTCCCTTTCTTGGGACAAGGACGATCACCTAGGGCACAGCCCAGTGAGCCATCTCACTCCCCAACTTTCCATAGCTCCTCCTTCCATACTGAGCCATTTCCTCGAGAGTAAGCCCATGTATTTTTGTAACTCGGATATTTACAGAACAGAACCTACTGAGACGAGGAAGAACACAGGAACCATGAAGAGTAGCCAACTCTTAAATGCTACCACGAGGTGGCTCATCGGAGGCACGAGGAATGCCAAAAGGACATTATCTGTATGTGTTGACGCTGCGCCGGGAGGCAGTCCCATAGATAAAAAGGAAAGAGAAGCAGGACTAAGGGGAGTCCGATCGCGGGGATGCCGGAATGCTGGCGCCCGGGAGTTACGAATGCAGAGTGAGGGCTGGAAGGAAGGCTGTACAGGGGATGCCGGCAGCAGGCTGCAGGAGTCCATTGAGGGTCTGAGGGGAGCAGACCCAACTGCGAGGCCGAAGGGAAGAAGCAGTGGCGTGGTAACAACAAGGTGGATTGTCTTTGCCCAGAGCGAAGCCAACACCGTGAGGAGTGGAGGACCACAAAGGTGCACCGGGACCATTGAAGCAGAGGAAGCTGCCGAGAAGGAACCCCATCCAAGGAAGGACCAGAGACGTGCTGCATCTGGTAGGGATACTGGGGAGTCGTAGAGAAGGACACAACGTAATGTTCCTCACCCCAGTGTCACCTACAGGGCTTCTGGGGAACAGAACTGTGTAGATTACATCAGGAAGGATCTCCCTCGTCCCAGTAGTAACGTAGCTACTGGACACTGGAAGAGTGAAACAAACCTCTGAGGAGAACTTCCTCGTTTCAGTGGCAGCAATAAGCCCACTAACCACAAGAGAAGGGTCTGGGACCCCAATGCAAAGGATTTGAGAACCCAAGAGGAACTTCCTCGGCGGAATGGCCCATTGACCAGTAGAGAAGGGTTTGGGATTTTGCTGATACCAAGAGAGAGTGACAAAACATACAGCAAGTTGAAAGATATGGAAAAAAAACGTTTCAAATACCAGAAGGGAATAATTCTCGTGGAGAAGACGCAAAAACTTTTGGGGCATATTGAAAAGAGGCAAGGGTAATGGGAGTCATTACCCCTGGTTTTATTACGAACTGTACTGACCAGTACCAGGAGAAGGGAGTCCTGCTCCTGGTCCAGAACATGGAGTTGTGCAAAGATTGTGTGGAAACCAGCAAGCCAGGGAAAGGGAGTCTATCCCCCGGTAACCTTTTTGCAAGAAAACATTCTTTTGAATACTACCCGTCAAGTTACAAATGTAAAGTCAATTTCACTTTACTGCTGTGGGAAATAGTAGTTTATCCCAGATAAGGTATTTAAACCTTGTGTCACTGCACTAAAGGTGCTGTGTGACACAATGTAAAAGATGCCTATGGAGTTTGTCAGGCTCCATAACCAAAAGAAACACAAAGCTCAGAAATCACATTAAAATACATGAGAGAGTGGGGAAAAAAGGGTCTCGCTCTCTCCAGGTAAAAAAAAAAATCAAGTCCTAAAAATCCAGCAAAGTTGCTGGGGGTCTCTTAAGGTGGATGGAATTAGCACATTTCTGAGAATTCTCCCTAACTTCAGTGAAGTACCCTTTTTAATCACTCTAGGAGGAGTTTAAGTTTGTAAAAGTTCCCCCATAGGAAATAATGGGGCAATATCCATAGGAAGGCATAAAATAAGCAGTGTCACTTTACAAATTGATATGTAATGCTGTAGGTTTGCTAATTAAATAGACACTTGTGTAGCATAGCTGGCAATTTGAAATTGCCCTGTTCAATGAAAACACAGCTCACCCTGCATTCCTCTCTCGCCCTCAGGTCTCACCCTAACCTCTTTTCTCTGTAAGTTCAAAGGGGCTAATGCGGTGAGATTGCAGTAGTAATCCTCTCGTCCACTCTCAAAAGTGCCACAAGCCTATGTGGTAATTCTAGCCAGGAAAGTCTTTCTTTTTTAAATAATTGCAAACCGGAAGTAAATGGGGATGATACTTTCTAAGCCAACTGTATTCTGTTTGGCAAACACGATTACATGCTCATTTAAAAAAAATGCAATTCCATTTCTTATGTAAATGGTTATAGAATGCAAAATTACAGTATTTATAATGTAAAACGCTGCTTCATCTCAATTTTTTCAGTCTAGCTTGGTGTATTTAAATCTCAGTATCGACTAGATTTCATTTTGTAGGGAACGGTGCATCATCACTTTTGAAAATGTTCATGATCGCACGCCCAAATGCTTTGGGTGGATGGAAAACCTAATTCTGTGACCTGCTGATTGCATGCAACTGGTGCTCAACTCAGGAGCTGATCCCAAACTCCTTGACATGAGGAGGTCACATGACTATCCCTTGTCCCTCTTGGTGTGTGAGAGAAGGTGGTCATCTTTCGCTAGTTGCTGTGTGGGTCCCAGGACTGGGGGCTGTATTCACCCTGAACGCAGTTCTGACTGGCATATGTAGATACTTGACTGGGACAGTGTGGATTCATTCCTTTGTGTGCGAGAATCCAGTATGCATAGACGTGCTTGTCGGTATGGCCTGCCATTGGCTGATTACCCCTATGTTCGAATTATGCTGTGTGTGATTGGGTGCAGTGTTCCCTCACTGTGTTAAAGGCAAACCCCCTGGCCAACTCTCCTTATCTACAGTTTAATCTCCAAACCTGCATTCTGGAAGTTCTGCTTGAGGAAGATCCGAAGCTGCACTAGCACGCTTTGACGCCCCAAATATTCGGACAATGAAGCTCAACCTCCCCACAGTAAACCGTGGTAAACCACAGCGGTGCTCTTTTCTCCTGATGGGGACAATTGGATCATAGCTCCTGCTTGAAGGCCTAGTCTCCCTGAAGCTCCTGATAGTGCCTGCATTGCTGGTCCCAGAAGTGGGTGCCCCTCCGCTGCCAGGATCCTGAAAACACTCTGAGCAGAACCAACCTGGGAATGTTCACCTAACGACCACAGGTGAGCACTCTGCTTCTGCTACACCTCACCTGGGAAGCTCCAGAGCCCATGCTGACTCCAATCCTGTGACCCAACTGTGGAAGTTGCTTTCCCTGACCAGCTTCGGTTGCTGGCTCCCCCAGAGTGCGTCCTTCAACTTTTCTTCAATATGCTCTCTTCGTTTAGGGTCTTGGCAAGCTGACCCCCTCCTCAGAAGTCAGATCCTGTGCCCAAGGACAATAGGGGAACCCTGCATTACTGACAATTGCTGGTTGCATCAGTCTCGCCTTTCTGCTACTCTGGCTCCGACTCCTGACCTGGCAATTTCCAAATCAAAAACAAGGGCATGTGAGTCCCCTCTGCATTGCTGTCCTGTCGCTGGAGTCTAAGTGGTGTGACGAATCTTAGGATTTTGTCCCTTTTTTCCTAGGGGGGAACCTTTCCCAGGGGGCCAGGCAGGTGCGTCCACAGTACAATAATCCCCCTGGTGGCGGAGCACAGCAGGAGGATCACCTGGTAAGGGAACCCCCTTATGGTACTTGGGACGATCATCTTCAGGAGACATGGTATAAAGTGGGCAAGAATTCATGTAGTAACCCTGTGGGAGACTACACCACCCTTGTCCTCTTGGTATTAGGTAACCCACCTTTTGCTATACGCCTGTACTACACAAGTTGGTAGTGTGACTGAGCAACCAGGCTTATCTCAAGAGGGGTAAATGTGAGCTGTAGCAATGAAATCCACAAATACAAGTAGCCAAGTAACACTTGCACTCAAGGTTTTAGTTATAAATAATTATTTAACAGTAGCTTTTAAATGAGCATTCTCTAAAAAGGGCAATGTATGTAACAATCAAATATACTTTAAAATACGTTTTCCAGCCTCAACACAAAGATAGTACATACTCTTTAGAGATGCTTCTTACACACTTCCTACACCCTAAGGTGACTTCACTAAATAGGACAGTAATGGCATTTATTTATCAGTAGTACACTTTGTAGATTCTGAGGTTTGTAGAAAGGAAAGGTTAAGGGAAGGAAAACATTAGGCAGGTTCTCGGAGCATGTGAGCACTTAAATCTTCCAGATACAAAGAAGTCTAAATAAACACCTTTCCCAGCAATAATAGTTATAAACCACCTCTGAGGGAGAGTAAATATCAAAGTCAAATGGTCTAGATGAGTCTGCAGGGAGCCAGGACAGCCAAAGTCAATTGGAACACAGTCTATGGAGCAGAGGCACTTCTTAGATAGCAAAGTCTTGCACAAAGTTAGAGAGTTTGTGGTGAAGGGTAGAGCTGAAATCGACTCTAGCAAAGTAGCTTTTGGTTAGAAGAAGAGTGGTCCAGCTGGCTTCTGTCTGGTTGCAACCATGCAGATCCTGGGTTCTTAGGACTCGGTTGTGGGGACAAGAGAGAAAACGTCTGGAGGACTGCTCTTTTCAGATCAGCGGCGCTTCCCTTTTTCAGCGCTCGATAAACAGCACCAGCGCGGATCCTGGACACCGGTTGGGCTTCCTGCACTCAGGTGAGGGGACACATGCTCTGGTCGTCCTGCTTCTGGAGGGTCCTGGGGAGACTCTTGGAACTTCTGGCCGGATTGCAGACGTTGCACTCTACTACGGATCTCTTGATCCCAGGCACTCGGTTCCTGCAGCAGCAAAGAAGTACAGCCAGTCTGGGAAGGCAGTCCAGTGGAGTTCATCTCGGGTTAGTTGGTCCCACTAACCCAAGGGAACAAGTCCCTTCCGGAGCTTCTCCTGTCGATCAGAAAAAGGTTTCAGCACATCAGTAGGGCTTCACCGGGCCATTGAAAGGTCCAGGAGGATACAGCAAGCTTTTGTTTGCGGTTTCTTCGTCAGGTTGTTTTTCCCAGTGGTCGACTCTGTCTTCAGTCCCAAAACCCTTGCCTTTTAAGCAGGTTTCTCCCATTCATGCACAGCCTAGTTGTCACTCAAACTGCAAGGTGGTGTCATGATGCCTACCCCCGGGCATCTAGACCAAGTCCAGCAACCCCGGAAGCGGGCATCATGTTACCCAGAGAAAACCGAGCAACCCTTGTTAGGGGCTATATGGGTGGCTATATGGGTACAGTCCTGGCGTCTATGGCTCCAGGCTCATATGGGGAACAGTCCTGGCGCCATAGACGCCAGGCTCATATGTTAAAACGTACCTGATGCAGACCATGCTGCAAGAGATCCAAGCCCATGTGAGGCTTGGAAGGAACTACTTTACCTAGGGACTATTTTGTTACTCGGTTGTGGTTGTGGAGGAATACTTACCTGGGACTACTTTGGAGGCTATTTAAACCACGCCCGAAGGGGAGCACACGCTTCGCGTTATTCTGCATCCTGCAGCGTAACGCTTACCGTGCCTGCAGTCAGCCTCCAGCCTCGTGCCACGCCCGCCTCGAGCCCAGAGCGCCTAGAAAGAAGGGGAAAGAAGAAGAAAGGTTAGAACAAGAACATTGGGTTTCTTACCCGATTCCGGATTCATCGCACCTTTGAACAAGAAAAAGACTTTATTTAAACACGTCGCATCGGCAGCAGCAGCGCCGCGCCATACTCACCGTTCCTCGCAGCATCTCTACGATCCAGCGCTGCCTCCATTATGTTGCCGCATTCCAGCACCTAAGGGGGACAAGAAAACAACACGGTGAGCCGAGGGGAAACAAATAAGGACAATCTCTTGCCACCATATACTTACCTGATTTTACCGCCGGAGGTATTATTCACCAGCACGCCAAATCTTCTTACGCCGCACCTGTAAGGAAGGAGAAAGCAGCAAGTTAAACTTTGGCATCATTTAACGGACAGCACAGACTCTTACCTGAACGCTTTAGCTGCCACAGAACTATCTTATTTTGGGTCTAAGCTGCAAGATCAACAAAGGAATTGGACAAGAGTGATTATTCAGACATTTTTGAACTCTTAAGAACTATATGCTTACGGTCCTTCGCTAGGAGTTTTGGAGCCAAGATTCCTCTAGAACTCTTCCAATATCCTCAAGCCAGTGAAATAACTGGCCATCAACGCGCCCCTGCGTTCCTCGCAGGATGGAGAGCTCCTCATTGAAAACTATAAGGTGACCTTTGTGAACGGGAATATCAGAGGTGATTAATGGGAACGCAGTGAGGGGCTATTACTCAGATCCACGGGTGGCTAATTCCCTTTCTCCGCCTTTAGGAGACTACATCTATGGGTCAAGCAGACGAAGCTAGGTGGGCCATTCTAGTCAGTCATCTCTGCACTACGCATCACATTGGTGGAGACCGTGGCTGTCCCTCAGGAGAGAACTGATTGTTTCTAAGGAACGCACTGATCTTGCTAGACAATTATTGAAAAACCAAGCTGGGCAAATGCCATTACCTGGACTCTTGGGGGGGAGGGGGACAGGGGGGGGGGGAGGGGTACAGGGGGGGGGGGAGGGGGACGGGGGGGGGAATTCAACCCCTGTTTCATCGAGTAATCCTGTGCAAGTGGTTCTACCAGGGAGCATTCCTTTATCCCCGCCGCAACGTTTTGCTGGGACCCGAAAAAGTTCGCCGTGTTTATGAACCAATGCCGCTTGCACTTTTTATGCAGACCTGGAGCCTTTCCAAAACAATCAAGCCAAAGTAGCCTTTGTATTATCATATCTCAGCGGCAGTGCAGCGGATTGGTCAATTCCACTAGTCAATCAGGATGACCCTATTCTTCGGGATTTTCAGGGTTTTCAAATGAGCATGGAAAGACTATTTGCCCGGCACTCCCAAGGACAAGCCCTGGATAACGAACTTTTGTCCCTACGACAGGGTAACCAGGACCTTCTAACCTACATCGCAACCTTCATAGGTTGGTGGTGGAAACTGGATGGCCCGAGGTAAAACGGATTACGTTATTTCATCGAGGACTTTGAGGAGAACTCAAAGATGTTTTGGCTCAAGTTGTGAACCCACCTCAAGACTGTGCTGAATACATAGACTTAGTGGTCCAGTTAGATCACAGACTTCAGAACAGAAAGGCTGACCGAGCCAAGTTCGAGAACCGGGTGTTGGTTAAACCCAACGCTACCCCCAAAGGAGCAGATGCCTCAGAACCCATGCAAATCGGAGGGGTTAAAGGACCCTTGACTCAGAAGGAAAGAGAATGGAGACGGCAAATGCAATTGTGTCTATACTGTGGAACTTCGGGACATTTTCTACGGGATTGCCCTGTAAAACCATCCAAGAAAGTGGTAGGAGCTGCTGATAAAAGCCATATGGAGTCCCTCGGGGAAACTACCATTCCCGACAAGCGTAGAGGTCTGCTTGCCGAGCTTGAAGGATATTCAGACCTCGCACTTCATCATACCAATGGTCCTTATAGATCCAAGGCAACCATCACGTATGCACGCAGTAAGGGCATACATTGATAGCCGGGCCATAGGAAACTATGTGGACCACGAATTGGCTTCTAGGATGAATCTACCTCTCTGCAGAAAGACCACTTCGGATGTCATCACCACAGTCGATGGAACTGAAATTGCCTCTGGGCCTGTAACTCATTCCACCGCAGAGATGACACTATTGGGTCAGGATGGGCATCGAGAGACTATTGTGTTTGATTTAATCAAAGCCCCGCAGTTTCAAATACTGGGGATACCTTGGTTGGAAACGCATAATCCTTGTATTGATTGGCGAGAGAAGAGATAACCTTCACGGATTGTGCACGTACTTGTTACCCGAAAAAACCCTTGACTGAGGGCCTGGCTGCAGTCGCTACTCCAGTCGTGCAGTTACCTCAGTAATATCAAGAATTCCAGGATGTTTTCCAAAAAGAACAGGCAAACACCTTACCACCTCACATATCAAACGATTGTCAAATCGATCTCATACCCGGTGCACAACCTCCATGTAGTAGGATCTACGCCCTTACTGAACCTGAAAACCTTCACCTACGACAATACTTGGACCAATATCTTGCCAATGGCTTCATTCGTTCATCCAAGTCCCCTGCGACTTCAGCTTTGTTCTTCGTGCCAAAAAAGGAAGGTGACCTCAGAACGTGCATTGAATCAGATCACGGTTAAGAACCGATACCCATTGCCTCTGATCCCCGAATTACTAGACCAAGTAAATGACGCTTGCATCTACACTAAATTAGATCTCCAAGGGGCATATCATCTGGTACGTGTGAAGAAAGGCGACGAATGGAAGACTGCTTTTCGCACTAAGTATGGGTTATTCGAATACCAGGTAATGCCCTTCGGGTTGTGCAATTCACCAGCAGCCTTCCAGTATTTTATGAACGATGTCCTTCGTGAACTCATTGACGTCTGTGTTATATACATAGACGATATTCTAGTGTACTCCTCTTCAGAATCAGACCATGTGAAGCACGTTCGTGCAGTCCTAGAGAAACTACGCCAGCACAAGTTATACGCAAAATTGGAAAAATGCGTTTTTCATGCTACGGAAGTTGAACCTGACTCCAAAAGGAGTCCAAATGGACTCTCGAAAGGTGGACGCAATTCTCAAGTGGCCATCACCCAATTCAGTTAAAGGAGGTCAAAGCATGCTCGGATTTGCTAACTTCTACCGCAGATTCATTCCGGATTTCTCACATGTTGTACACCCTATCACAGCACTCTTGCGAAAAAACAAACTCTTCTTGTGGACCGAAGAAGCTGAAAACGCCTTCCAAGAGTTGAAAGCGAAATTCACGTCTGCACCTGTATTAAAGCACCCACGCCCTGAACTTCCATACATAGTTGAATCTGATGCATCCAGTTTAGCCATGGGAGCTGTCCTGTCTCAGAAGGATCCTTAAACTGGTCAACTTCACCCAGTAGCATTTTGGTCCAGAAAGTTTTCGGCACCCGTGTTAAACTATGCGGTTACCGATAAATAATTATTAGCCATCAAATCCGCCTTCAAGGCTTGGCGGCACTATCCTCTCGGTGCCAGGCATACCATTACTGTAATCACCGATCACCGGAACTTGCAGTATTTAAAAACAGCCAAGTCCCAATCGTCATGCCAACTTCGATGGGCATTGTTCTTTGCCGAGTTCGATTTCGTGATCACTTATCGACCAGACTGTAAAAATTGCAAGGCAGACGCCTTATCCAGAATAGGGATGGGAGAAGCATATGTGAACCCAGAACCGGTACCTATAATTTCAGAACAAAGAATTCTTGGCATAACTACTCTACAAACTCTAGAGGATATTCAGGTAAAGATCCAACAACTCTTCGATCCAACAGCCTTGCAGGACTGGGTAAAGAAAGGCCGGGACTACTCGGTCATCAATGGTCTACCTTATTATCAAGGGCGACTATTTCTGCCACACAAGGAACTACAAGAACTAGTCCTCTCCAATTATTATGACACCCTGATGGAAGGGCACCCAGGTATTGCAAAGACGGAAGCTAAAATTAAGAGACAATTCCCACCTGGCGAAAAGATGTAAAGTCATTTGTAATGCCTTGTGGCATTTGCGCCCAAAACAAAAGTCAGAAGAAAAAACCAGCTGGACTTTTACAACCTTTAGATATCCCGCCTACACCACGGCACACCTTATCGTTAGACTTTATTACAGACCTACCTCCATGTGATGGATTTAACACCATTCTAGTTATTGTGGATCTTTTTTCCAAGATGGCCCACTTTATTCCTTTAAAGGGATTACCTTCTGCTTCAATTCTGGCCAAAGAGTTCCTCGAACATTGTTCGAATACACAGATTTCCTTCCATATTGGTCTCTGACCAAGGTCGTCAATTCATTTCACGTTTTTGGAAAAAATGTTGTCAATTGGCGCAAATCGACGTGAGGTTATCAACCAGTCACCACCCCCAGACCGATGGTCAGACGGAGAGGACCAACCAGACTCTTGAACAGTACCTGCGTTGTATGTTACACCAGACTGAAGGTAATTGGAAGGACATTCTATGGATTGCCGAATACGCATACAATAACTTTTTACATTCTGGAACTGGACAAAGCCCATTTTATACCATATACGGGCACTATCCCCGAACCTCAGAACTTGACTCACCTCAACACTTAGAAATGCCTGCAGTGAACCATCTGCACGCTACTATTACACAAGCCTTTAAGGAAGCAACTGAACATTTAAAGCAAGCGAAAGAAAAATACAAGAAAAATGCTGATCAGCATAGAAGTGATGCTCGACAACACGAGATTGGGGATCAAGATTGGTTGGCCCCAAAACACATACCTTTTAAAGGGAACGCGGTCCTTTAACCCTAGGTATTTGGGACCTTACTCTATTAAGGCCATTATCAATCCGGTGGCCGTCAAACTGGAATTACCTGCTAGTATGCAGATTCACCCCGTCTTCCATTTGTCGCTTCCGAAGCCAGTGCAACCTGGAACAAGACTAACCAAGCCACCTGACCCCATCCTTGTAGACGAGGAACCCGAATTTGAAGTTAAAAGTATCCTGGACTCCAAAATGGTTAAGTAAAAACTTTTTTATTTAATCGACTGGAAAGGATACGGACCACAAGAAAGGTCATGGGAACCTAGTGACCACGTTCATGCACCTCGGTTGGTGAGAAGATTCCACCAGAATTTCCCAGACAAACCAAGACCAAGGGGAAGAACGACTTTAGGAGGGGCCTTCAGGGGGTCGGGGGAGGTGCTGTCATGATGCCTACCCCGGGCATCCAGACCAAGTCCAGCAACCCCGGAAGCAGGCATGTTACCCAGAGAAAGCCCAGCAACCCTTGTTGGGGGGCTATATGGGTACAGTCCTGGCATCTATGGCGCCAGGCTCATATGGGGGAACAGTCCTGGCGCCATAGACGCCAGGCTCATATGTTAAAACTTACCTGATGCAGACCATGCTGCAAGAGATCCAAGCCCATGTAAGGCTTGGAAGGAACTACTTTACCTAGGGACTATTTTGTTACTCGGGTGTGGTGGTGGAGGAATACTTACCTGGGACTACTTTGGAGGCTATTTAAACTATGCCCGAAGGGGAGCACACGCTTCGTGTTATTCTGCATCCTGCAGTGTAACGCTCACCGTGCCTGCAGTCCGCATCCAGCCTCGTGCCACGCTCGTCTCGGGTCCAGAGCGCCTAGAAAGAAGGGGAAAGAAGAAGAAAGGTTAGAACAAGAACATTGGGTTTCTTACCTGATTCCGGATTCATCGCACCTTTGAACAAGAAAAAGACTTTATTTAAACACGTCGCATCGCCAGCAGCAGCGCCGCACCATACTCACCGTTCCTCGCAGCATCTCTACGATCCGGCGCTGCCTCCATCATTTTGTTGCTGCATTCCAGCACCTAAGGGGGACAAGAAAACAACAAGGTGAGCCGAGGGGAAACAAACAAGGACAATCTCTTGCCACCATATACTTACCTGATTTTACCGCCGGAGGTATTATTCACCAGCACGCCAAATCTTCTTACGCCGCACCTGTAAGGAAGGAGAAAGCAGCAAGTTAAACTTTGGCATCATTTAACGGACAGCACAGACTCTTACCTGAACGCTTTAGCTGCCACAGAACTATCTTCTTTTGGGTCTAAGCTGCAAGATAAACCAAGGAATTGGACAAGAGTGATTATTCAGACATTTTTGAACTCTTAAGAACTATATGCTTACGGTCCTTCGCTAGGGGTTTTGGAGCCAAGATTTGTCTAGAACTCTTCCAATATCCTCAATCCAGTGAAGTAACTGGCCATCAACGCGCCCCTGCGTTCCTCGCAGGATGGAGAGCTCAGCATTCAAAACTATAAGGTGAGCTTTCTGAACGGGAATATCGGAGGTGATTAATGGGAACGCAGTGAGGGGCTATTACTCAGATCCACAGGTGGCTAATTCTCTTTCTGCGCCTTTAGGAGACTCCTTCTGCGGGTCAAGCAGACAAAGCTAGGTGGGCCAGTCCAGTCAGTCATCTCTGCACTACGCATCACGTTGGTGGAGACCGTGGCTGTCCAGTTCCGCCCGACACCCCTGTGGGAACCAGGTGAGCGTAACAGGTGGCTACCTGACAGGACAGCCAGCCAATCAGGACTGGGTGCATTCAGGCATTTCTAAAGACAAAGGACAGGGGAGTTTCGGGACCCTCCCTCCCTTCCTCCCCTTCCAGACACACTGGAGCCAGAGGCGGGTTTCAGTACTGAAGTCCACCAAAGGCAAAACGAACAAAGGGCTCAAACCTGGCTTGGCGCGCAGAGTAAAACCCAACGGTAAGTAAAGTCAATGGAATCGTTCGAACGGACCGCATACAAAAAGTCCTAAAAAATGCTATCACCAAAGGTTCGAACCACCAAAAGTTCGAACCTTTGGTGGTAGCATTATAGATAAGTTATAAAAAAAAAAAAAAGATTGCGGGGGTGTCCCCAGCAGCACCCCGCTCACTATACTGTGTGGTACAGTGAGCAGGGTGTTGCGGAAGACACCCTTGAGCACACCTGAAAAAAAAATAAACGGGGCCTGCAGTATAGTGAGCGGGGGTTGCGGGGGAAACCCCTGCAGCCCCCGTTAAAGAAAAGGACCCTGCGGCGCCGGTTCCCGATCACAGAAGTGAAAGGGAACTGGCGCCGCAGGGACTCCGCGTGAAGAAAAAGTTAAATAGGGTATGTTTATGTTGTGGGTGGGGGGGTGTGTTGTGGGTGGGGGGGTATGGGTATGTAGGTGTTGTGTTCGCATGGGAAATGTGCAAACATTTGGTGGTTCGCACATTTCTCATGCAAACTTTCCGGCCGCGGGAAAATCAGCCACGGTCTGATCACACAGATCCAAGTCAATTTCACTTTACTAGTCTTGGGAACAGTAGTCCGCACAAAAAAAGGTATTTAAACCTTAAGAGAAAGCTAAGATTTCTCTGTGACACTGCACTGAAGGTGCTGTGTGTCACCATACAAAAAGTAGATGCATATGGAGTTTGTCAGACTCCAAAAACAAAGGAAACACATAATCCAAATCAGGTAAAAACACATTAGAGAGTGAGAAAAAGGGCTCACTCCCTCCAGGGTTGAAATTAAAAAGTCCTAAAGTCCAGCAAAAGAGCTGGGGGGTCTCTACGGTTGGAGGAATTGAGCACTAAAATGAAAATTCTCCCTAACAGTATAACCCTGCTGAAAGGCCTTCAACCTCTTTTCAGGAATTAAATTCCCCTGCCATCTACCCTGATAGGACTGATATGCTTTATTGTGAAGCCAATCCAACTAGCATATTCATGCAAAGTAAAGAGCTAACCAATATTGACATTGACTGACTTATTAAATCTGAAACCATGTACTGAAATGAGAAAGAGGATGAAGATCACTCGGGTAAACCAACGTGAGCAGTGTAGTTCTTTAACAAATATGATTGGTGCAGCGTGGGAGTTAAAATCTAGCACTGCTGAGAGCCAGAGGAGAATTCTTCTGGGTAGCGGTGACCGGCTAAGCAGCGCTATCAGCTGGTAAGACATCCACGGACACGCAAGACCGACACATACACAAGACCCCATTTGCCGGAGAAGGAGAGGGAACAAACCGATCCTGAGAGCCAGCTACTCTGAAGCTTGCATACCGAATAGACGTGGGAGCGTCTTACCGAGTCCAGAACAACACAGGTGAGAGCGGACCGTGAGAAGGATGCGGGACACCCCAGACAATCGAACCGGGAGCAAGTCCAAGGGCTACCAGACCTTCAAGATGGAATCCTGATGCCCAGAAGACCGAACCGAAACAAAAGGTACACTGGCTGGTGGGGATTGACAGGAGGTCTGGTAAAGCCGGGTGAAGCACAGAAAGGACCGAATGAGGATCAGAAAGTATTGTGGACTAATGCACTGAAGGAAATGCAGAGAAGCAACAGGGCATATACCCCCGTCATTAATAAATGCATGACCAGGGAATACAGGACAAGTGAAAACTTAACTTGGCAGGAGAGTAAACCAGACTATTACAGACAACAATTGCGAGTCTGGGACACTCGCCTATATAAAGTAGAAGGTATAAGGGAGTCAAAGACTCTGCATGAAAGCAAGATTGGAAACAAGGAATACTACTTTTGGCAGGAGAGTAAACCAAATGAACCACCGGTTCCATTGTGAGTCTTGGACCCACACCCAAAGGAGAGACCAAGAATGGGACCTGAATCAGAAATAACGGGCTGGAGCTCTATACATGAAACAAATACAATCTAAGAGATAACTGGTTCTTGGCAGGAGAGTAATGTAAAACCGCTCAAGTATTGTGAGTCTGGGATTCACACCCAAATAAAAGGTCGGAACCAAGGGGTTTAGAACCTTGAGACTTATGAATTTGTTGTACTTTTGGAGAATCCTTTGTGTTTTGTATGCAAAAAGACTGGATAGACGTTGTCCTTTTTTAACTCTAGAGGAAAAGTGCAACACCCTAGTCTTGGAACAATATTTTCTTGAACACTTTTTAATCTTTTGGAAGCCCGACTGGCTGGGGACATTTGTTACCTTGATGAAGACGGTTTTATTTAGAGCAAGATCATCCTTGCACCATTTTGTTAGTTTATGTTGTGAGGGACAGAGTCGGGACGTGCCTGGGACAGACTATACTTTTCGACATCCTGACTGTTTTCACTAGTTCTTTTGAGGTAGGGCAACCTCTCTTAGATTTAGGAATATAGAAACCTTTTTTCCAACCATTATTGATCAATAAGTCTGTACTCCAAAATATGCCACCCTTGTGTCTGAGCCTTACTACTGGTCTCACAGTGGTCTCCGTACAACCCATGAAATGACCGCCTCTGGAATTAACCACATTCATCCTGCTAAACCGCTTACAAGGTCCCACGCATTGCTCTCCTGATCCTCTGTCACTGCTGGCAGGCATTTTCTTGTCTTCAGTCTTGGGCCTCTCCTTCATCCTTGCAAGCTCTTGAGGTAAAACTCTCCCTCCAAAGACGGTCCTCATACACAATATAAGCCCCTCCCGGTCTCTTGTCTGCCTGAAACGAAAAGCATTTTACATGCATGTTACTGTTTTTTTTTTTTTAAGCAAGGACTTTGACTCTTTAAGAACTTGATACTTAATGCTATTTTGTAACCTCATTTGTGCATTTCTTTTCACCTGCTTGTGTATTCTTTTTCCCTTTGCCTTTTCTTACATATAAAGATTATATATTTTATATAAATACTGTGTGAAACTTCTCTTATTTAGTATCTAACGAAAAGCGTGTACTACTGTACCAGTGATGCACCTCTTTCCCCCTATTTTGAGTTTGGCCTGGGCTACTCTGCTTCGACTCCCATTTGGAGAGCCTGGTGCCCTTGAGGGAATCACTATTACCAGCATTAGGAAGGTAAACCGGAGGAACCTTGCTGCAGGCCCTTAAGGAAAATCTCCCTAATGGCGACCCATCAGCCAGAAGCAGAAGCAACTGGGAAGGCACCAGGAAGATGGAAGAGCCTGATCAGGGGATCCGGGCAGCTTGAGGAGCAAGACTGGGTAGTACAACAACAAACAATCCCATGTCTGGAGCAACAGATAGAGGTGACGCAGTATGGCACAAGACTGAGCTGAAGCAGAGTAGTGGCCACCCGTCTAGGCATGGTAGAAGTTTGCCCAGTTGGATTTTGAGGGGATACAGCAGAGCAATGACCAGAAACAGTCCCAGCATGGGTTAGCCAGGCCAGCCAGTAAGGTGGATGAGGTTAAGCCTGTGAAGGACTTCAGCAGCATTAACAAGCAACAAGGGCAATGAAAAGGGAACCATGAGTCAGCAAATGAAGACTAACCAGGTCCTCGAATGCAGTAGCCCATTTTTGTGGCAATCCTCCAGCAATTCAGTTAAGAATCTAAGGAATTGATGATCTCTTCTAGATAAACACGTTAATTGAGGCGCCAGTCAATCCGGGTGGCCCTAAGAACTGCCAAACACTCGGTTCACTCACACAAGTATATTGGGCTTGTGTGGGCCAGAAAACCATCCTAAGCTAGTTTACACCACAATAGTTTTCAGGGCTGGGCTCAGTGAGCCCAACAGCACCGCTGCCATTTAAAGCCTGCCTCTTGGCCACACAGACAAAGGGATGACCTAAAACAAAATGGCTGGGAGTAGGAATTAAAAAGAAAATGAGTACCCCAATGGCTACCATACTGGTGTATTGGGCTAGCCCTTACTACTCAACACACCTGTCTGACGATAGTCACCTTAGGAGCAAAATAGGGGGCTTAATAAAAACGACTCCGGTAGCTGTATAGGTTACTGGGGCAGCACATCACAAAAAGGGTTACAGTGGCAGAGAAACTTCATCAGAAGTCCCTCTGGCCATACAAGTAAGGTTAAAACAAGTTAAACCAACTAAAATAAAGCAAAAATGTTTAGGGGACCCATAAAGTGGGTTCAGAAAATCCCCAAAATTAAACTCTACCCTAATATTTGGAGATTCCATTGAAGCCAGAAGGTTGCTAAAATACTTGCCTACACTCTTGTTATAGCATAATCATCCATTGCACCCTGGGTGGTCTTGTATTTTGGTGGGGCTCTCATCTGGTAAGGGCCAGATTGCGGGGCTCTCATCTGGTAAGGGCCAGGTTGCACGACATCTGTACATGGGTCACTCCACACAGGCATTCTGTAAACCTTATTTCATTGACTCACATCAGTTGGTTAGCTTGTACAGGTAATTGTGTACAATATTTTAAAATTAATGTTCGTCTCACTGCTTCCAGTATGTTTAGATTCCTCCATCTTCCCAGGTTTTAGGGTGTCTTGTAATATCCCAAGGTATGGAGGAAAGCGAGTAGGCCATCGAAGTAAGAATAACTCACCATATGGACCTAGTCTAGGGTAAACGTTCTTCAATGTGACCCATTCACGCCACCCACCCCTGCCGAATAGAGTTCAGGAACTTGCTATCCACATAAATAATAGCAAGTTTTAATATATCCCTTTATGCCAGATTCCTCCCATATCTAAGCACTGTAATAATAGCTGTTATTGCCCAATTTAATAGTACTTGATTTATTGACCTCAGAACAAAGTGGCTCATTCAGCCATGCCAGGATTCAATCTTGCAAAGTGTAGGCTTTTTCCTTGTCAAAGGTGGGCGATTTTAGTTTGAGATATCTACCTAGTTAAAAGGCCTGATGCTCGGGCCCAAGAGCATGTGCGAAGCAGGTGCCGTTTGTGAGTGTGTCCATGCATGTACTCCATCCCAATAGATTTTGTTACATTAGACCTGCTTCGCTCATGTTTCTGTCCCCATAAGACAGAATGTTCACAAACATGCAGGAGAAAGGTCTCTATACACTAGAAGTACAGTAATCACTGTGATGAGGAAATCTTTTTTGCAGGATTAATTTCTATTTTATTGAATTTATCATTTCAGGTGCGAGTATCTATTAATGATAAAGAAACAGGAGTTTGTAAATCAGATACAAGCAAGATTTCCCCATCTTCTTGAGCAGGTAATATGAATTCATGTGCTTATCTGCTGCCATTTAGAAAGCAGATATGTTCAGTTTAACTGTAATGTGATTACCTCTCGAGTGACAGCATGGTCTCCATGTTAATATAGTTTGGATGTAATGGGAGACTATGAGAATTGATTGTCGTCAAGTTGTTCTCCACATGTTTTTATTCCAACTGGAGTGAATTAATTAAATCTGTGGGACGAATTGCAACAGTTTTGTCATTGAAATGTCAGCATCAATGTCTGATGTGTCTGATTTTGGTTTATGGTTCCCACATTTTTTGTGAGCGTATTTTTATCACCTCAAGACCAAGTATTAACAGTAATTTGCTACTTTCTTTTCGGCATTTTCATCACAATAATAATTTCCCCCTATGACGGGGTGTCTAGTCAAATGGTCGACAGACAAATGGCCGCCAGACAAATGGTTGAGTTTTTTTTTTTTAGTTATATATATTTTTTTAACTTTTCGTTTAGGGAAAAATAGGGGTTTTTAGCAAAACAAAAGGGGGTTGGGGCGGGGACCCCCCCCCCAAAAAAATGAAAAAACAAAACAAAAAAATTCGACCTTTTGGTGTCGACCATTTGTCCTGTCTACCATTTAGATTCGACCATTTGACCTACAACCCTATGACAGCATGTCTAATGAATTTAGCAATTCATTGGACAACCCGCAGACATTGTATTCTTCACGCCCTGCATCATTACTTAACATGGTTCCCTTCCACAATTCATTGTGGACCCGTACATTGTCCGAACGCCCTGCTGCTCTCAGCCACACTTGGTCTGATATCGATCACTTCTGCTCTCTTCCCTCGCCGCATTCTAGCCTTTGCCCGAACCAAAGTATAATCTCTAAATTCAGGCCAGCTATCTTTAGCACATTGTTTGGGATATGTCAGTCCACTATAGCATTCATTCATGTCCTTGGTGTATGTGTGGACTTTAGCTAGCATTCTCCCCAATTTCTAGGCTTTTCACGAATACCCTTCCGAAACCTACCATTACCAAGCTTGCCAAGCTTTCTGAATTGCCTTTTTAATGACTGTGTTGGTATTTGCTTTAGGTGCATTTCAGTGCACTTGCCTTAATTAATACTGTGACTTATTTTATTTTTAAATGCCTTGCTGTAGTATCTGCCAATTTTGGACAGTCCCAAATAAGAAGTAGAACATTAGCCTCTTTATTCCTGAAACAAAAGCATGTTTTGGTGCAGAATTACTAACTGTTTGTCACCTATCCGGACTCCCCTCTTTGGATGAAGGCTACTAAGGCAACACAGCAACATGGTTGGTATCCTGTAACTTGGATAGTTTCAACCAGCGAATGTTAAAACATCCTATACGTACCTACACCCATTGCGCAGGGCAACAGCTGCTTTGGTAGCTTTTCAGCAACATGTGCTCTTAGGGAACGTTTGTCATTGTGTGCTACATCCCATGGATTCTGCAAACAGTAAGTTCTGTATAAAAGCTTAAGAGCTGTTAGGACAGTCCAACTAAGGGCTTCATAAAACCATATGAGGCAGTACAAAAACTTCACTCTTACTATAAGGCTGTAACACCTGATAATGTGGGTAGCATGGACAGAGCATCCAGGCTTATCTTAGGAGGGAGAGAGGGCTGTAGCTTGGTACAAAGAAATTGTATCATACATATGGTCCAAAGAAACGCTATTTCTGATGTTTGTTAATCTGCTTAGAATCACATGCTGTGCATAGGTCCGACATCCAGTGGTCACTGCGGAGTATTGCATTTTGTTTTTCGTAGTCAAAAAAGGGGACGTCGACAAGGCGTGTCTGTAACACTATCCCTATAGTGACGTGCGTTGTACCCATAATCCCTCACGCGTCGAGGTCCCTCAGATTGTTTTTTTCCGCCCAGCTTCTGGTCGCCTTATGCGGAGCTCCTAGAGAGACATTGCAAATACTTACTACGGACCTCGGTCCTTAATTATACTTATTATATTGTTAAAGATCCCTCCCCTCGACGTTAGCTGTGAAGCTGTTTCTCCGCCGAGCAAGTTTTCGACGGAGGGGAAGAGACGGAGGAGATCCTTCGCTGCGCTGCCGAACACATGGCCTGGCCTCGCCGGCCAACATACAGTAGGGAGAGTGGGGGTTCGAACTTTTATCTTCTCTTTGAGAATGTCTTTCTTTCTCCCCTATCTTTCCCTTGGGGTTGTTATCACCAGTTATTATTGCCTCAGCTATGGAGAGGACACCTTTTAAGTTTTGCCCACGCTGTAGGGGCAAATACATTTGGAAGGACAAACACAAGCTCTGTAATCGTTGCTTGCCCCTCGATCATAAGGAGGACAGCTGCGCGGCCTGTAAGCTCTTGAAACCAAGAACTCTTAACGAACGCAAAGTTAAGAGGTGGGCGGACTACGCTATGTCGAAGTCAGTTTCCTCACCCGTTGCCGCTGTTACAGAAAGTGACGAGGAGGGTGATAACTCGACGTCCGTTACGGAAGTCATTAACCCCCAGAAGGAGCGCTTGCGCTCCTCGACGTCCGTCCCCGGCCCCGACGGGCTCGGCTCACGCCCTGCTCATGGGGATGAACACCCCAGTGACAAGGACGCACACAGACCCCATAGGCCTAAGCACACAACCCACGGCTCTTCTTCGTCGAAGACGAAGGATCCATCAGCGCCGAAGGGGACGCAGGGCACTCCGGCGTCTACCTCAGACCGTAAGGGTCTCAAGCCCCACCCAAAAAACGCAGCCGCGACCAGCGATTGGGCTTTCATCAAACACGGGCGCTACCCCAAAATCATCCGATGTAACGCTCCATAGAGCGGCCGTCGAGGAACAACGCGTAGTGCAAGCAACGTCGACACCAGAGTCCTCTACTGACAACCTCGTTGTCTAGAGCCTGGCGAGAATTGTTTCGGAAGACAAACGTAAGCGGACGACGAAACAAACGTCGAATACTGAACAAAAAGCTATGGAAACGCCGAAAAAGCACAAGAGTAGCCAGGAACTGCCCCCTTCATCTAAGGGCACTTCAGAACTACCGGAGGGCTTTTCAGAGAGCAACGGAAACCTTTCTTCGACGTTGTGGGAGCGTTCTAAGCCTTTTGAAGGTGAAAACACTGATTTCCCCCTTCTCGACTATTCAGGGGTCCCCCATGAGACCCTTGAAAGACTCCATTCTTGTATGGAGAAAATGGAAAGGTTTTTGGGAAACCAAAACCCACCCACACCCAAAGGACCAAGAGAATGGCCCCAGGATGACCCTAGGGTCAAAATTCCTAGGCTGTTTCCCCCTTCTACAGACGTATATGGCCTCACTGAAGAGGAGCAATACCTCCAGGAAGATGAGTGTTTGGGTGGAGAGGAAGAACATGAGGAAGAGGGGTTTGAAGAAGATCCTTACACTAGTGCAGGAGCTTTCGAAGAAGATACAGGTACCTCGCAGCCCTGGCAATCCCCATCAGTGCAGCCTTGGCAATCCCCATCAGTGCACTCAGACCCTGATGTTTCACCCTTCTCCTCCCAAGGATTCACCTATTGGAAACACCTCTCCCATAGATGACCAACCTTCACTTAATGCACTATTGCGCAAGGCAGCAGCACATTTTGAAATAGACACAGTGGAGACTCTTCCTGACATAGACTTTGTAGAGAAAGTTATTAAAGAAAAAGCCCCTGTTAGTCAGTCTATTCCGCTCCTGGCTTCTATAAAGAGAAGAATAACTCCTTCCCTTTCCAATCCTGCCTTAGTCAGAGGGGTCAACCCTCGGATAGAAAAGCTCTTCAGCCCTTCGCCCTCTGACCCTTTGTACATCAGAGGCCATTCTATTCTGGACTCCCTCGTAGTTACTAATACAAGGAAAAGAGCAGGGGTACCACTATCCACTAGTGAGGCACCACCTGACAAAGAGGGCAAAAAGCTCTACGCCCTTGGGAAGAGAATCATGACGTCCGCCGCGTTTTCAACTAGGATTGCAAATAACAATTCCCTAATAGCTAGCTACGCAGATGCACAGTGGAGCAAGCTGCGCAGCGAAGCAGAGGACGCACCAGAACCCCTGCGTTCACGCCTGTTAGCTACAATCTCAGAGGGAACTCTTGTAAACCAGGGCATCGTAAATAACTCCTTAGATGCCGCAGAGACGGCTGGCCGTTCCCTGGTTCAGGGAATACTTCTCAAACGCCATGTCTGGCTGCGCAATTCGGGATTTAAGCCGGAAACCCAGGCTTCCCTGATAAATAAGCCCATAGAAGAAACACATCTGTTTGGGAAAGCAGTTGATGAGGCCCTAGAACATGCGAAGAAAGAGTTTGATACCATCAAAACTCTTGCCAAATTTCTAGGCCCCCTAACAGACGCGGCTATGGCAATAGACGCTCCTTTCGTGGCCAACGCCAGCAGCAAAACCAACAGCAATTTTACTCTGCTACCAACTGGCCCTCTAACCAGGGTAACAACACCCAGTTCAGTCAAAGAGGCCAACGCCGTGGCAGGGGAAGAGGTTGCGGCTCCAGCACCAAAGGTTCCACGCCCAATACCAACAAATGACCCGAAGATTCGGGTACCCGCCCATGCATCACCGGTCGGGGGCCGGCTAACATCGTTCCTTTCAGCATGGGAGGGAATATCGTCAGACCGCTGGGTATTATCCACCATAGCCCACGGATACTGCATCGAATTCAACGGTTCCCCGAAGTACAGACCCCCACGGAACCGACGCATGACACCGGAACACCTCACCATTCTTCTACAAGAAGTAGAAGAGCTACTGAAAAAAGAAGCTATAGAGGCTGTCCCCCTATCTCAGGTAACAGAAGGTATTTATTCAGTGTACTTCCTTGTACCCAAAAAGGACTTAACCATGCGCCCTGTATTAGATCTGCACCCAGTGAACAAGTTTGTCAAACCCCAAAAGTTTCGTATGGTGACCTTGCAGGAAGTAATCCCACTGTTATCACAAGGGGATTACATGACAACACTGGACATGAAAGATGCATACTTTCATATTTTAATGTTGCCAGTGCACAGAAAATACCTCCGGTTCAAGATAGTGAACAAACACTACCAGTTCAGAGTACTACCCTTCAGGATAGCATCTGCACCAAGGGTATTCACGAAAGTACTGGCAGTGGCAGCGGCCCACCTGCGCAGGTTATCCATCCCGGTATACCCTTACCTCGACGACTGGCTCATAACAGGGGATTCTTACGAAACGTGCTTCTCCAATACCCAAAAGACTGTAGACCTTTTGTTCCAACTGGGCTTCTCCATCAACGAAAAGAAGTCCAGTTTAGGCCCCAGCCAAATCAAACAATTCCTAGGGGCTCTAATTCGAACAAAGGACGGCCTCATCTTCCCCTCCAACGAGAGGGTCCAAAACATGCTGTTTCAGATCCCCCATTATGTGGCAGGTCGAGAGGTGACGGTACGCAAAGCAATGCGCTTGCTAGGGCGGATGGCTTCATGTATTTATTTGGTACCTCACGCGCGCCTGCGCATGCGCCCAATGCAAGAGTGGCTCAACAGCCAGTGGTGTCAGGCCTGCGGACAATGGGACGATCTAGTGGTGGTCTCGCAGGCCTTGGTTCTCTCGCTACGGTGGTGGACAAAAGAAAACCTGTTATTAGGGAAAACTTTTGCCACACCCGCAGTGGAAGCCACTCTAACCACAGACGCATCCCTTACAGGATGGGGGGGGCTCACCTATCCCATCAGACTGCTCACGGAGCGTGGACTCCGAGTTTAGCATCCAATCATATAAACCTGCTGAAACTACTAGCGGTGTTCAAAGCACTGAAAGCCTTTCAGGAACACCTACAAGGAAAGACAGTGATGGTCCTCACAGACAGCACCACAGCCATGTACTACCTCAACAAGCAAGGGGGCACTCACTCTCCAGGACTGTCCAGGCTGTCCCAGAACATTTGGAAGTGGGCTCTCAGACACATGTTCCTACTATCACAACATGTACCAGGGGAACTCAATCTGTTAGCAGACAAACTCAGCAGAGACGTCCCCCTGCCCGTAGAGTACGAATGGCGGTTACAAGAAGACATCGTCTTGGACGTCTTCACACAGTGGGGTTTCCCAGAAATAGACCTGTTCGCAACTCTGGAAAACTCTCAATGCCAAGATTACGCCTCCAGGTACCCCCAGAACCAGTCCAAGGGGAACGGTCTATTGATTCCATGGTAAGGGAAATTTGTTTACGCTTTTCCCCCCCGACTCCCCTTCTCAACAAGATAGTGCACAAGATGCACCAGGAACAAGTTACCATGATACTGGTGGCCCCTATGTGGGCCCGACAGCCATGGTTCGCTCACTTGTTGAAGATGTCTCTATCTCCTCCAGTGAAACTGCCCTGCCCGTACAACATGCTGTCACAAGACAGGGGCAGGACACTGCACCCATGCCCTCAGACCATGAATTTAGCAGCCTGGCTCCTGAGGTCATAGAATTTGGACATTTACAACTTCCACAGAGGTGCATGGACATCCTCAGAGAGGCCAGAAAGCCTAACACTTGTCACTGCTATTCTAGCAAATGGAAAGGGTTTGTCATCTGGTGTAGAGGGAAGAGTATCAACCCTGTTGACTGCTTTCCCACACAAATTATTCTGTACCTGACCCATTTACTGGACTCTGGTCTAGTATTCAATTCTATTAAAGTACACCTGGCAGCGCTTTCGGCTTACACCACTTCACAACTCAAAGTATCGTGGTGGAAGATCCCAGTAATCAAAGCCTTCATGGAAGGGGTAAAGAAAATACACCCTCCAATAGCAAACCCAGCTCCTGGATGGGATCTAAATGTGGTACTCACCAGGCTCATGAGGTCACCCTTTGAACCCATGCACAAGGCAACTCTTAAAGATCACACTCTTAAGACTGCTTTCCTAATCGCTATTACCTCCATTAGGAGAGTAAGTGAACTACAGGCCCTTTCAGTTTTAGACCCCTTTGTAACAGTTCACAAGGATAAAGTGGTTCTACGCACACACCCAAGGTTCGCACCGAAATTCATCTCCAAATTCCATGTCAACCAGTCTATAGAACTACCTACGTTCTTTCAAAATCCTTCAAATCTAGGAGAAAAAAGCCTGCATACACTTAATGTGCGCAGAGCTGTCATGTTTTACATGGAAAGAACTAGTCCACTGAGAAAGACTAATCAGTTCTTTGTCTCGGTGGCAGCAGGAAGAGAAGGAGATGCAGTTTCAAAATCCACTATATCTAGATGGATTGTACAATGCATCACTCTGTTACATTCTTGCTAAGAGAGAACTACCCTTCAAGCCAAGAGCACACTCTACTCGAGGCACTGGGGCAACCATAGCATTCATTGCAAATGTTCCCCTTGAGTCCATCTGCAAAGCGGCAACCTGGAGTTCTGTACACACCTTTACAAAACACTACTGTCTAGATGCCCACTCTAGATCTGATTCCCAGGTGGGACAAGCAGTATTAAGACATCTTTTCTCTACTGTTCCTTCTCACAACCCACCTCCAACTCCGGGTACTGCTCGCTAGTCTATGCACAGCATGTGATTCTAAGCAGATTAACAAACATCAGAAGACAATGCATTACTTACCGTAAAAGCATTTCTGATGGTTGTATCTGCTTAGATTCACATGCGCCCACCCTTCCTCCCCGCCCACCCTTCCTCCCCGCTCGGATGGAAGGAACATAGACATCCTTTTCTATATCTCTCTCTTTTCTGTACTCACTCACGTCTAGAAGGCTCCGTCAGGGCAGAAAAATACAAACAGAGGGACCTTGACGCGTGAGGGATTATGGGTACAAGGCAGGTCACTATAGGGATAGTGTCACAGACACACCTTGTCGACGTCCCCTTTTTTGACTACGAAAAACAAAATGCAATACTCCACAGAGCAACCAGCAACTTAAAGGTAAGTAATACGTTTTGTAACACTCTGTAACTTATTCAGAGATGCAGTTACTTCTTCTTTACAAGTAAGTACTTTCAGCACTTGTTATATTTTCAAGACAGAAACCTTCTCTTTTAAAGTCCTTCCCTATTCTAGAGCATGCGTTTTCTCAGAGGCAGAAGAAGGACCCTAGTCGTCTAGGAGCCAGCTGTAGGCAGGTCAGGATAGAGTTCAGTTGCAGGAAAGTCAGCGTTCCAGAGGATAGCTTCACAAACAAGTAAGTATTCGCTTCAGAGTTAGTTCAAAGTGTGAAGGGACTTCATAGAAGACTCCTTTATAGGCGTTCCAGCATTAGGGCTGGATGAACGGTATGGACAAACTCCCAACACACAAATCACCCACTCACAGGATTGACGCAAGACTTGAGATGAGTATTACCCAAGCCAACACAGTACCTTAACAGAAAAGAAGAGCTCCTGGGTGGATGGCTTCATGCTGCAGCAGCACAGGGCCCGGTCCCTGGAAACTCGGTATGGTGACGAAAGAAACTGACACTGGATGGGAACTTGCAGCAGTAGTCATCAGAAAAGGCTACCAACAAAGGATTCAATCAAGGCTTCTCGCGGCTCTGTGGATTTTGCGCCCTTTTACAGGATCCCGATGAAGAACAAATATCGCTGTTGTAGATTCTCTTCACTCTCTCGGTCCTGCACTCTTGTGAGGGGACTTCAGCGATTCGTAGCGTGCCTCTGTAGGTCCAGCAGGAGTCCACCAAAGTTCAGCAGGAATCTGACTTCGGAAGACCCTGCACCGCACACTGGCTCAAAGTCCCTGGGTATTGGCGGTTTTCAGCACAGCAATGTTGTCGCATGTTGAGGGATGGCTCAAAATGCAGGTCTTCTTAAGAATAGTGAGTCTCACTAGCCTCTGGGTATGAGTCATCTTCGGGACCCCGAGGTCAAAAGGAAGGATTACATCAGGGTCCAGTAACACAGCAGGCTCTCCGGTCGTCTTTTCTTCATCTTCCTCTTCAGATTCAGCTCCAGTGGTCGCCTTGTCAGCAGCTTCCAGGATCGGAGTCTTTATCCGGAACTACAGCAGAACTTCAGCAAACTCTCCCTGCAGTTTACAGAACGGCTCGGCTGGGTGTCTAATCAGGACAGACAGCGCCCAAGTAGGAACTGGTTCCTTTCAGGCAAGACAAAGGGCTGCAGACTGCTCCCTCGCTTCCTGCCTTCAGACACTTTGGATACTCTGCAGGGAATACAAAGGACTCCTGTCGAAGACAAAACTACAACCAAAAATGTTCTTGCCTAAGGTGGCAGAAGAAGGCCTGAGCAACAACAAGCAAACAAGAAATTGTAAAAAAAAAAAAAGAAGCAAACCTTTCTAGAAGAATAGTTACCCTCCTGTACAGTACACCTGCTGATTTGTCAGCCTGCGAGTAACATGACTAAAAAGTAATGAAGGTAAAACCATTGCCACCAGCCATTCAAGTTAACTTGTAATTGTAAAATAAATGTTACACTGTATCTCCCTTCTCACTTACCTGGTATCTCCCCAGCACTTCACATAAGGTGGGTGTGCTGGCTCACTATATAAAATGTAAAAAGGATGGGAATCCCACTGGGAAAAGTAGTTAATCCAAGAAGCAATATGAGAAATTACAAAGTGAAGCTCAAAGGGGCAACCCAGCCTAAGCCCAAATGTTTATAGGAAACCATGACCGCAATCACACTATGGATAGATTGAAAGGTCACCCAGAAAGATTAAAAGACTACATTAGAGGGGGACAAATATCCCACTAACTTAAGGGAAAGGGAACATAATAAGTCCAAGCAACAAGTTCTGGCGTTGACACAGGTCAGGAAGGGTTATCACTAATATGAACATCTGACCTAAAAAGAACCAACAGCTGTTTTAGAAGGTTGGCTCTTAAAGGTATTGTTGTTTAAGTGCACTATTGTTGTTCCTATGCTCCAGATTGTATAGGGGGCTTACCAGACTCCCATACGTGTAGTGTAAAGGGTGTAGGAGTTGGTTACTTAGTGACTTTTGTACTCCTAGTCCACAACCCTCTTCTTACAAACATCCCACCCTCAATCCTCAAATTCTAAGAGTGTAACGCTTACCTGATTCCCGTAGAGGCGCCGGTCTTGACTGGGCGTATACCGTATCTTCAAAGGTGATGTGTAACACAAGGCTGGCTCTTTGGGCTGGACCTCTGTGCACTGTATGTCTGACTCGAAGGGTAAGATGTCTGAAGATAGAAAATATGGGATTAAGGAACTGGGTTATTGAATGTCTCTTCTTTTCTTTCTCTTCTCCTGTAGAACCCCAAAGGTTAACGCTCTCACCTTAGGTAAGTGAACGCTGTGCTCTCCATCTGCCTCGGGGCAGGGTGCTGTAACCAGTTTCTTCACTGGATAAGGGGAGCAGGCCTCTTGACTTCAGAGGACTGCTGTCCGTCGTTTACTGCACGAACGGTAAGTTTCGAGTAATTCTAATGTCTTTAAAGTCTTTAGTAATGATGTCTCTTGTTTTGCAGGGTTCCGGCGATGGCGGATGACGGGCTGAAGTGAGTTGAAGATGGAGCCCGTGTGATGAATAGAAGCGCCTGGAAGCACGTAAGTAAGCGCTTGTTGCCTGCTTCACGATGCGCTCTAACTGTCTTTTTATTTTGCAGGTACAAGTTCGGAGCGGCTGCAGGGTGCCGGAATACCCACTGGGTTAGATGTGGAAAGGAGTAATGGCACGTGAGTATTAAAGTTCCCCAATGTCTTTAAACGCACCTTGTTTTGTCTTTCAGATGCGGGATGCGGGATGCAGCGCCGAAGGCCTCCGGAGCGTGCAAAGAGTTGGTAAGCTTTTGTCTTTCAGATGCCGGAATGCAGTGTGAAGACCTCCGGAGCGCACGAAGAGTAGGTAAGCCTTTGTCTTTCAGATGCCGGAATGCAGCGCGAGGCGTTGGTGACAGCCGATGGACCAGGTAAGTGAAGAGCTGTCACTGAAGACCGTAATGCTAACCTGTTCTTTCTTGTCTTTATAGGTGTTGCTGAAGACTGGATTCAGGATGGTAAGCCTTTTTCCTTAGGCCCAGGATCAGATGCAGAAGACACGATGAGCGTTCTGCTGCAGAGGATGCAGAATAACGCAAAGCAAGATTCATCCATCGGGTGTGGTTTAAATAGCCTCCTGTAGTGCTTAGGTGTCTCCTTCCACAGCCACGCCTAGGTAAGAAAAGAGTTCCTCCTTTCCAGAAGAGTTCCAGTGTTCTGAATCTAGGGAGTGGCTCCTGCCCCACCCAACAGGAAAAGTAGTTCCAAACAGAAGAGGATCAGAGGCTCAACTGGCAGGGAAGTAAGCAGCATGGTCTGCTGCAGGTAAGTCCACCCAAGCATTATGAGCCCGGCGCTTCCAGCGCTGGGACTGGGCATATTTATGAGCCTGGTGCCACTGGCCAGGACTGGGTCCAAAAGGTCCCAATTGGGACTGGTTGGCACTCGGAACCTGGGTTATGGATCTGCTTCCAAGGGAGTTGGGAAAACCCTGACCTTTTGGAAGCAGAGATCATGACAAAGAGCCAAATGAGATTCACTCTGATTAAAGGAGTGACAAATGGTTGAGGGGCTTGCACAAGGGAAATTCTATGTTGGGGGCATGGTCGCATGCACACGGGCACTGTGCACAGTTTTGTACTACTTAACACAGGTCTCTTTTATGCTCTCCTCCCCGTCCTGGGCACAATATCCCATAAATACTCAGGAAAGGGGACTATGAACTACAGTAACTTGTCAGTATGGTGAGTACCTTTCATGTTCTTCCTTTAGTAACACGGATTTGACTGTTTTATGATGCCAATATCTCAATTTTTGTCATTAAGTTTGAATAGCATTCGTGAAGGATTGATCTGGTCTAACTGGGCTAATGGCATCGCGGGCATTTGCCAACTTCTCTGGGCTTCTGAGCATCACATTTGAGAGAACCTGCTGTGGATTTGTAAAATGCCCACTGAATTTTGTGATGCATACCATTCAGTTTAAATAGTATTTGTCTGTATATTAACCCTGTTGGTGGTAAGGGATGTGAAGAACCAGGCCTTGGCTTTCTCTTTGGCATGCCATAGATTTGACAGTTTGTTCTTAGCCACTTCATGAACTAATGCATCCAGGATTTCGGAGGTAATGCCCCAGCACTAAAACGTTTTAATGGTCTTAAGTTGATTATAACAAGTTTCCTTTCATTTGGCATTCTAAGAAAGTAGTGAAAGTAGGTAACCTTAATTTTCTACTTTTAATTACTTTAGATTTGTTTTTTTCTATTTTCCATAGTTATACTCTACTTCAGACACCCCTGTTGATGACTCATCCGAGAGGGCAAGTAAGTTCATCTCAAGTCTTTTTTGTTTCCCAGCTCTTCCCTCTGCCCGTCATACATAAACGCATGGGTAGTGGAAGTTCAACAGGATGGCAGAATATTGCTTTCAGAAGACAGAAGGAATATTCTTCTAAAACTAAATGTGATTTTCTAGGACTTATTCCATTTGAATATATTGGAAGAGTATTTTAAAATATTCAAGTCAGCTTAATTGGTAGTAAAATGGGTGGACTAGCTGGACCATATTTTATTATGCTGATACATTTAATGGATTATGCAAGATGGGAGATTGTGGGAGGAGTGATCAAACTGTGCATGTTCTACACAAGTATACCCTGAAATGCAGATTTTCACACAATGGTTTGGGTAGATCTTGGTACCTTTGGCAAGGAACAGAAGGGGAATATGCTGGTGGATAGATTAGAGAGCTGGGGCAGGTTGAGGAGCAAGAGTAGAATGTAACCATGCTTTCAGTTTTGTTTGGCATTGTAACAAAATCTGGTTGAATTACTGCGCACAATGCATCGTCAACTGTAAATGTAGAATGGTCATCCAACATATACATGCAATATATGCTATATTTATACATTTCTTAAAGGGTCTTTGTGTGTAAAAGGTGTCAAGACTGTTTCTTGCAAGCCTTTATTTTACCAGTGAATGAAAAAATAAAAAAAGCGAGCTGGAGTAGTGCTGCTTGACATTGTCACAGGCTACTATTCAGAGACCCGGTAGTACCAATCTGTTAAGAGGGTTTCTCAGAACCTGCCATGGTGAGATACTCTGAGAAGCCAGCACAAAGGTCCAACCAGTTTACACAAAAACCTTTGACCTAACTGTCAAAGATAGATTAACTTAATAGTTGGGCTTGGTCTCATGAGGAGGTAGGCTTGGTGTGAAGTACAGTTAACAGGAGCAACGTTGGTAAAGGAACAGAGGTCAATATACTTTGTTTTAAACATCAACACTCTAATGGTAGGTAAATCATTATTCAACATGTACACCCACAGTTTGATGATGCAAAAATGGGTTACCTACCACTTTAGAATTCACCACAGTTAGTCATAGGCATGTACACTGAAGGGTAGCTATAGTTGGGGAGAAAGAGTTAAGGTTTCACAAGCCAAAAAATGAATGGCTAGTATACCTTTGTTCTACCCTTTTTGTATGGCTGTAGATCTGAAACCATATATATATATATATATATATATATATATATATATATATATATATATATATATATATATATATATATATACGCACAATATTGCCTTATGCGACAAGAACGGTCATTGGCTACATCAGTCCCTAGATATACATGTGGGAGGCAGGTATAGTGCATCACAATTTTAACAGTGAAAATAACTGCCCATTTGACATAATTTGTGCAACAAAATGTGCACCGGTTCAGGGTGGACTGAAATCATTTACATTGTCTTGTGCGTCCACTACTTCATGCCACACTCGTTGCAACATGCCATCCTTATCCTGCTGCTTTTCTTCGACACGGACGCCACGTTCCATCACTGACCATTCTTACATCTCAAAGCCAGTTTACAAGGCTGATTTTCCACACAGTCGCCTTGAAGTCCCCAAGCTACGTTGCTGAGAGGCTTACGATCCACCAAGACCGAACATGTTAGGACTTTAATGTTGCTGCTGTTGGAAGGGAAGAACTATAAGGCTGGCCTATGCCCCAGAGTAAGGAACCTCCTCTCCATCCACACCAGGTTCACCCTCTTGCTTCTACATTTCAGGAATGGCTCCTCCTTAACACCGAAGTCCACATCCCCTCCCCACCTAACCTGAGACTGGGTGACCAGCTCCCCCGTTTCCTCCCTTGTAGATCTTTTGCTGCCAAATTGTCTGTCCACCACTCCTCTGTTATTTGCTCTACCACTCCCCTGTTATTTGCTCTACCACTCCCTTGTATTGATCCCATGCAATCTACTCTGTTTGTGCTGTACTTTCCCCATGGCGCTCCGTTGCTTCCTGATGCTTGGGCCGTGCACAATAATGACAATGTTGAGAGAGGGTGCTATTGTTTAATTATTACTATCACCATTGATCGCAATGCAGCGTTTTGCCAGTACTAACCATAGTACGAGCAGCTTCAACTGCTGCATACACTTCTTTTTATTTGGGAGAATGCCCAGAAAACATAACTGAATTGTAGTTTCCAGCCGCTAGTTTAGAAATACTCCGGACCATTTCACAACTCTCTCTGAGGACTCTGCAATATCAGGACAGCCCCACCACACACTTACATCCTGCTGTTTTTTTAGGTTGCGTTTCCAACACAATGGAGCTTCTATCCTACCAAAATTGTGTATGTTCCTAGGCGGATCTGGTGACGTGATTGGACAGCTTCTTCCAGTTTGACTAATGAAGATTGTTAGGCAAAGTTTGAATGCAGTACTCTCTGGGAACACTACAAACAACTATGACTACAGCTATAGGCAACCCAACTTTTGGGATAAGCTTGTACTATACAGTTTTGGTAGTGGGTTGAGCAGCCAGGGCTTTCTCAAGAGGGGAAATGTGAGCGGTAGTGGAGTTACACAAAGATTCAGTTACAGGTATTCAAATAAACTCTTAAACTCAAGGTTTCTTGCATAAACAATTATTACTATATTTATCAGTCAGTTATAAAGCCTTCTTCAGAAGGGAACAATGGAATAGTAACTCACAAATATACTTCAATACTGTACACTTTGAGTTTCTGAATCAGACAAGACCCTTTTGGGATGGCCCACAGACCTACACCCACAGGTGACTTCAGTAACAAGGGTGCTGGGGACATTAATATCTTACTGTTGGCATTCAGAACACTCTTTAAAAGTTGATGAAAGGCAAAGATTATTAGAACACAAGATCACAATTATTCCTAAGCAGTGCAGATCCTTTTAGAGTAAGAGTCATTCAATTCCATAGGCTAAGCCAAAGTCAATGGACAAAAATCTTGGATAGGATAAAGCACTTCTGGTAAGTAAATGGAAAAGTCTTTGCATACGTTCTTAGGAGTCTTTGATGAAAAGAAGAATCAAATGTAGGGCCACAAGCTGATTAGGCTTGCGAGTTGTGGAAGTTACAAGCACTTCTACAGTAAGAGGTAAGTTCTCGTAGACTTGTTTTACAGTAGAAAAGATGCATTGGTAACTTCAGTTCCTGTGTAGCTCTGCAGATCTCACTGTTCCTGGGACTCAGTCGTGGGGACAAGAGGGAGGACATTGGGGGGACTCCTGCACTGGGACTGCCAAAACCTGCAACCGTCAAACTTCACTTTCAGTGGCTGTTTTGCGTTTCAGCTACCGCAAATGGCAACAACGTGGTTCCTGGCTGTCAAGGTGGACTGTCCTTGCTTCTGGGGTCCCCCACTCGGCTGAGGGAGCTCAGGCTTTGTCAGTCCTGCTTCGTGGGAGTCCGGAGGCTCTTCCAAAAGCTTTAGGCCATCTTAAAAGTAATGCACACAATCTGGTGTCGCTCTCCCTGGCTATACGGTTTCCTGCAGCAACTCTGAGGAATTTTAACCAGCTCTGAGATGGGTGTCCAGGTGGCTTACTTTGGAGTTGATTGGTCCCACCAACTCAAAGAGAGAAGTCGTCCTTGCAGGTGCTTCTCTGTCTATGCAAACTTTGCAGGTTGGCACTGCAGCAGGGCTTCACCGGGCAACCACCGGTACAGGAGTTGCAGCAGGCGTCCTCTTCAAGCTCTTCTTTGGTACCTTCGTCCAGTGGTCGACTCTGCCTTCCAAGCCAAAAGACTGGCCTTTTATTCAGTTCTCTCCCATTAATTCCAGCCCAGCTGTCACTCACCCAGCAGGGTGGCTGTCCTTGCCAGACAGTCAGCCAGCCAATCACCACAGTGCATTTGGATCTCCTAGGAGACTAAGCACAGGGAGTTGCGGGCACCTCCCTCACTTCCTGCCTACCCCAGACACTCTGGAGCCAGAAACGGGTTTCACTCCTAAACCCCGCCAGCGAATTGAACAAAGAGACCAAACCTGGTTTGGCGCGCAGAGAAACTCTCTAGAAGGACCTTTCCACAAAGATATGGCAAAAAACAAAGACCGGGGACCATTTTGTCAAAGATGGCTCCCGCGGTTAGCGTTACCGGAACTGCGAACAGCCGCGGTAAATGCAAATCATGGTAGTTCGGAACTAAACCACTGCCACCAGCCATTCTGTGAGAAAAGGGTAACATAAAAATGTTACATGAGCAGTTAGACACAGGGAATAGATACTAAGTAACCCCTCCAGCACTCTGTTGTAAGATAGTGTGTGCTGGGTCTAGCAAGTACACTGCTAAGTAAAGTCAATTTCACTTTACTGTTCTGAGAAACAGCAGTTTATCCCAGAGAAGGTATTTAAACCTTGGGAAATCTAAAAGACTTCCCTGTGTCACTGCACTGAAGGTGCTGTGTGACACAATGTAAAAGATGATGCCTATGGAGTTTGTCAGGCTCCATAACCAAAAGAAACACGGAGGTAAAATTCACATGGAAATACATGAGAGAGTGGGAAAAAGGGTCTCCCTTTCTCCAGGTAAAAAACAAAATCAAGTCATCAAAATCCAGCTAAGGTGGAGGGAATTAGCACATTTTTGAGAATTCTCCCTAACACAGATCTTTACTATTGATGTGCTCGAGGGCAATAAGATAAAAGGAGGACTCCCACAGCCATTGTTCAGATAGTCATTGGATCAAAGACCCCTTTGAACCACAGCATTCCGTTCAAGAGACTCGTTGCAGCCAACCAGCATAGTCTTCTTCAACCTTTGCCCCAAAGCCCTGCTCACCATATTGATTTCCAGAATTCCTTAATCAGTGCTTCGATCCCATGACCAGTGGGAACAACCAGTCTCTACTCCTGTTCGAGGGTACCGCCCTTGCATGTCTTGAGTAATGTTCCAGGACCACTGTTGTACTGACCAGGTCCCGCCTGGGCTTCTTCGCTGTATTGGTTATCAAATAGAGTCAAGACTTGGGACGCCGCAGACTCTTGACTTGTGAGTGGGGTGACAAATCTAGCAAAGTAGTCACTGGTTCACTGGGGGAAATCTCCCCTGATGTGGCCAGGGAAAGGCCGAACCTACCCAACTCTGACACTGGGGTTTTTTCTGCAGGAGACCACCTGGGGGGTAGACCAACCTCGGTGGGGTGAAGATGGCTCACTAGAAGAGGACCATCATGCCCCCCCCCCTGTTGTGAGGTATAATAGCCACCAGTCATTACCTTTCCAGCTATATATGGAATTTTGTAATTTAGAACTTCCTGTTAAAAACCATAGGCAAACACATATTTGTTCCTATGGGCCTACTGGGACGAGTAAGAGGGCCTGTGTAATGAAGATCACGTCTGCCGAGAACTACACAGTGCAGGCTAGTTTTTCCAAACATCTGACCAGTGCCGGGAACTTTAAAACACCCAACAAGTCGGGAAGATGGAGACACGCCATAATCTGGGCGGGATGCGAAACGGGATGGACACTGAGCAGACCAGAGAGCAAGCAAGATTGTTGCAGTGTCGGAAGAGGAGGCTCAGAGACCGGAGGTCTGCTATGGGAAAGTAAGGAGCAAGAGATGCTCTACTGGGAGAGCCCTGTAATGCGAGGATCGGGGAGCCTACGTGGCACTGGCCAGAAGACAAAGCTGACCGCTGAGCAATGCACAAACTGCGGAGAACGCTGGAGCAGCCAGGAGAGACCAGTGCGTCCACACAGGGAGATCCGGGCACTTCGAGGCATTCATCGGATGCCAATTGAAAGTAATTGGAAAGCCTGTGAGACCCCAAGCAGGGAAGCTAGGGGGACCTGGCAAGCACATAAAGTTGTGAATGAAAGGCGGGCAAAGACAATACTCTAATAGAAAAGAATATGAACATGTTAGGCGGAATTCACATTTCTGTGCTAATTCCCTTCAACCTTAGAGATCCCCAGCTCTTTTGCTGGACTTGGGACTTTTTCATTTTAACCCGAAAGTGAGAGAGACCTTTTTCTCACTCTCGTGTTTTGACCTGATTTTGTGTTTTCACTGTTTTTGGAGTCTGACAAACTTCATAGGGATCTACTTTTTGTATGGTGACACACAGCACCTTCAGTGCAGTGTCACAGAGGAATCCTTTAGATTTCTCTGAAAGTTTAAATACCTTCTCTTGGGTGAACTACTGTTCCCAAGAGTAGTAAAGTGAAATTTGACTTTACTTACCTTTTTCCTATGTTGGTCTAGCCCACCCCTTTTCCTACTTACTCATGTAACATGTGTTATGTTGCACTACTTTAAATGGCTTGTTGCAGTGGTTTAATGTTCCTAGCATTGTGCTTTTCTACCGCAGGCTGAATCCTCAGCTGCAGGATAGCACCCATGGGTGTTGGGAGAATTTCCATTTCTGTGCTAATTCCCTTCAACCCCCGAGACCCCAGCTCTTTTGCTGACTTTAGGACTTTTAATTTTTATCCTGGAGTGAGTGAAACCTTTTTCTCACTCTCATGTATTTTCTATCTGATTTGGACTCTTGTGTTTCTTTTGGTTTTGGAGTCTGACAAACTCCATAGGCATCACCTTTTGTATTGTGACACACAGCACCCTCAGTGCAGTGTCACAGAGAAATCCTTCGGAGATGCATTCTCTTGGGTAAACTACTTTACCCAAGAGTAGTAAAGTGAAATTGACTTTACTTACTTGTTTTTTCTATGTAGATCCAGTACACCCCATCTTATGTGGAAGTACTGGGGGGTTACTTAGTAGCCCCTTTTCCTACTTACTCATGTAACTTTTTTATGTTACCCTCACTACATTTAATGGCTGGTGGCAGTGGTTTAATTTCCTACCATTGTGCATTTTTACCGCAGGCTAAATACTCAGCTGCAGTATTGCACCCATGGGTGCCCATTTTGTCAAAATAGCCCTGGTCTTCTTTTTTTCGCCATTTCTTCCTTGTGAGGTCTTTCTTGGGTTTTACTCTGCGCGCCAAACCAGATTTAACCCCTTTGTTCGTGTTGGCCTTGGCGGGCTTCACTGCTGAAGCCCGCCTCCGGTTCCAGTGTGTCTGGCAGGGCATGAAGCGAGGGAGGTGCCCGAAACTCCCTGTCCTTAGTCTCCTTGGTTAACTGAATGCACCCAACAGTGATTGGCTGGCTGTCCTTCGAGGACAGCCACCCTGCTGTGTGAGTGACAGCTAGGCTGTGCATAAATGGGAGAAACCTGCATAAAAGGCGAGGCTTCTTGAACTGGAGACAGTCGACCACTGACAGTCGAAACATCTGACGAAGGAATCCTGAAGAGAAGCTTGCTGCACCCTCCTGAACCATTGAATTGCCCAGTGAAGCCCTGCTGCTGGGCTGAAACTGCTTTTCTGTATTGATTAGAGAAGCTCCGGAGAGGACGACTTCTTCCCTTGGGTTAGTGGGACCAACTAACCCCAAGACGAACTTTGCTGGAGGACCTTCCCCCAACTGGCTGTACTTCCTTGCTGCTGCTGGAACCGAGTGCCAGGGGTCGAGAAATCGGTAGTAGAGGGCCACGTCTTTAAGCCGGACCGAAGCTCCAGGAAGATCCTGAAGGACCCCCTGCCCCGGAGCCGAACGATCCAAGCTAGAGTCACCTCATCAGGGTGCTAAGATCCACGTTGGTGCTATTTGCCGGTAGCTGAAATTGGGAAGTGCTGCTGAACTGAAAAGAGCCCATAGCTGCTGCCAACCTTCGCACTGCAGTGCAGAAGTCTTCAGACATCCTCCCTCTTGTGCCTACGACTGAGGTCCAGGAACCCAGGATCTACATCCCTGCAACTAGAACAGAAGCCAGCTGGATCCTCTTCTTCTAACCTAAGGTACTGTGCTGACTAAGGGTACTTACTTCTTTTGTCCGTAGCTTGCATTATCTCACTTGAGACTTGCAGTAGCTGCTTTTTGAAGAGTTGATCTCGACTCTGACCCTCACAAGCTTAACAACTTGTGGCCCAACAGTGATTTTCTACAAACTCTCTAACTTTGCAATAATTATGTGCTATCTAAGAAGTGCCTCAGCTCCATAGACATTGTTCAAATTGTCTGGCTGTCCTGGCTCCCTGCAGACACTTCTGACCCATTGACTTTGATTCTAACTGTCCCTCATAGGTGGTACATTGGTCTTTAACTAGTATTGCTGGGAAAGGTTTTATCTAGACTTCATTGGGGGATTTTGAAAGTGCTCACATGGTCTGAGAACCTGTTAACCTTTTTCCTTCCATTCACTTTCCCCTTTTACCAATCTCAGAAAGTTACAAAGTATAGAAGTGACATATAAATGCCAATGCTGTCCTACTAATTGAAGTCACCCCCAGGGTGTTTGAAGTGTGTATGAAGCATCTCTAAAGAGTATCTACTAGCTTTGCCTTTCTTCTGAGGAAGTATTTTGAAGTGTATGTTTATTGTTGCACATTGCCCTTTTTAAAGAATGCTAATTTAAAACTGACCATTAAATAACTATTTTTACTAGAAAACCTTCAGTGTAAGTGTCATTTGGATACTTGTATGTGTGGACTTTCGATGCTACATCTCTACAGCTCACATTTACCCCTCTTGAGATAAATCGGGCTACTCAGTCACTCTACCAACTTGTGTTGTACAGACCTATACCAACAGGCAGGTTACCGAATACCAAGAGGACAAGACTGGTGTAGGCTCCCACAGGGTTACTGCATACAATCTTACCTAACAGAACATTTGAGTGTGTACTATCATTGGCAAGGTCCTGACAGGAGAATATACCAGGCACCTTGTATGCAAGTCTGAGACCCGCACCCAATTTATTTTTAAATGTCTTTATTGGCATTTGTGAATAAGCTTGTACAAGGATAAGATTCTGGAAGCAGTTACATTCAAAATGCAATAACTGGCGTAAATGTGATATGCTGATCAGCTTATAACCAACGACAAAACTATTAATAAAGAACAAACAAACTAAGGAAGAGAAGGAAAAGAAGAGAAAAGAAATAACAATAACATTAACAGTGACTGTCCCAACTCTCGGTGTGGTTTCTTAATAGATGTAGCCAGGTTCGGGGAGTGGGTCCGGGGGCGGGTATCAGCTTTGCTCCCTCAGTACAGTTGCTGGGTGGAGCCCATGGGTGTGGTGGGCTAATCTGTAGTGTCTGTTGCTTTCTAGGATGCAAGGGGGATGGGTTCAAGGAGGTTTGTAGCTCGTTGCAAAGACCATGTCTCTAAGGAGGGCTTTCCAGGCCTCCAGCACATTGCTCACATCGTCGCCGCCGCATCTGTTTCCCTCCTCCCAGGCTATAGTCTCAGCCGTAGTCCATCGTTCCATTTCCCTGATCCAGGGGTCATACCTGGGGCCCGCTGGGGCCTTCCAGGCCATGGCAATTGATCTCTTGACTAGAAGGCAGGCCATATCCATAAGCTTCGTCAAGTGTTTGATTTTACCAAGTCTCGGGTAAGTGCCCAGTAGGCACTCCTTGGGTGTCCACTCGTAAGTTTCTAGGCCAGCATTCCTGCAGGTCCGTACAGCGGCCTGCCAGAGTTTCTGAGATTTGGAACAGGTCCAAAACATGTGAATCATGTCCGCCAGGTCTGAGGAGCACCAGGGGCACCTTGAGTCCGCTTTGTTGTTGAACGTGGATATCCGGTGAGGGGTCATATACGTTCTGTAGAGTACGTTCAGTTGGATCAGTCTAAACCTGGCGTTTCTGGATACCTCCTTTGGATATATCAGGGCTCTCGCCCACTCGGCCTCTGTGATTTCAGTCCGGAGGTCTGCCTCCCATTTTACCTTCAGCCGGGCGCTCTTTGGGTTGGGTCGATTGTTCAGTTGAGTGTACAACCTAGACGTCGGTCTCCATCCGTCACCAACGTCATACATTTCTCTCAGGAGGGGGTGAGTTTCTGGTTCCTCAGGCCATGCGACCCAGTTCTTTCTGGCCACATGTCTCACTTTTTGGTACCAGAGGAAATGGCCCAGTGGCAGTCCATCTCTTTCTCGAAGCGACTCGAAGTCCCTGAAGAGGCCATCATGAAACATGTCCCCCCATGTGTAGAGACCATGGCTCTCCCATCTCCTCATAGTTGCCAGGTCGGTGGAGGTTTTGCAAACATCCGTCATCATGGGGATGTCGGGTGTATAAGAGCGTTGCAGGCCCGCCACAGATCTCACCTTGCTCCATACCCGTCTTCCAACCTCTAGTATAGTGGGTGGGTTGGGGGGTCCAAGTCGGGAGTTCCAGAGTAGCTCCTTGGGATACAGCGGTGAAGAGGAGTGGGATAGAAGTTCTAGCTCAGCTGAAGGTTCGTCTGAGAGCCATTTTGCTAGGTGTGTCGACTGAGCCGCCAGAAAGTATCTCTGGAAGTCGGGAAGCTGAATGCCGCCCTCTGCGTAAGGGAGTGTGAGGGTATTCAGTGTGAGTCGGTGCCGGGCTCGTCCCCAGAGGAAGTCCCTGATCAGAGAGTCGAGTGTCCTGAAGAAGAGTGGGGGAATGTAATACACCACGTTGGTGAAATAGTAGAGGAACCTGGGGAGGATTATCATTTTAGCTATCGCCGCCCTCCCCATCATGGAGAGCGGGAGCTTTGACCAGAACTGTATGGATCTCCGCACTCCGCCCATTGCGGCCTCCGTGTTGGCTTTGTGGGTGGATATTGGTGAATGTGTGATGTTGAGGCCTAGGTATCGAAAAGTGTCCACCTGCCAACGGATCCCGATCTCAGGAAGCTCCTCCTCAGGTTTATTTTTCAGTCTTGCTAGTGGGAACGCGCAAGACTTCTGCCTGCTAAATCTTATCCCCTAGTATCTTGCAAAGTTGTCCAGAACATCCAATACAATCGGGGCATTCTCCAGGGGGTCGCGCAGGTATAGGAGGACGTCGTCGGCATATAACGAGATGATGTTGTCTGATCCTCCAATGCTAATGCCAGCGTCAAAGAACTGCTTCCTGAAGTATATTGCCACCGGCTCCAGGCCTAGAATGTACAGCATTGGAGACAGTGGGCATCCCTGTCTGGTACCCCTCTGGATGGGCCAGGCCCTCGATATCATGACACCCGTTTTAACTCTTGCCAATGGGTCGCTGTACAGGACCTCTATCCAGTGGATGAAGTGTTCGCCAAGTCCGAACTCCCTCAGGGTTTCGATCAGCCACTCCCAGTAAATAGAGTCAAAGGCTTTTATGGCATCCAGTGAGAGTACTGCTAGATCTTCCTCGCTTTCGGACGTCTGTGAAATGATATGTTGGAGCCTCCTGAGGTTGGCGGAGGTGTTACGCCCCGGAACGAAGCCATTCTGGTCCTCGTGTACCAGGGAACCGATCACCCTCGAGAGCCTTTTGGCCAATATGGTCGTCAATATTTTACCGTCGTAGTTTAGGAGCGCCAGTGGGCGATATGAGTCACATCTATCGGCTGGTTTGCCTGGTTTGAGCATCGGGACGATGAGGGTTTCTCTCATAGTGTTAGGGAGAGTGCCCGACTCATATGCCTCCATATATACTGCGTGTAGTATAGGAGAGAAGATCTCCTCGTAGGCCTTGTAGAATTCTGGGATGAGGCCATCTGTGCCAGGAGCCTTGCCTGTGGAGAGGGATCTGATTGCATCTGTGATGTCCTCCACCGTAATAGGCTCCCCAAGTTTGTCCTGTTGTTCCTGGCTCAGCCCAGGCAATCCCACCTCAGCCAGCGTATCCTTTATATCTGCTATGTGGACCTTCGTCTCATGAGTGTATAGGTCGTTGTAGAATTCCGTGAAGGTATCATTGATCTCTTGTCGTGTTCTGCAGGTCTTTTCATTCGTATCTTTGATCTCCTTGAGGGCCTGTCTCGGGTGCTCTTTCCTGCATAGCCATGCGAGTATTCTGCCCGGTTTGTCAGCTTCCCTGTGGGCCTTCGAGGTGCGCACAGAGAAGTCAAACTTCGAGAGTCTTTCCCATGCCTCCCTGCAATCCTCTCTGATCAGTTTCAGTTCAGCCTCCCTTTCGGTGGTTGGTGGGGCGCCACTTTCAAGTCGCTTTATTCTCTCCTCCACTACCTCCAGTTCTCTCCTCAGTTGTCGCCTGATCCCGCCCGCCTCGGCGATTATCTCCCCCCTTGTCACTACTTTCAGCGCCTCCCAAAGCGTGCTCCACTTCTCGACCGAACCCTTGTTTATCGCTAAGTATTCTTCCAGCTTTTCTCTTAGGGTTTCCTTGAATGCTGGGTCGGTCAAGGCATCTGATGGCATGCGCCACGTCGGGATGGGGGGGCGCGGGCCCTTGAGGGAGAGCTGCAACAACAAGGGGGAGTGATCCGATATTGTTCTGCCCATGTATTCTGCCAATTCAACTTGCGGGGTTAGTTCGTTGGCGATGAAGAAGTAGTCCAGTCTCGTGTGGAGGCTATGGGGAGCCGAGTAGAATGAATATGATCTGTCCGAGGGGTGGAGGTCTCTCCAAATGTCCGTTAGGTGTAGGTCTGCCACCATCTTGGAGAGGGCCCCAGGAGAGGCGCTATGGGACATGCGTGGAGCTGTCGATCTGTCCAGTTCCGGGTTCATAATAGAGTTGAAGTCTCCCCCCCCATATGAACGTATACTCTCTGTAGTGCAGCAATTTAGCGCATAGGTCCTTGATGTGTGAGGGTATATTGTGCTGGGGAAAGTACGAGTTTACTATACACAGGGGAGTGTTCTCAAGCATGCCCCACACTATCACATACCTGCCCTCTTTATCCAGCTCCGTTCCCATTTGTTGAAATGGTGTATCCGGGCTCACCCATGTATAGACTCCTCTTGCGTACTTTGAGAAGGATGCGCCGCTGCCTTGGCCTCCCCAGTAGTTCGGGATTTTGTCTGTGGCCTCCAAGGTGAGATGTGTTTCTTGCAGGAGGGCCAATGATATTTTTTTCCTCTTTAGATAGGAAAAAATCTGGTTTCTTCTTATGTATGTTCCCATCCCTCTAACGTTCCATGTAATTAGCTTGAGTCTTGCTGCCATTGCATAAGTGGGTTCCTTGATGAGGGGTGTACCACCCCTTCTCCCAGTGTTGCATGAGCCGTATTGTAGGGTGGGTGATGAGCCGCTTGTGTGGGGTGGGTAGGCCCACCCAGGCCCAGGAAATCTTTATTCATCCGGGTTGGGACAGTCGTAACAATAACAACTTGGAACAAGTAACTAAAACTAATGCACCCAGCTTCAGCCACCGAGGTGGAGTGCTCGGGGGCCCTCGCGCCGTCCGACCTAGTCCAGGTCTCTGGCGTGAGTGGTTGCGTGCAGGAAAAAGGTCTGCACTGGTCAACGGTGGGTCCGTGGTCTGTGTCCATGGGCGGGAGGTCGAGTGAGCCCGCAGTCATTTAGCGTTCTGATGTGGTAGTTTTGCTTCAGTATTGGTATAGCTTCAGTTCGGTTTGGAGTATAATACCAGAGAAATGGGTGCTCCAGCCGCGTTAGTATGCGGTCAGCTTTTTGGGCGTGCTAGGTGCGTTCCTCTGGCGTGGTTTCTTTGGGAGCCTCAGCAAGGTTATTGTGTTCCATCCACATAGTAGCCGCTTCTGGTGATTCCAGGAATATCGCCCGCCCTTTGTGGATTACTTTTAGTCGTGATGGATAGAGCAGCATGTATTTTATGTTCAGTGTCCTCAGCTGGGCTTTGATGGGGACGAAGGAATTCCTTGCTCTCTGCACCGATTGGGTATAGTCGGGGTAGATGGTAATCTTTGAGTTACCCCGCTCGATTATACCTCCTTCCCTCGAGAATTTCAGGATCACCTCTCGGTCGCGGAAATTGAGGACCTTGGCGATGATGGGGCGGGGGTAGGATCCAGGCGGGGGCCGCTTCTGGAGGGATCTATGAGCTCTTTCAATGGCGAATCCCTGCGAGAGTTTCGACACCCCTACTTCCTGCTGTATCAGGGATTCCACATAAGCCGTCGGATCCATGGTCTCCGACCCCTCCGGTACGCCCAGGATCCTGATATTGTTCCGTCTGGCCCGACCCTCTGCTTCTTCGGATCTCGCCTCCAAGAAGTGCACTTTCCGTTTGAGGTCCGCTACCTCTTTCTGTAGAGACGTCGTCTCATCTGAGATGTCCTTCTGGGAGGATTCGACTATGGTGACGCGCTCCGTTAAGTTGCGGGCATCTTGCCTGATAAGTTGTATGTCCATCTTAACCTCCCCGATTTTCGTATCGATGAATGTCCTCAGGGCCGCGATCGCCTCAAGCAATTGATTATGTCTGGTCTCATCTCCAGGGGCATCTTGTGCTGGTGAGGTCTTCGGTGTGGATTGAGCAGCAGGCTTGGATGTTACAAAGGGGTCCAGAGTAGCGTGCTTGGCTTTGTTCCTCGCGGCAGCCATCTTGCCTCTTTGATGCCGTCGCCACCTTCTTCCCCGTGTCTATCGGCCGCGTAGCGATCTTCCTTCTGGCCCTTCTTGGCTGCTGCACCGGGTCCTGACGGTGCCCTCGAGTGGCCCGGGCCGGGGTGCACTCGACTGCAGGGTGGGACTGCTCGAGTCAGCGAGTCGCTGGCTCCCGGATCCAGTGCGAGCCGCTGGGTTGTCAACGCGAGGCGGCCGCCATCTTGTGTGCCTCGCCCGGGAAGAAGGGGGAGCCAGCGCCGGGTCGCGGTAGAAGCTTCTCAGGCCCCGATTATCGTCGGGGTTGGGTGGAAGACAAGGTCCCCCGCTTCGGCCGCAGGTGGATCTCCTCGGATGCGGTGTCTGTGGGCAGAAGCACCTAGAAAAGGATCAGACTGCTGCGGCCCAGACGGAGCTCAGGGAACTCGCGTCCTCACTCCGTGGACATCAGGCCATGCCCCCCCAGACCCGCACCCAAAATACAAGTAACCAAGTCTTCACCAAGCCCTGGCAGGAGAGTACACCAGGCTCCTTTTTGTTTGATTTAGGAGACTCACCGCTGAACTGTGAGGAGGGTCCTCCCTCCACAAGGCAAACCATTTCCACTTATCTAACAGTACTTGAAAGACCAAGAGGATGGAAATAATTTCTTGACGTTTTTTGGGTTCGACTTGTAAACCACTGTGCTGAAGGCAAGCAAGACGAGAAAGTAAAGAAAGCTTGCAAATGTGTGAAACCACAGGGAAGAGAAACGAGTGCCTTGAAAGGAAGAGATTGTAAGGAGAAGAAAGGCAATCTCTTGATACAAAATCCTTACCATATTTTTTAAAGTGGTGCTTGACGCTTATGAGACTGTGAACTAAAACGTGGGAGAAGGGAACCCCCACCAATGATGTTGGAACTTTTGGTTGTGTATTTCTTTGACACCCTTTTGGAACATTGAGTTTAACTTGTGTACTACAGCTGCAAGTGGCAGCTAGAGAACATTACGCCCTTTTGCACTTAATGATAGGTTTATCGTGTGAGGGTCAGCGTAGGGTTTTGGACATAGAACGGAAGATTTTTTACTTTGGACATCTTGACAGAGGCCATAGTTACTTTTGTTGACGCAGGGAAACCCATCTTAGAGTTAAGGAAAGATACGCTTTTCTCCAAACCATTTCTTTTAAAATGTTTATAGGAATCAACACTATGCCTTTTATGTCCGAGTCTTACTCAAGATAACTCAAAGTGGCCTCCCTTGCAGTTGCTGCTCCGCAACACAAATGGGCGCTGTGCAGAACTAGCTTCTTTGTTTCTGCCATGAGGGGTTGTCTATAGCCGTTTGATCGCAATGGTCATTTGCTGTCTTCCCCCTGCATCTTTTTTTGGGTTCTCCAAAGTCATCGACAACATGGTGGTCCTTTGCTCATCGGCAGTGTTGTCCAGTGCCAGGAACTGTCTTGGCAGAGCGCGGAACCTCCGACTAGCCCGACCCAAAACCAACAACAGAAAGTGTCCTCTGCACCAGTGATCCCCTTGGCCGCCTCCGATGGAACCCAGACACCAAGTAAGTGGTTGCAGCAGATTCAGGAGTCTCTGAAGTGGTACCTGACACCATCAGAACTAGGGTTGAATTAACATACCTGTTTGACCCCCCCCCCCCCCCAACCTTCATATGGTTTAACGGGTGCACATTTCTAACTCCACCTTTCCTTAGCCTGGCCTTGATCAGTGGGGTATGGCCAAGGAACCTGCACCTCCCTCCGCACTTCCCATAAGGTTGTGGTATTCATGTATCTGACATCCCTGTCACGTTATTGCTAGGGGATTCACAGGAAACTATCTTTAATATTTATAATTCTCCGAAAGCCGGGTGTCAGTTCATAAGCGCATTAAAGGAGGGGATTTTGTGGTATGATCAAGCTAGACAAGGAGAAAACAATTGAATTGTTCAACTCTAATAATATAAAGGAAGCATTTATTAAAGTGGCAAACAACAATAGTTTGGCTAGGAAAAGTAGATTCCCCCAACAATTAGCTTGGCCACTTAACCAAGACGCACCATTGTTTGACAAATCTTCCAGGGCTAAAAAGAAAGAACCTGAATATTCTCAGAATGAGCAGAGTTTATAATGCAGATCAGATGCATGAGACTAAAACTACACACAAGAAATTGTTAAAAGTCAACAATATATTACAAAGCAGTTGGGGCTTCTGGATGATGCAGTGGATTCAAACAATGTTAAATTGCTTTGAAGACTGGTCGCAAGTGGCACAATGGAGATCGGGGGTGGGGGGATATTTGCAATTCAATCCCAGCCAGAAAATGGATGGCCCATTACCACAAACCTTTAATGGATGTAATACCTACGCTTATCATAGCGCAGAAAGAAGGGAATTGGCCTGTGACAATTCTATTTTGAAACCTTACCGGGCAGACTAGAAGTAGATTCAGAACAGTGGCTAACTGATTCTCCCTTAATACTACCATATAAATAAACTGGAGGAGTAGGACGTGTGTGTATTTCTGAGGCTTGTGGATCTGCTTAGAATCACATGCTTTGCATGGGCCGACATCTAGTGGAAGTTGCGTAGTATTGCACATGAAGTTTTTCGAAGTTCGAAAAGGGACGTCGACAGGGTGTGTCTGTAATACTATCCCTAGTGTGATGTACCTTTTATACCCATGATCCCTCACACGTCAAGGTCCCTCAGGTTATTATTTTCCGCCATCGTGGATTGAAGCTACTTTGGAGTTGATACCTGTTAGGTAAGATTTGCACAGAACTGGTAAATCTTCCTGACCTGGGTCAACCCCAGAACTTTTTTGCTTTATTAATGGGATATTTTTCCATAATACCTCAGTGAGTGGGAACCTTTTTCCACACTCACATAATCTTGAACTCTTTTTATGGGTGTCATTTTTAAGACTCTCCATAGTGTCTTTTTAAAGTTATCCTCTTTAACAACTTATTGGCAAGAAGTGCCTGTTGCTGCTGGGTTCTCCTGGGGGCTCCCCTTTTCACTTCTTTTGCTAACCTTGGGTGAACGACAGTTCCCAAGAGTAGAAAGGATCTTTGGATCCCTTTACATTTTATTCTGTGAAGCCAGCACATCCCACCTTATGTGGAGTGCTTGGGAGATACAATGTATCCCCTTTTACACTAAAACTGTAACAATTCTGTTGCAGTTACGAGCTTACCTTCAATGGCAGTGTTACCTTGTATTAATTGGTGCACCTTTACCACGGGCTGTGTTCACAGCTGCAGTAAAGGGACCTAAGGGTGCCAAAATGGTCCGTGTCTTCTTTTTTCGCCATTTGTTTCTTGTCGTTTCTTGTTCCTTCACCTGACATCCAGGGTGGGGAATTCCTTTGTGTGATTTTTCTATCTTCGGCGGGAGTCCCCTGGACTCCCTGCCCACGCTCCAGTCTGTCTGTGAGAGCAGGAAGTGAGGGAGGAGTCCAAAACGCCCCAGTCCGTTGTTTTACGCATTGCTTGAATGGGGACAAATTCCAGTGGGGGGCTGTCCTGATTGGACAACCAGACCCCCCTTCTGGTAAAATGCGGGGAGAGAATGCAGAGGTGTTGTATTTCCTGATAAATACTCCAAACCTGAAAGCTGAAGAAAAGTCGACCACTGGAACCGAAACCAAAGAGGAATATGACAGAAACGCGGCTGGAATGATTTCCAGCGACTGGAGAGCCTGCTGTGTAACCAGAGCCTGCTGTAGCCCTTCCTTCCAATCGACCTGGGGACTCCGGAAATGACGACCCGACCCAGAGCCTGATGAGACCCACTAGACTCAAGAAGACCTGCATTTTGAGCCATCCCACGCGTCGCTGCGACCTTGCGTTGATGCAATACCCCAATGCCCTGGGACCTCAAGCCATTGTGTGGTGCAGTCTTCCAAATTCTGAATCTCGCTGAAACTTCGTGGGCATTCTGATGGTTCTCCAGAGACACGAATCGAGTCCGAAAAGTCCCCTCATCAGAGTGCTGGATGTCTGAAACAACAAGAATTCAACTGCGATTTTCTGTCTTCTGTGCTCCAGAACCACATTCAGCCGCGAGGGACACCTTGCCTAGAGCCTTCTTCATCGATCCCTGCTGCAAAGTTCCTTCTGAGGTCTTGTTTTCCATCACCACGACAAGGACAGTATCCACTAACCGGGTATTTGGCTGCAAACCCTGAAGTTCTGCTGCAAAATCTTCTTCAATGCTGAGGTACTGTGTTGGCTTTGGTATGTACTTACCTTAAGCCTGTTAGGATTTCTGTGTGGCTGTGGGTTGTTTTCTGTGATGGAGAGGCCTCTCATCCAGTGCACCCAGTCCCACTGCTAGAATCTTGCTAGGGTGTCTTCTGCGAAACCCCTGGACCCTCTTCTAACCCTAGAAGTAAAGTACTCACCCGTTTGCCCAGTTTTCCTAAGGAAGTCTGACTTTTGCTACTGAAGAACCTATTCTGACACTGCCTGTTGGTCACTAGCCCTAGTGGCCCCCCTTCTGCCACTGAGAACACTCGTGCTCCAAGAATAAGGGCAAGACTTTCAAGGGATTGGGACTTCTGCCTAGAAATGAAATCAAGTGTTTAAAAGTTACTTACTTGTAAAGAGTTGGTTGGTAACTGTAATTCTAAGAGTGAACAGTTACGAAAGTCCTTACTGATCTTGAATGTGTGATACATTATTCTTAGAAGTATGGTTAACATCTTTTCGTTCTGCCAGTCTAATAGAAATTAGATGTGAAGGTATTTTACTCTCCTGTGATTAGGTTGTGCCTCTTCCCAAAAGTAAAGTGTTGATATCACCAGATTAGTCCTTTGAGGTTAATTGTATGAGTGTCCCCCAAGTGGGTCTTGCTTCCCCCGACTTGCTGCTAGCCTGTCCAGAATAAGTCTGTATTAGGTTGTTGCCTACCTAGAATAACTTTGAGTCATTAAGTAAAGTGTGACATTGGGTTTTGCATTCCCCTTCATTGTGAGGTAAAAATACATATGTGGGGTTTACTTACCTTGTGTTAGCTGTGTGCTTCCCAAAAATAAGTTACAAGAGTTACTGCTTAGCTCAATCTGGGGTTCCCTGATTTCAAAAGCACATGTAATTGTATATTACATCCTTAGGTTTTACTCACCTAGTATAACTGTGTGTTATGACAAAAGTAGTTATAGGTTTTTACTGCACCTAGAATACGTGTTCCACAATGCACCAAAAGTATATTGTCCAGTTGACTGATTATGTGATTTGTACTGAGAATAATTCTACAACTGGAAGGGTCTACTGCCCTTGCATTACTGAATGTAATTATGAAAAGTAACCATTGGTTTTTACTCCCCAAGAATAGGCTTGACCTATACTGAATGTGTATGAAAAGGTTTTGACTTCCCTAGAACTACTGTTAGATACTTCACATAAGGTCTATACTTGGATCTGTGTACTTTCAAATATAGTGTTGTGTTTTTTATACTGTGATTTCATATAATGTTTTAGTGCTTACTAATCCTTTATTTTTACATACATAAGAATAAAGCTGCATTTCACAGCAGCTGTCCCAGCCCTAGTCCTAGTTACATACATAGTGTTTCAGCGTTTTTTTGGATCAATTGTATTACAATTTCACTTGTACTGATTCTACAGCCCTCTCTCCCTCCTAAAATAAGCCTGGCTGCTTTGTGTACGCTACCATGAACTCGGGTGGTACAGCCTTATACTAAGAGTGGAGTCTTGCACTGCCTCAGTTGAATGGTTTTACTGAGCCCTTAGTTGGACTTCAGAAAAACTGTCCTAGCAACCTACTTACCGATCAACGCACCTTCTTGACGGCTGACCCTCAAACATCTCAACGCCAGATTTTCGGAGACCTAGACGTTCGTTCCAACAAAGGGCTTCGGCCTATACCTGGCTTCGGCCTATCAGTAGGGAGAGTGGGGGGAATTGTCCTTTCTGTCTAGAGAATACCTGCCCCCATTGCCTTTCTCTTCTGCTTTTGTCTCACTGCCTTTTTGTACACACTTCACTATGGAACGTACTCAGTTTAAATTCTGCTCTAAGTGCAATCTGAAGTTCCTGTGCTATGGCACTGTTTGCAGCGTATTCTGTGTGCTAGATGGATTTACAAAGAAAATATCTTGGGCCAAACAAACGGACAAACTCAAGGTAGATGGTAAAATAGTTCTTTAATCTCAATGAACGAAAGCAGGGAGATACAACAGCTCTCAAAACAGATGTCTGCGTAATGGCACATTATCTTGTTTTCACAAAGCTTATATACTTTTACATACGTCATTTATGACCTTATCCCACATGCATTGTATAAAACCTATCATCTGGAGGGATTGAATTAAGGGAACAGGTCTACTCCTAGAATTCTATAAGTGTTAATCTCATTGGCTGGCCCTTGTCTGTACGACACGCCCTGAGCTACTTCTACATAGGTAATATACTGATTGCAACACAGAATATGGCAGTGGACTAGGAAATGCACCATTGTATGTAAAAGTGCATGGCAGGCTTTTATCATTGGTTGGCAACCCCATCCAACCTTGGACGTTCGGCCCGTTTAGAAGCGCGTCAGTGAGACGAAACCTAGGTTGCTTAAGATGTGTTGGCTCATTCTCTGTTTTCCCAACTAGTCCATCATCTTTCGGCAACCTGATTCTCAGCCAAGGTTTGCCGTTTTGTAGTTTGACCTTGTAGTCCGCTCACTGTCCTGAAACATTCAAGGGAGTAGGCTTAATGAATAGCCCTTGTTTTGAGCTTCTCCATCACGTGTGAGGAGACTATGAATTTGTCCATTTCAGCCTTTCAATTACCTTTATTTGATTATGCTGGGTGTTGTTACTTTCTCACTCCATCTCATATGAACTTTATACACTTTTAATTGTCCAGTATTTGGCTCTTGCAAAGGTTTTCTTCTTCTTTAATCTGCGAGAAATATGTCTTACACACATTATCTATTCATTCGCCCCCCCTTCGTGCTTTGCAATCATTTCTCGAAATAGCACCATTCGTTCCAGGCCAGGGTACTCCTTTATTCTGCACAGGGAAAACAGCTTCTTCATAATTTCTTCATGTTGGAATCCTTGGCTTGCAATTTTCTTTCAATGGTCGTCCTAAACGTTAGATATATACCACTCTGAGCAAGCTTCTATGTCTTTTCTACCTTGCATTACAATGTATTTACAGTTATTGGTCAGCAGGTTACTTCATCCTCTTTGTAGCCAAGATTACTTTATCCTCGAGTACATGTTACATTGTCATCCTTTAGTATTTTTATATCGTTTCAGCATAGGTTAACACATCTTCGTTGTGACATCACTTTGTTGTCATCCGACTTTAATTAACATATATCCTCATTATGCACAGCCATTTTCCGACAGCTTGGCAAATGACATCCTTCTTGGTAACATCCTTCCACGGCTTCAACTTGAGGATATATTCGGAAAGGCTGCCCGAGTACATATTGTCTCTCATACATTCGACCCGGTATAGGAATATTGCATGGATTCATACACTGGTTCCCACTTGTAACTCTTTGTTTGCTATTCCAATAGAACAGTGGTGAGAGGGCGAGGACCAGGGAAAAGACGTTCACCTGCTCCTCTACATTTCACCCCTCTGGTCGAGTTACCACACTCTTCACCTCCTCCTCCGCAATTCTTGCGTCATCTTCTTCCACCATCTCATATTTTCTTTTCTTTGAGACCCAGATCTTTGTCGGCACCCTCAGGTGACCAGCATTCTTTATATGTTCGTCCACACTCCAGGTCATGAGACAAGCATCCCCTGCTGGTGAAGAGAATATCCATCGTCCCACATACTTTTTCTGGTCCTGCGGATAGTAAAACTTTGTTCCTGGAGGTACAGGAGAACTCTTCTTGATGTTCCTCATTCTGCATTTTCTTCCAGGTGTTATTGTTAATGTCAATCATCTGCTTCATTCCAATACCTTTCTTGGCTGTTTTCTGACATCGTCCCAAGATGATCCTTATGAGAAAAAACCCTAGCAGTACCAACACTAGTATTGCTCTGAGTAATTTGAAAGCATTCGCCAACCAAGATGGAATCCAACTGAACAAATATGAAAACCAATAGTCTCCTGCCGTCTCATCCGCTTCCTTTTCCATCTTGGTATGTAGCGTGGTTAACATTGTTATTACTTCTGTCAGGGTTCCATTTTCTCCATCATGAGATGCTATAAACGAACAGCAAGAAGGTCAGATCTTGGTGCACACGTCTCCTTCTATTGCTTTTATCAAGTCTAGAACATACATGTTCTGGTGAGTCGTCAGCCCGATGGCTCTCAATTCTTCTCTGATAGCATTGAATCCTTTTATTGTTGCATTGATCATCTGCAGCAGCTCCCATCTCGTGATCTGTAGCCATTTGGCATTCACTGCAGCTTGAAGTCCGGGCAGGAATATATAGATGTTAAGATCATAGCTGTTTTACTGAATAGTTTGTGTTCATCAGGAATATCTTCATATGCCTTTATTGTGTTTGATGAAAAATAATTCTCCTTTATTAATCAACAATGATTGCATGACCTCTTCTTCCTCTAATGTTCATCCATTTTCAGTATTTCTGCAATATGGAGGTAGGTTGCTCTGAGGAATCATCAATGTTGGAACATGTATCATTACTAGGGAACATATTCCTCCCCAATTCTTGGGCAACCGCATGGAAGTCCTGGATCTGCAAGCCCAATCTTGGTCTATCAACACTGCAGTTCCTCTATTCATTCCTGGTACCTCAATTATTTGTTTACATCCTTTAATTTTCTCCAATCTGAATCAGGCCATTATTTCTGAACCGCCCCGGCTGAGGCCTCAATGTAACATGGTGTTACATTCTTTAGTGGTATTATGGAGTTTGATCCTGCTTCTTTGTTGACCCATGTTAATGGCTTGGGAGTATTTAGCCAACGATTTTAAGCATCTGTCATTCACTTCCTGCACTTTACTTGCTGATTCATTCCTCAATAAGCGTGCAGGGCTAGTCAACAGTCCCTCTTCCCATCCAGTTTTGGTGACTACTCGTCCATAGATTACTAACTCAGGTCTGTCTCTACATCTTGATTCTCATGGTCTTTCAGTCTTGTTTGAGCAATTAAATTTTCTCATCTGAACAATTCTCATCAGTTCTCCCATCCGGGGTGGATGCATAAGCTTCTTGCTTGTTCACCCTAATCCATTTACCATTATCCTTGTTTTCCTATAAGAGTCTTCATATGGGAATGCTGTTGTCACCATCGTAACATTGCCCATTTTCCTTCAAACTGCCCACTGTTTGTACATGCTGCCAGATGACTGAGGCAGTGTGCATCGTGTCTCCATCCAGACCACAGGGAAGAAGATTGCGAAATCTGCCTCGTGTTCACCAGGAGACCCATGAAGGATTGTCACAGTAGATTGGCGGTGTGGCCCAGCACCAAGGCCTCTGCCCCATGCCCCAAGCAGGGGCATAACTCACCCAGGACCGACCGTTCCGAGGAGCGTGCTTCGAAGTCCTTTGAGGGCGCCCCACCCGTGGGTGCCCAAGACAAGGCCAAGCACTGCAAGTCAATTTCCGTCATGGTCGCCGCACAAGCTGGTCCCGCTATGTACAGGGCACTATCAACCTCACCGTCTGCCTTCATCTTCATCGTCTCCTCAAAGAGGAAATCGTCCAACCCGGCTAAGCTGCGCAAGAAGCCTTGGGTACAAGAAAAGGCAGCCAACCTACCCAAGAAGGCCCAGGTGGTGCAGGAAAAATTGTTGGGGCGGCCGCTCTCACGAAGGTCAAAGGGGCTGACCTGGTGAAGGTAGCCCAGACAGTGTCCAGAGTATCCCTTCCCAGAGGCGAGAGGCCTCAGCCGGGGCAGTGGAGAGGGATGCCGTCGCCAAGCCTGAATCCGGACCCCTCAAGATGCAAAAAAAAGGGGTGGGGGTCAGGAGGCCTCAGGGTAGGCCATACTCCAAGGCACGGATGTTTCTTCCTCGGACGAGGACATGGGGGACGACAACCATGTAAATGGCCTAGTAAGCCTACCGATCCAACTCTGCCGAGAGATCTATCGCTGGACATCCTTTCGACCCTACACACGTTGCTGTCGGAAATTCACAAAAGGATGCCCCCAGCTCCGGGGGCGCAGGATCAACCTTCGGCGAAAAAGCAGAAGCGGCTATCCAACGCTGCTGCATCAACCGCCACAACCGCGCCACATGCCTTCCCCCGTGGGGGACACTAGGATGGACACAGCCACGATGGACGTCATCATCGTGGCAGGCGGATCGCTGCAGCCAAGGGCTTCCCCACCGGATGAGGTGTCTTTTCATGCCATGGTCACCAGACCGTCCAAGCTCTTCTAGCTGACACCCGAGGAGACCAAGAAGGAAGGTTTCCTCTACCAGAGGCACGATGCCAAAAGGAAGACCATTATAGCGGTTCCCCTACTGGATGACGTTTGGTAGGAGGGCCTGGCTCTGTTGAAGAACCCGACCTCCAGCCATGCGGGATAAGCTGGAGAAAAAGTACCAGGTGCCGGAGTCTGCACCCAAGTGCCTATGGTCGCACCAGTTGCCAGACTCTGTGGTATCAGCGGCTGCCAACAAGAGATAGTCTAACCCCTCATCCTCCGTCCCCCTGGACAGCGAGGGGAAGAAGTTGGACGCCATGGGGAGGGAAGAAGTTGGACGCCATGGGGAGAAGGGTCATCTACTCTGCTGCATCGACCGTCCAGACAGCCAACGCACTGGCGATTCTAGCCAAGTACGACAGGGAACTGTGGTACAAGCTGGCCCCAATTCTGGAGTTCCTATCTGACGACAAGATGGTGGAGGCGATCTCCCTCCTACAGGAAGGGGGAAGTGATGTCAGACCATGCCATCACAACGGCCCTGGACATCAACGTCACAGGTTTCCAACAGATGGGCAACGGTGTGTGCCTTAGTCGTCGAAGCTGGCTGAAGGCCACCAATTTCCATCAGGAGGTCCAGACCAGGGTGCTGGACATGTGCTTCGACAGGGACAGCCTCTTTGGGAAGACCGTTGACGAGTCCTTATAGGCCATCAAGACTGATGCGGAGATGGCGCGTGCTCTGGGCGCTCTACAACGGCGCCGCTCTTCCTTTTGCACATCTGGTGGAAAGTCTGGCAGATCGACCAAGGTTTTCATGTGGACGTTCCTCGTCGTACCGTCAACCCTCCCGGTCCACCATCAACCCTCCAGGTCCACAACCCAGGAGGCCTACAGAGGCAGTTCAAAGGCTTTTGGTGGAAGTGGCCAGTGCCGTCCCCCCCCCCCACCCCCCCCCAGGCGGAACGCATGCGCGGAAGCAGGACTGAACCGGCCAGGACGTTGGGCCTCCACCCACCCATGATTTGTCAGCGAGTGGAAGATTATCTCCACCGACAGATGGGTGCTGGACGCTCTCGCCCACAGATATACCTTGGAGTTTCAGCAAAGGTGTCTGTGGATCCCTCCAATGACCCAGCAGGAGCAGCACATCCCTCGGCTCCTGGAGGAGGTATGGGCCAAAATGAGAAAAGGGGCAATAGAGCTAGTTCCAAGACGGCTCCGGGGCTCCGGAGTCTACTCCAGATACTACTTAGTCAAAAAGAACACAGGGGTGTGGAGGCCCATTCAAGACCTGCAGCGTATCAACAAGTACCTCAAGTCACACAAATTCAGGATGGTCACGTTGCAGCACGTGCGCTGCCAACTGGAGGAAGGAGCTTTCTTGATGTTGCTGGATCTGGAGGATGCATACTTCCCGTTCAAGGGAAGCATCGATTCCTGCGCTTTGTAGTACAGGAAAGAGACTACCAATTCAAGGCCTTCCCTTTTGGCCTAAAGTGAGAACCCAGGGTGTTTACAAAATGCCTGGGACCAGCGGAGGCCCATCTACGTCTATATGGGATACACATGTACCCGTACATCCATGACTGGCTGATCCGGGCCAAGTCCAGGGAAGTTACCGTCGAACACACAGAGGACCGTCCAGCTGCTGACAGATCTGGGGTTCTCTGTCAATTATCCAAAGTCCTGCTTCACACCATCGCAGAATGCACTGTTCCTGGGAGCCAGGCTCAACACAGTCTCTTGCCTGGCTTCACCCTCTGGGGAGAGGGTAGTGGCCATACTAGGGAAGGTGCAACGGCTGTTGGCACTGAAGACTGCCACGGTACGGACCATCATGTCGCTGCTCGACATGATGTTGTGCATCTACCTTATCCGGCTCTGCAGATTACGGATGCAACCTCTTCAGGAGCTCCGGATGCTCGCTGGATACAAGTGTCCAGAAGCTTCACATTCGAGATCCCTCTCGATGAGGAGTTCCGTCGGGCCATAAGGTGTTGGGGCGTCCACGCTAACATCGCCCGCGGCTTTGGATTGCAAAACCCGCCCCTTACCAGGAAACCGTCACCACAGACGCTTCCCTGGAGGGCTGGGGAGCCCACACCAGACATCTGCACGCCAGAGGCCTGTGACTGCCGGAGGTGAAGGATCTCCACATCCATATCCTGGAGCTACAAACCGTGTTCTGGGCCCTCAAGTCATTCCTTCCATCCCTGAAGGGAAAAGTGGTGAAGATCTTCACGACAACACCACCAAGATGTTCTACATCAGAAAGTAGGGGCACCCGATCTCCGTGCTCTCCAGAGAGGCGCAGGACTTGTGGCACTGGGCCGTCAACCAAGAGATGTTTTTCATCCCCTTTCAACTGGCGGGAGTCGAACACCATGGCCGACTCCCTCAGCAGATAGTTGCACTCCTGCCACGAGTGTGAACTCTGAAACAAGGAAAAGTGTCTACATCTAGAGACACTCCCGCCCCCTGCACACCATTAATACTGATACACTATCAGTCAATAATAATGAAAAAAGAGTGTAATCTTCTAATAAGTCAAACTTTAATTGAAGCAAACAGTTCTAAGTACTGTAAAAATCACTTCAAATCAACATAAAGGAATAAAGGCATTCAATACATAGAAATAAGCCATTAATCATGAGAAAAATATATACAAATTAGCAACTGAAATAATATACAATCCAAATTTTCAAATGATGAATTTCGTAGTAGTGAACTCAGATGATCAGATGCTCTACTCGTTTCTGGGAATAACCCCTTCTTCAGGAGCAAAGTGATCTGAAAATGTATGCATCAAAAGTACAACATCAGTATATTGTTTCACAATGTTAAAACAAGGATGTACACAAAGATTGAGCAATCCAACACCGCTAAGTGCAAGAGTACAAAGATTTTAGCTAATTCACAAAAGTACATGAAAGTCCACATTAAAGTACACATAGGTGATCAAGATATAAAGATCGATTTAACCAAGGGTGTGACTCCAAAAAGATGGGAAAATGAGTAGGCTCAAAAAAAGAGCGAATACCTGAAATGAACACGGGCGTGCTGAATCTGGTGTACAGCGGTGCTGTGTGGAGAAGAATCCACAAACTGCTGAGGTGCAAATATCGAGGTCATAAACCTGGTGTAAAAAATAAATGAATATGTATAGCCACTTTTGTGCGACAAAAACATTTTAGGTCAAAGAAAATTAAAACCTGCTGGAGAGACAGTTAACAATCGAGCTGCTTACCACAAAATTGAGCTGCAGTCGCTTAACTATATTAAGGTATTCGGGGTTACAGCTGAAGCAATCGGGAAAGGTCCAGCTTCAATCCTAGACACTTCAAGAGTCAATCGAGGGAGTGCTCAAGTAATGCCAATCTTGAGCGGAAAAATACAAGTACTGTCCTACATGTACCAAAAAAGAAACAAGAATTACCACTAAGCTAACCTAAGCATCTAACTGTAGCAAAAACTCTTGGGCTATCACTCTAGAAATGTGCCATACAGGTAAACAAACAAAGAGCAAACCAAAGAAAACGCGTGAGGCAGGTAATGCACATGGAGTGCACACCCAAGAAAATTATCAAAAACTGAGCAAGGAAAACGTAGTCCAGGGTACATTCATTCAAAGCACCAAGTGATAAAAAGTAAAGAGGAAGCCTTTAACTCGGCACACGGATGAAAGTGCCCCACATAAATAACAAAGCCTAAATAGAACTTCCAAACTCACCATGAAAAACGCAAAGAATATCCGTGCACGTCACCTGCTCCAGTAGCTCTGCACGCTGATGCCGGACGTGTGTTAAGTAGTGATGACTCGTAAGGAGTCATATGACAAAGAGATGTCACATGACCCAAAGGATGTGAACGGAACGTTCTAATCGCGGAGGCATAGGCGGAACAAACGGTAGCTGTGCACCATTGAATGCACAGTGTACCGTTAGTAAAGAGCAATAATAAAAATAAAAAGGAACACTTAAATTTAGAGGAGGGAACAAATATAAACTGAAATGCGGTGCCATATATGAAGAACTAAGTCAAGAGAGCCAAAAAATAAATCTAAAGCGCGAACTAGCACCCAGTTAATGGAAGTGAATCCACAACACCTGGGCAAAACAGATGATAAAGGGAAATAGGTGAGAAAGGCAGCGAATAAATAAAAAGATAATTGGTTTGGAATTCATTGCTCATTTACTAAAACTAAGAAAGCAAATAAACGTACTGCGTGAACAATGAAACAAATGTAGCCCCGTGTGAACAGTAAAACAAATAAAATAGCAAAACAGAATAACTAATAAAGTGAAAAAAGATGCTCAACACAAGTTAACAGAATAAGAAAAGAATGGAGAGATAAACACTACTAATTGAAGTCACATCTAGGTAGTTCAACCTGCCAGAGAAAGATCAGATTCAAACAAAGCAGTTAAGCGAGAACTCCTCATTTAATCCTCTAGGTGAAATAGTGTCAAGCAAGTCGATCCAAAACATCTCTCTTTGGGTGAGTATTCTCATAAAGTCCCCTCCCCTGGTGGGACGCTTAACAACTTCCAAGATGGTGAACCTAATCTGGGCTATGGTGTGGCGAGCTGATGTGAAATGTCTCGAAACCGGAGATTTGTTATTCTTGCAACAAATATTTGATTTGTGCTCGGTCCACCTCTCTCGGGCTGAACGGGCAGTCTGCCCAACATAGATTAAACCGCATGGGCATTTGATGCAGTAAATGACACCAGTAGATCGACAAGTTGCAAAGGTTCGTAATTTGATCTTTTTCCCCGTGTGGGGGTGTGAAATAGAATCACCCTTAGATATATTGTTACAGTGACTGCAGGATAAGCAAGGAAATGTACCTTTTCTCTTTGTGGCTAGTGTCAATTGAGTTTCCTTAAGTGTGCGTTCTGCCTTTACAACTTTGTCTCGGATGTTGACTCCTCGTTTGTATACCATCATTGGTGGTTCAGGAAACAGCTCGCCTAGAGTTGGATCATAATGCAGAATGGGCCAATGTTTTTGGATAATTAGTTTAATGTGAAATGATTGTGTAGAGAATTTAGAAATGTGGAGGATAGCCGTATTCTCTTTTTTGGTTGTAACAGTCAATAGTTGTTCTCTGGTCATCGGGAGTGACTTTGCCTGTGCTTCTTCTACTAATTCCACTGGATACCCTTTTGAGGTAAATCGCTTAGACAAATTCACACACTCCTCTTGAAAGACATCACAATCAGTGATGATTCTCTTCAGACGTAACGTTTGGCTATATGGCAGACTCGCCATCATTGCCTTAGGGCGGAAACTAGCGTAATGTAATAAACTGTTGACGTCAGTAGCTTTGTGGTATACAGATGTTTTAATTTGATTGTTCACAATTTCTAGTTGTACGTCTAGAAAATGGAGAGAAGGTTCCCCAATGTCTAAAGTGAATTTAATTCTTGGATGAACAGAATTAAAATAGTCAAGAAAATCTTCCAGTTCTTTTTTGGAGCCACACCACACACCAAAAATATCGTCCATGTACCTTTTCCACATAATAATCTTTGATGACCATTCCATGTTGTCCAGTACAAATCTTTTCTCAAACCAATACATGTGTATATATTAGCATATGCTGGGGCCATTGCTGACCCCATCGCTGTACCAGATATTTGAGCGTAATAATCGCGTTGGTATCGAAAAAAACTGTTGTAAAGGATGATCGTGATAAATTGAATGATTAATTGTGTATCACATTTAACATTTCTTGCTTGCAATAATAACCATTCTACTGCCTGAATACCCTCCTGATGCGGAATAGAGGTATATAGGCTGCATGCATCCATTGAAAAAAGAATACATTCAGATGACAGGCAAGAAAATTCATTACCATTCAACAAAAAGTCTGTGGTGTCTCTCAAATACGTTGGTATAGATTGAACAATTGGTTGTAAAATTCGATCAACATATTTGGATAAGGGATCAAAAATGCTCTCAGTACAGGCAGCAATTGGTCTCAATGGGGGGTGGTCTTTATCTTTGTGGATTTTAGGCAAACCATACAGTACTGGCATGATAGGGAATTTTTTCAAAAGGAAAGACCTAGTTGTTACAGAGATCCAATCATTCTCAAGTGCATTGTTAACACAATTTTCAATGATTACCTTGATTTTATGTGTTGGGTCGCCGTTCAACTTTAAATATGTGGTGGTGTCCTCCAACATAGTGGTACACTGGGCATGGTAAAAGGTAGAATCCATGACCACTACCGCACCTCCCTTATCTGTTGGTTTGATCATGAGGTCAAGATCTCTGGCTAAGGATTCCAACTCTTTCAGTTGAAAATCTTTCAAGTTCACTGGAGATTTTAAGTGAAAATTTAGTGTCAACTCTGGCAGAATCAGGTGGAGCGCATCTTCTTCATGTGGGGCAGACCTCAAATCGATCCGTTTGCGATGGCGGCGAACTCAAAATGCCAGAAATTCACCAGTAGGTTCCACCAGCCGAGTAACTTGGGGGACGCATTCTCCTTCCCGTGGGAAGGCCTGTTCTATACACGTTCCCTCCGTTGCCGCCGCTACTGCTGCGAGTCATCAATCAACTCCAAACAGTGTTGATGCAGGATGATATGTGGCTGAGGCAGATTTGGTACACGGACCTTCTCAGTCTGTTACCGTCACCTCTGGTCAAGCTGCCAATGGTCACGGATCTGCTCACCAGAGAAGGAGGCGCAATCCTGCATCACAACCCAGGATCGCTGAACCTGAGGGCTTGGCTCCTGCAGCCAAGGAGTTCGGAGCATACGAGTTGCCGGCGGACTGCAGGGAGGAAGCATTCCGCTACGTGGTGCTGGTTGCAGAAGATCAAACCTCTGAGGGTCACGGCCCACAGATTATTCTATACTTGTCCTTGGCCAAGGCACGGTTGGCGGACGCCTCCATCAAGGTGCATCTGGCGACGATCGCCCACTACACCAGGTTTACAGGACGATCTTCTCTTCGGTCTCACTGTCTTGTCAAGGAGTTCTTCAAAGGACTGTTCTGATCTTTTCCGCCGGTGAAGGCTCCTGCCCCGGCAAGGGAACTCAACCTGGTGCTGATGAGGCTCATGGGGGCCTTTGAACCTATTCATGAGGGCCCTCTCAAGTTTCTCTCATGGAGAACTGCTTTCCTCATGGCCGTCCCCTCTGCCAGGAGGGTGGGTGAGATCCAAGCCCTATCCTGCAAACAGCCATATCTGACTTTTCACGAAATGAGGGTGGTGCTCCGAATGCACCCCTCCTTCATGCCAAAGGTTACGTCGGAAATTCCACCTCAATGATCCTTTGGTGTTGCCTGTGCTCTTTCCGAAGCCTTTGTTTCCGGCTGAAAGGACTTTGCACTCGCTGGATGTTGCTCATGCTCTCAAGTTCGAGTTTTTGGAAGATGTCACTGTTTGTGAACTTTGGTCCTGTCAACCATGGGAAGGCCTTGTCCAAGGCTACCATCTGAAGGTGGCTCTCCGGCTGTATCACACACTGTCATTGGTTGGCAAGCCGACCGCTGCCCGGCTGTCCGAGAGCCCAGTCCATCAGAGCGATCGCTGCAACAACGGCGTTCCTGTTTGGTGTGCCCCTGCTGGACATTTGCAGGGCTGCTACGTGGCGGACAATGCACACCTTCACAAGATTCTACTCCGTCGACAGGGATTTCGGAGAGGAGTTCAGCATCGGCCAAGCAGTGCTACGCAACCTGTTCGCATGAAGGTGAGCCTGTTCCGGAGGTAAGAGCAATTGCTTCTGTTGAGCCTTGCCACCTCCTGTTGTTGTGTGTAATGTTGTACTGCTATGTATTCTTTATTCATTAGCATGTGAATCCATGCTAGACCTCATGCTGGAGAAGGAACAAGTTACTTACCTGTAACTATTGTTCTCCAGCCTGGGTCTGGCATGGATTCACATGCAAACCCTCCCACCCCTCGCAGCTCTACTTGGTCTTGGTGCCGCTTTACGTGCTTACCAAATCTGATGGTGGCTGCCAAAGGAGGGGCTATGGGAGAGGGCAGTCATTGGCTGGGGGCAGTATGACCCAGAGTTCAGTGATTGATTTAGAGGAGAAATACAGTGTGTAAGAGAAAGTGAAACTTTTTTCTTTTACCGAGGATTCCTGGCCTGACGACACAGAATATTCATGAGCATGTGAATCCATGCCAGACCCATGCTGGAGAACAATAGTTACAGGTAAGTAACTTGTTCCTTCTCCAGCATGAGGTCTAGCATGGATTCACATGCTAATGAATAAAGAATACATAGCAGTACAACATTACACAACAACAGGAGGTGGCAAGGCTCAACAGAAGCAATTGCAAAGTGTGTCCTGCAGTACATTTTTGACACACAGTGCAGTTTCCAATGAACTGTGCTTCACGTTTGACTAGGTTTGGTGCGAACCAGTCTCCTGAATTGTTGCAGCTGGACCCTCTCGAGTCACATGCGCGGAGTAGTGAAGCTGTTCTAAAGCTACCCTTAATATTGCTTGAGGCATAACTGGCTTCCCAGTGCTGTCTTGCCTCCAGATTGCCTCAGTGGGGGATAAAGAACTCCCCTGCTTCTCAATTCTTTTTCTTCCTGCAATGCCAGTCCTTGTAATTCAATTAACTGCACAATGGACGTCATGTTAAATCCTTCCTTAACCAGCATGCATTGCCCTGTCGCTTGTTAGGAAAGTTTTTCTGAAGTCCAACTAAGGGCTTAGTAAAACCATTCAAATGAGGCAGTACAAGACTCCACTCTTAGTATAAGGCTGTACCACCTGAGTTCATGGTAGCGTAGACCGGGCAGCCAGACTTATCTTAGGAGGGAGAGAGGGCTGTAGAATCAGTACAAAGAAATTGTAATACAAGTCGTCCCAAAAAACACTGAAACACTATGCATTGTAAAAAATAAATGGTTTATTTAAATACACGTAGGCCCTGATAAATCTAGGGAAATAAGTACAGATCATATAAACAAATTATAGAAAAACACAACACTATGCTTGAAGGTACACAGACCAAAGAATATAACCTAATTTGGAACACCAAACAGGAGTTCTAGGGAAGTCAAACCAATAGTTACTTTTTGGATTACTTTCTGTAATATAATGGTAGTAGACCTTAGCAGTTGTACCGTGACGCTCAGCAATAAATCAGTTAGTAAACCAACTGGACAATATACTTTTTGTGAATAGTGGAACATTTATTCTAGGTACAGTTAAAACCTATAACTTCTTTTGTGATAAGCCACGGTTATACTAGGTGAGTAAACCCTAAGGATGTAATGTTCTATTACAGGTGTTTTTGAGATCAGTAAAACACAGATTGAGATGAGCAATCTCTTGTAACTTATTTTAGCATGGCAAACAGCTACCTAGTAAAACCTGTACACTTTTATTTTAGGAGCTATCCGCAATTTAAAGGCTGTTATAAACCTCAGACTGTGTGTCTGTCTAAAAACAGACCAGGGAAAGCAAAATCCAGTGTTCCACTTCATGAATGACTCCAGGTTATTCTAGGTAGGAAGAACCTAAGCAGACCTATTCTGGACAGGCTAACAGCAAGTCAGGGGAAGCAAGACCCACTTGGGAAACTTATACACCTATTCTCTGAAAGAAATAGTTGCTGAAGCCAACAACATTACTTTTGGGAAAGAGGTCGAGCCAATTTACAGGGGAGTAAAATAACCTTCCATCTACTTTCTATTGGAATGGCGAAACAGTTTCCAAGGAAAGAAAGATGTTACATATACTTTTCACAATGGCTGAACATTTCTAAGGTAAGTAATAACTTAAGCAACTGTTCACTCTCTGAGTTACAGTTACCAACCAACTTCTTTTGCAAGTAAGTAACTTTAAAACACTTATTCTCTTTTCTAGGCAAAAGGCCCAATCCTTAGAAGTCTTTCCCTTATTCGTGGAGCAGGAGTGTTCTCAGTGGCAGAAGGTGGGGCACTAGGGTCTAGTGTCCAACAGACAGGTCAGGACAGGTTCTTAAGTAGCAACGGTCAGAGTTCCTAAGGAGGGCTGTTAGAACAAGTAAGTAATTTAGATTTAGTTGAGAGTCCAGGAGTTTCACAGAAGACACCCTAGGAGGATTCCAGCAGTGGGCCTGGGTGAACTGGATGAGAGGCCTCCCAATCACAGAAAACACAGCAAATCTACACAGGAATCACGAGAGATGCAAGGTAAGTAAATACCCAGGTCAGCACATTACCTCAGCACAGAAGCTTTTGCAGCAGGAGGACTTCAGCATATGCAGCCAAAAACCCGGTCGTTGAATTCCTTCATCAAGTGTTCCTTCTAAGTGTGCCCACTACACTTAGGCTTGAACCTTCTTTCTACGCCTTCAAATGTAAAACTAAACTGTGGCTATTTGACTGCGACAACTCCACCGATTAGTAGTCTTACCAGTTACGGAGGCCTCGCCCTGGTCATTTCTGATCATAATTAGGCACACTTCTCTATTTAGCTGCTATTGTAAATTTGATTGAATATGACTGTATATACCTCATACTGTATATTTTGAATGTATATGACCTCATTTTTGTGGCCCCGCCCAGTTCCTATTTTTTCGTGCTCGCCTTATTTCCTCCATTGTTGTTTATATTTGCACTATCTCATGCTTTATGTTGTGCTTGCTATAGATGTCCATGTAACCTAACCTAAGATACGCGCCCAGATGCCCCAGGGCCAAGTGCGCTTTACAAATCAAGAAATACAATACAAGAAGACAGAAGACAGGACACTGGAAGGACATTTGCAGCAAGGATCACAGGGAAGGCTCTAGACAAGGTTTTCCTCGCGGCTCTGAATTTGACGCCTTTTTCAGAAGCACAGAAGACCGAACACCGCTAGTCGGATTCTCGTAGTTTGCGAGATCTAGCACTCGGATGAGGGGACTTTTCAGACTGGAATCATGCCTCTGGGGATCCAGCAGGTTGCCCACAAAGTTTCTGCGAGATTTGGAATTTGTGCACCGCATGTTAGGGAGAATTATTATTTCTGTGCTAATTCCCTTCAACCTTAGAGAACCTGCTCTTTTGCTTGACTTGGGGCTTGTGATTTTTTTTCCTTCCGAGTATGACCTTTTTCTCGCTCGTTCATGTATTTTCCCTGACTAGGATTTTTGTGTTTCACTGTTTTATGGAGTCCGACAGTGCAGTGCCACTTAGAAGTCCCTGGACTTCTCTTAATGTTTAATTACATTTTCTTGCGTGAACTGCAGTTCTCAAGGCTAGTAAGATGATCCCTGTCTGATAGCCTAGGCTGTGAATGAATTGGAAATCGCAGCAAGGTTTTTGGGACTCGAGGCAGAGTCGACCACTGGAGAGGAACATCCGAAGCAGAAGGCACGAAGAGCCACGAGCAGCACACTCCTGGACCGCGTCGTGCCCGGTGAAGCCCTGCCGCTGTGCTGACCCCGTTTTTGAAATCGACTGGTAAGACCCGCACAGGATGACTTCCTCCTTGAGGCTGGTGGGACCAACTAGTCACAAGACAAGCTTCCATTTGGCGCACCCCCCGACTTGCTGTGCCTCACTTGAGCTGCAGAAGCCCAATGCCAGGTGTCCTGTGACCATTGACGAGTGAATCGTCTTGCAAAGTCAGAATCCGGCCAAATCTTCGTGGGCATCCAGAGGACCCCGTAGAAGCAGGAAATCCTGATCCAGAGTCCCCTCACCAGAGTCCAGGACTGAGGGTGCAAGCCACTTCCAACCAGAGCTTTTCTTTCTTCACTGGTGCTGAGAAAAAGGCACCAAAACACTGAAGTGCCACTGAAACAAAGGAAATCCATTGCTGGGGAGTCCCTCTCCCGAGTACTGCCACAGGAGCCCGCCACTCCTGGTGCGACTTGTCTATGGCCTCCCAAAGCCCCCATTGGAAAATGTCTGGTAAATGCGTGGTTTGTGACCATGTGAAACGTGACCCCAGATTTAACGGTAAGACCTTGGGATAACGAATGTGAAATTTCGTTTTTTCCCCTTACGATTAGGAAAACACATTGACGGTTGCAGCTTTCTCTGCTTCTCAAGAGCCCATGGGTGTTGTGTGGAAGTTTAAGTGTCCCTAGGATCCTGGGAACAGCAAGTGGTGTATGCTTCCTTTGAGGTTACTAACAATACCATAGAATATTTCAAGGATTTTGTCTTTATCAATGACAGTCAGTTGGAATCTGCGACACTGGACCCAGTAGGACAGTTGGGGACTACACACTGGTATGCCCAGAAGAAGTGACGAAGGCTCATTTGAGACTCCCCAAGCTGGCTGATATATTCCCCACTCGCAGCAATTTAGCTTTGGACTGCCGGTCAGTGCATTTTGTTTGAACTAGCTGAAAGTGGGTTATGGAACTGTGTTGTCTGAATCCTTACTTCAGCTAGAGTATGTCCTGTTCCTGGGCAGAATGTGAGGTGGCAGCCTGTACCTGGTTGAAGAGCGTCCATTTGGTTGGATTTTTCAGGTTCCTTCGGTAAGTAGTGTGGGGCTGCCCCAAGCAGTACCTGAGCCATTTGTTAGTCTACCACAAGATTGCTAGTCGACCACAAGATCCAAGCATCTGCAGCCAAAGGACCATCAGAGATCTTCCAGGGGACTGCTGCTGTTACCAGCATTGGCTAAGCCAAGCACAGCCATTATTGCCATGAAATCGACTGGAAATATTTGAACCAGGTGCCTTTCTCCTCAGAATGGTGGAACGACCTGCCTGAAGACTGGATTTCCTCCATTCCTGTGACTAGGTCCGAGACGTTGCTGGGGCTGCTCCCCTGGCCTGCTGGAACTGACCACGCTGCTCATGATCACCTGCCGACCCTGTCCTTGGTCACATCAACGGCAAGTAGATTTTGCTGCTCCTGATGGGTCTTCCCATGCTTCTGGAGCTGAACCGGAACAGTCTTCACCCTGTCCTGCAGTCTCGTCCTCAGCCTGACCTAACCTAACCGTTGCCAAAAGCTTCCAACACTGCAGCCTGTGGGTTTTCTTCAGCAATGCCTGCAATGAACCTTGATAACCCCACCAATTCCCTGTCCCTTTGTATCTGTCTTGTTACAAGTCTCTTTACACGACCCTGTCCCTTTTGATTTGTGTTGGTCGAAAAGCCCTTAAGTTGAAAGTAGCTACCTTACTGAGCCAAAGGCACAAGAGCCTGGCTCGGGAGTCTGCCATTTTTGGTCCTATAGGTCCTGTGGACTGGTGCTCTTTCCCCCCCCTGCATAAATGTAGGACTGTGGGACCTGCTGTAGTGACTTCTTACAAGAACCTGCATGTTAACAACACCTGCTTGTCATAGTGAACCATCAACAATTTAAGGGATGAATTTCTGAAGTGTTATTCCTATTGCTCAGAGTATTTTTAACTTGCCTAAGGCTTGTGAAACCTTTTTCTTAACCTCTTCTTCCTACACTTTGCCCACCTAGTGTTTATTACTTTACTAAATTGTTATAATCATCACAGTTTGTTAACACCAAAATGGGTTAGCTACTACTTTAGATTACATGTGCTATGGTGACTTGAACTCAACAGTAGTGTGTTGATTTTACTGATTGCTTGTGTCCATTTGTTAACTGTACTTTGCACCAAGCCTACCTCCTCCTGAGCCTACGCGTAACTGCACAGCTACTCTTCCACTGAGTTCGGTCCAATACTTTAGTGTGAAACTGGCAGCGCAAGAGTAGGTTCTGAAAAACCCTCTTACCACGCAGTATGTTTTTCATTTTGTTTTGTTGATCCAACCCTAATGCACATGTACACTGGCCCTACTGCATAGTTGGTGTGGCAGATTATATTTTGTGTTCCTGTGGAATGTTATTCATTTTGCTTACATATTTTAAATTTCTTGTTTTTTACGCTACTACACATGACTGAAGTGTGTGTGTGGGTGTGTGTGTGTGTGTGTTGCCAAACAGATACCTGCGTTACCTGCTGATCAATAGTGTTCATTAATTGCATGAGACTTCTATGTTGGGGTAGTGAGAGATCCTGGTTCGCTTATTGTTCCCTTTGTGGTGTTGTCTAAATACTGCAAGTACAGGTAGGATATTTCTACAGTAGCCATAGCTTTGTGTGTGACTCTTCGAACCACAACAAGGCCATCTTTTGTGGAGTTGTTTCCCCCAGTGCCCAGCTCGGGTTGTTGATGATTTACCCTTGATATGTTTTAAGGTTACATCGGAAGTCTAAGCATGGAAGAAAGAAAACAAAAAATGCCTGTTGAATAATTTGGTGTGAAGGGGTTGAGAGATCTATTACGACAATGCTTTTCAGAGGTCAGGCTCACAGGTCTCAGTAATTTTCATCAAATGCTGGCATGATGTGGGGATCTACAGAACTGTCCTGTGTGTCTTCCCCTAGAACTGTGCTCCAGTCTGCAATCTAGTGCTGCTCAGGCAGCAAGTTGCCTCCCCAAATAGATGGCGGCCATTTTGCTTAACCACTATCCTGTAGGAGAAGCCCTGTTAAAATGCTTCTCCAGCATGGGGTCTGGCATGGATTCACATGCTCATGAATATTCCCCGTCGTCAGGCTGGGAATCCTCGGTAAAGAAAAAACCAGTATCAGTTTCGTTTCTGATCTGTCTTTCGTAGTAATAACCAATCACTGGTCTCTGCGTCATACTGACCACAGCCAATGACTGCCCTCTACCTAAGCACCGCCTCTGGCAGCCATCTTCAGATTTTTACCGCACGTTCATGTGTTGGGATCCTCGTGCTATTGCTCTCGAGCGTTAGTGCTATTTTTCGCGCTTTTTCACAAAAAACTTCGATTCTTTCGGTCAAAAGAGCCTCAAGCTCCACCGATCCTACATCCGATCAACGGGGACCCGTGTCGGATTCATCTGTGCCCCTCAAGGGTGAAGATTTCGTCGAGCTACACTTCGGAGGACTCCAGAAGCTTCTCAGGCCCGGTCTCGGAGATGGCCCAGGAGAAGGGAAGCTCGACGCCCGGAAAGCTGTTCTGGGTCTGCACTGGATGCCAGCTGCAGAACGTCTTTAAGGAGGACGAACACTCTTTCTGCCTTTACTGCCTTCATGAGGACAAGACGCACGTGGAGAAGGACTGTGCGTTTTGCGGCAACATGTCGGAACGGACCATGAAGGACCGCCATCAACGTCTCGCCAACTGGCTGGAGGGTAAGAGCCCGTCTGGCGAGAAGAAGAAGAAATCCGAGCGGTCTTCTAAGACCTTTGAGGGCGCCCCGGCGACGGGGGCCCAACATAAGGCCAAGCACCGCGAGTCCGCTGGCACCGGGAGCGCCGAACGGTCGGGCTCTACGGGCGCCAGGCAGGGCGCACCCTCCCCGGCACCATCGACCACGAGCCAACGCTCTGGGTCGGGTAAGAGGAAGGCCGAGCACCCGGCGAAGCTCCTGGAGAGGCCCCGGTCGAGCTCTAAGGCAGAGGAGGAGCGTGGCAGTGCCCCCTCCCTCAAGGATAAGGCGGTGAGCGCACCTAAGGTGGTGAAGGCCTTGATCCATCCGACCAAGCCCTCTATCGAAACGGTCGCGGCGGCCCTGGCTCAGCCTGTGGTGGCTGCACCAGTGGTGGCGACCTCAGGGCCCAGAATCTCCCTGCCTCCTCGGAGGGAGTCTTCTTTTGTGCCCATCGATAGGACCCCTGTGAAACCCTCCGTGGGGAAGAAGGGGGGGCAGGGCGTCGTCGTAGATTCGGCCTCAACCTCAGAAGAGGAGCTGATCGAGGTCTTAAGCCACGGCCTAGGCGTGGAAGAAGGCCAGCCCGTCGGAATGGACCCCGACGCAGGTGACGACGACGACATCGTCGAGGATACCGACGGGGCCCCTGCTCGCCCGTCGGATTCCCCTCTGCCAGCGCCGCAAGACAACTCGGCGGCCATTTTGTTGGCCATACAGTCCTTATGCTCCGAGATAAGGACGAGGCTACCGTTACCGACGGAGGAACCTCTCCCGTCGGGGGATCCAGAACCGGGACCTTCTGATGTTCCCCCTACCAAGAAAAGAAGGATCCATCCACCACCTCCTTTTCAACCGTCGCGCCCCGTCCAGCCCTCCTCCCCGTCCACCCGAGGGGATGATACGGGGACTGACACGGCAGCGACGGGTACGGACGACGAGGCATACGACGAGGATTTTCCGTCGTCGCCTCCCACCAGGGCTTCTCCGCCCGACGAGATCGGATCTTTCCACGCCATGATCTCCAGGGCTTCCGAGCTTTTCCAACTCTGCCCTCAGGAGAAGAAAAAGGAAGGCTTCCTTTATCAGCGGCGCGAGGCCAAGAGGAAGACGGTCCTCGCAGTGCCTCTGTTGGACGACATTTGGGATGAGGGCCTTTCCCTCCTCAAGAACCCTTCCACGACGCCAGCTAGAAGAGACCGGTACGAGAAAAAGTACCGGGTCCCGGACACGGCCCCCCTATGCCTCCGGGCGCAGCCTACCCCGGATTCCGTCGTCTCCGCGGCAGCCAGGAAGAAAGCGGGGGGGGTGCGGCCTCCACATCGACTTCCCCGCCGGACGGCGAGGGAAAGAAATTGGATGCTATGGGACGTAGAGTCATCTCGTCGGCAGCGACGACGATTAAAGCGGCCAACGCCTTGCCTATCGTGGCCCGCTACGACAGGGAGCTCTGGTACAAGATAGCTCCCCTGCTGGATTTTCTGCCGGACGACAAGAGGGCGGAGGCCCTGGAGATCCTGCAGGAAGGTGAGGTGGCCTCGGACCACGCCATCACCGTGGCGACGGACATCGCCGACACTGGGTTCCGCCAGCTGGGCAACGGCGTTTTCCTTCGACGTCGTGGATGGCTCAAAGCTACGGACTTCCGGCAGGACGTCCAGACCAGAGTCCTGGACATGCCCTTTGACGGGAACAACCTGTTTGGGAAGACAGTGGACGATTCCCTTCAGGCCATCAAGGCGGATACTGAGACGGCCCGGGCCCTTGGAGTCCTGCAGCAACGACGGACGCCCTTTCGGAGCGGCGGAGGCAAGGGCGCCTCCAAAGGTTCCGGCGGCGGTTTCGCTTCCTACCGTCAAGCGGCCCGCTCGTCGTCGCAAGAGGCCTACAGAGGACGAGGCAAGTCTAGCGGACCCGCCGTCGTCGCCAAGGAGGTCAAGGCGGCAAGGCCACGTCCAAGCAGGATTGAACCGGCCGTGGGGTCGGGCCCCCACCGAAGCACCCCGGTGGGAGGCCGGCTGGCGGGTTTCGTCAGCGTGTGGGAGTCCATCTCCACCGACCGTTGGGTGCTGGACGCCCTGGCCCGGGGCCACGCGCTCGAGTTTCAAAGAAGGTGCCCGCGCGTCCCCCCCGTGGCCAGGAAAGAACTTCACGTCCCTCAACTTCTCCTGGAGGTAAAGGCGATGCTCAGAAAGGGCGCCATCAAACTCGTCCCAAAGAGGCTTCGGGGCTCCGGAGTATACTCGAGATACTTCCTCGTGAAGAAGAAGACGGGAGGATGGCGCCCCATCCTAGACCTGCATACGTCTGAACAAGTTCATCAAGGCGCAGAAGTTCCGGATGGTCACCCTCCAGCACGTCCTGGGTCAGCTGGAGGAAGGAGACTTCCTATCGTCGTTGGATTTGGAGGATGCCTACTTCCACATTCCCATCCTAAAGGGGCACCGAAAATTCCTCAGATTCGTGGTCCAAGGGCGTCATTACCAGTTCAAAGCCCTTCCCTTCGGACTACGGTCGGCACCCAGGGTATTCACCAAGTGCCTCGCACCGGTGGCGGCGCAGCTGCGCCGCGAGGGGATTCACGTCTACCCCTACCTGGACGACTGGCTCATCCGCGCCAAGACGAGGGAGCTCGCCGTGGTCCACACGGCAAGGACCGTCCAACTCCTCACGGACCTGGGATTCTCCGTGAACTACGCCAAATCCCACCTGGTGCCCGCGCAAGTCGCACTGTTTCTGGGAGCGAGGCTCGACACAGTGTCCCTTCTGGCCTCCCCGTCGGAGGAGAGGACCAGGACCATCTTGGGCAAGGTGCAACGGATGTTGGTGGCCGACGCGGCCAAAGTGAGGTCCATCAAGTCCCTCCTCGGGATGATGTCTTCCTGCATCTACCTCATTCCCATGTGCAGGCTCCGGATGCGCCCGTTGCAAGAATTCCTGGATGCGCGCTGGATCCAGACGACGGGCAGCTTCGAGGAAAGGATCAAGCTCGACGAGAGCTTCCGACGAGCGATACGGTGGTGGGGCACCCGCGCGCATCTGACGGCGGGCATGGACTTCCAGACCCCAGCCCACCAGGAGACTGTGACCACGGATGCCTCCCTGGAAGGGTGGGGAGCGCACACCGAAAATCTGCACGCAAGGGGACTCTGGCTCCCGACGGAGAAGTCCCTGCATATCAACGTCCTGGAGCTCCGTGCAGTGTTTTGGGCCCTCAGGTCCTTCCTTCCGTCCCTCAAGGGCAAGGTGGTGAGGATCTTCACCGACAACACCACCACCATGTTTTACATCAGGAAACAGGGCGGAACCAGGTCCCCAGCGCTGTCCAAGGAGGCGCAGGACCTGTGGCATTGGGCCGTCGCCCAAGGGATTTTTCTGGTGCCGTTTCATCTGGCAGGGATAAAAAACACCATCGCCGACTCACTCAGCAGGGAGCTGCGCTCATGCCACGAGTGGGAACTACGGCAGGATCTGGTGGATCGCCTCTTCCGACGGTGGGGCACACCACAGATCGACCTGTTCGCGACGGCGACGAACACCAAGTGCCGGAGGTTCGCCAGCAGGTTTCCCCAGACGAGGAGCATGGGCGATGCTTTCTCGTTCCCCTGGGAGGGCCTGTTCCTCTACGCGTTCCCTCCCTTGCCTCTGCTAATCCGGCTCGTCAACCAGCTCAAGAGGTCACGGTGCAGGATGATCCTCGTCGCACCTGCGTGGCCGAGGCAGATATGGTTCCCGGACCTTCTGGACTTGTCAGCGTCCCCGCCGATCAAGCTGCCGGCGGACGCGGATCTACTCTCCAGGGAAGGAGGCGCCATCCTCCACCACGACCCGAAGTCGCTGAACTTGCAGGCCTGGTTCCTGCAGCGCTAGAGTTTGGAGGATACGACATACCGGCCGATTGCAGAGAGGTTCTTGCAAAGGCCAGGGCGTCCTCGACTCTTAAATGCTACGGACACAAATGGAAGAGGTTCTCTGTCTGGTGCCACGCACAGAAGATTAACCCTCTACGGATTACGGCTCCCCAAGTACTGCCGTACCTGCTGACGCTGGCCAAAGCTGGTCTGGCACACGCGTCCATCAAGATTCATCTTGCTGCGATCTCCCGATACACCAGAACCACGGGGCGGACGTCCTTGTGGTCTCATCGTCTGGTGAAAGAGTTCATGAAGGGACTGTTCAGATCGTTGCCGCCGGTGAAGGCTCCGGCCCCGGCGTGGGAGCTCAACGTGGTGCTGACCAAGCTCATGGGACCTCCGTTCGAGCCTCTGCACTCGGCCCCGTTGAAGTTTCTATCGTGGAAAACAGCTTTTCTTGTGGCCATCACCTCCGCACGATGAGTGGGAGAGATCCAGGCCCTTTCCTGCAAGGCCCCGTACTTGACTTTCCACGACACGAGGGTAGTGCTCAGGACGCACCCCTCCTTCATGCCCAAGGTACCGTCGGACTTCCATCTCAACGAACCCTTGGTGTTACCTGTGTTCTTCCCGTCGCCTTCGTCGCCGGCTGAGAGGACTTTGCACTCGCTGGATGTAGCTAGAGCGCTGAAGTTCTACGTGGACCGCACGAAGGGTTTTCGGAAGACGTCACAACTCTTTGTGAACTTTGGACCTGTCAATCAGGGGAAGGCTCTCTCGAAGGCTTCCATCTCCTGATGGCTCTCCGGCTGTATCATGTGCTGTCACCGGTTGGCAAACCGACCGCTGCCTGGCCGTCCGAGAGCCCATTCCACCAGAGCGATCGCAGCTACCACGGCGTTCCTATCTGGTGTGCCCCTGCTGGACATATGCAGGGCTGCTACGTGGAGGTCGACGCACACCTTCACGAAATTCTACTGCGTCGACCGGGATTCCAGGGAGGAGTCCAGGGTCGGCCAAGCAGTGCTACGCAACCTGTTCGCCTGAGGTGAGCCTGGTGAGGAGGTAAGATGCTTAATGTTGAGTTGATGTGATGCTTAATGTTGAGCCTTTGCCACCTCCCGTGGTTGTGCATGTGTGTACTGCTATGTATTCTTTATTCATGAGCATGTGAATCCATGCCAGACCCCATGCTGGAGAAGGAACAAGTTACTTACCTGTAACTGTTGTTCTCCAGCATGGGTCTGGCATGGATTCACATGCGAACCCTCCCGCCTACCCCTCTGCGGCTCTTCACTTGGTCATACTGCCACTTCACGTGCTTCCAAATCTGAAGATGGCTGCCAGAGGCGGTGCTTAGGTAGAGGGCAGTCATTGGCTGTGGTCAGTATGACGCAGAGACCAGTGATTGGTTATTACTACGAAAGACAGATCAGAAACGAAACTGATACTGGTTTTTTCTTTACCGAGGATTCCCAGCCTGACGACGGGGAATATTCATGAGCATGTGAATCCATGCCAGACCCATGCTGGAGAACAACAGTTACAGGTAAGTAACTTGTTCCTTATAAAGCACAATTTGCTCATTGTTGGGAGAAACTTGATTAGGATCTTCAATGAATACTACATTTCACTGCATGCCTATTGTTTACAGCAAAGTGAGTAAACAACGTTTGTTAAATCCTTTGCAGGATTTATTACATTATGTATTGTTTCCCTAAGCAGTTCATTTTGATCCTGGTGAAAGCAATACAGAAGATGTCATCATGATGAATACCCCTGTCGTTAAAGCTGCATTGGAGATGGGTTTCAGCAGAAAACTTGTTAGACAGACCGTGCAAAGTAAACTCTTAGCTACCGATGAAAATTATAAGACCGTGAATGAGCTGGTGGCTGATTTGCTCACGGCAGAAGATGAGAAAGTTGAAGAAGAGCGGGAGAGAAAAGCAGAAGAAATTGTATCTGGTACTGTATATTCTTTTTATTTTGAAAAAACTTAATGTGTGTTCAGGGTGGTGGATGCAGTAGTTACTCTAAAACACATACATACACCTTTTCCTCTAATTAAGCAAACTCTGCTGTCAGATGTCCTTGTTGCCTACAGCACCAATTGCCTCACCCTGTTAATTCTGCTCTGCTTGGGAAACAGAAAAGCAGGGGAAGGGCTAGGCATCTCTCCTGTCCATGATCAGGCTTGTGCAAGGTGCTTGTTCTTGAATACTCTATCTGTCTCTCAAGGTTTCTCTTTTCTTTCCTATTTTCTCTCACTTGGTCTCTATTTTTTGCATTCTTACTTTTCTCATCAGCTCCTGCTATTAGGACAGTTTGTCTGAAGTCCGAATAAGGGCTTAGTAAAACCATACAACTGAGACAGTACAAGGCTCCACTCTTAAGGCTGTACCACCTGATTATATGATCGCGTAGACCGAGCAACCAGGCTTATCCTAGGAGGGAGAGTGGGCTTTAGGAAAGTACAAAGAACTTGTAGTATACCAAGGGTTCCACATAAACGCATACAACCAGAAGTATTATAAAAATACAGTTAGGCCAAGTTAAGTCATGGGCTAAGTACTTTGTCGTAGTCATAAACACATTAAAAAAACACAACACAGTGCTTTAAAGTACACATACCAAAGCATAGACCCTGTTCAGAAAACTAACAGTATTTCTAGGAAAGCCAGACCTTATCAAACACATTTAGTATAGGACACACCTATTCATGGGGAGTAAAACTATCAGTTACTTTGATTGACGTAAGTCAAGGGTAGTAGATCCTGTCAGTCATGCAGTGACACTCGATGAAGGAATCGCTAAGTAAACCAACCCTGTCACCAGTGGAACTCAATTTCATGGAACAGTATAAACCTTAAACTACATTCAGGATAACCTCAGTTATACCAGGTGAGTAAGACCTTGTGGTGTAATATACAATTACAGTTGCTTTTCAGATCAGTGGGACACAGACTAGGTAAGCAATAACTTTCTACACTAATTTAGGATTGCACCAGGCAGACCAAGGTCCACTACACCTACAGGACACGTTTTAAGAATGGCCCACAGCTGTTCTAGGCAGGTGAAACCTAAGGGCGTAATATACTATTCTCGGTCATGGGCTCTGGCATGGATTCACATGTTCATGAATATTCCCAGTCAGGCCGGGAATCCTCAGTAAAAGAAAAAACAGTTGCACTTTCACTTACAAACTGTCTGTTTCTCCTATACACCAATCACTGAGCTCTGGGTCATACTGCCCCCAGCCAATGACTGCCCTCTCCCTAAGCCCCTCCCCTGGCAACCATCTTCAGATTTTTACCACACATTCAAGTGTTGGGAGTCCTTGTGTTTTGCTCCAAGAGCTTTTCTAGGTTTTTGCACTTTTTTATGATAAAAAGTTTGTATTATTGTTAAATAGATCCTGTGTGCTCTTTCGTCCTTTGCCCGGCAAACGAGGATCGGTTTGTTGGTGTCTTTCAATACCCCTTAAGGGCAAGAATCGTCGAGTTTCATCGAAGATTCCAGAAGGCCATGAGCCTACACCTTCACGCTGGACCATGTCGGAGGAGAAGGAGGGAGGATCCCTCTTCAACCTCTACTCCAGCTGTGGACTGAGGAACGTGTTTGTGGAGGACAAACACTCGCAGTGCCTTGGTCTCCATCCGGACCACAGGGAGGCGGATTGTGAAATCTGATTTGGTTTCTTCAAGCGCACCGTCAAGGATCGTCAAAGTAGGTTGGCGGCGTGGCTCAACGCCAAGGCCTCTACCCTGTGCGGCAAGCAGGGGACTGCCTCACCCAGGACTGGCCAGTCCGAGGAGCAGGCTTCTAAGTCCTTTGAGGGTGCTCCATCCGTGGGGGCCAAAGACAAGACCAAGCACGGCAAGTCTGTTTCCGTCGGGTGTGGGGGGGGATTTTTTTTAACTGTAACTCTGAGAGTAGACCGTTACAAAAGTTCTTACTTACCTGGAATGTGTGTTGCACTATTTTGAAAAGTATATATTAGTTTAATTTACTCACCTGTGAATTGGTTGTGCCTCTTGCCCAAAAGTAATGCTGTTGGTTTCACTTTACTATTCCTGTTAGGAGAAATGTACGAGTGTCCCCAATTGGGTCTTGCTTCCCCTGACTTGCTGTTAACCTGTCCAGAATAAGTCTGCCTAAGGTTATACTTACTTTCGGTTGCTGATAGCCCCTTTCAAAAGTATATAGGTTTTACTTACCTTGAGTTAGCTGTGGGCCCTCGTAAAATCAGTTTGTTATTGCTTACCCCAGTTTGTGTTCCTTTGACTTGAAAAGCAACTGTAATAGTATATTACAACATTTGGATTTACCTGCCTAGAATAGCTGTGTTCTACTGAGCTGAAAAACAACTGGAACTGGATATTACACCAAAAAGGTCTTACTCGCCTAGTAGAACTCTGTTATCCCAAAGTAGTTATAGGTATCTATTGTTCCTTGAATGAGTGTTCCACTATTCAGAAAAGTGTCCTGGTAACATGGTTGGTTTACTATGTGATTTCTTTGCTGAGGGTCACTGCATAACTGAAGGGGTCTACTACTCTTGTTTTACTGTAAAGTAATTGAAAAGTACCTAATGGTTTTTACTCCCCAAGAATAGGTGTGACCTTTACTGAATGTGTATGATAGATTTGACTTCCCTAGAATTACTGTTGGGTATTCTGAATTAAGGTTTATGCTTTATTCTCTGTACCTTCAAGCATAGTGGTGTTTTTTATGAATGTGTTTGACTTTATGACTAGTACTTACCCCAAGACTAAACTTGGCCTACTTGTATTTAAAATAAACCTTTTACTTTGTATTATACTTTTGTGTGTCTGTGTTTCTATTGAATCCTTGGTGTGCTACAGGTTGTGTACTTTCCTACAGCGCTCTCTTCCTCCTAAGATGAGCATTGCTGCTCTTTATACGTTGCCATATACTCAAGTGGTACAGCCTTATACTACGAGTGGAGTCTTGTACGGTCTGTTGAATGATTTTGCTAAGCCCTTAGTTGGACTTGCGGAAAACCGTCCTAACAGTATGAGTCACTCAGTTCAGATGGGCCACTGGGCCACCAGTGATCAGCGGTTAGGCAGAGAAAAGACGAGAAGGCACAGTGCAGTATTCAAAGCGGTAGTATCAAGCAGGATTCACTACTGCTACAGGTAAGTAACAATGTTGTTTAAAAAGAAGCTCAGGGAGGTTTTTGTGCCCACCTGAAGGATGGGCCCCAAGGACCAGCGTCCTAGGGCAGGCTGTTTAACTGCAAGAGCACAATGGGTTGTCCACCCCAATATAACTCTATAGAGACCTGGGAGGGTGCAGGATGCAAGCTATCTGCAGCCCCCAGAATCACAGGGATCTATGTGATCACTGCGACCACATGTAATTGCGACGGCCGAAAATGCTGACTTAAAAAAAAAAAATTAAATCCCCTTTACACCGCATAGATATGCGGGGGGAGACCCCCTGCTGTCCACCCCCCATATTGCTATAATATCCCATTACCCCCCACATATATATATGTGGTGTAAAGGGGGTGTTTAAAAAAAAAGATAATCAGCATTTTCGGCCATCGAAATTCCCAGGTTGACATTTTTGTACGATTCCGAATCATAGGATCAACCTAGCAGGCTCCACCAGGAAAGGGACAGTACCTTCAGTTAAAGAAGCAATTACAGCAGGATGGTTCCAGGGGTGAGGGGACAGCAGACCCAGTCACAGGTTTCTCAGTCTTGGCGACAGGAAAAGGGGACTTCGGTGGATCTAGCGACAACGCTCGTGCAGACATACGCCCAGCAAAGGATCTTCACGGTTCTGGCTTGTTGGCACCTTTTTCATGCTCGGAGGAGCAACTGTTGTGGCTGCGTCCACTTTTCTCGGTCCTCTCCTCTTGTGAGGGGACTTTTGGGAGCCAGTTTGAGTAGATGCAGGTCTAGGAGGATGCCCTCTAAGTTGCAGGCGACACCGTGCTTCTGGAGAAGATGCACAAAGGTGCAGCAAAGGACCCTGGGTATTGGGAGTTTGCAGGCTGTGGAGGTCGCACCTCTTCCAAGGATGGTGCAAATTGTAGTTCCTCTTTGGACTGGTTAGGTCCACCAGTCCTTGGGAGGAAGTCGTCCTCTCTTTCGGATCTTCCCTGTCTCTTAGAAGGAGGAGGTTAGGATAGCAGTGGTCACTCAACAGGCTCTGTGTCATGATCTCTGCTTCCAAAAGGTCAGGGTTTTCCCAACTCCCTTGGAAGCAGATCCATAACCCAGGTTCCGAGTGCCAACCAGTCCCAATTGGGACCTTTTGGACCCAGTCCTGGCGCCAGTGGCATCAGGCTCATAAATATGCCCAGTCCCAGCGCTGGAAGCGCCGGGCTCATAATGCTTGGGTGGACTTACCTGCAGCAGACCATGCTGCTTACTTGCCTGCCAGTTGAGTCTCTGATCCTCTTCTGTTTGGAACTACTTTTCCTGTTGGGTGGGGCAGGAGCCACTCCCTAGATTCAGAACACGAACTCTTCTGGAAAGCAGGAACTCTTTTCTTACCTAGGCGTGGCTGTGGAAGGAGACACCTAAGCACTACAGGAGGCTATTTAAACCACACCCGATGGATGAATCTTGCTTTGCGTTATTCTGCATCCTCAGCAGCAGAACGCTCATCGTGTCTTCTGCATCTGATCCTGGGCCTAAGGAAAAAGGCTTACCATTCTGAATCCAGTCTTCAGCAACACCTATAAAGACAAGAAAGAACAGGTTAGCATTACGGTCTTCAGTGACAGCTCTTCACTTACCTGGTCCATCGGCTGTCACCAACGCCTCGCGCTGCATTCCGGCATCTGAAAGACAAAGGCTTACCTACTCTTCGTGCGCTCCGGAGGTCTTCACACTGCATTCCGGCATCTGAAAGACAAAGGCTTACCTACTCTTCGTGTGCTCCGGAGGTCTTCACACTGCATTCCGGCATCTGAAAGACAAAAGCTTACCAACTCTTCGCACGCTCCGGAGGCCTTCGGCGCTGCATCCCGCATCTGATAGACAAAACCAGGTGCGTTTAAAGACATTGGGGAACTTTAATACTCACGTGCCATTACTCCTTTCCACATCTAACCCAGTGGGTATTCCGGCACCCTGCAGCCGCCCCGAACTTGTACCTGCAAAATAAAAAGACAGTTAGAGCGCATTGTGAAGCAGGCAACAAGCGCTTACTTGTGTGCTTCCAGGCGCTTCTATTCATCACACGGGCTCCATCTTCAACTCACTTCAGCCCGCCATCGCCGGAACCCTGCAAAACAAGAGACATCATTACTAAAGACTTTAAAGACATTAGAATTACTCGAAACTTACCGTTCGTGCAGTAAACGACGGACAGCAGTCCTCTGAAGTAAAGCGGCCTGCTCCCCTTATCCAGTGAAGAAACTGGTTACAGCACCCTGCCTCGAGGCAGATGGAGAGCACGGCGTTCACTTACCTAAGGTGAGAGCGTTAACCTTTGGGGTTCTACAGGAGAAGAGAAAGGGAAGAAGAGAGAGACATTCAATAACCCAGTTCATTAATCCCACATTTTCTATCTGCAGACATCTTACCCTTCGAGCCAGACATACAGTGCACAGAGGTCCAGCCCAAAGAGCCAGCCGTGTGTTACACATCACCTTTGAAGATACGGTATACGCCCAGTCAAGACCGGCGCCTCTACGGGAATCAGGTGAGCGTTACACTCTGGTGGTCATTGGAAGTTGCTGGATGCGTCTTTCTTTGACCTTATTCAGAATCTTCGCTTCCTGTGGCCAATGTAGAGATTGGAGGGGGGTTTCTGTACTCCTGCCCTCTATATGGCAGAGTAGAAGCACAGAGGACCCCAGCCAAGATTCTGTATATCGTAACGTTGGGCGAGCAATCAAGGCTTAAGCTCTCAGGAGGTGATGCAGGCTGGTTCTTAAGTACAGTGTACCTCAGACACAGGTCTGTGTGAGGGTCCCCCCACCTGGGCAACCTGTAAATAAAATATATTGACAAGCCCAGTCCATATATGTTTAAAATAGTCTTGGTTCCTTCTATAAATGTTCTACTACCCCAATGTAGCAGAGTTCTTCGACGGGTCGTCGACGGATCCTTTCTTGAGTGAACTCCATTTAAGGCAGGAGCCACAGGTCACACAGATTCTTCGAAGAAAAGGCTAACAATGTCGTTGAGGCAGCAGCTTCGGCCGTTGCGGTGCTCGTCGACGTCCTGCGAAGGAGAGGCGTGCAGTGCTCCTCGATAACAAGAGTTTGTTGCCGCAAAGCAGAGTCAACGTAGGCCCAGCATGGGCGTCTGGTTGTCGGCGTTGACGATCGAGACTCTACCGCGGCTGGGGTTCAGATCTTTGTGGACTCCGGGTAGCGGGAAACCCACCAGTGGATTCTCCTCAGTTCGTCGGCGACCTTGACTTTCTCTGGCGGGACAAAGCAGTCGACGGTGATGAGCAAGGGAATCCTTGATTTCAAAGTGTCTTAGACAATGGATTGTTGTGGCTCCGGTCGACGATGTTACAGCAGTCCTCCGAACCTCGGTCGACGGTGAAGGTCGTCGGCGTCCTGACTCTTCATTTCAGATTCCTCGGCGATCCCCGTCTCCGGTCGGCAGCCTTTCGAGGACTGACTTCCAGGGAGACTTGGTGAAGATAAGCTGGTGCACAATGGTCCCTCGTAGCTCGGGAAGAGGTCTCCAAGCCAGGTCCTCTCTTCTTGGAGACACGACAGCTTTTGGATTGCGTCGAAGGAAAGCAGCAGCAGAGCCTTCTTCCAGCTGGGCTTTAAGGTTAAGCATCAAGTTTCGACTTCAGCTTCTGAACGATTTCCATCGGTGAGAGGTCCCCAGATATACTGTTCGGTCTCCCATTCACTCTGCTGGGTCACACTCTGGCAACCAATCATTCAGAAGGGCATTCAGGCAGGCAGCCAATCAGGCTCTGAGTGCATTCAGGCCATTCACTTCATCCACGCACTCGCAACACGGAATGTGGATTCGGACAAGCTCTCTGCCTTTCAGCACACCACACCACACTGCATGCATACCAGTTTCAGGCAGGGCTGTCTCATTCTTTGTGTCACACACACAGATTCCAGACACCCATAACGTGAAATTCGTATTCGTCACACACTCCATTCACCCAGGTTCCACCCCACGGGCGTACCCACAACATAGTCATTGGGAAGGCTCCAGCCAGTCAGGCCTGGACTTCGCCACAATACCATATATGTAACTTCCACCCAACAGCCAGTCAGGGGAAGGGACAGAGTCGGGGCTTGCCCAGACTTTGGGAAAACAAGCTAACAGGTAATAGAAAGCAAGAGGCCACAGGGGCCATCTTGCCTTCTATCAGGAATCAACTGATTCCAATGGCAAGGCCTGGGTATCCCAAAACTGAGGATACTCGTAGCACCTGTCAAATTCAGCATGGAGCTTCCACCAGCCCCTACCTTGCTCTGTGGGCCACACACAGGTGCCCAAAAACATACACTAGGGGTAGAGGGTTGTACCCCCACCCATGGGTACCATAAGGGTATCCCAAGGGTCTGATCACCACAACCAAAAAGAGGAAGAGCCGCACTGCCAGGAGTCCCACATGGACTCCTGTGCAGAAAACAACACAGAACACACATGAAAATGGAGTACAGGACAAGGACAGGGAGGCCCTGTCCCTCCAATGCATTTCCAGCATCACAGTCGCCGCACCCCCCCTCCCTGCCCCCAGACTGAGGTTAGGGTGGTCTAATCTCCCACGAGATTGACACCCTCATCTAGACGGTCAACATACCTTCTGGACAGGCAATCTGCATTATTGTGAGCCTTCCCTGGTCTATGCTCAATGATGAAGTCCAGCCCTTGCAGGCTAATGGAGTACCTGAGCAGTTTCGGCTTTTCATCCTTCATCTGCATAAGCCATTTTAAGGGCTTATGGTTTGTTTAGACCTTGAAGGTAGACCGTGCAAGGTAGGGCTTAAACGCCTAAGGCTCCAAACTATACTAAAACATTAATTTTCAACAGTAGCCCACCTACGTTCTCTACCTTTGAGTTGCCTTCTGATGGATGTGATAGGATGTTCCCTTCCTTTGCCATCTAACTGGGACAAGATCGCTCCAATTCCGGTGTCGCAGGCATCAGTCTGGACAGTAAAGGGTTTGCTGTAATCAGGCGCACACAACACAGGTGCCATACACAGACTTTTCTTCAAGCCAACAAAGGCCCTCTGACAGTCTTCAGTCCAATTAACCTTCCTTGGTTGCTTGGGCGAAGTCAGAGCTGTCAGAGGGGCAGCTATGGTACCATAGTCGGCCATGAAGTTGCGGTAATACCGAGTGAGGCCCAAAAAACCTCTCACCTGGGCTTGAGTATTGGGGGTCTCCTAGTCATGTACAGCCTGTACCTTACTGGGGAGAGGTTGGATTTGATCCCCTCCTACCTCATGACCAAGATCAGTGACTTTTCCCTCGGCTATCTGGCACTTGGTGGCCTTGATAGTGAGGTTAGCCCTTTTCAAGGCCTGCAACACCTTATCCAAATGAGTCAAATGCTCTTCCCAGGTGGAATTGTAGACAGCAATGCCGTCGAATTAAGCCGCACAAAAGGCCTCAGCCCACCGAGTGCATGGTTGACTAATCTTTGGAAGGTGGCAGGTGCATTCTTCAAACCAAAAGGCATGACTCTAAACTGGTAGACTCCCAGACTCCCTCAGGTGTTGAGAATGCAGTCTTTTCCTTGGCATGATCCGTCAGAGCTGAGGTAAGGTCAAAGGTGCTCCCAAATTTAGCAGCACCTTTGGTGTCCACAAGCTCATTAGCCCTGGGAAATGGGTGCGCATCAGTTTTGGTGACGGCATTGACTCCTCTGTAGTCCACACAGAACTGCCAATCCTTGGTACCTGCCTGGGAACTTGCTTTGGGGACAAGGACCACTGGACTAAACCAGGGACTGGTTGAGGGTTCAATTACACCCAGATCCAACATCTTGGCGACCTCGGCCTGGATGTGGTTCTTAACTGTATCTGACATCCTGTAGCATCTGCTTTTGACAGTGTTAATTTCGTGCCTGCACCATGGGGTGAGGTCTGATGTGAGTGAGAATAGAGGGGCATACTGCCGGAGCAAAGCCCTGCAGGCCCTCTGCTGCTCTGGTTTCAGGTCTGGAGAGAGATGCACTCCCTCCACTGAGCAATCCTGAGGGTTGCTATGCAGCAGATCAGGAGGGGATCACTCTCATACTCCTCTTGCTCTGAAGCTAGCAAGAGACATGAGATTTCTCCTTGCCTGTGGAAAGGGTTAAGCCTGTTAATGTGGAATACCTGAGGGGCTATCCCAGGGACCCCCATATCAACCAGGTAATTGACTTTGCCCATCTTGGAGATTATCCTGAAGGGTCCAGTCCATTTGTCTGCCAAAGCTCTGGGCTTGGTAGGCTCCATCACAAGGATCTCCTGTCCTGGAGTCCAATCCACTTCTGTTGCTTTACGGTCATGCCAGAATTTGTTCAATTCCTGGCTGGCCTCAAGGTTCGTGGTCGCCTAGCCCATCATCTGCGTCGTCCTCCGTCGGAGGCCTAACGCATAGTTCCCCACTTGCTTGGCAGGACCTGGAGGGGTGGCATCCAAACCTTCTCTGCTCAAGGCAAGGGGCCCCCTCACGGGATGTCCAAAGAGCAACTCAAAGGGACTGAAACCAACACACTCTTGAGGTACTTCTCTGTAAGCGAACAGCAGGCATGGCAGGAGGAGATCCCATTTCATCCTTGGGGGCTCTTTCAAAGCACCCGGCATGCCCTTGCACTCTTTCCACATCGCTTGCATGTAACTCGACATGAAGTTGGATCCTCTGTCGGAGACCAGCTCTTTAGGGAATCCAACTCTGATAAAAATGCCCAGGAAAGCCCTGGCAACCACCTTAACAGTAACGGTCCAAAGGGATATAGCCTCAGGGTACCTGGTGGCATGATTAACCAGGAACAGGATGAACCGATGTCCACCTGATGTGGGAGGGTCAAGGGGACCGATCATGTCGATGCCAACCCTCTCCAACGGCGTGCCAATCACTGACAAAGGCTGCAGTGGGGCAATGATACTGCCTCCATTCTTGCCAGGCAACTGACTGGGACAGGTCCGGCAGTGGGACTCCACTTCTACTCCCATCCGGGGCCAGTAGAAATGGGCAGAGAGCCTTTGCCTAGTCTTCTTGGCCCCAAGATGACCAGCTAAGGGCACCTCGTGCACCAACTGCAACAGGAAGGGCATGTAAAGCTGGGGTACCACCAACCACTTGAGGGCACCAGGTTCAGGCTTGGTGGGCTCACTACAAAGGAGCTCACCCTCCCAATAAATCTTGAATGACCTAGGCACTTCACCTTGTACCCGGGCCAGGGCCTGTTTTCTTAGACCCTCACGAGAGTGGCGCTCTCTGTCCCTTACAGAAGTTGCCCCTAGAGGGCCCCCTTCAGCCACCAGGCATTGAAGGTCAGGGTAATCCTCTGGGTTGAGCACCTCTCCCGCAGGAGGGTCTTCTGGCTCTTCTCCCTCAGGAGTTGAGTCTTGGGTTACCACTGGGCCCAGCCCATCAGGAGCCTGAATCCCAGTGGTAGCTGCTGAAGCAGCAGGAAGAGAAGGAGCCCCCTTCACAGAGGTGGCCTTCTTACCCCTCCTTCTTGCCTTGGGTCTCCCCTTTTGGCTTGGGTACCTGACTCGCAGTCAGACCCGGTGTTACCTGTCACCTAGTGATTGCAGCAGCAGTCGGGGGTAGACCATCGGAGATCAACCCCAACTCCACTAGATCCTTCCCCAACAAAATGTTAGCAGGTACATAGTCCTGAACCAGGACCGGAAGCTTTGCTGTCTTGTCTGCAATCTTGATTGTGACTAGGGCAACAGGAGATAATTTGGGAGGCCCACTAGCTAACCTGGTAGTTATCAGAGGAGCACATACATAGTCCTCTGGCATGAGCAGGGTCCTGTCCACCACTGTCATACTTGCCCCAGTGTCTCTCAAACCAGTACAAGGCTGGCCATTCAGGAGGACACATCTAAAAAATCTGTGGGATTGTAGCCAGTACTTCTGCGTGGTCCCAGGCTCCAAGGTACACTAGGGAAATCTCTGCAGGAGCACCAAATGTGATTCCTGTAGAGGAGGGGAGAACAGTGGGCTCCACCTCAGGCATGAAGTAAGGGTAGGTCAGGCTGACAGCCTGGACTCCGAAGTGCCTTAGCTTTAGACTTGGGGGGGGGGGGGTCACCCTTCTTGTGGTCCAGAGCCCCACAGTCCCAACAAGTGCCAGGAATGCAAGGTACACGGTACTAGAGCCACTGGGAGCCTGCTTTACAGCAGGAGAACCACTACTCTTACTCCCACCCACATATGACATATCCCCACTAGATCTTTGGGTCTTAGGAGAGGAAGGTTTTGGTTTTGTCGACTGCGACTGCTTGTGGGACCCCTCTGGCTTCTGAGAAATCCCCTTTTCTTTGTCCTTTTCCTTCCCACTGGGTTCCTTAGGGGACCCCCGCTGGGAGACCCACTTGTCAGCCAGCCTGGCCAGCTTAAAGGGATACAAAATGTTCTGGTCAGCAACATACTGATGCAGCTCTGGTGAACAGGCTTCAGAAAAATGCTCAAAAAACAAAAGGTGGGACAATTCAACAAAAGTTTTCACCTTGTATCCATCAATCCATCCCATCATGTTCATGTGCGCAGCACTCACCCAGTCAATCCAAGACACATTCTCTCTTTTCTTTAATTCCCTGAACCGTTTAAGGGATTGGGTAGGTGTCTTGCCAAAATTGGCAATCAAAGCAGATATGATGCACTCATACTAACCCCTTTCTTCCACACTCAGTTTCAGAATACAGTCATAACAGTCTGAGACACTCTACTTAACAAACTCTTAGCCCAATCTCTTATCAACATCATGGATTCTACAAGCCATTTCAAATGCTTCAATCCATTGGAGGATATCAGAACCCTCCGCATACACACCAACCAAATATTTTATAAACTTGATGGCAGGGGACCTGACACTCTCAACTGGTTTGGCTGAAGTCTCCACTCTAGCTGGAGTCTGACATTCACTGTCCTTGTTTTTAAGTTCAAGGTCCCCATGTTGGAGTATCACTTGCTGTGCCAACTCCTCGTTTTTTAGTTCAGCTTCAGTTTCCAACTTTCTATATTCAAAGGCCAATTTCATCCTCAATAATTCAAGTTCCAAGGTATTCCCTGAAGAAACAATGCTGGGTTTTGGAATAGAGGCAGCAGGAGTGGTGATGTTCCCAGAAACAGATTCAATAACAACCCCAGGGGCAGGGCCCTCAATGGTTGCATTCCCCTGTTCATCAAGAGCATCACAATCTGTCTGGTAGTACACCAGGGTGGCTATTAGCTCAGCCCTAGACATATCTTCAAAGTTTAACTCCCTGGCTTCACAAGCTTTCTACAGAGCCTATAGGCTCATCCTAGTCAATGAACCATTTGCAATAGATTCCATTGCTTGTAATGTAGTTATCTTGGTACACAACTGAACCTCAAATTCACAAAGTGTGGATATTCTGTAAGTGGCAAGGTTACACACTGGTTCTTAAAACCATTAGCATCACACTGCCGCCACCAGTGTAGAAACTGGAGGGGGGTTTCTGTACTCCTGCCCTCTATGTGGCAGAGTAGAAGCACAGAGGACCCCAGCCAAGATTCTCTGTATGGTAACGTTGGGTGAGCAATCGAGGCTTAAGCTCTCAGGAAGTGATGCAGGCTGGTTCTTAAGTACAGTGAAGTTCCCAAGCCCCCACAAAGGAATGTCCACACACTGTTAGTGATAAAACAGTTCTTTATATAAATAAGGTTTGAATATATACTTTTTTTTTCTTTCTCAATAACACACTTTGTGCTTTGGCAATACTAATATGGTAAATGTACGATGTCTATGTGGTACCACAGTTCACTCTTGATTCCATTAAAATGCACCAACTGCTGACCGTCTCAATGGCATACAAATCAAATAGTACAATGAATCAACAATAGACCATAGGCGGGAAAACAAGTGTGGTGAAACAACTGGCAGAATACTTTGCCCCTACCCCAGACACAGTTCTGTGTGAGGATTCCCTCACCTGGGCAAACTGTAAATAAAGTATATTGACAAGCCCAGTCCATATATGTTTAAAATAGTCTTGGTTCCTTCTATAAATGTTCTACTACCCCAATGTAACTGGTTTAGCAGAGTTCTTCGACGGGTCGTCGACGGAGCCCTTCTTGAGTGTTTTCCATTTAAGGCAGGAGCCACGGGTCGTCTTGTTTCCTCGAAGAAAAGGCGAACAATGTCGTTTAGGCAGCAGCTTCGGCCTTTGTGGTGCTCGTCGACGTCCTGCGAAGAAGAGGCATGCGGTGCACCTCGATGACGAGTTTGTTGCTGCAAAGCAGTCAATGAAGAACGTAGGCCCAGCAAAGGTGTTGGGTCATCAGCGTTGGTGTCGACGATCGGGACTCTACCACGGTTGGTGTTTGGATCTTCGTCGTCTTTGTGGACTTCGGGTGGCAGGAAACCCACTGGTGGATTCTCCTCTGTTCGTCTGCGACCTTGACTTTCTCCGGCGGGACAAAGCGGTCGACGGTGATGAGCAAGGGAGTCCTTGATTTCAACGTGTCTTAGGCAATGGAGCGTTGCGGCTCCGGTCGAGGTTACAGTGGTCCTCGTTGACAGCATCGATGTCCTGGCACTTCACTTCAGATTCCTCGGCGATCCCCGTCTCTGGTCGGCCACCTTTCGAGGAAGTGGCTTCCAGGGAATCTTGTTGAAGATAAGCTGGTGCACGATGGTCCCTCGTAGCTCGGGAAGAGGTCTCCTAGCCAGGTCCTCTCTTGGATCAGTTCTTGGAGACGCGACCGCTTTTGGATTGCGTCCAAGGAAAGCGGCAACAGAGCCGCCTTCTTCCAGCTGGGCTTCAAGATTAAGCATCAAGTTTTGACTTCAGCTTCTGAACGATTTCCATCATTGAGAGGTCCCCACATATACCGTTCGGTCTCTCAATCACTCTGCTGGCAACCAATCATTCAGAAGGGCATTCAGTCTGGCAGCCAATCAGGCTCATAGTGCATTCCGGCCATTTGCTTCCATCCATTCAGGCCATTCACTTCCATCCAGACACAACACGGAATGTAGATTCGGCCAAGCGCTCGGCCTTTCAGCACACCACATTGCATTCATATCAGTTTCGGGCAGGGCTTTCTCATTCTTTGTGTCACACACACAGATACCAAACACCCATAACATGAAATGCGTATTCGTCACACACTCCATTCACCCAGGTCCCACCCCACGGGCGTACCCACAATATACAGTCATTGGGGAAGGCTCCAGCCAGTCCGGCCTGTACTTCCCCACAATACCATATATGGAACTTCCACCCAACAGCCAGTCAGGGGAAGGGACAGAGTCAGGGCTTCGCAGGACTTTGGGAAAAGAAGTTAACGGGTAATAGAAAGCAAGAGGCCAGGGGCCATCTTGTCTCCTATCAGGAATCAACTGATTCCAATGGCAGGGCCTGGGTATCCCAAAATGGAGGCTACTCAGAGCACCTGTCAAATTTAGCATAGGGCTGCTACCAGCCCATACCCTGCTCTATTGGCCACAACACAGGGGCCTAAAAAAATACACTAGGGGTAGAGGGTTGTACCCCCACCCATGAGTGCCATAAGGGTATCCCAAGGGTCTGTTCTCCACAACCAAAAAGAGGAAGAGCTACATTGCCAAGAGTCCCATATGGACTCCTGTGCAGAAAACAATACAGAACACACATGAAAAAGGAGTACAGGACAAGGACAGGGAGGCCCTGTCCCTCAATGCATTTCCAGCATCACAGTCGACTCGTGAGTTTCAGCTCCAGGAACTCAGAATTGTCCAATGGGGACAGCCAGCCTCCCAGTCTGAGCTGGTTTCAGTCAGGCACACTACAGGACAAAGGACGGGGGAGTTTTGGTCACCACCACCCCCCCCGCCCCTTCCCCTTCCCTTCATTTCCTGCCAGTCACTTAGAACTTTTCCGGGCTTTCCTTGGGAGGCCCGGCGAAGACAAAGGGACAAGATAACCCCTCCACCCCCCAGAAAGGTAGAAGAAGGACCCAGAAAGGAAGAGTCATCTTGTTCAGGTCTTAACGTAAGACCACCATTTTGGGTAAATGGTTTCCCTTGTGTCCCCTACTACAGCTGCAAAAACAGCCTGCGATTAAAATTTCACAAAAAGTCGTGCAAATGGTACACTGCCACCAGCCTGGACAAAGGAACTTGTCCGAGTAACAGTCACTGTAGAATGCAGAAAAGGGATAAATTGTCTTCCCTCAGCACTCCTTCAGGTGGGGTGTGCAGATTTCGAAAAATAAACTCATAAGGGATACAAAGTATCCCCTTGCCCTGCTAACTTTAGGAGCAAGGCAGGAAAATAAAGAAACATTGGAGGGGAAGCTCTTGGACCTTCTAGCAGCACTGCACAGAAGATGTGGTGTGCTGCTTTAGTAAAATGTAGTTGCCAGAAAGTTGGAGGAAAGCATGACTTCAAATAGAAATACCAGAAAGTGGTCCAAAAGGTTCCATATACCATAGTTGAAAGCGGAGTGAGTGGGGGAGAAAGGTTCCCACTCACTCGGGCGAATTAGCAAAAAGATCTAGGTGTGCAGCCAAACCGTGCTGAGTATGGTGTTGCCCCGTCCCTACTAGGGGCTTGTGTGGTGTCACGCGTCCGTACATCAGGTGAATAACTCAATAAAAGGGACAAGCAGTTTCCCGCTCTTCAGTCCATTCTTCCAGACTCCTTCCTTCTGTGTTTATTCTTTCGACGCTGCGCCAGGGTAGCCTTCCTGGCAGAGGTCCTGCTCTGCAGAGCCCTTCACAATGACAGAGCCCCTGCATGACAGCTCTGTCCCATGTCTGTATATCCTGCAGGATGTCGCTGTGTGACCACAGCTTGGCTGTTCCCTGGCCTGTGTGTCCACGGAGCCAGGGGCTGTTGCTGGGTTATTCCCAGCCCACTGATCTGACTAGGTGATCCCGATCGAGACAGGGTGTCTCCCCTGTCATCTGAGCTGTCCTTCAGGGTGCTGCCAGCAACATATCGTATGGCTCGGGTGCTCCCGAGCAAGACGCAAAAATGACAATGACAATGGGATGTTCCCGGAGTGTGCTTGCAGTGTGTGCCGTGTCTGCAGCGCCCCGCAGTTATTTGGCATAGGCCATAATACCAACATTTACGAACAATCAATTTACATTAAAAAGAATACAATTTTATCCTCATTGATCGCTAGAAGTGTATCAATTGCATCAAACTATCAATATCTCATTTAAAATGAAGTCACAGGTAACATTTTATCTTCAAGGGCTCTGTACATGGGAATAAAGTGCAAGTGCAGTGGTGTATATAGTATTCGAAGCCTACATGGAATTGTTCAGTTTATTCTGTTAAATTAAAAGGCCTCTCTATCAAAGATGTTCATCCTGGGACAAATGGGCTGTACAAAATAGGCAAAAAGTGCAGTATCAAATATGGTTGTGTCCATTATTATTCTCAGTACGCATGTGCTCCTCCAGCCTTAAACAGACCATCTCTACGTAGCCACGTTTGATGCATATACTTAGCCACCAGTTTCACTACCAGTAATTCAGTTGTATGTTTGCAACATTCCATTGCTTCTCTGGTACTAGTGATGCCTCTTGCCTTTAAAGATCAGCTTCAAGTACTGCACCCTCAATGATTGCAATCGATTTCAGAGAAAAAGAAAATGTATGTCTGTTTCTTTGCAGATTTACAACAGTGGGCATGATTTTGTATTGCCGGCCCTCCACGGCCCTCCAAGTGCTAGTGAAACTTGCAAGCTTGAGAGTGCCCATTCTGAGCTGCAGATATGATCTCGCAAAGGGCAAAGTGATGACATCAAATATTTCTCATAAGGAAGATCCCCCTTGGCCTCAAGATGGTATAACTCCAGACTCAAGGCATTTGTTCCACACGGACCTCCTGGGCAAAAGGAGTGGAAAGGCCCTGCTGCGCTCTGGACAGGAGCTATGAGGAAGCTGGCGGTGGGTGCCGCATCCAGCAGACCAAGGCGATCCTGAGCAAACCGTCCGTGTGTGTCCTGTATGCCTGTCAGCATAACCCGTGCATCCGTCCATTTTGGACCCATTACATAGCAATAACCCATTCCTCTTTTTCCCCCCAGAAAAGTGTAACCTGAGTCTTGCTTTATTTTTGGCATAAAAAGGCCACAGATTTATTTTCCACAATCTCATAAAAACACATTGCACACATTTGTGGAAATAATTCTGAAGATGCGGCGACTGCTCCGTGTACAAAACCTGCTTCCCCCTTTCCTTCCCACAGTCCATCATAGGCCCAACTCTCCCAAACCTTTGCGCCTGAGCCTCGCCTGCCCATGCAGGTGTTCGTGGGCGGGGAAAGTGCCGTTTCCTTGGGGGAAGCTGAGCCCTTGTTGTTTCCCCCCCACACCCCGAGATGCCCCTGCCGTTTAGGCTCCCAAGGTGCGCTGGTCTGAGAAGAGCGAAGACCCTTCCAGCTTTCTCCTGGCTCATCCGGAGTCTGTCTCGTGTTTGGTTGCCCAAACACCGCCACGCCACAGGTGGGTTACCGCCCACCGTGGCTCCCCCCCTGCTTCCTTCCTTACATTTCTAGGGTTTTCATGCAAAGATTCCAGTAGAATAGCTCCAACCCAAGTGGTGACAAGTGTACTCCTGTCTTTTCAGGAAATACTCTGGAGAATTTAAATTAATTAAGCCGTGCCTGATCTGGCCAAAGCCCCTGCAGAATTTTGCCATTGCACCATTTAGCTTTCTTCTGGACCTCTCCACGGCTGCGCGATTATCCGCTCCCCTCCATTCCTGCCTTGGTATCTCTGACCAAATGATTTCAGTTTCTCCTAGTTGACCTGCTAGCTCCTGTAATGAGCCCATCATTTCCCGCATCAGAGCCCCCCCTTCCCAGGCTTGTCAGGTCGTTACCACCCAGGTGTATGACCAACACCTCCGGCTTTTGATGCTTCCCCAGCAACCTGCGCACCTGCCCCTGCAACTGCGCCCATTTCATCCCTGGCACCCCGTGCCACTCAATCCGGAATCACCTTCCGTCAATTCTTCCTGTTCCGACGACCAGCTTGCCCCTGCCCTTGACACAAATGAGGGTCCTACTACCTACACCGTTCTCTTTTTCCTCTGGGCTGCTGTTGGTGGGGAGAAAAAGTGGCATGTCAATTTATATTTTTTCCGGCCTGATATTTCTTAAAACACCCCGACTTCCATCTACCAATCTGCTTGATTGCCCCTTCTCCCATGCCCATAGCTGCGGCTGACGTGGCCACCCCAATCTGAAAAGAATGAGTCCCAAAGACTCCATTTGTCTCCCCAATTCCCTCCAGTGCCATTTCCATAACCCTTCTGAATTGGAAGCGGCTTAGCGCCGTCCCATTGTGGTGAATGAGCAGAGGCGCCTCCCCTCTTGAGGGAGGTCTCAACCTGAGGAAGTCTGACATCGCCCTGACTGGGCATATTGGACTGCCCATGATGGGTTGGATGGTCACTGTGCACCCCTTGTCCTCATGGTCGGTTTTCGATCTCCTCACCCGCAACACCAGCTGTATCCCTGAACAATGCACATCCTTCCACTGTAAAAACCCCTTCCCTTTTGCATCCTTGTTTTCTGGTACCAGGTCGCTCACCCTGAAGGCCCCAAAAAACGCCAGGGTGAAAGCTGCTCTAAATAGTGCTACTTCAAAATCCCTGTGGCACACTATGACCAAGTATGCTACTATCTTTTGGAGCTTGACACTGTCTATAAGCCATCCACGAGCTGGATTTTCCTTCGTGCCAGCCCCAACCCACAAAGGCCCTCACTGGTAGCTCATGCTTACCCCCCGTTAATACCACCTGTTTGCAGGCCAAATACCTCTCCCAGCATGCCTTGTATCTGCTTGCCGTGCCCGGAGCTAGCCCCATCTGAATCGGGATGCTCAAATTGGCCCAATCATGTCCCACCACTGCTTCAAAAGGGGCCATCACCTCGTCTGCTCCCGGGCAACTCCCTCTGAATTTTTTCCACTGCAAACGAGAGAGAGCGTCAGCGGCCGTGTTCTGCACCCCAGGTATTTGTGTCTTGCACGCACCTCAATGTTGCATTGCAGCATGCACTTGTTGAGTTCCCTTAGCAACCGCAATACCCTTTTGCTGTTGGCCGAACCTTGGTTTATGATCTGGACTACCGCCAAGTTATCTGACCAAAGCATGACTTTGCTGTCCTTTAGTTGCTTCCCCCCTAGTCTGAACGCTACCACAATGGGAAAGAGTTCCAGCAGCGTGATATCTCTGGTGACCCCTTGCTGGTGCCACTCTTCTGGCCATGCCATGCCGCACCATTTGGTGTCCAGGATTGCCCCAAAACCCAGGGCCCCAGATGAATCTGTGACCAGCTTGGACCTGTCCCTGCTGTTCCAGTCCCCTCTCCACATCCGAACCCCATTGAATTTGTCCAAGAATGTGTCCCACATGGCCAAGTCTTTTCCGTACCTCTGCCCCCAACCGCACATGCTGGTTCGCGTGCTGTAACCCCACCGTTTTTAGCTGAACACTCCTTGTAAACACCCTGCCCACTGGGATGACCTTCCCAGCGAAATTGAGGTTACCCTCCAGTCCCTGGAGCTCTCGCAGGGTTGCCTTGCTCCTACCTTTTAGGCTTTTGATGATTTCTTTTAGTTTCAGCACCTTTTCCTGGGGGAGCCTGCACTCTCCCCTTGCAGTATTGATTTCAATCCCCAAGAAGGTCAGACAGGTCACTGGTCCCACTGTTTTTTCCCCTGCTAGCGGGACCCCCATTCCCTTCATCAATCTCTGAAATGTCCCCATGAGGGCCCCGCAATCGTTGGACCCCTTTTTACCAATAAACAGAAAGTCATCAAGGTAATGTACAACCGCCCCTACCTGACACTCCTGCTTTACCGTAAACTCTGAAAAGGTGCTAAAAGCCTCAAAATACACACCAGAAATGGCACATCCCATAGATAAACATTTATCAAAGTAATACATGTGCTGCACTTTGAACCCGAACAAATGTTGGCTTTCCTTGTGAATGGGCAGTAACCGGAATGCAGATTCTATGTCCGCCTTCCCCATAAGGGCTCCCTTCCCGGCAGTCCTTACCACTTCCACTGCAACATCAAAGGATGAATAATGCACCTTGCATAGTTCTTCTCTAATCCCATCATTGACCGACTCCCCTTCGGGAAAGGAACGGTGGTGAATTAGCCGGTACTGCCCTCCCTCCTTTTTGGGGACCAACCCTAAAGGGGATATTAACAGATTGCGCAGTGGCGGATTTTTGAATGGGCCTGCTACCCTGCCCAACTTGACTTCCTTGGCAACTTTCGCCGCCACCACCTCTGGCATTGCTAGTGCCATCCGCAGGTTGACCGTCTCTGTTCCCTTCTTTATTCCTGCGCATGGGATTTTAAACCCCCACCTGAAACCTTCCCACAACAATCTGGCATCCTTACAGTGTGATAAATATTTAACCACAGAGTCATAGCCTGTAGTTTGACTGGGGTTGGCAGCCCCCTTTTAATGACATTTTTACACAATTTCTGGTATGGTCTGGACAAACTGCTCTCCTCCTCAATCCCTCTTGACCTTCTCCTTTGCTTTGGGACTGCTTTTACGTTTCCCTTTGTTGGTTGAGGAAGTGCGATCCCTGGTCTCCATACCCCCCCCCCCGCGGGGTTGCTTGAAGTGGCATGTTTTCCCAAAGGGGCACCCATCCTCGGAATTGACCCTCCAGCATTCAGCTTGCTCCCCCTGGTAGTTGGCTTTGCTGTTCCAGGAGGAGTACCCGCAAAAGGACGACCTCCCCCGCCTGGTGCATCCTCCCCTGCCCCTCCAAACTTGGGGTTTCTCCCCTGGGGATTTCTCTCCCCCCTCCCCTGGCGGGATCAGTTTATCCAAGAACCCCCCCCCCCCCCCCCCATCCATTTCATCCCAAGACAAAGCTGGCCACACTTGCATTTTCAAACGAAACACCCGATCATATTGCAACCAACCTCCCCCCCCCCCCCCATGCTTCAAATATAGGTTGTGGATGTATGACGCATCCTGTGGGTACTTTTCTATCATAAAGGATGTGTATACTTTGAATGCTTTTAGCCAGTTATGTATGGATGCCTCTGTCTTGGGTGGCTCCTTGTCCCTCTTCTCCTTCTCAGATAATTCCTTTAAAGCAAAGTCCTCTGTTGGCAGGCGTGCGGCCCACCGCCGAGGCTGGATGCTGCCTGCAGTGGGAAGCCCGCTTGCTATAAAAGGGGGGTACCCCCCCCTTTCCATTGTTGTCCCCTTTGCGAGCTTTCGCCCTCTTTTGGCGTGCTGCACCCTTTCGCTGGTTTTTCCCCTGCTTTGCCGGGCACCTCCCCTCCATCCTGTGGAGGAGGGAGAGGGAGATTTTGGAGGAGGACACCGCCTGGGCTATCGGGGTGCCTCCTCCATTTTGTGATTTCCCGTCGTCACCTTCAGAGCCCTTGGAAATGGAAAGCTGGGGTTGCGCGGGCCAACCAGCCATCAGAAAGGTAATGCTCTTTGTCGGAGCTCTCAAAGGAAAAGAGGGCCACGAATATCGCGGCACGCATGGGTGTAATTTTAGGGGGGGCAGGGGTGTTTGTCCCCCCCACTTTCATGGCACACAATTTTGTCCCCATTCATTTGGCTTGGGCACCCTATCTTCAGATGTCATGTTCCGCCAACCCTCCCACCCCCCCAATATTTTCAGCAAAGTTACTCCACTGGCGGCACGGCACAAATGCACAGTGCCATGCTGGCGCTACCAAGTGTGCCCGCTGCCTCTAAATAACCTGGGCTGCAGGTGGTGTCTTGTGGAGCTATGGAAAAGAAAAGGTGTCGCACAGTTGCTGATGCTCCTTGAATGGCCGGGCTGCTGGGAGGTTAACAGTGTGTGCTACAGTTTGGCGTGAAGAAAAAAAGAAATAAGTTGTGCGGCTGCCCGCGCTCACTCTACATAAGCGGGCCATACACCAGCGGCAGTGCACACCTGCATTTGCCATGCCGGCGCCACCCCTGTGCCTGGGCCAAGTGGCCATCATGATCAGGAAAAAGCAAGGGAGGTGAATGTTTGCTTCGTGGAGCGTTTGCAAAAAAATAAAAGGGTGTGTGGGCCCACAAGAGTTGTTGAAAAAGGGAAAGGAATAATTGAACTAGCAAGCACATCGTTGCACCTCGAGTGCTTGTGCGCCCTCTGCTGCTGGCAGTGTCATGCCAACAACCATTGCCTGAGGAAGCGACAAAAGTGGCCCCAGACACCCTGCCACCACTCAGTTCTGCCTCCCACCAGTGAACTAGGCCGATATGGCCACCGATTCCCCCGACTACTGCTTTGCTTGCCCATGACCTGTGCCATCAACTGTCCTGGACTGGTACTAGTGCAAGTTTGAACTGGTTTCATAACAGGTGAGCGAGTGTGCATTATTTCTATTGTAAAATGCTTTGGGTAGCTGGGCTCTGTGCATTGATGCAACACAGCGCCATCTGGTGTCCATTGACGTTATTGTACTTTAACGTATGTCGGCTGGTTAAAACATCTTATTTCCCAGTCCCAACATGGGTTTGATTACAAATTCTAGTGTTTGAGAATCTGTGCAGGGGCAAACTGTGAAAACACGTTGTTATGGCACCATACAAAGTGGGACCGTTTCACAAATACTGCTGGAGTTGGGGTGGGAACATATGTGGAACATGATGCACTTTAAAGTACTCAGTACTGCCTTGCGCAGTTTACAGCTCTAGTCAGTGCTTTAAGTGGGGTAAGACACGGGGGGGGACTATGCTTAAGTGATGGGCGTGGCCTGAAGTGTTCAAAGCATGGCACAATAAAAGTCTAGTTACTGCCAGTGTCGCATAAAACTGTTCGATTTTATGGTGCTCCATTTCTGTTTCATTGAATAGATTGCTTGACATGGTTTTATTTGTCAAGCAGTCTATTCAAAGAAACAAATGAAATCCAGCATCTGAGAAATAGCACAGTGCAGTGTGATTTACTTACCGGTAATCTTCATTGCTCTTAGTCCTATTCGTCCTCGTCACAGTACTTTCCTCATGAGGCCCCTGCCGCCGACACAGGACCTTCTTTTATTTCTTATATTCCCTATAGCTCCTCCCCTTAACCCACGTCGCCCAGTTTATATAACCAAGCTGGAGCATGGGAGCTTCCCCGGAGGGAGAGGAGGGTTGTCGGTACTGTGATGAGGAAGAGTAGGACCAGGAGTAATGACTATTACTGGTAAGTAATCAGAGCATTACCTCCACGTCTGCGTCCCAGTACTTGCCTCATGAGGCATACCATAGCAGTACTGCCCAGGAAGCAGCTCAGCAGGATTCTTCAGCAGGTTCCTCAATTATTTCCTGGTCAAGGAAAAACGTTTTGACTTCCACCTCCTGCGTGGGTCAGGTGATGAGGAAGAAGACCGGAAAAGGTGCCTGCGAGGAGGCCAGTAGTCTGCACCGCCTCCCAGTTGCAAGAAACAGCATGAATTTCCCAGGAACTGGCGTGCTGCCACCCTTTTCTTCACTGGCAGCAGAGAGAACATCTTTCAACTCGTTCTTTAAAAAAATATATAAATCTATTTTTCTATATGCCAAGTCTTTTCTTGCTATTGTTTATGTAAACCGGTGAATTGTTTCTTGCCTCAATTAAAACCATCTGCCACACGCCACACAAATAAATACCAATTAACTAATCCTCCTTTTAACTACTCTGTTAAGAACATTCGGTGCAAGCTTCTCTGCGGAGCAGGGGGGACAGGGAGCGAGGGCATTGCATTGGTCCCAATGTCCACTACCAGTGTCCTTAGATATACGGAGTGAAGACAGACGCCGATTGCTGCCATTTTAGCTTATCATGCAACCCTGTCCTGTTCTCCCACAATGAATGTGCACGCTTATAGCAGATAACTGCATAGCGTATCCAGCCACCATGTATGGGACAGGGCTACGCTTATCCTGCACACCTGCAGGAGGTGAGGTATGCGTATGCAGTCATCACCATGCACACCTGACCTATCCAGCAGTCGCCGGGCTCCTTGTTTGGTCATATTTTGTAAAGTCCAACTGGTGTGGGACGTCACAAGACCTGGGCCTGTACTCACATGTCTGTAGAGTGGCTGAGCAGCCAGGCTTATTTTAGGGAGGGGTATTGTGAGCTGTAGAGTAGCAAAATGAAATCCGTAAACACAAGGTCCAAGTAAACGCTTAACACGCTTAGTTATATTAAACAATTCATTTATATACACCAGGCAAATTAAGCACACTTTAAAAAATGGTAACCAGTTAGTAACATGATATGAAAGTTTATTTATATAGCGCCTATCCACAATATGTTTCAAAGCGCTTCAAGGTGGGGGAGGGATCATGGGAAAATACAATGTCGTTCTTACAGGTCATGAGCAGTAAGGATGTGAAATTAACTATCGTACTTGGCCTGACGTTATTTCAGATGGTGCAAATGCTAAAACATAGATAAGGAAGGAGGGGGAGAGTGGGGAGGAAATGGAAACAGACAGGCGACTACCGTACTAGGCATGATGACATTTCTGGTGGAGCCAGAGAAAAACAAAAGGGGAGGGAGAGGGGTGCAGAAAGGGAGTGGAGGAACAAACAACAATGGAAGATGGAATTCATTTATACAAGAGACAATAATGCATATGAGTAATTTCTTTCTATGCTAAACATGTTCCAGCCCACTAAGTGACATCAATCAAGGTCAGTATTAGCACTTATTTTTGTTCACCATTACAAAATTGAGTTTGGTACGGAAAATGGTTAGAGTCAAAGTAGAACACACTTTAGCAACTGATTTAAATAAATAGTTTCTCCCAGAGGCATGCAGGCACTCAACTAAAACATGTAAGGGAACAAGCATTGCCAAAACCAGTAGGGTTCTGCGCTGATCCGTGGCCAGCAATGCGTCATTTCAGTGGTGTCCTTGGAAAGGGGAGAACCTCCCCTTTCCAGGGACACCACTTTGTCATATCCCTGGTGGTCTAGTGGACCCCAGGGCCCCAAACCCCCTCCCCCCATCCCTCGATTTTTATTATTTTTTTTTTTGTTCACCCCTTGGGGCAGTGGTCATCTGCCCCCAGGGGTCTCTGGCGCTGTGGCTCCATGCTTTGGGGCCTCGGGGGGGGGGGGGGGGGGGGGGAGGAGCCGCTTACCTCGTAAGCAGCTCCCCCTCCCCCCGCCTCAAACGGATCTGTACTGATCGGGTGGCATTGCTGCCCGCGGATCGCTGGCCCTGCGCCCGATCCGCGGGCAGCAATGTCACACAATGGGTATCGTTGGAAAGGGGAGGATCTCCCCTTTCCAACGATACCTGCCTCGATCTACAGCTTGAAATACAGCCGGAGATTGAGGCAGAACAAGAAGGTCTCTTACCTTCTCTCTTCCGCACAGCAGCCGAAAATGGCTGCTGCAGGGACTTTACTTTCAGTTTCACACCGACGTGCGTTACACACGCCGACGTGAAACTGAAGGTAATCGAGCCCCCTGGCAGTGAGGGGGGACCTCCCCCTCACATAGCCCGGGGGTTGGATTACAGTTTTTCTCTATCCCTGCTTTGCAGGGATCGAGCAAAACAGAGTGCCTAAACCGACGAGCCGGCTCGTCGGTGGCAACCTGGAGCGCCTGCCACCGACTAGCCGGCTCGTCGGTGGCACTTAAAGGGTTAAAGTCTGAGATGATGAGGTTACCATAAACATGTGGCAAATTATGAACTTGATATTTTACAGAAATTGGATAAATGCATGCCCGAAATGTCAACATGCACAAATCGATGCTAGATTGATAGTGTTCACACGGGATCTGTGACCTCATATGAATGTATTTGTCACCATGAGGGTCATGTATTTACCAGTTGTAAATGTGAATTTTGCTATCAGTTTGCCTTGTCGCAATCTCACTATGGGGAGATCAACTAATGTAAAAGTGTGGTGGATATATTTCTTAGCCTAATATGTCTGAAAAAGGTAAAAAAATGTCTAAATGTCTGAAATACAGCTGCAAGACACATCTGAAGTACTTATGCTTGTTTGTCCTCATAGGGCTCTTGTTCCCCTGTTGTAGGTTTCTTCAATACTTGTTAACCTTACCCTTCCCAGGTTGATTATTTTGGTCCCTTCTGCGCTCCTACTTAGATGGCTGCGAGGTGGCGGTTCTACAGTAGTCCCTTTTTTGTTATTACTATCCACAACCTTTAGACGGTAAACAATACCGTTGCAGGCCACTGGATGATTATCCTGTTTCCCTGTTGTACTACTACTTAGATGGCCGCAAGGTGACACTTGACCCACACCTCAAGGATCCCTTTTTGTATTTTAGGTGTATTGACATCCATTTGTGATTTGTTTGGAATGACCCCCTTAACACAGCGTTGAAGCAGTCTACAATTGTTAGTTTCCCCTGAAGAATGTTCTCCCTTTGAGGAATTGGAAGAACAGAAACATGCTGGGAATCATTTTTATGACACATTTAGAATATTCAATGTATTAGTGTATTTTCATTTGTGTTTTAGATGAACTGTTGATGTATTGGTTTTTGTATCCACTGTGTCCTGTGTTTTTGGGTCAATTTATCTTTTAACATTGAATATATTTTTTGAATAAATTTACATTAGTTTTGATATATCAATGCATACAGTCTATTTTTTACTGACGTAGTGTGCCCGGTAATCGGGGACCTGGGGTGTGTGGTTGAGATAATTGGTGTGTCAGTTTTGATCTATCTCCTTTATAAAATTACACAGACAAGTTGAAAGGCCTGCACAGATGACTTGAGGTCAACTCTAGATGGGTGAAAATAATACTTCCCAAGCCAGGAAGCACTACAAATGGCAAACGGTAGTTATACCCTAAGCCCCACAGTACCTTAGAATTGAAGAAGTGGTTCCAGCTGGATTCCTTCCTGATGCAGTGATGCAGACCTTTGTTCCTGGTCCTTGGTCGTGGTGACGAAAGGGAGGACGTCTGGTGGGCTTCTGCAGCAGCACTCTGGAGAGGGACTCGGCAGCAAAGTATTCCATGCGATTCAGCGGCTCTTTGTGGTTTTGGCACCTTTTTCTCAGCACCAAGAAAGAACGAATACCTCTGGTTGGATTTTCCCCTGTCCTTCAGTCCTGGATTCTGGTGAGGGGGACTCTGTCTGGATGATGATTTCCTGCTTCTGTAGGTCTACACGTATGCCCATGAAGTTTTGGACTGATTAGTTCTCTGGAAAACGATGCACTCGATGATAGTGTGGGGTCCCCGGGCATTGGGATTCTGCAGCCTAGGAAAGTCGCAGCAAGGGGGGGGATGAGACAAAATAAAGCCGGTCTCGAGGCTAGTTGGTCCCACCAGCCGAAGGGAGGAAGTCTACCTCCACGGATCTTCCCAGTAAAAAAAAAAAAAAAAAAACTGGGTCAGCACAGCTGCAAGGCTTCACTGGTGCTTCTGCAGTCCTGGAAGGTGCTGCTCGCGTCTATGCTTGTCGACTTCGTTGGATGTCTTGTTCCAGTGGTTTGACTCTTCCTGTAGTCCTGAAAGCCTCGCCTTTTATGTGAAATCCCATCCCATTCATAGGGCTGTCAATCACCTGGGGGGTGGCTTTTCCAGCCGGCCAGTCGGAACTGGTTTCAGTCAGGCGCACCTAGAGACCAGGACAGCAAAGATTCAGGGACCATCCCTCACCTGCTGCCTTTCCAGACACACTGGAGCCTGGGCGGGCTTCAGGGCTGAAGCCTGCCAAAGGCAAAACACACAAAGGACTCAAACCTAGTTTAAAAAACAGAGTAAAAGCCCAGAAGGAATAACACAGAAGAAATGGCGAAAAAAGAAGATTCGGCCATTGTCGCCCATGGGTGCTGTACTGCAGCTGAGAAATCAGCCTGCTAGTACCCTGCACAAAAGGTAGTAAAAAGTCAATACTACCACCAGCTATTCAAGTTAGTGTAACAAAAGGTTACATGAGAAGTGGGCTAAGGAGTTGCTTTGTAACCCCCTCAGCACTCCACATAGGGTGGTGTGTGCTGGACCCACAAAAGAGAAAGGTAAATAAGAGAAGTTATCTCACTATTCTTGGGAACTGTAGTTCACACAAGAAAATGTATTTAAACATTAAGAGACGTCCAAGGGACTTCTCAGTGGAACTGCACAGTGGCACTGGGTGTCACTATGTTATGCTATTTGGCATTTATATAGCACTCTATATATCATTGGTATTACCTCAAAGCGCTGGTAGTATGAACGCCCTCGGGGACTGTAGTACAGGTCAATTGAGAGTAGGGTGTCGTAGGGTGCTTGTGTGCACCAGTTATGTGTGCAGCTGATGTAATTGCCTGGTGGAAGCTGCATCCTAGCATTAGGTGTGGTGTATTGATATCGGTTGAATGTGTGCAGTCTGGTGGGTGGACACCAAGACTGGGCTCTGGCTGCGTTAGGCCTGTAGGACGCATCTGTGTGCAGCTAGGCCGGTTTGTCATGGGGTATACCTGCACTCTATGTGAGTGGTGGTCTAGAGAATAGAGTAGGCATAGTGATATGGGAGGAGAGTGTTTGCGTGGAGTTGTGATCTAAGGAGATCGACATTCTGATTTTTTTGGTATGCGGCAGCTTCTTAGTGAATTAAAAAGCTTATTCAAGGATGACATTGTTTGGGGTCTCTTTGAGCATTAGTCATTGGGATGTTATGGTTCAATTGCCTCAGAATTGACTTGTTCAGATTTCAGGATCTTGAAGCTACAGAAACATTTTAGGGAAGCATGGTCCCTCCTGTTTACGAGTGGCTGGCCAACAAACGGAAGAACATGTGATCTGCAGTACCTGTGTGAGGGAATGGCGTGATTCATTACCAACAACATTCATAAAGAAATAGTGCACCTTGATCGGAGGCAATTTTAGTCAATTGATGCATTTCAGAGAAATGTAGAATTAGATCTAAGACACATGGAAAATAGTTAAATGAAAGTCATTCACGACCTTTCAGCTGCTCAGACTACAGCTATGACACCTCTCTGCCTTGAGTTGTCCATTGTTCGTTTTGGCGCATTTTGGTGACTTAAAAGGGCCACCATGCCACTGACGTCAAACCTATGGCAAAAGGGGATAACAGGTGTTGGAATCAAAATATCTGGTTGGCATGGCAACTGAAAACCCTTGTGGCATGAATTCTCTCGCTCAGTGATTTATTTTTTGTTTTCTTCTGCCACACACGTATCCACTAATGAGGGCTTGTTTAACAATTTTTGAGACAATTAGGTTTTCTGTTGCATGGAAATGCGGTCCTGGGCTTTCACGGTCCATGGGGCGTGGTGATTGTTGAATCCTGATCAATCAGAAGCCTCATGACCTGCTGCGAACCATCCTAAGAGCAAGGCATACACTGGATGTGGACCTCTGCACCAATCAAGAAGAATTGCCTGTGCTGTTTGGGTAACCCGCCGTGGTGGTGCTCTGCCAATTCCAGGGCCTGGCAGCAACCCATACTGGGCTGTGCCGTCAAGACCGTGCACACGGCTTCAGGAGATTAAGTGAGGGGCCTACATAATTTCTCTTGCCTCTCCCTTCAGCCAGGGCACTGAATGATTGAACAAGGTCTGTGAAGCATTTAGGGTAATCGGACGTCCTCCTATGCATTAACATAACAGCCAAAGCCTCACATGCAAGAACCCAAGCTACTCAAATTGGTATTTATGTCATGTGGTTTGCAAACGTTTTGTGACAAATTACACGCTTCGAAGGGTTTCATGCTTTGACGACAGGAAACATACAAATAGGCTGCCATAGGACCACCATACTTATGACACTTCACTTATCATACATAGTTTGATCAGGGAAATCTAGTTTCCCTCATGTGAGTTCATGTGATTTCTTATGAGGACATCGGTTGCCATCAGAACTGCAGACTTTCTGCCATAAAAAGAGATTGATACCATGGAGAAAAAAAGCTGCACTTCCATTGCCAACATAGATATGTCATCATGAGAAATAGTTTGGCAATAAACGCTCCGGGAAACGACCTCCAATGTGTTCATATATGTCAGCAAGCACATGAATAGAGATCATCCCCCACTGCGAGCAAAACTGTTTTCCCAGTTGGCCTGATCAGTAACTTAGCTCTGACTCTGGGCCTGTATTGTGGCCTGTATTATTTTTAAGAGCGTTTGTAATCTAAAAAAGTGTTTGTGCACATTTTCTTCACATTTCTTAATGCATGCATTTTCTTTAAATACATTTTGTCTCCCTCTTTGTGGGTTGGTTTCTAAACAGTTTCTATTGTGTGGCTTTTAAATTTATTGGAAGCAGGTAATTTTGGACTATTTTCAGTGTTATGTTGGGAGATTTACGTTCGGCTTTTTACCACTCCACACCACTGCCACTCCACACCGCCACTCCACACCATCATGTCACCACCACTGCATATACCAACCCCCATCATTCCACTCTACCACTGCACACCACCTCCACACCACCACACTACCACCTTCTACATTTCTCCAGTTGGCACAATTAGACCCCCACTCCAGACCCCCACTTCACACCAAAACTTCACCCCATGCTCCACACCACCAGAACAATCCACCCACCCCACCTGCTTTCCGCATCATCCCGTCCTACCACCACTCCACACCGCCACACCCCTCCACGACACAGGAACACAATAACCTCTCTACAACACCATACCCACAATCGACACCACCATGCCAAACCAACACTCACCCCTCATGCCACCACTCCACACACCTACTCCACACCTCCACCACTCCATACCCCCACCTCGCTACACTATTACTAAACCCCATGTCCACACCATCTCGGCATCACCATTCCATATCACCAACACACCACTCCACATCATTACACTGCCCCAGATCACCACCAAAGCACCATTTCAAACGCCAAACCACCCAATCCTACCACACCACCACTACACACCTCAACCCCACATCCTAACACCACCACTTCACACCAGACCTCCAGACAACTCAACACCTCCACACCAACACACACCCATGCCACACCAACCTTCCACACCACCCATCTAAATCACCATTCTAAACTGCACCACTCTAATACCATGCCCAACTCAACCCCAGTTCCCCACTCTACTGCCTCCCCCCCCACTTGACCCCCTACCCCATGGTACCCCTGCACCTGTTCACAGCTGCCCACACCACTCTACCCAATCTACCCTTTATCGCCCCACTCTAACACCATTCAACTTTCTTCATTTATCTCTACTCTGACCCTACCTCACTCCTCTATACCATGACCCTATCCATTCCCAAGCGCTTCCACCTCACTGCACTGTACTCCACCCATCCCCACCTCCCACAACTCTACCTAGACCTTCTCTGCCTTTCCTCTGCCCACGAACCCTACCATACCCACACTACATCACCCATGCATATTCAGGAAAACCCACCCGCCCTAATTCACCTCTGCCTGCTCAAACTCATTCTAGCTCATCCCCATACTAACCCACCCCACACCCACCTTCCTTACCTCATCAATGCCCGCCTACACCACCATACCCACTTTTCACCCACCCATTCTACCTCACCTCTGCTTATCTCCACAAACCCACTCTCCTTAGCTCACCTCCGCCTACACTCACTGATAACTCTGCAATGCTCATGCCTCCCGATTACCTTAGCTCACCCATTCCCCCTTTCGCCTTAGCTCACCAGTACCCCCACCATCCTAACCCGCCCTTAAAATCGCCATGCTTTGATCTGATGGAGAATTTCAAAATGTAAATAAAATATTAATTTAAAATAAATTCAAACATAGTGTTTGCTAGCAAGTAACATTAGTAATAGACACAATAAAAATACTTTTGAACACTGCAGTGAGGAGAAGATGTTCTACTATGGCTATCACTAATGTTATTTTTCTGCAAGCACTAACTTGAAGACATGTTTGGAATTACTGGCTAGGTAGTTCACAAGTATTTAATGCATTCTTAACTATACATGTAAAATGTAATAAACAACTACAAACGCCATTACTATTGGCTTTGCCAATGCATGTTTATAAAAGCTGCAGATGGGGGGGGGGGCGGTTGTCATGAACTGATGTAACTATAAATTGGTAGAGTGCCAGTTGAATATAGAGGGGTCTTACCTTAAAATGCCCTCTAATCCAAAATGTGTGAATGTTGAAAGGTTTGAAACATTCTTGTTGTTAGCTCAATGAAAAACTGATTACACAGGAAGAATGTGATTTTATGTGGAACCTATAGCTCAAGGTACGACTATCTAATACCTAGGGCATTTAAGGGGGCGTGTTCATCTCCAGGAGACTGATCATTTCTTCCAGGGGGAGCATTTGTGAACAAGCCTCCGCTTATGCAAAAAGCAGATGCCTATGGTGTTTACCAGATCCCTTAAGCAGTTTAAAAAAAAACAAAAAAAAGCAGAGAAAAACACTTGTGTGAGTGACAAAAATGCTCCACTCACCCAGGAGGTAAAAAATGAAAAAGATCCCAGATTCCAGCAAAAGGGCTGGGGGTCTCTAAGGTTAAAGGGAATTAGCACAGAAACTGAAAATTCTGCCTGACACACCCCAACCAGCAGGTACGGGACAGGCATGCCATCCTGCACACTCGGATGAGGTTCACAGGAAGGTAATATTTCCAACAGTCACCGGGCACACCAGACAACAGGTACAGGGCAAGGATATGCTTACCCTCCCTCCCCATACTTGCAAAAGGTACGCACAGGGTGTTGTATAGCTAGTTTCCATGCCTGCACACTTGCAAGGAAGGGTAAGGATGGGCAAAGAATCTCTGAAGAAGTATTGCATGATTTGCTGTACTACAATTATTTTGACTTGCAGAAATGCTAGATATTACTGGATTAACATGAAAGTATACATAACATCTTGCGCTGAACCATATTACCCTACTTATGCACGCAATGAAACAATAAAAGAATATTTCTATATTTACGCTGGAAAAACGGTTGTCATTTTTTTCTTTTTTTTACGGGGCAAACGGGAACACACTGATAAACACAGATTCAGACATTGTTTGAAAACACTGGTATATCACCCCTGGAAGTAAAAAAAACACGAACACCCCCCCCCTAAAACAAGAAATCCTAGTTATATGCTTAGCAATGGGATCAGTAGGGATATTCTTGTGAAACTGTGTTCCTGCAGATTGTCGGCATGCCCTGTATGGTGCCAGTAATTGGCAGTGATGTCAGTCGGTGGTTAAAGTTCCATTCTCCCATGATGAATAAAGTTTTCCCTCAGATTATGGTGGAACTGCCAACATGCCACCCCCCGACTTGTCACCCCCCAAATATGTACTGTGCTCGATTTATGTTTGCAACTGCCCGAGTCCCAATGTATATGTTTAGTGTCTTACCCTACAGTTCCGTAGTGGCCCAAGTATTGCTTCTCGTAACTGGGCGGGGAGGTAGGAGAGGGGGGTAATAAGTAAATGTCCAGTGATACTGTTTTATTTGTGTGTTAATTAAGGGAGGGATGTGGTGTTTGTTGGGTAAGAATTAGTGCAGTCCACTTTGGTATTAGGTAACCCACCTTTTAATTTAGGCGTGTACTACACAAGTTGGTAGTGTGCCTGAGCAGCTAGACTTATCTTAAGAGGGGTAATGTGAGCTGTACAATTATCAGTAAATACAAGCATCAAAGTAAACCCTTACACACTAAAGTTATAATAAATTCATTATTATTATACCAATATCTATAAAGCATTCCTTAAAAAGCTGTTATTAGCTGTAACATTAATCCAACAGTAAAGCAGGTGAGTAATTCGTTCATAGGTTACACATGTTCCACCACCCGGAGGTGACGTCATTTGACGTCAGTATAGCATTTATATAGTATTGCCTTTGCAATATTGAGTTGTTTAAGGAAGTAAAGGTTAGGGTTAGATCAGAACAGACCGATAGATTATAAGAACAGTTAGATTCTCCCAAAGGGATGCAGGCAGTCGGTTATCCCAGCATTTTTTTTGTTTATTTGCATTTAAAGCGCTCACACAGCCCGCGGGCATCGATGCGCTGTTACAGAAAGTTTTTTTTTTTAGTTGCATAATTGTGTTTTTTTTTTGTCTTAGTTACGTATTTATGACGCTCTTAAATACCCAGAGGTTTCTAAGCGCTGACCCGGGGATCGAACCTGTCTTGCTTTCAAGGCGAACACGTTGCCACTGAGCTATCCTCCCGGGACTAAAGTATTCAACATTTAAAACCTGTAAGGGAACAATCACTACCAAAGCCAATAGGTCCAGAACGAGGCCTTTAGGGAGCCAGAACAGCCCAAGTCAGTGGACAAAGTCAAAGTTGTGATGCTCTTCTTCTTAGAAAATTGTTCTTAAATAATCAGTGTTCAAAAGGAAAATCATAGCAACTCAAGAGGAGTCGCCTTTGGAAAGCACAAGCTGTAAGGCCAATGTAGGTACGCTGAGGTCAACTTAGTGTAGGGTTAAATCGCACTCCCCAAGATAGGAAGCACCCCAAATGGCAAAAGGATAAAATACCCCAAGCCCCACAGCACTGTGAAAATGTGTTCCAGCTGGTTGCCTTCCCAATGCAATGCAGTAGACCCTTGTTCCTGGTCCTTGGTCGTGGTGATGAAGGGAGGACGTCTGGTGGGCTCCTGTGGCAGCACTCGAGAGATTGACTGCAGCAATGGATTTCTGTTGATTCAGAGCCTCTTTGTGGTTTTGGCGCCTTTTTCTCAGCGCCAAAGAAGAACGAAAAGCTCAGGTTAGGATTTCCTTGATCCCTCACTCCTATACTCTGTTGAGGAGGCTCTGGATGCAGATTTCTTGCTTTCAGGACAGCCGTCCGGCCAATAGGAACTGGTTTCACTCAGGCAGACCTAGAGGCAAATGACAGGGAAGTTTCGTGACCCTCAAGCTTCACGGCTGAAACCCGCCAAAGGCAATTCACACAAAGCACTCAAAGCTGATGCAAACCGAGGAAAAGCCCAGAAGAAACTAACAAGAAATGGCGAAAAAAGAAGACTGAGGCCATTTTGTGAAAATGATCACCCTTTGGTGCAGCACTGCAGCTAGGTATCAGCCTGCAGATACATGTCATTAGATAGTAAAAAAGAAACCACTGCCACCAGCCATTCAACTAAGTTAGTGTAACAAAATGTTACGTGAAGAGTGGGTTAAAGGAATTACTAGGTAACCCTCCAGCACTCCACATAGGGTGGTGTGTGCTCGTTAGGACAGTTTTTCTGAAGTCCAACTGAAGGCTTAGTAAAACCATTCAACTGAGGCAGTTCAAGACTTTATAAGGCTGTACCACCTGAGTTCAGGATAGTGTAGACAAAGCAGACAAGCTTATCTTAGGTGGGAGAGAGGGCTGTAGAATCAGTGCAAATGAAATTGTAATACAAATGGTTCAAAGAAACACTGAAACACTATGTATTGTAAAAGTAAATGGTTTATTTAAATATAAGTAGGTCCAGATAAATCTTGGGGTAAATAAGTACTATCACATTATATAGAACCACAATTATAAAAACACAACACTATGCTTGAAGGTACACAGACCAAAGCATGACCTAATTTGGAACACCTAACAGGAGTTCTAGGGAAGTCAACCCCAACATTTACTTTTAGATTACTGTCAGTAATACCAGGGTAGTAGACCCTATCAGTTGTACCATGACTTTCAGCAATACATCACATAGTAATATCAACTAGACCATATACTTTTCTGATCTAGTGAAACACAGATTCTAGGAACTGTATAAACCTATAACTCTGATTCAGGATAACAGTTATTCTAGGAGAGTTGGACCTTGGGGTTTAATATTCATTTACAGTTGCTTTTCAGTTCACAGACTAAGGGAAGCAATAACTCTTACATTGAGCATAACTGTTATTCTAAAATAAGTTAAGTCAAACATATACACTTTTTACAGGATCTATAATCAACTTAAAGGCAGGTATAAACCTCAGACTGTTTTTGTGTCTGTTTGAAACAGACCAGGGAAAGCAAAGCCCAGTGTTACACTTTATGAATGACTCAATGTTATTCTAGGTAGGTAAAACCTAAGACAGACGTATTCTGGACAGGCTAACAGCAAGTCAGGGAAAGCAAGACCCAGTTGGGGACACTCATACATTTATCCTAACAGGAATAGTGAAGTGAAACCAACAGCATTACCTTTTGGGAAGAGGCACAACCAAATCACAGGTGAGTAATATACTCTTACATCTACTTTCTGTTACAATGGCAAACCAGTTTCTAAGGAAAGAAGAGGTTCCATATACTTTTCAGAATGGCTAAACATTTGTAAGGTAAGTAAAACAACCTTGTATGTTTCAGAATGGCTAAACATTTGTAAGGTAAGTAATAACTTTTGTAACTGTTCACTCTAAGAGTTAGTTAGCAACCAACTTATTTTTCAAGTAAGTCACTTTTAAACACGCATTCTCTTTTCTAGCCAAAATGCTCAATCCTTAGAAGTCTTTCCCTTATTCTTGGAGCATGAGTGTTCTCAGTAGCAGAAGGGGGGTCACTAGCGTCTAGTGTCAAACATGCCGGCCAGGATAGGTTCTTGGGAAGCTAAAGTCAGAGTTCCTAAGGAAGACTGTTAGAACAAGTAAGTACTTTAATTTTAGAGTTAGCTGAGGTTCCAGGCGCTTCACAGAAGATACCCTAGGAGGATTCGCACAGGGGCCTGGGTGCACTGGACGAGAGGCCTCCCAATCATAGAAAACTCCCCAAAACTACACAGGAATCGCAAGAGACTTAAGGTAAGTAAATACCCAAGCCAGCACAGTAGCTCCGCACAGAATGATTTTGCAGCAGGATCTGCAGCCAGAAACCTGGTTGTTGAATTCCCTCATTAAGAAGAATACAGGACACTGGAAGGATTTCTGTAGGATCACAGGGATGGCTCTAGGCAAGGTTTTCCTCGTGGCTGGATGCGGCTCTGTCGATTTGGCGCCTTTTTCAGGAGCACAGAAGACAGAATATCGCAGGTCCTATTCTCGCTGTTTGCAAGGTCCAGCCCTCTGGTGACAGGACTTTTCGGACTGGAATCGTGCCTCTGGAGATCTAGCAGGATGCCCACGAAGTATTAGCGAGATTCGGAAGACCGTGCAGCCCCGAAAGGTCGCAGCACAGCGTGGGATGGCTCAAAATGCAGGTCGTCTTCAGTCTAGTGGATCTCACCAGGCTCTGGGTCGTCGTTTTTGGAGTCCCCAGGTCGATTGGAAGGCAGGGCTACAGCAGGCTCCGGTTACACAGCAGGCTCTCCGGTCGCTGGAAATAGTTTCAGCAGCCAATTCTTCCTCTTTGGTTTTGGTTCCAGTGGTCGACTACCTCTTCAGCTTCTAGGTTCAGACTTTTATGCAGGGACCCAGCCAATCAAACAGCCATGCAACATTCAAACTTGGGGGTGGGGTGGCAATCCTTTCAGGACAGCCAGCCTTCCAGTTTGAAATGGAATCTTGCAGTCGGGCTGGAAGACAAAGGGCTGCAGAGTTTTGGACTCCTCCCGTGCTTCCTGCCTTCAGACACTCTGGAGCCTGGGCGGGGAGTCCACAGGACTCCCGGCGAAGATAGGAATCACACAAAGGACTTTCCCGCTCTGGATGTCAGGAGAAGGAAGATGGAAGGACAAACACTAAAATCGTGAAAAAACAAGACCGGGGGCATTTTGGTAAAATGAGCACCCATGGGTACCTTTACCGGGGCTGTGCAAACAGCTCGCTGTAAAGGTGCACCGAATTAATAAAAAGGTTCACTGCCACCAGCTATGAAAATCTTACCCAACAGTGCTGGACCCATAAAGTAAAGGTAAGTAAGACAGGGGTCGTCTTACTATTCTTGGGAACAGTAGTTCACTCAAGAAAATGTAGTTAAACTTTAAGAGTAGTCCAAGGGATTTCTCAGTGGCGCTGCACAAAAGGTGCTGTCTGTCACAATGCAAAAGCAGATGCCTATGGAGTTTACCAGACTCCATAAAACAGTAAAGAGCATAGAAACTCAGTCAGGAAAACACGAGTGAGTGAGAAAAATGTGCCACTCACTCAGGAGTAAAAATGAAAGCCCGGAGTTCAGCAAAAGAGCTGAGGTTCTCTAGGGTTAAAGGGAATTGGCACATAAATGAAAAGCGATGAGACTCTGCTAAGGGCATGTGCAGTGTCACATATCCGTGCACCATGTGGTTTACTCAATAAAAGGGACAAGCAGTTTCCAGCTCGTCAGTGAATTCTAGCAAACTCCTGCCTGCTGCCTGTGTTCTTTCCGCACTCTGCCAGCGCGGCCTTCCAGGCAGAGGGTCTGCTCTGCAGAGCCCTTCACAAAAGAGCCCCCGCGTGGCAACACTGTCCCCTGTCTCTGCATATCCTGCAGGATGTCGCTCTGTGGCCACAGCCTGGGTGTTCCCCTGACCAGTGTGCCCACAGAGCCATAGACTGTTGCTGGGTGATCCCAGCTCACTGATCTGACCGGGTGATCCCGATCGAGACAGGGTGTCTCCCCTGTAATCGCCATGCCACGCTACCGTGGCATGAGCTGTCCTGCTGGGTGCTGCCAGCAACATGGCCCATGGCTCTGGTGCTCCCGAGCAAGACACAACACTGGGGGACTCAAAGAGTGGAGCATTCACACAAAGAAAGGAATCTACCCTACCAAGCTTTGCTAACAAACCAATGCATAGGTATAACTGCTATAAGGAGCTGCATGGCACATAGGTTCTCCAGCATGGAGTCTGGCATGGATTCACATGCTCATGAATATTCCCCGTAATCAGACCGGGAATCCTCTGTAAAAGAAAAACAGTTTCACTTTGGTTTACAAACTGTCTTTCTCCTATAAACCAGTCACTGAGCTCTGGGTCATACTGCCACCAGCCAATGACTGCCCTCTCCCTAAGCCCCTCCTCTGGCAGCCATCTTCAGATTTTTAGCGCACATACAAGTGTTCAGAGTCCTCGTGTTTCGCTCTTAGAGCTTTCTGTTTTCTTTTCACATTTTTGTTAGGAAAATTCTATTTTTGCCCTATAGAGGAGACGGGCTCGAATCGTTTCTTCATCCGACTAACGGGGATCCATTTTTCGCATCTTTCTTTGCCCCTCAAGGGGAGAATCGTCGAGTGTTTTTTATTCAAAATTTCCAGAAGGCATACACCGCACGCAGGACCATGTCGGAGGACGGGGCTTCCCTCTTCAAGCTCTGCACCTGCTGCGGTTTGCAGAATGTTTTCATGGAGGACATGCATTCCCAGTGCATTTGTCTTCACCAGACTCACAAGGAGGAGGATTGCGAGATCCGTCATGGATTTACCAACCTCACTGTGAGGGATCGACACTCCAGGCTGGCGACGTGGCTCAAAGCCAAGGCCCCTACCCCGTGTGGTTCACAGGGGCATGCCTCATTCGAATCCGGCCAGTCGGAGCAGGCTTCTGTGTCCTTTGAGGGCGCTCCATCCGTGGGGGCCCAAGACAAAGCCAAGCACTGCAAGTCTGTTTCCGTCGGGGTCGCTGCGCAAGCAGGTCCCGCTACGGTCAGTGCGCAATCATCTTCGTCAGCCTTAATCTCCAGCCATCGCGCCAAATCTTCATCGAGGAGAAAGTCTGCTACCCCGGGGAAGCTGCGGGAGAACCCAGAGAAGGCCAAACAGGACAAAATGTCTGACCTGCCCGTGAAGGCCCAGGTGAAGCTTTGGCCAAACCAGTAGAAAAGACCCTGGAAAAGCAGATGCCATCTCTTAGTCCGAGACCGACCCCTCGGGACCCAAAAAGGGGGTGGGGCGTAGAAGAGCTTCAGGGCACAGATATTTCTTCATCCTAGGAAGACAGTTCGGTCCACACCATCTCGGGAGACATTGGGGATGACGACGATGGGAACGTCGAGGAGATAGGTCCCCCCACCCCCCGCTTAGGGGTGCAACGACATTGGGAGGGATGACGTAGGCGTTGGCCCAGAGACCCCACTCCCTAGGCACCTCCCACAGATCTGTCACAGGACATTCTCTCGACCCTCCACACGCGGGTGTCAGAGATACAGAAGAGGATGCCGAGGGCAGCGGCACTGCCAGCGACAATCCCGGTTAACACTGGGGCCACCACTGCCGAAGAAAAGAGGCACCCTACGCCCCCCCTTCAGCCTCCAGTGCCCCCCCAGGGATACAGGGATGGACACGGCAACGACAGACACTGACCACAAAGGCGGCATTTCCCTGCTTCCAAGAGCGTCTCACCCGGATAAAGTGGGCTCCTTTCACTCCATGATCGCCCACGCATCGGAACTCTTGCAGCTAACCCCGGAGGAGACTAAGAAGGAGGGCTTCCTTTATCAATTCCGGGAGGCGAAAAGGAAGACCATTCTGGCGGTGCCCCGCTTTTCAGCCCCGGCGAAAAGAGACCGGCTGGAGAAGAAATGCTGAATGCCGGAGTCTGCACCCAAGTGTCTGCGATCACAGCCGTCACCGGACTTGGTGGTCTCGGTGGCTGCTCAGAAGAAATCTACCAACCCGTCGTCCTCAGCCACCGTTCCCCCTGCACAGCGAGGGGAAGAAGTTGGATGCAGTGGGTAGAAAGGTCATCTACTCGGTGGCAACAACGGTCAAGGCGGCAAACTCTTTAGCTATCCTGGCCAGGTACGACCGGGAGTTATGGTACAAGATGGCCCCGATATTGGACTTCCTCCCCGAGGACAAACCTGTCGAAGCGATGGAGATCCTTCAGGAAGGCGAGGTGGCATCGGACCACGCCATCACCGTGGCCCTGGGCATTGCAGACACGGGTTTCCGCCAGATGGGGAAACAGGGTTTGCCTCCGTCGTTGTGGCTGGCTGAAGGCCACTAAATTTAGGCAAGAGGTTCAGACGAGGGTCCTGGACATGTTGTTCGGGGACAATCGGGCAGATCTTTGAAGGGTTTCGGCGGGGGATAGTCCTCTTACCGCCAGCCCTCCCGCACCAAGGCAGAGGTGGCCACCTTCATCCAGGCTCCCAAGGCAGCGCACCGGCTTCCAAGCAGGAATGTACCGACTGGGACGTCGGGCCCCCACCCCTGCAGCCCAGTGGGAGGACTGCTGGCGAACTTGGTCAGCGTGTGGGAAAACATCTCCACCAATAGTTGGGTGCTGGACGCGAGTGACAAAACCGAAATCCTGTTCTTCCCAGCCAACGCTCTTCCTGCTCCCTCCCTTCCTCCCTTTCTTCTCTCCCCCCCAACACAACTCCCCCCTCTCCCCACGCCCGCAACCTAGGTCTCCACATTGACCCCCTCCTCTCCCGCCACATTTCTCTCACTGCCAGATCTTGCCGTTTCCACCTCCATAACATTCGTAAAGTTCGCCCCTTCCTAACCTTTCACGATACTAAACTCTTAATCACCTCCCTTATCTTCTCCAGACTTTTCTACTGCTGCACTCTTTTCTTTGGACTCCCCTCCTCTCACCTCTCCCCCTCAATTCCATCTACCACTCTGCCATCCACTCCCTCTACATTCTCTCTCCTCATGATTCCATCTCCTCTTCTCTCAACTCAGTAGGCTGGCTCTCTTTTCACTCACAGCTTAAAGGATAGTTCCGGGACTTTTTTTTTTATTGTTCCTATGGTTCGGCCATGTGTTTTTAAGCATAAATCGGTAGATCGTAGAAAACTTTCCTATGGACTTTACCCGACTTTTCGTCCATTAACGCACTCGAAAACATCCGCCATTTTATGATAATCCTCTCACTTGCCGCATCGCCCTGGCTCACCTGCTTTTGCGGCACTAAATCAAATCCCCCGCCCCTGAAACAGACTTGATCAAAACATTCATATTCCCCGCCTCTATCCGTGACGTGACTGAGCTGCGTAGGCAAACGCGCCCAGGCGTCTTCTACGCGACTCCACACAGAACCAGGAAATCAACACAGATGAGCTCAAACAACACAGCGCGCCACAATTGGGAATATGAAACTGTACTTTTAAATTAAACCGCAAGATTGTAAATTTGGTAAAGTACATTTATTTGACATCAAATGTTTTGAGAATATTCAGCGATTTGCATTTTTATTTGCACACGTTCCAAAAAGTTCGTTTCGAGGCACTGTTCCTTTGCTGTACACAGGGTCTTAGATCATCTCACAATACAGCGCCACAATTCGGAATATGAAACAGTGGTTTAAAAGCAAACGGCAAGATTGTACATTTGGCAAAGTACATTTATTTGACATCAAATGTTTTGAGAATATTCAGCGATTTGCATTTTTATTTGTTCACGTTCCGAAAAGTTCGTTTCGAGGCACACGATGTTCCTTTGCTGTACACAGGGTCTTAGATAAATGAATTTTTATTTGCTCTCGATCCAAAATATTTCGTCTTGAGGCAAGCGATGTTCGTGTGCAGTAGACAGGGTGTTGGTTTACGATAAAATAAGCTCTTCGGTCGCACTGATAATCGCATGGCTATTCCAACAACGAGGCACTAGGGCACCACAACGGTCTGTATGTTGCATCTAGCCGTTAGTACCGCGTAAGGGCATACTTGTACTTGGCGATCGTCCCACAAAATGGTCAGGGTGCTAACGTTGTTCACGCGGAGAAGCAGCTGGCGGTTAAAAAAGCCATCCGCCGGTGTCTGGTACTCGTGACACAGACAATAATGGACGATGTATCTATTTGAAAAACATAAAAAAAGGAAATTAGTCTCACCATCAGATCTTTATTAAAATTATTCATTTTATATATTAGGTCTGGAAATTATTTCATAGCTAGGACAGTGCAACTGGGTTTTATACGTCAAGGGGGGCTGTAGGATACTGAGACAGTCCCCCAGTGCAGGGGTTGACAGGGAGTGCAGGTGGAGAGTGGAAGGGCCCAGGACCGAGGTCGCAGACAGTGGACAAGTTGTAGAAGGGGAGAGGGAGAGAGAAAGCAGAAGCAAAGAGGAAGGTTTGGAGGTGCTTCCGTAAAAGGAGACGGTTCTCCCCAAGATAGTGCGCGGTACAAAACAATATGCCACATAGAATGAACAAGTACAACTTAACCCGTCTTTAAAGCTACTGTATAGTAATTAAATTACGGTATAAACTCATCTAAAGAGTTACTTACATTATATTTGCATTTTCCATTGTGTCTGTGCGTAGGGCAGCCCCGAAATACCACTCCTTCTATGCCGACGTTTTATTTCTTCTAATGAACGAACATGAAATGGCTTTCGTTTCTGAAATTATATTCATTATCGTTTCTTACGTGGTCCCGGCCAGTCAAGGTCAAATAACAATAGAACCTTATACTGAGTCGTGGGCCATTCTGGCACCCGAGAAAAAGTCAAAGCAGCTGACCTTCACTTTGAACGAACACACATTCCTAGTTAGCTACATTCAGTGTAAGGCCGTCTTACAGGACTTGAAATTTACACTCCATCTTTGCATTTTGTCTGCGTGCTTTGCTGCCCCACAGAACCATAAATACGGAGACATTCTATATTTTTGGAAAAATAATTTATATTACTGTTTGGTTTAATTTAATGCGCAAATGAACAAGGTTGGATATATAAACATATTCAATGGGCCTGCGACATGAGGAGACTCGAGAGAACAGACAATCAAATTACAATCATTTAAACCGTGATGTGTATTTCTCAATGAGCTCTTCTTTAGGTGGACATGGAACAGAGGCAATGTTGGGTGGCAATGCAGTTGTCACCTGCACAGGTTCGTTCACAACTCCATTTATGTGCCCATCTAGGACGTCAACAATAAGTCTCTCAATAAACTCATATTGCATATCCTCAAACACTGGTTTGATCACCCATTGTTTACTTCTTTTAGTGAAGGCCTTATTGTAGCGAAGCGTCCCTAAAGTTCCGGTCGTCCTACTTTGTTGACGGCCGACATTATGGTTATGTGCCAAGACCGCTAAAAGAGTCCGATTTATCATGCCCTCCATGCCAAAATGCAATCGTTTTGGCCTGTACTTTAGGCACATATTGTGGAACACCTCCAAATCTCCTGTGTGGCAGAATTCCGTGAGTCCCCTCAAAGCTTTTGTTATAGTTTTATCAAATACAATCTTTTCAATGGCTTTGTGAGTGGGTGATGAAGGAATCAACCACTTCTTCTTCCGTGCCTCCTCTGTGGACAAATGGCCATGTTCACAATTGTGGAAATGTTGGTTCGTGTTCCAGCTGTGCATGTTTGTACAGTGTAGCATTACTGACCGCCATTTTTCCAGTAGAATTTCCAACGACCCTCCACATGTTTTTGAGCTCCACCAAAGATGGTTGCTGATTGACTTGGACCACTGTGAAATACCTTGCATATCTTTTTTTTTACCTGCAGCCGACAATTTTTTATTGATTGTTTTTGCAAGATGCCAAACGTCAAATTGGTGATTTATATTTTTGTACTCTTCTCTCATTGTCTTGGCAATTGAAACGTGTCTGTCCGTGGCTATCAGGTCGATCACCATTCCCCGCGATTGTAGTTCTTGCAATGATGCTACAAAGCCACTTTCTCCATGGCCACTGAGGATGTACTTTGTGACACCTGCACAGCCACCGAACTCACAATTTTCTTACTTTCCATGTCCTGAAAGTGGTAGGTGCAGTACTTGGCTGAAAATCCTGGGCTGTCGCACTGTCCATCACCGGCTAGCCTGAACCGTTTGCCCGCGAATGTACTATCAATAGACATTTTTTCCATTCTCCAAGCTTCGCTAATGGCTGGAAATAGATAATCGGTTCGGTATTTGTAGAACTAAGTTTTCGCAATGAAACGGATTCCCACAAACTGAAAGAAAGACTCTAATTTTTTAAAACTTGAACCACTAAAAAGTGCAGCCGCTGCACAAAGTAGATTGCCTGCTGGCAGTTGTCCCAGCGTGGGTTGTGCAGACCATGAGAAAGGATGATATTTTGTACAGGTGGCATGTATTTTAAGGTTAGTGCCTCGAATTGCACGAGTCACATTAATCAATGGCTCCCCACATACTTCCCCACCTACCGAATGCCCACATTTCAACTGAATAATAATATCAATCAAACAACTATCGAATACAATGAATTTGGCCTCTTTCCTTATACTGTCACTCTGCATCCCAGCTGGTTCGGCCTGTAACGTTGAGGACATGTCACTCACATGAAAGGTAGAATCTCTGATATCGTCTTCCGCTATGTTCAGTGATATTGAAGGTGTTTCATTGTAGTCCACTTCATTCTCTTCCATTGCAACATCTGTTCCTTCTCCGGCAATGGGTGAATAGGACAATTTCTTCAACTTTCTCGCGGTCTTAGTTTTTGCGGGTGTGGATTCTGTGAATTGATCTCCGACTGCATCCGAACTACCAGGAGGACATTCACTATCAATGGCTGGTGGTGGTATAGCTCCGTTGTCAATCACTTCATATTCTTCCCATTGGCACGATGCACCTCCAGTCTCAAGTCCCTGCCAAAAGGTTTGACAAGCAACATCTCTCGTTCGCTTCACTGTCTGTGTAGATCTAGTTCGTACACCCACTCGCAACTAGAGGACAGATTGGAAAAGGGATGTTCAGTTTAAACACAACTTACAGTATTGAACTATAACAGTGAAAAACAACATAATATAGTGACCAGGACACTAACCTTCTTTTGCTTTCTTTTCTTTGAAACTTTCTTGCCTCGAACTTCAACATCAGGACGCTGTTGCTCCGACTCGTGTGTGCATGTCTCCACTTCCTCTTGCGCTGCAACGACTACATTTTCATGATAAGCACATCCATCACGCACTGACGCTCCATCGACTCCCTGAAACATAGAACTTTAATTAGTATGTATAATAATATTGAAAACACAAAATGTACTTGGGGACCAATACCCACGTACATCTCAATAGCAAAACACGAATGAACGCTTTGTGTAGAACATTCAAACGACAATTATTCACGCATTGTTGATCTAGTTAGATGGAACTGTCAAGATCCATACCTCGGGCTCCTCATAGACTTCCATTGATGATATTATTGAAGATGATGCTTCAGTGACTCCCTGAAACACAGTAATTGCATTAGTATGGTTTTCTATTTTGATAAAAAGAACAGAAACTTTGTGCAGGCGTGAACGGCTCATCTAAATAGACCTGCACAAATGATCAGTTGTCTAAAATAAATAATGGATATGTAAATATGATTCGATTTGCTTGATCGTTGGAAGTGTCACCACCCAGTGATCTGCATCAACTACTAGGGGTGATGTTCTTGTAGAAGAAGCTCCGTCATCTCCCTGAAACATAGTACTTGCGTTAATAAAGAAGGAAGTATAGCGGATGTAATCACGTCATATGATTTCGCTTGATCGAACTGTCAGTATCCATACCTCGAAATGCATAAGAACATCAAGGGACGATGTAACTGCGGTGCACACTTCTGCAAGCTGTTGCGCCGACCCGTAACTGCATGCTCCCCCTTCTTCTTGGACTAATGCTCCATCGACTCCCTGAAACATAGGACTTTCATTAGTAATGAACACAAAATTGAAAAAAGAAGACACATAGGAGGGCGACGGAACTGTCCTGAAACGTACCTCGAGCATCTGAGTGACATCAACGGTAGTCGTCAATACGTTGGACTCCTCAGCATCTCCCTGAAAGACAGTACTTGCATTATTTTGGATAACAATAATTATAACTGAAAACGAAGACTAGAGGACGAGTACATGGGTGTACCATTAGGTAACATAATTACACGATAAATTAAAACTATTGATTTACATGCCTAAAACAAGTCAGTGGCAGAATAGCCAAGTAAGATTACCCGATAGGCGCTTGAAGTGGCTGATGACTGCAATAACGACACGGATGGAGAATCTTCCGCCTTCATATTGAGTGGATACATAAATGGGAAATTATTGTTAGCTAATGCTACACACTACCGCAAGGCCAAGAGATAAATACGTAAACTTGACTCACCAGTGTAGGGATGTGGACGAATAGAGTGGGAATAGCGGTTGAGAGCAATTTTCGCCTCGCTCGCGGTGTGTTCTTCTTTATTAGCAATGATGTGGAGTACATGTCAGAGGTAAAGTGCCTGCTGCAGATGCGGTATCGATCACCCCTCTTGTCCGCAAAGACCTCTAGGACTCTACTTTCAAGCTCAGACGGTGGATATCCGCAATATCGGACCCATTCTCTTATCTGATCTATTGTCTTAGGGAAAACATGCATTATAGTACCTTCAGATTTATTATGGGTCTTCGAAGGGTAACCGCCAATGGAACAGGCAGGCATTGTGGAAAGTTCTGAAAAGTAAAGATCAACAATTCTCTATGAATACCAATGTAAACTCAGAACATGTGACTAGTTCCTTGCATGTACTGTCTTGAACGAAAAGAAATTGGACGCAAAATGATTATGGTACATGGCCTTACCTTGACGAACAAACAGTTAGATGCAGGGATCAGAGTAGTTTCTTGTCGTAGAACAGGGAGCAGTTCACAGGTTGCAAACTGACGAGTTTCCTCGAAGTGGTCACGGAAGTTCACAGAGACGAAGAGCAGATAACCAGCACCTTCACGGGTTGACTAGCAAAGCGCAAAGTAGTGCTCATTAGAAATATGAAGTGGGTTATAAAGAATTCGAAACAGGGGTGTGTTTGTGAATGAATGACGTGTATATGTCGTGGCATTATGTGGATTGCAGGGGGCCGTCCAGCGTGAGGGGGGATGCTTGGCAGGAGACACGGGGTCTGGAGGTAGACATGGGAACAACAACCCATGCTCTGTAGAACACTTTGAAGTGTACATGGTCTTTGGCACCTCTTGGCCTTTATCGCTCCCTGACTGCTCCAGTTGCCAGCACAAGTACCCCGGTGCGAACTGCCTTTGATAGGGCGGGGGTGGATTGGGGCGGTGGTCGTGCAGACAAGACTCGTTTGCCGCAGGGCCTCACCAAGGAGAGGCCATCTAACTGCATGTAAGAGGCTGGCTGCAGGATCTAGTACATGGAAGGCAGGGGGGTGAGTTTATAAATACCTCACCCTCCCAGGAGAATATATGGGTGCAGTTCACCCTGGAGACCCTGGATGCCTAGGCAGTTAGCAGCAGGCTGGCCTGTGGTGGCAAGGCGGCACGGGCCAGAGGTGGTCATCTCTGTACCCGGTGCCCAAAAGGATGATTAATTATGATCAACCATATTTACCTATAACCATGTTTTGTATCAATAAAATACAACGGCCTTCCTTTTATTGCCAACGCTTGAACAAATCAAAACAACCATTGTTAAAATATATATTGGGTTTTATTTTGGATCTTAATTTCAATTGAACATAAATAATAAACATTACACATTGTAAATTTGCGGTTGCAGCACATCCAGGGAAAATCCGCGGTATTGTCCACTGTCGCTGGGGAAATGTTGTCTAATGGCAAGTACCGCACAGGCAGGTATTACTCTCCGAACGCGGTGTCTGAGCCTCCCGTGAAGCCACCAAGTGAAGCAACGATAGGCCACCAGCCTGTACCACCTGTGAAAATGAAAGATGCAAACTGTATTAAAATGACAAAACTTTCTTATCACTGTCGATTCAGGTAAAAAATGTCATTCTGCTTTGAAAAAAATTCTATCTAGAAAATGCACAATATGGAACCAATTTACATGCATTCGAATGATATGTAGATGTAATTTTATATGTGGGAAACGACCATGACATAGTAGTGGCATCACTGACATCACAACCAGAGTATACTTACTCGTTACTCGGATTACGCGGACGAACAGTGCCGCGAAGTTCGTGCATAAGCACCATCATCATCCTCAACACGGTCCGTGAGAGGCAGGCTTCCCTGAACTCTGGCAGCTCAGTGATGCATTGCGGACTTGGCTCGCCTTCCGAAATGTAGGCCAGGCATCCCGAGTTTTCTCGGCAGCAGCAGTTCTCCTCCTCAGTTGGCATTAGCTTGCACCGATTGCACGTGCACCAGGTGGAGACGCCGTCCATGCGACATGGTCCAGGCTCTTCATCCGTTGACTGGTCCTCCCAACTGCCGTCCGAATCCCCATCGTTTTCGCGTGCTTGCCTTTCCAGTAGTTCTTCCTCGGTGTACTCGGGCTCGTACATATACGGCATTATTGTAGCCATTATGTGGTAAAGAAAGTAAAATAATTTATAGCGGTGGTACTGGTATCTGTTCACACGGGCTACAATCAACGAAGGTAGCTGACCAGAGCACAGAAACGAGTCACAGAATACTCAAAGTAACACAGAGAGAGGAATGGATTCGAAAATCTGCTGCTGTGTGTTGTGAAACGGTCTGTTTATACTTATTGAGGAAAGAGGCGTCCTGCCATTTCCATGGCGACACTTCATTAGGTGAGGCGCAGCGATTGTTGACACGAAACGGGAAATGGGCGGTACGCGTCTGCTGATGTCAGGCTTAGGGGCGGGGGATTTGATTTAGTGCCGCTAAAGCAGGTGAGCCAGGGCGATGGGGGGAAATGATAGGATTATCATAAAATGGCGAATGTTTTCGAGTGCGTTAATGGACGAAAATTCGGGTAAGGTCCATAGGAAAGTTTTCTACGATCTACCGATTTATGCTTAAAAACACATGGCCGAACCATAGGAACAATAAAAAAAAAGTCCCGGAACTATGCTTTAAATTTAATTTCCTCTGTCTAGTCTTCAAATCCCTCTATGCCCTTGCCCCCCTACCTATCCTCCCTTCTCACTTTTTATACTCCCTCTCTCTCACTCCGTTCTGCAGATCTTTCTTCTCTCTCCTCCTCCACCCTGTGCCCCTTCCCGCTTCCGCTCCTTCCAACTTCTCGCTCCCTTCCATTGGAACCACCTACCCCTTCCTGTACTCTATTACCTCCTACTCCTCGTTCCGCACTTCTCTAAAATCTTCTCTTCCACTCACCCCCTAGCTTCCTTTTTTCCTCTCTCACTACTGACTCTACGTCTTCCTACTCCTCCCACCTCCTCCCTCGCTTAGCCCCTCTCCTTTAGCACCTTCCTATCACTATTGTAAATGGTTCCTTGTACTATTCTCTGGTTCAATTGTCATGTATTGCTTATTGTATTATGCTTGTTCCTCTTGTTAAGCCTTTTTTATTAAAGCGCTATATAAATACAAAATAAATACAAATACCACTGGTGGCCCGGCAGGAACAACATGTCCCTCAGCTGTGGCTGGAGGTTCGGGCCATGTTAAGAAAACTGTCAATGGAGCTGGTTCCGAAGCCACTCTGGGGCTCCAGGGTTTACTCCAGATACTTAGTAAAAAAGACAGGGGGCTGGATGCCCATTCTCAATCTGCGACGACCCAACAAGTACATCAAGTCCCAAAAATTCAGGATGCTCACGTTGCAGCACGTGTTCCGACAACTGGAGGAGGGAGACTTCTTGTCGTCGCTGGATCTAGAGGAGGGGTACTTATTCCCGAAAAACATTGCAAGTTCCTGCGCTTTGTCATACAAGCGAAACACTACCAGTTCAAAGCTTTCCCCTTCGGACTGAAGTCGGTGCCCAGAGTCTTTACGAAGTGCCTGGCTCCGGTGGTGGCCCATCTGCGCCTACAGGGAATACATGTATTATAAATAATGAAACAAACAATACCCAGACCTCGACGACTGGCTTATCAGGGCCAAGTCAAGGGACATAGCCGTCGATCACATGGAGAGGACCGTCCGGCTGCTGACGGATCTAGGGTTTCTCTGTGACTTTCCAAAGTGCTGCTTGATTTCATCGCAGGACGTGCTGTTCCTGGGGGCCAGCCTCAACACGGTTATGTTATTTTATTTATAAGGCGCCAAAGCCCGAAGGCGTCCAGGTGCTATAGAAGAAAAATGAGAAACCCTATCTAAGCCAGGTGGCAGGTCAAGGACTAAATAAACAGAAATGTCTTCAACTGTTTCCGAAAAGCCAGGAGGTTGACGGTTACGTAGATGAGCCAGCAGGGCATTCCAAGCCTATGCGGACTGCACATGAAAAGCGCAGCCGTTTCCGCTAGCTCTTTTAAAACGATCTAATTGCAGGAGGCAATCTTTAGCTCACCGAAGTGGTCTTCCAGGGATATATAATCTCAGCTTGTTCTTGAGGTATATAGGTGCGTCACCGTAGACGCGTTTGTGACAAATGGTCAGAAGTTTGAATTGAATCCTGGCCGAGACTGGCAACCAGTGGAGAGTCCTCCTGGCTGCTGATGTGGGCTCAAGGCCCCTCATCTGGAAAACAATGCCTACTGCAGAGTTTTGAATCTTCTGAAGGTCCACCTTCTTGGCTCCTTCGAAGAGGGCATTGCAATAGTCCACTCTTTGTAATATTACAGCCCGGACCAATTTTGTGCGGTTTTCCTCTGAAACTAGAGAGGCCACTTGGCGGAGTACTTTCAGGTGATAATTAGTGCTTTTTATGATTGCATCTACATGGTCATTATTCTCTACATTGGCCTCCAAATAAGTGCCCAAAGTTTTCACCTTATGTACCATTGTAATCTGATTTCCATCAACCAGGAAGCTGCTGTACAGGGGATCCAGTTTCTCTCTAACCTGTTTAGGGCCGTACAGCATTAGTTCTGTCTTTGTGGCGTTAAGGCAGAGCCAGTTGGTTGTCATTCAGCTTTTCACCATTTGGTAGGCCTGATCCAGTGTTTGTTGGTCTTTATTATGGTCTCCACTAACCCCCAGTGCCAGCTGAAAGTCATCTGCATAGTTGCAGAAAGAGATATGAGTTGTCAATATTTATTCATTTATTTATTTTAATTCTTATAACCCACTGCATGCCCGTAAGCCTTAGGGCGCACAAAAAACAGACATAGTCAGGACAAAAAGAGAGCAAGCAGTTATCCGAAAGGGGTCATACTGATTACTCCATGTTAAAAAGGTAGGTTTTTATGGCTTTTTTAAATAGGAGGTAGTTTGTGATTTGTCGTAGCCCTGCCGGCACAGCATTCCAGAGTAGAGGGCCCTGAATGTCAAGCGTGGTGGCTCCAAATTTTGCGGTCTTAAATCTGGGGGAAGCAAGGACTTTGGCAGAGGATGAATGAAGATTTCTTCCATTGCTTTTGATGTTAATGCGTTCAGACAAGTAGATGGGACTGCTGAAAGAGAGACATTTGTGCGTTGTAGTGAGCATTTTATGTGTAATGCGATGTTTGACTGGTAGCCAATGAAGTTTCTTCCTGAAGATGGAGATATGGGAGCGATGAGATTGAGTCAAGATGGTCCACACGGCATTGTACTGGGCCACTTGTAAGGATTGGATATTTGTGGCAGTAGTACCAGACAATAGGCTATTGCAATAGTCCAGTCTGAAGTTTATCAACGCCGTGGATAGAAGAGCACAGTTTTTGGCTGTTAGAAATGGACGGATGTAATTGATTCGCTTATTGATCAGTCCGCAGCTAGACATGATGTAAGAGACATGCGGCTTCATGGATAATTTGTCATCTAAGACAACTCCCAGAGTTTTTACCTTCCTCTGGACTGTGATTATGTTGCTGTCATGATGCCCGCTCCCGGGGAGCCGGTTCAAGCCCTGCGTCCCCGAAAGCGGACATCCAGTCCCCAAGGAAGGACCCAGCAACCCCATATAGGGGCCCTTTGGACAGTGTCCTGGCGCCTATGGCGCCAGGCTCATAAAAGACATCAGTCCTGGCGCCATGGGCGCCAGGCTCATTATGGGAGTGCTTGGGTGCACTTACCTGATGCAGACCATGCTGCAGGATCCCGGCCTCCTTGAGGCCTGAAAGGAACTACTTTACCTGTGGGACTAATTTACCATCCGGGCGTGGTCGGGGAAGGATACATACCTGATTGGAGGAAGGATACATACCTGGAACTTCTTCCAAGGCTATTTAAACCCCACCCGAACAGCCACACGTGCTTCGCGTTGTTCTGCATCTAGCAGCTGGACGCTCACCGTGTCTGCTCCTGCATCCTGACTTCTGCCACGCCTGCCAGCATCCTAGATCACCTGCAAAGGAAGAGAAGAAGAGAACAGAAGAAGGAAAAGTCCTTACCTGCTAAAACCGCATCCCGGAGACATCTCGCCGACAATCCTGAAAAGGAAGACTTTTATTTAAAAGCTCATCGCGTCGATCGCTGCAGCGCCGCATTCCACTCACCTTTACAGGGCGCCTCCATGTTCAGCAGCGATCATCCGGATTCGCAGTCACGCCCCAGCGAGAAAAAGACCAGAACAAAAGGTGAGAGAGAGAAGAGAATAAGGAAAGCTAAATCTCCATGTTAAGACTTACCTGTTGATTCATTCCCTCTCCATTTCGGGTCCGCGCCGCATCCTGGCATTTCCGGACCCCGGCCCCTAAGGGGAAAAAGAGACATCAGCGTTAATGAGCGAATGAAAAGACATTACCAAAAAACGCTCATTAAAGATTTACCTGATTTGTACAAGGATCTCACCTCTCATCTCGGGTCGGTGCCTGTTCCCCGGCATTCCGTACCCCGGCCCCTATGGGGAGAAAGACACTAGCATTAGTACATTAATGCATGGACACAAGGGGAACCTCTTATCAAAAAACTTACCTGGAAGCCAAGCAAGTTTGGTTCTCACCAATCCGAAAATCCAGTGAAGTAACTGGATATCAACGCGCCCCTGCATCAGAAGCAGGATGGAGAGCTCGTCCTTCCAGACCCTAAGGTGAGACGCTACGAGGAATCCCAGAAGGGTTTCGAGGAGGGTGAGAGGGGAAAGTGGGAGGCCGATTGCATTACCCCGCAGACAGTTAATCCCCTATTTTCGCCTACAGAAGGATACTTCTGCGAGCCAGACAAGCCAGATTTGGGGGTCCAGTCCGTCTTCCGAACCCTGCGCATCACCTTAGAAGAGGTCACAGCAGCGCGAACCAGGCGAGCGCCTCCGTGGGAGTCAGGTGAGCGTTACAGTTGCCTGCTATAAGGAAGTCTGAATAATCCGTATCTAGTTTGCTCCGGGTGTTCTTGTAGGATACTATCATTAGTTGAGCTCAGAAAGGAGGCGATCCACTTAGATGCCATTGAGGAACAATTTGCGAGCTCACCGAGCCTTGTCACTAGTAAGCTGTGATCTACCATATCAAAGGCTGCGGAGAGGTCCAGAAGCATCAGTAGTGCGGCTTGATTCTTGTCAGCAATACTTGCCAGTGTGGACTTAAGATCAAGCATGGCTGTTTCAGTACCATCCCGAGCCCTATATCCTGACTATTGAGTGCGGAGGATCTTGTGTTCTTCAACATGAGCCTGGTGTCGTTTGTAGGCCAGTTTGTTCAGTATCTTCAATATAAAAGGCACGTTGGTTATTTGCCTATAATTATCCTTGTTGGTGGGGTCTACATTTTCTTTTTTCAGCAAGGGTGTTCTCCAAGCTGATTTTAGCACATCTGGTACCACACCTTCGTCGAAAGATAGGTTTATCAACTTGGTTATCCAGGGAACTAGCAAGTCAGTCGATTCTTTGAAAATGTTTGTGGGACAGTCGTCAACAGGGCAGGAAGTAGATTAAAGATCTTGTATGACCTTGTGCACTTCCTTTTCCGAATAGTAGGAAATGGAGAATTGGGGTATTTTATCTTCATTGTTATTGAGGCGTTTGGCATTTTTTGTGGGCAGTGGTTGTGTCTTTATTGATTTTGTCTTTATGAGAGTCCATTTTCGAAAAGGAAAGCATTGTGGATGTCTTGACAATATTTGGAGTCTTTAGTTAGGTTATTGGAAGGTGGAGGCTGGTCCTGAAAATCAGATAGGATTTGAAACAGTTCACCAACATTGGATTTAGCATTTATAATTCTTTTATTGTAATGTGTGGCTTTGACATTAGTGATAAGTTTCTTTTATAGACATCTACTGTGTTGTTGTTAGGGTACTTTCTCCAGGATCTTTCCAGGGCCCTTTTGTTTGTCTGGCCCTAACAATGTAATCCGAGAACCAAGTGTTTTTTGTAGTTTCAGACTTGATGGATTTCATTTTCATGGGTGCTAGTTCATTCACAGCTTGTTTGATAGAGAGAGTCAAGTGGTTAAATAAGGTGGGGGAGTCCGCTAAATTGGTTATAGGTTTAAGTTTGGATGCTACTAGGGCTGAGCATTTAGGAGATGTAATGTTTTTCAAGTTACGAGTTAGTTTTCGCAGGCGCGGGTTGGTGTTGAGTTTATGTGGAGGACCTGGTAGTGAGATTTTTGCCTGGATAAGTGTGATCAGACCATATACATGGTGTAACCAAGATGTCTGAAATAATAGCATTTTGTGAAATAAGCCAGTCAAGTGTGTGTCCACTCTTTTGTGTGGGTGTTTTAATCCACTGGGTTAGTCCAATAGAGGTGATTGAGTCCTCTAGACTGAGTCCTAATATGTCAAGATGGTTGTTGGCCCAGTAGTTAAGATTGCCCATGATGATAAGAGGGCTTTTACTTTGACCGATTTGTGTTATGAGGTCAATGAGTTGTTCTTCGAAAAGGGGCATGTACTTGGGTGGCCGATAGACAGTGAGTACATTGAGAGGTATTAGAGGACGTCTTTATTTTTACCCACAAGGATTCACAAGCACCAGGTGAATTGTGTGGTAGTACATGACAATTTAGGCTGGATTGGCACATAAGTGCCACTCCGCCACCTTTGCCCTGAGAGCGATCTGCTCTAAAGAGTGCATTCATCTGGGGTTGAGAGAGTTGCTTGAGTAGGCAAGTTGGAATTGAGCCATGTTTCAGTAATACCGAAAAAGTCAGGGTTGCAATCATTGACATGGTCTGCAATTTCAACGCCATGTTTGTAGAGAGATCGAGCAAGCAAGGAAAGGGACAGTACTAACAAAGGCGCGATGTTGGAAGCAGTTTCACTAGTAGCGCATGCTGTTTTGTCTAGGCACATGGTTAAGTATAGTACACACCTCTCACTAAGTCCACTGAAAGTGTGTTAAAAGAATAGGACTTAATAGTGAAGTTGTTTGACTCACAAAGTTTAAGGAGAGCGCAGGAGCCTAGCAGAGAGTAGGAGCCGGCGAGCTGCGGCGAGGACCAGTGAACACTGGAACGTCCCAGAAGCACCGGCGCTGAATCGCCTGGACTTCCAAAATATACCTAGTGATGCTAGGAAATGTAGTCTAATAGGACTACAGCACAGGCACACTGCACAAGTACAAACACCCAAAATAGCAGCCATACGTCAGAGTTCTTTGCTCTCCGACAAGCACACCAGTAGGCAAAGAAAACCGCACTAGCAGCGTTCTATTGTGCGGTTGTACAATAAAATTACAAAGCTGCAAATTCAGTACAAAAGGTAAATTTAGAGGCAAGCACTTTGTGGCTGGTTAGGATCACGTGTCAGCTGTCTGCCAAATGCTGCCTTCGGGAAAAGCCCTTGTTACCTGTAAGAGAAGCAGGGAATGAGGGAGAGAAGCGGCTTAAGAGGAGAGCCGCAGCGTGACCAGTCAATATCCCTACATAGTGGAATAATGTAAATGTTAAAAAGCAGAGGGGAAAGGCAAGCTCCCTGAGGAACTCCACAAATGGTAATCACGGCATCAGAGGCACTGTCGCCCCAATGCACTCGGGAACTGCGTCCCTCAACAAACGACTTAAGCCAGGTCATTGCCTCTTCTGAGAGACCTCCCACGGTAGACATCCGATGCAATAGGATCCTGTGATCCAGCAAGTCGAAAGCTGCTGATAGGTCTAATAACATCAGCAGCCCGACTTGCTAGATTCCAAACCTGATGGCATATATGTCTGCAAATACAATAAGGCACTTTTGGTGCCATGGAAACTGCAAAACCCTGACTGTGTTCCGTGGAAAATAGCATTTTCTAACACGTCTGTAATTGTAGCATTGCTACTTTACCCACAAGTTTTAGAAAGAAAACAGTATTGGTAATCAGCCTGAGGTTGGCAGCATCATTAGGATCCAAGCCGACTTTTTTTAACAATGGAGTGACAGCTACATGTTTTATAGAAGGGGGGATATGACTTGTGCGGAAAGAGGAGTTTACGAACCGGCAGGGAAAAGGGGCGAAAATTTCCTTCTGTTCAAGTATGATTTTCGACAGTAGGAGTTCGCCCGGGCAACTTGTAGGGTGCATGGCCCGCATGATGTTACAGATTTCTGTTGTGGTGTATTCTTTAAAGCTAAATTCAGCCTGTGATAGTTGAGAAGGTTGCTCTCCGTCGATTGGAGGTTTAGAGGCAGTCAGTCCTCAGTTTAGACTGTCTCTTCTTGGTATTATTATGACTGAAATCTTTATGAATAACAGTAGGGGTTATTTTAACTAGTTCTTCAAGAATCTTCTTTTGAGCTTTTTTTAATTTATTCGGCAAATGCTTTTTGCACTTTTTGACAATCGTCATTAGTAGGTTTGATGACCGAACTTATGCTAGGAGGCTTTTTCCAGGACCTCAAGAGTCCGAAGAGTTCTTTAGTTTGGTTTCCAGCTTGGGCGATTTGATTATTGTAAAAGTTCTGTTTTGCTTCTATTATTACGGTATCCTGCCTGGCGGCCCCCTCGGAATAGAGGGTAGTGGCTATTTTTGGGCAAAGTGTAACAGCTGTTAGCACTCAGGATCGCCACAGTGAGGACCATCCAGTCGCTGCTCGGCATGATGTCGTGTATCTACCTGATCAGGCTCTTCCGGTTGCAGAAGCGACCCCTCCAGGAATTTGTTGGATCCAAGTGTCCAAAAGCTTCAAGGACAAGATTGTGCTCGAGGAGGAGCTCAGTTGAGCGATAAGGTGGTGGGGAATGCGCTCCAACATTGCCAGAGGCGCAGACTTCCAGAGTCCCCTGTACCAGGAGACGGTCACAACTGAGGCTTCCCTGGAGGGCTGGGGAGCGCACACCAGACGTCTCCACGCCAGCGGCCTGTGGCTGCCAGAGGAGAAGGTGCTACACATCAACGTCCTGGAACTGCAGGCAGTGTTTTGGGCCCTCAAGTCATTCCTTCCATCCCTCAAGGACAAAGTGGTGAAGTTCTTCACAGACAATACCACAACAATGTTTTACATCAGGAAGCAGGGGGGACACCAGGTCCTCACTGCTCTCCAGGGAGGTGCAGGTGCTGTGGCACTGGGCAGTCGTATAGGGGATGTTTCTCACCCCTTTTCACCTGGTGGGAGTAAAGAACACTTTCGCCGACTCTCAGCAGGGACCTGCGCTCTTGCCACGAGTGGGAGCTTCGGCAGGCTCAAGTGGACAGCTTCTTCAGCAGGTGGGGCAGACCCCACATCGATCTATTTGCGACATTGATGAACACCAAGTGCCAGAGGTTCTCCAGCAGGTTCCCCCAGCTGGGGAGCATGGGGGATGTATTCTCCTTCCTGTGGGAAGGCCTGTTCCTGTACGCGTTGCCTCTACTATCTACTACTACTACTACTACAAGTCATGAGTCAACTAAACCGGGTCGGTGCAGGATGATCCTCGTTGCACCAGCGTGGCCGAGGCAGCTCTGGTACCCGGACCTTCTCAACATGTTCGCGTCCCCTCCAGTCAAGCTGCCAGTGGTCGTTGATCTACTCACCAGGGAAGGAGGCGCAATCCTGCACCACAACTCTGTATCGCTGAACGTGAAGGCCTGGCTCCAGCAGCATTAGAGTTTGGTGGTTATGAGCTGCCGACGGACTACAGGGAGGTCCCCGGCAGGGCCGGGGCATCGTCGACTCTTAGTGCTACAGACACAAATGGAAACGTTTCGCAACTTGGTGCCCGTTGCAGAAGATTAACCCTTTGCGGGTCACGTCCCCCCAAATCCTTCCGTACTTGTTGTCGTTGGCTAAGTCCGGGCTGGCGCACGCCTGCATCAAAGTGCATCTGGCAGCTATCTCCCCGCTACACCAGGTCTCCGGGACGGTCTTCTTTGGTCGAACCATCTAGTCAAGGAGTTCATTAAAGGAATGTTCCGGTCGTTCCCACCGGTGAGGGCGCCTGCCCCGGTGTGGGAACTCAATGTGGTGCTGACTAGACTCATGGGGGTGGGGGGGCTCCCTTCGAACCTTTTCATCAAGCTCCTCTCAAGTTCCTTTCTTGGAAGATCGCTTACCTCATGGCCATCGCCTCTGCGAGAAGAGTGGGGGAAATCCAGGCCCTGTTCTGTAAACCCTATTTGACTTTCCACGAGACGAGGGTGGTGCTGCGGATGCACCCCTCCTTCATGCACAAGGTTCCGTCAGCATTTCATCTCAACAAACCCTTGGTGTTGCCTGTGTTTTTTCCGACGCCTTAGCCGCCGGCTGAACTGACCCCTGCCTACCGTCTGAAAGCTCATTCTACCAGGCCGATCGCTGCTGCGACAGCATTCTTGTCTGGTGTGCCCCTGCTGGACGTCTGCAGGGCTGCTGTGTGGAGATCTGCGCACACCTACATGAAATTCTACTGCATCGACAGGGATTCCAGGGAAGAGTCCAGAGTAGGCCAAGCAGTGCTTTGCAACCGGTTTGCTTGAAGGTGAGCCTGGTGAGAAGGTAAGGGTAATTGCTTCTGTTGAGCCTTGCCACTTCCCGTGGTTGTGTATGTATGTACTGCTTTGTATTCTTTATTCATGAACCTGTGAATCCATGCCAGACCCCATGCTGGAGAAGGAACAAGTGACTTACCTGTAATTGTTCTTTTCCAGCATGGGTCTGGCATGGATTCACATGCAAACCCTCCCTCTGGCCTCTCTGCAGCTCCTCTGGTCATACTGCCACTTTACGTGCTACCAAATCTGAAGATGGCTGCCAGAGGAGGTGCTTAGGGAGAGGGCAGTCATTGGCTGGGGGCAGTACGGCCCAGAGCTCAGCGATTGGTTTATAGGAGAAAGACAGTTTGTAAACAAAAGTGAAACCGTTTTTTCTTTTACCAAGAATTCCCGGCCTGACGACGGGGAATATTCATGAGCATGTGAATCCATTCCAGACCCACACTGGAGATCAACAGTTACAGGTAAGTAACTTGTTCCTACTCTTCATTTGATAAAAATGCGATCAATTAATTGTTAAGGTTGCACACACATAGCATAAGACAATTCAATTGAAGTTGATGAAAACAACTTCTTTACGAACTATGTATTTTTAATTTGTCTACTGAATTATTTTACATTTTTCTCATTTTATTTTCTGTAATTAAAAATATTGAATTATGCAGAACATTCCAGACTTGAGAAATGTGTTTGCTGACAAGTACCAAAACTGCATAATACAAGAATAATAAACCCTGCTATCTTTCACGTAGTTTGAGGCACAGTGGTAGTGCAGAACAATGTAAGTCCTGTATTGTTCCAACCGCCAATGACTACAAAACGACGGCTTGTTGACATACCATGCTTCTTCCTTGACCTTCCTATATCCATTTAAGAGTCTAGTCAGTTGCCGGTGTTCACATCACGAGTATAAGGGTTCAAAGATTCTTACCTCTATGCTCTGTAAGGAAAATGTAGTCTGTGAGCATGAAGCTTAAAACATACATACAGAATAAAATCTTCTCTTTTATGAGAGTCCTGAAAATAATTGAATTTCTTTTAAGTTAGATTTAATTTTATTTTCCTTTTCTCCCTATAGATGACTTATCTATAATCCGGAAGAATCGAATGGCTCTGTTTCAGCGATTAACAAGTGTACTTCCAATTTTGAAAAGCTTGTTATTAGCTCATGTCATTAATGAGTTTGAGCATGATCTCATTAAGCAGAAGTCTCAAACTGTTCTGCAAGCACGTGAACTGATAGATACGATTCTGGTCAAAGGCGATGCAGCAGCAACTATTTTTCGAAATTGTTTGAAAGAATGTGATCCACTGTTGTTCAGAGATTTGTTTGGTAAGTTCATAACGTTATTAATTGTTTTTAATGTTTCCTTTTTTTATATATATTTTTTAACAAAACGTGTGCCCAAGTGTAACAAATGACCCACAACAAAGAATGAGTAGGAGGGAAACTGATGGGAATCGCTAGCTCAGTAATAGTTCCTCAATCTTGTATCATTTCCAAAGTGGTATAGCAAGGCAACAGGACGCACACTGTACTATATAAACATATTGACAACATTCTTGGCTTCTGTTACAACAATGAAAAGGCTGTATTACTGAGTAGTGCTCCTCTGAATTAATATATAATATAAATGGATCCCACATCAATTTATATTTAGCAAACCTATAAAAGTGTGGCTGTGATCTCCTCCATGGCGTATGCATGTCAAAATCTAGCCCCACCACATGGGTAGTGAGGCAGCTTCCTTCGATTTCCAGATGACCAAACGTGCATCTATCGACATATGGTTAGCCAAACTAACATGCATTGCTTCTAAAGAAAATATCTCCATGTCGTCCAAAAGGATTACTAAGGGATTCAAAGGTAAATGGATGCCCACTACTTTGTCAATCATATTAATATCAGCCTAGAAGGGCTTCATTTTTGGGCAGTAGCACATACATGTGCCATGGATTGACTCCCCCACATCACCTCCAACAGTGGGGAGAGGATTCAGCATACATCTTGTTAAGCCTATCCAGGATACAGTACCATCAACAGACCACTTTATACATATTTTCCATAATTGTGGTACAAATGGAGGATTTTGTTTGCTTCTCCAAATATGTTCCTAAAATGAAGGTGAAATTGAACAGCCCAACTCCTCTTCCCAATGCTTCATGTAAGTGAACACCTCTCCTGTATTACCATCCTTCGAAATGTTATATATAACCTATCTGAGGCTTGTGGATCTCTTAGATCACATGCTATGCATAGGTGGACATCTAGTGGTAGCCGCAGAGTATTACATTTTTTGTTTTCAAATCTCAAAGGGACGTCGATGGGGCGTGCGAGTGATATCCATATTGTGACGCCTACTGTACCCATGGTCCTTCACGCGTTGAGGTCCCTCAAATAGTTTTTTCCACCATCGTAGTCGGACGCATATCAGAGAGTTCCTTCTTGGCTGACGCCATTACTTTGTAAAAGTTTAAACTTGGTAATTTTTTCTGTCCTTTCGACAACAGTTTTACAGCAAGATCTCCAGCAACGGCTTCAAGGACAGGACCATCTGTCGACGACAGCGACTCTCAATGGACATTGGCCAACGGGCTTCGACCCTCCACAGTAGGGAGAGCAGGGTAGGTTCATATTCCAGTCTATAGAGAATGCATATTCCCCTTTACTCCCATATATTTCGCCAGGCTGCCAGCCTTATACACGATGGAAAACACTCCTTTTAAATTCTGTCCTTCCTGCAACAGGAAGTTTCCCTGGAAGGATTTGCACCAAGTGTGTAACCTTTGCCTCCGTAGGGACCATGCCGAAAAACAGTGCAAGTCTTGCAAACTGTTCAGGCCAAAAACCTGAAAGGACCGCAAGACTAAACGCTGGGCCCACCACGCCATGCAGGCTGTGGCCACCATGGACATCAAGCAAGCCTCCAGCGATGGCAGCATTGACGTCCTAAGCGATGCAGAGGGCGATGGGGTTCCTGTGTGTGTGCCTCTGACCCCAATAGGCAGCGTTCTACTACGGGGACGACAACCGGCAGCTCAAGCACTACTCGTTCTCACCACACCAAGCACATCCCCATGGCCGAAAGTCGACCACGTCGTCAACCGATAAGCCACACGTGGTTTGGCGGGGAAGGTCCGAACATTCCCTGTCCACTGGGCCATCGCGGTCGCGATCACCACATGACAGGCCCCCCCAAACGGACATTAAAGTCAGTTTCCGAAACCATGTCTAAATCTGGAAAGCCCTCGGGTTCCGGCGACCGGGCATCGAAAGACTCGTCAACGGCCTCGAGGGGGCAGAGGTGGGGGTATCGACCGAAATTAAGCAAATTAATTTTTAAAAAAGTTCCTGGCACCCTGCTAAAGGCCAGATCGTTTAAGAACTCGAAATCTTCGACGCCCCAGGTTACAAAGTCAAAAAACTCCAGATCTTCGACACCTCAAGTTACAAAGTCAGACTACTAAAAGTAGGGATTGCACTACCCGTGAGGGCACTCTTTCAGGGGCTATGCAGACCCCTGTGCCATAACCTCCACCCACACCATCTCCACCTACTCCTGCTCTCTGTGTTGCCAAGCTCCTCCCAATGGACCCCAGAACAATTCGATAGGGTCATGAGGAGAATGTCCAGTTTTCTAAACTTCTTTGACGAACACCCTGAACAACTCCAAAACCTCCAGGGGCCCACACAGAGTGGGGCAGCAGGCACACAGCCTGCAGCCAAAAAAGCCTGCCTGGACACCAAGCAGGCTACTACCTCCTCATATTAGGACTTTGGTCAGGACACATTATTGTAACACTCGAGGCTCACGATACCCTGGCTCATACACAGACCCAGAGGACCAAGGGGACACAGGAGACTTGGACCAATACTACGATGACGTATACATCATCCAATCCCCAGACCAAACCGACCCACCGGTGGCTGACTCCCCTTGTGATTACCAATTACAATATTGACCTGCTCCTAAAGGCTGCAAAGCCCTTCAAAGTAGATGCCCAGGAGCCCAGGTCAATACAGACTTTGTGGAGGACATCCTTGGGAATAGAATATGTGCAGCACAGTTCATCCCCTTCTTTCAATCAGTCCAGAGGTGCATTCTACCCTCTCTGCTTACCCCCAACCTGACACGCGCAGTCAACCCGCACATCAAAAAGATGTTTAGACCAGCCCCCTCAGACAGCTTATACATAAGGGGGCAGCTAAAGCCTGATTCTAGTAGTCACCACCACAAAAAAGAGAGCGGAAACTCCTCTGGCCTCTGCCGAAGCCCCTCCTGACCAGAACAGAAAGAAAATCTACACCCTGGGCAGGAAGGTAGCTTCCTCGGCTGCCCATCAAACAAGGATAGCTAATCATACCGCGCTATTAGCCAGCTATGATTGCCACAAGTGGGACGAGATGGCACAACAAATAGTCCCAGAGTCCTTAAAGAGACAGCTCTCACTCACCATTGTTGAGGGTAAACTAGTAGCAAGCTGCATCCTTAAGAATAACCCAGACGCAGCAGACAACACAGGAAGCATTGTGGCAGAAGGCACACTGATCAAACGCCACGCATGACTCCGTAAATCAGGGTTCAAACTGGAGACCCAGCTTCCCTCTTAAACATGCCCATTGAGCCCAATGCTTTATTTGGCAAAGCAGTTGAGGATGCACTTAAGTGCAAAGGAGGAAAATGATGCCCTCAAATCCCTGGGATAGCTCACGAACAAACCCTTTGTGCTGAGAGGAGGCTCAAACTCACACCAGTTTAGAGGACAGAACTCCCAGCGGTCCTCTAACTACAACCAGGGTGGGCAAAGTTCGTCCTGGGGTTCTTCACAAGGGCAGTCCTCCTAACGGGGTTTTCAAAGAGGCCAAAGAAGATCTAGAAGTAGGGGCAGATCATCCTCCTCAAGGGGGGCTCACCCCCACCTAAGCAATGACCACCCGCTACAAGTTCCCTCCCATGCCACTCCAGTAGGAGGTCGTTTTTCACACTTTGCTCACGCATGGGAGGGAATCACGTCGGACAAGTGGGTACTTTCCACCGTGGTGGGAACACCAGCCAATCGCCCACCAAGACAAAGACAGACTTCACAGGAAGAACACATCCTGTTAGAAGAGGTCAAAGCACTGCTACTAAAGGACACTCTAGAAATCGTCCCGGCAAGCCAGGTAAACAAGGGTATTTATTCAGTGTACTTCCTTGTGCCGAAAAAGACCCAACGATGCGCCCTGCCCTAGACCTGCGCCCGTCAAACACCTATGTCAAGCCACAGACATTTTGCATGACAACGCTACAGGAGGTAATCCCTCTGCTGAAACAGGGTGACTACATGGCAACCTTGGATATGAAAGATGCATACTTTCATATTTCAATGTTCCCTGCGCACAGAAGATTCTTGCACTTCAAAAATAGCAAACCAACGCTACCAATTCAAGGTGCTACCCTTCGGCATAGCCTCAGCTCTACGGGTATTCACCAAGGTAGTGGCAGTATTGCCAGCGCACATATGCAAAGAATCCATCCCAGTGTACTCTAATCTGGACGAGTGGCTGATGACTGGGGAATCCCCTCAAATTTTCAAGCGCAAACTGAGGGTGCCCCATCCATGGGGGCCCAAGACCAGGCCAAGCACTGCGAGTCCGGTTCCGTCGGAATCGCCACGCAAGCGGGTCCCTCGATGGGCAGGGCGCGATCAACGATACCATCCTATCGCCAGCTACCGATCGAGCTCCCCCTCAAGAGGAAATCATCCAACCCGGCTAAATTGCGGGAAAAGCCCAAGCAGCCCAGGACAGAGAAAAAGGCAGCCGACCTCCCCAGGAAGGCCCAGGCGACGCAGGAGAAATCTTTGGCGACAATTGAGCTGGTGGCAGCTGCTGTCTCGAACGCCGTGAAGGTAGCCCCTACTGCACCCAGGGTGTCCCTGCCCCCGAGACGGGAGACCTCAGCTGGGGCGGTGGCTAAGCCTGCTGGCCCGCCGGAGAAGAGGATGCCGTCTCTGAACCTGGCTCTGACCCCTCGGGGTGCAAAAAATGGGGGGCGATGAAGTCTCATGCCAACCACAGACTGTGCCCCAGGCCATGGAATCTTCTACTAGGACCTGGAGCCCCTGCACACGGTCCACAACGATGTGGAGTACGACAACAGCGGCAACACGGATGGCGGCGCAGGACCTAGTGTTCCGACCACGCCAGCTCAGCCAAGAGATGTATCCCTGGACATCCTTTCGACCCTGTACACGTTGGTGTCAGAAACCCAGAAAAGGATGCCGCAGGCCCTGGTCCCTGCGGCCCCGGATAAGCCTCTGGCTAAAAAGAGGAAGCGCCATCCGACGCCCCCGTATCAACCTCCACACCCGTGTCCGGTGCCACCTGGACGACGTGTGGGAGGCAGGCCTGACCCTCTTGAAGAATCCTTGCACGGTCCTGGCCAACGGGATAGTCTGGAGAAAAAGTTTTGGGTGCCGGAGTCCACTCCAAGGTGGCTGCGGTCGCAAACCCTCACTGGACTTGGTGGTTTCAGCGACGGCAAGGAAGAGATCGTCAAACCCTTCCTCGTCATCCTCAGTCCCTCCCGACAGCGAGGGGAAGAAGTTGGACGCCATGGGAACGAGGGTTATTTATAACGCAGCGTCGACCATCAAGGCGGCCAGCACACTTGCAATCCTGGCCAGGTACGACAGGGAACTGTGGTACAAGCTGGGTCCGATTCTACAGTTCCTGCCCAACAAGAGGACGGAGGGGGATCACCCTCTTCCAGGAAGGAGAGGTGGCTTCAGACCATGCCATCACAGTGGCACTGAACATCGCAGACACAGGTTTCCGGCAGCTGGGGAGTGGTGTCCTCCGTCGTCGAGGCTGGCTGAAGGTCATAAATTTCCACCAGGAGGTCCAGGCAAGGGTGCTGGACATGCCCTTCGACAGCGATATCCTCTTTGAGAAGGCCGTCGACGAGTCCCTGAAGGCCATCAAGGCGGATACAGAGACGGATCATGCCCTGGGCACTCCAACAGCACCGCTCTGCCTTTAGCGCCCCCAGAGGAAAGTCGGACAGATCAACGAAAGGATTCTCCTCGTCATACCGTCAGCCCCTCCTGGTCGACTACCCAGAAGGCCTACAAAGGCAGTTCCAAGGCCTACGGTGGAGGTGGTTAGTGCCGGCGCCGAAGCAGGATTGAACCGGTCAAGACGTCGGGCCCCCACCCATGCACCCCAGAGGAAGGCCAGCTGATGGGAATTCGTCAGTGAGTCGGGGAAGATTTCCACCGACTGATGGGTGCTGGACGCTCTCGCCCACGGACATACCTTGGAGTTTAAGTACAGGTGTCCGTGGATCTCTACTGTGGCCCGGCAGGAGCAGCACACCGCTCAACTCTTGGAGGTGGTACGGGCCATGCTGCGAAAGGGGGCGATAGAGCTGGTTCCACGACAAACCAAGACCCCGCTCGACGAGTTCCGTTGGGCGATACGGTGGTGGGGCGTCCACTCCAATGTCTCCTGGGGCACAGGGTTCCAAAGCCCCCCGTACCAGGAGACGGTCATCTTGGATGCTTCCCTGGAGGGCTGGGGAGCCCACACCGGACGCCAGCACGCCGGAGGCCTGTGGCAGGCGGAAGAGCAGGATCTTCACATCAATATCCTGGAGCTGCGGGCTGTGTTCTGGGCCCTCAAATCATTCCTTCCGTATCTGAAGGGCGAGGTGGTGACGATCTTCATGGACAACACCACCACAATGTTCTACATCAGGAAGCAGGGGGGCACTTGATCCCCACCGCTCTCCAAAGAGGCGCAGGACTTGTGGGACTGGGAATGTCGAACAAGAGATGTTCCTCATCCCCTTTCACCTGGCGGGAGTCAAGAACACCATCCCCGACTCCGTAAGCAGGGAGTTGTGTTCAAGTGGAAATTTAGGGTGGACCACATATTCATCAAGTGGGGCAGGCCCCAAATCGATCTGTTTTCAACGGCAAACTCCAGATGCTAGAAATCTGCCAGCAGATTCCACCAAACGGGGAGCATGGGGGACGTGTTCTCTTTTCCGTGGCAAGGCCTGTTTTTGTATGCATTCCCTCCGTTGCCTCTCCTGCTGCGAGTCCTCAATCAACTCACAGTGCTCATGCGGGTTAATACTTGTTAGGGAGAATTCTCATTTCTGTGCTAATTCCCTTGAACGTTGGAGACCCCCAGCTCTTTTGCTGGACTTTAGGACTTTTCATTTTTATCCTGGAGTGAGTGAAACCTTTTTCTCACTCATGTATTTTGATCCGATTTGGGCTCTGTGTTTTTGTTTTTGGTGTCTGACAAACTCCATAGGCATCTACCTTTTGTATTGTGACACACTGCACCTTCAGTGCAGTGTCACAGAGAAGTCCTTTGGATTTCTCACAAGGTTTAAATACCTTGTCTTGGGTAAACTACTGTTTCCAAGAGTAGTGAAGTGAAATTGACTTTACTTACCTGTATTTCCTATGTACGTCCAGTACACCCCATTTTATGTGGGGCGTTACTTAGTACCCCTTTTCCTACTTACTCATGTAACATTTTTTTTGTTACCCTCACTACAATTAATGGCTGGTGGCAGTGGTTTAATTTTCCTACCATTGTGCGTTTTTACTGCAGGTTGAATCCTCAGCTGAAGTATAGCACCCATGGGTGACCATTGTGTCAAAATGGCCCCGGTCTTCTTTTTTCGCCTTTTCTTGCTTGGGAGGTCTTTCTTGGGTTTTACTCGGCGCGCCAAACCAGGTTTAACGCTTTCGTTCGTTTTGCCTTTGGCGGGCTTCAATGCTGAAACTTCCCCCAACGATGAAAATTCCGCCACAAAGAGATCCCTGGTGTGCAGGGAGGTCTGAGATAGATGTGCTATTCCTGCAAGAGACTAAGTATGCAAGAGGTGAGGAACATAGGGTTCTACAGTCTAAAATGGGGAAGGAATATTGGGGATCTGATCCTCTCAAGAAAGCAGGGGTGGGGATATTGGTTAGAAAGGGACTGAATTTAGAGGTCTCCAAGGTTTGGATGGATGTGGAGGGGAGAGCTCTGATGGTAGTGGGCAGAACGAACGGTCTAACAATTACGCTAGCAACTCTGTATGCCCCCAATACAATACAAGCTGGGTTCCTACAACGAACAATATCCAAGATAATGCTGGAAGCCGCAGGCCATGTGATACTTGGGGGGGCTGATGCAGGCCGAAAGGCAGTAGCAGGGATGATGCGAACATATGGGCTGCGAGATATATGGCGGGAATTGCATCCAAACATCATAGGTTATACATTTTACTCCGCACCTCATGGCACATACACTAGAAGTGACTATATATTTGCCTCAGACGGACTGGCTGAGGTGACGCCCAACTCGGAGATGGAACCTGTCGCCTGGTCTGATCATGACACGGTCTCCGTGAAATTAGACCTGGGAGCTGTACCACGTAAACTGGGCAATTGGCGATGCAATGAGACTCTCTGGAAGGACCCGGTCTTCCGGGCAGAAATGGTAACCGAGATAGAGTACCTCAAAGCTAATGACACGGGCGCGGGATCCAAAAGAATAGTGTTGGATGCAGGGAAAGCGACATGGCTGGGGATATTGATTGGAGAGGGCGCCAACAAGAAAAGAGAGGGCATTGATAGAAAACAGACTTAAGGAAGGAGATAACACAACTAGATTGGGAAGCACAGACTGCCTCTGGGGATAGGGTATAGAAGATTGCTCTAGCCAGACAGAGTCAAGACGAACTCCGCCTCCTTGAAGAGGCCGAGATTGTTCGAAAACTCCAACTCCTCAAGCAGAAGCGTTATGAGAAGAGGGACAAGGCAGATGCTTTATTGGCAGCTAGGGTAAGGGGACAAAGAGAAGACAGATGGGTGTCAGCCATAGATGAAGGGGAAGGAGATACTCATGGGTCGCAGGGAACGAGCATCCCGAAAGCATTTGCAAGGATCTAGGAAAGCCTATACGAATCGGAAATTACCCAAGGTAGTGCTGAAATAGAAGAATACTTAAATGAGGTGGGAATGCCAGTACTCACTAGTGGAGAGTCAGACCCAGCAGACTCCTCAATCACGGCTGAAGAGGTAGAAAATGCAGTGAAGAGGCTGTCTCTGGGAAAGGCTCCTGGAAACGGCTGCTATTCGGTGGGTTTTTAGAAGACCTTCCTGACCCCCAGCCCTCCCCCATCCTCCCCTTTTTGCTTGGCCTGTTTAATGATATACTAGAGACAGGGTAGCACCAGATTCCTTTTCGGGGGCATTGATCTTTGTCATATCCAAAGAAAGACCCCAAATATTGCAGATCATACCGCCCAATATCTTTACTCAGTGTCGACACCAAAATATACACGAGAATCCTGGAATCTCGACTAGACATATATGCCCCGGCTCGTACATCCAGACCGGGTAGGATTTATTGTGGGAAGGTAGGGATCGTACATAATGCGCAAAACATTACACCTAATACACGAATCGAAGATGATGACAGGGGAACCTGCTCTATCTGTCGATAGAAGAGAAGGCCTTCGACCGAGTCGAGTGGGGATTCCTCGAGCCGGTTTTGAAGAAGGTACAGCTAGGCGAGAGATTTAGGAGAGGGGTAAAAGCTGTCTACACATCCCTGAGAGCGTCAGCATCGGTCAACTCTGACTACTCATGATGGTTTACTCTGAGTCGGGGCACTAGACAGGGCTGCCCTCTGGCCGCTATATTGTTTGCTTTGTCGCTTGAACCTCTTGCGTGTGAAATCAGGGTTGATCATCTGGTCAAGGGAATGCAGGTACAAGGGAAAGAATATAAAGGGGCATTATATGCCGACGATCTGTTACTGCATGTTACAAATCCGTTAGCTTCCATCTCTAGAGCTATACAATTAATAGAACATTATGGACTCCTCTCTGGATTCAAAATTAATAAAACTAATTTGAGGGGATTGGGTCCTCCGACGTATTCCATATTTATGACAGTAATCACCACAGCTGTGCTGCTTCTGAAAATCTTTCTGCGTCCTGTGTCGATGACGTCAATATGCCGCTCTCAAGGACCTCCTCCGACGGCCGACGTCACCAGATGTTAGAAGTAGGATGCACGAAGCCCGTAGCCTCAGTTCAGTTTTTTCCGCAAAAATGTTAGCTTCGCCTCGTCTCTTTGGAGTTTCTGTTGTTTTTCGGTTCTTCTAACCTGTTAGTTTGGTGAAGTTTCTTCTTAGTGAAGGATGTGTACCTAGTCTTCCACCCCGCGTCCGGGCTTTAAGTAGTGCGGGGACTGTGAGTCCAAGATGTCGGTGACAGACTCACACAACGCCTGCCTCTGGTGCCTCAGGGAGGCCCATGACACGGATGACTGTCTCGACTGCCAGTCGCTCACGTACAAAGCCTTGCGGGAGCGCAAGAAGAAGTTGTCGGTAGGTAAGGTGTCTAAGCCACGGAAGTTGAGGTCTGCGGGGCTTTCGACGGACGATTCGAGGGGTGACTCTTCGTGCCGTCGTCGGAAGTCCAGTGGTCCCAGAGTCGGTCTCGCTACTCCTCTGCCTCTTCGAGGCACTCCCGGAAACGCTGTCATCGGTCGCCTTCCCCGTCCTCATCCGAGGACTCTGCCCGTCGGCGGGTCGCTTATCCCACCAAGCATGCGACACCGGAGGAATGGGCTTCCTTCGGGAAGAAAATGTTAGCGATTCTCGAATCGCAGGGCACCAGTCCGTCCTCCCCTCCGAGTGGGGTCAGTCGTGATCGGTCGAGAGACACCGCTCGCACGCCTTCGGGCTCGGGTGGTCGGCACGATTCGCGGGAGAGTTCCCGCTCAGACAAGGGGAATCGTTCTCATCATGCACGTTCCAGGTCCCGGTCCTCGACGCGCTTGAGACTGCGTGAACCTGTGCAGTCTTCGAGGAAGACATCGACGCCTCTGGTGCCGAGGTAGTGACGGACTCTCTCGAGGCTCCTCCTCCTCTGGTGGCAGTGGATACTTTTTTTTACCATATTTCTGTTAGTTGTTCGCAGGCTGTCTCCACAGCTACAGTAGAGCACCCATGGGTGCCCAATTTCCCAAAATGGCCCCAGTCTTTTATTGCCATTTTGCGTTTGTATGTGCCTTCCTGGCCCTTCTTCTACCATTTCAGGTGGGCGTGGGTCCTCTTAGAGTTTTGCCTTTGGCGGGATCCCTTTGTGAAGCTTTAAGGCTCCAGCGTGTCTGCTGAGGCAGGAAGTGAGGTAGGAGCCTGAAACATTACTGGCATTTATCTTAGGGTATGGCTGGCTGGAACCAGTTTGAACTGGGCGGCTGGGTGTCCTGCAAGGACAGCCACCCCCAGGTGATGGGCAGGTACATAGGACTGAAAGAATGGGTTCCTGCATAAAAGAAGTTTTTTGGACAGAAGGCTATGTCGACCACTGGAACTGAAACTCTGAAGAAGACGACCAGAGACACCTGCAGCACCTCCAGTAACTGCAGAAGCAACGCTGAAGTACCACTGATGTCCTTACCCTGTTTTTGAATCGACCAGGGAAGCTCTGCCAAGGATGACTTCCTCCTCTGGGCTGATGGGCATAACCAGCCTCAAGGCACTCTTCAATTTAAGCCATCCTGCGACCCTCCTGGTCTGCAGAATCCCAATACCTCAACCACTTTGAAGTGCATTGCCTTGCTGTTGGTGAATCTCGCTGGAACTTTGGTGGCATCTGTGTGGACCTCCAGAAGAACAAATCGTCTCCTCAAGAGTCCCCACACCAGAGTGCAGGACAGAGAAACAAGATTCAAACCAGCAGTGATCGTTTGCTACTGGTGGTGAGAAAAAGGTGCCAAAACCACAAACCATCCTGTGAGTAAGAAGAATTCTTTGCTGGCGAGTCCCTCTCTCGTCTACTGGTGCAGGAGCCCATCCCGGGTCCCCGCCGACCAAGCACTAGGAGACTGAGTTTGCAGCCCGTGCATCCAGAAGGCGTCCAGCTGCATCAGATTCTTCACTCTCAAGGTACTGTGGGGTTCTTGGTAAACTTACCTGAAGCCATTTGTGTCACTCCTTTGCTTTTGGAGCACTGTTTCTACTGTTTTGGTGTCCACTCGTTATCAGTCGCTCAGGCCTAACAGCCTGTGCCCCTCGAGGAAGGCTTCTCCTAAGCCAACTAACTTGTTACTTAAGTGTGCCAAGAAGATTTGCATCAGAACTGTCGCATTCCTATTGGCCTGGTGTTGGTTAAGATTTTCATAGCAATGATGAATCTTCCTGACATGTGTCAACCCCAGAACTTTATGCTTTTATTGGTGGATTATTTTTCCTTATACCTCTGTGAGTGGGAACCTTTTTCCACACTCGCAGAATCTTTTACTATTTTTATGGGTGTCATTTCTAAGACTTTCCCATAATGCCTTTTAAAAGTTATCCTCTGAGTGGGTGCTGTTGCGCACGCAAGTAATGGCCGCCTGAACTGAGGAGCTCTGTTCCGTGGCAAATCCTTATATGAATGAATCCTTTCGGAAGCCACCCTGCAACGAGACTTGCAGCACCACGGGCCCATGAATGCTGGGGGTACGATATCCGAAGATTTAACGGGAAACCGCTATGTTTTAACCGAGATATCCCCACCGACGTTCTCAGCGGATACATCGCCTGTCACGGGCCTCCGTGGGAACCGGGTGGAACCCACTTGAGGCAGAGGGAGGAGGTCGGCTGCAGGCCACTAGAGGGAGGAGATGGAAGCAGATGACGCTGCGCCCGTCCACCAGCCACACGAATGAGGGGAAGAATCTGTAAAGGTTGCGACCGTGACATTACCTCTCCCGGACTGGCTGGCCAGACTGTTCCCTGCGCAGATACTTCCCTGGAAACCATGGAGTGTGGAGGTCGACGGAAACATCCAGCTGTAGAAAGTAAAATCCTGCTGGCCGATTGGCGATCTGCGGACGCAGTGCTTGCCCTACTATCTGGCACGCGCGACCCGGCCCATGGGGGCCCGCGCTGCGGCAAATGGCTAGTCACACCAACCTTAAACTAAAGGCACAGGCGGACGAGGGACGGTAATAGTCTCTGCATGCTTCCGGACACGGAATCCGCCGACGGAGAGGATGCAGACTGCATGTGGCTAATCCTGTAGTGAGGCCTTCGACGGAGTCGGACCGGCAGCCCAGTGAGGCGGCCGAGGGTCGGTGTGAGGTGAGACACTTGCTAGCTCCTGGCCATGTGGCGCTTGGCACCTTCACCCCGCTCTATTCCAGAGCCCAACGAATGCCAAGACACCGAGGTGCCTGCTTCCTGTTCCCGTATTCTATCAGGCGGCACAGGAGGAGGGCACATAGCACCCAAGCCTGACCATAATTCCTCCTGGAACACTGGTAAATGGGACAGAAACAGGGACGGAGACCGAAGGAAACGCAGACAACCTGACGGCAGAAAGCAGCGGGTTTTAACACACTCCCGCTCGGGGCACCTGTGGAACACTTCATTAACGGTGCAGAGGGGCAGCGTTGCCCGACGCCGGTCGGTGTCCCCCGGCCCCGATAATCCTGCGCTGCAGTGCTGTCTTTGGGCGCCTCCCAACACCGCTCTACACGTTCGGCGGGGCACTGGCCTGTCGCGCAGCTTGACGGGGCAACAGAAAGGAACCACCGGTAATTTATAGGTGAGAAGAGGCCTAGCAGAGCAATAACTTGCCCTTGCCCCGTGTGTGTTGGGCACTGACCACATCCTACAGCGAATCAAACCCAGTCTGGCACTACAGAGAGGCGCAGCCGCTCACACAACAGCTCAGTGGTTTGGAACACTGTATTGAATCCTCCGACTCCTACATATGAACTAGTGAGGCCGACCTGATTTTTAATGGCGTGGAAGAACACATTCTATTCCTGTCACCGAATCACGGTGGAGGAATCTGAGAATGAATACAAATTGTGTCCGGCTCATACCAGCGTTCAAAAGATCTGTAAACTGGAGAGACAACCCACTATGACCACTGCGCATAACAGTGGGGATAGCTAGCCACCTACTGTGAGGTCCTTCTATGAGAACGCAGACACAATCTGCAACTTGAATACTAAGGCGAGGAGGAAGTACGGGGAACAAAAATTGGTTCATGCCTGGAGCTCTGGTATACCATCCGCAACCTGAGGTGGTACAACCCCACAAGAGGCACTGAGGGTCTGGCCTATATAGGAGAGTATAACCCAGGGCACCAATACTGCCAACACCCATTCGTGAACTGGAACACTAGCATTGAGTGCCACGCCACTGCGCAGGAGTGAACACGCATCCTCCATAACCGAAAATACCACTTAGCTGGAATACTACTAGGTTAAGGCCCTAAGGTTCCATAGTGCATTTTGGGAACTATTGTGCTATATGATGTGGGAGAACACAGTCCATTCCCTCTTACAGATCACAACACATGGGCCGGCACGAGATGAAAGGCTCATGTGCCAAAAAGACAGGCACAATGGACTCCTTCACAAATTCCCAGTCCTCAGGGTCTGCAGCGACATCGACTGCTGTCGACACCTGAACGGAGATGCCTGATGACTCCAAAGAGGGCTGCCTGATGGCCTCCGTGCAGAGTGGATTCTTTGCTGTGAATGTCAAACTTGATGATATAGTGGCAACCATTGGCTCACGCAAGGCTAGGGTGGACAAGGAAAACGCCTGTATTACTGAAGCAGAGGGCAGGATCAGCACAAGTGAAGATGCGATTACCCAGCATGGCTGCGACATAGCACAACTTAAAGGGGACCTATCCAAAATGCAGGGCAACTGCGAAAGATCTCCAGATCCAGGAGAAACAACATCGGGATTGTCAGAGTTTCGGAGTCCTTCTGCAAAGGTACAATGGAGGGATATGTGGAGGCCCTTCTGAAATCCCTATCTGGTACGGAATCTTTTTCGGAGCACTTTCTGGTCGAGAGGGCCCACCGCACCGTAGCCCCGTTGCCCAGGCCTGCAGCGCCACCCCGCACAATAATTGCCTGTCTCCTCAACTACAAGGACAGAGACGCGATCCTCAGACTGGCCAGAGAAAAGGGTGCGCTACACTACAAAGAGAACAACATACACATTTACACAGACTTTGCAACAAGCATACAAGAAAAGGTCATATGAGCCACTAAAGCGACAACTCCATCTGCGCCAAGTCCCTTATGCCCTGATCTTCCTAGCCAAAATGAGGATCCAGCATGGGGGAAGGGCACACTTCTTTGAAACTCCTTTGGCAGCTATGGCGTATGTGGCGGCCTCCATCCCTCTGCCCCCCCCAGAGAACGTGGGGCTGATCAGAACATGAGACCCAGACGAGGACAGGCGGGATCCTGCAGAGTGGCAGATAAATAAGTTGATATCCTTTGCATTGGTTGAATAGTTACGAGAATGGGTGGATCTGGTCATTATTTGTTAAACCCTGTTTGAGGGCACTTGGTGACGGCAGCCATGTAGCTGCAACATGCAAGCCTCAGGAAAGTTTGAAGGATTACATCGAGTTGGGGGTAATGATGCGCAAGTGGGTTTAAGAGGGGGGGACAGTTGGTCATTCTCCAAGGCACCTGCGGGGGAGGATGAAGGTGTGGAGTCCAAGACCTGTTGTGGGAGTTAAATGTATGAATATGTATGGTCATGCCGCTGCTGACGGTACCTTCAAAGAAACGGCATACACAGATCGCGATAAACACAGATGGCGCACAAGAATCCCATGGGCAAAGGGCTAAAACTTAAACTTCTGTCCCGGAACGTTCGTGTGCTCAACAACCCGATAAAATCTAGAAAAGTGGGAACATACATTGCTAGGCACCATCCACACATATTGATGTTGCAAGAAACCACAGACTCAAAAAAGTAACACCGACCTCCTTACACACTGGGGCCCACAGAGATATTACATGGAATACTCCACCCAGGCTAGGGGGTACTCGCACTAATACATCCATCAATGGGATTCCGATGTACAGACAGCAAAATTGACCCCCAGGGACGATATGGATTAGTCTGGGGCGATATTGCGGGACAGTCAGTGGTGTTAGTTAACACTTATGGGCCAAATGGAGACGACCCTCATTTTTATATAAATATTTTGGATATGCTCACCCCTTCAAATGACGCTTGGATACTATGGGGCTGGGGGGAGACTTCAACACAATCCTAGATATCTCCCTTGACTGGTCTTCACCAGGGCAGCCACCACTTTACACCAGATATTACTGCAGATGCCCCTGATTGATGCATGGAGGACACTTCACCCGCTCGACAGGCAGTACTCCTACTATTCCTCAGTACACGATTTTGAATCCCGTATTGATTGGTGGCTCCTCTCCTCATCTCTCTCAAATACGTTGATGAGCTGTGGCATACACCCCCCGCACACTATCGGACCACTCCCCAATATCCCTAGAAATAGTACTACATGAGATTCGGCCGCCAGTTAGGCAATGGGGGATGCCTTCCGATATCCGAAAGACCCCAACGTAGTTGAATCTCTCCACACGTAAATTTGCGAATTTTTCACTATAAATGAGGGGTCCGTTGACCGTCATGCACTTTTTAAGGTCTGGGTGAGGGGGGTTCTTATGTCTAAAACCACAGAGCTACTGAAATCCATCAGATCGGAACTGGCAGACGTGGAGGTGCGTCTACAGGAACTGGAACTTGAATACAGTGATACCCATGATAAAAATCATTGGCTTACATTAATAGTTTATTACAGGAATTTAACAAACTGGCAGCCAGGGAAATACAATACATGATAGCCCCTAAAACAGCACACAGGTACGGGGAAGGCAATAAGCCAGGAAGCCCTTTAGCCAACCTATTGAAGGCTGAACAACATCACACTCCCATTGCTAGTATACACGCAATAAATTGCAGGGTAATCGCAGAGGAGGAAGGTATCAACCAGGAATTCACGTGTTTCTATACAGAGCTTTACGCAAATGGAGATGTAAGATCCACTATGGGAAACGTATGACTACCTAAATGCATTGAAACTTCCTAAACTTCTGTGTGAAGACAAACTAGCCCTAGACCAACCAATCACCTGTGAAGAAAGAATGGAAGCAATAAAATCCCTAACATCAGGGGAAAGTCCGGGGTCAGGCGGTTTAAGCGCAGAACTGTATAAGGAATACCATGTTGAACTTGCCCCTGTTCTGTTAAAGGTATGGGAAGATGTGATGGGCCTGGGCATCCTACCAGAATCTGAGGGAAGCCGTAATAACAATGCTATTAAAGCCTAGGTGTCCACCCCATGACATTCTTCTATAGACCCCTTTCATTAATCAATTCTGATGCGAAAATATTCACTAAGGTTCTGACCACTAGGCTCCTTCCTAGCATGCCTAGACTGGTCCACCCGGACCAATGTGGTTTTATCTCGACTCGGTCCACTGCTCTGAATCTCCGCAGATTATTTGGGGTTATGGCACTGGTCGATCCCGAGACGCGAGCAGCTGTAATTTCCCTAGATGCCAAAAAGACTTTGTATTCCGTATCCTGGGAATATCTGTTCGCAGTGCTTAAACTTCGGGATGGGCCCCTACTTTCTTAAATGTGCTCGGCTGCTATATACCAAACCAGGAGCTAAGGTCCTCACTAATCGCACTCTCTCCAAAATCTTCTCACTAGGTACGGGTACCAGACAGGGCTGCCCGCCCCCCCCCCCGAATACTGTTCGCCCTAGCAATCAAACCGATGGCAGCATTTGTGTGGTAGAACCACGGACACATGGGTATTAGAATGACAGGCCCAACCCAGTCTTTATAATTTTATATGCGGACGACACGCTTCTTTCTCCAGCATGGGGTCTGGCATGGATTCACATGCTCATGAATATTCCCCGCCGTCAGGCTGGGAATCCTCAGTAAAGAAAAAAATCAGTTTCAGTTTTGTTTCTGAACTCTCTACTAATAACCAATCACTGGACTCTGGGTCATACTGCCCGCAGCCAATGACTGCCCTCTATCTAAGCCCCTCCTCTGGCAGCCATCTTCAGATTTTTACCGCACTCTCGTGTTGGGAGTCCTCTTGCTTAGCTCTCAAGCTTTTACTGCGTGTTGCGTTTTTTCAAAGAGTTTAGTCACATTTTTCGGTCAATTCGAGCCTCAAGCTCCACCAAATCATCTTCCGATTAACGGGGACCCGGTTCGGAATTTTCTATGCCCCTCATGGGTGATTTTGCATCGAATTTCACTTCTTGGAGGATTCCAGAAGATCTTTGATGCCTACACCGAGTGGTTATGGCTCAAGACAAAGGAGACTCAACGCCCGTTGGATCCAAGCTATTCAGGAACTGCCCAGGATGTGGACTGCAGAACGTCTTCAAGGAGGATGAGCACTCTCTGTGTCTCTACTGCCTGCACTCCGACAAGTCGCACGTGGAGGAGGACTGTGCGTTCTGCAAGAACATGTCCGTCGGGACCATGAAGGACTGTCGGAAACGACTCCCTGACTGGCTGGAGGCTAAGAGCCCGGCAGCAGGTGAGAAGAAGAAGTCTGAGCGTTCTTCTAAAACCTTTAAGGGCGCTCCGGCGATGGGTGCCAAACAGAAGGCAAAGCACTGCGAGTCCACGGGCACCGGGAGCGCCGTTGCTTCGGGCTGCTCGGCTGTCAGGCTGGGCAAAATGTCACCGACCAGTCAACCACGAGCTAACACTCCGGCTCGGTGAAAAGGAAGTCGGAGAACCCGGGTAAGCTTCGGGAGAAGCCCTGGTCGATCCCGGCAAAGAAAGCAAAGGGGGAGCGAGGCGGTGACCCTCCCCCCACGGTGAAGGCATCCGACACGCCCAAGGTCGTGAAGGCCCAGATTCACCCGGCTAACCCCTCGATTGAGGGAGTTGTGGCGTCCCTGGCGAAGCCCGCAGAGGTGACCCCAGTGGAGACGGCCTCCAGGCCTAGAGTTTCCCTGCCATCCCGGAGGGAACCGTCTTTCCAAACGATCGAAAAGACCCCCGTGTAGCCCCGGGCCGAGAAGGAGGGGGGGTGAGGTAGTCCTAGCAGACCCAGATACCTCCTCTGAGGACGAGCTGTCTGTCATCAAGGCAGCCAGGTTCGAGGAGGTCAGAGCTTGCGGGAAGCATCCCGATGAGGTGTACGTAGAGAGCGAGGGTGGAGCCGACGAAGAACGTCAGGTTGAGGAGGAACCGGAGGAGCCTCGGCCGACGCTCCTATCTCAACCGATGCCAACACCGTCGGACAGGTCGGAAGACTTCTTGCTGCACTGCACACCTTGTGCACGGAGATAAGGACATGGTTGCCCTTACCGCCAGCAGACGCTCCAGCAGCGCCTGGACCGTCGGGGAGCCCTCCAGCCAAGCGGAGGCAGGTCCATCCACACCTACCTTTCCATCCTTCACCTCCATCCCCTCCGCCGAGGGATGAGACGAAGACGGCGACGACGGGTACGGACGACGGCACAGACGACGGAACGGATCTCCCATCGCCCCCTCCCCGGGCTTCCCCTCCTGACGAAATTGGCTTGTTTCAAGCCATGATCGCCAGGGCCTCTGAGATCTTCCAGCTATGCCCTGAAGAGCAGAAGAAGGAGGGATTCCTGTATCAACGACGAGAGGCCAAAAGGAAGACCGTACTCTCAGTCCTGCTGTTGGACGACATCTGGGACGAGGGACTGTCCCTTCTGAAGAACCCATCAACGACCCCTGCGAAGAGAGACCGGTACGTGAAGAAGTACCGGGTCTCAGATTCTGCTCCTATGTGCCTCAGGGCGCAGCCGTCCCCGGACTAAGTAGTCTGCGGCGGCCAAGAAGAAATCGGCTGGGGCAACGGCATCGACTTACACTACCCCGCCGGACGGCGAGGGGAAGAAGCTGGACGTCATGGGACGTCGGGTCATCTCGTCGGCAGCGACGACCATTAATGTGGCCAACACTCTCGCTATCGTGGCCCGCTACGATAGGGAGCTGTTTTAAAATTGCCCCCCTCCTGGACTTCCTCCCGGATGACGAGAGAGGAGGCCCTCGAAATCCTGCAGGAGGGCAAGGTGGCTTCGGATCACCCCATCACGGTAGCCACAGACATCGCTGACACCGGGTTTTGCTAGAAGGGCAACAGCGTTTGCCTTCACTGGCGCAGTTGGCTCAGGGCCACCGACTTCCGTCAGTACGTACAGACCAGGGTACTGGACATGCCCTTCGACAGGAACAATCTGTTCGGGAAGGCAGTGGACGAGTCACTGCAGGCTATCAAGGCAGATCGCTGAGACGGCCCGTGCGCTGGGCACGCTACATCAGTGACGGCCGTCCTTACTGACCTCCGGAGGCAAGTCTTAAGGTGCTACCAAAGGATTCGGCGGCAGCTCTTTGTCATACCGCCAGGCGGCCCGTTCTTTGTTTCAAGAAGCCTGCAGAGGCCGCAACAAGGGCGGTGGACATCGTCGCCAAGGGGGCAAGGCCTCGGCGAAACAGGACTGAACCGGCCGCGATGTCGGGCCCCCACCCGAGCACCCCGGTGGGAGGCCTGATGGCGGAATTCCTCAGCGTGTGGGAATCCATCTCCACGAACCGTTGGGTGCTGGATGCCCTGGCCCACGGGCACACTCTGGAGTTCCAAAGGAAGTGCCCAGACTTTCCACTGGTGGCCAAGAAAGAAAACTACATCCCGCAACTACTTCTGGAGGTACGAGCGATGCTGGCAAAGGGTGCGATAGAACTCGTCCCTAAGAGGCTGCGGGGCTCTGGAGTATACTCATGGTACTTCCTTGTCCGAAAGAAGACTGGCGGCCTATCCTGGACCTCCGCCACCTCAACAGGTACATATAATCCCAAAAATTCCAGATGGTCACCCTTCAGCATGTGCTGGGACAGCTGGAAGAAGGGGACTTCCTGTCGTCGTTGGACCTGGAGGATGCATACTTCCACATCCCCATACACAAAGGACATTGTAAGTTTCTACGCTTCGTGGTCCAGGGGAGGCACTATCAGTTCAAGGCACTGCCCTTCGGTTTGAAGTCGGCGCCAAGCGTCTTCACCAAGTGTCTGGCGCCGGTGGCGGCGCGGCTGCGCCTGCAGGGGAGTCACGTCTACCCCTATCTGGACGATTGGCTCATCCGAGTGAAGTCAAGGGAACTCGCCGTTGACCACACAGCGAGGACCGTTCCGCCTGCTCAAGGAACTGGGGTTTTCGATCATCTTTGCGAAGACCTGCTTGGTGCCATCGCAGGGCGCCCTATTCCTAGGGGCCAGGCTCAACACGGTGGCATGGCTAGCCTCACCGTTGGAGGAGAGGATAAAGGCCATCCTGGGCAAGGTACAACGGCTGTTGACCATGGAAGTAGCCAGGGTGAGGTCCATCAAGTCCCTGCTCTGCATGATGTCGTCATGCATCTACCTCGTGCGTCTGTGCAGGTTGCGGATGCGGCCACTGAAGGAGTTCCTCGACGCCTGTTGGATACAAGTGGCGGGAAGCTTCGAAGACCAGATCTCCCTCAACAAGACTTTCCGCAAGCGATCCGGTGGTGGGGCACCCGCGCGCATCTCACGGCAGGCATGGTCTTCCAGACCCCAGTGCATCAGGAAACGGTTATGATGGACGCCTTCCTGGAGGGATGGGGCGCGCACACCAGAGATCTCCACGCAAGAGGCGTTTGGCTCCCGGGGGAGAGGTCACTGCACATCAATGTCCTATATCTCAAGGGCAAGGTGGTACGGGTCTTCACCGACAACACCACCACGATGTTCTACATCCGGAAGCAGGGGGAGCACCAGATCGCCAGCTCTCTATAGGAAGCGCAGGATCTGTGGCCCTGGGCCGTCGCCCAGGGGATGTTCCTGGTACCCTTTCTTCTGGAAGTTTTGCTCTTGCCATGAGTGGGAGTTTCGGCAGGATCAAGTAGATCTTCTATTCTGACGATGGGGCAGTCCCCAGATCGATCTGTTCGCGATGGCGACGAACACCAAGTGCCGGAGGTTCGCCAGCAGGTTTCCCCAGCCGGGGAGCATGGGGATGCATTCTCCTCATCTGGGACGGCCTGTTCCTCTATGCATTCCCACCGTTGCCGCTGCTACTGCGACTCATCAGTCAACTCAGACGGTCCCGGTGCAGGATGATCCTCGTCGCACCGGTGTGGCCGATGCAGATATGGTTCCCGGACTTTCTGGACATGTCGGCATCCCCTCCAGTCAAGCTTCCGGCAGACGCGGATCTTCTCGCCAGGGAAGGAGGCGTGATCCTGCATCATAACCCAGGATCGCTGAACATGCAGGCCTGGCTCCTGCAGCACTAGAGTTTGGAGGCTACGATATCCCGGCGGACTGCAAGGAGGTACTTGCCAAGGCCAGGGCGTCATTGACTCTTAGGTGCTATGGACATAAGTGGTACAGGTTCTCTGTCTGGTGCCGTGCAGAGAAGATTAACCCTCTATGGATTACGACTCCTCAAGTACTGCCGTACTTGCTGTTGCTGGCCAAGGCGGGGCTGGCACATGCCACCATCAGAATTCATCTGGCGGCTATCTCCCGCTACACCAGAACTCTGCGGCGGTCATCGCTGTGGTCCCACCGCCTGGTGAAGGAGTTCATGTAAGGACTGTTTCCGCCGGTGAAGGCTCCGGCCCTGGCGTGGGAGCTCACCAGGCTCATGGGTCCAGCATTTGAGCCATTTGCATTCTTGCACCTCCTAAATTCCTCCTAAATGCGGTGGTCAGCACGACGAGCGGGAGAGATCCAGGCCCTCTCCGTAAACCGCCATACCTGACATTCCACCAGACGAGGGTAGTGCTGAGGACACACCCCTCCTTCATGCCCAAGGTGCCATCGGACTTCCACCTCAACGAGCCCTTGGCGTTGCCTGTTTTCTTCCCGTCGCCGGCTGAGAGGAATTTGCACTCGCTGGATGTGGCTAGAGCGCTGAAGTTCTATGTGGACCGCACAAAGAGTTTTCGGAAGGCGTCACAGCGGTTTGTGATGTTTGGCCCTGTGAACCAAAGGAAGGCCCCCTCCAAGGCTTCCATGTCCAGATGGCTCTCCGGCTGCACCATGCACTGTCACCGGTTGGCAAACCGACCGTTGCCTGGCCGTCTGAGAGCCCATTCGACCAGAGCGACCGCTGTTACTACGGCGTTCCTGTCTGGTGTGCCCCTGCTGGACATCTGCAGGGCAGCTACGTGGAGGTCGGTGCACACCTTCACGATATTCTGCTGCGTTGACCGGGATTCCAGGGAGGAGTCCAGAGTAGGCCAAGCAGTGCTGCGCAACTTGTTCGCTTGAAGGTGAGCCTGGTGAGGAGGTAAGAGATGCTTAATGTTGAGCCTTGCCACCTCCCGTGGTTGTGCATGTGTGTACTGCTATGTATTCTTGTATTTATGAGCATGTGAATCCATGCCAGACCCCATGCTGGAGAAGGAACAAGTTCCTTACCTGTAACTGTTGTTCTCCAGCATGGGTCGGACGTGGATTCACATGCAAACCCTCCCTCCAACCCTTCTGCGGCGCTTCTCTTGGTCCTACTGCCACTTTATGCGCTACCAAATCTGAAGATGGCTGCTTAGGTAGAGGGCAGTCATTGGCTGGGGCAGTATGACCCAGAGACCAGTGATTGGTTATTAGTAGAAAGACAGTTCAGAAACTAAACTGAAACTGATTTTTTTCTTTACCAGGGATTCCAAGCCTGACGACGGAGAATATTCATGAGCATGTGAATCCATGACAGACCTGTGCTGGAGAACAACAGTTATAGGTAAGTAACTTGTTCCTTATATTGGAGACCCTGAGGAAAACCTGGGCCCCATTATGACTGACATGCACAAGTTCGCCGAGTACTCTGGCTATAGAATCAACAACTCAGAAGTCCGAAATATTGCCACTTACACTGCCACTGTGTGTCCAACCAACACCTATGGACTTAAATGCTCACGTACACAAGTCCGAAATCTAGGCGTAATCGTATCCAAGGAGAGACTCACACTATACACTGACAACCATGACCAACTTCTACATTCACTTGCTATTATACTACAGTTATGGGCTAGGCTTCCCATCTCCTTACTTGGCCGGATTGTGAAGGCAAGCGTCCCCACACAGCACGATCCTCCCCGCAATGAGAGACAATGAAGGACTCTCCCAAAATGGGAATAAGGCCAAGACAGAGTGCGGGTGAGCGTAAATGGGAGTTTATCAATCAGAATAGGGCATGCAAAGGACTCTGCAAACTCCGAGAGCGCTCTGTCTGACAATAACAAAGACAGGCGTATATATTTACAAAAAACGTCATAAGAACCTACACACTATAGGGGGCACAAGTTCATGGGGATTGGGTGGCGATGACTAACTATAGGTGCTGCTGTGATGTGGTTGGCTTTGGCTGGAAGACGTCACTGGGCAGCCTCGTGGGTTGGGCTGGGCCTGGCAGGGTGGCAGAGTTCATCCAGGCGGTGTTGTGGGGCCATCGTGGCCAGTGGCAGAGATGAATGTCTTCTCCTGACTTATTAGCCCTAGGCCATGCACACCGCAGTCATTCAAGCATTTTTGGTATTATCTTCTTTAGTAAATCTTTCAATAGGTTATACAACAGGTTAATGCAACACAGGAGGAATGCACCTTGTGAGAGGACTGGAGGTAATACGTCAGGGCATGGTTACCAGTGTCCTGTTGACTGGGGCCATAGGTCGAGGGGCTAAGCTTCAGGGCCTGGGACGGGCGGTACATGTCTCTCTGCCTTGTTAGAAGTTGTTATGGATGTTCCACTGTGTGTTGTCAAAGTGTTGGGTGTCTTGATTGTACAGGGCCATAAGTCTGAGATGGTCCGGTGGGTTGTGAGGTTTACGAGGGGGCGCGTGTGTTCAGGCAGAGGTTTACTGCTGTGCTGTAAATAATGCATGTGGCAGGTGGTGGCCTTGGGTGCTACAGAGGGGGTTACAAATCTTTGAAGCGACTCCAGTCTGGTTGGGGGAGGTAACGCAGCGCGGCGCGGTCTCTGCTCTCATGCCTTGGCAGCCTTCGTAGGGTGGGAGGGGGAATGGCCTTGTACGTATTTCACAAAGGTATCTCCCTCGTGTGTTACCGATTTAGGTAAAAACATCACAAACATTTGAACACTATATAATACTTATTCAAGAACAAATACAAAACATGCATTTTAATTTTTGCTAGATGTGTCTCGATTATACCCAGTCTGAGCAACTTATTCATTCATTATGTTTTAACAAGTACAGTATTTAGTTATATGCATATATATTTGCAGTAAGTGAGGTAGAGTTAGGATTGGTGGAGAACATAGAAAGTGACCCGCCATTTGTTCGTGACGGCGGTGGCGCATGTGGGGCCTCGACGTGCACATATGACATGCGCCTTCTCATGCATTCTTCACATGGGCCCTTGGCATGGTTACATTTGTTTTCTTATGTCCTCTAGCAGCATTAGTTCAGTTATGGCACGAGCCCATGGGGTGTAGGGTTTCCGGTCATACACGTAACAAACATATTCCTGATGTGTGTCGTTATTGTTAGTACCCAACTGCAATGGTCTATGTTCACCATCGCTTATATCATGGGGGCATGATCTCTTGTAATTATACATTTTACAGGCTTTTGTAATATAAGGGATTTTATCAGAGAAAAGCATTCGTTGCAAGTAGTCTCAACATTAATATACAAAGGTTGTATGGCATATAACGACCATTTTACTGTTCTTTTCATTTGCCTAGGCCTGCTGGCCGGGTCATGCTGGGAGCGATGATACACTGCGGGAGGTGAACTGTTACAATGTTAGTGTATTACACTAGCTCATGTCCGTCTTGTTCGTGGGAACGTGCTCGCAGCGGATCTGCCAGGGTGCTGCGGCAACAGGGACGACTGAAACCCTCCAAGGGTGGGGGCCGCGCAACAGTGCACTGAGCTCACACCATCTTTACCAGATAAAATGGTTTCTAGGCCAAGCTGAATTGTAATACATGTGGGCAATTCATACGTGCGGGCAATGTCTCCAGTGGGTGAACCCTCCACCACCTGGGCCCGGGTGCATGAGGGGACGCCCAGGAGAGCCACAGCCCTCTCCTGGGGAGAAAGCGCAGGCGAGAGGGGTCTTCTTGGACCAGTCCTCCCCTACATTTCCCCCCTTTCGTTACTAAAGTAACGAATTCTTTAAATCTTCTATCCTCCTACATTCTGCCTCGTCCATCACCGCCTCATCCCATGCAGGAGTTCCTTTGATGGGCATCCATGCTCTGCACACCCCCCTTAAGCTCTGACCTCTCCGGGCGTATTCATCTGGGGTACACATTAGATATATACATCCACCATCTCCTTCCAAATCTACCCAAACTTCCTCATACCATTCTAATATACGGGGCTCTTTGATGGTGGTGTGCCACAATTTATCTACAATATCTTTATCGTGGTATATAGGCACCAGTTAGTACCTGGGTGAGTTATCTATCCCTGTTTGTACTTGTGCTTCTTGCATCGTTTTTATTGTACCGTGTGAGTTGCCCATTGTCACCATCATCATCGCACCATTTGGTACTGCGTTAGCACAAACTCGAAGACCCACCTGGCACAGGCAAAAAAGTAGAAGGAGGAACACAACAGCTGGTATTAAAAATTTTTACAGTTGTTCCAAGCCATGAGGGAACCCAGGAGAAGATGTTGTCGAACCATGTACTTGCTTCTGCTCCACCTTCCATTTTCATTTTTTCTCCTAGGTTGTGGACTGCTTCGATCACATGGGACAGGGAGCCATTTTCTGCGTCTTCAGAAGGTACGAAAGTGCAGCAGGCACTTCCTATTTTTCGGCAAACACCACCGTCCATCGCCGTCAACAGGTCCAGGACGTACCTGTTTTGCATGGTCATTAATCGTAAAGCTCTTAGTTCCACTTTGATTATATTGAATCCTTCTTCAGTGTCGTTAGCCAGCTGAATCAATTCCCAGCGTGTTATCTGGAGCCATTTTGCGTTTGCCCTTGCTTGGACACTTGAGACGAGTGAGGCAAAGAATGTTTCTGCTGAACTGAATAATCGATATTTGTCTGGGATCTGAGCCAATAGTTCTGATGATGCCTTTGATATGTAATTTGATGCTCGTCTGTTACGGGTTAGCACTTTTCCCTTGTTTCCAGAAGACAGGACATATATTTGTGTCTCTGCAGTTGGTTGAGCCACACCCTGCATGCGTTCCTGCGTCCTTTTGCTCCCATCGATGTGGCTTTCTGGTATCACCATTAGGGCTGAGTGCAGAGTGGCCATTGAGCAGCTGCCACTCCATGACTGGGGGAGGTGTAGATATGCCTGTTTGCCGCACACCCAGTACGTGTCCATCAGGGCCGCTGTCCCTTTCCTTAAGTCTGGGATGGTGAGGGTCTTGTTGCAGTTTTTGTTCGTTCCCATGGGGGTTCTCCCTTCTCCTTTAAAGCACAGTTTGTAGTCCATTTCGCTATGTAGTTTGAACGGCTTTTCAATGGCAGTTACCCAAGTTAGTTTTGAAATGTGTTCTCTCCATACTGGTGTACATGTTTCCTCTATCCACTGCAATTTATCCGGTGCCACACCTCTTAGTGCTTCCGCTTTTCACAGTACTTCTTCATCCTTCTGCTTGTTGTCAGAAAAAAGTGTCCCTTCTATTACAAAAAATGGTTCTTTCAAACATACCACTCCTGCCGTTTTTGGGTAACACGTTTTTTCGTTCTGCAGCATTTGAAAAGTCACTTTGTGTGCCTGGAAGGTGTTCTTAATCCTGCACAACGTGAGATGAAGGAGACATTGGGCATCCACAATAGGCAACTCTTTCGGTAACAACACTTTGGGTGTACCTGATGCATGTGGGATGAGGGAACAGACATAACAGCTCTCGTTTGTTGTCTGTTTAGCTGTGGCACTCATGTCTGCATACCATTTATTTGTTTGATGGGGGTGTCGTGGGTCTTCCATCTTATCTAAACCTAGCCCATAGTACTCATCATACTTCCTCCTCCCTGCTTCTCTTTTTCGTCTGTTGTTCTTGTTACTTATGTACTTCCCAATCCCCTGGGCAGTGGACAACCTAGACCCCCCTTTCTCATTCCCGCCCCCCTTGGACCATTCATCATATAATATTTCGTGCATTGCTAGTAGATTTTCGTCTTCTTTCCTGATGTTATCTGGCAGATTGTTTTTTGGGACGGGGGCAGGCTGGCTGGTGAGGGTGTTATACAACCATGATATGGCAGACGGGTTTCGGTCATTGAGACTGTGGGCATTGTAATTAGATACCCCTGGTGGAGACACTGTGTTGCTCTGCATTCCACCTTGTGGCTTTTCTCTTTGTGAGGTTACAACACTGGATGGTGTGGTATGATATCCCCACACAAGTTTAGTTCCGTCCCATATCAAAAAATCACCTTCCCTGGTATTGACCCCTGCAGTTGCATTGGGCCCGGTGGTACTGTTAATTGGTCCAGTAGTGTTGTTACTCCCTCCCCCCTCGTACATCTCGATAGAGATGAACGCTATAAACCAATATGTAATCAAGCCAAACATTATCATAAAAAACAATGTGATGCATACTGATAATCCACACTCATACGAATATCTACATCTCTCATATACTAGTTCTCTCATTCTACTAATTCTATCCGTTGCAGGCTGCCCGTTAGTTGCCATGGAAGCTCCTGTTTGAGATATAAAAGTGCATTAAGTGCATGCATGTAAACGTTTTGCTGGCACTGTCTGTGCCAATACATTTGACGGGGAATGGAAGCGGGTGGGGATGCGGGGGAGGGGTATTCACAGACAAGGGAATATACAAACTATAATATTATTATTTCATTAACTGCATACCAACCAACAAGATAAAAAAAAAGAAAGCACACACACACAAAAATATATATATATATTTTTTTTTGCAATATCCTTGTCAGTCATTATTCCATTCCAGTCCCGTGCTGACACACACACACACGTCGATATTTAGACATCCTACTCATTTTCATCGTTTGCCGTTGTCTGTGCCCCCTCATCTATCTCTTCCTGTATATTGCTGTATGCTTTTCGTGCGTCGGTCAAATGCACCCAGTACCTCAAGCCCTTCACCTTCACTGCCGTGGGTGTGCAGAATATTACTTCGTATGGGCCATGGAATCGTGGTGCGGTCCACCGACGCACAAAGCTTCTAACATAAATAGAGTCACCTGGCATCAGCTGTAGCTGTTGCTCTGGTTCCGTGATAGATCCTGTTACGTTTCCCTCTTCTCTAGTGAAGGGTGGGGAGAGTTGTTTTGATATGGCGCGCGCTGCTCTTGTTAATTTTCGTAAATAGTCTGTAAACTCTTCTCCCAATATTGCGGCACTTCTGTGAGCATCTGAGTGTTCGCGTGGTGGAGAGTGTGCTGTATTCATTCGTCTCCCGGTCACGATCTCGTGCGGGGACAAATGGTGGTCTTTACTTGGTTGATTTCTCAACTCAAATAGCGCCAGGGGTAGACAGTAAATCCAATTTTTCTTTAATGAGAAGCATAGTTTTGATAACCTGCCCTTCAACAGTCCGTTCATCTTTTCCACTACGCCATTACTTTGGGGCTGATAAATAGAACACAATTTATGTTTTATACCCAATAATGTGGTCACTTCCTTAAAAAGTTCATTCACAAAATGAGAGCCGTTGTCTGAGCGGATCACGTCACAAATTCCCCAGCGCGGGAACACTTCCCTTACTAGGAACTTGGCAGCGCTTTTGGCGTCAGGTCGCGCACAGGGTCCTGCTTCCACCCACCTTGAAAATGGGCACACAACCACGATCATGTACCGTGCGCCATTACACCTTTCCCCCATGTCTGCGTAATCTATATGCAGTTCTTTGAATGGGCCAATGGGTTTAGGAATTGTTCCCCGGAGTGTGCGCAATGTCATTCCTGAATTGTATATTTGGCATGTTGTGCATTCCATTGTCAATCGAGACACATGCTCCTGGAGACAGGGCACGAACCATTCTTCCTGTATTTCCGCTGCGATGTGCTGTTTGGTATTATGTGCAGGGAAGTGCAGCTGTTGAAATGCAACTTCTAGTAACTGTAGCGGCATTACCACTTTCCCCGAGTTATTTTGTCGCCACAGTAGGTCTGTTCCCGACTGGCTGCACCCCCGTTTTGTCAATGTCAGTTTCTCCTCTGCACTAGCTCCTTCTTGCAATTCTAGTATTTGTGTATGGACATCATGTTGTACCCTTCTGGGGGTTCTTCAGTTCTCTTGTTCTTGAGCACATACTCACCTGTGTCATATTTCTGGAAATAGGAAGCCTCCTTGGCGGCAGCGTCCGCTGCCGCGTTCCCTAAAGACACAACGTCTGTGTTGGATGTATGGGCCTGGCACTTCACTATTGCTACAGCAGTAGGGTTTTGTAGGGCCTCAATTAATTCTTTTAACAACTCTGCATGCTGCACTGGTGTTCCGTCCGCCCGTCTAAATCCCCTACGGCCCCATCTTGCTAGACCTCCATGTACTGTCGTAGTCATGTAAGCTGAGTCTGTGTAGATTGTCACTGCACAACCCTTTGCTGCGTGTAGCGCTTCTATGAGCGCAATTAGTTCTGCTGCCTGTGCAGAGTAATGCGACGGGAGGCGGTACTGTACTAGTGTTTCAAACTCACCTTCTTCTAATCTCACTACCGCCATGCCAACGTGTTTTTCTCCTGTGTCCACATCAATTGATGCAGACCCATCCACAAAGTACACTTCCCCCTCATTCAGTGCGTTTTCACACACCACTGTGTCCTCTCCACCTTCTCCTGTGTGGGTTGTGCAGTCGTGATTTTGCATATCCTCCAATGTGCATGCTTCTGTAATGAATGTGGCCGGGTTCACTGTTTTACATCTCACTATGTGAATGTTGGCGCTGGACAATATGATCTCATATGCTGTTGCCCGCTGTGTGGTCAGTGTGCTTTTTGATCTTTCAAGTATTGCAAATAATGAGTGCTCCACGAACAATGTCACTGGGCACCCCATTACTATTGTGGCACTTTTCTCAATCGCGAATGCGGCTGCTGCGAGCGATTGTTCGCACGCGAAATGACCCTGCATCACGGCATCCAAAGTACCACTATAGTACGCCAGGGGCTTGTGCCCTAAGGATGTTTTTTGTGTCAGTACTGCTGTCATAAGTGTTCCTTTGCAATGGGAAAATAGGTAAAATTCGTGTCCATAATCGGGGTTTGCTAGTACTGGAGCGCTTGAAATTAGCTCTTTCAGTGATCGAAACGATATGCTCATTTCTTCTGACCATTTTATTTTTTCATTCTCCTGTTGTGCTTCTTTGAGTGCTTGTAGGAGGGGCCTGGTGTATGCTGCATAGTCTAGTATCCAAGCTCGGCAATAATTGCACATTCCCAAAAATTTCTGCATGTCTTTCACTGTTGTGCGCTCTCCTACTGACCTTATTGCCTCCACCCTGTCAGGAATTATTCTCTTTCCGTCTTTTGATATGAGCTGTCCCAGGTATAGGACCTCAGTCAGGCAATACTGTAGCTTCTCCTTATCTACCTTGTATCCTTTGTTGGCTAGTAAAGTCAAGAGCGTTGTTGAATCATTTCTACATGTTGCTTCGTCTTGTGCACACACCAATAAATCAACCACGTACTGAATAATCGTACTCTCTACTGATAGGTTTCCCAAGTCTTCATGCAATATGCGGTTGAATATGCTCGGGCTCTCACAGTATCCCTGTGGCAGTCTGCAGTGTTCATATCTTTTTCCCCCCAGTGTGAATGCTGTAAGGTATCTACTCTCTTCAGCCAGGGGTATTGAGAAAAATGCGTTTTTCAAGTCCACTACTGTAAAATGTGATGCTGCTTTTGGGATACTGCATAGTATTGATGCAGGGTTCGGGACTAGAGGGAACTCTTTCTGAATTACATCATTGAGGGGGCGTAAGTCCTGTATCATCCTCAAAGATCCCCCTTTCGCTTTTTTAATTGGATAAATACATGTGTTTCATGGTGAGTTTGAAGGCACTATTATCCCTTGTACTAGTAGTGCATTTATCGTTTCTTTTATCCCTTCTTCAGCCTCACGGGACAATGGATACTGTTTGACTCGGGGTAAGATAGCTCCTTGCTTTAGTTTTATTATCACAGGTTGTACTACATCATGGGGGCCTGTTGTCCATAACTTGTTTGGTACGAGCCTCATGTCGTCATCAAAAAATGACGGTGGTGTTCCTACCACTGCCATCAATTGGACGGGGATCTCCCTGACTTGGATCAAAATGTCACAGGGCATCGCTATTTCCATTACTATCTCACCATCCCCTTCTGTGTCTGAAAAGAGGTCCTCATCTGTTACCTCGCGTAGGGCGAGGTTTGGGTTTGTGCACAGCACTGTTCGCCACTCACATCCTTCTCTGTCCATTCCGATCACAGCGATCCGTTTCGTTGACACCTGCACAGCGTGCAAATCCAACGACACCACTGATCCTGGTGCTGCGTTCGGACACACTATGGGGCGGAAGAGGAACTCTGCTGGAATCCTCCAATCCATACTTTTTAGCTCTGGAACTATGAGGGCCAAAGTCTTTAGCCCTTCAATAAACATTTCTTCATTTTGTGGCAGCCCTCGTATTTCCTGTGTGGGTGTGTAGGCTTGTACTACCAACATTGCACGCAAGGGGCATATCCCCGGTGTAGAACACACTATTCCTCCTTCAGTAAATGATATGGTCATGTTAAGTTTACTCGTAAGATCCCTCCCCAACAAATTTATCGGGGACTGTTCGTAATATAGTAAGGGGGCCTTTACTGTCTTGCCCCCCACTGTTACATCCAAAACTTCTGTGTAAGGAACTTCAATTACAGCCCCAGAGAACCCCTGCGTCTCTAACTTCCTGTTAGATAACGGGAATCGGCCCTCTCTAACGCATGATTTTTCCGCTCCCGAATCAACCATGAATATGAACTGCTTGTCTCCTATCTGCGCCCCTACCAATGGTTCCTCTGCTGCACTGTAGGTGGTGGATAGAACTGGACACGCAAGTTTTCTCTGTGGGCTGTCCTATGCGGGGTGTCTCATTGCCCCCCCTTCATTAAATATATTTCCTGAGACCACTGACATGCCGTTGTAAGGTGCTGGCGTGGGGGCCCCGTTTGCTGTTGTCGCGAAAGGGTTACCTGGCATATATTGCATACTGTCATTGTTTTGTGGGTGGTTCTGTGTTCTGTACTGGGGTCCCTGCGGCTGGCCCGTGATACCCTGGCCTGGGTCTCTCAGTTGCTGTTGTTCCATCGGAAGGCCATATGGGCTTCCCGGGTGGGGATGTCCATACTGTTCTACCCCCTGGAACCCATTGTTTTCTCTACTTCTGCACTCCCTGGAGTAATGCCCCCATCGTCCACAGTTCCAACAACTCCCCTGGGGGCCCCTGGGACCCTGCCATCCATTTCCTCCCATTCCCCCGTTCCCCTGTGGTCCACCTCCTCTTCGGCCCCTGTACCCACCTCGACCCCCTCGAGGGGTCCACTCTTGCCACTGCGGACCTCCACCTTGCTCCTGCTCGTTCCACTGCCGCTGTCCTGCTCCCGCCCAATTAGCTGCCATCCTTCCTTGTATTGCTATCAGCCCCTCCTCCTCATCTTCTCCCTCCCTGCTATGTGGGAGTGCGGCTACTGCCGCTGCGACCTTCACCAATTTTGTCTGTACTAACTTTGCTTCGTCTGCCAATCTTTTCTGAGCTACCTCCCTCTCCCTTTCCTTTATTCTTTTACAATGGTGTACTATTATGCTCTGAATTTCTGGCCATCCCTTTGCTTCAATACCTGCTATCTTGTCGAGTGCTTTCTGCACTTCCTTTGGGAGCCCTTTTTTTATAATGAAGTAAAATAAAGAGGTCGATTGATACCACGGCGTGCCCGTTTCCGCTCTCCACATCTCTTGGACCCGTAAAATGTAATCCATAGCCTCCTCCCCGTCATTCATTGTACACTGCATCACGGACTGTAAGTCAGGTGTATCTGGAAATGTTTCGCGTAAGGCGTCCCACACCCTAGCCCGCACTGTGTTAAAGGAGGCCCCATCATGGCGGTCACAATCTAACGTAACCCCTGGGAAACCGGCTTTAACCCATACTCTTTCAGCCTGATCGCCCACCGCTGATACGAGCAGACTTTTCACATCTCCTACAGCTAGGGGTACCCCAGCAGTATGTTTTTCGAAGGCGTATATCCACTTACTTGCCCCTCCTGATAACGGGGGCAATAGCTTTAATAAGTTGGCTTTGTCCATTTGTGCCCATGGGATATAGTTAGGTCTCCCTCCTCCTCTGTGTATCAACGGGAGCTGTAGCTTTCCTTTCGTTATGGCACCCGGACCTGATGTGGGTGCTGATGTCTCTAGTGATGCCATTTTCCCCACTCTGTTCCTCAATCGCCCCGTCCACTCATCATCCAGGGTTCTCATTGAACATGTACCTTCCTCCCCTTCACTTCCCCCTCCTATTGCCATACTCAACCTGTCGCTTTCGTCTAGCTCCTCTCTAATATCACATAGTAATTCCTCTCTAAGTCCCCCAAGCCTTTCTTCGTTACCACCATCTTCCTCTCGGGTCCCCACTTCTATTATTCGCGTTGGTTCTTCCCCAATCCTAAACAGGATCTCGCCCTTTTTCCTCCCCTCTTCGGGCCTTCTGCTTTCACCTGATGCTCTAGACGTACGCCCTGTTCTATTTGCATCCATTGCTGTTCGCTCGCATATGTCCTTTATCCTTGAGAGCTCATCTTTTGCTATCGACAGTCTTGATTCTAGATCATCTGTGAGTTTCTCTATGTCTACTCTTTGTGTGCCTGCCTGGGCTCGCTCCCTCGTACTTTCATATGGCGGAGGTGCAGTGGGCCGGTGGGGTGTAGTAGCTGTCGGGGGAGGTACATATGTTGGATCACTGTATCCTTCTGCGGGTACAGGCTTTTTTAGTATCGGGTATAAACTTATTACCTCTATTGGTGGTGCTACACTCGGCAATTCTTTGATATCTTTCTGTATCATCAGTGGATTGTCAGTAGTGGATGGGAGATCAGGATTTACTACCGGTGCTTTAGGCGGTGGTATCTCTTCAAATAACCTCCAAAGATCTAATATTTCCCTTCTATTTTGCAACTGTTTTCCTTTATACTTCAAGAAAATGCATGTTACCACCATATCCAGAACGCTTTTATCAAATGACCCTCCCTCTGGCCATATCTGGGGTAGCCCCTCTCCCTTCAACTCGGTTACCCATTGGTCGTGATATTTCTTAATCCGCTCCGCGTACCCTGGAAGACTTTTGCAAATATGTGATAAGGGTGTTTCAGCCCCCATCTCTGTGCCCTCCTAGTGCTTATTTGTCTCTGCGTGTCTGCAACTACAATATCAATGTACTACCACTATTATTTTCCGTATTCTACTTCACATTCAATGTTATGCTCGGTTGGGCTCTCCCTCCCTTGACTGCACAATGCAAGAACTGACCGTACACAATTTCTACTTTGTTCTCTTTGGGGGACACATACAAGAGCAACCCATCATTTATTTTGACAACATCAACCCGGAAATAAAAAGGCACCCACTCACGTCACTGTATCGCGTTGCCTTCAAAAGTTTTATCCGGTCACACTTACCATGACCATTTAACAATTATATATTTATAGCCGTTTTACACATTCGCAACATCAAAGTCGTCCTCTGACACATACGAGGTGCACACACCTCCTGGTAGCATTCAATTCACCATTCGAGCTGCCCTCCCTTTTCTCCCTAGCCGGCTGTCCCTATCGGTCTTACTTAGATAAATGGATGCGCATATATATATATTAATAGGTTTTAACCTGCTCTCCCCCTTCTAGTAGGCCCCCTTTTTCTCTCACTTTCTTCCCAAGTTCGTGCTAATCGTGCTTTTTATTCTCCCCCTACCCCTAAAGAAAAAGAAAAGAAAGAAGTAATAGCGATCACTAATATATTCTCAGTGCCCCCTTTTGCTGAACACTTTTATCTTGTATTTCACTTCGTCATATATTCCCAGTACTAGTCAATATAGCACTATGCGGCGCCGCCTTCCACCCCCTTTCGGAGCTAGGTTCCCGTCACTTCCATCTCTTTATTCACCTCGTAATCCTAATGGCCATATGCAAAGAAAAAGAAAGGAAATTTTAGGATAATCTTTAGTATATCTTCGTGCCCCCTTGTCGTTCCCTGTCCTACACTTCTCTCCCCGCTCCCTTTACAATCGCTCACACTCAGTACTCACGTGCCCGTCTTGAACCGATAGTCTCCGAAACTGGGTCCGTCCGGGCAGTGTCGCCGTCAGCTCAACAGTCAGCCCCGACTCCGGCGAGCGGTACTCAAAGGGGATTTATCAACCGGGATCCCGTACCCTTTCTCTATTGAGTGCGCACTTCTTAGTGTACCGGTCGCCGTTGGCGGGCAGCCTCCCGGAGCCGGCTCACCGTGCGTATCCCTTTTCGACCGGAGATTCTCGTGCCAAAAGGGGACGGTTATAACGAGTTTAGGAAGAAATAAAATCACGCTATCGGGGTCACCACTGAAGGCAAGCGTCCCCACACAGCACGATCCTCCCCGCAATGAGAGACAATGAAGGACTCTCCCAAAATGGGAATAAGGCCAAGACAGAGTGCGGGTGAGCGTAAATGGGAGTTTATCAATCAGAATAGGGCATGCAAAGGACTCTGCAAACTCCGAGAGCGCTCTGTCTGACAATAGCAAAGACAGGCGTATATATTTACAAAAAACGTCATAAGAACCTACACACTATAGGGGGCACAAGTTCATGGGGATTGGGTGGTGACGACTAACTATAGGTGCTGCTGTGATGTGGTTGGCTTTGGCTGGAAGACGTCACTGGGCAGCCTCGTGGGTTGGGCTGGGCCTGGCAGGGTGGCAGAGTTCATCCAGGAGGTGTTGTGGGGCCATCGTGGCCAGTGGCAGAGATGAATGTCTTCTCCTGACTTATTAGCCCTAGGCCATGCACACCGCAGTCATTCAAGCATTTTTGGTATTATCTTCTTTAGTAAATCTTTCAATAGGTTATACAACAGGTTAATGCAACACAGGAGGAATGCACCTTGTGAGAGGACTGGAGGTAATACGTCAGGGCATGGTTACCAGTGTCCTGTTGACCGGGGCAATAGGTCGAGGGGCTAAGCTTCAGGGCCTGGGACGGGCGGTACATGTCTCTCTGCCTTGTTAGAAGTTGTTATGGATGTTCCACTGTGTGTTGTCAAAGTGTTGGGTGTCTTGATTGTACAGGGCCATAAGTCTGAGATGGTCCGGTGGGTTGTGAGGTTTACGAGGGGGCGCGTGTGTTCAGGCAGAGGTTTACTGCTGTGCTGTAAATAATGCATGTGGCAGGTGGTGGCCTTGGGTGCTACAGAGGGGGTTACAAATCTTTGAAGCGACTCCAGTCTGGTTGGGGGAGGTAACGCAGCGCGGCGCGGTCTCTGCTCTCATGCCTTGGCAGCCTTCGTAGGGTGGGAGGGGGAATGGCCTTGTACGTATTTCACAAAGGTATCTCCCTCGTGTGTTGCCGATTTAGGTAAAAACATCACAAACATTTGAACACTATAGTATTTAGTTATATGCATATATATTTGCAGTAAGTGAGGTAGAGTTAGGATTGGTGGAGAACATAGAAAGTGACCCGCCATTTGTTCGTGACGGCGGTGGCGCATGTGGGGCCTCGACGTGCACATATGACATGCGCCTTCTCATGCATTCTTCACATGGGCCCTTGGCATGGTTACATTTGTTTTCTTATGTCCTCTAGCAGCATTAGTTCAGTTATGGCACGAGCCCATGGGGTGTAGGGTTTCCGGTCATACACGTAACAAACATATTCCTGATGTGTGTCGTTATTGTTAGTACCCAACTGCAATGGTCTATGTTCACCATCGCTTATATCATGGGGGCATGATCTCTTGTAATTATACATTTTACAGGCTTTTGTAATATAAGGGATTTTATGAGAGAAAAGCATTTGTTGCAAGTAGTCTCAATATTAATATACAAAGGTTGTATGGCATATAACGACCATTTTACTGTTCTTTTCATTTGCCTAGGCCTGCTGGCCGGGTCATGCTGGGAGCGATGATACACTGCGGGAGGTGAACTGTTACAATGTTAGTGTATTACACTAGCTCATGTCTGTCTTGTTCGTGGGAACGTGCTCGCAGCGGATCTGCCAGGGTGCTGCGGCAACAGGGACGACTGAAACCCTCCAAGGGTGGGGGCCGCGCAACAGTGCACTGAGCTCACACCATCTTTACCAGATAAAATGGTTTCTAGGCCAAGCTGAATTGTAATACATGTGGGCAATTAATACGTGCGGTCAATGTCTCCAGTGGGTGAACCCTCCACCACCTGGGCCCGGGTGGCATGAGGGGACGCCCAGGAGAGCCACAGCCCTCTCCTGGGGAGAAAGCGCAGGCGAGGGGGGTCTTCTTGGACCAGTCCTCCCCTACAATTGCAATCCTGAAGATGATGATCCTCCCCAAACTCCTATACTTTTTCGGAAACATCCCTATCTGGCCGGGCAGGGCATTTTTTTGCAAGACTCCAATCTATGGCCACCTCGGAGCAGCCAGGATGAAGTGGGAAAAGCTGGTTGAACCGTACAACACTGGGGGCATTGCATCACCAGATTTTGAGCTGTATTACCTGGTGGCACAAGCCCAATTCTCCAAGCACTGGTATGATCCACTGGACACCGCACCACATATCCCGATAAAGCGATATGCTGCATCCCCGACCAAACTCGGTTCCATCTTATTCAGTACGACATAGGGACCCATGGAAATGTGACCTGGTCAGTACCACTGCCCACGCCTGGTCCGTGATTTACAAAAGATCCCAGATAGAGGCACCCTATGACCCAGAGGCCCCACTATGGAATTTCCCCGTTATATCACCCTCATTCGACGGAGATATGCAGAAGACGTGGGACCCCAATAGAGATAAAAATGCAGGATATGTTTCCAAATGGGAAATATGTGACCCTGAATGACTTTAACACAGTCGGTGGAGGACAGCTTGGAATACTCCAATATCATCGTATGAAAGCTACGTTCAGCGCTAGATGGCCGTTATTCCCAGACAAACCGCCCTCTCACGAATGTTTGCGGGCCATGACCTCTGGGACCGGACCCGGTATATCCAAATTATATGTTATGATACAAACACACTCCCCTTCCTTAAACACAGGTAAAGCAACTTGGGAGGCAGACATGGGGGTGACAATCACTGTGGAGAAATGGCTCAAGTACTGTCAACTATCCAAGCCTGTATCATTAAACGCTGGCCTCCGATTGATCCAATTTAAGATCCTGAATAAATTGCATTACACGCCGACCAAGATGGCCAAGTTCACTGAAAACTGTAATGGGGGCTGTCAGAAATGCGGGGATCCACGAGCAGACTCGTTCCATATGTACTGGGCCTGCCCACTAGTTACTAGGTTCTGGAGGGAGGTGGCCGAGATCATTGAGGAGATGACGCAGATTCCGGCTTCTCTCACCCCCCAGAAATATCTGTTTGGGGGCATCAGTGTTAGCCAGAATTATATGCAGTACCCTTTGGGAGCACGACGCACAATTAAGACTACAAGTGACAGTAGATATTCACCTTTGGTACAAGCCTGTACTACACAGTTTAAGTGGTAGCAGTGAAAGAGCAGCCAGACTTATCTCAAGAGTAAGTGAACAGTATCAAATAGTTACACAAAGGACAGCAATTACTATGATTCAAACAAACACTGACTCAAGGTTTTCAAGTAAAAGAATATCCATTTATTTTACTCTTCAGTTGTATAACATTTCACTATTCTTAGCCGTTTAAAAATCACACTCTTAATACACCACACAACTCCCAATAAAATCCAGACAAGTTAAGCTCACAAAATGAAGTGGGAGCAAAATGGCACTGCAGCAATTTAAAAGGGAAGGAAAGACAACGTTAATAGAAATTGAACCACACAACAGGTAAGTACTCAGGGCAATTGAGCAAGAGGAACTACAGTGATAGAATCCGGTAGAAAAGGCTTAGGGCCAAAGTCAATAGGACAAAAGTCTTTTGCTCAAGATCACACGGTTCAGGGTAGTTCGCTGTAAAGTTTGTGCCGCGGATTCCGGGCGAGGATGGTTGGCAGAAAAGTTAGTTCGAGTGGATTGGGTCCTCCGACGTATTCCATATTTATGACAGGTAATGTCCACAGCTGTGCTGCTTTGGAAAATCTTTGGCGTCTGCGTCCTGCGTCGATGACGTCGATGCGCCGTCCCTGAGGACCTCCTCCGACGGCCGACGTCCCCCGATGTGATAAGTAGGATGCACGACGCCCATAGCCTCAGTTCTGTTTTTCCGCGAACGTGTTCGCTTCGTGAATCTCGGTACGCCTCGACTCGTTGGAGTTTGCTGTTTTCTATTCTCGGTTTGTTGAACCTGTTTGGTTTGTTGTGAAGATCTGCTCGTGGCGATGTCTTGCTCATCTTCAACCCCGCGTCCGGGCTTCAAGAAATGCGGGGACTGTGGGTCCAAGATGTCGGTCACGGACTCGCACAACGCCTGCCTCTGGTGCCTCGGGGAGGCCCACGATACGGACGACTGTCTACTGCCAGCCGCTCACGGCAAAGGCCTTGCGGGAACGCAAGAAGAAGCTGTCGGTAGGCAGGGTGTCTAAGCCCCGGAAGTCGAGGTCTGCGGGGCTTTCGACGGATGACTCGAGGGGCGACTCTCCGCGTCGTCGCAAGTCCAGTGGGTCTCCTTCCAGGAGTTGGTCTCGCCACTCCTCCGCCTCTTTGAGGCATTCCCGGAAGCGCCGGCATAGGTCGCCTTCCCTGTCCTCTTCCGAGGACTCCGCCCGTCGGCGGGTCGCTTATCCCTCCATGCAAGCGTCACCGGAGGAATGGGCTTCCTTCGGGAAGCAGATGCTAGCGATTCTTGAATCGCAGGGCACCGGTCCGTCCGTGCCTCCGAGTGGGGTCGGTCGGCACCGGTCGAGAGACACCTCTCATACGCCTTCGGGCTCGGGTGGTCGGCACAGCTCGCGGGAGTGGTCCCGCTCAGACAAGGGTAGCCGTTCTCGCCATGCCCGTGCCAGGGCCCGGTCCTCGATGCGCTCGAGGCCGTGTGATCCTGTGCCGTCTTCAAAGAAGACGTCGACGCCTGTGGCGCCGAGGTCGTTGATGATTTCTCTCGAGGCTCCTCCTCTGAGGGGGTCGTCGGCGCCTAGGTTGTCGAGAGACACGCTCGGAGCTCCGGCTTCGAGGACTGTGTCCACGCCGCCGATGCTGGCGGCGCTGCAGCTGACATCGACGCCTTTTTTGTCGTTGCAGGCACCGTCTCGTTCGACGCCTTTTTCTGTCAACGCCGGCGCTGACTCGTTCGGCGTCTTCGAGGCAGGGGTGTCAGAGGGGCCCCGTGGCATGGGGTTTGCCCCTAGAAAGGCTATGGCTAAGGTCCGGCACTGCTTTGGTCCACAGAGGTCTTCCTCGCCCCGCCTGGAGTACATTTCAGAGGGTGATGAAGGCTCTGATGGAGGCCTGGTTCCGGTTACGGTTCCAGATGACCTTATCTCGGGCCATAGCCAGTTTGATGACCTGAGGCAGTCGCTGCATGATGCCAGTGGACTGGACATCTCTCCGGAGGTGGAGTTTTGTCGGCCGGAGCCTGGCACTCATGCAGATTCTTCATATCGGCGCCTTATGTCTCGGGTTACCGAGTACTTTGGTTGGTCAGCTCCCCCAGGGGAGTTTGTTTAGGATGATCTCACGGACATCCTTGATCTCGGTCCACCCACTGACCCGGTTTTGCCTTTTCATATGGCTCTGCAGAGAAGGGTGGCAGCGGCTTGGACTGCTCCGGAGAGTCTCCCGGCAGTGGGCAAGTCTTTGTCGCGAAAATACCGTCCAGCCAGTAGCAACCCCTGCTACTTGTCTAGGCACCCCACCCCGGAGAGTTTGGTGGTGCAGGCGGCTACGGCCCCGGCAAAGCAGGCGCCGTATCCTACCATCCCTCCGGATAGGGACGACAAACGTTTTGACGGCTGGGCGAAGAAAGTATTTTCTTCGGGGGGGTATGGTGCTTCAGGCGGCCAACTCCATATGTGCCTTGTCTCGTTTCACACACACTCTGTGGAACTGTTGCATTAGCAGCTGATCATATTCCCGAAGGGGATGAACGGGATGGTTTCCTTGCTATGGTTCAGGATGGCAAGGATGCTATGTGTGAGGCCGTTCAGTCGGGTTTGGACTTGGCGGATTGTGTCAGCCGGTCCATGGCGGCGAGCACCGTAATGCGCAGGTTTGTGTGGTTGCGGAAGTCTGGGTTTGCTCCTGATGTGCCGTCCCGGCTCCTCAACATGCCTTTTGACGGTGAACACCTTTTTGGCAGCATGGCTGACGAGAGCCTTGAGAGGTTGCAGACCTCCAAAGCTGCAGCAAAGTCGTTGGGCGCTGCAGTTCTCCAACCGCCGCCTTTTCGTCCTAGGGGACAGCAATGGAGGGGAGGTTCCTTTCGCTATTACTCGTCCTTCAGTAAAGCGAGGGGAGCTAGCAGTTAAAGAGGCCATCGTAAGAGTGCCAGAGGTGGAAACAAAGGTACTCGAGGTGCCAAGGCCGCTCAGGCAGTTGCCTCTTTGCCCTAAGGCAACGCCGCAGCCGCTACCACTCAGTCATGAGGCCAGGTCCCATGGTTCGCCGGTTGGGGGAAGGCTGGTGCAGCATCTTGTAGAGTGGCAAGCCATTACTTCGGATGTGTGGGTTCTGGAGATCATAACCCACGGCTACTGTCTTCCTTTTCGGCAGAGGCCTCACGACAATCCACCAGGGAACCTCTCTTTGAAGAGTCTGGATCCGCTCCTTGCGCAGGAAATTCAAGCCCTGCTAGAGAAAGGCGCCATAGAACTGGTGCCTGTAGCGGAGAGGAACAAGGGATGGTATTCCCCTTATTTTTTGATATCGAAGAAAGACGGGGGATTGAGACCCATCATGGACTTGCGCGGTTTGAACAAACTCCTCAGGAAGGACAGGTTCAAGATGGTGACTCTTTCTCAAGTCCTCCAGGCCCTTCAACTTCAGGACTGGTTGGTGTCTCTCGACCTCAAGGATGCTTACTTCCATGTGCCGATCCATCCCAAGCACAAGAAGTACCTGAGGTTCGCGGATGGCGACTCGCACTTTCAGTTTCGGGTTCTGCCGTTCGGATTGACCTCCGCCCCGAGGGTTTTCACCAAGCTCATGGTGGTGGTAGCAGCGCATCTCAGGAAAGTGGGGATTCACGTCTACCCCTACCTGGACGATAGGTTGATCAGGGGGAGCTCTCCCGAGCAAGTCCTGGATCATCTGTCCGTCACCTGCCACTCCCTTCACAGGCTGGGCTTCTCCCTCAATTTAAAGAAGTCCCATTTGACACCAACGCAGCGGCTCCAGTACATCGGAGCAGTGCTCGACACGTCCCTGGGGCAGTGTTTTCCTCCTCAGGTGAGGGCGCTTCACATTCAGCAGATGGTGCACAAGTTTCAGTTTGCCCAGAATCTCCCATCGTCCGAGTTCTTGAGACTGCTCGGCCTCATGGCATCCTGCATTCTTCTGGTGCCAGAGGCTCGTCTACAGATGAGATCTTTGCAGTGGGCACTCAAGCTCCAGTGGTCTGTCCTCCGGCCGGCTGTCGGACCCTGTTCAGGTGCCGCCCTCGGTGGCCCGGGACCTTCTGTGGTGGGCCGTCGAGGGCAATCTGATGAAGGGGGACCCATTTTGTCTGCCCTGGCCGGAGGTGATGATCGTGACGGACGCATCCCTCACGGGATGGGGAGCTCATGCCAACGAGTTGACAGTCAGCGGTCGTTGGTCTCCGTCGAAGTCCAGACTCCATATCAATCTGTTGGAGCTGGGGGCCGTCAGGCTAGCCCTGAAGGCTTTTCTGCCGACTGTGCGCGGAAATAGTGTCCTGATTCTAACGGACAACACGGTGGCCATGCACTACCTCAACAAAGAGGTGGGGGGGGGCAGGGTCACTTCCGCTGTGCAGGGAGGCGATGCAGCTCGAATTCTGGGCCATCCAGCAGGAAGTTTCGATCTCGGCTGTTCATCTGGCCGGAGACGACAACGAGGAGACGGACTCTCTGAGCAGGCAGAGTTCGATCTCTCATGAGTGGGAGCTGGCTCAGGAGATTCTCCTGGAGATCTTCGCCCTTTGGGGGACCCCTCAAGTGGATCTCTTCGCCTCCAGTGTCAACCGGAAGTGCGAAAGGTTTTGCTCGCGGGAATTTCCTCCAAAAGGAGCCTAAGGAGACGCGTTCGTGGTGGAGTGGTCATTCCCACTGCTGTACGCGTTTCCTCCAGTCCCCGTCATCCCGCAAGCGCTGCGGAGGTTACGGAGGTTCGGTTCCCGGATGATCCTCATTGCTCCGGCGTGGGCCTGGAGGACGTGGTACCCGGACCTTCTAGACTTGTTCATCTGCCCTCCATGTCATCTTCCTTACCGAGACGATCTGCTCTCACGGGAGGGGGGTCAGGTTCTCCATCCAGAGGTCAGATCCCTCAATCTTCGCGCTTGGAATCTGAAAGGTTGAGGTATAAGGATTGGGGCCTCCCTGAAGACGTAATGGAGGTGTTGCTCTCGGCCAGGCGGCCAGCAACTAAGTCTCTGTATCGTTGCCGTTGGAGAAAGTTCTGCGACTGGTGCAGAGTTCAGAATGTGGATCCTTTTGAATGTGACATTCCCATGGTTCTGTCTTTTTTGCTTTCTTTGGCCCACAGGGGCTTGCCAGTGGGGACCATTAAAGGTTACCTGGCGGCGCTATCCATATTTAAGCGCTCGTCTGAAGAGTGTTCCTATTTTAAAATTCCTTTAATTTTGCAGTTTTTGAAAGGGCTCACTAATGTGTTCCCTCACTCACCTTTTCTGGTGCCAGGTTGGGATTTGAACCTTGTTCTTAAGTTTCTTATTGGTGCTCCGTTTGAGCCTTTACATTCTTGCCCTTTGAGGCTGTTAACTCTGAAAACTGTGTTTTTGGTTGCGGTTACTTCCGCTCGCAGAGTGAGTGAGTTACAGGCCGGAAGGAGATCATGACCCGCCTACTGGATCACAGAATCTCTGCCATAGAACGCATTGCACTCAAGCAGCAGCTCGGCGCCATTTTCTGGGATGTCCACCTGGGCCAGCAGCATTTTTAAACGTGTCAACTTCCTAAGGACTCCGCGGGGTGATGTCCATCTAGGATGAATATGATTGTATAATAAATACAGGGTTTGTGATCCTGGACAAATCACTTTATCTTACTGTACGCGGCTACCTTCTCCATCAAAACTGGTACTCCACTCCTTGGTTCCATGAAGAAGGCTGTGACCCACTAAGGCCGAAACGTCCTGGGACTCCCTTACCCTTGTAGTGTGGCGGGGTCCCCCCCAGATCCAGTAGAGATTCATTTCAGGGACGTCGATCAACTATATATTTTTTGGTCACCCTTTAGCCTGGCTTAGTTAGACCTATCCAAGGACTTTTACCTTCGAGGATAACCGTCTACAATTAGAAAAATGAAATGTAGTAGCAGCAACAGAATGTTGTTATACTTCTGTTAGCATGCACATGTATGACTTTGTCCTATCTTTTGCTACATGTCTTTTCTTCTTTTTTCTACATTTTTTTTCGTTTATATTTTGTATATGTGACTTTGGTGAAAAAATGTACACCTGTATATTTTGTACTTATAATTTCTTTACAAAAAATATGTAAAAGAAAAAGGACAGTCACTTAATAAAAGCTGTTCTTTTACAGACTAATGGTTCTCTTATGTACTGCTATCCTTGGTAAATACACAAATGGTGATATCCAAGGATAACACATTGTCGTTAAACCTAGGCTGCAATCAATAAGCGGCAGTCGGCTTAGACTTTTCCAGTCAGGACACCCCCACTCTTTGTACACAACTTTCAGTTAAGCCACCCTTCACTGTGTTTCACAAGGACAGGATTGTCTTTAGAGTTCGTCCTTCTTTTCTTCCGAAGGTGGTTTCGGAATTTCATTTGAGCCAGAAGGTTGTTCTTCCGGCGTTTTATCCTCCTCCACATCCTCGTAAGGAAGTGGAGAGGCTCCATAGGCTTCATCCTCGGAGAGCGTTGAGCTTTTATATTTCGCGCATGTCCCGGGTCAGAGTGGACGATCAACTTTTCATTGGTTATGCTGGAAAGAGTTTGGGACAAGCTGTGACGAAACAGACTTTGTCTCGTTGGATTATTTTAGCTATCTCTGAGTGTTACCGCTTGCCGGGTAAGGACCCTCCGGCTGGCTTGCGGGCCCATTCTACCAGAGGAGTGGCTGCGTCTACTGCCCTGCAGAGGGGAGTTCCTATTAGTCACATCTGTGATGCAGCCACCTGGGCTTCAGTACATACTTTTGTACGTCACTATTACCTCGATTCCATCAGAGGGCAAGATCTGGCCTTTGGCAAGGCAGTTCTCTATTCCGCAATTTGATTGGGCATGCTAAATTTGTATTCTAAATTCTTTCCCACCTCCTTGCTTGGTACTGCTTTGGGAGTCTGTCATAGATATGGAATACGTCGGAGGACCCAATCCCCTCGAAGAACAAGTCACTTTCTTACCTGGTAACGTTCTTTCGATGGGATGGTCTGACGCAGTATTCCATATCGCTCCCTCCCTGCCTTCCCCGTTGCAGAATTTCTTTTGCGATTGCAGCTTGCGTTCCACAAGGCCTTGTGTGTCTGACTGGCAGAAATCTGGTGGCACACGTTCTGGGGAAAAAACAAAACTGAGGCTATGGGCGTTGTGCGTCCTACTTATCACATCGGGTGACGTCTGCCGTCGGAGGAGGTCCTCGGGGACGGCGAATCGACGTCATCGACGCAGGACGCAGACGCCAAAGATTTTCCGAAACAGCACAGCTGTGGACATAACCTGTCATAGATATGGAATACGGCGTCGGACCATCCCATCGAAAGAACGTTTCCAGGTAAGAAAGTAACTTGTTCTTCAGAGAGAAGAAAAGGACAAGCCCTCGGATTGGAGAAAGATTTCACACACTTTCACCGCGGTTGAACGAAACGAACAACCGAATTTGCACAGTACCTTAAAATGGAGAAGAAGCTGTAGCTGAGGCGGACGTTCCTGGTAGTTCCTGCAGGCTCACAGTTCCTGAAGCGACTGTCGGACTAACAAGAAGTAGGAAGACTGGAGGGTCCTGCACTACCCAGGGAAGAAACCAGCAGCAGAGCAAAGCAACGAATGAAAGGTGCGCTCCGTAAAACCGAAGCAGGGTCCGACCTTCCTGGCTATCCGGCCCACTGTAGCTCTGTACAGCGAATTCGACCAGAGGAGGGGTCCTGGCTTGCAGTTTTGGGCGAACTGGTTGGTCCCACCAGCTCAAGGGAAGAAGTTTCCTGGAGGATCTTCTCTGTCGTCGGATTCTGAAGATTTGGACCTGCAGCAGGGCTTCACCGGGCAGTTCAGTCGTCGTAGGGTTCCTCTTCCATCAGCACCTCTTTGGTTCTTTTGTTCCAGTGGCGACTCTGCCTTTCCAGTCCGAGAGACCTGCTTTTTATGCAGTTTTCCCCCATCCATACAGCCTGGCTGTCAATCACACAGCAGGGTGGCTGTCCTGGCAAGGACAGTCGCCCAGCCAATCAAACAGGAGTGTGCCTTGGGTTACCTAAGACCCCTCCCTCACATCCTTCCTACCCAGACTTTCAGGTGCCTTAAGGAGGGCAACCTGGTTTGGCGCACAGAGTAAAACATGAGAAAGACATTTACAAACACAAATGGAGAATAAACCCAGCAGGAACCGTAATAACATATATATGGTCAAGCGGGTTTATGTTTGAGGCTAATATAATAGCATAAAACAATACCATGGTTATTTAAGATAACTGCGGTAGAAAAAATAGGGTAGATACCACTGCCACCAGCCAAGTCTTGATGTAAAGGGAGCGAAACAATGCCCCAAGAGACACAGACAAAAAGGGATAAGAATTAACCCTTTCCAATCCTCCATGTAAGATGGGTTGTGCTGGGTCTGTGGTTTAAAGTGACGAAACAAAGTTAATGGCAACTTTATGTTTTCTGGGGGACAGTAGTCGGCCCCAGAAAATGGAGTCAGTGGAAAGTCTCAAAGACAACCCTGTGTCACTGCACTGAAGGTGCAGTGTAAAACAAATGAAAAATATGATGCCATGCAAGGCATAAATTAGTTTTCAAAAATTGATTAGCAGAATGTGCTAATTAAAATATTCTTGATTAGCAAAGTAAACCATTTGATTAGCAGTATTGTAGTAATAATTTTCATGTCACAAGAAGTTATTCGTACCCAATAAATAAAATGGGCATCAATGCAGCATTTTTGGGTACCGCTGAAGTAAGACATTAGTGAGAGGAGTCAGGCCTTGCACTTTCTTTAAAATTCTGTTAGACCTGCAGGTCGAGTAACTTAGTTTACCGACTTGACCTAAGAGAAATGCACTCGACACATGGCAACGGATGACAACAAATTCTAAAAGTGCTTTCTGTTAAATGGTGCATGTCACCACAAACCCACTTTCTTTGGCATACTGCTGCCACCCAAAGGCCAGCCATGCACAGTTAAACCTTTTATTTGACATTTACTTCAAGCAAAGTAAATGTTACATGAAAAATTTCAAACATTCACTCCAAATGGTACTCGCCCTTTATTAAATCTACTCCACTTTGCGAGTGGGAGAGTAGACTTTGCGAACCCTAAATGAGTGTCTGTAAAATGTAAAAGGTTAGCTGCATGAATGGACACAATAGATATGGTAAAAAGGCTCTGAAAACAGTTCGGCCAGCTCTCCCCCACAGATTCTAATATATAGAGGAATAAAAGTAAGAGACTAAGCAGAGTAGGCGACGTAGCAGGCAGAGGACTCGGCAAACTATGGGAAATGAAGTTTGCTGCCCTCATTTTCAGGGTATCTGGTATAAAGCAACAAGGAGATTAGATAGAAAGTCAATGAGCAGGGATCCGCTCCTGAGTTGAGCACCAGATGCATGCAACTAGGTCACAGAACTAGGTTTGCCATCAAAAGCATTTGGCCATGTGATCATGAACATTTTCAAAAGTGTTCACTCGTCAATATGATGCATCATCCACAACAAAATGAAATATGGTTGACAATGAGATTTAGATACACTAACCTAAACATTAATGCAATTTAGGAATGGAATTGCAAGAATGTCTTTAAAAAACAATATAACACCTACTGGTCTATCACCCTGATTACTTCTGGTATTTAATTATTTGAAAAAGAAAATATCTTGCCTAGCACTTCCACACAGGCCCTTGGCATTTAAGAGTGGAGGAGAGGATTACTGCTGCACACTCTCCATTAGCCCCTTTGAACCTGCAGTGAACATAGAAAAGAGGGTGGACAGAGGGTAAGCGAGGAATGCAAGGTGAGCTGTGCTTTCACTGAACAGAGTAACTTGAATAGTTGGCTTTGCTACACAAGTGTCGATTTAATTAGCAAACCTACAGAATTGCATAGCAAATTGCTATGCAACACTGCTTATTTTATGCCTTGCCATGGAATAGGTGAGGCTCCATTGCCCAAGATCACAAAAAAGTAGAAACGCACACAGCAAAACACCAGTTAGAGTGGGAAAAAGGCTCACACTCTTATCAGGTGAAAAAAATAAACCCTAGAAATCCAGCAAAGCTGCCGAGGGACTCATTAGGTAAGGGAAATTAGCCATTTATGAGAATTCTCCCTAACACTCTGGAAAGCGGCAGAAAATACAAGATTGTTTAATCTGTTCTGTATGATAGCGAAAAAATGTATACTGCAAAGTTGGGAAAGTCCTCCTGCACAACATGTCAAGCACTTTCTCAGGGAACTAACATATGTTAATGAATGTGAGGAACAATATGTGATGACATTGGCCAGGACAAGTCGTCCTAATGGGCCCCATTCAGAATATACCTATGTATTTGTATTTATTATTAACTTTTTATATAGCGCTTTACGCCAAAGCGCTTTACATTAAACAACAATACAATAGAAGCAGTGGAATACAATTCATGAATCAAATAAACAAGAACAGTAGGCAGAACAATTTGCAGAGTCAATTGGGAGGAAACCTGGAGGGGGGGAGCGGGGAGGAAGAGAAGGAGGGTAGTCTAGAGGGAGAATGAAGAAGATGGGATTTTAAGGAGGAGCGGAAGGAAGAGTATGAGGAGATGGAACAGATAGGGAGAGGTAGAGAGTTCCAATGAAGTGGGCCAAGGAGCCGAAAGGAGTGGAAGCGAGAAGGAGCCCAAGGCGGGATGGGGACAGAAAGAAGGACAAGGTCAGCAGAACTGGGGGGTGAGGGGAGAGTAGAAAGGGAGGAGGGAGGAGAGGTAGGGAGGGGCAAGATCATGAAGATATTTAAAGACAAGACCAAGGAAGTTAAATTTAAGTTGAGAGTGAAAGGAAAGCCAGCCAAGTGAGGAGAGTGATGAGGAGATAAAGTCATAAGGATAGAGGGATCAGAGAGTGCGATGGCAGAGTGTTAGAGGGATTTGAGGGGGGGCAAGATGAGAGGCTGGGAGGCCGAAGAGGAGAGATGAGAAATAGAATAGACGGGAGAAGATGAGGGAGGAAATGTTTGGTGGCATGGAAGGTGAGAGAGGAACGGATTTTACGAACATTGTAAAGGTGAAAGCGACAGAGATATGGTGAGTAAAGGAGAGGTTAGACTCAAAGTGGAGGCCAAGATTGCGGGCAGAGTCGGAGATGGGGAGATGAGTGGGGGAGAAAGAGGATGGAGAGGTGGGGGAAGAGTGTTGGCAGGAAGGAATAAGATTTCTATTTTGTCAGAGTTTAGAGTGAGAAAATGAAAGGACATCCAAGTTTTAATTGCAGTGAGACAGGAAGAGAGTTTAAGGTGAATGTCAGGAGAAAAGGGAGAAGTAAAGGAAAAGCTGGGTATCATCAGCGTAAAAGTGGTAAGAGATACCGAAGGAAGAGATGGGAGGGGCAAGAAGTGATGTGTAGAGTGAGAAGAGGAAGGGGCCAAGAACAGAGCCTTGGGAACACCAAAGTCGAGAGAATCAGTAGGTGAGGAGCTGCCGCCCCAGGAGCCAGTAAAGGAGAGATTAGAGAGGTAGGAGGAAAACCAGTTGAGAACAGAACCTTTGAGACCAAATGAGGAAAGAGTGTCAAGGAGTAGGGGGTGATCTACGGTGTCCAAGGCAGCAGAGAGGTCGAGGAGAATGAGCATAGAAGAGTGCTTAGAATAGCGAGCAGTAAGAAGGGAATTAAGGCAGTAAGAAGGGAATTAAGAACGTAAGTAAGAGCAGTTTCGGTGGAGTGCTTGGGTGAAAACCAGATTGAGTAGGGGGGAGGAGGTTAGATGTGAAAGCTAAGAGTTGGGAGGAGACCAGCCGTTCAAGGAGCTTGGAGAGGAAAGGTAAAAGAGAAATAGGGCGGAAGTTAGAGGTCAGGAGGGGGTTAGCTGAGGGTTTTTTCCAGAGGGGGATGATAGTAGCGTGTTTGAAAGCAGTGGGAAAGGTAACAGTGGAGAGACATGCATTGAAGAAATAGGTGAGGTAAGGAATGAGAAGAGGGACCTATGTGACATAACTGAGGATGAAGTCTCTTCTATACCATCACCTCGATTATGTGCAACCTGATTATACTGTGCCTCTGAAAATGCCTCTTTACACTGTATATTATTTAATTGTGCTGTATGTAGATGGCATGGCCATCAATAAATAAAGTTTAAAAAAAAGTTATCCTCTTTGACAACTTTTTGGCAAGAAGTCCCTATTGTTGCTGGGTTGCCCTAGGGGCGCCCCATTTAACTTTCTCTGGCTAACCTTGTGAGACCTACAGTTCTCAAGGGTAGAAAGGATCTTTAGATCCCTTTTATATTTTATTAGGTGAGACCAGTACCCCCATCTTATGTGGAGTGCTGGGGTGATACTGAGTATCCCCTTTCTCATTTTAACCCTTTAACTGCCATGGGTATTTCCCTCCAGTGCCAGGCCTTTTTTTGGTGATTTTGGTATGTGGCCATTCAATGGCTTGTTACTTTTTTGTTACATGAGATATCTCGGCCAAATGTGGCTCCTCTTTTTCCCACATGTAGGCGGTCGTAACACCACCCAGGAATCCTAGGTTGCTGTAGGGGGGTGAGAGAAAATAAGCAAAAAGGGGGAAAATTTGAGGTTTTTTCAATAAATACCAATAAAATGATGTACAAAGAAGCCTGTGGTGTTTTCCTTGTAAGAGCTAGGAACAAATGGTTTGCTGTGCTGAATTCTCAAATTTCCTGGCTTTCAAGAACAGTTTGAGTGGAAACGAAAAAAAAATATTTTGATGTGGTTATCAACTGTTTTGTGAGAGGTAGGCGATTTTGCCCATTTTTGCCAATTGGACATGCATGGACGGAATGGAAGAAAAGGGTAGAAAAGCCGAATTGGAGGACAGAAAGGCATATTTCTGAAAAGTAGACAAAATTCCAAGTTTAGGAAGGGGTGATTTGCGTAGGTCAGGCAACAACTAGGTAGGGGAAAATGCCATAGATTGGGGGAAAAGCGGGAAAATGACAGAAAAAAAGGTATGTGTTGGACATGGTTGGCATGGTACGGCAATGGCTTCTATGAATTTTGAGAAAAGCAATGCTCCGCTACATTCCCCCCGACTCTTGCAGTTAGGAAAGCACACATTTTTGTAGTACAAAACAAGCAATACCACAAGCCAAACACTGAGCCATAGTACAAAGGAGTTTTACGCTCACGGCCTGAACAACGCACTTAGCATGTGTACATCAGGAAAACCAATGTGCTGAGGAGCAAGCATACATTTTTTGAAAGAACACAGGCAGACCTTTTCAAGGGTAGGTGACTTGTGCAGGTTACAAAAGTGTATGGTGCCTAAAGCATCGACTAAATGTAGGTCACATTTCGGAAATGAAAGGGTTGTGTGACAAAGGGCACCATCAAATGGGTCAAAATGGTATGAAAACCACACAAACACAACACATGGCCTACCGTCCCGCGTTCCCACAGGTGTCCCGATGAAAACAGTACCTCACATGTGTGGGTGCACCTACCTGGGCGCCAAGGGGAAAGCCTAAAACAGAAGTAACCCCAAGTCTGTTTTCAGACCTGAATTTCAGACTCCCTGCTGACCAGCACAACGTACAGATATGGGCCTCGGGTGTCGAAGCCACCAAGGAAAACCGGGAACCCCATGCATTTCCGAAAAGAGGACACCTGTGGGAATCCGCAGAGGTATGATTTGCGCAAATCGGCCCAGAATGTATTACCCAGACAACCCGCAAAGTCCGAAATGTGGGGGGGGAAAAAAACATTTTTCACTTTGTCGGGGGTTCTGGGTAAAACATTCTGGACCGCTTCGCGCAAGTTGGACTCCTGTGGATTCCTACTGGTACCCTCTTTTCAGAAATGCATGGGGTTCCCAGTTTTCCTTGGTGGCTTGGACACCATATGCCCAAATCTGTAGGTTATCTCCCCAAACCCTTTTGTGGTTACCAGTGGGTTAGCCTTTTCTCTTTGTGGCTAGATTGGTCCACCCACACATGTGAGGTACGGTTTTCATCGGGACACGTGTGGGGGCGCGGGAAGGTAGGCCATGTGTTGTTGGCGGTGTGTTTCGGTGGGTGGCCAGAGCGAAATGTCTGAGAATTGTCTTCATTTCCAGCCAATTTCAGAGACATTTCCCTGTGTCCACTCACCGAAACACGTCGCCAACAATAGATGTCATACCTGCTTGCGTTCCCACAGGTGTCCCGACGAAAAAGGTACCTCACATGTGTGGGTGCACCTACCGGGGGCGCAAAAGGAAAATGGTAACCTGCTGGTAACCCCATGCCTTTCGCCACAGCACAATTTGTTCATGTGGGCAACCCACAGATTTGGGCCTAGGGCTACATGAGGTGGGCCGCCCCTCCAATTGGGGTGGGGGTGGAGAGGTGCACCCCCTTCACATTAGAAAATTCCACAGCTGTGTAGAGGGCCCCTCCGCCCCCGCTAAAGGGCAGCCTGACATTTTGAATTATTTTCTTTGTTTACTAAACCTGCCTTGACGCAGAGGTTCACATTGGTGTGCCAATCTGGCCCTGGGGTACCCAAACCTTACTGCCCCACCCACTGGGGGGCCTGTCCCACCATTGTTGGGGGCCCTCTCCCCCCCCCCCCCAAATGGAGGGGGGTGTACCTCACGCAGCCGTTTGTAGGAGGCCCAGGGAGGCCAGCATGAGGTGCCCCCACCACCCATTTGGTGTGAGGGGGGAGAGGTCCCCCAAAAATGGTGGGACAGGCCCCCCAGTGGGTGGGGCAGTAGGGTTTGGGGACCTCAGCGCCAGATTGGCACACCAATGTGCCCCTCTGCGCCAAGGCAAATTTTGTAAACAAAGAAAAAAATGGAAAATGGTACACTACACTTTAGGGCGGGCTGAGGGGCACCCTAAACTGCCAGGTAATTTTCTAATGTAATGGGGGGTGACCCTCTACCCCCACACCAAATGCAGGGGGGGCATCGGTAGGAGTACTCTTATGGTTTGAAGGGGTGAGCTCTCCTTCCTGCTTAGAGTGCAGCTGCGCGTGATGGACCAGTTGCTCCACTGGTCGAAGGAATTGGTGAGTTCCAGGGCCATTTTGACTCTCCCGGCAAGACGCTGTAAGTATGCAGTTCGTATGAGTTCAAATGCCTGACCATCACTCCTATCCAATCCCGTAATCTGTGGTCTTCTCCTTTATTCAGGTGCTGAGAGAAAACCAGAGTTGAGGAGTTATACCTCTGGCGGTAAAAGTAGGTAAGTTTATGGCGGGAGGTGGCTCCCCTTGATTGTCCTTTTGATTCACCCTGTTGTGCTTTTGTTTCCCCTTAGGGGCCGGGGTACGGCGATGGTGCAGTGGGAGCTGCGCCGACCCGAGGAGAGGAATGGTTCCCCCGGTGGTAAATCAGGTAGGTATTAGGGTGGTAACCAGTATTCCTCTATATGTTCCCTTGGCTCACCTTATTGTCTTTATCTCCCGCTAGGTGCTGGAATGCGGCGGGAACATGCAGGAGGCTGCGGTGAAACGTGAAGATGCTGCGAGGAACGGTGAGTGCAGCGCGGAGCTGCTGCTGGCAATGCGATGTGTTTAAAAATAAGGTCTTTCCTTTGGTTCGACGATGCGATGGCTCTGGAATCAGGTAAGAAGCTGGTAAATGATCTGGTTCTAACCTTTCTCCTCCTTTCCCTTGTTTCTAGGTGCTCTGGGTTTGAGGCGGGCGTGGCTGAAGTCTGGATGCTGCTGCAGGCACGGTGAGCGTTACGCTGCTGGATGCAGAATAACACAAAGCGTGTGCTGCTCTTCGTGCATGGTTTAAATAGCCTCCAAAGTAGTTCCAGGTAAGTATTCCTCCACCACCACACCAGAGTGGCAAAAGAGTCCCTAGGTAAAGTAGTCCCTTCTAGGCCTCTTGAGGGCTTGGACCCCTGCAGCATGGTCTGCATCGGGTAAGTCCAGGTACGTTTTCTCCTTATGAGCCTGGCGCCTATGGCGCCAGGACTGAAGTCTCATATGTGTCCAGATGGCCCCTAATAGGGGTCGCTGGGCCTTTCCCCGGGAACGTGATGCCTGCTCCCGGGGCTGCTGGAGCTGGTCTGGCTCCCCGGGGGTAGGCATCATGACACCCACCCCTGGGGGCAGTTGGTCTCCTGTCTGCCCCCAGGGGTCTTTATATCTGTGCCCCCATGCTTTGGGGGACGGGGGGAGAGGGCTGCTTACTGTAAGCAGCCTCCCTTCTTCCCCCCACGTCACAAACATTTCCCTGGTGTCTAGTGGGCATTGCTAGGCGCGGATCGAGCACCCTGCACCCGATCCGCGCCCAGCAATGCTGTCACAAAGGGTATCGTTGAAAAGGGGAGGATCTCCCCTTTCCAACGATACCCACCTCGATCTCCGGCTTGAAATACAGCCGGAGATCGAGGGGGAGAAAGGTGAAGACTCACCTTATATTTTCACTGCAGCATCCCGAAATGGCTGCTGCAGTGAAAATTACTTGAAGGTAATCCAGCCCCCTGGCAGTGAGGGGGGGACCTCCCCCTCACATAGCCCGGGGGTTGGATTACAGTTTGGAGCGATCCCTGCTTCGCAGGGATGGCTCAAAACAGAGTGCCAAGAAGGATGAGCTATCTTGTTCTTGGCACTGCATGTGCAATTCCAAGGACGAGATATCTCGCCCCTTGGCACTGTAGGGGTTAAATGTAACATTAATGGCAGTGAATCTTTTTATTAATTTGGTGTACCTTTACCGTGGGCTGTTTACACATCCCCAGTAAAAGGCAACCATGGGTGATCATTTTACCAAAATGGCCCCTGTCTTCTTTTTCACCATTTTACTGTTCCTTGTCCTTTCTTGTTCCTTCCTCTGACCTCCAGGTTGGGAAATTCCTTTGTGTGATTTTGTATCTTCGGCGGTGTGATGCTGGAAATGCATTGGAGGGACAGGGCCTCCCTGTCCTTGTCCTGTAGTCCTTTTTCATTTGCTTTCTGTATTGTTTTCTGCCCAGTAGTCTATGTGGGACTCCTGGCAGTGCAGCTTTTCCTGTTTTTGGTTTGGTGTACAGACCCATGGGATACCCTTATGGCACCCATTGGTGGGGGTGGAACCATGTGCCCCTAGTGTATATTTTTGGGCACCTGTGTGTGGCCCAAAGAGCAGGGTATGGGTGGTGGCAGCTCCATGCTGAATTTGACAGGTGCTCTGAGTAGCCTCCATTTTGGGATACCTACGCCTTGCCATTGGAATCAGTTGATTCCTGATGGTAAACAAGATGGCCCCTGTGGCCTCTTGCTTTTTATTGCCTGTTACCTTGTTTTCCCAAAGTCCTGGGAAGCCCTGACTCTGACCCTTCCCCTGAACTTAATTATATAAAGACTGTGTTTTAACTAATACAGTGTGTGGACATGCCTTTGTGGGGGCTTGGGGACTACTGTACTTAAGAACCAGCCTGCATCACCTCCTGAGAAGCTAGGCCTCGATATCTCGACCAGCTCTACCATATAGAGAATCTTGGCTGGGGTCCTCTGTGCCTCTCCTCTGCCAAATAGAGAGCAGAAGTACAGACACCCCCTTCCAGTCTTAACAGGCGGGAATCCTGTGTATTCCCCGCCCAGGCTCCAGAGTATCTGTGAAGGCAGGAAGCGAGGGAGGAGTCGGAAACTGTGCAGCCCTTTGTCTTCTTGCCGGAGTGTGAGAATCCAGTTCAAACTGGGAGGCTGGCTGTCCTGAAAGGATTGCCAAACCCCCAAGTTTGAATGTTGCAAGGCTGTTTGATTGGCTGGGTTCCTGCATAAAAGTCCGATCCTGGAAGCTGAAGAGGTAGTTGACCACTGCAACCAAAACCAAAGAGGATGATGGAGGAAACATGGCTGAGACGATTTCCAGCGACCAGGGAGCCTGCTGTGTAACAGGAGCCTGCAGTTGCTCTTCCTTCCAATCAACCAGAGCACTCTGGAAACAAGGACCCTGACCCAGAGCCTGGTGAGACCCACTAGACTCAAGAAGACCTGCATTTTGAGCCATCCCACGTCGTGCTGCGACCTTGCGAGGCTGTAATACCTTGGGACCTCGAGCCATTGTGTGGTGCACGGTCTTCTGAATCTTGCTGAAACTTTGTGGGCATCTGCTGGCCCTCCAGAGACGTGAATCGAGTCCTAAAGGTCCCCCTCACCAGAGTGCTGGACCTTGCAATCAATGAGACTCTGACCAGCGATATTCTGTCTTCTGTGCTCCTGAAAAGGCACCAAATCCACAGAGCCACATCCAGCCACGAAGAAACCCTTGCCTGAAGCCTTCTGTGTCGGTCCCTGCTGAAAAAGCCCATCCAGGGTCCTGTCTTCTGTCCTCCTGACAAGGAGTGCAGCGCATGGGTTTTTGGCTACAGAGCCTGAAGTCCTCATGCTGCAAAATCTTCTTCTGTGCGGAGGTACTGTGCTGGCTTGGGTATTTACTTACCTTAAGTCTCTTGTGATTCCTGTGAAGTTTGGGGATGTTTTCTGTGATTCGGGGAAGCCTCTCGTCCAGTTCACTTAGGCCCACTAATGGAATCTTCAGAGGGTGTCTTCTCCGAAGTCCCTGGACCCTCAACTAACTCTAAAGTAAAAAATGTACTTGTTTGAACAGTCTTCTTCTGGCACACTGAACTTTGCCTGCAACTGAGCCCTATCTCACCCTGCCTACAGCTGGCTCCTAGACCACTGAGGTTGCTCTTCTGCCTCTCAGCAAACTCAAGTACTAGAATTGGGGAGGGCTGGATACTCTAACGGATCTGCCTTGAAAAGTAAAACAAGTGTTGAAAAGTTTACTTACTTGTTAATTAATTAGTTGGAAAATTTAAATCGGAGTGAATAGTTTTGCCACTCTGAAAAGTATATGTATGATTTACTTACCTTGAATAAGCTTTGTGCCTTCTTAAATAAGTATTTTCAAAGTCTTACTTTCCTGTTTCGCCATTCTAGCATAGTAGGTAAAGGGTTAACTTATCTGTGAATTGTTACCCTGTTCCCCTGTTCCCAAAAGTAAAGCGGCTGGTTTTATTATTCTTGTTAGGATAATTTTATGAGTGTCCCCAATTGGGTCTTGCTTTCCCTGACTTGCTGTTAGCCTGTCCAGAATACGTCTGCATAGGTCCTACTTACCTTTTAGGTTGCTGGTAGCTCCTGGCAAAAGTACATAGGTTTTACTTACCTTGAGCATAACTGTGTTATCCTAAAATAAGTGAGTTATTGCTTCCCTTAGTCTGTGAACTGAAAAGTAACTGTAATTGAATATTACACCCCATGGTCCAACTCCCCTAGAATATCTGTGTTATCCTGAATCAGAGTTATAGGTTTTTACTAGTCCAGGAATAAGTGTTCCACTATTCTGAAAAGTATATTGTCCAGTGTCTGAAATGCTTGTGTATGGGTGCGATATAGATAAAATATCATATCAGTTGCCTTATTATGTGATTTCTTGCTGAGTGTGCACAACTGCTAGGGTCTACTACTCTGTATTACTATAAGTAATCCAAAAGTAACTATTGGTTTTGACCTCCCTAGGACTCCCGTTAGGGGTTTCAAATAAGGTTATACGCTTTGGTATGTGCACCTTCAATCATAGTGTGTTTTTATTATTGTGTTTATATGATCTGTGATGGTACTTATTTCCCCCAAGATTTATCTGGGCCTACTTGTATTTAAATAAACCAATTCTCTTTTACAATGCATAGTGTTTCAGAGTTTCTTTGGACCATTTGTATTACAATTTTTTTGTACTGATTCTACAGCCCTCTCTCCCTCCTAAGATGAGCCTGGTGGCTCTGTCTACACTACCATAAACTCGGGTGGTACAGCCTTATACTAAGAGTGGAGTCTTGTACTGCCTCAGTTGAATAGTTTTACTAAGCCCTTAGTTGTACTTCAGAAAATCTGTCCTAACACTTGTGCACTGCTGGTTTCTTAACAGTAAATCCTCTGAACCTCATTGGTTTGGACTTTGCATGTTTCCCTCCAAAACCTGAACTGAAGAACTCCTTTCCTGTTAGGGAAAAGACTGCCTACACCTTATTAGAGTGGACACTAATATTGCTTACCTGTGATTGTTGCTCTGTACTTTCTGAACTTGCCTAAACTTGAATACTTCAGAGTTAATTTAAAATAAGTACTTTCACTGACCTTAACCGAAGTCACACCCGTGTGTGGATAAGAAAAGTATATAACAATGTACTCTCCTGCTTTATTCTTCCTTACTATTCTAAATGTATGTTTGATATTGGTAGTTGATACAATATTCTTTGTTTCTAACTGGCTTGTGTAAAATCTCAGTCAACCTCAGAACTTTTTGCTTTACTAGTTGGATATTTTTCCATAATACATCAGTGAGTGGGAACCTTTTTCCACACTCACATAATCTTTAACCCTTTTTATGGGTGTCGTTTTTTAAGACTCTCCATAGTGTCTTTTTAAAGTTATCCTCTTTAACAACGTATTGGCAAAAAGTGCCTGTTATTGCTGTGTTGCCCTAGGGGCTCCCCTTTTAACTTTATTTTGCTAACCTTGAGAGAACTACAGTTCCCAATGGTAGAAAGGACCTTTGGATTCCTTTGACATTTAATTCTGTGAAGCCAGCACACCCCACACCTTATGCGGAATGCTGGGGAGATACAATGTATACCCTTTTCGTACTAAAACTATCAATTTGTTACAGGGACAAGCTTACCTTCAATGGCTGGTGGCAGTGATACCTTGTATTAATTTGGTGCACCTTTACCCCGGGCAGTGTTCACAGCTGCAGCAAAGGCACCTAAGGGTGCTCATTTTACCAAAATGGCCACTGACTTCTTTTTTTGCCATTTTAGTGTTTCTTGTTGTTTCTTATTCCTTCCCCTGACATCCTGGATGGGAAATTCCTTTGTGTGATTTTTATCTTCAGCGGGAGTCCCCTACACTCCCCGCCCAGGCTCTAGTCTGTCTGTGAGGGCAGGAAGCGAGGGAGGAGTCCAAATCTCCACAGCCCTTTTGTCTTCCACCTTGCCTGAATGGGGACAAATCCCAGTGGGGGTCTGGCTGTCCTGATTGGACAACCAGACCACCACTTCTTGTAAAATGCAGGGAGAGAATGCAGATATTGTGTTGTAATTCCTGATAAATACTGCGAACCTGGAAGCTGAAGAGTAGTCGACCACTGGAACTTAAATCGAAGAGGATGACAAAGGAAAAGCGGCAGAGACGATTTCCAGCGACTGGAGAGCCTGCTGTGTAACCTGAACCTTCTGCAGCCCTTCTTTCCAATCGACCAGGCGACTCTGAAAACGACGACCCAGAGCCTGGTGCAACCCACTAGACTCAAGAAGACCTGCATTTTGAGCCATCCCACGGGTTGCTGCAACCTTGCGTTGCTGCAATACACCAATACCTTGGGACCTTGAGCTACTGCGCGGTGCATGGTCTTCCGAATTCGGAATCTCGCTGAAACCTCGTGGGCATCCTGATGGATATCCAGAGACACGAATCGAGTCCGAAAAGTCCCCTCACCAGAGTGCTGGACCTTTAAAACGACGAGAATTCAACAGCGATTTTCTGTCTTCTTCTGTGCTCCTTGAAAAGGCGCCAAATCCGTAGAACCGCATTCAGACACGAGGGAAACCTTGCCTAGATCCTCCTTCATCAATCCCTGCTACAAAGTTCCTTCTGAGGTCTTGTTTTCAGTCACCACGACAAGGAATCCACTGACCGGGTTTTTGGCTGCAGATCCTGATGTCCTGCTGCAAAATTTCTTCAATGCTGATGTACTGTGTTGGCTTGGGTATGTACTTACCTGAAGCCTGTTAGTATTTCTGTGTAGCTGTGGGGTGTTTTCTGTGATTGGTAGGTCCCTCGTCTAGTGCACCCAGTCCCACTGCTAGAATCCTGCTAGGGTGTCTTCTGTGAAGCCCCTGGACCCTCTTCTAACCCTAGAAGTAAAGTACTCGCCTGTGTGCCCAGTTTTACTAAGGAACTCTGACTTTTGCTACTAAAGAACCTATTCTGACACTGTCTGTTGGTCACTAGTCCTAGTGACCCTCCTTCTGCCACTGAGAACACTCATGCATGAAGAACCAGGGAAAGACTTTTGAAGGGATTGGGACTTCTCCCTAGAAAAGAAATCAAGTGTTTAAAAGTTACTTATTTGTAAAAAATTGGTTGGTAACTGTAATGAGTGAACAGTTACAAAGTTCTTACTTATCTTGAATGTGTGATGCACTATTCTGAAAAGTATGGTTAACCTCTTTTGTTCCTTAGAAACTGTTTTCCCATTCTAATAGAAAGTAGATTTAAAGGTATATTACTCTCCTGTGATTAGGTTGTGCCTCTTCCCAAAAGTAAAGTGTTGGTTTCACCAGATTATTCCGGCAGGATAATTGTATGAGTGTCCTCCAACTGTTGGTATCACCAGATTCGTCCTTTGAGGATAATTGTATGAGTGTCCCCCAACTGGGTCTTGCTTCCCCTGACTTGCTGCTAGCCTGTCCAGAATAAGTCTTCATTAGGTTGTTGCCTACCTAGAATAAGAGTCGTTCAGTAAAGTGTAACATTGTGCTATCTAACCTAGAGTCTGTGGTTCTAACTGTCCTTGATAAGTCATACTTCAGTTATCCTTTTAGCTGGGAAAGATCTAACCCGGACTGCTTGTGAGATATAAAAAGTATATGGGTTTTACTTACCTTGTGCTTACTTAGCTATGTGCCATCCAAAAATAAGTTACCAGAGTTGCTGCATATCTCTATCTGTGTTTCACTGATCCCAAAAGCACCTGTAATTGAATATTACATCCTTAGGTTTTACTCACCTAGTATAACTGTGTGTTATCACAAAAATAGTTGTAGGTTTTTACTGTACCTGGAATAAGTGTTCCACTATTCACAAAAAGTATATAGTCCAGTTGACTGATTATGTGATTTGTACTGAGTCTACTGCCCTTGCATTACTGAATGTAAGTAACCATTGGTTTTTCTCTCCCCAAGAATAGGTGTGACCTATACTGAATGTGTATGAAAAGGTTTTGACTTCCCTAGAACTACTGTTAGGTGTTCCAAATAAGGTTTATACTTTGGTCGGTGTACCTTCAAGTATAGTGTTTTGTTTTTATATTTGTGATTACATATAATGTGTTAGTACTTACTTACCCCTAGATTTATCTGGGCCTACCTGTATTTAAATAAATCATTTATTTTTTACAATACATAGTGTTTCAGTGTTTCTTTGGACCATTTGTATTACAATTTCATTTGTACTGATTCTACAGCCCTCTCTCTGTCCTAGGATACGCCTGGCTGCTCTGTCTGTGCTACATGTACTCAGTTGGTACAGCCTTAAGAGTGGAGTCTTGTACTGCCTCAGTGAATGGTTTTACTAAGCCCTTAGTTGGACTACAGAAAAACTGTCCTAACCGGGTCTATGTATGTTCTGATTTCTTTGTATTGATTTACAGCTCACATTCCCCCTCCTATGATTAGCCTGGCTGCTCTGCCACTCTACCAACCCTGGGTTGTGCAAGTCTGTATTAGCATTTGGGGCCCTAAAACCAAGGGACAAGTCTTGTAGAGTGCAATACCAATTGCACTGTAGAGAAACATACCTAACATAGTCCAAAACACCTGGAGAGTGAAAGGGAGCAGACCCCTGCAATAGTGCAAGGGCTGAAGGGCCGCTCAGGGTCTTTGGAGATCAGGTAGTCCAACCGGGCCAGACGCAGGAAGAGATGCTATGCCTCTTCAGTAGTCTTCTTCGATCTTCAGTCGACTGTTCGCCTGTGAGGTATTTTTGGCCTCAACGCTAATTGAAAAAATGGCTCAAGAATGCCTCTTATCCAAAATACAGCCTGGAAGCAAGTCCAAGCCCTCAATGGTACTGCACCCTTCAAACAGCCAGCAGTTGTCCAATCAGGGACAACTATTGGTTTAACTCGTGCGCAACACATAAACTCTCTGGCTATGTGGATGTGGATGTGGATGTGGAATGTGACCAGACAGTCCAACACCCTTCCTGGGGGAAAAAAATCTCTTTTTTTCTTGTTCTCGCTCTTTCTCGCTCTCTTTCTCTCTCTCTTTTTCTCTCTTTCTCTCTTTCTCTATCTCTTCCAAACTACAATAAGGCCAGAAAACAAGTGAAAATCTTGTCACATGGCCGTTTTAGGGCACTAGTCGCGTTTAGTAGCCATACGTGGTAAACTCTGATGTGCACACTAGAAATAACGCAAACATTTAAAAAATATATCTGCTGAAAACAGCTAGTCTTTATGCACATATAAAAGTAACCAAAAAATCCCCACTGGAAAGAAACTAGGATGATGCAAAAGTATCACCATTGAACTACATTGTATGATGCTGTGTGCAATGTTAAAAAATGTAAAAGATTAAAGGGAAACTTAGTTTCCCAGTACTGATAGTCTGACAGACTGATCAGTTTCCCGATAATAGTTGAGCAACGGCAAGTGAATATTAAGGCTTTACTTCCCTTCGAAAACAAAGCAACAACAATTGCAGGGGTTCGGGGAGGGAGGCGTGTTTGGGTTGTAGTGCATAGAAACTATGGAGGGAACGTTGCCCACAGAAAACGCTTTCCTAAATAAGTAAGATAGTAACTGATGAGCGGTCAATGACTGGTGGGAGAGGTTGGTGGGGGAAGCTATCTTTTTTGTGATCCAATTGGCTCTGGTCCCACCCCCACAGGTTGGACTCACATCAGTAGGGAGGAAAGGGGACTATGGCCTAGGAGTACAGTAGTCATTACAGTGAGTTGCTGTATCTTTTCCTGACTTTGGTCGGTGGAAGCCTGGTCGAGGATCCCTTCCTACGCATATCCTAGTGCATGTGATTGAGTTACTTACGTTTTTGAGCTTTTTATCATAACCACTGCCATCGTCCAAGTAATTCCTCCTGAAAAGTATAACTTTGGAACTGATGATTTATGGTTATCTTTACTGAACCTTATGCATCTGACTACTTACCTATTTTACACTGGTTATTAAATCAAATACTTTGCATATTCTAAAGGTGAATGTACGTGTGTCACAATATTTACTTACAGGTTCCATTAGCTTAGTGTGTATTTTAAAGGCCTAATCATTTATATAGTGTTGTGCTCATCTGTTGAACTGGAATTATTGGTGGTTGTTAGGGGAGTTTTCCTAAAGTCCTACTGATAGTAAGACTTTAGTAAGCTATCCCAGTGCTTCGTAGATCCCCCACCTCTTCATATCTTAAAAGAATTGCTGTGCGACGCAGCCCTCTCTAGAACCTTGAACCAGTCTAGTGTTACTTTAACTATTTTAATTTCTTTTAAGTTACTTTCTTATATGCGTTTGCAGAGTAAATGTCTTGCCGTAAATCTGCCAAGAACTGCGAGCACGCGTAATTACCGATACTATGATAGCATTGTCTTTTCCTTTTCCAACGTTGCAACAAATGTAACCGCGAAGAAACACAAAAGTGAAAGTGTCCTTTGAAGTATATTCTAAACATATTCCGAAGTGTTCCAGTATAAATTTATGTGGTATTTAAAGTGATTCTTGTGTAAATATAACACATTTATAATTTATATAAAATGATATATTTAAGTGTTTCTTTGATGTAAATGTCTAACTGGGTTCAGTGTACTTACCTACAGCTCACACCGCACTCTTAAGAGAAGCCTGACTGCCCTGCCACTCTACCAAGGTCCTGAGTTGGTACAGACCGATATGAAGAGGTGGGGGATCTACAAAGCACTGGGATAGCTTACTAAAGTCTTACTATCAGTAGGACTTTAGGAAAATGTATTAAACACAAGGAACATTAGCAGATTACAGAGGGGTAAGCTGTACTGAAGATCATCTAGGATCAGTCAAATCAGACACCAACTCACTTTACGTAGGAACTGGGATCCAGACAAGAAGCTGTGGATTAAACCTGTTCAATGCCAGTGTAGATGACACTAACAGGAATGGGCACTAGACTGGTCATTCAGAATCAAGTCATCCTAGAACAGGGGTGAGTTAAGTATTACCTAGTGTTTGGGCACCATACAAGATATATGCACTTGTGGGACTCGTAGGAGCCCCTTCTTATAGTGAACCATCAATAGAGGGCGTAGCCTTGGTACCGGTAATAATCAATGCCAAGATGACCAGTCTGTTGTACTATCTCTGGGTAATGTCCAGCAGCCAGGAAGTCTTCTACCTGAGCCCAATACAAGTATGTGATTCCGATTTTGCTGCTGGGCTTTTCCTGCACCCACTTCTAGGACACCAGTCCTATCTTAACACAAAAAGGTCAGTATTTCAATGGGTGGTAATCGTTTAACCAGGAGACACAAACATCACTATGACCAAAGTGCTGCAAACTATCTGCCATAGAGATTAAAGTCACTAAAGGGCGAAATGGCACATAGAAGCCAATTTATTAGATACAGTTCAGAAAAGTATATACAACATGGCGTCACAGATCCATACAGACAGTTTAGAACAATAAAAAGAGTGGAGGGGATCCCTCATTCAGGTCAAAACAACCAGGAAGGCAAGCACATGGTAAATTCAAGTGTGTACACTAGCAAACCAACCAGGTGTTCAGCTTGCATATGAGAGAAAAGGGCCAAAAAAGGAGCATGTGCCTGGGCTTTTAACAGCATGAAAGCAGTTTTTGGTTCTGAAACAGATTACAATGAGCTGGGAACAGGAAACGCATGCATGTTAAGATAAGTGAGGTGGGGGTCAAAGCATCAAGCAACGCAATACCAGCCCCAAAACCATGACCAATCCAATGTTGGTTATTTTCAAAGCCAAATATTGCAACCTATATCTATCAATGAAACAGTCATGGCCCAATAGGGGAGGCCTGCAGTCAGTCATTGTGACCTCTGTGGATGAAGGGGATTTAGCAATAATCTACTCTCCCCACACTAGGCCTGCCAGAGGCAAAGAAATCTGTGTATATGAGAATGGGCACGGTCTAGGACTGAATACGAACCCCTGTACTTCTGTGGGGTGGAGGATCGGGCTGCAGAGAACAACGAACCTCCAGGTTTCTTGTTGCTGAAAATGGCACCCTTAGTGCTTCCGAGAGCTGGCAGGATCCGATGCCAGACAAAAACAATTGATGCAGCAGTAGTCGAGAGGGTTTGCTAGTGGTCTTGGCCCAAAGATCGTTCTTTCCAGACCTGCCGCAACCCAAAAGGAGTATGGGGGAGTAGCTGTGGAGGGGTGATGAATGGCATTGCTTTCTGTTCTGGGGTGGGTGCGGCAGCTTAGGTAGTGGGCTAATCCTGGGTTCCATGATTCTTGAGGCGAGCCAGGAGACTGGCTGTCCTACGGCAGGGCGTACCGGACATGTGGTGGTGGCGCTGAATGCTTTGTTCCAGACTAGAGGTGCCAGTCTTGCCGACAAGCTAGTCCTGGGTGCGGCCCAACTTCCTTTGGAGGAGTGAGCTACGAGGCTGAGTCAGGGTGCACCCCTAGGAGGTGCCAACTGTCCAAAGATGAGGAGGCCTCTTTCGGGGGATCTCATGGTCTGCTGTAGGATACAGGACTCAAACTGGCACCCGTGCCTTACTCAGCGGAGATGAAAGGCTGGGTGCGGACACATGCCCAGGTCAAGTCAACTCTTTCAAGGTGGACTTGGCGGGTGCTTAATTTATTTGGTGGTGTGATGGATTTCCAAAATCAACCCTGGGGGTGGATTTTGGGAGGCCAACCTATTATGATGAACAGGGAGACACTGAAGTCAAACCCCAATGAAGGGCAAAGCCTTTCTCTCCACCACCTCTCTCTCTCCACAGATGGTGTTCCCCAGGGCTATATCCTCTCACCATGGCTTTGAATGTCTACTTGGCCCCCTTGGCCCACCTGATCTCTACCTTCTCCTCCAGCTTTCAGTGTTATGCGGATGACGCTCAGCTCGCTTTCAGGCTCTCCTCAGCCTCCTCTCTCGCTTAATCCGGACTGTCTATCCACGATTCAGGATTGGTACACCCTCCAACGATCTCTGCCTTAATGCCAGTAAGACGGAGCTCCTTCTCATTGGGGCCCCTGCTCCCACTTTCCCTCTGGCAGCCCTCCTTGGGCTCTCTTCCTTTGCCGTCCTGTGAGGCAAAAAATATTGGTGTCATCTGCAACTCCACACTCTCCTCTCATCAAAGACCTTGCCAAGAAGGCCAACTACTAGCTGCACCCCCTCAGAAGTATTCTTCCTTTTCTCACTTTCCCCCAGATCCCTGGTTCTCTCTAGGCTTGGCTTCTGCAACAGCCTCTTTCTCAATCTGCCTTCCTCTACTCTCCGCCCTCTGCAACTAATCCAAAACAGGACTGTGAGACTTATCCTTGGCCTCAAGCACAGGGACCATATCTCTCCAGCCCTGAAATCTCTATACTGGCTCCGAGTGGCTGCAAGGATCAAGTTCAAGACCCTATGCATCATGCACAAGGCTTTCGGAATGACACAAGGTTTAGTAAGATGGTTTGTTTTGTCCCTCCTTTGTCTTCCCTACCTTGTCTTGTTGTGCCTAGAAACACTTGTGTACAGGCGGGTTATAAATGACATATCGTATACTCAGGAGGGGTACGAGAGTGGTCTAGGGCTACAATATGTCCACCTAGCACACCACTGTTAGGGAGATTTATCATGGTTTGCTTCATCCCCTCGCCTAGCGAGACCCACAGCACTTTTTGCTGGACTTCTGGATCGTTTTCTTTAAATCCTAAATGAGTGTAGGCTTTTTCCAGTCATTCATTCTGGTGGGCTCTGTCTTTTGGAACTCTATTCTACCTGTACTATAAAGTCTGTCCGATCCATAACTCTTAAAGGTTTCTGTATTTTCCTAATGCAGCACACAGCTTCTTATGTTTCGGTCGAGTGGTGAGGGCGGAATACAGATTGAGTGGGAAGGGGAGGAGAGATTAGAGACGAAGGAGGAGAGTTGAGAATAGACAATGCGTTCGAGAAGTTTAGAGAGAAAAGGCAGAAGGGAAATGGGACGATAGAGGCAAGATCGGGATTAGCAGATTAGGCGTGTTTGAAGGGGGAACGGAAGGTGGATGTAGTTAGACAAGCGTTGAAGGAGGAGGTGAGGTAGGGTATGAGGAGGGGTAGATTTTTGAAACAAAGGAAGTAGGAATGTGGTCAGAGGGGGAGGAGGTGGGGTGAATTTTATATAGGAGGAGGGAGACTTCAGACTGAGTAACAGGAGTGAAGGAGGACATGGTAAAGGGAGGGGGATATGGAGGAGGAGGTGATGGGGAGAGAGGAGGGGAGGAAAGAATGTTTTGGCAAAGGTTGAGCACTTTATTTGAGAAGAAATTGGCAAGGTCAGTAGCAGAGAGAAGAGAGGCAATGGAATGATCAGGAGTAGGAGGAGAGAGAAGAAGTGTGAGAGTTTGAAAGAGACAGCGGGGATGAGGATTGAGAATGGAGGAGATCAGAAAAGTGCATTTAGCAGAGTTAAGATAGTTGTCAGAGTGTGATAGGAAAAGTAGGTGGATTGGTTAGAAGGAGAGGGGTGTTTGAGCCAGCGTCGTTCAAGACGCCTAAGGAGGCGACGCATGGCGGAAAGTTGAGGAGACCATGGTTGGGCAGGTTTGCGAGATGGACGAAACGAGGAGAGAGGGTAGAGAAGGTCAAGAGTAGAAGTAAGGGAAGAGGTTAAGGTGGCAGACACTTCAGCAGAAAGGGAGGAGAAATGGGAGAGAGGAGGAAGGGAGGAGGAGCAGGAGGCAATGAAAAGAGAGGGGTCAAAGTTGCGTAGATCGCGGCAGTAAAAGTTTGGAAAAAAAAGGTGCATACCCCAGATGTAGCAAGCACAAACATGTAGTTAGATTTATGGACCTGGCATGCATACTTGGTAAGAGAAGGATTGCTATGTCCTGGAAATGCCCAGGTGGCCCACAGTTCAAACTATGGTTTCTCGAATGCAACACTTGGTGCGAAGCAGAAACAAGTGCTTGGGCAATTGCAACCTCAAGAAGATAGTTTGACGGACACTTATGGAGCCTGGAAAGCACTTGTCTTTGATATGTTTTACGCATCGGACGACAGCTTCAACCACCCTTTTAACGATCTACTTTGATTAAGTTTGTCTCCACCCCCCTACCACAGCCCATACCTAGAATTACACCCCTATCTGAGTTCATCACTCTTCGCCCATCGCATTGCCCTGGTCTGTAAATCTTGCCCTGGTGTGTAAATCACAGCCTCAGACTTCTTCCTCATACACAGTCCAGCTAAGTCCATGTATGGAAAGTTTATGTTCTAATGTTATTTGTAAGTTATGTTTATGATGCAAAAAGCCTCGGAGAGACCAGGCTTCACTTATAATTTCTGTAATGTGGCATGTAATATCTTTTGGTCACAAATTTGAAAATAAAATAAATTGTCTGGTGGCAGTGGACGTATTCTACAAACTATTGTGTCATGTTTATACCGCAAGCTATGTCCATAGCCTCGGTAGTGCACATAGGGGCACCCAAGTACCAACTTGGTGAATCCCTTCTTTTTTCGCCATTACTAGCGTGGTTGTGCTTGGGAGGGGTGTGTGTGTTTTAGCCCCGCCTAGGTGCCAGAATTTCTGGGCTGGCAGGAAGCGGGGAAGGAGTTTTCCTCCCCAACTGTCCTTTGTCTGCCGGAGTGACTGAATAGGACCAGCTCCTACAGAGGGTCCGACTATCCTTATGTGAGAGCCAAATGCCCCTTTCTGCAAAATACTGAGGGATATTGCAGAGGAGTGTGTGCTAAAACTGTATATAAGTTGAGGCTTCTGGAGTGAAAAGCAAGTCGACCACTGGAAGCTGAAGTAACTGAAGAAGATGACCAGAGAAGCCTGCAGATGCTTTGGAACACCGTGAAGCGACCACTGCTGTCCTGACCCTGTTTGTCTGACAGAGGATCTCCGAAGAGGACGACTCCTTCCCTTTGGCTGGTGGGAACAACCAGTCCTAACACAAACTTTGAATTGAGCCATCCCCCGAGGTCCTAGGAGTTTCCAGAGCTGCGGAACCCCAATACCTGGAGACCTGCTGCCAATTTCGAGTGCATCGTCGTGGAAAGGACGAATCCGTCCAAATCTTTTCGGAGCCCTCAAGGACACTCTGGAGATCCGATCCAACTCGCCCGGACCCCATCATCAGCGCGCGGGACTGCAGGAATTGAAGATTGACTGGGCGATCCAGGTCCTTTGTTGGTGCTGCAGAAAAGGCGCCAAAACCACAGAGTGAACCAAGAAGTTGTTTATGTCCTCCCTCGAGACTGCTGCTGAGAGAACCAGTCTATTGTCTTGACTTCAGTCATCAGACCAAGGAATCCAAAAGTCGGGTCCAGAGCTGCAACATCCCAGAGCATCCAGAACGAACATTAGGCACAGTGGGGTAAAAGGTATTGCTTACCAGATTTCAGAAAGTCGCTCCACAGCGTTGGAGTGCATGTAGAGGTGACATGGGCAACCCCCTCTTATCTCCCACTCAAGCCGCTGCTTATGTCCCTTCATCGAGATATTAATAGGGTCTCCATTGTTAGTTATTAACTTGCTGCTTCTAAAAGGCTCGAGACTTGAAGAAATCCACAGGAACTCTTCGTATTCTGCTGTTTGTCAAGATTTTGAGCCATCTCCGAACTGCCTTTAGCTAGTGTTGCATTTTTGGACTTAAAAGACTTGCTGTGCGAAGCAGCCCTCTCTAGAACCTTGAACCAGTCTAGTGTTACTTTAACTATTTTAATTTCTTTTAAGTTACTTTCTTATATGCGTTTGCAGAGTAAATGTCTTGCCGTAAATCTGCCAAGAACTGCGAGCACGTGTAATTACTGATACTATGATAGCATTGTCTTTTCCTTTTCCAACGTTGCAACAAATGTAACCGCGAAGAAACACAAAAGTGAAAGTGTCCTTTGAAGTATATTCTAAACATATTCCGAAGTGTTCCAGTATAAATTTATGTGGTATTTAAAGTGATTCTTGTGTAAATATAACACATTTATAATTTATATAAAATGATATATTTATTAGTCCAAGAGCAAGCACTGAATTGATTATAGTATAGCTTTGATTATAAGTAGCTAAGTTCATTAACTATATTTTTATATTCAAGTTTTATCGATGGTAAATCTTTTCTCCTTTTTGAAAAGAAATAGAAATATTCAGGATTTTCTCTTTATATTTGCAGTTGAAAATTCCCTTAAGTACACGCCAACTGAAGATGTTTCAGGTAACATATATATTTAATATTAGGTCTACAATAATACTCCTAAATGCATGCTAATTTATCATTTAAACACTAGCAAAATATTTGATTGTCCAGGTTAATTGATGGGTGCTTCATTATCTTGCCTGTTTAGCATAGTATTGTGGGCATTACCTGGTGTATAGATTTGTACAAGAAAATACATTTTTATATTTTAATGTGAAGAATGATTAAAAGTACTGATGTATTTCCTTTGTTTAGTTGCAGAAACTGAGAAAAGTCTATCACTAAGGAAGCCACATAGTTTTTCTGTGTTAACAGAACTGGCTAACTTGATCTAAATTTAATAACATTACTGTGACACAACATTATATTTAGCCATTAAACTTTAAAAGTTGTAATTTTGGTCTATAAATCTAAAAGGAATGTATATACTATTATTTGCATTTTTAATTTTCTCTGCAAAATGATCAATCTTCGGCATGCTAATCACATTACTTTGACAACATGCACACACTCTGTCAACTTCCCCACCATACTGCCTTGTCAAGGAAATAGGCACTGAAGCTATATATGCTAAATCTCCCTCAGACACCCAGCACTTTTTGCTGGACTTGTGGATTATTTTTCCATGTACCTGAGTGAGTGGGAACCTTTTTGCCCACTCACCTTCTACAATTTCTTGGACTTGCAACTTCCGACAACTTTCGTGACTCTCCATACTTTATTTTGGGTGTTATACTTTCCTATAACCTTTTGGGCACCTGTATTTTATAGTTGCAGCACACAGCACTTTCTGTGCAGTGTTGCTGGGTGTTAGGCAAGATTGAATGCAGTAACCCTGTGGGAGACTACACCAGCCTTGTCCTCTTGGTAATATTTAACCCACCTATTGATATAGGTCTGTACTACACAAGGTGGTAGCGTGACTGAGCAGCCAGACCTATCTCAAGAGGGGTAAAATTGAGCTGTACAGAGGTAACACTGAGATTCACAATTACAAGTATTCAAATAACACTCTCAAGGTTTTCTAGTAAAATAATTATTTAAGTCAGTTTTAAATAAGCCTTCCTTTAAAAAGGGCAATATGCAACAATACAAATACACTTCCTCAGATTTAGGATAAGCAAGTAGATACCTTTTTGGGATGCCTAAAACACACTTCCTACACCCTGAGTTGACTTCAATTGCTAGGACAATGTTTCGCATTAATGTATCACTTTTGGCACTTAATACAATTCTAAGGTTGTGGAAAAGAAAAAAGGTTAACAGGTTCTCAGAGCATGTGAATACTTTTCAATCTCCCAACGAAGTCTAGGTTAGACCATTCCCAGCAATACAAGTTAAACATATGCACCACCTATAAGGGGCGGACAGTAAAAACCAAAGTCAATGGGTGAGAAGAGTCTGCAGGGAGCCAGGACAATGTCTAGGCAGCTGAGGCACTTCTTAAAATTGCACAAAAGTCTTGCACAATATTATTAGAGAGTTTGTAGTAAAAGAATCACTGTTGGGCCACATGCTGTAAGGCTTGTGAAGGGCAGAGCTGGAATCAACTCTGAAAAAAGCAGCTACTGCAAATCTCCAGTGAGAACAAGCAAGCTACAGACAAGAGGTAAGTGCCTCTTCAGTTAAGACAGTACCTTAGGTTTGAAAAAGAGGATCCAGCTGGCTTCTGTTCGGGTTCCTGGGCCTCAGTCGTGGGGACAAGAGGGAGGACGCATAGAGGACTCCTGCACTGCAGTTTGAAGGTCGGCAGCGGCTACGGGCTCTGATCAGCAGCACTTTGCGGTTTCAGCTACCGGTCAATAGCACCACCGCAGTTCTTGGACATTTTATGGGCTTCCCTTGCTTCTGAGGTCCAGCACTCTGAGGTGGCTCAGGCTTGGGTCGTCCTGCTTTGGGATGGTCCTCTGGAGCTTCCGGAAGGTCCTCTGGAGCTTCCGGAAGGTCTGGTCCGACTTAAAGACGATGTACTTGATTCTGGTTTTCATGACCCCTGGCACTCGGTTCCAGCAGCAGCAAAGAAGTACAGACAGCAGGGAGAGGTTTTCCAGCAAAGTTCATCTTGGGGTCAGTTGGTCCCGCCAAGGCAAGGGAAGAAGTCGTCCGTTCTGTGCTTCTCTAGTCGATCAGAAATCGGAGCTTCAGCACTGCAGCAGGGCTTCACCGGGCAGCTCAACGGTCCAGGAGGGTGCAGCAAGCTTCTCTTCCAGTTTCCTTTGTCTGATGTTTCGTCCAGTGGTCGACTTTGCCTTCTGTTCAAGAGACCTTACCTTTTATGCAGATTGCTCCAATTCATGCACAGCCTAGCTGTCACTCACACAGCAGGGTGGCTGTCCTGCAAGGACAGCCAGCCAGCTAATCGGCACTGGGTGCATTCCGGTAACCAAGGAGACTAAGGACAGGGAGTTTCAGGCACCTGCATCGCTTCCTGCTCTGCCAGACACACTGGAGCCAGAGGCGGGTTTCAGCATTGAAGCCCGCCATAGGCAAAACGAACAAAAGGGTTAAACCTGGTTTGGCGCGCATAGTAAAACCCAAGAAAGACCTCACAAGCAATAAATAGCGAAAAAAAGAAGACCGGGCTTGGTAGGAAAAAGGGCTACTAGGTAACCCCCCAGTACTTCCACATAAAATGGGGTGTACTGGACCTACATAAGAAAAACGGGTAAGTAAAGTCAATTTCACTTTACTACTCTTGGGAACAGTAGTTCACCCAAGAGAAGGTATTTACACCTTATGAGAAATCCAAAGGACTTCTCTGTGACACTGCACTGAGGGTGTTGTGTGTCACAATACAAAATGTAGATGCCTATGGAGTTTGTCAGACTCCAAAACACCAAAGGAAACAGAGTCCATATCAGATCAAAAATACATGAGTGAGAAAAAGGTCTTGCTCGCTCCATGATAAAAATTAAAAGTCCTGAAGTCCAGCAAAAGAGCTTGGGGTCTCTATGGTTGAAATGAATTGGCACATAAATTAGAGTTCTCCCTAACACGAGGGTGCCCAATGGGCTTCCCTTTTTATTTTTTCTAGGGATCCAAGGGTAGAAGGATACATTTTATCCTTTGTACAATCCCCATTGTGAGATCAGCACACTCCGCCTTATGTGGAGTGCTGAGGGAAACCACTGTATCCCCTTTCTCACTGCTCACATAAAATGTGTTAGTGACAAGCTTACAGTTATGGCAGGTGGCAGTGGACGTGTTCTACCGACTTTTGTGTGATTTTTACTCGCAGTCTGTCAACCCGGCCGCGGTAAAGCACAGATGTGCGACCATTCATCTAAAGCGGCGAGTGTATTCTTTTTTCGCCGTTTTAGTGTGCTTGTCCTTTGTTGGTCCTTCTTCAGCTGTCCTAGAAGGGGAAGGTCCTGGTTTGATTTTTGTCTACGCCGGGAACCCTTTGTGTAGCCCACGGGGGTTCCAAAGTGTCTGTGAAGACCGGAAATGGGGGAGGAGTCCAAAACTCTGCAGTCCTTTGTCTTCTGGTATGCCTGCCTAGAATCTGTCCTAACGGAGAGCTGGCTGTCCTGAAAATCCAGCCACCCCTCGAAGTTGTATGTAGCAGGTGTGCTGATTGGCTGTATTCCTGGATAAATAGCCTGTATCTGGAAGCTGAAGATACGTCGACCACTGGAGCTGAATCCGATGAGGAAGAGAAGATGTCTGTAGCTGATTCCATAGACCAGAGATGCCTGCTGTGTAATCACTGCCTGTGCTGGCCCCTATTCTATGTGACAGAGAGTCCCGAAGATGAGACCCATCAGTCTTGAGAAGATCTGCATTTCGAGCCTTCCCACGACGGGCTGTGATCTTCCTGGGCTGCAAACCGCCAATACCCTGGGACCTCGATGCCCACTGCTGTGTAACGTCTTCCTGTGAAAGAATCTCTCTGAAACTTCAGTGAACTACTGCTGGACCTCGAGGAGCAAGATTCAACTCCTGGAACCCCCCCTCACCAGACTGCTGGACTGAGAAAGCAAGGTGAATCTGTGCTGCAATGACCGTTCATCTGGTGTTTAGAAAAGGGGGTCAAAGCCGCAAGAAGCACAAAAGAATCCTTTGTTGCGAGCCTTTTCTGTCGACTGCTGCTGCAAGTTCCCATCCAGTGTCCTTTCTTTTGTCACTACGACCAATAATCCAGAGACCGGTCCTGTGCTGCTGCATCGTGAAGGTGTCTGTCTGCAAGCTCTTGTACTGTGTGACTGAGGGTAATACTTGCCTAAAGTCTTGTCGCTCCTGTGTGGATATGGTGGTGATTCGTGGAGTTTGTCCTATACCATTTGCCCAGGCCTATTTGGTAAGAATGGTGCAGTCCAACCAGTGTGGGACTACACAAGACTTATCTCTTAGTATTAGGTAACCACCTTTTAATACAGGCCTGTACTACACAAGTTGGTAGTGTGGCTGAGCAGCCAAGCTTATCTTAATAGGGGCAATGTTAGCTGTACAATGAAATCAGTAAATACAGGTATCCAAGTAAAGACTGACCCACTTAGTTATATTATAAATATGTATTTATATATACACAAAGATATTTAAAGCATTCTTTAAAAGGCAGCAACTAATAGTAACTGTTGGGTAAGAATTAGTGTAGTCGCACTGTGTGAGACTACACAAGACCTATCTGCTTGGGATTAGGTAACCCACCTTTTGGTATAGGTCTGAACTACACAAGTTTGTAGTGTGCCTGAGTCTCAAGAGGGGTAAATATGAGCTGTAGAGCTGTACAGATGAAATCGGACAATACAAGTAACCAAGTAACACTTGCGCTCAAGGTTTCAGTTATAGTTATTTATTGAACATCAGTTTTAATAAAGCATTCTTTAAAAAGGCAATTGTTTGTAGCAGTTCAAGTAGAATTTAAAATCACTTTTCAAAATCAATAAAGCTTGTGAATGCTCTTTGGAGATGCTAATACATTTCTCCTACACCCTGAAGTGACTTCAATTACAAGGATAGTATTGCATTAATATAAACACTAATATACATTTTAGCTTCTGAGTTTTGGAAACGAAGGGTTAAGGAAACATGGAACGGTTAGAAAAGTTTCTTATAGTGTAAGGACAACAGAATCCTCCAATGAGGTTTATGTAAGCCTTTCCCAGCAGTAACAGTATTAAATAAGCTACAACCTATGGAGGGACAAGCAGTGCCAAAGTCAATGAATTCAGAAAAGTGCCTTTAGGAAGCCAGGACAGCCAAAGTCATTTGAGCAATGTCTATAGTTCTGATGCACTTCTTAGATACAGCTTTTCACAAAGTCACATAGTTGAAAGGAAATCACTGAAGACGCACAAGCTGCTGGGCCTGTGCAAAGGGGAGTTGAACTCCACTCCGAAAGCTAAGCAGGGGCAAGTTTCAATTGAGACAGCATGACTGCAGGCAAGAAGGTAAGTACCCCCAAGCCTAAAACGGTACCTTTGGTTAGAAGAAAAGTGGTCCAGCTGGCTTCCGTCTTGCTACAGCCAAGCAGACCCTGGTTCCTGAGCCTCAGATGGGGGGATAAGAGGGAGGAAGTCTGGAGGGCTCCTGCGGCAGTAATCGGGAAGGTCGTGGGCAGCTAAGGGCTCTCTTCGATTCAGCGGCACTTTGTGGTTTCAGTGCTTTGCAAACGGCACTGATGCAGATTGAATATCTCTGCATGGATTTTCCTTGCTCCTTCGGTCCGGGACTCTGGATTTCCTGCTTCTGGTGTGACCTTAGGAGACTCCTGGAGCTTTTGGCTGGATTCGTTCTGCGGCAGACGTTGCACTCGGTTATGGACACTCGACCCCTTGTATTGGGCTTTTGCAGCAACGAAGAGGCACAGCAAGTCAGGGATTGCCAAAGTGGAGATTAGTCTCGGGGTTAATTGGTACCACTAACCCAAGGGAAGAAGTCGTCAGTCAGGAGCGTCTATGTCGATACGAAAAAGGAGGTCAGCACAGCAGCAGGGCTTCATGGGCAATTCAAAGGTCCAAGAAGTTGCAGCGGCTTCTCTTCACGATTTCTTCTTCGGATGTTTCTTCCAGTGGTCGACTCTGCCTCTAGTCCCAAAACCCTCGCCTTTTAAGCAAGTTTTCCTATTCATGCACAGCCTAGGCTGTCAATCACACAGCAGGGTGGCTGTCCTTTTAAGACAGCCAGCCGACCAATCGGGACTGGTTTCGATCAGGCACACCTAGAGACAAAGGACAGGGGAGTTTCGAGACCCTCTCTCACATCCTGTCCTTCCAGACACACTGGAGCCAGGGGCAGGCTTCAGGGCTGAAGCCCGCAAAACGCGCAAAGGGCTCAAATCTGTCTACGCAGAGAGTAAGAGCCAAGAAAGACCTCACGAACAGAAAATGGCAAAAAAAGAAGACGGGGTGGGGGGGCATTTTGACAAAATGGACACCCATGGGTGCTCTACTTCAGGTGAGGGTTCACCCTGCGGTAGAAAAGCACACTGGTAGTAAAAATTAAACCACTGCCACCAGCCATTTAAAGTAGTGAGGGTAACAAAAAATGTTACATAAAGTAGGATAAGGGGCTACTAGATAACCCCCCAGCACTCCACATAAGATGGTTTGTGCTGGACCTACAAAGAAGAAAGGTATGTAAGATCAATTTCACCTTATTATTCTTGGGAACAGTAGTTCACCCAAGAAAGGGTATTTAAACCTTAAGAGAGATCCAAAGGTTTTCACAGTGAAACTGCACTGAAGGTGCTGTGTGTCACTATACAAAAAACAGATGCCTGTGAAGTTTGTCAGACTCCAAAAATAGTGAAAACATAAAATCCAAATAAGGGAAAAACAAATGAGAGAGTGAGAAAAAGGTCCTACTCACTTGGGAGTTAAAAAGTCCAGCAAAAGAGCTGGGTGTCTCTAAGGTGAGAGGATTTTAGTACAGAAATGAAAATTCTCCCCAACAGGAACATGAATCCCAAAAGTTAGGATTCAATTGTAACAGAAGCAATAAGGCAGGTGAGTAACTTTTCATATGTTATTAGTGATCACTGTTGCAACATTGAGATATAAGGAGGGAAAGGTTGTTGTTTGATCGGAACATACTTTTTACTTAGAAAAAAGTTAGATCCTCCCAGAGGGTTGTAGGCAATCTTTTATCCCAGCAATAATAATGTTCAACAATTAAAACCTGTAAGAGAACAAGCACTGCCAAAGCCAATAGGTTCAGAAGGGGGGGGGGGTTTAGGGAGCCAGGACAGCCAAAGTCAATGGGCTAGTTCAAAGTTCTGATGCTCTCTTCTTAGAAAATGTTTTAGCAAAGTCAGTAGTTCAAACCACAGTGACTCAAGAGGAGTCACCTTGAAGAAGCACAAGCTGAAAAGCCAGTGCAAGTGAGTTGGGGTCAACACTAAAGAGGGTAAAATAGCACTTCCCAAGGTGGGAAGCCCCCCAAATGGCAAAAGGTTGATATACCACACGCCCCACAGTACCTGTGAACTGAAGAATTTGTTCCAGCTGGATGCCTTCTTGTTGCAGTGCAGCAGACCTTTGTTCCTGGTGCTTGGTCGTGGTGACGAAAGGGAGGACATCTGGCGGGCTCCTGCGGCAGCACTCAAGAGAGGGACTCGGAAACAATGGATTCTCCTTGATTCGGCGGCTCTGTGGTTTTGGCACCTTTTTCTCAGCGCCAAAGAAGAACAAACCGCTCTGGTTAGAAGTTACTTGATCCTTCGGTCCCGGACTCTGGATCAAGATTTCCTGCTTCTGTACAGTCCTCTGGATGCCCACAAACTTTTGGCATGATTTACACTTCGTAAGACAATACACTCAATGAGGGTCGGGGGGGGCCCTAGGTATTGGGATTCTGCAGCCTTGGAAAGTCACAAGTAGGGCTGGTGTCTCTTCACTTCGTCGGATGTTGCCCTCCAGTGGTCGACTCTGCCTCTAGTCTCAAAAACTTCACCTTTTAAGCAAGTTCCCATTCATTCACAGCCCTAGGCTGTCAATCGCCCTGCAGGGTAGCTTTCCTCAGGGATAGCCAGCCTGGTTTCACTCAGGCACACCTAGAGACAAAGGACAGGGAAGTTTTGGCACCCTACCTCACTCCTGCCTTTCCAGACGCACTGGAGCCTGGGCAGGCTTCAGGGATGAAACCCGCCAAACGCAAAATGCACAAAGGACACAAACCTGATTCAAACAGAGTAAAAGCCCAGAAAAAATGACAAATAGCGAGAAAAAAAAGACAGCAGCCATTTTGGGAAAATGGTCACCCTTTGGTGCTGTACTGCAGCTGAGGATTCAGCCTGCAGATACATGGCACAAAGTAGTAAAAAAGAAACCACTGCCACCAGCCATTCAAGTGAGTTAGTGTAACAAAATGTTACATGAGGAGTGGGATAAAGAAGTTGCTATGTAACCCCCCAGCACTCTGCACAGGGTGGTGTGGGCTGGACCCAGAACAGAAAAGGCAAGTAAGACATGGGCCCTCATACTATTCTTGGGAACAGTAGTTCAGTCAAGAAAATGTAGTTAAACATTTAGAGAAGTTCAAGGGACTTCTCGGTGGCACTGCACAAAAGGTTCTGTGTGTCACACTGCAAAAAGCAGATGCCTATGGAGTTTACCAGACTCCATTAAACAGTAAGAAGAAGCACACAAATCCTAGTCAGAAAAAACACTGAGAGAGTGAGAAAAAAGTCCCACTAACTAAGAAGTTAAAATTAAAAAGCCCAGAGTCCAGCAAAAGGGCTGGGGGTCTCGATGGTTAAAGAGAATTGGCGCCGAAATGAAAATTCTCCTGCCTTCTAAAAATATCACATAACACTTCCACTAACTCTAAAGTCTGTTACTTGTTTGACGAGAAATTGTCTGGAACTCTTATTTTCCCGCATTTGTGCATTAGCCTGACCTGCCTAATGTTCGCTACTGTACCACCAGTGTCCCCCTTCTGTCACTGGGAGCACTCATGTTGTAGAATAGGGAAGGAATTCTAAAGTATGATTCCTTTGTCTAGAAAATATAACCAGTGTTGCAAAGTACTTACTTGCTATGTGCTAGTGTTGTAACTGTATATTACTAAAACGGAGTAAGTTACAAAGTTATTACCTGTGATTTGCGTGCTGCCATTATGAAAAGTATACGACGTTATTTACTTCTAAAAAGTAATATTGGTGTGCCTATGTATTCCTGAGACAGATAAGTGTAAGTGTTTCCTACCAATAGGGGTTTACTTGCCTTGACTAGCATATTGCTTTTCTAAATGTGTAAAACTTAGTGCTTGCTTAACTTTGAAGTGCATACTGCCCTTCTGAAAAGTAATTCGTTAATGCTTGCCACTATTCTAAAAAGTAAAATGGGTGTAACTATTAATCCTGAAAGAAGAATAAGTAACATATGTTGCTAAGTGCTTACCTGTTAGTGTTGCTAATGTAATTGTATTATCCCTGAAACAGAATAACTTACATAAGTGGCCAGGTACCTACTTATAACATAGTTGGTATAACTATTTTATTCCTGAAACTGAACAAGTGACGTAGTTTACTACCAATGGGGTCTGCTTGCCTTGAATTGTGTACTGTCATTCTAAAAGTCTACTAATGTGGTTTTACTCTCCTTGAGTAACCTACTGCCATTCTAAATGTGTTTTATACTTTGGTTTACTTACCATAAGTATTGTGTTTATGGTTTATAATAGTACTTACCTTTCTAAAGACTTCTGTTTTGCCTTTGTATATATAAATAAAGCTTTATTTTTTACAATACATCTGTGTATATGTGTTTCTTAGGGCCATATGTATGCTGCAAGTTCTTTGAACCTCTCGACAGCCCAATCTCCCTCCTTATATAAACCTGGCTGCTCTGCCATTGCTACCAAAATAGCTGGTGGTACAGCCTAAGAGTTTGAGTTTCTGCATTGCCCAAGGTATAGTTTTATAAAGTACCTTTGGGTGGACTTTAGAAAGTGTCCTACCACCAATGACTTAATCCAGCTTCCAACATCTGTTTTTGAAACCGATTTGACTTGGCGACATACTTAAGTATCATTGTTTATCATGGAACTTAATTTAGTGCATTGAACAAAACCTAAACTGAGAATGTCTTCCTTATTTCGTCAAACATCGTCAAACATCAGCATGTTTTTTTTTTTTGCTCACACATTCATTGTGAACCTTTTTGCATTTAGGCTTACCTATGGAAGAACAGTTGAGAAGATTACAAGAAGAAAGAACATGTAAAGTGTGCATGGATAAAGAAGTTTCAATTGTGTTTATTCCATGTGGTCACCTGGTTGTATGCAAAGAATGTGCACCTTCTCTCAGGAAGTGCCCAATTTGTAGAGGAACGATTAAAGGCACAGTACGCACTTTTCTTTCATGATGAAAGGACATTAATAATGTTCAATTTGTGCAAACCTCAATTAAAAAGAACAGTCTCGGACCCAGACACCAGCCACTTGTTGTATAATCATAATGTGAAGATGTATATTTATTTGTTTTGCCACGCCATTACAATAAAGTGTAATTGTAACTAGATTGTTTTTAGTGTTGAATCATTAACGGTGTCAGAGGCTAATAAGCTTTTACTGACATTGTGCACTGTATCCTGTCACTGCGAAACACTCAAAAATAAGTTTTACATGCTCACTTTTGTAAACTATTTCGAATGGCAAATTAAGGTTCATTTTAAAAATAAAATAATTAATGACCTTTTGACTGCAAACCTTGGCTGACCTACTGGGCCTTAGGAACTAAATATCTAATGAAATTGGCTTCCCTGCAAGGAACCAAAGGTTGACTAATAAAGGTAGGGTATGTCATGTAAGACTGAACAAAGAACATTGCAGAGGATTTAAAATGGTAAGTATACGAAGCCCATATCAATGGAAACGTTTTTCCCTGTCCCTCACTGTTAAAAGGAATTTCTAGAACTAACAATGCATTGGTGTTATGGGAGGCCAACCTAGTGTACTTACAAGTCATCATCGTATAGCTTTATTTTGGTTAACATTCCACCATAAAAGCGACATTATAAAAACAATCCATATATCTTACAAAAGTTGATAAAAGCATAAATAAAAAGCGCAGTAGCAGAAAAGAATTTAACACAAGGATAATCCTCATACATAAATCAACTAACAGTCCATAATCATGACAGATAAAACCTTTACAAATCATGCAGTTGCCTAAGGCTTACACTCAACAACTTGATTTCATTATCTCTTCGGGTAGGGGCAAATAAATCATGAAGTGATGTACATCCTCCTTGGCACATCCGCACATTGGACAATTAGCATTTCCCTCAACCTTCTAATTCTTTGCAAATTGTTTTAATTGTAGGGTACCCAAATGCAACTTTATATACAATGTTCTCCCCATAGGTCTAGTGATCCAAGTAAGTTATTGTTCTAGGCCAAGGGAGATTTTGTAAAGCAAATAAGATTGAAAAACACTTTTGTGTTCATTAAAAAGCAACAAGTCCAGCAGTGCCCTTTCCAATATGCAGGCTTCACAGTTTGCAAATTATCTAAGGTCATGGTTTCTAGAGCATACCAAAAATCACTGTCCAATTTTTACATGTTTAAACGATGGTCAAGGTTTAGAATCCTTGTTACTTAAAACATCTCTCCTTATACACCCCCAATTCTGGGTAAATCCGCACTTTAATGCAAAATAAAACAGGCTTCAATTGAGTGTGGTAAATAATACATGATTGTCCCAATTCGAGATTAACTGCTGGGTTAAAGGTGCCCGACGATAAGCCTACCCATCTTTTAAAAAAATTATTTTCGCTGACCTTCTGTGCTGCGATCACCACCCACCCCAGAGCTCAGCAGCATATAGGGTAGCTCTGATGTAGCTTCAATAGCCACATTACCAAATCTTTTTTATCATGCAAGCTAAGCGCCACATTTCTCTTCAATGTTAAATTGCATTTTTGGATCTGGGTACTCTAGGAACCCACCACCCTATCAACAAAAAAACCAAATCATCATAAAATTCTGCGTTTTCAATCCCATTCTATATCCAAAGGTGTAGGTAGTTTTCTAAAACAGGACATCATTTTAGTTTTAGATGCATTAATAAAGTTTTTCAAATTCATCAAAAGTTTTTTGGGGGGAGACTGCAAGGGCGCGCAGGCGAAATGGCTGCCTAAATATGCACCTCCCTTGCCGTCTGAGAAATTATGGCGGCGTGTTGCGGCTACACTTGATAACCAGCTGATGAATGCACCGGAGGACGTGCAAGTGCACTGGGCACACGTTGAGGAACAGCAGCAAAGGTCCGCCATCCCTGGGACTCCCACTCATGAAAGCCGGCCCCGAGATTCCATGTGGAACCCACTGCTAGGCAAGTCTGATCGGAGCGGCAACCCACACAGTCCGGGCCAGCACCGGGGAGAAAACAAAAGTGAAAGCAGAGGAGAAGCACCTGCTGGGCACTTTGGACCGGAGCGATACGCCCATGCGGTTCTGCCTGGCACCGGAGGAAAAGCAACAGTAAAAGGGGACAAACTAGCATCTGCAAACATTGCAAGACTGAACAGCGATCCGCTCACATTCGAAATTGCAATTTAGGACAAAATTATTTTTCCTAATGTAGACGTATACCCAGGCGCACTCTCTGAACAGAGACATTCTATCAGACTTTCCCAGTTTGGATCCAGAGATTGATTTATAGAAAGCCCACACATGCCCCAACTGATTAAGCTACCAATGCTCCCAGAATGGCAAGGAACACCTGAGAGCGGCCCTAGTTTTTCTTAGGGCATCTCTTTCTTTGTACTCCTATCTGTTATTGTTGAATTTTTCTTTTTATGGTTTAAACGGGGGAATGGCGTACAAGGGGGTGGGGACATGGCAAAAAAAGTACTTAAACAGGCTTAAATTCTGGAAGGGACAACTTGGACAGACACAATGTACAACATCAACCAACAGCTTGACATGGAATGGCATACTCTTGCCTATCGTAGCGTCCGGAAGTGAAAATTGGTCCAGAGATGGGGGTTACAAAAATAATCAGGTGTGATTTGCTGAATGTGAAAGGACTTGACTCACCCTAAAAACGCCAGATGCTCCTGAGGGAGTTCAGACAATCACATTTAGACATACTATTCATACAAGAAACCAAGTACAAACAGGGAGAATACCCACTTAGGGGCAAACATTTGGGTGGTGTTGTCTGGGCCTCCAACACGGTCAAGAAAGCAGGAGTGGGCAACCTATACAAGGCATCCCTGGGTCTTTTGGTCACCAACACATACAGTCTTAAAGAAGGCAGATACATTGCCATCAAAGGTTAGATCATGCCATCAAAGGTTCTATCAACCAAACACCATTAATACTTTTTTGTGTATGCACTGAACCAACAGCAATTCCCGTTCTGTAGATCAGCTTTCAACTTTCTGGAGAATTGGGAGAAGGCTCCCTAATATGTGGAGGCGACTTCAACATGATTGTCGACCCAGCAATGGATTGGTGGTCACAGCACTGTGGTGCTGAAACCCAATAAGGGGGGGCCTTGGGAACCTATTGAGGGAGGCTCACTTAATTGATACATGGCAAAAAATGCACTCCGTCAAAAATTACACTTCTCCAGCATGGGGTCTGGCATGGATTCACATGCTCATGAATTCCCCGTCATCAGGCTGGGAATCCTCTGTAAATAAATAAGTTTCAATTTTGTTTCTGGACTGTCTTTCTACTAATAACCAATCACTGGTCTCTGGGTCATACTGCTCCCAGCCAATGACTGCCCTCTACCTAAGCCCCTCCCCTGGCAGCCATCTTCACATTTTTACAGCTCGTTCAAGTGTTAGGAGTCCTCGTGCTATAACTCTTGAGCTTTTACTGCGTATTGTTTTTTCAGAGTTTTCTCTATTTGTTTCTGTCAATTGAGCTTCAAGCTCCACCGATTCATCATCCGATTAACGGGGACCCATTTGCGGAAGCTTCTATGCCCCTCAAGGGCAATTTTTCATCAAACTTCACTTCTTGGAGGATTCCAGAAGATTATTGAGGCCTCCCCCGCGTGGACATGGCCAGAGATAAAGGAGACTCGACGCCTCTGTTCAGGATCTGCCCAGGATGTGGACTACAGAACGTTTTCCTGGAGGATGGGCACTCCTGGTGCCTTTACTGCCTACACTCGGACAAATCGCACGTGGAGGAGGCCTGAACGCACATGGCCTGCACCATGAAGGACCGGCCACGACCCAGCGCTCCGGCTCGGCAAAGAAAAGGAAGTCGGAGCAACCAGGTAAGCTTTGGGAGAAGGCCCGATTGACTCTGACGGAGAAAGCCAACGGGGAGCGAGGTGCTGAACCTCCCCCCACGGTGAAGGCCTCAGACGCGCCTAATGTCGTCAAAGCCCAGGTTCACCAGGCGAAAGAGTTTGAGGGAGTGGTGGCATCCCTGGTGAAGGCCGCGGACGCGGGTTCCTAGGAGGCATCCACCAAGACGAGTTTCCCTGCCCGCCCGGAGGGAAGTCATTCGTGCCCATTGAAAAGACTCCTGTGAAGATGCCGATCATCTCCCCAAGACCGTCGCCCTTGGTCGAGCAGAAGGGGGGGGCGCAGTGGTCCAGCTAGACTCGGAGATCTCTTCTGCCGAGGGACGAGACCAGGTGCCCAGGGCTTCTCCCCCCGATGAAATCGGATCCTTCCACACCATGATCTATAGGGCCTTGGAGCTGTTTCAGCTCCACCCCGAGGAAAAGAAGGGTTTCCTTTAACAGCGGGATCGAGAGCACGGTCTTCCTCTTGGCCTCTCGTTGCTGATAGATGACATTTGGGATGAATGGCTGTCCCTCCTGAAGAACCCATTCTCGACCCACGGCAAAGAGACCGGTACGAGAAGAAATACCGGGTTCCGGACTCTGCGCTGATGTGCCTCAGAGCTCAGCCGTCCCCGGACTCCGTGGTCTCGGCGGCGGCCAGAAAGAAATCTGCAGGGTCGGCGGCATCAATGTCCACTTCCCCACCGGACTGCAAGGGAAAGAGGCTAGACGCCATGGGACGACAGGTCATCTTGTCGGCGGCAGCGACGACCATTAAGGTGGCCAACGCTCTCGCTATCATGGCCCGCTACGACACGGAGCTGTGGTTTAAAATCGCCCCTCTCTTGGACTTCCTCCCAGACAAGAGGGTGGAGGCCCTTGAAATCCTACAAGAAGGCGAGGTGGCGTCGGACCATGCCATCATGGTGGCCACGGACATTGCCGACACCCGGTTCCGCTAGATGGGCAACAGCATTTGCCTTCGCTGGCGTGGTTGGCTCAAGGCTTCCGTCAGGACGTCCAGGCGAGGGTATTGGACATGCCCTCCGACAGGGACAACTTGTTCGGCAAGACCATGGACGAGTCGCTGCAGGCCATCAAGGCCGACACAGAGACAGCCCGTGCCTTAGGCACTCTCCAGCAACAAAGGCCATCCTTTCGGTCCTCCGGAGGCAAGTCACAAGGTGCCTCCAAAGGAGGTGGCGGCTCTTCTTCGTACCGTCAGGCGGCCCGTTCTTCGTCCGAGGAGGCCTACAGAGTCCACAGCAAAGCCAGCTGTCAATATCTGAAGAGTTGAATCCTGCAGGAGTGAAGCTGGCCCACCTAGCCCCCAAAGCCTGCCTGCTCAACAATCCTATTACGTAAAACTATTGGCCAGGCAAACCCAAGGGGAATGGATAAACAAACACAAGAACTCTTGCTTCTGGCACTTCTGTTTGTCTTCACAGGAATGTCTCTGGTATTAAGCAATAGAGAACCTAAAAATAAAAAGGCAGTCTTTTTAAATATTATGCTAATCTCAATATCTATTCTAAACAACTTATAACTCTGTTCTCATACCTGAAGCCTATGCTTTTATAGCTAATAGGCTACTTTCTTCTGTCTTTTTCTCATAAACAGGAGACTTCTGTAATTGTCTTTTCTTGACCAAACTTTAAATGTATTTCCAAGGAAGAACTTATAAACTTTTTTTCTTCACTGAATTCTTATTCCTTGCTTACTAATATTGTCCTGGAAATAATACCCAAAATTATTACTATCTTATCTTTTATGTTAACAACTTCCTCATATAGAAAATGTTTAATATAAAATACCTGGTGTGGGTTTTGCTGAAGATTAATTTCACCATGAAGTCTTCAGGAATTTAATTTGTGGAATAATCATTCAATCATAAAAATTCTGTAAAGTTTTCAATTCACATGTGCGAAGCGTAACGAAGATTCACAAAGTTCAGCAATCCAAAAGATAGCCGCGACGCAAGCACGAAGAAAATCACAAAATGGCCGCAACGTACGACACAATTCCAAAATGGCTGCGACGCTCGACGCAAATCCAAAATGGCCACGACGCTCAAGCGACGCAATAGGGTCCTTTTCTCTAAGCGCGCGGTCAAAAAATAAACAATACGCGCGCAATAACTACTGTCTCACGCTCGTAATAAAAAGGTTAGTATTGTTACAATATATGCTAACAAAAACAAACAAACGCTCACATTAATTGAACAATCCACATTTTCTTGAGTAAAAGAGTTAAGCTAGAACTTAAAGATAAAAAATATATACAATAAACTGATCCAAATGTTCAAATATAGTTCTCATGACAAAAATAAAGAGTTATTTGGAATTTAAAGAAACAACACTGAAAACTTAGCTTCGTCTTGACTTGAAAAATCTGCCACTCAGCCAACCAAAGTTTCTTGGAATCTTCTATCTTCTGTAGATCTTCACTCACTATAACTGGAACTACTACTTGAATCCTGATAGGTATTTATACTAAAAGATAAGTACTCTACTATTGTGTAGTGGAAACTATTACTTTAATCTCTGGAGAGAACTAAAACATGACCTATTCTGGTGAAAACTTTAATGAAAGGCAGTTGATAGTTATTGGAAACATTCTAAATGACATCACAATGCTGCCTGCTATTAACTACACCAATCACTGCTGGCAAAGTGTTCCACCATCTTGGCTTGGGGAATTTTCATCTTTCTAAATGAAAGTTAGTTAAGGGAAAAAAAATAACAATGAAATAGAACAACTAACTACAGGAATTGTTCTACTCTATAAATAGAATCTATTTACTATTTAAACCACCTTCCCTTTCCAACTTTCCTGAAATAGTATTTGCAACACTCTATTCTCCTAGGAATTTTGCCAATGTGAGGTACAGAATGTGAGAACCTGACACCGGCCTCTGCGACGCAGGACTGAACCGGCTGTGATGTCGGGCCCCCACACATGCACCCCGGTGGGAGGCCGGCTGGCGAACTTCGTCGGCGTGTGGAAGTCCATCTCCACCGACAGTTGGCTGCTGGTTGCCCTGGCCCACGGATACACCCTGAAGTTTCAAAGGAAGTGTCCCTTTTTCCCACCTGTGGCTAGGAAAGAAAACCACGTTCCACAACTGCTTCTAGAGATACGAGCGATGCTGAAAAGGGGTGCGATAGAACTCGTCTCGAAGAGGCTCTGGGGCTCCGGAGTATACTCGCGGTACTTCCTCGTACGAAAGAAGACCAGCGGTTGGCAACCCATTCTAGATCGCCGCCGCCTGAACAAATGCCTCAAATCCCAGAAGTTTCGGATGGTCACCCTTCAGCACGTGCTGGGACAGCTGGAGGAAGGAGATTTCCGGTCGTCTCTGGACTTGGAGGATGCTTATTTCCACATCCCCATACACAAGGGGCATCGACAGTTTCTGCGCTTCGTGGTCCAAGGGCAGCACTATCAATTCAAGACCCTTCCCTTCGGTTTGAAGTCGGCCCCAAGGGTCTTCACCAAGTGTCTGGCGGCACGGCTGCACATGAAGGGGATCCACGTCTTCTCCTATCTGGATGATTGGCTCATCCGAGCGAAGTTAAGGGAACTCGCTGTCGAACACACAGCGAGGACCATCCGGCTGCTCACAGAACTGGAGTTCTCTATAAACTATGCAAAGTCTTGCTTGGTATCGCAGGACGCTTGGTTCCTGGGAGCCAAATTTAAAATGGTGGTGCACCGGGCTTTGCTGTCGGAGGACAGGATAAAAGCCATCCTGGGCAAGGTACAACGGCTCTTGACGATGGAAGTTGCCAGTGTGATGCCCATCAAGTCCCTGCTCGGCACAATGTCATCATGCATCTACCTCATTCGGCTGTGCAGCCTGCGGAGGCGGCCGCTGTAGGATTTCTCGACGCCCGTTGGATACAAGTGTCGGGAAGCTTCAGGGACAAGAATGCCCTCAACGAGACATTCCGTCGAGCGATTCGGTGGTGGGGCGTCCGTGCGCATCTCGCAGCGAGCACAGACTTTCAAACCCCAGCGCATAAGGAGACTGTGACAACGGACGCCTCCCTGGAGGGATGGGGCACACATACCATAAATCTCCACGCAAAAGGCCTTTGGCTCCCAGAGGAGAAGTCGTTGCACATAAACGTCCTGGAGCTCCACGCCGTGTTTTGAACCCTCAAGTCATTCCTTCCGTCCCTCAAGGGCAAGGTGGTGCGGGTCTTCACCGACAACACCACCACGATGTTCTACATTCGGAAGCAGGGGGGCACTAGATCCCCAGCTCTCTCCAAGGAAGCGCAGGATTCATGGCACTGGGCCGTCGCCCAGTTGATGTTCCTGGTACCCTTTCATCTGGCAAGAGTGAAGAACACTGTCGCCGACTCACTCAGCAGGGAGCTGCGCTCTTGCCACGAGTGGGAGCTGCGGCAGGACCAGGTGGACCTACTTTTTCGACGATGGGGCAATCCCCAGATCGATCTGTTTGCAACGGCGACAAACACCAAGTGCCGGGGTTCGCCAGCAGGTTTCCCCAGCCGGGGATCATGGGGGATGCGTTCTCATTCCCCTGGGACGGCCTGTTCCTCTGTGTTTCCACCGTTGCCGTTACTTCTGTGACTCATCAGTCAACTGAGACGGTCCCGGTGCAGGATGATCCTCGTCACACTGGCGTGACCGAGGCAGATATGGTACCCGGACCTTCTGGACATGTCAGCGTCCCCTCCAGTCAAGCTTCCGGCTGATGCAGATCTTCTCGCCAGGGAAGGAGGTGCGATTCTGCACCATGACCCGGGGTCGCTGAAATTGCAGGCCTGGCTCCTGCAGCGCTAGAGTTTGGAGGGTACGAGATCCCAGCGGACTGCAAGGAGGTACTTGCCAAGGCCAGGGCTTTTTCTATTCTTTAGTGCTACGGACATAAATGGAAGAGGTTCACCGTCTGGTGCCGTGCACAGAAGATAAACCCTCTATGGATTTCGTTCCCTCAAGTGCTGCCGTACTTGCTGTCGCTGGCCAAGACGGGGCTGGCGCACGCTTCTATCAAGATCCATCTGGCGGTTACCTCCCGCTACACCACAACTCTGGGGCGTCGTCGGTGTGGTCGCATCGCCTGGTTAGGAAGTTCATGAAAGGACTTTTCAGTTTGTTCCGCCGGTGAAGGCTCCGGCCCCGGCGTGGGAGCTGAATGTGGTGCGGACTAGGCTCCTGGGTCCTCCGTTCGAGCCTCTGCACTCGGCGCCTCTGAAATTCCTATCGTGGAAGTGTTTCTTGTGGCCATCACCTCCGCACGACGAGTGGGAGAGATCCAGGCCCTATCCTGTAAGCCCCCGTAGTTGATATTCCACGAAACGAGGGTCGTGCTGAGGACACACCCCTCCTTCATGCCCAAGGTGCCGTCAGACTTCCATCTCAACGAGCCCTTGGTGTTACCTGTTTTCTTCCCGTCGCCGGCTGAGAGGACTTTGCACTCGCTGGATGTGGCTAGAGTGCTGAAGTTCTACGTGGACTTCACGAAGGGTTTTCGGAAGACATCACAGCTCTTTGTGAACTTTGGCCCTGTGAACCAAGGGAAGGCCCTCTCCAAAGCCTCCATTTCTAGGTGGCTTTCTGGCTGCATCACCCATTGTCACCAAACCGACCATTGCCTGGCTGTCCGAGAGCCCATTCGACCTGAATGATCGCTGCAACTACGTCATTCCTGTCTGGTGTGCCCCTGCTGGACATCTGCAGGGCTGCTACGTGGAGGTCGACGCACACCTTCACGAAATTCTACTGCGTCGACTGGGATTTCAGGGAGGAGTCCAGAGTCAGCCAAGCAGTGCTGCGCAACCTGTTCGCTTGAAGGTGAGCCTGGTGAGGAGGTAAGATGCTGAAATGCTTAATGTTGAGCCTTGCCACCTCCCGTGGTTGTGCATGTGTGTACTGCTATGTATTCCTTATTCATGAGCATGTGAATCCAGATTTGGTAGCATGTAAAGTGGCAGTAGGACCAAGAGAAGAGCCACAGAGGGGTAGGCGGGAGGGGTCGCATGTGGATCCATGCCAGACCCCATGCTGGAGAAGGAACAAGTTACTTGCCTGTTTTCTCTTTACCGGGGATTCCCAGCCTGACGGGGAATTCATGAGCATGTGAATCCATGCCAGAATTCACCACCACACTGAACTTACTCCCGCATAGACCACTTACTAATCGAAGAAAGACACATGCACAAAATCATATCCGCTAGTATAGCAATCGTAAAATGGTCAGACCATTACATGGCGGTTCTTACCCTAGACATGTGACCCATCACGCCTCCATCAAGCAGATGGGTGTGTAACAACACCCTTTACCTGTTAGTCCAGAAACGATCCAAACCAAGTATAGTATGTATATTCTGTTGGCCGGAAACCAATCGCATCATATGACAAACATCGCAAACACAGAATCGTCAGTATAACCACAGGGCATCCATTTTGTGTAACATCCGTCATTTGCTTTTTTCCTTTCTGTCAAATGCTTTGCACAATGTATTATATTCTGAAAGCTCATACACGGTGTGAGGCCACAGCCTGCATGTGGAAAAGATCAAGCCAGACAGGAATGCCAAACAGTACAGAGATACATTGTTTTCCTCCCTCAAAGTCCTTGGAAGCAAGCAGAAACAGCATTTAATCAGCAGCCCAGGTGCCGGCCTGTCTCACTAAAGCTGTAGCAATAGGCAATTAAAGCATGAATTATACTCTTCTAGCTGTCCTCTTTTGCGGATCTGCCTCAGAACAGGCTGACCCCTAGTTCACGAATAGAAAGTGGTAGATAACATGCTTTGGAATGTGTCTCCCTCACGAGCACGATATCCTTGCTGAACAAGTGCTGTATGTTCTCTATAACAAAGGACTGTCTCTTTAACTATCTGCAACTGTTGCTAAAATAAGTCTAATTAGTTTGAATAAGAAACGTTGTCATAATGTGTCATACTTGTCATGATTGTCAAATACCGAACCCTAGCTCTAGAAGATACATTATGGGCGGTTTTGATGTGCCTTCAAAGATTGCATGTTTGTATATGTTACTGCTTGAGTGATGTTCACTTTTGCGTCTCACGAGGTCTGGGTGACGCACGTTGCAAGACGTTAGACCCAGTCGGCCGACTGGGCATACTTTGCAATAAACCATAGTACTTGGAAAATTGAACCTTGTGCCTGTCGTATCACTAGTATATGGTAATTGTGCCTTAGTTTCCATATGTGGAGGGTCTTCAAAAAATGGCGCCGAATAGGGACCCACCCCCTTTTGCTCCATTGTATACTTTAAGTTTGAAGAAGGCAAAAACGCATCGAGGACGAAGGTGTTCGGGGCGCCCCTGTAAAAGTGATAGACTCCTTTGCAGATCTGTACACAGCCGGTCCCTGATCGACGAGCAGCGTCCAGAGAGTATCGAGGCAAGGGTCCCGAAATGAGGCAGATTGAGCCAGAGTGACGGCGATTCCTGATTGCGTCTGTATAAGAAATGAATTGCGTCTTGAGTGACGAATTGATTGATGAGGTGGGTCGTGCCCCAATTCTTAATCGCCCTGATATTGATTAAGTGTTCCTCTTGCAAGACCAAACGCCCAGGGTAAGAAACGAATAAGGATTATGCCTGGGAGATTGTCTTCCTGCCTAGTGGGATTTTTCCACTGCGCTAGACAATCTTTGGAAACTGGCCAGGTCGTGCCACCCGCAGGGTCGCCAGCGTTTGAAATGTATGTGAAATATGGAGATGGGGCAATAATGTTTAATGCGATTTTCCATAAGCAGACCAGACATGTATCAGACTTGCAGTGGCCTAACGATGGGACTTTTGAATTGGCATGTATAGAACACTTAGAATCAGTATTGCTACGCAAGAAAGCACGCCCAGCGGCATTTGGTGTCGTGAGAGACTGGAGGAAGGAAGCTAATCTCCGTCTAAGAGGTAGGGAGAAACATGCGTGCAGACATAAATCAAATACAGAGAAAGCGTAGAACTTGATTAGCTTAAACAGACAGAGGATTTTAGAAGAATGGACAGGGCTTTTCAAATTAGGTGTACAAAAGATGTATCCACAACAAGATGTGCATACATCAGATGAGCTAATAAACTCCTAAATGAACAAAGAAATGAACGTCCTCAAGGTAGTATTTACCCTATTGCATCTCTACCCATTGCTTCTCCACCACATTTGCCACCCCCCACTCCTGTTGTTCCAGCTCCTCCTGTGTCTGTGACATCATTTCCTCCGCTACCGACAGAGCGTGAATTAGCAGCTGTCTTGGCAGGCAGTTCTGCAGAGGTGGGGCCTGCGCCACAAGGAAATACTAGAGAAACTGGTAGTTCGGTTAGTAAAGGCAGGAAAGAGCAGCTGAAAGACTGGGCAGAAAAGCATATTGAAGGTAACGATGAGGGAGCCGTGCAGAGTTCCATGTATGACTATGAGAGGCTTGGCGAACAACAGGTATTGTTAGAATGCATGGGGGGAGTATCTTGTGGAGAAATGGAAAAAATTGACTGGTACATTGACCGCAGGAGTTGTGCGATCTAAATGTTTTTTCTCGTTTGCGGGATAATGCGTCAGAAGTACAAGAACATGTATGCCGGCTGTTTGTGATTAGAAACTAGCTTGATCAATTGAATGAAGAGATGAAAAGGGGGAAACAGGTAGTGCTATATGTCCAGCAGTGATTTTTGCCACCGTTATAACCTGTTAGTGAAAAGATGAAAATGTGTACACGAGAGGAGCTTAGATGGATTACGGATGCCTCCTTTTCTCCAATAGAAGTGCATGACACGTTTAGTCAATATACACTAGAGATGCAGAGAAAGGTATTGTAGGTAATGGTTGAGTATTTGCAAGAGGAGTGTTTGAAGAAGAAAGGATGTTGTCCCGCCGATCTGCTGATGATATACAAAAGAGCATTTTTGCCTGAAACTGGAATGACTGCCCTTTCTCTCGATTTAGCTTTATTGCTTAGTAAACAAATAGATGAAGAATGAAGAAACACCTAGTTTACAATTGCCTGTGAGAGAAGTGCCCCCCACATTTGTCCCGAAAGTAGAGATTGCTGCCGCTGATGGAAATCCACCGTAATAGAAGCCCATTATACAGCAAAGTTTCTGCATGTCCCTTTTTCTAGACAGGAAGTAAATATTATTAAGCAGACGATCCCTGATCTTTGGAAAAATCGGGCGGGATTCTATGAGGAAATTGAATCTGTTCTGAATTCCTCTGTTTTTACAATGAATGATATTGATCTAGAATTTCTTGTGATTCTTCCTGTAGACATATGGAAACAGGTTCGGAATGTAAATGACATAGATATATTGGGTGATACATGGGATAATTTGATTAAAAAAGATGCAGAGAGAAAAGCGGGAGAAAAAACGCCGCCGGTCATGTTGGCCTTGCCAGCGCGAATAGTACAGAAATTAAAAATGTTAATACCTGAGAAAAGAATTTTGTGATAAATTAACGGCTTGCATACATGGCAAAGATGAAGCTGCGACAGATTATTTTAATCGATTTGAAAAAGTCTTTGCAGATTTCAGTGGGCAAGATTTGAGTACTGAACGCGGAAAGAGGTTGTTTGTTGAGACGTTTGTGCGAGGGTTGTTACCGAAAATTCCAAATTTAATAATGACATCTGAAAGTGCATGGCAAGCAAAATCACAGAGTGAAGTATTACACATGTCCCACTATTATGAGAATAGAGTAAATGCAGAAAAGGAGAAGGAGATGAGGGACAAAGGGAATTTAAAAACAAGGGTATTAATGCAGCAAGTAGCAAACAATAACAGAGGTGGCGGGAACGCACAAACCAGAGCTAATTTTTCCAACATGCGATGTGGTCCAATTGGGCTTAATCATTGTGCCTATTGTAGACAAGAAGGTCGTTGGCGAGCACAGTGCCCGCAGTTACAGAATCGGAATGGAACTTCTCTGAGAAGGCAGAATAGTGGTTACCCGGGAACACAAGGGCAGAATAGAAATCAAAGGGCGCCACAAAGTCAGAACAACCAGGATAATCAGAACCAAAACCATCCACAGCAGAATAGCACGGGGGATGGAAATGTTTTCGATAATCAGTCTAATTCATATTGCCCTGGATGATAATACATCGGATGATGTATTGTTTTACTAGAACAGCCCAAGACAGGGGTTGGAACCAGTATCTATTCCGTAGACCAGAAAGGGCCCTACGTAGAATTGAAGGTTGAGAATAGTATGCATACTTTTCTAGTGGACACAGGTGCACAGAAACGTTCAATTGACCATCACCAGGTTCCAGATATACCACTGTCGGGGCAGAATAATGTCTCAGTAGGGTTCACAGGTACACCAGTAATTAGTCCAGTGTCAGTCAGTTCCTATAACGCTAGGTCCATTCACTGAGACGTGCCCGTTTCTTTTGACAAAAAATTGCGGTGAAAATTTGTTGGGGTTAAATTTGTTGAAGAAATTGAATGCGGTTATTCATTCTTCTCCTGATGGAATGTATTTGACAATATCACCACAAAAAACACTATCACAATTTTTATCTAAACCATTACCGACTGAATTGAGTAGAGTACCAACTTGTATATGGGCAGTGAATGATAACGATGTTGGTTGTTTAAAGGCAGAGCCAGTAAATCTTGTTCTGAAAGAAGGAATTAAATTGCCACACATTCCACAATATAAGATCTTGGCGGAAGGGGAGAAAGCATTGAAATTCATTGCTTCTGATTTGATTAAAAGAAACGTAATTGAAGAGATTTCAGGTAGCACTTGTAATAGGCCTATTCTTCCAGTTTATAAGAAAGGAGGTAATGACATACCGTTTCATAATTGATTTGCACGGATTGAATAAAGTTGTTGATCCCCAATTCCCATTAGTTCCGGATGGGACTACAATTTTGACTATGATTCCAGCATCTGCATCATATTTTAGTGTTGTAGATTTGAAGAACGTGTTTTTCAGCATTCCAGTAAGATGGCAGATATTTATTTGCGTTTACTCTAGAAGGACGTTCATTCACATTCACACACATTCCACAAGGCTACACTGAAAGCCTGAGTATTTATAGTAGAGCATTGAAAGACCAACTAGACATGTTAGAGCTACCAACAGGTTGTGTATTGTTACAGTACATTGATGACTTACTGATTGCAGCAGACACAGAAGACATTTGCAAAGAGTACAGTTACATTGACACATTTAGCAGCACATGGACACAAAGCTTCATTAAAAATATTCCAGTATTGTCGAAAGGAAGTGGCCTACTTGGGCTACCTCCTTTCGAAGGAGGGAAGAAGACTGACACCAGAAAGGATAGAAAGCATCTCTGGTATGCCTATTCCAAAAACGCAGAAGGAAGTCAGGGCTATAATTGGCACGGCTTCATATTGTAGGCAGTGGATCGCGAACTTCGCCATGATTGTGAAACCAATGGTGGCATTGACAAAGAAGGATGTTGCTCTGCCTTTGCCATGGAGCATGGAATGTCAAAAAGCATTTGACCTGCTCAAAGCTGCATTGTGTTCAGCTCCAGTTTCAGGCACACCAAATTATGACAAACGTTTTAAGTTATTTGTGCATGAAAACAATGGGTGTGCTTTGGCTGTCATGACCCAGGAACAAGGAGGGAGAAATAGACCATGCGGTTATTTTTCTTCCGCGCTGGATCCTGTTGCATGCACTTTACCGCGCTGTTTGCGAGCTGTTTCTGCGGCTGCTGCGTCAGTAAAACAAACCGAGGGGATGGTTTTGGGTCACACTTTAACCATCATGGTGCCTCACGCAGTAAACTTTCTTTTAAATAGAATGTAGACGCAACACCTGACATCAGACAGGCTGACGAGGTATGAAATAGTTCTATTTGCACCACATATCCAAATTATGAGGTGTTGTGCTTTGAATCCGGGTGAGTTAATGCCTCCTCACAATGAAAAAACGGGTGAAAAAGAATTCCCCCATGATTGTTTAATGGTTATTGAGCAAGAAACGAAAGGAAGAATTGATGTAACGGATACCCCACAGAAAGAGCCAGTTCTTGTTTTAAATTACCCGATGGTACATCAACTGCTGCATATGCCATCACGACACTGAAGAGTATTGTAGAAAGCAAAAGAATCCTGTACAATTCAGCACAGGCTGCAGAAATAATAGCGTTAACAAGAGCATGTGAAATTTCTGAAAACCTAAATGTAAACATATATACTGAAAGTCAGTATGTATTTGGGGTGGTGCACAATTTTGGTCGACTATGGGCTGAAAGGGGTTTTCTGACATCACAATGAACCAAGATCCAACATGGCACTTTCATAGTAAGATAGTTGTCCGCTCTTGCGCTTCCTAAACGATTAGCAATAAGAAATGCGAAGCGCATTAAAAGGTAACATGTCACGTCGGGCAGGGAAACGCATTTGCAGACAAAATTGCAAAACAAACTACCACTGATTTACATACAAAAATGTATATTGAGAGGTCGAAAGAGGTACCCTGCATGGTAGAAAATGGAATTGCCACAGTTAAAGAGATGCAAAAAGAAGCAACTGCAGACGAAATAAAAGCTTGGTCTGAGGGTACAGCAGAATTAGACAGACTGTTGCTGGGTGGACAAAAAAAAACAAAAGTGGATGTTGCCCGATGCCTATGGAACAGCGATGGTCACTATGGCCCATAGCCCAACACACATATGTGCTAAGAAAATGATTCAGCATCGAAATACAGTATGGCAGAATCCACACATTAGAAAAATTGCTGACAGACTAGTTCAAAACTGCATGACTTGTTTGCAACATAACATTGGAAAAGGAACCACGACTCCAGTGGGTAATTCTGGCCCCCCTTCTATGCCATTTGAAGTGATCCATTATGATTTCATAGAAAGGAAAAGGTGTCAAAATTTCAAATACGTCCTTGTAGTGGTCTGTGCATTTAGCAAATGGAAGGAGGCCTATCCGCTTAAAGACTGCACAGCAGTGAGCAAGGCAAAAGTAATGCTAAAAGAATATTTCTCCCGTTTTGGCTTGCCACGTGTCATATGGTCAGATAACGGCCTGCATTTTATTGCAGCCATGATACTACAGATTTGTGCAGGCCTCCAGATGGATAAAAGATTCCACTCGGCCAGACACCCGATGAGTGCCGGTCTTGTGGAACGCCAAAACCGTATTTTGAAGAATAAACTCAGCAAAATATGCACAGGAAGTCAGTTGAAGTGGCCTAATGCCTTGCCATTAGCTTTATTATGTATGAGAACGTCTGTGCAGGCAAAGACTGGACTCTCCCCATACGAGATTGTAATGGGGAGACCAGCAAATCTTTGGAGTGCCCCTCAGCCTAAGCGTCTGAGAGATTGAACACCCCTTGCTCATCACTTACTGTTAAATGTTAACTCAAAACTTGCGTTTAATTCATCAGCAGGTGCAGGAGGCTCTTCCTGTCAGATATACCGGCCCAGATCGTCTGCAGCCTGGAGATTGGGTCCTAACCAAGAACATTGAGCGGAAATCTTCACTTGCACTGCGTTGGAAGGGGCCTTACCAGGTCCTCCTGGCAACGCAGACTGTAGTCCGAGTGGATGGTCGCAAGTCATGGATCCATGCTACGCATACGAAAAGAATTCCGTTCCCTTGGAAAGAGCTGCCTGATCCGACCGCTGGAAGCGAAACAGCTGCACTCGATCACAAAGACACCATCGCCAGTCCTTTGCCAGAAGTGCTTCCTAATCCAGAGAAAGGGCCTGGGGAGATTGCAACAAAGATAGAAAGGCCAAAGGTGCCTCAGCATTGTCCGACTACTTCCGCAGTTTCACGCATTTCATCGCAGGCTGGCACTGATCCTGCATCTGGAGATGAGAGTGCATTGTTCATGGATCATACAGTACCTGGAGCGATAAGGTACAACCTACGTTCTCAAAACCAGAACTGATCTGATCTGCGTGTTTGTTTTGCCTCTGTTCCCAACATGGATTAAATGGGAATCGGAGGCCTAGGGAAGTGGAGCGTATGAGCTGTATCAATCTGCATCAAATTTAAAGCTCTGAAACGCGGTTTCCCGGTGCTACCTTTGAAAAGTGAAGGACCAGTGTGATCACCCCATGGGAACAAATGGGGCGTATATGGTACCACAAAAACCAAAGAGTCCCACAATACAACTTTCTTCCCTTGCTGATCAGAATGAGTCCCCATAGATGCATGTCAACTTGCTTATGCTCGCCCCTTATCCAAAAAACAAGCGAGAAACCATGTACTTATCAAAAATATACACATTTTAATGTTTATCAAAAAACACATCACATTCACAACTGAATTTTCTTAAAAGTAACACATCATTGTGGTCTAGACACGTCATGAACCACATATATCCGTGTATACATATTTAACAACTGGCATAGAGACGGATACTTCCAGAGAAGCCTTTTCTATGCCTCCATGTGGGGTATTTTTATATTTTAGCCACCACTATTATTCATGCCCTCCTTAATTTCTGCGGGCACCAAGGCTGTGCCAACACTTCAACAATGTGTTTCTAGAACCAACATAGAATATTTGCAAGTTTTGCATATTTCAATTTTCTTGTTACAACATTATTTAGACAAAGCGTTACTCGATTCGCCTCTTTCTACCCATTTAGTTTATTAGTCATAAAAGGGGAATTGCCAATGTCTGTCTCTCAAAGGTTTTTTGTAGACTGTGCACTTATTTGCTGCCTCAATTTCCCTTATAATGAGTGAATTCTACAGGGAAAAATTCTTATTCTATATTTCCCCTAGAGTAATGAGAAAGCAACCACCCCAATGATCACACTAATTAAGAGTTTACCTATTGGGAACTCTGTAATTGTATCCCTCTGTGATCCTAGCTTCGAAGGATGTCTGCTGTGCTTTTACAGCTGGGACGGCGGAGGATCTATCTAGACGCCTTCACCAATATACAGTAACAAAACGGGAATGCTTTTGGAAAAACAGGGTTTTATTCCTGAACAACACTGTAATTGTACTTATTAGCTCAAGGGGCTTACCTCTTAATCTTTCCCCCACATCCTTATTATCCGGAAGAGATAGGTGGTTACCCACTGTAGACGACGATATTTTCTTGCTACAAAGTCTATATGGCCAGAAACAAGAAGAAAGAAAAAAGGAATGATTAGATTCCCTTACACGGTGCGTTAGTAAGTATTCCCTTATCGCGCATCCGTCTTACCTCGCAATAAAGTAGTTTACTTCCCGTAGAGCTCGCGCTCGTTGCTCTCGTCTTGGAGCGGTCGAACAAATGATACCTGCCATCCACCATCTTAAATAGACAGCCTCGTTATCTTGCGAACGCACGTAGCCGCATTTGTGTGCCGCTCATATGACCCGCGGCCATGTTGTTATGATGTTTACATCCGCCATGCTGGAGCGGGTTTATCAACTAGAAACAATGCTTACTTAAAAGGTGCATAGCTGCATCTGTGTGCCGCTCACATGACCCGCGGCTATGCTGTTATGGTGTTTACATCCGCCAAGCTGGAGCGGGTTTATCAACTGGGAACAATGCTTACTTAAAAAGTACGTGTGTGTACATTTCGTGAAAAAAATGGTTATCTCTACCAGAATTCATCAATGTGCGATAAGGCTGTCACGCCATGTCTATCAAGTGACAATATACCTGTGATGTTAGCCGGATCGCTGCATGTATTCCTTGGGGGGGGGAATAGACACTTCCTAATTAAAGCAGTAGAGCTGGAACACTGCATATATTCCAACACATCTCTTCCCAAACTACCCTACATTTATATTAATTTTTTATGATGAATAAATAGGGACCATTCAATGGAAATATTGAGTCCATTCCTTACACTGTCTAGGGAATAAATCCATTTCTGTTTGACCTGTCCTAATTTCAGATCTGTTACCCCCTTTAGGTTGGGGAAGTATCATCTCAATGATGAACCAGTATATGTCATTCAGCCCATGGCAGGCACTCTTAAAATGCGTTTCTCTGGTACCTGATTTTTCACACAGGATCTGTGTTCACAGATCCTCTGACAAATCGGTCTTTTAGTTTTCCCAATATATAGTAAACCACACGGGCACCTAATACCATAGACTACCCATTTTGAATTACAATTGGTGAAGTTTCACGAGCGAGCATAAGCAAGTTGACATGCATCTATGGTGACTCATTCTGATCAGCAAGGGAAGGAAGTTGTATTGTGGGACTCTTTGTATTTTGTGTTTTACTGTCCTCACCCACACAGCCCCTAAAAAGAGGACTTTTGTAGCTCTTTAAAGTTGAGCGTATATGGGACCAACACTATTGATGCTTGTTCTCACCTTTTGGAGCACTGTGAGGTTTCACCAATTGTAATTCAAAATGGGTAGTCTATGGTATTAGGTGCCCGTGTGGTTTACTATATATTGGGAAAACTAAAAGACCGATTTGTCAGGGCCTCACCCACACAGCCCCTAAAAAGAGGACTTTTGTAGCTCTTTAAAGTTGAGCTATATGGTACCAACACTATGATATGCTTGCTCTGACCTTTTGGAGCACTGTGCAGAATCACATAAGCTTGCTATGATTTATTAAGCAGGCTAACCCGAACTGGCCTTAATGCTTTGCTGCTATTTGAACGCTTTGCTGTTTAACGTGCGCTGCTGTGAAGAAATTCTTTGTGACGAACATTACAGACAATGCCTATACTTACTCCTGCTCCCTGCTGCACCAACGCTGACGATATTATAGAGATAGAGACTAAACAAATACCTAGAAGAATTTGTTGTAGGAAACATATGCTAATGATTATGATACCATTTTGCATCCTGATTACATTGGTCCCAATATTTTGGTATCTAGAAATTGCATCCTTTAAGCTTTCTTTTGCCTGCTACCAATGCTCCTGCCACAAACAGTCTGGTACATGTGCTCTCTTATACTCTTCCCTCATTAGAAGTAAGACACAGAAGATGGTACGATAATAATGCATTGCTTTTAATTATGAATATGACTAAAACTATTCTGTAATAGGACGAATTCTTGGGTCTACTCCCATTTACCCCAGCATGGCGGAAAAGGAATGGGCAGCCATTACCGCTTAATACGGCATGTTATGCATCTTTGAGTGCACTATTTTATGGGAAATGGAATAAGAGTGATACTGGTCAATTGGATGGAACAAGCATAGATGAGTTTGAAAGAGTGGTAATGGAACCAGTGGGTTGTTCCATATTTAACAGGGCAAGAATAATAAAACCTATGGCAAAGCAAGTAGATAGACTCTTTGTGCCTTACAAATCGTCTGTAATCACTTTCCACATGACTCCAGTAGGGAATAAGGATGTTGTGCCTCCCTCCTATACTATCAATTACAGTCCACCTACTGTCCCATTTTGCTTACGAAAAAAGGGTTCCTATTCGGTAGGAACATTTACTAGATGTATGAATATTTCAGTGCTTGAGAAAGAAGAAGAACCAATATATGTAGGTGATCCCGTTTATTTTATATGTGGGGAACAGGCTTATCCCTGGTTACCTAGAAATTGGGGAGGGACCTGTTACTTAGGAATCCTATTGCCTGGTGTATTCCTTTCCAAAACTTCAGACATACCCAAACTATTCAGATCTAGGCCATGGCGGGATGATATAGGACTGATTGCAGACGACATAGCAAAATAATTTATACGATTTTGGTGGCAAGCAATAAATTCATGGAATATAAGGAAACTGTCCATGGTGTTACAATGAAAGATAAATGGAACTACTGATATACTCTATAACATGACACTAGAAGAGAAAGCAGTTAGATTAATGACACTTCAGAATAGAATGGCTCTTGATATAATTTTGGCTTATCATGGGGGTGTGTGCAAAATCGTGGGGTCGGTGTGCTGTGTATTCGTAAGTGACTCCTCCCCTACGATTTTTGAAGCTATCAAGAAATTGCACGTCCTGAGTTCTGATACTCATGTCCCCACAGGTGGTTGGAATCTGAACATAAGCACACGGTTTTGGGATCTACTGCCTTCGTGGGGATGGAAACTAATTGCAATTTTAGTCACAATACTTGGAATCCTCATGTTCTGCTGTTGTTGCATACACTGCCTGCCAATCTTTTGTTCGGAAATTACAAATGAATATGTACATGCGATAAAGGCAAAACCCACTCCCATGTTAAATAAGGGTGCAAATCACGAAATAGAAACAATCAAGGAATTCATGTCAATTAATGTTGAAGATGACGATTACAGTAGCATGCATAGTTCAGAATTAGATACAGGGTCAGATGAAGATGAGATGTATGAATGATGCTCTTGGTTTATGGCCAAAAGGAGGGTTTGTTAGTCCAGAAACGACCCAAACCAAGTATAGTATGTATATTATGTTGGCCGGAAACCAATCGCATCATATGACAAACATTGCAAACACAGAATCATCAGTATAACCACAGGGCGTCCATTTTGTGTAACATCCGCCATTTGCTTTTTTCCGTTCTGTCAAATGCTTTGCAAAATGTATTCTATTCTGAAAACTCATACACGGTGCGAGGCCACAGCCTGCATGTGGAAAAGATCAACCCAGACAGGAATGCCAAACAGTGCAGAAATACATTGTTTTCCTCCCTCACAAAGTCCTTGGAAGCAAGCAGAAACAGCATTTTATCACTATAGGCAGTTAAAGCATGAATTATACTCTTCTAGCGGTCCTCTTGCGTGGATCTGCCTCAGAACAGGCTGACCCCTAGTTCACAAATAGAAAGTGGTAGATAACGTGCTTTGGAATGTGTCTCCCTCACGAACACGATATCCTTGCTGAAAAAGTGCTGTATGTTCTCTATAACAAAGAACTGTCTCTGAAACTGTTGCTAAAATAAGTATAATTAGATTGAATAAGAAATTTTGTCATAATGTGTCATATTTGTCATGATTGTCAATTACCGAACCCTAGCTCTAGAAGATACATTATGGGCGGTTTTGATGTGCCTTCAAAGATTGCATGTTTGTATATATGTTACCGCTTGAGTGATGTTCACTCTCTTGCGTCTCACGAGGTCTGGGTGACACACGTTGCGAGACGATAGACCCAGTCGGCTGACTGAGCTTACTTTGCAATAAACCATAGTACTTGGAAAATTGAACCTTGTGTCTGTCGTATCACTAGTATATGGTGATTGTGCCTTAGTTTCCATATGCGGAGGGTCTTCAGGGCCTAGCATACCGAGACCCTCACTTTCGAGAACAACTACGGGATCAGATCAGTGAATACTTCACAATTAATGATAGCGGGGAGATATCACTCAACACGTTTGGGGAAGCAGCGAAAGCGACCTGGAAGAGGGGGGCTGATAGCTGAAGGAACAGCAAAATAAAATGGTCCGCCTATTGAGGGAAACCGCATTGAGACAAGAAATTAAAGCCAAAGAGACATTGTTATATAGTCAGGGAAATTCGCCCATGGACGAAGTCCAAAGGATGGAAGAGCTCCGGAAAGAATTTCACATATGGAAAGGGAAAGTCTTGACCCAGCTCTATTTTTTTAAAACAAACATATTTTGAGAAAGGCGTCAAAGCCCACTCCATGCTAGCTGCTAAGCTGAGAGTGCAAAGAGCAGACTGGGCAGTCCTAGAAATTAAAACCCTATCGGGGACCCCACTACTTGCTCCTTTGGAGATAACCCCATGCTTCACACAGTTCTATGCGACAATATTTTCCTCGGAGGCCCAGAACGACTCCAACGGCTTCGACCGATACCTAGCAAACTTAACCTTCAAAGCAGACACCCCAGAAGAATCCGAAGTACTCAATGCACCAATCAGAAACACCGAGGTCCAGCAGGAAATATCTAAACTCAAAGCCGGGTCAGCCCCCGGCCAAGATAGATACACCCCAGCTTTTTACAAAACCTTTGCGTAATCTCTAGCCTCTTTTTTTTTTTTTTTAGCAAAATTGCCCAACAATATATTAGCAAGGGGGGGTAGCACCACCATCGTTCACCCAAGCCTGAATTGTGGTCCTCGCTAAAGAAGGGAACGACCAGACTGAATGCGCTTCATACTCCACCAATGTGGATGCAAAGGTTTGCGCAAGCATCATAGCATTTCACCTTGGGAATATTTTATCGAGGCTCATGCACAGTGACCAGACAGGGTATGTCCAGGGAAGACAAGGTTCAAACAAAGTCAGCAAAACTCTAGACCTCATAGCTAGTCTGAACAAAAACGACCTAGACCCGAGCCTGCTGTCCATCAATGCCAAAAAGGCGTTCGATAGTCGAATGGCCTTTCTTGAGCGCAGTACTCACTAAAATAAGTCTAGCTGGGCACTGGGTCACAGTAACACTATATAAAAACACGTCCGCGCAAGTATTAAGTGGGGTTGCATCAGAAAGTTTCCAATTGAGTTTCCCTTGTCTTCCCTTGTTATACATACTAGTTATCGAACCCCTAGCACAAGCAATGCTGGGACGTGTCTTCTATGACACGTCCCAGCATTATTGCAAACAATCACGAATTACGGCCAACACTCTGGGTTTCGCATCAACATACACAAGACCACGGCCATGTCATTATCACTAAATAGTTCTCGAGTCCAACACAACATGCAACTACACAGTATTTAAATAAACAAAACAGGCATCAAATACCTGGGTGTAACTCTTACTTGCGAATTAAGCTATTTGTACGACACAAATTATCCCCCACTATGGGCAGATATCACTCGAGACATGGGCCGATGGGGAAAAATGACTTTGTCATGGGCAGCATGCTTTACAACAATTAAAATGAATGTACTCCCAGACTGCTATTCATGTTTCAATCTCTGCCTGTTAAAATCCCAGACAGTGTCTTGATCAAAATGAAAAGAGAACTTCTCGCCTTTCTCTGGGCAGGCCAGAGACTTGGGATCGCATAGAAAACTCTTATTCTCCTGAAAACTGTGGGAGGCAGGCGGGGGAAGGGCAGACATATATGAATCTTGCAAAGCAGCCCAGTTAAGGATAATAGTGGATAATAGTGGACCGTTTAAGAGAAAATGACGAAAAACAACTGGTCACGCTGGAAAATGGTCTCTTTGCCCCAGTTACCATGGGTGAGTGGCTAAGGGCCCCACAAAGTACACACCCCAGAAAAATCCAAGCTCACCCCATCCTAGAAGTGTTCTGGGCCTTGTTGCAAAATGGCACAGACATGAAAGGTCTCACTTTGTGGCCTTCTCTGCTCAGTTGTATATGGGCCCCCCCAATAAAGGACTTTATGACAGATCTAGGGCACTTCCAGGCAATGTATGAAGCTGGACTAATCAGAGCGGGAACAAATGTGGCACAAAGGCAAAATTATATCGAAGGCTGAATTAGAACAAGCCTTGCACTTGCAAGACATCACCCCCTCTCATTTACTTGCAACTTCGTGGAGCCCTATTGGACCAGCACTGGAAGGATCAACTGAAGAGGCCTCTAGCCACCTTCAAACACGTCCTAGACATGCACACCAGCACAAAAGGACCAGGCTCTCAACTATACACAACTTTATTGACCAAGGGACATCTGCCCACACCGCGCACACAAGCCCACTGGGAAAGAGATCTCGAATTACAGACCAAACATGAAATATGGCCCTCACTGTACAAGGCTGGATGGTCCTTAACGATAGAGATGCAATATATGATGTTGAACTGTAAACTCTTATTTCAATGGCACTTAACACCTCTCCGTCTCTCGAAAATGTATGTGGGGGTCACCCTGAACTGCTGGAGAGGCTGCACACAAATCTCTGACTACTGGCATTAGTGTTGGAGTTGCCCCAAGGCACAGGTATACTGGAAGGAGGCGTTGGGCTGGGTTCACGCAATTGAAAAGATCAGTAGGAGGTTCACGCCATTACTGTTATTGTTTGGAATTGAAGAAAAAGATGATGATTACTCCCTGCTCCCCACATGCCTCGAAATCTCTTCCTAGCTGCAAGAGCATGCTTGGCGAGACAACGGAAAAGAAGTACTCTTCCCATCTGAAGCAGAATGGCTCACTAAAGCATTCAACATTTATGGAATGGAAAGCCTCACAGCATCTCTAATGGAAACAAACACACATGGAAGCATCATGGCTCCCTTTCTTGGACAATTACAGAACTGAGCGAGCTGAGAAGAGTCAGTCATGATATGAGCACCCACCTAAACCGTGAGAAATAGTTGCGATCTAGTCCCCAGCCCGTTCTTGATGGACGAGACTACGACAGTACCACTACCAATAAGGTACCAGGTTGCATAGCAGAGGCAAAAAGCACCACATTGCACCTTCAACGAAATTACCCCCAACATCCATTGTTCGGTTGTCCTACCGAATATGCCTTCCATCCTGAATCCGGATAGTTACTCTTTACAAGTACACCATAGGTTTAGGGGTGGGGGAGGAGAAAGGGAAACAGTTTGTTCCTTTTTTTAAATTATTTTCATTACTTTTACAAGAGCTTATCCAGAGTTGCACTGATTGGACAGATGCACTAGGAAGAGTCCAAAGCTGATTTTTAGAGATGTATTCCGTATGACTCAGCAGCAAGGTTGCACCCTCTATCTACAAGATTGGGTATAGTCGGATAAAGTGCCTATGTAATTTTAAGTTGTTTATTGAAGTTTACACTGTTGTAAAACTACAAAAATTCAATTTGAAGAAAAAAGAGTCTTTTTGAGACCTTGAGTTGTAGACCATAAAACTGCATCATCTGGAAATAGAAGCATGCTAAAGCGTTCGTTCCTGATTAAGGGGGCATCAGTTTTATCTTCCAAAAGTGATCTGACGATGCCATCAATGAAGAAGGTTAACAAATAGGGGGCCATTATGCACCCCTGTCGTATGACTTTTTTGACACAGAAAGCATCTGTTAGCTCCCATTGATGACTCCATCGTACTGTATAGAGCTTGAATACACTTAACTTGCTGGGGGTGGGAGTCCTAATGCAAACAAAGTATCCCATAACGGGCAGCGATCCCCATTATCAAATGCTGCCTTTAGTTCAATAAACGCCATATAAAGTGGCATACCTTTTTGGGCAACATACCTTTGAACAAGCAATGACACACGAATAGCTTGTTCAACAGTACCAACGCCTCTGCAAAATCCCAGTTGTGTGTGATGGAGAAGATTAAAATCATATTGGAGAAGCCGATTAGCAGATACTTTGGCATAAGCTTTACCGAAGCAGTCTAACCGTGAAGTAGGTCTGCAATTTGAGGGGTCATTCCGATCACCTTTTTTCAATACTGGCACTATCGTAGCCGCCCTCCATGATATAGGTGATGCATAAAATGTGTTCACCCGATCAAACAATTCTTGTAGTAAAAGAGCCCAGAAAGAGGAGCCTGCCTTAAAAAGATCAATAGGTAGGCCATCCAGTCCAGGCGCCTTGTTATTTTCTTGCGTGTTAAGAGCTAAAGCACCTCCTCTTGCGAAAAAAAGGGGGATATTCATTCCAAAAACCCTGGGTCTCCATCACAGATGGTATATAACGATGACATTTACAAGTGCTTTTTATACTTTGGTCTAACCTAACTCTCTGGGTAGCATAGGCTGGGTAGTAAGGCTTAGACTTGGGAGATCAGGGGATAGGGTGTGGTGGTACAGCAAACACTTAGAGACTGCTCAGTAATAGAAGGTCCCCACAGAGGTATACAATATATCATTTATTAAAGGAACACATGCAATTAAAAGTGCAGGGAACTACATGATATACCATCAGATACACCTAGATCTACACAGTAGGTATCCCCAAAAGAGGGCTATTAACCTCTTTACAATGTGGGCAGTTTTAAAATATGCAGGAAAAAGCAATATTGTTTCAGGTAAAGCTGGGGAAACGGGTTAGACAAATAGGGCCATATACCTTTTATATTCATAAGTTATTGCCTTAAAAGCTTAAATCCTTCTATCGCCAGATTAATGTACCAATGTTCTAGTGATCCAGTTCACAGGTATGCACTAGGATGGGGTTTAAGGAAGTCCAAAAGGTCCCTCACAGCAAGACTTAGCTGAAGCCCAACAGGTAAGTGGTACATGGTCTTCTAGACAAAATTGATAACTAAAAGCTGGTATCTGGTGAAAGATTTTCATTATCGCTGCTCGATTTAAGCTGGGTTTATCAATCAAGTTACAATCGGCCCACCATCCCATTACAGATTTAATTTCTAATGGTACTTCTTCACCTTGGACAGCATTTCCCACTTGTGAACTTTGAATTTTTAATATCAATATGGGACGAGTCTGTTTGATTTTTTTATTCATATTGTATTGTTTATTTGTTTTAGTATTGTAACAGCCGGCAAGAAAAAAAAAAAATCGAAAAAGTGCTTAAGTGACTTTGGCGAGTTCTGTAAAGTTTGAAATGTATTGTATATTTTATATGTTGTAAAGATGTTTCATCAAACACAACACAATAATAAAAAAAAAACAAAAAAAAAATATCCAAGAAGATTTTCTTAAATGTATGGTTTAAAGAGATATGTCTATAAAGACAATACGAGCAGACAAGAAAAGACCAAGAGAAGAGACTCATTCTTTTGGCCTACTTTGAATTGTTCATATTAGTTGTAGAGTCAGGTAGAGATGGGTTTGGACCAAAGACATTTATTTTGGACTCCTGATGACAGATGAGCATGTTTAGTTATTTAGATAGGCAGGATAATCCCTTTAGCGGTAGGGAAAGATAGGCCTTTTTCTTATAGTTTAAATAAAAGAACCCTTAAAGGGTCTGAATCCTCCTTCCGACCTGCCACAACACCCATTCAATTCATATTTGGGGGGAGGAGGGCACCAAAGGAAATAAGCAAACTCAGCCCCTAAACTCTTTGGGGCATGGGTCATTTTTGGAGTCTGGTATGGGTCTGGATAGCTACAGTTTGATCTCCCAAAGCAGGCACATTTCAGGGATCCACCATCTTGATGGGACAGGCAACGAACGGTGGCCACTACGACTCTCACAATGGACCTCTGCGGGGACACTGCAGGCATAGACAGTTGGTGGGGTGATACCTGTCAGTGTTTGGGCAGAATTCTATTTTTGAGATCTTATGTCTAACTTTGAGCGATCCCTCTACATTTTGCTGGCTTTTCTTTTTTTAAAAAACTTTATTGATTTCCAACAAGAAGAAAAAAGGAGACAGTTGAACAAAAACCCCTCCAATGCCCCCCACCCCCCTTTTGTAGAACACACTCCAATAACAATTCGATATAACCATTCCCAACTCCCATACCCTCCCTTCCCATTCCCCAAACTCCCTGCCCCCAGATCTCAAAACTCAGCCCTCCATCCCCACCCCCCCCAACTCCCCCACTTCCGACCCTCCCCAAATAAGGCATCATCGTTCCTCCTCCCCCGGCACAGCAGTCGGACACCAGATTCTCTTAATCCCACACACTCCGGGACAATCCACCCTTCATCCCTAGCCTCAAATTCCCCCCCGCATCATCACTCCACCGCCACCAGTTGTTCATGGCGGGCGCAAGTCATTATCCTTTGCCAAATCATTCAACAGCTGGGCCCAATGTATCGTTATGTCCCCTACATCCCCCTCCCTCTTCAAATTTTGCAACACCGTCACCTCTGCCAACCCCCATCTCCTCACATCCTTCCTCCACAGTTGGACTGCCGGGCCCTCGGGGGACTTCCACGCAAATCGCCATGCAGCGTTTTGCCAGGATTAGTAAAAAGCGACCCATTCTATTCCGTAGCTCGTTATGCCCCCCCCGCCGGCAGAACTCCCCACAAACAAATCTCTGGCCGACGTTCCAAACCGGTTCCCAATAATTCCTTTATGCCTTGAAGCACTTCCTCCCAATACTCCACGATTGCCCAACACTCCCACACCATGTGCCAGAACCCCGCTTCCTCCACCCCACATTTAGGACACTCCCCCGAATGATCCCCCCGCATCGCCTTGAGCACCAAAGGGGTTACATATACCCTGTGCAGGATATTAAATTGAACCAGCAGGAAACGTGCATTCCTCGAGGACTTCCTTACCAACTCCCAAACCTTTTCCCATTCCTCATTTGAAATTGAACATCCCAAATCCACCTCCCACTTCTCCTTCACTCTCAGCCCCCGTCCCTTCTCCCTTTCTCCAAGGGCCTTCTCAGCCCAATCCAGTAGGACTTGAAGAACCGGGCAAGGCTCTGGTTCTTCCGGGATCCCCTCCCACAGCTCCGCTAGCCTTTTTACCACCACTCCATATGCTAGGAAGACCCCCCTATGGTAGATCAAATCTGTCGCACCATTCCCTACACGTAAGGAGCTCCCCCCCCCCTTAAAGAGGTCCCTCACCCTTACGCATCCTCTCTTCCGCAACCTCTGTAGCCCTACCCTTCCAACTGCCTGCCGGATTTCCCGGTCCGCTCCCCATGGGAGGTCCGGATCGTACCGACCCTTAACCCCCATTCCACCCCCATACTTCCTCCAGGTCTCCCTTACCTCCTCGAACACCACCGATGTCCCCACCTTACCCCACGGGCACCACAAAAGCTCTGCCGGCCTACCTCCCCCCTGCACCAACCCCGTCTAAGTACCCAGGAGCTCTACCTCCGGATGATCCCACAGCAACACCAATTGCAACTGCGCCGCCACAAAATATTTCACAAAGTCTGGGAGACCCAATCCTCCCTCCGCCCTCGACCTCCGCAAAGTCTGTAGGGACAGCCGACTCCTATCCAAGTTCCAAAGTAATTCCCTAATCTTGACATCCAACATTTTGAAGAAAACCTTCTTTGCCACGTAAGGAATGGTCGTGAAAAAATAGAGCAACCGCGGGAGGATTACCATTTTGCACAAAGCCACACTGCCCATCAACGAAAGCGCAAGGGCTTTCCAAAATTGGATAGAGACCCCCAATTTAGACAGCGCCCCTCACCCCCCGTGTTGTGCACAAAGGTGCCTGCTACTTCATGGAACACCCGGATTCCCAGATATCGAAAGGATTCCGTCTCCCATCTTATCCCCAAGTCTGGCAGTTCCTCCATAGGACGACCTCGGAGCCCTCCCAATGGAAATAGAATCGATTTGTCTGGGTTAATACAAAACCCCGACATCGCCCTAAAATTGCGCAGAATTTCTAGAAGATCGAGGAGATACACTTTAGGGTCCTCCACATATAACAACAAGTCGTCAGCATATAGGGATACAATATGCCTCTGTCCGTCTACTTCAATGCCCGCTTCCCCCATTTCTTGTCGCAGATACACCGCAAAGGGTTCCAGGGCCAAGGCAAACAAGATCGGCGAGGCCACACAACCCTGCCTAGTCCCTCTCTCTAACTCCCACGTTTCCGAGACCCAGTTATTGGTCTTCACTATCGCCCGTGATTAAGTATACAGCAACCACATCCACCGAACCATGGTCTCCCCGAATCCAAACTCATGCAGGACCCGAAACAACCGCTTCCACTCCAACGTGTCAAACGCCTTCATGGCATCAAACGACGCCAGGGCGAGGTCACACTTTTGCAATTTCACCGGGTCCATCACATGGTGTAACTGGGAGATATTGCCCAATGTGCTTCTCCCCCTATAAAACCACACTGGTCCGGGTGTACCAGTTTTGGGGCCACCACCGCCAACCTGGCCGCTAGAATCTTCCCCAGGATTTTCCCATCTACATTTAAAAGCAAAATGGGCCGGTATGCCGCCCGGTCCCTCGGGTCCTTTCCTTCCTTTAGAAGCACCGTTATCGCTGCTTCCCTCATCGACTCTGGGAGAGAGCCCTCCTGAAAGGCCTCCTCATATACCTTCTGGAGTTGCGGGACCAGCAAATCAGCGAATTCCGCATAGAACTCCACCGGGATTCCGTCACTCCCCGGCGCTGCACCCATATGCATAGTGCGTATCGCCCAACGGATATCGTCCTCCCCTATGGGGGCGTCTAGCTCCTCCCGGCTTTCCTCCCCCAACTTCGGCATCTGGATCATCTCCATGAGATCCTCCACATCCTGCTCCACATATCCTCCTCCGCTCGTGTAGAGTCTCTTATAATATACCGCGAAGGCCGCATTAATCCCCTGTTGCGTGCCAACAATCTCCCCATTGTCAGAGCGAATCTGGGTAATAACCCGGCTCGGTGTTTCCCTACTGATGAGCCATGCTAAGAGATTGCCCGCCTTATCCCCCTCGCCATGGAGTCGTACATCTCTTCGGCTATCATCAAAATGCGTCAACTCTACCAAAGTCGTCTGGTGGAACTCCAATGCCTGCGCCAACGTTTCCCCCACCTCCTCCCCGCCCTATCCAATCTCGCTATCTGAGACTCCTTCTGCCTCAATATCTCCGAGAGGCGCCTCCTCATCCCAACCACCGTGGCTAAGCACTTCCCCCTAATCGCCTTAAATGCATCCCATAATACCCCCCTTTTCTCCACCATGCCCTCATTTAGCTCAAAATACCGCTCAATCTCCACTCTGAGCTCTGTTACAAACACGCCATCCTATAGCGTCTCCATTCGCAACCGCCATAACCGTCGCGGTGGAATCTCACTGGGCTCACACAATACTGTCACTAGGGAGGAGTGGTCTGAAAGGGTGCGCCCTAGATCAGTAGTCTCCCCAAAATAATGGTAATATTCCCTTCCCACCACCAAATAATCAAGCCGTGAGTAGGATCCGTGTACTCCCGAGTAGTAAGAGAACTCTCTCTCCTCCCCATGTTTCTCCCTCCACAATTCCACCAGGTCCAACTCCTGCAACACCTTCCACAGGGAATCAGCCATATTCTTCTTCACCCCCCCTCTAGTGCCCTGCCCATCCAATCATTCATCCAAGAGGCGATTGAAGTCTCCCACCAATACTATCATGTTTCCTCTGTAAGGCCCCATTCTACGTAACACCGACGGGAAGTACTCCCTATCATCTACATTGGGCGCGTAAGAGTTGATCAAGCATAATGGCTTACTCCCCCACATGCCACGAGTCAGAACTGTCCTACCTTCCCCATCGGTCAACCCGCTCTCCAATTTCAGCGGTACCCCGCGCGCCACCCAGACAAGAACCCCCCTCGCCTGAGTGGAGTACGTTGTGCCCCGTACCTGCCCCCCCATTGTTTCTCTAGCTTCCCTAATATCTCCGCATTCTCATGTGTCTCCTGCAACAGGGCCACCTGTATCCCCTGCCTCTTCAAATATTCGCCCACTTTTCTCCTTTTCTGATAACTTCCCAGCCCACGGACATTCCATGACCCAATCCTCAAACCTCTCATACTATCCATTCGATATAACAGAAATTCGCCTCCCCTCCCATTCCACCCCCACCCAGTTAGCCCAACCTCCCGTAGTTCTTTCCGCTCTAACTGCTGTGCCAGGGTGCCACTCCCATATATTCCAAATCATCCTCCACCCCCCCGCACTGGCCCCCAACTTGGTGCTCCCTGACTCCCCCACCCCCTGCTCATCCCCCCCCAACAGTCCCCCCTACCCTTCCCTTTCCCCAAGCCATAGACACACTGTCCTCCCTTGAGACCAGTGGGCAGTGGTGTCGTGTCAAAAGAGGGCGCCACCACCCGCCCCGTGCAGCTTCACCAACTTACACCCCCTCACTCTCACATAGAGCCCGTCCCCTTCAGGGAACCATTGTCCACCAGGGCCCCCACCCCAAACAAGACACCTAGGTTCATCCATGCTCTTCCCCTTCCTGATCCACTCCTCTCGCCGGGCTCCCTTTCCGCAGTTCCTCCCGATGTTGCCCCGCATCCAACCAATCCCACACCTGTTTTGTACAGGTAAAAAACCACAACTTGCCCCCCCCCGATAACACTTTCAAGGAAAAACATCATATATTTCACATTAAGGGCCCGCAACCGACTGCGCACTGCGTCAAAGGACCTTCTTTGCCGCTGCACCTCTAGCGTGAAGTCCGGGAAGATCCTCCATTTCGCCCCTCCAATCTCATAGTAGCCTTGTCGGCGAGCACTTGCAAGATGGCGTCCCGATCTCTAAAGTTCATAATTCTGGCCACAATAACCCATGGGGGAGCGCCCGGCGGTGGGGGCTTTCCCGGAACCCTATTGGCCCTTTCTACAGTAAAGTTGTTTGACAATACTTTAATCCCCAGAACCTTCTGAATTAAGTCCTCCACAAACCAACCCCAACCAGACGGATATTGCCCCTCCTAGAGCGTCCTTCTGCGTCCTCTGCTCTGACTCCAGCATCCGGGTAGCCCCCACCAATCCCGCCACCTGGTTCTTCAGCCTCTGGACCGCATCCTCCACCGTGCTGACCCTTTGCTCTACTTCGGTTACCCTCTCAGAAACCTTATGAAGGTCTGCTCTCACCAGGGAGACATCCACTCCCACCTCCTTAATACTCTCTTGGAGGGTGTCTCTCGAGACTTGTATCGCCACCATTACCGCGTCCAGGGTAATCACACTCCCACGCTCCCCTGGGGGAGACTCCTGGTGCTCTGGGCCCTCCTGTCGGCGCACAGCATCCTTAGACTCGGCATACCTATCCATCCGCTGTTGGGTCTTACCCATAATGATGCCATCACCCTTCCTCCCCATCCCTGAGCGCGAGGTCCGTGCCTTATCCGTCGCGGCTTCCTCTCGATCAGCACCTCTTCACTCCCCTATGCTTCCCCACTGGCCTCTTTACCTTGCAGCAAGTCGTACTGGCCGGCCCCTCTTGGTATAAGCTCCAGGGGGCACTGCCCACCTCCCACCGGCAGCCAACAGTCTCCAGTCTCAGCCACCGTCCCTCCTCGTCTCCACTCCTCTATGAGACTCTGTAGCTGGTATTGTATTTTCCGGGGAGCCCCTATTCATCAACGGGAGTATCAATGATCCTTCACAAGCCCTGTAGGGGGCCGGGGAGGCTCACTCTACCTCCCAGATTCCCCTCTCAATAACTGGAAAAGGCCTGAACCCGGCCACCGCCTGTCCAACCTATGGCAGCGCCGCCGTCTATCCCCAACAAAGGCTCTCCAATAGCAATCTCATGGAAGGAAGCTCTCGCCACTTCTCAGCTTTCCCATCCAATGCCCAGAAAGGCTCCAGTCCCAGTGTCCACCCCTTCAGCTTGGGGATCCCCCAACGTCTGTGTCACAAAGAATGGGGGTTCCACGTCCAGTTCAATGAGGGGGGGCACCGCCACTCCAACCAACAGCTGTCTAAACCATGCAGCCCATGCCACTCTCCGATGCCTCCGGAGTGGTCACCGTATCAATGAGGGCCCACCGCCCCTCTTCCCTGTAGGACATGGTTTTTCACCTGCAGGAAATACTCTGTCGCTCCACCACCGCCACCACTTCAGCCCGCCTTCCAGCAGGGGCTCATCACCAGAGTGCCTCCGGTCACAGGATCCCGCTTCTCATGGCAGGCTGACTTCTGGAGGCACCAGCGGAATCCTCCGTGTCCGTTCCTCCAAAGACCCATGGCGCGTTATCTGGGGTCTCAATCCGGGCCCCCCCCTGGCCGGCCGCCGCTCTCATATGTCGGCCATCGACACCCAGGCCGCCCGCCAAGCAGTCCCCGGGCACCTCCGTCGACCGACCAGTCGCCGCTGCTTTCACCCGCTCCACGTCCGCTGCGGAGCACACTGACGCAGCTTCCACCTGGTCGGTCGCCGCAATGCCGGGGGGAACCGTCAGTCTTCTCCCTCGACCAAGCCTCTAGCCTCCCGCAGCACCGGGGATACGGCCTCTCCAGACATCCTCCAGCTGAGGCTCGCAACCCCCGTTCTCCTGCAGAGCTTGTCCGGTCGCCGTCACTCCTTCTCCCCCCAGGGCCGCGGCACGTCACCAAGCTTTCTCCGCCATTCCCCTCGGTGCCTCGCCACCGCCATCTTACACGTCTCTTCCCGCCAAGGCACTATCTTGCAAGGTCCTCCACCGGGGGATCAGCACTGCTCTCCGCCGCCGCTCACACCGCCCATCCGGTGCCCAAACACCTCCGGAGCCGACTCCCACCAGTCCACCACAACTCGCGGGGTTGCAAATGCAGGATATTCGGTTGGATTTACACTGCTGCACGGGAGCTCTGCAGATTCAGCTGCTCATCCGTCGGCAGTTAGCCATGCCCCCCCCCCCCATTGCTGGCTTTTCTGATTTTTGGACTGTATTATTCCTGTCAGATAGGTTTCATCCAAAGCCTGACAACAACTGTTTTGTGCTCTGCCTTAAGAGTCCGTATGATTCCTGAGTCTTGGGTACTCCACAGTGTCCCAGAAAGGGATCCTGCTTTATTAGTAATGTGGCTAGGATGGTGGTAGCTTTTTCCTTGCTGTAAAATGGCTTCTACCGTGTGGAAGCAATTTTACCTTGCTGGGGTCCATTTTGACTATTCCATTCACAAACTGGAGGTTGCCTTTGTTCCCCTCAGAGACTTTAGGAGCCACATGACTATCCTTTGTCCCTCTTTGTGTGTATGGGAGGGAGTGGCCATATTTGACCTCCTGATGCCTGTATCCCACGGCTGGGGGCTGTAGCAATCTCTGACTGATATATACTGATGCATGTCTGGGATAGAGTGGAATCTTTGTGTATATGTAAGCCCATCCTGAGTTCCTTGGTGTGCTTAGAGGGATGGTTCACCATTGGCTGGCCACCCCTCTGTTTGAATAATCCTTGGTTTTGGATTGGCTGCCTTCATAGGGGGATAAATGCAGGCCCACTTACCCACTGACCTGACCTGATTTTAGAATGCTGAACCCACATGAATGGAAGGCCGTCTGACCGAGGAAGGACTGAGACTCTGCACCAGCATGCTTTTGTTTCTCTCCAAATCAGTCAGAACGGGTTTGCCTCTCCAGTTAGCAGACTCTGGCTCTCCTTCCCCCCAGATCCAGTGGGGCTCAAAGGCTCAGTCTCCAGGGAACTCCTGACCGTACCTCCATCCAGAAATGGGAGACACTTTTCTGTTGGGACATGAAGACTCTCTGCGCCATCAGGCCCTGACTTACTTCATTCCAGTACATCAGGCAAGCACCCAAATGCCATTGACCCCTTCTAAGAAGCTCCAGGGGCCAGGCTGCCTTTTGTCCTGCATCAGCACCGCAGAAATATTCTCCCAATCCTTCTTCCGTGCCTGGCTATAGGGGCAAATCGTTAATAATCGTCCTGTCCAGCGGTCTTTTCAAGTCAACCCCACCCTCAAAAGCTGATTCCTGAACCCATGGACAAGGGAAGAATCCTCTATCGCCAGACTACGGCAACTGCAGATTCTCAATCTTTCTTCTCCTCTGGCGCATAATCTTGATCCCGAAGATGCAGTGTTCTTCCCTGGGTCTTGGGAATCCTCATGCGCTGCTGGAGCCCTCTGTGGTCATCAAACCTGCACAGTGACCACCTGTAGAAATTGCAATACTGCCTGTTGCAGAACTGCTTTTATTTTTTATTTATGGGACATTTATATGGCGCCCATACAGAAGTGTTTCCAGGTGCCACAAGACAATGGGGGATGTGGGAACAGAGGACACAACACAAAAACAATGACAGTATAAAAGGTCCTATTAGGCCTTGTGACATTCAGATTGTGCAAGTTCAGTGACAGTGCAGTTGGGAGTGGGCAGGTCAGGGAGGGAGAAGTGCAGGAAGGCAGGGGATCCAGGGGTTGGGCAAGTGCTGAGGGGGGGTGTCCAGGTGGGCAAGTGCCAGGGCGAGACGGGTAAGGGTCAGCTAGTGTGGAGACAGGCAGGACAAGATTCAGGCTAGCCAGAGAAGGGTGTTTGAGGGCAAGCATTGGTGAATGGTACTGGTATAGACTGGACGAGAATGGCCTGGCCACAGAAGGGCACATAAGGGACCAGTTGCCAGTCGCAGCAGCAGGGGGACATTTAGCAAGGGAAGGAGAAGTAGAAAAGGAAAGTCTTGAGGAGCTTCTGGAACTTGAGATACAGCTCAAGTCTCAGAGGGGCAGGAAGGCCGTTACAGAGGGAGGCTCCTGCCGAAGAAAAAGTTGTAACTCACACTCTCTGCTTGGAGAAACGTCTGATCTGCAGAGAGTTGGAGCTGGAGGACCGTAACACTCTAGCAGGGTGGTGTTTTGGGAGAGAAAGTTAGATGTAGTGGGGTCCCAGGCCACAGAAAGCCTTGTGGTTGATGCAGAGGTTCTTGAATTTGATCCTTGCAGCCACCGGGAACCAGTGGAGAGATTTTAGGGCTGGGGAGATGCAGTCCCTGTGCTTGAGACCAAGGATAAGGCTTGCAGCCCTATTCTGGATTAGTTGAAGAGGGCGAAGGGAGAAGAGGCAGATTGGGGAAGAGACTGTTGCAGTAGTCCAGTCTAGAGAGAACCAGGGCTTTGGAGATATTGAGCTTCTGGGGAAAGGTGAGGAAAGAGAGAATGCCTCTGAGGAAGTAGAGCAGAAGGTTGGGCTTCTTGGCAAGGTCCATGATGTGAGGGGAGGAGGAGAGAGGAGTCAAAGATGACCCCAAGGTTTTTTGTTTTGCCTCACACAAGGGTTAGGGGGTGCCCAGGGAGAGCGGCCAGAGAGTCGGGGGGGGGAAACAAGTAGCAGGTATTCCAATGAGAAGGATCTCAGTCTTACTAGCATTAAGACAGAGATCATTAGCAGAACTCCATGCCTGAATAGAAGTCAGGCAGTCAGGTATGAGAGAGGAAGAGGAGGGAAGCTTAAAAGAGAGCTGCATGTCATCGGCATAACACTTGAAGTGAGGAGAGAAGGTGGAGATCAGGTGGACCAAAGGTGCAAAGTAGATATTGAAAAGCCACAGCAATATGATAGATCCCCGAGGAACGCTGCAGGTAGAGAGTAATGTGGAGGAGAGGAAAGGACCCAGTTGCACTTGGGAAGGTTTGTTGGAAAGGAAGGAGGTCAGGGCGCTGTTGAGCAGCCGTAAGGAATGGCCTCCTGATAGAAAGGCTCTCGCCCCAAATGCAATCCTTAGGCTCATAAATCATTTTCGTGCCTATTTCACAAACCTAATGCACCGGTAACGAGAGAAAACTGGACCGGGCACTGTGTGACCAGGTTTGGGATCTCATGTCCCCCTCTAAGCAGAGCTGCAACCATCTGGAAAAGGTGCAGAGGAACGCCGGCAGTGGCCATTGCTGCCATCCGGGAGAGGGAGGAACTGGCCCCGCAAGTCTGCTGTAAGCTGCTGGAGGACCCACGAGCGCTGTGGCCCAAGGCCCTTGAGCCCACTCCATCCCCAGCGGAGGAAGCAGGATGAGGCTGGGAAATGGTCTGTGTCTCCAAACGTACGTGAAACTACCCCCTCGAGCAAAAGAAGTAGTCCTGTCAGCACGGTCCTGTGAAAGGATTTGTGGGGGCAATGCGAGACTGACTGCCACTGGAGACTGCCACGAGCCCTGGTGTGACCCTGCGGAGGGAAGGTCAAAAGCCCAGACCATCGCTGAGCCGGTGAGTGAAGTCCCGACGCCCTGATCCCCGGTGAGGGAGAGGCCCCAACGCCCTGATCCCCCGGTGAGGGATAGAGTGCCGACAACGTCCCTGTGTCGGCGCGTGGGCTCTCCGGCGCTGAAAGTGCGTCCTGCCCCCCCCGGAGAAGCAGATAACACTAGGTGTGAGCCGGGCAGGGGAGCCAGGGCTGCATACTGGCGCCCGATCAAAAGGCGCACTAAACATTTAAACGAATGGAACGTGTCCACCCCAGACAATGTGGATAGTCCCAGCAATGTGACACCGGGCTAAGCAGCTACATAAGCACTGATATTTCTAGAAACTGCATGCAACACGAGAGACCTCAACGGCTCCTGACCTGATTAGCCACACCCGGAACACACAGTGCTGGAAGGCGGCTGCTCCATTATCCGGCCAGGATGTTTGACATACACATAACCATTAATATATTCAAGAACTACGCACATCCCAAGGAATCCCACCAACTCCCAAGGGGATTGGCTGCACTCGACCTGCGAAGCACTAGACTGTGGTTGTCTCAATATCTAGCCAGTGAGTTTGGGCGAATATATTCATAAACATATCTAGTAGCCACACTCGCCCCAGGGAACCCCCCAGCTCCTGAGGGGATCAGTCACACTTTGACCACACGACCCCAGACGGAGGCTGATCCACAAATCGGTTGAAGTGTTTAGAGTGACCCCATCAATGCTACTCTGTGGGAGGCACATCGATGGCGGGGCCAACCAGCGCACAACACCACCCTTCGAGCTGTTCTTAATACATCCAAGGACACGCAGGGAAGAGACCAGAACAATCCTACGGCTAGGGGGACGAAGACCTAATGCACTAGACAAATGCAATTGTACAGTTTGGTCACCTGCAACACGTATATACAAGACTCTGGCTATAGAGCTAGAACCAGGATAGACTACCCCTGCTTCTATGGAACAGAGGCCTCGACACAGCGTCATTAGGGGACACATCCCATATCTGCTGAGCTGAGGCCAATACATCCTACCCCTACTTCTACGAAACAGAAGCCTCAACACAACCCTACTAAGGGGCACACCCATTGCAGTGGCCTATCCATGAGTACAATATCACACCTGTTCGGATTTGGAGGCCTAAATATACGAGAGGCCTCACAAACTGCTGGCTATACCGGTGACGCGCACCACCACGATATACCCAATCAGATGCCGTCACTCGGACAGTGGGTCACACAAGATCTTACTGTGTAAGCAAGCAAGTAAATTGGGGACAAGTTTGCAGCAAATCAGCTCCCATCACACGGCCCCCCAGTCACAGTATAACAGATTAACAGTCCACCAACATGGGAAACCGGAAGCCTGAGACCAGAAACTGTAGATGTCATATACAGTTGACCCAGGGCACAATATCGCCCAACAACATGACGAAGGGCGCCAGTACGAAAAAAGGTCCCATGGATTCATTTACTGGTTCCCAGCCCTCGACCCCTGAAGTGGCCACTCATTCCAACGCTGGCCAGAGAGAAACTACGGGGGAAAAATGCACAAGACGACCACCTCCTTCACACCATGTAGCGCGGATTAATGGCAATCAATGTCAAACTTGATGACATCGTCACTACAATGGGATCCCTGAAAGCAAAGTTCAAGAAAGAAAGTTCCCACATCAACGAAGTTGAAACAAGAGTCAGCACGGCAGAAGACACACTACACCAGCATGACCGTTACATAACGACTCTCAAGATGGAACTCTAAGATTAGGGACAAATGTGACGATCTGGAGTCACGCTCTAGATGCAACAACATACGCATCATTTGGGGTGCCTGAATCTGCATGCAATGGCCCGATGGAACCTTTTGTTGAGACTCTCCTAAAATCATTTTTTGATACTTCCTCACTCTCCGCGCATTTCCTCATCGAAAGGGTGCACTGAACTCTCACCACACCACCGTGCCCAGGCGCACCTCCACACACAATTATCGCAAGGCTGCTCAACTACAGGGACCGGGACACTATCCTGAAACTTTCCAGAGAACTTGGGACATTGCGGCAGAAGCGGAGTAACATTCATATTTATCCAGACTGCTGCTGGCATACAAGCCCGGAGGAAAACATACAACCCTGTAAACCGATTGAGTACCCTATTCTCTGATCTTCCCTACAAAATTAAGGATTCAACATGGGGGCATGGCACACTTTTTTGAAACCCTTGCGGAGGCACTGCGCTATGTTGAGGCCTTCATTCCTGCCCCACCGCAACACCAGAACAGAGATCCGAACCGGCCACCAAGAGAGGGAATTGATGAGGGTAACATGAATGACTGAACTAAAACCATGGTCTATATAACTGTTTAATCGAATGATATAGTAACCAGGCATGCATAAATATTGTTATTAGAGTTAAAGTGGGGCACACTGGAGCCCTGTCAGGACGACATGGCAGCCAACGAAGCGCCTCAGGGAGTTTCCAATGTTCATCGAGTTGGGGCAGATGGTGAGGGTGGTGGCAGTTAAACAAGTTAATGCAGTTTGGAGGTGCGGGGAACTGGATTACAACCAGGGCCACACCCAATACAAGTAGAAGTAAATGAGAACATTTGCAGTTGTCCGAACGGGATGACACAACAAATGGACGATAACAATGGATACACGGATACAGTCAAAGTTGAGATTCACATGCTAGATCTAAATGGCTGACATGTTAAAATTGATATCATGGAATGTACATGGGCTAAATAAGCCACTAAAAGCGAGGAAGGTTTGGGCCTATTTGGAGCGGCACTCACCTAGTGTAGTGATGCTACAGGAAACTCATGCCCTAGAATCAACACACAGCAAAATTTCACCAAAATGGGGAAAACAGAGGTTTTATTCTTCAGACTCATCACAAGCAAGAGGAGTGATTACCTTAATACATAAATCCATAAACTTTAGTGCTGGGGCCACCCACATTGACCCCAATGGTAGATATGTGATCGTCATGGGAACAATAAATAGCAAAGCTATAACATTAGTGAATACATATGGGCCCAACACAACGACCCTGCCTTCTATGGTCAAGTGTCTACCCTAATCGGAAAGTCACCGGATGTCCCTGTCCTCTGAGGTGGTGATTTCAATATGATACTGGATATAGCCAAAGATAGAACTACGACTAGAAACTGAGGTAACACAAGAGCAGCCCAAATGATACATCAGATCATGACACAACACACACTTATTGATCCATGGAGAGGGGAACACCCAAACATAGCTGAATTCACATACTACTCCACTGGGCACGATGCACTATCCCGGATAGACTTCTGGTTGATATCAGCCACATGGTCGCACAGACTGCGCGAGTCCATGATTCTGCAACAAACCCTCTCAGACCATTCACCAGTAGTGATCCATATAGAATTAACAACCGAAACCAAGGCTCGTCCATCATGGAGAATGGCTCCAGCAGCAATCACAGACACCAGACTAGTGGAAACCTCACAGTAAAACTGACTCAGGCCCGTAAATATGGCAAGGGGGACAGACCGGGTCGGCTCCTTGCGGGAATAGTTAGAGGGGAGAGGGAAATGCAGCTCATCACGGGCATTACAGACCCAGATGGATGCTATATAAATAAGCAAAGAACAGGGGGGGGTCCTGGGAGTCCCTCTGCTGGACATTAGTCCCAGTTGCAAGAGCCTTACCGAGAGTCTTTAGCTCACTATCTTCCACAGAGGAGAAATATCCAAAGAATATCAGTTTTTGTCCTGCCCTGGGGCAGTCCAGCACCGAAATGCTAGGCAATTCTCCTCTGAACAAGAGTACCAACAGCAACCCCAGACACGTGTTTCGGTCTGGTTGGACCTCATCAGTAGGGTGGAGCTGTGCCTCTCTAAGAATAGTGAGCAAGGGGTCCACGTCTGGATTCCCCTAGTAACGTAGGGGGAGACCCAAAGTTACTTAAAATATGCTCAAAAGTAATATAACTAATACAGGGGAAATAAATACAACATTTATGAACTATTACAAAACCCTCTATGCAAACTCGGACACCAGCACCAGGGTAGATGTAGATAAATATCTGAATGAGACTGCCCTGTCTAGACTATGGAGCTGGAGAGAAGCTAAGCTGCTCGATTACGCTTCAGGAAGTTACAGAAGCCATCGTCCTCACTCGCTTCTGGGCAGGATCCAGGCCCAGATGGACTGGGGATAGAGCTATATAAAACGTGCAAGGACATTCTTGCCCCCACCTACTTAAAGTATGGGAGGAATTGTACATCACTGGTCGACTCCACCTACCCTAACCAATGCAGTGATAACCGTCCTTCTGAAGCCAGACAGACCCCCCACAGAGATGTCCTCTTATCGCCCACTGTCACTAATAAATTCTGACGCAAAAATATTTGCAAAAATCCTTGCAAACATACTTCTACCATATATGTCCATCTTAGTACATCCTGATCAATTAGGCTTCATCCCTGGTAGATCGACTGCCCTAAACCTACATCGACTATTCAGGATAATGTCCCAGATAGACCCAGGAGCCTCTGCAGCGGCTGTCATACTGGACGCTGAAAAAGCATTCGACTCAGTTTCATGGAATTTTTTATTTGGGGTACTATGTGAAATTATTGTACACTAATCCAACAGCCAAAGTACATACCAACCAGAATTACTCCACTCCATTTGCATTTGCGAGGGGTACAAGACAGGGATGCCCCTATTCTCCCCTCTTATTTGCTCTGACAATAGAACCACTTGCATGCCGGATTGGGGATCTCCATGGCCACCGAGGGATTCATATATCAGGTGCCCAACAAGTGATCTCATTGTATGCAAATGACACCCTCCTATATTTATGAAACCCAAACGCAAACATTAAACCAGTGTTGGACGAAGTTGGGGAATTCACACTCCACTCTGGCTATAGAATCAATACAGAAAAGTCCATTAACGGAAAACACTATGGAACCGGTGAACCTTCACTGGCTACGTTGGGCTCAGAACACGGTTAAATACCGGGATTATGGTATCCTGAACACAGAAACTACTATTTGAAAGGAATCACAAAGAATATTTAAATACATTAGAAATTAAGCTTAACCCATGGGTTAAACACCCAATCTCACTATATGGTAGAATTACGCTATTGAAGATGGTAGTGGTACCCAAACTACTATATTTCTTCAACACAATTACAATATGGCCGGTGCAAAGGTTTTTCACCAGGCTGCGAACACTAGCTGTACAATTCATATGGGAGGGTAAAACGGCCCGCATGAAATGGGAATTCCTCACTGAACCATACGACAGTGGAGGCCTGGCAGCCCCAGATTTTGAACTATATTACTTGGCAGCACAGGCACACTATGCAGGGTATTGGTCTGGACCAGATACTGAAACACCACACAAGAAACTGAAGGGTTATGGGGCATCCCCGATCAATTTCAAATCGGTCATACTCAGTGACCATTATGTTGACACTTGCTCATATGACCGAGTGCGCACTACAGTGAACGCATTGAGCCAAATAAATAGTTGAATGGGCACGACCACCCCATACTGTAACAGCATCCCATTATGGAACTGCCTGGTGCTCCCTCCTTCATTTGATACGGATATCCAGACAGTGTGGGACCCGGGTAAAGAAATTAAGCTGGGCGACCTTTACCAAGAGGGTAGATTTGTCACCATTGCAGAATTTAAAACAAAGCTGGGTGATAACCCGTTAAGGGCGATGCATACTATCATATGCGTGCAGCAGTAAAGAAAAAGTGGTCATTGTTCCCGCATGTAGAAATGTATAGAAATGGTGGCACAGGGGCACAATCAGAAGGGGCTTCTATCTGGAATATATGCAAAGGTGCAAAAACGGGAGGGAACAACACAGCACGGTCAGACTGAAATGGGAAAGAGGCACCAAAACCACTATTGAGGAGAGAAATTGGCGTAAATACTGCCTTCTTACAAAGGAATTCTCGTTGAACGCACGTCTCCGACCTATACAATTTAAGGTGTTGAATAGATTACACTACACACCAGTGTAAATTGCACGATTCTCTTCAAACACCATAAATAAGTGCCCGAAATGCGGCAACAAGGTGGCAGATACCATCCACATGTTTTGGAGCTGTCCCAAAATAACACAATGTTGGCAAAAAGTAGCTGAGGTTTTATATGAAATAACTGAAATACCCCAACAATACTGCCCCCTCAGGTACCTACTCGGGGATATTGGGAAGATCAATGTGATAACTCTGTGATTCTTTAACATGGGATGCATAATAGCTAAAACATTTATTTTACTAAAAATGGAAATCAAACATGGCGCTGACAATACAAGAATGGCTTAAAGAACTGACCGTTGCAATTGAACGAGGAGGGATATGTGGGCATGGTTACAACGTGTATACGCAAAGACATATGGGGCCAGTTCCGTGAACACATGAATAAGTTATAATGTGGTACCCGAGCCATGATAACACTGCACTGTAATAACAAGTAATGTAATGAATTTCCTGTTAATGAAATGTGTCTATGCATACGAATGACAAAAACGACAAGAACTTTACCATATCACATATATGAAGATAATATGTATAAATATATAAGACGTTGGTCTCCCTGTAACCCAATGCAAACAAGTTCATTAAAGTAAAAAAAAAAGAAAGGCAGAAAGTCAACCAGGCCAGTGCCCGGTCTGTGATGCCTAGGGTATCAGACAATTTGAGGATGGCATAATTGACCTTGTCAAAGGCAGAAGATAAATCGAGAAGGATCAGAACAGAGGGAGAGTTGGAATCGAGATTTACAAGCAGGTCTTCACGGGTGTTCAGGAGAGCAGTTTCTGTGCCTCTGGATGCTCTGAATCTGTTGGTTGTCTCCATTACCACCAGTCTGGTTTCAGAGTGGTGGGTCAGTTAGGGGATGACCAACTTCTCCAGGTGTTTGCCCAAGAAAGGGGTGATGGAGATAGTTAGCCTGGCAGGAAGGGTCAGTAAATGGCTTTTTTAGGAGTGGGTGCACAAGGGAGTGCTTGAGTGGTTGTGGGAAAGAATCAGTGGCGAGGGAGTGGTTACAGAAGTCAGCCAAGGCAAGGGCAAGAGAGGAGATGCTGTCCTTAATAGTTCTGGAAGAGCAGGCGAGCACCTGTTGGGAGGACACTTTCATAGAGCCTACTACTCTAGAGACCTCATCCGGTACAATATGAGAGAAGGACAGTATGGGGAGGGTGAGTTGGGGGCCAAAGGAGGCATGAGCGGAGGAGGGTAGTAGAGGAGAGAGAGGACAGGATGTCCTGAGTTTTGTTGGAGAAGTGGGTGGCCAGTGCAGTGCAGTGTACCTGGTCGGGAAGAAAATAAAAGGAGACTGTGGTAGGATTGGCCAATTCCTTGCAGATTTGAAGAGCTCATCCGTGTTATTGGTGGCCCAGAAATGCGGGCTTGTACATGAGCCCTCTTCTTAGAGCGGATGGAGAGTCGATATTGCCTTTGGATCAGGTGGCAGGACAGTTTGTCAGAGGATGTGCCTGAGGCCTGCCACTTCCGCTCAACAACTCTGCATTTGAGTTTCAGGGTGGCCAAGTTGGTGTCATACTAAGAGTTGCAGGCTTCATGCGGATCCTCATGACAGGGACAAGGATGGCCAGAGTTTTGGAGATGGAGAGGTGGAGGTTAGCAAGAGTTGTTGGAATGAGAGTCAAAAGCAGGGGTGAGAGGAGGAATGATGGTGGCGGCAAATGCAGCGATTGACACGCTTCATAGGTCGAATGACGGAGAAGGAGGTTGGCAATGTGGGCCGAGGCACTGCCGGGGGGCCAGGGAGATACACATGGGAGGAGAGAGTGGTCAGACCAGGAGAGAGGAGTATTGGAGGATTAGAGAAATTAAGATCTGCTGAGATGAGATGGTCCATAGCGTGACCAGCAGAGTGGGTCGGACCAGAGGGAAGAATAGTGAGGCAGAGGGAGTCACAGAAAGATTTACTGGCCACATCCAGAGAGTCTAGATATATATTATAGTCACCCAGGAAGAGAAGTTTGGGGGAGGAGGTCAGGTGAGAGGAGGAGAGGTCGGCCCATTCAGAGAGGCAAAGGGGTAAGTCCAGGGGGCCTATCGATAGTTGCGCGAGTGAGGGAGAGGGTGGGGGAGACACCCAGCCTACAGATGAGACATTCAAAGGAAGAGTAAGATTGAGTGGAAATTATAGTACCAGGGATCCATTCAGGGAAAACAAGGGCTACTCCACCTCCAGACCAGTGAGTCCTGGGCTTGGAGACGATCTTGTAACCCTCATGAAGGAGAGTGTCAAAAGCAGTTACAGAGCTGGCATTGAACCAGGTCTTGGTGAGTGCAAGGACGCCGAGGTCAAACTCTTGAAGGAGGTGACAGATGTCAGAGGAGTGTTTAACAGCAGAGCGAGAGTTGATGGGTAGCTAAGTGAAGCTGGTTGCCACCTTTAAAGGTCTTCCGAGGTGGGGCCCAGGGACATGATACACCCGTTGGGGGAGGGGGGAATAGGCCAGTGGGGTGGCGAACAGATGGGGTGGCAGAAGATAGGAGTAAGTTAATGAGTCAGGAGACGCCTATCCAGAAGGAAGAGTTTGGGCTGAGAACCCTGGGCCATGATAGTGCGATTTTGATGGACATTAATGATGCATCTAAAAGATGAGAAGTATGTCAAGAGAAATTCCCACCTGGTTCAACCATTTATTTATTTTTGCATTTATTAAGTGCACAAAGCCCAGAGGCATCAAGGTGTTGTTACAACCAGTTACACTTACATAAAGAGGGTCGGAGACATCGGAGAAACAACAAGTAGAGTCTACCATTGACAGACGTTAGCTAAAGAGCCAGGTTTTCAAGGCTTTTCTGAACACCCAGTAGGATTGCTTCTCTCTCAGGTGCGGTGGTAGAGCGTTCCAATGACAGGCGGTGCCCATTAATGGCCGAGGAGGAGAGATAGACACCATATGGGGAGTCCATAGGTCAGGAGAAGGGACAGTGAAAAGGATGTCGATGATGGTCTGAGAGGAAGCGTTGACGTAGGTATCGGCAATGGGGAGGCCTGGGTTGGAGGCCAGGAGCACTTTCCTAAACCTTTTCCTTCCAGACTTTGAGAGATAGAGAGTGTCAAAAGCACAAGGGCTTTGATGCCTGTGGGTTTTGTTTGCTTTTGTGTCCTCACATCTCTGATGTCTCTAAGAAGTCAAACTACCAACTGCACCTCCTCAGAGGTATTCTTCCTTATCTCTCCTTCCCCCAGAAGCTCACGGTCTCTAGAGCTCTGGTTCTCTCTAGGCTGGACTACTGCAACCGCGTCTCTCTAAATCTGCCTGCCCTACTCTCCGCCCTCTGCATCTCATCTAGGACAGGACTGTGAGACTTGTCCTTGGCCTCAAGCCCAGGGATTGTATCTCTCCAGCACTGAAATCTCTGCATTGGCTCCCGTTCGTTGCAAGGATTAAGTTCAAGTCCCTCTGCATTGTCCACAAGGCCTCTGGGGCCTTGGTCTTCAATACCTCCAACTCTCTCTTCATAAATACCTTCCTACTTGAGCTCTTCACTAATCCACCTCCAACTCCCTCAGGGTCATTCGCTTCTCCAAGCAACGAATTGGTGGTAGATCACTTTCTTCAGCTGGGGCCTCCCTCTGGAACAGCCTCCCTGCTTCTCTGAAACTTGAGGAGAACCATATCTGGTTCCGGAAGCACCTTAAGATATTCCTCTTGGTTTATGCCTTTTCTCTTCCTCTACCCTGCTGATTTCCTGTCTGATACTGTACTGGTCACCTGGTTACCCTCTGATTTCGGGCCCAGGTGCCTGCCGGCCCAGTTGCACACCCGCACTGCCTCCTGGCAACCCTTGCATTTGGGTCTGTATCTGTAACCCTACAACCCCCCTACTTGCACTTTTGTACACCTGCTGTCTGCACTTACCCTTGCACCTGCCTCCTGCTGGCTGCACTTCTTGTTATTGTTTTGATCCCATGTACAGCACTGCCCCCATCCATTTCCCCTGGCACCTTTCCCCTCCCCTGCACTTGCACAATCTCAATTTCACTTGGCCTTGTAAGATCGTTCACTATCCTCCCTCTGTTCCCTCTTCCTTGCCTCATCGCGCTTTGAAACACTTGTGTATAGGCGCGTTACAAATGCCATATCATATCATATAGTAGTAGTTAGATAATATATGGGGGAGAAAGAGAGCACCATGAGTACAGGTGGGGGCATGGGTGATGAGGTCAGGGAGAGAGGCTGCACTGTGCAAGAGGAAAATCACCAGGCGGCGAAGCAGCCAATATAGGGGAGAAGAACGGAAGTACAGTACGTCAGGTAACAGGAATTACATAATGCACCAATTAGAGATTCAAGAATACAGTAGGAAGAAACCAGTAGAATCAGAATATAATTGTTCACATGCTAAAATGCAGTAGGGGTGGTAAAAACATCTAGATTCGAGGTTCAAAATTAGACTAAAAATTGCTGATAAGCAGAACGCAGATTGAAAGCCAGAGCATCAGAAATTGGGATATGAGGAGACATGCATAAATAAATAAATGGATGCAGGTAGAGTGAAAAAGCAAAGGCAAACTGGTTGGAGTTCACTGGATTAAAATAACACAGAAGTCATGAAGAAGTTAGGCAGGTAGGTAGAAGATGCGGGAGGCAGTTAGTGTCTTAGATAGGAGGGGGCTGATGTGAGAGCCAGGCACATGCAGGAGGCAGACAGTCAAAAGCATGCTGCAGGAGTGCAGAGTGATACCTGACCCCCGAATTTAGAGTTACAAAAGTTATTACCAGTCTATTAGAGGGCAGATATTGTAGCAGGAGGATCAAATGAGGCATTGCTGGTATGCACATCGAGGGGGAGAGGATGGCAGACTGGGCGCAGTGAGAACTGGGGAGTGGAGATGGGGAGGCACTGATGGGCAGCGCTCACAAAAGGTGGGGGGAGACAATGCAATGCAGCACTGTGGCCCTGCCGGTCCGGACAGGCCAGATGGGGGCCTTTGTGTGGGCCTTTGTGCTGGGAGCCGGCTCCTGTCGGCTCCTGGTAGGCCAAAAGCGCGCACTCACAGCCAATCAGGAGTGCCATGTCAGCGCTCCATGCCAACATTTACAAGAAGAAGCATCGTCGTTCAGTAAACATGGCCCACATATGCTTTCAGGATGTAAAATTGACACAATGCAACTAAGTGCACCAGCGATTTCTAGCGCTCTTCAGCCAGTAGTTAGAATAATTTAGAGGCACAATGTGAGCAACTCAGCCTGAACGGGCTTACCTGGAGGGAGTGGGGTTAATCAACCACCGAAATTTAGCAAAGTCTGGTCATACAGATGAAGGGGGGGGCGGTGAGGGTAGGTCAGCGACAACCAGGCTCCCAGTGTATTGCTCTCTCGATGGCAAACCCTTTCTTTCCTTGAAACCTAATTTCCCATTTCCCTCTTCATACCAAGGGTCTTCTGTCGCCTCCAGAAATGGCTCCTTTTGAACATTTTTGCTAAAGGTAACTTCTGTGAAAAAGACTGTTCATATCCTCTCCACCTGGTTACCCTTTGCATCTCAGAAAACTCTTTCTGGCCTAGCGAGAAAAGGTAGTTTGCTCACCTGTTATTGCATTTTCCCTTCTAGGAAAGTATCTTTGAACTTCTAAGAGCGCTTTGAAACTAGTTGTACTTGGGACCCGTAAATAAAGACAAAAAATAAAAAATGGGAGATTTGAGCAAATTTCTGCCATACGAAAATTACGTACGGCTGAAAATGTCGACCATGTCCCCCATTTGGCGGCATTACAGTGAACAAGGGCTGCAGGGGTGCCCTCCCTCGCACCCTTGTTTGTTCACTGTAAAGTCAGCAGGGATAGCGGGGGTGTCCTCTGCACCCGTCTGAATAAAGAAAAAAAAAAGAAAGAGGACCCTGCAGCGCCGGTTCCCATTCACGCAAGGGGTGCAGGCCGCGGCAGCACCCATGGAGGTGTACCAGCCACAGGTAAGTGAGCGGGCAAGGGGATAGTCTGAAATGTCTAGAGGAGAGTAAAACGAAAGTTATTTTCGGTAAAATAACTTTTGGCTTTTTCTCCTTTGGACATTTCGGATTCGTTCACGCCAATCCGTTGCGTGTGGCATTTATTTTATGCAGTTTGCTTACCTATAGGAGTAAAGTCTGTCCTGGAGCTTGTGAATCTTCTTACATTCAATTTCATCTTTATTTCGGCTAAAAGTCACAAAAGCGGTACAAAATACCATTTCAATAAAAGGAAGTTGGAATACAGCACAAATCAAATACATAGTTAAAACATCATCGGGATATATTCGGGAATACATCAAATATTGGGATCCATTTTTAAAATACTACACCACATAATAAAAAAGCATAAAAATAGTAGAATAGCAACCTGTATTGAGGAGAGCAATCTCACAGCCTCTGGGGTAATCTATAGTTGATAGACACCTTTCCTATTATAAGGCTTTTAAAATGACATTTCCCTCCATTCGTTCTAATAATGTAATTCTTAACAGCCAGGCCATATGACTGTAACGAGCCACAGTAAACACTACATATTGCTCAGACGAATTTTCGCAAAGCGTTAAAGCTTCAGACATCTGCCCTATGCTGCCAGCTTTAAAAAGAGGTCTTTAAAACCCATCATTTTGGGACAATGAGCCAAAAATAGGCAGTTTCCGTCCCCATTCCACAGAGGAGACAGGAACCTGTACTTCCCTGGTTCCATGACTTGCAGAAAAATGTGAGTTTGAATGTTTCCAGCCTAAATCTAATGTACAATGATCTCTCCTACGGAAGAAGGATATAATCCAAGTAATGTTCAAACCCATGGCTTATTTTCCCCCCTCTGGTAATCCGTACCGATCCGTACCCAGGGCAAGCTTACTTGCTTAGTCTTAACTAATGCATTTGTTTTGATGTTTTCTGGAAATTCCCAAAACTCAGCCAAATTCAATTAACTTTTTCTTTACATGTGCAAGCCATGGAATGGACGTCCCCATCCAAGCCCATAAGATGTGTCGGTGCATCCCGATAGTTGCCCAAATCCTCAGTACTCCACAGTCTCAACCAATAGAATACAGGTTTTAAGGTAAGTGACTCTTCAATCTGGCTTAGATCCAACTCAAGATGTACCAAAGCAGATGGAACACTTTTGGGCAGCAGAAGTTCACCACACAGTGACCAGTACAAATTCTGCCAAAAGGAGCACTTTTATGTGCCTTTTACCATTCAGGTACACGAGGTACCAAACACCTCCAAAATGGACAGTTGTGCACACCATTTGCAAAATCGAACCTACCTATTGTTGCATCCTAGTAAGCAATGTTAATTTAGCCTGTTTTATACTACCCTAGCAAAACGGAACCCGCCTATTGCTGCATTTTACTAGCAATGTTGATTTAGCCTGTTTCACACTCCCCTAGCAAAACTGAACCTGCCCATTAGTGCACACCATCTGCAAAGTCGAACCTACCTATTGCTGCATCCTTCTAGCAATGTTGATTTAGCCTGCTTTACACTGCCCCAGTAAAATTGAATTTACCTTTGGTCAGCACTCTTAGCCGGTGCCCATGGTCTCATCTACAGCGATTAAGCGCCAGTGTGATCCCACCTCCTCCTCCGCCGCCCATTTGACTTATCTTGCCCTTAGTTGGTATGCACTTCCACCATGCTCCTTAGGGCGCGCCTTATACTGTGCCACGTTCTGTCCTCTCAAGCAGCCATTGCCACTCAGTTACTCACACTTCCCCCACGGCCGACAATCAATCAACCATTTGACTCCTTGACTCACCCAAGCCCTCTCCACCTGACTCTGCCCAGTGTGATCCCTACAATGGGCCCTGCGACCACCACCATAGGCCCACACTACATTAACAACTACACCAACCTATATCTTAATGGCCCGGCCCTCTGGTTGGAACACTTTGCTAGGAAACCTACTCCGAATCAACCGCGCTCTTTATCTCTCAGAAACAAGAGATTAGGCACTAGATTCCACATACAATCTACCCGTAGGAACATCTCCAAGCGAACACTACATACACCACCGTGCACACCCCCTCCAACCACTGACAGCAAATCCTCTACTACAGAGGCTAAACCTCCTCTCATCAAGGGTGCCCTTATCAACGCCAGATCTCTTCCAGCGCTCGCACTAGACATTGCAGACCTCATCAGATCCTCAGATCTCGACTTTATTGCCATATCTGAAACCTGGCTACATGCCGCATCCGGCCCCTCACTGACGCTTGCCTTACCACCTGACTATGGTATCACGCGATGCGGTGGTGGCATGGCCATCATCCATAAAAACACTCTTGATCTAAGAGTGTCGGCCAACCCCAAACTTGAGTCAGCTGAATTACTATCAGTCAAACTCTCGCTAACGCCCAATCAAACAGCCACCCTCCACCTTATCTACATGCCTCTAGGCCCTGCACCTTCCTTTGTTGGCGAAATATCCACCCTCCTCCTCGACAATACCAAAACCAACTCTCAAATTATCATCCTAGGCGACTCTAATTTGGGACTTGGCGACCCAAAAGATCATATTGCACTGGACCTGGAGAACGCCCTAACCAACTTTGGTTTCACCCTGCACATTCAAGAGCCTACTCATACAAAAGGCAGGACCCTTGACTGGTTAGCCGGCTCCAACTGCAATATTAATGTCCTTGCTAACACCCCCTGCTTATGGTCCGACCACCACATCATCACCTTTAATATTGAAGCCACCCCCCGTGTCCCTACTCTGATAGCTCCAGCCCTCCCCACTAGAAATAAAAGGGACATAACTAAAGAGAAACTCCTGCCTCTGCTACTCCCATCTCTTAATGCTGCCACGACTCCTGCAATGATCCCACCGCCCTAGCAGTCATCTACAACCGTAGTATGCTCATCGCTATAGACTCTATCGCCCCCATCAAACTTAGGAAGGCTAAACCACGTGCACACCTGAACTCTTGGTCCACACCACAGTTAAGAGTGCTCCGCAAAGCTAAACGCTACTCTGAAAATCGCTGGAAAAGTCACCCTTCTGATATGCACAAAGACCAGTGGTCGAAGTGAGTGGGAGCGGACGGGAGCGGTGCTCCTATACTTTTTTTAATTAAGTTTTACAGCTCCTATACTTTTATTTTAAAAATAAACTGTTCCGGAACGGTTTCGTTTTAAAATAACAGTGTAGGAAGAGGTTATAACTTGCACTTTCAGTGCACTGCACTGGAGATGCCCTTAAACTGCAGGCAAATGTGGTTGGGTGTTTGTACTGTGTGTGAGAGTGGGCAGGGCGATTGGGTTTGTGAGGGGCGGGGCAGGCCTGTAGGGAACATAGCTCCACTACTTCTTTTCTTACACTTCAACCACTGACAAAGACGGCTTCTTCCTTGCATCGCTCACATACAAAGAAGCCATTATCGCTGCAAAAAACACTCCCTTAATAACCGTATCCTGCAGGCTGACTCCAACACTAAGGGACTCTTTAAGATCCTAAAAGAGCTTGAAACTCCAGCCACCCCCCCCTGACACATGTATTTAAGATAGTAAATGGTGTGCCAACATTCAGGCAGCCTTACTGAATAAAATCTCCATGCTAAAATCCAAAATGAAAGACAAACAAGAAATTGTCTGAAACTGGACAATCGCCCTCCCACCCCTGTAGGGGCCTTCTCTCCTGACTTGCCCAATTCTAAACCATTTGCCTTTTCACCGCTCACTATTGCTGAGGTGGAAAACATTATCTTGAGGATCAAACCTTCCAATTGCCAAGGTGACCCGTGCCCCGCTCCCATCGTTAAGGAATCTGCTCACGACTTGGCCCCATTCATTACGGCCTTCATCAACTCCTCCTTTAAAACAGGTATTGTCCCTGACAACCTTAAGGACGCATGGGTGATCCCATTGCTAAAAAAACCTTCCTTAGACCCAAGCATACCTAGACCCATAACTACTGTCCCGTTCCTGTTCAAAATCTTAGACCGTGCTGCATACCTGCAGATCCAAGAGCATTTGGAATCTAATAATCTTTTAGGTCTCAGACAATCTGGATTCTGTCCCAGACACAGGACAGAGAAGGCTCTAATAGATCTCAAAACACAAATTGAAGTCTTGAAGGACAAGGGTAAACTAGCCATGTTACTTCTCCTCGACCTCTCTGCGTCATTCGATCTGGTCAATCACCAAATCTTATGCAGGCACCTCCACTCTGCCGCCCACTTCTCTCCGTCTGCCATGGCCTGGATTAAATCCTTTCTGAGTAATAGATCTATGCGGGTCTTCTCTCAGTCCGCAGCTGCAGATCCCTCCCCAATTCACTGTGGCGTCCCTGAGGGTCTTGTGTGTCACCCACACTCTATAATGTTTTTACTAAACCTCTCTTTGATGTACTTGACTATCTGGGTGTCTCCTACACAAATTACGCCGACGACACCCAGATACTCATTCCCATTACTGGAGACTACTCAGCTGACACCAAGGCCCTGAATGACGTCTACCTAGTCATCCAAGCCTGGATGGCACAACACCAGCTTTGCCTCAATGACGACAAGACAGAGCTCCCCATCCTGGGCACTACGCAACGCCTTAGCAAACTTGAGTTGTCCTACCAGTTGTTCATCATTGATGGCAACGCAATCCAAGTTTCGAAAGACACAAAAACCTTAGGCTTTTACATTGACGCCACTCTATCCTTATCTCGACAAACAAATGCAGTCAGATCAGCTTCTGAATACACCTGCAAACTCATTGCAGCCTGCAGGCCTTTTCTGACTACCCCGAATAGTGTCACACTAGCCAGAACCCTCATTATGTCCAAAATTGACTATGGTAGCGCCCTCTTTTTAGGAACTAGCCAAGAGAACTTGAATAAATTACAAATCACCCAGAACAACGCTACCAGAGCTGCCCTAAACATCCCTCGTAACCACCACATCTCTGAATCTAGAACCAATTTACAGTGGCTATCTGTCGAACAGAGAATCTCGCTGAAATCTCTAGCCCTCACGCACAAATGCTTGGCCAACAAAGCCCCCCGTACCTCTGCAGTCGGCTATCCCGCCATGCGCCTACCCAGCCTCAAAAAACTGCCCAAACCTACTGTTTATCGATCCCCAAGTTCAAACTGCAAAAAGCGGGGGGTGCAAGCTTCCCTGTCCTTGCCTCCAAGCTATGGAATGCCCTCCCCATCACCATTAGATCTGAAGATTCTTTTAACGTATTCAAGTCCAAAACTAAATCATGGATTTTCAATCGGCACTGAAACATCCTCTGCACACCACTGCCCCACTAGCATCGGCCCACTTATCACCTGATGTACACTCTTGTCTCTATGCCTCATGTAAAATATTTGCTCTGTAAATTATGTATATTGATATACTCGTTGATTACTATGTATGTACATTAACCTTGTGTTTAATATGCTGTATCTTATATGCTCTGTATGTAACTCTGCACAAGTTGCGCCCTGATGGTGAGCGTTACAAATGAAACAAATACAAATACAAAAGCAGACACTTTAAGAAGCCATTCTCAATTATTTTAACTGTTCTCAGAGAGCAGTGGCCCCAAATTTCGGCGGTAGAGGAAGCAGCATCCTGCACACTGTAGAATTTAAGGGCAGGCGAACTCGCCCCACTACCATGTTTTCTGAAAAAGGATTTTGCGGCCCCTGCAGACTCCACCCACTGTTTTCGTGGAACCAAATAGCCAAATAATCATAAAATAATGTCTGGTCCAACTTGCAGTTATTAACAGCGAGGCTCAATATACTATGTTTTCCGAACTGGGGTTTAGAGACAATTGTCTTCGTTTTATCGCTATTTAACTTTAACTCCAGTTCCTTACATTTAATAAGAAATGTATTCAAATTCGCTTTTAAACCTTCCTGTGAAGTCGATAAAATTACTGCATTCTCTGCATAGAATAACGCTGGATAAATTTCATGGCCCATCTTGGGACAATCACGGAAGCCTTGCACCAATTCCTCTATAATGTCTTCGATGCACATATTAAATAGAAACGGGCGGAGAACAAAGCCTTGTCTTTCCAACTTCAAAAGGGGCTGTTTGGTCCGCTGACAGTCCATATCGCACAGCTGCCCTAATTTCCGAGTACAGTAGTTGGACAGTACTAAGCAGTTGGGTGGGGCGGGGGAAACGCCCCTTTTCTTCATAATATGCTGGCGAATGACCCTTGAAAAGGAACCGGCCCAACACTGTGACTCTAAAATACAGACTTCGCTTTTACTGTGCTGTTGGCATTTTCGAAAATGCCGACTCCCATTACTGCACCAAGTGGAGCAGGGGTTGCGGGGGTGTCCCCCGTTCTCCTTGGTCACAGTAACGGGAGTATGGGGTTGCAGGGGTGTCCATTACGGTAAGTGGGGGATAGGAAAGAAAAGAATCTTTTTAAAAAAGGACACAGCAGCGTCTGCACTGCTCCACGTAAGTGGGAGGAACTGACGCTGCAAGGGTACAGGACAGTTGATGGCGCAGTACAGGTAAGTGAGGTGGGGGTGGAGTATTGCGGGCACGTGGGCAAACGTGATCTATCTGATCACTGTGCCGCGTCATAATTGGCGTCGACATTTTCGTCTGCGCAGTTACAGGCGGAGCAGTGATCACATAGATTCCTTGAAACATTGTAAAATTCAGTGCGTAAATCCACAAACACTGCATAGAGCTTCATTTTAAACAATGCAGTGTATTTATGGACTAGCAAGTAAAGTCGAAAACCTTGGTCAACCTTGCTCCTTTGCGTGCGGAATCCCACCTGAAGGTCACTAATAATTTCCATTTCGTCAGCCCAGACCTGGAGATGGAATAAAACAGCTTTTGTAAAGATTTTGCCCGCACTATCAAGGAGGGAGATCGGCCGGTAATTAGCCGATGTATCCCTCCCCATTTCTTATAGATTGGGACAATAACTGCATCTCGCCAGGAAGTGGCTACAACTCCTATAACCATAAATGCATTAAAGATTTTACACAATGCTTACATTCACATGCTTTAAATAGTTTGTCATCTAGTGGTTGGCTCGGAGAGTTATATTTGTTTTTTCAAAAGTGGGTTTGACAGGGGAGCTCCCGTCGCACTCTACCTATCCTATTTGTACACGCATCGAAGTCCTCGGAATGTTTTTTTTTCTGCCATTGGTTGGCAGTAAAACTCGTAGCAGAGAAAGATACATCTCAACGCCATTGCATGCGGATCGGGTATTGAGTTCTATAGGAATTGCTAGTAACCTTTGACTCGTATGACTGATTTGTCTGACATTTTGCTAACAAAATTGTACTCAAGGATTTGGACCAATGAGAAACAACATGGGCACAAAGCATTGACTTGTATTTTGTATTACAAGCACATGAAATACTTGAGACAAAACATAAAACACAGGACAGACAGATGAATAGGTAAACGCAGAGCATGGAAAAATGTATTCAAACCAAAAGGTCTTCAGGCAATTTCGAATTTGGAGTAAGTTGGAATCCTGCCGAAGAGTCAGAGGCAGGGCATTCCAGGAGCCAGGATTAAGAAAGATCTTCCATTTCCGAAGCCATGTCTGGCTCTAGGACTTGAAAGCAACCAAGTACCCAGAGACCTTAACATCCTGTTGGGTTCATATTTGATCACCCTGTCCGAAAGGGTATACACGCATTTCGCCGAATGAAATGTCATCGTGGGACATTTCATCGCCGGAATTCTCACTGCCAGAAACCCTTTTATTTAAAAAAATATTTTTTGGGGGGTGTTTTGTGCGGGTTGGGGTATGATTATTAAAGTAGGGGGGGGCATTACCATGCACACACTTATGAATCAAAATGAGTATCTTAGAATGCACTAGGCTTCTACTTGTAGGATCTGAATTCTTACTGGCACATCCTAAAAGGGCGTTATTGTAGTCAATTCTGGTAAGAATAATATCTTGTGCAAGAAAAATGCTGTTGTGCTCTGATTAAAAAAGGTTTTATCTGTATGAGCAACTTAAGATGTTAATGTGAGTTATTCGTTGATAACACTGAGATAGAGACTGCTCTGACAGTTCAGGATACTGATGAGATTAAAATTATAATCCTACAGTAATGCTAAAATAAATGTATTAGTTAACGCAACATAACACAAAAGAGAAATGAATACAATACATATTAAATACGCAAGGCACTTTGGAATAGTACGTTGTTTTACAATCTCGGCGATGGTGAAGTGGGTAACAGTGTAGGAAATCATAATCCTACAGTAATGCTGAAATAAATGTATTAGTTAATACAACATAACACAAAAGAGAAATTAATACAATACATATTAAATACGCAAGGCACTTTTGAATAGCACGTTATTTTACAATCTCAGCGATGGTGAAGTGGGTAACAGTGTACACACAGATGTACTTTGGTTCAAAACATAATGTGCTTCTAGTTCACTACAGTGAGAACATGAAGTGGTACGTGAACTTGTTTATCATCTGAGTCTTTTATCACTGTGTAAAGTATCCCAGGTTATCATCTCTACATGTTTCTGTTCCAATAAACATTAGTGTTGAACATTCTTCAGGAGTTTCATGACCCACATTTTAAATTGTTTCGCTGTGGTAATTGGAATAATTCACAAATCGTGTTTCTTATAAATAGTCTTGGCCTACATCTGTTCTGCGGGGGGCGAGCAAGACTGTTCTCAGTTGTTGAAAGGACCAAGCTGTGTCCTGTTTCGTGCCTGTTGTAAGTGTTTTCAGAGTCTTCCACGGGTATTGTACCAGGAGTTGGTAGCGCTTGCTACTATTGTCCTGTCCTATTGCTCTTCTGGCTCTCTTGCTCGTGGAAAACTGTTAATTGGAGATGTCTCCTTCCAACTTGGGGTGCGCGTGGATCCCTGGTGTGTTGCGTTTTACACTGTGCATCTATTTGAAGAAGCTGGCTTGTAACGCTTTCAGATTCTCGTGCCTTCCACTTTGATGCAGATTGGTGATCCTTTGCGTCAGCATGTCCTGGGGCCTGGAACCGTGTGGCTGTAACGCTCACCTGACTCCCACGGAGGCGCTGGCCTGGTTCGCGCTGCTGTGACCTCTTCTAAGGTGATGCGCAGGGTTCGGAAGACGGACTGGACCGGGCCCCCAAATCTGGCTTGTCTGGCTCGCAGAAGTATCCTTCTGTAGGCGAAAATAGGGGATTAACTGTCTGCGGGGTAATGCAATCTGCCTCCCACTTTTCCCCTCTCACCCTCCTCGAAACCCTTCTGTGATTCCTCGTAGCGTCTCACCTTAGGGTCTGGAAGGACGAGCTCTCCATCCTGCTTCTGATGCAGGGGCCCGTTGGTATCCAGTTACTTCACTGGATTTTCGGATTGGTGAGAACCAAACTTGCTTGGCTTCCAGGTAAGTTTTTTGATAAGAGGTTCCCCTTGTGTCCATGCATTAATGTACTAATGCTAGTGTCTTTTTCCCCATAGAGGCCGGGGTACGGAATGCCGGGGAACAGGCACCGACCCGAGATTAGAGGTGAAATCCTTGTAGAAATCAGGTAAGTCTTTAATGAGCGTTTTTTGGTAATGTCTTTTCATTCGCTCATTAACGCTGATGTCTCTTTTTCCCCTTAGGGGCCGGGGTCTGGAAATGCCTGGATGCGGCGCGGACCCGAAATGAAGAGGGAATGAATCAACAGGTAAGTCTTAACATGGAGATTTAGCTTTCCTTATTCCCTTCTCTCTCTCATCTTTTGTTCTGGTCTTTTTCTCCCTAGGCGCTGGGGCGTGACTGCGAATCCGATCGCTGCTGAACATGGAGGCGCCCTGTAAAGGTGAGTGGAATGCGGCGCTGCAGCGATCGACGCAATGAGCTTTTAAATAAAAGTCTTCCTTTTCAGGATTGTCGGCGAGATGTCTCCGGGATGTGGATTTAGCAGGTAAGGACTTTTCCTTCTTCTGTTCTCTTCTTCTCTTCCTTTGCAGGTGATCCAGGATGCTGGCAGGCGTGGCAGAAGTCAGGATGCAGGTCAGGATGCAGGAGCAGACACGGTGAGCGTCCAGCTGCTAGATGCAGAACAACGCGAAGCACGTGTGGCTGTTCGGGTGGGGTTTAAATAGCCTTGGAAGAAGGTCCAGGTATGTATCCTTCCTCCAATCAGGTATGTATCCTTCCCCGACCACGCCCGGATGGTAAATTAGTCCCACAGGTAAAGTAGTTCCTTTCAGGCCTCAAGGAGGCCGGGATCCTGCAGCATGGTCTGCATCAGGTAAGTACACCTAAGCACTTCCATAATGAGCCCGGCGCCTGTGGCGCCAGGACTGATGTCTTTTATGAGCCTGGCACCATAGGCGCCAGGACACTGTCCAAAGGGCCCCTATATGGGGTTGCTGGGTCCTTCCTTGGGGACTGGATGTCCGCTTTCGGGGACGCAGGGCTTGAACCGGCTCCCCGGGAGCGGGCATCATGACAGCACTCCCCCCCCCCAAGGCCCCTCCCAAGGTTGTTCCCTCTGGGGGTTTTGGTTTGTCTGGGAAGAGTTGGTGGAATTTCCTGACTAATCGAGGTGCATGCACATTGTCGCTGGGTTCCCACGACCTCTCCTGAGGTCCGTACCCCTTCCAATCAATTAGGTAGAACAGTTTTGACCTAAACATTTTTGAGTCTAAAATGTTCTTCACTTCGAATTCGGGCTCCCCATCTATTAGAATAGGTTCTGGAGGTTTGAGTAGTCGGGTTCCGGGTACCACTGGTTTCAGAAGTGACACATGAAAAACAGGGTGAATTTGCATATTAGCTGGTAAACCAAGTTTAACAGCCACTGGGTTAATTATTGCCGTAATAGAATAAGGTCCCAGATATTTTGGGTTAAAAGTTCGAGGCCCTTTGAGTGGTAAATGTCTGGTAGCTAACCACACTTGATCCCCAATCTGATACGGTGGTGCTTCACTCCGATGTAGATCAGCATTCTCCTTGTATTTTCTCTTGGCTTGTTGTAAATGCGTAGTTGCCTCTTTGAAGGCTTGGGTAATTGTAGAATGCAGATGTTCTACTGCAGGCATTCCGAGGTTCTGAGGTGAGTCAAGGTTTGAGGTTTGAGGGTGATGCCCAAACAAAGTATAAAAAGGACTGTGGCGAGTTCCAGAGTGTACCGAATTATTATATGCGTATTCGGCTATCCAAAGAATGTCTTTATAGTTGCTTTGAGATTGCTGTAACATACACCGTAAGTATTGCTCAAGGGTCTGATTTGTCCTCTTGGTCTGACCATCGGTCTGAGGGTGGTGACTGGTCGATAATCTTACGTCGATCTGCGCCATTTGACAACATTTGCGCCAGAAGTGGGAAATGAATTGGCTTCCCCGGTCAGAGATTAGTATAGATGGGAAAATGTAGCCGAACAATATTTTCGAGGAATTCTTTGGCTAGGACAGAAGCTGAAGGTAAACCTTTCAAAGGAATAAAGTGGGCCATTTTGGAAAACAAATCCACAATTACCAGAATAGTATTGTACCCCGAACAAGGAGGCAGGTCCGTAATAAAATCCATTGATAGGGTGTGTCAGGGTGCTGGCGGTATGTCTAGAGGTTGAAGGAGACCGGCTGGTCTTTTCTTTTGACTTTTATTTTGGGCGCAAACACCACAGGACATCACAAAATATTTAACACCTTTTCGCCAAGGGGGCCACCAAAATTGTCGTTTCACCTTTTCCTCTGTCTTGGCAATACCGGGGTGTCCCTCTATTAATGCATCATGATAACCGGAAATAACTAGTTCGTGTAATTCCTTATGTGGCAGGAATAAGCGTCTTTGGAAATAAGGTAAACCATTATCTATGGTAAAGTCTAATCCCTTTTGTATCCAATCCTGTAAGGTTGTAGGGTCCAGGAGTTGTTTCACTCTGGCTTGAATGTCTTCAAGCGTCTGTAACGAAGTCATGCCTAGAATCCTCTGTTCAGGAATTATTGGGACTGGTTCTGAGTTTGTATCAGATTCTCCCATTCCAATTCGGGATAAGGCGTCTGCTTTGCCATTCTTGCAGCCAGGTCGATAGGTAATCACGAAATCAAATTCAGCGAAAAACAAAGCCCATCGGAGCTGCCGTGATGACTGAGCCTTGGCGGTTTTCAAATACTGTAAATTCCGGTGATCAGTGATCACTGTGATGGTATGTCGAGCGCCAAGCAGATAATGCCGCCAGGCTTTAAAAGCGGACTTACTGGCTAACAGTTCTTTGTCCGTGATTGCATAATTAACCTCGGGTGCCGAGAATTTTCTGGACCAAAAAGCTACGGGATGCAGTTGGTTGGTTTCGGGATCTCTTTGGGACAGGACAGCTCCCATGGCTAGGCTGGATGCGCCAGTCTCGACGACATAAGGGAGATCTGGACGCGGGTGTTTCAATATAGGTGCGGAGGTAAACTTAGCTTTTAAATCCTGAAAGGCCTGCTCGGCTTCTTCAGACCATTCAAAATGTTTATTTTTCCTCAAGAGTGCAGTAATGGGTTGTACCACGCGTGAAAATTCCGGGATAAACCTGCGATAGAAACTGGCAAAGCCGAGCATGCTTTGAACCCCTTTTACAGAGCTAGATGATGGCCGTTTGAGGATGGCATCCACTTTTCTTGAGTCCATTCGGACTCCTTTGTGTGTCAGGATGAAACTTAGAAACTCAACTTCTGTGGTATGGAAAACACATTTCTCCAATTTAGCAAATAGTTTGTGTTGGCGCAGTTTTTCAAGTACTGCCCTGATGTGTTTTCTGTGATCAGATTCTGAAGAGGAGTACACCAGAATGTCATCGATATATACGACAACACAAACATCGATGAGTTCCCGAAGGACATCATTCATGAAGTATTGGAAGGCAGCCGGCGCGTTACACAATCCGAAAGGCATCACCTGGTACTCGAATAATCTGTATTTAGTACGGAAGGCAGTTTTCCATTCGTCGCCTTCTTTAACTCGTACCAGATGATAAGCCCCCCGGAGATCTAACTTGGTGTATATGCAAGCGTCCTTCACCTGGTCAAGGAGTTCAGGGATCAGAGGCAGAGGATAACGGTTTTTAACCATTATCTGGTTCAATGTGCGGTAATCGATACAAGTTCTAAGGTCGCTTTCTTTTTTGGGCACGAAGAACAAAGCCGAGGATGCCGGGGACTTTGACGGGCGAATAAAACCATTAGCTAGGTATTGATCCAAATATTGTCTCAAATGCAGATTCTCAGGTTTGGTAAAGGCATAAATCCTGCTACAAGGGGGTTGTGCACCGGGCACCAGATCGATTTGGCAATCGTACGATCTGTGAGGAGGTAACGTGTTGGCCTGTTCCTTTTGGAAGACGTCCTGAAAGTCTTGGTATTCCGGAGGTAGTTGCATGGAGGAAGAGGTTACAGATGCTAGATTAATTTTCAGGTTTTCTGGGTAGCAGGTTTGTGTACAATCCGGGAAGGTTATTCTCTTAGCTCGCCAATCAATTCGAGGATTATGTGTCTCTAACCAAGGGATTCCAAGAATAACCTGAAACTGTGGAGCCTTGATTACATCAAACACAACACCCTCCCGATGGCCGTCGGGACCAATAAGAGTCACCTCAGTAGTGGAATGTGTTACCGGTCCAGAGGCAATTTCAGTTCCATCGACTCTGGTGATGACATCTTTGCTGGTTTTAGGACGGAGAGGGAGGTTAATCCTAGAGACCAATACACGATCCACATAGTTTCCAATAGCCCCACTATCGATGTATGCCTTTATTGCATGCAACCGCTTAGGCTGTTCTGGATCTACGTGAACCATTGGTACAATGAAATGCGAGGTCTGAGAGTTAGTTTTCAAGCTTGGCAAGTGGGCCCCTACACTTGTCGGGCGGAGTCGTTTCCCGAAACAGAGTCTTCATGGTTTTTATCAGCGGCTCCTACCGCCTTTCGGGGCGGTTTTGCCGGGCAATCTCGTAGAAAGTGTCCAGAATTCCCACAATAAAGACATAATTTTAACTGCCGCCTCCTTTCACGTTCCTTTTGAGTTAAGGGTCCTTTAACCCCTCCAATTTGCATAGGCTCAGAGACATCAACTCCCTTGGGATTAGCATGGGTCTTGACCAACACCCGGGTCTCAAACCTGGACCGATCTGCTTTTCTGTTTTGAAGTCTGTGATCCAATTGGACCACTAAGTCTATATACTCTGTGCATTCTTGGGGCGGATTTACAACTTGGGCCAAGACATCTTTAAGTTCTCCGCGTAGGCCTCGATAAAACAACGTGACTCTTTTATCCTCTGGCCATCCCGTTTCCACAATTAGTCTATTAAAGGTTGCAATATAGGATAGGAGGTCCTGATTGCCCTGTCGCAGGGATAGAAGTTCGTCATCCAGAGCCTGCCCCTGAGAGTGTCGAGCAAATAACCTTTCCATGCTTGCTTGAAACCTTTGAAAATCACGGAGAATCGGGTCATCTTGAGTAACCAGTGGAACTGACCAATCGGCAGCGTAGCCGCTGAGATATGACAATACAAAGGCTACCTTGGTCTGATCATTAGGGAAGGCCCCAGGTCTGCATAGGAAGTGCAAACGACACTGATTCATGAATATGGCGAATCGTTTGGGGTCCCCAGCAAAGCGTTCGGGTGGGGCCAGCGGCATGTTTCCAGGTAGATTAATCTGCACAGGGTTACTGGAAACCACAGGAGCGGGGTTCCCTCCGGAACCGGGTAGAGGAGTTTGCCCAGCTTGACCTTGCAAAAGCTGTCTGGCCAGGTCATCAGTTCTTTCCTCTGATATTATTAATTTCCTCCTGAGGGCATTAGTCTCTTGACGAGCGGCATGTATTTCGGCCCGTAATTCCCCCAGTAATTGGGCCAACTGATCAGTCTCAGAACTTTCCATAGCGCTTGGGTGGGAATTTGTAGGAAGGCTTCGCGTTCTGTAACGCTCACCTGACTCCCACGGAGGCGCTGGCCTGGTTCGCGCTGCTGTGACCTCTTCTAAGGTGATGCGCAGGGTTCGGAAGACGGACTGGACCGGGCCCCCAAATCTGGCTTGTCTGGCTCGCAGAAGTATCCTTCTGTAGGCGAAAATAGGGGATTAACTGTCTGCGGGGTAATGCAATCAGCCTCCCACTTTCCCCTCTCACCCTCCTCGAAACCCTTCTGTGATTCCTCGTAGCGTCTCACCTTAGGGTCTGGAAGGACTAGCTCTCCATCCTGCTTCTGATGCAGGGGCGCGTTGGTAACCAGTTACTTCACTGGATTTTTGGATTGGTGAGAACCAAACTTGCTTGGCTTCCAGGTAAGTTTTTTGATAAGAGATTCCCCTTGTGTCCATGCATTAATGTACTAATGCTAGTGTCTTTTTCCCCATAGGGGCCGGGGTACGGAATGCCGGGGAACAGGCACCGACTCGAGATGAGAGGTGTTGGGAATGGCGTATTTTTTGGAAAGCATTGGGGAATATAAAATAGGACGACTGACGAATGATGTGTCTATTTGTACGGCTGAGTTGGTGGCGATTGCTATGGTGATTGACAGGGTGTATGAGCTGAGATATGAGAAAGTGGGTTACAGGCGATTGTGGCAGGGGATGGTGATAGGAAGGATGTGATTTTGGACATTAGGATGAAGATTGATCGGTGTGTGCGCAAGGGTATGGATCTGGAGTTGGCGTGGGTTCCCAGTCACAGTGGCATTTTGGGAAATGAGTTGGTGGATCTGGTGGCGGGTGAGGGTATGAGGAGGGGAGCGATTGATGTGAGGTTGCCTTTGAGTGTCGATGAGGTGAAGGCTGTGATGGTGAGACGGGTTCTGGATGAGTGGCAGGAGAGGTGGGTGAATGGAGTGAAGGGCAGGTGGATGTTCGGTGTTCGTGGGAAAGTGTCGGTGAAGGTGGATGCAGGGAGTTCAGAATGGAGGAGGGGGAGGAGGTGATGCTGAATTGGCTGAGGATAGGTCATGTGGGGCTGAATGACTGTCTATTTCGAATAGGGAAGCGTGAATCAAGGGACTGTATGGTGTGTGGGGTGCCTGAAACGGTGGGACATTTTTTGATTAGATGTGAAAGACATGTTACGGAGAGAGAATTGAAGAGGGTTCGGTTGACTGCGTTAGGTGTGGCTGAGCTGAATGAGAGGATTTTACTGTGAGGTGATGGGAAGGGAGGCAGGAGAAGGAATAGTGTGATGTTGGATTTTGTGAGGCAGACGGGGAGGTGGGAGGAGTTGTAAGCTTAAATGGAGTCAAATAATAATTAGTGGGTATGGTGCACATCATCCTATAGGATGGGGAAGCGCCTGCGTGGGTCCGCCCACGCTTTCGATAATTAAGAAGAAGAAGGAGATAAGAGGTGAAATCCTTGTAGAAATCAGGTAAGTCTTTAATGAGCGTTTTTTGGTAATGTCTTTTCATTCGCTCATTAACGCTGATGTCTCTTTTTCCCCTTAGGGGCCGGGGTCCGGAAATGCCTGGATGCGGCGCGGACCCGAAATGAAGAGGGAATGAATCAACAGGTAAGTCTTAACATGGAGATTTAGCTTTCCTTATTCCCTTCTCTCTCTCACCTTTTGTTCTGGTCTTTTTCTCCCTAGGCGCTGGGGCGTGACTGCGAATCCGGATGATCGCTGCTGAACATGGAGGCGCCCTGTAAAGGTGAGTGGAATGCGGCGCTGCAGCGATCGACGCGATGAACTTTTAAAAAAAAGTCTTCCTTTCCAGGATTGTCGGCGAGATGTCTCCGGGATGCGGATTTAGCAGGTAAGGACTTTTCCTTCTTCTGTTCTCTTCTTCTCTTCCTTTGCAGGTGATCCAGGATGATGGCAGGCGTGGCAGAAGTCAGGATGCAGGAGCAGACACGGTGAGCGTCCAGCTGCTAGATGCAGAACAACGCGAAGCACGTGTGGCTGTTCGGGTGGGGTTTAAATAGCCTTGGAAGAAGTTCCAGGTATGTATCCTTCCTCCAATCAGGTATGTATCCTTCCCCGACCACGCCCGGATGGTAAATTAGTCCCACAGGTAAAGTAGTTCCTTTCAGGCCTCAAGGAGGCTGGGATCCTGCAGCATGGTCTGCATCAGGTAAGTACACCCAAGCACTTCCATAATGAGCCCGGCGCCTATGGCGCCAGGACTGATGTCTTTTATGAGCCTGGCGCCAGGAAACTGTCCAAAGGGCCCCTATATGGGGTTGCTGGGTCCTTCCTTGGGGACTGGATGTCCGCTTTCGGGGACGCAGGGCTTGAACCGGCTCCCCGGGAGCGGGCATCATGACAGTGGCCTGATCTTTCGGTCCTGCTGTGAGTGCAATGGTGCCTCCACGTCACTGATCTCTACGTGCCTGCAGACGACTAGCATATTCAAAATATAGTTCACATGAGCTTCCGCACATAGAGATGCTTCTAAGAAAACACCCAATGTTTTAACTTTATCAAGAACAGGGATCACACAGTTCTCAATCATAAAACTAGTGTAATTAGAAGAAAGTTTGGACCAAGATTGAGGGGAATTAAATATTAACAGCTGTTTTGTTACTGTTGAAGCACATCCAGTTGGTCTGGTGCTTGATAGTACAATAGATGGACTGCAGCTTGTCTATGTCTGTTTTATATGTCCCCTCAAGCTCAACCAGCAGTTGCGTATCATCAGTTTAGTTTGCAAATTGTACACCCATGTTGGCAAGTATGTCACAAAGTGGTTTAATATAGATGTTGAATAATATCTGTTAATAACTCGCACCTTGGGGGACGCTGAAAGTTATGGGAGCTAATGCAGAAGAAGCATTGCCCCAGAACACATCAGATTACGAACTTGGCACGTTCCAGTTGAGGTCTCCCATAATGCCATTTTGTATGTCACTGACAATGGTCTTTGCAACGAGAACACACTGAGAATACACATGACTTCCCACATCCACTGAATTTCATGGGTTTTGTTGCGTTAAATCTGCTCAACGAAACTATGATTTAGTTAAAGTTTTTTCAATGAATATATATATATATATATATATATGCTCAGATTCAAATTGTATGCATAGGCTGACATCTAATGATAGTTACAGAGTATTACATGATTTGTTTTCAAAACTCAAAGTGACGTCGACTAGGCATGTTAGTAATACTATCCTTAGTGCGACATCTACTGTACCCATGGTCCTTAAGCCGTCAAGGTCCCTATGATTGTTTTTTTCCGCCATCATAGTCGGTCACAGGTTGCAGAGTTCTCTAGGCTAAATGCCTTAAATATTATAAGTTTAATATTATATTTCATTTTCACTGGCCTCCGTTTCCTCCTTCAAGAGATTCTTCGATAGCGCTCGATGGACAGACCCTGCCTCGACGACAAGACCTCTTTCGATGGACAACTGCTGTGGCCTACACGGGCCTCACCGGGCTTCAGCCCTTCACAGTAGGGAGAGTGGGGGGTGGACACATACTCTTACGCTTAGAGAATGGCTATTTCTCCACTTTCCCTTCCTCTTTCTCGTTGTGCTGCCTTTTCCCTCCACTATGGAAAATACATATTTTAAATGTTGCCCTTCTTGCCCTTCTTCTGCAATTCCTGCAAGCTTTTCAGACCTAAGACCCTAACAGACCATCGTACTAAGCGTTGGGCCACCCACTCCATGCAGGCCGAGGCCTCCATGGACGTGGTGGGTGAATCCGACGATGACAGCGTCAGCGTTCTCAGTGATGCCGAAGACTATAGAGGTTCAGTAGAACCTCATTTGCGAGGCCCAAACTCCAATAAGCAGGCCATTATTCCTACCATGGAGAAGACACTTGGCAGAAAAAGCACACACACTTCAAAACACACTTGGCACACAACCCCCGGCTGAAAGCAAACCCCGTCCATGACCATTTACGGCCATGCAGTGTCCAAGATGAAGACCAACTCTAAATCATCTGTCCTCTGGGTCCTTGTGTTCATGTTCGCCCTTACGACAGAGCTCCTAAACAGGCACCAAGTAGGCCTGTTTCAGACACTGCTCCTAAAAAGGCCCTCCTTTCGTGTGCCGAGGAACACGTGTCGAAAGAAAAATCTTCACACTTTTCAAGTACGTCGAAATTGCAATAACTCATTCAAAACATGTCCCAAAAAGCTACTTATAGCCGAAGCATTGAAATCCACTAATCTTTCGCCGGACATACCACCAAAGTCACTCTCAAAACAGGAGGCTAGTTATACACCCTCTGAAGATACACTGTCAGGGGCACTACAACATAAAAGGCAAACTCCCTTTCAGGAACCCTCCCCTATACCCCATCTCCTTTCCCAAAGCCTACAGACTGGACACCTGAAAGTTTCAACAGGGTGATGAGAAGAATCTCTTGCTTTGTAGATTTCATGGATCGCCATCCAGAGGAGTTTAGAAACCCCCAAGGTTCTGCACAGGGTGAAGGGGGGACTAGTGGGGAACTGTTAGGGAGATTTATCATGTTTATGCTTCATCCCCTCTCCTAGTGAGACCCCCAGCACTTTTTGCTGGGCTTCTGGACCTTTTACTTTAATCCTGAATGAGTGTGCACTTTTTCCACTCATTCATTCTTATGGGCTTTGTCTTTTGGAACTCTTTTCTATGTATTCTACCTGCAAAATGGAGTCTCTTTTGCGCCATGCCTCTTTAAGGCATCTGTATTTTATTATCGCAGCACACGACTCTTTATGGGCAACGTTGCTGGGGATCCTTTGGGTCCTCCTTAGAGATTCTTTTCCATATCCTTAAGGGACTACAGTCCGCGAGGATAGAGAGATACTTAGTATCTCTCATAAAACCTTATAGTCTGAGAGATTGGCACACACCACCTTCAGTGGAGTGCCAAAGGGATACTTAGTATCCCCCCTTCTTTCTGCGCCTATGACTTTTAAGTCACATAGACAACCTTCTAGTTAAGGCTCGTGGCAGTGGACGTGTTCTACCAACTATTGCCTCATTTTCCCACTGCAGGCTATGTCCATAGCCTCGGTAGTGCACAATAGGGGCACCCAAGTACTAACTGGGGGCTTCCATCTTTTTTCACCATTACTAACGAGGTTGTTCCTTGTTAGCCCTTTACCATTCTGGGAGGGGGAGGTCTGTGTGTGTGTTTTGCCTTTGGCGGGAACCCTTGGGTGTCCCGGCCTGAGCTCAGTGTGTCTGGGCAGGCAGGAAGTGGGGGAGGAGTCTTCCACCCCCCTGTACTTTGTCTGCCAGCATGCCTGAATAGGACCAGCTGCCACTGGGAGTCCAGCTGTCCCGATTGGACGGCCATGCACCCCTTTCTGTAAAATGCTGAGAGAGATTGCAGAGGAGTTAGTGCTGAAACTGTATAAAAGGTGAGGCTCCTGGAGTTGAAAAGCAAGTCGACCACTGGAAACTGAAGTAACCGAAGAAGAAGATGACCAGAGACGCCTGCAGACCCTTTGCAACACTATGAAGCGACCACTGCTGTCCTGACCCGATTTCCTAACCATTAGAAGAACTCCAAAGAGGATGACTCCTTCTCTTTGACTGCTGGGACCAACCAGTCCCAAGACAAACTTTAAATTGAGCCATCTCTCAAGGTCCTATGTGCTTCCAGAGCTGCAGAACCCCATCACCAGGAGACCTGCTGCCCATTTTGAGTGCATCCTCATGGAAAGGCTGAATCCATCCAAGACTACGCTAAGTCCTCAAGGACACACCAGAAAGTACATCCGACTCACCCAGACCCCCATCAGAGTATAGGACTTCAGGATCCAAAGAAGATTGACTGAGCAAATCGCGTTCGTTGTTGGTGCTGAAGAAAAGGCACCAAAATCCCAGAGAAACCAGAGAAGTTGCTGAGAGCCGTGCCACAGGTCCTCCCTCGAGATTGCTGCTGGAAGATCCTGTCCATTGTCCTGCCTTTTATTAGAAGACCAAGGAATCCGGAGGTCAGGTCCAGAGCTGCAACATAGAGGAGCATCCAGCCCGAACACATTCTTCTAACCAAAGATACTTTGGGGAAATGGGTATTGCTTAATTGATTCCAGAAAGTCGCTCTAGAGCATTGGAGTGCATGTAGAGCTGTCCAGCATAACCCCCTCTTACCTCCAACCCAAGCTGCTGCTTGTGTCCCTTAGTAAGTCCATTAACAGGGTCTCTGACGTTTGTCATAACATTATTGTATCTTCCTTTTAGAGACTCTAAAGTATCCTAAGGAACATTCCCTTTTTACAATTTCGCAAGACTTTGAGCCTCTCGGTACTGCCCGTTAGCTTGGGTTGCGTATTGGACTTTTAAAGACTGCCTGTTTTGAGCAATTGTCTCTATACTTCGAAGCTCTGCTAGTAAAACTCTAACCACCTGTTTTCCCCCCTAAAAAGTACTATCTTACCTATAATTGCTAACTAAATAAATACATTACCGTATTAATTTCAGTGTGCGTGCCTCGATCGTTTTACGGTAAACCTGTCTAGACAAAATAGATACAGTTGCAAGTATTTAAACATTACCGCGAGCGAAGTATTCTAAGTGAAAGTGATATCAATTAAGTCCTTATATGTTGGTTTATCATATTAAGTTAATTGCTTTAATCTATGTGTAAGTGTTTCTTTGATGTTCTTTACTACTTTGGTTCAGTGTACTTACTTACAGCTCACATCTTCCTCTTAAGAGAAGTTAAGATAGTCTGGCTTCAAACTTGCAACATAAGCCACACTCCTCAATATGCCAATTGAACCTAACATTTTATTTGGCAAAGCAGGGGAAGATGCACTAAAGAGTGCAAAGGAAGAGCATGACACTCTAAAATCACTAGGCCAATTGACTAACAAGCCATTTTTCCAGAGGGGAATGTTTAAAGGATAGTTCCGGGACTTTTTTTTTATTGTCCCTACGGTTCGGCCATGTGTTTTTAAGCATAAATCGGTAGCTCGTAGAAAACTTTCCTATGGACCTTACCCGACTTTTCGTCCATTAACGCACTCGAAATCAGCCGCCATTTTCTGATAATCCTATCATTTCCCCCCATCGACTTGGCTCACCTGCTTTTGCGGCACTAAATCAAATCCCCCGCCCCTGAAACAGACTTTATCAAAACATTCATATTCCCCGCCTCTATCCGTGATGTGACTGTGCTGCGTAGGCAAACGCGCCCAGGCGTCTTCTACGCGACTCCACACAGAACCCGGAAACCAACACAGATCAGCTCACAACACAGCGCGCCACAATTCGGAATACGAAACTGTACTTTTAAATCAAACCGCAAGATTGTACATTTGGCAAAGTACATTTATTGGACATCAAATGTTTAAAGAATATTCAGCGATTTGCATTTTTCTTTGCTCTCGATCCAAAATAGTTCGTCTTGAGGCAAGCGATGTTCGTGTGCAGTACACAGGGTGTTGGTTTACGATAAAATAAGCTCTTCGGTCGCACTGATAATCGCATGGCTGTTCCAACAACGAGGCACTAGGCCACCACAACGGTCTGTATGTTGCATCTAGCCGTTAGTACCGCGTAAGGGCATACTTGTACTTGGCGATCGTCCCATAAAATGGTCAGGGTGGTAACGTTGTTCACGCGGAGAAGCAACTGGCGGTTGAAAAAGCCATCCGCCGGTGTCTGGTACTCGTGACACATACAATAATGAAGGATGTACCTGTTTTAAAAACATAAAAAATGAAATTAGTCTCACCATCAGATCTTTATTAAAATTATTCATTTTATATATTAGGTCGGGAAATTATTTCATAGCTAGGACAGTGCAACTGGGTATTATACGTCAAGGGGGGGGCTGTAGGATACTGAGACAGTACCCCAGTGCAGGGGTTGACAGGGAGGCAGTGCAGGTGGAGAGTGGAAGGGCCCAGGACCGAGGTCGCAGACAGTGGACGAGTTGTAGCAGGGGAGAGGGAGAGAGAAAGCAGAAGCAAAGAAGAAGGTTTTGAGGTGCTTCCGTAAAAGGAGATGGTTCTCCTCAAGATAGTGCGCGGTACAAAACAATATGCCACATAGAACGAACAAGTACAACTTAACCCGTCTTTAAAGCTACTGTATAGTAATTAAATTGCGGTATAAACTCATCTAAAGAGTTACTTACATTATATTTGCATTTTCCATTGTGTCTGTGCGTAGGGCAGCCCCGAAATACCACTCCTTCTATGCCGACGTTATTTCTTCTAATGAACGAACATTAAATGGCTTTCGTTTCTGAAATTATATTCATTATCGTTTCTTACGTTATTGCCCCACACCCCCAAAAAGAAGTCTTTCGGGATGGTCCCGGCCTGTCAAGGTCAAATAACAATAGAACCTTATACTGAGTCGTGGGCCATTCCGGCACCCGAGCAAAAAATCAAAGCAGCTGACCTTCACTTTGAACGAGCACACATTCCTAGTTAGCTACATTCAGTGTAAGGCCATCTCACAGGACTTGAAATTTACACTCCATCTTTGCATTTTGTCTGCGTGCATTTGCAGCCCCAGCGAACCATAAATACGGAGACATTCTATATTTTTTGAAAAATGATTTATATTACTGTTTGGTTTAATTTAATGCGCAAATGAACAAGGGTGGAGAGACACATTGCATGTACACTGAGCAATCACTTTTATTTACACAATACATAGCTACACATATTCAATGGGCCTGCGACATGAGGAGACTCGAGAGAACAGACAATCAAATTACAATCATTTAAACCGTGATGTGTATTTCTCAATGAGCTCTGCTTTAGGTGGACATGGAACAGAGGCAATGTTGGGTGGCAATGCAGTTGTCCCCTAAACAGGTTCGTTCACAACTCCATGTATGTGCCTATCTAGGACATCAACAATAAGTCTCCCAATAAACTCATATTGCATATCCTCAAACACTGGTTTGATCACCCATTGTTTACTTCTTTTAGTGAAGGCCTTATTGTAGCGAAGCGTCCCTAAAGTTCTGGTCGTCCTACTTTGTTGACGGCCAACATTATGGTTATGTGCCAAGACCACTAGAAGAGTCCGATTTATCATGCCCTCCATGCCAAAATGCAATCGTTTTGGCCTGTACTTTAGGCACATATTGTGGAACACCTCCAAATCTCCTGTGTGGCAGAATTCCGTGAGTCCCCTCAAATCTCTTGTTATAGTTTTATCAAATACAATCTTTTCAATGGCTTTGTGAGTGGGTGATGAAGGAATCAACCATTTCTTCTTCCGTGCCTCCTCTGTGGACAAATGGCCATGTTCACAATTGTGGAAATGTTGGTTTGTGGTCCAGCGGTGAACTTTGCTACAGTGTAGCATTACTGACCGCCATTTTTCCAGTAGAATTTCCAACGACCCTCCACATGTTTTTGAGCTCCACCAAAGATGGTTGCTGTTTGGCTTGGACCACTGTGAAATACCTTGCATATCTTTTTTTTTTACCTGCAGCCGACATTTTTTTATTGATTGTTTTTGCAAGATGCCAAACGTCAAATTGGTGATTTATATTTTTGTACTCTTCTCTCATTGTCTTGGCAATTGAAACGTGTCTGTCCGTGGCTATCAGGTCGATCACCATTCCCCGCGATTGTAGTTCTTGCAATGATGCTACAAAGCCAACTTTCTCCATGGCCACTGAGGATGCACTTTGTGACACCTGCACGACCACCGAACTCACAATTTTCTTACTTTCCATGTCCTGAAAGTGGTAGGTGCAGTACTTGGCTGAAAATCCTGGGCTGTCGCACTGTCCATCACCGGCTAGCCTGAACCGTTTGCCCGCGAATGTACTATCAATAGACATTTTTGTCCATTCTCCAAGCTTCGCTAATGGCTGGAAATAGATAATCGGTTTGGTATTTGTAGAACTGAGTTTTCGCAATGAAATGGATTCCCACAAACTGAAAGAAAGACTCTAACTTTTTAAAACTTGAACCACTAAAAAGTGCAGCCGCTGCACAAAGTAGATTGCCTGCTGGCAGTTGCCCCAGCATGGGTTGTGCAGACCATGAGAAAGGATGATATTTTGTACAGGTGGCATGTATTTTAAGGTTAGTGCCTCGAATTGCACGAGTCACATTAATCAATGGCTCCCCACATACTTCCCCATCAACCGAATGCCCACATTTCATCCGAATAATAATATCAATCAAACAACTATCGAATACAATGAATTTGGCCTCTTTCCTTATACTGTCACTCTGCATCCCAGCTGGTTCGGCCTGTAACGTTGAGGACATGTCACTCACATGAAAGGTAGAATCTCTGATATCGTCTTCCGCTATGTTCAGTGATATTGATGGTGTTTCATTGTCGTCCACTTCATTCTCTTCCATTGCAACATCTGTTCCTTCTCCGGCGATGGGTGAATAAAACAATTTCTTCAACTTTCTTGCGGTCTTAGTTTTTGCGGGTGTGGATTCTGTGAATTGATCTCCGACTGCATCCAAACTACCAGGAGGACATTCACTATCAATGGCTGGTGGTGGTATAGCTCCGTTGTCAATCACTTCATATTCTTCCCATTGGTACGATGCATCTCCAGTCTCAAGTCCCTGCCAAAAGGTTTGACAAGCAACATCTCTCGTTCGCTTCACTGTCTGTGTAGATCTAGTTCGTACACCCACTCGCAACTAGAGGACAGATTGGAAAAGGGATGTTCAGTTTAAACACAACTTACAGTATTGAACTATTAACAGTGAAAAACAACATAATATAGTGACCAGGACACTAACCTTCTTTTGCTTTCTTTTCTTTGAAACTTTCTTGCCTCGAACTTCAACATCAGGACGCTGTTGCTCCGACTCGTGTGTGCATGTCTCCACTTCCTCTTGCGCTGCAACGACTATATTTTCATGATAAGCACATCCATCACGCACTGACGCTCCATCGACTCCCTGAAACATAGAACTTTCATTAGTATGTATAATAATATTGAAAACACAAAATGTACTTGGGGACCAATACCCACGTACATCTCAATAGAAAAACACGAATGAACGCTTTGTGTAGAACATTCAAACGACAATTATTCACGCATTGTTGATCTAGTTAGATGGAACTGTCAAGATTCATACCTCGGGCTCCTCATAGACTTCCATTGATGATATTATTGAAGATGATGCTTCAGTAACTCCCTGAAACACAGTAATTGCATTAGTATGGTTTTCTATTTTGTTAAAAAGAACATAAACTTTGTGCAGGCGTCAACGGCTCATCTAAATAGACCTGCACAAATGATCAGTTGTCTAAAATAAATAATGGATATGTAAATATGATTCCATTTGCTCGATCGTTGGAAGTGTCACCACCCAGAGATCTGCATCAACTACTAGGGGTGATGTTCTTGTAGAAGAAGCTCTGTCATCTCCCTGAAACATAGTACTTGCGTTAATAAAGAAGGAAGTATAGCGGATGTAATCACGTCATTTGATTTCGCTTGATCGAACTGTCAGTATCCATACCTCGAAATGCATAAGAACATCAAGGGACGATGTAACTGCGGTGCACACTTCTGCAAGCTGTTGCGCCGACCCGTAACTGCATGCTCCCCCTTCTTCTTGGACTAATGCTCCATCGACTCCCTGAAACATAGGACTTTCATTAGTAATGAACACAATATTGAAAAAAGAAGACACATAGGAGGGCGACGACAGAAGGACATATCAATGGCTAAAAACGAAAGAAATATTGTGTGTAACAATCACGCTACAAGAATGCAAGATCTGATGATCTCCATCGATGGAACTGTCCGGAAACGTACCTCGAGCATCTGAGTGACATCAACGGTTGTCGTCAATACGTTGGACTCCTCAGCATCTCCCTGAAAGACAGTACTTGCATTATTTTGGATAACAATAATTATAACTGAAAACAAAGACTAGAGGACGAGTACAAGGGTGTACCATTAGGTAAAATAATTACACGATAAATTAAAACTATTGATTTACATGCCTAAAACAAATCAGTGGCAGAATAGCCAAGTAAGATTACCCGATAGGCGCTTGAAGTGGCTGATGACTGCAATAAGGACACAGATGGAGAATCTTCCGCCTTCATATTGAGTGGATACATAAATGGGGAAATTATTGTTAGCTAATGCTACACACTACCGCAAGGCCGAGAGATAAATACGTAAACTTGACTTACCAGTGGAGGGATGTGGACGAATAGAGTGGGAATAGCGGTTGAGAGCAATTTTCGCCTCGCTCGCGGTGTGTTCTTCTTTATTAGCAATGATGTGGAGTACATGTCTGAGCTAAAGTGCCTGCTGCAGATGCGGTATCGATCACCCCTCTTGTCCGCAAAGACTTCTAGGACTCTACTTTCAAGCGCAGACAGTGGATATCCGCAATATCGAACTCATTCTCTTATCTGAGCTATTGTCTTAGGGAAAACATGCATTATAGTACCTTCAGATTTATTATGGGTCTTCGAAGGGCAACCGCCAATGGAACAGGCAGGCATTGTGGAAAGTTCTGAAAAGTAAAGATCAACGATTCTCGATGAATACCAATGGGTTAAAAAATTAAATGACACATAAAAGGTTCAATGCAAGGTTTGTTTTGGTTCTTGGAACTATACACGTTATTCACATGCGGATAAGTATTTGAATAACTTTAAAAAAATAGAAAAATAATTTGACTAAACTCAGAACATGTGACTAGTTCCTTGCATGTACTGTCTTGAACGAAAAGAAATTGGACGCAAAATGATTATGGTACATGGCCTTACCTTGACGAACAAACAGATGCAGGGATCAGAGTAGTTTCTTGTCATAGAACAGGGAGCAGTTCACAGGTTGCAAACTGACGAGTTTCCTCGAAGTGGTCATGGAAGTTCACAGAGACGAAGAGCAGATAACCAGCACCTTCATGGGTTGACTAGCAAAGTGCAAAGAAGTTCTCATTAGAAATATGAAGTGGGTTATAAAGAATTCGAAACAGGGGTGTGTTTGTGAATGAATGACGTGTATATGTCGTGGCATTATGTGGTTTGCAGGGGGCCGTTCAGTGTGAGGGGGGATGCTTGGCAGGAGACACGGGGTCTGGAGGTAGACATGGGAACAACAACCCATGCTCTATAGACCACTTTGAAGTGTACATGGTCTTTGGCATCTCTTGGCCTTTATCGCTCCCTGACAGCTCCACTTGCCAGCACAAGTACCCCGGTGCGAACTGCCTTTGATAGGGCGGGGGGTGGATTGGGGCGGTGGTCGTGCAGACAAGACACAGGAAGACTCGTGAATGGAGACACACTTATGTGGATTGCAGGGGGCCGTCCAGCGTGAGGGGGGAGTCTTGGCAGGAGACATGGGGTCTGGAGGTAGACATGGGAACAACAACCCATGCTCTATAGACCACTTTGAAGTGTACATGGTCTTTGGCACCTCTTGGCCTTTATCGCTCCCTGACAGTTCCACTTGCCAGCGCAAGTACCCCGGTGCGAAATGCCTTTGATAGGGCGGGGGGGTGGATTGGGGCGGTGGTCGTGCAGACAAGACTCGTTTGCCGCAGGGCCTCACCAAGGAGAGGCCATCTAACTGCATGTAAGAGGCAGGCTGCAGGATCTAGTACATGGAAGGCAGGGGATGAGTTTATAAATACCTCACCCTCCCAGGAGAATATATGGGTGCAGTTCACCCTGGATGCCTAGGCAGTTAGTCAGCAGCAGGCTGGCCTGTGGTGGCAAGGCGGCACGGGCCAGAGGGGGTCAACTCTGTACCCGGTGCCCAAAAGGATGATTTATTATGATCAACCATATTGATTATTTACCTATAACCATGTTTTTTATCAATAAAATCCAACGGCCTTTTATTGCCAACGCTTGAACAAAGTGGTGTGGTAAGTATTTTTGGGGGAGGAGGCAAGGCCGGGAGGCTTGATGCCAACCCGCAAAATAACATATGTATGTCTGCTGCATATGGGTTCAACGGTTATGTGGATTGAAGGTGGGCGGCCAGCGTGAGGGAGGATGCTGGCCGGAGACATGTGGTGTGACAAGACAAGGCACAGGAAGACTATTCAATGGAGACACACTAGATTCATTTAAAAAATCAAAACAACCATTGTTAAAATATATGTTGGGTTTTATTTTAGATCTTAATTTCAATTGAACATAAATAATAAACATTACACATTGTAAAGTTCCGGTTGCAGCACATCCAGGGAAAATCCGCAGTATTGTCCACTGTCGCTGGGGAAATGTTGTCTAATGGCAAGTACCGCACAGGCAGGTATTACTCTCCGAACGCGGTGTCCGAGCCTCCCGGGAAGCCACCAAGTGAAGCAACAATAGGCCACCAGCCTGTACCACCTGTGAAAATGAAAGATGCAAACTGTATTAAAATGACAAAACTTTCTTATCACTGTCGATTCAGCTAAAAAATGTCATTCTGCTTTGAAAAAAATTCTATCTAGAAAATGCACAATATGGAACCAATTTACATGCATTCGAATGATATGTAGATGTAATTTTATATGTGGGAGACGACCATGAAATAGTAGTGGCATCACTGACATCACAACCAGAGTATACTTACTCGTTACTCGGATTACGCGGACGAACAGTGCCGCGAAGTTCGTGCATAAGCACCATCATCATCCTCAACACGGTCCGTGAGAGGCAGGCTTCCCTGAACTCTGGCAGCTCGGTGATGCATTGCGGACTTGGCTCGCCTTCCGAAATGTAGGCCAAGCACCCGGAATTTTCACGGCAGCAGCAGTTCTCTTCCTCAGTTGGCATTAGCTCGCACCGACTGCACGTGCACCAGGTGGAGACGCCGTCCATGCGACATGGTCCAGGCTCTTCATCCGTTGACTGGTCCTCCCAACTGCCGTCCGAATCCCCATCGTTTTCGCGTGCTTGCCTTTCCAGTAGTTCTTCCTCGGTGTACTCGGGCTCGTACATATACAGCATTATTGTAGCCATTGTGTGGTAAAGAAAGTAAAATAATTTACAGAGATGGTACAGGTGTTCACAAGGCCTAGAAGCGGCAAAGGTAGCTGACCAGAGCACAGAAACGAGTCACAGAATACTCAAAGTAACACACAGAGAGTAATGGAATCGAAAATCTGCTGCTGTGTGTTGTGAAACGGTGTGTTTATACTTATTGAGGAAAGAGGCGTCCTGCCATTTCCATGGCGACACTTCATTAGCTGAGGCGCAGCGATTGTTGACACGAAACGTGCTTTGGCGTTGGAAAATGGGCGGTACGCGTCTGCTGATGTCAGGCTCAGGGGCGGGGGATTTGATTTAGTGCCGCAAAAGCAGGTGAGCCAGGTCGATGGGGGGAAATGATAGGATTATCAGAAAATGGCGGCTGATTTCGAGTGTGTTAATGGACGAAAAGTCGGGTAAGGTCCATAGGAAAGTTTTCTACGATCTACCGATTTATGCTTAAAAACACATGACCGAACCGTAGGGACAATAAAAAAAAAGTCCCGGAACTATCCTTTAACACCAGGCATTTTCTTCGTGGACAAGGTTCTCAAGGTTCCACGAGTTATAACCAAGGAGGCCAATCCCCATCCTGGGGTAACACACAGGGTCAGTCATCTGGACATTTTCAAAGAGGGTACTAAAGGTCAAGAAGTAGAGGTAGAGCCTCCGCCACTAGAGGCTCCTCTGCCTCTAAACACCCCAATTCTGGTTCCATCCCATGCTACTCCAGTCCGAGTTTGCATTTCTCAATTCACCCTTGCATGAGAGGGAGCCACGTCAGACAAGTGGGTGTTGTCCATCATGGCAGGGGAATACTGCATCGAGCTTCTGCAGAATCCACCCAACAAAACATCAGAAAATGATGCTACAAGAAAAACGTATTCTGTTACAAGAAGTAAAGTCCCTTCTGGAAAAAGACTCAATCGAGCTAGTCCCAGCAAACCAGGTAAACAAAGGTATCTATTCAACGTACTTCCTTGTACCAAATAAATACTTAACTATGCGCCCTGTATTAGACTTGCGCCCAGCAAACACATATGTCAAACCTCAAAGGTTTTGCATGGCAACGCTACAGGAAGTAATCCCTCTTTTGAAACGGAGGGATTTCATGGCAACATTATATATACAAGACGCATACTTTCATATTTCAATTTTCCAGCGCACAGAAAATATCTGCGCTTCAAAATAACGGGCAAATATTACCAATTCAAAGTAGTCCCCTTCCGCATATCATCAGCTCCAAGGGTGATCACAAAAGTAATAGCGGTAGTGGTGGCGCACCTACGCAGAGAATCAATCCCAGTGTACCCTTAACTGGCTGACTGGCTAATAACAGGGGAAACATCTCAAAGATGCAAACTCAACACCCAAAGAACAACCAATCTATTGTTCCAATTGGGGTTCTCCATCAACGAGAAGAAATCAACAGGGTAATTCATAGAATCCAGCGCACAAGTAGCGCACGCGGCTGGCGCACAGCGTGCGCCTGCGATAGTCTGCGCCAGGCACGTGCGCTAAAACTGATTTCCGCGCACAGCGTATTCATGGATTTCATGCTCCCAAACCAGCCGTGGCGCAGAGAATCGCAGCGAGCCTGCAGCAGCGCCAGTAACGCCCCCAAGAACGCCCTCGCGCAAGGAAAAGCCATCAAAATCGCTAAATCATCGCTAAGGGCTGCGCTAACCCTGGACCACTTCACAGGGCAGGCAAACAAGGAAAGCAAAGCGGGCAATCTTCAAATCAGGAGTATGCGGGAAGTTCTACACGCGACTAGGCAGGGTACGTGTATTACAGGGGTACGCGTGAAGTACAACACGCGATTGCCCAGGGAACGTGTATTACAGGGGTACGCGTGAAGTAGAACACGCGATAGGCCAGGGAACGTGAATTACAGGGGTACGCGGGAATTATCACACGCGAACAGCCAGGGAACGTGTATTACAGGGGTACGCGTGAAGTAGAACACGCGATAGGCCAGGGAACGTGTATTACAGGGGTACGCGTGAAGTAGAACACGCGATAGGCCAGGGAACGTGTATTACAGGGGTACGCGGGAATTATCACACGCGAACAGCCAGGGTGCGGCTGCATCAGGATCCAGCTACGGACTCGTGTGGTGTGAGTTCTATTTCCTGTGCTGGGGACCCACCTCCAGTCACCAAGGTTGCGGCATGACTTGAGGCCAGCTTATCCTTTGCCCTGCGCTTAAGGTCATTCCAGCGCTTCTGGCAATCACTAGCTGTGCGCCTCACTACTCCAAGGGCACTTATTCTGTCAGCAATGGTCTGCCAGTGTGCCTGGCGTCTGGCATGTGTGGTCTTGGACCCTGCAACGATGACCATTTCCCTATCATGATCTGACACATACTGAACAAGTGCATTCAGTTCGGCGTCTGTGAAGCTTGGCTTCCTTGATGGGCCGGACTGTGCAGCCGTGCCTGGGGCATCAGCCTGTGCCGGACGTGCACTCTTCCTCTTGCGCTTGGAAGGGGGTGGGGATCCAGAGTGTCCTACGCCGCTGTGGACACTAGGGGCAGGAGCCGTGGTGGACTCAGTACTGGGTGTGTGGGATTGCACACTCAGCATGGGAGTAGGTGCAGGCATTGGGGGTAGAGGGATGGGGTCAGGCCTGATCTGAGGTGCATGAACTAGGACCGACACAGTCTTGGCAGGGTGTATGAGAGGTGGGGTGGATGGAGCCACACCCTGGCTACGGGGGCCAGCAGATGACCTATCTGGCATAGATGCGCGTGCCCTGATGACACCAATGTGCACCGGTGCACGTGCAGTGGACCTGCTGACCTGGATGTCAGCGATGGGATCACCCTCGGACAGGTCTGGTGCCACAATGGGCTGGTCCGACAAGGGCTGATCAGGGTTGGTATCAGCCACATGACCCTCAACTGGGGGGGGGGCAGGGGGGGGGGCATGGGTGTCCCTGACTGGTCCTCCAGACTGGGGGGGACAGGGGCACCCTGCAAGTCACAACCACGTCCCCTAGTGGATCCTCCACGGCCACCACGTGTGGCTCGGCCACCTTTGCCACCCTTACGGCTTGCACGCCTCCCAACCATGGCACTGATGTTATTGTGCGTATGGGAGTCGGTGTGCACAATTGTCCTGGGCAATTGGGTGTCAAAGGGGTTGGGTACCAGATGGTATTCGTACCCTAGTGCAGTGGCAAGGCTATATGACACCCCTGGGGAAAGATGACGGGTCACGCAACGCACAGGCACCCCAAAAAAGTTAAGGAACGTGCACAATACCCCTCCTAGACCACGTGTGCTGATGGAAAACCCTGCACTACGCTGTGGCATCCAGTAACACAAAAATGAACGTATGCGTGTCACACGCAGCCTAGAATGACCTCTGAAGGGGTAGGCTACACACGGGGCAAGCACAGAAGTTAGATACGTGCGTGACTCACCGTCTGCCAGGTAAAGGAGCGTGAAAAATGAGCGCGTTTGGTTGGCAACACCCCCGCCAAAAGAAGATGTGTACGCTGTCTGAGGAGACAGGACAACAGTAGAAGGGGACACTGTTTGAGGGAACAGGCCCAGGTAAACCAGTACAAGAGGAAAAAGAGAAAAAGCTGTCAGAGGTAACAGGGAGTACGAACTGGAAACGCCGTGAAGTAAATCGCGTGTGAAACGACAAGAAGTACAGAATTCACCCACTCGCTCTCCACGAAAAGCACGTACAAGGAAATGGTGTTCTACACTACCTTATATACAGGCCCACACGTACAGCGTCACTTACGGCGTGTACGTGCTTGGCCCATGTTCACCAATCACACGCTTTGTCACTTCTGCGTGTGGATCCTTTTTCACCAATCACACGCTTTGACACTCCTGCGTGTAGCTCACTTTTCACCAATCACACGCTTTGTCACTCCTGCGTGTAGATCCATTTTCACCAATCACACGCTTTGTCACTCCTGCGTGTAGATCCATTTTCACCAATCACACGCTTTGACACTGCACGTGCAGGTAACTATAGACGCACATATGCTGGTGACGGGTTTTCGCGCGATTCGCTGCGTGTGGGATTTTCACGTGCAAAATCACTCCCTATCAGGCTGTCCACGCGTTCAAACACGAAAGACCACGCTCCTGGCCAGGAGGCCAAATTACAGTCCCCCAGAGCCCTGAGCACGCTCCCACCTGCCATCTGCTGCTGCCTGACTGCCTGCTGGCCACGTGCCCCACAGTGCTGGTGGGTGGGGGTGGTGGGAGACATGGGTGGGGGCCTGCTGGCAGGTGCCCCTGCACTGCTGGGGGGTGGTGGGAGACATGGGTGGGGGCCTGGTGGAGGGTGCTCCTGGTTGATGGGGGGTGGGGGTGGTGGGAGACATGGGTGGGGGCCTGCTGGCAGGTGCCCCTGCACTGCTGGGGGGTGGGGGTGGTGGGAGACATGGGTGGGGGCCTGGTGGAGGGTGCCCCTGGTGGATGGGGGGTGGGGGTGGTGGGAGACATGGGTGGGGGCCTGCTGGCAGGTGCCCCTGCACTGCTGGGGGGTGGGGGTGGTGGGAGACATGGGTGGGGGCCTGGTGGAGGGTGCCCCTGGTGGATGGGGGTGCAGGGGGACATGATCAGGTGTGCAGGGTAGTCCCCTGTTTTGTGGGCTGCCTGCAGGGGCCGTGGAGGGTGTACAGGGTACACCTGTGAGGGCCCACCCAGCCTATTCGCGTGTGATAATTCCCACGCACCCCTGTAATACACGTACCCTGGCCAATCGCGTGTTGAACTTCCCGCTACCCCTGTAATACACGCACCCTGGCTGTTCGCGTGTGATAATTCCCGCGTACCCCTGTAATACACGTTCCCTGGCCTATCGCGTGTTCTACTTCACGCGTACCCCTGTAATACACGTTCCCTGGCCAATCGCGTGTTGAACTTCCCGCTACCCCTGTAATACACGCACCCTGGCTGTTCGCGTGTGATAATTCCCGCGTACCCCTGTAATACACGTTCCCTGGCCTATCGCGTGTTCTACTTCACGCGTACCCCTGTAATACACGTACCCTGGCCAATCGCGTGTTGAACTTCCCGCTACCCCTGTAATACCCGCACCCTGGCTGTTCGCGTGTGATAATTCCCGCGTACCCCTGTAATACACGTTCCCTGGCCTATCGCGTGTTCTACTTCACGCGTACCCCTGTAATACACGTTCCCTGGCCTATCGCGTGTTCTACTTCACGCGTACCCCTGTAATACACGTTCCCTGGCTGTTCGCGTGTGATAATTCCCGCGTACCCCTGTAATTCACGTTCCCTGGCCTATCGCGTGTTCTACTTCACGCGTACCCCTGTAATACACGTTCCCTGGGCAATCGCGTGTTGTACTTCACGCGTACCCCTGTAATACACGTACCCTGCCTAGTCGCGTGTAGAACTTCCCGCATACTCCTGATTTGAAGATTGCCCGCTTTGCTTTCCTTGTTTGCCTGCCCTGTGAAGTGGTCCAGGGTTAGCGCAGCCCTTAGCGATGATTTAGCGATTTTGATGGCTTTTCCTTGCGCGAGGGCGTTCTTGGGGGCGTTACTGGCGCTGCTGCAGGCTCGCTGCGATTCTCTGCGCCACGGCTGGTTTGGGAGCATGAAATCCATGAATACGCTGTGCGCGGAAATCAGTTTTAGCGCACGTGCCTGGCGCACCGAGGGACAACTCCAAGGTGTGGGAGATCTCCCTGATTACGAGGCATCATCCGGTGAGTGCACATGCATGTGTGTATTATCCATGTGCATGGTGTGTGTGTGAAGCATTCATGTTGGGTGCCTGTCAAGGGTGTGTGTGGCAGAGTTGATAGTGGCACCCATGTGCCTCATCCAGTATGTTCAGTGCAACACCATCTGCCCACAGCACTATCCCTACTGGCAACAGTGCACATATGGCCCTACACCATGGAAGTTGCCCTTGAATTGTCATTTTGTCACTACATTGTTGCTCATACTCCCCTGTCTATTCATCTGATGTCTTACATACCATTCCTATACTTTCCCCCAGCCATTCAAGTTTCATCTTCACATGCCTGACATGCAATGATACCACATGCTAATGCGTCCTCTGTATATAAATGCCAACCAACATGCTGTCATACTGTGGATGTTGCCTTGACATCCACCTCCTACCTGTGTGCTTTGGTACCGTCTGGTTTCGAGCCCCATTCCCTCACACTCCATGCTGCTCTTCATGGTCTATCTTCCCTGACTTCTACAGTTCAGACCATCGTGCCCTACTCACGACACCTGCTTGCTAACAGTCAAATGAGGGCACCCTGCCCTCCAATGCGACCCACCCTATTGCTGACAAGTGCATCTGAGCCTACTCAAAGCTAACTCTCACTGACATCTGCTCATACATGCCTTTGCCTGTCCCATAGACCCTTCACATGGTCCCTGTCCTCTCTCCTTGCTCCTCTTCCACCATCAATGGTGGGACCCGTTGGGGTGTACTCCTGGCCTCCTTCCAATCCTCAGAGGCCACAATTGATGTGTATGGTAATGGGAGCATCTCAGTCCAAGGCCCTTAGGCCAACCTCATTCTCCTTGAGAAATGCTACCCACATCTCATCAACTTCCTTTCCTCTCCTGCTGTCCCCCCTCCTCTCTCCTCATCAATCCTGCACTGCCTCCCTGCACCCTCCCATGATCCTTCTCCGCCTCCCACTCCAACTCCTACACATGCTGCACCTCTGATCTCTAGCACTCCCCGTAAGTCCTACAAGGCTGTCAACCTCCTCCACAATTACACTCCTTTCACTGCGGCTGCATCAGGCATTCCTCCGATATCTGTCACTTACATGAGGTTATGCACCTTGACATCCTTGGTCTCATGGAAACATGTCTGACGGCCAGCTCTGTCTGCATCCTTCACACACTCCTACCTGATGTTCAGGAGATCCTCTCCTTGGCCCGCCACTACTGTGCAGGGGGGGTGTGCCCTTGGCTTCCCTGAGGGTATTCCTGCCACTGTCACTCCTACTTAGACCTACTCCACTCTGGAATGGCTTGTGTGACGTCTCTCTCTACCACACCTTGACATTCACTAACTGTGCGTACTGTGTCTGGGAAAACTGGTCAAATGTACTACTTCCTTTCTGAGTGTCCTCACCTCTCCTCCTCACTCATGTCCCCAGACACAGAAATCCTCTTCCTTGGTGCTGTACGCATCCACCTGCATGCTTGTTGCCCCCCCACGTGACCTTTCTGTGACCTCAGCAACTCCCTCTCACCCTCTAGACTCCCGTCTGTCCCTACTCATTCTGCAGGGCACACTCTTGATGCTCTGATCTCATCTGACTTTCCCCTCTCCGTCCATCTCTGCACTCCTCTCTCCTGGAGTGATCACATTCTCCTCTCCTCCCAGCTCACCCTCACCACCCCACAGGCAAAGCCACCCTCACCACTGTCACACACCTTCTTGGTATTCCAACCCATGAAGTGTGTGTCAGTCGAGGCTTATGCTGCCAAAATCTCCCCCCCATCCAGCTCCCCCTTAGGCTCACTCCCATCCTGACAGGGCCCACTCCATGCTCCACTCTATGTCAGGTACACTGGATGTCTTTGCCACGGTCATGACCACCTGTCTGAAGCCCCATGCCAATGCAGAGTCCTGGCATGACTCGGATCTTGTGAACCCAAACCACAGGTGCCGGGTGGCAGAGAGGGAATGTCCTGCATCATGCTCATCCTCTGGCAAACTGGCCTGCCACATGCTCCAAAGGCAATAGCGCCTCACCCTTTTCACCAAGATGAGATCCCCAATCCAAGGGCACATATCTGCGGCATGTGACAACTCTGCAGGACACATAGAAATCTGCAAGGACCTTGCCGAGCCAGATGCAGTGTGTACCTCCCCTGTCCCCTCCGAGCCCACAGCACTGCATGATTGTCTCTGTACCCCTATAGGCCACCCCCCCAGCACTTGTCTGCGCCTAACACCATCTGCCCTTGACGTTAAGTCCTACTTACCTTGTACAGCACTTCCAGCCGCCACTTCCCCTTGCACTTCATTGTGCCACCCACCCCTGCACTTGCGTGACATGAATGACACCAGCACCAGTAGGATTGTTGACTGGCATCCCCTTCTGCCCCACCACCCCTCAGTGCTCCACTGTACCTTCATACATTTCTGGACCGGTGCTTCACGAATGCTATATGATTCCTTTACAGGTGATGGGGAGGTGGAATCTCATTGTTTACTGCATTTTGTTGATGTAGACAATGCACTGTGCATCGTGGCCAATTGGGACTAGCAGATCCATGTACAACATGTTAACTTATTGATGTGATGATGCAATGTCAGGACCAGAGTGGTTGAAATCCAAAAAAGTTGCCCTCCTCTCCCTCTTCACTTGGTGGCTATGTCACATGCCATGTGTGTGATGGCATGTGCCTTTGACATGGCAATCACCGGCCAATGTGTGATGGCAGTGCTAGGCAGCATGGTGAGCAGGCGTTGCTCTCCAATCTGTACATTGTATGCCCTGAGCCTCCCCTACAGACCCAGTGATGGTGAATGCATAGGAGGTCTCCCAGTCATGTGGGACATGTGTCGTAGAACTACTGCCTCTGTTGTTCATCAGCCCTTGTTGTATGCCATGGTGCTAATGCCTGTTTCCATTTTTCTCTTTCATGTCTTTGCAGGGGACGAAGCACTTGTTGATGCTGGGGATGTGGTGGTTGAGCCGTCCCAGGAGGGCAACCCGGGCCGACCTTCCACAAGTGAGGGACGTGGTGTGTTTGTGGGTGAAAACCCACAAGTGCTGCAGGTCGTGCTGTCGAGGGGTGTCTCTCGGGGTTCCTCCCCCGAGCAGTATTCAGGTGTAGACTCGGAGGATGACACCTATGTGCAGTCGCAGGTGAGTGTTCTTGGGAGAGAATCTCCTCTGTCCGACCCACCTGCAGCCGGGCCATTGCCCTCAATGGGGATGTCAGTGTCGGCAGCTTAGCCTCCGGTGGTTACGGATGCAGGGCCACACCACACAATCTCTGATCCTGTTCCTGGGGCTGCAGATCAGAGAGGGAATGCAGTCCTGCAGCCTGAGGCCTTGCCGGCACAGCAAGGCGCAGTCCGCCTTGCCCCAGGCAGGTGTGGTGCCCGTCAACGTGGTGGCCGTATGCCACCTGGCAATACCGCTTGGGAGCATTCCATCTACGGTATGGCCACCCAACAGGCAGCATCATCCGAGATGATTGCACAGGCCATGGATAGGGTGGCCACTTCCATTGTCCCCCCAGAAAGGCTGATGGAGCGACTGGAGCAGGCTACAGAGTCCATCTGCCAGGCACACAGGGAGGACATGTTGGCGTCCAACATGGACAGGCGGGCGGCACTGGCGACTCTGCGGGAATCACTTTCCATGGAGTCCCAGCGCCACAGGGAAGGCCTGAGGGAAGAATTCCATCACCTCAGGTCGACCCTGTTAGAGCTTGAGGCTTCATCCCATAGAAGGACAGAGGAGCAGCTGGAGCGTCTGACACGGACGCTCTCGGCCGAGATGCAGGCAACTCGTGCGGAGGTCAGGTCATCCCGGAAGTTACTGCATGGGGACCTCCGCATGATTATAACCCAGAACCAGAACTACCAGACCCGCCTGCTTGCAGCCATGGAGGAGCAAACTCGTGCTTTGCGTGGGCTGCCTCCCATTGTCACACCATCTTCTGAGGCAGCTCCCCCACCTCCTGAGTCAGCTGCAGGGTCTGGCCAGAGCGATAGCGACTCATCTCCCACAACAGAGTAGCCGTGTGGGCCACGAGCCTATGGGGTGTTTCATTTTCCCATGATCCACACAGGTGGATTGTGGCGTGCATCCTGTCCTCGGACCTCATAGGTGCCCCCCCCCCCCCGCCGGCCCTTTCATGGCCATTTTTTCTCAATTTTTTTTTCTTTTTCAAGAGTGTTGCCTTGTGTGGGTACCTGGGCATACACTGTATTGTGGCTGGGCACATGCAGGCTTGTCCTGAGTTTTGTTTCGATGCTTGGGTACCAGACATCCACACCCCTCCTGCTTCCGTTTCCATGGGCTTGCAAAGGGTGTGCCCAAGTGACAGCAAATTACACGGTGACATTGGACTCCCATGAGCTGTTGGCCAGTCCATAGTCAATACTGTGTAGACATTCATAGTGTACATTGTTGTTGCACCTAACTATGCATGATGGTTTGATATGTGCCTCTACTTACATATGTTGCTCATGTTTTGCAGGTATTTCACACAGTTCTTCACACGGGCATACTCTCTGGAGTCAGACTACATGTCGGTAGATGTGCACTGACACTTTTGCGTGGCGCCATCACTGTACATCTGGACGGTGAGGACATACCAGCAGAATCAGGTAATGAGACTACCATTGATTACATGCATTGTGTCTTGTTTGGGTGGGCTTCAGGGTGGGTTGGTGTGTAATTTGATTGAAATTACTCTTACACAGGTGTGTAGTAGTGGCTCCAGCGCGGTTAGCTGTTCAAGTGCGGCTATGTTCCATTTGGGGCACTGCTATTTGTGACACCGGTGTCATGTTGTGATGGCCAGTTTGTTTGCTCTCACATACCATGACATGGTGTCCTCAGTGGCGGGACTGTGAAGGGAATGGGTGACATGGCAATGTTGTCATGTAGTGAATCGCCTGTGGCAATGCATATTTGATTGATGGAGTTGTGTCTTTTCGTTGTGATGCATTGCTGGTGTATGTGTAGGTAGGGGTGCACACATAGTGACACTTCCATGTTAACAATCTCAGGCTGATGTGTATCTGACAGTTTATTGTCAAGTAATTTTGTGACATTGTCAGGTAGTGTCATCATTGATTGTCAGATGGTATGTGCCAGAGCAGTGTGCACTAGCCAGCACTGTGATTCCTAGGTGAAGAAGTTGGCCACCAGTTGCGTACGGGCTGCCTCCCCCCGTGCCCTTTCCCCTCCCATGCGCAGCGGGCGTGCATGTGGTTGTGGATGTGGGGGCACCACCATGTCCACGGGCAGGCCCCGGCGTGTTGCAACGTTGTGCAGGACACATGCTGCCACTATGATCCTGCACACTATTCGGGGAGCATATAACAGCTGCCCGCCAGAACGGTCAAGGGAGCGAAAGCGTGACTTCAGCACTCCGAATGTGCGCTCCACTATGCCCCGTGTTGCAATGTGGGCTGTGTTGTACCTTACCTCGGGTGGCGTGGTGGGGTTCCGGATTGGGGTCATCATGTGGGGGCTGATAGGGTAGGCACTGTCCCCTGCGGAGGTGGTGATGGGTATCATTAGTGGTGTTGTGTCATGACCCAGTATCTGACATGCATGCATGTGCAGTGGCATTCATGCTCACCAAGCAGCCATGTATCTCCATGCTGGCCAGCCTCTAGGTCCCGGCATAGGGTAGACATTCTGTAGATGAAGCTGTCGTGGGTGGACCCGGGATAGTTGGCATATACTGATGTGATTATTCCCTTGGCATTGCATACAACTTGCACGTTGATGGAATGCCAGTGCTTGCGGTTTCTATAGATGTGCTCTGTTGCCCTGGGTGGACGTAGAGCCACATGTGTGCAGTCAATTGCACCAAGCACTTTGGGGAATTGAGCCACACCATAGAATTCCTGGATGCACGTCCGCCTTTCTGCATGAGTCCTGGGGAGATATATGTGCCTGCGGACTGATGGCCGTGCAGTGATGATGTTCAAGACCTGGTGTAGGCAGCGTGACTGCGTGGCCTGTGACACACCACCCACTATGGCACTTGTCCGCTGAAAGGATCCAGTGGCCAAGAAGTGCAGTACATTCAGGACCTTCTGCAGGGGGCTGAGTGCTTGGGAGCACAGGGTGGGTGATGTGAGGTCATCCTCCCACTCACTGACCAGGTCCAGTATGATGTGTGCTGGAAACCTGTACCTCCCATACACCTGGTCATCAGGCATCCCGAATAGGCTGGTTCTGGGTGTGAATATTCTGGCCCTGACTCTCCTCCTCCTCCTCCTTTGGTAGCCCACTGCCACTGCTGCTAGGAACGGTATGTTCATCCTGGCATCTGGCTTGTTTATTGAAAAGTGCGCAAATTAATGCTTTGCGCGTGTTCTAGGCGAGCGTGTGACCCTCGCACCCCTGGAATCTAGTTCCCACTCCAATAGCGTGTGGAAATTCCCACGCAGCAGGCATACAGTTGCGCTGACGTACTTGCGTGTGTAAGTGCCCGCGCACCACTGAAATACACGTACATAGGCCAATGGCGTGTACGCGCACTTTTGGCCAATTACACGCTATGAAATACACGTACATAGGCCAATCGCGTGTACGTGCACTTTTGACCAATTACACGCGATGAAATACACGTACATAGGCCAATCGCGTGTACGCGCACTTTTGACCAATTACACGCGATGACACTCTGACGTGCAGTATTTCCACGTGTGCTCCGTCATCACGTGCTGAGTGGGGAACGCCCGTGCGGATCACGTCAGACACGCTTACGCGCTGAGGGACTCTGGTCCAATAGAATCGCGTATGCGTGCTGACGCACTTACGCGCTAAGGGCCTTTCCTCGGATTTCACGCTGACGTGCAGGAATTTCACGTGCAAAATCACTCTGTATCAAGCTGGCCACCCGAAAACACACGGAACACCACGCTCCTGCCCAGAAGGCCGAGTTACTGCCCCCCCAGTGCCCTGAGCAGCCTCCCACGTGCTATCTGCTGCTGCCTGCCTGCCTGCCTGCTGCCACCGTGCCCTGCCATTTGGTGCCTGCACATCAGCCATCTGCAGGGGTCCAGTTGCTGTGTCCACCCCTGCTGGAACTGAAGACTCCCAACTGGGATCACATCGCTCCACAGCCCAGCCCCAGGACCCAGTTGCCCACCCACACCTGCCTCTGGGGTTGCCATGTCGGGCACTTCCACATCTGGCACCAGTGGCAACCCCAGGCCAGAGGGGCAGAGGGGCACCAGCTTCACTGCCACCGAAGTTGGTGTCCTGGTGGAGCATGTCCTGGGGCAGTATGATGCCCTCTTTGGATCGTCCCGCGCCAGCAAGGAAGGACGGGAGAGGATCTGGGCCGACTGTGTGGTTGCCATCAACGCGGAGGGGGTGGCAACCCGCAACGTCCAGAAGATCAAGAAGCGCTGGGAGGACTTGAGGTCCAGGACCCTTGTGAAGGCCCGGCGCCTCGTGGAGGGGGGCCGGGGCCGCATGAGTTCCATCCAGAAGAGGGTCCTGGAACGCGTACGCCCAGCGCTCCACGCCCAGGTCCTTGAGAGGGAGGCCCGTCTGGAGTTGAGCGGTAAGTGTGCAAGCATTACTGTGTGAGACAGGGCATGTTGCGGTGTGCTGGTTCTATGATACTTGCCTGTATGTGTGCCATGGGCCATGTATGCATGTATGTGTGCAGGGACATCATGGTAATGCATGTGCGACCAGTGATGTGTGACCCACATGGTTGTTGCATGTGTTGAAATGCGGCATGGGGAGCCCTATGCAGATTTAGGACATGAGAGCATGCCAGTCTCTGTACCTGGACATGGATGGGGGTGAAGGATGGGTGCTGATGCCAGGTACATATATGGTAGCCATGTCTGTGTGCCTGACCTGCGTGTCTGTGACTTGTGCATGCCATGGATGCTTGACACATGTGTGTGACAATGCACAGATTCAGTGACGCACCCAACTTACCCTTGTTTCGCCTGTGTTCGGTGTGTTTGGGGCCAGATGGATGTGACTGAGGTGAAGTGTGCATGTGATATGCATGAGCCATGATGCATGTGAGTTACATATCATTGAATGTTTCAAGAGTCAATTGGACATGCATGGAAATGTGCATGGCATGCACCATGCCTGTTACTGTGTGTGTTTTGCCTGGACTGACCCATGTGTTGTGGAGGGACATGATGGAAGTGTACTTTGACAGTGGTGCTCATCTGCTATTGCTTCCTGTCTAGGGGACCATTGTACAGTAGCCTGATGCTTGTGTCCTTTGTCTCCCTCTACGCAGCGGCTAGTGAAGAAGAGGGCGGAGACGGCGCTGTGGAGCAAGGCGGCGGGGATGCCCCCACGGCTGCAGCGGAAGGGGTGGGTGAGCCCCCACAGGGGCCTGCTACGGCGGGAGACGGTGAGGAGCCATCCAGGTTGGTGGTTTGCACAGAGGAGGAGGAGGCCGACACTGGTGCACACATGGGGCCTGGTGGGAGCATCCCTGCTGGTGCAAGTGGTGCAGTCCAGGGCCAGGGGCAGGAGGCAGCACAGGTCACCGTGGAGGTGCCTGTGCATGTCGCTGTCCCTGACCCTGTGAGTGCACCACCATGCACCAGCAGGGATGCCCCGTCCCAGGCCCGTCCGCAGGTAGAGGGGATGTCCATGTCAACTGACTCCCCTCCACCTGCGGCCGTGGGAACCCCTGGCCGCGTGGAGCAGGTCCTGATTGGGGTCGCGATGCGCACGGCTGTGATTCGTGATGACGTGCGTGCTTCCCGGGAGGAGCACGCACGTCATCACGAAGTGCACCGTGCCGACGTGGCCCAATTGGGATCGGCCATGTTCGGGGGGTTCCTGCATGTGTTGGCCAATCTGACGGCCCTCTCCTCCTCTGTGCAGGCTATCCACCGGTCGTTCTCCTTGCCGTCTTCCGGCCCAGATGCCACCATGGCCCCCTGTGGACCTGCCCCGACCAATGCAGCCAGCTCGGTGGGGATCCCATCCCTGCCACAGTTGGGAGTCGGAGGTCCAGCAGGGGTGGACAACACAGCAAGTGGACCCCAGCAGATGGAAGATGTGCCGGCATCATCAGGCAGGGCACGTGCACGACGGCGTCAGTGGTTACCATCAGCCTGGATGCCGTCGTGCTGGCAGAGGCAGTGGCGTCGGAGGCAGCAGCGGGCTCGACGTGGGAGGCATCATGGCTCAGGGCCATCAAGATCAGAGGGGCAGGCATCGGCCGGAGGGCAGGGCAACCCTGGCATGGCGGTGTGTTCCGTGTGGGAGGAGTTTGGCCAGCGGATAGGTGCGGAGCGGCAGCGGGCGGAAGAGGAGCGGCCCGCCATGGCCAGGGCGGAGATCTCCATGCGTCGGGCATTGAGGCGGGCTGAGTGCCTCGAGGAGGCTCGCAGGGATTTTGGTGAGCACATGGGGTTGTCCCTGCGAGACCTCGGGGCCAGGACAGAGTCCCGCCTCCAGGACATTGACATGGAGTTCGAGGATGCCCTGGCCAGCATCACCAAGTGAGCCGCAGGACTTGCCCGCTGCCTTTGTATATAGTTTTTTAGTTAGTTAGTGCTAGGTTTCCTTTATTTATTTTTATTATTTTGGACCGCTCGGACAATGGCCACTTTTTTGTACATATTTTTTTTATTAGTTAGTATTAGGTTTCATTTGTGGTGTTGGGCTCATGGACCCTGGAACATTCCTGTATATATTGTTATTTTTTGGGAGATACATTTTTTAATTTTCTTATTGTTTACACCATGACGTAATGGTTTTTCTTTGATTTCCTACTACATGGTTTTGCTTTGGACAAATTCTATTAATTTTTTAATCCTTTGTTTTTTGGTTTATCATTTTTGTTCTCGGACATGGACCTTTTATTTACTTTGCCACATAGTTGTATGTTTTATTAGTTTACTTATTTTTTGTTTTTAATACATTTTTATATTTTCTTACACTTGTGTTATTTTCTCTTTGGTTTCTTACATGTCATGATATGGGTTTTGACATTCACTTGCACCCATTGTGTATGTGTGTGTGACGGACATGTGTTCTTTTGCATACTTGCCTTTGGGGTTGTGTCATGTGATTGCATTCACTATGTGGGTGCATGCAATCCTTGCCTGGGTGTTTGTGCTGGGTATGCTGGCCATTACTGCCATGATTGTGTATCGTCAGGACCTGGGGCCAGGGGGACATGGGTGGGGGCCTGCTGGCAGGTTCCCCACAGTGCTGGGGGTGGTGGGAGACATGGGTGGGGGCCTGGTGGAGGGTGTCCCTGGTGGATGTGGGGTGGGGGTGGTGGGAGACATGGGTTGGACATGGGTGGGGGCCTGCTGGCAGGTTCCCCACAGTGCTGGGGGTGGTGGGAGACATGGGTGGGGGCCTGGTGGAGGGTGTCCCTGGTGGATGGGGGGTGGGGGTGGTGGGAGACATGGGTGGGGGCCTGGTGGAGGGTGTCCCTGGTGGATGTGGGGTGGGGGTGGTGGGAGACATGGGTTGGACATGGGTGGGGGCCTGCTGGCAGGTTCCCCACAGTGCTGGGGGTGGTGGGAGACATGGGTGGGGGCCTGGTGGAGGGTGTCCCTGGTGGATGGGGGGTGGGGCTGGTGGGAGACATGGGTGGGGGCCTGGTGGAGGGTGTCCCTGGTGGATGGGGGGTGGGGGGGGTGGGAGACATGGGTGGGGGCCTGGTGGAGGGTGTCCCTGGTGGATGTGGGGTGGGGGTGGTGGGAGACATGGGTGGGGGCATGGTGGAGGGTGCCCCTGGTGGATGGGGGGTGGGGGTGGTGGGAGACATGGGTTGGACATGGGTGGGGGCCTGCTGGCAGGTTCCCCACAGTGCTGGGGGTGGGGGTGGTGGGAGACATGGGTGGGGGCCTGGTGGAGGGTGTCCCTGGTGGATGGGGGGTGGGGGTGGTGGGAGACATGGGTGGGGGCCTGGTGGAGGGTGTCCCTGGTGGATGGGGGGTGGGGGTGGTGGGAGACATGAGCAGGTGTGTAGGGTAGTTCCCTGTGGTGTGTGCTGCCTGCAGGGGCCGTGGAGGGTGTACAGGTAATGCCTGGGAGCACACAGCCAATTCGCGTGTGGAACTTCCCGCACACCCCTGAAATCCACGTACCCGGCCATATCGCGTGTGGAACTTCCCGCGCACCCCTGAAATCCACGTACCCTGACTAATCGCGTGTGGAACTTCCCGCGCACCCCTGAAATCCACGTACCCGGCCATATCGCGTGTGGAACTTCCCGCGCAACCCTGAAATCCACGTAGCCGGCCATATCGCGTGTGGAACTTCCCGCGCACCCCTGCAATCCACGTACCCTGCCATATCGCGTGTGGAACTTCCCGCGCACCCCTGAAATCCACGTACCCGGCCATATCGCGTGTGGAACTTCCCGCGCACCCCTGAAATCCACGTACCCGGCCATATCGCGTGTGCAACTTCCCGCGCACCCCTGCAATCCACGTACCCTGACTAATCGCGTGTGGAACTTCCCGCGCACCCCTGGAATCCACGTACCCGGCCATATCGCGTGTGCAACTTCCCGCGCACCCCTGCAATCCACGTACCCTGACTAATCGCGTGTGGAACTTCCCGCGCACCCCTGAAATCCACGTACCCGGCCATATCGCGTGTGCAACTTCCCGCGCACCCCTGCAATCCACGTACCCTGACTAATCGCGTGTGGAACTTCCCGCGCACCCCTGAAATCCACGTACCCGGCCATATCGGGTGTGCAACTTCCCGCGCACCCCTGCAATCCACGTACCCTGACTAATCGCGTGTGGAACTTCCCGCGCACCCCTGAAATCCACGTACCCGGCCATATCGCGTGTGGAACTTCCCGCGCACCCCTGCAATCCACGTACCCTGACTAATCGCGTGTGGAACTTCCTGCGCACCCCTGAAATCCACGTACCCGGCCATATCGCGTGTGCAACTTCCCGCGCACCCCTGCAATCCACGTACCCTGACTAATCGCGTGTGGAACTTCCCGCGCACCCCTGAAATCCACGTACCCGGCCATATCGCGTGTGCAACTTCCCGCGCACCCCGGTATACACGCACACGTTTATTTTTTCTCCCAGCGCGTGTCTGTGTTTGTGGGTACCCCTTTGTACGTCATTTGTCCTGGAGGGCCACAGTATTGGACATTGATCATGTCTGTATATAGGTGCTATTTGTTGGCGCACCTTTTAGCGCACATTTCTTGCAGGCGCAGAGACGCTACAGCCTGCTTTCTTGTGGCGGTCGTGTTTGTGCCTGTTTGTGCCTGTGCGCTGCTTTGAGCGTGCGCTTTTTTGCCCTATTCTATTCCATGAATACGTGTTGTATGCGAGCGTGTGGGCGTTCCGCGCACTTGCCTCCTAAACTTTCCCCGTGCCGCCCACATTCTTCCCCATTCCGAGTGTTGTGCCCCATTTTATTCCCCATTCCGAGTGTCCCGCCCTGTGTTCCGCCTACTTTAGAGCTGTGCGCTGCGCTCGGAGTGATAGCGCAGTGGCCGTGGCGCACGACGTTGGTTGACCTGTGCGCCGGCCTGCGCCGCGCGCTTTTTCAGCGCACGTCCTCTGCTTTTCTTGCGCACGGACTTCCATGAATCGACGTGCGCTGGTTTCCCTGCGCTTTTCGCTAATTTTCGGCGCAGGGCACGTATTGGCCCCTCTGCGCCGGGATTTTCGGCGCACATTTATTCCATGAATCGGCCTGCAAGTCTTGTCCCCAGTCAAGTAAAAACTATTCCTGGGAGCAATTATAAAGACTCAAGAAGAGCTAGTCTTCCCCTCAGACGGGAGAGTACAAAACATGTTGTTTCAAGCACCTCAATATATAGCCGGTCTCCAGATAATAGTGCGCAAGGTAATGCACCTGCTTGGGATGATGGCCTCATGTATTTATCTGCTTCCACACGCGCGGCTGTGCATGCGCCCAATGCATGAGTGGTTAGCTAAACAACGGTCTCAGGCAAGTGGTCAGGGGGACGATTTAGTGGTTGTTTCGCTAACCTTAGTACTAGCTCTATGCTGTGGTCAAAGGACAATATGTTAAAAGGGAAGCCTTTTCGCAAGATACTGGTGCAGGCCAATCACACAAAAGATACATCACTCTCAGGATGGGGAGCCCATTACCTTCATCACACAGCACACGGAATGTGGACACAAACAGCCAAAAACCACATACACCTGCTAGAATTGCTGCCCGTCCTCAAGCCACTGCAAGCGTTCCAGCAACACCTAGCGGGTCAAACAGTGCAGGTCCTCATAGACCGCACCACTGCCATGTTTTATCTAAACAAACAGGGAGGGACACACTCTCAAAGCCAGTCCAGGTTATCCCAAAAGATTTGGAAGTGGGTGCTCAAGTGGAACATGTTCCTAGTCTGACAACACATTCCAGGGGAACTCAATGCTCTAGCAGACACCCTGAGCAGAAGTCTTCTAGTACCAGTACCCGCAGAATAAGAGCGGCAAATTCACAAAGATATTTTAAACAATATCTTCACCCAATGGGAGCATCCACCTCTAGACTTGTTCGCAAGAAGCCTAAACGCTCAATGCCCGTACTTTGCATCCAGGTTTCCACAACCAGGCTCCAAGAGGAACGCCCTGTGGATGAGTTGGTCTGGGAAATTTGCCTACGCTTTTCCACCAACACTACTCCTCAACCAAATAGTGCACAAGTTGCACCAGGAATAAGTCACATTAATCCTGATTGCTCCAATGTGGTCACGGCAACCATGGTTTCCACACCTACTCAAACTAGCAATGTGTAAACCAATCAAACCTCTGTGCCCTCTCAACATGCTGACCCAACACAAGGTAACAACACTCCATCCATTCCCTCAAACTATGAACTTGGCAGCTTGGATCCTGAAGTCATAGAGTTTGGGCACTTAAATCTTCCACAAAGGTGAATGGATGTCCAATGGGAAAATATTTATCATTTAGCGCAGATCACACAACATAAATCCAATTGAGTGCTCACCATCTAGCATCATTCACTTTATGCTTTACCTACTAGACTCTGGTTTAGTATGTAATTCCATCAAAGTACACTTAGCGGCTCTGTTTGCTTACACTACATCCCAAACCAAGGTGTCATGGTGGAAAGTTCCAGTTATCAAAACATTCATGGAGGGAGTAAAGGGACTATACCCTCCCATTTCAAATCCTCTGGGACCTTAATGTTGTTCTCTGTGAAGGCATCATGGAGTAGACACAGACAACAGATTCAAATGTGTACTCAAAAGCTTTATTTAACTTGGATGGAGTAAGGCCTAACTTGCCCTGTGCTAAGGTTAGATCTCCCTACCTAAAGAAAACTAAGGATAGTGTGTGTCAGAATGTCCAAATCAAATAGGTCTGTTTCCAAATCCTATACTTACCCGCACAACTAACTGTATACAATGTGTGGGATGTCAGTATCAAAAGAAATAGTGTTTGAAATAAAGTTCTGAGTTTCTTCCAGCTCTTGGCTTGTAATCAGTTTCCCCTTCATCAAGTTCAAAACAGTTCACAAAATATCAGGGTTCCCTTCCCCAACAGTTCAAATCTTCCAGCTTTTCAAAATAATACCATTTCTTGGGACACTTCCCAGCTCTCTTGTCATCAGTACTTTTCACAAAGATAAGTGTGTTTCTTGATTTCAAAATCACATAAGCGGCTGTTTCAAAACCAAGATTCTTTATGGATACTTTCATGGGCGTTTTTCATAAAGGGGGGTGCTTGGTCTAGGCGCAGTTGTCAGACCACATGGTCCACCAATTACAGGTCACGCAACTGATACCCCTTCTTATCTGCATTTCATTAACAATTGTCCACTGCATTCCTTTGTCAGTGAAGCTTGTCTCTTTCATCAGTGTTACACTCTTCCAACACTTTACCGTGACTTGGTTGGCCACAATGCACTTTGTTACACCTTCTGTATTCTTCTGGCTCTTGCAAACATAGGTTTTCCCTTAACCTGGGGTTTTCCCAATACTTGTTTCTTCTCTCATACCCTTGGTATTTCTCCTGGCTTTGCCAACACTTGTGTCTGAAAACATTCATTTTGTGGTATCTTCTACTTGCACCACCTTGCTTTCATTCTGTTCACTAGAATTCATAACTTGCTTTTGTTCTGAGTGGCATTCAAAAGTGCTTATAAGGTTTCTTTTCCATTCATTCGGTTTTCAAAACACTTGTTTAAGCCTTAGAAGTGATACTAACAACTTGCAGTTCATTCTGTTTTCTAAAGCACTTGTTTTAGCATTCAAAAGTGCTTTAAATCAAGTGTGCATGTTTCAGGCTCCCAGTGTGCCCCGGTAGAAGTGTTTCCTTGTTTTCACTCACCAGCTCCATATGGCAGCTCCCTTTCGCTTCATTCTGCGCCTCACACTGTTTTCCGGCTTCCCATTACTCTGGCTCTCTCTTTGCAGAGGCAATCAAGGGAACAACTTGCTCTTGCAGCAACTGGAGTGCATCTGCGCCCCACATCTACCATTGTGTGCCCCCGGCAAGGAGGGCTTACAGGGCTTCCAGACCCTCTCGTGGGTAACCTCTGCCACGGTGTCCCTCTCTGCGCAACACAGCTCTTGGCTCCTGTGTCTCCCGCTCCTCCTTCTCCAGCCAACTCCAGACCAGCCCACTTCTGTGTTGCCCTTCTTGCTGTGTGGAAAAGCTTTTTATACTGATTAGAATTGTAAAATGACCACAGGTGTGGGTCATTAAGTTCAATTGCCTGACCACAGTGAAACTTATTAGCTGGACATGCCTGGCTGTTTCATCAGTACAACTCCATAGTTGTCCAACTTCTTCGTCTCAATACCAGAGTGGTGTTTGGGGATATCTGAATTAAAGGAAGTTTGCATAACTCTGTGTTGTTTCTTCCTCATCTTGGTACTTGACTGATGTGTTTGTATTATTAATATAAGGCTGAAAGTAGACTACAAAGGCCTGGGTAATGGAAGGGTCATTCTGTAATGGGAATGGGGGTTACCATGTCTGATTCTAAGAGATCCGACCGTGGCTGAATTTGCCGCGGCAGGAACGTTCGCATGAGAAAGGTGCAAACTACCAAATGTTTGCACCCTTCTCATGCGAACACACATACATACTCACACCCTCAACACACCCCCAACATAAACAAACCCCACTTACCTTCTTCTTCACGCTGGGTCCCTGCGGCGCCAGTTCCCTTTCACTTCCGTGATCGGGAACCGGCGCTGCAGGGTCCTTTTCTTTTCTTTTCTTTTTTTTTAACGGAAGGCTGCAGGGGTGTCCCCCGCAACCCCCACTCACTATACTATAAAGTATAGTGAGCGGGGCGATGCGGGGACACCCCCGCAGCCCCTGTTTTTTTTTTTTTACAATGCTACCACCAAAGGATAGAACTTTTGGTGTTAGAACCTTTGGTGGTAGCATTATTAGACCTAATGGTTCATGCGAACCATTAGATTCAGTCAAAACAACCTAAGGATGTCCTCTCCCCATTCCCCAAGTTCCCTCCACCCAGGTGATCCTCCATCGTATATATACTCCCAGGGCTGTGATCCAAAAGCAATGGCCTTTCCCTGACTACCTGAGAGGAGGATCCAGGGGGAACAGAAGTGAGGACGCCTTCAGGTTCCTCACACCTCGCAAAACTCATGGGTCCACCCTTTGAGCCCATGCACAAAGCCAGCCTAAAACATTTAACTTGCAGATCTGCCTTCCTTGTAACTATCACTTCCATAAGACGGGTGAGTGAACTACAAGCATTCTCAGTACAAGACCCTTCCATTATCATCCACAAAGATAAGGTGGTCCGGAGAACACACACTAGATTCTCACCAAAATTCATATCTAAGTTCCATGTCAACCAATCTATTGAACTACCTACCTTTTTCCAAAAACCATCAACTTCAGCTGAAAAGAAGCCTCCATACCCTAGATGTAAGGAGGGCGGTCTTGTACTACATAAACAAAACTAAACATCTAAGGAAAACAGACCAACTCTTTGTTTCCATAGCACGGGGCAGGGAAGGAGATCATATTTCTAAAAACGCTATCTCCAGATGGATAGTCCACTGCATACAACTTTACTACTTGCTTTCAAAGAAACTGTTACCCTTTACACCAGGAGCTCATTCTGCAAGAAATACAGGAGCTACTTTGGCATGTATTGCAAATGTTCCCATAGACGCAATTTGCAAGGCAGCTACTTGGAGTTCCATTCATACTTTTACTCAGCATTACTGTATTGACACACACTCTAAAGCAGATTCACAGGTTGGACAAGCAGTGCTAAAACATGTATTTGCCACTGTACCGTCCCACAAACAACCTGCTTCTCCAGGATCTGCTTGCTAATCTATGCATAGCATGTGATCTAAGCAGATCCACAAGCCTAAGAAGGCATACATTACTCATCGTAATCTTATTTCTGATGCTTGTATCTGCTTAGATTCACATGCGCCCACCCTTCCTCCCCTCCTGGAGTCGAAGGTGCATAGATGTTTTCTCTACCTTCACCTTTATGCCTACCCATTCTTGTACTCCTGCTACACTTCATGCACCCTCATGTCAGAAAAAAAACAATCTGAGGGACCTCAACGCGTGAAGGACCATAGGTACAGTTGATATCACACTAGGGATAGTATTACCAACACACCTAGCCGATGTCCCTTTTTGAGTTTTGAAAACAAATCATGTAGTACTCTGAGACTAGATGTCGGCCTATGCATCAAAGGTGGTTGTAGACCCTCCTGAGTTGAAGAAATTCCATTGATCATGGTATTTGACCCATGTCTCAGTAGAGGGGCTTCCACACTCTTGTTTAACTTTAATAGATGCCCAATAAATGATTGTCCACACAAGCTATTGTTAGAAAAATATCATTGTTAAATTGATAGGGCAAAAGGAAAAAATCATTATAGATAATTTTGCAAGATAAATGTGTAAATGAAGCAACACTAGTGTAAATGCTTTAACGGTTCTTAGGAATTCTGGGAAAGTGTTTTTCATTGGCTGGAGAGAGCTTTTAAAATATTAGTGAATTATTTCCTGTCTTCTCAGAAAGGGAGGGAAAAGACAGTTCATTGGAAGTCACAGGGACAAAGGCTTGGGGGAAAAAAGGCATTGGGAACCGCTATTCATTTTTGGAAAATAACTGGCTATTTGAGGACCTGGGCTAAAGGAGGAAAAGCCACCTACAGGATAAGACAAAAATATGGTGGAGGGAGATACTGGCAAAGATATCTAATAAAACCTAAGACATTTTGGACCTTGGTTTTGGATAGTGGCAATTGTAAAAGTGAAGCTCAAATAAATGGATTGCTCTAGATGTATGGATTTCTTGTATTGAATACCACTGCGTTAAGACTGAGCAGTTGCACAGTTCAGATGCGAGCTGTTTTATCGGGATGGATGGGTTACTTTTCATGATTTGCCCATCTTGAAAGAATAAAAAGGTTGAAACATTCTTGTGTGCCAGGCCCTAATAGATTAGCTAAAATTACATAAAGCTTAACAAGACTGAAGAGCGGAAGTATATGAAATATTGCTTGCTAACATTGTTAAAAAAAGGAGAGCTTCCCAGTCATTAGTCTAAAGCAGTTCTTGTTCCGATCTGTGAAAAAGTACAGTGTTCCAATCCACAAAATTATGGACTGGTTGCCTTGTTGGACATTTACAGCAAGGGCTTTGCCTCTTTAATTTTACAAGAGTTTAATTTGTGGTTAAAGAAGAAGGTTATACTGGCTGCAGTTTAGACTGGCTTTAGAGAAGTTATGGAAACCATGAGAAATGCTGTGATGAATATGTTTTAATAGAGCAGGCTATGAGATAAAAATGTTGTATTCCGTTTTTGGTGTTCCCTGAGCTTACTGATACCAAACTGACACAGACCTTTCCATGCTCCACCGTGCTATATCTGATACTCTCTATGTTCTTGGCCCTGTCATGAGGATCCGCTTGAAGTCCAAAGCCAAGTGCAACTCTCGGTATGACTCAGACCTTGTCACCCTTAAACGCAAATGCAGGGTGGCTGAGAGGAAATTGCGTGCTTCCGGTACATCCTCTGACAAACTGGCCTGCCGCCTGCTCCAAAGGCAATACCGGCTCTCTGTCCGCACCAAGAAAAGAGCCCACATCCAAGGCTGCGTCTCCACAGCATCTAACAACTTGGCCGAACTCTTTCAAATTTGCAAGAAGCTGGCCAATCCTGCTGCAGTCTCTACCTCTCCTGTTCCCTCCCAGGCCCTCTGCACGGCCCTGGCTTCTCATCTCATCTCTAAAACTCAGGACATCCTGTCATCTCTCTCTTCCTCTTCCTCTCCCTTTCCTCCCTCTAATCCCTGCTCTTCCTCTGGCCCTTCTTCAGCCACCTCTCCTCCCTCCTTCCCTGCCTTTCCCCTGTCTTCCCCAAACAAGGTTTCTAGACAAGTCCGATATATAAAGATCTCATCAAAACAGGTTCACTCCTGTTACTCCAAAACCATCAAGGAACACATTAACACCCTGGGTCCTGCTCTGACTGATTTCTGCAACCACTCATTCGCCAGTGGAGTCTTCCCCTGCTCCCCTGAAGCACTCTCTTGTGCATCGTCTTCTTAAGAAACAGATACATTCACACTGCGCATAAGTCGAAATATTGAATGCTTGGTCGCATGTCATTTATTGAGTTCTGAATCAGCCTGACCCGTGTTTCGAGCAACTGCTCTTTTTCTGAGGCTGAATTGTTACATCCCATATAGTTGACAAAAACATAAATGAGTGTACATAAAACACCAGCAACATAAACCAGTGGCAGCAAGGTTGTATGCCAATCCATTAACACATTCAAAGAATTAATCACACAGTTAGTGAAAACATTACAATATGAAGGTGGCAGATGAGTATAAAGTATGTCAAAATGCGATACCATAATAATTTGTTATTCATCGACACACCAAATCAAAAAGTCCAATATTGAATTCAAATAGAAGACAAACCCAAATAACATACAAACATAAAGAGAGAAAGAAACAATGAAAACAGAGGGTTACCAGTGTAATTCATTGCATTTTAGGCATAGCAGTCGTTATGACATGTGTCACATCAGATCTGCCCTTCAAAGAATTAGGAAACTCATGTACCTTGTGCGCTCTTCTATTCCATCACGTATCTAAATAGAAATAATAGTAGTACTATTAATTTCATCCAACAATACACACTACTAAACAATACTGAGCGAAACTCTGATTCTTCACTATGATCATTGAAACTAAAACCAGACACCTCTTGATGCTATCCTTTGTTCACATGACTATACAGAAATGAAATCACTCACCAATTAGTATTGAAGGTCATAGTAAAGTTGTACTTGTGGACATGTGAAAATAAATATATATATTTATACATGCATATACATATATATGTATATATATATATATGTATATATATATATATATATATATATATATATATATATATATATATATATTTTGTGCTGGTCAGCCTACAATTTAGTTCTAATTTATCTCACTAAAGATTATAACAAAATACCACATCTTAAAATAGCAAATTTAAAATTAGATTACCTACATCTCCTCGCAATTGCGGTGGAATTAATATCTGAAATCCACTGTAGCGATTCTCAAAAGTAAGGTTACAATCGTATTGCACAGATCAGTGAAGACGATCGTCAAAATCCACGGCCGGTGGAAAGCAGAAGAGTGAAAGGGGAGAAAACGAAGCGCCTTAATTAAAACCAGTGCAGCGCCACCCAGTCTTTCCGTATAGTAACTAAATCTAGTCACCTCTCGGGACCATGACTAAGCAATACTTCTTACATGAACTGTCGTTTCGCCGATTATCAAGGGCTGCAACGCTACCGTTGCCTTGGATATAACAACTTCGCAAAGGCATAGGCCGTCACTGTTGGGAGAGGTAAATATGCCAGACTATCCACCATCTTGGTTGAGAACTAACTTTTTAGTTATGCTTATGCAATTGTACTTATTAACAACACGAAACACATTAAACAAGGGACGAAGCAAACGCTAGTCGGCAAAATATAATTGTTCCTATGTCCCGTGATGATTGTTGAACCCTACCCATTCAATCTCATCCGCAGTCCTCGTAGTCATGGCAATTATATTACTAGTGTACCATGCTCGTTGCATGCTATTCAACTCAATCTGTGCATAGATTTACTTAGAGGTACGTATTAAAACATGTTGTTCCAATTAATATTGGAATCAAACGATCAATTAACTAAGCGCAGCTCGGCAGACGAACATGGCGTTGTCATTGATCTGTGACATAGCAGTCCTATTCTAATACACTACTTACTGGTGAATGCTTAATTTGGGTAGCACTAATTCATACTATATTCCTCCATACAAACCAATGTTTTTAGCAATATGTCCTTGTCTATATACCACTCAGTCATACTCATCCCACCATATTGCCCATGCCAATCCCAAAATTCCTTACGTTTGTTAAAATCATCCTGATCTTGTTGTGGCATGTCACCTGGCTCACCCGCTGAAACAAGTAATCACGCAACAGATTTGGTGTCACACATTCCACCGCTGCAAGCGCAGAAAGCCAATTATTAAAATAAAATCCATAGATTATAACAAAATTGAATTAATTCCGGAAGCATATATATTGGTTCATTCGAAATGCCAGAAACACTCAGGCATGCTCCTTGTTAACATGTACCTAAGCACCCAAATAATCCTGATATTGCAAAAGATCTCAAATAGCTTCACATTGGTACCTATTTGGTGATCATTGGGATCTCATTTCTGATAAGCTAATATAGCAATTGGTCCCAATTCGGTCCCAAATTGTTCTCAACCTTTTAGTTTTTTTGTGAATGTGTGGGAAGAGAACAACATCCACATACTAACAAGTGGGTGGTTGAGGGACAAGATCCACATAATAGCTACTAGAAAGCAAAGGGCGATTCATAGAAAGACAGACAATTCATGATCAGTATTTAAGCCTGTGTATACTGTTCTATATTGGCAAATAAGTCATGCTTCCAGTTGCCTACGTTTCAATTCTAGGTTTCCCCCTCTTGGTGGTAATGTTGCCTTAGCCATTACTACAAAGCATATATCCCTCTTGTTGTCCATCTGGTGAAGATTTTGCCAATACATGGCTAACGGATATTTGGCATCTTGATTACCAATCATAGATAGATGTTCACGAATCCTGATCTTCAAAGGCCTAATCGTGCTCCCTATGTAATGAGATCCACACACACAAATGATGCAATAAACCACTGTTACGCTCACCTGGTCTCTGCTGAGGCATTGGGGCATGGTGACTGGTGGTAATAGGTGATGCTGCTCAGGACTGCTCCTGCGTGGAGAATAGGGGGCATGAGTATGCCAGCTTGTGCGCCTGATCCCCTTCCAGACCCCTTCTCCCAAACCGTGGTACCCGTGGTATGCGCTGGAAAACTCACCTGTTGATTAGTTTTGGCGAGCACTCCATCCTGCTGCTTCTGCAGGGGCACTTGTATGATCTGGACCGAGTTCCTTCACTGGTCCCTTGCACGTGGTAGTCCAGTCCTGTTGCGACTAAGCCACTATACTTCAGGTAAATGTTCCTGTTTGCGTTTGTCTTTCCTTGTCTGTTTTTGTTGTATTGTAAAGTTTGTTGTCTTGTATTGCTGTCCGTTCCACTTTTGATGTTTGTTCTTTTGCTTTCTTCCCTTGCAGGTGATGTTGCCGGCCCGGCAGAAGCTGCAGAGCTCGAGGCGGCAGCCGGAGGGAATGGGGAACGAAGCTGAAGCGGTACAGTAGCTGGTAAATTGTTAACTAGGGGGTGCGCGTGGTTCAGATGCGGCGCTGCCCTAGGACAGGTGTTCTGACCTTGTCTTTCTTCTTCTTCACAGGGTCCGAGTTTGTGGATGTGCAGTGCGGTGCTGCACCGTCGGGATCAAGATCACTGGATGTCAGGAGATGAGTCTGTAGATGAAACGATGAAGCACTGGTTTCCTGGAGATGAGCATGCAGGAGAATGCCTGGTTTCAAAGGTAAGGAAACTGGTCCAAGCGGCGGTGAGCGTCACGTTGCACGCGAGTGCACAGTAACGCGAAGCACCGGCCTTAAGGATGGAGCAGTTTATATAGCTGAGCTTCTGAAGCCACGTCCATCAGGTTCAGCCTGCCTGCCACACCCTGGCACACCCAATGAGTCAGCACATTAAGACCAGGCCTAGAGAGCCACACCCGATGAGTCAGCACATGAGGATGGTCTCTGGAATAAAGGCTTTCATCTCCTGGAAAGTTCTTAAAAATAAAAGCACTTCTGCACTGAAATAAAGTAAAAGCACTCCTGCACTGAAATACAGTGTTCCTGCTCACATCTTTATACGAGCCTGGCGCCAAAGGCGCCAGGACTGAGTCCAGCCAGGGCCCCTGTGTTTATGGGTCCCAATGGGACATAAGTGAGTCAAGTGACCCATTGCCCCCATCACTAGATCGTGTGGTGTTTGCGTTCTGGGGCCTGTGGCCATGACAACCACATATTTTGAATTACAGTTAATGAATGAATCCACATAATAGTTTCCCAACATTCCAAAGTTAACAATTCTGGTTTCCAGAGCATGAGTGCACAAAGAACACCCCTGCATTTGTAAAACCCATTGTTCTGTAATCAATGTAACTAGGTTTGACTGCTCTTGAGATTGGACATAAAAGAGGGACACAATATATTCTTCAATGTACGTGCTTTGCTGTACATAATACTCGGATTTGGGTCCAACCCCCTACATAAATCTTTGTCCAATTGGAGTAAGTGCCAGTGTTTCTTGACCACAGTGTAAATCATTTGACTGTCTGCATTATATTGTGTAATGAGTCTCAATTTATTTGATTGGGTAGTAGTGGTGCAAACTTTTGGAGTTGAAAAATCAGCTCTTTCCATATGGCATACTTCTTTCTGAGCTTTGTTTAAAAGTCTTCTCTGATAGCCTCTCGCAAAAAATCTTTTCTTTATCAATTCACTTTCAGACTTAAAATCATCTGTACTAGTACAATTTCTTCTTGCACGAATGAATTCGCCTTTGAGAATATTAGACATCACTGTCTTTTTATGACAACTGTCCGCATGTAGTACTGAGTTAACTGATGTACTCTTGCAGAAAGTCTTAGGGGCCGATTCATGGAACAAACGTGTGCCGAAAATCCCAGCGCAAGCAGGCGCAAAGAGGCGCAAGCGTGAGAAAGCAAGCGCACGTGCACGTTGTTTGTTTCAAGGAAGGCGCTGCACTACTTTCCCACTGGTTGTTCACCAAATCTGTGCATGGCGCACGCTGGCGCACACATCTCCAAACAGCGTGTGCTAAGCGCTCAGCGAAAGCGCACATAGCGCAGTGCACACAACAAAAGTAGGCGGAACAGGGTGCGGAATGGGGAATAACGTGTGAAAAAGAAGGCGTAACTGGGCAAGTACTGCTGGGAAGTACACGGAACGGCCACACGCAAGCGAACCACATGTATTCATGGAATCGAATAGGGCAAACCCGTGCATGGGCAAAGACACGCACAGGCCTAAACACGTCCGCCACACGAAGGCAGGCGGTAGCGTCCCTGCGCATTACAAAAGTGTGCACAAATAAAAAGCACGTATATACTGAGTGGGGTACGTGTATTACTGGGGTTCGTGGGAAGTTTTACACGCGAAAGGGCCCTGTGCGAGTTGGGTACGTATATTACTGGGGTTCGCGGAAAGTTTTACACGCGAAAGGGCCCTGTGTGAGTGGGGTACGTGTATTACTGGGGTTCGCGAGTAATTTCACACGTGATTGGCCCTGTGCGAGTGGGGTACGTGTATTACTGGGGTTCGCTGGAAGTTTTACACGCGAAAGGGCCCTGTGCGAGTGGGGTATGTGTATTACTGGGGTTCGCGGGTAGTTTTACACGCAAAAGGGCCCTGTGCGAGTGGGGTACGTGTATTACTGGGGTTCGCGGGAAGTTTTACACGCGAAAGGGCCCTGTGCGAGTGGAGTACGTGTATTACTGGGGTTCGCGGGTAGTTTCACACACAATTGGCCCTGTGCGAGTGGGGTACGTGTATTACTGGGGTTCGTGGGAAGTTTTACACTCAAAAGGGCAACGCCCGTGTGGGATACGTCACAGACGCGCTTACGCGCTAAGGGCCTTTCCTCGGATTTCACACTGACGTGCACCTTTTTCACCTGCCAATTCACTCTGTATCAAGCTGGCCATGCGCACACACACGTAAGACCATGCTCCTGCCCTGAAGGCCATTTTCCTGCCCCCCAGACCCCCGAGCACGCTCCCACCTGCCATCTGCTGGTGCCTGGCTGCCTGCTGCCCGCACGTCAGCCAGGGGTGCAGTTGCTGTGACCATCCCTGCTGGAACTGAAGACTACCGACTGGGATTCCATCGCTCCACAGCCCACCCCCAGGACCCAGTTGCCCACCCACTCCTGCCTCTGGGGTTGCCATGTCCAGCAGAACACCATCGGGCAGCACTGGCAACCCCCAGCCAGAGAGGCAGAGGGCCACCAGCTTCAGTGCCAGGGAAGTTGGTGTCCTGGTCGAGCAAGTCCTGGGGCAGTATGATGCCCTCTTTGGAAGTTTGCGCACCGTCAATGAAGGATTGACCAGGATCTGGATGGACATCTGCCATCAACGCGGAGGGGGAGGACTTCAGGTCCAGGACCCTGAACAAGGCCCGGTGCCTTGCAAAGGCAGCGGATGCCGAGGGGCACCGGGGCCATCTTTCGGACCACCAAATGAGGGTCCTGGAACGCATATGCCCAGCACTCTACGTCCAGATCCTTGAGAGGCAGACCCGTCTGGAGTCGAGCGGTAAGTGTACATGCAGAGTGATTGGACACTGTGCGTGTCGTGGTGTGCCAGTAGTGTGCAGGTTGCACATGTGTTTTTGTAGGGCCATGTAGGGATGTGTATGAACATGTGCGTGAGGCTGCCATATGTGTGTCCTCTCATGTGTGAGACACATTGATGGTGTATGTGTTGGTAAGCATTCTGGACAAATGCAGGTGTGGGAGCACACATGTTTGAATTTCTGTGTATGTACATTGGCATGGTTGTGGCATGGATGGTGGTTCCTAATGCATGTATCTGCACTGTGTGCATGTGTGTGTACTTGACAAGTGTGCAACTGTGATGCAACATGGATGCATGTGACACTGATATGTAGAAGGCTGAATGGCAGATCTGACATGTATGGCAATCTCATCACTGCAACAGTTGGAGGAGATGTAGACATGCATGTAAGTGTGGTGGCGTGTGTGCATGTCTAATGCACTCCCTGTGTTTCATGTGATGTCTGGCTCACCTTTGGATGCTCATGCTGTTGTATGTGTATGGATGGTGCTGGCTGTTGTGATATGGCTGTGGAATTGCTCATGTGTGTGAGTTGAAATAACGTGTGTTGGGGATTGTGATGCCATGTCTCAAGTTTGACACTGCCACTCATGTGCAACTGTCATGGGTGTATCAGCCCATTGTACAGTGCCCTGATGCCTGTGTCCTATCTCTTCCTGTCTGCAGCGTGAACTGATGAAGAGGGCGGAGAGGGTGCTGTGGAGCACAGTGGCAGGGATCGCACCGCCAGCCGGAGACGCAAGGCCCGGCTCCCCTCCCAGGTTGTCATCTCGTCAGGGAGTGAGGAGTCCGGTGCCGCTTCCCAGGCCGCAGCTGCCGAGGGTAGGTCCAAGAGTTGGAGGTCAAAGTTGGACTCCTCGGCAGCAGAAGGGGCAGCTGAGACCCCACAGGGTCCGATGGAGGAAGATGGCATGGAGTCATCCAGGTTGGTGGGGGGTTTGGTGGAGGAGGCGGCCGTGCAAGGGACAGACACGGGGTCTGGAGGTGGGGATTCCACTGGTGCTAGTGGTGCAGTGCAATGGCAGGGACAGGAGGCAAAACAGGCCACCGTGGAGGTGCCTGTGTGTAATCCTGTCCCCGATCTTGTGACTGCATCATCCTGCACCAGCAGGGATGTCTACGTCCAGACCTGTTATCAGGGAGGGGATCCGCTTACAACAACTGGCCTTCATCTCCCTGCGGACGTGGCTATCCAGGACCGGGCTGAGCCTGTCCTGAGTGGGATGGCGTTGCGTCAACGGGCATGTGAGGTGACCTGCAGTGTTTTCGTGAGGACACTGCACGTCATCTCGAATGCCTCGTTGACCGCATTGACCTACTGGGATGGGTCACCAGGGCTGGATTCCTCCATTTGCTGGACCTTGTTCCGACCCCCTCCTCACCTGAACCCCCTATGCGCCAGTCGTCCTCCATGCCATCTTCCCACCCATGTATCACCTGGGTACCCTGTGGAGCTGCCTCTGACCCTGCGGCCAGGCTGGTGGAGGACACATCCCTGCCACAGTCGGGAGTCGGACGTCCAGCAGGGGTGGCCACCTCAACAACTGCACCCCAGCCGGAGGAGGATGTGCAGGCAGCAAGAGCCAGGGCACAGGCAGAGGCACAGCAGCAGCAGCAACAAGGTGGGAGCCATGATGGCTCGGGGCCTTCAACATCGGAGGGGCAGGCATCGGCCAGAGGGCAGGAGGACCCAGGACTAGAAGTGTCTTCTGTGTGGCAGCGGTTAGGCCATGCTATAGATGCGGAGCGGCGGCGGGCGGAAGAGCCGCGGCTCACCATGGTCAGGGCGGAGTTCTACATGCGTTGGGCATTGAGGCGGGCAGAGTGCCTCGAGGCGACTCGCAGGGAGTTGAAAAAGGCCATGAGTGCCTTCCTGCGAGACCTCGGGGTCAGGGCAGAGTCCCGCCTCCGGGACATCGACATGGAGTTCGATGATGCCCTGGCCCGGGACACCACAGAGTGAGCCGCAGGACTTGCCCGCCGCCATTGTATATAGTTAGATAGTGTTAGGTTTCCTTTCCTTTTCTTTTTTATTTTGGTTGCGCTTGGACAATGCACCACGTTTTTTGTATATAGTTTTTTATTAGATAGTATTTTTGGTAGGTTTCATTTCATCAGTTGGGCTCATGGTCCCTGGATTGTTCATTTGTACATAGTTCACCATTGGATTATTCACATTTTTTTTATTTTCACCATGGAGCAATGGATTTCACTTTCTTTTTTTCCCTTGGATTTGCTTTGTTGGACTGTGACTTTGGACACCATTTCTTTTGGATTTCTTTGGATTATGATTTCTTGTTTTTTATTCTTTTACGGACATGCAGCATTTCTTTAATTATTCCCATTGTTGTGTGTTTTATTTAAATTACATTCATGTTGTGTTTAATACATTTTTTTCTTCATACTTCGATGTGTGGTATTATCTCATTGGTTTCATGCATGCCATGATATGGGTTTTCACATTCACTTGCACCCATTGTGTGTGTGTGAGACGGACATGTGTTCATTTACATACTTGCCTTTGGGGTTGTATCATGTAATTGCCTTTTCTATGTGGGTGGATGCAATACTTGGTTGGGTCTTTGGGCTGGGGAGGCTGGCCATAAGGGCCATGATTGAGGATCGTCATGACGTGGGGGCAGGGGGACATGAGTGGGACATGAGTGGGGGCCTGCCAGCTGGTGTCCTGCACTGCTGGGGGGTGGGGATGCAGGGCGACATGAGTGGGACATGAGTGGGGGCCTGCTAGCAGGTTCCCTGCACTGCTGGGGTTAGGGGTGCAGGGCGACATGAGTGGGACATGAGTGGGGGCCTGCTGGCAGGTGCCCTGCACTGCTGGGGGGTGGGGGTGCAGGGCGACATGAGTGGGACATGAGTGGGGGCCTGCTGATGCTGGCAGGTGCCCTGCACTGCTGGGGCGTGGGGGTGCAGGGCGACATGAGTGGGACATGAGTGGGGGCCTGCTGGCAGTTCCCCGCACTGCTGGGGGGTGAGGGTACAGGGGGACATGAGTGGGGGCCTGCTGGCAGGTGCCCCGCACTGCTGGGGGGTGGGGGTGCAGGGGGACATGAGTTGGTGATCAGTAGTGCAAGCTGACATGTGGCTTGGCTGGGGGGCATGCCCATGGTGGATGGGCTGCCTGCGGGACATGACCAGGGGTGCAGGGTAGTCCCCTGTGGTGTGGGCTGCCTGCAGGGGCCGTGGAGGGTGTAGAGGGAACACCTGGGAGGACCCACACTGCCAATTCACGTGTAGGACTCCCCGCGCACCCCCGAAATACACGTACCCTGCTCATATCGCGTGTGAAACTTCCCGCGCACCCCCGAAATACACGTACCCCACTCGCACAGGGCCAATCGCATGTGAAACTTCCCGTGAACCCCAGTAATACACGTACCCCACTCGCACAGGCCCTTTCGCATGTGAAACTTCCCGCGCACCCCCGAAATACACGTACCCCACTCGCACAGGGCCAATCGCGTGTGAAACTTTCCGCACACCCCCCGAAATACATGTACCCCACTCGCACAGGGCCAATCGCATGTGAAACTTCCTGCAAACCCCAGTAATACACGTACCCCACTCGCACAGGCTCTTTCGCGTGTGAAACTTCCCGCGAACCCCAGTAATACACATACCCCACTCGCACAGGCCCTTTCGCGTGTGAAACTTCCTGCGCACCCCCGAAATACACGTACCCCACTCGCAGAGGGCCAATCGCGTGTGAAACTTCCCACGAACCCCAGTAATACACGTACCCCACTCGCACAGGCCCTTTCGCGTGTGAAACTTCCCGCGAACCCCAGTAATAAATGTACCCCACTCGCACAGGGCCAATCGCGTGTGAAACTTCCCGCGAACCCCAGTAATACACGTTCCCCGCTTGCCGTGCTGGTACAGGGTTAGCGCAGCCCTTTGTGCTGGATTGGGGATTTTGCTGGCTTTTCCCTGCGCAAGGGGCGTTCTTGGGGGCGTAACTGGTGCTGCTGCAGGGTCGCTGCGCCACTGTGCGCCACGGCTGGTTTTGGTAGCTAAAATCCATGAATACGCTGTGCACGGAAATGGATTTTACCGTGCGCGGCTGGCGCAGAGATTCGCACGCGCACACTGTGCGCCAGCCGCTTGCGCCACTTGTGCGCTAAATGCTATGAATTACCCCCTAAGTCTCAAAGCCCTTAGCTGTTAAGGAAATTGTCAAATCTAAAAAGTCAATGCAGGTGTCACTGAATGTATGTGTAAACTGAATTCCCCAAGCATTAGAGTTTAAGAATTTGACAAAATCATACATGCATTCTACTGTATCAGACCATACCATGATAACATCATCTATAAATCATTTCCACAGATGAATATTCAGGAAAAACTCCAAATTCGAGAACACAAATTGTTGCCCAAAATGATGCATTAATAATATCGACAAGGGTGGCGCAAAACTAGCTCCCATTGCTATCCCAATCAATTTTCTGTAATAGACATTGTTAAATAGGAAAACATGTGACACATGCCATAACAACTGCTATGCCTAAACTGCAACGAATTACACTAGTAACCCTCTGTTTTATTGTTTCTTTCTCTCTTTATGTTTGTGTGTTATTTGGCTTTGTCTTCTATTTGACATCAAAATTGGACTTTTTTGATTTGGTGTGTCGATGAATAACGAATTGTTATGGTATCGCATTTTGACATACTTTATACTCATCTGCCCCCTTCATATTGTAATGTTTTCACTAACTGTGTGATTCATTCTTTGAATGTGTTAATGGATTGGCATACAACCTTGCTACCACTGGTTTATGTTGCTGGTGTTTTATGTACACTCATTCATGTTTTTGTCAACTATATGGGATGTAACAATTCAGCCTCAGAAGAAGAGCAGTTACTGGAAGCACGTGTCAGGCTGACTCAGAACTCAATAAATTATATGCGACCAAGCATTCAATATTTTGACATATGCGCAGTGTGAACGTATCTGTGTTTATATAGGTTGTCTAATATGGTGTATTGAGCAGTATACCCCATGAAATACACTCACCTGCTGTGATTTGTCTAGGACTTAATGCATGCCCAAAATTGGCATATCACTAGACTGTTTAAGCGCTTAGGTCTCTAGTCTTTTCTGCTCCCAGTTTCATTTTTCACAAGCAGAGGTACCCCGCAGCTATACAATCAACTATACAAATAGTTATCTGTGATTTTTTGGAATATCAGAAAAGGGCACAAGCAGCTGATTTGATTCTGTCTAGAGAGGATGATATCAAAGCATTCTTCGCACCTCAGGGCTCCACCCTGAATCCTTTCAAAAGGCTCAATGCAGAAAAGGAAGATCTACGATATAGGTTTATTAGCTTAGAATGTTTAAGTATCAACGAGATTAATACGTTTTGGGAAATGACCACACTCAGACATTATCTAGATGAAAACAAAATCCCTCGTGGTTTAAGAATCTTAATTCTACCTGATTTTGAGTATCCTTTGGACAGTGATCTGGCCTCACAATGGGAGGCCAATCTTACTACAAGCTCCAACAATATGATTAAGATGCTTGTAGAACATGCAGAAAGAGAACATGCTCGGTTTGGGACTCAAATTGACACCCTTAAAAAAGAAATTGAATTGTTTGATGATCCAACCGCCACTATAGACAAGAATATTTGAACTCTGTATACAATATTGAGGCAACATCAAGATGAAGTCAAATTACGTAAGTCAAGGACATTTTTTCGAGAGATGGCAGGGACTATCGAGACAAAAGAGTCTACACATACCAACCTAAATATGATGAGGTATCAAGATCACGAGGTAACAGTGTGGTCTCTTCCCCAACTAGTTCAGACATTGAGAGTGATTCAGATAGACAGACAACTGGTTCCACCAACATTGAGTCCAGTGAGGCCACTACCTCTAATACCCAAGAAATAGCAGACCCTTTGCCTTTTTTAGAACAAATCAGATGTTTCAAACAGGGAAACCGACGGGCATCTATGAAACAAGTAAGGTTTCAAACCCCCGTCGCCTCACATATTTCAACACAATGCACAAACCAAGGGGCACCAGGGGTGGCCAACATGGTCGGCGGAAACGCTCCACCTCTGCCTCGCAGAGTTATGAGAGCATCATATCAGCACAACTACAGCCACAGAACAGGTAGACCTGGTCTGTAATCTAAGTACAATATCAACTCTCTCCGGAAGAGCATGCAGTCCTTAATATGGGACTTTCATTTGCGCCCACAACTTTAACAAATTTGTAGAAATACAAATAGACTTGTTTAAGTGTATCCGTAAACTAAAACTTAAAACATTCTTTGACACAAAGGTACGCAACTATACAGCCAAACCTACTATACCTGCACCGGCAGAAATGTCTTTACAAACAATGTTAAACATGCATGTGTTGATGTCTCTAGAAGATTGTAGTCAGTAGCATGAAAAGAGTGTATTAGATATGCTAAGTGATTTGAATATTCAACAACAGAATTTAAATATTAAAGAATTTACCAAAAAATCGAGGTCTACGCTTCTATTTCTGAATGACAACATTATTGATACATTTTATCAAGCAGTAATCAAGGATATCCACGAGGTGGCCGATAACACCAAATTGCACAAATTACGTAAATGTTTGAATCTGAATAAATCGGAACAATTAGCAATTCAAAAATTAGCATCCAACAATTAACTAATCATTAAGGAAGTGGACAAAGGGGGCAACATGGTTGTTATGAATAAACAGGATTACATCAAAATGTTCTTGAAACATTTAAACACGGCAGGATGATATCAAGCCTTGTCTGTTAATCCTCCGTATGGTCTTAAGCTAACCGTGTCCACATTGATACAGCATTGGCATTCCAAAGGGATTTTGACAGATGTTGAAAAACAATTTCTATTGGTGGACGGACCAACTGTGCCCACCATTTACTTTCTACCTAAGATACACAAGGCATTTGAAGATATCCTGGAAGGGAGACCAATTGTCAGTGGGATAGGGGGTATTTTGGAACCAATATCCATCTATATAAATTAATTTTTGCTACCTGCAGTTGTTCAGACACCCACTTATGTTAGAGATACCATGCATATCCTACATATTTTTTCAGCATCTACCATTTTGGAAAGATTCAGCCTCATTTTGTGTACACATAGAAATACTTAAAGAATTATTGCTCTTTACTTTGGAGAATGTTTTCCTATTTAACAATGGCTGTTATAAACAATTGATTGGGATAGCAATGGGATCTAGCTGGCGAATGTATTCATGCATCATTTTGAGCAACAATTTGTGTCCTCGAATTTGGAGTTTTTCCCATATATTCATCTGTGGAAACAATTTATAGATGGTGTTATTATGGTATGGTCTGGTACAGTAGAATGCCTGTTGTATTTTGTCAAATTCTTAAACTCTAAACTCTAACGATTGGGGAATTCAGTTTACAAATACATTCAGTGACACCTGCATTGACTTTTTAGATTTGCCAATTTCTTTAACAGCTATGGGCTTTTAGAATAGGACTTTCCGCAATAGTACATCAGTTAGGTCAGTACTACATGAGGACAGTTGTCATAAAAAGACTGTGATTTCTAATATTTCCAAATGTGAATTCATTTGTGCAAGAAGAAATTGTACTAGTACATATGATTTTAAGTCCGAAAGTGAATTGATTAATAAAAGAATGTTAGTGAGAGGCTATCAGAGAAGACTTTTAGACAAAGCTCAGAAAGAATTATGTCATATTGAAAGAGTTGATTTGTTAACTCCAAAGGTTTGCACCACTACTACCCAATTTAATAAATCGAGACTCATTACAAGATATAATGCGGACAGTCAAAAGATTTACACTGTGGTCAAGAAACACTGGCACTTACTCCAATTGGACAAAGATTTATGTAGGTGGTTGGACCCAAATCCAAGTATTATATACAGCAAAGCACGTACATTGAAGAATATATTGTGTCCCTCTTTCATGTCGAATCCCAAATGCAGTGAAACCTGGTTACATCGATTACAGAACAATGGGTTTTACAAATGTGGGGGGTGTTCTGTGTGCACTCATGCTCTGGAAACCAGAATTGTTAACTTTGGAATGTTGGGTAACTATTACGTGGGTTCCTTCATTAACTGTAATTTGAAATATGTGGTTTATTGCATCATTTGCGTGTGTAGCTCTCATTACATAGGGAGAACGATTAGGTCTTTGAAGATCAGGATTCGTGAACATTTATCTACGATTGGTAATCAAGATGCCAAATATCCATTAGCCATGCATTGGCAAAATCCTAACCAGATGGACAACAAGAAGGATATACGCTTTGTAGGAATGGCTACGGCAACATTACTACCAAGAGGGGAAAACCTAGAATTGAAATGTAGACAACTGGAAGCACGACGTATTTGCCAATATAGAACAGTATAAACAGGCTAAACTACTGATCATGAATTGTCTGTCTTTCTATGTATCCCCCCTTTGCTTTCTAGTAGTTATTATGTGGATCTTGTCCCTCAACCACCCACTAGTTAGTATGTGGATTCTGTTCTCTTACCACACATTCACAAAAACACAAAAAGGTTGGGACCAATTTGGGACCAAATTGGGATCAATTGCTATATTAGCTAATCAGAAATTGGATCCCAATGATCACCAAATAGGTACCATTGTGAAGCTATTTGAGATCCCTTGCAATATCAGGATTATTTTTGTGCTTAGGTGCATGTTATCAAGGAGCATGTCTCAGTGTTTCTGGCATTTTGAATTAACCAATATATATGCATCCAGAATTAATTCAATTTTGTAATAATCTATGGATTTTATTTTAATAATTGGCTTAGTGGGCTTGCGGCGGTGGAATGTGTCACACCAGATCTGTTGCATTATTACTTGGTTCAGAGGGTGAGCCAGGTGTAAAGACTGGTGGGGGGTGTCTGTACTTCCGCTCTCTATATGGTAGAGGAGAGGCACATAAAACCCCAGCCAAGATTCTCTATTACGGTAGCAATGGACGAGCAATCAAGGCCTAGCTTCTCAGGAGGTGATGCAGGCTGGTTCTTAAGTACAGTGTAGTCCCCGAACCCTCACAAAGGAATGTCCACACACTGTAGTACTGAAAACACAGTCTTTATATAATTAATATTCAAAGGTATGTACACGATCACAATAACGCACTTTGTACTCGGAAGTCTATAATGATAAATATATACAATTCTAAAGTGGTACCACTAATGTTATCGAATCTCATTAAAGTGCATCAACTGTACGGTTAAAATGTCACACAGATCAATAACGAGTAAACCAGCAATAGAGATAGGAAGGAATGCAAGATGGTTGAAACAATAGGCAGAATGCTGACCCCTACCACTAGGCACAGTTCTGTGTGGAGATTCCCCCCACCTGGGCAACCTGTAAAATAAGATATATCGCACAAGCCCAGTCCATATGTTCAATAGTCTCACTTCTTCCTATTAAGGTTTTACCCCCTCCCCCCAATGTACCTGGTGGAGTAGAGTTCTCCGACGATGCGTCGACCGATCCTTCTTGAGTGCCTCCCTGTCAGACGGGAGCCACGGATCGTCGAGAGGTGTCAGGGAACTTGGCGTTCAGTGTCGGGGAATCGACGGCCCTTCTTTAATGCCCTCCCTTTAAGGCAGGAGTCACGGGTCGTCGAACGTCCGACGGTGAACAGGGTGAACTACGACAGGGAAGGGGCCGCTTGGTTCCTAGCGGTGCTCATCGACGACAGAGCGTTGGCGTCCTGCAAGGAAGAGGCATGCGGGTCACCTCGGTGACGATAGTTCTGGACCGCAAAGAGATGATGAAGAACTGTGGCCCAGCAAGGGCGTTGAGTCGTCGGCGTCTCTGTGATCTTTAGGTGGCGGGAAACCCACCGGTGGATTCTCCTCGGCGCGTCGACAGTCAGGCCTTGTCCAGTGGGAGACAAGCGGGTGACGATGCAGACGAGAGCGTCCGATGATCAATTGAAGTTCTTAGGCAAACGGGAGCACGGCGGCTCCGGTCGGCGACGGCGGTCGTCGACAGTGGCAGACAACAGTCCTAGTGCTTCTCCTTGGAGTTCCGCAGCAGTCCCCGTATCGAGTCGGCAGCCTGTCGAAGGTCTGTCTACCAGGGAGCGTTGGCAAAGATCAGCTGTGCATGATGATCCCTCGTAGCTCGGGAAGAGGGCGCCTTACCAGGTCCTCTCTGGGTCAGTCCTTGGAGGCACAGCAGCTTTCAGATTGTGAAGGAGAGCAACAGCAATTCTTATCGTCCAGCAGGGCTTCAAGCTCAAGCGTCAGTTACGCCAGTTTCTCGTCGTAGTGGACTTCAGCTTCTGAACACGATTCCTAGCAGTGAGAGGTCCCCAGATATACTGTTGATCTCCCATTCATTCCGCTGGGTCACACTCAAGCATCCAATCACGACTACGGGCATTCATGCAGGCAGGCAGCCATTCAGGCACACGAGGTATTCAGGCCATTCACTTCTCTCCAGACACTCACAACAAGTTATGTGTATTGGGACAAGTACCGAGCCATTCAACACTCCAAGCTGCATTCATACCGGTTTCGGGCAGGGTTGTCTCCGTCATTGTGTCAACCACCAGATACCAGACACCCACAACACAGAATGCATATTCGTCACACACTCTAGTCACCCAGGTCCCACTCACAGGAGGTACCCACAACATACATCATCGGGAAGGCTCCAGCTAGTCTGGCCGGGCCTTCACAACAACACCATATATGGCATTTCCACCCAACAGCCAGTCGGGGGGAAGGGACAGAGTCAGGGCTTCCCAGGACTTTGGGAAAACAAGGTAATGGGTAATACAAAGCAAGAGGCCACCGGGGCCATCTTGTTTTCCATCAGGAATCAACTGATCCCAATGGCAGGGCTGGGGTATCCCAAAATGGAGGATACTCCGTGCACCTGTCAAATTCAGCATGGAGCTGCCACCAGCCCATACCCTGCTCTGTGGGCCACCCACAGGTGCCCAAAAACATACACTAGGGGCACAGGGTTGTACCCCCACCCATGGGTGCCATAAGGGTATCCCATGGGTCCGTTCACCAAACCAAAAGAAAGAGAGCTGCACCGCCAGGAGTCCCACATGAACTCCTGCGTGGAAAACACGACAGAACACACGATAAAAAGCAGTAAAGGACAAGGATACGGCAGCCCTGTCCCTCCGATGCATTTCCAGCATCACACCAGGTACATGCCACAACAAGATCAGGATGATTTGAACAAACATAAGGAATTATGGGATTGGTATGGGCAATATGGCGGGATCAGTATGACTGACAAAACTGCGGTTAGAGCAAAAGAGCAATTCATACCACCCTGGTACGTGCCAGGCTGTAAATAAGGAGAACAAAGATTTAGTATCCGAAGGAGGTAAGGATAATATGGTATAATGGTAGTAGTAGGACAAACTTGATAGCATGGGCGTCAAAACCTTTATGCTATTCTTAGGTGGTGTTGCTCTATGTGTATGTAACGCTCACCTGATTCCCGTAGAGGTGCCGGTCTTGACTGGGCGTATACCGTATCTTCAAAGGTGATGTGTAACACACGGCTGGCTCTTTGCGCTGGACCTCTGTGCACTGTATGTCTGACTCGAAGGGTAAGATGTCTGCAGATAGAAAATATGGGATTAATGAACTGGGTTATTGAATGTCTCTCTCTTCTTCCCTTTCTCTTCTCCTGTAGAACCCCAAAGGTTAACGCTCTCACCTTAGGTAATTGAACGCCGTGCTCTCCATCTGCCTTGGGGCAGGGTGCTGTAACCAGTTTCTTCACTGGATAAGGGGAGCAGGCCTCTTGACTTAAGAGGACTGCTGTCCGTCGTTTACTGCACGAACGGTAAGTTTCGAGTACTTCTAATGTCTTTAAAAGTCTTTAGTAATGATGTCTCTTGTTTTGCAGGGTTCCGGCGATGGCGGATGACGGGCTGAAGTGAGTTGAAGATGGAGCCCGTGTGATGAATAGAAGCGCCTGGAAGCACGTAAGTAAGCGCTTGTTGCCTGCTTCACGATGCGCTCTAACTGTCTTTTTATTTTGCAGGTACAAGTTCGGAGCGGCTGCAGGGTGCCGGAATACCCACTGGGTTAGATGTGGAAAGGAGTAATGGCACGTGAGTATTAAAGTTCCCCAATGTCTTTAAACGCACCTTGTTTTGTCTTTCAGATGCGGGATGCAGCGCCGAAGGCCTCCGGAGCGTGCGAAGAGTTGGTAAGCTTTTGTCTTTCAGATGCCGGAATGCAGTGCGAAGACCTCCGGAGCGCACGAAGAGTAGGTAAGCCTTTGTCTTTCAGATGCCGGAATGCAGCGCGAGGCATTGGTGACAGCCGATGGACCAGGTAAATGATGCGCTGTCACTGAAGACCGTAATGCTAACCTGTTCTTTCTTGTCTTTATAGGTGTTGCTGAAGACTGGATTCAGGATGGTAAGCCTTTTTCCTTAGGCCCAGGATCAGATGCAGAAGACACGATGAGCGTTCTGCTGCAGAGGATGCAGAATAACGCAAAGCAAGATTCATCCATCGGGTGTGGTTTAAATAGCCTCCTGTAGTGCTTAGGTGTCTCCTTCCACAGCCACGCCTAGGTAAGAAAAGAGTTCCTGCTTTCCAGAAGAGTTCCAGTGTTCTGAACCTAGGGAGTGGCTCCTGCCCCACCCAACAGGAAAAGTAGTTCCAAACAGAAGAGGATCAGAGGCTCAACTGGCAGGCAAGTAAGCAGCATGGTCTGCTGCAGGTAAGTCCACCCAAGCATTATGAGCCCGGCGCTTCCAGCGCTGGGACTGGGCATATTTATGAGCCTGGTGCCACTGGCGCCAGGACTGGGTCCAAAAGGTCCCAATTGGGACTGGTTGGCACTCGGAACCTGGGTTATGGATCTGCTTCCAAGGGAGTTGGGAAAACCCTGACCTTTTGGAAGCAGAGATCATGACAGTACCCCCCCCCCCCAAGGCCCCTCCCAAACCGGGCTTCTCCGGGGGTTTTGGCTTGTCAGGAAATGTTCAGTGAAATCTTTTGATTAGGCGAGGAGCGTGGACATATTCAGCAGGTTCCCAGGATCTCTCTTGGGGGCCGTAGCCTTTCCAGTCAATTAGGTAAAATAGTTTAGATTTGGAGATCTTGGAGTCCAGAATGCTTTTGACTTCAAACTCGAGTTCTCCATCAACTAGGATGGGTTTTGGAGATTTAGTTAGTCGGGTTTGAGGTTGCACGGGTTTTAATAGAGAGACGTGGAAGACCGGATGTATCTTCATGTGCGGGGGCAAGTCCAACTTGACCGCTACTGGGTTTACTATGGTAGTGATGGAATAGGGACCAAGGTATCTTGGGTTGAATGTGCGTGGCCCTTTTAGAGGTAGATATTTGGTGGATAACCAGACTTGATCCCCTACTTGATATTGAGGGGCTTCCTTCCGATGTTGATCTGCTCCTTTCTTGTATTGTTGTTTAGCCCTTTGAAGGTGAGAAACAGCTTCCTTAAAGGCTTGGGTGATTGTAGAATGCAGGTAGTCTACTGCTGGTGTTTCAAGATCTTGGAGGGGATCCAACTCCGAGGTTCGAGGCTGACTGCCGTATAAAAGAAAAAAAGGGTTTTCCCAGTTCCCGAATGGACAGAGTTATTGTAGGCATATTCGGCTATCCAAAGGATGTCTTTCCAAGTTTTTTCAGTTTGTTGCAGCATGCAGCGTAAATACTGTTCCAGAGTTTGATTGGTCCTCTCGGTTTGTCCGTCGGTCTGAGGGTGGTGACTGGTCGATAGTCTCACATCAATTTGAGCCGACCGACAGCAACTTCGCCAAAAATGAGAAATAAATTGACTACCTCGATCCGAAATTAGAACCGAAGGAAAACCGTGCAGTCGGACGATGTTTTCGAGAAATTCTCGGGCCAGAGTTGCTGCTGTTGGCAAGCCTTTGAGCGGAATGAAATGCGCCATCTTGGAGAATAAGTCCACGATTACTAGAATCGTATTGTATCCGGAGCATGGAGGTAGATCGGTGATAAAGTGCATAGAAAGCGTATGCCAAGGGCGAGGCGGGATGTCAATAGGGCGTAAGAGGCCTGCTGGTCTTTCCTTTTGACTCTTGTTTTGGGCGCATACTCCACAGGACATTATAAAGTCTCTGATATCTTTTTTCCAAGACGGCCACCAGAAGTAGCGCTTGATCTTTTCTGAGGTCTTGGCCATACCGGGATGTCCTTCCATTAAAGAATCGTGATAACAAGAGATTACTTTTTTCTGTAAATCTGTGCTGGGCAGGTATAATCGTTCTTGGAAATACAATAAGTTGTCCTTTACTGCAAAGTCCTTTCCCTGCAGATGCCAATTCTGTATGTCTGCTGGAGTTACAAGTTGCCTGGCTTTATCCTTAACTTCCTCTATGGATTGTGTGGCGATTACACCCAGAATTCTTTGTTCGGGAATGATTGGTACAGGTTTAGGGTTGATCAAGTGTTCTTCCACTCCCATCCGAGAAAGGGCATCAGCTTTACCGTTCTTTGTACCAGGTCGATAGGTAATTATGAAGTCAAACTCGGCAAAGAATAATGCCCAACGGAGTTGTCTAGAGGATTGGGCTTTTGCGGTTTTCAAATATTGCAGGTTTCGGTGATCCGTAATCACAGTAACGGTGTGTCGGGCCCCCAGCAGATAATGCCGCCAAGCCTTAAAGGCAGACTTGATAGCCAGAAGTTCCTTGTCAGTAATCGTGTAATTGATTTCAGGAGGCGAGAATTTGCGGGACCAAAATGCCACGGGATGCAACTGATTGGTTACCGGGTCCTTTTGTGATAGAACTGCCCCCATGGCAAGGCTTGAAGCATCAGTTTCCACGATGTAGGGGAGTTCGGGGCGAGGGTGTTTTAAGATTGGTGCAGAGATAAATTTAGTCTTCAAATCCTGGAAAGCGTGTTCCGCCTCGGTAGACCATTCAAAACATTTGTTTTTCTTTAACAAGGCAGTGATGGGCTGGACTATTCGAGAAAATTCGGGGATAAACCTGCAGTAAAAGTTAGCGAAGCCTAACATGCTTTGCACACCTTTTACGGAGGATGGTGATGGCCATTTGAGAACTGCATCGACCTTCTTTGAATCCTTACGCACTCCGCTAGGTGATAATATGAATCCCAAGAATTCAACTTCAGTCACGTTGAAAACACATTTTTCCAACTTAGCGAAAAGTTTGTGTTGACGCAATCTTTCGAGGACCATTTTCACGTGTTTCCGATGTTCAGATTCCGATGAAGAATAAACGAGGATGTCGTCAATGTAAACAACAACACACACATCTATGAGCTCTCTGAGGACATCGTTCATAAAATATTGAAAGGCGGCCGGGGCATTGCAAAGTCCGAAGGGCATGACCTGATATTCAAATAGCCCATATTTGGTGCGGAAGGCCGTCTTCCATTCATCGCCCTCTTTTACTCGTACCAAGTGGTAGGCTCCTCTAAGATCCAGCTTTGTATATATGCATGCTTTTCTGACTTGGTCCAGGAGTTAAGGGATCAAAGGTAACGGATATCTATTCTTGACGGTGATCTGGTTCAGGGAGCGATAATCTATACAAGTTCTAAGGTCTCCTTCCTTTTTTGGAACGAAGAACAAAGCTGAAGAAGCAGGGGACTTGGAAGGACGAATAAACCCATTTGCCAGGTATTGATCCAGGTATTGTCGAAGGTGAAGGTTCTCAGGCTCGGTGAGGGCATAAATTCTACTACAAGGAGGAGTAGATCCAGGTATCAGGTCTATCTGGCAGTCATAAGACCTATGAGGAAGTAGAGAGTTAGCCTGATCCTTCCGGAAAACATCTTGGTATTCTAGGTATTCGGGAGGTAACTGGGGAGTCTCTGAAGAAATTGCTGCCAGTGCAACACCAGGTGGAGGGTGACAAGTAGAGACACATTCTGGAAACTGGACCGTTCTTGCTCGCCAATCGATCAGAGGATTGTGTTTCTCTAACCAAGGTATTCCTAGAATAATCTGAAACTGAGGAGCCTTGATCACATCGAACACGATCTTCCCATGGTGTCCATCTTGACTTACTAGCGTCACTTCTTGAGTGGTAAGCGTTACTGGTCCGGAGGCTATCTCCGTTCCATCCACCGTAGTAATGACGTCCTTTACAGCCTTGGGACAAAGAGTTAGATTCATCCTCAAAACCATTTCATGATCCACATAATTGCCAATGGCACTGCTGTCGACGTAAGCTTCAATTGCATGTAATCGATCCGGATTATCGGGGCTAATGAGGACCATAGGTATCACGAAATGCGAGGTCACGGAACTGGTTTTCACGCTCGGCAAGAGGACCTCTATTCTTGTCGGGCGAGGTTGTTTCCCTGCTCAGAGTTTGTAACTTTGGTAACTGCAGCTCCTTCTGCCTTCTTGGCAGGTTTCACCGGACAGTCTCGAAGAAAGTGCCCTGAGTTTCCGCAATAGAGGCATAATTGCAACTGTTTTCTCCTTTCCCGCTCCTTTTGTGTTAGAGGACCTTTCAGGCCCCCTATTTGCATGGGTTCCCCGGAGTCTACTCCTTTGGAAGGAGTTGGCGGTTTGGAAAATACTCGAGCATCAAACTTGGAACGATCGGCCTTCCTGTTCTGCAGTCTGTGATCTATTTGAACGACTAAATCTATATAGTCCGAACAATCTTGTGGGGGATTCACTACTTGGGCTAACACATCTTTGAGCTCTCCACGTAGACCTCTATAAAACAGCGTAATCCTTTTGTCCTCAGGCCATTGAGTTTCCACTATCAGTCTGTTGAAAGACGCAATATAAGCCAAAAGGTCTTGATTACCTTGTCGCAACGAAAGAAGCTCATTGTCCAAGGCCTGCCCCTGTGAATGTCTTGCGAACAGTTTTTCCATACTGAGCTGAAAAGCTTGAAAATCATGGAGGACCGGATCATCTTGATTTACTAGAGGGATCGACCAGTCTGCCGCATTGCCACTAAGGTACGAAAGGATGAAAGCTACTTTAGCTTGATCAGTTGGAAAGGCTGCTGGCCGGCATAAGATATGCAACCGGCACTGATTGATAAATACTGCAAACCTCTTTGGGTCACCAGAAAATCGTTTGGGCGGAGCCAGAGGTACATTCCCAGGTAGGTGGATCTGCACTGGATTCATAGAGGATGTAGAAGGAAGATTTCCCCCAGATGCGGGTAACGGGGTCTGTCCGGCGTGTGACTGTAGCAATTGTCTAGCAAGATCATCTGTTCGCTCCTTGGAAATAATCAGTTCCCTTCTTAGAGCGTTCGTTTCCTGACGGGCTGCATGCACTTCTGCCCTTAGTTCCCCAAGTAACTGGGCTAGCTGGTCGGTATCCGAGGTTTCCATAGCGCCTGGACGGGAGTTTTGCGGTAGGCTTTGCGTTCTGTAACGCTCACCTGATTCCCGTAGAGGCGCCGGTCTTGACTGGGCGTATTCCGTATCTTCAAAGGTGATGTGTAACACACGGCCTCTGTGCACTGTATGTCTGACTCGAAGGGTAAGATGTCTGCAGATAGAAAATATGGGATTAATGAACTGGGTTATTGAATGTCTCTCTCTTCTTCCCTTTCTCTTCTCCTGTAGAACCCCAAAGGTTAACGCTCTCACCTTAGGTAAGTGAACGCCGTGCTCTCCATCTGCCTCGGGGCAGGGTGCTGTAACCAGTTTCTTCACTGGATAAGGGGAGCAGGCCGCTTGACTTCAGAGGACTGCTGTCCGTCGTTTACTGCACGAACGGTAAGTTTCGAGTACTTCTAATGTCTTTAAAAGTCTTTAGTAATGATGTCTCTTGTTTTGCAGGGTTCCGGCGATGGCGGATGACGGGCTGAAGTGAGTTGAAGATGGAACCCGTGTGATGAATAGAAGCGCCTGGAAGCACGTAAGTAAGCGCTTGTTGCCTGCTTCACGATGCGCTCTAACTGTCTTTTTATTTTGCAGGTACAAGTTCGGAGCGGCTGCAGGGTGCCGGAATACCCACTGGGTTAGATGTGGAAAGGAGTAATGGCACGTGAGTATTAAAGTTCCCCAATGTCTTTAAACGCACCTTGTTTTGTCTTTCAGATGCGGGATGCAGCGCCGAAGGCCTCCGGAGCGTGCGAAGAGTTGGTAAGCTTTTGTCTTTCAGATGCCGGAATGCAGTGCGAAGACCTCCGGAGCGCACGAAGAGTAGGTAAGCCTTTGTCTTTCAGATACCGGAATGCAGCGCGAGGCGTTGGTGACAGCCGATGGACCAGGTAAGTGAAGCGCTGTCACTGAAGACCGTAATGCTAACCTGTTCTTTCTTGTCTTCATAGGTGTTGCTGAAGACTGGATTCAGGATGGTAAGCCTTTTTCCTTAAGCCCAGGATCAGATGCAGAAGACACGATGAGCGTTCTGCTGCAGAGGATGCAGAATAACGCAAAGCAAGATTCATCCATTGGGTGTGGTTTAAATAGCCTCCTGTAGTGCTTAGGTGTCTCCTTCCACAGCCATGCCTAGGTAAGAAAAGAGTTCCTGCTTTCCAGAAGAGTTCCAGTGTTCTGAACCTAGGGAGTGGCTCCTGCCCCACCCAACAGGAAAAGTAGTTCCAAACAGAAGAGGATCAGAGGCTCAACTGGCAGGCAAGTAAGCAGCATGGTCTGCTGCAGGTAAGTCCACCCAAGCATTATGAGCACGGCGCTTCCAGCGCTGGGACTGGGCATATTTATGAGCCTGGTGCCACTGGCGCCAGGACTGGGTCCAAAAGGTCCCAATTGGGACTGGTTGGCACTCGGAACCTGGGTTATGGATCTGCTTCCAAGGGAGTTGGGAAAACCCTGACCTTTTGGAAGCAGAGATCATGACAGTGTAGCCCTCCTAACCGTAGAGAGCGTAATCCCAAATGGTCAAATGAACAACAATAGGCAGAACTACTATCCAAAGACGTGGAGGAATAATTAATAAAGAGGAAGGTTAGTAAGGTTAGTAAGAACGTACCCGGGCGGAACAAGGACGCTCTAGCGACTCTATGGCAGGCACCAGAATACTGCAGAGCGCCTTATCCTGGGGCATGCTCCTTCAGTTATCTTGAAAGTCTGTCGTAATTCAAGGAGAAAACTAAAATAAAATAAAAATCAATACTTCAAAATCCAAAGCCAAGGGAGTCCAAAGCAATCCATTATTCGGCCTGAGGTCAGTTCACAGGGGAGGGCATCCGTGGAGCAAACCGGGTTGATTTGCCGCGTGACTGAAAGTAGATCATATCTCTCCATTCAGGATCGAACGCAGAAGAAGAGGAGATTAGGGGGATCCACAGGTAATATCGGGTATAATTACCGTGTGAAGGAAGGACAACAGAGTAGATGGTTAGTCTTGGAGAGGAATCGAATTGCCAAAGAAGAACAAAGTTCCAGGAAGTGTTTTGGAAGAAACTAGCTCAACGAAAGTTGTGGGGACAACTTTAATCAGAAGCGCCAAACCACCAGAAGGGGAATTCCTCTATGGATTTTCCGGAAGCCCTTGTCATTGCGGTGGTTCCTCACGTCGGGTAACCATTGCAACAAGTGAATTTACCCGACGCGAGTGTCCACCTGCAGATACGGCTCATCTACGTTCACAATGTTGCCGTAGGCGCCACGTTAACTGCCATGCATACTTTCTCTTGCGTGGCGAACCGTGACACCTGCAGCTCTAGCGAGGGAAGCTGATGTTTTGAGATATCAACCCAGGAGATTCAAATTCAGAGAAGAGGACTTAACGAGAGAAAGTCGGCCCTCAAGAGATAGAACCTTGAGCAGCAGGAGGAGAGGCTCTCTGTGAGTCATGGCAGATTTGACTCCAACATCCACTTTTAGGAGGTCACTGGTTAAATTACCTCCAGGAGGTGGACTGAGTGGGCCAGAAACTATGACCAGAATATCTCAAGCAGAACAGTGCAGCAGACACGCACCGAGACAGGAACCACAGAAGAAAGACACGCAGAACACGTGTGTGAGGAAGAAGCTGACCCGAGCCCCCGGAAACAACCAGAGAGACACTGTCACCGAAGCTAAGGTAATGAGAGTTGCTGGAGACCCGGGTGAGGTCCAGTGGAATGTTCAAGCATATAAAGAGTCAAGTGGTATCACAGAAGATGGCTGACCTTTCCTAGGGCCGAGCAGCCACCCATTGTAAACCAGCTGTTCCCCATTGATTGGCTGCCTCTTCACCATCACCCACTCAGAGGCGGCGGCAGGCAGAAGCCGGCCCCTCCATCAAAGGCCCACATCTAGGTCTGGGGGAGATGCCGTAGCTCGACCCTTACATCAGCAGAAGGTAGGCAGAGGTGAAGCCCCTGCTCCCACCACTACCATCCGTTTGTGAAACTGCCGGAGCAGCGTTTTTCAACTAAATGAATGTAAGCCCTGGTGGGATTTTTTCACTCAGCTGGGTCAGTGAAAACAAATTTATTATAAAAGTGTTGCCGGCGAGCGCACATGATGCGCATTAATCAGGGAAGAAGCACATTTAATTTTCATTGCAAAGTGCTCATGTTTGGGTGCAACTTTGATGGGCTTGATCCTTCCGTGTAGCCATTTGCCATGCTGCACTCCAGAAATCCTCACCCTGCAAGATGGCTGACCGTTTCTAGGGCCGAGTAGCCACCCATTGTAAACCAGCTGTTCCCCATTGATTGGCTGCCGCTTCACCATCACCCAATCGAAGGTGCCGGCAGGCGGTAGCCAGCCCCTCCATCAAAGGCCCACATCTAAGGCCCTGTCTGTGCCTGTGTGGGCCTGACTGGGCTTGGCTGCCCCCCTTTCTACTGCAGGCCCACAAACAATGAGGCAGGCTGCTGGGCATCACTTGAACTTGGACTATGGCCTCTTTCCTTATGCAATAACGTGAGTGCTGGCTGATCGCTCTGTTTGCTTGCCTCAGCTGTCCTTTGAACCTTCTCTGTGCCACTCCTGACTGCCTCTACTTGAACTAACTCACTTTGACACTGGTCCCTTTGAGCTACTTGGTAATCACTTCTGTTGTTGTCTTCACTTCCTTAGCTATTGCATCCCTTTACTCTCTGCGTTTAGCACATCATGCATCCAGTTGAGCTGCAGTACTTTAACTCCTGTTTCTTAAAAATAGAATCTAGGTGTGCTCACATCTCATATTGCATTGTTACTGTTTCTTAAAAATCGAATCTAGATGTGCTTACACCTCGCATTGCATTGTTACTGTTTCTTAAAAATCGAATCTAGGTGTGCTCACACCTCACATTGCATTGTTACTGTTTCTTAAAAATCGAATCTTGGTGTGCTCACATCTTACATTGCATTGTTACTGTTTGTTGAAACATTCGATTTTAGGTGGGTGTGCTCTCATCTTGCATCCACTTGCTGCAGTGCTTTATCTCCTGTTTAAAAAAAGGTCTGCTCCCTCCTACTGCTCTGCATTATATTGTTCCCTCCTTTAAAACTGTTGTGATGTTACTTGTTGAGGAAGCATGAGATGGCTTGGAACACTGTGAGTGCATGGAATGTTTGACTAAGAGCTTCGCTCCAGAGTTCCAATGCTGTCAGTTGAGCCTGGGTGATGGGACCCGGTGGTCCTTCTCTTATACAGCTTAAGTAACTTATAATAAAGAACTATCAAGTAACCCTAAGAAGAGTATGAAGTTACTTTACAACAATGGCGACGAGGATTACCAAGAACCAAGAGAGGAAGTAAGCTGAGCTGTGGAGGGGGAGCAGCAGAAGAAGCAGAGAGACCACTGCCCCCAGTCATCCAAGTAAGTCCCATCACCCAGGGGGGGGGGCTATTTGCGCAAGGGGTTAAGGACAGTAAATTAGGGAAGCGGAAGAAGGGAAACAGTAGAAGCTCCCTAAAATAATTACAACTCCTAATAGTGATGCGCTAGCCCTAGCCCCATAAGCAAGAAGTAGAGCACAATAGAACTGGAAGTAAACAATTTCAAGGAGAAGTGTGCTGCGGGTCCTCCGTTCGTGAGGCAAAGGTGTTTTTAAGAACTGGGGCTATCAAAGAGTAACGCTGGAAAGGGGTGAAGCTCTCGTAAGGAAGATCCAGTAAAAAGAGTCTCATACAGGAGGAATTAGCTGCCCTAAGGATGAGGGAGCGCTAACTCCAGGGGCACAAGAGAGAAGATGACCGTATGGTTAAAGGGAATGCCGTGCTCCATGAATTGAGAGGAGAAGCTGTCCCCATGTTTCTTGAAGAGATGTGTCCCTGGGGTAATGCGAAAGTGAGAAGTAAATAATGCACACCAGTGTGTGTGCTGGGTGAAGATATGTCACCCGCGCGCGACGTAAGTGCAATTTCGAAGTAATGAAGTGCGCTCCCAGAGTGAGCCTGGAATGAAAATACCTCGTGTGCCAGGAGCGAAAGGCCGTTGGGGCTGCAGAGCTCCTTGTGATGCGGGACTCAAAGTACAAATGATGACGTCACTTTGAATGTTCAGGGGTTGGCGTTTCAATGGAACCCTGACACTTGCTTTGTCAGAAGAGTTCCACAATCGGTGCAGAGTTCGGCACTCGGTTCAGAAATACGGATGTAATATCACTGTTTACTTATACAATGGGAAGGAGCCGTGTATGACTCGAGTAAAGGACCCAAAGAAGCGTGCCAACGCCATGCCGTCATCATCAGGAAGTTTCGGTAAAGTGGTCCGGAAGGTCCTGTAAAGAGAAACCGATGATGCGTCAAATTAGAAGTTCAGCCAAATAAAAGAAAAGGAGCAACAAGGAAATATCTGACGCGGAACAGTATGCGGCGCGGCACCCTAGGGAGCAAAAGTGATTTGCAAGGATGCAGCGAAAGAATTGGATGCGGATCCATTTGTCGCCATGACGCATCGAGAGAAGAGGTTTTGTGCGTGGTACTGTACGCTGACAGGTTATATATATTGTTGGTTTTGGATGGGATTAGAGTGGCGGACTGACGAATTACGCCGTCGAGAAAGCGGCCAGGGGCAGTGTTAGAATGTCTCAAAATGAAAGAGTACGGAAAGCAGGCAGTGGTGCATCGGGGTGCCACAACAGCAGAGGAAGCGGAAGAACAACATGAAGCTTATGGCAGCACCGTGATTACAAATCACGCTGCCACGAACACTGGACTCATAGGAGAAGTTCGAGTGACCAACATGTATCCTTTAAAAATTTTGTTGTATTTGCAGTCTCATGCATGCATAGATCAGTTTAAGAATTAATGATCAGTGTATGTGTGGGAACTGCACGTGAGGTTGAGAAAGTGTTGTCTGAAGAAGTTTGCAAGTATGTGAGGTTGAGAAGTAAAATGTAATAGATGTAACACATTTTGAGGCATTTCAGGATAAAATGGACTCATGTGGACTTTCATAGATGTGCACAATTTATGCAAGTATGTGTGTTACAGGTGAGGTGTCGGGCCGCTAGATGTAACACTTTGAGGCATTTCAGGTTAGGTTGCAAATAGCAACATGGACACATAGAAATGGAAATGATACTTTAGGGGAATGTTTAAAATGTTGCATTGTCTTTTAGTAAAAATGAGTTACAAAATGCGATGCATGGAAGAATATAGAGTTAAGGTTGTACGTGTGAAGTTATAGACGTTGTGTTTGAAGCGTAGATGTTTTAGAGTTGAAGAAAAATAATTATACTCTGTAGGAGTTGTTGGTTATTTCATTACTAAATTTGGTGAAAAGAGTGAAGATGAAGATGAATAGGGATAGCGTCCCAGAGAGAAGGGATAGCGTCCCACTGCGAATAGGGATAGCGTCCCAAAGTGAAGGGATAGCGTCCCACTGCGCATAGGGATAGCGTCCCACTGCGCATAGGGATAGCGTCCCAGAGAGAAGGGATAGCGTCCCACTGCGAATAGGGATAGTGTCCCAATGTGAAGGGATAGCGTCCCACTGCGCATAGGGATAGCGTCCCACTGCGAATAGGGATAGCGTCCCAGGGAGAAGGGATAGCGTCCCACTGCGAATAGGGATAGCGTCCCATTTGTGAAGGGATCGCGTCCCACTGTGAAGGGGATCGCGTCCCAATGTTAAGGGATAGCGTCCCACTGTGAATAGGGATAGCGTCCCAATGTCAATAGGGATAGCGTCCCACTTGGTGAGGAGTTAACGTTTTTTTTGAGTAGGTCAAAGTGTAAGGAGGTGGTTTCTCCCAATATTTTGGTTAGTATCACGTTTGGTAGGGAGGATCTTTCCATATGGGTGTGGGTGACCGATACCATGGGGTCATTGGTGTCGCCCTAATGTTTTGAGTTGCATCATCTCTAAAAGATGAAATTTCATCAGCATAGTTCTCCTTAGAGTAAGGTCCATTAAAGTTTGCTCTGGGATGGGTCTTTCCTTGTAGTGTCATGTGAGGAGAGGTATGCATACAGTGAAATGTTCAGTTAGGTTCCCCAGCACAGCGTTTTCCTTTTTAAGGTTGTCTGTGCCTGGGAGGGGTGTGAGCAAGTTAAACATCTCTCTGACAGGTTGTCATCGGAAAGGGAAGAGATGTTATTATGTTGACTGCGTTATTGAGTTGACTGCATTCGACATCTTTTTGCATTGTCTATAGAAAGGGAGATGTGTTGTGATGTTACTTGTTGAGGAAGCATGAGATGGCTTGGAACACTGTGAGTGCATGGAATGTTTGACTAAGAGCTTCGCTCCAGAGTTCCAATGCTGTCAGTTGAGCCTGGGTGATGGGACCCGGTGGTCCTTCTCTTATACAGCTTAAGTAACTTATAATAAAGAACTATCAAGTAACCCTAAGAAGAGTATGAAGTTACTTTACAACAAAAACCACTTGGCCGCCTGCGAGTTAGGGTCAGGACTGTGCATTGCAGGCCCCCACACCCTTTTTTTTCTTTCTCTGCCTTCTCGCATCTATCCTCTGGCCCTGAGATGGCACTCTCCATCTCTCTAATCTTCTCTAACTGCTACACCGTCACCTATCCACCCTCTCTCACTAAATATGGATGGAAAAAGCACAAAAAGAACATCCTGGGTGCAGACCCTGGTCTCCCAATCGCAAACACCTATGTCAGTGCATCCTCCAGAGAAATCTTCGCTGACAACCTCTTCTCTGTCCCATCTTCAGACCTATGGACTGCTCATCTCATCTCTACTTTCTCCCCTTTCTCGTCCTCTCCCATTAATGGTGGCACCTAGTGGGAAGTCGTCTTGGCGGGCTTCTTCTCATCTTGCTGCTGCATGAATATCTACCTCACTGACAACATCCTGGTTCATGGCCTCAGGCCAACCTCTTTCTCTTTGACTGGATACTGCCGTCTCTCATCAACTTCCTTCCTTCCCCTGCCTCTCCCCCTACTTCCGTCCCTGCTCCTCCACTTCTGACTGAAGTACCACGCCCCTGTACTCCACCTGGTGACCCTCAAGGCACACCCAGCCAACAAACACTCTGCTGACATCTGCCTCCTTCTTGAAGACACTGACCTTGACATTCTTGCACTCACTGAGACTTTGTTCAATGCCAGCTCAGTCACTGCTTTTGACTCTCTCTTACCTGACGGCTTTAAGATCACCTCCAAGTATCGACCGCATTGTGCTGTGGGTGGCCGACGGGGTTGCCTTAATCTTCCCCGAGTGGGTTCCTTCTTCCATCTTTCCCACTCAGCTCTATTTGTCCTTTGAGAGCCTGCTATGCAAATTGGTTATCTCTCCCTCCTCCACCCTGGCCATTGCTATCACTTATTGGTCTCCAGGTGCTACCTACCTGTTCCTCTCTGAATGGGCTGATTTCTGTTCCTCCTTACCCTTAACCTCCACCTATCCACCACCAACACCCTTGACATTCTTGTCCGAGTCATGAGGATCAACCTGAAACCTGCCTCCAAGCCTAACACTTGGTAAGACTCCAAACTTGTAGACCTGAAACATAAGAGCAGAGCTGCAGAACGAAAATGGCAAACCTTTGGTTCACCCTCAGACAAACTTGGCTGCCGCCTGCTACAAAGGCATTAAAGAATCTCAATCCGTGCCAAAAAAGGCCCACATTCAGGCACAGGTTTCTGGTGCATCCAACAACATGGCTGAACTTTTCAAAATCTGCAAGGAGCTTGCTACCCCGTCGCAGTTTCCTCCACCCCTACTCCTTCTCAGGCCCTCTGCAACGCACTTGCCACTCACTTCACCACCAAAACTCAGGACATCCTGAACAGCATTGTCACACACTCTTCCAACCCATCCCTCAACCCCTTGCCTCCCTTGGCCACTCACCCTCCTCCTTTTCCTCCTTCGCCTCTGTCTCACTGGAAGAAGTAACCAGAGTTGTCAACTCCATAAAGGTCTCTTCGAAAAGGTTGCCCCTTGCTCATCCAGAACCATCAAGGACAACATTTTCTCTCTCACCCCTTCTTTCACTGATCTCTGTGCCCACTCCTTTGCTACCGGTTCTTTTCCATCCTCCCTCAAGCGCTCCCTTGTGCGCCCCCTCCTTAAAAAACTGTGAGCAGACCCTTCCTGTCCAGCCAACTATCGCCCCATTTCCATCAGCCCCTTCCTGGGGAAACTGCATGAGAAGTTGGTCCTATCCCAACTTAACTCCCACACTGAACTTGTTGGCAGTCTCTATGACCATCAATCTGGATTCCGAGCATCCAGAGGAACAGAAACTGCTCTTCTGAACACCTTTGAAGAACTGCTCACATATCTTGATTCCAACCCCCTGCTGTTCTCATCCTTCTTGATCTCTCTTTTGCATTTGACACAGTCAACCACTCCATCCTCATAAAAAGGCTCCATGACACCCTTGGTATTTTGGAACGGGCACTGGACTGGCTGACCTCCTTCCTAACTGACCGCTCATCCAATGTCATACTGGGCACCTTCTCCTTGCATACTTCCTGTTAGGCGGAAACCTGTGCAGTTCCCTCTGGGACCACTGCAAAAGATTAAGGACTACAGGTGTTTGGCAGTAAACCCACTTGGTAGAAGTCTGTACCACACAGATTCACTTGGTAGCTGTGGCTGAGCAGTCAGACTTCCCTCAAGAAGAGTTAGGCAGCATGTGGAATATACAAAATAGGGCAATTTACACAGTAGAACAAGCAAACACGGAACAGAGCTTCGGTGTAAAGATATATAGTTATTTATTTATAAAAACACATCTATGGAAAACACACTGGCACTAATACGGCAAACAACTTCAATCACAATTATTATAAGTAAATCAATCCCCCTAACAATAGTTCGACAGGTCTAGGTTCAACGGCACCACTTATTTGCAGACAGAGGTGAATGCTTTAACCTAGATGGCACTCTAGTATTCGTTAGGACGGGAGAGAAAAGGCAGGGTATGAAATCAACTCGGTACCAACACTTTTACGAACAAATGCAAGGCAAGTAAGGCAGGGTCTACTGTTGATCGCAAAGTTCAGAGGCCAGGCCCACTCGGAGAGAGGCAAGGCGATATGTCCCAAAAAGTATCACAGTGGAAATGCACTTCGAGTCTTTGTCGCAAATTGTTATGGAAAGATTGGACCAGTTCAGAACAGAAAGTTAAGAAGGCTTGGAGGCGACCCAATGGAGAGGCGAGGATTAAGACACCTCACGCTAACCGACACAAGGGAAGCCAGGCGGACACGCTACCTTGTATGTGGAGAGACAGCTCCGGCGGGGGCAGTTGTTCCTGGTGGTGGATGCAAGTCGGGGCTTTGCCAAGAGAAGAGATGCTCTCGTCGTAGAAGGAAAGTTGAAGATCGTTGCACCACCAGGGAAGAGACCAGCCGCGGAGTGCTCCGTCACAAGGCACCACCTTTTGGTCGCGGTACGGGTTAGTGGCTATCCGGTTGCCGGGGTGCTCAGCACGGGCAATTCGACCACTACGCCCTGGAAGTGAAGAAAAAGCAAAGGGGACTGGTTGATCCCACTAGTCAGGGGAAGAAGACTCTCCAGCCGGGAGATCTCCTCTGTCGTTGGGAGATGGTGAGTCGGTTCAGCAGGGCTCCACCAGAGGTGTCGTCGTTGCAGGTCGGCTCAGCTTTACCCTTGTCGGATTCTTAGGTCCTGTGTCGACTTCTGAAGATCCAGTCCCAAAAGCCCTGCTTTTATGCAGAAAACCCCCATTTATTCAGCCTAACTGTCAATCAAAACACGCTAAGTGGTGAGCGGGGTGGCTCACCACTTGGGCCAATCACACCAGAGTCCGACTTGAGTTGGCAAGGCAACTCAGTCCAGGGTGCCTAAACCCCCTCCCACACCCCCTGTGGTACCCAGACAGAATGGCACCACTTTGGAGGGCCTCTGTGCAGAAGCCCGCCAATAGTGGAACAAAGGGCTCAACCTTTGGTTTAGGAGTCACAGAGACGAACACAGACGCCATTTTTAAAAACCGAGTTCTGGCAGAAAATACCAACCGATAGATTTATTTAAGATAAATAAACCGGTGGTATGTTAGAGATTAACGAGAAAAAGTATTAACCTCCAACAATGGGAAGAATCCCATAGAGTTATATTCGGGGTTGAATATAACAAGTAGTTTCCACTGCCACCAGCCAAAACTCGACGAGGGGGAACGGGACAGTGCCCCCTCGAATAACAGACCCAGGGGTAATCGAATTACTCCTACTAGTACGTCCACAATAGGATGGTTTGTACTAGTTCCGTTAGTAAATTTAGGTCTAGTAAAGCCAATGGTGACTTTACATGCCCTGGGAGACAGTAGTCAGTCTAAGGGTATGGAGTCTATGGTGGGGATCCTCTAGGACACCCCAGTGTTACGGCACGGAGGGTGCGGTGTAACACACATAGAAAAACATATGAGACCCTATGGAGTAAAAGACCCCATAGCCCATAGAACACATTGACATTCAAAGGAATTAACCACATTCATGTCCAAGAGTGGGAGAAAAAGAGTCTCACTCTTGGCAGGATGGAAAAAAACAAACTCCAGAAATACAGCAAATCTGCTGGGGCACTCACTAGGTTAGGAAATTCAGCCTAAACAGAGAATTCTCCCTAACACTCGCCCCCCCAGACTAAGGGACAGGAGGATTTAATCCACTCCTGGATGAATCTCATACCTCTAGTCGATGATATACATCCTAGAGAGACCATCAGCATTTTGGTGGTGACACCCTGACCTGTGCTCAATGGTGAAATCAAACCCTTGCAGGCAGATCGACCATCTCAGTAGTTTTGGGTTTTCCCCTTTCATTTTCATTAACCATCTCAAGGGTTGGTGGTCAGTTTGAATGACAAAAGTAGAACCATACAAGTATGGCCTAAACTTCTTCAGAGCCCACACGATAGCAAAGCATTCTCTTTCGATTGTTGCCCACCTTGTTTCAGGATCCTTCAGCTTGCGGCTGATGAAGCAAACGGGGTGCTCCCTACCTTTCCCATCCAGTTGACTGAGTACGGCACCTATTCCTACATTTGAAGCATCTGTCTGCACAATGAAAGTTTGGTGGTAATCAGGAGCTCTGAGTACTGGGGCTTGGCAAAGAGCCTTTTTCAGGTTTTCAAAAGCCTGATTGCACTGCTCGTTCCATCTGACCTTTTTAGGAAATTTGGAAGAGGAGATGACATTCAGAGGAGAAGCTATGCTCCCATAGTTCTCAATGAAATTCCTGTAATACCCAGTGAGGCCTAGGAAGGCTCTCACTTGGGTCTGAGTAGTAGATGTTGTCCAATTTTGCACAGCTTCAATCTTACTGAGCAAAGGCCTTATTTCTCCACCTCCTGCCTCATGTCCAAGATAGATTACCTTACTCTGTCCAATTTGGCATTTACTCGCCTTTATGGTCAGATTGGCTCGTCCAAGAGCCTGCAAAACATCTCTTAGGTGGTTTACATGTTCTTCCCAGGAATTGCTGAACACTGCTATGTCATCCAAGTATGCGATGCAGACGTCCTCCATCCCATTCAGAACCTGGTTTACCATCCGTTGAAACGTAGCAGGTGCATTCTTCAATCCAAAAGGCCTTACCTTAAACTGGTATAAGCCAACGGGGGTAGAAAATGCAGTTTTCTCCTTGGCATGGTCTGTCAGGGCTATTTGCCAATAGCCTGACGTCAAGTCAAATGTGCTGAGGAACTTGGCTGCGCCGAGTTTATCCACCAACTCATCTGTTCTTGGCAAAGGGCGGGCATCAGTCTTGGTGACTGCATTAAGAGCTCTATAATCCATGCAGAATCTAAGTTCTTTAGATCCGGCCTTCGGTACCAACACAACTGGGCTAGACCATGGACTAGTAGAGGGCTCTATTACCCTGAGATCAAGCATCTTGCTGACCTCACGTTTGATGTGGGTTCGTACGTTTTCTGACATTCGGTATCCTCTGCTTTTGACTGCCAGACAGTCACCAGTGAGTATGTAATGCTGGCCCCAAGGGGTCAAGCCTGGTGAAAGCGAGAACAGAGAGGCAAACTGATTCAACATAGATTTGCACTCTTCTTGTTGCTCAGGTGTCAGATTTGAAGAGAGATTTACTCCTTCAATTTTTTCGTCTAAAGGTAAGCCTCTGAGGAGATCCGGAAGAGCTTCACTCTCTTCTTCTTCCTCTGATGATGCTGGAAGCAACGCTCCTACATCAGGTCTTGAGACATACGCTTTGAGTCGGTTGGTGTGGAAGACTGTCGGAGCCTCCTTGGGATTGCCCAAGTCCACCAGATAGTTGACCTCTCCGAGTTTACCCACAACTCTGAAGGGTCCCATCCATTTGTCTTGCAAGGCCCTCTGCCTTGTTGGGATCATAACGAGAACGAGCTGGTCTTGAGCGAACTCAACCATGTTAGCCTTTTGATCATGCCAGTGCTTGACCAATGCTTGTCCAGCTTTCAAGTTATCGCTTGCTTCTGTCATCATGTGCGACATTCTCCTCCGGAGACCTATCACATAGTCAGTCACTCTGACTGGCTTGGGGGAAGGAGCACTCTCCAACCCCTCCTTAATCAGGGCCAATGGACCTCTGACGGGATGACCATAGAGAAGCTCAAAGGGAGAATAACCTACTCCCTCCTGAGGGACTTCTCTATAAGCAAAGAGAAGGCATGGCAGTAGAAGGTCCCACTTACGCTTAAGGGGTTCCTCTAAAGCACCTATCATGCTCTTCATGGTTCGGTTGAACCGTTCTACCAACCCATTGGTTTGTGGGTGGTAAACCGTTGAGAACTTGTAAGTAACTCCACAGGTTTTCCACATGGCTTTCATGTAGTGGGACATAAAGTTTGACCCCGTGTCAGAGATTACTTCCTTAGGAAACCCGACCCTAGTAAAAATACCAAGGAGGGCCTTAGCCACAGCTGGAGCTGTAACAGTCCTCATAGGAATTGCCTCAGGATACCTAGTAGCATGGTCTACTACAACAAGTATAAACCTGTTGCCTGAGGAGGTTGGAGGATCAAGGGGACCAACAATGTCAATCCCTACTCTCTCAAATGGGACTCCCACAACTGGGAGAGGCACTAAAGGTGCCACATTCTTGGAGCCAACCTTACCAGAGGTCTGGCAGGTGTGGCAGCTCCTGCAGTGTTTTTCTACTTAGGGCCCCATCTTTGGCCAATAAAAGTAGAGAGATAGCCTTTCCTTAGTCTTCTTGAAACTCAAGTGACCAGCCAAAGGAATCTCGTGGGCTAACTGCAAGAACTGTGGTCTGTTCTCTTGGGGTACTACAAGTCGTTTGTAGTCTCCAGGTGCAGACTCGGTCGTTTCACTGTAGAAGAGGCCATCTTCCCAGTGCAACCTGTATTTCCCAGGCTCTTGCCCTTCAGCCTGAGCTTCTGCCTGGTGGCGAAGACCTTCCAGAGTTGGACATTCCCTCTGTCCCTTACTGAAGTCTGCCCTGTTGGGTCCACCTTCTGCCAGTAAAGACTGCAGCTCAGGATGGTCAACATGATCCAGATCTCCAACGAGTTCCTGGCCTTCCATTAGCTCTTCGTCAGTGTCTAATTCTACCACACAGGGTTGTACCTCCCTCTCAGTCGCAGCTGGAGGTGGAGTTACGGGTGTAACTTTGGACAACCGTGGGGAAGTCCTTGTTGGCTGTACTGAAATGCTGGCTGCTGGTTTCGGTATCGAAGTCTTAGGTTTCCCTTTCGCTTCTGATTTCTTTGAGACAGCAGCTGACAATTCCAGTGGAGCAGGAGTGATTTCTTTCTTCATCATCTCCTGGAGAGTACCTCGCATGGTCCTCTCTCTTGCAGGTCTGGTTAGCTCCTGTAACCGTTTACTAGGAGGTCTGGGGGTATGCGACACAACTCCGAGAGTTTTCAAATCATTACCCAGCAGAACGCGTCCTGGTACCTCACTCTGTATGCTGACAGGTATCTTCACAGTCATGTTGTTACACTGGATGAGAACTGGTAATTGGGGAAGCATCTGCACAGGCCCTCCAGCTAACTTGGTGAGGCGTTTGGGTGCCTTAGCAACATCCTCAGCCTGAAAAAACGATTTATCCACCACAGTTATGCTGGCCCCACTGTCCCTAATGACAGGAGTCTCCTGACCATTCAAGTGGACACTGTCCTTATAATACTCTTTAGTATTATCGGGGATAGAATTATAGACGTCTAAATTCTGTTGTTCCCACAACCCCAGAGATACTAAAGAAACACTGGCTGAGACTCCAATGGGTTCATCAGCCAGCAGTAGAAAGTTTCCACTTGCCATTTGGACTTCCTCCTCTGGAGCAAAGGCTAAGGAGACAAGTTGGACCCCTGAAGGTTTACCCTTACATCTGGGATCTCTTTTCACGTGGTCAGTCGAGCCACAAACAAAGCATTTACCGCATGCTTTCTGGAATGGTGGCTTGTTCTGGCCTCCTTCCGGTTTGGCACCAGAAGGCACACTATTCTGCTGCGGTTTTCCTTGTGGCTTACCCTTCTGGTTTTTTTTGGGGCCCTCTTTGGAATTTGAGTTATTCGAATTCTCTTTTGAGTCTTTCTTAGCCTGTTTTACCTCATCCTTTTTCTGAGTTGCCCCAGAATCCTTATGAGTAGCCCTGTTGGCAACCCACAAGTCAGCAGCCTTAGCTAGCTTCCTGGAATCCAATTCCCTCGAATCAGCCAAGTTCTGTCTGAGCTCAGGAGAACAGGCATCATAAATAGACTCCAACATAAAAAGATTCTTCATACCCTCATAAGTGTTCACTTTGTAACCCTTAATCCATCCCTCTAAGTTTTTCAACCCTTCACTCACCCAGGTAGCCCAAGGGGTACCATCATGCTTTTTGAGGGTTCTAAACCTCTTAAGATACTGGGAAGGGGTCTTCCCAAATCTAGCAATCAAAGCTAGTTTCACACTTTCATACTCTTTCCTATCCTCCTCCCCCAACTCCATTACCACATCAGTTGCAACAGGGGGTAGCCTAGAGGACAACCAGGTAAGCAACTCGTTACCCGTGATGTTCTGGAGCCCATGATTGTACTGAAACAAACTCAGCCAATCCAACACATCCAACTTCGGTTCATACATACCAATTAATTCCTTCGGCATCCGGGGTCTTTTGGGACTGGAGCTTCTAGAAGAGCCAGAGACAGAAGCAGTTTCGACAGACAACTTTTTCATTTCTAACTCATGCTTGAGCTCCATTTCTCGGAGCCTAAGAATTTGTTGTATTTCTTGGTGCTTTTGTTCAGTTTGAGCAGTAATCCTTCTGAATTCCAAGTCTATTTTCATTTTTTCTAGTTCAAGGATTTGAGGACTTAGGGCCTCATTACACGGAAGGCGGTAATGGTTAACGGTCACCATTAATGGTAACGGTGACCGTTAACCATTACCGCTTTACTACGAGGTCCCTTAGCGGGTTGGTTATTTAACGCCTGCTTTTTGCAGGCGTTAAAAACCAACCCGCTAAGGGACCTTGGTGCTAATCACGGCACCGCAAAATTGATGTGCCGTAATTAGCACCTTCCCCATTCCCATTATGCCCAATGGGGCGAAAATGGGAATCGGGAAGGGCAGTGGTGGAAGGGGGAATTACCGCCCCGCCAACCTTGGAATGGGGCGGTAATTCCCCTTTCCACCAAGGCGGTGCCGGTATTTTACCGGCATGGACCAAGGTGCTAATAGCACCTTGGTCCTCTGCCTTCCGTGTAATGAGGCCCAAAGTGTGGGACCTGTTATAGGCCCGGTAGGTACAGCTGGTAAGGCAGACAGAGGAGCAGGGGAGACAGTTTTGTTAGCCTCTCTTTCCTCTTCAGCCTCTTCATCACTATCATCAGAACTTTGATTTAGATCAACACCATTACTGTTATCTACATTTGCTGGGGAAGTTGGTTCCTCTGAACCAGTACCCAGACTTTGGTTTTCCAGCAATCTCGCAATCAATTCTACTTTCTTGCCTCTTACAGAAAGATTCTCTTGTCTACAGAGAGCTCTCAAACTCTCAGTATTTTCACCTGACAATGACTCTTGACTGTAAACTTCCATAGTAGACATGTTTTTGAAAGTTGCTTTTTAGTGCTAAGCTTTGTGGTTAGTTATCCTAAAGTGTTGAAAAGCACTCTAAACTGTATACTCGATACAAATCCCACCTCTGCCACCAGTGTTAAGCGGAAAACCTGTGCAGTTCCCTCTGGGACCACAGCAAAAGATTTAGGCTTACAGGTGTTGGCAGTAAACCCACTTGGTAACTGTCTGTACCACACAGATTCACCTGGTAGCTGTGGCTGAGCAGTCAGACCTCTCTCAAGAAAAGTTAGGCAGTATGTGGAGTATACAAAATAGGGCAATTTACACAGTAGAACAAGCAAACACGGAACAGAGCTTGGGTGTAAAGATATATAGGTATTTATTTATAACAACACATCTATGAAAAACACTCTGGCACTAATACGGCAAACAACTTCAATTACAATTACCATAAGTAAATCAATCCCCCTAACAATAGTTCGACAAGTCTAGGTTCAACGGCACCACTTATTTGCAGACAGAGGTGAATACTTTAACCTAGATGGCACTCTAGTATTCGTTAGGATGAGAGAGAAAAAGGCAGGGTATGAAACCAACTCGGTACCAACACTTTTACGAACAAATGCAAGGCAAGTAAGGCAGGGTCTACTGTAGATCGCAAAGTTCAGAGGCCAGGCCCACTCGGAGAGAGGCAGGGTGATATGTCCCAAAAAGTATCACAGTGGAAATGCACTTCTAGTCTTTGGCGCAAATTGTCACAGAACGATTGGACCAGTTCAGAACAGAAAGTTAAGAAAGCTTGGAGGCGACCCAATGGAGAGGCGAGGATTAAGACACCTCATGCTAACCGTCACGAGGGAAGCCAGGCGGACACGGTACCTTGTATGTGGAGAGACAGCTCCGGCGGGGGCAGTTGTTCCTGGTGGTGGATGCAAGTCGGGGCTTTGCCAAGAGAAGAGATGATCTCGTTGTCGATGGAAAGTTGAAGATCGTTGCACCACCAGTGAAGAGACCAGCCGCAGAGTGCTCCGTCACAAGGCACCACCTTTTGGTCCCGGTATGGGCTAGTGGCTATCCGGTTGCCGGGGTGCTCTGCACGGGCAATTCGACCACTACTCCCTGGAAGCGAAGAAAAAGCAAAGGGGACTGGTTGTGCCCACCAGTCAGGGGAAGAAGACTCTCCGGCTTGGAGATCTCCTCTGTCGTCGGGAAGTGGTGAGTCGGTTCAGCAGGGCTCCACCAGAGGTGTCGTTGCAGGTCGGCTCAGCTTTACCCTCGTCGGATTCTTAGGTCCTGTGGAGACTTCTGAAGATCCAGTCCCAAAAGCCCTGCTTTTATGCAGAAAACCCGCATTCATTCAGCCTAGCCGTCAATCACAACACGCTAAGTGATGAGCGGGGTGGCTCACCACTTGGGCCAATCACACCAGAGTGAGACTTGAGTTGCCAAGGCAACTCAGTCCAGGGTGCTTAAACCCCCTCCTACACCCCCTGTGGTACCCAGACAGAATGGCACCACTTTGGAGGGCCTCTGTACAGAAGCCCGCCAAAAGTGGAACAAAGGGCTCAACCTTTGGTTTAGGAGTCACATAGACGAACACAGACGCCATTTTAAAAACCGAGTTCTGGCAGAAAATACCAACCGATAGATTTATTTAAGATAAATAAACCGGTGGTATGTTAGAGATTAACGAGGAAAAGTATTAACCTCCAACAATGGGAAGAATCCAATAGGGTTATATTCGGGGTCGAATATAACAAGTAGTTTCCACTGCGACCAGCCAAAACTCGACGAGGGGGGACGGGACAGTGCCCCCTCGAATAACAGACCCAGGGGTAATCGAATTACCCCTACCAATACGTCCACAATAGGATGGTTTGTACTAGTTCTGTTAGTAAATTTAGGTCTAGTAAAGCCAATGGTGACTTTACATGCCCAGGGAGACAGTAGTCGGTCCCCGGATATGGAGTCTATGGTGGGGGTCCTCTAGGACGCCCCAGTGTTAAGGCACGGAGGGTGCGTTGTAACACACATAGCAAAACATATGAGACCCTATGGAGTAAAAGACCCCATAGCCCATAGAAGACATTGACATTCACAGGAATTAACCACATTCATGTCCAAGAGTGGGAGAAAAGAGTCTCACTCTTGGCAGGATGAAAAAAACAAACTGCAGAAATCCAGCAAAGCTGCTGGGGGACTCACTAGGTTAGGAAATTAAGCCTAAACAGAGAATTCTCCCTAACAGAGAGACAAAGGGCATGAGATTGGGGTGGGGGGTAACAGGGGAGAGACACGGGGCATGAGCGGAGGGTGGGGGGCAACAGCAGGGAGATACGGGGCATGAGCGAGGGTGAGGGGAACACGAGGGAGACACGGGGCATGAGCGGGGGTGGAGGGTAACAGGAGAGAGACATGGGGCATGAGCGGGGAGTGGGGGCTACAGCAGGGAGACACGGGGCATGACCGGGGGTGGGGGGCAACAGGAGAGAGACACAGGGCATGAGCGGGGGGTGGGGGGCAACAGCAGGGAGACACAGGGCATGACCTGGGGGGTGGGGGGCAACAGCAGGGAGACACGGGGCATGAGTGGGTGGTGGGGTGAACACGAGGGAGACATGGGGCATGAGCGGGGGGTGGGGGCTACAGCAGGGAGACACGGGGCATGACCGGGGCGTGGGGGGCAACAGGAGAGAGACACGGGGCATGAGCAAGGGGTGGGGGGCAACAGCAGGGAGACACGGGGCATGTGCGGGGGCAGGGGGCAACAGCAGGGAAACACGGGGCATGAGCGGGGGTGGGGTGAACACGAGGGAGACAAGGGCATGAGAGTGGGGTGGGGTTAACAGGATAGAGACACGGGGCATTAGCGGGGGTGGGGGGCAACAGCAGGAAGACACAGGCATGAGCGGGGGGTGGGGGGTAACAGGGGAGAGACACGGGGCGTGAGATGGGGTGGGGGGGTAACAGGAGAGACATGGGGCATGAGAGGGGGTGGGGGAACAGGGGAGACATGAGGCATAAGTGGGGGGTGGGAGGAACAGGAGAGAGACACGGGGCATGAGCGGGGGCTGGGGGGCAACAGCAGGGAGACACAGGGCATGACTAGGGGGTGGGGGAACAGGAGAGAGACACATGGCATAAGCGGGGGATGAGGGGCAACAGCAGGGAGACACGGGGCATGACTGGGGGGTGGGGGGCAACAGGAGAGAGACACAGGCCATGAGAGGGGGCTGGGGGTAACAGGAGAGAGACACGAAGCATGAGCGGGGGGTGGGGGGCAACATCAGGGAGACACGGAAAATGACTGGGGGGGTTGGGGGCAACAGCAGGGAGATACAGGGCATGAGCGGGGGGTGGGGGGTAACAGGGGAGAGACACGGGGCATGAGCGGGGGGTAGGGGGCAACAGCAGGGAGGCACGGGGCCTGACCAGGGGTGGGGGGCAACAGGAGATAGACACGGGGCATGAGAGGGGAGTGGGGGGCAACAGGAGAGAGACACAGGGTATGAGAGGGGGGTGGGGGGTAACAAGAGAGAGACACAGGGCATGAGAGGGGGGTGGGTGGCAACAGCAGGGAGACATGGGGCATGAGAGGGGGTGGGGGGTAACAGGAGAGAGACACGGAGCATGAGCGGGGTGGGGGGCAACAGGAGAGCGACACGGGGCATGAGCGGGGGGTGCGGGTTAACAGGAGAGAGACATGAGCCGGGGGGTGGGGGGCAACAGCAGGGAGAAACGGGGCATGAGCAGAGGGTGGGGGGCAACAGCAGGGAGACATGGGGCATGAGAGGGGGTGGGGGGTAACAGGAGAGAGACACGGAGCATGAGCGGGGGTGGGGGGCAACAGGAGAGAGACACGGGGCATGAGCGGGCGGTGGGGGGGTAACAGGAGAGAGACATGGGGCATGACCGGGGGGTGGGGGGCAACAGCAGGGAGACACGGGGCATGACCAGGGGGTGAGGGGCAACAGGAGAGAGACACGGGGCATGAGAGGGGGGTGGGGGCAACAGCAGGGAGACACGTGGCATGAGCGGGGGTGGGGGGAACACGAGGGAGACACGGGGCATGAGAGTGGGGTAGGAGTAACAGGATAGAGACACGGGGCATTAGCGGGGGGTGGGGGGCAACAACAGGGAGACACAGGCATGAGCGGGGGGTTGGGGGTAACAGGGGAGAGACACGGGGCGTGAGATGGGGTGGGGGGTAACAGGAGAGAGACATGGGGCATGAGAGGGGGTGGGGAACAGGGGAGACATGAGGCATGAGCGGGGGGTGGGGGGCAACAGCAGGGAGACCCTGGGCATGACTAGGGGGTGGGGGGAAAAGGAGAGAGACACAGGGCATGAGCGGAGGATGGGGGGCAACAGCAGGGAGACACGGGGCATGACTGGGGGGTGGGGGGCAACAGGAGAGAGACACGGGCCATGAGAGGGGGCTGGGGGGTAACAGAAGAGAGACAAGGGCATGAGCAGGGGGTGGGGGGGCAACAGCAGGGAGACACGGGGCATGAGCGGGGGGCAACATCAGGGAGACACGGAACATGACCGGGGGGTCGGGGGCAACAGCAGGGAGACACGGGGCATGAGCAGGGGGTGGGGGGTAACAAGGGAGAGACACGGGGCATGAGCAGGGGGTAGGGGGCAACAGCAGGGAGACTTGGGGCATGACCGGGGTAGGGGGCAACAGAAGATAGACACGGGGCATGAGAGGGGGGTGGGGAGCAACAGGAGAGAGACACGGGGCATGAGAGGGGGGTGGGGGGTAACAAGAGAGAGACAAGGGGCATGAGAGGGGGTGGGGGGTAACAGGAGAGAGACATGAGCGAGGGGTGGGGGGCAACAGCAGGGAGACACGGGGCATGAGCAGAGGGTGGGGGGCAACAGCAGGGGGACACGTGGCATGAGAGGGGGTGGGGGTAACAGGAGAGAGACACGGGGCATGAGCGGGGGGTGGGGGGCAACAGCAGGGAGACACAGGGCATGAGTGGGGGGTGGGGGGCAACAGCAGGGAGACACGGGGCATGAGCGGGGGGCAACAGCAGGGAGACACAGGGCATGACCGGTGGGTGGGGGGCAACAGCATGTAGACACGAGGCATGACCGGGGGGTGGGGTGGCAACAGGGGAGAGACACGAGGCATGAGAGGGGGTGGGGGGCAACAGCAGGGAGACACGGGGCATGAGACGGGGGTGGGGGGTAACAGGAGAGAGACACGGGGCATGAGACGGGGGTGGGGGGGAACAAGCGAGATACACGGGGCATGAGCGGGGGGTCGGGGGCAACAGCAGGGAGACACGGCTCATGACTGGGGGGTGGGGGTAACAGGAGAGAGACACGAGGCATGACCGGGGGGTGGGGGTAACAGGAGAGAGACACGGGGTATGAGCAGGGGGTGGTGGGGGGCAACAGGAGAGAGACACGGGGCATGAGAGGGGGCTGGGGGTAACAGGAGAGTGACACGGGGCATGAGCGGGGGGTGGGGGGCAACAGCAGGGAGACATGGGGCATGACCGGGGGTGGGGGGTAACAGCAGGGAGACACGGGGCATGACTGGGGGTGGGGGGCAACAGGAGAGAGATATGGGGCATGAGCGGGGGTGGGGGAACACAAGGGAGACACGGTGCATGAGAGGGAGGTGGGGGGTAACAGCAGGGAGACACGGGGCATGAGCGGTGGGTGGGGGCAACAGCAGGGAGACACGGGGCATGACTGGGGGTTGGGGGGCAACAGGAGAGAGACACGGGGCATGACCGGGGGTGGGGGGCAACAGGAGAGAGACACAGGGCCTGAGAGGGGGCAGGGGGCAACAGCAGGGAGACAGGGGGCATGAGCGGGGGGTGGGGGAACACGAGGGAGACACGGGGCATGAGAGGGAGGTGGGGGGTAACAGGAGAGAGACACGGGGCATGAGCGGGGGGTGGGGGGCAACAGCAGGGAGACACGGGGCATGAGCGGAGGGTGGGGGCAACAGCAGGGAGACACGGGGCATGACTGGGGGTTGGGGGGCAACAGGAGAGAGACACGAACCATGAGAGGGGGGTGGGGGGTAACAGCAGGGAGACATGGGGCATGAGAGGGGGGTGGGGGCAACACGGGGCATGAGAGGGGGGTGGGGGGTAACTAGTAGAGAGACACGGGGCATGAGAGGGGGGTGGGGGGTAACCGGAGAGAGACACGGGGCATGAGAGGGGGGTGGGGGCAACAGCAGGGAGACACGGGGCATGAGCAGGGGTGGGGGAACACGAGGGAGACACGGGGCATGAGAGGGAGGTGGGGGGTCACAGGAGAGAGACACGGGGCATGAGCAGGGGGTGGGGGGCAACAGCAGGGAGACACGGGGCATGAGCGGGGGTGGGGGGCAACATCAGGGAGACAAGGGGCATGACCCGGGGTGGGGGGTAAGAGCAGGGAGACCCGGGGCATGAGCAGGGAGTGGGGGGTAACAGGGGAGAGACACGGGGCATGACTGGGGGGTGGGGGGAAACAGCAGAGAGACACGGGGCATGAGAGGGGGGTGGGGGGTAACAGGAGAGAGACACGGGGCCTGAGAGGGGGCAGGGGGTAACAGCAGGGAGACACGGGGCATGAGCGGGGGGTGGGGGAACACGAGGGAGACACGGGGCATGAGAGGGAGGTGGGGGGTAACAGGAGAGAGACACAGCGCATGAGCGGAGGGTGGGGGACAACAGCAGGGAGACACGGGGCATGAGCGGGGAGTGGCGGGCAACAACAGGGAGACACGGAACATGACCAGGGGTCGGGGACAACAGGAGATAGACACGGGGCATGAGAGGGGGGTGGGGGTAACAGGAGAGAGACACGGGGCATGAGAGGGGGGTGGGGGGTAACAGGAGAGAGACATGGGGCATGAGCGGGGGTGGGGGGAAACAGCAGGGAGACACGGGGCATGAGCAGAGGGTGGGGGGCAACAGCAGGGAGACACGGGGCATGAGAGGGGGTGGGGGTAACAGGAGAGAGACACAGGGCATGAGCGGGGGGTGGGGGCCAACAGGAGAGAGACACAGGGCATGAGCAGAGGGTAGGGGTAATAGGAGAGCGACACGGGGCATGCGCGGGGGGTGGGGGGCAACAGCAGGACACATGGGGCATGAGCGGGGGGTGGGGGGTAACAGGAGAGAGACACGGGGCATGAGCGGGGGTGGGGGGCAACAGCAGGGAGACACGGGGCATGAGCGGAGGGTGGGAGGCAACAGGAGATAGACACGGGGCATGAGAGGGGGTTGGGGGGTAACAGGAGAGAGACACGGGGCATGAGAGGGGGTGGGGGGTAACAGGAGAGAGACACGGGGCATGCGAGGCGGGTGGGGGTAACAGGAGAGAGACATGGGGCATGAGCGGGGGTGGGGGGCAACAGCAGGGAGACACGGGGCATGAGCGGAGGGTGGGGGGCAACAGCAGGGAGACACAGGGCATGAGAGGGGGTGGGGGTAACATGAGAGAGACACGGGGCATGAGCGGGGGATGGGGCAACAGGAGAGAGACACGGGGCATGAGCGGGGGGTAACAGGAGAGAGACACGGGGCATGAGCGGGGGGTGGGGTGCAACAGCAGGGAGACATGGGGCATGACCGTGGGGTGAGGGGCAACAGGAGAGAGACACGGGGCATGAGTGGGGGGTGGGGGGTAACAGCAGGGAGACACGGGGCATGACTGGGGGTGGGGGGCAACAGGAGAGAGATATGGGGCATGAGCGGGGGTGGGGGAACACAAGGGAGACACGGTGCATGAGAGGGAGGTGGGGGGTAACAGCAGGGAGACACGGGGCATGAGCGGTGGGTGGGGGCAACAGCAGGGAGACACGGGGCATGACTGGGGGTTGGGGGGCAACAGGAGAGAGACACGGGGCATGAGAGGGGGGTGGGGGGTAACAGGAGAGAGACACGGGGCATGACCGGGGGTGGGGGGCAACAGGAGAGAGACACAGGGCCTGAGAGGGGGCAGGGGGCAACAGCAGGGAGACAGGGGGCATGAGCGGGGGGTGGGGGAACACGAGGGAGACACGGGGCATGAGAGGGAGGTGGGGGGTAACAGGAGAGAGACACGGGGCATGAGCGGGGGGTGGGGGGCAACAGCAGGGAGACACGGGGCATGAGCGGAGGGTGGGGGCAACAGCAGGGAGACACGGGGCATGACTGGGGGTTGGGGGGCAACAGGAGAGAGACACGAACCATGAGAGGGGGGTGGGGGGTAACAGCAGGGAGACATGGGGCATGAGAGGGGGGTGGGGGCAACACGGGGCATGAGAGGGGGGTGGGGGGTAACTAGTAGAGAGACACGGGGCATGAGAGGGGGGTGGGGGGTAACCGGAGAGAGACACGGGGCATGAGAGGGGGGTGGGGGCAACAGCAGGGAGACACGGGGCATGAGCGGCGGTGGGGGAACACGAGGGAGACACGGGGCATGAGAGGGAGGTGGGGGGTCACAGGAGAGAGACACGGGGCATGAGCAGGGGGTGGGGGGCAACAGCAGGGAGACACGGGGCATGAGCGGGGGTGGGGGGCAACATCAGGGAGACAAGGGGCATGACCCGGGGTGGGGGGTAAGAGCAGGGAGACCCGGGGCATGAGCAGGGAGTGGGGGGTAACAGGGGAGAGACACGGGGCATGACTGGGGGGTGGGGGGAAACAGCAGAGAGACACGGGGCATGAGAGGGGGGTGGGGGGTAACAGGAGAGAGACACGGGGCCTGAGAGGGGGCAGGGGGTAACAGCAGGGAGACACGGGGCATGAGCGGGGGGTGGGGGAACACGAGGGAGACACGGGGCATGAGAGGGAGGTGGGGGGTAACTGGAGAGAGACACAGCGCATGAGCGGAGGGTGGGGGACAACAGCAGGGAGACACGGGGCATGAGCGGGGAGTGGCGGGCAACAACAGGGAGACACGGAACATGACCAGGGGTCGGGGGCAACAGGAGATAGACACGGGGCATGAGAGGGGGGTGGGGGTAACAGGAGAGAGACACGGGGCATGAGAGGGGGGTGGGGGGTAACAGGAGAGAGACATGGGGCATGAGCGGGGGTGGGGGGAAACAGCAGGGAGACACGGGGCATGAGCAGAGGGTGGGGGGCAACAGCAGGGAGACACGGGGCATGAGAGGGGGTGGGGGTAACAGGAGAGAGACACAGGGCATGAGCGGGGGGTGGGGGCCAACAGGAGAGAGACACAGGGCATGAGCAGAGGGTAGGGGTAATAGGAGAGCGACACGGGGCATGCGCGGGGGGTGGGGGGCAACAGCAGGACACATGGGGCATGAGCGGGGGGTGGGGGGTAACAGGAGAGAGACACGGGGCATGAGCGGGGGTGGGGGGCAACAGCAGGGAGACACGGGGCATGAGCGGAGGGTGGGAGGCAACAGGAGATAGACACGGGGCATGAGAGGGGGTTGGGGGGTAACAGGAGAGAGACACGGGGCATGAGAGGGGGTGGGGGGTAACAGGAGAGAGACACGGGGCATGCGAGGCGGGTGGGGGTAACAGGAGAGAGACATGGGGCATGAGCGGGGGTGGGGGGCAACAGCAGGGAGACACGGGGCATGAGCGGAGGGTGGGGGGCAACAGCAGGGAGACACAGGGCATGAGAGGGGGTGGGGGTAACATGAGAGAGACACGGGGCATGAGCGGGGGATGGGGCAACAGGAGAGAGACACGGGGCATGAGCGGGGGGTGGGGTGCAACAGCAGGGAGACATGGGGCATGACCGTGGGGTGAGGGGCAACAGGAGAGAGACACGGGGCATGAGTGGGGGGTTAGGGGCAACAGCAGGGAGACACGGGGCATGACCGGGGGGTATGGGGTAACAGGAGAGAGACATGGGGCATGACCGGGGGGTGGGGGGCAACAGCAGGGAGACACGGGGCATGAGCGGTGGGTGACGGCAACAGCAGGGAGACACGGGGCATGACTGGGGGTTGGGGGGCAACAGGAGAGAGACACAGGGCTTGAGAGGGGGGTGGGGGATAACAGGAGAGAGACACGGGGCATGAGAGGGGGGTGGGGGGCAACAGCAGGGAGACATGGGGCATGAGAGGGGGTGGGGGCAACACGGGGCATGAGAGGGGGGTGGGGGGTAACTAGGAGAGAGACACGGGGCATGTGAGGGGGTGGGGGTAACAGGAGAGAGACACGTGGCATGAGCGGGGGTGGGGGGCAACAGCAGGGAGACACGGGGCATGACTCGGGGGTGGGGGGTAAGAGCAGGGAGACCCGGGGCATGAGCAGGGGGGTGGGGGGTAACAGGGGAGAGACACGGGGCATGAGTGGGGGGAAACAGCAGGGAGACACAGGGCATGACCGGGGGGTATGGGGTAACAGGGGAGAGACACGGGGCATGACCGGGGGGTGGGGGGCAACAGCAGGGAGACACGGGGCATGAGCGGTGGGTGGGGGCAACAGCAGGGAGACACAGGGCATGACTGGGGGTTGGGGGGCAACAGGAGAGAGACACGGGGCATGAGAGGGGGGTGGGGGGTAACAGGAGAGAGACACGGGGCATGAGAGGGGGGTGGGGGCAACAGCAGGGAGACATGGGGCATGAGAGGGTGGTGGGGGCAACACGGGGCATGAGAGGGGGGTGGGGGGTAACTAGGAGAGAGACAAGGGGCATGTGAGGGGGTGGGGGTAACAGGAGAGAGACACGGGGCATGAGCGGGGGTGGGGGGCAACAGCAGGGAGACACGGGGCATGACTCGGGGGTGGGGGGTAAGAGCAGGGAGACCCGGGGCATGAGCAGGGGGGTGGGGGGTAACAGGGGAGAGACATGGGGCATGAGCGGTGGGTGGGGGGAAACAGCAGGGAGGCACGTGGCATGACCGGGGGTGGGGGGCAACAGCAGAGAGACACGGGGCATGAGAGGGGGGTGGGGGGTAACAGGAGAGAGACAAGGGGCATGAGAGGGGGATGGGGGGGCAACTGCAGGGAGACACGGGGCATGAGTGGGGGGTGGGGGCAACAGGAGATAGACACGGGGCATGAGAGGGGGTGGGGGTAACAGGAGAGAGACACGGGGCATGAGAGGGGGTGGGGGGTAACAGGAGAGAGACAAGGGGCATCAGAGGGGGGTGGGGGGTAACAGGAGAGAGACATGGGGCATGAGCAGGGGTGGGGGGCAACAGCAGGGAGACACGGGGCATGAGCGGAGGGTGGGGGGCAACAGCAGGGAGACACGGGGCATGAGAGGGGTGGGGGTAACAGGAGAGAGACACGGGGCATGAGCGGGGGATGGAGGCAACAGGAGAGAGACACGGGGCATGAGCGGGGGGTAACAGGAGAGAGACACGGGCATGAGCGGGGGGTGGTGGGCAACAGCAGGGAGGCACAGGGCATGAGTGGGGGGCAACAGCAGGGAGACACAGGGCATGACCGTGGGCTGAGGGGCAACAGGAGAGGGACACGGGGCATGAGTGGGGGGCAACAGCAGGGAGACACGGGGCATGACCGGGGGTATGGGGTAACAGGAGAGGGACACGGGGCATGACCGGGGGGTGGGGGGCAACAGCAGGGAGACACGGGGCATGAGCGGTGGGTGGGGGCAATAGCAGGGAGACACGGGGCATGACTGGGGATTGGGGGGCAACAGGAGAGAGACACGGGGTATGAGAGAGGGGTGGGGGGCAACAGCAGGGAGAGATGGGGCATGAGAGGGGGTGGGGGGTAACAGGAGAGAGACACGGGGCATGAGCGGGGGTGGGGGGCAACAGCAGGGAGACACGGGGCATGAGCGGGGGGTGGGGGAACACGAGGGAGACACGGGGCATGAGAGGGAGGTGGGGGTAACAGGAGAGAGACACAGGGCATGAGCGGGGGGTGGGGGGCAACAGCAGGGAGACACGGGGCATGAGCGGGGAGTGGCGGGCAACAACAGGGAGACACGGAACATGACCGGGGGGTCGGGGGCAACAGGAGATAGACATGGGGCATGAGAGGGGGGTGGGGGTAACAGGAGAGAGACACGGGGGATGAGAGAGGGGTGGGGGTAACAGGAGAGAGACAAGGGCAAGAGAGGGGGATGGGGGGCAACAGCAGGGAGACATGGGGTATGAGAGGGGGGTGGGGGGTAACAGGAGAGAGATATGGGGCATGATTGGGGTGTGGGGGGCAACAGCAGGGAGACACAGGGTATGAGCGGAGGGTGGGGGGCAACAGCAGGGAGACACGGGGCATGACTGGAGGGTGGGGGGCAACAGGAGTGAGACACGGGGCATGAGTGGGGGGTGGGGGCAACAGGAGATAGACACGGGGCATGAGAGGGGGGTGGGGGGTAACAGGAGAGAGACACGGGGCATGAGAGGGGGTGGGGGGTAACAGGAGAGAGACAAGGGGCATGAGAGGGGGGTGGGGGGTAACAGGAGGGAGACATGGGGCATGAGCGGGGGTGGGGGGCAACAGCAGGGAGACACGGGGCATGAGCGGGGGTGGGGGGCAACAGCAGGGAGACACGGGGCATGAGAGGGGGTGGGGGTAACAGGAGAGAGACACGGGGCATGAGCGGGGGATGGAGGCAACAGGAGAGAGACACGGGGCATGAGCGGGGGGTAACAGGAGAGAGACACGGGCATGAGCGGGGGGTGGGGGGCAACAGCAGGGAGGCACAGGGCATGAGTGGGGGGCAACAGCAGGGAGACACGGGGCATGACCGTGGGGTGAGGGGCAACAGGAGAGAGACACGGGGCATGAGCGGGGGGTAACAGGAGAGAGACACGGGGCATGAGTGGGGGGTCGGGGGTAACAGGAGAGAGACATGGGGCATGAGCGGGGGTGGGGGGCAACAGCAGGGAGACACGGGGCATGAGCGGAGGATGGGGGGCAACAGCAGGGAGACACGGGGCATAAGAGGGGGTGGGGGTAACAGGAGAGAGACACGGGGCATGAGCGGGGGATGGAGGCAACAGGAGAGAGACACGGGGCATGAGCGGGGGGTAACAGGAGAGAGACACGGGCATGAGCAGGGGGTGGGGGGCAACAGCAGGGAGGCACAGGGCATGAGTGGGGGGCAACAGCAGGGAGACACGGGGCATGACCGTGGGGTGAGGGGCAACAGGAGAGAGACACGGGGCATGAGTGGGGGGTGGGGGGCAACAGCAGGGAGACACGGGGCATGACCGGGGGTATGGGGTAACAGGAGAGAGACACGGGGCATGACCGGGGGGTGGGGGGCAACAGCAGGGAGACACGGGGAATGATCGGTGGGTGGGGGCAATAGCAGGGAGACACGGGGCATGACTGGGGATTGGGGGGCAACAGGAGAGAGACACGGGGTATGAGAGGGGGGTGGGGGGCAACAGCAGGGAGACATGGGGCATGAGAGGGGGGTAACAGGAGAGAGACACGGGGCATGAGCGGGGGTGGGGGGCAACAGCAGGGAGACACGGGGCATGAGCGGGGGGTGGGGGAACACGAGGGAGACACGGGGCATGAGAGGGAGGTGGGGGTAACAGGAGAGAGACACAGGGCATGAGCGGGGGGTGGGGGGGCAACAGCAGGGAGACACGGGGCATGAGCGGGGAGTGGCGGGCAACAACAAGGAGACACGGAACATGACCGGGGGGTCGGGGGCAACAGGAGATAGACACGGGGCATGAGAGGGGGGTGGGGGTAACAGGAGAGAGACACGGGGATGAGAGAGGGGTGGGGGGTAACAGGAGAGAGACAAGGGGAATGAGAGGGGGATGGGGGGGCAACAGCAGGGAGACATGGGGTATGAGAGGGGGGTGGGGGGTAACAGGAGAGAGATATGGGGCATGATTGGGGGGTGGGGGGCAACAGCAGGGAGACACAGGGTATGAGCGGAGGGTGGGGTGCAACAGCAGGGAGACACGGGGCATGACCAGAGGGTGGGGGGCAACAGGAGTGAGACACGGGGCATGAGTGGGGGGTGGGGGCAACAGGAGATAGACACGGGGCATGAGAGGGGGGTGGGGGGTAACAGGAGAGAGACACGGGGCATGAGAGGGGGTGGGGGGTAACAGGAGAGAGACAAGGGGCATGAGAGGGGGGTGGGGGGTAACAGGAGAGAGACATGGGGCATGAGCGGGGTGGGGGGCAACAGCAGGGAGACACGGGGCATGAGCGGAGGGTGGGGGGCAACAGCAGGGAGACACGGGGCATGAGAGGGGGTGGGGGTAACAGGAGAGAGACACGGGGCATGAGAGGGGGATGGAGGCAACAGGAGAGAGACACGGGGCATGAGCGGGGGGTAACAGGAGAGAGACACGGGCATTAGCGAGGGGTGGGGGGCAACAGCAGGGAGGCACAGGGCATGAGTGGGGGGCAACAGCAGGGAGACACGGGGCATGACCGTGGGGTGAGGGGCAACAGGAGAGAGACACGGGGCATGAGTGGGGGGTGGGGGGCAACAGCAGGGAGACACGGGGCATGACCGGGGCTATGGGGTAACAGGAGAGAGACACGGGGCATGACCGGGGGGTGGGGGGCAACAGCAGGGAGACACGGGGCATGAGCGGTGGGTGGGGGCAATAGCAGGGAGACACGGGGCATGACTGGGGGTTGGGGGGCAACAGGAGAGAGACACGGGGTATGAGAGGGGGGTGGGGGGCAACAGCAGGGAGACAAGGGGCATGAGAGGGGGGTGGGGGGTAACAGGAGAGAGACACGGGGCTTGAGCAGGGGGGTGGGGGTAACAGGAGAGAGACACGGGGGATGAGAGAGGGGTGGGGGGTAACAGGAGAGAGACAAGGGGAATGAGAGGGGGATGGGGGGGCAACAGCAGGGAGACATGGGGTATGAGAGGGGGGTGGGGGGTAACAGGAGAGAGATATGGGGCATGATTGGGGGGTGGGGGGCAACAGCAGGGAGACACAGGGTATGAGCGGAGGGTGGGGTGCAACAGCAGGGAGACACGGGGCATGACCAGAGGGTGGGGGGCAACAGGAGTGAGACACGGGGCATGAGTGGGGGGTGGGGGCAACAGGAGATAGACACGGGGCATGAGAGGAGGGTGGGGGGTAACAGGAGAGAGACACGGGGCATGAGAGGGGGTGGGGGGTAACAGGAGAGAGACAAGGGGCATGAGAGGGGGGTGGGGGGTAACAGGAGAGAGACATGGGGAATGAGCGGGGTGGGGGGCAACAGCAGGGAGACACGGGGCATGAGCGGAGGGTGGGGGGCAACAGCAGGGAGACACGGGGCATGAGAGGGGGTGGGGGTAACAGGAGAGAGACACGGGGCATGAGAGGGGGATGGAGGCAACAGGAGAGAGACACGGGGCATGAGCGGGGGGTAACAGGAGCGAGACACGGGCATTAGCGAGGGGTGGGGGGCAACAGCAGGGAGGCACAGGGCATGAGTGGGGGCCAACAGCAGGGAGACACGGGGCATGACCGTGGGGTGAGGGGCAACAGGAGAGAGACACGGGGCATGAGTGGGGGGTGGGGGGCAACAGCAGGGAGACACGGGGCATGACCGGGGGTATGGGGTAACAGGAGAGAGACACGGGGCATGACCGGGGGGTGGGGGGCAACAGCAGGGAGACACGGGGCATGAGCGGTGGGTGGGGGCAATAGCAGGGAGACACGGGGCATGACTGGGGGTTGGGGGGCAACAGGAGAGAGACACGGGGTATGAGAGGGGGGTGGGGGGCAACAGCAGGGAGACAAGGGGCATGAGAGGGGGGTGGGGGTAACAGGAGAGAGACACGGGGCTTGAGCAGGGGTGGGGGGCAACAGCAGGGAGACACGGGGCATGACCCGGGGGTGGGGGGGAAAGAGCAGGGAGACCGGGGCATGAGCGTGGGGTGGGAGTAACAGGGGAGAGACACGGGGCATGAGCGGGGGGTGGGGGAAACAGCAGGGAGGCACGTGGCATGACCGGGGGTGGGGGGCAACAGCAGAGGGACACGGGGCATGAGAGGGGGGTGGGGAGTAACAGGAGAGAGACACGGGGGATGAGAGAGGGGTGGGGGTAACAGGAGAGAGACAAGGGGCATGAGAGGGGGATGGGGGGGCAACAGCAGGGAGACACGGGGTATGAGAGGGGGGTGGGGGGTAACAGGAGAGAGATATGGGGCATGATTGAGGGTGGGGGGCAACAGCAGGGAGACACAGGGTATGAGCGGAGGGTGGGGGGCAACAGCAGGGAGACACAGGGCATGACCGGAGGGTGGGGGGCAACAGGAGTGAGACACGGGGCATGAGTGGGGGGTGGGAGCAACAGGAGAGAGACACGGGGCATTAGTGGGGGGCAACAGGAGAGAGACACGGGGCATGAGCATGGGATGGAGGTTAACAGGAGAGAGACAAGGGGCATGAGCGTGGGGTGGGTGGAAACAGCAGGGGGACATGGGGCATGAGCATGGGGTGAGGGGCAACAGCAGGGAGACACAGGGCATAACCGGGGGTGGGGGCAACAGCAGAGAGACACGGGGGCATGAGAGGGGGTGGGGGCAACATAACGGAGACACGGGGCATGAGGGGGGTGGGGGCAACAGGAGGGATACACAGGGCATGACCGGGGGTATGGGGTAACAGGAGAGAGACACGGGGGCATGAGATGGGGTGGGGGCAACATCAGGGAGACACGGGGCATGAGCGGGGGGTGGGGAGCAACAGCAGGGAGACACGGGGTATGAGAGGAGGGTGGGGGGTAACAGGAGAGAGATATGGGGCATGATTGGGGGGGCAACAGCAGGGAGACACGGGGCATGACCGGAGGGTGGGGGGCAACAGGAGTGAGACACGGGGCATGAGTGGGGGGTGGGGGCAACAGGAGATAGACACGGGGCATGAGAGGGGGGTGGGGGGTAACAGGAGAGAGACACGGGGCATGATTGGGGGGGGGAACAGCAGGGAGACACAGGGTATGAGCGGGGGTGGGGGTGGGGGGTAACAGGAGAGAGACAAGGGGCATGAGAGGGGGGTGGGGGTAACAGGAGAGAGACATGGGGCATGAGCGGGGGTAGGGGGCAACAGCAGGGAGACACGGGGCATGAGCGGAGGGTGGGGGGCAACAGCAGGGAGACACGGGGCATGAGAGGGGGTGGGGTTAACAGGAGAGAGACACGGGGGATGGAGGCAACAGGAGAGAGACACGGGGCATGAGCTGGGGGTAACAGGAGAGAGACACGGGCATGAGCGGGGGGTGGGGGGCAACAGCAGGGAGGCACGGGGCATGAGTGGGGGGCAACAGCAGGGAGACATGGGGCATGACCGTGGGGTGAGGGGCAACAGAAGAGAGACACGGGGCATGAGTGGGGGGTGGGGGGCAACAGCAGGGAGACACGGGGCATGAGCGGTGGGTGGGGGCAATAGCACAGAGACACGGAGCATGACTGGGGGTTGGGGGGCAACAGGAGAGAGACACGGGGGATGAGAGAGGGGTGGGGGTAACAGGAGAGAGACAAGGGGCATGAGAGGGGGATGGGGGGCAACAGCAGGGAGACACAGGGTATGAGAGGGGGGTGGGGGGTAACAGGAGAGAGATATGGGGCATGATTGGGGGGTGGGGCGCAACAGCAGGGAGACACAGGGTATGAGCGGAGGGTGGGGGGCAACAGCAGGGAGACACGGGGCATGAGAGGGGGATGGGGGGCAACAGCAGGGAGACACGGGGTATGAGAGGGGGGTGGGGGGTAACAGGAGAGAGATATGGGGCATGATTGGGGGTGGGGGGCAAAAGCAGGGAGACACAGGGTATGAGCGGAGGGTGGGGGGCAACAGCAGGGAGACACGGGGCATGACCGGAGGGTGGGGGGCAACAGGAGCGAGTCACGGGGCATGAGTGGGGGGTGGGGGCAACAGGAGAGAGACACGGGGCATTAGTGGGGGGCAACAGGAGAGAGACAGGGGGCATGACTGGGGGTTGGGGGGCAACAGGAGAGAGACACGGGGCATGAGAGGGGGGTGGGGGTAACAGGAGAGAGACACAGGGCATGAGCGGGGGTGGGGGGCAACAGCAGGGAGACACGGGGCATGACCCGGGGGTGGGGGGTAAGAGCAGGGAGACCCGGGGCATGAGCGTGGGGTGGGAGTAACAGGGGAGAGACACGGGGCATGAGCGGGGGGTGGGGGAAACAGCAGGGAGGCACGTGGCATGACCGGGAGTGGGGGGCAACAGCAGAGGGACACGGGGCATGAGAGGGGGGTGGGGGGTAACAGGAGAGAGACACGGGGCCTGAGAGGGGGCAGGGGGCAACAGCAGGGAGACACGGGGCATGAGCAGGGGGTGGGGGAACACGAGGGAGACACGGGGCATGAGAGGGAGGTGGGGGGTAACAGGAGAGAGACACAGGGCATGAGCGGAGGGTGGGGGGCAACAGCAGGGAGACACGGGGCATGAGCGGGGAGTGGCGGGCAACAACAGGGAGACACGGAACATGACCGGGGGTCGGGGGCAACAGGAGATAGACACGGGGCATGAGAGGGGGGTGGGGGTAACAGGAGAGAGACACGGGGCATGAGAGGGGGGTGGGGGGTAACAGGAGAGAGACACGGGGCATGAGAGGGGGGTGCGGGGGTAACAGGAGAGAGACATGGGGCATGAGCGGGGGTGGGGGGAAACAGCAGGGAGACACGGGGCATGAGCAGAGGGTGGGGGGCAACAGCAGGGAGCCACGGGGCATGAGAGGGGGTGGGGGTAACAGGAGAGAGACACAGGGCATGAGCGGGGGGTGGGGGCCAACAGGAGAGAGACACGGGGCATGAGCAGGGGGTAGGGGTAATAGGAGAGCGACACGGGGCATGCGCGGGGGGTGGGGGGCAACAGCAGGAGACATGGGGCATGAGCGGGGGGTGGGGGGTAACAGGAGAGAGACACGGGGCATGAGCGGGGGTGGGGCGCAACAGCAGGGAGACACGGGGCATGAGCAGAGGGTGGGAGGACACAGGAGATAGACACGGGGCATGAGAGGGGGTTGGGGGGTAACAGGAGAGAGACACGGGGCATGAGAGGGGGTGGGGGTAACAGGAGAGAGACACGGGGCATGCGAGGGGGGTGGGGGGTAACAGGAGAGAGACATGGGGCATGAGCGGGGGTGGGGGGCAACAGCAGGGAGACACGGGGCATGAGCGGAGGGTGGGGGGCAACAGTAGGGAGACACGGGGCATGAGAGGGGGTGGGGGTAACATGAGAGAGACACGGGGCATGAGCGGGGGATGGGGCAACATGAGAGAGACACGGGGCATGAGCGGGGGGTAACAGGAGAGAGACACGGGGCATGAGCGGGGGGTGGGGTGCAACAGCAGGGAGACACGGGGCATGACCGTGGGGTGAGGGGCAACAGGAGAGAGACACGGGGAATGAGTGGGGGGTTGGGGGCAACAGCAGGGAGACACGGGGCATGACCGGGGGGTATGGGGTAACAGGAGAGAGACATGGGGCATGACCGGGGGGTGGGGGGCAACAGCAGGGAGACACGGGGCATGAGCGGTGGGTGGGGGCAACAGCAGGGAGACACGGGGCATGACTGGGGGTTGGGGGGCAACAGGAGAGAGACACAGGGCTTGAGAGGGGGGTGGGGGATAACAGGAGAGAGACACGGGGCATGAGAGGGGGGTGGGGGGCAACAGCAGGGAGACATGGGGCATGAGAGGGGGGTGGGGGCAACACGGGGCATGAGAGGGGGGTGGGGGGCAACTAGGAGAGAGACACGGGGCATGTGAGGGGGTGGGGGTAACAGGAGAGAGACACGGGGCATGAGCGGGGGTGGGGGGCAACAGCAGGGAGACACGGGGCATGACTTGGGGGTGGGGGGTAAGAGCAGGGAGACCCGGGGCATGAGCAGGGGGGTGGGGGGTAACAGGGGAGAGACACGGGGCATGAGTGGGGGGCAACAGCAGGGAGACACAGGGCATGACCGGGGGGTATGGGGTAACAGGAGAGAGACACGGGGCATGACCGGGGGGTGGGGGGCAACAGCAGGGAGACACGGGGCATGAGCGGTGGGTGGGGGCAACAGCAGGGAGACACAGGGCATGACTGGGGGTTGGGGGGCAACAGGAGAAAGACACGGGGCATGAGAGGGGGGTGGGGGTAACAGGAGAGAGACACGGGGCATGAGAGGGGGGTGGGGGGCAACAGCAGGGAGACATGGGGCATGAAAGGGTGGTGGGGGCAACACGGGGCATGAGAGGGGGTGGGGGGTAACTAGGAGAGAGACAAGGGGCATGTGAGGGGGTGGGGGTAACAGGAGAGAGACACGGGCATGAGCGGGGGTGGGGGGCAACAGCAGGGAGACACGGGGCATGACTCGGGGGTGGGGGGTAAGAGCAGGGAGACCCGGGGCATGAGCAGGGGGGTGGGGGGTAACAGGGGAGAGACGTGGGGCATGAGCGGGGGGTGGGGGGAAACAGCAGGGAGGCACGTGGCATGACCGGGGGTGGGGGGCAACAGCAGAGAGACACGGGGCATGAGAGGGGGGTGGGGGGTAACAGGAGAGAGACAAGGGGCATGAGGAGGGGGATGGGGGCAACAGCAGGGAGACACGGGGCATGAGTGGGGGGTGGGGCAACAGGAGATAGACACGGGGCATGAGAGGGGGGTGGGGGGTAACAGGAGAGAGACACGAGGCATGAGAGGGGGTGGGGGGTAACAGGAGAGAGACAAGGGGCATGAGAGGGGGGTGGGGGGTAACAGGAGAGAGACATGGGGCATGAGCAGGGGTGGGGGGCAACAGCAGGGAGACACGGGGCATGAGCGGAGGGTGGGGGCAACAGCAGGGAGACACGGGGCATGAGAGGGGGTGGGGGTAACAGGAGAGAGACACGGGGCATGAGCGGGGGATGGAGGCAACAGGAGAGAGACACGGGGCATGAGCGGGGGGTAACAGGAGAGAGACACGGGCATGAGCGGGGGTGGTGGGCAACAGCAGGGAGGCACAGGGCATGAGTGGGGGGCAACAGCAGGAGACACAGGGCATGACCGTGGGGTGAGGGGCAACAGGAGAGAGACACGGGGCATGAGTGGGGGGTGGGGGGGCAACAGCAGGGAGACACGGGGCATGACCGGGGGTATGGGGTAACAGGAGAGAGACACGGGGCATGACCGGGGGGTGGGGGGCAACAGCAGGGAGACACGGGGCATGAGCGGTGGGTGGGGGCAATAGCAGGGAGATACGGGGCATGACTGGGGATTGGGGGGCAACAGGAGAGAGACACGGGGTATGAGAGAGGGTGGGGGGCAACAGCAGGGCGACATGGGGCATGAGAGGGGGGTGGGGGGTAACAGGAGAGAGACACAGGGCATGAGCGGGGGTGGGGGGCAACAGCAGGGAGACACGGGGCATGAGCGGGGGGTGGGGGAACACGAGGGAGACACGGGGCATGAGAGGGAGGTGGGGGGTAACAGGAGAGAGACACAGGGCATGAGCGGGGGGTGGGGGCAACAGCAGGGAGACACGGGGCATGAGCGGGAGTGGCGGGCAACAACAGGAGACACGGAACATGACCGGGGGGTCGGGGGCAACAGGAGATAGACATGGGGCATGAGAGGGGGGTGGGGGTAACAGGAGAGAGACACGGGGGATGAGAGAGGGGTGGGGGGTAACAGGAGAGAGACAAGGGGCAAGAGAGGGGGATGGGGGGCAACAGCAGGGAGACATGGGGTATGAGAGTGGGGTGGGGGGTAACAGGAGAGAGATATGGGGCATGATTGGGGGGTGGTGGGGGGCAACAGTAGGGAGACACAGGGTATGAGCGGAGGGTGGGGGGCAACAGCAGGGAGACACGGGGCATGACTGGAGGGTGGGGGGCAACAGGAGTGAGACACGGAGCATGAGTGGGGGTGGGGGCAACAGGAGATAGACACGGGGCATGAGAGGGGGGTGGGGGGGTAACAGGAGAGAGACACGGGGCATGAGAGGGGGTGGTGGGTAACAGGAGAGAGACAAGGGGCATGAGAGGGGGGTGGGGGCTAACAGGAGGGAGACATGGGGCATGAGCGGGGGTGGGGGGCAACAGCAGGGAGACACGGGGCATGAGCGGGGGTGGGGGGCAACAGCAGGGAGACACGGGGCATGAGAGGGGGTGGGGGGTAACAGGAGAGAGACACGGGGCATGAGCGGGGGATGGAGGCAACAGGAGAGAGACACGGGGCATGAGCGGGGGGTAACAGGAGAGAGACACGGGCATGAGCTGGGGGTGGGGGGCAACAGCAGGGAGGCACAGGGCATGAGTGGGGGCAACAGCAGGGAGACACGGGGCATGACCGTGGGGTGAGGGGCAACAGGAGAGAGACACGGGGCATGAGTGGGGGGGTGGGGGGTAACAGGAGAGAGACATGGGGCATGAGCGGGGGTGGGGGGCAACAGCAGGGAGACACGGGGCATGAGCGGATGGTGGGGGGCAACAGCAGGGAGACACGGGGCATGAGAGGGGGTGGGGGTAACAGGAGAGAGACACGGGGGCATGAGCGGGGGATGGAGGCAACAGGAGAGAGACACGGGGCATGAGCGGGGGGTAACAGGAGAGAGACACGGGCATGAGCGGGGGGTGGGGGGCAACAGCAGGGAGGCACAGGGCATGAGTGGGGGGCAACAGCAGGGAGACACGGGGCATGACCGTGGGGTGAGGGGCAACAGGAGAGAGACACGGGGCATGAGTGGGGGGTGGGGGGCAACAGCAGGGAGACACGGGGCATGACAGGGGGGTATGGGGTAACAGGAGAGAGACACGGGGCATGACCGGGGGTGGGGGGCAACAGCAGGAGACACGGGGAATGAGCGGTGGGTGGGGGCAATAGCAGGGAGACACGGGGCATGACTGGGGATTGGGGGGCAACAGGAGAGAGACACGGGGTATGAGAGGGGGGTGGGGGGCAACAGCAGGGAGACATGGGGCATGAGAGGGGGGTGGGGGGTAACAGGAGAGAGACACGGGGCATGAGCGGGGGTGGGGGGGCAACAGCAGGGAGACACGGGGCATGAGCGGGGGGTGGGGGAACACGAGGGAGACACGGGGCATGAGAGGGAGGTGGGGGGTAACAGGAGAGAGACACAGGGCATGAGCGGGGGGTGGGGGGGCAACAGCAGGGAGACACGGGGCATGAGCGGGGAGTGGCGGGCAACAACAGGGAGACACGGAACATGACCGGGGGGTCGGGGGCAACAGGAGATAGACACGGGGCATGAGAGGGGGTGGGGGTAACAGGAGAGAGACACGGGGGATGAGAGAGGGGTGGGGGGTAACAGGAGAGAGACAAGGGGCATGAGAGGGGGATGGGGGGGCAACAGCAGGGAGACATGGGGTATGAGAGGGGGGTGGGGGGTAACAGGAGAGAGATATGGGGCATGATTGGGGGGTGGGGGGCAACAGCAGGGAGACACAGGGTATGAGCGGAGGGTGGGGTGCAACAGCAGGGAGACACGGGGCATGACCAGAGGGTGGGGGGCAACAGGAGTGAGACACGGGGCATGAGTGGGGGGTGGGGGCAACAGGAGATAGACACGGGGCATGAGAGGGGGTGGGGGGTAACAGGAGAGAGACACGGGGCATAAGAGGGGGTGGGGGGTAACAGGAGAGAGACAAGGGGCATGAGAGGGGGGTGGGGGGTAACAGGAGAGAGACATGGGGCATGAGCGGGGTGGGGGGCAACAGCAGGGAGACACGGGGCATGAGCGGAGGGTGGGGGGCAACAGCAGGGAGACACGGGGCATGAGAGGGGGTGGGGGTAACAGGAGAGAGACACGGGGCATGAGAGGGGGATGGAGGCAACAGGAGAGAGACACAGGGCATGAGCGGGGGTAACAGGAGAGAGACACGGGCATTAGCGAGGGGTGGGGGGCAACAGCAGGGAGGCACAGGGGCATGAGTGGGGGGCAACAGCAGGGAGACACGGGGCATGACCGTGGGGGAGGGGCAACAGGAGAGAGACACGGGGCATGAGTGGGGGGTGGCGGGCAACAGCAGGGAGACACGGGCATGACCGGGGGTATGGGGTAACAGGAGAGAGACACGGGGCATGACCGGGGGGTGGGGGGCAACAGCAGGGAGACACGGGGCATGAGCGGTGGGTGGGGGCAATAGCAGGGAGACACGGGGCATGACTGGGGGTTGGGGGGCAACAGGAGAGAGACACGGGGTATGAGAGGGGGGTGGGGGGCAACAGCAGGGAGACAAGGGGCATGAGATGGGGGTGGGGGGTAACAGGAGAGAGACACGGGGCTTGAGCAGGGGTGGGGGGCAACAGCAGGGAGACACGGGGCATGACCCGGGGGTGGGGGGGAAAGAGCAGGGAGACCGGGGCATGAGCGTGGGGTGGGAGTAACAGGGGAGAGACACGGGGCATGAGCGGGGGGTGGGGGGAAACAGCAGGGAGGCACGTGGCATGACCGGGGGTGGGGGGCAACAGCAGAGGGACACGGGGCATGAGAGGGGGTGGGGAGTAACAGGAGAGAGACACGGGGGATGAGAGAGGGGTGGGGGTAACAGGAGAGAGACAAGGGGCATGAAAGGGGGATGGGGGCAACAGCAGGGAGACACGGGGTATGAGAGGGGGGTGGGGGGTAACAGGAGAGAGATATGGGGCATGATTGGGGGGTGGGGGGCAACAGCAGGGAGACACAGGGTATGAGCGGAGGGTGGGGGCAACAGCAGGGAGACACAGGGCATGACCGGAGGGTGGGGGGCAACAGGAGTGAGACATGGGGCATGAGTGGGGGTGGGAGCAACAGGAGAGAGACACGGGGCATTAGTGGGGGGCAACAGGAGAGAGACACGGGGCATGAGCAGGGGATGGGGGTTAACAGGAGAGAGACAAGGGGCATGAGCGTGGGGTGGGTGGAAACAGCAGGGGGACATGGGGCATGAGCAGGGGGTGAGGGGCAACAGCAGGGAGACACAGGGCATAACCGGGGGTGGGGGCAACAGCAGAGAGACACGGGGGCATGAGAGGGGGTGGGGGGCAACATAAGGGAGACACGGGGCATGAGGGGGGGGTGGGGGCAACAGGAGGGATACACAGGGCATGACCGGGGGTATGGGGTAACAGGAGAGAGACACGGGGGCATGAGATGGGGTGGGGGCAACATCAGGGAGACACGGGGCATGAGCGGGGGGTGGGGAGCAACAGCAGGGAGGCACGGGGTATGAGAGGAGGGTGGGGGGTAACAGGAGAGAGATATGGGGCATGATTTGGGGGGGCAACAGCAGGGAGACACAGGGCATGACCGGAGGGTGGGGGGCAACAGGAGTGAGACACGGGGCATGAGTGGGGGGTGGGGGCAATAGGAGATAGACACGGGGCATGAGAGGGGGGTGGGGGTAACAGGAGAGAGACACGGGGCATGATTGGGGGGGCAACAGCAGGGAGACACAGGGTATGAGCGGGGTGGGGGGTGGGGGTAACAGGAGAGAGACAAGGGGCATGAGAGGGGGGTGGGGGTAACAGGAGAGAGACATGGGGCATGAAGCGGGGGTGGGGGGCAACAGCAGGGAGACACGGGGCATGAGCAGAGGGTGGGGGGCAACAGCAGGGAGACACGGGGCATGAGAGTGGGTGGGGTTAACAGGAGAGAGACACGGGGGATGGAGGCAACAGGAGAGAGACACGGGGCATGAGCTGGGGGTAACAGGAGAGAGACACGGGCATGAGCGGGGGGTGGGGGGCAACAGCAGGGAGGCACGGGGCATGAGTGGGGGGTAACAGCAGGGAGACACGGGGCATGACCGTGGGGTGAGGGGCAACAGAAGAGAGACACGGGGCATGAGTAGGGGGTGGGGGGCAACAGCAGGTAGACACGGGGCATGACTGGGGGTATGGGGTAACAGGAGAGACACACGGGGCATGACCGGGGGGTGGGGGGCAACAGCAGGGAGACACGGGGCATGAGCGGTGGGTGGGGGCAATAGCAGAGACACGGGGCATGACTGGGGGTTGGGGGGCAACAGGAGAGAGACACGGGGGATGAGAGAGGGGTGGGGGGTAACAGGAGAGAGACAAGGGGCATGAGAGGGGGATGGGGGGCAACAGCAGGGAGACACAGGGTATGAGAGGGGGGTGGGGGGTAACAGGAGAGAGATATGGGGCATGATTGGGGGGTGGGGGGCAACAGCAGGGAGACACAGGGTATGAGCGGAGGGTGGGGGGCAACAGCAGGGAGACACGGGGCATGAGAGGGGGATGGGGGCAACAGCAGGGAGACACGGGGTATGAGAGGGGGGTGGGGGGGTAACAGGAGAGAGATATGGGGCATGATTGGGGGTGGGGGGCAAAAGCAGGGAGACACAGGGTATGAGCGGAGGGTGGGGGGCAACAGCAGGGAGACACGGGGCCATGACCGGAGGGTGGGGGGCAACAGGAGCGAGTCACGGGGCATGAGTGGGGGGTGGGGGCAACAGGAGAGAGACACGGGGCATTAGTGGGGGGCAACAGGAGAGAGACAGGGGGCATGACTGGGGGTTGGGGGGCAACAGGAGAGAGACACGGGGCATGAGGGGGGGTGGGGGTAACAGGAGAGAGACACGGGGCAATGAGGCGGGGTGGGGGGCAACAGCAGGGAGACACGGGGCATGACCCGGGGGTGGGGGTAAGAGCAGGGAGACCCGGGGCATGAGCGTGGGGTGGGAGTAACAGGGGAGAGACACGGGGCATGAGCGGGGGGTGGGGAAACAGCAGGGAGGCACGTGGCATGACCGGGAGTGGGGGGCAACAGCAGAGGGACACGGGGCATGAGAGGGGGGTGGGGGGTAACAGGAGAGAGACACGGGGATGAGAGAGGGGTGGGGGTAACAGGAGAGAGACAAGGGGCATGAGAGGGGGATGGGGGCAACAGTAGGGAGACACGGGGTATGCGAGGGGGGTGGGGGTAACAGGAGAGAGATATGGGGCATGATTGGGGGGTGGGGGCAACAGCAGGGAGACACAGGGTATGAGCGGAGGGTGGGGGGCAACAGCAGGGAGACACGGGGCATGACCGGAGGGTGGGGGGCAACAGGAGTGAGACACGGGGCATGAGTGGGGGTGGGGGCAACAGGAGAGAGACATGGGACATTAGTGGGGGGCAACAGGAGAGAGAAACGGGGCATGAGCAGGGGATGGGGGTTAACAGGAGAGAGACAAGGGGCATGAGCGTGGGGTGGGGGGGCAACAGCAGGGGGACATGTGGCATGAGCAGGGGGTGAGAGGCAACAGCAGGGAGACACAGGGCATAACCGGGGGTGGGGGCAACAGCAGAGAGACACGGGGGCATGAGAGGGGGTGGGGGCAACATCAGGGAGACACGGGGCATGAGGGGGGGTGGGGGCAACACAAGGGAGACACAGGGCATGACCGGGGGTATGGGGTAACAGGAGAGAGACACGGGGGCATGAGAGGGGATGGGGGCAACATCAGGGAGACACAGGGCATGAGCGGGGAGTGGGGAGCAACAGCAGGGATACACGGGGCATGACCGGGGGGTGGGGGGTGATGGGAGACATGAGTGGGGCCTGGTGGAGGGTGCCCCTGGATGCTGGGGGTGGGGGTGCAGGGGGACATGAGTGGGGGCCTGGTGGAGGTTGCCCTGCACTGCTGGGAGGTGGGGGTGCTGGGAGACATGAGTTGGACATGAGTGGGGGCCTGGTGGAGGCTGCCCCTGGATGCTGGGGGGTGGGGGTGCTGTGAGACATGAGTGGGGGCCTGGTGGAGGGTGCCCTGCACTGCTGGGGGGTGGGGGTGCTGGGAGACATGAGTGGGGGCCTGGTGGAGGGTGCCCTGCACTGCTGGGCAGTGGGGGTTTTGGGAGACATGAGGTGGGACATGAGTGGGGGCCTGGTGGAGGGTGCCCTGCACTGCTGGGGGGGTGGGGGTGATGGGAGACATGAGGGGATAACAGGAGAGAGACACGGGCCATGAGCAGGGGGTGGGGGGCAATAGCAGGGAGACACGGGGGATGAGCGGGGGGTTGGGGGGTCCAGGGGAGACACGAGGCATGAGCAGGGGGTGGCGGGAACAGGAGAGAGACACGGGGCATGAGCGGGGGTGGGGGGCAACAGCAGGGAGACACGGGGCATGACCGGGGGGTGGGGCGTAACCGGAGAGAGACACGGGGCATGAGCGGGGAGTAGGGGGCAACAGCAGGGAGACACGGGGCATGACGGGGGTGGGGGGCAATAGGAGAGAGACACGGGGCATGAGAGGGGGTGGGGGTAACAGGAGAGAGACACGGGACATGAGCAGGGGGTGGGGGTACAGGAGAGAGACACGGGGCATGAGCGGGGCGTGGAGGGCAACAGCAGGGAGACACGGGGCATGACCGGGGGTGGGGGGAACCAGAGAGAGACACTGGGTATGAGAGGGGTGGGGGGTAACAGGAGAGAGATATGGGGCATGATTGGGGGGTGGGGGGCAACAGCAGGGAGACACAGGGTATGAGCGGAGGGTGGGGGGCAACAGCAGGGATACACGGGGCATGACCGGAGGGTGGGGGGTAACAGGAGAGAGACAAGGGGCATGAGAGGGGGGTGGGGGGTAACAGGAGAGAGACATTGGGCATGAGCGGGGGTGGGGGGCAACAGCAGGGAGACACGGGGCATGAGCGGAGGGTGGGGGGCAACAGCAGGGAGACACGGGGCATGAGAGGGGGTGGGGGTAACAGGAGAGAGACACGGGGCATGAGCGGGGGATGGGGGCAACAGGAGAGAGACATGGGGCATGAGCGGGGGGTAACAGGAGAGAGACACGAGCATGAGCGGGGGGTGGGGGGGCAACAGCAGGGAGGCACGGGGCATGAGTGGGGGGCAACAGCAGGGAGAGACGGGGCATGACCGTGGGGTGAGGGGCAACAGGAGAGAGACACGGGGCATGACCGGGGGTATGGGGTAACAGGAGAGAGACACGGGGCATGACCGGGGGGTGGGGGGGCAACAGCAGGGAGACACAGGGCATGAGCGGTGGGTGGGGGCAACAGCAGGGAGAAACGGGGCATGACTGGGGGTTGGGGGGCAACAGGAGAGAGACACGGGGTATGAGAGGGGGGTGGGGGTAACAGGAGAGGGACACGGGGCATGAGAGGCAGTGGGGGGCAACAGCAGGGAGACATGGGGCATGAGAGGGGGGTGGGGGGTAACAGGAGAGAGATATGGGGCATGATTGGGGGGTGGGGGGCAACAGCAGGGAGACACAGGGTATGAGCGGAGGGTGGGGGGCAACAGCAGGGAGACACGGGGCATGACCGGAGGGTGGGAGGCAACAGGAGTGAGACACGGGGCATGAGTGGGGGGTGGGGGCAACAGGAGAGAGACACGGGGCATTAGTGGGGGGCAACAGGAGAGAGACACGGGGCATGAGCAGGGGATGGGGGTTAACAGGAGAGAGACAAGGGGCATGAGCGTGGGGTGGGGGGCAACAGCAGGGGGACATGGGGCATGAGCAGGGGGTGTGGGGCAACAGCAGGGAGACACAGGGCATAACCGGGGGTGGGGGCAACAGCAGAGAGACACGGGGCATGAGAGGGGGTGGGGGCAACATCAGGGAGACACGGTGCATGAGCGGGGGTGGGGAGCAACAGCAGGGAGACACGGGGCATGACCGGGGGGTGGGGGGCAACAGGAGAGAGACACGGGGCATGAGAGGGGGTGGGGGGTAACAGGAGAGAGACATGGGGCATGAGCGGGTGGTGGGGGCAACAGCAGGGAGACACGGGGCATGACTGGGGGTGGGGGGTAACAGGAGAGAGACACGGGCATGAGCGGTGGGTGGTGGGCAACAGCAGGGAGACACGGGTCATGACCTGGGGTGGGGGGCAACAGGAGAGAGACATGGGGCATGAGCAGGGGTGGGGGGCAACAGCAGGGAGACACGGGGCATGACCGGGGGGTGGGGGGCAACAGGAGACACGGGGCATGAGAGGGGCATGGGGGTAACAGGCGAGAGACACGGGGCATGAGCGGGGGTGGGGGGCAACAGCAGGGAGACACGGGGCATGAGCGGGGGTGGGAGGTAACAGGAGAGAGACAGGGGGCATGAGAGGGGGGTGGGGGTAACAGGAGAGAGACACGGGGCATGAGAGGGGGTGGGGGGTAACAGGAGAGAGACACGGGCCATGAGCAGGGGGTGGGGGGCAACAGCAGGGAGACACGGGGCATGAGCGGGGGGTTGGGGTGACCAGGGGAGACACGAGGCATGAGCAGGGGGTGGCGGGAACAGGAGAGAGACACGGGGCATGAGCGGGGATGGGGGGCAACAGCAGGGAGACATGGGGCATGTCCGGGGGGTGGGGCGTAACCAGAGAGAGACACGGGGCATGAGCGGGCGGTAGGGGGCAACAGCAGGGAGACACGGGGCATGAAGGGGGGTGGGGGGCAACAGGAGAGAGACACGGGGCATGAGAGGGGGTGGGGGTAACAGGAGAGAGACATTGGACATGAGCGGGGGGTGGGGGGAACAGGAGAGAGACACGGGGTATGAGCGGGGCGTGGGGGGCAACAGCAGGGAGACACGGGGTATGACCGGGGGTGGGGGGAACCAGAGAGAGACACTGGGCATGATAGGAGGGTGGGGGGGTAACAGGAGAGAGACACGGAGCATGAGAGGGGGTGTGGGGGCAACAGCAGGGAGACACAGGGCATGATCGGGGGTGGGGGGAACACGAGGGAGACAGGGGGCATGAGAGTGGGGTGGGGGTAACAGGATAGAGACACGGGGCATGAGAGGGAGGTGGGGGTAACATGAGAGAGACACGGGGCATGAGCGGGGGGGGGGAACAGGAGAGAGACACGGGGCATGAGCGGTGGGTGGGGGCAACAGCAGGGAGAAACGGGGCATGACTGGGGGTTGGGGGGCAACAGGAGAGAGACACGGGGTATGAGAGGGGGGTGGGGGTAACAGGAGAGGGACACGGGGCATGAGAGGCAGTGGGGGGCAACAGCAGGGAGACATGGGGCATGAGAGGGGGGTGGGGGGTAACAGGAGAGAGATATGGGGCATGATTGGGGGGTGGGGGGCAACAGCAGGGAGACACAGGGTATGAGCGGAGGGTGGGGGGCAACAGCAGGGAGACACGGGGCATGACCGGAGGGTGGGAGGCAACAGGAGTGAGACACGGGGCATGAGTGGGGGGTGGGGGCAACAGGAGAGAGACACGGGGCATTAGTGGGGGGCAACAGGAGAGAGACACGGGGCATGAGCAGGGGATGGGGGTTAACAGGAGAGAGACAAGGGGCATGAGCGTGGGGTGGGGGGCAACAGCAGGGGGACATGGGGCATGAGCAGGGGGTGTGGGGCAACAGCAGGGAGACACAGGGCATAACCGGGGGTGGGGGCAACAGCAGAGAGACACGGGGCATGAGAGGGGGTGGGGGCAACATCAGGGAGACACGGTGCATGAGCGGGGGTGGGGAGCAACAGCAGGGAGACACGGGGCATGACCGGGGGGTGGGGGGCAACAGGAGAGAGACACGGGGCATGAGAGGGGGTGGGGGGTAACAGGAGAGAGACATGGGGCATGAGCGGGTGGTGGGGGCAACAGCAGGGAGACACGGGGCATGACTGGGGGTGGGGGGTAACAGGAGAGAGACACGGGCATGAGCGGTGGGTGGTGGGCAACAGCAGGGAGACACGGGTCATGACCTGGGGTGGGGGGCAACAGGAGAGAGACATGGGGCATGAGCAGGGGTGGGGGGCAACAGCAGGGAGACACGGGGCATGACCGGGGGGTGGGGGGCAACAGGAGACACGGGGCATGAGAGGGGCATGGGGGTAACAGGCGAGAGACACGGGGCATGAGCGGGGGTGGGGGGCAACAGCAGGGAGACACGGGGCATGAGCGGGGGTGGGAGGTAACAGGAGAGAGACAGGGGGCATGAGAGGGGGGTGGGGGTAACAGGAGAGAGACACGGGGCATGAGAGGGGGTGGGGGGTAACAGGAGAGAGACACGGGCCATGAGCAGGGGGTGGGGGGCAACAGCAGGGAGACACGGGGCATGAGCGGGGGGTTGGGGTGACCAGGGGAGACACGAGGCATGAGCAGGGGGTGGCGGGAACAGGAGAGAGACACGGGGCATGAGCGGGGATGGGGGGCAACAGCAGGGAGACATGGGGCATGTCCGGGGGGTGGGGCGTAACCAGAGAGAGACACGGGGCATGAGCGGGCGGTAGGGGGCAACAGCAGGGAGACACGGGGCATGAAGGGGGGTGGGGGGCAACAGGAGAGAGACACGGGGCATGAGAGGGGGTGGGGGTAACAGGAGAGAGACATTGGACATGAGCGGGGGGTGGGGGGAACAGGAGAGAGACACGGGGTATGAGCGGGGCGTGGGGGGCAACAGCAGGGAGACACGGGGTATGACCGGGGGTGGGGGGAACCAGAGAGAGACACTGGGCATGATAGGAGGGTGGGGGGGTAACAGGAGAGAGACACGGAGCATGAGAGGGGGTGTGGGGGCAACAGCAGGGAGACACGGCATGATCGGGGGTGGGGGGAACACGAGGGAGACAGGGGGCATGAGAGTGGGGTGGGGGTAACAGGATAGAGACACGGGGCATGAGAGGGAGGTGGGGGTAACATGAGAGAGACACGGGGCATGAGCGGGGGGGGGAACAGGAGAGAGACACGGGGCATGAGCGGGGCGTGGGGGGCAACAGCAGGGAGACACGGGGCATGACCGGGGTGGGGGGAACCAGAGAGAGACACTGGGCATGATAGGAGGGTGGGGGGTAACATGAGAGAGACACGGAGCATGAGAGGGGGTGGGGGCAACAGCAGGGAGACACGGGGCATGACCGGGGTGTGGGGGGCAACAGCAGGGAGACACAGGCATGAGCGGGGGTAACAGGAGAGAGACACGGGGCATGCGATTTGGGTGGGGGAACAGGGGAGACATGAGGCATGAGCGGGGGCTGGGGGAACAGGATAGAGACACGGGGCATGAGCGGGGGTGGGGGGCAACAGCAGGGAGACACGGGGCATGACTGGGGGGTGGGGGTAACAGGAGAGAGACACAGGGCATGAGCGGGGGGTGGGGGGCAACAGCAGGGAGACACCGGGCATGACCGGGGGGTGGGGCGCAACAGGAGAGAGACAGGGGCCATGAGAGGGGGCTGGGGGTAACAGGAGAGAGACAGGGGGCATGAGCGGGGGGTGGGGGGCATCAGCAGGGAGACACGGGGCATGACCGGGGGGTGGGGAGTAACAGGAGAGAGACACGGGGCATGAGCAGGGGGTGGGGGGCAACAGCAGGGAGACACAGGGCATGACCGGGGGGTGGGGGTCAAGAGGAGAGAGACACGGGGCATGAGAGGGGGGTGGGGGGTAACAGGAGAGAGACACGGGGCATGGGAGGGGGTGGAGGCAACAGCAGGGAGACACGGGGCATGATCGGGGCATGGGGAGAACACGAGGGAGACACAGGGCATGAGAGGGGAGTGGGGGTAACAGGAGAGAGACACGGAGCATGAGCGGGGGTGGGGGGCAACAGCAGGGAGACACGGGGCATGAGCGGGGGGTGAGGGCAACAGCAGGGAGACACGGAACATGACCGGGGGGTCGGGGGCAACAGCAGGGAGACATGGGGCATGAGCGGGGGGTGGGGAGTAACAGGGGAGAGACACGGGGCATGAGCGGGGGTAGGGGGCAACAGCGGGGAGATACAGGGCATGACCGGGGGGTGGGGGGCAACAGGTGATAGACACGGGGCATGAGAGGGGGGTGAGGAGCAACAGGAGAGAGACACGGGGCATGAGAGGGGGATGGGGGGTAACAAGAGAGAGACACGGGGCATGAGAGGGGGGTGGGGGAGTAACAGGAGAGAGACATGGGGCATGAGAGGGGGGAGGGGGGCAACAGCAGGGAGATACGGGGCATGAGCAGAGGGTGGGGCAACAGCACCGAGACACGGGGCATGAGAGGGGGGTGGGGGGTAACAGGAGAGACACACGGGGCATGAGCGGGGGGTGAGGGGCAACAGGAGAGACACACGGGGCATGAGCGGGGGCTGGGGGGGTAACAGGAGAGAGACGCAGGGCATGAGTGGGGGGTGGGGGCAACAGCAGGGAGACACAGGGCATGAGCAGGGGGTCAGGGGCAACAGCAGGGAGACACGGGGCATGACCGGGGGTCGGGGGCAACAGCAGGGAGACACGGGGAATGACCAAGGGGTGAGGGGCAACAGGAGAGAGACACAGGGCATGGGTGGGGGGCAACAGCAGGGAGACACGGGGCATGAGTGGGGGGTGGGGGGCAACAGCAGGGAGACACGGGGCATGACCGAGGGGTGAGGGGCAACAGGAGAGAGACACGGGGCATGAGTGGAGAGTGGGGGCAACAGCAGGGAGACACAGGGCATGAGCGGGGGGTGAGGGGCAACAGCAGGGAGACACAGGGCATGAGTGGGGGGTGTGGGGCAACAGCAGGGAGACACAGGGCATGAGTGGGGGGCAACAGCAGGGAGACACGGGGCATGAGCAGGGGGTGGGGGGCAACAGCAGGGAGACACAGGGCATGACCGGGGGGTGGGGGGCAACAGGGGAGAGACACGGGGCATGAGACGGGGTGGGGGCAACAGCAGTGAGACACGGGGCATGAGAGGGGAGTGTGGGTAAGAGGAGAGAGACATGGGGCATGAGAGGGCATGGGGGGTAACAGGAGAGAGACACGGGGCATGAGAGGGGGGTGGGGCGGAACAGGAGAGAGACACGGGGCATGAGCGGGGGGGGCAACAGCAGGGAGCCACGGGGCATGACGGGGGGTGGGGGTAACAGGAGAGAGACACGGGGCATGACCGGGGGGTGGGGGTAACAGGAGAGAGACAAGGGGCATGAGCGGGGGGTGGGGTGCAACAGCAGGGAGACACGGGGCATGACCGGGGGGTAGGGGATAACAGGAGAGAGACATGGGGCATGAGCGGGGGGTGGGGGTTAACAGCAGGGAGACAAAGGGCATAACCGGGGGGTGGGGGGCAACAGGAGAGAGACAAGGGGCATGAGAGGGGGGTGGGGGTAAAAGGAGCGAGACACGGGGCATGAGAGGGGGCTGGGGGGTAACAGCAGGGAGACACGGGGCATGAGCGGGGGGTGGGGGCAACAGGAGAGAGACACGGGGCATGAGAGGGGGGTGGGGGTAACAGGAGAGAGACACAGGGTATGGGAGGGGGTGGGGGCAACAGCAGGGAGACACAGGGCATGAGCGGGGGTGGGGGGAACACGAAGGAGACACAGGGCATGAGAGGGGGGTTTGGGAGTAACAGGAGAGACACACGGGGCATGAGCGCGGGGCAACAGCAGGGAGACACGGGGCATGAGCCCGGGGTGGGGGCAACAGCAGGGATACACCGAACATGACCGGGCGGTCAGGGGCAACAGTAGGGAGACACGGGGCATGAGCGGGGGGTGGGGGGTAACAGGGGAGAGACACAGGGCATGAGCGGGGGTTAGGGGGCAACAGCAGGGAGACACGGGGCATGACCGGGGGTGGGGGGCAACAGGAGATAGACACGGGGCATGAGAGGGGGGTGGGGGGCAACAGGAGAGAGACATAGGGCATGAGAGGGGAGTGGGGGGTAACAAGAGAGAGACACGGGGCATGAGAGGGGGTGGGGGGTAACAGGAGAGAGACATGGGGCATGAGCAGAGCGTGTGGGCAACAGCAGGGAGACACAGGGCATGAGCAGGGGGTCAGGGGCAACAGCAGGGAGACATGGGGTATGAGAGGGGGGTGGGGGGTAACAGGAGAGAGATATGGGGCATGATTGGGGTGTGGGGGGCAACAGCAGGGAGACACAGGGTATGAGCGGAGGGTGGGGGGCAACAGCAGGGAGACACGGGGCATGACTGGAGGGTGGGGGGCAACAGGAGTGAGACATGGGGCATGAGAGGGGGGTGGGGGGTAACAGGAGGGAGACATGGGGCATGAGCGGGGGTGGGGGGCAACAGCAGGGAGACACGGGGCATGAGCGGGGGTGGGGGGCAACAGCAGGGAGACACGGGGCATGAGAGGGGGTGGGGGTAACAGGAGAGAGACACGGGGCATGAGCGGGGGATGGAGGCAACAGGAGAGAGACACGGGGCATGAGCGGGGGGTAACAGGAGAGAGACACGGGCATGAGCGGGGGGTGGGGGGCAACAGCAGGGAGGCACAGGGCATGAGTGGGGGGCAACAGCAGGGAGACACGGGGCATGACCGTGGGGTGAGGGGCAACAGGAGAGAGACACGGGGCATGAGCGGGGGGTAACAGGAGAGAGACACGGGGCATGAGTGGGGGGTCGGGGGTAACAGGAGAGAGACATGGGGCATGAGCGGGGGTGGGGGGCAACAGCAGGGAGACACGGGGCATGAGCGGAGGATGGGGGGCAACAGCAGGGAGACACGGGGCATAAGAGGGGGTGGGGGTAACAGGAGAGAGACACGGGGCATGAGCGGGGGATGGAGGCAACAGGAGAGAGACACGGGGCATGAGCGGGGGGTAACAGGAGAGAGACACGGGCATGAGCAGGGGGTGGGGGGCAACAGCAGGGAGGCACAGGGCATGAGTGGGGGGCAACAGCAGGGAGACACGGGGCATGACCGTGGGGTGAGGGGCAACAGGAGAGAGACACGGGGCATGAGTGGGGGGTGGGGGGCAACAGCAGGGAGACACGGGGCATGACCGGGGGTATGGGGTAACAGGAGAGAGACACGGGGCATGACCGGGGGGTGGGGGGCAACAGCAGGGAGACACGGGGAATGATCGGTGGGTGGGGGCAATAGCAGGGAGACACGGGGCATGACTGGGGATTGGGGGGCAACAGGAGAGAGACACGGGGTATGAGAGGGGGGTGGGGGGCAACAGCAGGGAGACATGGGGCATGAGAGGGGGGTAACAGGAGAGAGACACGGGGCATGAGCGGGGGTGGGGGGCAACAGCAGGGAGACACGGGGCATGAGCGGGGGGTGGGGGAACACGAGGGAGACACGGGGCATGAGAGGGAGGTGGGGGTAACAGGAGAGAGACACAGGGCATGAGCGGGGGGTGGGGGGGCAACAGCAGGGAGACACGGGGCATGAGCGGGGAGTGGCGGGCAACAACAAGGAGACACGGAACATGACCGGGGGGTCGGGGGCAACAGGAGATAGACACGGGGCATGAGAGGGGGGTGGGGGTAACAGGAGAGAGACACGGGGGATGAGAGAGGGGTGGGGGGTAACAGGAGAGAGACAAGGGGAATGAGAGGGGGATGGGGGGGCAACAGCAGGGAGACATGGGGTATGAGAGGGGGGTGGGGGGTAACAGGAGAGAGATATGGGGCATGATTGGGGGGTGGGGGGCAACAGCAGGGAGACACAGGGTATGAGCGGAGGGTGGGGTGCAACAGCAGGGAGACACGGGGCATGACCAGAGGGTGGGGGGCAACAGGAGTGAGACACGGGGCATGAGTGGGGGGTGGGGGCAACAGGAGATAGACACGGGGCATGAGAGGGGGGTGGGGGGTAACAGGAGAGAGACACGGGGCATGAGAGGGGGTGGGGGGTAACAGGAGAGAGACAAGGGGCATGAGAGGGGGGTGGGGGGTAACAGGAGAGAGACATGGGGCATGAGCGGGGTGGGGGGCAACAGCAGGGAGACACGGGGCATGAGCGGAGGGTGGGGGGCAACAGCAGGGAGACACGGGGCATGAGAGGGGGTGGGGGTAACAGGAGAGAGACACGGGGCATGAGAGGGGGATGGAGGCAACAGGAGAGAGACACGGGGCATGAGCGGGGGGTAACAGGAGAGAGACACGGGCATTAGCGAGGGGTGGGGGGCAACAGCAGGGAGGCACAGGGCATGAGTGGGGGGCAACAGCAGGGAGACACGGGGCATGACCGTGGGGTGAGGGGCAACAGGAGAGAGACACGGGGCATGAGTGGGGGGTGGGGGGCAACAGCAGGGAGACACGGGGCATGACCGGGGCTATGGGGTAACAGGAGAGAGACACGGGGCATGACCGGGGGGTGGGGGGCAACAGCAGGGAGACACGGGGCATGAGCGGTGGGTGGGGGCAATAGCAGGGAGACACGGGGCATGACTGGGGGTTGGGGGGCAACAGGAGAGAGACACGGGGTATGAGAGGGGAGTGGGGGGCAACAGCAGGGAGACAAGGGGCATGAGAGGGGGGTGGGGGGTAACAGGAGAGAGACACGGGGCTTGAGCAGGGGGGTGGGGGTAACAGGAGAGAGACACGGGGGATGAGAGAGGGGTGGGGGGTAACAGGAGAGAGACAAGGGGAATGAGAGGGGGATGGGGGGGCAACAGCAGGGAGACATGGGGTATGAGAGGGGGGTGGGGGGTAACAGGAGAGAGATATGGGGCATGATTGGGGGGTGGGGGGCAACAGCAGGGAGACACAGGGTATGAGCGGAGGGTGGGGTGCAACAGCAGGGAGACACGGGGCATGACCAGAGGGTGGGGGGCAACAGGAGTGAGACACGGGGCATGAGTGGGGGGTGGGGGCAACAGGAGATAGACACGGGGCATGAGAGGAGGGTGGGGGGTAACAGGAGAGAGACACGGGGCATGAGAGGGGGTGGGGGGTAACAGGAGAGAGACAAGGGGCATGAGAGGGGGGTGGGGGGTAACAGGAGAGAGACATGGGGAATGAGCGGGGTGGGGGGCAACAGCAGGGAGACACGGGGCATGAGCGGAGGGTGGGGGGCAACAGCAGGGAGACACGGGGCATGAGAGGGGGTGGGGGTAACAGGAGAGAGACACGGGGCATGAGAGGGGGATGGAGGCAACAGGAGAGAGACACGGGGCATGAGCGGGGGGTAACAGGAGCGAGACACGGGCATTAGCGAGGGGTGGGGGGCAACAGCAGGGAGGCACAGGGCATGAGTGGGGGCCAACAGCAGGGAGACACGGGGCATGACCGTGGGGTGAGGGGCAACAGGAGAGAGACACGGGGCATGAGTGGGGGGTGGGGGGCAACAGCAGGGAGACACGGGGCATGACCGGGGGTATGGGGTAACAGGAGAGAGACACGGGGCATGACCGGGGGGTGGGGGGCAACAGCAGGGAGACACGGGGCATGAGCGGTGGGTGGGGGCAATAGCAGGGAGACACGGGGCATGACTGGGGGTTGGGGGGCAACAGGAGAGAGACACGGGGTATGAGAGGGGGGTGGGGGGCAACAGCAGGGAGACAAGGGGCATGAGAGGGGGGTGGGGGTAACAGGAGAGAGACACGGGGCTTGAGCAGGGGTGGGGGGCAACAGCAGGGAGACACAGGGCATGACCCGGGGGTGGGGGGGAAAGAGCAGGGAGACCGGGGCATGAGCGTGGGGTGGGAGTAACAGGGGAGAGACACGGGGCATGAGCGGGGGGTGGGGGAAACAGCAGGGAGGCACGTGGCATGACCGGGGGTGGGGGGCAACAGCAGAGGGACACGGGGCATGAGAGGGGGGTGGGGAGTAACAGGAGAGAGACACGGGGGATGAGAGAGGGGTGGGGGTAACAGGAGAGAGACAAGGGGCATGAGAGGGGGATGGGGGGGCAACAGCAGGGAGACACGGGGTATGAGAGGGGGGTGGGGGGTAACAGGAGAGAGATATGAGGCATGATTGAGGGTGGGGGGCAACAGCAGGGAGACACAGGGTATGAGCGGAGGGTGGGGGGCAACAGCAGGGAGACACAGGGCATGACCGGAGGGTGGGGGGCAACAGGAGTGAGACACGGGGCATGAGTGGGGGGTGGGAGCAACAGGAGAGAGACACGGGGCATTAGTGGGGGGCAACAGGAGAGAGACACGGGGCATGAGCATGGGATGGAGGTTAACAGGAGAGAGACAAGGGGCATGAGCGTGGGGTGGGTGGAAACAGCAGGGGGACATGGGGCATGAGCATGGGGTGAGGGGCAACAGCAGGGAGACACAGGGCATAACCGGGGGTGGGGGCAACAGCAGAGAGACACGGGGGCATGAGAGGGGGTGGGGGCAACATAACGGAGACACGGGGCATGAGGGGGGTGGGGGCAACAGGAGGGATACACAGGGCATGACCGGGGGTATGGGGTAACAGGAGAGAGACACGGGGGCATGAGATGGGGTGGGGGCAACATCAGGGAGACACGGGGCATGAGCGGGGGGTGGGGAGCAACAGCAGGGAGACACGGGGTATGAGAGGAGGGTGGGGGGTAACAGGAGAGAGATATGGGGCATGATTGGGGGGGCAACAGCAGGGAGACACGGGGCATGACCGGAGGGTGGGGGGCAACAGGAGTGAGACACGGGGCATGAGTGGGGGGTGGGGGCAACAGGAGATAGACACGGGGCATGAGAGGGGGGTGGGGGGTAACAGGAGAGAGACACGGGGCATGATTGGGGGGGGAACAGCAGGGAGACACAGGGTATGAGCGGGGGTGGGGGTGGGGGGTAACAGGAGAGAGACAAGGGGCATGAGAGGGGGGTGGGGGTAACAGGAGAGAGACATGGGGCATGAGCGGGGGTAGGGGGCAACAGCAGGGAGACACGGGGCATGAGCGGAGGGTGGGGGGCAACAGCAGGGAGACACGGGGCATGAGAGGGGGTGGGGTTAACAGGAGAGAGACACGGGGGATGGAGGCAACAGGAGAGAGACACGGGGCATGAGCTGGGGGTAACAGGAGAGAGACACGGGCATGAGCGGGGGGTGGGGGGCAACAGCAGGGAGGCACGGGGCATGAGTGGGGGGCAACAGCAGGGAGACATGGGGCATGACCGTGGGGTGAGGGGCAACAGAAGAGAGACACGGGGCATGAGTGGGGGGTGGGGGGCAACAGCAGGGAGACACGGGGCATGAGCGGTGGGTGGGGGCAATAGCACAGAGACACGGAGCATGACTGGGGGTTGGGGGGCAACAGGAGAGAGACACGGGGGATGAGAGAGGGGTGGGGGGTAACAGGAGAGAGACAAGGGGCATGAGAGGGGGATGGGGGGCAACAGCAGGGAGACACAGGGTATGAGAGGGGGGTGGGGGGTAACAGGAGAGAGATATGGGGCATGATTGGGGGGTGGGGCGCAACAGCAGGGAGACACAGGGTATGAGCGGAGGGTGGGGGGCAACAGCAGGGAGACACGGGGCATGAGAGGGGGATGGGGGGCAACAGCAGGGAGACACGGGGTATGAGAGGGGGGTGGGGGGTAACAGGAGAGAGATATGGGGCATGATTGGGGGTGGGGGGCAAAAGCAGGGAGACACAGGGTATGAGCGGAGGGTGGGGGGCAACAGCAGGGAGACACGGGGCATGACCGGAGGGTGGGGGGCAACAGGAGCGAGTCACGGGGCATGAGTGGGGGGTGGGGGCAACAGGAGAGAGACACGGGGCATTAGTGGGGGGCAACAGGAGAGAGACAGGGGGCATGACTGGGGGTTGGGGGGCAACAGGAGAGAGACACGGGGCATGAGAGGGGGGTGGGGGTAACAGGAGAGAGACACAGGGCATGAGCGGGGGTGGGGGGCAACAGCAGGGAGACACGGGGCATGACCCGGGGGTGGGGGGTAAGAGCAGGGAGACCCGGGGCATGAGCGTGGGGTGGGAGTAACAGGGGAGAGACACGGGGCATGAGCGGGGGGTGGGGGAAACAGCAGGGAGGCACGTGGCATGACCGGGAGTGGGGGGCAACAGCAGAGGGACACGGGGCATGAGAGGGGGGTGGGGGGTAACAGGAGAGAGACACGGGGCCTGAGAGGGGGCAGGGGGCAACAGCAGGGAGACACGGGGCATGAGCAGGGGGTGGGGGAACACGAGGGAGACACGGGGCATGAGAGGGAGGTGGGGGGTAACAGGAGAGAGACACAGGGCATGAGCGGAGGGTGGGGGGCAACAGCAGGGAGACACGGGGCATGAGCGGGGAGTGGCGGGCAACAACAGGGAGACACGGAACATGACCGGGGGTCGGGGGCAACAGGAGATAGACACGGGGCATGAGAGGGGGGTGGGGGTAACAGGAGAGAGACACGGGGCATGAGAGGGGGGTGGGGGGTAACAGGAGAGAGACACGGGGCATGAGAGGGGGGTGCGGGGGTAACAGGAGAGAGACATGGGGCATGAGCGGGGGTGGGGGGAAACAGCAGGGAGACACGGGGCATGAGCAGAGGGTGGGGGGCAACAGCAGGGAGCCACGGGGCATGAGAGGGGGTGGGGGTAACAGGAGAGAGACACAGGGCATGAGCGGGGGGTGGGGGCCAACAGGAGAGAGACACGGGGCATGAGCAGGGGGTAGGGGTAATAGGAGAGCGACACGGGGCATGCGCGGGGGGTGGGGGGCAACAGCAGGAGACATGGGGCATGAGCGGGGGGTGGGGGGTAACAGGAGAGAGACACGGGGCATGAGCGGGGGTGGGGCGCAACAGCAGGGAGACACGGGGCATGAGCAGAGGGTGGGAGGACACAGGAGATAGACACGGGGCATGAGAGGGGGTTGGGGGGTAACAGGAGAGAGACACGGGGCATGAGAGGGGGTGGGGGTAACAGGAGAGAGACACGGGGCATGCGAGGGGGGTGGGGGGTAACAGGAGAGAGACATGGGGCATGAGCGGGGGTGGGGGGCAACAGCAGGGAGACACGGGGCATGAGCGGAGGGTGGGGGGCAACAGTAGGGAGACACGGGGCATGAGAGGGGGTGGGGGTAACATGAGAGAGACACGGGGCATGAGCGGGGGATGGGGCAACATGAGAGAGACACGGGGCATGAGCGGGGGGTAACAGGAGAGAGACACGGGGCATGAGCGGGGGGTGGGGTGCAACAGCAGGGAGACACGGGGCATGACCGTGGGGTGAGGGGCAACAGGAGAGAGACACGGGGCATGAGTGGGGGGTTGGGGGCAACAGCAGGGAGACACGGGGCATGACCGGGGGGTATGGGGTAACAGGAGAGAGACATGGGGCATGACCGGGGGGTGGGGGGCAACAGCAGGGAGACACGGGGCATGAGCGGTGGGTGGGGGCAACAGCAGGGAGACACGGGGCATGACTGGGGGTTGGGGGGCAACAGGAGAGAGACACAGGGCTTGAGAGGGGGGTGGGGGATAACAGGAGAGAGACACGGGGCATGAGAGGGGGGTGGGGGGCAACAGCAGGGAGACATGGGGCATGAGAGGGGGGTGGGGGCAACACGGGGCATGAGAGGGGGGTGGGGGGCAACTAGGAGAGAGACACGGGGCATGTGAGGGGGTGGGGGTAACAGGAGAGAGACACGGGGCATGAGCGGGGGTGGGGGGCAACAGCAGGGAGACACGGGGCATGACTTGGGGGTGGGGGGTAAGAGCAGGGAGACCCGGGGCATGAGCAGGGGGGTGGGGGGTAACAGGGGAGAGACACGGGGCATGAGTGGGGGGCAACAGCAGGGAGACACAGGGCATGACCAGGGGGTATGGGGTAACAGGAGAGAGACACGGGGCATGACCGGGGGGTGGGGGGCAACAGCAGGGAGACACGGGGCATGAGCGGTGGGTGGGGGCAACAGCAGGGAGACACAGGGCATGACTGGGGGTTGGGGGGCAACAGGAGAAAGACACGGGGCATGAGAGGGGGGTGGGGGTAACAGGAGAGAGACACGGGGCATGAGAGGGGGGTGGGGGGCAACAGCAGGGAGACATGGGGCATGAAAGGGTGGTGGGGGCAACACGGGGCATGAGAGGGGGTGGGGGGTAACTAGGAGAGAGACAAGGGGCATGTGAGGGGGTGGGGGTAACAGGAGAGAGACACGGGCATGAGCGGGGGTGGGGGGCAACAGCAGGGAGACACGGGGCATGACTCGGGGGTGGGGGGTAAGAGCAGGGAGACCCAGGGCATGAGCAGGGGGGTGGGGGGTAACAGGGGAGAGACGTGGGGCATGAGCGGGGGGTGGGGGGAAACAGCAGGGAGGCACGTGGCATGACCGGGGGTGGGGGGCAACAGCAGAGAGACACGGGGCATGAGAGGGGGGTGGGGGGTAACAGGAGAGAGACAAGGGGCATGAGAGGGGGATGGGGGCAACAGCAGGGAGACACGGGGCATGAGTGGGGGGTGGGGCAACAGGAGATAGACACGGGGCATGAGAGGGGGGTGGGGGGTAACAGGAGAGAGACACGAGGCATGAGAGGGGGTGGGGGGTAACAGGAGAGAGACAAGGGGCATGAGAGGGGGGTGGGGGGTAACAGGAGAGAGACATGGGGCATGAGCAGGGGTGGGGGGCAACAGCAGGGAGACACGGGGCATGAGCGGAGGGTGGGGGGCAACAGCAGGGAGACACGGGGCATGAGAGGGGGTGGGGGTAACAGGAGAGAGACACGGGGCATGAGCGGGGGATGGAGGCAACAGGAGAGAGACACGGGGCATGAGCGGGGGGTAACAGGAGAGAGACACGGGCATGAGCGGGGGGTGGTGGGCAACAGCAGGGAGGCACAGGGCATGAGTGGGGGGCAACAGCAGGGAGACACAGGGCATGACCGTGGGGTGAGGGGCAACAGGAGAGAGACACGGGGCATGAGTGGGGGGTGGGGGGCAACAGCAGGGAGACACGGGGCATGACCGGGGGTATGGGGTAACAGGAGAGAGACACGGGGCATGACCGGGGGGTGGGGGGCAACAGCAGGGAGACACGGGGCATGAGCGGTGGGTGGGGGCAATAGCAGGGAGATACGGGGCATGACTGGGGATTGGGGGGCAACAGGAGAGAGACACGGGGTATGAGAGAGGGGTGGGGGGCAACAGCAGGGCGACATGGGGCATGAGAGGGGGGTGGGGGGTAACAGGAGAGAGACACAGGGCATGAGCGGGGGTGGGGGGCAACAGCAGGGAGACACGGGGCATGAGCGGGGGGTGGGGGAACACGAGGGAGACACGGGGCATGAGAGGGAGGTGGGGGGTAACAGGAGAGAGACACAGGGCATGAGCGGGGGGTGGGGGGCAACAGCAGGGAGACACGGGGCATGAGCGGGGAGTGGCGGGCAACAACAGGGAGACACGGAACATGACCGGGGGGTCGGGGGCAACAGGAGATAGACATGGGGCATGAGAGGGGGGTGGGGGTAACAGGAGAGAGACACGGGGGATGAGAGAGGGGTGGGGGGTAACAGGAGAGAGACAAGGGGCAAGAGAGGGGGATGGGGGGCAACAGCAGGGAGACATGGGGTATGAGAGTGGGGTGGGGGGTAACAGGAGAGAGATATGGGGCATGATTGGGGGGTGGGGGGCAACAGTAGGGAGACACAGGGTATGAGCGGAGGGTGGGGGGCAACAGCAGGGAGACACGGGGCATGACTGGAGGGTGGGGGGCAACAGGAGTGAGACACGGAGCATGAGTGGGGGGTGGGGGCAACAGGAGATAGACACGGGGCATGAGAGGGGGGTGGGGGGTAACAGGAGAGAGACACGGGGCATGAGAGGGGGTGGTGGGTAACAGGAGAGAGACAAGGGGCATGAGAGGGGGGTGGGGGCTAACAGGAGGGAGACATGGGGCATGAGCGGGGGTGGGGGGCAACAGCAGGGAGACACGGGGCATGAGCGGGGGTGGGGGGCAACAGCAGGGAGACACGGGGCATGAGAGGGGGTGGGGGTAACAGGAGAGAGACACGGGGCATGAGCGGGGGATGGAGGCAACAGGAGAGAGACACGGGGCATGAGCGGGGGGTAACAGGAGAGAGACACGGGCATGAGCTGGGGGTGGGGGGCAACAGCAGGGAGGCACAGGGCATGAGTGGGGGCAACAGCAGGGAGACACGGGGCATGACCGTGGGGTGAGGGGCAACAGGAGAGAGACACGGGGCATGAGTGGGGGGTGGGGGGTAACAGGAGAGAGACATGGGGCATGAGCGGGGGTGGGGGGCAACAGCAGGGAGACACGGGGCATGAGCGGATGGTGGGGGGCAACAGCAGGGAGACACGGGGCATGAGAGGGGGTGGGGGTAACAGGAGAGAGACACGGGGCATGAGCGGGGGATGGAGGCAACAGGAGAGAGACACGGGGCATGAGCGGGGGGTAACAGGAGAGAGACACGGGCATGAGCGGGGGGTGGGGGGCAACAGCAGGGAGGCACAGGGCATGAGTGGGGGGCAACAGCAGGGAGACACGGGGCATGACCGTGGGGTGAGGGGCAACAGGAGAGAGACATGGGGCATGAGTGGGGGGTGGGGGGCAACAGCAGGGAGACACGGGGCATGACCGGGGGTATGGGGTAACAGGAGAGAGACACGGGGCATGACCGGGGGTGGGGGGCAACAGCAGGGAGACACGGGGAATGAGCGGTGGGTGGGGGCAATAGCAGGGAGACACGGGGCATGACTGGGGATTGGGGGGCAACAGGAGAGAGACACGGGGTATGAGAGGGGGGTGGGGGGCAACAGCAGGGAGACATGGGGCATGAGAGGGGGGTGGGGGGTAACAGGAGAGAGACACGGGGCATGAGCGGGGGTGGGGGGCAACAGCAGGGAGACACGGGGCATGAGCGGGGGGTGGGGGAACACGAGGGAGACACGGGGCATGAGAGGGAGGTGGGGGGTAACAGGAGAGAGACACAGGGCATGAGCGGGGGGTGGGGGGGCAACAGCAGGGAGACACGGGGCATGAGCGGGGAGTGGCGGGCAACAACAGGGAGACACGGAACATGACCGGGGGGTCGGGGGCAACAGGAGATAGACACGGGGCATGAGAGGGGGTGGGGGTAACAGGAGAGAGACACGGGGGATGAGAGAGGGGTGGGGGGTAACAGGAGAGAGACAAGGGGCATGAGAGGGGGATGGGGGGGCAACAGCAGGGAGACATGGGGTATGAGAGGGGGGTGGGGGGTAACAGGAGAGAGATATGGGGCATGATTGGGGGGTGGGGGGCAACAGCAGGGAGACACAGGGTATGAGCGGAGGGTGGGGTGCAACAGCAGGGAGACACGGGGCATGACCAGAGGGTGGGGGGCAACAGGAGTGAGACACGGGGCATGAGTGGGGGGTGGGGGCAACAGGAGATAGACACGGGGCATGAGAGGGGGGTGGGGGGTAACAGGAGAGAGACACGGGGCATAAGAGGGGGTGGGGGGTAACAGGAGAGAGACAAGGGGCATGAGAGGGGGGTGGGGGGTAACAGGAGAGAGACATGGGGCATGAGCGGGGTGGGGGGCAACAGCAGGGAGACACGGGGCATGAGCGGAGGGTGGGGGGCAACAGCAGGGAGACACGGGGCATGAGAGGGGGTGGGGGTAACAGGAGAGAGACACGGGGCATGAGAGGGGGATGGAGGCAACAGGAGAGAGACACAGGGCATGAGCGGGGGGTAACAGGAGAGAGACACGGGCATTAGCGAGGGGTGGGGGGCAACAGCAGGGAGGCACAGGGCATGAGTGGGGGGCAACAGCAGGGAGACACGGGGCATGACCGTGGGGTGAGGGGCAACAGGAGAGAGACACGGGGCATGAGTGGGGGGTGGCGGGCAACAGCAGGGAGACACGGGGCATGACCGGGGGTATGGGGTAACAGGAGAGAGACACGGGGCATGACCGGGGGGTGGGGGGCAACAGCAGGGAGACACGGGGCATGAGCGGTGGGTGGGGGCAATAGCAGGGAGACACGGGGCATGACTGGGGGTTGGGGGGCAACAGGAGAGAGACACGGGGTATGAGAGGGGGGTGGGGGGCAACAGCAGGGAGACAAGGGGCATGAGATGGGGGTGGGGGGTAACAGGAGAGAGACACGGGGCTTGAGCAGGGGTGGGGGGCAACAGCAGGGAGACACGGGGCATGACCCGGGGGTGGGGGGGAAAGAGCAGGGAGACCGGGGCATGAGCGTGGGGTGGGAGTAACAGGGGAGAGACACGGGGCATGAGCGGGGGGTGGGGGAAACAGCAGGGAGGCACGTGGCATGACCGGGGGTGGGGGGCAACAGCAGAGGGACACGGGGCATGAGAGGGGGGTGGGGAGTAACAGGAGAGAGACACGGGGGATGAGAGAGGGGTGGGGGTAACAGGAGAGAGACAAGGGGCATGAAAGGGGGATGGGGGCAACAGCAGGGAGACACGGGGTATGAGAGGGGGGTGGGGGGTAACAGGAGAGAGATATGGGGCATGATTGGGGGGTGGGGGGCAACAGCAGGGAGACACAGGGTATGAGCGGAGGGTGGGGGCAACAGCAGGGAGACACAGGGCATGACCGGAGGGTGGGGGGCAACAGGAGTGAGACACGGGGCATGAGTGGGGGGTGGGAGCAACAGGAGAGAGACACGGGGCATTAGTGGGGGGCAACAGGAGAGAGACACGGGGCATGAGCAGGGGATGGGGGTTAACAGGAGAGAGACAAGGGGCATGAGCGTGGGGTGGGTGGAAACAGCAGGGGGACATGGGGCATGAGCAGGGGGTGAGGGGCAACAGCAGGGAGACACAGGGCATAACCGGGGGTGGGGGCAACAGCAGAGAGACACGGGGGCATGAGAGGGGGTGGGGGCAACATAAGGGAGACACGGGGCATGAGGGGGGGTGGGGGCAACAGGAGGGATACACAGGGCATGACCGGGGGTATGGGGTAACAGGAGAGAGACACGGGGGCATGAGATGGGGTGGGGGCAACATCAGGGAGACACGGGGCATGAGCGGGGGGTGGGGAGCAACAGCAGGGAGGCACGGGGTATGAGAGGAGGGTGGGGGGTAACAGGAGAGAGATATGGGGCATGATTTGGGGGGGCAACAGCAGGGAGACACAGGGCATGACCGGAGGGTGGGGGGCAACAGGAGTGAGACACGGGGCATGAGTGGGGGGTGGGGGCAACAGGAGATAGACACGGGGCATGAGAGGGGGGTGGGGGTAACAGGAGAGAGACACGGGGCATGATTGGGGGGGCAACAGCAGGGAGACACAGGGTATGAGCGGGGGTGGGGGGTAGGGGGTAACAGGAGAGAGACAAGGGGCATGAGAGGGGGGTGGGGGTAACAGGAGAGAGACATGGGGCATGAGCGGGGGTGGGGGGCAACAGCAGGGAGACACGGGGCATGAGCAGAGGGTGGGGGGCAACAGCAGGGAGACACGGGGCATGAGAGTGGGTGGGGTTAACAGGAGAGAGACACGGGGGATGGAGGCAACAGGAGAGAGACACGGGGCATGAGCTGGGGGTAACAGGAGAGAGACACGGGCATGAGCGGGGGGTGGGGGGCAACAGCAGGGAGGCACGGGGCATGAGTGGGGGGTAACAGCAGGGAGACACGGGGCATGACCGTGGGGTGAGGGGCAACAGAAGAGAGACACGGGGCATGAGTAGGGGGTGGGGGGCAACAGCAGGTAGACACGGGGCATGACTGGGGGTATGGGGTAACAGGAGAGACACACGGGGCATGACCGGGGGGTGGGGGGCAACAGCAGGGAGACACGGGGCATGAGCGGTGGGTGGGGGCAATAGCAGAGACACGGGGCATGACTGGGGGTTGGGGGGCAACAGGAGAGAGACACGGGGGATGAGAGAGGGGTGGGGGGTAACAGGAGAGAGACAAGGGGCATGAGAGGGGGATGGGGGGCAACAGCAGGGAGACACAGGGTATGAGAGGGGGGTGGGGGGTAACAGGAGAGAGATATGGGGCATGATTGGGGGGTGGGGGGCAACAGCAGGGAGACACAGGGTATGAGCGGAGGGTGGGGGGCAACAGCAGGGAGACACGGGGCATGAGAGGGGGATGGGGGCAACAGCAGGGAGACACGGGGTATGAGAGGGGGGTGGGGGGTAACAGGAGAGAGATATGGGGCATGATTGGGGGTGGGGGGCAAAAGCAGGGAGACACAGGGTATGAGCGGAGGGTGGGGGGCAACAGCAGGGAGACACGGGGCATGACCGGAGGGTGGGGGGCAACAGGAGCGAGTCACGGGGCATGAGTGGGGGGTGGGGGCAACAGGAGAGAGACACGGGGCATTAGTGGGGGGCAACAGGAGAGAGACAGGGGGCATGACTGGGGGTTGGGGGGCAACAGGAGAGAGACACGGGGCATGAGGGGGGGTGGGGGTAACAGGAGAGAGACACGGGGCATGAGCGGGGGTGGGGGGCAACAGCAGGGAGACACGGGGCATGACCCGGGGGTGGGGGGTAAGAGCAGGGAGACCCGGGGCATGAGCGTGGGGTGGGAGTAACAGGGGAGAGACACGGGGCATGAGCGGGGGGTGGGGGAAACAGCAGGGAGGCACGTGGCATGACCGGGAGTGGGGGGCAACAGCAGAGGGACACGGGGGATGAGAGGGGGGTGGGGGGTAACAGGAGAGAGACACGGGGGATGAGAGAGGGGTGGGGGTAACAGGAGAGAGACAAGGGGCATGAGAGGGGGATGGGGGGCAACAGTAGGGAGACACGGGGTATGCGAGGGGGGTGGGGGTAACAGGAGAGAGATATGGGGCATGATTGGGGGGTGGGGGGCAACAGCAGGGAGACACAGGGTATGAGCGGAGGGTGGGGGGCAACAGCAGGGAGACACGGGGCATGACCGGAGGGTGGGGGGCAACAGGAGTGAGACACGGGGCATGAGTGGGGGGTGGGGGCAACAGGAGAGAGACATGGGACATTAGTGGGGGGCAACAGGAGAGAGAAACGGGGCATGAGCAGGGGATGGGGGTTAACAGGAGAGAGACAAGGGGCATGAGCGTGGGGTGGGGGGCAACAGCAGGGGGACATGTGGCATGAGCAGGGGGTGAGAGGCAACAGCAGGGAGACACAGGGCATAACCGGGGGTGGGGGCAACAGCAGAGAGACACGGGGGCATGAGAGGGGGTGGGGGCAACATCAGGGAGACACGGGGCATGAGGGGGGGTGGGGGCAACACAAGGGAGACACAGGGCATGACCGGGGGTATGGGGTAACAGGAGAGAGACACGGGGGCATGAGAGGGGATGGGGGCAACATCAGGGAGACACAGGGCATGAGCGGGGAGTGGGGAGCAACAGCAGGGATACACGGGGCATGACCGGGGGGTGGGGGGCAACAGGAGAGAGACACGGGGCATGAGAGAGGGTGGGGGGTAACAGGAAAGAGACACGGGGCATGAGCGGTGGGTGGTGGGCAACAGCAGGGAGACACGGGTCATGACCTGGGGTGGGGGGCAATAGGAGAGAGACACAGGGCATGAGCAGGGGTGGGGGGCAACAGCAGGGAGACATGGGGCATGACCGGGGGGTGGGGGGCAACAGGAGACACAGGGCATGAGAGGGGGATGGGGGTAACAGGAGAGAGACACGGGGCATGAGCGGGGGTGGGAGGCAACAGCAGGGAGACACGGGGCATGAGCGGGGGTGGGAGGTAACAGGAGAGAGACAGGGGGCATGAGAGGGGGGTGGGGGTAACAGGAGAGAGACACGGGGCATGAGAGTGGGAGGGGGATAACAGGAGAGAGACACGGGCCATGAGCAGGGGGTGGGGGGCAATAGCAGGGAGACACGGGGGATGAGCGGGGGGTTGGGGGGTCCAGGGGAGACACGAGGCATGAGCAGGGGGTGGCGGGAACAGGAGAGAGACACGGGGCATGAGCGGGGGTGGGGGGCAACAGCAGGGAGACACGGGGCATGACCGGGGGGTGGGGCGTAACCGGAGAGAGACACGGGGCATGAGCGGGGAGTAGGGGGCAACAGCAGGGAGACACGGGGCATGACGGGGGTGGGGGGCAATAGGAGAGAGACACGGGGCATGAGAGGGGGTGGGGGTAACAGGAGAGAGACACGGGACATGAGCGGGGGGTGGGGGTACAGGAGAGAGACACGGGGCATGAGCGGGGCGTGGAGGGCAACAGCAGGGAGACACGGGGCATGACCGGGGGTGGGGGGAACCAGAGAGAGACACTGGGTATGAGAGGGGTGGGGGGTAACAGGAGAGAGATATGGGGCCTGATTGGGGGGTGGGGGGCAACAGCAGGGAGACACAGGGTATGAGCGGAGGGTGGGGGGCAACAGCAGGGATACACGGGGCATGACCGGAGGGTGGGGGGTAACAGGAGAGAGACAAGGGGCATGAGAGGGGGGTGGGGGGTAACAGGAGAAAGACATTGGGCATGAGCGGGGGTGGGGGGCAACAGCAGGGAGACACGGGACATGAGCGGAGGGTGGGGGGCAACAGCAGGGAGACACGGGGCATGAGAGGGGGTGGGGGTAACAGGAGAGAGACACGGGGCATGAGCGGGGGATGGGGGCAACAGGAGAGAGACATGGGGCATGAGCGGGGGGTAACAGGAGAGAGACACGAGCATGAGCGGGGGGTGGGGGGGCAACAGCAGGGAGGCACGGGGCATGAGTGGGGGGCAACAGCAGGGAGAGACGGGGCATGACCGTGGGGTGAGGGGCAACAGGAGAGAGACACGGGGCATGACCGGGGGTATGGGGTAACAGGAGAGAGACACGGGGCATGACCGGGGGGTGGGGGGGCAACAGCAGGGAGACACAGGGCATGAGCGGTGGGTGGGGGCAACAGCAGGGAGAAACGGGGCATGACTGGGGGTTGGGGGGCAACAGGAGAGAGACACGGGGTATGAGAGGGGGGTGGGGGTAACAGGAGAGGGACACGGGGCATGAGAGGCAGTGGGGGGCAACAGCAGGGAGACATGGGGCATGAGAGGGGGGTGGGGGGTAACAGGAGAGAGATATGGGGCATGATTGGGGGGTGGGGGGCAACAGCAGGGAGACACAGGGTATGAGCGGAGGGTGGGGGGCAACAGCAGGGAGACACGGGGCATGACCGGAGGGTGGGAGGCAACAGGAGTGAGACACGGGGCATGAGTGGGGGGTGGGGGCAACAGGAGAGAGACACGGGGCATTAGTGGGGGGCAACAGGAGAGAGACACGGGGCATGAGCAGGGGATGGGGGTTAACAGGAGAGAGACAAGGGGCATGAGCGTGGGGTGGGGGGCAACAGCAGGGGGACATGGGGCATGAGCAGGGGGTGTGGGGCAACAGCAGGGAGACACAGGGCATAACCGGGGGTGGGGGCAACAGCAGAGAGACACGGGGCATGAGAGGGGGTGGGGGCAACATCAGGGAGACACGGTGCATGAGCGGGGGTGGGGAGCAACAGCAGGGAGACACGGGGCATGACCGGGGGGTGGGGGGTAACAGGAGAGAGACATGGGGCATGAGCGGGTGGTGGGGGCAACAGCAGGGAGACACGGGGCATGACTGGGGGTGGGGGGTAACAGGAGAGAGACACGGGCATGAGCGGTGGGTGGTGGGCAACAGCAGGGAGACACGGGTCATGACCTGGGGTGGGGGGCAACAGGAGAGAGACATGGGGCATGAGCAGGGGTGGGGGGCAACAGCAGGGAGACACGGGGCATGACCGGGGGGTGGGGGGCAACAGGAGACACGGGGCATGAGAGGGGCATGGGGGTAACAGGCGAGAGACACGGGGCATGAGCGGGGGTGGGGGGCAACAGCAGGGAGACACGGGGCATGAGCGGGGGTGGGAGGTAACAGGAGAGAGACAGGGGGCATGAGAGGGGGGTGGGGGTAACAGGAGAGAGACACGGGGCATGAGAGGGGGTGGGGGGTAACAGGAGAGAGACACGGGCCATGAGCAGGGGGTGGGGGGCAACAGCAGGGAGACACGGGGCATGAGCGGGGGGTTGGGGTGACCAGGGGAGACACGAGGCATGAGCAGGGGGTGGCGGGAACAGGAGAGAGACACGGGGCATGAGCGGGGATGGGGGGCAACAGCAGGGAGACATGGGGCATGTCCGGGGGGTGGGGCGTAACCAGAGAGAGACACGGGGCATGAGCGGGCGGTAGGGGGCAACAGCAGGGAGACACGGGGCATGAAGGGGGGTGGGGGGCAACAGGAGAGAGACACGGGGCATGAGAGGGGGTGGGGGTAACAGGAGAGAGACATTGGACATGAGCGGGGGGTGGGGGGAACAGGAGAGAGACACGGGGTATGAGCGGGGCGTGGGGGGCAACAGCAGGGAGACACGGGGTATGACCGGGGGTGGGGGGAACCAGAGAGAGACACTGGGCATGATAGGAGGGTGGGGGGGTAACAGGAGAGAGACACGGAGCATGAGAGGGGGTGTGGGGGCAACAGCAGGGAGACACAGGGCATGATCGGGGGTGGGGGGAACACGAGGGAGACAGGGGGCATGAGAGTGGGGTGGGGGTAACAGGATAGAGACACGGGGCATGAGAGGGAGGTGGGGGTAACATGAGAGAGACACGGGGCATGAGCGGGGGGGAACAGGAGAGAGACACGGGGCATGAGCGGGGCGTGGGGGGCAACAGCAGGGAGACACGGGGCATGACCGGGGTGGGGGGAACCAGAGAGAGACACTGGGCATGATAGGAGGGTGGGGGGTAACATGAGAGAGACACGGAGCATGAGAGGGGGTGGGGGCAACAGCAGGGAGACACGGGGCATGACCGGGGTGTGGGGGGCAACAGCAGGGAGACACAGGCATGAGCGGGGGTAACAGGAGAGAGACACGGGGCATGCGATTTGGGTGGGGGAACAGGGGAGACATGAGGCATGAGCGGGGGCTGGGGGAACAGGATAGAGACACGGGGCATGAGCGGGGGTGGGGGGCAACAGCAGGGAGACACGGGGCATGACTGGGGGGTGGGGGTAACAGGAGAGAGACACAGGGCATGAGCGGGGGGTGGGGGGCAACAGCAGGGAGACACCGGGCATGACCGGGGGGTGGGGCGCAACAGGAGAGAGACAGGGGCCATGAGAGGGGGCTGGGGGTAACAGGAGAGAGACAGGGGGCATGAGCGGGGGGTGGGGGGAATCAGCAGGGAGACACGGGGCATGACCGGGGGGTGGGGAGTAACAGGAGAGAGACACGGGGCATGAGCAGGGGGTGGGGGGCAACAGCAGGGAGACACAGGGCATGACCGGGGGGTGGGGGTCAAGAGGAGAGAGACACGGGGCATGAGAGGGGGGTGGGGGGTAACAGGAGAGAGACACGGGGCATGGGAGGGGGTGGAGGCAACAGCAGGGAGACACGGGGCATGATCGGGGCATGGGGAGAACACGAGGGAGACACAGGGCATGAGAGGGGAGTGGGGGTAACAGGAGAGAGACACGGAGCATGAGCGGGGGTGGGGGGCAACAGCAGGGAGACACGGGGCATGAGCGGGGGGTGAGGGCAACAGCAGGGAGACACGGAACATGACCGGGGGGTCGGGGGCAACAGCAGGGAGACATGGGGCATGAGCGGGGGGTGGGGAGTAACAGGGGAGAGACACGGGGCATGAGCGGGGGTAGGGGGCAACAGCGGGGAGATACAGGGCATGACCGGGGGGTGGGGGGCAACAGGTGATAGACACGGGGCATGAGAGGGGGGTGAGGAGCAACAGGAGAGAGACACGGGGCATGAGAGGGGGATGGGGGGTAACAAGAGAGAGACACGGGGCATGAGAGGGGGGTGGGGGAGTAACAGGAGAGAGACATGGGGCATGAGAGGGGGGAGGGGGGCAACAGCAGGGAGATACGGGGCATGAGCAGAGGGTGGGGCAACAGCACCGAGACACGGGGCATGAGAGGGGGGTGGGGGGTAACAGGAGAGACACACGGGGCATGAGCGGGGGGTGAGGGGCAACAGGAGAGACACACGGGGCATGAGCGGGGGCTGGGGGGGTAACAGGAGAGAGACGCAGGGCATGAGTGGGGGGTGGGGGCAACAGCAGGGAGACACAGGGCATGAGCAGGGGGTCAGGGGCAACAGCAGGGAGACACGGGGCATGACCGGGGGTCGGGGGCAACAGCAGGGAGACACGGGGAATGACCAAGGGGTGAGGGGCAACAGGAGAGAGACACAGGGCATGGGTGGGGGGCAACAGCAGGGAGACACGGGGCATGAGTGGGGGGTGGGGGGCAACAGCAGGGAGACACGGGGCATGACCGAGGGGTGAGGGGCAACAGGAGAGAGACACGGGGCATGAGTGGAGAGTGGGGGCAACAGCAGGGAGACACAGGGCATGAGCGGGGGGTGAGGGGCAACAGCAGGGAGACACAGGGCATGAGTGGGGGGTGTGGGGCAACAGCAGGGAGACACAGGGCATGAGTGGGGGGCAACAGCAGGGAGACACGGGGCATGAGCAGGGGGTGGGGGGCAACAGCAGGGAGACACAGGGCATGACCGGGGGGTGGGGGGCAACAGGGGAGAGACACGGGGCATGAGACGGGGTGGGGGCAACAGCAGTGAGACACGGGGCATGAGAGGGGAGTGTGGGTAAGAGGAGAGAGACATGGGGCATGAGAGGGCATGGGGGGTAACAGGAGAGAGACACGGGGCATGAGAGGGGGGTGGGGCGGAACAGGAGAGAGACACGGGGCATGAGCGGGGGGGGCAACAGCAGGGAGCCACGGGGCATGACGGGGGGTGGGGGTAACAGGAGAGAGACACGGGGCATGACCGGGGGGTGGGGGTAACAGGAGAGAGACAAGGGGCATGAGCGGGGGGTGGGGTGCAACAGCAGGGAGACACGGGGCATGACCGGGGGGTAGGGGATAACAGGAGAGAGACATGGGGCATGAGCGGGGGGTGGGGGTTAACAGCAGGGAGACAAAGGGCATAACCGGGGGGTGGGGGGCAACAGGAGAGAGACAAGGGGCATGAGAGGGGGGTGGGGGTAAAAGGAGCGAGACACGGGGCATGAGAGGGGGCTGGGGGGTAACAGCAGGGAGACACGGGGCATGAGCGGGGGGTGGGGGCAACAGGAGAGAGACACGGGGCATGAGAGGGGGGTGGGGGTAACAGGAGAGAGACACAGGGTATGGGAGGGGGTGGGGGCAACAGCAGGGAGACACAGGGCATGAGCGGGGGTGGGGGGAACACGAAGGAGACACAGGGCATGAGAGGGGGGTTTGGGAGTAACAGGAGAGACACACGGGGCATGAGCGCGGGGCAACAGCAGGGAGACACGGGGCATGAGCCCGGGGTGGGGGCAACAGCAGGGATACACCGAACATGACCGGGCGGTCAGGGGCAACAGTAGGGAGACACGGGGCATGAGCGGGGGGTGGGGGGTAACAGGGGAGAGACACAGGGCATGAGCGGGGGTTAGGGGGCAACAGCAGGGAGACACGGGGCATGACCGGGGGTGGGGGGCAACAGGAGATAGACACGGGGCATGAGAGGGGGGTGGGGGGCAACAGGAGAGAGACATAGGGCATGAGAGGGGAGTGGGGGGTAACAAGAGAGAGACACGGGGCATGAGAGGGGGTGGGGGTAACAGGAGAGAGACATGGGGCATGAGCAGAGCGTGTGGGCAACAGCAGGGAGACACAGGGCATGAGCAGGGGGTCAGGGGCAACAGCAGGGAGACACGGGGCATGACCGGGGGTCGGGGGCAACAGCAGGGAGACACGGGGCATGACCGAGGGGTGAGGGGCAACAGGAGAGAGACACGGGGCATGGGTGGGGGGCAACAGCAGGGAGACACAGGGCATGAGTGGGGGGTGGAGGGCAACAGCAGGGAGGCACGGGGCATGACCGGGGGTGGGGGGCAACAGGTGATAGACACGGGGCATGAGAGGGGGGTAGGGGGCAACAGGAGAGAGACACGGGGCATGAGTGGAGAGTGGGGGCAACAGCAGGGAGACACAGGGCATGAGCGGGGGGTGAGGGGCAACAGCAGGGAGACACGGGGCATGAGTGGGGGGTGTGGGGCAACAGCAGGGAGACACGGGCATGAGTGGGGGGCAACAGCAGGGAGACACGGGGCATGAGCAGGGGGTGGGGGGCAACAGCAGGCAGACACAGGGCATGACCGGGGGGGTGAGGGGCAACAGGGGAGAGACACGGGGCATGAGACGGGGTGGGGGGCAACAGCAGTGAGACACGGGGCATGAGAGGGGGGTGTAGGTAAGAGGAGAGAGACATGGGGCATGAGAGGGCATGGGGGGTAACAGGAGAGAGACAAGGGGCATGAGAGGGGGTGGGGCGGAACAGGAGAGAGACACGGGGCATGAGCGGGGGGGCAACAGCAGGGAGCCACAGGGCATGACGGGGGGTGGGGGTAACAGGAGAGAAACACGGGGCATGACCGGGGGGTGAGGGTAACAGGAGCGAGACAAGGGGCATGAGCGGGGGGTGGGGTGCAACAGCAGGGAGACACGGGGCATGACCGGGGGGTAGGGGGTAACAGGAGAGAGACAAAGGGCATAACCGGGGGTGGGGCCAACAGGAGAGAGACACGGGGCATGAGAGGTGGGTGGGGGTAACAGGAGCGAGACACGGGGCATGAGAGGGGGTGGGGGCAACAGCAGGGAGACACAGGGCATGAGCGGGGGGTGGGGCGGAACAGGAGAGAGACACGGGGCATAAGCGGGGGGGCAACAGCAGGGAGACACGGGGCATGAGCGGGGGGTGGGGGCAACAGGAGAGAGACACGGGGCATGAGAGGGGGGTTGGGGTAACAGGAGAGAGACACAGGGTATGGGAGGGGGTGGGGGCAACAGCAGGGAGACACAGGGCATGAGCGGGGGGTGGGGGGAACACTAAGGAGACACAGGGCATGAGAGGGGGGTTTGGGGGTAACAGGAGAGACACACGGGGCATGAGCGGGGGGCAACAGCAGGGAGACACGGGGCATGAGCGGGGGGTGGGGGCAACAGCAGGGAGACACCGAACATGACCGGGCGGTCGGGGGCAACAGTAGGGAGACACGGGGCATGAGCGGGGGGTGGGGGGTAACAGGGGAGAGACGCGGGGCATGAGCGGGGGTTAGGGGGCAACAGCAGGGAGACACGGGGCATGACCGGGGGTGGGGGGCAACAGGAGATAGACACGGGGCATGAGAGGGGGGTGGGGGGCAACAGGAGAGAGACACGGGGCATGAGAGGGGAGTGAGGGGTAACAAGAGAGAGACACGGGGCATGAGAGGGGGTGGGGGGTAACAGGAGAGAGACATGGGGCATGAGCGGGGGGTGGGGAGCAACAGCAGGGAGATACGGGGCATGAGCAGAGCGTGGGGGCAACAGCAGGGAGACACGGGGCATGAGAGGGGGGTGGGGGGTAACAGGAGAGAGACACGGGGCATGAGCGGGGGGTGGGGAGCAACAGGAGAGAGACACGGGGCATGAGCGGGGGGTGGGGGGTTAACAGGAGAGGGACGCAGGGCATGAGTGGGGGGTGGGGGCAACAGCTGGGAGACACAGGGCATGAGCGGGGGGTCAGGGGCAACAGCAGGGAGACACGGGGCATGACCGGGGGTCGGGGGCAACAGCAGGGAGACACGGGGCATGACCGAGGGGTGAGGGGCAACAGGAGAGAGACACAGGGCATGGGTGGGGGGCAACAGCAGGGAGACACGGGGCATGAGTGGGGGGTGGGGGGCAACAGCAGGGAGACACGGGGCATGACCGAGGGGTGAGGGGCAACAGGAGAGAGACACAGGGCATGACCGGGGGGTGGGGGGCAACAGCAGGGAGACACGAGGCATGACCGGGGGTGGGGGGCAACAGGGGAGAGACACAGGGCATGAGAGGTGGGTTGGGGGTAACAGGAGAGAGACACGGGGCATGAGAGGGGGGTGGAGGGGAACAGGAGAGAGACACGGGGCATGAGCGGGGGTGGGGGGCAACAGCAGGGAGACACGGGGCATGACCGGGGGGTGGGGGTAACAGGAGAGAGACACGGGGCATGACCGGGGGGTGAGGGGCAACAGGAGAGAGACATGGGGCATGAGTGGGGGGTGGGGGGCAACAGCAGGGAGACACAGGGCATGACCGTGGGGTGAGGGGCAACAGGAGAGAGACACGGGGCATGAGCAGGGGTGGGGGGCAACAGCAGGGAGACACGGGGCATGACCGGGGGTTGGGGCATCACCGGAGAGAGACAAGGGCCTTGAGCGGGGGGTGGGGGGCGACAGCAGGGAGACACGGGGCATGACTGGGGGTGGGGGGCAACAGGAGAGAGACACGGGGCATGAGAGGGGGGTGGGGGGAACAGGAGAGAGCCACGGGGCATGAGCAGGTCGTGGGGGGCAACAGCAGGGAGACATGGGGCATGACCGGGGGTGGGGGGAACCGGAGAGAGACACTGGGCATGATAGGAGGGTGGGGGGTAACAGGAGAGAGACACAGAGCATGAGAGGGGGTGTGGCGGCAACAGCAGGGAGACACAGGGCATGATCGGGGGTGGGGGGAACACGAGGGAGCCAGGGGGCATGAGAGTGGGGTGGGGGTAACAGGATAGAGACACAGGGCATTAGCGGGGGGTGGGGGGCAACAGCAGGGAGACACGGGGCATGACCGGTGTGTGGGGGGCAACAGCAGGGAGACACAGGCATGAGCGGGGGCTGGGGGAACAGGAGAGAGACACGGGGCATGAGCGGGGGGGTGGGGGGCAACAGCAGGGAGACACGGGGCATGACTGGTGGGTGGGGGTAACAGGAGAGAGACACAGGGCATGAGCGGGGGGTGGGGGGCAACAGCAGGGAGACTCTGGGCATGACGGGGGGTGGGGGGCAACAGGAGAGAGACAGGGGCCATGAGAGGGGGGTGGGGGTAACAGGAGAGAGACACGGGCATGGGAGGGGGTGGGGCAACAGCAGGGAGACACGGGGCATGAGCGGGGCGTGGGGGGAACACGAGGGAGAACAGGGCATGAGAGGGGAGTGGGGTAACAGGAGAGAGACACGGGGCATGAGCGGGGGGTAGGGGGCAACAGCAGGGAGACACGGGGCATGAGCGGGGGGTGGGGGCAACAGCAGGGAGACACAGAACTTGACTGGGGTGTCGGGGGCAACAGCAGGGAGACATGGGGCATGAGCGGGGGGTGGGGGGTAACAGGGGAGAGACACGGGGCATGAGTGGGGGTAGGGGGCAACAGCGGGGAGACACGGGGCATGACCAGGGGTGGGGGGCAACAGGAGATAGACGTGGGGCATGAGAGGGGGGTGGGGGGCAACAGGAGAGAGACACGGGGCATGAGCGGGGGGTGGGGAGCAACAGGAGAGAGACACGGGGCATGAGCGGGGGGTGGGGGTTAACAGGAGAGAGACGCAGGGCATGAGTGGGGGGTGGGGGCAACAGCAGGGAGACACAGGGCATGAGCGGGGGGTCAGGGGCAACAGCAGGGAGACACGGGGCATGACCGGGGGTCGGGGGCAACAGCAGGGAGACACGGGGAATGACCAAGGGGTGAGGGGCAACAGGAGAGAGACACAGGGCATGGGTGGGGGGCAACAGCAGGGAGACACGGGGCATGAGTGGGGGGTGGGGGGCAACAGCAGGGAGACACGGGGCATGACCGAGGGGTGAGGGGCAACAGGAGAGAGACACAGGGCATGACCGGGGGGTGGGGGGCAACAGCAGGGAGACACGAGGCATGACCGGGGCTGGGGGGCAACAGGGGAGAGACACAGGGCATGAGAGGGGGGTTGGGGTAACAGGAGAGAGACACGGGGCATGAGAGGGGGGTGGAGGGGAACAGGAGAGAGACACGGGGCATGAGCGGGGGGTGGGGGGCAGCAGGAGGGAGACACGGGGCATGACCGGGGGGTGGGGGTAACAGGAGAGAGACACGGGGCATGACCGGGGGGTGAGGGGCAACAGGAGAGAGACATGGGGCATGAGTGGGGGGTGGGGGGCAACAGCAGGGAGACACAGGGCATGACCGTGGGGTGAGGGGCAACAGGAGAGAGACACGGGGCATGAGCAGGGGTGGGGGGCAACAGCAGGGAGACACGGGGCATGACCGGGGGTTGGGGCATCACCGGAGAGAGACAAGGGCCTTGAGCGGGGGGTGGGGGGCGACAGCAGGGAGACACGGGGCATGACTGGGGGTGGGGGGCAACAGGAGAGAGACACGGGGCATGAGAGGGGGGTGGGGGGAACAGGAGAGAGCCACGGGGCATGAGCAGGTCGTGGGGGGCAACAGCAGGGAGACATGGGGCATGACCGGGGGTGGGGGGAACCGGAGAGAGACACTGGGCATGATAGGAGGGTGGGGGGTAACAGGAGAGAGACACAGAGCATGAGAGGGGGTGTGGCGGCAACAGCAGGGAGACACAGGGCATGATCGGGGGTGGGGGGAACACGAGGGAGCAGGGGGCATTAGAGTGGGGTGGGGGTAACAGGATAGAGACACAGGGCATTAGCGGGGGGTGGGGGGCAACAGCAGGGAGACACGGGGCATGACCGGTGTGTGGGGGGCAACAGCAGGGAGACACAGGCATGAGCGGGGGCTGGGGGAACAGGAGAGAGACACGGGGCATGAGCGGGGGGGGTGGGGGGCAACAGCAGGGAGACACGGGGCATGACTGGTGGGTGGGGGTAACAGGAGAGAGACACAGGGCATGAGCGGGGGGTGGGGGGCAACAGCAGGGAGACTCCGGGCATGACAGGGGGTGGGGGGCAACAGGAGACAGACAGGGGCCATGAGAGGGGGGTGGGGGGTAACAGGAGAGAGACACGGGCATGGGAGGGGGTGGGGCAACAGCAGGGAGACAAGGGGCATGAGCGGGGCGTGGGGGGAACACGAGGGAGAACAGGGCATGAGAGGGGAGTGGGGGTAACAGGAGAGAGACACGGGGCATGAGCGGGGGGTAGGGGGCAACAGCAGGGAGACACGGGGCATGAGCAGGGGGTGGGGGCAACAGCAGGGAGACACAGAACTTGACTGGGGTGTCGGGGGCAACAGCAGGGAGACATGGGGCATGAGCGGGGGGTGGGGGGTAACAGGGGAGAGACACGGGGCATGAGCGGGGGTAGGGGGCAACAGCGGGGAGACACAGGGCATGACCAGGGGTGGGGGGCAACAGGAGATAGACGTGGGGCATGAGAGGGGGCTGGGGGCAACAGGAGAGAGACACGGGGCATGAGAGGGGGGTGGGGGGTAACAAGAGAGAGACACGGGGCATGAGCGGGGGGTAGGGGGCAACAGCAGAGAGACACGGGGCATGAGCGGGGGTGGGGGCAACAGCAGGGCGACACGGAACTTGACCGGGGTGTCGGGGGCAACAGCAGGGAGACATGGGGCATGATCGGGGGTGGGGGGTAACAGGGGAGAGACACGGAGCATGAGCGGGGGTAGAGGGCAACAGCGAGGAGACACGGGGCATGACCAGGGGTGGGGGGCAACAGGAGAGAGACACGGGGCATGAGCAGGGGTGGGGGGCAACAGCAGGGAGACATGGGGAATGACCGGGGGTTGGGGCATCACCGGAGAGAGACAAGGGCCTTGAGCGGGGGGCAACAGCAGGGAGACACGGGGCATGACTGGGGGGTGGGGGGCAACAGGAGAGAGACACGGGGCATGAGAGGGGGGTGGGGGAACAGGAGAGAGACACGGGGCATGAGCGGGTCGTGGGGGGCAACAGCAGGGAGACATGGGGCATGACCGGGGGCGGGGGGGACCGGAGAGAGACACTGGGCATGATAGGAGGGTGGGGGGTAACAGGAGAGAGACACAGAGCATGAGAGAGGGTGTGGGGGGCAACAGGAGAGACACGCGGCATGACCGGGGGTGGGGGGCAATAGGGGAGAGACACAGGGCATGAGAGGGGGTGGGGGGTAACAGGAGAGAGACACGGGGCATGAGAGGGGGTGGGGGGGAACAGGAGAGAGATACGGGGCATGAGAGGGGGGTGGGGGGAACAGGAGAGAGACACGGGGCATTAGCAGGGGGTGTGGGACAACATCAGGGAGACACGGGGCATGACTGGGGGGTGGGGGTAACAGGAGAGAGACACGGGGCATGACCGGGGGGTGAGGGGCAACAGGAGAGAGACACGGGGCATGAGTGGGGGGTGGGGGGCAACAGCAGGGAGACACAGGGCATGACCGTGGGGTGAGGGGCAACAGGAGAGAGATACGGGGCATGAGCAGGGGTGGGGGGCAACAGCAGGGAGACACGGGGCATGACCGGGGGTTGGGGCATCACCGGAGAGAGACATGGGCCTTGAGCGGGGGGTGGGGGGCAACAGCAGGGAGACACGGGGCATGACTGGGGGGTGGGGGAACAGGAGAGAGACACGGGGCATGAGCGGGTCATGGGGGGCAACAGCAGGGAGACATGGGGCATGACCGGGGGTGGGGGGAACCGGAGAGAGACACTGGGCATGATAGGAGGGTGGGGGGTAACAGGAGAGAGACACAGAGCATGAGAGGGGGTGTGGCGGCAACAGCAGGGAGACACGGGGCATGACCGGGGGTTGGGGCATCACCGGAGAGAGACATGGGCCTTGAGCGGGGGGTGGGGGGCAACAGCAGGGAGACACGGGGCATGACTAGGGGGTGGGGGAACAGGAGAGAGACACGGGGCATGAGCGGGTCATGGGGGGCAACAGCAGGGAGACATGGGGCATGACCGGGGGTGGGGGGAACCGGAGAGAGACACTGGGCATGATAGGAGGGTGGGGGGTAAGAGGAGAGAGACACAGAGCATGAGAGGGGGTGTGGCGGCAACAGCAGGGAGACACAGGGCATGATCGGGGGTGGGGGGAACACGAGGGAGCCAGGGGGCATGAGAGTGGGGTGGGGGTAACAGGATAGAGACACAGGGCATTAGCGGGGGTGGGGGGCAACAGCAGGGAGACACGGGGCATGACCGGTGTGTGGGGGGCAACAGCAGGGAGACACAGGCATGAGCGGGGGTGGGGGGTAACAGGGGAGAGACACGGGGCATGCAATGGGGTGGGGGGGAACAGGGGAGACATGAGGCATGAGCGGGGGGCTGGGGGAACAGGAGAGAGACATGGGGCATGAGCGGGGGGATGGGGGGCAACAGCAGGGAGACACGGGGCATGATTGGTGGGTGGGGGTAACAGGAAAGAGACACAGGGCATGAGCGGGGGGTGGGGGGCAACAGCAGGGAGACACCGGGCATGCGGGGGGTGGGGGGCAACAGGAGAGAGACTGGGGCCATGAGAGGGGGCTGGGGGTAACAGGACAGAGACAGAGGGCATGAGCGGGGAGTGGGGGGCAACAGCAGGGAGACACGGGGCATGACCGGGGGGTGGGGAGTAACAGGAGAAAGACACAGGGCATGAGCAGGGGGTGGGGGGCAACAGCAGGGAGACACGGGGCATGACCGGGGGGTGGGGGGCAACAGGAGAGAGACACGGGGCATGAGAGGGGGGTGGGGGGTAACAGGAGAGAGACACGGGCATGGGAGGGGGTGGGGCAACAGCAGGGAGACACGGGGCATGAGCGGGGCGTGGGGGGAACACGAGGGAGAACAGGGCATGAGAGGGGAGTGGGGGTAACAGGAGAGAGACACGGGGCATGAGCGGGGGGTAGGGGGCAACAGCAGGGAGACACGGGGCATGACCGGGGGGTGGGGAGTAACAGGAGAGAGACACAGGGCATGAGCAGGGGGTGGGGGGCAACAGCAGGGAGACACGGGGCATGACTGGGGGGTGGGGGGCAACAGGAGAGAGACACGGGGCATGAGAGGGGGGTGGAGGGTAACAGGAGAGAGACACGGGCATGGGAGGGCGTGGGGCAACAGCAGGGAGACACGGGGCATGAGCGGGGCGTGGGGGGAACACGAGGGAGAACAGGGCATGAGAGGGGAGTGGGGGTAACAGGAGAGAGACACGGGGCATGAGCGGGGGGTAGGGGGCAAGAGCAGGGAGACACGGGGCATGAGCGGGGGGTGGGGGCAACAGCAGGGAGACACAGAACTTGACTGGGGTGTCGGGGGCAACAGCAGGGAGACATGGGGCATGAGCGGGGGGTGGGGGTAACAGGGGAGAGACACGGGGCATGAGAGGGGGGTGGGGGGCAACAGGAGAGAGACACGGGGCATGAGAGGGGGGTGGGGGTAACAAGAGAGAGACACGGGGCATGAGCTGGGGGTAGGGGGCAACAGCAGGGAGACACGGGGCATGAGCGGGGGGTGGGGGCAACAGCAGGGAGACACGGGACTTGACCGGGGTGTCGGGGGCAACAGCAGGGAGACATGGGGCATGAGCGGGGGGTGGGGGGCAACAGGAGATAGATGCGGGGCATGAGAGGGGGGTGGGGGCAACAGGAGAGAGACACGGGGCATGAGAGGGGGGTGGGGGGTAACAAGAGAGAGACACGGGGCATGAGAGGGGGGTGGGGGGGTAACAGGAGAGAGACATGGGGCATGAGAGGGGGGTGGGGGGCAACAGCAGGGAGATACGGGGCATGAGCAGAGGGTGGGGGCAACAGCAGGGAGACACGGGGCATGAGAGGGAGGTGGGGGGTAACAGGAGAGAGACACGGGGCATGAGCGGGGGGTGGGGGGCAACAGGAGAGACACACGGGGCATGAGCGGGGGAGGGGGGTAACAGGAGAGAGACACGGGGCATGAGTGGGGGGTGGGGGCAACAGCAGGGAGACACAGGGCATGAGCGGGGGGTGAGGGGCAACAGCAGGGAGACTTGGGGCATGAGTGGGGGGCAACAGCAGGGAGACACGGGGCATGAGTGGGGGGCAACAGCAGGGAGACACGGGGCATGAGCATGGGGTGGGGGGCAACAGCAGGTAGACACAGGGCATGACCGGGAGGTGGGGGGCAACAGCAGGGAGACACGAGGCATGACTGGGGGTGGGGGGCAACAGGGGAGAGACACGGGGCATGAGAGGGGGTGGGGGCAACAGCAGGGAGACACGGGGCATGAGAGGGGGGTGTTTGTAAGAGGAGAGAGACATGGGGCATGAGAGGGGGGTGGGGCGGAACAGGAGAGAGACACGGGGCATGAGCAGGGGGGCAACAGCAGGGAGCCACGGGGCATGACCGGGGGGTGGGGGTAACAGGAGAGAGACACGGGGCATGACCTGGGGGTGGTGGTAACAGGAGAGAGACACGGAGCATGAGAGGGGGGTGTGGGTAAGAGGAGAGAGACAAGGGGCATGAGAGGGGCGTGGGGGGTAACAGGAGAGAGACACGGGGCATGAGATGGGGGTGGGGCGGAACAGGAGAGAGACGCGGGGCATGAGCGGGGGGGCAACAGCAGGGAGCCACGGGGCATGACCGGGGGGTGGGGGTAACAGGAGAGAGACACGGGGCATGACCGGGGGGTGGTGGTAACAGGAGAGAGATACAGGGCATGAGAGGGGGGTGGGGCGGAACAGGAGAGAGACACGGGGCATGAGCGGGGGGCAACAGGAGAGAGACACGGGGCATGAGAGGGGGCTGGGGGTAACAGGAGTGAGACATGGGGCATGAGCGGGGGGTGGGGTGTAACAGCAGGGAGACACGGGGCATGACCGGGGGTGGGGGGTAACAGGGGAGAGACACGGGGCATGCGATGGGGGTGGGGGGAACAGGGGAGACATGAGGCATGAGCGGGGGGCTGGGGGAACAGGAGAGAGACGCGGGGCATGAGCGGGGGGGTGGGGGGCAACAGCAGGGAGACACGGGGCATGATTGGTGGGTGGGGGTAACAGGAGAGAGACACAGGGCATGAGCGGGGGGTGGGGGGCAACAGCAGGGAGACACCGGGCATGCGGGGGGTGGGGGGCAACAGGAGAGAGACAGGGGCCATGAGAGGGGGCTGGGGGTAACAGGACAGAGACAGAGGGCATGAGCGGGGAGTGGGGGGCAACAGCAGGGAGACACGGGGCATGACCGGGGGGTGGGGAGTAACAGGAGAGAGACACAGGGCATGAGCAGGGGGTGGGGGACAACAGCAGGGAGACACGGGGCATGACCGGGGGATGGGGGGCAACAGGAGAGAGACACGGGGCAAGAGAGGGGGGTGGGGGGTAACAGGAGAGAGACACGGGCATGAGCAGGGGGTGGGGCAACAGCAGGGAGACACGGGGCATGAGCGGGGCGTGGGGGGAACACGAGGGAGAACAGGGCATGAGAGGGGAGTGGGGGTAACAGGAGAGAGACACGGGGCATGAGCGGGGGTTAGGGGGCAACAGCAGGGAGTCACGGGGCATGACCGGGGGGTTGGGAGTAACAGGAGAGAGACACAGGGCATGAGCAGGGGGTGGGGGGCAACAGCAGGGAGACACGGGGCATGACCGGGGGGTGGGGGGCAACAGGAGAGAGACACGGGGCATGAGAGGGGGGTGGGGGGTAACAGGAGAGAGATACGGGCATGGGAGGGGGTGGGGCAACAGCAGGGAGACATGGGGCATGAGCGGGGCGTGGGGGGAACACGAGGGAGAACAGGGCATGAGAGGGGAGTGGGGGTAACAGGAGAGAGACACGGGGCATGAGCGGGGGTAGGGGGCAACAGCAGGGAGACACGGGGCATGAGCGGGGGGTGGGGGCAACAGCAGGGAGACACAGAACTTGACTGGGGTGTCGGGGGCAACAGCAGGGAGACATGGGGCATGAGCGGGGGGTGGGGGTAACAGGGGAGAGACACGGGGCATGAGCGGGGGTAGGGGGCAACAGCGGGGAGACACGGGGTATGACCAGGGGTGGGGGGCAACAGGAGATAGACGCGGGGCATGAGAGGGGGGTGGGGGGCAACAGGAGAGAGACACGGGGCATGAGAGGGGGGTGGGGGGTAACAAGGGAGAGACACAGGGCATGAGCTGGGGGTAGGGGGCAACAGCAGGGAGACACGGGGCATGAGCGGGGGGTGGGGGCAACAGCAGGGAGACACGGGACTTGACCGGGGTGTCGGGGGCAACAGCAGGGAGACATGGGGCATGAGTGGGGGGTGGGGGGTAACAGGGGAGAGACACGGGGCATGAGCGGGGGTAGGGGGCAACAGCGAGGAGACACGGGGCATGACCAGGGGTGGGGGGCAACAGGAGATAGATGCGGGGCATGAGAGGGGGGTGGGGGCAACAGGAGAGAGACACGAAGCATGAGAGGGGGGTGGGGGGGTAACAGGAGACAGACATGGGGCATGAGAGGGGGGTGGGGGGCAACAGCAGGGAGATACGGGGCATGAGCAGAGGGTGGGGGCAACAGCAGGGAGACACGGGGCATGAGAGGGAGGTGGGGGGTAACAGGAGAGAGACACGGGGCATGAGTGGGGGGTGGGGGGCAACAGGAGAGACACACGGGGCATGAGCGGGGGAGGGGGGTAACAGGAGAGAGACACGGGGCATGAGTGGGGGGTGGGGGCAACAGCAGGGAGACACAGGGCATGAGCGGGGGGTGAGGGGCAACAGCAGGGAGACATGGGGCATGAGTGGGGGGCAACAGCAGGGAGACACGGGGCATGAGTGGGGGGCAACAGCAGGGAGACACGGGGCATGAGCATGGGGTGGGGGCAACAGCAGGTAGACACAGGGCATGACCGGGAGGTGGGGGGCAACAGTAGGGAGACACGAGGCATGACTGGGGGTGGGGGGCAACAGGGGAGAGACACGGGGCATGAGAGGGGGTGGGGGGCAACAGCAGGGAGACACGGGGCATGAGAGGGGGGTGTGGGTAAGAGGAGAGAGACATGGGGCATGAGAGGGGCGTGGGGGGTAACAGGAGAGAGACACGGGGCATGAGAGGGGGGTGGGGCGGAACAGGAGAGAGACACGGGGCATGAGCGGGGGGGCAACAGCAGGGAGCCACGGGGCATGACCGGGGGGTGGGGGTAACAGGAGAGAGACACAGGGCATGACCGGGGGGTGGTGGTAACAGGAGAGAGACACGGAGCATGAGAGGGGGGTGTGGGTAAGAGGAGAGAGACATGGGGCATGAGAGGGGCGTGGGGGGTAACAGGAGAGAGACACGGGGCATGAGAGGGGGGTGGGGCGGAACAGGAGAGAGACACGGGGCATGAGCGGGGGGTCAACAGCAGGGAGCCACGGGGCATGACCGGGGGGTGGGGGTAACAGGAGAGAGACACGGGGCATGACCGGGGGGTGGTGGTAACAGGAGAGAGATACGGGGCATGAGAGGGGGGTGGGGCGGAACAGGAGAGAGACACAGGGCATGAGCGGGGGGCAACAGGAGAGAGACACGGGGCATGAGAGGGGGCTGGGGGTAACAGGAGAGAGACATGGGGCATGAGCGGGGGGTGGGGTGCAACAGCAGGGAGACACGGGGCATGACCGGGGGTAGGGGGTATCAGGAGAGAGACACGGGGCATGACCGGGGGGTGAGGGGCAACAGGAGAGAGACACGGGGCATGAGTGGGGGGTGGGGGGCAACAGCAGGGAGACACAGGGGATGACTGTGGGGTGAGGGGCAACAGGAGAGAGACACGGGCATGAGCAGGGGTGGGGGGCAACAGCAGGGAGACACGGGGCATGACCGGGGGTTGGGGCATCACCGGAGAGAGACACGGGGCATGAGCGGGGGGCAACAGGAGAGAGACACGGGGCATGAGAGGGGGCTGGGGGTAACAGGAGAGAGACACGGGCATGACCGGGGGGTGAGGGGCAACAGGAGAGAGACACGGGGCATGAGTGGGGGGTGGGGGGCAACAGCAGGGAGACACAGGGCATGACCGTGGGGTGGGGGGGAACAGGAGAGAGACACGGGGCATGAGAGGGGGTGGGGGGAACAGGAGAGAGACACAGGGCATTAGCGGGTCGTGGGGGGCAACAGCAGGGAGACATAGGGCATGACCGGGGGTGGGGGAAACCGGAGAGAGACACTGGGCATGAGCAGGGGTGGGGGGCAACAGCAGGGAGACACGGGGCATGACCGGGGGTTGGGGCATCACAGGAGAGAGACACGGGGCATGAGCAGGGGTGGGGGGCAACAGCAGGGAGACACGGGGCATGACCGGGGGTTGGGGCATCACCGGAGAGAGACACGGGGCATGAGCGGGGGGCAACAGGAGAGAGACACGGGGCATGAGAGGGGGCTGGGGGTAACAGGAGAGAGACACGGGCATGACCGGGGGGTGAGGGGCAACAGGAGAGAGACACGGGGCATGAGTGGGGGGTGGGGGGCAACAGCAGGGAGACACAGGGCATGACCGTGGGGTGGGGGGGAACAGGAGAGAGACACGGGGCATGAGAGGGTGTGGGGGGAACAGGAGAGAGACACAGGGCATTAGCGGGTCGTGGGGGGCAACAGCGAGGAGACACGGGGCATGACCAGGGGTGGGGGGCAACAGGAGATAGATGCGGGGCATGAGAGGGGGGTGGGGGCAACAGGAGAGAGACACGAAGCATGAGAGGGGGGTGGGGGGTAACAGGAGACAGACATGGGGCATGAGAGGGGGGTGGGGGGCAACAGCAGGGAGATACGGGGCATGAGCAGAGGGTGGGGGCAACAGCAGGGAGACACGGGGCATGAGAGGGAGGTGGGGGGTAACAGGAGAGAGACACGGGGCATGAGTGGGGGGTGGGGGGCAACAGGAGAGACACACGGGGCATGAGCGGGGGAGGGGGGTAACAGGAGAGAGACACGGGGCATGAGTGGGGGGTGGGGGCAACAGCAGGGAGACACAGGGCATGAGCGGGGGGTGAGGGGCAACAGCAGGGAGACATGGGGCATGAGTGGGGGGCAACAGCAGGGAGACACGGGGCATGAGTGGGGGGCAACAGCAGGGAGACACGGGGCATGAGCATGGGGTGGGGGCAACAGCAGGTAGACACAGGGCATGACCGGGAGGTGGGGGGCAACAGTAGGGAGACACGAGGCATGACTGGGGGTGGGGGGCAACAGGGGAGAGACACGGGGCATGAGAGGGGGTGGGGGGCAACAGCAGGGAGACACGGGGCATGAGAGGGGGGTGTGGGTAAGAGGAGAGAGACATGGGGCATGAGAGGGGCGTGGGGGGTAACAGGAGAGAGACACGGGGCATGAGAGGGGGGTGGGGCGGAACAGGAGAGAGACACGGGGCATGAGCGGGGGGGCAACAGCAGGGAGCCACGGGGCATGACCGGGGGGTGGGGGTAACAGGAGAGAGACACAGGGCATGACCGGGGGGTGGTGGTAACAGGAGAGAGACACGGAGCATGAGAGGGGGGTGTGGGTAAGAGGAGAGAGACATGGGGCATGAGAGGGGCGTGGGGGGTAACAGGAGAGAGACACGGGGCATGAGAGGGGGGTGGGGCGGAACAGGAGAGAGACACGGGGCATGAGCGGGGGGTCAACAGCAGGGAGCCACGGGGCATGACCGGGGGGTGGGGGTAACAGGAGAGAGACACGGGGCATGACCGGGGGGTGGTGGTAACAGGAGAGAGATACGGGGCATGAGAGGGGGGTGGGGCGGAACAGGAGAGAGACACAGGGCATGAGCGGGGGGCAACAGGAGAGAGACACGGGGCATGAGAGGGGGCTGGGGGTAACAGGAGAGAGACATGGGGCATGAGCGGGGGGTGGGGTGCAACAGCAGGGAGACACGGGGCATGACCGGGGGTAGGGGGTATCAGGAGAGAGACACGGGGCATGACCGGGGGGTGAGGGGCAACAGGAGAGAGACACGGGGCATGAGTGGGGGGTGGGGGGCAACAGCAGGGAGACACAGGGGATGACTGTGGGGTGAGGGGCAACAGGAGAGAGACACGGGGCATGAGCAGGGGTGGGGGGCAACAGCAGGGAGACACGGGGCATGACCGGGGGTTGGGGCATCACCGGAGAGAGACACGGGGCATGAGCGGGGGGCAACAGGAGAGAGACACGGGGCATGAGAGGGGGCTGGGGGTAACAGGAGAGAGACACGGGCATGACCGGGGGGTGAGGGGCAACAGGAGAGAGACACGGGGCATGAGTGGGGGGTGGGGGGCAACAGCAGGGAGACACAGGGCATGACCGTGGGGTGGGGGGGAACAGGAGAGAGACACGGGGCATGAGAGGGGGTGGGGGGAACAGGAGAGAGACACAGGGCATTAGCGGGTCGTGGGGGGCAACAGCAGGGAGACATAGGGCATGACCGGGGGTGGGGGAAACCGGAGAGAGACACTGGGCATGATAGGAGGGTGGGGGGTAACAGGAGAGAGACACGGAGCATGAGAGGGGATGTGGCGGCAACAGCAGGGAGACACAGGGCATGATCGGGGGTGGGGGGAACACGAGGGAGACAGGGGGCATGAGAGTGGGGTGGGGGTAACAGGATAGAGACACAGGGCATTAGCGGGGGGTGGGGGGCAACAGCAGGGAGACACGGGGCATGACCGGGGTGTGGGGGGCAACAGCAGGGAGACACGGGGCATGAGCGGGGGTGGGAGGTAACAGGAGAGAGACAGGGGGCATGAGAGGGTGGTGGGGGTAACAGGAGAGAGACACGGGGCATGAGAGTGGGAGGGGGGTAACAGGAGAGAGACACAGGCCATGAGCAGGGGGTGGGGGGCAACAGCAGGGAGACACGGGGCATGAGCGGGGGTTGGGGGGCCAGGGGAGACACGAGGCATGAGCAGGGGGGTGGTGGCGGGAACAGGAGAGAGACACGGGGCATGAGCGGGGATGGGGGGCAACAGCAGGGAGACACGGGGCATGACCGGGGGGTGGGGCGTAACCGGAGAAAGACACGGGGCATGAGCGGGGGGTAGGGGGCAACAGCAGGGAGACACGGGGCATGACGGGGGGGTGGGGGGCAACAGGAGAGAGACACGGGGCATGAGAGGGGGTGGGGGTAACAGGAGAGAGACACGGGACATGAGCGGGGGGTGGGGTGAACAGGAGAGAGACACGGGGCATGAGCGGGGTGTGGGGGGCAACAGCAGGGAGACATGGGGCATGACCGGGGTTGGGGGGAACCAGAGAGAGACACTGGGTATGAGAGGGGGGGTGGGGGGTAACAGGAGAGAGATATGGGGCATGATTGGGGGGTGGGAGGCAACAGCAGGGAGACACAGGGTATGAGCGGAGGGTGGGGGGCAACAGCAGGGAGACACGGGGCATGACCGGAGGGTGGGGGGCAACAGGAGTGAGACACGGGTCATGAGTGGGGGGTGGGGGCAACAGGAGATAGACATGGGGCATGAGAGGGGGGTGGGGGGTAACAGGAGAGAGACACGGGGCATGAGAGGGGGTGGGGGTAACAGGAGAGAGACAAGGGGCATGAGAGGGGGTGGGGGGTAACAGGAGAGAGACAAGGGGCATGAGAGGGGGGTGGGGGGTAACAGGAGAGAGGCATGGGGCATGAGCAGGGGTGGGGGGCAAGAGCAGGGAGACACGGGGCATGAGCGGAGGGTGGGGGGCAACAGCAGGGAGACATGGGGCATGAGAGGGGGTGGGGGTAACAGGAGAGAGACACGGGGCATGAGCGGGGGATGGGGGCAACAGGAGAGAGACACTGGGCATGAGCGGGGGGTAACAGGAGAGAGACACGGGCATGAGCGGGGGGTGGGGGGCAACAGCAGGGAAGCACGGGGCATGAGTGGGGGGCAACAGCAGGGAGACACGGGGCATGACCGTGGGGTGAGGGGCAACAGGAGAGAGACACGGGGCATGAGTGGGGGGTGGGGGGCAACAGCAGGGAGACACGGGGCATGACCGGGGGTATGGGGTAACAGGAGAGAGACACGGGGCATGACCGGGGGTGGGGGGGCAACAGCAGGGAGACACGGGGCATGAGCGGTGGGTGGGGGCAACAGCAGGGAGACACGGGGCATGACTGGGGGTTGGGGGGCAACAGGAGAGAGACACGGGGTATGAGAGGGGGGTGGGGGTAACAGGAGAGAGACACGGGGCATGAGAGGGGGTGGGGGCAACAGCAGGGAGACATGGGGCATGAGAGGGGGGTGGGGGGTAACAGGAGAGAGATATGGGGCATGATTGGGGGCAACAGCAGGGAGACAAAGGGTATGAGCGGAGGGTGGGGGGCAACAGCAGGGAGACACGGGGCATGACTGGAGGGTGGGAGGCAAAAGGAGTGAGACACGGGGCATGAGTGGGGGGTGGGGGCAACAGGAGAGAGACACAGGGCATGAGCAGGGGATGGGGGTTAACAGGAGAGAGACAAGGGGCATGAGCGTGGGGTGGGGGGCAACAGCAGGGGGACATGGGGCATGAGCAGGGGGTGTGGGGCAACAGCAGGGAGACACACGGCATAACTGGGGGTGGGGGCAACAGCAGAGAGACACGGCGGCTTGAGAGGGGGTGGGGGCAACATGAGGGAGACACGAGGCATGGGGGGTGGGGGCAACACGAGGGAGACACAGGGCATGACCGGGGGTATGGGGTAATAGGAGAGAGACACGGGGGCATGAGAGGGGGTGGGGGCAACATCAGGGAGACACGGGGCATGAGCGGGGGGTGGGGAGCAACAGCAGGGAGACAAGGGGCATGACCGGGGGTGGGGGGCAACAGGAGAGAGACACGGGGCATGAGAGGGGGTGGGGGGTAACAGGAGAGAGACATGGGGCATGAGCGGGTAGTGGGGGCAACAGCAGGGAGACACGGGGCATGACTGGGGGTGGGGGGTAACAGGAGAGAGACACGGGCATGAGCGGTGGGTGGTGGGCAACAGCAGGGAGACACGGGTCATGACCTGGGGTGGGGGGCAACAGGAGAGAGACACGGGGCATGAGCAGGGGTGGGGGGCAAAAGCAGGGAGACACGGGGCATGACCGGGGGGTGGGGGGCAACAGGAGACACGGGGCATGAGAGGGGGATGGGGGTAACAGGAGAGAGACACGGGGCATGAGCGGGGGTGGGGGGCAACAGCAGGGAGACACGGGGCATGAGCGGGGGTGGGAGGTAACAGGAGAGAGACAGGGGGCATGAGAGGGGGGTGGGGGTAACAGGAGAGAGACACAGGGACACGGGGCATGAGAGGGGGTGGGGGGTAACAGGAGAGAGACACGGGCCATGAGCAGGGGGTGGGGGGCAACAGCAGGGAGACACGGGGCATGAGCGGGGGGTTGGGGGGACCAGGGGAGACACGAGGCATGAGCAGGGGGTGGCGGGAACAGGAGAGAGACACGGGACATGAGCGGGGATGGGGGGCAACAGCAGGGAGACACGGGGCATAACCGGGGGGTGGGGCGTAACCAGAGAGAGACATGGGGCATGAGCGGGGATGGGGGGCAACAGCAGGGAGACACGAGGCATGAGCAGGGGGTGGCGGGAACCAGAGAGAGACACTGGGCATGATAGGAGGGTGGGGGGTAACAGGAGAGAGACACGGAGCATGAGAGGGGGTGTGGGGGCAACAGCAGGGAGACACAGGGCATGATCAGGGGTGGGGGGAACACGAGGGAGACAGGGGGCATGAGAGTGGGGTGGGGTAACAGGATAGAGACACGGGGCATGAGAGGGGGGTGGGGGTAAAAGGAGAGAGACACGGGGCATGAGCGGGGAGTGGGGGGAACAGGAGAGAGACACGGGGCATGAGCGGGGCGTGGGGGGCAACAGCAGGGAGACACGGGGCATGACCGGGGGTGGGGGGAACCAGAGAGAGACACTGGGCATGATAGGAGGGTGGGGGGTAACATGAGAGAGACATGAGAGGGGGTGGGGGGCAACAGCAGGGAGACACGGGGCATGACTGGGGTGTGGGGGGCAACAGCAGGGAGACACAGGCATGAGTGGGGGTAACAGGGGAGAGACACGGGGCATGCGATGGGGGTGGGGGGAACAGGGGAGACATGAGGCAGGGGCTGGGGGAACAGGAGAGAGACACGGGGCATGAGCGGGGGTGGGGGGCAACAGCAGGGAGACACGGGGCATGACTGGGGGGTGGGGGTCAACAGGAGAGAGACACGGGGCATGAGAGGGGGCTGGGGGGTAACAGGAGAGAGACACGGGGCATGGGAGGGGGTGGGGGCAACAGCAGGGAGACACGGGGCATGATCGGGGCGTGGGGAGAACACGAGGGAGACACAGGGCATGAGAGGGGAGTGGGGGTAACAGGAGAGAGACACGGAGCATGAGCGGGGGTAGGGGGCAACAGCAGGGAGACACGGGGCATGAGCGGGGGGTGAGGGCAACAGCAGGGAGACACAGAACATGACCGGGGGGTCGGAGGCAACAGTCGGGAGACATGGGGCATGAGCGGGGGGTGGGGAGTAACAGGGGAGAGACACGGGGCATGAGCGGGGGTAGGGGGCAACAGCGGGGAGGCACGGGGCATGACCGGGGGTGGGGGGCAACAGGTGATAGACACGGACATGAGAGGGGGTGGGGGCAACAGGAGAGAGACACGGGGCATGAGATGGGGGTGGGGGTAACAAGAGAGAGACACGGGGCATGAGAGGGGGGTGGGGAGTAACAGGAGAGAGACATGGGGCATGAGAGGGGGGAGGGGGCAACAGCAGGGAGATACGGGGCATGAGCAGAGGGTGGGGCAACAGCAGGGAGACACGGGGCATGAGAGGGTGGTGGGGGGTAACAGGAGAGAGACACGGGGCATGAGCGGGGGGTGAGGGGCAACAGGAGAGACACACGGGGCATGAGCGTGGGCTGGGGGGGTAACAGGAGAGAGACACGGGGCATGAGTGGAGAGTGGGGGCAACAGCAGGGAGACACGGGGCATGAGCGGGGGGTGAGGGTCAACAGCAGGGAGACACGGGGCATGAGCGGGGGGTGGGGGGCAACAGCAGGGAGACACAGGGCATGACCGGGGAGTGGGGGGCAACAGCAGGGAGACACGAGGCATGACCGGGGGGTGGGGGGCAACAGGGGAGAGACACAGGGCATGAGACGGGGTGGGGGGCAACAGCAGGGAGACACGGGGCATGAGAGGGGGTGTGGGTAAGAGGAGAGAGACATGGGGCATGAGAGGGCATGGGGGTAACAGGAGAGAGACACGGGGCATGAGAGGGGGGTGGGGCGGAACAGGAGAGAGACACGGGGCATGACCGGGGGGTGGGGGTAACAGGAGAGAGACAAGGGGCATGAGCGAGGGGTGGGGTGCAACAGCAGGGAGACACGGGGCATGACCGGGGGGTAGGGGGTAACAGGAGAGAGACACGGGGCATGAGCGGGGGGTGGGGGTTAACAGCAGGGAGACACAGGGCATGACCGGGGGTGGGGGGCAACAGGAGAGAGACACGGGGCATGAGAGGGGGGTGGGGGTAACAGGAGCAAGACACGGGGCATGAGAGGGGGCTGGGGGCAACAGCAGGGAGACACGGGGCATGAGCGGGGGGTGGGGGCAACAGGAGAGAGACACGGGGCATGAGAGGGGGGTGGGGGTAACAGGAGAGAGACACGGGGCATGGGAGGGGGTGGGGGCAACAGCAGGGAGACACAGGGCATGAGCGGGGGGTGGGGCGAACACAAAGGAGACACAGGGCATGAGATGGGGGTTTGGGGGTAACAGGAGAGACACACGGGGCATGAGCGGGGGGCAACAGCAGGGAGACACGGGGCATGAGCCGGGGGTGGGGGCAACAGCAGGGAGACACCGAACATGACCGGGCGGTCGGGGGCAACAGTAGGAAGACACGGGGCATGAGTGGGGGGTGGGGGGGTAACAGGGGAGAGACACGGGGCATGAGGGGGGTTAGGGGGCAACAGCAGGGAGACACGGGGCATGACCGGGGGTGTGGGGCAACAGGAGATAGACACGGGGCATGAGAGGGGGGTGGGGGCAACAGGAGAGAGACACGGGGCATGAGAGGGGAGTGGGGGGTAACAAGAGAGAGACACGGGGCATGAGAGGGGGTGGGGGGTAACAGGAGAGAGACATGGGGCATGAGCGGGGGGTGGGGAACAACAGCAGGGAGATACGGGGCATGAGCACAGCGTGGGGGCAACAGCAGGGAGACACGGGGCATGAGAGGGGGGTGGGGGGTAACAGGAGAGAGACACGGGGCATGAGCGGGGGTGGGGGGCAACAGGAGAGAGACACAGGGCATGAGCGGGGGTGGGGGGTTAACAGGAGAGAGACACAGGGCATGAGTGGGGGGTGGAGGCAACAGCAGGGAGACACAGGGCATGAGCGGGGGGTGAGGGGCAATAGCAGGGAGACACGGGGCATGACCAGGGGTCAGGGGCAACAGCAGGGAGACACGGGGCATGACCGAGGGGTGAGGGGCAACAGGAGAGAGACACGGGGCATGGGTGGGGGGCAACAGCAGGGAGACACGGGGCATGAGTGGGGGGTGGAGGGCAACAGCAGGGAGACACGGGGCATGACCGAGGGGTGAGGGGCAACAGGAGAGAGACACGGGGCATGACCGGGGGGTGGGGGGCAACAGCAGGGAGACACGAGGCATGACCGGGGGTGGAGGGCAACAGGGGAGAGACACAGGGCATGAGAGGGGGGTGGGGGGTAACAGGAGAGAGACACGGGGCATGAGAGGGGGTGGGGGGAACAGGAGAGAGACACGGGGCATGAGCGGGGGGTGGGGGGCAACAGCATGGAGACACGGGGATGACCGGGGGTGGGGGTAACAGGAGAGAGACATGGGGCATGACCGGGGGGTGAGGGGCAACAGGAGAGAGACATGGGGCATTAGTGGGGGGTGGGGGGCAACAGCAGGGAGACACAGGGAATGACCGTGGGGTGAGGGGAAACAGGAGAGAGACACAGGGCATGAGCAGGGGTGGGGGGCAACAGCAGGGAGACACAGGGCATGACCGGGGGTTGGGGCATCACCGGAGAGAGACAAGGGCCTTGAGGGGGGGGGGTGGGGGCAACAGCAGGGAGACACGGGGCATGATGGGGGGTGGGGGGCAACAGGTGAGAGACACGGGGCATGAGAGGGGGGTGGGGGGAACGGGGAGAGAGACACGGGGCATGAGCGGGTCGTGGGGGGCAACAGCAGGGAGACATGGGGCATGACCGGGGGTGGGGGGAACCGGAGAGAGACACTGGGCATGATAGGAGGGTGGGGGGTAACAGGAGAGAGACACAGAGCATGAGAGGGGGTGTGGCGGCAACAGCAGGGAGACACAGGGCATAATCGGGCGTGGGGGGAACACGAGGGAGCCAGGGGGCATGAGAGTGGGGTGGGGGTAACAGGATAGAGACACAGGGCATTAGCGGGGGTGGGGGGGCAACAGCAGGGAGACACGGGGCATGACTGGGGGTGGGGGGTAACAGGAGAGAGACACGGGCATGAGCGGTGGGTGGTGGGCAACAGCAGGGAGACACGGGTCATGACCTGGGGTGGGGGGCAACAGGAGAGAGACACGGGGCATGAGCAGGGGTGGGGGGCAAAAGCAGGGAGACACGGGGCATGACCGGGGGGTGGGGGGCAACAGGAGACACGGGGCATGAGAGGGGGATGGGGGTAACAGGAGAGAGACACGGGGCATGAGCGGGGGTGGGGGGCAACAGCAGGGAGACACGGGGCATGAGCGGGGGTGGGAGGTAACAGGAGAGAGACAGGGGGCATGAGAGGGGGGTGGGGGTAACAGGAGAGAGACACGGGGACACGGGGCATGAGAGGGGGTGGGGGGTAACAGGAGAGAGACACGGGCCATGAGCAGGGGGTGGGGGGCAACAGCAGGGAGACACGGGGCATGAGCGGGGGGTTGGGGGGACCAGGGGAGACACGAGGCATGAGCAGGGGGTGGCGGGAACAGGAGAGAGACACGGGGCATGAGCGGGGATGGGGGGCAACAGCAGGGAGACACGGGGCATAACCGGGGGGTGGGGCGTAACCAGAGAGAGACATGGGGCATGAGCGGGGATGGGGGGCAACAGCAGGGAGACACGAGGCATGAGCAGGGGGTGGCGGGAACCAGAGAGAGACACTGGGCATGATAGGAGGGTGGGGGGTAACAGGAGAGAGACACGGAGCATGAGAGGGGGTGTGGGGGCAACAGCAGGGAGACACAGGGCATGATCAGGGGTGGGGGGAACACGAGGGAGACAGGGGGCATGAGAGTGGGGTGGGGTAACAGGATAGAGACACGGGGCATGAGAGGGGGGTGGGGGTAAAAGGAGAGAGACACGGGGCATGAGCGGGGAGTGGGGGGAACAGGAGAGAGACACGGGGCATGAGCGGGGCGTGGGGGGCAACAGCAGGGAGACACGGGGCATGACCGGGGGTGGGGGGAACCAGAGAGAGACACTGGGCATGATAGGAGGGTGGGGGGTAACATGAGAGAGACATGAGAGGGGGTGGGGGGCAACAGCAGGGAGACACGGGGCATGACTGGGGTGTGGGGGGCAACAGCAGGGAGACACAGGCATGAGTGGGGGGTAACAGGGGAGAGACACGGGGCATGCGATGGGGGTGGGGGGAACAGGGGAGACATGAGGCAGGGGCTGGGGGAACAGGAGAGAGACACGGGGCATGAGCGGGGGTGGGGGGCAACAGCAGGGAGACACGGGGCATGACTGGGGGGTGGGGGTCAACAGGAGAGAGACACGGGGCATGAGAGGGGGCTGGGGGGTAACAGGAGAGAGACACGGGGCATGGGAGGGGGTGGGGGCAACAGCAGGGAGACACGGGGCATGATCGGGGCGTGGGGAGAACACGAGGGAGACACAGGGCATGAGAGGGGAGTGGGGGTAACAGGAGAGAGACACGGAGCATGAGCGGGGGTAGGGGGCAACAGCAGGGAGACACGGGGCATGAGCGGGGGGTGAGGGCAACAGCAGGGAGACACAGAACATGACCGGGGGGTCGGAGGCAACAGTCGGGAGACATGGGGCATGAGCGGGGGGTGGGGAGTAACAGGGGAGAGACACGGGGCATGAGCGGGGGTAGGGGGCAACAGCGGGGAGGCACGGGGCATGACCGGGGGTGGGGGGCAACAGGTGATAGACACGGACATGAGAGGGGGTGGGGGCAACAGGAGAGAGACACGGGGCATGAGAGGGGGGTGGGGGTAACAAGAGAGAGACACGGGGCATGAGAGGGGGGTGGGGGAGTAACAGGAGAGAGACATGGGGCATGAGAGGGGGGAGGGGGCAACAGCAGGGAGATACGGGGCATGAGCAGAGGGTGGGGCAACAGCAGGGAGACACGGGGCATGAGAGGGTGGTGGGGGGTAACAGGAGAGAGACACGGGGCATGAGCGGGGGGTGAGGGGCAACAGGAGAGACACACGGGGCATGAGCGTGGGCTGGGGGGGTAACAGGAGAGAGACACGGGGCATGAGTGGAGAGTGGGGGCAACAGCAGGGAGACACGGGGCATGAGCGGGGGGTGAGGGTCAACAGCAGGGAGACACGGGGCATGAGCGGGGGGTGGGGGGCAACAGCAGGGAGACACAGGGCATGACCGGGGAGTGGGGGGCAACAGCAGGGAGACACGAGGCATGACCGGGGGGTGGGGGGCAACAGGGGAGAGACACAGGGCATGAGACGGGGTGGGGGGCAACAGCAGGGAGACACGGGGCAGGAGAGGGGGTGTGGGTAAGAGGAGAGAGACATGGGGCATGAGAGGGCATGGGGGTAACAGGAGAGAGACACGGGGCATGAGAGGGGGGTGGGGCGGAACAGGAGAGAGACACGGGGCATGACCGGGGGGTGGGGGTAACAGGAGAGAGACAAGGGGCATGAGCGAGGGGTGGGGTGCAACAGCAGGGAGACACGGGGCATGACCGGGGGGTAGGGGGTAACAGGAGAGAGACACGGGGCATGAGCGGGGGGTGGGGGTTAACAGCAGGGAGACACAGGGCATGACCGGGGGTGGGGGGCAACAGGAGAGAGACACGGGGCATGAGAGGGGGGTGGGGGTAACAGGAGCAAGACACGGGGCATGAGAGGGGGCTGGGGGCAACAGCAGGGAGACACGGGGCATGAGCGGGGGGTGGGGGCAACAGGAGAGAGACACGGGGCATGAGAGGGGGGTGGGGGTAACAGGAGAGAGACACGGGGCATGGGAGGGGGTGGGGGCAACAGCAGGGAGACACAGGGCATGAGCGGGGGGTGGGGCGAACACAAAGGAGACACAGGGCATGAGATGGGGGTTTGGGGGTAACAGGAGAGACACACGGGGCATGAGCGGGGGGCAACAGCAGGGAGACACGGGGCATGAGCGGGGGGTGGGGGCAACAGCAGGGAGACACCGAACATGACCGGGCGGTCGGGGGCAACAGTAGGAAGACACGGGGCATGAGTGGGGGGTGGGGGGGTAACAGGGGAGAGACACGGGGCATGAGGGGGGTTAGGGGGCAACAGCAGGGAGACACGGGGCATGACCGGGGGTGTGGGGCAACAGGAGATAGACACGGGGCATGAGAGGGGGGTGGGGGCAACAGGAGAGAGACACGGGGCATGAGAGGGGAGTGGGGGGTAACAAGAGAGAGACACGGGGCATGAGAGGGGGTGGGGGGTAACAGGAGAGAGACATGGGGCATGAGCGGGGGGTGGGGAACAACAGCAGGGAGATACGGGGCATGAGCACAGCGTGGGGGCAACAGCAGGGAGACACGGGGCATGAGAGGGGGGTGGGGGGTAACAGGAGAGAGACACGGGGCATGAGCGGGGGTGGGGGGCAACAGGAGAGAGACACAGGGCATGAGCGGGGGTGGGGGGTTAACAGGAGAGAGACACAGGGCATGAGTGGGGGGTGGAGGCAACAGCAGGGAGACACAGGGCATGAGCGGGGGGTGAGGGGCAATAGCAGGGAGACACGGGGCATGACCGGGGGTCAGGGGCAACAGCAGGGAGACACGGGGCATGACCGAGGGGTGAGGGGCAACAGGAGAGAGACACAGGGCATGGGTGGGGGGCAACAGCAGGGAGACACGGGGCATGAGTGGGGGGTGGAGGGCAACAGCAGGGAGACACGGGGCATGACCGAGGGGTGAGGGGCAACAGGAGAGAGACACGGGGCATGACCGGGGGGTGGGGGGCAACAGCAGGGAGACACGAGGCATGACCGGGGGTGGAGGGCAACAGGGGAGAGACACAGGGCATGAGAGGGGGGTGGGGGGTAACAGGAGAGAGACACGGGGCATGAGAGGGGGTGGGGGGAACAGGAGAGAGACACGGGGCATGAGCGGGGGGTGGGGGGCAACAGCATGGAGACACGGGGATGACCGGGGGTGGGGGTAACAGGAGAGAGACATGGGGCATGACCGGGGGGTGAGGGGCAACAGGAGAGAGACATGGGGCATTAGTGGGGGGTGGGGGGCAACAGCAGGGAGACACAGGGAATGACCGTGGGGTGAGGGGAAACAGGAGAGAGACACAGGGCATGAGCAGGGGTGGGGGGCAACAGCAGGGAGACACAGGGCATGACCGGGGGTTGGGGCATCACCGGAGAGAGACAAGGGCCTTGAGGGGGGGGGGTGGGGGCAACAGCAGGGAGACACGGGGCATGATGGGGGGTGGGGGGCAACAGGTGAGAGACACGGGGCATGAGAGGGGGGTGGGGGGAACGGGGAGAGAGACACGGGGCATGAGCGGGTCGTGGGGGGCAACAGCAGGGAGACATGGGGCATGACCGGGGGTGGGGGGAACCGGAGAGAGACACTGGGCATGATAGGAGGGTGGGGGGTAACAGGAGAGAGACACAGAGCATGAGAGGGGGTGTGGCGGCAACAGCAGGGAGACACAGGGCATAATCGGGCGTGGGGGGAACACGAGGGAGCCAGGGGGCATGAGAGTGGGGTGGGGGTAACAGGATAGAGACACAGGGCATTAGCGGGGGTGGGGGGGCAACAGCAGGGAGACACGGGGCATGACCGGTGTGTGGGTGGCAACAGCAAGGAGACACAGGCATGTGCGGGGGTGGGGGGTAACAGGGGAGAGACACGGGGCATGCGATGGGGGTGGGGGGAACAGGGGAGACATGAGGCATGAGCGTTGGGCTGGGGGAACAGGAGAGAGACACAGGGCATGAGCGGGGGCGTGGGGGGCAACAGCAGGGAGACACGGGGCATGACTGGTGGGTGGGGGTAACAGGAGAGAGACACAGGGCATGAGCGGGGGGTGGGGGGCAACAGCAGGGAGACACCGGGCATGACGGGGGGTGGGGGGCAACAGGAGAGAGACAGGGGCCATGAGAGGGGGCTGGGGGTAACAGGACAGAGACAGAGGGCATGAGCGGGGAGTGGGGGGCAACAGCAGGGAGACACGGGGCATGACTGGGGGGTGGGGAGTAACAGGAGAGAGACATGGGGCATGAGCAGGGGGTGGGGGGCAACAGAAGGGAGACACGGGGCATGACCGGGGGGTGGGGGGCAACAGGAGAGAGACACGGGGCATGAGAGGGGGGTGGGGGGTAACAGGAGAGAGACACGGGCATGGGAGGGGGTGGGGCAACAGCAGGGAGACACGGGGCATGAGCGGGGCGTGGGGGGAACACGAGGGAGAACAGGGCATGAGAGGGGAGTGGGGGTAACAGGAGAGAGACACGGGGCATGAGCGGGGGGTAGGGGGCAACAGCAGGGAGACACGGGGCATGAGCGGGGGGTGGGGGCAACAGCAGGGAGACACAGAACTTGACTGGGGTGTTGGGGGCAACAGCAGGGAGACATGGGGCATGAGCGGGGGGTAGGGGGTAACAGTGGAGAGACACGGGGCATGAGCGGGGGTAGGGGGCAAAAGCGGGGAGACACGGGGCATGACCAGGGGTGGGGGGCAACAGGAGATAGACGCGGGGCATGAGAGGGGGGAGGGGGGCAACAGGAGAGAGACACGGGGCATGAGATGGGGGTGGGGGGTAACAAGAGAGAGACACGGGGCATGAGCGGGGGTAGGGGGCAACAGCAGGGAGACACGGGCCATGAGCGGGGGTGGGGGCAACAGCAGGGAGACACGGAACTTGACCAGGGTGTCGGGGGCAACAGCAGGGAGACAAGGGGCATGAGCGGGGGTGGGGGGTAACAGGGGAGAGACACGGGACATGAGCGGGGGTGGGGGGCAACAGCGAGGAGACACGGGGCATGACCAGGGGTGGGGGGCAACAGGAGATAGATGCGGGGCATGAGATGGGGGTGGGGGGCAACAGGAGAGAGACACGGGGCATGAGAGGGGGTGGGGGTAACAAGAGAGAGACACGGGGCATGATAGGGGGGTGGGGGGTAACAGGAGAGAGACATGGGGCATGAGAGGGGGGTGGGGGGCAACAGCAGGGAGTTATGGGGCATGAGAGGGAGGTGGGGGTAACAGGAGAGAGACACGGGGCATGAGCGGGGGGTGGGGGGCAACAGGAGAGACACACGGGGCATGAGCAGGGGAGGGGGGTAACAGGAGAGAGACATGGGGCATGAGTGGGGGGTGGGGGCAACAGCAGGGAGACACAGGACATGAGCAGGGGGGTGGGGGGCAACAGCAGGGAGACACGGGCCATGAGTGGGGGGCAACAGCAGGGAGACACGGGGCATGAGCAGGGGGTGGGGGGCAACAGCAGGGAGACACAGGGCATGACCGGGAGGTGGGGGGCAACAGCAGGGAGACACGAGGCATGACTGGGGGTGGGGGGCAACAGGGGAGAGACACGGGGCATGAGAGGGGGGTGGGGCGGAACAGGAGAGAGACACGGGGCATGAGCGGGGGGGCAACAGCAGGGAGCCACGGGGCATGACCGGGGGGTGGGGGTAACAGGAGAGAGACACGGGGCATGACCGGGGGGTGGTGGTCACAGGAGAGAGACACGGAGCATGAGCAGGGGGTGGGGAGCAACAGGAGAGAGATACGGGGCATGAGAGGGGGTGGGGCGGAACAGGAGAGAGACACAGGGCATGAGCGGGGGGCAACAGGAGAGAGACACGGGGCAAGAGAGGGGGCTGGGGGTAACAGGAGAGAGACATGGGGCATGAGCGGGGGGTGGGGTGCAACAGCAGGGAGACACAGGGCATGACCGGGGGTAGGGGGTAACAGGAGAGAGACACGGGGCATGACTGGGGGGTGAGGGGCAACAGGAGAGAGACACGGGGCATGAGTGGGGGTGGGGGGCAACAGCAGGGAGACACAGGGCATGACCGTGGGGTGAGGGGCAACAGGAGAGAGACACGGGGCATGAGCAGGGGTGGGGGGCAACAGCAGGGAGACACGGGGCATGACCGGGGGTTGGGGCATCACCGGAGAGAGACACGGGGCATGAGCGGGGGGCAACAGGAGAGAGACACGGGGCATGAGAGAGGGCTGGGGGTAACAGGAGAGAGACATGGGGCATGACCGGGTAATTGGGGCAACAGCAGGAAGACACGGGGCATGACCGGGGGTCGGGGTAACAGGAGAGAGACACGGGGCATGACCGGGGGGTGAGGGGCAACAGGAGAGAGACACGGGGCATAAGTGGGGGGTGGGGGGCAACAGCAGGGAGACACAGGGCATGACCGTGGGATGAGGGGCAACAGGAGAGAGACACAGGGCATGAGCAGGGGTGGGGGGCAACAGCAGGGAGACACGGGGCATGACCGGGGGTTGGGGCATCACCGGAGAGAGACACGGGGCATGAGCGGGGGGTGGGGGGCAACAGCAGGGAGACACGGGGCATGACTGGGGGGTGGGGGGCAACAGGAGAGAGACACGGGGCATGAGAGGGGGGTGGGGGGAACAGGAGAGAGACACGGGGCATGAGCGGGTCGTGGGGGGCAACAGCAGGGAGACATGGGGCATGACCGGGGGTGGGGGAAACCGGAGAGAGACACTGGGCATGATAGGAGGGTGGGGGGTAACAGGAGAGAGACACGGAGCATGAGAGGGGGTGTGGCGGCAACAGCAGGGAGACACAGGGCATGATCGGGGGTGGGGGCAACACGAGGGAGACAGGGGGCATGAGAGTGGGGTGGGGGTAACAGGATAGAGACACAGGGCATTAGCGGGGGTGGGGGGCAACAGCAGGGAGACACGGGGCATGACCGGGGTGTGCGGGGCAACAGCAGGGAGACACGAGGCATGAGAGGGGGGTGTGGGTAAGAGGAGAGAGACATGGGGCATGAGAGGGGTGTGGGGGGTAACAGGAGAGAGACACGGTGCATGAGCGGGGGGGCAACAGCAGGGAGCCACGGGGCATGACCGGGGGGTGGGGGTAACAGGAGAGAGACACGGGGCATGACCGGGGGGTGGTGGTAACAGGAGAGAGACACGGAGCATGAGCAGGGGGTGGGGGGCAACAGGAGAGAGATACGGGGCATGAGAGGGGGGTGGGGCGGAACAGGAGAGAGACCCGGGGCATGACCGGGGGGCGAGGGGCAACAGGAGAGAGACACGGGGCATGAGTGCGGGGTGGGGGGCAACAGCAGGGAGACACAGGGCATGACCGTGGGGTGAGGGGCAACAGGAGAGAGACACGGGGCATGAGCAGGGGTGGGGGCAACAGCAGGGAGACACAGGGCATGTCCGGGGGTTGGGGCATCACCGGAGAGAGACACGGGGCATGAGCGGGGGGCAACAGGAGAGAGACAAGGGGCATGAGAGGGGACTGGGGGTAACCGGAGAGAGACATGGGGCATGACCGGGTAATCGGGGCAACAGCAGGGAGACACGGGGCATGACCGGGGGTGGGGGTAACAGGAGAGAGACACGGGGCATGACCGGGGGGTGAGGCGCAACAGGAGAGAGACACGGGGCATGAGTGGGGGGTGGGGGGCAACAGCAGGGAGACACAGGGCATGACCGTGGGGTGAGGGGCAACAGGAGAGAGACACGGGGCATGAGCAGGGGTGGGGGGCAACAGCAGGGAGACACGGGGCATGACTGGGGGTTGGGGCATCACCGGAGAGAGACACGGGGCATGAGCGGGGGGTGGGGGGCAACAGCAGGGAGACACGGGGCATGACTGGGGGGTGGGGGGCAACAGGAGAGAGACACGGGCATGAGAGGGGGTGGGGGGAACAGGAGAGAGACACGGGGCATGAGCGGGTCGTGGGGGGCAACAGCAGGGAGACATGGGGCATGACCGGGGGTGGGGGGAACCGGAGAGAGACACTGGGCATGATAGGAGGGTGGGGGTAACAAGAGAGAGACACGGAGCATGAGAGGGGGTGTGGCGGCAACAGCAGGGAGACACAGGGCATGATCGGGGGTGGGGGGAACACGAGGGAGACAGGGGGCATGAGAGTGGGGTGGGGGTAACAGGATAGAGACACAGGGCATTAGCAGGGGGTGGGGGCAACAGCAGGGAGACACGGGGCATGACCGGGGTGTGGGGGGCAACAGCAGGGAGACACAGGCATGAGCGGGGGTGGGGGGTAACAGGGGAGAGACACGGGGCATGCGATGGGGGTGGGGGGAACAGGGGAGACATGAGGCATGAGCGGGGGGCTGGGGGAACAGGAGAGAGATACGGGGCATGAGCGGGGGGTGGGGGGCAACAGCAGGGAGACACAGGGCATGACTGGTGGGTGGGGGTAACAGGAGAGAGACACAGGGCATGAGCGGGGGGTGGGGGGCAACAGCAGGGAGACACCGGGCATGACGGGGGTGGGGGGCATCAGGAGAGAGACAGGGGCCATGAGAGGGGGCTGGGGGTACCAGGAGAGAGACACAGGGCATGAGCAGGGGGTGGGGGGCAACAGCAGGGAGACACGGGGCATGACCGGGGGGCAACAGGAGAGAGACACGGGGCATGAGAGGGGGGTGGGGGGTAACAGGAGAGAGGCACGGGCATGGGAGGGGGTGGGGCAACAGCAGGGAGACACGGGTCATGAGCGGGGCGTGGGGGGAACAGCAGGGAGACACGGAACCTGACCGGGGTGTCGGGGGCAACAGCAGGGAGACATGGGGCATGAGCGGGGGGTGGGGGGTAACAGGGGAGAGACACGGGGCATGAGAGGGGAGTGGGGGTAACAGGAGAGAGACACGGGACATGAGCGGGGGTAGGGGGCAACAGCAGGGAGATACGGGGCATGAGCACAGCGTGGGGGCAACAGCAGGGAGACACGGGGCATGAGAGGGGGGTGGGGGGTAACAGGAGAGAGACACGGGGCATGAGCGGGGGTGGGGGGCAACAGGAGAGAGACACAGGGCATGAGCGGGGGGTGGGGGGTTAACAGGAGAGAGACACAGGGCATGAGTGGGGGGTGGAGGCAACAGCAGGGAGACACAGGGCATGAGCGGGGGGTGAGGGGCAATAGCAGGGAGACACGGGGCATGACCGGGGGTCGGGGGCAACAGCAGGGAGACACGGGGCATGACCGAGGGGTGAGGGGCAACAGGAGAGAGACACGGGGCATGGGTGGGGGGCAACAGCAGGGAGACACGGGGCATGAGTGGGGGGTGGAGGGCAACAGCAGGGAGACACGGGGCATGACCGAGGGGTGAGGGGCAACAGGAGAGAGACACGGGGCATGACCGGGGGGTGGGGGGCAACAGCAGGGAGACACGAGGCATGACCGGGGGTGGAGGGCAACAGGGGAGAGACACAGGGCATGAGAGGGGGGTGGGGGGTAACAGGAGAGAGACACGGGGCATGAGAGGGGAGTGGGGGGAACAGGAGAGAGACACGGGGCATGAGCGGGGGGTGGGGGGCAACAGCATGGAGACACGGGGATGACCGGGGGTGGGGGTAACAGGAGAGAGACACGGGGCATGACCGGGGGGTGAGGGGCAACAGGAGAGAGACATGGGGCATTAGTGGGGGGTGGGGGGCAACAGCAGGGAGACACAGGGAATGACCGTGGGGTGAGGGGAAACAGGAGAGAGACACAGGGCATGATCAGGGGTGGGGGGCAACAGCAGGGAGACACGGGGCATGACCGGGGGTTGGGGCATCACCGGAGAGAGACAAGGGCCTTGAGGGGGGGTGGGGGGCAACAGCAGGGAGACACGGGGCATGATGGGGGGTGGTGGGCAACAGGTGAGAGACACGGGGCATGAGAGGGGGGTGGGGGGAACGGGGAGAGAGACACGGGGCATGAGCGGGTCGTGGGGGGCAACAGCAGGGAGACATGGGGCATGACCGGGGGTGGGGGGAACCGGAGAGAGACACTGGGCATGATAGGAGGGTGGGGGGTAACAGGAGAGAGACACAGAGCATGAGAGGGGGTGTGGCGGCAACAGCAGGGAGACACAGGGCATGATCGGGCGTGGGGGGAACACGAGGGAGCCAGGGGGCATGAGAGTGGGGTGGGGGTAACAGGATAGAGACACAGGGCATTAGCGGGGGTGGGGGGCAACAGCAGGGAGACACGGGGCATGACCGGTGTGTGGGGGGCAACAGCAGGGAGACACAGGCATGAGCGGGGGTGGGGGGTAACAGGGGAGAGACACGGGCATGCGATGGGGGTGGGGGGAACAGGGGAGACATGAGGCATGAGCGGGGGGCTGGGGGAACAGGAGAGAGACACAGGGCATGAGCGGGGGCGTGGGGGGCAACAGCAGGGAGACACGGGGCATGACTGGTGGGTGGGGGTAACAGGAGAGAGACACAGGGCATGAGCGGGGGGTGGGGGGCAACAGCAGGGAGACACCGGGCATGACGGGGGGTGGGGGGCATCAGGAGAGAGACAGGGGCCATGAGAGGGGGCTGGGGGTAACAGGACAGAGACAGAGGGCATGAGCGGGGAGTGGGGGGCAACAGCAGGGAGACACGGGGCATGACTGGGGGGTGGGGAGTAACAGGAGAGAGACATGGGGCATGAGCAGGGGGTGGGGGGCAACAGAAGGGAGACACGGGGCATGACCGGGGGGTGGGGGGCAACAGGAGAGAGACACGGGGCATGAGAGGGGGGTGGGGGGTAACAGGAGAGAGACACGGGCATGGGAGGGGGTGGGGCAACAGCAGGGAGACACGGGGCATGAGCGGGGCGTGGGGGGAACACGAGGGAGAACAGGGCATGAGAGGGGAGTGGGGGTAACAGGAGAGAGACACGGGGCATGAGCGGGGGGTAGGGGGCAACAGCAGGGAGACACGGGGCATGAGCGGGGGGTGGGGGCAACAGCAGGGAGACACAGAACTTGACTGGGGTGTTGGGGGCAACAGCAGGGAGACATGGGGCATGAGCGGGGGGTGGGGGGTAACAGTGGAGAGACACGGGGCATGAGCGGGGGTAGGGGGCAAAAGCGGGGAGACACGGGGCATGACCAGGGGTGGGGGGCAACAGGAGATAGATGCGGGGCATGAGAGGGGGGAGGGGGGCAACAGGAGAGAGACACGGGGCATGAGATGGGGGTGGGGGGTAACAAGAGAGAGACACGGGGCATGAGCGGGGGGTAGGGGGCAACAGCAGGGAGACACGGGCCATGAGCGGGGGTGGGGGCAACAGCAGGGAGACACGGAACTTGACCAGGGTGTCGGGGGCAACAGCAGGGAGACATGGGGCATGAGCGGGGGTGGGGGGTAACAGGGGAGAGACACGGGGCATGAGCGGGGGTGGGGGGCAACAGCGAGGAGACACGGGGCATGACCAGGGGTGGGGGGCAACAGGAGATAGATGCGGGGCATGAGATGGGGGTGTGGGGCAACAGGAGAGAGACACGGGGCATGAGAGGGGGTGGGGGTAACAAGAGAGAGACACGGGGCATGATAGGGGGGTGGGGGGTAACAGGAGAGAGACATGGGGCATGAGAGGGGGGTGGGGGGCAACAGCAGGGAGTTACGGGGCATGAGAGGGAGGTGGGGGTAACAGGAGAGAGACACGGGGCATGAGCGGGGGGTGGGGGGCAACAGGAGAGACACACGGGGCATGAGCAGGGGAGGGGGGTAACAGGAGAGAGACATGGGGCATGAGTGGGGGGTGGGGGCAACAGCAGGGAGACACAGGACATGAGCAGGGGGGTGGGGGGCAACAGCAGGGAGACACGGGCCATGAGTGGGGGGCAACAGCAGGGAGACACGGGGCATGAGCAGGGGGTGGGGGGCAACAGCAGGGAGACACAGGGCATGACCGGGAGGTGGGGGGCAACAGCAGGGAGACACGAGGCATGACTAGGGGTGGGGGGCAACAGGGGAGAGACACGGGGCATGAGAGGGGGGTGGGGCGGAACAGGAGAGAGACACGGGGCATGAGCGGGGGGGCAACAGCAGGGAGCCACGGGGCATGACCGGGGGGTGGGGGTAACAGGAGAGAGACACGGGGCATGACCGGGGGGTGGTGGTAACAGGAGAGAGACACTGAGCATGAGCAGGGGGTGGGGAGCAACAGGAGAGAGATATGGGGCATGAGAGGGGGTGGGGCGGAACAGGAGAGAGACACGGGGCATGAGCGGGGGGCAACAGGAGAGAGACACGGGGCATGAGAGGGGGCTGGGGGTAACAGGAGAGAGACATGGGGCATGAGCAGGGGGTGGGGTGCAACAGCAGGGAGACACAGGGCATGACCGGGGGTAGGGGGTAACAGGAGAGAGACATGGGGCATGACTGGGGGGTGAGGGGCAACAGGAGAGAGACACGGGGCATGAGTGGGGGTGGGGGGCAACAGCAGGGAGACACAGGGCATGACCGTGGGGTGAGGGGCAACAGGAGAGAGACACGGGGCATGAGCAGGGGTGGGGGGCAACAGCAGGGAGACACGGGGCATGACCGGGGGTTGGGGCATCACCGGAGAGAGACACGGGGCATGAGCGGGGGGCAACAGGAGAGAGACACGGGGCATGAGAGAGGGCTGGGGGTAACAGGAGAGAGACATGGGGCATGACCGGGTAATTGGGGCAACAGCAGGAAGACACGGGGCATGTCCGGGGGTCGGGGTAACTGGAGAGAGACACGGGGCATGACCGGGGGGTGAGGGGCAACAGGAGAGAGACACGGGGCATGAGTGGGGGGTGGGGGGCAACAGCAGGGAGACACAGGGCATGACCGTGGGATGAGGGGCAACAGGAGAGAGACATGGGGCATGAGCAGGGGTGGGGGGCAACAGCAGGGAGACACGGGGCATGACCGGGGGTTGGGGCATCACCGGAGAGAGACACGGGGCATGAGCGGGGGGTGGGGGGCTACAGCAGGGAGACACGGGGCATGACTGGGGGGTGGGGGGCAACAGGAGAGAGACACGGGGCATGAGAGGGGGGTGGGGGGAACAGGAGAGAGACACGGGGCATGAGCGGGTTGTGGGGGGCAACAGCAGGGAGACATGGGGCATGACCGGGGGTGGGGGAAACCGGAGAGAGACACTGGGCATGATAGGAGGGTGGGGGGTAACAGGAGAGAGACACGGAGCATGAGAGGGGGTGTGGCGGCAACAGCAGGGAGACACAGGGCATGATCGGGGGTGGGGGCAACACGAGGGAGACAGGGGGCATGAGAGTGGGGTGGGGGTAACAGGATAGAGACACAGGGCATTAGCGGGGGGTGGGGGGCAACAGCAGGGAGACACGGGGCATGACCGGGGTGTGGGGGGCAACAGCAGGGAGACACGAGGCATGAGAGGGGGATGTGGGTAAGAGGAGAGAGACATGGGGCATGAGAGGGGTGTGGGAGGTAACAGGAGAGAGACACGGTGCATGAGCGGGGGGGCAACAGCAGGGAGCCACGGGGCATGACCGGGGGGTGGGGGTAACAGGAGAGAGACACAGGGCATGACCAGGGGGTGGTGGTAACAGGAGAGAGACACGGAGCATGAGCAGGGGGTGGGGGGCAACAGGAGAGAGATACGGGGCATGAGAGGGGGGTGGGGCGGAACAGGAGAGAGACCCGGGGCATGACCGGGGGGCGAGGGGCAACAGGAGAGAGACACGGGGCATGAGTGTGGGGTGGGGGGCAACAGCAGGGAGACACAGGGCATGACCGTGGGGTGAGGGGCAACAGGAGAGAGACACGGGGCATGAGCAGGGGTGGGGGCAACAGCAGGGAGACACAGGGCATGTCCGGGGGTTGGGGCATCACCGGAGAGAGACACGGGGCATGAGTGGGGGCAACAGGAGAGAGACAAGGGGCATGAGAGGGGACTGGGGGTAACCGGAGAGAGACATGGGGCATGACCGGGTAATCGGGGCAACAGCAGGGAGACACGGGGCATGACCGGGGGGTGGGGGTAACAGGAGAGAGACACGGGGCATGACCGGGGGGTCAGGCGCAACAGGAGAGAGACACGGGGCATGAGTGAGTGGGGGCAACAGGAGAGAGACAAGGGGCATGAGAGGGGACTGGGGGTAACCGGAGAGAGACATGGGGCATGACCGGGTAATCGGGGCAACAGCAGGGAGACACGGGGCATGACCGAGGGGTGGGGGTAACAGGAGAGAGACACGGGCATGACCGGGGGGTCAGGCGCAACAGGAGAGAGACACGGGGCATGAGCGGGGGGTGGGGGGCAACAGCAGGGAGACACAGGGCATGACCGTGGGGTGAGGGGCAACAGGAGAGATACACGGGGCATGAGCATGGGTGGGGGGCAACAGCAGGGAGACACGGGGCATGACTGGGGGTTGGGGCATCACCGGAGAGAGACACGGGGCATGAGCGGGGGGTGGGGGGCAACAGCAGGGAGACACGGGGCATGACTGGGGGGTGGGGGGCAACAGGAGAGAGACACGGGCATGAGAGGGGGGTGGGGGGAACAGGAGAGAGACACGGGGCATGAGCGGGTCGTGGGGGGCAACAGCAGGGAGACATGGGGCATGACCGGGGGTGGGGGGAACCGGAGAGAGACACTGGGCATGATAGGAGGGTGGGGGTAACAAGAGAGAGACACAGAGCATGAGAGGGGGTGTGGCGGCAACAGCAGGGAGACACAGGGCATGATCGGGGGTGGGGGGAACACGAGGGAGACAGGGGGCATGAGAGTGGGGTGGGGGTAACAGGATAGAGACACAGGGCATTAGCGGGGGGTGGGGGCAACAGCAGGGAGACACAGGGCATGACCGGGGTGTGGGGGGCAACAGCAGGGAGACACAGGCATGAGCGGGGGTGGGGGGTAACAGGGGAGAGACACGGGGCATGCGATGGGGGTGGGGGGAACAGGGGAGACATGAGGCATGAGCGGGGGGCTGGGGGAACAGGAGAGAGATACGGGGCATGAGCGGGGGGTGGGGGGCAACAGCAGGGAGACACGGGGCATGACTGGTGGGTGGGGGTAACAGGAGAGAGACACAGGGCATGAGCGGGGGGTGGGGGGCAACAGCAGGGAGACACCGGGCATGACGGGGGTGGGGGGCATCAGGAGAGAGACAGGGGCCATGAGAGGGGGCTGGGGGTACCAGGAGAGAGACAGAGGGCATGAGCGGGGAGTGGGGGGCAACAGCAGGGAGACACGGGGCATGACCGGGGGGTGGGGAGTAACAGGAGAGAGACACGGGGCATGAGCAGGGGGTGGGGGGCAACAGCAGGGAGACACGGGGCATGACCGGGGGGCAACAGGAGAGAGACACGGGGCATGAGAGGGGGGTGGGGGGTAACAGGAGAGAGGCACGGGCATGGGAGGGGGTGGGGCAACAGCAGGGAGACACGGGTCATGAGCGGGGCGTGGGGGGAACAGCAGGGAGACACGGAACTTGACCGGGGTGTCGGGGGCAACAGCAGGGAGACATGGGGCATGAGCGGGGGGTGGGGGGTAACAGGGGAGAGACACGGGGCATGAGAGGGGAGTGGGGGTAACAGGAGAGAGACACGGGGCATGAGCGGGGGTAGGGGGCAACAGCAGGGAGACACGGGGCATGAGCGGGGGGTGGGGGCAACAGCAGGGAGACACGGAACTTGACCGGGGTGTCGGGGGCAACAGCAGGGAGACATGGGGCATGAGCGGGGGGTGGGGGGTAACAGGGGAGAGACACGGGGCATGAGCGGGGGTGGGGGGCAACAGGAGATAGACGTGGGGCATGAGAGGGGGGTGGGGGCAACAGGAGAGAGTCACGGGGCATGGAAGGGGGGTGGGGGGTAACAAGAGAGAGACACGGGGCATGAGCGGGGGTAGGGGGCAACAGCAGGGAGACACGGGGCATGAGCGGGGGGTGGGGGCAACAGCAGGGAGACACAGAACTTGACCGGGGTGTCGGGGGCAAGAGCAGGGAGACATGGGGCATGAGCGGGGGGTGGGGGGTAACAGAGGAGAGACACGGGGCATGAGCGGGGGTAGGGGGCAACAGCGAGGAGACACGGGGCATGACCAGGGGTGGGGGGCAACAGGAGATAGACGCGGGGCATGAGAGGGGAGTGGGGGGCAACAGGAGAGAGACACAGGTCATGAGAGGGGGGTGGGGGGTAACAAGAGAGAGACACGGGGCATGAGAGGGGGGTGGGGGGGTAACAGGAGAGAGACATGGGGCATGAGAGGGGGGTGGGGGGCAACAGCAGGGAGATACGGGGCATGAGCAGAGGGTGGGGGCAACAGCAGGGAGACACGGGGCATGAGAGGGGGGTGGGGGGTAACAGGAGAGAGACACGGGGCATGAGCGGGGGGTGGGGGCAACAGGAGAGACACACGGGGCATGAGCGGGGGAGGGGGGTAACAGGAGAGAGACACGGGGCATGAGTGGGGGGTGAGGGCAACAGCAGGGAGACACAGGGCATGAGCGGGGGGTGAGGGGCAACAGCAGGGAGACTTGGGGCATGAGTGGGGGGTGGGGGGCAACAGCAGGGAGACACGGGGCATGAGTGGGGGGCAACAGCAGGGAGACACGGGGCATGTGCAGGGGGTGGGGGGCAACAGCAGGGAGACACAGGGCATGACCGGGAGGTGGGGGGCAACAGCAGGGAGATACGAGGCATGACTGGGGGTGGGGGGCAGAGGGGAGAGACACGGGGCATGAGAGGTGGTGGGGGGCAACAGCAGGGAGACACGGGGCATGAGAGGGGGGTGTGGGTAAGAGGAGAGAGACATGGGGCATGAGAGGGCCGTGGGGGGTAACAGGAGAGAGACACGGGGCATGAGAGGGGGGTGGGGCGGAACAGGAGAGAGACACGGGGCATGAGCGGGCGTGGGCAATAGCAGGGAGCCACAGGGCATGACCGGGGGGTGGGGGTAACAGGAGAGAGACACAGGGCATGACCGGGGGGTGGTGGTAACAGGAGAGAGACACGGAGCATGAGCAGGGGGTGGGGGGCAACAGGAGAGAGATACAGGGCATGAGAGGGGGGTGGGGCGGAACAGGAGAGAGGCACGGGGCATGAGCGGGGGGCAACAGGAGAGAGACACGGGGCATGAGGAGGGGCTGGGGGTAACAGGAGAGAGACATGGGGCATGAGCGGGGGGTGGGGTGCAACAGCAGGGAGACACGGGGCATGACCGGGGGTAGGGGGTAACAGGAGAGAGACACGGGGCATGAGCGGGGGGTGGGGGTTAACAGCAGGGAGACACAGGGCATGACCGGGGGGTGGGGGGCAACAGGAGAGAGACACGGTGCATGAGAGGGGGATGGGGGTAACAGGAGCGAGATATGGGGCATGAGAGGGGGCTGGGGGCAACAGCAGGGAGACACAGGGCATGAGCGGGGGGTGGGGTGCAACAGCAGGGAGACACGGGGCATGACCGGGGGTAGGGGGTAACAGGAGAGAGACACGGGGCATGAGCAGGGGGTGGGGGTTAACAGCAGGGAGACACGGGGCATGAGCAGGGGGTGGGGGGCAACAGGAGAGAGACACGGGGCATGGGAGGGGGTGGGGGCAACAGCAGGGAGACACAGGGCATGAGCGGCGGTGAGGGGAACACGAGGGAGACACAGGGCATGAGAGGGGGGTTGGGGGTAACAGGAGAGAGACACGGGGCATGAGTGGGGCATGGGGGGCAACAGCAGGGAGACACGGGGCATGAGCGGGGGGTGGGGGCAACAGCAGGGAGACACCGAACATGACCGGGGGGGTCGGGGGCAACAGTAGGGAGACACGGGGCATGAGCGGGGGTGGGGGGTAACAGGGGAGAGACACGGGGCATGAGCGGGGGTTAAGGGGGCAACAGCAGGGAGACACGGGGCATGACCGGGGGTCGGGGGCAACAGGAGATAGACACGGGGCATGAGAGGGGGGTGGGGGGCAACAGGAGAGAGACACGGGGCATGAGCGGGGGTGGGGGTAACAGGAGCGAGACACGGGGCATGAGAGGGGGCTGGGGGGAAACAGCAGGGAGACACGGGGAATGAGCAGGGGGTGGGGGACAACAGGAGAGAGACACGGGGCATGAGAGGGGGGCGGGGGGTAACAGGAGAGAGAAACGGGGCATGGGAGGGGGTGGGGGCAACAGCAGGGAGACACAGGGCATGAGCGGCGGTGGGGGGGAACACGAGGGAGACACAGGGCATGAGAGGGGGGTTGGGGTAACAGGAGAGAGACACGGGGCATGAGCGGGGGGTGGGGGGCAACAGCAGGGAGACATGGGGCATGAGCGGGGGGTGGGGGCAACAGCAGGGAGACACCGAACATGACCGGGGGGTCGGGGGCAACAGTAGGGAGACACGGGGCATGAGCGGGGGTGGGGGGTAACAGGGGAGAGACACGGGGCATGAGCGGGGGTTAGGGGGCAACAGCAGGGAGACACGGGGCATGACCGGGGGTGGGGGCAACAGGAGATAGACACGGGGCATGAGAGGGGGGTGGGGGGCAACAGGAGAGAGACACGGGGCATGAGAGGGGGTGGGGGTAACAGGAGAGAGACACGGGGCATGAGAGGGGGTGGGGGTAACAGGAGAGAGACACGGGCCATGAGCAGGGGGTGGGGGGCAACAGCAGGGAGACACGGGGCATGAGCGGGGTGGGGGGGACCAGGGGAGACACGAGGGAGACACGGGGCATGAGCAGGGGGCGGGGGGCAACAGCAGGGAGACATGGGGCATGACCGGGTAATCGGGGCAACAGCAGGGAGACATGGGGCATGAGCGGGGGTCAGGGGTAAGAGGGGAGAGACACAGGGCATGAGCGGGGGGTGGGGCGCAACAGCAGGGAGACACGGGGCATGACCGGGGGTGGGGGCAACAGGAGAGAGACACAGGGCATGAGAGGGGGTCTGGGGTAACAGGAGAGAGACACGGGGCATGAGCGAGGGGTGGGGGGCAACAGCAGGGAGACATGGGGCATGAGCAGAGGGTGGGGGCAGCAGCAGGGAGACACGGGGCATGAGAGGGGGGTGGGGGTAACAGGAGAGAGACACGGGGCATGAGCGGGGGATGGGGGCAACGAGACACGGGCATGAGCGGGGGGTGGGGGGCAACAGCAGGGAGACATGGGGCATGACAGGGGGGTGGGGGGCAACAGGAGAGAGACACGGGGCATGAGCGGGGGGTGGGGGGGCAACAGCAGGGAGACACAGGGCATGACCGGGGGTATGGGGTAACAGGAGAGAGACACGAGGCATGAGCGGGGGGTGGGAGGCAACAGCAGAGAGACAAGGGGCATGACCGGGGGTGGGGGGCAACAGGAGGGAGACACGGGGCATGAGAGGGGGTGGGGGGTAACAGCAGGGAGTCACGGGGCATGAGCGGGAGGTGAGGGGCAACAGCAGGGAGACACGGGTCATGAGCAGGGGGTGGGGGGCAACAGCAGGGAGACACAGGGCATGACCGGGAGGTGGGGGGCAACAGCAGGGAGACACGAGGCATGACTGGGGGTGGGGGGCAACAGGGGAGAGACACGGGGCATGAGAGGGGGTGGGGGGCAACAGCAGGGAGACACGGGGCATGAGAGGGGGGTGTGGGTAAGAGGAGAGAGACACAGGGCATGAGCGGGGGTAGGGGGCAACAGCAGGGAGATACTGGGCATGAGCGAGGGTGGGGGGTAACAGGAGACAGACACGGGGCATGAGCGGGGGTGGGGGGCAACAGCAGGGAGACACGGGGCATGAGCTGGGGGTGGGGGGAACACGAGGGAGACACGGGGCATGAGAGGGGGCTGGGGGGTAACAGGAGAGAGACAAGGAGCATGAGCGGGGGGTGGGGGCAACAGAAGGGAGGCACGGGGCATGACTGGGGGGTTGGGGGTCAACAGGAGAGAAACACGGGGCATGAGAGGGGGTGGCGGGTAACAGGAGAGAGACACGGGGCATGAGAGGGGGGTGGGGGGTAACAGGAGAGAGAGACACGGGGCATGACCGCGGGGTGGGGGGCAACAGCAGGGAGACACGGGGCATGACGGGGGGGTGGGGGTAACAGGAGAGAGACACAGGGCATGAGCGGGGGGTGGGGGGCAACAGCAGGGAGACACCGGGCATGACGGGGGTGGGGGGCATCAGGAGAGAGACAGGGGCCATGAGAGGGGGCTGGGGGTACCAGGAGAGAGACAGAGGGCATGAGCGGGGAGTGGGGGGCAACAGCAGGGAGACACGGGGCATGACCGGGGGGTGGGGAGTAACAGGAGAGAGACACGGGGCATGAGCAGGGGGTGGGGGGCAACAGCAGGGAGACACGGGGCATGACCGGGGGGCAACAGGAGAGAGACACGGGGCATGAGAGAGGGGTGGGGGGTAACAGGAGAGAGGCACGGGCATGGGAGGGGGTGGGGCAACAGCAGGGAGACACGGAACTTGACCGGGGTGTCGGGGGCAACAGCAGGGAGACATGGGGCATGAGCGGGGGGTGGGGGGTAACAGGGGAGAGACACGGGGCATGAGAGGGGAGTGGGGGTAACAGGAGAGAGACACGGGGCATGAGCGGGGGTAGGGGGCAACAGCAGGGAGACACGGGGCATGAGCGGGGGGTGGGGGCAACAGCAGGGAGACACGGAACTTGACCGGGGTGTCGGGGGCAACAGCAGGGAGACATGGGGCATGAGCGGGGGGTGGGGGGTAACAGGGGAGAGACACGGGGCATGAGCGGGGGTGGGGGGCAACAGGAGATAGACGTGGGGCATGAGAGGGGGGTGGGGGGCAACAGGAGAGAGACACGGGGCATGGAAGGGGGGTGGGGGGTAACAAGAGAGAGACACGGGGCATGAGCGGGGGGTAGGGGGCAACAGCAGGGAGACACGGGGCATGAGCGGGGGGTGGGGGCAACAGCAGGGAGACACAGAACTTGACCGGGGTGTCGGGGGCAAGAGCAGGGAGACATGGGGCATGAGCGGGGGGTGGGGGGTAACAGAGGAGAGACACGGGGCATGAGCGGGGGTAGGGGGCAACAGCGAGGAGACACGGGGCATGACCAGGGGTGGGGGGCAACAGGAGATAGACGCGGGGCATGAGAGGGGGGTGGGGGGCAACAGGAGAGAGACACGGGTCATGAGAGGGGGGTGGGGGGTAACAAGAGAGAGACACGGGGCATGAGAGGGGGGTGGGGGGGTAACAGGAGAGAGACATGGGGCATGAGAGGGGGGTGGGGGGCAACAGCAGGGAGATACGGGGCATGAGCAGAGGGTGGGGGCAACAGCAGGGAGACACGGGGCATGAGAGGGGGGTGGGGGGTAACAGGAGAGAGACACGGGGCATGAGCGGGGGGTGGGGGCAACAGGAGAGACACACGGGGCATGAGCGGGGGAGGGGGGTAACAGGAGAGAGACACGGGGCATGAGTGGGGGGTGAGGGCAACAGCAGGGAGACACAGGGCATGAGCGGGGGGTGAGGGGCAACAGCAGGGAGACTTGGGGCATGAGTGGGGGGTGGGGGGCAACAGCAGGGAGACACGGGGCATGAGTGGGGGGCAACAGCAGGGAGACACGGGGCATGAGCAGGGGGTGGGGGGCAACAGCAGGGAGACACAGGGCATGACCGGGAGGTGGGGGGCAACAGCAGGGAGATACGAGGCATGACTGGGGGTGGGGGGCACAGGGGAGAGACACGGGGCATGAGAGGTGGTGGGGGGCAACAGCAGGGAGACACGGGGCATGAGAGGGGGGTGTGGGTAAGAGGAGAGAGACATGGGGCATGAGAGGGCCGTGGGGGGTAACAGGAGAGAGACACGGGGCATGAGAGGGGGGTGGGGCGGAACAGGAGAGAGACACGGGGCATGAGCGGGCGTGGGCAATAGCAGGGAGCCACAGGGCATGACCGGGGGGTGGGGGTAACAGGAGAGAGACACAGGGCATGACCGGGGGGTGGTGGTAACAGGAGAGAGACACGGAGCATGAGCAGGGGGTGGGGGGCAACAGGAGAGAGATACAGGGCATGAGAGGGGGGTGGGGCGGAACAGGAGAGAGGCACGGGGCATGAGCGGGGGGCAACAGGAGAGAGACACGGGGCATGAGGGGGGGCTGGGGGTAACAGGAGAGAGACATGGGGCATGAGCGGGGGGTGGGGTGCAACAGCAGGGAGACACGGGGCATGACCGGGGGTAGGGGGTAACAGGAGAGAGACACGGGGCATGAGCGGGGGGTGGGGGTTAACAGCAGGGAGACACAGGGCATGACCGGGGGGTGGGGGGCAACAGGAGAGAGACACGGTGCATGAGAGGGGGATGGGGGTAACAGGAGCGAGATATGGGGCATGAGAGGGGGCTGGGGGCAACAGCAGGGAGACACAGGGCATGAGCGGGGGGTGGGGTGCAACAGCAGGGAGACACGGGGCATGACCGGGGGTAGGGGGTAACAGGAGAGAGACACGGGGCATGAGCAGGGGGTGGGGGTTAACAGCAGGGAGACACGGGGCATGAGCAGGGGGTGGGGGCAACAGGAGAGAGACACGGGGCATGGGAGGGGGTGGGGGCAACAGCAGGGAGACACAGGGCATGAGCGGCGGTGAGGGGAACACGAGGGAGACACAGGGCATGAGAGGGGGGTTGGGGGTAACAGGAGAGAGACACGGGGCATGAGTGGGGCGTGGGGGGCAACAGCAGGGAGACACGGGGCATGAGCGGGGGGTGGGGGCAACAGCAGGGAGACACCGAACATGACCGGGGGGGTCGGGGGCAACAGTAGGGAGACACGGGGCATGAGCGGGGGTGGGGGGTAACAGGGGAGAGACACGGGGCATGAGCGGGGGTTAAGGGGGCAACAGCAGGGAGACACGGGGCATGACCGGGGGTCGGGGGCAACAGGAGATAGACACGGGGCATGAGAGGGGGGTGGGGGGCAACAGGAGAGAGACACGGGGCATGAGCGGGGGTGGGGGTAACAGGAGCGAGACACGGGGCATGAGAGGGGGCTGGGGGGAAACAGCAGGGAGACACGGGGAATGAGCAGGGGGTGGGGGACAACAGGAGAGAGACACGGGGCATGAGAGGGGGGCGGGGGGTAACAGGAGAGAGAAACGGGGCATGGGAGGGGGTGGGGGCAACAGCAGGGAGACACAGGGCATGAGCGGCGGTGGGGGGGAACACGAGGGAGACACAGGGCATGAGAGGGGGGTTGGGGTAACAGGAGAGAGACACGGGGCATGAGCGGGGGGTGGGGGGCAACAGCAGGGAGACATGGGGCATGAGCGGGGGGTGGGGGCAACAGCAGGGAGACACCGAACATGACCGGGGGGTCGGGGGCAACAGTAGGGAGACACGGGGCATGAGCGGGGGTGGGGGGTAACAGGGGAGAGACACGGGGCATGAGCGGGGGTTAGGGGGCAACAGCAGGGAGACACGGGGCATGACCGGGGGTGGGGGCAACAGGAGATAGACACGGGGCATGAGAGGGGGGTGGGGGGCAACAGGAGAGAGACACGGGGCATGAGAGGGGGTGGGGGTAACAGGAGAGAGACACGGGGCATGAGAGGGGGTGGGGGTAACAGGAGAGAGACACGGGCCATGAGCAGGGGGTGGGGGGCAACAGCAGGGAGACACGGGGCATGAGCGGGGTGGGGGGGATCAGGGGAGACACGAGGGAGACACGGGGCATGAGCGGGGGGCGGGGGGCAACAGCAGGGAGACATGGGGCATGACCGGGTAATCGGGGCAACAGCAGGGAGACATGGGGCATGAGCGGGGGTCGGGGGTAAGAGGGGAGAGACACAGGGCATGAGCGGGGGGTGGGGTGCAACAGCAGGGAGACACGGGGCATGACCGGGGGTGGGGGCAACAGGAGAGAGACACAGGGCATGAGAGGGGGTCTGGGGTAACAGGAGAGAGACACGGGGCATGAGCGAGGGGTGGGGGGCAACAGCAGGGAGACATGGGGCATGAGCAGAGGGTGGGGGCAGCAGCAGGGAGACACGGGGCATGAGAGGGGGGTGGGGGTAACAGGAGAGAGACACGGGGCATGAGCGGGGGATGGGGGCAACAGGAGAGAGACACGGGCATGAGCGGGGGGTGGGGGGCAACAGCAGGGAGACATGGGGCATGACAGGGGGGTGGGGGGCAACAGGAGAGAGACACGGGGCATGAGCGGGGGGTGGGGGGGCAACAGCAGGGAGACACAGGGCATGACCGGGGGTATGGGGTAACAGGAGAGAGACACGAGGCATGAGCGGGGGGTGGGAGGCAACAGCAGAGAGACAAGGGGCATGACCGGGGGTGGGGGGCAACAGGAGGGAGACACGGGGCATGAGAGGGGGTGGGGGGTAACAGCAGGGAGTCACGGGGCATGAGCGGGAGGTGAGGGGCAACAGCAGGGAGACACGGGTCATGAGCAGGGGGTGGGGGGCAACAGCAGGGAGACACAGGGCATGACCGGGAGGTGGGGGGCAACAGCAGGGAGACACGAGGCATGACTGGGGGTGGGGGGCAACAGGGGAGAGACACGGGGCATGAGAGGGAGTGGGGGGCAACAGCAGGGAGACACGGGGCATGAGAGGGGGGTGTGGGTAA